>NC_134138.1:246311297-251266297 GCF_033958435.1 Carettochelys insculpta | reverse complement strand
AATTTTGGTGCAAGTTGAGGGGAGACAGGAACCAGGCTGCAGCCTAGTTCCCAGCTCCCCTGGGCTTGCAGGAGCCAGGAAACTGACCATCATCCCAGCAGGCCTGGTCAGTTTCCTGGCTCCCAGAGTGGCAAAGAGCAGGGAACCAGGGGGCAGCCTTGTTTAATTTCCTGGCTCCAGCCTGTGGCAGTGAGCTGGAAACCAGGGGCAGCCTGGCTCCCAGCTTCCCTCTGCTCCTTAGAGCCAGGAAACTATCCAGGATTGCTACCCTGATCAGTTTCCTGGCTTGGCAAGCAGAGGGGAGGTGGGAGCCAGGCTGCTGCCTGGTTCCCAGCTCCCTGCCATTCTGGAGACTAGGAAACCACTCCTGTCAGGGGCGGCAGCCTGACTCACGGCTGCTGCTCCTGACATTTGCGGTGGCTGCCCCTGATGGGGCAGGAAACAGCTCCTGTCAGAGGCAGCAAGAGTCAGGCTGCTGCCCCGACAGGAGTGGTTTCCCCGCTACTGTCAGGGACTGCAGCCTGACTTGTGGCTGCCACCCCTTACAAGAGCGATTTCCTGCTCCTCTCGGGCAGCAGTCGCGTTAACCTGAGGCACATGCAACCTGATTGCACGTATCTCCAGGGTTTACTGTATTAAAAAGGGCATATGGAGAGATTTGTTGCATCGTTACCTAACTGGGCCACCACCTACACCTCTCTTCCCACCTTTCTTCTGCAAAAGAGTTCAGTGGTAGGATTGGGATCCACCACTTCTGTCAAAGAATCAGCATAGCTTCTAAATATACTTGGCTTAGTCCTCCATTCCACACTTCAGATCAATTGTCATCCTCTGCCTGGAAGATGGTGGAAGCTCTATTTTCCTCTCTCCAGCAGTGGTATCCCTGTAACAGTAGCAAGACCCAGTTCGTTCCTATGCTAATCTCATACCTGAAGAAACAAACAACTATTATCCTAGACCCTCTTCTTTGGGAGGGAAGGTGCATACCTTATGAAGAAGCAAGAGAGGTTGTGTGGACTAGGCTTCCCTTACTCATATCTCCCTTTTCTAGTTAATGCACATAGCTCTGACCTATACAGAGAGGCTATAGCACATCAGCATTTTCTAGTGCTTATAAAAGGAAGGAAAAGTGACTGATGGGTGTGGCAGCTCTAACGCCCTCCTAGGGAATTGAATTAATTCTTCCCAGCCCAGCTGTCAGGCTTTACACCTATAGTTTCCCTTAACTTCCAGCTCTATGAGCTGATGGTTGCTCCTTCTACCATCAGAGAGAGAGCCCTCACTTCTCTTGCTGGAGTTGGATCCTAGGACAGTTTCTGCTGTTTACTTTGCAAAGTAGAAATGGAATTCCATGGTGATCCCGCCCCAGAGATATAGCAAAGACCTGTGTGGAGACTTGTCTTCCTTGACAGATGCTTTGGATCCTGTTCACAAATCAGATACCTTTTGCTGCCCCCAGTATTGTGGCTCCTACATTATTAAAGGCTTCCACCAAATGTAACTAGCTTACTTTGGCCAGTCCACAATTTTACATGCATTTTGAGAGTGTAGTATTAATTGCATAAACATTCATTCTTCTTTAAGTAGTGTCCCCATAGGTGCTCTACTCTGGGTGTCGGTGTGTCCTCACACCAGTGCTCAGATTAGTTTCCTGTGCCATGCATGCACAGCAGCACCTCCTTGTGCTATCTGGCACGCGTGCAGTGCAGGCTCATCAGTTTCTTCTCTACCATCTTCAGCTGCAGACAGAGCATTGTGTCTCTACAAAGCAAGTAAGAGTTAGTTTAGCAGTTTAATAGTCCAAGTTGTTTTCCCCAGGTCTCTACTGTTTAAAAGAAAAGTTGTTTAGTAGAGTTAGTTTCTAGCTGCTGCATCACCGCTGCGCTGGACTCCCAGCGTTGTGAATCCTGCAAGAATGCCATACTCGTTTCTGACAGCCACGTGTCCTGTATTAAGTGTCTGGCGAGGGCCACTAGACACAATCTTGTGTTCTGTGCTCCAGCCTCGCAGCAAGAGCCTGCAGGAACTGTGCCAGTCAGCTCAAAATGTTTCTCTAGAAGTCACTACAACTAGCGGCCCCTGACAAGCTGCCAGCTAAAGAGCCATCACCGCCTCCACCCCATCATCCCTCTGTGGAAGGCCATCACCACAGACAAATGGGTTCTAGAACTGGTGGCACAAGGGTATTTTATCTCCTTCGCTTCTACACCCCCACCTTATCCCTCTTCAGGGACCCCTCTGAGTATGCTTGACCAGGAGGTCCAGCATCTCCTCTGCTTGGGGGCTGTTGAACCAGTCCCACAGAATTTTGGGGCAAAGGGTTTTCCTCCACTTATTTCCTCGCTCAGAAGAAACGTGGGGGATGGAGATCAGTCTTAGATCACAGGAGGCTCAACAGTTTATCTTCTACACACATTTCAGGATGGTGACTCTTGCTACCATTATTCCAGCCCTGGACAAGAACGACTGGCTCTCAGGTCTCGACCTTTAGCATGTGTATTTCCACATCACCATCCATCTGGCTCACAGACACTTCCTCTGCTTCTTGGTGGAAAACTGTCATTATCATTATATTAAGCCATGGCGCAAATCCTACTGGCTCTTTCTGTCCTTTGCAGAGTGGTCAAAAGGCCTGCCTGTCTCATCCCAATGACTCTCCAAGCAGATTTCTTTATGCATCCACACCTCTTATACAACTCATCATAGGAAGCTGCCAGGTGCCATCACTGGCCACACGACCCCGGCGGTGTCTTTTTTAGTACTGACTTTCTCAGGAAGGTATACCTCATGGACATTTGCAAGGCAGCTACATGGTCTTCCAGTAACACGTTTGCTCAGCATTAAGCTCTCATCTGCCATTGTTTCTTCTAGCCAAGTGGGCCAAGCTGTGTTTACTGTTGTAGCAACTGAGATGCAAACTCACATCCATTCTGCAACTACTGCTTACTAGTCACCCAGAGTGGAGCACTCACGGGGACACTACTTGAAGAAGGAGAGGAAGTTACTCATCTTGTGTTGTAACGATGGTTCTTTGAGATGTGTGTCCCTGTGGATGCTCCTCTTTCCTCCCTCCTTCCCCTAGTTTGGGGTATCCTGCTCTAATTGTCAGGTAGAGAAGGAACAGAGGAGCCTGCGCTGCACGTGTACCAGATAGCACGAGGAAGTGCTACTGTACATGTACAGCACCGGAAACTATGGCTATGGAAGAATATCTGAGCGGTGGCGTGAGGATGCATCGAAACCCAGAGTGGAGCACCCACAGGGACACGCCACTCAAAGAACCATCGTTACTGCAAAAGGTGAATAACTTCCTCATGCCTGTAAAATCCAAAAGGCCAAAGTGACTGGACTTGATTTCTGTAACACCTCTGTTAAGACTTTGGCTATGTCCACTCTTTACCACATAAAGTTGATTTTAAGGCAGTTAGCTTGATTTTTTTACAATGTGATTGTTTTTACTGACAATACCACCAGGTCGAATTTAAGGAGCACTAAGGTCAGCATTTTTGCACTGATATCTGATGCGGCATCATACCAAGTTCAAACATAAAAGGTTGGATTAGTGCTAGTGTGGAAAGAGCATTTCTTTAAAATGATTTGATTGGCCTCCAGAGGTGCCCCACAGGTGTACGTTCTGTCTGCTTTCACCTTCCCTGCTCTCCACGTGTGCAGGAAGTCGGAAACGGGAAGCCTGGCATTTTGAATTGAATTCTTTATGATTAGCATGGCAATCACATCTAGCTGTGAACAAAGCCCCAGCATGGAGTCATTGGGAGAGCCGGGCTCTCAGTTCAACTGGTGGACTAGCCCCTGCTCTGCCACACCATGTGGCAGCTTGGCTGTTGGGATGAGGCACCAGGGCGGCAGGTCCTGCCCTGCATGGGATTAAGGCTTTGTCCCTGCATAGGATGTAGCAGGAGAGACCACAAAACTTTTTTTCTGCACTTCATATTTGTGTGGGGTTCCCCCGTCCCCAGGCAGCACACAGTCAGGGGTCTAGCTCCCACTGCACTACATGCCTAGCCACACCCCTGCCGCAGGCGCCATGTGACTAGCAGGCTAGCCCCTGCTCCACCACACCGTGTAGTGGCTGGGCTGTGGGGGTTGTGCTTCTAGGAGAGTCTGAGAAATTTTTTTTCAGTGCTTCACATTTGTATGGAGCAGCCTCCTTCCCCCACAGGTGCCATGCAGCTGGCAGGCCAGCCCCCACCCCACCCCACCACACCACATGGCTAGCCATCACCACACCATGTGCTGGCTGTGCAGTGCAGACCCTGCTTCCAGACAGCAGCAGGTCCTGGTCTGTGTGGGGTGAAGGTATCTGCACTTCATGTTTTGTGGGGCTCACCAAGCATCTGGCAGCTGGTTTCTCCACAGGGCAAAGATTTTCAGGAGCTGGCTGACACCTGTAATATGACTTGGGCTGGGGGGAATAGCTAGTAAGAAACCAGATGACTGCACCATGTCAACAGAAGCCTCAGCTCACTCCTGCCAGCTGAGCTTAGTTGTGGGGCTGGCCCCCTCTGCCTGGGCACACAGCTACTGTACTCTGCCTTCCCAAAGTGTGTTGTTCAGGGGAGCTACAGTTTTGGCAGTGGCCTATTTGCTGTATTTTTAACTGGGGAAAAGTAGCTGAATGACCTATTGACATGATTCCCTCCCTACCTTTCTGCAGGTGATTTGGTTTTAATCCACCATTATCATAAATATGTGGGATTGACAGTTCCCTGACATGCTGCCTTGTGAAAGGTGTTCTTTCATGGGGGGGAAACTGAGGTATCTGTTGATATAGTACAATCAGCTGGGTGCTCCCAGAGCACATTTTTGAAGAGCGCTACAGCTGCTGAAGTCCATCGCCTATTTGGTTTTCTTTCCATGGGATTCCCTACTTTCCTTCTGTTCTGATTGCTCATTTCAGAATCACGGCCCCAGATCATCCAACAATGCATTTCTCTGCCCATAGGGAGGTCCCCTCTCATATGCATTACCTCTGATCCCCTTAATTCACTATCAGAGGGGTAGGCGTGTTAGTCTGGATCTGTAACAGCAACGAAGGGTCCTGTGGCACCTTATAGACTAACAGAAAAGTTTTGAGCATGAGCTTTTGTGAGCACAGACTCACTTCATCAGATGCATCTTAATTCACTAGGCAGTCCTCAAAATCACTTTTAGTTTTGTGAAATCAACCTCTGTTGTTTTCATCTGCACTAAAGCCTGGTAGTGCATGGCATTTTGTCATTTTGAATTGATTTCCAGCTTCATTCCAACTGTTGCTTTGTCTTTAAAAAGTCAGCATTCTATTTGCAGGCTTCAAATAAATAAGGCTTGAATAGAAGTTAATAATGTTTTGTGAATCTAGGGTACTTTATGAAGCAGGTTAGTATTCTCTAATTACTATTCACATACACACATGGCATTCAGCCTCATTAATCACAGCTATTTGTTTTCATTTGCCATTAACAAACCTTAGTTAATATTGTGTGAAATTATCACATGTGAACCAGCACATAAAACTTACCGGGGAACCAGATATTCTTCCTCGAGTGTCCCCATGGGTGCTCCACGATAGGTGTTGGGCTCGGATCTTTTCAGCAGTTTCTGCTGGACCGCGCATGCGCCGGCGCATGCCGCTCCCTTGCGCGCTCCCGGCCGCATGCGCAATCCGGTCCCCGCCAGTTCCTCTTTAACCACCATCGGCTGCAGACGGAATCCGCTCAGGCTGTGGCCGGAGTTAGCGTATTCAATGTTTTTAAAGTGTTCAGAGCTGCTTTTTCAGTCTTTAGCTTAAGTTAGCTTGTTATTGTTTTCAAAAAAAAAAAAGAAAAGAGAGTAAAAAGTAAAGTTTTACAGCCTTGGTAGCAAGCGGAGCAGTGGAGGCCCGGGGACGTAAGACCATTAGGCCTCCTGCCGCAGCAGGCTGAGTCCGAGAGGGGAACAGGCACAGAGAAGGTGCTAAGTACCCTATTAACAACTCAAAGACTCACCACAATGTCCTCTTCAGGATTCAAAAAGTGTGAGTCATGCCGCAAAGAGATGCCGGCGTCCAATGGGCACAGAAATGCTCCTTCTGTGCAAAGCTCACAGCCAGAGCAAGGAAGGACAGGGAGATGCGGCTGAAAATGCTGCTCTTTAACAAGGCCCTCCAGCCAGACGCGCCGGAGTGGCCTCAGCAGGAGGGACCCGCAGGGGCCCATAAAAGGAAAGCTGCTTCCCTAACCCCATCAGCGCAAAAACGGAGGAAGCTTCCACCAACCCGATCCCTGCCGGCAGCCACAGCGAGCGGGACAGGTGGAGCGCATAGCCCCCAGCCGCAGTCACAGCTGAGCGGTGGTGGCGTGGAGACGCAAGTGGCAGAGGCTGAGCCTCCGATAATAAAACAGCCGCCCCGCACCAAGGGCAGGGAGGCGGCCAGGCAAGCGCCAGAACCGGCGGCACCGCAGCTAGTGGTACTGACCCCCAGGGAACCGGCAGTGCAGAGCTCGCAGGCACGCGGCCTGCAGGCACTGGGGGAGACCACCCGCGTGGCACCGCAGCAGAGCGTGCCGAGCGCGGGGCAGACAGCAGGGCCGAGATCCCCGACGTGGAAAGGGGTGGAGCCAGCCCCACAGGGGAGGGGAAAGACAGCACAGAAAACCCGGCACCGCAGCCCTTCTCCAGACAGGGCTGCAGGGCTACTCGCTCTAAGCCTTCCACTTATGCTGCGGACTCCAACGAGGCGGCAGGGGTCACCTCCAGTATACCCTGAGTCCCCATCCCCGTTCCTACAGCCAGCATCACCATGGCTCGGACCACCATCGCCCTTCCTGGGCTTTGAACCCCTGGAGTACTGCCACAAATCAGTCTCTCCATTATCTCAATCACCCAGACGATCTCGCTCCCCCAGACGCAGGGGGTATGCGCCTCTAGAGTAGTCCAGGTCTCCATCTCCGGAACAGTGCCCATGTTGCCATGGTCGCCCCTATCACGCGGGGCATAGACACCATAGACATACTCCCAGGGACAGATCCCCCCAGACGGTTCAATATCCCCGAGGGCAATCGCGGATGGGGATGGAAACGCAGATATCTCAGGGGGAGTTGATTCTGGAACCCCGAGATTTTCCCTCGCAAGTATTTAGCGAGAGGATGTATCACCGTCAACAGGACCCAGAGGGGTCCAGAGAGGTTTACCCTAGCGGTTCCTCGCTATCTTCCCCTGACGACGCCACGGCCCCAGGGGACGTCCATCCTCCGGACGATCTCAAACAGTTCCAAGAGCTGTTTAAAAGGGTGGCCTTCACACAAGGCATCCAAACAGCAGAGGTGCAGGAGAAACACCATAAGCTCCTTAAAAACCTGAGACCTCCGGCCTCTTCCAAAATAGCTATTCCGCTGATGAAGCAATCATGGAGTCCGCCACCACAATATGGCAGACCCCTGCGTCCACTCTGCCTATAAACAAGAGAGCGGATAAGAAGTACTTCATCCCAACTAAGGGCATGCAGTTCCTGTTCAGCCACCTGCAACCAAATTCTCTGGTGGTGGAATCGTCTCAACAGAGGTCGAAAACTTCTCAGTACAAGACAGGGGGAACGGACAAGATGCCAAGAAACTAGAGTTGTTCGGCAGAAAGGTGTACTCCTCCTCTGCCCTACTGTTGAGAATGGCGAATTACGCAGCGCATCTAGCGAACCATAATTTCGACAACTACTCCAGGCTGATTTCCCTCATGGACTCGCTTCCAGAGGACAAGAAGCCGGTGCTCAAGGCCATTGTGCAGGAAGGCTATGCTGCCTCAAGGACAGGAGTTCAGATCGCCCTAGACATAGCGGATACGGCAGCACGCTCAACAGCTACGGCAGTGGTCATGTGCAGGGAGTCCTGGCTCCAGAGATCGGGTATCCCAAGGGATCTGCAGGCAAAGATCGTTGATCTCCCCTTTGACACGCAGAAGCTGTTTGCACTATCAACCACAGCGTCCCCAGTACCACAGGGGCTACAAGCAAGGGCGACATCAACAGCACCAACAGTACAGAACTCCCAGGCGACGTTCTCAACAGAGCCGTGCATCCTCGGGGCAGGGCCAAAGGCCACAAGTTTGACACACAGATCGAGGGCTGCACTATCACTACCATCGCACAATGTCATCCGAAGCTACTGTTCCACCATCGCCTCCAACCATTCTACGACCAGTGGCAAAAGATCACCACAGACAAATGGGTACTGGAGATCATAGCCACGGGTTACGTGATTCCCTTCCAGTCGCTCCCACCGCCACGACCTCCACCCAGACCCCACCTAAAGGACGCCTCCCACGAAGCGAGACTCAAGCGGGAGGTAGACCATCTTATGCTTATAGGGGCAGTGGAAAGAGTGCCGGAGCAACTCCGAGGGAAAGGGTTCTACTCAAGATACTTCCTCACAGAGAAAAAGACAGGAGGCTGGAGGCCCATCCTAGATCTTCGAGGCCTCAACCGGTACTTGCGCAAGCAACGCTTTCGGATGATCACAGTCGCCTCTATACTTACGGCACTGGACGATGGAGATTGGTTCGCAGCCCTCGACTTACAAGACGCGTATTTCCACACAACTATTCACCCGGCTCACACGCATTTTCTCCGGTTTATGGTAGGCAAAGAACATTTTCAGTACAAGGTTCTGCCGTTCGGCCTCTCCTCGGCCCCCAGAGTCTTCACCAAGACCTTGGCAGTGGTGTCAGCCTACCTGCTCAGACAGGGGGTGTTTATATTCCCATATCTGGGAAAAAAAAAAAAAAAAAGACTGCCTATTGAAAGGGGCCTCGAAGGAGGAGCTACTTCGCATGATACGCGTCACAGCAGACACGTTCTCTTCGCTGGGCCTGGTCATCAATCTGGCAAATCAAAGATAGACCCCGCACAGGACATAGAGTTCATAGGGGCACATATAAATTCCCTCACAGCAAGGGTTTATCTACCAGATGCCCGCTTTCGCACCATTGGTTCCCTCGTGCAAGTCATCACCTTCAGCCCTACAGTGCCGGTTCTGACGTGCTTACAGCTGCTGGGCCACATGGCAGCAGTAACGTTTGTGGTACAGAACGCCAGATTGCATATGCGCAGCATGCAGCACTGCCTGGCGAGCGTCTACAAACTGGCAGCACACACCGTCCACAGGGTGGTGTCGCCCATGACAGAGGTGCGCAGATCCCTGCAATGGTGGGTGAACCCCAAGAACATGCTAACGGGTGCCCTTTCACCAACCAGAAATATCTGTTTTTTCTCACTACCGACGCCTCCCACATAGGGTGGGGAACACACATGGGCGAAAAGGTGACGCAAGGACTGTGGTCCTCCACGGAACAGTCACTGCACATATATACTGGAGCTCAGAGCAGTGTTCAACGCCTGCAAACACTTTCGAGACCATATACAAGGCAAGTAGTCGGGATCAGTACAGACAATACCTCCACCATGTTTTATATAAATTGGCAAGGAGGAGCTCGGTCCTGTGCCTTATGTGCGGAAGCAGTCCGATTGTGGAACTGGTGCATCGCCAACAATATAACCTTGAAAGCCTCGTATTTACCAGGCACTCACAATGCGAAGGCAGACCAGCTGAGCAGGCGCTTCGCACTCATACACGAGTGGCAGATCTGTTCCGATCTGCTACGACCGATTTTTCATGCAGGGGAATTTCCCCAGATAGACCTGTTTGCCACTCAACACAACAAGAAGTGCCCACAATACTGCTCCAGGGCAGGACTGGGACGGGGGTCCCTGGGGGATGCATTTGCGATCTCGTGGAGGGGCCCCCTGCTCTACGCCTTTACTCCCACAGTGCTTATCCACAAAGTCTTGCAAAAAGCCAGGAGAGAGAGAGCCCGAATGATCCTAGTAGTCCCAAGGTGGGATCGACAGCAATGGTTCCACTTACTCCTGTGCATGTCGGACCGTCCACCGATGCCCCTCCCGGTAGCGCTGGATCTGCTCACGCAAGCCCAGGGGTCCATAGTGCATCCACACCCCCGAGTCCTGCGACTGCAAGCATGGTTAATCCATGGCTCAGCTCCCTAGAGAGCACGTGTACGGAGGGAGTGCAACAAGTCCTAGAAAGTAGCAGGAGGACTTCCACCAGGAAGCCCTATAAGCAAAAATGGACTCGATTCACTGCATGGTGTTCTACCAAGCAATTAGCCCCCCTTGCTGCGCCTATACCTGTAATACTAGAGTATTTACTGGACCCCAAGAGAGGCGGACTCTCCCTATCCTCGTTGAAGGTCCACCTTGCCGCTATATCGGCTTCCAGACATGAAGAGGAAGAGCACACAGTGTTTGCCCATCCCATGGTTACCAGGTTCCTCAAAGGGCTGGTAAACCTATACCCCCCTCGGAAACCGCTTCTACCTTCGTGGAGCTTGGACCTGGTGCTTAATGCACTAACGGGACCACCATTTGAACCCTTAGCCACGGTTTTCCTCCATCTCCTTATGATAAAGACGACCTTCCTTCTTGCAATCACGTCAGCTCGCAGGGTGAGCGAGCTTGCGGCAGTTATGGCAACACCACCCTGCACAGTAATTTCCAAGGAGGCAGTAACCTTACGGCTGCATCCAGCCTTTGTTCCCAAAGTTTCTTTAGAGTTTCATATTAACGAACCTATAGTTTTACCCTCGTTTATCCAAAGCCTCATAACTCCAACAAAGAGGCGCGCCTACACCTCCTGGATGTGAGGAGGGCGCTGGCTTTCTATATAGACAGGACTGAGTCCTTCCGGAAAACGGATAGACTCCTAGTCTCTCTCGCTCCCAAATCAAAAGGAGAAGGTCTCTCTTCGCAGAGAATCTCGAAGCACATCGTATCCTGCATAAAAATGTGCTACGAGCTTAGAAAGACTCCTTTACTGGCCCCGCCTCGGGCTCACTCCACTAGGGCGGTGGCGGCATCAACAGCCTTTTTCAAGGGCATTGCGCTAAAAGACATTTGCAGAGCGGTGACCTGGTCATCCTATGACACCTTCGCCAAGCATTATGCCCTTCACAGGGTATTCCAAGAGGATACCCGTCTCTCGACAGCGGTCCTCTCAGAGACAAGCTGCACATAAACCGATTACCCACCTCCTATCTTGGGTTACTGCTGGGTAGTCACCTATCGCGGAGCACCCACGGGGACACTCGAGGAAGAAAGAGAAGTTACTCACAGTAGTAACGATGGTTCTTCGAGATGTGTCCCCGGGGGTGCTCCACCACCCGCCCATCCTCCCCGCTTCGGATCTCTGTTTAGTATTTTTCAGGAGCATCAGAGGCAGTTGGTCAAGGAACTGGCGGGGACCGGATCGCGCACACGGCCGGGAGCGCGCAAGGGAGCGGGACGCGCCGGCGCATGCGCGGTCCAGCAGAAACTGCTGAAAAGATCCGACCTGCGGCGCCAGGGTGAGCCCGACACCTATCGTGGAGCACCCACGGGGACACATCTCGAAGAACCATCGTTACTATGGTGAGTAACTTCTCTTTACTATAGTACTTAGCATACACTGGCAACAGATGCAGCTTTGGTTTGATACACATACTCAGTTGCTTTGAAAAGCTAAATGTATGCATCAAAAATGAATGTTTTACTTTGAGTAAACATTAAAGTAAAATACTCACTTATTCTGGACACAGCACTATCAAAATTGCTTCTTTAGAACCTGTTCACTTATGTCATGAATTAGAGTTTTTAAGATACATGTATGGGACCACATCAACTTCAAAAAGTTGTTCTTGGCTGATGAAAAAGTTTTTACTGTAGTTCAAAGCCAACACAAAATCTAACGTGAGCACATACTTGCCAAAAGCGTAAATTCTAACTTTGTGTAGCCTGGGATCTTTAAGGCTCATGGATTCTTTCACCTCCAGAACCCTAACTTGTATGGGAGGACATTTCCCCTCACAGTGGGGAAGATAAGGTGCAGCTCTTCTGTAGAGTATTATCCTGTGCTTCGGACTGAGGGAAAGGAGCACAGTGTAAAAGCTCCATAAAACTGGCTAACTAATTTCAAGCTCATGTCCCCTTGTGGAAGACTATAGTGCTACCACTTGCCTGGCCCAAGGTGAAATTTTAAAATTGAAACTGTTCAGTGGGTAATGAGATAATTCCATATTTCTAAAACTAAACTGGCTCTTTGTTAACAGAACTTTAAGCGGAAGTGTTGCAACTGGCATGCCAACTATAGGCTCACAGAGTGGTTTCCTGGTGCCTCCTTCAAGTGCTTTCTTCCTGCGAACTGTTCTCCTTCCTCCAACTCACATTCAGGCTATTGCATTGAGTATATCTTCTACGGCATGTCCTGTGTGACAGATTGCACCCCTATTGCAGGCATAGCCAAACGGTGGCTTGAGAGTCACGTAGGGCTCTTTTAAAATTAAAGATACAGCTTATGGAACCTCTTCCCACCATTCTCGACCTACCAGCTGGTGGTGGACAGGAAGCTTCAGGTTTCTGTCCTGTGGTGGGGGACTGGCTAGGGACTTCTGGCTTGTAGGGAGGGAGGTCTTGGGGATTTAGCCAGGCAGGGGGGCATCAGAGAAGAGCCCTTGCACCTTGACAGGTGCCAACCTGCAGGACAGATTGCGTGTCTTGGGGATCTCTCATTTCTCACAATTATCGTATGTGACTTGGAGGATCTTTAAGTTTGGCCACCCTTTCTCTATGTTCATCCTTTTATTACAAGACTACCATAAGTTTCATATGAAGTATGCCTTGTGTGTTACCATTTGAAACGCATAATCTTCTGAACTTTATAGCTCTCATAAAATGTGTATAAGCTCTGTATGTAAAGTCACAAGATTCTTCTGTGTAATATGCTCCAGAATTTGAAAGGCAGGCCCAAACCAGTTTTTCAAAGACAAACTGACGCTCCAACCAAGTGCCCATATAATCAGATTAACTCTTATAAACTATCACCTAATTAAGTCTATTCTAAGTAAGGTATGAGCAAGAACTTAGCTAGTAGGTTTGGTGTAAACAAACTGCCTGTTGCCTGAATCCAAGCTGGAGGTAATAAAAAGGGAAGAATGGTATAAGAATGGAGGACACGCTAACACAAATTCTTTTTCTCTCTCCTCCTCTTCTCTACTCACAACATCAACAAAGCAAATAAAGAATAGTCACTGAACTTGGGCAGTGGAGGAGAGGGAAGGAGTCCTCAAGCAATTCAGCCATATGCTTTTTGGTGAGAGAAATATTTTTTATTTTGAGATTTTCTTCTGAATTTAGGTATCTTTTTATTTTCTTTGTAATCATTATGTCTTTCCTCATTACTTGTAATCACCTAATATCTACTATTGTAGGGTTCATAAACTTGTTTTGATGTTTTGTCTAAACCAGTATGTTTGGATTTACGTGTCTGGGAACCTCCACTTGAAGAGAACAAGGCTGGTGCATATCATTTTCATGGATGAAATGATGGACTTTCTATGAGCTTATATTGTCCAGAAGAAGAGGGCTTGATAGTACAAGATGCACATTTCTTGGGGGAGGTTTGGGACTGGTATGTTGCTGTTATTGTCTTGTATATAATTCATGAGTGGCTGACCAAAGCATTCATTGTAATTCATCTAGGAGTGATTTGACCTGCAAAAAGCAGCGTATGAGCAGTATTACCAGGAGTGGTCACTCCCACAGGAAAGCAGTATAAAAGACGCCCAGAATTGGAGATTTGAGGGGACACTGCTGTCCAGCAGTCCAGATAGTACTGGGTGGGGAAAGTCACATCCTGGTAGTATGACATTTACATGGAACGTGCATTTTAAGTGACGCAGGAGAGATTTGTGATCTAGTGTTCAGTGTACAAGAGCACGAGTCAGGCTCTTCTGAGGTTTAATGAAAGCACTCATGCAGATTCCTTCTGCAATCTTGGACTGGAGCCAGTCAGGAATCTTTTCACAAATTAGTTTTCCCTCAGAATATGCCCATTTGTTGACACCAGAATGTTCTGAAGAAACATTTGGGTGTGATGAACTTTTGCGTCAATGAAGGCAAGGTTCTGAGAGGAAATCTCCTGGGTGTCCCTACAGCTCCCCTCATGGGCTACTGGGAAGTGCAGGCTTCCAGGGGCCTAGACAGCACTGGCACTAGTAGGAGGGAGCCTGGAAGCCCTGCGAGTATAAACTCACTGTCTATAAAATGGGAAACTCTCAGAGCTGCCTCAAATCCTGGAGGATGTCCCAGGCTTCCCTTGAAGGCAGCCAAAGGAGCTGGGGCATCTGGCTGCTCCATTTTGGCAAGGGGGAAAAACATGCAAACATTTAAATTTTTCAGAAATGTTTTAGAAAATCCTTTCTGTGGGAAATTTCAAAATAGATAGTTTTAGTTTCAAAAGGTTACAATATCCCATGGATCAAAAATTCTGAGTTTTGACCAAATCTAATTTGGACAAGTTCCTTACTTTTGCCTTCCTTTCCCTAGAACTAGAATATGTACAGTTACTTCATCCACCTGTAAAAATTAATTAGATGAAATTTTAAAAGCACTTTTGGCTCTCCATGCTAAAGTTGAGCACAGCCAGTATTTCTTCTTCGAGTGTCCCCGTGGGTGCTCCACATTAGGTGTCGGGCTCGCCCGGCGCCGCAGATCGGATCTTCCAAGCAGTTTCTGCCGGACCGCGCATGCGCCGGTGCGCGCCGCTCCCCCGCGCGCTCCCGGCCATGTGCGCGATCCGGTCCCCGCCAGTTCCTCTTAACCGCCGTCGGCTGCAGACGGAATCCAACTAGGCTAAGGCCAAGTAGTGTATTCAATGGCTTTATCTGTTTTTTCTTAAAGTTTTTTCAGGCACTTAGGCTACTATAAGCTAGCCGTTTGTTATTTTGTAAAAAAAAAAAAAAAAAAAAAACAACAACGAACAAGCTAGGAGAGGGACAGCTCAGCCAGTCCCAGTAACAAGCGCCGGAGGCCAGGAGCTAGGGCTATCAGCCCTCCGGCTAAGGCAGACCATCGGACGGGGAAAACGGCACAAAGAAGGTGCTAAGTACCCACTTAAAAACACAAAGACTCACCAACAATGTCCTCTTCAGGCTTTAAAAAAAAAAAAAAAAAAAAAATGCTGCTTCTTGACAAGGCCCTCCAGCCAGAAGTGCCGGAGCGGCCGCAGCAGGAGGGACCCTCCGGGGCCCTTAAAAGGAAAGCTGCCTCCCTCACCCCATCAGCGCAGAAACGGAGGAAAGTATCTCCAGCCCGATCCCTGCCGGCAGCAACAGCGAGCGGGACGGGAGGAGCAAGCAGCCCCCAGCCGCAGCAACAGCTGATCGGCGGCGGCACGGAGAGCCACGTGGAAGCGGCTCAGCCTCCAATACTCAGCCAGCCGCCCCGCACCGCAGGCAGGGCGGCGGCTAAGCAAACGCCGGTACTGGCGGCACCGCAGGCAGCGGCACCGACCCCCGGGGAACCGGCGGTGCAGAGCGCGCAGGCACGCAGCCTGCCGGCACCGGAGGACACCGCACATGCGGCATCGCCCTCGAGCGTGCCGAGCTCGGTGCAGACGGGGCCGGAATCCCCTGTATGCTCCCCAGCCCGATCCCTGCCGGCAGCAACAGCGAGCGGGACGGGAGGAGCGAGCAGCCCCCAGCCGCAGCAACAGCTGATCAGCGGCGGCACGGAGAGCCACGTGGAAGCAGCTCAGCCTCCGATAATCAGCCAGCCGCCCCGCACCGCAGGCAGGGCGGCGGCTAAACAAGCGCCGGTACCACCTACCCCCGGAAAACCGGCGGTGCAGAGCGCGCAGGCACGCAGCCTGCCGGCACCGAAGGACACCGCACATGCGGCACCGACTTCGAGTGTGCCGAGCTCGGTGCGGACGTGGCCGGGATCCCCTGTATGTCAGGGGCGGAGTTACCTCCTCAAGGGAGGGGGAAGACTGCACACAAGAGGAGGCATTGCAGCCCCTCTCCGCACAGGGCTGTGTAGTTGCTTTCTCACAGCCCTCCGCTATGTTGCAGACTCCAACTAGAAGGCAGGGGTCCCCCCTCTCCTTGGCCTACCCAGAGCCCCCTTCTCCATTTCTGCAACCAGCCTCACCCTGGCTGGGACCACCTCCACCCTTCCTGGGATTTGAACCGCTGGACTATTAGGCAAAGTCGCTCTCTCCAGGGTCTCGACGGTCTCCCTCCCCCAGACGCAAAGGGTATGCACCAAGGGAGTGGTCTAGGTCACCTTCCCAAGACCAGTGCTTATACTGCCGTGGTCGCCCCTACCACGCAGGGCATAGACACCATCGGCAATCTACTAGGGAAAGATCCCTACGAACGATCTCGTACCCCCAAGGGCAATTGTGACCGGGGACAGAGACTTAAGCATCTCAGGGGGGACTGGTTATGGAACCCCGAGATTTTTCCTCGCACACCTCTAGTGAGAGGGTGTACCATCATCAGCAGGAACCGGAAGGGTCCAGAAAGACGTACCCCAGCGGTTCCTCGCTTTCCTCCCCGGATGAGGCTACGGCCCCGGGGGGCGTCCATCCTCCGGACGATCTCAAACAGTTCCAAGAGCTGTTTTACGAGGGTGGCCTTCACGCAAGGCTTCCAGACAGCAAAGGTGCAAGAGCAACACCATAAGCTCCTCAAAAATCTGAGACCTCCGGCCTCCTCCAAAATAGCAATACCGCTGATGACGCAATCTTGGAGCCTGCCACTATGATATGGCAGACTCCTGCGACTATTCCGCCTGTCCACAAAAGAGCGAAAAAAAAAAAAAAAAAATACTTCGTGCCCACGAAGGGCATGGAGTTCCTGTTCAGCCACCCACAACCAAATTCTTTGGTGGCGGAGTCGTCGCAACGTGGGGGAATAAACAAACATGCCAAAAAGCTAGAGCTGTTGGGCAGAAAGGTCTACTCCTCCTCCACGCTACTGTTGCCAATGGCAAATTACGCAGCGCATCTAGCGAACCATAATTTCAACAACCACATTAGGTTGACCTCCCTCATGGACTCGCTTCCAGAGGGCACGAAACCAGTGCTCAAGGCCATCATCCGACCATTTTATAACCAGTGGCAAAGGATCACCACAGACACATGGGTGCTGGAGATCATAGCCACGGGGTACGCCATCCCCTCCCAGTTGCTCCCACCGCCATGACCTCCACCCGGGGCCCCACCTCCAGGAGACCTCCCATGTAGCGAGGCTCAAGCAGGAGGTAGACCATCTCATGCTCGTAGGGGCAGTGGAAAGAGTGCCGGAGCAACTGCAAGGGAGAGGGTTCTACTCGAGGTACTTCCTCACGGGGAGGTCCATCTTAGATTTTCGAGGCCTCACCGGTACCTGCGCAAGCAACGTTTTCGGATGATCACAAACGCCTCCATCCTTACGGCACTAGACGATGGAGATTGGTTCGCAGCCCTCGACTTACAAGGTCCTACCGTTTGGGCTCTCCTCAGCCCCCAGAGTCTTCACCAAGACCTTGGCAGTGGTGTCAGCCTACCTGCACAGACAGGGGGTATTTATATTCCAGTATCTGAATGACTGCCTACTCAAAGGGGCCTCAAAGGAGGAGGTACTACGCATAATATGTGTCACAGCAGGCACGTTCTCTTCGCTCGGCCTGCTTATCAATCTGACAAAATCAAAGACAGACCCCACACAGGACATAGAGTTCGTAGGGGCACGCATAAATTCTATTACAGCGAGGGCGTATCTACCAGAGACTCGCTTTCGGGCCATCGGCTCCCTCGCGCAAGGCTTCACCTTCAGCCCTATGGTGCCGGTTCTGACGTGCTTACAGCCGCTGGGCCACATGGCAGCAGCAACGTTTCGTACAACAGAACGCCAGGTTACACATGCGCAGCATGCAGCATTGGCTGGCGAGCGTATACAAACCGGCAGCACACACTGTTCACAGGATGGCGTCGCCCACAACGGAGGTGCGCAAATCCCTGCAATGGTGGGTAAACCCAGAGAACCTGCTAACAAGGGTACCCTTCCACCAACCACACGTATTGGTTTTTCTTACTACAGATGCCCCCCTCATAGGGTGGGGAGCACACATGGGCGAAGAGGTGACGCAAGGGCTGTGGTCCTCTATGGAGCAGTCACTGCACACAAATATACTGGAGCTCAAAGCAGTGTTCAATGCCTGCAGACACTTTCGAGACCAACTGAAAGGCAAGGTAGTCGGGATCAGTACAGACGATACCTCCACCATGTTTTATATAAATCGGCAAGGAGGAGCTCGGTCCCGTGCCTTATGTGTAGAAGCAGTCCGGTTGTGGAACTGCTGCATCGCCAACAATGTAACCTTGAAAGCCTCGTACTTACCAGGCGCTCGCAATGTGAAGGCAGACCAGCTGAGCAGGCGTTTCGCACTCACGCACGAGTGGCAGATCCGTCCCGATCTGCTGCAACCGATTTTTCCACGCATGGGGTTTTTCCCCAGATAGACCCTGTTTGCTACTCAGCACAACAAGAAGTGCCCACAATTCTGCTCCAGGGCAGGACTGGGACGGGGGGTCCCTGAGGGATGCCTTCGCGATCTCATGGAGGGGCCCCCTGCTTTACGCTTTCCCTCCCACAGTGCTCATCCACAAAGTGTTGCAGAAAGCCAGGAGGGAAGGAACCTGAATGATCCCGATAGTCCCAACGCGGGATCGACAGCAATGGTTCCCCCTATTCCTGCGCATGTCGGACCGGCCACTGAGGTCCCCTCCGGTGGCGCGGGATCTGCTCACGCAAGCCCAGGGGTCCATAGTGCATCCGCACCCCCAAAGCCTGCGACTACAAACGTGGTTAATCCATGGCTCAGCTCCCTAGAGAGCACATGTACGGAGGAAGTGCAGCAAGTCCTAGAAAGTAGCAGGAGGACTTCCACCAGGAAGACCTTCAAGCAGAAATGGACTCGCTTTACGGCATGGTGTTCTACCAAACAGCTAGCCCCCTTTCGGTGCCTATGGCTGTGATATTAGAGTATTTACTGGACCTCAAGAGAGGAGGACTCTCGCTATCCTCGTTTCAGGTCCACCTGGCCGCCATTTTGGTGTTCAGACACGAAGAGGAAGGGCACACGGTGTTCGCCCATCCCATGGTTACCAGGTTCTTCAAAGGGCTGGTAAGCCTATACCCCCCTCAGAAACCGCTTCCACCTCTGTGGAACTCGGACCTGGTGCTTAATGCGAAAAGGGGACCACCGTTTGAGCCTTTGGCCACGGTTTCCCTCCGCCTCCTTATGATGAAGACGACCTTTCTTCTCGCAATCACGTCAGCTCGCAGGGTGAGCGAGCTTGAGGCAGTTATGGCAACGCCGCCCTGCGCTGTTTTTCCAAGGAGGCGGTAACCATACGGCTGCATCCAGCCTTTGTTCCTAAAGTTTCTTTCTGAGTTTCATACTAACGAACCTATTGTTTACCCTTGTTTATCCAAAGCCTCATAACTCTAACAAAGAGGTGCGCCTACACCTCCTGGACGTGAGCAGGCGCTAGCTTTCTATATGGACAGGACCAAGTCCTTCCGGAGAACGGATAGGCTCCTAGTCTCTATCGCTCCCAAATCAAAAGGAGAATGTCTCTCTTCGCAGAGAATCTCTAAGCACATCGTATCTTGCATAAAAATGTGCTACAAACTCAAAAAGACTCCTTTACTGGCCACGCCCAGGGCTCATTCCACTAGGGCGGTGGCAGCATCAACAGTCTTTTTTCAAGGGCGTTGCGCTAAAAGACATTTGCAGAGTGGCGACCTGGTCATCCTGTGACACCTTCGCCAAACATTACGCCCTTCACAGGGTATTCCAAGAGGATACCCGTCTCTTGGCAGCGGTCCTCTCGGGGACAAGCTGCACATAATCCGATTACCCACCTCCTATCTTGGGTTACTGCTGGGTAGTCACCTAATGTGGAGCACCCACGGGGACACTCGAAGAAGAAAGAAAGGTTACTCACCGTAGTAACGGTGGTTCTTCGAGATGTGTCCCCGTGGGTGCTCCACTACCCGCCCATCCTCCCCGCTCCGGATCTCTGTTTAGTGTTTTGCAGGAGCATCCGAGGCGGTTGGTCAAGGAACTGGCGGGGACCGGATCGCGCACATGGCCGGGAGCGCGCGGGGGAGCGGCGCGCACCGGCGCATGCGCAGTCCGGCAGAAACTGCTTGGAAGATCTGATCTGCGGCGCCGGGCGAGCCCGACACCTAATGTGGAGCACCCACGGGGACACATCTCGAAGAACCACCGTTACTACGGTGAGTAACCTTTCTTTCCCACTCACTGTAGTTTAGTTCTGAATGCAGAGTTTTAACTTCCAAGAGTTTGTTACACTTTAAAAACTGTGAAAGAGAGACAATTTTTTAAAATTTAAATACCTTCTATGGACACCTCTTTTTGGAGCTCTCACTCCGCTGCTTACTGTTGTGTCACTAAGGCAATCCCTGCATAAGAAATGTAGAAGCTGATAATTTTTAAATGGAAACTGTTCAGACTGAAAGCTAAATCCTGGATACTGAAGTCACCCACATCAAGACTACTGGCTGATTGGAACTCTGTTTTTAAAAATATAACTATAATAGCTATTTAAGAATGTAGAATGATATATTTAGTTACTGGTTCATTAGACTTTTTGCAGCAGTGTCTCTGGTTTGATTCAGGTTCTACCCCTTCCTAATACAGAAATATTCACAGGCTCATACAGAATCAAGATACAGTCTTCCCCTGCCTTACGAGGGTAATTCGTTCCTGAAAAACCCCTCTTTGGGTGAATTCTCGTAAGTCGAAAATGTAATTACCATTAATTTCAATGGGAAAAAATTTTGTGTGTTCCTGAGCCCCAAAATGTACACCCATTTATGCTAAAACAACACCAAATCCCATTAAATCCAGTGCATGGGGCCGGGCAGGGCACAGGGATAGCCCGGCCTGAATGCAGCTTAGGTTAAGTGGGGAGGGGTCTGGTGAGGGGAGATGCCTCTCTCGTGCAGGGCTGCACGGCGGAGAGGCCCCACTGGCGGCAGCCAATGCGGCAGCGGTGGGCGAGCCAGGCGCTAAATGGAAGGGAGCACCACAGATAGTGAGCGGTGCCCAAGGCACAGCTGCGTAGGGTGGGCGGTGGCGGCCCCCTAGCTGCGCAGGGGGTGAGCGGCAGCAGCGGGGCTTGGATGGGCATGATCTACGGCTGGGACTCGGACGAGTCTACCTCTCCACACCAGACTGCTGCCCTCTCGCAGGGCACCACCGCCCCCCTGCATAGCCTCTTTGTCAAGACCAACGCAGCCGACTCCATCCCCTCAGTGCTTGCCTACCAGAGCTGCCAGCCTCCAAATCGGTCCTCGTAAATGCGAAGAAATGCCTCGTAAGCTGAAGTAGGGTTATTAAATGAAACTCCTTGTAAAGTCGAATTCTCATAACTCGAATGGGTGTATCTCGGGGTATGACTGTATTGAAAAAGGGAGGACGCATTTTAATTTATATTTTTGTAACCATTTTTGAGCACAAAATCAAACTGAAGCAACTGCCCCAATTGCTCAAGAGGTATGAAATGTCAGTTCTGGCCATGGATTTATTAACAAGACAGGAGTCTGCATGTGTATGTGGAGGAGGAAACAGTGCCATCTATGGGCTCAAAAGTTCATTTATAATAGAGATGAGTCTTGTCATTGTGATTTTTCCATTGTCATCTGGCTCTTGATACTTTGGTTTCTGAATCACCACCCACTGCAGTTTAACATTTTCTAAACAATCTGGTTGTTTTAAATCTGTATTCATTTTTTTATGAACAAAAACAACTATTCTGAGGGACTTAGTCTATTTACGTGGTAAGTACAGCCATGTGTAGCGGGAAGAGGAACCTGTGTTAGGCTGCATCACAGCTGGAGGAGAGCGAGCTCTGCTTTGGGGGAGAAGTTTCCTACAGAGAGCAGATGGTGTATGATAGTTGCTCATGAATTGTAGTTGGCACACCAATAGGATGGTGATGATCATGACATGGGAAATCTGAACAGAAGACAATTGTTAATTTGGTTTAGAATTTATCTTAATTTGGGAATAAACAAAGAGGAGAAATCCTGTACATGGGCAGGGAAATGTGATCATTTTTTAAATCCTACAGCCAATGGGTTCCCAAATAGTCTGTCATCTATTCAGAACATCATTATGAGAGTGACAAACTTCTCCTTCTGATCAAAGAATACCTTGGAAGAAGAGAGAGAGCCACAAGTCCTGTGGTAGTATCATACAAAAATCAGAGAGCAAGCATTCAGCATGGTCCCAGAATGCTTGGACTTCTTGGCTTCACCAGGCTGCAGCTCTGTTTAAGACATAGCACTCAGTGCTTCTGCACACAGGGCAGAAGTGACCAGTCACTTGTTTGTCATATGGCTTTAAATCTACATCTAGCTTCTTCCACAATGGCCTCTTAGGTGAACATTTCCCGCTGCAGGCCTGGTCATTGTTTTTGCCAAAATTACTAGGGCATCAGTGGGCATCACGGTGCCTAGCTGTCCTGGCCCCACTTGTGTAGCCTATTAATATTTACATGCCCATTGATAAAGTTCTCAGTATTCTTTGATCTACATATCCTTAGAAAAAAGGGAGTAAGCTCTTGTTTTCTCTGAGTGTGAATACTCTGGTCAGAACTAAGGGAAGTGGCTCTAAAAAATCTAGTTCCTGCCCGTATCAAAATCAATTAACTTACAGGGCTTTTACCTTCATTGCTGTTTGGGGAGAAAAAGGGGGAAGGATAATGTCTCTCTCTCTGAGGAGAAGTCACTTTCTCCAATGTAACAGAGGGAGGTCTGACTCTGACAAGGAACACCCTCCATTGAAACCAAAATGTATCAATTTGAAAGGGTAAAAATAACACTGTATAACAATGTATTAACACACGTGCACAAAGACATTTGGAATAATAACATCAAACTAGTGGGGCACTCCCCCCTGAGATGGAAGACTCATCCAGCATATGAAATGTCAAGAACATTCTTTTGGTTTTTCCAGGACTACATTTAGGCAACAGAACTAATCTGTTATATACACAGAACAATTTCTTCTCAAATCAATTTGAAACATGTATTAATGGGGATCACCTAAGCGAGTTCATAGATGCCATGCCGACCTTTATTGTTGATGGATGCATTTAAAGCTTTCTCTCCCATCTAGGCTTCCAAAGCATTGGTGAGAGGGATTGCAATGGAGTAGAAGCCTGGAATGAAGCAGTAACTGGCTAGCCCCCAAAACTGGTGTACTTGATTTGTTTGAAGGTAAAGGCATACACCACTGGAGGGCTTGGACCTTTACAGATGGGTGGGATGGTGCATTTTCCCAGCATGTAACCAAGATAGGTGGTCTCATCCCTCCGAAGGTGGCATTTGGTAGGGTTTGACATCAGGCCAGCATCTCTGAATGAGTGTAGCAGAGCAGCCACGTATTGTAGGTGAGTCTACCAGTTTCAGCTATAAATCACCATCTCATCCAAATAAGCAGCTGTGGGGGGTGAAAAAAACACAGTTCATTGGCTGCTGGTACATGCGGGGGGGGGGCACGCAAATCAAGGGACATAGTTCAAAAGTGGAAGAGGGCAAAGTGGGTAGAGAACGCTGTCTTCTCCTTGGACTTGGGTGTGAGGGCATCTGCTGGTTCTCTTTGATTAAGTCCAGGGTGGTGATGCACTCTGCTTCTCTGAGCCAGTCTAGCAGGTCATTCACACAGAACATTGAGTACACATTCAATTTTTATATGGCATTCATCTTGCAGACATTAATGCAAAAGCAAGTGCTTCACTGGACTTGGGATGAGAACCACTGGGCTTTTCTAATCATTAAAGGACTCCTCAGTTATCCTCAATACCAGCATCAACTGGAGTTCCTGTGTCATGGTTTCCCTTAGCTTCTGTGGAAGATCTGGGGAAGTTTTCCTGGACCCTAATTCCTGATTCTGTATGGATGTGATGAACTGCCTGGTGAGCGCGACCTGGTTTGGCTGAAAAGAGAGATGAGAAGGTAGGGATAAGTCATTTTGCCTGATGCCTCTGTTCAGAGGTGATACTGGGTCCAGTCTGGATCCTCTGGGTTTAATGCATCAGCCACCTTTAGCCCCAGTTTCAGGTCTGGCAGGTAAGGGGTTATTAGCCTTCTTGGGTGTGATAGGACAGGGTTTCTGGGCACAGCTTGAGAAATCAATTCAGGGTAACTTTGCTTAAAATCTGGGCTATGTACAGCCCCAGGCTGGGATTTCCTTCTCACTAAGGCAAATCCAACCAGCCACAACATAATCTCTGTAAGCATAACTGGCTAGCCAGGAGCCACACAAGCAAACCCACAGACTTCTCAGCTGCTATACCACCCCAGACCAACAACCTCCAAATAAAGGTGAGTGGTTATTGAACTTGTTTCACACACCACCACACAGATTCTTCCAGGCCCCAAAGAGTCCAGTCGCAGACCCCCATCAATATATACTTGGATCTTACCCAAAACAACACGCTCACCAATCCTTTAGATCTAATACCTAAAGATTTATTAACAAAAAAAGAAAGAACAGGGTTATACAGAAGCATTTTTAAAGCAATACTTTACATACATCAGTCATAACTACTGATGCAGGCCAGCGGTGGTGTTTGCTGATTCTTGAAAGTCTCTGAAAGTTCATTTCAGGTTACATAGATTCAGTTATTTGAGCATTGTAGATCCAGCCCACTGGGGTCCACGTGCTGGGCATGGACCCTTGGAAACCAAAAAACCAAAGGATCCAAGATGGACACTGTTAAATCCACAGTATTGTTCTCTCTCCTCTTTTTGTTCCGGGATGAAGTCCTTTCTTCTTCCCATAGTCCCTTGAGGGTCCACACCCGCCTGACTCAGGTGGGCTGCTGTGGCAAACTGGAATTGGACGAATCGCAGGAGACAGTCTCAAATTTCTGAAATAGACCTGTTCCTTTGTCTCAGTTCAGGTCACTTGATCATTGGGCTGCATCCCACTGACAAATCCCCATCATTTGGGATGTTGATTCGACATCTGAGCACTTGTTTATAGTCCATTCATCCTGGCTGGGGCTCAGTTCACATCTTTTATTGTGAAGCCTAGCACTCAAACATTTTCTAACACAGCTACACAGCTAAAATCTATAACTTTACCTACATGCCTGATGCAGACACATAAGTAGCATACATAGATTCAGGGCATCATCAGCTTTCATTAGACACCTCACACAGCTCACTTAGCACAACATTTGGGGCCAATAGCCACAGTGGCCATTAAAATGGCTTGAAGACCCAATATAAAAATCTAGTCATGTGAAACTGGGCCCTCCAGAGTTTCAAGAGGTGTGCACGATAAATTTGTTCTACTTTGTATTTGTCAGTTTGGTTTATCTCTTAGTTTATAGGTCCCAGATGCCAGGCCACCTCATTAGGCCCTTGTCAGCAGGCAAAGAGTTTTGAGGCTGAGCTGGGCAGCAGCACTCGCTCCCCAGGCTGAAGCTCACAGAGCCTATCCCATTTCTTATAGACTGAATCTTGGACTTCTTGAGCACCTAAGCAGGTCTCTTGAGAAAATGTGCCAATCACTTTGAGTCTCTCTCATGGGGTCAATCAGTGCATATGGTATGATATTTTTGGCCTGGAAAGATTGTTCCTCCCACATCTCTTGAACTAGGTTCAGAACCCCTCAGGATTGCCTCACACACAAAAATTCAAAGGCTGAGAAGCCTGTGGAGGCCCTGGAGACCTCCAAGACTGTGAAAACGGCGGATATGAGAAGCTGGTCCCAATGATAATGTTGATCAAGATGAACTTATGAAGCATGACTTTCAGGGTCCTACTGAGGCACTCTGCCAGGCCATCTGTTTGAAGCAGTATATGCAAGTTCACAGAGTTCTGATTTTCAGTAAGTGACAGAGCTGCTGGACCATCTGGGACATAAAGTTTGTTCCCTGATCCATTAAGATTGCCTGAGGGACTCCCACTCAGGTGAAGATGTTCATGAGCTTGGCCACTGCTCTCTTGACACTTTTGGAGTCAAGGCTTCAGGACAGCAGGTAATATAGTCTACTATGAAGAGGATGAACTGGTATCCAGTAGCTCTCTTCTCCAGGGAACCAACTCCAACTCACTTAAAGGGCATATTTGCAAGTGGGAGGGGAATTAGCAGGGCTTTTTCCAGTGGCTGGGGTACTGTGAGCTGACACTCAGAACAGGGGCCACAGAAGTCTGCCATCTCCTTGTGGATCCTGGGCCAGAAGAAGTGGGCCAAGAGCTCTGCCAATGTCTTTTCCCTCCCCCGGTGACCAGCAGCAGTCATGGTATGGGAAAGACACATGACTTCCCTTGGGTAAAGCCAAGGCACCAAGATCTGGTGGCAGACCTCTTCAGGTTGCAGATCCTTACTATCCAGTATAGATGGTGACCTTGGATTTGAAAAAGGAGGAACTGTCTGCTTGGTGGGGATCAGTGGTGTCTCCATTTGCTATTGCCACCTGGACGTGTTCTTGGCTCAGGGGGGTCATATGCTTGTTGCTCTCTCATGAAGTCTGGGAGGTGAGTCAGGACTGCTGAGTCGGCTAGTGAGCCTGGCTCATCTTCCAGCCAGGAGGGGGCCTGGTTTTTGTGGGCTGGTGCTGGGTATTGGGATGTTCCCCTCCTCAGGATCTGCAATTTCTTCCACACCGGTGAGACTTGCCGATTCCAATCGGTCTGCATCTAGGGTCAATGGTTGATATTCCTAGGAAAGGGTCTAACCAGCTCAGTCAGCTGTTCTCCAGCATAGCCCCAGTCCTTGTCCAGGATCACTGGTAGGCAAGGGTGGAGGCCAGGCCATGGATCGGGGGCTCTTTGTGCCCCCCACCCATAAGGTCACTTTGGTACAGCAGTAGGTCCTCAAGTTTCCATGCATGCATTGCAGCACAATGGTGCTCTGAGGGGGACCAAGGTTAGGCACCATATTATGCCAGACCAGGGTCTGAGCACCCTGAATCAATCACCCTGACTGTTTCCATCCCATTTATCCACAAAAGGATGGTCAGCTTTGCCAGGTCCCCACAGCATGCTCATGCTTGTGCGGCCCATACCTTCCTTGCTTCCATGTGCAGGCAGTCCCTGGACCAGTGCCCTGAGTGGCCATACACAAAATACTGATCCAGATCTTGGGTTGGATGAGGGGTTTCTTGTCTGGGTACCCGGGTGATTGGGTTACAGCACGTTTCCCTAACTTCTGGGTTGAACAGGGGTCCTGGCTTATTTTCCAGTGAGACTATGGTCTCCTGAACTGGCAACTGTGGAAACTGTCCTAGGCTACCAAGTTGGAGCCTGTGTGTACCCCTGAACTTGCGAGCCCTGCATGGTCTGGGAAAGGGAGAGGATGCTGAAGTTTACCCTCACACTGGGGTCACCAAGTAATGCCATCTGTCAGTGTCACGGTTTTCTTGGTTGCTTTTAGGCTCAAAAGGGCGTTTCATCCAAAGGCACCTGGCAGCCAGGTAGTTTTCCGTAAGTTGAATGGCAGTGGTCATACTATCAGGGTGATGCTGTGACACCCATTCTTCCCCCCACGTCCAGAGGACAGGCACTGGGTAAACAATTTGAGCAGTTATGTTATGAGCCATCTGTGTGTATATAGCTGGCACTCACTTTAATGGTGAGCCCCTTGTCCATCTGTGCGTTCATCTGGGCTGGCTTTTTACCCAGAATAATAATTATGTCTGAGCTGTTGATTCTTACCATGACATCCATAAGCTTTTCTACCTGTAAACCTAATGATGTATACATTGTATACCAAATTGCTTATACACCATACACCAAATGAGCTATACCCTTCCTGCAACAAGCCAACTCAGTCTAGACAAGCTAAGAAGAAGGAACGAGCAACATTTATTGATGGCTGTTGTTCATTTAGTACATTTTGTACTTTAACTGTTGGCAGAACAACAAAGCGGGGGAGCTTCTGGCCAAATCAGCTTTCGTCTGTGTGTGTGTATGTAGCTGGCACACACTATAGTATCAAGCCCCTTATGTCCATCTGAGGAGAAAATGGCACAAAGGGTACAATTTCTATTACAATGCATTATCTCAACCTCAGTTTGGTGCCTTTTGTTGCTACCTTGGTATTTTTTGTATTGCTGTGTTTTACAAATTTCTGTCACTTCCACTTACTTCCTATATTATCTACTTTCCATTTAATATATATAGAAAGCAAGCTTTACACCTCCCTACAGAAAATAACAGACATTCGTTATAATCCACAAGCCTGCAGCAATCGGGCAGGATAGACAATTCCAATTTAAAACAAAAATTACCAATTTAAACTACGTTAACTAGCACTGAGTGTTTATTTTAATCAGCACTTAATTTTATGACCATAAGTATTTCCATTCTTTTTTTTCCGTCAACTCTCTGCAAATTAAAACAACAAACCCCTTTACATACTCGAAACACGGTTTCGGTGTCAAATGTGGAAAAAGCGAAATTTCTGCTGTCTTGCAATATCAAAGTTTAGTGCAACAAGACAGCAGAGTCCCTAGTCTTTAAGGTACCACTGGATTCCTTTTTGCTGAAACAGACTAAGGTCCAGTCCTCTTTATGCCCCTCCCCCAGCCTAGTTGATCTAAGCGATATAACTTCAGCTCTGAGAAAAGTGTAGCTGAAATTGGCGTAATATGAGGAAATTAGTATTTTGAGAGCAGGGTTTGAATGTCAATTAAATAGGGGTAACGCCACATATTGAACAATCAGAATTAAACAAAATATTGAATAGTGAGCACTGTCCAGCATGAGAATGAAGAAGGGGCCCTGTGAGAAAAATGGTATGACCCAGGTCCATCCAAGGACATAGGCCTTAACGGTGCTGAGCGTCACACCACTTAACTTTCAGGCACCTTGAAAATACCAAGAATAACACTGTGATCCACAAAGCACGTGTTAGATGCCTAGGATCCCTGTACAACAAGCATGACAAACATGCAGCCCAATCAAATTTTTTGTGGTCTACTACATGTACCCCTGCCAGCAGCTCCAGCCCTGGGGACCTGGCTGGAGCCAGGGGAACCTGGAAGCCAGGGGGCTGGGAGCTGGCAGGGGCACAGACCCTTGCCGGCAGCTCCAGCCCCACAGACCTGACAGGAGGAACCCTAGCAGCCCTGGAGTTGGGAGCCGGCCAGGGTGTGAGGCAAAATCTCAAATTTACGCAGTATCTCAAATTTTCAGGGAAACCTGTTCTGGCCGATTAATCACTGTCTATATTTGGATTTCTTTCAACAAAACAAGTTATGTGGCCTATTAAAAATACCCTAAATTTATATTTAAGTTATAAATGTTACATATGAGAAAAATAAAAAATGTACACATCAAATTTTATTAATGATTAATACAATTATAAAACAATAGAATTCATATTGACCATGTCTACACTAGCACAAATGCAAATGGCCATTTCGAAGTTTATTAACGAAGCGCTGAAATACACATGTCGGCAGCTCGTCCAGACAGGGCTTCTTTCCAAAAGGACCCCGGCAACTTCAAAATCCCCTTATTTCTATCTGCTGTTAGGAATAACGGGATTTCGAAGTTGCTGGGTCCTTTCGAAAAGGAGTCCCGTCTGGATGAGCCACGTGAGCTACGTCTACACGTGAAGCCTACATCGAAGTAGCTTATTTCGATGTAGCGACATCAAAATAGGCTATTTCGAAGAATAACGTCTACATGTCCTCCAGGGCTGGCAACGTCGACGTTCAACATTGACGTTGCGCAGCACCACATCGAAATAGGCGCTGCAAGGGAATGTCTACACGCCAAAGTAGCACACATCGAAATAAGGGTGCCAGGCACAGCTGCAGACAGGGTCACAGGGCGGACTAGCGCTTCTGGGGCAACAGCTAGCTGCTCCCTTAAAGGGCCCCTCCCAGACACACACAGCCTGCACAGCACGCAGTCTGCACAGCCATAGGTACACACACCTCAGGCGACGCAGTCATGATGGACCCCCAGCAGCAGCAGCAGCAGCAGCCAGAGGTCCACCCAGCCGCCCCTGCAGGAGCAGTGCTCGCCCTGCTCCATGCCATGCAGGAGGCAGCTGAGCACCTCCTTGCCACAGAGGAGGAGCTGCCCGCAGGGGAGGAGGACGCAACCCCCAACCCTGCAGCACCCTGACCCCCCCGCCGCCTCATACGCCACCGGCTGTGGAGCTACCCCACCAGCACCGACTGGTGGGAGCGGCTGGTGCTTGGGGAGTGGGACGACGACCGCTGGCTCAGGAACTTTCGCATGAGCCGTCAGACATTTCTGGAGCTATGCCAGTGGCTCACCCCCGCACTCAGGCACCAGGACACTGCCATGCGGCGTGCCCTCCCTGTGGAGAAGCGGGTCGGCATCGCTGTCTGGAAGCTGGCCACTCCAGACAGCTACTGATCTGTGGGCCAGCAGTTTGGCGTCGGCAAGGCCACAGTCGGGGCTGTCCTCATGGAGATAAGAGGACCCATGGGTGGGGCGGGGGAGGCAGCCCTGGCAGGGGAGGGGGGCCCTGGCCGGGGAGGGGAGGGGAGGGGAGGGGGGGGTCCTGGCTGGGGAGGGCAGGGGAGGGGGGCTCTGGTGGGGGGGGCCACACACACCCTGCTCTCCCATGTGCTTCCCCTGCAGGTCGTCCGTGCCATCAACGCCATGCTCCTCCACAGGCTCTTGAGGCTTCGGGACCTGGATGCCGCCATCGCGGGCTTTGCCACCCTGGGCTTCCCCAATTGTTTCGGGGCTCTGGATGGGACTCACATCCCCATCCGCGCCCCAGAGCACAGTGGAGGACGTTACATCAACCGGAAGGGCTACCTCTCAGTGGTCCTCCAGGCCTTGGTGGACAGCCGGGGCCGTTTCCAGGACATTTATGTGGGCTGGCCTGGCAGCATCCACAACGCCCGGGTATTCCGGAACTCAGGCCTGTGCCGCCGGCTGGAGGTGGGGACCTACATGCCCCAGCGGGAGATCCCTATGGGGGACACCACCATGCCCCTATGCATCGTCGCAGATGCGGCATACCCCCTCTGGCCCTGGCTCATGCATCCGTACACAGGCAATCAGTCTGCCAGCCAGGAGCGCTTCAACCAGCGCCTGAACCACGCGCGCCAGGTGGTGGAGCGCACATTTGGCCGCCTCAAAGGGTGCTGGAGGTGTCTCCTCACCCGCCTGGATGCGGGCCCCACCAACATCCCCCAGATTGTGGGTGCGTGCAGCGCCCTACACAATCTGGTGGAGAGCAAGGGGGAGGCCTTCTTTCAGGGCTGGGCTGTGGAGGCCAGCAGGGCCGCTGTGCAGCCACCCGCTGCCCCCCAGTCGCCAGGTGGACCCCGAAGGGACCCGGGTCCAGAAGGCCCTGCGGGCTCACTTAGATGAGGCCACGGGGTGAACGCTGGCAGGCCCCCCACTGCCCACCCCCCATCCTCCACAACACTCCCTGCCCCTACGCCCACACCACAGAGCACCCAACAGCACACCCCCCCCACTTTTCTTGGACAAATAAAAGCAGACACTTGTTTGTGAAATCAAACATGTTTACTTGAACTCTTCTTAATAATAACTATAGAACTTCTAACTAACTTATATATTACATGTATGTATATTAATATAAAAACAGGGATAACAAGGAAGGGGAGAACTATTTACATGGCGGGGGAAGGATCAGACAGTGAAAATGGGGGTCACAAATAAATACAAACTATGTACAGGGCAAAAAACCAAAAAAGTGGGGGGAATATATACAAAGTGGGGGGGCCACGTCCTGGGCCCCACACCCCTACAGTCCAGCACTGGGGGTGGGTGGCCGGGATCCCCGCCTCGGCCGCAGCCCTGGCTGGGGCTGGCTGGGGGCAGGGCGGACCGGAAGATACGGCCGGTGAGTGTCAGCTGGCCACAGGTCTCCCTCGGCGGAATGGCCCTCGGTGGCGGGGTGACGGTGGACGGCGCGGTGACTGGAGCAGCAGGTGGCGCAGTGGGTGGAGCAGGCAGGGCAGGCGCAGCGGCGGACGGCGCGGCATGGGGGGGCCAGGTAATCCACTATGTGGTTGAATGTCTGCATGTAGGCCCCCCATACCTCTTGGCACCAGGCCAGCGCCTGCTCCTGCAGGTGGAGGAGGCGTTGCTCCACCTGCAGCCGCTGCTCCATGACCTCCACCTGCCGGCGGTGGAGGGCCAGCAGCTGGGGGTCCGTCGCCGGTGGCTGCTGCTGCTGGGTCCGCCATCTTGCCTGCCATGGGGCCGGTCGTTGCTCCGCCGAGGGGCTGGCCTGGAGCGATGGCCCCAGAGGGGATTCCGGGACCACTGAAGCCTCGCCGGCGCTCTCCGGTCCTTCCGATGGTGCAGCTGCGGAACACAGGAGGGGGTGAAGACGAGTGGAGACAGCCGTTAGTGTGGGCCCCGAGCCGTGGCCCTTGTCCCCCCAACCCCTGTGCTGAAGGTTCCCCATCCCCGTCCCCGGGAGATGCTGCTGTGATGGGGTTCAAGGGCCCCCCTGCACTGCACCCCATCCCCTGGCGGGAGTGACGCTCACTTCACTCAGCAGGTATGACAGGAGAGGTTTCTTAGGCAACAGATGCCCAGTTTCTCCCAGAAGCGACAGTACAGCAGTCAGAGACAGTCCTTCCAACCCGTCCTGGGGAGAAGACCCCGAGGGGTGCCCCTCTGGGGTGTAGCTTTCCCCCTCCTCAGGCAGGCAGCCTTCTAGCTCTCCCTTCCCCTAGCCTCTACCTGCGGCCCCCGATTCAAACCCAGCTCGGCTCCTCCCTCCTCTTTGTTCAGGGCAGAGGTGTAACCTGCCAGTTGTAGCCCCAGGATCATCATTAGCCACTGGGAGCTATTCAGCTTGTTGCTCATATCTAGCCTGAGTCTCGCATTTGCACTCCCCCCCAACTCCATCACATGCTGCTGCTGCTGCTGCTGCTGCTGCTGCTGCTGGGTGTCCCACCCCCTCCCCCCGGGGGGCCCTAGAGGTTCCGCTCCCCCCTGCCCCGGGGATGGGGCATGGCACTGTCGTGCTGGGGGGGGGCAGGGGCTGATGCACTCCTGTGAGGGACATGCCACTGCTGTCCTTGGGGCCATGGTCATCTGGGCAGGTGGAGGGCCCTGGCCATATCTATTACCCCCCACCCCTCAACCGCGGGGGTGTGCACCGGGGGGGGGGGTACATACCTGATGGTCCACTCCCACGGTCGGGGGACACCCGGGGGGGTGGATGCCCGGCTGCTGCTCCGGGATGGCAGGAGAAGGATCTGGAGGCCGGTGTCGGTGGAGGAGGCGTCCCCCTCCTTCTCCTCCTCCTGCTCCGGTGCCCCGGGGTGCGGGGCTTGCCTCCGGGGCGGACTCCACCTCCGGGGCCTGCTGGGGCTCCTCAGCCGAGGTGTCAAGCGTGGCTGGAGGGGAGGAGGTGTGCCGGGGGCCCAGGATGTCCCTGAGCTCCCTGTAAAAGGGGCAAGTGACGGGGGCGGCCCCAGATCGGCTGGCCGCATCCTGGGCCCGGGCGTAACCCTGCCGCAGCTCCTTCACTTTACTCCGGACATGGTCCGGAGTGCAGGCAGGGTGACCCCGGGCAGCCAGGCCCTCGGCCAGCCGAGCGAACGCATCCGCGTTCCGCCTCTTGCTCCCCATTACCTGAAGCACCTCCTCCTCGCTCCAGAGCCCCAGCAGGTCCTGAAGCTTGGCTTCCATCCAGGAGGGGCCCCGCTGCCGCTTCCCAGCCTGGCTCCTGCCCTGGGAACCCTGGCTCCCCTTCGGGGGGGTTCCCTGAGGGCGCTGGGGGTGCTGCCGGGTGGCCATCAGGTCGGTTGGGGGTGTGGGTGGCTGAAGAAGAGTGTGCAGGCGAGCCGCATGTTATTGCTGCTGCCTGCACACTCTCTCAGCTTCCTGCACAGAAAGGGAGGGGGTGGGGACCTTTAAGGGGCCGCTCTACGCGGCCACCATTGAGCTGAGGGGCTGGAGAGAGCATCTCTCAACCTCTCAGCTGATGGCTGCCATGGAGGACCCCGCAATTTCGAAGTCGCGGGACGCGCAACGACTACATGTTCCCTACTTCGACGTTGAACGTCAAAGTAGGGCGCTATTCCCATCCCCTCATGGGGTTAGCGGCTTCGACGTCTCGCTGCCTAACGTCGATGTTAACATCGAAATAGCGCCCAACACGTGTAGCCGTGACAGGCGCTATTTCGAAGTTAATGCCGCTACTTCGAAGTAGCGTGCACATGTAGACACGGCTGTGGTGGCGAGCTGCAGCAATTTCAAAGTGCCATGGCAGCTGGCATGCTAATGAGGTGCTGGATATGTATTTCTGCGCTTCATGAGTAAATTTCAAAATTTTGCATGGCTGTTTCGAAGTTTTGTGCTAGTGTAGACATAGCAATTAAGTGTCAAATTCTCAGTTAAAATTATTGCATTATATTCAAACAAGATCTGAAAAAATATTATAAAATAAACCTGTAACATAATCTATAACAATAAATAATTATGACTTTCATTTTTTTTGGTGGCCCTAAAAGCTATCAGTTTTCATTTGTGCAGACCTCACTAGGCTTTGAGTTTGCCATGCCTGCAATGAACAGAAAGAAATAGGAACTTTATCTACAAAACCAGAACATATGGTGATGAGGTGCCTAAGGTAGCCAATGAGAGACGCCAAACAGAGGGGGTGTATATTAAAGCGTGCCCCTCTCATTGTTGCATGAAGGAGAGTCGCCAGACATTTTGTTTTGACCCCACATGCAACTTTTGTAGCCATGGTCTGTCTTTCAGTTTGTGACTTTCTCTCAGGCAAAAAAGCGATATTGATACCAATGCTGTACAACTGTAAATGAACTGATCATATAGGCCATGTCAGCCATTTATGAAAATGTTATATTTCACCAAGTATGATCATCTTGTTTTCACATTTATATCAATTTTGTATGGTGAGTTATAGAAATGTGGGCATCTCTGTATTTCCAGACTTGTGCAGTGTTTCTGGGTGACACCTCCAGACAAACTAGCAACAGCACTGCCTAGCCTGCTCGATGCTATCCAGGGTCAGTGAGGCTATTGAAAGGAGCCAGAAGATAAGCCTTGAGCAGTAAGCCATATTAGGGGCAGACCAATGGAAAGAACGCTAAGGCCTTTCCATTCTGTGTGCTGCCAAACTTGTGTTTGGGGCATGGGATGCACAAGCCACAGGGCAAAAGAAATATAAATGGCAGATAAAACATGACCATTTTGCCTTCATTACTTTTTCTTACCACTGGAATAAACTTTTTCCAAACTAAAGCTCTGAACAAAGGACTGAATGACCCATCCCAGCTGTCCCAGAGGACCATCCAAGCCAGCAACTCATTAATACTGCTAAGAACCTGATATATGGACTTTATGTGCGTATCAGATTGCTTATCATTTAACAATTCTCCTCTTGGTCATTTTTGCCTGGTAATGGATCTTAGCTTTTGATGCTAGAGGATTGGCTGGCAGCATGGTATTTCAGCTAAGAGCTAAACTAATAACGACTCGGTAACATGGCTGACCCTTTGGAGTCAGAAAAACATTTTGCTTATGTGAGCAGAGTTTCAAATAGTATCATAGAACTGGAATGAACCTCAAAAGGTCATCATTCCCCTGCCCTCATGGCAAGATCAAGCACTTTCTTCTAGATCAGCCACAGGCAACCAAAAACGGGGCATGGACTGCATAAGTTCCCCTCCATCTCAGTAGGCTACAGCAGCCCACTGGGGTTCCACCTCTGGCTTGTACACCCCCTTCCTTGGCTCCTTTGCACCTCTTGCACATTGAGGCACTGAAGCCCACACTTCCTACTCAGCCCTCCCTCCCAGAAGTTTCAGAATGCCATGAATTGCTTGATTTGTGCTCTGTCTCTGCTTCTCGCCCTCCCGCCCACGGTGTAAACAGCTGATTCTTGGTGTTCCAGCCCTGGGAGAGAGGGGAAGGTGGATGGATGGAGCATGAATCAGTAGCTTCATGGTACTCCAAAAGTGCTGTGAGGGAGGGGGAGAAGTAGAAAGTGCAGGGTGCTAGTGTCCCAGGGTAGAGGAGGAGGGCAGGCAGCGGGTTGCAGGCTGCATGTGGAATCCCAGTGGCCCACATGCGGCCTGTAGCCACAGGTTGCCCACCCTTGTTCTAGACCATTCTTGATGGAAATTTGTCTAAACTGCTCTAAATCTGGACGGAAATTCCACAGAACCTCCTCAGGCATTATTCCAGTGCTTAGCCACCCTGACAGGAGTTTTCCCAATGTCTAACCTAAATCTCCCTTGCTACCATTTAAGCCTGTTGCTTCTTGTCCTATCGTCAGAGATTAAGCAGACTAATTTTTCACCCTCCTCTTTGTAGCAACTTTTTAGTAACTTGAAGGCTGTTGTCATGGCTCTGCTCAATCTTCTCTTTTCCAGACTAAACACACCTGTCTATCTTTTCTCATAGGCTACGTCTACACGTGAAGCCTACATCGAAGTAGCCTATTTCGATGTTGCGACATCGAAATAAGCTATTTCAATGAATAGCGTCTACACGTCCTCCAGGGCCGGCAACGTTGATGTTCAACTTCGACGTTGCTCAGCCCAACATCAAAATAGGCGCAGCGAGGGAACGTCTACACGCCAAAGTAGCACACATCGAAATAGGGATGCCAGGCACAGGTGCAGACAGGGTCAACGGGCGGACTAGCGCTTCCGGGGCAACAGCTAGCCGCTCCCTTAAAGGGCCCCTCCCAGACACACACAGCCTGCACAGCACGCCGTCTGAGGAGCCATAAGCACACAGACCCCGGGCGCCGCAGTCATGGACTCCCAGCAGCAGCAGCAGCAGCAGCAGCAGCAGCAGCTAGAGGTCCACCCAGCCCTCCCGGCAGGAGCAGGGCTTGCCCTGACCCATGCCATGTGGGAGGCAGCTGAGCACCTCCTTGCCCCAGGGGAGGAGATGCCCCCAGGGCAGCAGGGCTCAACCCCTACCCCTGCAGCACCCCGCTCCACCCCCCGCCTCACACGCCAGCGGCTGTGGAGCTACCCCACCAGCACCGACTGGTGGGAGCGGCTGGTGCTTGGGGAGTGGGACGACGACCACTGGCTCAGGAACTTCAGGATGACCCGGCAGACATTCCTGGAGCTGTGCCAGTAGCTCACCCCCGCACTCAGGCACCAGGACACTGCCATGCGGCGTGCCCTCACGGTGCAGAAACGGGTCGGCATCGCTGTCTGGAAGCTGGCCACTCCGGACAGCTACCGATCCGTGGGACAGCAGTTTGGTGTCGGAAAGGCCACCGTCGGGGCTTTCTTCATGGAGGTAAGCGAACCCACGGGGGGAGGCCAGGGCAGGGGGGCCAGGGCAGGGCAGGGGGGCCAGAGCAGGGCAGGGGGGCCACGGCAGGAGGGCCAGAGCAGGGCAGGGGGGCCAGAGCAGGGCAGGAGGGCCAGGGCAGGGGGGCCAGAGCAGGGCAGGCCACGGCAGTGGGGCCAGGGCAGGGCAGGGCAGGGCCACGCACACCCTGCTCACCCCTCATTGGTGCCGTCCCATGTGCTTTCTCTGCAGGTCGTGCGTGCCATCAACGCCATGCTCCTGCACAGGCTCGTGAGGCTGGGGGACCCAGATGCCACCATCACCGCCTTTGCCACCCTGGGCTTCCCCAACTGCTTCGGGGCTCTGGATGGGACTCACATCCCCATCCGCGCCCCGCATCACAGTGGCGGACGATACCTCAATCGCAAGGGCTACCATTCTGTCGTCCTGCAGGCCTTGGTGGCCAGCCGGGGACATTTCCAGGACATTTATTTGGGCTGGCCTGGCAGTACCCACGACGCCCGGGTTTTTCCGGAACTCGGGCCTGTGCCGCCGGCTGAAGGCGGGGACCTACATCCTCCAGCGGGAGATCCCTCTGGGGGACACCACCATGCCCTTCTGCGTCATCGCAGATGCGGCCTACCCCCTCCGGCCGTGGCTCATGCACCCCTACACGGGCCATCTCTCCGCTAGCCAGGAGCGCTTCAACGAGCGCCTGAACCGTGCGCGCCAGGTGGTGGAGCACTCATTTGGCCGCCTCAAGGGATGCTGGAGATGTCTCCTGACCCGCCTGGATGCAGGCCCCAACAACATCCCCCAGATTGTGGGTGCCTGCTGCGCCCTGCACAACCTCGTGGAGAGCAAGGGGGAGACCTTTCTGCAGGGCTGGGCTGCGGAGGCCGCCAGGGCACACGTCCAGCCACCTGCTGCCCCCAGTCGGCAGGTGGACCCCGAGGGGACCCGGGTCCGGGAGGCCCTGCAGGCCCACTTCGACGACCAGGCTGCGGGGTGAACTCTGCCCAGGCCCCCTACTGCCCGCCCCCTCCTCCCCCACACTCCTGCCCCAACGCCCACACCATGGAGCACCCCAGCGCCCCCCCCTCCCACTTGTCCTGGACAAATGACAGCACGCACTTGTGGCTGAACGTAAACTTTTTTTGGGTCTTTCTGAAACTGTTTTTTGGGGTATGTAAAAAGAAATATGTCAATCACAAACAGAAAACAGGGACAAACGTCCAACCAAAGCAATATGTAGAACAATAAAACAATGCAAATAAACAACAGTGTGCAATAAATAATAAAAAGGAAACCAGGAAGGATAAAGGGGAGAACTATTTACATGGGGGGGACGGGGCAAACGGGGGGGCCAAACAAACAGGGTGCAACTATATACAAAGGAGGGGGGCCACGTCCCGGGCCCCTCGCCCCTATAGCCCGGCGCTGGGCGTCGCTGGCCGGGAGCCCCGCCGCGCCTGCAGCCTGGTCCGCGGCTGGGTGGGAGCGGGCTGGACCGGAAGGTATCAGGGCCGGCGAGTGTCAGGTGGCTCCAGGGGTCCCTCGGCGCTCTGGCCCTCGTGGGTGGGTGGCGGGGCGATGGCGGACGGGCCGGCGACGGGCGGAGCAGCTGGTGGTGGGGCTGCAGAAGCGGGCAGGGCGGGCGATCTTTCGGCCGGCGCGGCATGGGGGGACCAGGTAGTCCACAAGCCGGTTAAATGTCTGCATGTAGGCCCCCCATGCCTCCTGGTGCCAGGCCAGCACCCGCTCCTGCAGGTGAAGGTGCTGCTCCGCGACCTCCAGCTGCCGACGGAGGATGGCCAGCAGCTGGGGGTCCGTCGCCGGCGGCGGTTGGTGGCGCAGGGTCCGCTGTCTAGCCCTCCGCGGGGCCGGTCGGTCCTCGGCCGAGGCGCTGCCCTGGAGCGAGGGTCCTGGAGGGCTGTCCGGGACGACTGACGCCTCACCGGTGCTCTCTTCCGGTCCTTGTGATGGTGCAGGTGCAGGACACAGGAGAGGAGGGGGGGAAGAAGAATGGAGACAGGCGTTAGTGTGGGCCCCGAGCCGTGGCCTTTGTCCCCCCAGCCCTGTGCTGCAGGTTCCCCATCCCCGTCCCCGGGAGATGCTGCTGTGATGGATGGAGTTCAGGGGTCCCCCTGCCCTGCACCCCGTCCCCTGGTGGGAGCGACTCTCACTTCAACCCGCAGGGTCTGACAGCAGGAGAGGTTTCTTAGGCCACAGATGCCCAGTTTCTGGCAGGAGTGACAGCACCAGCTGTCGGAAGAGACAGTCCTTCCAACCCGTCGTGGGGAGAAGACCCCAAGGGGGGCCCCTCGGGGATGCAGCTTTCCCCCTCCTCAGGCTGGCTGCCTACCAGCTCTCCCTTCCCCTAGCCTCTACCTGTGGCCCCCACCCTCGCCCCCCAATTCCAAGCCAGCTCGGCTCCTCCCTCCTGTTGGTTCAGGGCAGAGGTGTCATCTACCAGCTGTAGCGCCAGGATCCCCCTTTGGCCCTGGGAGGTATTCGGCTCTTGTGGCTCATATGTAGCCTGAGTCTCCCTTTTGCACTCCCCCCACTCCATCACATGCTGCTGCTGCGGGGTGTCCCACCCCCTCATCCCGGGGGCCCCTCGAGGTTCTGCTCCCCCCTGGCCCGGGGATGGGGCATGGCACTGTCATGCCGGGGGGCGGGGGGCGGGGGGCGGGGCTGATGGCTGCAGTGCTGTGAGGGCCATGGCCCTGCTGTCCTTGGGGCCATGGCCATGTGAGCATGTGGGGGGCCCAGGACACATATCTCTTACCCCCGCCCCTCAAGCCCCGGGGTGTCCACCAGAGAGGGGTACCTACCTGTGGGTCCACTCCCACGGTCCGGAGATCCCTGGGGGTCGGAGGCCCTGCTGCTGCTCCGGGATGGCAGGAGGAGGATCTGCAGGCTGGATTCTGCAGAGGAGGAGCCCTCCTCCTCCTGCCGCGATGTCCCGGGGGTGGCCCCCGGGGGGGGCCCCCGGGGTGCGGGGCTTGCCTCCGGGGTGGACTCCGGCTGCAGGGCCTGCTGGGGCTTGTCAGCCGAGGTGTCAAGGGTGGCCGGAGGGGAGGAGGTGTGCCGGGAGCCCAGGATGTCCCTGAGCTCCCTGTAAAAGGGGCAAGTGACGGGGGCAGCCCCAGATCGGCTGGCCGCATCCCGGGCCCGGGAGTAACCCTGCCGCAGCTCCTTCACCTTACTCCTGACGTGGTCAGGAATGCGGGCAGGGTGACCCCGGGCAGCCAGGCCCTCGGCCAGCCGAGCGAACGCATCCGCGTTCCGCCTCTTGCTCCCCATTACCTGGAGCACCTCCTCCTCGCTCCAGAGCCCCAGCAGGTCCCGCAGCTCGGCCCCCGTCCAGGAGGGGCCCCGCTGCCGCTTCCCAGACTGGCTGGCCCTCTGGCTGGGCTGGCTGCCCTGGCTCCCCTTAGGGGGGTTCCCTGGGGGCGCTGGGGGGGCTGCTGGCTAGCCATCGCCGCTGGGTGGGTGGCTGAGGGTGCTGCAAGCTGCCCGCGTGTGCAGGCTGCAGCCTGCACGTTGCCTCATCTTCCTGCAGAGGCAGGGAGGGGGAGGGGACCTTTAAGGGGCCGCTCCACTTGGCCACCAGTGAGCTGAGGGGCTGGAGAGAGCGTCTCTCAACCCCCCAGCTGATGGCCGCCATGGAGGACCTGCCAATTTCGACGTTGCGGGACGCGGATCGTCTACGCTGTCCCTACTTCGACGTTGAACGTCGAAGTAGGGCGCTATTCCTATCCCCTCATGAGGTTAGCGACTTCGACGTCTCGCCGCCTAACGTCGAAGTTAACTTCGAAATAGCGCCCGACGTGTGTAGCCGTGACGGGCGCTATTTCGAAGTTAGTGCTGCTACTTCGAAGTAGCGTGCACGTGTAGACACAGCTATAGTTTGTTTTCTAGACCTTTAATAATTTTTGTTGGTCTTCTTTGGAATTCCTCTAATTTGTCCACATCTTTCCTGAAATATGGCAACCAGAGCTGGACACAATACTACAGCTGAGGCCTAATCAATGCAGAATAGAGCAGAGGAATTATTTCCACTGTTCTGCTTCAAATGTACCTACTAATGCCTCCCAGAATGATGCTGACTTTTTTTTGCATCAGTGTTATTGTAAATGGGAGTTTGAAAGGTAAAGGAGAGCCCTGAACTGAACAAACAAGGTGTGACTGCTAACCTTTGGTGAGTGAGTTTGCATAACTGCTTTTGTAGTTTTCTTTTGTTTTCATATTATTTCAGTTACTGGAGCAGTTGAGATTGTGTGTTTGGGGACTGTTTGAACCATTGTTCCCTTGATCATCTTTGCTCAGTCGCTGTCAGCCTTGAGATTGCCTTCCTGTTGTGTGCTTAACAAGAGGATATGGCTGACTTAGGAGAGCATGTCTTAAAATCTGGAGACTAAGTAAGCTGACCAGGGGGACGGCAGACAGGGAAGTTTGAGAGGGAATTTGTAGGAGGGTGTAATGAGATAAGTCCGCATCACCAGTGCCAATGCTTCTCCTGTTTCCTCCATCCGTGCCTCTTGTCAGACAGATCACCTGCCCATGGATGCCCCTACCCAGATCCTGGTGTGGGTTTTGCAGTGGCTGTGACCTTCACTTCCTACTCACAGAAAACCAAGCTATGGAGACTAACCACTGCGAAACATGTCTGCTGGTGGAATCCCACTAGCAACAATTGGGAGAACTACAAGAGAAGGTGCCTAGCTGAAGAGCACCCATGCCCACAAGGAATTCCTTGAGTATTCATGTGGAGACGTCCAAGGCTGAGGACGCTATCCAGCTACAGAGGACTGCTGCCACACGATTGTGGGAGTAGGAGATGGCTCTCTCAGAGGGAAAAGACTGGGTGCTGGTTACTTCTGGCAGCAGGTAGTGCTCCACCACTAACCCCAAACTAACAAAGAGGGAGGTCTACAGCTACCACTCTCAGGAGGGAAAATAGAGTAGTGGTGGTTGGAGACTCTGCCTAGTGTCAGAGGATGGAGGCATCCATCTGTAGTGTTGACATGGCATCGCAGAAGGCAATCTTCCTGCCGGGGTTCCATATCTGAGACATCACAGAGGAATTGTTGAGGACCATCCGGCCCTGTACATGCTACTCATCCATGTGGACACTAATAATACTGTGCAGTATGATCCTGAGCAGATCAGAAATGACTACAGGGCTCTGGGGGTACAGGTGAAGGATTTTGAAGTGCAGGTGTTCTTTCTGATCCTTCTAGTCAAGGGTAGGAGCCCAGGCAGAGATAGATGCATCCTGGAGGTGAATGCCTGGCTGTGAAGATGGTATCCACCAGGAGAGCTTTGGCTTCCTTGACCACATAACGCTATTCTAGGAAGAAGGAATTCTAAGCAGAGATGGGGGTCCACTTATCAAGGAAGGGTAAGAGCATATTTGGACACAGACTGGCTAACCTCATGAGGAGGACTTTACACTAGGTTCAAAGGGACAGGTGACCAAAATCCACAAGCAAGTCAAATAATTTCTCACCATACTGTACTGATGTACTGACTGGTGGCCAGCGAACTGGAATGCAATAATGGGGGCTGAGTGAATTTTTTTTCTTGATAACTAATGTGCGTTATGAGGAGCACAGTTTGTGACCGCTTGGTGAGTCTGACTTCACTGTTAACCACCAGGTGAGGGAGAATCTTCTCTCCCTTTTGCAGCCTGTCCTTATCTCGGCATTTTCAGTAAGGGCAACCCCAGGAACAGTAAGTCACATTCCCCCCAGCAATATAAGGCTGGCAAATATGGCCTGTGCTGTCCCCCATTACGGTCTCTGTCCAGGGGCATACGGTGGGTGGAGAGGGCATGGTCAGAGTATTGTGCACTTCAGGGTTGCAGAGCAGCGCAAGCCCTGGCAAAGCTGCCATACTTAGGACCAATCATTTCAGTGAAGAAACACAAATGAGATTCAGGAAGAGCTTGAAAGTAACAGAGGCTAAAACTCAACAAGGTCTGGAAAAATCAAACATCAGTACACAGACCCCCTACAGCATAGGTATAAGCCAAAAGTCAGGCAAACTAAGAAGCATATTCTACATCAGGGTGAGCAAACTCTTTACATTGAACCCCACTTTTCATCCCTGCAATTAGCAGAGTGCCCCCCCCTCTAGTGTAATCTAAACTGACAGAAATTTTGGTTATGTTTATATGAAAAAAACCTTTTCAGTACATGTAAGAAAATAAATATATAGAAAGTAAAAACGTTGTTAATTGATATAGAAATGTGAACACACACACACACACACACACACACACACACACACACACACATAAATAGTAACACATTTCAACATTTTTCATGAGATGGATGAACCTGAGGTCCAACAGCCGATCGTGCTTGCTCCTCCAATGAAATTTCATGTCTCTCAAGGGGCCTGCACCCACTTTGCTCACCCCTGCTCACCTTTCCTACTGAGCAAATGGAGCTGGATTAACGTCAGTGGCACTGACAATAGAGAATACACCTGCAATCAGTCACTTTGTGTCTTTTGTTTTCAGCTCCTGAGTTGCAGTGTTGTCTTCAAAGAGCAAACAGCAGGAAGCCATCTGCCTTGATTGAAGTGGCAGCCACCCAAGAACTGATGCTTTGTACAAAAATTGGTCGAGCAAGACAGTGTAAGTGTTCTGGACAAAGCACTTTAAGAAGAATCATAATGCAGAAACAGAAAGACATGGCCAGCACAGTCAGCCGCACGTTGCCAGGAGATTTCCCGTTAAGGCATCCTCTTTAAGATTTGTTTTACAGACTCAGTTACAGAGTGTTCCAAACATCACAAGACTACAGATTTTCCTTGTTCCCATAAGCTACTCCTCTGACTTACCAACACGTCACAATCACAAAGTGAGATCGTCAGTGCTTCCCTGACCTCTTAACAAACATAAAAGCACTGGAGAAATTGAAAGGAGTTCTACAAGCCCCATGTCCAGCAAGGGAAGGATTCCCCCAATGCAAGCACCATGGATGTACATAAACCAGTCCTGGACACTGCGGTAATGTACAAAGACCTCCAGCATTGATCCAAGGGTCTCTGCAGCCCCTGCACAGCCCAGAATTGAGGGTGTAAGGGTGGCTAGTAACTAGCTTAGCAGCCACATTCCTCTTCAGCCCAGCAGCGAAGTTACAGCTCATGAAATCTGACCCCTAAATGTTAAGGCCAAAAGCAATGGAGCATTTACCATGTCTTGCGGAGGTTAGACAGTGCTAGCACTAGGCGTAAGCAGCCTTAGCAACTGACTATGGCCATAAGCAGCTCAAGAGGATCGCACCCACCCCCCAAAATTCCTGCTAAGAGCCCCCAGTGAGCTAACACCATCTCTGAGGCCAGATTAAATTAGTCAGATGATCTCTCTCACCTAAAAATCAATGTCAACAGGTATCAGAGAGGTAGTCATGTTAGTCTGCATGTTCAAAAACAACAAGAAGTCCTGTAGTACCTTATAGACTAACAGATATTTTGGAGCATAAGCTTTTGTGGGAAAAGACCTGCTTCATCAGATGACCTCAGGCGTCTGACAAAGCGGGTCTTTGCCCACAAAAACTTATGCTCCAAAATGTCAAAAGGTGTGTCATGTCAGGAATGCTGCATGTGGAGACATGGGTTGTAGCTCACAGAGTTTATTTGTATTGGCAGGTATAATGTATTAAGCTTTCAGGGATTCTTTCATATTCATAACTCTCCATAGGAAAAATTGTATTATACAATGAATCAGAATATTCATAATGCTGAAACAAAAGGGATTTAAGGCATTTCCAAAAAAAGAATCAGCTGAATACATTTATTTTTAAAAACTGTTTTTCTTTGCTTAAAAGAATAAGGTATCCATGTTTTGTCAGCTTCTAGGATCCCTTGTTAATATCCTCTGCCCCAAAACTGCAGTGTCATAAAGTTAAGATTGTCTGGCAGTGCTTCACATTTTCCCAGAATGTTGAATACACTTGTACTTAAGCTGCTGAAAACCAGCAAATAAAGAGTGGAGGTATAATGGGAAATTTTAGAGCATTTAGAAAAATTAATTGTTAAACTGTTAAGCTTGTTCTGCCTTAGCAATAATGGCACTATTTGGACTCTATAATTCCAGATATTGTTACACTTGATGCTAGTACAGTAGACTCCCCATTTATGTAGGGGTTGTGTTCTCATGTAAGTCAAATTTCCCGTGCAATTCAGGGCAATTCAGTGGCCTTGGTCAGTTTCCTGGCTCCCATGACTGGTGGAGAGCAAACCACCAACCATTCCAAAATCATCACACAGCCCACCCCCCCCCAAAATCAAGCAATTAGCCTTAATAATCATGCCTTTAAAAATAAACATTGGGGACTTCTATTTTCCTTCTGGTTTTTGAGCCTTTAAAGTGCTCTTGGGTTCTTCTCTGCAACTGTAGGGGCTAAAATCTTAATTTGTTTTCAAAAATGGGATCTAAGATTTTCAACTAATCACATGTACCCAGGATCTTTAAGTAAGGAACCAAATACCACCAGACAGGATAAAACTGCAAGAATTGGTAATGATGATGGTTCAACAAAAATAATAGTAATTGATATTATTAATACAACAGAGGATCAGCAGACAAAGTTAAATAATGATTCACTCAATAACTCATAGCTGTATGCTATCAACTTTTTATAAGAAAGAATGCATTAAAAATTGAAGTTGTGAATTGCATATTCCATAGAAGTCTATTTATATTTGCAGAGCACTTACTGAGATACATAAAAATCCAATGATATAGAAAGTCAAAATAAAGCCACTGTAGAATTAGCTAATTTTGAGGTTCAATATCCCTTTAAGTTCAAAGTTGTCCTCTACTTCAGAAAAATTAGTTTGTGGCTTCCAGCATCACATGAGAACTACTAATGCAGCTTTCAGCTTTCTGCAACTAATGTGTTTGATTTTAGCTTTTTTTATTTGTGCTGTAGGAGTAAGAATTGCTATATGAGACCAAATCTATATAACCTTATAAACCTATAATCAGAAGTATATGGTATCCTGTAGACAGCATGGTCAATCCTAACTCTGTGGAATAACCAAAAAAGTCCTTAATTCATCCAATTGTGCAATATTACACAATGACACAGGGAAGAATTTCTTCCCAACTTTGTCAGACCGAACCATTACTTTATGTCCTGAATGGTGAGTTTTAATAATCCATATAACTTTGAATCTAGCAGGTAGTAGTCAATCCTAAAATTCATGCAGAATGGGCCACCAATAAGCATAAGTAAATCAAATAACTCTGTGCATAGCTACCCATTTGCCTATGCAGCTACCTTGTTTGACAATGTCAATGTGGAAGTTTTATTGGTACAATATGCACTTGTGCAGACTCAGTGAAACTGCATGTATTTTTGGAGGTGTGCCCATGGTACTCACAAGCAAACAAACGCTTCATAGACATCCTTGTTATGGTTTGGGAGCCAACTCAGGTGCTGAGATATGCCTGAGTCAGCATATTCAGATGCTGTGAAAAGCTCTGCAAAAAATCATATTAAGTGACTTACCACAGCCTGTAAATGTTTCCTACCCCTCAAACCCAACAATATATAAAGTTTGCATCCTTCCCAGTGTGAAGGAAGGTATGCACAGCCTCACACACCCCCTCCCTCAGTTAGAAATTACACAAACTGGGTAAGTTTATAAACCAGAAATATATTATGAAAATGTGTAATGTAAGTGGATAAACAGCTGGCAAACAGAAGAAAGCAGATTACTATTACACAAAGCATGCAATCTACAGAAACTAGTTACAAATAACTTATCACCCTAGATATTATTTCATGTGAAGTCCTTCACAGGTGAGATGTATCTTTTCTAGCCTGGGTCGAGAAGGTCTTTCCTGCCTCATTACAAGTCTTTTTGTTTCCGGGTTTTTTTCAAACATCTCTTTAGCGTGGGGAGGCAAAGGTAAAGAAAAGTGAAGGCCATGACTGTTTTATTTCTTTTGCTTTATATAGAATTTCCATAAGGGGGAAACTCTTTGTCTGATTCTCCACACCTCCCTTTGGAACGGTTCAGCAGTCCAAGATGCAGGTAACCTGATTCTATCATCTATGAGTCAGTAGCATTATGGAAGATCCACAGGAAGGCCAAGCCTTCTCCATAGTCCATTTTACTAGCTGATGGGCCTCTGAACCCTGTGTCCCATCTCCATTGTAGTTTTTGAAGTGTCAGCAGTGAGAGAAATCCAAAGCAGCAATTATGCAGTATAGATACACAGGTCAATATTCCTAATTTCCAGTACAAAAATGAAACGCATACAAAATGTTTAATCCCTTTTCAGTAAATCATAATCTTTCCAATGAAGCCTTACATGAGCCATAATCAATAGAATGGGTCCCAGTTATGTTATAAAACATGTGGGCTATGTCTACACTAGCACCCCCCCCCCTTTTGAAAGGGAGATGCTACAGAGACACTTTAGGATATGCTAATAAGGTGCTGCAAAGAATATTTTGAAAGGACCCCCACACACTTCGAAATCCCCTTTGTCCTATAATGAAATGGGAATACAGTGATTTCAGAGTGTGCGGCGTCCTTTTGAAAAGGACCCCTCGTAGACGAGCTGCATGTGATCGAAAGTGGCACTTTCGAAGTGCCACGGCTGCCAACATGCTAATGAGGCACTGCATATTCAGTGCAGCATCTCATTAGCATATCCTGAAGTGTCTCGTTAGCATCCCCTTTTCGAAAGGGGGGTGCTAGTGTAGACATAGCCAAGGATTATTATATCACTGTTGTCATGCTGGACTTGAAAAAAAAAAACCCTGCTTGCAGGGCATGTGCCACAATACCGGGTGCAGTGGGGAGAGATGTTGTCCACCAAAGTAGCTGTGGGGAAGCATGCAAGCAGGCTGGAGAGAAGAGCCAGAATTTCCTGAATGCAGCTGCCTCTGATTTACTGCCATGTCTGTCAGTGACAAAGCTTTGACAGACATTTGTGACAAGCACTTTGTGAAGGCTCTCTAGTGAAAGCTTCAGAGCGGGGCCTGGTGATAGTGCAGCAGCTGATCTCAGTCAAACCTTTATTTATGCAGCTTTAAATTTGGTATTTAAGAATGACTTTGCATTTCTCCATTGATTAGCCCCCGTTAACAGACAGGTGTTTCCAATTAGCTTATTATCTTTTGCTTCTTTCCTGCAACTTCTCTAATGTTGCCGTCTGTCTCTGCTTATCCATTCCTCTTCCTGTTTTATTTGCAGTGTTCCCTGATATACATCAAATTAGGATAATAGAAGTCTGTTAAAACAAAGCCAAAGCATGCTGGCTGTGCAGAGTGCTGAGAATTTTTGTTCTTCTTCAAGTGCCTGCTCATAGCTATACAAGTTAGATGTGTGCATGCCACATGCACAATGGTCAGATAGTTTTATCCTAGCAGCTACCCATCATGTCAGCTGTGGAGCCCTGTGGAGGGCCCTATAAATGACACTGCTGACCCGACCACCCCTCCATTCCTTCTTAATGCCTATATAGGTTATTGGAACTGTGGCTGGGTACTTCATTGCTATGCCACAACTCCCGAGCTCTTAGTTGTGCAAATAGTTTTCTGAGGCTGTGTCTAGACTTGCCTTCCTCTTTCGAAAGAGGAATGCAAATGAGGGAAATAGAAAATGCAAATGAGGATGTCATTTACATATCTTATGCTCATTTGCATAATCTCTTTTCGGAAGAGATTCTTTTGAAAGAAAAAAAGCAGATTAGATGGGGCTCTTTCAAAAATACACCCCCCATCTTTGATAGAACCCTTCTTCCTATTTTATTTCAGGAAAAAGGGTTCTTTGGAAAATGGGGTTTATTTTTGAAAGAGCCCCATCCATACTTCATTTTTTTCTTTAGAAAGAATCTCTTCCTAAAGAAGATTATGCAAATGAAGCATGGACTATTTAAATCAATGCCTCATTTGCATTTTTGATTTCCCTTGTTTGAAAAAGGAGTGCAAGCGTAGACACAGCCTAAGAGTTGTTGATCACTCTTGTTAGTTAGTGTTAAGCAACCTGGGGGGTAGAGAAGGCTCTTCCTTCTCTTGCTATGTGCCCACAGGGATTAAGGCATGAAAAAGTCCCAGGACATCAAGCAGCGTAGCTCCTGCTGGAAGTCTATGCTGATGAGTCCCATGACTCCTGTCTTTATTGTTTGGGAGAAGCTCATTAGGCTGATAAGTGCCAAATTTGCAAGGCATATAAGTTCCAGACTCACAAGGAGCATGACTTCTGTCTCTGTCAGCTCCTCATAGAGACAGTAATTCAACCCTCATGGCAGAAGCCCGCACCAGGTTCTTTGGTGCACGTTGTTCGTCTTTTACCCTGGGCCTGGTGCTGAAGAAAGACTGTTAGTGGTCCCCAAAGCCTCTGGCCCAGCGCCACTCCCACTCTCCGGCACAGACCTCAAAGACTTCTAAGTCGTCCTTGCTGTCCTTGAGGGAGCTATGTGTTGATTCCAACCCCTTCTCCTGGGTATGCCTGTGAATCACCTAACTTGAATAGATATGAACAAGCACTCGAAGGAGAAGAAGTGGGTACTCATCTTTGTAACTGTTGTTCTTCAAGATGTGTTGTTCATATCTTTTCAGTACACACCCTTCTCCACTGTTAGAGTAGCCAGCAAGGACATATATAGGGCTCTGCACTGCCACCACTCCAGAGGACTCCCCAGGTGACCCAACAGGTAGCAGCTGGGGTAAAACTTTCCAACTGTCATACAACTAGAGCACACTCACACCTAACCTGATAGATATGAGCAATACATTTCCAAGAACAGCATTTGCACAGGTGCATAGCCACTTTTTTTTCTGGAATCATTACAGTATTTTTCACAACTCTATTCTAAAAAGATCCTGTTTTAGTGAGAATCCAAGTTCCCATGTTCATCTGCTGGGGTTTCTAAGCTATTCCCACTAATCATAAACAGCTACAGCAAAAATGAATGTATTTTACTTTCAGCCACTGCTACTAAAAAGATAAACCAGATAGTCTGACTCCAAAGATATCAGCCAATTGTTCACTGCAGAAATGTCTTGAAAAGAATGTTTCTATAGAATGAAAAGCCATTACTTACAAGTAGCAGGGAAACTGATGACTACTAAGCCTGGTAATTCTTCATGGCAAGAGACATCTGAATTCCTTCCATCTTCTTGTGCTTCCAAGTCAGTTTTACAACATATTTGCTGAAATGCTTGTTCACTTTACCATTTTCAGCAAGCATATGCAGAAATAGGGCAAAGCAACAGGACTAAGCAACTAACAAGAAAATTAAATCAAAAGAAAATTGTGTGGCCATTATTCAGGCATTTTAAAAGCAAAGAATCAAGTTGGAACTATGACCTTTTCTAGCACATTGTAAAAGTCAGAAAACACCCCTGCTTTTAATTATAATGAAAATATGTGGCATATATGTTTTCAGTCAGAGTTGCATACTTCATGTACTCCAGTTTGGATTAAAAGTGGTGGATGGATCCTTCTGTAAGGTGAGACACTAGCATCAATGTACTGGAGCATCTATATCCAAATATTGTATTTACATCCTTTTCCCAGGAAAGGGCACAATTTCTTTTGAAAAAACAGTGAGAAGTCCTGTGGAACCTTATAGACTAACAAATTTATTGTAGCATAAACTTTTGTGGGCAAAGACCCACTTCATCAGATGTCTTTCCTCACAAAAGCTTATGCTCCAATAAATCTGTTAGTCTATAAGGTTCTACAGGCCTTCTCTTAGTTTTTGCAGATACAGACTAATGTGGCTACCCCTCTAATTTCTTTTGAGATTCTCAAGTATCTGCAGGTTCACCAGATTCTACAGAGGCTTACATATTTCCCTTAGAACAGTCAGATCATTTTGGTGAGAAACCCATGTGTTGTTACATTCAATATTCTTTTTGAAAATATGCTTATAATATGAATATGACATAAATGTGAGGTACTTTATGCAATAGAACTCATATGAAGAATCACTGGAAATGTTATGATTTACTGAATATAATTATCCTGTTTGTATGCGTGCATCATTTTTGTATCTGAAGTTGGATATATTGGCTGTGTATTCCTATTCCAACCATGCCACTTTGGGTGATGACCACAGATAACACTACAGGTACTACAGTGGAAAAGCCAGATAGGGTTGATAGCCCATCAGTGAGGATAATGGACTGTGAAAAGGCTTGGCCTTCCTGTGGACACTCCAACTGATCTACATTTCCTCCTTTCGCACAACCCATGCTATGAACCCATGGAAATACAGTATCGTCCTTGACTATGGTGAAGGCATCCCAAGTTTGAATCATGCTATGGACATCAGTTTATGCACATCTGATGAGTTCCAGTAAGAACAAAACTGGTTACGTGCTAACATGGTTTCATTAGAACCTTATTCTAACAAATATAGTCAACCCCGATTTGGGTGTGCTTACAGTTCACTCGCTTCTGAACGTAGCACACATGGCCAATGGTTGTTGGCCTAATTATCTGGGAAAGCGATCAGTCCAACTGATCTACATATACTCCTTTCCCACAACCAATGCTGTGAACCCAGGGAGACACGGTATCATCCTTGACTATGGTGAAGGCATCCTGGGTGCAAATTGTGCTATGGACATCAGAAAACGCATGTCTGATGAGTACCAATAAGAATGAAACCGGGCAGGTACTAAAGTAGTTTCATCAGAACCTTATTCTGACACTCCAGATTGCTACTGACTGATGATATATGATACTACTAACAGAGTCAGGCGACTTGTCCATATGATACCATCTTGCATTGCTGACTTGTATCACTGGGAAGTAGGGGAATGAAACAAATGTTCTATATAGGGGAAGGGACAAAAAATAATCAGGTTCTTCAGTTTGCTTCTCCTCTTCCTCCCCCCCCCCCCCCCCCCCCCCCGAAGAGATATTTCAAAACAGCTGGAAACAAAAGCACTCAAAATGAGCGGGGTGGGGAGAAGAATTGCTAGACTGAGGCTCGCAGGACACCCCTGGCCTGTGAGGTACTCTACCTAAAACAATATCTAGGGAGTAGAATTATTATTTTTAACCAATTGCTTTAATGAATCTATCTTAGTTTGCTTACTTTATATTATTTTCTTAGTAATCTGCTTTGTTCTGTTTTCTACCTCTTTGATCACTTTAAAATACAACTTTTTGTAGTTAATAAATGTATTTCTGATTTATAACATAACCCAATTAATGTAACTTCTAACCAGGTTGGTGGAAGGAGGCATGAATTTAATCTGATTTGGGGTTTGTGTTCCAAGGGAGGTAGACATCTGGATGCTGGGGCAAGTCCCTTGAGCTGAGCATTCCCAGTGCTAATCTCAGTATCTGTATTTTTTTTCTATTTGACTGTGGCCCTGCTTGTGTGTGTACTGGAGGACACTTAATAGCCTGGCTCAGCAAAACAGGGTTAAAGGATGCCCAGATTGGCAGAAATGAAATATGGAGACATACATATCTCATAGAGCTGGAAAGGACCTCAAAGGGGTCATTGAAGCCAGCACCCTGCATTCACAGCATGACCTGTCACCATCCCTGACAGAGGTGTTTTTTTTTTTAAATCTAACCTGCTCTAGAACCTTGAAAGGCTCCTTTAAGGATTGAACTTACAACCTGGGGTTTACAAAGCCAATGTGCTAACCACTGAGCAATCCCTCAAAAATAGGCTGTGTGTTATCTTCAGCACATCAGGTGTCATCCCAAGGGATCCAGCACATGACACCCCACCTTCTATTTTCCCTTTGATAAGTCTAACATTATTGAACCACTTATGTAATATATTCTGCATTCACAAAATTGAGTACCGAATATATATTTAACCTGTACTCATAAGCAACAAGCAGCATCCTGTTTCGTACCTTGTCTGCTTAGACAGTTAAAAATATCGCACAAAACATGGACTCATGCTGGTCTCCTCTCCTCTGCTTCTTCTGATGCTGATGTGCTGTGCATACCTTTTGGTGATGCTTGGTCCAACAGGCATTTTGTCAAGAAATAACTGACTCTGGCAGAGGACCTGTGGTTAGACGCTAACTGGACTCCATGATGGTGGAGACATCCAGACGCCCGGTTCCCGCATTCAGGTGTTTACTCAGTCTTATGCAGGCGTGGGCAATAATTTTTTATGGGAGCCACTCCAAGCTTTTGGTAAGTCAAGTACCACACTTTTATATGGAGGGCATGTGGGGCCTGGGGTGGAGGCTGGTGCAGCAGGGAGCTTGGGCTATGGGACTGGGTAGCAGGAGAGGGTGTGGGGTCTGAGAGGGAGTTTGGATGAAGGAGGCAGTTGTGATCTGTGGTGGGGTATTGGGGTGCAGGATCTGGGAGGGATTCTGGCATAGGGGAGGAGTGAAGGAGCAGGTGCTGGGTCTGTGAGGGACTTGTGACCTGGGACGGGGGAGGAGGGTATGGAGTGGTGCAGGGTCTGGGAGTGAGTTGGGGTGCAGTGACAGAAGCAGGCTCTGGCTAGGAAGCACTTACGTAAACAGCTCCTGGCAAGCAGCACTTTGAAGCAGGCTTCCCTGCCCGCCAACAGCCCCAGCTCCCTATCTGTTCCATGTGGCCCTTTGCACTGAGGGGGGAGGTTTTTGTGTGCTTCCCCACCCCCAATAAAATCTCTCAGCTTCCAGTGGCAAATTTTGTGTGGTGTCCCACACCCAGCAAAATCTCTTAGTGCCTATTGGCCAGAAACCAGCCAATGGGAGTTGAGAGACTTTGCTGGGTTGGGACAACACCCAATGCACTCCTCCATCTGCAGCCATAGGGGCTGGCCATGGGCTAGATTAAAGGGCTTGGCGAGCCAGATCTGGCCTGTGGGTTATGTATTGCCAGCCCCAGTCTTATGGGACTAAATGCACTATTATGCTAAGAAGAAAAGGCAAAGATTCATCAACCACCAAAGAAGTTGTACACAGAGTGCAATTGATACTTGACTTCAGTGGAGGTTAGGTCATGTGAAGACAGTTGGCACTTGAGAAAGTAAGGGATCTACAATGAAGCTGCCAAAAGATGCCTGGTGGAGAGAGGACATCCTTCACTGCAACATAGTCCCAGTAGTGGCCTGGGCAATTGTAGGGTAGGGACAGACAGTGGCCCAGGCAGCCTTAAGCATCCTCTGGCTGTCAGATCACTATCACCATCAAAAAGTCCTTGGTCTGAGCCTGGTGGAGACAGTGGGCCCAGACTCCTCCATCAACACCTCCCTGCAAGTCATAGGCTTAAGAACCTGTATTTGTTTTCCAGTTTATGAGCCTTTAGGATTAATCTGTTCAATTAATCTGCAAACATGAGAACTAGGAACTTTTTTTTAAAAAAAGTGAGTGACTCTTAGGACATTGTTTTTAATAAAACCCCCAGATATTGTCAGACTCAGGCTATGTCTACACTAGAAGATTAGGTCTAAGTTGTTAAGATCGATTTGTTAGCACCGGATTTTGTAAAGTTGAGGGTACACGTTCACAGTGGCACGTGAAAACAATGGAATGTGTCCCATTGAGTTTGTCAGCTTTGACTTGGTCAGCAATGCGCCATGAGTACCCCTATCCCACAGTTACTGCTACCCCCGGTATTGTGCGCTAAGCTCCCAGTGTCTGATGGGACAAAAAAATGCCATAGGTGGTTCTGGGTATGTGTTGTCATCATCCTATAGAGCACTTATGTTCTCCCATTCCTCTTGGAAAGCAATGCCAAAGAGTGGTTTTGCACCCTTTTTCAGTTGGTATTGTCACGAATCACGGGTACTGTGAATAGTTGGCATGAATGAATTAACAGTAAGTGAGCTGAAGAGAGGCCATACTAGGGTCTGAGTCTGTGCCCTGGTGAATTATGGTCATGTTTATCATTTTGAGAGAAGACCTCTATGTGTGGTGAGAAGGCACAATTGTACAAAAGGAGTCCAAGTTCCCAGATAAGAGGAGTTAACAAGGGAAGAACCTGACCAAGGACATTCCATTGCTTATTGCTTGTGACTGGGCAAGCAGAATTGAACAGTGTAAATGGTGTTCCAAGATTGGTTGTCAACACACACCCATGGGGGGTACAACCAATGGACACCACCCCACCTGAACTGTGTGCAACCACTGGACATCACTCCACCCAGACTGTCCTCCACCAAGGGGATATATACCACATCAATTTGTCATGTGGGCCAGAGCCCACTGATACGGCATATTGGGGTGACATGCACTTTGGACTCTTGCCTCAATCAACTAACCAACATTACCTGAGGTTTAGCTAGCCCCAGCAACAAGATTCTGGATCTCCTGCATGCTCCATGCTGGAGATTGTCTGCAACCCTGGCCAGATGTGCCATTGAGGTTTGCTGCCTGCTCCACTCGTGATGTTGGCCAAACAGAAAAGTAAATTCAAACTTTCTTAGGACATTTTCTGTACACCTGGAGAGCCATGGAGCTGAAAGTGGTGGCTAGAGTGGTCACAGTGAGGCACTGTGGGACACAGCCAGGAAGCCAACAAAGTCAAATTTCACAACACTCTGTCTGCACTATCCTAAAGTCTGCCATGCAAGGCTGATTTTGGTGTTATTCCCTGTGAAAAGCGGGAGTACTAAAGTCAACCTTAGGAGCCCTTAAAATCAGAAGAACAGGCCCTGTTGTGCGGACTGATTGCTTAGAAAATCGACCTAAGTCAGCTAAGTTTGACCTAAGATTCTAGTGTAGAAGAGGCCTCAGTGTAAAATTGCATGAGTGTAAAATGGGCACATCCAGGAGCTTACAGCCAGTCTTTAGGCTACCCTGGCCTCAATTTTGGACTCCCTTACACATTAACACTAATCAGTTTGCAGTCTTGTAAATGTTTACTTCACTTCATTGCTGTGAATGTAAAAGTGATTTTGTCTCTAAATGTAAACTGATCTCTACTAGGCGAGTGGTCAAGTGATTCTTCTTGTTTTGGTGTGTAGATACCTTCTCCACAGTTTCTTAAGATTCCATTGGTTTTGGTTTGGAAAACAGTGATTGTCCCAACTTAACAAAGCAAGCTGTGCTGAAAGAAGCATAGCAAAACCAAGCAGCACTTAAAAAGTTTTCCTGGTGAAATGATTTTGGAGTCACTGGTTATGTTCCCTTTCCACAGATGCCAGTATTACAGAATGCACCACCACAATGGGCGCCAGCTGGCAACCCTAGTGGAAGTCTTAGAAGAAATGTCCAGAACTGAATGAATATGGAGACTGACCTCCCATCTCCAGTCTAGTGATGAGCCTTTTAAGTCAGAGTGTAACAGGGTGCATCAGTCCCACACTGATCCACCAGGGGTTAATCCATCTTCGTTAGCAAAAAAAGGCCACACTCATCTCACTCTGCTGGGCATGCTACAGTTGGAACCAGAACATAAAAGGCCTGAGAGAAGCTCAGTCTGGGCTGACTGCTGGAGGAGAAGGAGGTGCATTGTGAGCTCTAGCAAATGAACCATTTGTGCTGCAAGACTTGGAGGTCAGCCAAACAGGACCAGATCTAGGTATCTAGACAGGGGATGTTACAGTCGGAGCAGAGACAATGAGATCACAGATGCCACAGACTTTACGGACTTGGTAAGAAGAGACACAGGGGACTTCAAGGGGAAAAGAGTATTAGAACTGGGTAAAGGCTTGGTGTGTTGCAGGTGGATCCCCGCCAAGCTGGTGACAGGTGAGCCTGCCACCAACAGGGCCCTGGGTTGGAACCCAGTGGGGAGGCAGGGCCTGGGTTCCCATCTTCTGGTGCCACCTACTGCAGGGTGACTGGTCCAGTCTGCTGTACAGTGACTCTGGCCATTGAGCCCCTCAACTCCAACTGCATGAGATTGCTCTAGTGACTCTGGCTGTTGGGCCACACTACCCCAAATGAGGGGGATTGTTAGAGAGACTGTAAATAACACAAGCATTCGACTGCATTGCTCCAAAACATGGGATTCCTTTTAGTCTGGGCCATGGTGCTGTAAAATGTTTCTTTCCCACCATGGGGGGGTGTTTCAGACCCATGACACAGTGTTGATTTATGAAGTAAATGAGGGAGGCAGGATGGATAATTTTTGCACTTCTGCTGTCCACGTCACAAACATTCTACATATAAAACTTGATTCCACAAAGCCAGTTGGGGAGCAGATAGCCGTGCCAGGCCCTGGGCAAGATGGGTGAGGGGGCTGGCTCCATGCTGCCAGCCCTCAGCACCATACAGACCATGGTGCCCTCCCCCATCTCCAGCTCTGCCTGGAGCATGGCACCCCTCCCTCCCCAGGCAGCCCTAAGAACCATGGTGAGTGCCGCGACGCTCTGGGACATTGCCCCCTCTGCTCCCCTCCTCTGATGGCAGGCCAGAAGTGACACATTGGAGAATAGTTTTACAAAAATAAATAAATAAAAATTTGCTGGGTACAAGTCATTCCTGGTAAGGGAATTTTTGGTGAAATTCTAGCCCCATTGAAGACATTCATAAAACTCCTGTTCACTCCAATAGGACCAGGACTGTTGTCATCCATTGTGTCTACAAAGGAGGTAAAATCCAGAATAAGAGAGATTGTTATAAATGTCTTATCAACTTAATGGTGCAATTTTAACTAAGTGCTCTTGTGAGCCCTTTCCAGCCTGGATACTCGCATTAATTTAGTGTCTGCCAAGTCAGATTTTTATTGTCCACCCACACTTTGTATTTTGCTATTTATGTGGAAAAAAATAGGGAAAGATGTGATCCTACACATGCAATTAGCATTCCTGTGAGAATGAGCTCAGCATATAACCTTGAATGTGTTTCCCTTTGCTGCATGTTCTATCTTTGGCGATGGAAGTCGTGCTGTATCTTATCTTACAAAACTCTAATTAATGAATAATTCAAAACTTGCTTGTCCATATCAAGTATAATCAGAAAGACAAATGAAACATCATAAACAGATTTCCATTTATTTGTTAAAAAGGGAAATCTGCAAAGTTACATTTTACAAATTCTCATATTTGGAGTTTACATACTGGCCTCATTCTCATGACTTGATTTAAATGAACAGACTCCTTCGCTTACACAGAGTCCTACTGAAGGTGATAGGGTTTAACATGGGCACAAAGGTCCATTTGCATAGAATCAATTGCAAGAACTGGGCTATAAAAGAACATGTTATATTCCTGTCATAACTGAACTAATCCAGACACATAGGAGACAAGGTCCTATAGAAGCTCACTTATAACACATAAAAGTTTAACTCAAGCTAGAGACAATGCTGGAGGTCAAGCCAGTACAGAGATTTAAGAGTCCAAATAATGCATTAGACTTTGTGTTGGCAAGAACTGTGCACAGCAGAGTTTTGAACCAATGCAGTCTATGAATCAGCAGCTCTGGAATGCCAGTGCAGAAAGAATGGCAGTAATGGCTCCAAGAGCACACAAAAGCATGCATAGGTCATTCCAAATCTATTTTCGCAAACCACATATCTCTAAACCAAAAGATATTTCTGTGATGGTAAAACAATGTCTAGGTAACGCGTTAACTAAGATCGTCAAAGCGTGACTTCAGATCCTGAACAAAAGATAAACTCTATTAACCAGATGCAGAGAGAGAACAAAAAAGTGCTCCCTAAAGCAAGGAGGAGTGGGTGCTCCAAGGGCTGGTGGTGGAGAAAGAAAGAATGTTGTCTTATCACTGCTAGGTTTCCAAAACTTTGAGCCTAATCCTGCCCTGGTTGGTACTGAGACAGATTAGAGAAAGCAGAGATGGCTGTTTCATAATCCTCTGTCATGGCATGCTCCTGACTAGGGCAGAATTCCTCAGGGTGGGTGGGGAAAAGAGACATGTACTCTGGACAAGGGCAGCATCTGTCCCCAGCTATCTCAGGCTATTTACTGCATTGCAGCATGATAAATGATCTAGTCCTGCTATTTGTGAAGTGGAAATGATTCCCTATGCTTTCTTGTCTCCCCACCCACTTCTCCCATACCTCCCCCACCCCCATCCCAACTGTTCTCAAGTCCTTGTCTTCCTCTGCTTGTGCCTTAACCCAATACAGGGCAGCAGTTTTTCTTCATCATCTTCCAGGATCCCATTCTAAAAAGCATCTGAATTACTCATTAGAGAAAAGTGGTTTTAGGCTAAGTTAACTTGAAGCAAAGGTGGAGCAAATGACCTTTTTGTTATGGTGAAGGAGAGAAAACAATAGCAAAGACAGGAGAATTTTAGAGCTGTGTTTTATTTGTAAGGGGTCATAATTCAGGACCTCTTCTCCCTTGTCAAATTCATTTAAAATATTTGTAGAGAACATCTATCTTTGCTCTAAAGCTAACCTACAAATTTTGAGGCTAATCTAACCTTTTTGTACATTTTAGAGGGGGGACAAAAATCAGTCTTGGAATAAAACTCAGCTGCAAACTTAACTGCCATTGCTACATAAAAGTGCAAATTGATTAAAAAGCAAATGATTCCAGAACTGTTCCCCAAACTTCTTCACAAAAGAATTCAGAGAGCTGAAAGACTCCTTGGGTTAATAGAAGCAGCTGACTGACCTGGTAGATCTTATGCCTCGATCAGCAAACAATGAGTTCATTGCTATATCCACAGCATGAACACTAAACTTTATTAGAAACCATGCAGCAGGGCAATAATGGTGACTAGATGCATAGCTGGCGGGCTGGGTTCTGACCATAATGAGAAAGATCTTTACAAAAAATTACCACTTAGTTCTCTGGTTTTCAGTTGCCCGGGATTCTTTCTCTCTTTTCAGTTTCCTATGAAAAGGCAGGCTCTGTTCTCAGCAGAACTGAGTTGTCTGCAGTGCTTTCAATACCTCAGCATATAACAGGTTTATTTGTCGCACCTTAAGAAGCACCAGTGGTTTTTCTATGCCATTCACAAACAGGTTCTAGTTTTGAACGGTTCCTTGTGTTATAGAGTGACTGCGTTACAAATAATTTCTGTATAACAACATGGAATCCTTTTCAAAGGGACCAATAACCTGCTGTACTGAAATCCTTGAATAGGGTTGGGATGACGGCAGGCCAGAAATTAGGAGGAAGAAGAGTCACTAGCATTTCTTGTGGCTTGTCAGGATAAAACATTCCCAAAGGTATTGTAATGTATTTCAGCAAGGATTGTGGTCAGAGGGAGAATATTGCATTCAGAAGATTCTGGCTAAAATTTTGTCCTGAAGAACTTAGCTAAGCTGAATGCTGAGAGCACTTTAAAATACATTCTTTTCTGCCTTAGTATGTCCATACCAAGGCCTCACCTGGAACTTTAATGATGCATAAAGCTTGTCAAGGTCATCTGCTATGGAGCGACTTTCACCCACAATAATATGAATGATGGCAACAGCAGCAGGGCAAACTTCCCCACAAGTTTCTGCTAATGATCTCACCCTGCTTTGAAAAATCTGCTTCTAGGATGAGAAAGTAATTCACTCCCCTGTATTCATTCAGTCATTGGCTTCTACTGAGACTGCCCACAAGTGTGACTATTAATGTCAGATGTGATAATATGGGTGATGAGGACACCTGTCCACTGAGAACTGGATTGAGACTGACAGCCCAATTTTCTGTGAGCAATGAACAGACGACAGTTTAAATGCAAGGAGTCCACTTTATAAATAATATTAAAGTGCTGTATAGTCATAAGTGTTAATAACAATCTTGTACAATTATTCTTGATCATTAACAACATTTTGACCTGAGTTGATTGGTCGTGGAGAAGGTTTTTATCTGTTTAGCTGGTGCCAGTAGCATGCAAACACAAGAAAAAATAACTGGAAAGTTGTGTCATGTATTAATTGAGCCAACTGGAGTCCCACATATAGCTTTTCCAATATCAGAAATGTCCATAGCAATGCACTACATACTGAATATATGCTGCAGATATGAGCCATCCTCTATCTTAATGAGCTGGAGTTCTGAGGTTACTGTTAGGGCTGTCAATTAATTGCAGCTAATGTAAGTTATCAATGCAAAACAAATTAGCACTTTTTTAATCAGCATTAATTGCAAATCTCTATTTTGTACCACTTTATTATACTTTATCACTGGCAGAAATGGGACAGTTCCACTGTGTTCTCATGATCCGCTGTGATAAAATATCAGAAAAAAGTTCATGGAGCAGAGCAGACAAAGTTCAGGAGTTTCAAAAATCTTTTTAAAAACCTTTTTATTTTTATATGTTTATTTTTTATTTTTATTTTTAAAAAGCTTGTGGATCCTTCTCCGGATAAAAAGATAGTCACCTGTAGCTTTCCCAAAGCTGAGTTCCAATACCCTCAAAAATAGCAAGGAGTCCTGTGGCACCTTAAAGACTGACAATGTAAGCTTTCGTTGGCTGCAGCTCACTTCATCGGATTCATGCATCTGACAAAGTGAGCTGCAGCCCATGAAAATGTATGCCCTAGTAAATTTGTCAATCTTTAAGGCGCCTGTGGACTCCATGTTTTTTGCTTAAACAGACTAACACAGCTACCTCTCTGAAAATCATGAAAGTACTCCAACTCTACAGTGGCATTATGACAAGGTTTCTGGTCTGCTCTTGCCCTACAAGGGTCAAAACCAATTGCTGAGTGGTAGGCAGCCACTGCTGGGGCTGCAGATAATTGGGGCCCAGCTGGGGCTGCATAAATAGGGGCTCCTGGGTAGGAGGAGAGAGTAGCATGCTCTAGGAAGCAAAGAAGAGAAAGTTACTTAGGTAATAGTGACTGGACATACTTTGAGACATGGGGTCCTTATTTGTGAATGCCCACTCTTCTCTCTGCTTTGGATTGTGTTTGGTTTGAAATAAAGTAAGAACTGAAAAGGTGGTTTCATCCATATAGTCTCTTACTCCTCAGTCTGCCAGGAAAGCTACAGAGGTTTGCTGAGACAGAATAGTGCTGGGGAAAGGCAGGCATGGCTGGGGAGCTGTGACCTGACCCCACTTCCAGGCTACAGGGCCCGAGACATGTTCTGAGGGTATTAAGGCTGCAGGGAGGCAGCCAGGGCAGCAGAAGACAGCAGTTTCACCCCCTTGCCCATGATAAGTGTCCATTTTCAAACTGCAGTTTGCTCCTGAAACAGTAGATTAGGAGGGTAATTGAGGCAAGGTTGGTATAGGGAGTTGAGGTTCCCTGGGAGGGGAGAACCCCCATAGTGTGCTGTGGGGCATTAACATGGGGCAGCATCCTGAGGGAAGGGCACTTTGGTCTGGGAGGAGTTCAGGTCCTGACAAAAGGTGTAGAACAGGCAACAGTGAGTGAGACACCACCAGGAGAGAGCACTCCAGAGGTTGGATTGAGGTAATTCCCAAGGACACCGGCAGGAGGTGCCATGGGAGTGAGTCAGGCATCTACATGCTTTCACCTCTGGTTCTTGTGCTACAGATAACTCTTGACAGCAAGTGAATTCCACCAGCCCTCTCAGAGTACACTTTGAGTTGCAGGCTTGCTACAAGCACATGAATCAAAGTACAACCTCTTAGTCAATGCTATTGAAAAGTGAATAACTACGGACTGCAGACCACTCAACATTTTCAATGACAGAGGGCTAAGAGATGTTATTCAAATTGCATATTCTATGTTGTAACTGAAATGAATAATAAATATAGTTCAAAATGTAGAAAAACATTCAAAATATTAATAATACGTTTAAGCTGATCTTCTGTTGTTTAACACTATGATTAAAACTGATTTATGTGACTTTTTTTTAATCTCATGATTAATTGCAATTTTTAAGTAGTGTGATAACCCTTGTTACTATGTATCCCTATCAGTAAAACTCTCTAGAAATCTCATTAAGAAAGTTGAGACAAGTTTATTGTAAACAGCATCAGTGATAAACTTAAGAATTAGTATAAAATTTCTCTGATTTTCAGTCTGGATAACAATCATTTACTCCCACAGTTTGAATACGCTAATCCCTCACTATACGAGCACAATTGGTTCCCAAATTTCTGCTCGTAGGTGAAAACTCGTAAGAGGGACACTAAATTACCATTAAAATACACATAAAAGTCTCTGATTGGTTCCTAGTGCTGCTAATTCGGCAAAGGAGTGGCAGCAGGTGGTACTTTTTTTGAAAAGTAACTGAACCTTGGGTTGGGGGGGCAGTTAAAAGATGGGGGCAGTTTGGGGCCATGAGTGGGAGGGAGGGTTAAAAGCTGGTGGTGGGTTGGGTCCGTGGGGCGAGGGGGGGGTTAATGCTGCTGCAGGTTGGGTGTGCAAGCTAGCGGGGGTGGGGTTAGGCTGCCACAGTTTGGGGATGTGGGGCTGGTGGGGGGGTTGTGCTGCAGTGGGTTAAGTCTGAGGGGCCAGTGAGGGGTCAGGCTGCCGCAGGTTGGGGCTGCGGGACCGGCAGGAGAGTCAGGCTATGGCAGGTTGGAGCTGTGGGGACGGGGTTAGGCTCGTATTAGTGGGGGTGGAGGAGTTCATTCGTATAGTGAACAAAGGTAGGTATATGTGTCACTCATTTAAGCAAGTACTCATAAGTGAAGTACTCGTTTAATGAGGGATGAGTATATTGGATTCTGAATCACGTATTGCTTTAACGTTTTAAACAGCATCCTCATCTGAGGCATGGTGGAATGACAAATTTAGAATCTCGGTGGGTGATAAAACTTGAAACCAAATATGGTGCAATCTAACGTACCCTTCAGCCTTGCCCAACCTGTGTTGAACCCAGAACAATATATTGCACAAATTTAACCACATACCAACCACATGACAGGAGAACCTCACAGAAGACATGCAGCCACTTGCCTACCTGACTATCACAAACCCATTGATCCTGTCACATGACTGCCCTTACATGACTGTGTCTGCACCCATGTCTCTGAGGCACCAAACTAGCACATTAGTCTTGCTGCAAAACTCTCCAGCAGGATGAACCTATACCAGTTTATCTTTAAAAAAATGTGCCATAACAGATTTTATTCTTTACAGAAGAGAGTTACTGAGATAGCAAGATTCTTCTTTTCCTCAGTGTTGAGTAGAAACTGGATTTAGCATCTATCCTCCTAGTGAAAAAAAACATTGTCCTGAAGATTCATCCTCACCATCCTAGGCGAAGTTGCAAGGCATTTTTGTGACATGAAAAATCACATTTTATTATAGACCCTTCGTCACACAAACAAATAGATTTGCACTTGGTATCCCCATCTCCATCTCCTTTGGACTTGTCTTTTCTTTCTCACTTCCTTTCAGGGATGGCAAGTTATATGAGCCCATGGTGCCTGGATCCAGGAACATTCCTTGGCCAGAGGTCATGCTCAAGCAAAGTTTGGGGCTGACTCTCTCCCATAGCCCGACCTGCCATCCTTGTGAGCCTTTCCTGGTGCATCAGTCGGCAGCACAGTGGGGCTAGAGTGGCTTCCTCTCCACTAACTTCATGCAGGTTGAAAAGGTGTTAATGGTATATTTCTAACTTGTTCTCTCTTTCCTAGAAGCCTAACTTTTAATGGTGTTTAATTCCTACTGCATCTTTAGGTGCTTACAAAATAATTTAGGGTCAGATCTTTATGCCCTAATTCCTTTTTTCACATAATGACATTTGCATTGGATCAAACTGAAATTTTAAGTATTTCCCATTCTTTCCCTGCTCATTGTTTCTTATGTGAGATTAAGTTTCCTTGTATGGACTTTGTCCAATCTGCTCTCTTTACATCTGTATTTTGTTTACTTATGAAAAAACCAAAAATGTATTTTGAGGTAATTGTAAAAGAGACTAGCATTGTAAAGAGCTAGTCCAGTATAACCATCCCCTTCTAAGAGACAAAAGATCACTCTCTTCTTATGCTTTGCTTGACAATGTTCCAAGCAGGGGTGAAGGGCCAAGATCCTAATAAATATACTGTGCAAGATTCTGATCACAGTCTTTGTCAGAATCTTTAATTTATGCCTAGATGACGCAGGCCTGAAGATCTGGGATTTCGCTGAACAACATGGCATGTTGTAGTAATGTATTGTATATACTATAACACATTAATATAATGTGAGTTGGTAGATACTGATACAGATACACTCCATCTCAAGGGTGCCCTTTTTTTTGAAAGTTCAAATATGGTAACCCTAATTTAAACATCATCAGTGGGATCTTAAAAGGCTCTTAGATGCCTAAGTCCCATTTTTAGGCACTACTGCTATCCGCAAAGCCTTTTATGGCTGCCAGACAAATCTGTAGGGCTGTGTCTACACGTGCCCCAAACTTCGAAATGGCCATGCAAATGGCCATTTCGAAGTTTACTAATGAAGCGCTGACATGCATATTCAGCGCTTCATTAGCATGCGGGCGGCAGCGGCGCTTCGAAATTGACGAGCCTTGCCGCCGCGCGGCGCGTCCCGACGGGGCTCCTTTTCGAAAGGACGCCACCTTCTTCGAAGTCCCCTTATTCCCATGAGCTCACGGGAATAAGGGGACTTCGAAGTAGGTGGCGTGCTTTCAAAAAGGAGCCCCGTCTGGACGCGCCGCACGGTGGCAAGGCTCGTCAATTTCGAAGCGCCGCTGCCGCCCGCATGCTAATGAAGCGCTGAATATGCATGTCAGCGCTTCATTAGTAAACTTCGAAATGGCCATTTGCATGGCCATTTCGAAGTTTGGGGCACGTGTAGACGTAGCCTAGGAGTCTAAAATGGCTTGGTTTGGTGTCTGCAGTAGAAATTCCTTAGGTGCTTATACTTCTGCCTCAAGCATGTGCTCTGCTGCCTCCCTCTAGACACCTGGATACCTACTTCCCATCTAAGCCCCGCAGCAATCATGGACTAAGGAAAAGACAGGTGCATGACATCTGATCCAATAGATGTCCTCAGAGGCACCTCAGCCACAAAGTTATAGTCAGTCTTATGCTTCTGCGTACCGGACAGGGAGCTGCTGACAGGGGAGTTTAAGAGGGAGGAGAGCAAGTGAGCCCGCCGCTGAAGAAGCTACCACGTGAGAGTGCTGATCTCTGGGTGAGTGAGCGTGTGCATTAACTGCTGGCAATTGAACTGCCATTTTGATTCCAGGTAGAGGGAGTTTCAGTTTCAGTTGGGACTGCCTGCCTGACCTTTTGCTTCCTTGATCAGCCTTCCCCTGTGTGACTCATAGGGGGAGGGCCTGAGAAAGGCTAGCAGGCTTTAAAAGCCAGAGGCAGGAGCGACCAGGGAGCATAGCGGACAGGGAGCTGCTGACAGAGTAGTTTAAGAGGGAGTTTGACAGAAGGGAGGCCTACGATGGTCAGGAATACCCGCAACACCTGTGCCACCACTACTGCTGTCTCCTCCACCTGTGCCTGTAGCCAGACAGACTGCCTTACCATGGATGCCTCTACCCAGACCCTGGTGTGGCCTTGCAAGGACTGTGCCTTGCAAGTTCCAGTTACAGATATCCAGGCTGGGGGGACCGTTCAGTGTGATAGGTGCCTGCTGGTGGAATCTCTCAGGCAGCAGGTGGGAGAGTTACAGGAGGAGGTGTCCATGTTGAGGAGTATCCGAATCCATGAGCAGTTCCTAGATAGTATTCATCTGGAGTCTGCTGAGGTGACTGTCCCAGTGTACAGGAAGGCTGATAAACCACTGGTGGAGAAAGAGGTAGACCAGGGTGGGCACTGGCAGCTGGTTACTTCTGGCAGCAGGCAGTGTTCCACCCCTGTACAGAACCCTCCCGCTGTGGTACTGGAAAACCGTTATGCTGTACTTGCTACAGGAGATGAGTCGCCCAGTACAGAAGAGGAGAAGCCTCGTACCCCTGAGGCTGAGAAGTCTCCTGCCACCACTGCAAGAAGGAAACGCAGAGTAGTGGTGGTCGGAGACTTTCTTTTGAGGGGGACGGAGGCACCCATCTGTCGCCCTGACATTTCGTCTCGGGAGGTATGCTGCCTGCCTGGGGCCTGTATCCGAGATGTTACAGAGGCATTGTCGAGGATTGTCCGGCCCTCAGACTACTATCCCATGCTTCTCATCCATGTGGGTACTAATGATACTGTGAGGTGTAATGCTGAGCAGGTCAAGAGTGACTACAGGGCTCTGGGGGCATGGGTGAAGGGGTTTGGGGCGCAGGTGGTATTCTCTTCAATCCTTCCTGTTGCGGGTAGGGGTCTGGGCAGAGACAGGTGCATCCTAGAGGTGAATGCCTGGCTGCGTGGATGGTGTCGCCCGGAAGGCTTTGGTTTCTTCGACCACGGGATGCTATTTCAGGAAGGACTGCTAGGCAGAGATGGCGTTCACCTTTCGAGGAGGGGAAAGACCATATTCGGACACAGACTTGCTAACCTGGTGAGGAGGGCTTTAAAGTAGGTTTGCTGGGGACAGGGGAGCAAAGCCCGCAGGTAAGTGAAGAACATGGTAACCTGGGAGATGGGTCGGAAGTAGGAGGGAGCATGGGCAACAATGTCAGAGTAAAAAGAGGGCCAGGAAAAAACTGGGGGGAAAGATCAAATCAATATCTAAGATGCCTATATACCAATGCAAGAAGTATGGATAATAAGCAGGAAGAACTGGAAGTGCTAATAAGTAAATACAACTATGATATCATTGGCATCACAGAAACTTGGTGGGATAATACACATGATTGGAATGTTGGTATTGAAGGCTACAGCCTGGTTAGGAAAGATAGACAGGGAAAAAAGGGGGTGAGGTGTTGCCTTATATATAAAAAATGTACACACTTGGACTGAGGTGGAGATGAACATAGGAGATGGACGTGTTGAGAGTCTGTGGGTTAGTTTAAGAGGGGTCAAAAACAAGGGTGATGTCCTGTTAGGAGTCTACTACAGGCCACCTAACCAGGTGGAAGAGGTGGATGATGCTTTTTTTAAACAACTAACAAAATCATCCAGAGCCCAGGATTTGGTGGTGATGGGGGACTTTAACTATCCAGATATATGCTGGGACACTAATACAGCAGGGCACAGACTATCCAATAAGTTCTTAGACTGCATTGGAGACAATTTTTTATTACAAAAAGTTGAAAAAGCCACCAGGGGAGAAACTGTTCTGGATTTGATTTTAACAAATAAGGAGGACTTGGTTGAGAATTTGAATGTGGGAGGCTGCTTGGGTGAAAGTGATCATGAAATCATAGAATTCACAAGTCTAAGGACTGGTAGGAGGGAAAATAGCAAAACAGAGATGATGGATTTCAGGAAGGCAGATTTTGGTAAATTCAGAGAGCTGGTAGGTAAGATTCCATGGGAGGAAAAACTGAGGGGAAAAACAACTGAGGAGAGTTGGCGGTTTTTCAAAGAGACATTATTAAGGGCCCAAAAACAAGCTATTCCCCTATGTAGGAAAGATAGTAAATATGGGCAAAGACCGCCTTGGCTTAACAAGGAGATCCTGCATGATCTCAAACTAAAAAAGGAATCTTATAAAAAATGGAAACTAGGACAAATTACAAAGAATGAACATAGGCAAATAACACAGGAATGCAGGAGTAAAATTAGAAAGGCTAAGGCACAAAATGAGCTCCAACTAGCTACAGGCATAAAGGGTAACAAGAAGGCCTTTTACAAATATATTAGAAACAAGAGGAAGACCAAGGACAGGGTAGGGCCATTGCTCAGTGAGGAGGGAGGAACAGTAACGGGGAACTTGGAAATGGCAGAGATGCTTAATGACTTCTTTGTTTCAGTCTTCACAGAGAAGTCTGAAGGAATGCCTGACATAGTGAATGCTGGTAGAAAAGGGGTAGAGTTCGTCATTGAAATAAAAAAAGAACAAGTTAAAAACCATTTGGAAAAATTAGATGTCTGCAAGTCACCAGGGCCTGATGAAATGCATCCTAGAATCCTCAAGGAGCTGATAAAAGAGGTAGCTGAGCCGTTAGCTCTCATTTTTGGAAAGTCATGGGAGACAGGAGAGATTCCAGAAGACTGGAAGAGGGCAAATATAGTGCCCATCTACAAAAAGGGGAATAAGAACAACCCAGGAAATTACAGGCCAGTCAGCTTAACTTCTGTGCCAGGAAAGATAATGGAGCAGGTAGTTAAGGAAGTCATCTGCAAGCACTTGGAAGGTAGTAAAGTGATAGGGAACAGCCAGCATGGTTTTGTAAAAAACAAATCATGTCAAACCAACCTGATAGCTTTTTTTGAAATGATAACGAGACTCGTAGATAAGGGAGAAGCAGTGGATGTGGTATACCTAGACTTTAGTAAAGCATTTGATACGGTCTCGCATAATATTCTTATGGACAAACTAGGCAAGTCCAACTTAAATGGGGCTGCAATAAGGTGGGTGCACAACTGGCTGGCTAATCGTACCCAGAGAGTAGTTGTTAATGGTGCTCAATCCTGCTGGAAAAGCATAACAAGTGGGGTTCCGCAGGGGTCTGTTTTGGGACCAGTTCTGTTCAATATCTTCATTAATGATTTGGATATTGGCATAGAAAGTACGCTTATTAAGTTTGCAGATGATACCAAGCTGGGAGGGGTTGCAACTACCTTGGAGGATAGGGTCAAAATTCAGAATGATCTAGATAAATTGGAGAAATGGTCTGAAGTAAACAGGATGAAGTTTAATAAAGATAAATATAAGGTGCTGCACTTAGGAAGGAATAATCTGTTTCACACATACAGAATGGGAAAACACTGTCTAGGAAGGAGTACAGCAGAAAGGGATCTAGGGGTTCTAGTAGATCACAAGTTAAATATGAGTCAACAGTGTGATGCTGTTGCAAAAAAAGCAAACATGATTCTGGGATGCATTAGCAGGTGTGTTATGAACAAGACACGAGAAATCATTCTACTGCTCTACTCTGCGCTGGTTAGGCCTCAGCTGGAATATTGTGTCCAGTTCTGGGCATCCCAATTCAAGAAAGATGTGGAGAAATTAGAGAAGGTCCAGAGAAGAGCAACTAGAATGATAAAAGGTCTGGAGAACATGACTTATGAAGAAAGGCTGAAAGAATTGGGCTTGTTTAGCTTGGAAAAAAGAAGATTGAGGGGGGACATGATAGCGGTTTTCAGATATCTTAAAGGGCGTCATAAGGAGGAGGGAGAAAACTTGTTCTTCTTGGCCTCTGAGGAGAGAACAAGAGGCAATGGACTTAAGCTGCAGCAAGGGAAGTTTAGGTTGGACATTAGGAAAAAGTTCCTAACTGTCAGGGTGGTCAAGTACTGGAATAAGTTGCCAAGGGAGGCTGTGGAATCTCCCTCGCTGGAGATATTTAAGAACAGATTAGATAGATGTCTATCAGGGATGGTGTAGATAGTGGTTGGTCCTGCCGTCGGGGCAGGGGACTGGACTCGATGGCCTCTCGAGGCCCCTTCCAGTCCTAGTGTTCTATGATTCTATGATTCTTCTAGTCAACTAAAATTTAATTAAAGTAGAATGCTTCAATAAGTGATTGAGGGAACCCTACATCCCAATTTCCCTAGGCTAATGATTAGGGCACTTACCATCAAGGTGCTGATCCCTGTTCAAATCTCTCCCCTCAAGAAGAAGGGTCTTCCACATCATCGGTGAGCACCCTAAGCACTAGACTAATGAATACAAGGGAGGGCTTTTATGTGGAACAGGTTGCTTCTCACCATGCCCGTACCTGATTTAAGTGGCCAAATGTCCTGCCCTTCATGCCAGTTTGTGAATTACAAGCAGAGCTAGGTGCTCCCTGCAGCCTAGATGTAGGAGCCAAATTCTGACAGAGGGGCAGGCCTTAGCATATACCTCTCTCACTAGTATCTCCAATTGGCTAGCTAAGGTGGCTTCCCACCTAGAGTGCTGGCTTTGTGGATTTCATACTAAAGTGCATATCTCTCCACATTCATTGTACAGGGAGCTTAGTCACCAAACTCAGGCTTTGTGGATTGCAGTGTTGTGCCTGTGATATTCTAGGCACCTAAAAATTAGGCATTGTGACGCTCTTTGTCACAATGCCTCAGTCCCTTTTGTGGATCCAGGCCTACATAACAGCAACCAGAAACTGTTTACTATAACCAGAAGTGCAGTCCAAAACTGAATGATGCTCCTTTGTCTACATAGCCACACCCTGCACCCTTACTCAAGGAGCCTTACTCCCCACACTTGGTATCTAGTTGATCAAGATAGAGAAGACTCCAATATAATTAGCTCTGCATAAACACCCTGTCACAGCTATAGCCAAGGAGAGAAACAGATAAATATGTCACAGGGATATTGTGTGTTCTTGAAAAGTACACAGTAGAGTAGAGTATAGGCATACTTAAACACAGTATTCATTGCATTTAATTAGAAAAAAACTTTTTAGGGGGTCATTCCAACACTGCAAAAATGGCTCTATTTTTATGAGCCTAGACAACAGTCATCACTGGCAAGCTGGATTTTACTCTTGCCACCCTATTCTGGTAGTGTAAAGTTAACTCCTGGCTCTGGAGAGTTCTCCCTAGCACATCAGTTTTCAAGTTTTATGCTCTCCCTTGGAGTGAAGGCTCTTACACCTTTCATAGGATCATTTTGTAACATTTGCCACAGCATGAATGAGTTTCAATTATAAGATAAAACAAAATAAGAGATACTTCTCTGTTGCTGAAATCACAGGTTAAAAAAATTCTGAGGTTCAAGAGAATCTAACTTTTCACTGATGAAGTCAGTCTGTGCTCACAAAAGCTCATGCTCAAAACTTTTCTGTTAGTCTATAAGGTGCCACAGGACCCTTCGTTGCTGTAACTTTTCACTGACATTTATTAGTTGCAACCCTGTCAACACAGAACCTAACTTTCATCTCTTTTGTAGCATTCTTACAGGTGTGTCAAAGAATGTCTCATGCATCTTCACATATCCGATCTTTTATCCTGGGAATTTGTACATTCACACCTTCAGAATCACTTGATTAAATAACCTATAGCTTCCGTTTATTGAGTCCTGTTCACTAAGGTGTCACTGAAGACTTCAAGTGTTGGTCTCAGGGAGCAACAATGCAAAAACCTTAACAGTATGTCAGCTATGTATACCTGAAAACATTTTTTTTTTAAAAAATGTTATGTTCAAATTTCTGCTGTTTCCTTTTGTATTATTTTTGTGCTCCTAAAATTTACTTTTTCATGAGATTGATAAAATGGTTAGTTGTGCACTAAAGCCTGAATATATTCAGATGTTTTACATTGCTCGTTGAATTTCAAATAATTTTTTTCATTTGAAACAGGCCCATTTTCCACTGGTCACTTCTGAGAAAAAATCATGACCCGCAGCAACTTTTAAGAAAAATCAACCTGCTTTGAAGTTCAAAAAGAAGTAAATGAAAAGGAAGCTAGAAGCTTTGTTTCATGTTGCAACTACTGTTCCACTTCTGCTCAACAGGTTGTGCTACTTGAGTGACAGGAAAGAAAAGCAACCCAGTTGTTCTGGATTGGTGGAGCGGAAGGCAGGAAGATGGGTGTGGAACAATTCTAAGAGTGAACTGAACTGATACAGAATAACAGAGAACAAAGGAAAAGAAAGGAGATTCTGAATGTTTTGAAAATGATTTTACAATTCTCTTATTGTTGCTGTTCCCTTATTTGTGCTAGTCCCACTCTTTGCTAAGCGTATCCCCTTCTAAGCAAAGAAGTTGCCTGCTCTGTTGACACTCAGATTTCATTGTATGCAACAGGTGTATCAAATTAAATTCACAGAATAAAAGACAGAAATGCAGTACATAAGGTAGGGAATAAAACTGCTGGATGGCAATGGCACTGAGGAAATTCAGTACTGTACAACCAAAGACAATATAGTTAAATCCAGCCTATGGATCTATGTAGGCAGACCTCTCCGTCTGTTGCCCATGGAGATTAATTTACAGGATCTGCCACATGGTAGGGATGGTATACAACTATTCTCCTGTCTTAGTGGTGGTCTGCTTACCCTGCTTTCCTCCTTTTTCACTCCTATGCTGATGCTGTGCTATCAATTGCCAAGGCTAATGGTAAGCCTTGCAATAAAAATATACCTTTATTGTGACTATTAGACTGATGTCACTGATTTTTTGTTTGAGAACTGGGAGTCAGGAAGGACCTTAGATATCCAAGAATCTCTTGTGATGGGGGGGAGAGGCACCCATCTGTCACCCTGACATGGCATCCTGGGAGGTCTGCTGCCTGCCAGGGGCCCATATCTGAGATGTTACGCTGAGATTGTCAAGGATCATCCAGCCCTCTGACTACTACTCCTTGCTAGTCATCCATGTAGACACTAATGATACTGTGAGGTATGACCACGAGTAGATCAGAAATAACCACAGGACTCTACGGGTACATGTGAAGGAATTTGGAGTGCAGGTAGTATTCTCTTTGATCTTTCCAGACAAAAGAAGGGGCCCAGGCAGAGACAGATTCATCCTGGAATCATGCCTTGCTGCAAAGATGGTGTCACCAGGAGAGCTTTGGCTTCCTTGACCACAGGTTGCTGTTCCAGGAAGAACTGCTAAGCTGAAATGGGGAACCATCCATTCAGGAAGATATTTTAGTTGTTTAGTTAGTTGTTTGTATGCTAATGTGAGAAGCATAGGGAATAAGCAGGAAGAACTTGAAATGCTAGTAACTATAAATACAACTATGACATAGCTGGCATTACGGAGACTTGGTGGGATATACACTGGAATAATGGTATAGAAGGGTACAGATTGTATAGGAAGGATGGCAGGAAAAAAGGAGGAGGTGTAGCGTTACACATTAAAAAGGTATGCAGTTGGACTGAGGTTGGGATGGACATAGGAGATAGACTTGTTGAAAATCTCTGGGCAAAAATATAAGGTGTATAAAATAAGGGTGATGTCATATTCGGGGTCTACAACAGACCACTTTTTTATTTTTTTAAATAGCTAATGAAATCATCCAAAGCAACACGACAACTGTTGGGAGAGTAACACAGCAAGGCACAGATTATCCAATAAGTTCTTGGAATGTACTGAAGACAATATTTTATTTCAGAAGGTGGAGAAAGCTACTTAAGGGAGAGGCTGTCCTAGATTTATTTTTTTACAAACAGGGAGAAACTGGATGAGAATTTGAAAGTGGAAGGCAACTTGGGTGAAAGTGATCATGAAATGATAGCATTCATGATTCTAAGGAATGATAGGAGGGAGAACAGCAAAATAAAGACAATACCTTCCAAGAAGGTAGATTTAAGCAAACTCTGTAGCTAGTAGTAGAACAGTCAAGGAGCTGATTGAGGAGGCATCTGATCCTTTAGCTATCATCTTTGAAAAGCCATGGAAGATGGAAGAGATTCCAGAAGACTGGAAAAGGGAAAACATAGTGCCCATTTATAAAAAGAGGAAATAAGGACAACCCAGGAAACTACAGCCCAATCAGCTTAACTTCTGTGCCAGGAAAGATAACGTAGCAAATAATTCAGGAATCCATTTGCAACATCTGGAAGATAATAAGGTCATAACAACAGTCAGCATAGATTTGTAAAGAACAAAGTACATCAAACACAACCTGAATGCTTTTTTTGATATGATAACAAGACTCAGGTAAGGGAGAAGTGGTACATGTGATATACCCGGACTTTAAAGTATCTGATCAGTCTCACATTACCTTTTGATAAATGAGCAAGACATCAGAAGTAACTATTCTGCTCTATTCTGCACTGATTAGGCCTCATCTGGGTACTGTGTCCAGATATGAGTGCCACATTTCAGAAAGGATGTGGGCAAATTGGAGAAGGTTCAGAGAGAAGCAACCAATTGTTACAAGGAGGAGGGAGAAAAATTATTCTCTTTAACCTCTGATGATAGGACAAGAAGCAATGGTTGCAGCAAGGGAGGTTTAGTTTGCACGTTACGAAAAACTTCTGAACTGTCAGGATAGTTAAGCACTGGACTAAATTGCCTAGAAAAGTTGTGGAATAGCCATCATTGAAGATTTTTAAGAGCAGTATAGACAAATATCTGTCAAGGATGATGGTACTTGGTCCTGCCATGAGTTCAGGGGACTGGATTTGATGACCTCTCAATGTCTATTCCAGTTCTAGTATTCTATGGTTGTATGATCCTATCTTTTGTATTATTTTCACTATTTATTATTGCAGTAGCAGTTATGATGTTATATAAATACTTAGGAATACAGCAGAGTCACTGTTCTGAAGAGTTTTGAGAGAACGGGGGGTGGGGGAGTACAACACAGAAGTGAAGGGGGGAGCAGATCATATGCATATAATACATTGAAAGTACCAAACATCTATTCCCAGTTGTCCCTTTATTTTGCCATTGCTAGCTGGCTAATTTTTGTGGGCATCAGAGTAGTCGTGGTTCTTTAGGAAGAAACTTGCAGATTAGTTCAAGAGGGGATTTCTTGTGTAAACTGTGATGTGGTAGAAAGCTGTGGGAGAAGTAGACATGGTATACTGAAGCTGGAATCATTGGCAGAGCACAGGGGATGAATATGCCATGAAAAGAGACAAAGACAGGTAAGTAAAGAGAAATCAGCTTTCAGGGCTTTGAACAAAAGAACAAGAATCTCAAACTAAATACAGCGGAGGTATTCAAGGAAGTAATATGATCAGAACAATGAGCAAGAAAGATTATTTTAGGAACTATGTTTTGTATGGGTTGATGTAAGAAATGGGGAAGCTAGAAAGGAGGATGTTACTGTGATCAAGGCAGGACATGAGAATTTTAGCAGTAGGGCTGGAAAGAAAAGCTTGGATCTTAGAAATGTGGCAGCTGGTTGACTGCATGACTGAAATCTAGATGTGAATGAAATTTACTCATGATAAAAGTTGTGCTAGCGCTGCCCATGGAGTGATCAGTAACTTCTTTCTACCTTTATCTTATTTTCTTTCTGACTCAGACACTCCAGTGTGTGTTAAATCAGCACTTCTGAAGCAGAAGCTCCTGAGTAATCACCAGGATCTTTTTTGCAGATGCCAGTTCAATGCAAACATCCAAGTTAGAAAGAAAAAGGTATTGTGAAGCTATTGCAGCACCTCTGTGGTATCCTGTGTGTGTAGCACAATGAATAAGATTGGTGATAGTGAAATTTTTTTAAGCTTGTGTGCCTGAAGCTGCACTCTGACATGCACATATGTGCAGAGACAAATAACATCCCACCTGCTTTTGCAAGCTTTCCAGCAAAGGAGGACTCTTCTACTTCTCTGAATCCAGAAAACACATCAATTTATGGGAAGATCAGAAGTCAATAGTGTTTGTTTTGTATGAGGTCAGGGTAACAGCAGAGGTTAATTTTAATATAAGTTTGTACTCTGAAAATGAATCTGTAAAAACAACATAAGACTCCAATGTGTTTATCATTGCAAGAGAAATTATAAGAGAAGTCACTTTGTAACTTAAAACAAGTCTGTCAGCCTGACAAACTCAGCCTAGATTCTGAAAGTCAAGCTGTTTTTCCACTTTTATGTCTCATGTATAACACCAGTAATAATTATTGGAACTGAATTAATTGTTCCCCTTGTGAGTGAACTATCATACAGTTCAGATCCTTCTCCAATATGTTTGTTGGCTCTGCAGACTTTAAAATACTAGAACTTATTAGAAAGTAGGTTAAAAAATGCGTCCAATCATCAAGTCTGATCTGCCTTTACTGAATAGAACAGGAAAAGACTGTCTAGGAAGGAGCATGGCAGAAAGCGATCAAGGGGTTATAGTGGACCACAAGCTAAATATGAGTCAACAGCGTGATGCTGTTGAAAAAAAACAAACAAACATGATTCTGGGATGCATTAACAGGGCCGTGTCTACACTAGCCCCAAACTGCGAAATGGCCACGCAAATGGCCATTTTGAAGTTTACTAATGAAGCACTGAAATGCATATTCAGCACTTCATTAGCATGCGGGCGGTCGCGGCGCTTGGAAATTGACGCGGCTCGCCGCCGCACGGTTCGTCCCGACAGGTCTCCTTTTCGAAAGGACCTCACCTACTTCAAAGTCCCCTTATTCCCATGAGCAGATGGGAATAAGGGGTTTTCAAAGTAGGCGGGGTCCTTTCGAAAAGGAGCCCCGTCGGGACGAGCCACGCAGCAGCGAGCCGCGTCAATTTCGAAGCGCTGCGGCCACCTGCATGCTAATGAAGTGCTGAATATGCATTTCAGCGCTTCATTAGTAAACTTCAAAATGGCCATTTGCGTGGCCATTTTGAAGTTTGGGGCTAGTGTAGACGTAGCCCAGGTGTGTTGTGAACAAGACACAAGAAGTCATTCTTCCACTCTATTCTGTGCTGGTTAGGCCTCAGTTGAGTATTGTGCCCGGTTCTGGGCACTGCATTTCAAGAAAGATGTGGAGAAATTGGAAAGGGTCCAGAAAAGAGCAACAAGAATGATCAAAGCTCTAGAGAACGTGACCTATGAAGAAAGGCTGAAAGAAGTGGGCTTGTTTAGTTTGGAGAAAAAGAAGATTGAGCGGGGACATGATAGTGGTTTTCAGGTATCTAAAAGGGTGAGGAGGGTTCCTATCATGAGGAGGCTTCCTAGGCCCAATGGTAATAGTAATAAACGGATTAGAGCCACTTTTCCAATAACAACCACAGTTAAATAAATAAATTGTATGAGAATATAATTCATCCATCATCTCACAGTGCGAGATGTATTTTATTTAACTTTTAAACATTTTGCTGTGTTCCTGATTTTATAGTTTTATCTCTTTGTAAGCTGTTTATTTTAAACTGTCTAAGTTCATAGGCACTAACAGAATTATGAGTAATAATAACTGTCCCTCCTGTCCATAATGCTGTATTTAGAGCTACAAATCCCTCTCCCCAAAGAAAAATTTGGTTTATATTTGCTTAAAAACCACTCCCCATTCATTCCACTGCTTACTCACTAATGCCATATCTACACTGCAGAGCTATTTCAGGATGTCAGAGACATCCTGAAATAGCTACTCCATGTCTTTGACACACGCCTATTGTTGCAAAATAGTTTTTGAAATAACTGGTGCTCTACTTTGGCATCCCTGTAGTCCTCGTTGCAGGAGGGGTAAGGAATGTTTCCAAATAGCACGTTATTTTGATATTTGGTGCTGTTTAGACAGTGACAAATGCCCAATAGCCTGTTTCAAACTACACTAGAAATAAGCTATGCAATTTAAAATTTTGCAATTTTATTTTGAGTTTAGGCTGTTGTGTAGATGTAGCCTGGATGACCAGCTATTTAGTATTTTTTTCTCCTCATTGTTCAATGTGAGTGCATTTTTCATAGCCTGAATACAGAAATATTAATTTCTTCATGGCTTTTTGATGGTGTTTATTAATGTATTAATGTTCTTCACAAACATAAACTAATTAATCTTCATCACTCCCCTGTGAGATGAGAGGATGGGATTATCAGATTTTACAGATGGGAACCAAGTACTGAGAGATAAAGATCAAATTTATCCACTGTTTTTGGGTGCTCAATTTGAAATGCCTAGACCTGATTTTTTCAGAGTGCTTTGAATTATATGGCACCTTATAAGTTCAAAGCACATCTCCCATTGACTGCAGTTGTCAATGATCAGCACTTCTGCAAATCACTTCTGCAAGTCTCAAGTCAGGCATTCAGAAAATAGGAAATAACACTTAACATTCACTTATGAAAAGTTTTGTTTCAGTGACTTACATAGGATCATATAAGAACTCTGACGCAGATGCAGGGACAGAATCCAGTTCTCCAGCATTCAACTGTCTTAACCATGAGACCATCCTGTCCATTTCAACAATTCTCTGCCTCATTAATTGCACATCTACCAACTTCTGCAACAAATAGAGATGGTGGTCCTACAAACAATAGCCTCCTTTTACACACTGCACTGATTCATCCTCCAAGACGACCCATCCTTTGCACCGAATGGGGATCTCATGAGAAAAACAGTATGTGATAATGTAATCAAAGATTGTACCACAGTGGTTACGCACAAGGGCTGTGGCCACACTAGCTCCTCCTTTTGGAGGCGCTATGGTAATTTGGCACTTCAGAACATTCTAATGAGGTACTGCTGTGAATATGCAGCACCGTATTAGCATAATGGTGAGCACACGTGCTTCAAAACTGCTGATTTTGAAATGCACACTGCACATGTAGCCAGGGTCCTTTTGAAATGACCCCCCCCCTTCCTAAAACCAGATAGGAAGAAGGGGCTTTTGAAATCCAGGGGTCCTTTTGCAAGGCCCCCACCTACACGGGTGGCACACAATTTAAAAACGGCACTTTTGAATCATGCGCGGCCACCATTATGCTAATGAAGTGCTGCATTTTCATAGCAGCACCTCATTAGCATCTTCCCAACTTGCTCATCACCATGCCCCTTCCAAAAGGAAGGGTCTAGCACAGACATAGCCTAGAAGTGATAAACTAACTTAGTTCTCCCATTTCCTAACTTTTGTTTTCTAGACTTCTAATGTTCTTTTAATGAACACAATCCAAAGTCAATCTGCAGAATTCATTAACGGGGACGTTAGAAAGGCCAAAATTAGAGTGGGATTTTAAAAGGTACGGTCAGAGGCAACCAGTGCCAGGATTCTAGGGTGGCACTAGCCACGTGCCCCTGCCTCCCCTGCCTGCTGCCTACCCGTTCCCCACCAACGCTCCTCCCGCCTGCTGCTTCGAGTACATGCAGGGTAGCCCCCTATTTCCCTGGAGCGATGTGATCCAGGAATGGTGTGAGCTAGGAAGCTTGCTCTGTCCTCAGGCTGTGCTGCTCTGGGGGAGGTCCCTGCACTCATTGGAAGTAGTGTAGTGCTGACAGTGAATGTGGGAAGGGGGGGCAATGCTGGATGGTGCTTGTGGCCCCCTGTGCACTCCCCATACGTTGCTGATGGATAAGTTTATGGAGGAGAAGTTCATCCATGGCTATTTGCTAAGATGGTCAGGTATGCAATCCCATGCTCTGGGTGTCCTGAGCCTGTGACTGGCAGAAGTTGGGACTAGATGACAGGAGATGGATCACTCAATGGCTGCCTGTTGTCTTCACTGCCTCCAAAGCACCTGGCTTTAGCCATTGTCAGAAGACAGGATGCCATGCTAGATGGACTGTTGGTCTGACCCACCATGGCCATTCTTATCATTTTACGTTTGTTTTGTATAATTTACTGTGTTTTTAAAAAGCAAAGAACAGAATTTCCCTGGTGGCATCCTATTGACCTCCACCTGGTTCATCAGTACAGTTGTAGCCTTTAGCATAGAGCCACTGCCTGAGTAACAGTAACAGTAACAGTAATGGAAGTGGTCTTCTAGGTAGGTGAGATACACATTGTTCCAGTTTCTTCCTGGCACCCAGAATTAGTATCATCCCCTATACATCATGTTCCTTTTCCCAGTCTGTCCCTTCACTACTCAACCTCTGAGTGAGACAGGCAGATTCCTATCCTGTGCTGCTTTGGAGTTAGCAGGAGAGGTCACTGATACATTCCCTGTTCTCAGTTCTAGTGCCCAGATCTATACCAAGTTGCAGTATCAATTTCAGGGAAAGTCCTAGCCTGTTTCTGTATTCCTAGTGCTGAGCACACTCTGTGGGGATTGTGCACCAAGAATCTAAAGATACACAGGAACTATGATCACCTGGAAACGTGCTCATTGAGACCAGAATCTTTGGAGATAGCTGCAAAGGTTCATCAACTTTCTACTGAGAATATGCAAACTAATTATTTTCAAAGGCTTATAAAATGGCTAAATGTGGGCAGTTTTACAAAGGGACAGCAAATGCATATTCCTGACTGCTCCCCACTTCTTCTCCTGCAATTTTAGGCTGAGCTCCGAAGTTTGGCCAGGTCATGGCATCTAAATGAAACAGTTGTAAGGATTTTTTAACCTGGCAAAACAACAGATGTTTCCTTAGTCTTGTTCTTTAAAACTGATGGCCTATTTTGTCTGAAATTAAATTAAATAAACAAAACAGCTTGAAGCAGACATCTAGCATGGAAAAATGGTCAAAGTTTGGCAAAGTTATAAGCAAACTGAAGAAAAAAAAAAATCTTACAATAGGAAGTGTCATGAAACCTTTATGAAAAGAATCAGTGCCAGTAAAAAAAATCAGGTCCAAAACCATGTTAAATTATCTGAATGGGTTTCAGAGTCAGTTTTCTAGGTAGGGAGGCTAATAATTTTTTATATGTATTTACAAAAATAAAAAGCTAAGATAAATATGTTATATGTAAGGAAAATATTCTCCAGAAGAACTTTAAATGGTTTAAAATGGTATGAAATAGTATGAAAACAATCTGAAGCATGTGAATTGGATGAAAAGTCAAACCTGGTTTAAAGTGTTTCTGGTTTAATCAGCAGAAAAAGAGTTGTTTTGTAATTACTCAGACTTCAGAACTAGAATAAATTGACATGCACCAGCAATTGCATCTTCAACACATGTTCCATTCTGTTGCTTTATTCAGGAGTCTCCATATATGTGGAGACAGAAGATGCATTTCACATCTAAATTGTTTGTTGTACATTTCATAGAATTTATGTCCAGAAGGTTTCACTAGATCATATATTCTGACCTCGTATATATCACAGGCCATTATATTTTACCCAGACACTACTATTTTGAGCCCAGCAACTTGTGCAAATTGCAGAATTACCTGAGCTAAGGGTGTGGAAGGGAAGGTATTGATCCTTTTCAGGCACATCAGTTTAATAAGGGTGTGAAATTGAAATGGTAACAGGGTAGAGAATATATATTAAGAGATTTACCTTGAAGAATGGAGCGGGCTTGCAATCAAGTTTTATTGGACTGAACTGCAATAATGCTACAGTAAACCCTTGATTTTACGGACCCCAATTTAGTGGACTTCGGGAACAATGGACATCCCTGTTGTTCCTGAAGTCTGCTGGGGTCTGTAAAATCCTAAATCCCCCTCGCCCCAAAAAATGGGATTTACCACTATCATGGCCTGGAGCAGTTGACACGTTCTCTGTCAGAGCAGCCACACGCTTCTCCGACCGGGGTGGGGAATGCATGCAGGCAGACCGCACTTGCATACATGCCCCACCCCTGGTGGGAGGAGAGCATGGTGGCTCCAGCAGTGGCTCCTCCAGGCTGTGAGGTAGCCCCTTCAGTGGCGTGGTGGGAGAGGGGTGCCCCAAGCTACACATGGTGAGGCAGCTCTAGCCACAAGGCAGCTCCAGCTGCATGCAGCAGCAGGGTCTCAGCCACGCGGAAGTGTCCCAGCCATGGCAGGGGCCAGCAGCTCCTCCATTGGCAGCAGTTTTGGTGAGTGGTAGGTTTTGTTTTGTTTTGTTTTCGGGGGGTAGGGGGCTGGGGCTGGGGGACCGAGGGGAGCAGTAAACCCTCGCATTTAATGGACTTTCAGTAATAGCAGACAACCTTCCCCCACATTAGTCCGTTAAATGGAGGGTTTATTGTATTCCTAATTACAGGCCAATGACTACATTAAACTGATGTTATTGTTGCTTACATAATAACGTGGGGTAACAGGTATAAAAAGTGAATAATTCTGCAGTTCCATGACAGTCAGAAGACCACACAAAATACAAACAAAAAAAGCCCCAAGAAGTCATGTTGCACCTTACAGACTTTCAGTTTTAATTATTAGGTAACGAGCTTTCAGGGTAAGACCCACTTCAAATCAAGAAATGTGTGTGAGCTAGAGAGCTAAACTTGGAAAGGGCAAAGTATCCAGCAAGACTTAAAATTGGCTAGGTTGCATGTGGAGGCAGATTGGTTGCTGGTATAGATATGTTATAACTGTATTTGAATAAGGTGTCTGAGACCTAAAATTATTTTATCTAAATTAATGAATTATTAATTCATTGATCCAGACAATAGTGGACTTGCCACATCTTTGAGGCTATTTAAGCCATATTGTTCCTGGCTTACTTTTGTCACCACCACGCAGAAATTCTCTTGGTAGCCCTAGACATATGAAGAGAAGTGTGAGGTAACAATTTCAGACAATTCGGAGGATGCTATATTTGACAGACTATTCTCTCATCTGCCTCTGCATGCTGATTTGTGAATTTTAAATATCTTTGATATACAATACACTTAGAATTCTGGCAAGTCACCTCCTTTACATTTCCAGTACATGGAAAATTAAAATGAGGAAAGCACTTATATTTGCATTATGGACATTAAATTTGGACTTGTTCTATCAATTGATGAATCTATCATCTTTGAAGCTTTTTAAAAAGGGTTCTTTAAGTAGCTTTGATTTTCTTCTGCACGGAAACCTGGGTTAAAGATTGAGTCAAATATGTAACAACCTTTTTAGATTGAACCAAGATTGCTGTCATTGCTCCCAAAACAATTTCGATGGGAGCAATTACATCATTATTCAGGTACAGTTTTACTGTAAACCTCAAAACTGGCAGTTCCTCTTTCCTGAAGATGCTGCTCTTATAATGCTACGTACAGATAGAAAATCTCAAGTTGCAAATGTCCTTGACAAGTTTTTGAAGCTTGTTATGTACATCATAAACAGGAAGTAACACTTTTGGGGAAGTGGCAGGCATAAATAAATTAAATTACAATTTACCATCAATATTTACCAACCTCCTTTACCAAAGTTATTAGTGAGATAAAATATTACCTTAAAACTATATAAAATTACCTAGGTCTAATACATGGCAAAAGTAAAATCTCTTCTGAAAATGCAATGAATGCTTGAGCAGTATGCACAGCAGACGGTGAAAGAAAATTCAGTCTGAAGTGTCTACTGCAGTCTAAGACAGCCTTAGGAGACGTGTCACCTTGCTTTTTATAGAATGCATTTCTTTGGTAAGAAAATTCTTATAATAATTTCGGTCCCAAAATTTTATATTAAGTAGTTACTACTTAATATATTGAGATATCAAAGAATATGTTCTACACTTGCCAAAGAAATAATCCCAGAAATCTATTTGAAAAATTACTGGGGCCTTCCTAACATTCATTCTTATGACTACTAATCCTGTGCTACTCTGAAACTTTATAATGATATTTTTGTGATGGAAATGCCATTTGTTAAGAACTGATTAAGTCTCAACAGAACTCATTTCCACAAAAAAGGTCCCCAATAGCAATTATGAGAATTATTGTTAACCAGTACTCCAACAAGTTTGCATGAAACTAGTAACATACAATTGAAAAGCCTTTTTACCAACACACTGAGCCAACTCTTTGTGATATCCTTTGTTCCAGAAGACTTTAAGTCAAATATTGATAATTATTTTACACTTCTTCCCTGTGGAGTTTATGCAATTCAGAACATTTAAAAGTTGAACACTAGGCCCCTCCAGGTACTTTTTAGAGAATTACTTTAATTTAGCACTGTGATATGAAGTTCTTGAGGGAAAGCTACTGCAAATGTGCTCTTGTACTAAATTGTTTTACTATTATCCACAGTAGCTCACTACATTTAGCTAATGACTTATATTTCCGTTGGTTATGGATAATGATAATTACAAGTTTCCTAACTGGTTCAATAAAGGATGTCTCAACAGTTGAAATAATTGTTTATGTGAGTAATAACCATGGAAGAAAAAGCTTGGAAATGGATAGAAAAAGAAAAGGAATTAACACTGAAATAAAAAAATTACCTCCATTTTTAAAGCAAAGCACTTAAGCACAATCCTAATTATAAGCATATTAGGGGGCTATGCTTGCCTACACCTGCTCCTTCAACCGGGGGTCGGGGAGCCATGCAGCCAGCCTTGGCTTTCCTGAGGCCTACCTCACCCCAGTCCAGGCCACTCTCCTTGCGCTGGCCCTTCTCCCCATCCGGTAAGGCTTGTAGGAGGTTGTTTTGGGTGGCTCCAGTGGGGCAGTAAGGGAGGTGGGGCAGAGCTGGGCTACTTCTGGCCATGGGCAAAGGAAGGAGGTGGGAGCAGCCACTGTCACTAGGCCATGGCATTGAGGGAAGGTGCTGCTCAGAGCTGAGCTCCAGCTGCCGCTTCAGGCAGAAGGAAGTGGTTCCCCTGTCAGTAGTGGCAGGTGGAGCTTGACTCTGAATGGTGCCTTCTCTTCCCAGGAGGAGCGACAGGAGGGCCTGCTCAGAGCCAAGCTCCGGCTGCCACTACTGATGGTAGTTGCGTCCTGTGGCCCAAGGGTGGGGAAAGTCAGTAGTGGCAGCTGCAGCTTGGCTCAAAGAGGCACCTTCCCTCCAGGCCATGGCCTGGTGGCAGTGAGACAAAGAGAGGACCCAGGGTGGAGGGGTGGAGGCAGGGAGACAGGCCAGTGCAGGGGTGGTGGAGGTGGAAAGAGGGGCTAGTCTGTAAAAAGGAGAGGGACCAGGAAGGGGTGATGAAGGCAGAGAGAGGGGTCCAGGGGTGGTGGAGGCAGGGAGAAGGGCCAGCGTGGGGAGGGGAGTGGAGGCAGGGAGAGCAGCTGGCTTGGAAGGGATGGACTGGTGGGGGAACCAGGGAGAGGGTCCAGGGGGGACAGGAAGCTGTGCAGCCAGCTACAGCTTTCCCAGGTGCTTCTCCTCCCCTCCCGATATATTGGCCCCTCTCCCCACTTCACCCCCACCCCACTGGATAGCAGACTAATGCATTTATGTGAAGACATCATTCTCTCCTCCAGGAGGAAAAAATATTTTTTATATATATAAAAAATAGTCCTATGAATAGTTAAAGTTACACATACTTTAAGTATCTAATTACAGTTCCAACATGATAAATAAACAGAAAGGGTTCTTTTATTTAGAAATATAGAGTGCACATTTTTAAGACTGGCAGCCATTGTGTTCAAACTATTTTACGACAATTACAGATAAACACAACTTTAAAGTTACTTACGTATGCTATACCTTTTATGTTAGATTGCATCAAACTTCAGTGCCCCATTTGACAGTGCTCACACCCTATGCTTAGCAAGTAATTATTGCACAGAGTACTTATGTGGCTGGGAGGTGTAGCTGTTACTGTCCTGATTAAGATATGATGCACCTGAAAAGGTTTTAACTCGAGCAGAAGGATGGACTTGTTACAACTTGATATTCAGTAAGAAGACTGCAAACTTGCTTCAACAAATTATTTCACGTATTAAAGTGAGAAAAATAGATCTGGAAATTTTTTAGGCTATTGATAATATTTAGGATGATTCCCAGCTGCATGATCCAAGATGAGCTAGTACCATTATTGGGGCTGGTCAGTGGACCAAACCCTACAGTACCAGTTATTTCAGCTAGTCTGAAAGCATTGTAGGTTCTTCAGTAGCTAGGCTTTGTAGCCATTACCCTGGTGAGTCCCCATAACCATTCATACACACAAATAGTGAATACATATTTTACAAGGGCTAACAGAAAAGCCAAAGTTTGCAAATACCTTAGGTACAAAGAGGTCACAGTGACCAATAACAGTTCTTGGCTGGGCTTCTGTGGCAGTCCACTTGAGGTAGACAAGGCTCTTCAGCCCTGCTTCAGTTCAGTTTTTAATCAAGGAAATAGGACCTCGCAAGTTTGCATGCAAAGTTGAGTTAATGCGTCTCATAAGGCCCCTCTATACTGGCACCCTGTCCAGTCTCTGCTGTTCCCCCTTAAATCCCACCCAGAGCTGCATTGCCCTCCCTCTGGCATCACAACCTATTTCACTCCTGGCTTTATCTGTGTACATTTCCTGAACATACACTCTGGACTCAGCTTCTCTGCAGCATCTCCTCCAGCATGTGGCTGTTGCTCCTCTGTAACATCTGCTCCCTTCCTGGTTTGGTACCTAGCTAAGAGATGGGGCTATGCAGTAGGGAGGGAACTGTTGAGTGTTCTAGTCCCCTTTGGCCATGTCTACACGTGCACGCTACTTCGAAGTAGCGGCGCCAACTTCGAAATAGCGCCCGTCATGGCTACACATGTTGGGCGCTATTTCGAAGTTGAAATCGATGTTAGGCGGCGAGACGTTGAAGTTGCTAACCCCATGAGGGGATGGGAATAGCGCCCTACTTTGAAGTTGAACGTCCAAGTAGGGCACGTGTAGACGATCCGCGTCCCGCAACATCGAAATAGCGGGGTCCGCCATGGCAGCCATCAGCTGAGGGGTTGAGAGGCGCTCTCTCTCCAGCCCCTGCGGGGCTCTATGGTCACTGTGTGCAGCAGCCCTTAGACTAGGGCTTCTGGCTGCTGCTGCGGCAGCTGGGGATCCATGCTGCATGCACAGGGTCTGCAACCAGTTGTCGGCTCTGTGGATCTTGTGTTGTTTAGTGCAACTGTGTCTGGGAGGGGCCCTTTAAGGGAGCGGCTTGCTGTTGAGTCCGCCCTGTGACCCTGTCTGCAGCTGTTCCTGGCACCCTTATTTCGATGTGTGCTACTTTGGCGTGTAGACGTTCCCTCGCAGCGCCTATTTCGATGTGGTGCTGCCCAAAGTCGAAGTTAAACGTCGACGTTGCCAGCCCTGGAGGACATGTAGATGTTATTCATCGAAATAGACTATTTCGATGTCGCTACATCGAAATAAGCTATTTCGATGTAGTGTGCACGTGTAGACGTAGCCTTTGTTGCAGATCCATCACACTGGGTTTGGAACAGGATGAATCTAAATATCCATTACATCCAACAAACACAACATCATTCAACCAAATTTTTGTATGACAAGGATCTTGGGGGTGGACAAGGCTGTGTAGCAAGTCAGTTGTCATTAAAACTCATAATCCTAAAATGTAATGTATAAATTCAGCCTCCCTTTTTTGTTCATAAAGCCAGAAATAGTGAACCTATTTTAGGAGTCATTTAGATCTACTAAATCTTACTATTTTAAGAAAAAGACTCACTCATTTTTTAAATAATTTCAAGGCCGTCTTAAAAGTTTCCATTTTGCAGGCTGGTAATCTCTGCAGATGAAAATGAACTGAGATATAAATTTGTACTTGGATCCAATCTCCACAGTGAAAAAGCTTATAGCCTATAGTAAAATCTGAATTTGAATGATCATTGTGGTAAAATCTCCTTGGAACCACCCCTTGATAGTCTCCATGATGAAGAATATAGCTGTGTTTCAGTTACATTTAAAATGTCATTCAGTTTTAACTTTTTCTCTAAAAATTATTGGCCCTGTATTGTTTCCTCTTCTAACCCAGGAGCACAGAGACTGAACAAGGTGATGAGCGTAGCTATTTAACACTTCTCTCCAACTTCCCTGCCTCTGCTTTGACAAAGCAAAACGAACGTTAGGTAAGCTCAGAGCAGTCCTGTCTACACTTGTCCAAGCTTACCCCAGGCCCTGCACTCACCATGTGGCACCCCTCTCTGCTTCCTCCCTGTTTGCTGAGTCTGGCTTCTCTGCAGGTAGCTGGGAGGCCTTAAGCGGGAAAAGTGTGGCTCAGTGGGCCACAAGGTTGTAGCAGAGTGCCACATAGTGAGTGTCAGAGGGAAGGGAGGGAGGCCTGGGGAGACGATCCCTTCGGTAGCTATTACCATCGCCTCCCCATGCCACGCACCCTCTGTCCCAGGTAATCCTCAGCCAGCCTGGTTGGGAAGCAGGCCACAGGTCAGGGTGAGAGGCAGAATGGGGAATGGGGAGCTACCTGAGACCCTGCATAAACAGCATGGGGGGATGTCCCAGGCCTCACGCCCCCATTGGGAACAGCCCTGGGTAAGCTTGACCTAAAGTGGACAAAGTCAATGCGTTTGTATTGACCAGGACTTGCGGGGGTGCTGTCTGTTAGACTGGGTTAGCTAACACTGGTAATCAGGTACCTCAAGTAGAAATAAATAAATAAAAACCTGAATCAACATTTCCCCATATCCTCCTCAAAAAGACAAATGTTTTGAAAGAAAAAAGTGAGGAAATTCTCTGTAGATTACATGTGAATGCTATATGTTGTAATCTACTCTGATCCAAACTGTCTGTGCAGAAAGCATCTGCACTTCAGCCCTGAAGACATTTAGAAGCCAATGGAATAATAAGGAATGGACAGTATGGGCTTATCCAGAATGGTGTCTGAAAAAATAGTCCAGTCAGATGATATATGTGGCTACTTCCCATATTTTTGCTCTTATCTCTACATAATTGTTTTCTGAGAGCGGCTCTTTAAACCGATCATTTTGGAGCCTACTGTATCTCAGACGAAACCAAAAGCCTTCCAATTTACACCCCCAAGACCTAAAGCAGCATGCAGTTTTTAAACCCAACTGTGCATGTGGATTTTAATGCAGCTTGCAGACTTAGCTTTAACAAAAGTACTATTGTAACTTTATATATGATAGCCTGAAGACCTATATGAAATGCTTTGTAATATGGGTTGAAAATAAACTGGTTGTGTGTTTTGTGACAGTCATCCTTCAAGGCAAAGCCTATGAGGTGACAATGCAATGGGTCTGAAAAGAGATGACTTGGTGCAGTCTGTTCAAAATCCCTGTTCTGGCCCATCCCAGGGTACTCACCGAAGGGACCTGGTCCTCTCTCTCTGCCTCTCTTACATGGTTGCTACTTCCACGAGGATTGGTTCAGAAGCTACATATGGCCTCTTATTACAATTTCAGATGGACATGATTCTGAACTGACAGAAAACCAAGTGGATTCTTCATGTGACACCGATGCCCAGGGCTTCAGAAGCAGTTTCACACAGCTGCCCGCAGCAGTGCTGGGTGAGTGGGTGCTATATTGAAACCAGGGTTATGACAATTTTGCAGTGCTAAAAACAATACCACAAAACAGGACCCCGACTGGCGTGATTTGAAAATGAGCTCGATCAATATTTGGAGGTTAGGTCCATAGGTGGCTATTCGCAAGGGGTAAGGAATGGTGCCTAGCCTTTTGTCGAAGGCAGGAGATAGATGGCAGGAGACAAATCGCCTGATCATTGTCTTCAGTTCTCCTCTTCTGGGGCACCAGGCATTGGCTACTGTTGGTAGACAGGATACTGGGCTAGATGGACCTTTAGTCTGACCCAGCATGGCCGTTCTTATCTGCTTATGCTGGGGAGAGGTCTGAGCCAGCTAGAAAGGACAGGGCTCTGACAGGCTATGGCCAACGCGCTACCCCTGAAGGAAGGGCGCCGTCTGCTGGTGGGAGTGTGACTTTCCCTCCCGCTCTCCACACGCTTCACTTATAGTCTGCCCACTTTACCCAGTGACCGCGGCCGCGCTACAGCACTGCACAAATCCCACTTGTGCGTCTGCGCACGAGACTCTTGGGCACGGCCGTGGTATGTTTTCCCATCCTCCCGCCCAACCCAGGTTGCGCCTGCGCAATGGCACTCCTCCGTGGCAGCCGGGGAGCAGTTCTCGAGGCGCGCCTGCGCAGTGAATCTGAAGTGGGGCGGGGTAAGTGTTCTCTGTGGAGGGTGACGTCAAGCTCTCCCTGCCTTGTTGTGGGTGCTGCTTCTGCCGGGTGAGGGGAGGGTCCGGACTCGCCGGCTGCAGGCGCCGCCATGGCTGCCATATTGGGGAGGAAGTGAGACCAGGAGGAGGCGGCGGCGGCGGCGGCCAGGGAGGAGCCCTTCCCCTCTCCCCTTTGCTGAGTGAGGCGCTGCTCTGCCGGCGGCGGCGGCAGCTTGCAGGACCGCGGAGTGAGGCGGTGCGGAGGGGGCGGCGGCTGGGCTGAGCGCCCCGAAGGCCGCGGCGTTGGTCTAAAATGGCGGACCCGGCGGAATGTAACATCAAAGTGATGTGTCGCTTTAGGCCCCTCAACGAGTCTGAGCGGACCCGCGGCGACAGAGATATCACCAAGTTCCAGGGAGAGGACACCGTCATCATCGCGGTGAGCCGGGGCGGAGGGGCCCTGATACCGTGGGGATGGGCGCGGTACGAAGCGGAGAGGGGAGTCGAACAGGAGCGGAGGGAGAACGAAGGGGGCCGGGCAAGGGGAGCAGCCGGTGGGGTAGGATAAGGGGGAGGACCGAGCAGGACCGGAGCGAGGGTTGGGTCGGCCGGACGGTGTGCATGTACTATATAAAGTGGCCGCCTAATCAGAGTCTCCCTGCCTAGCTGGCCTCTTGCCGGCGGCGCTCGGAACTTTGGGTATGACTTTAAGTGGAAGTTCTGAAACCAGGGTGGGACTATCTTGCCGGCTTCCAACACTGTACCTGTGAAAGCATTAAGTTGTGGTGCCGGATCAGTGCTGCAGTCATTCCCTCTCGCACCCCATATATAGAGAGAGAGAGAGTTGTTATGTGTGGAGGAAAATGGTGTGTACAGTAGGGGAACTGGACTACTTGTTACTGATCTCTAGTAACTTTTCAGTTCATATAAATACTTTATTAATGCACCTGAGGATGTTTTGAATTGAAATAGGGTACACAATAAGCACAGTGACTTTGGAGAATAGAGCGCCCCAGATATTGGATTTTCCATGTTTGTGTTTGCAGGACACTGGTAATGATTTCGTGAACACAGTAGTGAAATTTTAAAGAACTGACATCCTGGAAATAGCATATGGGAAGACAGAGGAAATGTTCAAAAGTAGGCTTCTTTTGTGTATCCTCATGAATTTGGCAACTAATGTCTGCATCAGTAATGCCTAAGAAGGACATTATTAGAGTAGTTTGTCCACTGAATATTTTGGCAGAAGAAATTTTGCTGAGTGTTTCTTCTGACCATCATCTCAGCCGGTGGGTTAGGGGCAAATCCTGTGTCCAGTAACATAAACTGAGTCAGCCTTTTGTCTCTTGTGATTTATTGCACATTTGCATGTACAGTTTAATAAAAGTAACTGCAGAAGAGAGGCCTTTGAAGAGATCTGGTTGGTGTCCTGCAAAAGGTAATGCCACCAGTACCAGTTTGTAGTGCAGCTGCTGTAAATGTTACTGAATGGAGAGCTGGACTCTAAAGTTAATTCATAATAACTGTCATCTGTGGTATCAAAACAAAAAGCAGTCAAGTAGCACTTTAAAGACTAGCAAAATAGTTTATTAGGTGAGCTTTCGTGGGACAGACCCACTTCTTCAGACTGCTTTTTGTTTTGCTAATGTATAGACTAGCACGGCTTACTCTCTGTCATCTGTGGTGCCATTGGTATTTACTGGTGCATAGACTGTACAAAGATTTTTTTGTTTGCCACTCATTTTTAATGTGTGTGCAGTCAGATGAGGAATTTGCTATGCAGGGGCAGAACTGCATTTAAAAAGGAATATAACTTAAAAATTTAGTTAGCTGAAATTTGTTTAATTTCAGTCTGCACAGCTATTTTATTTTTGAAGCTACCCAAATTAAAGCCTTGCACCAGAAGTATGAAGTTTAACAGAAGTTTCATTTACTGGTATGCATTTGTTCCAGTTCCAAGTTATGCTGATATGAATAAATGCATTTAAAGTATTTTTTTCTTTTATTCTACTTAAATTCCATTTTAGAAAAACAAACGGATAGCTACTGAAATATGGAACCTTTTGCTATTTCTGACATAAATGCAGTTCAGGTCAGTAGTAAGTAGGCCACTGAAAAGCTAACAAAATGCATGTGCCAATACCAGCTCATTTCACAAGCAAGATCTAACTTCAGAAATTGGTGCTGCAGACTGCATGAATTTTCATTGTTACACAAAAACCTTGCCTATTTAGCTAGATTGTTAGCAAATACAGAATGAGTAAATTGATGTCACTATCAAGAGTAAATACACTTTCATACTTGATCCTCCTGAGTATCCATTCATAGAAACATCAGGTGTCAGTCCCATCTGAAATCAAAAGCTGTGATGTATCAGATCATCTACGTGATAAACTTTTCATTCCCTGCACTCTAATCTTCTAGCAACTACCTCTTGGGCCAAAGTGCAAGCATTGCTAATGTGGCAGAGGCTTGAAGTTCATTAGGAGGATTCCTCGTTTGGATTCACATGATAAAAGCAAACAGCAGAAATGTAGCACTTTAAAAACTAACAATTATTCAGTGATGGGTTTTTGTGGGTGTGAGCCGCTGCCCAGGTGCCAGCTGAAGGTCTGGTGGGGCAAAGGGGGTGATGCCACACCAACAGCTACGCTAAGCAGCCAGGGCAGGCTTGGTTCTTTGGTTTGTGTTTAGTTCCGGTACAGCAGCAAGAGGAAAATTACACTTAGAGAGGCTTTAACAGTTACTTTTCATTTATACAAAGATGGAAACAATTTAACTGAGACAAGTGATCAAAGTACCACAATTGTGAATTTTTGTTTATAACTTTACTAACAGTTAATAGGAAACCGCTGGTAGCGATTTTACAGCAGAAGCGGCTGCCGCGTGTAAAAGGGAGTTTTAAACTGACCGCTCAATTTATGAATGAAACCAAGATGGCCGCCGAGTGAGTGACGGGATAATGATTTTTCTTGCGGTTACTAATGTTTACAGAAGGTAATTGCTGACCGTAGCTTGCCAATTAAGGTAAGGTAAGGACCCCCTGTGGTTTGATAGACAAAATGATTTTCTACAGTTCTATGTAAAAGATAGTGGAGGATCGCAGTGTTCTAATAGATCAAAGGGGTAAACGCGTTTTAAAGATAAGGGCTTCCCGCTGTTTGAGTGACAGGCTAATGGTTTTTAGCAGTTTATAGCCCAAAACAGCTAGTACCCGCGGTTTTTAAAGGGGAAACAACACAATTTAACTTAAGAAAAGTTTTAGACAAACTAGCTAGCTTAGACTAATACAAGTAATGAGTACACAAGAAAGACACGTTGCAGGTGTGATTTTCACCACTGCCTCTTAGACCTGGTGGAACCAGAGTCTTTCCCTCAATTCCTATAGGAAAGAAGTGTAATTCTTACCCCTGCCTCCTAGATCCGGTGTGACCCAGAATCTTTCTCTCAATCCCTCGGGAAGAAGTAGATACGAACCAGGTGTCCCCAGTCTCAGGAGTTATTTCCAGACCTGACCAGCAGGTGTAGGTGATTGAAACTCAAAGGAGGGTGGGCTGCCAAACCCCTTTATACCCCTTTTGTCATGTAAGCTTCTTCCTGGTCTCAAGTGGCCAATTGGGAGGAATGTTTTTGAGCCCCAGGTTTCCCAGGGAAGGTGCAAGGCTCAATTTGCACCTGTGAATTGTGGACAATTGGGCACCTTTGGAGGTGATGGGCGGGGGTTCCCCGTTCTTCCTGGGGAAGTGATCAGGCGTGTCAATCACCGAGATCAGCCAGAAGGGTGGCCATTAGCTAGCCCATTCACTGTCTGGTTTTTGTGTATAGTAGAGAGGCTGGGCGAGACAGCACACCTGCGTTCCCAGGACATCAAAGGCTACCTGTCTCCTCTGCTTGTTTCTCTCTCTGTCTCTCCCATTGGGGGGGGAGAAGAAGAAAAGGCCAAATGGGGGTTCATGTCTGGCTACAGTGGGACAGACCCACTAATGACACAGCTACCTCTGTTACTATTCAGCATGATAAAAGTGAGGTAATTTGGAGTGGATGTTGAGAAACATTACCTTTCGTGTAGGATCTTCTATAAGAACTTTGAGTTAGTTTTTACAAGTTGTAAAAAATGACCAGATGTTCTGCTTTTCATAACTTTTGACCACTGATGCAAAAGCTGGAATTTTCTCTGTTCATTAAAGAAAATACCACAATAATGCAATCTTTGCTTTTCTAGTAAGAATGCAATATAACATCTGAAGGATGAACTTGACTGGATGCTCTAAGTCAGTGTGAGGCAAACCAGTCAGTTGCTTTAGAGACCTCTTGAAGCTTGAAATTGACAGAATTGGTAGGGAATCACAAAGCATCTTAATTATTTTATGAACCATGTTCCTCTGTAATAGCAAACACCCAATGTATATCATAGAGTTGTCTTATGGACTTAACTATTTTCAGCCTTAGCAGTGCTTTCTACAGCACTGTTCCAGTTTGAGGTAGCAGTAACAGTCTTTTAAGTCTTATCTTGTGGTAGTCCAGCCATTATTACTGGAAAGAAATACTGTTAACAGTGAATGTGCATATACATGACAAGATTCTCAAATTCAAAATCCCATCCTCTAATTACTGAATGAAATTGAAGACCTAATTCTTCAGGACCATCAAGTTTGAACCTTTCATGATCAGTTCATTTATCTAAAAGGATGGGTCAGCTAGGGATTGTAGAACTTCACCAATACCTACTAGCCTGAAGACTTAAGATTATTTCAAACAGGTGAGATGGTTATCATCCATATTCCTGAAATAGCCTTCCTAAAGCCATTCCTCAATTAGTTCCATGCAAGATATATCAGTTTCCCCTCCTTTTCTTGCATGTCTTGTGGGATTTCTGTTCACTGTATATGTTGGTAGCTGCCTACCAAATTCTTCTTTCCAGTAAGCTAGACAAGGATTCTTCTTTGCAGTGCCTGTCCTAGAAGAGGAGAGGCTAAACATCTTGATTGGCCCATGCTGAAATATGGAGAAACTTGCCTCTTACCTATGCAGTAGCATTGGGCAGAAGAAGGGCAAGGCTAAGAATAAGTTAGGAGACAGAGTGTGAGCTAAGATACTCCCAGCTACTCTTCTGTGAGTTTGTCCTATTCTCTAACCATACACGTGCATTCCTTGGCTTCCCCTTCCTTTCTGGGAAAAGTAGCAACAGCTTTCTCTTTCCAAGGCATCCATACATTTACAGACATGCTTGTTATCCTGAACAAGTAAGTCTTTTCCATATTTGTTTTTTAGAGAAACTATTTATTGTAATTGTAAATGTTATATATTTCATAGCAATTTCTGGTTGAAGGGTTGTATTAGTTTGTTTTGAAGAAAAATAGATGCAAGACAGGGAAGCAGAGGTTTCTGGCCAGGGGGAGGAGTGTCAGAGGGTGTATGGTCTGTGTGCTCAAGAGTGTTTGGATAGTGACTTGGGGCAGGGAGTTGGGGAGCAGGAGGGGCTGAGGTGCCATAGCAGACTATGGCCAGGTGGCAGCTCCTGGCCAGCGGGGTCCCAAGGCAGGCTCCTTGTGTGCTGTGGCCTCAGGCTGCTCAAAACAGCTGGAGGCTTCCTCCATGTGTGTCTCTGTACCCCGTGCCCCTTGCAGAAGATGGAGGTCAGAGAGGAAGACTGAGCTGGTTTCTGGCCAATGGGAGCTGCAGTGTTTGGGCTGGGGGTGACAGCATGCAAAGTCCCCCTAATCACCACAAGGTGTGTGGTGCTTAAAGGGTGCTGCCAGCTGTTTTGAGCATTCTGGGGCTGCAGCATGCAGGGAGCCCACCTTGGGTTCCTGGCAGCATGGGTTGTGGGCCAGATCTTGCCTGCCGGAGTATGGATGAACTCTGAATATCTTACAGTAAATGTTAAAATTATACAGTGAGTGTAATAGAAGGAAATACTTAAAATATTTTTATAGAATTTACCTATTATAATTCTGAGGATATCCTGAAGTCAAAAGTTATTTGGTTTTTACTACGAGTAATTAAATTGTCTTCTATGAAGAGAGCACTAACATAAGAACATAAGAATGGCCATACTGGGTCAGACCAAAGGTCCATCCAGCCCAGCATCCCATCTGCCGACGGTGGCCAATGCCAGGTGCCCCAGAGAAGGAGAACAGAAGACAATGATCAAGTGATTTATCTCCTGCCATCCATCTCTTGCCCTTGTTCTGAAGGCTAGGGGCACCATACTTTATCCTTGGCTAATAGCCATTTATGGACCTAACCTGCAAAAATTTATCAAGCTCTTTTTTAAACCCTAATAGAGTCCTAATAGTGGCCTAATAGAGTCACTAGGAGGTGACGTGCCAGTGGACATCTGGGAAGAGCAAAGTTTTGTGTGTTTCAGTTTTGAGTATATTTTTGTAAGAGAGCAGAATAAGGCTGAATACTGTTGCTAGTACAAAAAGAGACCATATTAAAATTTGTAAAAGGCCTTCCAATTAGATTTGGGGTAAATTTACTTTTGGGTCGTGTTGATAGGTGCATGCACATAGCTTCAACTAGGCTATGGATTTTGCTTTGAGACTGATTTAGGACAGAGATGATTCATAGTGAAATGGTAGAAGCAGGCCAAGAGGAAGCTTAGTTTGCTGTCTTACTAGGTAATGTTTGTTTACCAGTTCTCTGCAAAGCTGTTCTTTATCACCTCTGCTTATTTTGGCATTGGAATATTGATTTTGTTTATATTAAGATGTTGGTGTTTGATTTTTAAAACAGAATAGACCATCTTTCTCTCTGTGAAATACTGACACAGTTATGTTCAGTGGAGATGCTTCTCCACTTTATATAGTGTATAGTAACAGAGAGAAAGCTGTGCTAGGCTATATGCTTTCAAAACAAAAAAGCAGTCCAGAAGCACTTTAAAGACGAACAGAATAACGTATTAGGTGATGAGCTTTCGTGGGACAGACCCACTTCTTCAGATCATAGCCATACCAGAACAGGCTCAGTATTTAAGGTACAGAGTAATAAACCTTGATTGCTATTTTTGGGTCTGTGTGCCTTAAATATTGAGTCTGTTCTGGTATGGCTATGATCTGAAGAAGTGGGTCTGTCCCACGAAAGCTCATCACCTTAATACGTTATTCTGTTCGTCTTTAAAGTGCTTCTGGACTGCTTTTTTGTTTTTATATGATGTAGTGCATGTAGACTTGCACAATATTGTGTTACCTGAGAGTTGTAATGGAGTTGGCCTGCTAGTTTGAGCATTGGCCTTGTAAACCCAGTGTTACTACAGCTCTTGAGGAGGCCACTTAGAAGTGTGGGGCAAATAGATTTAAAAAAAAAAAAAACAACCAACCAACCCTGTCGGGGACGGTGTTTGGTCCTGCCGAGGGGGCAGGGGTCTAGACTTAATGACCTCTTGAGGTCCCTTCCAGCTCTGAGACGTGTATATCTCCATACAAAATAGCAGATTTGCCTGTGAAGATTCCTTTTATGTCAGTCACTACAGCAGTTTCTCAATTTTGTTTATCCACGGAACCCTTTTAAACTCAAAATAATTTTGTGGAACCCCTAATAACAGTCTTGTGTACCACAAATAAGTCAGGATAATAATAAACAAATGCTAAACAAGATAAATGAGATCAACATTTAGCTTAATTGCACACATTTAAAAACAAAAGTTACATTTAATGCGTACAAAAAATAAAGCTCAAAAACTAATGTGCATTATATTGGCAGTTTTCAATGCAAAGAGTGTATTTTTTTTTCTTGGCAAATTCTTCTTATATTCAGTTTAATACTGGGAAAATTGTATTTGCATATCTGGCACAGCATTTATTCGACTTCTGTATTTTGTTTTTGTTGCTGTTTAATTTGAAAACCCACTTTCACATTTAGTGTGTGCTGACAAAGGGTAACAACTGATGAATTGCATGCCTTTATAAAGCTGAACATTCTTGACATAAGACATGCCAAAATGACATAATTTGTCTCCACTCTCTGGCTAACCCAGCATTAGAGAGGGACATTTAGATCGTTTCTACACATACCACTTTTTCTGAAAGTACCATTCTAATAAACAGCCAAAAAATGCTAATGAGGTAAGGATGTAAATTTCCAGCACCTCATTAGCATACAGTCACATGATTCTGAGTGCGGAAAAGTTTCAGGAAGAAGGGGCTTCTGGAAGGAGGACTTCCTTCCAGGAGACCCCCAGGGGCCATGCCTCTACATGCTGTTTTGGAGCCCGGAAGAGCTGCTTCCAGACTCCGAATCACGTGACCATATGCTAATGAGATGCTGGAAAGTTACATCCGCACCTCATTAGCAGTTTTCGGGCCATTTATTGGCATGCCACTTTCAGAAAAAGTGCCACAGTAAGGCACGTTTCTACACGTGCCAAACACAAATGAAGATTGCTTTTAATAACATTCATAGGTGCTTAAATATTTTATTTTTTTAAATCATAAAATGTTGTTGTAATGGAAATTTTTCGCTGAACCTTATATTCACTTTGCAGAACCTTGGGGTTCCACAAAATACCATTGAGGAAATGCTGCACTACAGGAAAGTTGAGGAAGTGGCTGTCTATAGCTGTATCGTTTATTCAGTGGCTAATTTTATATATCTGCTTGTTGAAACTTCTGCCTTATATTTCAGGACTAATAATAATTGTTAAAGCAGTCACCTCTTTCTAATAATTTTAATTTGGCATAGGTAATCTTCTAAATTCTATTAAAAGAAACTAGCGTGGATCATGGATGGGAATTCCTAAATCAGCTTAAATGCATTGGGAAATCATTTTCCAAAACAAAATTTCACTCATCATAAGGCGTTCTGAGGGAGTGGTTATGGGTTTCTCAGAGTAGTTATTCAGGTGATGGAATGGTAGCACATTTTCTGGAGGAAGTTGATAGTGTCACACCCTGCCTCAGTGACTTACTACAGTAAATTCTTCCATATCTGTCACCTGAGGATCTGGAGTTTGATGGATATTCAAATATTCTGGATAATAGAGAGGCATACTGAGCAACGCATAACACTAAAGCAAAACAAGATTAGATATTAAGAAACAATGTATGCAGTGAGTCTGTGCTTGTGAAAGCTCATGCTCAAAACTTTTGTTAGTCTATAAGGTGCCACAGGACCCTTCGTTGCTGTTACAGATCCAGACTAATATGGCTACCCCTCCGATACTTGACACAGCGTATGCATAGTGTTTTATTTACCGAAAAAGTAATAGTGTGCTTTAAACTTATAAATATTTGCTATATTTATTTGTATTTACTTTCACTCTACTGTATTTATGGAAACCATAACTAAAATGTATTTATGGTTAAAATGCAGGTTGTTTCAGAGATGATAGAATGCTGGTTAAGACAGCTTACTGTGCATTGTCTCTTTAGTCAGATTAGCATGTTGTTTACTAGAATATCCAGTGCATTAGTTGCAGCTGAATTCAATATTTCACCAGCTTGAATATTGCATTCTATCTAGAGAATAATATAGGCAGCAGCCTACTTTTTCTTTGTGTATTCAGCTCTCTCATGTTAGGCTTCTTCCTGTTAAGAACATGGTTTCTTGGGCTTGTGTACACTCTAGAATGCTACAGGTTGCACCTCCTTTGTCTGGTACCCTTGGGACCTGAGTGGTCCCAGACAAGGGAATTTGCTGAACAAAGGGTGGTCTGCTGCCTGCTCCTCTTTCCCTCTCCTCCCCCCAACCCCACCAGCTGGGGTGGTGGGGCTTACCTCTTGCCAGGCCTTGTCCTCTGCTGGGCCAGCCCCCGGCCAGCCACCTCTGGCTGCCAACTGCGGAGGCTGGGTCCAGCCCCGTGCTGGACATGCCCCTGGCTGTGGCTGTGGCTACGTGGACACCAGCTTCACCCTAACTGGCTGCTGGTATGGCCCCAAAGCTGCAGACACAGCCCAGACCTAGCAGAGGCCAGCTTCAGCTGGTGCTTGGTGTAGCCCTGGTGGGGCCTGTCGGCCCGGGCTGACTGACGTTTGTGGCCAAGGATGCCAGCCCCTCTGGGCTCTCCTTACGAACCTCTCAACCTGGTCGTCTTGTTCAGTAACATCTGTGCTCCTTCTGGATGACAGATGTTGCCAGACAAGAGAATTCCAGTTTTGGAAAGTTTAACCTGTACGGTACTTCCCTTTTCGGACGGCTGTTATCATTCAGAATCCTTCAGTAATAACCTTCAAGCTCTTTTCCCAGAAGGAAAAATGTCCTTGAACGTACAATTCTCACCTGAGGACTTTGGTTTAAGATATGGGTGAAAACCTAAAATGAACCGATGTTGCCAAACTATAATGAAGTAAGACTGGATCGTGTTCCTGGGGAAAGTTCTTTTGAAAAGCTGTTTAGGCTGGTTTCAAGGATGCAAATATGTTTAGTTCAAGGCTTTGTTCATATGTGTCAGGTATACACTGAATCAAAAATAATGAATAAATCAGTTCCTCTTTATTGAAGGTTTAAAGTACACAAACGAGCAAAGAGAGACTTCAGAAGCAGGCTATTAATATGGGCACTTCAAATTTGAAAAAAGTTGGGTTTTACTTTCTGTGACTGATCTCTTTTTTTCCACTCTTTTTTTGTGTCTTTTCAGTCCAAACCTTATGTGTTTGACCATGTATTCCAGTCAACCACAACGCAGGAACAAGTGTATAATGATTGTGCTAAAAAAATTGTAAAAGGTAAGGAAAAGCATTCAACTAGATAATAAGGAACCCATCTGTAGACTGTTCAGTGGTTATTTTGTTTTTTTCCTGGTGAAAATTGTGGTATAGTTCCATCTCTTCCCTTCCTTTTCCACAAAAATTATATTTTAAAAAAAGCACTCTGAATTATATCAGAAATGACAGGTTCAGGCTAGGGCCAAGATGTTTGATGTGTGAGAGAGTACTCAGGGCAAGAGTTTGGGGTGGGAGGTGGGGTCTGGGCAAGAGTTAAGGTGCAGGAGGGGGCTCACAGAGTGAGACAGGAAATTGGGGTGGGGGACTTACTGGGGGCAGCTTTTGTTTGGTGGTGGGGTTTGAGGGAGACAGGTGGCTCCATGCTGGCCCATTTTCACCTGCAGGCACCACCCCTGCAGCTCCCATTGGCTGTGATTCCAGGTCAATGGAAGCTGTGGGGACAGAGCTGCTGGGTGCTCACAGTCATGTGGCTCCAGCTGGAGGGGAAGACACAGCAGGACACACAGCCACCTTCCTCACCCTTCTCCCTGACTAGGAAGGGCTGGTCCAGAACACAGCCCCTAAAAGCTCTTTTCTTAGTGTGGTCTTGCTGCTGTGGCCATGCAGCTTAGAGGGAACCTTGAGTCTTGGTGTACTAGGCAAGTTACTGACAATGATGAGAAGCTGGCTAAGAGATGAAATGAAAAATGAATGTTAAATGTTTATTGCAACAGAACTTTAACAGTGATTTGCTGTATGGGTCTAAAGTAGCATGTGTTAAAGGTGTTAATCTTTTTTAAAGGAGAACAAGCCATTTCATATTCAAACTTGCAGATACAAATTATATGGGAGACCCTAAAAGACTGAGAAACTTTAGAAGATCCTTAGGAAGCTAGATGCAATTGATTATTATGATGGCTGATTAAATTAATTAACAAATGCAAAATAACAAGTTCTGGAGGAAATAATTTGAACTAATACATCTTTCGTGGGTCTGAATTAACTGTAAAAAGCTTAGGAAAATCATAACTCTGAACTGCAAAATTAAAATTTAAGCTGATTATGCAGCAGTTGTTTAAAAGTATCTTAGTTTAGGATGCATAAGCAATGGAAAGATTAATTGTATGGAATTGTAACTTTATATTGGGGTGAGCAAAGTGGGCATCCTGGCACATGAAATTTCAAAAGGGGGGGCACAGCATGATTGGCTGCAAGGTCTCAGGCTCTTCCATATAATTTAATATATTGAAATACGTTACTGTTTTTAAGTATAGTAAGGTCTCAGAGTACCTGACCCCACTCTTACATGTCTGACCCCCAATTCCTATAGTAAACCCTGTACTGCGATTTCCAGTTGTGCTTAACTTGCTCCCCCGACCCTGGCTCAACCCCCCACTTAGCTCCGCATGGCCCCAGCTCAGCCCCCACAGCTCCACTTACCACGCACGCATAGCTCCTGTTCACCCCCCGACCTCTGGCTTTAGTTCACCACACCTCAGGCGCAACTCCGGCTCAACCTCCCCGGCCCCAGTTCAAACCCCCTAGTGGCTCACCACCCACGCACAATTCCAGCTCATGCCCGTGCCTGGCTTTGGCTTACCACCACTCATGCACGGCTCCAGCTCACCCTCCCAGCCTGGTCAAAACTGTCTGTGCGTGGCTCTGGTTCAAGCCGTGCGACACCCCTTCCCCTCCCTGGCTCCGGTGCAACCCCCCTGCCAGCTCACAACATGTAGCGGCTCTGGTTCAAGCCACCCACCGCCCCGTGTGGTTCAACTCCACCCCTCAGCCTGCTGCAGCCCTAACCCACCCCAGGCTTAGCTGTGCCCCTCCCCCCACCCCATGGCCTCAGCCCTCCTCAACTGCCACCCCTAGCCCAGGACTTACCTTTCTGCTGCTTCCCTGGCTGCAGAATGTGTGTTCTGCTGGGGAAAAAGCTGGACCCCCACTTGCGTGAAATCTGGGTTTATGCAAGGGTGTGTGGAACAGAACTGTCATGTACTTTGAGACCTTACTGTATGTGTATTCACATTTATATACCAATTAATAGTTTTCACATTCTACATACTTACTTTCTTAGTAGATGCCAAACAAGGGTGTTTTCATATGAACATAACCAAGATTTCCACTGGTCTGGATTATATTAGATAGGTTGAGGGGTGGCCCTGTTGATTGCAGAGATGAGAAGTGAGACCTGATGTAAAAAGTTTGCTCACCCCAGAATTATATAACTAGCATGTTCAAACCTGGACTAGAGTGTTCTATTTGTTTATCACCTCACAAAAAACATATTGCATTATTTGAGTGAGTTCAAAAGATGGGTGATTAAGGGGGTGGATAGACTATCATGAAGAGTTGTAAATAGTGGTACTACTCATTTTCATAGTATCCCTCCTAACTGGTCTTCTCCTCTAAGTAATTAATAGTATTGAGGAGGTAGATAAGGAATTTGTGTCTCTTTTCTTACAACACAGACAAGTGGGTATTTGCTGAAATTGGAAAATGGCAATTTCAAATCCAATTTTTGTTTTTTGTACAAGTCGCAATTAAATTGTGAACTTGTGACAGTAATTCAATGATTGAGGCAAATTACCTTGGGGACTTACAGTTTAGATATTTATAGGGTTAACAAGGACATTAGTTAAATATTACTGTAAATGCGAAATGTAGCTATAATCAATAGCTTTAAAAAAACAATCCTAGCTTTAGAAAGGATACAGATAGTTTAAATTTATGGGCATAAGCTAACCTCTTAACTACTGTAATCTAGGAAGTTTCTTTAGATTATTTCATACAGCATGTTGCAGGATTCCTACCTTTGACCCTATAAGCACACTATTTGTGTTTCTATTTTTTTCACTCAGTTTTCTGGCCTAAACAAGACACTAATTCCTAATGTAAATTTTCGGAGGGAAACAACCCTTTCCTCCTGTCTTTGTATACTTAAAAAAAGCCAAAAGGCACAAGTCTGTTTTTTTTCCTTTTGCAGTTTAACCTTTTAAAAGTATCTGTATGTTGAGTCAAACTTCTATATAGTCCATTAGAAATAAGTCAATTTCACAGACGCAATTCTAGCTATCGGAATCAATTTATTTCCCTCATATAGACCTTGTCTCCAGTATTCCCCCAATGACCTTCCTTATTACGCTGTATTGCATGAAGTATGCAGGGGTTATTTCCGACCCCAGAGAGAGAGAGTTTGTGTGTCTTTGCCAGATGCACAAAATTGAACTCTGGAAGATCAACCCTGACCAGGCTGATCTTCCCAGAAGTATAGACATCCAATGTAGCATCTCCTACTATAGCAACCTTCAATTCTATGGTGTTAGACTTGCATTCAGCATGGAAACACCTTGTAACGGTCAAAATTCGTTTGGAGTCAAAACATGTAATTAGATTTTGTCAATCAAGCACTAAATTATCATCTTGCAAGCTTCTCCATATAAGGTTGCTTTGAAAAGAACCCTAATACATAAATTCTTTCTTGTTAGATGTACTTGAGGGCTACAATGGTACAATATTTGCTTATGGACAAACATCATCTGGGAAAACGCACACTATGGAGGTAAGGTATCTACAAAGGGCTTCCTCATAACACTATGGAAAAAATAATGAATTATAACCTCCTTTGAAACAAAAGTTCTCAGTCTCCTGCTCATCTGGAATCCTTTCCCTCAACTTTTTGGTGGGCTTGATCATAATATGAAATACTGGGCATCATTATTAATGTGAATCTGGGAAAAGCAGTAACTAACTTGTAGAGCCATATATGGCCCTCCAGCAGCCATCTAAAAAACCTTAAGTATTTCATTAACAATACTATATTTATCTTCAGTTTATTATTTAAAAGGTTCCTGAGGTCATTTTTACTCTTAGTAAAGCTTGATCTTAAATGGGCTGGCAAAACTTCTTTATTTTTCTTAGTATCCTAAAATCAGTTTCTTCAGTGTTCAGTTTTTAATCTTTGACTATTACAGATCTCTTGTGTTCATGGAATTCTAACCAATAAAGAATATTGCATTGTTGTCTTTTTTTTTTTTTTTTTTTTTTTTTTCTTCCCCTTCCCCTCCCCAAGGGAAAACTTCATGACCCAGATGGGATGGGGATTATTCCAAGAATAGTGCAAGATATTTTCAATTATATTTACTCCATGGATGAAAATTTGGAGTTTCACATTAAGGTAACTTTTTTGGTTTTTGAAGTACTATTGAAATAAAGTTTCATCTGATTTTAAACTTAAAGTAGTTCATAGCTAAAACTTGAGGCAAGGAGGGGGTTGGTGCATTTGTAAGTCCCCATTTAATTTGGAAGCTATGAATCCCAAGACAGTTTGCTCAGAGGTTGGGAATCCCTGTTTTTCATTAATAGGAAATTCATTGACAGTAACATGCTCATCTTTACTAGTGAGGGTGATTATCCTTTGGTAACTTGGATAGTGGTTGTGGTAGATTCTACATCACTTGAAATCTTCATTAATGTCTTTCTGATAGAGATGCTTTGGTTCAACCACAAGTTCTTGAACTAGATGCGGGAATCATTGGAAGAAGGTCACCTGTGTTAGGGAGGAGGTCAGACTAAATTATTAAGTGGCCTCTTGTTTCTTAAAATCTATGAATTATTGTAATTTAATGCTGCATCTTTTTTATTAGGTGTCATATTTTGAAATATACTTGGATAAAATAAGGGACCTTTTAGATGGTAAGTGTGTGCCTTTCATATGGTTTGGGGTAGCAGCTTGTTACATGGCAAAGAAGGGGAAAAATTCATGAGATTAGGATAGTTATATAGTGTATTGATATGTTGTAAATGGCAATTTTAAACATAGTCTTTTGGTGTTTTTTGAGAATCTTATAGTTGTAAAGTTACGAATTGCTTAGCCTTTTCTGACTAAAATATATCATGGCATTTGGGCTTCTCTAATGACCATTTTGTATAAATCCACGTTCAGAGATTAGAATATAAGAATTGCATGGTATACCATGGGAAATGTTTCTTTCCCCCTTGGGACATATACTGCAAACAGCTCATTCACCATACATTAAATATCTGTCAATTTTATTTCTTCCAGTTTCAAAGACCAATCTTTCTGTTCATGAGGACAAAAACAGAGTTCCATATGTAAAGGTAAAATATAAGTGATACACTATTGAAGTAACCTATCTTTTCTCTGGTGTATATCACTTACCCATGTTTTGTCAATTTTAAAGGGATGCACTGAACGTTTTGTATGTAGTCCGGATGAAGTTATGGATACTATAGATGAAGGAAAATCTAACAGACATGTAGCAGTTACAAGTAAGTGTTCCCCCCCCGCCCCAGGGCATTCTTGTAATTCATTTTGTACATGAGATGTCCAAACTGTAGGCGAATTATTCTAATTGTTTAAAAGATTGACGTCAGTGTCACTTTGGGGAAGGCAGTAGTAGGGTAAGACAAGTAAAACGATCTTGATGTACTTAAAATTTGTGTCCCCTTCATCTAATCTCCTGTTGCTAGGGCAGTGTTTCTCAGCCTGAGGTTGCATATGCCTCTTGGAGTAAGGGCAGTGCACAAGTATGGGGTGATGAAAGTTCATGATCACAGATTTATGCCTCCCACCCAATGAATGATCTCCTGTATCTGTAAGTAAAGCAATCTGTGTCTCATGAAGACACCTGCTTTTTTTTGTCTCTAGTACTGCAGTGGTCAGTAACAGAGCTGATCACCAGATGGTCAGATTTATCTGTCTGCAGATTCAGGTGGTGTCCCATAGTCCCAAAGTTCTTTCTTTGGTCCTGTGCTGCTCCACTAAGTTATGAAAGTATGTGCATTGTGTCTTTGGAGCTGTCAGTGGACTCTCTCACTGAAAACAATATGTAGCCATCTACCAAGTGGGACACAGGGAGGGACAGTTACAAAATGAAGAAGGCAAAAACAGGACAAACAGAAAATTCTGCTGTAGAGACAGAACAGAGGCAGAAAAGAAGATAATATAAACAAAAATATGATGACCCAGTGTCAGCTGGGGCTCAAGCAGCAAGGCTACCTGACTCTCAGACGGCACAGGGTTCATCAGTTCTTCCTTCCCTGAGAGCCACTGTGAGGGGAAATGCCAACCTTGCAGAAACGCATTTGCTCGGAGAGGCAGCTGGAAAGCTGCTTTTGGGCCTGAATGAGCTGGTGGGAGCCCACCTGCCCTGCCACTACCTGCTGTGGTAAGTGGGAGGGAGGGCAGGAGCCAGTTGGAACTGGGACATGTTTAAATGCCATGTCCTGGCTCCAACAGGCTGGCGGGGAGGGGAGCCTGCTTTCAGTGGTCACTTGTTTAGTTAACATCCCTAGCATGGCGCTCAGCAGGTTTGAGAATTTCTGTGCTCACTGTCCAGGATGATGTATTCTGTAGTGGATTTGAAACATTAATGCATTTCATCCTTGTTAATTTGTTGTATGCATGACTATGTTGCAAACCTTTCTAGTCAGGCTGTAACCATCGTAAATGTAAGTAAATGTGATATTTATGAGCAATCAAGTCAGCTGAAAAAAGTGGGTGTGCTGTGGAATTGTCTGTCTCCTTGAAGTGTGCTGTGTTACTGAAAAGGGTGGGAATCACTGTTACAGAGCTTTCCAGTTGGTAAAGAGCTGAATTATCAGCTTTTACTGCATTTTCTAAATGAAAAGCTACAGATTGGGTCAGTAAGCACCCAGCTTTGGGGGGAAAAATTGGCAAATAAATTCCAAAAATCCACGAAGACCACAAGAAAAGAATTCTGTGATTCTATGAAAAGGACAGACTAGTAAGCTTTATCAGTATACTTCACATTTTATTAATAGACATGTAGGAAACAAGGTGGCAATCTGTTGAGTAAGATGGGATTGAGCCTTTATTTGCCTGCTTTAATTTAAATATGCTGTATTCATCAAACTTCTGTAAAGTTATTTCTAGATCTATTTGTTCACTGATAGAGGTTCATATTAGTATACTCAATGCCCAGTCAACTTCAGGTTAGAATAGTTATTAGGGCAGATTTATTGTATAAGCAAATTTATCTTAAATCTTTAAACATTTCTGTTATAGACATGAATGAACACAGCTCTCGAAGTCATAGTATCTTCCTTATTAATGTAAAACAAGAAAACACTCAAACAGAACAGAAACTGAGTGGGAAACTTTACCTTGTGGACTTGGCAGGTAGTGAAAAGGTAACTTTTCCTTTACTATATATTTGAAAACTTAAGACCTATACATAACCTTGTTTAACATGGAGCTTGCATTGTTCAAGTATCGCTTCCTAAGAACACGCAAATTATGATACTGATTCCTCAGTCAGCTTCGTGACTGTTTTCAACTTCAGCCCTCACGTGAAACCTCAACTCCAATGCAGGCTAGTTTGATATACCCAATATTGACAGAAATGCTGGAATTTGGTAAAATGTGTAGTGATTTTTTTTTTTTAAGCATTAAAAAGGTAGATTGAAGTTTATTGTCCCCATTTAAATGTGCTATGACAGTCTAGAGTTGCCGGTTGTGATTGGTTCTATATTGGAATAGAACGGAAGTTTGTTGTGGAACGGGTGTCAGTGTGGATACAGCATAGGTTGTGGTTGCTTATGTTAGTGCTGTCCTAGCTGGTGATTATGTTGATTGGAAATGATGTCAGAAACCTTATTTCTGAGACAAGGCTGCTGTATGGAATCTTCTTCCTTATTTTTATTAACAGAATGAAGTGGAGTCATTTTGTTCACCACTCCGCCAGTATTGTGAGCTCTCTATTTACGGAGGGTGTGGGGAGGGGTCCTGTTTGTCTCCCTGGAGGCGCACATTAGTCCTGAGTGAACTGTGGTTTTAAAGTGAGTTTGGGTAGGTGGAAAACATTTGACTGGGGGAAAAAAAAAAAAGAGAGAGAGAGATTGAGAAAGGGGGATTGTCTTTTAAATTTATAATGACCCTTGAAATACCAGCATTACCTGAAACCAAATCTTAAGGTAGCCTTTTTTAAAAAAACAAGTTGTGTATCCACCAGGTGCAGTAAGTAAATAGTTGTATTAGTTTGTTTTGAAAATAAATCCTTATTCCTGTAACTAGGAGAAAATATGACAATGAGATGAGAAAACCTTGAAGAGAGCAGGTTTCAGCCCTGAACTGCTTCATCTGGCTTTAGTTAAGGTACAATACCCAGCAATGACATCACTTGTTTACAGTATACAAAGACCTGGTTTTAAAGGTTTCTTTGTCAGAACTTTTCTCTTGCCTCTCTGGAGTCATGCAATGACAGGAAGGCATTTTCCAGGCCTGATCCTATTTTTAGTATATGTCCAGAGGAGTGCAGCAAAAATGGCAAGAAGTTTAGAAAAACTTGATCTACAAAAAAAGGTTAAAAAACTAGCCATGTTGTTGAATCCCCTTCTGTATTCAGCTGGTTTCTAAAAGTAGCTAGAGACCACAGTTTTCCCACAAGTTGTGCACCCACCAGTTTTGAAGTGGTAGCTATTATAGTGGCCACGGTTATACTAAACTAGCTACATTATTCTGAAAATACATTGTTTGAACCAATAGCCGTGCTCAACCAGCCAAATAACCACATGTGGCTAGTTTTGTTTTTTCACTTAACTCTTGTTTACATTAACAAAATAAAATGTATGTTCAAAATTCTTTCAGTGTAGATTTGGAAGGGGTGATACAGATCATAGAACTGTGGAGCCAAGCAGGGCAGTAGACCTGGGGACAAGTGTTAGCAGGAACAGGTCACTCTTCCTGTTGAGACTATTCCATCTTTTTCCATGACCCTCAGGTATGTTCTGAGGGATGTGAGGTTGCAGTATCTTTCCACGGGAATTTCCTCAGCTCCTGTTGACTTTGAAGTGTCTTAAGGTTTTTTGTAGCAAAAGCTATTTCTGAATATAGCCCATATCGTCTTTCTTCATTGAGATGGTAAAGTTTCTGCTTGACTTCACTGACTATTGAATTAGTTGGTATAGGAGTCATAACTTAAAATTTCTGCTTTTGCCTATGAATAAGGCTGAGGTTTTTGCCACAGAGGCGATGGAAATCATAGGATAGGTAATTGCCAGAGACCTCCCATGACATTTTGCTTTAGCCCCTGAGCAGCAGTGCTGGAGAGGTCATCCGATGGAGCAACCCCTGCAGTTTGCTGGGGCAGACAGCTCTAAGCTGCTGCCAAGACTAGGAGGCACCCTGCCCTCCTAGCTACTGTGGGTGGGAGTCCCAGTACTGATGGGCTCTGGACCGTCCTCCTTTCCCATTTTGTCGTAGTTACTTTTAATAAAAGTCAGAGACAGGTCATGAATATTTGTGAATTTTTGATTATTGCCCACGATTTGCCTGGAACTTTTACTAAAAATAACCATGATGCTATCTTAGCCTTATACATAACTGATTTGCATTCCATTCTTCTGTTTTAATGACTAGTGAGTACAGTTGGTCAAACTTTTCACCCACATTGGGTTTTGAACTAAGTTATTTTTTCATAGGAATTGTCTGCTTTCCTTGTGAAATTTATGATTATAATTGGGGAAAAACTGACTGGTCTTATTAGAAAACATTTTGTTTTTCAGTGGAGAAATCAGAATTTTTCCTAAGGTAATGTGAAGTGAGGAAGAGAATCCATTTTCCCAGTTGTCTTTACCAGTTAAGGTTCCAACAGTGACACTTGGCTTTTAAAAGGAACAAGCTGTTCAGGCTTGTTTTTAATAAACACTTAATCTGAAACGTGCTTTTTAGGGTGGTTACTTTTATTCTATCTTTTTTAGGTTAGTAAAACTGGAGCAGAAGGTGCTGTCCTGGATGAAGCTAAGAATATCAACAAATCACTCTCAGCTCTTGGAAACGTCATCTCTGCTTTGGCTGAAAGTAGTGTAAGGGCTTTTTCTCCCCCCGCACCCCCCCCAAGTACAGAAAGAGAAACAATAGGGATGTAACAGTACCAAGGGAGGATAGGCTGAGATTCCCAAGGCAGTGCCTGGGATTTAACCACATATCTCCACATGCACTGCATTAAAAATCTCAACCATTTGTATCACTGCACTGCAACATGCAATGTCTGTTAGTGTCAATCTTGCTGTGCAAAGCAGAATTTTAAATAAGGTTATACAACATCTAAAGATAGCCTTCATGGACGTTTTCTCTACCTTTTAAAGGTACAAACGCCTGGGTATAAGACTCTTATTTGTAAGATTTGTGCTTGTACCACTGTGATGAGCATTGTTTAAGAACCTGAGGAGAACGTCTTTGCTATCTTTCGTGGTTGTGTATTAGTCTTAGCTGAATTGAGTGCAGATCCTTGTTGAACAAACCAGATATTTAAGTTGATCAACTCTAGCTTCTTTAAACATATGCTAAGATATACACTTATTTATTCCAGACTTATGTTCCATATCGTGACAGTAAAATGACCAGAATCCTTCAGGATTCATTGGGTGGTAACTGCAGAACCACTATTGTAATTTGCTGCTCTCCGTCATCATACAATGAGTCTGAAACTAAATCTACACTCTTATTTGGTCAAAGGTAAGTAACGAAGTTAAAAATGTTTGTAGGAAGAGGTTACCTAAACTAGGACTCTGAGTGTTTCGAGTAGTTTGTCGGGGCATGTATCCTTTCCTCAAGTCAGTTTAAACCCTACTGTTCCCTTTTGTTCACTCCATATTAGTAATTCGTCAAAAGTTGACACTTACATAGAATTTACAGAATTAAAATCTGCATCTGTGTGGCACTGTAACTATCTTTGAAGTTAAGCCTGCCCCCCCGCCGTCCCGCGGCCTCCCCCCACCCCAATTGTTGAACCCATAGAGTTCATAGATTGGAGTGGGCAGTTTTTAATGGGGGGGCATGCCAAGATTTTGGCAAAGGGTCAAGGGCCGCACTTTTCTCTAGAAGGAGTGCAGGGTCTGAGATGGAGGCTGGGTGCAGAAGGGATCCAGGTGTAGGGTACTGAGATACAGGAGAGGGAGTTGAGTTGAAAGATATTAGGGTGCAGGTTCCAGGAGGAGTTATAGCTGCAGGACAGTATTCTAGCCTGGGGCAGGGGAGTAGGATCATGTGCAGGATCTGGGAGGGAACTGTGATGTGCTACACTACCTCCACCCCCAGCTAAATCTCTCAACTCTTACTGACTGGAAACCAGTCAATGGGAGCTGGTAAATTTTGCTGAACTGCCCCCACCACCAGGAAAATCTCTCAGCTTCTGTTGGCCAAATTTCTGGGCAATAAGTACTGAAAGACTTTGCTGGAGGTAGGAGCAGCACATGACACTGGCTAATAAGAGGTGTGAGATTTTGGTGGGGTGGACACAACACTCACAACCCTCACCGCTCTGCAGTCATAGGGCTGGCCGTGGGCCAGATAAAAGGCTTGGTGGGCTGGATCTTGCTCACCTCCTATATAGGTGATTGCAAGGAAGATGGTTGTAGTTTAGAAGGAGAACTGGTTAGGTTAGTTCAGTGTAGACTGGATGTTTAATGACTTACCTGCTTAACTTTTAATTTATTGTGTAGTTATCGCAGTTATTGAATGCTTTCTCTGGAATGAAGGGAACAGTCAGGCACAATATTGCAACTGTTGAATAGATAATCTGACCAAGATGTACATATGCTGGAATCTCCATATCAGACTTGTTCAGCATGGCTAATTTTCTGATCTTTCTGTCTAGAGCTAAGACTATAAAGAACACAGTCTGTGTCAATGTGGAACTCACTGCAGAACAGTGGAAAAAGAAGTATGAAAAAGAAAAAGAGAAAAACAAGACACTGCGTAACACAATACAGTGGCTTGAAAATGAGCTCAACAGATGGCGCAACGGTAAGATACTAATTTTTTTTGTTGCGTGAAGTGTAGGTTATTGAAGATAGTTGCATTAGTCACACTAGTTTGGATGTGGCCAAACTATGGTTTGAGAGCCACATGCAGCTCTTTTACAGTTCGTGTGGCTTGTGGAGCCTCTTCCCTCACTCTCCTCCCATCCAGCTATCAGACTGGGATAGGAAGTGGGGAAGGCTCAGGGCTTCTGCCCTGCAGTGAGGTGATGGGGCTAGGTGCTTCTGCCCTGTGGGAGGGAGCATCTCAAGGCTTTAGGCTCATGGGGGAGGGCATCTGGGAAGAAGCCTTGCTGGGCAGATTGTGTCTTCTGACTCTCCAATTTGCACAGATTTATTGTTTGTGGCTTTGAGGGTCAGTATGTTTGGCCACCCTCGACTAGATTATCATCATAGTCCCTTCTGGCCTTGAAATCTTTGCATACTTGTAATGTAAATTTTTAAAAATGTATATATCAGAAACTGATAAATCCATAAACTGCAGTATTAGTCTGAAGTCTTATCGTCATTTTTGCATTTTATGGCTTGTTATAAACACAGTGATACTTAGTTGTAGTTTTATATTTTTTGGGTCTGAGAGAAGACCTATTAACTGACTTATTTGAAAAATTATCTAATATATTGTTAGCTGTGGAATCTACAAGTGTCTAAATGATGCAAACTATTTTTATCCTTGTATAACATAGACATTGACAAAATCTATTTTTCCAGTTCAATTCAAGTGTTATAAGACTAACATTTTTAACTGGGAGAACTTTTACAGGCATGTTCATGGCTTGTGAAAACTAGGGTTGCATAGTCTTGAAACATGCTATTAAAGTAGCATATCTTTGAGGATCTGTGGTACTCATTACTCTTTTTAAAATTGTTACTGCAGTAGCTCAGCAGTTTCAGCATTGACCTGTTAAACCCAGGGTTGTGAGTTCAATCCTTGAGGGGACCATTGAGGGATCTGGGGAAAAATAGGTTTAAAAAAAAAAAAGCCGGGGGATGGTGGTTGGCCCTCCCAAGACAGCAGGGGAACTGGACTCGATGACCTCCCAGTGTTCTTTCCATCTCTGAGATGTGTATTTCCAGAAATTTATTTAACTACTGAAACGTGACTAAGATTTCTTCATATTCCAGATGGGACGATGATAGCTTTCAATTTTTACTTCAGCAGCAAAACAAAGTAAATACAGAAGAACTGTGTTGTGTTCAATTAATAGGAAAATATTAAGCTGTTGTATTTTTCAAATATATTAAATTGTATGAGAAGTGTGTCTGTTTAAAGTAAATGCACGCTAGTGTTTTGTGCTTTGTGGTAAGCACTTGTGGGATCATGGAAAGTGGAATCTTGGAAAGTTGTGTGTGGTTTTTTTTTTTTTTGTTTTTTTTTTTTTTTGGAAAACCCCTCTGGGGATGGCAAGATAGTTTTCATAATATTAACATTATTCTATTGTAGGATAGGAATATAATTACTGCCACTCAAAACAGCTTCAAATAAACAAACCTGCTTTATTCTTTGAGACTTGCAATTTTGACTGGTAAAAGTAATTGCATACATGACTAAGTACTCGCAAAAGTCTGATTAAAAATTACCACTTTGCAATATTAAAGCACAAATTAAATGGATTAAGTGGCAAGTTGCTGCCTCCTACCAATTGATGTTCCCTTTATTTTATATGCATGTGTGGAATGAATCTTATGTTTACCAATATGGAGGTGACCTGTGGCAGAGAGGTTAGGCTTGTGGGTGGAGGTGTTGTAATGGGGCAGAGGTTAGATATGGTGGGGACTGAGGGCTCTGGCTGGCTCTGAGGTAGGCCCCGGGGATCAGGAGTTTGGGGTGTGAGAGGTGACAAAGGACTAGGACAGAGGGTTGGAGTGCAGAGGAGTGAGGACTGTAGCTGGGGATGCAGGCTCTGGGATATAGCTGGGGGTGAGGGTTTTGTAGTGTAGGCTGCCCTTGGATTTCCCTCTGATTTCCCTTGTCCCCCCCAGTCCCGTCTTAGCAATGACAGCCCCTGCCCTTTAGAGTCTGATGTGTTGCCACATAGCTTATAGGGAATTTGTTTAGATGAGAGGCCTAGGGATTAATACAATATAAATAGTTGATACTATTTAATGTGTTTATCAATTGAAGGACACTGCAAGTTTTGTCATCCAGCATGCATGAGGAATGGGGATTGCGAGTTAATCAAATGTGCCAGTTCCTTGAGCTCAGTCTGTCAGCCTCCCTGCCATCAGTCTCAGCCAGGCTGCTGGCCCCCAGCCACTGGCCAGCTCAGGATGCCTGTCCTGGCTGGGCTCTGGGCTGCTAGCCCTGCTACCACCATCCCCAGCTGGGCTTTGGGCTGCTGCCTACCCTGCTCAGGCTGCTGGCCCTTCTACCATCCGCTCTGTCCAGGCTGCTGTCTGTTGACCCTGTGTTCACTAGCCTGTCCATCCACTGGCTCCTGCCAGTCTACCTATCCACAGGGGGTTGCCATCCTGGATTAACCAGAGAGTAATTGTATTGCCATCTAAGGCAGATGCCAGTTATACCAAAAACTTGGTTATTAAAGGGCTGGGTAACAATCCTATACTGTAAATATACAATAACTGTTGATTAAAACTTGAAAATAACACAGACTGGCAAAATGATAGTGACAGGGTCAAACAAGTTATACTTAATCAAACATAGGAGTTATGGGGCTCAATAATTAACTGGGTGAAATTTAAGACTAGAAAAGACCCTTTAGCTCATCAACTCTGTTTTCCTGTGTAACAAAGGCCTTTAAATGCTCTGAAATATTTTAATCATTTAATATCTATCATTCCTATAGATTATCTAACACGCAACTTTTCACTGTTTTGCCTCGAAAGGCATTTCTACAACTAACAATAATAAGAGAACATATCTAAAAATCTTTTTCCTTAAGGGGAGACTGTACCAGTTGATGAGCGGTTTGACAAAGAGAAAGCCAACTTGGAAGCTTTTGCAGTGGATAAGGATGTTCCTATCAATAATGATAAACCAGCTGCTACAATTGGTGTGACTGGTAATTTTACTGATGCTGAAAGAAGAAAGTGTGAAGAAGAAATTGCTAAATTATACAAACAACTTGATGACAAGGTATATAATTTTTGCTAACTATAATACCTCTTGGTAAGTATGTTTGGAGCTATAGTAATTAATACTTAATTCAGGCTAATCTTCATTTGCTAGTGTAAATGATCATGGTGGGTATTCTCAGTCCATTTAACACTGTCTCACTGCAGTTTTTATGGGTTATACATAAGCCGCCTCATTTGGAACTAATTGGCATCACTCCTTGCTAGTTTCTGCAGAAGGTGGAGATTGAAAGGCTATAAAGAAACAAACAAAGCTGTCAGACCATAGGAAATAAAATGGAGGATGATTGTAATCCGAGTGGTTTTTGTAGAATGTTATACATTTAGCTAGGTGGAATGCTCTTTATTAGTTATATGTCTGTGGTGATGTAGTGCTAAGTGTGGGGCAAAGGATACTGTGTGCAATTTAACGTTGATTTGAGTAATTTGTTTGGGAAAAGCTAAGATGTTGCTTATTTGTCCATTTGTATACTTTTACAAAATGTGCCACTTGATTATGTGTCTTAAACTGAAACACTATTGCTAAATAACTTTGCATTAATGAATTTCTGTGAAGCTAGGAGACTTTTCATCCCAAGTATTTTGCTTCGGAGTTAGGGAGGAAACATATGCTAATTCTTGAACTCAGAGAAGATAGGACATGCACAGGTGTAGGGTTTTACTGTTGGGTGCAAGGTAAATTGCTGTATATACGGTTAAGGGTAGAAGCCTGCTTATTATTTTCATATTCATTTTCAGTCAGTGAACTTATTGGTCTTGTATTTGTTTGATAATTGTTTCCAAAAATTGAAAGGTTAACGATCAACTGACTTCTAATATGTATTTAGAAGTTTTGTTTGTTCAGACTGTTCAATGGGTTTCTGGTTTTAACTGCAGGATGAAGAAATCAATCAGCAGAGCCAGCTAGTAGAAAAGTTAAAGACACAAATGTTGGATCAGGAAGAGGTGAGTTTCATTATTGATTTGTTCTGGATTTTTCAATTGACACAGACAGTAATTGGGGATAATGCAGAAAACAAACACTTAAAGTCATAGCTATTTTTTTTAGTAAACTGGGTAGGAAAATTAACCTGTTGACCTCAGTGAGAAGAAACATTCTGATGGTCACTTCAGCCGTCTGTGCTTTGCATCTCAGAAGCAAAGTGAAGGGGAGAAGGTATCTACAGGGATGGAGTGCTGAGGCTCCGCCCCACCTCTTCATGCCCAACTTGTGTTCCCTTTACTCTCTTTTCCCCAAACCCTCCTTACACAAATGGTTCAACTTGAGGATTACCAGGGGGCCATGGCAGTGGAAAGCAGTGTGACTGGATTGTAGCCAGCTGTGCTCCCCTGTGCCTGGCTCCTAGCTGCGTCACTTGGGGGAGTGCAGTGGGTGAGGTCAGGCTTCCCGTAGCTGCAGAGAAGCGCAGTGACCCAGTTTAAGAGATGGTGGAGAGGAGCGGGCTGGGCTGGGCTGGGCATGCCACTTCCCGTCACTCCCACTGCTGCTGGCAAGTGCAAGGGCAGACCCAACCACAGCTGCTGGTGCTAGGCCTCCCTAGTAATCTTCCAGGCCCTGGTGGGCCCCATGGGAGCCCCTCAAAATGCAGTGATGGGGATGGAGGGGCACCCCAAACAGTTCTATGAATGTGCTGGCTTTAATCATGAATCACAAAAGTTACACGTTTGTTTTTTATAATTTGGTGAGAGTCCCAGATGTGGTGAATGGGATGTGTGGGTGTCTAGATGACTGGTCTGGGAAGGGTAATGAGCAAGAAGAAGCAGGAGGCCTGGGTGGTTTGTGAAGGGGGTCAGTACATACAGTTAGGGAGAACGTTCTGAATATTGGCACCCTTTCCCTCAGGCTGGGGTAATCAAACCTGGTATGTTTTAAGGATAACCCAGGATACCTTAGTGCATTTCCTGCTTGCATGTGGCTTCAGACCTGGTCTGTATCCTGCTCAGCAGAGAGAATTTCTTATGATTGGGAGAGAGCAAGGAAAGAAATGAGGTAACTCTGCCAATAAACCGTCATCAGAGAATTGCAAAGTATCTACAGGAAAGTTTCCTAGAGATCTATCCAGAGGAGTCTTGAGACATGCTGGTGTACGTTAACAGGCTTTTCTCTCAGGCCTCTTCTGTGTAGGCTCATTTGTTAATTTTTTGTCCTTCATCCCTCTTCTACCATATAGCAAAGTATATGGGAACTCAATTGCTTCTCACTCTACAAATATCGAAGCAAAACGTTTACTTACCAGAGCTCACATCCTCTGCTTCAGGCACTCCAGAACAGTGGTCCCTGTAAGCTTGTGTGCTTGTGAAATCAGGAGAAATTCAAATGGTGATTGCACAGTCATACATGTTGTTGTGTTGCACGTACAAAACCTTTTTTTGCACATGGGTGGAAAAGATTAGAGGGAACTTTGCTCCAGAGACAGAATTCTGGCACTGGCTGGACCTCTCTCTGGAGTCAGAGGTCCTGGTTCAACACACCACAGGACAACCATCTCGTGGTGTTCTTCCTCTTAAATTCCAGTTCCTGGTCTGTCACTTTACTACTTCAGCCTCAGGATTGAATCCACTGCCTCCAGCCCTCCTGAATTATCGTTGGGACTCTTGGCGATCAAGTTGCCCTAAGGAGGGCATACATCTTGTTCTGGAAGTGGCATGTCGTCTTCACCTCACCAGAGCAATGGCCTCCCTTGTCAGCTTGTGTGCCTGTTTCAGTTCATCGACCTTAACACTCCTGCATGTCTTTTGTGCTCCCTCTCCTACATCTCAGTAGCAATCAGCCTGTGGTATCAAAATTCCTATGGCTGAATCAAAGCACCTGCACAGCCTCCTCTGCCCACAGGACTCAGCAGATCCAGTAACTGGTGTACTCCATGCGGGAGTGTGTGTGCTGCAGGTAGATGCTCAATTGGATAGTTCCTGGCAAGCAGAAAAAGAGAAATTTCAAAAATTTCTGGTTCTTTAAGCAGGGGAGTGGTACATGCCTGTGTATTTTCATGGCAGCAGAGTTCAACCTGCTGATTAGAGCAGTGGTGGGCATTGTGGGGCATCACCTTGAGTCCACTTAGGGTAACATAAGCAAGCCGTGTGTCTCTATGCTGACACTGTGTTGATCTAACTTGGTTGCAAAAAGCTCTACACATCTTGTCAAGGTAACTTTATTTTGTTGGCATAAACAAGAGAGTTAAGTCAGTGGGAGGAGCATTATAGTGTGTACACCTTCACTGTTTTTTGTCAGTGAAAGCTAACTTTTGTTGACAAAACTATCAAACTTCAGAAAAATGGTTTCAACTTCAGTTTTTCAATATTTTCAAAACTCTCCATTCTGCATTTCAGCAATGAAATATGAAAATATGGAAAGGGTGAAGTTCTGGCCCTGTTGAAGTTCAGTTGGGAGTTTAAAGAAATTGCTAAAGTGCACTAAGAAGATCTGTTATATACACTTCAAGCCTGCTTGTCTTTCCCCTCCCCACCCTTAAAGTTTTGAGTAATAGTTATCGTAAAATAAAAATGTCAGATCTCATCAGTTGGACCAGGTACTATAATGTACAATCTGCTCTTCATCTGCTGTCCCTCTATGGTAATTAACAAATAGTTTTTACCATCTGTTAATTAAAATCCTGTTGTACTGAGGATGACTAGGGGGATTGCTGTACTAAGGTGGTATATTATGTACAAATTCCAAATAAATAAGGCTTTATATTCTTTAGTATGTTTGGGGTCAAATATGTATTTCTTCTTGCTACTGAAGTGATATCTTGTGTTTAATTTCTTATCATTTGTGTAGCTTTTAGCATCTACCAGGCGGGACCAAGACAATATGCAAGATGAGCTGAATCGCCTCCAGGCTGAAAACGATGCCTCTAAAGAAGAAGTGAAAGAGGTGCTACAAGCCCTTGAGGAACTTGCTGTCAACTATGATCAGAAATCTCAGGAAGTAGAAGATAAAGCAAAAGAATATGAACTGCTTAGTGATGAACTCAATCAGAAATCGGTAGGAAATCAGGACACAATTACTAAATGTCCAGTCTGGAGTGTGTTCTTTTCTTTATCTTTTGCGGTGTTTACTCTGTATTTACAGTTCACTTCTTTGCTGTGCCAGTGAGTAAATTACTGGATACTTGTTTGAAGAACTTGTTCTAATCTCTCTGCTATGGTAACTAGCGATAGTAAATAGGCAGTGTTTGTTCACAGTCAGCAGCCTAAAGCTGGCTGGGCCTTTATTTGAAATAGCAGTTAGCATATATTTATTTATTGATGCATATTTATTTAAAGCCCTTGGTCTGATTTGATTTATTTGTTTGAACAAACAAAATACTAGTGCTGCAGTCATAAATAGTTATGTCTTCAAGTGTTCGGGAGTAATAAGGGACTTGCTTGCTGCAGCAGGCACACGTTTCTCAAAAATCTATTTTTGCCCTGTTGTGTCGAAAAGGACAACATTATTTCCCAATTAAAATTTTGTATATTCAGTTATGGATCTGAAAAAGTGCTTGATCTCCAGAATGATTTTAAAAGCTCCCGGTTTTTGTTTTCCCAGACTTTCTAGATTGAGTGGCTAGCAGACAAGGTGTTGGCAAACTAGATTTATTTGATACTGGAATGACTTTAATAGAAAGTGCTTCTCCATCTTCCTGTAGATGGGCATTATCAAACTCAAGTAGTACAAAGTCCTTTTAAATGAGCAATCTAGAACTAGCACAAAAATATTTTTAAATTTGGACTTCTCCAAAGAACCAAGCTCTAGGTCTCCCTCTTCTGTGTCTGTGTGCAAGCCAGCTTGGGAGTTAGAGTAATTATCCTAAACTTTTGGATTCAACAGTAAGCCTATATAAAAGGGATGGGCAATAATTGTTGCCAGGGAACTACTCCACAATAGCAGTGGGGTGTAGGAGTTGAGTCCAGAGTCCTTAAATTGCTACTGTTTAAAGGGCTCCCAGCCCCTTCTGCTACCATGATGTCTGGCTGCCACCTGGGGTTCATGTAGCCATTTAAAAAGCTCAATGTACATGGCAGAAACGACATCCTGGCAAGTAATGGCATGTATCACATTACTAAATGTGTAAGTGAATGTGTCTTGTTGTGGCTGGTGTGGTTAGATCCTTTGGTGTCACTGGGGTAAGTGTGCAAGGAGAGTTGTCTGGGGTTTGTGGCAGGGATTGGTTCCTGGATTAATATTTCTGTTATGAGCTGTGTGGAGTTGGTAGCGAGTACATGTTTCAGGTTTGGGGGCTGTCTGCAAGGGTTGGCCTGCCTCCCAATGTTAGTGAGAATAAGGGCTGGTCATCCTAGGACACGTTGTAGATCTTTGATATGTTGGAGAGGGTTCAGCTGGGTGCCGTTGCCTTCTGTGTTGGATATGTCATATCGTAGGTTACTCTTTGAGATTGTATTTTTCCTGATGGTCCATCCACACCTGTTTGGCCCGTGATTAGTTGCTCCTTTTGTCCTCACTGAAAGGCCAGTGTCTCATAACCACAACCTATTTTAATAACGTAAGCCAGTACTTCCAAACTTCACATACGGTAATATTTCAAACAATCCCACAGAATATAAAAGGACACCTGACTAGCATGAATTGTACAAATTTTATTGTAATCGTATGGCAGTGGTAAATGTGGGTGCTACTTTGAAGTACAGTGTGTCACAATGTTTACCTGATGTTGAGCTTATTAATGCTGATTTCATTGGAACATTGTTGGGCTTCTGAAACTTGCCTTGATACAAGTGTATTATTTGGATTCCAAGTTTCATTCTACTCTTAATAAATCTTTTCATAGCAATAAAGACAGGCCTCACATTTGTACTATCAGTAGCAAACACATTCTCTTGTTGCCCCTTCCCTTTACTTGGAAATTGTTTTATTGCCAGAGCCTGTTGCGTGTGTGTGGAATACAGTTTTAACCTGCCTGTCACAGAATAGTATGATTTACATGTGGCATTCTTAGGAAACATCCACGATTGGCTGTGGGATATGTTAGCAGTTATAGCCATGATCCAGTGAGCATATCTAGTTTCCTACAGTTCTTAGCCAAGTCCTTTTCAAAATCCAGTCTTCAGACTTAAAAGTAAAATGAGACTCTCTACTAATGCTATAAATCCAACAAGGCAGGCACTGGTGTCCCTCCCATCACTTTAAAATACATAGATGGATCCCATGCACTAGTTCTGCTCAGTCAAGGCTTTGATTCCTCAGGTGCCTGAATCTTTTTTAAATAAGACATTGCTTCTGTCCTTCATGATCCTTGATTGGCTGTGGGACATGTTAGCCGTTGTAACCAGGCTTGATTTGTTCCAGAAACTTCTGGTCACTTCAGGATAGGCTTGGTATCTATCCTGGTCTTTGCTCTGAAACATTGCCCTGAAGACAGTCATGGTCAGTATCCTCTAAACCCTGAAATATCTGGGTTCATTGGCTTTGGTACATGCACTGAGTCTTGGAGCAATTAATAACATTACCTTGACCGTGCGGGGGAAGGGATAGCTCAGTAGTTTGAGCATTGGCCTGCTAAACCCAGGGTGGTGAGTTCAATCCTTGAGGAGGCCATTTAGGGATCAGGGCAAATAGATGCCAGGGATGGCGCTTGGTCCTGCCAAGAGGGCAGGGGGCTGGACTCAATGACCTCCAGAGGTCCCTTCCAGCTCTAGGAGATGTATATCTCCATATATTGCTGGCCTCTGTGTAAGCAGTGTTACTTCCATGTTGTTAAAGCAAACTGACATTTGTCTGGAATGAAGTGTAACAGCAATGAAGGGTCCTGTGGCACCTTATAGACTAACAGAAAAGTTTTGAGCATGAGCTTTCGTGAGCACAGACTCACTTCATCAGATGCTGCATCTGAAGTGAGTCTGTGCTCACGAAAGCTCATGCTCAAAACTTTTCTGTTAGTCTGTAAGGTGCCACAGGACCCTTCGTTGCTGTTACAGATCCAGACTAACACGGCTACCCCTCCGATACTGGAATGAAGTGAATGCTCTTAAGGAGCGAGAACATTAGACATCTGTGTATTCATCAGAATGGCTGGAACTACTAGTTTTCCTCAGGGTGGTCCAGCCTTTCTATGATTAAGGTAGCTATCGCCATCCCAATCAAGATGAATTGTCCAGAAAAGCCCCATGGCTTTGGTATGATGGTACCAAGAACTGAGATGGCTCCCACAGAAAGGGCTTTTATAGTGTGTTCTGGGTCAGTTGGTAAGGTATGACAGAACCCTCAATTGTAGAAAGTACCGCTTCAGGATTGTTTTAAATTTGAGGCAATTTAAATCACCCAAAAATCAATTATTTAAATCAAGCTACAAGAAAGCTTAGATTGACTGACTGTGCTTAGAACACACTTAATTTTGCAGTAAACTGCACTGAACTCACCGGCATTTCTGGGTGTTTTTTGGGGGTATAGAAATTGGGTTCCTTTGGAAAAGTGGAATTACAAAGTAAAATAGGGAATAGACTTGAGGCATCACTATTATGGCCTGTGGTCATGATATTCCAAAACAAGGGGCATGTGTTATGTAGTATAAAATTTAGAAAATGACAGTGGTAACTGTGAACTCTAGATTTCTCTTCCTGCACATTTCTGTATTGTATGTTGTATGTGTGTGCCTGCTGAATGTTTTCTTTCACTCCTCCATTTCCACTGTTTGTTTCTGTACTGCATCTATCATTTTTATATATACTGGCTCTCTGTCTTTAAGTCAGTGCCTGAACAAACTCCTCTGCCATGCTTGCCCGAGGTCTACCACCACATAACCAAAGAACAGAAGCAATTCTCTCCACCTTCTTCTGTCTGTCTTTACATTTGTTACTTTTTAGTGTGTTGAGAAACAGAAATTGAAAGCCCAGAACTTTAAAGAAGAAAGAGCTGGTAGTTAGGCTGGACAGACTAGAGCCATTAAACATTTTTAATCAGACTGTGTATGTGTTGCATGTTTGTGATGAAATTTAATTGCAACTTAATTAAAATAAGAAATTTAGTATTTTTTAAAAAATCAAAACATCCAATTTAAATTCTAAAATAATCTGTTTTTTCTTTAATTTGTTTTAATCATGGATTTTTATCCAGCCAGATTTTGATTTAGGATGCCACAGGCTCTCCTTCCCTGCTGCTTTGAGAGTCTGTTGCTGTGGTTCAATGTCTTCTATCCATGAATACTCAGATGCTTTTGGATATAAAGCCAGGAGTAAGCAGTGTTTGGTAACATTTGTTAGGAATGTCCTTCCTGCTAAAATATTGGTAACTTGCAGGAGAAGTTGCGTCTGTATTTAAAGAATTTGCAGGACTAACAAAGTAAGATGTGGACATAACCATACCTCTGGTGCAAGATTTCCATTATCAATAATCACATCATCATCCAAGACATTGATGTTAGAGGCAATAGTGTTAAGTGTTTACCACTGACGCTTGGAGGCATATATATCTGCAATCATCAAGTCTTTGTATTGATACTAAGCAGAAGGTGAAGAACCAGGCAGCAAACCTTTGTGAGAAATGGAAAATTTGCCTGTCTGCCTCTATCTGTAGAAAAGCCAGTCTTTTGGTATAAGTTTGTAATACTGAACATAAATGTGCTTTTGATGATTTTATCAAAATTAAGGTTGGAAAACAAGGAAGAAGTAGGCTGTTAACTGGTATTGGCATGTGGTGGCCTCTTTGATTTAAATCTAAGCCTGGATTTAGCTATTGTTGGCATATGGATGCACAAAAACTCAGTCTGTAAATTGTCATACCCTTATTTTGAAATAAAATTATTGGCACTGCACAAAAAGATAACTTAGACACTTCACCCACTGTCCTGTATGTTCAGAAGGCTCTTGGCACGAATGGTCTGAAACTGATATGATCTGCTTCTGTGTAGAGGACTGTACATAAACATGTGAATTGGCCCACCAGCAAAAACATATCTAGCGATGAGTCTTTTTCTATGAGAGAGAGGGGGCAGGTAAGGATGGGTCAAATTTTAATGTCTTGAAGAGAAAATGTTGAGCGCGCGCACACACACCTATCTATGGCCGTGTCTACACTAGCCCAGAACTTCGAAATGACCATGCAAATAGCCATTTCGAAGTTTATTAATGAAGTGCTGAAGTACATATTCAGTGCCTCATTAGAATGCCGGCAGCCGTGGCACTCTGAAATTGACGCGGGCTTGTCCAGACGGGGCTCCTTTTTGAAAGGACCCCGGCAACTTTGAAATCCCCCTATTCCTATCTTCTGTTAGGAGTAAGGGGATTTCGAAGTTGCCGGGGTCCTTTCGAAAAGGAGCCTCCTCTGAACGAGCCGCGAGGCAGCGAGCCATGTCAATTTTGAAGTGCTGCGGCAGCTGGCATTCTAATGAGGTGTTGAATATGTATTACAGCACTTCATTAATAAACTTCGAAATGGCCTTTTGCATGGCCATTTTGAAGTTTTGGGCTGGTGTAGACATAGCCCACAAACCCCCCCCCCCCCCCCCCCAAACACACACACTCACTCACTCACTCACTCACTGTTGGCAGAATCATTGTCAGATTTGCAGGATTTTTTTTATTGTGTGATGTTAATTGTTAACTTTTGTTTTGCATATTACACTGTTCTACAGTGCTTGCAGGTTTTTAGCAGTTACTTTAAATCTTCGGGTAGTTACAAGATTAGGACACTTCAATGGAGAGACAAGATTTTGGTAATTTTCTATTTTATTTTTAGATATTGATATTGAGGTTACTGGATGAAAAACTAGAAGAAACTTTCCCATCTAAAAATTTAAACTGATAAAATCTAATTTTACATCTTCATCCCTTGTTTTAGGCAACTTTAGCTAATATAGATGCAGAGCTGCAGAAACTTAAAGAAATGACCAGCCATCAGAAAAAACGGGCAACAGAGATGATGGCCTCCTTACTGAAAGATCTTGCGGAAATAGGAATTGCAGTAGGAAACAATGATGTGAAGGTAAAAAGGAGCTATCATAAATGTAAAACAATTAATTCATTCATGCTTAGGTCTTTTCTGTATAGTAAAGATATAATAACTAGAGTAATTTGTAACACCTCTAACCATGTAAATATTTTCCTGTAAGATTCTGAGAGAGGATAAAGATAACTCAGGTATTCATGTTTGCCTTTTACAGCTTATTGTTTATATCTGACTTATTTATAACAAGGCATGCTGTGCAAAGACAAGAGCAGCTTAGTCTAATTACGCAAATAACAGTGCAAACATTCCTCCCCGTAATCTATCACTTCAGTCCACATCTCTAAATCACCAGATGTCATTTGGCACAGTTGATGGTACCTGTTTAGCATTGAACAAGTTGATGGTACCTGTTTAGTACTGACTGAGCATACTAGCTTTTACGTCTAAGATAGCTGTTCCTTCCAAAGTAATTAACTAAGAAGCCATATCTAGAAAAATACTGCAGCTTCCCTGTGGATTTAACGCAACTTCATTTTAGGGGCTAGACATTTATTTTCTGATTGTACTTTAAGCTGCTGTCTCCTATATTTAATTCCCTGTATAGTGAATATTTTTGTCATGTAAACCTATCACATTCTGAATATCTCATTCAGCAGCCTGAAGGAACTGGCATGATAGATGAAGAATTCACAGTTGCAAGACTATACATTAGCAAAATGAAATCAGAAGTAAAAACAATGGTCAAACGCTGCAAGCAGTTAGAAAGCATTCAAACTGAAAGCAATAAAAAAATGGAAGAAAATGAAAAGGAGCTGGCAGCTTGTCAGCTGCTTATCTCACAGGTAAATGTCGCATTACTTTAGCTTTGCTGATTCAAGTCACTTTTGAAACATGATTTCTGTGTTGGTTGTATAGTTACTTGTCAGTTGGATTGCTCTCACTTAATAGCATAAAATTTTGAAACTAGAGATACAAGGTAGATCTGTGTTTAGTGGATGAGAAGCAAGGTTTTGAGCTTACACAGAATTCTTCAGGTCAGATTTTGAAAATTTAGAAATTTTGATCAGAACTTCCTTTAGCACAAGATGGAAGTCAGAAATTTGTTTCTTCAAACCTTAGATTGTGTTCATCAACCTCTTTTTAATATCAGCAATACACTGAAATGTTAGTTATCTTAAAAACAAAACTTATTGATGATACAATGTCCATGGAGAGCTATAGATGCTAGAGGATTTAGTGTTATTACAGGAAGCATGAGAGCGCACCTGCATGGTACAAGATGTCTTAAATCCCAATATACCTAGACCTAATAGCCATTTTCATAACTTTGGCACTGAAACATTTATATACCGAGTTAATCTTGACGTTTGTGACTGACATTTGTTTTGCTGCTAGTGTTGCACACAAATAACAATCTGTCAAAGCTTGAAAAAGCAGCCTCAGTTCTGAAGCACGTTGAGGAGACAGCCAGTTTAAATATCAGTTGAAAGGTTGGGGGCAAGATATCAGAGTTGTGGACACAATTTGAACGAGTTGTCACAGTAGAACTGCTTAGTGGAATGGAACTTCATTCTAATAGTTTAACATTTCTTAAATGGTTTGAATATTTCAGGGCATTGCTCAGTTTCAATATTTTGTTTTGTCTCAAATCGCTTTTACAAATCTGTTTTTTAATCGCTAATATCTTTTGACCTTTTCAAAGTTATGAAATTAGCTGACCATATGTAATCAGGCTGGTGTTCCCTGAGGTTTTTTCTCTCTGCTGCCAGTGTGGACTTATTTCTATTTTAGTGGACAAGCAACTTTTCCATTTTTGGATAGATAAATACTCAAGTGCAACGGGGTGGATTGATTTAAATCAGGGCAAATTAAATCATCATTTTGAATCAATTTTTCCATTTATAGTTCAGCTATTTTCTAAAGAAAGGTGCATTCATAGTGATTAAAGAGAGCCTCCATACTATATTTGCTATATATTTTTAATATCTCAGCGTCTACACTTATAACTGTATACATTTATTTCAGCAATTATGTATTTTAAGTATGCTAGAAAATGGTGAATGAAAAGCTATTTGCTAGGTAATTAACTTTTGTCTTATGAGTGTCAAGCTGCATTAGGATGGTAATTGGAATTTAATACATACACAACTGTGCATAACAAATATTTTTATTAAACAAAATAAGTTTATGTATCCAAAATATTTAAGGTTATTAAAACATTTCATATTTATAGCTAAGTGATTAAAGGAAGAGATATTAAAAGTCCATGAACTAGCCTCTCTGTTAGGACATTTTCAAATGTGCCTGAGTAAAACTGACTGGAGCTTAAGATCCTACTCACCTAAGTCTCTTGAAAATAAGACAGCTGTCCCCAAGATTACATAGTTCTTTCCTTCAGACTTTTAAAACAGTTTAGATCTCATTCCCTCCTGCCTCATTTTTATTCATAAACTGGAAGAGAGACACAAGTTTTTCTTCTTTTTCAACTCTGAATCAATTTTCTCTACTTTGAATTAGTCCACATGAAGAAAATATTCTTTCTGTGACAACAGAAGAAGTTAGTGCTGTCAAAATCTGGGTTAGCATTTCAACAATCTTTGGTCCTAGAGACTTCCACCAGTTCATGCGAATAAGGAATAGTAATTTACTTGTTCCCATAACAAAAGAACTAGGGAGGTCACCAAATGAAGTTAATGGGTCACAGGTTTAAAACTAACAAAAGGAAGTTTTTCTTCACACAGCACACATCTGTGGAACTCCTTGCCAGAGGAGGCTGTGAAGACAGACTTTATCAGGATTCCAAAAAAACTAGATAAATTCATGGAAGTTAGGCCCATCAGTGGATATTACCCAGGATAGGTGGGACTGGTGTCAGAGGATGGAAATGGATGTCAAGAGGGGGATTGCTTTCATGATTACCTGTTCTCTTCACTCCCTCTGGAGCATCAGATATTGTCGTCTGTCAGAAGACAGGATTCTGGGCTAGATGGACTTTTGGTCTGACCCAGTATGGTCATTCTTATGTTCACTAGTATGACTTCTTTAAAACATCAGTAGGCCGGTACTGCATGAATGATTCATCTCCAGTCCTGAAATCTTATTACAGTTGGCATGATTGATTTGGTGATAATTAGATGCTGCTGTTATAGCAGCATCTTCTCTAGCACTTGGGTTGAGAATATTCACAAGAAAATGAGGTGGAATAAATGCTTGATCCATTCACTTCTTTACTTCTTGCAATTTGGCTTTGTTGTTGGGTATTTCTTCTTTGAATATCTTTTGAATTACACTTCCAAATTTCAGTAGCATGAGAAATACAGCAGCAATTTTTTGCAGTTTGTCCAAATTTCAGTGTATTCAGCTTATCTTCATGTCTCTTAAATCCATATTTTGGCTTAAATAAAACAAAAGTAGTCCTGTAGCGCATTAAAGACTAACAAAATTTATTAGGTGATGAGCTTTTGTAGAACAGACCAACTTCTGAGGACCTTTTTTATTTTTGTGAAGATACAAACTAACACGGCTACTTCTCTTGGCTTAAATAGTTTCATTTGTTTTGTCATAATTTTCCTCACAAATTGTCATCAGCATAGACCTGTTCTTAATAAATAACACAAAAGTCATCTACTGAATTCCAACTTACATCTTGGAGGAGAATTAGTGTGTATCCTCCTACCCTCTTTAGTAAACTTGAAGCAAAGGAGTTGTGGGAGTATTTTGCAATTTCAGCATTTCTTTGTTTTTGACATTTTACATCTTGGGTTAAAAGATGTTAAGTTTCGGGTTCCCTTCTTTATCTTCTGGATTTTTTTGTCATCTTTGTGACATTTACAGCATCAGACAAAGCTATGCATTTAACATTTCAATTTTTCTTCAGTTTGTTACAACTTTTACTACTACTTTTAGGTAATAAACAAACATCCTGTGGTATTATACAGCACATATTACTGGATCGTTGTGTGCATGGCTTCACCATCAATTAACACATTTCCCACCAATGTTTTTTGCATGTAGTTTTTTCCTTATCATACCCTGTAGTCAGCAACTTTGCAGCAATCTCAGCTCTGCTAAGCTAAGTTGAATATAGCCTGGTTATAATGATTGAACCATGTCAATAAAAAATTTGTTCTGAACAAGGCAAAAGGGGAGAACTTGAATGCGTAAACAAACTGATCATCCTTTTCATTTAGGAGGTCTTGGTAGAATTTGCTGGTCCAGATTATAAAATCTTCCGTGGTTTTACTGAACAATAGTCCTTTTTTAAGCAGATGGTTTACTATCTGACATCTGTTTTTAGTTGCCATGCTGCTGATACAGCAGATGACTCTAAAGCTGTAGAGGTTACAGATGGATGTTCATAACTCTTTACAAGTAAGCTGGACCCCAAAACAAAAAAGTCTCACATGCTGAGTATTAATCACTGCACTGCTTTCAAAGATCACTGAGATTTGTAAATTGAGTCATTTTACTGCAGCTTTGTGTACCACTATTTAAACAGTAAAGCTGACTGCAAACCCAATTTTATAAGGAAAATAAGTCATAATCATCTAAATCTTTTTAAAGCTTTATTTCTAGCAGCATACCAAATAGCTTGGGAGAAAAACTAAAATGTTAATTTGTGAATGCTTAACTGAACTTACTGTTAAACAAGAAATCTGCATCTAGGATATTTGATCACGTTAGCAATGAAAAAGTAAAATGTAATTAGGAGTACCTTCACAGCAATCTAATATGCCAACTACAGTTTGAACACAAACATTTTGAAATTTATATAAGTAATCAAGCCACCCAAAACTCAGATTACTGTCAATAATTATCATTTGCTAGCATAGTAAAACATGGTAGGGTAGTACATAAGAGTGGTGCAAAAATAAGTTGACTAACCACCAAAAACAACAGGAAATTCTGTGGTGCAAGACTAACACATCTGTTTGGACATAGGGTTCCAAGTCCACGTAAATTTATGTATCTGATGAAGTGGGTTCCAGCCTATGAAACCCTAAACACAAATTTGTTAGTCTTTAAGGTGCCACCGGACTCCTCGTTTTTGGCTGAAACAGACTAATGCTCCTACCCCTCTGAAATTTGACTAACTGGTTGATCCAGATTGTTTCACATTTGTCCACATACTCATCATCTTAAGTCACTGCATTCTGAGGAGAATTTTTCATAGTAATGTTTCATTCTGAGAACTAGGTCTTGAACTTCGTTGCAGTTTACTTTGAGCACGTGTCCCTTTTTTTACTAGGACGACAGGAATTTCTTGAAAACCTTCCTAAACAGGAAGGCTTTACAATTATTACGATTTTATTTCGAAATAGTGTGTGCATCATTTGGAAGTTGCCAAAATTATTTTGAAATAACTTGTTATTTTGAGAACTTTGCCGTGTAGTCGCAATCACAAGTCCTGTTTTGACACAAGTGTTACTCCTTTCTGGTTGCGTATGCTGCCTCTCTCCCTTGTGACTTAATTCCACCATCTCTACCCTCAGAAAAGCAAAAAGTTTAGTAACAGTCCAAGATTGTTGCTTTTTTAACCTACATGCCTTTTGTCCTGGAGTATTTTATTTATTTAGAGGCAGAGGGAGATGACTGAGAAATTAATGGATTTCTATTTGTAACTGTAATTGCACATGCAAGGAGATGGGGCAAGGTCATTTATTTGAAGTGCCCAGAACCAGAGCCCAACATGAATACAAATTTATACTCACAAATTGGTATTCACAGAACTGCAGGATTCTCCGAGAAACCACATTCAGCTTCTTTCGCTGTTGTGGAGCGGCTGTTGGCAGGAGCCGGCACCTCACGCCAATAGCTGCTCTGACAAAGCTGTACCATCCCAGTCCCATCCACTGGGGTGGGCACTAGGCTCGCCAGATTGAGGTCTGCGTGAAAGGGACGGGGGCCAGTCTATACGCATTACAGCCACACTGGATTAGCTGCCAGTGAGGGGCACTGTCTCCTGGGAGCAGCAGCTCCACAGTCTGCTCCTTTAACCCCTCCAGTTCTGCAGATATCTTCATCTTAATGAGGTGTCTGCTATCTCCTGAAGTAGGCCAGATTCTAATGCCTGTGATGATTTTGCCAGTCTCTTGCACCCAGTAAAGCAGCCTTTAATTCAGTTTTTGATAGAGGGTCATGGATTGAGCATATTTTTAATACAAGTGTTTTTGAAGTTGTTTTGGGCCTGAACTAATTTCGTTTAGATTCACATTTCACTGTCGAGTTATTTTTATAATCCACATTTATTTAAATAACATTATTTAATTTTTTAAAATATCATTAACATCCACTCCCTCAACTTTTTTCCACCCTGATGTGCAAATATAAAAATCCAAAGCTTGACTTTTTTTCCATCCCACCAGTGTATGTTACCTGTGAACAGAGGAATTTTGAAGTATTTTACAGGGTGTGGTAAGCATATTGTAAGAGTCTTGATCCTGGATTTGGTCAAGCCTTGCTCTTTCTAGAAAAAGAGAACATTGATATGCATTTGGTTTTCAAATGTTTTTGCCTTTTGAAATTTTAATACTTGTACATGGAATTTCATTTGCATGTGCCTTAAATGTAACTAACCTTGTTTTTCATTTTCAAAGCATGAAGCCAAGATCAAGTCATTAACAGAGTATCTTCAGAATGTGGAACAGAAAAAGAGGCAACTTGAAGAGTCTGTGGATTCCCTCAATGAAGAACTAGTCCAACTTCGAACACAGGGTATGAATTATTCTTTGTGTTTAATTATGTAACCTTTAATGTGACTGTGCAGTGTGCCATAACTGGCATTGAGGAAGTATGTGGCTAGTGGTTGTCCTGTCAAGATAGTGGTATACAATGTGAAATTTAGAAGTATTAGAAAACAAAATAAAATCGCTAGAGATAATGTTTAGAGACATTGTCTTCTGAAAGCTATTCAGAACAGGGGTAAGATGAAGATATAAGATGTTACCTTAAACTATTTGCATATGAAATACTTCACGCAACCTAATTCAAGGTCTAAAGTTATAAATCTGATTGTTCTTATGATTAACTAGACGACTTTAACTGACGACTTTATTTTCTTATTAGAAAAAGTCCATGAAATGGAGGAGCACTTAAATAAGGTCCAAACTGCCAATGAAGTCAAGGCAAGTTAATGTATTTTGCTGTTCCTAAATAGTTTTTAATGGACAACTTCATCATATTTTAAAAAGTAAAAAAATTTCTTTTTTTCTATAGCAAGCTGTTGAGCAGCAGATTCAGAGCCACCGCGAGACACATCATAAGCAAATTAGTAGCCTAAGAGATGAGGTTGAGGCAAAGGAGAAGCTTATTACTGAACTCCAAGAGTAAGACTTGATGTTTATTGATTTAGACTGATGAAATACTTAACTTTGATCATATACATAGCAGATTACTGAACTCCTCATAATAATTTCTCGTGGTAATTTATTATTCTGATTTTAACTAGTTCTTCAGTTGTCTTTAACCATTCTTTATAGTAATGAACACTATAACTCTTGGCTGTCACCTGAGGTACAGAGCTCAAACCAAAGCAAAGAAAATCTCATACTCTTTCCCTCCCACACACCTACCCCTTCCCTTCCACCCCCAGTCTGTTGGTCATGAGTTTCAGGGTTTGTACAAGTGCTGAGTAACAAACAATGACATTTAGCATTTCAAAACTCTGACTTTTGTGTGGATAAAGTAAAATAATGTACTAAGCATTTATAGTGAAAAAGCCTTCTTTCCAATAGTAAACATGTTTAATGGAAGCGTGATGCTTTGGTAAAGATTTAATTCATCTGACATATTACTATAATTTCTTCTGTAGATTTGTCAGATAAACAGGCCTGAGCAACAATTAGTTGCTAAGATTTCTGATTACGTTTATGATAAGTCTGAACAGACTCCTTTTGGGTGGCATATTGTAGGGAAGACTTGGAACATTAAACGTGGCCATAGTTTTTGACTTTTATGTTTAATCCAACTTTCTTTGTAAAGCCAAAACCAGAAGATGATGCTTGAGCAAGAACGTCTTAAAGTTGAACATGAGAAACTGAAAGCTACAGATCAGGAGAAAAGCAGAAAACTGCATGACCTTACGTAAGTAGTAATCATATGTCAGGCAAGAAAATGTGTGGCTGGGGATCTGAAAAATATAAATACTAGTGAGTTGAAGTGGTTTGGGAGACATTCATTGCATAACACGTTACTAAGGATATAACTGTTAGAGGTGTCACAGATTCTGTGGCTTACTGGGTCCTTTGAGTCAGAGCTGGAGCAGCTGACTGGTGATCACCTCAGGGGTCAATGGAACAGTTGGCCAGCAGCCAGCCCTGGAGCAGGAGCCAAGGGAACACTGCCTTGGGTTGGGTCAGCTCCTGTGGGGCTGGAGCAGGGCTAGAGCAGTTGTAAGCCCCAACAGCTCTGTTTTTGTCTTTCTCTCCCACCTACCCCTCCCTCCAAGTTATTTTTTAGTAAAAGTCAAGGACAGATTGCAGGCATCCATGAGTTTTGCTTATTGCCTATGGCCTCTTCCTGACTTTTACTAAGATTCTCTCTCAGATATTTTTAACTTTACATGTTATTTAACAAAAGCCTCCAGAACTCTCTTATTCTGGCTCAGCCACACTATCAATAGTTGTGTTAATTTCTGTTATATTCAAGTGTTAGTTTGGTGCCACTTTACTTCAGAACAGCCCATATTTTACAAGAATTGTTTTAACTCCGTATTGAAGCCAGAGTCTAAAAGTGCGATCTGATTGAGTCACTTCTCTCAAAATAATTATAGAATCATAAAAGAGTAGAAGTGGACGGGACCTTAAGAAGTCATCAAGTCCAGTCTCCTGCACTTGTCGCAGGACCAAGCACCATCTAGATCGTCTCTGATGGATGTTTGTCAAACCTGATCTTAAAAATCTCCAGTCAGTTGGCTGTAATGCCATTTGTTTATGGGAGAATCATTTGGATTACCCACATGGCAGACATAAAGTGGAGGTAGTGATTTGCACAGAGCATGCAAGATTAAATCTCTTACAGACTTGATATTATATTAAATACTCAAAGTTTACAATTTTGGGCTCATAAAGTCATTTCATTCTAACTCTTGCTTCATATCCGCAACCCCAAAGCTTCAGTTCAGAGTTTTTCTGTCTGAAAGAAACTTGGAACAAATTATATCAGCATTACTTGCTTAATCTAACAGTTCCTCAGCTAAATTGCAGCCCAGAATAATCATTTTTAACTTTTATGCAGTACAGTATCATCAGTGTGCATGGACTTGTCATATGAAAGACAAATGCTGAATGCTAACAGTATAAAACTTCTCTAGTCTCAAATTTCTAGATTTGCAGTGGTTCCTTCTAGGTGAGATCTAAAAAGCAGTTGGCATTCAGGAGCATTTCCTGTTGCAATATTAGAGTTGTTAGAATAGCCTAATCAGACTTTTTCATGTTTCTGGGTGCAGTGAAAATGTTGAAGACCAAAAAAAGGCTTGCAAAGTTCTATTTCCTCTCTCTTTACCCCCAACACCGATTCTATACTTTTCATCCCCCTTATGTTTTCAATCAGATGGGTCCATTCCCCAATATCTGCCTGATCCACAATTGCATTCCTTTATAATTTGAAAGAAGCTGCTTCACAGGCCTTAACAATACAGTTGGTGTTCACATACCAGGAAGGATTTGATGTATAAAGGAAGAAATCCAGTAAAAGAGCATGACTTTTTTTTTTTTCTTTTCAAAATTAGATAGGTCCTGTTATTACCTTGATCGGTCAGTACTATAAATACTTGTAGGACCAGCAGAGCTTTCCAGTCAGTGGCTCTGCACCTATAGTCATAAGTCATCAATCCTCCAGTACATTGGTATGCTTGTGCTAGGATTCTATATAACTTAGATGTTTGAACTCACTTATTAAAATCCCTTGAATGCTAATTGTATGCAGTTTTTTCTCACAGTATACCTGTTCTTCTTGTCTTGGGCTCATGAACGCTCTGCTGTTTATGGCTGATTATGGGATGGTTTTGCACTCTCCATAATCAAGGACTTAGTAGCACATAACATCAGTCTCTTTTATGTTTGGACCCGAAAGTAGAATTTGAACTCTAGTTTCCAGAGGTGAAAGACTAGTTTTTAATTTTACTGTATCCCACAGCTCTTCTCTCAGTTGCCCCTTCTCCCTTAAGTATACATTATAAGGTCTGTACACAAATGTAAATGTTTAGCTGTACTAAGGTGAATATATTTTCTTTGCTAGAGTTATGCAGGACAGACGAGAACAAGCAAGACAAGATTTGAAGGGTTTGGAAGAGACTGTGGTAAGTGAAAATAAATGCTTGTAAATCTGTTTTTGTGTTAAGAATTCTATGATGTAAAATGCTTATTTGTTGTTTTAGGCCAAAGAACTTCAAACACTACACAATCTTCGAAAGCTGTTTGTTCAAGATCTGGCTACCAGAGTTAAAAAGGTAACATGACATAATATCAAGACTTGTGTCTATTTAAATGTGAAAGTAACTAAGTGAGCCTAATTAATTTAATGTAGTGTAGTTCCTTTGGTTCCATTTTTCAGAAATCTGAACATCCACATATCACGATTTTCTGTTATTACCACAGAGTGCAGAAATTGACTCTGATGATACAGGAGGCAGTGCTGCACAAAAACAGAAAATTTCCTTTCTTGAGAATAATCTTGAGCAGCTCACAAAAGTCCACAAACAGGTATAGTAAGACTTAATTTACTTTAGACTTAATGTTAGAACTTCAAAAACTGTTCCCATTTGTATTGTAGTGTTCTTGTTCATACACTTCAGAGATGCTTGCTTGTCTCAGTCTGTCATTTTTAATATTACATAGAGTAATGTATTCAGACTGAAGTAGTGGTGTATTTGTGTATGTAATATAGTGATGTCGTCCCTTCATTCAATTTAAACCTTCAAAAAAGTTATTCTATGTATTATGGTGGTTTTCATCTTGTTCCAACATAATTATTAGGTTGTTTTTTTTTTTCAGAGGAAAAATTAAATATCTTGTTTATCCTCAGTTGGTACGTGATAATGCAGATCTTCGCTGTGAGCTTCCTAAACTGGAGAAACGACTCAGAGCTACAGCTGAGAGAGTCAAAGCTTTGGAGTCTGCACTAAAGGAAGCCAAAGAGAATGCATCTCGTGATCGCAAACGGTATCAGCAAGAGGTAGACCGTATTAAGGAAGCAGTGAGATCCAAGAACATGGCCAGAAGAGGACACTCTGCACAGATTGGTTAGTAAAAAAGATGCACCCACTTCTAAATGTGTGTTGGTTAATTTTCCTTTCTTTTCCTTTTTTGATATCATACAGCCAAATTCTGTCCTCTTTACATGCCTGCAGCTCTTATTAATGTTAGTGAGTTATACATGTGGGGGGGGAAAAAGCAGCATTTATCCGTTAGTAGAAAAACTGCTATTAATTTCAGTGTACAGTGTATACAAATCTTCAGAAATCGTTTTTTCTCCAACTGATCTGTCATTTTCATGCTTACACTTTCACACGTATAAAACCTCTACTGCATGGAACACTAACTATGAAGGCAAATGTCCTCTTTCCCTTAAAAACAAATCAGAAGTTTAAACATAATTTGCTCTTCAAGTCTCTGTTCATTATGCAGTTGTGATGACAGATCACGAAGTGGCTATCTAAACAAGGGAAGGGACAGGAAACTTTTAAGTGTACTCAGTTTTATTAGCAAATTATAATGCCTTTGCTAAAGCAAAAACACAATTTTCTCAGCACTTTCTTGGTAATCAGTTTGCTTAGCTGTGTATTTTGAACTGAAGGATCTTAGCATAACTTGACAATCATTTTTCTAGAAAAATCCAAGCAGAAAATGCAAGATCTAAAACTTCGGTAATTCAGTGTTTTGAATTTAAGGATCACAATGGTTCTCGTTACTTCCACTCCAAGTGCAAGGGTCCATTCCTTTAACTTTGCCTTCTCTGGTACTAGTACAAAGCAACATCTTGAAAAACAACAAAAAAGCCTGCACCTGGCACCCCATTCCTTCTGTACCTCAATTCCTTGCCCCAGATCACAACCCCAACCTTTTGTACCCCTGTCCCAGATAAAAACCTAAACCTCTGCATTCTTCCTGCACCCCTGCCCCAGGTAACAACCAGTATTGCCCGTAAGCTGTACATTTGACTAGCCACCCAGGAGAGATTCAGGTGGTGCACAGCTAATTACAGTAAACTCTCTTATATCTGGCATTCTATCATCTGGAACCTCAAATAACCAGTATTTTAACCCTAAGTAAATTTTAGTTATGTTTCCCATAAGTACAGTATAGTGAAAGTAAGTACAAATAAACACAGCAAATACAACATGTTTACAGAGTACAACACTACTGTTGTTGGTAAATAAAGTACTCTGTATACCTTTTTGTTTGTTTCTTAGTATCCAATCTTGTTTTTTTTAGTAACGCATTGCTAGGTGTGCCTCTCTATTGTCCAGAATATTTGGATATCCAGCAACCTCCCAGTCCCAGAGCTGCTGGATATGAAAGAGTTTACTGTAGCAGAGTACCCACAGCCAGCAGCATCTGTTTCTACTAGTGATCTATATCTGCACATGCCTCAGTGCACATAACAGAATTTATTTGGCACATGGATTGAAATAATTAGAGGGAACATTGGTCAACCCTTTCCCAGACCCTGCACTTCTTCCTACATCCAGTCCTTGTCATTAGCTCCTTTCTGCCCCCCAACCTCTGTCCCAGACCCCACAATACTTCCATTCTTATAATAGAAAAGTGCAGCCCTTGATGACTTACAAATTCTTGAATTGGCCTCTTCATTAAAAATTGTTGCCCACCCCAACCAAGAAGGTTAGGGTTAAAATCCCATATTCTAAATATTCCTAAATCTCTGTCACAAAATGCTGGGACTGTATGTCAGGGAGTGGATCATTTAATTGCCCTGTTCTATTCATTCCCTCAGAAGCATTAGCATCTGCTGCTGTCTAAAGACAGGGTACTGGGCTACACCAATCATTAGTCCTGACACAGTATGGCTATTTTAATGCTGGAAATAGAAAATGATTAAGAGTTAGTCTCTCTAAAATGTCTTGCAGTCAGAGAAACTGATCAGAATAAACAGAAGCTCATGCCCAGAGAGCAAGTTTTTTATATCTAAAATATGATAAATGAATCACTAGACAACAATTGCAAGTTGCCATAAACCAACATCCACTGAGGAAGTGGGTTTTACCCATGAGAGATCATGACCTAATAAAGGTGTTCGTCTCTAAGGTGCCATGGGCCCTTATTTCTGCTCCGTCGTAGATCACCAGGAAGGTAAGGGGATTGGGAAAGATTTGAGGTGCTTTTTCTACCTTTGTCACAGAGCATACACGGAGGCTTCTGATATGCTATAAAATGGCTCTGGGTCGATGTGTTGGGGGAGAATGGCATCCTATGAAAGGCCCCCCCCAAAAAAATCCTTGTGGAAAAACTAGCTGGCCAGGGAAGAAAGGAGGGCTGACGTAGACTATTGTAGTCCAATTTTACAAAGGCGCACACGCAGATTTCTCTGAATGTACTAACTTTAACTGCAAAACAAGCACCGAGCTTCCCGTGTTTCCCAAATTCCAATTTCAGAGCCATTTCCTCTCTTGCTGCTATCAATGTCATCTAGGCAGGAGAAAATGCTTTAACTTCAGAGCCCTGAGAAGATGATGGGGTGTGTCCAGGCCTATTTTATTATTTATGCTTGGGGAAGAATGAGGGAAGAAAGGCCACTCTCATGCTGAGCTGCTGGAGTTATGGCAGTGCTCCTGTGTCTGATCTTCTGTCTTCTCCCCACAGGGAATCCTAAAGAGGAAGAGAATGTATAGCTCCATGTGGGCCATAGCTTCATTTGTTTCAGGGAGAAGCAGTGGTTTGCCAAGTTTAAGCCTTCATATCATATGCTTTCAGCCAAACTTTCTCCAGCTGTTGCTGTTAGCTAGGAAGATACACAGCCAGGGTGTAAAAGAATGCATGACTCCCATGAGCCCGCTAGCTATATATGGTGATCCCATTAACAAGTCTTATGATTGAGCTTTTTGAGGGCAGCATCTGACAGCAATTGCTAGGTGCCGGATGTGGCACACCATAGCCATTAGCAGCAAGCTGGCACCTCCACTTTTGGATAGGGAGCAGTTTGTGCAACTGCATTAGCTCCAGAAACTTAGATATATCAACAGCAGAAACTTCAGTAGCTTATTTTCTTTTATTAATAAGGCAGAATCAGCCTGTCTGGGCCTTAAGATCCAGAGTGCCTGGTTCCGGATCTTGTAAAATTAGTGACTGAATTTGCACAGTTCTTCTAGCTGGTTTTTAAAAAGCTATTTGGACATCTAAGCAAGAACAAGCCTACGCTGGTTGTCACAACCTTGTGCACCTAATTTCAGTTATCCTAATTAGCACTGATCTGCTTCACACAACCAGTCATACAACATATCACTTGAGTCTAACAATCCTTGGTTATTCTAATCCCCAAAACATTGTTTTCCTAGATTACTGTTTGCATCATGCCTTCTAAAATGAGAAAAAAATTAAAGATACTCATTTCTCACGGTGTCATATAACAAAGTATTAATGTATTTGAATAATAAAAACATGTGATGGACTTGCTTGGTTTATGATTTCTAACAGACATTTTATTTTGCTTAGCTAAGCCTATCCGCCCTGGCCAGCATCCAGCAGCTTCTCCAACTCATCCAAGTGCAATTCGTGGGGGAGGTGTGTTTACTCAAAACAGCCAGCCGGTCACACTACGAGGAGGTGGAGGACGACAGGATAAAGTGTAAGTTTTTGTTTTGTAAAGACTGTCTAATGTCTTCTTTAAACCACTGTATTCTGTAAAAAAGCAGTCCAGTAGCACTTTAAAAACTAACAAAATAGTTTATTAGGTGGTGAGCTTTTGTGGGATAGGAAAGGAGGACAACCCAGGGACCTATAGACTGGTCAGCCTTATCTCTATCCCTGGGAAAATAATGGAGGGGATCCTCAAGGAATTGATTTTGGAGCACTTGGAAGAGGGGAATGTGATCAAAAGTAGCCAACATGGATTCACCAGGGGCAAGTCCTGCCTGACCAATCTGATTAGCTTCTATGATGAGGTAACGGGCTTTGTGGACATGGGGAAGTCAGTGGATGTGATATGCCTTGACTTCAGCAAAGCTTTTGATGTGGTCTCCCACAACATTCTTGTCCATAAGATAAGGAAATATGGATTGGATCCTTGGACTATAAGATGGATAGAAGGCTAGCTTGACGGTTAGGCCCAACGGATAGTGGTCAATGGCACAATACCTGGATGGCAGTTGGTTTCAAGTGGAGTGCCGCAAGGCTCAATTTTTGGGGCTGGTGTTGTTCAGCATCTTTATTAATGACCTGGATGAGGGACTGGACTGCACCCTCAGCAAGTTTGCAGATGACACAAAACTAGGGGAAGAGGTAGATTCATTAGAGGGTAGAGAGAGAATCCAGCATGACCTGGATAAATTGTAGGACTGGGCCAAAAAAAATCTGATGCAGTTCAACAAGGAGAAGTGTAGTGTCCTGCACCTGGGTCAGAAGAATCACAAGCATTGTTATAGGCTGGGTACTGACTGGCTCAGCAGCAGTACGATGGACAGGGACCTAGGAGTTACGGTGGATGCAAGGATGGATATGAGTAAACGATGTGCCCTTGTAGCCAAGAAGGCTAACAGCATATTAGGGTGCATTAGGAGGGGCACTTCGAGCAGGCCTAGAGAAGTGTGTGTTCCCCTCTATTTGGCACTGGTGAGGCCACATCTGGAATATTGTGTCCAGTTTTGGGCCCCCCAGTATAAAAAGGATGCGGAATTGCTGGAGCAGGTTCAGCGGAGGGCAACAAAAATGATTAAGGGTCTGGAGCACAAGACCTATGAGGATAGGCTGAGGGATGTGGGCTTCTTTAGCTGAGAGGAGAGAAGATTTAGGGGGTGACTTAATAGCAGCCTTCACGTTCCTGAAGGAGAGCTCTAAAAAGGAGAGTGAGGAACTGTTCTCAGTGGTGTCAGATGGCAGAACAAGAACTAATGGTCTGAAGTTGAAGAGGAAGAGGTGTAGGCTAGATATTAGGAAAAACTACTTCACCAGGAGGGTGGTGAAGCTTTGGAATGTGTTGCCTAGAGAGGTGGTGGATTCTCAGTCCCTTGAGGTTTTTCACTCACGGCTTGACAAGGTCCTGGCTGGGATGACTTAATGGGGGTTGATCCTGCTTGAAGCAGGGGGCTGGACTAGTGACCTCCTGAGGTCCCTTCCAGCCCTATGATTCTATGATAGACCCACTTCTTCAGACCATAGCCTGTGGTCTGAAGAAGTGGGTCTATCTCACAGATGCTCACCACCTAATAAATTATTTTGTTAGTCTTTAAAGTGCTACTGGACTGCTTTTTTGTTTTGATAATACATAGACTAACACAGCTATCTCTCTGTTACTGTATTTCGTAGATGGTAGTACATCTATCAGAAAGCCACTTGACTATTTTATGGTTTACTTGTCTTCATGTTACTGTATCTTGTGTCTAGAGGACTTTGATAAAATATGTAAATAAGCAGCTCATAGTGTTACCTCCTTTTGTACAACTAAAGTCCAGTAGTGAAGTAGAGAGGCAGTTCTGGGGTTAGGAATCATACTTCTAATTGAACAAAATACAAATACTATAACTTATAGATCAGTTTGCCACAATCATCTGTCCAATATATATTTGAGTGTCTGTTCATGAACTCCTCCTGAAAGGGAAAAGCTACCACCAAATTAGGCACGTAACTTCCTCTTAACTTAAAGCAAGGTAAAGGTTTGGTTGTTGCAGGACAATGGTATGTCCCTGGAATGCGTTAAAATGGAAAGCAGAGACAGTTATACTGGCAGAAAAGGGCTAGAGATGACGACCAAGACACTATAACACCATTGAGGCAGCAGAGGGCAGGAGTGGAGAAAGGGGACAGCTATCTACTAGATACTTGAGAGAGTTGGTCTGTATGTCTGTCCCCCAGATGGGGAACATGTACCCCTCCTCTGGCTATGACCACTGCAGCTGCATTGGCCATGAACAAGTGTCAGTTACCTGGTCCCAAGCTGCTGCAGTGAGGAAAGGGCTGGGGTTGTCCTTTCTGCCCTGGGGCAGCCTGCCTACTGAACCCCTTATCCTCATCCCAGAACAATGACTTTAAATGAAGAAAAACATTGTTTGAGTTAAGGATCCAAGCAATGCCAGGTAAATCTTCTAATGCTACATAATCTTTTTTCTTTTTTTTTTTTAAAAAACAAAAACCTCTTTCTGTTTTTGTTACGCACTACCTAATTTTTGGGTGATGCATATCCTGAGTTTAAAGTAACAGTCTGCTTCACACAGCTTTCACGAATAAATATTAGTATCACATAATATATGGAGCTTTTCTTTTAAAATGCTACACAGAAGAGTTTCAGTAGTCAGATTTTCAATAACTGAGTTTAATATGTGATTATTTTTTTTTTAATGCATGTGAGCATATATTATAATACATGAGTACTTCATTGAAATCAGTGCAACCATTCACTGAGACCATTTACACACTTAAGTACCAGTGTTGCTCTGGGGCCTTAAAGTACATTTTCACTCTTAAACACTCATTGTCGCTTCTCTCTGCTCACTATAAAACGTCAGCCCCATTTGAATAGTCCATCTGTCTGAGCATCTTCTGCACAGTTTTGTCTGCATTGAAACCATCTGCATATTCCACTGAAACACAGTGTACACTTACCTTTGTATTCTGTGTATATAGAATAATTCTCTCCTTAAGGATTCAGGCTTTTATCTTAATTCCCTTTTTTCCTAGTTATTGTTAACATATCTTATGAAGATTTCATTATGCTGATTTAAAAATTGTTGAGGGCTATTAGAAATTATGCTTTTTCGTTTCTGGGAGTAGAGGGGGACCAGGGAACGGAAGTGTGAAGTACAGGATTTTAAAGTCCATGTCTCCTAAGCTAAGTTTCCCCAAGCTTGGGGAGTCAAGCAGCTTTCTATTAAGGCCTGCACAGGGGCTACAGCAGGGAGAGATGTGTCCCTAAGTCCTGGAGCTACTAGGGACAACAGAGGCATGCCTCTCCCTGAACACCGAGCAGCCACAGCTGGCAGAAAGGGGCCCTTCCTCACCATCCCCAGCAGGGAGCTGCCCAGGCAAGCCCAGGCCCCATTTTTGAACCACCCCTAGCCTTGAGCATCCTCCTGAACCCCAACATCCACACGTCTAGCCCAGAGCTTGTATTCCCTCATGCACCCTAACCATGGGCTTCTTCCCAAACCTTATAGCCCCATTCTGTACCCAAGCCAGAGCACTTGCACCCCAACTCTGTCCCAGCCCTGAGACCCCTTCTCCACTCAGAACGTCTTGGCCCCATTCCTGCCACATGAAGTCTGTGCACCAACAGGAAGGTGATCACCTCCACATTGGTGCACAACGGAAAACTCATTCTGCTTAGGACTGGAAAAAAAATACAGGGATATTCCTAAGTAGTGGACACTATCTGACACTGTGTGTTGGTTAGCACCTAGATACCATGGCGAATGGGTATTTTACAAATACTTAGATAATAGTTCTCTCTCAGAGAGGGAATGTGTATATTTACTTTCTCTTATGCTTATTGCCTCTTGAACTAATATCTTACTTGGAAAAGAAAAGGAGCTTTCTCTCTTTGTAGCTGTATGCTATGTGGTGTTAAGGAATTCAAGCAGGAGGGAGACTGTTGGTTTCCCTGGGTTCTTAAGTTTTTGCATCTTATCCAGCTAAGGGAGAGAAATTTACATAACTTTCAAAGTTTTTTAAATTTCAGTTGCTAATGCTAAGAGTTATTTCTTCACTAGGTTATTGCAGGTTTCTCCAGGGGGAAAGATGGAAGAAGAGAGGTTGTCATCTGGGGTAGTTGGAGATGTTTCTTTAAAAGTTTGTTTTAACTTCTGCTTAATGCTGTTGGGATCCGCAGAGTTCCCATTGACATTGGAAGTAAATTCCATGTGTCCATCAAAGTCACTGTAGTGATGACTACTGTTCATGATGCTTTTCATATCTTATTTTACAGAGTAAATATTACCAGTGTATGGAATCATTAATAAATAGTCATATTCTTTTTGAGCAGTTACATCGTTGAAAACTCATAATGAGTTTGCAGATTGTGGTTTAAAACAAACCGACTTTGTCACCTCTTGCCACTCTCCTTCCTCACTTTACAGCTACTCAACAATACTAATTTGTTTAGTTAGAGGTGTATAGCAGTGGGTGCAGGAGATTAGAAATATAGGTACATTATTTGACCAGTTCTGCCAGGGTTAGTGTGGATATTTCATACTTAAAACTGCCTGAGTTTTAGGGCCTTGGAAGAAACAGGGAAATCCACTTTTTCTTGGGTATGGCAATATTCATAGATTTCATGAAAAAATATTAATAAAACAAAAGGAAGGTGTTTACTACCTATGTAGTTCAGCATTTTGAGGGCAACTAGTGGATGAGGCTGACTCATTCCAAACACCCCCTTCTTTCTAAAATAGCTGAAAATATACAATTCGAAGAGCATCTTGGGCTATGTCTACACTACAATATAAATTTGAATTAATTTATTAAAAGCAATTTTATAATGCTGAGTTTTGTAAATTCAAATGAGTATCCTCACCTCTCCACAAAGTTGACTTATTGCTACCACACTGAATTGCCAGACATTGACTGTTGCAGCAGTGCATTGTGGGAATCTACCCCACAGTTCGCTTAGCCCAGTAGCATTCTGGGTTTTTACGCTGGTGCTGTATGGGGAAAAAATTGCCCTGGGTGTATGATGTCATCTTCCCAAATTGCATTGCTCTCATTCCCCTCCCATGGAAAGTAAATGGCCATTTTTTTCAGAATGAAAGAACGAAAAGTAGGGAATCCCAGCAAAGGAAACCAAATAGACTGGCTTCAGAAGGTTACTGAACCGTGTAAACTGGTTGCTCAGCTGCTTTTCCCTGGTAGAAAGAACGCTTTTATGTTGTTAGCCAAGTAGCGTGCGATCACACAGGTGACTGTGCCATCTCAATTGGCACTCCCCAGCCACTTTGCCCCACCTTGAAACCAGAAACATCCTCCCTGAAAATATTACAGGAACAGAACTGCTTGAGGAAAGAGTACGATAGTAAAGTTGGGGAAGGTGCAAAGCCTAACAAGTAAAGCTCGCCCTTTCAGGCAGGGAAAAGAAGACAATCTGGGGTACACTGAGTTGGAAAGGATGTGTCCATCATGGAGCATGGAGCTCGCCAAATTTCCACCTGCCAGAATGACTGTGCCCTGTCATCACCTAGGTGTCTGTGCCATCTCAACTGGCGCTCCAGACATTCTCCTCTCCTCTCCTCTCCTCCCCTCCACCCCCTGCCAGCACCCTTGCCTAGGCAGAATGGTATGGCTCCTACCTGGTAAGCCAACTAATGCTCCAGGCAGGGGATTGCCATACTGCCATGGGATCACTCAGGTGACTGTGTCATCTCAGCTGCCTTCCCCCCGCCCCCCCCCCCCTCCCAAGCCATCATTTTTCCAAATGACTCTGTGCCCTGTGATCACCCAGGGGACTCATCACAGTTTGCCCTCCAGCCACTTTTCTCCCCCTTGAAATGAGAAACATCCTCCCTGAAAATATTTCAGGAACAGATTGCAGCTCGTGATATCTGTGGCGCCCACCCCCCTTCCCCCGATCTCTAAGGGGTGTCATGGGGTTGGGTGCAGGAATTGGTTGAAGGGCCAGTTGAAAAGGTCCTTTAGCAAGTTTATCTGGGTGGGGGGCAGCCCCAAATGCCTGTGACTGTGGGGGCTGGCCCTTCCACCGTCTATAAGGGGTGTCATGGGGGTGCTGGATATCAGAAGCTGTAATCTGTTACCCAGCCCCTGCAAATCTTTTCATCTTTGGAGCCCTCACCAAGTGCGAGCCAGGACATGGTGCTATCTGGCAGCATGGTCTGCTCTGCACCACAGGCTTGTGTTTTTATTGGGTCAGGGCTAGCCATGTGATGTAGTTGGACATGGGATAGACCCCAACTGCATGGTGCCTGTGGGGGAAGATGTGGGGCTGCCCCTGTACAAATGTGAACCACAAAAGTTTCTTGGCTTCTCACAGAAGCATGACCCTCACAGCCTGGCTGCCACGTGGTATGGTGGGGCAGGGGCTGGTGTCAGGGTGGTGGGGGGAGGAAAATCTCTGCATGTCCTGTAGAGGGAGGAAGTCACTACTCCATGTTGGAGCTATTTTTTTCATGGGTGGGAGGGATAGCTCAGGTTTGAGCACTGGTCTGCTAAACCCAGGGTTGTGAGCTCAACCCTTGAGGGGGCCATTTAGGGATCTGGGGCAAATAGATGAAATAAAAGTGGGGATTCTGCTTGGTCCTGCTAAGAGGGCAGGGGACTCAGTGACCTCCCAAGGTCCCTTCCAGTTCTATAAGATGCAATTGCCATACTGATGATGATAAAAATTTTCTCTGCCTGCCATGCAGACATGCCCCCCCCCCGCCCGGCTTCCTGATGCCAAATTCAAATATGTGAGCTTCCTGTTACCTAATTCCTAAGCACCTGGAGAGCAGCGCTGATGGATGCAGCCAGAGCAGACAAACATGGGGCATTGTGGGATACATACAGGTCACCTCTAGAGGCTAATAAAGTCAATTTAAAGAAATGGAGTTTCCACACTAATCCTAATTCAACCTTTTAAATTTGAACTTGATGCTACATTGACTCACTTTGAAGGGTGTTATAATATTGACCTTAGTGCTCCCTAAAATCAACCTAATGGTATTTACAGTGAAGACAGTGACACTGTAAAGTCGAACTAACTGCCTTAAAATTGACTTCACCATGTAGTGTTGACATAGCCTTAATCAGTTGCTGCACTCAGCCCCACCACCTCTTCCTTTGAAAATGTTACATACTAAAAACTGCAAAATTATCAGCTCTAAATAGCTGCCAACTTAATGTGGGATACATGAGTAATAATCATAGGAGGTGTTGACATTAGCATGTTTGTAGACGTCGTCTCCCCCCTCCCCACCTTTCAGGGAATTGGCCACATAAAATCATAATTCCAGCAGGCTCCTTACCTTCCTGTAAATTAGACATCTGTGTATTTAAAACAGCCATGCTCTTTGTTCATTTTGACACTGAGGTATATAGCAAACCTCAGACCTTCAGTTTGATAAAGGTAACTAAAGATTGAAATGGACATGACATTGAAAATAGCACTAAGCACCTGGTTTTTAATTAGTATAAATACAGATTGAACCTCTCTAGTCTGACTGGTGCCAAGCTAAAGAGTTGGCTGGATCACAGGAGGTCAATATTGTCTAGCAGCATTACCAACACTTCTACTGCTTACTAGGCTTCTAGGAGATTTTTAGGGGGTAAATTACGGCTAAACAGCACAGAACACTGAGAGCCAGGACTGGTGGCTGTAAACAAGCTTCATGGGACTGCGGAAATCTTGGCCACACTCCTAAGTGTTTGTCCAACAAACTAAAATCATGCTAGATTATGGAAGTTGCTGGACTAGAGAGGTTCAACCTATAGTTGATTATATTTCATGTCTTTGGCATATGTATTTAACTGTTTTTTTTCTTTATAGTTGCTGAAAAGTAAATGCAGTATGAAGATGATTGGATCTCATGCAGAGAGTCATTCCATGACAGTAATCTTTCCCTTTGGGGATTTCAAGATTATTTTTTGAAAATGTATAAATTATACCTGGCCTGTACAGCATTCTCCCCTCCTACAAATTCTGCTGATTCCCAACAAAACTAGAGTGCAATTTTGGCGTCTTGAAAAATGACATGTTACTTCAAGTGTAGCTCTGTCCATTTACACAGTTTGTCTTTCATGTCTTAAATTTAGTCTGCACTGTGCCAAGATGAATGTATGATAAGAAAACCTTAGTTCAAATTTCCTAGTTTAACTTGTGTACGTTTTGTCTTAGGGAATATGGAGCAGTGTTGACTTTTTTAACTTTGCCACTTCAAATAACACTTCTTGTTCCACTCTGAGTTAAAACAGCACTGTACATTAAAATTCTTCTGAAATGATATTTTGTGTAGCCAGGACTATTATTGTTTGTACCATGTGGAAATACTGAAGTGTGCTTATGACAGCTGCCATTAGACACTCAAATCTTGAAACCACAAAGCTACAGATTTCAGTTTGAACAGGTCTATTTAACTGTTATCTGATTAAACACCTGTTACAAGGTTGTTTTGAGTTAAATACTGTACAAGTAACAAGAGTAAACATAAATTTACATGGAAAAGGTCTTTGGCAATAGAATTTTTCATCTGTCCTGCTCTTTGACTCTACATATAGCATAGCTTGATGGAATGAAAACATTCTGCTTCATTTTGATGAGCCTGTTGACTATCACCAGAGTTAGACAAATGGATGTTTTTTACTAATTTAGTGTATACTGAAATGAGCTAGAGTAATCTAGGATTCAGTTCTTGTACCTCCAATACTATATACATACTGGAGTTCTTGAGCAGAAATTTAAACTTTCAGTTTGAGAAAATTAGTCAGTTGAACTGTTGGGTAAGGAATTGAAATCCAGTAATGATGAACATTTCAAGTGTCTGCTTTAAAGTAGTTCTATCAAACTTTTTTCTTTCTCTTTGTGTTGATTTGACTAATAACAAATGAATAAACTATTTCACTTTTTAACGGATTCTCAAAAGCTTTGAGCACTCATCACTCACACTAAGGTCAGGTTCAGGCTTTTAAGGTAGTTCCATCATTTGTGTTATTTATTCCTAGGGTTTTAGCCACTGTGGTTTTAGAACAATCCTTCTCAAAAGGTAGAACTGGATTACAGGATCCTTGAGAGGGAAGGAATTTCGTGATATGAAAGTTCATGTAGTTGGTTTTTTTGGTTTTGGTTTTGGTTTTTTTCAGAGCCAGATAATGTTATGATTTAATACTAACGGTCTGAACTTTTTTGGCTATTCGTCTATCATTGTGGAAATGTAAAAGCGCCCATAAGGACATCAATGCCAGATCTCATTTAAAACTTTTTTATGCAAAAAAAAAATTGTGCTATGATGGAGCATAGTCAAGTTTTTTTTCTAGTTCCTTGCTTACTACTGCTGCTTAATTTTTATAGTAGCTTTTGATTTTTAAAGGCTGAGTCATTCAGAAATCCTCAGTGTTTTGGGGTTTTCACTGTTTAAAGACCTATTTATATTCTTTAGAGCGTTTTGTCTCTACTGAAGCATGGTAAAAGCAGAATATCAAGGATAGAGGAAAGCGAAGTAGCTGTTGATAGTTTAATGGAAATAGCCTTGTCCATTATCTCTGAATATTCACTACACATTTTCAGACCTCCACATATTCTACTTTACACTGGCTAAAAACTGGCTTCCTTGGGAATATTCTCAGATGAAGCAGGATTTTTTTCTCATGTAGGTGTTAGTTTAATTCCTGTAAGTAATGTTTCACGGGTATTGGTGCTGAACATTGCTGTGTAATAAGCAGTAAAATAAACTGTACCTAGCACGTAGCTCAAAATGTACATCAATTTTTTTATATCTAAGCTTTTTTATTTTAAGCTTTTATGAAGTTTACCAAGAACTGCATCTTACAATTTTCAAATAAATTGCTATTTTGTTCTTTATGATTCAGTTATGGTAGGTTATCTGGACAGGACAGTTACTGTTTTGTAAATTAAATCTGTAATAGAATGTTAAATGCATTGCTGGTTGCTGTCTGAGTGGTTTTTATTTTTATGTTCCTCTGGATCATATTTTTTAAAAATGGCTTAGAGTAGGAACCGAATTAAATAAAAATATTTATTCATGGTGATCAACTAAATTATTTGCATAACTTAAATACTGACTCACTACTGTGTGTAACTCTAAATTTGACATGAGATGACACGTCTACCTGTGGAACACAGTGACTTAAATTCAATACATGAAGATGCATTGAAACATAAATGGTTTGGGGAAGATGCCACCTAGTTTTAACTCACCTGCATGCTGTAAATGTATCTGTGTTTAAATAAAGAGAAAAAAGTGTTTGAAATGTAGTGAACTTTATTAAGAATTTCAACAGTGTCATTAAGTTAGCTTCATGTTAATACTTTTAACATATATTCTGCTGTTGGTTACGATAATTATACTCCTTCACTTTATTGGGGCTTTTGTTGTGTAGCTCATGTCAGTAAGGTAGCTCTTGAAAAAAGGTTGTTCCATCAGTCTTAATAGTTTGCATTTTTTCAGTTTAGTAAATTCGTGTTATGAAAAGCTACCAAGCTTGATTTCATCTTATCCATGACAAGGCTTTAAATGTGGTGTGAGCTACTTCAGTGGCTTTGTTGACACACCGCGGAGATGGAGACAGTGACAGCACCTACTGTTTCCTAAATAAACTGCTATGGAGAAGAGAGCTTGCATTTGATTTCCTTTTCACCAATGCATCTTCATTGATTTCTGTAGTTGCTCCTGATTTTTAAGTGTGAAATTAGGATAAAGCCAAAATCTCTGTTCTGTTCTCTCCTCTTCCCCCCACTACACTCCTTGAACTCTTCTCAGGGTATATTTGTACTTACGGTGGGTTTGACATGCTGTGATCGATCCACTGGAGTTCAGTTTTTGCGGTGTTGGTGAAGATGCCACAAAATCAGTCTCTCTGGGCTCAGCTGTTGATGCTGGTACTCCACACTGCTGTGTGGAGTAAGCAATGTTGGCACAAGCCCGAAGACCCTGATGATCTACACCAAGGAACAAAATCGATCCTGATACGTCGATTCTAGCTACACTAATGGCGCAACTAGAAGTGCGTATTTGGGATCAGCTGATCCCTAGTGTAGACCAGGCCTCTCACAGGTTTGAAGGGGAGTGTGCCTCTGCTGTAGAAAATACACAGGCATTCTAAATACACAAGCTTATTTGGTCAGTGTGGGAAATTTCTAGGTGTAGAGGCTTCCCTAATTGCTCAATGCATCCCTTTCACTTTGGCATATCAATAGTGGTCACACTGAACTGGTCAAAGTCTACAACAGGCAGTTCCTTTTCCTTAAAAACAGGTTAAAAACAATTCTGATATTTACCTTTAAAATACTTCATTCAGTATGCCCCTTCCTAGGTGTGGGAGGCTGTCATTTCCAACCTTCCCCTACCTCTTCTGGAGTGGATTGTATTTCATGGACTATTCCAGAGGGCGTCTTAGCATGATGGTTGGAAAGAGAAGTTATGCTCACAATCTGCTTCTCTACCTCCCCACCAGAAGGAGCAGAGGGCAACCTAAGGAATGCAGAAAGGTAGGTAATGGGTAACAGTAAGGCAGTGCGGGTCCATATGCATACTGACAGCACAGGCTCCTCCCCATCCTGCAGCTGTGCTACCATGCAACTGTAGAGGATGCATTTCCGTTCTAGACAGAGATGGCAAGAACGAATGCAGCACCACGTTCTTCCCATCTTAGGAGCCAGAGAGGCAACACTAGTGCCTCCTTTCTGTGCCCATGCTGCAGCAGAAGAATCCTAGTCCTTCAAGCCACAGCCAGGTCTGGTTTACTAAGGCTGTGGCTAAACTTAAAATGCTACAGCTGCACTGTGGTAGTGCCTCAATGTGGGCCCTGTCTATCCCTGTGGGAGAGACTGTGTTGGTCATGTAGATCAGTATCAAACCAGGTGCCTTGGACAAAGGTGGTGAAGGGGAGGCGTGGAGCTGGGGCTAGCCATGACACTGGGCAGTGAGAGCCCTCCTGTTGAGCCCATGGGCTCAGCTTTGCCTTTCTCCCTTCCTCTAGATGCAGCTCCACTCTTTCCCAAGTCTGGCTCTGCCTGTAGCCTAGTTCCTCCCACATTCCCAGTTCTGTCATTGGCTGTCCTTCAGCTCAAAGCTCTACTGCAGAAGCCATGGCTGTGCAGTAATGAAGTGGAGGACATAGTCAGTTACTGATTGGGTGGGTGGGTAACTGAAAAAAGTTTGTCAACTGTGTAGATAATGGACTTCCCTGAAAGGGGGAAGGGAGGACTGCTAAGTTGAAAGACTTATTCTTAAGGTTACTGTTAAAGAGAACTTCAAAAATAAAAACCTACACACATCCTAATAAGCTTCACTAGGACACCTTGTCCCTTTGCATGATCTACCTAATTTGCCTTTATGTAGTTCTGATGATTAGTATGGGGAAGCAGCAGCAAATTGGTCAATGTCTTGTTGACCTTAGGTGTTGTGGGTTACAGTTGCTGTAGTGATGGTGCAAGAAGTTAAATGGGTTGGGGAGTAACATTTACTTTGCCTTAAAAGTCCCTTAAACCTACATTGTAGTTTCAAATATGTCATCAGTATATTTGAAAAGAAGTAAACCCACCCTGAGATGACCTAAAGCAGAATTAGAGTATTTATATATACTTTGTATGTTTATATTGCTCAATACAGGTAAGCATTCTAACTGCCTTCCTGCTCTGAGCAATTAAGAAAGTGACAGCTTGATGACCACTTCCAGCAAGAAAAGGCAGTAATGCTCAATCTGCCTAACTGGCTGTAACAAGTCTGAGATACCACCTCTCATATCTCTTTCCTGCCAATTGAGTGCAAAATTAGTCCCACAGCATCTGTTCTAAATTCCAAATTATGCATGTAGCCCCTCCCACAATGTTCTAAAAATGTACTAAGTGTGTTTTATGCCCGCATAGGGCTAATGAGGGTGAACAAAAAATTCATTTATGGCTCATAGCTCCAATTTGATGTTATCAGTGAAATCAGTTGAGGTCAATGGATGCTTGATTTTTGTTAGCAACACTATAAAATGTAAGGTATCTTAAAGTGTACTTTTCAGAGTTACCCTGTTTGTTTCACAGCAGTAGGAGCTGCTCAGTCACTAATGGGGCATATACTGCTATATATATGATATGATATTTTAGGAGATCGTTCAGCATCCTAATAGAATGTGTTTAGAGTTTTTTTAAGAGGGGGATGATGTACTCTAGAAAATTAGCTACCTAGCTATTACCCTCTGGAGTATGGAGAAATCATCCCATTCATATTTGTAGCGCTCGCTATGCTGGTTTTTATTCCAGTTAACCTGAAATGGTGAAAAAATTCAAAATGAGTTTGTCACGGTTCTTGGAAAACTCATTAGCACCTCCTACTGCACAAACACTGAAAAATCCCTAGGGCACCCCTTCTACCTCTAGCTATGTCTACAGTGGAGAGTTTTGTTGCAAAGCCCGTGGAGTGTCCTCATTCCCAAGGTGTTCTGTTAACAGTAAAGTGACAGAATGCAGCACTTTTGTCCACAGTGTTAATGCTGTTCTCCCATGAGGCAGAATGCCTCTTGACAGATCTCTTCTGACAGCCAGTCTGGATGTTCCCGGGGGCCCTTTTCTTGACAGAAGAGGCTTCCAGGGTGCCAGGCCCTCTGCCCTGGGAATCCCCTGTCCACAGCAACCAGTGCACTATGTCCCTGTCTCTAGCCATTCTCAAAGCAAGGAGCCCCAGCAAAACCTGGAGCAGGAAACAGAGCGTCAAGCAGCCTGGCAGTATGCTGCCTGTCCTGACCCCCTCAGAGCCACCCCAGAAGGCAAAGCTAAGTGAGATGTCAGAGAGCCAAGCCCCCCACCCTGTTTATCCTCTAGCCCATCCAGGGAGCAGGTGCGGTCACAGACCCACCCTGAGCACAAAACATCAGGCCCTCTCCTGGACTGGGGCCATGGTCCAGGACCCACTGAGAATGGGGGCAGAGGAAGAGACCCTCTTCAGCAAAGTGGAGAAATGCACCCACATACAGCTGCCCAGCCACCACCCTAGTGACCTGGGTCCACCCCACCCCCACAGTGGAGCAGCTGTGGGTGAAAGTTAAAGCTGTGACAGGACTACACCCAGGTCTGCAATGCCCCTACTACAAGGAGCTGCATGAGCTGGGGGTGGATGACATCTCCCCAGCTGATGCATTGGAGGAGGTGCCCCCCACCCCCAGCAGCTGGAGCCCAAGAAGGAGAACCAGCAGCAACCCAGGACCCAAACCCTTCTGGAGGCAGAGGCGGGGGGGGGGGCGGGTCCAAGGCCAGTGACAGTGCACTGGTCGTCACCCTGGACTCAGGTGCCTCCAGCCAGGGCGTCCCCAGAGCTATTTGAGGTATCCTCCAGTAAGTAAGCTACACATCACACGCTGCAGGGCTTGGGAGACAGGCTCAGAGAGGGTGTACTGCAAGCGTCTCCAGGCTGGCTCAGGCAGGACCTTGCACTGCAGTCCCAGCATGTGGAACCATGTGCAAGGCAGTGTGTCCCACCCAGTCCCAGCAGGCAGCCCTGGGCAAAGGCACCACCCCCCTCACCCCCGCCGCAAGCCACACAGGAGCCTGAATGAGACCCATGCCCCAGGTGGGGGGAGGGAGGGAGTGGGTGCTGCAAGCCCCTGCTGCAGCTGGAAGTGGGCTAGTCACACAGGTGCTAGCCTGACCCCAGATACATCAAGGAGTGTGGCTCCCAGCACACAGGCATTGCCACAGGTGTGAGTCAGCTTCTGCAGGCATTGCTGTGAGCCACAGCTGTGGGAGGCAGAGGGAGGGCCAGGCGGTGCCTGGCTCATCTTTCACCCATGCATGGAGACCTCTGTGGCTAGGGACACAGGCCCTTGGCTGCTAGCTGTGTGTCATGGGTGGGGAGGGGTGGGGACTGCAATGGTCAGCCTAGGCCCTGAGGCACTGCAGAGTGCCCATGCAGCAGGGCCCGGTGCACAGACCACACCTGTCTGTGCTCCTGGGACAGCCTCATCCAATGGCTGGGGGGGGTGTTGCTGCACATGGTGGGGAATGGGCCCTCAGGGACTGTTGCATGAATGACTCATATCCCATCATCTTCCTTACAGCTGGACCCACACCAAGCAAGGGCCAAGGCAACACCAGGGTAAGCTGGCACGCTCCCACCAAGAGGACAGGTCATGGGTAGAGAGAACGTTGCTGGACACAATGACCTCCAGAGGGCCCACACTGCTGCCTTCTGGAAGCTGACTGGCCTCCTTGAGTGGTGAGCACGGGCCTGGGACCAACTGGTGTCCCACTTTGACACCACAACTAATATCTGGCAGGACCGGTTGGTCCAGCTACCCACCCACTCACCCCCCCGGCAGCCTAGCCCCCGCTGGCCACCCCTGAAGCCTTCCTTGCTTTTTGGGAATGGATGAGGACCATGCCCACCCAGACCCCACTGCAGCCCCACCACCTCCATACTTACCTGTGCTCCTGGCCCCAGCCCAGCCCTAATAGAGCTCCCAAACCCACAATGGGAGGGGCTCCCAAGGCCAATGCTGCGCAGGGGCCTGGTTTCCCCCATGGGGTTGCAACCCCCCTCCATGGCTTGACGCACCCCCCCCCCATCCCAAGCCCCATGTCACTGTATATGCTTCACTATCACTGCACTTTATACAGAGGGTGTTTTTTTTATTGTTGTTGTTACAAAATTTATTTTCAAATTGTTTCTTTGTTGAAGTAAAACAGTTCCACCACCACCACCCCTGCATCCTCTTTATTGGAGAGGGGTAAGGGGATGAAGGGGAGGTTGTGGTGGGAACTGGGTAGGGCTGCAGGACTGAGCCCGCCCCCACTGGGGGTACCTGGGAAACGGTCATTGGGGGGCTGCAGAAGACGCTCCCTCCCTTAGGGCCTTGCAGATTCAGAGCCCATCCCTATGGGTTTGGCAGATCAGAGCTTCTCCCAGCCATAGCTGGCATCTGTACCCCACCCCACAAGGAAGGCCTCCCCTGTCCCTTCCCCAGTGTTGTGGAGGGCACAACTTGCTGCCACAACTTGGGGGATATTATGCTCCCCCCCAGTGGGTGAGGAGGCACCTGAAACATGCCTTGAGGCAGCTGAAGGTGCACTTGGCCTGCATCCATGCCTGGTTGAGTTGGGCATTGAAGAGTTCTTGGCTCAGGTCCAGTTGCCCCGTGTAGAGCATTATAACCTAGGGCATGAAGGGGTAGGCAGCGATCCCCACAGTGCACAGTGGCCTGTGCAAATCCCTGACTGCCAGCTCCCCATGGGGCGGGGGCAAAGGTGCCTACGTTCATCCTCTTTCACAGACAAGAGTTGTGGAACACCCCTGCATCGTGTGCCCAGCCTGACCACCTGCGGTACATGTCAAGGAACTGTCCACAGTGGTTGAGCAGGGCCTGCAGCACAATGGAGAAATATTCCTTGCAGTTGATGAACTTGGCTGCACTGTAGTCTGGGGCATGGCTGGGGATGTGTCCCCCCTTAATAGGCCCAAAGCAGTTGGGGAACCCCGAGGCAGCAAATCTGACCCCACCTCATCCATGTCTGCCAGATGGTCAATCCTCTGCAGCAGGAGTGTGTTGATAGCCACCATGACTTGCAAAAGAAGGGGACCAAATACACACAGCAGGGACCGACAGACAGAGGAAGCCCCCCAGCCCAGAGCTCTTCAGGCAACCCCCAGTCTGCCAGGGTAGGGTTCCCCCACCCCACCCCGACCCTGATCGTAGAGGGACCCTCCCCCCTACCACCTCAATGAGGATGGCCCCAACAGTAGACTTTTCCATGCGGAATTCATTCCTGTTGGTTGCTGTCAGGAGTGGTGAGCTTCCAGAAGGCAATGGCAACCCACTTCTCTGCAGGAATAGTGGGCCACATCTCTGGAGGATGGGGACAAGCCAGGCACAGAGCTCCAGAGTGGTGTCCTTCCACATTTGGAAGTTCTGGAGCCACTGCTGGTCTCCCCGCTACCCCAGCATGAGCTGGTCCCATGAGTTGGAACTGGTGCGGTGCCTCCAGACCTGTCTGAACACCCATGGGGCAAGTGCAAGTGGACCTGTGTGGCAGCAAAAGCATGCCCCTCAAAGGTGGTATTTGAGTCGCCCTCCCTGGGAAGGAGGAGGAGGGCGGGTGTGATGAGGTTCAGCAGAAGCCAAAGCACCTCTGGGTGGAGCCACTGCAAATCAGGGGCTACTTTAGCACCATGGTTATCTGGAAAGCACTGTCTCTCTCAGTAAGTGTGTGAGCCCTGTAGTAGCAGCTGTGCTGGTCCTCGGGGAGGTGGGCAAGCAAGCTATCTTCCAACAAAACTTCTGTCAAGAGATTGCTCTAGTGTGGACATAGCTTAAGAAAGGACTCTTTTGTCATATAAATCGAGCTTGAAGAGACTGGAGCTCTTGGTTCCAGCTCTGCTAGGCCTTTTAGCATGGTTGCAGATTCCTTAGCTGTGAAAGGGAAAGTGGGTAGTGGCACCACCCAAATATTCAAGCCTTCAGACTTGACCAATCCTATTTTGCCAGTCTCCTTCTTGGGACAGGCTGGGGCTGGTAAATGGCTAACCACCACCTATACCAGGTCTGTTGAGAGGAGTGTGGGGGCAAGAATGGGAGGTACTCTGTGGCCTCAATTCGGAAAGCACCCAAGGTCCCTGCTGCTGTTGGCGCTACCACCAGTGGTGCCAAGGGCTGGTGGCAGGAAAAGCACTGTCCATGGGGCACTGAGGGCTGGTTGGCCCCAGCCCCCACCCCTTCTGGGAGCAAAGACCTGTCTCCCCTCTCCTTGCCCAGGGCCTGGAAATTCTGTTGCCCCCCCCCCCAACTCTACACTGTCTATAAACTATCCATAACTGCTGGAGACTTTCTTCTTTTAAGCCCTTATTCCAGTCCTAATATCATTGACAGGGCTGGAGGAGTAGGGCCCACCTTGCCCATAGCATGTCTTTAATCCCCTCATCACCGGTGTGGAGTTTATACACTCCATAGTTGGGTCCCATTCATCCACCCGACATCCACTCTCTGTTTCTGATGCATCTCTCTTCAAATAGGTAGCTCCTCTCCAAGACTATACTGTCCAAGGCAGGTGGACTGCCCTACAGTCTTTCTTATTCAGCAACTTTATACAGCTCAGAGCTGTCAGGTACACCTGTCTGCACTTCCTATTCCTGCTTCAAGCACAGTCTCTCTGCCTAATTAAGTTACTTACTTTGTAAGTTAGTAAGAGGGTGCAAGATCCCCTTCCTTCTCCTAGAGGTCATGAAATTATGGCACTGGTGCAGAATTCACAATATCCTGGTCTCGACAATCTATGTACCTGATCTCCAAAACACCAGAGCTGATAAATTTCAGCAGATACTTCACTTAGATGCATAGTGAGAACTAGAAAAATCCACACGCAGTTATTTCTTACCTGGAGATTTCTGAAGACATCTTTCTTCTTCAAGTGATGGTCCCTATGTGTCGGTATGCGTCCATTCCACATGTCGAAGTCTGGAAGTTCTTCAAGGCAGTGTCCATGGTCCCACCTGTCCCCCTGTAGCTCTTTTCATGCTCCCAAGTCAGGGTATAAAAAGCAATGCAGGTTGACATCTCCTGTAATTGCCACATGGCCTGAGCTGGAATCCTTCCCCTCTTTGAATAACTATATAGTAAACATGTAAATGATTATTTTCTTAGATTAGTTTAAAAGTTACTCTATAGTATATGCAGTATTTCTGTCTCTCCACTTAGGGAACCCCTATGTGGCTGCTCAACTATGCTTGGAGTCATGGGATATGAGAATTGCAGCTTTCTCCTTGATTCTTCTCCATCAGTGGCAAACTTCAGCCATGTCTGTACTTTCTGGCTGAGGCACATATCACTGCAAAGTGCAGTTTCTAGAGAAGCCCAGGCACTTCATCTATGGCAGTACTTGAGGAAGAAGGCTATGAAATCTCTCTCATCCAGGCCAAGGAAATCATACATACATCAGCCTCAGCTGCCTAGTAGTGCCCCTTCAAGTATATGCCTTGGAATGGTGAAGCTGTTAACGGCTAAAACGAAGGATTCTTCTAGTGCTCTCCACGAGCGTAGAGGGCTCCCCATGAAAGGAGAAATCCCGTTTCCTCCCTCAGCTGGTGTATGTCAAGTAAGATGTCATGAGCAGAACCTAAGGAACTGGCTCTGCTGAAGACCCCCATATCAGAGGACTAGAAAAAGATCCACTGATTTAGTCAAGTACTACTGAAGCATGAGGATAGCTGCATGCTGAGTCTATGAGTTCTGGTCCAGGCCCATTGTCAATACGGCCATGTCCTTGTAAAGACTGTCCATCTGATGCAATGGATCTATCAGACTTACCTGAGGGAGTCCCTCAGACACTGGGTCACACCAAGACTTATGTAACATCAGAGGACATATTCTTCCCTCGCCTACAGTCCCCACTTTTTTTTTTGGCCTGACCCTTGTAAGGAATGTCTTTAATCTGGAGGAGGGGCATACATCACTTTCCCAGGAGCCGTTTCACCTCCAGCCAAGCTGCAGGAGTTTCCCATTACTGACAGCATTGCTGCTACTGATGGAGCAGTTCTCAGACTTGCATGAATCAGAAAAGATGGCAGCACCAGCATCTCTGTAGAGACAGTTAAGCCTTGATGGAAAGTCAAGGGGTTGCTTGTCATTCTGGATGTGAGTCCACCAGAGACTCTTGGTATTGATTTGCTTGGGGTCCCTGGCTACTGATCAGTCCTGCTTTCTGCCCTAATTGGATTTCATGGGCTCTTTATGGCGGGTGTCTGCCCACCCCCTACACCGCAAGAATCATACTGCTCTTCTTTCTCACTTGCCAATTCTGTTGCTGCTCAAAAAAGAAGAGGTGGAACTGCATCTGCAGGCTCCTGTGTACCTTTTCATCACCCCCACCCCCCGAGATAAAGTGGTCATGACAGCTTCTCCAGCTGACCATCACCAGTACAAGTAGCTGTTACAGGGTGGGCCAATGACATACACATCCCATTAGAGAAGGTCCTGGACCCTCAACATCACCTCCTGGACATCTTACAGCCAATGGACCAAGTAAGGCAGCTTTCTTCTTCAAGTGTCCCCGTGGGTGCTCCACAATAGGTGTCGGCCTTGCCTGGCGCCGCAGATCGGATCTTCCAAGCAGTTTCTGCCGGACCGCGCATGCGCCGGCGCACACCGCTCCCTTGCGCGCTCCTGGCCATGTGCGCGATCCGGTCCCCGCCAGTTCCTCTTAACCGCCGTCGGCTGCAGACGGAATCCGACTAGGCTAAGGCCCAGTAGCGTATTCAATGACTTTAACTGTTTTTCTCTTAAGTTTTTCAAGTACTTAGGCGACTGTAAGTTAGCCGGTTGTTATTTTTAAAAACAAACAAACAAACAAACAAACAAACTACAAGCGGGACAGCTTCAATCCAGTCCCAGTAACAAGCGCCGGAGGCCAGGAGCATAGGGCCATCAGCCCTCCTGCTGAGGCAGGCCATCGGACGGGGAAAACAGCACAGAGAAGGTGCTAAGTACCCGCTTAACAACTGAAAGACTCACTAACAATGTCCTCTTCAGGATTTAAAAAATGTGAGTCCTGCCGAGAGGCGATGCCAGCATCCGATGGGCACAGTCTATGCATAAGGTGCCTGGGGGAGTCCCATGTGGCACAGAAATGCTCCTTCTGTGCTAAATTAACAACCAGAGCACGGAGAGACAGGGAGATGCGGCTTAAAATGCTGCTTTTTGATAAGGCCCTCCAGCCAGACGTGCTGGAGCGGCCGCAGCAGGAGGGACCCTCCGGGGCCCATAAGAGGAAAGCTGCCTCCCTCACCCCATCAGCGCAAAAACAGAGGAAAGCCTCTCCAGCCCGATCCCTGCCGGCAGCAACAGCGAGCGGGACGGGAGGAGCAAGCAGCCCCCAGCCGCAGCAACAGCTGATCGGCGGTGGCACGGAGAGCCACGTGGAAGCGGCTCAGCCTCCGATAATCAGCCAGCTGCCCCGCACCGCAGGCAGGGCGGCGGCTAAACAAGCGCCGGTACCGGCGGCACCGCAGGCAGCGGCACCGACCCCCGGGGAACCGGCGGTGCAGAGTGCGCAGGCACGTAGCCTGCAGGCGCACAAGGACACCGCACGTGCGGCACTGCCTTCGAGCGTACCTAGCACGGTGCCGATGGGGCCGGCATCCCCTGCGCGTCAGGGGGCGGAGTTACCTCCTCCAGGGAGGGGGAAGGCTGCACACAAGAGGAGGCATTGCAGCCCCTCTCTGGACAGGGCTGTGGAGCTGCTTTCTCACAGCCCTCCGCTCATGTTGCAGACTCCAACCAGAAGGCAGGGGTCCCCCCTAGCCTACCCGGAGCCCCCTTCTCCATTTTTACAACCAGCCTCACCCTGGAGGGCACCACCTTCACCCTTCCTGGGGTTTGAACCACTGGACTATTATGCAAAATTGCTCTCTCCAGTGTCTCGACGATCTCCCTCCCCCAGACGCAGAGGGTACGCACCAAGGGAGTGGTCTAGGTCACCTTCCCAAGAACAGTGCCTATACTGCCATGGTTGCCCCTACCACGCGGGGCATACACACCATCGGCAATCTACTAGGGAAAGATCCCCACAGACGATCTCGTACCCCTGAGGGCAATTGCGACCGGGGACAGAGACTCAAGCATCTCAGGGGGGACTGGTCATGGAACCCCGGGATTTTCCCTCGCAAACCTCTAGCGAGAGGGTGTACCATCACCAGCAGGAACCGGAAGGGTCCAGAGAGACGTACCCCAGCGGTTCCTCGCTCTCCTCCCCGGACAAGGCTACGGCCCCGGGGGACGTCCATCCTACGGACGATCTCAAACAGTTTCAGGAACTGTTTAAGAGGGTGGCCTTCACGCAAGGCATCCAGACAGCAGAGGTGCAAGAGAAACACCATAAGGTCCTCAAAAATTTGAGACCTCCGGCCTCCTCCAGAGTAGCAATACCGCTTGATGAAGCGATCTTAGAGTCCGCCACTACGATATGGCAGACCCCTGCAACTATTCCGCCCGTCCAAAAGAGAGCGGATAAGAAATACTTCGTACCGGCGAAAGGCATGGAGTTCCTGTTTAGCCACCCACAGCCAAATTCCTTGGTGGTGGAGTCCTCGCAACAAAGATCAAAGACATCTCAATTCAAGACAGGGGGAACAGACAAAAATGCCAAGAAGCTAGAGCTGTTCGGCAGAAAGGTCTACTCCTCCTCCACTTTAACGCTGCGAATGGCAAATTACGCAGCGCACTTAGCGAACCATAATTTTGACAACTATTCCAGGTTAACCTCCCTCATGGACTTGCTTCCAGAGGACAAAAAGCCGGTGCTCAAGGCCATAGTGCAAGAGGGCTACGCGGCCGCGAGGACGGGAGTTCAGATTGCTCTGGACGTTGCGGACACAGCAGCACGTTCCACAGCAACGGCAGTGGTGATGCGAAGGGAGTCCTGGCTCCAGACTTCGGGTATACCGAGGGATCTGCAGGCAAAAATAGTTGACCTTCCCTTCGACTCGCAGAAGCTGTTTGCTGAATCAACTGACTCGGTCCTTCATTCCAGTAAAGATTCAAGAGCCACACTCAGGACCCTGGGGATTTACACCCCTCCATACACAAAGAAAAGGTACTACCCTCAACAAAGGCGGTACCAGTACCAGCAACAGCGCCCCCAGTATCACAGGGGTTACGAGCAAGGGTGACATCAACAGCACCAGCAGTACAGAACTCCCAGGCGACGCTCACAACAGAGCCGTGCATCCTCGGGGCGGGGCCAAAGGCCACAAGTTTGACATACAGATCCAGGGCTGCGCCATCACTACCATCGCACAAGGTCATCCGAAGCGGCTATTCCACCATCGCCTCTGACCATTCTACGACCAGTGGCAAAGGATCACCACAGACAAATGGGTGCTGGAGATCATAGCCACGGGGTACGCCATCCCCTTCCAGTCGCTCCCACCGTCGCGACCTCCACCCAAGCCCCACCTCCAGGAGCCCTCCCATGTAGCGAGGCTCAGGCAGGAGGTGGCCCATCTCATGCTCATAGGGGCAGTGGAAAGGGTGCCGGAACAACTGCAAGGGAAAGGGTTCTACTCCCAGTACTTCCTCACGGAGAAAAAGACAGGAGGCTGGAGGCCCATCTTAGACCTTCGCGGCCTCAACAGGTACCTGCGCAAGCAACATTTTCGGATGACCACAATCGCCTCCATCCTTACAGCGCTGGACGATGGAGACTGGTTCGCAGCCCTCGATTTACAAGACGCGTACTTCCACATAACTATCCATCCGGCTCACCGGCGATTCCTCCGGTTCATGGTAGGCAACGAACACTTCCAATACAAGGTCCTACCGTTTGGCCTCTCCTCGGCCCCCACAGTCTTCACCAAGACCTTGGCAGTGGTGTCAGCCTACCTGCACAGACAGGGGCTATTTCTTTTCCTGTATCTGGACGACTGCTTGCTCAAAGGGGCCTCGAGAGGGGAGGTTCTGCGCATGATACGCGTCACAGCAAACACGTTCTCTTCACTCGGCCTGGTTATCAATCTGGCAAAATCAAAAATAGACCCCACACAGGACACAGAGTTCATAGGGGCTCGCATAAACTCGGTTACAGCGAGAGTATATCTACCAGAGGCTCGCTTTCGGGCCATCGGTTCCCTCGTGCAGGTCATCACCTTCAGCCCTACGGTGCTGGTCTTGACGTGCTTGCAGCTGCTGGGCCACATGGCAGCGGCGACGTTCGTAGTACAGAACGCCAGGTTACACATGCGCAGCATGCAGCACTGGCTGGCGAGTGTATACAAACCGGCAATACACACCGTTCACAGGGTGGTGTCGCCCACAGCCGGGGTGCGCAAATCCCTACAATGGTGGGTAAACCCCAGGAACTTGCTAACAGGGGTACCCTTCCACCAGCCGCAAATATCGGTTTTTCTCACTACAGATGCCTCCCTCATAGGGTGGGGAGCGCACATGGGCGAAAAGGTGACTCAAGGACTGTGGTCACCCACGGAACAGTCACTACACATCAATGTACTGGAGCTCAGAGCAGTGTTCAACGCCTGCAGACACTTTCGAGACCACATACAAGGCAAAGTAGTCGGGATCAGTACAGACAATACCTCCACCATGTTTTATATAAACAGGCAAGGAGGAGCTCGATCCCGTGCCCTATGCGCGGAAGCAATCCGCTTATGGAACTGGTGCATCGCCAACAATATAATCTTGAAAGCCTCATACTTGCTGGGTGCGCACAATGTGAAGGCAGACCAGCTAAGCAGGCATTTTGCACTCACGCACAAGTGGCAGATCCGTCCCAATCTGCTACGGCCGATTTTCCACGCATGGGGTTTTCCCCAGATAGATCTGTTTGCCACTCAGCACAACAAGAAGTGCCCGCGATTCTGCTCCAGGGCAGGACTGGGATGGGGGTCCCTGGGGGACGCGTTCACGATCCCGTGGAGGGGCCCCCTGCTTTATGCGTTTCCTCCCACAGTGCTGATCCACAAAGTTTTGCAAAAAGCCAGGAGGGAAAGGGCCTGGATGATCCTGATAGTCCCAACGTGGGATCGACAACAATGGTTCCCCCTACTCCTGCGCATGTCGGACCGTCCACCGATGCCCCTTCCGGTGGCGCCGGATCTGCTCACGCAAGCCCAGGGGTCCATAGTGCATCCGCACCCCCAAAGCCTGCGACTGCAAGCGTGGTTAATCCATGGCTCAGCTCCATAGAGAGCACATGCACAGTGGAAGTACAGCAAGTCCTAGAAAGTAGCAGGAGGACTTCCACCAGGAAGACCTACAAACAAAAGTGGACTCGCTTCACGGCTTGGTGTTCTACCAAACAGCTGGCCCCCCTTTTGGTGCCTATACCTACAATACTAGAGTATTTACTGGACCTCAAGAGAGGAGGACTCTCGCTATCCTCGTTAAAGGTCCACCTTGCCGCCATCTCGGCGTTCAGACATGAGGAGGACGGGCACACGGTGTTCGCCCACCCTATGGTTACCAGGTTCCTCAAAGGGTTGGTAAACCTATACCCCCCTCGGAAACCGATTCCACCTTCGTGGAACTTGGACCTGGTGCTTACCACACTAATGGGACCACCGTTCGGGCCCTTGGCCACGGTTCCCCTCCACCTCCTTACAATAAAGATGACCTTTCTTCTTGCAATTATGTCAGTTCGTAGGGTGAGCGAGCTCGCGGCAGTCATGGCAACGCCACCCTGCACTGTTTTTTCCAAGGAGGCGGTAACCATACGGCTGCATCCAGCCTTTGTTCCCAAAGTTTCTTCCGAGTTTCACATCAACGAACCTATTGTTCTACCCTCGTTTTATCCAAAGCCTCATAATTCCAACGAAGAGGCGCGCCTACACCTCCTGGACGTGAGGAGGGCGCTAGCCTTCTACGTAGACAGGACCAAGTCCTTCCGGAAAACGGATAGACTCCTAGTCTCCCTCGCTCCCAAATCGAAAGGAGAGGGTCTCTCCTCGCAGAGAATCTCAAAGCACATTGTATCCTGCATAAAAATGTGCTACGAGCTCAAAAAGACTCCTTTATCGGCCACTCCCAGGGCTCATTCCACCAGGGCGGTGGCGGCATCAACAGCCTTTTTCAAGGGCGTTGCGTTAAAAGACATTTGCAGAGCGGCGACCTGGTCATCCTACGACACCTTCGCCAAACATTACGCCCTTCACAGGGTATTCCAAGAGGATACCCATCTCTCTGCAGCGGTCCTCTCGGGGACAAGCTGCACATAATCCAATTACCCACCTCCTATCTTGGGTTACTGCTGGGTAGTCACCTATTGTGGAGCACCCACGGGGACACTCGAAGAAGAAAGAGAAGTTACTCACCGTAGTAACGGTGGTTCTTTGAGATGTGTCCCCGTGGGTGCTCCACTACCCGCCCATCCTCCCCGCTTCGGATCTCTGTTAGTGTTTTACAGGGGCACCCGAGGCGGTTGGTCGAGGAACTGGCGGGGACCGGATCGCGCACGTGGCCAGGAGCGCGCAAGGGAGCGGCGCGCGCCGGCGCATGCGCGGTCCGGCAGAAACTGCTTGGAAGATCCGATCTGCGGCGCCGGGCAAGCCCGACACCTATTGTGGAGCACCCACGGGGACACATCTCGAAGAACCACCGTTACTACGGTGAGTAACTTCTCTTTACCCATCAATGAGGTCATACCAGAACCAGCTAGAGCACTTGACCCATCCCAGTATCCTGTCCTCTAACAATAAAGAGGTCCAAGAGATGTTATTTTGTTACTATTTGCCAGCTTGCCTCTAATTTGCTAGTGATACAGAGCTCTTCTGAAAGGGTTTAGTTGTACCATCAAAGGGCCACCCTGGAAGACACTGGTTCTAAGAGATTGGATCTCTTGGAGAAGAGGGTCTTCTCCTCCACAGGCGTGCAATTTTGTGTTGCTAACTATAAAGCATTGTTAGTGAAATGTGATTTGAATACCTGCTTCAGGTTTGCAGATTTCACAGAGAAGCTTTCAATAGAAAAACAGGACCCAGCCTGTTCTAGGTTAGGGCACGTTAATGGCAAAGGAAGCTCTCCAGGGTGTAGTGGGTGTAGGGGGCATGGCTTTCAGATGTTAAGTCACTGTTGTAATCATAAGGATGGATTACTGGTTGCAATCATCAGGGTTTTCTAGAGAGGTACAAACCATCATCCATAACCTCCCATTGATTAGTAGAATCTCTTCAGTGAGAAAACCAAAAAGAGTCCCTGCTAGGTATGCAAAACCTACTGTTTAACCTGTTAACCAATTAAAGGGGAAGGCTGAGAAGTCCACTCCCCAGACACTACCACATCATAGCCCACAGGACATCAGGGACTGGGGGGTTTTCCAGCCCAGCTGGAACTTCCTGTCCTGTGGCACTGCCACGAGGTAGAGAGGGGCACTCCAGCACAGCTGGAGCAGCCACAGTCCTTGGCAAGCTGCAGGCAGGATGCTCCAGCCCAATAGGAGCAGTCCCTGTCTGGGAGGTTGTGGAATCTCCCTAAAGGGAGATAGTTAAGAGCAGGCTAGACAAACATCTGTCAGGAACGATCTAGATCGGGTTCAGCAGCACGTGGCGCACAAGCCAAGAGTGGCACGCAAGCCAATTTTCATCAGCACATGAGGTGGGAGCTCAGCCCTGCCCCTCCTCTCCCGTGCAGTCAGGAACTTGCTCAAAATCATCCCACTTGTGCTTTAACAAAACACTGGCTAATGCTGCCAGCTAACACATAAACGGTAAAGCTCTTCATCTTCATTCCTTAATGAAGCTGTTGTAATTAGGACTATTAGTGACTAAGTAGTATCACCAGCATATAGAGGTAAAAAGGTCAAATTTCAGCACTCGGCTGCGGAAAGATTGCTGATCCCTGATCTAGCTAGTGTTTGATCCTGCTGTGAGTACAGGAAACTGGACTGGATGTCCCTTGAAGTCCCTTCTGGTCATAGTTTTCCATGACTCTACATCCCCCTGACATTTCAAAGGCTCTGAAAATGTACCTGGCCGTGTCAGCCTTTTGGAGAGTTTGGATTTTCTGTTTGTCCTAGTTAGTGCATTTAGGAAAGGGATTGTACTGCTTCTAGGTATGTCTTGTTTTACCATATCACATGCTGCATGTTGGAGCTATTCAGAATATCAGCGATCCCTGCCTCATCAGAGCTAAAGGTCTGCCTCATGTGACGAGAGAAGCATCATCATCCATGGATATGTCTTGCTGTCCCTTCCTCCATGTTTCCCCTAAATAAGTGGACTGAGTAACAAAGCACCTTTGGCTGCAGTGTTCCCCTAAGGAGCCTTGAAAACAATAGGGAATAAGAGTGAGGCAGTCCCTTACTCCAGTCCCACACCTCTGTAGCCTCAGATTCCCCTCCTTCCTCTAATTATCAGTGAGTTCTTGCCCATCCACACTCTAAATGTGTGTTGTGGTTCTTCTAAAACAAGAAACGTGCTTATCTGTGCCAAGTTGAGCCATGGAACCTCTAGGCGTGGCTTTGTTACCTCTGAGGCCACATCAGTAATCAATGTAAAAAAATTGCCTAGCACCTAATTGCTTGAGCCAAAAATCATAGATGCCTTCCCATTTCTGATGTTCAGTTCTTTGTCCATAGCTAGGTTTGTGGTGATGGTAGATCCAAGGTAACAGAATTGTTGAACCACATCGAATGGGCTGTTATCCAGAATGACATTGGGTTGCTCGGGTATACCTTGAGTGAATACAAGAGTTTTCTTCATGCTTATGTCAAGGGAAAACAATTTGCAGGCTTTGGATAGAGAATCCATCAATGACTGTAGCATGTCTTCATTATATGCGATGAGAGCTGCCTCATCTGCGAAGAGGAGTTCCCTGATGAGGACTTCCTTGAATGTAGTTTTGGCCTTGAGCCTTGCCAGGTTGTAGAGAGCGCCATCTAATCTTGTATAGAGAAATACATCACTGCCTGACTTTTGAAATGTGCAATTTAGTGGAACTGAGAAGAATATGCCAAAGAGGGTAGGGGCAAGAACACATCCTTGTTTGACTCCGCTGTTCATTGCAAATGGTTCCGATGTAGATCCATCATGTTGCACTGTTGCCTTCATGTTTTCTTGAAAGGTAGTTATGAGCTTGAGCAGGGGCGGTGGGCAGCCAATCTTGGTTAATACTCTGTATAGCCCTGGTGTACTAACTCTGTCAAATGCCTTTGTTAAGTCCACAAATGCTATGAATAACAGCTTTCCTTGTTCTCTGCATTTTTCCCGTAGTTGTTGAAGAGAGAAAATTATGTCCATTGTTGACTTTCCAGCCCTGAAGCCACATTGTGTTTCTGGATAGACTCGATCTGCTAGTTTTTGCAGGCACTTGAGAATGACATGGAGAAATGCTTTGCCTGTGATGTTCAGTAACGAGAAGCCTCTGTAGTTTTTGCAGTCACCCTTGTCGTCTTTGCTTTTATAGAGTGTGATGATGTTTGCATCCTTCATATCATGTGGGACATCACCTGCTCTCCAACATTTCCCCAGCATAACTTTCATTACAAATAAGCACTGATCAGGACCCCAAATTTGTGCCATATTAATTAAATCATGAGAGGGTAAGGGGAATTAGTCCTGCATACCTAGTGACTTCTTTTCTGTAACTCATTCCATATAGCCCTTGGGTTGGGGGAAATTAGTTCCAAGCTAAAATGAAGTCAGATTTCCATTATGGATTGGGCAGATAAGCCACTAGGGGGTGCAAAAATCTTTCAGTTAAAGCCCAGGGCCTGTGCTGTTTTGAACAAGCCACAGGAAACAAAATTAAGAGGCAATTAGGAATTTTAAAAAAACTAAAAGGACTTATTTGCTTTTCTTTTTCGGTTTGTGGTTTTACAAGCTATTGCTTAGTAGCTCTTGGGTACAAATACAGGAAAGTTCAATAGTAATAACCGTATTCACCGGAAGAATCTTTATTCCCTCCCTTCTTTCAACAGTGACAAGCAGTATTTGTTCTGATTTCAACAGAGATCGGCGCTGTTGAGGCTGTGTTGGGATGTCTTGATGATTTTCAGGATTTCTTCAGGATTTTGTGTGTCTTATTTCTTCACACACACTGGAATTCTCTTTCCCCCTGGGGTTTGTATGCTGGGTGCCCTATTTCTATTGCACAGCAAAGAACCCTGTAGAATAGAGCATGAATCAATCACCCAGGTGGATCTGGATTTACAGCAGTTACTTTATTCTGTTTTGTGAGCAAATAACTATCCAGTGACTGACCAATAGTATCTCACTGTACCATGCAATGTCATATTGAGAGAGGAAAGTGCAAATGGGCCATGCTATGAATATAAATCACTTGTTAGTAACTGGACAGGTACAGGAGCAGGTGCCAGAAACTTCCTGTAATGAGAGCCCTGACCTTAGCTATGTGACCTTCCCAAAGTCATCTAAGGACAAATTCTGTCATCATTTCTCATGCTGAGTAATGCTCTGCAAAATGCCCTACTGATTCCTTTTAAGAGCTATTGTAAGAGTTATTGAAACAGGCCCAAAGTTGCTTCTTCGGTGCTTCCTACTGTAAAACAAAATTAATAAAACTTTACTACATAAGGGTATTTTTGGGGGCCTATTAATTAATTTATGTCAACCATATTTCTGGAGAGCAACATGATGTATGATCTAGACTGTAAGAAGGAAATAGTGGCTAGAAGGGCAAAAGCAAGAGCGAGTTTGAAGGTGATGGATAAGATCTGGACAAGCAAAGCTATTAGCTTAGGAATTAAGCTGAGCATCTTGAAAACGTGTGTGTTCATCAGTATGTTGTACAGGTGTGAGACATGGGTGATAATGAAAGATTCAAAGAGAAGAATATTAGTTTGAGAGGAGTTGTTATAGAAAGATCCTGAGAATAGGATGGATGCAGAAGGTCACAATGAGGAATTATATAGGAAGATACAGCCAGATGCTGCTAGATCAGTTCTCCAAAGCGTGCAAGGACTTTGGGCTTATCATCAGCCTAAAGAAGACAAACGTACTCGGTCAGGATGTTGCTGAATCCCCATCAATCAGCATTGACAACTATACGTTAGAGGTCATCCACGAGTTCGTTTACCTCGGGTCCACCATCACTGACACCCTGTTGTTGGACACTGAGCTAAATAGGAGGATTGCAAAAGCGGCCACAACTCTGTCCAGACTCAGCAAGAGAGTATGGAATAACAACAAGCTGTACACTCACACCAAAATGCAAGTCTACAGAGCCTGCATCCTCAGCACCCTCCTTTATGGCAGCGAGACTTGGACCCTGTATACCCGCCAGGAAAAGAGGCTGAACGTCTTCCACTTGCGCTGCCTCAGGCGCATCCTTGGAATATCATGGAAGGACAGAGTGACCAACACCGCCGTCCTCAAGCAAGCTGGAATCCCAACCATGCACACCCTCCTCAGGCAGCGTCGGCTCCGCTGGCTTGGCCACATCCACAGGATGAATGATGGAAGGATTCCAAAAGACATCCTGTATGGTGAGCTAGCCTCTGGCAAAAGACCTCCTGGACGTCCCCAGTTGCGCTACAAAGATGTCTGCAAGAGAGACCTCAGAGAGGTAGACATCGAGCTGGACAACTGGGAAGAACTAGCAGACAAGCACAGCAGATGGAGGCAGGAGTTACACAAGGGCCTTCGGAAGGGCGAGATGAGGATCAGACAGCTAGCAGAGGAGAAGCGAGCGCACAGAAAGCACAATAAGGACTTGCCAGACACCCACCACATCTGCAAGAGATGCAGCAAGGACTGTCACTCTCGTGTGGGTCTTCATAGTCACAGTAGACGCTGTAAATGAAGTCCTCAATTGAAACTATAAAGCGTGCGATCCATAGTCTATGCAGACTGAAGGATGCCTACCTACAGCCAAAAGATAACCTGCTGCAGAAGGTCATACAACGGAAGTTACAGCTATTCGGGCGTATCTGCAGAATGACCAACAAATAAAAAGTCAAGACCCTGGTATTCGCATAATGGATGGTTCGAATAGGAGAGGCAGACCCCACAGAGAATGGGTAGATGATATAGTAGATTGCTGCAGAGCTAGTCTACAGAAACAAAACAAGCCCGCACCCGACCAGGAAAGATGGAAGGAAATAGTGAGGGAAGCATCAGACACCAACAGGCACTGAGCCCACGGTTGATGATGATGATATTTAACATAAAAAGTGAATGAAATTTCTGAATATTATTAGCATACTCCTCTGGCATTACTCAAATTCACTACATTTTTGCAGGAGAGTATCTGCACAAATCCCCAACTTTGATTATTTGGATTTGTAAAATATCTCCGCAAGGGACATGATGTCAAGACTTCTGCATGGGTAACTTGGCAGTAAATGATACTTAGAAAGAATGTACTTTGGGCCAGAGATGGGGCCATTCTTAATGCTTTTCTCCCACTTAAATCTGACTTGAGTGTATATTTTTAAAGGCATGTGAGAGGCTTGGAAAGAGGGCACACTATGGCTGATGAATGGCTTTTCCTCTAAAGCACAGTGCTTTAATGGATTGTCAGTTAATGTGGGCAGTCACTGACAATTGAATTAGCCTGTAGTAAGTGCAGCTAGTATTACATTAATATTTCATTTCCATGGTTACAAACACTGGCCTGCTGCTTCTGAGTGGGATAACTGAAATGAAAATAAGCTAGTGTACTCTAGGCAGTCTCTTAGCTTGTAGGTACCTGTACTCCTTTTCCCCCACAGTGACCAGAGTGCTACGATTGCATTAACAATCCTCCAAGTAGAATGGAGCCAGATTACTAAATTGGCCACTAAACTATAGTTGGGGGACAAGGAGGCCAGGAGGAAAAAGTTCATTAGTCTGGAACTAGCTGAAAAATTTTAAATTGAATTAAAATTTGTCAGTTTTCATCAACTCAGATAAAATTTCACAAAAATGTCATCTTCCCAGTTTTTAGCCAGCTCTCAAATGGACCCTTCTGAGAGTTGTCCTAGGAAGTAGAGCAGGTGTGGCCACGCTGTAGCTCGTGAATGGCATGTGGCTCTTTTACAGTTGAAGTGTGGCTCCCAGAGCCTCCCATGCACACATTCTTCCGCCACCTACAAACCCAGTCATGGGGAAGGTCAAGGCTTCTGCCCTGAGGTTGGCTGGTAGCACTAGGGGCTTCCATCCCATGGCAATGTGGTGGGAGTCAGGGCTCCTGCCCTGTAGGACAGCAAAGAACTTTAGGGAACAAGCCCCATGCCCTGGCAGGCACTGCTTTGTGAGGCACGTTGCATATGTCTTGCATCTCAAACTCCTGTAGATTATTTTATGCAGCTCAGAGGGTCTGTAATTTAACCACTACTGAACTAGAGGGAGACATGGGCCTGAGACCACCCACAAGAATATGCTGTCCTGAGGGTAGATAACCCAAAAGCAGCCTTTCAGTACGTGGGTAAAGACACTACAAAAGGCCAGAGCTCACCCACTGTTATTAGCTTTGAGAAAGGAGTGGTTGCATGGGAGCATAGGAATTGAGCTCAGTGTGTGATCCAGGTTAGGTAACCTGGGACAAGCTAGGTCTGGAAGAAAGGATCTCCTTAGCGTAAGTATGGAGCTGGGATGAGGGCGAGGCAGGGCCAGAAGTATTCTGCCTTATGACCTAACAAGTGTCCACAGAGGCAAAAACAGGACTTTCCCGTCAGCATATGGAACTCTAGAGACGCAGGAAGATCCCAGAGGTAACAGCCTCTCACCTTTTTATGGGGTCCTTATCAAGGCTTTCCCTAGGAACTGTACTCCCATAGAACCACTGTAACACCAGAATCTCTGGATTCAGCTGTTCAACGTCATTCTGTAACCCTAGCAGAGATTAACTTTATTACGTATGGAGCTGGAACACACTAAGAGCTCAGGCTTAGCATACAATGTACCGGTAGCAAAAAGAGAGACTACATGCATTTGACAAAGTGGGTCTTTGCCCACAAAAGCTTATGCTCCAATAACTGTTTGTCTATAAGGTGCCACATTACTTCTCATTATTTTTGTGATTACAGACTAACATGGCTACCCCTCTGATACCTGTACCTATAACCTTTGTCTTTGGCCTTCTGGCGTACCTGGCACACAACTGGATGCCCCACGAAGTGTGATGTGCCATGACCTGGTGATGACCCAACAAGTGATAGAGGGCTTTGAACACTGATAATGCATTTAACACTAGGACTAACTTTTCTTCACTCCCACCATAGGATCTCTGTCTTCATGTGAGTTATTCTGCATGAGAGAGAGCACACGGCAGTCTTATCATAAAGAAAATGGTGACTGCAGTGTATGCTGGATGTTTCTACAACTCTGTTTTATAGCACGTTTTCTGCTACAGTAACACTGCTGTCACAGTTTGGTAGGAGTTATAGATTTTAGCTGCTTTCGGATTCATCAGTTCAAGTATTTAAAAACATCTTATGGTCCTCCAGAGCTAGCCTGAAGATACCCATCACACTTGTTTTTATTAGTCAAAGCTCTTTATTTCAAGCAGCATATGGCATGTTTTATTGATCATAATCTGTCCTAGCTGGGAACTGATCTTTGTAACCATTGAAATGAAACTTTCATTTAATGCCAACAGTAACTCTGGGGTGGGCGGGAGTAGATAAGGAGGAGTAGCTTGTTTAAATTATTGAACAGTTAAAAAGCATTTTCTCCCCAACCGCTTCAGAGTTTTGCAATTTTAGATGGTAAATAATTTATGAGAACAAAACCTTTAGCTTTGAAAGCTGCTAAATTTGCTGTCGAAGCCCCTGAAAGAGAATAATATGGACCCACAAAATGCCAGCTCCAGAGTCACATCTCTGACCCTAAATTTGGAAGTGCTGGCACAATCACAAATTATACCCTCCCTCTTCATGCCTCTATCTCCACCCTTAGTCTCTTTAACATGGAAATTTTACACAGACCTGATTTTATGTCCACATTCCCTAACTCCTGTGGCTCTGCCATCATGGCAGCATTAAAAGCCCAGACTTACAGTTTGTGGCAGCAGCCCAGGAAATCTTTAGGCCAGGGAGAAGTAGGAGAATTAGAGTCCACTAACACCTGAAAGAATGAATGAGACTAGGGGGCATCAGTAGGAAGGGAAGTCTGCATTTTTGGTACATCTTACGTTTAAATTACCAGGATTGTGGGGCAGGGTAAAGGGGAGAAAACAATATTTCACATACCCAGATGCAGCTGCAATGGTTACTGAAGCTGCTAGGGGGTGGTAGATATTTCAGCATGTTTTAAGCATTTAAGATAGGCTATGTCTACACTAGCTCCCAGCTTCAAAGGGAGCATTGTAAGTAGGGTGTCGGGAGATTACTAATGAAGTGCTGCAGTGCATATGCAGCACTTCATTAAGCTAATTCTCATCATCATCAGCAATGGTGGGCTCAGTGCCCGTTGGTGTCTGATGCCTCTGCTCTGCACCAATCTACTACATCATCTATCCATTCTCTGTGGGGTCTGCCTCTCCTATTCGAACCATCGATTATGCCGAATACTAAGGTCTTGATTTTTCATTTGTCGTTCATTCTGCAAATATGTCCAAATAGTTGTAGCTTCTGTTTTATAACCTTCTGCAGCAGGTTCTCTTTCGGCTGTATCTTCCTATATAATTCCTCATTGGTGACTTTCTGTATCCATCCTATTCTCAGAATCTTTCTATAACAACTCCTTTCGAATGCCAATATTCTTCTTTTTGAATCTTTCGTTATCACCCGTCTCACATCCGTACAACATGCTGCTGAATACACACGTTTTCAAGATGCCCAGCTTCGTTCTTAAGCTAATTGCTTTGCTTTTCCAGATCTTATCCATCACCTTCAAACTTGCTCTTGCTTTCACTATTCTAGTCTCTATTTCCTTGTTACAGTCTAGATCATATGTTATGTTGCTCCCCAGATACGTGAACTTCTGTACATTTTCTAGTTCAATACCATCGACACAGCAACTTTGAAGCAGCAAACTTCAAAGTGCCGGTTTGAGGAGTAAAGGGGCTTGGAAGTAGCCCGGGCACTTCGAAGTACTGGCGGGTGAGCCGTGGCTGCATGCAAGCCGGCACTTCAAAGTTTGGCACTTCGAAGCTGTGGTGGGGAAGAATTAGCTTAATGAAGTGCTGCGTATTCATCGCGACACTTTATTAGTAATCTCCCGACACCCGACTTACCATGCTCCCTTCCAAGTTGGGAGCTAGTGTAGACAAGCCCATAGTGTCGTAAAAGATGTCTGAGCTCTAACTAGCTGTAGTATCATTCTGCTGGCAGAGACACGTACCATGGGAAATGAAGAAGATATTTTTGTTATTTACAGATTCGCAGTCTTGTCCTATGTCTATGCTCCGTGTGGGCCTATGTACACTAGTCTTTCTTGCCCTGATCTGCAGTCTGATGGCCCTGCTTCCAGAATGCCAGGTCCTGTTGCTCTGTGCAGTCTTTCTGGGAAGCTAGTGAAGTGCAGAGCTCAGCTCTCCTTTCTAGCTGATGCCTGTCTACTCAAGGGAACCCAGTGAGTAATTACAACACTTGCATCCAGGCCCGTGGGTCCCTAAGCAGTGCCCAGGACGTGACCCATCCAGTAGCTCACCTGAGTAATCAAGGAAAAGTCCTGCCCTCTGATTGTATGAAGTCCCTCAGCCAAACCAGGAAGTTACAACAGGCAGTCAAGCAATAAACAGGAATCCCCTGGTTGGCTGATTTCGACAACAGACCCTTGCTAGCTTGACTCCTGAGCTCTGGTTCCCTGCTGGCTCCTGATTCCTGTCCTCTTCTCCCAGACTCCCAGCTACACCTAGTTCCTTCTATCCTACTGCAGGTCTTTGTTCCTCTGCCTTGCCTCTGACACTGCCTCCAGCTCTGATCCCTAGCTTAGCAGCTGGCTTTGACTGACCTGTGGCTTGGTATCTGACCATAGCAATGAGGCATAGCCTCCCTTGGAGGTGGATGGAGTGACAGCCAAAAGCCCCCCCCGTAGGGCAGAACTGGGACACCCATGTCCAACCTGCCAGAAGTGGAGGGATGGGACAGGAACTGGAAGTATAAATAACCAGCTCAGCTCAGTTGGAGAGGAGCTGACATGGGAGAAGGATGTCTTCTAACCAGCTTCTGGGGCCTGGACCTGACAGCGGAGGTACTGCCAGAACTGCTGGATGCTGGAGACATTGAAAAGTTGCTGAGGCTGGTATTAATGATTTAGTGCAGTGAGATGGACGATAACTCTGCTACTCAGGTAGTCCCCTCAAGGGAGAGTGTAGGAAGTAGTCCAGGGGAGCCAAAGATAGTTCATTTGTGTTGCTGATGGCCAGCTAGCATATTGTGGCCAGATTCTCTGCTTATCCAGTGGCAGAGTGGTCTGTCACTACTGGGGTTCTGAGTTGGGATGCAGTGGAGTCAGGTGGGCCTCCATCCACCTGCCTCTGCCACCTCACACCTCAGATGGCAGCCTCCCCATCACAGGCCAAGAGGCCTGCATTTGTTGGCAGTCCACCAGAGCCTGTACTCTCAGCTCTTTACTGCCCCATCCTGTTTGAGGGGCTGGAGTTAGACTCGGTGCTGTTCTGTCCTGAGTACAGGCCAGAGCTTCCTAACTTTCCTGCCCATCTTGTGTCAGGATCTCAGCTAAAAGACTCATTATTTGCCCTGTACTGACTACCATTCAGGACCACCTACCTGCTTAGGGCTTTGCCCTGCCACAAAGCCAGGGCTTATGGACTGAAGGCTAGAGCTTTCTAACTCTTTGGTGCCCAGGCTGGACAGAATCAGTACTAGGTTACCCTGCAGAGACCACCAGTGCTAATTCCTGCCTTCCCCACCCTCCTTGGCTGTGCTTATCTGGAACACGTTCAGTAAGGGGGCACAACCTCCCTCCCAAAGGGAGAGGAACAGCCTCAGCCATCTTGTACTGACAGCAGCTTCAGTTTTGAGCATTGGCTCTGACCACTAGACATATGACTAGTGACTCAGTCATTGCAGTCAGCACTTGCAGTATTTAAGCAGCACTGCCCTGCCTGCATCCCTTGAGGGAGGGACTTGGAAAGAAGTGTTACAATGAAGTTCTCCCTCTGCAAAAAGAATGCAAGGAGAATGACAGTGGAGATTTCTCTTCTTCCCAATCCACAGCTGAGAGAGATGGCAGTAAGACAGAATGTTGCTTGAAATAAACTTGTGTTTTAACCCTTCTAGAAAGTGGTGATCCCATGCCAGTGGATGGCACTACTGGGATAAATCCAGCTAACTGTGTCAGGATGAAGGTGCAAATGTTGGGGTAATAAATATTGAGTGCGTGGGATCTAAGAAGAAAGTAACGGTGGGTATCAGAAAGCTGCTACTTCATCTGCTGCTGCTGCTTTAGGCCAGGCCAACAAAAAAATTGAGAATCTCTCTGAACCTGCAGCAGAGATGAGATGGTGTGACACGGTTCTATGCTGTGGCTCCCATTGTCTGCTTTCCAGGACTGCAAGACCTGAAGAAGAACTCCATGAAAGCTTCTCTCTCTCTCCCCAACAGAGGTTGGTGCAATAAAAGATATCTCACCTCACCCACCCTGCATCTGCAAAAGTCTAGGTATTCAAAAGGGTTTGCTGATTCTCCAAGGCAAAGGGTCAGCTCTTGTCACTGCAACATCCTGATATGATCTGTACAGCAGCTGTCATCAATTTAAAAAATGAGCCACCCCTCCACTGTTTGTTGGAACTGCCAGAGAACAGGAAGGAGTAACAATAAGGAAACACACCCAGGGCAAACAGGCAGCCTCTTTTCAGGTTCGCAAGCATGACAAGAAAAAGTGTTGCATTCCAGAATGAGTGCACATTCAGCTCCACTCCAGAGCTGGTTTCTAGTGGTTGGAAGCTATTTGATTGCCAATGTGAAATGCTTTTGGCGTTCTTCCTTTGACCTCTATGTTGCAGATCTGTGTATCACAAAGAAACCACCACCACCACAATGGGCATAAACTGGCCAGCTCAGAAATGAAGATGCAGTTGACATGGGCTGGAGCTCTTGGCAGGACAGATAGAGAATGGCTGTACCCAGAGCCCAAACTGATCAGGACTTCTCAATATCAGATGTTGTGCAAACATTCCTGGTTCTACCACTGCCTATGTAATCTGCTCCCAGATTCACCTTCAAGTGCAGTGCAACACTTTTCCTGCAGATGGAATAGTTCATCCCTTTGCAGACAATAACCTACAAAACAAATCTGTATTTATAGCTCAACCTCTTAGTTTGATCTATCCTGAAAACAAACTATCAAAATGCCTATATCTGGTTAGTTTAAATCTTCTCGTTCCCTCTCCCCCAGAGGACTGCTGCTGTATCTGTTCTAACGTGATTATGGCGAACGAGCCACAGTCTTCCATACGGCTGCTGAAAATTAGAGCTGCTGATATTCTTTCCCTCCCCCCACCAGATGGCATCAGCGTCTGGTGGGAGTGCACACAATGGAACATAGCGAAGCCGGCTCTCATGCATGTTAATCTCTGCGTCAGGTCACTGAATGGAAACAGGGCGAGTATTGTTCCTCAAGGGACAAGAGGGGGCAGGAAAGAAATACAGGGAGTGGAGATGAAAGACAAGTCACACTGTCTCTGAGACAATGAAAAGGGGAAAATATGTATATGTTTTGCTCTGAATAATAGCATTTTATTTTAAGGCCTAAACACATTCATGATTTGTTATCATGTGGTGCCATTGGGCTGTAAGACTTTACAGCTATTACATAGAAGTGTGAATTTGTGACTGAAGAAATCAGTTCATCAGCCCCTAAGCGCTGGCAGTCAGGCATCAGCTATGCACTAATTCACACTGCTAAAGGGTTAAAACATTTAGAAGTACTGCTTAATATCTCCTAGCTGTCAATCAAGATACAAACCCACCAGTGACCCAGATGAAGGCTGGCAAGTGTGCTGTATGTGCGAAATTCAATTATGGCCATTGCAAAGCATGTATGTGCAGATTGTCTGTTTGCAACATCCAACAGTGTTTATGTGCGTGAGCTGGTATAGATAAAGGGCTAAATTGTCCATGATGCCTAGGTGTGTAGGGTCTGATGACCTACTTCCTTTTAACTGGCGTTGATATCTGATGTCATGGAATGTGTCTGTGCTTTGTGTTCCACCTGGATGTCACTTCAGCAGAATATTTATATAATTAGGGCCGTGCCTGAGTCCTGACACAGTAAAGTACTTATTGTTCATTATCAGCTACTGCCAGTTCAAGTGTAACTCCCTGTAATTATGGTTTCCAGGCCGCTTTTAAAGTTTTGAAATTCAGTGATGAAATATGATGTAATCACAAATGATGCATCTCTCTAATTATAGAATCATTTTTGTGCCAAGTTCAGGATTAGCCAACATTTCCAGAATATAGACACAGATTTACTGAAGAGGCTATTTGTGGAAAAAAACCCATTCTGCTAAGACGTAAAGGTAGGAGCATTTTATTTGTGTTATTTATAGCAGCTTAGTATGTATGGTTCTGTACAACTGCATTGCTCTGATCCACTCATAGTTTTAGATGGCTTCAACACAGACAATAAAGTATCAGCCATGCCCATAGGAGTAGACAAAAAAGTTATTAGTGTGAATAGGGGGAAGAAGAACTGGTTTGCATGGCTTTGTAGCTGGTGTGATTTACTTTTTTTTTTTTTTAAATGGTGCAGGTTTTTTGTTTATTCCTTCCTCCAAAACCAAAACAATGTTTTTTAGATTTTTTTTTAAAACCAATCTATGTCCCTCGCCTCCTGACATTCACCATATCACCATCCCCACTCTCTTACAAGACCAAAACCTGTCATCAGAACAAATGCTTCTTTCCCATCATCATGCACTCTAATGCGGTTGTTCCTAACCTTTTCACCAGAGCAGACCTCAATCGTCCCCCCAGACCATTTGCAGACCCCTCCATCAAAGCGCATTCTAACTTCTATGTATACTTCATTAAATGAAAAAGGAAACCACAACATAGATTTTTGGACAGCAATTCATAACATTATTGGAAGATATTTAATTTAAAAATAATAATTGATTGTAACTGCAATTTATTTAAAACATTTTCTATGACAACTTTTATTTAATTTTTTCCCCCACAGACCCACCCCGCTCCACAATACCCTAGTAGCCCACAGGGGTCCAGGGACCCCAGGTTGGGAACCACTGCTCTAAAACTCTTAATAGAGCTGGGAGACTTTTAGTTCTTCCATTAGTAGCAATGAGCATCTAAGTAGAAAATTTAGTGCTCGTAATGGAAGCACTGAATTTAAAAATGCATAAATAAAGATGCTATATTTAGCCATTTGCTATTTTACTTTTACAACACCACAGAAATATATAATGCTGCACAGATATCAGAAGTCAATCTGCATTAACAGTCTAGAGCCCTGATCTTACACTTAACTCTGAAATGGCAGATTCCCATTTCTGGGTTAGACCCTAAAAGCAAACAGACTGGACAAACAATTAAGGGGGAAAAAGATACACTATGAAAGTGCCATAAGGTTAAGTTTCTTTATGTTCAAACTACAGTTTGCTTTACTTAGCATATATATTTAATATGTATCATAATTTATAAAGTGCTCATTAACCTAGAAACAAGCTAGTATTTAAATATTTTAAAAGGTAAACAAATCACATAAAGCCAGGCCCAGCAACAAGGGAAGCAAAAGAGGACAACTGCCCTGGTGTCCAGTGATTTAGAAGGACCTGGGACTCCTGGCTGCCACCATACCTCTATTGTAGTGATAGCCTCAGTCCTTTAAATCACTGCTGGAGCTGAAGGTCTAGCAGGGGAGATAGTGCCCTGCCATACCACTTCCTGGAGCATGAAGTTCGCACAAGGGCCTGGCAATTACGGGGCCTAACTCAGCCGTTACCACTCATGAAAGATCTTGGCATCCAAGCAGCAAACAGTGTTGGGAATGATTAAGAAAGCCTGAAAGGGACACCAAATAAGACAGAAAATAACATATTACCCCTGTATAAATCCATGGTGAGACCACATCTTGAACACTGTGTACATATGTAGTTATCCCATCTCAAAAAAAGATATAGTGGAATTGGAAGAGGTTCTGAAAAAGGCAACAAAAATTGTGAGGGGTATGGAATAGCTTCCTCATGAGGAGAGATTTAAAAGATAGTGAGTTTTCATCTTGGAAATGAGATGACTAAGTGGGTGTGTGATAAGATCAGCCCAGAGGGCTACAGGAAAGTGCTAGAAGTGAAGTCTATTAGGCCTAGATTAGATAGGTCCCTTTTCTGCAAGTAAACTAACAAAGGGTAGCAGGAACTTTCCAGAATCAATTAGGACAATCAGGTTAATTAAGAGACCTGGAGCCAGTTAGGTGGTTTCCAGAATCAAGTAAACCAAACTAATCAGAACACCTGGAGCCAATGAAGAACCAGTTCAGCCTGGTTAAAAAGAGGGTTCCCGCTTGTATTAGTTTACTGAGTGTGAGGAGCTGGAGAGAGAAAATGCTGAGGAAGGTCTGGGTGAGACCTGCTCAAGCTGGTACTAGGAAGACAAGCCTGTGGCTAAGAAAAGTGCTAGGAAGTGGGTTGGGAGCTGTAGCTGTCACACACCTGATACTGGAGATATTGTAGGTAGTTTTCTTTCACAGGGTCCCTGGCCTAGAACCCAGAGTAGCGGTTAGTCCTGGGTTCCCCCCATCACCAGCTCCCTATCCAGCACGGGAGAAGGAGTGAAAGGGTTGTCCTGCCTTGAATCTCTTGAAGAGGCAGCAGAGACTATGGCATTTGGTCTCCTCTTCTTTCCCTATGCTGGACAGTGATGAGAGTAGCTGAAGAAATGGCAAGCTGGTGTCCTAGGGAAAGTATCTAAATTGAGGGCTACCATGAGCCTCTGAGGTGCACTACCACCTGAAAGTGCAGGACACCCCACCCCCAAACAGAGGAGGAACTGTGTCACAGGGGGATATGATAGAGGTCTACAAAATTATGACTGGTGTGGAAAAAGTAAATAAGTATAATTTACTGCTTCTTGTAACTAAGGGTCATGAAATAGGTGAAAGGTAGCAGGTTCAAAATGAACAAAAGGAGGTATTTACTTCACACTACACACAGTCTACCTGTGGAACTCCTTGCTAGTGGATATAGTGAAAGTCACGACTATAACAGGGTTCAGAAATAACTAGGTAACTTCATGGAGGATAGTGAGGCTGGGCAAGGATGTTGTGCCTAGCCTGTGTTTGCCAGAAGCTGGGAAAGAGTGATGGGAGGGATTGCTTGATAATTATCTGTTCTGCTCGTTCCCTGTGGGGTGCCTGGTGCTGATCATTGTGGAAGACAGGATACTGGACTAGATGAACCTTTGGTCTGACTCAGACTGGCTGTTATGTTTTTAATGAACAAATAGGCATTTTCACTCTATTTAAGGCCTGCTCCAAAGACTATTAAAGTCAGTGGGAGTGTTTGCATTGAGGTTTACCTCAAGCCCATGCAGTAGTAACAGCAAAATCCTTCTCTTTCAGTGTGACCCATGAAAGAACAGCACAGCAATGATTGTGTGTTTGTCCCAAGGTCATCATCTTCTAGGAAAGAGAACAGCCTGGCTAAGCATACGCTGTAGTGTTGTCTGGCAATACTCTCTGAGACAGAGAACATTTAGCTCTAATCCATCCTCTGTTAGGGACTCTCTGCAGCCATGCCAGGCAAACCACCTCAATGTTCTGCCTCAGTTTCTCCCTGTGAAATGATTGCATACCTCACAGGATACAGTGAGGATGAATTAATGTTTGTATGTGGCTCCAAAAGTCTACAGCACCATATAACTGTCAAGGATGATGCTCATTGCTGCTACTGATGGTAGCAAATTTACTAGCTGGACGAGGGGAGTTGACCATGTGCCTAGCTGGTGGACAAAGGGTGACACAGCATATTAGGAAACCTGGGATCAAGGGATCCTATCATGTTTTCCCACAATGGAGACTGTGATAAGAAACTAACCCTTCATCCCATGTAAGAAACCTGAAAGCACTAGTGCAAGGTCTTGTCCTATACTTTTATTTAAAGGAAAAATTGTTGTCAGTTAAATACTGGCTTATGCTTTCAAGAGTGTAATTTACACAGCTACCAATTTCTGCAGCCTTCTAGACGTTCCCACTGAGTGAGGATGTGGAATGTGCTCCTGAAAAATAATGTTTTTATATATAACATCCATAGTGTGGGTCTGTTGCTGAAACCCTACCACATCGTCTCTATCTCAGTGAACATTCAGTGTTTTCACTAATATCACTACATAGTAACACCTACGTGGGGATTGTCTCGTATACCTGAGGCTCGTTTCCATTCTGGCATCCTTTTGTCTTGCAATTTTAAGAAAGGACATTCACCAGCCAAATACCAGACAAGGTCTTGCAGCAACTTGGAAAAATGGTAACGCCCGGAGCTGTACACCATTAGACTTCAAAGCCCTTCCCAAAGGAGGATAGGTTTCACTTCATCCATGCTACTGACAAAAATGGAATTGCAGAAAGCTAAAGTAATTTGCCTGAGATCCCAGCTCTACTGCTGACCCTGTATTTGAAGGGAACCCACATCTCCTGATGCCAAGGCCAATGCTTTTGTCTCCTTTTGCTCTTTCCTGGAGGCTCTTGCTTCCCCCATCCTCAGTTTGCTGCCAACACAAACTCCTCAAATCTCTCTTCTGTCTGTACAGCTTATTTCACCTGTTGCCCTGTGTCTGGGGCTTTCTACAACTGAGCTTTTGTTCAAAGGAAAAGAGAAGTGAGAACAAAAGGGATGTTGTTTCACATTGGTGTTAAAACGGTTTCAAGCTGAATCTTGGCATTAGTCGGCTTTCTCTTCCTTGTGAGCCGTGTCCTTGACAGTTCTAATAGGATGGCTAATCGGGATGTTGATAGATTCCACAGTACCAATGGTGGATGTGTTGAGACTGAAGTAGTGCCATCCTATGACTCTAGGAATAACAAAAGCATTTGCAAATGCTAACTTTCACATAATGGCACAAAGCTGTTTAGGACCCAACACTGACTTATTAACAGGCCTTTCTGTAACACTTATCACCAATTAAGAAAATGTCTAGTGTACTAAAATGCAGAAAAAGGACGTAGTAATTGCCAAATTATTAGATATCATTTCAAAGGCTGCTGTAATAATTTTTCAAAAGCTGACTGAGGTATGAAGAAACACATGCTCATGACACCAAGAGTTAAAAGAATCTGACTCTAGTTCATTCTATATTACAGTTTATGGCGGTATAATTTATATCAGTTGGGGGGGTGAATAAATCACTCACTCGCGCGCACACACACACACATCTAGCAGCATAAGTTACACAGACATAACCACCAGTGGGTATATACAATGCTGTGTCAGTGGGAGAGCTTCTTCTGTGGTCATAGCTTCTGCTGCTCTTGGAGGCTAGAGTAGTTAAGCTGAGAGAAGAATATTACTTCTGTAAACTCTCTGGTATAACTATGGCCATTGGGATGCTCTTCTGCCCTGAGCAGCGAGAAATGCAATAGAAGTTCCAGCAGGCTGTAACATTGATCTGGTCCTCAGTGCTTCACATTGGAGATTGTTTTTGCTATTTCCCTTTTAAAAATAAAAAAAATCAAGGTATTCTAAGATCAGCAAAACCTTATTAGTGCATACCTCCTTAAATTTAAATTATTGCTCATAAAAGTTGCTGGGTTAACAAACTGTGGGGGGAGGCAGTCCGCTCCTGATACATGGAAAAAGTACAGTGCAAATTTCCCCCACGCTCTCTGCTGCGCCAATCTACGTCCATCTTGATTCTGCTTCCAGGTACACCTGACCCCTGGTCTCTTGGCTAAGGCCATCAATAAATGTACTATTAACTAGCACAATGATGGTGAGCTCATTCTCTAAAACCTGGACTGAGACAGCCAAATCATTTCAGTTGGATGGTAACCACAATTAGCCTCCTAACGTGAGTCCAAGTTTGAACAGCTCACCAGTTTCCAGGAGGTCATTACCAGTAGTCTTTATCTGCATTTGAGATTAATTGACTCGTATACATGTGGCTTGGAGGCCGAGAAGCACCTGTTAGGGTAATAATCATCTCTTGGCTTACCCTCTTGTTTGGAAATACCCTTTTGGAATTACTTAATATTTCAGTGCATCTTTCAGATATCAGATCAGGTAAGCGTTGTGTGATAGGGTTGCAATGGTAAACAGGCATTCCTGAATGTTAGTACAATTAGTGCAACAAAAATCCCATTCAGCTTGAGCAACTATTAACCCACTAAGCATCAGACAGCCAAAAGGTTTAAGATTCAGTGATAATTCTATTGCAAACCTAATTTCCAGGGGTTGTAGTTTGTCTTCACTGAACTTGCTCAGGTTTGTGAACTGTAAGGTGACCTTTTCTGAAAACAGAATGGGCTCTGAGCTGCTGGACACCCGCTCCTTCCCCCATCCACAAAGTGAATAATATATTGATCTATTAGAGCTCCTCTTTGTCACCTGTCTGTAGCCTGAAATGTACAGCTCCCCCTTCCTGCCCTCACAGGCAAATCTCTGTAGAGAAAAGGGGCCAGAACTATAGTAAGAAGTGAAGCAACTGTGGAACTGGGCCACAGAAGGGCAGTGTGGCAATAATGGCATCAGCTGCTGTTCTAAGAAAATAGATGGGATGAGTGTATTAATTCTAAAGGGATGGCTGACATTAGTTGCAGCAAGATGCAGTATGGCTCCCTCAAGGACTGGACACTTAACCCGGGGTTTAGCAGGCCAATGCTTGAACCATGTTCGCTAGAGTTCCAGCATCTGTTAAAAGTGCATGGCTCCTAAAAGAGTGTGGTGTAAGGCCTAAGAAGACCTTGTGCTAAGCTGAGACTTGTGGCTTAACAGAGAACCCAAGGTATGTGTTGGCACATGGATGGAGGGACTTCTAAGAAGTGTCCTGTAACCTGGTTTGGAGCTTCTTCCACACCAATTTGAGTGGGCCTTATCCTTTTTCTCCATCTCCCATTGGTAAGATTTTCTTTTTTGCCCCTTTCTACTCCTTCATTTGTCATGTAATGATCTTATAATATTTACAGTAATTCCTTGTTTGGCCTCAAACTACCAGGACACATGATTCATACAGAAATTACATCAGGACTCAGGAGATTAATATAGCATTAGACATTGAATCCTGCTATATGTCATAAGGTTAGGACCTGATCCAAAGTCCACTGAAATCACTAGGACTGTGTCTACACTACAAAAATAACTTTGAAGTTGCTTTACTTCGAAGTTCCACTTGGAAGTAAGCAACTTCGAAGTTGAGCATCTACACACATCCTACTTCGAATTAGAGCACTACTCCGTTTCCAGGAATGGAGTAAGGACTTTGAAGTTGGGCTCCCTACTTTGAAGTTAACTTTGAAGTAAGGGAAATGTGTGTGTAGACTCTCTGATGGCTGCTTCAATGCAGTGTCTAACTTCAAACTTAACTTCGAAGTTAATTCCTAGTGTAGACACACCTAGGAGTCTCTCCATTGACTTTGAATAGCTTTGCATCCAGCCTTTTTAGTGACAGAGAGGTAGCTGTGTTAGTCTGTATCTTAACAAAACAGCAGTCCTGTAGCACTTTAAAGGCTAGCAAAATAATTTAGTAGGTGATGAGCTTTTGTGGGGCAGACCCCCTTCAGATCCGGAGATGGCGCCGTACTGGAAATGGCACTATCTCCAGATCTGAAGAAGTGCGTCTGCCCCACAAAAGCTCATCACCTACTGAGTTATTTTATTAGCCTTTAAAGTGCTACAGGACTGGTTTTTTTTGACTTTTTAGTGGACTATGAGGAACCAGAATGTTAGTTTATCAAAAATCCATAATAAAACTATGGTAATTGTACCTGAACATTAATGTTCTGACTTTGGATATAACAGCTTCCATGCCTTGTGAATAAACTTGAAGTCTTGTGAGGATCCTAAGAGCTGCTAAGGTACAGGCACAAAATGGCATGAGTGATTATACAGCTGTTTACAAGCAAAGATCTAATCAAGGATTAGAGAGACTGCTCTGACTACACAGTGTAATTACCAGATTATTGGATACCATTGTCTTGGATTAAATGCACAGAAAAACTTATATCACATGTAAAATCATTGGGACTTTGCAATGAAATCCTTTAAATGCAAGTTCTTTGCTATCTTAATGCTGTCTTCTATGCAAATCTCCCACACCATGAATTGCATGGGTATTACATGATGCTAATATTTTACTCGTGTCTTCAACAAGAATACATTCTTGGAATAGACCAATAAATAAAATTCCTAGTATAAATAGCCCCAGCAATCTCTGAGAAATCTATTTTCCTGTTTCCTACAAAGATTAAAAACAATTAATTTTAAAGCATCCTTAGAATTTCATACAGAAGTTTCAGAACAGACTCTCTACAAGGGAAAAATTCATGTTGCTTTGGGAAGCATTGATTTTTTTAAAGGGCTGTTTGTCATCCTCTCACCACTGCCCCCCCCCATCATTTTTAATTGCTAAATCTGAAATTAGAGAGTTTATTGAGAATAGCTAATCATCAAAATGTCACTGATCTATGATTTGTATGGAGAGCACCAGAAGTGTGGAGAGGAAGCTAGGTCTTCCCCTAGCATTCCATCTGCAAAGCAAGTCTGAATGTACATTGTGGTCCACTTATTTTATTTTCTCAGCACTGGTACCTAGTCACTCACTCACCTGCCTCAGGCCTGAAGCGCCCTGTCCCACGATGTAGGTATGCAAAAACATCTGCTTTAGCCCAAAATTATTCAGGAGAAAAGAATTGAGATTCTTCACTTCCTCCCTTTTGTTAACAGTTGAAATTGCTCCAAAGCTATAACTAAAAGACAAAATAGTTCTCAGTGGTGTGTGTGTGTGCATATATATTCAGTGATTCTCTCCTATCTGAACTATATGATTATTGGACAATATCACCTCTTAAAGCATTTCATTCCTTGTACAATGTTCTGCTGCCAGACCACCAAAGCAAAGGGGTTTTTTGGCACAATAAGTAAAGAGGTAACAAACTGCAGCCCTGCTTAGTACTCTGGTGGAATTGTAAAAAGGGAGCCTGTATATTTCTGCAAAAAAATATAATCACTCAGTGGCTATTAAATGCCTCTGCAGCATAAACCCAGTTCATAAAGGAAACAAAGCATACAGAAGCTGACATTCCAACCTCAAAGGAAGGGATGAATTCATTTTCCCTTGACACTGACATCAGCTGAACCTCAACATATTTATAAAATGACAAAGGGCATAAAAACAACTTGTTTTCAAAGTGTTCTGCGAACATTAATCTTTCTGGCATCCCATAAGGTAAAGTAGATATCATCTCTGTTTTACAGTGGCAGAACTATTAAATGGCTTGTGCAAGGCTGTGTAAAGTCTAGTCTTAACAGTTATTAGCAATCAAGGGTATCTGGCTTCTAGTCCTGTTTTCAACAAATGATCTTTGTCAGGTCCTTCCCTTCACTGATCAAATTACTGATTTAAAATATCTGGATTGTTGAAAGACAGTGTAAGTATAGTAACAGAGAAGAAGCAGTGTTAGTCTATACACTGTCAAAACAAAAAAGCAGTCAAGTAGCACTTTAAAGACTAACAAAATAATTTAATAAAATAATTTAATAATTTATTAGGTGAACTTAATAAGCTCACCTAACACATTATTTTGTTAGTCTTTGAAGTGCTACTTGACTGCTTTTTTTTGTTTTGATAGTTTAATTCCTCTCTTTCACCCTGATTTGGGATAAATTAATTATTTAAAGAAAAGATCATCTCCGTACAAGTCTACCTGTGATGTTTATACATTCCAGAAAATGTAAAGATTGCTCAACAGTCCTGTCAGTAGTAATAACTCAGTCACTGCAGCAGTATGGTTGCTTTGCTACTTGCTCACAAAACTGTGGGGCTTAAAGTTTTTTCCCTGTCTGCACTTCTGATGAAAGCTGCCTTTGAATCTGTCCACACAAAACTTGTTTGAGTCAGCAATTCAAATAACTGGAATCCGGCAGAAGCATGTTTTTTTGTGTTAAAGAGTTTGCTGAGTACCGGCTCCTATCTGCCCCCCACAGCCAATCCCGTGGTTAGGGCTGCTGAGGTGCTGGTACTCAGTACTGGCACAAAAAAAAAGGACTGGGCAGAAGTGTACAGAAAACAATCCTTTTTTAAAAAACTGGCAAGTTTCAAAGCATGAATGACAGCTAACAAGTGTACATTAGTTACTGCTTAAACTGTGAGAACAACAAGAAGTCTTGTGGCACCTTATAGACTAACAGATATTTTGGAGCATCAGCTTTCGTGGGCAAAGAAAGCCCTGCTTCACCAGATGCATGAGTCGGGGGGGGGGGGGTGGTTTCAGAGGGGTATTTAAATAGTGGGGTCCCAGTAAGAGGGAGGGCCAGAGCTGACAAGGTCTATTCACCAAGGTGGAAAAGGCCCAGTATCAACAGCATTTATCAAAAGAGGAAAAAACAAGTAACATCAGACAGGGGGATGTGAACCTTTGCCAGAGTCTAATCACAAATGTCTCCCTGGACACTCAGTGGCAGATTTAAGGGTGACAGTTCTGAAACAAAAAAATTTCAAAAATCAAATGGAGAGAGAAATCTCTGAGCTGCAATTTATTTGCAAATTTGACTCCATTAACCATGGATTAGACAGAGACTGGAAGTGGCTTGCAGCTTACAAAGGCAGTTTCTCTGCTCTAGGTGCTAATATCTCCCCATTAGACTCTGACAAAGGCTCATATCCCCCTGTCTGATCTGACTCGTTTTTTACTCTTTTGATAAATGCTGTTGATACTGGGCCTTTTCCACCTTGCTGAATAGACCTTGTCAGCTCTGTCCCTCCCTCTTACTGGGACCCCACTCTTTAAATACCCCTCTGACACCACCCCCCACACTCATGCATCTGGTGAAGCAGGGCTTTCTTTGCCCACGAAAGCTGATGCTCCAAAATATCTGTTAGCCTATAAGGTGCCACAAGAATTCTTGTTGTTCTCGAAGCTACAGACTAACGCAGCTACCTCTCTGATGCTTAAACTGCGTAACTTTACTTCAAGGAATTCAGAGGTGGTTATTTTGTAGTCTGCCCTGTTTTTCCAGCAGATGGCAATAACCCATAATGGGTGAGCAGGATGAATAGAATGTACACAGGACTGCATAGTGTGTGAACATGAATGGGACCATGAGCTTCCTGTGCAGCAATAAGAAAAAACATATGAGTCCCAGGAGAGGGAGTAAATGTGTGAATAAATAATAGATGGCTAAAATCTAGCCAGCTAGAAAATACATGCACAGAAGGAGAGAGTGCATAATTCATCTATAATTACTTTGAAAGGATTTTAAATAAAGGCAAAAGACAAAATGCATGTTCCCTTTGTTGCTTTTTGAAGTATAACAGAGCTGAGTGTTTTGTGTTCAGATGATTACTTGGGAAGCTGCAGAAATGCAGGCTGAACAGGTATCATTTCATCATTGTCCTTAATGGAAGATAACTAGTCAGCACAGAAGGACTATCCTGCGACATTGGAGACGCATGCCACAAACGCAGAAGAGAAAAGATGCATCAAAGGCAATGCTCCCTCTAATCTTTCCATCTATATGTGGATTTTTCCATCTAGGTGTGGAATAATTTCTGAGGCACACTAAGGCATGTGTAAATGTGCACCATCAATAGAAACAAAACCTAGCTGTGAATGCTCTGCTAATCAGCTGGGCTGCATTTGATTCTTTCCTGAGCTGCACAAGCTCACGGGGACCACTGCTCAAAGGAAATCAATAGCAAGCTCTAGAAATATTTACTATATTCTGTGGGCAACAAGGCCTTTAGGTCTTTACATAATTAGGAGATGACAAAATTTGGTGCTACTCTTCTCACTCTTTTCTCTTCCACCAAGATACTGGCTTCTATTTCTTTTGCCAAAAGAATACCGCTGTTTCTATTGAGTCCTCTGCAGTATAGGTTGTATGCCCCAGAATCCTTTGCACCAGTTGCTGTGGTATTTTTAAGCCAGGTGATATGGCTTCAAAGACTCTGAATCATGTCCAAGACTCAGAAAGTGCTATTGCATATAAAACTGAACAAAGAGGAAGCCATATGAGCAGAAGCTGGAGTCAGAAGACTGGTTTAAGACAAACATATTTTGAGTGACCCAAGCCTGTTAGTTTCTTGCAAGCTACTATTTCTCCACTCCGTGGGGAGAAGGAAGAAAAGATTTTATGTCTTATAGCCCATTGCAAAGAGGAAGATTAACCAGATTGTTACTTGTTAATCAGTGTTTACTTGATTTTTTTTTAATATTGCCATATGAAATAGAAATGCAGCTAACATGATTATTACACAAATACTACTTGAAATAAACAGTAGATCTGGTGAAAATAGCAGTTTTGCTACACTGGAGCCTTTATAGTAAATATTCCTCAGGAGCCAAACATCTGGAGTGTTGTTAAACAGTTATGATAATAATAAACATATTAATACCATATATATAGCCTGTTTTGGTCATAGATGAAAGCCTCAAAATTCATAATGATGTCAAGAAAGCATCCTAGGAATAACCACTCCCACTCCAATAACCTCTTTTGGCAGCAGTAAGTACAAGGTGTTCCAGAGGAAGAAGGCCTGTAGTAAGCAGTTACGGGATAATACGCACCAGGGAAGTTTCTTCCTCTAATCACGAGTAGTTAGAAATTAGTTTGACATCAAGCTTAAATGTTGATATCCCTTCCAACGATTGTGCTCATTTTTTAAATGTTATTTATAATTAACTAGAGATATTATCCAGATAAAGGTCTAACCCTTTCTCAGAACCTGCCAAATTGTTGGCTTCAGTAATACAATGTGGCAATGCATTTCATAGTATAAGCATGCATGGTGTGAAACTACTTCCTGTTACCATTTTATAATTTGCCCCTTTTCTGTATAACTGAATGCTCTTGACTTATCACACAAAATGACTCAGGATTCCTGATCTATCTTCCATTTGCAATTAATTATTTTGTATACTTTTATCAAGTCCCTTCTTATGCATCTCTTCTCTAAGACAAACAATGCAAATCTTTTCAATCTCCCTTCAAATAGCAAAGGCAAAAATCAAATGGATATGCAAATTAGAGTTGAAAGGGTATGTCCTAATTTCTAAACCCTTCTGCACCCTCCATCTCCAGGAAAGCTAATCAAGATGGGTTAGAAAAAAAGAGCAGTTTCTGAGACCATGTGACTGTGGGATTTTACAATTGCAATTACTCTTATTATTAATAGGGCTTAAGTACAAAAAAAAAGTTGTAAAATGTATAATAACTTTTTATTACTCTCACCCACTGCCATGTCAACAGACCTAATTTGGATTTCATTTACCTCAAAGTCCTTTAGTAGCCAGAGCAACAACCAAGTTTATAAAAATTTCAGGGAATTCTTGTGATCAGCCCCTCATGAGATTCCTTTGATAAGGCATGTGATCAAGCCTCCTGGGTCTTTTACACTGCTAAAGTGCTACGCTTTGCTTATTATGAAGCTGATACAATGAAGTGACAACTTGCATGTTGCTCAGTGCTACAAATATTGATGAAGAAAATTAGTGCTGAGAAAGGCCTGTTTGAAAAGTTTTATAGTTTATTTTCTGGCCTGGAAAACAAAACAGCCATTGATAACATGTTTAATGTTAAGTGTCACTTTAATAGCTATTTGAAGGGTCTCTACTGACTGAGTAATAAAGAGATTGTGGTCTATAAATACCTGCATGTTTAGCTTTAAGGATTATCAGCCTTAGGATATGTTCATAATCTTGTAAACAGGAAACAAGCTCAATGTATTGTTATAGCAATAGTACACATACCTAAAAGATCCATTCACTTATACACACATCAGAGAGGTAGTTGAGTGAGTCTGTATCTTCAAAAACAACAAGAAGTCCTGTGGCACCTTATAGACTAACAGATATTTTGGAGCATAAGCTTTAAAGGACAAAGATCTGCTTTGTCCAAAATATCTGTTAGTTTATAAGGAGCCACAGGACTTCTTGTTGTTTCATTTATATACATAGTTTAGCATTATACGCTTCCATCTTGACTCAGCTTGTTTTTCTTCTTTGCTGTGACACCTCCCTTTTAAGTCATGGTATCATAGTTCATACCAACAGCTTCCTGCATGGTTGGAGTCTGATACGTCCCTGGCAGTCAGGGCAACATTTTTCTTTGGTATTTGTGTAAACAGGATCTGAAGGAACTGAATGAATTCTCTCCTAACAGCTAGCCACAACAGGGAGAAGCTTCAGGAGCAAACTGTACTTTAGTTCTGTTGGAGTTCTGCAATTTTACTATGGCGTCAGATCCAACAGTTGCAGAATGCTACCTGCAGTAGACTTATGCTGCTTAGATATCCAGCAGATAGTGGTATTACTCAAAATGACCAACTTTACCAAGGTTTGGGTTACAAATCACTTTATTGAATGCAGAGGTACTGAAACCTTGTTATCAATGTGTCTTTCATTATCACATGAATGATGGGAAGCAGAACTATGCTTAACCAGTCCAAGGGGGTCACCCTCATTTGAAAGGACCTCGTTAAGCCAGGGGCTCAATGCCAGAGCCCTATGAAAGACAGAGGACTAGGAGTCTGAGCCGGGAGGTGTGGAAGCTTCCTAGTGTTTGGGGCTGGTTTAACCTGTTCCTCCCCCCAGGTCTGCAGATGGGGGCGCAAAGTGGACAACTGCCCTGGGCCTGGTGATTCACAAGGGCCAGAGGCTCCTGAGTACCACTACAGTAGGAGCAGCAGCAGTTGGAGCCACAGGTCCTTTAGCTTGCTGCTGGGATCTAGGCAGCTGTCAGGGCTGTTTATGAATGGGGTGAGCCAGCACTGAGCCCTGGCTGCTCCCAGCACCGTCCCACCTCTCTGGGGAGAATGGAGCTGAGCCTTTTGCCGGGTGCGTGCTTCCCATTGTTCAATAATAGAGCTCAAATGGGCTTCATTAGGCTCTTTATTTTAAATGCTCAATCAGAGCTGAAATCAGTTGTGGGGGACTATTTTTGTCCAGCCTCCTAAGAGCTAAAAATCACCACAGCTGGCAGGGTGGGCAGGCAGTAAGGAGCAGTGGCTGGCAGGATGGCAAGCTAAAGCAAGTGCTCAGATGGCAAAACAAGCAAGCTACCTTCTTCCCTGAGTGGGAAGTGAAATCACAAAGATGTGCCTCTGAACCCAGGGTCCTCTCTGACCGAGGACAACCGCTATGAGTGGTGTATTGTGAGGGAACAAAAGGGCGCAGAAAAGGAACTTTAGGTTATAAAAATAAAAACAGGGGATGGAAGCACTGCCCCATGCACGCTGGGGTGAATGTCCTGCCCACGGTTTTGTGATTATGAATCTGGATGAAGGCATTTCCCTCATTGTTGGAAGAGGTTATTCACCCATTAAACATGTCTTTTCTGCACTCAAACGTTGTCTACACTGGGTTTTTTGTTTTGTTTTTTCAGAAAAAAGCAAAAATACCTACAACAAAAAACAAGCATTCATACAGCCAAGCGTGCTATTCTGTGATAAAAGGGCTTTTATCTTGAAATAAATAACTCCAGCTAAACCAATGACTTTTGCCAACCCTCCCTCCCACCACCACGCAGGTTGAAATTCACTTAATGTGTACCATGCAGAGGTATTTGTGATTTTATTAGCCTCCAGGGAGGATTCCCATTATGCACAGGTAAGTAGTCACTCTAGGCAGCACAGTAAACTCTGCTGCCTTTTTCCCAGGTGTGCCAAGATGCCACCCACTCCAAGCCCTGGAATTATAAAAGGTAGACATTGCTGCAAGCTCTGTCCTTTTTTTTCCCTCCTTCCTTGTGAATCTGCTGGCATTCTGTTTCTGTGACCTCATGGCTTCTGCAGATTTTTTTTCTCAGGTTGGCTACTGCTCCAAAAAGGCGTCAGAATGGAATCATGCTCAACTCATGGATCTCCTGGGCCTGTGGGGCGAGGAGCCTCTTCTTTCCCCAGCTATGTAGGAAACAGAGGAACAGGGACACCTATGAACTGATTCACATTTCCTGTGAGAAAAGGGTTGTAACCAAGATCCAGACCACTGTAGGGCTAAGATAAAGGAGCTTCCATAGTAATACCACAGGGCTTGGAAAGCAAACACATGATCTGGAGCTTGCCGTCCCAGCACCCGAGACATGCTTGTTCCATGAGCAGCTTGGTGCCATACTGGGGATGCAGCCCATGTCAGGGCCATGTGCAGGGGTCTGCAACCAAAACAGCGAGATGAGCCATTTTTTTCAAATTCAGTTACAAAATCAATACTTCAAGAGCCGCAATGCATGTGAATACGAGATGATCCTTAATAACGAATACCAAACTGTAACATCTATTTTAAGAACTGTGCACACATGCAATGGTTTGTACTAATTTGAAAGTAGTTACCCCATCTCCAGGCTTTACCCACCTCACCCCAAATCCATCCCCTGTCCCCAAGCTTCACCCTCCCTCACATCCCCAGATTTAACCCACCTCAGCTGCCCTGCCCCAACCTGCCCACTGAATCTGGATCTTACTTGCCCACCTATGCTCTCCCCAGCACTTGTGCTCTGAGTCCCCCCAAAACTTCTCAGGCCAGAAAGTGCCTGCAGCTTGCCAAGCTGCTCCCCACCCAGCAGCGTCTGCACCAGACTCCCTGGTTCCTGAGCCCGGGCAGGGAGCTGGGCTAGGTCCTGGGGGAGCTGAGCTTTTACCACTGGATATCGCTCCAGCCTCCAGCGACTGCTGTGGAGTGAGGAGGAGCTGGGTGGTGCTGCACTGTCTGGGAGGAGGTGCTGGCCCTCAGCAAGGGAAGCTGCAATCACGGGAAGCCTCCCCCCACCTCTTCCTCCTTAGAGTGGCTGAGCAGCTCCCACAGGGTGTAGCTACCCATCCCCCTTGCTCACTCCTCCCATGTGCAGAGCGGGCAGTTCCCTGCACTGTCCTCGCTGAAATAATGGAACTAGCTTGAATTGATTTAACGCCAATTCAATTTACTTCTATTATGTCAGCAGGGACAGCACAAGAGGAGTTGGCAGTGGCAGCGCCCAGAGCCACAAATGCCTCCTTAGAGAGCCATGTGCGGCTCCAGAGCCACAGGTTGTTGACCTCTGCCCATGTGGATACCTGTACTGTGGAGTTACAGTACAGTCCTAATGAGAAGGAGAAGTGGGCTTCTGTTGAGGATCCCTGCAGCCAGCAATGCACTATGGGTTCCCAGCCCCCACTGAAGAGTCAGGAGCTCATCAGCTCCCAGGAGGAAAGCAGCACACAGCCAAGCCTGGAACTGCATGCAGACAGGGCTAGGCAGTCTACACAGGATGCACACACTTCAGGTTTGTGCAAGTGTTGCTGGGGAAGCAGGGAGGCTGGAAGGGGAGCTGCTGCTGAGAGTAGGGTGACCACTTTGCCCCATGGCAAATATGGGACACTGGCCTCGAGCGATGGGGCACTGCTGTTCCATGTCGGGGCTCCTCAGTGATGGGTGGCAGATGCCCCACAGTGAGGCACCAGGGATGGAGGCTCCACAGTTTCCTGATGAAGGGGAGTGGAGGACTGGGTCTCCACAACCTCCCAGCAGGGTGGCACCAGGGACTGAAGAGGTTGCCCTGTGGCAGATCTCACCCATAGTGGCGGCTGCCTCCGTGGGGTGCCAAGGAATGGGGCAGCCACCTAGTGGAGGAGCTCCCTGGCAGTGGGGGCTGCTGCCTTGAGACACCAGGGAACAGGAGCCTCACAGAATGTGGGACAATTAACCCATTTTCTTAAACTCAGGAGGCCTGTGACAGCTTAAAGAAGAGCCTGTCCTGGGAAAAACAGGATGGATGGTCACTTTAGCTGAGAAGTGCGTCTGGAAGCCTGCTAAGGAACATTCTGAGGAGCCAGGTGGTATCCCAGAAATGCATTAATGTTTTCATGTATTTTCATCTGATTATGCATGGAGATATTTCCAGAGGATCTTCTGAATCTTCTCCCTAAGAGTCCTAGGGAGTGCAAGGCTCTGTGCCACTGTGGAAAGTTACCCAGCCAGTCCACTGCTGCATCTGCGGTAGTGGGACCAGGGCTGCACGGAGCGAGGCAGTGTAAGGGGCAGTTCTGAATGTGCTGCACTCTATCTTTTTTTTTCTTGCAAACTTTCAGCATAGAAATATCCGTTATAGCTATGGCAGCCTACAGACAAGGGGAATGGGGTCAAAATATTAGTGGCTGCTGCATGTATCTGCAGAGTTGCCCAGTATAAACACCAGTCAAATCCCAATCATCAACTTTTACCCCCAACCTTACACAACCCTAACCCCTATTTCCTCTTTTCCACACCCTGCAATCCTTCCAACAGTGGGGCTAAATACTCACCATCTTCAGGAACGGGAGGTCTCACACCCTGAATTTGAAAAAGGATATTTTCCCTGGACAGGGCAGATTGGAATGCAGGCATCATAAAAAGTTGTGCTACCTCAAGGTCTCCCACAACAGGCATTGTTATGAGAAACAGCCCTTTGCTTTTTAACAGCTGCCTCTGTGATCAACCTAGCTAGCTACATGAGTGATGTGAGAGGACATAGGAAGAGATTCAGAGAAGAAGTCTTTGGGACATTATGAAAGCATGTACCTAGGAAGTGGAAGTGCTGTGGAAGGAAGATAGGGAAGACCACAGGACAGCAAGAGATGCCAGGCAAGCCATAAGGACAGTACACATGCAAAGGAGAGAACAAGCCACAGAGTATCGTCCAGGTTCTAGAGGAAAAGATTGAGCTAATATGTTCCGTGGCGTGGAACACTGACCTGCACTGGCAAAGTTTGCCCCACCTGCACTGTCAGCATAATTCTGCAGCCATAAACCCTCCATGCACCCCAACGCAAAGCCTGCTCTGGCATGAGGTTGCCTTCCTGCCCCTACTTCCCTTCCCAAACCACTCAACACCACACCTCAGCTATGAACAGGATGATAGCTGATCCCTGACACAGCTGTGATCCTTTCCCTCTCCCCTCTGGTTCCAATATCCCCAGCTCTTATCCATTGCTACTTCATTATGAATGGTAACCATTGGATCGAAGAAAACATGAAGGTGTGCTCAGTGCCTTTATTCCTACAATTAGCCTGGGTAACACAGGTAGTAGAAAGCCAGAGGAGTCGGGGAAGGGTGTCACTTACCCACAAGTACCATAATAATCTGTGTTCTCATTGCCAAAATGGTTCCTCAGGGCCTCCTTGATACTAATGGCCACCTTATGGGCCTTCCTGACAACACAAGTGTCTGGCTGGCTCAAACACACTGGCCAGATGCTCAGCTTGCCCACGCCAGTCATGAGCAAGTGCTTCCCCCTCACTCTCATGTAGGTTGAGAAGGCACGGCCAGGACCATGGGGATATGGTCCTGTAGCAGGTCAAGCCTCCCATATAAGCAGCGCCACCTCCCCTTCAAGCATCCGAATGTGCATTCGTCACCTATGTGGCATCGGTTCAACAACAGGCTCAACACCTCCTTCTGCTGTCTAGCTGCCTGGTGTGAGGCTTCATGAGCCAGGGCTGTAAGGGGTAGGCAGGGTCCCCCAGGATCACTATAGGTCATCCCAAATTTATTCTGCCATCTGGAGACAAAGTGCCTTCCTGCAGCTTTCTGGACAGCCCAGTGTTTCTAAAAAGGCACCTTTCCAAACCACCCAGCATTTATGTCTGTACAATAGCCACAGTGATCTGTAAGTGCTTGGAGAACCATTGAGAAGTACCCCTCACATTCAACATACAGTTAGGGCACCCCACTTCTGCAAAGCCAGCCACAATCTTATCCACGTTCCTCAGAGTCACAAACCAGTGCAGTAAAATGTGATTCATTGCCCTGCACACCTGCATCAGCACTGCCCCAACAGTAGACTTCATGCAAAACTGACTGGCACCTGAGCGGTAGCAATCAGGAATAGCCAGCTTCTACAGGGCAATGGCAACACCCTTCTGCATAGAGAGAGCAGCTCTCATATGGGTGTCCTTGCACTGCAGTTCTGGTGTCAGCTCAGCACAGAGCTCAAGGAAGGTGGCTTTACACAGCCTGCAGTTATGTAGCCACTCTTCATCATCCCGCACCTGCAGGACAATGCGATCCCACCACCCTGCGCAGGTCTCCCCTGTCCCAGAAGCAATGGTCCACAGTGCACAAACCCTGTGACACAGAAGCACACATCTGCTGGAGTCCAGCTGTGGGATGTAAGGCGGCTGCAGCTCTCCTCTGCCTGGTGCTCCTCCCACTCTTACTCTGTCCGCTTGGAGAGAAAGTTCAGTATTGGGGCTTCTGCACTGAGTGTTGCCAACACCACCTGATGATGCACAGCACCAAAGATCTGTGACAGCTCTGACACTAAATCTTGCTGTAATGCAGGATCCATGACGGCTGCCTGCCGACCCTGGTGAGCTGGGCTACCTCTGGCAGTTTTAAATGGCAGGCAAATGAACTGGAAGCTGCAGGGGCAATCCTGGAAGAGAAGGGGTTGATGGGACAATTTCCTTATTTCCAGGAAGCCCTGCGTTTCCGGTTGTCTTCCTACAACGCCAAGCAAGTGAATGAGATGCCAGGCATGGTGGGATATGTCCCAACATGCACTGCTCTTTTTTTTCGAAATTGGGCTCTTTGAGTGTGAAGGCTCCTTTTAGAAATACTGTGCCTGTGTGAATGAAATTTTCTGAAATTACTTATTTCAACATTAGAACGCTGAGCTAAGTAATGTCGAAAAGCCCTGCAGTGTAGCCATACCCTCAGAATCCGTGCTTGCAAGTGGGGAGGTATTGCTTCTCAGAGCTGCCCAGTGTGGTGTATCAGAGAGGTAGCCGTGTTAGTTTGTAGCTTCGAGAACAACAAGAAGTTTTGTCGCACCTTATAGACTAGCAGAAATTTTGGAGCATAAGCTTTCGTGGGCAAAGACCTGCTTCATCAGATGCATGAGTGGGGGGTGGTTTCAGAGGGGTATTTAAAGAGTGGGATCCCAGTAAGAGGGAGGGACAGAGCTGACGTCTATTCAGCAAGGTGGAAATGGCCTAATATCAGCAATACTTATCACAGGTGGAAAAAAAAAGTCAGATCAGGCAGGGGGATGTGAGCCATTGTCACCGTCTAATGGGGAGATATTAACACCCAGAGAAGAGAAGCTGTTTTTGTAAGCTACGAGCCACTCCCAGTCTCTGTTTAATCCATGGTTAATGGAGTCAAATTTGCAAATAAATTGCAGCTCAGAGATTTCTCTCTCCATTTGATTTTTGAAATTTTTTTGTTTCAGGACTGCCACCCTTAAATCTGCCACTGAGTGTCCAGGGAGATTGGAGTGTTTCCCCCACAGGCTTCTGTACATTACCGTTCCTGATGTTTGATTTATGTCCATTTATTTTTTTACGGAGAGACTGTCCAGTTTGGCCAATGTAAATTGCAGTGGGGCATTGCTGGCACATGGTCGCGTATATTATATAAGTAGATGTGCAGGTAAAAGAGCCCCTGATGGCATAGTTGGTGTTAGGTCCTGTGATGATGTCACTGGTATAGATATGTGAGCAGAGTTGGCAGAGAGGACTGTTGCAGGGGCTGGTTTCAGGCCTAGAGTCACTGGTTTGTGATTTGTAGTGACTGGTGAGGATTTAAGGTTGGCAGGCTGTCTGTAGGCGAGGACAGGCCTGCCTCCCGAGGACTGTGAGGGTGAAAGATAATTGTTCAGAATAGGTTGCAGATCTCTGATGATGCGTTTGAGAGGCCTGAGGTAGGGGCTGTATGTGATGGTCAGTGGTGTTCTCTTGTTTTCCTTGCGATGTCGGTCTTGTAGCAGATGGCTCCTGGGTACCTGTCTGGCTCTATCAGTCTGTTTCCTCACTTCCTTAGATGGGTATTGTGGCTTGAGAAAAGCTTGGTAAAGGTCTTGTAGATGTTTGTCTCTGTCTGATGGATCAGAGCAAATACGGTTGTACCTTAGTGCCTGGCTGTAAACAATGGATTGTGTAGTATGCCCTGGATGGAAGCTGGAGGCGTGTAGATAAGCATAGCGGTCTGTGGGTTTTCGGTATAGGGTGGTATTTATGTGATCATCGCTTATCTGCACAGTAGTGTCCAGGAAGTGAATTTCTTGTGTGGACTAGTCCAGGCTAAGGTTGACGGTGGGGTGGAAACTGTTGAAATCACGGTGGAACTCTTCAAGAGCCTCCTTCCCATGTGTCCAGGTGATGAAGATGTCATCAATGTAGTGCATATAGAGGAGGGGAGCTAGGGGACGTGAACTGAGAAAGTGTTGTTCCAGGTCAGCCATAAAAATGTTGGCATAGTGTGGGGCCATGCGGGTGCCCATAGCAGTGCCGCTGATTTGAAGGTATAATTTGTCCCCAAATCTGAAATAGTTGTGGGTGAGGACAAAGTCACAAAGCTCTGCCACCATATGTGTCTTGGTCTGATCAGTGATAATGTTCCTAACAGCTTGGAGTCCATTTTCATGTGGGATATTCGTGTAAAGGGCCTCTACATCTATGGTGGCCAGTGTGGTGTGTAATTTTCCTAGGTTACTGGGTTGTTATCAATGACAAGGAATCCCTGTTGTCTGATAGCTCTACCTGGCAAAAGGGTTATATTTGTGTGCAGGAAAAAGGTTTTAACCCCAGTAATTCAAAATACAAGGTAGGTCCAGATAGTCCAGGGGCTCTTTCAGGATCCATTTGTGGCTCCAAGTGCTGTTGCCACTGACTCCACTTATGGCTCCGGAGGCTGCTTCCCTTAAACAACGCCCATTGTTAAAATGGATTTTAGTTTTTTGTTTAAGTGGTGTTAGCCTCCAGAGCCACTGAGCAATCAGCTGTAGCAGTGGGAAAGCTCCAGGGCAGGGAGTTTCCTGCACTGCATATGGCGGAACTCTAAGACTGCAGGAGAGCTGGGCAGAGGGGCAGATGAGCCTGCCTTGCTGGAGTAGCGCACAGAGATCCTCATCTCAGGAAGGTAAATCCTGGTGTTGCGGGGGAGAGGCTTTGAGGCTGATAGGGGTTAAACCTGGGGATGTGGTGGGGTGAGTTTGCATGATGCAGTGGTAAAGGTTGGGTATAGGAGGGCAGATTTGGGGGCTGAGGCACCTAAAGCCTGGAGCTAGGGGTGACTTAACTTCCTAACTAGTAGAAATAATTGTGTGTGTGCTGTTCTGAAAACAGGGGTGCCATAAAGTGTGGTTTGACATTTATTAAAGACTGTCTCATATTCATGTGCATTCAGACTTTTGTAAGTATGGATTTTGTAATTGAATTTGAGAAAATGGCTCTTCTCGCTGTTTCGATTGTAGACCCCCTGCTATAGCCTGTCTTACAAACCTTGCGAACTAGTATTGCACAAAACTCCCTGTTTACAGATTGAACGGTTTGCATTAGAACTGGCTGGGGATAAAAATAAATCAAAACTTTGTATTTGTCTATATTCAGAGGGTTCAAAGTGGACCAATTTTTCAAAAACAATTCAATTTTTAATCAACATTTCTATAACAAAAATTGTAACTGTTACTGGACTCTTGTTTATTATAACCATGAGTTCTGGTAAATGAAAAATTTAATAATCTGCAATGATGATTTCAATAATAAGTGGCTTGGTCTTGGAATTGAGCCAATAGGAGAGAGACAAGTAAGGAGCTTTTATCATAGGAATGTATTATGAAATCCCAGCTAAGTTCTTTAGTGAGTTGCAGTGAAGAAGCAATGCACCTGCTGCTAGCCAACACAGATTTTTTCCTGACAATGCAGTGGGGTTGTGAGAGTTCAGCCAATCACATGATCTAACTAGCTGAAAGTTCTCAAGTCTTCAGTGTGTTCGGCAGGCCAATAGCCATTCCAATTTGGCCAAGCTTCCTCTTTTTTTTCTAACTATAAACTGACATTGTTAGAAATCAAAATAAAGAGGAATAAATATGAGCCAGACCCATTACAACCTTTATTTTAAAGTCATTTGCTTTCTATTTTAGAAAATGAATGCCACATTTCTGACTAAAAGCCATGTGAGAAAACAATTGATAATGGAAATATTGTTTGAGGCTTTGCTAGAGTACTGCTGCTAGCTTCACCCTGCAAAGGAGTAAGTCTCTTTGTGCTCTCTTTTTTCCCTCTGCAAGGAGGAACAAATAAACAAACAGAAATGCAACTGTAAAGAGGGCCAGACAGCTCTCCCCTGGCATCTAGTGATGAGCTGAAAGAGCAAGGTTTCAGGAACAGACTGTATCTGCATAACCGCACTTACTCTGCCTAGGTATTCAGCAAACAGGCCTCATTAGCCAACATGATCGATTTAGCCTGGTGTTGGGTTATAAAACACGTTAGTATGAGGTGCAGGGGTAAGGAAATGGTGTTCTCCTTATTGCCCAAGTAAAGGGCAGAAGAACTGTGCTTAGCAAGTTGTGACTTCAGGAGCGACCCTTAACAGAACTGCATTTACCAAGCAGGTTAGGGATGCCAAAGTGAAAAGGGAGGGTGGCATGGGCTTTGCTCAAGGAATCTAAGGCTATGTATACACTACACCTCAGATTAGTGTAAGTTACGTTGCTGGAGTATGCAAATAAGCCAGTGCACTGAAGGATGTAAGCTACATGGACCAAAGAGCCTGTGTGGACAGCATACAGTTGATGGAAGAGCATCTCCTGCCAATCTAGCTACCAATGCTCATGGGCGCTGGAATAATTAAGTTAGCAGAAGAGCTCTCTCAATGGCTTAGAGCATTAGCACTAGCAGTACTACAGCACCACAGTTGCATAGGTTCAGTTGTGATGCAGCCAGAGCCCTATGCAGTCTTTGACTCCTCTCCACTGTTTAAAGGTACAGCTAAATAGGCTCAGCTGATCACTGGAGCTGACCTCACTGCTAGCCAAGTCTAGTGCTAAGCCTGAGGCCTGCTGTGGGGCAGTGGTTCAATGAAAGAGATTGTGGTGAGGTTCCACTAACTGCTGAAGTCACTGAGAGCTGGGTTAGTTAAGCGATGGGACCTCAAGATGTGGCAGTGCAGCAGAGAGGCAGGTGGTAGCAGAGGAAGTGATAGCACAAGGCAGCTAATGGTGGTGGACTGACGCAGAGTGAATAATGGCAGCTGTGAGCTGGTGACAGCATAAGCCGAGGCATTGCTTGACTCTGCTACCTTCCACTGTCCCTTTAGGGGTAGGGAAGGTAAAATAACTCAGGGCCTTTGCTGACTGAGGACAGCAGCGGTGAGTAGTGGGGCAGTGGAGGGGAAAATGGAGTGGCAGGTTAAATGGACAATTTGTTAGATTTTCATACCTCAAGGTGAAACACCGTGGTTAAAGATCAGGGCCATTCCTAGGGGGGTGACCCCATTGTACCTTCCTTCTCTGCTCCCTTCCCTTCCTGGGCTCATTCCAGCTCTTCCCGCTCATCTTCTGCCCCGCCTTTTGCCCCTTCCCAAAAGATCTTCCCCAGAGCTACACAACTTGGAGGACAATGGGGGCGGGGGGAAGCTAGCGCAGGGCAGTAGCAGGGGTTAGCCATCTGGGTACCTCTGGGCGGGTGGGCTATGATCCTGGGCCTTTGTATCCAGCACTGCCCTCCTAATGTGTGTTTATGTTGGGGTGGTTGGACGTCCCTAGGCCAGTGGGAAGAACCAGCGGGGAAACAAACCGAGGCCTGGATGATCCCTGCACAAGCTAGGCCAGTGAGATGCAGTGCAGAGGCTCATCATCTGCTTCCAGCACCCACCACATGCCTCCTCATTTCCGGCACCTATGCATCAGGGCTCCTCATAGCTGGGGAAGGGCAGAGCTCAGGGCTACCCATGGTTCTGCTCCTGGCTTCAATGGGTGAATTGGGGATACTGGGTCTAAAGCTGGGGGAGGGTGGTGGAGTGGTACAGGCTGCTGTGTGCCTTGCTCTGTTTCCCAGGCTCCCAGTGCTGCAGTGAGTATGTGTGTCAGGGGGATGGAGGGGATGATCTCTGCTACTGCCCTGTGCTAGCCCCCTCAGGGTAACCTTGGTCCTTCTTTTGTCTAGTGGGCTCTGTCCCATCCATGGGATGGATAGGGTGACTGCCATAGGGCCTCCCAAAACACAGACCCCATTGTGGCCATCCCAAACAATCATACGTGCAGTACAGCTCTGCAAAGTATACTGCGTAAACTACTTTGGGGTGCATATTTGACTTGAGATTTTGAATGTGGTTGTGGTGTTTTCCCAAACCAAGTCTTAATTCCCTTTCCCTTTTTAAGAATAATTCTCTTTTCTTATACGCACACTGTTTGCCAGTGGGGAAGGTTTGCCTCTTGTAGGGTCCCACAGGTGATGTCAAATTTTCCCAGACTCCTGGATAAGGACTCAAACTAGTTCTGATTGGTTTGATTGAAGCTTTGTTCTGTCCCACAGCACAAGTTTTATGTCAGGTTAGCACAGGACTTATTCTTCTTTACTTTTTATTTGCCACATGGTTTGGTGATGGAATCTATTTAATGCATTCTCTCATTTTAACTTTGTGCTGTGACTGATGGCTATATGGAGCTGAAAATGTTCACTGTGAAAACAGCAAGGAGTCCTGTGGCACCTTAAAGACTAACATTTATTAGGGCATAAGCTTTCTTGGGCTGCAGCTAACTTCATCAAATGCACAAACTTGTCCCCATTGTGAAAGTTCTTGATTTTTAGGATACTAGTAGGAAGAGGAGAAAAAAATATATATATACACACACATTTTTATCAACGTTTCAGAAGTAATTCAGGTGCTTATTTCTGACAAGCAGGGAATTAACCTATTTTAATTAAATTAAAAGCTATGTTGATTCCTTCCCCATTTAATTCAGATAATCAGAAGTTTGTGAAATTTACAAGGGACTGTACTGAAAGATGTAATTTATATGTATCCAAATAATAGCCAAATGTTTCACTTTTGTAACACCTTCCATCCCAGGAACTCAGATCAGTTTACAACACTTAAGCTCCACAACATCCAGGAGGCAGGTAAACAGAACCAGTGAGACAGGAGTGTTTGTAACCACTTTTCATTCCAATTGATGAAGATGACATAAAAAAAATGCTGGATATTTGTTAAGAGTAGAGAGTCCTGTAAACTGCCCTCTCTGGTTCAACAGTGAAACAGAGAGCTTCCCTGAATTTTGACTAATAATTTGTGCTTAAATCAGATTTTCTGTATATATATACAACTATACACCTTGCCACAAACAAGTAAAGTAATTATGGCTTCTTGGTTAGCTGAGCCAGAAAACAGTAAATTGACAAGTTCATTAAAAAAAAAACACAGGAATCTGTATTTCTGTAAAGAGCTTTCTTAGATTGTTAGAATGAACTTAAAAGAGGAAGTGATTGTAATATATGCGTAGGTGGTGAAACAGCTATTGTTTATATAGTGGTGAGTGAAGAGAAGCTGCCGTAAGTACTGAGCAAAGCAACAGCAGGGAGGTGTTGTCTCAGGATATATTTTTGTTGGGCTAATTAGGTAAGTTTTGAAAAGTAAATTTTTAAGAACACTTGCTGCTATTGCAAAATAAATATTTCCATTTGTATCAGAGTTTTTTCCCCATTAAACACACAGTTCTGCCTCGAAGCTCGATGAAGAACAGGAAGAAAAAACAGTAAGGAAACAAGCACAGTATTTTCTGGATGTCTGTCCACCAAAGGCAGGGAAGTAGGGTTTTCCTTCTTTGTTACTCACAAAAGTTGCTACATAATTCATGATGAAGTCAATCTATTTTGTTAGAGGAAAAAAAAATCACAACTAAAACAATTAATTTACAGGAATTAGTAACATATTTCAAACACTGTTTCTATTAGTTAGATATTAGAAACAATAAGGTGCTAACATGAAAATTTCAGACAATTTGAATACCCATAGTTGAAAATGAATCAGAACACAGATGCAGAATTACTATAATTAACTTGTAAAATAGTAGCTAGTTTAGGATTTTGATTCAGGAGTTTTGGAGAAAAAGAAAACGTAAAATTAGAGTGGGACCTGGCTATTCCCATTTAATTGGCTTGTATATACAGCCAGTTTTAAAAAAGGGGGCAGAGGCAGTGTTCAAACTGTATTGTTAGTGAGTAGTCTCAAAAGAAATTGGAAAGAGGTTGAAGCAGGGGCTGCAGAATGCCATGGGGGCAGATGGGGACTTCTCCCCTCCCTTCCCACTGGAGAATTTGGCACCAGCCAGAATCTCTTTCTGCTTCCCTGTGGGTTGCTAACTCTCCCAAGTAGGACTAGATGCCATTTGTGGCAATGTCATCTGGTCTGTCCAATATGGAAGACTTGGCAACCCCTACCAGTCCCCATCACATCAGCCCTAACAATCAGAACAGGGCAGTGAGAATACAGGAACAGTATTGAAGGTCAGAGCCAGGAATCAAAGGCAAAGCTGGAATCAGGAACCAGAGCCAAGGGTCAGGAGTCCAATAACTAGCTACAAAGCAGCTGTATTATTACAACTGGCACTTCCTGGAATGCTTCCTGGGCTAAAAAAGGGTGCCTGGACCAGTCAGGAGCAGATGTTTCCATTGAGCAATCTACCTGCCCCAAATAGTCCTGCTGGCACAAACTATAAGGTACCTACCATCACATAAATGTAGTCCTATTAGAAACTACACATCAGCGTTCTTGGCAGTTCACACCCCTGCAGACCAGACTGTGATGCTTCATCCACAAAACTGCCACCCTAGGCAGCTGTCTAGTTCCATATTCCAGCTCAATAATGGTTGGCCATGGTTTGTGTGGTCTCCCAACTCTATGGCCACTGAGTATTGACAGTATTATGGTTTAGAGACAGTCAGCTAAGATTTGGGTGTTCTGGTTTCAATTCCTGACGTTGTCAAAGGCTCACTCTCTGGTTTGGGCAAGTTACTTAATTTCTGTATGTCTCAGTTCCCCATCTCCAGTATTTTGTTATTTCATGTTTTGTTTGTCCTGTCTATTTAGAGTATAAACTATTTGGCTTAGGGTCTCATTCTTTCCACATGTATATGCACAGTACCCAGCAGGATGGGGCCTTAGTCTTATCTGGGACATTTAAATGCTGCTGTAAGAGAAATAATAATAGAGAAAATAGTGGAAAAAAGCAAGCAAGTTAACCTTATTTAAGTGGGTTAATTTAAAAGTCCTTGATTTCAGTAGTTTTTCATTGGTAATCATGAGGATTTATTCTAAATGGTGTGTTTGTGAGCTCTGTAGCCTGTGGCAGTTAAAATTATCAGCAAAACACAGAAAAATTGTAAAATCAGATTTTTAACAATGCTTATCAGAGTAAAAGTTTAAGTCTCAGATTTTCAAGGTCACAATGATTTGTGAATGAATTGACAATCAATTCTTGAAACGCATGGGGGGGGGTGAAGTGACTAAGGTTGCTATAGCCACGATATTGTATATGGGAAAAATACACTCCTCGTGCCTATGACAGCATTCGATGAAAATAGGCCCGTCTCCCACCTCATCTCTGCCCCGTCACCCCTCCCTCCCAGCTCCTCTCCACACCCCCATCTCCCCTCCTCCTCACCCAGTTTCTCTTGCCCCACCTCCTCTGCCCTGATCTCCCCTCCCCCAGCTCCTCTCGCACCTCTATCTCCCCTCCCGCTTCCACTCCTCTCTGCCCTGATCTCCCCTCCCCCAGCTCCTCTCGCACCTCTATCTCCCCTCCCGCTTCCACTCCTCTCTGCCCCTCACAGCGCCTCTCCATCTCCCCTCCCCCTCCGCTCCTCTCCGCCCCCCAGCTGCCCGCTCCACACGCTGCTTCTCGCTCTTCCTCCCGCCCCCTACGGCCCCCAGCAATCCGCGGCCAGGGCCACCCCGGCTCCTCCCCTCACCGCAGCCCTCGCTCCGCCCCTCCCCTAGCACGTGACAAGGGAGCTCTGGCCCTGAGAGGGCGCGAGGCGGAGACGGCGGTAGTAGCTGGTGGGGGGTAGTGGCTGCGCTGAGGCGGGAGCGGATCCGACAGCCACCCGGGTAAGGTGGCGGGGAGCAGTGGCGCTGAGCGCGGCGGGGGCGGGGACCCTGTTGGCCGATGAGGGGCCGTCGCTGCCGCCGCCAGGGACGCCCGTGGCTGGCTGAGTGGGGGGCGGGGGAGGAAGCGTCGGGTGGTGCCCTCGATTTCTTTCCTGGGGGCGCCTGGTCCCTTGGGTCTCCGCCCTTGGGAGGCCTGCGGGTCCCGGCGGCAGCCGTGTGGGGCCGGGCTGGGCTGGGTAGCCGCCTGGTCCGCCGGCCTGGCCAGGTGAGGCCGGAACCAGGCGCTTGCGAGGATCCCGATAACGGCCGCTCTGGAATAACCTCCCCGTAGGGGAAGTTTCTCCTTGGCCCTTGCCAGTGGCTGGCGAGTGTCCGGAAGCGTCAAGGCTCCTGCTGCGCTGGGATCCAGGGGTTGCTGGACCCGTGCCGTGCCGTGCCGGAAGGCAAGGTGAGAGCAGCACTGCTGACCCCCTGCCTTCCCTATACTGGCAAGCCTGGTTGTGAAGTCGGCAGAGAAAGGCGTCCTCGCCCGTATTGAGAACGTGAAGTTGGTTTTGGGCTTTTTTTTTTTTTTTGGTGGGGGGTTGGTCATTGCATAGGCTGTGCTTGGTGCTGTTTGGTCTGTTCTTCTCTGTGTGCGTTTGTATACGGCGGGTGTACCTGCTCTCAGATTAGTTAACGGAGCTGTGAAGGTGTTGTGTAATTTTGCCTCACGTGTTAAAACGAATCCTCCGGCTCAGATCAAAATAGCTTAAATACTAGAGGAGGTGGTAGCCATTACTGTGTTTTTTTTACATGTCCATGTTGAATGTGAGCTTGTAACACACCCTAAAATAGTTTGCTGCTGTTTGTTTGTGTGCTTTAGTCATAGGGTATAGACACAGATTTGTTCAGCTATTTATAGCTGGTCGTTCTAGTCAACAACATAACAAAAGTGTACAGTGAAAGGCAAGTGGCTGATGTTAGGGTGCATGCTCATTAACTTGTACAGTTGGTGAGAAGTGGTTTTTAAAAGTTTAAAATATACCACATAAAAGTTTTTAAGCTGAGTCAATAGACAATTAACAGGCAATTAGATGTTTACTTGTTAGGTTTTTAGTTTTTAAGGAAGTGTAAATATCTGAGGGAGAACTGCATTTTGCTGCTAATATTAAAGATAGTTATGCCTGAGGAATGGGGTAGAGGTTTTCAGAATGGATTAATTTAAACCATTGATTTAAATGACCAAAAAAACTAAGATTTAAATCAGGTTACTAAAAAAACCCTAAGAGTGACTGTACGTAGTGCACTTAAGTTTGGAATAAGCCATCCTGAATTCACTAACATTTCTGTTTTTTTGAGAAAACAAGTATAGAATGGGGTTCCCTTGAGAAAGATGCATTAAACTGAAGTAACATAGGGAATAGATTGTGGCATTACCATTATGGTCTCTGATCATGATGTTCTGAAATAAGGGGCCTGTATTATGTAATAGAAAATGATAGTAGCAACTGGCAACTTTGGATTCTCTTACTGCAGCTTTCTGTATTGTATACTTGAGTGATAGATTCTAAACTTAGTTAACAGGCCATAAGGACTAGCTAAACTAAACCTTTTTTTTTCCCCTTAGTAATTTCCAACACAGGAAACAGCTTGGAAATTTACTTGTCAAATCACACTTGTATTAAAAAGCATGGAGAGAATCTTGAAAAAGTTACATTCCAAAGAGAATTATTGAAGTTACTAATCAGTGGATCTGTTCAGCCATATGAACACCTTTTATCTACATAATTTTGTACCCCATAAACAGTTTTCCTTATGATGTTTGTCTTTCAACTAGGCCCTTTGTAGTCTTTTTACTGCTTGTGCTTAATGCATTTTCCTTTTTTATCTAAGTAACAGATTTCTTCAAAATGTTCCTAGTTAGGATAGTAACACAGAGGGAGCTGTGCTAGTCTATATAATAAGGGCGTTTCTTAAACACAAAAGCCATGACAGTTTTTCTGTGACAAAAGTGTGTTGGAATATAAAAAGCTGTGTGTGCATGTTGAGTATGTTTTCCCTTTTTTCTTTCTAGTACACTCCACTGTTCCTTTCTATGCTGTCTCTGTCCTTTCCTATATTGCCTCCCCGTGTTTAGACAATATCTTAACTAATTCCTCTGCTGTGCTTCCGCAAGGTCCACCTCCACATAAGCACAGAACAAAAACAATCCTATCCAGCTTGTCTTATTTTTGAACGTTATTTTTTGGTCTGCTGAGAAACAGAAAACTAAAGGCCCAGGACTGCCAAGAAGCAAGAGCTAATAGTTAGTCTGGATAGACTAGATCCATAAATTTATTTTTGAGAGACTGTAAGTGTATGAGTATCATGTTTGTGATGAGATGTAACTGTTAATAAATGAGAAACTTTTAGTATTCATTTAAAATACAAAAGATTTATATAAATCTGATTTTTACTTTTTAAAAATTCAGTTTTTATTCACCCTGATTTAGATCCCTTTTTTTTTTTAAAAAAAAGGGCATGCAAGTCCCTACTGTGTGTGTATGCCATGTGTTTCATATATAGGTGCATGTGAAATTCAAATGATTTTACCTACAGTTCTGTACAAATAACTGATGCATGTTGTCAAGCAAAAATATTTTGATGAAACTTCAGTCTATAAAATTCATATCTAACAGGGCTAACATGAAGAAAATTGTCTTATAGAAAATATGGATTGCAGATATTCTTTGATAACATTTAAAAGAAGTAGTTGCTCTTTGGGTATTGTAGCAGATTCCTTTAAATTCTGCTCCTAACATGAATACTAATAAAATGCAGACTATATGGCTGATTTCCAGTCTCCCCCTTACAAGCCAGCAGCCATTTCCGTGCCCTGTGTGCTCCTCAGTGGGGGGGGCAACGAGCAAGCTGGCTTGTAAGGGGGAGACTCTGTCTGGCTACATTCCCCTCAGTCATTGAATCTACTGAAAAGCTTGAAAGAATGATCAGCTAACTTTTATTTTTTATCAGGAAAAATAAGAAATATTGTATCACTGGAGAAATTTGAATAAAAGGCTAAATTCATTCCTGAAATAACAAATTTATACAAATATTTAATTTTGTTTCCAAACTAAGTATATCCTGAAACCATATTTGGGAAGTATTGTTGCAGCAAATGTTTGAGGTGCTGTAAGTATTGATTATGTGGAGATGATTGGGTAGACTTTTTTTATTTCATCTGGCTTTCTGTTGGTATGAATTTATGACAAATGTTCTCAAATATGGTTTCTATGGCCAACTTTGTTTTTGTGTCAACATCATTGAAGTATTCACTGTAGGTGTAGGGAATAATTTTTATTAATGAAATATGTATTGCAGAGGTGGTACAAGAACAGAACCATTGCTTTTTGTGTGGATCACAAACAGTGGCTATTGTTCAATTTTAGTTTTTAATATTTCATTTAACCTTTTTGAGAAGTGAAATGTTTGAACTTCAGCTTTGTGACTACTGTAAAAATGTCATTGCAGTAGCTCTTCAAAAATATTCCTAAAAATCAAAGTAACTGTGGAAAGGACTATAGATTGTAGAAGCTTAGAAATGCAGCCAGTGCACAAGCTGCTGGGTTGCTGTCATAGCAATTGGTACAATCATGTGGGAAATCTTTTGTTCTTTGTGCAGAGTAGTGCTGATAGGTGAAGATGGGAGATACTATGGAATCTGGGGAACAAGCTAAGCTACAGTACTTTAGGCCTTATCTGAAAGTTGCAGTGATTTAACCAAAGGTTTGATTTAAAATTAGTTTAAACTGAAGCTAGTCTGTAGTCACTTTTATTTTAGTTTGAGTGCTTGTCTGTGCTGGTAAGTTACTGTGCTGTTACTCTCTCACCCCTCTTTTGAAGTGAAACAAGTTGTTATGCAGTAAATCACCAGTGTAAACAGGCTTCCACTGGAGGGAGCTCCCCTTCCATTACAGTGTGTTACTCCCCTCATGAGGTGTAGTAATGGTGAGGGAGTCTGTTCTGGTATGGCTGAAGAAGTGGGTCTGTCCCACAAAAGCTCCCCTAATAAATTATTTTGCTAGTCTTTAAAGTGCTACTTGACTGCTTTTTGCCTAGAGTGATGCATTGACTGTACTGCTACATTTATATGCTGTTATGGCAGCACATTAAATTTGAATGTGTAGACCAGGGGTTGTCAACCCCTGTTTACGTATGCTGCTCGAGTGCTACAGCCCCTCATTCCCCCATGCAGCTGGGGAGGGGATTGGCACCCCCACCACGATCTGCACTCTCAGGCTGGGGAGAACCCCACTGTGTGCACCAGAAAATGGGTGTGGGGTACCAGACGGGCTCTGGCTCTCAGTGGTTACTGTGCTCTAGTCCCTGGATGGAGCTCTCAGAGACCAGAAGAAGGTGCTGGTCTGGCGGTTAGCAGCCCTGGTGGACATGCCTCTTCTCCCTGTACCCTTACAGGGCTGGACATTCCTGGCAGCACTTCTCCTCATGGGTCTGGGTCACCTTGCCACCAAGGTGCACAGATGGCCGGTGTGGCCTCAAACTTGCTTTAAGCCAATGTAGCAGCTGTCTAGGTGGCTCAATGCGAGCATGCTCAGTGCCTTCCACCACATCCTGCAGCTGGACCTGCTGCAGAAAGACTGGAATGTGAGCTGCCTGGTAAGATGGGGAGAAGAACCCTCTCCCCTGCCATCTGTCCTCCTTCTCTGAAGAAGGAGACTGACTCTTTTGCTATTTGCCTTCCCTCCTCTTGGGAGAGGGACTGAGCCCCTCTGCCCCCTTACACCTGCCATCTGGCCCCTCAGGGACAGGGATTGAGTCCCTCTGTCCCCTCCGCTGTCCATCTGCCCCCTTGGGAAAGGGACTCAGTCCCTTTGCCATCTGCCTCAGAGCAGGGATTTTTTTTAAATCCTTCTCCCTGCCCCCCTATGCCCACTGTCTGGGATGGGGACTGAGCCCTCTTGCTTTCCTTTTCTGCCCAGTCATGGTATTTTACCAATTGCTGCCACCATCCTTCACACAGGCAGTTAATTCCAGTGAGGTGTTTGGTGGTCCTGCTTCCCCAGGGTTGCCCAGTTCCTCCCACTCAGCTTGCTTGCCCTTAGCACATACCAGCCCCACTTCTGTATGCTAGGGCTCTCCCTGCCACTAGCCACAGCTAAACAGTAAACCTCTGGATCTTTATTTGTTATTGAAGTTGTTGTAAGTAAGCCTATTAGTGACTTTAAAAAGTATCACTGGCACTGGGGCCATATATAGAACTCAAAAAGTCAAACTTTTGCGCTCTGCCTCAGAAAGGTTGCTGAAAATTGTTTTTAATAAAATTAATAAATGCTTAAAATATTAATAATTTTAAAATCATAAAATGTTATTGTAATAGAATTTTCTCACAGAACTCTTTATTTTCATTTTGTGGAACGCTGGGGTTCTGTGGAACACCATTTGGGGAACACTGTCTTAGAGGTTTGACAATGCTTCCTTAATTTGAGGTGTCAGAAAACAAGGATTCAGGTCAGATCAGTTGCTGGTGTAGACAAAACCTAGCAGTCTTACTTCAGTTTAGATTAGATTAATCTTTTTTTTTAAAATAGAATGTTGCTAAATTGAAATAAACCAACCTAAAAGTGTCAAATGCAAAAACATAGACCAATTTTAGTGCAAACTTGTACTTAGTCAAGATCCCAGATTGTTTATGGATAAATCTATTTTGGCAGCAGTATGTATGTTTAACAATGAAGAAATTATCATAACAAACCCATTAAAACCAGAAATGTCTTTAAGCAGGAGGAGATTAGATTGTTGGAGCTGAGGCTCCTCAATTAGGCAGGAGATGCTTTTTTTGTCTTGTCTTTAGCATTTCCTAAAACCTGTCCAATATTGAGTGTGCTCTGATGGAATTTGATGGACAATCACTGTCTCTGTGCTGAGAAAAGTGTTCCATTTCCCCTAGGAATGGGTGACCTAAAAGATGCTATGCATAAGTGTGAAATCTAAAACTAATTAAAGATGTTTTAACCACTTGGGTTCCTATCCTATATGTAGTATAATTGTATTCTGTATCATGCATTCTTAGAATGGCGCACATACTTTGTAGAATGGGGAAACTTAATTGCTGCCAGACTATAAGGATGTAGTCACTTTTAAATGCACCCTGACACTGAAGGTTTCCTTAACTGTAGAAATAAGTATAGATGCAGATCTCAGTCCTTTTGTCAATGGTAAGGTCTTATTGATTTCAGTGTCTCCATTCAGTAAGAGGAATCTTTTGAGTCAGGTTTCTGGATACATTACAATATCAAAGCATATAGATCTACTCCGTGGAGGAGGTTGCTTCAAGTAATACTTAAAACACATAAAGCATTTTACCGTGACAGCGACTCTTGTTTTACAGATCAGGGGTTGAGTGAAACTGAGTAACATAGAAATTACAAAATGTGACTCACTGTATTGCTTTTCAGCAGTGACAAAGTCAGGAATAAATAAAGAACTAACTCCAGTCATATGTGCTCAGTTGTAGACTACATTAGGTATCGTTTCCAATCAAATAATGCTAAATTTTATCATAGACCAGTGTTTCCAAAATTTATTTGCCCATGGAACCCTTTTAAATCCAAAAGAACCTAATAAGTCTTCTATAAGGAACTGAAAAAGTAGACCACAAATAAGTAAGGATGACGATAAACAAATGCTAAACAAGGTCATGAGATCAACGTTTAGTTAGTTTCATATATTTAAAAACTAAAGTCACATTTATTGTATACAAAAATAAAGCTCAAAAACTAGTGTGCATTATATTGGCAGTTTTCAATGTGAAGAGTTTTTTTTTTTTTCTTGACAAATTCTTCTTATATTTGGGTTAATACTGGAAAGTTGGATTTGCATATCTGGCCTGGCATTCAATTGATTTCTGTATTTCGTTTTTGTTGCTGTGTAATTTGAGAACCCAGTTTTGCACAAGTATGTGCTGCCAAAGGGTAACAACTGACGAATTGCACATGTTGATAAAGCTGAATATTCTTGACATAAGCTGCCCCAAAATGATCCATGCTACCTGAGTGAGTACAGGGATTTACAGTGGTATATAACAGGTGATCATGCCACTAATTGATCGTGGTTGCGCAACATCATCGTCCCCCCTCTCTGGCTAAGCTGTCGTTACATAGGGACACTTGATGTGTTAAACGCAAATGAAAATTGTTTTTAATAAAATTGATAAATGCTTAAATATTAATTATTTTAAAAATAATAAAATGTTGTTGTAATAGAATTTTCTCTCCAAACACTTAGTTTTACTATGTGCAACCCTGGGGTTCGGTGGAACGCCATTTGGGAAATACTGTCTTAGAGGTCTGAAAATGCCTCCTTAATTTGAAGCGTTAGGAAATGAGCGTTCAGATCTTTGGGCACAAACTAAATAAAAATCCTTTATTAAGGTAAGAATTCACTAGTCATGCAATAGTAGCATAAAAAGGAGTTGCACTGATTTCATTCTCATGCAGGAGTAAGCTCACGCACTTTTGGTTTGCGGGTTTGGGTCCTTTGGGAACTGAAAGTTTCTGGAAGAATTTATACACCCTAAATAGTATTTGATATCTATACATCATTTTACATTTTGTGTATTTACTTTGAAAATGATTTTAAAGATGCCAAAATTCTAGCTAGTTGGTTTTTAAATTTTCTGCTCCTCATTACAGTTTGTTAATCTTTATCTAATGCTAACCTTAATATTTCTAGTTCCTAATTGCTTATGTAGTGGCAAAAATAAATTCATATCACTTGTTCTTTGGAACTAATCACTGAATTCTGGCTAACATTGGAACAGGACTATGAAGCAGAGTGCAAGGACAGAAATAGGCTTGGTTATACACTCATCCCTTGTTTTAAATGAGTATTTTACTTAGGAGTAGTCGCCAAAATGAGGGATACATGTACCTATCTTTGCTCACGAGATGAGTGAACCTCCCCTAGTGCTAGTACAAGCCTTACCCCCAACCCTGCAGACCCAATCTGCTGCAGCCTGAAACCCTGCTGGCCTTAGAGACGCAACCCGCTGCAGCCTTAACCCTCCCACCCATCCCATGGACCCAACCCACAGCAGCCTGGACCCCCCACCCCCACCCCACAGACCCTGCCCACTGCAGCCTTAACATCCTGCCCTCCCCGTGGACCCAACCTGCCTCAGCCTTAATGTCACCCCCACAATCTGCCACTAGATTTTAACCCTCGCTCCCACTTATGGCCCCAAACTGCTCCCAGCCTTTAACCCTCTCCATCTTCCCCACCCCCAACCCAAGGTTCACTTACCTTTCAGAAGCAGCACCATATGCTGCCACTCCTTTGCTGAACACTTGGAACAATTCAGACTTTGTGTGTCTTTTAATGGGATTTTAGTGCCCTCTTACAAGTTTTTGCCTATGAGCAGAAAGTTGGGAGCCAGTTGTGCTCATAGCAAGGGATGAGTGTATTGTCTGGACTGTGATAGATTGGAAAGTGCCTTCACAGGATACATGTAGCCAATTAGCAGAAAAACAATAAAGGCTCGTTGTTTTCTGGTCATCCTCTTTTCCTATTTCTTGTAGCTTTTCTCTTACTCGGTTTCTAATGCTCGCTTGTTTGTTTTGTCTCCTTCCCTTCCAGGTTTTTCTGGTGTGTCCCATACTGTCTTATGGATAACTAGAAGTGCTTAAAAATCCCACCATAGTAAACTGGATGTTTTTAACTGCTTCTAACAAGTCTGAAACCCAAAAGCTTAAGTAGGACCTTAAAATGTGACATCTAACAAAATTAAAAAATAACCTTAGCTGATGGCTTGATGGATGTTGGTAAAATCATTTAAAATCCATAAGCAGTCCATTTGCTCCATTATGAAAGCCTGTATTTGACTGTGGAGATAGTATACTGTGCATCTCAAAGGGAGAAGGTTCTTTCTACAGCTAACTAGAGTTTTTATTTGGCCAATACAGAAACTGTTTATAGCACTTGGATGAAGTATCATCAAACCATGCTTGCAAGCATAGCTGGACCATCACAGGTTTGTTGTTTGAGGCCAGGAAGGGGGGAATGATTAACTTGATTAATAGGTAAATCTGTGAACTCTGAAGGGTGCTTCAGAGGATTAATTGGGAGCAGAGAAAGGGAGGCAAAATTAGCAGGCCAGTCTTTTTTCCTTCTGAAGGCTCAGTTATAGTTGAGAGAAGTAACACTGTTCCATGAAGAATTTAAGCTTCTGCGTAAGCCAGTGGTTGACTCGAGCTTAAAAAAGCCTACTGATCTTCTTTGCTGAGTAACAGAAACAGTAGGCTTAATAGGTAGCTTGCAAAATATTAACAGGATCATGAGCATAGAAGGGCTAAGTGTGACAATTGTTTCCACTGTTTTACTTCCATAAATAGGGCCTAAGCTCTGGTCTTAGTTTTCTTATTGAACTTTTATTCTTGTGTGAGAGTCTTAGATTGCTAATGCAATATGAGGTATTAATTTTGAAATCAGTTGTCCTTGAGACATTTTAGGCAACTGACTGGTGACAGTTTTTTGTTTTTGTTTTTCTTATAGCTCTGCGGATACACACATCCAAAAACAAGTCATGATGTGCCTTATCTTTTACCAGGAAAGGTGAATACCTCGTTCAGATGAAGATGGCTGACAAAACTGGAAAGCTCCTCCCAGGACCGTTGTACATTGAAGTGGAGTATGATTATGAGTATGAGGCAAAGGATAAAAAGATTATAATAAAACAAGGGGAGAGATACATCTTAGTGAAAAAGACTAATGATGACTGGTGGCAAGTCAAAAGGGATGCAAATTCCAAGCCCTTCTATGTGCCAGCACAATATGTGAAAGAAGTAACACGAAAAGCACTAATGCCACCTGTTAAACAATCAGGTGGACTACCAAATAGCTCTTTGAAACTGATGCATAGTTTACAGAGGTCAACGGAAAATGTGAACAAATCACCAGAGCTTTCTAGTTTTGGAAAGTCTTCTCCAGTTCAAGTATCTGGCCTAGTTCGTGATGCCAATCAGAATCTGGGACCAAATAGTAGCCCGGGTGAAAATCTTGGCCTGAGCCTGGACCTTGCCCAAAATAATGGAAAACTCAACAATGAGTTGCAGTCTCCAAAGGTTTTGAGCCAGCACAGAACTCTTCCTCTGGGTCATTTCACTTGTCCAGAGTTCATGGAAATAGAGAAGACCAGTTTCTCACACGAACAGTCCTGTGATTCAGCAGGGGAAAACTCAGAAAAAATTCATCAGGATTCAGAATCTGGAGACGAACTCAGTAGCAGTTCCACAGAACAAGTGTTGGTAAGCTTGAATAGAATCTTTCTTTCTTTATTATACATCTTTGATTATAGTTTGCTACTTTTGTAATTCTCTTCCTAAAAAGAGAGAATTGGAAGACTGAGGTGAAATCTTCATTTCATAATTTTCACCTTATCTAGTATGACATTGATTTTTCAATTTAAAAAATTGGCGCACAGAATTTATTTGTAACAAAGTACTTTGGTTTGTGTTCTTATTTGCAATGTCCTTGGGCGTAAATGGAATAAGGAACTTCAATTAAAACTATTTTCTTTCAGTGTTACATGTATATGTAGAGATGCTGTGAATTTAAATAGTTATTTGTAACTCTTCTTGGAAGCCAGTCCAGTGCGGTTAATTTCAACTTCTGAGCTCACTGAACTTTAATCCAGATGCCTGTGATAGTCAATAGCCACTGTCATTGATTTCTTATGTATATTGCATATAGGTAATCCACAAAGTATGGAAAGGTGAATATAATTAATGTTTTAGTGGATAAGAAATGGTATTTTCAAAGTTAATGTTGACATATAGCGTGAAAGCATCTCAAGACCATTCCTATCAAGACTTAAATTTAACTAATGGAAACAGGCATATTTGAGTTTTAATATACCAGAGGTGTGCAGAGCTGTGAAAGAAGTATCAGTGCTAAAAATAGCTTCCTACTGAAGCTAATTAGTGACAGCTTAAAAATTTTGTCCCTTTAGGCTAAAATAGCAATGCCTGGTGTCTTGCTGACCTTTATCTGTTTTGGCTTATTGGGAAATGGGCTGGGAGATCACCAGTTGTCCCCATAAGGGATGCTAGAGAGCTGTTGAAACATTTTAACAGATAGTGTAAATGGTCTAGAACTATTTACATATAAATGTGCTTTTTTTCCAGTCTGAGTCACTTTAGACTATGATATGCATTATCCTACTTTTGCTGTGGTACTGTAGTTTGAGAATATTCCGACAAACGTTCATTACAGTAAATCAACTTATCAACACCTGTTGAGTATCCAAAAATATTTTAGGTTTAGGGATGGTATTCACATAAGGATAGACTGTGATTTTTAGAAATGAAATCTTGATTATCTGGCTGTTAGCTGGAATCAATTTGCTGAAAAGCCACAATTAAGGCAATATTTTCTTTTAGGAAATTCCACAATGTAATTGTCTGCTTTTTTTGTTTTGTTTTTTTTATGCTGTTTGGTTTACAAGAGTGAGTATATTTAGCTTGTTAGACCTTATACATGTGCATTTGGATTTGAGGTACATTAAGTCCAGTATCCTGATTTGCAATGGCCAATACTAGATGTTTCAGGTAACATGCGAGGAGCATGGTATTGGACAGTGTCTTAAGTGTCCCAGTGGGGTAATGGCAATATTTTTCTTAAATCTCATTCAGTAAGAGTTTGTGTGTTTGTATTTCCTAAAACTCTTAACCATTGAAACAGAATGCAGAGTGTTCTTTTTATATGTATAATCCTTTTTTATCTTATTGGTCATTTTACCTCAAAAAGATATCTTAGAGTTTGGAAAAGATGTATGGAGAAGGGCAATGAAAATTGAGGTATGAGCTTCAGTATGAGAAGTTTAAAAAACTGAGGTTATATCTACAGTTACCAGAAGTTTGACTCTTTCAGGGTCAATTTTCGAGGGTTCGATTTTTAGGTACCTAGTGGTGACATGGTAAATCAAACTATCAGGACTCAACAGTCAACCTTGGTCCTTATTCTTGTGAGTTTCTTCCATTGACTTTTTTGTCTGTGCAGCCAGCCAGAAAAATCAGTTTGGGATACACAATTCCAGCTACTACAATTGCATAGCTGGAGTTGAAGTATCTTAGATTGACTTTTTGGCCTAGTGTAGACCTGCCCTGAAACTTTTCAGCTTGGAAAAGAAATGAATAAAAGAGGTTGTGAATTTAGGTCTACAGTAGAGCCCTGAGATATGCACAACTCAAGTGTGCATGTCTTGGGTTAACATGTCTCTGAGTGGAGGGAACTTGGCACCTGGCTCTGGGCTGCCCACCATTCAGGGGAGCAGGGAAACCAACCAGACAGGCATTAACTCCCTGCCACTCTCAGGAGCAGGGAAACTGAACAGTGCAGCAGTGGTCACTTTCCCCTTTCTTGTGAGCAGCAGGGCAGAGCTAGGGTCTTGGCTGCTTGCCAGTCACAGAAGACAGGGCAGCAGGGCTGGTCAGTTTCATGGATTTCCCCGCCCCCCCCCCCGCCCCAGTTAAGCTAAATTTGATTCTTGCAGATTGTGCAAGAATGCAACCTCTGCATAAATCAGTGGTTTTCTGTATATAATCCCGACCTTAGTGCCTTCTAAGCTGCATGGCTATATAGCTGCTTATTAAGCCTTGCACAGGGGCTCTGGGCTTCTGTGGCTGGACGAGAGGCACCTCTACTGCCAGCTCCCAGCCCAGCACTGCTGCACTGGGGAGAGGCACTTCTTAGCTGGTCCTGAGCTGCTGTTGTGAGAGAGGGCTTGGGGTAGCCTGCACCCCAAATCTTTCATCTTTAGCTCCAAGCCAGAGCCTTGATCTTGGAGCCCAAATCTGTCTTAGTTGTGAACCAACCAACACCCCTTGTTCCTGGCCCTACACCAGTTTGTCTATCTTCAGTCAGATGACTTCTCCTCTGGTTTTGAGTCCATTTCCACACTCCCAGTCCTCAGCCTTGCCTGTGCCACACACTATTCACGTTCAGAATGACTTTTGCTGTTGCTTTCCCTGTGCTGGCATTGATATCCTTGTCTGTACCTCAGTCTCTGCCCATAATACTACCCAAGTAGGTGAACTGCTTTACATCTTTCAGGTCATCTCCTCCCAGTGTGGTGGTGATGGTGTTGAACTGGTTGATCCTCACTGTCATGGCCTTTCCTTTTTGTTAATGCTCAGTCCAGTCACTGAGGCAGTTTTGTCTAGTGTTGTGATTTTTTTTTTTTCTTCCATGCTTTAATGTTGGTGTGAAAGGAGGGTGAGATTGTCAGCAAAATCCTCTGTCTGTTTGAAAAGTGTGCACTGAATATCCCGTTGATGGCCATCGATTGTCCTGCTCCTCATCCAGTACATTGTGATCAAGAACAGGAAGGGGTGCATACCTATAATTTGCAGGCTGTGCCTATTGAATCATAGCAGTGCTACTGTTGGATGAAGAGGGAATACACAGCTCGTGAAGTCAGTATGCACCTCACTAGCTTTTTACATATGTGTCACTTGAGCAATATCCGTAGGAAAAAACCAACATGGATGGAAACAAGTGAAGCAAGAATAAAGAAAATGTTTCACAGGGCACACACAGAACTGCAGTAGGCTGCATGTGGCCCACCACTGATTATGGCTGTGTTGTTAAGTTTGTTGCTATTTTCATTGTTCCCCCTTTTTTATTTTTTGCATATTACAAAGTGATATGTAGGGTTACTAGAATTATCTTCATATTATGAATTTTTGTATTGCTAACATGTCCTCATTTATTTAGCCTTTGAACTGTCAATCGTTGTTTAATAGCGTGATCTTTTAAGCAACATGTTTTATCCTCTGTAATTGAGAGCTAAATTGCACCACAGGGAAGTAAGAATGATACTACTAAGAATGAAATATGTATTTAATTGCTCTTTCAACACTGGCAAAATGTTTAGGGAGCCATCAGCTGTTGTGTTATGGTGACTTCCAAATTCGTGAGGATGAGGGAACTCTTTAAAAAGGGATCCTAGTTAAATCACTTTTTTATGCTATTTTGCTTTATACATTTACACTTAAATGGGAAGAAACGTGATATTAGAAGCAGCAAATAAGTTAATTCAATTTGTAGGATAAGTAGATACTCTTATTATTTGCAGGGCTGATTGATCACAATGTTACATTTGTTTTACAGTTTAGTGTTCAGCTAATTTTGGCAATACAGTAATCCCTCAACCTGTGATTTCGAGTTGTGCTTAACTCACGTTAACGTGAGTTAAGCGCAACTCAGAATCCTTCTCTTCCTAACCCTGCGCAGCCCCAGTTCGAGCACCCACCACCCTGGCTCCCTGTGCGCTCCCCCCGCCCCCCAGCCTTAACCCACCCCAGGCTTAACTCCCTTACTCCCCCCACTCATGGCACCAACCCACTGCCAGGCTTAACCCTCCCCAGCTGCTTCCCCCCCCCCCCCCCCAAAAAAAAACAAAAACAAAAACAAAAACACAAAACCAGGATATACCTTTCAAAAGGAGCTCCAGGTGCTCTGTCTGCAGAACGTGCATTTTGCTGGGGAAGAAAGCCCCCCGCCCCAGACCACTCAAATTTCACATAAATGCAAGGGTGTGTGGGAACTCAGCCCTCCCATAACTGGAGGGACTACTGTATTACTAATGAACTATTTACTCAGAACTGAATGCACTAATTTCCATACATTTGAGGTGTCAGTGAGGAAAGGTAGATGTCATGGATACTTTTAGTGTGTTTGGAAATCATCATGGTGTGACCATTTATGATTTCAGCTGTAAGAGAACATGACTGCGATAGGTAATATTGTGGAGTGGTTGTTTACTGTCCTTGTCTGGAGAAGCAAACAAGCAAATGGTGAATAAGGTTTCCAATTTTTAAAGCAGTGGTGTAATTTAATCTTGTCATACGAAATCACAGCCAAATTCAATTTAAACATTGGCATTTGGTAGTCATAGGGATTAAAGCAGTGGCAATACTGATGTCGCTGTTACTGTGTTGGCTTGGTTTGGACATTAAAAAATGCCAGTCTTCTCCATGGGAACATCCCTCTTGCTTTCAATAATCATCATTGTTTAGCAGAAATCAGCTATGCAGAAATTAATGACTCAGAAAGCAGTTTTTATTGCTCTTAGTCTGTAGTGAGAACATGAAGTTCCAAAGTGGTATGCACAAATGCATGTTTTAATCTTGCAAGGCAAGCCAAATCTTTTCTTTTTCATTGTGGAGTTCAGTCTTCAACATACTGTATTACAATAAACTTTTAAATTATAGTAATATCAGAAGTTCACTTTTATCCCTTGGATGAGCATTTCCCAAAGTGTGATCCGCAGCCCAGTACCAGTCCTTGGGGGTGGAGGGGGGAAGGAATACTGGTCCTTAGAAAATATACAGATTATTGATTTGTAATATTATTGTGAATGAATAATGAACAGTGAATGTATTCATTTTCATTCTTTTTGTAAATAAGCGTTTATAGCTTTGGGCTGCAGAAAAAGGTACTGAAAAAAAAAAAGGGCCCCAACTATATGAAGTCTGGGAAACCCTGCCTTAGATTGAACTTTTTTAGCCAGAAATGAGTGGTTTTATAAAGATGTACAGGATTTGCTGTTTTAAAAGATCTATGGTTTAATTATTTTTTATAGAGAGGCAATGAGGGATTGGAGTTGAGATTTTTTTTCAGAAAAACTGAGTAGTTTTTCAGAAAATATAAACCAAGGTTTCTGTTTGTTTCTGAAAATGTTTTTCATAACTCTTATGGATTTCACCAAGGATTTCTACAAAGGTTTTAGAAAAGGATGTGTATAAGTTTCGGTGAGATGGGTAATGGCTGCTTAAAATCTTCCTCTGCTGTGGGAAAAGTACTAAGTGTCTTTGAATTTTAAAATACATTTTTAAAATAGCCCTTCACATTGATAAACCCTATAAAGCTTTATCAGAGGGTGAAGCTTAGAATCTATTGTGCTCATTACCATCGTGCCTACCTAGCCTCTCAGTTCAGTACTATGGATTCCCACCACCAGTTTGTTCATTGTTAGCTTTCTTTGCCCATTTGTTAAATTCTCAGACAAGCATCTTCATGCTTTTTCAACTGCAACCCATGCTTTGGAAGTGCATCCTGTAAAGGGTTGCAAAACTAACTCCCTTTCCTCATCCAAATAGTTCTTTAAACCTCTTGTTGGCTGTGAAACCTACAAAAAACTTTGATAATAGTTAGCTACCACTTTATCAGGTGGTCCCATATTGTCTCAGTTTGTTTATACTCCACTGTTGATTAGTCTGTATTTATCTATTCTCATGCTTTATACTTAAATTTTAAGGTGTGTGTGTGTGTGTGTGTGTGTGTGTGTGTGTGAGAACTATCTTTGTTCTGTTTGTACAGCATCTAGCACAATTAGCTCCTGGCTTATGATTGGGTCTCCTTGGCACTGTGATGCTGCAGGCAGTGGTGATGATAAAAATGAGCAGCTATGGAACTATAAAGAGAAACTTCATGAGGGCTCATAGTCCTCCATCTTCTGTTTCTTCTTTACCAGTACCATGTATGTGTGGGAGGGTTGGCTTTGGTGTTTTTATTGTTGGGGGTGGGGGGAATATTGTGAAGAGATGGTTCTCCAATTATACTCCATGGTGAATTGTGGGGTCACCTTGATTTGGAGGGGAATGCTGTACTTGAGGGCCAGTCACTAAGTACTTCTTCATAGGTCTGTCAGCTGCAGAAGACCTGAAGAATGCAACTATTTTGTTGTGCCTCATAGAAAGCAGGATATGGGCCAAGACAGTCAGTCCTGTCCTATTGCGAGCTTTATAGCTTGTGTCATGTGACCAGTTTTTTATATTGGGTCTGAAAGCCATTTTAATGCCCAGTGTGGCTATTGGCCCCAAGTATTGTGCTAAGGGGCTCATGTGAGGTGTCTAATGAAAGCTGCTGATACCTTGAATCTATGTATGCTACTCACATATCTGTATCATTTACGTAGGTAAAGTTAGAGATTTTAGTTATGTAGCTGTGTTAGAAAATGTTTGAGTTCTGAGCTTCACAATAGGAGGTGTGAAGTCAGCGCCAGCTAGGATGAATGGACTATAAACAAGTGCTCAGATATCAAGTCCATAACCCAGATGCTTGGGATTTGTCAATGGGATGCAGCCCATTGGTCCGGTGACCTGAACTGAAACAAAGGAACAGGTCCATCTCAGAAATTGGAGGCTGTCTCCTGGGATTCATCCAATGGCAGTTTGCCACAACAGCCCACCTGAGTAAGGTGTGGGGCAGACCCTAAAGGGACTGTGGGAAGAAAGGGTTTTGTCCTGGAACTCAAGAGGAGAACAATGGTGTGAACTTAGCAGTGACCATCTTGGATCTCTTTTGTCTTGTGGTCTCCAAGGGACCATGTCCCAGCATGTGGCCCCTAGTGGGCTGGATCTACAGTTCTCCAATAACTGAATCTATGTAACCCAAAATGAACTTTGAGACTTTCAAGAATCCGCAGACAACACCGCTGGCCTGCATCAGTAGTTATGACTGGTGTATGTAAAGTATTGCTTTACAATTTTCCTCTCTAACCCTGTTCTTTCTTTTTATTAATAAATCTTTAGCTATTTAGACCTTAAGGATTGGTGAGTGTGTTGTTTGGGTAAGATCCAAATCTGTATGAAGGGCAAGTCATGCCTGACCAATCTGATCAGTTTCTATGATGAGATAACTGGCTCTGTGGATGGGGAAAATCCAATGGATGTGATTTATCTTGACTTTAGCAAAGCTTTTGGTAAAGTCTCCCACAATATTCTTGTCCACAAGTTAAAGGAATGTGGATTGGATAAATGGACGGTAAGATGGATAGAAAGCTGGCTAGAAGGTCGGGACCAGCAGGTAGTGATCAACAGCTCGATGTCAGAATGGCGGTCAGTTTCTAGTGGAGTGCCCCAAGGTTTGGTTCTGGGTCCTGTTCTGTTCAACATATTTATCAATGACCTGGATGAGGGGTTGGATTGCACCCTCAGCAAGCTTGTGGATGACACTAAGCTAGGGGGAGAGGTAGACACACTGGAGGGTGGGGACAGGGTCCAGAGTGATTTAGACAAATTGGAAGACTGGGCTGCAAGAAGTCTGATGAGGTTCAATAAGGACAAGTGCAGAGTCCTGCACTTGGGCCGGAAGAATCCCAAGCATTGTTACAGGCTGGGGTCTGACTGGCTCTGTAGTAGTTCTGCAGAAAAGGACCTGGGAGTTGTAGTGGACGAGAAGCTGGATATGAGTCAACAGTTTGCTGTTGTAGCCAAGAAAGCTAATGGCATATTAGGATGCATCAAGAGGAGCGTTGCCGGTAGATCCAGAGAAGTGATTATTCCTCTTTATTTGGCTTTGGTGAGGCCGCATCTGGAGTACTGTGTCCAGTTCTGGGCCCCCAATTATACGAAGGATGTGGATACACTGGAGAGGGTCCAGCAGAGGGTGACCAAAATAACTGGGGGGCTGGAGCATATGACTTAGGTTGAGGGAATTGGGACAGTTTAGTCTGCGGAAGAGAACGCTGAGGGGGGACTTGATAACAGCCCTCAACTTACTGAAAGGAGGTTGCAAAGAGGCTGGAAGAGAGGCTGTTCATGGTGGTCATGGAGGGCAGAACACGGAACAATGGTTTCAAGTTGCAGTTGGAAAGGTCCAGGTTGAACATTAGAAAAAACTTCTTCACTAGGATGGTGGTGAAGCATTGGAATGGTCTACCCGGGGACGTAGTGGAGTCTCCATCCCTGGAGGTGTTTAAGTCTCGCCTCGAGAAAGCCCTGGCTGGGCTGATCTGATGGGTTTGGCCCTGCTTAGAGCAGGGGACTGGACTCTGGCTTTTTTAGATCTCTTCCAGCTCTGGTCTTCTATGAATCTATGACCATAGTCTGTGGCTGGACTCTTTGCGGTCCAGAAGAAACTGTGCGGTGTTGGCAGTTAAACCTGTTTCACCCGACCTGAATTTGGGGATTGTTGGTCTGGGCTACTATAGCAGCTGAGAAGTGAATGGCTTGTGTGGCTTCTGGCTGGCCAGTGGGGCTTGCAGAGGTGCTGTTGTGGCTGATTGGATTTGCCTTAGTGAGAAGGAAATCCCAGCCTGGGGCTGCAAGTAGCTTGGATTTAAGCAAAGGTATCTTGGATTGAGTTCTCTAGCTGTGCCCGGAAACCCTATCCTATCACTGGACTGGACTCAATGACCTCTCGGTGTCCCTTCCAGTTCTATCTGTATATCTCCCATATGTATGTATCTGTAGTAACAGAGAGGAAGCCGTGCTAGTCTATACACTATCAAAACAAAAAGCAGTCTAGCACTTTAAAGACTAGCAAAATAGTTTATTAGGTGAGCTTTTGTGGGACAGACACACTTCTTCAGGCCATAGCCATACCAAAATCTAATTCTTGACCTCCCCACCCCTCCACTCTCTGATTTGCTCACCTTGATTATCTTTTTCTGATTTGTCATCCTTGCTTACTGTTTTTGGTTCTCTGTGCCTTAAATATTGAGTCTGGTCTGGCTATGGTCTGAAGAAGTGGGTCTGTCCCACGAAAGCTCACCTAATAAACTATTTTGCTAGTCTTTAAAGTGGTACTTGACTGCTTTTTGTTTTGTATGTATCTGTAGTTCAGGAGCAGCCACTTTAATCTGGGAGCAGGATATGTGGGAGGAAATACCAAAGATAAGAAGCTGTGCAGTTGAATGGAAGAAGGCAGGTCAGGAGTGGATGCATAGGTCTAGGAGCCGCTGGCATAAAGATAATGGTGCTGGGAGGTCAAATGAGATGACCCGAGGAAAAGGGTGTGAGGAGATTGGGAGTCAAGGAACTATCGAATACTGTGGAACCCCATGGAAGGAGGGAGGGGTTGGAAAACTTCAGGCTGTTTCTATGCTTGCAATTGAGCTACACAATGTTTGCTGTTCATAGGTGCTTAATAAAAGTTGTGACACAGCAAGCCTATGCACTGCTTTGTTGGCAGAAGCATTTTCTTGTTGAGAGAATGAAATTTGCTGTGGAGGCTAGAAGAATTTTGTCTGCCAAAGTGCTGACAAACAGCATTCACACACGCCAGCCTTCAACAACAGGGCTGTGTCTACACAGCCTTGTCAATAAAAGCTGTGTAGTTTAGAGAGCACCAAAGAGGCTGGAATGCCTTAAAAAAGGGGAGATGATTAAGGAGAAGAGAACTTTATAGCTAAAGGTGTGGGGGAGGGGTAGTTCAGTGGTTAGAGCACTGGCCTTGTAAACCTCAGGGTTCGGAGTTCAGTCCTTGCAGGGGTCTTTCAAGGGTCTGGGACAGGTTAAAGTTTAAAAAAAAAATCAGTGAGGGGTGGTGATAGGTCCTGCTTCAAGTGCAGGGGACTGGACTAGATGACTTTTGAGGTCCCTTCCAGTTCTGTACATATCTATGTGAGATATCAAAACAAAAAGCAGTCAAGTAGCACTTTAAAGACTAGCAAAATAGTTTATTAGGTGAGCTTTCGTGGGACAGACCCACTTCTTCAGACCATAGCCAGACCAGAACAGACTCAATATTTAAGAGACAGAGAACCAAAAACAGTAAGCAAGGAGGACAAATAGGAAAAAGATAATCAAGGTGAGCAAATCAGAGAGTGGAGGGGTGGGGGGGAAGATCAAGAATTAGATTGAGTTAAGTATGCAGACAAGCCCCTATAGTGACTCAGAAAGTTCCCATCACGATTTAAACTATGTGTTAATGTTCCGAATTTGAATATAAATGTCAATTCGTCCACTTCCCTTTCTACAAAGGAGTGGTAATTTCTTTTCAGTAACACACATACCTTGAGGTCATTGACAGAATGGCCCATTCCATTAAAATGTTGACTAACTGGTTTGTGGATCTGGAGTGTTTTGATGTCTGTTTTGTGCCCGTTGACCCTTTGTCTAAGGGAGTTAGAAGTCTGTCCAATATACAAAGCATCTGGGCATTGTTGGCACATGATGGCATATATGATGTTAGTATAGGAGCATGAGAAAGTGCCCGTGATTCTGTGAGTAACCTGGTTAGGTCCAGTGATGGTATTTCCAGAGAAGGTATGTGGACAAAGCTGGCAGCAGGCTTTGTTGCAGGGAAAGGTTCCAGGACTGGTGTTCCTGGGATATAGACTGTGACTGTTAGTAAGGATCCTCATGAGGCTGGGAGGTTGTCTGTAGGAGAGAACAGGCATGTCACCCAGGGCCTTCTGGAGTGTAGTATCCTGATTAAGGATAGGTTGTAGATCTTTAATAATTCGTTGCCGTGGTCTGAGTTGGGGGCTGTCGGTGATGACCAGTGGTGTTCTGTTCTTGGCTTTTTTGGGCTGATCTTGGAGTAGCTGGTTTCTGGGTATGCATCTGGCACTGTTGATTTTGTTTTTTTACCTCTCCTGGTGGGTAATTCAGGTTTATGAATATTTGGTAAAGTTCTTGTAGTTTTTGTCTCTGTCTGTTGGATCAGAGTAAATGCGATTATACCTAAGAGCTTGACTGTAAACAATGGATCTAGTCACGTGTGCAGGATGGAAACTAGAAGGGTGTAGATAAGTATAGCGATCAGTAGGTTTTCGGTACAGTGTGGTACTAATCAAGCCATCCTTGATTAGTACTGTAGTGTCCAGGAAATGTATCTCTTGCATGTTGTAATCGAGGCATAAGTTGATGGTGGGGTGTAGATTGTTAGTCTCTGTGGAATTCTTCTAGAGCCTCTGTACCATGGGTCCAAATCATGAAGATGTCATCAATGTATCTTAAGTAGAGGAGTGGTAATAAGGGACGAGAGCTGAGGAATCGTTGTTCCAGGTCAGCCATAAATATATTAGCATATTGTGGGGCCATGCAGGTGCCCAGAGCAGTTCCACTAATCTGGAGGTATAAATTGTCCCCAAAACGGAAATGATTGTGTGTGAGAACAAAGTAACAGAGGTCAGACACCAGATTGGCTGTGGTGGCATCAGGGATGGTATTCCTGATTGCTTGTAATCCATCTTTATGTGGAATATTAGTGTACAGAGCCTCTACATCCATTGTGGCAAGGATGGCGTTATCAGGAACTTTTCCGATGTTTTGTAATTTCCTCAGGAAGTTGGTGGTATCTTGGATATAGCTGGGAGCGTTGGTGGCATAGGGTTTGAGGAGGCAGTCCACGTAACTGGATAGTCTGGTGGTAAGGGTGCCAATACCTGAAATGATAGGGCGTCCAGGGTTTCCAGGTTTGTGAATTTTGGGAAGTAAATAGAATAATCCAGGCTGCGGCTCAGATGGTGTGTCTGAGTTAATGAGGTCCCGAGTAGCAGCAGGGAGTTCCTTCAGTAGTTGTAATTTCCTTTGGAATTCCAAAGTGGGATCAGCAGAGAGGTCTGTAAAATGTGGTGTTGGAGAGTTGTCTGGCTGCCTCCTGTTCATAGTCTGACTTATTCAGGATGACAACAGCACCCCCTTTGTCAGCTGGTTTCATTATGATGTCTTGGTTATTTTTGAGACTCTGGACAGCATAGTGTTCAGCATAGTTGAGATTGTGTCTCATTTGGCATTGTTTGTGTGTAATGTCAGACTGAGCACGGTTGCGGAAGCACTGTACGTAGAAGTCCAGACTTTCACTACTACCCTCGGGGGAGTCCACGTAGAGTTCTTCTTCTTTTGTTGCTGGTAGGGGCGGTTGAGAGAGTCAGACTGTTGTTCATAGGTGTGCTGGAAAAATTCCTTTAGACGGAGGTGGCAAAAGAAGGCTTCTCATATGTGAGATATGTATCTCCATGTATTTAGGTGGGTGTGATCAAGAGCTAACATGTGCATGATAAAATGTCAAGAGCAGAGGTAAAGATGAGATGCAGAGAGAGTGTCATAGCTAGTTGGTAATGAAGAAGTAATTGGAAGTCATGGTCTGTCTGGCACTACTCTCTACAGCCAAAGCTGAAAGATAAAACTTTGCTGCATATGACTGTGGGTTGGGACCACAAGCCTGTGCATCCAGGGCTTGTGGCATGGCACCAGGCAGTTGCTTTCCTTGCTACTACCCCTTTACTCTGGCCCTGGCTTTTATAAGCAGAAAACTGTTATGGCACAAGTGGGCTGTGAAATTTTTATAGCATTTGAGGGGAGACCTCAACAGGGAAAAGGCTGAGAATTTCTGCTCTAGCTTAATATATCTTCAACAAAAACAATTTTAAATATTCAGTTGTGTTCTACTTGGCTGTTTGTCATATCCATCTACACTAAAAGAATTACGGAATGTCTCAGTAGCTTCTTTGTCTTTGTATGTCTAAGAAGTAATTAACTGCTAGAGCCATAAGTAGTAAGTGATTATTTTCCCCAGCTTATCTGCTTCTGTAGTAATTGTACTTTCTGGAAGATGTAATGTGCAAATAATTTTGGAGTTTGTATCAAGTATAACTGTAAATCAGTTGGGGTATTTTTAATAAGGGCAGCTGTAGCTTTCTGATTATATAGTTAGTCTCTTGTCATTTATTTTGTAAGCACACATACACTGCTACTCTAAAGGTGGTTTGGTACAATTCACTTTTCCAATCTATAGTCTTGTTTTAATTAAAATATTGAGCATATGACAAGCCCATAAAGTAACTTCTGTAATGAAATAATGGGCAGGTTTGGGTACTATCTGTTCAAATGTTATGTTGTACACAAATGGATTAATTGTTTCAGCATGGAGGACTGGAGTGATCTAACTTAAAGATGTTCTATTGTAACATTCCTCTAATTGATGTGGTTGACATGCATATGAGGAAGTAGGTCTTTGTTGGGACGACCATATCTCCTTGTCCCAAATACGGGACAGGGAGATGGGGAGGGGAAGGGGTGGCTCCTCCTGGCTCTACCAAGCCCCGGGGAGCTGGGAAGGAGGTGGCGGCTGCTGGCGCTCCCCAGCAGCCCTGGCAAAGTGGCGGCCCCTGCCGCTCACCAGATGCCACGGGGAAGCCGCAGTGATGCGGCGGCTTCTCATGCTGCCCCTGCTTCCCCAAGGCTCGGGGAAGTGATCTACCTGCTCTCTGGCCAGCAGAGGGAGGGCACAAACACGGGACAATTAGATGCCTTTTTAAAAAAAAAAAAAAAAAAAAAGTAGACACACCTTTTTGGCATACTAAATACAGGATAGGTGGTAACCCTAGTCTTTGCCCACGAAAGCTTATCCTCCAATAAATCTTAGCCTGTAAGGTGCCACATGGGCATCCTGTAGTTTTTGTGGATACAGACTATCATAGCTACTCCTTTAGGTACTTGTCTGTTTTTGGAATTTGTGTTCCTCTTTTTCACTTAGCTTATGCTCTGCTCCCATTTTTGATTTAAATAAACATGAGATTAACACTTTTGTGTTTTAATAGTTCCTTCAGATTTTAAAAAGTGTGAAAAATTGCTGAGTGTGGGTAATCATCCTATACTCATAGGCGTGGTGATGTATTTGTTTGCTTTTTGTGTCCTCTTCACTTTTTTTGTTGCAGTTTCCCTGACTGTGTGAAAGAGCTCAGCTAAACCTTTTGTTACCTGATTAAATTTTCATTTCTCTAACAGGAAAAGATAACTTTTAGTCATAGGCTGTTTTAGACATTACAAATACAGTGACCTATTTGCAAAGATCACTGTTTTTCATTCTCTTTAGTAATTGACTATTGCATAGACTATGAAGCAGTACAGGGGATTATCACTAGGTATCTGTCTTCCCTTGATTAATTCTGAGTAGGAAAGGTCCCACAAATGGAGCTGACTTTTACCCTTGCTGTTTCTCAAATGTTGTATTTTTGTTTTTCATCACATTAAAACAAAGTATGTTAATTAGTTTTACTTAGAAAATGTGAGCGCGTGCTGGTAAGTATCTTTTGGAGAAATCACAAATTACTGTTCAGTTAGCAGTGTAACTTAATTAGGTTCTTAAAGGGGAATTGTCAAGTTCTCTCAGTCCCTATTTAACTTGTTTTTATTGTTGGAAATATGCTGCCTTTCTGATTATCTTTATTTTTAATTCACAATGTCAAACAGTAATTTCAGGAGGGATATTGAAAATTCTGTTTACAAGGTCTATACTTACTCAAACTGGGCATATACATCAAAATCTATGGCTTCACAAATAGCTTGCTTAGTGTAGATCCCAAACATAATGCTGTGCATTACATTGAAAACCGACTTAAAACAAGATCTGTGCCAGGCTAAATAATAATCCTTCATTCCCTTTCTGTTACTTCTGGAAATTATGCTTTCTGTAGCAGGACAACATTTTGTCTGGTATATTTTTGAGCTTAAAGGCAAATTTAAACTTAGAACTAGAAATTACTTGTGATTTGAGTTACTTTGCAAAGCACTAAAATTAATACTTATTTCTTCAGTTATTGCACCTAGCATTTCCTAATCACTCTGAAGTCTCTTCAGATGTCTTATCCACGCTACCAAATTTATATTAACACATGAAAGAAAAAAAAACACAACAAACGGTCAGAGTGTTCATGCTTGCTTCCTCTCTCAGGAGCTCACGTCCACAGTGGGCGCTCCATCATCCACAGTATGAATAATACTGTGTATCTTGGGATTGCCTCAGAGTTCTCCCACAGCCTCCTCAGCTGCCAAGAGCAGTATCATTTGTATCTTCAAAAACAACAAGAAGTCCTGCGGCACCTTATAGACTTAACAGATACTTTGGGGCATAAGCTTTCTTGGGCAAAGACCTGCCTTGTCAGATGCATCTGACAAAGCGGGTTTTTGTCCACGAATGCTTGTGCTCCAAAGTATGTTAGCCTATAAGGTGCCGCAGGACTTCTTGTTGTTTTTGAAGATGCAGACTAACTTGGCTACTTCTCTGATATTTGTAGCTTTTGTGAGCACTGTCGTCTGAGAGTCCTCACCCCGCCCCCCCTTTCCTGCAGCAGCAGGGCAGAATAGGAACATTCCAATGATTTTTGCTCTTTGTTCCCCAAATAGAGCAGCACACTCAGGTTACCCTAGGTAGCTTTTAGTGACCAGGCTGTGTTGACACGGCCCTGTTGCTGAAACTTGGGCATGGTTGAATGCTTTTTGTTGGCACTTTTGCAGACAAAATACTTCCACCCCAATGAGGTGGGTTTCGCTTTCTCCTGCCAACAAAACATCGTTTGCATGTGCACTTGTTGTGGGAAAACTTCGTTGTTCATAGTGGTAGAGGATTAATTACTCAGAAAGCAGAACAGCAGTCTCATCCCCTAACCTCCAGGCCCTGCAGCAGCAGCAGTCTGCCAGCCACTGTGTTCCTAGTGCATAGGGTTACCATATTCGACCTTCCAGAAAAGAGGACACCCCTGAGAGGGAGCACATCTGTATTAGTATTTACTAACTCATGTTGTATTAATGAACTGTGTATATTATAAAATATTAATACAATGTGAGTTGGTAGATACTGATACAGATATGCTCCCTCTCAATGTTGTCCTCTTTTTCACATGTTAACACTACTGTGCAGGTCAGAACAGGAACATTCCAGTGATTTGGTCTTTGCTTTCTAATTGGAGCAGCATGCTTAGTTGTCTTTCTCCTGCACTTTGAAAGGAGAGGCATATGTCTGCAGGACAGCGGAGATCAAAACACTGAGAAGAGCCATCAGGGCCAGCATTGTGGGATACAGGTGAAAGCCAGTTCTGCTGACAAAATAAACAGGATTGTCTATCATGGCTTACAATTAAGGTTAAGGAAAAGAAAAACGTCTTTCACAGGAGTGGATGTTTTGTTGACAAAAAAAGTCACATTGCAATGTGTGTGCTCCCACTGTTTTGGCAACAAAGGTTGGCAGTGTAGACAAAGGCTATATGACTATCAGTAGTATGGTGCTATCATTCCATGTCTTTTGTACACTAAATTGTCCTTCAAGTGGAGGGATTGGAGCTGCCTCCAGGATAAGAAGGCAGTTCAGTTTTCTTGGCTTCTTCGAGCCTAAACAAGAGTTTTAATTTCATTCCCTTAAGAATGGTGGTTTAGTGTTGTGAGTTTACTTTTTGGTGCCCCTCCTTTTCTTTTCTTTTGTGCAAAAGAGCTTCTGGCTTTCTCTTCCACAACAGAGTATTTTTAGAAGGTGTAGGTGACTTCATCCTTGATAGAGAGAAATGGAAAAATCAAATTGGGATGGAGATGGAAGGCTTTAAATTTTATTTAATTATTGGAACAGTAGTAATTTCAAGTGGTTGCATGTTTCTCATCTGACTAGAAAAAAGAATCTACTTTTAGTATAGGCAATCTTATTTTACAATTTTGTAATGTCTATTTAGAGTTTGCAGTTGAAAAGTCAAGGGTCCAATTTTGTACTTGACACAGTTATTAGGAGTTTTTCATATTCTCTTTGTGAGTGTGCATAACTCATGGTAATATAGAACTCATGTACCAGTATAAACTATTGTCTTAAGTGAATTAATTTGATTGTACATTAACAGGTATTGCTTAATTTTGTATCTTGCCAGATACTCCTTGGTAGCTGAAGTCTAGAAAAAAAATTCTCAAACTTTCAATGTAGACCATATTTTAGTATATGCTGTCTCATTTGCCTTCTGTTTGAGAGTGCAAAGTATCTCTTGCACCATTCATAGTAACTTCAGTATCCTTGTGGCAGTTAGTGCAAGTGCTTAAATAGAAAGTGATATTAGTAAACCAACATAACTGTTTCTTCATGACATCTTACAGCTGGAAATGAGGTGAAGCAGAACAAGTTTTTTTTTTTTTTTTCCTTCCACACAAAAATAGATTATGGCAGGGTAAGAAAAGTGGGGGTTGGGTCCCCTCAGGAGATGTGAAACTTTCTATGGGGGCTCAGCATGATCAGCTGCTGTGTCTCAGGCTCATTCCTCTCATTAAAAACGTTGAAAAGTTGGTGTTTTTATTTATGCATATTCACATTTATATATCAGTTAATAAGTTTTTACATTCTACATACTTATTTTCTTACATGTGCTGAAAGGTTTTTTCCATATAAACATAACTGAACTTCGTTGGTTTGGATTACATTAGGTTGAGGTGCTGGGGGTGCTGCTAATTGCAGGGGCAAAAAGAGGGGCCCAACGTAAAACTATGGGGTGCAGTTTGGGAACCTCTGATTTTTTGAACAAATGGAAATGTATTTCAAACCTAACAAGATTCCTGTTAGCACATGTTAGCATCGAGTTATATATTTTAAGTTTTGGGGAAAATAATTGTTTGTAGTAGGCTTTACCTAGCCATTATCTAGACCAGTGGTGTCCAGTAGCAATTCAGGGATTGCCACATGTGGTTATTGTCCTTCCATTTTTGCCACAGCCCCCCCCCCCCCACCTGTTCGAGCAGTACTCCCCTGAGCTAGGCGATCCCAACACCTCCCCCCACCTCCCCATGCAAACTGAACACAGCAACTCGCCAGCACTGTTGCAGGAGCCGCTGCTGCCACGAGCTTCAGGTGAGGTAACTCCACATGTGTAGCTCTGAGGAGCTGCATGTGGCACCAGAGCCCAGAACTGCCACACCTCTGCAGTGCCCCTTTTTGCCAGATGTGGCGAGTGGCAAACTTATTGGACATACATCTCAGCTGCAGACATTATTTAATGCTGGAATCCTATCGCTACATCATTAATTTCCCAATAAATCATTTTGCTATTGTCATTAAACCTCTGTGAATAGGATAGGAAAATTCTTTAGATAAAGTGGAAATATCTGTTGTGAAAATAGTTAATCAGTGCAGGAGATTGATGCTCACAAAAGGTCATTCTGTGACTTGAACCAATGCCACAGCATTATAGGACCTCCACCAGACTTGGCTGCTGCTTTGACCTTGCCTTGATTAGCACAAAAACATTGCATGTAAACAACTGAAAAAATATTTTTTTGGGGGGAAATGAGGAAGAGAGAAGACCACGTGCGGCAGATGCTATATTTATCACTTGCCATGCAAATTAAAGAAATTGTTCTTGGCTACAAGGGCACACTGATTCATCCACTAATTCCCAGGTCCTTCTCTGCTGTGCTGCTACTTAGCCAGTCGGTCCCCACCCTTTAACAATGCTTGCGATTCTTTCTTTCCAAGTGCAGGGTTCTGTGCTTCTCCTTGTTGGACCTCATCAAATTTCCTTTGGCCCAATCTTCCAATTTGTCTAGGTCATAAGAACAACCATACTGGATCAGACCATAGGTCCATCAAGCACAGTATCCTGTCTTCTGACAGTGGCCAATGCTAGGTGCCCCAGAGGGAATGAACAGAACAGGTAATCCATCAAGTGATTGATTTCCCTGTTGCCCATTTCCAGCCTCTGGCAAACAGAGGCTAGGAACACCCTCCCTGCCCATCCTAGATTTATATAGAGGTCATATGACACTTTCTATCTTATTATCTATTCCTTTCTTAATGATTCCCAACATTTTGTTAACTTTTTTGACTGCCACTGCACATTGAGTGGATGTTTTCAGAGAACTGTCCACAATGACTCTAAGATCTTTTTTGAGTGGTAACAGCTAAATCAGACTCCATCATTTTTATGTGTGTAGTTGGGATTATATTTTCCAATGTGCATTACTTTGTATTTATCAGCATTTTAATTTTCATCTGCCATTTTGTTGACCAATCACCCAATTTATTAAGATCCTTTGTAGCTCTTCACAGTCTGCTTGGAACTTAACTATTTTGAGTAGTTTTATGTCATCTGCAAATTTTACTACTTCACTGTTTTATCCCTTTTTCCATATCATTTACAAATGTGTTGAATAGGACTGGTCTGTTTGCCAATGGTTGGGGTGAGATACCACGTGTGCCCTCACTTCATCCAAGTCTTTAACTGCTAGGACATAGTCCCTTCACAGTGGGCAGCCAGGGGTGGCTGATGGGTGCCCCAAAGGTTGTACTGAGAGCCTCCTTCACCCGAGTCTTTAACTGCTAGGACAAAGTCCCTTTGCAGCGGGCAGCCAGGGAGGCTGACGGGTGCCCCAAGAGTCTGCTCTGTGGAGGCAGCACGACTCAGCACTCAGCTCTCCGTACGCCTCACCAGTGACCAAGCCAAAAGCAGCTGAGTTCTTTGTTTTGTGTTCGGTTTGCACAGTAACAGGAAGAGGTCAGGTTAAAAACTTAACCAGTTACTTATTTATTGACTAAGGAACTTAACTCTTATGGTTACAAGGTTACAGGGCTTATACTTTGTTACAAGATTACAAGGTTTGTACTTCCCCTCTTTAGTTACCAATAGCTAGCATATAACAATTCATAGCTCTACTATTGAATGTGCACAAAAGAAAAGCAATACACGTAACAGGTCTTATTCTCGCCCCTGCATTACCTGACGTGACGTGACCAGCGTTTTCACTCAATCCCTCGGGGAGAAATGATACGAGGAAAGGGCATACCCTGGGACCTCTGGCGGCAAAGACCCTCCTGACCAGCAGGTAGAGGTAATTGGAGCTCAGTTAGAGGGGGCTGCCAAGCCCTACTTTATACCCATTGGGTCAGGTAAGCTCTTCCTTATCTCAAGATGGCAATTGAATTAGATCGTCTCGTGACACTAGTTCTCACAGGGAGTTGGCTCACACCTGTGAGGTGGAGATAATTCAGGGCATTCTTTCTTTATGGGCCAGAGGTTTCCTCGTCTGGGACATTTGTGTAGGTGGATCAACTGATGGTGCTAGCCAAGGGCAGCCTGAGGCCCCCGCTGTCTGTTAGCCCATTTGTCCCTTGTTGTCTGGTTTCAGCCCATTCAGGGTCGTTATGTTGCAGTTTTGTTCTGGAGCATCGGAAGACTGTGCCTGAGATAAGCACATCTGTGCTCTTGGGCATTCCAGGGCTCAGCTGTTTCTTTTAAATCTGTGGTGCTCTGAAGAACCTAGGAGAGACAAGATGGAGTAGAGCAAAAATGGGGGGAACTCTGTCTGGCTACAGTGGTCCCAGTACAGACCCCTGGGGGGCACCATTATTTACCTCTCTCCATTCTGAAAACTCTGCATTTATTCCTACCCTTTGTTTCCGATCTTCTAACCAGTTACCAATCCAAGAGATGACCTTCCCTCTTATCCCATGACAGTTAACTTTGTTTAAAGGCCTTTGGTGAGAGACCTTGTCAAAGGCTTTCTGAAAATCTAAGTACACTATATCCATAGGATTCCCTTGTCTGCATGTTTGCTGACCATTCAAAAAATTCTAATAGGTCACTGTGGAGAAATGTTACGTTTCCGAGCTACTAGCTAATTCCGTGCCTTTGGCAGGCAAGCAACGGCAGAGATTTTTTGAGATCCCCCTGGGAGGATGAACCACCACTTTGAATGTCCCCAACCCTCTCTTGCACCTCTGGTTGTCCACTAGTTTCGTCACTGTGTTGCCTAAGAGTGGTTGGTTTTTTTAGCTGGTGTTAGGTTATAAATCCCTTGAAAGTGGAAGTAATGCAATGTTATCCTTTATTATATGAGTAAAGGGCAGCAGAACTGTACTTAGTCTGTGTTGACTGAGGGTGTCTCCTTCAGTTGAAACGCACCGGCTAAGCAGGCGATTCTGATGCCAGATTGCAGTGGAGAGAGAGGATGCGGAAACGTTTGATGGTCTACCTAAGAGTCACAAGCACTATTTGACTTGACCCTCTCCACTGTTTAAAGTCAGAGCTGGTTAAGCTCAATAGCACGGGTGGGGAATATTTTTTAGGTCTGGAGTCACCAATCTACAGAAAAATCTGTCATGGGTCACGTGCAAGTAAGAATCAAAAATAAAAACCAAGCCATGTTTACAAATATGGTCCCCAACTGAGAAGCAGGGAAAAATAATTCACCTCGCTCCCCTCAAGTTCCTGCCCCAAGGGGAGGGTGAAGAGACTTGGAGAAGGGCTCAGGGCTAGTCATTTTGTGCCCCCCAGGCTCTGGGTGGTAGGGTGAAGGACTGAACTGTGTGGTGGGGCATGGGGTCTGGGCAGGAGGTAGGTATAGGAATGAGTTGGGCATGGGTGTGAGGAAGGGTGCAGGAGCAAGGTGGGGCATCTGAGCAGGAGGGGACAGGGAATGTGGGCATCTACCTGGTGTAACACTAGTGGGTGTTGGTGGTGCCATCCACCTGTCCCTCCCTGCAGGTGCTATCCCTTGCCACTCCCTGTAGGTGCTGTCTTCTTTTTTGTTCCCATTGGCCACATCCCAGCAGTGGACATTGTCTCCCCCCACCCATGTGGTTGGAATGACAGTGTTGGCTTGTCCTGTACCTTATGAACGGCTTCCTCTCCCTCCCTTCCCCACCCCTCAGAAATCACTGATAATCAGGTCAAAGTGCTTTGACCTCCAGAGGGTCAGCACTTCAATGGAAGAGAGAACCTAGCTTGCAGTAGCAGTGAGGTTCCCTCAGTGAGAGCTAGGAACCTCGAGACCAACTTTCAGAGGTGACGTTGGCAGCAGAAGGTAATGGTGCATAGCTGTTGGCAGCAGAATGGTGGAGTGAATAGTGGCACAACAAATGATAGCAGCTGGAGAAACAAGAAAGGTGCCTTCCTCTCCTCCCCTTTCGTGGGAGGTGACATGAAAGGACTTCTGAATTCCATTGATGAAGGACAGCAATGCATAGGGAGTGCTGGACAGAAAAGTGAGAGGCATATTAAGGGAATATTTATTTGTTGGACTGTTTATTAGTAGGTCAAGATTTTTAAAATGCATGATTTGCCAAAGTTATCTCACATTGTTGCTATCTTGAGAGGATGTTATCTTGGAGTTTCTTTACTAAGCATTTTTATTACAATTTTTATGGAAGAATGGCCATACTGACCAATACTTCATCTAGCCCAGCATCCTTTCTTCTAGTAGTGGCCAGTTTCTGGTGCTTCAGATGCAAACAGAATGAGCAGGACCAGCAACGATCAAATGATCTGTCTTTTGTTGTTCAGTCCCAGCTTCTGACAAACAGAGGTTAGGGACACTCAGAGCGTGGTGTTGCATCCCTGCCCATCTTAGCTAATAGCCATTGATGAACCTGACTGCCAGGAACATATCTACAGGTTGAACCTCTCTTGTCCGGTACCCTTGGGATGTGATCAGAGAATTTTCCAGACCACAGAAGTTCAGTATTGCCTAGCCCATTATGAACACTTTCTGGGCTCTTAGAAGACGTTTAGGGGTAAATTACAGATAAATAACAGCACAGAACACTGAGAACCAGGACTGGTGGCTGTAAAACTTTGTGGGACCATGGGAAGCTTGGTCATACCCATAAGTGGTCATCTAGCTAACTAAAATTATGCCAGATTATGGATGTTCCCAGATGAACAAATTCCTGTAGTTCTTCTCTTTAACCCTTTTATAGTTTCGGCCTTCAGCAGTTCCCCAACAGAGAGTTCCATGGGTTGACTGTGCATTAGGTACCGAAATACTTATTTTAAATCTGCTGCTTATTAATTTCATTGACCTCTAGTTTTTAGGCTATGTGAAGGATTAAACAACATTTCCTTATTCACTTTGTTCACACCAAGCAAGATTTTATAGACCTCTGTCATATCCTCACTTCACTGCCTCTTTTTTTCAAGCTGAAAAATTTGAGTCCTATTAATCTCACTTTCTAATCATTTTAGTAGCTCTTCTCTGTACCTTTTCCAATACCAATATATTTTTGGGGAATGGCATGACCTGACTGCAAGCAATGTTCAAGATGTGAGCATACCATGGATTTATATTATAGCACTTGTATAATTTCTGTTTTACCTATCCATATCCTGATAGTTCTTAACACACCATTAGCTTTCTGACTGCTGATGTACATGGAGTGGATATTTTCAGAGAACCATCTGTAATGACTCCAACAGCTTTCTTGAGTGGGAACTAATGTAGATCCTAACATTTTGTATGTATAATTGAGATTGTTTTTCCAATATGCTCTAATTTGCATTTGTCATATAGCCTGCCATCATCTTCACAGTCTGACCCCTCATTGGCTCTGATATTCCACCTACAAATTTGAACACCACTTTGTCCCATAATTTCAATTCCTGAGGAAAGCACTGCTATCTGCTAGCAATGTGATGAACCCATTTGAAGTCTCAGGTTGAACCTAAGTCAGCATTATGTTGCACTCTAATGAAGAGGTTCCAATTCTGTAATATCCATCGCCTATTCTCATCCTACCAATCCACTTTATTTTATTGCATAGTCAGCTGGTTTCCGGATGAAAACTGAAAAACCACAATCCAGTCCTTCAAATCCTTACTGAGCTGCCACAGTGGTTTCTGTAGAACAATTCCAGCTCATAATGGCTAACCAAACATTGATCTTAGAATGCTGCTACTGTTCTGTTTGCTTATTTTTGTTACCAAAAAAGCCTCTGCATTAAAAATTATTCATATTGCTTTTAATCTGGTGTATCTGGAGGTGGTCAGACTGGAAATGCTGAGACCAGGACAGGCTGCAGAAAGGAGAGATGGGGTTAACACTGAAGAGAGAATAGATCCTCCAAACGTATTGTGCTTCTGGGTCTTGCACCTAGTTATAAAGTGTAAAAAATCATATAGACTCTTTATTGCATCCCAGTTCTGACTCCCAGCCAGCACCCAGGTCCAGAACAATGAAAATTTACTCAAATTCTTCTCACTATTTTTTTTTTTTTAAAGTTCTCCTGACCCTGAAAAGCAAGAAAAAAAGAAAACTGTTACCTACTTCACTCACCAATTTTGTCATGTCATAAAAGGAAGATTATAAAGCTCTTAAGGGCATGTCTGTAAGGTGCCTGGCATGGTGAAACCTTGACAGGGAGCCCTTAGGTGCTGTTGTGACAAAAATAAAAAGCCCAACATTTTAGATATCCTGAAAGAGCTCTAAGTTATATGGAAATCAAAAATGCCAGAGTATTTGATTGGATGAGATCTAACCCAGAAAAGACAAATTATTTAAAGTGAAACATAAGATGTGAGTATTTAAGACTTCTTTATTTTCAAGCTCTATACACATTCTGTTTTTAACTCGGGAACACACAGACAGTAAAATAAAAAAGCTAAGCAAATACTCTTGTTCTAAAAGCACTGAATTGGAAAAAAATCTTGTCTCGGGAGAAGTGTGTCTAAAAGTGAAAAGAAATCTTGCTAAAATAGGGAAAACAAAAGAGGAAGAAAGGCTACAGAAATGTATGGTGTTATATCAGGCTTTCCCCAGTAAAACTAAAGTGCGCTCAAACCATCTGCAGGTAGAGAGAAATAAATGAAAGTCAAAGGACAAATACATACAGTATTATGCTACTTTTATCATAGGGAACAAAGCATAGCCTTGTAGGAGGCCTGTAATTTAACTCCTCTCTACTTCCTTCTGCTGAAACCCTCACACACAAACATTTCATGTAATAAACAGTTAAGCTTATCAGTTTTGCATCTTTTGGTTGGTATGAAGGGCATTGCTAATAATATTACAATTATGCATTTCTTGATTACAGCACTTTTATAAAAATACGTACTTTTAAAAAAAAGTATTGCTTTGTTACTAGCCATGTAGGGCTAGTCTACTGTGGGTTGAGTGAATTTCTAGAAAATACTGGCATGACTGAAACACGGTAACATTCCTCACTTTTGTACAAATATTAGTGCCTGTTGCATGTTAATTTTGAAATTATTATAGCCTATTCCATGACACTATCTCACGGTTAAATAGAGTGCAGGCTGTTTTATTCTTAATAGTATTTATTTACTGGCTTTTTAGTATTTGGTGTTTGGATAAGATCTTGGTGTTCGTTCTTTGACTTCAAAGGCTTCGATATTAGATGTTTTTAATATGTGACTAAATGAACACACTGCCTCAGCATGTTTTTAACTCTGCTGACCATTATATTTGAAAAAGTCTTTGGAACTTGAAACTGAAATCTCTAGTAAAATTTCTTCATTATATAGACAAACAAATCAGTGGTTCTCAAATTGGGGCACTGAGGAAGGTTGTGGGGGAGGGGCTACCACAGAGGTATAGGAAGGAAGTGCTGTGGTTCAAGCCTCTTTCTACCCTCAGAGCAGCTTTTCATCTAGTCTTAGTTTCTCCCCCACTCTGTTTGTCCTCTGTCCTCAACCCAAGCTCTGCTTCTGAGGAAGTCGTGGCTGTGCAATAATGGGAATGGGGTAGGGTAGCTACAATATTGGGAAAAAGTTTGAGCTCCATTGCACTAAGGGCTGGCCTTGCTGGCTTTTCTGTTAGAGAAGAGCATTGAAAGGCTCATCTTTGAAGGAGGAATGGAGTATGCTAGTCTACAAATTTACAGCAGATGCTTTTTTTTTTTTTTTTTTTTTTTTTTTTTATTTAAGTTGTTGTTGTTGTTGTTGAGAATTGCCAAAATGCAGAAAGACTTTAATGGAGACTTTCAAATTTTATGGGTTCCCAATTTTGGTCATGTTGTGAATTGTAATCACTTCACTTACTCCTCCAATTAATGTAACAGAATATTTGAAAGGTTATTTAGACTTAATTAGCTGAATTATAGTCATATATTGTACTAAAAAGCTCTTGAAGCCAAAGTGTGCATTGGCTCAGGATGTCACTGTCTTGTAAGCAATGTCCTCTCTATTACTGTAAAATCTCTAATGATTTATTGTGGCTAATAATTTAGCTAGGAGGAAAAGTGAAGCAAGTTTGGCTCATTCTTCTTTGCTTTTGCTCTTTCATTTTTCCATTTTAAGTTTCTGATCAGTTGAAACTACTTCTGGGAGCTTTTGATTGTTCCCTTTTTTCATAGAGTTGCAGAATGGTCATTATTGCATATTGACACTTTCATTGCAGTATTTCCAGTGAATGGATGGTGCAAATGGAGTCCTTCCCTGGTTCTGAGAAATGTGAATGTTTGTCTAATGCACAGATAACTTTATCTTCAGACCTTTCTTTTAAGAAAGAGAGAAGAGATTGATAAATCCAGGATACCAGCTGTCAGCATGAATATTCCAGTATGCAACTACAATCTGAAAGTTTCTGTGGGAGTCCAGAAAACTAGGTCTCTGCCTTCATGTGGCTCTACTACATGTTTGACGCTAATATGAATTGAATGTTTAATGTTTTTCAGAGCAGTTGTAAATTGTGACCACTGCTTATTTTCTGCTGTGTGGTTCAGTATTAGGTAAATTAACTTACAGATCAATATCAAACTCTTGGAGGATTTATGTTTGCGCAGTGCCTTGTGTGCTTCCAAAATGTGGAATTTATGGCAGCCAAAATCATAAATCTGTGAAGTGAGGAAAAATGCTAAATCACACACAACAGAAACATTGGAAAGATATGAATATATAATCTGGGTTAATTATGTAGTTAAAATCATGTTCCAGTGTCTCTTGTTCATGGTCTTCAAAGGTAACTTGTGAAGTACACCATTGTGTTTTGCCTAAAACATTGATGATTATCAAGGGGGGTGAGGGAGTGCTCCTGAAGAAATTTTGAAGAATCTTAAGTACTTCAAACTTTTGATCTTAATTCTGGGAAAGCCTTCTACTACCCACAGCTTGCCAGGATCTGGCCCCCGAGGCTTGGGGCTCACTCCCACCAGCATCCAGCCATTTAATTTTAAACCTGCTACCTATTAATTTAATTTGGTGACCCCGTAGTTCTTATGTTAAGGGAACAAATAAATAACTTTTCCTTATTCACTTTTGCCACACCTAGGGTGACCATCTGTTGCCCAGTTTTCAATGGTACAGTCCCGTATTTTTGGCAAGCATCCCACTTTTTATTTTTAAACCTAAAAAGCTAGTTGTCCAGTGTATTCACTCCCCCTGCTGAGTTGCCCTTTCCCCAAGTCAGTGCAGCTGTAGGTAAAATCAGTTGGGGGCTGGCCGGAGAGCATGTGCAGCACATACTGAGTGGCCAGTACAGGCAGCAGTGGGAGAAAGAGCCAGGGGCCCTGCCATAGAGATAAGGCAGGATATGGTGTGGGCGGGGGGAGGGTAGTGTGTGTTTTTTGTCACTTCACCCCTGAAAATTTTAAGGGGATCTGGTGCTTAGCATTGCTGGGCAGCCCCTCTGTGGGGCAGCTGCCCCTGCAGCCTGGGAGACCACTGCAGGGAGGTAGCCTAATGTCTGCTGCAGGACAGCCTCCAGTGTGGCTGCCCCCCCACCCCCTCGTGGGGCAGATGCCTCCACAGCTAGGGAGCTCTCCCATGGGGCAGCAGCACCATTGCTGGCACCCCAAGGGTGGGGCAGCCATGGAGGTCAACCTCTCCCAAGGGTCACCATCTCCCACTTGGGTGAGGCAACCTCCCCTGCAACAGGGGAGCTCCCCATGGGGTGGCAGCCCTGTTCCAGGGCCTTGGGGTGGGGGGCAGCTACAGTCGGGGGGCAGCCCCCCCATCCCATATTTGACATAGGAAAATATAGTCCCCCTGTCCGCACCAGTTATGATTTTATAGACCTCTTTCATATGCCTCCTTAGTCTTCTCTTTTCTAAGCTGAAGACTAGCCGTCTTCTTAATCTTCATATGGCACCCATTTCAAACCCTTAATCATCTTTTTTGCCCTTTTCAAACCTTTTCCAATGCTAATGCATCTTTTTGAGATGAGGCAACCATATCTGTGCACAGTGTTCAAGATGTGGGCATGCCATGGGTTTATATAGAGGCAATATATAATATGTCTTATTCTCTACCCCTTTTTAATGATTCCTAACTTTGCTTCCATTTTTGGCAGCTGCTTCGTATTGAGTGGATATTTTCAGAGAACTATGCGCAATGATTCCAAGATCTCACGCTTAAGTGGTTATAGTTAAATTAGTCCCCATCATATAGTTCAGATTATTTTTTTCCAATGTACATTACTTTACATTTATCAACATTAAGTTTCATTTGCTATTTTGTTGTCCAGTCACTTACGTTTTGTGAGATCTCTTTGAAGCTTTACACAGTCTGCTTTGCTCTTAGCTGTCTTAGCAGTTTAGTATCATTTCAAGATTTTGCCACCTCACTGTTTACCCCTTTCTCCAGACCATTTTGTGAACAGGTTGAACAGAATTGGTTCCAGTACAAACCCTTGGAGAACATTGCTTGTTATCACTCTCCAGTCTGGAAACTTAATGTTTTATTCCTACCCCCTTTTTCCTGTCTTTTATACCATGACAACTTACTTAAGAGCCTTTGGTGAGGGACATTGTCAAAGGCTTTCTTTAACTATAATAACACTATATACATTGGATTCCTTTTTTCCACATGCTTATTGACCCCCACCCCCACCCCAAAGAACTCTAGAAAGGCACACTTTCCCTTTACAGAAACCATGCTCTTTCCCCAGCAAATGTTCATATATGTCTGACAGTTTTATTCTTTACTATGGTTTCAATTAATTTGCTTGGTACTGACCTTTGATTTACTGGCACGTAATTGCCAGGATCATATTAGCTATCTTCCACTCAATAGGTACAAAAGCTGACTTAAAGGATAAGGTAGAAACCAGTTAATAGTTCTTCAATGAATAGTGAATGCCATCTGGTCCTGGTGATTTGTTTCTGGTAAATTTATCAATTTGTTCTAAAACCTCCTCTAATGACACTTTAATCTGGCACAAATCCTCAGATTTGTCACCTTAAGAAGAACAGCTCAGGTTAGGGAATCTTCCTAAGATACCCAGCCATGAATACTGATGCAAAGAATTCATTTAGTTTCTCTGCAATGGGCTTATTGTCTGAGTTCTCCCTTAGCATCTTGATCATCCACTGATGTTCAGCAGGCTTCTGATGTACTTAAAAATATTTTGCCATTTTTTGAGGTTTTTGACTAGCTGTTCTTAAGGCTCCTTTTTAGCCTTTATTATGTTTTTACACTTCAGAGTTTATGCTTCTTTCTTTAATCTTCACTGGGAATTAACTTCCACTTTTTAAACAATGCCTTTTTATTTCACTGCTTCTTTTACCTGGTTGTTAAGCCACAGAGGCACTTTTTTGGTTCTCTTACCATGTTTGTTTTTTAATTTGAAGCATACATTTAAGTTGGGCCTCTCCTTTATTGTGTCTTTAAAAAGTTTCCATGCAGCGTGCATTTTATTTTGGCACTGTACTTTTTATTTTCTGTTTAACTAACCTCTTTGTTTTTGTGTCATTTCTCTTTCTGAAATTAAATGCCACGGTGTTCCCCACCACAGGAATGTTAAATTTTATTGCATTGTGTTCACTATTTCCAAATGGTCTAGTTATATTTACCTCTTGGACCAGATTCTGCACTTCACTTAGGACTAAATTACCTCTTCCCTTGTGGGTACCAAAGCCAGCTGCTCCAAGAAGCAGTCATTTAAGGCAACTGGATTACGTTTGTTGGTTCACATTGTTCCTTTTCTATAGTACCAATGCCTCGCCAGCTATTCCCCATTTTGTAGTTGTGCATTTGAATTTTCCTTCATAAACCTAGTACTTTGTGCCATGCTGTCTGAAATGGCTTATGATGGTCGTTGTCTTTAGCATATGTGCAAAGTTCACAGGTGGTATGTGACCAGGATTCATTAGGGAATTTCATCTCCTGGTTGGATTGTGAGCTTCCCTGGCTTGCACTAGGTACTGACAGGGAGTGTGACGTGAAGGGTATTCCTTGATGTCACTTACGACAGTGAGTACCTACCTACCTCAGGGCATGATATCAGCACCAGTAAAAAACCAAGGCCATTGGCATGTGAATGAGGGTAAGGGACAGTTCGGCGGTTAGAGCACTGGTCTTGTAAACACAGCGTTGTGAGTTCAGTCACTGAGGGGGCCTTCCAAGGGTCTGGGGCAAGTCAGCAAATTGGAGGAGGGGAGAGAAATGCCAGAGATGGTAATGGGCTCTGCTGTGAATGCAGGGGAATGGACTCGATGACCTCTCAAGGTCCCTTTTTTGGGGCTGGGTGGGAGGGGCATAGCTCAGCGGTTCAAGCATTGGCCTGCTAAACCCGGGGTTTGAGTTCAGTCCTTGAGGGGGCCATTTAGGGATCCGGGGCAGATAGATTTAAACAAAAAATCTGTCGGATGACAGGTCCTGCTGTGAGGGCAGAGGTCTGGACTCGATGACCTCTGAAAGTACCTTCCAGCTCTATGAGAGGCATTTTTTTAAAACCTAACACATTTATTTGGGAATAAGCTTTCATAGGTTGTCTGCATCTTTCGTGTACTAGATTCTTTGTCAGCTTATGCCCAAACAAAATTGCGAGTCTTGAAGTTGCCACAAGCTTCCTCAGTTTTTTCTGAAACACTGACATGGCGACACCTCTGAAACATGTTAGAGACTGTGCATACTCTCTGAACTGGAGGTATGTTCCATAATTGGATTTCACCAAGCCCGTAACAAATGGGGAGTCCTGGGTCACTCCGATTATCTTACCGTGGACCTAGATTAATTGTGTTTTGAAAGAAATGGTCACTTATACCAAAAATTGCACCACATTCAGGTTGCTTGCAGTCCCAAGAGATTGATTTTTACACCATAGACAATGCCTCTAGCCAACCCTAACAGAACTGTGTAAAATTTTATTAACTAGGAAAAAGATTTAAAGTAAGCAAACCTACACTGAGATGAGTTGACCGGTTTGACTGAAGATCTTCAGGACATCAGCGACACCCGAAAGACCGCAGTCATCAACAAGGAACTGAAGAGGCTCCAAGTTGACATTACCACTTTGCAGAAGATGCGACTCGCAGCTTCGGGATCCCTAAAGGAAAAGGACAGGACTACACCACCTTTTTCTGGCAGGGCAAAGCCCAAGAGGAACCTAGGGAGCATGTGTCTGCTTTGCCATCAGAAACACCCTTCTGCAAATGGTGGAACTAGTCATGGGTGGATCAGAAAGACTCCTTCAGGTCAAACTTCAAACCTGCGCCGGTCCTGTCCACCTGATCAGCGCTTATACTCCAACCCCGAATGCCACACCTGAAGCAAAGGACAAGCTCTATAATGAGTTCAGTGCTGCCATAGTGCAAATACCTGCTTATGAATAATTGTACCTTTTGGGTGACTTCAGTGCAAGAGTTGAAGCCGATTGTGACTCATGGCCCTCTTGCCAAGGTCACTTCGGTGTGGGGAAAAATGAATGATAACAGACAGCATCTCTTCAAACTTTGCATGTACCACAATCTGTGCATCATAAACACATTCTTCCGAACCAAGCCACAGCACAGAGCGTTATGGAGACACCCATGCTCGAAACACTGGCACCAATTAGACTTGGTCATCACCAGATGTGACAACCTCAAAAACGTCCTCCTGATACACAGCTACCATAATGCCAACTGTGATGCAGATCATTGGCTAGTCGGCTCTAAGCTCAAGCTGAGGCCCAAGAAGCTGCACCATTCTAAACCAACTGGAAGGCCCTGCATTGATGCCAGAAAGATGGCAAACTCAGAAAAAAGCTGAAATGGTCAGAGACCCTCGAGGAGAATCTGCATGGCAGCCCTAGGGGTGCTGATGCAACATCCAGATGGCAGCATCTGAGGGACACAATCTACAGTATGGCCTTGTCAGTGTTTGGAAGGAGAGCTGGAAACACAAACGACTGGTTGGAAGCTAACTCCGATGAGATTATTTCAGTCATTAAAACGAAGCGCGCTGCACTTCTGGAGTGTAAACGCTCACCAAGTCAGAGTACCCAGCAAGCACTCAGAGTAGCCAGAAAAATAGTACAGCTGACAGCCAGGTGCTGTGCTAACAACTACTGGCTTAAGCTATGCAGCAGTATCCAGACCTGTGCTGACCCTGGTAATCTCAGGGGAATGTACGAGGGCATAAAGAAAGCAATGGGACCCATCCAGAACAAGATGGCACCTCAGAAATCCAAGTCTGGTGAAGTCATCCTTTCCTCCAAGGTGCTAGCATTAACTCTCATATGTTGTCATCTGTCACATTTTATAAGCATACTCTGCACTCCTTTATCCAAGCCATTAATAAGAATATTGAAGAGTAGCTTTCTCAGGCCTGACCCTTGTGGGTCTCCACTAGATATACCTTTCCATTTTGACTGAACCATTGAAACTACTCTTTAATGTATTCTTTCAACTAGTTAAGCATCCACCTTTTTGTAGTTTTATTTAAACCACATTTCCCTGATTTTGCTTGAGAGACTGCTGTCTGGTACTGTCTCAAAAGTGTTTACTAAAATTGAAGGTATCACATCTATCTTTTTTGCCATCTATTAGGCCAGTAATCCTGTTAAAGAAATAATTTAGGTTCGTTTGTGATTTGTTCTTGACAAATCACTCGCCTTGGCTCTCTAATATCCTGGGACCGATATGGCTACGACTGTACTGCATACTCCTTAAATATTGTAAGTTGTGCTCCCAGTGCTAGCCAACTCTGCGATACTAAAGTGCGCTCAAAAAAAGTGTGTGTGTGTGTGTGTGTGTAAGTAAAATACATACATGTATGCAAGAATATACATTTCACAGGTAAGGGCTAAACCATACAGTTTTGGAATTTTTCCATGGTTACTGTTTTCCCTCTTCCTATGCATGCAGATACAAGTGCAGCTGAATGGTTTCAGCTCACTGTAGTTTATAACTGTTGTTACTATGATTGGGCCAAATTATGTATTTGCTCACTGACATAAATGTTAAAAAATATAAGTATTGAAGCTAATTGATTTTTATAGAGGACACGTGATTAATGGCACTGCCTGGATTTGCAGCTTTTGAGAAAAAGAATTGGGGAGTAATGTTAATTTAAAAAGTCTTTAATAGGTATATGGAAACCTTGTATTTAATATATCTATTTTACTAGACACAGCTGCACAGTTGAATATTCAATCCAAGCAAAATAAGAGGTGTTTTTTTTCTTTAATGAATCAGTGACAAGACTAAATGTGAGCCATTTAGCTATGAAATCGTAGAGACTTAAAAGAGCCAGCAGAGTACTACCAACCACTAGGATGCTCACAATTCATGAACAATCATTAATAATTTGCCTGCTTTACCTACAGGAAACTCAAATCGAAGTTAAAACCCATTAGTCTGCAAACTAAAGTTGTGGTGGCAAGACGTGGCTGGAAACCTGTGTTGCAGCTTTGGATAGAACAAAAAATGCTGTTTTAACTAGCTGCTAAAACTTGACAAATATATTTCCCTTCAAAAATAGACTGAGTAATGGAAGAAGCTATACTTCCACTTTCAGTATTTATCAACCTGCTCAAGTATGTTTGTCTTAAAATTTGCACATGGCTGCTACTTCAACCATGTAATTCTCCCATGAATGAGAAACTGTGACATTTCTCTATGCATAAGAAAAGGGCTAAGAGTAGAAGATCCTAGATCAGGTGTGTCCAACCTGCGGCCTGCAGGCCGCATGCGGCCCTGGACAGCTAGTAATGCGGCCCTGCAAGATTGTAAACTTTTAACATTATTATGTGATTTATATACATTAACTATATTATATATTTTATATGCGGCCCAAGACGATTCCTCTTTACTCAGTGCGGCCCAGGCAAGCCAAAAGGTTGGACACCCATGTCCTAAATGATTGCTCAAAACCACCAACTAAAATTATAAAATAAGTTGCAGAATCTTTCAATGCTTAACGTAGTAGGAAAGTCAAGAATAATAGACTTTCAACAAATAAACTCTACCCAAATACAAATTCTACTTTGAAACTACATCAAAGTTTAGTAGAGAATTCAAATCCCAACACTTTTAACCTGTTTTGTGTAGTACACAAAAGCTGACAGTTTCCAGGAGTAACCTTCTGATTTATAAATGTGTAAAAACTCTACAGTAAAAACACGTTTATAAGCATGCTTTCGAAGCATGGCAGTACCACTGCATTTTATTATACTCTCACTATAAGTTACAATGAGAGAGTTCTCCAAAGGTTTGTTTTGCCAGCTGATCCTTTGAATGCTGAATATGGTATTATAATTCAGTTCTGTGTGGGGGATATTCATTCTAATGAATAGTCAGGCATCTGATTACTGCATGTGCTTAATCAGCATGAAACTATTAACTAACTCTTGCTGTCTCAGCAGTCATGGATTTATTAAAATAAATAAATAAATTGCTGACCAATAACAGCAAAAGAATCTGGGATGTTTTAATTATTGTAAATGCCTCAACTTAATGAAGTTTGTCACCTTTTTTTTAACCCTTCCCCCATAAAGAAATGTGAATGTATTTGAGTTGCTTTTTGTTTTAGTGTTACTAACCAGAGTTGTCTACATTAAAAAAGAAAAATATCTCCAACAATCCTAGGAAATGTGTTATGGAAGGCAGTCACATTAACAGTAATAACACATTTGTTTTGATTTATGCTGACCTTGGTTTGATCTCAATACACAGTTGTGTATAGCTATATCAGTAGTTCTGTTGCAGATGCTAAGTCTCTAAAAGACCTTTCTAAAAGTTACCTGAGGTTTTTCTACGTTTGAAAGCAAATTGGAATGTGTAGTTTTGGGGATGGTGAGTTTGCCACTTCCTTAGAGAAATTACAAGGGCAACTAGCAGCAAATATGTCTCTCCTGTTTTTTGTTTGTTTTCTTTACCTGGCCTGTACCTTCTACTTTAGAGGGAGAAATGCATTTCTGTGTTGTCTAATCTTTGAACATAGGACAAGGGTTCCAGAGAAGTCAAGAAATAGTTTCTTCATGTCAGACATTAGTGCAGCTAGTTCTTCTGGGATTGGCATGTTTGATCTGTTTATAGAATAATTTTTCAGGTAGGGTTTACATCCTACTGCATGTGATAAGTAGAGACAGCTGTTCCTTAGTTGGCTTTTTGTGAGAACTGTCCTTAAGTAGCCTATTGCAATGGAAGCAAGAGAAACATGGCATTGGTTGGAACCCTTTTGCTGTGTATTGGTAATTAAAAAACACAGCAGAAAACAAATCAACCCTCATGTGTTTGTGGGCTTCCTTAAGAATGATACTTTATTTGTGTCATAGCACCTAAGAGCCCAGTCATATTGAACAGTAACAGAGAGAGAGCCATGCTAGTCTATATACTATCAAAACAAAAAAGTAGTCAAGTAGCACTTTAAAGACTAACAAAATAATTGATTAGGTGAGCTTTCGTTGGACAGACCCACTTCTTCAGACCATAGCCATACCTGAACAGACTCCATATTTAAGGCACAGAGAACCGAAAACAGTAATCAAGAAGGACAAATCAGGAAAAAAAAATTACCAAGTTGACCAAATCAGACAGTAGAGGGGTAGGAGGGAGGGGAAGTCAAGAATTAGATTAAGCCAAGTATGCAAATGAGCCCCTATAGTAACCCAGAAAATTACAATCTAGGTTCAAACCATGTGTTAATGTGTCCAATTTGAATATGAAAAAGAGGCTGTTGAACTCTCAAATTCGACACATTAACACATGGTTTGAACTGAGATTGTAATTTTCTGGGTTACTATAGGAACTCGTTTGCATACTTGGCTTAATCTAATTCTTGACTTCCCCTCCCTTCTACCCCTCTACTGTCTGATTTGCTCACCTTGATGATTTTTTTTTCTGATTTGTTCACCTTGATTACTGTTTTCGGTTCTCTGTGCCTTAAATATTGAGTCTGTTCTGGTATGGCTATGGTCTAAAGAAGTGGGTCTGTCCCACGAAAGCTCACCTAATCAATTATTTTGTTAGTCTTTAAAGCGCTACTTGACTGTTTTTTGTTTTGATATTGAACTAATGGGTAAGGTTATGGCCTTTGACCCTTCCGCTAACCTCCAGAAATTCAGTTCTTCAATCACAAATTATATTCCTTGGATAACATGAATATGTGACACCTTTTCCTTCTTAACCACAGAATCTTCTGTTGCCTTGTAGGGCTAATGCTGCCTGTTTCTCCAGCTATAAATATGCCTAAAAACCAGAGGACTTACATTGCCCCCCAAGGGATTTGATAGTTTTCAGCAAATACAATTTATAGGTATATTTTAAGATATTTCTGGTATTTCTAGTACAAATCTTGTTGGACTGTGATGTAGTGATCATCTCTACTAGGCAGTTTGTGTTTTGGTTAGGAGGATGCAGGGCGGGTGGGCCGCATGGCAATTTTTTTTTTTTACTGAGGCCAAACACAAAATAGTCCCAAACCATCTCTCTCCTCCACCCCCTGCTTCCCCCCGGCTTAAATCTATTGCAGCCACAAACCACTCCCTACTACTCCTGGGCTTAACCCCCACTTGCAGCTCCAAACTGAGGGGAGATACATATAATGGAGATACATATCTCATAAAACTGGAAGGGATCTTGGGAGGTCATTGAGTCCAGTCCCCTGCCCTCTTGACAGGACCAAGCACCATACTGGACAGTATGTGTGGTTTTTTTAAAAAGTATATTTGCCCCAGACCCCTAAGTGGCCTCCTCAAGGATAGAGCTTGCAGCTCTGGGTTTAGCAGGCCAATGTACAAACCACTGAGCTATCCCCACCTGCCCCAGATAACTTACCCAGGAGCTCCACTTGCTGCCACGCCCCCCACCCCGGGCCATTTCTCTTCACGGGGCTGCTGTGCAGCTCCCCTCAGCCCTCCTACTCTCCCCCCCCCCTCCCAGCATCATGGTAGGGGCTGTTCCCAGCACCCTGCTGTGCTGAAAGAATAGGATTCAATTTAATTGGCTTTACGGCTGGATCCCTCTGACAGGTTGTTTAAACCAATTAAGCTGAGTTCTACTCCAGTGTTTTTGCAACCTTTTTTTATATAAAATACTCCTTTAAATAGAAAAATTAAGTACCCCCCAGTACCCACAATTTTCACATGTGCAAAATCTCCAGTCTCTGCTCCCCTTCTGTACAGCCAGGCACCCCCAGCCTTTTGCTTTAACCAAACTCCCCTCTCCTTTTCTCCAGAGCCAGGCACCCTCAGCTCCCCACTTTAAGCTAGTCCTCCTTCCTGTAGAGCTAGGCACTCCCAGTCCCCCTGCTTTAATCCAGTCTCCCCTCCTGCAGAGCCAGCCTCCCTGCCTGCTATAATCCAGTGCCAGAGACTCACTGGTGCTGCTGCCACCGTCACTGCTGCCACTCATTTCTCCCTCCTGCTCAGACTTTGTAGCCCTGTCACCCATACAGCTGGGGACCACACCAGTGAGGGTTTGGACCTTTTTTTGGCTTTTCATTTCTGTGCCCTGCCCCACCAACTGACTTGTCTATGGGTCAGTGGCCCCAAATATGAAAAGGTTAAAAAGTTCCCCATCTTTTAGGTATATAAACCAGGTGATGAGAGCTGGTGGCTTTGGAAGACTTTCTTCCATATTTGCAGCTCCAGGAGAGAAATTTTCATGTTCTCATCACACCTGGCCATCACCAGTTTCTAGAATTGAGCCTGGTCAGAAAGAGAGATGAAGACTTCTTTTAGTACTTTAAATACATATGGAAGTGTTTGAAGCCACTGTGAGTAGCAGCATGGTGATGAGAAAGGAGAGTGGACAGATGGTTTCAGCTTGTCACTGTAATTCTCCCAACAAAACAAAACACGTCAGGTCCTTCATCCCAGATCAAAATCTGGTTCACCTGTGGCTGTGTTTTCAAATTCTTTGATTTCTCAGGCCAGACTTTGTGATAGTTATCATGCGTACCCAGTTCCAACATGGAATTTGTGAACTGGATTTCTTGGAGAGGATTAAGAACATAAGGAAGGGTCAGCCCAAAGGTCCATCTAGCCTAGTATCTTGTCTTCAATAGTAGCTAATGCGAGTTACCCCAGAGGGAATGAACAGAATCAAATGCTCCAACCCCCACTGCCCATTCTCAACTCCCAGCAAACAGAACCTAGGGACACTATTCCTGCCCATCCAGGCTAATAGTCATTGATGGACCTATTCTCCATGAATTTATTTAGGTTTTTGTTTTGTTTTTTGTTTTGTTTTGTTTTTTTTTTTTAAACCCTGTTAGTCTTGGCTGTCAGAGCATCCTCAGGCAAAGCACACCAGAAGTTGACTGTGAAGAAGTACGTCCTTTTATCTTTTTTTTTTTTTTCCCCCCCCCCTTCCCTCTCCTTGCTGTACAAACCCTGAATTTTGTTTTTCCCACTTCATTTTCATCTGATGAATTGGGTTTTACCCACAAAAGCTAATACATTTATTATTCTATAATGTGCCACATGGACTGCTTGTTATTTGTGAAGCTACACACTAACACAGCTACCCTCCTGAGACTATTCGTTTTTGTTGGTTTTAAACCTGATGCCTATTTTCATTTAGTCACCCCTACCTCTTGTGATATAAGGAGTAAATAACACTTCCTTGTATACTTTCTTCACACCAGTCATTTTTTCATAGACTTCTATCATATCCACCTTTAGACATTGCATTTCCAAGCCGAAAAGTCCAAGTCTTATCTCTGCTCATAAAGAAACTATTCCATACCTCTGATAATTTGTTGCCCCTTCTGAACCTTTTCCACTTCAGCTTTTTTTTTAAATGGGATGATGACATCACATTTGCACAGAGTATTAAAGATGTTAAGCTATCATGGTTTATATAAAGGCATTGTATTTTCTGTTTTATTATCTATACCCTTCTTAATGATTTCCAGCAATCTGTTTTCTCTTTTGACTGGTGCTGTGCATTGAGTGGATATTCAGAGAATTATCTACAATGACTTCAGGATCTCTTTCTTGAGTGGTAACAGCTAATTTAGATCTCATTTTGTGTCTATAGTTGGAGTTATATTTTCCAATGTGTATTACTTTGCCTTTATCAACATTGGGTAACAAAATGGCAGATAAAATTCAGTAATCCAGTTTTGTGATATCCCTTTATAGCTCTTGGCAGTCTGCTTTGATCTTTACTATCCTGAGTAGTTTTATGTGATATAAAATTTTGGTACCTCACCATTTACCCCTTTTTTCAGATAACATATGAGTAAGTTGTATAGTCCTGGTCCCAGTACAAATCTCTGGGGAATATGACTTTACGTTTGTCCATTCCACTAGTTGCGTGTCTAATGAAGTTTTCAGGATGTTAACGTTCTGAAATGTATAGCACAATGTTGTCCAAAACAAAATGGAACAATTGCCACAGCTGCCCTCCATCCCACCCCAGAGCCAGGCACCCTCTCCTACTCCCCTGCACAAACTGCCAGTGACTCACAAGAGCCCCCGCCTCAGGCAAGATGCCTCTGCCACCATGCCCTTGTCCCACCAAGTGGTGGGGTGCGTGGGCAGAGGGCACTCCATGCATGCAGCTCTGATGAGCCATTTTGCCACACCACAGTGTCCAGTTCACCACATGTAGCAGGTAGACTGTATTGGACACCACAGGTATAGCATTACTAGGTTTTGGATTATTCTGAACGCAGCTTTAGGCTTTGGAGCTGGAGCTGGAGCCCTCACTCATAGTATCCGGTAATGGAATTTTGTCAGTACTTCCTGACAAACTGCTGCCAGGTTGAAGTTGAATTCTATAATAGCTGTTTGTGAGCATGCAGTAAGAGACGTGGAACTATCATTTACAGCCAAAGACTGAAGTTCTGTTCCTGCAGATGGGTGTTCCCGCAACCTTTGCCCCATCCTTGTAAGTGACGGCTTTTCTTGAAAAAGGTTCCTGAACAGGGAAGAAGACTTAAGTTGAGGGTTTAAATGGTTTCTTCTGTTTTTGCCTGAAGAAATGAGACCAGCGCACCAATCTGGAATGGTGAGTGAAGGGTGCAGAAACAAAATGCACAAGTTTAGAAAAACTTTCTTGTAGTGGATAGATTTAAAAAAAAAAAAAAAAAGAAGTCTCTAGTACTAGACTTCCTTCTTTAACCAATACAGACAGGCATTAGAGTAGCATTTTCAATCTTGGGTGCTAAACTCTAAGCATCCAAGTAAGTGGATTTGGAGAGGCTGAACCTCTCAGAACTCCCACTCTGTTGTTAAGAAATCAGATTGCTTATTTAGATGACTGAGTGTGGACAGTCGTGCCAGATTTTAGGTCCCCAGCTTCTTAAACATTTTGGTGGTGCGTTTTACTGTAATCTGGGAGGAATGATTAAGCTTGTAGCTGTCAGATAAATGAACCTTTTTTTTTCTTTCTTTCGTACTGGTAACAATGTATGTATTCATGCTGGGTGATTTCCCCCCCCCCCCCAATTTAGTTTCCTGAAAACAAAAAAGAGTTTTTGTAGCATTACAGAAGCAAATGCAAGCTGAACACAGGAAACAGTATAATACTAATATTAGAGCTGAATGTGTATACTTATGTAACACTGGTTTTTCCCATGGTGTCATGGGAAAAATGTGTCAGCCTACAGCAGGCATGTCAAACTCCAAAAGCATACTGAGGGCTGCAGAGATGAATACTGATAGCTTTCAGGGCCACCAAAGAAAATGTACTTCTATTGGAAAGTAGTTGTTGTCGTCATTATTAATTATTATTATTATTATTAGAATATTGTTTTAGGTGTATTTTCTAATATTTGTTCAAGTCTTGTTTGAATATAATAGTCATTTTAATTGAGAATTTAATACTTAATATGATTTTATTGTTTTATAATGTTAATAAGAGAAGACATCTAGCAGTGGAAGAAGAAAGAGAACACTGCGGATTAGAGCAGTTCAGGGAGAAAAGTGAAAAATCTTGAAGAAAGAGGGACAGATGGTTTTGTGGTGAACATGCAAAGCCCTATGTCAAGACAACTGCATTCTATGGCTAACTCTGCACTCCCTGGCCATTTCTACACATGCCACTTTCTCTGAAAGTGGCATGCTAATAAGCGTTCCGAAAAACGCTAATGAGGCGTGGATGTAAATTCCTGGTACCTCATTAGCATACAGTCACATGATTTGGAGTCTGGAAGAAGCTCTTCCAGACTCCAAAACAGCGTATAGAGGCTCGGCCCCCTGGGGGATCTCCCAGAAAGAAGTCCTCCTTCCGGAAGCCCCATCTTCCTGAAAATTCTCATCAGCATCTTTCGGGACTTTTTTACCATGCCAAAAGTGGCATGTTTAGAAACAGCCCCTGTGCTGTGAATTTCACGATAGCTAAAAATGAGGATAACCTGCCGTACGGGAAGGTCAGAGTTACCAGCATAAATGAATGGGCTTTGAGATTCATGGCCAGAAGGAACAGCAGCAAGAGTTAATTTAAAGAAGCAGTATCTGAGGGGACTGGAGCTATACAGACTCAGATAATGAAGATTAGGGCCGAGAGAAATGGATCAGCACCAGTTTGCTAATCAAAAGCAGTCAAGTAGCACTTTAAAGACTGGCAAAATGGTTTATTAGGTGAGCTTTCGTGGGACAGACCCACTTCTTCAGACCATAGCCAGACCAGAACAGACACAAGCCCTTCGGGGCTTGTGATGGGAACTTTCTGACTCGCTATAGGGGCTCGTCTGCATACTTGGCTCAGTCTAATTCTTGATCTTCCCCCTCCACTCTCTGATTTGCTCACCTTGATTATCTTTTTCTGATTTGTCCTCCTTGCTTACTGTTTTTGGTTCTCTGTGTCTTAAATATTGAGTCTGTTCTGGTCTGGCTATGGTCTGAAGAAGTGGGTCTGTCCCACGAAAGCTCACCTAATAAACTATTTTGCTAGTCTTTAAAGTGCTACTTGACTGCTTTTTGTTTTGATAGCATATAGACGAGCACGGCTTACTCTCCTGTTACTATTCAAATGTCAGAGTTGTTTCTGAGGCTGTTGATCGCGTTGTGTTCTACACAGCCGAGGTTATGGGGTGAGCGATGCCACTTTTCCACAATTTCTGCCTGTGCATGTCGGCTGAAGCATTCTATGTATAGGTCCAGTTTGTCATTTCGACCATTGGGGAGTCCATGAGGAATTCTTTTTTTTTTTTTTTTTTTTGTACCGTAGGTGGGAGGGTAACTGTGGGTCAGTGCGTTGTTGAGTGTCATGCTGGAAGTATTCCTTGAGTTGTAGATGGTGAAAGAAGGCTTCCAGATCACCACAGAACTGTGTCAAGTTTGTGGGGGTGGTGGGGCAGAAAGAGTCCTTGAGAGAGGGCAGATTCTTCTGCCAGGCTGTGTGTGGTGTTGGATAGATTGACAATATTGCTGGGTGAGTAGGAGTTTAGAAAGTTTACCGTTCTTTTCTTTTTGTAGATAAGAGAAATGTGTGTTATAAATCTTAGGATTCTCTGCCCTCTCTTGCCCCCTCCCCCCAGCACCTTCCATCCAAGTAATTAAAGTTCTGGCCCTCCCTTAGCCTTAAGCCACGGACTTATTGCAGCTGAGCTTTTGTAAATGATGAAACAACTTGAAATTTAGTTTGTGGGATAGCTGTGTTAATCTGATGAAGTAGGTCTTATCCATAAAAGCCTATTACCTAATAAATAAAATTGTTAGTCTTTAAGGTGCTACAGTACTGCTGGCTTTAACTTGAAATTTGTAACTCCTTCCAGATAGGGCAGGTCACATGAGAATTCTTGTAAAGAATGCAGCTGTAAAAGTTAACAAATGGGGAATAGTCTGGTTAAGTAGGACTGTTTTAAATATGTGTGGGGCTGGCTGAAGTCTATTTTATTTTATTACATTTTTGACACTATCATAATATATTAATGCATTTTTCTGTTGATTTTAAAATTTTCAGTTACGGGTGGTTATGGAGGTCAGAAGATTGAACAGGTTGGCCAGTTTTAATGACTGCTGATACAGAATTAAAAAAGTTAAAGCTTTATAATAAAATACCACAAATTTTCACTATCATGTCAGAAAACAAAACAAACCAACACTAAATGGTCATAGACTAAACTGAGTTCTCAGACAGCATTTTTTCTTTGTCTGTCTGTGTTTATTATTGGTGGTGTGTGTGAGAGGGGGAAAGAAATATTTACTGATTAAAACCTTAATCCTTCCAAGTCTACATTTGCAAATATCCAGTATGCACACTGCCACCTGTCATCCATATTTTGCAGATTGTTTCCACAATTGGCTTACCAACTTCCCTTTTTGTTGAAAGCAAGAGTGAAATTGGTTTAGATACCAGCATTTGTAGTTGTTGTATGGACACTTTGAAACAATGTAATCCTTCAGTTGAATTTTCTCTATAAATATAACTTTATTTCTGATTTATTGTGCTAGAAAAGTATACAAGAGAGAGACATGTCTACTATTACACTGAAGTTCTTCCATACACTTGATTGGCTAGCTTTCCCAAAAATTAAATTGTATTGTGCTATTGACCTCAGTCTCTAGTTTGTTGTGCTTCCACCAGAGTAAAAATGTTTGTTTGGTGTTTTTTTGCAAAGCTGTTTGCTTAAAGGAGGTACAGGGTTCAGCATTGCCTTTTTTGAGGGTTTGTGGTGACTTTTACTGTAATTTGTGGCTTGTTTCACTTCCTCTGTTTGTTTTAATTCTATTGTAATGCCATTTATAGTATTTTAGTTAACCTCGCAGTACATAGGATTGTTTTTAGACTGGAGTGTGTTTTGCCACATACGTCTCAATTTCTTTGCAAAATATACTTAGTGTTAGAATTCTCAGACACTTCTAGAGTTCATCCTGTGTGTGCTCAGGAAAAGAGTACTGTAAATTGTGAAACATCAAGTTGGTGATAAATGGTTGCTACTTGAAATTGTGCAGAGAGGAAATTAACCTTAGGGATGCAGTTCAAGGCCTGTGTGGGTTTTTTCTTAAATGTGATTTTAGAGGAAAAACAGAACTGATGGAAGGTAAAGTTTTGGGGAGAGAGGAATCTCTGGGTAAAGTCTCCCTCTTTAGGCTGAGGTTTAATTTTAGGGTCTTCTGTTAGTTTTAAGGTTTTTGATGTTTTTCACAGTGCTTTCAAAGATGTTATGGGTAAATACAAATGAGCACTTCTTTCTGAATGTGTGACTCTGCAACCGAAGCGAACACATGAAAATTACAAGAGTACTGTTACTGGTAGCAGCACATACTTCTTGTAGCTGGCTAGCTAATGAACCATGCTGTTAGTACAATTGCTGGTAATGTGGTAATTGCCATCTGTTCTTAGCTGTGCATATTTATACTAACTGATTTTCTGCCTTCCATGAAAATCCTCTGGCACAATTTTTAATGAACATTGGATTGTGTGGAGTTAGTGCCATTTGCACATCCAGCGTATTGTGCGTTGAGTTCCCAGGTGGGCTATATTGACTGTTACTCAGTTTTTAAGTAATTTGGAGGTAGTTGAGAGTCATGTGAGTAGAACCACTGCAGCCAGAAATATTTGGGGCTTTAAGAGAGCAAACTGACTGGCCATGATATTAATTTAGAGCAGATGTATGATTGAGATTAACAACGTGGTTAGCTTAATTGATCTATATAAGTGTTAGGAAACATGGATTCTTCTTCGAGTGTTCCCGTGGGTGCTCCACATTAGGTGTCGGGCTTGCCCGGCGCCGCAGATCGGATCTTCCAAGCAGTTTCTGCCGGACAGCGCATGCGCCGGTGCGCGCCACTCCCCCGCGCGCTCCCGGCCACGTGCGCGATCCGGTCCCCGCCAGTTCTTCTTAACCGCCGTTGGCTGCAGACGGAATCCGAACTAGGCTAAGGCCAAGTAGCGTATTCAATGACTTTAACTGTTTTTTCTTTAAAGTTTTTCAAGTACTTAGGCTACTGCAAGTTAGCCGGTTGTTATTTTTCAAAAAAAAAAAAACAACAAACAAACAAACTACAAGTGGGACAGCTTCAATCCAGTCCCAGTAACAAGCGTTGGAGGCCAGGAGCATAGGGCCATCAGCCCTCCTGCTGCAGCAGGCCATCAGAAGGGGAAAATAGCACAGAGAAGGTGCTAAGTACCCGTTTAACAACTGAAAGACTCACCAACAATGTCCTCTTCAGGATTTAAAAAATGTGAGTCCTGCCGAGAGGTGATGCCAGCGTCTGATGGGCACAGTCTATGCATAAGGTGCCTTGGGGAGTCCCATGTTGCACAGAAATGCTCCTTCTGTGCTAAATTAACAGCCAGAGCAAGGAGAGACAGGGAGATGCGGCTTAAAATGCTGCTTTTCGACAAGGCCCTCCAGCCAGACGTGCCGTAGCGGCCGCAGCAGGAGGGACCCTCCGGGGCCCATAAAAGGAAAGCTGCCTCCCTCACCCCATCAGCGCAAAAACGGAGGAAAGTCTCCCCAGCCCGATCCCTGCCAGCAACAATAGCGAGCGGGACGGGAGGAGCGAACAGCCCCCAGCCGCAGCAACAGCTGATCGGCGGCGGCACGAAGAGCCACGTGGAAGCGGCTCAGCCTCCAATAATCAGCCAGCCGCCCCGCACTGCAGGCAGGGCGGCGGCTAAACAAGCGCCGGTACCGGCGGCACCGCAGGCAGCGGCACCGACCCCCGGGGAACCGGCGGTGCAGAGCGCGCAGGCACGCAGCCTGCAGGCACCGGAGGACACTGCACGTGCGGCACCGCCCTCGAGCATGCCGAGCTCGGTGCGGACGGGGCCGGGATCCCCTGTACGTCAGGGGGCGGAGTTACCTCCTCAAGGGAGGGGGAAGGCTGCACACAAGAGGAGGCATTGCAGCCCCTCTCCGCACAGGGCTATGGAGTTGCTTTCTCACAGCCCTCCGCTTATGTTGCAGACTCCAACCAGAAGGCAGGGGTCCCCCTTAGCCTACCCGGAGCCCCCTTCTCCATTTTTGCAACCAGCCTCACCCTGGCTGGGACCACCTTCACCCTTCCTGGGGTTTGAACCGCTGGACTATTATGCAAAATCGCTCTCTCCAGTGTCTCGACGATCTCCCTCCCCCAGACGCAGAGGGTATGCACCAAGGGAGTGGTCTAGGTCACCTTCCCAAGAACAGTGCCTATACTGCCATGGTCGCCCCTACCACGTGGGGCATAGACACCATCGGCAATCTACTAGGGAAAGATCCCCACAGATGATCTCGTACCCCCGAGGGCAATTGCGACCGGGGACAGAGACTCAAGCATCTCAGGGGGGACTGGTTATGGAACCCCGAGATTTTCCCTCGCAAACCTCTAGTGAGAGGGTGTACCATCACCAGCAGGAACCGGAAGGGTCCAGAGAGACGTACCCCAGCGGTTCCTCGCTCTCCTCCCCGGATGAGGCTACAGCCCCGGGGGACGTCCATCCTCCGGACGATCTCAAACAGTTCCAAGAGCTGTTTTACGAGGGTGGCCTTCACACAAGGCATCCAGACAGCAAAGGTGCAAGAGAAACACCATAAGCTCCTCAAAAATCTGAGACCTCCGGCCTCCTCCAAAATAGCAATACCGCTTGATGACGCAATCTTGGAGTCTGCCACTATGATATGGCAGACTCCTGCGACTATTCCGCCTGTCCACAAGAGAGCGGGGAAAAAAAAAACTTCGTGCCGACAAAGGGCACGGAGTTCCTGTTCAGCCACCCACAACCAAATTCCTTGGTGGTGGAGTCGTCGCAACGTGGGGGAACAGACAAACATGCCAAAAAGCTAGAGCTGTTGGGCAGAAAGGTCTACTGTTGCGAATGGCAAATTACGCAGCGCATCTAGCGAACCATAATTTCGACAACCACATTAGGTTAACCTCCCTCATGGGACTCGCTTCCAGAGGGCAAGAAACCAGTGCTCAAGGCCATCATGCAAGAAGGCTACGCGGCCTCGAGGACGGGAGTTCAGTTCGCCCTGGATGTTGCGGACACAGCAGCACGCTCCACAGCTACGGCAGTGGTGATGCGAAGGGAGTCCTGGCTCCAGACTCCGGGTATACCGAGGGCCTGCAGACAGAGATAGTCGATCTTCCCTTCGACTCGCAGAAGCTGTTTGCTGAATTAACTGACTCGGTCCTTCATTCCAGTAAAGATTTAAGAGCCACACTTAGGACCCTGGGGATTTATACCCCTCCATACAGAAAGAAAAAGTACTACCCTCAACAAAGACGGTACCAGTACCAGCAACAGCGTCCCCAGTACCACAGGGGTTACGAGCAAGGGCGACATCAACAGCACCAGCAGTACAGAACTCCCAGGCGACGTTCCCAACAGAGCCGTGCGTCCTCGGGGCAGGGCCAAAGGCCACAAGTTTGACACACAGATCCAGGGCTGCGCCATCACTACCATCGCAAGGTCATCCGAAGCGGTTATTCCACCATCGCCTCCGACCATTCTATAACCAGTGGCAAAGGATCACCACAGACAAATGGGTGCTGGAGATCATAGCCACGGGGTACGCCATCCCCTTCCAGTCGCTCCCACCGCCATGACCTCCACCCAGGCCCCACCTCCAGGAGGCCTCCCACGTAGCGAGGCTCAAGCAGGAGGTAGACCATCTCATACTCATAGGGGCAGTGGAAAGAGTGCCGGAGCAACTGCAAGGGAGAGGGTTCTACTCAAGGTACTTCCTCACGGGGAAAAAGACAGGAGGCGGGAGGTCCATCTTAGATTTTCGAGGCCTCAACCGGTACCTGCGCAACCAACGCTTTCGGATGATCACAATCGCCTCCATCCTTACGGCACTGGACGATGGAGATTGGTTCGCAGCCCTCGACTTATGAGACGCGTATTTTCACATAACTATTCATCCGGCTCACCTACGATTCCTCTGGCTTTTCATAGTAGGCAAAGAACATTTTCAATACAAGGTCCTACCGTTTGGCCTCTCCTCGGCCCCCAGAGTCTTCACCAAGACCTTGGCAGTGGTGTCAGCCTACCTGCACAGACCGGGTATTTATATTCCAGTATCCGGATGACTACCTACTCAAAGGGGCCTCGAAGGAGGAGGTACTACGCATGATATGTGTCACAGCAGGCACGTTCTCTTTGCTCAGCCTGGTTATCAATCTGACAAAATCAAAGATAGACCCCACACAGGACATAGAGTTTGTAGGGGCACGCATAAATTCTATTACAGCGAGGGTGTATCTACCAGAGACTCGCTTTCGGGCCGTCGGCTCCCTCGTGCAAGTCTTCACCTTCAGCCCTACGGTGCCAGTTCTGACGTGCTTACAGCTGCTGGGCCACATGGCAGCAGCGACGTTCGTAGAACAGAACGCCAGGTTACACATGCGCAGCATGCAGCACTGGCTGGCGAGCGTATACAAACCGGCAGCACACACTGTTCACAGGGTGGCGTCGCCCACAACAGAGGTGCGCAAATCCCTGCAATGGTGGGTAAACCCCGAGAACCTGCTAACAGGGGTACCCTTCCACCAACCACACATATTGGTTTTTCTGACTACAGATGCCTCCCTCATAGGGTGGGGAGCACGCATGGGCGAAGAGGTGACGCAAGGGCTGTGGTCCTCCACGGAGCAGTCACTGCACACAAATATACTGGAGCTCAGAGCAGTGTTCAATGCCTGCAGACGCTTTCGAGACCATATAAAAGGCAAAGTAGTTGGGATCAGTACAGACAATACCTCCACCATGTTTTATATAAATCGGCAAGGAGGAGCTCGGTCCCGTGCCTTATGTGCAGAAGCAGTCCGGTTGTGGAACTGCTGCATCGCCAACAATATAACCTTGAAAGCCTCGTACTTACCAGGCGCTCACAATGTGAAGGCAGACCAGCTGAGCAGGCGTTTCGCACTCACGCACGAGTGGCAGATCCGTCCCAGTCTGCTGCAACCGATTTTTCATGCATGGGGTTTTTCCCCAGATAGACCTGTTTGCTACTCAGCACAACAAGAAGTACCCACGATTCTGCTCGAGGGCAGGACTGGGACGGGGGTCCCTGAGGGACGCCTTCGCAATCTCATGGAGGGGCCCCCTGCTTTACGCTTTCCCTCCCACAGTGCTCAATCACAAAGTGTTGCAGAAAGCCAGGAGGGACGGAGCCTGAATGATCCCGATAGTCCCAACGTGGGATCGACAGCAATGGTTCCCCCTACTCCTGCGCATGTCGGACCGGCCACCGATGCCCCTTCTGGTGGCGCCGGATCTGCTCACGCAAGCCCAGGGGTCCATAGTGCATCCGCACCCCCAAGGCCTGCGACTACAAACGTGGTTAATCCATGGCTCAGCTCCCTAGAGAGCACATGTACGGAGGAAGTGCAGCAAGTCCTAGAAAGTAGCAGGAGGACTTCCACCAGGAAGACCTACAAGCAGAAATGAACTCGCTTTACGGCATGGTGTTCTACCAAACAGCTAGCCCCCCTTTCGGTGCCTATGGCTGTGATATTAGAGTATTTACTGGACCTCAAGAGAGGAGGACTCTCACTATCCTCGTTTAAGGTCCACCTTGCCGCCATTTTGGCGTTCAGACATGAAGAGGAAGGGCACACGGTGTTCGCCCATCCCATGGTTACCAGGTTCCTCAAAGGGCTGGTAAACCTATACCCCCCTCGGAAACCGCTTCCACATTCGTGGAACTTGGACCTGGTGCTTAATGCGAAAAGGGGACCACCGTTCGAGCCTTTGGCCACGGTTTCCCTCTGCCTCCTTATGATAAAGACTACCTTTCTTCTCGCAATCACGTCAGCTCGCAGGGTGAGCGAGCTTGCGGCAGTTATGGCAACGCCACCCTGCGCTGTTTTTTCCAAGGAGGCGGTAACCATACGGCTGCACCCAGCCTTTGTTCCTTAAGTTTCTTTCTGAGTTTCATACTAACGAACCTATTGTTTACCCTCGTTTTATCCAAAGCTTCATAACTGTAACAAAGAGGCGCGCCTACACCTCCTGGACGTGAGGAGGCGCTAGCTTTCTATATAGACAGGACCAAGTCCTTCCGGAGAACGGATAGACTCCTAGTCTCTCTCGCTCTCAAATCAAAAGGAGAATGTCTCTCTTCGCAGAGAATCTCGAAGCACATCGTATCTTGCATAAAAATGTGCTACAAACTCAAAAAGACTCCTTTACTGGCCATGCCCAGGGCTCATTCCACTAGGGCGGTGGCAGCATCAACAGCCTTTTTTCAAGGGCGTTGCGCTAAAAGACATTTGCAGAGTGGCGACCTGGTCATCCTGTGACACCTTCGCCAAACATTACGCCCTTCACAGGGTATTCCAAGAGGATACCCGTCTCTCGGCAGCGGTCCTCTCGTGGACAAGCTGCACATAATCTGATTACCCACCTCCTATCTTGGGTTACTGCTGGGTAGTCACCTAATGTGGAGCACCCACGGGGACACTCGAAGAAGAAAGAAAGGTTACTCACCGTAGTAATGGTGGTTCTTCGAGATGTGTCCCCGTGGGTGCTCCACTACCCGCCCATCCTCCCCGCTCCGGATCTCTGTTTAGTGTTTTGCAGGAGCATCCGAGGTGGTTGGTCAAGGAACTGGCGGGGACCGGATTGCGCACGTGGCCGGGAGCGCGCGGGGGAGTGGCGCACACCGGCGCATGCGTGGTCCGGCAGAAACTGCTTGGAAGATCCGATCTGCGGCGCCGGGCGAGCCCGACACCTAATGTGGAGCACCCACGGGGACATATCTCGAAGAACCACCGTTACTACGGTGAGTAACTTTTCTTTATTCTTCTGAATCACTGACAATTTTGTAGGAACAATGGAACATTGACTATTAGTGAATTGACAACTTGGGAATTCAAATGAGAGAGCCAGGTGGCATTGCTTCATTTTCTCAATGATTTAATAGATGCTTCTAGCATGGGTTTTTCTTGACCGAGACTGCCTTTTTTTATCATGGAAATCAAGCATAATAGATATTGTAGTGTACTCTGAATTATCATAAATTAAAATTGATCCTTGATTTTTGATAAAATGCATTTGTGAAAGAATACCCTTGGTTTGTGCATATGGTAACATTTTTGGCAACCTGCAAAAGATTTCCTACTCCTTAGAATATTATCGGTATTCTAGTCTATTTTTCATATTCTGAGTTTATTAGAATTTTGGGAATTTGAATATTGTTTTTTATAATACTGTTAACTTAGTTGTTCTAGGATAAAGACGAAGCAGATATGCCAGAGTTTGAGATAAAGATAAGACATCATACCTCTCTGTTGAAAGTGGGTACTATGTTACGAGGGAATTTAAGATCTCCACTCACTGTCAACTGTCCTGTGTACTAACCTAATGACACATTCCTTTGTCCCTAATTTAGTGTTCCCTGGTAGTTTCAGAAAATGTGTGGTTTTTCGTAAACACCTACAGATGGCTTGAGATGGAGAAACAAATCATGATTGACATAATAAATCCAAGAGATGGAATAAATAAATACTTGGGCCAGACAAGTAGAGCCAGTCTTTAGTATGACCATGAACCTAATTTAATTTCAGAAAGAACGTTTTATAGATCCTGAACTATTTTTAATCCAATTGCGTTACATTTACTGTATGTAGGGCCGGATGCAGTAATTTAAAGTTGCCCAACATTTGTCATAATGCAACCTGTTTTCGCTTGCATATATTTGTGCCTAACTTTAACTGTTTGAGCTGAAATTTTACACACTGAATGTTGTCTCAGAACTCAGTAAAATATCAATCAGAATGTTTGTCACTTCAGAGAATGAGTCAGAGGCAGAAAGATGTTTTACTCATGTTACAAAGCCCCAGCCAACCCCTCTGGTGACCCTCTTCTTTGAACAACTCTGATGCCTCAATCCTTAGAATAATCACTCAGTTTGTTGGGGCTGGCCCACATGTGAGGGATTTCCCCCACCCCAGTTCCTATGAAAATCTGTCCAAGCTTGGCTAATTTATAAACTATGCAAGATTATCAAATTTCTACCAAGTAAAGGCTCTTTAAATTTTATTGGCTACAATCTCCAAATAATTCCATCTAGACTGAGCATGCTCAAGCCTTCCTTAACTTCTAGTGCAGTGAATCCTGTGCCACCTTCATCCCCCTCAGAGGAGGCATAGGCTACAGGAACAAAGCTGGATTTGCCCTGTAATGACTTATCTGAACTACTCCGTGCCAGGGTGAGGCCAAGCATGAGAAGTGGGTGTAGGGAGAAGCTTCTTTCCATTATTGTAAATGCATTAAGGAGTCCTGTGGAAACTGTAAAGACTAACAGATTTATTTGAGCGTAAGCTTTCTTGGGTAAAATCTGTTTAAGGTGCCACAGGACTCCTCATTGTTTTTGTAGCTACAGACTAACACAGCTACCCTTCTGAGACTTACCTCCATTATTATAGTCTATGACTATCACTAGATACAAAGGTGAAAGCAGTAACTTTGTGTTTTGCATGGTATTTGTTTTGCTGTTCAAAATTTTAAAAAATATAAATGGTGAAAGGTAAATTAGATGCTTCAAGTTTAGTCTCAATCCAAGGTGAAATTGGGTGAAAAACTTCAAATAATTTCCTTAATTTGGCAGCATCTGTTTAATAGAGGATGCTCCTAATCAGTTTAATACTGAATGACATGTACATTGCACAAGTGCATTAGTTTAGTACTGCTTGATGTATTTTATATCTCATGTATCAGAGGTAGCTGTGTTAGTCTGTAGCTTCGAGAACAAGAAGAATTCTTGTATCGGAGGGGTAGCCGTGTTAGTCTGGATCTGTAACAGCAACGAAGAGTCCTGTGGCACCTTATAGACTAACAGAAAAGTTTTGAGCATGAGCTTTCATGAGCACAGACTCACTTCATCAGATGCTGGTCTTGGAAGTCTGCAGGGTCAGGTATAAATAAGCCAGAGCAAGGGTGGGAATAACAAGGTTAGCTCAGTCAGCAAGGGTGAGGCTTACTACCAGCAGTTGATCTGGAGGTGTGAACACCAAGGGAGGGGAAGCTGCTTCTGTATTTAGCCAGCCATTTGCAGTCTTTGTTTAAGCCTGAGCTGAGGGCGTCGAATTTGCAGATGAATTTTAGCTCAGAAATTTCTCTTTGGAGTCTGGTCCTGAAATTTCTTTGCTGTAGGATGAAGTGAGTCTGTGCTCACGAAAGCTCATGCTCAAAACTTTTCTGTTAGTCAAGAAGTCTTGTGGCACCTTATGGACTAACAGATATTTTGGAACATAAGCTTTCGTGGGCAAAGACCCGCTTCACCAGATGCATTAGTGGGGTGGTGGTGGTTTCAGAGGGTTATTTAAAGAATGGGGCCTCAGTAAGAGGGAGGGCCAGAGCTGAAAAGGTTTGTTCAGCAAGGTGGAAAAGGCCCAGTATCAACAGCACTTACCAAAAGAGGAAAAAAAAGGTCAGATCAGACAGGGGGATGTGAGCCTTTATCAGAGTCTAATGGGGAGATATTAGCACCCATGTAATTCTGTCTGAATGACCTGTGTCAGCTTTTGCAGCAAAAGCTATTAAAGGTTTGCTCAACTTTGGTGCAGTCTCTGAAGACCAAGCTCTGAAACACTATCAAATGTGAATTATGCCTACTTGCCGAACAGAAATGATTCTGAATGGCTGTTTAATAGATGTATTGTCTATATAGATATAACCGTTCATTGGTCAGAAGTCAGTTATGGTTGCACAAGTTGTGTTGTGTTTCCTTGGAATAAACTGTCGGCTATCTCTGCAGACTTACAAAACCCCATGTAAGATAGCTGGTTCTTCGAGTGGTCCCCGTGGGTGCTCCACAATAGGTGTCGGGCTTGCCCGGCGCCGCAGATCAGAAATCTTCCAGCAGTTTCTCCTGGATCGCGCATGCGCTGGCACGTGCCGCCCCCCTGCGCGCCCCCGGCCACGTGCACGATCCGGTCCCTGCCAGTTCCTTCTCAACCGCCATTGGCTGCAGACAGAATCCACTCAGGCTAAGGCCAGAGTCAGATTATTTAGTGGTCTTTTTCCACGTGTAATTTGTCGTTTTCGGTTATTAAATAAAAAAAAAAAAGGAGAGAAAGCAAAGACAAAGAATATCAGCCAAAAAAAAAAAAAAAAAAAGGAAAAAGAGAGGAGCGGAGAAGAGAAGAGCGGATGTGAAGGCCATTTAGGCCGCCCGCTGCCGCTGGCCGGTGATCACTATTTGGGATAGAAAGGCACGGATTAAGTGCTAAGTACCCTATTAACAATAAAGGACTCACCGCAATGGCCTCTTCAGGTTTTACAAAGCGGGAGTCATGCCGTTGAAGCTATGCCGGCCTCCGTGGGGCATAGCGAAGGCATCCGATGCCTGGGGGAATTACAGGCTACCTTGCTGGAGAAGCCTCACCCAGAACGGCCCGCTGGGTTGCATAAGAGGAGGACAGTTTTTCTCTGACCCCCTCAGTGCAGAAAGGGAGGAAACTCTCCCTGGCTCTCGATCCTTGCCATGCGTTTGCAGCGAGCAGGACAAGCGGAGCACACAGCCACCAGCCGCATACTCAGGAAAGTGGCAGCACGGCAGCGCACATAGCAGAGGCTGAGCCTCCGGTTATACAACAGCCGGCACGCGCGGCGCCTAGAGCGTCAGCCAGGCAAGCACCAGAACTGGCGGCACCGCCACAGGCGGCACAGACCCCAGTGGCACCAGCGGTGCAGGGGTGCCAGGCACGGAGCTTGCAGGCACCGGAGGGGGATACCCATGCGGCACTGCGGCTGACGATGCCGAGCGCGGCGCTGACAGCGCGGCCGAGATCCCCGGCACGGGAGGGGGCGGTGCCGGCCCCACAGCAGAGGGGAAAGGCAACATCAAAAACCCAGCACCGGAGTCCATCTCTGGACAGGGCTGCGCTGCTGTTAGCACCAAGCCCTCCCCCTGTGATACACACGCCGCACCGAAGGCCTGTCTCTCCACCGGCCCATCCGGAAAAAAGGAGAAGAAAAAAAAAAAGCCCTCTTTCTCCTTTTCTTCAACCAATGTCACCATGGCTTGGGCCACCTTCACCATTTCTGGGATTGGATCCTCTGGAGTACTATCACAAGCCAGTTTCACCTCTATCTGTGTTGTTGCAGAGGTCTCGCTCTCCCAGACATCGGGGGTACACACCCCGTGAGTGGTCCAGGTCTCCATCCTCGGACCAGTGCCCATGCTGCCATGGTCGTCCTTATCATGCTGGACACAAACAAATTACAGGCCTACACCCAGGGGCAGGTTCCTCTCTTCCCCCACCCCCCCAGCCGCTCAGTACCTCCATGGGCACTCCTGATCGGGGACGGAAACACAGTTGTCTCAAGGGGAGTTAATTTTCAAACCCCGAGACTTTCCTTCACAATCCTCCAGCGAGCAAGTGTATCATCGGCCGCAGGAACCCGAGGGTTCGAGGGAGGTTTACCGTAGTGGTTCCTCCTCATCCTCCCCAGATGAGGCCATGGCCCCCGGGGATGTCTCTCCCCCGGATGACCTTAAACAGTTTCAGGAGCTGTTTAAAAGGGTGGCTTTCACACAAGACATTCAAATGGCAGAGGTGCAGGAGAAATATCACAAACTCCTGAAAAATTTGAGATTCCTGGCTTCACCCAAAATTGCTATTCCGCTGTACGAAGCCATTCTGGAGTCAGCCATTACTATATGGCAGACTCCGGCCTCTGTTCTGGCTACGAACAAGAGAGCGGACAAGAAATACTTCGTCCTGGCAAAGGGCATGGAGTTTCTCTTCAGTCACCCACAACCAAATTCTTTGGTGGTCGGGTCGTCCAAGCAGAGGTCAAAGGCTTCTCAGTACAAATCGGGGGATCGGGCAAAGATGCTAAGAAGCTAGAGCTGTTTGGCAGGAAGGTGTATTCCTCTCCTATCCTGCTATTGAGAGTGGCAAATTATGGGCACATCTAGCAAACCATAATTTTGATGATTACTCCGGGCTTACTCCCCTCATGGATCCGCTTCCGGAAGATAAAAAGCCGGTGTTAAAGGCGATTGTTCAAGAGGGCTACGCAGCATCGCGGACGGGAGTCCAGATTGCCCTGGACGTGCCGGGCACGGCGGCACGTTCAACGGCTACAGCAGTGGTCATGCGTAGAGAATCCTGGCCCCAGACGTCGGGTATCTCGAGGGACCTACAGGCGAAGATCGTGGACCTTCCCTTTGATACATAAAAGCTGTTTGCAGACTCAACCGACTCGGTCCCTCACTCCATTAAGGACTCGAGAGCTACACTTAGAACCTCAGGCATTTATACTCCCCCATACAGGAGGGAAAAATTTTATCCTCAGCAAAGACGCTACGCTTACAGCCACAGCATGCTCAATATCAATGGGGCTACGGCCAAGGGCGCTATCAATAGCGGCAACAGTACAGAACTCCTAGGCGACGTTCTCAACAAAGCCGTATGCCCTCGGGTCAGGCCCAAAGGCAACAAGTTTGGTGGGTATGTCAGGGGCTGCACTGTCAATACCCTTGCTCAGTGCCACTCCCATCTCATGTTCCATCATCGCCTCAGACTGTTCCACTCCCAATGGCAAAAGATCACCACAGACATATGGGTGCTGGAGATCATAGCCCCGGGTTACGCGATTCCCTTCCAGTCGCTTCCACCGACGAAGCCTCCCACCAGGCCTCGCCTCAGGGACGCTGCCACAAGGCGAGGCTCAAGCAGAAGGTGACTCACCTTATGTTCATAAGGGCGGTGGAAAGAGTGCCAGAATAATTCCAGGGGAAGGTTTTTATTCACGCTACTTCCTACCAGGGAGGAAAACAGGACACCGGAGGCCCATCTTAGATCTTCGGGGCCTCAACCGTTACTTGCGCAAGCAACGGTTTCGGATGATCACAGTTGCCTTGATACTCACGGCACTGGACGATGGAGACTAGGTTGCAGCACTCGAGTTACGAGATGCTTACTTTCATATAACAATCCACCCGGCACACAGACGCTTCCTCCGCTTCACGGTCGGCCAGGAGCGCTTCCAGCACAGGGTTCTTCCGTTTGGCCTCTCCTCGGCCCCCAGAGTCTTTACTAAAACCCTGGCAGTGGTGTCAGCCTACGTGCACAGACAGTGGGTGTTTGTTTTTGCCATATCTGGGCGACTGCCTGCAAAAAGGGACCTCGAAGGCAGAGGTCTTACGCATGATACGCGTCACAGCGGACACGTTTCTTCGCTGGGCCTAGTCATGAACCTCGCAAAGTCAAAGTCTGAACCCACACAACATACAGAGTTCATAGGGGCACACACAAACTCTATCACAGCAAGGGTGTACCTACCCGACGCCCGCTTCCGTGCAATCAGTTCGCTGGTGCAAGTCATTACATACAGCCCCACGGTGCCGGTCTTAACGTGCCTACGGCTGCTGGGCCACATGGCGGCAACGACGTTTGTGGTACGGAATGCCAGGTTGCTCGTGTCAAGCCTGTAGCATTGGCTGGCGAGCGTTTACAAACCGGCATCCCACACTGTCCACAGGGTGGTGTCGCCCACAGCAGAGGTGTGCAGATCCCTGGCGTGGTGGGAAAACCCCGAGAATCTGCTAGTGGGGGTGCCTTTTCACCAACCACAAATTTCTATTTTCTTACTACCGACGCCTCCCACATGGGATGGGGAGCGCACATCGGCGACAAGGTAATGCAAGGGCTATGGTCCCCTGCGGAACAGACACTGCACATACCCATACTGGAGCTCAGAGCAGCGTTCAACGCCTGCAAACATTTTCGAGATTACCTACATGGCAAAGTAGTCGGGATTCAATACCGACAATACCTCCACTCTGTTTCCACATCAATCAACAAGGAGGAGCACGATCCCGTGCCCTACGTGCGGAAGCACTTCCGATTGTGGAATCGGTGCATCGCCAATAACATAACGTTGAAAGCCTCGTACTTGCTGGGCGCTCACAACGTGAATGCAGATTAGCTGAGCAGGCGCTTCGCAATCATGCACGAATGGCAGATCCGCTCCAATCTGCTTCAGCGCATTTTTCGTACATGGGGTTTTTCCCCAGATCGATCTGTTTGCCACCCAGTACAACCAAAAAAAAAAAAAAAAAAAAAGTGTCTCCAGTACTGCTCCAGGGCAGGAGTGGGGCGGGGGTCCCTGGTCATGTTTTCATGGAAGGGCTCCCTACTTTACACGTTTCCCCTGCAGCGCTTATCCGCAAGGTCTTGCACAAAGCCAGAAGGGAGAGAGCTCGCATGATACTCATAGTCCCGCTTGGGATCGGCAGCAATGGTTTCCCTTGCTTCTGCGCATGTCGGACCGCCCACCGCTCCCTCCACCAGTGGCGCCGTGCTTACTCACGCAGGCTCAAGGGTCCATAGTGCACCCGCACCCTCAGGGTCTGCACCTACAAGCATGGCTAATCCATGGCTCAGCTCCTTAAAGAGCACATGTACGGAGGGAGCACAACAAGTCCTGGAATGTAGCCGAAGGACCTCCACCAGGAGGACTTACAAGCAGAAATGGACTCGATTCACAGCCTGGTGTTCCGCCAAGCAGTTAGCTCCCCTTGACGTTCCTATACCTGTAATACTAGAATACTTATTGGACCTCAAGAGAGGTGGGCTTTCTCTGTCCTCTCTAAAGGTCCACCTCACCGCTATATCAGCCTTTTGGCATACAGAGGAAGGGCCCACGGTATTCGCCCATCCTATCATTACCAGGTTCTTGAAGGGGCTGGTAAACCTGTGCGCCCCCCCTCGGAAACTGCTTCCACTATCGTGGAATTTGGACTTGGTGCTCAGCATGCTATCGGGTCCACCTTTTTGACCCATTAGCCATAGTTCCCATACGTCTCCTTATGATAAAAACAACCTTCCTCCTTGTAACTACCTCAGCCCGCAGGGTGAGTGAGCTCGCGGCAGTGATGGCAACGCCGCGCTGCACAGTATTCTCAAAGGAGGCGGTAACCTTAAGGCTGTGCCCAGCCTTTGTTCCAAAAGTTTGTTCGGAGTCCAATCTTAATGAGCCAATAGTTTTACCCTCGTTTTACCTGAAGCCTCACAGCTCTGGCAAGGAGGCACTCCTGCATCTCCTAGATGTGAGCAGGGCGTTGGCCTTCTATACAGACAGAACTAAGTCCTTCCGGAAAACGGACAGGCTTCTAGTCTCTCTTGCTCCCGGGTCAAAAGGAGAAGGTCTCTCTTCCTGGAGAATCTCAAAGCACATTGTGTCCTGTATAAAAATGTCCTTTGAACTTCGAAAGACTCCTTTGCTGGCTCACTCCACCAGGGTGGTGGCGGCATCAACAGCCTTCTTGAAGGGCATCGCGTTAACAGACATCTGTAGAGCGGCAACCTGGTCATCCTATGACACCTTCGCCAAGCATTGTGCCCTGCCTCGGGTATTCTGAGAGGATACCCGTCTGTCGACAGGAGTCCTCTCGGGGGCAAGCTGCACATAAACCGATTACCCACCTCCTTACTTGGGTTACTGCTGGGTAGTCACCTATTGTGGAGCACCCACGGGGACCACTCGAAGAAGAAAGAAGTTACTCACCTGTAGTAATGATGGTTTTTTAACTTGTCTTTATCCTAAACTGAAAGGAACATCTTTAGTAAGTGGATTTGTTCTGACATGTAGTATGTGAATTTCCAGTTAAAAAGTAGCAGAGAGGGAGCCAAGCTAGGCTATATACTATCGAAACAAAAAAGCAGTCAAGTAGCACTTTAAAGACTAACAAAATAATTGATTAGGTGAGCTTTTGTGGGACAGACCCACTTCTTTCGACCATAGCCATACCAGAACAGACTCAATATTTAAGGCACAGAGAACCAAAAACAGTAATCAAGGAGGACAAATCAGGAAAAAATGATCAAGGTGAGCAAATGAGAGAGTAGAGGGGTAGAAGGTGGGGTGGGGGGAAGGTCAAGAATTAGATTAAGCCAAGTATGGAAACGAGTTCATGCTCAAAACTTTTCTGTTAGTCTCTAAGGTGTCACAGGACCCTTCGTTGCTGTTACAGATCCAGACTAACACGGGTACCCCTTGGATACTTGAGCCCCTATAGTGACTCAGAAAATTCCCTTCCCGGTACGTGATTTGAACCAGGATGGGAATTTTCTGAGTCACTACAGGGGCTCGTTTGTATACTTGTCTTAATCTAATTCTTGATGCCCGCCGCCCCTCTGCTCTCTGATTTGCTCACCTTGATAATTTTTTCCTGATTTGTCCTCCTTGATTACTGTTTTTGGTTCTCTGTGCCTTTAAATATTGAGTCTGTTCTGGTATGGCTGTGGTCTGAAGAAGTGGGTCTGTCCCATGAAAGATCACTTCATAAATTATTTTGTTAGTCTTTAAAGTGCCACTTGACTGCTTTTTTGTTTTAACAGTTAAAAGGTGTATTTTATTAGATTTAACCAATATATTGTCCAGTTGGTATTTAAATGGGGTAGTTAGTTTAAGATTATTTATGCAGTCATATTTTTTCCAAAATAGGCCTTTTTTTTTTTCCTCAGAAGCAATGCATTGCTGAAAATAAGAGTGTGATAGACACCAATTTTGCCATATAGTGAGTTTAATATATTCAGGTATATTAAAGAAAGGATGCAAAACCCAAGGATGTAAGATGTATGCTAAAAGATCAGCAGTAATAAAGTAAAAAAGGAGTAGCCTGCCAAACCATGACCCTCAGTAATGTTCCCATATTTAAAAGTCCTCATGCCCCAGGACCTGTTGCGTGGCCTGGGCTTTCAAATATTAAATAAGCCATTTAAAAAAAATACTTAGACTTGAATAATTTGCAATGTACAATAAAAGCTTAGCTGGCATGCTAGAGGAATGTAGGGTTCTGGTTAGCCAAATATTCTGGTTAACTAAGAGTTCAGAGTGTGGTAAGGGGCTTCAGGATGCAGCTGGGGAGATCTGGGTGAGGTGCGGGAGGAGGTGAAGGTTCCCGCTAAGGTGCGGGACCAGGGATGAGGGGCTTGGGGACCAGGAGGGAGCTCCAGGCTGAAGCTGGGGGGCTTAGTGTGGAAGAGCTGAGGGGTTTGGGAAGGTAGTTTAGGTGTGGAAGGAGGCTCAAGGCAGGGTGTTGGGGCACTGGAGGGGTTTTCGGCCACCTGCATCTGGTGGCCCTCATCTTGGGTGGCTGCCCATAAGCAGCAATAAGTCTCTAGTGCTCCTAGATGGAAGTGCAGATAAGTGTCTTCAGGCACTGCCTTCGGCCACAGGTGCTGCTCCCTGATCTCCCTTTGGCTGCCATTTCTGGCCAATGAGGGCTGTGGCAAAAGTGGTCAAGGTAGTGTGGGGCAGCACATTGAGTCCCCGTAGGTTTTCCTCTGCTTAAGAGGAGCTGGGATATGTTGCTAGTTTTATGAAGCCAGATTGGAAGCCTGCTGGCTTCACACCAACTGAGCTACAAGTGGGACTTACAAGGAAGTTTGGAAATGCTGGTTTAAAGCTTTTGGATTGATACAGGGCCAGGTAACGCTGCTTTTACTGTAGTTAATAGCCAAGAGATAACAGGGATGGAGCGTGGGCTTGGGCCTTGCCAAAAGTGTTATAATTTTCTGGCAAACATCTAGGTGGTAGGGAAAAATAGGATTGTTAGTACCATATAATATAAAACATGTTGTGTTGTGCCTCTTCCCCACACCGTCCCAAAACCGTCAGTCTTGGGTCCGTCTTCCACCCCTTCATCATCTTTCTGTTCATGTCCCAGTGTCTCTTTAGTGCTGCTAGCTTCCTAAACTGCAGTTCAGTGAAACTTACATGATTCGTGTTTTTAATTTACATCTGCTTGCCTTTTTGAATACTAGTAGTGACATGAAGCTGTTAATTTCATGTTGCTGAAACTCAGGAAAGACGACAGAAGTGTGGGGTGTTTTTAATTTGTTTGCAGACCCCAGTTATATCTTTGGAAAGCTATATTCCTCAACCTTACGTTAGGTAGCTGCTGAGCCTTTCAGTTGTGATGCTGTGCAGTTGAATGCTGTACAAGGGGGAAGGCAGGTAGGTGACTGATAGAACAGACTTTTTAATTTTTCCAGGGCCAGGTTGTCCTGAGAAGTTGTTAGATTAATAAAGATGCAGAAGTTGACCAAAAAATGTAGATATCTTTGTCTGTCCTCTTTGGCCTGTGCCATTTGCAATCTGTTGTGCTGCCGGAGTGCATGTAGCATGTGCATGTGGTTTCAGGTCCTCTTGATGTTAGTACTTACTGCTGTGTTCAAGCAGTTAAGAGTAAATATTACTTATGTATATTTTCAATAAAATAAGCCATGAAAACAGTTAGCTGATCTAAAATCTCCAAGTTTTCCATGAGAATCTGACATTCATTTTGCTTTTCGTATATACTTCGAAATATGATAAGTCTGCTTTTATTGGTATAGAGTTCAGGGAAACGTGTTTATAGGCTAGGAAATATATCTTAGGTCTTTGTATGAAAATGCCTACCATTCATAAATGATTAACTAGGTGTTTTATTTAGGGGTGGATACCTACCTCTTACACTATGTGACTGAGAAGTTAACTGTAGTCAACCCCCATTACTAGATTACGTTTTGTAATAGTGCTAAAAATTGTGTCTTCCTGCCTATACTACTGGATTAAATGCTGTTTCACAAGAATCCATTGCTCACAAGTCAACTTCCCTGTGTAGATTTTGACTCAAGGCCAGACTTTAAAATTTGGTGCATGTAAATATTAATTGTCTGTCTGGCTATGCACACATTTGGAATTTTCATGCAGAAAACTGCATTTATCTAACTTTGTAAATGTATTATGACAGTCTTTTCTAACTTTTCATATTCTAGGGGGAGAATATGGCATGAAAACCATAACATGCATTTGCTGTTTGGTGAGGCTTATGATGACAGCCTGAGTTTGTCTTTGTGTGCTGAAGATTCAATATGTAGTTTTAATATTCCTAGGACAAACCTGAGACAGTAATGTGTATAAAAAACTTTTATTCTGATTTCAATTGTTAATTGCCAGCGTCCTTAAAATCTAGTCCTCTTAGCCCATATAGAGTCTCTAGACATTTTTACTGTAATGTAACAAAAAAAGGTTAGATTTCTGGATAAGTGATCTTTTTTAAAAAAAATTCTCATTATGAATTGTATTATTTTGTAGTAATAAATAAGAGGCTAGCTCAGTGGTTTGAGCTTTTTGGCCCTGTAAACCCAGGCTTGTGAGTTTAGTCCTTGAGGAGGCCACTTAAGGGTTTGGGGCAAATAGATTAAATAAAAAACTGGGAAAATAGGTTAAATAGATTTAAAAAAAAAAAAAAAAAAAAAAAAAACCTGTCAGGGATGGTGCTTGGTCCTGCCAACAGGACAGGAGCCTGCACTTGACCTCTTTATGTCCCTTCCAGTTCTGTTGAGATGTGTAACAGGAGTACAGCTAAAACGGCTTAAATATAGCATAGCTTGAAACTACTGAGGTTGTCTTTGCTTAATACACTTGTGTCTGGTGCCTTATAATTGTGGTTTTATAACCTAGAAATATTTCCCCAGAATGAACTTAAAGCATGGCGTGTAAAGTGGGGTGGGGGTGGCAGCAGGCCCCTTTGAGGGGGCATGAAATTTTTTAAAGGGGGCACAGCATGATTGTCTGCTCATCTATCTCATTAAACATGTTGACATATTACTTTTTTATATATGTGTATTATATACCGATTTAATAAAGTTTTAAAATTCTGTTATACTTATTTTCCTACACATGCCGTAAGGGTTTTTTCATATGAACATAACTGAATTTTCTGTCTATGTAGATTACATTAGACAGGTGGGGGGCAGGTGTTGGCAGGTGCTAATTGCAGGGATGAAAAGTGGGGCCTGGTATAAAAGTTTGCTTACTTCAAACTAAATAACACTCAGGTTCTTCAGAGCTCCACAGTGACATCTAGTGGGGATTGCTCTTTAAAGTACTCTTGGAGTTGAATTATTTTAAGTACTTCAGTTTGGTTTGAATTTTTAAAATTAATGATTTTCCTCAGTACGTTGTAATTCATTATTTACATTTGAGCATATGGGTACAGTTGCAATCTGTAGGGCTCTAATGGGGGTGGGATGGCTCAGTGGTTTGAGCATTTGCCTTGTAAACACAGGGTTGTGAGTTCAATCTTTGAGGAGGCCATTTAGTCTGGGGCAAATAAATTTAAAAAAATCTGTCTGGGATGGTGCTTGGTCCTGCCAAGAGGGCAGGTGACTGGACTCAATGACCTCCTGAGGTCCCTTCCAGTTCTACAAGACATGTATCTCCATGTTATTTTATGTTTAGGCAGTGCATACTTACATAGACGTTAATTTAGTCTTAAGAAATATTTCTGCACATGGCGCAGTTATTTAAATAAGTTCCAAATAAGAATGAAGTATTTCTGAAATATGTGCTTACAAATAAGGCTATACTTTTTAATCTGTGACTTCTGAAGACTTGCTTAAGTGTAGCCTACAGGGGTCTGGGAGCTGCAGGGACTTGGTGGTATTTGGGAAAGCCAGAAGTTCCAGGGTACCATTAATACCCAAGGCAGCTGGGTTTCAAGGAGGTACCATGCAGTGCCTGACTGATTTCCACATCTCCTGACCTCTGGGATCTACACAGCTCAGAGCTGTGAGGGAAGGGAACCCTGGAGCTCTGGGCCCACAGATCTCCTAGCCATGCTCCCACAGCTGCCTAGCAGCTCCCCCTTTTGTAATGGACATTTTTAGTAAAAGCTGGGGACAGGTCAGAGGCTTCCATGAATTTTGGTTTAATGCCCAAGACTTGTCCGTGATTTTACTAAACATATCTATGGAGGGAAATCTTTGCCTTACTTACAATTTAATGGCTCCTGTGCAGGATTTGGATTTGTGGGTCTGGACCTTTGTGCTTATGAAAGTCCCATTGATGATAGGGGTATACCAACATGGCTCCAGGGCCTGAATTACAAAGTAGGCCTTTTTAAAGGAGTATTATGCAGATTGGAGCTGGAGAAGAAAGTATCTGAAATTTTCATTTGAGGCTTTCAGCCCTTCCTCACGAGATCTCCTTCAAACTCATGCCATCATGCTCCATGATTGGCCTTTCCACGAAAGTGGCATTCTTGGTTGCCCTCACCAGAAAAGTCAGCAAGATTGATGCCAGGCTGGCAGACCTGCTACATGGTGTTCCACAAAGCCATGGTCTCTTTGAGACTTAACCTATAGTGGTGCCTGAATTCCATCTCAACCAATCCATGCACTTGCTAATGTTCTATCCAAAACCACACGCCTCCCTTGGTAACAGAAGTCTGCAGTCCCTTAATGTCAGATGTGTCCTGGCATTCTAATTGCATAGATTCTTTTTGCCATTGCAAAGAGATGAAAGGGTAGGAGATACTGTCCCAGGTGATCTCTAAGGCTACATATAGACTACAGCAGACAGTTGACTTAAGCTACAGAATTCCAGCTGCGTGAATAGCATAGCTGAAGTTAACGTACCTTTAGGAGAGTTACAGTGGGCTCTACTTTGCCAGGGGCCAGGGGGAGAAAGTCTCTCATTGACCTACTTTATTTACTATTCTTGTGCAGAGTTGAAGAACAGGGTCAATGGAAGAGTGATCTGCGCTGAGTATGGCAGGTCTTCACTACACCTGCCAAACTGACTGCTGGTGGATTGATCTTAAAAACATTGATCCATATAGTAGTGTTGCTGTAATGTTGGTGTGTCTCAGGTTTATAATTTAGGAACATTATTAAAAAGTCAAACTACCCCCTCTCCTCCACAGCCACAAGGTTCAAAAGTCACCCTCATATGGAATATACATAGGGGCCATTACTTGAAGAGGAAACTACTTACCTGCAACTGGAGGTTCTTTCAACAGGTGTGGTCTCTTTGCATTCTGCAACCTGCCTTCCTTCCCTTCTGCTTCGGACTCATTTACACAATAATAAGAGGGGAAACTGGCATGGTGTCAACCTATGCTGCCCTGTATACTCTTGGTGAAGAGCGTGAGGAAACACACTATGCATGTGTGGGTCAGCCTACATTATTGGAAACTGTTACAGGCTAATCTATGCAACTTCAGCTACAGAAATAGCATAGTTGAAGTAGACATACTCACCGTGGCAACTTCCACAGCCAGTCGGGGTGCTCTCCCATTGATTCCAGGTACTCGTCTCATCCTGGTGGAGTACCGGAATTGATGGAATACTGCTTGGACATCAGTATATCAAGTTTAAGTAGACATGATATATTGACAGTGGGTAAATCTATTGCTGCAACATCTACCCCCACTGGGTAATGAACACAAGCCCTCAAATGCATGGCATGTATTAGCACCCTCCCATGGAATACAGATATAGACCACACATCTTGAGGAGCCTCCATTTACAAGTAAGTAATGTCCTCTTATATGTTAAGTGCCAGGAATGGGCTAGGTGTGTACAATGTACAAACAGCTATCAGCCTTGTGGAGTTTACAACGGAGAAGACCTTAAGAGGGGGAATAATTAGATTTATTTTCCTCTAATTTTACTAATCTCTTGTGGTGAATAGTGGTCTGACAGGGACATGCTTAAAAAGCAGTAAGTCTTTCAGGAGATTTGAAGGAGGGAGTAGAGTGAGGGGATGCTGGTGTTGCTTTGGTTGATCCAGGCATAAAAGTTGGTATGGAAAATGGCACAGACAGGAATGGGGGAGGCAAACAGATGGTGTGTGGAGTCTGCATTACTGAAATTAGGGAGAGAACATCAGCAGATTTAAGATGAAGGCTGTGGTGGAGTTGAGCATTTTAAAAGAAAGATGAAGTATACATCTTATATTGTAAGCTAGAGGAAGCTAGTTTAGCTAGTGAATACTAGTGCCTTCTAAATCCCAAAATAGGTATCCATGAGAGGGGAAGCAGGGATCAGATATGGTACTGTGTCTGGAATAATGAAACTATTTTTATTCCAGCATGGGATTTATGAGGATTTTATTCAGCAGGTTAAGGTAGTTTTTAATAACCTATAAAGCTACCATTTGCCATTGTAAAACTTAGTAGGAACACCAAAACTAGTCATTGAGACAATGGAAAATACTATTTTTTCACTAGTTTTCCAGCATACAAGTTTTTACTTTTTTGATAGTTTGTGTTCTGATTAAGTGTTCTGATTAAGTATATTTGTCATTCATAAACTAAGAAATCCACCTTCTCACATAGGCTTGTAATCTCCTGCTTTTCCTCTTATAGCTATTTGCCCTTTTGAGTATAGGTGCTGACCATTTATGACTTCTATTTGAACATGTGGTATAAACCAAAATGTTTCCATCTATTTATGATCAGGCATGGTCTAGATCAGCTTGTGTTTTGATTAGGTGTATAACATAGGGTCTTTCATACGTTGAAGCACATTTTTTCCTGCTTTGTGAATATGCGGCAAAACACAAATGATATTTTTGCCTTCCAGGATGAAAAATTCAGTTTAAAAAAAGTAGAAGACTGAGGGGAAAGAGAGAGAATATAATTTATTTAGGAGCTATGAAGAAAAAATTGTGCTCAGTGGTAACCCCAGATATGAGGGACAATGTTTCTGCATTAACAGGAAACTTTTGTATAGTTTGAGTCAATAATAGGTTGGTAGCATGATCACCACAGTTGTGGAAAATTACATAGTATATAGTCTAATGGTAGCTCAGGTTGAATTGTGATATTTGTTTTAGCTGACTTAAATTTGAATCTTAAATGGACCTGCTTAGTTGGATACCTTTTTGAATTTAGTGTGCTGCAGGAGGGTGCAAGGTAGGGGGTTAATGACCCAAATTTGGAGTAATTTGAGCCCGGGTTCCAGAGGTATAAGCTCGGGGGGGGGGCGGGGGGGAATAGCAGCTTTTTGAAATGTTCCTTGAGTTTTGCCCAGAGTTGGAGATCAAACTGTTGATGTGATGTGGGTCAAAATAGTCATCTGTCAAGTTTTACTCAATGACCTCTATTCAGTCTTTGGAGAATCTCCAATCTTATTTTTAAGGAACTGTATATTTTATAGTGTGCATGTGAAATACAGAACAATATCTGGAAGGTTTCTGTTCCTGCCATTTTATGACCTTAAAAGTTCAATTTTTCTAAGTGCCATACAATCAGAATAGTTCAATTGCTTTGAATTTTGGTGAGCCTTTTGGGAATATGTGGCAGCAGTAATAATTCAATTTGTGACTCTTTTACCAGTGGGCCCCCAAATTACAGCCCTCCCGAAGTGGTTTCCTTTTGCTGCCTTGTACTGTTAAATTTGAGATACTAATGACTAGATGAATCACAGACCTCTTGGTGGCTGTGAACTCATGTTAACATAATGAAGGCTATGAATTGCAAACCCGCACCTGAGACAATTTTGGACCGAGTGTTTAGCTATTACTACAGTTTGTCATGTGTGACAATTTTATTATGGGAAGAAAATAATCAAAGTAATTGGTGGGAAATAATCGTGTGAATACTGCCTGGGAGAGTGTGGTTATTGGGGAGTAAAGGATGGGGCAATAAAGGGAGAGAGGTTTTGGGCTTAAGTGGAGGAAGTGGGTTATGAGAAGGATAGATGAGAGTGGGTGGTAAGTGAGGGGAGAGATACTGGGATCAGGTGATGGGGAGTGAGGGGTGGAAGAGGAACTCCGGGAGAAGGGATATGGAGATGCAGGACAGAGAGGCTGAGTACAGGGGCAGTATACCTGTTGGCTCCTCATTCTTCCCTTCTGAGTGTGTGGGAAGATCTTTGGTGGCTTTTTGCCTCTTTTAAAGGCAGAGCTAGAGATCCAGCTGTTGCTATAGCACAGGTTAAAATTGCCTCAGATGGTTAATTATCTAAGGTAGTGCATGGCATGCACCAAGTGTTGGGGGGACCCAAATTTGGTATTTTAAGAATACATTTGCTATAATCTTTCATACTGCACATCTGCTGAGGGGTTGGATAGTGAGGATGAGGGGAAGATAAGACTTAGATTGTTTTCCCCTCCTCCCCCAACTGAATTTTATTGGTTCCTGGAGATGGATGGATGGGCTTGGCAGCAAATGGCTATTTTCTGGTCTTTAGAAACACCACGGTTCCGTGAGCCGTGTAGCATTCTGGCTATTTTTAACTGGTGCAGCATGGGGGAAAAAAATGCCCTGCAAGTGGAGGTGGGTATCTGATGACATCTTCCCACATTCCATTTCCTACGTTTCATTTCTCTCATTCCCCTGTTATGTTAAACAAACATCCCTTTTTCCAGGCAGGATCTGACTTGCCTGTGTAAGAGAGATGCTTTTTATAATTGGGAGGGCGGGGTGGTAGTAAAGCGCTTAGGAATGGTTAGAAAAAAGATTTTGCGTTTCCCAAACAGGTTTTCAAATGGGATGCAAATTGCTGGATCTTTGCAGGCTTGGATCTGGATTTAGACCTTCTGTCAAAGAAGATCATCAGATCAGTAACTTTATCTCAAAGGCCCAAGAGGCATGTCCCTCCTGGCCTGGGAAAAAGGTGCAGATCCTCCTGGACCTGTGGGGCGTGAAGGTCTACTCCAAGACCCCAGGTGAAACGCCATAATGCCCAAACCTGTGCCAGATGGCCACTACCCTCCCTCCCTCCCTCCCCTCTGCAAAATGGAGGATGTCCAGGTGAAGGAGGTCCAGCAGCGCTACATCCATGCCCAGGATGCTGGCCAACACTCCGGGGCAGGAGCCACCAACTGCATCTGGATTTAGACCTTCTGGGAAAGAAGACTCATTTATTTAAGTAGGCATGGGGGCTATACTGAAACTGCAGTGAATCACTGAAACAGTCACAGCTTGGGGCGGCCAAAAGGCCCCTGACTATAGCCAGCCCTGAAAATCATGTCTGCCGAGGGGAGGCTTCCCCATGGCAGCTAAAAGACCCCAGAGCACAGCCAGGTTTGGACCTGTCAAGAAAGGCCAACAAGAATATTCCTTGCTGCAAGGCTTACTCTGAGAACTGTGGTAATTTTGTAGGTACTACATTGCCTTCATTGAAACAGTTGTGGCTCAGGGCAGCTAAAAGACCCCTAGCTACAGCCAGCCTTGAAAATCATATCTGCTGAGGGAGACTTCCTCTCGGTGGCTAAAAGACACCCTGACTGTAGCCAGCTCCTTGGCCTCGGGATAAAGCCCATACAAAAATTTCCTCTGAGGGGACAGCCACGCTCGTGAGAAAGTATATTCTTCTGTTGCCCAAGAATTGTGACTGACCAGGGAGACTGTCCTAGGCTGGCTACAAGACCATCACCGCGCGCAAGCTGCCTGGCACCTTGTGCAGCACATCCTTTTATTGGTTCGGGGACAAGCCACATGATACAGCTGGGTGCTGGAAAGTTCCAGACTGTGTGGTGCCTCTGGGGGGAGGAAAGGAAGGAGATGTGGGGGTCAGAACAAAATGTAAGTTGCTGAAAAGAAGTTTCTTGTACAAGCATGACCCCCAGCCACTGACTAGCTGCCACATGATGCTGGCGAGGGAAAGTTCCAGTATGTGTGGTGCCTCTTGAGGAGGGAAGGGAAAGGATGTGCGGGGCAGGACAACATGCAAACAGCTGGAAAGTTTCTCATCCTATAAGGCAAACATGACCCCCACCCACAGCCTAGTTGCTGCATGGTGTGGGGAACAGAGAGGAGGCAGTGGCTGGTGCCAGGCAGTGCAGGGAGAAAAAAGGCAGCTGGCAGGGGTATACACAGAACCACAGACCCCACAGCTGCGCTAGTAGCAAACAAAAATAGAGAAGTTTTTTTAGCTTCTCATGATCCTACAGCCATGGGCTTCCAGGTGCTGAATTGTAATGGTCTTCCTGTCGCCTAATTCCTCCTCACCTGAGAGCAGTGGAGATAGAAGAGGCCAGAGCGGAGAACTGTGGGGCATTGTGGGGCGCACATGGACATTTCTGGAGGCTAATGAATTTGATTTAAAGACATGACGTTTCTTTACTACCCTTTATTTGGAATTTTAAATTTGAACTGAACACTACACCTGTCAGGTTACTATGATATTAAGATATTGATGTTTTGATTTTAGTGCACCATAAATTGAGCTAAGGGAATTTACAGTGAAGACAGGCACTTGGTAGAATCAGGGTAACTGACTTAAAATCAGTATTATCTCATAGTGTAGACATAGCCTTTGTATCATCTCCCAAAACACTGGATTTAATATTGATATTTAATATTAATGTTAAAACCAGTCTCCTCAAATAACAGGTTCTTCTGACCCCAGAAGACAAGTCCTACAGGGTACCAGAGTTCCTGCCTATCCATGTGTGTAATAAATTATGTGCACAGAGGCATGTGCCAATGAGCACCATCAGTAGAAATGCATGCTGCCAGATGTGGGCACTGTAAGTGCTCTGCTAATCAGCTGGGCAGCATTTGAATCTTACCTGGTGGCCACCCAGGCTCTCAGCTTACAGGGAGCCCCTGAAGGCCACTATACAACTTAGATCTTAACCAAAATTCATGTTGTTGCTGCCAATTCTTTAGTATCTTAAATAAATGTTTAAATTTTAGAAAGTGGTTGAGGGGGGAGAGAGAGAGAACACACTGGTTAAAGAAATTAAACACATGTAATAGTTGTGTAGAGCTCTTGGTTCAGGCTTGTAGCAGTGATGGAGTAAACTGTTGGCTTAAGTCAGGTCTCTGTTTACTTTCAAATAATTGGAAGGATCTCGGTCCATTTGTTAGAATGTTTCTTTTTAGTCTAAGTCCATAGTCCATAGATTTGAGCAGGAAAGAGGCAAAATGTATATATTTCCAAGGATTTTTATAGTTTTTGCCAGGTGAAGGGAAACCCATCACCAGTAACAAGGATGGTATTAGGAGTCACATGGGCAAATCCCATGTCCATGAATAATTCATAGCAGAAGCCATTAGCCAGACTGTAGTCTGAACATTCATAGAGAAGTCCATTAGGTGCAGATGGGTTTCTCTCATGGTCTACTGTAAGTTGTGTTCCTTGGTGGTCCATTCAACTTGACTGTTGCCTTCACAATGTACTGGCTAACTACCTCATGACTGTGTCTAGGCTAGTCCCCAACTTTGAAGGGGGCATGGTAATTAGGGTGTCAGGAGATTACTAATGAAGTGCTGCAGTGCATATGCAGCACTTCATTCGGCTAAATCTCCCCTGGGGCAACTACAAAGTGTGAAACTGAAGTGCCGGCGCAGGTCAGTCGCGTGTACTTTGAAGTGCCCGCACTCCTTCAGAGTCCCTTTACGCCTCAAAAAAGGGGCTTTGAAGGAGCGCAGGCACTTTAAAGTACCCGTGGCTGCATGATAGCTGGCACTTCATTAGGCTATATCTCCCCTGCGGCAACTTTGAAGTGCTGCATATGCACCGCAGCAGTTCATTAGTAATCTCTGGACACCCTAATTACCATGACCTCTTGAAAGTTGGGGGCTAGTCTAGACACAGCCCATGAGTTTTACCACAGGAGCTAACATTTTGAAATAAAGGTGCATAGCTAATATTTATAACTTGGAACATAAAAATGGTATGTATACACAAATGGCATCGTCATAATGGGATCTTTGAACTCGGCAGATAGGAATAAGGGGATTTCGAAGTTGGCAGGGTCCTTTCAAAAAGGACCTCTGGATGAGCCGCACAGGAGCGAAACGCAGCAATTTCGAAGAGCTGCAGCTAGCGGCATGCTAATAAGGTGCTGAATATACATTTCAGCACCTAATTAGTAATTTTCAGAATGGCCATTTGCATGGTCATTTTGAAGTTTTGTTGTAGTGTAAACATGGCCAATATCTCATATACAAGATTTTTGCAAATATATAGTTGTCGTTGCAGTGGAGAGCCATATGGTTATATTTAATCAGATGACATCACAATGTGTCTGCTTTTTTTTTCCCCATGTTGCTTCACATTCAGGTTTGGGGAAGAGCCATCAGTATTTGTCTTGAAACAAATTTTTTGGTGTAATTTTCTAGTTATCGAGTGCTGCTTTGTGTTTTCAAGTGTGCCATATGAAATGATTAAAAGATGACATCTGTGAGACTGTTAAACATTTTTTGATAAATTATGTAATTCTACATTATGAAATAATCCTTGTGGTTATGGATAGAGAATTAACTATTTTTGTTGACTTTGATTTAACATTGTTTTAATTGCCAAAATCTCTTTGTATAAAAGTAGGAATTAGTTTCTAACTATATACATTTTATATTCTATAGTGCTGTGATATAATTGATTTATTAAAAGAGAATAATTGAAGATACACTTGTAATTTAATACTGAATGTCTTCTCTTTCACAATAGCCAACTACTCCATCAAGCCAAGGCAGGCCGGATTCACCAGTTTATGCTAATTTACAAGAACTGAAAATATCTCAGTCTGCACTTCCACCTGTACCTACAAGTTGCCCAGTTCAGATTAATGGTGAATGGGAAACCCATAAAGATACCACAGGACGCTGCTATTATTACAATAGAGGAACACAAGAGAGAACCTGGAAACCTCCACGCTGGACCCGGGATGGAAGCATAAACAAAGGGGATTCCCAGAGCCAAGGTGACCAGGAGGTAAATATTCAGTGTAACTAGAACAGTGAGAGTGAGTGATGCGTGGCTATGCTATCAAACTATTAAATTGTGTTTAAACAGTAAAATAAAAATGTTTTGAGGTGGAAAGTAATAGTTTTCTGTTGTTTGCCTCTTCTCTAGACGAAGTCTCTTCATTTGTCTGTGTGTTAGTTTAATTTAAGTGTTACTCTGATTTGCCAAACTTGTGTGCCCCCAAACCAGGAAAGAGACAAAATCTCTGGGCTTACACTTTTTAATGTTGCTGCTGCTTCTCATTCGGTACTTGACACCTGTAGTGGCATTTTATTTTTTTTCCCTTACTTAGAAGATCAAGTGAATGGCCTTATTTGGCACTAATAAGATTCCTTGTGATAGTGGAGTAAGGCAGCTGTAACTTCTAAGATGTGGAATGCATTCTCATGTGCATTGTGTCATCTTAGTGATATAATGTCCAGAAGCAGGATGTTTTCTAATACTATGGTGGATATGTCCAATTACTAAGGTATATTGGAAAGATTTTAAAGCTCAAATTAAACAAAATAGTGGGATTACAGTACCAAATAATTTCCTAGAAATTTCTGTAGGACGACTTAGTGGAGATAGTGTTAACAAGGAAATCAGTAATTTTTTTCTCATTTTAATGCTGTAAGACAGTAGTTAGCTAGTTGGAAAAAGTTGCCTAATATATGACTAACTTAATGTTGGAAGTTTTTCTGTAGCATATCAGGTATGTGCACAACAAAACAAAGTACAATGTAATTTATATATTCGGTTATCATGTAATTAATGTGGTTTGCTCCCAGTATTTTCCTCTGTGATCTTTTGGGTTAGCTATTGGGAGGCAATATCCTGAAACACTGCTGTTTGGAGAATAGAAATAATGCTCATAATCACTTTCGTACAGAAAAGTAAACTCCATTTCTGAAGTGGGTAGTCTTATTCTGATACATTAAAGATGGAATCTGAAGATGTGCACCTTTAAACCATAAAAAAGAGAAGCAGAAGAGAATGGTGACACATTAGAGTTCGGAATTTTTATTTTTGATTTCGTAAGGGATGTGATAATTACAGTGCCTGAGCCCATGTAGAAGCAAACTTTGACATCTATTTCTTAGTCTTGAATTTGCGCTCTGTTCAGTAAGACTGTCAGTGGCAAGACTCACCTGTAATACAGGTTTAGCAGTATTGTGGAAATAGTGTGTGTTTGGAAATTATTTTTTCATCTATTTATGCATTTCCGTATAGCTATCTCTCCAGTCTGTATAGTGTTGTTTTTGCATTATTTAAGTAATGTATCCTTTCGTAAATTTCACAGATCTGTTACATTAGAACAGAGGTTCCCAAACTATGTTCTGGCAGAACACTGGTGTTCCACAAGCTATGACAAAGTGTTCCACCACTGAAATTGGGTAATGGTGGTCTCTTCCCTGTTCTCAGGTGATGACATTCTAATGATGATATGAAAAAGATAGTATTCTGCAGAGAGTGCCATGATGTCCAAGTGTTCCATGACCAGAGTAAGTTTGGGAACTGCTGCATTAGAACCTCAGCCTGGTTGTAGCATTGGAGGCATCATTCAAAATTACAAGTATGTTGAAGACCCATAATAGTAGATCCATGGAACTTATTATATAGAAATACGGCTGGGGGAAAAAACCCTTTAACGTGAAAACTTTCTGAAGTGCATATTTTCAAACTGAGAAGCCACTTTCCTGCTCTCATTATGTATCAATTAACCAATCACAGTGAGAAAAATGAAGAAATACTAGTGGGAGGGGGCTGTCAGTGGTTATTTAAAAGTATAAATTCTTCTACCTTGCCATTTTTAGAAGTAAAAACAAATATTTAATAGCATATCCCTCCCACTTTATTTTTTGGTGCCTAGTGTTAACATTTCATTTTTTAAAATTCCAGTTTCTTCCTTAGCTGTTTTAATAAGTAATAAGTGCTTAATTAAGGAACTGATTTGAAACTTTAGAGTCTTGGTATCCTAACGTAAAAGATAGGGACTTCAAATGTTTCTGACTCTGAATTGTTAATACAGCAAATGTCTTGTTCTTCGAGTGGTCCTCGTGGGTGCTCCAAAATAGGTGTTGGGCTCGCCTGGCCCCACAGATCGGAAATCTTCCAGCAGTTTCTCCTGGATCGCGTATGCGCTGGCACGCGCCGCCCCCCTGTGCGCCCCCGGCCGTGTGCACGATCCGGTCCCTGCCAGTTCCTTCTCAACCGCCATCGGCTGCATACGGAATCCACTCAGGCTAAGGCCAGAGTCAGATTACTTAGTGGTTTTTTTCCACATGTAATTTGTCGTTTTCGGTTATTAAACAAAAAAAAAAAAAAAAAGAGAGAAAGCAAAGACAGAGAATATCAGCAAAAAAAAAAAAGGGAAAAGAGGAGTGGAGAAGAGTGGACGTGAAGGCCATTTAGGCCACCCGCTGCCGCAGGCTGGTGATCACTGTTTGGGGTGGAAAGGCACGGATTAAGTGCTAAGTACCCTATTAACAATAAAGGACTCACCGCAATGGCCTCTTCAGGTTTTACAAAGCGGGAGTCATGCCGTGAAGCTATGCCGGCCTCCGTGGGGCACAGCGAAGGCATCGGATGCCTGGGGGAATTACAGGCTACCTTGCTGGAGAAGCCTCACCCAGAACGGCCCGCTGGGTTTCGGAAGAAGAGGGCAGTTTTTCTCTGACCCCCTCAGTGCAGAAAGGGAGGAAACTCTCCCTGGCTCGATCCTTGCCATGCGTTTGCAGCGAGCAGGACGAGCAGAGCACACAGCCAGCCACCAGCCGCATACTCAGGCAGGCGGCAGCACGGCAGCGCACGTGGCAGAGGCTGAGCCTCCGGTTATACAACAGCCGGCACGCGCGACGCCTAGAGCGTCAGCCAGGCAAGCGCCGGAACCGGCGGCACAGACCCCAGCGGCACCAGCAGTGCAGGGGTGCCAGGCACGGACCCTGCAGGCACCGGAGGGGGATACCCGCGCGGCACCACAGCTGACGGTGCCGAGCACGGTGCTGACAGCAGGGCCGAGATCCCCGGCACGGGAGGGGGCGGTGCTGGCCCCACAGCAGAGGGGCAAGGCAACATCAAAAACCCGGCACCACAGTCCATCTCTGGACAGGGCTGCGCTGCTGTTAGCACCAAGCCCTCCCCCTGTGATACACATGCCGCACCGAAGGCCTGTCTCCCCACAGGCCCATCTGGAAAAAAGAAACAAAAAAAAAAAAAAAGCCCTCCTTCTCCTTTCCTCCAACCAATGTCACCATGGCTTGGGCCACCTTTGCCATTTCTGGGATTGGATCCCCTGGAGTACTATCACAAGCCAGTTTCACCTCTATCTGTGTCGTCGCGGAGGTCTCGCTCTCCCAGACATCGGGGGTACACACCCAGTGAGTGGTCCAGGTCTCCATCCCCGGACCCGTGCCCATGCTGCCATGGTCGTCCTTATCATGCTGGACACAAACAAACCACAGGCCTACACCCAGGAGCAGGTGTGTGTGTCTCCCCCCCCACCCGCCTGCCGCTCAGTATCTCCGTGGGCACTCCCGATCGGGGACGGAAACACAGTTGTCTCAAGGGGAGTTAATTTTCGAGCCCCGAGACTTTCCTTCACAATCCTCCAGCGAGCAAGTGTATCATTGGCCGCAGGAACCCGAGGGTTCGAGGGAGGTTTACCGTAGTGGTTCCTCCTCATCCTCCCCAGATGAGGCCATGGCCCCCGGGGATGTCTCTCCCCCAGATGACCTTAAACAGTTTCAGGAGCTGTTTAAAAGGGTGGCTTTCACGCAAGACATTCAAACGGCAGAGGTGCAGGAGAAACATCACAAACTCCTGAAAAATTTGAGACCCCCGGCTTCACCCAGAATTGCTATTCTGCTGGACGAAGCCATTCTGGAGTCAGCCACTACTATATGGCAGACTCCAGCCTCTATTCCGGCTACGAACAAGAGAGCGGACAAGAAATACTTCGTCCCGGCAAAGGGCATGGAGTTTCTCTTCAGTCACCCACAACCAAATTCTTTGGTTGGGTCGTCCAAGCAGAGGTCAAAGGCTTCTCAGTACAAATTGGGGGATCGGACAAAGATGCTAAGAAGCTAGAGCTGTTCGGCAGGAAGGTATATTCCTCTCTTATCCTGCTATTGAGAGTGGCAAATTATGGGCACACCTAGCAAACCATAATTTTGATAATTACTCTGGGCTTACTCCCCTCATGGATCCGCTTCCGGAAGATAAAAAGCCGGTGTTAAAGGCGATTGTTCAAGAGGGCTACGCAGCATCGTGGACGGGAGTCCAGATTGCCCTGGACGTGGCGGACACGGCGGCATGTTCAACGGCTACAGCAGTGGTCATGCGTAGAGAATCCTGGCCCCAGACGTCGGGTATCTCGAGGGACCTACAGGCGAAGATCGTGGACCTTCCCTTTGATACACAAAAGCTGTTTTGCAGACTCAACCGACTCGGTCCCTCACTCCAGTAAGGACTCGAGAGCTACACATAGAACCTCGGGCATTTATACTCCCCCATACAGGAGGGAAAAATTTTATCCTCAGCAAAGACGCTACGCTTACAACCACAGCGTGCTCAGTATCAACGGGGCTACGGCCAAGGGCGCTATCAATAGCGGCAACAGTACAGAACTCCTAGGTGATGTTCTCAACAAAGCCGTATGCCCTCGGGTCAGGCCCAAAGGCAACAAGTTTGATGGGTATGTCGGGGGCTGCACTATCAATGCCCTCTCTCAATGCCATTCCCATCTCATGTTCCATCATCACCTCAGACCGTTCCACTCCCAATGGCAAAAGATCACCACAGACATATGGGTGCTGGAGATCATAGCCCCGGGTTACGCGATCCCCTTCCAGTCGCTTCCACCGACGAAGCCTTCCACCAGGCCTCGCCTCAGGGACGCTGCCACGAGGCGAGGCTCAAGCAGAAGGTGACTCACCTTATGTTCATAAGGGCGGTGGAAAGAGTGCCGGAATAATTCCAGGGGAAGGTTTTTATTCACGCTGCTTTCTACCAGGGAAGAAAACAGGACACCGGAGGCCCATCTTAGATCTTCGGGGCCTCAACCGCTACTTGCGCAAGCAACGGTTTCGGATGATCACAGTTGCCTTGATACTCACGGCACTGGACGATGGAGACTAGGTTGCAGCACTCGAGTTACGAGATGCTTACTTTCATATAACAATCCACCCGGCACACAGACGCTTCCTCCGCTTCTCGGTCGGCCAGGAGCGCTTCCAACACTGGGATCTTCCGTTTGGCCTCTTCTCGGCCCCCAGAGTCTTTACCAAAACCCTGGCAGTGGTGTCAGCCTACCTGCACAGACAGGGGGTGTTTATTTTTGCCATATCTGGGTGACTGCCTGCTAAAAGGGACCTCGAAGTCAGAGGTCTCACGCATGATACGCGTCACAGCAGACACGTTTCTTCGCTGGGCCTAGTCATGAACCTCGCAAAGTCAAAGTCTGAACCCACACAACATACAGAGTTCATGGGGCGCACACAAACTCTATCACAGCAAGGGTGTACCTACCCGACACCCGCTTCCGTGCAATCAGTTCGCTGGTGCAAGTCATTACATACAGCCCCACGGTGCCGGTTTTAGCGTGCCTACGGCTGCTGGGCCACATGGCAGCAGCGACGTTTGTGGTACGGAATGCCAGGTTGCACATGTCAAGCCTGTAGCATTGGCTGGCGAGCGTTTACAAACAGGCATCCCACACTGTCCACAGGCTGGTGTCACCCACAACAGAGGTGCGCAGATCCCTGGCATGGTGGGAAAACCCCGAGAATCTGCTAGTGGGGGTGCCTTTTCACCAACCACAAATTTCTATTTTTCTTACTACCGACACCTCCCACATGGGATGGGGAGTTCAATCGGCGACAAGGTAACGCAAGGGCTATGGTCCCCTGTGGAACAGACACTGCACATACCCATACTGGAGCTCAGAGCAGCGTTCAACACCTGCAAACATTTTCGAGATTACCTACATGGCAAAGTAGTTGGGATTCAATACCGACAATACCTCCACTCTGTTTCCACATCAATCAACAAGGAGGAGCACGATCCCGTGCCCTACGTGCGGAAGCACTTCCGATTGTGGAATCGGTGCATCGCCAATAACATAACGTTGAAAGCCTCGTACTTGCCGGGCGCTCACAACGTGAATGCGGATCAACTGCGAAGGCGCTTTGCAATCACGCACGAATGGCAGATCCGCTCCAATCTGCTTCAACGCATTTTTCGCACATGGGGTTTTTCCCCAGTTCGATCTGTTTGCCACCCAGTACAACCAAAAAAAAAAAAAAAAAAAAGTGTCCCCAGTACTGTTCCAGGGCAGGAGTGGGGCGGTGGTCCCTGGTCATGTTTTCATGGAAGGGCTCCCTACTTTACACGTTTCCCCTGCAGCGCTTATCCACAAGGTCTTGCACAAAGCCAGAAGGGAGAGAGCTCGCATGATACTCATAGTCCTGCTTGGGATCGGCAGCAATGGTTTCCCTTGCTTCTGCGCATGTCGGACCGCCCACCGCTCCCTCTACCGGTGGCGCCGGGCTTACTCATGCGGGCTCAAGGGTCCATAGTGCACCCGCACCCTCAGGGTCTGCACCTACAAGCATGGCTAATCCATGGCTCAGCTCCTTAAAGAGCACATGTACGGAGGGAGCACAACAAGTCCTGGAATGTAGCCGAAGGAGCTCCACCAGGAGTACTTACAAGCAGAAATGGACTCGATTCACAGCCTGGTGTTCCGCCAAGCAGTTAGCTCCCCTTGACGTTCCTATACCTGTAATACTAGAATACTTATTGGACCTCAAGAGAGGCGGGCTTTCTCTGTCCTCGCTAAAGGTCCACCTCGCCGCTATATCAGCCTTTCGGCATACAGAGGAAGGGCCCACGGTATTCGCCCATCCTATCATTACCAGGTTCTTGAAGGGGCTGGTAAACCTGTACCCCCCCCTCGGAAACCGCTTCCACTATCGTGGAATTTGGACTTGGTGCTCAGCACGCTATCGGGTCCACCTTTTTGACCCATTAGCCACAGTTCACATAGTCTCCTTTTGATAAAAACAACCTTCCTCCTTGCAACTACCTCAGCCCGCGGGGTGAGTGAGCTCGTGGCAGTGATGGCAACGCCGCGCTGCACAGTATTCTCAAAGGAGGCGGTAACCTTAAGGCTGTGCCCAGCCTTTGTTCCAAAAATCTCTTCGGAGTCCAATCTTAACGAGCCAATAGTTTTACCCTCGTTTTACCTGAAGCGTCACAGCTCCGGCAAGGAGGCACGCCTGCATCTCCTAGATGTGAGGAGGGCGTTGGCCTTCTACACAGACAGAACTAAGTCCTTCCTGAAAACAGACATGCTTCTAGTCTCTCTTGTTCCCGGGTCAAAAGGAGAAGGTCTGTCTTCCTGGAGAATCTCAAAGCACATTGTGTCCTGTATAAAAATGTGCTTCAAACTTCGAAAGATTCCTTTGCTGGCCCCGCCCAGGGCTCACTCCACCAGGGCGGTGGCAGCGTCAACAGCCTTCTTGAAGGGCATCGCGTTAACAGACATCTGTAGAGCGGCGACCTGGTCATCCTATGACACCTTCGCCAAGCATTGTGCCCTGCCTTGGGTATTCTAAGAGGATACCCGTCTGTCGACAGCAGTCCTCTCGGGGGCAAGCTGCACATAAACCAATTACCCACCTCCTTATTTGGGTTACTGCTGGGTAGTCGCCTATTGTGGAGCACCCACAGGGACCACTTGAAGAAGAAAGAGAAGTTACTCACCTGTAGTAACGATGGTTCTTCGAGATGTGTCCCTGTGGGTGCTCCATCACCCGCCCATCCTCCCCACTTCGGATCTCTGCCTAGTGTTTTTCAGGAGCATCCAAGGCGGTTGGTCAAGGAACTGGCGGGGACCGGATCGTGCATGTGGCTGGGGGTGCACAGGGGGGCGGCGCGTGCCAGCGCATGCGCAATCCAGGAGAAACTGCTGGAAGATTTCCAATCTGCGGTGCTGGGCGAGCCCGACACCTATTGTGGAGCACCCTCGGGGACACATCTCGAAGAACCATCGTTACTACAGGTGAGTAACTTCTCTTTTAACTGCTATTTGATTACCCAGCATGCTCAGATAATTGGCATAACTCACAGCTGAGCAGCTTTGGTAAGTGGAAACTGGGTGGGAGTGCAAGAGAGAGCAGAAGAGCTTCTCAGCTGCAATGACATGCAGCAGGGAGGGGGATGCAGGGCAGCACTGAAGGGACTGGCCCCTCTATTCCTCCAACGGGCGGGTCATTGTTTCCGATGTGTACACAAACCCCAGTCCGAACGTCACTTCTCGTCTTCTCAGCGGAGCACAAAGAGAGCAGAGGAGACTGTTGGCTACACTTACATTCAGAATGGAGGGACACAGGGCAGCGCTCAGCACTGATTTCCTTCGCTACCCTGCATCCCTCCGTGCAGCTGGCAGGCTCCCCTGCTCTCTTCGTGCTCCCACCTGGTGTCCACTGATCAGAGGAGAAGTGGTGTCAGGCCTGCGGGTTGCGTACATGATACGAGTCGGGGGGGAAGGGAACGCAGCTCACTCAGTGCTGCCCTGTGTCCCTCAATGCTGTGTGCTCGTGCAGCCAACACGCTCCTCAGCTCTCCCACCCAGCGTGAATACTCTGTATCGAGAATATATGATTATCCGGCAATGTCCTGGTCCTGTGGATGCCAGTTATCAAAGAGTTTACTGCATAGTAGGAGGAAGAACAATGAATGATTGATGTAGCCCATCCCCAGCAGGCCTGAATCTGTGTTGCTTCTCCTGGATTCTATAGCACCATCACTGGTATTTACAATGAGTCTCACTACTTTAGAGTCATCATGGATTGATTTAAACCAAATCAAGTTACCAGAAAGGCTAAGAATGCCTGTGCTTAGAGAGCTCTTGATTTTGGAATAAACCTCATTGAACTCACCAGCACCTTCTTTTGAGAAAATTAATTATAGAATTGGGCTCCCTTGGAAAAGCTGAGCTATTCTGAAGTAAAATAGGGAATAGATTTATGGTATCACCATTATGGTCTGTGGCCTTGGTGTTCCAAAATAAGGAGCATTTATTCTGTAATAAGAAAATGACATCCAGTGGAAACTAGCAGCTCTAGATGGATTGATTGTTTTTCTAGCAACATTCAACACAGCAAACAGCTTTGGGAATTTACTTGTCAAACCACATTTATACTAAAGGACAGAATCTTGAAGAATGATGGATTGCAAAGCTGATCATTTAAATTACTAACCACTTCATCCACATCATTTTCCTCCAGTAAGCAGTTTTCCGTATAATGTTTCATTCTTGCAACAGCAAGGTCCTGCATCATCATCTTGCACTGCTTACACTTGACACATTATCCTTTTTTTACCCAAGGAACACATTTCTTCAAAATATTCCCAAAAGTGTGTGTCTTACTTCCAGAAACCATGCCAGTCTTGTTGGGGCAAAAGTGTGGGAGAGAATAAGAAGCGGTGTGTGTGTGGTGAATAGTGTCTTTTCTTTTTATTTGCAGTCCATTTCATTGTTTGTTTCTAGCTGTCTCTGTCCTTTCCAAGATACTGTCCTTCTGTCTTTTAAGACAGCATCCTGACTAACTCCTCTGCCTTGCTTGACCAAGGTCCACCACATAAGCAGAGAACAAAAACATTTCTGTTCAGGTGAGAAACAGAAATTATAAACCCAGAATGTTCTAGAAACAAGAACTAATAAGTTGGACAGACTAGAGCTATCAACTCATTTTTGAGACTAAGTGTATGCATATCATGCTTGTGATGAGATGGAATTATAACTCATTTTTAAATGAGCAATTTTAGTATTGATTTTTTGTTAAAATTCTGATTTAAATAGAAAATTAGCCTTTATTTTTTTTAGATACAGTAAGGTCTTAGAGTACACGAACCCAGAATATGAGACCCCGTTCTTATGCGTCTGACCCTGATTCCTACAGTAAACCGTGTACTGTGATTTCCGGTTGTGCTTAACTTGCTTCCCTAGCCCTGGCTCACCTCCCCCCCCGCCCCAGCTCCGCACCGCCGCTGTTGCGCTCACCACCCACACATAGCTCCTGCTCATCCCCCACCCCCACCTCTGGCTCTAGCTCACCACCCCTCAGGTGCTCCGGCTCACCCCGCACGTGCACGCCTGCTCTGGCTTACTACCGTCACACACAGCTCCAGCTCATCCGCATGCCCCGGCTCAAGCCTCCCGCCCTGCGTGGCTCCAGTCCAACACCCCACCCCCCAGTTCAACCCCCTGCTGGCTCACAACCCACACCCTGCTCTGGTTCAAGCTGTCTGCCCACCCCCTGCCCCATGTGGCTGTGGTTCAGCCCCGTTGCTGGCTCACCACCTGTGCATGGCTCTGGTTCCGGCTCAGTCTCCTGCCCCCATGGCCTGGCTCACCACCTCAGCAGGGCTCCAGCTCACCACCTGTGCACAGCTCCGGCTCCACTCCACCCATTGTCCCCCTGCAGCCCTAACTCACCCCAGGCTTAGCCCCCACGGACCCAACCCACCACCAGGCTTAACCCTCCCCAACTGCCCCCTCCCCCCAATCCCAGGACTTACCATTTTGCTGCTTCCTTGGCTGCAGAACATGTATTCTGCCCAGGGGGAAAAACAGACCCTCACTTACGCAAAATTTGGGTTTACACGAGGGCACATGGAATGGAATGGAACCCTGGCACACTGAGACCTCACTAATTGATTTTTTCCGCTGTCTTCAGAGCTTGTAGGCAGTTCCACTGAAGTTGATTATATACAGGTGAATGTCATTGTGCTCTTTCTGATACTTTCCCCGTAGCTAAAGAAAGGTTCCCACTCACTATTGGTGAGTAGAAGACTACTTTATTCAAAGTCTGTTTGAATAGTAGCTTCGGGAACTAGTTCCATGGCAGTCTCCTGACAAATGTTGATGGATGTACTTTCTTCCTCATTTCTACTGTTAGCACTAATTATGGGCTTTTTGTCTTTTTGCTCCTGTCCTTTATCAAAGACCTTCATTTGACCATTTTTCTGCTTTTGAATAGCCATCTTACCTTGTGGTTCCACCCTCAGAAATATTTTATTTTTTTTATTTTATTTTGCTATGAATAACCCACAATGAAATGCGGTAAACTTTAGTTTTTCATCTTTGTTCACGATACTTTTGCCCTTCTTTTTCTTCAGCTTTTAGTTTCTAAGACCACTGAAGTGTGTGTGCTTTGAATAATGTAAGTTTTTTGCTTTAGTTAAGGTTTCCGAATAATTATCTCATAAATTTAAGTAACCTTATTGTCCTCTGTGTCTGGATTCTACAGTCTCTGAATCTCTGAAATACTGCTATAATCTGTTAGTCTGTGTAAAAAAAAAAAAACAAACCTGGGAAAAAGGGCACTTTCGAAAGCAGGGTTTCCTTTCGAAGAACCCTGACTACACGGCTGTTTGTATTTCAAAATCAGCACCTTTTGGAAGCAAGAGCCTGTTTGGAATATGCAAATGAGGTGCACGGTATTTAAATTTGTGCCTAATTTGCATTTTTTATCTGTTGTATTTGCATACCCTTTCTAAAAGGAAGGGATAGTGTAGACGCAGCCAGCAACTTTAATGGTAGATTGCAAAGAGAGACATGTGAACTGCAGTTTATGCTCAAATTTGATACATTTAAGGCTTGGCCTTAATACAGAGAAGTTACCTCACGCACTGCAAAGACAGTTTTCCTACCTTTTGATATTCGTAATGATCGCAGGCAGGACACATCGTATTTCGCTTCCCTCTTCATCCCCCCAACTTGTCTTTCAGTGCTGTTTATCTGGATCCCTGTGTTATAAGACTGTCAGTGCTGTACTGGAAATGGCATATCTCCAGATCTGAGGAAGTGGGTCTGCCCTACAAAATTTCAACACCTAATAAACTATTATTTTGTTAGTCTTTAAATTGCTATTTGACTGCTTGTTTGTTTTGATACATGTTTTTGGAACATAAGATTTCATGGGCAAAGACCCGCTTTGTCAGATGCATGTAGTGGAGATTCCAGAGACAGCTCTAAAGTATACAGGCTCATGAAAAGAAGGGAATACCAATCAAGAGGAAGGCCAGAGTTGACAAGGTCAATTCAGTCAGTGGGGATGTGTCCCTCTTCCAGCAGCTGATACAGAGGTGTGAACACCCAAGAGAGGAGAAACTGTGCTTGTAGTTGGCCATCTATTCTCAGTCTTTGTTCAATCCTTGATGCTGTGTCAGAATCTGGGGGCCAGCATCTCACCATGCAGCTGTAGGTCATGTCAAGGAAGTGGTTGGGGAGCCCAGAGAACATTGCTCTCCTCCGGTCCGGCAAAATCCCTTGTCTGGGACTGCTCAGGTCTGGAGGGTGCTGGACTAGGAAGGTGCAACCTGTAATTGTATCATCTAGTGAACAAACTAAGATTTTCATACTGTCAGAAGGGTATTTATTTTACTAGGAAAACAAAAAACAGTCAAGTAGCACTTTAAAGACTAGCAAAGTAGTTTATCAGGTGAGCTTTCGTGGGACAGACCCACTTCTTCAGACCATATCCTGACCAGAACAGACTCAATATTTAAGAGACAGAGAACCAAAAACTGTAAGCAAGGAGGACAAATCAGAAAAAGATAATCAAGGTGAGCAAATCAGAGAGTGGATGGGTAGGGGGGAAGATCAAGAATTACATTGAGTTAGGTATGCAAACAAGCCCCTATAGTGACTCAGAAAGTTCACATCCCGATTTAAACCATGTGTTAATGTTCCGAATTTGAATATAAATGTCAGTTCGTCCACTTCCCTTTCTACAAAGGAGCGATAATTTCTTTTCAGTAACACACATACTTTGAGGTCATTGACAGAATGCCCCATTCCATTAAAATGTTGACTAACTGGTTTGTGGATCTGGAGTGTACTCCTAATAAACTACTTTGCTAGTCTTTAAAGTGCTACTTGACTGCTTTTTGTTTTGATAGTGTATAGACTAGCACGGCTTACTCTCTGTTACTATTTTACTAGGGTGTGTGTTTGTGTTCGTGGCCAAGAGCTGACTGAGAAGGATACCACTGAGCATTGTACAAATAGCGATTTACAATCTAAATAGACAGGGCCAATAAAGGTTTGGGGAAAGGAATGAAACAATGTTCTGCAATTGTTTTGAGTGGGATGGAGATTGTTGGTGCAGTGTTTTTTTGTTTTTGTTTTTTGTTTTTTTTTTATATTTTGTACCACCAGTTAAGCAAATGGAATAGCTAAAAAAACATCACAAGAAGAGAGGAAGGTATGGTGTAGAATCTGAGTAGACCTTGAAAGACAGGAAGGAAGGAGTGGGGCATAGAGGTTAGATGGAATGGGGCTGCAGTGAAGAGACTCAGGGAGGGCACAAGAGGGGTTGGAGTGAGCAGGCAGTTGGCACAGGAGAGAGAATGAGAACGTTCAGTGTGAAAATTAGAGAAGGCAGTCTATCAACTTTTTTTTTTTTTTAAACTCCTGCTTCAGCTGCTGCTGCTGTTCCCTTTATCTCTAGCTGGCTTATCCCTTCAATTTCTCTTCTGTTCCCCAAGCCCACACAGCTGGAGAGAGAGGTAGGCTGTCATGAGTCTTAGTATTTCTGGAGTTGGAGGTCTCCTGTATGGTTCTGGGACCAGACTTGGCTGAATTTTTTCTGCATTTGCTTTTGCTAGCTAAAGAATATGAAAGGAAGTAGTATAGATGAGATTTTGTTTCTGATAGAGTTCTTCTATTCACAGGTATTCTGCTGGGGTTTATATAGTATTTCCAAGTGGCATAGTGGTAGAAGTAACTGCTTAACGGAAGCAGAATATAGATGCACCGAATTATTTTCTAAGACTGTTATCTGAAAAGTTCAAAGAACTCTGTCCTCTGTTTTGGTGCTGCATATACAAGTATGTGAAGGCTTTATCATTAGAACAGAAATGATAAAATTGTAAAGCCTAGGCAGCACTTAAGAGCAATCCTATAAAGCTGGGGTTTAGTTTGGGCTAGTATTCCTTAACTGTCAAGGTCTCTTCAGTGCAGCTCTTGATATTCAAAACAAAGGACATGTAACTGACAGACCATAATCTGAAAGCTGCTTCCGTAAGTGATTTTCAAACTCTGCACATAAGTAATATTATGTTAAGTTTTATGGGTCATGTGTGGGTCTTTGCTCTTGTATCCGCTATACAGAATTTTCATGCATCCAGAAGGGGACTCTATAGACGGGCTCATCTGTTTTAGTTCATGTGGGAATCTAGCTAATACAAATACTGAGGCCATTTCAGGTAAAATTATATGTCTTGGACTTCCTTTTGGAGTGCATCAAAGAAAAATGCACAGAGGGAAATAGATACGATTTTTTTTTTTTTCAGCTATAATTCACCTTTTGTAGAGACTAAGTGCTGCCTCTTGTAGGGAACAATTAGATTTAATCCAGGTGTCTGTCTGACAGCTGTGCCGTGCCTTAATGGGGGCAGAGTCTGACAGGATGGCACTGCAGTGGCAGATCCAGGTGATTTGAAACAACTACACTGCTATGTATTCAGTGGGGGAGGGGAGAAGAGTTTTTTTTTTTTTTTTTTTTATTCACTTTTGTGTAGTTGAATGAAGAGAGAGGCTGTGCGTAAGAAATATATATGCTTGTTTAGGAAAAAAAGCACTGTGCTCTCCCTCTTCAATAAACTAAAGTCTTTGAGTGTAACAACTCTGATTCATCAATGTTACTATTATTGTTTCAAAAGAAACAGACATTAGGAGAACAATTTCTTTTGTATTGGTACAAAAGCTGAAGATCTGCATTTGTCCTCCTTCTTTACAGATTTCCCACTCTTAAATCCTTGTATCGTGGTTCTCACATTTCTAGCTGAAGGGTTTTTGAGTAATATTGTGTTCCCGCCAAAGGAGGGTGAAGCAGTCTGAACAGTTAACAACCATGGGCGCTAAAGAATCTAAAAGGGAATCTAGAATGGATTTGCCCCAAGATAAGATTTTTTAAGTAAAATATTGGGCTAGTGTTGTTTAAACAGTCAGATAAGATAAATGCTGCAATTTCTGGTACATGGCAGTCTGACTCTAAGAATGTCCTATCACTGTGGATAAAAAAGTGTGGGAGGAGACCACGTTAGAGATGCCTGCTCCAGATTTCTTCCATGTGCCTGGACTCTCCTGATCATCTGCTTCCTAAGGACTCTGTTTTCCTCTCATATATATAAGCTCTTTCTTATATTTTAATTTAAAGACATTTGTGCTCAGCTGTTTGACTGTTCCTGGCATGGCACCTCCATTTAATTTTTCACTGTGGCATGCAGCAGAGTTTAGAAAGGCGAGGAATGCCACTGGAAATTTGGAGTACTCATATGTGCACAACTTTTGAATTAGAGGGTTCTGGGACCGTTAGCACACATACAGCTGGTGCTTTTTCTGGTCATTCTTGGGGGTTTGGTATATTGAGTGTTGGACTAAGATTTTCAGTGCAAGTAGTTGGTATCTGCTCCTCCTATGTCTTAAGTGAAACAGTATGGATTGTTCAGTCAAGGCATTGGATCGGTCTAGTAATGTCAAATAGAAATGTATTTACAGAATTCAAGTTTATTTACTGACCAGAAACCTTGAGAAAGTGAATTAAAGCTGCTTTGTTATGTGATCCACTCTAGATTATTTTGGCAGGTATGTTTGATGTCAATGAATACTAAGCAGCATTTTTCCATGTCAGCTAGCTCTTTAAGTTCAAAGCCTTTGAACTTGTTAGTGATAACCAGGAAGTTTCTGAACACTAAAATGCATTTATTTTCTGACTTTTGTGATATTAAACAAAACTGAAAACCCACTTTGAATTATTTCTACATTTTTAAAAACCTATTTCTTGCCAAGTAAACTTTGATCTTTCAGAATTTGATCTATATTCATTCTTAAAACTTGCTTGTATGTTTCTGACTACTTGTAGCTTCTTTCATCAGAAGAAAACGACCACAGTTCTTGTTACAGCCAGTCAGATAGTCAGTATGGTTCTCCTCCAAAAGGTTGGTCAGAAGAATTGGATGAACATGGTCAAACCTTATATACCAATGACTATACTAATGAAAAGGTACATTCTCCTTTCTTCTCATCATGTGTATTCTAATTTGGCAGAATCTTTTCAGTAAATTTATTTGTAAGATGTTTGGTTTCATTTTCAGTCGTGAAAAAAGCTTTTCCTTGGTATTGGCTCCCTTTGTTCTTAAATGTACACAACTTTGGCAACTGAACTAACAGTTTGCTCTGGTGTATGTTGTATTGATATTCAGTGGCAATAGTTCCGCTAATGCCAGTTCACTGAGATTTGGGGCATCAGCTTCAATTTAAACAAAATATCTATTGCACAGTTCCTGCATTTCCATCCTCTTTGTGACTTTATGGGAACATAATCCTTACCAAGCTAATGTTCTTCTTTCTATCTTTCAGATGGTGCTATATAGGGTTCATAATTGTATTCTCCCTGGGCCTGTTCTCTGCTGAAAATAGAGTTGCTTTTACTTTTTTGCTTATACCTTTTATAACCTCGTTAAAGCTTCCTTTGGGAAGCAGCAAAATCTAATGACTTAATATGCGGCAGTATCAGGAGACTTGGGTTCTGTCCTAATTTCTGCCATTGACTTATTTTGACTTTGGGCAAGTCATAACATTGTTTCCTAATTTGTAGCATACCAGTAACATCCCTATTTTGTAAAAACAGTTTGTAATCTTTTTGGTTTGTGTTCATATTAGTGCTGGTCTTATTTCTAAAATATTCTTTGAAATAATTGTGAATTTAATGTAGCTGGAATGGATATGCTGATGTTATTTAAGATATAAAATTAAAATCACAGTAGCATTAGTAGAGGCTTGAATTTGAAAGTTTTAGCTAACACTTACAAATACCATGTTTAATATTTATATCTCACAACTGATCTGCAAATAAATCATAAATTTAATTTACTTCAGGGGAAACCGCCCCTCAATTTGATAGCTAATAGCGTTTCTTCTCTAAGGTGCCCCTGGGCTCTGCACAATCACTCTGCTATAATATGTTTATGGCATTACAAACATTATTACTTTGTTTTTATAGTAAATACTTTTCCTGACTCAGTATTTATTATAAGAGTACGTGTGTGGAATCCCACTGCTTTCATAGGAGCTCTGCCTGCTTCAAAGGCTTCCCTTGTAGGATCAAGACCTATACAAAGAACTTTGCCCTTAAGAGCTCTTTGTTTTCATGCATTGTTACAGATGCTGGGTTTGCCAGCTGCTTGTACCCTTGGTAAATAGTTACATGAGCTGAAGCAATTACTCGTCAGTATTCTTACTGTATAATTAAAAGCTTAGAACAACATTAATTTTGTGCAGTAATCTTTCTCAAATGGACCCTTACTGTGCTGCTTAGCTGTGCCATTTACCTAACAGAACTCGATCAGATAAGTGGCAGAATTTTTATGTAAGTTTCTGTATTATGGTCTCAAAGACGTTTGAACCTGACCCTTTAACATTGAAAAAATGTAATATATGGACATGTTTAGAGTGTGTGGCTCGAAACGGAGAGAACACTTGAAATTTACTTTCTCCTTGCACTTTAGTTTTCGCTAGTTGAAAAGGTACGCAGTGGTACACTGGTGAAGTAAATGGAATTTTATGATTTACAAGTTGATGCTTCACACTTAGATACAAAGTATCTAAGATGTGGTATCAGTCTCTTGGTCACTGTTATTAAACTTACTGTTATCCAATTTGTTTCTACAGTGGATAAAACATGTAGACGAACAAGGTAGACCATATTACTACAGTGCTGATGGATCTCGATCAGAATGGGAACTGCCAAAGGTAATGAATGAAAGTGCTGTGCAATTGATTGCTAAAAGTTTACTGAAAGAACAATCTGTTGTGGGAATTCTTCACAACAGATGCATTCTTTCAGCTATGGTTAATGCCCATGTATAATTGTGTTTGACATTTCGTGGATTTCTTTTCCTTGGAAGACACATCCTTCACAACAGTTTAACATCAGAAACAATTCAATACAATAGTTTTTGAATTCCAGAAAGAATCTTACCTCCGTACCCAATAGTACTTGTAGTGCTGCACATTGATGTATAAAAAGGTATATTGGCATTGGAAAAGGTTCAGAAGTGGGCAACAAAAATGAGTAGAGGTTTGGAAGAGGTGCCATGTGAAGAGAGATTAAAAAGACTGGGACCTTCCGACTGAGAAAAAGTCGGGGGATGTGATAGAGGTATATAAAATCATGACTCATGGAAAAAGTGAATAGGGAAAAGTTATTTACTTGTTCCCATAATAAAAGAACTACGGGTCACCAAATGAAATTAATGGATAGCAGATTTAAAACAAACAAAAGGAAGTTTTTCTTCGTACAGCACATAGGCCCTTGGAGGAGATTGTGAAGACCAAGACTTTAACAGGGCTTAAAAAAGAACTAGATAAATTACAGAGGTTAGGTTCATTAGTGGATATTAGATGACATCTATTTGCCCCAATCCCTATATGGCCTCCTCAAAGATTGAACTCACAACCCTGGGTTCAGCAGGCTAGTGCTCAAACCACTGAGCATTGTCTCCCTCTGTAGCCTCCAGACTTGCTCCTTATGCCTGAGGCCCTGCCCCTTCTGGGGGCCCGGAACTGGCTCATGACCAGTACAAAAATTCATGGATGGCTCCCCAGCAAAAATTACTGCTCACTAGTACTCTAATCCAAGAACTACAATTCTTTACTTAAAGCCAGAATAGTGGGTGGCAGGGAGGGGGAAGAAGAATAGGAGGAGGGGGAGAGCTGTATCACAGTGCTGTGTGTTCGTAATGCAGTAATGTAGAGGTGCCAATGAAGGATCAGGGCCTGATTGTGCTAGTTACTGTAAATTACACAAAGGCTATGTCTACACTTGGAGTTGGGGGTGTAATTCCTAGATAAAATAGGTAGTGGAATGTCCACCCCAGAGGTTTGAAAGTCCCAGTTTAACAAAGCTCTGGCTGGGATGGTTTAGTTGGCATTGGTCTTGCTTTGAGCAAGGGGTTAGACTTGATGACCTCCTGAGGTGTCTTCCAACCCTGTGATTCTATGAATAGACGTACTAGCTATTATCAAGTGGTAGTGTAGCAGTAATATGCAGCAGCACAGACTAGTTGCCCCAAATACAAACCTGCTTGGACCCCAAGTGTACATACTTACATCTAGCTGGTGCTGCTCTCTGTACTACAGTGGCTAAAATGCTGTTTGTAGTGCAGTAGCATGAGGAGCACTAGCATGAGCGTGTCTTCTCTATTTGGAAAGTATATCCCCAGCTCCAAGTGTGGACATAACCAAAATGGAAAACACAAAATTTGCCTCATTAACAACATGTGCTTTCCTTAAACACCTGTGTTCACCTGTTGTCTTGTCATTACTTAGACTTTAGAAAGTTAAAGTAAAGGTAGTATTTTCATAGTGTTAGTGTAGGGGCTAGCATAAGGATACAACAATTGGGGACTGTAGACACTGGCATAATGGAAAGTATTAATTAACTAAAGCACTCTTTGTTTACATGGTCAGGAAATAACGTTAATCTTTTCTTAAAGTGTAATAATAAATGGGTTTGAAATTTCGAAATCTTAGGTTGGATCAAATGTTGACTCATATAAACAAATGAAGAACTGGTCTTTTGCCAAAACCCAGCGCCCTGCATATCTTAACAATACCCAACCTGTTCACTTACATAGAATAATAGAAATTTGTGAGTGAAAGCAGGAGAATAGTTGAAGCCTCATCTCTTGGAAAAACTCTGATATATTCAAAGTTGTGTTTTAGAACTTACCTAGGAAATATATTGAAAAATATAATACAAACTGAAGTTCTCTTTCAGGATTTTTTTCCTTTAATGTCCAGAGTGGGAAAGAGAAGACTTCAGGAGACCTTCTGGCTGTTTTTCACAACTGAAAAGTATACTCCTGAAGCTGTGGAATCCTACTCTGCCATCTACCTGAAAATTAATTTTTAAAAAGTACATATAGATGACATCTGTTATCTTATCGATATTTTGGTAAATAATTTAAGATCCTTTAGAGCAGGGATCCACAACCCCCCGCCCATGCAGCATGTGCGAGGGGGAAAGAGAGGATGGACCCAAAGCCCCTGCATGGCGCAGGGCTGGGGCTAGGGCTGGAGTCAGCACTGTGGCATGGGGATGGGGTGCCCCTTCCCTCCTCCCCCACCCAAACCACTTTCATGGGGCCGGGGCCAGAGTCCCACTGCAGCACGAGACTAGAGTGTTGAGATCCCTCCCTCGTGAGCCTCCTCCGCATGGCTGCAGCCAGATCCCTGCCTTGGAGTCCCCTGCTGCGGGGTTGGGGCTAGAAAGGTGGGGAAAGTATGAAGTCTCAGTGACACATACTTGCTGTCTAAAAACTTGTTTAAGAGTGTTCCTTATTTAAATACAAAAAACTGAATATGTAATGCAGTGCAATCAAGTAGAATGTCAACAGGACACTCAGACTAACGGACATATTTCCACCATGCATGCCCAGTCTTTTATCCCACAATCTCACAGGAACATAACTTTTCATACATCAGTCAGCAGTCTGATGCTGTATCTAGTATCAGCTCTTATCCCAGAAATAAATTTAGCTTATTTTATTGTAATAGCTTCAAGAAACCGATTGAGGTCAAAGTGAGCAAAAATTAGAGAAAATCACAAAACAAGTGAAACAGGAGTAAAAAGAAAAATTCTGTGCATTAGATGCAGTCCTTTCTTTCCAGCGCTGTAATCTCTAAACATTAAGCTAACATTCAGTGTTTGATATTTAGAATGTTTAAAAGTATGAATTTTGACCATAGAAACTGGGTTATAGTCTTCCTTTTGCAAAATGTAAAGATGGCCTCAATCTCTCCCAGCAGGCATGGCCAGGGGAGGGGTGGCTGTTCCTCAGCGAGGGCAGTTCCAGACTAAGCAGGGTAGGGGCCAAGGAAGAGGCTCCTTGTCACAGCAGTGCTGGGGTTTGTGGACGTCAGACAGAGTTGCCTCTTCCCTGCACCATGCAGCAACTCTGGGGCTTGGGAGAGGCATGTCTCTCTACTGCAGCCCTGAGCCCCTGCACAGGGTTTAATAGGAAGCTGTACAACTGCACAGGTTAGAGGGGACTAAACTCATAGTGGGATTAAGTGTTATCTAGACCATCCCTGGCAGGTTTCTTTTTTAATCTGCCCTTTAAAATCTCCAGTAATGGAGATTCCATAACCTCCCTAGCTTTATTGCCAGTGATTAACCACTTTCGCAGGCAGTTTGTCCTAATGTCCAACCTAAACTTCCCTTTCTGCAATTTAAGCTCATTGATTCTTGTCTGATCCTCACAGGTTAAGAACATTTTTCCCTCCCTCCTCTTTGTAATAATCTTTTGGGTACTTGAGAATTATGACTCCTCTCTTTTCTTTTCCAGACTAAATAAATCATTTTCTCTTCAATCTTCCATCATAGGTCATGTTTTCTAAACCTTTATTCATTTTTGTTGCTTTTCTTTGAACTTCTTTCAATTTGTCCACATCTTACCTGAAGAGTGGCACAAGCTGGGCACAGTACTCCAGTTGAAGCCTAATTGGCATAGAGTGGGGCAAGAATTACTTCTTGTATGTTACTTAAAACACTCCTACTAATACATCCCAGAATACTGTCTGGGTTTTTTGTGACCATGTTATACTGTCGACTCATATGTAGCTTAGTTGGCAAGCACAGAGCTCTTCTGCTCCCAGTGGCTGCACTTTGCCGGTCACAGTCAACGGGAGCAGGGGGAAGTGGCAGCTAGTATGTTCCTCAGGCTGTACAGCTTTCCACAACTCCCATTAGCTGTGGCCAGCATGTGGGTATGAACTGAACTTTAGGGACACATGTATTTTTAAGGGATTTATTTATGTGGACATAAATATTACCAGTGTACGTACATGTTATTTTTATTAAATTGTAAAATAGCAGGTACACAACTTTGTAAAAATAAAATTTAGCACTTTTTAAAAAAAGAAATACAGCAGGGGTCAGCCTGTCAGGGTAAGCCACTGGTGTGCTGTGGCATTTTGTTCACCTAGAGTGTTGGGAGGCACAGATCTCAACTCTCTGTGGCTGCAATTTGCTGTTCCTGGCCAATGGGAGCAGTGGGAAGCAGTTCAGGCTGAGGGATGTGCTGACTGCCACCAGTTGGTTGGGAATGGTGAATTGCAGACACTGGGAGCAGCAGGGCTCCATGACTGCTGACACTTCAGGCTAACAAAATGCCCTGCTGCGTCAGCAGCTTACCCAGATGGGCTGGGATGTGAAGTTTGCCAAACACTGAAGTACAGTATATGGTTGGCTTATGAATGAGTCAGTCAAAAATGGAGTTGGGGGCAGCTTATAAATGAACTGGCTTATGATGGAGTATATACCGTACTTGTGTTGTTTGTTTATATTTCCCTTTGTTGTAGGACTCTTTTGATAAAATTGAAGATCTCCTGGTTAAGCCAAAGTGTTCTCTTGCCATATTTCCTGTCTTTTCTATGCAGTGGGTAGTTTGCTCTAGATGATGTCTCTTTGAATAAGTGCCAAGTGTGTTCAGTTATTTTTCTTCTTGGACTTGCTTTCCATGGTATGTTACTTACCAGCTTCCTGAGTTTTGCTATAGTTTGTCTTCTTGAAATCCATTGTCTTTATTTTGCTATTTAATGTTTAGGTCCAGAAGCATAACCCTATTAGACAACAGAAGAATGTTGATACATTTGGTGATGGGATTAATGTAGACTATGTCCATTCTATGCCAGGGAACTATTTTTAAAAAGCCAGCCCTTTACTTTCAGGGTGAAGAAATTAACAAACTTTTCCAATGTGCTTAGATTACGTCAAAAGACTTCTTCAGGCAGCATTGTTAAATGTTAGTAAAGGAGATGGTTATTTCTCTCGGTAGGTTCAGAGAAATGAAACTGGACATAAATAAGCCGTAAAGTAAATGGACTATTTTCCTGTATGTTTAATGTTTAGCTCATAAATACACCAGCCTTATCCTCATTTCATTGTTTCCACTATTTTTTTCCACTGTTTTTAAGGTATATTGCGCAATGAAGAGGAAATAAAAATGATCTTTAAACATTCAAGTGTTTGTTTGACACCCTTCAGTGTGAGAAAATAGAAAAATAGCAAATGTTCCCTCAGAAAATTTGCGACCTATATTAACATAGTTTACATTAGCAGTGTGAATTATTTAAACTGCTAAGAAGTGCTGCTTATTGTCACTGCATTTTTAACTAGGCTGTCATAAATTCTTCAGATTTGAACTCTGTTTATCTGTCTTGTGTTTCAGCCAAAAATACTGTTGAAACTTGGTTTTTTTTTTTTAATTGCCTTGTTTCCTCCTTCAAAATGGACTTTTCTGCCCCAATAAAGTCTCTCTATGGTTTTATGAGACAATTTTGACTATTGATCAGGTGCAGTTAGTCCTTGCATGTTTTACAAATTTAACATTAACTTTGAAATAATGCAATTTTTTATTTTAGTGGAATTCCAAGCACTTATCCTTGGCTCTGAACTTACACAATATTTAAAAAGCACATTAAATATAAAACAATCAAACTACGCAGATTGACATAAATTCACAATGATGCTGGATAATATTACTAAAATAAGTAGTAACCATGTTTTTCTGTACTTGAAAATAAATAGCTAATATGTTTTCAGCCTGTACATTTCTTAAGTTGCTTTATCTGCAATAGAGAACACTATTTGAATCCTACAAGTTGTGTTAACTTTAAGTATGGCCCTTATGAAACAGTTCAGCTCTTCAAGGGATTGCTCATGTGTATTCCAATGCAGGTGTGCATGCTTGTGCATGCCCAGTTGCCAGAAGTCTTTTTCCCCTAGCCAGGAGCTATCGGGTCAAAACGGTGCCGCCTGGAGTGGCGCCATTTTGGCAGCCAGTATATACACCGCCTGACCTTCTCCCCACTCCAGTTCCTCCTTGCTGTGGTGACAGTTGTCCTCAAGTGAGGTGCAACAGAGGAGGGTACCCCTCAGTCCAGGGTAAGAATTTTTTTCCCCATTATTTACTAATACCAAAATCCAAACGGGGTACAAGAGTCCTCATGGACCTCGTAGGCCTGAAAAAGTTTGTAAAAAAGATGAGGTTTCACATGGTCCCCCTGGGAACTCATAATTCTGTTGTTGCATCAAGGCGACTGGTTCGCTGCTCTCAGCTTACAGGATGCATATTTCCACATTGTGATCTACCATCCTCACAGGAGGTTCCTAAGTTTTGTGGCGAATTGGCCTCTTATTCGGCCTCTCAGCAGCTCTGAGGATCTTCACCAAATGCATGGTGGTAGACATAGTTTTCCCCCCACAGGCACAGGAACCAGTTGTTCCCATACCTGGATAACTGGTTGGTCAAAGGGAACTCATAGGCCTAAGATCAGCAACATTTGAGGTTTGACATTTGACAGTCTCGGGTTATTGGTAAACAAGACAAAGTCAACGCTGTTTCCCACGCAAGGGATGGAGTTTGTGGAAGCTCTCTTGGACTCAGTACTTTCCAGGGCCTCCCTGCTGGCGAGTAGGATTCAGGCTATGGCCAGCATCATAAACATGTTGAGGTTCCCTACCACAACAGTCAGATGCTGCAAGAGACTCCACAACCACATGGTGGTATGCACATTCGTGCTATAGCATGCTCAACTTTGGCTTCACCCTCTCCAGTTGTGGCCGACTTTGGTGTGTCACTTGGTAAGGGACAATATAGACATGTTATTGACAGCGCTTCAGCATGTTCTGTGGACCCTGCGTTGCTGGCTGGATGCTCAGACAGCGTGTGGGGGGGTTCCCTTCTGGCCTCCTCAACCCTCCCCGTCCTTGGCAACTGATGCGTCGGACTTAGGCTGGGGGGGTGCATCTTGGAGAGCACTGACTCATGCTCTCTGGGGTGCATCAGTTCTTGGGCTTCACATCAATGTGAGGGAGCTCAGGACCATCAGATTGGTGTGCAAGGTTTTTCAGGATGACTTGGCAGGGCTTTTGCATGTCAGTGAGCATGGACAACACGACTGTAATGTATTATATCAACAGTCGGGAGTGCATGGTACTCTCCCGTGTCACGAGGCCATTGGGCTCTGAGAATTCTTCTGCAAGCTCACTACTTACCGGGGGTCCACAGCACCATAGCGGAATGCCTCAGCAGGTCCTTTATAAACAGCGAGTGGTCCATTCACCCGGATGCACTGTAATTAATTTTTGCAAATTTAGGGCTTTCCCAAGGTGGACCTCTTTACCACTTATCTCAGTGTGATTGTGCTGGATGTTTTGTTCTTACTGGAACTGGAGTCCAGGATTGTGGGAGGATGCATTCAGCGTACCTTGGGCAGGCCCACTCCTGTATGCATTCCCCCCTGGTTCTTCTCGTCCACAAAGTCCTCCTCAGAATTCCATTAGGATCAAGCCTCTGTGATCTTGGTGCCTCCACCATGGGCCAGATAGCACTGATACTTGGTCCTCTTGGACCTGTTGGTGAGTGAACCAGTAGCATGCCCTTTATGCCCAGATCTTTTGACTCAGGATGAGGGGCGGTCGCAGCATCCCAACCTTCTGTTGCTTCACCTCACGACATGGAAGCTTCATGGCTCAGCACCATGGAACTTTCCTGCTCAGAGCTGGTGAGGGAGGTGCTCCTAAACAGTAAGAAACCCTCTACTAGAGCCACGTATCTGCAGAAGTGGAAAAGGTTAATGGTGTGAATGGTGCAGAAAAGGTTTACCCCCCCACCCCCCAAGGCTACAATTCCGACCATTTTGGATTACTTTGGTACCTAAGTCAGGAAAGGTTGACCTTTTCCTCCATTAAAGTGCACTTGGCAGCCATTTCTGCTTTTCATCCCGGCCCAGACTTTTCATCGGTGTTCTTGGACCCAGTGGTGAAAAGGTTCATAAAAGGCTTGGAAAAAGCTAAGCCACAAGTGTGTGTTACCCTTTTCCCTCATGGGACCTTAGTCTTGTACTAGTTAAGCTTATGGGGGTCCCATTTGACTCCCCTTGCTTCCTGTTCCTTGTTGTTTTTTAATGTGCAAAACAGCCTTTCTGGTGGCCATTACATCAGCCAGAAGGGTGTTCAAACTTAGAGCCCTAACTATGCACCCACTGTATATGGTGTTCTACAAGGACAAGGTTAGACTGAGACCACATCTGGCCTTCTTGCCTAAGGTGGTCTTCTCCCATGTGAATCAGGACATTTCTCTGCCGGTGTTTTATCCCAAACCACACGCCACCCCAAGAGAGTAGAGCCTGCATGCTTTAGATGTCCACAAGGCGTTGGCTTGTTAATATAGACAGAACCAAGCTTTTCAGAGAGTTGTCACAGCTTTTTGGTGCAGTGGCAGACAGGATGAAGGGCCATCCAGTCTCTTCCTGGATAGTGGCATGTATTAGAGAATGCTACAAGCTAGCAGGGGTACTCGCTCCTTTGATTAGGGCTCATTCTATGAGGGTGAAGGCATCTTCAGTGGCATTCCTGGCCCATGTCCTGTTTAAGGAGATGTGTAGGGCAGTCACCTGGTCCTCCATTCACATGTTTGCGGCCCATTACGCAGCACTTGAGGGAGGATGCAGCAGTAGGCAGGGCAGGGTTGTATTGCAGTTGTTCTCAGGCTTTGACTCCGCCTCCTAACATCACCTTTCATTCACCTGCATTGGAATGCACTTGAGCAGCCACTCGATGAAGAAAAGACCATTACCTTTTTTTGTAACTGGTGTTCTTTGAGATTTTGGCTAATGTCCATTCCAAAACCCACCCACCTTTTCCCACTGTGGGAGTAGCTGATAAGAAGAAACTGAGCAGGGAGAGGATTGGATGGCGTGCTTTTGGCTGTCACAATGGCACCACGCCAGGGGTTGCCGCACCAACCCGATGGCTGCTGGCTAGGGGAAGAAGACTTCTGGCAACTGGGCATGCACAAGCACACATACTTCCATTGGAATGGACATAAGCAACACATCTCAAAGAACACCAGTTATGGAACAGGTAACTCTCTATTTTTTAGTTGTAGTATGAGCAAGGCTGTTAGATAATGCTTAGCATCTGATACATTATAAACTGCAGGAATACCTCTACAGTCTACACACAAAGTAAGGAAGCAACCAAAGATTATATTCACTCCTGTCCTCATTTGAAAGAACAAATGGCTGACTGTTCAGCTCTGATTAGAGAGAGGAACAAATGGAGAGCCATAGAGTAAAACCCCAAGTTATGCGGGGTGGGGGGTGCGTTTCTCACAATGCCCATGTAACTCAAATTTCACGTAAATCAGGAGAGGTGAACCCCTCCCTCCTTCTCTGAGCCCCTGAGAACCTGGAGCAGCAGCGCCTGGTCACTTTCCAGACTTCCACTTTGCCGCCAGGAGCCAGGCCTAGCTCTATGGGGCCTGAGGGGCTTCCCCCACTTCTCTCCGTGCCCGCTCTCCCATCCTCCAAGCCCTGAGAGCCAGGTGCAGCTGCGCCTGGCTCCCTGGGGCTGAGGGGCTTCCTTCCCCCTCCTCCCAGCAGCAGCGCCCCCCTGGCTTCTGTCTGCTGTAGGAAGCCACGGGACAGCTCCTTTCAGTGCTCCACAGCCAGCTCCAGCACTTGGAGCCAGCAGCAGAGCGCTGAAGGGGGAAGCCATGGGGCTGCTCCTCTCAGCACTCTGCTGCCAGCTCCAAGCGTTGGAGCTGGTAGCAGAGTGCTAAACGGAGCAGCCCTGTGGCTTCCCTGAACTAGGGGAAGCTATGCACCCCCAGGCTACAGCCGCCCGCTTCCCCCAGATGGGCGAAGCAGCCTGCTGAAGCCCAGAATTTTGACATTCATGTTAATACGATTAACGCATATGTTGAACTCGCATAAAGCAGGGGTTAACTGTACATGCCTCACTATTTTACTAGATGGTACTGAATTCATGACAGACAAATATGGCTCTACGTTTTCAGATGTGAAATTATTCTTACCAGTATAGAAGGCTTAAGACTTGTCTTTGGACGCAATTACCAAATTTTATTTTTTTAGTGTGAGCCCTGAATATAGTAAAATGAAAAGCTGCTGATGTAAGCATGCTGTTTGCTATGGCAGTAGCTGTGTTGGTTCTTAATTAGAATGTAGTACAACTCAAGATGTTCATTCATTACATTCATCTAATTTTTTATTAGTAGACTTCAAAGTTCTTTATAAGCATCAGTATGCATTACAGTATTCCCATTTTACACATAGAAAAACTGAGGCGTTAAAAAGTTGTGACTTGCCAAATGTCACCATAATGTGCCAGTGGCAAAAGTGAGAATAATAATTCCCTGCTCATGCATCGTACTTTTAATCAGTAGGTCTTAAAGCACTTTATTCATAAAGTTAGTGTTGTCCCCTCTTTACGTTTTAATAAAATTCTGGTGTCCTGCATCTGGTGTATGTCCTACCTAATGTGTTAGTCTTTGTGTAACATATCAGTAAGATCAATCTTAGTCATCCAGTGTGGTCCAGAGAGCAGATTTTGCTGCTCTAACATTGACCCAGAAATAGATTCCAGTCAAGATGTCTTTAATTGTTAAAATATACAGTTCTTATTTGCTGTTCTATATATTGAATGGAAAGCTTTGTTTGGAATGTTTTTTAACTTACTTGAATGCTGCATGGATTTCTGTGCACTTGATAATTTAGTGCCACTGTGCCAGAGATGGTGCATTTGTTACAAAATTTAGGGCTAGTGTTGCAGAGAAAGTGCATAGCCTTACTTACAGTCTTTGCTTTCCTTTAAGCCATGCATCTTTGGATATTATCAGGCTATTAAACTAAATAGCAGCTTTTTACTCTTAAATATATTATTTTTGTGGTCAACTGTATCATAAATATTCCTTAAACCAGAAGGTTATTGTATTGACACCACTGGTGGACAGGAATTGCGTATCAGATTAGACCAGGGTGAGCAAACTTTTTGTCGGGCCCCACTTTTTGTCCGTGCAATTAGCAGGGCCCTCCCAAACTGCCTAATATAATCCAAACTCAGGGAATTTACGGTTATGTTCATCTGTGGGGTGGCGGGGGGGGGGGAACCCTTTCAGCATATATATATATATATATATATATAATATATATAAAGGAAAAAAAAGTACCATATAAAAACTCTATTGAATGGGGTATAAATATGAATAAACATTCATGAAACAGTATCATATTTCAGCATTTTCAGTTAGATGGATGAGCCTCAGATCCAGCAGCCGATTGTGCTGTGTCCACTTTACAAAATGTTATGCCCCTCCTCAGGGGGCCCACCTCCAATTTTGCATACCCCTGGATTAGACTGCCCTGCAGTGTCTCCTTTATTCCCACATGAACTGTCCTTTTGGCCAAATAGGGTTGGATGCTACACACTTAGACCTTGTCATAGCTCTTGATCCAGAGGTATCACAGTGAGGTGACTTGATGCTCCCCTTTTATGCAACTGATAGTAGTGTTGCTAACACTTTGCAGTGTGGAGACTAAAAGTCTAAATCCAATGTTAATTCCACTTTGAGGGGCGGCTGAAAATGCACTTGTACTTCGGTGTTATTTCCAATGCCTACAGTTGCAGGAGTAAGAATTTGGGGCCCGAAATCAAATACAGAAATGATAGTGTAATTGCATCACGTTAGTTCCCTCTTTAGAAAACAGCATCAGGTGGTTTAGCGTTCAAGACTTACAGTTTAAAAAAAGGCTATTTGCAGTTTTCTGGCTGAATTTAGTGATATGAAAAACTGTGCTTATGGAAAATATACAGATGAATTTTCTGGGATTTATATTAGTATAAAGTTGACCCTGTTGATAGTGTGATTTTTCTCCTCTTTAGTATAATGCTTCACCACAGCAGCAAAGAGAAATAATTAAAAGTAGGAGTCTGGACAGGAGGCTGCAAGAACCAATAGTTTTGACAAAGTGGAGGCACAGCACGATTGTGTTGGACACCAATGATAAGGTAGGAATGAGTTAAAAAGCAAATTTAGAATTTTGGCCATGGTCCGATTTGTGAAGTGGTTATTCACTTTAATTTCTGAAGGATTCATGATTAGTGACTTTTCCTGCACTATGCACTGGGCGTGTAAATACTCAGTGAAATATTTGTATTTTGATAAAGGAGGTTTTTTTTTTAAAATCTTCTTTGAACTATTTTCCTTTCTTCTGAACTGTTTCCATAAGCCATGAGGTCTATTCCAACCCTATGATTCTAAGCCTTCACTTGATTGTCTGATGAATTTTATTTAGGCTTTGGAAAGTCACAAAACATTTACTTGCTTCTAATTAGAAGCCACCTGTGTTTTGGCTAAAAAGGCAGATAATTAGCAATGTGATATCAGTTACATAAAAGGCTTGGTACCTGGTATATGAAGGCTTGAACTGTTTGCAGCTGAGATATGGTATGAAAATGCTGATGAAATGCAAGGATGTAGTTTTCTTTTTCGGTAGTTTATGTGGGCTTCACTGTTGCAGTTAAGATGGGAGTGACAGTTGCAATATGCAGTAACGTTATTCTTTTAACAAATATTCCTCTATATTCCATTAAATTAAATTAATTAAAAATAATCCTTCACAAATAGGCTTCTTATACCTGTAACAGAAATGTGTTGGAAACAAGCAATGGCTGTATTTCCTGTAATTCAGTGGCAATTTAAAAAAAAAAAAAAAAAAAAAAAAAAAGACTTCATTGTTAGAAAGGCCTGCAGGAACTGCATTTTATTGAAACATCTGGTAAAGCCACTTAGCCCTTAATCTTCATATTGGTGTATAAAGTACTAATGAACCTCAGTGAAGGGAACTCTATAGGCACCATAAGCTCTTTATTTTAAAGACTTAAACATAAAAAAATAGCAAAAAGCCATGGAATAAAAGAATGAAATCTGTATTTCCAGAAATTTTAGATGAATAGTGTAGTGATTTATAATCCATGTGATTTTTATTTCTTCAAGATTGTATAATTTGCAAAAAAGGCAAAGCAATTACGAGGAGTCTTATATTTTTGTGTAATATGATCATATCAGTTACAAACTTTTTGAGCACAAGTAATAAAGTACAAGTTTGAGATTGCTACCCATTATTCTGTAGAAAATGTGATACTACTTACAATGGCAAATTCTGTGTACTATAGTTAAAATGTATGAAAAATCCTGACGTCAGCACTTTTGCCAGCAGTATTCTGCCTCTTAACCAGGACAAAATAGCAATGTGTGGATGCTCTGCCTTCTCCTGACAGACAGGGCATCCAGAACAGAGGGCAGCCCTGTCTGCTGTGCTTCTGGGTACCTGTTTTGTTGAGAGAGCAGCCAGGCAATCCGGCTGCTCAGACAGTGGAGCGCTCTTAGGATTTGGCTTTTGTGTGTGGCTGCAGTCTGACAGAAATTTTGTCAGGAAATCTCTTCTGAGGGTGACTTCTGTTGACAGAGCACTGTAGTGTAACCATAGCCACAGGTTTTAAACCATTTGATACTGTTATGTAGGTATAATGCCCCCTTGGTTAGAGACAGGTAATACTGAGAGCATTATATACATTTACAATATTTTTTTAAAATATGGAATAAATTACTATACTGTGAGACAAAATCTGGATTTGCAAATACTAATATTAATCACTGGTTTTTGTGCTGTACAAGGCATAAGTGTAAGAATTTCTGACCCTGAAGGGTTCTGTCAAAACTTTGCCTGTTTGATTCCTGTAACTGAGTTATACCCATTTATGGCCTGCATTACTAATTTACCAGGGTATGTAAACATGTTGCTGCACCTGCAGCTTGATAGTGTTTTAAATTCAAGCTACACATGTGACATCCATTGATGTTTTTCAGTGTAGAACTAAATCTTATCAGTATTAGGAACTCAGAGTTTTCTTGGGGAGATTTCTGCCAAAATTCAAGCAGGATAAAAATGGCTCAGCTAAATTAATTACAAATTTTGTGAGTGCTCTCATGTGGGCAAGGGTTTTGTTCAGATCAAAATACTTTACTGAAGCAATTGAGTAGAATTGTTTTAAAAACTGTTTAGAAATTTCCGTTGTATAGGGAGAACTTCTGTGGGAATTGAGGACACATAGTAGGCACTGAAGTCTGCTGAGGACCTTCTGGTTTACAGAGTTAGTTTCAGCAATGAAGGAAAAACAGGGGACTTCAGATTTGTACTCCCACTTTAACATACTGAAGAGCACTTTTACTTTAGCCTGTTTGTTAATTAGAATTAAGGTTTTGTAAAAACAGAAGTTTTATAAAGATTCCAGCCTTTTTTTAAAATAAAGGTTCTGCTGCTTTTACAAGCCAAATACTACAAAATTTTGCTAATTATTTTCATTGTCAAAGCTGTTGAATTAAAAAAAGTAAACATGAAACATAAGTAGTGATCAGTAAACATAAATTTAAAAAAGCTGCTGTTGATATTGCAAGTTTTTAATTTTGTTTGGTCTTTTATTAAAATATTACTTTAACCTGTTAACAGAGCAAGTTGAATGTTGGAAAAACAAAGCAAAAACATCTCTATCTGATAGAGCACAACATTGGTGTTAGGAAGCCTGGTTCTGTTTTATGCAGTGTTATCATGAGCGCATAACTTAATCTTTGTCTGTTTCCACACACTAAATGAGAACACAAGTGCTTTTCCTCCTGTTAATCTTTTTGTATTTGGTAGAAGAAAAGTGCAACAGAGTGGGGTGGGTGGCAATCAGGATTTCACTAATATCTATTAGTCTGGGTCCCTTAATCTTTGCTTGTCTGGGAATGGCAGTTCTGTCTCTGGTGTAAGGACTTTGTTCAGACCATTATAGTAATCCATTATGTTGTCATGTTCTTGACTGTAAAAAGAACGAGAAGTCCTGTGGCACCTTATAGACTTAACAGAATCACAGAATTCTAAAACACTAGCCTAGGAGGCCTCACAAAATCTACTCGTCTCGGGCCCTCAGAAGAGTTAATCTGGCCATTGGGGGAAGCCCTGTGGCCCTAAAAGGGTTCCCTACCCCAACTAATGGCTTCTAAAATCATTCAGACACATAACGTATGTCTGTACTGCAGCACAACCTCAACTGATCAAGGTCAGCTAACTTGAGCTAAAATTAGTGTCCCCCAGGGCCTGTGCTCCAGCCCAAACCTGAATGTCAAGACTGTAATTTTTAGCTCCTCCGTCTGAGCCCATCTTAACTAACTCAAGCTCTGACACTCAATGCTATGTTTTTTTTTTTTTCCGTTGCGATGCAGACTTACCTTCAGGTGCTTATCTTAGTCTATAGCCCTATTAGTCTCACTAAATCCTGTCATTGGTCTGATATCAAAAGACAGGGATGGTCCCTCATTTTTCCAATTGACTACTAGAGTGCCGTGGAGACTGTCTAAAGCCTTGCTGCAGTGAAGGTATATTATGTCTGCATTCCTCCTATTAGCCAAACTATCCTGTCAATAGAGAAAATCAGGCTGGTTTGGCATAACTTGTTCTTGATAAGGTGCTGGTTGCTATTTATTACTCCTTTTATCATCCACATACTTCCAAACTGAATGTTTTAAACATTGCTCTAGAAGCTTCCCAGGCAGTGAAGTTAGTCTAACTGGTTATTAGTTTTCTGGCTCCACCTTTTCCCTCCTTTCTAAATATGGACATTGTTAGCCCTTCTCCAGACTTCTGACACATCTTCTGTTGTCCATGAGTTTGCAGATAATGCTGCCAGTGTCTCTGAGATTTATTCAACTAATTTCTTCAGTACTCAGGTGAACAGCATCAGGCTCTGCTGATTTGAATTCATTCGCATTAGTTTGATCTCTGATGCATTCTTTACTTATTCTGATTTGCACTCCTTAATTGTCCATGGTAGTTTCACTAGTCAGTCAGTATTTTTTGTGAGAAGACTGAAGCAAAGTACACATTGAGCATACCTCTGTGTTCCTTCCATTGTCTGCTACCCACTAACGTTCTTCATTAAGCAGCTGACCCATACTGTCGTTGGTCTTTTTTTTTTTTTTTTTTCTTTCAAGATATATATTTAAGTACCCCTTCTGTTGTCTCTAACATTCCTCAAAAGTTGTAACTCATTCTTTGCCTTGGCTTTCCTGATTTTTTTTTTTTTTTTTTTTTTTTTTTGTCTTTTGTCATCCCTACATGCATATGTGTTTACTTATACAATTAATTCAAATTAATCATGAATAATCACACTGTTGAGAGTATATAGACTAGCACAACTTTCTCTCTGTTACTGTTAAATAGAATACCAATTCAAATTTAAACATTTTTGGATATGTTCTACATTTTAGAATGTATTGATTTCTATTACAGTGCCAAATACAAAGCATATAGTGCTCAGTTTTTATTACAAATATTGGCACTTTGAAATGATACAACAAATAGTATTTTTCAGTTCACCTTATACAAGTGCTGTAGTGAATCTGTTTATCATAAAAACATAACTTACAAATGATGACATTTTTTACATAACTGCACTCAAAAACAAAACAATGTAAAACTTTAGCACCTACCAGTCTGCTCAGTGCTCCTACTTGTTCAGCCACTCACTAAGACAAAAAGGTTGTTTACATTTACGAGAGATAATACTGTCTGCTTCTTATTTACAGTATTATCTGAAAGTAAGAACAGGTGTTCACATGGTATTTTTGTAGCTGATATTCCAAGTATTTATATGCCAGGCATGCCAAATGATCATATGATCCTTCATACTTCAGCCACTGTTCCAAATTGTTGCCAGCTTGGATGTATGTTCCGTGGAATGTTGGATGAAGAATGAAGGAACATACAAAACTTTTAGCGCATCTAGAGGGAACATTACCTGCAAGCCTTTTACATTCATGTGCAGAATAATTTATCTGCACTGCGTTATGTGCACCACTCACAGAAACACAAAACCTACCTTTGTAGGCACCCTATTAATCAGCTGGGTGGCATTTGAATTTCTCCCAAGCAGATGCATGAGTGCACAGGGAACACTGTTGGCATGTAGATATCTTGAAGTGTTAGCTATCAAAGCACCTTGTGAATGCCTCTTTCCTTTTTCAGGTTACATTGGAAATAAGAAGTGGGTAACATTTTCTGCAAATTGTAATTAAATTTGCTTGAGTAATTGGCTGGACAGAAAGTAGGGTGGAGTGGCCTTGAGGCTCTAAAGTTATGCTGTTTTTGTATGCAATTATTTTTGTACATAATTCTCCATTTGTAAGTGCAGCTCTCATAATACAAGTACTATAGTTCAATTTCTATAAGATGAATTGAAAAATACCATTTTTTAAAGTGCAAATATTTGTAATCAAAAATAAAATGAGCACTATGCACTTTGAAGTGTGTTGTAATTAACATCAATGTATTTGAAAATGTAGAAAACATCCAAGATATTAAATAAATAGTATTGTTGTTTAATAGAATGATTCAATGTGCAATAATCATGACTGATTTTCTTTAATTGCTGGATGGCTAGTTTGCAGGTAGCTAAAAGGATTCTTGTGCCTCTTACATTTCCTCTAAATGAGAATAGCTTGATGTTGCGCCTCTGGTTCAGGAATGGGAAACCTTTTATGGGTTGGGGCCACTGACCTACAGAACAGTTGGTCACAGGCCACACAAGTGAGGAAAAAAGAGAATCTAGCTAATTTGCTCCCCATCTGACAAAAACAACATAAGATGCTCCTCTCATTCCCCTTGCATATCCTATGGGAGCCAGGACTAGTAGATTTTGTGGGCCCCCTAGATTCTGGGGTTGAGCCAAAATGAAGGGTTGAGTGTGGGAGGGGGCTGCCAGAAAAGGCTTGAGGTATGGGGTCTGGGCCAGAGGGAGGGTACAAGAGTGGGCTGGGGCTGGACAGTTTTGGTGGGTACAGGGGGTTGAGGATTCTGGGAGAGTGATTGGGGTGCAGGAGTGGGCTGGGGTAGAGGGGCTTGTGCAAGGGGAGGGAACGTCCACTTGGTGTCCCCATGACCTTGGTGTCACGGGAGCCTGTGCTCTGATTGGCTGAGGTTTTTGGTGGGGTAAATCCTCTCCAGGCAGAGTCCATGGGACAGATCTGGCTCTAGCTTGCCCATCTCTGGTCTATGAGATTTGGGGCTCAACAGTATACCACACCTGGCAGTGAGCCATGAGCTGAAGAGGGGAGCCCCAAGCCTCACTGGCGAGATCTGGGCCACAGGCCTGGGGTTCCCCACCCTTGCCACAGTTTTAGGAACTGCCAGTTCCCTGTGACTCTTTCCTTTCTCCCTCCGTATTAGTCTTTCCACAGACCTTGCCTGCTATTTCTGAGTTGATTGATATCTGCCTTCTTGAAGTCCAGTCTTGTTTTTTTTATTCTCATGTACTCCTTCCATGGGATCTTGAGTTCTGTGAGATCATGATCATTTTCTCCCAAGTTCCCAATCACCTTCCGATTTGCAGCTGCTTCATCCCTGTTGATCAAAACCAAATCCAAAAGAGATGACCTCTAGCTGTTTCCTGAGTTTTCAGAATCAGACTGGTCTTCTGATGTTAAGAATTTGCAGGACATGTAAGCTGCATCTATACTAGTGAGTTTTTGACAAAAGGGAACTCCTTTCAAAAGATCTCATGGAGCATCTACACACACAGTGTTCTTTCGAAGGTAAATTGAAAATGTGGCGCTTGTTTCAAAATCGCTCTTCCTTTCCCAATTCAGGAAGTGCACCCTGTTTTGAAAGCTTCTTTGAAAGAAAATGTGTGTAGGCTCTCCATAGGCCCTTTTTTTTTCCAAAAGAGCAGTCCTTTTGGGGCCTGATTTTTCAATCCCTAGCCTGTTCTTTTGAAATAGCGGGGGGAGGGGGGGGCTGTGTAGACATGCTCTTTCAAAAGAGAAGATCACTCTTTTTGATCCGCTTGTTTTGTGTGTGGATGTACTCTTTCAAAAGAAGTTCTTTCGGAAGAGATCTTCCAGAAGGGCTTCTTTCTAAATATCTCTGTAGTGTAGACATAACCATAAAGTCATACTGTACTAGTGTTCCAACATATTCTCAGAGAAGTTAAAATTTACAATAATGCTAGTTAATCTTATTACCTTCTTGTAGAATGATTCATCCATGTCCTCTTTGTGATTTTGATGGTAAAATAAGTGTGTGGAGATACACATCTCATAGAACTGGAAGGGACCTCAGGATGTCATTGAGTCCAGTCCCCTGCCTTCTCAGCAGGACCGAGCACTATCCCTGACAAATTTTTTTTATTTTAATCTATTTTGGCCCAGACCCCTAAATGGCCGCCTCAACGATTGAACCTACAACCCTGGGTTTAGTAGGCCAGTGCTCAAACCACTGAGCTATCCGACCACTACCAAAACATAGCTATTGGTTGAACCCCTGTAGCCAGGCACTCTGGGAACCTGACTGGTGCCGAATGAGAGAGTTTTCTGGACCGGGGAGGAGAATTATTGTCGAGCAGCATTACTAACACTTCCATTGTTTACTGGTCTCTTAGAAGACAATAAGGGGTACATTGCAATGAAATAGCAACATAGAACACTAAGGCCAGGTCTACGCTCAACCTTAGTCAATTTGTAGATATGCAGTTCCAGCTGTGGCAATTGCATAGCTGGAATTGACTTACCTATAATTGACTTACCTGGCCATCCTCACTGAAGGAAGTCATCAGGGAAACTCTCTGGTTGACTGCCCTTACTTTTTGCAAGATGGAGGAGTACAGGGGTCAACTGGTTCTGTTTTGTACATCCTGACTAAGCGATATTGAACCCAAGGAAGATCAACCTGGGGTTTAAGGGGTCTGAGCCAATAGCTTACTTCCTCTTCACCTAGTGATCCCTTATGGCTGGTGTCAGAGCTGTACTACATGCTCTGAGGTAGTATGCACTTGCAAATGCTCTACAAAAACTGCATTCTCTACTAGATGCTAATGTGAAAATGTTGTGAGAAAAGATGGAGCTATAGAGAGGAGCTAAAAAGCTAATCTTGAATGGAAAGTGAAATTGGAAAATATTACAACTCTTGTTCAGATCATTGAGGAGGTGGGTGGATGACCTTTGTGGCATTGCATTGGATGAACATGTAGCTCATGATCAGATACCTTGGTGTTCTCCAGTTTAATTTTTTTTAAAGCTACCTAAAATTTCATAACACTAACAGGGAAGACAGCTTTTCACTTTATCTACAAACTAAAGTGCTTTTACCTTGGTAGATGCAGACAGAAACACAGATCATAGTTGCAGTACACCTAACTTGTAGGAAAATTTCTGTGGAAAAACCAAAATGACTGTGAAGGGTGAAAGTCAAAGGAGCAACAGCAGCAGCTGTATAGGTCACCAGTTGGGCTACAAAAATTTACTTCATGATTTATAACTCAGAAATGTCAGTCAGTACCTGCTCCGTGCCTAGCAGCAGCACACAGGTGCCACTGGACACGCAAAGCACTGGTGACGGAGGGGGATTTAGATGGAAGAAGCACATCCACACAGCCTCTGCTGTGCTGGCATCCCCTTCTGCCATCACCAAACTCCTGCGTGGCTGTGGTAATGAGCTTCAGGAGTATGTAAATGGGAACTCGTTTGCAATCCCGAGAAGCTCAGTGTGCATGGCTCTGCTGGTAGAGGCACTGGACAGAGCGCTATGTAGACCCAGACTAAATGTGCAATTAGATCATTTGCTAATCTGGTTTTTGTGATAACTTTGGAGAAGTACCTCAGAAAGGTAATACGAGAATGTCCATCAATAACAAGTAAAACAAAACAAGATCTATTATTTGAAATTTCCCCTTTAAAGATCTGTAGGGGAGAATTGCATGTAGCTTTTTCTTTCAGTTGAATGACTTTCCTGGTCTTTCAAGATTTAGCACTTCCTTTTTGAGGCACAATTAATATCTAGTTCAGCAAACCTGACTGTCTTACACTCTTTTTCAGAAACTTTTAGCCACTGATGGCTATAAAAAAAAACTTTACCTAAGGTTACTTTAGAATATGTAGCAAAATCTGTGCAATAATTATCCAAGTTAAAGTAATTTTGCATTTGTATATACATAAGCAAGCAAAGATGTAGGTCCTCTAACTCTTTCTTGCCTAATGCCTAATATTTCTAGTAGAAACCCGGAACGCAATGGAATTCAGAACGTGATTTATCTTTTTACAACGCAGGTAATTTTTAAAACCAGCATACAAAAATAATGCATTTATTAAAGTGTGTGAAATCATCCTTGTAAACTAACACAGCATGGTGAAAATGGTATTACTCTTCCTTTTCAGTGAACATGTCCCTATTAATTCAGTTTGTTTGGATTCTGTAAATGAGCTACGTGATCCTGCTGAGTAAACATATAATATCAGTGTCAGTATTCAGTATGTTACTTATGCTTCAGAAAACCATTGGTAATCCAGGAATGAGACTGTAAGATGGCTAATGTTTGTTCTTTCCAGGATTGGCATTATTAAGAATTGTAGGAAAGAGAATAACTGTTTGCTTATCTCTTTTTCTTCAAGGAATATCCAGCTGCTTCAAAGCCTAACTGTCCAGAGAATGAGTCCTCTCCCTCCTCACCAAAGCATCAAGCCACAGTCAGTATGCAAGTTGTCTCACAATAGATATGTAAATGCTAGGTAACAGCTGCATGAGATTAAGACAGCAAATCTCTGTGCTTAAAGTTACATAACGATCATAAGAAACGTCTTATCTCAATTGGCCGGCATTAGGATCTAGATTCTGCCCAATATTGTGGGGAAAGAAAATGTTGCATGGTTTCCCTTTTCTCCTACACCTAGGCTACATCTACACTACAGAGGTCTTTTGAAAGAAACCCTTCCAGAAGATCTGTTCCAAACGCATTGCTTTCAAGAGATTGCGTCCACACACAAAAAAGCAGATCAAGAGTGATCTGCTCTTTCAAAAGAGAGCATCCACACAGCTCCTGCTCTTTCAAAAGAACGGGCCAGGGATCAAAAAAATCAGGTGCCATGAGGACTGCTCTTTCAAAAGAAGGACCCTGTGGAGCATCAACACGTGTTTTCTTTCAAAATAAGCTTTTGAAAGAAGGCGTTCTTCCTGAAACAGGAATGGAAGAGCGCTTTTGAAACCAGTGCTGAATTCGTTTGATTTACTTTCAAAAGAATTTTTTTTGTGTGTAAGATGCCCCAGGGGATCTTTCAAAACAACTTGCTAGTGTAGTCCCAGCCCTACTGTTTGAGATTTTAACATGCTTAGATGTGAAATGCAAACAATACTTTCTTCATAGGGTGACTGTGAGGAATAAGAAGACTTTCTTCAGCTGCTAACATTTTTCCCCCAGAGTATTTAGTTAGGACTCGCTTGTGGAATAATAACGTATGGCAAGTTATTTAGCATTTCAAAGGGAAATCTTCATTATTTGTGTTCAGCTGACACTGACAGGTCAAAAGCATGAAGCACGTCCTACTGTTGGTAGACTGTAATAGTTCATTACAGCTGTTATTTCTGAGCTTCCTGCTACCACTGGTGTCCTTCTAGAAAGAAACAGAAATTGTGGGAATGTAATTCATTAGTTTGCATTCTGGTCTAACAATACTTCAACTATTGGAAAGAACTTGAATTCAGCTAGCTTTGTGTTGATCTGTGCAACTTTTAAACTCTGTCCTGACTATTTAAGTTTTGGCTTTTGATTAAATTTAAATTCTTGTTTGTTTTTTTTTTTGTTTTTGTTTTTAGAAACTATATAACATAATGCTGGATTGGGAAAAGTAATTGGGATTTCCTTTTTTAAAATTGAAAAGCCATATTGTGGTAGCATTCAAGCATGTGTAATGGTCATTAGTAATAGTCTTGGGAGGTTTAAGGCTGTTTGTTTTCAGTCTCATCTCTGTGCACCCAATGCATGTATTAATGATTCCATAGTTTATTTACAATGAGCTGTTTTGTATTTATGAATGTTCATATTGCTACACATAACAAAGTAGGTAGTTGCTCTTAATATACTAGCTTCCCCTCACTGCCCCACAAGCAAATTGAACTATTTATTTACTTGTGCACTAAGACAACATTACTTCTTATTTTATTCATTGTATTTAAATATGGCACAATGTTTGAATGGTTAAAATATATTTTATATAAATTTTCTACTGGTCTAGACAACAGAAAAAATCTGCCTCTCCAGCAAACTCTGTTTTTTCACCCCATTGTTTTGCCATTGCTTTTAAACATCCACACAAAACCTCTCCCATCCCTTTTTGAATGAGAAACTAAATTAGCAGCACAAGAAGTCTTGTGGCACCTTATAGACAAACAGATATTTAGGAGCATGAGCTTTCATGGGCAAAGACCTGCTTCATCAGATGCATGAGTGGTGGTTTCCGAGGGGTATTTAAAAAGTGGGGTCCCAGTAAGAGGGAGGGCCAGAGCTGACAAGGTCTATTCAGCAAGGTGGAAATGGCCCAGTATCAACAGCACTTATCAAAAGAGGAAAAAACAAGTCAGATCAGACAGGAGGATGTGAACCTTTGTCATCATCTAATGGAGAGATATTAGCACCCAGAGCAGAGAAACTGCCTTTGTAAGCTGCGAGCCACTCCCAGTCTCTGTTTAATCCATGGTTAATAGAGTCAAATTTGCAAATCACAGAATCACAGGGCTGGAAGGGACCTCAGGAGGTCATCTAGTCCATCCCCCTGCTTCAAGCAGGATCAGCCCCCACTAAGTCATCCCAGCCAGGACCTTGTCCAGCCAGGACTTAAAAACCTCAAGGAATGGGGAATTTACCACCTCTCTAGGCAATGCATTCCAATGCTTCACCACCCCCCTGGTGAAGTAGTTTTTCTCAATATCTACCCTACACCTTTCCCTCTTCAACTTTAGACCATTACTCCTTGTTCTGCCATCTGACACTACTGAGAACAGTGTCTCACCCTCCTTTTTAGAGCTCCCCTTCAGGAAGTTGAAGGCTGCTATTAAGTCACCTCTAAGTCTTCTCTTCTGTAAACTAGACAAGCCCAAATCCCTCAGCCTATCCTCATAGGTCTTGTGCTCCAGCCCCTTAATCATTTTTGTTGCCCTTTGCTGAACCTGCTCCAGCAAATCCACATCCTTTTTATACTGAGGGGCCCAAAACTGGACACAGTATTCCAGATGTGGCCTCACCAGTGCTGAATAAAGAGGAATAACTACTTCTCTAGATCTGCTTGAAATGCTCCTCCTAATGCACCCTAGTATGGTCAGTTCCTTCAGCACTTGTACCAAGAAGTTATCCCCAACATTCTCCAAAAACTTCCTGGATTGTCTGTGTGCTGATGTATTGGTCTCCCAACAAATGTCCAGATGAATTGCAGCTTGGAGATTTCTCTCTCCATTTGATTTTTTGAAATTTTTTTGTTTCAGAACTGTCACCCTTAAATCTGCCACTGAGTGTCCAGGGAGATTGAAGTGTTCCCCCACAGGCTTCTGTACATTGCTGTTCCTGATGTCTGATTTATGTCCATTTATTCTTTTATGGAGAAACTGTCCAGTTTGGCCAGTGTAAATTGCAGTGGGGCATTGCTCGCACATGATGGCATATTTTATATTAGTAGATGTGCAGGTAGAGGAGCCCCTGATGGCATAGTTGGTGTTAGGTTCTGTGATGATGTCACTGGTGTAGATATGTGAGCACAGTTGGCAGCGAGGACTGTTGCAGGGGATGGTTCCAGGCCTAGAGTCGCTGGTTTGTGATTTGTACTAGCTGGTGAGGATTTGTTTAAGGTTGGCAGGCTGGCTATAGGCGAGGACAGACCTGCCTCTCAAGGTCTGTGAGAGTGAAAGATCATTGTTCAGGATGGGTTGCAGATCACTTTAAGGTGCCACAAGACTTCTTGTTCTCAAAGCTACAGATGAACATGGCTACCTCTCTGATAAATTAGCGCACTCACTTTCCACTACTTTGAGTTAATTAAATAATATCTTAATATCTTCTGGAGTCTTCCTTCTCACTGAGATCATTGGTGTCTATTGCACAGAAATGTCTAGTGGGTGCAAAGCTGATTTCTTGATGCACTTCCAATATTATTGCCATATATACTTCATATAGATCATTGATCTGACACTTGCAGACACTGTATTATGGGAATTGCCATGGGCACTAGGATGACTTTCCAATATGGCCCTCTCTTCATAGGCCATCTTCAAGAAGAATTTCTGGACAAATGTACCACAAAACTGATGATATACCTGGTGATATCTTCCTCTGAATAGATAGCTTAAACTCCCTCAGATTTCAGCCACAACTTCAAACTACCATCACCCATCCATTTAAATTCTCCCTGAAATGGACAGATGCTAGACTAGTATATATCCAGAGGCGTGCTTACTCCTGGTTGAGAACCTGTGGTACAAGAATTATCTGTTTTATCTCACCTAGTGAAGTGAATGCCCTAACAAAAACTGCGTAGGGAAAACCAAAAAAATCACTGTGTTCCCCAAGTAACTCTTACAGGAAAATGATAAACATAAAAATACCTTTTCACCTGTGGATGAGTACTTTTCACAAAGCAGTCGCCATATATTTGACCTATCAGTTCTCATCCTCAAAGGAAATCTTCACAGCATTTTAAACATATGGGCATGGGATTTTACATTCATTACTCTGTTAAACATTAAAAACCATGAATTGAACAGAGACACTAGATTTATGGCTTATTACAATCATTTGTAACCCAATAAATCCTTTTTTTGGGACAGAGTGGGGGTCTTAAACTGCAGAGGTGTTAACTGTACTTTGAATGATCCCTTACATCTATTGCTGCACCTTGCATTTTGCTGTTACACTGGGAGTCCCTTCCCAGACTTAAAGAAGAGTTGTATGTGATTTGAAACATTGTCTATTTTGCCAATAGAAGTGGGTCCAATAAAAGATCTTCACACATCTTGTCCCGCTAATATCCTGGACCTGACATGGCTACACCTAACTGCATCCAAGAATTTGAAAAAATATGCCCGTATATGTTCATAATGTTGCATACATCAGGAAATATTTAATTCTATAACACCTGTAAACCACTTTCGTTGTGTGGGGTGGTGAGTGAGCCATGAAGTAATCTATAGATTTATGCAGATACTCACCAGTTATTTCTTGGGTTTTAATTCACAAAGCATAGCAAAGCAGTTCATAGTTTTAATCTTCAAGCATTTGCATGGGGAATGATCACTGCTTTTTTTGTGCTGCTACTTAGACAGCTCAAACTGTGGGATTGGCTGGGGCTAGGGAGGGAGCTGGCTGAGTGCTGTCTCTCTCTCTCTCTCTCTCTCTCTCTCTCTCTCTCTCTCTATTATTTTTTTTTTAACAAAAATGCACTGGGAATGATAATATGCAGGACATTAAAACAGTTTTTCGCTTCTTGGTTTTTAAACTAAAACAGACATGAGTAGGGAAAAAATTACTGACTCTGCAAACTACGCTCTTTAAAAATAGCTTTTAAAAGTTTCTTCTTAACCAACAGAATTCAGCATTAAGGGTGCCTGATTTTCCTTTAGCCCAATCATTGTAAGAGGGGCCACACATTATGTCACCTGTGTGTTAGAGCAATCTTGATTTACAAACATTAATTTAAAATAACACTGTTACAGAATTTTCAGTCTTCTGTACCAAACTGTCAAAGAAATTAGTTTGCAGCAGAGCACATGGGACTCTGAATACAGTCAGCTTCTCACTTTTTGAGTGGTAATGATAAGCCTCCCTCTGTCAACTTGTTTTCATCACTATGCGTATTTTTAAAGATATTTCTATTCCCAAATGCTTATTTGGTGGTTCTGCTAACAAATTGGAATATAGAGGCCCTTGTTCATGAATGTAATGTCTTATTCCATCCAATAGGGTCAAGAGAAGTATGGATTATTAAATGTAACAAAAATTACAGAAAATGGGAAAAAAGTTAGGTAAGTTTACACTTAATTATATCTCTTTGGTCCTATATTCTGTGTATTTCTGTTTATCAGAGTAAATATGCATTAGCAAATATTAGGATTTTCATTGTAGGACTTTTCATCAATTTTCATAACCTCTTTATTCTAGATAGACTTTGTAACACTTCTTTTTCTTTTGGGACATTTTTCCTATCCCAAAGCAACACAGCTGCGATCAGTGGTTGGTGGGAGTATCTTTCCACACAAAAGAATCCATAAAGCAACACGGGTTTCACCAGACCACCGGACAGCAAATCAAATTGACCATATCTGTATCAGCAGCACCTTCAGACGTTCTATGCAAGATACACGTGCAAGAAGAGGGGCGGATGTGGGATCTGACCACCACCTTGTCTTAGCAAAGTTCAGGCTGAAACTGAAAAAGCACCACATGCAAGTAAACAGGCCAGGGCCGAGATATAACACAGAACTCCTGAGAGATCAGATGACAAAATCACAATTCCAGTTAGAACTGTTAAACAGATATACAGTCCTTAGAGATCTAAGATAAGAAGATGTAGCGGTAGAGCAAGTATGGGAAAGCTCTAAATCAGCATGGAAAGAAGCTTGTGAGAAAATCCTGGGCAAAAGAACAAGACAACACAAAGAATGGATATCATCAGAGACTCTAAGGAAGATAAAGGATAGAAGAGACAAGAAGGCAGTTGTCAACAGCAGCAAGACCAGAGCTATCAAGGCAGGAGCACTGTGATTGTATGCAGAAGCTAACAAGGAAGTGAAGAAAAGTATAAAAAGGGGATAAAAAACTTCGTGGAAGCACTAGCACAACAAGCCGAGCAAGCCGTAGGCCAGAAGAATCTAAAAACTGTAATATCACAAGGAAGTTAACAGGTGCAAGACGGACAGTAGGTCATCCCGTGGAAGAGAAGGATGGGAGAGTCTTGTCAAATCTAGCTGAACAATTTACTCAATGGAAAGAACATTTCGAGGATCTCTTAAACCGCCCAGCACCAGTAGATCCACCAGACTTACCCTCAGCTCCAATACCACTACCAGTAAATACAGATAGACCAACTAAGGAGGAGATAAGGAAGGCCATTTCTCTGCTGAAAAGTGGAAAAGCTTCAGGGCCAGACTGCATTCCCTCAGAAGCAGTGAAGGTGGACCTTAAAACTTCCACAGACATGCTGTACGAACTCTTTGGCAGAATATGGGACACCGAGGAAATACCACGAGATTGGAAACATGGACATATAATTAAAATACCCAAGAAAGGAAGTTTGAATGAATGCAGAAACTGGAGAGGTATCTCTCTGCTGTCTATTCCTGGAAAAGTCTTTAACAGGATCCAGTTGGAGAGAATGAAAGCAGAGATTGACAGGCTGTTGAGGGACAAACAAGCTGGTTTTCGGAGCGAGAGATCATGTGTAGACCAGATAACGACCTTGAGGATCATCATAGAACAGTCATTGGAATGGAACTCCCCACTGTAATTAACTTTCATAGACCTTGAACAGGCCTTTGATAGTGTAGACAGAAATACACTGTGGAGACTGTTGCAGTATCCTGGCATTCCCCAGAAGATCATTAATCTCATTCGAGCCAATTACGAACCCTCCATTTGCCAGGTTGTACATAATGGCACTCTGACGGAATCTTTCACTGTCTGAACAGGTGTGAGACAGGGATGTCTACTCTCACCATTCCTTTTCCTTATACTTATGGATTGGATTATGCTAAAAACAACAAGCGGACACCAGAGAGGTATTCAGTGGACCTTCTCTCATCAATTAAAGGATATCGATTTTTTGCTGATGACATTGCTCTCCTGGCACATCGGCATGAGCATATGGACAGCAAAGTTGCAACACTGGATAGCGCTGCCTCAAAGACAGGCCTGAAAATCAGTAGATGTAAAACTAGAACTATGAGAGTCAACCACACTAAACAAGACAACATCACTTTAGGGGGAGAGACCCTCGAAGACGTTGAACAATTTACTTTTCTAGGTAGTGTTGTGAATAAAGATGGTGGTACTGACCTAGACATCAAATCCAGGATTGGCAAAGCCACAGCAGCATTTCAAACTCTGTGGCCAGTATGGAGATCACACAACATCTCTGTTGAAACAAAGCTGAGAATCTTCAATTCAAATGTAAAGTCTGTCCTGCTGTATGCCTGTGAATCATGGCACACCACAAAGTCCTCAACACACAAACTGCAGAAGTTTTTGAATAGATGCCTGAGGTACATATTACAAATAAGATGGCAAGACAAAGTCACAAATGAACATCTGTGGACATGAACAGGCCAAGAGCCAGTGGGGATCCAAATAAAAAGAAGATGGGGATGGCTGGGACATACCTTGAGGAAACCCCCGTCCCTCATTGTTCGACATGCCCTAAAATGGAATCCTCAGGAAAAACGCAGCCGAGGAAGACCCCGAATAACATGGAGGAGATCTACAGTCACGGAAGCACAAGCACTGAGATATTCATGGGGCCCGATTGAAGCCATTGCCCAAGATGGAACCAGGTGGAGGAGCCTTGTGGATGACCTATGCCCCACTTGGGGTTCACGGGTTTAACTTAACTAAAGCAAAACGTGATTTTCTTTGAGGACTAAACATCCTGGACTTCTGATAAGATAGACTATGGTATGTCAGGTTTCTGGATAAGATCCTGCTTTGGTTGAAAATGTATGTTAATTACTACAGCCTCACAATATCACATTTAATGAAGTATGTATTAATTGAGCCACAGGTTCGTCTAAGTAGTTTTTGTTGTAATTGTGCACATTATTCATTTCCAAATACCAATTAAACTGATTGGTAAGGAGTATGATGGAAGACAGCATTGTACTAATTGTTCTTTATTCCCTTGAACAGTAGCTGTCCCCAGAGGGGAAAGAAACTTCAGTTGTTACCTCAGCCTATATTGTCTAGTACTATATCTCAGAAGAAGAAACGTCCTGGCTTCTATTATTTCTTTTATGGATATGAATTTGACTGCTACTTTTGTCTTGTGTTTCCACTTAAAAACCAAATAAACATACAAGCCTTTTCAAAGATACCAGTGTGAGGTGTGTTTTGCTGTTGTGTAGTAACTGCACTATTGTTGTGGTTGCACAAGAGTTCAGTTTTAATATTAACAGTTAAGTGTTGGAGTAAAGAGGAGGGAGGCATTTCACGTTGAGTAGGCTGTCTATACTACTGCAGTAAATCAACCTAAGAGGTGTAACTTAAGGTGAACAACAGTAGTTGGAGCCAGTGTATCTGAGGCAGAATTACCAGGAGGGTCACCATGACTAATTGTCCATTTGATTTACCTTACTCTTCTCATCAGGGGGTAGAGTACAGGGGTAGACTGGAGAGCAATCTGCAGTCAATTTGGCAGGTCTTTACTAGACCCACTAAACTGACCACCAGAGGATTGATCTCAGAGCACAGATCCTAGCTGTACTGTAGACCTGGTAATTTATCCATTTGGGGCATAGGTAAGGCTGCCATGTTGAGGTTCAGAATATTTCTCTTTTTAGAGATAAGGGTTAAACTAAACTTTTATTAAAAATAAAAGCTGCAATATTAAAATAAACCATTTGGCCACTTTTAGCATTGTTGGTATGATATACTCCAGAGTACTCACTTATTCTTATCTCTGACCTTGGTAATGGTCTTCATCTCTAATGTCTGTGACTCCTTGTTAGTGCCGTAGATGCCCACTTAAATTGTAAAAATAAATAAATATACAGGTTGTAGTATGGGTAGCCTGATGTTATGAACCACTTGTGGAATTTATCTTTCTTCTTCGAGTGACTGCTCATGTGTATTCCAAGTTGGGTGTGTGCTGGCGCATGCCTAGTTGCCAGAAGCTTTTTGCCAAAGCCAGTAGCCATAGGTTGGTACAGTGCACCCTGGAATGGTACCTGTATGGCGACACATATATGCACCACCTGACCCACCCCCTTCTCGCCACACTGTTGGTTGCTGGAGCTCTCTCTTTTTTCATTGGCTGATAGCCATCACCTGTAAATTAGTTAGTAATTGTTAGTGTAACTAGTTTAAATAGTTCTTATCACTTGTAAATAGTTTCACTTAGCTGTCAGAGAGCTGAGGCGGGACTTTAACCCCTCTTGGTGCTTCAGTGCCAGGGGATCAATGGCTCTTCAAGTTTCAAAACCTGCTCAAAAGGTGGAAAACGGATGCCCAAGAGTGACCCACACAAGACTTGTTTGGGTTGCCTTGGTGGGGCACACCTTCGTGAACGTTACTTCATCTGTAAGGCCTTCAAGGCTAGGACTCTAAAGGACAGAGTACAACATTTAGAAGTCCTATTGATGGAAGAGGCCTTGTGCCCAGATATCTTCCTTGTGGGAGCTCAGAGCAGTGTATCATCGGTGCAGAGTGCTCTGGCACCATTGGTGCCATCAGAAAGCTCCCAACGTCGGGAGCAGGTATTGGCGCCTAACACTACAAGACAACACAGAAGTCTGACCCCGGTGCCTCGGAAGAAAAAGAGGCATGAATGGGGCCAGTTCCCAGAGAGGGTAAAGAGCTGACAACCCTCAAGGCATCTGCCAGAGTGCACTGTGAGTTGGATCATGAAGTGCAGGCATGGATGCCGGTGTGAGGTGAGAGCTCACACTCTGCGAGGCTACTGTCAACACTGGAGGCATTCATTGCAGCACAGGGCCTGTTACAGATCATGGGGTCTGGACCAACACCACGCTGTGAGTCCTCATCACCAACAGAGGGAATACCCCAGACACAGGTGCCAACTCAGACCACTGGGCAGGAGTCATCCTTCATGGCACCGTCACCATTCCTGGCACCAGACCAGCCTCCACAATGCAGACCAGCTATGGTGACCCCATTCAGCGTGCCATATCATACAGCACAAGGGCAACACAAGCCAGTGCAAACCATGTGCTCCATGGCACTGCCCTAGTTGTTGGCATCAGAGTCTGACTCATACTACTCCAGCTTCGCCAGGAGCACAAGATCGTAGCATGGCAGCGGACGCCAGCACCAGAACTGTAACCCTGCAGATGAGGGTTGGCGGGCATCCTCTCAAGGCACTCTGCAGTGGCCCTTTTGGACTCCATGGGCAGTCCATGAAGTGCAAGGACAGGCCATGCGACTCCCTGCTAGGGCACTTGGCACTCCCTGGGGCCAAGGGTGACGCTGTCAGCATCATTGGGGGTGCCTGTTCCAGAAGGTGCGACTGTCCCAGAAGCCCCTTCAGTGGGCTTGGCGCTGATGTCGGCATTGTCACAGATGGCACCAGCCCAACTCTGGGCACCACTTGTGCAGGCACCAGGCAGTAACGACACTGCTGGGCCCAGTGCTGTCCTGGGTGCCGAGTTACTCCCATATGCCCCTAATGTGGCCTGCATTGTATTCAGGTGCTTTACCCCAGGTGCTGAGCACGGCACCACAGACCACACAGCTGGGGATTCAAACAGGGAATTTAGGACCCCTCCTGCTGGTGGGCATGGAAAGGCCTTCCCCTGACTTCCTTGTCGATGCAGCAAATCACAGGGAGAGACAGTCTACGTAGACTGAAGGATGCTACTACGTTACCATGCAGTGCTTTGACATAACCTATTTAATAGCTTGCAATTTGAATGTGCCAGATTAGCTTCTTTGAGGTCATATCTATACTGTGTTCCTTCTAGTGAAACTGATGGCTTTCACTACTAAATAGCACTTTTTGTTTACACTTTGAAGGCCAGCTTGGAGCAATTAACACCTTGTATAATAGTAGCAATCAAAAGACTTACTGATATCATTATGTGTAATGAATTGTGCTAGCACACAGGTCAGCATTCTAGCAGAGAGGGACAAAATGAGTAGTTTAATTTTATCTACCAATGTCTGTATTTTAATTGCAGAAAGAACTGGATGTCATGGTGGGCAGTATTACAAGGTTCATCATTATTATTTACTAAAACCCAAGGAACTGGAACCAGTTGGGTAAGCACTTCAGTTTATCTTACTTTGTTTAAATGTGGATCAGACTGAGCACAATAAAGAGGAAAATATTTTTAAGTAGCAGTCAGCTGTGATGTGGGCTAAGAAGAAAACCAAATACAGGTTTAACCTCTCTAATCCGACACACTCTCATTTGGCGTCATCTGTAGTCTGGCATGATTTTAATTAGTCAGACAATCACTTATCATGGGTGTGGCCAAGATTCCCATGGGCCCATAAAGTTTGTTTACAGCCACCAGTCCTGGCTCTGTGTTTTGTTCTTTAGCTCTAATTTACCCTTCAGTGTCTTCTAAGAGCCCAGTAAGCAGTGGACGCATTGGTAATGCTGCTAGACAATATTGACATCCAGTGGTCCAGGAAATTCTCTCATTTGGCACCAGTCAGGTCCCGGGAGTGTCAGAGTAGATGGGTCCTACCTGCATACTCTTTTCTATGTTACAGTAAATCTTGTGGTTCATTCTTACCAGTACTAATTTAGAAAATCAGAAAGGGTTTTCAGTTTTCTGCAAGTTTGTGAGAAGTGAATAAAAAGAAAACACACTGCAGAAGATGCTCCCGATCAATTGTATTCTTGATATGTTTCTCACCAATGCATTTCTGAATTGGATCTGTTTGGTGTATGTGTTTTGGTTCATGAATTAGTAGCTTGAAGAGATTTTTCACACTTCAAGGTAAGTTTGAAATAAATATATGAAATGAAATAATAAAGGCAACACTAAACTCAGTTTATTACGTTGGAAGAACAAATTTGTAAGAGTTGTTATGGATCTTCTGAGAGTGCAAGTTCTTCCAGTTTATATCCACCCCAAGTTGAGTAGCTGTTGTTGTTAAAATGATCATCTGTTCAGTTTCATCTCAAAAATGTCTTGACCTCAAAATTCAATTTTAGACATGGTAACTGAAGTTCTCATTTAAAATATATATGTAGCGCAAGTTAAAAATAATAAATTGAGTTTGATGTTCTAAATAGGTAAATAGATTACAATTTTAGCAGCAGTATTTGCAAGGCAAGTGCTATTACTCTGGCACAGTGGCGTCCAAAAGAAATTTCAAAATTTCCACAGGCCTTCCACCCCCTCAGAGCCTGGTGCCTCCTGCCCCCTGAGATTACTCACCAGAGCTGCACCTCGTGTGCACAACCGAGCCGTGGCTAGAGCCATGCAGTGTGCGTGACATAGCCACCATGGCTGCTGGAGCCTGTTGGTCAGAGCTGCAGGAGGAGCCACCTCCACTGTTGCTGCCACACGCTCATCCCACCAAGGGGTGGGACACATGCTTGGGGCAGGCAGAGGATGCTCCATTTTGCCACACCGTGGCTTCTTGTTTGCCACATGTGGTGAACAGAAAGTGTATTGGACATGGTGGCTCTAGCACACTGTCTCTAGAACTTGTCACTCATTGATTCACCATCCACTGCTTCACACTGTTTTAGCAGCAAATTGGTATTAACAGTGTTTTTCAAGGACTGATTTCATCTGTGACATCAGAAATATTGTTGTTTTTTCCCATTCAGTTTCTCATCAGGTGTAGAATGCTTGGTTGCAGGAAGCAGAATGGGAATACACAGAAGCTGTTAGGATGGACCGTGAATTGATGATAGAAAGGAAAGAAACAAAAATGAGAATGAGAAAGAACAGAATGAAGAGTAACAGGAATGAGGCAATGTTAATTACATTGGAATATGATAGGGAGGGGACCTGATGAGGTGTTTCCACAATGTGAATGAATAGGAAGAACAGGAGAAGGCGTGCATGGGTGTGGAAGCATGATTGAGGATGCATAGGAAGTGAACTTGAAAAACTTAAAAGGATAAAGGGAAGCAAAAGTGACATGCATCTTTAGTCATTCTAACATTGAGTAAAAGACACATCTACAAGTAATACATTTTATTTTAAAGGAAAAAATCAGTTGCATATAAACATTTAAATGCTTTTCTGTGCAGTGTATGTGATTTTTTTTTTTTTCATAAATTTAATAACATGGCACATGGAAGAAATGTTGAAGAATCTGGCAAGGTGAGTGTGGAAGTGGGAAATACTGAGATTAGTAAAAGTATTAGATTTGGCATTATGAATTTACTTTGTTCTCCATTTTTATTGCTGACTGGATTCTAATTAGCTTACTTTCACCAACTCACTTTATAAAATAACATATTTGATGCATGGGATCATGAAAACTGATGTATATCCTCTGCCGTGTATAAAGATTACTCCTCCTCTTAAAGTACATTGCTGCTATTGGTATCCTTTAATAGTTTTCTGTAGCTGAAGTTATAAGGCATACTGTAATCTTCCAAATCAGTTGAGAGAATATCTAGCCGGAGATAGGACATCGAACCAGGAGGGCCAGGGATCTGAGATGGCACCAAACAGTTTCTCGTGGTTGCTCAGTTGTATGGTTCTTGCTCATATGTGCAGGATCCATCTGATCATATGTTGCATCAGGAAGGAATTTTCCCTTGGGTCAGATGGACAGTGATCTTAGTGGTTTTTGGGCCTTCCTCTGCAGCATGTGGGTCACTTACCAGGATTATCTAAGTATGTCTCACTTAATTATTTCCCCACCTCAATCACAGAAGCAGAGGCAGTGGGTAACATAGGAAAGGGAAGGCATTGCTTCCTTCAAACCACCTCTACTCTGGCCAGCTGGGAAGGCTGTGGCGTTGCTGCCATCCCTCCAGTCAGGAAGGCTGTGACTGTGGCACCCACTGGGATGGGGGAGACTAGGCCTGTGACCACTCTGGTGCTAGGGCCTTAGCTCAGAGTGGGAGCTGGATGCTGGAGCTAGACATGGTTCCACTGTGGTGGAGGGTAGTGGAAGGGGTAGGATCTCTGGTGGAAGGAGTGGGGCTGGGACTTACCTTCCTCAAGCTGTGTCTATACTAAGAGATAAAATCAAATTTACTAATATCAGTTTTGTAACTCTGGAATTAATAAATTCGATTTTGACTGTCGTCACCTCCCCACATGTTCTTCACAAAGTCAACTTATTGCTGCCACGCTCAGTTGACATTGACTGTTGCAGTAGTGCATTGTGGGAACCTATTCCACAGTTCCTTCATCCCTGTAGCATTCTGGGTATGCTTGCTGTTCTCTGACATCTTCCCACATTGCATTTTCCTAGTTCCCCTCCCGTGTTAAGCAAACTTTGGAAAGCAGGAAAAGTAGGACATCCACAGAGATGGCAAAAAAAGTTAACAGAAATCTTTCTTCTGTAACTGAATTCTTCACTGGCCATCCACTGGGTGTCGTCCCCCCACCCCGGCCTGTGATTGTCTCTGAAATAACACAGGGACTCTGAAAAGCTTGAAGAAAGAGATACTAAAGTTTTTGAAAAAAGAGTTGTTGGTGAAGGATGGGGGTGGTCTTGGGCTTTCCACTGCACTATAAGGCTTCTGTGCACAGGTTGTGTTCTCAACTGTTGATCCACTGACTATCCCCTCTCCTGTGATTGCCTCCAATCCCTGAAAATAACACAGGGACAGACTGTATTCTCAGCGGGCTCTCAACCCACTCTTCCCTGCATGAAGGGGTGCAAAGTTAGAAGAAAGAGATAGAAAAGTCTAGGAAAAAAATATATTTGTCTTCCCTCTTCACTACAGACATTGCTAACATGGGATGGCAATGAAATTTCATACGCTGAACTTATAACAGAAACAGGAATCTCAACTGGCCCTCCACCCTGTGGGGTTTTTTTTTTTTTTGGAGGGGGAGTGCCAAAGCATGAAGAAAGATGGGAAATGTTACGAAAAAGATTTTATAACAAAACTATCAAAGAAGCAGGTGTCCGCAATGGGCAGCAAGCCCCTGAAAATATTTTGGTGGGGGGCTGTTGTCTGTGGATGTAGAGCTGGTTGAAATGTTGAAGTAGTCCCACCCAAATACATTAGCCATTGGGGGGAGACTTTCCCCTGGTGGCAGGAAGGCGCTGAAAATCTTTTCCACCCTTGGAGCCCTAACTGCATGCAAGCCAGGACATGGTGCTGCCTGGCAGCATGGTTAGCACTGAACGGCAGGCACGTCCTTTTATTGAGTTGGGGGTTACCCACGTGATGTAGCTGTGTGCGGGAAAGTCCCAGACTCTATGGCACCTGTGGGGGAGGTGCCAGGCAGTGCAGGAAAAAAATACCAAGTGTAGAGAGAGAACCACGAACTCCATGCTGGGGCTATTTGAAAGGGGCAGATGCACTCACAGTGCTAATAGCAAAGAAAAACATTGCTCAGGCTCTCATGCCAACATGATCCCACAGCCACAGCCTTCCTGGTTACAATTTGAAATTCACAGTCTTCCTTTTACTTAATTCCTGCACACCTTGGGAGCAGTGGCCAGAGCAGAGCACTGAGGGACATTGTGAGTTACATACAGGACACCTCTGGGGGCTAATAAATTCAATTTTAAGATGTGGTGCTTCCACGCTGGCCTTTAATCAAACTTCTGAATTTGAGCTTGACGCTATACCCATCAGGTAGCTGCAATATTGTAATCTTGATATTAGTGCTCCCTAAATGGAGATAATAGTATTTACAGTGAAGACAGTCATGTGGTAATATCGAGCAAACTGGGTTAAATTCAAATTTATCTCATAGTATAGATGCAGTCTTAGATTTGGTGTTCACCTGTTGCCTATGCCCAGAGGCCTTAAGCACTAGTGCACGTGCTCTCTGCATGTGGCACATATCTAGTCTTGTGTGAGCTGTAATATTTTATTCTAATATGTCAGGTAGCCGAGTTAGTCTGTATCTTCAAAAACAACAAAAAGTCCTGTGGCACCTTACGGATGAACAGATATTTTGGAGCATAGGGTCTTTGCTCATGAAAGCTTATGCTCCAAAATATGTTAGTCTATAAGGTGCCCCAGGACTTCTTGTTGTATTCAACTAGCCTGTCATGACACACTGGCGTGCCATGAGAACTGTCCAATTGAGCCATGAAATTTCATAAACTTTCCCTCACCATGGCTCTCTGCAGAGCTACTACGGGGGCTGGGGAGGGAGCGGGAGAATTGATGACCTATACTAGCTGGTGAGGGCTCAGTTTCCCCCCACTGTGGCTTTGCAGAGCTGCTGCAAATGGAAACACTAACCCCACAGGAGCCTGTTTTGTGCTGGGAGGCAGCTGCAATGCTGCTTTCTGTCCTGAACAGGCTGGCAGGGCACCCACCTCTCCTTGCTTTGGTAAGAAGGGGAAGAGGGAGCGAGGAGCATGTTGGAGCTGGGATACAGTTTAAATGCCACACCCTGGCTCTAATGGACTTGCAGAGAAGGCAGCAAGCTCTCTGGAGCTGCCTCCCCTTTCTTTCAACAGCCTTTCACCCCCAGTAGTGATTGAATAACTGCTGTAATTTTTAGCAGTTGATCTACTCAATATCCCTGGCATTAAGCAGTTGTTGAAAATGTCTCTGCTCGCTGTCCAAGACTGTATACAGTAGTCCCTTGAATTATGCAAGGGCTGCATTCCTGCACACCCTTGCATAACTCCAATTTCACATAAGTTGGTGAGGAGAGCTGGGAACCAGGTGGCAGCCTGGATGCTGGTTCCCCTGGCCTTGCGGGAGCCAGGTGTGGCTTCTCCCTAGCTCCCTCAGAGCCAGTGTAGTTAGCAGTGTAGTTTCCCCCAGCTGGGGAGGAACTGTGGTACAACAATTGTCTGTCTGCTGGGCACCCTGCAGCTAGGCAGACAAGCAGCCACTGTGTTGGGGGCTTCTCCCAGCTGTTGGGGAGCCAGGGACTGGAGTGCTTTCGATTTGCATTTAACTCATGTTAATGCATATTAAGCACAAATCGAAATTATGCATACCAGGGGATTACTAAATTCAGTGGGGGATTTGAAACATTAATGGATTTGATTCTTGTTTATCTTGTTGAAGCACTATCATGTTGCCAACCTGTGTATTTGGACTGTAACCATAGTAAAAGTGAGTAAATGCGAAAGTTTTATGAGCGATCGATGCAGTTGAAAAAAGTGGGTGTGCTGTGGAACTGTTTCTCATTGAAGTGTGCTGTATTACTGAAAAGGTTGGGAACCACTGGTCTAATGATTGTTGGGTTTAGTGTGTGGGTGGTAGTGTAATGACCTATAAGACAGAGAAGGCCAGACCTAATATACATTACTATCTCTGGCCTTAAAATGAGACTGTGATGCAACTGTTAATCAATATGTAAGCAATTTATACAGAGCCATTCATTCCATTCTAATTCTCGAGGGAGAACTGATTAGTCTAATTAATATTCAGTTAAACCCACATTGACCATGGATCAGAAAAGATCCAGTTATACCAGCAGCAAAACTTCTTTTAAAAAAAAAAAAAAAAAAAAAAAAAAGCATTCAGACTATTTAAAAATGTGTACAGGTTATGAATGAACAGTTAAAAGGTTGGTGAACTGGAAAATTACAGCATCAGAATTAAATATGTACAGACAGTACATATTACGTAAGAAAAAGAAAATTTTGTAATGAAAATATTAACTTGTACATTTCCTGGTCTAACTTAAGTACAAGTCTGTGATAGAAAATATTTTCTATATAGAGTAAACTCTCATATCTGGCAGCCCCGGGACTGGGAGGTTGCCTGATATTCAAGTATTCTGAATAATACTGAATAATAGTTTACCTAGCACTGCATAACACTAAAGAAAACCAAGTTTAGATATTAAGAAACAAACAAATGTATGCAAAGTGTTTGTTACCACCAACAATAGTATTGTACACTGTAATAAACTTATACTGTGTTTACTTGTATTTACTTTCACTATACTATACTTAGGGAAAACAACTAAAATATGCTTTTGGTTAAAATGCTGGTTATTTGAGAGTTCTGGATAATGGAATGCTGGATATGAAAGAGTTTACTGTAGTACGTTTGGTTATTTAGTGTTGGAAGTTAGAGAAATATTTACACTGTAATCACTGTAAACAAGCATTTAAACTATCAAGGAGGAGTATGTTTTCAAAGAGCGTATATCTCTGTGTACATTCCTACGCAAGTTTCTGGTCTCCCTGTGCAGTGAGAAAATAGAATACAATATTGGAAGAACTACTCATCAGTCATTTGTAAACTCTTACCCTTCAGAAATAATTCATAAAAATATTTGAACACGTTTTGAATCCTTATTTAAGACCCAAGTTTAGTATTGCTCTCATCTGGTTGAAAATATTTTAGTGTTTATGTAGTGGTTGATGTGTTTGCTTTTACTCTTTTTGCATTGCTTTGTGACTTCATCATTTTTCTTCCTTTTTCTCACCAAGTCATTTTGCCAGTGGAGCTTAATTCCTGAGCTCTTGCTCTCGCTGTTTTCTTCTTGGAAAAATGCTCTCAGTGGTCGGCCTGCTGTCACCTATGTAAACTGTGATCCTGTTTCAACTATCACTGTATGTGTTCTTGTTACATGCCTCTTTCCACCAAATCATTTTATTCACTATCAATATATTGAAATAAATTTGAAAAACACCTAATTTCACCAGGAACTGCTAACTGAATTGAAGTAGCTTTTATGCCACTTTATGTAACCCTTCATGTCTTCCCTGTACCTTCTGGGGGCCCTTTTTTTTTTTTTTTAAATGTATCAACATCGTATAAGAGAAAAATTAATGGATGTATTCCAGTAATCCTTCAATCACCCTAATGGAACTAAATACAAAGATAATCCACTTCATCAGCACTGGGGCCACATTGTACCAGTCACTGGAACTACCATTATCTTGACTAATAAGAGCATGATAATAGTATACTAACAGCTTTTAGGGCATATGTCTAATTCTTACAGTGCAACTAATTTAGGATGTTTGGGGGTTATTTTTATGCATTTGGTTGAATGGTCTGTTTGAAATCTGTTAAATTTAGCTATAAATGAAACATCTAATGATCTTATAATTGCATATGTCACTTTTTGCATCATGGGACACATGAAGCAGCTGAAATAAGAGGAAAATGTCAAGGTCTTACTGTACAGCGTGCAGAAAAATGATCCAGAGCACCACACCATTTTTAGATACAATAAGACAACCATCATATAATGTGGATACAATATGGTAATGCTGTATTCTCAGAAAATAATGAAATATTTGTAGGCTAAGCAAGCTTGTCATAAGGGGTGGTAATAGCTTGTTTAGCTAACTTCAGTTCTGCAAAATTATCAGTAAAACTTAAAGGAGAAATGCAAAACTTCAGAGTCTCCTTTCAGTGTTTTGATGATGGACAGAAGTATTGCCAAAAATCATTTTGATGACGTAAGTGTGCAGTTATCTTTATTGCCTTTATGCAGGGGTGGGGAATCCACAGTTTGTCTGGATCTAGCCCCGAAGCTTGGGGCTCCCCTCCCTGGCATCCAGCCTGTGGTGGGGTGGAGTGTGTGGAGCCTTGAGCCCTGATTGCCAGATCAGGCAAGATGTGGTCTGGATCCAGGTGGCAGGCTCTCCTCTGGGCTGGGAGTGTGGGGCCGGGAAGAGTGCAGGGAGAGAGGTTGAGTTGGGGCAGGAAGCAGCGTCATGCTCCCAACTTCACTGCTGTTCTCCCAGCCAGGAGAAATGGGAGACAACTGCAGTGGTCTCAGTAGCTGCCTGGAGGCTTCCTATTGCTGCTCTGATTGGCCGGAATTCCAGCCAATCAGATCAGCAGAGGGTGATACCAGGGAACAGGGGTAGAGCATACAGAGCTGTGTGTGTGTCCAAATGTGCTGCAAAGGTAAGTGCCATCCGTGTCACCCAGCTCCTGAGCTCCAGACAGCTCCGGTGACACCCTCCCCTGCACTTTTCTACTCCCTGCTGCCTGGACTCCCTATCTACACCCTACTTCTGCCCCCTCCCTTCCTGACTGCACACCTCAAACCCTCCTGCACCCTTCCTCTTACCTAGACCCTCACCCTGCTCCTGTACCCCTTTCTACCAAGCCCACCACCCTTCTGTTGCCCCCGCCTTTTGCTCAGATCACCCACCCCAGCCCAGTCCTGCATCCTCCCTCCCATCCAGGCCACATACCCCGGCTACCATACAATTGGGGATCACATCAGTGAGGTGGGATTTTTTTTTCCTTGCTTCTCAATTCTGGGGCCCCCTGAATGATTTGTCTGTAGGTCAGTGACCCCCACCCCTGCTTTAGAGGAAAGGAAAAGGAACTGTTACCTACAGTCAAGCTCCCTGAGATTTGATACAGCTGCCAATATCTCATGTATGGAAACCACTTTTGATTATCTTTCCTTTGGTAGTGTTTGCAATAGGAAAATATAAATACATATATGCATATTTAATTTCTCAAGTAATGGGAGAGAAATTAAACTGCTATAAACTCCTTTCTGTTGTCAGTCAAAATGTTCATGAAATGTTAGGCCCCGATTGGTCTTAAGTCCATTATTTCTGAGTACTTGGCCACTGAGCATGTGCTTTGGATTTTTTTTACATTCTTTCTAAATCTGAACTGATTCTTGAAGAAATGTAGACTTTTTTTATTTGCTGAATGGCAATTGAATTCGTACTTGCTTGGTACCAAAAGCTTTTCACAGTCCATTACCAACTATTGTAAGCTCACTGGGCACAGGAATCACCTCTTTGTTGTGTTTGTGACTCCTACCACAATTGGATGATAGTCTGTGATGGGGCTCTTAGCCCCTATGGAAAAACACATAGCACATAATACATAATAATGATCTAGGGTAATCTGAGTTGTGTAATCTACTAAAACACAGCAAACTGCTTTGAAATACTCGGCTGTCAACCTGTACTAAAAATCGACATTATCTGAGATTTTTTAAATGTGTTTATATTACTAAAAGTATATACTATTATCATAATTTAACACTGTTGTCCAACTGTGTATATAAAACCATTAAAGAATAAAATTACAAGGTACTATCTCTAATTGGAACATAAAATCTTTCTGGAGTATTGGACCTGTCAAATTTAAAACAAGTTTTTCATTAAGAATATCTGTTCTGTCCTTTTTGTGGGGAAAATAAAAAAGCAGTAAAATCCTTTCTCCTTCCTGAATAGAGTATGAGGCATATTGTTAGACTGTGTGTGGAGAAGCTTGCACTGATGCTACCCATGTAGCTTCCTGTTCTGTGGCTGAAGTGAGGATTTTCTTCTCCAGAGTAGTCAGTCAGTACTAACGTTCTGTTCACCTTTATAGAAAGACAAAATATGTTTAAGGTAGTATTCTGGAGCCAGGAGTCTCTTAGTGATGGTATGACACTGAGTTTCTGTGCCATCACCAGTTAACTTCTAATCTTCCCTTTTTTGGGCTATTTAAAGTGTTGATTATTTATTTTTGGCCCAAAATTATCTTCTATATGTTGTGAAGACCACCAGTTTAGACACTTAAAAGAGAAATAAAAGCAAAGTGAGAAATTAAACAATTGTGAAAGGTCATCTTCCCAGTTAAGATGTGGTACCTATGTACCACATCAAAACTTCATCTTTGTATTTCATTTTTATTTTATTGTTCCATAAAAGTCAATGCAACACTACTCAATGAACAAGGAAACTGGCAGTAGTCATAATGTCAGGAAAAGAGTGGAAAAAATTTAAAAAAAGTTTCAAATGGTTTCCTCCACTTGTGTTGAGGGACACTGGTAGGTTAAATCATATTTTCACAATTTACATTGGTTATTTAGTATTTGAATATTAAACAGTGAAATTGCTTTCTGTTTCTGTGCACTTGCACAGTGCAGCAGTGTTTTTGTTGCAAAAGTTTTAAGTATAACTGGAATTGTAAAATCAATTATTAGGTTTTATGAAACATTGCTTTAAGAAGTGCCCCTTCAGTATACTAGAGAGAGGATTTTAATATATTCTATAAGGGCATATTTTAGCCTGTCTGCTAAAGCCATTCGTATTTTTAAGTCCAAGTGTCCAGGTGTTGAGTAAAAGCTAGAATGACTTCACCAAAAGTCAATATGTTTGCAACTTTGGACAATCTGTGCTCAGAGACATACTACAATCAAATTACAGTTGTACAACTGTTACATTATAATTTTTATGTTGGAGCTGGCTCTTTCATGTAAAGCATTTTATCAGTATCATCTAACATTTTCCTAGCCTTGAAAACAGACCATTCTTTGGAAACATTTAGGTTTTTCATGGTACCACTTTTTGTAGAGTAGTTTGGCAGAATACTGTACTTGAGTTAACTATGTGTTGACTGTAAAGTTCTAAGATCTATTACATATACAGGGCACAAGTCTGTGTACTTTTTTAGGGCTACTTAATCAAAGAAAATGTATTTATTCTTTCTTGCAGAAGTTCGGGGTCAATCAGTCTAAGCCAGAATTTACAGTGGATCTGAGAGGGGCAATTATTGACTGGGCGTCAAAGGACAAATCCAGCAAAAAGAATGTTATTGAGGTGAATGTATTTACTTTTCAGAAGTATGGCTTTGTTTTGGTGGCTGACTGGACTTATTTACAAAGCTTCTCTAAACTTAAAAAGTGAGGAAAAAAAAATCAGTTAAGTATGCCCAGAACAATATCAAGATACATATTTTAACTTAAATATATACATGTAAGTGCAAGCTATAAATCTAATTTAATATAGCCTACCATGTATAATTACCATTGAATTTAAATTAATATACTCTCTTTAAAGGAATCATCTATTTGAATAATTATATCAGACCTGAAAGTAGTAATCAGGAAAATAACATTAACTGAGACCAGAGTACAGGTTGTTTCTCCCTCATCCAGCATGGTCAAGACCTGACAGGTCACAAATGACAATGTGCCACACAGGGGAGACTCCCAGGATTCTGTGCTGCCATGGTTCCACGCTGCAGCAGGACCCATGGTGGGGGCTCTGATTAGGCTGCTGGCCCCACGCTATAGAGGGAGCCTTCAGCCAAGCTGTTGGCCCCTACTCTTGCCTTAGCCTCAGAATTCTCTGGCCCTACAAATCCATGGTTCTGCCAGATCATGGATATTGCTGCATGAGAGAGTACCCAATTTCAGAGGTTCACCCTGTATTATCTTTTCATTTCAACACTTCTCTTCAAAATAAACTGTTGTCATTTGCTGCTAAATAGAATTCAATTTTATATATGCATTTTAAGTAACTTAAGCACTGATCAACATGTGATGCCCTCATCCTATTTCTTAATTTTGTTGTGAGAACTGGATCATCTGATAATACCCATTGGCTCTAGGTACTTTGTATTGGTATTATTAGCATAGTCAGCTCCAATGTGTGTGCACATTGTTCTCCTGTCTGATTATTTAGGTTGTACTGAAAAGGAGAATACAAACATCACAGATAAATATCTTTAACAGTCACTGCATTCATAATTTCTATATTAAGCAAATAATGTACAGCATATATACACAAAGGATAGTGCCATATTCATGTTAGGGTTTGATATCCTCTGATGCACGCACACACACAGGCTTGCATTGCCATATGAGTTGCAGCTAATGACCATTTGTGGTCATCTGCAGCTGTTGATATGCTCTTAACTTAGTATTAAATCACTGACTTATTCTGAATATTTGTGTTTTGTTTTAATCCTAATAGAATTTTTCTTTTCTTTAAAGCTGAAAACACGTCAAGGAACTGAACTCTTAATTCAGTCTGATAATGACATTTTTATTAACGAGTGGTTTAAAGTTCTTAATTATACTATCAATAATCAGGTACGTACTTAAATCTTGAAGATACTTTTTAACTGTTGTCACAATTAGAAACAATTTTGTGAATCCACTCCATTATTTCATCCTTTCAAGCATTAAGTGTATCACTCATGCTTTCATTTCTTGACTTCTCAGACTATGTCTACGTTACCCTGGAAGATCAGCCTGCTCAGGGTCAATCTTCTGGGGTTCAATTTCATGCATCTGGTATCCCTTATTCTCCTATCGAGAGGAATAAGGGAGGTCAACAGGAGAAACTCACCCATCAACCTTCCTCGGGGAGGAGGTCGGCCAGATAAATTGACCTCAGATAGTTTGATTCTAGCTACGCAATTGCATATCTGCAATCGACTTACTTGCCTAATATAGACACAGCCTTAGAGAGTGAGTACTGTGTGTTGGAGTTGGGAAAAGGAGAGGGCATTTAGTAGTTAGTTCAGTGATTCCTGGTGCCTTGCTAATGTAAGAGTATTATGGTAATAATGATAATGGAAAGGGGATTGCCTAATATAGGGGTTTGCTGCTTCCAGCTCCAGAGCCACATGCGGCTCTTTAAGAACTTCTTTTTGGTTCCCGACGCTATAATTGCGAAGTAAAGAAAACCTCTCCTGATTATTTTTTATGTTGGTGACTATCTAAAAGCTGAACAATGAACAACTCATATCTAAATAACAAACGGTATGTGATCTTGAAATGTTGGATAATTTCCCCTTTAATATGTGGGATGTGTGTGTGCCTTGTTTCTAAAACAGGGATTACAAAAAGTATGGTTTGATGCTATTTATGAAGGACTATCTCATATTCACATATATTGTGGTTCTGGAATTATTTAGTTTTTACCGTATTGAAAAAAAAAGGCTCCTGCTGTTTTGGTTGCTGACCCCTGGTCTAGTAGATAGGATGCTCAGCTGGGACATAGAAGCTCTGGGTTCAGTTCCAGTTCAGCTAAAAAGCTGCATGTGAAAGTTGCTTTCTTGAACAAGTCACTCGATCTTCCCTGTGTGTCAGTTCCCCATCTGTTAAATGGGGACAATACTTCTTGAGGTGAAAAGGCAGGACAGGGATAAAATCTCTATATATGTCTGATTGTACTTGAATGCTGCAGTGGTAACGTCCATGTAAGTACTTTGATATGATTATGTACAGAGTTTTCTCCTTAAGTATGCCAGTCTTTTGCTTAAGTTACAAGCAACAAATGCTTTGCTTTATCATTAGCTCTCCAGAGTTAATGATAGGGTTATGCCAGTCATTTGCTTAAGTTACAACAACAACCGTGGGCTCAGCGCCCATTGGCGTCTGATGCCTCTCTCACTATTTCCTTCCATCTTTCCCTATCCAGTGCAGAGTGGCTTAGTTCTGTAGACTAGCTCCGCACCAATCTACTACATCATCTATCCATTTTCTGTGGGGTCTGCCTCTCCTGTTCGAACCATCCATTATGCCGAATACTAGGGTCTTGATTTTTCGTTTGTCGTTCATTCTGCAAATACATCCAAATAGTTGTAGCTTCCGATTTATAACCTTCTGCAGCAGGTTCTCTTTTGGCTGTATCTTCCTATATAATTCCTCATTGGTGACCTTGTGCAGCCATCCTATTCTCAGAATCTTTCAACTCTAACAACTCCTTTCGAACGCCAATATTCTTCTTTTCGAATCTTTCGTTATCACTCATGTCTCACATCCATACAACATGCTGCTGAATACACACGTTTTAAAGATGCCCAGCTTCGTTCTTAAGCTAATTGTTTTGCTTTTCCAGATATTATCCATCGCCTTCAAACTTGCTTTTTTTCACTATTCTAGTCGCTATTTCCTTCTTACAGTCTAGATCAGACGTTATGTTGCTCCCCAGATAAGTGAACTTCTCTGTTCTCTAGTTCAATCCTATCTACACTGATCTTCCTTCCTATTTCCTTATCTCCAAATACCATTGCTTTTGTTTTATCGATGTCCATAATCAGTCCGTACCGCTTCCCTTCTTCATTTAACACTGCACCGTTTTCGCTAGCTTCTCCTCATCTTCCTCAGTTATAACTATATCATCCGCGAACCTCAAGTTGTTAATTCTTTTCCCATACGCAGATATCCCTTCTACCTCTTCCTTGATCTTGTCCATCCCTCTCTCCAGATGTGTGATGAAGATACTTGGTGATATGGGATCTCCTTGTCTCGTACCTCTACTTGTTTTAAACCAACTTCCCAACTCCCCACGTGTTCTCACCGCTGCCTCTGCATTATCACTGATATCTTTCATCAACTGTATGAGTTTACTATCCACTCCATATGGCTCCAACACTGCCCAAGTCACTTTGTGAGCTATACTGTCAAATGCCTTTTGAAAATCGATGAAGTAAGTGTATGTTTTTGTTCTTTTGTCGAGCTTTCTCTGCTATCAGTCTTAGTGCCAACATCTGCTGTATGGTACTTCTGTCTTTTCTGCATCCTGCTTGCTCGTCTGCTATATGTTCTGTCTGCGATCTTAATCTCTCAGTCAGTATCATCATCAGCACCTTACCTAGATGACTTGTTACGGCAATTGTTCTGTAGTTCTTTCACTCCAATGTACTTCCTTTCTTGGGTATTGTCATCACTAGCACAGATCTTGTCCATTCCTTAGGTGCCTTCCCTTCTTTCTATGCTATATTACATAGTCCGTGTATGTCCTGAATCATGCTTTCTCTGCCATATTTGATCCTCTCTCCCATGATGTTGTTGTTTAGTCGTTTCACTGCTTTCTACTTCCTCCTGAGAAATATCGGTCTCACACTCTATGCTCGGGGGAGATATCTCTTTCAATTCTTCAATCAGTCTCTCTGAGACACTTGGGTCCAACTGTGCTTTGTATAGATCAGTGCAACATCTCGTCCATCGCTGCACAATCTTCTCCCTGTTCATGAGCACTTCTTCGTTCTCTTCTTTGATCGCCATCTGCTTTGTTTGCCATTTCCTATTAATATTCCTAATTGTTTTATGCATTTGCTGTAATACCTCTCAATATCTTCACATTGCTCCTCTAACCATTGCTCCTTATCCTTTCTGGCTTCTTTCCTTTCCTCATTGCATTTCATCCTATGCAAGCATCTCTTCTGATCTTCAATGCTCTTTTCTCTTGAGCCAACTTCAGTGTCTTCTGGGTAATCCACTCTTATTTATCTTTTCTTCTTCTGGAACAGTCTGCTCAATTGCCTCTTCTATAGCGATGGCTATCCCTGCGACTCTTATCTAGGTGTTTCTCTGTGGCGATAATCTTCTCTTTGAGCGCTGTTCTGTATGCATTCCCTATTTCTTCCTCTTTAACTAATTGTTTGCAACTTAGTTTAGGGCTAGCTGATTGGGATTTAGTCCAGGCAAGAATGAAGTAGAGCTTGCACCAGTGGTGCTATCCTGGGCTAGGTACTGACTTCCATGAGTAGTTGCTTGGCATGCTGCTACTTTGGTTGTTCCATTAACTGGTAGAACTATATGGCTGTGCACCCATCCACTTTGTATCAGTGACTAGCTGCATCGTCAGGTATAAATTTTGCATCTGCTTGGGGCTTTAAATGTGTTCCTAATATTCGTAACACAGTTGTGAAACCTGGAAACCACTCTGGAATCACAGCAGATTGTGGCTTTTCCCCCTGTGGTTGGCAGGATTTCAGTGCCTTTCTGTTGAATGTCTCACTACACATATCTTCGTCTTTGTAATTTCAATAGTCAGTTCCAGCGGAATGCTGTAATGAGACTATACCTGCAAACAGTTCAAAATCGCCAGCTAGTACATGATGCAGTTGCCCATTTGCTTAATGAGGAGTGAATATGTTGACATCAGTTGAATTCCAGTTGATTTCTTGGTGCTATTCAAGATTTGGCTTTAATCTGTTTAGTCATAAGTGGTTTGAGATCAGCTGATGATCTGAATGAAAGAGGATTTTGGAAAAGTGTTCTGAATGAGAAATCTTTATCTCTTACTCTTCTGCTGTTGTAATGAGAACTCGAGTGTATTGATCTTCAGGGCATCCTGGAAATTGTATCTATTGTCCTAAGCATTTGAGAAGGCAGCAGGGAGTAAGGAAGTGTTACAGTTAAGGTCCAGCGTTTTGAATGGATGATGGGTTTAGTTGCTAGATTTATAAATGTGTTTGTAGATATGGCCTGAGCATAGATTACTGTTTTTAAGAATAAAAATGCCTCAATCTTCTCTCTGTGAATTACCTTATTTTGAGGGACCTTGAAATACTATGGAAGTCAAGTCTAAAACAGTCTTATTAGTAAAACAAAAAAGCAGCCATGCAACCCTTTAAAGACTAACAAAATTTATTAGGTGATGAGCTTTTGTGGGACAGACCCACTTCTGCTTTTTTATTTTGGTAGCATACAGACTAACACGGCTATCTCTCTGTTACTATTGAGTCTTGGTAGTATTATTTTTATGAAGTGCAATCCTGGAACAGAGTACAAGGGACAGCATATGTAGATATCATGCTAAAGCGCATGAGAGCATACTTTCTAAACTACTGCTATCTCTGGATTTGTGTGTTTTTTGTCTTACTGTCACATTGTGGATACAGTTTCAATGGGCTTCAGCAAAAGCTCTCTGATTATTTGGAATTTGTGCCTGATTATGGAAGGTAATCCACACTGGTTACGTCTGAGTGAGCTATTCATTTTAACATGCTAAGAGAACACTGACATTAACAAAAAGAGTTAGTTAGGTTTTTAGAGGCTGACAAGATCACTGTATCAAATTGTCTTTCATGTGGTCTTTCACTATGCCTGACAGTGCTTTGCCAACAGGCATTTTCAATCTCTGCCATGGAAGATTGCTACTTATTTATAGCTTTACGGGTGCTTCATGTCCACGCAGCCCCCACGCTGTTTTTATGAGAGAAAATATATGTAAAATACTGAACAGTCAACCTCCCCATGAAAGAATATTTTATATAACGTTGGTTTTTGATAGTACAAACTTTCAGCAGGGCAGGTGTGCTCCAGGTGGTCCTCCCTTGTCCAACACCCTCAGGACCTGCCCAGGGAATTTGCCTAACTAGGGGAGATCAGTGCCCATTCCTCTGGTTCTGGAAGCCAGCCTGGCTCCACTCCTGGCTGCTCTCCTGCTCTGGCAATATTCCAAGTGCCAGCCCACTGTGTTTCCCCCATGAGTGCTCCAGCCCCAGAGCACCCAGGGGGTTGCCAGTAATGCCAGATTGCAGGTGTTGCCAGACTAGGGAAGTCTGGATTATGGAAGTTCAACTTGTACTTGTGTGTTGACCCTCATTGGATTCAGTTAACCTAATGAGTGTCCACTGACAGTTTATCTACTGGGCTTTGTGAACAAATCCTGCAACTGTTGCGGATTAATAATAGTCTTGTTGATACAGAAATGACTATAGCTTAAAAGACTCTGGCATCTGATTCCAAGAAATTAACGTTCATATTTTTAAAAAGTATATTTTTATTGTAAGACTGTATGGATTGGGTTATCAATAAAATATACCATTGTCCTAAAAACTGTCAAGTTATAAGAGGTGACGAATAGTCTTTTTTTTTTTTTTAAACACTAGGCAGTGGAGTCTGATGAAGTGTTCGAAGATGAGGTACCAGACTCACCAGGGGTAGAAAAACAAGACAAAGAGAAGGACCATAAGGACTCCAAGAAACTTCGTTGTAAGTTAAGCTAATTCCCAATAAAACCCTTCAAGATTAAAATCTACCTAATTAAGATTGTAGATAATATAATTTCAGTAAAAAAGAATATTTACTACATTTCAGCTTAAAACAAAAGTATAAACATAAAACAATTAAAGTATAAATGAAAAAACATATGAAGTTAAAAGTTCTCCTAGCAATCCTAACAGCCATTTAGCTTACCAAACAGTGTACTATCCATGTACTAAATAAGTATTATGACTATTTTTCAAAATTTTTGAACTTGAGTATTTTTTCGTTTTATAAAGCTTAAGTTTAATCGGGTTTTTTGTAAGCTTTATGGGGCTGTGAGATAAATATTTAATTTAAGATTCAACTTTTCATAGTTAACTTCATTTTTAATAAGGCTGGGTGGAAGAAAAACAGTTTTTTCTAGAATCCAGGACTAGTCAATAAAATGAATTTGATGTTTCTGCACTAGACAATTAGAGTTTTTTTTAAAGTTAGCAGATATATCAGTAAGATAAGATTCCTTCGTGAAGTTTCATATCTTTGCCATATGAACCTGAAACTTAAAAGGCAGTGATCAAGTAAACTTTTTGTTTCTTGCTGCATGCTCAATATGATTTTTTTAACCATATGCAAGTAATTTCATATCAGTTATAATGTTGGCTATGAAGAATATAAATCAAAGTCTAACTTAAAAATAATACGGTTGTAGTATATAATTTATGTGGTAGTGTTGCAACTCATTCTCTGTCTCCGAAGCGCTTATGAGAAGGGGCCATTCTTGAGAATTTGGAAGGAGCCTAGCAAGTAGCAGGAGTTTCCATAAATACAATTGGAGAGAATAGTTTGCACTGTATATTTTAATAATGTGATAGAATATACTGATCTTTTTCCCTTGAAGCATTTGCGAGTTTCAGATAAGGTTTTTTTTTTCCTTATATTGTTCTTTGGGCAAACTATTTAGCTATGTAATGCTTGTCAGGTTTGTTTTTACATTTCCATATTATATTTCCTTTTCTTAGCGATGAAAACACCTAGCAGCATAGATTCCTCAGAACAGAAGAAAACCAAAACAAAGCTGAAGAAATTTCTTACACGGCGCCCTACGTTACAAGCTGTTCGAGAAAAAGGCTACATCAAGGGTAAATTAACCTTCTTTCTGCAGGAAGCCTATAGATAAATTGAATTTTACAATCATGTCTCTTGTAGGGAGGAGTTACTGCAATTCAAGAGGAAACCGGACTTATGAAGTTAAGAACACATGACTGAAAAGGAACTAGTTATTTTTTGTAATGGTTGGCAGGTATCATAGTTTCAGTTCTTGCTGAGGAATGTGTCATTCTTTCAAAAGCCCCAGAGATCACCAAATTCAACTACAGTGATGAAGAAGTGATTTTTCATATCCAAATGGACAGATGAAGGGGTGGGTCCCGAGACCCTTTGGGCCTTGCAGTCCCTTGGGGAGCAGCCCATTTGTTCTGCTCTTTCATCTGGAAAGCTTGGGTAGCCAAGACTCCTTTGTCTTGCAAACAAAATGATATAATGCAGACCTGAACACACAGAGATTCTCATCTGTTTCAGATAGGGATCTTGCGGTATACATGTACCAGACAGCCATGTGCTATTTAGGAACAACTGAAATACCTGTGCCAAAGAAAATGAGTTTAAAGAAGTCCTAACTTACAATTTCTTTATTCTTGGTCAGTTTGTTTTTAGCTTTAAAATTTCTTAAATTTACATATTTGATTCTTTTCCAAAAAATAGTTCTTTGTATCAGGCTTGTGAGTGCTAGTGTAGATGTAGCCATAAAGAGTGTGATTCCCAGCTTATACACATGGTATAGTATGCTAATAATAGGGTAGCTGTGATAGCCCAGGCAGGAGTGCAGCATGGACTAGCTGCTCCATGTGGGCACCCACATATGAGCTTGTACTTGGGGCAGCTATTTGTCCTACCTCAGCCTGTGCTACCCTGGCTACACTGAGAAGAGTGCTAGCATGCATTTAGATAGGCACAAGCTAGGAATCTCACCACTAGCTTGTGGTGGAGACATACTTTGTGTTGCTAGGTTAGTATGTAATGGTTCTGACGAGACACATCATATATAAAATTTCTAAATTTAAAAAAGTGAATGCCAATTTAAATATTTGAGTACACGTCAGTTATTGATTTGATATTCATTCTAGACTATTGTGGTATTTTAATTGTTTGGGATGGAAGGAATTATTCCAAGGCTGCAGTTTTGCATTCTATTTTATAGCTTGGATTGATTTTATGGACTGTCTGTGTGAACACTGAGCCAGATTTACCTGTGTGTGCAAATGCAAAATCCTGATGTTTGGATCTATTGAAGACTTAAAGTGAGGAGAGTTTATTTTTATTTAAGGCGCACACATTTTAAACTTGAAAATTTGGTGGTGGTTAGTGCATTTTAAAAGTAAATCTCCAGTTGTAAATTACCCTTGTGTAATAAGTTATACAGAAGCCAGTACCTGACAGATACAAAAATACAAAAGCTTTTACAAAACAAGGGTAGTACAAAACTTAACAAAACTAAAGTAGGGATTAGAATAAGGAAAATATTGAAAAAACCAATGTCTAGGAAAACACTGAGAACAGCATGCATTCTTTAGAATAACTATTTTTAAATGTGCTTGTACTACATGAAAGAAGTACAATGAAGAAAAATACTTCGAAGATGCAATGGAAGAAAACGTTAAGAGGCACACAGTAACAACCTAAGGATTTCCCGTTATGCTCCCATTATGCAAAATTCATTAGCATTCATGTCAAGAACATGAGACTATTTAATTCATTAAGAACCAAAAATGCGCTTGGTGCTGTGCATGATGCAAAGAAGAGAATTCTGTGCTCCAGAAAAAGCTTTCAGCCTACAATAGAAAGAAAAGAAAATCAGGGCAGGAGGGTGCTACTTAAGACATATTTTTTACATACGATTGTGAGCCTCAGAGACAAACTGAATCTTCACAAAGATTTAAAATGGGAAAGTGAAGTCTGGTGGAACTGTATTCCACCCCTGGAGCACTGTGGAAGAAGGAATAGGAGAAAGACAAGGGCCAACATCACTGTCAGAACAAAGAGGAATGCAATGTACAAATACAAGATTGGTTGCAGTTTCAGCTCTGATTTGAAATATGATAAATGTATAATGTCTAGTGTCTTGCTGTAGCATTTGAATTGATATATTGAAAGATTCCTTGTTATACAGTAGCATACATCTCACTGGCGTTATGTTATGCCATGAAAACCCCTTCCCTTCCTTTATTTTTGTTCTTAGCTACTTTGGACAACAAAGCTCAAAAACTGCTTGTCTCTTACTAAATAACTTTGTTTATGGGTATGCCCTCCTGTGTCCCAAACCTGCAATTGGATCACCTGTGCAGATCCTCACTGAAGTCAACAGGGCTATACATTGATACAAAGATCCATCCCAATGGATCTAATTTTAGTGTGAGGACACTTGTTTATACCTCTGGACATCTGTTTAGAGGGCGCATGAAGTTAAACAGGTAGATATGTGAAATATTTAATAGTACTTTTAAAGTAATACTAAAGGTAATGCTGAAAGTTCTCATTTGAATGCTCTTTATCTCCATACAAAACACTTGGTCATAAAGATTACAGTAAATATTTATTGCATAATCCTGTCATTCTCGCAAGTACAAAATGACAGAAAACACACATCCTTTGAGATCTTTCAACTATACATGAAACATTTTATAACCATCTGAGGATATCATTGATTCTTCTTCGAGTGTCCCCGTGGGTGCTCCACAATAGGTGACGGGCTTGCCCGGCGCCGCAGATCGGATCTTCCAAGCAGTTTCTGCCGGACCGCACATGCGCCGGCGCGCGCCGCTCCCTTGCGCGCTCCTGGCCACGTGCGCGATCCGGTCCCCGCCAGTTCCTCTTAACCGCCGTCGGCTGCAGACGGAATCCGACTAGGCTAAGGCCAAATAGCGTATTCAACGACTTCATCTGTTTTTCTTTCAAAGTTTTTTCAGATACTTAGGCTACTATGAGTTAGCCGGTTGTTATTTTGCAAAAAAAAAAGAACAAACAACAACAAACAAACTACGAGCGGGACAGCTTCAGCCAGTCCCAGTAACAAGCGCCGGAGGCCAGGAGCTACAGCCATCAGCCCTCCTGCTGAGGCAGGCCATCGGACGGGGAAAACAGCACAAAGAAGGTGCTAAGTACCCACTTAATAAAACTCAAAGACTCACCAACAATGTCCTCTTCAGGCTTTAAAAAATGTGAGTCCTGCCGAGAGGCGATGCCAGTGTCCGATGGGCACAGCCTATGCATAAGGTGCCTGGGGGAGTCCCATGTGGCACAAAAATGCGCCTTCTGTGCAAAATTAACGACCAGAGCACAGAGAGACAGGGAGATGCGCATTAAAATGCGGCTTCTGGATAAGGCCCTCCAGCCAGACGTGCCGGAGCGGCCGCAGCAGGAGGGACCCTCCGGGGCCCTTAAAAGGAAAGCTGCCTCCCTCACTCCATCAGCGCAGAAACGGAGGAAAGTCTCTCCAGCCCGATCCCTGCCGGCAGCAACAGTGAGCGGGACGGGAGGAGCACGCAGCCCCCAGCCGCAGCAACAGCTGATCGGCGGCGGCAAGGCGAGCCACGTGCAAACGGCTCAGCCTCCGATGATCAGCCAGCCGCCCCGCACCGCAGGCAGGGCGGCGGCTAAACAAGCGCCGGCACCGGCGGCACCGCAGGCAGCGGCACCGACCCCGGCGGAACCGGCGGTGCAGAGCGCGCAGGCACGTAGCCTGCAGGCGCAGAAGGACACCGCACGTGCGGCACCGCCTTCGAGCGTGCCTAGCACGGTGCCGACGGGGCCGGGATCCCCCGTGCGTCAGGGGGCGGAGTCACCTCCTCCAGGGAGGGGGAAGGCTGCACACAAGAGGAGGCATTGCAGCCCCTCTCCGGACAGGGCTGTGGAGCTGCTTTCTCGCAGACTCCAACCAGAAGGCAGGGGTCCCCCCTAGCCTACCCGGAGCCCCCTTCTCCATTTTTGCAACCAGCCTCACCCTGGATGGCACCACCTTCACCCTTCCTGGGGTTTGAACCACTGGACTATTATGCGAAGTCGCTCTCTCCAGTGTCTCGACGATCTCCCTCCCCCAGACGCAGAGGGTACACACCAAGGGAGTGGTCTAGGTCACCCTCCCAAGAACAGTGCCTATACTGCCATGGTCGCCCCTACCACGCGGGGCATACACACCATCGGCAATCTACTAGGGAAGGATCCCCACAAACTATCTCGTACCCCCGAGGGCAATCGCGACCGGGGACAGAGACTCAAGCATCTCAAGGGGGACTGGTCATGGAACCCCGAGATTTTCCCTCGCAAACCTCTAGCGAGAGGGTGTACCATCACCAGCAGGAACCGGAAGGGTCCAGAGAGATGTACCCCAGCGGTTCCTCACTCTCTTCCCTGGACGAGGCTACGGCCCTGTGGGACGTCCATCCTACGGACGATCTCAAACAGCTTCAGGAGCTGTTTAAGAGGGTGGCCTTCACGCAAGGCATCCAGACAGCAGAGGTGCAAGAGAAACACCATAAGCTCCTCAAAAATTTGAGACCTCCGGCCTCTTCCAGAGTAGCAATACCGCTTGATGAAGCGATCTTAGAGTCCGCCACTACAATATGGCAGACCCCTGCAACTATTCCGCCTGTCCAAAAGAGAGCGGATAAGAAATACTTCGTGCCGGCGAAGGGCATGGAGTTCCTGTTTAGCCACCCACAGCCAAACTCCCTGGTGGTGGAGTCCTCGCAACAAAGATCAAAAACATCTCAATTTAAAACAGGGGGAACAGACAAAGATGCCAAGAAGCTAGAGCTGTTCGGCAGAAAGGTCTACTCCTCCTCCACTTTAACGTTGCGAATGGCAAATTACGCAGCGCACTTAGCGAACCATAATTTTGACAACTATTCCAGGTTAACTTCCCTCATGGACTCTCTTCCAGAGGACAAAAAGCCGGTCCTCAAGGCCATAGTGCAAGAAGGCTACGCGGCTGCGAGGATGGGAGTTCAGATTGCTTTGGACGTTGCGGACACGGCAGCACGTTCCACAGCAACCGCAGTGGTGATGCGAAGGGAGTCCTGACTCCAGACCTCGGGTATACCGAGGGATCTGCAGGCGAAGATAGTTGACCTTCCCTTCGACTCGCAGAAGCTGTTTGCTGAATCAACTGACTCGGTCCTTCATTCCAGTAAAGATTCAAGAGCCACACTCAGGACCCTGGGGATTTACCCCCCCCCATACACAAAGAAAAGGTACTACCCTCAGCAGAGGCGGTACCAGTAGCAGGAACAGCGCCCCCAGTATCACAGGGGTTACGAGCAAGGGCGACATCAACAGCACCAGCAATACAGAACTCCCAGGCGACGCTCACAACAGGGCCGTGCGTCCTCGGGGCGGGGCCAAAGGCCACAAGTTTGACATACAGATCCAGGGCTGCGCCATCACTACCATCGCACACGGTCATCCGAAGCGGCTATTTCACCATCGCCTCCGACCATTCTACGACCAGTGGCAAAGGATCACCACAGACAAATGGGTGCTGGAGATCATAGCCACGGGGTACGCCATCCCCTTCCAGTCGCTCCCACCGTCACGACCTCCACCCAAGCCCCACCTCCAGGAGGCCTCCCACGTAGCGAGGCTCAGGCAGGAGGTGGCCCATCTCATGCTTATCGGGGCGGTGGAAAGAGTGCGGGAGCAACTGCACGGGAAAGGGTTCTACTCCAGGTATTTCCTCACGGAGAAAAAGACAGGAGGCTGGAGGCCCATCTTAGACCTTCGCGGCCTCAACAGGTACCTGCGCAAGCAGCGTTTTCGGATGACCACGATCGCCTCCATCCTTACAGCTCTGGACGATGGAGACTGGTTCGCAGCCCTCGATTTACAAGACACGTACTTCCACATAACCATCCATCCGGCTCACCGGCGATTCCTCCGGTTCATGGTGGGCAACGAACACTTCCAATACAAGGTCCTACCGTTTGGCCTCTCCTCGGCCCCCAGAGTCTTCACCAAGACCTTGGCAGTGGTGTCAGCCTACCTGCACAGACAGGGGGTATTCATTTTCCCGTATCTGGACGACTGCCTGCTCAAAGGGGCCTCGAAAGGAGAGGTTCTGCGCATGATACGCGTCACAGCAAACACGTTCTCCTCACTTGGCCTGGTTATCAATCTGGCAAAATCACAAATAGACCCCACACAGGACATAGAGTTCATAGGGGCTCGCATAAACTCGGTTACAGCGAGAGTATACCTACCAGAGGCTCGCTTTCGGGCCATCGGTTCCCTCGTGCAGGTCATCACCTTCAGCCCTACGGTGCCGGTCTTGACGTGCCTGCAGCTGCTGGGCCACATGGCAGCGGCGACATTTGTAGTGCAGAACGCCAGGTTACACATGCGCAGCATGCAGCACTGGCTGGCGAGTGTATACAAACCGGCAGTACACACCGTTCACAAGGTGGTGTCGCCCACAGCCGGGGTGCGCAAATCCCTGCAATGGTGGGTAAACCCCAGGAACTTGCTAACAGGGGTACCCTTCCACCAGCCGCAAATATCGGTTTTTCTCACTACAGATGCCTCCCTCATAGGGTGGGGAGCGCACATGGGCGAAGAGGTGACTCAAGGACTGTGGTCACCCACGGAACAGTCACTACACATCAACGTACTGGAGCTCAGAGCAGTGTTCAACGCCTGCAAACACTTTCGAGACCACATACAAGGCAAAGTCGTCGGGATCAGTACAGACAATACCTCCACCATGTTTTATATAAACAGGCAAGGAGGAGCTCGATCCCCTGCCTTATGCGCGGAAGCAATCCGCTTATGGAACTGGTGCATCGCCCACGATATAATTTTGAAAGCCTCATACTTGCCGGGTGCGCACAACGTGAAGGCAGACCAGCTGAGCAGGCGTTTTGCGCTCACACACGAGTGGCAGATCCGTCCCGATCTGCTACGGTCGATTTTCCACGCATGGGGTTTTCCCCAAATAGATCTGTTTGCCACTCAGCACAACAAGCAGTGCCCACGATTCTGCTCCAGGGCAGGACTGGGATGGGGGTCCCTGGGGGACGCGTTCGCGATCCCGTGGGGGGGCCCCCTGCTTTATGCGTTTCCTCCCACAGTGCTGATCCACAAAGTTTTGCAAAAGGCCAGGAGGGAAAGGGCCCGGATGATCCTGATAGTCCCAACGTGGGATCGCCAACAATGGTTCCCCCTACTCCTGCGCATGTCGGACCGTCCACCGATGCCTCTTCCGGTGGTGCCGGATCTGCTCACGCAAGCCCAGGGGTCTGTAGTGCATCCGCACCCCCACAGCCTGCGACTGCAAGCGTGGTTAATCCATGGCTCAGCTCCCTAGAGAGCACATGCACAGTGGCAGTACAACATGTCCTAGAAAGTAGCAGGAGGACTTCCACTAGGAAGACCTACAAACAAAAATGGACTCGCTTCACGGCTTGGTGTTCTACCAAACAGCTGGCCCCCCTTTCGGTGCCTATACCTACAATTCTAGAGTATTTACTGGACCTCAAGAGAGGAGGACTCTCGCTATCCTCGTTAAAGGTCCACCTTGCCGCCATCTCGGCGTTCAGACATGAGGAGGAAGGGCACACGGTGTTCGCCCACCCTATGGTTACCAGGTTCCTCAGAGGGTTGGTAAACCTCTACCCCCCTCGGAAACCGATTCCACCTTCATGGAACTTGGACCTAGTGCTTACCACACTGATGGGACCACCCTTCGAGCCCTTGGCCACGGTTCCCCTCCGCCTCCTTACAATTAAGACGACCTTTCTTCTCGCAATTACGTCAGCTCATAGGGTGAGCGAGCTCGCGGCCGTCATGGCAATGCCACCCTGCACTGTTTTTTCCAAGGAGGCGGTAACCATACGGCTGCATCCAGCCTTTGTCCCCAAAGTTTCTTCCGAGTTTCACATCAACGAACCTATTGTTCTACCCTCGTTTTATCCAAAACCTCATAACTCCAACGAAGAGGCGCGCCTACACCTCCTGGACGTGAGGAGGGCGCTAGCCTTCTACGTAGACAGGACCAAGTCCTTCCGGAAAACGGATAGACTCCTAGTCTCCCTCGCTCCCAAATCGAAAGGAGAGGGTCTCTCCTCGCAGAGAATCTCAAAGCACATTGTATCCTGCATAAAAATGTGCTACGAGCTCAGAAAGACTCCTTTATCGGCCACTCCCAGGGCTCATTCCACCAGGGCGGTGGCGGCATCAACAGCCTTTTTCAAGGGCGTTGCGTTAAAAGACATTTGCAGAGCGGCGACCTGGTCGTCCTACGACACCTTCGCCAAACATTACGCCCTTCACAGGGTATTCCAAGAGGATACCCGTCTCTCTGCAGCGGTCCTCTCGGGGCGAGCTGCACATAATCCGATTACCCACCTCCTATCTTGGGTTACTGCTGGGTAGTCACCTATTGTGGAGCACCCACGGGGACGCTCGAAGAAGAAAGAGAAGTTACTCACCGTAGTAACGGTGGTTCTTCGAGATGTGTCCCCGTGGGTGCTCCACTACCCGCCCATCCTCCCCGCTTCGGATCTCTGTTAGTGTTTTGCAGGGGCACCCGAGGCGGTTGGTCGAGGAACTGGCGGGGACCGGATCGCGCACGTGGCCAGGAGCGCGCAAGGGAGCGGCGCGCGCCGGCACATGTGCGGTCCGGCAGAAACTGCTTGGAAGATCCGATCTGCGGCGCCGGGCAAGCCCGTCACCTATTGTGGAGCACCCACGGGGACACATCTCGAAGAACCACTGTTACTACGGTGAGTAACTTCTCTTTTCTGTAGATGAAGCATTTCAAATACCTCAGTGCTGAGCACTGTAACAAAACCTAAGGTAGGTGGATAAATATGTATGAGATTTCATGCATCCACCCATTGTGATAGTCCAGAGCTCAGCACAGGTGCGAACAGTGGCATGTGAGCTAATTTTCACTGGTGCGTGAGGCAGGAGCTCAGCCCCTCCCCTTCTGCCCCATATAACCAGGAACTTGCTCAAAGCCTGTGCTTTAACAAAAGACCAGCTAATGCCACCAATCACCACCTAAATGGTAAAGCTCTTATTTATTAATGAAGCAGTTGTAAGTAGGACTGTTAGTGACTTTAAAAAATATCACCAGCCCTTGGACAGTACAGAGAGGTCAAAAGGTCAGATTTAGGCACTCTGCCTCAAAAAGGTTGCTGACCCATGTGATAGTACTGATTTTACTTAATGTTGTTGACTTTTTCAAGTTCATACAGGGAGTTGGTAGCAGTGTATTAACTAGACTAGACTTTTGACTTCCAACCCTTTGTTCCAATCACCAGATATGTTGCACCAGATTGTCAATACTGCACACACACACAACTGGGGACAAATTTTAAGGCATTCAGCGCTCAGAAGGTTATTGCTCACCTTGGGAGCTGGTGTACTAAGCTCTGAAAATTTAGCCAGTCATTTCTGGATACCAGCTGGTGTTGCCATCAGTTTTTATTCTTGGTATAAGACTGTTGTGCATGAACTCGTTCTGTTCTTTACAGTTCATCCAACTATAAATGAAATTATTTATTTATTTTTACTGGATTCCAGATCAAGTGTTCGGTTCTAATCTCACCAGCTTGTGTCAGAGGGAAAACTCCTCGGTGCCAAAGTTCGTGAAGCTGTGCATCGAGCACGTTGAAGAACATGGTAGAGTGAAAATATTAATCTTTCTGTCTTAACGTCTTTGCAAATCACTAATTCTGGAATCTTAATTCTTATCTTGTTGGTTTCCAAATAATGTGATAACTGAATATTCTAAACTCTCACGTTCGTAACTGGAGTTTCAGCAATAGGATGTCAACAGCTAGGAAGCAGCAAAAGAAGGCAGCCTGAGCTAGGATGCGATAAGATTGTGGCTAACGAACAGTAGGATCAGGGAGCTGGGGACAGGGATCTTGTTGGTAGGTAACTACTAAAATTGCTTCTTAAATCCTTACTGGTGTTAACTAAACACCATGTGCATTAAAAACTGCTTCTCCTACAAGTTCATTTTAGAGGAGACTTATTTGGGTAAATATGGGGAGAGTCAGTGCCTTCAGAAAACATTGTCATCTGAGATTTCTTTAGCCAGCTGTGCTCGTAAAATTTGGAAAATACTTAATTCCTAAGATTATCATATTTCTACATTTTATCTGATTGGTTAGTGTCCTGATTTCTTGAACATGTCCTTTTCTTCTCCTGTTGCTAGTAAGAGAAGGCAAATCTCTCTTACTCAAATACTAAAGTGAGTCTAGATTGAACATTAAAGTTCAGAAAAGTCTGATGTATAAAACAAACATATGTCCGCATTTTATATACAAAAAACCTTTTAGACCTGCGTTTTCACACTTACCCCATGTTGTCTTGTCTACTTGTTGTAATCATTATTAGAACTTTGAGGAGAGTAGTACTGCAAGTGGGTTGCTTATTCCCTTATAGTGAAGTTATTCCCATGAGGTAGCTGATGTTAAAGATCAAAATTCTGTGTAGGAGAATCTCTCCACCCACCTTTTTGGTGCTCATCATCTCTTTCCCATCTTAGATAAAGCAGATTGCATTCATGACCTCAGTGGGAGCTCAGGGGAGATGTTGCAGAGTGAAGTAGGTGGCCTCCCTGTATAAACAGCTACAGTGAAATAATATGGTGGAACTTGTAGCTCCCTAAGTGCTACTGTCTGGTGACTCCAGAAAAAGGAACAACAGAAACTGGTTTGATTGTCTTGCCCCCCAACTCCAGAAGCTTTACTGGATGGCTGTTTTCTGAGTTAAGGCAAGACAGAAGTGAAAGAAGCTAGTTTTCTTTTATTTTAAGGGGAACTGTAGGAGCTTCTACTTTCCTCTTCCACCTGAGCCCTTCAGAAAGAGAGTGACGAATAGACTGTGGCACTAAAAGGTAGTGGGGAAACAGATGGGCAGGACAGGTGGTATTGATGCTAGTGTACCATTGCGTCAGGTTGCCCTGTGGATGGGGTTAAGGAAATTGCTGGATCCATTTTTGCTGCATTTTTACCAGCCAACACAATGCACTGAATTCATGTAAAGGTTGAGTGTGGGATGACAGAAATTGTTCCTTTTTTTTTTTTTTTAAACTACCATTTTTGTGTCTACATCAGCAACCACTGAGAATAAAAACAAACAGAGACAAGTGGATTGGTTGTTAGTTGGTGGACCTGGTCACCCACTATCAATTTTGGGGTGTTCTCCAAACTTAGCTTGGTTTAGTCACCAGATATTTTGTTAAGTATAGTCTCTGTGAAAGGAAAAATCTGAACCAGAAACCTCTACAATCCCACTACTAGCATTTTAGAATGAATGGAAGTATGAGACAAAATGAGAGCAGGCATATGTGTGAACAAGAGAAGGTAAAAACCTTCATGTGCTAAACATTGGTTGTACTAACTAAATATTAGTTGTGGGATTTTTAAAAGCAGTTATTCTAGGGTGAGCCCCCAGCCCTCATCAAAAATCAGTGGCAGTTGGTCAACTCACGCCTCAAGACTCCTTCACCTTTTCTGAGTACACATCATGTTTTAGACATTACTTCATTTAATTATCTTAAAAACTGATTTTAAATTTTTGTTCTAGGATTAGACGTTGACGGGTTATACCGAGTTAGTGGCAATCTTGCAGTGATTCAGAAACTAAGATTTGCAGTTAATCATGGTAAGTCCTGTTCTCCAACTGTATTATCAGTTTGAAAATATATGCAAGAGTATTTGTCAAAATTGCTAGAAAGCTCTTCAGATTGTTTGTGTAATGGTTTTGGCCCATCTGCTTAAAATAAAGTGATGGCTTTCTCAAAATGAAATTAATTAAATTAAATTAATGCTAAATATTAGCTTCCATAGTCTTTTGAGTTAGGAGCTGCCATGGCTGTCCTGGCAGGATAAGCCACCTCTCCACTGGCCAGAACAGTTACATCCCCTCCACCCTGGTGCACATAGCAAAATTCATTCCATCCAGGTTGGTGCCCCCTTGAAGAGAGAGGGGAATTGTCCCATTCTTCCCCCCCATCGTGCTGAGGAAACCAACTTAGGCTGCTTCGGGTCCTATGGGAACTCACCTTCCTCTCCTCAAAGGAGCACAGATTGTCACAGTGTGAATCTTGAAGGAAGCTGAAGCAGATCCTGACAATCAGTCCCTAGCATCATGCAAAGAAGTAACCGTTGAATTGTGTTTTGGCCCTGGAGTGACCATTGAGCCTGATAATGTTAGGCAGCAATGGACCTCCTCTGCCTTTCTGGTCTGACTTCACCCTTAGTCCAGGATTTTATCAGGGCTGAATTTATATGTTTAAAAACATTTTTATAGCCCCATTGTCCAGGCAGTCTGTTGAACCCGTGAGTATTTCAGCACCATAGCCCACACTCTCCTTTTCACTATGGTTGTGTCTACACATGCCACTTCTGGAAGAAGCAGCATGGTGAAGAGCAGCCTGGAAGATGCTAATGAGGTGAGGATGTAAATTTCACATGCCTCATTAGCATATAGCCATGTGATTCAGAGTCCAGAAGAAGCACTTCTGGACTCCAAAGTACATGTGCAGATGCGTGGTCCGCGGGGATCTTCTGGAAGGAAACCCTCCTTCCGGAAACCCCTCTTCCTTGGGGCTCAGTCACCATCAACTACTGGGTCCTAAGCACCATCAACGTTAATTTCCTCTCTGGCCTCCTTCTGGGGCTCCTCTCATGAGATGCTGCTCTTCGAGCAAGTTTACTCTTTACTGGCCTTGAGAGGTGTGAAGGAAGTTCTTCCCGGACACTGGGATCATAGTTTCTAGTCCTGATACCCAAATCCAAAGGATGAGAGAGACTCATTTATGGCTTCAACAAATCTATAAGGTACACATTTCCAAATGGTCACACTATTGACTATCGTCCCTGTTTTGACTCAGAATGACTAATTTGCTGCTCTAGACTTTCAGGGCACCTGTATTCATGTGTGAATTTTGCCAGACCACAGAAAATTCCTTTTGATTCATCATGGCAGAATGTCTTTTCCAGGACATGGTACTTCCACTCAACCTCTTCTGTTCCCCTGGTTTTTACCAAATACCTGATCTCTTGATGGTGTATCTCATGAGGAAGGGAATCCACATGTATCTGGATGACTGGTTACTGAGGGGCTGGTCCAGAGGGCAGACTCTTGCTCATGTCAGTGCTGCATTGTTTACGTGACTGTCCAGTTCTCATCCTACATACAGAGAACTCAATAAAAAATAATTCATTAGGATCCTAATAGATTCTATGAGCTGGAGAGCATTTCTGCCACCCCACTCTTTTCAGCTGATTTGCCCCCCTTTTGTCTGTCTGCAGTCACAGCCTTCTATAACAGTTTGGATGTGCTTGAAGCTTTGGGCCACATGTCCACTTGTGTGCAGATGGTCCCGTTTACATGACTCTGCATTCTTCCCCTCCAAATGTGGCTCATGCCATCTTATAGTCTGACTCTTCCCCAGGACATATTGTACCATCTTCCTCAACTGGCATTGAATTGCTTGCAGGGATGGACACACCCTTGCCAGCCAGGTTTGTTGTCACTGATGCTTCCCTGATGCATTGTTTAAAATCCAAGGTCTGTAGATGGAGCACCTCATTCTTGTGGCTAACATTATGCTGGCTCTCCTTGCATTATCAATTCAACCTGTTTACTGCTTCCTCATCATCCCAACCTATTCATTCAGAATCACTGTTGTATTGTTTATCTCATGCTTAGCTTCCTGCACCTCAAGGTGTGGTTGCTTCATGACTAAACAAGAAGGAAATTGGTTTTGGCAGCTGCTCAACAGGTCCTACTCAACTATAGAAAGCCCTCCACCAAAGTAGCCTATTCAGCAAAATGGAAGCAATACTCAGTGTGCTCATTGGCCTATGGAAATCAGTCAATGCTGGCTTCTCTCCAGGATGTCTTGGAATACATGCTGCACCTTCAGTTGTCAGATCTTGCACTTAGTTCATTGAAATGACAGCAGGCAGCAATATTGGTATTTCATCACTCATTCAGGGAAGATCCATCTTTTCCTTTACCATGGTGGCAAGATGCTTAAAAGAGCTGCTTCATCTCCATCCTCTTGTCTGAGAGCCACTTCCTCTGTGGTATATTAACTCAGTCTAGCTAATTTACAGGGACCACTGATTGAGCCTCTGGTATCTTACCCGTTTCTGCTTTTGTGTCAGACAACTATACTTTTGGTAGTGACAATATCTACAAGAAGAGAGTGAGAGTTGAAGACATTGATGGCAGTGCCTCCTTACCCAGAATGCTCCAAAGATGGTGATTTTATATAAAAATTTGGCATGTTTTACTTTGTTTCATTTCAGCCAGGTGTTATATTTAACTCAGTTTTTTCTCCTAAGTTGCATTCGTCTTGTCAGGTGATCTGTAGCCTTCTGTCTGGATAGGACTAAAGTGTGTTGTGCTTCTCCTCACCTCTTTGTATCTTATGTAGATCATATGATGGGTCAAGTAGTATTTTCCAAAACACTCTAGAAATGAGTAACATCTGTATCAACACTCATGTAAGACAGCTTCAGGCCTCTGTGAACTCATTCTGTAACTCATTGCTGCACCTTCCAGAGAGTATGAAAGTTTTGGTCAGATGATACTGCACATCTTGTTTTAAGTAGTCTACAAGCCCTCCTTCTGGGAGGGGTTGCTGCTTGAGTCCTATATGTAGAATAGACAGCACCATTTACTCCTAAAAGCAGAAATAGTTATTACAACTGTGGTTCTTCAAGATGTGATGCAGATGTGTTTTCCATGACCTACCTTCCATCCCCTGCACACTGGAGTCTCATCTCTGGGTGCTCAATTGAAAGGAGCTTTGAGTTGCCTCATATAACAAGAGAAAGGGCTACAGTAAGGTATGAGTGCCACCCTTCTGTGGGTACCACTAGGTAAAATTATCTCCTGTCTGGCACATCTGGTGGGCTAGAGTTTACTTCATTGCCCTTCTCCAGTGCCTTAATTCTTAACTACCAATGCTTAAAATTTTTATAAGGAACATAAATAAATTTTTACAACATGACACATGTACCTTATAAGCCACATAAATTAGCTTTGGTTATACATAAACATAAAGAAAACAAATCTGAACAGGTAAGTCGCCACAGAAACATGGTGAGATGAAACTCAAGTTCCCAAAAGCTCAGGTGGAGTTCACCTGAGTCTGTTAGTGTCTGATCACCACATCTCTGTAGTCTGCTGAGTTAAAAACAGTGTTTAAAAAACAGCAAGTCAATACTCAGCCAATTTCCCAGCCAGTCGCGTGTCTGGGCTGCTGAGGTGGTTAAAGCACTGGTTAAAAGCAACATCTTTCCTCCCTTTCTTTAATTAATATTAATAGGTGCTTCCCTGTTGGATGATTAACAGTATCGTTAACCTGCTGCAAAATAAAAGAGCAGTCATGTAGCACTCTAAAAGACCGATTAAAATAATTTATTAGGTGATCAGCTTTTGTGGGCCACATCCACTTCTTCACTTGTTTTTTTCTGAAGTGGGTTTGCCCCACGAAAGCTCATCACCTAATAAACTATTTTGTTAGTCTTTTTAAAAGTACTACATGACTGCTGTTTTTGTTTTGTGAAGATACAAACTAACACAGCTACCTCTGTTACTGCTGCACAATGCTTCAGAGTTGTGGGGGCACAAGGTGCTGTTTTTGTTCCTGGGCTCAGCTTCTCCCAGTCTGTACAGGCTGCTCCCACTGCTTGCCCTCCTGGACTCTTGACTTCGACTACTGGCAGCCTATTGAGCACATCTGATACTACCATACACAGTTCCAGAAGCTTCTAGCTGTGGAGTGATAATTATGCATCTGCTTAGCGGCAGTGTCACAGATACAACTCATGCCTTCCTACCCCAGTGTCTTTAAAAGAGATACCTCCCTATTATGTATGTGGATTACATGCACACACCTAAATGAAATACATGTCTGCCCCACATCTTGAAGAACCATAGTTACAGTACTTCTTTTTCTGTAGTCCTTTCACACTGGGTAGGTAATAAGAATCCGATCCATTGTTCTTCAGCTTACATAGAAAATAATGATAAACACCTACTGGATTATAATAACAATACGTATGATTTCTTTCAGATGAGAAATTGGACTTGAATGACAGCAAATGGGAAGATATACATGTCATCACAGGAGCTCTAAAAATGTTTTTCAGAGAACTGCCAGAACCACTGTTCACATATAATCATTTCAATGACTTTGTCAATGCAATTAGTAAGTGCATAAATCATGTACAGAATTTTCCTAAATATTTAAATATTCACAATGCACTTACCTAAAATATATTCTCCTTTTCTTTGTTTAAAATTTTTGTAAAGGTGTTCTATGCAGTGGAAGTGTAGCCATATCAGTCTCAAAATATTGGTGAATGAATGGCCCTTTGAAATGTGTAAGCTAATTTACCATTTGCATCTGATGAAGCGGGCCTTTGTCATGAAAGCTTATGCTCCAAAATATGTTAGCCTATAAAGTGCCACAAACTCATTTTTTGCAGATACAGACTAACATGGCTACTCCTCTTATAGCAATTTACGATAAATAATCTGTTCAAGGCTGTCATTAGTTATGAAACTGAGCGTTTCCCATAAAAGAAAACAGTTTGAAACCTTCTGCCCCCTGCTGTCTGATTTGCTCACCTTGATAACATTTTTCCGATTTGTCAACCTTGATTACTATTTTTGGGTTCTCTGTGCCTTAAATATTGAGTCTGTTCTGGTATGGCTATGATCTGAAGAAGTGGGTCTGTCCCATGAGAGCTCATCACCTAATAAATTATTTTGTTAGTCTTTAAAGTGCTACGGGACTGCTTATTTTGTTTTGATAGTGTATAGTCTAGCACAGCTATCTCTCTGTAAAAGTTTGAAAACTTGTCTCTTTCCTCTACAGAAGTTAGTTCAATAGAACAGTGGTTCTCAATCAGGGATAGTCAGAGACTTTTCAGAGGTTTATCTGTTCATCTACATATTTGCCTGGTTTTACAACAGGCTACATCAAAAAGCACTAGTTAAGTCAATACAAACTAAAATTTCATAAGGACAGTTGCTTGTTTATATTACTCTGTATACTATACATTGATATGTAAGTAAAGTGTTTATCCTGGTGTATTTATTTTAGAAAAATATGGTAAAAATGAGAAAAATATAAAAGTGTCACAGCACTGAAAAATTTGCTGTCTGATATTGTAAGTAAGTAGCTTTTACATGAGCTGAAACTTGAGTACATGAGACAGTCAGACTCCTGACAAGAGTAGAGGGGTCTGGAAAGGTTGAGAGCCCTTGCAATTTAAAAAAAAAAAAAAAAAAAAAAAATTCCCTCACCCATCCTGACTCTGAAGTGGCATCTTCAGATTGTCAGTAATAGGCAATGTGGCCACCAGATGGCAATGTGTTATTTAATATCAAGTACTGTAAAATTGTGCACTTATATTCAGTTTTTGGCATGATATATAGTATTGAAATTCTAAATAATATTGAATTTATGGTTTGTCTGCCTTTATCTCTTCCAGAACAGGAACCAAAACAGCGTGTTCATGCTGTTAAAGATCTAATTAAACAATTGCCGAAGCCAAATCAGGATACCATGCAGATACTTTTTAGACACCTCAAGAAGTGAGTAGTGTAAGGAGAAAGTCTTAATGTACTGCGGAGTTCCCTTAATGCTAGGGTAACCAGATATCAAGTGTTAAAAATTGGGAGAGGGTGTGGGGTGTAATAGGCACCTATATAAGATATTTCAAGACTCACTCTCTCTGAAATTGGAACATAGGATCACCTTTCTTAGAGCTGAGTGATGAGACATTGAAAGTGCTGGAGGATGGTTCAAATCATGTTTCCTTTGTTCATTGTGCTTCATCAAAGCAAAACACTTGTCTGTGTTTATACAAGCTTGTGGAGAAGCAAACCCAACTTTTGGACAGCATTTTTATTAGTTGTGGTCTTAGCTGTTGAAGCTTTAGATTATAGGGACAGAGTGAATGTCAAATTTTACATAGTGAAGGTGATTATAAAAGTAGCCTGTTTCATGAAAGAGAGTAAATATGTGGAATTACAAATTGGTTTTGTTTCTCTTCTGTTCACATTATTTTCTGTCACCTCAATGAATTTAATTTTAAAGTATTTTTTCCTGTTTCCCCAGAGTTGTAGAAAATGGAGAAAAGAACCGAATGACATATCAAAGCATAGCTATCGTTTTTGGACCAACTCTGTTAAAGCCAGAGAAGGAGACTGGTAACATGGTCCATACTGTTTACCAGAATCAGATTGTAGAATTAATTTTACTGGAACTGAACTCCATCTTTGGACGCTGAAGTTTTCTCAGAGTTAAAACTGAAGTGATGAGTTGGCAACAGATTTCTAGCAGAAGTCAGATCCATATGTACATGATGTATTGTGTTTGTGGACCAAGCAACTGCTCAATTTTGCACTTTTCAGTGGGATGGCAGGGAAGACATGGAAAGAACATTTGACCAATTTAATTGCTATTCATGCAAGTTAACGATTGAATTTCTGTACAATTCACTTACTATATTGTGAATATTTCAAAATTTATACTCTGCTTTTTAATAATTGCAGTTCTAGTACAGACATACACTGGATTTCTTGGTGAGAATCTTAAAATTAATTTCAATCTGGATAATCTGGATTGGGTTTTTTGTAAAGGTTCACCACTTGGTAGGGTGAGGAAAACCTCATCAACTGGCTTCAAAAATGTTTTTGGATCTTTTTAGTGATAATAAAATTGCATCCTATGCTTATGCACTGAAACCTGTGTGGATCCTGTCAGCAGGGATTCTGCATGCAGTGTGACTGTCTTTGAACTAGTGCTAACAGTGGTCAGTGTGGTTTACAGTAATTCAAATAATCCCTCATTTGAGGCTTGCTTTTTAGAGAAAAAATTATTATGTAGCATCTTGGCTGGATCTTCCGCTTGCTTGATAGAGCAGGACCCAATTATTTCAAACACTGAATTTATAATTATATCCAGCAGAGGATTTGTCCTGTGACATACTAGAGTTTTTATTTAATACAAAAATGCATTTTTCAGGGTATTTGTTGGGCTATATTTTGTGCTAAACTGAATTGCAGTTAACAATCCTAATTAAATACCAACATTATCTAATGCTGTATTGAGTTCTTGGTATGATCCTGTGGTAGTGAACGCTTTTAGATACACATACAGACTAAAGACTGATCTTTGGTTTATGTACATAATCCAGTTATTGTATAGTTTCTGGTTGCACATTTCTAATCATGGCTAGATTAGATACAGGTAGTGTAACACTTCCAGTGGATGTCTGGGTTTCCTCAGAAATACAGGTTACTCAGAAAACTAAACATGCACTTTTAGATGTTAATTACATTTGCAGGCAAATAATTGTAATGCAAATGGTACTGGAAAAAACTGTGTGGGCTTGCTAAATTGTTAATGCACTACAAGAGGAGCCTTTTAGGTTATTTAATATGTACAGGATACATTAGAGAAATGTATTACAGATTCTAACATTTGCAATAATGGAAACGTGTTCCAATAGATATTTGTTGAAAATAATGACATAATGCTAAATTTGAGAATTTCTTTTTACATTAATAATGTAGATTAATTTGTAAAAGAAATTGGTTTTGGAAGATTTTTGTTACATGGAGCACGGTCTACTGAAAATTTTAAAATGTATTTTTTTAGACTTACTGCTGTACCTTATATTTGTTATGTCTAATCTAAATAAAGAGAACCATTAGCTAGTTTGCAGTTTCCAATCCAAATTTGGATATTGTTGAATTTGTGAAAACTCTCAAATATTCAGTTGTTTGACTGCCTGAAATGGTTTCCTGCAGCAGAGTCATTGTGGTGTGATTATACGTGAGTGCCTAACTGAAATTTTTAGGAATCCTCTTTTCCCTCAACAGTAAGTGGATTGTATGGTGAAGATGGGTAATTTTATGGGTTTAAATCTGAAAATATTTATAAGTATTGCAGACAAGTGTTTTGTTGTAATGCTTGATATGCACCACACACAAACTATCTGTCCACAAAAGGAAGGCACAGAAGTGGTGAAATTATGCTATTTGACCATTGATCTCTTCTGTACGTTCAAGGTGAGAATTCCCGCAGCAGAAAGCTTGCTTGAAAAGGCTTTGTAGATAAAAGAAGGGACTAATCTTGTGGTTTTCTCACCTTTCTTTTATTGTGGTAGTGGTGAAGTTTTGTGGTTTGTTGCAAAACAACTTGGGTGAGAATCCTGGTATCTATTTATCAGTATTGCAGTTTCAACCTCCTGCTCAGATTTAAGAGTATAATTTCCGTTTTTGTTACCTGTTTGGAAACACATCATCCTAGTAGGAAATATAAATGAACTTGAAATGTGTTGTAATTTGTTCAAGTCCCAATTTTAAAAAAAAAAATTAATTTCCTTTGATAATCATTGCTTAAGCACAGCTCATGTTGTCTAATGTTACTGTTTTTAAGAAAAAAAAATGTTTTGAGTATTCTCTTAACAGTGAGGAATGTAATTTTCCATTATATTCCCAGAGAATTTAGTATGTATTACATACTAGTTATAATGTAGTATAATTTTTCTTTAGCAAATGATATGAAAGCTTAAAATTGCTAAATTTTAGTTTGGAGGACAGGGAACTACTTAACTAGCAGATAATGTGGCAAGAGTTAAACATGTACAGCAGTAAACAGGAAAATAAAACTGATCAACTTAATGGCAGAAAGACAAATGCACCGGCTAGAAGTTTTGTACATTAGAACCATGGCAGTTCATTTACTTATTTAACATCCGTTGCTTCCTTTTCAAACCCTAGTGATAAGAAATAAGCTTGTAGCAAACTGTCTTCTGTATTTAGCATTAATCAGGTGCCATGCTGGTTTCTGAAATTGGCCTAATTTAAGTTTTACGAGGTTGTTTTTGTTTTGTTTTGTTTTTTTAAAAACATTGAATATTTCAGTGTCAGCATGGACCACAACACAAATTGATGGTGAAAGCTGAGCAGTGGAAAAGGTTATGGTAACTATTTACATTTTATAAAAGTTTTATCGGAGCCCAAAATAGGAATATGTCTACAGAGAATAATCATGAAAGTCCGACAATATTTTTATGAACAGTGGAGACAATTCCACAATTAGTATACCACACTTTTCAGACTTACAGCCTGTATCCTCATTGTGGCTATGTATTGGTGTCAGATTGTTTTTACAAACTCAAATTTGACCCTTTTTCAACAGCTGCGTGTTTATGGAGGCGCTGAAAAATGATATTTAAAAAAGCTCAAGCTTGTTATTGAGGAAATTTTGCTGTAGTTACTATGGATCAGTGCAGAAAACTGGGCACAGATAAAGGCTATTTTAATAAATGTATCCAATCTTTTAAATAGTTTTAAATTTACATGGCGTGTCCCTTTTGTGTGTGGTTTTTTAAAAAAAAAAAAAAAAAAAAAGTCTTGAATTTAATCAAGTCTTACACACTGGTAAGCCTTTCCTGAACTTCAGCCACCAGCAGCTGAAAGCTGTGATTGTCTCCCTTTATTGCATCCTCTGCATGATGACATGCAAATCCTACCAGCCTTTGGTAGAGAAGGTGACTTAGAAAGTATTTTGTTGTCTAATTAAAAGTTTAGTCCTACACAGTAAATAGCTTATACTTCAGATAGTTAATTACGGAATACTACCCTTTTTGTTTCCTTTAAAGGAAACAACTTTATTCAGACATAGAAAAGAGCAGTGATATTTTGGAATCCATTGGTAATTCATAAGCCATAATCTTAGACCAGGCATAGTCAGACGTTCTGCTCTGAAGAAGAGGAGGTACAGAATGTCTAATAAGGCATTCTGTAAAGGGAAGGGACTTCCTCTCACGAATCTTAATTAATCTCCACAATTGCTAAGTTCTGTGGGCAAGCAGCTGCTGAGGCTGTATTCTGCTGTCCTACAAAGTAGCCCTATGTGATTACGGAACTTAAATGAACACTTTTCTTCATGGCATTCTCGTAAACAGAGCACTTGTAAAACAAGATAACACTAAGACAAAGCAACATAAAAGGCACTTGGAAGGGGACCTGACCTCTTTTGGTTCCTTTTTTTTTCCCCTTGAGAATCAAATGGTAGCTCTGATATTACGATTTTATAATTTCTCTAAATTAATGGCTTCAGAGAAAAATATATATAGACACTAGGTTTCTGTGACAGAAAATTGGTGGCTAAATATACCTGCCGCAGCCTCTTAAAACTCTGAATCCACAATCCTTAGAGTCTTAAGTTTGAGTGGGATGTCATTTGTTGTGGTTTAATGAATAGGTGCTTCTTTTAGGATTGCCCTTCTACTTGCATAGTTATATAGTGTATCACAATGAAACCAAAACCAGAAATCACTGGTTTTGGGCAGGATGGATTGATTTGAATCAGTGGGTTTTTTGTGGATATTTAAATCAAGTTACCAAAAAAGCCAAGACTGACTATGTTTAGACGGCACAAGTCTCATTGAACTCTCAGTCACTTTTTGAGAAAACAAGTAGAGAATGGATTCCCTTGGAAACGCTGAGTTATGCTGAAGTAAAGGAGGCAATAGATTTATAGCATCACCATTATGGTTACGTGTCTATGGAATTCCAAAATAAGGAGCATGTACAACTGGCTGGATAACCGTACCCAGAGAGTAGTTATTAATGGTTTTCAATCTGGCTGGAAAAGTATAACTAGTGGGGTTCCGCAGGTGTCTGTTTTAGGACCGGTTCTGTTCAATATCTTCATTAACGATTTAGATATTGACATAGAAAGTACACTTACTAAGTTTGCAGATGGTACCAAGCTGGGAGGGGTTGCAACTTCTTTGGAGGATAGGGTCATAATTCAAAAGGATCTGGATAAACTGGAGAAATGGGCTGAGGTAAACAGGATGAAGTTTAATAAGGACAAATGCAAAGTGCTCTACTTAGGAAGAAACAATCAGTGTCACACATACAGAATGGGAAAGGACTGCCTAGGAATGAGTACAGCAGAAAGGGATCTGGGGGTTATAGTGGACCACAAGCTAAATATGAGACAACAGTGTGATGCTGTTGCAAAAAAGGCAAACGTGATTCTAGGATGCATTAACAGGTGTGTCGTGAACAAGACACGAGAAGTCATTCTCCCACTCTACTCTGCACTGGTTAGGCCTCAGCTGGAGTATTGTGTCCAGTTCTGGGCACCGCAGTTCAGGAAGGATGTGGAGAAATCGGAGAGGGTCCAGAGGAGAGCAACAAGAATGATCAAAGGTCTAGAGAACATGACCTATGAAGAAAGGCTGAAAGAATTGGGCTTGTTTAATTTGGAAAAGAGAAGATTGAGGGGGGACATGATAGCAGTTTTCAGGTATTTAAAAGGGTGTCATAAGGCAGAGGGAGGGAACTTGTTCTTCCTTGCCTCTGAGGATAGAACAAGAGGCAATGGAGTGAAATTGCAGCAGGGGAGGTTCAGGTTGGACATTAGGAAAAAGTTCCTAACTGTCAGGGTGATCAAACACTGGAACGAATTGCCAAGGGAGGTGGTAGAATGTCCATCACTGGAGCTATTTAAGAAGAGGTTAGATAGATGGCTTTCAGGGATGGTCTAGAAAATGCTTGGTCCTGCCATGAGGGCAGGGGGCTGGACTCGATGGTCTCTCGAGGTCCCTTCCAGTCCTACTCTTCTATGATTCTATGATTATGTAATATGAAGTAAGAAAATAACAGTACAGGTTGAACCACTCTAGTCTAGCACCCTTGGAACCTGACTGGTGCAAGATGAATTTACCAGGTTGTGGAAAGTCAATATTGTCTAGCAGCATTACCAACATTTCCACTGGTTAGTGGGCTCTTAGAAGACACTTAAGGGTAAATTACAGTTAAATAAAAGCACAGAACACTGGGAGCCAGGACTGGTGGCTGTAAAACAAACTTTATGGGACTGTGGGAAAACTTGGCCGCACTCGTGAAAAGTGGTCGTCCAGCTAACTAAAATCATGCTAGATTGCAGATGTTGCTGAATGTGTGTGTGCTGGATTAGAGAAGTTCATACTGTAGCAACTGGTAACTCTAGATCAGTGTTTCTTGAACTGTGTTCTGCAGAACACTGGTGTTCCGTGAACAGCTCGCAGGTATGTTGTGAACCTCTGCTGCTTTTTTGATATCACACACTGATGCTATATATATATTCTGTTAGAACCAGATAAAATTTACTTGTTCATTGCTATACCTGTTTAAATTACTTGATTTTGTTTGTGTTGTATATGTTGCCTTTTTTTGTCTGACTTTTTTATAAGAAAATTTTCATGTGTGTTCCCACATTAAAAAAATTGTTTGGCATTTTGTGGTCTCAAAAAGTTTTAGTAGTACTGCTCTAGATTTCTTACTGCAACTGTCTGTATTGTATATGAATGGTAGATTCTAAATCTAGTTAACTAATTAAACAAACCATAAGGATTAGTTAACCTAAACTTTTCTTTTCGTTCTAGCAGTTAACACAGCAAACAGCTTGGGAATTTGTAAAATCACATAAAAAGGCAGAAAAGTAACAGAGAGAGCTGTATTAGTTTATATTCTATCAAAACAAAAAAGCAGTCCAGTCACACTTAGTCTTTAAAGTGCTATTGGACTGCTTTTTTGTTTTGATAAAAGGCAGAGAGAGAGTCTTGAAGACAGATGTTAAAGTCAACTATTTAGGTTACTAACCAGTTGATCCACTCAGCCATATCCACGATTGTCTCTCAATAAGTAGTTTTCCTTATGATGTTTCATTCTTGCAACTGAGCCCTGTGTCATCTTCTTGCACTGGTTATACTTGACACATTTTCCTTTTTCACTCAGAGTCTATCTAAGGCCTAGAAGCCACACAGTTTTTCTGTGGCAAAAGTATGTGGGGAATACTGGAAGCTGTGTTTTTTGTGAATGTCTCCCTTTTTTCTTCCCAGTCCACTCCACTATTCCTTTCTATGCTGCCTGTCCTTTCCTGCATATTGTCTGTGTCTCTGTCTTAAAACAATGTCTTGCCAAAGGTCTACCACCACATAATCACAGAATAAAAACAAACCTATCCAGCTTGTCGTCTTCTGTCCATGTTGCTTTTTGAAAGTTCCAGGCTTTTGTTTTTTGTTACTCAGCACACTAAAAAGTAAGAGCTAGTAGTAAAGCTGGACAGACTAGAGCCATTAATTCATTTTTTGAAGCTTTAAGCATATGGATAGCATGTTTGTGAGGAGATTTAGTTGTAAATGTAAATTTTAAATGAGAAATTGCTATTTTATTTTTTGAAAAATCCAATTTAAATAATTTTAAATTTTTTTTAAAAGATTGTCACTTTATCCACCCTGGATTTGAGGTAAGTAATATTACCCTGAAAGGATTCTGCAAGGTGACAAAGGGAGAGCTAGACACTCTCTTTTGCCCTCTAATCTCCCTGGGTCTCAGAGGCTGTGTCCTACACTAAGACAGAACTTTGAAATCGAAGAATACTAATGAGGTGCTGAATTGAATGTCTCATTAGCATTAGGATGCTTATGGCTGCTTTCGAATGCGTGTGGCTTGGTGCAGCTACATGGGGGTCCTTTTCGAAAGGACCCTGCACATTTTGAAATCCCCTTATTCCTCTCAGCTGAGGGGAATAAGGGGATTTCGAAATGTGGGGTCCTTTCGAAAAGGACCCCTGTGTAGCTGCGCTGAGCCATGCGTGTTCGAAAGCAGCGCTTTCAAAGTGCTGTGGCTGGAAGCATCCTAACGCTAATGAGGTGCTGAATATTCAATTCAGTGCCTCAGTAGTAGTCTTCTATATGGCCATTTTGCAGTTTGTCTTAGTGTAGACACAGCCAGACGGGGAGAGAGCTGAAGTATTCGAGATGGAAGAGTCCAAACCAGACAACCGGAAAGAAAATGGAGTACAGTAAAATGCAAGGAAGCTGAGCAAGCCAGATTGCATGGAATTCTGCTGTCAGCCACCCTATTCTGCTTAAAAGCTAAACAGTTTATGAAGACGCTTCTCTATAATTTCACCAAGGGAGGATCTTTGAAGTTGGCAGGGGAGGGGGAAGAGCTGTTGCTCTTTATCTGCTAGTGTGGAAGAAAGCAATTCTAAGCAAACTTTTTTTTTAAATCCAGTATTTACATGCATTGTTTTGCTTACTATTAATAAGCCTAATTCTGTGCCCAATTTCTGTGACTTCAGTGCACATAAAGCTGTGCAAACTGACTAACACTGCATAAGGTTTGCAAATGCAACAAGGCTGGTGGGAAAAGGAACTTGCACTAACTCCTGTGATTAAACTGGGAAAAGTAGCTTAATGAAACAAGCTCTCTACACATATTGCCTTGTTCGTCTTCCCACCAAGTGTCTGGAACTGCAGTAATTGCTCCAGCATGTACTATAGCTTCTGTAGCTCAAAAACTTGAGCAGATGGTAACTAGTATTACTGTAATGCAGCATTTCCCAAAGTGTGGTCTGTGGCCCAGTACCAGTCGTTGGGAGGGGGGAATACCAGTCCCTAGAAAATACAGTACTCCCTTGAATTTTGTGTAAGTTGGGGAGGGCTTGGGGGGTGGGTTGGGGCACTGGGAGGGGACCAGGGGGTGCCCATGGCTGCCAGGGCTCCAGGGGGTGGGGGGTGGGAGGTTCATGGCTGCTGCTTCCCTGAAGCTCAGGCTGGGAGCTGGAGTCCTGCGTGGTGGGGAGGGGTGTGCTGGCACCATGGGGGGGGGTGCGCTGGAGCTGGGTTGGGGCTCAAGTAGTGGGGGGGGGTGGTTGGAGCATGGGGGTGAGCCGGGACAAGAAGGGCAGAAGAGATGGGGAGGGTTGAGCCAGCAGGGGTTTAGCTGCGCGGCTCTGGCAAGGGGGTTTTAGCCCACCTGGCTGCTTGCTGCTGAAGACTTCCCCCTACTTTCCCAGACCAGTGCCTTGCTCTGCTCTGAGAAGGCAGGGAAAGGGGCTCTTAGTCTGCCTGGCTGGCTGCGGCTGCCAGAAGCTAGGCAGGCCAACAGCCCAGCAGCTTCACATTGTGTGAAACTCAATGTGAGTTCTATACAATGTGAAGCTGTGTAAAATGAGGGTTTACTGTATACAAATATTGCTAGGTACTATTATTATTGTGAATAAATAATAAACAGTGAAAATTTATTCATTTTTCATTGTTTTATATGCATTTATATTTTTGGGCCGCAAAAAGAGGTACTGAAAAAAACCCAGGTCCCAATTATATAAAGTTTGGGAAGCCCTGCTGTAATGCATGAGAGCCTTAGTCATGCCACAAACCATGACTGTGTTATGCTAAGTATCAGAGGGACAGGCATGTTAGTCGTCATCCGCAAAAACAATGAGAAGTCTTGTGGCACCTTACAAACTAACAGATTTTTTTTGGAGCATAAACTTTCATGGGCAAAGACCCACTTTGTCAGATGCTCCCAAAAATCTGTTAGTCTATAAAATGCCACAGACTTCCCATTGTTCTTGTTATGCTAGGCTCTTGCAAATACAGAATGAAAGTGTGCCACGTAAGCATTGCTATCTGTTTAGAATAAACAAGTTTTGAGTATCACCTTCGTTTCCCCTGTCTGTATTATAAATATTTTTACCAAAATTACTTTTTGCAGGGGTAATGTCCTTACTTCATCCTTACCCTATCAGCCCCCAAATTTGAACCCCACTGACGGAAATTCATCTGTTGGCTAAAATTATGGCTCATTAGCTCCATTCCTTTTCCTTTCTGCACAGTTATTTGCATTATTGTTAACAGTGGTAATAATCTGTCTTCACCTGAACTTCATGAAGCAAAATATAACAAGTTGTTAGATTCTTGCCCTTCTCACTTCTGAATTTTGCAGACAATTTGAACCCTTCTATCACTTGGTTTGACAAATGAAGCCGTTCATTCCCCGGGTGCTCTTGTGCTAAAACACTTCCAACTCTTAAACCATCCAAAGAGTGGCAGATTGGTCATTTGCCTTATTTTCTCCTTCACCTCAAAAAACAGGATGAATATTCTTGAGCCTCATTCTCTTGCTCTTCACTACTCCATCAGAATTCTGTAAGATATTACTCATCAGCCTGTGTAGCTCTTTAAACGCTATTCTTGAGTAAAGGGCCATTGGGAACTAAGCTGTGGGATGGGCAGTGATCCTGGCAGAAGGAACCCTGGATCCAGCTGTGTCTGGAATGTTTTAGGTCAGGTTTACATTACAGACCTATAGCCTTGTGTCTATGTCACTAAGGCCATACTAGACATAGAAAGTTGACTGCAGATGTGCAATTGGAGTAGCTAAAACTGTGTATCTGTGCTAACTTCCCTGCCTTTATAGGGGAAGGTCGATGAGACAGTTTCTCCCTTCAACCTCTCTTACTCCTTGCATCTTGTGAGGAGTAGAGGGGTCAAGGGCGACCCAGAAAGATTGACCCTGAGTGTGCCCATCTTCCACAGTAGTGTAGCTATTGCCTCAGAAGTGTGCAAAATCCACAATCCTCCCTGAACAATATACTGACTTAACCCCCTTCCCCCATGACATTGCTATGTCCTATTTGCTCATAGGAATAAGGGGACTTCGAAGTAGCTGGGGTCCTTTCGAAAAGGAGCCCCCTCTGGACAAGCTGCACGGCAGCCAGCTGTGTCAATTTTGAAGTGCTGTGGCTGCCCGCATGCTAATGAGGTGCTGAATGTATACTTCAGCGCTTCATTAGTAAACTTCGAAATGGCCATTTGCAGGGCAATTTCAAAGTTTCTGGCTAGTGTAGACACGGCCAGGTAGACCTAAAGATGGGTGTGTGGTTAGATTCCCCTTTGGTGGATACGGAGATGCTGTGGCTAGGCCCTGAACTGAAAGCTGGAATCATGGGTTTTTGTCTACAGCAAAACCCACAAGACAGCAGCAGGTGGACAGCCAGATGGCACGGTGGAGGAGCAGCAGTGGATGGATGGACAGCACAACCGGCGGCCAGCCAGTAGGAGGCGTGGCAGGCGGCTGGAGGTGCAGCTGGAAGGGAGGAAGCAGAACACTGGACTGGCGTAAAGGGGGCATTGCCTCATGTTCAATGAGGAAATGCATCAGGGTGCTGTGTTAGGGCCTGCATGGACTGGACCGAGTTGTAAGTGGGGCATTTGACTTGGGGGGGTGGGGGTGGGGGTATGAAGAAAGTTTGGGTGTGTGGATTGGCTGTTTACAGTATCGGACTGGTGAGCCTGAGAGGCAAAGGACACTGCTCAATCCATTTGAGCTGGGACAGTTACTTGAGAATTGGTTGTGAACTCTCGGTGTGGTATTTTCCAGGGGTGGGTGAAGTTCCCAGGTTACTGGGTTGGGGCTTGAGCTGGTTCTGTGTGAGGTGGATGAAAAGGAACCCCTAGTCGTTGAACCTGGCCCTGGTTGCTGCTGACTCCTCCTTGCAGAAGAGTGACGTGTTGATTTGCCTATGCTCTTCATTAGCCTTAGCAAGAATACTTTGCTAGACTAGTCTGCTTCTCGCTCTATGGCTTATTGTAACACAGGCAGTGTCATTGATAATGCCTGTACACTAGTATTCAGGCAATATATCGCATTCTACTCAGTTATTAGTGTAGCAGCTCTGAACCCTGGTCCTGGAGCAGCCTCCTGGTCTGCTAGGTGCCATATAAGCCCCAACCAAAGGGACAGTCCCTACTCTACGAAGTTTGCAATCTGAATTCTTGGGATTTTTGTTTGCTTGATAGTTTTGGTTAGTGACTGGTTCTCACCAGTTCACCAACATCCCATCGTTTTTGTTCACACCCAAATGATGCTGTTTCCTCCAGCCTTCCTGCTGGGAACAGAGAGCTCTCCCCGTGGGGTTTGTGCTAAAGTATTCCATGGTCTGGAGAGCACGGTCCCCCTTCCAGACCTACACATTTGTCTAAGCAGCACCAGAGTGCATTGTGCTACAGTTCAGCTGAACTATTGTTAGCCTGTGATAGTTTAATCCCATTAGTTACTGAGCTCAGAATGCTTCCTTTGACACTTTAAAAATAACATTTCTTTCATGGCTAGCCTGGCCTTTTCCCTGTTTTGGTAAGCACTAACTTCACTAGCTTTCCACCTGTTGTTTCTATTGCACTGAAAGTCAGTCCGACTCAGGACTGTTTGCTTCCTTATTTGTACAGTCTCATCACTAAGAATGTAGACTGGAATGTGCTCTACTCTGCAAAGAATGCTGCTTTGCCTGCAGGGAGCATAGCACACGTTAAAGTGCTACAACCCTGAGCTGCTCACTAGTAATGACTGAGCCAAGTAGTACTATCAAGTGGAAAATAACTGAATGCACAGGAATATAGAAAAACTTTACAAGTGACGCTTGTGAAAGCATCTCTCACTGCAGGAAGGTAACTAAGGCCAGCCCCTTCACTTCATTGGTGGAACTACTTTTTACAGAAAACTAACTTTCTGCCTTCCTCCCCTTAAGTTCTGTTGGCATAAGACTTCCTTGTGCTTAGCCAAGCACACTATACGGCAGTGTTTTCATCCTTGTCCCCTGCCTATACATAGTTTACATGATGAGTGAGTAAGAGTGAGTAAAATCAGTCGATGAACAGAGAATGCTATCATTAGCTCTTAAAAAAAAAAAAAAGTCATATCTGTCTCCCCAGCTGGTTAGTTAAATATGGTCTAGGCTTTCTTTGTAGCTCCCAAATTGGCTTGCCAGAAGGAATAAGCCTAGACTCAGACAGACCATGAGGGGTCATTTGTCTAATCCAGCTCCCTGTGCTGAGGTGGGGCCAAGTAACCCTATGCCATCCCTGCCCCTGGTTTGTTCTGCCTGTTTGAAAACCTCCAGGGATGGATGCGCTACAACAAGGGAGGTAAAATCCCTTTTAATTAGTTAATGGGTTAAATGCTAAATTTCACAGGTTAAATGCTGGGGGAGTGAGGGGCAGTTTGACTGGAGCAATCCCTCCCTCCCCCGGAGACAGAGCTGCTCCAGCCAGCCTGGCACATCTTCCCTGCCCGCAGCAGCTGATCTCCCTGGGCTGCTGTAGATCAGGGCTGCTCTGACTGTGCTGGAGTGCCTCGCTGCCAGTGACAGTGCTTAATGATCTCTACAGTTGAGCTTTTTTCACTCATATCTACTCTAAATCTCCCTGGCTTCAGATTAAGCTTCTTTTCCTACCTTCAGTGCACACTGAAAACAACTGATCAGTCCTGTTCATAACAGCCTTTAATGTATCTGAAACTGTATCAGGTTTCCCCTCATTCTCCCAGCCATCTTTAGGCTAAATATGAACAGTGTATGTAACTCTTCCACAGAGGTCAGGTTTTCTGAACCTTTCATCAGTTTTGTTGTTCTGTTATCTCCAATTTCACCACATCATTCCTAAAATGGGTTGCCCAAGACACAATACTCCAGCTGTGTCCCCACTAGTATTAAGGAGACAATTACCTCCCCTATCTTACTTTTATGATGCTTGTTACTATAGCCCAGGATGATGACAGTTTCTTTCACAAATAAATCACATTGACAACTGTGATTGGTGGTCCATTGTAACCCCTAGTTCCTTTTCAGCAGCACAAATGCCTAGCTAATTATTCCCCATTTTGTTGTTGTGAGTGAGTTTTCTTCCTAAGTATTAGTATTTACTGATTTCAGAACAGTTCAATTTTGTGAATGTCAGTTTGAATTCTAATCCTGGCCCTTAAAGTGCTAGCATCCACTCCCAGCTTGGTGCCAGCTGCACCTTTCATAAGCATATTCTTCACTCCCTTGTTCAAATCATTAGCAAAACCACTGAACACTACCTCTCTCAGGCCTACCCCATGGGACTCCACTGGATCCATCCTCCTTGTTTTGCAGCAAACTATCAAAACAATTTTAAGTGCGAGTTTTTAACCAGTTATTTATAGTAATTTATATCTGGACCACGTTTCCCTAGTTTGCTCATGGGACTGTCAAAAGCCTTAATGAAATCACATTGTATCACACCTATATCTTCACCCCTACCCATTCAACCTGTTGAAAAAAATTAGGCTGGTTTGGCTATTACTTATCACCCTATTAGTTTCTAGCTGCTTACAAAACCCCTTTCTTAATAACTTTGCCCAGTAGCTTTGCAGATATTTGTCAGACTTAACTGGTCTCCCCAGAGCCTTTGTTCTCCTTTTTAAAACTAGGTGACAAGTTTGCACTTCTCCAGTCCTCTGGACTCTGTGTGTTGCAAGATGGCACACTCAATCTAAATGTTTTTACTTCCACTATGCTGTGAAAGCAAACTCGATTTTGCCAGCATTGACATTTTACCATGCTATGGTAGCGCTGCTGTCATGCAATAACCAATGGTACAGGTAAGTGAGGTGGAGATCACTGATTTTTCCCTTCCAGCTGCCTTTGTTCAGAAATTGAATCCCCCTCAATCGTTTACTATGAGAGGCTCTGTAGTCTGTACAATGCAGCAGGTCGGACATGATAATCCTAATGGTTCCCTATAAATTTGGTACCCTGGCTTGTGTTGAGATATTGATTCATGTTTCTTACTTATGCTCTGTATTAGCCAAAAGTGCTGCTTCTATTGTGTGCTTTTGCATTGTCTCCTAAATGTAATTAAGTAACCCCGGCACTGGCCTAGTCACTCTGGTAATGCACTTACTGAGCACTATTTCTGGTGGAAGTGGCAGTACTTGCTCATGCAGCCATGACCTGACTAGTCGTCATGCGTAGAGATCATGGGGGCAAATGCTGAAATTTGCTCTCTTGCAAACCTGGCTGTAATAAATAGGATAACAAAACTGCCCCTCTAAGTTGCTGTCTCCTCAAAGCGAGAAAAAAAAAACCCCCCACACTTCCATGTGGCACATTGCTGCATGTAAGAAACATAACAAGGAGGCAAGATGGGTCACCAGCATCAAGAACTGCAGCCGTAAGGAGTAAAGGAAGTCAGTGGGAGAGTTTCTCCTGTTGGCCTCCTGCTATGTGGCCGGTACAGAAAATTGATGTAAGGTACATAACTGCACATAGCTGGAGTTGTATATCTTGCAGTCAATTTTCTCCCCTAGTGTGGACCTGGCCTAAGACTCCAGCTCCTCACTGGCCCCTTGATGGGACACTGGAAGGCACAGCTGAGCTGTGAGCTTCAGATTTGGGCTTCCCAAGATAAATTTCACATAGAAACATTTTAAAAAACCCTGAAACTATGGAAATGTAGCATCCAGGTGTCCTTGCCATGGGAAAATGTGAAATTTACACTTTGTGCGAAATGAAAATTTTTTTCCCCAGAATTTTGCATGGAACAGCAATTCTGATGCGCAACCAACCCTTTCTGGGCCTGCTACAAGTTCCCTTGCCAAGAAGAAACTAAAGAGCCTCTCCTGTGCACAGCTCACCAAACTCAGCTCAAGAAGGAGGGCAGCTGGAATTCACAAAACCAGAAGAAAATACAAGGCTCCACACCACCCCATACCACTTAAAATGGCTCACATAAAAGTCCATCTGTTAGCTTATTACCTGCAGAAGACCTGTGTGTATACTTGAAGGCTGCTCTCTCATCTACAGAAGTTGATCCAACAAAACATAGAACTCCACCTACCTTGTTTTGCTTGTTATAAGGCAGCCCTGACTGAAACCTGCTTTCAGTATATACCCACTGCCTCTCCTAGAAACACAGTTTGGGTACGGTGAAGAGGCCCTTCCCCTCCAATCTTATGCTCTTAGCCCCTCTAATGCTCTAATTCACAGCTCAGGCACCACAACTACCTAACGCATGAGTCACAAATCATCTCCTTGACAGAGGACAAATATGCTCACGACAAAACTTGTTCTGAGAGCTTGTTACTTAATAAATAAAATTGTTAGTCTTTAAGGTGCTACAGGACTGCTTGCTTTGTTTTGCAAAGATAAGGACTAAAATGGCTACCCCAGTTGAGACTCTAAGTTAGGTAGTTTTGCCAGCAAGGATGAGAGCTAGTTGTACTCAAACGCAGCCTCTTGAACTCCTCTGCAAACTGATGTTCTGTGTCAGCCCATTTACTTACGCAGCCACAACAGAAAGAAATCTTTCCTTCCGTCAAGCCCCTGGAAAACAGAATGACAGAAAAAGCAGCTCAAACACAGACTGTTACAAAGCCCAAGTGAATCTTCCTATATTTTATTAGTGAGAGACCAGGTGCGTGAGGCAATATCTTTCACTGGACCACCTTCTATTGGTGAAAGAGCCAAACTTTCAGGCTACACTTATTGACATTTACCTTTACTCCTTACCTACAGCATAGCAACAAAGGGGTTTACGGAGCCTGTGCTGTGCTGCTCCAATCTGTGCTAGCATGTGAGATTGGGTAGCTGACTCAGGCTATGGCAACACTGCAGCCGTAATTCAAAATAACTTATGCAATATGCACAACACAAATTGCTTATGTAACCCTTGCGCCGGAAGAAGGCTGCAGCAACCAGGGCTGGGTTCAACATCTAGGGGTTCCTTTTCACCCATCCCACACAGCACCGGCTAGAGCCCCCACCCAGTAGCTTGGGAAATTCGCACACCCTGGGCGCCTCAGAGAGGCAGTGCTTCCCTACTCATAAGCACATGAGTTTGAGTGTAGACAAGAACTTTAATGAAAGAAGCAGAGAAGTCATATAGCATTAGATTGGGAAAATACCACAGCCAGAGTTCCTAACCAACCCTCCAGTGCCTGTCCCAATGGATGGAGCAGTGTCCCTTGCCTCTCAGGCTCACCAGTCCACACACACAAACTTTCTCCATATCCCCCTTCAAATGACCCACTTACAACTCTGTCCAGTCCATGCAGGTACTGAGACATCACTCTGATGCATTTCCTTATTGAACCTGAGGCAATGCCACCTTTGTGCTGGTCTGGCAGTCCGCTTGCTCCCTGCCAGCTGCCCCACTGGCCACCCACTGGTCGTGTGAGCTGACCAGCCGCTGCTCCTCCTACCAGCTGTCCACCGGTCACTTCTACTGGCTGGCTGCCAGTTGCTCCTACTGGCCAGCTGCTGGTTGACTTCTACTGCCTTGTAGGTTTTGCTATAGGCAAAACCCTTTGATTTCAGTTCATAGTGTCATTCAGCTGCCACCCTGTGATTTCAGCTCTCAGTGCTTTGGCTGTTAATCTCAGTAGGCACCAAAGCAGCGTCTCATATACAAATGTTAGCATCCAATTCTATCTTTGAACAGTGCAGGGGAAGGGCTAGTCAAACCAGACTTATAGCTATAAAACCAAAGCTTAGGCAGGACAAAGGCACTCAGCCAGCTGGTTCAACCAGTAACTTCTCACCCCTACCACTTCACGATGCTTAGCGGAAGAGAGCCCTGTGCAATCTCTGTCTTACGCAGTGATGATGACTGCCTGTACCCCCCACAACAACTTCAAGCATTGGTGAGACTTCACAATTCTTATACGTGGTATTAGCATACATTGCGAGTTTTACAACAATTTGTTTACAATAGACAAAACCTCATTGCTCCTTTGCTACCCATCAGGCTTTGTTTGCAAGGTATTACACCTTTGAATTTTCATGCAAATGATCTCTAAAAGACACATTCCTTACACGTACATTAACATATTTTGAACTCAATGATATCCAAACAGCACTGACATTTGAAATAAGTAGCTATGTCAAACTTTTCACTATTCATCTCATGACAAAGGGTAGAGGAAATGGAATACCATATCCCGAAATAGCAACCAGAGTGTAGCCATAGTCCCTGTGTCCCATCTGCTAGAGTGAGAGGACACTGACCTAAGAGAGAAACTATTTTTGTCACTATTACCCTGACTTGAATGCATGGTGTGGAAGGTCATAGGAGACCAAATGTACTGCCTGAAACTCCCAGAGTCAACTAGTTTAATGTTGAGCTCTGCCACTGGTGAAATCTTAACACAATGTTTAAATGAAACTCTGATTATGTGCTGAGCCACATATGCAGGAAAGATTTGTACTTACTGCTCAGATACTGTGGTACCTACAGACTCTATGGGGCTGATCACAGAGGTGAAGGCAGGATTCCGCCTGCTGTTTTTTAAAGAGGGCCGCAGAAACTTCCATTCACAGGCTCATTTCTAAAGGGATCCCACATGCTTGCTTTCTGCGGGCACAGCTAGCACTTGAATGCTAAGCAGTCAGTTCCCAGTGTAATTATTCTCCTTTAAGGACTTACAAACTGTGAGGTTACTAAAGTTTTCAGTGTCTGGATGGATAATTTTTCACTGTTTTTTTCCTCAGCTGGAGCAATGGTGTATCTTGGTTGTAGAGAGCTGTAAAGGAAATAGTGGTATTATGCACAGCTAAATTTATCTGCCTCTCCATCGTACCTAAGACTTTCAGTTCAGATTAGGGAGAATGTCTAGCAGTCTATGTATAACTCTCATACAACAAAACACAACACAAGGATGGATAGCACTGTTGTACAGTGTGTGACTTAAAATCCTCCCATGACATTTTTAATTATACAAATAAAGATTTTATTTATAGTTCAACATTCTAAAAGAATACAATGGGTCTTAAGATAAAGTGTTAAAATATGACCATTAAAGGTATAGCTTCAACCCTATGAGATCCCATCTGCAGAGCTAAAAGATTAGGTCCTAACACTACAGATAGAGTTAATGAAGTGAGCAAAGCTAGGTTTGGAATAGTTCCAGCTCTCTCAGAATACACACAAAAAGTAAAGTACAGAAAACTGTACTTCAGTAGGAGCTGCACCTATGAAGGTGCTTAACTACATCTCTTTCAGGTGGACAGTTTGAAAGGGAAAGAATCATGTCAGTACCAGATAATTTGGCAAGTAATCTACAAATGTAACCAAAAATAAATGGGAAGTTTAGCTAACATTTAGAATGCTGTTATTTGCACGTTATCTGAAAAAAAAAGGACTTTAAACATGAATTCAAAATTATATTGATCACCTCTAAGGTCTCTAAGTACTTAAACTATCGCTCTAATAAGATGCTCTAAATCAGTGGTTCTCAAATGCAGTTATTGTGGCTGCATGTTCCCACAAGGGGCTTCTCTTGTGGCCACAGCTGCCTAGGTGGTGGATGGGGAAAGGGAAACAGTGGATCCCTCTTTCTGTCCTACTCTGGAGCCAGAAACACTGGAGGAGCAAACAGCCAGCCTGTGTTTCCACCTTCCTGAGGACAATGGGTTCTGACTTCTGGCTTCAGTCCTTGGTTCACAGGCAGCAGGCTCCAGTTGTGCACTGGTGGGCTCTGTTCCCCGGCCCTGGGTTCACAATTGCTTCTGTTGCCCTTGGCTCCCTGCTCCCTTCCGGTCCACCTCCCCATCTAGGGCTTAATTTGTCCTACAGCTTCCCCAGACTAAGTAAATCTGCTGTGAAAAGTGATCTCACAACCACTGATCAGAACATCCCCACTTTTTCCTTGTGCTACTATAGATCAGCATTACAGTTCCAAGGTGAAGTGACCGCAGTGCAGCATCAGAATTACAGCTCAGTTACATTAGACATAATCTGTGACCTAGGTACAGTTTACAAGTCTATATTATTCATTACCGTCTAGAGCAAAAATTAGTATGATGCTGCTTGTGCTGCAGACAGAGGTTAACCTCCCCCCACCAACTCCTCTAAAATTCAAATTAGCCTACGATTCAGAGCCTTTGCCACCAGGTCATGAATGCTAAACAGTCTGCTTCTAGTCCAATCTGTTCAGTGCCTGGCTACTGATTATTCTCCATAGAAACCCTACTGGAGTCAGTTGTTATTCTCTCCTCATGCACTTGTATCGCTCCTGTATTTATATAAGATTAAGTAGTCCTGTTAAGGTTTTTTTGCCTTGCTGATTGGAGCCTATTTTAACTTCAATTAAGCCATCAGCCCAGCTTTCTAAAGGTAGAGCTATAGCTTTTCCATTGTAATTCTTTCCATCTTTTGTATGAAAACAATGTTGATGATTGGTTGCTTTTGGGATTACTCTGGAGCAGGTAACCAATGAGAAAAATCATAGAGGATAAATAGTGCCAGGCTCCCAAAGGTGCGGTGGCACTGTGTAATTATTGTTCCAGCCAGCTGAAAGCAGCAGGTTTTCTAGTTGCCTGCTTAGTTTTAGTCTGGCATGATTGCTAGCACAGAAAGACACTGATTATAACTAAACATTAATTATGACCTGCTATTACACGGCTCAGGGTACACTCAGGTTAACAGAGCTCCTACTACTGATTTATGGTTTTTTAGCAGTATATTTTCTAAGATTCGGTTTTCAGAACCTGATTTTGATTTTTCTGTATGTTTCTCCCACATCTCCTCCTCATGTATGGCTAGAGTTGTGGAGTTTCCTGTAGCATACCATACTGCAGCTCTGCTGCTACAACAAGTATAAACAGCTGAGCTGCTCTCAGATGAAGCATCGTGCATTTTTGTTGAGCTGTGACTCTAACACACATCCAAACCTACACAAAAGAACTTTTTTTTTTTTTTCTTCAAACATTTAAATTACACAGGCTGCTTAATGAGATTATTTGGATTGTGGGGGTATTTCACAGAATTTTTTTTTTTAGAATTTGAAAATGCAAAGCCCAGGTGAGCCGCTCTGCAATTGCATATATTATTGCTAGAGCTCAGTGAGAAGTTACAAAGTGATTTCTGTGACACTATGAACACAGTCTCTAACAATGATGAAATTTCACCACACAGTGATTGCACTGCATTGCAGTGAAAGAGGCTCAATTTGATTATTCCATTCCTCCTGTATTTACAACCTGACTGACCTCTGGGGAAAGGGTAGGACAGCTAGCCAATCATGCCAGAGACATTTCAAAAGGTCAAAGCATTTACTACTATAATTCACAGGCACTACAATTCTGAGACCTTGTTCTCATGATAAAAATTGGCAGAAGAACAGTTAACATGAAACATTTATCCATTTTCATGGCAACCATCAGACTATAAAATGTAAAGAATTAACTCCTTTCTTGTATCAGTGTTTGAGACTATGGCTTTTCTGTAGCTGCAGTAAAAAGTCCTTAAAATAAAACTAAAATTAATTTTTAACAGTTATTCTAGGCATCTCCAGACAGGTCCATAGCTTAGAATGACAAATTAAGAATGGCTTCTCCTTGCCAATTTCTTTACTTTTGCTTTTAGTGCTTGTATATAGCCTCAGATTGATACATTCTTTGAGTTTGCCAATAGTGCTCCAGTTACAAATCACTCCAGTATTCAAGAACACTCTTGTGTAATGGGATGTGCAGATCTAAAGGAACTTAGTCTCTGCCATCATTCATAAGCAGCAGGGTTCACATGCTCCAATCCATGACCTGATGATACACACCAGTACAATGTTTCACCATACAAGAGATTCCTCTACTCTCCTGCCACCTTGAAATAAAACATTTGTGAAATCTGAGGCTTCAGACATGGAAATATGGACAGATGAGAATAGTAAAGCCTGCCTGGTCCAGCTGGAATTTTGTGTAACCTCCTCTACACAAGATACCTCCGCCCTGACTTGAAATAATTCTTGAACTGTGGCAGAGCAAGAGACTTGCCTTGAATACCAGCCTATCTTAAAAAAGAAGGGGTCTGATGGTCGGGGTACTCTTCTCTGTTTAAGATTCAGTTCTATTTTAAATCATGACTTACTCTCCCATTATAACAACAAGAAGTCTTGTGGCCCCTTATAGACTAACAGATATTTTGGAGCACAAGCTTTCGTGGGCAAAGTGGGTCTTTGCCCACGAAAGCTTATGTTCCAAAATATCTGTTAGTCTATAAGGGGCCACAAGACTTCTTGTTGTTCTCGAAGCTACAGACTAACACGGCTACCTCTCTGATACTTGTCTCCCATTATAGAACAGGTTAGATTGACATTCAGGGTACCAATGTGACACGCTGCACGCTAGCAGAGTACAGCTGAGCCTAAATCAAAACCAGTCACATATTCAAAATGCAGATCTGAAGTTTGCAGATAAGGCCCATCTCTACTTGTCAACTATTTCAGCCCCTCAGTTTATTAAAAAGGAAAATAAATCCCATGCTGTACTCTGCAATGTTTACTTTGTACTCATATAGCAACTGCCATCCAGGGGGCCATCACTTGGGCACAGTGGACTGGGCAGCTTGGTGATCTCAGAATGGGTGGGGGCCTCAGGAAAAAGGGGCAAAGTTAGGACAGCCAGCCTGCAGCACTGCCCAGCCCGTGCTGGGTCCCCTCCTGCCACCAGCTCCTAGCATTGCTCAGACAGTGCCACCTGGGGATCTGCCAGTGATTTAAAGGGCCCGGGGCAGCAGCTATGAGCCTTGGGCCCTTTTGAATCATCAGGTCCCAGAGCAATTGTCCCCTTTGGACTCCCCCTCCAACCCCTGCCGCCCCAACACCCCGTCAGTGCGCCTGCTTCAATCCAAAGTTCCAAAAGTGCTTTATCAGACTTTAACAAATTAACCTGCCCACTGCTCCAGAGCCCCTGTTCTTTAAAAGCCAGACCACACAATCAAACCAAATACTTTTAGAACATGGTTTGTGGCCTCTTCCTCATACTATTCTTTTGGAGCTTGCTGAACAAGGTTTTTAAATAAACTTTGTGAAGGGGAGCTATATAAATGCATTAGATTACAATATATTTAATAGACCTATACATTAATTGACATTAATTCAAATGACTGATACAAAACAAATTAACTAGGAGGAAGTAGAAAGAGCAGCGAAACGCCAAAAGAACAACAAAAGCCCTGGAAAGAGGATCACAGGAGAGATGATCAAATACAGCAGAGAAATCAGGGCTTTCTTCCCAGTGGAAAACAGTTCCGCTACCATTTTTCCCAGAGCCGCCATATTTAAAAGGTGGCTGGGCAGCTTTGAGCTGCATGTGGCTCTCTAAGCAACCACTTGTGGCTCCCACCACCTCATCTCCTGCTTCCTGCCTGCCAATGAAAGAGCAGGACTTGATTTAAATTGGTTTAATGGCCGGTGCAAGCCATCAAACCATTTAAACTGAGCTTTGCTCTTTCAGCGCAGAAGGTCAGGGAGCTATTCCTGCTGCACTGTATGTACTGGAGGGCTGGGGTAACGTGTGAAGCCGCATGGAGGGGAACATGGTAGCTGGCTGTAGCCAGACAAAGTCTCCCCCTTACAAGCCAGCTTGCTCGCTGCCCCCCCCCCCCCCCCACTGAGGAGCACACAGGGCACGGAAACGGCTGCTGACAGCACAGTCTTTGATGCCCTCATTGAGGCCCAGATGTGCTAGCTTATCGTGACCCTGAGAAGCAGAAAGTACAGATAGAAGGCTAACAGGCCAAACTGTCAACAAGAGGAGGTGGGGGGGGGACCCTCAGGAAATCACCCCAGCTGGCATTGATGGATATGATGCACACACACAACCACCCCAGAAGGGGAAGTCCCCCCGCCCACACAAAAAGAATGTCCTGTACTCCTAAATTGCTTATCTCCTGTCTTACAAGTGCAAATTAAGTAAGAATTGCCCCTGTAACAAACTGGCGTCACAAAAGACAGACCAGTATAATCTGGCACCTTAGATAAGAAAGAGAATACGTAACCCAAAAAGGGGTATAAAAGGTGGGTTAGGCAGAACTCTAACTTTGAGTGCATTCCACCAACTACCTGCTGGTCGGGTTAGGTGATTGCCTCCCGAGGTCCACAACTGGGGACGCCCAACCTCGTATTCGTCTTTCCGCGGAATTGAGTGACCGATCCGGCTTGGCTACGCTGGTATCGAGAGACGCAGAGAGGGTAAGATATACCCATGGTAGGTCTCCATTTTTTTGTGCACAGCTAAAGAATTAGAGCTCTGTAACTAGACGTCGTTGTATCAAAATATCCTTGTGTCAGATGGTAACAGATATCTTTGTATTGGATTGTAACATAACTTGTTAACACCTGTACTTTGCTAGCATATAAGTAGTAGACAAGAGCTTTTGTAACCACACGCTTATAACTGTAGCTTAATAAACTTGTAACCAGTTAAGATCCAAGCCTGACTACTATTAACCCTTTTGTCACTGCAACACAGCCGGCACAACAAAAAGAACTTTAACTGTTTGGTTACTACAGCCTGGCCATAGGTAAGAGTGCTAGCAGGTCCCTGCTCTAACAGTAAAAAAAAATTGGGTTGTTTAGGACCTGGGGGATACCTCACCGCACATTACCCAGCCACCGGCTAACACTGGCGAAGGAGCAGGAGCACTGGAGTTCTTTTTGAAAAGTAAGTGAATCCTGGGTTGTGGAGGTTAAAGGCTGGAGGTGGACTGGGGCCACAGTTGGGCAGGGGGCTAAGGTTGCTGCAGGTTGGGACCTCAAGGGGGCAGGGTAGTTAAAGTCTGGTGGCGGGTTGGGGCCACAGGGTTTCTGGGGGGTTAAGGCTGTGGGGAGCTGGGGCTAAACCAAGTGGGGGGTTGCGTTCTGGCACCTTTTTTCCTAAAAAAAAAATTAAAGAACGATTGCCCTAATGAGTCATCCAGGCAAGGTGCTGATGATTATACTGACAGAGACTGAGATCGCAGATAGAAGAACATCTAGCAGATCAGTGGGAAGGATTCAGGAAAGACAGAAGTACCCTACAGTAGATACTGGCAATAAGATTAATAGCAGAGAAAGTTCGATGACAGAACAAGAACATCTACAATTGTTTCATCGATTTTCAGAAGGCATTTGACAGTATAGATCAGAAAATGACTTGGGTGGTGTCGGAGTGGCATGGAGAAGACAGCAGTCTGATATGGTTGTTGAGGGATCTCAACAACTACGTGGAGGCAGCGGTGAGAACGTGCTGAGAGTTGGGAAGTTGGTTTAGAATGAGTAGAGGTACAAGACAAGGAGATCCGATATCACCAAGTAGCTTCATCATGCACCTAGAGAGAGCAACGGACAAGATCAAGGAAGAGGTGGGAGGGATGAGAATTAACAACTTGAGTTTCACAGATGATATAGTTATCATCAAAAAAGATGAAGAGAAGCTAGTGAGAATGGTGCAGGTGTTAAATGAGGAATGGAAGCAGTATGGACTGATTATGGACATTGATAAAACAAATACAATGGTATTTGGAGATAAGGAAATGAAGGAAGATCCGTGTAGATGGGATCAAACTAGAGAACGTAAAGAAGTTCACGTATCTGGGGGAGCTTCGTGACATATGATATAGATTGTAAGAAGGAAACAGCAACTGGAATAGCAAAAGTAAGAGTGAGTTTGAAGGCGATGGATAAGATCTGGAAAAGCAAAGCAATTAGCTTCGGAACAAAGCTGACTGTCTTGAAAACGTGTGTATTCAGTAGCATGTTGTACAGATGTGAGGCATGGGTGATGATGAAAGATTCAAAGAAAAGGATATTGGTGTTCGAGGGGAGTTGCTATATAGAAAGCTCCTGAGAATAGGATGGTTGCAGACAGTCAACAATGAGGAATTAAATAGGAAGATACAGCTGAAAGAGAACCCACTGCAGAAGGTTATACAACAGAGGTTACAGCTATTCTGGCGTATCTGCAGAATGAACAATGAGCAAAAAGTCAAGACCCTGGTATTCACTCACATGTTAAAGCATACATAATCCAGTCAGTCCTACTGGTTCAGCCAATTGCTAAAACAGACAAGTTTGTTACATTTATGGGCAATAATCTGCCCTCTTTTGAAAGTGTGAGCAGACCTGAAAGTGAGAACAGACATTCACACGGCACTGTTGTAGCCGATGCTGCAAGGTATATATGTGCCAAATATGCCAAAGAGTTGTATGCCCTCTTATGCTTCAACCACCGTGCCAGAGGGTGTGATTCTGCTGCATTTAAATTGGTATTCCACTACTGTTATAACAAAGCAGTGGTGACTGGTGTGGAGGTTCTGGGGCGGGGGTTCTGTCCACATGCCCTCTCCCTGCCTATGATCTGTCTAGGCCCTGCTCCTACTCCAGCTCCTCTCCTTCCCCGTGCCACTTGCATGAGTGCAAGGATGGTCCCCGCTCTCCTGGAGCATCGCTGCTCTCAGGCTGCACTATCTGGGGGGGCACTGGGGGGATAGGCTGCCCCTGTGCTCACTGGAAGTGGTGCTCCACTGATGGTGAGTCTGCGGGGCCAGACATGGGGCTGCACGTGGCCCTGTGTAGCCCCACATGCTGCCCCATAACAGAGTTATTAAAATTACAGTTGTGACTATTTTCCAAATAGTGATTAATTACAATGCTCTTTTAAACAATGTAACAGCCCTAATATTTAGGGCCAAATACATTGAAGTCAATGTAGCTACACTGATTCACACCAGCTGAATGTCTGTCCCAGGGTGAATGCATGTGCCTGTATGGGCAGGCAAGCATATTATATTATAGACATTACATTTCCTGCAGAATGTTCCTTCTCTTCACTAAGATGCTTGATATATGTAAATAATATGGAGATATACACATCTCACAGAGCTGGTGGGGATCTTGAGTGCAGGTTCCTGACCTCTTGGCAGGACCAAGCACCAGACTTGAGAATTTCTTTATTTACCTCAGACCCCTAAATGGCTCCTAAGGTCTGAACTCACAACCCTGGGTTTACAAGGCAATGCTGTAACCACTGAGCCATTCCCCCCACTTTTTTTTTAAACAAAAAGTGTTTTGAGGAGGACAAAACATTGTCAAATCACACCACTTCTTTTTTAAACTTGTGTCAAAGTGTACCTACAATTTTCAATTGCAGAGCGAACTTTTTTTACGATTTGATGGGAACATTACAATTTGCCTCCTTCAAACAACCGAAATAATCTCACACTAGTATTACAACTAAATATAAAAAAAAAAATCTAATCCAGCAATTAATAAGGATACATGAAGTCATGGTGAAGCAGAAGTTAAAAGGACAGCCATGGAGCCTTCAACAGTTTCTGGGCTTGTCTACACTACCACCTTCCTTCGAAGGAAGGATGGTAATTAGGGTGTTGGGAGTTTACTAATGAAGTACTGCTGTGCATAGGCAGCACTTCATTAAGCAAATTTGCCCCTGCGGCAACTTTGAAGTTTTAAACTTCGAGGTACCAGCATGCATCTAGCCACAGCTCACCCGCCAGTACTTTGAAGTGCCGGGGCAACTTCGAAGTCCCCTTACTCCTCAAAATTACCCCTTCCAAAAAGTTTGAGGAGTAAAGGCACTTCAAAGTACCAGCGGGTGCACCATGGCTAGACACATGCTGGTACTTCAAAGTTTAAAATTTCAAAGCTGCTGCTGGGGGGGGGGAGGGGGGGCGTGAGAGAATTTGCTTAACAAAGTGCTGTCTATGCACTGCAGCACTTCATTAGTAAACTCCCAACGCCCTAATTACCATCCTTCCTTTGAAGGAAGGTGGTAGTGTAGACAAGCCGTATTAGAAAAAATGTAGACATTAAAAAAATCCCCTCTGCTCTGAACACAGACCGAGGGTTTTCAGTCTTGTAATAAACTGGTCAAAATAAAAGGAAACAAAAATCTAATGGTGTATTAACCTTTGTCCCTCTTTCCATACCAAAAGTGCAAATACAATTTGATCTAAAAGTAGAGCTTGACAAGCAACAATGTACAACCAGCCACTTTCACCCCTCTTTTAAGAGATGTAAAAGCTTGAGTGTCAAACAATGCCAAATGTACAGCCCATTTAAGTTACGAGTTCACTAGTTTTAGCTAGGATACATCTGGAACACTAACTAGTGATTAAATAAAAAGTAAAGCAATTTTTTTCTCTTAAAAAGCATTAGTGGAATGTACCTGAAGACACTGCAGGGATATAACATGTTACCAGTTCAATTTTGTGAGTCAGTTAAAACATTGTTTCAGTCAGTTCAGTTCCAGATATAAAAATCTGTATTTTTAAATGATCTGCAATCCGCACTGTGAAGAGGGAAAAAGAGCAAATTTACCCCTTCATGTAAATTAAGTATTTTCCCATTGAAAGTATGCCTACAGCAACTGATAGTACTGAAATGTAAAATCATTTTGTAGAAAGGGATCCAACACAAAACTTCTGCATCCAAATCCCATCCCTCACACAATCTTACTAAACCCATACCAAGACCTTTCTTGCTTGGCCTCTGCAACCCAGGCTCCAAACTTCACAAGGTTTAAAATTAGGATCCAGATTTTTCACTTCTGGACCCTGTGCAGTTAGATAATCCCAAATCTCTCACTGAAGTCAGATGCTCAAAAGCTCCTGAAGTCAGTGGCACTTTGATTTGTGACCTGCACCACTTTTTAAAGTTGAGTATTAAAAAAATTAAACACTGTGCATCATTTGTAACAGGAACCAGTGCCTTTATCATTTTAATGCTATTTGTTTAATACATGAGAGAGTCCAGTTTGACAGGCAGCACCATCTTTCCAGAAGCAAAGCAGCTACTTTACATATTTTTATCTGTGTGACAAACCCATTTGTAAGGCAATTTACTCAAATGCACATGGTTGAAATAATGTATTGCATCAGTTTAATGAAGCATCCACAGATGAATCAGCATAAACTGAAACTCCTCTAACAGTTACTTGTACTTGTAGAATTGTTTGATTTAGAGAAAGCATCAAATTTAAAAGGCACTGTGGACCTAATGAAGTGATTCCAAGTCTTTCATAGGTTTATAGTGTGGTTCTGATATATTAGAGTACACTCATCCCTCGTTAAATGAGTACATTACGAGTACTCACTAAAATGAGGGACACACACACACCTACCTTTGTTCACTAGATGAGTGAACTCCCCTGCTAATATGAGCCTTAACACCCTCCCTGCAGCTCCATCCTGCTGCAGCCTGAACCCCCCGCTAGCTCCACGGACCCAACCAGCCGCAGCCTGAACCCTCTGCTGGCCCGCAGCCTCCCCAACCCCATAACCTGGCCTGCTCCCAACACCCACCCGGCCCAGCCCCCTAGCCCACCCACTCCAGTAAGATAAGAACTTACTTACCACTGTTGCAGCCTGGAGGAGCTGCCGGTACCTCCAGCTGTGCACATCAAAGCCACTCTGGCTGTGCGGTGGGGTGCCTGTGGCCGTGCAGTCAGGCACCTCCAGCCACCCTCCACGGCTCCCCCCCGCATCCTCTGGCCTGGCTTGGCCCCTCTCAATGCCCTCCTCCCTGGCTCACAGCTCCCCCCCGCACCCTCCAGCCCAGCTCGGCCCACTCCCAACACCCCCCTGTACCCTCCGGCCCAGGCTGGCCTGCTCCCAACACCCTCTGGTACCCTCCAGCCCAGGCCGCTCCCAACACTCCCCTGGCCCGCAGCTCCCCATGCATGCCCAAGCCTGGCCCATCCCCAACACCCACCCCAGCCCAGTCCCTGAACCCCCACCCCACCCAGCCCACTGCACCACCCCAGGTACCACTCGTGCAGCCCAGAGGAATGAGCCACCATCTCCTCCAGCAGAACTGCCACCAGGTTTTAACCCTCCCTCCTGCCCATGCTCCCAAACTGCCCCCAACCTTTAACCCCCTCCAACCCTGCCCCCGCAACCCTATGTTCACTTACCTTTCAAAAGCAGCACCACATGCTGCCACTCCTTTGCCAAGTTAGGAGCACTAGACTCCAATCAGAGACTTTTATGTGTATTTAATGGGAATTTAGTGTTCCTCTTACAAGTTTTCGCCTACAAGCAGAAAGCTGGGAACCAACTGTGCTCTTATAGTAAGGGATGAGTGTATAGGTATTATAGAAAGAGCTATTATTTTGACACATTTGGGCTCTCAACTACACAAGATTTTGCCATGAAAAGTGGCTGCTAAGTTGTGGAAAATTTCAACTTTTCACTAAAAAAAAAAACACTACCACATTTTGGGGGTTTGCTTTTTCAATGAAAATTTGAAATTTTCTGCAGAAAATGCCCCCCCTTAACCTCCACAACATTGTTTTTCAATCAGCTCTAATATTGGTCTTGGACCTGATATCAAAGTATAGATCTTGGCACCTGGCTGGCCAAGAGAAAGAAACTGGCAAAAAAGAAGGCCCAGAAGCAGGTTGCCAAGAGCCAGTGAGAAACTCTGTCAAAATCTGAGCCTCTAAAGCAACTGGCATGCTGTAAAACCTAAATCAATTTGCTGCAGTCTTCTCTACCTGCCAGCTCACTCTCTTGCAGCATATCTGAGCCAAGGAGCAGGGATTTTGTTACCACTTGGTGAATAAATGGTAAGATAACTGGGCAACTACTGCTTACAGAGCAGCTTGAATGTGCTATTACTATATAGGAGGTAAATGCTAACTTAATATCCCAGCACATAGCACCAGCAGGATGCTTATTAGAAAGAATGTAGACACTGAGGGAAAAATCCCCTTTGCTCTGAACACAGACTGAGGCCAGGGGTAGATGTATGGCTTAAACAAGCTTTGGAAATACTGAGTTTGTGAACAATCAAAGCAGAAATTGTTGTAAGGGCTCAGATCATGCTTTATAGAATTGTTGAAAGGTAAAACACTGAAAGCTCATGAACTGGGTTGATCAAATTCTTGCATTTGATACTCTCACAGAAAGCTCTCATGTCTAGCTCTTTCTCCTACTATCCCCATGCTCGTCCTTTCATCTCACATTCTCCTTTAATTGCTTTGCCCACCATTATCTTTCTGCTTCTTATCCTGATGCCTCAACCACTCCCTCTCCTTAGCCACCGGCTCTCACTCCTCTTTCGAGCTCTTTCCCTACATCCCAGCTTTCTCATCTTTCAAGATCTCTAAGTCCCACAGTGCCTAATTATTAGCCCTGTTTGTATGGAATCTCTTTGGAGGAGGAAATGTGCTTCAAGGCACATCAGGACAAACCCTTATGCATGTGTGTAACTTTACTCCTAAATAGTGCTGTTAGGGTTGGTTAGTCTGTATTTTCTGGTGTCTGAAAAACCCTCACCACATAGATAGTTGGGGCATTCAAGGGTTTTTAAGTTTCATTTGGAACTTTACACATCTCCCTCCATCCCTTCCTCTTTTCCATGTACGTCTCTGTATGATCTCCTGCAGTCCCATCACTTCTATCAGCCTGTGTCCTCTCCCTCCCTTTGCAGAGTTGGTTCCCTTATCTTTTCTACAAGTTCTGCCACAGCCTTCCAGATTCTTTGCTCTCCTTTCAGCCTCGACTGATCTTAGTCAAGACACTTACAGGTGTTCTTATTTCACAGGTACAGAATCTAGGGGAAAAGTGTCTTGCATAGAATCACACATTCTAATCCACTGAAGTCAAGAGGCATCTTTCAATTGACTAGAATAGGAGTTCAACTCAAGGAGTGACACTCAGTCCACTAGGCCATGTTGCATACACCAGTGTTAGAATAAAATCTAAGTCACATGAACTTATTAAACAATAACAAAAATCTTTCTGGTATTTCCTGAGGCTCAGAATAGCAAAATCAAGTTCCATTATATTGTATTTATCCTGCCAGAAGTGAAGCAGCAGAAACTGGTTATCCTGAAAGGCTTCTGGTAGTTTTTAACACATAAACTGGTTAGCAGAATAAAGCACAGAAACCATTCAATCCCTGCTAGAACAACTCCTAGGTAAGACCCACTCACTGTCTGTTCAGCTGATCTGAACAATAAAAAAGAGTATTAAAAAGGCATTTTATAAAGGCGTAAACATACCTGATTTATCCTTGTCTACCTCTAACTACTAGGGTCTCCTGAAAAGTGTCAAAAATAACCAATTGACTCAATCTTAGCACACATAGGGCCAAGTCCTAAAAGCTGACATTAGCTATCCTCCAGGCTACATGGTCTGCATGGAGTCCCACTGAAATCAGTGCTGAGGGTCTGCCAACACTGAACATCTTGTACAACTGGGGATCCATTACTGATAATTACAGACAGCGCAGATAGCAAGGCTGTAGATTTAGGCTGCCCAACATACTTCATAATCAGACCCTATTTTCAGCTGCTTATAAATTTGTCAAACTCTGGGCTCAAATTTTCCACATCTGGTGTTTGCATCATGCTAGCCTAAAAACATAAATAGGAAGACCAAAAAGGAATCTGAAGAACAGCTAGCCAAAAACTTGAAAAGTAAATGTACAGCAGAAGCAGGAAGACTGCTAAACAACCAAGGGGGCCACTCTATGAATGAGATACTAAAGGAACACTCAAAGATGATAAGGTCATTTTGGAGAAACTAAATTAATTCTTTGTATTGGTCTTCACAGCTTAGGACACAAGGGACATTCCCAAACCTTAGCCATTCTTTTTTAGGTGACAAATCGGAGGAACCATCCTAGCCTGAGGTGTTGTTAGAGGAAGTTTTGGAACAATCTGATAAAGTAAACAATAATAAGTCACCAGGACCAGATGACATTCACCTAAGAGTTTGAAAGAACTCAAGTGTGAAATTGTAGAACTAACTGTGCTTTGTGACCTTTAAATCATTTTCTGTGCCAAATGACTGGAGGATAGCTAATGTGATACCAATTTTCAGAAAGGGCTCTAGGGATGATTCTAGCAATTAAAGGCTGGTAAGTCTAACTTCAGTTGCAAGCAAATTGGTTGAAACTATAGTAAAGAACAGACACATAGATGAACATAATTTGGTTTTTGTAAAGCAAATTCATGACAACTCCGCCGTGAAGCCTCTGGGGGTTCCATGCCAGTATCAAGCCTGGATAAAGGAGGAGGGCTGGTTAGATGAGTGACGACACACTGACCGTGAAACAACAATGCAAATGAAATCTGATGCTAATATGACTAAACGATAAAAGATACTGGCTCAGATGTCGCCCAGATAAACAAAGGCCGCAACACCAATTGAGCGATCAGGGTTGGGTCGATAAGTTGGCTACCAAAAGAAAATTACAACTAACACTTATGTTATCAATTGGAACATGGACCATCCAAACACTGTGGGTGACTGGAAAATTAGAGCTGCTTCAGAAGGAGATGGAGAGATACTGATGTGATATGCTTGGACTGGTGGAGATGAGCTGGACAGCATGGGAGAGATGCATGGTTGCAAAATCATTTGGTAAGGGAATGAAACAAAACATGAGGCAGGAGTCGGATTCCTTCTTAGCAAAAGAGCTAGAGGAGCATTGTTAGGATACAAACTGGCGAGTACAAGAATGATTGTAGTGAGATTTGAAGCAAAACCATTCAACATCTCAGTAATTCAGGTGTATGCAGCCATGTCAAATAGAGCAGAGGGAAAGACTGAGCTATTCTATAAGTACTTGACAAAGACGCTGGAGGAGATACTGAAGAGAGATGTTTTGATCATCGGAGGAGGTTGGAACAGATAACGAAGGTTGGGATATGGAGAAAGAAACAAACAAGGTGAGAAACTATTAGAGTTTGCTATGGAGCATGAGAGGGTGATCTGCAACACTAGATTCCAACAAAAGGACTATAGGAAGTGGACATGGTGATTGAATGACAGGAAGTCCAAGAACATGATAGATATGATTTTGATAAGAAAATTGGGTAACATCAGTACAGCAGAGCCACACTTTTCAAGGAGCAGATATAGACTCAGCCCACAGTCTAATGATCACAAACATCACGATAAAAAGTGTAAGACACAGTGTAAGAAAAGAAGAGATGTGGCAAGGCTAGGCAAGGAAGAAATAGGGAATACATGCAGAGCAACGCTTGCAGAGAAGTTTAGGAACACAGGCGCAGAAAATAACTTAGATGAGAGAGCTGAATGGATAGCCATGGCAATAGAAGAGGCAATTGAGCAGACTGTTCCGGAAGAACAGAAGATCAGTAAGAAGCGGATTAGGCAGGAGATACTGAAGTTGGTCCAAGAGAAGAGAGCATTGAAGATCAGAAGGGATGTTTCTGAGCGGACGGAACAGCTATACACAGTGCAATGCAATGTGGTAAGGAAAGTGGCCAGAAAGGATAAGGTGAAATGGTTAGCGGAGCAATGTGAAGATACAGAGAGGCATATATGTATGGAGAATGTAAGACCAGGAGATGTATAAGATGATTACGAATATTAATAGGAAGTGGCAGCCAAAGCAGATAGCGATCAAAGATGAGAACGAAGAGGTACTCATGAACAAGGAAAAGATTGTGCAGCAATGGACAAGATATTACACCGATTTGTACCAAGCACAGTTGGATCCAAGTGTCTCAGAGAGACTGATCAAAGAACTGAAAGATATCTCCACTCACCATCGAGAGCAATACCGGTATTTCAAAGGAGGAACTAGAAAGAGCAGTGAAATGACTAAAGAACAAGAGCCCTGAAAATGATAAGATCACTGGAGAGATGATCAAATATGGCAGAGAAAGTATGATTCAGGAAATACACTAACTACGTAATATAACATGGAAAGAAGAGAAGGCACCTAAGAAACAGATAAGATCTGTGCTAGTGAGAATACACAAGAAAGGAAGCATACTGGAGTGCAAGAACTCAAGAACGATTGCTCTAATGCATCATCAAGGCAAGGTGCTGATGATGATAATGACAGAGAGAATCAGATCACAGATGGAAGAACATATAGCAGACAAGCAAGTAGGGTTCAGGAAAGACAGAAGCAGATATTGGCACTAAGAATTATAGCAGAGAAAGCTTGATAAAAGAACAAGAATATCTATACTTGTTTCATCGATTTTTAGAAGGCATTTGACAGTATAAATCAAAGTGATTTTGGCGGTGTTGGAGTTGTATGGAGTGGATAGCAGACTCATACAATTGTTGAAGGATATCAGTGACAATGCAGAGGCAGTGTGGGGAGAATGTGTGGGGAGTTGGAAAGTTCATTTAGAACCAGTAGAGGTAAGAGACAAGGTGATCTGATATCACCGAGTATCTTCATCATGCATCTAGAGAGAGTGAAAGAAAAGATCTAGGAAGAGGTAGAAGAGATAGCTGTGCATGGGAAAAGAATTAACAACTTGAGGTTCACAGATGATATAGTTATCATTGAGGAAGATGAGGAGAAGCTAGAGAAAAAGGTGCAGGTACTAAATGAGGAAGGGAAGAGGTACGACTGATTACGAACATTGATAAAACAAAAACAATGGTATTTGGAGACAAGGAAATGGAAGGAAGATCAGTGCAGATGGGATTGAACTAGAGAACAGAGAAGTTCACATATCTGGGGAGCAACCTAATTTATGATCTAGACTGTAAGAAGGGAATAGCAAAAGCAAGAGTGAGTTTGAAGGTGATGGATAAGACCTGGAAAAGCAAAGTGATTAGCTTAGGAACAAAGCTGAGCATCTTGAAAATGTGTGTATTCATCAGTATGTTGTACCGATGTGAGACATGGGTGATAACAAAATATTCGAAAAGAAGCATATTGGCATTTGAGAGGAGTTGTTATAGAACGATCCGGAGAATAGGATGGATACAGGTCACCAACAAGGAATTATATAGGAAGATATAGCCAAAAGAGAACCTACTGCAGAAAGTTACACGACATAAATTACAGCTATTCAGGCATATTTGCAGAATCAATGACAAATGCAAAATCAAGACCCTGGTATTTGCCATAATGGATGGTTCGAATACGAGTGGCAGAACCCACAGAGAATGGGTAGATGATGTAGTAGAGTGGTGTGGAGCTAGTCTACAGAACTAAGCCACTCTGCATTGGACAGGGAATGACTGAAGGAAATAGTGAGAGAGAACTCAGGCACCAATGGGCACCGAGCCCATGGTTGATGATGATGATGAAATTTATAGCTCACCAATCTATTAGAATTCCTTGAGGGGGTGAAAAAGCACAGGGACAAGGGGGACACAGTGGACATATGCTGTATCTACACTGGCTCCCAACTTCGAAGGGAGCATGGCAAGTAGGGTGTCGGGAGATTATTAATGAAGTGTTTGTAGTGCATGTGCAGCACTTTATTAAACTAATTCTCCCCCACAGCAACTTTGAAAAGTTAAACTTCGAAGTGTTGGCTTGTGTGTAGCTGTGGCCCGGGCAAATTTGGAGGAGTAAATTGACTTCGAAGTAGCCCAGGCACTTCGAAGTCCCCACAGATGAGCTGAGGCTACACGCAAGTCCGCACCATTAGCTTAATGAAGTGCTGCATATGCACCGCAGCATTTCATTAATAATCATTAATAATCTCCCGACACCCTACTTAGCATGCTCCCTTTGAAGCCGGGAGCTAGTGTAGACACAGCCATAGCGTACTTAGATTTCCAGAAAGCTTTTGACAAGGTTCCTGACCAAAGGCTTTTAAGCAAAGTAAGCTATCACAGGATAAGAGGGATGATCCTCTCAAGGATTGGTTAAAAGATAGGAAACAAAGGATAGAATAGGAATGAATGGTCAGTTTTCAGAATGGAGAGAGGTGTGTCCCCCAGAAGTCTGTACTGGGAATAATCCTATTCAACAGATTCATAAATGAGCTAGAGAAAAAAGGTAAACAGTGAGGTGGCAAAATTTGCAGATGATACTAAACTGCTCAACAGAGTTAAGTCTAAAGCAGACTCTGAAGAGCTTCAGAAGGATCTCACAAAACTAGGTATCTGGACAACAAAATGGGAAATGAAGTTTAATGTTGACAAATGCATAGCAACGTACATTGGAAAACATAATCCCAACTATCCATATGAAATGAGGGGAACTAAATTAGCTGCTACCACTCGAGAGTGAGATCTTGGAGTCATTGGCCGTTTCTACACAGGCCACTTCCTTCGGAAGTGGCGTACTAATACAAGGAGCGAAAGATGCTAATGAGGCATGGATGTAAATTCCCTGTGCCTCATCAGCATAACGTCACGTGATTTGGAATCTGGAAGACCGTTCTTCCAGACTCCAAAACGCTGTGTAGAAGTACGGCTCTGGGGGGGCTTCCAGAAGGAAGTCCTTCTTCCGGAGGCCCCTTCTTCCTGAAAATTTTGGGAAGAAGGGGCCTCCAGAAGCCCCCCCAGGGCCGCGCTTCTACACGGCGTCTTGGAGTCTAGAAGAACAGTCTTCTGGACTCCAAATCACGTGACGTTATGCTAATGAGGCACGGGGAATTTGCATCTGTGCCTCATTAGCATCTTTCGCTCCGTGTATTAGCATGCCACTTCCAAAGGAAGTGGCCTGTGTAGTAACAGACATTATGAATAGTTCTCTGAAAATAGACACTCAGGCTATGTCTACAGGCAGAGCTATTTTGGGACATGCTGGGACACTGAAATAGCTACCTTGTATCTTGGAAACATACCCGTTGGTTCAAAATATTTTTCGACGTAATAGTCATACTATTTCATGATCCCTGTATGCCTCATTGCAGGAGTAAGGGATGCTTTGAAACAGCACATTATTTCAACATTTGGCACTGTTTAGATAGTGCCAAATGCCAAAATAGCTTATTTCAAAATCAACTGAAAGTAAGATATGCAATTTACGCGATGCAAATTGCATATCTTATTTTGAGCTTAGGGTGCCTTAAAGACATAGCCTCAATGTATAGCAGCATCAAAACAAAACAAGCAGAATGTTAATCATTAAGAAAGGGATCAAGAATAACACAGAGATTATCTTACTGCCTACATATAAATCCATGGTATGCCCACATCTTGAATACTGTATGCAGATATGGTTGCTCCATTTAAAAATATAGATATTGAAACTGGAAAAAGTTCAAAAAAGGGCAACAAAAACGATCAGGGATATGGAAAGGTTGCCTTATGACAAGAGAGTAAATAATTCTGGAACTTTTCAACTTGAAAAGGAGAAAAGTAAGGAAGCAGTTGATAGAGGTCTATAAAAACCAAGACTGGTATGGAAAAAGAGACTAAAAAGAGCTATTTACTCCTTCCTAGAACACAAGAAGTGGGGTCACCAAATGAAATTTACAGATTAAAACAAACAAAAGGAAATACTTTTTCACACAACTCACAGTCAACCCACAGAACTCCTTGCCAGAGGATGTAGCAAAGTCCATGACAATAACGGGGGTCCATAAAGAGCTAGATAAATTCATGGAGGAGAGGTCCATCAGTGGCTATTAGCCAGGACGGGCAGGAATGCTGTTGCCATCCTCTGTTTGCCAGAAGCTGGGAATGGGCAACAGAATATGGACCATTTGATGATTACCTGTTCTGTTCATTACCTCAGGAGCACCTACCATTACCCACTGTCAGAAGACAAGATACTGAGCTAAATGGACCTTTGGTCTGGGCCAGTATGACCATTCTTACAACTTTAGCAAAACTGTTTGTCTATCTCAAAAAACAAGTCTGGGGGAAAATGTTTTGTACATATTAAAAAAAAATTAGAACCATTTCATTCCAAGGCATTAGCACCCCTTCCACCATGCTTTAAGGCAAAAACTTTAAATGATGCAGTGGAATTGCTCCTGTGGAAGGAATGTGCATCACAGGAAGTTTTACCTAAATTTGTCTAAGTTATGAGCCTCTGAATAGCTTAGTGTACGTATAATCCATACGGATTAATTTAGTACTTAATTCTCTGAAGACTCCACCTGTACTGAGCATATTTCAGCTAGGGTTCCAAACTTCCTGCATCTTGGAGCTGGGCTGTGAGAGACATGCTGGTAGCTGTGGGGAGCCCTGATGGACCCTCCGCCTGCTGTGGGTGGGAGGCTTGAGCAGACTCCTGCCCAGTGTTCCATCAGTCTAGTGCCCTTGGCCCCAGCCCTACTCTTGCATAGGACAGGTGGAGGGACCAAGGCACCTCGCAGCTGCCAGGGTGGTGCTTTCCAACCTGGGTCCAGCAGGGAGGCTGCAGCTCAGAGCCGCAGCCTGGTCATGGTAGTTCAGAACCATACAGAATATTAGCCAAGATTGGCAGCTCACCGACCCTACTCAAACTCATAACATCTTTTCACGAAAACATGAAAGCAACAGCGTAATAAGATGGATCTACATCGGAACTGTTTGCAATGAACAGTGGAGTCAAACAAGGGTGTGTTCTTGCCCATACCCTCTTCTGCATATTCTTCTCAATTCTACTAAATTGCACAATTCAAAACTCATGCAGTGATGTATTTCTCCACACAAGATTAGATGGGTCTCTCTACAACCTGGCAAGGCTCAAGGCCAAAACTAAAGTCAAGAAAGTTCTCATCAGGGAGCTCCTCTTCACAGACATTCACCTTTTAGTACACTACACTCAAAAGTTACACCAGAACAATTCTAAGGTCACTAAGTCAAGCACTCAAAAGTTAGGATCTGAATCGAAGACACGCTACAGTCACTGATGGATTTTCTATCCAGAGCCTGCAAATTGTTTTCCCTTGACATAAGCATGAAAAAAACTGTTGTATTGCCTCATCTCAACAACCCAATGTTATTCTGGATAACAGCCCATTAGATGTGGTTCAACAATTCTGTTAGCTTGGATCTACTGTCACTACAAACCTATCCATGGACTAAGAATGGAACATGAGAATCAGGAAGGCAGCTATGATTTATGGCAGACTTATGAAATGAGCATGGAACAATCCTAAGCTGACGGTGAAAACAAAGATACTAATCCACCAGGCATGTGTATTGGGTATCCTGCTATAAAGCTCTGAGGCACGGACCACCTACACGAACCAGGATCAAAAACTGAATAGCTTCCACCTTTGCTGCCTCCGCAGAATTATGAATATCAACTGGCAAGATAAAGTTTCAAATGCAGATGTCCTGTCAAGATCTGGCATACCCAGCCTCATAGCGATCCTCAACAGCAGAAGACTACAATGGCTTGGTCATGTGAGAAGAATGGGTGATGAACATCTTCCCAAAGAAATCCTCTTCGGTGAACTGTCATGTGGGTTGAGAACAAGAGGAAGACCAGAGCTAAGATTCAAGGATACAGGCAAAAAAAAGACCATGAAAAAATTCAGCATCGATCCAAAATCCTGGGAATCTACGTCATCCAAGTGAAATACCTGGTGACGACTGCTACGCCAGGGCACGTCATTCTTTGATAGTATATGTGCAAGACATGCAAAAGAACTTCATCTTAGAAGGAAAAACTCTCAGACTCAAGAATTTGGAGATAGACTGAAATACAGTTATAGCAATCGATTGTGAAAATCCAATATTGGATGGATAAGCCACGAGAGAAGCTGCAAACTCAAACAATGCCCACCGATCCTCACCACCACTAACCACCATCTCTCAATATGAAAAGGGGCCATATTATCATATTTATCACAATGCACATGGCCAGTGGCCAAATCAAGATTGCAAAATTCAAATCCTAACTTTTGAGTGCTTGACTTAGTGACCTTAGAATTGTTTTAGTGTAACTTTTGAGTGTAGTGTAATAGAAGGTGAAGGCCTCTGTTGTGATTCTACATGTTATTATCTAAACAGTGTTTATACTTTTTTTGGCTCAACATTCTCTGTATTTACAATCAAAATAGCAATTTTGAAGCATATTCCACAAGGTACATACACAGTGTATACTTCCAAAAGTATGACAAGCCTCTCATCACTCTGGTTAAAAAAAAGAGAAGTTACTCACCGTAGTAACGGTGGTTCTTCGAGATGTGTCCCCGTGGGTGCTCCACAATAGGTGACGGGCTTGCCCGGCGCCGCAGATCGGATCTTCCAAGCAGTTTCTGCCGGACCGCGCATGCGCCGGCGCGCGCCGCTCCCTTGCGCGCTCCTGGCCACGTGCGCGATCCGGTCCCCGCCAGTTCCTCGACCAACCGCCTCGGGTGCCCCTGCAAAACACTAACAGAGATCTGAAGCGGGGAGGATGGGCGGGTAGTGGAGCACCCACGGGGACACATCTCGAAGAACCACCGTTACTACGGTGAGTAACTTCTCTTTCTTCTTCGAGTGTCCCCGTGGGTGCTCCACAATAGGTCACTACCCAGCAGTAACCCAAGATAGGAGGTGGGTAATCGGATTATGTGCAGCTCGTCCCCGAGAGGACCGCTGCAGAGAGACGGGTATCCTCTTGGAATACCCTGTGAAGGGCGTAATGTTTGGCGAAGGTGTCGTAGGACGACCAGGTCGCCGCTCTGCAAATGTCTTTTAACGCAACGCCCTTGAAAAAGGCTGTTGATGCCGCCACCGCCCTGGTGGAATGAGCCCTGGGAGTGGCCGATAAAGGAGTCTTTCTGAGCTCGTAGCACATTTTTATGCAGGATACAATGTGCTTTGAGATTCTCTGCGAGGAGAGACCCTCTCCTTTTGATTTGGGAGCGAGGGAGACTAGGAGTCTATCCGTTTTCCGGAAGGACTTGGTCCTGTCTACGTAGAAGGCTAGCGCCCTCCTCACATCCAGGAGGTGTAGGCGCGCCTCTTCGTTGGAGTTATGAGGTTTTGGATAAAACGAGGGTAGAACAATAGGTTCGTTGATGTGAAACTCGGAAGAAACTTTGGGGACAAAGGCTGGATGCAGCCATATGGTTACCGCCTCCTTGGAAAAAACAGTGCAGGGTGGCGTTGCCATGACTGCCGCGAGCTCGCTCACCCTACGAGCTGACGTAATTGCGAGAAGAAAGGTCGTCTTAATTGTAAGGAGGCGGAGGGGAACCGTGGCCAAGGGCTCGAATGGTGGTCCCATCAGTGTGGTAAGCACTAGGTCCAAGTTCCACGAAGGTGGAATCGGTTTCCGAGGGGGGTAGAGGTTTATCAACCCTTTGAGGAACCTGGTAACCATAGGGTGGGCGAACACCGTGTGCCCTTCCTCCTCATGTCTGAACGCCGAGATGGCGGCAAGGTGGACCTTTAACGAGGATAGCGAGAGTCCTCCTCTCTTGAGGTCCAGTAAATACTCTAGAATTGTAGGTATAGGCACCGAAAGGGGGGCCAGCTGTTTGGTAGAACACCAAGCCATGAAGCGACTCCATTTTTGTTTGTAGGTCTTCCTAGTGGAAGTCCTCCTGCTACTTTCTAGGACATGTTGTACTGCCACTGTGCATGTGCTCTCTAGGGAGCTGAGCCATGGATTAACCACGCTTGCAGTCGCAGGCTGTGGGGGTGCGGATGCACTATGGACCCCTGGGCTTGCGTGAGCAGATCCGGCACCACCGGAAGAGGCATCGGTGGACGGTCCGACATGCGCAGGAGTAGGGGGAACCATTGTTGGCGATCCCACGTTGGGACTATCAGGATCATCCGGGCCCTTTCCCTCCTGGCTTTTTGCAAAACTTTGTGGATCAGCACTGTGGGAGGAAACGCATAAAGCAGGGGGCCCCCCCACGGGATCGCGAACGCGTCCCCCAGGGACCCCCATCCCAGTCCTGCCCTGGAGCAGAATCGTGGGCACTGCTTGTTGTGCTGAGTGGCAAACAGATCTATTTGGGGAAAACCCCATGCGTGGAAAATCGACCGTAGCAGATCGAGACGGATCTGCCACTCGTGTGTGAGCGCAAAACGCCTGCTCAGCTGGTCTGCCTTCACGTTGTGCGCACCCGGCAAGTATGAGGCTTTCAAAATTATATCGTGGGCGATGCACCAGTTCCATAAGCGGATTGCTTCCGCGCATAAGGCACGGGATTGAGCTCCTCCTTGCCTGTTTAAATAAAACATGGTGGAGGTATTGTCTGTACTGATCCCGACGACTTTGCCTTGTATGTGGTCTCGAAAGTGTTTGCAGGCGTTGAACACTGCTCTGAGCTCCAGTACGTTGATGTGTAGTGACTGTTCCGTGGGTGACCACAGTCCTTGAGTCACCTCTTCGCCCATGTGCGCTCCCCACCCTATGAGGGAGGCATCTGTAGTGAGAAAAACCGATATTTGCGGCTGGTGGAAGGGTACCCCTGTTAGCAAGTTCCTGGGGTTTACCCACCATTGTAGGGATTTGCGCACCCCGGCTGTGGGCGACACCACCTTGTGAACGGTGTGTACTGCCGGTTTGTATACACTCGCCAGCCAGTGCTGCATGCTGCGCATGTGTAACCTGGCGTTCTGCACTATAAACGTCGCCGCTGCCATGTGGCCCAGCAGCTGCAGGCACGTCAAGACCGGCACCGTAGGGCTGAAGGTGATGACTTGCACGAGGGAACCGATGGCTCGAAAGCGAGCCTCTGGTAGGTATACTCTCGCTGCAACCGAGTTTATGCTAGCCCCTATGAACTCTATGTCCTGTGTGGGGTCTATTTGTGATTTTGCCAGATTGATAACCAGGCCAAGTGAGGAGAACGTGTTTGCTGTGACGCGTATCATGCGCAGAACCTCTCCTTTCGAGGCCCCTTTGAGCAGGCAGTCGTCCAGATACGGGAAAATGAATACCCCCTGTCTGTGCAGGTAGGCTGACACCACTGCCAAGGTCTTGGTGAAGACTCTGGGGGCCGAGGAGAGGCCAAACGGTAGGACCTTGTATTGGAAGTGTTCGTTGCCCACCATGAACCGGAGGAATCGCCGGTGAGCCGGATGGATGGTTATGTGGAAGTACGCGTCTTGTAAATCGAGGGCTGCGAACCAGTCTCCATCGTCCAGAGCTGTAAGGATGGAGGCGATCGTGGTCATCCGAAAACGTTGCTTGCGCAGGTACCGGTTGAGGCCGCGAAGGTCTAAGATGGGCCTCCAGCCTCCTGTCTTTTTCTCCGTGAGGAAATACCTGGAGTAGAACCCTTTCCCGTGCAGTTGCTCCGGCACTCTTTCCACCGCCCCTATGAGCATGAGATGGTCCACCTCCTGCCTGAGCCTCGCTACGTGGGAGGCCTCCTGGAGGTGGGGCTTGGGTGGAGGTCGTGACGGTGGGAGCGACTGGAAGGGGATGGCGTACCCCGTGGCTATGATCTCCAGCACCCATTTGTCTGTGGTGATCCTTTGCCACTGGTCGTAGAATGGTCGGAGGCGATGGTGAAATAGCTGCTTCGGATGACCGTTTGCGATGGTAGTGATGGCGCAGCCCTGGATCTGTACGTCAAACTTGCAGCCTTTGGCCCCGCCCCGAGGACGCCCGGCTCTGTTGTGAGCGTCGCCTGGGAGTTCTGTACTGCTGGTGCTGTTGATGTCGCCCTTGCTCGTAACCCCTGTGATACTGGGGGCGCTGTTGCTGGTACTGGTACCGCCTTTGCTGAGGGTAGTACCTTTTCTTTGTGTACGGGGGGGTGTAAATCCCCAGGGTCCTGAGTGTGGCTCTTGAATCTTTACTGGAATGAAGGACCGAGTCAGTTGATTCAGCAAACAGCTTCTGCGAGTTGAAGGGAAGGTCAACTATCTTCGCCTGCAGATCCCTCGGTATACCCGAGGTCTGGAGCCAGGACTCCCTTCGCATCACCACTGCGGTTGGTGTGGAACGTGCTGCCGTGTCCGCAACGTCCAAAGCAATCTGAACTCCCATCCTCGCAGCCGCGTAGCCTTCTTGCACTATGGCCTTGAGGACCGGCTTTTTGTCCTCTGGAAGCGAGTCCATGAGGGAAGTTAACCTGGAATAGTTGTCAAAATTATGGTTCGCTAAGTGCGCTGCGTAATTTGCCATTCGCAACGTTAAAGTGGAGGAGGAGTAGACCTTTCTGCCGAACAGCTCTAGCTTCTTGGCATCTTTGTCCGTTCCCCCTGTTTTAAATTGAGATGTTTTTGATCTTTGTTGCGAGGACTCCACCACCAGGGAGTTTGGCTGTGGGTGGCTAAACAGGAACTCCCTGCCCTTCGCCGGCACGAAGTATTTCTTATCCGCTCTCTTTTGGACAGGCGGAATAGTTGCAGGGGTCTGCCATATCGTAGTGGCGGACTCTAAGATCGCTTCATCAAGCGGTATTGTTGCTACTCTGGAAAGGGCCGGAGGTCTCAAATTTTTGAGGAGCTTATGGTGTTTCTCTTGCACCTCTGCTGTCTGGATGCCTTGCGTGAAGGCCACCCTCTTAAACAGCTCCTGAAACTGTTTGAGATCGTCCGTAGGATGGACGTCCCCCAGGGCCGTAGCCTCGTCCGGGGAAGAGTGAGGAACCGCTGGGGTACATCTCTCTGGACCCTTCCGGTTTCTGCTGGTGATGGTACACCCTCTCACTAGAGGTTTGCGAGGGAAAATCTCGGGGTTCCATGACCAGTCCCCCTTGAGATGCTTGAGTCTCTGTCCCCGGTCGCGATTGCCCTCGGGGGTATGAGATAGTTTGCGGGGATCTTTCCCTAGTAGATTGCCGATGGTGTGTATGCCCCGCATGGTAGGGGCGACCATGGCAGTATAGGCACTGTTCTTGGGAGGGTGACCTAGACCACTCCCTTGGTGTGTACCCTCTGCGTCTGGGGGAGGGAGATCGTCGAGACACTGGAGAGAGCGACTTCGCATAATAGTCCAGCGGTTCAAACCCCAGGAAGGGTGAAGGTGGTGCCATCCAGGGTGAGGCTGGTTGCAAAAATGGAGAAGGGGGCTCCGGGTAGGCTAGGGGGGACCCCTGCCTTCTGGTTGGAGTCTGCAACGTAAGCGGAGGGCTGTGGGAAAGCAGCTCCACAGCCCTGTCCGGAGAGGGGCTGCAATGCCTCCTCTTGTGTGCAGCCTTCCCCCTCCCTGGAGGAGGTGACTCCGCCCCCTGATGCACGGGGGATCCCGGTCCCGTCGGCACCGTGCTAGGCACGCTGGAAGGCGGTGCCGCACGTGCGGTGTCCTTCTGCGCCTGCAGGCTGCGTGCCTGCGCGCTCTGCACCGCCGGTTCCGCCGGGGTCGGTGCCGCTGCCTGCGGTGCCGCCGGTGCCGGCGCTTGTTTAGCCGCCGCCCTGCCTGCGGTGCGGGGCGGCTGGCTGATCATCGGAGGCTGAGCCGTTTGCACGTGGCTCTCCGTGCCGCCGCCGATCAGCTGTTGCTGCGGCTGGGGGCTGCGTGCTCCTCCCGTCCCGCTCACTGTTGCTGCCGGCAGGGATCGGGCTGGAGAGACTTTCCTCCGTTTCTGCGCTGATGGAGTGAGGGAGGCAGCTTTCCTTTTAAGGGCCCCGGAGGGTCCCTCCTGCTGTGGCCGCTCCGGCACGTCTGGCTGGAGGGCCTTATCAAGCAGCAGCATTTTAATGCGCATCTCCCTGTCTCTCCGTGCTCTTGTCGTTAATTTTGCACAGAAGGCGCATTTTTGTGCCACATGGGACTCCCCCAGGCACCTTATGCATAGGCTGTGCCCATCGGACACTGGCATCGCCTCTCGGCAGGACTCACATTTTTTAAAGCCTGAAGAGGACATTGTTGGTGAGTCTTTGAGTTTTATTAAGTGGGTACTTAGCACCTTCTTTGTGCTGTTTTCCCCGTCCGATGGCCTGCCTCAGCAGGAGGGCTGACGGCCGTAGCTCCTGGCCTCCAGCGCTTGTTACTGGGACTGGCTGAAGCTGTCCTGCTCGTAGTTTGTTTGTTGTTGTTTGTTCTTTTTTTTTTTGCAAAATAACAACCGGCTAACTCGTAATAGCCTAAGTATCTGAAAAAACTTTGAAAGAAAAACAGATAAAGTCGTTGAATACGCTATTTGGCCTTAGCCTAGTCGGATTCCGTCTGCAGCCGACGGCGGTTAAGAGGAACTGGCGGGGACCGGATCGCGCACATGGCCAGGAGCGCGCAAGGGAGCGGCGCGCGCCGGCGCATGCGCGGTCCGGCAGAAACTGCTTGGAAGATCCGATCTGCGGCGCCGGGCAAGCCCGTCACCTATTGTGGAGCACCCACGGGGACACTCGAAGAAGAACCATGTTTGTATAGTTTATTTCTTTGCACTGTGCCAAAGCATCTAGAATAACGTATAAGAACCCTCAGATTTCACACCTGTTCAAATAGTGGCTTAAAAGGACAGGAAAATACATCTTTATAGAACTACCCTGTGTAATTGGCACAACTAGCTCTTGGCCTGAGCTAAATCAGTTGACTGTCTGCTATATTAGATCACCAGGATACAGAGTAAATAGGAGATAAATCCAGCAGACTAAAGATGGGGGTGGGATGTCAACAAGGATGAGGAAGAATGTCTGAAGAAAGAAATGACCTAAGTAGTCTGGATATTGTAGGCTCAGCAGAAACTCTTTTTAAAAATGAGGCAGAAGATAAAAATAGCAGGGCAAAATATGAAACAAAATAGAAGAAAAAAACATGTGCCAGGAAACCGTAATATATCTTCAAGGCAGGATGGAAAAGCCACTCAGGAAGCTTTTTTGCAGATAAGAAAGCACTGTAAAAATACTTCATCACCGATCAAGGGAGGATTTCATTTACCATGACATTAACCTCAGCTAACCAAGGTGAAATAAGGGATGAGGGATGCAGTCTCCCTGGGTACCATATGACTGTTTTTCTGACATATACCATGCAGCAAGTCACAACAGCAAAGGCTGTTCCAGATACAGTCTTAGCAACAAGGCAGGTTGTGATAAAAAACAAACAAAAACTGCTGAAAGCTACTGGCTGCAATGTGAAGCACTCCTGAGAGCACTTTTGCAAAAGTGTGCTGGTGACATGACAGGTCTGGAAAAAGGCTTCATAAAACTGAATTATTGTCTTGTGAATGTGAACAAAGCCTTTGAACAGTCAAGGCCAGAGATCAGCAGTCATTAAATTAAAACAGTAAGAAAAACAATACATGTAAGCAAAACAAAAAAGCAGTCCAGTAGCACTTTAAAGACTAACAAAATAATTTATTAGGTGGTGAGCTTTCGTGGGATCCCACGAAAGCTCACCACCTAATAAATTATTTTGTTAGTCTTTAAAAGTGCTACTGGACTGCTTTTTTGTTTTGATAGTATTTAGACTAACATGGCTAAGACATGTAAGCAACATTGCAGAACATTACACACTATAAACAAAGCCATTTAACCTATAAAGGAAAAATAACAGTTTTTAAATTCATGACATGGGAAGAAGGATATGGTATATTTGTTTCCGCACAGTCTTCTACAATAATAAACAAGGACACATCTACCCTAGAATCCTCTGTGGATGATGAGATCTACAGACATGAAACCTGAATAACAGAGTGGGGAAGTGATTTTTCCCGCAGACTGTTTAAAAAACTCAAATAAATTGGAGGAAAAATTCCTCTGTTGAAGCTTCACAAACCGGCCTCCATGACAAAGTGCAGGTATACCTTCAGAGTCTTAAAAAAATGCTACTCTCACAGGCTGGCAAATGGAATGCAGCCAATCCAGCCCCCTCCTAACCCACTATCATGGCTGTTGGAATTCTGACTCTGCTCCCTGATAACATAGGCATATTTAGTTGGCCAAAGCGGTAACAGACATTCTAAACATCTTAGAAAATACACACGAAATTCAAAATCAATCCTTTCACAGTCAGATTCCCATCTGAGTCCAGCACAGCAGCCTTGCTCACAATATTCTATGAAACTTCAGCAATTAATTAAAATAATGGTACAGCTCTGGTGTAAACCAAGATAAGAGAACAGGAAATTCAGAGTTTAAACTTAATCTATTATTAGCTCACCTTGTTACCCACTGACCTGCAGATCACATAGAATGATATGTAAAATAACAGACTAAGCTCATTAGGAGAAGCCACAATAGACTAAGTTTTGGTGTTGCTAACTGAGCCAGATTTGATTAAAAACCTCAGAAAATGACCCTGTATTAGCTATCATGCTTGCATGCAACAGAGACAAATTCCAAGACTTTGATATATTTTTCTACTTTAAAACACAACCTAGATTTAGAACATAAGAACATAAGAACATAAGAATGGCCATACTGGGTCAGACCAAAGGTCCATCAAGCCCAGCATCCCATCTGCCGACGGTGGCCAATGCCAGGTGCCCCAGAGAAGGAGAACAGAAGACAAGTGATTTATCTCCTGCCATCCATCTCTTGCCCTTGTTATGAAGGCTAGGGCACCATACTTTACCCCTGGCTAATAGCCATTTATGGACCTGACCTGCAAAAATTTATCAAGCTCTTTTTTAAACCCTAATAGAGTCCTGGCCTTCACAGCCTCCTCGGGCAAGGAGTTCCACAGGTTGACTGTGCGCTGTGTGAAGAAAAATTTCCTTTTATTAGTTTTGAACCTACTACCCATCAATTTCATTTGGTGTCCCCTAGTTCTTGTATTATGGGAAAAGGTAAATAATTTTTCTATATTCACTTTCTCCACACCATTCATGATTTTATATACCTCTATCATATCGCCCCTCAATCGCCTCTTTTCCAAACTGAAAAGTCCCAGTCTCTCTAGCCTCTCCCCATATGGGACCCTTTCCAAGCCCCTAATCATCTTAGTCGCCCTTTTCTGAACCTTTTCTAATGCCAATATATCTTTTTTGAGGTGAGGAGACCACATCTGCACGCAGTACTCGAGATGTGGGCGTACCATAGTTTTATATAGGGGAAGTATGATATCTTTTGTCTTATTATCGATCCCTTTTTTAATAATTCCTAACATCCTATTTGCCTTACTAACTGCCGCTGCACACTGCGTGGATGTCTTCAGAGAACTATCCACTATAACTCCAAGATCCCTTTCCTGATCTGTCGTAGCTAAATTTAAAAAAAAAATGGTTCTCATGCCAAGAGGTGATTCACATTCAGTCCTTTACCTTCTATTATCAAGTTTAGAGGGTAGTTATTAACAGCTCAAAGTCAGCAGTAAACTTCTGAAAAAGTGTGTTCACTTACATAAGGGAACTCAGCTACAGTGAAGTTTTACTTACAAAAATTTGCAGAAGAAACAACGTAAAAGGAAACGATTGACATTTTACCTTGCACTCTGGCTCTTAGCAAAGCATGTTCTTTGTCCTCCTAGCGTACTGGCCCTCTTTAAAGAACATGGTGTGCAATGGATTTCCTGTAGCAATTAAATTTTGCAGAAAACATTTGACACTTTTTTTTAAAGTGAAAGTTAGTGCCTAAGTTTTAACTCTTAAACCAAGAAGAAAGGCAGCAATGGAGAATCACAAACTAGCTAGAAGGGCAAAAACTAACATGTAATTATAACATTAATTATAACATTGCTAATAGATAGTGAGTAGAGATAGATACATCTAAATCAAAAGTAATCCTATTTTCATTTTCCCTTTGTTTTGGTATGTTGTTCTGAATTTTCTTCTATTCTTTTAGCATATTCTATGAGGTCTTTTGCCTCAGCCTTCAAAGGCCACTCAAGCAACAAGCTACAGGTTTATATTAGTAAAAAGGTGACAGCATAAAATACAAAGAAATGGAAAGAGCTGTACAGTAAACCCTCAACATACATGTTTTCAAGCTGCACGTGACTCACTTTAACACAAGTTAAGCACAGCTTGACATTGCTCTGAAGCCCCTTCTCCCTGCCTTCTTCAAGCCACACGGCTGTCAAGTTGACAGCCGTGCCACTGGGGTAAGGCAAGGGGAAGGTTTTTAGATCATCTACCTATCCACAGCTGTAGGCGTGCCCCACAGATTGGGGCTTCTGCTCTCAAGTTTCTGACAGCATTGGAGACAAGGTATTGGACAAGCAGGGCTTCAGATCTGATCCACTAGGCTATCTCTATGTTCTTGTAGAGGTACAAATGATTCAGATTGTTTAAAACAAGCAATCAATGAAAACAGAAACCTCCATGTGTTGTCTTACAGCAGTATACAGTAGAATCTCAGAAATACAAACTGAGTGGTAAACCACACACCTCATTTGGAACTGGAAGTACTCAGGCAGCAGCACAGACTAATACCCCAAACAAATACACTACAGTGGTGTGTTAAATGTACTCTATAAAAACAAAGGGAAAGTGTAAAAATGCTTTGGCAAGATAACGGTTTCTGTGTTTGTTTCATTCTAATTAAAATGATGAAAAGCAGCATTTTCTTCTGCATATTAAAGTTTCAAAGTGATATTAAATTAATAATCATTTGTAAACTTTTGAGAGCGCAACCATAACATATTGTTCAGTGTTGTGAACACTTCAGAGTTATGAACAGCCTCCATTACGAGGTGTTCATAATGCTGGGGTTTCTACTGTAGAAATTGAAACTGAAATTATTAAATATGCCTGCTTAGAGCAATCATTTAAAATTTACCCTGCCTTAGTGAATGCCTGTTCACCTTGACATTAAATACGGGTAGGTGTAAAACTGCTTAACGTTTAACAAGTTTCTTTTAATTGGATAAGGGTTTGAAAGAAACAAACAAACCTCACAGCGATGCTTTCTTTAAATGTCAAGGGGAAACATCTGTTATTTTGAACCTAATAAGAAGAAAGGGCTCCTATTAAATTTCTTCTTTGCACATTTTCCTCCCTAGCTGGGAAGTGCTCCTCTGGGATTTCTACGCACACTTTCTGCTACTTGCAGCTTCCAGAGTTAGCAGCCTACTTTACTAAAACATTAGGATCTAGATCAGCTAAACATTCATTTGCCACTAGAACTATCTAATGAATGGCTTGCCTAACACAGCTCAGTAGTACAGAATCCTACACGTGGCCAGAGCTAGGAATGAGAACGCAGCCAAGTAGCAGCTTTCAGGGTTTCTTCCATTCTTTACATGGATCCACTTCTGGCACAGCCCAGGAGTTGGTAGTGATCCCCTGACATACTGCAATTAGCTCTTCTTGCAGTGGGGTTGCTTGGGAATATAGCCCAAATTAGTTGGGAAACTCCATCTAAGGCTAATTACTGGTATGTGACCAATAGTTAACAAGTACCGGAGGAAAAGTTTAAAAAAACATTGGAGAGAGAGTTCAACCTTCTGATCAAGGCACAGTATGGGGCTAGTGTGAGACCAGTAGTGGCCCCTGGCATTCTGGGACCAGGTCTTCTTGGAGCCGGATTGCTTGGGAATGCAGCCCTGAGTGGATAGTAAACTCCATGTTGGCTTTTGTTATTTTAAGTCTACTGGAAGGGTAAGTGAGATATGAGAAATAAGGTCTCTAATAAAGGTCTCTGAGTCCAACAACAGGTGGTAGAAATATTTTGGCCATATGTAAGAAAAGCTGAATCTGAAAAGTATGGAAGCTATTCATAAATGATATGGAGAAAGGGGTAAACTGTGAAGTGGCAAAATTTGCGGACAGTACTGAACTGCACAATATAGTTAAGACCAAAGCAGACACTGAAGAACTTCAAAAGTCTCTGTCAAAACTGAGTGATCGTGCAACAAAATGGCAATTAATGTGGATAAATGTCAAGTAATGCACATTGGAAAAAATAACCCGAACTATACAGACTATATGATGGGGACTAATTTAGCTACAACTAATCAGGAAAGAGATCTTGGAGTCATTGTGGATAGTTCTCTGAAAACACCATGCAGTGTGCAGTGTCAGTCACAAAAAGCAAACAGGATGTTAGGAATCATTAAAAAAGGGATAGAAAATTAAACAGAGAATATCTATTGCCCATATATAAAACCATGGTACACCCACTTCTTGAATATTGTGTACAGATGTGGGGTCCTCATCCCAAAAAAGATATATTGGCATTAGAAAAGGTTCAGAAAAGGGCAACTAAAACAATTAGGGGTTTGGAATGGGTCCCATGTGAAGAGAGATTAAAGAAACTAGAAGGAGACTAAGGGGGGGATATAACAGAGGTATATAAAATTATGAGTGGTGTGGAGAAAGTGAGCAAGGAAAAATTACTTACTTATTCTCATAATATAAGAAACGGGGCTCCAAATGAAATTAATGGGCAACAGGTTTAAAACAAAGGGAAATTCTTCACATAGCACACAGTCAACCTGGATTATGGATTATTCTATTTACTTCCCAAAATTCACAAACCTGGAAACCCCAGATGCCCTATTATTTCAGGTAGTTGCACCCTTACTACCGGACTATCCAGTTATGTAGACTCCCTCCTCAATCCCTATGCCACCAACACTCCCAGCTACCTCTGAGATATCGCTGACTTCCTGAGGAAATTACAAAATGTTGGAAAACTTCCTGACAAAATCATCCTTGCCACCATGGATGTAGAGGCTCTCGACACTAATATTCCACATGAAAATGGATTACAAGTGATCAGGAATATCATCCTTGACTTTACCACAGCTGATCTGGTGTCTGACCTCTAATTTTGTTTTCATCCACAATTATTTCCAATTTGGGGACAATTTATACCTCCAGTTTACTGACACTGCTGTGGGCACCCGCATGGCCTCACGATATGCCAATATATTTATGGCTGACTTGGAACAATAATTCCTCAGCTCTTGTCCCCCATTACTCCTCCTTCTCTTACGTTACATCAATGACATCTTTATCATTTAGACCCACGGTAAAGAGACTCTAGAAGAATTCCACAGAGATTTTAATAATCTGCACCCCACCATCAATTTATGCCTTGACCACTCCACATGAAAGATACATTTCCTGGACACTACAGTACAAATCAATCATGGCCTAATCAGTACCACACTGTACCAGAAACCCACTGACAGCTATACTTACCTACACGCTTCTCGCTGCCATCCTCCACACACAACAAGATTCATCGTTTACATCAAGCCCTTAGGTACAATCACATCTGCTCTGATCCTACTGCCAGAGACCAAAAACTACAAGATCTTTACCAAACATTCATAAACCTGAATTACCCACTGGGAGAAGTAAAAAAAACAAAAACAAAAACAAAAACAAAAACAAATCAACAGGGCCAGACGAATGCCCAGAAAGCAGCTACTACAAGATAGGCCCAAAAAAGCCAACAACAGAACACCACTGGTCATTACCTATAGCCCTCAACTCAAACCACTGCAACGCATCATTAAAAAACCTATAACCTATCCTAAATCAGGATGTCACACTCCTGAAGGCCCTAGGTGACAGGCCTGTTCTCTCCTATAAACAACCTCCCAACCATATGAGGATTCTTACTAGCAACCACAGGCTATACCACAATAACACCAATCCTGGAACTTTTCCTTGCAAGCCCCGTTGCCAACTTTGTCCACATATCTATTCTGGAGATACCATCACTGGACCTAACCACAGTAACAGAGAGAAAGCCATGCTAGTCTATATACTATCAAAACAAAAAAGCAGTCCAGTAGCACTTTAAAGACTAACAAAATAATTTATTAGGTTATGAGCTTTTGTGGGATAGACCCACTTCTTCTTCAGTCTGAAGAAATGGGTCTGTCCCACAAAAGCTCATCACCTAATAAATTATTTTCTTTAAAGCACTACTGGACTGCTTTTTTGCTTTGGACCTAACCATGTTATTCACAGAATCACAGGCACATTCTTCTGTTCCTTATCTAACATCATATATGTGCCAACAATGCCCACACACCAGGTACATAGGACAGACTGCAAACACTCTTTGACAAAGAATGAGTGGATACAAAACACACACCAAAAACTCCTAACTCACAAGCCTGTCAGCCAACACTTTAATGGAGTGGGCCATTTTGTTAATGACCTGAAAGTTTGTGTTTTACAGAACGGAAACTTTAACAATTGTTTACAGAGGGTGTCCTCAGAACTGTCATTTATATTCAAATTTGACACATTAACATGTGGCTTGAAACAGGACAGCAGTTACCTGGCCCATTATAAAGACTCTTTTACATACTTTTTTTTAATCTAACTCTTAACTTCCCCACCCCACAACCCCCTTCTGTCGCCCCTCTGCTCTTCTAATTTGCCAACCTCGATAACTATTTTTCTGATTTGTCAACCTTGATAACAATTTTTGGACCTCTGTGCTTTATATATTGAGTCTGTTCTGGTGTGGCTATGATCTGTAGAAGTGGGTCTGTCCCACAAAAGCTCATCACCTAATAAATTATTCTGTTAGTCTTTAAAGTGCTACTTGACTGCTACTTGACTGCTTTTTTGTTTTGATAGACTACAGACTAACAAGGCTATCACTCTTTTATCACTCTTTTACTAGTCAGCCTGTGGAACTCCTTCCCAGAGGAGGCTGCAAAGGCTAGGACTATAACATAGGACTATAACAGGGTTTTAAAAAGAGTTAGATAAATTCATAGAGGTTAGGGTCATTAATGGCTATCAGCCAGGAGGCATAAAAGACAGTTAACTGTTCTGTAACTGGTGTTCTTCGAGATGTGTTGCTCATGTCCATTCCAATTTGGGTGTGTGCCAAGTGCACGCCATCCATCTCCAGCCTCTGACAAACAGAGGTGAGGGACACCATTCTTTCTTCTTCGAGTCATTGCTCATGTGTGTTCTAATTTGGGTCTGCGCCGGAGACCATACCAGAGACCACTAGGGGGCCCTTCACCCCTCGCACTGAGCACGGCACCACAGACCACGGCGCTGGGAACTCAAATGGAAGTGCCAGAACTCCCAACACTGGTGGGCTTGGAGGGCATGATGCCCTCAGCTTCATCCTCCCCAGATGAGGTGTTAGCTGGATCCTCTGCATCCCCAGTACTGAAGGATGGAGGGGCATACCAGCAACTGTTGAGAAGGGTGGCCCAGAGTCTGGGGGTGCAGACAAAAGAGGTCAGGGAAGAAACAGACCCTGTTACAAACATCCTCTCAATGTCTGGACCATCCAGGGTGGCACTGTCCATTATAGAGACAATTGCCAACACAGCAAAGACAGTGCGGCAAACCCCGGCCTCAGCCTTGCTCAGGGCTAGGAAAAATGGACGCTGGTATTTTGTCCCGGCCCAGGGAAATGAACATGTGTTCACCCATCCTCCCCCTGACTCCCTTGTTGTGGATGCTGTGAACAACAGGGAGAGGCAGGGGGTTCAGAGGTCCTCCCCGAAAAACAAAGATGCCAAGAAACTAGACCTGTATGGAAGGAAAGTTTACTCTACAGGTGGCTTACAGTTGAGAATCGCCAACCAGCAGGCCATGGTTAACAGGTAGGCGTACAATACGGCCAGCTCCATGGACCGTTTCGCTGAAGTGCTCCCGCCAGACGCCAAGTTGGAATTTACGGCTCTGGTAGGGGAGCAGAGACTCATATCTAGAGTAGCACTGCAGGCTGCCCAAGATGCAGCCAATGCAGCCACCAGGGTCATGGCCAAGGTTATAGCCATGAGAAAGGGGGCATGGCTTCAGGTCGTGGGACTCTCACAGGAGGTGCAGCAGTCCATTCAGGACCTCCCTTTTGAGGGCCCCTCCCTATTCTCAGAAAAAACAGACAAGAGACTGCATAGCATGATGGACTCACAGACCACTCTACGCTCACTGGGTCTATACACACTGGTGACCCTGAGAAGGCATTTTACCCCGAGGCCCCAGTTCAGACAATTCCCACAACAATAATGGGATGAGAACAGGAGACGGGGCTGTCATAATAGGAGGCGTCAGGGTCAACAGACACAGGACCAGGGCCACCCTAAACCCCCACCGGGGTCTAAACACCAACTCTGATGGAGCGATCGGAAGCGACACACCAGCCACCCCCACAGTTCCAGCTCAGTGCTTATTTTCGTTCCTCCTGTCCCCATTCTACCATGCATGGTGCAGCATAACTTCAAATCAGTGGGTCCTCCGCACGGTAGAAAAGGGATATGCCATCCAATTTTCTTCTTACCCCCCTTCACAACCCCCTTCCCTGTCCCTCTTCAGGAGCCCCTCTGGCGAGATAGTTCTCAGACGGGAGGTAGGAATCCTCCTCTAAAAGGGGGCTACAGAAGAAGTTCCCCAGGAATTCCGTGGACAGGGATTTTATTCCCGCTATTTCCTAATTCCGAAACTGAAAGGGGGGCTACAGCCAATCTTGGACTTGCGAAACCTGAACAAATTTGTAAAAAAGATAAACTTTCGTATGATATCCCTGGGCTTAATTATCCCAATGCTGGAACGAGGGGACTGGTTTGCCACTCTCAACTTACAAGGTGCGTATTTCCATATAGCAATTTATCCACCTCACAGGAGGTTCCTCCATTTTGTGCTAGGGAAGGACCATTATCAAGTTCACAGTCCTTCCGTTTGGACTCTCCTCAGCCCCGAGAGTCTTTACCAAATGCTCGTCAGTACTGGCAGCCTTCTTACGCAGGCAGGGAGTGCATCTGTTTCCTTACCTAGAAGACTGGCTGATCAGAGGTCGGTCACAGAGACAGGTGGTGAGATATGTACAGCTGATAAGGAAAACGTTCAACACTTTAGGCCTCCTAGTAAATGAGGCGAAGTCTGTGCTAGCTCCAACTCAAGTCATGGAGTTTGTGGGCACACGCCTAGATGCAGAGCCTTTTTGCCACACCGCAGGGTCCAAGCTATGGCATTTTGCATCCAAGGCCTAATAAGGTTCCCAACGGCCAGGGCATACCTCAGACTGTTGGGCCACATAGGCCGTGTCTACACGTGCACGCTACTTCGAAGTATCGGCGCCAACTTCGAAATAGCGCCCGTCACGGCTACACGTGTTGGGCGCTATTTCGAAGTTGAAATCGATGTTAGGTGGCGAGACGTCGAAGTCGCTAACCCCATGAGGGGATGGGAATAGCGCCCTACTTCGAAGTTGAACGTCGAAGTAGGGCACGTGTAGATGATCTGCATCCTGCACCATCGAAATAGCGGGGTCCGCCATGGCGGCCATCAGCTGAGGGGTTGAGAGACGCTCTCTCTCCAGCCCCTGCGGGGCTCTATGGTCATCGTGTGCAGCAGCCCTTAGTCCAGGGCTTCTGGCTGCTGCTGCCGCAGCTGGGGATCCATGCTGCATGCACAGGGTCTACAACCAGTTGTCGGCTCTGTGGATCTTGTGTTGTTTAGTGCAACTGTGTCTGGGAGGGGCCCTTCAAGGGAGTGGCTTGCTGTTGAGTCTGCCCTGTGACCCTGTCTATAGCTGTTCCTGGCACCCTTATTTCGATGTGTGCTACTTTGGCGTGTAGACGTTCCCTCGCAGCGCCTATTTCGATGTGGTGCTGCCCAACATCGAAGTTGAACGTCGACGTTGCCAGCCCTGGAGGACGTGTAGATGTTATGTCACTACATCAAAATAAGCTATTTCGATGTAGTGTGCACGTGTAGACGTAGCCATAGAGGCATGCACATTTGTAGTCCAGCATACCAGGTTACGAATGCGCCCCTTCCAGCTGTGGCTCGCCTCAGTATACAGACCTGTCAGGGACAACATAGACAAGTTAGTCACAGTCCCCCAAAAGTGTTGGCGGCACTACACTGGTGGCTAGAAGCTGGGTCAGTCTGCACGGGAGTGCCCTTCAATCCCCCGCAATCCTCCCTCTCCCTGGTCACAGACGCCTCGGACCTGGGCTGAGGGGCACACTTGGCGGACTGCCAGACGAAGGCCCTGAGGAGCAAGACCGACGCTCAGCTCCACGTAAATGTGCAGTAGCGCAGAGCAGTTTGGCTGGTGTGCGAAGTGTTTCAGAACGAACTGAAAGGGCAGTGTGTCACAGTGAGCACAGACAATACTATGGCAATGTACTATATAAACAAACAAGCGGGTGTATGCTCATCGTCCCTGTGTCTAGAAGCCTTCGCGCTTTGGGACTTCTGCATCCAGCACCAGATTCTCTTGAGGGTGTTCTACCTGCCTGGGGCTCACAACTCCCTAGCGGACTGCCTCAGCAGGTCCTTCATGGACCACGAGTGGTCATTTCGCAGTGAAGTACTGAATTCAATTTTCCAGAAGTGGGGACGTCCCCAGGTAAACCTCTTTGCCACTCTTCTCAATGCGAAGTGCAGGACGTTCTGCTCTTACCAGAACCGAAGTCCAGGCTCTTGGGCAGATGCCTTCAGCATTCATTGGTCGGGTCCAGTACTATATGCCTTCCCACCAATACCGCTCATCCACCGAACGCCGTTGAAAATTCAGTCGGACCGAGCATCAGCTATCCTGGTGGCCCCAGCCTGGGCTCGACAACACTGGTACTCGACCCCCTTGGAGATGTCCACTCACGCCTTGGAGGTGCTTCTGCTGCATCAGGACCCGCTGACACAGGAGGAGAGGAGACTGCGGCACCCCAGTCTCCAGGTGGTGCATCTCACAGCATGGACGCTCCATGGCTGAGACCGGTTAAGCTGGCCTGCTCCGAACCTGTCAGGGAAGTATTGCTGAACAGCAGGAAACCCTCTACAAGGGTAGCATATGTAGCCAAATGGAAAAGGTTTACCATTTGGGCCACCCAAGAGGAGATGTCCCTGGGAGAGGCCCCAATACCACGTATCCTAGACTACTTGTTGGCTCTAAGCCAGATGGGGCTGTCACTATCCTCCCTAAAAGTGCACTTGGCAGCCATTTCAGCGTTTCACCCAGGGGATGGGAGGTCCTCGGTCTTCTCAGACCCGGTGGTAAAAAGGTTCATGAAGGGAATGGAAAGAGTCAAATGGACTCTTTCCATTTGCCAACATGGGACCTTAAATTGGTTTTGTCTAAGCTGATGGCTCTGCCATTTGAACCTCTCACCTCCTGTTCTGTATTGTTCCTTTCCTACAAGGTGGTATTCCTGGTGGCCGTTACCTCAGCCAGAAGTGTGTCAGAGCTCAGGGCCCTGACGGTGGACCCACTTTATACGGTGTTCCACAAAGACAAGGTCAGGCTGAGACCCCACCGGCATTTCTGCCTAAGGTTGTCTCCCCTTTCCACATCAACCAAGACATCACCTTACCAGTGTTTTATCCAAAGCCCAATGCCTCCCCTAGGGAGCAGAGTCTACACACCTTGGATATCTGGAGGGCACTGGCCTTCTATATGGGCAGGACCAAACCCTTCCGGAAGTTGCAGCAGTTGTCTGTTGCAGTGGCAGACAGGATGAAGGGGCACCCAGTCTCCTCTCAGTGGATCTCCTCCTGGATAGTGGCCTGCATCAGTGAGTGTTACAAACTGGAGGAGGTTCCCCCTCCCCCGATCACGGCTCACTCCACCAGGGCACAGGCATCCTCTGTGGCGTTCTTGGCTAAGGTCCCTATCCAGGACATCTGCAGGGCAGCCACTTGGTCCTCCATTCATACATTCGCAGAGCATTACGCAGTAACACAGCACGCATGGGAAGATGCTGCGGCAGGCAGGGCTGTCCTGCACTCCTTTAAGGGCTCTGACCCGCCTCCTAGGCATTGGCTTGCATTCACCCAAATTAGAATGCACACGAGCAATCACTTAAAGAAGAAAAGGCAGTTACCTGTTCTGCAACTGGTGTTCTTCAAGATGTGTTGCTCATGTCCGTTCCAAAACCCTCCTGCCTTCCCCTCTGTCGGAGTAGCTGGCAAGAAGGAACTGAGTGGGGAGCAGGTCAGGCGGTACATATATGGGCAGCCATACGGGTGCCACTACAGGGGGTGCCGCACCGACCCTAGGGCTACCGGCTAGAGCAAAAAGCTTCTGGCAACTGGGCATGTGCCGGCGCACACCCAACTTGGAATGCACATGAGCAATCACTCGAAGAAGAAGGAATGGTGTCCCTCACCTCTGTTTGTCAGAGGCTGGAGATGGTTGGCAGGAGAGAGATCACTACCTGTTCAGTTCATGCCCTTTGGGGCACTTGGCATTGGCCACTGTCAGCAGACAGGATACTGGGCTGGATGGACCTTTGTTCTGACCCAGTATGGGTGTTCTCATATTCTTATTACTTCTTATCCTTATTTTGGAGGTTAGGAATACTTTACTGTTTGAAATTCCTGCAACTGTACCTGCACCATCAATGACAACAGCAGCAGAATGCAGAGTGATTATTTTATTTTTGTAGCCATTGACTCAGCCTATGTTCCTTCAGGTTCCTTGGGGAAGTTGCACAAACAGAGCATCTCACCTATACCAAGAGTTGTTGACACCTCTATCCTGCCATCTAGATGTCAAACTTCAGAAGAAAAAGCCACATACAGCACACACTAGCCACAAAAGTGTCAGAACTACAACATATATTACCAGCTCACTGATACAGAACTCACATTACCAAGAATTCAAAAAAGCATCTGAATTGATCTACTTTGCCACTTCATGAAATCCAGGCAATGAACTGCAGCTCATGTGTTTGAATCACTGGGAACTGCAAGCTATCTAAGGCACTGACAGTGCATTTCCACTACAGAGACAGCACTTGGAGAAAAGGCAGCTTCTGTGGCAGCCACTGGTGGTAGCGGGGCGGCCCAGGACCACAGCCTCTGCTGTTGACAAGGGCAGCCCCACCAGTTTGGGACCTCTGTGCTGCTGCTTGCAGGTGGCAACCTGGGACTTGCTGCTAGGGGAAGGAGACAGCCAAGGACTGCCACTGTTGTTGGGGGTCCTGGGGACAATTGTACTTGTCAGATGCAGAAGTCATGGAGGTCCCAGAAAGTAAAGAATCAGTGACTTCCACAACTGACTCACATCCTTACTCATGGAACCCTCCCATCTGTTTATTTCTGCTGCAATGACCACTTATTATTTTGTGACTTACTGGCAGTTGTGGGGACACTGACTGCTGGTGAGATTCTGTTCTTTATTATAAGGAATTTCAATTTCTAGTTATTTATTGATTTGGGGGTTGTTAATACACAACCAAGATGATACCGCATTTTTAAAAATTAAATAAATATACGTTATACAAACCTTCATCTCCCCAGCAATGAGAGCAAACTGCAGACACAACTGCCTCTCTGCCAAAAAAATAAGACAAGTAAGGCTAAGGCTGCTGCTACACTGCCATTGTCCTATTGGAGGGGGCATGGTAATGAGGCAATTCAAAGCAGGCTAATGAGGCACTGACATGCATATTCCCATTGAACTAGACTGGAGTAAGGGAATGTCGAAGGAGGGCACTTATATTGAAACTGTCCCCATCTTCCCTGTCAGTCTGAAATTCAAAGTTTGTTGGAGCAGCCACCACTATGCTAATGAGGTCCTGAATATGCATGTCAGCATCTCATTTGCCTGCTCTGAACTGCCTCATTACTGTGCCCCCTCCGACGGCACAAGCATAGTGTAGCAGGAGCCAAAGTGATTCAGCATTCCTGGTTGCTTTAACATTATATTACAGAAGCTGCACAAGGGTGTGACTGCTACCACATCTCACTAACAGAAAGATATCTAGATTGCTTTTTCCTTCAGGGCCTGAATGCTTGAGGTGCTGAATGCCTCTTCCTTGCCATTGAGCACCCAAGATTCTTGGTCTCCCACAGGAACAGCCCCCTAAATGTGATTCTTAAACTAAAAGCAGCTGTGTCATCTGATGTTCTTCGCTTGACTTTAAGATTGCTGAAGGGCTTGTCTCTGGGTGTTAGCAGGAAGAGAGAGGAAAAAAGTATATCTGAGAAGGGAAAGTCATACACACACACACTCTCTCTCTCCCTCTCTCTCTCTTTCTTTTCCTGATAGGGGCTCAGCCAAATATAGCCATTTTTCTGTGTAATCCCTGGAGACCCTACACTTGAATAGTTCCAGCACTTCATGTACTAAGGTTTGTTACCTTCAGGGTGTTATACGTGGTATTTACTTTAAAATGGAGTGCTAGAAGCCTAGAGGAATGTTTATTTTCCATTTCAAAGTAAATTAGTCTATATTCATCATGGTGCTCGACTCTAGCATGATTTCATGGTATATTTTTAAATCAGAAACAGAAGGTTTATGTTCCTATGTAGCTCACTCAATTACCCACTGAGGCTGTAATCTCACAAACGGATGCTTCCAAGCAAAACTCATAAGCTACGTCTACACTAGCCCAAAACTTCAAAATGCCCATGCAAATGGCCATTTCAAAGTTTACTAATGAAGTGCTGAAATACATATTCAGCGCCTCATTAGCATGCAGGTGGACGCAGCACTTCAAAATTGACGCGGCTCGCTGCTGCGCAGCTCGTCCAGATGGGGCTCCTTTTCGAAAGGACCCCGCCTACTTCAAAGTCCCCTTATTCGTATGAGCAGATGGGAATAAGGGGACTTTGAAGTTGCCGGGGTCCTTTCGAAAAGGAGCCCTGTCTAGACAAGCCGCGTCAATTTCATGGCCATTTGGCTAGTGTAGACACGGCCATGATGTTATAGAAAGTGGTATTGTGAACTTGTTCTGTAACATTGTTTCCCAAGTCAGAACATACCAGCACCCAGACGGTCACATCTTTTGGATAGCCATAAACCCAAGGACCCCAAATTTGAGTCCATTAGCAATGCCATAGCATTTTGGACAATGGACGGTGTGGGAACATTAGAATTCTGACCACATTCCAACACAGGTGACTGCACTTTTCCTGCGTCCATATCTCCTGCATGTTCAGCTGCATGCCATAATCTTCTTCAGTTCCCATTCTCAACAATTATGTGTAGTGGGGGTGGGCAATTCTGCACTAGAACAGACTGCTTCTCCATGGTCTGAGATGTGACTCTTCTGTGCCCATGTATACCCTGTAAATCAATCTAGTATCTAAGTCCTCATATATAGGTAAGGTATTAACATCCAATTTGTCTCTCAAATAAAGATAACAAAATGTCCCTTTTCCTTAAACTTCTGAAAATTCTCAGTAAAAAGTAGGGGAGGCAGGCAGAGGGTAAAATTCTGGCCTCACTGAGGCCCACAGGCAACACTCCCTTTGACCCCAGCAGTGTTAAGATTTCACCTAAATTCATTCTCTAACTTTTCCAAGAATATGTATGAACTGCCTAGAGAACTCATGTTAGTTGGCAACAAGAGTCTGTAAGAGAAAGTCATGATAAACTGGAGAGGTGCACGGACCTGCCCCATTTGGATATATGTCACTTAGTGCAGGCTTTGCAAGTGATCACAAAAATCCTGGAAAACTAGTTCAATAGACGACGCTTAGGTGTGTCCTTTAAGATATAATTTTAACTACGAACACCAACAACAAACTGAAGCAGCTCGAAAGAAGCAAAGCCAGCACTGTCAGTGGCATGTGCCACTGACAGCTTAATCTGAAGAACAACTTACTCACACCTCTACTTATGAAAGTTTTTTTTCACTTGGTCTATATCAGCCATATACGGTTTGCTCTTCTGGTCTCCGACATATTTGATCATGTGTTTCATTGGAGACTTTGGAAGTTCATTGACTATAACAACATGTTTGTTCACCGTAATCCTATCCCTGTACCAAAAAGTCACAGATATCCCTGTGAATAGCCCAGCGCCATGCAATCTTCAATAACCCTCCATTTATAATGCATTTTTAAGCTATGCTGACATTTGTAGGACATAATAGTGGATTTTGAAAAAAACAGATACACTATAGTTGAAAAACCAAGCTACTCCTGGCTTTCAAAGAAAATGATTATGGTATTACTCTGTTCAAAGGAAGTACATTGGCACTGCATTTTCCCACAAGAGGGTGCTATGTATTTTAAGGGTAGGCTTTACTTCTAAATCTGTCCTAACACCGTAATGGCAGACATCCTTATTTTTTGTTGATGGAATTGTTCTTATGGCAGTTAGTCACATCAAGCCAATATGGCAAAGCCCTCTCAAACTGCAGAAATTAGTCTGTCCATTCAGGGTTACCTAACAGAATACCATCGTCAATCAAGTGGGATTCAAAGAACAATTTTAAAAAATGCAATGATTATCCTAAATAAACGCATCAGAACATGATTTAAAATTCAGATTAAAAAATTCAGTTGCCAACATAGATTGACCTCTGGCCAGGCTTGATTTGTATGCCTAGTAATTCCATGACAAATAAATATACTAACTCAGATCTCTCTATCCTTGATGACATTATTGGGGTTTATTTTTTGCAAAGATGAATTGTTCTTGGACAACTGCTGTGCAAGGTAAACAAGAGGTGCCTTCATTTTTCCCAAGTTGTTTTTAGTCTTGTAAAATATTGTGGCCAGTGAATAACTTTCCATTTAAGTTCATCCTTCAAATATTCCAAGGTATGGGGACTACACAGCTATTGTTCTACTTCCAGGTATTCTTGTACCATTGCAGGGTTGTTGTTTTTTTTGTTGTTCTTGTTTTTTGACTTTAGTTTTACAGAGCAACTCATTTAAGCTGTAGTTGATCTGTTCTATTGGTAGATGAAAATCCAGACTGTCTCCTTAACCCCTTGCTCAATGTGGCCCAAGTGCAGATTTGCTAGTATACAAGGGGGCAGCAGAAGCAAAGTTAGACAAGGAATTTCAGCAGGAATAGACTCACTGAGGCAAGTTGCACCCTATGCTATTAAAAGAGTTCCTCCTCTTTCCTAAGCACTAAGGACCTGATCTCACTGAAGTGAATAGTGGGCATCCAACTGATTTTATCAGAAGCTAGGAAAGCCCTCCAAAAATCTGCTCCTTAGTGATAAGGAAACAATACAGTAAGGTGCAGTTCACAAATACAAACACATCCCTGAAAAGTAGTTCCATCAGCATGCACGGAGAACAGGAGAGAAAAAAGAATAAAAGATATCTTGTGGTGTTACCCCCCAACAGCCAAACTGGTCTCACTTTATTCACATGTATTCCCAATAGCTTCAATGGGCCTATTTCCAAAGAACAGGGATTTTTTACTCGGCCGTGTCTACACGTGCCCCAAACTTCGAAATGGCCACGCAAATGGCCATTTCGAAGTTTACTAATGAAGCGCTGAAATGCATATTCAGCGCTTCATTAGCATGCGGGCGGCCGTGGCGCTTCGAAATTGATGTGCCTCGCCGCCGCGCGGCGTGTCCCAACGGGGCTCCTTTTCGAAAGGACCCCACCTACTTCAAAGTCCCCCTGATCCCCATAATAAGTTCACCTATCCACATGGAAGAGTAACAGAGGCAGCCCTTCCTTTGTGGAAAAAAAAATGGGGCAGCCCTCAATTGTGCTCCTTGTTGAGCTACAGAATAGGGATGCTGGTACTCTCCATTTTGTACATGCATACAAGGAGGTAAGTAAGATTAACATCTTATAATGATATTATCTGTACAATCCTGGGAGTAACTACACCAGAATACCGGCCAAGGCTTTGGAACAATTGCAGAAGAATCACTTCACAGCCAGGCTTTTCACTGCTGCCAGTGCGTACAGAATATTGGCCAGGCACAGGTCAGAACTGTTGATACTGAAGTGCACAAACAAGAGGACAAACACGATACTGAGTCTCACTGCTTTCATCTGAAGACCTGACAGTAACTTGGTACACAGTACTACCCAAGTCTGGACTGTAAGGGTATGTCTTTGCAGACAAGTTAATATGGGCTCTCACTTGGGTATCATTCCAAACCCCTTCCCATCCACACACAAAATCCATCACCTAGGTGGCTTGGCCAGAGGCACAGGTTAAATAAAGCTCAGCGGATGCTTTCACTGAGTCTGGTAACATACGCACTGTATAATGACGCAGCCTAAAGTATTCATATCCTGATGTTCTTCTAATGTTTTCATACAATTTGCCCACAGGGCATCCAGAAGGACTGTGGCTCAGCAGCACAAAGAAGTAAGGGTTATGCCCTCAGAACACCTAGCACCACGTAGGGGTGAGTGTGGAATTAGCGAGGACACAGTCAGTTAGGTATGTATGGTTGTGTTGCATGTGACTGCTTATGCTTGGGCTAGGCTGACCTAGCTAAAGATACACTCTGATTGGGAGAATGGAAATGGCATTTGAGACATTCCTCTGTTATTTTTATACATTTGTAGAAAATATCCCTCCTCTTTTTTTCCACTTCTTATGGTGGGGTGGAGAGTGTTAGGTGAAGTGAGGGGAGGTGTGATGTACGGGTGGTGCTTGGAGCCTAAGAGCTACTGCTGCCAATTTCCATGAAGTTTAAGTAGCCACAGTACACAGCATAGCTGACAACCAAAATAAACGGGGTGGCCACAAAACAGAAGCATTTCACAGGCAAGCATGCAGGGAAGGGGGGGAATTCCAGTCCTCATTATTCTAAGGTCCTGGCCCAACATGCCAGAAAAGTCTGCCTAGTATTTTGAAACCTGAGTAAGTGAGCTTCCCAACCCAAGGTGACAGACTCTGCGGGGAGTGCTTGAACTAGCAGCAATAACTCAAAGCACTCTGAAGTTGCAGCTTGGGCTCTGAAGCCTAGGGAAAGGGGTGCCCTTAACTCACATAGTAGTGATAACATTTCATTACCCAAGTGAATTCTAAACTAAAACCAGCCAGAGTTGATCACTTTGGAAAGGCAGGCCTGTCTGCTGAACACGTAGGCACAGTACATGTCTGATGCATGCCCATCAGATATCATTCAGACCCTGCTTCCAGATTTCTAATAAAAATCATATAGGATTGTTTACCCTGAGGTCTATAAAAGGGTTTTGAACATAAACAGTCTGCACATCTATATTTGTCCAGATGTCTCTGTGACTGGCTGATGCCGTCGAGCTCCTACCAGTAATGGACGAACTGGATCAGGAACCAACTGTGGACGAACTGAAGAAAGCCACCGACAGCATTGTGGCAGGAAAGGCCCCAGGCCAGGATGGTATACCACCAGAGGTAATCAAGTGTGCCACGGACACCCTCCTGGAACCCCTACATGAGCTACTGTGCCTGTGCTGGAGAGAGGGAGAGATTCCACAGGATATGTGCGACGCTAACATTGTAGCCTTGTATAAGAACAAAGGAGACAGAAGTGACTGCAACAATTACCATGGAATCTCCCTCCTAAGCATCACTGGTAAACTGTTCACTTGCGTCATCCTCGGCAGACTCCAGAAGATTGCTGAGAGGGTGTACCCCAAATCACAGTGCGGATTCCGCACAGAGAGATCTACCGTTGACATGGTCTTCTCTCTGAGGCAGCTGCAGGAGAAGTGCAGGGATCAGAGGAAGCCACCTTATATTGCCTTCATCGACCTGACCAAGGCCTTCGACTTGGTCAGCAGGGATGGACTGTTCAAACTGCTCCACAAGATAGGCTGTCCACCATGGTTCCTCAAGATGATCCAGTCGTTCCACGAAGCCATGAGAGGAACCATCCAATATGACGGCATGTTATCAGATGTTTTCAGCATCAGGAGTGGCGTCAAACAAGGATGTGTCCTCGCTCTGACGTTGTTCGGGATCTTCTTCGCGTTCCTCCTGAAGCATGCCTTTGGATCTTCAACAGAGGGCATCTTTTTGCACACAAGATCTGATGGGAAACTGTTTTATCTTGCAAGGCTGAAAGCTAAATCTAAGGTGAGGGAAGTCCTCATTGGAGATATGTTGTTTGCAGATGATGCTGTTTGTCGATGAAGGCAATATAAAGTGGCTTCCTCTGATCCCTGCACTTCTCCTGCAGCTGCCCCAGAGAGAAGACCATGTCAACAGTAGATCTCTCTGCACGGAATCCGCACTATGATTCAGGATACACCCTCTCAGCAATCTTCTGGAGTCTGCCGAGGATGATGCTAGCAAACAGTTTACCAGTGATGCTTAGGAGGGAGATTCCACGGTAATTGTTGCAGTAGTGTCACACACGGAAGACCAGCTTCAGAAACTGCTGGATCAGTTCTCCAAAGCATGCAAGGACTTCGGGCTTTCCATCAGCCCAAAGAAGACAAACGTACTTGGTCAGGATGTTGCTGAACCTGCATCAATCAGCATTGACAACTATACGTTAGAGGTCATCCACAAGTTTATTTACCTCAGGTCCACCATCACTGACACCCTGTCATTGGACACTGAGCTAAACAGGAGGATCAGAAAAGCAGCCACAACTCTGTCCAGACTCAGCAAGAAAGTGTGGAATAACATCAAGTTGTACACCCACACCAAAATGCAAGTCTACAGAGCCTTCATCCTCAGCACCCTCCTTTACGGCAGTGAGTCTTGGACCCTGTACACCTGCCAGGAAAAGAGGCTGAATGTCTTCCACTTGCGCTGCCTCAGGTGCATCCTTGGAATATCGTGGAAGGACAGAGTGTCCAACACCTCCATCCTTGAGCAAGCTGGAATCCCAACCAGGCACACCCTCCTCAGGCAGCAGCGGCTCCGCTGGCTTGGCCACGTCAACAGGATGAATGATGGAAGGATCCCAAAAGACATCCTGTATGGAGAGCTAGCCTCTGGCAAAAGACCTCCTGGACACCCCCAGTTGTTCTACAAAGATGTTTGCAAGAGAAGAACAGGTTTTAAGGAGCATCTAGAAATCAAATAAAACTTTAGAAGAAGAGTTGCAAAAGTCACTCACAAAGAAGAAAAACAGTAGGCCAGCTCTGAAGCTGGGAACTTTCGAACTGCTAACAAATGCACTGTCAAAACAAGCTACAGGTAAACAGTACATAAAGCAGGCAAAAAATGTGACTGCAAGGGGGTGTGATGACAGTTCTTTTCCATAATTCATTAATCTCAAGGTATTTGTGCATCTGTTAAATATTTAGTTTTCTGCAGCTATTTTAAAGACAATAAAGCAGATGAGCATCACTTATATCCAATAAACCATATGTTAAAAAGGTGCTGGGAAGTGCAATCAGCGTGAAGGAAAGCAGTATGGCATCTGAGAGGTACAGTATGTTAGAAGTGAATTGCCATTTTGGCTGGGATTCCTGGAGAGAATGAACTGAATTCCTTATTTATATGAGTAAACACTAAAACACAGTTTAGAATCCCATATCATTAGCACGGGTAATCTGAAATCACACACATGTATGGCAAAATAGAGCCTCTGGAATAAATTAACCTTCCAGGGCCCAATCTAGAGCCAATTGAACTGGATGAGATTCAAATACCTGACTTTCACTGGGAACAGAATCAAGTCTGGGCTGGGTTGAGAGTTTCTCCTTCAACCACTAGAGGCCCCGTTGCTCTCTAGTGGTGCTGGTGCGAAGACTACAGTTCTCTACACAAAGGCTTTGTCTACACTAACCCCTCCTTTTTGGAAGGGGTATTTAAATGACATGGATGGAACTGGTTAAGGAGGTACAGATATGAATATTCAGTGCTCCATTAGAATAATGGCAGCGAGTCACACTTTGAAAGTGCTGCTTTCAAAACACAAACTGGCTCTGTAGATGTGGGCACTTCAAAATAAAGCCCAGACTTTGAAATTTCTTTTTTCCCAATTTGTTTTGGGCTTCTCCCAGGCCCCACCCCTGGGAACCCCAGGATTTCAACTTGCGCTTAATGCAAGTTAAGCACAAGTCAAAAATCGCATATACTTGGGGTTTATAGTATTGTAAAATGACAGGGAGATGCAGAAAAACTCCCGGAGGCAAAACAAAGCCAAAATGTCCAGTTGCACTGCATGTTAACTATTACGGCATCTACTATGTTACTATCAGTGCAGTTCTGTAAAGCAACACTCAGACATATCCTGCAACCCTTCAACCAGTGGTTCTCATATATTTGATTGCATTCCCCTCCTTCCTGTTTGTACTACACTCATCCCTTGTTATCCGAGCACAATTGGTTCCCATCTTTCTGCTCATAGGTGAAACCTTCTAAGAGGGACACTAAATTACCATTAAAATACATGTAAAAGTCTCTAATTGCTTCCTAGTGCTCCTAACGAGGGGAAGGAGCGGCAGCATGTGGTGCTGCTTTCGAAAGATAAGTGAACCTTGGGTGGGGGGGGGTTGGAAAGGGTTAAAACCTGGTGGCGGGTTGGGTCTGGGGTAGGGGGGGGGAGAACGGATAGGGGCGTTCAGGCTGCCGCAGCTTGGGGCCGCAGAGCTGGCGGGGCGGGGGTCAGGCTGTGGGGATTTCAGGCTGCAGGGACGCGGGGGGGTACAGGAGGCAGAGGGGTCTGGCTGCCGCGGTTTGGGGCCATGGGGGGTCAGACCATGGTGCATTCAGGCTGCCGCAGTACGGGGCCGGTCAGGCTGCCACTGTTTGGGGCCGCGGGGCCAGCGGGGGGGTCTGGCTGCGGGGCCCACAGGGGAGTCTGGCTACTGTGGTATGGAGCTGCAGGGCCAGCAGGGGGGTCTGGCTGCAGGGCTGGTCATGCTGCCGCAGTTTGGGGCCACAGGGCAAGCGGGGGAGGGTCAGACTATGGGGGGTTGGAGTCACAGGGAGGGGTTAAGGCTTGTACTAGCGGCGGGGAGATATATGTGTCCCTCATTTACGTGAGTACTTGTAAATAAAGTACTCGTTTAACGAAGGATGAGTGTAGTTTATGGCCCTCTGCAACACAAGTTCATATAACAATATATGGAGCGGTGTGTCACTTGAATCACTTTTGACTTTTTTGTTTTTCAGCTTGAGTTGGGTTTTTTCATGTTGCACAAAGGAGCCAACAATCCATTGTAATAAGAACACAAGCAAATCAGCAAGTTGCGGGCCATGCTTACAATTACACACACACACACACACCATGTTGTAGCAAACAGAGTAAGCTACAGTTAGCAGCAACTGTGTGTAATGTTATGCAAGCTTAACAGAAATTCCTCTACATGCACAGTGCCATCTGAGGACCTGATATGTCTGGAGAAATCAGCTTTGCTAGTTACTCACTGCTGTGGGAAAATGTGCAAAGTTTTTTCCCCTAATGTTTCTTTTGCCCCTTAGCATACACGTCACATCCCCAGTCTGCACGTGCGCACATGCATGTGTCCGTCCATCCGTCCATCCCCAGTTTGAGAACCTCTACTCTAAACAACATAGACTACTAGCAATTACAGCAATTCCTCCCCATTGCATCTCTGTGGCCACACATGCCCATTCCATGGGTGCTCCTGGGCTTGAACATCCACAGGGGAAAAATTAGTGGTTACTGAGCACCAACTGGCAGCTCCACCAATCAGCTCCTTCCCTGCCTCCCAGCACCTCCTGTACACCACAGTCAGCTATTTCGTGGCACGCAGGAGGTGCTAGGAGGCAGAGGCAGGGGGCAGAGTGCACTCAAGGGAAGGGGGCAGAATGGGACAGGAAGAGATGGGGCAGGGTGGGAAGATGTGGATGGGGACGACCTGGGGCACAGTGGTGGCTGAGCACTCCATTGCATATTACAAAGTCCGTGCCTCTGCACTACTCCCTGACGCCATCTCTCTCCCAGACCCCAGTTCAGACACTGAAATAGTTGCCCCCTACTCTTTTGAGCCCCCCCATTGTCCTCCTGCAAATGTCAGAACCAAACATTAAAAACACCCTAGGCTCCGCAAACAGAGGCAGAGCCAAGGCATACACTCAGCAATGACTCTATCCCCCTGAATTGCGAGCGCACTGCACTGTTTTGTTTTACTGCTGTTTCGTGGGGTATTTAAAAATCTACTGGTACACAATAGATTAACAATGCAGTTCATAAAATTATTATTCATAAAGCGTAAACAGCTCATTTTACACAGAAAATAATTACGTTTCCACTAATCCTAAGGTTTTACCTGGCCCACCCATGGGGGGGAGATGATGGGACACAGGGGGGCAACTGCCCTCGGCCCAGCATTTCAAAGGGGCCTGGAGCCCTGGCCACTGCTACAGCTGTGGCCTGAAGTTCTAGGCACCTCTGAAACACTGTGGAGAGCTGTGTGCTGTTCGGCAGGTGGCTCACAGGGAGCATAGTGGGCCCAGGGCGGACTGCCCAAGGCCATCCCTTCTGCCCTTGGCCCCACCTCTTCCAAGGGTGGAGAGCCGGGCCCCAATCCCACCTTGCCCTCTGGCCCATGGTGCCTCTTGGCGCTGCTGGGTTTTTCCAACATATATAAGCAGAGACAAGGTACAATAGGGATTGCCACAAATTGCACATACATTAGCCATAAACAGCAATGAACTGCTCAAATATTTCTAATCTGACTGCCAATCCGCCTCCACAAGTTAACAGCTGGATGCACAGCTGCACAAGTTCAGGCCTAAAACTCAAAATGAGAGCAATCAGTAACCCTGGCAATACTGCTGCTAGGGATGTTAAATGGTTAAACAGTAAGCATACTGGCAAACGTGAGACTTGCTGGTATGCTTATCAGTTAACTGGCCCTTGCTTGTGAACTCTGGTGGCAGACAGCCACACTAGGCTGAAGCAGCCCCAGCCACAGAGAGGCTGGCAGGCTAGGTGGCGGGATCCCATAGCTGCAGTGAAACCCCATGGTTGTGGCTGCACTGGGACTGGATGGCAGGCCCTAATTTAAAATTTAACCAGTTCACCATTTTAACATCCCTAATAGCCACAGCTATGTGCATTTGTATCGGACACTTGCTAACAGCTCACAGTGCTGAGTACATAAGTGTCTGCACCTCAGCCTCTCACCTATTGCTATGGTTTCCTCCCTCACCCTCACAAGTATATTGCAAAATATATACAGGCTGCTATGATCTTTGGGATTTTTTTTCCTATTGCTTCCAATCTATTCTACAAATAGCAACAGCTGCCTCTCAAATGGCCAAGAGCACACTCCATTGTCATTCTGCAACTTCTCAGGCAGCAGTTAAACAATTCCTGGCCAAGAGGCCAGTGAACGGCTTCATTAACGAGGGAGCAGAGGATAAACCAGTTCTTCCAGGATAGACCGAGTAGCACCCACAGCATTTGCATCCATGCTGTGCTCAGGGCAAGCTTGGCCTTTCTCCATGAATTTAAACAGAGCTGAGTTCCAAAAGATCCTAGCATCATGGACACTTCTAGATCATCCAGCATTTACAGCTGTAAACCCAGAGGCTGAGAAGGCCCTGTAGCACCACAGGGAAACACTCCTTCCTGTTTATGAATTCTGAACCCTGATTGGTGTGTGGTGATTCAAAATTGTAGGCATGTGTGTCCCATTGATTGGCTCAAGACAATTTGGGAACCCCACGCATGCAAAGCCAACAATAACCTACTGAGGGAGCATCATCAAGTTTTATAACACATTAAAACAACATTATTTCCATAACACACCTGCATGACAATGGCCCCTATGTTGCCCCAGGGGTTTGGATAAACAGTTAACGTGGCTGCCCAATGTGGGTGCCCTGGTCAGAAGCTGGCTTCAGCCCCTCCATCCATATCTGTCACCAGAGACCCAGTGATGGAATCCCTCCCTTCCCTCCACCTCCCTCATGTGATGGCAAACACAGGCATCAATGTTAAGGTGGAACAGACTGATGTTACTGGGGATAAAATTTATAGAGTAGGGACGGGGAAAACCCAACACAGCTGATAAACAGCAAACAGCACATAAAACCTAAAATGGAAATATAACAATTCCTTGGCTAGGTGGAAACAAATGGTAAGTATTCCCCAAAATATATTAACCTTTCTGTCGCGTTACAGGATTTTAGTGGCGATTGATGAGTTGTTGCCCAGGACCTTCTACCATTGGCTTAGATGGAAAACCTCAAGAAGCAGCACTGGGGAGTCCACCAATGTCCAGAACTCTGGCAAAGAGACATCACAGCTGGACAGACTGGATGGTAGATGGATGGTGTCCCACTTCCGTCAGCCCCCTGGTGCTGCCGAGCCTTTGCCTTGATGGTGATGGCGAACCATGGGAGCCCATGCACACACTGCCAGTATGGCGGGTAGGCCCAAGTAACAGCAAGTGGAGTCCTTATAAAGGCTTAATGGTGGGAAAAGCTTAAGCCCATGTGAGCTCTTTGATGGAAAGATCCTGAGGTAAATGGAATCTTTGGGGTCTAGGGCAGGAAAAACGAGTTTTGTCCAGTTGACTAATGGTCAGTTCTGAGTTAAAAGCCTGCCAAACTGACAGACTCCACCTTGAATCATCCAAACTCCACTCCATTGTTACCCATAAATCATAACAAAAAAGCAGTCAAGTAGCACTCTAAAGACTAGCAAAATAATTTATTAGGTGAGCTTTCGTGGGTCTGTCCCACGAAAGCTCACCTAATAAATTATTTTGTTAGTCTTTAAAGTGCTACTTGACTGCTTTTTTGTTTTGATAGAATATAGACTAGCATGACTTCCTCTCTGTTACCATAAATCATAAAGCATTCTAATGTACCCCAATGCCAGTGGATGAATTCCCCATGGTGAATTGGTTCACTACAGAATAGTAGTATTTGTAACACCTGCAACATGCTTGTCTGTGGTTGGGGCACCCTATGTTGGCATGCTGCTGCAGCTCTGGGTTTAGTTGAGCACCTAATTTCAAGTAGGCTGCCTTCCCCATCCTGAATTTTTTTTTTTATCACTGCTGGTCATCCCCAGTGTGCAAAACAATCCTCTCCCCCGAGACGTGCTGTTTTCCAGAGCCAGAAATGGGAATCCAGGCTGTGAAGCTGCACCATGAACTGGATCTCTACTATCAGTTGCTCTGGAGACTTCCTCTTCTTTTTTGTCTGTGTCCTGGACGCACCACTGCTAAAGGATCCACTATTGCTGGAAGAGATGCTGCTGCTGCTTCCACCACATCATCTGCTTGGTCATGTGGCAAGTGAAGCCCAAAGCAGAATTACAGTCCAAGAAGCTTGTGTGCATGCAAGGTTGCCAGCATGGCAGCAAGGAGCATTGTTGGGTCCCTCTGGGCTACAGCAATTTAAAAAAGGCACTAGTCCACCCACAAAGGAAGTACGAGATAGAAACAGATGAACCACAGGACTTTAAAAAAAAAACTGAACTAGGCAGGCTTTGGCTATACACCCCACCATTCACTACTATAAAAACCCCTAAATGAGCTCTTCTCAGCAGCAAAGCAAGGGAACATGGGGAACACTCTACAAAAACCATGCCCACCCAGTTCTGGAAGGCCATGTGTAAATCATGTGTACCAACAGAGAGGCAGGCCACCCCCACACACATGCTATTATTGAAGCCCATAGCCTGCACATTACCTGACCTACAGTAGAAAAGCTGTGGAGAAGCCCCTGCCTGTGTAGACAAACCCTTACAAATATTTTCAAGGTTTTTTCACACTCATGTCACCTAGAAGGCTTACTTTTTTTGAAGTGACAACTGAAATTTTGGTGCATGATTGACAAGCATGTGTATGCAAAATTTTCAAAGGACCCACTAATTTAGGTATTTAAATTGAGACACCTCTGGCCTAATTTTCAGAGATGCTGCAAGTCTGCATCTCCCCTGGAGCCCATTTGGATTTGTGGGCTGAAAAATCAATCCTTTAGTGTCTGAAACTAGGCACCCCATAATGAAGTATAGCCTACACGCTTTATACTGCAGCATATGATCAACCAAAGAAAGGGGGAGAAAGAGTGGGAGGAAACATGCATTTTGTTTGAAAATTCTGCATCTCTGCAGTTGCACAGAGCAAGATAACTCAATAAGAAGGTCCCAGAAATATCCAGAGTGTGGTAGTTTTACTATATATGCTTTATGACTCCTCTGAATCTGCAAGGGAAGAGATCAATGTAGGTGACGAATCTTGCAGGTCCTGCACATATTCACCATTTGAGATACGAGCCAAACAGGGCTATGGGTTGGAATCAAGAAGGCTATGTATATGGAATTTAAAGACAGCCCTGTGGACTCAGTGTCTGACTGATGCAGGTCCAAGAGATGTGTCAGCTTTTAGGACCAGGTGCCATTCCCTGTTCGACTTTGGACCAGGTGGCAGATGTATGTTTTATTAGAACCTAAGGAGATCCACCAACTTGCTTTGGACAGTGATGCTGGAACTATTTCTAAAATGGGAATGCTAAACTACATGTCTCCCCCCACCAACACCTGTTCACACTCCTCAATACACCAGGCTGGGGCCACACCTAGAGGTGCCAGCACTCCCAGACTGAACAGACCAGATACCAATGCCGCAAATGGCATCTGGTACATCCAGTCCAGGAGGGTTGGCAACCTGGTCACAGCTGTATGTGACTTTGGAATCCCAGGCTGGCAGTGGGACCCGAAATGGCAGCAGAACCTCCAGGGCAGGTGGCATGGAGCCCATGGATGGTGGGCTGCAGAACCCACAGGGATGGCAGTGAGCATAACTGCATGGCGTGGCAAAGCCAGCATGACCCTGAGGAGACCACCTGTACCTGGCTGTCAGAGCTGGTGGTGGGTCGGCATCAGGACTGGCTCCTGGATGTGGGGAAGCTGGGTGCAAACCCTGAGTGTACTACAGTACCCCTCACCCTCTTACTTCCCATGCCTACAGCTGTGGAGAACTCTAGATTCTTTGTTCGCTAAAAGGGTTCTGAAGTGTTTGGAAAGAACTCATATGGGGCCATATATTTTCAAGCTCTGAAGTATTTACATAGCACGCTACATAGCGTGGTCAGACTAGGAAAACTGAGAAATAATGCCTGAAAGAAGAACAGAGAGGAATGTGTTATACATGTGTGGCAATATAGCAATGTAAATATTATGTTGAAAGCTTGGATTTAAATATATGTAACAGCAACTAAAGAAGAACCTGGTATTACAAAAACCAGTAGATTTACTGCCTAACAGCTTTTGTTTTAAAAAAACTTAGCTTAAGTATTTCAGATACTACTTACTGCTCACTAAAGCCTGGTCTACCCCTAAAACTTAGATCAATCAAGCTACCTTAGCCAGGGCTGTGAAAAATTTCATGTCCCATGTAACCCTGCTTCTACACATCACCTTCCATCGTAGGTGCCATGGTCATGAGGCAATTCAAAGAAGGCTAATGAGGCGCCAGAGCCTCATTAGCATAATGGCAGCCACACGAATTTCAAAGTGCAGATATCGAATTGCAGACTGACAGTGTAGATGGAGGCAGCTTTGAAATAACCACCCCACTTTGACATTCCTTTACTCCCACAAAACTAGATCGGAGCAAGGCAATGTCAAAGTGGGGCGCTCATTTCGAAGCTGCCCCCATCTATGCTGTCAGTCTACAAGTCAAAGCTCGCACTTCAAAATTCACATGGCTGCCATTATGCTAATCAGGTGCTGAACATGCACGTTAGCACCTCATTAGATGGCTTTGAATTGCCTCATTACCATGTCATCTCCAACAGGAGGAGGCATGTGTAGAAGCAGCCACAGATAGGCCAACCTAAACACCATCATAAATGCAGACACGCTGTCAGAAGAATTCTCTCATTGACCTTGCTACCACTTCAAAGGATGGATTTGCTACAGCAGTAGACAGAGGCAGAGCTGCTGGTAGTATAAACATAGAAATAAGAAATTGTATGGTACTCTTTGTAGCTGGCTGGGAGCTATTAAAGCAGTCTGTCATGGTTTTACATGCAGTAGTCCTGATATTTTAACTCTGTACAAGACAGATTTGAACCGACAAGACAGAACTGTGACTTGCACTTCAGCAAAAAGATAAACTGAGGCAAAGGAAGAAGCAAGGGGAGTGTATGGTGTTACACATAATTGTCTCTGCCTTCCCCTGTCCCATTACAAAGACATTCAAAATTAGATGGCACTTGTATATATACGTCTTATCCTTGGCTTCCCTGTCTATAAATGGGGATGATAATGGCCAGATTACAGTATGATTTTGTCAGGTAGATGTACATTCAGAGGTTGGATTATGGGCTGCTCCAGTGTTCAGTGGAGCAAAATGCTGCAAGTACAACTCTAATGTGCAATTAGAGACAGCTCAAATCATTCCTGCAAACAATTCACTTGACCATATGGGGAACTGCTCCTGTGGTAGAAGAAAACACTATTTACTATTAGTGAAATCAGACCTTGACACTGACGCCTTCAGTATAGCCATACATAAGGTACAGCAGGGTCAGTGACTGTTCAAGCTCCTCCCCACCTGCATCTCGCAACTCTGATCTAGAGGGACCTTTACGTGGGGAGAGACGGTAGATAAAATAATGTCTCTGGACCATTACAAAGAGAGGCCTAGCAGAAGACAGACCCCTTAGTGCCAGTTCTAATGGTAGTCAGGGAAGTGAGGCTATTCCTGTCAGAGCACAAGCACTTGCCCCAGCTCTTCCAGCTGCCTCAAACAGTTTACCACCCTCACACCCACAGGCCACATCCCTCATCCTTCCAGCATGGAAAACTAAATGAGAACATTCTTTGGAGCCATTTCTGAGTCAGCCACGGGGTAGGCTGATTGCCTGAGGAATCCAATGTCAAAAGCAGGGAACAGGTCTCCACTATGCCTGAGGAGTTATTCATGCAGACTATTTTTCACGAAAGGCAGATCTGGAGACCAGAGGCATTTCTTGCTTCTGGAGGTCCCAGGCATATGCATAAGGCATGCTGGCAAATCTTGCTTGCTACTTTCTTGAGCAATGTTGGAAACACAGGCCTCTTCTGGGGCTAACTCTGTGTTAAAGCAGCTAGAATATCACATTTCTTCTGCATCAAATATTTGGCAGAGGAGGAATAACACAGTAAAATTCCCCAACAGAAAGGAAATGCAGGCTTCCAAAGTACTGCTTGCTTTTGTCCTGCCTTATCTCACACTCACAGTCCTCTCCCTCAGAGTCCCTCACTTTGACCTGGCCAGAAGGATCAGAAGTCTTATCAGGTAGGAGTATTTAGTCCTACACATAAGCCACATTTTTAATGGTCCACATACATGGGTGCCTAGACACCACAGACTTGCTTTTCAGATGTGAATACTCACAGGCCCAACTGAAGTCACATCCCTTTGCTTACAGTTGGGCATCCAAATTGAGCAGGCACTTGGATAATTTTCCCATCTATTTATCTTCCAGTAGAAACTGGGCACTCCGATTTATAACTTGTCATGGAGCCATCTCGTGAAGTAACGAATGTCCTTGTGGTAGGGATGTATGTCAAATATAGGCCCTTTGCTAGCTCCCTCTCGGGAGCACAGTCCTATGGACACAAGAAAGGTCGGACATAAGTGTTGTGAAAGCACTTATTCTAAATGTCTGGTTTTGCTGAGTTCAGGTAACAGTGCATCTATTGATACTGAACTATCCCTTTCTCCTTCAATCCCATGTTCAGGGTGTGTGTGCGTGGGGGAGGTCATTCCCACACCCTGTCCCTTTGATAACTATCCAAAATGTTCATCCTACCCTATGCCATTTTCCTCTTTTCCATCCAATGCCAGTCCCTGCCAGTGCTGCTCCTCTCCTTTCTCCATCCTCAAATTCTCCCTGTTTTGTTACTTTTCTTGCCTTCCCCATTTCTACAGTTTCTGGCACCTCTGCTTTTTCCACAGCTTTCACCCCTGTGTCTGCCCAGTTACCTTGATAGTTGTCAGAAGAAGATACTGCTGCATCTGCACTGGGCAGGTAGCTGCCCTCCCCATACACTCATTACAGGATTTGCAGTTCCAAGAGCAGCATGTGATTTGCCAGCAGTCAGATGAGCAAACACCTTCAAAGGAACAGCCACCCACCTACTGGCTCCCTAGCAGCACCAGCAAAAGGCTGCTCTACTGGAACACCGTTTCCCAGTTCTGCTAGTCCTCTGCTCTCCCTGCTCAGCTGCCTCTCTGCTGCAGTCCACAACAGCAGCTGGACTTTAGAACTTGACTTCCTCGAGCAACGAAGGGTCCCTCAAGTCATGAGCACCCCTGTATTGCTGGGTGGGATTCACACCCCTATTCAAAATATCATGGCCTAAATGCTAAATCTACAGTGCATGCATGGGCAGAATGTGGCATCAAAGCCAATTTCCATGGATTTATTTACCTTGACTATTTCTCTCACACTCAACTCCCATGAGATATGGGGCCTGCAGTCTGATCCACTTTGTTTTATTTATTTACCTTGTGAGGGAAAGCCTGAAGTGCTTCTTTTTAATCTTTTGTGTGCCCTCGAGGGGATTGGTAATGGAAGCACTGGCAGCAGACGGCGTGCGCTAATCAGGTGGGAGAGCCCCAGCCGCCTCCTTCAGAGCCACCTCTCCCACAAGAGGCTCAGGCTCTCAATATGGAGCAACGAGTGTTAATAAATATTTATCAGTGCTGCCATCGTTAATCCATGTCCTTTCTAAATAAAGGGCATTAACCCAAATACAACAGGGCTGGGGTGGGGGATGTATATAAAATCTACAGGAAGCACTGGAGACATGCAGCAGCACCTCTTCTACACTTAGGTTTTTCTTTATATAAGAACATGGTAATAAATAACAGGTATTTCAACTAACAGCCGTAAATAACATCTCATGTGCTCACCCTTTATGATTTATAACCCTGCTCTAAAGCAACTGGGTTGGAATGAGCCCGCAGCCTGTTCCTATGTGGCATGTGCACACCCATTACCTAAGCTTCATTGTTTTTCAAACTAATGACTCCAGAGCTTCATTTGTGGCTTGTTTGCGACTCATTTCCTTCCTGTGACCAGTTCCCCTTACTGCCAGTGTTTCCATTGAATGAGACGACACCTGACGGTGAACTGATCAATCACTGGTTTCCTTCCTGATGAACTCACACAGAAAACCTCCCTCCCCCACATCAGTCCAAACAGATGTTCTCACTTGTTTTGTTTTCATAGGTCTTTGAAAATATTTCAGATCCATCAACTGCTTGGATAATAATCATCTGAACCTTGAGCAAATGTGATTATTTTAAATCACATTTGCTTAAAGGATCAAGGCAAAGTTCTGTTTTGCATAAACCCAGAGTAATTGCAATGAAGTTGAGTTGTGTGTAGGCGTGTGACAGATGATGTTGTCTTCTGTGTACTGCAACTTTAAAATCTCTAAGATTCTTTTGGAGGCAGCTGTCATTTTATGTTCAGTTCAAATGCAGCCTTTTATACAAAAGAAAACAGCCATAAATAGGATAAAGAACTAGATGGGATCCATGGGTCATGGAGCCCACTCCTCTGCAACAGAAGACAAGCCTGCCACATAATCAACATATGTGTATGAGAGCTGCGGGAGCAAATGTATGACACATGAGCAGACACATTGTACTCTCTCATGCCAGCGTTACTTCTTTCGGGTTTTGTCATTTTCTCTTAATATAAAACAGAACCCATTTGGGGTGAAAGTCTCACTTAGTGCTGTATTTCAGCGTTTAAAAAAATGGATCCCAACGATGTTACCCCATATTTGCACTGAAGTAAACGAAAGCAGAACCTGGTCTTCCCTGGGAAATGCACAGCATCTGACTTTTCTTGTTACATGTGTAACTTCATATTAGTCACTCCCAATTTACTTTAGGGTAACTGAGACAAGAGTAGGGCTCATAATGTGGGAAACTTGCCTGTCTGTCCTCATCTCACAGTTGTTAAACTGCAATAGCCTCATTTTAAAACTGCGCAGCCTTCTCAACTAGATATAGCACTGGAAGAGGAGAAATCATATCTCAATACAGTATGCCATAGGTTTACAGCTTTTTTCCATTCCATAATGCAATGCTCAGTCCATTGTAGCCAGCCATCCTTAAATACATTAATATCCTTTGCTGGTACTTCAAAGGAAGTATTGCTGGGTTCTGTGGAGCACTCATGAATCAGCCCAGCGGCTCACTGGTGCTCCTGGTAAGGAGCTGTTATGAGCAACTGAGCAAAACCACTTCAGCAGAAAACTAAAGACAGAGAACGGGGCCAAACCAAAGCCTGGTATTTCTGGATACAGCCCCACTGAAGTCAAAGTTGTGCTAATTTATTCCTGGAATCAATTTATATTTGTGAGCGCCACAAACAAATACCAGTGATTCCCTTGGCAGGAGAGGAAGTCACAATCCACTAGCCGAGAACTACTGTCCTAAGATAATATACTTGCTGACTTGCGGTTTTATGCAAACAAGGAAAACACTGAGGTCTAAATATATGTCTACCTCTTCATTCAAGTATCTTGTTCGCTTTCACAGGACAGTATGAACAACCTTTTTTTTCTGAACATCATAAAGAGGGTTTTTCTGTTCTTGGCTTCTAAGCTAGTGCCAAACATTGCAAGAGAGTTGAGGGAACTCTCAGTCTGCGAGTTAATCATTAATCAGCAGCTGGACTGTACATACTCACTATGCAATATCCACAAAAGGTATAAGAACAGAATAAAAATAAAAAACTGCTTCTTTTCTGTAAAAACAATTCTCCACAAAAATACAGCAAATTAAGGCTGCACAAAATTTGCCTGCCCCGTGCCACTTTAAAACCTTCCTGATGTCCCAATGTCATGCTGTAACTAACATGACACCACTTCCTGTTGTAATGCACTCTGGCTAACCCAAGAATCTCTTGCTAGGAATGGTTTAGCACAGACATGAGCAAAGTTTTTATGTCGAGCCCCACATTTTGACCCTGCAATTAGCAGCCGTGACCAACCAGTCTAACATAGTGCAAACCGAACAAAATTTCAGTTATGTTCGTATAAAAAAATCCTTTTGGCCTGTGTAGGAAAATAAGTGTGTAGAATGTAAAAACTTTAGTCATTGGTATATAAGTGCGAATACACATATATAAAAACATTAACATATTCCAACACTTTTAATGTGATGGATGAGCCTAAGGCTTAGCAGCCAATCCTTCTGCAACTCCATGTTGACATTTCACAAACGCCCCCCCCAGGAGACTCACCCCCCATTTTGCTCACCACTGATAATAGCAGCATTAAGGTTTTCATCCGTTTCTGAACATGCCACTAGGGGGCAATGTAATCACAATCACTTAGGCAGGTCCAGTCCATTCTGCAGAAGGCAGTGGCAGTCATACACCTTATCTATTACATTACAATGCCCTGTCTCACACAGCACCATTTTCGTAACTAACATATGAGTAACACCATGTGAAGCAACTTATACTGGAATTAATGTTCAATGGGTGTATTTGTTAGTGCGGCACTGTGTTGCAAAGAGTTTTGGAGGATGTTTATTTACTGTGCTTTTAATGCACTGGGTTCTCAACCTACAGAATAAATTATCATCTCCCAGTCTGTTTGGTTGCAAATTCCAGTCAGTTCCCCCAAGCTGAATATAGAGAGCAGCTGGCTGAAGCTAAATGAATAATACTGTCTAACAAAACAATAGCGCTAGGCCCAACATGTTGCACAGACATTTATTTTGAGTTTGGATATTTAAAGACTTAGGCAGCATGACAGGCACATTTATGGGGACACAATTACTAACAGCCTGCAGACTGTGCCTCAGATGTGAACAGATTGACACCTTCATCCCTGCATGCATCTAATATCTTAGTAGAAGAGTTCACTCTGCAAAGAATCTGCCTCTGAAGATTTGATAAGGCTCCGTGCTTGTATCTTCATCATCTGTTAGCATGCAGGGCAACTGAGACTGAGTCTAGACTGTGGAGAACTGTCAGCAAAAGATATGCAAATTCCAGTGCTCAATTTGTGTACCTTTTGCTGACAGTTCGGTCTGGGGAGGCTTTCCTGACATTTAGTCCATCCACACAGGGCCAAATGTCAGGAAAAGCCCCTCTGCCAGGACATCCCTTCTGTCTTGTGGCACGAGCTATACAAGGGATGTCTGCAGAACACAACTGCTTTTCTGACTGTGGTCTCGGAAGAGCAGATGCATTGTTTGTATGCGGCAGAACTCTTCTGAGAGACCTACAGTCCCCAGGAAGAAGGCTGTAGTTTAACCCTAGCCTAACAGCTGAAAGCCTCTGTGTTACAGCAAACCCAGTGAAGAACAGTAAGATGAAACATTCTGCCCTTATGTCACAAAGTCCTGTGTCTTTTGTCACAGGGAACAGGGCAGAAGATCAAACAGACCTTTACCATCTGTAATTTTCTAATTTATGGGCAAACTGTTGTTATCAGAAGAATGACAGCATATCCCCAGATACAACACACTAACTCTTTAAGAGCAGTTCTTGTCCTATGAATGGGGAAGGCAGCTCAGGGGTTTGTGTAAATTGACATTTGAGTTATTTTCGGAGGACAACCTTCTTTCTGGGGACTGTTTGTGATCTGTCTAACTCTAGCCCTGAACTCTTGTACACACAAATGATACTGAGTAACTCCTGATGGGGACTGATGTTCTAACAAAAGCCACTTCCATTTTTGACAGAAATCTGCCAGTTTTCAATAAATGTCTGATGCCAGTGTAACGTATGCAGGATAGTATTTGATATTATTCTGTGGACCAGTCCTGCTAACACTTTCTACCAAACATATTTCCATCACTTTCAGCCAACTACGGATGGTAGCAAGCATTAAACTCAGAAGCAAGTGCTGTAGCAACCAGGGGTTTAGAATGTTATACCATATGATGCATGTTATACCATACGATGTACTTATGTCTTCTTCAAGTGAACATGCAGTGATGCACAAGAAAACCATATGCAGCTTTCATGGCCCCTTTTGTAAAGCTAATACAACTTCAGTTAAGTGAAAATTTCAGACTGTCTCCGCTTTCTCCTTTGAGAGAGAAGTAACAGGGCCTCTGGGAAAGCATCAATATGAGAATTTGCATAAAAGATAATGCAGCATAGATAGTAAAAGAGTGAATGACCGTTTAAAAGAAAAACTGAAGTGATGATACACCATCACCTATACATCTGAATCCTTCATGCCATGGGATTTATTGGCCTTCATCACATCTACTAAAGAACAAATGGGCAATTTTCAACCCAACACGTTTCCAAGATCTCACCATGTACTTAAGTATGCAGCAAATATTCTGAAATAACCAAGGTTATCAAACTGCAAATAGAAAATCCTGTTTAAAAATACATAAAACTCTGCTCATTTTGGGCCATTGTCTTAAAATGGCATGTAATAAAGATGCTTTGGCTTGCAGTGCTAACTAATGCTTTCAGCGTTTGGTTGATACTCTGGGAAAGCTCATAAATTATCATAAACATAATCAATTTTGTGAGGCAAATATAAAGGCTTAGATTCTGACCTGCTCAAAAAATGAAGTGTGGGCCTGGTACAGCAGCATTAAGAATTTCACAGGCACTTCAGCCCATAGGTGGACATCTTCTCAGGCAGGTGAATGGCAACATTTAATGATTGCAGTGTGACTTCCACACACAGTCCTGCAACTTTGAGAAGTACATCAAACCCCTTCAAACCAGCATTGTTCTGTCTTCTCTGTACAAGAGCCTGCTAGGTGCTCAGCCCTCACAACTCTCAGCCATATGCAATGGGGTAGCCAGGTCACAACACTTTGAAGGCTTGGGCCCCAGCAGCACAATTTGATTTTTTGGTTCACTAGTAGTCTCTGAAACTGTCGGTGATTTGTCAGAGTCAGACATCTAGAAGTGTTGAGAGTCCCTCTCTGCCTTGTAGGACACGCTCTCTAACTCCCCACATAAGATTTATTACTTCAATAATAACATTAGGATTACAAATATCAAAGGAGAGCAGAGTTCGTAATTCACTCCGAACATGCACGTCGCTTAATGCTTCGTTTTAATTACCCGGGGCACACGCAATAACGCAGTATCACGGCGCTAAGTGGCGGTTCTCTGATTTCAACAGCCCCTCATCCTGCCCGCTGGATGTTTAAGAGTGTTTTGCTGGGCCTCTTGCTGACTGCACAGGCAGATTTCAGCCCATGTGAATCCCCCTGGCTGAGCTCCCTGTCCGTCCCCGCCTCCGGCAGTGTTTTACTGCTCTGCTAACTTTGCCAGACCAGTGTCTCCAGCCTCGCACTCTCAACAAGCGCTACGGCGCCGAGGCAGGGAAGCAAAGGCCGCAGTTCCAGCAAACACTCAGCGCTCCCCGCGCGCACAGCCCCGTCACGTGCCGCAGCACCGCCGCTCTCCCCAGCCTCCTGCCTGGACATTTGGAGGCTGTTTCTTTGTGTCCAGTGGAAGATACCAACTTCACCTCTCTGACAGGGAGAGCCCGCAAGGCAGAACAAACCACTTCCACGTTCCCTTATGCAAATAGTATTGATCGCAGAGGTCAGGCGGGTTTGCAGCGTGTCCCCTCGCAGAGCTCGCGAGATAAACTCCCATTGCTTGTTAGAAAGCGTTCCCTGGGTCAGACAGCGCGGGCCTGCTCTTCATGTGCTGACTGCTTGGCACTGCCTGACATTCAGGGCTTCAGGCTGTACCCTGCAGGGTCAAGACAACAGTCGGATTGATGCACAGCACTCAGTGGCTCTGAGCTAAATCGGCTCCCAGCTGCTACAGGACTGGAGGAACCCTTCCCTGTTGCTTACTTATAAATAGTATACACCTATCCAAGTGCTAAATTAGATTAGACTTAAAATATTCACAAAGTGTATACACCTGGCTCACAGCTAATAGCTGCTAACAGTTATACCCCTAGAAAATGCTCTTGTTCCCCTTAGCAAATCTCCCCCCACACAGTGCCATGCCCAGTCTGGAAAGATTCTTCCCAGCAGGACACAAACCCATCCCAGACACCAATGCAGGCCTACAAGGCAGCTTGTTCAACCCCTGAATTCTGCTGCAATTACTTTTTTCTTTAGTATGTTACTTCCTGTAAGTGGTTTGCTAGTTATTTAGCACCAGGTGCTTGCAGATGTAAAAAGCGTAAGGTGCTGAGACCCCCAGCCTCCAACAGGCTTCAAGAGGCACTTAGCACCTCTGAAAACTCAGACTACTTTTGCTGGAGGTGTCTGACTGTATTTTGGTGCTTACAATCTCAGCATTACTTATAAAGCATCTAACATGGGTGAACATCCATCCAGTTCATACTGGGACAGTTTAACTCTTTTCAAGAAAATGAGCAAATTGTCCTGTATTTTGCAGGGCTACTGTTCCCCGGCACCCAACGCTTTGGGATGGCAGCTCCTGCTGCAGGGGAGCTCCTCCGAGGGGCAGCTGCCCCATTTCCCTGCACTCTACGGCTACGTCTACACGTGAAGCCTACATCGAAGTAGCTTATTTCGATGTTGCGACATCGAAATAGCCTATTTCGATGAATAGCGTCTACACGTCCTCCAGGGCCGGCAACGTCGATGTTCAACTTCGACATTGCTCAGCCCAACATCGAAATAGGCACAGCGAGGGAACGTCTACACGTCAAAGTAGCACACATCGAAATAGGGATGCCAGGCACAGCTGCAGACAGGGTCAACGGGCGGACTAGCACTTTTGGGGCAACAGCTAGCCGCTCCCTTAAAGGGCCCCTCCCACATACACTCAGCCTGCACAGCACGCGGTCTGAGGAGCCTTAGGCACACAGATCCCGGGCGCCGCAGTCATGGACCCCCAGCAGCAGCAGCAGCAGCAGCAGCAGCAGCTAGAGGTCCACCCAGCCCTCCCGGCAGGAGCAGGGCTTGGCCTGGCCCATGCCATGTGGGAGGCAGCTGAGTACCTCCTTGCCCCAGGGGAGGAGATGCCCCCAGGGCAGCAGGGCTCAACCCCTACCCCTGCAGCACCCCGCTCCACCCCCCGCCTCACACGCCGGCGGCTGTGGAGCTACCCCACCAGCACCGACTGGTGGGAGCGGCTGGTGCTTGGGGAGTGGGACGACGACCACTGGCTCAGGAACTTCAGGATGAGCCGGCAGACATTCCTGGAGCTGTGCCAGTGGCTCACCTCCGCACTCAGGCACCGGGACACTGCCATGCGGCGTGCCCTCCCTGTGGAGAAACGGGTCGGCATCGCTGTCTGGAAGCTGGCCACTCCGGACAGCTACCGATCCGTGGGGCAGCAGTTTGGTGTCGGAAAGGCCACCGTCGGGGCTGTCTTCATGGAGGTAAGAGAACCCACAGGGGGAGGCCAGGGCAGGGCAGGGCAGGGGGGCCAGAGCAGGGCAGGGCAGGGCAGGGCAGGGCAGGGGGGCCAGGGCAGAGCAGGGGGGCCAGAGCAGGGCAGGGCAGGGCAGGGCAGGGCAGGGCGGCCAGGGCAGGGCAGGGCCACGCACACCCTGCTCACCCCTCATTGGGGCTGTCCCATGTGCTTTCTCTGCAGGTCGTGCATGCCATCAACGCCATGCTCCTGCACAGGCTCGTGAGGCTGGGGGACCCACATGCCACTGTCGCCGCCTTTGCCACCCTGGGCTTCCCCAACTGCTTCGGGGCTCTGGATGGGACTCACATCCCCATCCGCGCCCCGCATCACAGTGGAGGACGATACCTCAATCGGAAGGGCTACCATTCTGTCGTCCTGCAGGCCTTGGTGGACAGCCGGGGACATTTCCAGGACATTTACGTGGGCTGGCCTGGCAGCACCCACGACGCCCGGGTTTTTCGGAACTCGGGCCTGTGCCGCCGGCTGGAGGTGGGGACATACATCCCCCAGCGGGAGATCCTGCTGGGGGACACCACCATGCCCTTCTGCGTCATCGCAGATGTGGCATACCCCCTCCGGCCGTGGCTCATGCACCCCTACACGGGCCATCTCTCCGCTAGCCAGGAGCGCTTCAACGAGCGCCTGAACCGTGTGCGCCAGGTGGTGGAGCGCTCATTTGGCCGTCTCAAGGGACGCTGGCGATGTCTCCTGACCCGCCTGGATGCGGGCCCCAACAACATCCCCCAGATTGTGGGTGCCTGCTGCACCCTGCACAACCTCGTGGAGAGCAAGCGGGAGACCTTTCCGCAGGGCTGGGCCGCGGAGGCCGGCAGGGCACACGTGCAGCCACCTGCTGCCCCCAGTCGGCAGGTGGACCCCGAGGGGACCCGGGTCCGGGAGGCCCTGCGGGCCTACTTCGACCAACAGGCCGCGGGGTGAACTCTGCCCAAGCGCCCTACTGCCCGCCCCTTCCTCCCCCACACTCCTGCCCCAACGCCCACACCATGGAGCACCCCACCGCCCCCCCAGCCACTTGTCCTGGACAAATGACAGCACGAACTTGTGGGTGAACGTAAATTTTTTTTTTCTGGCCGAACCTTTGTTTTGGGGTGTAAATAAATATGTGAAGCACAAACAGAAAACTAAGTACAAACGTTCAACCCAAGCAATATGTACACAAATAAAACAAACCAAAGAAACAACTGTGTGGCATACATAATAAAAAGAAAACCAGGGAGGAGAAAGGGGAGAACTATTTACGTGGGGGGGACGGGGCAAACGGGGGCACCAAAAAAACAGGGTCCAACTATATACAACAAGGGGGGGGCCACGTCCCGGGCCCCTCACCCCTATAGCCCGGCACTGGGCTTGCCCGGCCGGGAGCCCCGCCGCGCCTGCAGTCTGGTCCGCGGCTGGGTGGGAGCGGGCTGGACTGGAAGGTATCGGTGCCGGCGAGTCTCAGGTGGCTCCAGGGGTCCCTCGGCGCTCTGGCCCTCGCGGGTGGGTGGTGGGGCGACGGCGGACGGGCCGGCAACAGCCGGAGCAGCTGGTGGCGGGGCTGCAGGAGCGGGCAGGGCGGGCGATGGCTCGGCCGGCGCAGCATGGGGGGCCAGGTAGTCCACGAGCTGGTTAAATGTCTGCATATAGGCCCCCCATGCCTCCTGGCGCCAGGCCAGCGCCCGCTCCTGCAGCTGGAGGTGCTGCTCCGAGACCTCCAGCTGCCGGCGGAGGATGGCCAGCAGCTGGGGGTCCATCGCCATCGCCGGTAGTAGGCGCGGGGTCTGCTGTCTAGCCCTCCGTGGGGCCGGTCGTTCCTCGGCCGAGGGGCTGCCCTGGAGCGATGGTCCCGGAGGGCTCTCCGGGACAACTGAGGCCTCGCCGGCGCTCTCTTCCGGTCCTTCTGATGGTGCAGGTGCAGGTGCAGGACACAGGAGAGGAGGGGGGAAAGAAGAATGGAGACAGGCGTTAGTGTGGGCCCCGAGCCGTGGCCTCTGTCCCCCCCGCCCTGTGCTGCAGGTTCCCCATCCCCGTCCCCCGGAGATGCTGCTGTGATGGATGGGGTTCAGGGGTCCCCCTGCCCTGCACCCCGTCCCCTGGTGGGAGCGACTCTCACTTCACCCCGCAGGGTCTGAGAGCAGGAGAGGTTTCTTAGGCCACAGATGGCCAGTTTCTGCCAGGAGTGACAGCACCAGCTGTCGGAAGAGACAGTCCTTCCAACCCGTCGTGGGGAGAAGACCCCAAGGGGGGGCCCCTCTGGGATGCAGCTTTCCCCCTCCTCTGGCTGGCTGCCTACCAGCTCTCCCTTCCCCTAGCCTCTGCCTGTGGCCCCCGCCCTCGCCCCCCAGTTCCAAGCCAGCTCGGCTCCTCCCTCCTGTTTGTTCAGGGCAGAGGTGTCACCTGCCAGCTGTAGCGCCAGGATCCTCCTTTGGCCCTGGGAGCTCTTCGGCTCTTGTGGCTCATATGTAGCCTGAGTCTCCCTTTGGCACTCCCCCCACTCCATCACATGCTGCTGCTGCGGGGTGTCCCACCCACTCCGCCTGGGGGCCCCTCGAGGTTCCGCTTCCCCCTGGCCTGGGGATGGGGCATGGCACTGTCATGCAGGGTGGTGGGGGGCAGGGGCTGATGGCTGCAGTGCTGTGAGGGCCATGGCCCTGGTGTCCTTGGGGCCATGGCCATGTGAGCGTGTGGGGGGCCCTGGACACATCTCTGTTACCCCCGCCCCTCAAGCCCAGGGGTGTCCACCAGAGAGGGGTACCTACCTGTGGGTCCGCTCCCACGGTCCGGAGATCCCCGGGGGTCGGAGGCCCTCCTGCTGCTCCGGGATGGCAGGAGGAGGATCTGCAGGCTGGATTCTGCGGAGGAGGAGCCCCCTCTCCTCCTCCTCCTGCCGCGATTTCCCAGGGGTGGCCTCCGGGGGGGGGCCCCCGGGGTGCGGGGCTTGCCTCCGGGGCGGACTCCAGCTGCAGGGCCTGCTGGGGCTCGTCAGCCGAGGTGTCAAGGGTGGCCGGAGGGGAGGAGGTGTGCCAGGAGCCCAGGATGTCCCTGAGCTCCCTGTAAAAGGGGCAAGTGACGGGGGCAGCCCCAGATCGGCTGGCCGCATCCCGGGCCCGGGCATAACCCTGCCGCAGCTCCTTCACCTTACTCCTCACATGATCCAGAATGCGGGCAGGGTGACCCCGGGCAGCCACGCCATCGGCCAGCTGAGCGAACGCATCCGCGTTCCGCCTCTTGCTCCCCATTACCTGGAGCACCTCCTCCTCGCTCCAGAGCCCCAGCAGGTCCCGCAGCTCGGCCTCCGTCCAGGAGGGGCCCCGCTGCCGCTTCCCAGACTGGCTGGCCCTCTGGCTGGGCTGGCTGCCCTGGCTCCCCTTGGGGGGGGGTCCCCTGGGGGCGCTGGGGGGGCTGCTGGCTCGCCATCACCTCTGGCTGGGTGGCTGAGGGCTGTGCAGGCTAGCCACGTGTGCAGGCTGCAGCCTGCACGTTGCCTCAGCTTCCTGCAGAGGCAGGGAGGGGGAGGGGACCTTTAAGAGGCCGCTCCATGCGGCCACCAGTGAGCTGAGGGGCTGGAGAGAGCGTCTCTCAACCTCCCAGCTGATGGCCGCCATGGAGGACCCGGCAATTTTGACATTGTGGGACGCGGATCGTCTACACTGTCCCTACTTCGACGTTGAACGTCGAAGTAGGGCGCTATTCCTATCTCCTCATGGGGTTAGCGACTTCGACGTCTCGCCGCCTAACATCGAAGTTAACTTTGAAATAGCGCCCCACGCGTGTAGCCACGACGGGCGCTATTTCGAAGTTAGTGCCGCTACTTCGAAGTAGCGTGCACGTGTAGACACAGCTTACAGCAGCAGCCCCTGTTGCCAGTGAGCTCTGCCACAGGGCAGCTGCCTTGTTTTCCCGGCACACCACACCTAGGGGAGGCAGCTCCTCCTACCAGGGACTCCTTCCGAGTGGTAGTTGCTGCATTACCTAGCCCCCACTGCTGGGAGGCTGCAAAACCCCTAGTTTCAGCACCGCCACTGCCAGAAGGATGCAGAGTCCCTATCCTCTGCTCCCCTCATTGCGAGGCTGTGGAGCCCCCATCCCTGTTGCCTCACTGTTGGGGAGCAGCCCCCATCACTGAGGAGCCTTGATATAGGACAGCAGCTCCCCCATCCCTGGAGGCCATTTTCCCATATTTACCGTAGGGCAAAGCGATCACCCTAATCGAACACAGTGATTTGAAAGTTCTGGCTTTATGGCCTAAGTCCTATCTTTTTGTCTACAAAAGTATAAGTTTTTAAATCTCTAATGTAGTAATAAATAACGGTACAATTTTTCTAATTCCCCAACCCCTAAAAACCAACTTTTGCCATTAAGCTGCCCAGTAATATACTCAAAGGCAAAACCACTGCACAAACACTCAGCAAGCAGTGACTGGCCCCAAGGGATAAAAGTAAATTACATTTCTTATGGGTACTGTCAGTATTGCAAGCCTCTTGGGGTGAGGTGTCTCAGGGAAGGGAGTCAGAAGGTTTACAATACGGCAGTACCTGTATGAAATTTAAGTGTGGGATGGAATGCTGGGAGTTGTAAAGTGACCACATTGCCCTATGGCTAGTATGGGACAGTGGCTCCAAGGATGTGGGCTGCTGTTCCATTACAGCACTCCTCAGTGATGGGGGAAGATGCCCCACAGTGAGACACCTGGGATGGGGGCTCTGCAGCCTCTTGATGAGGAGTGGGAGCTACCTCTGTGGGGTGCCAAGGAATGGGGCAGCCACCCAGTGGTGGAGCTCCCTGGGAGCAGGGGCTGTTGCCTTGAGACATTGGGTGCCAGGGAACAGCAGCCCCACAAAATATGGGACATTAAACCCATTTTCCTAAAAAAAAAAAAAAAAAAAGCATGATGCCTGTGAGACAGCTTAAATAAGGGGAAAATGAGATGGATGGTCACCTTAGCACTCAGGCTACCTAATTCTGTGCACAGTGGTAAAACCAGAAGGAAGAATGGGCATTTAACTGATATGGCTGCTGCTGACCCTTTGAAACTAAACCGACATGTTGCATGGGTTCAGAATGTTTCAGGTTGTTTGTTTTGTTTGCATTCCAGGTTCATCATCAAGAACAAGCTTCATAACCAGTTGCTGTTGGTAGAAAGGAGCTGTAAGGACTTATTATGGAGCCCCCTTTGTGCTGGTTTTTGGAACGTTTCAGTTTCACTCTCCCAGATGGGTCAGTGTAGAGTCACAGGAAGCACTCGCATTCCAGTGGATGAGGATGTTGTTCCCACATTAGCTTCTAAAGATTATTTTCTTACACGGGTGTCTGGAGCAAATTAAAATTTAGCTTAGTTAAAAAAAACCCTGATAGTTGACCAAATTACTACTTGACTTGTACAACTTTCTGTGTTTCATATCACGAGACTCCTCACTGTCCAGATGGTAATGCAGATGGAGCTGCCATGTAGCAGATGTAGGGTTAGGAACCTTAAATCACCAGGCTAATAAAGCCATGGAAAGTACTTGAGTTTAGATGTGGGTGTGTGTAGTCAGTTCAGGGACCCTCCCAAAATTGAAAGTAAACTGGTGTGTCCCCGTGCAATGAAATGGGAAGAGTGGCCAGCTGGGGGCAGGCCCCTGTGTGCTTCCATTCACTGGACCCTAATAAGGTTGCTGTGTTGGTGCTGGGCAGGGCCTGGGCAGGGAGGGGGAAGGGAGGGGGCAGGGCCCTCCCCTCCCCTCCCCTCCCCTCCTGCCCTGCCTTCACTTCTGCCTTCCTCCCCCACAGGACTCCAAAATATCCTCCATGCTCCTGCCCACTCCAGCGCTGGATGGCCTGCAGTGGGGAGGTGAGCCTCCAGCCCCACTAGGCCTGAACCAGCACCCATAGTCTCTGGGCAGCACAGTCACAGAGCACCAGGCTCTAGCCCTGGTGCTTGGGCAGCCAGCCAGAATGGTCACTGCCCCGACAAGGCCAGGGATCCAGCGGCCAGGCTGCAGTGGCTGCACTCCTAGTGCTGAGCTCCCCCGCCACCCCCCAATCCCTGGCCCTATGCTCTCCCACACCGCAACCTAGGGTTACCATATAAAAGAGGACACTCCTTCAAGGGAGTGTGTCTGTCTCAGTTTCTATCAACTTACGTTGTATTAATGTGCTATAGTATCTATAGTGTATTAATACAATGTGAGCTGGTACATACTGATACGGAGACACTCCCTTAAAAGGGTACTCTCTTTTTTGAAAGGTCAAATATGGTAACTCTACTGTGAGCATGCTTACTAGATCAGGCCCTGGAAGCAAGCTAGGTGCTCCCAGCTTATTATCTTCTCCTCATTTGAGATTTAGACATCTAGGTGCTTAAAGTAAGGCAGCAGTGGGCATAACCAGAGGTAGAGACCTAGGCTGTGTCTACACTACAAAAATAACTTTGAAGTTACTTACTTCAAAGTACAACTTTGAAGTAAGCAACTTCAAAGTTGAGCACCTGCACACACCCTGCTTCGAAGTTAAACTTTGAAGTAGGGCACTACTCCATTCCTGGGAATGGAATAAGGACTTCTAAGTTGGGCTACACACACCCTGCTTCGAAGTAAGGGAAAATGCATGTAGACTCTCTGCTGGCTACTATGAAGTAGTGACTAACTATGAAGTTAACTTAGAAGTTAGTTCCTAGTGTAGGCACACCCTTAGACACCGAGATTTTACAGCAAAAGTTTGGGTGCTGACTGAGCAAATGTAGGTACCAACAGGGTTCGGGAGCAGCCAAGAAGTGGTTTTGTGGATTGGAGTGAGAAATCTGGCCTGAGATTTCGGTATCTAACTTTCTTTGTGGATGTAGGCCAGTGTTCTCCCTGCAGAGTTTATAGTCTAATGGCATGAGCCTGCAACAGACTGCTGCACTTTCACAGCACCTTCTGATGTTAATGGGCTTCCATCTTGGCGTGGCAGGCCACTTACATGCTATACATTGAAGGGTCATGGATTGTGTATATTGCTACTCATTAGAGAGGAAGGATGAATGAAGGAATGGGTATGGTGCTGGCCTAGCATTTAAGAGAGCCTAGTTCAATTCCTTTGCCTCTCAGATTTCCCCTTTGACTTACTTGGTCATATTGCCCCATCTGCAGAAGGGAGATAATAGGTGATAAGAGCTCTGTATCACTGGGCTGTTGAGAGCATAAATACACACTGAAGACCATAAGGTGCTTGAACATTATGGAAACATAAATCCATATATCCAGGGCCATATAAGTACTAGGATGAGACAAAAAGTAGGGAGCTGAGAGAGATGAATAACTAGGCACTTTACAAATTATGACTATTGTTATTTATAGTCTGTGAATATTTTTATATTAATGATGAAAACATTCTAGTGGGAACAGACCCACTGTGCAGTAAACCAAACCACATGCAAGAGCACAAAAGAGGGCACCTCAGTGAGCAGATGCCAAATAAACAACACTGATATGATACACTTCTAATGCTTTGGTCCTTTAGATACATTTTTACAATTCTTTTAAAAAAACCCACCTCCAAAGCAGGATTTAACACATTATCTACTCCCTGGAATAAATATGCATATCTGAAACCCCGGTTACATCTGTCAGCTGTAATTAGTAAAACACTAAAGTGCTTAGATTTAAGCCCGCTTAATTCACAGAAAACTATTCAGATGTTGTCACTCGAGCTGTGAACCTGAAGAATATTTAACTTGTTGATTAAGTACTTAACATTACAGATTAATGCAAAATCGTCTGTCCTACATGTTTGCAGTTACATGATGACCTGTGTAAATATTCAAACCTGCCTCATTCTTTCAACTGTAGCCAAATCTACATCACCCAAAATTAGATAGGACTAGGAGAGATTCAGATGCTTATTACCGTGTCAGATAACACACTCAAAGCTCAGTGATGTGCTAAGTGCTGCACAAACAAAATAAAAAGACATCAATGCCTCATATTACGATTGGCAGCATGAGAATGCTCTCCATCTGAACAGTATGTAAGATTTTTATATATTTTATTATTTAAAAATCTCATGATTTTTAATCCAAACTCATGATTGGGGATGGAGGGGGGGCAGGACTGGAATGATTACATTCTAATGACTATGGCTGGCAAGCCTGCATGCGGGACTTCTTGCATTACTAAGAGGGGAAGCAAGGAATCTATGCAGAAGTCAGATGGTTTCAGTCCTTTCTGCAATGGATACCAGAGAAAGAAACAGGCATCATCTTCAAGGATCCCTCCTGAGGCACAACCTCTTCTGGATCCCCACATGGGACAGTGACTCTCTGCATCTTCTCAACCTGAGCATGTGCTTTAGAGGCTTAGTCACCAAAGCAAGAATAAAAATAGGACTTGGTGGGGAGGATAAGTACTTCATGGGCTCTGATCTTTAGTCAGATCTGTTTCCATCCCTTAGTCACTGTATAAATAGGGTGGGAAAAATGCTCAGGTCTTATTAATATTTCTCTGTGCCTCTTGATGTATCACTTAGGAAGGTCCAAACTGATGCTCAGTGGCCCAGTTACTGCTCTCCTAGGCTGTATTTAGTGTCTTCTTTTTTTTAGGCCAAAATCAGGCCATATTTTCAAAAGAATATTTGTTCATGTATCTAGAGAAATGCTTTGCTCTACTGTGGACGTTCTGAAACTCTGTCACATTGTGAACCACATTTTAACAGAGGATGCCTTGCAGACTCCTTCCCTCCCATGTGTAAGGACACAGACCAACTTGCCTCTCTTATGTGATTACATAATTTCCTTTCAGCAACTACTTTTCTATATAATACTTGGGAAGAATAGAATTAATTTATAGTTTGTTTTAAGTACCTTTAACAGATGGACAAAAGGAGGTGTACCAGACACCCTGTGACCAGCCGACCTTCCAAAGACTCAGCATCAAGTGATGCACAAACCACAGTTTGAAAGTCTCTGATACAGACAAGAAGTGTAGGAACATAGCATTCATCTGACGGTGTTCAGACCGGTTCACAGGGGAGAACAAGACACATGGTACAAGGTAGGGTTATTAAGATGTAGTCTGTTTATTTGGAATTAGCCAAATGCATTTAAGAACATCCAATTCATCCTCCATGCAGCTGGTACCAGGAGGCTCAGGTAACCTATTGCTGGCATGCTGAATTATAAAGATGTGATCTAACCCATACTGAGTGCTGGCCAATTGATCCAACAAGTTATCCAGTATAACAGTTTGCATGGAAGTCTATGAACACAGAAAACAGTGACATGCTAATAAGAGAGAGAATCATAGAATCCTAGGGCTGGAAGGGACCTCAGGAGGTCATGAAGTCCAGCCCCTGCCTAAAGCAGGATCAACCCTAACTAAATCATCCTGGCCAAGAATTTGTCAAGCCAGGACTTAAAAATCTCTAGAGATGGAGATTCCACCACCTCTCTAGGTAACACATTCCAGTGCTTCACTACCCTCCTGGTGAAATAGGTTTTCCTAATATCCAGCCTATACCTCCCTCTCTGTAACTTTAAACCATTGCTCCTTGTTCTGCCACCAGTCACCACGGAGAACAGTATCTCTCCATCCTCTTTAGAGCCCCACTTCAGGAATTTAAAGGCTGCCATGAAATTACTCCTCACTCTTCTCTTCTGCAAACTAAATTAGCTCAGATCCCTCAGCCTGTCCTCATTGGTCATGTGCTCCAGCTCCCTTATTTTCATTGCCCTCCACTGGACCTGCTCTAATGGATCCACATCCTTTCTATACTGGAGGGCCCAGAATTGGATGCAATACTCCAGATGTGGCCTCACCAGTGCTGAATACAGGGGAATAATAACTTCCCTAGATCTGCTGAAATGCTCCTGCTAATGCACCCCAATATGCCATTAGCCTTCTTGGCTACAAGTGCACACTGTTGACTCATATCCAGTTTCTCGTCCTCTGTAATCCCCAGGTCCTTTACTGTTGTACTACTATTACTTAACAAATCAGTCCCCAGCCTGTAACAATGCTTGGGATTCTTCCATCCCTAGTGCAGGACTGTGCTGGACTGGTTGAATCCTAGAAGTATATGTGAATCACAGCAGTATTTTTATTGTTTCAATATTAAGAAGGAAATGTTCTTGACATGTTCTTGCTAATTCTAGGCAATATTCAGTTTACTGGGAATTGCTCTTTGTCTTGTAGTCCCAGAATAGAGACTTGGTCAATATTAATTGGCAAAACATTCCCACATGACTTGAATTCAGTCCCATCAGACATCAAAATAGGAACACAGGAACAAAGCATAGTCATGCTGGCCTATCAAATACCCTGCCTCTGGTAGCGGCCTGGTCCCTAACATTTCAGACAATAGCAAAAAAACCATAGGGCACCTGTTTGCAAATCATCTCAGACCTTTAAGTCAATCTTTGAGAACAAGAAGTTCTGTGGCACCTTAAGTCAATCTTGTTACCTCTCTTAAAAAAAAAGCCTGGATAGATTTACTAGAAACAAAAGTACTTACATACAGTACAATAGGGAATGACTGGATTCTTTTAATGTTTGGTGCACTTAATGGATCATGTAATTAGGAGAAACCTTGCTTCAATATTTCAAGGTATTAATTTATTAAGGTTATGTGAGTTCTCTGGAGTCCATTGAAAATGAGTTGCGGCTTCCCTGTGGGCTTATCCCAGTGGGTGAAATTTTAAATAAAAAAATTAATCAAATCAAAATCAAATTTATTTACAGGACCATAGCAGGACCATGCTATGACATAGACTGTAAGTTCTTTGAGGCAGGGACCATCTTTTTGTGCTGTGATCTTACAACACCTAGTGCAGTAATCCATGACTAGCACTCCTCAATGCTATGGTAATTAAACAAAACTAAACTAATAACAATAAGAAGAATAAAAATACAAGGAGACTTTCACTTTTAGTTCACCAGCTCAAATCCTAAGTCAGACTAATAGTATCCGTAAGTCATTACCATGAGATGGCTCTTTGCTGAAATAGATAGAAGTCATAGCTTTTCTTCTAGGAATTGAACTATTATTGTATTGTTCATAATTTATATAATGCATTAGGACCTAAGTCCTGCACTGGCTCAGCAATCATGGTGCTGTACAAACATACAGTAAGGAAAAGTGCCTGCCCCAACTAGTTTACAATCTAAAAGGAAAGCCACAACAGGGAGAATCAAACAAATAAGCCAGAATGGCAGAGGGAGGCTGAGGTAATATAAGCATAATAAATAAATAGGTTCTCCAGTAGAAAAACCATCAACACATGTGGCTTTAGTTAGCTACTTCTCTGGCAGTCTCAGCAGAAGGCTGAGGATTTGATGAACATAGAAACTGAACTCCACTCCCAGCACTGAGGTGGCCATTCTGAAGCAGAGTTGAAGCATCTTGACAGAGAATCTTTGCACTGCTTCTGCTAGTGCTGCACTTGCTCTGTTAAATCAGGGCATCTGCTCACCAGGGCAGCCAAGCCTCTACTATTCATAAGCAGTAAATTTACCCAAGAATTATAGAAGTAAAAGCATGTGGCAGGATTCAAGACTGTTCAGTTTTATAAGAAAATAGAAGACCCCCCATTTGAAGGTGAGGAGGAAAGAACTTCAAATCCACTTACTTTCTTTATGGCTTAATCCTGCCGCTTTAGTGCAGGCAACGACATGGCCATTAAGCCTTTTAATATGCCACATAAGCCAGTGCAAATGGGATGATGTGAGATACGAGGATGATTGTTTCTGGTGTGAAGTGTGTATGCAAGAAAAGTGAATAAACACAGTCCTGTTTTTTCAGTATTTACCATTCATGCAATGCTAATAGTAATATTTTTATGGCAAATGACTGCCGGGGAAGAGCTAGCACTGGAAAAGAGACCAGTGTCTTGGTTTTGATAGATGCCCTGCACCTATACAACAATACAACTTCTAGGGAAATCTCAATCCACTGCTGACATGTCTGCATTGATCTTGGTTGAGTAGTTCAAACTGATAACCAAGTAATTGCTATTTGGACTGCTTTGTGGCTGGCAATTTCATGGCTGACAATCAGGACAGTTCCTTGGACTAAAGCAGGTAATTTTGGAGGAGACAAAAAGGGAAAACAAGACTGCAACTCAAGTGGCCAGAAGAGTTGTATAAGGACGCCTCAAAGCTCTGGCAAACAACGTAAGAGCTCGTTTGTCCCAGGGACTCTGCTCTGGCCCAGGAACTTGACTGAGTGTTCAGTGCCTGCTGTCTTTGTGCAGGATTCTTTTCCCCCTCAGGCCGGCCACGTTCCAGACAGGGATCCAGGAGTCCTGGCTCAGTACCCATTTTGGCTGTTCTGTAAGTGGTGACAGCTTGCATGCACACCGTCTCCTCCAGAATCTTTAGAACACGATGTGCCTATGTGCTCCCTCTGTCTCAGTGATACCCAGGAAGTGCTCAGAAGAGAGGAAAAGGGGACATCTGAATTTCAATCACCAGCATGTACTCTGTGCATCTGGCTGTCTGATGAGAACAATACTGTAAAGAGGAGTCAAGGAAATCAACAGCACGTGGTACATTAATCCTCTCCTACCCATTCGTCCCCAGGAGCACTCATATAATGTGTCTGCTATGGATTTAGAGTCCTCCCTCATACATCTAGGACTAGCAGAGAGATTCAGTCTCTACGGCTGCAGAACATTCACTGGCTTCAGAGAGAATTTTGCCTGTGGAAGGACTTGTATGTAAGCAAGGAACATCTAATATAACAACTATGTGGCACAAAAAGGGGTAAGAAGATGAGATTACAGCAGGCAGAGTATACAGACCAGCTAGGAGTTCATTTCAAGTACAAAATGGAATTCCTCATGCCACCATATCCCCATAAGGTTCTTTTATTTAAATTTCCAGAAGGGTAATGGGTTGAGGCTGTTGCAATTCAGCCCCTTCTTCCTGATGCAGGCAATAACAAGGTACTGGATATAGAGGAAGAGGTTTTGTCAACTTTTTGTTGCTCAAACACCAATGCAATAGAGAGTACAGACAAGATATCCAGGCCAAATTACTTCATAGCCTGGGATGCTGATACTACTGAGTTAGAAGGAAATATCCTGAAGATATCATTATATTAGAATGCCTAATGAGTCAATATTTTGCAGATATTTTTCTCCTAGGAGCAGCATAAAGCAGTAAGTTGAGCTTGCTGTGTTTATGGTGGAAATATAATAGTCCTTGTAAAATGTTCTGCCATGTTCAGTGGTGATCCCAAATACTATAGCTTTCAATAGTGATAAAAACTGTAAGTAGTGGGCCTCCCTGCAGTTATTTTCTTCCATGAGCACAGTGAAGGCAGTTGTGCCTCAGAATACATGGATTTGAAGTCTGTTTTGTTCCTGAAAACTACTGAATTGCAGAGAAACTGTAACTTTGCAGCATTCCTACTGTCTGACAATCTGAGACCTTGCCCTTGCAGGACAGTTAAGCAATAATGATGGACAGGGAAGACACATCCTGCACACTGATGATTGGCAGCACATGTTTAGAGCCAGAAACCAACCAACTTAGTCTGCAAAGAGCAATAAAAAAAGGCAAGGTTCTGGTTTTGGTACCAGTCTTCAGCACATGAAGAATATATGATAACCAACAAGAAAGCAGAAGTTCATTCAGTTCATGGTGAAGGGACAGTGGTAAGGAGTGGGAAGTAATATTAGAAACATAATTCTAGCCTCCAGCACAGACAGTGAAAAACTGAGCATTTGGAATTATTTTTATTTGCCTCCTTAGAACAGCATTCTTGGCGTCCATGGAGTTTCCAGGATGTCATTCTGTTTATTCATGCAAGTAGCAGAAGTCTGAGGAGACATATGGCAAGGTAAAGAATCCATCTGTTCAGGTCAAAGAGTACACTGCCAAATCACTCTCTGCCACTGCTGGGCAATTAGGCACATCAGCAAAAGCATGATTTTTTGCTCCAGGTTTGCAAATGCAAGGAAAATGCTTGCAGGAGCCAAGAGTGTTTTACCTGTTGATGTAGGGCTCAGCTGCATAGCAGGGCCCAGAAAATTTGTAGATATTCATTAACCCAGAGGTTTTGTAAATGAGGAGAAAGCAACACCATGGCCCTTGTCTCTTCCACAAGAAGAAGAAGAAACTTCCACTGTTTGGGTGAAACTGACCACATGTAAAGGCCCCATGTAAGGCCATCCACACGGTTTGAGCCATGCCTTGGTGTTGTATAGGGGCCATGAGTGAAAGAGTCACACAGAGGTCAGCTATAGTCATTGCACGCCACAGCAGAAGAATCCTAGAACAGCTCTATACAGAAGGGCCTGGAGCGGGTCATTAAGCCCAGCAAGGGACAGAAAAAAGCATCCACTGGCACAGAAGTTCTTTGTAAAGGGTCCAGAACCAGAAGGGCAGCAACAACAATAATCCAACCCATAGGCTGGAAATTGCTGAGAGACCTAAGCAGGCAAAGTTTATGTGCTTTGCTGATTCAGGATGGATTTAAGCACATGCTTAAGTGCCAGACCTGGGCCCAGTAAGACATAGAAGCATGGCCAGTTTCTCTTCTCATATGAGAAGCACATTGCAAAACCAGGAGCACTTGAGAGGCCTGCCTCAGACCACATCTGAAAACAGACCATTTCACTCAGACATCAGCTACCTCAAAAACCACATATGAGGCCAGCTTTTTAAGATAAATCTGCCAAACGTACATGGCAAGAGGGATCATATGAGACATTTCCTGCTGTCCCCAGGACCAGAATAGCGCAGTTTCATGAAGCACAGTTATCAAGCTCAGCTTCGGAAGCTATTGTAATATCTGCTTGGTTCTATTCTACATAGTTTCTTATATCTTCCTCACCCTCTTAGTATCCAGAACTTTCCAGTAGTGCATTCAGCAATGTGGCTTTCTGTCAGTAAGATGAAAGGGGAGAATCTGGACATTCCAATATGAAATAGAGAAGTTCAGCATGGCCTACCTTCTCATTTCTGTTTGCCATTGCAGCCTTTGCAAGTTCATGCAGGCAGTTTGCTAGCACAGTGGATGGAGCATATGAGAGCATGTAAGGTGATATCAGAAGGGAATGTTCCACTGCCAGTCTGCACAGCAGGTGTGCAAACACATTTTAAGGACACATGCTTGACTCAAAGAGGCGGGACAGATAGGTCTAGGTCTCTTTTGCATCCTGATGAACAGCACAGGAAGTCATTTTTTCTATGTCTATTTACTTTGAAACTCCAGGGTAGGATTTGAAAATGTCCATTGCACAAGCTAGAGGGATGTTGCTGAGTCAGGGACATTCAATTCAATCTGAAAAAACACCCCTGATTTTGACTTAGAGGTCCTGAAGTCAGGCAGCCAGCCTCCTCTACAGCAGTGAAGGGGGAAGAGGAAAAGAGCATTTGGTATGAAGTGGGCCAACACAATGGAGTTTCTTGACTCAGTCTATAGTGGTCACCACTAACACTTAAGCAGCATCTGAGGTCCTGCTTTACTTCCTTTTCTTAATTATAGTAGGCAATTCATGGCCTGGGTGACCCCTGGCATCTATGCACAGGTTTGTGGTGAGTCTGCCAGCAGTCATATTCAGAGTCCTGCAGGTGAGGACTAATTCCAGAGGCTCAGTCCACTGACTGAGTTGCACAGAGCTAGATTCATCAGAGTTAGGTGCCCAGCTGCCAATGGAGTTGCCTAAAGCTCCGATTCATACTGTTATTAGGCATCTAAAAGTTAGGCCTTGTAGTGCTCAACATTGCCATGAGTAAGTTTCTTTGTGAATCTAGTCCATGGCACTGTGCTCCTCTCAAGATACGCTGATAATCCAGGCCCAAGATAGCCCTGTGCACAGGTAAGATGTCACCAGGGGTCTTTATGTCTTGTGATCCTTAGCTCCTAGTTTCAGAAGTCTTTTTCCTTCCAGATTTTCTTGTGCCAAGATAGGCTCTGCACCCACTCCCAGGCCCTTTGGGTTGGCAAGGGCACCGGACCCATTCTCTCCACTGGGTTCCAATCTAGGCAGGTACCTAAGGGCTGCACTCAGCAATACTGTTTTGCTGTTTCAACAAATTATTTCCACCGTCCCCTTCTCCCAAGGGGTAAAGAGATTTAAGCAAAATAAAACGAAGGTAAATCTCAGACTTTCTGAGCAGCAAGTGTCCCAGGCAGAGGTCCCTCCATGGAGCTCCTCTACTAACTGCTAAACTGGTCTAGTCTCCTTCTGACCTCCTCCTGCAACCCTCAGGACTGCCAATGGGGCAAGATGGGGCGGCAAAGGGGGCAGTTGCTGGAGGGCCCAGTGTTTCAAAGGGGCCTGGAGCTCTGACTGCTGCTACTACCACTTTGGCAGTGGCAGCAGCCGGAGCTCCAGGCCCCTTTGAAATGCTGCAGAAGCAGTGCTACTCCAGCTGTGTACAGTTGTGAGGGAGGAGTGTGGGGGGGGGCAGTGCCATGGTCCAAAGACTGCCCTTGCCCCACCTCTTCTGGTCCTGGCCCCACCCCTCCCAGGCATGGAGCTGACCCACCTCCCATCTCGTCCTTGGGGTCCAGAGTGGCTGTTGGTGCAGCAGCCAACCCTACAGCTTTTGCAGTGTGGCAGCATGGGGCTGCCTGGGACTAATGAGGCTCCATAGCCCTTTATTTTTTGTACACACCATCACATGACTACAGGGAAGTACCATGAGATCTCCAATAGTATTAGATGGCACCTGTTTGTTTCTAAAGGATGACCACTCTGGCCCATTGTCTGCTTTTTAAAGAATGCAGCTAAGCACTGAAACAGTAAGTTGGAAAGAGGGAAGAAATAAACAATAGCCTATCTAGCAGAGTCTTGGGGGACAAAGGAAGTGGAGCTGTTGTTCATTAAATATCACTTTAAAATATTTTCTTTTTTTTATTCTTTAATATGCAAATATTTAACAGGGTTTATTAGAGCATAGCAATCATAACTTCAGATCTTTCAATCAAGATTAAACAGGTGCATGATCTTTCTTTAGCAAAGCCTGACAGCTGGAACAGCTGTGAGCCTTCCCTTCCCAATGTGTGATTATAGGATATTGCTGGAGGGGTTTATTTCCTGATTTGATTTGTCACTCTCCCTGCTATGGTACATACTCCCTTGAAAATCCTTTTTGTCTTTCTGGTGAATACGTTCCTAGCAATTCAAAAGCCACCACAAATAAAATTGTGATGTAATTGCACTGACACAAAGGGCAAAATTTTGACCTCAGGTGTGATTCTGAGAAAAATATTATTTTCCTCATAGCCAACCTGCCCAGAATTAAAACAGCTATTCTGAGCAAATGTATTAAAGCCATTGCTGCTAGTACAGCTTCAAGGGTGGCTACTTTAGAAATCATCTTGGATGCAGATTCACTCCCAAGTATTTTATAATCATTGGGATAAAGGAATAAAATTTGCCAGGTACGATTTATACCTCTTAACGCCTATGTTTGGTGCTGTGAATTTGGCAATGGGCTTCAGCATCCGCCAGTGCAGTCCTGCAGATGCAGTAAGTATGGTGACTTTAGCTGTCTTGCCGTTAGGATCATGATCCAGCAGCAGAGTTTTGCTGGAGGAGCTTTACATCATTTTTCTAATGTAAACAACATTGTAAGAAAGCACGGGAGCCCCACAGGATTTTCATTGAGCAATGATTGATGTGAAAAGGGTTGGAACTGCAGTGATTCTGCATCAGTCACAGCTCTCGCTTGGCTCTAAAATTGACCCTGTTAGCACAGTCTGACTTCGATCATTTGTCTCAGAAGTACCAAGAGATTTTAAAACAGCTGTGGATTCAACCATTTCAAACGGGAACATATTTTTGGTTTACGGTAAGAACACCACACACCACACGTGTTTCAAAACTTGGGCCTCCAGATATTTGGCTTCTTTTGTCAGTGCATCTCTTCTTTCCTCTTTGCCTTGCACACAGACAGCTCCTATATGTATTTGTGCAGTTCAGGTCTCCACCTTCCAAAAAAACCAAACCAAACCAAACCAAACCAAAACGTTATTGCCTTTTACAGAAGAGCAAGTGCTCTGGCTACAGAAATAGGTGGGCAGAGGAAGTAGCTGTTTTCCAACCTTTAGTATTTCCCCCATCTGAGGTGTTTTCACCTAAGTGCTGGTAATCAGTGAAGTGCCCAATGGTTACAGCAAATAATTCAGCATCATGGCAAAATCCTGTGCAGCTATCATGAGCTCTGCCAGCTCTAATTTCAATCCAGATGGGCATCATATTTCACTAATGTACTCTAATTTTCTCTCTTTTCCTTCTGCAGGTTCCTTCCCTAAGGGCATCTGCTCCAAGGAGTGATGGATTGAGAGCCAGAGTAATTACTGCAGTTTGCACTGCTTGAACCAGCATTCAGTGCTTGCATTTTTAATACAAACACTAAGAGTCAACAGGGTATAAAGGTAACACAGCCTCCACCCCTCCACCCAGAGCTCATCTTTCAACAGCAGTTTTAAAATATGCTTACTTCAGTCTCATTTGTACACTTTTCACCATTGCCTAATGAAGCCAGTCTGGTTCCCATAATGTAATATTTGTGGTTGCAACCCATCAGATTTAAGATCTTATATTTTACCCAGTGCATTTGTGGTGGATCAGTTGGGTGACTCTCAAATATGCTGACATGGATTCAGTTTTGAACCATGAGGTGGCCTAATTTTGAAAATTCTCTCTGCCTTCCTCATAATCTAGCATAATAGATATTGTGGAGCATGTGGGCAGCTTAGTGTGTCTATCCAGGGAAGAGAAAGACAGGCACTCAATTCCAGATGCAACAATTGATTAATGTCACAAAGAGAGAGGGAGAGAGCACGCAGATTTGAACTATTTCTGCAATCCTTTCATATAATGGATGTGAATGTCAAGACACCACTGTCTGAAGTATGAGCACCTTGGAACAAAACAAAAAATTACTGGCAGTGTCAGATTTCAGGAATGTACCAGCGGAGGTGGTAAAAAGCTTCACACACAGCTGAGACTTTCGCCTGCATCAACCTCTCTGAATAGAGAGTGATCTCTCTGCCCTCCCCCACCAAGAGCAGACAATCAAGCACAGATCGTGTATAAATGAAAGCCCCACTGCACATTTAATACAATGCGGAATAATGTTTTGTCAAGAGCTTTCTTTGGAAAGAGCTTTACTCAGAGTGGATTTGAGACCATAGAATGTACGTGAACTCAGCCAGCCAGCCCTGAATAGATCAGAGTTGCAAATTCTTTCCCAAGCTCTACCCCGCTAGCCCCTGCTAAGCAGAGCTTGTATCAAACCAACACATTATTTCCAATGCATTATTACAGCTATACCCACAAGCAAATGTTCTGTTCAGAGCTGCAGATCATGCTGGGACTCAATGTGTGCCTATCTCTAAGAGGGCTCTGTGGTAATGAACAGGCCTGTCAATGGGGCGGCGTCAAAGGGGCAGTTGTCCTGGGGCCTGGCATTTCAAAGAGGCCCAGAGTACCAGCTGCTGCTGCTGCTACTTTGGCAGTGGTGGCAGACAGAATTCCAGGCCCCTTTGAAGGGCTGTGGCAGTGTTCTTCCATGATGAGGGCAATGCTATGGCCAGGGCAGTGCTAGGGGCTGACTGTCCTTGATTCAGTTCCTTCCTCCCTGGGCTCCACCCCTTCCCAGGCATGGAACTGCCCCCCAATCCCTTTGCCCCAGGGCCCACGCTGGCTGTCAGCCCCGTTTGCAATGAAAATTCATTAGTGTCAGACGATGTCTGCTCATCAGCTGCCAACATGGTTTAAATTCAGTCCGTATTAGCATTGGTATGAACAAGAGCCCTGATTGTAAAGTCCTCAGACATAAAGGTATGAGGGAGCGATCTGCCTAACTCTGAGAGACCCTCTCTCCCAATCACACCCAGGACATGTGGCTGGAGAAGTGTCAGCATGCTTGTATTGCTGTCGCCTGTGGGTGAAATACAGACTTTGATTACCAAGGCTGCCTAGACAACATCTTTCCCCAGCACTTATATTTGTTTCTGGCTCTAAAAGTGGTCAGTGCTGTACTTTGCACTTTATCAGCATAATAGGTTTATTCTACAGGTGATAAAGCTCCCTTCTTCAAAGGATAAGCATAATCAGTGTAAATAAATCTTGGAAGTATATGACTGGAAAGCAGTAAGAGACCCATGATAAAATGTCACAAACAGAGAAAGTGGTCCTCCCAAGCTGACACAGATTTCAATTCTTGTATTTGGCACCCAGATACCTTGGTGCACTAGAAATGGATACAAAGGCCTGGATATTACTTCAGGAATACTGTGACGATTGCCACTTTCTTTTACATTATCTGTTGAGTGAGCAAGCCCTTCCTATTCAGATTTAAAAAAATTAAATTAAATTTAAAACACTGGGATATCTGAAAGGGCAAGCAAATGAACAAGGCACTACAGAGTTCGCCATGAATCAGCTTTAGACAGCTTTTAGACACTACATATGAAAAGAAGTTCTAGCACATAGCTGCAATCACCCCTGCTCTAAAACCCCTTATTCCTCTCACCGCACGTTTTTCTTCCTGTACAACAGTACCTGCTTTCCCAAACCTACCAAGGTGTCATAATATTTAATTGTGGAGAAGCCAAAATAAAAGTGCTGTGACATTTGGGCAGCAAAATAGCATTTTGATTAGAAACAGGTATCACATCCCATTTACCATTCAGCAAGGAGGGAGCAGTTCAGCTACAAATATTGTTTGTAAAATTCACAGATCTCATCCTGTTGGAGCATCTCTAATTTCTATGGAATTTCATGGGCTGGAGGTGTTCAGCCTGTCTCCCAGGATCGGGTTCTAACTCGCCAACATTCACACTACATAATGCAGCTTTGTTTGTAGAAGTACAGAGCCTTTGGCACCCAAATTATAATTACATTACTCATATTCAGACTACTACTGTAAATGGGAAACAAGGCTTGGAACAGCAGTCTGGGACATTAGGCAGTAACTGAACCGGCCATATAAAGCCACTCTTGCATTTTATGAATGTATCTGAAAGAAAATTTATCTGGAGGTAGCTTGACCTGGAAGGAGGAGGTTTATCTTACCAGCAGGCTGTGCCTGGGTAGTGCTACAGATCTCTACATAAATCTGAGCACTTTCATTCTCCAGCTGGTTTTTATTACTTGTAATCTTTTTATGCATGAAGTATTCCTCCTATAGACCCTCTTTCCTTGCCTTTGCCTGCATCCTTTTAGCATGTTGTCATATCACGAGGCCTCTAGTCTCCACCCTCACTGCTGTCATAATTCAGCCTCTTCACCAACAAGTCTTTTTGGTGCTTGTTTACTCTTAAATATTATAATACAACAGATAGCTAAATAACTATTAAATAAGCAGCCATTGTTGACACGTCTCACTCATGGAACAGTGTGAAGTCTGATGGATTGTCAGAAGCCAGATGTCCTGAAGGTTGTAAAGATAGTGGAAGAAATGGGAGAGAAAAGTGCTGCCAAAACTCACCCCATAGGGCTGGTCCAAACTTCTCTTGCTGGTTGTGAGCATGCCAGGCTGAGAGCTACAGCAGCAAAGTCACCCATGGTTGGAGAGCAAGTGGAGATTCATCTGGCCTGGTACCCTGCAACCCATCACACACAGACAAGACAGCCCAGCTCCCCTGATGGGACCAGCATGTGACAATAACTTTGCCTGAGTCCCTTTACCTCTCCAAGCCTCACTTTCATCACCTGTAAAACTGAGACAATTCATTCCTGGCTCACATGGTGTGCAGCCTAGTTATTAAGTGCTTGGATCTCTTTGGATGGAAGGTGATGGAGCAGTAACAAGTATTATTACTTTAATACAGATAATTCCCCTCTTCTCCTAGTCTTACTACGGTGCTCAAAATAGATGCCGAAGACGCATGTCTTGCAGGCATTAATCACTCTGCCATTCTGGCACATGTAACACCCCAGTGGAGCACCTTTCTTGTAAAGTTCTTGTCAGCTGTTTGCTAGAACTGTAAACTGCAAGACAGAATGATCCAGTCAGTCCTTGCTGAATACTGAACCTAATCCTCCAGTGAAGGTTTAAGCTTGTGAAGGGTGCAACTCAAAAAGACTGAAAAATCCTGTGGCAATCATGGCCCACTCTGGTGGGTTCAGTGTGCCAACAACAAAGGAAAGTTGCTATCCCAATATACAGACATCAGAAGACACAGGCCTTTGGCTTGCTGGAAGGAAAGAAAAAAAGACTCAAAGATGCCTGAACGAGAGGGAAGCCTTACTGACAAGAAGGCATAATTAGATGCACACTAGCACATGGCAGAAGAGCGAGAACCTAGTAAGACAGATAACACTTAGATAGACATGGTCAAAAATCAGAAATTCTTTGCATCTGATGAAGAGTGTTTCACCAATGAAAGCTTATGCCCTAATAAATTCACTATTCTGTAAGGCATTGCAGGACTCCTTGTCGTGTCACAGAGGAAATTACAAATTTGTGACATGCGTTGTCATCACAAAATGGCATTAATGTAAAAATACTGACCTTTTTCATGGAAATATAGGTTCCAAAGAGTTCCATTCATTAGCACTCCAACATTTCAATATTCTTGGTCATATCAAAACATTTAAGTTTGTTGAACTAAGTTAGAACATTTCATTTTGGTTCACTTTGACACGAAGCAGTGTCCACTAATCTGCTGTGGCACCTCAGGCCCCCATCCCGCGTTAGTGGCTGGTCTTCCTACTTCTCTCATTATGTAGGGAACGAACAGACTGACTTGGTGAATGAATGATTGTATGAAAGTACTTTGCAAAGAGGCAGACAGTGAGGGAGAAAATGATGAAGGAGAGAGCTGGAAAGACAGAAGGGAAGGGAAGAAACCAACGCAAAGACAAACAGGAGGATTATTTTGCGGCTAATGTACCCAACTGGGAGTCAGCAATCTTGGTTCAATTTACAGACTCATTCTTTTAGAATTCAGATAGTTTATAAATCCTTACCACCATGCTACCTTATTTTAAGCGAATTTAATGGTTTGAAATGAATTTAATTGTGTTAGGAAGAATAAATTAAATGATGACATATATAAATCTGCTGTAGGATAGGTTTCTGTCATTCATAGCCTAGCACTGCTACTTAGCTCTGGTCCTTAATGCTGATGGAAACAAGAAGCTTCTAGACTAAATACATCCTACAACCCACCCACAGAGGTATTTGGAAAGAGCAGTATTAGCCAAGGTATAGTAAGGTTTTTTTTAAACCACCTTTTCCTGTGTGGTGGACTTTTCTCCAGACATTTTCCACCACAGAGGAGCCTGCTGATGATGGCATATAACTCTGGAAGAAGCAGAGTCATACATTCAATAAGCAAGCCAAACCACCATTGCAATAGCATCCTTTGGCCAGGAGAAAACAAAAACGTCTCCCTTCCAATGATACCACTCTAATGGCAGGAGCCCCTAGAACTGTGTAATTCCAGATGCTGCTGGGTCACCACAGTAGTGACCCTTAAAAATGTGCTGTAAGTAGCCTACAGTAACAACCCAAATCACTACAACTTACAATAGTAACACAGCCATGTCTTGTGTTATTACTGCAGAATACAGAGAATTCTGTCATTGGTTTAATAAGAGGAAGAGACTGGAATTGCTGGCTGAAATTGGTCACATAGACTATGGCTACACTACAGAGATTTTTCGAAAGAAGCTCTTCCGGAAGCTCTGTTCTGAAAGAGCTTCTTTCAAGAGAGTGCGTCCACATGCAAAAAAGGAGATTAAAAGAGTGATCTGCTCTTTCAAAAGAGAGTGTCCACACAGCCTCTGCTTTTTCAAAAGAACAGGCCAGGGATCAAAAATGAAGACTGTTCTTTTGAAAGAAGGGCCCTGCGGAGTGTCTACACCTGTTTTCTTTTGAAATTAGCGTTTGAAAGGGGGCACTCTTTCTGAAACGGGAAAGGAAGAGTGATTTCAAAAGGAGCACCATGTTCTTTTGATTTACTTTCAAAAGCATGCTTTTTGTGTGTAGATGCTCCCTGGGCTCTTTCAAAAGAGCCCCCTTCTTTCAACAAATCTTTCAAAAGAACTTGTGTAGACACAGCCATAGGAAGTAGGCGCACAAGGACCTCTGGGTCTTGTTCTCCTCTCATTTGCACCATTTTACAGCTGTGTAACTAGGTGAAATTACTGCTGCTTTCCACTTGGGTAGGTGGAGGAGAATCACTTTGTCTGCTCTTACTGCTTTCACAGCTCACGTAACCACCCAGTGTAAGACAGTTCTCTTACATCTGCTGGTTGCCTTGCTTCTTCCTCGGCACATCTTACCCTAGAAACTGAAGTTCTCTCTCTCTTCTGGACCTAAGCTGTTCTTTGTTTGCTCAGGGTTGGTTTTTTTTTTTGTTTCTTTCGTTCTTTCTTTGGGAACCTTATAAGTTTTTACCAGTTGGGGCTGTACACGCTCCATGAGCTTCCTTCTTAAAGGTTTCAGCCATATCTTTCCCCTCCTCCCCCCGGCTTGACTGTTCACACAGACATTGTTTAGTGAAAATCAAAGACACTGTTTTTTTTAATTTCAGGAACACTCTGATCTTCCCCGACTTCAGTGATGTCAAAATTGATTAATCTTTTGCCAGCTTCTTCTAGCTCTCCCAGGAGCTGCTTCAGCTCCCATTCAGCATGAAGCCCAGGTAATTGAAGCAATCCACTTGCATTTTGGGCCATCCTCTCAAATGTGACTCTCGTTTAAATACCTGTTAGGTTATGATGGAATTATTCTTTCCATGTGACTCTCTAAAGGATGTCTTTACAACAGCCCTATTCCAAAACAGTTTATTTTGAAATAATCCTGCTGCACACAAAATTGCATTTCAAAATAGCACTGAGCTATTTCAAAATACATCATCTAAACACATAGGCTGGGTCTACACTCGCAAGGTCTTTCAGAAAAGCAGGCCATTTTTTGAAAGAACCTGAGGAGCGTCCAAACACAAAATGTGCTCTTTTGATCTGAAATCGGAAGAACATGGCACTTTTTCCGGTGGCCCTCTTCCAGTCCCAGATGAGGAAGAGTGCCTTTATCCGAAAGATTCTTTCAGAAAAAAAGATGCCCCGGGGGCCCTTTGGTCAAAAGAGCAGTCCTCATGGCACTGGATTTTTCGATCCCTGGCCCATTCTTTTGAAAGAGCGGGGGCTGCGTGGCCACTCTCTATCGAAAGAGCAGATCAATCTTTCAGTCCACTTTTTTGTGTGTGGACTCACTCTTTCAAAAGAATTTTTTTCAGAAGATATCTTCCAGAAGAACTTCTTTTGAAAGATCATTGTATTGTAGCCATAGACATACAGCCTATTTCAAAACAGATCCATTGGTTGCGCTATGGCTTATTCCAAAAAAGGCCCTATTCCTTGTCTTAATATTACCCGTTTTGAAATAGCTAGTTCAAATTAGGTGCTATTCCTCATGCAATGAGTTTTACCAATTTCAAAATAAGATGGCCGGTATTTTGAAATTAGTGTAGATGCTAGGACAGTTATTTCAAAATAACTGTGCTGTGTAGACCTACCCAAAGTGTTTTATTTATCAGATATAAGCTCAACTACTATAATCATACCTCTAGTGTTGACCTCCTTTCCGCTTCCACCACACCTCCATAGATCTTTGCATTACACACCTTAGCTGTTACGATCTTCCCTTAATTCCCACCATATCCCTTTTCTTTCCAATTACAAGGGGGAATATGAGTGAACAGGACCATTAACAGATAAGTTTAAAAAAACACATTTTTTTTTTACCCTCACATATTTGAGACAAGGTTTTAAAAAAAACATAGTACATTTTAAAAAAAGTATAAAATGTTCATTTTGTAATACAGACATTTAAGCTTAGAAAGAAATCCCAAACCTAGGGGAATAAGTCCATGATTTAGAAGAAACGGAATGATCTGAGGCAAAGAAGTTTTGGGTTTGGTCACATGATGTAGAATATTTGATATAAAGTGAGCTCTTGTGGGTGAGCTCCTATTGTCTGAGAAGGACATAATACCATACCTGTATGCACCAGTGTAGTCCAATGTGTTTTCTTCAGCAGTGGCTAATACTGGAGGCTTCAGCGGTAAGGTCTAAACTTCAATTACATGGACAGATTTCCTCCTGTCCCCAGCTGGTGATCACATAACCTGGAGCATAAAGATTGGCAGTTCTTTCAAGAACGGTGCAGATGCAAGTCTTATTGATATGGTCCACAAACCTTTCTGTACTGTAGCACCTTAAAGACTAACACATTTATTAGGTCATGAGCTTTTGTGGGTAAAACCCAGTTCTTCAGATTAGTGGATTATTTACTCCAGTAATCTGAAGAAGAGGGTTTTACCCATAAAAGCTCATGACCTAATACAGGGGTGTGCAAAGTTGGTGGGGGGGGGCAAAATTTAGAAGGGGCGGGGGGGCGCAGGATGGTCCTGCTCCCTGCAGCTGCAACGTTAGCAAGGGACAAAGCCAGTCCTGCCAGAGGGAGCACAAACAAGCCACGTGCCCCAGATGCTGTCATTAGCATTGGGCCTCTCTCCTGTGAGCCAGGGGACGTCTGTACTGCTGCCGCCCACTCCTACAGCCCAGCATCCCACCCGGCTCCTGCCCAGCTCACAGACAAAGCCCGGCACACAGCCTCCCCTCCGCAAGGGCTCCAGCTGCCCTTGCACTGCCATTTGCTGGGCAGTGGGGCTGCCCCCTTGACCGCTCCCCCGCTTCCTGGCTGAACTCAGGTAACCTGTGGTACATCGGTGGGACTGTGCCTGTGCCTGTGCCTGCCCCTGCCCGCAGTGCTGCTGTTGATCTAGGGAGCTCCCACCCCCGACCCCCACATGGCAGTGAGTCAGGGGACAGTGTGCACAGTGGGGCACGAAGGACCCCTTTGACCTGGCTCCCCAGCATTGGACTTGTGTATTTTTAAAATGTGACCCCCAGACCAACAATCCCTCTAAGCTTCTCCACATACCGCCCCGCCCTAGTTTTCTCCACCGTCACCAAGGGAGTGCAGCGCATCACTTCCACCTGGGCGTGTGGGGGCAGGGGGCTGCTAATTGCAGGGACAAAAAGTGGGCCCCCCGCATAAAAGTTTGCTCACCCCTGACCTAATATATTGGTTAGTCTTTACCGTGCTACAGGACGGCTTGTTATTTGTCAAGCTGCAGACTAATGCAGCTACCCTGGTGAGACTTCCTATACTGATTGTTTATTAAAATACAATACACAAAGATTTCCTTATTGGTCACAGGAGCTCTGTTGGCCCAACTCTTCTACCTCTGCCCAGCCTCTGAAGTTTGGTTTAATTTGTCTGTTTCTTATTGTACAGCGTGAACTCTCTGCCCTTGTGTGTGTGCTGGCGACGCTCCACAACGTATGGAACATTCAGGAATGGAATAAAAACACACACATTGTTAATTCGTCTTTCAACAAAGGTGGTGATGTGTGGGGATGAGGTTTCAACTGAAGTATCAGAAATCAAAGTGATTTTATATGCCATTACTCCAGATGAGAAACACATGCTGCAGCAAGTGCAGTCTGAAATTATATGCACTAGGGGAAATATACAGTGCTAGGGTATGGACCTTGTTAAAACTCAAACAACTGGATCCTGGGAGGTACTAAACCTTTGAAACTCCCATTGACTTCAAGGGGAACCTCCGGCTGCTCATTCACTCTCCAGTTTGGACACTGAGATTGTTAGTCAATCAAGAGGCCTAGAATAATGGAGCGAAGATTAAAAGGCTTCTAAGCACAGAGAAGTGATTTTTCTTGGATGCAGGCAGCAGGCAGTGTGGTTCAGGGTTTGCAACAGTAATAGCTGTTCACCAGGAAATGAAGGTCATGACTTCTGGTTTTGGGAATATATTGCTGACTTTGGCTTCTCTATAGAGCAAGTGTAGAATTTGGGGAATGAAGAAAAATGCTGTCAGTATTGCTAGCAGGTAACAGTGGTGTAGGTGGCTGACTGCAGCTATGGGGAAGAGTAAATCTCTTATTTTGTGGAACTTTGGATTTTGGACGTTTTGGCACGTTGTATGCTATACAAAGAAAGTTATTTGATTATAAACAATTTCATATTTTTCAATTTCTCCACACCAAGGAGGCATCAAAGCATGATCCTTTCCAGGAATGCAAAATGACCACTAATTTAAAAGAAAAGAAAATCAGTATTCATGACAATGGGTGCACACTGAACACCACAACTATTTTAAAGACACTAAGCAGAAGGACCTAAAGGTATTAGTTTTAGTATTTCTAGCAATGCCTGGAACACACCTGCTCACTGTGGTCTTTTTCAAATGAGCTCCTGCTCTGTTGTTATTGGCTACGTACCAAAAGCTAGCAAGGCAAAAAAATGCATTACTTAAGTCCAAACTCACTGTTTCCCTGTCAGTTTCCGATGATGTATGATTTCAATATGTCCTTTGAGCACTTGTAGAGAAATATAATTAATTGTGAGCCACTGCTTCATGCTGGGGGTTGAGAATCATTTAACATATTTACTTAAACCATTAACAATTTTTCTTTTAGCTTCCAAGCTGAAAGGGGGATGGAAGTTAAGCAAAGCATCTCATTCCAGAAACTTCAAAAACTACCAGTGCTGGAACAAGCTCAGAGGAGAAACAGAGAGCTAGATCACTGTCAAGCCTGCATGAATACCAGATTCTGCTGACACAGTGGGAAGATAGGGTGATGGGAAGGAATAGGGGATACCTCTTGAGCACCTGTGAGCCCTCAGAGCAATACAAAAATATAATGAGAGAGAGAGAGAGAGAGAGAGAGAGAGAGAGAAGATGACTTTCAGGAAAAAACAATTGTCCCTGTAGAGCATAACATTGGCTAACCTCCTACACACCAAAGAATCAGCGTAATTTACTGTATTGTGAAGATATGGAAGCACAAACTCCAGCATGCAATCAGCATATGGCATAGGTGACTTGTGGTAGCACTTGGGAGGTGCATTGTCCCCTTGTGCCCTGCAATATTTTAATTGATAAATGGGGTATCTTCATATATCCCCTCCAACTCTTCTGGTGGCCTTCCCTGCACCCTTTCTCCCTGCAGGCAGTAGAGGAGGTTGAATGCCTGAGGTCCAGTATGAGACAGGCCCAGGGAAGTTTGCACTGCAGAGGGTGACTGTTCCAGTAGCCAGAGCAAAGAGGCTTGTTTCTATGGACATGAACCCAAGTTCAGCGTGCATTACATGTAAGATCCATAGACCACCATCTGTTTGTCCTACTGTCTGGTGCACACTGTGATCTGGGGATGTGTGAAGAGGGCTGCTGAACAGGGAAGGAGCCATTTCACTCCTCCTTGAGCATAATTTCCTGAAGATCTTGAGACATTCTGAGATGGCCTCAAGACACCAGTATGATACCAAGTGATGTCATGTTGCACTGCAGCTCCTGTAACACTCACATATTAGCTCAGGAAACAGGACTGGGGATTGTTGGGACAGCTTCTGACTTTATTCTGAATTCTTCACTCCATCCTTGCTCTCAGGAATGCCCAGCAATGTTCTCCTGTCATGAAAGCTGGCAGTGACCTCTCTTCAGACTCAGGCTAGGGCATGCACTGCAGATCTTTGCTTGTGTTCACAGGGGGTGTACACATGCCCACTATTGCCCTTATGGAGCAACAACATCTGTTCTCTTGAGAGCTGCCTGTTGGAGAAGGTCCAGCTAACACAAACCATGCAGTAGCAGGCAGCCAAGTAGACATTTTCTTCATTTCCTACTTAGAGTTCAGGGCACGGAGAGGCCATTAACATATTTTAAGGTGACCCTCTAGTTCCCTTACATATGTTACATACCTAATCGCTCAGTATCTTCTCTACAGTACTTGTTTACAGCCTGCTTTAATGCTGTTGTTACAGATTTAGTGGGTTTGTATTATCCATCTCTGAATATTCATAAGAGATAGGGGGAAGGGGAGAAGACATTGAACCAAAATATTAAATACATTTAACCGTCCCGCCCCCACTGCCAAGTGTAAACACATTTGTAGCTCCCAACAAACCCAGTGTTAAAGGTCACAGGTGCAATCAGTAACTGAGAGATGTCAGTTTAAAAAAGAGACAGTGGGTTGACTTTTCAAAGAGTGCAGAACAATTTTCATCATTGTGAGTTTAATAGGAATCTGTAGTGAGTCAGTATGGCCTCCTGCTGACTCAGAGGCAGAGGAGGCTGTGCAGAGGCCCTGGTGGGTGGGCCCGGAGCCAGAACACCAGTGGCCCGCCCCTCAGAAGGCAGGGCCTAGGGCTAGAAGGGCCAAGGGCAGGGCTCGGGACCCAGTAAAGCCTAGGCCTCTGGGCAGGGAGGAGGCACCTGCGCGAGCTCCCCGGCGCCAGGGGCAGAGGGCCTGTCGCCGTCTGGCCGGGCTGGAGGAGCAAGCCCCCAGTGGCCCCGAGCAACCACGGATCCAGATGCCCCAGGGGGACTACTCGGACTTCCCAGACCTGCCAGGGCCCTCACGCTGGTGGAGACCCCCCGCCTTGGAGGAAAACCCGGACGTGGCCAGACCTGTGAGGGTGAGCGAACATGAGGCCCCAGGAGCGGCCTGCCCCAGAGTCCTGGCGGACCGCTGCAGCCCCCAGGCCCAGGATTGCCTCGGGCCCACCGTGCTACCGCCACCAGACTATCCCAATGACATCGACATGAGCGACTGGCCGGAGCCCCCGAAGGTGGACGATTTGGAGGAGACCGACCCCACGGGACCCCCTGACCAGATGGACTGGGACCTTCCCCCGGTGGAGGTAGAGGTAGGAAGTGGCCCGGGGAATGACGCTCCTGAACCCATGGCAGTGTGTTGCGGCCTGGATCCCCACTGCCGTGGTCGTGTGTGAGCAACCCCCCCCAGGGCCCCGGGCCGGGTCGCAGTGGAGTGGGAGGGCCTGCAACCCCCTACACCCTCCTTGACAGGGCCAGCCCGCGCTGGGCCTGTGCTCAAACCCTTGTGCTGCTGCCCCACCCCAAACCGAGGGCTGGGCCTGTACTGTGTTACTATTGTGAACTGCTGCCCCGCCCTGGACTGAGGGCTGGGCCGGGATTGTGTTACAACTGTGAACTGCTGCCGCCCTGAACTGAGGGCTGGGCCTGTATTGTATTACCGGTGAATTGCTGCCCCTCCCCAAACAGAGGGCTGGGCCGGTGTTATAACCCTTTTTTGGTTGCCGCCCCGCCCTAGGCCAAGGGCTGGGCGTCCTGGGACTCCTACAGAATCCCACAGCTGAAACTATATAGGAAGACTTGCTAAATCTTTATGGACCACACCTAGTGCCCCTTAATGTCAATGGCAGCTTTGCTACTGAACTCCCTAGGATTCAGCTTGGCTTTTTGTGTTATGAAGGGACATCTGTTCTATAGAAGTCAGGTTATTAGTCTGTCTTCTTTGGGCTGATGGTAAGCCCAAAGTCCTTGCACGCTTTGGAGAACTGATCCAGTAGTTTTTGAAGCTGGTCTTCTGCGTGAGACACTACAGCAGCATTGTCTGCAAACAACATGTCTCTGATGAGGACTTCTCGCACCTTAGACTTAGCTTTCAGCCTTGCAAGGTTAAACAGTTTCCCATCAGATCTTGTGTGCAGCAAGGTGCCCTCTGTTGAAGATCCAAAGGCATGCTTCAGGAGGAGTGCGAAGAAGATCCCGAACAATGTCAGAGCAAGCACGCATCCTTGTTTGACGCCGCTCCTGATTCTGAAAGCATCCGATAATGCGCCGTCATATTGGATGGTTCCTCTCATGTCTTCGTGGAACGACTGGATCATCTTGAGTAACCGTGGAGGACAGCCTATCTTGTGGAGCAGTTTGAACAGACCATCCCTGCTGACCAAGTCAAAGGCCTTGGTCAGGTCGATGAAGGCTATGTAGAGTGGCTTTCTCTGCTCCCTGCACTTCTCCTGCAGCTGCCTTAGAGAGAAGACCATGTCAACGGTAGACCTCTCTGCACGGAATCCGCACTGCGATGTGGGGTATACCCTCTCAGCAATCTTCTGGAGTCTGCCAAGGATGATGCGAGCGAACAGTTTACCAGTGACGCTTAGGAGGGAGATTCCACGGTAGTTGTTGCAGTCGCTTCTGTCTCCTTTATTCTTATACAACGTTACAATGTTAGCGTCGCGCATATCCTGTGGAACCTCACCCTCTTTCCAGCACAGGCACAGTAGCTCATGTAGGGGTTCCAGGAGTGTGTCTGCGGCACATTTGATTACCTCTGGTGGTATACCATCCTGACCAGGGGCCTTTCCTGCTGCAATGCTGTCAATGGCTCTCTTCAGTTCATCCACAGTCGGTTCTTGATCCAGTTTGCCCATTACTGGTAGGAGCTCGACGGCATCGAGGGCTGCGTCAACCACAACGTTCTCGCGTGAGTACAGCTCGGAGTAGTGCTCAACCCAGCGCTCCATCTGTTTGGCTTTGTCAGCAATGACTTCACCAGATTTGGATTTCAGAGGTGCCATCTTGTTCTGGGTGGGTCCTAATGCCTTCCTCATACCCTCGTACATTCCTCTGAGATTACCAAAATCGGCACAGGTCTGGATGCTGCTGCATAGCTGGAGCCAGAAGACAAACGTACTCGGTCAGGATGTTGCTGAATCCCCATCAATCAGCATTGACAACTATACGTTAGAGGTTGTCCACGAGTTCATTTACCTCGGGTCCACCATCACTGACACCCTGTCGTTGGACACTGAGCTAAATAGGAGGATTGGAAAAGCAGCCACAACTCTGTCCAGACTCAGCAAGAGCGTGTGGACTAACAACAAGCTGTACACTCACACCAAAATGCAAGTCTACAGAGCCTGCATCCTCAGCACCCTCCTTTATGGCAGCGAGACTTGGACCCTGTATGCCCGCCAGGAAAAGAGGCTGAACGTCTTCCACTTGCGTTGCCTCAGGCGCATCCTTGGAATATCATGGAAGGACAGAGTGACCAACACCACCGTCCTCGAGCAAGCTGGAATCCCAAACATGCACACCCTCCTCAGGCAGCGTCGACTCCGCTGGCTTGGCCCCGTCCACAGGATGAATGATGGAAGGATTCCAAAAAACATCCTGTATGGTGAGCTAGCCTCTGGCAAAAGACCTCCCAGATGCCCCCAGTTGCGCTACAAAGATGTCTGCAAGAGAGACCTCAGAGAGGTAGACATCGAGCCGGACAGCTGGGAAGAACTAGCAGATGACCGCAGCAGATGGAGGCAGGGGTTACACAAGAGCCTTCAGAAGGGCAAGATGAGGATCAGACAGCTAGCAGAGGAGAAGCGAGCGCACAGAAAGCACAATAAGGACTTACCAGACACCCACTACATCTGCAAGAGATGCAGTAAGGACTGTCACTCTCATGTGGGTCTTCATAGTCACAATAGATGCTGTAAATGAAGTCCTCAATTGAAACTTTAAAGGGCACGATCCATAGTCTATGCAGACTGAAGGATGCCTACTACTACTATTAGTCTGTACCAATCACAGTGGTATTACAACACCTTCAAACCCTATTCATGCTTAACTGCCTACCTGTCCTCTTACCTACCTTTCTGTTTTCAAGTTTGTTTTTGTCACTAAGCAAATCCCCCCATACCTTCTAGTATGCTTTAGAGAAAAACTTGTGCCTAAATACATTGCAGCTCACCTCACAAGCAGTGTTCCCTCTAATTTTTTCCATCCATGGAATAAATTTTATGGTCATTGAGGCATGCGCAGATGTACAGCACCAATGGAAACGCATACTGCCCACTATGGGTGGCTGCAGGCACTCCGCTAATCAGCAAGGTGGCATCTGAATCTCTCCTGCGTGGTCACCCAAGCACTCAGCTTGCAGGTAACACTGCTGCTCACTAGTGGGTAGCAACTTCATACAAACAATCCTGCTCCCTAAATTGCCAAACTAACAAAACAGCCAAAGGTTAGTTTTTTGCATTTCCCATTGTTCATTTCTTCTCTCTGTACAATAATGCACGATAATCATAGAGTTTAAGGCCAGAACAGATCATCCAGTCTGGTATCTTTCCACGACTTTTCACTCATTTATCTTGGTACTGAAGCCAATAACTTGTATTTGGCTAACACATATTTCCAGAAAGGCATCTAGTCTTGATTTGAGAACAGGAGATGGAGAATCTGCCACTTCTTCTGATGGTTGGTTCCAGTGGTTAGTTACTCTCACTGCTAAAAAATGCTCCTTTATTTCTATGGCTTCAGCATCCAGACACTGGCTCCTGTTATGCCTTTCTCTACTACATCAAAGAGCCCTTTAGCTTCCTGGTAACAAGTCCCCAGGAAGATCACCTCAATGTCACCTCTCAAACTTCTTTTTGATAAAGTAAACAGATTGAGCTCTTACTGCTAGAAACTAAAAGGCATTTTCTCCAGACTTTGGCAAATTTTTGTGTCTCATTTCTGTACCTGCTGCAGTGTTTCAGCACCCTTTTTAGAATGTAGATAGCAGGACGGTCAGCAGTATTCCAGGATCAGCATCAGTAAGACTCTACAGAGAGGTAAAATTCCTTCCCTACTCCTACTTACCTGTTGATTTATCCAGGCCTGCTAATGGCAGGAGGGCAAAGAGGGCAACTGCAGTGAGGCCTGGTGGTTCAAAAGGGCCCAGCTACTACTGTGGCAGTGGTTGCTGGAGTTCTGTAAATTGATAACAAAGCCCTGTGTGACTTACTCCAGAAGTTGCTGAGGGCTGGTTGGGGAGCTAGGCCCCAGCCATGTTCCTGCCAAAGAAGGTTGATGGAGGCTGGATGCCTAATATAGTGAATGCTAGTGGAAATGGGGTAGGTCAAGAAATTAAAATAGAAATTATTTTGAAACAGCAGTTACATTGTATAGATGCAAGGATAATTATTTTGAAATAACGTCCTTATTTTGAAATAACTTTGATGTGTTGACCTACCCACAGGGAATAGAGCTTATTTCAAAATGAGTGCTATTCCCTCTCTTAACAGCACCTATTTAAAAATAAGCTCTATTTAGAAATGAGCACAATGGCTACGTCTACACTAGCCCCTTCTTTCTGAAAGAGGCATAGTAATGAATGAGGTTGGAAGATACTAATGAGGCAATTCCATGAATATGCAGCAGCTCATTAGCACAATGGCTGTTGTGGCAATTTGAAAGTTCCGCTTTCAAATCGCGTGCTGCCCATGTAGAGAGGGGCCTTTTTGAAAGGACCCTCCAATCTTTGAAACCCCCTTATTGCTATTTGGTTTTAGGAATAAGGGGCTTTCAAAGTCGGGAGGGTTCTTTCAAAAGGCCCCCGTCTACATGGGTGGTAAGCGATTCGAAAGCACAACTTTATATTCACGGCAGCACCTCATTAGCATCTTTCGATCTCGCTCATTACCATGCCCCTTTCAAAAAGAAGAGGCTAGTGTAGACGTAGCCTATCTGTGCAGACAATGTATTTTGAAACAGCTAAGTGCTATTTCAAAACACATTGTTGTGTGTAGCAGCCCTATTTCTAAATAGCTATTCCAAAGTAGGCTGCTGTGTAGACATTCACTAAGTCTGTGTCTACACTACATTCCCCTTTTGGAGGGGGAATGTAAATCAGGCACTTATTTACATATTGTGTGCCTCATTTGCATAATGACAGCCACTCACTGTTCTGGAAGTGCTGTTTTTGGAAAAAAACCAAGCAGTGTAGATAGGGGTTCAGTTAAAAGGAAACCCCGTTTCCAGAAGAACCCTTCTTTCTGAAAAATATGTTGAAGAAGGGTGCTTTTGAAAGCATTATTTTCTTTTGAATGAACTCTGTCTGCACTGCCTGGTTTTTCTTCTGAATACAGCACTTTTGGAACAGTGAGTGGCCACCATTATGCAAATGAGGATCACAATATGTAAATCAGTGTCTCATTTGCATTTCTGATTGGCCGCATTTGCATTTCCCTTCCAAAAGGGGAATGTAGTTTAGCCACAACCTAAGAGATGAAATATTTTAATCACCCAATGATAAAACCAGAGATATCGTGTACATTTCCACAAACGAAATGCTGATCTGTCTGTAATTACTAAAATATATCAAAGTATTCTGTAAATGTATTTAATATCGCCTCTTAGGGTCAACAAGAGGCGGCATTTGGGCTCGTGAAATTCCTCTGGAAGGGACAGGAGTACAAACAACTGAGAATCCTCATAAGACTTATTTTCTGGTCATCCCAGGGTCACACTTAGCACCAATAACATTCAATTCACATTCAGTGGCATTATACCATATAGTGGTAGTCATTTTATCTTTCCACAATAGAGAGGTACCAATCCTCGCTCCACTGTTTTTTAGGAAGTTCTTAGTTGTATGTGTTTGCAGGCACTGAGCATTTGATTCAAAAGGTTACACGTTCTTTAAATGGAGACTCCACCCCAACTTTCAGAATGACAAACACGTTAGGCTTTGATGATCACATATTAGCCATTCATGCAACTCCGAGGTTCTCTTCCACATGTAGTCTTTTAGATTTAGATACTCACCTACTTTGGTCTCTTAAAATAGAAATAAAAGCCATATAAATACAAAGCAGATGCTCAAATGCCTTGGACTGGATGTATTCGTGACACAGGACCAACATTACACCCTTCTCTGCTTATATGCTGCACAGCTGACAATGCTCTGGTAGGCAATGTTGGCAACTTCCAGGTTTAAAGTATCTTTGATTTCCTCTTCTCTTTATGTGAGACTTCTGTAGGGTTTATATTCACTTCTACTCAACTTTGTGCCCCTACAGCTCTCACCCTGTAAGAGCACTACTGCCCTCTCTGCCTTTGCTTGAATTAACTCTAGTCCCATGAGATGACACTGGGATCTTACTGTCAAAGCACGGAGCTAAGTTTTTGTGGTCGCTGTCTGCAGTGAGTGCATTGCTGACAGTGGCAGCTGTACCTATGGCTTGGAATTCTGACTACTGGCATTTAGGAGTGAAGGGCTGTCAGGAATGAGAAGTTTCCTTATGAATCATACAAGGAAACAGCTGTACTGATGGCTTTGGCCATATCTACTGTGACAATCCTGAACATGCTGCATAACTTCCAGAGCTATTTTCTGCCTGTGGTGCAAGTGGTCCACTAATGACCAAGTGTGGTACATTACAAAACAGTGAGAAACCAGTTCAACCACAGTAAAGGTTTTCTTCAACGTTATGTGAGGCTGCTGCTTTGTGATCAGTATAATTGATTTCAGGAGGGAAGAAAATGTGAAGATATCTTATTTTTTGAACCTGCTGCTGGAGAGGAAGATGAAGTCTAAACATATGTGGTGTCCTTGCCTTCTGTTCCCCCTCTTACAAGCTGAAAATTGTGCATGTGATGAAGTCTTCAAACAGCAATGAGTCACCTCCCACTAGTTTTGCTTGTATTCAGGATCAAGGTTGCATATACCACTCAGCTTCATTTAATCACATACCAAACACCACTTAGATTTTATACAATGCTTTCCATCCAGAGCTTTTAAAATCTTTACAAAGATCAATACACTCTACTTATTCCGTATTTCAGGTAAAGTGACTTAGCACAGAGCAGTTAAGTGACTTACTTATAGTCACACAGAAATCACTTGTAAAGTGGAGACGGGTTGCAGACTTCTCACCTAGTGCTCAGTCAGAAATGTCACATTGTATCTTTAAGATAATTGTAGCTCTTCTCTTTTATACAACCCTATCGCATTTTGATTTCAGTGTGATTTTGTCAACCCCAGCAACATTATGCTGTAGACTCAACAAAAAAAGGCAAAGAATTTTCAATACTACGTTTGAATAGTCTGTGCTCTATGTAATTGGTAGGGAAAGAAACAAACTTACAGCTACAGTGTTCAGTCACAGGAAGAAGAACAAGACTAGTGAAATGTTTGAGATATTCTTGAAAGAAAGGGTTTAATTGTAAAACCCGCATCTGTACTGTTTACCCCAGGGGGATGTTCTACCAATTAGTATTCCGAAATTGCACTGCTTCTAGCCTATGTATCAGTGTCAGACTCTGTTGGTAGTTGATTTCCTGTTGGGAGAGTAGTGCATGTGGAATATCTCTGGAAATGGTCTGAACTGGAATTATCTCTTCAAATTCAATTATGCTCAGATGACTTAATCTCAAGAAAAAAAGACCATTACTATTTTGCTATCTCAGCTAAGGACTCTGAAGTACTATCACTCTAAGTAGAAGTAATTGCTTGAATAATAATATTCATAATAAAAACAGAGAAAAGGTATTTTATGATTATAATCCATAATTTTTGAGTTTAAATAGACCAAAAGACACATATGTATACAAAGAGTTTCAAAAACACTACCAATTGAAAGATGCAGTACTAGGCCTCTGAGAGCTTCAAAGTGTTGGATTTTGCAAAAAACTTTGCAAAAACTGAACAAAAAGATCAATAACGGAGACGACTGCAAGTACAATTTAAAAAAAAAAACACCAAGGAGGAAGAGAGGAAATCTGCAGTCCCACACAGCAGTGTTTTCTAAATGGCATTCCATGAAAATAAGGGTTCTGTGAGGAAATGATCAGGCATTGGCAACCTGTGGCTCTAAGGAGTCATATGCAGCTCTGGACACTCCTGGCACTGACTTCTCTGCCCTGCCACTGCTAAAATAGTAGACCTAAATTTAATTGGTTTAATGGCTGACTGGGAGGCAGGAGGAGTCTAGTCATTAAACCAACTGAATTTAGTTCCATCATTTCAGTGGTGGCAGGGCAAGGAGCCACGGAGAGCCCTTCACTCGCAAAGCACTCAGTGCATGCACAATGGGGGAGGGGTGGTTCCTGCATCATCCTCACCTTTCACTGGGTCCAACTTGCCTCTCACGTTGCATACAGCAGCCAATGAAAATCAGGCCTTGGGCGTAGAGTCAGTGGAGCAACAGTGGCTAAGGTATGTTTGTCTGCCATGTTGGGTGAGGTAACAGGAGGAGCTAACTCAAGAGGATTTTGTTCAGGCAGGGTTAGGCTGGGAGCCTGTTTGGGTGTATGGGTTAGTCTTTGGGGCTGGGAGGTGGGTTTGGGGCTGACAGGAGTTAAGTCATATATAGGACTGTTACTAGGGGTTCTGTAAAATTCTAATTTAAAAAGGGTTGCATGCCTAAATAAAATTGGCAAACACTGCCATACAGCACCGCATAGATTTAACTGGTGTGCTGACAGAGCATCTCTGCATTTTGTTTTATTTTATTTTTTTAAGGAAAAGAACAGAAACTGAAAAATAATAAAACCCAGGTGCCAAGAAGGGACTAGTCAATAAAACGGTAACATCAGAGTTTTTAGATCAGAATTAAAAATTTCTTGCTGCAGCATGTCCAACAGCAGCAGTGTCTTACTGTCAGCAAACCATGGTCCATACTTTTTAGACTTCCTGGGTGCAGAACAAACAGAAAGAAAACAAAAGCTTCTGTAACAGAGAACCATCTGAAAACATGCATACAGAATTGAAGCTATTGAGCTCCAAAAGCACCAACCTCTGCCTACTTAGCTATTAGTGGGAGTAGAGTTTCTGTCTTCTGGGCAGGCCACTGAAGGGCAGTAGTTTATATAGACAGTTGGTAACACATTACAGAGTTCCTACTTTCCTTTCTGACCTCCAACACTCCCCATGTTAACAAAATCAAACAAAAAATCAGCCTAGATCTCATTCTGTTTGCTCTTTTGATTAGCACAATTCTTGCTTTCAACTTTTCCACTGACTTTTGACCAGCCTGAACTGGAACATGTATTTTTGTTTGTTGTACATAACTTTATAAAGGATCTGCAAACAAACTCAAAGATCTCATACTCCTACCTTCCCAGCTGCTGAATTTTATTTTTGACTGTCACTGAGTGTCTTACTTTCTTCACTTCCCAAAATATTCAACAGGATACAAAATTCCAGCCACTTTTTAATTTAAAGATTCACTGTTGGATTTGGTTACTTTTCGCAGAAATGATTCCAGGCATTTCTCTGATGCAATATGTGAGTTGAGGGGACTCATAAGCATTTTTCTTGTTGTGTGAGACTGCTCCACGAAGACAGCAGAGACACACAATGGCAGTTGGGAAAAGTGGTGCCTATAGAGATGCAACAAACTGTATAAAAGGCAAAAGTAAAATCCAAAGAGATTCGATGCTACAAGCTGATTCACAGAAGACTTTTTTCTGTATTTGACTCTGCTTTCATTCAAATACAGTGTCAACCCCACATTAGCACAACCTACTCTGTCATTCCCACATATTTTGGGTCTTGGAATTACTCTGACTCATTAATGATCATTGTTTCACCAAATTTCTGTTATGCCTATTATACCATTATCCTCATTCAATAGCAGGTATTAAATTCCCTTACTATTTAGACCTTTCAAATTTGTTTACAAGCACTTATAAAATGTGTCAATAATTAATTCCCTGCCGTCATGGGATGTAGCTGAAAAGAAATCTTTTTCATGTGACTGTTTCTCTTCAGTTCCTAACTAAACTTCTTCAAATTCTATCCTCACATGTTTACTAGCACACAGAGTAGCCCCTTTAATAAATCCTTCCCTGAGAGAGGTATCTGTCAAAACCATGTTCTCCTCTGCACTTTTCAGTGCTTAGTTTTAAAACTCCTCTAAAACTTTTAACGTTTATATATCCTAGCATTCAGGTTCTGTTTTAGTTTAGATGGAGCCCATCTTTCTTATCTAGGGTCCTTTCATAAAAGGTCCCTAGTTCTGTATAAATCTAGATCCTGCCTCCAAACAGCATCATCTCATGCACACATTGAGATGCTAGAGTTCTGCATGTCTGTGTGTCCCCATTTGTGCAACTGGAAGCATTTCAGAGAATACTACCATGAAAGTCCTGACCTTTAACCTCATACTGAGCAGCCTAAATTTGGCCTCCAGAACCTCTCTGTTACCCTTTCCTATGTCATTGGTGCCTACATGTACCACAACCACTGGTTCCTACCCAGCACTGTACACGTCTGCCTAGATGTCTCAAGAAGTCTGCACCTTTTGCTCCCAGCTGGCAATTCACTGAGCAGTTCTCACAGCCATCACAATCCTATCTAATATTGGAATGCTTGACTTTCTGACCTCAACAATGTTTTCATTTAGCTTTTGTGTTTCATTCCCTTTTTTTTCAAAAGCAAACAGGTGAAGACAAAGTCTCACAATATGAGAGATACTATTGATACCCACATGGTTCTTTAACAATCTTAGAACCATTAGAGCCACCACTGTGACCCCTGCCGCTTGAGCTTTTTGTCCACTGATAGCAATAGCAGGTTGTCACCCTTTTTGTGGACTAACACTAGAGACGGATGAGACACACGCTTCCACACAGATATTTACAGACTGTTGAGGAACAGTGAGACTCAAGTGGCTGGGTTCCAGGCCAGGCTCTGGAGAAGAGTATGTTCTAATAATCACAGAGTCTTCCACACATTTTTTCCCCAACGTTGACACCTTCTACATTGCCTGCTCCCTCATGTCCCGATCCCAGTGCTGCCTCTTTCTACTTCAAACTGTTTGTCCCAATCCCATTCTCTGACCACAGGCTTCTTGTCCCAGTCTAAGCTCCGTGCTCAGCCAATCACGTTTCTCTCCAGGCCCAGTCTCCTTGCCTCAATCTGCTCCTTTATCTTCTCTTCTCCCACACTCTGGCTTTTCTCCCCTTTGTATTCAAAGCAGACAGCTGCCTTCTTCACATAGCCTCAATACCAAGAAAGAAGCACTGCTCTCAGTTCTGGTGCCTGACCCTACCCCAGCACAGAGCAGCTGGTAGCAGCCATTAGAGGGGAAATCATTCAGAGCCCTCCTAGCTGGGCTGGAGCACACTCAATCCCTCTGTGCGAGTTGCACATGCAGACACTGGTCGGTACTAGAGGTGTGAGAGGTTCAAGCATGCTCTGTGGGAATGGAATTGTCAGAGATGTTAACTGCTAAAGTCAAGCAAATATCTACCAATCATGTGCAAAGATCCTGAATGTTTCCAGTTTGGCAAAGTTATAAGCAACTGAAAACAAAGTTTTATAATTGGAAGTGTTGCATAGCTTCTATAAGAGGCAACGTTACCACCCCAATCACAATGCTTTTGTAGCTTCCTCAGCCCAAGGAGATAAAAGCACTTGAAGGTACAGATATTAACAAGCCTCATCAGATGCTCCATGGCAGTTTTAATTATTTTGTAACTGTTATGTGATAGCTAGAGTCTGGGATTTCCATCCCCATCCCATTTATTCCAGAGACTGGCTCTACAACAAACACAAAACCATCCACGTTCAGCTCATTATGCCAGCTGTCGCTGAAATACGAAACAGCTAAAAGAATGAAGACACAGCTAGTCGCATGGATTCTTGTAAAAGCCCTAGCTGTGAAAAGCATAAAGTTTTCTTTCCATCAGAGCAGCTCACCAGGGTTTAGTGAATTTTAGCAAGAACTTGAGGAAGTGTCATGTGCAGAAGAGATTAAAAACTGTGGGACATAGCACGCCTGGGTTAAGCCATTAGTAATGTGTAATTATACTGAGTTAATGTCACCTCATGGCACATTGCCAAGAAGTTCAGAGCTCTTTAAAACAACACGGTATCTTCTCCCCTTTGTCAAAAGTTAGGTTGCAGTGCAAAGTTGAAATGGAAAAAGAGAGGGGTTTGGGGTTTTTTAGTATCATAAACAGATTTTATTTTGCTCTTCCCAGTGTTAAAAAAGGACTCCATGCAAATCTCTGAAGAACATTTAGATTAAAGCTCAGATTCTGGCATCCTTAGGCATCCTGAGGTACCTACAGATAAGACATTACAAGATTAGCATGGATAGCAGAATCTGTCCACACATCTTATAAGGAGACAGATTATGACTTTCTACTTGAACCTGCTGGGAGGAGGGGGAGGTTTTGGTCAGCAGGCCACCAATGGAACAGAAACACTGGGGAGGAGAGGCAGAAGAAGCGCTTGGAAGCCAGTGGGTGCTGAGCACCCACCAATTTTTCCCCATGGATGCTCCAGCTCTGAGGCACCCACAGAGTCAGCACCTATGAACTCAAAGCAGCACCAGGTTCTGCCTGCTCAACAGGTGGAGAACCTGCAGACATATCTCCACTGCTACAATGATCAACGTTCCCCACCACAATACACTTTTCAGGATCCATGGCTTCTGTGAATATTTATTGCAACATGACATGTCTCATGCAGTGCACTGAGTGAACCAGTAACAGCTACATGGGTGAAACCAGGTAAACTACACACTTCAAAGAGCTCATGCAACAAAATGTCATAAGACAAAAATGCCCTATTCCATATGGGTGATCAGTTTTCACACAAGTAATCGTATATCTGACCTACCAATCCCCATCCTCCAAGGAAACTTACACTTACTTCAACAGATGAGCCTGGGAGCTTACATTCATAATTTTGCTCGATACTGCGTAGAAACATTGGATTCATGACTTATCGCAACAACACATAATCCACTAACAATATCCTCCAGCTGCCACCCCCAACTGTTAACAAGCCACTTCATCCTGAACAGTCCTTTGAAATACATGCTAACTACTTATAATAAACAATCTGTTTATGTTTACGAAAGTGTATTTAGCGCTAACACTCTGAGGGCTTGTCTTTGTATGTTTGGCAACAACCGTCCCACACATGGGCTACGTCTACAGGTGCCCCAAACTTCGAAATGGCCATGCAAATGGCCATTTTGAAGTTTACTAATGAAGTGCTGAAATGCATATTCAGCGCTTCATTAGCATGCGGGCGGCAGCGACGCTTCGAAATTGATGCGCGTTGCCACCGCGCGGCGCATCCAGACGGGGCTCCTTTTCGAAAGGGCCCCGCCTACTTCGAAGTCCCCTTATTCCCATGAGCTCACGGGAATAAGGGGACACCGAAGTAGGTGGCGTGCTTTCGAAAAGGAGCCCCGTTTGGACGCGCCGCGCGGTGGCAAGGCGCATCAATTTCGAAGCGCCGCTGCCGCCCGCATGCTAATGAAGCGCTGAATATGCATTTCAGCGCTTCATTAGTAAACTTCGAAATGGCCATTTGCATGGCCATTTCGAAGTTTGGGGCATGTGTAGACACGGCCATGGAGTAAATGCTTTACTCCACCTCCGCAAGCGTTATGGAGTTGATGCAGTTTAGTCAACACAGCATCAGTGTAGCGGCTGTGTGTCAACTTGCTGGTGGCTCTCAGAAGCTGGTCCACATTGGTAGTCCAATTGGTGCAAGCACCTGGTGACAATGCACACTGCACAAATAGGAGCAAAATGTATACATGCGCAAGTGATGTAATTACTGTGATGGCTGTGTGCCAATGTAAATTAGGTTGACAATTTTGTAGTGTAGACATGCCCTTAATGAAGTTCTTACTATGCTGAAGGGAGAGCATCTCCTGTCATTATTGTTAATCCTCCACTTGACAGGTGATAGTGATGTCAGTGGGAGAAACTCTCCTGTCATCACTGTGCTGTGTACCTGGGCATTAGGTTGATGTAACTTTTCACACTCCCTGAGTGACATAGTTATATCAATGTGGCATAGATCTGCCCTGAGTGAGTTTCCTAAACCTGAAGAAGATCTCTGTGTAAGCTCAAAAACTTGTCTCTCAAGAAAAGAATTCCATCCCGTAAACAATATCCCTTCACTCTCAAAGTCTCTCTAATTTTCTAGGCCAACAGTTTCTCAAACTGCCTGGACTGAATCATTCAGAGGCCTCAGGCTTGGTAGGTAAGTCGACAGCAGATATGCAATTCTAGCTATGGCAATCGACTTACCTTCAACCGAATTACCTGGCTGTCCTCACTGAGGAAGGTTGATGCGAGTGTTTCTCAATAGCGAGGAGTACAGGGGTCCACTGCTGACCCCGATAGGTTGATTTTGTGTGTCCCTACTAAGAGTGCGAAATCGAATCCTGGAAGATCACCCCTAAGATACCATAGACGTGGCCTCAGAAGGAGGCACTCTTTTGCCAACAGATCATTTTCCAATGTACTGCTTGTCCTTTCTGATGAGTTTTTTTGTCACAACTTTTGTTTAGGGACTCTTAAATGCCATTGCACTTGGTTCCATTCTATCATGCCACCAGGAGACACAATGGTCCTGTGACAAAACAAAACAGCAGTCATGTAGCACTTTAACGACTAAGAAAATACTTTATTAGGTGATGAGCTTTCATGAGACAGACCCACTTCTTCAGATGTCTACCTCTGTGGTCCTGTAACAGATGAATCAAAAACTAATGTTGGCTAAAATGTCAGTGTTATAAGTCTACTGCTACTATTTTCTGTATTGTTGTCAAAGTGATAACCCCAGACAGTGACTGGGGGCCCTACTGTGATAAGCAACATACACGCAGGAGAAGACAGTCTCTGCCACACACAAAGTACTCACAGCATAAGTAAACTGATTACACTATAGAGAATATTTGAGCTTTAAGCCATGGTTGTGCTGGAGGCAAACAAAGTTTTTTGCCTTTAGAGTTTGTCACACTGAATAGTTGAAGACCTATTGTAACTATGCACTCCATATTCAAAGAGGGGTGAAAGCAACATTTTGGTTTTGAAGTGCCAACAATCACTACTGTAAAACTACCCATTCTCTCTAAACTTCCCTACCATATAAATTCATCATCGACTGACGCTGCCCCACCCCGAAACTTTGCTTTGATTTAACGGGGAGTCGTCATTTTTAAGTTTTCAGGGCTACGTCTACACGTGCACCCAACTTCGAAATAGCTTATTTCGATGTTGCGACATCGAAATAGGCTATTTCGATGAATAACGTCTACACGTCCTCCAGGGCTGGCAACGTCGATGTTCAACTTCGACGTTGCTCAGCCCAACATCGAAATAGGCACAACGAGGGAACGTCTACACGGCAAAGTAGCACACATCGAAATAAGGGAGCCAGGCACAGCTGCAGACAGGGTCACGGGGCGGACTCAACAGCAAGCCGCTCCCTTAAAGGGCCCCTCCCAGACACACTTTCATTAAACAGTGCAAGATACACAGAGCCAACAACTAGTTGCAGACCCTGTATATGCAGCACGGACCCCCAGCTGCAGCAGCAGCAGCCAGAAGCCCTGGGCTAAGGGCTGCTGCCCACGGTGACCACAGAGCCCCGCACGGGCTGGAGAGAGAGTATCTCTCAACCCCCCAGCTGATGGCCGCCATGGAGGACCCCGCTATTTCGATGTTGCGGGACGCGGATCGTCTACACGTCCCTACTTCGATGTTGAACGTCGAAGTAGGGCGCTATTCCCATCCGCTCATGGGGATAGCGACTTCGACGTCTCGCCGCCTAACGTCGATTTCAACTTCGAAATAGCGCCCAACACGTGTAGACGTGACGGGCGCTATTTCGAAGTTACTGCCGCTACTTCGAAGTAGCGTGCACGTGTAGACGCAGCCCAGAAGAACAAAATGCAACTAGAATTTTTTGTGCTTTTTTCAGAAACCATAAAACAGTCTTAGTATAACACACAACATTTGCAAGACATTAGCCCAAAGAGGACTGCATGTTTGGTGTAATTAAAAATAGTGTAAGAGATTGCAGAATATTAGCTTCAAAGATATAGCACTAGTTAGCAATTACTAATAATATTTAGCAAATATTATTCAATTCCTGGAAAAATGTATTAATATTTTTCAAGATAATTGTTTTGTCTTTGAGTTAGGGATATGTTGCAGCCTCAAAGGTAAAATGTGTTATAGTTACAGAATTCATTGTCTCTTCAGTCTGGCAATGATTTACAACTCGGAAGTACTGTAAGGGAACTATTTGTCATCTTCACGTTAAGGAATACTCTTTGGAGGGAGGAAGAATCAACTTTCCAGAGTCAGAGATAGAATATTAAAAGGTATTCAGCAAGCCTCAGAGCAGCTAACATCTGAAATATTATAGCACTGGACCAGATATGAAAGAGACAATCAGCAACAGAACACTTCCAAAGTGATAGAAGACAGCCAATTCAGTGGCATTTCAGTTAAGTAAAAAAAGTTCACATGAAAAATTTGGAAGACTCTCACTAAATATATTGTGACGGCATAAAGTATGAGAAATCGCATAAAACAGTTCAAACTTTGTATTTAGAAGGCATTATGTTATTAAAACAATGTGAATTAAGCTGAGTTAGGTGCAGCTGGCTGATTGCATAATGTGGTTATGCTGTGACAATTAAGATAAGTTCGCTCCTGTTCTGGTATTGTAAAGTGCTTTCTTTTTAACAGTACAAACAATAATTAGAGGATAGTGGATACACATGTGCATCCATATTTACATAACATGATAACAGAATATATTTAATAGTGCTTGTTTTCATATATTTTAAAATCAGGAATATAAAACATCTATGACAAGCACATTTTAGGTCATGAAGCATGCTATTTTAGCTGTAGACTCTGTAGCTACTTTGAATTAGAAGGTTTGAATACTGTGTATTGAATGGACACAGATTCAAAAATATTGTATACGTTTTCATTATTATGGTATGAGTAATGTAGTTAACGCCAGTCTTAGGTAGAAATAGAGATTGTAAGAGACAGAATAATGAGCCAGATAGAAAGTTCCCATTAAATTACAGTACATCAAAACAATATTGTTTTTAATCCAAGGCAGTTTTTTTTTAAATGACACTTCTAAAGAATCTAGTTGCAAAAATGTTCCTTGTTTTCTCAGAGGTCAGATGCTGCAAAGCTTAACTCGTGTAAGTAATCCTGACATGAATTATTTCCTCTTGTAGGGATCACTCATTCCAGTAAGTATTTGCAGTATTGAGCCCTGCACCTTTAAACATGATGACAGAAACATTATAATAACTAATGTGACAGATAAGTTGAGTTACTAACCATATTATGCCATTAAAGCAAAATGTTTTATATTTTGTACACAGTTTTTAAGGTCAATACTGTTATGATAGCAGAATTCTCACAAGAAAAATGCCTAATAAACTCAGCAGGCTAAAATGTGGGTCTCCATTTTCTACTCTTGCTGTTACAATAGGAATATACGCAATCCTGTTTTTGTTAAAAGATGGAAGGGAAAAGAAAAGGTTACTCAAATGGTATAGTAACTGAGGCCAGCTTTACACTACAGTGAAACATTGATTTAACATATGCAACTCTAACTACATGAATTGCATCATCAGAGCTGATGTATCATAAACCAATTTTTACTGCCGTCCCCACAGTGGAAAATCGATGAGAGAAACTCTCCTGTAGATATCCCTTCCTCCTCATGATGCCGAAGAGTACTGGGATCAAACACGGAGCCCCGATGGTTTGATTTAGCGCAGCTTCAAAAAGTGCACTAGATCAAACCCTGAAATGTCAGCCACCACCACATTGATCTTCCTGCAAGCGTAGAGGTACTTTGGGTGGCCTTGTTAAGCCTATATTTAACCTGTGCTCGTTTGGTCTGTAGACAATTGCTAGTCATGCTTGCAGGCAGCGCACATAAAGTTTGTCTCTTTGGTTACAAATGTGCATGGTGCCATGTGGCCCAAAAGTTGTAGGCATAAAATAGACCCCAAGTTATGTGAAGGTTGTATTTCTGGGAAGCCTCAAGTAACTCAAATTGCATGCAAGTCAGGAGGAGCCAGGAACCAGGTGGCAGCCTGGCTCCCAGCTCCCCTGCAGTTGTGGGAGCCAGGAAACTGACCTGCTGTGCTGCACTCAGACACCTGTTATAGTGTCTTCCATAAGACACGCAGAGATTCCAGTATGGTCAGGGACCAGAGGAAAGGTCCGGGTGGCCCCATCACGGGTAACCTTACCATGGTGGCATGTTGGTGTATTATATGGACTGTGATTTGCTGTCCAGCAGCCATTGGTGTCCTGATCAGGGAAGAACGGTGAGGGGAGAACACCCCTTCAACCTCCTTGTTTTCATCACTCAAGAACTGAGGAGCTATTGGGCATAATTGTTGCTGTGGTACCATGGGCCCTGGTGAGAAATCAGTGTCTGAAAAGTGGGGACTCTAGTGTTAAGGAGACCAATGGATTATTTTTGGGGAAGAAAGTGGTGTGGTGCCAAGAGCCTCGTTGCTAGAGTTTGGTGCTGATGATGTTGGGAGTGCAGTGTGCTGAGTCAGTGCAGTTTGTGTTGGTGCCACTGTGCTAGCAGCTTGTGCTGTGGCACTGAAATAGGAGTAGTTGTCGATACCACCTCCTTTAGCATTGTCAGTGGTGACATGGTGGACATGGGCAGCTCTGAGCCCTTATACTCCACACTGAAGGCTGGATTCTGACAGCAGCTGCTGCACAGACAGTACCCGAGGTGCCTAGAGTCATAAATGTTGAGCCACAGTGCGGCTGGCACTGATGTGAGCAATTGGGTTGGTGACAATTTTGTGTTGGTCTCCTCTATGAAGCAAACAGGATGGCAATTTTTCCCCAGACTCTCTGCGTGCTCTAGCTTTTAGTTCGTTACAATGGGCACATTTCCAAGGAATTCCCTAAGCAACAGGCCCACTGAATTTGATCTGACACAGGCATCACCTATGCATGTTGTAGATCTTTTAAATGCTGGTAAACCAGGCAAACTTAACTCTAACCGTACTAGGCAGTGGAGAAAATTAATTTTTTTCTGATAGGGATCATAAACTTGAATGCAGTTTCCATTCAAATACGGTTTTCCCTTCAAAATGCTGCTTCCCTGCAACTGGCTGTGTGGCTGCCCTTTGCTCCTCCTGAGTCTTCCTATAGCCCATGCCCAGTGGAGCTTGAGCCATATACCTGCTGCTCTGAGACTTCAGGTGAGTCTCCCTTGCTGCCCCATTCCAAGTTGCCAACTCTCCCAGACCGGATGGCATCCAGTCCAGGAGAACTGGCAACTCCCTACCCCATTTGGAAGCCAACTATTGCTGGATGTAAGAAGTATGTGCAAGAATGAGTTGGGAAGTTGGACTTTACGCAGCCCAGCACTGGTGCATCCCAACATTGATGAACCTGACTCTCCACGGGGTGAAATTAGATGCAATAATGTTTCTGAGGACATTTTTCTCCAAAGATCGGTAATTCCAAGTGCCTTACAAGCAGTGTCTGTGGCTGAGTGTGGGTATGTGCCTTGCTTTTCTGCTGTGAGATCTCAAAGGGGTGAAACAAGCACCTTGGAATGTGCACAGCCAAGTGGAATTCTGAGGGACTGACTACAGGTTATGAGGCAGGACAGTGCCTGAGGCACAGGCTTTGGGCTCTAGGGCAGCTGAACTGGCAAGTTCCACATCACAAGGAACAGCTGAGACAAGAGGGCTGAGCAAGAGGACTCAAATCATGACTCAACTCCACATATATCCAATAGATTTGGAAGCACTTGGGATCCAGCCAGGGTACAGTCTCAGCAGTGTGGTTTGTGGAGTGTGTGGTACCAGGCCTGCTTGTAAAAAGGGAGCAACTACGCACTACATGGAAACAAGGTTGATCCCTGCTGAGCTAGGCAGGGCTCACACTAGTGACCTACAACTGAAAGACCCTACAGCTCATTAGCAATGTCCTGAGGCATCCCATCCCACTCCCCAACCCAAATGCTAATATTAGATACTCACTAAAAATCTGGGGTGTGCCCTTCACACATGCTGATGGCAGTTTGATGACAAGATGTCAACTCAGTGTGGTACTGAAAAAGCACTTTGTGCCACCATGTGTAAATTTGGTAGCCATCCTTGTAGGATCAGGGTAGGCATGTTAATTTTGGCTCACAGCAGGTGCAGGCAATGGGGCACTGGACATCAAGGTGTTATGGGGCTTACACCAAGGAAAAGATGGCAGAGAATGGCAAAACTTACTTGTATGCTTGCTTGTTTCAGAAGCCACCCAGAGCATAGTAATATTTGGATTTGTGGGCACTCTACAGTGCATTGGACTCACAAAAGGGCATCCAGGATGGCAGCAGGATCTCAGCTGGGATCCTGTGCCAAAGCTGTCTGCATCCAGAAGAGATGTACAGTGAGATCAGCTCATTGACAGACAGGGACTGGGAGCAGATCCAGCCCCTGTGGACAAGGCTAGAAAGAACGTAAATAAGTGGGGGTCATCTCTAGAGACAGAGGTTCAATGATAGAGCATAGGGACATCCTTTAGCATTGGCTGGAGGTTTTCAGGGATGATGGGGGGCATCTGTCAGATGGAGGTGCTGACCTACAGCTATGCCATATGGAGGCAATGTGACATCAGTCAAGCAGCATAGTTGGGTAGGGAGATACCAAGCTAGTTGCTGACACCCCCTGTGGCAGGTTCTAATGTGGGTGAGAGAATAGCACGAATGGTTCCTAGAGGTAAAAGACTTGGTATTTTGGTGTTGGGTCTTGGGTTGATGTGTCAGGGTGAGACCCTGTGGCCTGCTGGCACCTAGATCCTGCTCATCTCTCTGTCCCCCTGGCAGAAAGACTAGGACTCAGGCAGCTAAGCTGATCGTCCCCATGTTATCAGTTAACTGGGAGCCAGGTGGTTGTACCTGTCTTGGAGGAAGGCAGTCAAAAAGCCCATGCTTTCTCGCAGAAGAGGAACAGCAGGATTATCCTTCTCTAGCCTCACAACCCTGAGGTCTGTTGGTTCTTGCTCAACAGGGTGGGATTTGAAGGAAGGGGCTTGGGACTGGCAGTGAAGGGGATTTGCTCCGTGCTGCACTGCTTCTGTCTATGCTGCTTGTGGCACCGTGCAGAGGAGAGCTACAGGGGAAAAAGACAGCAGAGCACAAGTCTAGGCCCCTTCTCCAGTCAACCCTGCAGCACTAATTCACAGTTGTTAAGGTACAAAGGGAGCATAAGCAGCATTTCCAACCTCAAGAGGTCAAAAGTCAATGACTCAGCCTCCTGAACATGATGAGATTTTTACAAAATTACAGTGTGTTTTTTCCAACAGTCTTGATCTTCGAATTCCCCTGGCCCTGCCCATGTGTGTACAAGTGTATGTCAGAGAAAAGAGATTTAATGTTGCCCTCTCTCCCAGTTTTGGTCTCACAGGAGCTCTCTCACTCCCACTTCTGCCCATCCCCTGCCCAGGCATTAATTCTGCTGGTACCCAACCCCCACCATTATTGGTCTTCCAACCATCAGTTCAGCACTTGCATCAGTTTCCATGTGTGCTCAGGCCTAATTTTTAAGTCCAAACTGGCTCCAAGCCCACCAGACTCAATGTCAGTCTGACATTGATTCCAGGTAAGATTATGAACAGACTGACATGGGAGTTCCTCAGAAAAGAATTAAAAGTGAATGACAGAATTAATATCAATCAACATGGATTTTTGGAAAACAGATCGGGTCAAACTAATTTGATTGTTTTCAGGAGATTAAATGTTTGGTTGATAAAGTTAATAGCATTAATGTAACACGTGCAGACTGTTGTAGGATACTGGGTGTGGTATCACATAGCATTTTGATTAAAAGAATAGAAAAATGGTTATCTACATTTTGTGACAGGTATTCTTCGAGATGTGTTGCTCATGTCCATTCCAAATAGGTGTATGTGCACCACACTCAGTTCCTGGACAGTTTTTTTCTCCTACCAATGATCATTGGGTCTGCTAACTTGGAAGGGAGATTTATTGCCACAATATAGCCAGCTGATATGATTTAAAGACCTACCTGTCCAAACAACCGAAAATGTGTTCAACTATGTCAACGTAAATGTGAAGGCGGGGGTTGTCAAGTTGAGCTAAATCAATTGAATTATCTTGATTGAAAAAAGACAATTTTGCTGTGTGATTAGAGCCCTAAAGAGTTGTTTAATTGCAAGTCACAACTGGTCCACCATGAAAAGTTGCACAGGCATAGCTGTCTCTCAGGGGTATGAAAAATCCACACCACTCAGAGATGCTGTTAAACCAACCTAACCTCCAGTGTAGTAAGTATTAGGTCAATGGAAGAATTTTTTTTGCAGATCTAGCTACCGCCTGTCATGATGGTGAAACAGCTGTCATGTGAAGAGAATCCCTCCCATGCCTATTGAGAGTATCTATACTGATGCATTTGCAGTGGCACAGCTGTGGCACTGCAGCCAGGCTGTTGTAGCATTTTAAGTGTAGACACAGCCTCAAAGTGTCATAATTTTGGAGTTTTGCACTGTTTTCCAGTGCTGTACTTCCAGATGAGTTTATTTCTAAACATTTAAAGAGTTCGCATGCTTCTCCTCACCCTTCGACACGCAGGCCTCTGCTTTCCTACAATCCACTTCTGCACTCTGCTAGTGCTCAAGTTGTTTAGGATTAAGCCCTTAGCTACAAATGCAAGCTGTAATATCAGTTGTAACAAATTAACTAAACCCTTTCCATTAATTTATATTAACAGGAAATCAGACATTTGTGAAGTTCAGGTAACTGACATGCATTCCAGAGCTCACTTACCCCTAAACTTTAAGATTAAACTTGCCTCATTATTAAAGTGCCAAAAATTTGCTCAGTACTTTGCAGGACAGAAAGTGAGGACCGTTTCTGTCCTGGAAAGCTAACAAACTACAATACCCAACTCAGGGTATGTGATGGCAGCACATGTAAGACATTTGCCTGAGCTAGTTTTAATTGAGTTCTCTTTGTTACCAACAGCAGAGAAGCCTCTGAAATCACATCTCGATTGCATAACCACAGGCACAGGACCAGCCCCGACTTCTGACATCAAAACTGTTTATGAATTAGGCATATTTCATGTTCTGTGTCAGCATTCACTTTACTAATATTACTACAATTAAAGTCAGATTGAAACAGCTGTTTCACACCACAATTACCAATGTAAAAATTGCATCAAAACATCACAGCATATTGTGTATGATAAAGACATGCACAATATGCACACTGGGAGATGATGATTAATAAATCAAGATGCTATTTTTAAATCAGGATCTTTCCTGCTCCTCTCCAGTCTCCAGCTCAGAGCTCTACTCCTGATCTCTTTGTATCTTTAAATCCAGATCCTTTTCCCCCCCATACCCCAATAATAATATGAAATAATAATACTTAGCTCTTCCACAGCACTTTTCTTCTACAGCTCTCAAAGCACCTTATTAAGGAGGTAAGTACCATTATCCCACTGAGCCCACAGTGCCTCCAAATAAGCCATACCTTTTTCTGTTGATCTGAACTGCTTGTGGTCCTCTGCCACATGGGGCATCATGACAGTCATCTCATGGAGGCAGAGTTTAAGGGAAAAACAGGCACAAACAACAGTCTGTGATGTTACTGAGACTGATTCACCTGCATCACTTTTCCATTATAAACACAACACAGATCATAGAGATAAATCTCCCTTTTAGAAAATCTTGATTCCACTTTCAGTTCTCTCTTCCCCTGTAACCTCTGACTAACACCTGTTTAGGAGAGAAAATACATGTTCAGGGCTTACCCTTTTACTCTTATATTCTTCTGTCAGCCTGATTTTTCTTGTAACTGCTTTCCCACGTAGGTTATGTCTAGACTGCAGGCTTTTGTCAACAGAAGTTTGTGTCGGAAGATATCTTGTGACAAAAGTCCTGTTGATGGAGCGTGTCCGGAAACCAAGATGCATCGAAAGAGCGATCCACTCTCCCAACAGAGCGTCCAGACAGCCCGGCTGCTCTCTCAGCAAAACAAACACCTGGAACCACGTCAGCCAGGGCTGCATGTCACCAGTTCCTTCCGAGAGCTGGTCCAGAGCCCTGCTTAAAGAGACCCCTCTGGACAGCGGTTCCCTGCCCCTGCTGTGGGATTGCCCACCCTGTGAGAGATAGCAGAGCTCTTGCAGTGCTGCTGTGTTTGCCCTGAGTTTGCAGGTGACACAGCTGGTCCCTGGGAGCCTGTAGCCAGACAAAGTCTCCCCCTTACAAGCCAGCTTGCTCGCTGCCCCCCTCACTGAGGAGCACACAGGGCACGGAAATGGCTGCTGACAGCACAGTCTTTGATGCCCTCATTGAGGCCCAGATATGCTAGCTCATCGTGACCCTGAGAAGCAGAAAGTACAGATAGAAGGCTAACAGGCCAAACTGTCAACAAGGGGGGGGACCCTCAAGAAATCACCCCAGCTGGCATTGATCGATATGATGCACACACACACAACCATCCCAGAATGGGAAGTGCCCCGCCCACACAAAAAGAATGTCCTGTACTCCTAAATTGCTTATCTCCTGTCTTACAAGTGCAAACTAAGTAAGAAATGCCCTTGTAACAAACTGGCGTCACAAAAGACAGACCAGTATGATCTGGCACCATAGATGAGAAAGAGAATACGTAACCCAAAGGGGTATAAAAGATGAGTCCAGCAGAACTCTAACTTTGAGTGCATTCCACCAACTACCTGCTGGTCGGGTCAGGTGATTGCCTCCCGAGGTCCACAACTGGGGACGCCCAACCTCGTATTCGTCTTTCCGCGGAATTGAGTGACCGATCCAGCTTGGCTACGCTGGTATCGAGAGACGCAGAGAGGGTAAGATACACCCATGCTAGGTCTCCGACTTTTTGTGCACAGCTAAAGAATTAGAGCTCTGTAACTAGATGTCATTGTGCCAAGATATCATTGTGTTAGATGGTAACAGATATCTTTGTATTGGATTGTAATGTAAGTTGTTAACACTTGTACTTTGCTAGCATATAAGAAGTAAACAATAGCCTTTGTAACCGCACGCTTATAACTGTAGCTTAAATAAACTTGTAACTAGTTAAGCTCTGAGCCTGACCCTGCTGTTAACCCTTTTGTCACTGCAACACAGCCGGCACAACAAAAGAACTTTAACCGTTTGGTTACTACAGCCTGGCCGTGGGTGAGAGAGCTAGGTGCTGCCTGCTCTAACAGTAAAAAAACTGGGTTGTTTAGGACCCAGGGGAGTACCTCACTGCACATTACCTGGCCACCGGCTAACAGTGCCATGCTGCCAGAGCTGCCCCTGGGCTTGTGATGGCCCCACACAGACAAGCTGCGGCTTGTGCTGAACTTTCTGGCAGTTGCCTTCTTTTTCCTCAGTGAGGTCACCGGCGAGATCATCTTTGGGACCATCGTCCTAGCTTCAGGAGCTACCCACTTGCACTCACTCCCCATGGTGCACAGGCAGTCCTGGAGGTACCACACCAGTTCAGACTGGTGGGACCCGCTGGACATGGAGCAGTGAGATGATCAGCAGTGGCTCCAAGGCTTCCACATGTGGAAGGCCATGTTCTTGGAACTCTGTGCCTGGCTTGCCCCCGCCCTCTGGAGACAACACTCAGTTGTGGCCCACCATCCCCATGGAGAAGTGGGTCACAATTGCCCTCTGAAAGCTCGCCACCACCAACAGTTACCACTTGGTGGGCAGCCAGTTTGGTGTGGGGAATTCCACTATTGGGACCCTTCTCATGAAGATAACACACCCTCCAGGTGGGGTCCCCGCCCAGCTGGAGGGGGCATCCCACTAAAGGGGGTGGGGACTCTCAGGAAGTGGGGTTGGGTGTTCGATGGGTAGAGCTGGGGTGGAGGGGAAGCCCCATCCCCAGGGGATTGTGCTGTCCCACCCTCACACAGACCTGCTCCTGGGGAGGCGGCCTCATGGGCAGGCTCCTGGAGGTCTGTGCAGAAGCAGACAGGAGGGAACCAGGGACCCCCCGAAGAGCCCAGGTTCTCCCTCTGCCCCTGTCATGTGTGTTCAGTTTCTTTCCTCTACAGGTCATAACGGCCATCAACTCAATCCTGCTGCAGAGGGTCATCCACCTGGGGGACCTTGACCACATTGTGGCCGGATTCACTGCTCTGAACTGTGTTGGAGCCATCAGTGGGACCCACATCCCATCTTACTGTCAACAGAACATGCCTGGCAATCTGGATGCTCCCTGGGTTTTGTTGACAAAAGCCACAGTCTAGACATAGCCTTACTGACTCAGGAGAAGACAACACTGCTGCTCAAAGGCTGCTTCTACACTCTCCCCATCCCATCAGAGGTGGCATGGTAATGAGGCAAATTGAAGCAGGCTAATGAGGCGCTAACGTGCATATTCAGCACCTCATTAGCATAATGGCAGCTGCATGAATTTCAAAGTTCAAACTTTGAATTGCAGATTGACACCGTAGAAGGAGGCAGCTTCGAAATAAGTGCCCTGTTTCGACATTCCCTTTCTCCCACAAAACTAGACTGGAGTAAGAGAATGTCGAAGTGAGGCGCTTATTCTGAAGCTGCCCCCATTTACGCTGTCAATGTGCAATTTGAAGCCTGCACTTCAAAATCCGCGCAGCTGCCATTACGATAATGAGGTGCTGAATATGCACATCGGCCTGCTTTGAATTGCGTCGTTACCATGCAACCTCTTACGGGAGGGGGCGAGTGTAAAAGCAGCCTAAGACGTCATTTTAAGACTCTCCTTTTCTGTAACTTGAAAAAAAAAACTCCTTGCTATTGGTTCAAAGCTATATCCAAGGACGCAGCTTCATGTAGCAGCACAGCATGCGTCTGTGCACACACCCTGGCTACAGTTACACTACAGTGATCTGTTGACAGACGTCACTGTAGGAAGAGATTTCCTGACAAAACTTCTGTCGACAGAGCGTGGCCTCACACAAAAGCCAATCAAAAGAGCACTCTGCTCCATTGACAGAATGGCTGGACTGCCGGGATGCTCTCTTGACAAATCAGGCACCCAGCAGCACAGCAGACAGGGTGGCCCATTGTTCTGAATGCCCTGTCTGTTGAGAGAAGGTGCCCGCCCCCCAGAGCATCCACACTATTTTTTTGTGGGCAGATCCTGTTGGCAAAAGGCGTTCTACCTCATCCAGGAGAGGCAGAAGGTTGTCGGCAGAAGTGCCGACTTTTGTTGATATACTGTCAACAAACCACATTTTGTGTGTGGATGTTCCACTGGTTTTGTTGGCAAAACTTGCTAGTGTAGCCATAGCTACCGTGTTGTGCAGTCACCTGCTCTATATCCTTAGTCATGGGACCTCATATTACAGACTTACACACTGAGTAGACAATGGATCTTGGGTGAGTACAGTTTAGTCACAAGATGGCCCTTGATTGCTGGACAGATTTCATATTAACGATTCCACTGTGGCTTTCATGAGATTCTGAAAATAGCATGAGCAGTTTTATCTTTTCTTTCGCTTTAAGATACATTCTTTTTCAGTTTTCACTATGATCTTCTTTAGAATAATAGGAAGCTCTTCTAACAAGGAAATAATCATTAATGGTTTATGCTTATATAACTTCTTCCCAACTTTGGATCTAAAATATTTTACAATAAACTCTTTCATATCTGGCATTCTATCATCTGGAATTCTCAAATAACTGGCATTTTAACCATCAGTAACTTTTAGTTATGTTTTCCATAAGCACAGTACAGTTGAAGTAAATACAAATAAATACAGCAAACACAGTGTAAGTTTACAGTGTACAACAATACTGTTGTTAGTAAATAAAGTACTCTGCATACATTTTGTTTGTTTCTTAATATCCACTATTGGTTTTCTTTAGTGTTATGCTTTGCTAGGTATACCTCTCTATTATCCAGAATATTTGAATATCTGGCAACCTCTTCGTCTCAGGGCTGCTGGATATGAAAGACTTTACTGTAAATACACACTCATAAAATTAAACTCAGCATCCCCGTAAAATATGTACTAATAAATATGATTCCTGTTTTACTACTGTAAAAATTGAGGAGCAGAGCATTTAACTGACTTGTCTATGGTTACGTAATAACTGGGGGACATAACATGAAATAAAATCCAGGTCTCCAGAGTTCCACCTTGTTGCAATTGATTTTATCCTAATTGCACTTAGGATAATGCATCAGAGTTACTGTAATGCATCTAAATTCCTCAGATGGATAATACACAGTGTCAGGACAATAAGCTAGTAGTGAAGTCTAACAGGTGTTAAAGCGGATATACTTCTTTTTGTTTTAGGAATTTTAAAACAGGATTCATGGTCTGTAAACAGCATAAATTTCCTCACAAAGTAATGGAATTTCCTGATTCCAAATTACTCAGAACCTATTTTGTACCTGAGCATAGTTTTTGCTTTCTTTATTTGAAATTCTGAAAATGAAAGCTTTGGCTTTTCACATGCAACTGAAGTTTATATAACTGAATATTCATCATGAGACATCACATGTAACAGGAGATAACAATTCCTGATTTGCTCAAAGCCTTTGTTGTATTTTTGTCGTGCAAATGCAAGTATTCTTACCAACACATCTCTAACACCTGTCTTGCTAGCTTTATTACCTTAGACATGCAAGGTAGAAATGATCTCTAATTTTTGAGATGCCAAAATGGCTATTCTAAAATGGACCTTAAAAGGGGAATTGTTAACTCTGCCTTTAAAGGATCTTTAGACACAGCTTTAGTTTTCTTTCACAGAAATCAAAAGCCTCCTGCACAATTCCTGTTATAATAGAAAAAAAGTTAGTGAAAAGCCAATTTATCTTTCTTCCTCATTGTAACATCAACTCGAGGTTCTTCCTCAATGGCCATGTCTACACATGCCCCTCCCTTTCAGAAGGGGCACATAAATGACACGGATCAGAACTGTTTAATGAGGCACTGATATGAATATTCAGCACCTCATTAGCATAACCGAGGCCAGTTGCACTTCGAAAGTGCTGCTTTCGAAACACAAACTGGCCATGTAGATGCAGGTGCTTTGTGTAAACCCCGGACTTCAAAATTCCCTTATTCCCAAAACAAATTGGGAACTGTTATATTGGAATAATCCTTTATATATAATAATGGTGAGGAGTTATACTATACAGGGTGCAGAAGCAGGTTGGGGGTGGTCTGCAGCCCCTAAAGCTCCCTTCATAACCCATCCCTGACAACATACAGGGCCTTCAGATCAAAATCCTCTTACTGATCATTAAGACAGCAGAACAGTGTGTGTTTAGAATCATAGAACAATAGAGCTGGAAGAGACCTAAAAAAGCCATCAAGTCCATTCCCCTGCCCTAGGCAGGACAAACCCCATCAGATCAGCCCAGCCAGGGCTTTGTTGAGGTGAGACTTGAACACCTCCAGGGATGGAGACTCCACTACTTCCCTGGGTAGACCGTTCCAATGCTTCACCACCCTCCTAGTGAAAAAGTTTTTCCTAATGTTCAACGTGGACCTTCTCAACTGCAACTTGAGACCATTGTTCCGTGTTCTGCCATCCGTGACCACTGTGAACAGCCTCTCTTCCAGCCTCTCTGCAACCTCCCTTCCGTAAGTTGAAGGCTGTTATCAAGTCCCCCCTCAGTCTTCTCTTCTGCAGACTAAACAGTCCCAATTCCCTCAACCTTTCTTCATAGGTCATATGCTCCAGCCCCCTAATTATTTTGGTCACTCACCGCTGGAACCTCTCCAGTGTATCCATAACCTTCCTATAATTGGGGGCCCAGAACTGGACACAGTACTCCAGATGTGGCCTCACCAAAGCCGAATAAAGAGGAATAATCACCTCTCTGGGTCTACTGGCAACGCTCCTCTTGAGGCAACCTAATATGCCATTAGCCTTCTTGGCTACAACGGCACACTTTTGACTCATGTCCAGCTTCTCGTCCACTACAATTCCCAGGTCCTTTTCTGCAGAACTACTACAGAGCCAGTCGGACCCCAGCCTGTAACATGCTTGGGATTCTTCCGGCCCAAATGCAGGACTCTGCACTTGTCCTTATTGAACCTCATCAGACTTCTTGCAGCCCAGTCTTCCAATTTGTCTAAGTCACTCTGGACCCTTTCCCTACCCTCCAGCATATCTACCTCTCCCCCTAGCTTAGAGTCATCCGCAAATTTGCTGAGGGTGCAATCCAACCCCTCATCCAGGTCACCGATAAATATGTTGAACAGAACAGGACCCAGAACCGAACCTTGGGGAACTCCACTAGAAACCGACCGCCATCCCGACATCGAGCCGTTGATCACCACCCGCTAGGTCTGACCTTCTAGCCAGCTTTCTATCCATCTTACCGTCCATTTATCCAATCCACATTCCTTTAACTTGCTGACAAGTATATTGTGGGAGACCGTATCAAAAGCTTTGCTAAAGTCAAGATAAATCACATCCATTGATTTTCCCCTATCCACAGAGCCAGTTATCTCATTGTAGAAATTAATCAGATTAGTCAGGTATGACTTGCCCTTCATGAATCCATGCTGACTATTCCTGATCACTTTCCCCTCCTCCAAGTGCCTCAAAATGACTTCCTTGAGGAGACCCTCCATGATTTTTCCAGGGATTGATGTAAGACTGACCGGCCTATAGTTCCCTGGATCATCCTTCTTCCCTTTTTAAAAGATGGGCACTACATTTGCCTTTTTCCAATCATCTGGGATCTCTCCCGATCTCCATGACTTTTCAAAGATAATGGCCAAGGGCTCATCAACAACTTATGCCAACTCCCTCAGAACCCTCGGATGAATTAGGTCCGGGCCCATGGATTTATGTAAGTTTAGCTTTTTTAGATAGCTCCTAACCTGTTCTTTCCCCACCAAAGGCTGTCCACCTTCATCCCACAGTGCATCACTTATCGCCTTAGTCTGGGAGCTGTCCTGGTCCGTGAAGACAAAAGCAAAGAAAGCATTAAGTACTTCAGCTTTCCCTACATCATCTGTCACTGGGTTACCTCCCTCATCCAGTAGGGGCCCCTCACCCTCTCTGATCACCTTCTTCTTGCTAACATGCCTGTAGAAACTTTTCTTGTTATCCTTCACATTCCTCGCGAGTCGCAATTCCAGTTGTGCTTTCGCCTTCCTGATAACTGCCCTACATTCTGAAGCTATACATTTATATCCCTCCCTAGACATTTGTTCAAGTTTCCACTTTTTGTAAGCTCCCTTTTTGTGCCTAAGTTTTCCATGGATTTCCTCAGTAAGCCAGTCTGGTCTCCTACCATATTTACTTCTCTTGCTGTGCATCAGGACAGTTTCTTTCTGCACCTTCAATAGGGCTTTCTTAAAATACTGCCAGTTTTCCTGGACTCCTTTTCCCTTCATTGTAGCATCCCAGGGGATTCTGCCCATAAGGTTCCTGAAGGAGTCAAAGTCTGCTTTTCTGAAGTCCAAGGTGTGTAATTTACTGCTCTCTTTCCTTCCTTGGTCAGAATCCTGAAGTCTACCATCTCATGATCACTGCTTCCCAGGTTGTCACCCACCCCTACCTTCCCTATTAGTTCCTCCCTCTTTGTAAGCAGCAGGTTGAGCTGTGCACGACCTCTGGTCAGGTCCTTCAGGACTTGTACCAAGAAGCGATCCCCAACATTATCCAGAAACTTCCTGGACTGCTTGTGTACCGCCATATTGGTCTCTCAACAGATGTCAGGGTAATTAAAGTCCCCCATGATAACGAGAGCCTGAGATCCGGAAACTTCTCTCAGTTGTCCAAAACAAGCCTTATCTACCTCATCATCCTGATTTGATGGCCTGTAGCAGACACCAACCACCACATCTCCAGTGCTGCCCACTCCACTAAGCTTGACCCATAGATTCTCAACAGACTTTTCTCCCTTAATGTACTGGAGTTCCAAGCCATCATAGTGCTCTCTTACATAGGCCGTGTCTACACGTGCCCCAAACTTCGAAATGGCCATGCAAATGGCCATTTCGAAGTTTCCTAATGAAGCGCTGAAATGCATATTCAGCGCTTCATTAGCATGCGGGCGGCAGTGGCGCTTCGAAATTGACGCTCCTGGCCGCCGCGCGGCGCGTCCAGACGGGGCTCCTTTTCGAAAGGACCCCGCCTACTTCGAAGTCCCCTTATTCCCATGAGCTCCTGGGAATAAGGGGACTTCGAAGTAGGCGGCGTCCTTTCGAAAAGGAGCCCCATCTGGATGCGCCGCGCGGCGGCCAGGAGCGTCAATTTCGAAGCGCCGCTGCCGCCCGCATGCTAATGAAGCGCTGAATATGCATTTCAGCGCTTCATTAGGAAACTTCGAAATGGCCATTTGCATGGCCATTTCGAAGTTTGGGGCACGTGTAGACGTAGCCATAGAGTGCAACTCCTCCTCCTTCTCTCCCTTGCCTGTTCTTCCTGAACAGTTTATACCCTTTCATGACAGCGCTCCAGTCATGTGAGTCATCCCACCAAGTCTCTGTTATCCCAATCAAGTCATAGTTCTTGGACTGGGCGAAGGCTTCTAATTCCTCCTGCTTGTTACCCAGGCTTCTGGCATTGGTGTACAAACACCTTAGATAACCAGTTGATCTCCCCACCCTCTCTACTCGAACCAGAGGTCCACTTTTGTTGTACATTTCTCTTTGCATTTCTTCCCGGCCTCCAAGTTCCTTTCTCCCCTCAGGGTTTTGGTCACTGTCCCCCAGCGAACCTAGTTCAAAGCTCTCCTCACCGAGTTTGCAAGCCTACTTGTGAAAATGCTCCTTCCTCTTTTGGTTAGGTGGACCCCATCTCTTCCCTATAATCCTTGTGCCCGGAACAACATCGCATGATCAAAGAATCCAAAGCCCTCTCTCCGACACCACCTGCGTAACCATGCATTTACTTCCTCAATTCGACGGTCCCTACCTAGCCCTTTCCCTTTACAGTGTGCTTCCATTTTTTACATACAATATATGCAACGTAAAGATAAGTTTCTTACTTTTTCTAATGTAAAATGAGCTGTAATTAAAAAAATCCCTTTATTTTGTATTAGTGGTTTTTCTGTTGCAGCGATGTCAGTTCAATATTTTTAAGAAGTCCAAAAGCAATAAACACTTGCACCCATTGCTAAATCAAGAAAACACTTATAGAGCTATCTTAGAAATAAATTTTAAAAATCTATATTATTTTAAAAAATATATTGCAGATCTAAAAGTAACACAGATGCAAGAAAATAACGTGGTTTGGTTCTGAAACCAGAACCTTTGGTGTACTGACCTTTGCAGAAGCCAGTTAGATGTTTTGGTGGCTATCCCTGTATTTTGTAGCTTGCTTTTACTCACTCGTTACTTACACACAGCTCCAAGCAAAGAGTGAAGTCTGCATGACACTTAACAAAAAAATTCAAAACAATTATCTTATATTATTGGAATAATGACAGTAAATCAGGCTTGTTGATGCATTTTATTGTGAGATGGGGAGCCTGGTAAAAAACTAGAAAATGACCATGGTGTAACAGGAACTTAAAAATGAAGATTCAGATTTTTAACTTACATACATGAATACAGGAACAAATTGGCACAAAAATGTTAAACATTGTTCCCAACACTGTTTTTAAGATTATTCTAATTTGGCTTCCTAAGGAAATGAGAGTTTTATGGTTAGGCTAATCTCTTAATAAAACTGCAGAGCATCATGCTATTAGTCACACAGTGAAATTCAAAATGTAAGAGCTTTATATTAAAAACTGGGTAAAGGTAAAATGAATTGATTGCAACTGTAAAATTAATACATTCCCATTTTAATTCTTCTGTTCTACAGTCCAAGGCAAGTATAAATGTTAACATAACACTGTTAAATCAAATCTCAATGCAAGAGAACCAATTGCATCTCTACTTTAAATCTTATCAACTTTCCAAATTTTCATACTAAAATATATTATTGTATTAATACAAACTACAGTATTATACACTACACTGTGTAATAAATAAAGAAATATAAAAATAAGACACATAAATATAAAAGTTTTCTAAAACTAAAAAGGTACATATGTCAGTAAGAAGGGTATTAATACTGCCAGGTTTGAAGACATACAGTACAAAATGTTGCACAGATCTATAAACTAAAAGAAATAAAATAATACTGATAGGTAAAAACCAGCTAACATTGTTAATAAATGGGGTCCATAATAACTAACATTTGGAAACACTTATGAGCCAGATAACGTCATGTATGTGTCAGAAATTAAAGTAAACCAATAAAGCAGATTAGAAATTTTCCCTTGTAATTATTGTAGAGAAATTCAGCAAATTAGATATCAACCAAACATAATACTGAAGAATTAAATAATGAAATGTACCAGTATTCTTTCTTCTTGGACGGTTGAGTGTTTCCTTTCCCCCCATGATTTAGTTTAGAAGTTTGATACAAATTAACAAATGCTAGTTATTGTAGGCCACACATTAGATAAAGGCTTGTCAGAGCCTTTAAAATACTGATAAATGGCACTTACAGCACACAGGTCTTGCATAAGGCCAAAGGAGATACAAAGCTTCATATCATATCCTTCATATTGTTACTACATACTCAAAACACAATTACAAACACTGATTTTGACGACTTTGCTGTCTTTACCAGTATTAACACTGTTAGTCCCTGCAATCAGAACTCAACAACAATCTTTTCAACTACATTTTTAACCACATGAGTAAGAAACTTCAGTTCTTCTATCAGCTGCTTCCTTAAGGCTAACAATACACTTTAAATGATAATATGCTCTACTACAACATCTAATGTTATAATTGCTACCTTCTAGGTTGAATTTACAAAGGTAGTCAAGCACTGTTTGGAACTGCATTATACTTTTCTGCGAAAGGGAATTCTGTAGTGCAGAAGTTCTCACATTTTTAAAAACATAATAAAATACTGAAGCGGATTTAGCAAATGTTTTCCCAATAAAAAAAATCATATAAATCTCTCCCAATTGTACAGCTTAAAATTAATCACATAAGAATGAAAATTAATACTGATAAAACAAAAGATGCCAGATGCTTGTCTAATAAATCAGGTTTCCTACAACCTGTTAAATCCTTGCTTTCAGAGTCACTGTATTTTCTAATCTGCTTCATGTTACAAACTTGTTCCTAACTTTGAAAACTGCATGAAAAATTACTATGTTTGAGGTTCAGGCACACCTGGATTTCTTTTTTTTTCCTCATTTTCTTATTTTACTATAATTTTTTTATTTTTTTTACACAGTAGTGAACAGAAATCACAGTATGCAGACTACTGTGTTTCTATGTTAAGCATGTATAGTATAGACTTCATTAGCAATTAGTTGTTTTCCTTGTAGAAAAAACACTATTCATTAAGCTCTGTTTTGTTTTCTGACACCTGCTCATCATTCTGTATAGCTTCTTGCTCTACACTGCTCACTTGATTTACAGCATCTTCATTACCTTCAATTTTCTTTTGTTCTTCCTCCACTATTTCTTGCAGTTTTCCACATTCCTTTTCTTCCTGAAGTTGTTCCATCTCTTTATCTTCCTCTTCCTCATCCTCTTTTTCACTGTCTTCCTCTTCTTCCCTCGTTAAACTTTCTCTCTCGTCTGAGTCGATCTGTGATGGAGACGCCCTGGCACCAACATGCTCATTATTTAGGACTTCTTGTCCTGTCTCTTCCTGTTCTGTGCCATCACGCTCTTCTGCTTCTCTTTTGCAGTAGGAGTAGCGATGATTCATGTGCTGAGAATAAGACCCAGAGTGTGAAAAACGCTTTCCACATTTGTCACATTGATAGGGCTTTTCTCCAGAATGCAGTCGCATGTGTTCAATCAAATGGTGTTTGTGTTTAAATGCCTTTTTACAGATTCCACACTCATGAGGCCTTTTACCTAAAATAAAAAGCAAATATTTGAAACTTTAATATCCACACTTTAATGGTTATTTCTGGCTTCCATACTACCTATGGATGGTGGAGACAATTTGCTGAAAAGCAGGGATTTCACATTTGGATTTTGGTACAACTGTTGGAAGATTTATTTAAGAAGTGGGTGGTACCCACAAAAGTTCATGACTTAATAAATTTGTCAGTCTCTAAGGTGCTACATGACAGCTTGTTATTTGGGAAGCTCCAGATTAACATGGCTTCCCCTTTGAGACTTCTCTCCTTAGGGTTATTAAGGCTGGGATTTTCAAAGATGCCTTTGACCATAACATAAGAACATCCATACTGCACCGGATCAGCGTGGCTCAGTATCTTGTGTTTCAACAGTGGCCAGTGTTAGGTGCTTCAGAAGAAATGAATAAAACAGCTGATCTTCAAGTAATTCATTCCATTTCTTCCACTCCTACCTTCTGAGAAACTGAGGCTAGGGACACTCAGAGCATGGTGTTGCATCCCTGACCATCCTGGCTAAAAAGCCATTGATGGACCTATCATCCACGTACTCATCTAGTTCTTTTTTTAATTTTCCCCTCCCTATTTCGGCCTTCACAACATCCCTTGGTAATGAGTTTCACAGATTGACTTATGTGAAGAAGTACTTCCTTTTGTTTGTTTGAAACTTGCAGCCTAAATTAGGTGTGCGTGCTATGTGTACGACTGTTGGAACATTTCACCCTAGCTGCTACCTGTCCGGTCAGCTGTGGCATGGTGTTGTTATGGAGGCATGAACCTGCCGACCCAGACACCCCTCAGTTCCTTCTTGCTGGTTACTCCAACAATGAAAAAGGAGGGTGGGTACTGAATAGATATAAGCAACATACCTTGAAGAACAACATTTACAAAGGCAAGTAAGCATTTTCAGTGTTTGTGTGCTTGCTGATATCTGTTCAAGTTAGATGATTCACAAGCCGTACCCAGGACGATGGGTCAGAATCAACATGTGGCTGACTCAAGGACAGTGGCCCCAAAGGCTGCATTCCCATCTGAACTGTTGCATAATAGCACAGTGCAACATAAAATTGTGTATAGAAGACCATGTCACAGCTTGACAGATTTCCTGGAGAGGAACATGAGCCAGAAGGCAGTTGTAGAGGCCTGAGCTTACACAGAATGTGCTGTAGTATTTGGCAGGACAAACTTAGCATGGCTGCAGCACGTACGCACACAGGACATGATGCACAAAAAGCTGCAAGGTCTTGCAGAAGGACTTGGTTCTGTTGATACAGAAGGCAAGTGACCTCCTCACACTGAGATTTAGGATAGAAAACAGGGAGGAAAATGTCTGGGCCAGTATGAAAGCCAGAGACCACTTTTGGAAGGAAAGCTGGGATTGGGCAGAGTTGAACTTTGTCCTTATGGAAAATCATGTGCAGGGGCTCTGGTATGAGGGCCTGGAACTCAAAAACCCTCCTGACAGAAGTAATAGCCACCAGGAATGCCACTTTCCAAGAGAGGTAAAGGAGGGAACACATGGCTAAGAGTTCAAAGGGGGCACCCATGAACATCCAGCGGACTTGGTTCAGTTCCTGCCTGGGATCTTGCCATCGGGTTTGCAGGTGAAGACAGTCCGTGCCCTTGAGAAAGCAGCCAACCATGCAATTTGCGAAAACAGAATGCCAAGATGACTGTCAGGTAGGCCTTGAGCAAAGAAGAGGCAAGACCCTGCTGCTTCAGAGAAACAAGGTGATATAGCACCTGTGAAATGAAGGTGGACAGAGGCATGAGGCTATCCTGATGACAGGAGCAAGAGAAGCATGACCACTTAGCCAAGTAAGATCGCCTCATGGACAGCTTACAGCTGCTGAGAAGAACATGACACACTTGTTGTCAGAACAACTGTTCAATGGGGTTTAACCATGAAGTCACCATGCTGTGAGGTGAAGCGAGTGAAAGTCTAGGGGGTGGTGAGCATAGGTGGACACAACTGTGGTCCTGTGTGATGAGGTGTGGAAACAGGGGAAGTGGAATGGGAATAAGCACTGAGAGCTTCACCAGTGTGGGTTACCAATGTTGATGAGCCCAAGCTGGGGCTATTAGGATAACATCTGCCCAGTCTTTGCAAAAGCTTGAGGAACACCTTGGGCCAAATTGAAAGCACTGGTAGTTGTCCTATGATGTGAAGAGGTCCAGCTTGGGAAAGCCCCACTTCTGGGGGACAGAGTGGAGGACATCTTCATGAAGCGACCACTCATGAGTGAGGAAACAGAGACTGGGATGGTCCACCAACTGGTTCTGGACCTTGGAAGATATGATGCCTCCAGGTGGACAGAGCAGGCTATGCACAGCCCTCACAGGCAAAGAGCTTCCAAACACAGTGGGGAGAAATGTGCAAGCCCTGGAGGAGGAAAAGCCCTGAAAAGGGATGGGCAGGGAGGCTGGAAGGAGGATGAGAATCAAACGAGAAAGTGAAACCCACTACAGCCATTCAGAAGACACATCGATCCAGTGTAAAGACCGACCAGGCTGGGAGGAACAGGGAGAGTCTGTTGAGGAAGGTGAATCATAGAATCATAGAACACTGGGACTGGAAGGGACCTCGAGAGGCCATCGAGTCCAGCCCCCTGCCCCAATGGCAGGACCAAGTACTATCTAAACCATCCCTGATAGACATCTATCTAACCTGTTCTTAAATATCTCCAGCGATGAAGATTCTACAACCTCCGTTGGCAATTTATTCCACTGTTTGACCGCCCTGACAGTTAAGAACTTTTTCCTAACGTCCAACCTAAACTGCCCTTGCTGCAGTTTAAGCCCATTGCCTCTTGTTCTATCCTCAGAGGCCAAGAAGAACAAGTTCTCTCCTTCCTCCTTATGGCTCCCTTTTAGATACCTGAAAACCGCTATCATGTCTCCCCTCAACCTTCTCTTTTCCAAACTAAACAAGCCCAATTCTTTCAACCTTTTTTCATAGGTCACATTCTCTAGACCTTTAATCATTCTTGTCACTCTTTTCTGGACCCTCTCTAGTTTCTCCACATCTTTTTTGAACTGCGGTGCCCAGAACTGGACACAATACTCCAGCTGAGGCCTAGCCAGCGCAGAGTAGAGCAGAAGAAAGACTTCTCGTGTCTTGTTCACAACACACCTGTTAATGCATCCCAGAATCATGTTTGCTTTTTTCGCAACAGCATCACACTGTTGACTCATATTTAGCTTGTGGTCCACTATAATCCCTAGATCCCTTTCTGCTGTAGTCGTTCCTAAACAGTCTCTCCCCATTCTGTATGTGTGAAACTGATTGTTCCTTCCCAAGTGGAACACTTCGCATTTGTCCTTATTAAACTTCATCCTGTTTACCTCAGATCATTTCTCCAATTTATCCAGATCATTTTGAATTATGACCCTATCCTCCAAAGCAGTTGCAACCCCTGCCAGCTCGGTCTGTTGAGGAAGGTGAAGGGAAGCAGGTCTTTATCCACAAAAGCTTATGCTCCAAAATATCTGTTAGTCTATAAGGTGCCACAGGACTTCTTGTTGTACTCGTACTCTGATCTCTGGTGCACCATCAAAGCAATTGTTTTGACCCACAGGAAGGACTGGACTGGCCCTGGTTGGCTCCCAACTGTAGGAGAGAAGGCTTGCAGTGAGAATAGCAGGGCTGCCGCTGAGAACACTAGTGACATCCACAAGGCTCGAAGGGCTGCGAATGAGGTTTCAGCTTAAAGGGTTTCTGTTGCATGACTGGCATGTTCTCCCCCAAGGATTTCATTGTATTGTGAGAGTCCTTTGAGCTGTGAAGATGGGAGTTGCTCTGCACCATGAACAGCCCAATACACTGGGCTAAGCCAGGACCATGAACCCCAGTGAAACTGGCATGGAGAGCAGGATCATCAAGCAGAGGGGGACTGCCGAGGCAAATGGGACCAGTGTGGAGAAGACTGGAACCAAGAATGAGATTGATGTGCTGAATGAAACTGGTGCTGGGAGTGGGACCAACGCACCGAATGAGACAGGCACTGAGACTGGGACTGATGCACTGAACGAGACCTGTGTGCTAAGTGGGACCTGTGAGGAATTCAAGATCTGCATGCCGAGCAGGACTGGTGAGGAGCTTGAGACCTGCACACTGAGCATGAGTGGCGCCAAAAAGTGCCCGTGCCAAGACTTTTGATCACCAGGACTGGTGTGCCAGGTGGAGAAGTCCCAGCTGGAGCAGTGCTGGGATGTGTGTTGCTCTGCAATTACATGGTGCCAAGGGGAACTGCTGGGCAGAGCATATCTAAGATTTGGACACTGAGCCAAAGCTTCCCTCCACAGAAGACCTTCAATGCGAGTGGCCATGAGTGAATGGGACAGAGGACAATGCTGCGAGTCAGACTGGTGGTGCTACAGGTGGCTGCACGGGGACTCCTAGCAGTGCCAGGACTCCAAGTAAAAAAGAAATTGGGCTGGGATGGGTCGATCCATCAAGGCAGCCTTGCTTCTGGAGGTGGGCTGAGTGACAGAGGCTTAACTCTGCGCTGGGGACTGCAGCTTTTCGAATGTGCATGATATGGATGAAGGGCCAACTGGCACCAGTTCTCTTGGAGAGCCTAGGAGAATCAGGCTCAGTACATGGGGTGTCAGGTCATCAGTGTCAAGGACTCTGGAGCATTCAGAGCTGCATTGTCTGTGCTAAAGCCATCTTTGCTGGTGCCAACAACTTAGCTGCCTGTAGGGGCTGCATTGGAGTGTGGATGTGGTGCTAGGCCAGAGACTTTAGGGGCTGCCAGTGCAGAGGGGAATTCTCCATCTGCACCAGGCTTGGGGACAAAGATGGCGCACTGCACACCAAGAAAACAGGTGCAAGCTCTTGGAGGCTGAAGCACTGATTCCATGAGGAGCTGTTAAAGATGAAAGTTGCCCTCCTTATGGGTTTGAGACTTAAAAGCCTTGCAAATCCAGCACTTATCAGACTGATGAGCTTCTCCCAAGCAACCAAGGCAGGAATCATGGGGGTTGCTCATTGGCATAGACTTCAGGCAGCAGCTGTACTGCTTGAAGCTCTGGGACTTTTTCATGCCCAAGGTCCTGGAGGGGACACAGGGAGAGAAAGGACAACAAGAAGTCCTGTGGCCCCTTATAGACTAACAGATATTTTGGAGCATAAGCTTTTGTGGGCAAAGATCCGCTTCATCAGACCTCTTCCCCACCTGCTGTCTATTAACATTAAGTACAACAATCAACTACTCTAAAGGAGAACTATTTACAACTATTTACACAACAAAGAGCTAGGGAATCCTGGCACAGCAACAGAGTACTCAGCCACAGTTGACTGTTGGTAAGAACAAACTGAGGGGTTGTTGGGTTGGCAGGGTCATATACAGGGTTCTGCATGACTGCCACTCCTGGGAGCTCCACAGCTGACCCAATAGGTAGGAGATGGGTAAAACTTTCCAACAGTCATGCACACCTCTGTGTTCACACCTAATTTGAACAGATATGAGCAAGCTGTTGAAGAAGAATTCGAGGGAACACTGCATGCCCAGGTTCAATTTGGCAAAGCAATTAAACCTGTGCCTCAGTCCTCTTTAAAACCACTTAATATCACACAGTTTCAGAGTCATGGCTCTTTAGGCCCATATAGTCCATCTAAATTAGTGTTAGCTTGTTTTCAGTGTTCAAAACTCACAATTACATAGGGCAGAAATTAGACAAAACAAGTTTGCACAGGCCTAGCTTTGACGTGAAAGATACAGATGAATATGCCGATATGTTGCTCACCTTGATAATATTTTTCTAATTTGTCAACCTTGATTACTCTTTTTGGTTCTCTGTGCCTTAAATATTGAGTCTGTTCTGGTATGGCTATGATCTGAAGAAGTGGGTCTGTCCCACGAAAGCTCATCACCTAATAAATTGTTTTGTTAGTCTTTAAAGTGCTACTGGACTGCTTTTTTGTTTTGACAGTATATAGACTAGCACAACTTTCTCTCTGTTACAGACAAATGGTGGTTTTCTGATTACAGGACACACAAGAGCAATGACTGACATGTGTAAGACTGTCAAAAAAGTACTTTTCTAGTGCTTTACACTTAATTAAAAAGTAAAATAGAAAGCACTTACGTGTTCTAAAAAAGGAAAAACTAATGCGCTAAACTTTTAGAAAAGCAAAGTTGAAAAATGTACATATTGTTGAGAAACATACTCTGAGAAACTGAACTGAAAAGGAAAGATTGAAAATAAAATTAACAGAATTTATAGAAATACACCATTAGTAACCAAGTCAAAGAGTAATAAAAAAGAGGAATGCAGATAAGCAGAGAAAAGTAATATGGAGATCTAGTCAATAAAGAAAAGAAAAAAAAAGGTGAATGAAGACACATATCAAAACAAGTCTCTAATAGCCAAGCTAGCAAAGAGTAAAGTTAAAAAAAAATGTAGTAAATGACCAAAACAGCCAGAACTGGAGTCGAAAGTAGGAACACAGAGAAATGAAAAATAAAAATCTTAAGATTATAACACTATTCTTTTTGGGAAAGATTAATTCAAGGCTCACTGAAAATCCAACTGATTTCCAAATCATTTTAGATTAGACCCAGTCTCAGAGTCTACCTGGAGGGGTAATGCTGGCTGCTTCATGCTAATGAGTAGTCTTGCAATTGCAAATGGCTGCTCATTGTCACACCCGTGCTAGTCCTCGCTGTCAGCAGAAGCTGCTGCCAGCAATAAATTGGCCATGTAAACGTACCTCTGCTGGCACAAACCCCCTCTATCACCAGACCCTCATGCCTGAATTTTGGGGTTTTGCAATCTTAGGCTGGGTCTACACGGAGGGATATGGCTGGCAGCTTTATGCTAATAAGCAATCTCACAAATAGATGCTCATTAGCATAATCACATGGCTAATTAGCATAGTCATGCAAGATCTCGCTGCCTACAGAAGCTGCTGCTAGCAGTAAAACTGTGCAGATGTGCCTCTGCCAGCAAAACCCACCTCTGTCATCAGCACCTTCTGCCTGAATTAAGCCTATGCCTGTGAAATTCAGGCATAAGGGGCTGGCGACAGATGGGTTTTTGCCAGCAGAGGCATGTCTACATGGCCCGTTTACTGGTGATAGCGAGTTCTTGCATGGTTATGCTAATTAGCCATGTGATTATGCTAATAAGCAACCATTTGCAATTGCAAGACTTCTCATTTGCATGAAGTTGCCAGCAATACCCCTCCATGCAGACCCAGCCTAAGACTGCAAAACCCCAGAGGATAGGACAGTGTCTTTTAGTTGTATGTAAAACATCCCACATATGTAAGCTGCTTTGTGAGTAAATAATAAACAATGACAATTCAGGCAGCGGTATGAGCTGGAAGGTTGGAAATGAGTCCCTGATGAGAGGGGTAATCAGATCATCATGAGCACGATCCAGATGGAGAAGAGGTGCCTTATCATTTAAGGTTTTTGCATTAGTCCATAAAACTAGATCATCATCCTAGAATTTCAATGAAAGTTGAACAAACATTAAAAATGTAGGTTTACTGAAAAAGGTATGCATCGAGCCACAATGACAATAAATGTTATTTTCTCATCTCACCTCCAACCTTGGAGATATATGTTCCTTTTTGAAGCATGGAATCCAATCATAACTAAAATAAGGAAACTATTTAAAAACCTATATTTACTACAGCATACCTGTGTGTTCATACTTATGTCTCAATAATGAGCTGCTCTTCTGGAATATTTTGTCACATAAATCACAAGCATACATCCCATTTTCTGTCTTTCTCATCTTCTTTTTGGGTGGTGTTGAATCAGAATCATTTTGATCTTCTACATTTGAAACACCCTCAGAGCTAGTATCTTGCCTTTCATCCTAAGAAAATTAGAGATAAACATTAAACCTGGTGCAAGCTCCATGGATACAGTAGGCAGGATTATAAATCATACCCTGCTGTTTTATTTGTAATATCACTGCGTGCCAGTAAAGAGACCAAAAACACTGTTTAATTCTAACACTTACATAGCTTAGAAAAGACTCACTTTGTGACACTAACATTCATGAGCTATTAAAACCAGTACCTAAAACCTTGAAAATCAGTATTTAGAAGAGTTACAATGCTTCAATTGGATAAGGGAGAGAAATGAGAAGGAAAGGTACATAAAAAGGCATTGGGAATATGGAAAATCAAGGATGTTTCTAACAGTTTTTTACATCAAGGTACATCATCTGTATCTAAATATTGCACTATTTTAGTGGAAATTAAATTTAGCTAACATTAGGATTAAATTCTGTAAAACTGACTACTGTCCCTACCCATAATTTTGCTACAAATGTAAGCTAAATTAGCTAGCCAGGGAATGCTAATATTCCATGAACAAAAACTGTACCTATACCACCATAAAATTCTGTGACCCCAGATGAGTCATCTGCTAAATTCATTCTCAAGAATCACAAAAGCATATTCTAATGGCATTAGCAAGTCACAAACAACATAAAAGCTCATTTTCAAATCCAAATAAAATATGTAATAGCTATCTCAATATGCGTAAGTGTGATATACAACCCCCCCCCCCGGGACTGTTCAAATCCAGGCTGACCTGTTTCCAACTGTACGTGTAAGAGGGTAATGGAAATTTAATGTAAACGCTTTCAAGGATTCAACCAAGGAAAGATATCATTTCTTACATGTATCTTTTTTAGTTCAGCTTTGCTCCTACCTCAATAATGTGCGTACAACTATCAATGGGATTGACTCTGACCACACAGAAACAGAGTAGTGCACAACAACGACACACGTAAGGGGCAAACACTTGGCCCACTTTCCATGGAAGTTCCAGAAGCAGTCATGTGAGGCTATGTCTAGATTTTTTTCAGGAAGAAGCGTGCTTTCAAAAGCAGGGTTTTATTTTAGAAGAACCCCATCTACACTGCTGTTTTTCTTTCAAAAGACTCTCCTTTGAAAATACAATTATGCAAATGAAATGCAAGATATGTAAATTAATGCTTCATCTGCATCCAATTTGCCTCATAGTTGCATTGTACTTTTGAAAAGGGACTGTAGTGTAGACATAGCCCTTGGGAATCTGGAAGTGCTGCTGGTTTTGTTGGCAAAACAGCCATTTTGCCAACTAAACCCCCTAGCGTAGACATAGCCTTAGTCTGTTTCAGCAAAAACAAGAGTCCAGTGGCACCTTAAAGAGACACTATTATTATCGTACAGTGAACTGCAACTCCTGAAAGTTTATGCAATAAAAATGAAAGTTCCATTTCATTTTCATTTCAAGTTCCGTTATGGTACAGGAAGAGTTCAATTACCAAGACAGTACTAGGTGATGGAGCTGACTGGGAGGGTGAAAGAGGAGTGCTGAGATGTCCTACATACCTCTTATTTTTTTATTTTTGAGGGGATAGGGAGCCAGAAAAATATGAGAGCCTGGTCACGTTGGTTTTAACCAGGGGTACTTAAATTTATAAGTAGATAATGCATGTATTATTTGGATTTGAAAACCGGTCCTGAAAATCTGACGCAACTATTAGACTATGACCATGCCTACACTAGCCCAAAGCTTTGAAATGGCCATTGCAAAGATTACTAATGAAGCGCTGAAATACATATTCAGAGCCTCATTAGCATGCGGGTGGCTGTGGCATTTTGAAATTGCTGTGGTTCATCCAGAGAGGGGTGCTTTTCGAAAGTACCCCATCAACTTCAAAATTTCAAAGTTCCCAGGGTCCTTTTGAAAAGGATCCCCATCTGGATGAGCCGTGGCAATTTGGAAGTGCTGCGGCTGCCCGCATGCTAATGAGGTGCTGAATATGTATTTCAGCGCTTCATTAGTAATCTTCGAAATGGCCATTTGCACGGCCATTTTGAATTTTGGGGTAGTGTAGATGTAGCCTATGTGTTGCATGACTATGTAGAAGCATGCTGAATGTCTTCAAAGGAAATAAAGTTATAACTTTCATCACCCACTGACTAGGATGCAACCAAAATACATATGATCAGCAATTTAAACACTATTTTAACCATTTTTTAACATTATTTTTAGTTCAGTAAAAATAACCAGAATTATGCCACATTTCTATATACAGTATGTAGAAGAATACACACAAGCATAGTACCTGATTTCCATTAGGCTGGGTTTGTTTTGGCGGTGTATCTTGAACTGCTGGGCTAACGGTAGTTGAATATGTATAAGCCACCTGTGGAATCAGAATGGTTTGCTTATTGGCAGCTAGAGCTCTTAAGCATGGAACACTGTTCTGGTCAGCAATGGCAACAATTGTAGGTAACTGGGCAGTGACTGTAGGTATAGCAATATTTATGGGGTTGGCACTTGGTGGGATTACATTTACAACAGGATCAGAGTCTGTAACACCGCTGTCCTTTTGTGGTTCTTTTTTTGCACAAGTCAAGTTCAAAGGTTCTTCTTGGACAGAATAAACACTATTCTGGTAAACACTAGTTATGGTAGATCTTTCCAATATTTCTCCATGTTGCTTTGGTAGTGAAAGGTCAAGAGGTTCTATTTGTGGCTCTTCTGGTACACCCTCTGTTGCGTACATATAACCCTGTGAATTTCTGGATGAAGAGAGGTTTAGTGGTGATGGGGATGGTGTGTTATTTCGTGAACCATTCATGCTCAATCCCACTGATAAAGTCTTAATTATCTTGAGGGAGTTTTGTGAATTACTTGTGTTATTGTGGGATTCACTTGGATTTGTAGGTCCTGCTTGATTATCATTATCTGCAGGATTACTTGGTTTGCCCTGTTCAGGAGAAGATGGTCCAGAAGACTGTACAGAAATTTGCCCAGCTTGCATTTTTTCAAACCACTTTTTTACCACATCCAGGGGTAGATTTACTGAATCAGCAATTTTTGAGAGCTCTTCTGCACTTGGTTGTGCATTTAATGCATAATATGCTTTTAGAAGAGATAAAAGATTTTTTAAAGGTGGCTGACCAGGAGATAAGTTGCTTTCCCCTGTATCTGACATAACAGGGGATTCAGACTTCTCAGCTTCTGTTTCACTGAGCTGAGGAAGCTGAGTGGGATTTTTTGGATCATAGTGCTTTAATTCTTGAAGTGCATTAAGATCTCCTGGGCAGTCATCACAAAGAAGGCAAGTGCTATCATTGGTCTCTCCTTCGAAGTTCTTATCTTTCTCAGACTTCACTGTAAGATCTTCTGGTAATTTTTCACTTTTGCAACTGTTTGTTGGAGCAGAATTTTCTTTTTTCAGATTTTGTGGAACAACCTGAAGCTGACTAGGTTGCTCCAAACTGTAGTTGATGATAATTTTGGTTGTCCCATCTTGATCAACCAAAGGAAGACTGATAGCTGAAATGAGGGAATGACCAGCTTGTTGTATAGATGCAGTGTTGATTGTTTCTTGTTCTTTGGATGCAAGATTAGTATGATTGTTTTCCAAAACTTGCCTTATTACATTACCATCTACAGCCACTTTAAGTACATTTTGAATGTCACTTAAGTTGATGCTTATGGGAGATACCAGACCTACTGTTGGTAGAACAACAGCTTGCACCACACCCTGAGGAGAACTGGTTGCCTGTAACTGGCTACCACTACTAAAAACCCCATTTTGCAAAGGGGTTGAACAGTTGATTCCTGAAGCAACTACTATGGGCTTGAATTCATAATCCACAGGTTCTGTTTTAATTTGGTTAATGGGAAGTTGTTCTTGTAAGGGCTTGTTTTCTATCTTTTGCCGTATCTGTGGTCTCGCTGGGCTACCGGGTGATGCAGAAAGGGAAGGGGAAGAACACTGAGACGTCTTGAGCCCTGGCCGTGCTCGACCATTCACAGGTATCAAACCAATACATTTCTTGCTACTTATGTGTGAGCTATATGAACCAGAATGGGAAAAACGCTTCTTGCAGTTTGGGCACTCATATGGCTTCTCTCCTAAAAAAAGATAAATGAGAGCAGATTAGGCTACAGTGCATCTCCATGACACTACAATGCTAGGAAAACATCTCTCTTCTCAATCAGTCCCAGGCATGACTTTGATAACAAACCTTTTATACTCAATTAAGCAATACAATTATGTAGCCTTTGTGCCTAATCAATTCTGGCATTTCCCAAGCAGTGATATAAGTATCTAAGCCACCATATAAAATGGGCTTTATACTGTATTAAACACTTCATTCAACTCCACTCCAAAATAACTTTGTTTCCATAGTAGCTCACAAAAAGTACTTCAAAAGGTGATAAAGCAGAACATTAACAGAATGACAAAAATAAAGAAAATAAGTGGCATAAACAAAAAGTGATGTAAGATCCTATAATTTTTTTACTGGACTAAGCGTACATACATAAACTCTATTTAGCTACCTATTTACCCATAACTGTAATCAAATAGGTATACCAAAGTAAAAGGAAAGAGAGGACATACAGAAGACATGCATATGCCTTATGTCACAGATAAACATCAGTTGTACAGCTTCCTTGCAAGCTAGCCCCCACCACAGTGAAGCCCAGAAGAAGCACTAACTTCTTAACATAGCTCTGCAGCTGACGAAAAGAATAGCAGATAATTCTGCCTTTTTTTGAGGGAGGAAAGAGTGCCAGCAGAGGCTCTTCCAACAACAGACAGAGCCTGCATTCAGAGTGAGGAAATGAGACAAAGGTGGTGTTAGTTCGGAATACAAATAAAAGAGAGGCACAGAACATGCACTTGGATGGGGAAAAAAATTAGAACTTGCTTAAATGCTGCTTTTTTGTTTCAGATGGGAAAGCATTAAAAAAGGATAATGTGAAAGCTTCATTTCTGCTTCTTTTCTGTCTGTCTTTAATGGGTAAAGAAGAGAAAGAGAAGAAAATCTGAGGATTTTTTTTTAAATAACCAAAATTAACCTCATGTATTTCAAATTTCAGCAAAAAAGATATATTCATACAGACAGAAAAACTGACTGCAGAGATGACGATTTACAGAAATCTTGGGTACTATCCCCTTCTTTGCTTGGGGCAGCATTTTATTGCTACTTCTCTTCTATGGTTGTATACAGTGGTGCAGTAATATGGATCACTGTCATATTTATTATTACTGTAAGTTATTTGTTTCCATTAGTGGCCACAGCATGTTGGATGTTGTATAAACATACAGAAAGAGGATACAACTGAGAAGGAAAACAGCCAGAGGTAGAGGAAATGTATATAAGAACTAAGAAAAGAGGTACAAGATGCAAGTAAAGCCATCAAGCACAGGTTGTCCACTTTTTAATATTAAAATATATACATACATACAACATGCCCAAACCACCCCCAATGCTCTTCATTATCTTTGCTTTTACACATGCCAGAACTCTACCACCAAAGCTCAAGTTTGCTCAACTGTCTCAGCTTAAACCCACTTTTGCAAACCCTCTCAAGTTGCATTGGAAGCTCCTTGAGCACAGCTGAGTACAGGGTTCAGAATTTACAGTATCTCAAAAAATAAAATATACACTTTATAATTTTAAACTTATAATTACAAAATTGTTTTTATACCAAAGTCATACAAAGCATACATGAAAATATTCTTTATATATATCAAGACTTGAATATTTACCACTGTGAATTCGTAGATGCTCTTTTAGGTGATGTTTGTATTTGAAAGCTTTTCCACATTCAGTGCACTTGAATTTTCGATTACCACTGGACTGAGTTACATGTCTCTGTAAGAGAAAATTCTAAAATTCATTCAGAGAACAAAGGAGTTCACATGTAATGAAAAAATAGCAAAGAAAATGTCACGTATTTGAAATTTCACTTCAGAAGATATAATTCAAAACTGAATACAGTCAATCATCACTTTGAGGGATGTGGGTTGTATGTGTTACTTATAAAAAGAAACAGATCTGTGGACAAGTTAGAAAAATGAGCCATATAAATAAGCATTGTAAATTTGATACAGTTAAAAAATTAAGCATTTCTCTCCAACCTAATTTCAGGTAAGAGGAATATGGCCAGGTCATTATAATAAAATAAATAAATAAATTATTAATAATAATAAAATACATGGAGATACACATCTCATAGAACTAGATGGGACCTTAGGAGATCATTAAGTCCAGTCTCCTGCCCTCTTGGCTGGACAAAGCACCATCCCTCACACATTTTTTCTTGTTGTTTTTAAATCTATTTGCTCCAGACCCCTTAATGGCCTCCTCAAGGGCTGAGCTCACAGCCCTGGGTTTAGCAGGCCAATGCCCAAACCACTGAGCTACCCCTCCCTCACATTAGGTGCCTGAGAAATGTGGTAAGCAATTCCGTTTTTCATTTGAAAAATCAGTGAACAGATATGAAATACAAGAAAGCAACATTAAAACATTTACAGAGTTTAAAATTTAATCAGTTGACTTGATTTTTCCATTTACATGCTTCAAGCTCTTACTGTTGGCCTTAGATTCTTTCTGTGATGGCACCATAGGATTGCTGAATAGATGATTCAACAACAACAAAAAGGCACTCGCTCATGGTTTATTCTCAAAACAAATTCACAAAATTTACATTTAAATAAACAATATAATAAATGGACTCCTGAAACACTTAATATTTATACTTGTTAAAAATTCTGATGAAGCCACTTAAGTACCTTTTCATCATGTTTTGTCTTCTGAGAATATTTATTATGAAGTTAAAGTCTTTTCATCATCTTAACCTAATTTATATTACAATTCCTTTAAAGTACCAAAGGCCAAGAAAGATACATTTAAATAAATAAATCTTTGTTTTAGCTGATATTTAGAAATGCATATATTTAAACACTGACCAAGTATATTATTTTTGAAAGTACAGTGAGAGCTGTTTATTTCTCAACATAAAGAGGCAAGAAAGGAACATTTACTGATAGAGCAAATACAGTTAATTATATAAAACATACTTGCAACAAACAATTTTAAGTAAAAATGAAAAAAAAAATCAGACCAATGATGCTTTACCATGATTTGAATGCAGCTGTATATTTTGCAGGAAACTGTACAAGAAATTCCATTTGAGGCTCCACAATACTATCTTACACTTTGTTACTTCTCTGCCTGTGGTTCTTTGACATTACTAGGAAATGACACTTTAGCTTTTAAGAAGGATGTGAAAATACTGAAAAGAGTTAAAAGCAGAGCTACAAAAATGATCTAGAGGCTGGAAAACAAGCCTCACAATGTGAGGCTTAAAGCGCTCAAATCTCTCAGTTTATTGAAGAGCAGCATGAGAGGTGATTTGATCACTGTGTAGAGTTACTTACAAATAGTAAAAGATTGTGGTGGGCTTTTTAGTTTTGCTGGTAAAGGTACAACAAAATCCAATAGCTGAAAGTTAAAGTTTGACAAATTCAACTTTGAAATAAGACGCAATTTCCTGGCGGCAAGGATGATTAAATATAGGAACCATTTGTCTGGGATGGTGTTTAACTCACCACTACTTGGGATCTTTAAATTAATATATTGGGTATTTTTCTGCAGCCCAGGTGTGTAAAAGAAGTCTTGGATCAGGCTGGATAGCTGTGGTAGTCCCGCTAAGCCTTTGAATCTGTTAATATATGAATTCTCTTCTTCAACCCTCTCCTTCATGACCCTTAGGCATGAGAAAGTGCCATCATTGGACCTAACCAGGTTACTCACAGAATCACGGGCACTTTCTCATGCTCCTCTACTAACATCATATATGTCATCATGTGCCAACAATGCCCAGATGCTTTGTATATTGGACAGACTTCTAACTCCCTTAGACAAAGGGTCAACGGGCACAAAACAGACATCAAAACACTCCAGATCCACAAACCAGTTAGTCAACATTTTAATGGAAAGGGGCATTCTGTCAATGACCTAAAGATGTGTGTGTTACTGAAGAGGAATTATCGCACCGTTTTGGAAAGAGAAGTGGACGAGCTGACTTTTACATTCAAATTCGGCACATTAACACATGGTTTAAATCATGATGGGAACTTTCTGAGTCACTATTGGGGCTCGTCTGCATACTTGGCTCAATCTAATTCTTGACCTTCCCCCCGCACCCCTCCACTCTCTGATTTGCTCACCTTGATTATCTTTTTCTGATTTGTCCTCCTTGCTTACTGTTTTTGGTTCTCTGTGTCTTAAATATTGAGTCTGTTCTGGTCTGGCTATGGTCTGAAGAAGTGGGTCTGTCCCATGAAAGCTCACCTAATAAACGATTTTGCTAGTCTTTAAAGTGCTGCTTGACTGCTTTTTGTTATGAATTCACCTAGTTTATTTTTGAACCCTGTTATAGGTCTTGGCCTTTACAACAACCTCTGCAAACTGTTCCACTGGTTGACTGTGTGCTGAATGAGGAAATATTTTGTTTTAAACCTGATGCATATTACTTTCATTTGGTGACCCCTAGTTCTTGTGTTATGAGAAGGAGTAAACAACACTTCCTTATGTACTTTTGCTATGCAGTCATGATTTTATAGACCTCTATCACATCTCCCTTTAGTCATCTTTTTTCTAAGATGAAAAATTCTAGTTTTATTAATCTCTCTTCACATGGAAGTCGTTCCATACCCCCAATCGTTTTTGTTGACCCTTCTTTGAATCTTTTCCAATTCAAAAATATCTGTTTTGAGATAGGCTAAGCACTCTGCAGTATTCAAGATGTTGGCACACCATGGATTTATACAGCAGCAACGTGACATCTTCTGTCTGGATTATCTGCTCCTCTTCTTAATGATTCTCAACACTCTACTTGCTTTTTAACTAAAACTGAAGCCGCTAAAGCACCAGATTCATTTTCCACAAAGAGACTGGTTTCAGGAAGAAGAGTCCTTTCAGAAATCTCATCACAATGACTTTGGAGAAAACAGATTTCCTCCAGACAGAAAAATGCCAAGATTGCTTTCAAATTCAGTCTCAGAGACCTGAGTGCTAGGCCCCAGTCCTGAAGGCGTAACACATACTCAAAAATGTCCCAGATGGAAGCCTCCACTGGATAGGTCCTAGCAGCCATGGACCACTTGGAAAATCTCCTCCACTTTGCTAAGTAGGTTGTGCTAATGGAAATGTTCCTACTGTTAAGTAAGATCTCTGGAACCAGCGTCTGAGCAATGCCCTTCCTCCATTTTCAGCACTATAGTGCAGTGCAGGGGGTCAAGGGCTGATTAGACTGGAGGCAAGGCTTTGAGCCAGGCCTGACCAGCTGGGAGCTCTCCCTATAAGAAGGGAGCTCCCAGCGAACAAGGGGTGAGCAGCGAACAGGAGGCAGCAGCTAACAGGGAAGGGAGTTTGCCTCTGGGAGTTCGCTGAGGGAGGAGCCCCGTGTACGTTTGTCCTTTTCAGGTATGGTGTTCCACCTGTGCCCTGCAAGGAAGCACTACCAGGAAAAGGAGTCTCTGAAGAGAAGAGCCTGGAGAGCGATGGGGGAAGGTGGACCTGGGGGCACTGAGAGCAGCTGAGGGGAGAGGGGCCAATGCAGTGAGGAGGGAAGACATGGGAGCAGATGGGGGTAGTGGGCTGGGGAGGGTCCTATGATGATGGTAGCTGGGGGGAGGGGCGGTGAAAGGTGGGGAGGAGGGTCCTGGGGATATGAGGTCATTGCTCTGCAGGGAGCTATGGTGACTCGTGGTAACAGGGAGGCATCAAGTAGTTGGATCCTTAACCACATTCTCCACACCCCACTGCCTTGTGGGTTATCCTGGGAAGGAGAAAGGCTAAGGGAGTGAACCCTGACAGAAAATCCGGAGTGGAGTCCGAAGGCGGTTCGGTGTCAACTTCTGGCACTTTCCCGTCAACTCCTGCAGCTGAGCTGGTACCAGATGTGGAGGTTATCCTCTCCTTTGGACTATATCAGTAAAGCCGAGAGGGGGACACTGGTGTCTGGGCAGCCCAGAGTCTCCATAATAAGTGCCCAGGCTTGTGCCCGGAGAAGTACTCCGGCATCGCTGAACAGCGTTGCATCAACATGGGAGGCAACAGATACCGGTTATAAGCTCTTGCTCGACTGGCGTAGAGAACGAGCACCAGGGGTCGCCTTCGATGGTGTGAGAGATCCTCTCATCTCACTGGACAGTCACCGCCCGCCTCAAGCTGGGCAGCCCCCAGCCAATAGGGTACTGTCCTGCCACAGTTCACCTGCCTCGCTGGGTGCGTGAGGCTTAAGGTTCCTGAACCTGACAAGTGACTGAAATTTGGGCACCAGGCAAACCAATAAGAAAATCAACAAGAAATGAGAAACATCAACAATTTAAGCTTGCTTGCTGGAATGTGCGGACCATGCTGACCGGCTTGACTGAAGATCTTCAGGCCATCAGTGACACCCGCAAGACTGCTGTCATCAGCAAGGAACTGAAGAGGCTCAGAGTTGATATTGCTGCACTGCAAGAGACGCGACTCGCAGATTCGGGATCTCTAGAGGAAAAGGACTACACCTTTTTCTGGCAGGGTAAAGCCCAAGAAGAACCCAGAGAGCATGGTGTTGGCTTTGCTGTCAGAAACACCCTTCTACAAATGGTGGATTTAGTCATGGTCGGATCAGAAAGACTTCTTCGGATCACGCTTCAAACTTGCGCCGGTCCTGTCCACCTGATCCGTGCTTATGCTCCAACCCTGTACGCCACACCAGAAGTAAAAGACAAGTTCTATGACGTGCTCAGTGCTGCTGTAGCGCAAATACCTGCTCGTGAACAACATCTTGGGTGACTTCAATGCAAGAGTTGGAGCTGATTGGGCCTCATGGCCTTCCTGCTTAGGACACTTCGGTGTGGGAAAAATGAATGACAATGGACAGCGTCTCCTTGAGCTGTGCTCGTACCACAATCTGTGCATCACAAACACATTCTTCCAAAAGAAACCACAGCACAGAGTGTCATGGAGACACCCACGCTCGAAGCACTGGCATCAACTAGATGTGGTCATCACTAGGCGTAATAACCTCAAAAACGTCCTTCTGACACGCAGCTATCATAGTGCTGACTGTGATACAGATTACTCGCTAGTTTGCTCCAAGCTCAAGCTGAGACCCAAGAAGCTGTACCGCTCTAAACCTGCTGGAAGGCCCCGCATTGATGCCAGAAAGATGGCAAACTCGGAGAAAGCTGAAAAGTTCAGAGAGACCCTCCAGGAAAATCTGCGCAGTGGCCCTGGGGGTGCCGATGCGACATCCAAATGGCAACATCTGAGGGATACAGTTTACAACATGGCCTTGTCGGTGTTTGGAAGAAGAGCTAGAAACACGAACGACTGGTTCGAAGCTAACTCCGATGAGATGATTCCAGTCATTGAAAAGAACCGCACTGCACTCCTGGAGAACAAATGCTCACCGAGCCAGAGTACCCAGGAAGCACTTAGAGAGGCCAGAAGAACAGTACAGCAGACAGCCAAGTGCTGTGCCAACAACCACTGGCTCCAGTTATGCAGCAGCATCCAGACTGTGCAGACTCTGGTAATCTCAGAGGAATGTACGAGGGTATGAGGAAGGCATTAGGACCCACCCAGAACAAGATGGCACCTCTGAAATCCAAATCTGGTGAAGTCATCGCTGACACAGCCAAACAGATGGAGCCCTGGGTTGAGCACTACTCCGAGCTGTACTCATGCGAGAACGTTGTGGTTGACGCAGCCCTCGATGCCGTCGAGCTCCTACCAGTAATTGACGAACTGGATCAAGAACCGACTGTAGATGAACTGAAGAGAGCCATCGACAGCATTGCAGCAGGAAAGGCCCCTGGTCAGGATGGTATACCACCAGAGGTAATCAAATGTGCCGCGGACACACTCGTGGAACCCCTACATGAGCTACTGTGCCTGTGCTGGAAAGAGGGTGAGGTTCCACAGGATATGTGCGACGCTAACATTGTAACGTTGTATAAGAACAAAGGAGACAGAAGCGACTGCAACAACTACCGTGGAATCTCCCTCCTAAGCGTCACTGGTAAACTGTTTGCTCGCATCATCCTTGGCAGACTCCAGAAGATTGCTGAGAGGGTGTACCCCGAATTGCAGTGCGGATTCCGTGCAGAGAAGTCTACCGTTGACGTGGTCTTCTCTCTAAGGCAGCTGCAGGAGAAGTGCAGGGAGCAGAGAAAGCCACTCTACATAGCCTTCATCGACCTGACCAAGGCCTTTGACTTGGTCAGCAGAGATGGTCTGTTCAAACTGCTCCACAAGATAGGCTGTCCTCCACGGTTACTCAAGATGATCCAGTCGTTCCACGAAGACATGAAAGGAACCATCCAATATGACAGCACATTATCGGATGCTTTCAGAATCAGGAGCGGCGTCAAACAAGGATGCGTGCTTGCTCCGACATTGTTTGGGATCTTCTTCGCACTCCTCCTGAAGCATGCCTTTGGATCTTCAACAGAGGGCATCTTGCTGCACACAAGATCTGATGGGAAACTGTTTAACCTTGCAAGGCTGAAAGCTAAGTCTAAGGTGCGAGAAGTCCTCATCAGAGACATGCTGTTCGCAGACGATGCTGCTGTAGTGTCTCACACAGAAGACCAGCTTGAAAAACTACTGGATCAGTTCTCCAAAGCGTGCAAGGACTTTGGGCTTACCATGAGCCTAAAGAAGACAAACGTACTCAGTCAGGATGTTGCTGAATCCCCAACAATCAGCATTGACAACTATACGTTAGAGGTCGTCCACGAGTTCGTTTACCTCGGGTCCACCATCACTGACACCCTGTCATTGGACAGTGAGCTAAATAGGAGGATTGGAAAAGCAGCCACAACTCTGTCCAGACTCAGCAAGAGAGTGTGGAATAAGAACAAGCTGTACACTCACACCAAAATGCAAGTCTACAGAGCCTGCATCCTCAGCACCCTCCTTTATGGCAGCGAGACTTGGACCCTGTATGCCCGCCAGGAAAAGAGGCTGAATGTCTTCCACTTGTCCTGCCTCAGGCACATCCTTGGAATATCATGGAAGGACAGAGTGACCAACACCGCAATCCTCGAGCAAGCTGGAATCCCAACCATGCACACCCTCCTCAGACAGCGTCTACTCCGCTGGCTTGGCCACGTCCACAGGATGAATGATGGAAGGATTCCAAAAGACATCCTGTATGGTGAGCTAGCCTCTGGCAAAATACCTCCCGGACGCCCCCAGTTGCGCTACAAAGATGTCTGCAAGAGAGACCTCAGAGAGGTAGACATCAAGTCGGACAGCTGGGAAGAACTAGCAGATGACCGCAGCAGATGGAGGCAGGGGTTACACAAGGGCCTTCAGAAGGGCAAGATGAAGATCAGACAGCTAGCAGAGGAGAAGCAAGCGCACAGAAAGCACACTAAGGACTTGCCAGACACCCACTACATCTGCAAGAGATGCAGCAAGGACTGTCACTCTCGTGTGGGTCTTCATAGTCACAATAGACGCTGTGAGTGAAGTCCTCAATTGAAACTTTAAAGGGCGCGATCCATAGTCTATGCAGACTGAAGGATGCCTAGTAGGGGGTCCCTGGATGTAGGGTGTAGCTGGAGTCCTGTGAGCTGGTCAGGGAAGCTGAACTGACAGAGTAAACAGATTAGAGAATCAGCGCAGACTCAGCTATGCTGGGGCAATCAGGATGAGCCTGGCTCTATCTGCCTTGAGGTTGGTGATGACATGGGGAAAACATACATTAGAGTTTATTTCCAGCTGCAGGGAAAGAGTCAAGTAAGGGAGCCTAAGATGAGGTCCTATTATAATGAAGCCGACCGTGGGGATGCCCCACATTGCAAACACCATTCGGAAGGATCTCTGCTTATGGGGACTACTTTGGCTTTGGGGAGAAAACCCTTTTGAAGTGTTCCGCCAGACAGTGCCTGGAAAAGCAGTCCAGAAGTTACCGGTAATGTTTGATACACAACTGCCTGAGCTTGATCACCTCCAGAGTTCTTTGGAGTGAGTTCCTCTCATTTACTCATGCAGTACACCATGGTGGTATTTGTCCATGAGTGCATGAACCACTGAATGCCTATTGGGTCCTGGTATATACATGTGGTATATAGCATGTGGAATATATATATATTTGTTGTTGGGACATGGGGAAAGATGCCTGGTTGTCTGGTAAGAAAAGAACAGCCAAGTAAGAAGCTGAGCCAGCAGTCCAATCAGGTGAAAAGTGAGCCAGCAGTCTGATCAGGTAAACAAGTGATTTAGCAAATCAGTCTTAGTGCTCAACCAAAAAAGTGTTTATACACTACGTAATGAATAACCCTGAAACAGTGTATTTAAGGTGAGCAACTGAATGTGGGGGGCATGCTTGCATTTAACCCTATCCTGTACCCTATTTCAGTGGACTGACCACTCACTGAAATAGCATACTGCTCAAGAGTGTGAATCTGTGCATTCTGGGTGATGGAAAAGAACTAGTCAGCAGCAGCTATGCAATGTGGATTACCCAAAGCTATAGTTTGTTAATATGGAATGAGGCCTCTTGTTCTGATCACAGACTTTGCACCACCAGTGAGTTTAGATGCACTTCTTCAACTCAGAAGGTAACCGCTGACTTGGTTGGAGAAGACTGTGTTAAGACCCCTTGGCAGACATTGCATGGGGATTCACATCAGTGCAAGGACTTCAGGACTAATGGAGGAAGACAAACCAACCTGTCTAGAGAGTACAGGACAAGACAGTAAATCATCCTGAGCCACATATGGAGAGGATGAAGGCATACTCTGGCAAGATGGACCACCTGGGTACAAGCAGACAGCTAGCCCAACAGACTCAATCACTTGTGAACTGTTGTGGATGGTTGTGATTGCAATCTGAGGCAAAGCTTTTGAATGGCCTGGAAGTGTTAGCTCAGCAAAAATGCCATTGACTTTGTAACAGAGAGGTAGTTGTGTTAGTCTGTATCCGAAAAAACAACAATAAGTCCTATGTCACCTTATAGACTAACAGATATTTTGGAGCACAAGGTTTTGTGGGCAAAGACTCACTTCGTCAGATGCAAAGACTTAAATTTTGCAGACTAACAGGGTTCCAATTAACTGTTTTCTGAGCAGAGGCCACCATCAACTTAGTCACGTTTAGCATGAATTCCAAATGGTTGACTAATTGTAGCATGTTGTCACAGTAGTAAGTATGTCCTCTGTGGAGCCACCAGTCAGTCATTGAGGTAAGGGAAGATATAAATTCCCTTTTTCCTGAGGTATGCCATGATCACCACCATTAATTTTGTGAAGACCTGAGAAGCAGAAGAGAGGCTGAACAGGAAAACTCTGTACTGAAAGTGGCAGTTTTCTACCAAGAAACTAAGATATTTCATGTGAAAATGGCTACATGGAATTAGGCATCTTAAAGGTCCAAATCAGCAAGCCAGGTTTTTGAGGTGGGTGGGTTGGGGAAGCTGAGAGAATAGCTGATAGAGAGACTACACATATTTGATGGACTTGTTGAATATGTGGAGGTGAAGAATGGGCCTGATCCTAACATTGGATTTTGGTATCAGGAAATATAGGAAGTAGAACCCAAGACTGATATTTTTTTCAGAACCCACTCCACAGTTCCCAATGTTCTCAGAGAGTTGACCTGTTCAAAGAGTGGTATCTCATGAGAAGTGTGGGAAGGGAGAGAGGAGCACAGAGAGGAACTGGATGGTGTAGTCTGATCTGAAGTTTTGAGGATCCAGCTGTTGGACATTATTGAGACCCAGGCATTGTAGAAATGAGCCAAGCTGTTCCAGAAAGAATAAGAGGAAGAGGAGGAAGGAAGAACTGGAACACTGCTATGGCTTAATGAATTAATATGGGTGTTTAGCAAGTGCTGAAGGAGGAAGTGGCCAGGCCCCAAGCTCAAGTATTTCCTCTTGTAAGACTTCTCCCTTTTGCTGGGATAGTCTCAATTTCCTGTGGGAGGGATGGGCTAAATAAAAGTGCTGCAACCAGTAGAGCTGCTGGTGCTGCACACCATAATGGCATCTCTTTGTGGGTCACAAAGATCCTCAGGGACCTTAAGGAAGCCCTCAAATACTTGAAGGAATACAGAGTTTCATTAGTTTTGTCCAAAAACAAGGTGTGTACATTGAATGGCAAGTCTCCTGTTGCTTGCTGGAGAGCCAGTGCAACTGCAGAGCTCTGAAAACAGGAAGCTCTCCTCATAGTAACTGTGGAAGCCATAGCCCTGGTCGAAGTGTCCACCACCTCAAGCACAGATTGCAACAACTTATTTGCAATGAAACTCTTTTTTTCACGGCAAACACACAAAATTCATTTCAAGAGGCCTTGAATAACTAATTGTTCCTCAACTTGGCCATAACCATTTGAGGAAGTCATGTTTTGCTAGCAGGGCTTCTTGGTTCACAAGCATCACCTGAAGTGACTAGGAGGTGTATAATTTCTTGCATAAAAGATGTAAGTGTATTTCAAGTCTTTGTCTTTGGGGGATGACCTGCATGTGCCCTGTGGGGCCCTGTCATTCATGGATGTGACTATCAGCGTGTTTGGGGCCAGATGAGAATAAAATCCCTACATCCCTCTATTGGAACAAAACAGCAATTCTCCAAGCACTTGGCTGCCAGGGGTACTGAGGCAAGTGTACTCCGAAGAGTGAGTGCAGGCTCGAGAAGCACTTCATTAATCAGATCAGTCACTCTCCAAGGGATGAAGGGTTGGAAAACATCCACGAGTTTATGGATACACTCCTGGAGAAACTCCAGCTGAACACCCAAAGATGAGGTCACCCAACACAGAAGATCTTGATACACAGTAGAACCACAAAGATCTGAACACCAGCGTTATGGACGTAATGGTCAATTGGACAGTATATGAAATGAAGTAATCAGGCAGCAGCAGAAAAAAAATAAAACAAAAACAGCAGAAGCAAATACTGTACTCTAGGGAAGTAAATCCGGACTGCCTGTCCCTACCCTGCCATGTGGGGCAGCTACTTACAGCAAGATGCTGTGGTTGCCAACTCAAGGCAGCCAGAGCCAGCAGAGCAGAAGTAAAGCTGGAATCCATGCAGCTTTCACGCATCCTCTGCCAAAGACGACAACGTTCCATTTTTACGCCCTCTCCCCTGGCTGCCAGGGGTACATACTGTTATTCCTCCTTTCCCTGGGTGCTCCAGCTCAGAAGCATGCACAAAGTCAGAGTCTAAAGTTTGGTTGCATTCTAGAAACTATTTCTGTTCTAGAAACTGTTTCTGTCCCCTCTATATGGGTATTTGCCATTTCTCTTTCAGCCTTCTTCAGTTATTTCTACTTCTTTTCCCCGGGGACATCCTAGCTGTGTCTACACGTGCACGCTACTTCGAAGTAGCGGCACTAACTTCGAAATAGCGCCCGTCGCGGCTACACGCGTCGGGTGCTATGTCGAAGTTAACTTCGACGTTAGGCAGCGAGACGTCGAAGTCGCTAACCTCATGAGGGGATCAGAATAGCGCCCTACTTCAAAGTTGAACGTCGAAGTAGGGACCGTGTAGACGATCTGCGTCCCGCAACATCGAAATTGCTGGGTCCTCCATGGCGGCCATCAGCTGGGGGGTTGAGAGATGCTCTCTCTCCAGCCCCTGCGGGGCTCTATGGTCACCGTGGGCAGCAGCCCTTAGCCCAGGGCTTCTGGCTGCTGCTGCGGCAGCTGGGGATCCATGCTGCAGGCACAGGGTCTGCAACCAGTTGTCGGCTCTGTGGATCTTGTGTTGTTTAGTGCAACTGTGTCTGGGAGGGGCCCTTTAAGGAAGCAGCTTGCTGTTGAGTCCGCCCTGTGACCCTGTCTGCAGCTGTGCCTGGCACCCTTATTTCGATGTGTGCTACTTTGGCGTGTAGACGTACCCTCGCAGCGCCTATTTCGATGTGGTGCCGCGCAACGTCGAAGTTGAACATTGACGTTGCCAGCCCTGGAGGACGTGTAGACGTTATTCATCGAAATAGCCTATTTCGATGTTGCTACATCGAAATAAGCTATTTCGATGTTGGCTTCACGTGTAGACGTAGCCCCTGAGAGCTATTTAGTTCCCACGAGTGAGAATCTTTCACAAATGGTATGTTTAGAGAAGATGAAATTACTTGCTCCTATAATTCTGGTTCTTTGATGATACCATTTTGTAAGATCCTCATGCTTTCACCCACCTCGCCTCAGCATTTGGGAGGGGTGGCACCAGTGAGTCTGTCAACCCTGCTGGCTACTGGCAACAACCATGACCTTTTGGGACCAAAACGCATTTAGAGCTTGATGGGTTCCACCTATCTCATACTAGGAAGCTGAAACTTGGTAGTGAGAATCCTGAAAGGTGACATCTGAAGAAAATCAGAATTACAAGTAAATGATCTTTCTTTGCAGCCATTTTAGACAAATTCTTGAAGAACTGTTTATGTGCCTTTCCTCTATTGTGTCCATAGCACTGCATAATTACAAAAAATAGCTACAGGTTATTCACAAATCATTAACAGAGAACAAAACTAAATGGTCTTAAAGGAGTGCCACAGTGAATTCAAATATATATTTTTTTCACAGTTAAGCACTTTTCTGCCTTATCTGACGCTTGACATATTAAAAACACAATGACCTAACTTCTTATCTTTATTCATTACTTCTATTTATAAAATGATTACAACTATTTTTTCCTGAGGATATGTAATTAGCTACTATAAAATTATCTCAATATTAAGTATGAAGGTGTAGGCCCTTAAGGGAAAAAGCAAAAACATTACAAGGATCAATTTCTGAAGCAGCAGCTAATTAAGAATCACTATTATGTCCACCAGTCAAGGAGCAGATCAATTTGAAAAATAGCTAAACTTCTGTATTTTGTTGCTAAAACACACCTTAAATCAAAAACAAACAAAATCTTAGGGTGCACAGTAGAATCTCAGGGTATCACAGCTACAAAATCAGGTCAAATTTTTAAGGCTGATTTTCTAGCACCCAGTTTTACAAAGTCAAGGGTACATAAGTTGACGGAGTATGGACTGGGTCCCCATTAGTGCTGCCTGCTTTGACTTTGTCAGCAATGCACTGTGGATACCTATCCCACAGTTCCTGATGCTCGTTTGCATTGTGGGTTTCTGTCCCAATGTCTGATGGGATAAAAATTGCAGTTGTCAGTGTGGGTTGTCAGCATCCCACAGTGCATTTGTCTCCTCCCACTCCCTTTGGAAATCAACATCAGAAAGTGGTTTTGCACCCTTTTTTCATATTCACATAGAGGCCACTGCAAGGTTATCATGGAGCCTGTACAGCTTAAAACTGTTGTGGCAGATATTATGAGCACCTCAAGTATTGTGCTGAGTGACCCTAGCTGTCATAAGAATAATGAAGACTTCGAGGAGGACACAAACATATACGAATATGAGACACTGGAGAGAAGGAATGGGGAGATACTGTCTGCACACAATACAGTAGGGTCTCAATATTTGCGAGTGCCACATTCATGAATTCAGTTATTCATGAGTGGCCTCACTTCCCCAAGGCCAGCAATGCCAGTGGCTGCCACGGATTCCCCGGGGCTCCGAACGGGGAGTGCCAGTGTCTTCTGTGAGTTCCCTGGGGCTCCAGGGCTGGGAGCACCCGCAGCTGCCACTTCCCAGGGCTCCGAGCCCCCCCGCTCCACATTTGTGAAAATCAACATTCGCAAGGGTTCTGAACACAGAACCCTCATGAATGTTAAGACCCTACTGTACTTTGTACACTACGGAGTGCTGGTTCTGGTGCCATGAAACAAGCTCAGACTGGTGGTTCATTCTTCTGCAGGTATGGGATGATCGGCAGTGGCTATAAAACTTCTGCATACATAAAGCCACTTTCATGGAACTTTGTGAATTGCTTTACCCCACCCTCAAGCATTGCAATACTGAAATGAGACCTGCTCTGACAATTCAGAAACGTGGCAATAACTCTGTGGAAGCTGCAATACCAGACTGCTACTGGTCAGTGGACAATCAATTCGGAGTGGTAAAATCTACAGCAGGGGCTGCCGTCATACAGGTAGCCAAGGCAATTAATACTTTTCTGTTACAAAAGACAGTGACTCTGGGAAATGTTTAGGACATAGTGGACAGTTTTGCTGCAATGGTGTTCTCTAACTGTGATGGGGCAATAGAGGAAACACACATCCCTATCTTGGCATGGGATCACCTTGCCACAGAGTACATAAATTGCAAGAGGTACATCTCCATGGTATTGCTGGCGTCGTTAAATCACAAGGGTGATTACTTTATGTCAAAAATATACAGCAAAAATAAAAGGGTTGACTGGTCGATGACAAAAACGTATGGAAAAGCTTCTGCATACGAAGACTGCTCACCTGCCTATGGTACTGAGGGAATCCCTAGCAAGAGCTCAGAAACATCTGCATCAGTATCAAAACCACAGGTTCCCACATAGCCCCATATTAAGTGTCATTGGCAGTACAAAAGTTTAGGTACCCAAAGGATTTTATATCTTCTCAGTTGACATTTCCTCTATTAATGAGTACTGGGGGTTTGTCAGTGTCAAGAGTCTCTTTGTTACTGGAGCCTTTGTCAGATAAAGCATCATACTTGCCCTCACCTATTCTGTAAGCAGAACTGCTATCTCCATACTTAGAGTATATGGAAGACAACTCATCAGACACTCACACTCCAGTACAGGATTCCCCTACCTATTCTAGGACACATCTCCCTGTCTACTCTACTGGCATAAAAGGATAGACCTCAAATGACACCCAGGGGACATGAACATAGATGACTGCCTCTACCTATGTCAACTTGCTGAGATCCATGGGCATTCTACTTCCAACAGCTTACATCTAGGTGCTTGAAACAGTAGAGAAAATGGAGAAGAATTAATTCTCTTAAAATCCCCTTGTCAGTGCCTATGCCAGAGGAAGACATGTTTGAGTAGCAAGAGGCAAGGGCTGATGAAGAGGTGACACCTCTAATCTTATCCTCTGATGAAGCTGTCATGCTTCCATGACCTGCTCTGGCAGATGACTTCAGTGAGTTTCAGGAACTTATGACAGATTACTAACATGCTCCAAATTCAAACAGATTACTGACATGCTCCAACACTCTCAAAATGCTGGGAGGAAGGAGTAGGCATTGTGGGCTTCCAGTAACCCAGTACACAAGAGGCACATTGGAGAGGGGGACAGCCAGGAGGTCCATGAGCCGCAGGTGGAGCTCCAGTGGGCCTAGACTACATGTATCCATTGTGGAGACAAACAAGGGGTTGAAAATTTCAGAATAGAAGTTTTCAAAATAATTCTCCTGTTATATTAAGATCTGTTATGATAGAACTTATGTTCAGTTCTGTTTTAGGGTGATAGCACATTCCACTATCACCTTCTGTAGCCTTACTTAAGGATATAGCAGTTCCAGACCTCTGTACAGCAGCAACTTGCTCATCTGTTAATATTTTTCTGATTGTTACACTTTATATCTTCAGCAAAATTAGCTACTCCTGTAGGCAATACAGTTCTCTTTCCTGTATTGGATTCTGCTCTGAACTACCTACATCCTTAACAAGGACACCACTGGGGAGTGGCCTGACGGTACACACACACAAAAAAAGGAGAGGTTACTCACTTTGTGCAGTAACCGGAATTCTTTGAGGTGTGTGTTCCTCAGGTGCCCCACTACCTGTACTCCTTCCCCTTCTGCCTGAGAGAACTCCCTTTGTGGTGCAGAATGGTTCACCTGGGCAGGCTTAGATAACCTCTTTGCAGAGGACAAAGATGTGGGGGGCACCTACATGGGCAGAAACAGGCAATACTACCAAAGATCTCTAATCAAAGGCTCCAGTGGAGTGGAACACCCATAGGGACACACATCTTGAAGAACTTCAGTTACTGGACAAGATACATACCCTCTCCTTTTGGAATATTTCAACCAAAAGTCTAGGAAGAGAGAAGGTGCACAGAGACAGCAGGAGGGAAGTGAAATTTTAATTTCAGCCAGTTTGACTGAAAAGGGAGGAGCTATCCAGCAGCTGGGCATAAAATCAGAAAAAAATGACCAGAAAAAGAATTTGTTTTACTGCTACAGCAAATGTACACATTGAACCTCTCTAGTCTGGCACCCTCAGGACCTGACTGGTGCCGAACAAGAGAATTTGCTGAACCATTGGAGGCCAAAGCTGTGTAGTAGCATTATCAACATTTCCATTACTTGCTGGTCTGTTAGAAGACATTTAGGGTTAAATGAGAGCTAAATAACAGCACAGAACACTCAGACCCAGGACTGGTGCCTGTAAACCAGGGGTGGGGAACCTTTTTCAGTTCAGGAGCTACTGACCATAGACTTGGTTCAATGTGGGAGGGTGCTGCCCGGAAGTGGGCTTGGGGTCTGGGCAGGAGGGAGGGTGCAGGAGTGGGCTGAGAATGGGGATTTAGGCAGGAATGAGGGTACAGGAGTGGGGTGGGTGTGGGCAGTGTGGGTCAGAGTGATTTGCAGGAATGGGCTATGGGTTGGGGATACAGGAGTGAACACTGGAGAGAAGCAATAGGGAGATCTGTGTGGGTGAGGGAGTAAGGAGAGGGTGAGGTCTGAGCAGGAGAGGGTGAAGGAGAGTTTTAAGTCCAAGAGAGAGGAATCAGGGTGAGAATGTGGATTCTGGGAGGGAAGGGGCAAGAGCAGGGCGGAGAGGGGACTCGGGGTTGTAGGGAGGGTGCAGGAAGGGTTGGGAGTGTGGGTCTGGATGGGAGGGGTTGCAAGAATTTAGAGATATGGTGTTGGGGCAACAGGGGTGCAGCTTGCAAAGGCAGCACCCCCAGATGTGCATGGGTGGGCACCCTTGCCCTCTACTCCTACGCACTGACCACAGCTGCTCTGATTGGCTAGAATTCTGGCCAAACAGAGCAGCAGGAGAAAGCCTCTGGGTGGCACTGCTGTGGCAACTGCTGCTCCTTCCCCCCCTCCCAGCTGCGGAACCAGTGGCAGTGATGCTGCGCCAAGCTGCTTCCTGCTCCCCGCCCTCTGGCAGAGACCACTCTCTGGATCCAGTCATGGCTCGTCTGATCTGGCCCACAAAACTCAGGGCTCCATCCTGCCAACCCCACTGCGGGTGGGAAGGTATGGAAGGGAGCCCCAAGCCTTGGGGTCTGCATCCAGACACACTGAGGTTTGGGAGCTTCCCACCCCTGTTGTAAACAAACTTTATGGGAAAATGGGAAACTTGGCCATACCCATAGTAAGTGGTCATTCAGCTAATTAAAATCATGCCGGATTACAGCTGTTCCCGGACGAGTGTGCTCCGGAATAAAGAGATTCAACCAGTATCAGATATTTTCATTTGAGTTTTGTAAGGTGCAATACCACATGTAGACTTGATGAACAGAACAAAAATTTGTTACTACAAAACATTTGATGCCATGGAGAATATATGGTAACTGATACCCAGGTTCTTCCTTGACAGACCACCTAAATTGTAAGATATTGTTTCCCTTCCGTGACAGAAAAATGTAACTATTATAAACTACCATAATTTCTAAGTGAAACAGGTTTTATTATTTACAAAACTATAACAGTAGCTGCTGGAGTTAAGAGACACAAAATGATGCAACTTTACAACAGCATGATAGTGTAATTCTACATAGCCTGCCCATGGAAAATGCTCAAGGAAACGTCAGAAATAAAAAACTTACTGGAACAGAGATGAAATTGTTGCATATTATGGGGTTCTTTATAAAGGAATTCTTTAGAGGTCAAAATATGATACATATAACTCAGATGTGCTTGGAATAATCCATGATATTTCTGAGTATTGAAAACTGTACAAACAGAAATTGAGACAGCCTCCTCTGGTCAGCTATTAATTAAGACACAGAAGAAAAGTACACAAAATGTGAAGTCTACAATAAATGTATGGGAAATAATTTAAAAAACCCTCTGAAACATGAGGTTCTTGACTGAATTTGGTCCAAAGCTAACAGATTTATTTGAAATGAATGGAAAAGTTTGCCTCTTCTTGTTAAACTATCAATGAGTTTTTGTTTTTTGAGATTTCCTCAACATGTCAATAGTAATATAATAGGTGTAATAAATTGCAAGTTTGCACATTAAAAGGATTCCAGAGGAGTCAACAACTGGTGAAGGTCCATAATTCATGAATGGCTCATTTGAACAATTCTCTTTGATACTTTCAAGCACATCGCATCAAGCCTTAAAAATGCACTTCAAATGTATTAACAGAAAACAGAATAAAAACCAAAGACCTCAAATAAAAATGTTTGTGAATACAAATGATTGAGACCCAGCTTTGTTGGAATATCACACGTCTTCACAATGATTTCTAAGGACCAGGAGCTCAGAGACCTCTGAAGGATGGGGCGGCAACCTCCAGCATGGTGCGAAGGGTGGCTATTTTCATCAGCAGGGGAACTCAGCTCCACCCCTCCTCCCCCCAGGCAGCAGCAGCTTGCTCAAAGCCATGCCCGCTGTGGATTAGCAAAAGACCAGCTAATGCTACTAACCACCACCTAAATAAAGATACAGAACTTTACTGTTTATTAATGAAGCTGCTGTAAGTAGCACTACTAGTGACTTTAAAAAGTATCACCAGCAATTGAACTGTATATAGAAGTCAAATTTCAGCACTCCACCTCAGAAAAGTTGCTGACTCGTGTTCTAGAGAAACAGCCCAAAATATCAGTATCAATAACTAACAAATTTCTGAGCCAAAGATAAATTACATCGAAGTAGTTACAAGAGCTACCTAGAATGCAGAATACAAAAATAGTATGATAAGATTGCCAAGCAGTTATTTCTGTTGCAAGTGAATGAGAATGTTCAACTATGTGGTATTATCGCACAGTTCCAGAAAACCGGGGGAAAAAAAGTGAAAGTTGTGCCATATTTCAAAAGGATAGACCATATTACTTGGACAAGCATAAGCCAGTTAGCTTGACAATGACACTAGGAAAAAACGTATAAAGATTTAAAGGATGGTATCATAATTAATGCCAATCAACATGGCTTTATGACACGTAGGTCTTGTTAACAAATTTTATATATTTCTGCTATTATAAGTTTAGTTCATAAATGCAACTACTGACAGACCTAGATTGCTGTAACACATTTGACTTCAGATTGCACGACACTCTGATAAAGATTAATACTTTACAATCCATGTCAGCCATGTTAAATGGATTAAAAACATGTTGACAAATAGATTTCAAAAAGCAAATTTTAATATGGAAACTTATGGGGTGTTTCTAAGGGAGTTCCACAAGGATCTGCTTTTGACCCAACACTATTCACTATCTTTATCAATGATCTGAAAGAAAACAAATTCATTGATGGTAACAGCTGTCTATGATACAAAATTCAGTTCAGTGGTGAACAATGATAGGACAAGTCAGTTACACAAAACAATATAAACAGCTTCATAAAGTCAGCTTATTTTAACAATATGTATTTTATTCAACCAAATGAAAGGTCATATCTAGGAACAAAGAATGAAGGTCACACTAGTAACACAGGAATATAGTGACACGGAAGAGGAGTTGGGGTAATGGTGGAAAACCAAATGAACATGTGCTCCCAGAGCAGAGCTGTGGCTAAATGGGTGAACATGATGCTTGGAAGCACAAGCAGGGGAATATTAAATAGATGTATGAAGGAACTTTACCTCTGTATATAGCATTAGTAACAATAGTGAGAAACAGCAGAACTGCAATTCATTTGCGAATTTAACATGTAAGGAATGTGCCAGCAGGAACTCAATGCTGCTGAAGGATGGGAGGAATGTGTCTCCCAGAGATCATTTGCATGAGAATGCAAAGGTGTGCATATGTGATACCTTGCAAACAAAGCCTGATGGGTAGCAAGGAAGCAATCAGATTTTGTCTGTTGTAAACATATTGTTGTAAATCACAATTTATGCTAACATTCAGTATAAGAATTGTGAAATCTCACCAAATGCTCCAAATCATTGTGGGAGGACAGGGCAGTCATCATAACTGCATAAGACATGAATTGCACAGGGCTCCCCTGATTTAAAGCATTGTGAAGCAGAAGGTGAGGGATATGGGTTGAATCAAGTAGCTGAGTGCCTTAGCTCTGCCTAAGCCTTGGCCATATAGCTATAAGCCTGGTTTCACTAGCCCTCCCCACCTGTTAAAAGACAGAGCTGGATATTAGTGTTTGTATCTTGTATGAGACTCTACTGGGGTAGATGTTGTGAGGTGAAATCACAGGGTAGCAGCTAAGGCCACTCAGAACTGAAATCAGTGGGTTTTGCCTCAGGCCAAGCCCACAGCAGACAGCGCAACTGGCAGATGGCTGGTAGGAGGAGTGGTGGACAGACAGCGTGACCAGTGGACAGCTGGTAGGTGCAGCAGACAGACGGCATGACCAGTGGACAGCTGGTAGGAGCAGTGGCAAATGGATGGTGAGGCAGCTGGCAGGGAGCATGCAGAATGCTGGACCAGCCCAAAGGTGGCATTGCCTCAGGTTCCATGAGGGAATGCATCAGTGTGAGGTGTCAGGGCCTGCACGGACTTGACCGACATGTAACTGGGACATTTGAAGAGAAAGAAAGTTGGGTGTGGGGGATGGCTGTTTACAATATTGGACTGGTATGCCTGAGAGGCCAAGGACACTGCTCAATCCATCTGAGCCAGAACAGTTACTTGAGGGCTGGTTATGAACTCTGGGGCCGTGTCTACACTAGCCAAAAACTTCGAAATGGCTATTTGCATGGCCATTTCGAAGTTTACTAATGAAGTGCTGAAATACATATTCAGCGCCTCATTAGCATGCGGGCAGCTGTGGCACTTCGAAATTGACGCGGCTCATCCAGACGGGGCTCCTTTTCGAAAGGACCCCGGCTACTTCGAAGTCCCCTTATTCCCATCTGCTCATAGGAATAAGGGGACTTTGAAGTAGGTGGGGTCCTTTTGAAAAGGAGCCCCGTCTGGAGAAGCCGCATCAATTTTGAAGTGCTGCGGCTGCCCGCATGCTAATGAGGCGCTGAATAGGTAGTTCAGCGCTTAATTAGTAAACTTCGAAATGGCCATTTGCATTGCCATTTTGAAGTTTCTGGCTAGTGTAGACATAGCCTGGGTGTGGTATTTTCCCAAGCATATGCTAATTGACCTTTCTGCCTCTTTCATTAAAAGTTTCTTTTCTACACTCAGATTCTGTGCTTGCGAGTGGGGAAGCACTGCCTTTCCAAGGCGCACAGGGGTGTGTGAATTTCCCAGGCTACTGGGTGGGGGCTTGAGCCAGTTCTGTGTGAGATGGATGAAAAGGAACACCTAGACGTTGAACCCAGATCTGGCTACTGCTGACTTCTTCCAGCAGAAGGGCAAAAATGTAACCGTGCAGTCCCTGACACCTCACGCTGATGCCCTCATGGAACCTGAAGCAATGCCATGTTTGGGCTGTTCTGGCGTTCTGCTTGCTTCCTGCCAGCTGCCACACCATCTGTCCACCACTGCTTCTACGAGCTGTCCACCAGTCACACCATCTGCTGTGGGTTTGGCCTGAGGCAAAACCTCATGATTTCAGCTCTGAGTGGCCTTAGCTGCCACCCTGTGATTTCATCTCACAGCATCTACCAAAGTAGAGTCTCATACAAGACACAAACACTAATATCAAGCTCTATCTTCTAACAGGTGGGGAGGACTAGTCGAACCAGGCTTAGAGCTATATGGCCAAGGCTTAGGCAGGGCTAAGGCACTCAACTAGCTGGTTCAACCCACATCCCTCCCCTTAGGCTTCACAATGCTTTAAATCAGTGGAGCCCTGTGTAATCCATGTCTTATGCAGTTATGACGACTGCCCTGTCCCCCACAACAACCTGGAGCATTGGTGAGATTTCACAATTCTTATACTGAGTGTTAGCATAAACTGTGATTTTACAACGTGTTTACATTAGACAAAATTTCATTGCTTCCTTGCTACCCATCAGGCTTTGTTTGCAAGGTATCACATATGTGCACCTTTGCATTCTCATGCCAGCGATCTCTGGGAGACACATTCCTCCCAGCCTTCAGCAGCATTGAGTTCCTGCTGGCACATTCCTTACAAACACAATAAAAGTAGGACTGAAAGAGAATTTAGAGTGTGTCTATCACTGCAAAGACAATTTTCCCCCTCTTGGTATTCACACTTCCCCATCAACTGCTGGGAGTGAGCCACATACACCCTGATCGAACTGGCCTCATTAACACCGGTCCTACACTTGATAAGTAACTCCCTTGTTTTGATATGCTAGCATATATACACATTTCTCTACCTCTGAAATTTTCAGTTCACGTATCTCATGAAATGTTTTTTACCCATAAAAGTTTATGACCAAATAAATGTGCTAATCTTTAAGGTGCCACAGGACTTGTCATTGTTTTTGCAGCTACAGACTAATATGACTACCCTTCTTAGACCTCTGGCATTAGTGTGACCATTACTGGAATACTATGTCCAGCTCTGGTGACCAAACTTCAAATATTAGAAAGGGTTCAAAAAAGATGTAATTATGATTTGAGAACTGGAAAAAAATTTGAGAACCACGAAGCCTTATTGTGATAGATTTAAACTAAACATATTGTGCTTCTTACTTAAGATTAAGAGATAACTTGATCATAGTCCACAAGTACCTACGTGGAGAAGATATTTCTGATAGCTAACAAATCTTTAATCCAGCAGAAAAAGTGTAATTTGAGATCCAATGTTTACAAGCTGAAATTAGACATTAGAAATAAGGTGCAGTGCTTTAACAATAATAGTGAATAATGGTTGGAATAATTAACATAGAAACAAGATGAATTTTTTGTGATTTAGTCAGGCCAGAGTAGAGGACCCTACTAGTCCCTCCTGGCTTTAAAAAAAAAAAATCCATGAATCAATGAAGTTATAATGGAAAGTTTCTTACAACCTGCCAAAGTTACAGCTATACCAAGATCATACATAATAAATCAATCCTGAGGGTCAGTCATACAAGAGAACCAGAGGAGCTGAGTAACCTGCAAGTCTCATTTATCTCAGCACACATTGTGAGATCTCAGCCCTTTTAAAATCAGAAAAACATGCGAAGAATAAATTTCGGCCTTTTTGTTGATTGTTCTAGTATTTCATCATTTTTAATTATATATAATCAATTGTTTTCATTCCTCAAATGACCATAAGTAACCTACTGAAAACCTGTATTTCATAAAGACACTGATTCTTCCCTCAGCAAGAAAGCAAGAAAAATGCATCTGAAGATGCAAAGTTTTAAAATGATATTTGTGAAAGAAAATATGTGATTGGCTGATGACAAAATTCAAGATAACATCTGGTATAGTCACAAGGCTCAGGAATCAATAGCCAATTGATATAAAATTCAAGAAAAACACACCATATATAAGAAAATAAAAGACTTTGGCTGGGTCTACACTTGCTCCCAACTTTGAAGGGGGCATGTTAATTAGGGCAATGGAAGATGACTAATGAAGTGCTGTGGTAAATATGCAGCACTTCATTAGGCTAATTCGCCCCCGCAGCAACTTCGAAGTATTCACACTACTTTGAAGTGCCTTTACTCCTCAAAATTTTGGGGAATAAAGGCACTTTGAAGTGCCCATGGCTACACACATGCCAGCACTTCGAAGTTTGACACTTCAAAGTTGCCACAGGGGCGAATTAGTTTAATGTAGTGCTGCATATTCACCGCAGCACTTCATTATTATCTCTCATTGCCCTGATTAACATGCCCCCTTCGAAGTTGGGGCAAGTGCAGACAAGCCCTTCAAGAAATTCAATTATTGTACGTAAAGTGGCTGAAGGCACCTCATTCAGGGCCTAAGGCCACAGTGACTATCCATAGAAAAGTATGAATTCAGTAGCATGTTTGCCCAAACAAAGACCATAGGATCAGGACTTGAATACGCAGGTAATCTAGTAAACCCAAACTCTTAGCTCTGCATTACTGCAAACATAAATAAAAGTCTTTTTAAATATCATTACTTGTATAATAATAAATAATTTATAAAGCTTTCACTTACTTGATCTCTTCCTGATTTATGTGATGTCATGTGACGTTCCAGCTGAGTTCTATATGCAAATGTGTAACTGCATAATGAGCAACTAAAGTTATCCTCATTTTTTTCATGGCGATATTTAATGTGTTCCTTCAGAGAGGTAAAGCGTTTGTAACCTCTATCACAATACGGGCAGGTAAGCAGTTGGGAAAATGCATCTGGTGTTCCTGCAAAGGAGACAAAATAAACCTTTATTCAGAATAAAAATCTAATATACTAACATTAATAAACATACTGGAGATATATTTTGACATCTGTGAACTCATGTAACTTCCACATTTTACTTGGAAGACTATAACAGAATAAGAATTGTTATTTCAATTTTTACTAGCACATGTTCTTTCACTACCTGTATTACAGATATCACTAATATGCACTTGAGGAGAGAAGGAAGAAAGCAGAGAACAACCAGGTTTAATTCTGATCTCATACAAGCTTCACAAAATGGCATTGATTCTGATGTTTTACTTGTGGTTTGTACCAGCAAAAAGCGAAATTAGAATTAGTCTATAATTAGACAGCACACTAGAGATGTTTCTGGTTTTATATGTAAGTACATATATTCAAGATCTCTTATACAGATATCTATACATAACTATCTTATACAGAAAGTAACTGATGTATGATACTGTAAACATCCTGTCTGGTAATCTAATATGTTTAACAGCAAAAATGATAGCATTGCTTCACAAGTCTCATTTTATTTTCAGATGAATAAGAGCCTGGTTTTAGAAATATAGGATTTGCCATACTTGATCAGACTATTGATCTATAAAGTGTGTTACCCCGCCTCTAGCAGTTCCAATCCTTCATGCTTCAGAGGAAATGAAAGGCAATTCCTGCCATAATGCAATTATCCAACTGTGCAGAGCTACTGCAAGGGAGAGGGCAGATTTTCTATTTGAACCCCACTGATTACGATCTTATACCCTAAAGCATAACATGTAAGTTTCCATGGACTGTTATTTTAACATGCATAACTGCAAATATTAATACTCGTGAAATTGGCCAGTAGCTTTGAAAATACTTCTAAATTATTTATCTTGATAACCTCTTGTTGTTGGCTTGGAATTTACTGTGTTTCAGTTTAATATAGTGTTCCATTGCTCTTGCACAGAGACACAAGGAAAATGGGAGACTTATATCACTATATTTCTTGTACTGTTGTGTCTCTCAACTAAGTCCCTTCTTAGTCTTTGCATTGCCAGGGTAAGTAATGCTCATATTTGTAGGGTGTATTTGCATTACTGTAGCCTGATTTCTATATTTAGGTGAATGGGAGCAGCTTCAGACAGGCCAGTAAGGCAGAGCATGGGTGAGGAAAGAGGAGACAAATTCCATGCTAGTCCACTGGGTCGGGAAGGGGCACAACTTGAACTGTGATTGCAGGACCTACTTAGGTCCTCAATCTTTCCAGACTACAGCACCCCTTTAGGGAGTCTGATTTGTCTTGCATACCCCACCTTTCACCTTATTCAAAAACTGCTTGCTTACCAAACCAGACATAAAAATGCAGAAGTGCCATGGAACACTATTACTGAAAAATTGCATACTTCTCATTTTTACCATATAAAATAATTCAACTGGAATATAAATATTACACTTAGATTTCAGTGCATAGTATATAGAGCAGTATAAACAAATCTGTAAGAAATATTAGTTTGTATTGATTTCACTAGTGCTTTTTATATAGCATGCTGTAAAAATAGGCAGCTAGCTAGAGGACTTGCTGGATCCCCTGGGGTATGTGAACACCTGGTTGAGAACCACTGACTGAGGAACTGATAACTCTATGAATCACAATTCCATGAACTCTTGTGCTTCGGCAGATAATAGCTCAGAAACATCTGACAGGAGGGGACCATCATGAACATCTAGTCTGAACTTCTGTATTGCAGGCCACAGGAACTCCTGTAAGAGACCCCTAAACTCTGTCCAAGTTACTAAAATCCTCAGATCATGATTTAAAGACTTCAAGTTACAGACAATTTCCCCTAGTTTAAACTGGCAAACAACCCCATGCCCCGTGCTGCGGAAAGTCAAGAACTTCCATAGAGGAAAATTCATTGACCCCAAATAATGATGACCAGCTAGACCCGGTAAGATCCTGACCACATGGGCAAACTGAACCAGGCAGATACCTGGGAAAAACAGAGTCCTCCCCATCTAGAGACACATCTCTAGCCTTTGCAGATTTTTTGCTATAGGCAGTTGTCACATGCCATTATAAGCAGTCCTGTCATGTCATCCTCTCCATAAACATACCGAGCTCAGTCTTGAAGCCAGTTAGGTTTTTCATAACTCACTGCTCCCCTTGGGAGGCTGATTCAGAATTTCACTTTTCCACTCCTCAGATCCTACTTGCACTTCTCTGCACCTGTGCCATGTTGCAGTCACCTTTCTTAAACATGAGACCAGAACTGCACACAATATTCCAGACGAGGTTTTGCTACTGCTTTGTATAACAGTATTATCACTTCCCTGTCTCCACTGAAAATACCTCACCCAATGCAACCTTAGGACTCAATTAGCCTTTTCACAGCAGCATCACATAGATAGCTCATAATCATCCTATGACCAACCAATATACCCAGCTTTCTCCTCCACTGTCACTTCCAGCTGACAAATCCCCAAGCATATAGCAAAAATTCTTGATATTTGTGCAAGTGTGCATTGTGATTCCCAAATTTTTGCATTCTTCTCCATGATCCCAGGTCTGTGGCAAGGATGAATTCTCTCCTCAGCATTATTTTATGAAGTTATCAACAGAATAGTACAGATGGCCACTCTGCACTTCAAAAATCAAGGCTGGTCAAGAAGTCTTCACTGACCAAAACTATACCAGTGATGCTGCCCTGCTTGAGAAGTAGTAAGATTATCTTCAGCATTGCCCTCCAAGGTCTCCCAGATGTTGTCACCATTAGGTAGGTGAATGCCTCATGGTATGAGCCTTGGAGATAGGCCACCAGAACCTCTGATGCAAGTGAAGTTGAGTACTCTGGTGAGTATTGATGATTTAATTTACTGAGGCTGCAGGCAGAGTCCAAATAGTTGCAGCAAACTGGATGTTCTTTGATGAAAATGTCTCACTGCCTCCTGCATGAAGTCTGTATCTCACTTATAGAAGCAAAAATGTCCTTCCATGGAGACATGGGGTACATCTATTCTAACACACTCTGTTGTATAGCAAAAAAGCAGTCAAGTAGCACTTTAAAGACCAACAAAATAATTTATTAGGTGAGTTTTCGTGGGACAGACCCACTTCTTCAAGTGCTACTTGACTGCTTTTTTGTTTTGATAGTATATAGACTAGCATGGCTCCCTCTTTGTTACTATTCTGTTGAATAGATAAGTCATTCTCAACCCACAGCCCATGGGGACAGCATGGGGACCAACTAGTACACAAATGGACCACTGTGTACTAAAAAAATTCAAAATGTGCTGCTCTGTGCTGGCGGGGTGAGGCTGGCTGAATTGGAGACAGCCTGCTGAAGCGCTCTTGCCAGCAGGGGGCTGGTGAGTGTTCCAGGCAGTCAGGGTGTGGGGGAGTGGATCTCTGGGCAGATTTGAGGGGGTGGGGGGGCGTTCTGGGAACTAGTGATTTGTAAGATGCTGCAACACCATCAGGTATGAAGCGGGGGTCTGCTCCTGGCTCTTGCTGGGCACTCTGTTACTGGCCCAGCACTGGAGGGGTTCTGGCTTCCTGCCAAGTGTGGTGAGATCCAGGTCTCGGCAGTCCAGGCCATGGGCAGCAGGGTCCTGTGTTCTTCCTGCTGGATGACTAGCCCTGGGTCCAGCAGCTGGCGATGTTGCAGGTAGGTCCCGGGGTCCAGCTGACTGCCAGCTGCTCAGCCCTGGGTCCCAGATGCCTGGCCCTGTACTTAGGGCTTTGCTCCTGGCCCCGTACTTAGGGCTTTGCTCCTGGCCCCATTCTGTAGAAGGTCTCTGGGCATGAGGCACTCTGAACAGGGGACTCTGATTCTCAACCTGTGTCCTGCAACCCTCAATGACTGTTGAGAACCAGTGGTATAGGTACTTACTACAGTAATGTAAGGGACTCTTCTGTTGCTATAGAAAATCCTCCTCTTCCATAGGCAATGGTTAGGCTGACAGAATGCTTCCATTTACCTAGTGCTGTCTGCACTGGGGCTTAGGTTATTTTAACTATGTCTCTCAAGAGTGAACATTTCAACCCTGTGCAATGCAGCTAGGCTAACATAACTATAATGAAGTAGAGTGGTTTCCTTGAGTACAGAGAGGGTTTAATCACACCTGGTGGAGCCAGGTAACACCTCCTGCTACCTGCATGTGGAAAGCAAAGCTGTGGGGTAGGAACTATAACAGGAGGGCCCTGCAGGTCAGTTGGGGCTGGATCAAGGCAAGAAGCCACCGTCTCCACCAGTGTAGTGACTCCTCAGAGAGGGTGTGAGTGGCCCCAAGGAGAACAGGCAAACCACTGCCCTAAGAGATGGAAGGCCCAGCAGAGCGACTGAAAGAAGGACCACTTGGCTGTGAGACTGAGATCCAGGTCCCAGTGGTGATGGAGCAACATCAGCAGGAGCTGGTAGGAATAAGTTTAGGGGAAAAAAAAAAGAGTTCGGTCCAGTTGTGATTCCAGGACCCTGTGGCAGGACTGTCTGTCATTTCTGGGGCCATGGGATGGGACCTGGTAGATCAGGATACTCCTTAGTTTCTCTACTCCCAGCCCCGTGTGTGGGGCTAGCTGGGCATGAACCTTTAGGCCAAAAGACTGGAATTACTGACAGTTTGTTTGGCCTGAAACAGAGGCCTCATGCCTAAGGCCTGAACCACAGACTATTGTCATTAACCCCAGCCAGGTGGCTGGGGCCACAGGCCATATAATTGCTCAAGCCATATGTAGATGGCATGGGGCACAGACTATTGCCGTTCAGCCCAGGTGGGAGGCCTGGGCTCCTAGCTGTTTACTTAACCCTCCTATGGAGGTTTGACCTACTATTGTGCAACTGCATGCCAGGTCACCCAACAGCGTTCCCTCTAATTTTTTCCATCCATGGTCAGAAAACATTTTGTCATGTGCAGATCTACACCAATAGGAACACATGCTGCCCACTGTGGGTGCTCTGCTGATCAGTTGGGCAGCACCTGAATCTCTCCTGGTGGCCACCCAAGCACTGAGCTTACTGCCACCTGATCAACTCTCTGAGGGGTGTTAAAAATTCCACGATGCAACCAGAGTGGGTGCCCAGTCCCTGAGGGGCAAGGATCTTACACTAACTTTCTAGTCTAGCTCAGCCCAAAGGTCAGGATATATCAAACCTGCTCGCTACCTGTATGGATCAGAAACCCAGACCTTCTTACCGGCAGACATTGAGAAGCAAAGGACGCTCCATGTGCACTGTCAAGTCCTAAGCATAAACTGGTTTGACTCTGTGTGAAATGTCATAATCTTGCTGAGATCTGGCCTTCCCTCCCTTAATCATTAACCTGAAAAGCACCATTGCATGATTTTCACCCATTACACCAGGATGGATAAAACCACTCCAGCACAGCATGCTCTTAGTCTCTACACTGCATGCAAAGGGTGCATGGCCTGATACTGTGTAGCACTACCATGAGTATTCATGAGTGTGCAGGACTGACCTAGATCTGGGGATTTCACAGCATGATGCCTGATGCCCCAGTCATCAGCCGTATTCACTCTGGCTCGTGCAGCTGCTCTCAGTAGGCTATGTATATTTGACAACCATAACCATTTGCAACAGGGGCCAATATTTTATATTTATAAAAAAACAAAAACTTATCTTTGCAGGCCATAAAATCTGTGTTACTGCAAAACAAAATTGCTTAGATGTTAACATAAGTTATTCAAATTTATTAAATTAACAAAGTATCTGAACTTTTTTAGAGAGACAGACCATAGTTTTTTTAAAAAAACAAACAAACAAACCAGACCCAACATTTAGACTACTAAGGCAATATTTAGCTACCTAAGTGCTTTTGAAATTTCCAGCTTAAGCGTTTTAATAGTTCAAGTCCCATTGACTTCAAATTGCTGATGGAGGAGCTCAGCCTGGTCAAAGCACTTCAGTTTTCTTGACTTGTGGAGATTCAATACAACAAAACTGTGAATCTGATTTCAAACAGACAAGGGGTAACTTGCTTATCAGTTATTGTGCGTGCGTTCTTGTGGTAAGAGTTTGAATACAACTCTAGAACTGTCTTTTCAGTTCAGGTCAGCATTTTTCATTACAGCTATGAATTTTAAGAATGAAACATAACAGAAAAAATTATGTAAAATCTGAAATTCAGCTAATTGGGAAAATAATTAAACTAAAATAAAGCATCCATTTTTGCCATTTGAAAGTATAAAATGGGAAGAAAGAACTAGCAACATGAAATCAGATTTGATTTACAGCTAAAATGTGTTTAATTTAAATAATTGTATTTAATTTTCAGTAAATAATTAAAAGAAAGATGGATAAAAATTATCTCCATTATAGGATACCACTGTTCGCTGCTTCTTCTTCCTACTCCTTTTCCACTTCCAGGAGAGGATTTTTTATGTAAGCCAGTGTTTCCTATTTTCTCATTACCTTTTTGCGAATGAACTTGCCATAATTTATTTAGCTCTTCAAGGAACCATTATTTGGCAGATTCTCTTTGTCTATTATTTTTATTACATTTTTTTTCAAATAACCCACCACTTACAGAGGCATAAGTTACTTTTATGGAAAGTGTGTTTGTTGACTCAATCCATATACACTTATTTAATTGTTTTATTATGTCTTTAAAATATTACCAAATGGAGTTGTAGACTGTTACATTACATTCCCAGTTTTATTGTAGATTAACATTTCCATTTAACAATTCCCAGGACAAATAATCCAAACCCAAATGTTTTAATTATCACATGTATTAACTGTTACAATCACACAAAATAAGAAAGTGAAACAGAACGCATAAGAGGGTACAAGAGAAATCTAGTATAAAAATAAATAGTCAGTGCTAAACTAAGGACGTTTACATTTCAGAAACCTTAAAAGTAATTTTTACTTGATTATAGCTTCATAAGAATCAGTGCTTTTAAATTCCATTTATTTCAACAGCTTTACAGTCTACAATAGATGGGCTGGTTCTTTATCCTTCAAATATATAGAAAAAATTTAGGTCAACCTTTTCAGTGTAATTTGTAAAGAACACTAATTAGCAAAATAATATTTACCATTTTCATCCTGACCACTAGCTTCTGGTGTGCCTTGTCTCTGATCCTCCTCTGGTGCTTCAGGGTAAATAACAGCTGTATCTTCTTGTTGAAGGAATTCTTCAACACTGGGATCATGATTTTGTTCATTTTCTGCTTCAGAATCACATTCTTCCTCTTTTGCTAAAATTAACAAAATACCTTTAATGGAATCTCAACATCCCATGAAAATGTTTAAAAAAATACATGCATGGCAAATAGTATTTTGCACATCTATGGCTCCTTCCATTCAAGGATCCTAATGCATTTCACATATGTTAATTAACAGTTCAGTTAAGCCCTGTGAGATGAAAGTTTTAGGTCAATTTTCCAAATAGAGAAACTGGCATAGTGAACTTAAAGGGACACCAACTTAAACAAAATCAAACTTTGTATAATATTCCATTGGTATCCTTGCAGGCTCAGTTATTTAGTCAGTCACTCTCCCCTCTCTGTGTTTGTCTTTCATGTAGCAACTGGGGGAAAAATAGGAAAATTAATTTGTAAAATCACAAAAATTAGCAAGTGGAGTTAGAGGAAGGTTTGTTAGACTATTTTACCTGCAATCGGATAGTGACTAGTTTTCAAGTTGGAAGTATCCCTAAGAGATTTTGCTTAATATCACACAAAATCTGTATCAAAACCAGGAATAGCATGTGAATTTGCTTCTGTCCTTTCCTTCACTCAATCCATAAGACTATTATTTTCCTCCATAAAAGGAAACTCATATCTTTTTTAAAACATCCTTAGCACACAGGATGTGTGAATACATAACACTTAATTTCTAAGTAGCTACATTCAAAGAAAACAATTCAAACAATTCCTAATCTGGAACAACAATAAATTCCACTGTACCAGCTGGACCTAGGGCTGCTTGCCTCAGAGTATACAGAGTGAAGAGCAATCACCTACAGGTAGAGATTATCAGGCCTTCCCTTCAAACCACTAAATTTTGGCTTTATGTTTTTATTCCCTATTGTGGACTCCCCTTCTGAATGGTTCAGCTACATTCAGATTAGTGGAAGATAATATAAAAAAAAGTTACCACAATTTTTAAAAAAGTCCTAACTTTGCCCACATTGGGCTCATTTGTTCTATTCAACTTTTCCAAAATCTTGCAGTAAAATGATGGATGTTTGATTATGATTCAGTGATCCTACTCTGGCACTTGCGATTCCTGCAGCTTCTTTGGGTCTGTGATTGCAAGGCTGAATTTGTTGCCTTCAAGATATGATTTTAAATTATATTTAAAACATGTTCATTACTGCAAACCCATAGGATATCTTCCTGCAGATTTTCACTGGAAAGTATGCTTGCTGGCTGAAATGCAGTAAGCTGGAGAGTTTGAGTAGCTTCTTCACCAGGGTTTTACCTTTCATGTCTGGATCTAATTAGGACTGTTCCAAAATCATCTAGTTTAAACTTGGCACACTCAACAATCAACTTCATTTGCTTTTCACTGAAACTGTATTTCACTATTAGCAAAAATATAGTTAAATATTTAAATAATCCATGCATGACATATTTGCTAGTAAATATTTACCTGAATACATTATTCTTACACTTACTGCTATTAAATGCATTCCGTGAGAGCTTTGATTGTAAATTACTACCCTATACTTCATTCTCAGTTATTAATTGTCAGGGATTTTTTCATCCCTTGGGCATAATTGTCCCCATGGGCCAGGGAAAACAAGCCTTTGGCTGTAAAACATCAATGCAAGCACATGAAAAATCCAAAGTCCCATAGGCTGCCATTTAGCAGCCCCCCCCCAACAGTCACTCTGAGTCAGTTGGTTTCCCTGGTATTCTGAACTCATGAATTATTCATGATCAATGGTTTTAAATCATGGCCTCTCATTGGATAAACACCTGGGTTTCCAGAATTTTCTGAAGGTGAGAGGACGTGACTGAAAACAGGTGAACAGAACTCTTGTATTATAATTAAATCATGAATTATTCATAAGGACACTGTATATAAGCAGGAGCCGCCCGCAGTTCTGCGGCCCTTGGGAGTACAGCAAGGATCTGTGCCCCAACACAGGGAGGTGTGGCAGCTGAAGCTGCGTCCACCAGTCCCTGAGGCCAGCTCTCAAAGAGCGAAAAGCCTGAGCTGAAATCACTGGTGGCGTCGCTTAACATTGCAGTGCCAAAGAGCTGAAATCACATCACCTGGCCTACCTGAGTGGCCTGACGGGTGCAGAAGAGGCACCAGCGCCTCAGTGCCACACCGGGCCCAAGCACTGCATTGCATCAAGGAGCGGCAAGCGGGTCCCTCGGCCAAGCCGCCAGGTGGCGAACTGGCCCCCACTCTGGTGGGGGTACTGCGTGTCTGGCGGCGTAACCAGGGACCCGCCATCGCATGACATCACCAGCGCTCCTTAACACTGACGCTTGCTACAACGGACGTGACTTCTTCTACCGGACTGACAAAAACATGTAAAGTTCTCACTAGGCCCGAGGCGTAGCCTGGAGCCACATCACCTGCATTGGCTTTTATCACACATTTAAAGAGACATATACCTTTTGGGTACTGGGACCCCTCATGGGGGGGCGAGGTTTTTTTCCCTTGTCGTGCCTTCCTTAGGCAGGGGGAGGGCAGTGCCTGGGGGCCTGACCCCTTAGGGCCGGGCCTAGGAACCCATATCCAAACAATTAACCCTGCCTCATACTTAATTAATAATTTATTATTATTATGTTAAGTAGTATTAGTAGTTAGAGTCTTTAAGTATTAGTAGTTAGAAATTTATTTTCCATTGCTATATTATATTTGTTTAATTACACACCACAAAGGTGGAGGCATCACCTCCCTTTACTTACCTTTACCCTTCTGAATACAGCCAGGTTTCCTGGCCTAGCCAATTATTGGCCTCCTGGCTTCCATTTATCCCAGAGTGAGTGTAAGGGCTCCTGGGCAATCAGGTTGGGCTTTTGGAAGAGAGCTACGGCCTCTCCAGCACCAACCACTTTTGGGCCGGAGTAGCGACCTGGCTCCAGGTAGGAGGCGAGGAGTAGCGCCCTCACCCCACCTTTTTAAGGAAGCACAATGGGACTTCAAAAAACCTATCCCTATTCTCCTAATTTTCCTCTAATAACTTTACATTTTGCCTTTCGAAACAATAAAGACTTTAACACAGGATCTCGCAATGGAATTTGTAATAATTGTAAGTGTTTGGTTACATTAGTTAATATTGATAAATAGATAGTTATAGTTAGATGTAGTTACTGTTTCATTGTTAGTATATGTTCTTAAATAAACTGTTACTTTGTTAAATCCTTTAATCAGTGCCCAGCCTTTGTTTTTCCGGGCCAGCCACTGCCTGCCGGGGGAATCGGGTGGAGCCCAGGTGCACAACCCCAGTTTCTTCCACTCCGGTGGGGCGGGGTGGGTCCTGCCTAAACGTCCCTCCTTGAGGGTAGTTTCCTGGGAGACCTTGTAGGGCAGAGGGTCTCGCCTTCCGGTTGGCTACCCAGGGCCTGCTGGTCATGAGAGGCACCTACTGTGACATTAATATGAAGCATATTTTAAAAAAGAAGGTAAAGCGTTACCATTTGTTTCACACTGTGAAGTCTGATACTGGTCTTCACATTTTAAAGTCCAAGCGCTAGATTCTATTTAAGATATGGGGCAGCTTTCAAAATAAACACCATATAGTAGTTCTTTGATCCTCAGCTTATGGTAAAATATGTATACGAAGATTAAAAAATTGCAGACATGTTTCTGAATAATTCTACATTTTTTGTATAGTGCAGGGGTGGCCAAAGTAACTGACCCTTTAAGCCACATATGACAGTCTTCAGGAGTCTGAGAGCTGGGAAGTGCCAAGCTCTGTGGGAGATGCCTACTGGGGCTGTGGGGCTTCAGCTGTGCTGCTGTTGGAGCATCAAGCCCTGGCAGGTATGCGCTGCAGGCCTGAACTATGAGAGCTCCCTCACAAATTTGCAGAATTTAAAATCAAGTATCCTGCTGCAAGACAGAGTTTTTGAGCACCACGCAACCACTCTAGTAGGTGAAGGAGGAAGGTGAAGTAGGCAAGGTGAGGGAGGAAGCATGGGAAACTCCATGAGCCGCACTTTAACTGTAAAAGAGTTGCATGCAGCTCATAGGCCAGAATTTGGCCAGCTCCCCTCCCCTCATCCATCCCTTCCTACTTCCATGCCTCCTCCCTCCACATATTCCACCCCCTCCTCTCATTGGAGACCCAGAACAAGTCAGGAGGGGAAGATCATGGAGATCCCTGCACTCTATCCTCCAAGGAATCACCTACCAGCAAAAGGCTAACATATGACGAATCACGTGCTCAGTATTCTTCTGTTTTCCCTATACCCACCACTCTGCCGTTAGGGCCCCCTAAATAAAACATTGTAGATTGGAAATAAGTTTTTTTTTATTAGTCAACATGCTTTGGGGTTGGGTGTAGTGTTGTGGTTTGACATGCTGTTAGAGGGGGTTTCAAAAACGGCAAGGAAACAGAATGGGTGTTTGGGGAGGATGCTGGTTAACGCCCTTCATGCTCATTCATAAACTTGGTTTGCAAGGCATCCTTGATTTTTATTGCCTCTTTCTATGCTTTGCTGTTTGCCCTTGTGTTCGGTTGCTGATAATTTCTGGCCAGGCTCTCTGTCTCTTTCCCCTATAATGGCATGAAATTCTCCCCCTCCACCTCACAAATTTTGTTAAGAATAAAGCAGGCCCCAATGACAAGGGTAGTATTTTCTTCACTGATGTCTAAGCAGGTCAGAAGGCATCTGAACCTGGCTTTTAAATGGCCAAAGGCACATTTGACTACGATTCAGAACCTGCTTGGCTTGTAGTTGAAGAGCTCCTTACCGGAGTCCAGGGTGCCTGCGTATGGCTTCCTGAACCAAGCAAACAAGGGGTAAGAAGGGTCACCAACAACGACTGTGGGCATTTCCATGCCCCCAATGTTCATTACCTGGTCTTGGAAGAAAGTTCCGCTCGGGAGCCTTGTAAAGAGACCAGAACTCCTAAAGGTTCACAAGTCATGCACCTTTCCCTACGCTGATGTCAGTAAAATGACCATTGAGATCCACCAACACCTAAAACACCACAGAGAAGTACCCCTTGCAGGTAATGTACTCTGAGGCCTGGTGATCCTGTGCCAGGATGAGAATGTGCATTCCATCTATGGTCCCACCATGGTTAGGGAGCCCCATGGCAGGAAATCCATACACTGTGCCCGGCACATTCCCCAAAGACACTGTCTTTTGCAGGAGAAGCTTATTGATCACCTTGGCTACCTGGATGACAACAGCCCCACTGTAAATTTGCCCACTCCAAATTGATTTCCCACTAACTGGTAACTGTCTGGTGTTTCAAATTTCCACAAAGAAATTGCCACACACTTCTCAAATGTGAAAGCAGGTCTTATTCTGGTATCACTGTGCTTCAGGGTGGAGACAACTCTTCAGAAAGTTCATGAAAGAAGTTTTGCAGTTAGTGCTGATCATCCCATGACTGCAAAATGATGTGATCCCACAGTCTGAGCTGGTTTAGTGGGTCCAGAACCTGCGCTCTGTGCTGTGCAGTGACTCCAGTCCTGCCAACTACTTCACACAGCTACTCTCCAGATCTTCACGTCCATTAGTGCCCCTGACATCAATGCACTGACAGCACAGGGCATTACATTCAGAATATACTGCATCGCGGTGTGGGAAGTCATCACCAAGTGCTGCACCAAACACTGAAACATCTCAGGATCCAGGTTATTCTTTGTAATGGCGGATAGCAATCAATGTAAAAGTGGCGTGAAAATTCCTTTATCTATTTCTTTTCAATGGGAAGTGAGGAAATGCATTCTGGGATGATGACATCAAAAATCCAGAACCATTTGCAGTGACTCCCCCACCCCAAGACACTGGCACAGAATCCCAAAATGCAAGGGATCTGCTGGAACTGCAGGATAGGTGCCGACAATGCAGTTGCTGTCACAGTTGAACTTGGGGAACCTGACAGGGACACACTAAATTGACTTTGAGTAGTTTTAGACACTCAAATTTGACTTTATAAAATCCAGTGTTAAAAAGCTGACTTCAACAAATTCTACTTTATTCTCAAGTACAGACATACCCTAAGTATAGTGCTTATCATGGTAGTATCTAAGTACCGAGCAATAAGCCTGTATCTTAATTTTTGTGACCATTTAAAATGTATGCAGATTCCCTTAAATTATACAGTGATTATTTTCAACATTACTGAAGTACAGTAAACGAAAAGGAACTGTGCGCTTTATAGCTTTGTATTGCAGTTTAAGACACATGATCTGTAATATTAGATTTAATAATGGTATTCCCTCTTGGTCATTTTAATGGGTATGGATTTGGTTCTGTCTAGTGGCCCATAATAGCACTCTGTACTACCGTGTGAAACATCAGCGATAGAATACTCATCCTTCCCATTCCGCTAAAGACAGGCTAAGGCTGCTCCAGAAGCATTGTAACTAGTCCCTCAGGAAAAAGGATTCCTTTGTGTCATTTGTCAGCAGACCCTCAAGACTGAAGAGCCCTGGCTAGTCTTCTTCACCAAGAACAGTGTTTACAACTTACCACTGCAAGTACAGAAGAGCAAGGCAATTTAAAAAGAAAGTTGAGGGGAGGTGGGGAATCTTTAAAGATTTCAAGGGATAGCAAATTCACTCCCAAGAATGTTCCATGGATAAGGGACACAGACTATAGAATTTGATCAAATACCTGTACATCCAGCTTCATTGGCTTGAGCTTCAGGCCCCAGGATTTCCTTTGTTTCTTTCCCCACTGAAATATAATATTGCAGAAGAGGATTAAAATGTAATTATTCTTTACTTGCATATTACAAAAGTTCTCTTTGTTTATTAAGCAAAAATTTCCATATTTTTATACTGTTTGGTAAAAATATATTTAAATCTCGTACACTTGAAAAAATATAGATTCCTCACAATTTTAGCTCTACTGAGTCTCTCAGGTCACAAAGATATTACAAGAAAAAGAAGTTGCAATTTTAACAGAAAGCAAACATATAATACTAAAGTAATTACTGGAAGCTAGGGAAAAATAAGGTAAGGGCTGCTGTGACATATCCAAATGTGGTATTTTTGTAGTACAAGCATCTTTTTGGTAAGTACAAAATGTGCTGATTAGAATGAAAGGCAAGTAGTTTGTTCTCAGAATCTAATTTACTAGATTATTGCTCTCAGAGGTTAATTTATTGTAAGAGCAATACATTTGCTCTTCTTTCTCTAACTAGCAAAACCAGCAGGTCATCAGTAATTATGCCAAAATTATTTGCAATAATCTATCATGTAATACTCCACAATTACCTGCAGACATCTAGACCCTATTAAACTTAACCAAATAAAAAACATTATGAAAGTTATTGCTAAATTTGATGACTGAATTAGAGCACACTTTTCAGTTTGTGTGAAGATCATGTTAAGTGTTTTACCAACTGCTTCTCTGCGTATTGCAATTTACCATACCACCATATATGCAAAAGTACTATTATTGACCCAACTGCATACCTCTGGCCAGTTAGATGAACGCCCTTAAAATTATGTAATTTGAAAGATTATTTGTTGAGGGATTCACATATCATCTCTACAAAACAGGACTGACTTCAAATTCATTTCTTTATGTGATAATTTTAAATCCATTTTAAATCAATTTTAAATACGTGACTGACTTGAGGCATTGCACTAGATATAGTGAAATTGTTCTACAGGTCATTGTGTTATCCACACCATTTCAGAATGGTGACCCCCTATATTGGAAGGTCACTTTCACTATCAACCCCATATTTCAAAATTTAGATTGATAGCAGCCACCTCTTATTGTTTCTATCTACTGATTACTCTTTAGAAATGCTGGCTCCAGATTTTCGGAAAAGAGGGGGACTTAAATGAAGATTTGCTGGCAAAGGAGCAAATATTAGTTCTATATACAGTTCAATTTTTCCATTAATTACAAACCCGTATACCCCAGACATTGACAGCGGAGGCTTCCCGCATACCTCAACCAAGTCTTAACTCTGTGACTATAAAACCAACTAGCCCCAAAGGTTATGATGGTTTTAAAATGTGGAGACAGGTCCAGTATGAACTTGTCTAAGGTTACCAACTCAATTTATACAGGCTACTAAACATCCTTCAGGCAGTAACAATGTGCATCTCCTATTGACTTGAGCTAATAGCTGGCATTGAATATGAAAATGCCTATATTCCACTATCAGTCCCTTGAGCGATCCAGTTGTCTAGCGCCTTTGTGTTCTGTGGTAGACAATGGCACTTCAGGAATGAGCATAGTATGTGGAATGCTGATAAAAGGGTGGAAACCTTGTACATGCCATTGTAATCAAAACTTGCTCAACTATGGAATTCCTATTAAGTACAAGTTTTGGTATGAAGTGCAGAGTGGGATCTGAAGTCAGTTTCTAGCTAAGACCATCAAAATCTATAGACTTATCCAACCCACAGGTTACCTAGAACTTCAAATAATACCAAAAAAGAGAAAACAGCCAACTAGTTGCTCAAATAGAGTGAACCCTCAATTTAATGGACCTCTATATACAAGACTTGGGAAATAACGGATGCCGTCCGCAGGTCGTGCTGCTGAGGGCGTCATGCCGAGGAGTAGAGACAGCATCAGTGGCGGGTCTGGCACATGTGCACGACATACCTTCTTGCCTGCCCACCTTGGCACGTTACCCACGAGCTTCAAGACCTCACCTCTGCGCCGGTGACCATCATGTCACCCTGGCATACATGGGCCATGTGACACTGTGTGGGCAGCGCAGCTCTGGTGGTCAGGTTGGCATTGGAGGCGCTGGTGCTACTGGCGAGTGAGTGGTGGGCCCCATGGCATGAGGTGCTCTTCTTCCCCTCACCCAACGTGGTATGTCCATGCAAGATAGCTTGACGCCTGGGGGGCTGCAGCAGGGTCAAGGCCAGTGCCTACCCTGCCTCACTCCTAGCTCAGGCTGCAGCAGCAGCATGGCTCACCCCCTCGCCAGGAGAACAAACCATTGCAGCTCACTGCAGGGGTGAGGCATCTGTCACCCGCAGCACTGCTCAGCAGCACACCCCTGCAAGGCAGCTGTTCCGCACACATGGGCCCTGAGGAGCTGTGTGGGGTGGGGGAGGTGAGAAGCTGCAGCAGGGTGCAAGTATCGGGGGGGTAGCCATGTTAGTCTGTACCTGTAAAAACAAAAAGAAGTCCTGTGGCACCTTATAGACTAACAGCTATTTTGGAGCTTAAGCTTTTGTGGGCAAATACCCACTTCACCAGACGCATGTCAAAGCAGCAGAGTGCAGACGCTCTCCTCCCACAGCCCTATGTGCACAGAGCATGTTGGTGCCAGGCCGCTACTGCCTGCAATGGCACTGAGCAGCAGCTGTGGCGTTGGAGGCTGGGGACAGTAGCCGCACTATGCCTTCATGCAGGTGGCTCAGAGCCAGGGGCTAAAGGAGCTGCAGCACTGAGCACGCCAAGAGCCACAAGAGGTGGAAAGAGCCAGGCTGGCATGCAGCTCCTCTTCCAATAATTAGGAGAGGGAGATGGAGGTGCGAGGGGAAGAATGGGGCAAAAGGGGGGAAATGGAAGTGGGAGGCAGAGGACAGGAATGAGTCATGGGCTGGGAAGGTCAGTGCATTGTCATACCGTATAACCATTCAGATTTAACAGACTTTTGGCATTAACTGACACACCTTCCCACATTTTAGTCCATTAAATCGAGTGTTTACTGTATTGTTCAACTGAAGATTTATTCAAGATTAACGTCTAATACCATTTTCTAATTCAAGAATGAGCCACTGATTGTAGGCATCTTATAAATGCTTTAAAAATCTTTGGTTCTCTAAAATCAGAAGCGTGGAATCTTTATCTTTATTCTAGGCAGCTACGTTTGGCAAAATTCATAATTATCTTGTGGAACTCACTGCCACATATAGCAAATCCAAGAACTTTGAGGTGTTCAGAAAAGGTCAGCAGATCATATACATTACATGAATAATGAGAAAACCCACAGTTATATTAATTAGGACAAAAATACATGTGTTTCAGAGCATACACCAGCTGGTTGGGGTTAAATAGATGATTCTATAATTGTCTATTATGGGAATTCTACCATGTTCTTCTATACTCCTCTGGCACAGTGCGACTCTCCACAGGAAGAGTAAAGCTCGTTCAAGCAAGGAGACAGAATTTTCTCTGGGGATGTTCTGAAATTGTAGAATGAATTCCCCCCAGGAACTGAGGACTATCACAGTCTTCACCACTTTTTGCTCCAAGGACAAGACACATTTCTTTGACTTTGCCTTCTCTAAATATACACATTGCAATGTTTATATTAATACATATTTTAAAAAGACACTACCCAAACAAGACATTCCACTGCACATGCTTCTCCCTCTGGGGAGAAAATGAGAAAACAAAGAGGACGTGACAGATGCACAGTGGAAGGCACTCATACTACAATGATAAGCATAGCGTAAAACCTGTATGGAATAGAATAGAATAGAAAAGAAAAAACATCTGGTACTACCCCCGTTCAGAAACAGATTATTAGACTACATGAACTACTGATCTGATCTGGACTGACAATTCCTCTATTCATATGCTCCCACAGAAGTGAACTAAAAATGTTGTAATCACTCAACAATTGCTAGAATCCATAATTTGTTACAGCAGTTCTAAAAAGGGCATTCTACCCTTTTAATGAATACAGAAGCCAATTTCTATTTTACACAAATTGAGGACTTTTAGGACTACCTTAAACTCCATTCTAAACGGGTCTTTCCAAAAGGAAAGGGTTGATTAATTCTAACTGCCCCAATGGTGGAGACAATCGTAATGAAGACTGACAGAATCCTACAGAGCTAGCAGGTTAGAAAGTATGCCTGTACTTGCAGATATTTTCAGAAACACTATGTATAATTAACAGCTTTAAACTAGCTCTAATTTTGGCCATCACCTTGAAGAGTCTTAGTCACAGACAAATGTATGGTTTTTTTGGTCTGACATAATCCACCAATGGTGACTATCATCTGCTTCAAATCCAAAATCTTTACGTGATCTAAGATGGGGTGGCCAACCTTTTTTCATTGAGGGCCACATGGCAATTTTTTACACGTTCTTGGGGTGAAACACAAAATAGCCCCCAACCACCACCACCACCACACCCCACCCCAGGTTTAAATCCATCACAGCCCCAAACCACCCCCAGCCTTAGACCCCCTGCAGCCACAAGCAGCCCCCAGGCTTAAAACACCTCCCTGAAGCCTCAAGAGGCTCCCAGGCTTAAACTCCCTCCCCGCAGCCCCAGGTCGCCTCAGATACCTATTGCATCAGATACCTATTTAATCCTTGGCTTTGCTGAAAACAAATTATTATTAATAAATGTATATAATGCCACAAATGTGTTTTAGAAACTATGAAAAAGGCTGAGTTCTCCTCCTGGGACAGGACGAGACCATGGCCAGTCATCTGCTGCCAGAGCCAGGTACCCTGTGCTCCCCAGCACACACAGAGAGAGGTGCTTGAGCTCCCCTCAGCTCCTTGCTGGCTCTCGCATCTCTCCTAGGGTTCCCCTGGTCTGCGCAGCACAGCAGAGCTGGCATGAGGGAGAACTGCCGCCTAGTGCTGCCTGGCCACATGCAGCAGAACCAGAGAGACTGAGGCTGATGGGTTGGGGCTGTGGCTTCTGCCAGCTGCAGCGAGCTGGGGGAGCGGCTCAGGATGGCCCGAGCAGCTCCGTGGGGAACAAGGGGTGCTGCCCATGGTGGTTCATGCCCCACGGGGGAGATGCTGCAGCAGTGCTGGGCCCTGAGCTAGGACAGGAGCCAGGCCCTGCGTGCTCCTACTCCTTGGAGGAAGCCAGCTTCTGTCAGATAAGCAGGACTGGCTTTGGCTTTTGAAGCCTGGAGTGGGGACAGCCCCAGGCAGCTGTGTGCAGTGCTTGTGGTTCCTTCTCAGCGGACAGCTCTGGGGAGGAGCTGGTGACCCACAGCCCACACACTGGGTGTGAGCCCCCAGAAGGAACTGCAGTCTGCCACCCCCAGCTGGCTCTGCTCCATGATGTCTCACTGGGGCACTGGGGCAGGGAGCTGGAGGAGGAGTCAGAAGCAGCAGCAGCAGCAGCAGCATCCTGAGCTGAAAATGGCTCCTTAAAGAGCCACATGCGGCTCGGAGACACAGGTTGCTTACCCTGTATCCCACAGGCCGCTTTCAAAATGGCACCACTGCTGCCATCAGTGGCCAGATGAAAAGGCTCCATGGACTGGATTCTGGCCCACAGGCCACATGTTAGACACCCCTGCACTAAGTCCACTAAAACAACATATATATTTTATTTAAAATAGCTCATGGTACATAATACCGTATTTTTCCTATTAAAGGGCTCCTCATTAGAACGATGGGATCAGCAGGAAAATTATGCAAATTAATGTAGTTTTCTGATTTATATTAATTTAAAGTCATATTTACATCAAACCTCTCTGACTTGACAAAAATAATATTAGCCAAGGTGGCCTTGAGTAATTTAAGATTTTGGTGGTAACAGGATTTAAATTCACAGAATCCCAACTCTAATTTCCCAACTCTACCAGTGTATAAACTAACAGAACAAACCAGACAAACACAGCTACCTTGCAGCTACTATCCATTTTGTAAACTCTTCACGATATGGACCATGCCCTTCTGTGTGCTTGTAAGCACCGATGATCCTAATTCTGATTGTTTACTGTATTATAGTAGTGCCCAAAGGCCTAAACAGCAGTAATTTCATAACCACTTATTGAGCTTTTTTCCCCCTTCACATAGGAAGGCACTTGGTGTCCTGAACATACAAAAGTGTAACTCAGTCTTTGCATGCCCCCACCCCATTTATCTTTACATAGGAGGTTTAATTAACAGAATATGTATATTTTCTTTGTTGTAATTTTAGCCTTGCAAAACACTTTTGTAAGCAAATATACAATCACTTTAAAGACTTCATATTTAGATATGTTCAGCATGGGATGGCAAAATGGAGGATTACTTTATCTTGCACTTAGGAGTTAATGTCTATGCTGAAAACAGTTACTGGGAAGCAGAAAGGAAAAAATACACAATATCCAGAGCTGGAGAGAATGCAGAGTTCTGCTTTTTAATAGTTCACTGGAGTTAGTGCTAAAAGCTTCTTTAAATGTAACTTGAGGCACTTCAACAAAAGGCTTCTTTGGGCATCTGACAGTCACCACACCCTAGATGAGGACACCACCCCATGGGTCAGATTTGTGGTTCTGTTCTACTTGCCCTGCACTGTTCCCAGTCTTGTCATAGGCCAGGACACGGACCTTTGGTAATGCAGATGAACAATCTCTTGCTATCTATAGATAAAGGGACAGTCATACTTTTGGATTTCTCTGAATCATTCAATATGGGTGATCACAGACAACAGTAAACTCGTTCATATCTGGTAATCAATCTATCACCTGGAACGCTCAAATAACCAGCATTTTAACTATAAGTAAACTTTAGGTGTGTTTTCCATAAGCACAACATAGTGAAGGTAAATACAAATAAACACAGCAAATACAGTATGTGTTTAAAGTGTACAATACTACTGTTACTGGTAAATAAAGTACTTTGTAAACATTTTTATTTGTTTCTTAGTACCTAAGCTCGTTTTTCTTTAGCGATATGTATTGCTAGGTATACCTCTCTATTATCCAGAATATTTGACTTTCCAGCAACCTCCCACTCCTGGGGCTGCCGGATATGAAAGAGTTCACTGTGCCGTTATCCAGCCTAAGAGAAGCAGCAGCGGAACAGACAGCAGTTCTAAAGCATGGTGAAATATTTCTTAAGGTCTACACTCAGAAGGTAATGACAGGCATCTGTGTCTCTGCCACTCATGCTCTCAACTGTGGGGTACGATGCATTTCCCTTCTTTTCTCCTCCTCTTCAATATTGATATTCAGTTGCTCAGAGAAACGGAGAGATTTTACAGGCTCAAAACCCAAAATGTCCTTTAAATGCCAAAATTTAACATATTCCTCACAACCCGTCACCACAATCAAACAGCTCAAAGTATCAAAGATCAGCATATAGATGAGATGGACTTGGCTGAAGTTAAACAAGCAAAACTGTTTTTGCTGGTAGACCGAGAACAACACTTAAAAGATTTATTTATTGGCCACAGCGCTGTCTCTAATGGTACAGGACATATTCCACAAACAACCAAGGAAGTCTGTAGTATTGTAATGTTTATAGACTGGGGCATACCAAGAACTGTCCCAGTCAAATTACTCTACTCTCTCTGACTGGCTAGGAACTGTTCTTTTGGGGAACAGCCCCTTTTGAACCATATCACACTTGTATTATCTCTGAGCTTGATTACATCATGCAGCTTAAACTGAGCTTGAAAGCATCAGGCCTGAAAAAAGCTGCACCCACAGATATAAAATCCCATTCAATAAGTTAACCAGTTAAATGCAAGGTGGGGGCTGGGGCGGTTGCTCTAGTTCACTTGGGCTGTAGCTGCCCCCTGCTTTGGACAGGAGCTGCTCTGGCTGGGATGGAGGGCTCCTGCCTGAGGTGCATCAAGGGCTGGAGCTGCTCTGGCCTGGCTGAAGCGTCCTTGCCTGTGGCATTGCTGTGGGTGGGGGACACTCTAGTGCAGCTGGAGCAGGCCCTATCTGCAGAAGCCCAGCCTGGGAGTGCCATGGGTAGGGGTGCTGCAGCCCAGCTGGAGTAGCCCTCATCTGCAGTGGCCTCAGGAGCACCGCAGGTGAGAGCACTTCACTAGCGTCACAGTAGCCCTGGTTCCCACAGCCCCAGTCACACTGCAGGTGCAGACGTTCCAGTGAGGCCAGAGCAGACCCTGTCCATGACATGCCATGGGGGGTGAGTGTGCTCCAGTCTGGCCAAAGTGGTACCCTGCCCCCAGGGCCACCGCACATGGGGGCTGCTCTGGACATGCGGAAGTGCCTACCACCTGCAATGGCCCCATGGAGCTGGAGCAACCTGCTGCCTGTGCTGGGAGGGCCCAAGGGGCGGGGTCAGGCTTGCTCCAGTCTCTACCAGTTAACCATAAAGGGTATGTCTCATCCACTTAGGATGAGGCTTACTGGTTAACCAGTTAATCATTAACATCCCTAGAAGCAACCAATGCAGAATGCTGCAGCATGTCTCCTCAGTAACCCAGGTTACCGACAAAACACTATCCCTGTATTACTTGAACTTCAGAGCCACTCTAGATAACATCAGCTGAAGTTTAAATTCTCAGTGTTTTAAGGCTATGAAAACTGATGTGGCCTGGCTATATGAGGTCTTACTCTGCAGGACCTTTACCACCGTCAGCAGATCTGTGCTTCAGAAATGACGACTTTGCATGTCTCAGAAGTGAAACTCTCAAAAATGTAGGAAGAAGGATTTTTTGAGGACTAGCACAAGACTGTAGCATACATTCTTGCAGAAGCTAAGAATAACAACAAGCCTTATCATCTCCCTATAGAAGAGTATGGCTCACTTCAACACAGGTTTCTTGGATAGCAACATACTAGTTTCAATTCTACTCTAAAAAGATAAAAAACAAATCTAATTTTTCCCCTCTGGGGTAAGGAAGGTAGTGGGAGAATAGTGAGAAAAAACTTGTTTAACTTGGAAGGCACTAGGATACAAGTGCAATGGCTGCAGTACAAGAACCTAAATTGAAAGGAATGCAGAAGTAGAAGTAGTTTAATAAGCATTGTACAGGACCTGAATGACATCCTGTTATTGAGCATGTACACGTCATGTGTGAAATTCACCACATAGCAGATGTCCTGCATTAAAGTTTTGATGCTGGGTTTAAATATTGCACAGGGTCTTCTGTGGGTACTTTCCAGCCACCTGAATTTCATCTTGTGATTTTCTGAGCTTACCTATTTTGTTGATTCTCTAAAGTCTTCTCAAGATTATCATCTTCATGCCAAAAGCCTTGTTAAATGTTATTTCTCACATGCCATTTTATACCTAATTTGTTTTTGAATTACACAAAACACAAAATGTATTTGAAATAATTTGTTAAATGCATTTGGATTCCTCAAATGTCTCAACTATTTTTTAAATAATTTTGCTCTCATTCTAAGATGTTTATACAGAAATCCAGCAGGAATGGAAGTTTTCAGTCCTTTTTTTAACAACTGAAAAGAACTGTACCAGGAGCAAAATGTGCATTTTCTGAATTACCTATAGATTTTACCCAGAAATTTATCAAACCTTAGTTTAATAGCACTATATTTTTTCCATAGGAACATGATAATTTATAACAACATATTTATTTTAATACAACGTAGGTTTTATTTTGGGGAGAGACGACCTTACAGAATCACAACACACACCAATGTTGGAACATTGCCATCAACTTATATGGGATACATGTGGTTCACTTGTTCAGACTTTGTGTGAGTGTTTCAGTTAAACCCCTGGAGACCTACACCTTATATTTGAGGCACCTGTTCTGAAGGTTTTTTTTTAGAACTTCAGTTAGAATCACTGGAAACGGAAAGAAACTGATCTGATAATGAAATGTAGTTTAAGTATGTTGCATTTACTTTGATCAGTACGGAAAAAATGTAAATCAGATGGAAACCAAGAAGATAAATTTCAGTACAGGTTAGCAATGAAATGCGTTTCAAGTGCTGTAGCACAGGTATTTTAAACACACACACACACGTTCTAGGGACATCTTCAATACGTCAGTTATTCACACTATTGTCTTTCCTCTTTAAGGAAAACAACACATATTCAAGTGCTGTTTTCTTAGACCTATGATGTACAACCAACAGCACTAAAATATTTGTGACTTGACTGACTACAAATATAAATACATTGCAAATCAAAGTTTTGTAAAACTATCCTATCCTCTCTTCTGGTTTAGCTATTGTGAAATAATTAAATCACAAATTAAGGCAAATCAATGTTCACAATACAAGAAAGCTGACTTCTCTTCCCTATCAGGATGCTTTAGAATATCATACTTTTCAGTACTGAATGTTAACTTTATTTTAGCAGACATGGTATACATTTTTTTCAAAATCTACTAGCTGTTGCAACACTTATGAAAGTCTGTTAGTAAAAATGTCTGAAGTGGCCAATCATTTGCTGAATATTTAATATATTTATAATGGAGTCAAAATCAAAATAAAGTTAGTAATTGAGCCCAGTCCAAAGTCATGGTGTTCTACAAATTTATACATATGGAGTTATTTAGAGCTAAGCTTAAAAGCTAAGCCACCTGTCAGTCAAACTCGTGCTTGCACACATACCAGGTTTAGAGTACAATCTGGTCCAGCTGCCCAATTTTATCAGCTAGATTTGAAAGGCTGCATGGTATATTTTAAATAAGAACAGTAAAAGCAGGTAGACCCTGAGAAAGCACAGCGTGTGTAGGATTCTGATGTTACAAAAGAAGCGTATCTGCCAAGGTACGGTATGGTCAATATGGTATGAAGGAACTCCACAGATGTATCCCAGTGTGGCTCCAATGCAAGCATGTTGTGTGATATGCAGTTCAGTAGCATGTCCAATAGAAAATTAATTTATTTTCTGGATGCCTCAGTTTTATAGCTTCTAAATGCACAATGTTTTATGTACACAAGATCTCCCGCCAATGCTTTCAGAATACAGATTCCGTAGCCAGGGTAGTAGGTTTGCAAAAATTTTGGAATGCCCAGAGCCTGCTTCCCGCCCCACACTCAAACTCTTCCCTCCCCACAGCCTAGGCCAAAGGTTCTGGGTGGGGTGATGGGTGGAGCTCTGGGGGTGTTCAGTACAGGTGTGGGGGTGGGGAGCAGGCTCTGGGAGGGAGTCTGGGGATTGGGGTGCATACTCTGGGAGGAAATGTGGGTGCAGGTGAGGGACTGGGGCAGTATTCTCTCTAAGCTGGGTGCATGTGAGACCACTCAGGAGGGATTTAAATGTTGCCCAACTGATTAAGAAAGCACCCACAGTTAGGTTTTTTGTTTCTACTGATGATGCACATTAGCACATGTTTTAGTGCACATAAAAATATTTATTTTACACCTGGATGGAAAAGATCAGAGGGAACACTGATCTGGGGTGCAGGCTCTGTCGGGGAGGGGGGAATAGGAGTGCTGGGTCAGGGTCCCAGATGCAGGCTTTGGTAGGGAGTTTAAGAGCTGGCAGGGGAGTGGGTGCAGGCTCTGGAGGAAGTGGAGTGCACTTGGGGGTGTGGGGGAAGTGGATGGGGAGAGCCATGCTTAGTTGGGGCACTCCCCCTCTGGCAACGGTTCTTGGGGAGGTGGGGGTTTCAAGGTGTTGCTGCACTTGTGCACTCCCCTGGCCACCTACTGCCTCCTGTGCTTTCCCCGCACATTGTTCAGCCCCACTTGTCTTGGGCGATTTATAATGCCGCAGGGGGTCCACAATGGCTGCACAGCAGGGTTAGAGCTTCTGGCCACTTGCTCATCCTGGCTACCAACACGTACATTCCTGAGGCTGCAGGGGGGTGGTGTGGGGAACAGTGTGTCTGTAGTGTGTCTGACACCTCAAATGACTGCTTCTTGGAGCAGCTAGTCCTGGACCCCACAAAAGGAGAAGTGATTCCTGATTTAGTCCTAAACAGAGCACAGGATCTGGTCCAAGAGCTGAATGTGTCTGGACCTCTGGGTAATAGTGACCATAATATAATTAAATTTAACATTCCTGTGGCTGGGAAAATATTACAGTGGCCCAAGAGTGTCGTATTTAATTTCAGAAAGGGGGACTACACAAAAATGAGGCAGTTAGTTAAACGGAAATTAAAAAGGTACAGTACCTACAGTGAAATCCCTGCCAGCTGCATGGAAACTTTTTAAAGACACCATAATAGAAGCTCAACTTAAATGTATACGCCAATTTAGGAAACGTAGGCTATGTCTATACTAGTACTCCCCTTTTGAAGGGGGGATGCTAATGAGACACCTTGGGATATGCTAACGAGACACTGTAATGGCAGCCAAGGCACTTTGAAAGAGCTGCTTTCGATTGCGCGTGGCTGGTCTACATGTGGTCCTTTTTGAAAGGACCTGGCAGATGTCAAAATCCCCTTATTCCTATAACCAAATAGGGGCTCTGCAAGACACTCACCCAAGAAGCCTCCTTAGGCAGCAGCTGATCAGGTGCATGATCCCTCCTCTCCTGTGCCACAGGAAGTCCGTTCATGGTGGCCACTGGGGTGGAACTAGGAGAGGTGGGATGCCAATCATGTCGCACTCTCCTCCCCCACTGCTCAGAAGCACAGTAGCCAGGACCTACTCCCTGTGAGTGTGCTGGCTCCTCATTTGCAGCTCATTTGCCTCTCTGCAGGAAGCAGCTTTCAAACTCACCAGGGACAGAGGCAGCAGCTCCAAACACTGCTGGGAAAGAGCCTCCAGCTATGAATATTCATGGCGCTCAAGCACCTGGGACACCTGTAACTCTCCCACCTACGTCCATAGCAGGAATCCAGGGCTACAACTGGTCATGTAAGAATTGATGATAGGTGGGAGAAGTATTCAATCTCTTACTAACACAAAATGAAAATAATACAAGATCAGAGACCTATGTGGATGCAAAATTTGTTTCCACATCAGTACCCGCAAAAATGAGCTGTAGATCTTGTTGTCGACATCCGTAGATCCAAATACTTGAGGATATAAAATGGATATCCACAAATCTGTAGGGTTCTAGGTACAAAATTAGTATCCACAACCATACCTGCAAAACTGATCCACGGATACCTGAATCCACACCCATGGATGTGCATACCTGCAGATGTAAAACGGATAGCTGACGATTTGCAGGGCTCTATGTATGGTCCATTGCATTTCCAATAGAGAAAATCCTAACGACTTCCGTCTGACTGAATGGCATTTGTTGTGAAACCCATCAAAATTGTTGCAAATGGACAGAAAGGCACAGGACAAGAGGCTTTAGTGGTATGAGCATGGGCCTACTAAACCCAGGGTTGTGAGTTCAATCCTTGAGGAGGCCATTTAGGGATTGGGGCAAATACATGTCAGGGATGGTGCTTGTCCTGCTAAGAGGACAGGGGACTGGACTAGATGACCTCCCAAGGTCCCTTCCAGTTCTAGGAGATGTGTATCTCCAATTATATATCATCCTGCAGATGATGAGCTAAAGTTTTAGGAAAGGTGGTGGGAAGCATCACAGTGACATGTTGAAGAGTACTGAAGGCTTGGGCACAAGGCAGAAACAGGAGATTCTGAAAATGTAACTCTCCTCTTATGTCCCACAGTTATTTCAGTTAGCATATATGTAGCCAGACAAAGTCTCCTCCTTACAAGCCAGCTTGCTCGCTGCCCCCCCCCACCGAGGAGCACACAGGGCACGGAAATGGCTGCTGACAGCACAGTCTTTGATGCCCTCATTGAGGCCCAGATATGCTAGCTTATTGTGACCCTGAGAAGCAGAAAGTACAGCTAGAAGGCTAACAGGCCAGACTGTCAACATGAGGGGGGGGACCCTCAAGAAATCACCCCAGCTGGCATTGATCGATATGATGCACACACACACAACCATCCCAGAAGGGGACGTGCCCTGCCCACACAAAAGAATGTCCTGTACTCTCAAATTGCTTATCTTCTGTCTTACAAGTGCAAACTAAGTAAGAAATGCCCTTGTAACAAACTGGCGTCACAAAGACAGACCAGTATGATCTGGCACCATAGATAAGAAAGAGAATACGTAACCCAAAAGGGGTATAAAAGATGGGTCCAGCAGAACTCTAACTTTGAGTGCATTCTACCAACTACCTGCTGGTCGGGTCAGGTGATTGCCTCCCGAGGTCCACAACTGGGGACGCCCAACCTCGTATTCGTCTTTCCGCGGAACTGAGTGACCGATCCAGCTTGGCTACGCTGGTATCGAGAGACGCAGAGAGGGTAAGATACACCCATGCTAGGTCTCCGACTTTTTTGTGCACAGCTAAAGAATTAGAGCTCTGTAACTAGATGTCATTGTGTCAAGATATCATTGTGTTAGATGGTAACAGATATCTTTGTATTGGATTGTAACGTAACTTGTTAACACCTGTACTTTGCTAGCATATAAGAAGTAAACAATAGCCTTTTGTAACCGCACGCTTATAACTGTAGCTTAATAAACTTGTAACTAGTTAAGATCCAAGCCTAACCATTTTGTTAACCCTTTTGTCACTGCAACACAGCCGGCACAACAAAAAGAACTTTAACCGTTTGGTTACTACAGCCTGCCCGTGGGTGAGAGTGCTAGGAGCTGCCTGCTCTAACAGTAAAAGACTGGGTTGCTTAGGACCCAGGGGAGTACCTCACCACACATTACCCGGCCACCGGCTAACAATATAATAAAGGGATTTTTATCTTTAGCAGTGTGTTGGATTCCCAAAATGCACAATACGATTGTTCAGTTCTAAAACGGTATTTCAGATAATTTTCTGTGGAAAAATTACAGGAAACTCTTTCCTATCTGTCAGCCCTGGGACCGTGAGACTGCCAGATACTTGGATAATAGACAGGTATGCCTAGCAATGCATAACACTAAAGAAAAACAAGATTAGATATTAAGAAACAAAAAGTATGCAGAATAGTTTATTTACCAACAGTAATAGTGTACACTGTAAACTTATACTATATTTGCTATATGTACTTTCACTAAATTGTATTTATGGAAAACATAACTAAAACTTACTTATGGTTAAAATACCAGTTATTTGAGAGTTCCGGACAATAGAGTGTGGGATATGAAAGAATTTACTGTATGTGGGTTCAGAAATATTAGGAAAACCACCAAAGTTATTTATCTTTCCCTCCTTGATAATTCTTCACCTCCACTAACTGTCTGTCATACCTCATTCCCTACCACCTCCACATTCCTAACCCCCTATATAGCTTTTCTAGTTTTGGTTTTCTTTTTTTTTTTCGCTTGGCTCTGTCTTTTGTAAGTAAATAGTAGCACTGGCAACCACTTAGCTCTAGTTCTTCACTCCAAGCACTACCTTTGTTAGTGCTATTTGCTGGTTGCCAACTGCTTAAGACGCAGCTGTATAGGCATTAGACTCTGACAGGCAAGCATTGCAAGGACACAACTGCCTGCAAAAGGTCTTGAGAGACACTGATGGGAGGTGCTCCTTTCCCTACCACCTATACTTGAGTATGCTGCCTCAACAGACTCACAGCTTCTGACAATGCAAATGAAGCAGCTTGTGAAGTCTCCATACTATCTACAGTAGGGCTATACTTATTTAGTTTTCACGCAGTCAGTGAATTAACACCACTTTCCATGTGAACATTAAGTGGTAACTACACATCTAGGACTAGATTCAGAAAAGGGCTTAGACATCCAGGCACTCTGGCATCTAAATCTCAAAATCATGCCCCACTGAGATTCACAAAGTCCCCACTCAGTGGACCCCAAACTCTGCAGATACCTAAACTTACACTGTGCCTTAAACTTTTTTCAATAAAAGTTCCTCAGGCACCTCTTTCTTCCTCTGCACTCTGCAGTGCCCTGCTAGGCATCTGGATGCCTCAGCCCCTGAATCAGAGGCAACAGATTCTTCCCAAAAGTCAGTGTGAGAGGCCCTACCTCCTCCATGATCTGTCTTCTGGACACACTGGAAGCTGGATCAGAGATATGGGTCTCTCCACCTGCCCAGGGTGGAGACCTCAGACCAGGCCCCCATCCCATGTTTCCTCCCCTTCCCTCGACTGCCCACCCAGGGAACAGTTACAGAGAGGCAGCCATTTTAGTCTGTATTCTAACAAAACAAACCAGCAGTCATGTAGCACTTTAAAGACTAAGAATGTAATTTAATAGTTGATGAGCTTTTGTGGGGCAGACCTACTTCTTCAGTACCCAGGGAATGTGTAGGGCCCATGATTCCCAAAAGCTGCCTGAGCTTCCTGGGTGGGTCTGACCCCTGACCTCTTTTGCCTGTTCCAGTATTCCTGCCCTGAGAGAGTGATGAATGGGAAAATGTTAAGTATTCCCTCACCTAACTTGTCGGTAGGGTCTGATCCAGCAAGCATAGAATACTTTCAGTATCAGACTAAAAGGCGAGAAAACAAGTTATGAAAACAACAACGTAGTCTGATGGTAAGAGCACTCACTCACCTGCAAATGGAAGGCCCTAGACTGACTATTAAAAAGAAACATACATCCCCACCAGAACAGTTTCAACAGAAGAGATTGAGGCAGCAGTACATCAGAATATCCTACAGGTCGGTGGCTAGCTTACTCACCTGAGAGCTGGCAGACCCTTTTTCAAATCCCTTTTCCCACTCAGGTGGAGAGAAAACTTGAGCTTGGCATCTCTCACAACACGGATAAGTACCCTTGCCAAAAGTTATCAGAGAGCTCTTCACCTTCCAATTAGGTTCTTGCTAAAAGCATAGGTACCAGGAAAGGGTTTACAGATGAGAATGCCACCCAGAGCGAAGCATCAGCCTGCAGCATGGACTAAAAGATCTAACTTGGAGAAAGAGGCATCTCCCACTGCTTAGTTTAAGCAGTTTAAGACATATTTTCCCCCGGTCACTGGGGTTCTAAGCACCAAACTCAGGGTGTGTGAATCTGAATGATTTTCTCAGCATCACCACTCATACCTCGTCGTGTATCAAGCCCATACTGTACAATACACATTAATGATGATGCATAGTCAAACAATTCTATTGAGTGCATGTTTCCAAGTACATTTTTACTAATTAGAGCACTATTATGTAACGGGACATACCTTCATCTTCCCAGCAACTGTTTGTACTTCCTTCTTTTTCACTGTTTTCTGGTAATACTGTATGGTCTGCTGGCAAGTCATCTTCTGGCACACTAGCATCACAATCTGCTGCGTCTGTTACACTTTCTTCTTCCACAATATGCAATTTGTCTTCATCATCTGAATCTGAATTTGTTTCTACCACATTATTGTAATTGGTAACTGCATGGAGACAAAAGGAAAAAAAATATATTAACAAAGCCACTCTTGGTTCAGACTATAAGGCTGGGTCTACACTATAAAGTAACTTTGAAATTGTTTACTTCGAAGTACAACTTCAAAGTAACAGACTTCAAAGTTGAACATCTACACACACCCTGCTTCAAAGTAGGGCACTACTCCATTTCCGGGAATGGAGTAAGGACTTCGAAATTGGGCTCCCTTACGTCGAAGTTAACTTTGAAGTAAGGGAAAATGTGTGTAAACTCTTTGCTGGCTACTTCGAAGTAGTGCCTAACTTGGAAGTTACCTTGTATAGTATCTAGGCTTGTATGTAGTACTTGCCTATACTGTATTCTAAGAAAAGAAGAATATACAATAACTGCTGATCACCCACAGTAAACATCTCGGATGTACTGCAGTGATGCCTCTAAAGATATCACACTTAGATATCACACTTGGAGATGTTTACTGTGGGTGCTCAGAAGATATTGTACATTCTTCTTCTCTTAGAATACAGTACAGACAAGAGATGCATACAAGCCTAGATACTCTACAAGTCCCCAAGAGAATTAAGGTTTTAAAACAAATAAAGCAAAAAAAAAAAAAAGCCTAGTGTCCGCTTTACAAAGGAAATGTTACACAACATCTTCCCCTATCACTTGGTACCTTAAAACATTAAGGCTGCAGATGCTTCACAGGCCCTTTTTATTTTGGAAAGACCAGTCCTCATGGTGGTGGATTTTTCAATCCCTGGCCCTTTCTTTCAAAAGAACAAGGGCTGTGTGGATGCTCTTTATCAAAAGAGTGGATCAATGTTTTGATCTGCTTTTTTTCTGTACGGATGCGCTCTTTTGAAATAAGGTGTTTTGGGAGATTTCTTCCCAAAGAACTTCTTTCGAAAGATCACCCTAATATAGACACAGCCTAAGAGTTAGTTTCGTTCAGAATGGAGGATACATGATAAGAGTCTTGGGGAGAAGAGGCTCTATATATTTCCATCACATGGAGATAGATATCGCTATAATAGTCTGAAAGATGCAGGGGGAGTTCTCATTCAGAAATGTTATGATTGGTTTATTCAAACAGATTACTTCTTCTCTTATAGCCTGTAGAAACAAATATTACACATATTGAATTTTTAAATTTTTTTTAAAATATAAAGTATTTATGCTTATATTTTGGCGTAAGTTTCTCTGCTACATATTTGTATATCAATACTCACTGGCTGATTTTCATGTATTATTATGAAGTGCTTTGATACACTTTGAAAGAGAAAGGGAACTTTAAAAAGACAAATATTTATCAATGAATGAGCCTACAAATGTTTTTATAGCTGCTACACTCTGCTAGAGGTTAAGAGAATCATCTCTCTGATGCATGTAAGCTCACCACTTTAGGACACTTCTACACATATGCTACAGTATTTGCATTGCCAAGACGCTAGAAAGTACATTAATTCTCTCACTTGAAATTTTGCAGATTAAAATAACTGGGAGACTAGATTCCTGCTCGTTTGAATTTAGCTTTTTTAAAGTAAATATTCCAACCATTTAAAAAAAAAAAAAAGAAAAAGGTATTTAGGCAAGGAACATGTTTCACCACAAATCAGTAAACTGCTAGCTACCTTTTTTTCATGTCAGACAAAAATGTCCCATGTAAAATATGTACCAGTGTGATAAAATAACCTTTTTGAATTTAAAATGACAATCACGTATTTTATATATGCACAATAATATTTTCATAAAATGTAATATGCACATCACTCCTTTTACCATTTCTACAACACCCCACAAATACACATTCTGGTGTACGTGCAACACAATGTTATCCTATTAAGATCTTCCTGTTCTATTATTAACAATCACATTTTATGCGTGTTAAGTTTTGAAAGACACTACTACTGAAAAGAAAACAAGATTTGCATTAAGTTGACAGTAGAAGACAAACCAGAATTATTTAACTGCATCTTCCTCATATTTCTCTCTTGATTTCAGTGTGTAAAGAGGACAATGGCAGTAGGAAGGATATCAGCTACTCCTTTTATAATAATTTCACACTCTCAGTGGAGCCAAGTTGGATCCTTTAAACAGTAATGAAAGTATCTGACACATTTACAGAAAAACAACTCTCAAAGAAAAGTTACAGAAAAACTTTAAAGGTTCTCACCTGCAATATTTTAACTATTAATTTAATTTCTTAACTATACAGAAAAATATCTAACCCATTCTAATAGTTCATTAGATGACTTTCCATTTGTCAGGCGCTTTACATTTTATAATTAATTCAGCTTTATCTAAAAATTAAAGATTGTCCCAATTCTTATATTTGGCCCATTTGATCTATTGAACCTGACTTATTTCATCTCCAGTGACCAGTGAATCTAATTATACGAAACAGAGCTGCTGCAAGTTTTGAAATGCATTGGTGTGAAGAACAGCATAAAACCAAATTACAAATGCAATCCCTGATCTGAACAGCAGTGATTTATGAATATACATGCCTGAAAATATTTTCTAATTTACATTTACGTACGAAAACAGTATTAAAACAGACAGCAAGTACTAGGAGGAGACAGAATGATTAGTCTGACCTCTGTCTCCTTCATGATCATTTCTTCTACCCATGTTTTAGTCTTCTCTGTAAAACAGAACCAATGCTGAGGAAGAAAAGATACACCAACACTCTCATCCCCAGTCCAGCTCCAGAGCCCATAACCACAGCTGGAGCCGTCACCTCCTCCAGTCCCCTGCCCCAGCCTGGAGGATCATCCTGCACCCCAAACCCCTGATCCCCAATCCCAATCCACAGCATGGCACCTCCAGCCATATACTTCACCCCTTTTAGCACTCTGACCCTCAGCCCATACCAGGAGTCTCCTTCAGAGTTCAAACTCCCTACTGGAGTCCAGCCCACCGTCCCAGCTCTGATCTCCTTCCTGCAAAGTCCTCACCTCCAACCCTTCCCCAGAGCCTGCACCCCCAGCTGGCACCCTCAACCCCCTCTTGGGCCCCAACCCTCCTCCTGTACCCCACTCCTCTGCCCAGTCCAGTGAAACTGAGTGAAGGTGGGGGACAGTGAGCAACAGGGGAAGGATGGAAGGAGTGAGTGGGGCCAGAGCCTTAAGGAAGGCGCAAGGCAGTAAGCGGGGTAGGCTTGAATGATTTCGTGGGATTAGAAATTTAGCAATCCTAATACTATTACTGAAAAATTGCTTACTTTCCAATTCTGTCTTCATGAAATATTAGTTTATAATGACTTCACTAGTGCTTTTTATGTAGGCTGTTGTAAAATTAAGCAAATTCTTAGATTAATTTGAGGTTCCCCTGGAAGACATCTGTGTACCACTGGGGGGTACACATACCCCTGCTTGAGAACCACTGCTATACAATAATACCAGGTCCAAATCTTATTTCTGATTTTTAATTCTTTCATTAGCTCTTTTGTAATAGACATAACTATTTTATGGTGCCCACACATTTGCTATGCACTTTACAGGAAACATAAAATAGACAGGTCCCAGCATTGTAACACACACTTTGGCTCTAATCCTGCAGTACATATGCCTCATCTTATTCATGGAAACACTTCTACTGAAATTCGATCTACTCGTGTGAATAAAATTAGTCATGTGGTAAATGTTGGCAGAATAGAGTCTTAATGATGAACCTGTCAGGTAAGTTAAAATTTCTCATAAACCAGGAAAGAGTAAGGAAAAGACGGGCACAGATTACAGAGATCTGATTCCATACTAACTTGGTTTAGGCATAAGCACACTTTGAAAATATAAACTTACACCTCAGTTAATCTAATAATTTCATTAATCATTTCCCTGCTGCTTTCAAATACCCTGTTAAAACAAGTGATCTGTCTGATGAATATTAGATTGCAAATAAATTGTGGAATATAAACTTTTATAAACTACAACAAATCAATTATTTAACGGTGTTACACACCTTCCCAAATAAAGATGATAATTTTAAAAGATACCAAGACTGCATCTTCTGAATTTTAACAGAACTTCTCTCCTGCTCAGTTTAAAAACTGAACCTTGAGTTAGCACACCCTTTATGAAACAATAAGGCTACGTCTACACGTGCCCCTAACTTCAAAATGCATATTCAGCGCTTCATTAGCATGCGGGCGGCCACGGCACTTCGAAATTGACGCGCCTCGCCGCCGCGCGTCTCGTCCAGATGGGGCTCCTTTTCAAAAGGACGCCGCCTACTTCGAAGTCCCCTTATTCCCATGAGCTGATGGGAAAAAGGGGACTTCGAAGTAGGCGGGCTCCTTTCGAAAAGGAGCCCCGTCTGGATGAGATGCGCGGCGGCGAGGCGTGTCAATTTTGAAGTGCTGCGGCCGCCCGCATGCTAATGAAGCGCTGAATATGCATTTCAGCGCTTCATTAGTAAACTTCAAAATGGACATTTGTGTGGCCATTTCGAAGTTTGGGGCACGTGTAGACACGGCCTAAATGAATATTTTTAGTTGAAGCTTTCCCTGCGTTAGAGCTAATGCCTACTAAACAGATTTTCAGAAATTTATTGTTTATTTCAGTCTTCTGTTTCTGAATCCATATACAATCTTAGATGCAGAAAATATGAAGGGAGGTACATAATTATAATTTAAAAAATAATGTACAAATGGAGTACTGATTAAAGTTCTGAAACAGGAAAGAGAATTGTAAGGCAGTTTGTATATCGTAGAGAGCAAATAAGTTTGATTCAATTATTTTAAAATGTGTGTTTTAACAGAAAAAACACTTTAAAAGTATGTCATGAAGTCAGGCAGTTCAAAGGCCCTACACTGTAGTGAGAGAAGTTGATAGGGCTTATTATTGTCTACAGAAGGGGTTCTCAAAGTATGGGTTGGGACCCCAAAGTGGGTTACAAGCTAATTTTATTGAGGTCACCAAGACTTGCATTGGCTCTAGGCCCCCACTAATTCTGAAGCCAAAGCCCCAGTATCCAGACTTACATTTATATGCCCCTCACCTAGGGCAGAACCCTTGGACTTCAGCTTTGGTCCCCTTGCTCAGGGTGGTTGTGCTTGGGCAGTCTGGGTTGTTGACCCTCCCTCCCTTTCTGGTATTGTGAGAAGTGGGTCATGGTGCAATGACGTCTGAGAACTCCTGGTCTATAGTATATGCAATGGAGGGAGATTTCCAAAAATACCATCACCAGTGGTAGCAACACTAAGTAGGAGAACTATTTTAGAGACTGGCTGCTGGTGAGTTAACCACGGCTGCTTTCTGATCTGCTCTCAGAAGACAGACAACATGGTTATTCAAGTATGAGGAAACATGCTCCCCCTGTCGATAGCACTGCAATGGTGAGAGATGGCCAAAAAGTTAACTGTGCATAAAGCCAATAGGCAGGGGAAGAAACTACGCAGCACAGTGTTTACTGGAACAAGCTGGGAACTGAAAATGAGGCAGATGAATGGGCTTGAAAAGGTGGGATAGGCTGGCCCTACTGCCGTTAAGAACATGTGCTTACTCTCTCTCTCTCACACGTGGTCTCAAATTTCTGTCTTTGTGAGCTAAAGACAAAAATTTTAAAGAATTGCATGTGTTTTAGACAGCACAACATAGGAGTTACGTGGTTCAGTACTGTAACATTGAAAAGGTAGAGGCCAATGTTAATTAAATGTATTATTTAATTTCCTTAAAAGAAATAAGATTGCTACCAAACAAGACAGAAAAGGCTCAATCTTTTCTGAACTTTTAGAAAGCAGATTCTATTTCTTAAAGCAGTCTGAAGCTCTAACAGTCCATTTTATAAATCCATATGGAGACACTGCTGGAAGAGAAACACTTTGAAATCAAGAAGCAACAGCCCCAGTGGTATATCAAGTACTTTCTTCTTGGTTCATGAATGACTGGGCTGTTGGTCTTTCATCACTTCTTAGAACCCCTTCTATTGGGTCAGTTTGGCTGCTACCTAGTATTTATTTGCTAAGAACTTTGTTTTAATAAAAAAAATTACACAGGGGAAAAAAAAGCTATATTCTAAGACTCAATATTTTTGACTTTATTTTGTAGTAGACTGCTAAGTACCTGTTCAGTCACTGATCTTGTAGTCAGTTCAGTTCAGTCATGTATTATCAACTGAATTATCAGATTACTCATTCTGCTCTTAAAATTAATCTGTAAATTTGGGGAGGATAAACTGTACTCCTGTCCCCTCCCCCCAAAAAAAAGGCTGAATTCTTACTTTAAATATAATATTCACCTCAAAATCTTTTTTTATGGTGCCACAACTGGAATTCATGGAATAGCTCTCAAAAGCAACCATGTGATGCAATTGCGGTTGAACATTTGGCGTTTAGATTATTTCAAATTTCTGTTTGCTAAAGGCTAGGTTCAGGTGTGCAACTGTGGATATAAAGAGCCTCTCCTTTTTGCACCCTTGCTGAGACTAACCACAGCTGCAACATTTGCATTCTTGTGAGCTCAGAGGTTTCACATGACTATTATTCCCCAAGCACGAGGCACTCCCCAAAGAGGCATGGAGAGCATGCCCACAGTCAGGGGAGAAACAGCTGGATATAGAAAGAAGTGCAGCTATACTTCTCAGGAGTACCAAGTGTATTGCGCAGACCCAGATTACAACAGGAGGTGGATTCCTGATCTTATTGAAGTCAATGACAGTTTTAACATTGATTTCAGTGGGGCCAGGATGGCACTCAATGTCTTCAGAAAGCTTTCCCAGCATGATAAGGCTACGTGCTACACTGTTTAGCTGAAGTACAGCCCACAGAATGGGGCAATCTGTCCTGAAATCCTTACAGCAATTAGGTCATTTTATATACTAGACTCCTGCTGAATGTATTTTTCAAAAAGTATCTTAATATTGTTAAATCCCTTTAATTGCTCACTCTTATATAACAAAACAATTGTTGGTCATTTGAAAAACTGCTATAAAGTGTTGGAAAAAAGTTGTTCTACCTTACCACAGAGGACCAGGAGAAACTTCTTGTAAAAACAGTGGGACAGTGGAAGGGACAGCCTAAGGAGGTTCTGAGGCTCCTTCACTGGAGGTTTTCAAAAGGAAGTTAGCCAGCCATCTGTCTTAGATGGTTTAGATAAAACAAATCCTGCATCTTGGCAGAAGGTTTAGACCAGATGACCCTTGTGGTCCCTTCTAACCCTATAATTGTGTGACACCAAATCTGCATGATAATATGTAATTGATCATTTGTCACAGATAACAGGAGCACATGACTCCACTCTTCGTCTATAGTAGAAGTTTTGAGTCCACTTTTGCAGCACACACACATTACATGAAGGCACTCATATCCCTCAGGTCTCCAACCATGACAGTAGAAGATTGTTGCCACAAGGATAGCCTATGCTCTAGTGAAGAGGTGTCAGAAGCTTAATGCCTCCTTCTGTCCCTCTTGTTTTTGTGGAAAAACTTAAGAAACAAAAGACTAACATATTGCATCTTAAGCTTGTGAGTTACTGGAAAAACTCCAATCTGAGTTTTCCTAACATCATCAACAAAACACTCTAAAGAGAACAGCTGCACTGATGTAAGCTCGAAGTAGAACTCAACCTTTTTAATATTTAAAATTAATGACAACCTGCCAAATGTAAAAATAAATTAGACAAAGGAATGTGTATTCATCTCAATTTACACACAACTAGTAAACAAGACAACAAAAGGGAGATGAAGTAAATTGGCATTCAAGCATACACAGCATAGAAGAAAGAGCTTCATTTTCTTTCCTGTTTGAATAAATTTTCCTTAGAGAGGTGATACTCAGAAGAATCCACTTCAAAAGGGGGCTGGCATCCTGACTGGGCTCCTGGACAAAGCATGGGGACCCTGCTTTGTACCCCCAGTCCTCAGCGTCACCTGAATCATAGTGTTGTCACCCAGTGCAGAGCAGTGCTCTGACAGCAATTTAAAGGGCCTGGGACTCTAGCCACCATTGCTGCTGCAGTAGCAGTGGAGGCAGCTGGGAGTCCCAGGCCCTTTTGTATTGCTGGTCTCTGGGCCTGTGGACTGGACTATAAAAGTGAGAGGCAAAACCAGCCTAGAGGACCTCTTGCTTTTTCCCCTGAGCTGACAAAGAAAACAGCTTTATGAATTTTGGGGACAGATCCTGACTTGAGAATATGGTCAGCTATGTGCTGGTAACACACGGTAAGGATTTTACCTGAAACAAGTCTAGTTTGTTACATTTTAGTTACTAGACAGCATTTCTCTTTCTTTTTCTTGTAACAATTTCTGATTTTAATAACTTATAATTGTACTCATTTAAAATCTCTCCTATAAGTAAACTGTTTTATTTTTTTAATTGAAGCCATTCCAGCATCGTGTTTAAACTCAATTGCTTGTTAATTCCAATTAAAGTAGCACTCTGTTGCACAATGAACCTCTACAGCAAAAGTGGAGAATCTTCTTCCTATCAGGGGCTACTGCCCCCCATAAAAAATCAGTCACAGGCTACACATAGCCCCACGGGGGTGGCTTCCCCTAGGCTCCAACGTGGGGCCAAAAATGAGGGGTTCAAGGTGTGTGAGGGGAATTCAGGCTGAAGGAGAGTGTTGGGGTATAGAAGAGGGTGAGGGCTCTAACTGAGATTGTGGGCTCTGGGACGGGGCTGAGGACAAGCGGCTTGAGGTAAGTAGGGGGATCCAGGAGGGGACAAAGGGGTTGAGATGGCAGCAGTGGTCTTAGGGCAGGGGTGTGGGTGTGGAGTTTGGATAGGAGTTAGGGTTTCAGAACAGGCTCAGCAGTAGGGCAAGGTGTGAGGATGTGGGAGAGGGTTTGGGCAGGGGATGAGGGTGTTGGAGTGAGGGAGAGGACTGAGGGCTGGAAGTGCAGGTTCTGAAAGGGAATTAGGATGCAGGAGAGTGTTTAGGACTGGATCAGGAGCTTGAGGGGTGAGGTGCTTACTTCAGGCAGCTTACGGTTAGTAATGCAGCAGGGTTAAGGCAAGCTCTCTGACTCACCTGGCCCCACTCTACCACCAGAAGTGTCTGGCACATCCCTGTGGCCCCCAGCAGGATGTGGGAGAGTGGGTCCGTGCACTGGAATCATGGGAGAAGAGGAGGTGCTCTGGATGGGCTGCTGAGACTGACAGCGATATTATAGCTGCAGGGAAGTGCCCCAGGGAAATGCAGTGATAGAAGCAAAAAGAACACAGGGACTGTGGTTCAGAGGGGCTGTGACCCAAAACAGCGGGCAGACACAGATTCCCTCCATCACTCGCCAATGAGTAAATGGTAGTAAAATTTACTTCAGGCACCACTGGAAAGTGGCTGGACTATTAACAAACTAAACCTCTCCTGGTAAGAGGGAGGTGGGCACCAATAGTGACAGTAACAGAGGGCTGTGCCAGAAAGATGCTACTGCTGTTCCTGGTAGGATTGCAGAGGAGGAGTGATGGGGTACAGACCACAAACAAGGGCATCAAGCTAATCTCCTGAACAAGCAGGAGGAAGCATCAGTCTCATAGTGAGTGACACATTCAATGATAAACTCTAATATCTGAACTATCTAGGAGAGAGAAATCCAGGACTGTGAGTGTGTTGTGGTCATCCAGAAAGGGGAAACCAAGGCTGGTGGCAACTGGAGTGTCTGTGTATACCTGCAGTCAATAGAAACTTGCATCATGTTTGTGAACAATAAATACTTCAGCTGATGGGCAGACTCGTACTGAAGTCAGTGGCATTTAGGTCAGGTACCAGTGATAAACTTTTGGTTGCATGTAGGATTCAGGAGTCCTGTCTTGGTGGCCACAGCAGAGCAGTACTCAATTCTGCCACCATGCAATGATGAGGTCCTGCAGCAGATGGAAGATGGTTGGGACACGCAGATATGGGTTGGCTTGCCATTAGAAAACACCGCAGGGTCTGGTGGTGGGAAGCAGCCCAGGGCCCCTTGTTCCTTCTTGCTTCTGGTCTCTAAACCCAGCCTGACTGAGAATGCTGAGGAAAAAATCTTCAGCAATGGTGCATGTGGTGTATACACACCTAACATGGAATGGCATGAGCAAGCAGCCCCCAAGAATAAATAGTTCTCAGTACCATGGAAAATAGTTTTTTTATAGAACAAAAAACTGCAATTAACATGAGTTACTTTTTGAGCATTTAGCTGAGTTTTTATCCTCCAGTAATCTCTACTTGTACCTCACTTCTTGAGAGTCTATCAGTTTGCTTCACATCTGTTTTCCAGCCAGTCCCAGACTTACAATTTTTTTTAAGGCTTTCTTGACCTGTAACCAATGGCCACAAACTAATACATGTCTAAATCTTACTTCTCAGAGTTATTATGTTAATCATACGGATTCGGCTACGTGTTGAAATTACTGTCACCATTCCCACATGTGCAGTGTAAAAGAGTAAAAGCCAGTATGATGCAGTTGAAACAAGAAGGAAGAGTTCTGCATGATCTTTATGATTTTCATCAATTAATATCAGCTTACTATAATGTAGGCTAAATTAATGCTTATTGATAATCAAATGGTGTAATCTTATTTTTAAACTATATAATTCCTGCATTACACTTACATTTCAAGAATACATGAACTCTTACTTATTTAAGGCTGATCCTTAATTTATTAGAGTCTGTTAAAGGTCCTCAACAAATACATAACACTAAAAAAAGGAGCAGGGAAGGGACCAGGTCATGAATATGAGTAAGCTGCAAAATATTGGAGATTAAAAGATAATTGGAAGATTTTATTAAACACCAAATACGTCAAAATGCTTGTTAACGATGATGATGAAAAAAAATTCAACTCAGTCCAAGACCTTTGCATTCTCATTGTCTACATAGGAACAAAGTTGCACTTTGAAACTTCCATTTAAAGGAACTTGTCTGTTCTATTTAACACAGAAATTCGTATGCTAGATGAAAGAGTAATGATAAGGCAGAATCTGAGAAAGAATCAGCTTAGGCCCAGTTTTTAGAAACTATGTTTGTTCCTATAAATGAGCTGACATGCATTTTACGCAGCCTTGAATTTAATTCTACTAGCCCTTTGTCAATGAAAATGAAGCATAACAGGTAAGTAACGTAAGTCCGATTTCAGATTAATAATGGCATGCATAGGAAAAGAAATTCTGTCAAACTCTTTCAAACAGAGATATTCTAATTGTCAGAACACTGCATATATGAAGAACTACTGAATGCTAGCGAGGCAGAGAGGTAACGTTAGGCCAATTAAAAATCTCTATGTGGGGATGGGCAAGAGTGGGAGAGAATCACGTTATATTATTATCCCAGAGCTTACTAGGAAGAAACAACAATTGTGACTATATTACCTCTTTCATGGAACTCTCCTCCCTGATTAGGATCTGCTCTAAGGAAAGCATGCCCAACTGGACTTTTAGGAGCCTGGTCAGCATTCTGTCTTGAACCGCCAGGGTTCTGTTTTGAGCAGGTCCTTTGGTCAAAAACTAGATGTCTGACAACTCCAATTACAGATTATGTTGAAAAAAAAATCTAAAATGGGGTGGAAATTTAATATATATCACAGTTATTGGTAAATTTATTTAGAAATACACATTGTTTTACAAAGTCAAAATAAATGACAGTTTAGTTATTTTTGGGGTGAAAGAGAAAAAATAGAAATAATATTATGAGGAAATGCATAGCACTTATTACAAGTTAAATGTTTCACAACTTAGGAAAGTCTACTGTGTAAAATCAAAGATCAACATTGTTTTACCAGCTAAATTTAGACCAATTAGGTGACAACTGACCCGTAACAGGAAGCAACTAGTTTTGGCTGCTGCAGGTAATCACTGTACTCCGGAAACCAACAGCCATAAAAGGTACTGTACGAATTCATCATCTGGAACATTTGTGAAGCCTGTTGATTTACAAACTCTAGGCCACACAAGCACACAGTTAAAAAAAAAAATTAATGAAATCCTTCCAAGCCTCTGCAGTACTACACAGTGCTGCAAAACACATGTGAGCGTTCTTCGCCTTGGCTTTAGTCCAGAACTCCTTCACTAACTTATTAAGTTGTAGTATTAACAAGCATATTACTTAAATACCATTTTAAAACCGTAAATGGAGCAATGTTTCCTGTAAAAAAAAAACTTTACAATTTAAAACTATTCATAACTGTAGAGTACTAAATAAAAAAATACTGACACTATAGTAAAAACGGGGTGATTTTCAATGAGAAGTGACATTTGAGCACCAACGTTTTCTCTCAGGCTGTCTGCCATCCAAAACAGCTTAGGGAAAACTAACCCACTAGCTAGTCAATGAAATTGTAATGTCTCTCTAAGCATCATCAATAGTGCAACAAGAGGACATTAGTAGCATTTATTCAGAAATAGTAGAGATAGACAAGTGAGGTGAAAAGTGCAATAAGAAGGCCTAAAAAAATAAGAGAGACCCTTAAGAAAAAGGAAAAAAAAGAACCAAGAGTACATGCCAAGAATTCTTCTTACGTGCTCAGTTTTAGCACAGGGCACAGTAATCTATTTTTAAAATGATGAACACTTTTTATTATACTACATTCCAATTAAATTGAAAAACAAAGTTCCAAAGTGTTTTATAAGATATCCAGATAAGGCTTCAAAAATTCTGTAAATTGTTGAAGACTGTATACTTGCCTGGGGTCCCCTTCCCCATGCTATATTATATTTGGATCTTTTCATCCAGAAGGACTTCAAAGAATTTTAGCTGACTATTTAAGGCTCTCCCTCAGCACTACAATGTAAAACTCTTTAGAGTGGAATGTGATGCTCATTTTGGCCCAGGTTAATGATACCACAGTTCTGAGGAAGTGGAATGAAGAATAATATAGCTACAATGACTGGTCAAATGTAACTGACATAACTCAAACATAACCAGGAAAGAAGGGTTAGTATCAGTATTCTTATAAAAACACAAATTTAACTTTTGAGAGCATCAGGATTAATGGGTTCAATTTTCTATTGCATCGCATTAAAAAGGTGGCACCTAAGCCAGCCCATTGCTCACAACACTTTCAGGATCACTGGGTCAGTAATTATTTTTGTAGTATCTGGGACTTTCCATCTAAGTGCTAGCCAGCTAAATCCTGCGTAACTAATGAGCTTACAGATGAAGAAGGTACTACGATGGTTACTTATTCTATTACCTTAAAAAGAACTATATCAAGACAAAAACTTTCAAAAAGAAACTAGCAAGAATTATAAATCTTTTTCCATAACTCATTCATGTCACTAGTAATATTACTACTAAACCATTATTTTAATATATTACTCATTAGTAACATACATATAATAAAATATGAAACCAGATGAGTTTGTGAATAATACATTATCCTCCTCCACTTCTGGGATAACACTTCAAAAAGGCCCAAAGAGATATTAAATAAGCTCCATCTTTGGGAGCTAGAACACCTTGGTGAAGAATAGTGCATCTATTTATCAATATTCCATTGGCAGAGTTACAAAATATCCATGGCATACAAAAGTTGTCTAGTGCCTCCCAAATCATCCTCCATACAGAGTCACTTCAATTGTCATCCACAACAGAAGCTGTTCTAATAAAAATATTACCTCATTGCCTTGTTCCTTTTAATTATCTTAACATTTTATGTTGTCACCCCATCATTATAGTACATAGAGTCATACAGGGACCTGTTTACTTCCACGAAAAAAAGACAAAACTGACCAGGGAGCATTGCTTAGTGTGCACCTTTACAAGGGGTACACTATGTCAAAGATGTTATTAATAGCTGGGGAGCAGAGGGAAACTGAACTTACCTGTGTTTCATGACTGTGTGGATAAATACTGCAGCTGACAATAATATAAGCTTATTAATGTTTATAATGATACTTATGGGCATTGTAACAAAAAACTGAATTGCTTGAAGAGAAAATAAAAGTCACGGCCTCCTTTGTCCAAGTAGCTTTTGAATCTCGCTTTTGTACAACAATTAGGAAAATAATTGAACACTGTAATACTTGGTTTAAACTATTAATGAGACATTAAAATCCCTGGTTCACAATAAAACTATCAGATGCATTCACAAAAAGCACTACTATTACCAAAAGCCAGACTTTCGACTATTTGACCAGGCACATCTGAAGGACTTCCAGGTCAGAAGAACAATGCTTTGAAAGGTATTCTGCAAGCCAAATAACTAAATTTATTGACTCTTAATATATGGTACAATGATTATTAGGTACACGGAGTGTGATTGCTAGTCTTATGCAGACATAAAAAAAATAAGACAAATACACCAATATATTATAGCCACTTGAAAATAAAAAGGCCAACTCATATCCATACTATGCACTTGTCAGAATGCAGATCCCACCTTAGAAAAATGAGATAGAACTGAGCAGCAAAAATGTTCTAACACTGGTTTAGCAAACAAGGAGCTGTCAACTTCCAATAACCTATTATTCAGACCTCTTTAATCATTGCCACAGAGTCTATTATAAACAGACTCATACATCTTTAAATAAGGTCACTCTGAAATGAAACAACAAAGAGGGCAGTAAATATTCCAGTACATAAGCAATTCAAATGCTACAGCACAACAGAACAGCATTCTTCCAATGTTCAGTTAACAGAAAGCCAACAAATCCTCTATTAAGTGGTGTAAACAAAAGTAAATATGTACTCTACGTCAAATCAGGAAAATGGCCAAATTATGCTAGTTTGCAGGTGGAGCCCTTAACGAATTCATATGGTTCTTACTTCCATCCAGAGACAATATTTACAAATATGACATAATACAAAATCAATTAGCTGTTATGAACACTACCTCAGTGAGAGTCCATTAAACAAGGTTCTTGTTCAAAAGGTACTCAGAAAAAAGAGCTCCTCCACATGTACTCACAGCAGACAGTCAATTTAAGTAAACCCTTACTTCAAATACAATTCTCTTTTCTACTTCTATTATTACAGTGGGTTTTTAACCATCCTAAATATTGAGAGAGACAGAAGAGAGAGAATAAAAAACACAGGAATGTATACACAGCTCTTCCAGTTTCTAGAGCTGAAAAAACAGTTGATCAAAAGTATATGCCAAATAATTAAAAGTAGACAACATGCAGCAAAAACCAAGCCACAAAAACCAAAACTTAGGTGGAACATAAAAGAAAAGGATTTGTTACATTTTAAACTTTGTCCAGAAGCTAAAACCAGATATGCAGATTTCTGTATACAGGTATGAATGCTAGAACTGTCATTAGCTGTGACAAAGAGGTAACAACATCCACAAGTCTGTATTTTCCTAGTTAGGATTAAAGCTAGGTCTACCCAGAAGCATTACTTCAAAATAAGCTATTCTGGACAGGATATTCTGAAATAGCTTTTCAAAATAATGCTGCTACATACAAAATAACCCTTAGTTATTTTGAAATAGAGCATCTACCCACAACAGAGCCTATTTTGAAACAGAGCCATTGGACGCCCTGTGGGTTATGTCAAAATAGGCTCTATTCTCTGTCTACACAGTCCCTATTTCAAAAGAGCTATTTTGAAATATGCAGTATTCCTCATGAAAAGAGGTTCATCTATTTCAAAATAAGCCAACCACTTCAATAAGCGAAGTCGCTAACAAAGTTATTTCAAAATAATAGCCATTATTTTGAAATAACTTTGCTGTGTAGACATACCCTAAGATTGCTATTCAAAAGAGGTTTTTTCAATGGTTGTATCGTTAATATGCAGTTACTTTAGAAAGCATCAAGTAGAATTCTCAGTGCAGAACCTTTATTCCCGAAATAATCATGTGTTTGGGCTAAAAAGGTATTGATGCTAAGAGCTCATTTGAATTTTGTGATTAGGTAGAGATTCTAAAATAAATTGAGTGATTCAATCACAGAAGTGATAGGAAGGATGAAAATCTTAGTGGATAAAATACAGCAGATGCACACCACTTATAAACTTAAGACTTGATGACTGTGCAATGGAATTGTACAAATGGAAGGACAAACGTGCATAATAACTTGATTATAACAACAAAAAAATTATGTCAGGTTATGGAAAGCATAGCCAAATTCAATGCCACAGACCAAGTATTTTATTCAAAGCAATTTACAAGTGGAATTCTGAAAACGAATTTTATAGTGCTGTCCAGTATATACTTCCAAACATCACTTTTCAAATTCAGCAATCCCTGCGGGCCTCTGATGAGCTTTACACCTTAAACAAGGAGCATATGAAAAATTCTCTACCTGTCTTTCTTTGGTTTCCAATTATATAAAAACAAACAATCGATGCAACAGTGTAAATGTCTTGTTAGCAAAATGAGTATTGAAGACAAATAATCTATGAACAACAATAATTTTGCCTACTGAATGTAAATGTTATTTGCCAGTGTTATTAATTTTTGCACTATTAAAGAAATGCCAAAGCATTCTGGGGGCAGCACCATACAGCAAAGCTGCGTTCACACTACAAAGTTCTTTTGAAACATTTTTCAAAAGAAGGGGGTTCTTTCGAAAGATCCCATGGAGCGCCTCCACACAAAAAGTGTTTTTGAAAGTAAATCAAAAGAATGTGGTGCTCCTTTCAAACTCGCTCTTCCTTTTCCTTTTTAGGAAGAGCACCCACTTCTGATGCTCTATTTCTTTCAAAAGAAAAAACATGCATAGATGCCCTGCAGGCCCTTCCCCCCTGCCAAAAGATCAGTCCTCATCGGGCCTGAATTTTTGATTCCTGGCCCATTCTTTCAAAAGACTGAGGCTGTGTGTACCCTCTCTTTTGAAAGAGCAGATTGCTCTTTTGATCCACATTTTTGTGTGTGGACACACTCGTTCGAAAGAAGTTCTTTTGGAAGAGATCTTCCAAAGGAGCTTCTTTCAAAAGTTTCTCTGTAGCGTAGACATAGCCCAAATAAAGACATGACTCACAAAGGGAGTGAAAAGAATAAGGACTACAACCACCTTTATTTATGTTTTGATACTAGGTGATTTTTTCTTTAAAAAAAGAATGTTAAAGGAACAGGATTAGGATTAAGGAGTTTTTTTTTTTTTAAATTCAGTAGGATATAGAGAAGAGGGTCAGTGTGAAGATGGTAAGGTGGCAAAATGTATGGAAAACAGAGGCAGAAAATGAGACCCAGAACAATGGAGAGCAGCACGATGGCTAGGGTACAGGCATGAGTTAGGCAGAAACCAAACTGAAGGAGAGAAACAGAAACAGAAGAGATGAGGAAAGAAACCAATTAGTAAGAAATATGTAACAGCTGACTTCATGTTTTAAAATGTAGGGCTTGATGACATCTGGGTGTGGCAGGGAAAGGACAGGTATTTGCCCCCAGCTCTCTGTGCTACTGTTAGTAAAGGAAGTGAGGACACTCCAGAAGATACTATTTATAGGATATCCAGAGCATCTCCACTGTTGCCTTGTGAAGCAAGCCATGATGAAGAGGAGGAAGCTGACTATCCACCAGCTGTAAATAGGGGACGTGATCAGAGTAATTCTTAAGCACTTAGCTTAAAGACGTACTTTTTAATTACAACACTCAAGGGCTACGTCTACACGTGAAGCCAACATCGAAAAGCTATTTCGATGTAGCAACATCGAAATAGGCTATTTCGATGAATAACATCTACACGTCCTCCAGGGCTGGCAACGTCGATGTTCAACTTCGACGTTGCGCGGCACCACATCGAAATAGGCGCTGCGAGGGTACGTCTACACGCCAAAGTAGCATACATCAAAATAAGGGTGCCAGGCACAGCTGCAGACAGGGTCACAGGGCAGACTCAACAGCAAGCCGCTCCCTTAAAGGGCCCCTCCCAGACACAGTTGCACTAAACAACACAAGATCCACAGAGCCGACAACTGGTTGCAGACCCTGTGCCTGCAGCATGGATCCCCAGCTGCCGCAGCAGCAGCCAGAAGCCCTGGGTTAAGGGCTGCTGCCCACGGTGACCATAGAGCCCCGCAGGGGCTGGAGAGAGAGCATCTCTCAACCCCTCAGCTGATGGCCACCATGGAGGACCTGGCAATTTTGACGTTGCGGGACGCGGATCGTCTACACGGTCCCTACTTCGACGTTGAACGTCGAAGTAGGGCGCTATTCCAATCCCCTCATGAGGTTAGCGACTTCGACGTCTCGCCGCCTAACGTTGAAGTTAACTTCGAAATAGCGCCCGAGGCGTGTAGCCGCGATGGGCACTATTTCGAAGTTAGTGCCGCTACTTCGAAGTAGCGTGCACGTGTAGACACAGCTAAGGTGAGTTAGGTGGAATAATTTGAAAAGACAAGGTATTCATTAATCTAGTTATTTTGTACATATGTATAAGTTAGGTGAACAATTCACAACATACAATTAAATTTTCACCTTTTTCGTAATTATCTAGAAATAATTTTCTTGGGTGCATTCTTCAAAATTGTTCAGGCAAAGATTTAGACAGGTAGTGAGCTATTTGTTAAAAGTACCATTTGAGCTACATTTTAATTTGGCAGGTAACATGTTTTTTGTTCCCTAGCTGACTGACCATAAGTCTTCATCTGATATTTTCATTATGGGCAGGTCTACTTTTAGGAAGAACATTGACTTAAGATATGCAACTTCAGCTACCTGCATAACATAGCTAGAATTGACGTACCTTAAACCAAATTTCTGCAGCATCCCTGCAGCAGGAAGTTCACAGGAAATCTTTCTTGTTGACTTCCTTTACTCCTTGTGACTTTGTGGAGTACTGGGGTTGACGGGAGACCAACAAGTGGGCAGTTTAACGTGTCACTACTCAATCAACCCCCTGGAATATTGATCTCTGGGTAGCGTCAATTTCTGGTTAAGCACAGACAAGCCTTCAGATCTGCATTTACTAATTCAGCATTGGCTTTCTGTGAATATTTCTCAATCTCTGTTTAAAAAGTCTTGTGTTTCCATAAACATCTCTGCTAGAATACTAACAGGCTATTCTCAGAAAGCAAACACAGAAGTCAAATTATTTGTTGCTATTTATGCAAAACAGATACAAATAAATGTAAATAATTACAATTCAGTAGTGTCTTACATCCACTTTGAACACAATTTTAACAGAAAGGAATGTATTCATGACATATCACCCAAAAGTCCTACAGCAGCTAAAGCTTCAGGACTAATGTTTTATTCCGCAAGCACCCAACAGGTAAATAAGAGAGAGGTAGGTCAAGAACTGCTTTCCTGTCCAACACATGAATTTGGTTTAGTGTATGATTTAAAAGCAGCATTAACTTCTTTGAGTTATGATCATATCAGTGAAACAAAAAGAAACAATCCTTTAAAAATGCACATTTTCCCAAGTCTCATTACCCTCATGTGGATGGTTTTGTGTAATATGATGCAAGTACACAGCTTCGCTCTAGGAAATATATTTTCTTAATGAAAACTACAACTTAGGAAGATAGAAAGTTGGAAGCTTTAATTACCATATACACTCTGGCTGTGTCTACACTAGAAGCATCTGTCTATAGAGTTACTGTCAGAAAAAATGTTCCAACAAAACTTCTGTTGACAGATCATGTCTACACATAAAAGCAGATTGAATTTTTGATTTGCTCTATCAACAAAAGGGTCCCCGGAGCCTCTGCATGGCTATTTTGTTGACAGCTTCTGTTGACAAAACACATTTTGTATGTAGATGCTCTGTGAGTTTTGTTGACAAAAACCTCAATTTTGTCGACAATACTCTCTACTGTAGACATAGCCTCTGAGCGCAGGTACGATCAATGAAATCAGACTCAAGTCTTTTGATACTTATGGCATATGATACTTATGATACTACATGGCATAATCAAGCTGTAGTCAAACTATTATATTCAGTATCATCTAGAATCTCTTCCTTTCTGAGGGTCATGCTCTCTGCTCCAAAAAACATGATCAAAAAGGTGTTGCCTGCGTTTCTTTTGTCCCCCTATCTTCCACTATGTGTCTCAAGAATACAATAGGCTCTTTTAGGTAGTAAGTTTTGTACATTTCCCTTTCAGAATGTTATTAATTCAATTCCTTCTAAAGGGAAGTCAGACTTTTCCTTATGTTTGGGAATAATAGATTTTTTTGCATACGAATATACAGATACTCAAGCAAATTGTCTGACCTTAGAGTTCCTTTAAAAAGCTTCTCAATACTATGAAGTGACTGGTAAAACAGTCATCAGATTGAATCTTTCTACACACATTCCCTTTGATCAAAATTATTGAATCTTGCAAGCTGTGCCGATTACACCATCGATTTTATTTCTGAGCTCAACAAATTTGTATGACATACTGTTCTACTGGTCACCAGTAAAAGTTACACCTGAGAATAGTCAAGCAGGAGAGACAGGAAGGCAACAGAGCAGCAAAATGGTATTAGCTGATCAATGTAGCTTTTAAAAAGTCTTATGTTATAGAGTGATGAATATCTATGCCAGTTAAAACCCCTCTAAAATGTTCGACTTAAAAATTAAAATCTGACATTATATGATTTGGTTTTGTTAAGACACTAGAGAGAAGGTGTCACTTCTTAATGAACAGAACCAAACACCCTCAACTCTGCCCCCGTTATGATTTCCCACTAATTAAGTACATAGCAGTTAAGTTTTCTCATCAAAATCAGCTATTTCTCTAGACTCACAGGCTACGTCTGCACTACGAGATATCAATTTTAAGCAATTTAGCCTGATTTTATCAAGCGCCTGTCTTCACTGTAAATTCCATTCGCTCAATTTATGGTGCACTAAAATAGACATAATAGCGATAGCATAATATTGTAGTAACAGAGAGAAAGCCATGCTAGTCTATATACTATCAAAACAAAAAAAGCAGTGAAGTAGCACTTTAAAGACTAACAAAATAATTTATTAAGTGAGCTTTCATGGGACAGACCCAGTTCTTCCGACCACAGCCATACCAGAACAGACTCAATATTTAAGGCACAGAGAACCAAAAAAAGTAATCAAGATTGACAAATCAGAAAAAAAATGATCAAGGTGAGCAAATCAGTGAGTAGAGGGGCGGGGGTTGGGGTGTGGAGTCAAGAATTAGAGTAAGCCAAGTATGCAAAAGAGCCCCTATAATGACCCAGAAAATTCGCATCCCATTTCAAACCACGTGTTAATGTGTCGAATTTGAATATGAACGAGAGTTCAGCAGCTTCTCTTTGTAAAGCGGACTGGAAATTCTTCTTCAATAAAACGCAGACCCTTAGGTCATTAACAGAATGGCCCACTTCATTAAAATGTTGGCTGACCGGTTTGTGGATCAGGAGTGTTTTTATGTCTGTTTTGTGCTCATTAACTCTTTGTCTCAGAGAGTTTGAAGTCTGTATCGTATCGTAGTAATCTGACCTGTGAAAGGTTCAGTTTGAATTTAAAATTCTGTATGAAGGGTAGTGAGGAAGCACCATGTCTTTAAATCAAATTCATTAGCCTCCAGAGATATCCCGCATGTACCCCACGGTTCTCTGCTCTAACCTCCTCCACCTCCACCTCCACTGCTCTTAGGTGTGGAGGAAAAAGGCAACAGGAAGACCATTTCAATTTGGCACCTGGAAGCCTGTTGCTGTAGGGTAACGAGAGACTGAAAAATCTTTTTGTTTGCTAGCAGTGCGGTTGTGGTTCTGTGTATACCTCTGCTAGCTGCCTTTTTTTTCTGCACTGCCTGGCGCCAGTCGCTGCCCCCCGCGCCATGTGGCAGCTAGTCTGTGGGTGTCGGTTGTGCTTGCATGAGAAAGTTCTTTTCAGCCATTCACATGTTGTCATGCCCCTGACATCCTCTCCCTTCCCTCCCACTGGAGGCACCACACAGTCTGGAACTTTCCAGTGCCCAGCCGCATCACGTGGCTTGATTTGGTGCCCTGGGCTGGCTCTTGGGCCTTTGAGACAAAATATTGATCTGTGGATCTTCTTTGCCAGGAGGTCTAAATCCAGATCCAAGCCTGCAAAGAGCCAGGGCTTTGGCATCCTGTTTTGAAAACCTGTTGGTTGCAAAACCCAAAATCTTTTTTCTAACCATTTCTAAGCACTTTACTACTCCTCCCCTCCCCTCAATTATAAAAAGCATACATCTTACACAGGCAAGCCAGACCCTGCCTGGTAAAACAGATGTTTGTTTAAGACAGCAGGGGAATGAAATGTGGGAAGATGTTGTCAGATACCCACATCCAGTTGCAGGGCATTTTTTCTCCCATGCTGCACCAGTGAAAATATCCAGAATGCTACGGGCCTCAGGGAACAGTAGGATAGGTTCCCACAATCCACTGCTGCAGCAGTCAATTTAAGCTGCTTTTGTGTGGCAATAATAAGTCAATTCTGTGGGGAGCATGTGAGAATGTGAGGATGCTCAAAACCGAATTGATAAAACCCAGCATTAGAGAGCTAAAAGCCTTCCCCAACTTCTACCAACAGCGCGGCTGTCAGATTGACAGCTGTGCTGCTGGGGGAAGGCAGGGAGAAGCAGTCAGAAAACTGACCAGCCCTGATGGGCCTTTCAGTTTCCTGGGTCGGCAAGAGAAGGGGAGCTGGGAACCAAGAGGCAGTCTGGTTCCCATCTCCCCCAGGACTTACGTGAAAATTTGAGTTACACGGGGGTTGCAGGAACACAACCTGCATGTAACTCAAGGATTTACTGCACGTAAATGGTCTATAAAAAGCTCATCACTAAGGTTGCAGATTATCAGTGAACTACATCCGTTTAATGTATAGTTTACGGGACAAATAAGAAAATGTTTTGGGACTTAAGTTTTGTGATCAGATATATAATACCAGCATCCAAAATATACAGTACACGTGTAGGGATGGCAAACATTACAGCATTATAAATAATCCCCTCTTCACAAAAGTTAAACAACCCTCCCCACATCTCACCCTGGTTCAATTAACTACACTATTAATAGTAAGAATTTTGTCCCATGGCTTGTAACTGTCACCTGTGTTTTGAATGATCAATTACACTTGAAATTGCTGAATATAAACACATCTTTTCTATAGATTCCTCCCTCATTATCTTTAATCTCAGTTCCTGATTTTGGGACGAAAATGGAAAACATATGAACTGCATTTTTTCAAAATATAAAATGGTGTTTCTCAAAGAAAAGAGCAGCCTTTTCCCTTGCCTCAACTATTTTCAAGCCTTTTGATATTGCCTGTGGTGCACACACATCTCTACAGATGAGTGTACACTTACAGGATAATTTGGAGGACATTCCACAGACATTTAATTTTTGTTAAAACAGGAAATTATTTAACAACTAAAGTTCTTGTTGCATTATCAGATTTAAAGTTTACCTAGTGGATATACTCAGGATATCATATGCAGAATACATACACAGAATAGTACAAACAGTATTATAAAAGGAGGAACAGTTTTTCAGAAGAAAAATGTACCTTGAATCTTTATTTATACTTAAATATTTTCCCTTCACCAAATTTTCTCATGTTGGATGATCTATTAAGTTTCCAGAGTAATTTTTAAGCTAAATAGTAAGTTATTGAAAGTGAAGCCAGAGTACGTAACTGGAACACAAATCCACCCAATGTTTTAAGAAGACAGCAAGTTCCCATGTAAATATCTTCTGAAGAATGACAAATAACATAATTTAAGAAACTCTATGGTCTAAGACCAGAATCCCCCTCTTGTTAAAATAAGTTAGCAAAAGATAAAGCCACAAAAAATGTCATGGATAGGATGGGGAAAACTTAAAAAAAATAATTACAATAAGCGTAATTGTAAATTAATCCAGATAAATTTGATCTTGTTTCTTAGCATCAAATAAAATACAAATAATTTAAGAAATCAAAATAATAAATACCATGTGATTTAACAGGCAAGAGATGATAGTCTTTCACTGCCAGTTCAATTGTTTGAATGATTATGTTAATTTCCTTAAAAGAATTACTGTTGAGAAGATACAATGGTTGTACTTTCAAGAAAGTCAATTTATGTAATAGAATGAGACTAACTTAAAAGCCCTACAAGCTACTATCAAATGCAGCTTCTGTAGGAGAGCCTAGCATTAAAGCCTTAAAAGGTAAATTAACAAAAGGTAGGAAAAATTGATTTTTACATTTATAATGCATTTAAAATTTAAGAATACAACTGGATTTCAATCCTTAAAATGAGTTGTCTTGTTTTCCTAACTTAGAAATGCTGGGTCCCTTTCAATTGTCAAACAGTGTATTTAGAACAAAAAGGGCAGACAGTAAACATGATATCTCACTTCCCCTATATAAAACTATGGTACGCCCACATCTTGACTACTGCGTGCAGATGTGGTCTCCTCACCTCAAAAAAGATATACACGTGTTAGAAAAGGTTCAGAAAAGGGCAACTAAATGATTAAGGGTTTGGAACGGGTCCCATATGAGGAGAGGCTAGAGAGACTAGGACTTTTCAGTCTGGAAAAGAGGAGACTGAGGGGCGATATGATAGAGGTATATAAAATCATGAATGGTGTGGAGAAAGTGAATACAGAAAAGTTATTTATTTGTTCCCATAATATAAGAACTAGAGGACACCAAATGAAATTAATGGGTAGCAGGTTCAAAACCAATATAAGAAAGTTTTTCTTCACACAGAGCAGTGTCAACCTGTGGAACTCCTTACCAGAGGATGCTGTGAAGGCCAGCACTCTAACAGAGTTTTAAAAAGAGCTCGATAAATATCTGGAAGTTAGGTCCATAGATGGCTATTAGCAAGGGGTAAGGAATGGTGCCTAGCCTTTTGTCAAAGGCGGGAGATGGATGGCAGGAGACAAATCGCTTGATCATTGTCTTTGGTTTACCTCCTCTGGGGCACCAGGCATTGGCTACTGTCGGCAGACAGGATACTGGGCTACATGGACCTTTGGTCTGCCCCAGTATGGCCGTTCTTATGTTCTTATGATCAATAATTGGAAATTTGTGCTTTCCATGCTCTGTTACAATTCTTTATTGGGTAATGCACCCCAACTTATATTGGTCTCTCCAGCTTCAGTAGCAAGTAAATATGACATTACAGTCATAAAACCAAAGTATCCTAAACAGCAGCTAGGACCAATTGGAAGGAAAACATCTAAACTTGGATTAGCTGGGGGGAGGGGAAATGAAAATTAAAAAAAAAAAAAAAACAAAAGCCAAAACCAAAAAGGACATCTAGGTTTGGAAGTCAAGGTTTTACTTTTCTGCAGTTGTTAAGACTGGATGAAACAAATTTTAAACAGTAAAAGGGCAATCATAACTGTAACTGCAATTGACAAAAGATATAGTCCTTACAGTGATGGTTTAACATAACAAGTGTATGTACAGCGTCAGACAAGACATTTCAATGTACAAAAAACTGCATGCAAAGAACAGCAACTGGAATGACGAGTAAGGTTTTATCATGTGCATGAATAAAATCCACAGATTCAGTATCTTCTCAAGGACATCTTGATGTTACAAACAAGACAGTGGAAGATGAATCTCACATATGTAACAGAGCAAACATTTGTGCCTTTACACGTCAGTTGTGCTTGTTGATAAAGTAGAAATTATGTATCTCAGCCATCTGAATAAATAGAATCGTAGGTGCCTGGCTCACCAAGTTTTATACTATAACAGAAGATAACATTTGTTTTCACAAAACTTTTCACCAAGCAGACCAGCAGAGTCAGTTATCTACTTATATTTGTGCCATTATATATGTTTTTATATTTTGTTTCAATTATATATAACAAATTCTTTAAAAGTGGAAAGTACTGTCCATTGACAGTTACATTAGCATGCAGTACATCTACTAGCTAAGAATATTTATTTTTATAGAAAATACTTAAGTTTACATGCACTTAATTTCTAAATTTCAACTGTAAAATAAAGCATAGCTATTTTCGCAGCCAATGCATCTAAGAAAACAATTTAAATTATCATATTTTGAAACAACTCTGCTAATTTACTATTCTATAATCTTACCTAGCACTACAGATATTTTTATAAAATCAATAATCTTTGGTAAAACTGCCTATTCCTGAATCTAAAACAGGTCTACCAAGCCACTTCAGGTGTGACAAAAGAACCTTGGTGTAACCCCACCTGAGCTAGCTTTGATCAATCTAGCATAAATAAATAATAGCAGTGAAGCATTAGCAGTCCAGACTGCTACTGTTATTTGACAGCTAGCTAGTTCAGGTTTTGTATGCAACACTGCGAGTCACACTTCCAGCTCTACTGCAGACATACCCCGAGGTCAGGTGTACATCAAAAACCTGAGTCAGTTACGTTACTTGTGGGGTGAAAATCCACATCCCTGGGCAACACAGTTAAAATGACCCTAAGCATAAACAGCAGTTGGTCAAAGGCAGAATTCCTCTGCAAATATAGCAATCCAGCTCCTCAAGCGGCAATAAAGGAAAACTCCTCCCTTCAGTGTAGTGTGTAACTGAACGTTTATACTGCTGTAGCATTTTAAGTGCAGATGCAGTTTAACTCAATGTCAATAAAAACAAAACAGCAATCATGTAGCACTTTAAAGACTAACAAAATTATTAGGTGATGAACTTTTGTGGGACAGACCCACTTCTTCAGACCATAGCCATACCAGAACAGACTCAATATATAAAGCACAGAGGTGAAAAATTGTTATCAAGGTTGGCAAATCAGAAGAGCAGAGGGGCAGCAGCAGGAGGTGTGGGGTGGAGAAGTTAAGAGTCAGATAAAACCAAGTATGTAAAACAAAGTATGTAAGAGTCCTTATAATGGGCCAGGTAATTGCTGTCCCAGTTCAAACCATTAATATGTCAAATTTGAATATAAATGACAGTTCTGAGCATTCCCTCTGTAGATAGTTGTTAAAGTTCCTTTTCAGTAAAACACAAACTTTCAGATCATTAACAGAATGGCCCACTCCATTAAAGTGCTGGCTGACAGATTTGTGTGTTTGGAGTTTTTTGATGTCTGTTTTGTGTCCACTCATTATTCTTTGTCAAAGAATGTTTGCAGTCTGTCCTACATACATGGTGTGTGGGCATTGTTGGCACATGATGGTATATATGATGTTAGATGAGGAACAGGAGAATGTGCCTGTGCTTCTGTTACTGTTCAATGTTGATAAGATGATCTAGCAATCTAAAGCTTGGAAGCAAAAAATGGGATTATGGGTAGCATATGCTGAAATATCAAGCAAGAACTATCTCAGTGATATTTCCTCTCTATATAGCTCTTGCACAATGCATGGAATTCTGGGTGTCTTATGACCAGAAAACCATTGATATAGCAGGGAGAAGGGCAAAAGAGTCAGGAGGCTACATGGATTGAATTGCATGGAAAGGCTAAGCGATGGCAGAACTTTGCTAAAGAGAAATGCACGGCGTGGCTCTAGCATCTAGAATTTGCTAAAGTATCAGCAGTTAGACTTATCCACAAGGGAGTTATAAGACACTACTAGAATTATGATTAATGGGACAAAATTTAAAACAGCCAATATTGAGGCCCTATCTAGTAAACACCCACTCATTCACCTATCCATTGTGGTAGTGAGACGTACACATGAGGAAAAGTCTCTTCAACTTAAGTAGCAGAAAACTCTCTTGAGCTTTAAAACTTCCAGAACAACTGGGTAAAGCACTAGAAAATGTACAAGAACAGACCAAAATTGGCCATGTGATAATGTTTGCTTTTTATGCAAAGATGTCTCATTAAAAAGTTGGAATACGTAAACTAGATAATCATATACTTCACTGCATGTAACAGGTGCTCCCTCCATTCCTCTCTTCCTAGAAAGTTTCTGTGCACCATGCTCCTACCCCTTTCTATTTCAGAGACCCCCTACTGCCCACAACCACTCCTGCTATGGCTCTGTGTGACTCTTATTCTTCCTCCATGTATTACGTTCCTACATTTTCCCCTCCCCCATGCCTCTCCATTCCTGAGGGAAAACAAAGAACCAAAAAGGATGGGAAGACAGCTCTTCCTGACCCTGGAGCACCCTTTGGGGAAGCAGCATGGTACGAGAGAGAGGACTGAATAAAGTCCTTCCCTCTTTCTGGCTCTCCCTACTGGGTAAGCATCAACCCTACAGCTGTTAAGCCACTCTCAGTATACAGATGTTATCTGGTTAGATAGAGCAAGGTGAAACAAGGCTAAGAGAATCCTAAATACATGCATCCATATCAATGAAATACATGAAGAGTTCTATGTAAAGATACTGAGATATAATGTGTGGTCAGTTATGTGCAGTTTCCAGGAGGCATTAGTAGTTGTAGGCATCCTTCAGTCTGCATAGACTATGGATCACACCCTTTTATAGTTTCAATTGAGGGCTTCATTTACAGCATCTACTGTGACTATGAAGACCCACACGAGAGTGACAGTCCTTGCTGCATCTCTTGCAGATGTGGTGGGTGTCTGGCAAGTCCTTAGTGTGCCTTCTGTGTGCTCGCTTCTCCTCTGCTAGCTGTCTGATCCTCATCTCGCCCTTCTGAAGGCCCTTGTGTAACCCATGCCTCCATCTGCCGCGGTCGTCTGCTAGTTCTTCCCAGTTGTCCAGCTCGATGTCCATCTCTCTGAGGTCTCTCTTGCAGACAGCTTTGTAGCGCAACTGGGGGCGTCCGGGAGGTCTTTTGCCAGAGACTCTCTCATCATACAGGATGTCTTTTGGAATCCTTCCATCATTCATCCTGTGGATGTGGCCAAGCCAGCGGAGCTGATGCTGCCTGAGGAGGGTGTGCATGGCTGGGATTCCAGCTTGCTCGAGGACGGCGGTGTTGGTCACTCTGTCCTTCCATGATATTCCAAGGATGCGCCTGAGGCAGCGCAAGTGGAAGACGTTCAACCTCTTTTCCTGGCGGGCATACAGGGTCCAAGTCTCGCCGCCATAAAGGAGGGTGCTGAGGATGCAGGCTCTGTAGACTTGCATTTTGGTGTGAGTATACAGCTTGTTGTTATTCCACACTCTCTTGCTGAGTCTGGACAGAGTTGTGGCTGCTTTTCCAATCCTCCTATTTAGCTCAGTGTCCAATGACAGGGTGTCAGGATGGTGGACCCGAGGTAAACGAACTCGTGGACGACCTCTAACGTATAGTTGTCAATGCTGATTGATGGGGATTCAGCAACATCCTGACCGAGTACGTTTGTCTTCTTTAGGCTGATGGTAAGCCCAAAGTCCTTGCACGCTTTGGAGAACTGATCCAGCAGTTTTTGAAGCTGGTCTTCTGTGTGAGACACTACAGCAGCATCGTCTGCGAACAGCATGTCTCTGATGAGGACTTCCCGCACCTTAGACTTAGCTTTCAGCCTTGCTAGATTAAACAGTTTCCCATCAGATCTTGTGTGCAGCAAGATGTCCTCTGTTGAAGATCCAAATGCATGCTTCAGGAGGAGTGCGAAGAAGATCCCGAACAATGTCGGAGCAAGCACGCATCCTTGTTTGACGCCGCTCCTGATTATTTTTTATCCCAATCATTGAATGTGTACCTCCAGACCTTATTTACCACACACTATCCAACCCCTGCACTCAGAACATTATCAATTTGACCTTGGTCTTTGTTTATGGCACTCATCACTACAATATTTATGTGCTTCACAAACATTAATCCATCTTCGCAAAACTCCATGACAATAGGTGGTATTATCTCCATTTTACAGATGGGGAACTGAAGTACAATGAGAGTAAGGTCAAAACTGTAAGAAGTGTCCACTAATTTGTACGCTACACTTGAGGGCCTAATTTTTGGGGTATTTAGCATTTTATAGCACTTTAAACACTCAGATTACACCTTCAACTGAGTTCAGTTATTGTGAACTATAAATACTTCTGAAAAGCTGGACCAAGGTGACAGTACCCAGCCCTGATTCATTCCCAAACACTTTGTACACTGAATTAATCTGGTGTCCTATAGGAAAACTAGAATGCGATCATAGAATTAAAGACTATCATCATGCACATGTACAAGGCAGGGGAGGTTGAATGAAAATTACACAGACAATCTGACATTGCTTTTATGAGGCATTTCTTAACATCTGAGTGATTGATTTCCAGCCTAGTGTTCTTTTGATGATTTTAAATGTAATTTTCTATTTTTTAGAACAAAACTTTAAATATAAATTCTATTAGATAAAACCATACTGATGCTCACAAGGGTCATCAGTAGAATTAGAACCTTTAGATCAATGGCACAGATATCTACAATTTGATGTAACTGAGTAACTGACAGCAGCAGGCAGACATTAGAGACTACGGGTATGTCTATGCTTCAAACTGGAAGTGTAAATTCCAGGTCAAGAAAACACACCTGTGCTTGCTGTGTGATAAAAATAGAGTACAGGTCAGCCTGGTTCTTGGCTCCCTGACACTCTGGGAGCCAGGAAACTGACAAGCAATGGTGCACTGGTCAGTTTCCTGACTCCCACAAGCCTAGGGTTTCCGGCTCCCCCCACCAACTTGAGCGAAATTTGAGTTACGTGAAGGCGTACAGGAGTTCAACCCTCACGTAACTTGGGGGACTACTATATAGACTCATCATCTCTTCTCCCTGCTCTCGTTCCCTCTCTTCTTCTATCCAATTCTTATCCCCCCCTGCTTTTCCTACTTCATCCTCCAACTTCTCACCTCCCCCCTCACCTGGGAGAAGAGGCATGGTGGGCTTTGTGGAAGGGGTGAAGTGGGGATGGGACAGGGGCAGGAAGGGGCGGGGTGAGGGGTGGATTTTGGGGAACAGGGGCGGCATTGTTCTGTGTCCAGCACTCCTTAGGAACAGCCCTGCCAAACACAGAGGATGAAAAGTTGAAAGAACTGCCTTCCTCAGTGCTGACAGACTCTTCAGAGAATTTTGCTTCAAAAAATCTCACAAATCTCTGATAAGTATGTACAAATGGTGATTTTCCGAATCTTAGAAATGGGTAAATGAACCTTTTTACCCTGGTGCAATCTCTCCAGCAAATTGCTCCAAACCCTGGAGAAGAAGCTAGATCTTCTCAAAATAGCTAAAACAACTTTTCTAAATATGAGCAAAAACATTCCCCTCCCTTGTTTTCAGCAAAATGGTTCAACATTTGAGGCTTGAAAAACAAATAAAATAAAACCTGAAACAGACAGAGACATGAAATTTTTCAGTCCAAATAGTTAAAGTTCTGCAAAGTTATAAGCATCTGAAAACAGGATTTTACCAAGAAAAGCATTGGGCAAACTTAACTATAAGTGACACTACCAGCATCTTTGCCTACATAATACATACTAGGCATACTCTTCAAAGGTTGGTAAAATAAACAAGAGTATTTGCTTTAAAAAAAAAATCAGCCCACAATCATTCAATCTGAATGGTAAAATTAAAAGGAAAAAGCCAATTTACATAAATGTTTTAAAACTGAAAGCAAAGAACAGATGAGGGCAGTATTGATTTATACAGATTAATACTTGGGAATATAAGGAAATATTTAACATTATTTTTAGAATCTGCTTCTTGCTGTTTTCCAGATTTGTAATACTTATGTCACTTGCAGTCTAAAGCTGCAACTATGACAACTTTCAGAATTTGAAGCTGTGCCAAAAACAAGCCCTAACAGGATCATTTTTACCCTTTGTGCTCAAATGGTCTAGCAAAAAGCTCATTTGCAACAGGGGTATAAAAGGATCACATTTTAATAAGATATAGGAAGCTCAAATATTGTAATCCAGTGAAAGACTTTCTATAAGTTAACTATGAATGTAAAAGAAAAATAATTAAAAGATAAAACATCACGGTTTGCAAAGTTTCACTTGCCTATTACAAGCCAAAATATCCTGCATAAAACCAACTTTAGACAGAAACAGAAGTGTATTTCATTCTAGTTAAAAATATGTATAACTATTAGAAATACCATTAACCAATAACTAGTAACTTCATAGATGCATACGTTAAGAGCTCAGTGTTTAGGCTCTAACTAAATTATAGCCTCTGTGTGAAGGAAGCTGTCATCTAGATGTTTAGCTGGCACTCTACTACAACACGAATTGCTGACTACAGCACTACCCACATGAAGGGGAAACCAAGCCAAACTGGTACATAGTTGCAGCAAGTCGAGATGAGCTAGTGTAGCCTGTGAAGCTAGGTCCAGGATCCATGATCAAGTGAACAAGGCAGCACATGCAGCAGTGAATTCCTGAATTTAGTTAGTGTACTAAATGTTTTCCCACCATTGCTTTGCCACCGGCAGCACTGAAAATTACTGTATGCTAAAGGGCCATAGTGCTTTTCTCCAGGAGTGTTTGAGATGCTTCGTAAAGGGATGTCTACAGACTGTATGTGGTGTCCCACTATGGTCCACAGGATCATACAAATGTAGAAATGCATGACTAGAAGAGACCTTGATCCACAGGTGCTGTGACCCAAGCACCCACTGAAAAAAATAGGTGGTGTTCAGCACCCACAATGACAGATTAATTTTTTTGTGGTCCCCACCCCTTGGTCTGCTTGTGCTCCAGCTCAAGACTACACCTAGCCTCTTCTCTCTGAGGCCCCACTTAGTGCTCTATCATAGGCCCTGCTTTTGCTTGGTCTCTTTCTCCCAAGGTCTTTCCCCCATGCAGAGGCCTTGGCCCCACTTGGTAGGTGGGCTAATTAAAGTCCATCTACCATTAGCTCTCTTCTCTAAGAGAACTGTTTGTGCTGCCTCAAGGCTCCACACCTTCCCCCTGAGGCCCTGCTCACAGAACACATATGGAGTAGCAGGAGAGGAAGCAGAGAAGAGCAAAACCAAAAGTCAGTACCTCTGCTTTGCTAAGTCATCTAGTCATCCCCTGCCCTGAGGTAGGATTAAATATTATCTAATACAATATCTCTCAACATTTTCAAAATACGGAACCCCTCTCAGGAATCTGATACGTCTTGCATATCCCAAGTTTCACTTTACCTAAAAACTGCTTGTTTACAAAAGACATAAAAATGCAAAGGTGTCACAAATACACTATCACTGAAAAATTGCTTAGTTTCTCATTTTTACCATATACTTATAAATTAATTGGAATATTATCTTTACATTTCAGTGCATAATATATAGAGAAGTATAAACAAGTCACTGTAAGAAATTTTAGTTTGTACTAACTTCACTAGTGCTTCTTAAGATGCCTGTTTTAAAACTAGCTAAGTACCTCGATGAGTTGATGTACCCTCTGGTTTATTTAACTTGTTCTTTAAAACCTCCAATGACAGAGATTCCACAGCCTCCCTATGCAATTTATTATGGTCTTTAACTAACCTTACAATTAATTTTTTTCTGAAAGTCTAACCTAAATCTTCCTCGTGCAATTTAAGTCTATTACTTCTTGTCCCGTTCTTAGCAGATTATCACCCTCTTCTTTAAAACCACCATATACACACTTGAAGACTTACGTCCCCCTTCAGTCTTCTCATCTCTAGACTAAATAAACCCAGTTTTTAACTCAGAGGTCATGTTTTCCACAACTTTAATCATTTTTCTTGCTTTCCTTTGGTTGGCTGACCATACTTCCCTATGTGAAATATGGGACACATGGTAAAATTGCTTACAGTTAAGCAAGTTCAATGGCAATCCATTAGAACTATTCAGTACAAACATGCAATATAATATTAAGTTGACTGAGCACCCATTTAAACAATATACTGCATTATTATAACAAAAATAGGTCAAAATTAAAAATACATATAATAAAATTCCTTTAATCCAGCCTCTGATGATTCAGAAATCCTGATGGTCCGGCATCTGGGAAAAACAGTCCCATTTACGGAGATATTCTCACAAAATTTGATGGCCCGGCATCAATCCAGCACGAGGCTCACTCGTTAGCTTCTCAGGCAGCATGTTGATGAGTTTTGGTAGGGGAGCGGGCGAAGCGAGTGTATCTGACTACTGAGGCTTGGATGCTAGCAGCATTAGTGACTTTTGTGATTTCTCTTGGTAGTGGACTGTTGGGAGTGAGTTTACAGCATCATCTGAGTCTATTGGCCACCTTCCCACGTTGCTTATTGAAACTGTTCAAAGTTCTATGTGTTTATCACAATATATTTGTACTTTAATTAGCCCACTTACCATTTATAATGCCTTCTAAGGCTAGTAAAGTGAAGAAAGTTGGTGAAGGCACAAAAAGGAAACACGATTACGTTGACAATCCCTCAAATTAGAAATAATACGATGACTTGAAAGCAGTGAAAACAGAAATGTGATAATGCAGCAATACAATATTGGATTGTCTAAAATATACAATACCAAGAAATAAAAAGGAACAGTTGCAATCTTTTGTAGCTGCATCAGATAACCTCAAAAGTGCTCAAAACCAACAAACATTGAAAATGCCTAAATCAGTGGAATTAGATAGTGTTTTGTATAAATGGTGTATGGCTAAGTGTTTGGAAGGAAAGCCAATAACAGTGCCTATGCAAATTGAAAAGGCTAAGCTTTTTTATGATGACATGAAAATTACTGAAAAGTGCTCATTCTCTGATGGCTGGCTACCTAATTTCAAAGAACGTCATGGTATCTGTAAGCTTGATGTTTGCGGTGAAGTGTTGTCTGCAGAAACTGAAGCCGCCGAGAAATACAGTGAGTTCTTCCAAGATTTAGTTGAGCAGCATAATTTGTCACCGGCCCAAATTTATAATGTTGATGAAACTGGCCTTTTTGCCACTGTTTGTCTAACAGCACCTCAGCTGGTGCAAGTGAAAACACTGTGGTTTCAAATTAAATAAGGATAGGCTTACATTTCTTGTGTATGCTAATGCTGATGTTAGTCATAAGTAGAAACTTTTGATTATTGGCAAATTCAAAAAACCCAGGTCTTCCAAAAATGCTACACACCTTCCTGTGATTTATGATGTTCAGTCAAATTGTTGGATGACTGCCGAGCTTTTCAAAGACTGTTTTTTAAATCATTTTGTGTCAGCAAACTTCAAAAAGCAAAGACTGCCTGAAGATAGCAAAGCTATTCTCCTATTAGATAATTGTAGGGCACATCCTCCAGCTTCAAAGCTCATTTTTGGGAATATCTTTGTCACCAAGGCTACGTCTACACGTGCAGCCAACATCGAAATAGCTTATTTCGATGTTGCGACATCGAAATAGTCTATTTCGATGAATAACGTCTACACGTCCTCCAGGGCCAGCAACGTCGATGTTCAACTTCGACGTTGCTCAGCCCAACATCGAAATAGGCACAGCGAGGGAACGTCTACACGTCAAAGTAGCACACATCGAAATAGGGATGCCAGGCACAGCTGCAGAAAGGGTCACAGGGCGGACTCAACAGCAAGCCGCTCCCTTAAAGGGCCCCTCCCAGACACACTTGCACTAAACAACACAAGATACACAGAGCTGACAACTGGTTGCAGACCCTGTGCCTGCAGCATAGATCCCCAGCTGCCGCAGAAGCAGCCAGAAGCCCTGGGCTAAGGGCTGCTGCCCACGGTGACCATAGAGCCCCGCAGGGGCTGGAGAGAGAGCATCTCTCAACCCCCCAGCTGATGGCCGCCATGGAGGACCCAGCAATTTCGACGTTGCGGGACGCGGATCGTCTACACAGTCCCTACTTCGACGTTGAACGTCGAAGTAGGGCGCTATTCCTATCTCCTCATGAGGTTAGCGACTTCGACGTCTCGCCGCCTAACGTCGAAGTTAACTTCGAAATAGCGCCCGACGCGTGTAGACGCAACGGGCGCTATTTCGAAGTTGGTGCCGCTACTTCGAAGTAGCGTGCACGTGTAGACACAGCTCAAATGTGACATCTTTAACACAACCAATGGATCAAGGTGTCATTCAAAACTTCAAGAGAGGATACAGGGCTTCTTTCATTTGCAAATAGGTGAATTCGGACTGGACGATACATGATTTTCAGTTTTCTTTTAATATTAAGATGAAATTTATGCTGCTGCTTTAGCATAGAAGGATGTTAAGGCTTCCACCCTAAGAAGAGTCTGGTGAAAACTTTGGCCAGATGCCATATTTCATGAGTTTGAAGGATTTAGTGGTATGACAAGGCGTTTCAGAGACATTCTAAATATTGTTGCAGATGCTCCTTGGGTGAATCCTATCAGCAAGCTTACAGAGAGGGAAGTTGAGGAATGGGTTGATGCTAATAAGGACACCCAAGTAGTAGAAGAGCTAAGGGATGACCAAATTATTCAAAGTGTAGTAAATCCAGAGATGGCTCAAGAAGCTGAAGACGATGAAGATGAAGAAGAGCCTAAAACCCAAATCAGCTGGCAGCAAGCTTCAGAATTTCTTACAGGCTTTGCTGAGAGTAAGAGTCACTACATTGCCATGGAAGTGATGAGTTTGCATATTATACTCAATTCTTTTTATAAGAAAAAATCAGTACCAATGAAACAAACAGATCTCAGAGACATGTTTAAGAGGGCATCAAAGAAAATCACTTATACAGCCCCTGTTCCTGCAATTTCAGCTGCAGCTATGGATGTACCCTTTGAACTTGAACCTGCTGACATCGATATTGAAGATAATATTTGCCCTGATGATCCAGATGTTTCAGAGAGGCCTCACCCCAATGACCTTGAACCTATAGCTGAAGAAGCTACAGTGGAATATTAATCAGATTAGTTGTGCAGCTACAGCATCTACAGTAGTTTTTAAGTGACCTTTTTCACTGAATAAGTGAATTTCCATTGCATTAAGAAGTAGAAAGTTTCTTTAAGTATTTAAGTTACAATTAGTAAATACGGTACAGTATAAGTGAAAAGTGAAAGCTTAAGTATTTAAATTACTGTATTTACTAATTGTACAGAATAAAGTTTAAGCTTCTGATAAATAAAGAAAATTACAGCATTAAGTTGTGAACTACAAATCGTATTTAAGTGTCTATAGTATAATTTACTGTATTTAAGTGTAAAAGCTGTGCTGCACATTAATCTGCTATGGGTACTTCACTTTTTGGATCATCTTTTTTTATACAGTATTGGTGAGTAAAGTATAGTAGTATTTATACTGTAACAAATGTGATGTAGTGTAGTAAATAATACAATAACAAAATACTGTGTTGCACGTACATTAGCAAAATTAGAATGTCTTAGCATATCATTATGGTGATGTCCAATAGTCCAGAAAATTTGGTAATTCAGCACCTGTCCAGTCCCAGATGTGCTGGATTATAGGAATTTTACTGTACCTACAATTAAGTAGTTATTGCTCTATAGAAATGCCTGCCTTGTCCTCATCTTGCTGTCCTCCAGAATGTGGGCTGGTAGTGGAGAGAGAGAGGGGTGCAGGAACCAGAGCAGGGGGCTGGGGTATGTCAGTGAGCTCTTGGAAATCAGGGCTGGGTTTGTGTGCAGGAAGGCATGAGTCAGGGTAAGGGGGCAAGTATCTGAACAGAAGGCTGGGAGCAGGGAGGAGCCCTGGGGCTGGGTTTTGGAACAGTGGAAACCAGCATTTCTCAAACTTTATATAGTTGGGACCCAGTTTTTGCAGCCCAAAAATATAAACATGTATTAAAAAAATTAAAAATGAATATATTTCCACTGTTTATTATTTATTCACAATCATAATAGTACATATAGATAATTTGTATATTTTCTAACGACTATTCCCTCCCCCCACTGCGCCCCTAGGACCAGTACTGGGCTGAGGACCACACTTTGGGAAATGCTGATGTAAACCATTCGATATTTTTGCAGCAGCTTACAGAGAGAATGAAGCCTACTAGCAGGGGTGTAAAAGTACAGTTAATTTGCAAAAACGTATTTAAGTAAAAGACAAAGTATCCTGGAAAACGACTTCGGGAAAAGTACAAAGTTGTCGCATCTTGATAGTACTAAAGTATCCAGAAGTATGCCATAGAAATCTGTGGTTAACAACCTGAATTATCATAGGCTTCATTATTTTTCACTCACACATGTGTGTGGTTGTGTATTATATACACAGATGCTATGGATTTATATTTCAAATTTGGAATTTAAATGTAGTTGTAGCCTTCATTTATAAAGCTAGAGAGTAATCACATTAAATACAGGAGTCAAATTACAGAAATGTATTTATTTTGTCCAGATTCACAAGTGTGCATTTTAGCATTGGAATGATTAATTACAAAACTTTGCTCAACCTTAGAAGCAGTTGATTTTCAAAATTATCAGAGTCAAGCCTTAGGGAAAATGGTGCGCTGAATGAACTTGCATTTTGGTGCCCCTGCCCTCCCCCCATTTTCCTTGATAGCTTCTCAGTCCCTTTCTACTCAGAGTACATGGCTATCATCAATTCCCTTGCAAAGAGAGTTGTCAAAGTCCTCCTTACTTTAAGGGCTACATGGGAAATAGATTATTTCAGCTTAAATCGTGGGTGGTGCATCAGAGGCCTGGGGGGCTGGATGCAGCCCCTGGCTTGCCTAGATCTGCCCCGAGACCTTTTTAAATTGCCTGGGGTCCTGGGCACTTCCCCCTTTGCCCTCCATCCATCAGTGGGTCTGGCTGGGTCCCCTCCCACACTCCAAATCCCTAGGCTGCAGCTAGAGCACACTTCTGCTGGGCCCCAAACCCTTCATGCCAGGCTCTACCTCACAGCATGTACTCCTACCTAGAGCACTCACCCCATCTCACACCCCAGCCTTCTGTCCCAGCCTGCCCCCCGCCCATATTCTGAACCCATTATTTTTGTGCTCGCCGCAGATCCTAGAGGGCCTCACAAAATCTAATAGCCCTGGCCCCCAGAAGAGTTAATTCAGCCCTACCAGCCCTTCTCCAGGATTCACCTTCCTTGTCCCCTTCGTCCTGTTTCTGCTCTCTTCTCAGTCCTGTCCCCAACCCTTTATGGGAGTCCTCCAAACACACGACCCTCCATCTAACCCCTGGCCTGGGCCCAGCTGCCCTTTACTCTAGAGATTGGCCTGTTGCCTGTGGGCTACCAAGCTAAGTGCAACTTCCTAGCAGCTACTCCTACTTTCTCCCAAGTGGCTGCCCCATTCCCTGCCATAGCACCCTGCCCTTCCTAGCCCACTCTTATTAACTGCCAGCAATGTGTTTGTGTGTGGGAATATCTGAGATACAGTCAACTCTGTCTTTCTCAGGCAGTGAGAGCAAAGAGTGCAGCAGCCTGACCCTAGCTTCTGACAACCTTGCCCCTCCTCCAATGACCCCGCCCCCCACATTGCCCTGGTGGTTTGGTGGCAACAGCGTGTTTAAACAGTCTGTTTAAAGTGCCCGTCTGCCTCCTCCAGCCTCTACAGCTAGCTCTTTAAACAGACAGCCCCTGCTGCTTAAGGAGCTATCTTCTTGAAATTCAGGTTCCCACTTTGCAACATACAGGACAATTAGGCAGTTTTTAAAAAAAAAAAAAAAGTCCGGTTGCTCTCCAGGGAGCCAAAATAAAAAGGGACAGTCCTGGCTAAAATGGGATGGATGGTCACCCTGTCCTTTGGGCTCTTTCCAGTTTGTTCATATACCTCCCAAAGCAGGGTGCCCAAAATTAGACACAATACTCCATCTGACACCTTACTCATATTGACTAGAGTGAAAAATGACTTCTCATGTCTTGCTTGCAAGCACTCCTCTTATTTCGCTCTGAATAGAAACAGATCTTCAGATTGGTGCTGGCAGAGAAATGTGAGGTACACGTCATCTTTCTTGAGGAAATACAGGCTGCTTCTAATACTAAAATGACAATTTTTGCCTTTGTGACTCACTTCCATCATAAAAAGTATGGGACAGGGTGGATTGAATTAAATTACAATTTAAATCATGCAAAAATCATTGATTTAAATCAAGTTAACAAAAAAGCTAAAAACGACTGTTCTTAGAACGTGCTTAATATTGGAGTAAGCCCCATTCAATTCAGTGGCATGTCTGTTTTTGAGAAAAAAAGTATAGAATGGAGTTCCCTTGGAAAAACAGAGTTGTGTTGAAGTAGAATAGGGAATAGACTTATGGCATCACCATTACGGTCTGTGGGCATGGATTTGAAAATAAGGGGTGTGTAATGATGCCCAATGGTAAGTGATAACTATTTCTCTTACTGAAGCTTTTTGCATTGTATGACTGAGTGCTAGATTCTAAGCCTAGTTAACAAGCTGTAAGCTCTTTTTTTTTTTTTAAAAAAACATCCAATGCAGGAAACAGTTTGGGAATTTACTTGTCAACTTACTAAAAGGCATAGAAAGAGTCAAAGAACGATGTATAGTAAGGTATCAGAGCACACGGGAGTTCTGTTCTGTGCACCGTCGCGTAAACCTGGATTTTGTGTAAGTGGAGGTCTTACCTTTCTGCTGCTTCCCCGGCTGCAGAACATGTGTTCTGCCAGGGAAAAGGCAAGTCCTTGGGTGAGGGGGCAGCTGGAGAGGGTTAAGGCCATGGGAGGTGGAGGAGGCAAGCCCAGGGTGGGTTAGGGCTGCAGGGGGGTGAGGGGTGGAGTTGAGCCAGACCTGTATGTGGGGGTGGTGAGCTGGAGCCCTGCTCAGGTGGGGAGCCAAGTTGGGGGTGTGGAGTTTGAGCTAGGACCAGAGCCAGGCGCGGGTGGTGAGCTGGCAGGGGGGTTGAACTGGAGGTGGGTGTTGAACCGGAGCCGTGCAGGGCGGGTGGCTTGAACCAGAGCCACGTACAGGCGGTTTAAACTGAAGCCGGGGGTGACCTGGAGCCGTGAGTGAGGGGTTGTAAGCCAGAGCCAGGCGGGGGCGTGTAGGGGGAGCCAGAGCTGCACATAGGCGGTGAGCTGGCAAGGGTTTGAACCGGGGCTGGGGAGGTTGAGCGGGAGCCGCACCTGAGGGGTGGTGAGCTAGACCCAGAGGCAGGGGGTGAGGAGAAGTTATGCACGGGTGGTGAGCTGAGCCGGGGGGACTGAGCCGGGGCCCTGTGGAGCTGAGGGCGGTTGAGCCAGGGCCGGGGGGAGCGAGTTAAGCACAACTTGAAATTGCGGTACAGGGTTTAGTGTAGGAATTGGGGGTCAACCATGTAACAGGGGGGTTGTGTATTCTGAGACTTTACCATATTGCAAAGTGAATTATTTAAGTTACCAGCCAACTAATCCACTGAGCCATACCAACATCTTCATTCATCTCCATCATTTTCTCTCAAAAAGTGGTTTTCCTTTTGGTGTTTCATTCTCATAACTAGGCCCTGTATCATCTTCTTGCACTGCTTATACTTGACACATTTTCCTTTTTTATCCAGGGAATTTTTTTTCCCCAAAATATTCCCAGTTAGGGTCAAGAAGCAATGACAGTTTTTCCATGGCAAAAGTGTGGGGGAATATAGAAAGCTCTGTGTGCGCTGAAAGTCTTCCCTTTTCTTTCTACTTCCACCCCCCGCTCCTTTTTATGCTGACTCAGTCATTTTCTACATATTGTGTCTCTATGTTAAGACAATCTCCTAAGTAACTCCTGTACCATGCTTGGCCAAGGCCCACTACCACAGAAGCACAGAACAAAAAACAGTCCTATCCAGCTTGTGCCTTTCTTTCCACCTGCTACATTTTAGTGTGCTGAGAAACAGACACTGAAAGCCCAGAACTTTTAAGAAGCAAGAGCTAGTAGGTAGGCTGGACAGACTAGAGCTTTTCATTCATTTTTATAAGACTAAGTATTGGGATAGCATGTTCTTGATGAGATTTAATTGTAACTTATTTTGAAATGAGAAATTTATTTTACTGATGATTTAAAAATAAAAAAGTAATATAAATAAAAAAATCCATGTTTTCATTTTTTAGGATAATCTAGATTTATCTATCCTGGAATGGGAAGTAACATCAATCTCATCATCATGTCCAAATAATGTTATCAAATGGAAGGGTACTAAAGTGAAGGACCTGACTTACTGGTGTCTACAAACTTTCATCTGCCAATTGCTGTCTGCACATATTCTCAGGACCTTTAGTCTGCTGCAATGATTTTAAATTCCCACCATTCTCACAGGGGATACTACATCCACACCATCATCAGGTAAGTCTAGAGGAGTGGACACTGACAGTCAGCCTGAAACTTCTGTCAGACCCTAAGTCGTCACCAGCAGAACAAAAATATGGCTCTTGGTTTCCTCTCCTGAAGTGGACAACACCCTCCAATGGACATGCAGTCTCAAGTACTTAACATGTTTCCTTGATCTCAGCACTAGCCATGCCTGACACAGCAGGCATGCAAATTCCAAACAAAAGTGACCTCCAGAAATCTTGGTGCCATTTCCAGAAGGCAAGCTGGGATCTGTTCCAATTCAAGCTGGAGCCTCTTGTGGGTAAAGAATCAGATATTCAGAACAATATCAGTGCTGTCTACCAAACTTTCAGCAATAAAGTTCTGCCTGCTGCAAAGAAATGCACACTTCACAGATTTCATTAACAATTCACTCCTGGATGGACATCTGGTAAAATCAGACTATATTAAATCAGAATTTCAATGCATCAAGAAAACAAACATGGTGTTCTGGTGGGTTTTTTTGGTCAGAGACCGTTTTCAGCTTGCACAACAAAACAAGCAAAAGTGATAAAAAGAAACCTGTCTCCAAAATGAACTTCATGAATTCTAGTCACAAACACTGGCGAACCATTAAGAGACTAAGCGGACATCTAGTCTGATCAAGAGGGAAAACTCAATCACATTAAATTTCATCATAACACTCCTGGTGATCAATTACAGAGCTCTTATTTGAGACAGTTTTTACGCATGCAGTTAAAATGACGGCTGCTGACAAATGGCAAGCTCTAAGTGGGGACACGAACAGCTCACCCTAGTAATACATGAACTGTAGTCGAACAAGACTCCTAGCCAAATACTATCCAGAACATTTTGACCACAGTGAGAGATGAGTAACCAAAGCTGGCTGCTCCAATTCTGAATCATCATAGCTAAGACTATCTCATCCTAAAAGTCTGGTGTAGAGCAAAGGCTGTAGCTTTTCCCAACCAAGGGAAACAGCTAACAGACCAAAGATCTAATGACCAACATCTCCACCAGTATGTTACCCATAAACTGATAGAAAAACTGATCCTGATGCATATTAATAATGTGGTTGATCCTCAAGCACTAATGTACATTTGGAAATCCTAATTTTCTGCAAACTCAAGATATACAATTTGAAATTTGTACTTATTTCACATAACAAAACTATAAAATGAAATGTTTTCAAAGTTTATAGTTTAAAGAGAACAGTAAATCTACAAAAATAGTTTAACTTTTTCATCAGCAACAGGCATGTACAGAGCAAAAGGTGGAAGATATACTACACAGCAACTGCAAATGCCACAGGAGCTGATTTTATGGATGATAATATATATCATCAGTCTGCATCAAACAACGGAGTTTCTTAACTGTGTAAGAACCTGGTTTGAAAAAACGAAATTTAAATATTACAAATGGAACTCTTACTAAAGGAGTGGGGTAAAGATGATAGACATAGGGAAAATCATCAAATTAACTACAGATACGATGGAAAGCTGATCCAAACTTTTTTTTAAAAAGAGAATGAGGAGAAAAAGATTAGGTGAAATGAGGTACTTGTAGTGGGTTTCAAGTCCTGACTGGGCTTCCACTGATGTGGTGGTAAAAACTGAAGCGTATATTGAATGAAATCTCTAAAAGAGAAGTTTAAACACTGAGGTCAACTGTCACACGCTCACATTATACATAAAGGTTTGGTTTTCTAAGTATGTATAATTTGCAGTGTTTAATGCTGAGCATCACAGAACCATGAAAACGTAAGACTTGAAGAGACCTCAAGGAGGCAGCAACTCCAGCAGTCTTTACCGAGGCAAGACAAACCAACCTAGACCATTCTTTACAGACTTTCCTCCAACCTGTCCTTAATAACCTCAGTGAGGGAGACTCCCCAACTCTTTTTGAAAGATGATTCCAGATCTTAACGACGCTTATAGTAGAAACTTTTTCCTCATCTCTAACCTAAACCTCCCTTGCTGCAGATTAAGCCAACTACTTTTTATTTTAAGTGGACATGGGGAACAAGTAATCACCCGCAACTGTAATTCTCCATGACTAAAAAAAATTCTCTGATTAAAAAATCCAAATTACTTCCCCCTTTTTCCTACAATTAAAATGAAATGTTGAACTTGTTTCCTTAGCCACAAGTTATATAGAAATCAGTGGAACACCAATGTTTTATTGATATATTTAAAATATTTAAAGAAGTTCAAAGCCTACTAGTGCTATCAGTCTTTATAATAAAACCAGTAGAATGCTCTAGTCACCCTGCATTTTTTATATTTTTGTTGATGGCCTTGCTGTTTCAGCCTCTTGTTTTCATTCTTTTCATTCAGATTATATTTAGCTCTTTCCACGTGTTCTATAACTGTCTGCCTTCAAATGTAGTCTACAGCCAGGCTGCATATAGTACAGAACAGCACATTACCTTCAACATGAAATTTATCCTTGCCATACTCAGTAACATGGTCTTTAGGGGTGATTTTTAAAGTTTCTGGCATCTTTTCATAACTTTAATTACAGTACAACCTCAGGAGTTATGAGTACTGGAGTTACGAACTGACCACTCAACCACACACTTCATTTGAAACTAGAAATATGCAATCAGCAGTAGAGACAAAAAACAAAAACAAAAACAAAAAACCAAAACAAAAACACAAAAGCTGCAAATACAGTAAAGTACTGATATATGTAAACTTCTAAAAAAAAAAAGAAGGATTTTTTAAAGAGTTGATAAGTAACGAAATGGTTTCTGTTCTTGTTTCTTTTAAACTAAGATGGTTAAAAAATCACCATTTTTTATGCATTATAAAATTTCTAAGTTGCATTAAGTCAGTGTTTCAGTGGTAAACTTTTGAAACAACCGCCTTGTTTTGCTCAAAGTTGTGAACATTTCAGAGTTATGAACAACCTCTATTCGTAAGGTGTTTGTAAACCTAAGGTTCTATTGTATTTCACACCTGGACGCTGAAGTGAAAAATGAGATGCATTAAAACACCAACCTCTGACACTATTCAAAGTAACCACCGCAAGCTGGAAGCAGTTTATGGCTTTGCTACGTAAATTTAAAGAGCATTCAAAGATCAATCACAAAAAGGGCAGATTGTGTGCTTTAGAAAAAGTGATACTGGTACTTTCAGTAAAATTTAATTAATAGTAATATATGATTTTATTTTTCACAAAATATACAAACTAAAGACACTCTGTAAAACTATAAACTCTTCATTTTTCAGTGGCAAATGGATTTCTAGGATTCCCGCTGTCACTTTCCTCTCCACAAGTCTTAATATATTAAAAGTACAGTTCCCCACTAAGTATGCCCAGTGTTCTAACATTTCTTCCTAGCCTATGTTTTTTCTAAACCTTTCATACTTCCCCGCCCCCGCTTCTCTGCAGTCTCTCCATAATAGCCTCATCTTTTGCAGAGTGAGTGGTTTGTAACTTTGTTATTTGTTCTAGAAAAGCCTTATTCACTTCTTCTTCCTGACTTTCAAATTCTCTGCCTCTCACCTCCTTCAGGACCTCAGAACTAGTGTGCATATTCCTGATGTATAATTTAACACTTTCTCCTTTTATTTCTTGCATGTTCTTCCTGAACAAGCTCTACACCCTTCTAAACCAGCAGTCTAGTCTGGAGATTTAGCATCACAGTCTTGGTGAAATACTTATGTCACAATTTTAGTTACATACTAATAGTTCCTATTTATTCTTTATGTGTCAGATGCATTTCATAAACAGCAGTTTTTCACTCATAGGAAACAAGTTTTTTTTTCTTTACATTTTCTCACACATTAAAACAGAACAACATTTCTGAAATGAGGTGGCAGTTCACCTGCACAACTACTCAAATCTTCAGAATTCTCTGATAGCTTTACTATTGCTTCGGTTTGCTGCTGCTAACAGTATTTTTCTTTTAAGGCAAATTTCAACAATGCAGGAAAAACACTGGGTGACAGCTACATATATATGTAGCCGCATCTTTCTCTACACAAGAGGGAAGATGGGAAGCAAAAATCAAAAGCTTTCATAGGACAGCCTCCACTTCAATGAACCCCTAAGAAAGCATTGCACAGAGCCATGATCCATCCAGCAGAAAGGGAGTGAGTGAGCTGTCCCTATGATAGCTGGAAGCAGGTTTAACGGGCACTGATCATCCACTAGTACTGCGGTGTCCAATACGATGTCCGCTTACCACATGTGACGAACTGGACAGCACAGTGTGGGGAAATGGCTCATTAGAGCTGCGCACGTGGAGCACCCTCTACCCCTGCACCCCACCAGTTGGTGGGGCAAGCATGGCGGCAGCAGCAGCAGAGGTGGCTCCTCCCGCAGCTCACTCTGGCCCTGGGGCAGCTGAGGGCTGGGCAGCGTGGGGCTGAGGCAGCGTGGGGCTGGCCGACTTGGGGCGGCATGGCACCATTGAGTCGTGGGCAATTTGCAGGATGGTGGGGGTAGGGGCATGTGGCAATCCATTCAATTGCTGTTGGACACCACCGCACTAGTACATCCACAGAGGAAAAATAACAGCCTAGAGTAAAGCTTTTCCTGGAGAGTATCTTTCCCTTTAAAAGTTGCCCTGGGGTATCTGGGGCCAAGAGGAAGCCCTGCTAGCTTGGCTCCAGTGGAACTATATTTCCAGGGGGTAGAAGGAAGAAAATGGATTGTTCAGGTTAGAGCCAGCACAGAGTCACAAGACTTTCACACATTCTTCTACCAATTGGAAGATCCTAGAGTTTTGGAGGAGGGGTGTCAATTTTTCTGACTTTGGCAGGTAGGGAATAAGCAACACATTTCCCCTCCCCCCCGCCACCTAACAGAACTGTGTATTTATTAACTTAAATAGAACCAAATTATAGGCAAGGCTGGTAGTACCACCTACCAAGGTTGCCTGACACTTCCCATACGAGCCTCGTTTCATTTTGCTTATTACTCTGCTAAAGTCTAACCATTTAGGCTGAAATTCTTCATACTTGGGTCTGCCTAAGGCGGAACAGTTTTGGAATATTTGAATCAAAATGGTGTAACTGTTTCTGAGATCTGAAGCTTTGGGCAAAATAAAGTATTTTTTGCCTGTTAAATTCTGGCAACCTTTTATTTTAAAGCTCAAAGGCTCCCCATGTTTTTGGCTTGGAATTTGACTGGAAACAGAATTTACGAACCTCTCAATGCAAGCAGCTAAAGCAGCACACAGAGCCACTCAGATGTGGCCCGTTCTTTCCCTCTGAAACTGAAGACTGTTAGGAAGCCTGAACGTGCATCAGACATTCTTTTTGCTTGGACTGGGAGGCTGGGACCGGATAGGCAAGAAGACACAGACCACTGACCAAAGAGAGGGTAACAGGCAGAGGACTTGGAATTTGGACCAGGAGATGGTGAGAAGGGAGAGAATGGGATCAGCTGGACAAAGACAATGGGACTAGAAACCAACGTAAAGAGAAATGGGGTGGGAGAGGAGAGAGGAGCTAGACCTGAGAAGGAGATGGGATGTATGGGGAGAACTGGGACTGGTGAGAAAATAGCAGTGGCAGAACAGCTGTTGGGCCAATGAGGTCCATGCCCAAGGGATCTGGGCAATTGGAGTCCCTTGGACAAATGGGCACCCCCATTTCCCAACACACTGTGCCAGGCGCTCCTGCCAGGGAGCAGGTTTGGGGCACAAGGGCTTGTTGCCCTGCTTCACACACCTGGCAATCCTGCTGAGGAGCAGGGGAAGACCCCATACACTGACCCCATTTACCTGGTAGGAGTACTGGAGTATGGGGCCGTGTCTACACTAGCCCCAAACTTCGAAATGGCCACGCAAATGGCCATTTCGAAGTTTACTAATGAAGCGCTGAAATACATATTCAGTGTCTCATTAGCATGCGGGCAGCCACCGCACTTCCAAATTGGCACGGCTCGTCCTGACGGGGCTCCTTTTTGAAAGGACGCCGCCTACTTCGAAGTCCCCTTATTCCCATGAGCTGATGGGAATAAGGGGACTTCGAAGTAGGCGGGATCCTTTCGAAAAGGAGCCCCGTCTGGACAAGACGCGCGGCGGCGAGGCGCGTCAATTTCGAAGTGCCGCGGCCGCCCGCATGCTAATGAAGCACTGAATGTGCATTTCAGCGCTTCATTAGTAAACTTCGAAATGGCCATTTGCGTGGCCATTTCGAAGTTTGGGGCACGTGTAGACACGGCCAAAGTGTATTAAACTTGCCTTTTTGTGGGTGGTCAGTAACTGAATGTTTCCCATTTTCTGGTTGCCCAACTTAATACCCCGGGCATCTGAACTGCTGACATGTAGTGCACTTGCAACTGCATCTAAAGTCAGTGGGAGCAGTACCGTGAACACACAAAGTGCTATACAGTAGTCCCCCAAGATACGCGAGGGTCGTGTTCCTTGCATATCTTGAATTTTTGTGTAAGTTGTGGGGAGCTTGGGCAGTGGGTTGGGGCATGGGAGGAGAGCAGGGGAGGTTAAGCCTGGGGTGGGTTCAGGCTGCAGGGGGTGGAGCTGAGATGGAGTGTTGAGGGGTGGGGGTTGGAGCCAGGGCGTGGGGGTTTGGTCAATGTGTTAAGGCAGCCAGGGGGTTGGAGCTGGGTCCACAGTGGCGGTGGGCACTGGGTAGGAGCTGAGCACTACGCATGCACATGGGAGGGGGAGCTGCAGCTGGAGCCTGAGCCTCATACCTGGGTTGGAGCTGGAGCCCCCAGAGTGGGGGTGTGTGGGGGAGCTGTGTGTAAGCTGGGGCCACACGGAGGTTGAGCCTGACACGGGGGAAGGAAGGGGTTTTTAGCTACCCTAGTTACCTGCAGCAGCGGGCAGCTGGGGGAGCTAAAACCTTTCTCCCTCCCTTCCCAGAGTGACGCTGCTCTCAGCTTGATAGTAATGCCACTCTGGGAAGGGGGTTATAGCTTGCCTGGCTGCCCACAGCAGCAGGCAACTAGACGAGCTAAAAGCCTTCCCCCCTACCCTCCCAGAGTGGTGCCTAGTGCCACTCCGGGAAGACATGGGAAAGGGGCTCTTAGCCTGCTTAGCTGCTCACTAGTGTGGGAAGCTAGGCAGGCTGACAGCCCAGCAGCTTCACGTTGTGTGATACTTGCGTTTATGCATCTCCACAGTGCACAAAACTTGCTTTAAAGTGGGGGTTTACTGTATAATGTTAAATACTCTGAAAATTTAGCTGTTAAATGTCTCATAGGCCGTGTCTACACTAGCCCCAAACTTCGAAATGGCCATGCAAATGGCCATTACGAAGTTTACTAATGAAGTGCTGAAATACACATTCAGAGCCTCATTAGCATGCGGGCGGCCACAGCACTTCAAAATTGATGCGCAGCTCATCCAGATGGGGCTCCTTTTCGAAAGGACCCCGCCTACTTCGAAGTCCCCTTATTCCCATCTGCTCATAGGAATAAGGGGACTTCAAAGTAGGCGGGGTTCTTTCGAAAAGGAGCCCCGTCTGGACGAGCCGCATCAATTTCGAAGCGCCGCGGCTGCCCGCATGCTAATGAGGTGCTGAATATGTATTTCAGCGCTTCATTAGTAAACTTCGAAATGGCCATTTGCATGGCCATTTCGAAGTTTGGGGCTAGTGTAGACATAGCCATAGTGAATACTCAGAATTAGTGGAAGCTTTTTACATTATATACCCGTGTACATCATTTCACCATTTTTAAAGGGAGATACCACCACCACCACCACCACCTCTTCACCCAGCAGGAGGTCTGTGAAGATTATGTTTGTAAATATTATATTGTTGGAACAGCGCAGCAAAGCCAATAAGGACATTAATAATTCTGTATTCAGAGCTTGGTTTGAACAATGTGCAGTAAATAAAGTAGTGGGGCCATGCACCGAACAATGAGGATAAAATAAATTAGTGAATAGATGCTCAGTAATGGTGCACTATCCATCAAGTGTGCTAAATGTTCCCCTGGAATAAAAGCATGTGATCTTGTAACTGAAGATAGTCATAATGCATACATACAAGGGGAGCAAATAAAAGGTACACAGGTAATCTTAATTCTGACATTTCCTAATGTAACGAACGTGGCAGCAGGAACACAATGCTGCTTAAGGCTAGGAGGAATGTGTCTCCCAGAGATCACTTGCATGAGAATGCAAAGGGGTGCATGTGTGATATTGAGGCTGGGAGGACTGTGTCTCTCAGAGATCATTTGCATGAGAATGCAAAGGTGTGTGTATGTGTGATACCTTTCAGGCAAAGCCTAATGGGTAGCAAGTAAGCAATGAGATTTTGTCTATTGTAAACACATTGTTGTAAAATCACAATTTATGCTGACACTCAGTGTGAGAGTTGTGGGATTTCACCAATGCTCTGGGTTGTTGGGGAGGACAGGGCAGTCACCATAGCTGCATAAGACATTGATTACACAGGGCTCCCAGGTTTAAAGCACTGTAAGGTGGGAGTGGAAGGGTACTAGTTGAGTTAGCTTCCTGAGTGCCTTGGCCATATAGCTATAAGACTGGTTTGATGAACCCTTCCCACCTGTTGAAAGATACAGCTGGATGCTAGGGTTTTTATGAAACTCTATGCTGGAGAGATTAAGAGCTGGCATCACAGAGGCTATGTCTACACTAGCCCCAAACTTTGAAATGGCTATGCAAATGGCCATTTTGAAGTTTACTAATGAAGTGCTGAAATACATATTCAGTGTCTCATTAGCATGTGGGCAGCCACGGCACTTCCAAATTGATGTGGCTCGTCCAGAGAGGGCTCCTTTTCGAAAGGACCCCGGCTACTTCGAAGTCCCCTTATTCCTATCTGCTCATGGGAATAAGGGGACTTCAAAGTAGGCGGGGTCCTTTCGAAAAGGAGCCCTGTCTGGGCGAGCCATGTCAATTTGGAAGTGCTGTGGCCGCCCACATGCTAATGAGGCACTGAATACGCATTTCAGCACTTCATTAGTAAACTTCAAAATGGCCATTTGCATGGCCATTTCGAAGTTTGGGGAAGTGTAGACACAGCCAGAGTGGCAGCTGAGGCCACACAGAGCTGAAATCACAAGGTTCTGCCTCAGGGTGATCCCCCAGTGGATGCTGGTCGGCAGCTGGTAGGAGGAGTGGTGGATGACAGTGACTGGCACATGGCTGGTAAGGGAGCAGGGGCGGACAACAGCAACTGACGGGCACCCGGTAGGAAGGATGATGGCGGGCAGCACAACCGGTGGGCGGCCAGTAAGGGAGCAGCGGCGACCGGCCGGTAAGCGAGCAGCAGATGGACGGACAGCGCAACCAGCAGGCGGCCAGTAGGAGTAGCCGCGAGCGGCCAGTAGGTGGCAGTCAGTGGGATGCTGCAGACAAGTGGACAGCTAGTACTGCCCTGGTGATGTATCTGTGGGCTCTGGTACTCCCCTGGTGATGTATCTGTGCACCATGAGAGGTACACCCTGTAACTGTGTGTGGGGTAAAGGCCAAGAGCCCCAGGAAGAGACTTGGTTCTATAGCGTATGGAGATGGTATCTTGTTAAGGGGGTTTGTCTCTCTTTTGCTTAGATATACTGCATCTGTCACCGTAAACTTGGGGTAGGTTATTGTCATTAAATAAGCTGTTTCTATCTTAGACTCTGTGCTTGTGAGGGGAGGGAGAACTGCCTTACAGGCACCCAGCAAGTGGGGTGAGATTGTCCCAGGCCACTGGGTGGGGCTCAAGCCAGTTGGTTGTATCCTTGACAAGAAATCCCTAGGAGCTGAACCTGGCCCTGCTGGCAGGCACCTGGCATTAACAGAAGGGTTACACTAATTTCTTCTGCGTACTTAATTTTGCAACCTTAAAAATGTTTATTCTTTTAATACAGTTGTTCTGTGTGTTTATATGGGACACAGAGAGAAAATATACACAGTATTCCTCCTAATTACCCCCCAGCTGAGTTCTATGGGAAGAGATGGTGATCCAGTCCTGGGATAAGATCTTAAACTACTACAGTTGGCTTGCAATATGATTCCTTCAAAAAATTATGGATTACGTGATAAGATTCAGATGCCAATAAGGTACTGATCTTAAATACTGCAAAGCAGTAAATTATGTTCACAGCACATTTTAAGCATATTACATTTCAGTATCAGAGGAACTTTATATGTAAATTAAGAGGAAAGGAAAGCCACAAGCTTTAAGAATACCTCTCTCACAAGCTACACAGCTGGTGTATGCATATCGCAAAAGATGAGAAAACTGGGTGGAAAGATAAGTTTTAGCCACCTGGGAACAGGTCATCTCTTTTTCACCTCTACAATATGAATAAGGAACAAGTGACAGTGACTCACAAGCCATGGTCAATATGCATGCTAGTAGCATGACTAATTTTGAATCTCCCTGTAAAAATATAGTAACCTTTTGTTTAAAAAATGTTTCCAAGTACTGAATGTCTATTATTTTGGAATAAATTGCCATAATTTAAATTAGTTTTTCCCAATATGGTATCCACTAATAGCAGTTTCCCAAGAGTTTAAAATAACTCATTTAGTAATCAGTCTCATAAGTCTGTATTTGTGTACTTTTTTGAGCCAATTAATGTTGCTTGTACAGTTTGAACCTCTCTAATCTGGAACTCTCTCATCCGGGAATGCTCGTAATCAGGGTGATTTTAGTTAGCCAGGCAGCCACTTATCATGGGTGTGGCCAAGTTTCTTAGCAAATTCTTTTCATATTTGGTTTAATGCTGGAAAGTTGCATTCGCATATCTGATGCAGCACTCAGTGGATTTCTGTATTTCAGTTTTGTTGCTGCATAGTTTGAGAACCCAATTTTGCACAAATATGTGCTGGTGAAGGGTAACATCTGACAAATTGCACGTCTTTATAAATCTGAATATTCTTGATATAAACCACCCCGAAATGATCCACGCTCTCTGGGAGTATGTACGAAGATTTATGGTGGTATATAACAGGCGATTGCACCATGAGTGACTGTGTGTGCAGCGCTGAGTAGTGACATCTTCATCCTCACTCTGTGGCTAAGCTGTGATTACCCAGTAACACTTATCATGGCAAACACAAATGAAAATAGTTTTTAATAAAACTCACAAATGCTTCAATATTAATTATATTTCAAATCAGAAATGTTATTGTAATGGACTTTTCTGTGGAATCCTTATTTTCACTTCATGGAATCCCAGGATTTTGCTGAATACCATTTGGGAAACACTGTACTAGACAATACTGACCTCCCATGGTCTGGGAAATTCTCTCATTCAGCACCAGTCAGGTCCTGAAGGTGCTGGACGAGAGAGGTTCAACCCATAGAGGAAAATTAGTGGAAGTTTATGGTAAAAGCAAATCTTAATTTAGGGACTGTCCTGCCATCCTACTGTAACTGAAAAAAGTGCACCTGAAGAAGTGGGTCTGTCCCACAAAAGCTCACCTAATAAACTATTTTGCTAGTCTTTAAAGTGCTACTTGACTGCTTTTTGTTTTGATAGTGTATAGACTAGCACGGCTTACTCTCTGTTACTAGGTATGTTTGAATTTTATTATTGCACTGTAGGTTAAGGTGTCTTTTTAATAAACATATAGCAGTTTCTTCTGCAATACTTTGCATAATACGGCTTGTGCGCCTCTTCAAGCCCTCTGAGGTCCACACAGACAGAACAGATTTTTTTTTTTTTTTTTTTTTTTTTTTTTTTACAGCAAAGTCATTTCACGCAACAAGCAATGGGAATGGAAAATTTAAAGGAAAGAAACAGTATGTGTCTTATTGGCCTTGAACGAGAATTTTTTTTTTTTAAGAAGTTAGCTGGGCTCAATTGCATTAGCCGTTGGTTCAAACAAAGAACTGTTAAATGGGTTGCTCAGGATTTGTGTGTGTTTCATATAAAGGGGAAAAGAGATTTGATGTTGGTTTAATCTGTTCTTTTTTGTGGCAGCAAAGAATATTTAATGCAGCAATATTTCATGTTTTCCTTCTTTCTAAACACCAGGTTATATGTGCTCAGCTCTTTGTGCAGTTTCTCGGGCAAATTATTTCCTCTCTGTATTATACTTCTAGGCGAGGCACATTAAATTATATTATGGTGGGTGAGGACTTTGTTAGAAGGAACAGGTTCTTTCAATATTTGTCCGTGTGTAGTTTGGTCTTTACAATAATCAGTTATACATTAATAAACATTCTTTATGCATAAGTGTAAATATGACCAATTTTACTGCATCTAAATATTTGAGATGTACAATACCACAGAAATTCAGAACTATTTGCTCCAAAGAATATCTCACTACAAGAGGATCACTGATTTACATTTTAAGAGGGGTTTGTATTTAACTTTAAAGAAAAATCATAAAATGCAATTTATTCCAGTTTCTTCTTTCTTTTCATGATCCAGTTAATATGCTTAGGGTTATGTTAATAGAAATGTCCACTAATAACAAGGTGTCTAAAAACTCCTGTACTTGTTTCTGATAATAGCTTACTCAGTAGATGATAAATTCTTGAAGTATAATTCTGTTCACGCGAAGTCAATTTTGAGATAATTGCATATTTGAACATCAGTGAATTCTACAGGGCTCAGCTTCCAAGTAAAAAGATGATGGTCTATTTGTATCTTCAGCAAACTCAACATAGGTCTGAATCAAATTGTGTTCTGATCCCACTTTTGTTTTCTTTCCCTACTTCTACATTTGTACCTTGTCATATACTCTTCTCTAGGATTGCCCTTTCAACACATGTAAACTACTTTCCCACTCTTTATTCCAAACTCAGCTAGGAATTATTTTATCTGTAATAAATAGCTAGCCAGAGAATCTAGCCAAAAAGGGACAGAAACAGCCACAGTAGGGACAGCAGAGCTGGTCAAATCTCTCACAGGAGCACTCCCTGTGCTTATAACAGTGCAGGGGAAACCTCACGCAAATACTCCAGGGCAGCGGCTCTCAATTTATCATTGTGGGCTGCTCATAGTCTCTTCATTTCAGCTTCATTCCACACCTGCCTCTTACCCTCTTCTCTCCTGCCCTGGGTCCCCACGCTCCTTTTCCCATCCATTTAGTTTATCACACCAAAAATCACAGAACTAATGTAATATTTATTGCTATGACATTGTTCACTTTGCTGGATGTTCTAAACCCTTCCCCCTACCTTGTGACTCCCTTTTTCAATTACACTGTAAGCTTCTTGGAGCAGGAGATGTCTCCTACTCTTTGCACTGCACCTAGCAAAACAAGACTTCACTCTTGGTTGGTCCCTTACTATGTTTATCACATAATGCCTATCAATAAGAGAATTATGTACAGTAATTGTCTCTCTAAAACCAATGCCCCTCCCTTTTTGTTCCTTTTTCATATTTGCTTGTTATGCATGTCAAAATTTAAATTACAAACACTTTCATTCAAAGATTGAGTCTTAGTCTCCTGAGAAGTTGCTGAACAGTTTGAGTACTGAACTCCATATTTTGCAGGCTAAGTACTAACTGGCTACCTGATTTCTACTCAAATTATGTCCTCAGTTATATGGATAGAAAATATGTAAACTTTTGCTTGAATGTACATGTGCAAGTGAGGCATAATCTGGAGACAAGGCAGTTGTAAAGGAGTCCAGGAACTAGAATTCAGTTAACAACTTAGGCTCTGAATCAGGAAAGCTTCTCTATTAGGGCAGCATAATATGACCTTCCTCCTCACCCCTCCACTCTCTGATTTGCTCACCTTGATCATTTTTTTCCTGATTTGTCCTCCTTGATTACTGTTTTTGGTTCTCTGTGCCTTAAATATTGAGTCTGTTCTGGTCTGGCTATGGTCGGAAGAAGTGGGTCTGTCCCACGAAAGCTCACCTAATAAACTATTTTGCTAGTCTTTAAAGTGCTACTTGACTGCTTTTTGTTTTGATAGTGTATAAACTCGCACAGTTCCCTCTCTATTATTATTTTCATTAAAGGTATGTGAAAGGTGGTTATTAACCATACACGTTAAGATTAGGTATTATCCTGTCTTATTTGGACAAGTGACTTAAGTAGAACATACGTTTACACTAATCTATGAAAGTACTGTCAATCCATTGACTCAACAGTGACCACTTGGACTATTACATAATTGCTACTCTGAGAAATCTAGACTTTTGTACAATAGATAGGCCACAGATGTGCCCAAGGCCACATGCAACAGATCTGCTGTGCATTTTTAAGCATATCAGAAAACGTTTTCAATACGAACTACAGAGCTTAATTTTGCACACCTGAATAATCTTTTCCTAACACTGACATTATGGCCCAATTCACATTCACACTATGAAACAGCTGAGCTTTTTTGTGACTTTATGTACTTCAGTGCACACTAATTATAGAGTTATTGTGGCAACACTTTAAAAGACATCACTTTAGGCTCAAACTCAATAGAACACATTTAACCCCACTTAATTCAATGAATATATTCATGGTTAAACTTGAAGCACATGACTGAGTGCTCTGCTAAAATCAAGACCTCAGAGCACTAACCCGTGTCTCTTTGCAAATATTTTTTCAGTGTGGGTTAAAAGAGGCATCTTACAATTACAGCTCCCCCATGAGCAGTTTAAAAAAAAAAAAAGGAGACAGTTCTCACCTGGCTTCCCAACCTTCCCCTGAGCCAATCCCATGGCTGTGGATGCCAAGGTGCCAGTACTCAATACCAGCAAGTACCGGCACAAAAAAAAAAAGCACTGGTTTTAGGCTTCACATCAACACAGCAGCTTATAATACAGTAGCGCCTCAATTTACAGGAGGGTTCCTTTCCCATGCACCCCTGAGTAACTGGAATTGTATGTAAGTTGGGGGCGTGGCTTTTTTCCCCAGCAGAGCACATGTTCTGCAGCGGGGGAAGCAGGAGGAGCACCTGGAGCTCCTTTTGAAAGGTAATTCGTGGGGTGGGGTGGGGGGACAGTTGGGGAGGGTTAAGCCTGGCATTGGGCTGGGGCCCTGGGAGTGGGGCAAAGAGGTTAAGCCTGGGTTGGGTTAAGGCTGCAACGGGTGGAGTTGAGCTAGAGCCACATGCAGGGAGGGTGAGCTGGAGCCGTAGTCAGGTGGTGAACTGGCAGGAGGTTTGAACCAAGGCCAGGGAGGGAGGGGTTTGAAATAGAATGCGGGGGAGCTGAGCTGGAGCTAGAGTGGCGCATGAGGGGTGGTGAGCCAGCGGGGGGTTTGAACTGAGGCCACAGGGGTTGAGCTGGAGCTGGGCATTGGGGTGGTCAACCGGAGACAGAGCTGTGCGCAGGGGTGCGAGGTGAACCAGAGCCACGTGTGGGGGGTGAGTGGGGCAGAGGGGAGGAGGTGGGGTTTGAACCAGGCTGCGTGGAGCTGGGGCGGGGGGTTGAGCCAGGGCCAAGGGGAGTGGGATTTCAGAGCTGCACTTAAGTCATGTTAATGAGAGTTAAGTGCAACTCAAAATTATGCATTTTGAGGGTTTATTGTATATAGGCACTACATGTGAAGATGTGTATGTAAAAGGCAGTGTACACTGGGAAAGGCAGGATGCATCCACACTTGTTACTGCAGTATGTAGCTATGGAGGAAAAGGAAAAAGATCCCAGGGAAAGCTTCAGCAGCAGGGAAACAATAGGACACTATAAAGCTAAAAACAGCAGTGTAGACATGTAGAGAGCCCTTAGGGTATGTACAGCATTCCACTTGCCAAAACTAGCAATGCAGTGTCTGCGCTCTACATTCTGAAACAAATATAGAGAGACTATTAATAATACATTTCTTCTGTAACAAGGTTTTCTCCCTTTTCTATTGACCTCAGTAAAATATAGCTTTTTAAAAATTACAGTGTATGGGGAGCTTTTGGCCATAACCATAAAGACAAAAATCTAGTTTTCAGAAGAGAAAAAATATTCATGCTCTTGTAAATATACTCACCCTCCAGCTTTTCAGCGCTGAGTCACTCTAAAACACAACATTTACTTGGAATGACAGACCTATCTCTGCCCTTTGCCTACAGTGCCAGAAGGAGTATTGTGTCAATGTGATCACCAGAGCTAAAATGTGTCATACTAGTTTTGGCAGCATGGACTAAAGCCTTCACTGACTTCTGAATGTAGGATCGCATCAAAAATTGTAGGGGGCCCTTCCTTGGGTCTTTAAAGACAAATACAGCTTTTGGTGAGGAAAGCTAACTAGGCTCTCTGCCGCAAGTCACACCAGCTTTCCTAGTCAATTACAATGCAATCCCTTGTTCCTCAATGATATTCCTGAACTAGAAAGGTGCAATAGAGGCACAGCCTTCAGCACCAGTCTTCTTTGCTCTCACACAAACCCCTCAAACTCTCCTTTAGAAAATACCACTATGCTGTTTATGCATAGTACTTCACCTCACCACCTTTTCCATACTTACGCATATGATTTACAAAGTCATTTGACTTTACTCCCCCAAGGAGGGGAGATGGAAATAGGTCTTCTCATGTGCGGAGCTCTCTTTAATCGAGCCCAGGGAGCCTCTTCTCTCTTTCTCCTTCCCCCCTGTGAACTTTTAACCTGTGTATTCTTTAAGCTACTTGCCTGTTAATGGGATAATTATCCCATGAACATCTTAACTGCAGTCCAGCCTACTAATCAGGCACATGCTGAGCAATTCAGGCTTCTCTGAAGGAACCTAACTGGTGTTGATAGTGACCACAGTGCTGGCACAAGCTCAAGCCTCCAAATGTAAGAGGGGAATCCTGACTATGTGCCACTAAAGTTTTACTGGAGCTTCAAGTTGGGAAGGGGTGCATATTAAAGGCACTCCTGAAATCACTAAGGGTCTCCAAAAGTGATATATAGCAATGGAAAAAGAGAACCAACATTCTTCCTTTCTTTCCCTACTACCTTCCTTTTGAAGTCCCTTAGAACAGGGAAGCCAGGAGATCTGCGTGCATACCACTTGAAATGTTGATTGGTGCAGACTCTAAGGGCACTGACAGAGCACTTGATGCCACCAACAGTACCAATGTAGACCATAGTATCAGGGTAGCCAGTTTTAATGGAGCCCAAAGCATTGGATAGTTCCAAGTGAGATGTTCTACGACAGTAGATATCTGCCTTTGGGAATTGGTGTGGTCCTCAATGTTGGCCCACAATCTAAGACCACCACAGCAGGTCCATCTCATGTCTCTTTATAGAAGTGCCCTAGCAAACAAAGGCTGGATCTCAAAAATTCAAAAGGAGTGCTAAAATGTTCTAACTGAAGTCTTATTTACCTAGCTTGTCTGCATTCTTAACTGTCTGTTCTTCCTCATCCAGAGTTGTTCTCCTGCAAATTCTCCGAGTGAGCCAGTAGACATCCCTCTCTGCCAGGGCTCCATATGATCACTCCTCGCATTTCCTGGATTGTGGAACTGCTTGGGTTACAGCTGGTCGCATGGCTGTGAATTTGAGACCCCCTGCTCTAGCTACAGCCCACCAACAGCTACAGGGTCTCTTGACAATTTCAGGGCTCCAACAAGGATCCACAAGATTGACAAGACTGGTGGCCAACAGCCAATACACATAATAGTGTCTACACAGACACTGAATTGCCCCTAGATGTTGGGGAGGGACAGCTCAGTGGTTTGAGCATTAGCCTGCTAAACCCAGGGTTGTGAGCTCAATCCTTGAGGAGGCCATTTATGGACTGGGCAAACATATGTCAGGGATGGTCCTTGCTCCTGCTAAGAGGGAGGGGACTGGACCAGACGACCTCTCAAGGTCCCCTCCAGTCCTAGGAGATGTGTATCTCCAATTATAAGTTTAAATACACCAACAGAAGCTTTACAACTCTCATTGAGATGAGAGTTGTGTTTGTTTAGCATGGCACTTACATCAATAGGAACAAGGCTTAGGGTGTATACTGATATAATTAGGTATCATGAGCTTACTTTCAGCGACCTAACTCCGTTGCATAGACCAAGCCTGAATAGTAACCAAGAGACAGGAGGGTCTGTTCTATCCAGCAATGAGAGGTTTGTGTAAGCTGAATTAGGAGTCAAGTGAAAACTTGTCGCTTATGTAGAAATTATGACACAGTATGGACACTGATTTTCTTTTAATGCTCTGTATTACTGCCACAGCCTATCTTCAGTTTACAAGAGAAAGATTACTAATAGCCCTGTAACTTCCAGCCTTTAAAGACAATGTCAGTTATTTACAATAACTATTAAACTTCTAAAATAGACATTTTTAAAAAGTAATCAACATTTTGACTCATAACTATTTGTGTCCTGCATTACATTCTTTGCCTTCTGAAGTAGGAAAACATTATATACAAAATTTTACACCTATTTTCAGGGGGGCAGAAATAGAGCTATCATTTTAAGTATCTTTGAAATTTAAATTTGTGCCAAATGCAAAACTTGAAGCCAAAGTGCAGTTAGAGTTGATAACAAGCACTTGATTTTTGTATTGCACTCTTTTAGACCAGCCAAAATCTTTTAACTTTATGACTGTAAATCTAAGGAATGGATTATTATTTTCACGAAGCACCAAATCCTTTAAATTGGAGTTGATAGCACTAAACAACTATATTAGGGACAAGTCCTGCATAAGCAGCAGAAAATGCCTACCACATGAGAAACAAATGGCAATATGACTACAGAACAGTAAAGAAAGGTAGATTACTAACAAAACATATTTAATACCTCTGGATTCTGAGAACAGCTAATATACTACGGTATGTACTGCATGTATTATACATTTGAGAGAGTCTGTGTGTCTATAATTCTGTATAGGTACACCTCCTCAATGGTAACAGCTAGGAACACCAAATTTAGTATTCAGCTTCCTCTTATCAAACCTTACACCAAAGTAAGGGTTTGATTTTTCCAGGACAATGGGATGTGCCTGGAATTCAATTGTTTCTCATAAAACAGAAAAGGAAGTGTCTGTTAGCAGGGAGTGTGATACTGGAGAATGACCACAGGTGGGTGGCCGCATCAGGAACAGAGTAGACGGTTGAAGGGTCAGTCTCTGGATGTTGCCAGCCTGGTCAGCCACAGGGAGCTGCCACATGGGTAGCATGGCCACTGGCCAGCCCTGAGAATCTGGCCACTGAGCAGCAAGGTCTCCCACCCCCTACCATGAGTCCTGTACCCCTCACATCCCAGTCCTGGGCCCCAGACATCCCCAAGCCTCTGCCCTGATTCCTGCACCCCCAACATCCTCTGGCCCTGCCCTAAGCCACTCCTTAACTACACAAGCCACGCCAGGAAAATATGCTAATAAGTGATAACAGAGAACAGTCTCAATACAGTATTTATATTTCATATTGCTTTGATTCTTTATATTCCACTACTTTTCCTGCCATCATTTAAGACATGCATTTCTTTTTTATAATAGAAATAAAAGTGAATATCGGTCACACAAATTTCAGTTGGGTGCCTGAAGTTAAGCAATTACATAAGCAAAAATGACTTTACTAATTCCTGAACACTGACAATTCCTATTAATTTCAGTGGGAGTTATAGCTGCTCCATACCCATAAAAACCAGCTCACTTACTAAGGTTCTTAAATATGGCTGTGGGTGCTATACAAGACACTCATTTGGAAAATGTTGATAAGAGGGCGTTAAAATATTTTTGTTCAAGTTACTATTTGTTTGTGCTGAAAATCTGATGCTACTGTTTCACCTTTCACTCTTTCCATTACACAGAGTAATTTTATTTCATTAATTTTAAAGCTTTTAATAAGAGTAATTTACAAGTATTCATTCAACTGTAGCATTCAGAAATTAACATGCAGGAGAGAAGAAAAACAGGATGCAAGTCTGTTTAAATTTGCTGTTGTGGCATATCAGTTTCATTGTGGAGAGAAGGTGAAAGGTCCACCTATGGCCAAGACCTTATCAGAAGGAAAAAAACCTTTAACATTGAATGTACTGGACAACAGGGGAAAATCTTATGGGACTGCTGATCAGCAAATCTCTCAATCGTGAAATGTGTTTGGACTAGCGAATGCCAAGTCTGTAATGAAGTGAAAAAGTATGTTGGGGAATATTAGGTAGCTGCCTACCACAATTCTGCCACAGAAGCCACCTTTCCTCCCCTTTCTGCCTAAATAAGTGAAACATCCCATTTCTTAAATTTTGAATATAACTCCAGAGTCATCTGCTAAGAACAGATGAAGCCACCTTACAACAAATCATGAAGTTAGGATAGCCTATGAGATCTTGATTCAAGCCTTCAGACAGAATTCAACGTGTTCTATCTAAACCCTGAAGTCCCGACAGAAGATTTCAAAGCTCTTCAGAGATAGTGCAACAGTTGCTCTCTCTGCCCCAAATTTCAGGCTTAGAGCAAAAGCTAGATAAAAGGAAAACATGTTGATTAATGAGAAATCAATGGAAATGTTATGTTCTCAGGACACCCCTGCTGCAGGAGGCGATACAGGTTAAAAAGTCAGACATTTGCTATACAGGTGCCTAAACTTGATATTAGCAGTGCAGTGTTAGGCATCCATGTTTGACAATTTTAGCCCAAGCATGTGAATTTTATTTTAAAAGTAATTGCTCTAAATGAAACCACGAAAAACAGTAACAAACATGCTACAAATATTTTCCTGAATTTCTTAGTGCTCTGACTTCGTTTTTATTCTTTAGCGTATGTTAATCTCTTGCTTGGATTATTATCCCGAAATAAAGTTAAATTTTCCATCAAACCAGAATTAAAGCTAAAAAGTCTAATATTTATTTTAATGGCAGTGTTAAAAGTATTTTGAGACTTTTTTTTTAAGGTGGAGTATACAGTATGAACAACAAACCAGTTCAGAGTATCAAAAATGCTGTTATTCTTTAATTGATGTAAGAATATATATATGATGTCAAACACTGACAACCACCCAATAATTAAAAGGGAACAGATTGCATCCAATACTTTATTTGGCAATGAGTAATTCAAACAAAAAAGAGTCTTGTATCAAGTAAAATGAATTAAGACTTTTAAATAAATACACCTGCCTAACTGGACAAAAATCTAGTTCAATTGTTTCTGAAGGCACTTCTAATATTACAGTTCTAGAGGATTTACCCAGCATTGGAAGGCCAGTGCGGAAGCCCCACATCTTAAAATCGAATTTAGTAGCCTCCAGAGGTGTCTCATATGTAACCCACAATGCCCCACTCTGGCCACTGCTCTCCAGGTGTGCAGGAATCAGGTAACAAGACGACCATGAATTTCAAATCAAGACCAGGAAGCCTGTGGCTCTGAGGTCATCTTTGTACAAGAGCCTAGAAATGTCTGTCTTTCTTTGCTATTAGCACTGTGAGTGCATCTACCTATTACAGATAGCCCAGCATAGAGTTCATGGTTCTGTCTCTACACTTGGTATTGGTATACGTTGCCTGGTGCCAACCACTACCCTGCTGTACCACACGCAACAAGGCTGTTGTGAGGGTTGCGAATGCATAAGAGGCTGAGAAACTTCTCAGCGTTTACATTTGTGTGTGTCCCACCTCCTTCCCCCACAGGCACCATGCATTTCGGGGTCTTTCCTGTGCTCAGCCATATCTCATGTGTAGCCCCAAACCAATAAAAGGACATGCCTGCCCTTTGATGCTGACCATGCTGCCAGGAAGCACCATGTCCTGGATTGCACGTGGTTAGGGCTCCAAGGGTGGGAAAGAATTTTGGGAGCTTGCAGCTGCCGGGGAAGTTTCCCCGGGCAGCTAAGAATCTCAGGGGGACTACTTTAACTGGCCCCCAAACAAACATTCTTGGGGGCCTTTCTGCCACTGGAGGGGAGTCTCCCCTGGCAACTAAAATATCTGAGGGCTTGCTACTGCTGGGGGAAGTCTCCCTCAGTGGCTAGCATATTCAAGGAGACGACTTCAACTGGCCCCCCCATCGAAGCCCCCCCACATCCCAGCAAGGACCTGGAGGTCTGGCTGCCACCGAGGGGATGTCTCCTCCAGCAGCTAAGATATTCAAGGGTGGTGCAACATTTCAACTGGCCCTACAGCTGCAAACTACAGGCCCCTGCCGCCAAAAATATTCTCCTGGTGCTTTTTGCAAAATCTTTGATATTTCAGTTATAAAAATCTTCTTCCTAACCTTTCCTATTCTCTTTCTTCAAGCTTTAACCCCTCCAAAACACAGAGAACAGTGGGTGGAGGGCCAGTTGAGACTCCTGTTTCTGTTATAAGTTCAGTGAATGAAATTTCACTGCCATCCCCTGTGTTGGCAATGCAGTTCAGTGAAGAAGGAAAACAAAAATATTTTTTCCTAGGCTTTTCTATTTTCTTTTCTTCCAACTTTGCACCCCTTCACCCAGGGAAGAGTGGGTGGAGGGCCAGTTGAAAATACGGACTGTCTCTGTGTTATTTTCAGGAATCAGATGCAATCCCGGGAGTAGGGGACAGCCAGTGGATGGCCCATTGAGAACGCAGACTGTGCACAGAAGCCGTATAGTGCACTGGAAAGCCAAATACCACCTGCCCCTCTCAGCAACTCTCTTTTTTCAAAAACTTGACTATCAACTCTTTCTTCAAGCTTTTCAGGGTCCCTGTGTTATTTTCAGGGATTGGGGCTGTGTCTACACTAGCTCCCAACTTCGAAGGGAGCATGGCAAGTAGGGTGTCAGGAGATTACTAACGAAGTGCTGCGATGCATATACAGCACTTCATTGAGCTAATTCTCCCCCCATAGCAACTTCAAAGTGTCAAACTTTGAAGTGCTGGCTTGTGTGTAGCCACAGCTAACCCGCGGGTACTTCAAAGTGCCTTGGCTACTTTGAAGTCCATTTACTCTTCAAAATTTGCAACCGGGGGGGGGGAGTGCAATTAGCTCAGTGAAGTGCTGCATATGCACCGCAGCGCTTCATTAGTAATCTCCCAATACCATACTTACCATGCTCCCTTCGAAGTTGGGAGCTAGTGTAGACACAGCCTGGATGTACACAGGGGGAGGTGGGGTAGCGATAGTCAGTTGATGGCCAGTTGAGAAGATATACACTTGCTGATTTTTATGAAATCCTTGACAATTCAGTTACAGAAGAAAGATTTGCTAACTTTGCCGTATTTGTTAATGCCCTACTCTTCCTTCCTTCTGACTGGGGAAATGGATATTGCTTAACGTGTCAGGGGAATGAGGAAAATGCAATATGGGAAGATGTCAAAGACCAGCAAGCATACCCAGAATGCTACAGGAATGAGAGAACAGTGGGATAGGTTCCCACAATGCACTACTGCAACAGTCAATGCTTGCCAATTGAGTATGGGAGCAATAAGTCAACTTTGTGAGGAGCACGTGGGGAGGTGAGCCTAGTCAAAACTGAATTTATAAATTCCAGAGTTACAAAATTGATATTAATACATTTGATTTTATCTTGTAGTGTAGAAGCAGCCTTAGGGTGTAACATTACTTAAGTCTGAATGTTACTAAGATGGATCTGACACTGGAAAAGGCCATATATACATATATATGTCAAACAGAAGAAAAAATGTAACTAAAAAGCCTAGAGAGAAGATGACATGTGTCAGAGTACATGACGGAGTCCTGCAGCTAAACCACCAAGGGAAAGTTTGCAGAAATGAAATTTTTCAGCTACAGAAAACTGGAGAGCAGGAAACAATGCCAGCCATATGGCAATCAGCATAAGTACAGGAATTACCTAGCATTTGGGCAGATAAGAAGAAAATGTAAGCCCAACCATTATACAGATGTAAGTGTACTTTCCTGATTTTTTGCACATTAAGTGCATTGATTCCTCAAGTAAAAAGGAACTGTAACCAGTTAATTGTCAATATCCCTAATAGAGATTCCACAGTCTCCCATGAAAGACTATTCAAGTATTTCAACTGCCTTAACTACCAAGGAAAAGCTTTCTAATGTCTAACCCAAAACTTACTTTGTTGGTGGGGGAGATGGCTGGGGAGGCCACAGACAGGGTCTGCTCCAGTGCGGCTAGAGCACCCCTACCTGCAGTGCTTCCTACCTCTACCTGCATGCCACTGCAGATGAGGCTGTTCTGGAGTGCCCCACAACTGCAGCAGTGCCACGGGTAGGGATGCTCTGGCTGGGCCACAGCAGCCTGGTTCACTGGCACATCACGGGCAGGGGGGCACTCCAGTTCAGTCAGGCTAGAGTGGTCTCCCCAGTCCCCTCACCCTTCCTTTTTAAATTGGTTAATCAGTTAAACCTGACATTTAACTGGTTAACTAATTGGTTGGGATTTCACATCTCTAGTTAACACATCCCAGAATAGTAACAGAGAGGCAGCCGTGTTAGTCTGTACTCCACAAAAAAAAAAAACCAGCAGAAATGTAGCACTTTAACAGAATGATTTATTTGGTGATGAGCTTTAGTTGGACAGACCCAGCTCGTCAGATCAACAGCAGCCTCTTTAGCAACCATATCCTGTTGTTCAGTCATTCAATCTGTGACCCACTATAACACAGAGAAAATTTCCAGTAGCACTAATGTCAACTTTTTCTACAGGTAAAAAAAACAGACTGAGAATTTGGCAAGGTAGGCAGTGACTTGTCAAAGCTCAAGCAACAAAGAACAGTCATCTCACTCACACTTGATGACCACAGATGCAAGCAAAATCTCAACAGAATTGTAAACACCTGTTCAAGATACATTACAACTTGTCTGAGTCAAGAAAAATGAGAACAGATACAGGTATGAAACAGTTTACAACATGACCCTGTTATTGATCATGAATCTTCTGTTGGCTAAAAGGGTGTGCAACACAGCAGATCAGAAAGATTTCCGAAATCTCCTTAAGAGACTGATCCAGAAATTTTAAAGTTGTGTTAAAGCAAGCAGAAGGGTTATTTAGTCTTGTATTATTTTAGTTACAGCTTGTTAAATAAGGTGCTTCACTTGAGCCAGGAAATTTAGAAAGGTATTTAAAATGGGAAGATATGCTATAGGGTTCAGTAAGTCCTCCAAGAAGTACAACGATGCCACATTTCCTTTATGCTCTGTGTAGTCTGAGTTCCTCTGACATACTTCCTACTGAGTAGTGTAAAATTTGTTACCTAAATTGGTACATAGTTTCTGTTTATTATAAAGGGTTTATTCTGTCACCAGTTTGCTCACCAAATATGATAAAGGAATCCAACTTCTAAAAATATTAGGGCTATCAAGTGATTAAAATTGTGATTAATTGTGTAATTAAAATAATGATTAATCATGCAATTAATTGCATCATTACATAGAATATTTAAATATTTGATGTTTTCTACATTTTTGAATATATTGATTTCCATTATAAAAGAATGCAAAGTGTACAGTGCTTACTTTATATTTAATTCTATTACAAACATTTGCACGGTAAAAAACAAAAGGAATAGTAGATTTCTATTTAATACAAGTAACTTGTACAACCTCTGTGTGATGAAAGTTGAACTTACAAATGTAGAAATGTACATAAAAGGTAACTGCATTCAAAAACAAAAATATACAACTTTAGTGCCTATAGGTCCACTCCGTCTTATCTAGAATTCTTGTTCAGGCCACTGCTCAGGCAACCAAGTTTATTTATATTTGAAGGAGTTAATGCTATTGACTACTTGTTCACATCACCACCTGAAAGTAAGAACAGGAATTTGCATGGCACTGATGTAGCCAACATTACAACATATTTACATGCCAGATGGGCTAAAGCCCACATGCTCCACGTTCGGGCTCTGTGTATGGCCCATGAGACATTTTGTTTACCATTTCCCATGCACAGGGTTGCCAGATTCTGCTGGTTTTCACCAGCATATAGCTTCCCCCTACTGGTATTACAAAGGTGACATACTCTTAAAGCAAGGGCACATAAAGTGAGATGTGTGCTGATTGCACATATCATTGACTGCCAGAGCTGTGTGTTTGCTCTGCATCCAACTAAAACACTGCTATAGTTCAATTGAGATACCTCCCAAATTCTAGATACACAAGCGTTAAAACAAAACTACCTATCCATAGAGATTGTATTGGTTACAACTATCTTGCAGCCCACAGAGGAAGTAGGGCACTCATGCAGCACACTTGCTAACCTAGGTTGCCCCTCACTGGGCTAAAGATTAATATCAGACTCTCTCTACTTGGGGTGGGGAAAAAGAGAGGGAATCTCAAAAGAAAATTACCAGGAAATGGGGAACAGAGTTGTGAAGAGCTTCTGTAATAATGAAACCAAGACACCGGGATGTTAGAAATGAAATCTAGAATAAAGTTTTATGAACAAGCATCAAAAGGGATCAGTCTCTAGAGCCAAATCTCCGCCACGAGGAACATGAGCTCTGTGAGAAACTTGTGAGAGGATACAAAGTGTTTCAAAAGGCACTTTTATGTTAATCTGGACCATAGTTAATTTCCCATAACTCATAAAATTTGCATATTAAAGTAAGAAGCCCCAAATTAATGTGATAACTACAGGCTAGATGGAAACTGGTCTCCCTTTGATATATTAATGAAAGGCAAACAGCCTCTAAATGAACTCTAAAGGAATGACCATTACACTTTTTAATTTCATATGACAGCTTGCAGGGTGGAAATATGCACCCAAATCTATTGTGAAGTGCTAGCAGTGATAACAATTAATTTGTATTTATTTGCTGTTACTGTTAACACAAACACAGCTTGCACGCAAGTCTTCCATCCACGAGCACAACAGCAATCAGTGCTTCAAGCTAACAGCTGCTGAAGCACTAGCTTTTGCTAACCACATTCCTCGGACAAAGGAGAGCTCCAAACCCCGTTTTGGAAATTTAAACAGAAAATATGTATGAGAACTGGGAATTGTTCACCAGATGCTCAAACAAGCTACAATTAAGAAAATGTCAAACTGGTCAAAGAACAGCCTGACTAGTTGAGGAAATGAAGACAGCTAAATACATGAAAGAAGGGAAAGTCAACAGTAATATAAATCAGGAGATAGGAATAGTAGAAAACTGATAAGGCAAGTACAGGGGCAGAAAAGTTGATGAACAGTAAGTATATTAAGGAGAGTAGGTATATTAAGAATAAAAATAACCCTAACGACGGTATTGCTAGATTGAAATGATAGGCTTATCAAAAATATTCTATTCTGTATTTAGAGGGAGGGGAAACAGATGATATAGTCATATTATATGACGACAATAAGATTCCTTCAATTCCAGTAATAACTAAGGATGATATTGAACAGCCGCTACTGAAATTAGAAGGTTTTAAAAAAAATCAGCAGATCCAGACAATTTACATTCAAGAGTTTTAAAACAGCTGACTAAAGGGATGACTAGGCCATTAGTGTTGCTTTTTAATAAGTCTTGGAACTTCAGGGAAATTACAGAAGATTACAAGAAAGCTAATGTTGTGCAAGTATTTTAAAAAGGCTAAACAGGGTGATCCAGGTCACTTTAGGTCTATCAGGAGAACATCAGGATAATGGAGGGGCTACAAGGAATTTGATTAAGAAAGAATTAAAGGACTATAATTAATACCAATGATTGGGTTTATGGAATACAGATGGTTAAATTTTAATGATATTACAAGATTGATTGAATATGGTAATGATGATATAAAGGACTTCTGTAAGGAACTTAACTTGGCAGAACCCAAAATTTTGATTAAAAAATAGGATACCAAATTAACATTGGTACGCATTAAATGGATTAAAAGCCGGCTAACCGATTAGTCTCAAAATGTAACTGTAAACTGGGATCATCATCAAACAGGCAGGTTTCTTGTACAATCCTGAAGGCATCTGTTCTTGGCTCTATACCATTTAACATTTTTATCAATGATCTGTAAGAAATCATAAAAATCATCATTGAAAATTTACGGATGACAAATACTGTGGGAATTGGAGACCCTGTCAGCCCTGCAGTAGTTTAAACTAAAACTATTGCCAGGCCTGACAAACTCACTACAAATAATACATTGTTGTCATAATAGATATTCCAAAGGCTTTAAGGTATCATATAAAAACTGAGGACATTCAGCCCATTAATATTTGTGTGATTACGTACAGTGAGTGTGTAAAGAGTTATTTTGGCATGCTGGAAAACGTGACGAAAATATGTTTAGATCAAGCATTTAAAGCAATTGATAAATGGGTATCAACAGAGAGACAATGGATAATAAGAATATTTGCATCTGTTATAAACAGAATGATAAAGCTAACAGGTGAAGAAGGAAAAGTCACGGCGTGGTTACAAACAAAAGACAAAGTACATTTGCATCTAAGGTAGACAGGGCAATAAAATCACTGCAAAGAGGAGAAAAAAAAGCACAACTGGAGTCTGAACCCATGGGGTCTTCCTGTCTTTTGAGGTATGACAGTGAATTTTGGTGCACAGAATGAGCAACAAAATTATACATATATTCTTCTAGTTATCCATCAGTAAAGATGAAGAGACCAGAGCTCTTGGAATCTGAAAGGTGGATTCCCTAGCCATGTATGATGAGAATTCAAAGAACTGCCGAAAAACTTCTTGATACCAGGACTGTGATGTATTAAATTTTAGACATTAGAAAAAGAATGGTTTACTTTTGTTTTACTTGCAATAATTTTCTACAGGTTGAATCTCTCTAATCCAGAACTCTCTCATCCAACATCTGTAATCCACCATGATTTTAGTTAGCCAGAGGACCACTTACCTATGTGGCCAAGTTTCCCATAGTCCCATAAAGTTTGCTTAGAGCCACCAGTCCTGGCTCTGAGTGTTTTGTGATGTTCTTTAGCTCTAATTTACCTCAAATGTTTTCTGAGAGCCCAGTAAGTAGTGGAAGGGTTTGTAATGTGCTAGACAATATTGACCTCTCGTGGTCCAGCAAATTCTTTCATCCAGCACCAGTCAGGTCCCCAGAGTGCTGGATGAGAGAGGTTCAACCTGTATCTCTGTTCTCCTTACTTATTATCGCTTAAATCTCTGTTCTTCATTAATAAAAACTTTTTTGTTTTTTTCCATACACTCAGTGCTATGTATTAAAGTAAACAGGATCGTCAGCTAAACTAAGAGACTTATGGGTCTGGGTGCCCCAAGAAAGCCTCACAGACTTATGTATAAAAGTAAGAAGACAGGACACTGATACAGAGCAATCTGGATTGCCTGGCAAGCTGGGAGCAAGCAAATATGAAGTTTACTATGACTAAATGTAAAATTGTATATCTAGGAACAAAGAACATAGACCATACTTACAAAATGTGGGTAAAGTGGTAGAGATTCTATCATAGAAAGTGTTAATAGGACTTTGGGGTCATAGTAGATAATCAGTTGAATGTGAGCTTCCAATGGGACACTATGACCAGAAGGGCTAGTGCAATCTTTGGATACATTAACAGGAAAGGTGCCTTAAAAAGGAAATATTTGGTGCAAGCACTACTGAAATAGTGTCTAGCTTTGGTATCCACAATTCAAGAAATATATTGACAAAATGGAGAGGGCTCAGAGAAGAGTCACAAGAATGATTAAAGAATCAGAAATTACGCCTTACAGCAATAACCTCAAGGAAATCAATTTATTTAATTTAACAGAGAGAAGGTTAAGGGGTGACTTGATAACAGTCTGTAAGTAGCTTGCACGGGGACCAAATATTTGATAACGGGGTCTTCAATCTAGCAGAAAAAACAGTTTTTCCCCTCCTATCACAGTTTAGTAAACACTTAGGTGAACCCATTGAGACAATGCAAACTATGCCAATTGATACAACAGGTCTTTGGGATCCATGGCAAGCCTCAAAACTTCTCTGGGTAGCCTGGGCTAGGCCTTGGCTGGAGGGGGCTTGGGGTTGCTTGAAACAATGACTGAAGTTTGGGGCTGTGCTGGTGAGGTGGCCAGCAAGAACAGGGGCAGAAGTTCTATGGCTATCATACCCAAGGGGGAGGGGTGCAATGCCACTCATGTCTTTTAGCATTTTCCTTCCTCTCCTCCACCTAAATTCAAGGTATAGAGAAGCCACCAACTTAACTGGCATAGGTTCAAATGCAAATCCTCTCTGGTGGGCTCCTGAGAGATCTGATAATACTGACTCTTTGCATAAATTTCTACTTGACAGTAACTGCTACACCAGAATATTGCTGCTACAGCTAATGAGTGTGTAATTGTTTCCTCTTACACAAGATTTTTCCCACTGCACACAAAGCCTAAAGATAAGCACCAGTGATTTAACAGCATTAGAAATAATGAAAATATTTATATTATCAGTGTCTCAAATGTATCTGTATTTTAACATGTGTATCCATCTTGTTAAGTGTAGTCTGTTTTTAAGATAGTACAAATAATAGTTGGAGGCAGCACTGAAAATTATGAAATCTAAAATAGTACGTAAGTACTACATTTTAAAATTACATTGGATGTGAGCTCCATATACAAAAAAGTATTTATGACTAACCAGGGAATATTGAAGACTGCTGTGCTGAAGTATTCATATTTACATGATCAAGTATGTTTATGATAACACTTAAAAATAATTTGAGACATTGCATATACATGTTAACTGAACTTATGCTTTTTAAATTTTTAAAAATTTCAAATTGATTTTTAATTTCTCAATTTGTTTTTAAAAATGAAGTCACAAAGTGATTTATGTTTGAGTTTGTGAGGTCTGATGTTTCTGTGTAAGTGTGCACTCTTCACCTCCATATGCTACCTGCTCCTTTACAGGGAAACTCTTCTCTCTTTAAAAAGTTAAATATGGGATTTCGATGTTGGTGGGGTCCTTTCAAAAAGGACCCCCATTCAGACAAGCCATGGGTGAGGGAACTGCAGCACTTTTGAAGGGCCACGACCAGTGGCATGCTAATGAGTCATTAGTAATTTTCAATTTGGCTATTAGCATGGCCATTTAGAATTTTTTAGTAAGTGTAGACACGGCCTAACTGTTAATAACTCAATTTACAAGTGAACTTTTACTTTGCTTAGTAATTAAGGACAACAGAAAATAAGAGCCTGTAAGAAAGCTCTCAATAATTATCATCTCAACAATATTCTTCTTCTGATACTTCCAAACCCAATTAATTTTTTTTATCTGTAGGTCAGGTAATTAAAAATGGGTACTATGACACAAAAGGAACAAAACAGGAGCCCTGACCTCAAGTAAAGATGTTAATGGTTTGTGCAACACAAAGCACCTAGAATAGTCTTGAGGCTGTCATGAATACTATGAGATAACTCAAAAGAATCATAATTTTCATGGAGAAGAAAAAAAGTCACCCAGGATAGCACCCATCCTCATGATTAGCCACTATTACACCAGATTTAGTGTTAGGTGTCTGATTTTTGATGGAACACCTAGTCAAAAGGGGAACCTGGTGGCTCTGGTCAGCTCTTCTGACTAGGCCATTAGAAGTCTAGTTGGTGCAGGGCTGGCAGACTCTGCAACAGCTCCCCAGAAATATATCCCTTGGCTCCTGGTGGCGGGACAGGCATGAGGGCTCTGTGTGCTGCCTCACCCTGTCCGAAGCACTAGCTCTGCAGCTCCGATTGGCTGGGAAGCACAGCCAATGAGAGCTGCAGGGACGACATGCAGAACTAACTGGCCACGCCTCCGCCTAGAAGTTAGCAGTCATATTCTCACTTGCACGGAGACAGCCAAGGTGAACACCAGCCAGAGAACATACCCTTTTCATCCTCTTGAGCCCCAGCCAACACCCAAACTCCCTGCTGGCACCCATACCCTGAATTCTCCTTCTGCACCCCAACCTGCTGCCCCACACTCTGATACCTGCTCATACAGCATAACCCACTCGTCCTGGCCCCAGATTACAGCCCAAACGTCTTCTCCATTTTACATTCTGAACCCTTCTTTCTGGCCTCACCCCAAGCCCAGAGACCACAGCCCCTCCTGCAGAACAAGCCTCACATTAGAGTCTATCTCATACTCCAAACCTTTGGCCCCAGACCAGAGTCTCCTCCTGCCCTGCAAACATCTCCTCCCCAGATCCACCATAGAGTTCACAAACCCCAACCAAAGCTCATATCCAAAAATGAGCAAGTGAGTGTGGCTGAGGGAGAGCAAGCAAAAGAGGGAGGGCAGAATGGAGTGAATGGTGGTCAGGACCTCAGGGAAGGGGAAAGGCAATTCAGTTTTCTGCAATTAGAAAACTGGCAATCCTAATCAGAGGAGGTAAGTGAAATGCAGCCATTACATAAACTCTATGCCCATTCCCATCATCTGTATAACACTTAAAAAGAAGCATATAAAGCCAAGCCAAACTGAAAAGCATTTTTGTGTATTCTCTTTTTATTGCTTTGTAGTGGAGCTAAACTTTTGCCTGGGCTAAAGTATGGAAAAGACCACGGTATAATCTTCAAAACATTGGAAACCACCTCCAAAATGTTGCGTATCTGTCAAGCATGAGAGGAAGAACTCTTCAATTTCACATTGCTAATGACTGAGCCACTTTATGCACAACACTTCAGTTTTGATCTTTTCACAGAATCTTGTTTTGGCTCCAACCATCTGAAAAACATCTAAAAACAAATTACCACCACCCCATTCCACATATGACAGCTTTCCAAGGTTACAAAAATGTAACCAACAAAACAGAATGAAAAATGGCTGAATTAACCCTTTCTAAATTCACTTATAAATTACAGGTTGCATAATTTACTAAAAGTGTTCTTCTGGATTAAAAAGGGATCTGTAGATCAACACTTCATGTAATTGAAGTATACTGTCAAACACAAAAGAAATTATGAAAAATAAGCAATGGCATCAAAGCATGTTAACATAGGATTGAACAGTAGAGCAACACTTGCTCAGATTTTTGGCTTCTGATAGCATGAATTCAGCCTCATTACACATACACCTTTCATGATTTTAATGTAATTATTTTGACCTGGCGGGGATAAAGTGCTGGAAAAAAATATATTGCAAAGGACAATTCTGTATTGGCAGGATGGGTTTCAATTATGTAAAATGTCTTTTCCAACTTAAGTTTCTACGATTGTATGATTAATGCCTTTTTACAATAAAATAGTTTATTTATCTATGTTTGCTTCAGTGTAAATTTCTGCTTCCACAGTAGCTGTTCGGAGAAGGATAAAAAAGATTAAAAGATTAACTCTTCTTCCTTATATGTGCTCTACTCCATCTCCATATTTGGAAAGGTAAAAACTAACAACCAGAGTGCAGATCAGCAACAAAGTTGGAAAGATATGCCAGCAACTTAACACAGTGTTTTCAAAGGAGATTGGCATAATTTACTGTTGCTCTGCCTAGCTGGTTGATAAAGTAATAAGAATTCATCCTGTCATTGAGTTGGATGTTATTAAAGAAAAAAAAAAGTATGCTGTAGAAAAGCTGTTCTCCATTTGATATAAAATAGCTTAAATTAAAAAAATTACTCACAACAAAGTTATATATTCTGGATTGTTACCAACAGAATTTAAGGAAGGAAGCTACTCTGAGGAAGCTGCAGCTATGCAGTGCAAACTTTTGCATCACTATCACAACCTGGAATTTAAGGGGAGTTTTTTTGTTTTTACAAGTTCACTAACTAACCTAGACAAGAGTGTGGTCCTCCTGTGGCCTCAACCTCGTTCCTGTTGAAAATCCATTTTAGGGGTTCACTTATGGGAAATCAGTTAAATAAAGATTTATTTAAACTTGCGGAGCATGTATGGCAGTGTAAGTGTCCTACAGGACTTTAAATTCAATACATGTTCACAAGTATATTTTTCAGTCCCTGTCTTTCCCCCACCTTTACCCTCTAACAGAAAATTCCATTCTGCAGAAAAAGGACAGTTCACTGCCGCTCAGTTCCAGGGCAACAGCAGATGTGGAGAGGCTTCCCAGAGCAACCCTCCCTCAGCATCTATCAGTAGGCACACATGAGCCATGTGTGGGAGGGGCTAACAGGTACAGCCAGGAAAGTGATACAGTCATACCCCAAGATAACCCGAATGGATGTATGAGAATTCAAGTTTACAAGGAGTTTGATTCAAAACCCCTAGCTCGTCTTACAAGGCATTTCCTCGAATTTATGCGGACCAATTTCAATTTCGGGCGCCTCAGCAGGATGCGGATGCCCTGCAGTAGGAGAAAGGCTGTGGCTCCAGGAAATGGCTGCCCGCAGCTGCATCCCGCCCGGCGACAGCTTCTCACAGCCCCCGGCCCAGCCTTTACCTGGGGCTGGTCTGGGTCTCCGCCTCGGCTCTGCAGCAGCGGTGCGCCCTGGCCCAGCTGACGGCCATGGGCTCCCAAGTGCCCCCACAAGACATGGCTGCTGGGCGTGCAGCCCATCCTGGCCCCGCCCCTGCCACGCACTCCCTGGGCAGCTGGGGGCCGCCACTGCCAACCCTGCACAGCTGTGCCTTGGGCACTGCTTACCGCCTGTGGTGTTCCTTTGCATTTAGTGCCTCGGCCGCTGCTGGCAGGGCCTCTCTGCCACACAGCCCTGCACGAGTGAGGCATCACCCCCTGCCAACTGGGGGGCCTCCTGTGCCTGCCTAGCTCCCCGCACAGCCAGCCCCTGACACTGCTCCCTGCCCACTTAACCTAAGCTGCTCTCAGGGCAGGCTGCCTCCCCATGCCCTGCTCTGCCCTGCCCGCCCCCTTGCACCGGCCCTGCTTCTGCAGCTGCAGGCAGCTACCTGGGTTTGCGCCCCCTCCCAGGTGCTCTTCAACTTCCGTTCCCCTGTCTGTGCAGGTAAACAGACATATTGTAGAGCAGGCGTGTCCAACCTGTGGCCCGCGGGCCGCATGTGGCCCTGGACAGCTAGTAATGCAGCCCCACAAGATCGTAAACTTTTAACATTATATGATTTATATACATTAACTATATTATATATTTTGTGTGCGGCCCAAGACTATCTTAACTCAATGCGGCTCAGGCAAGCCAAAAGGCTGGACACCCATGTTGTAGAGTAATTAATGAAGGGAAAATGCCTTGTTTGGTTGTGTTATAACTACCGTTAACTATTGAAGTAATTGTGTTCATTTTAATGGGATTTGGTGTTGTTTTAGCGTAAATGGGTGTAAATTTTGGGGCTCAGGAACGCATAAAATGTTTTCCCATTGAAATTAATGGTAATTACATTTTCGACTTACAAGAATTCACCCTAAGAGGAGTTTTTCAGGAATGAATTACCCTCCTAAGGCGGGGGAAGACTGTATAGGCACATCTTCTCCTCTTCTAGCCACACTGCATGCCTGGGATGCTGCCCACTGAACTCCAGTGGCTGAACTCCTGCAGGCAGCTTGCGTAATGCACTGGGCAGTGCCCCAGGCACACAGCATGGTTGGAGGCTGCATGGGAGAATACACACAGACAGGACAGAGCACTGCCCTCCTGTACCGTCAGGTAATGTGCCATGAGGAGACGACAGAAAGAGCCTGAGGGACCTTGAGTTGGGGGTGTGAACAAGTTATATGTGGAGGTCATGGTGCAGGTATGCTCCGAGCAGCCGGTTCATGCTTTATGTCCCTCCCACAAGTCGCTCATGCTAGTAGGTATGAGGGATGGCAGGAAATAGCCCTTGCTGATGTAGCTGACCTCTTCCTTTCCCCACCACAGCTTCCTTTCTGGGGGAGAAGGCCATCTTTACATAGAATACTCATCTGGCAGCCCTTTCAAGCCATTCTACTATTTGTCCAGCAATTTCTTCTCTACACTGTCTTTGCCTTCTTGTGCTGCTCCAAAGTGCTAAGGAGAGTGGCAGAAGATTATGAACCTTGGAGGAGTGAAGGGGGTGTTAGATTCCTATTTGCAAAACACCTCTTGTACATTTGCAAGAGTATGAGAAAGGTCATTGCTTCTCCCACACAGCAGAAAATGAAGTCAGAGGCCCACAATAAAAGTTAAAATGACTAATTCAGAAGAGGCAAGTGGTGCAATTTAACACTTACAAATGGGTGAGATAGGTGAAGGTAGGTTTAGGGGAAATACAAATGAATAACTTGTATCTGTTCTAATTTGGGTCAGTGATTTTACCATGATGTAGACTTACAGAAGCAGTGCTAACACGTTAAGGAGGGAAGAGATGACATGAAGAATCACAAACTTACAGACTGTTGATTAGCTTGTTGAATCTTTTACACGTAGACTGGTGCAAAAAAATACACCAATATACATTGCTAGAACTGAACAGTGAAAGCACAGAGAAACTAGAAATCAATATATTAAGCATTTCAATCTGTTTTGTTGGCTTCCCCTTGCAATGTATTGCTGGGTGGGCTCTCTACACCTTCATCATGCCCTAGCACAGGTGCCATTTCTCCAGAGTTCTTACCATTCTACCTTTTTTCTCTCCTCTGACACCTCACCCCAAACCTTGTTTTCCCATATCTTCTGCTTTCACTTTTAACCATCCTTTGCACTTCTCCTTCACGATTGCTTTCCTGCCCAGGGCACAAGCAAAGCAATTACATTTGCTTCACTCATCTTAAAGCTAGATGCTTCTTCGGGTGGGGATATCCAGAGACTGTGCAGGGTTTGAAATGCAGGGATTGAAAACTCTGTGCAAGCTGAGCTGTACACCAGAAGAGTAGAGACACGAAGTTTGGACTAAGGAGACACTCTGATGCCCTGCATCAATGACATGCTCCAGTGACCAACAATATCAGAGTGCCACAGGAGCTGAGACGAAAGGCTATAACCCAGGGCTGGGGAATCCCCAGGACGTGGTCCAGATCCTGACTGTGTCTTGTCTGGATCCAGACCCTGAGGTCTGGGGCTCCCCTATATGGCAGCCAGCCTATTGTAGGGTGGAGGGTGTGGAGCCCCAAGCCTCAAGGGGTGGATCAGGCAAGCCACAGTCTATGGCCGTCAGGAGAGCAGGAAGAAGCTCCAGGCTCTGCTGTTGGTTGCTGCTGTTCTCCCAGCTGGAATTCTGGCCTATGAGAGCAGCAGAGTGTAACAGGGGGCCCAGAATTGGACACAATATACCAGATGTAGCCTCACCGGTGTCAAATAAAGGGGAATAATCACTTCCCTAGATCTGCTGTCAAAGCTCTTACTAACGCATGCCACCCCCTTCCTTCACCTCCCCACTCCCAAACACCTCACTCCCACCCCACACACCCCAAATCCTCCATCTCCTCCAGTCCAGACCCCTCACATCCTTCCTACTCAGATCCACTGATCTCCAGTCCACTCCTGCTCCCCACTTTCCGGACTCCCTGCTCCATTCCTAGCCTTCTCCTGCACCCCCGCCCCCACTTAGTCCCCATATCCCTGGCCCCCATACAATTGGGGACCACATCAGTGAGGTGTAGTTTTTTTTCTTCTGACTTCTAGGAGTCCCCAGCAGAACCGTCTACAGGTCAGTGGCTCCCAATCTGAAAAAAGATTCTTCTAAACTGCTGTAACCACAGTAGCAAAGGAACCATATTCATAGCAAAGCATCACACATTATTTTAGCAAAAACAAAAAAGCAGTCAAGTAGCACTTTAAAGACTAACAAAATAATTTATCACCTAATAAATTATTTTGTTAGTCTTTAAAGTGCTACTTGACTGCTTTTTTGTTTCGATAGAATACAGACTGACATGGCTCTCTCTCTCTCACTATTCAACATTATTTTAGCTTCAGATTAAACAGCTACCCCACCCTGTATCTCTCCATCCATCTCCAATTAATCACACTTCATTAATTTTATATCTCACTGAATTTAAAGTTATCCCTTTTAAAATAGGTTCTGTTTTAGTTGGTCTACAGCTGATAAGTACATTCTTCTGGTACAGAGCCACCTAGGCTTCCTGTCCAGAAATATGAATATTTACACCCATCTATAGTTTTGTTTCTCTTTTCAGCTTGTAACTATTGTTTGTATTAAACTTTTACATTTGTCAGCCACAGCAACTGTCATTTTGTGCGGCACAGTCCATGCACATGTCACTAAAGACACACCACTTTCATGGGAACATTTTGTTGCTAACTTAAATTTTAATAATAGAAAATAATATATAAAAATCTTGGATATGGAGATGCAAGTATTTAGGTATGTGAGGCCAGGTAACTAATGAAATGAAGGCAATATGTGGTACATTTCACCTTTTCCTGATCACATGCACAATCATGTTACAAAATTACAGACTGTTTATTTTGCTTATTAGTAATACTGATGCTGATTAACACTGAGATGCCTTTGAGATGAGTACTAATAATCATTACAGGTGTCAACTCATAATTAAATGGGCAACCTGTGCGATACGTTCCTTAGGCTATGCCCATATTACAGGCTTCTGTCCAGAGCCCGGCGGTCTCTTGATAGAAGTCTACCGCTCCCAGAGCCTTCTGCCAAAATCCCCATCATCCTCCTTCCAGGAGGAGGAAGGGATGTGTCAGCAGAGGCGGTTTTCCTGACATTTGGCCCCATGTGGATGGGCCAAATATTGGAAAAGCCTTTCCTGACAGAACTGTCAGGAGGAGATACACAAATGCTTTGCGCAATTTGTGTATCTTTTGCCGACAATTATCAGCAATCTAGACATTGCCTAATTGTGGAGGATCACTTTCTACCCTGTTGTCCTGCCTGTGAGCCATGTGCCATACCAGCTAACAACTTTTAAATCAACACCAGATTTTTTTTTCTAAAAAGATATAATCTAGGAACTATTTGGATGACGTTCTGAACCTGTCAGATTAGATGATCACAACGGTCCCTTTTGACCTCGGAATCGACTGATATACATTACATTGGGAAGGGGGAATATTTTCAAATCACAAATGGGGATTTAGATGCTCAACTCTCATTTGTGTCTTTAAATCTCCCCTAGGAACGTATCAGGCTTATGGTGAAATCAACCACTGGGGCAAGGTATTCCATCTACTTCAAGGTAACGAATATTCAAAACTATATCAATGTACCAGAAGGTGGGGGCAGCCTATCCAATTGTAAAACAAAGCCACAATATCAGAATTAACATACAACCTTGCACTGGTACAAAAGTGAGTACAAACAAAGGTAAGCACTAAGGAAGGACAGAGCTAGGCTACACCCACATTGACTATAGAAGATCGACTGCTTAGGTTCAATCTTCAGGGGCACCTTTTCGTGCATGTGCGAAAAGGCATGTTCTGGTGTCGACATCAACCCTGGAACTCCTTGCAAACCACGAGGAGTAAGGAAGGTCGATGGGAGGAGCACTCCTGTTGACCTTCTGCTGTGAAGACAGCCATGGAAGTTGACAACTGCAAAGTCGATTTTTGGTTCGCAATTGGTGTACCAAAAAATTGTGTAGCAGCCATCAGCCTTCCTGGTAAGCGTAGATGTAGCATTAGTGGCAATGCTGGAGTTCTTTCACCTTTACAGCACAACAGCATTTCCACTACTAAACTCCAGATGGCATTTCAAACTTTTTGTTTTAAACTCTCATGTTACTAAAAAAATCACTCTCAGCATTATATACCTTACTTTTCTAAGATACTTAAATTACTCTTTCAGTCATCATCATGCCAGATGCAGAACAACACGTCTGAACACATACTCCTTGTGCCTCCTCTGACAGTAAGAAGGCTGTGCTCCTGCCTATCTTACTCTATGGAAATACCAATATTCCCACTGTTTGTCCAGCAATGCAAAGATAGGAAGGTTCTTTGCCATTGCCACAGACCAAGGAGATGGACAAACAGTGGTTAGTGAGTCAAGGGCTGCAAAATCAGATCCTGCCTATGGATTTTAAAAGTTTTTAAAATTTTTCTTGTAAAGTTAAATCTAAAGAGACTACTGAAGCAGTTTTGGATTTTCAATGGGAGTTTCAAGTACATGAATGACTTGGGTGTCCTCCGAGATACAGGAAATGTATGTATGTGTGAATAACCATGCTACCAGCATGGAGCTGCTGTAAGAGTTAAGCTTAACCTTTTCCAGAAGAATTTTCCCCTCATATGCAGTACACAAATGGCATGCTTAAAGCTCTCTCTTTTTTCTTTTAAGTCAAATGTTACATTGAGTGGGCTAAGCAATGCTTACAACCTGCCTCCACAATGATACCATTCACTTTTATCACCACTCTTTCTTAGCCTATGTCTACACTAGAGGGTTTTGTTGGCAAAATGGCCATTTTGCTGACAAAACTCACAGAGCATCAGGATTCCCAAGGTGGTCTGTCGACAGTACATCAACAGAATGCAACACTTTCGTCAACAGCTGTATCCCACTTCTCACAAGGGATAACGCCCATTGACAGATCTCTGTCAGTGTTCCAGAGGGCCCTCTGCCTTCCAGGACACTGAGCAGCCCTGTCTGCTGTGCTTCCGGTTGGCCATTTTGTGGCTAGAACAGCCGGGCGGTCCAGCCGCTGTCGACAGAGCGGTTTGTAAGCTTGGCAGTTTGGTCACGATCCGTGATCAGAAGTTTGTTGGAAAATATGTTCTGACAAAAATTTCTGTCAACAAATTCCTGTAACATAAACATAGCCTTAAAGAACTTTTTAGTACTTGTGAAAACTGACAAACAGATAGCATATGTGTCTGAAGTTTCTGTCCATCATTACGCTACAAACTGAGTATTGTATTCTGTTTTCATTGTTTGTTATTGCGCACGGAGAGATTTGTTTATGTAAATGTATGTGTAAACATCTAACTCAGTGAGACCAAAGAGACAAATGTTTGTTTGGTGTTACCTCAATCCGAAGTGTCTCTAGACCTAGTGCTAAGGTCACTCCAGACTTAAAATATTTTGCAAATAGAGAAGAGCCCATTAGGTATGTAATTATTTATAACTGGCAAAAGTCCACGTGAACCTAAGCAATTATTTATTCAGAAAAAAGTGTTTTTGTCAATATTATTTTATTTGGAGAACTGGTGTTAAGTTATATTTACAAAAAAGGTACTTGCATACTCGGCTGGTTTGCTGATATAGTTATACCAGTTCTTTTCTAGAGTATACTAGGTCTAAGAGTGGTTTGCTATTCAGCAGGGAATACTCTTCAGGAGTCACAGTACTTTACATCAAAACAAAATATTTCTGTACAAACATTAGGAGGAAATGAGTGATTCATTTTCAATTCAAACTGTGGTCATATTGTGTTTTGACTTCTCTCTTGAAGAGCTAATGGCTACCTTGGCTGATCTAACAGCAAGGCAGAAGAAAGCTACCAATTTGGAAGCTAGATTTAATACAAGAAAGAATTATCTTCCTCATTCAAGTGCCGTATTTTTATCTTTATTTTCACCTTCCTAAAGTCAAATCTGGAATTCCTTGTGTAGTCTTCATGTTCCAGAGAAGTGATGAATCAGATAATAAAAGAGTAATCTTGGTGATTTTCCAAGTTTTTACAGTGAAATGTCAATTTTATCAAACACCAACCTTATGAACGATCCGCTACATGAACCATTTATCCCAACATGGAAAAGAAGTTTAAAAATAAATCACATAAAGGAAGTGATGTCAATGAAGGACAAGCTGACATCCCCTTCACATTCTGATGCCTTCAGTGAATTGGAAATAATTTTGCAGTAGTTTGAATGACATGAACAAAGGGATGTAGCATACCATACTGCTACTTATAGCCATACTGACTAATCTGAGATGCTCATTTTATCAATTCCTTAGTGCACAACAGTCTAAAAAACAGTTGTATTGCTTATTGGAAGGTTTGTTACCCTCTCATAATGCAATTCTCAGCAGTAAAGTGGTCTGCAGAACTATTCGTCTACAGTGCTGAGCACTCTCAACTCCATTTAAAACAAGCATGAGCAGAGAGTGGTTTTCCCAAAAAATGTATGACAGGGCTGGTTTACCCTGAGGCAAGATTTGTCCTATATGGCTGGCACTTATTTCCTAAGCTCTGCAGAAGACCGATTGCTAGCTTTTATGGGTGTCTGTGTGTTTCGTCAATATGCGCAGCAATATAAAAATGAGTCATGAGGCATGGGAAAAATCTCTGCTTTGAGAAATAGCAGCAGTACACTGAAGCTGTTAGAGTTCAACAGTAAGCCAGGTTTTGGGGAAGTTTCATACATATTTCACTGGTGGAACTTGAAATTCTAATTATGCTTTAATTACTCATATGCGATAATTTGAGGAGCTTAGACTACTATAAATCAACAAAACATCCTTCAGCTCAGGCAGGAATCAATACTGCTGGCTGTCATTATTTTATCATGACTCTGGCAAAATTAAGTGGTTTTAAAAATCTCACAAGACTGATTTCTGCCCTCAATCTTTTGAAGTCTTATCCAAAAAGACAGCAATTTGTCACTCCTGTCATGGGAATAAGGCAACAAGTTGTCCTCACAAGATGGCTGCCATTTCCTACTAACATCTGAAGTAAAGGTGAGACTGTCCCCAAACAGGTGGATACTGAGTCCAATGGTAGGTATTGAAGCCAGGCAACACTCAGAGAGAGAATAAAAAAGTTACTTTAGTCGCTATTTGAAGACCAGGCAAGAGACAGAGACAGATTTCTTCTGGTAATACATGACATTTTTATCTGTACAAAATTTAGCATTAATATTATGAAATAAGTCAGAAAATTTGTTCTATAATGTTTTACTGCTGCCTCTATCCCAAATGTTAAACTTCTGGAATACACAAATATAAAAGGCCTGTAACAAATCAATAAAATTAACAAGAAATAGCATACATACACAAACAAGGGGCATACAGCCTCTAAGTGGACAGTTTCTTAGTTTTTTGGGGTTAATCTATATATAAATTAAAGGCAGACCCCAAATCAAGGCCCATCTTAAGAATTAAATTTTATTTTCATCATCCCCTGACAAAAGACAAATAAAAATTTTGCACTAAGGATCAATTCTAAAGTCCCAGCTTTTAAACGCACTAAAAAAAAAAAGGCTAAGTAATCTGACCTTCCAAGTGAAAACACTTGTGAAAGGCTTAATCCACTGATTTTATCTAAGCAAGCAAGAGGACTTTACATCAAGTTACAACAAACCATAATTGATATAATAGTACCATAAAGTCTGTTGCTTATATTCACAGTTCCTAGATTCCTTGTGCCTTAAATCCTCTGAAACTTTAAACCTAGCTACTATTTTCCTGGACACTGAAGAAATCTAAAGGAAAAATTAGGGACTCCAACGGTGTCTTATCTCTACCTCAGGATAGCATCCAACTTGCTGACAATTGCTGCTTTAAAGGACAAAAAATGGTCCTGTCAGAGGGTTTCAACACAGAGTCCATTTTAAGATCTGACTTTCAATCCAGGAAATAGTCTGGGTATCTTAAGTTTTTAGGAAGATCCAGGAATACCTCACACCTGGAAGACTTGTTCCTTGCTTCTCTACATTTTCATATATTCTCAGACAGAGAACATTATCAGTCTTCCAGAAAATTGATAGGAATTTTACATCTTAAAGGCAATGCTTCTCAGTCTCTGTGTATTAAGCAAATACATATGTAAGTAAGTAATCTTATCTGCAAAGAGAGATTCCAGGCTAAATCCAACATCATTTTTCATCTTTTGAAAATATAATTATTGAAACCACCCCCCACCTCCCCAAATTTGGACACAAAGGACAGAGTTTAAGAAATCTATTCTTCTTTGAATGCAAGTTGAGGAGAAGAGACAGATGTAAAATGGGATGGTGACTATCCTCTGTCACACTACAGGAGTGAGATACGATAGCAATGGCTTCTAAACAGGTTTGGATGCTTTATAGGGGCCTTTAAATGAAACTTGTCCTGTTTCTACACAGGGTTGATGAAAAGGAATGTGCCCTCTTAAGCCCAGAAACCTTTTTCTCTTGTTTGTTGTACGGTGTAAGATGAGGTCTTCAAGCTACCATTTCTCAGGAGAGTCCCAGTATGAAGTCTCATGACAAGCAGAACAGAAGGCTCTTGCTTTGAGGAAGTCACAAGGGGCACCAATATCCCATGATTTGTTTTGCTACGAGAGGATATTGAGCACAAGAGAAAAAAATGCACAAAGACTTGCACAAGGGGCAAGTGCACATGAGGTAACGCTAAAAAGGCTGTCATGCTTTTTGCTTTATCTGCCGGTTAAAGAGTGCATGTGTGACAGTACAGCTGTCTGTATTGTAAGGCCAGGATGTCAGGTTCTGAAGGGAACCAAATTAGTGTCTTTTCAAATGCTTCATCACTTCTAATGAGCTTGCTGAAGAATTTGAATTACCAACAGACTTCAAACCAGAAACAGCATGTATTCAGAGGAAAAGTAGGACAATTCAGATGAGGCAAGAGACTGATCAGTTTGGGTTCCGAAACAAACATTGGAATGTCTAATTTTCAGGTCTTAGATACTGCAGTCCATTCTGTTAAAGAACAAGTTGAGCAGATATAGCAACTTCATTCAATATCTGGGTTCCTTAACAACACACAATTTGAAAAATAAGACTTTAAAACAGATATCAGAGCACTGCTTTAAGCTAGAGTTGGCATTACAACATGGAAATCTAAAAGATATTGATGCAGATATGCGCGGTGAACTGAACGCTATTTCATGACTTCCAAGATGTCAAACTTCAGTACATCTTGAGGTATATTTCTGAACACAGAGTCACAACTTCCCCAACATCTTCACTGCACTTTGAATTGAGTCTTCTAGTTTCTGTTGCTAGTAGGGACCTTAACTTTTCAAAATTAAAATATATAGAGATGCCTCTTCATACTTCCATGTTGAAAGGGAGACTTGTTGGACCAACCACCATCTCAACAGAACATGAAGTAACTTCAAAACATTGTCTCAAACAACTTATTACCCAAATTGTGAAAACAAAAGCATGAAAAGCTACATTCTAAATGTTTACAAAATCGGTGGCCCATTGCAAAAGTGTCACAACTCAAAACCAGCACCAAGTATTCAGTATCATGGAATAAGGATTTTCATAGCATCCCAAAAATCAGTTCCTTTGGACAGAAGGCAGCTGCAACTAAAAATGAAGCGTTATAGTGCTGACCAAAAACACTGTGTAAAATTTTAACCATTTTGAATTGTGAAGTGTCAAGTTACCGAGCAGTTTACCCTATTCAGTATAATTGCATTAGGATGAATGAAAAGTGGAAAACAATATTTATTTTTACATTGTTCATTTCAAATGCCAAGTAAGCAAAGTACAACTTCATTCTGGACTTGTAATTTTTTCTATATATTGAATGTGGTGGACAGGGAGAGCAGCCAAACTCACTGTTTGCTTAGGGCAGGGTTCTACAACTCTGGAGCTGCATACAGCTCTTTAAGGACTTTTCTGTGGTTCCCAATGCTATAACTGCAAAGTAAAAAAAACAAAACAAACACCCCTCCTGATTATATTTTGATAAACCGTGACCATCTAAAGGCACAAAAATTAACTCCTCATATCTAAATAGCAAACAATATGTGATCCTGAAGCATTGGATTCCTCCTCCTAGCATCCTTCAGAGAGAGAGAGAAGGTTTGGGAGTGAAAGTCAGAAAGACAGTGGTACAAACACATGTAAAGTGTGAGGAAATACAATATGTAAAAAGTTTGTGAATGTCCTGCAGTAAACATGTAACAAATTATAAATCTTTGGGTACATGCTGTTCTTCAAATAGGGGTTACAAACAGTATGGTTTGACATTATTTAATAAAGACTGTCTTGTATTAACATGCATTACAGCTCTTGAATTACTGATTTTTTTTTACCTAATTGGAAAAAATGGCTCTTCTTGCTATTTTAGTTGCCAGTGCCTGGCCTAGGGAGCCAAAAACCCTTGGGCTGGTCCTGCAAGATCATAATAGTAAATGACAGACTGACTGAGGGACTGACTATCTCAGAGTTTAGATTCTCCTGAAATTAAACTCCCTTATTTTGTCAAAGTTTCCCAGAAGACAATTCTCAGATTTAGAAAAATTATATGATCGCTTTAAGAGTAACATTAATATCTCAAAATCTGGTTAGTAAGGGCAATGCTCATTCTATACAGGAAAGAATCTTTAATGAAAATCTACCATGACAACACTATCTTTCATCTTAGCAAGTATGCATGCACAGTCATATTTTATAAAAATCAAAATCAAAACACAGGATGTGCCCTATTTATGGCTAGAGTTTATAGCTAAAAAATCACCACCACGTATTTGTTGAACTACCACACTAAATTAAGTGGGATTTTCATTAAAGTTTATGATCCGATCTTAGCATAAACTAAGGAATGTACAGAGTCTGAACTTTAACATACTGCAGTTCATCTAGTTAATGTCTACTGCACAAATGGAAAAAATTGGGAGCCCTCCAGTGGACAAATATATCTAGATTTTTAAAGATATCTGTTCAATAGCTTCAATCATGCATTAATTTTAAGAGTCGCAGCTCTACTGAAGTTGTACTTGTGTTGAAGTTTCTGTTATGTTCTAAGCAGTGATATCAGATTTCCTCTTTTAAGTTGCTTTTGAACTCCTATACAGGAAAATATATCAAAGTTTTAATATGAATATTGCAGTCATAAATGAGGTCTGAGTCTTTAAAAACAAAAGTTACAGTACATCTTATTCACTTTTCATAATGAATAATAACTAAAAACAAAACAAAAAAAATCTAAACGTGTGCTATGCAACATCATATCTGTGGCTGTCCCAGGATATTAGAAAGACAATGAAAGCGAGGGAGTATCAGTTATGGAACCAATTTCTTTTGGTGTGAGAAGCTTTCAAACTACAGAGCTCCTCTTCCCACATAGGAAAGACACTCAGGAGTATCACAGCTAAATACAAGCTCAAAGAGATAACTAATTATGCTAAACTAGCACATAACCTCAGCGACTGTTCAAGGTGAAGTGGTCTAACCACCTGTGACTACAAGTGTTAACAGTGGGTTACAGATTGCTGTAATAAGCCATAAATCCAGTGTGTTAATAAAGACCATGATTTGTAATATCTAGCACACAGCAGTTACAAATTCAAGCTCCCAGGCTTGTCTTTTGAAAGATTGAATTCCCCATGCCCCGCCCCCATTAGTCATGTTAGTTCCCCACACTGGAACTCATGGCAGTGGTTGGTAATCTGAGGCACATGGGCCCCATTGAGGTTCTGTGTGTGGCCCATGATATATATACCACTGCCCACAGGCAGGGTTGCCTGATTCCGCTGGTTTCCCATCAGCGCAGGTTTTCCCCCCCTGACAAGCACATAGAACAAGGGCACATGAAGTGAGGTGTGTGCTGATTGCTCACACTGACTGTGAGAGCCATGCACTCCCTCTGCATTCAACAAAAGTGCTGCTAAGATTCAATTGGTACACCCCACAAATTCTAGGCACACAAGCACAGTAAGCAAAAGTGCCCTATCCTAAGAGAGTGTTTAAATTATGTCAGTCTTGCAGCACACTTACTAGCCTAGGGTGCCCATCACTGCCACATAAGATATCAAACAGCTACCACCCATAATCTATGGGGAGCGCACCCTGACTGAGCCCCTCTATGGGATTTCAACCAACCTTCCAAAACTCTCTAAACTTCATCATCAGAAGCAAATTCACCACAGACAGACAAAGAAACTCAAAACCACACAAGACGCTGCTGGAACAGATGAAACTGGAAGACATATCTCCCCTGCTTCAACGATCAGCACTTCCTGCAATACATGTTTCACGAACCAGGAGTCTTGCACATGACTGTAACAGTATTTGGTGTACCTTATCAACCTCCCCAAATTCCCCAATAATCACTATGCTCTTGAATGTACTCACACAGGAAAATGACAAAAGACGAAACACACCATTATCAACTGTGGATCAACACTTTTCAAAGGGATTGCTTCATTTCAGACCTAGAATCCTCATCTTCAAAAGACACCTGGATAACACCTTCAAAAGACAAGTCTGGGAGCTTAATTTCATAACATTGTTAGCTTAGCATGATTTGAATGTCTATAGCTACGTCTACACGGGGATGCTACATCAAAATAGCTTATTTCGATGTAGCGAAATCAAAATAAGCTATTTCGATGAATAGCGTCTACACGTCCTCCAGGGCTGGTGCAGTCGACGTTGGGCAGCACTACATTGAAGTAGGCCCTGCAGGGGAGCGTCTATACACCAAAGAGTCCCACATCGAAAAAAGGGTGCCAGGAACAGCTACAGACAGGATCACAGGGCGGACTAGCACTTCCGGGTCAACAGCAAGCCGCTCCCTTAAAGGGCCCCTCCCAGACACACTTGCACTAAACAGCACAAGATCCACAGAGCCGACAACTGGTTGCAGACCCTGTGCATGCAGCATGGATCCCCAGCTGCAGCAGCAGCAGCCAGAAGCCCTGGGCTAAGGGCTGCTGCACACGGTGACCATAGAGCCCCGCAGGGGCTGGAGAGAGCGTCTCTCAACCCCTCAGCTGATGGCCGCCATGGCGGACCCTGCTATTTCGATGTTGCGGGACGCGGATGGTATTCACGTGCCTTACTTCGACATTCAACGTCGAAGTAGGGCGCTATTCCCATCTCCTGTTGTGGATAGCGACTTCGATGTCTCGCCGCCTTACGTCGATTTCAACTTCGAAATAGCGCTCGCCACGTGTAGACGTGGCGGGCGCTATTTCAAAGTTGGTACGGCTACTTCGAAGTAGCCGGCTCATGTAGACGCGGCTTATCTGTTGCATCTTGTACTTAGCTGTATCATTCTGAGGGCTTTCCCAGACCTGAAGAACAGATCTGTGAATATCAAAAGCTTGTCTCTCTCATCAACAGAAGTTGGGCCAATAAAAGGGTATTCTCACTCACTTTGTCTCACTAACCACGTCACACATACAGAAAATACTCATTTAGATAGAATGGAACACCTCACTAAGCAGAACTTGCATATCCATGGTAGAGATGCAAAATTCCATTTAATTAGCTAACCAGATAAATATTAAATTTAACCAGTTAACCAATTAAACTGTGGTGGTGGTGGAGAGCATTAAATGGACAGGGGCTGCTTCAGCCAGGCAGAAGTGCTCCTGCCCAGTGCTCCCAGGCTGGACCCACTGCAGAAAAAGGCTGCTCTGGGGATGCTGAAGCACCCTTTGGCTATGGCAGGCCATGAGGGGCTGGAGCAACCCCTGTTGCAGCAGATAAGGAAATGCTCCAGCCCCCACCAGTTAACCATAACCAGTAAGTTTCAGTTGTTTGGGTGAGGCTTGCTGGTTAATCAGATATTGGAGCAAATACCTAGCAGATGGGTGGGAAGCAGGGCACCAGGGGAAGGGATGCAACAAGATGCTAAATCTCATTACACAAGGGCTGAGTTTCAGCTCCACCTAGTCCTCCCCTCCCTCCTGGGGACCACTGACCTGTGGGAGCCCAAGGCCTGGTCTGGCTCAGTGACACATGCTGCCCATTCCATATGCTTTCTGTGCTGCCAGCTACTGCAGCTGGGAGCATTCATGGGGGCGGTGACTCACTCCTAGGAGACAAAAAGGGCTCTCAGCAACGTAGTGAGCTGCCCTGCTCTGGCAGGGGAGGGCCAGGCTCCATAGGCTTGTGACCAGAGCGGATGCTGCGGGATAGTGCCTGATCACCAGCCAGTTTCCCAGCAGCAGGGTCCTCCCCTCACTTCATGGGGACTGGTGCGGGAAGTACCCCAAGGCAGTACCCCTCTTCCCTGCTCTGATCCGACAGAAGCCATAGGAGACTTTTGAGCAATTGCTCAAAAGCCCCCAACAGCAGCAGTAAATGTATTCCCTACCTTCTGTCCTTATCCTCTTCTCAAGATCCTCACCCTGCCCCTTATGCTGCCCTTACCCATCAGTCCCTGCTCTCATGCAGCCTGCCTCTTCTCTGCAAGACCCTGCCCCCACCTCACTCATTTGTGCTTCCTCCCTTTCAGATGGCTGTGTGTGTGGTTGGTCATGAAAGTAAAATCTAGATTGTGGATTACAAATCAGATGATTAGCTCAGGCTGGTGGATGCAGATCCATGTGTTTGTATGTGCATAGGGCTCTACACACAAGAAGAGTTTTCTGATAGTTCTACTTCTGCTTTAGACATAGGATTAACGCTATAGTCACACCTTAATATGGCCATTTTTTAAAACTGAGGTAAGTTTTGGATAAAAAAATAAATTTATAACAAATTCCTACAATAATACAAGCAAATCACATTTTGTGACCTTCATATCATTTCCATTTAATTTCGTCTAAGGAAGTGTCTTGGCTCCCATATACCAAAAGAAGTGGAATATGTTCTGTGACTGGAAGATTTATTTTAGCTGTACAATTACCAAAAATATACTCTCAATTACTTGGTAAATCAGTGTCAAAACTGAAAGCATGATATGGTTTTTCTTCTCTACCCAAATGCCTGTTCTCCCCTCCCCGACAAGTTCCTTAACCATCATTCTTAGCTCTTGCAGTTTGAGTCTGAATTTCTTTGTTCAATCATCACTTACTGTAAATCAGATTTCTCTTAAGGTAGTGGTCACCATAAAGAGAAGTTACTCACCGTAGTAACGATGGTTCTTTGAAATGTGTCCCCGTGGGTGCTCCATGATAGATGTTGGGCTCGCCCCGGCGCCGCAGGTCAGATCTTTCCAGCAGTTTCTGCCGGACCACGAATGCGCCGGCACGCGCTGCTCCCTTGCGCGCTCCCAGCCACGTGCGCGATCCAGTCCCCGCCAGTTCCTTGACCAACCACCTCGGATGTTCCTGAAAAATAGTAAACAGAGATCCGAAGCGGGAAGGATGTGCGGGGGGTGGAACACCCACGGAGACACACATCTCGAAGAACCATCGTTACTACGGTGAGTAACTTCTCTTTCTTCCTCGAGTGTCCCCGTGGGTGCTCCACGATAGGTGACTACCCAGCAGTAACCCAAGATAGGAGGTGGGTAATTGGTTTATGTGCAGCTTGTCCCTGAGAGGACCGCTGTTGAGAGACGGGTATCCTCTTGGAATACCCTGTGAAGGGTATAATGCTTAGCGAAGGTGTCACAGGATGACCAGGTTGCCACTCTGCAAATGTCTTTTAGCGCAATGCCCTTGAAAAAGGCTGTTGATGCCGCCACCGCCCTAGTGGAGTAAGCCCTAGGCGGGGCCAGTAAAGGAGTCTAAGTTCGTAGCACATTTTTATGCAGGATATGATGTGCTTCGAGATTCTCTGCGAAGAGAGACCTTCTCCTTTTGATTTGGGAGCGAGAGAGACTAGGAGTTTATCCGTTTTCTGGAAGGACTTAGTCCTGTCTATATAGAAAGCCAGCGCCCTCCTCACGTCCAGGAGATGTAGGCGCGCCTCTTTGTTGGAGTTATGAGGCTTTGGATAAAACGAGGGTAAAACTATAGGTTCGTTAATATGAAACTCTGAAGAAACTTTGGGAACAAAGGCTGCATGCAACCGTAAGGTTACCACCTCCTTGGAGAATACTGTGCAGGGTGGCTTTGCCATAACTGCCGCAAGCTCGCTCACCCTGCGAGCTGACGTGATTGCAAGAAGGAAGGTTGTCTTCATCGTAAGGAGACAGAGGGAAACCGTGGCTAAGGGTTCTAACGGTGGTCCCATTAGCGCATTAAGCACCAGGTCCAAGCTCCACGAAGGTGGAAGCGGTTTCCGAGGGGGGTACAGGTTTACCAGCCCTTTGAGGAACCTGGTAACCATGGGATGGGCAAACACCGTGTGCCCTTCCTCTTCATGTCTGAAAGCCGATATAGCGGCAAGGTGGACCTTCAACGAGGATAGGGAGAGTCCGCCTCTCTTGATGTCCAGTAAATACTCTAGTATTACAGGTGTAGGCGCAGCAAGGGGGGCTAATTGCTTGGTAGAACACCATGCAGTGAATCGAGTCCATTTTTGCTTATAGGTCTTCCTGGTAGAAGTCCTCCTGCTACTTTCTAGGACTTGTTGAACTCCCTCCGTACATGTGCTCTCTAGGGAGCTGAGCCATGGATTAACCATGCTTGCAGTCACAGGCCTCGGGGGTGTGGATGCACTATGGACCCCTGGGCTTGCGTGAGCAGATCCGGCGCCACTGGAAGGGGCATTGGTGGACGGTCTGACATGCGTAGGAGTAAGGGGAACCATTGCTGTTGATCCCACGTTGGGACTACTAGGATCATTCGGGCTCTCTCTCCTGGCTTTCTGCAAGACTTTGTGGATAAGCACCATGGGAGGAAATGCGCAGAGCAGGGCGCCCCTCCACGAGATCGCGAATGCATCCCCCAGGGACCCCCATCCCAGTCCTGCCCTGGAGCAGTATTGTGGGCACTACTTGTTGTGTTGAGTGGCAAACAGGTCTATCTGGGGAAATCCCCATACATGAAAAATCGGTCGTAACAGATTGGAATGGATCTGCCACTCGTGTGTGAGTGCGAAGCGCCTGCTCAGCTGGTCTGCCTTCACATTGTGAGCGCCTGGTAAATACGAGGCTTTCAAGGTTATATTGTTGGCGATGCACCAGTTCCACAATCGGACTGCTTCCGCACATAAGGCACGGGACCGAGCTCCTCCTTGCCAATTTATATAAAACATGGTGGAGGTATTGTCTGTACTGATCCCGACTACCTTGCCTTGTATATGGTCTCGAAAGTGTTTGCAGGCGTTGAACACTGCTCTGAGCTCCAGTATATTTATGTGCAGTGACTGGAGGACCACAGTCCTTGCGTCACCTTTTCGCCCATGTGTGCTCCCCATCCTACGTGGGAGGCGTCGGCAGTGAGAAAAACAGATATTTGTGGTTGGTGAAAGGGCACCCCTGTTAGCATGTTCTTGGGGTTCACCCACCATTGCAGGGATCTGCGCACCTCCGTCGTGGGCGACACCACCCTGTGGACGGTGTGGGCTGCCGGTTTGTAGACGCTCGCCAGCCAGTGCTGCATGCTGCGCATATGCAGTCGGGCGTTCTGTACCACAAACGTTGCTGCTGCCATGTGGCCCAGCAGCTGTAAGCACGTCAGAACCGGCACCATAGGGCTGAAGGTGATGACTTGCATGAGGGAACCAATGGCGCGAAAGCGGGCATCTGGTAGATAAACCCTTGCTGTGATGGAATTTATACGTGCCCCTATGAACTCTATGTCCTGTGCGGGGTCTATCTTTGATTTTGCCAGATTGATGACCAGGCCCAGCGAAGAGAACATGTCTGCTGTGATGCATATCATGCGAAGTACCTCCTCCTTCGAGGCCCCTTTCAGTAGGCAGTCATCCAGATATGGGAATATAAACACCCCCTGTCTGTGCAGGTAGGCTGACACCACTGCCAAGGTCTTGGTGAAGACTCTGGGGGCAGAGGAGAGGCTGAATGGCAGAACCTTGTACTGAAAATGTTCTTTGCCTACCATAAACCGGAGAAAACGCCTGTGAGCCGGGTGAACAGTTATGTGGAAATACACGTCTTGTAAGTCGAGGGCTGCGAACCAATCTCCATCGTCCAGTGCTATAAGTATAGAGGCGACAGTGATCATCCAAAAGCATTGCTTGCGCAAGTACCAGTTGAGGCCTCGAAGATCTAGGATGGGCCTCCAGTCTCCTGTCTTTTTCTCTGTGAGGAAGTACCTTGAGTAGAACCCTTTCCCTTGGACTTGCTCCGGCACTCTTTCCACTGCCCCTATAAGCATAAGATGGCCTACCTCCTGCTTGAGTCTCGCTTCATGGGAGGCGTCCTTTAGGTGGGGGCTGGGTGGAGGTCGTGGCGGTGGGAGTGACTGGAAGGGAATCGCGTAACCCGTGGCTATGATCTCCAGTACCCATTTGTCTGTGGTGATCTTTTGCCACTGGTCGTAGAACAGTCGGAGGCGATGGTGGAATAGTAGCTTCGGACGACATTGCGCGATGGTAGTGATAGTGCAGCCCTCGATCTGTGTGTCAAACTTGTGGCCTTTGGCCCTGCCCCGAGGACGCACGGCTCTGTTGAGAACGTCACCTGGGAGTTCTGTACTGTTGGTGCTGTTGATGTCGCCCTTGCTCGTAGCCCCTGTGGTACTGGGGACGCTGTGGTTGATACTGGTATCATCTTTGTTGGGGGTAATACTTTTTCTTTCTGTATGGAGGGGTGTAAATCCCCAAGGTCCTGAGAGTAGCTCTTGAGTCTTTACTGGAATGAAGGACCGAGTCGGTTGATTCAGCAAACAGCTTCTGCGTGTCAAAGGGGAGATCAACGATCTTCGCCTGCAGATCCCTCGGGATACCCGATGTCTGCAGTCAGGACTCCCTGCGCATGACCACTGCTGTAGCTGTTGAGCGTGCTGCCGTATCCGCTACGTCTAGGGCGATCTGAGCTCCTGTGCTCGAGGCTGCGTAGCCTTCCTGCACGATGGCCTTGAGCACTGGCTTCTTGTCCTCTGGAAGCGAGTCCATGAGGGAAGTCAGCCTGGAGTAGTTGTCGAAATTATGGTTTGCTAGATGTGCTGCGTAATTCGCCTTTCTCAACAGTAGGGTAGAGGAGGAGTAGACCTTTCTGCTGAACAACTCTAGTTTCTTGGCATCTTTGTCCGTTCCCCCGTCTTGTACTGAGAAGTTTTCGACCTCTGTTGAGACGATTCCACCACCAGAGAATTTGGTTGCGGGTGGCTGAACAGGAACTCCATGCCCTTCGCCGGGATGAAGTACTTCTTATCCTCTCTCTTGTTTATAGGCAGAGTGGACGCAGGGATCTGCCATATTGTAGTGGCGGACTCCATGATTGCTTCATCAAGCGGAATAGCTATTTTGGAAGAGGCCGGAGGTCTCAGGTTTTTAAGGAGCTTATGGTGTTTCTCCTGCACCTCTGCTGTTTGGATGCCTTGCGTGAAGGCCACCCTTTTAAACAGCTCTTGGAACTGTTTGAGATCGTCCAGAGGATGGACGTCCCCTGGGGCCGTGGCCTCGTCAGGGGAAGATAGCGAGGAACCGCTAGGGTAAGCCTCTCTGGACCCCTCTGGGTCCTGTTGACAGTGATACATCCTCTCGCTAGATACTTGCAAGGAAAAAATCTCGGGGTTCCAGAATCAACTCCCCCTGAGATATCTGCGTTTCCGTCCCCATCCGCGATTGCCCTCGGGGATATTGAACCATCTGGGGGGGATCTGTCCCTGGGAGTACGCCTATGGTGTCCATGCCCTGCGTGATAGGGGCGACCATGGCAACACGGGCACTGTTCCAGAGATGGAGACCTGGACCACTCTGGAGGCGCATACCCCCTGCGTCTGGGGGAGCGAGATCATCTGGGTGATTGAGATAATGGAGAGACTGATTTGTGGCAGTACTCCGGGGGTTCAAAGCCCAGGAAGGGCGATGGTGGTCCGAGCCATGGTGATGCTGGCTGTAGGAATGAGATGGGGGCTCAGGGTATACTGGAGGTGACCCCTTCCGCCTCGTTGGAGTCCGCAGCATAAGTGGAAGGCTTAGAGCGAGTAGCCCTGCAGCCCTGTCTGGAGAAGGGCTGCGGTGCCGGGTTTTCTGTGCTGCCTTTCCCCTCCCCTGTGGGGCTGGCTCCGCCCCTTTCTGCGTTGGGGATCTCGGCCCCGCTGTCTGCGCCGCGCTCGGCACGCTCCGCTGCGGTGCTGCGCGGGTGGTCTCCCCCGCTGCCTGCAGGCCACGTGCCTGTGAGCTCTGCACCGCCGGTTCCCTGGGGGTCGGTGCCACTAGCTGCGGTGCCGCCGGTTCCTGTGCTTGCCTGGCCACCGCCCTGGCCACAGCGAGGGGCGGCTGTTTGATTATCGGAGGCTCAGCCTCTGCCACGTGTGTCTCCGCGCCGCCGCCGCTCAGCTGTGACTGCGGCTGGGGGCTATGCGTTCCACCCGGCCTGCTCGCTATGGCTGCCGGCAGGGATCGGGTTGGTGAAAGCTTCCTCCGTTTTTGCGCTGATGGGGTTAGGGAAGCAGCTTTCCTTTTATGGGCCCCTGCGGGTCCCTCCTGTTGAGGCCGCTCTGGCGCGTCTGGCTGGAGGGCCTTGTCAAAGAGCAGCATTTTCAGCCGCATCTCTCTGTCCTTCCTTGCTCTGGGTGTGAGCTTTGCGCAGAAGGAGCATTTCTGGGTGACATGAGATTCCCCGAGGCACCTAATGCACTGACTGTGCCCATCGGAGGCTGGCATCGCTTCGCGACATGACTCACGCTTTTTGAATCCTGAAGAGGACATTGTGGTGAGTCTTTGAGTTCTTAATAGGGTACTTAGCACCTTCTCTGTGCCTGTTCCCCTCTCGGACTCAGCCTGCCACGGCAGGAGCCCTAATGGCCTTACGTCCCCGGGCCTCCGCTGCTCCGCTTGCTACTAAGGCTGTAAAACTTTACTTTTTACTGTTTTTTTTTTTTTGAAAACAACAACAAGCTAACTTAAGCTAAAAGACTGAAAAAGAAACTCTAAACACTTTAAAAACATTAAATACGCTAACTCTGGCCGTAGCCTGAACGGATTCTGTCTGCAGCCAATGGCGGTTAGAGAGGAACTGGCGGGGACCGGATCGCGCACGTGGCTGGGAGTGCGCAAGGGAGCGGCACACACCGGCGCATGCGCGGTCCAGCAGAAACTGCTGGAAAGATCCGACCTGCGGCTCCGGGGCAAGCCCGACACCTATCGTGGAGCACCCACATGGACACTCGAGGAAGAAGTATACACTCTAAGCTAGTGTGGCAAGTTTGGTTGCCCTCACATATGTTAGTAATTAGTGCTGACTCTCCTGTGCTGCCTCCCCAGAACCCAGTCTAGAAAGACTGTCTAGGAAAACCCTATTTAAAAGTATTTCAAAATATTTACTAAGATCACACAATTAAAACAGGAAAATGATGTGTTAAGATCAAAACACAAGTGTCTTACAATTTAAAAAAAAAAAAAATTAAATAGTCACAGTATTACCCCCAAACAAAGGAAAACTACTGCTATTTTTAAACAAAAAAAATGAAAATGTCACTTTTAACATTTTCCTTAAATTTAAAGTATGATTTGGCAAATACTATCAATACAGTGAATAAGAGCAGATCATAAACATACTGGTGCAAAAATCTACCTAGAGTCCCAAGGTATTTATGGTCTGTACTTATTTCCCATATTGATACTATACCATACCGCAAATCCATTATTTTAAATTCAGTCAAACAGCCTAATTTGCTTTATTGCAAATTCAATTTGCCTACACTACTGTCTGCCATACTAATCTTCTTTGGGCTAAGAACACCAACTTGGTGCTTTAGTGGGTCTCAAATGGCATTGTGATTTAAAGAATATGACTCAGTCAGTCACTTCTCATCTGCTGCAAGGTCTCACCATTTCAGCCCCTTTGCCCTAAAATAGGGGTAGTACTTCCATACAGCTGCTAACACATGGCTCAGTAGCAAGCAAAGATGGACTAAGCAAGCTATACTTTAAATGGAAGACTCACACCTAAACTGTACCCTGAATGGCTTGAACAGTTTAAGGCACAGATAGGCAATCTATTTTGATGAGGGGCAGGAGGGGTGGGGGAGTGCAGCGAGAATTTGGTAAGTGGTCAAGAGAGACACTCTTCCATGATATTAATGGAGGAGGTGTGTTGTCTAGAATGGAGGTTGGATACAGAAGAGAGCTTTGGGTAAGGGACTGGAGTTGGGGTGGGGGATGTGGGATCTGGGAGAAAGTTTGGGTGAAGGAGAGAGTTGGGATCTGGGGCAGGAGACAGGGGTGCAGGTTCCAGGAAGGGTTATGGTTGCAAGAAAGGATTCTGACTTGGGGCGGGGGTGCAAGAGGAGTTGCAGGGTCTGAGAGGGAATTGTGACCTGGAAAAGGCATACAGCAGGGCTTGTAAGGTATTGGACTGCATGGTGTGGATGGGGGTAGGGTACAGGGTAGAAGACTGGGGGAGAGGGATGGGGCAGGGTGCCAGATGCAGGCTCTGGCAGGTAAGAGCTTACCTGGGTGTCTCTTGGCCAGCAGCCTTGACCAACAAGTTCCTCAGCCTGGCTCCCTGTCTTCCTTGCCCACATGCTGCCCAGAGCAGCCAGGAGGGGCTATGTGCTGTTCTAAACACAGACAGCCCACAGTGTGTGTGTGGGAGGGGGGGGCCACTTTGCATGCTGTCTGTCCTGCAAACAGGCAGCTCCCATTGGCCAGTTTTCGGGCAGCATGCAAAGCCTCTACCTCCTTCTCTTCCCCCTCTCCCCCCAACCATGCCACCCAGTGAGTAGTGTGCAGGGGTGGGACAGAGAGGGAGCCCAGCTGAGGCTCCTACTGCATAACAGGCCAGATCCAGCAGCTTGGCATGCCAGATCTAGCTAATGGGCCATAGTTTGCATGGTTCTATAATATAATATATGGAGATACACATCTCATAGAGCTGGAAGAGACCTTGGGAGGTCACTGAATCAAGTCCCCTGCCCTCTCACTATCCTCCCCTACCCCCAATCCCTAAATGGCCTCTCAAGGATTGAGCTCACAACCCTGGGTTTAGCAAGCTAATGCTCAAACTGCTGAGCTATCCTTCCCCTCCTGATTTAAGGCATCCTAAGAAAAAAAGACTAAATTTCACAGAATTTGCACTTCTTGCAGTCCAAGCGTTTGGGGTAAGAATGAACTGACATTCATTTTCTGCCAGACTGATTCTGAAGAAACAGAGCATGAGACCTCTATATGAGTGGAAAACAAAATACAAAACACGCTTCTTCCAGGATGCACTGTGGTGTAGAAGTCTTGTATTGTCACTGGTTGCCAGAATAGGATTTATCTACTCAGTTTACACTGACAGCAACAGAATACACAATAATGAAATCTCAGACAGTAAAATATTGGTGCTGATTTCACATTGCTGGTTCCTCCCTATCCCCCTGGGGAAAAAAATAATTCTAACATAGTTGGCTTAGTTCTTAACTACACCATTCTGCTCAAAGTCAAAACTCACAAGTTGTTCCCAGTAAAGCATAGCATGTTAATTAGTTTTAAACAGGTCATAAAAGTCATAGTTCACACATAAAGCAATTAAATCATTCACTAAAACCCCATTCAACAGCCAATGAAGTTTAACAAACTACTTCTCTCAGGGGTCTACCAAAGAAAACTAACAAACATTCCTGAAGTGAAGTTAGCCATTGACCCTTGTTATCAAAATTGAGCCAAATAGGGAATTTTATGCTCTAAACTTGAACTTTAAGTCTCAAAATGATTCGTAACTCTCCATTTCTCCACAGATTACCCAAGGACACCATGCATTTTAAAAGTGAAACTTTTTTTTATTTTTACAATATGTTACATTTATTCAGACATCCTCAACATTTATATAAAGGCAGTCATTTGATGTCTCACTTAAGATTAGTTGCTTTTATTTTTTCTAAACCAGTAGTTTTCAACCAGTCTGCTGCGAGAGCTATCCAAGTGACATGAAATTTTCTCAATTTCCCCTCACTACTGCGCTTCGCAGTGGGTTCGTCAGTTTCCCCTCACTGACAGGGGCAACGCTGACCCCACACATGCCTGGCCATGCCAGAAGGCAGCTGAAATGCTGCTTCCTGGACCAAATGGGCTGGCGGGGCGCCTGCCCTCCCCTCCCAGCTGTGGCTGAGGCAGAGGGAGGGAGCCTGTTGGATCTGGGAGATGGTTTAAATGCTCACACATACCCCTCCCCCACAAGTAAACAGTGGGTGTGCTTTGGAATTGTTTGCCTAATTGAAGCATGCCATGGTACTGAAAAGATTAGGAACCACAGTTCTAAATTTATTGTTACGCCAACAGACCCGGGTTGCCGGCACCAGGGACTGAACCTGAGCTCATAAGGGCTAAAGCCCTGTGCTCTACCACGTGAGCTAAAGGCCAGCTGGCTCTCTGTCAAACCTGTAAAGCAGAGACTTTACTCACCCCAGTATGAGTACTACACCATGATTAATAGTTTGATGTGAAATAAAGAAAGATGTATATATGGGTCCCCCATAAAATATTTTCTTTTAGTGCAGTATCTATTTATCATATTTCAAAACTTTTTGACCATAAAAAAATTCTAGCTGTTTCCATGTTTTCAGCTTTAATGAGTGTTACAATTACCTATACAGCTGTAGTATGGGTTGAACCTCTCTAGTTTGGCACTCTCTCATCCAGCAACATCTGTAATGAGGCACAATTTTAGTTAGCTGGACAATCAGTTGTCATGGATGTGATTAAGATTCCTGTGGTCCCATAAACGTGTCCACAGCCAGCAGTCCTGGGCTCTGTGTTCTATGCTGTTATTTAGCTGTAATTGAAATGTCTTTTAAGAGCCCAGTAAGCAGTGAATGTTTTAGTAATGTGTTACACAATATTAAACTCCTGTGGTCCAGCAAATTCTCTCATGCGGCACCATTCAGGTCCCAAGGGTGCCAGACAAGAGAAGTTCAACCTGTACATGCTTATTGTTCATGAGTAAGGCTCTGTGTTTGTGATGGAAGTCACAGATTCGATGACTTTCCATGACTCCTGCAGTGTCCCTTCCAGCTCATCAGGCCAGCCACTGCTGGTGCAGTCTTGCCACCCCTGCCCCCACCCTACAGCAGCACCTTGGTGTGTGGGGAAGGGCATCCTGGAAAGGAGACTAACTCACCTCCTGCAACTCCTAGCACCACATGCTCCCTCTGTTCACAGACACTACCCCCGCAATTCCCACTGGCCAGAGGGGAACCAGGGCTTGAGGCGCAATAGAGGCAGCACAAGGAGCTAGGACCTGGTAGTTGTGGCTTCTCCAGAGCTGGAAAAGGAGTCTGCCCTGGCCCCACCAAACACCTTGCCCCAAGTGCCTCCAGAACACCCAGGGCTGCCCCCTTCACCCCCAAGTTTTAGTCAGGGATATGCAGTAAAAGTCATGGACAGGGCACAGGCTATAAAATTACTGCTTACTGCCTGTGAGGTGCCCATGACTTTTTCTAAAGAACACTCTTAACTAAAACAGCCTTATTCATGAGATTCATGTCAAATATCAATATTTGATTGTATGCATATCATAAATGCTCCATTTAAAGAGTAAATTTCAAAATTCTTATCAGTTTATATTTAAAAAATAGTTATTTTGAAATCAACATTAATAAAAGGTACCCTATGGCATCTTACCTTAACCCTGGAGAAGTGTAGGGGTACCAACTACAAAATGTATGGCCTGTAACCTGCTGGAAGGTGGTTCCCTAAGCCTACACTGTTCTAGCAATACCTTGAAAGAGAAAAAGACAACAGCCTGCTTTGCTCCCTGATCCTCACAGTGGCAGTTGCCATGAAATGAGTTAGGGCTGCCACAGAAAAAGCTGAAGCTTCTTGGCAATGCATAAATTTTATTTTAAAATTAAATATTTAACATATTTATATAACCTTTGTTAACAGAGATGGCTTCCTTTAACTTTGAAGGGCCACACTTTCCAGCAGATCTTAAAAGGTAGATCCGTTACTTTCAAAGCACCACAAATGAACGAGGATTTACAATACACATCCACAAGTCTGTATAGTCTACTCAGGTAGCAGTGATAAAATGCTAGACAAAAATACACAATTTCAGTAGTCAAAAATCAGTTACATTAGAAATCAAATTAAAGTGTCAGAAAACATTGTGACATGAGGATTTCTCTTGCTCCAACTAAAACTAAACAATAAGCCTTCTCTTGTTTAAACCTTGTAACTCCTTTTTTTTTCCCCAAATGAAAAATGAGCATCCATTTGTCCTGTTTTTATACAATTATAAGTCTATTTAATTATACTTCCACCAGGTACAGGTCACCCCAAAGACACTTCATAAAGTATATGTAATTTAATAGCATAATTGATTTTCTTAAACTAATTTTTAAATCCTAATCAGAGTTCATTTTCTCCCACTGAATCAAAACACTATTTTAATTCAAGTAGCATCTTTAGTTGCTAAGCAGTTTTCCATAAGCCTGAGGGTTCAAAACTAGAATACTTTTTTATTACTCAGCTCCACAAACTACCTTATGTTAGCTACACATGCCAGCTGCTCTGTTCCTTTTCACATATTTAAAAAACTTTAAGCAGCATGTGGCCTTGACTATGTGCATACATCCTAGCAGGTTTAGTCTAAAACGGTTACAGTCCATTTGTCAAGCTATATCACATTTCCTCCACACCCTTCCTCTCATGAGTAACTGAATGCTGCTAACAGCTAAGTATGGCTACATACAAAAATGTAAGTGACCAAATCAAGGCTATTTTTGTTTAAATTTAGTAAAATTTACTTGTCTGCATGTTTTTAATCACAATACTATTAAAATTAAGGACAGGATAACAAAAACAAAAAGCCAAAATTACTAGTGACAGGTTAATCTAATTTAAAATGATCCTCTCATCCTGGGGGAGATGAAACCCCAGGTCTCCAAAATAAGGATTGTAGCTTGGTAGAGTTTTAAATTATTTGTCAAGATTAAAAAAAAGTTACGATTATCACCGAGTTTTCTCTCTCCTTGTGTTAGCAAAAGCCTGGCATACCACCTACTGCATTCAGGACAGCGAATAAGCAAGGTATGCAACTCCACAGGAATTCTTCTTTACTTCTCGAAAGACCAGGTCGACTCAGAAGACTTTGTCAGTACAGCTACACTATGGGTATGTCTACATTTATGAGAAGATTGCCACCCTGTGGTCTTTCTTCTGGAGGTTGGTTTTGCTGTGTGTGAAGACATGGCAAAAAACATCACTCTCTCTGGCCTTGGACATCAAACCTGGTACTCCACGCTATCACATGGAGTAAGGGATACCAATGCGAGCCCAAAGAGCCTCAATCTATGCTGGGGCAGAAAAATCGATTGTTATATTGATTCTAGTTACGCTAATGGCATAGCTAAAATTGCATGCCTGGGATCAACTTTGTTCCCTAATGTAGACCTAGCCTTACATGGACCTTGTTGCCAGGGTGGAAGAAGCTTGGCCAATATATCTGCAAAGTGGTTCTCAGACCATGCACTGGAACACAAAGTGGGTACCACACCCTCTTTGAATGGGGCCACCAGAGTTGTCTTAGAATTGCTGGGGCCTTGGGCTAAAGCCAAAGCCTGCAGGCTTCAGCCTTGGGCAGTGGGACTCAGGCTACAGTCTTTGGCCCCCACAATCTCCGGAGCTGACACCCTTGATTTTCAGCTTTGGCCACTTGCCCAGAGCAGGGGGGCTCAGGCTTTGGCCCCCCTCATCTGGGATAGTGGGGTGTGGGCGAGTTCAGGCTTCAGTCCCCTCCTCCTCAGGTCATAGAGTAACTTTTGTTGAGGTCTAGTACAATGAAGTCTGAGAATCCCTGAACATGCCTTCGCCAGCACAGATAAGTCTGTCACACCTCACAACTATGTTAGCGAAGTTTGGAGTGTAGATTTTTGCCTGAACTTCATTATCTTACTTGTTCCCAGGAACTAAGTAGAATCATAGAATGCTAGGATTAGAAGGGACCTTGACAGGTCATCATGTCCAGTCCCCTGCCCTCATGGCAGGACCAATACTGTCTAGACCATCCCTGATGGACACTTATCTAAAAACTGTTCTCAAATACAGTCTTCCCCCGCCTTACGAGGGTAATTCGTTCCTGAAAAACTCTTAGGGCGAATTCTTGTAAGTGGAAAATATAATTACCATTAATTTAAATGGGAAAACATTTTACGCATTCCTGAGCCCCAAAATTTACAACCATTTATGCTAAAACAACACCGAATCCCATTAAAATGAACACAATTACTTCAATAGTTAACATTAGTTATCATAACAACCTAATAAGGCATTTTCCCTTCATTAATTACTCTACAATATGTCTGTTTACCTGCAGAGATAGGGGAATGGAAATTGAAGAGCGCCTGGGAGGGGGGTGCAAAGCCGGGTAGATGCCTGTGGCTGCAGAGGCAGGGCTGGTACAAGGGGGCGGGCAGGGCAGAGCAGGGCATGGTGAGGCAGCCTGGCCTGAGAGCAGCTTAGGTTAAGTGGGCAGGGGGCAGTGTCAGGGGCTGCCTGTGCAGGGAGCTAGGCGGCAGGCAGAGGAGGCCCCCAGTTGGCAAGGGGTGATGCCTCGCTCGTGTGGGGCTGTGGGGCGGAGGAGGCCCCACCAGCAGCGGCCGAGGAGCTAAATGCAAAGGAACACCACAGGCGACAAGCGGCGCCCAAGGCACAGCTGTGCAGGGTTGGCAGCGGCAGCTCCCTAGCTGCCTGGGGACTGAGTGGCGGGGTTGGGATGGGCTGCACACCCAGCAGCCATGTCTGGCAGGAGCACCTGGGAGCCCACAGCCGCTGGCTGGGCCAGGGCACACCACTGCTGCAGAGCCGAGGCGGAGACCCAGACCAGCCACATGTAAAGGCTTGGCTGGGGGCTCCAGAAAACTGCTGCTGGGCGGGATGCTGCTGCGGGCAGCCATTGCCCGGAACCGCAGCCTCTTTCCCACTGCAGGGCATCTGCATCCTGCTGAGGAGCACGAAATTGAAATCGGTCCTCCTAAATTCGAGGCAATGCCTTGTAAGACGAGGTAGGGGTTTTAAATCAAACTCCTTGTAAACCTGAATTCTCATAACCCGAATGGGTGTATCTCGGGGTATGGACTGTATCTCCAGAGATGGAGATTCTACAACCTCCCTAGGCAATTTATTCCAGTGTTTGACCACCCTGACAGTTAGGAACTTTTTCCTAATGTCCAACCTAAACCTCCCTTGCTGCAGTTTAAGCTCATTGCTTCTTGTTCTATCTTCAGAGGCCAAGAAGAACAAGTTCTGTCCCTCCTCCTTATGACACCCTTTTAGATACCTGAAAACCACTATCATGTCCCCCCCTTAATCTTCTTTTTTCCAAAGTAAACAAGCCCAATTCTTTCCGCCTTTCTTCCTAAGTCATGTTCTCTAGACCTTTGATCATTCTTTTTGCTCTTTTTTGGACCCTTTCCAGTTTCTCCACATCTTTCTTGAAATGCAGTGCCCAGAACTGGACACAATACTCCAACTGGGGCCTAACCAGAGCAGAGTAGAGCGGAAGAATGACTTCTTGTGTCTTGCTCACAACATACTTGTTAATGCATCCCAGAATCATGTTCGCTTTTTTTGCAACAGCATCACACTGTTGACTCATATTCAACTTGTGGTCCACTATAACTCCTAGATCCCTTTCCGCCATACTCCTTCCTAGACAGTCGCTTCCCATTCTGTATGCGTGAAACTGATAGTTCCTTCCTAAGTGGAGCACTTTGCATTTGCCTTTATTAAACTTCATCCTGTTTACTTCAGACCATCTCTCCAATTTGTCCAGATCATTTTGAATTTTGACCCTATCCTCCAAAGCAGTTGCAACCCCTCCTAGTTTGGTATAATGTGCAAACTTAATAAGCATACTGTCTATGCCAATATCTTAATTGTTGATGAAGATATTGAACAGAACCGGTCCCAATACAGACCCCTGAAGAACCCAACTTGTTATACCTTTCCAGCAGGATTGAGAATCATTAATACTACTCTCTGAGTATGGTTATCCAGCCAGTTAGACTAATAGAGTGAAAAGGCTGAGCCATTCAAATATACCACAAGACAGCTGGTAGGTTGGTGTGATTCTATTACCATCACGAGTTCATTTAAAAAATAAATGCACCTTATTTTTTTGCTCAAACTTCGCTGACTCCAACACTCGGACACAACGGAAAACATCAAACTTAATTATTGTGCTAGATACTGGTAGTGGGAGAGAGAAGGCACTTCTTTTTCTTCAAAAAGCACTTTTTAAATGCACCAGGAAGCTTCCTATTTGCAAGCATCAGCACTCAACTTCCCTATAGTGCCCTGACAACGCTGGTTGTACAGTGATCATTTCTTGGCACAAGAGCAATGAGAAGTCCTGTGGCACCTTATAGACCAGACATTTTGGAGCATGAGCTTTCATGGGCAAAAAAAAAAAAAAAAAACTTCATCAGATGCAACATAGTCTGACATTGCACCTGATGAAGTGGGTCTTTTCCCACAAAGGCTTATGCTTCAAAATATCTTTTAGTCTATAAAGGTGCCACAGAACTTTGCATTGTTTTTGCAGACACAGATCAACATGGCTATGCTGCTGATTCTTGGCACAAGAATAGTTGACCAAGTTAATTCATTCTTCGGACTCTCTGCAAAGAGTAACAAATATGGTGGTAATCATGACACACAAGCAACTCCACTGAAATCTTCCTGTTTCACACAGGCCAATAAACAGGTGTCTGTCAGCTAGCTTTGGTTACTACTATACTTTTCCAAATTTGTGCCCACGACCTAGAGAGGAAAGACTGCAGTATCAAACTCCTCAGCCATTCCTTTTTGGTTTTGAGCAATATGTTAACATTTCATAGAAGTTTCTACAGGATAATTAGCTCAATAGCTTCAGAACTCAACAGAAATTTATGGCATTGCAAATATTACATAACATTCCACCATGGCATGAGGAGTTTAAATGTAAGCATCAACTAGTTTATGTAGGTTAATTACCGCATTAGATCATAACTTAACCATGAGAACTCTGAGCTGAATTTCAATTTCACAACTGAATTCAATAATTACATAATATACTACATAACAAATACTCTTAAGAAACGTACACATGCAACATGTACACTACTAATCCAAATACAGCAGTAGCCTAAAGTCTGAAGAATGAAATTTAATGTAGTACACATTTTTAAACTTCAGATTTATGTCCCTAGTCTGTTTTGTCAGAAGCTGCAGATAGATGGCAGGACAGAGTTTGTTACTTGTTCGGTTCACTCCCTCTGGGGCACCTGGTATTGGCCAGTGCTGGCAGACAGGATACTGGGCTAGATGGACCTTCAGTATGACCCAGTATGACCATTCTTATGTTCTTACACTGTCTTTTTCAGCTATCAAAAATCCTGTAATAACAACAAGGTTACCAAATGAGATGCCTTAGTCTGGAAAAAGCGAATTCAAAATTCACAAGCTGATGCATCCACTTATAGTACCTTTTCATATTAAAAGATCTCCTATAAAGTTTTTCGAGAGACAAGAAACTATTTTATAATATTTTAAATAGAAATAATTGTGTATCTCTATAGAGATATAGATATGCTATTATAACATCTGTTCAAAAAAAAGAGACTTGCATTTGTACTTACATATTTTTCCAAAATGCTTTCCAGAAAGTATTTTATAAATTACTTCATACAATACTATTAATATTACAGTTGAACTAGACAATGAGGTCATATTTGTTTTTGACTCTCTCTCTCTCTCTCCACACACACACACACACACACACACACACACACACACACACACACACACACAAAGTCAATTTAATAATTTACTATCTTCAATTATAATCAATACTTACATTATTTTATCTTCAGTAAGTCGGGATCAACTCAATGGACTCTGGTACTTCTACTATGAATGCCATTGTGGATACAGGTGTTTGACTATGTTGAACTCGTACAACCATTCCAGGAAATGCTAAGTTTAAATATATTGCTTATCTAGGTACAGTGTAATGGAGCGTCTCAATGAAGTCTCTAAGCATTACATGTAGAAAAGTTTTAAAAAAAGGTAATCAAAAAGACTAACAAGATGACTGCTCACTTAAGGGTCTTATACTAAATCACTCCTTTTTACTTTTAATTTCTGTACAAAAAAATTGTCAGCGTCAGGCCTCTAAGTTCCACAGCTACTGGTATAAGACTGGGCTTTATATATAAAAAATAAATCAGTTACCTAGGATTAGTGTGGCCAAAAGCCACTGTGGGTCTGGGGCAAGGTGTGAGGAGTCAGGCCAAGAACATTCAGCCCTTAGTGCTGCCCAAAGCACAGCACTGGGCACCCCACTCCAGCCTCCAGAGGAGCAACACTGCTGTGGTGTTTCAAGGGAACCCAGAGGTCCCAGATACAGCAGCCAGGAGCTCCAGGGCCCTTGGAAATACCTGGCTCCTGTGCAGTTGCCCTCCTCGCTCCCTGTCCCGGCACATTGGCAGCCTTCCAACAATATTCTAATTTATGGCATTACTAAAGATAGCTAACATACTGTAAATTAAAGTGTTTAAAGAGGGATAAAAATAAAGGGTGAACCATGGAAATCCCATCAGTTAATTCAGTGGAGCAGCTGGGAGCCGCAAGGGAGAAAAACATCCTTACTACAGTTCTATTGACGTAACCACTCTATGGCTGTGTCTACACTACTAAAACAACTTCAAAGTTGCTTACTTCTAAGTTCAACTTTAAAGTAAACATCTTCAAAGTACAGTGTCTACACAGACCTTACTTCAAAGTTAAGCTTTGAAGTAGGGCACTACTCCATTCCTGGGAATGGAGTAAGGACTTCAAAGTTGGGCTCCCTACTTCGAAGTTAACTTCCAAGTAAGGGAAAATGTGTGTGCAGACTCTCTGGTGGCTACTTAGATGTAGTGCCTAACTTTGAAGTCAAAGTTAGTTCCTAGTGTAGACACACTCTAGGGCTGTGTATACACTAGCTCCCTACTTCAAAGGGAACATGGCAAGTAGGGTGTCAGGAGATTATTAATGAAGTGTGCTGAGGTGCATATGCAGCACTTCATGAAGCCAATTCTCTCCGGTGGCAACTTCAAAGTGTTAAACTTCGAAGTGCTGGCTCGTGGGTAGCTGCGGCTAACCCACCGGTACTTGGAAGTGCTGGGCAACTTCGAAATCTTTTTATTCCTACATGCGAGGAATAACACTTCGAAGTTGCCGCGGGGGAGAATTAGCTTCATGAAGTGCTGCACATGCACTGCAGCACTTTATTAATAATCTACCAACACCCTACTTACCATACTCCCTACTTCGAAGTAGGGAGCAAGTGGAGACACACCCTACTTGTTCTAAGTTAGCAGTTCCTAGAATGCTTTTATGAGTCTTCAGCTACTGGTGTCTGAAACTACATGTATACTTTTGTTACTGGAATACATGTCAGGAAAAGACTGAATTTCTGAAATGTCATTCAATATGATTTCAGGCTTCAAAGTCTATGGTATATCTAAAGCTTGTAATAAACTTAGGATAAGTCCAAATCTAAAAAGGTAACTCATTTCCAAAACAAACAAACAAAAATTTAAGTCAATGGTCCTTGAGATACTCTTCCCCACAATACTCAGAAAACCTCACACAACCCTGCTTTCCCAAAACCCACATTGCACACACTATTATGGCAAGTCATTTGTGAGAGAAATTGGAATATTCCTTAAAATAGTCCTTAAAAATAGCTAAAGAAATCACAAACAGCCTTTATTTTAAATTCATGATTTCTATCTATCCTATCAGGCTCATCTCAAGTGATCAAAGATGTTCTCAGTGAGAACACAAGATACTTAGGCAAAAAGAAACCAATTTACCTGAAATTGCAGGGCAGGATTGGAAGGGCAGGTCAAATTGTGATTTAAAAGAAATCTAGTCACACTTATAAGCATGGAAAGACCACAGTTCTATTACTATAAATAAGGTTGAAAATATACTAGACGTTTTATATTTTGAGTATCTGAATCAGTGTTGAAGACTCAATTGTAAATCAGTAAGTCATCTTTCAATTACAAAATTACTCTAGCTCTTGAAGTTTTTCAAAAGAAAATTATTTTTCAGGATAAGATGACGTAATAACATTAATCAAAATAGACTGTCTCAGTCAGGGCATGATCTTCAGGGCATATAAACATAAAAGATGTAGTAAGAATAATGGGGCAGGGCGACATAAGACTTATCCTTTCCTATTTTTTCTTTTTTGTTTTTAGCATTCACTACAATATTCTGTTTAGGTCCTCACACCTTTGTTTTTTTGTATAAGTCGAGCACATTTTTCACTAAATTGCACAATTATTTGTAGCATATTTATTACTAGTAACTTAAAACTCATTTGAATTAAACTTTAGCTGAAGACAAATAAAGACATTTTCATAGTGGATTAAGTTTAACCTTCTTCTTTGCTAGAATTATTTGACAAATTATTATCCCTCTGGAAGTGTCTGATACCACTCCCTGGGTACACTGAGGAACTGTCACATGAGATGGGACCCGAAAAGTTACAGAAGACATTGCTCCTGCTAGAAGCTAGTTTTGTGGTTCCTTTCCAGATATATGGGAAGGGCAAGTAGCTTATTTGAAGAAAAGATTTGGGACTGGTCAGCTCAGGCTTCAAAGAGCTTCCAAGCCTGGGGGAAGCCTTGAGCTGAAATACCTTTCATAACATAAAGCTAATTTCCAAGAAAGTAAGTCAGTCTGCAGGAAAGACTCCTACATCAAATGACTAGCAGTTTAAATGTTATCTCAGACATGTGGGAAGAAAGAGAACATACAAGAAATATGTCTTAATTAGGTCACAACTTTTATTAATTCATCTACGTATTCAGCAATAAATGGCAGAATATAAGTTAGGACTCCTTTCTTAATAATTTCCACTGGTGTAGGGCTGCCAGCATCCCCCAAAGCCTCCACAGCTGGTTCTCAGACCATCACTGGGGCCCCATGACCTCATCTTCTGTCAGAGTTAAGGGGCTAGAGAAGAATTTTCTCCTCAGTGCATCAAATAATAAGAGTCACCACCCCATCTCCCAGCTTGTTTACAGGATGTCCTTCCCTAAATTCACTTCTAATTCTGAATCATCAAGGAGCCCATCTCCTAATACAATGAGTAGTCCAGGGGGCACCTGCCACCTACCAAACTGCAAAATTCTTATTCTTTGACTTACTCCACCAAATTGCCCTCACCAGCATATCTGGCAGTGAGGGATTTAAAAAAAAAAAATCCTTTCCTAGCCCTTTGTCCTCAGTAGGACTCTACATTTGGGGATTGGCCCATTGCCATTTTGAACAGCGGCAGTTCCTTTCCTACTTCTTTGCAGCTAGTAACCTGGGTGGCAGAAGGTTCTCAAGATGGAGGAATAATGTTTATATATTCTGGTCTCCCCTTTGAATACGGGGACCAATGGCTTACATACCTGCCCATACACTCATTCATATGAAGAATCTCGCCACACACACTTCAGGTCAGCCATCTTTCAAACACCAAACTGCAGGTGGGGAGGTGGCAAGGGAGAAACTATTAGAAGCTGCATATATCCTCCCACCCCCAAGGTCTCACAATCGAGGCAGAGTGACATGCAAATACTTGTGAGGCTGCAGGGGTTGCAATCTGCTAACTGAATTTAGAGGAATAGAAAAAGAGCAGTGCATAAGCCATTAATTGTAATATTAAATTACAACCATCTTAATTTTCAGCCAAACATAAGTAGGGACATATTTTCCTTCTTAAACTAAAGAACATCTGAATTTCTTAATTTCCCCCCCCGCACTCTCCCCTAATGCCTCTTCCTCACTCCAAGTCCTATCACTCTGTGTAATGCTCCATATTTTGTGACTGTAGTCCTCCCTCAACAACATTTCTGTGAAGAGTTGGTGTTCATGTAAGTCCCATAAACAGAGGTTCCAAAACATGGCACCTTCACGGAACCTTCTCAGGACAGAAATTAGCACAGCAGTAGGTGCTTTAACATGTGTGGTCCTTTGCATTGTAGCTATTCTGTGGTATAGGACTCAACAATGCAAATCACTTGTTGCCAATGTCACTACTGGGGCCTTAGAGTAAAGGCCCTGGCTCAAGGAATTAAGAGATTTTGTAAGAAGAGAAAATAGTATAAAACCTTAAGCATGTGCTGCATGTAGTACTTAACAGTGCAAAAGTGTCATTACATTAACAACATTTAGCACCTTATACCCAAAGGGTCTGAACAACCAATCTCTTGTTGTGATGTGGCTCCAAGAGTCTGGGAATTTGCATATCATCAAAAATTATGTTAGCCATTTCCAGGTTTGGACCACTGGAAGGTCAGGAACAGAATTTTGTTCCTAGAGCGGGGGTCAGCAACCCCTGGAACAGATGCCAGGAGTGGCACATGAGCCTGTTTACATCAGCACACAAGGAAGGAGCTTTGTTCTGTCCCTCCTCCTCCATGCATCTGGGAGCTTGCTCAAAGCCATGCCCCCCTGTGATTTTACAAAAGACCAGATAATGCTACCAACCACCACCTAAATCTGCATCTCTACCTAATAATGAAACTGTTGTAAGCAGGACTATTAGTGACTTTAAAAAGTATCACTGGCACTTGGATTGTCCATAAAAGGTCAAAAGATCAAATTTCAACACACTGCCTTGGAAAGGTTGCTGAACCCTGTTCTCAACAGCCCCCACCCCCCACCCCCGAGTCTCTTCATTTTGCTACCTCACCCTAAGAAGGTGTTGAAAAATTTAAATTGAACCCCTTACTCTACTGTATATATTTTGTTGGATGTAATATTTACCAAAATAGCAAAATCAAAACGTAGTAAATTGGAATTATATATATGATCTTGAGGCACTGACCAGCAGAAGTAGCATAATTAAAAATATTTGAATAATTGTATATATGTGGCTTCTGGAATCTTGAGATTGAGCTATATCAGGGATTAGCAACCAAAATAGCAAGAATGACCATTTTTTCCAATTTGGTAAAAAACTCGGTGATTCCAGAGCCGCAATGTATGCAAGTATGAGATGGTCCTTAACAAATAATGTCAAAACCATACTTTTTTTTAACTCCTATATTAAGAGCAGTGCACACATGATTTATAATGGACACATTTACTGTAGGACGTTCACAAATTTTTTACATATTCTATTTCCTCACACTTTACATTTATGTTTGTACCACTGTTGTCCTAACTTCTATTCACCAAACACTCTCTCTGGATGATGCTAGAGAGAGTTATCCAATATTTCAAGATCACGTATTGTTTGCTATTTAAATATGAGTTGTTCAGTTTGGGGCTTTCAGATGTTCATCATTTATCGAAAATAATCAAGGTGGGTTTTTTTTCTACTTTGCAGTTATAGCTTTGGGAGCCAAAAAGAAGTCCTTGAAGAACCACAGATTGCAGACCCCTGAGCCAGCTAATAGCTGATCAATGGGTATTGTAGATTCAGTCCTACAACAAACAAACCCAAATCTCTCCAAATTAAGTAGAGTTCTTGGTGGCTCACTTTACACAAGACCCATCACTACATTTTGATCTTTCAAGCTCAACAATAGTGCATCAATATGACTCTAAAAAAAAAATAATTAAGTGCATTATATTGCATGGGAAGAAGGGGACTAACTATAAGCTCTTCATGGCCGAGCCTGTATTTTTGTTTTGCTTGTACAACGCACAAAGAGATCCTGTGTCTGTGCACAGGCATTCTTACAGGGCAAAGAGAAAAATATTTCCATGTAAATGGACAGAAGAGAAACAAAACCCTGAGCCAAGTCAGCCTTCACCTCTGCTTGAGAAGTACCCGCTCAGACCTTGAGCCATTTTTGGAACATCAGATGAATTACTTTTGAGTTCCTCTTAGGACATATCCCTTGAATGGTCTGTCAGTTCAAAAACTGAAGTGGCTCCAAATGAATCCAAGTATGCTGATCTCTCATAGTGTTGTGTAGGGCACTAAAGCACTACTTTGCAGCATAGTGCACTGTGATCACGCGCTGATTGGTCTCTGTCACACAGAGGCAATTAGCAGTGCCTCAGAATGGCATCTAAAGGAAAACGATACCGAGTCTGCTTGAATCTGGACTTCACAGAATGAGGGACTAGTGCTTGACAATATCAAAAACCGTTTGCACTGATTCACAAATGGAAGGCATTATAGAAGCTCATAATATTGCTATTATTAGTGCAGCTACCGGTCAGAGCTAAAGAGAATCAATCTATTCTAAATTCATAACTTCACCCTGAATACAATTAACCGCTATCTGGAAATTAAAAAAAAAAAAAAAAGCAGCAGCAGCTAAGTCACAACTCAAAACGCTAATACTGTGCACTAAGCTGGAACCACAGAAAGCACACACAATGCTCACAATTTCTGATAAGATGTAAATAAAACAACATAACTTCAATATTCCAATTCAAACTGAAACAGTATTGTAATTATTGCTGGTGAATCACAAGTTTTTTGTAATAAGATGACTCACTACCAGTACAACTTATTCTACCAATGAAACTCAGTGACTGTTACCTCCCCAACACTCACCCCCCCGCGCCTCCCCCCCCCCCCCAAAAAAAAAGAACCACCACAACACAAACTCTGGCCATATACAATTTACACAAAAAATGGTTGTAGATATGAATATTAAAACCACACTCTTCATTACAATATCTTAAAAGGAAAGGCCATACTGAACACGTACATGCTACTCATGCTAGATTACAGTTTTCCAAATTTAGTTACATCAAATGAATTTCTGTTCACTGCCCTACTTCAGTTGCCTCATCGTCCATTCCTTGTTGTGGTGAGGTGACTTGTGTGCCTCAAGGGCCCGGTGAGCTATGCCAGCAGGAGCTACAGCACACGGAAGCTTCACCCAAACTGGACAGGTCAAAGGGTGGAGACAAGACAAATTTGGATCACCTCTACCTGAGGTAAAAGGGGTTGGCTTAGGGTTAACAACCCTATCCTTAAAAAAAAGTTGCAGAAACATCTACAAAGAAACTTACAACTACACAAATCTTGGGAGACATTGATAATCTGCTCGGACTGGTTATGAAGCATGGCCAGGAAAGTGAAAAGGAAGCTGACCTGTAGATGACTCTTGTCTCACCCAGGACAACCACCAAGTTCAGTAGGCAGAATATTCGGACCATGTATCAAGCAAGGAAGACAGCACAAATTGTAGCGAAGATGAAACAGTACAAGCTTGCAGTCTTGGGCTTGTTTGAAAACAGATGGACACAATCTGGGCAGCTACACCTGGCAACAGGTGAAACCCTCATCTATTCAGGATATGAAGAAGAGGATGCACGACACACAGAAGGTGTGGGCTTTACGTTCCCAAAAAAGGCATCTGGTGCTCTAATGGAGTGGACAGCAGTATCATCACGCATCATCACAACCAGAAAATACACCAAAGTGCAAAAGGTAGTAATTACGCAATGTTATGCGCCAACCAGTGAAGCAGCTGAGGAATGTAAAACAGACTTAAGTGTGGTGAACCAGAAAGCAAAGGATATGTTGATTTTGATGGGTAACTTCAGTGTGAAAATTGGCAGCATAAATAAAAGCACAGAACAGACCATGGGAAAAAGAAGGCCTAGGCAACATGAATAAAAATGGAGAGCGCTTCAGTAACTTTTGTTCCCTCAGTGGTTTGGTGATAGGTGGTAGTGTTGGATCCATAAGGTCATTTGGGTTTCATTGGACCACCAGTCAGAACACCACATTGATCACATCTGTATCAGCAGTCCTTTCAGAAGATCAATGCAGGACGTCTGCACTAGAAGAGGAGCAGATGTAGGCTCAGACCGCCATTTGGTCATCATGAAACAAGTTCAAGCTCAAGAGGTACACCACAAAAGTGACCAAGCAGGACTGAAATTCAGCACGGAGCAGCTGAAGGATTTAGACATGAGCTGGTTTCCAAGTGGAGCTGTCCAACAGATGTGCACTTCTGACAAACCTCATCCTGAAAGTTGCTACTGTGGAACAAATTTGCGAACACACCAAAACAGCCTGGAAATAAACCTGTGATACCACACTGGGAAAGAGGACAAGAAGTCACAAAGAATGGATCGCAGCAGAAACTCTGAGAAAAGTGAAGGAATGAAAGGACAGAAAAGCAGCAGTCAACAACCACAAAACAAGAGCAGTCAAGGTGGAAGCTCAGCAGTTGTATTCAGATGCCAACAAAGAAGTTAAAAAGGCTGTAAAATGGGACAAGAAGAACTTTGTGGAAAACCTTGCACAACAAGCCAAATGATAGAGAAACTGGATAAGTATCAGAGAGGTAGCCTGGTTAGTCTGTATCTTCGAAAACAACAAGAAGTCCTGAGGCACCTTACAGACTAACAGATATTTTGGAGCATAAGCTTTCGTGGGCAAAGACCCACTTTGTCAGATGCATGGGAGAAACTTGAAAGAGCTCTGTATCATCACACTGAAGCTAGCTGGGTTGATACATACAGTTGATCAATTACCCAGTACAGAATAAAAGAGGGGCCTATACTAACAAACCCAAGTGAGCAGCTCAGTAGATGGAAGGAACACTTTGAAGAGCTACTGATCCGCCCTGCCCACATGGAACCTCCCGAGTTATAACCTGCAAACATACCACTGCAAACTAAACAGCAGCAGACCTACAAAAGAAGAAATCAGAAAACCCATTGCCCAGCGGAAAAGCACTTGGTCCAGACAACATCCCCACAGAGGCAATCAAGGCAAGTATTGAGACATCAGTCAACCGGATGTATAATCTATTTGGGAAAATCTGGAACACAGAAGAGATCCCACAAGACTGGAAACATGGCTACCTTATCAAGCTTCCAAAGGAAGGCAATCTGAAGGAAAGCAAGAACTGGAGGGACTGTCTGTCTATTCCAGGAAAAGCGATCAATAGGATTCTCTTGGAGAGAATGAAGACAAAAATCAATAGATGGCTCAGGGAAGAACAGGCTGCTTCCAAAGCAAGAGGTCCTGTACTGACCAAATAGCAACTCTCAGAGTGATCACAGAGCAGTCACTCAAGTGGAACCTCCTCACGTCCGTAACCTTCGTAGGCTTTGAGGAAGCCTTTGGTAGTATTGATACAGACACTTTGTGGAAACTGCTGCAACACCATGGCATCACATCCAAAATTATTAACTTGATTATTTCAACATATGAACCCTCAACATGCCAAGTTGTTCACAATGGTGTCTTAACAGAATCTTTCAGCATACTGTCGGGAGTGCGACAATTTTGCCTATTGTTGCCTGTCCTATTCTTGATCACAATGGACTGGATTATGAACAGGACAACAGATGGCCATCAATGAGGCATTCAGTTGACACTTTTCGAACAGCTAGGGGACATTGCTTTTGCTGATGTTGCCAACCTCCTTTCACACTAACATGAAAGCAGGAAAGAAAAGGTCACAACGCTAGAGGAAACTGCCTCTGTGACTGGACTGAGCATTAACAAGGAAAAGACCAAGACAAATGAGGATCAACCAGTCCAACACCACCACCATTGCACTGGGAGGGGATGACCTGGAAGATGTGGAGCAGTTTACCTACTTGGGCAGTATTATGGACATAAAAGGAGAAACAGATAAGGATATCAATGCCAGGATAGGGAAAGGAACAGCTGCCTTCAAGACTCTCTGTCCCATATGGAGTTCACAAATATATCTGTGAAAACAAAACTGCAGATTTTCAGCACAAATGTGAAGAGTGTGCTGTTGTGTGGATGCAAGATCTGGCATACTAAAAAGTCTTCAAATCACAAACTACAGACATTCATAAACAGATGCTTGAGGTACATACTTCACATCAAATGGCAAGACTTCATCACAAATGAGGAACTTTGAAACAGCACAGGACAAGAACCACTTGAGACTGAAATCAAGAGAAGACAGTGAGGATGCCTAGCCCACACTCTCAGAAAACCATTGTCCATCAAGTTCTCGCATGGAACTCACAAGGAAAACACAAAAGGAGGAAGAACTCAGACAATGTGGAGAAGGTCTAATAAGACTACAAGACAAGACAACTGGAGTACTCCTGGAGCCAGCTAGAAGTTTTGTCCCAAGACAGAGTGAAGTGGAGACTTGTAGTAGGGTTACACACCGAGTACAAGGGTTAAGTAATTCTACTTCAGAGACAGACTTATGTTACTACTAAAGTCACTTTAAATCAGGACCAAATATGTAGCGATTATATTGCCCATTAACAAAATACAATTACAAAAAGATAGAAGTAGAGTAATAGCCAGGAATTTAACATGAGACTCAATTTTTTGCTAACATTTCTGTTATCAACCTTGTGGCCATACATATGAACAAGAGAAAAATCAACTAATTCCTACATAGGAACTTCAGAAGCAACAAAAACCCAACCATGAAAAAGTGGTTATGCTTACATTTAAAACTTTTTTTAAAAAAAGTATACCAGACAGATGAATACAATATAAGTTTTCAGACAAATTAAGGTCCAGTTTTAGAAGTGGTTGAAAAAAATTGAACAAAATAATTTCATTGAAAAAATGATGGGGAGGGGTTTTAAAAAAAAAGCAAAATATTTTGTGGGAATGAAACAAATCAAAAATCGAACATCTAATTTTTACCATCTGATCTGACTGGTAGTAAAAACATTCCACTATACCCAGTGCTTTATTGGTCTACCTCTGCTTCTATACAATCCTGCTTGGTTGAGCGGGTGGAGTCAGAGGGTGGACTATTACTCAGAAAATGTGTTGCTACTAAATTTTGAACTAGTACTCGGATGAGTAATACAGCCTCACACTTTACAAGGCAGCACAGACTAAGGTAGGGTGGAGGAAACAATACACAAATGGCTGCAAACATTTCCCTGCAGAAACTGAACAGGATGATGAATACACACTAGCCCACTGGAGTGCACCACTCTCCCCCAGATGGTGCATGCATCACTGCAGAGTCAATGACTTTTCAAAAGTGGGTAAGGGAGGGGAGAGAGAGAGCTGTGCACTGTCTCTTACGAATATACTTCAAGTACACTGCTGCTTTAAATGTAGTAGGTCAGCAAGTTCAGAAAGGAAGTTGTAGCTGCTGTAAACTGCTTTATGGAGCTGGAATACGGAGTGCGGACATCCTGACATCAGAGCCTCTCTCCTCCTTCTCTCCACTCCCTCACAGAAAGCACTGCTCCTGGGATCAACACTGCAGTGGGGCGGTGGGAGAGCCACCTCAACTGCTGCCAGCCAACTGCCCAGCCCAGAGATCTGTAACCTGCAGCTCTTTAAGGACTTCTTTGAGACTCCCACTACTCTAATTGCAAACAAAAAACAAGAACAAAACCACAAACCCTTCCTGATTATTTGACAAAGGGTGAATGTCTAAAAATCCTGCAACAAATGACTTATATCTAAATAACAAATGATATGTGGTCTCAAAACACTGGATAACTCCTATTTTAATATGTGCAGTGCATTGTGGGATACTGTATCTGCGTTTTGATCGCGTTGCTAAAGATTGTGGTCTTCCTGCTGCGAAGGTCAACATGCATTTTTAGGAAGAAAACAAATTAAATGTGAAGTAAAATTGGGATAATTTAAATAGGTTCAGGAGTGAAAGTCAGGAAGACAGTGGTACAAACACATATGAGAAACGTGAAGAAATAGAAAATGCAAGAAGTTTGTGAATGTCCTGTAGTAAACACAAATCATATTACAAATCGTTGCTTGTGGGCTGTTTTTAAAATAGGGGTTACAAAAAGTATGGTTTGATTTTGTTTATTAAGGACTGTCTCATATTCGTATGCATTGCAGCTCTTGAATTATTGAGTTTGGGAAAAAAAATGGCTCTTCTTGCTATTTTGGTTGCCAACCCGTGGCCCAATCCATACAGGACCTTACAGGGAGCTCAGGGGAGCTTATCAGGAGCTGTCAGCCCACCTTAGTTCCAAGCCAAGTGAGGACAAGCTGCTTTTCCAGAAAATCCTGCAAGTAGTGGACAAAGCACATGGTCAGATGTCATTAGAAGTTTGCATTGTGCACATTTAAATGACAATGTGCTGTAATAGATAAGCATTGTAACAATGAAGCCCTGTTAACTAGGTCAACCTTAAGCGAGGAAATACTGTAGAACAACTTGATATGGGACTCAATTAACAAAGGGGAATAACTGATGCCAAACAACGTGAGTTTATAGAAAATCTTTGTCAAATTAACTTGATTTTTTTTTTAGTGAATTTGGCTGACAAACATAAATGTTAATATAATGCAATTTTGGTCACACTTCAGCAAAGTTCTTCTGCTGACACACTAGTGTCAACACCAGGGGTTAGGTCAGTATAACTACAGTCCTAAGGGGTGTGGGTTTTTTTTCCCCTTTTTTTTTTTTTTTTTTAAACGAACACACTCCTGTAGTTATACTGATGTGAGTTTGTGCATATAGCTGGACTTAGACTTCTGAAAGACATCTGACCTGGTACCACATCACTTTTTGATTAAGAAATTAAACTACAAAAGCAACATGGTATTAAAATGTAGTAAACCTGCCTAACAGATAGGTCAATATTTACAAGTGAAATCATCCAGAAGGTGCGTTTCCAGTGCAATCCCAGTGATTGGTTCTGGGCCCTATTCTAGTCAACATTTTTATGAAAGATCTTGAAATAAACAAACAGATATTACTGATCAAATTGTCAGATGACAAAAACTGGAAGAGTGGTAAACAAGTAAGAGGACAGGTCATTGAACTAGCATTCTGGATTGCTGTGTATAAACTGGTCACAAACAAAGAAAGTGCATTTGAATACAGTCAAAGACATACACCCGGGGCAAAGAATACTGGGAAACTAACAGGATGGAGGATTCTATCCAGGAAAGCAATGACTGAAAGAGACTTGGGCGTCAGGAGCGATACAAGCTCCTATTGTGACACTGTGGCCAAAAGGGCTCACGTGATCCTTGGTTACATAAAAGAGGGGAATACTGAGAAGGAGTAGACGGGTTATATTACCACTCTACTCGGCACTAGCATCACCAGAACTAGACCATATTCTAGTAGCGTGCTGATAATTCAAGAAAGATGGTAAATTGAAGAGCGCACAGAAAACCAAGAGAACGATTTGAGGATTGAAAAACATGCCTTGTAGTGAGTAAGCTCCTTGTATCTATGTAGTTGATCAGAGAGAAGGGGAAAAGGAGCACGCTTATGGGGAACATAAATTTGATAATGGAAGACTGTGCAGTTCGGCAGACTAAAGGTATAAGATGTAACAAATGAAGGTTGGACATAGACAAATTTACACTAGAAATAAGGTGTACATTTTAAGTGATGTTTCTTAGCTCTTAGAGCAGCTTAATAGCTGTTGGAGTCTTCATCATTAAAAAATTAAATAAATAAAAGACGTACTTTAATTCAGACAAGAATTATTTCATGGAATTTCTATACACAGTGTTATGCAAGTCAGTCAAAATCATATTGGTCTATTCTGAGATTATCTATGAAGAAAAAGGAAGAGAACTGGAGGAGGAATATACTTTGCCTGAGGAAGGCAAAAAACACCCATAGAGAAGTATTTTCCTGGGGCAGACTAACACCAAGGAAGTTATCAACCATAGCTCCCTCTAAAACTTTGCTCTAGTAATGCATTTTAGAAATGAGTGTGCTTAGAGTTAACAAATGGGGGAGAAAGACCACTACCTCCACTTCTCCTAGATGTTGTTTTGGAGGGAACACTATAAAGGGAGAAGGGGCAGCGTTCCCACATTGTGTGCATCTCAGCAGCAGATGTTATCAGCAATAATCCGAGGCTCTTCTGCAAAATGCATTAATGACATTCTCCTGGGCTTGGCAACATTTCAAAGTTGATCCTGGAGACAGTAACACTGCCATTTGCCAGCTATGCAGACATAAGGTTAGTCTGGGTGATGACCCCAAAAGCCTAGGAACACTAGACAAACTGACACACATGCAATACAACGAAGCTGCTTCTACACTCGACCTCTCCCATTGGAGGGGGCATGATAATGAGGCACTAATGTGCATATTCAGTGCCTCATTAACAGGATGGCAGCCGCATGAATTTCAAAGTGCAGATTTCAAATTGCAGATTCACGGAGTAGATGGGGGCAGCTTTGAAATAAACACCTCACTTCGACATTCCCTTGCTCCCACAAAACCAGGTCAAAGTGGGACACTGAGTATGCAACATTAGCACCTCATTAGAGTGCTTCCTATTGCCTCGTTACCATGCCCCCTCCAACAGGAGAGGGCAAGTATAGAAGCAGCCTCAGAACGTATATAGAATAGCAACCTAACTCAGGAGGGAAGCAAGCAAGTACTGCATCAACTATGTAACGGAGGTTAATACCACTAAGGCTTTCCACAATATGATCACCTAAATCCACTAGCAGTATTCAATAAACATGTCCAAAAGGGGAAAAAAGATTACCACAATCACTCTAGTACAGTGGTGGGCAAGCGGCAATCAACCAGAGTTCTATGTGTGGCCCTCAAGACTTTTTGTTTGCCATTGCTACGTGCAGGGTTGCCAGATTCCACTGGTTTCTGTCCACCTAGTTTTTTTTCTTATCAGTATTACTAAAACGACATGCAGGTAAAACAAGCATACTTGAGTGGAGTCATCACTCACCTCACTTCAACACTAACTCAGAGATCAGCCTGGATGCAGAAAGAGCACAATGCTGCTACGGTCCAATCGGCACATCCTGCAAATTCTATGTACACAAGCGCAATTAGCAAAACTGCCCTGTCCTGGGACACACACTGTATGGAAGGTGCTCTTGAACAGTTTTAGGTAATACAGTTATGCCAGAGGATTTTCATGGGCTGAACATTGAGACCTGCAAACAGTAGTCTAACATGCTGCTGCTTTTGCCACTGCAGTTCCCAACAGAGTTCTGTAATTAACTGTTTTTGTATCTGTGGACAGCCTAATCCACAGACAGGAAATTTTGTATCCATAGGGCTCCAGCCACGGTCATGCTTCCTTTCTCCCTGGTGGAGGTTAAGTGCTTCAGATGTCTTATGGGATCAGCTGCTCCCACATAGATTCCTAACTGCTCCTGTTTTGTGTGAAAAGCAGTGTGATGGTCCAATCAGTTGCGGCCATATCTGTGTGAAGATGTGAAAACTGCAGGATAACATGCCATACAGTAGAATGGTACACTCAACAACTGACATGAACCACTGGGCAGAAAGACAACAGACCGTATCTGTTATGGTCTAACTGTGCAAGCAGCAACACCAGAAAGACTAGCAGCAGCTCCATCATCTGAAAATGTGCACATTGCCAGTATACCACACTGTCCACATGTGGGTTTGAAAAACATTACACTTCCAAAGGGTGGTACTGGGAAGATTTATCTATTGTGTAATTGCTACCTAGCTCACAAAAATCAGTGGTAAAAGAGAGAATAAAAATTGTGGGTGGAAATACCACATGTAAGTGTGTATTAAGGGCGGTTAGGAACTATGCGTTTATTAAAAAAAAAGTACAGGGCAGCAGTATGATATATGCTGGGATCCACATATCAGAACTTACATGACAACTTCTTGGATTTGTTTTAAAAATTCTCCTTCTCCCCCAGAAATGACATAAATACACACAAAAACCCCACACAAATGGGATCATGCCATCTAGGCTGTGTTAAACCACCTTCTTCTACAGAATCCTCCCACTCCATAAGTGGGCAATTAGTAGAAAGGTTCTAGAGGCAACAGCCTGGCAAATCAGTGGGTCTATACCCACCATTACTCTTTCAGAAAACCCTCCTGTTAAGGTATTTGTCATACAAGGCAATCTTGGGCATCTAGTACCAGCCCACTCCACAGCACCTTGGACAAAAATTGTAGGTAATCCCTTAGGCTGGGTCTACAATTGTCATAGAAGATCGAACACTCAGGTTTGATCTTCCAGGGTGCTGTTTCACGCATGTGTGAAACAGTGAGTTCTGGGGTCAATGTCGACCCTGGAACTCCTTGCAAGCTGGGTAAGGCCAATGGGAGGAGTGCTCCCATTGGCATTCTGCAGCGAGGACAGGGACAAATGTCAACGGTTGCTAAACTGATTTTTGGTATGCAATTGGCATACCTAAAATTGAGTAGCAGCCACCAATATTCAAAGTATAGACCCAGCCTTAGAGAAAAGTGTCCTCAGGTGACCTAAGTATTTGTGATTGATTGAATGTGAACAGTCAGAACCACCCATCCTCACCCACTGTGGTGAACTGAAGATTTTCAGTTCAAAACCACCATTCTAGACTTCCTGTTTTCTGACAGCGCTGAAATATTGCGTTGATATTGTTTCAGGGTTTCCAAAGCAAATTTTCATAATTTCTGATTCATGAAAACATTTGAAGTTTTGACTTTTGTTCCAACAGGGAACAGAAACCCAAAATTTTAAGTGCTGGAATTTCCTGGGGATGGAAATCCTCAGATCTACTTAATTTTGAAGTGAAGAACCTAATGTTTGCATTCCCAGAGTATGCCTATACTGCAGCAGAAAAGTGCAATTGATTAAACTCATCATAGAAGGCAATCAGGTAACTGGCTTTGTGGATATGGGGAAGACGGTGGCCAGTATCAGGCGGCATTCCCCAAGGGTCAGTCCTGGGGCCAGTTTTTTTCCAACATCTTCATTAATGACCTGGATAAGGGGATGGATTGCTCCCTCAGCAAATTTGCAGATGACAGGAATTAGGAGGAGAGATTCATATGCTGGAGGACAGGGATAGTGCCCAGAGAGACCTAGACAAATTGGAGGATTGGGCCAAAAGAAATCTGATGAGAGTCAGCAAGGACAAGTGCACAGTCCTGCACTTAGGACAGAGGAATCCCAAGCACTGCTACAGGCTAACAGCCAACTAGCTAAGCAAAATTCTGTAGAAAAAGACCTAGGGATTACAGTAGAGGAGAAGCTGGACATGAGTCAAGAAGGCTAATGGCATATTGGGGTGCATTAGTAAGAACACTGCCAGCAGATCTAGGGAAGTGATTATTCCCCTTAATTCAGCACTGGTGAGGCTGCATCTGGAGTACTGTGTCCAATTTTCCCCCCACACGACAGATAGGATGTGGACACAATGGAAAGCGTGCAATGGAGGTTGACAAAAATGATTAGGGGGCTAGAGCACATGACTTACGAGGAGAGGCTGAGGGATTTGGGCTTATTTAGTCTACAGAAGAGATAAGAAGAGTGAGAATTTGATAGCAGCCTTCAACCACCTGGAGAGTAGTGCCAAAGCGGATGTTCTCAGTGTTGATAGCTGACAGAACAAGGAGCAATGGTCTCAAGTTGCAGTGGGGGACGTCAAGGTTGGATATTAGGAAAATCTGTTTCACCAGGAGAGCTGTGAAGCACTGGAATGGATTACTTAGGAAGGTAGAAGACTCTCCTTCCTTAGAGGTCTTTAAGTGTGATCTTGACAATCCCCGGCTGGGATGATTTAGTTGGGATTGGTCCTGCTTTCAGCAGGGGGTTGGATTCAATGACCTCCTCAAATCTCTTCCAAACCTATGATTCTTACTCAGGTCAGCAAACACATGCTAGCTTTAATCAAACCTTTTGCACTAAAAACTTCAGTGTGGTTGTAGAGGTTCAGGCTAACCACTTGATTACAATCCCATCCAAGATCCTAGATATGTAATTGGATGGCTAACATGAGCTGTCACAGGCAACTATATATGAATGATCTTGGACAGGACTGTACTCATGCAGCTTGCCCAAGCCCTCATGGCCACATTTAGAGTGCCCACCACCCCAAGATGGGAATGATACATCCCTGATGCCCTGTAAATATACCTTAGGAAGATGGTAAGGTTCCCTTTTCTTCACTGGGAGTCTGTGTACAATTAACAGTAGCTGGAGGGTAAGGTAATTTTACTTGTGGAGTAAAATTGAATTAGTATTTAACTGGATCATGTAAGCTTTTGATAAAAAAAAAAGTATGATCATTTGACAGAAGTATGTTTAAAGAGAATTTTAAATATTTGCCACAAATACTATCCCAAACAGTGCAAAGGTAGTCTATAAACATTAAACTTTTACTCAAATTAATTTTATCTTCTAGGCTTGTTACAGAACATGAAGATTGTGTCATCAATCAAAGTTTAGTGAGGAAGAGTTTGGGATGAAGTGATTAACCATCAAAGGAAAGATCTAGACTTAAGGCAACAGATAGTAAAATAATTTACTCTGAGGATGTATTCCTTCTTATTTGTCCAACCAGTCATATCAGGTGACTGGAACTTAAAGAGTTTCTCTGGGAAAAGACATTAGAAATTTGGAACCTGGCATATTTGAACTGTTTTGTAAAAAGAGTTATTTATGTAATAGATTTTTAAAGGCAGACATGTTCATCACAATTATTTAGTCTGACCTGTGTAACACAGGGTATAAAATCTCACCCAGTAATTCTGGCATCAGGACAGTAACTTCTGGTGGAGCAAGAGTCTGATTTTTTTTTCTAAATGATAGTCTCAATTCAGAGATTTTTAGTGGTGGAGAATCCACCATAGCTCTAAGTAAGTTTTGCCAATGGCTAGTCACCCTGAGTTAAAAATTTATACGTAATTTCTAATTTAAAGCTGTCTAGCTTCAGCTTCCAGCCATTGGATTTTGTTATACTGTTGTCTACTAAACTGAAGCACCCACTACTCTGAAGAAATGTTCTCTCCCATGGGTACTTATGGACTGATCAAGATATCTATTCATCATTTCTTGCATAACTATATAGCTTGAGCTTCTTTAACATTTCCCTGAGATAAGTTTTCCAGGATACTAACCATATTAACAGGTGTTTTCTGAGCCCTTCAAGTTTTTTTCAAGTACTGAGTCCAGAATTGGACAGCCTATTAAAGTAAAAGTCCCACATGGTTTATAGTAGGAATCTGGTACTGTCATTTCTACTCAATAAACCCCTGTTGATAAAAGTAAATGTCACATTAGTCCTCTTAGGGACTAGGAGCTTGTGTTCAGTTATCATCCATCACAACCCACCCCATCTTCAGAATCACCTTCATGCCAAAATCACAATCACTCTTCCAGGTGCAATCTAAACTCATGCTTTGACTAGAGAAACAGAGCTTTTTTATGTACCACCAATACCTAACAGCGGTTAGAGTGGCAATATTAATACTTTTTCACATTTTAGGAGGACATCTATTTCTCCATAAAATAAATAATTCATGAAGATTTAGCCAGAAGATTTTTTGGAATAGGAATTCATCAGCATACCCTATGTTACAGGCGCTTATTATTTTGGATTAATAAGAGTCAGAGGTTTACAGGTTTTTGTACTACCTAAAACTTAAGTTACTGTGTCTAAGATTCCGTCTTATCAATAAATTTTCATTAACTTTGGAAGGCATATTATCTAGCATCCCCAGTTCCCAGTTGTATACTGATCTAGTAGAATATATAAATCAATAATAGCTTTCTAACAGATAGGTTTAAAAATATATACTACATGGAGAAAGAGAAAGAAAAATCAGGAAAGAATGTACAAGCTGTCTTTATTCAATAACCCAAAGCTTCAGAATTTTAAATGTATACTACTGAACTGTAACGCATGTTTGTGTAGTTTAATTTTAAAATTATAACCTCTACAGTCTGTAACAAACTGAGGTTGTGGAAATCTGTGACACTTAAGCCGCATCTACACGTGCATGCTACTTCGAAGTAGTGACACCAACTTCGAAATAGCACCTGTCACGGCTACACGTGTTGGGCACTATTTCGAAGTTAACATCAATGTTAGGCGGCGAGATGTTGAAGCCGCTAACCCCATGAGGGGATGGGAATAGCGCCTTACTTCGACGTTCAACATCGAAGTAGGGAACGTGCAGTCGTTGCGCGTCCCGCAACATTGAAATTGCGGGGTCCTCCATGGAGGCCATCAGCTCAGGGGTTGAGAGACGCTCTCTCCAGCCCCTGAGCTCAATGGTGGCCGCGTGGAGCGGCCCCTTAAAGCTCACCGCCCCCTCCCTTCCTGTGCAGGAAACTGAGAGAGTGTGCAGGCAGCAGCAGTAACACACGGCTAGCCTGCACGCTCCTCTGCAGCCACCCACACCCCCACCCAACGCGATGGCCACCCGGCAGCCCCCCCAGTGCCGCCAGGGGACCCCCCCCCAGGGGAAGCCAGGGCTCACAGCCCAGCAGCCAGGGGGGGGAAGCGGCAGCGGGGCCCCTCCTGGATGGAGGCTGAGCTTCGGGACCTGCTGGGGCTCTGGAGCGAGGAGAGAGTGCTCCAAGTAACGGGGAGCAAGAGGTGGAACGCGGATGCGTTCCCCCGGCTGGCCGACGGCCTGGCCACCCGGGGTCACCCTGCCCGCACTCCAGATCATGTCCGGAGTAAAGTGAAGGAGCTGCAGCAGGGTTACGCCCGGGCCCAGGATGCAGCCGGCCGATCTGGGGCCGCCCCCGTCACTTGCCCCTTTTACAGGGCGCTCAGGGACATCCTGGGGGCCCCCGGCACACCTCCTCCACTCCGGCCACTCTTGATACCTCGGCCGAGGAGCCCCAGCAGGCCCCGGAGGCGGAGTCTGCCCCGGAGGCAAGCCCCGCACCCCGGGTGCCCCCCCAGGAGCCCACCCCTGGGGCACCGGAGGAGGAGGAGAGGGACTCCTCCTCCAGTGACGCTGGCCTGCACATCATACTCCCATACAGGAGCTCCAGCCGGGCGTCCGCCCCCCGGGTGTCCCCTGACTGTGGGAGTGGACCGTCAGGTATGTACCCCCCCCGGTGCACCCCCCCGGGGTTGAGGGGCAGGGGTAATAGATATGGCCAGGGCCCTCCACATGCCCAGATGACCATGGCCCCAAGGACAGCAGTGGCATGTCCCTCACAGAAGCGCATCAGCCCCTGCCCCCCCCAGCACGACAGTGCCATGCCCCATCCCCGGGGCAGGGGGGAGCGGAACCTCTAGGGTCCCCCGGGCGGAGGGGGTGGGACACCCAGCAGCAGCAGCAGCAGCAGCAGCATGTGATGGAGTGGGGGGAGTGCAAATACGAGACTCAGGCGAGTTATGAGAAACAAGCTGAATAGCTCCCAGTGGCTAAGGATGATCCTGGGGCTACAACTGGCAGGTTACACCTCTGCCCTGAACAAAAAGAGGAGGGAGGAGCCAAGCTGGGATTGAATCGGGGGCGGCAGTTAGAGGCTAGGGGAAGGGAGCGCTGGAAGGCAGCCAGCCTGAGGAGGGGGAAAGCTACACCCCAGAGGGGCACCCCTCGGGGTCTTCTCCCCAGGATGGGTTGGAAGGACCGTCTCTGACTGCTATACTGTCACTTCTGGGAGAAACTGGGCACCTGTTGCCTAATAAACCTCCTGTCGTACCTGCTGAGCGAGTGAGACTCACTCCTGCCAGCGGACGGGGTGCAGTGCAGGGGGACCCCTGAACCCCATCACAGCAGCATCTCACGGGGATGGGGAACCTGCAGCAGAAGGGTGGGGGGACAAGGGCCACGGCTCGGGGCCCACACTAACGGCTGTCTCCACTCTTCTTCCCCACCTCCTGTGTTCCGCAGCTGCACCATTGGAAGGACCGGAGAGCACCAGCGAGGTGTCAGTGGTCCCGGAAAACCCTCCGGGGCCATCACTCCAGGCCAGCCCCTCGGCGGAGCAACGCCCGGCCCCACGGCAGGGAAGACGGCGGACGCAGCACCACCACCCGCTGGCGACGGACCCCCAGCTGCTGGCACTGCACCGTCGGCAGCTGGAGGTCGCCGAGCAGTGGCTGCGGGTGGAGGAACGCCGCCTCCACCTCCAGGAGTGGGCGCTGGCCTGGCGCCAGGAGGCATGGGGGGCCTACATGCGGACCCTCAACCGCATCGCGGACTCCCTGGCCCCCCAGGCCGCGCCGTCCGCTGCAGCGCCCACCCTGCCTGCTCCACCCGCTGCTCCAGCCTCTGCGCCGTCCGCCGTTGCACCACCACCCGCCACCAAGGGGGACCTGGGACCAGCTGACACTCGCCGGCCATATCTCCCGGTCCGCCCGGCCCCCAGCCAGCCCCGGCCAGGGCTGTGGCCGAGGCGGGGATCCCGGCCGCCCACCCCCAGCGCTGGACTGTAGGGGCGTGGGGCCCATGACGTGCCCCCCCCTTTATATATATTCCCCCCAGTTGATTGTTATTGTGCTGTAAATAGTTTGTATTTGTGACCCCTGTTTTACAATGCTGATCCTTACCCCCCCATGTAAATAGTTCTCCCCTTCCTTGTCTTCCCCTTTCATGTTATCCCTGTTTTTATAATATATACATATATAAGTTAGAATTTCCCTGTACATAGTTAGTCATTGAGATAGTAATAATAAGAGTTCAAAAGATGTTTGATTTGACAAACAACTGTCTGCTTTTATTTGTACAAGAAAAGTGTGGGGGGGGTGCTCTTGGGTGCTCTGTGGTGTGGGCTAGGGGCAGGGAGTGTTGTGGAGGATGGGGGGGTGCAGTGGGGGGCCTGCCAGCGTTCACCCCACGGCCTCATCGAAGTGGGCCCGCAGGGCCTCCCGGACCCGGGTCCCTTCGGGGTCCACCTGGCGACGGGGGGCAGCGGGTGGCTGCACATCGGCCCTGCTGGCCTCCACAGCCCAGCCATGAAAGAAGGCCTCCCCCTTGCTCTCCACCAGGTTGTGTAGGGCGCTGCACGCACCCACAATCTGGGGGATGTTGGTGGGGCCCGCATCAAGGCGGGTGAGGAGACGCCTTCAGCGCCCTTTGAGGCGGCCAAATGTGCGCTCCACCACCTGGCACGTGTGGTTCAGGCGCTGGTTGAAGCGCTCCTGGCTGGCTGACAGATGGCCCATATATGGGTGCATGAGCCAGGGCCGGAGGGGGTATGCCGCATCTGCGATGACGCAGAGGGGCATAGTGGTGTCCCCCACAGGGATCTCCCGCTGGGGGATGTAGGTCCCTGCCTCCAGCCGGCGGCACACGCCCGAGTTCCGGAATACCCGGGCGTCATGGGTGCTGCCAGGCCAGCCCACATAAATGTCCAGGAAATGGCCCCGGCTGTCCACCAAGGCCTGGAGGACCACTGAGTGGTAGCCCTTCCTGTTTATGTAGCATCCTCCACTGTGTTCTGGGGAGCAGATGGGGATGGGGGTCCCATCCAGAGCCCCGAAGCAATTGGGGAAGCCCAGGGTGGCAAAGCCCGCGATGGCGGCATCCGGGTCCCCCAGCCTCACAAGCCTGTGGAGAAGCAGGGCATTGATGGCGTGGACGACCTGCAGGGGAAACACATGGAAGAGCACCAATGAGGGGTGTGCAGGGTGTGTGTGGCCCTCCCCTGCCAGGGCACCCCCTCCCCTCCCCTCCCCTCCCCTGCCAGGGTTGCCTCCCCCTCCCCCCGTGGGTCCTCTTACCTCCATGAGGATAGCCCCGACGGTGGCCTTGCTGACACCAAACTGCTGGTCCACGGATCGGTAGCTGTCTGGAGTGGCCAGCTTCCAGACAGCGATGCCGACCCGTTTCTCCACAGGGAGGGCACGCTGCATGGTAGTGTCCTGGTGCCTGAGTGCGGGGGTGAGCCACTGGCATAGCTCCAGAAACGTCTGCCGGCTCATCCGAAAGTTCTGGAGCCAGCGGTCGTTGTCCCACTCTCCGAGCACCAGCCGCTCCCACCAGTCAGTGCTGGTGGGGTAGCTCCACAGCCGGCGGCATATGCGGTGGGGGGGGCGGGGTGCTGCAGGGTTGGGGGTTGAGTCCTCCTCCCCTGCGGGCAGCTCCTCCTCTGTGGCAAGGAGCTGCTCAGCTGCCTCCTGCATGGCATCGAGCAGGGCGAGCGCTGCTCCTACAGGGGCGGCTGTGTGGACCTCTGGCTGCTGCTGCTGCGGGTCCATGACTGCGTCACTCGAGGTGTGTGTGCCTATGGCTCTGCAGACCGCGTGCTGTGCAGGCTGCGTGTGTCTGGGAGGGGCCCTTTAAGGGAGCGGCTAGCTGTTGCCCCGGAAGTGCTAGTCCGCCCTGTGACCCTGTCTGCAGCTGTTCCTGGCACCCTTATTTCGATGTGTGCTACTTTGGCGTGTAGATGTTCCCTCACAGCGCCTATTTCGATGTGGTGCTGCGCAACATCGATGTTGAACGTCGACGTTGCCAGCCCTGGAGGACGTGTAGACATTATTCTTTTGATGTCTCTACATCGAAATAAGCTACTTCGATGTAGCGTTCATGTGTAGACGTAGCTTTAGTGGGAGAACTGAATATAAGGAGCTGTCACTGCAGTTCAGAACACAAGCATTCTGACAGAACTTTGAGGTCAGGGAATGGATTTAGATCATTTGCATTCTGACGTTTGTCTTGTTTATCTGAAGAATCATTAGGTCGCTAAAAAGCCAACTCGCATCTGAAGGGGAGAGGAAAAATAAAGCTGGACTGTTTAATTGAATTTTTTGTAAAAATCTCAGATCCTGGGGCCTTAGCCTTCTTACCAGACACTGGAAGAGAAAGTTATTTCAGTGGCCCAATAAATTGAGCTAAGTAGAGTTAATTCTATTCCTGCTCTAACTTAAGGGTCTGTTTAAAAGAAAAAAAAAATCACAATTAATGCCGCATAGAAATATATAATATAAAGAGGCAAGACTTTTAGAATGCTGGTATTTTCAACGGAAATACTGCAATAGAACTTTATGTAAACTGAAATACTAGAGCCTCATAATGAAATACATGCATTTAAGCAGTTTAAGTTTTCCTGCTTAATATAACCAATTCAGGACCCACTTCTCTGACCACCAAGGAGCCTGTTTATGCAGGCAAAGTTGCTTTTGGGCTATGAAGGGTCCATTAAGGGAGAACATGAGTAAGGAGAAAAGAGTGGAAAGTAAGAAAAGCTGCTTTTGTGCCTTGTGAATTATTCAATTAAGGAATGAACTCACTTTTCCTTGATTTAAAACATCCATCAAGTTACTCTAAATACATTGAACTCAAAGCCATTAAATTTAAAAATGTACATCTATTAAAAATCCTAGTTCGTGTTGACAGATCATACTTCAAAATAACCTTCTCTATTAAGAAGATTGCAAAATATTGTTGTTACCAAATATTTGTTCATGATTACAGATTTAGTAGGAGAGTTTTAGTCTTTAAACATGTACACTAAGAATAAACAAACTTCTTTCATAAACTCTTCCCAAATTGGCTTTGTTCATCTTAGGACCTCAGAAGAAACTGACTGGTTGTCCCTTTGCCCCTATTATATAGGGTACTCTTCCACCTAAAATGGAAGAGGCAGGTACAAGAGCCTTAGTAGACAATACAGAATAATGTAATTAAGGCAACGCTTCTTCCCAAGCACATCAGTTACCAAGGAGTGAGAAAGTGTGTCATGGGCAGATGTATAAGGAAATTTGAATGCTTTCTATCTATACAGAGATATCAGGTGGACGGCAGTATTAAGGATTGTCTAAAGAGAAATGGGTTTCTTTGGAATCTAAATCAGCAATCAGAGAGCTCTCACCCATAATTCACCTAAGAACTGAAATTCTAGGTCAGGTTGTAGGATAGACAGGAGATCTGAAAAATGCAGATTGTGGAGGCCTCAGGAGGAGCCACGGGCCTGGGCAGCTCAGTGCCAGAGAGGTTAGGTGAGTAACAGATGGCAGGGGAAATGACCTGAAGGAACAACTAAGGAAAAAAAAAGGAGGAAAGCTATGATGACCACTAGTGAGGAAGGCTGCAAGAGCAAGTGGCCTGAAAGGTGTTCTAAATAGGCAAGAAGGCCTCATCACAAATCCAAGGTGCACAACTGGGTAACACAATGGCAGATGGATTTCAGAGCAAGGTAATATATATGGAAGGATATGGCCTACTCATACACTGAGGAGTTTTAAAAGTTAACTTGGATCTTATTCTAAGTGGTTTTAGTTATCATAAGTAGTTTAACGAACTTGGTGCTCAGTACACAGCTGTGTTAAATAAAACCAAAACCCAAGAGAACAAGATGTTAATATATATGAAGGAAGAAAGAGAATACTGAAAATATTAAAATGTGATTGTGTGCTCCTCCAGATACATAAAATTAGCACATCCTCATCTTGAGTACTATTTGAATTTTGTCTCCCAGTGAACAAAGTTACTCTTACAGCAGGCCAATGTCCTGTTCTCTAGAGACTTAAAACTACATATATAATTTTACATTATGTGTCTGAGAATTTGTACCTATAGTAACTGCACCCTTTCCTATTAAGGGCTGAAAGGACTTACTGGCAGATTGCCAGATGCTAGATCCTAAATACTAATGCTGAAGGTGTTTCCAGTACTTATTTCCATCTCACGGTATACCTGGCACATTATCAAATACTTAGAAGGATTTGGTGTACCATAGCACTCAGTAAGTCCACAGAATCTGGGGGAGGGAAAGGAGAGAGAAAGGAGGGTCATTTACAATAGCAAGATCAACTATTTAGAAAGCATAATGGGGAACTAGTTGAACCAGCATGTTTTGAAGTATAAGCACAAATTGCAATCCTGTTGTTGCTTTCTCATTATGAAATCTGGAAGTTACCTATATCCACCAAAAAAAATTTAGATATCTGGAGTGAAGTCTTGCCCACTTCTTCCAGGAAGCAAACATGTGCAATTAATTTTAACATGAGTCATAGTCATTCTCAGTACAAAACTCAAATAAGTCTGAGTAGGGGGAAACCAGTCATCTGTGACCTGTATAATAAACACTTTCCTGAAGTGAATGCTATAGCTCAGAGAAGATCAAATAGATTGAAAAAAGAGATCCTTGAGATAATGGCAGTTTGATGGAGAAAGATCACATGAAACAGTTACAGGATTCAACTACTTAATGGTAATCCTGAATATGTTGATAGTTCCCAGTGAAATATAAACTCAGGTTGTCTTTTCCAAGAATTATCTTAATCTTTTTGTCAGATACTTTAGGGGCACTGGAGTGGCCCTGTACTCAGAGAATTTGAAGAGAATATGAAGAGTGGCATTTTATAACTCAGATTCAGTATTATGGGCAGAGAGCCACTATGACTGACTGATGATTCTCTACTAAAGAAAGTTAGTAACTTCAACTGTACTGATACATTTTAAGTCCAACATGTATTCACGCTTCAACTCTGACTGTCCTCATTAAAAGAAGGAAAAACAAAAAACTAGGGAGAAAAAGTAACAGCAGAAGAATGAAATTATCTGTGTAGTCCCTTAGAGAAGGTCTACACTACGGGATTAGATTGAAATAGTTTATGAAACTCCAGTTATGTGAATGGAGTAGCTGGAAGTCAACATAACTTAGTTCAACTTACCACAATACCCCACTAAGAGGAGTCAATGGGAGAAAATCTCCCATCAGCTTTCCTTATTCCTTACTACCCCATGGATTAGCAGGGTCAACGGGCAAATGAGCAGTGGTCAATTTAGTATGTCCCTACTCGACTTGATAACCTGGCCCCTGAGACATTGATCTCCTTAACATTAATCGACCCGTAAGTGTAGATAAGCCCTCAGTGATGGAAAGAGAAGGAACCAGTCAATCACGAATTGGTGTGTTAAGGGGGCACAGATACAGTTATAAAGGAAAAAAATAGATCTGAGTAGTTTGTGTTGTGGGGGTGTTGTACTTCTGTGCAGAAGAGGATGACTCAATGTGAAAATTAGAGACAATAGGGGAAAAATCTGCTAGCATGGAAAATTAAGATTAATTCCTACACCATTTTTCATTTGGGTATTACTTATTTGAAATTGAGCAGTTTCTAGGCGCACAAGCTTCAAACAGATGAGGCACTACTCTGAAAGAGGCTCTTAAAAAGGGTGGCAAAATGTCAGTGGATTTCTAGATCACCACTCCTCAGAAAAAAAAATCCCTCACTTGTAAACAGTCAGTCCTGCTCTTCATCTTGGGATCTTTGACACAGCAGGATCCATGAAGTATCTGCAGTTCTTCTAGGTGACAACCATATAAAAAGCTTCTGACCAAAAAGTACTATAAAAGCAGGTATAGCATAGGAAGCACTAGTCTCATTTTACAAATAATGAGCTGAAGCAACCCTGTAGCAGAACAAGGAATTTAACCAAGATCATCTGAATCCTAATTCAATGCTTCCACATTACACATCGTTCCTTTCTTGTGTGTACTTGTCTGTGTGTACTTTATAAAATACTTTATAGATTGAGAAACACTGTCTTCTCGAGTACCTCTAAAGGTACATGTACCCCCAATTGAGAAATATAGTCATAAGGTAATCTGAGGTCTTGAAACAAGTCCCTTTCAAACATTCCACATTATTGTACTCTTTTCAGGAGTCAGATTTATTTTGCATACCACCAAGTTACGCCTCTCTTAAAAGCTACTTACAATAAATGCAAAATATCACAGAAGACTACTACTGAAAACTTACTGACTTTCTACCATCTGATCAAATAAATTAATTTTAATAGAAATTTTGTACTTACATTTCAGTGTAATACATGTGGAGCAGTAGAAACAAGTCTTTGAATGAACTTTTAGATTTTAACTGATATTACTAGTAGTTATGTAGCTTGTTGTAAAACTAGGCAAATATCTAGATGAGTTGATGTACCCCTTGGAAGACCTAGGTGAACCTCTGGTTGAGGAACACTGGTTTAGGCATCAGAGATTCTGAGTGCCAGAGTAGAACAGGTTTAACCTCTCTAGTCCAGCACACTCATACCCAGCAACATCTGTAATCCAGCATGATTTTAGACAGATGGATGACCATTTATCATGGGTGTGGCCAGGTTTCCCACACACTCAAAGCCTGTTTCCAGCCACCAGTCTTGGCTCTCAGTGTTCTGTGATGTTACTTAGCTGTAATTTACCCCAACTGTCTTCTAAGAGCCCAAGAAGCAGTGAAAGGGTTAGTACTGCTGCTAGACAATATTTACCTCCTGTGGTCCAGCAAATGCTCTCATTCGACACCTGTCAGATTCCAGGGGTTCCAACCTAGAAAGGTTTAACCTGCAGTGCTATGAGTCCACTGTACTTTGAGGCAGCACTGTCAGACCAGGAAGTACTGACACAAGAGTACAGAGAAACACTTTAAATGAGACATTGGGACTAAAGTTCTCCCCACCTATACATCCTCCATCCCTTTCCATCAGTCTCATTAACTCCAAACCTCTAAGCCAATAAATTGATGCCAATTAAGGGCCAGATTTACTTGTATGCTTCAGCTGTTTTGCAGTTTTAAAGCACTTTTAAAACCTGCTTCCCTGGTTAGCACACTGTGGTGGTTTTGTGGCACCTGTGAATCTGCCTTTAAAACCCAGTCTTAAATGAAACTTCAAATCTTACAACATGCCACTAGAAAGCGCTCTTGGTAGCTTCCTCTTTTGGGCAATGTATATGTAGTGTATGAATAAAATTTAAATATTCAAGACATAGGAAATTTTACCCATGAATCCCAGAAGTTAAGATTAAAGTTACTGGAACATACAATCAATGGCAAAAACATATCATAGGGATAGGATCATTCCAAAGTACTAGTTACAAGCCAAGGAAACATTCAGTGAAAATTAAACTTAAAAACTCAAACATGTTAAGGAAGAAATGTAGAAAGAAATACCCCAATCACCTTAACAATGCCATAAAAGCAAAACATGGAAAAAATCAAATTTGATTTTGCTACAAGTAGAATCCTGTTTGGTCCAGTAAATATCGAGCTGTTCTAATTGTTATTGCATTGCCATACATAGCATTTTCAATGATGAATGAATCCATGGAAGCTTTCTACTTACTGCACTGGTTACTGTACATTTAAGCAGTGTTCCACTCACCCACCCACCCCCATTTATTCAACAGGCTTTTGAAAATTCAAAAATTCTCTCTTTTAAACAGGAAAAAAGACAAGACACTTGCTGACAAATATGGACATTTGGGCTACGTCTACACATGAAGCCAACATCGAAACAGCTTATTTCGATGTAGCAACATCGAAATAGGCTATTTTGATGAATAACGTCTACACGTCCTCCAGGGCTGGCAACGTCGATGTTCAACTTCGACGTTGCGCGGCACCACATCGAAATAGGCACTGCGAGGGTACGTCTACACGCCAAAGTAGCACACATCGAAATAAGGGTGCCAGGCACAGCTGCAGACAAGGTCACAGGGTGGACTCAACAGCAAGCCGCTCCCTTAAAGGGCCCCTTCCAGACACAGTTGCACTAAACAACACAAGATACACAGAGCCGACAACTGGTTGCAGACCCTGTGCCTGCAGCATGGATCCCCAGCTGCCGCAGCAGCAGCCAGAAGCCCTGGGCTAAGGGCTGCTGCCCACGGTGACCATAGAGCCCCTCAGGGGCTGGAGAGAGAGCATCTCTCAACCCCCCAGCTGATGGCCGCCATGGAGGACCCGCCAATTTCGTCGTTGCGGGACGCGGATCGTCTACACGGTCCCTACTTCGACGATGAACGTCGAAGTAGGGTGCTATTCCGATCCCCTCATGAGGTTAGCGACTTCGACGTCTCGCCGCCTAACGTCGAAGTTAACTTCGAAATAGCGCTCGACGCGTGTAGCCACAACGGGCGCTATTTCAAAGTTAGTGCCGCTACTTCGAAGTAGCGTGCATGTGTAGACACAGCTTTGGAGTGTATTCCCATCTCCAGCCAGGCTCTCTCCTCCGCCCCACACACTCCTTTGTCAAATCTCAGAAAATTACTTCTGTTGGGGGTGGGGGGTTGTGCTTGCCTAAAAGAGGCCAAGAAACAACTTCTCAGAATTTACATTTGTGTGTGAACTCCCTCCCTCCCACACAAGTGCCACAGAGTCGGGGTCTTTCCCTCAGTCAGCCAATAAAAGGACATGCCTGCTGTTCCAGGCTGACCATGCTGTCAGGCAGCACCATGTCCTGGCTTGCACATGGTTAGGGCTCCAAGGGTGGGAAAGATTTTCAGGGGCTTGCAGCCCCTGGTGACTAAGATATTCTGGGGCCTGCTGCTGCCAAGGAGAAGTCTCCCTCCTCGTGACTAAGATATTCAGGGGGCAGGGGGGACTAATTCAACTGGTCCCCTGAAACATGCCCCCCCACCCCTAGCAAGGGACCAGTGGGACTTGCTGTGGTTGGGAGGGTGGGGAGTCTCCCCCAGCAGCTAAGATGCTGGGGGGGTGGACTACTTCAACATTTCAACCAGCTCTGCAGCTGTAGATGACAGACAGACAGACAGACAGACACCCACCCACTCATCCACACCTGGCCAAAAATATTTTCAGGGGCTTGCTGTCCATTGCAGACACCTTCTACTTCGATATTTCTTTTAGGAAACGTTAAGGAAAAGATTTTATATCTTTCTTCATGCTTTGACACCCCCCCCCAAAAAAAAAAAAAGACCCACAGGGTGGAAGGCCAGTTGAGATTCCTGTTATAAGTTCAGTGTCTGAGATTTCACTGCCATCCCGTGTTGGCAATGTCTGTGCAGTGAAGAGGGAAGACAGATTTTTTTTCCTAGACTTCTCTATCCTCTTCCTTCTAACTTTCAGAATACAGTCTGTCCCTATGTTATTTTCAGGGATCGGATGCAATCACAGCAGGCGGGGCAGTCAGTGGATGTCCAGTTGAGAACACAGCCTGTACACAGAAACCTTATAGTGCACTGGAAAGCCCCAGACCCTCCCCTCAGCAACTCTCTTGTTTCAAAAACTCTCCTATCATCTCTTTCTTCTAGCTTTTCAGGGTCCCTGTGTTATTTTCAGGGAATGGATGCAATCACAGGAAGGGGGAGACTCAGTGATGGCCAGTTGAGAATTCAGTTACAGAAGAAAGATTCCTGTAAACTTCTTTGCCATCGCTGTGGATCATAGAATCACAGGGGTGGAAGGGACCTCAGGAGGTCATCGAGTCCAGACCCCTACTTCCTGCAGGATTAACTCCACTACGTCATCCCAGCCAGGACCTTGTCAAGCCAGGACTTATAAACCTCAAGGGATAGAGATTCCACCACCTCTGTAGGCAACGCATTTCAGTGCTTCACAACTTTTCCGATGACATATTTTTTCCTAATACACTCATCCCTTGCTATACAAGCACAATTGGTTCCCAACTTTCTGCTCATAGGCGAAAACTCGTAAGAGGGACACTAATGTACCATTAAAATACACGTAAAAGTCTCTGATTGGTTTCTAGTGCTCCTAACTCAGAAGGAGGGGCAGCAGGTGGCACTACTTTTGAAAGGTTACTGAACATTGGGTTTCGGGATTGGAGAGGGTTAAAGGCTGGGGCCAGTTTGAGGCCATGAGCAGGAGGAAAGGTTAAAACCTGGTGGTGGGTTGGGTCCATGGGGCAAGTGGGGGGGAGGGAATTCAGGCTGCTGCAGGTTGGGTCCATGGGGCAGGTGGGAGGAGGGTTAAGGTTGAGGCAGTTTGGGGTCTGTGGGGCCAGTGGGGGGGGGGGTTAAGGCTGCAGCAATTTGGGGTCTGAGGGGATGGCGCGGGGGGGGGTGAACAGGCTGTGGCAGTTCGGACACACAGGGCCAGTGGGGGTGGGTCAGGCTGTGGCAGGTTTGGGTGCGTGAGGGTTAAGGCTGAGGCGGTTTGGGTGCATGGGGCTGGTGTGGGGGGGGGGGGGGGGGTTAAGGCTAAGGCAGTTTGGGTGCATGGGGCTGGTGGGGGGGGTGGTTTAAGGCTAAGGCAGTTTGGGTTTGCGGGGCCGGTGGTGGCGGTGGGGGTGTCAGGCTGCAGCAGGTTGGGGCCACAGGGAAGGGGTAAGGCTCGCATTAGTGGGGGGAGTTTGCTCATCCAGTGAACAAAGGTAAACGTGCGTCCCTCGTTTAAGCAAGCACTCTAAAGTAAAGTACTCGTTTAATGAGGGATGAGTGTATCTAACCTACTTCTCTCCTGCTGTAACTTTAGACCATTACTCCTTGTTCTGCCACCACTGAGAACAGCTTCTCACCCTCCTCTTTAGCGCTCCCCTTCAGGAAGTTGAAGATTGCTATTAAAGCACCCCTAAGTCTTTTCTTCTGTAAACTAAGCAAGCCCAAAACCCTCAGCCTATCCTCATAGGTCTTGTGCTCCAGCCCCTTAATCATTTTTGTTGCCCTCTGCTGAATCTGCTCCAGCACATCCACATTCTTTTTATACTGGGGGACCCAAAACCGGACACAACATTCCAGATGTGGCCTCACCAGTGCCAAATAGAGGGGAACAACTACTTCTCTACAACTACTGAAAATGCTCCTCCTAATGCACATTAGTGTGCCATTAGCCTTCTTGGCTACAAGGGCACACTGTTTACTCATATCCAGCCTTTCATCCACCATAACCCCTAGGTCCCTTTCTGCTGTACTGCTGCTTAGCCAATCGGTCCCCAGCCTATAACAATGCTTGGGATTCTTCTGTCTCAAGTGCAGGACTCCACACTTGTTGAACCGCATCAGATTTCTTTTGGCCCAATCCTCCAATTTATCCAGGTCACTCTGGATCTTATCTCTACCCTCTAATGTATCTACCTCTCCCACTAGCTTGGTGTCATCCACAAACTTGCTGAGGGTGCACTCCAGTCCCTCATCCAGGTCATTAATAAAGATGCTGAACACCACCAGTCCCAGAACCAAGCCTTCGGGTACTTGAAATCGACAGCCATCCAGATATTGAGCCATTGACCACTACCTGTTGGACCCAACTGTCAAGCCAGCTTTCTATTCATCTGATAGTCCATGGATCCAATCCATACTTCCTTAACTTATGGGGAAGAATGTTGCAGGAGACAGTATCAAAAGCTTTGCTGAAGTCAAAGTATAATCACATCTACTGACTTCCCCAGGCCCACTGAGCCTGTTACCTCATCATAGAAGCTAAACAGTTTGGTCAGGCACAACTTGCCCCTGGAGAATCCATGCTGACTACTTTTGATCACTTTCCGCTCTTCCAAGTGCTCCAACATGGATTCCTTGAGGATCCCCTCCATCATCTTCCCAGAGACTGGGATAAGGCTAACCGGTCTATAGTTCCCTGGATTGTCGTCCTTCCCTTTTTCAAAGATGGGCACTACATTTGCCTTTTTCCAATCATCATCTGGAATCTCCAAGAGTCGTCCAAGACAATGGCCAAAGGCTCGGCAATGACGACTGCCAATGCCCTACTTCTCCTTCCTTCCAGCAGGAAACATGGACGTTCGTTTAGCATGGGAGTGGAATGAGGAAAATGAAATGTGGGAAGATGATGTCAAAGACCAGCATGCTATGGGGATGAGGGAACCATGGGATAGCTTCTCACAATGCAGTACTGCAACAGTCAATGTTTGCCAACTGAGTGCTGACAGTAATAAGTTGACTTTGCGAGGAGCATGTGGGAAGGATAGTCAAATTCAAATTTATAAATCCCAGAGTTACAAAACAGATAGTAATAAATTCAATTTTATGTCACAGTGTAGACATAGCCTATTACTTACTTACTACAGGCTCCTGGTTTTGGCTCCACAGCTGGTAAATAAATGACACTGCTGGGAGGAGAGGGAGCTGGAAGGTTCCAGGAACACCCCAAAGGAAGGAGGCAGCATACAGAAAACAGAACATTAACATGGGAAACCCAGTATCAGCCTCTTTCTCCCTCTGGATCCCTGGGGTTTGAAGAAGGGAGAAGTGTGGCTCTTTCGGCTCTGGTTAAGGGGCTATGGATGTCTGACTGCCCCCCATTCCCAGCTGGACTGCAAGGGGAAGAGAAACAGGAACCAGGTTGTTATTGGGGTGGGGTTAACTATACTTGGGCGTAGGAAGGGATTTTTGTCTGCCCACAGTGTTACATTTGTTAAATATTTTGAAACAAATTACAAAAATAATTAGAAATTGGCATGACTATATAGTTTTGACAAATAAAATATGCAAAATTTTAAAATACTGTGCAGAGAATTTAATTTTTTGGCACAGAATGCCTCTAGAAGTACACTTATTCAATGTAACCTCACCCCCTATTTACTGCGTATTATTCAAACCCTGCTCTGAACACAATTTCTTCATGAGATTTTTATGTGGTGCTTATGCCTATGGTATCCAAGTGCTTCACAAAGTTAACATACCTCTACAATATTACAATGATGTGAAGGGGAAGTATTACCCATGTTTCAGAGATGGGAAACTGAAGCAAACAAATGAAGGTCAAAAACTAATTTTGAGTGCCTAATCCAAGACATCTAGGGAAAGATTTTTCAAAGTATTTATTATTACATAACAGTGTTTCTTAAACTATGGTCCGCAGAACACTGGTCTTCCGTGAACTTCCAGGTACGCCCCAAGCACTTGGAAAAATACACAGATGGTATATATTTTGTGTTATTAAAACCAGATACAATGTTACTTCTTTACTGCTATGATACCTGGTTAAATAACTTCATTTTGGTTTTGCTGTATATGTTCCTGTTTGGGTTGGTTTTATTTTTTCATCTGACAATTTTTCTGAAAAATTTTTTCTTAAGTGTTCTGTGTAAAAATATTATTTGGTGTTCAGGGGTCTCAAAAAGTTTAAGAAACACTGTTACAGAGTACTTCAACTGTTCAAAGAGCAATTCCAATCAATTTCAGTTCGAACTGAGAGCATGTAACCACTCACAGGTGGACTTCACCCCAGGACTTTCGGAGCTTAGTGCATGAGCCTCTACGCTCTGAACTAAAAGCCAGTTGTCTCTCAATTAAGGCTGTAGAGGAAACTGGCTACATCTACACTATGAGAATTCCAATTTATTGACAATCAGCTTTGTAATGCAGGATTTTATAAATTTGAATTTGACTATCCTCACCTCCCCATGTGCTCTTCACAAAGTCAACTTACTGCTGCCACACTCAATCGGCAAATAATGACTCTTGCAGCAGGGCATTGCAGGCACCTATCCCACAGTTCCCTCATCCCCATAGCATTCTGGGTATTTTTGCTGGTATTTAACATCTTCCCACTTTGCATTGCCCTCATTCCTCTCCTGTGTTAAGACAAAATCCATTTTTCCTGGTGGAAGGAAGGAAAACTAGTGCATCAACAAAGATCACCAAATGCGCAGACTTCTCTTTCCTCTATAACTGAGCTGCTTTTTAAAACTGTAGTTGTAATTGAATCATGAAAGATTTTATTAAAAGAAATCAGCAGGTGTGTGGCTTCTCAACCGGCCCTTCACCGACTGTCCCCCACTCCCTCTATTACATATGATCCCTGAAAATAATACAAGGATAATGAAAAGCATGAAGAAAGAGTAGGTGGTAAAGGTTTTGAAAAAAAAAAAAGAGTTGTTGAGGGGAGGGTATTTGGCTTCCCAGTCCAATATACGGATTCTGTGCACAGTCTATATTCTCAACTGGCTCTCCACTCACTTTTCCCTGAGTGAAAGGGTCCAAAGTTAAAGAAGATAGGAAAAAAGATTTGTCTTCCCTCTTCACTCCACAGGCTTTAACTGTTCCCCACTGGCAGCAGCCAGGCCCTGCAATTTGTATCCCCTGGGGGAGACTACCCTCGGCGACAGCTAGACCCCCGGGTCCTTGTAGGGTGTGGAGTTGGGAGTTCAGGTAGCCCCCCTGGGTAGCTACAAGTCCCCAAAAATCATTGCTGCTGGGGGAGACTTCCCCCCCAGCAACAGAAAGGACCTGAAAAAGTCTTTCCCACCCTTGGAGTCCTAACCATGCGCAAGCCAGGACATGGTGCTACTTGGTAGCATGGGAAGCACAGAACAGCAGGCACATCCTTTCATTGGGTCGGGGCTAGCCACATGATGTGGCTGAGCATGGGAAAGACCCTGACTGTGTGGTGCCTGTGTGGGAGGGGATGCACAAATGTAAAACCTCTGAGAAGAAGTTTCTCTGCCTCTTATACAAGCATGACCTCCACAACAGCCTTGCTGCCACATTGTGCAGTGGGACAGCAGCTGGTGCCAGCCAGCGCAAAAAAAAAAAAAAAACCAACCACACACCAAGTGCTCAGCTAGTAGAGGTACAGACAGAACCACAAACTCCATGTTGGGGCTATTTGTAATGGGTAGATGCTCTCACAGCGCTAATAGTGAAGGTGTGTCGGGGGGGAAGACGTTTCTTAGCCTCTCATAAAAACACGACCCCACAGCCATACGCTTCCTGATCCCTCTTTGAAATTCATGGTCTTCCTATTACCTAATTCCTGTGCACCTGGGAAGCAGTGGCCAGAGCGGAGTACTGTGGGGTACATGCGGGACACCTCTGGAGACTAATAAATTTGATTTTAAGATGCAGCACTTCTACGCTGACTTTTACCACCCAGCCAGTTCCAACAATATTGTGATATCGATATTAGAGCTCCCTAAATCAAGCTAATGGTATTTACAGTGAAGACAGTCATTTTGTAATATCACGCTAACTGCCTTAAATTCAAATTTATCTCGTAGTGTAGACCAAGCCTCTGTAAGTGGTCTAAGTGACACTACATGGGATAGCGAACCATACACAGTAGGTGTGTGGATTAAAAAGTGCACAGCAATTCTGAAAAATCAAAACCAATTTTCTCAATTAAGACACCCAGGAAGTGAGGAAGACAATTTGCACTCATCTGTGAAGTTTGGTTTAAGTGACAAACTTTTGTTCATATGGCAACCCTGTGTCTGAGGCAGAGATACAATCCAATTCTCCAGGGAAGCAATCCAACTATTTCAGGTTTCAGGCCTTCCTCTGTCCCTGCAGTCCCCTGCCTCATTATTATCACCTTCCAACCTGTGAAACAAATAAGGCAGCACAGAGTACAGCTAATAAGTCTACCTGCTTTAAATCTTAAAGTCTTGGCACCACAGCAGCCCACGCAGCATCCAGAAGCAGCTACTGAGGGAAGATTCCTATTCAAGCACTGCAGACCTGGGCTTCAGTGCACCCAGTATAGTGGAATCTTTGAAAAATTTAGCTGCCAAATTCTAACAACTCTCTACTAAGCATACCCAAACTGATTTTTCAGTCTTACAAAGTGTTCATTTTTTTCATAGTAGTAGCAGCAAAAGGCAGAAACAAAGCATGTCCCTACCACAAAGGGAACACAAATTTCAAGTTTCTGCCCCAAAGCACGCAGACACTAAAAAGTCTTAACGAAATGGATGCAAAATTATTTTTCCCCGATAGATGGCAAAACACCACCTGACTCCTTAATTAAGGCTGCATGTATGTCATTTGCTCATCAGATTCACAATTTAAGAATCTGGTTGGACTCTCTGCTATTACCCGCGGATCACCAGGCAGATCAAACATATCTTTTCTTTGGCGTGTGATATGGAGACTACCATCCCCTTTAAAAATAGCATGACTGTCATTACTCCTGTGTTAGTCCTTAGAGACTAACAAATTTATTAGGTCATGAGCTTTTGTAGTAAAATCCACTTCTTCAGATGAATGGAGTGGAAGAAGTGGATTTTACACACTAAAGCTCATGAGCTAATAAATTTGGTGGCCTCTAAGGTGCCACAGGACTGATTGTTATCTGTGAAGTTACAAACTAACATGGCTATTACAGACTAACAAGGCTCCAAGACTATTCATACCATTGTCATTTAAAGACTCAGTTGTAGAACCGTGCAGTGTTACAACAGTGCAAACCTAATGCATATTTCAGAGTAATGTGGTATCCCCGTAAACGTAGATGTTGCAGTGACTCATGACCAAGTGGCCCTCCAACTATACTATTTCAGGGCAGTCATGTACATAAATCAGAAGAAAAACATTTACATGAAAAGCTTTTTCTGCATACAGAAGTATGTGGGACTCAAGCGTACCTGAAATAGGTTGCATTATTGCCCTCTATTTAAAGAAGTTCAATTTACATATTTGGTTCTAGTGAAGTTATCTAGCATTGTTGTAGCTGGCACATGCTAACTGATAATGTACTGCAATGACAGTAGTTGCCGCAGAGTCCCCACAGACAGTGTTATAGTAAGGTTGGTCCTTCCAGGCATGTTAGGCAAACAGAGCCAGAATTGGTCTGCTCTGGGTTGAGCATACCTAACACCCAATTCTATGTCAGTAAAGTGCTCTAAAAACCACAGATTCAGGAAACTCTTGAGGAATTTTCTGTGCTGTACAATTCAAGATGGAAAACAAATGGGTATAAATACTCTGCTTCCGTTTTTTTAAAAAAATGGATTTGCAACTCTGTCATCACCTCACTTTCAATAGATTAGATAATAGGGACTTTGTACCAGATCACATGAATATGTATTCTGAGAAGGAAGACAACATATCCATTGAGTTTTCAAGTTCAAACCGGATATAAAACACCGGAACAGATGTAGTTGGAGATAACTAAAATTTATGCTGAGATCTTCAGCAACCTGAACACTAGTGAAGAAATTACACTGGAATTATCCAGTGAAACAAGCCAGGTATAGTCAGTGAGACACATCCATAACACAGCAGGAAAAACATCAGTGTCCAAGTTTCCTGGGTCAGTCACCTTGGTTTCCCATATACCAAAGAATGGTGAGTCAGTAATAGTTCTACTGAGGATGCATCACGACAAGGTTGTAGGAGACGACAGCTCTCCACTACAATGATGCTAAAGTGGTATCAGTACCATGGACCATTTTGCAAGATGAATAGATGTCCAAAGGGTCCTTTCTTCAACATACTTAAAGTTGCTGGCATTGCAATTTTCATCCTTTGGATCTGGAACAATCCTGCATGGCACCAGACTCACACAGAAAGCACTTGTTCCCTATCAATCTTGCTGAATGACTCACACGCATAAAAGGAAGAATCCTTGATACCCATCAAAGAAGCACTTTTGCATCTTGCTTACCATCAACCCAGTCACCATAGAAGCACCTAACAAACTCAGCAGTTGATGCTGCCATGTCCACCCAAGGTCAGCTGACCAGACGATCCATAAAATGGTATGGAAAAGGCAGTGATTTTGCTTATGCTAACTACTCTACATCAATGCTGATGTGTGAAAACTGCATACATATTCACAGAGATATCTGCTAGTTAAATTATGGGTTTGTTTGTTTTTTTTTGCCTAAAATGTTAAGCAATTTTTCTTAGTTTCTGAATGCACTTATAAGGCAAAAAGTCCTTCACAACATAATTAATGTAATTTTCGCTCCTTAACATTAGTTTCAGGTTAAACTGAAGCAGATTTAGAATGCAACAGTAAGCATCATTCTTACTACAAGCAGATAAGGCCAGTGCTCTTTGCCTGTAGGTTTCCAAATTAAGCTTAAATAATGGGTTTTTATTTTTGCTGCCAAATACTTACCAACCTAGACACCATTTTTCTCATCATGACCTACACCACAAAAAAGATGAGGTCAAGTACCTTGGATATGAATGAAAAAATGTTGTACCAGTGTTCTCCCATTCCTTTAAATTCAGAAGAGCATGTGCTTGTGAACTTAGGTTAGCTGTTTTGAGGTAAGGTCTGAAATTCAGAGGACTGCAAGTTTCAATAGGAAATAGTAAGGGCTTTTATGAAGACAAAGACTGCCTCAGAGAGACTAGCTAGGTTTCTCTTTAACAGCCTTCTTTGGGAAGATGTCCTAAAGCCTAGTAGTATTAATCCTTTCCCAGAATTACCCTCTTAGACAAGAAAAGCAGCTCTTGGTACAGATGGGAAGACGTTAAGCTTGCAGAAAAGAACAGGACGCAGAAGATTACGAGTGTATGTCTAAACTGCCACGTTTTGTCAAAGAAACTAATGTCATGTGTTCTGTGGTCTGCCTGGCAAAGACCTGGTTGTCTTTGTGGGTCCCGAGTTTCCTTTCCAAGTGCTGTTCCCAATGTCTGCACTCACAGTGACTGATGTAACACCTCGTGAACCAAATCCTCTCTATTTCTTCAAGGACATTGCCTTTCTGTAGTAAGTGCTCCAAGCCAGTGCGCAACAGGGCCACCTAGGTCTTTGATATTAGATAAAAAGCACAAAAAGGAGTCTGTTAATTGTGAGTCCTACATTGCAACATTCCATTTCTACAGTTCCTTTCAAGGGTGAGCAGGAACAGTGAGTGAAAATGGTGGGAAAGACATCTTGCTAAGCACCTTAATTGTGGTAAATGAGGGCAAGGGGGTGGTGTAATCTGAATATATAGGCAACATATACTGCAGCTGGGGATAGAAAATTCCTTTTGCATTAAAAAAAAGACCATAGCCATAATTATGACACAACTGCCACAGGCAGGTAACATTATGGCGAACATCTCCCTGTTCAGGGTAATCAAGGAAACCAGGACACAATTTTTCCAGGCTTGTGGCTTTCGCCCTGCTGCTTATGTAGTCCACCTATACTCTGCTTTGGTTCATAGAATCATAGGGCTGGAAGGGTCCTCAGGAGCAGTCCCCTGCTTTAAACAGGATCAACCCCAACTAAGTCATCCCAACTGGGACCTTGTCAAGCTGGTTCTTAAAAACCTCTAGGGATGGAGAATCCCACACCTCTCTAGGCAACGCATTCCAGTGCTTCACCGTCCTCCTGGCAAAGTAGTTTTTCCTAATAGACAACCTACTCCTCTCCTTCTGTAACTTCAGACCACTGCTCCTTGTTCTGCCATCTGTCACCACTGAGAACAGTTTCTCTCCATCCTCCTTAGCGCTCCCCTTCAGTAAGTTGAAGGCTGCTATTAAATCACCCCTCAGTCTTCTCTTCTGTAAACTAAATAAGCCCAAATCCCTCAGTCTCTCCTTATAGGTCATGTGTTCCAGCCCCTTAATCATTTGTGTTGCCCTCGGATGAACCTGCTCCAGCACATCCACATCCTTTTTACACTGGAGGGGGTGGGCTAAAACTGGACACAACATTCCAGATGTGGCCTCGCCAGTGCCGAATAGAGGGGCTCTTGCACAAAATGATTGATGAATGGTACAGGCAAGTCTCCGACAATGGGAGGGGAGACAAAGTTCCAGTGCCATGGAATCTTAGGCAGAAAAATCTATAAATACCTCTCCAAAAGTTTCCACAGTACATCTCCACAATTCCATTGAGGCCATCAATATGCTGCTTGACCATACAGACTAACTACACGTGGATGCAACTCAAAGAAACAGCCAGCCTCTCAATTTTCTGTGCCCTCTTGCCTGCACTCATAAGCCCAGCCACTTACTTGCACCTCATCCTCGATTCCTGGTCCCGAGAAAGCAGATGCTCAGACAGGCTATGTCAGTCAAGAGTGGAAAATAGCTCCCAGCTGCCAGACGCACTCATCTATAATCTCATCGTCTGCATTACGTCCTCAGTGCACTGCCGCCATACCCTCCAAAATATACATGGGACTCTTTGCAAAAGAGATGATGTCCACTCTGAGGATTGCATCCAGCTCATTATAGAAACAGCACCAGAGCATCAGTTGGCCCCACAAACCTTATGATAGGCTTGTCACAGTTCTTTCATCTTTACTCTGCACTGCAGGGTGTCCCTCTCATAAACGTTTTCAAACAAGACTCAGGAAATATGCCTGTACATGTCCCAGTTCCTATGGGTCACTTGCAGCTGTGACTGGACAGATTCCTCTCCCCATACACTGATCAGATCCAACAGCTCCACAGTGGTCCAAGCAGAAGTGTGTGTGGTATGATGGCCAGGCATGGGAACCTGGAAAGGTGCCATGAAACCACTGCATGTGGAGCCAGCACATGGGTGGGAAGGAAGAAGGTGCCAGGTGCTCAGGCAGCAGAAAAAGGGACTTAAATTTTGGGGGAATTACAAGAGAGCAGGGTGGGTAGTCTGGTCAGCTGGCCGCAGAGCAGCTGAGTTCAAACTGCTGACCAGAGGAGCTGATTAATATTGGGGGACACCTTCCTGGAGACCAGAATAAGAGATAAAAAACCTTGAGGTGTCCAATCTGCATGTGGGTTGACAACTCAGGGAAGGGAACAAAATCCCTCATGGAGCTGTTTTTTTGTCAATGAAAATGGCTGGGTTTCCACAAATAAAAGTTGTGTGGCAGTGTGAATACTGAAGCAGTTTTGTTGACAAAAAGCACTTTTCCTCAACAAACCTTACCAGTGTTGATAAGCCCTTAAGTTCTTAAGGAAGCTGCTAGCCAGGAATGAGCCTAGATCTCCTTTCTCCACCACAACCTTTTCCAGTTCAGTGCCAAAAAGGACCATAGGAGAATAAATAAAAAACAAGCCAGTGACTGTAGAGTATGTGCAAAGAAAGAAGAGTCACCTTTTAAACTCCATTATAGTATTATATAACATTTTGAGTGAAACACATCTGCTAAGTAAAACAAAAAGCAGTCAAGTGGCACTTTAAAAGACTAGAAAAATAGTTTATTAGGTGAGCTTTCGTAGGACAGACCCACTTCTTCAGACCATAGCCAGATCAGAACAGACTCAATATTTAAGACACAGAGAACCAAAAACAGTAAGCAAGGAGGACAAATCAGAAAAAGATAATCAAGGCGAGCAAATCAGAGGGTGGAGGGGGAAGATCAAGAATTAGATTGAGCCAAGTATGCAGACGAGCCCCTATAGTGACTCAGAAAGTTCCACTATTTTCCAGTAAACCATTTTGCTAGTCTTTAAAGTGCTACTTGACTGCTTTTTGTTTTGATACTGTATAGACTAGCATGGCTTACTCTCTGTTACACATCTGCTAAGTGTACCTAGAAGCTTCAGTACAGTATTTTAAAAAATTGTATTCACTGTTTTGCTAATGTAGATAAGAAACAAAAAGTTGTGCTTTTATTTTCTAAAGTAGTTAGATGCCCAGATACAAAATTGAAATGTGTGTAAATGTTTGAGTCTGTGAAGACAACTGTCAGGTTTAATGAGGGCAACAGATTAAATTTAGTTTCCTTCCAGAATGAGTTAAACCTTATAATTAGCTCTTTATACTGAAACCTATCTCCTTCCTCCTAAAACTAAAGAAAGATATTTAAACTCAAGGAAAGGAATTTTCTATTTCAGCAGTCCCTTAGAAAGGTCTCTTTTCTAAAGAATAAGTTTTCAAAAAGGGCTAGTGACTAACATGTTCCAATGTTCCATCTCCTAGGGTTTTTTTTTTTTTGTTTAATTTCTGTTTTCACTATCAAAGTGTCAAATTAGGAGATGCTCAGTTTAAAGGTGTTTTTACATAAAGACAGATGTTTGGAGTCATGTCCCAAAGGCATTCAGGGTAGCTCTACACAAGTTGAAAACCCACAAGTTGGAAAGAAATTTCCCACAAGCTCTGTGTGTGTGCGCGCGCACACAGTCTTTCACACAAGACACTGAATAGCGCTTTCTTCTGCAACAAAGTGTACAAGGTACAGCGCACAAACTGTAAAGGTAACTAGGCCTTTTGTCATTTTGTTGCTCCTCCCACTCATACTTCGCCACACAATGTCTCGTTTACAGATTCAGACCACTCAAGCTCAGCACAAAAACCAATATATCCTTTATTGCAAAGTGAATCTATGATAGGGGTAAAATCTCCAAATACCATTACAAGAACTGCATAATAATTTAGTAGGAGAGGTCAACTATTCTCCTCCCTGCAATACAAAACCTCCCAAGTTTTGAAAATTTATTCAAGTTAGTTTTACTCAAAGTAGTGACTAAAACTGCAAAAGGAAATTTAAAGAGAGTATCTATTTTTACAATATAAATTTGCTCATCTTTATAAAAGTCACTTAAAATACTCATACTGTTTAACTATCATTTTAGTATATCACAAATACTCATCTCCCGCCTCCAAGACTAAGAAAAAAAAAACCACTGCTTAGTACAGACAATTTACTTTGTGTAATTAGCTAACTGATGCTACTATTACATAACTGCAGTGAGTAGGCAAATAGCAATCTTGCATATCAACCAGCAACTATTCATAAATGAGTGTAAAGCTCAGGAGACCAGCTAGGCTGCTGAGGGAAAAAAAGAAAAGAAAAAAAAACTCTAGGACTGATAGCTTTTCTACACGCTACTTGCACTTTCACCTCAGGAAGAACAGTTACCCCATCCCCCACAAGCCACTATATAACAGAATAAAGATAAAAGGTGGGGATTATGCCAAGTTAACCCCATGCTTTGTTCTCCCGCTCCAGGCACATTCAGTGAAAAGGTCTAAACACACATCTGATTTGACAAGCATTCAGGTTCACAAAGAACACAGTGAAAGTGAAATCATACTTGGGGCATTCATGGGTTCCTATGTCAAAGGTCATTAAGCAGTATTTCAGCTGTTGCTTACTGGGAATTAAAAGAGGGACTAGCTTAACCACCTCTAATGGAGACACTGACATGGGAGCTTGAGATGACCAAGAATATTTCACGGAATGTTTGCTAAGTTTTATCCAAAGAAAAGTAGATGATTCAGAAAACTTGCTTTTTAGCAAATTTTTGTCTTTTAAGTACAAATTAAAATCCCAACTAAGACTCCTATTAAAACTGAAATCAATAACTACTTATTATATATATAAATCACATTATCCCAATTTTTGACTACAGTTCAGCTATAGAGCAACTAATATTGTAAGCTGATCGAAGGCAGGCCCTGAATGCGTAATGTAATTGTTTCTTTGCCCCTAAACCCCCACCCTCCCACCTCCAAAAAAAAAAAAAAAAGCATTTTTTTAAGTCACTTGAATCGAGCACAAAATTCACAGGTCTAACTAGAACCAATTAAAACAAAACACCTCAAATAATCAATTTTTACAAAACTGTTCAAAGCGTTTTGAAGAAGCCAGTTAGCAGGGAACAATTTGAAACACTAGCAAGCTGGATGGTTACACATTTCAAGAGGATGGGAAATAGCAACGGATAACCGGTGAGGAAAAAAAAAAAAAAAAAAAAAACTAATTCAGGACAAATAATATATTCTTTGTAAAGCACACGTCCCCAACTACCAAAGACAGGTGAAAGTCCAGGTGTCACTTCAGCAGGTTGTGAAATTATGACTTCAGGAAACAGTAAGTTATAGAGCAAAGAACTCCCAGTTTTGCTTTGCTACTATTCCAGTTTACTATTTTTAATAACATTTCAGGCATGAGTTCTGGATGCCACATGTGAATACATAAGACTTCGTTTAAATATGTAATTTCTACAGAGTGCGGCTACAATAAGATAGATTCTGTATTCTATTCTGCTGCTTTGGGGAATAAATTGTCCTCATCATAAATTAAAACACCCTGTGCCGCTTTCACTCAAGACAGCTTTACTCAAGCTGTTCTGCCATCCAGAATCCCCATATGACCGTGTTCCAACAGAATGCCCTCTTCCACCCCAGCACACTCCTTTCTCTAGGGATCATGGGGTGAGGCTGGACAGCACAAGAGTCACTTGCATCTTCCCTATAATGAGGGACATATTCCTCACACACTACAATGCTATACGTTGCTAGAGCAGAACCTAGAATCTGGCCCAGTAGTTTCAATTTTCTCCACAAGAATTACTTACAAGCATTTAATGATTCAGTAATTTCACTGAGAACCACAAAATGAAACTGAACTATGATCTTTCTAAGAAGTGTTGTTCCATGTTATCCACTATTATTCCTACCTGTTTGCTACCCCCACAAGCATTTCTCTCCCCATTCTTGGTTATTAAGAATCATTGGAAAGCAATCATTCTACAACATAAAGACAGACATTGTACTTCAGGCAAATGGGGGAGGCAAAAGAGAAGAAGAGGAAAAAGTGGCAATCCTAATCTCTAGGTACAAATCCACTTAACATGAAAACAAGATGCCATTTACAGAGACACCCAATGGCTAACCAGCACAAATACATAAGCAATAATATACAAAAATTATTGTACAGAAATCTTAAAGAACATACCAGAATCAAAGGAGATTACAACTGATGACCTCTGCATTCACACAGCTCAGATAATTTAAGACTGAGTTACACACTTATAGTGCAGTGAACATCACAGAACGGTAAAATGCCACGAGAGATCAGCTTGGAAACAATGCCTTATGCTATACTGAGACAAGGTCAAGGTGTTATATAACGTTCTCTACCTCTAGCCTCATTTCTACAGCATACTTTAAGGGGGAAACAAAAGAAAAAACTGGATCCATGTGTGACCAAAACTCTATCACTCATTCAGGAATAAATTTTTTTGGTTGAGGATAAACTGATCACAACTCCCTAGACTAGTAAGTAACAGCTATGGTGTATGGTAGACCAAAAGGTAAAAGTAATAGGTCACTAACTTGCACCTGATCAAAGTGATTACAAAAGATGCAGCATGGCTTACAAAGTGATGCACAGGGGTATGAGGTAGGGGGGTCAAGTACTACCTCACAACCAACTATTACAGGCAGGGACCAGAAGGGGCCGGAGCAGAGCCACATGCTGCTCACTGGCTGCTGAAGACCACATTTGCAGGCACTGGTTGCTGAACAGAGGGCATGGATGTGTAGGGACTCCTCCCTCTCCTCCAGGCCCAGCTTCCAGGAACAGCAGCCCAGCAAACAGAAGCGTCCCTTCCCCAACAGCACACTTGGCCCCTGTCAGCAGCAGCAGAGCCTGGGCAGGGAGCTGGTTACAGGTCCTCTCCAGGCTAGGGTCTCTTGCAGGCAGCTGCTGCACTGTACAGAGGCAGGGCCTAAGAATGCCTGGCTTTAATTCCATCCTACTCCCCATGGAGGCCAGACTCCCAGGGCGAGCATTTGAACATCCTAGGGGGAAATGAAGGAGCAGGACAGAACTTCCCCAACTGGTAATATGTGGCCATGGACTGACTGAAGGGCAGGGAGGAGTTGTGGAGCTGTCCTCCAATTTAAGCTTGTCCCATCACCCACCCCCAGTATGGGGCAGCATGATTCATCTGTACAAGGACAATGAGTAAGGTTTTGGAGAGGATGAAAATCACTCTTTGCATTTTGCAACACCCCAAATTTAAATTGTTCAGGCTGTTCAAAATGGGACACAAAGATTAGATTCATGTCCATCCCTCACCAGATGCACACCCCTCAAAGTTTTCATCATTTCTTACACCCATTTCCATATCACTTTTGTTTGTGCGACTTACTGATTTGCTGCATTGTTTCTGTTAAAAGGGTGAACTGTTAGCTTTATGACTATGAAAAAAAGAAAACTGGAATGTCTATTTTCACTTCATAAAAAATTAAAACTTATCAGCAAAGCTGACCCAATGTCACCGGTAGCACATATTATGAATGACAGCGCCATCAATACAACATACTCCAGAATAATTTAAAAAGTTATCAGCTCACAAAACACAATAGTTTCATTGGTCTATTTCTGGCCTAAAAACTGACTATGCACCTGTTTATACCGCAGCCAGGTGTAGCCAACTCAGCCTCCTGGCGTACATTTACACAGACTGTGGCAGCGAGCCTCTCAGCCCAGGCCAACAAGCTCAGGCTTGTGGGGCTCGTGCTAGCATACTAAAAACAGCTGTGTAGGCAATGTTTTGAAGCCCACCCTTGTCCATAGGCTTTAGAGACCCTTGCTGGTAGGCTCTCTGCTATAAGATGTATTGATGTACCCTAGAGCAACTGGAGCAGCACAGAGTCTTAACTGTTAGGGATTTTTCATGATTAGGATTAAACAGTGTAGGAGAGTGAGAGACATGCTCCCTGATAGACTGTCCAGGCCCTAGGGCAGAACAGGACCACCACACATGCACAAGCTGTGCCTACACATACACCATCTACAAACTGTGCCTGTGCTGGCTGGTGCCCAGTAAGCTGTCTGCTGCACATGCTCTTCCACTACGGCCAGGACTACTTCATGCCCACCTCCGGTGGGGTTACCAACTGTCTAAATCATGCAAATTCAAAGACCCTTGGCCACTCCTTACCCCTTCCTTAAGGGTTTGCCCCCTGGCCCCTGCTTATTCCCTACCCACATTCTCAATCACTTGCTCTCCCCCACCAAGGTAGGGCAGGGGGTTGGAATACGGGAGGGGTGAAAATTGCAGGCTCTGGGAGCAAGTTTGGGTGTAAGATGCATATTCTTGACTGGGACAGGAAGGGATGCAGGCACTGGGTTGTGGCGGGGGGTGGGTTGTCAGTGCTTATCTCAGGCAGCTCCCCAAAGTGACCAAGACAGTATCTACTAGTCAGGTGGGGCAAAAAGCAGGGCTTGTCTCTGTATGCCACAGCCTGCAGGCATTGCTCAAGGCTCACAGCCAGTGAGAGCTGATGCTTGTGGCAGAGACAGCACGTGGAGGCCCCCTCCCCTCGGAGGCAAGATAGAAACAGTGCTCGCAGCTTTAAGGAGTGGTGCAGAGCAAGGGTGGACAAGAAGCCTGCCTTAGCCCCTCTGTGCTGCTAGCAGCGGCAGCCGGGGCCTCCAAATACTTTTAGATTGCTGGGCCTCTGAGCAACTCCCCGCCTCCCCCGGACCTCCCTCAACCTTCAACAGGCCGGGTGAGAGGGAAATAGACCATGAAAGAGAGGGAAACTACCAGCTTTACAAGAAGTGAATGAGGAAGCAGAGCAATAGAGAGATGGCATATGAGAAAGCAGCACACTGAGATGGAGACAAGGAAAGGGAAACTAGATATATATTCCCTGTGTGATGTGTTAAAGTTCACTTCATTCCTTTCATATAACATTTAACACAGATTATCCATAAACATGATAAAAGAGAAACTTTCTTCCCTCCCCACCTTTGAGGTAATGAGAATTTTTTGCTTCGTACTCACAAAATTTATATAAACTGTACATGTACACTAAAGACCTGAAACTTTTGAGAATGGATTACAGTTAGGTGCTAATTGAATTTTTCAGGTTAAAATGTTAGTGAGCTTTTTTTAAAAACAGCACCCTCAGTCACTTGCTAAATTTAAAATTTAGCAGTCCTATAGTTTAACAGAAAAAGGCAAAAGGGTTCAAATAGATTTCAACTTGATAGCTAAACAATCACAGAAATACTTAACTATTAAAAGAGGACATAAAAACTACACTACAAAAGCTATATAGACAAATGTGACCCTACTCAGACCAGAACAAGGACAGAATTTCACTATCTAAGCAAACTGATTTTTTCACCTGTTTTGGACTAGACAGTGTGGACAAAACCTGTTGCGATAAAGTTTCAAAATTGGACTTCTAAATTCAATTTGACAGTTGCAATGAGAGCAACACACATAGTAGTTTTGTTTCAAAAGGCACCATTGCCAGCTGGTTTGGAGTTAAGAGATTAGATGACTGAGAAAGAACTCATCACATAGAACACCATGGCATCTGCAGCTGTATCAGAGTGACTTGCAGTTTTTTACGTAGTGACGAAAAAAGAGTTTATCATAAGGACCAGAGCCTGAAAACACCACAGTTAACCTCATTTGCAGAAGGATTATTCACTGCATAATTCCCACCAAATTTTTGAAATAGATTTAATATCTGCAGTACCTCTGCCTCGGACAGCAATCAGCTTCCTCAATTATTCCACCATTATCTTGTTTTTATTTAAACAAGAGCTCTCTCTTGCCTAAGAATTAGTTTTTAAAACTTCAGGCAATTGATCTTTCCATTTGTACTGAACTGTCTGCTTTTTCTATAGCCTTCCTGACGTGTAGGGACCACAGAACAACAATCTTGAAGAGAAGAAGAAAAAAAAAAAAAATCACACGCTGCGTCTACATTAAGCAGCACTGTCGCCTACCTAGTTTTACATGTCTTATTTATAAATTGCTCACCTAAGAATAGCTTTAGAAATTTTTCTGCTTCATACTCAACACCTCTTATTTGCTGAAGGTCACCACTGCCCTTCAACATGCCTTGCATCCCACACACATGTATTGAGACTCACTCTACCAGGACATTGACATCTTAGCCAAAATGAATTGGAACGCTATGTTTTGAGTATGGTTGCTATTTCGCAATACAAGCGTACTCCAAAATAGTAACTCTATGGCTACTCCTTTTGCTCGAAATAGCAGCGCTATTTCAAGCGCATTATTCCAGTTCTGCTACCCCTTGTCATGAGAGGGGTTGCAGAAACCTTGAAATAAGCACTTATTTCAAACTCCAGTGCTGTGTGGATAGCACCAAGTTCAAAATAAGGTAACTCATTTATGCAATTTGTGTTGTGCAAATGGCATAACTTATTTTGAGTTAGGGACACAGTCTAAACACAGCCTTTGAGAAGCAGGAAGATTTTAGTAGCTAACATTGGCTGGCCACATCCTCAAGTGTTAAACTTGGCATTTACAGTAATGTGCAGTGGAGTTCATTATAAGAGTTCAGCATAAGAGTTCATTAGCCTGGCTCACATTTTACAGAGTCTCACTGGCAACCTCTCTTCCCATGATAAATGTGAAGGGAATGATTCATGCAGTTGAGACCAAGTAGACCATGTACATCAAGTGCCTATGTGGAAAGAAGTTATTTTTTAATGTTTCAGTAACTGTCTCCAGGAGTGACTTTGGTTCCATTTCCCTCCTACTCATTCCTCCTCCTCCACCAGAAGCCACTGCTCCACAGAAGGGATGTAGTTCTTCCTGGTCTCTAGCTTCTTTTACAGACAGCCACGCTTTTTCAAATGCCATAAAGAGCCTGGATGTCTGTAGAAACAAATCTAAGGAAAGAGATGGGAGCTGTTCCAAGTCATGTGGCAGCTCTCTGTGGATCACAGAAGAATCAACAGTAGGTTCCAGGTCCTAAATTCTCTCTTTAAAGTTGAGAAAATTTGAATTTTGAGGGAGAGAAAGGTTATAGGATCTAGGATTGACAGAAAAAGCTGGTGTAGAGGAACTTAAGACAAATAATGAAATGTTGACGTCATATGTACGTGAAAATAATGCATCCAGACTGACAGTAAATATGGTTAAACCAAAAGCAAGCAGCCAGGGAGTGAAGAGATGGCAAGTTATACCTGTCAAAGTAGTAAATCAGAACATGAATTCTGCTAGGCAAGAGCTACAAATACTTACATTATATAACAACAACTTAGTGCTCAAACGATGAAGAACTAGAGTTCAAGTGGTTAAACACTATCCCTTCCAATGTGAAAAGTTGGAAAACCTTTGGTATTTTTGAAAGGCTAAGGGCTAAGAATAAAATGCCAATACAGACAAGACTTACTTGGGTGAATGAAACACTTGAGAACAAATTTGGCAAATCTCAAAAAGTCCTTCCATAACAGAAAACCAAACTATTTCATGTTAGAGTATAATTCGGAGTTTTTCTTTGTTTTAAAGACATTATCCTCACTTTGAGCATGGAGGCAAGGCCCAGGAATGGTCCTTCATTTACAGATGAAATGAGGAAGGAGCAATAGCTCAGTGATTTGCGCATTGGCCTGCTAAACGCAGGGTTGCCAGCTCAATCCCTGAGGAGGCCATTTAGGGATCTGGGGCAAATAGATTCAAAATAGGACTGGTGCTTGGTCCTGCCAACTCAATGACCGCCCAAGGTTCCTCCCAGTTCTACGAGATGTGTATCTTTATATATTTAACACATGCTAGCTGTGCACTATGCAGCAAGCCTGCCACAAAGCAAATAAAATCCCCCTCCCCAAGGCTCTAGCGGAGAGGTTAGCAGGCAACGGTCTGTGCTTGGCACTCAGGGAGGAACATAGGCAGCAGAAAATGCTAAAGTCTGTGAAACCCTAACCTGCCGTGATAATGTCTCCAGGTTTAAATGACCCAGCCTGGCACCCTAACTCCTGGATAGTTCTGCACACCCCTTTGCTCTTTTGTTTCAACCAACCAGTAAAGTTATCTGTCCCATATCTTCTTTGTATAACCTGTGTCCCTGTCTCAATATATCATGCTTCTGGCCTCCATTCCTTCAAGCAGATTCTATATGCCTTCCAAAAGTTCTATAACACCCTAATATCTCTGGCTGTAGCATTAGATAAACTGTTCTGCTATCAAAACACTCAAGAGGAATGAGATGGATGTTCTATTTAACCACAGTATCATGCTACTTATCAGGGTAGCTAAAAAAGTCATTTTAAAAATATTTTTAATTTAAAATCAGATTTTTAAAAATCAATAAAATGCTAAATTTCTCATTTAAAAATAAATAAATAATAAATAACAACAACTACTACAATTACACCTCACAAACATGTTACACATACACTTGCAATCTCATAAAAATGACTTAATGGCTCTAGTCTGTCCAACCTAACTATTATTTCTTGTTTTTTCAAAGTTCTGGGCTTTCAATTTATGTTTCTTAGCAGACTAAAAAGTAGCATGTGCAAACGACAGAAACTGGATAGGATTGTTTTTGTTTTGTACTTATGTGGTGGTGGAACTTTGCCAAGCATGGCAGAGGAATTAGTTAAGACATTGTCCTTAAGACAGACATGCAATATACAGGAAACGACAGAAACAGCATGAAAAGAAACATTGGAGAAGACTAGAAAGAAAAGACAAAGACATTATTCAGCGCATGTGCGCACACATGCACACACACAGAGCTTCCTATATTCCTCCACACTTGTGTCACAGAAAAAAACATCATGGCTTCTGGGTGTCAGACACACACTATCTGGGAACATTTTGTAGAAATTTGTTCCTGGGGTAAAAAAGGAAAATGTGTCAAGTGTAAGCAGTGCAAGAAGATGCAGGGTTTAGTTTCAAGAATGAAATATCATAAGGAAAACTGCTTATTGGAAGAAAATGATGTGGCTGAAGATGTGGATACGGCTGAGTGAATCAACTGGTTAGTAACTTAAATAACTCACTTTGCAATGCATCATTCTTCAAGACTCTCTCTCTCTTTGCCTTTTAGCATAAGTGTGATTTGACAAGTAATTTCCCAAACTGGTTACTGTGTTGGATGTTGCTAGGGGAAAAAAAGTTTAGCTTAACTAATCCTCATGGATTGTTTAATTAGTTAACTAGGTTTAGAATCTATCACTCAGATTGTAAAACAGAAAGCTGCAGCAAGAGAAAAACTGCCACACCCCACTGAGTATCAGTTTCTTATTTTATGTAATTGAATACATGCCCTTCATTATGGAAAAACATGGTCACAGACCATAAAGGTGATGCCGTAAGTATCCCCTATTTTACTTCATTCTAACTCAGCTTTTCCAAGGGAACCCCATTCTACACTTGTTTTCCTCAAAAAACAGAGGTGTCCATGAGTTCAATAGGGCTTACTCCAAAATTACGTGCATTCTAATCAGTCAATCTTGGCTTTTTTGGTAACTGGATTTAAATCAATGATTTTGGGGTGCTTTAAATTGCAAGTTAAATCTCTGACTTTAATCATCTTGATTTAAATCAATGCACCTTGCTACTTATTTTCACATGCCTCCTACTGCCATTTTATTTCATTTGTTCCTGTATTTTGAGGGGGTATGGATAGCCATTCAGTATAGTATGGAAAGTTTCTGCTTGCTAAAACAATGCTTAAAAAAAAAAACACACACACACACACAAAAAACCATATTCACCACCACCTGTCAAATAACTCACTGAAGATTTTTATTCCACAAGTAGAATTTTATAGGGTCCTTGATTTGGCATGCTAAATTAGAACAAATTCCTTATACAGAAGTAGTCTGGGTTTGTCTAGTATCATTACTGTTACCAACTGAGAAAACAGAGTTTAAACCAATCTCTAAGATGAAATAAGAGGTATAAGATATTGGCAGAAATCTTACTGCATACATTGCATTATAAAGCTTAAACAACTACAAACAAGAAATTCAGAGCATTAATATATACTGGTACCAAAAGTTTAAGCATATAATTCACTGGTGGTACCTGAATTAGTTGAAGTCCCTCAAAAGGTTAAGTAAAGCTGACTCATTGATATAATCCGCAACATGCAAGAGTTTAATTTTTCAATTGGAATTGTGTTTGAGTTCCCTTTTACTACTCAAAAGTGCTGAAATTCCCCTGCACAAATCATCTCATAGAAGATTGCACCTCACCTGTGCCACAATCTAGAACACTTCCTCAAAAGCAGAAAGAAATTGATGTTGGTCCTGTAAGGCTCCCTTCTGATGAGAAAGTTAATATGCAGACATCAAAAACTCATGTATTTTTTTCTCCTAACCCATTTGCTATAGGAATCAACATCTGGAGATTTGCTTTGGCTACTTGCAACACATCCTAGCAGCAACAATAGACTGAACATCAATTCTATTCTGTTTCAGCTCCTGGTAGATAATATTTGGAGCAACATGGGTACAGGAAAGCATCTGTTTAGGAAGAGCAGAGCAGGAGGCAGAACTGAAGAAAATGTTTGCCAGGCTTTGGACGACGTCAAATCCAGAATTAGTTTGACTGATGGCCACTGTGATGCATGGGCTTGAAGAAATCTCCCCCCAAAGACAGTTTTGAAAGAAGGTCATGGGGGCTTAGCTCGGGAACCTTAAGTATGGAGAGAAGCTGTCCACAGGAACAAATTAAATGTGTATCTGGTAGTAAGAAGCAAAATCTCCCACTGTCCAAACATTTTCAGATGAATAATTCTCTAATGTTGGTATTGACTGCAAGTTTGGCAGGAAAAAAAAATTCTCCCAACTATTCCAGTTTGTCTCATTCAGTTTAGCAAAATTCACGACCTCCCGCCTTGCCCCAAACAATTTCAGTCTTTTCTTTAAGCCATCTCATCATGCTGCGTACATTTTTTTCCCTCACCCCTTTAAGCCACTACCATGTTTGTCTGAGGATATTCTGGAATCTTATTTTTCTTATTCCTTCCAAAAACTTTCCTTTTGTTGGCAACCCGCTGTAAAAATATGGTGGGAACAGCTGCCACCTTTGTCCAAGAGTCCATCAGCACTCTTCTGCCAAGTACCATTTAGTGAAGGGGAGTTTCCTAGAACGATGGGAATCATTCACAGTCCAGGCCCCAGATGTACTAATTTTGCAGCACTAGAATAAGCAGAAGGAGAACAGATATGTTTGTTCATGTAATCATTGGTGAAACCACTATCCCAATCTCTTGCCTCCCAGCAACATCCCTTCAAGGATTTTCTTTAAACCCTTCTCCACACCACCTCCTGTAAATGTCTGCTACAAAAGCAACAGAGTGAAAGACCAGGATTACATCAGTTTCACTATACGTCTATGGCCAGTCCCACATGTCAAGCGTTGGAAGCAGGAGCACAGAAACATAAGAACAGCAAGGTATGCTGGAAATCTCAGGATACTTGCACCAATTTTATAACAGACAGAATGAGAGATGAGCTCAAATGAAACATAATTGGAGAGAAGTGTGAAATGCTGGCTTGGGATGAACTGAACCAGAAGAATGGAGATAGAGAGTGGTAAGAAGTTCAAAAATCACCAAATGCCTCTAAAAGATCTCATTTATTCTTGTCCTTGGCTACGTCTACACGTGCACCCAACTTCGAAATAGCTTATTTCGATGTTGCGACATCGAAATAGGCTATTTCGATGAATAACGTCTACACGTCCTCCAGGGCTGGCAACGTCGATGTTCAACTTCGACGTTGCTCAGCCCAACATCGAAATAGGCACAGCGAGGGAACGTCTACACGCCAAAGTAGCACACATCGAAATAAGGGAGCCAGGCACAGCTGCAGACAGGGTCACGGGGCGGACTCAACAGCAAGTCGCTCCCTTAAAGGGCCCCTCCCAGACACACTTTCATTAAACAGTGCAAGATACACAGAGCCAACAACTAGTTGCAGACCCTGTATATGCAGCACGGACCCCCAGCTGCAGCAGCAGCAGCCAGAAGCCCTGGGCTAAGGGCTGCTGCCCACGGTGACCACAGAGCCCCGCAAGGGCTGGAGAGAGAGTATCTCTCAACCCCCCAGCTGATGGCCGCCATGGAGGACCCCGCTATTTCGATGTTGCGGGACGCGGATCGTCTACACGTCCCTACTTCGATGTTGAACGTCGAAGTAGGGCGCTATTCCCATCCGCTCATGGGGTTAGCGACTTCGACGTCTCGCCGCCTAACGTCGATTTCAACTTCGAAATAGCGCCCAACACGTGTAGACGTGACGGGCGCTATTTCGAAGTTACTGCCGCTACTTTGAAGTAGCGTGCACGTGTAGACGCAGCCCTTATGTTATAAAAATGTGAATTGTGGCCTGGTGCTAGGAGAAGTCTTTCCCTATCAAGAAAATAAAATTAACCTCCTGCTGCTCAACCAATCAAATATACAAATTTGAGTTTAGCTACTTTTATTTTCCTCCTTAACTCTCCCAAAGACCTCAGAGAGCCAGTTCTTGTGCAAAACATAAGTCCTTAAGAGAAAGTGGATTCAAAGCGCAATTACGCTGGTAATGAAATATACAGAGAAGGATTCAGGGGCAAAAAACACAACCACCCTAACAGGGAACTCTGTAAACCATCCTGACAAGTATCAGAGTGGTAGCCGTGTTAGTCTATAGCATCGAGAACAACAAGAAGTCCTGTAGCACCTTATAAACTAACAGATATTTTGGAGCATAAGCTTTCGTGGGCAAAGACCTGCTTCATCTGATGCATGAGTGGTGGTGGTGGTTTAAGGAGGTATTTAAAGAGTGGCGTCCCCGTAAAAGGGAGGGCCAAAGCAGACAAGGTCTATTCAGTCAGAGTGGAAAAGGCCCATTATCAGTGATATGTATGAAGAGAGGCAGAAACAGGGCAGATAAGACAGGGGATATGGCCCATTTTCAGTCTAATGTGGAGATGTTAACACCTAGGGCAGAGAAGCTCCTTTTGTACGTAACAGAGAGAAAGCCGTGCCAGTCTATTTACTATCAAAACAAAAAAGCAGTCAAGGAGCACTTTAAAGACTAACAAAATAATTTATTAGGTGGGCTTTCATGGGACAGACCCACTTCTTCAGACCATAGCGATACCAGAACAGACTAGGTGTGATCCACTGCCAGTCTCTGTTTAATCCTTGATCAATGGAGTCGAATTTGCAAATAAATTTCAGCCCTGAGATTTCTCTCTCCATTTGATTTTTGAAATTTCTTTGTTTCAGGACTGCCGCCCTTAAATCTGCTACTGAGTGTCCAGGGAGATTGAAATGCTCTCCCACAGGCTTCTGTACATTACCATTCCTGATGTCTGATTTATGTCCATTTACTCTTTTACATGGAGACTGTCCAGTTTGGCCAATGTACATTGCAGTGCGGCATTGCTGGCACATGACAGCATATATTTGTAGATGTGCAGGTAAAGGAGCCCCTGATGGTATGGTCAATGTTAGGTCCTGTGATGATATCTGGTGTTAATATCTCCACATTAGCCTGACAATGGGCCATATCCCCCCCGCCCCCGTCTTAACTGACCTGTTTTTACCTCTCTTCATACATACCACTGATAATGGGCCTTTTCCGCTCACTGAATAGAAACTTGTCAGCTGTGGCCCTCCCTTTTACTGTGATCCCACTCTTTAAATATCTCTGTTAAATCATGCCCTCACTCATCCATCGGATGAAGCAAGTCTTTGCCTATGAAAGCTTATACTCCAAAATACCTGTTAGTCTATAAGGTGCCACAGGACTTCTTGTTGTTCCATACACCATCCTGGTTTTTAAATACTTCAGAGGTGCTACATGCTATGATAATGGTGGTCACGTAAATACCTAGGTAGTTTGTGGGTACCCACATAAAGCTAAGTTAAGGTTGCCAGATGTCCCACAATCTGTGGGACGGTCACACATTTTAGTCTGCAGTCCCACACACTACATTTACACAGAAAAGCCCCCAGGCTTGGGCTGTCAGCAGGGCTCTGCACGTTCCACATAAACCTTCTAGAAATCTGTCAACTCTAATCCAAGTGCAAGTCAGTAACATTGACCAAGTGGGAAATTTCATTTTTCTGGACTAATACGACTTATTCTAGCCAATGAAGTACACACAGCAAAATTTTAAAAAGCCCAAAAAGATCAATAATTAATACATATGCAAAAGACACTTCCCTAAAAAGATTAGGAGTATTTAGGTTGAAGTAGAAAGAGACCAAGAAGACAGAAGTAAAACAACATAGAACAATGAGTGGTTCCAACCTAATCATGGACTTCCTTTACTCTTTCCTATAATTTAAATTAAAAAGCTAAAAAACTGATTAAACGCTGTTTAGAAACTCATGTGTATCTTATAAGTAACTTGTGGGATTGACTAAGTCAGGATATTGGAGGCAACAGCTAAGTGAGATTTAAAAAAAGATTGCCAATTTACATGAAGAATATCTAAGGAGAAACATTATAAAGATTAGCAAATCTGGGGTTTCAAAGCATAATCTGATCAACTTATTTAAAAAAAAAAAAGATATTTTCTACTATGGTCTTTTCTTCCACTATGTTGTGAGATGGGAGTACATTTTCCACAGAAAAGTCGCCCAGGTAGAATAAAAAAAAAAAAAAAAAAAAAGGGCAAGGTACTCACTTCAGTGACAGTTGGAATGCTTCCATATCTATACTCTATACACGAGTGAAGTAATCATTTTTCACTCCCTTCTCAGTGTTTTCCTACAACCCATTATTCCTTACCCTAATAAATGTACATTGCTTTCAAGTAAATAAAGGTAAATACATTCCCCCACATCACCAGAGATTAGTTTATGCTGCGCTCAACTACACCCAAAAGTGTACAAAATCCTTATGCTGCTTCCACACTCACCCTCTCCTGTCGGAGGTGGCATAGTAATGAGGCAATTCAAAGCAGGCTAATGAGGTGCTAATGTGCCTATTCAGCATCTCATCAGCATAGTGGCAGCCACACAAATTTCAAAGTGCTGACTTCAAATTGCAGATTGACAATGTAGATGTGAGCAGCTTTGACATAACCACCCCTCTGATATTCCCTTACTTCCACATTACTGCCTCATTACCATGCCCCAACAGGAGAGGGCAAGTGTAGAAGCAGCTTTAGTTTGGATGCCAGCCCTTTGCCCAAACACAAGCTCCAGGGTACACCTTGCCCCTGAGAGTAGCCTTCTCTGCTACCCCATCTCCAAAAGAGCAATTCCCTTTCTTCCCTTCCCACCAAGCAGTGATGGTACTGCAGATGCCTAGACAGTTTACAAAAACATCATTGCACAGATTTATGCTGTCTTTGTTCACACCTGGAAGGCTATGCATGCAGCCATGAGGGCTAGAAACTTTAAAAATAAACAAACCTGCAAATACTGATTGTGCTCACTCTGAGCAGGTGGATTTTCCAAACTCCTTTCATCTAAAAAGAAAAAAAGCCTATCATGCTGCTTTTTTTTCTGGCAGTTGTGTTCTCCAGCTACCAGTCCCAGCCATTCAACAACATTGTCTTAGCCACAGTCCTATGCTAACCAAAGGCAGGTTAAAGCAGTCTTCTCTCCCGTTAACTCACATAGTACCCCTTAAGTAAAGACTTAGGCTAGCTACTGAGGCAGCTGAGAAGATTTGGACTCAATACTGGTTAGCATTCTTTACAGTGATGTTCCTATATTCATTTTATTTGATTGCATCCTAGCCTACCCTCTGTTTTGTAACAGATTTAATGCTTGCGTTTCTAAGCACAATCAAGGTACAGAAATTTCTCTCCTCATTCCATCCAAATTTGAAGTCAATATAGGAAGAGTCATCCATGAAAGTTATGGCTATCCTACTGTTGTTTTGGCTAAACACCGCACTTGAAATAGCAGTTCTATTACAAGCATGGCATTCCATTTCCACTACCCCTCATTTCAAGAGGGGTAGCAGAAATCTCGAAATAGCCCCTTATTTTGAACTTCAATGCCATTCGGACAGCACCCAGTTTGAAATAAGGTAACTCAAAAATAACTTGCAAAATTTGCCCTGTGCAAATTGCTTAAGTTATTTTGAGTTACGGCTGCAATGTAGCCAGAACTGAAGAAATTGTTCTAAATTTTTCCTTTAATAGTTTCTAGATGTTTTTGGTTAAATACCATAGATTGACATGTCCAATACCTGCACCTTGGTGTGTGAAAGGTTATTTAAAGTCAATCTACACAAATATTAAGTCAGTCAAAGGAGCTTCCTAAGAAGTCAATGGGCATTTGCTGAATTTTTATTCCAGACCCTACAAATTTTTTTAAAAAAGCCCTCTCTTCATCAGAGACGAAACATGCTCTTCATGGCAAAACATGGATTGAGAGTCAAGTAATCTGGGTTCAATTCCTGCCCCATATCTACCTGTGACACCTTGGACAAAATCACACAGAGTCATATTTTTCTAGAAAGCTGACTTACCATTTAGGTACCAATACAAAGTAGTTCAATTTTGAAACCTGTTCAGCACAACTGTGGAATCCCTAAAGTCTGGTTATATGCAGCAAAATAGTAACTGGTGGGACTGCTGCACCTTTCAAATATCAATTTCTTATTTACATGCCTAAAAATAAACTTTTAAAAAGTTGGTACTATTTGCAGATACCCAACACTGAAAATGTAATTTTAGACACTTTGCTCAAAGTCACGAAGAAATAAGTAGCAAAGCGGGGAACTGAATCCAATTGTCCAGAGCCCTATCTTTTTGGAGCAGGCACTAGGTCTTTCATGTTTGTGTAGAGCCTACCACAACCAAGACCTTTAGGTACTACAAAGCAACTTTATTTGCGTTAATAGCACTCAGTGCACTTCTGTGGTCACAGGAAGGTGTGCCTCACACAACGTAAGATGCATAATCAAACTCTCATTTGTCTTAGTCTCTGCAAAAAAAATAAAAATAAAAAAATACAGCAACCAAGTAACTAAAAGCAACTTTTTTATTAACATAGTGGCTACAGTTAAAAGTTTGAGCATCTTGAGGTTTGTTTTTGTTTGCTTTTTTAAAATCAGCAGATGTGGATAGTCTGAGCAGCATTTCCTCCCGTTAAGTAAGTATTCTGAATAATTGCTCAAGCAGATATTTTAGTCAGTTTTTAAAAAAAAAAAAACAAGCCACCAAACTGCAGTCCCTAGTGCTAGTCACAGGCATATGCAATTTTTAAGAAATAATACTAATGAAAGAGTATAAAGGTCCATAAGTATAAATAATGGTTTACTAATCATCACTATCCCTTATTTAATAGCCCATGTTTCTATAGCCATTTACACATGTGCAAAGGCACAATACATGAAACATGTAAAATAAATAGAAAATATGAAGATAAAAGTATCCTCTGTTAAGACCTGTAAGAAGAGATGAATCATCACTAATGTCACTTTCCTCAGGAAGAGCTGGTTGTAGCTTGAAACTTATCTCTCTCACCAAGAGAAGTCGCTCCAATAAAAGATATTACCTCATCTACCTTCTCTTTCTAACGTCCACTCTTAAGACAGAGTATAAATTTACCAATAACTTAATAAAGTTCAGGCTCTTTTTTTTTTTTTTTTTTTTTTTTTTTTTTTAAAAACATGGAATTATTAAACAAACAGGCTCAACTTGATACCAATCTGATAACCAATGAAAATACAAAACCCAAGTTCAGGAGTCAACTGAAGCCGGGACATCCTAACAGAGCCTGATTCAGAGTCCTAAGAACTATGGAAAGGCTTGAATCATGCTCTCAATTAAAAGGAATATTTGCTATGATCAGAGGTGACTCCAAACAGAAAACTTGCATTCAATTAACTGAACACCCACCTCCCCCAAACATCTCAGCTCCTTATAAGAAAGCCAACGACAAGCTGAGGAAGTCAATTTAAGCTTCTGTAACATAGATTCAGACTTACTTCTATTCCTCTACATAAAAGTTCTGTCTGCTTGCAGTTTTCTCATTGATTACAGTATATCACTAGTTCACTTACAGAAGCTCTGTAAAAATTAAAGTGAAAATATTTCTGCTATTAGAAGTAAATAAGCTGATTAACTTCAAATAACAGACTCTATAGCCATTTTATACAGGACTAGACACAAATAATCCAGAAAAAAGTTAAAAAAACTAGTTTAGATTTTAAAATGCACTATTATCTCCCTAATGTTAAAAACAGTATTTAGTGTACATGAGATACAGGATTTCTTTGGATTCAAACAGTTAACTCAGCTGGCTGTGCAGACCTGTTCACTGTGCCTAGAATTTTAACTTGGGCTACGTTCCTCAATTCCCAAATTGCAAGTTTAAATTAATGTTGGAGTGAAAACATGATACCTAGTGGGAAAGTAGCCAAGGGAGGGGAAAGGAGGAAGAAAAGCACGAAAAAGAATGTAGTATCCCAAGTATCACGAGCACCTGACACCCTGCCAGTTGTTAACACCTTGAAGTTAACAGAGCTGCCATACTTTTGGCTTATTTGGAAGGAGTGTTATTTTTAATCTGTATTTTAACATACAAAAAATATATAAAACAATTACATCATGAAATGTAAAAGAATAAAAACACAACTGAAAATGGTTAGAGTTGCTATCAAGTCTTTTTAAAAGAAAAAAACTTCCTGAAAATGTTTGACTATTATTGAGAGAATATGTATTACTGCAACTGAAAGTTAGAAGAAAAATCCACCCTATTTTTAATTTTGTAAACATGACCGCATTGTGTGGCTAGTCAATTTCACACATTTCTCTTCTTGGAGCAAGAGATTTACTTTTTAAAAGGGGAAAATATTTTCCCCCACAAAAAGCTGGTACTCAGTGTAAGATGTAGTACTCTCAAGGTGTCTGGTTTACTCAACTCATTTTTCAAATATTACTGTATTTTGATTGACTGTCCTTTTAGCCTTCCTGCAGGAAAAGTTTAAATAAACAGTGAGAGAGAAATAAGTCATAGCTGATGCTTTCTGACTTAATTTTACAAGGACACTCACCTTTAATCATTATTAATTATTACTATAACAACCATATCTATGTGGTATTTAAATCAGAATTATGCAACATGAATACTAAATATGCAAATAAGGTCTGTAATTGAAGAGGTTTGACCTCAAGCCAAAGGTTCAAAACAGTACCCTTAGGCCCTGAATCTATATACTGAGCCGCACTGTTGGACCCCTGTTCCTACACAGGGCCCACTGACTCCACAGGGGTTCTCTATGCACCTATAAAGATATGTTCATGCAGATCAGACTGAAGAATCAGGGCCTTCTTCCTGCCCCTCTCCCCCTAGCACAAAAATGTTAAATGGAAAAACAATCACTCAAGAGTCCTGTAGCATGTGTTGCTTCAGTTTATAGTCTAGTAATTAAATACTAATACAAAAACCCTACACAGATATTTATTCTTTGGATCTTTTCATGTGTATGATGCTGTTCTTTAATCAATGGTTTACTGAGAAGTGAACTGAAAGTGCCAAATATTGGTTCTACTGGAGAGCTATTAGTGGCAACAGATATTTTATTAGCATTCAGTATTGGTGGACTCAAAAGACAGCAAAGGCACTAACTCTAGGACACAGAAAAGTGTACAGCTGTCTTTCCATCCAGAGTTAATGTACCAGAATGGTAGCCATAAGCTCAGGCTCCCATCAGGGGAAGAAAGAAGAAAAGCACAGGTTTTAAGAAGTACATAATTGACAGCATCAAAAGTCATAGTAAATCAATTAGAGCTTGTATGTTGCTCCATTACATAAGCAACAGCTTTAAAGTTTACTGTATACAGTTTGGTGTTCTAAGCATATACTGTTGACATCTAATAAAATGTCCTGTAGGGGGAAGAGATGTAGAGGGAGAAAAGAACAGAATGAAAATTAATTTACTGTATATGACTAGCAATACAGTGGCTAGACCACTTACTGTTCCTGAATCCTAAAATAACAAGATGATCTATGGGGCCAGAATACATTTAAAAGCTTGCCATAGAAAAAATTCAAATTAGTTATTTGTGCTAAAGGTTTAAGGTTTGACATTTTTTCAGTAAATATTTGCAAGTCAGACATAAACCCACTGCCAAGAAATCTCTATTATCCAGCATCCAGTATCTAGCCTCTCCTCATGCTTCAATAAACAAATCACTTATTTTTAATTTGTAAAAATTAAAAAAAAAGATTAGATTCTGTACAACAGAATTTGTTACGAATCAGAGGGACTCTGATAAAAAGGTGCAATGATGAGAGCCAAAAGTGACAAAGATACAAGGTACCTGAATGGTCTTACACACCTTTTGTTTTCTACAGACGATGCATGCTGTAGACAAAATGTTTTGTGCTAAACAGCCTCAAATCTATTTTTCTAACATTAAAGCATAAAGAAAAAAAAAACACTGACATCAAGCATGGTAAATAAATCCTTCCCTGGAGAATGAAAGCAGCAGACAGGAGGGGACTGACATGCATGCAGGAGAAAACTAAACACCATCTTTTTTTCTACCTGCACAAGTTGCCATTTGCTGCAGCAATCGAGAACCTCTTTTTCTCCTTGATTCCAAAGGCTAGGTTTTCGGGGGAAAATCCCCCCCTTTCTCAAGTCATCTGTTGATATGCTTTAAGAGTACGATATTCAGATCACAGGATCTTTGAGATAAAAATCCATTTTCTTTCCTGCTCAGGTAAACATGTTTACTGCTCCTGCACAGACACTGGGTGGTTCAGACTCACATGTCACACACATGTCGTCAGCAATAAGAAAAGCCCCTTTCTCTGATCATCAACATTTTAAATAAGGTGGAGGAGAAAAGCCCTCTCTAAACTTACCTTTAATAAAGCAGGATCATCAACTAAATATAAGTACTGATGTAAAACAAACTAAAAACTGCAATCTTAACAACACTGATACTTGCTATAATAAAAACATCTCAACACAGTAGAAATAAGAGAGCCACGAGTTCAGAACGATCAAATCAACTTGGTAGCGCCTTAAAAGGCCAATGTTTACATGCACATTTATACACTAAACAGTTCAAAGCGGCGAAAAACATCAATCCTGACTCAAATATATTTTAAAAAAAAAAAAACTTTTCACACGGTAAGAATCACAGCTGAAAGCCTTCCCATCCGTGACCCTGCACAGGAAATGCCACATAAAACCTAAAATTGCCAAGGACGGTTACAAAACCTCCCGTTTAACATCCTATTAAAAAAAAAAGTTACTGCGATAACAGAGCTGTTTCCTTATTCTCTGGACATAAACATGGAGTAGGAGTTATGAGCATTTATCCCCCCCCCAACCTTGAGCCTCAAAAGGCGTTTTGAAGTAACACACATACCAAAAAATAGCCCTGAAGTCTGAAATGTAAATGTAATTCCTTATATAGACTGCGGTAGTTCAGACACACAGCAGAGGGGCCCCGGCCAAACCGTTACCACCCATTATTATACAAACAGGTACCTCCACAGCCAAAGGAAGGGAAGAAACTTCATCGAATCGCAAGCCCTCCCCAGCCACACAGGCAGCACCCTCCCTTCCCCGCCACTCCTAGGAAACCTAATTGTCCCGACAATCCTGCAGCGAACGGGACTTTTTTAGGGAGGAGAAACGACGCAGGCAACGGCCACGAACCGAAATAAACTTGTGCTGCAGGCACGAAAGGCGGCTCCGAAAGTAGCAAGGGGGCTATTTTGGGGGACGGGAGGAGGCGCCCCTTTCCCTGCGATCCCCAAGACGGGCAAGGGGGTGTTTTCCCCGCAAATCAACACAAATCGATGCACACTGCAGCAAGCAACAGTGCCTCCCCCCCGGCCGCCGCCGGGCCGGGCCAGCCCCGTCCGGCACCCCACTGCCCCCCGCGGGGGGAATCCCGGGACCCCCAGGTAACGCCTCCCACCCGCCCGAGAGCGAGCGGGACCGGCTCCGCGGGGAAAGTACCGCGGGGGAGAGGCAGCCGCCGTGGCACCAGCGAGGGGGGCGCCCCGCTCCGGCCCGGGGCGCGCACGCTGCCAGCCCGGGGCGGAGGCGCTCGCCCCGCTCTCTCCCGCACCCAGGTAACAAGTTTGGGAGTTGGGCTGCGAGGACCGGCCGCGCCTTCCCCCGGCCCCCCGAAGGGCTCGGAGCCCGGCGAGAGGGACCCGCGCCCTGGGGCGCAGGGGAAGGCGCTGCCGCTGCCAGGCGGGTGGGGGAGGCAGCGTGTAACGGTCCCGGACAGGCGGCTGAGCGGGGAAGCACCACTAGGCGGAGGAGGGAGGCAGGGAGCGAGCGAGCGCCGAGGGAGGGGGGAGCGAGGGAGGCACCAGGTAGCGGATATAACGGTGCAGAGGGAGCCGGGCTCCCAGCGAGGGGCAGCAGGGAAATTACTTTCTACTTCTCCCGTCCCCCCTGCACTCTGGGCGGCCCAGCCCCGGAGCCGGCCCGGCGCGGAGCGGGCCGCTGCCCTGCGGGCGGACTGACCGTTATTGCGCCTCGGGTTCGCCTGCTTCCTGCGCTTACACCTGGGGCCATCCGCCATGATCCTCTCGCTTGTGTCTAAATGCTCCAGTCACCTCCTCCCCCTCCCTCCCCTCCCACCCCTCCCCCCCGGACCTGGTTTACGACACTGGGTGGTTTTACTTTTACATCACCTTCCTACACCTAGTTCTCGGCCGGAACCTTGTTGCCAGGGGAGACGGGTGCTTTACGGCAGCACGTTTGAACAGGAAGAGGGAAAAGTTCCTGCCTCAGGTGCCGGCGACAGGGAGAGTGTGGGCTGCGCTCGCTCGGAGCCGAGCGGGGGAGCGGAGCGAAAGGGGCGTGGGGATCCCCAAGGACAAGGAGGTCTGTGTGAGGGGGATCCCCATCCTGGCGGGACGGGGGATCCCCTCGACCATAGGGCGTGCGGGACGGGTGATGCTACTGAGTATGGTGTGTGCACGAGTGGTTCCCCGTGGCCATGGGGTGTGCGGGGCGGGGGATCCCGTGGCCGTGGGGTGTGCGGGGCCGAGGATGCCGTGGCCGTGGGGTATGTGGGGCGGGGGGTCCCCGTGGCCGTGGGATATGCGGGGCGCGGGTTCCCGCGGCTATGGGATGTGCGGGAGGGTTATCCCTGGGCGGGGCGGGATCCTCCTGTCTACGAGGCATGAGGGAGGGGGATCCGCACAGGGGGGCGGAGCGGAGGATGTCGAGAGTGGGAGGGGAGAGGAATGCCCTTCGGCTCCGGGCGTGCAGCTGGGGGATCCCCACCGAGGAAGGTGGGGATTCCTGTGAGCTCGCATGGGGTGCGGTGGAGGGGGATCTCCCCCAGCACACCTTGCGGAGGGGACTTGGGGGATTTTCTTGGACGCTTCGTGTGACGGGTATGCTGCCTGGCAGATACAAAAATATACAGCGAAATTCTCCAATCAAAATCCCCTGCCAGTCATCCGCGGAACGGAGAGACTTTAGAAAGTTTAAAAGTTACATTCAGTGAAGGAGTCTGCTTCCTCCTCAGAATGTACCTGTCTCCTTTCTCAAAGATACTAAGGCCAGATCCTCGTGTATGCCACATGAGTTTGTATCTCTCTCACCAGCACCATCTAAATTACTAGAGAGATTTGTCAAGTCTGGATTTATTTGGTGGGCAAGCCTAGAGGATGATCTGATTTACTAAGTAAAGCACTCAGTGTTAGGAAATAAAAGTTTAACTGAGGCCTAGAAGAGAGTTAAGTTTGACTTCCCAAGTGCAAACTAGCAGAGAAGCTCCCCTTGTATTCATAACCGCTTCAAAACATAAAGTATGCCACATATTTATAATTTCTTCCTCCACTTGTATAGCTAGACCACGTTTACCTCTTATCATCAAGTCCATCCACATATAGTTATGAAGTGTAATTGATTTGTCATGTACTTCAAAGCATAAGTGTTAATATAGGATGATTTACATAAATTATGTTAATATCACCTTACAGGGTTCTAACCAAGAATGAAAAAAACAGGAAGAAATGTGAGCTGTCTCCGCTATGTAAAGAATTTTTCAACTACCTTTTTAACAAACTGTAGTTTCTATTTTACAAAGGGAGGGGTAGTGGGGAGAGGTTACACATACCAAAATATTGTTATATTTAAAATGAAAAACTTATGTTTCTTTAATAAACAAGGTATTAAAAAACTGAAAATGTTAAACACTTAATTGTTCTTTCACCATTTATGCTGTTTGTTTACTTTTTATATTTCAATCGGTTTGGATTAGAGAACGAAAACAAGTGATTTTCTCTCAGGTATCAGAGGGAGAGCCATGTTAGTCTATCCACAATACCTCTGAAGAAGTGGTTCTTTGCCTGTGAAAGCTTATGCCCAAATAAATCTGTTAGTCTTTAAGGTGTCACAGAACTCCTGGTCATTAGTTTCCCTCTTATTTCTAGTTTTCCTCATGTTCTCAAACAATTCTATAATGTTTAGGTTGCCAACACTTCTGTGAATGATTAAATCTGAACAAAACACTGTATATTTCAGGGGAAACATTTCTACTTGTATTGGATTTTAAAAATTCACCTAAAACTACTAAATTCAGGGCTTAAATTACCTTAACACATCCTTCTTGGTAGTCTGTGTATTAATGTATATATATCATCTCATTTTGTAGAAACAACGGGTTTTTTAAAAATAGGTCACCTTTTCTGCATTGAAAAGTGTAGAGAAAGCAGAAACATGAGATTACACAGATTTTTCAAATACTTTCTCACAACTGATCTAACCAAGCTAATTTGTTACCACTGTGTATTTATTCTATATGTTGCATTAAAGGTGCAAAGCAGTCCACTGTCTCAAAAGTATCAGAGAGGCAGCCGTGTTAGTCTGGATCTGTAGCAGCAACGAAGGGTCCTGTGGCACCTTATAGACTAACAGAAAAGTTTAGAGCATGAGCTTTCGTGAGTTAACTCACTTCTTCAGATGCTCTGAAGAAGTGAGTTAACTCACGAAAGCTCATGCTCTAAACTTTTCTGTTAGTCTATAAGGTGCCACAGGACCCTTCGTTGCTGTCTCAAAAGTGTATGCAAGTGATGGATTTGTGTGTTCTCAGGCCTGTATGCCACTGCCCTCGTTTACAGTCACATCATTATTATCATTGTTGGACTGTACATACTTCTGAAAATTTGGATAAGTTTTGGCTCAGCATTTAGGAGCGGATCCATAGCTGGTATAGTTACCAGAGCTCCATTGAGTTGAATGGAATTGTGACAGTGTTTGACAAATGGGATTTGCCCATTAGGTTTTTTTTTTAAAAAAGAGTTGTAATCACAATAGAAATCTTTTTATGAATTAAAAGTTTCTGAAACCCAAACACAAAGGAACCCTATAATCAAAAAGTGAAATGGACCATGAAATACAAGTGATGCACTCCACACCCACACCCTTCCCCCACTTACATCCACCCCTCACCATCCCTGCCACCACCACTACACCCGCCCATCTGCCACTCATTGTACCCCCCTCAAGAGCATGGCACGTGCTGGTGTTAGCAAAATAAGCCATTTATCTACGCACTACTTAAACTCTGAATGGGAAACTGTGTACAGAGAGTGGGATGATAATGTTGTATGAAGGGTGGGGCGGGAGGGCTCATAACCTGAAGGGACTCAGTCCAGGGCTGGGGTGGTAGGCTGCGAGCCTCGTTGGCCCTGGGATTCCCTACCCATCCCCCAGGTTCAGGGTATTTGGCAGGGCAGGGAGGGGGTGGGGAGCACTGGCAGGTAAGGCTGTGGAAGGGGCTCAGCGGGGGGGAGCATCAGCAGGCAGGATGGTGAGTGGGGTGAAGAGGGGAGCCACATTTGCTGCATGCTCCCTGAGGGTGCTGCTGATGCCCTCCAAGGTGGCCAGCATCCTGTCCCATGCTGCTCGCCACCATTCCAGCTCCGCCCCTGCAAGCTAAAAGTGCCACTTGGACTGGTGGCATCTGGCCAGGTCATCCTCTTCACGCCGAGGGGCCCTTCAGTCGTGGCCCTGATGGTACGCCGTGTGGGGTGGGGCCTCAGTGTCGTCCACATCGGCTGGGGGGCTCTTGTGAACAATGGAGGTCCTGGGGCTCCTAGCTGTTCAGATGGTACAGCTGTAGGGAGAGAAGGACAGCATGCCAGTACTGTATTATGGCCTGGGAAGCATGACCATGGGGTGGGATCCACTCCCCTCCCAGGGCCAGCATCCCACCCAATGGCACAGTGGCTGTTGGGCATGTCGGGCGGGTGGGGGTTCCCAGCCCTTGTGGAGCAGTCCCTGGGTGCTGTCTAGCCCTGACTACCCACTGCCCTGTGAACAGTTTGCAGCTCTGTCCCCCAGGGGTGGGTGCTGGCTGTCACAGAATGCCATGTACCACACTAGGATGGGAAGTGTGCAGCCTGGGACCACTGGTCCTGTGTGTGGCCAGCTGACTGGTGCATCACCCCCACCCTGCAGCCTGTGGTGCATGCCCCACCATGTATGTGTCCAAGAGCCACACGGTGATGTCTGGGGATGCCTGGCTCCCAGTCGCACAGCTGGACAAGTGGGAGGGGATATGGACGTTGAGGTCCCCCTCCTCGTTCAAACACTCTGTGGTGCCCTCGGCCTCCTGGGTCCCAGCTCAGGCTGCACCTCTGGCTGCGGGTTGTCCGCCTAGGTGTCCAGGACTGCCAGGGATGGGGAGCTGTCCCAGGGCCCCAGGATGCCCCATAGCTCCCTGCAATACTGGCATATTGCCAGAGCTACCCCAGAGCTGTTGGCCTGGTTGCAGGTCTGGGCATAGCCCTGGCACAGTTCTTTAACTTTACTGAGAACTTGGTCTGCAGTACACTCCAGGTGACCCCTCATGAGGAGGCCCCGGGCCAGGCGGGTGAGTGCGGCGGCATTTTGTCACTTGATCCCATTTAATGGAGGACTTCCTCTACCTTCCATAACCTGAGGTGGTGTCTCAGCTCCTGCTCCATCCAGGAGAGGGCCCTTTTTTTTCTGCAGCCCTGGACCCCTGGGAACCCTGTGACAGCTCTAGGGGTGGGGACCCTGGGGCTCCTGTGGGGGCTGGCTGTTGGTAGTCGCTCACTGCTGCTCCGGGGCCATGCAGAGGGTGTGCTGGGGGAACACATGATGGGGCTGCTCCTAGCACGCTTTTAGCTTCCTGCCATGGGGTTCCTGCATCCGTGTTGCTTAAAGGGCAGCCAGACAGAGGGATCACAGAGCCCCACTGCTGCAGGCTAGAGTGTCCCTGTGCTCCATCGTGGTGGACTCCTCTTTTGAAAGAGTGGGACATGGAGCGTCTACACATGTACCCATTTGAAATAGTTTTTCGAAAGGGGATGCTCTTTTTGATACGGGTCAGGGTTCGGATTTCAAAGTTTGCATTTGATTTTCTTTCGGAAGACCAGGTTACGCGTGTAGACGCTCCTCCTGTTCTTTCGAAAGAGGGTCAGATGTTTCAAAGTTTCTTGCGTGTGTAAACACAGCTGCAATGATTTTTACCAGTTAGAAAGTTTTAGTCACTTTCACCCCGGATTGGAGAGTAAATGAGGACAAGGACAATGCTGCACCTGGGGATATGCTGTTTAGCAGGAAGGAGCAATGTTCGCATGAACACTCCACTAACCACTCCCCATTCCAAAGCTTTATCTTCCTTGGCCCTCAAATTTGCCCCCCCTCCAGGCTTTACCCACATCAGCCCCCAAATCTGCCCTCCATCCCCAAGCTTTACCCCCATCCTGCCAACCCACCCCCCCAACCCCAGGATAAACCCCTCTTAGCCTCAGACCCGCTCCCACATCCCCAGGCTTAATCCCTGTCAGCCCCAAACCTGCCCCCCACCCTCAGACTTAGCCCCTCTAAGTCTCAAACCTGCCCCACCACATCCCCACAATTAACCCGCCTCAGCAGACAAGCTCCTCCAGCTCCTCACCCTTCTGCTGGAAGAATTGACACAGCTTGAACTGCAGGTGCGTGTGGTACTAGCACATGTGCTTATACTCAGCCAGCAGGTGCTGGTACCATGTGGTCAGCTCCTTGTGCTGCCTCTGCTCCTTTACTGCCACTACCTCCCTGCCACCTCCTCCTCTTCATCGGCAGTGTGTCTGGCACCATTACCCACACTTCCACTGCTTACTGGGCTCTGAGGTTATGGCTACCCTATAGTTGCTATTTTAGAATATAAAGTATATCAAAATAGCAATTCTGCAGCTAAACCCCATGCTCCAAACAGCAGCGGTTCCAGTACCCCTCATTGTACGAGGAGTAGCAGAAACTTCAAAATAGCCACTTATTTCAAAATTCGGTGTTGTGTTGAGGGTGCCAAGTTTGAAATAACTCTAAATAAATTACACAAGTTATTTTGAGTTGTGGCTACAGTGCAGCCGTAGCCTTAGAAGACATTTAGAGTAGATTAGAGCTAAGTAATAGCACAGAACACTGAGACTCAAAACTGATGGCTGTAAACAAACTATGGGACCACAAGAAACATAGCTGAATGTCAACTTTTCATGGGTGTAGCCAACTGAAATCATGCTGGATCAGACAGTGCCGGACTAGAGAGGATTAACGTGTATGAAAATCTAAACTTCTCCTTTGTATGCGTCCTTCAATTGCCTTTTTTTAAAAAAAATTGTTTTGTAAGTTTTCATCTTTGGGGGGAAAATCACATTGGCTCTTAATTTTAAAGAAACTGCAACTCCTGTCAAGGCATTTTATTCTGGCTGCTGAGAGGGAGAAGGGGAAGATTATTTCCTTCCTCAAGTCTCTTGACTGTTGTGGGAAAGTATCATTTCTCTGCTTCTTTACTTCTCCTTCAGCCCACTGGTTGCACTGTGTGATGGGGGATATCACTTGCTATTCTTCACTTTCCTTAGCCTCACCTCCGAAGTTTTGTTCAGTTTTATCTCATAGTCCTTGTGAATAGTGGCAGTGCCCTTTGGCACTGTGGTCTCTCAGAGATTTTTAAGCAAAGCTGAAAGAAAAAAGATGACATTTCTTGTCATTTTCTCCGCTTACCACCAGTTTGTGGACAGCAGAAGTGAAACTGGTAGGAACATTCTTAAATTCATAGTGCCGCTGCTTAGAAATAATACTAGAAGCTAGAGTGATCTGTTTGTAGTCCCATGATGACAGCACTGAATTAGTTTACATTTGGAAGGTTAACTTTGCAACCGTAAGCTCTGGGACCTAAAAAAAGAGAAGCTAGATTTTGCATACATTGAAGATTTAGTCCACAACAACTGCTCACCATTTAAAGTCTCCCAGTTACCATTAACAAGTAGATAATTGAACTTTTGATCTTTGCTATACTTAACTACCAAGCAACTGTGGATATTTTAGCCTTTTGTGAAGAATTCCATGTGCTCACTATGCTATTTTTCAGATACTCTTGTCAGATACGACATTTTGGCCCAATGAATCTCTTCTGATTCCTGATACAGGCCAATTAGTTAAATATTACTACTTCCTTTATGAGATACCTATCAATGGAATAGTTGCAAACATCTTAAAAGGTTTAAATTACATTAATCTATATAGTAAATAAGAATTAAGAAACATGTACTACCTTATTGTCTTTTTTATCTGATTGTTCAGCTTGGAACTTCAAAATTAATAGTTTACTTATTTGTCAAGGTCTGGGCAAAGTGATGTACCTTGTGGCTTTTTCTAAACATAGCCTGGTTTGTAAACATATTTCTTTACAGAAAGAATTCTGGTCACGTTATTGCAAGTGCCCTATAAACCATATAAAATGGGAATATTTTATGCTCATGGTTATTAATATAAGTATTTATTATTGTGTTGTATATTTTAGGATCTTTATATAAGTCATCAAAATAATAATTAAAAAATCTTGGATTACATCTACTTTATATTCTCAAATTTTTTTCTCTGTGTGAGAACTTTACTATGAAATTCTCTGTGTTTGAACCCTGAACATTAAATATTGCTGAACATTATCATCCAAATATATTTATCAACTTCAAAAAATGTCATATGCAATTTATATAACATTAAATAATTCTACATCTCTCTCTAGTGAGTGAGAAGAGACTTCTCAATAAGTCTCAAGTGTAGTGAAAACTAAGTGCCTTGAGCACCACATGGTGAATTACACCTACTATGGGCTAGTCAGACTTAGGTATTTTATTTTGGAATTACCTTGGTAAGCATATGAAGAACCATGCATATCCAGATATTTCCCTACTGTTTTGTTTGTTCTGTGTACTTTTCACTCCTATTTCATCCCCAGTGCTGTCACAGATGGGTCTTGTGTTAGAAGGCAAGTAAGCTGTGACGATGGTGTATGCCAATTTTGTAATTTATTTAGGAGAGTATCATTGTACAAACTTAATGGCCAGGATAAACAGGACCTGATTCTCCACTTTGAGTATGTTTACATTACAGCGCTATTCTGGAATATCTTATCCTGGAATTATTATTCCAAAATAAGCTATTCTGGAATAACCCATCCCCACTATAGGGAAGCCCCAAAATAAACAAAATTTATTGCAAAATCGTGTGTCCACACAATAAAGCCTATTTCACATCAGAGCCCTGGAAGCACATAAGAGATAGGCACTTGCAACCAGTGTTTTAGATCTACACAGCAGTGTTATTTCAGAATAAACAGCTGTGTCTACACATGCCCCTCCCTTTCAGAAGGGGCATGTTAATGAGGCACTGTGGAACAGGTTAATGAGGTGCTGGCATGCATATTCAGTGCCTCATTAGCATAACGACAGCCAGTCTTGCTTTGAAAGTGATGCTTTCGAAATGTAGACTGGCTGTATAGATGCCTGCGCTTCCAGATAAACCCCATACTTTGAAATTCCCTTATTCCCTATTTGTTTTGGGAACAGGTGAATTTTGAAGTGTGAGGTTTACTTCAAAGCACCTGCATCTAGACAGCCAGTCTGTGTTTTGAAAGCAGCACTTTCGAAGCATGACTGGCCACTGTTGTGCTAATGAGGTGCTGAATATGCATGTCAGCACCTCATTAACCTGTTCTGAAGTGCCTCATTAACATGTCCCTTCCAAAAGTGAGGGGCATGCGTAGACTTGGCCAACTATTCCAGAACCGCTTATATCAAAATAACCCCTATTCCCTGTCTACACAGCCCCTGTTCTGAAATAGTTATTTTGGAAAAGGCACTATTCCTTGCAGACGGAGGTTTACCAAATTCAAAATAAGCCATACACTAATTTGAAATTATTTTGAAATAGCAGTTGCACTTTGTAGATGCTCACAAAGTTATTTCAAAATAGCGGCCATTATTCCGAAATAACTTTGCTGTGCTGACATACACTCTAACTCCAATTTTACTCTGCATGTTGAATAGTAAGATAGAGGAAGCCATGCTAGTCTATACACTATCAAAACAAAAAGCAGTCAAGTAGCACTTTAAAGACTAGCAAAATAGTTTATTAGGTGAGCTTTCGTGGGAGAGACCCACTTCTTCAGACCATAGCCAGACCAGAACAGACTCAATATTTAAGACACAGAGAACCAAAAACAGTAAGCAAGGAGGACAAATCAGAAAAAGATATAATCAAGGTGAGCAAATCAGAGAGTGGAGGGGTGGGGGGGAAGGTCAAGACTTAGATTGAGCCAAGTATGCAGACGAGCCCCTATAGTGACTCAGAAAGTTCCCATCACGATTTAAACCTTGTGTTAATATGCCGAATTTGAATATAAAAGCCAGCTCAGCTGCTTCTCTTTCCAGAACGGTGCGATAATTCTTCTTCAGTAACACACGTACCTTTAGGTCATTGACAGAATGGCCCATTCCATTAAAATGTTGACTAACTGGTTTGTGGATCTGGAGTGTTTTGATGTCTGTTTTGTGCCCGTTGACCCTTTGTCTAAGGGAGTTGGAAGTCTGTCCAATATACAAAGCATCTGGGCATTGTTGGCACATGATGGCATATATGATGTTAGTAGAGGAGCATGAGAAAGTGCCCGTGATTCTGTGAGCAACCTGGTTAGGTCCAGTGATGGTATTTCCAGAGAAGATATGTGGACAAAGCTGGCAGCGGGCTTTGTTGCAGGGAAAGGTTCCAGGACCGGTGTTCCTGGGGTATAGACTGTGGCTGTTAGTGAGGATCCTCAGGAGGTTGGGAGGTTGTCTGTAGGAGAGGACAGGCATGTCACCCAGGGCCTTCTGGAGTGTAGCATCCTGATTAAGGATAGGTTGTAGGTCTTTAATAATTCGTTTATTAAACGAATTTTTAAATATTTTAAATAATTTAATATATAATTTTTAAATATTAAACAAATAATTAAAGAATTTATCAAACGAATTTTTAAATATTTTTTAATAATTTAATATATAATTTTAAAATATTAAACAAATTATTAAAGATCTACAACCTATCCTTAATCAGGATGCTACACTCCAGAAGGCCCTGGGTGACATGCCTGTTCTCTCCTACAGACAACCTCCCAACCTCCTGAGCATCCTCACTAACAGCCACAGTCTATACCCCAGGAACACCAGTCCTGGAACCTTTCCCTGCAACAAAGCCCGCTGCCAGCTTTGTCCACATATCTTCTCTGGAAATACCATCACTGGACCTAACCAGGTTACTCACAGAATCACGGGCACTTTCTCACGCTCCTCTACTAACATCATATATGCCATCATGTGCCAACAATGCCCAGATGCTTTGTATATTGGACAGACTTCCAACTCCCTTAGACAAAGGGTCAACGGGCACAAAACAGACATCAAAACACTCCAGATCCACAAACCAGTTAGTCAACATTTTAATGGAATGGGCCATTCTGTCAATGACCTAAAGGTATGTGTGTTACTGAAGAAGAATTATCGCACCGTTCTGGAAAGAGAAGCAGCTGAGCTGGCTTTTATATTCAAATTCGGCATATTAACACAAGGTTTAAATCGTGATGGGAACTTTCTGAGTCACTATAGGGGCTCGTCTGCATACTTGGCTCAATCTAAGTCTTGACCTTCCCCCCCACCCCTCCACTCTCTGATTTGCTCACCTTGATTATATCTTTTTCTGATTTGTCCTCCTTGCTTACTGTTTTTGGTTCTCTGTGTCTTAAATATTGAGTCTGTTCTGGTCTGGCTATGGTCTGAAGAAGTGGGTCTCTCCCACGAAAGCTCACTTAATAAACTATTTTGCTAGTCTTTAAAGTGCTACTTGACTGCTTTTTGTTTTGACAATTTTACTCTGAGGACCTATGCCCTGTGTGTAACTTGTATGGATCAGGCACATGGATTTATAAAAACCTTCCATGAAAAACTGCTATGTAGGGAGAGGAGGAATCTCATACAGGAAGTTTTACGACCATTCTAAATATATTCTGTTTGAGAGGAGTTACTGTCACTCTTACACTTTTTTTCTTCAGCATGACTCATTAGTTCTGGGCTCATGTCTTGGATCATGGGTAGCTCCTTCTTACAATATCTTAGAGTTTCCATTTTGATACTCATTAATCCATAGCCTCTGATTTACAGTAGCAAAGTAATGTAGCAAAATAATTATTTTCAGCTTTAAGTCACTGTATCTGAACTTGTGGCTGCTCAAATTACAATTAGAGGGCAAAAGGTTAACTAGTTTTATGAGCAGCACATTTTTCATATATTCTTTTTATATGCGTAGGATGACTTGCATAAGCCTTCTTTCCAGCTTATTATTTAATTAAACACTAATGTGTTATGAATATTTTTCCATATGGTTCATGTTTGTTTCCTCCTGTAATTTGCATTCTGTTTCTGATTAGGTCTGTTACCCACCCTCTTCCTTTTGTCTCAAAATGGCGTGCCATTGCTTGTGTGTCTCTTATTTGGCGTTATTCCATTTGTTGTGTTATAAGTACAGCTGGCCCACTCACATCTTTAAATACAAACTTAAAATTCTTTTTTGGTTATTTCACAATATAGTTTTTACATTTTAAGTTTTGGGGATTTTTTTGTTTGTTTTTTAATTTCTGGAACAGGTTGGCTACATCTACACTACAGCAATCTGTCGACAAAAGTCACTGTTGGAAGAGATCTACTGGCAAAACGTCTGTTGACAGACTGCATCTACACATAAAAACAGATCAAAAGAGCAATCCACTCTGTCGACACAGAGCAGCCAGACTGCCTGGCCTCTCTCGACAGAGTTGCTGATTGGAAGTTCTGCAAACAGGTCTGCCTGGTAAACCAGAAGGCCTGGTTGTCGACAAAAGTACCCTGGAGCGTTCACACTGCAATTTTGGCAACAGAACTCTGTTGACAAAAGTGTTATTCCTCAACATGGAGAGAGATAACACCATCGGGGAAAGTGCTTTGTCAAAACTCTGTCCATAAAACAGCTTTTGTGTGTAGATGCTCCCTGAGTCTTGTCGACAAAACTCTGTAGTATAGACATGGCTATTTTCTTGTTAGGTGTCATTCATTTTTTCTCTTCTGTCATTTGTTTTCTTGTATTGCAAAGTGCTTAATATGTCTGTAAAATCTGTGGATTTGGGGCTTGGAGCATGTTCCTTGAATAAACAGTATTAGCATAAAGATAATCAAAAAGGAAATATAACCCCCACAATAAATAAAGAATCTCAATTGTTTGGTTTTGGTGTTTTTTATGGAAATCACAAAAAACAAGGAAAAAACCAAACAGAAAAAACTAGGAACAATGTAATGATTATGAACTAAATTTATGAGATGCCAGCTGAAACATTAAGACATTAAACACAGTGGGCCTAATTCTTAGGTGTGCAAATGAGCAGTGCCAGTGTATCTGACAAAGGGTGTAAATTAGTCTTTAAGGTGCCAAATGATTCCCATTTCTGGTAGCAGTTTTATGTAGTACTTGATATAATTTAATTAGTTTTAAACTTCTAGTATTGACAAATCATCTGTGGGTGAAAGATACTAATCTAGGGACAAATGTGTTAGTGTTTACTAAGGCAAAACTATTAACGTCTACCAGAGTTGTGCCTGAATAATGACTGAATGAGACCTCAGAACTTGGTCATTTCATAGTAAAAATCAAAATTATCATGAGCATTAAAATGAAGAGCTGCTTTCTCATAACTGCATCTTACTTATTCCTGTCTACAGTATAAATTAAATGTTTGTACCTAGTTATTGACATAGCTGGCTCCCTGGATGTCATGGCTAATGCACTATTTAATAATGATGATGATTGCTAATTGTCTTATCCTTGCAATCAGCCTGAAGTGACACATCATTATTTTCCAGTAACCAGGCTGTACAACTTACTTGGCGTTGCTTTTGGGACTGTCTTACCCTTGCCTGTGTAACCTAATTAAACTGATTGTTCCTGCTTCAAGCTTTGTGCGGTAAAACATCCAAGAGTGCATTCATCAATGTACGTTATTCTGTGTATGTGTCTTCTGGGCATTATCACTTACTAAGGTAGAGTCCTCTCCAGATTCTCCTAGAATGCACTTATTTAACCATAGCCTCTACCAAATTGACAGCCATGAAAAACATGTCATGGACTGTGAAATCTGGTGTTTTGTGTACTTTTACCCTGTACTCTATAGATTTTGGGAGGAAACCAGTATTTCTCAAACTGGGGGCCCTGTCAAAAAAGGGAATTGCCAAGGGCCACAAGATTATTTTTGGGGGGTTGCAGCACTAACTGCCTTCTGCACTGCCATCAGAGGGGGAGGAGAGTTGTTCATATTCCTCTAGCCTGGTTTGCAATACCCCATAAGGAATTTGATCTTTGGGAGTTTACCAGAGGGTTGAGCAATGGAAGTCTTAGAGACTGTCAGCAGGAAGCACTGGAGCAGAGAAGGCCAGTAACGTCATGCCAGGGTGCATGGGAGCACTCCAAGGCTGAGGGAGCCCCACCACGTGACCCTTTCTGACCATCTTCACTGCTCCTGAACATTCTAGGATGAGGCTAAAAAAGCGTGTCTGGCAGTTTGACAGCCTTAATTCATTCCAATGGCAGCAACAGACAGTTGGAAACCTCTTCAGGCTGATCTGGACTGAATTTAAACCTTGAAGACTAAGCAATCTAAGGCACTGAATTAGTTAGCATTGGCATAAGACGTTTAGCTTGCTATTTTTTGTAACAGTATCTCTTTCTTAGTTCTCATACCTTGGGGCAGGCTTGTGGATCCTCTAGCAGAGTCCTTGGGGAAGCAGCCATGATTTAAGAGTCTTGCTTCTTGTTCTTCTGTATTTACTGAGTCAGGCAAGTTGTTTGGCTTGCTTGGGAGAAGGGCTGTATTTTGCCCAGCCTGCTCTAACCCCTTTGGAAATAAAAAGTCCCACAGATGGAACCATCTTCCATTACTGCAAAACCTAAGGCTCTTAGGCTCCTGGATCCTATTTCTAGACATAGTGGAACCTCACAGGTAGAAACTTCTGTTAGTGTGGATAAGACTCATGGGAGCACTGCTTTAGACCTGATGCCTGTGGTTTTGCATACGAGTACAGCATGAGATGGGTCCTGTTAGTAGAACTAAATGCTGTTCTGGGTTTGTCTCTGATTTCCTTGGGCTTGGTTCCCTAAACATCTCTGAAACCTATGCCAGAGGCTAAGCCCGTGACACAAGACAAGCCTCTTAAGAAGCCCTGTACCCCTAAAGTAATGACCATGTTGGCTCTGGATGTTGGCTCCAAGCTCTCAGTGCCATCAGCATATGCTATAATAACAGTATTTGCCCAAGTACATAATTCATCTCTGCAATTAGGATCATATCTGAAGGTTTCGCAGATCCCAGCATCCCTGGGATGGAGTGATTAGGAGAATAATATAAAAGCCACAGGGTCATTTCCTTCTGCTGTCTTGATGGGATGAAATTACAAAAGATGATGGAGCAGATTTAAATTTATCTAGCTCTTTCGCTCCCTCCCTGTTGGCCTCCAGTGGGCTTACCAGGGAAGTGTGTCTCTCCCTTTTCAGTGTTAAGAAGGCCAAGGCCACTAGTTTCTCCCTTACTCACTGCCTCAGAATTAAATCCACAATCTGATATCTAAGTGCATTGTGACAGACATTAAACTACTGCCTTGTTTCCCATAACCTAAAAAGAAAGTGTGCCAGGGCAAACATTACTCAGCTATTCCAAGCAGTTCATATTGACACTTAGGCTGTGGCCACACTAGCCCCTCCTTTTGGAGGGGCTATGGTAATGTGGCACTGTGGAATATGCTAATGAGGCATGCATGAATATGCAACAACTTATTAGCATAATGGCAGCTGCGGGAACATTGAAACTGCTGGTTTCAAAAAGCAGCCACCCATGTAGCCGGGGAGCCTTTCGAAATGGCTCCCTGATTTTCAGAGCCTTTTCAAGGGCTTTCAAAATCAGGGGGTTCTTTGGAAAGGTCCCCCCGGCTACACAAGCGGCTAAGTTTTGAAACCAGCAGTTTCAAAGCACGTGCGGCCACCATTATGCTCACGAGTCGCTGCATATCCATGGCAGTGCCTCATTAGCATATCCCAATGTGCCACATTACCATAGCTCCTCCGAAAGGAGGGACTAGTGTGGCCACAGCCTTAGAGTACCCAAAAACCAAAAGGCACTACAGTAGAGAACCTGATGCAAAATATTGGCAGGATTAGCAGTTCCCTGGATCAGGATGCTGAATACGTTTGCTCTTACAGGGTCACATCTTCTCAAAGGGGTCAGGGGATCTCCAATACATTTGCTTTGGTGTTCCTGTATTTGCATCTCTGGAGTTGAGAGAGCAGTGCCTGATGGGAGTCTCAGATACGCTCTCAGAGGAAGAACCAGTAGAACCACTGAATGGCAGGACATGGTTCTGGAGCCTGATGATCAGACATCTCCTGATGTAAGTGTAGGAGCTGCCTCAGCATCTTCTCCAACAGTAGATGCCATTTAGTTCAACTTTATCTTTTCTCAGCAGAAAAGACCTCTCATGCAGTCTTTGATATAGTGTAGTTGCAAGATCACCCTCCCACTGTTAGCAGAGCTCTTATAACCTGCCAGATCAGTTCAGAGAAACAGGCTACATCTGCGCTACATCAATCCTTCAAAAGAAGTTATTCCAGAAAATCTCTTCTGAAAAAAACTTCTTTCTAAAGAGCGTGTCCACACACAAAAAAGCGGATTGAAAAAAATCATTCCACTCTTTTGACAGAGAGCCCCTGCTCTTTCAAAAGAACGGGCCAGGGATAGAAAAATCCCATGCCAAGAGGACTGCTCTTTCAAAAACGAGCCCCTGGGCCATCTACATATTTTCTTCCTAAAAGAATCTGTTGGGAAAAGGTGCTCTTCCTCAACTGGGAGAGGAAGAGGACCGCCAGAACAAGTGCTGCGTTCTTCCAATTTAATATTGAAAGAACGCATTTTGTGTGTAGACACTCCAGGGGATTTTTCAAAAGAGCCCCAGCTTTTTCAAAAAAACTCACTAGTTTATATGTAGCCACACTGCCTATACCCCTCAATAGTAAAGTAGTTCCAAAGCACTGGTAATACTGGAGACACCGGAGCTCAAAATGTCTTATTTTTTTAACAGGGCAAAACAATGGATTTTTCACTAGCTTTACTCCCAGAAATGGCTGAACCATTTTTTTCTAAAGTTTTCCAAAATGTTTCACTCTGAGGCAGACATCCAGGATGGCAAATTTCAGTTCACATGTTTAGAGCTTGCCAAAATAACCAAAAAGAGGATCTTTTCCTGGGAAGTGGCAATGCAGTTTGTCTATATTTAGAGAGAAACCATGTCTTCTGAAATCCAAGATCCCTGGCAAAGTATCCATTCACCTTTTTACAGCTTGGGCCAGCTCCTCAACTCTGGCCGAGTGTTGCAAGCCACCTTCACATTCCTGTGATCTGTGGGCAGCCAGGGAATGTAACAAGACCTCAGGACAAGTTAGATCTTGTGGGCTATTCTAATTTACATCTGGATGCCAATGGCTATTTAATCGTCAGATTGCTGGGGATAAGGAACACTGCTGCCACAAACTTTTCTCATGGACATGTCTGTGCCTCCACTTTGGGTGCGTCTACACTAGCTGGCTACTTCGAAGTAGCCGGCACAAAGTTGAAATAGTACACACTGTGTGCTGTTTCGATGTTGAAATCGATGTTAGGCAGTGAGACGTCAAAATTGCTATGCCTGTCCGAAGATGGGAATTGCGCTCTAAATCAATGTTAAACGTCAAAGTAGGGTGTGTGTAGATGATCCGCGTCCTGCTACTTCAAAATAGCGGGGTCCTCCATGGCGGCCATCAGCTGAGGGGTTGAGATGTGCTGTCCAGCCACTGCGGGGTTCTATGATCACCTTGTGCAGCAGCCCTTAAAGCATCACAGACTTGGATTTCCTGTGGCAGGAAGCTGAGAGCGTGCAGGCAGCAGCACACGCACATGCTAGCCTGGTATGCCCTCTACGGACCCCGACTCAACCACCCAGCACCATGGCATTGAGCCAGCCCCCTGAGTGCCCCCAGGGCACCCCCCCCTTGAGGGGACCCAGGGACCCCTGGCAGCCAAACGGGGGGCCAAAAAGCAGAGGAGCCCCTCCTGGTCGGAGGCCAAGCTCCAAGACCTGCTGGGGCTCTGGGGCGAGGAGGAGGTGCTCCACGTGATGGGAAGCAAGTGTTGGAATGTGGAAGCATTTGCCTGACTGACTGAGGCCTGGCCACACAGGGTCACCCTGCCTGCACTCCTGATCATGTCCAGAGCAAGGGGAAGGAGTTGCGGCAGGGTTATGCCTGGGCCCAGGACTTGGCCAGCTGGGGTGTGGCCGCCCCTGCTGCTTGCCCCTATTACCAGGAGCTCAGGGCTATCCTGGGCTCCCAGGACACCTCCTCCCCCCAGGCCACATTGGACACCACAGCTAAGGAGTCCCAGCAGGCCTCGGAGCTGGAGGCCAGCCCAGAGGCCATCCCTGCATCCTGGGACCCACCCATGGAGCCCCTGCTTGGGACAGCAGAGGAGGGGTCCAGCAGTGAGGAGGGGGGCTCCTCATAGACCTCCCTTCTTCGAGCACCAGCTGGGCATCTGCCCACTGGGGTTCCCCTGACCGTGGCAATGGATGATCAGGTACATACCCCACAGGGTGCACATCCCTGGGACACAGGGTGGGGCCACCAGACACGACTGGGAGCCTCACACACCCCCAGAGGGCCCCAACCCCCAACTGCCCAGCCATAGCACAGTCCCAGGACAGCAGCATGGCCATCAGCACCCATCAGCACCCATACCCATGGACAGCACTGTGCCCTAACGCTTGGGGCAGGGAACCATGCAATGGGGCCACCCAACAGGGACACTACACCCACTGATGGGGGATGGAGACCCAGCACCCAAGGAGGGATGGGGTGAATGGGCCATGGGCCAGGGCACAGTACTAACAGCCTTCCCCTCCCTCTCTCCCTCTCCGCAGCTGTACCATCTGAGGCCCCAGGCAGCCAGGCACCCTCCGTGGTCCCCGAGAGCCCACCGGAGGCCAGGCACCACCAGTGCCCGGGGATGTCTCCATGGCCAGCAGAATGGGTACGCTACAGACGGACACAGGGGATGGCCCCCATGGACTCCCAGCTCCTGGCAGCTCTCCGGCGGCAGACAGAGGTGGCTGAGGAAAGGCTTCATGTCGAAAGGGAGGAGTCCGCTTGGCGCTGGGTGGTGTGGCAGGAATTCATGGGCATCTTCCGGGACATAGCTGGGTCACTCCAGGAGGCTGTTGCCCGGTTCCCGCCCCCCGCTGCCCCCGCTGCCACCCTCCCTGCCACTCCACCTGATGCCCCCCAACCGGTCCACTTGCCTCGCCTGCTGCCCCACCTTCCGTGCCGCCTGCCGTGCCACCTGCCAGCCCCCCAGGACCGGCTGGTGGAGGCATCCTGGCTGTACCTGCCTGTCCTCCCAGCCCCCAGCCTGGTTTCTCATGTAAACTTTCTCTCTCTCCTCCCCCTAATCCACTTTTCAGGTAGCTTTCTCCTCCATACGGCCTGGACCCATCAGGTGTTGCCAACACAGAAGACCGTCCACCTCCTTTGAGTTCTGGTGGTCTGTCTTGGCTCTGGTCTCAGCTTTGGCATAGCTCACTTCACATAGTTCACCTGATGGCACCATGGAGGACTCCGTCTTTTGAAATAGTGGGCTGCAGAGCATCTACACCTTGCTCTCTTTTGAAATAATCTTTCGAAAGGGGGTGCTCTTCCCACTGTGGGAATGGACAAGTTCGACGGAATGGCTCTGTTCTTTCAAAGTTACTTTTGAAAGATCGCAGACTGTGTGCAGACGCTCCACAAGTTATTTCAAAAGAAGGACATCTTTCAACCTCATTTTCAAAAGTACGTCCTAATCTAGACGCACCCTTGCTGATGCCAGTAAACATGACTGGGCAAGGAAAATGGGTTTAGGATGAGGAACCCGAGTAGCGGAGAATGAGTGTTGTCAACTCAGCCATTGGTGTAGATGCTCTGTGGCCTGCTATTTCAAAAGATGGAGTCCTCCATGGCGTGATCAGCTGGCAGGCAGCAGCGCTGCTTGCAGTACAAGTGTAGCTCTATAGCTCCAGCGTCTGGCTGTGTTTAAGGAAGCAGGATCCCACAAAACCCCAGGCGGGAAGCTGAGAGCGTGCAGGCAGCAGGGAGCCCATGCTGCCGCAGAGCCTGCTCCTAGCTGCGAGGCTCCAGCCAGCCCTCCCTGCTCTCCAGCACTATGGCTAGCGCCCCAGACCCTGCCCATGCCGGGGCCACCCAAGGACACTGGTGAGTCCTCCCAGGAGAGAAGTCAGGTCCCGAAGTGCTGGGCTCCCTTGAGGACTGAGGTTGAGCTGTGGGACCTCCTTGCTCTCTGGGAAGACAAGGAGGTCCTGCACCAGATGGGGGTCTGGCGCTGCAATGCCACGGCATTCGAGCACCTGTCCCAGGGCCTCATCAGCTGGGGTCATCCACCCACGCCCCAGACCAGGTGAGGTCCAAGGTCAAGGAGCTCCGACAGGGCTATTGCAGGGCCCTGGATATGGCCGGGTGGTCAGGGCAACACTCGCCAGCTGCATCTACTTTAAAGAACTGGACCGCATCCTTGGGCCCAAGTAGGCAGGACCTCCAGCTGTGGTCCTCAACACAGTGGACCCCAACACTGAGCTAGAGCCCAAGATGGGGACTGAGCGGGAGGATTGCTCCGGACCGGCGACTGGCACCAGGTGCCTGTGGAGGCTCCAGACCATTAGTGATGACAAGCACCTGAGCGAGGGGGCCATCGTCATTGATGTCCCCATCTGGCCGCTCCAGCCAGGCCTCCTCTGACCATGCCTTGCCCAAGTTCCTGGAGGGACCCAGAGGTATGTGCTGTTCATGCGAGTCGCTGCAGGGCTTGGGGAGGGGGGTGCTTGGTCCCACCTGGGGTGGCTGCAGCTCACCCACATGGCGGTCAGCCCCGGGCACATGCAGGCCAGACGGCCCCACTCCCCCAGTATGTTCCGGTAAACAATTTATTGTTGTGTTTAACCCTGTGTCCCCTGTGCATGTGTGGGGGTGGTGGGGCATGTGTGTGCAGAGTGGGGGGGTTACTGCACCCCCATTTGAAGGCCTGGCACAGGGCCTCCTGTACTCACACCCTATCCTGCTGGGCCTGGCGGCACAGGGTGATGGGGGCTGTTTGTACCTGTGCCCCACCTCATGGCCCACCCCTGCACAAATGGCTCATGCTTCACCTTCACAAGAGTGTGCAGGGTGCAGCAGGCCCCGTCTACTGCCAGGACGCTGTGGAGGCCCACCTCCAGCCTGGTGTGAAGGCATCTCAAGTGCCCCTTCAGGTGGCCAAACGCCCACTCAACTATATTGCAGGCCCAGTTGAGCCACTCATTAAAAATGCCCTGGTTAGGTTGTGTGTGCCCTGTGTATGGCCTCATCAGCCAGGCCTGCAGGGGGTAGGCCACGTCCGCCATGGTGCAGGGCAGTATTACAGTGTCCCCAGCAGGGAGCTCATGCTGGGAGATGAAGATCCCCTCGGCCATGCAGCGGCCCATGAAGATGTCCTGGAAGCAACCATTGGTGGCAACGAGTGTCTGCAGGATCACGGAGTGGTAGCCCTTGTGGTTTACATAGGCCACACCACTGTGCTCCGCGGCCCGGATGGTGATCTGTATGCCATCCAGGGCCCCAAAGAAGTCCAGGAAGCCCCTCTCTTTGATGCTCCAGATGGTGTCGTCCAGGTCCCCAATGTGGATCAGCTGCTTCAGGAGCACCTTGTTGATGGCTTGGATGACCTGCAGGGCATGGGGGTTGGCATGCTCACGAGTGTGGGGTGAGGTGCAGTGTACCTCCCCATGCCCACCCCTGCCCTGTCCCCTGCAGGGTAGGCCTCCCTGGGGCTCCAGCCCACTGCCCGCTGCATGACCTTCTGTCCTCATCCCTGTCCCTGTCCCTGGTGGGGGCCACACCCCTGGTCCCCAACGATGCCACATGCCAGGGTTCCCTCATTCCTGGTACCTGCATATGGTTGGGGCATGACCCGGGCTTACTTCATTGAGGACGGCCCCAAAGTTGGCCCTGCCCTTCCCTAACTGGCAGCCCATGGATTGGTGAGTGTCCAGGGTGGCCAGTTTCCAGAGGGCGCGGCCACCCTTTTCTGGAGCAGGAGTGCCAGCTTCATGTGGGTATCGTGGTGCCAGAGGACTGGGGTGAGCCAGTGGCACAGCTCCAGGAGTGTTCCCTTGGTCATCCTGAAGTTCTGTAGCCACCGGTCGTTGCCCCAGTACTCCAGCACCAGCTGGCCCCACCAGTCACTGCTTGTGGGGAAGCCCCACAAGCAGCAGATGACCCAGGGAACCAGGTGGGGATGTCGTGCCCTGAGGATGGCCTCCTGGAGGGTGGCTAGTAGGGTGGTCACCCAGAGCTGCTGATACATGGTGGCCAGGACCATGGCCAGTGTGCTGGCCACAGATTTAATGCGGGGGGGCACTGCTCAGGGTCCATGGGGGTCTGGGGTGCCTCCTCTGCTCACTGTCCCTGCCTGGCTAGGGACAGGTAGCTGGCCCTCAGCGTGTGCAGGCCAAGGCTTGAAGTGGTGGGCCCTTTAAAGGGATGGCAGGTGGTGGCCCTGGAAGGGCTTATCTGCCATGTGACCCTGCCTGTGGCACTTCCTGCCCCGTGCTTTCGAAAGAGCACCCTGGGACATGTGGATGCTCTCTTTTGAAAGTGCAGTGGGGGCTGTTCAAAAGGGCGAGTCAAACCTTTGCTCCCCATTTGCCTGCATGGACACTCCATTTTGAAAGGCTGTCTTTCAACATCCAGTTTCGAAAGCCATCCTTTTGAAACAGAGCTGTAGTGCAGACACAGCCCAAAAGCTTAGCCCACAAGCTAGAACAGGGACAACAGTGGGCGGGCACCAGGAGACAAGCCAAAGATCTGTCTCAAATGCAGATTCAGAGGGTGAATCAGCATTCTAAGCCACTGAGAGCCAGGGAGAAGTACCCACGAGACAGAAACAGAATGCCAGAACTGGAGGGTCAAGCAGAGACACAAACCAGAGGCAGAGCTGGGGATCAAAACCAGAATACTAAAGCCAGAGGAAAGCAGAGGAAGGGCAGGGACTAGAACAAAGTCAGCTCTGCAGATCTTATATATGTTGAGCAGCTGCAGCTCTGCTGTGGGAGCCAGGTGTATAAGCAAGGCTGTTAAACCAGCAGCTAGTCAGGGTCTGTGCCTGCTCTTTCAGGTCCAGGGAAGAGTGGTTGGGCTCATTGGTTACATAAGAACCAAGTCAATCACAGAGGAGGTCAGCAGCTGGTTCTGAGTGGCTTACTCCCTTATAGCATCTCCATTCTTTTGGGGGCAGCTTCTAGAAGACTTTGGGATGGGTTTGTGAGGGAGGCTGAGTGGAAGGTGTGAAGGAGGCCTGGAATTAGACATGTTCCATGGGTAAGGCTATATTAGTCATAGAGGTCCTGGAAGTTACAGAATCTATGATTTACGGAGACCACTGAGATAGTCTCTACTTCAGCAGCAGGGGCTGTGGGACTGGAGCTGGCAGCTAGAGGGACTCCAGTGAGTTCCAGTGACATACGACAGATTCCTCAGCCCCTCACCCCCACCAAGAGGGTTCCAGGAACAAACGACAGCCTCACATGGGAGGGGTGACAGGTATCAGCGGGGTAGCCATGTTAGTCTGTATCTGCAAAAAAGAGAAGTCTTCTGACACCTTATGGACTAACAGATTTTTTGGAGCATAAGCTTTTGTGGGCAAGGACCCACTTCATCAGATGCATGCTCCAAAAATCTGTTAGTCTATAAGGTGCCACAGGACTTGTTGTTGTTTATATGGGGAGCCGTGTGCCTCGGGCAAGTGGCTGCGGGTGTCCCCTTTTCAATTTGGGTAATATGGTGACCTTGCAGCTCTCAGCTGACTGGGCAGAAAGGGAACTCCACAGCTTCCAGCCACCATGGTGATGGGGAAAACCCATGGAGCCTCAGTAGCAAAAGTCAGGTCACAGTTTTCATTAACTTTTGTTTTTTGCCTCCGAGACCTGCCTGTGACCTACTGAGAATAACTTAGACAAAATCTTACCCTTGTCCATGAGTTCCCAGAAGTGGTCCAGTAGCTCTATCCCTCCCGCAGCGCGTCCAGACGGGGCTCCTTTTTGAAAGGACACCACCTACTTCGAAGTCCCCTTATTCCCATGAGCTCATGGGAATAAGGGGACTTCGAAGTAGGCGGGGCCCTTTCGAAAAGGAGCCCCGTCTGGATGCGCCGCACGGTGGCGAGGCACGTCAATTTCAAAGCGCCGCTGCCGCCCGCATGCTAATGAAGCGCTGAATATGCATTTCAGCGCTTCATTAGTAAACTTTGAAATGGCCATTTGCATGGCCATTTTGAAGTTTGGGGCACTTGTAGATGTAGCCCCAGTCAGTTAATCAGATATCAGAGTTTTCCCCAGACTCAGTAGGTGTCCAGTATCTGCTGGACCACATATTGCTATTGGCTCTGCACAGTTAATCAGCAAAAGGGAAGAGTGGTGTGTTGTGAGAAGGACTCTCAACTAAACGTTTCACAAGGGAGATATGGAACCCAGAGTGGATGCTGAGATTTTGACAGCTGAAGTCAAAAGACTACTGGATTCAGTTATCCTGTGATCACAAATGGCACCAAGTACTTGTGGTCCAACTTCCTGGAACAATGGACAGATCACATGTTTTGGATAGACAGAACCTTATTCCCTACCTTGAGGGTGGATATTGGCTGATGGTTTCAGTTGGCATGGTGCATGTACATAGTCTAATCCTTTTCTAATCAGTGTCTAAATTCTTGATGCACTTGGTAGCAGTGAGCAACGGTGATCATGTTAAATTGAGGAGGATTTGTGGATGGTACATGGGGTGTAATCCATAATTCTCAAAGAAAGGGTCTGATGAGTTGTGGCATGCGTGGAATTGTTGCAAGTAAATTCTGCATGGGAAATAAGCACCAGATAATTATCCTCATGATATTTAGGAAGCGGTGTTGATACTGTTCCAAGATCTGATTAACACTTTCTGGGTGGTAAGTGGTCAAGGTGTCTTACACAGTGGTAAGTGGTCACGGTGTGAGGTTTGACGCACAGAAAGCACAGAAATTCCTGCCAAAAGCAGAAAATGAATTGGAATCTCCAGCCAGTTACTACACTTGTGGACAAACCATGAAGGCAGTCATCCTGAAACAAACACATTTTTTCCTTGGTGGTGAGTGAAAATGAGGGTCATGAATTTATGCTTTAGGTGATAAAAAACTGCTTGGGGACCAAGAAAAAACAGGCTGACTTCTGCTGTAGGGTTGCAGATAGGACAACCTTCCTGGAAACCCATCTGGAGGAAGTGGCAAAGCTCCAAAAGTGTTGTACACTTGGTGTTTGTGGGTGCTGCCCACTCAAGCTATATCTAGACAGCCGGGTTTTGTCAGCAAAACCCACCTAGCATCCAGATTGTGAAGCGCATTCTGCCGACAGTAAGTTGACAGAACAGAGCGCTTTTGTCAAGAGCCGTGCCCCACTTGCCATGAGGAAGGACACCTCTGTCGAGAGAGCTCAGTCAACAAAACACAGGTCTGGACATTCTGGGTGGGTTCTATCGACAGAAAAGGACTCTGGGATGCTGTGCAGGTGCTCCAGTGTGCACCCTATCCACAGCAATGAGTGCTCTATGATTCTTGCCTTCAGCCCTTCTTAAAGCCACAGGGAGTCAGGGGAACCCCATTGCAGGAAGCTGAGAGTGTGCTAGCAGCAGAGCCACAAGCTGCTCTGTCAAATACCCTCAGAGCCACACCTGCATCCAGCCATGAAGTCAGAGGCCCTCCAAGACCCCACCCCCCGCCAGGCCCTCACAGGAGCAGCCTCAGGGTTCCCAGGAACCTCTTTGGTGGATCTCTGTGCCGAGGCAGAGACCCTCTAGGACCCCCCAGGCCAGGCACTGAAATGCTGTGATCTACAGCTGCAAGGCCGAGGCCCTGGCTGAATGGGGCCACCACTCCTGTATCCTCAAGCAGGTCAGGGCTAAAGTAAAAGAGCTCAGGCAGGGATATGTCTGGGCCCGGACACAGTGGGCTGGTCGGGGGCAGAATCACCCTCCTGCCCCTACTACAGGGATCTTAACCAGATCCTGCAGGCAGGGGGCCTCACCCCTTGTCTGAGCCTTGGTATGGGGCTTGAGGCCCCCCCAGGGGAGCAGGAGCCCATGGAGAAGGAGCAACCAGCAGACGGCCAATCACCACAGGAGCCAGACTCTGAGGCAAGCAGCCTTGTCATGGTGCTGGACCTGGTCCCTGGCAGCCAGGACCTTCCCAGGCATCCTCTGAGCTTGGTGAGGGTCTGTCTGTTGAGTGCCCTATGTGTCACACACCCCAGGGCATGGGAGGCAGGTGCAGACAGGGAGTGTTGTGAACATTTTTAATTACATGAGCACATACTATTTTTCACATTGATGAGAGCCCAAGTGCAGAAAAAGCTCTGAGATTTCTACCACATCAGCTAAATATGCTAAGAAGCTGGTTTGACTGGGGGGTAAAAATGTTGCAAGGCAGCTGAACAATGTCTACTTTCAGGTTCCCAGCAGTTTTAACATACTGACAGCTGAACAGATGATATTTCATTGGAAAAGACTTCTCTCAGTCTTTTACTAACAGAAAAAATGTTGTTCTCTCTTGCCCAGAAATAGTATCAGCAGAAGTACAGGGATAAACAGCTTTGTGGCAAATAAGATCTTCTGATTTGTCATATAATAATGGACTAATAATAATACTTTACACTGATGTAATGCTTCTAGAAGGCATTAATAAAAGGCTTTTGGATATTGACCTTTAAAATATGTAATTGAGAATGTCTATGATGTATAAAGGTGAGACATTTAGGTCATCAGTTGTGTGTTCTTTCATACAGTACAGATTAATCAAGGCTAACTGTATATACACTGTGTGGTTTCATTCCATGTTGCTGCTCTGTTTCTGCTAAAACTTACTAGGGTACTAAATATATAACATTTGGTCCAGAAGACAAAATTCCTGGTTCTTAAGCTTTCTATGTCCCACAATAGTCTAACCAAAAACCTCTCTTCTCAGTTACTTTCATTTCCTTCATATTTGCCCTACTTCTGCTAGTTCTAGGAGAAAAAAAAAGACAATATTTATTTTTGTATTGTTGAAAAACCACAAGCAGAATTAGTCCTCATTATATTCTTAATGAAAAATCCTTGCATGGTATACCATACATTAGCAAATAAGAACAGATGCCTACTGTTTCATTTCCCTTTGGATGTCAGCCACTCCAGTGTATTAGGTTAAGCTATCTAACAGGAAGTGCTCTTTTTGTGCTGGTACTTAGTACTGGCATTGGCAGCCCCAGCCATGGACTGGCTGGCTGTGGGTGAGGTGGCGGGGGCGGGAGGGGAGAAGGAAGGCGGGAGAAGACAGCTGAGTACCGTCCCCTTTCTCTTTTTTTAAAATGCAAAAAAGGGACTGCTAACAGGACAATTACACTTTTTCTTATATGGGAAATATAATCCTTCACTAACCCCTTTTTCTGTCTTACATAGAGAAATGGAAATCTGTTTTTAAAAACAACTTAGACCAGAGTACAACGTACAGTTGCGGAGACAAGGGTCGCACTGGAAATACTCCCATTGATTTTAGCAGGCTTCGGCTAGTGCCCCAGATGCAGTTGCCCTCTTCCTTTTCACTCAAAAACAAGGATAGACCGGATTAGTTATGAGCTTTCATTTGTAGTGAACCCAATATTAAAAGAAATTTATAACTGATTTAAGCAAATATGCACATATTGATGAATTTTATTTTAAGAAGTTATTTGAATAGGCTTGAAAATTATTTACAGCCCATGGGTTTTTGTAAGTTGCCTGTAATCTGTGGGTACTGCAAAGCTTTGACATCTGCCATGCAGAATATGGTAGAATAAAGTTGACTTTTGCAGCTGATTTATAAAGTGCTGAAATAAGCCTTCCCACATAATGAACAGAAAAGTAGGAAACTAAAGCCAGAATCAAAATAGGAAGTGTCTGATGTACAAATTTAATTACTTTTCAGTATATTGTATAGTATTTGAAAACACAGCTTAAAAATATCCCTGTAAAGCAACTGATCAAGTCAGATTGCAACATTCTAGAGAAATTGTTTAAAATAGCTGGCAGTAGTAAAAATTAGAACATGAGCTGTCCTTACAAACTGTACAGTTAAAACTAGAGTTGTTTGCTGTCTTTTTAGCACAAATTGGATAGGAGATGCCTGCCTATTGAATGCAACTGTGCAGTTTAAGAAAGAAAAAAGGACTGTTGCAATGCTTTCTCTGTCTGTTCTGTAACCTTTGATAGCGAGTTTCTAAAATGCTCCAAGCAGACTAAACAAGCTATAGTCAAAACAATAAGGGTGTTTTTCATGCATTTTTAAAATTCAAATGCTTTAATTGTACTTTTTTTGAGTTTGCTTACTAATTAGAAAACAGGTTCACAATGTGGGAATCTATCTTCTTTCGTCTGAATCAATAAACAAAGAAGTCATGAGAAAGAGACCTTTTCCCTTCAGGGAGTCTTTTCTTGTTCATGTTTATTCAGGTTGTTAGTGGTTATACTTGTCTCCTTTCCTCTTCTGCTTACATCTTATTCTTTGAGTTTTTCTTCTTTCCAAACCTGTTTATACATACCTGCAGTGTCAGTAATTCTTTGTTGGGAATTGAGAAAGTAACTTTTTTAACGAGAGTGATAATTTCTATTGATGTAAGAATCCTTTTAAGACTACAAGAATTTCAACCGTCAGTTTCATTGAAAGCTAACAGAGAAAACTGCTTATGATTCTAAATAGCGTATGCTGAACTTGTAAAAAAATAGAAAAACCTGTTAGAAATTAACTTTAAAGGGATACTTTCAATTTGGAAATTAAATTAGTCCGAAAAATTTAATTCCTTTCATACTTGAAAGTAGCATGTAAATATAATGACATTAAAAGTAGTAAAAATTTGGTTTTTTTCCGTCAGTTTGCTGTGTGCATATGAATACACTTTGTGTATCGCTCAGAGGTCTGTGCATTGGCCTGCTAAACTGAAGGCTGTAAACTCAATCCTTAGGAGGCTATTTAGGGACCTGGGGCAAATAGATTAAAAAAACTCCCAAAACATCAAGGATGGTGCTTGGTCCTGCCAAGAGGGCAGGGGACTGGCCTTGATGACCTCCTGAGGTCCCTTCCAGCTCTATGAGATGTGTATCTCCATAATCTGCTTTACAGCATCCTCTTTTCATTTAATTGGGCTGTGATCCTGCAAAATTTTACACACGCTTTTTACAAATGCATGTTTTAAGACTTCGCTGGGTTGAGGCATTGACCAATTTTTACCTTTGCTGAAGAGGCCTTTAAAATCAGAGAAACAGGAAAATAAAATGCAATGATGTTAAATGTTGCCATTAAGCCACCATTTTCAGGACTTAGGACGTGAAGAATGCTGTCTCATTGACTGTAATATTTTCAAATTAATTCATTTTAAAAACAAGATGCTAGTGCCTGGTTTGAGGTGTGATCACATGTGCTGCTTTGCATACAGAAAAAATAGGAAGTGAAAACTTTTTGAAAGGAAAGTGTCTTCAAAATTGCCAATAAAACCATATCTGGCAAGGTACTGAGCACTTTCAGCTCCCACTGATTGCAAATCATTGACGCTCAGCTCCTTGTGGAAACTACCCCATCTCCTGCCTCTATTTTAAATTGTTCCTATGTGTTAGTTTTTCCTACTCACATTCAGAAATGCTTCCACTGGCAACACAGAATTAAAGCATCTAGTTTAAACAAATACCATTAAAATATGTCATACTTCAAACTGCACAGAAATGACCTACCTTTAAATCACCTTAGTAGGACCTCTCCAAACAAGTATTGCAAAACAAATGTACAACACTTGAATTGTCCCTTGAAAGTTGAAAGACCACTTACTGTATGTTGCACATTGCCATATGGAAGTGGTTGGGGGAACTTTGAGGAAAAGGAATTGAGTACTTAATAGAGTTCCCTCCAAAAAGCAACCCACTTCAAAAAGAGTATTATAAAACTCAAAGCCTTGAGCTAAAATCTATAAGAAAAAAAAAAAACTTCTGCATCAGCTCTTTGGCACACAAACCGAACCTTCAGAAGGGTACAGTCCAGACATCAGCCTCAGAGATTGTGATAAAGCAAGCCTAAACGTACAGCACTGCATCAGGACGCTACACATGGGTACAAAAGCTTAATAGCTCTTAAAAGCTTATTCCTCCAGGCACAACATATTTCTAAGTTCAATGCACCGCTATAGAATTTTTCCCCTTATGCTTTTCAAAACCTTATTAAATAAAAACCATCCAACCAAGTAGTAGCTGATCCAGCCTCCTGATGTGTATGCAGACAAATTCCTTTTTGTAAGTGGAAAATTCCTGTTTTGCACCGTTCAAGGTGTAGAAATGTGCTGAGCTCAGAATGACACAATCAAATCCAAATTGGAAGGTCACAAAGAAACAAAGCACAATTATGGTTAATTTCTTTGCAGTTCACATTTATCAGTCAAATGCCATTTTCTCTTCAGCCTGGAAATGAATTATACAGAGACATCCAGTAGCATCATAGATTTGTGGTTCTTAACCAGGGGTAACATGTAACTCTGGGGTATGCAGAAGTCTTCCAGGGGATACTTGATTCATCTAGATATTCGCCTAATTTGACATCAGGTTAAACAAAAAGCACTAGCAAAGGCAGTGCAAACTAAAATGACATGCAATAACTTTTTATATTGTTCTATATATATACTATATACTGAAATGTAAGTACAATATTTATATTACAGTGGATTTATAATTTTATGGTAAAATGAGAAATAAATTTGCATTAACAGTATGCTACGACTCTTGACTTTTATATCTGATTTTTGTAAACAATCAGTTTAAATGAGGGGATTGGAGGTTTGCAAGACAAATCAAACGCTTGAGGTTCAGGTAGAAAACCACTGGCCTAGATAAAAGAGCAGTCCATAGACTAACACGGCTATCTCTCTGTTACTGGCCTAGATGACCAACTACTACTTTCAAGCCTTGTCACCAAATACAGAAGTATATTGAGAGCATCCCATCTTCTATAACTTCATTTTCACACTGGCAAAAGCTTTTCTTTTTTTTGCCCCAGGCGAACTGCAGTAGTAGGACTATAATCCTGCTTGTGACTGGCTTCTCCATAGGTACTGAAGGAAAAGCAAGGCTGCTAAAACCTCGCTCCACCCCCACTAGATGTCACAATATCAGTAGGATGCTGTTTCTCCTGAGAGCTATGAAGCCCTACTAAAAATCATGAGATTGGCTTAACATGCATGATATTTAAAATAAATATTGAACTCTTTTTACATGACTTCTGGTTTTCAAGTCTCTAGGGTGCACTTGGGTCATGTTTTCAATTTATGACTCTGAGGATTAGAAACTTCCTTTTTAAAAAAATGAAGGTTGAGATTCTCACCTAATCACTTGCTCTCAGGGAAAGGGGTGTTAAGAAAAGCACCAAACTGTTGAATGCTCTCAATAAAACCATGAGAGCTGGAACTAGTGTCAGCGTTCAGCAGCATCACCTCTCTTGGGATGCACCTGCGCAAACTACAGAAGTTTGGGATGGTCTGGTCATTGTGTGGGTCACAAGTAGATACAGTGTAAACCTCTAGGCTATATCTACAAGAGTACCCCCCTTTCAAAAGGGGGATGCTAATGAGACACTTTGGGATATGCTAATGAGGCGCTGCAATGAATATGCACCGCCTCATTAGCATAATGGCAGCTGCAGCACTTCAAAAGTGCCACTTTTCATCATGCGCCGCTTGTCTACACAGGGTCCTTTTCAAAAGGACCCCCATGCATGTTGAAATCCCCTTATTCCTATTTGGTTATGGGAATAAGGGGATTTCGACGTGTGCAGGGTCCTTTCAAAAAGGAGCCCATGTAGACGAGCCATGTGCGATTGAAAGTGGCACTTTCGAAGTGCCGCAACCACCATTATGCTAATGAGGTGCTGCATATTCATTGCATTACCTCATTAGCATATCCTGAAGTGTCTTATTAGCATCCCCCTTTCGAAAGTGGGGTGCTAGTGTAGACACAGCCCTAGAAAGTGCCACCTCACATCCTTTATGCAATTGACTAAAATGATCCTGAGCTAAGACATGTCCAGTCTCTTTTCATATATACATACATTCATGGGCTGTGTTATGAAAGGCCTGGATATTTTTGTGGAGACCAACAAATTGAGAGTAATAATTTTGTAATTATGGGATTGAAATGAGTTTTATGCCCCTCCAGCAGCAAGGGCAGGTGATAGGAGAGCCCAAGACCTTCTTCCTGTCCATCGGGCTCTGACAGAGCCCTATGGGAGTCAGCAGTGTCACTCACTCTGTGTGCCCTTAGCATTACTGTCCCTGGCTCTCTCCCCTCCCTCTCAATATAAGGTAATACAAAACATTACACATTTATTAGGTCATGAGTTTTCATGAGGAAGACTCGCTTTTACTCCATTCATCTAAAGAAGTGGGTCTTACACATGAAAGCTCATGACCTAATATATGTGTTAGTCTCTAAGGTGTTACAGGACTGCTTGTTATTTGAGAACCTACAGACTAATGTGGCTACCCCATCACATAAAAAATTCCAGTTAGCAACATGTGTTTTAAGTGAACATAAGACCAGAAGAAAGGCCATTACTGGGTCAGATCAAAGGTCCATCTAGCCAAGCATCGCGTCTGCCTACAGTGGCCAGTGCCAGGTGCCTCAGAGGGGTGGACCAAAGACAATGATCAAGTGACTTGTCTCCTACCATCCGTCTCCATCCAGCCTCTGACAAACAGAGGACAGGGACACCTTTCCTACCCCTGGTTAATAGCCTTTTATGGACCTACCCTCCATGAATGTATCTAGCTCTCCTTTGAACTCTCATAGTCCTAGCCTTCACAGCCTCCTCTGGCAAGGAGTTCCACAGGTTAACTGTGTGCTGTGTGAAAAAGAACCTTCTTCTACTAGTTTTAAACCTGCTACCCATTAATTTCATTTGGTGTCCTCTAGCTCTTAAAAACTTCTAATTAAATAGAGATAGGGGTCAATGTTAATAGCTTTCAATTATATATCTGCTTTTAATTTCCGATTGCTTGTGCAACCTGAATATTACATATATGGTGCTATTTGTTACATGGAGAATTAATACATGATTGGAAATGCTTCTGCTCTGCTCTCAGATTGGATCTTAGTTTATGTGTAATTTGACTGGCAGTCACTTAGAAAAGGCCTGCACTAGGAACTATGGCCTGTATTGTAATGCCAGTTGGGGGTGCCTCTTTTTTTTCCCAGCTGGCACAAATCCTTGCGTAGTGATAGTTTTTCCAGCATAAAGTTATTTTGCTTTTATACCTTATTTTGCCTGGGGGGCTGGTACAAGCTATCCCTGCAAGAGTACATTTATGCAGAAAGAAACTGTCTACACTGGGAGACTTTGCCATTATAGCAGTATAGCTACATCAGTATAGCTTTCCTAGTTAGACTACTACAGTAGGGTCTCAACATTCACAAGTGTTCCATGTTCAGAACCCTCGCAAATATTGATTTATGTGAATAGGGGAGCACGGAGCCCTGCAGAAGCAGCAGCTGCTGGTGCTCCGGGTCCCAGAGAAGTGGCAGCTGCCAGCACTCCCCGTGACGCCCCAGGGAAGCGGCATTCGCAAATAACTGAATTTGCGAATGTTGCACTTGTGACTGTTGTGACCTTGCTGCATTTTTTTTTAGTAATAAGGGGTCTTTCAAAAACAGGGTTTATTTTTGAAAGAGCCCAGTCTACATTGCTTTTTTCCTTTCGAAAGAATCTCTTCCACAATGAGATTATGCACATGAAGTGCAAGATACGTAAATCAGTGCCACATTTGCATTTCCGATTTCCCTCATTTGCTTTCCTCTTCTGAAAGAGGAATGCAAGTGTAGACACAGCCCTTGAGGTGAAAAGTATTGCTCAGTATGGGTAAGAATAGCAGACTCTGGCCCTAAAGAGTTAATAATGTCTGGTGATCTCTATCAGCAGTTTAGTTTCTTTGGCAGAAGTTTTTCCCCTTGGCTACAATGGAGCCTATGTGTTTCCTTGTGTTCTCCCAATTAGCTGGAGACAGAACAGCAGCAGAGAAGAGCTGCAAAAAAGCAGCAAATCGAGAAAAAGCTGAACATTTATTTTAAGCAGCTGCATTGGGAATGGAGGCTCTTCACTTCAGGGTTTGTAGCTCGCTTGCATGGTGTGAAGAAAAGTTATTTTCCCTCCTTTTCAGTTTCGTTACTCAATGCATTTAGTCCAGATACTGCAAATTAAGCTATCTGGGAGATTCACTGACTCTGCAATGTGCACATAAAGAAAAAGGATATGTGTCAGACCCTCTATCAGAATATTTTTGCAGTAAAAGTTCAGGATCCAAACCAGTGGTCAGCAACCCCCACCATGGGTGCCAAGAGTGGCACATAAGCCAATTTTCATTGGCATGAGGTAGGAGTTCAGCCCGACCCCCCCCACCCCCATGCAACTAGGAGCTTGCTCAAAGCCATGCCTCCTGTGGATTAACAAAAGACCAGTCAATGCTACCAACCACCACCTAAATGGTAAAGCTCTGCATCTTGATTTATTTATTAATGACGCTGTCATAGGTAGGACTATTAGTGTCTCTAACAGGTACCACCGGCACTCTAAATGAATGCAGATCGGTGTAGGGTGTCCAGTTTTCAATTGGAAAGTATGGCTGAAAAGAGGAACTGATGGCATCTGGTCAGATCTACTTACCAGATCCCTGAAGTCTGATTACTGCAGTCAAGGGAAGGAAGGGAGGCACTGGGTCACCACCCATGCTAGCTCTTACTCAGACAGGGTGCCTACTATGCAAGGCAGCTGCCTCTCCCAGCCCTGACTCCATCGGCAAGTCCCTCCCAATGTGAGGAGTGTAAGGGAAGGACAGTGAGCTATGTGGGAAGGGGGAAAGGTGTGTGAACAAGGGGAGCAGCCTTTGGGAAAGGTGGGGCAGAGCTGGGACCTTGGGGAAAAGAAGTGAAGCAGAGGTGGGGCATCAGGAAGGAGATGCAGATGGAGGAAGGGTGCAGATCTCCTGCTGGAATGCCCAGTTTTAAAATATTACAAAGAGGGCAACCGTGGCTCTGTGGACCACGTCAGCCTCTACTGGCATCTCATTCAAAGAGATAGTACTGTCATTTCTAGGTTAGGGTGTTAGAATTCAGCTACTTGAAGTCCAAAAGAGGACTTTTGTTCTTTATCAATTTAAAAATAGTCACTTGGCTTCTTCTGGAGAGGCCTGTTATTTCGTTAACATTCTTAACTGATACAGTCAGCATTTATTTACTGGAGTGATCAGGCTGCCTCCCAACGAGATTCCTGAAGGGTCCCACACAGCTCCATTTGTTCTGCCATTCCTCAACAAATGTTTCAAACTCAATTTTTTTTTAATTTTTTATTTTAAGAAAATGGGATGCAGTAAAATAGGAAAATTAATTCCATCTCAGGTCTTATTCACATCCAACTTTACAGTCCTGGCTGATGTTAAGTGAATGATAAAAGAATTGGAAAATTTAAGTGATCCTTATATAAATCTCGCTGTAGCCTACCTATTGTATCTATGTTTACCTACATTAAGTATCAGTATTATTCCTTGGGAATTTGATATGAAGTAAAAGCCTGAACTGAAAGCTCTTCCCGGACCAGTAAGAAATATTTAAACACTTCAGGCATTCAGTCTGTGATTCAGAGAATTATAAATAAAACTGTTGATTTTGGGACACCAAACCATTGCATTTAAACTGCAAAAATGAGTCATATTTGTGGGAGGTAATTACTACCAGAAAGTACAACTAACTTTTGTAGGATTTTCTGTAAAATGTCCACATATGATCTGCATGAACTAAAAATAATTTGCTTTGTTAAATTTTCAGTAAAAGTTACCTTTACAGAGTCAAGTGGCTTTATACATATAGTCTATGTTCACGACACAATAAAAACTCCAATTATATATCTAGATCTATACTGGAGATAGCAGATTCTATGCAAGTAATTGACACAGTGTAAATGCCCTTCAAGGAGTTCTGATGACATTGTTATAACTCCAAGGGCAAACCATTGTGATATCAACAATGACCACAGCTAACGTTTACAAATGTGGTATTTGCTGATCATAAAACTCCTTGGGTTTCTTGCACCATCAAAATGGTGAACTAAAAATCTGTGTTTGTTAAAATATGGTGACTAGCCAGTAAGAATTCTCCTCTTGAGCTAATGGACTCAGAAGCCAAGGGAGTTGCAGATGTCCAGCACCTGCAGAGGCTATTTGCTCTCCTGATAGGATACTTTTCTCATTATGCTTTGGTCATAACTGAGGAATGCAAATTTAGGTATGGTCACACATCTTAACTGCCTTACCAGGATAGCAAGCAGATGCCATACTACCCATCCCCATTGACAAATATTGCATTAAGGCTCAGAAGAATGTCATCCCACTTGTTCACTAATAAATGAGGCAGCTTTTCCAGTGCTAGATATGAGGTTCAAAAGAGGCCACAGTCAAAAACAACTCTTCCTTTGCAGCAGCTCAGAAATTCAGTTGGCAGCCCAGAAGCTGATGTACAGTTCTTATAAATGTAATCACCTTTCCTGTAAAAACTTCAGATTATGGGGAGAACTTTTCCTTTCCAACATGTATGCACGTTTCTCTCCCGACCGCCAGCGGCAGAATCACTTAGAAGTAGTGCTTTTTGCGGGGTGGTACAGGCTGTTATGCCATACCAGCACCTTAGCAGCTCCAGCCAGAATTCTTGGCTGGTTGGTAGAGGGATCCCGCCAGGCCCATGGCTGGGAGATGGCTGGGTGTCCCACCGGCAGCTCCAGCTCACTGCTTAGAAGTAACTTATTTCCTGCCATAGTCCTCTCTGTCATTCAGGGTTAGGCTTAGGGGCAGGTGATCATGGTAGTTGCCCTGGGAGCCAACTTCGGGAAGTACCAAATATGGTTTTGGAGGCACTGAAAAAGTTTTCTGTCCTAGGAAACCAAAACATCTAGAATGGACCCTGCTGCTATCAGCTAATCTGATGGTGATCAGAAGGTCTTCTGTGTGGAGGAACACCAGTTGAGCCAACTGAGTTCTAGAACAGTAGGAACTCACAAATTCAGTAGTGTCTGGCAGGGAACAGTCCAGCACAGGGGGAGTGGTATATTAGAGACAAAGAGCTCAATTTTCAGTATCTCAGCTGCCTCTGGGTTCACTTGCCTAGCAACTCAATGAGTCTACCTCTGCCTAATAAGTTCTCAGTAAGAGACTGTCCCCCCGACTGGGAGATGAGCCAACTGATCAGCACTTAAGTGTTGTAGCAATAGCAGCACAATGGCTGCCCAGTGCATTCTGTGTCTGCAGTTTTGCCATACTTGTTTCTTGCTCAGCCCATGCCTGCTCTGTTCCAGTCCAAGTCCCTGCCTACCTCTGAACTGATTTCTGACTCCTAGTTCTAACAGCTGGCTTGTCTCATAACCACAGCTCCGTTTCTGCCCTCTGATTCTGCTTTTACCAGACTCCCCTACAGATTTGCACTCCTGCTGTGGCCACTCACCTTCTCAGATGTTGTTGAGATCCTGCAAAACCGCGGGCTAATGTTGCCACATTATGGTTCTCCAGCTCAGAACGAACTCAGGCAATGTCTTTTGTCTCCCTAACTCTCACAGCCATTGTCCCTGAGCCCAAATTGCCCCTATTCTATAGGTTCTATGTGGATTATATCAAGTGTCATGGGTTCCTTAAACAGCGTTGTCTCCCATTTGTGACACTGCCACAGTCATATCCCACAGATCTGACCCACGTGAGGTTAATATTTAGCCTTGTTACCAGAAAAGTCCTGAAGTGGAATTTCCTGCTTTTGGAAGAGTCCAGTCCTCTTCTTGAATGCTTCAAGAGCTTTGTATAGACAGTAGTGGGCATCTTCAACAACCCTCATCAAGAGTGCATCACGGGTGCTGTTCTCCAGGCCCTCTAGCAGGATGCCAGGTCTCTAGCCAAAAATGCAGCAGAATTTTAATATCTAGTCATAGACACTCACTAGACTGGGGCTGCAAACACACTCATTCCACCTTATCCTAAGAACCAGTGGAGCTTTCTTGGATTTAAGGTTTCCTCTACAACAAGGCCGTCTTTATCACAAGAGCTGTCTCTGCCGGGGCCTCTCCTGGCTTCAGCTGCTACATTTGTGCCGTGATGGGATATGTCAGCCAGTTTGCAATCTAAAAACTGATCCACATCTGTACTTCTGATGGTAAAGATTACAAACTAGTATTAAAATCTGTGATTTTGGGCCACTTCATGTAGTATCTTCTATCTGATACTGATCAATTCTAGATGCCTCAAAGGATGATATAGAACTGAATAGAAAATTATGCAACAACATGCTTATGAGGCCGATTTCTTCTTAATTTCAGGAAGTTAGTACTTGAAACATGAGATTTCTTATGCCTTCTAATTTCTTTCTATTTAATGTAACTTGTATAGCCTTAATATTTATAGAAATGCCTAATCTTTTTTAAAACCCAACTAAAATCTACACCTCATTAACAATTTGTGACAGTTAAGTTCCCAAGCTTAATTATGCATTAGATAATAAAAGTATTTCCTTTTATATCTTAAAATGAGTACCTTTTAATTTCCTTGGCAGTCCTCTTTTTCTTGCATGATTATGAATTCTTTGCCTGGGTCCAGATCTCTCGCCCAATAAAAAAGGTCAGGTGCTTCGCCCCCACTAGAAATCTCTTTATCTGATTGCTTGGCTGACAGCTTGTTGAAAAGTGAATGCTTCTAATTCTCAGTAAAAGTTGCTGCTCTGCTTGTGGAGTCACAAAATATTCCACTAGAGCAGGGGTGGCCCACAAGTTAGGGACAAAGAGCCACAGACAGCATACAGAGAGACATGAAGATAGAGTGCAGACAGCCACATGTATATTTATTTATCTATCCAGATATAATATCTAGTTAGATAGAATTTAATATATAGTACCTGGCTCAATGCCCTCCCACTCCCCTAGAGCCAGGCACCCCCAGCCTCCTCTCCCTGCCCACTCTAACTCAATGCTGCCGACTCACTGGAGGCACCACTGTTACCATGCACTTTTCCCACCAACCACTGGGGCGTGTGCGCAGCGTGGAGGACAGCACTCCTGGCGCACTGCTCCAAGGAAGAGCAGCATTTAATGGCTCAAAGAGCTGCATGCAGTCTCAGAGCCATGAGCTGGTCACCCCTGCGGTGGGGAGTCACATGCTGGCAATTAAAATGGTTAAAAGGTTTAGTTTGGAGAGCTTCAAGAGGTGTCTCTAGTCGCTTCTTCTTTTACCAACTGTCAGGGGGTGGTTTTTTCAGAACTCCCCCCGCCTTCTTTTTTTCCTCCTCAGGGCAGCATAAACTAGCATCCCAAATCAATACAGCAAGACCCCTCTCTCAGGGGAACATGGCCTAGTGACCCAAGTCAATATAGCAAGGCCTGTCTTGCAGGGCAGGCCCGATGGGTTAGGGTTTGGGAGGAGGGTAGTGGGACCCAGGCCCTCCCTGCTGCACCGGCCCCCAGCCCAGGGCCCTACCAATGGTGGGGCTGGCCCACCACTGATTGGTGAGGACTCCAACTGAAACACGCCAAGTTACCAGGGAGCTTTCCCCTCTGTGGGCTGCTTCCTACCTGCCTTCCCAGCCATCCTCTGCAGCATATCCCTCTAGTTTGTGGGCTTCTCCAGTTGTCCGTGCTAGATGAGCATCCATGGACTGGTCTGCAGGCAGTTCCTTGTCTGGAGATCTACGGGTATCTCCTTTTCCAACAGCAGCCAGCCCAGACTGACTAGCTCCACAGGCCTTTATAGCAGGCCTGCAGCTGGAGGATGCCTAGTGAGGCTATAAGGGTTGGGGCTCATTGGCCAGGTGAGTCAGATAGGCCTGTTCTGATTTAGTCTGGAGTTGAAACATTCCATCACACTGACCATTTTAGAATTTTTCTATATCTTTGAAGGGTTCAGGATCATTCTGGGATTCAACCAGATGTCCCTTTGTATGCATCTGGGCAAAACAAAGAAGTTTGATCTTTTCCCATACAAACAGTATGTTAATGGTTTGAATATGTATTCAAAGGTAAAACCTGGTGACCCAAGACATTGAAAGTTTTGTTCTCTCAAGATTTATGGAGGCTCCTTGATATTCTTGACTTCTATTTCTGTCACTGAAGGTTTTTTTCATAGTGGCTAAAGCATCTATCAGGAGGAATTCAGAGCAGCAGGATTTGTTGCAGATCCTCCTTATACACATTTTCAGAAGGATGAAGTAATTCTAAAATCCCATCCCAAAATTTCACTACAGAGGCCGTGGATTTTCATTTAAATCAAACATATTGGACCAGTATTTTCTAAGCTTGCTGATTTTACAGGTTAAGGTGGGTTGCACATCTTGCATATTAAGAGGCTTCTTTGTCACTTCCTCACAGGACAAAACCTTTTATAAAGGCCCCAGAGTGATATGGGTTTTTGGTGGAAAAGGTAAGGTCCAATTGGTTTCAGTCAAGATGCAATCTGAATGGATCAAGACAGCTATGTTCTTGCTGAAGGAACCATACCTGTATGACTCAAATGTCTCCAAGAGAGGCACTGTTGTCATCATAGATAGGACAGACTACCAAAAGGAGGCTGGCAGGCAACTCTCCAATACCACATTCTACAAGCCTCTGTCCGGGGATCCCACTGAGGAATACATAAAGAAGCTACAGCATCTGCTCAAGACCCTCCCTATAAAAACACAGGAACAGATTTACACAGACGCACCCCTTGAACCCAAACCAGGTTTATTCTACCTGCTACCCAAGATCCATAAACCTGGGAATCCCGGACACCCCATCATCTCAGGCATTGGCACCCTCACCACAGGATTGTCTGGATATGTGGACTCTCTACTTAGACCCTATGCTACCAGCACCCCCAGCTTTCTTTGAGATACCACTGACTTCCTCAGGAAACTACAATCCTTTGGTGACCTTCCTGAAAACACCATCCTGGCCACCATGGATGTAGAGGCCCTTTACACCAATATCCCACATGAAAATGGACTCCAAGCTGTTAGGAACATTATCCCTGATGAGACCAAGCCACAAATGGTGGCAGAGCTTTGAGACTTTGTCCTCACCCACAGCTATTTCAGATCTGAGGACAAATTATACCTTCAAATCAGTGGCACTGCTATGGGCACCCGCATGGCCCCACACTATGCCAACATTTTTATGGCTGACCTGGAACAACGCTATCTCAGTTCTCGTCCCCTAGTGGCCCTCCTCTACCTGCGCTACATTGATGACATCTTCATCATCTGGACCCATGGGAAGGAGGCTCTTGAAGAGTTCCACCATGATTTCAACAGTTTCCACCCCACCATCAACTTTAGCTTGGACCAGTCCACGCAAGAGATTCACTTCCTGGACACTACTGTGCAGATAAGCGATGGTCACATTAATACCACCCTATACTGAAAACCCATGGACCGCTATACTTGTCTACATGCCTCCAGCTTCCATCCAGGGCATACTACATGCTCCACTGTATACAGCCAGGCACTAAGGTACAACCGTATTTGCTCTGATCCATCAGACTGAGACAAATATCTACAAGACCTTTACCAAGCTTTCCTCAAACTACAGTACCACCTAAGGAAGTGAGGAAACAGATTGACAGAGCCAGATGGGTACCCAGAAGCCACCTACTACAAGACAGGCCTTCAAGGAAAACAATGGAACACCACTGACCATCACATACAGCCCCCACCTAAGGCCTCTCAAACGCATCATCAGCGATCTGCAACCCATCCTGAACAATGATCTTTCACTCTCACAGACCTTGGGAGGCAGGCCTGTCCTTGCCTATAGACAGCCCGCCAATCTGAAACAAATCCTCACCAGCCACTATAGATCACAAAACAGTAACTCTAAGCCTGGAACCAATCCCTGCAACAAACCCCACTGCCAACTCTGCTCACATATCTACATCAGTGATATCATCACAGTACCTAACATCAGCCATACCATCAGGGGCTCCTTTACCTGCACATCTACTAATATAATATATGCCATCAGCTGCGTCTACACGTGCACGCTACTTCGAAGTAGCGGCACCAACTTCGAAATAGCGCCCGTCGCGTCTACACGCGTCAGGCGCTATTTCGAAGTTAACTTCGACGTTAGGCGGCAAGACGTTGAAGTCGCTAACCTCATGAGGAGATAGGAATAGCGCCCTACTTCGACTTTCAACGTCGAAGTAGGGACCGTGTAGACGATCTGCATCCCGCAACGTCAAAATTGCTGGGTCCTCCATGGCGGCCATCAGCTGGGGGGTTGAGAGATGCTCTCTCTCCAGCCCCTGCGGGGCTCTATGGTCACCGTGGGCAGCAGCCCTTAGCCCAGGGCTTCTGGCTGCTTCTGCGGCAGCTGGGGATCTATGCTGCAGGCACAGGGTCTGCAACCAGTTGTCAGCTCTGTGTATCTTGTGTTGTTTAGTGCAACTGTGTCTGGGAGGGGCCCTTTAAGGGAGCGGCTGGCTGTTGAGTCCGCCCTGTGACCCTGTCTGCAGCTGTGCCTGGCATCCCTATTTCAATGTGTGCTACTTTGACGTGTAGACGTTCCCTCGCTGCGCCTATTTCGATGTTGGGTTGAGCAACGTCGAAGTTGAACATCGACGTTGCCGGCCCTGGCGGACGTGTAGACGTTATTCATCGAAATAGACTATTTCGATGTTGGCTGCACGTGTAGACGTAGCCATCATGTGACAGCAATGCCCCACTGCAATTTACATTGGCCAAACTGAACAGTCTCTACGTAAAAGAATCAATGGCCATAAACCAGACATCAGGAATGGTAATGTACAGAAGTCTATGGGAGAGCATTTCAATCTCCCTGGACACTCAGTAGCAGATTTAAGGGTGGCAGTCCTGAAAAAAAGAAATTTCAAAAATCAAATGGAGAGAGAAATCTCTGAGCTGCAATTTATTTGCAAATTTGACTCCATTAACCAAGGATTAAACAGAGACTGGGAGTGACTCACACCTTACAAAAGGAGCTTCTCTGCCCTAGGTGTTAACATCTCCACATTAGACTGAAAATGGGCCATATCCCCCCTGTCTTATCCGACCTGTTTTTTCCTCTCTTCATACATACCACTGATAATGGGCCTTTTCCACTCTGACTGAATAGACCTTGTCTGCTTTGGCCCTCCCTTTTACAGGGATCCCACTCTTTAAATACCTCCTTAAACCAGCCCCCATGCATCTGATGAAAGCTTCTACTCCAAAATATCTGTTAGTCTATAAGGTGCCACAGGACCTCTTGTTGATCTCCTACTATTGGGATTTGGGGGAAAGCGACGGCTTCTACAGCATCTGTTCACTGAGACCTGCCTGGTTACTACCTGGTGCTTAGGTCATACTTTTGCAAAGTGTTATTTAGTCCCCACCATATTTGGCTCAGAACAGATATTTCATTTGGAAGAGCAGTATTTCAGTCACTTTCCCTCCTCCTCCTCCTCCTCCTCTTTATTCCTCTTCTTGAGGATTGCCACTAGTTGCTAGTATTTTCAAAGGGGATCTGCAGAGGCAATGCCATGAACAAATAAAAGAGGTTACTTATTAATTTGTTTTGTTAGGGCTTGACCCAGAGCCTTTTGGGTGTGTTACAATTACCAGATTTGGCTTGTGATGTCACTAATGCTTCAGAACAAGCTGTTTTTAAAAATGTAACTGCTCATTGAATGGCTAATTTTCACATTGAAATAATTCAGTTGTTAAAAACATATTTTTTTAAAATACCAAAAGGGTTTACTCCATTAAAGAGGTGCCAGTAAAAATTATATATGTTTTAATAAGCCTTTTTATTATAGACATTTACTTTTTTAAAAAGCACCTGAAACTAAGTCCAGATTACATTTTTGTAGCTCTGAACTCACTTGATTTAAGTGTTTGTATGGGAAATCAGCAGTTATTCCAAGTCTGTTCCTTCCAATGTGATTCACCTTCATGGTAGGGATCCTCAGGAGAAATAGGATTGGAGTGGGGATTAATCGAAGAAGAAGTAGCTCTATATTATCTGCCAAAAGAAAGACATTTTAGTAAAGCAATTTGCAATCAAAGCCAAGGATTTGTTTGCCAAGTTTTAGTCCAATGAGAATTGAAATGGCCAAGATATTTAATGCCGACAAGTGAGGTTTGTCAGGGAACTACCAAATCAACCTTGGAGTGAAAATAGGCAGACATCAAATTACAGAGCAAATAATGTGTTTGCTTTGCAGGTGGGGAAGTAAACAAACTATTTTTAAGAAAAACAGGAAAATAAGGCTGGCAGTTGTCAGTTCAAAGGTATTCAAAGATATAAATAAAAATGTTCAAAACCAAAATCGAGCTGTGGAGGATTTGTCAATGGATGTTGAACATAAATGAACATTTTTTCACACCCAATAATGTGTGTGCGACATTTGCTCAGAGGAACAGTCCATGGGAGTTATGCGAATAAGTGGTGAGAAGGTGCCCAAAAATGTTGCTTTATCTCATCATAAAATATAATTGTTTTTTATTTCAACAAATGCCAATAAAACTGAAGTCTTAATTTATCAAATTGTTTTAGATGGGTGCCATGTACAGCCTGTAAACTTGTCTGTTTTCTGGTAATTTCTCCATATGGTATACACCCTTTATATATTATAACAGCTTGCTCTTGAATTCTGACGCTCAAGAACTGACCACATAGGGCCAGATCATGATAACGTTACTCCAGATGAACAGTACCTTACGCCAGGAATTGTTGAACTGAAGTCTGTAGACTATTCACACAGTGAGGTGCTATTAAACTGAAATAAAGGTGTTAAAATCTGGCCTATGATATTAAACCACTCAAAAAAACAAAGCACTTTATGTGCATCGACCTGTGTCTTCTGTCCTACAAAGTTGAATGTAGTTCAGCCAGAAGAAACACGTATACCTGAAAAACCACTTCATGGGATTCTTAGGTTTATTCTTTAGAGGATTTTGACAATCAGATTTGTAATGGACTATCAGGGTGGTTGTAGTCCATCATTGCCAAATCACAAACACCAGACCCCATGTATCAGCAATCTACAGAGAGCTTGCTCAAGCAATTTCTACACCACAATACTGAAGTTTTCTTAAAGTCACCAGCAGGGACTGGCCAATCAATATCAACAATGTTTGGCTGTTCTAGTTAGAATAGCTATGAATGGCTGTCTTATTGTTTCAAAATGGCTAGCCCATCGCTTTTGAAATCCTGCTCGGCTCTGCAGAAGCCATGAGGGATGGTCTAGATGGTACTTGGTCCTGCTGTGGGGGCAGGGGATTGGACTCGATGACCTCTTGGGGTCCCTTCCAGTCCTAGTGTTCTATGAGACAGCAGATTACTTCTGAGCTCTCCACTCTATGTGTAACTTAAATAAGATAAGAATAAGCAACTAATAATTGTGTACACTAGTCATATTTCTATATATTCACATGTACCTTTCAAAATGGCTCTACATATTTTGTATCAAGCTTTAGTTTTATTTCATTTTATTATTTTATATTTTTTCTGAAAGTTTTTCTCGCATAAGACGTTTATTCAGTCTTCATTTTTAGTTTAACTATTGAGGAGCTTTGTTTAGTGAAAATTTTTAATTCCATGATGCATAAAAACACAGATTGTTCCTGTTTTGCTTAATCAATACATAAACTGCAGTTTTAACCTAACAAATAAAATCACAAGTGAGTTTTCCTGATGAAATGATCTGTAATCATATGAATACATTATTCAGTTTTTCTTACGTGCTACCGTTGCTAAAGGTAAATAAAATATCATAGATATTAGCTGTTGTAGTGAAGGGGGGCAGCTTTATAAACCAGTACGTGCAGGGTTTTATAAGTCAACCATAAAAGTACATTCTGCGCTGAAATTTGGCCCATGTGGTCTGAGCCTGGCAATGAATTCATTTTACAAAATGCAAGCCAGGCAATTTTCTGTTTGGCTGTGCTAAAACTGTTTAGTATCTGAATGCGTGAGGAGGGCTGTATGGTGAGGCCTGCGATGTGTCCCCCTGCCCTGTGCATCATTTTGGTCAGTTCCACCAGCCTCTCCCTCTCAAGAGCTCCAAACCAATTAATTCATGTAAAGGGTGAGGAGAAGAACTCAAAATATTTCACCGAGTTTTGAGCATAAGCAATAACTTTAAACCAAAGAAGAGGATTTTAAAAAATGCTCCACTCCCACTGACATCTATTGCTGAACTCCCATTGCCTGGTGTGGGAGCAAAATTAGGCTAAAAAATAGAGATGGATATGTGAACAGGTGCTGTTAGAGGAGGGAAGCAGAGGAAAATAAAAGCCACCAATATATCAGAGAGGGTGTATCAAGGGAAAAAATGAATGGAAACATAACTGATGATAAAGGGAATTGATCAAAAAGCTGTGTTAGATGAAAAAAATCCTGGAAACAGTAAATGAGATGCTTACCCACAAAGACTTACAGGATCTGAACAGAGAGAATGACTGTCTGAACAATTATTGAAGGAATACAGTTCATGGATTCCCAAAGGACAAGTAAGAACCCATGGCTGTGTCTACGCTAGCCAAAAACTTCAAAACGGCCATGCAAATGGCCATTTCGAAGTTTACTAATGAAGCGCTGAAATACATATTCAGTGTCTCATTAGCATGCGGGCAGCCGCGGTGCTTCGAAATTGACGCGGCTTGCTGCCGTGCGGCTCATCCTGACAGGGCTCCTTTGCGAAAGGACCCCAGCTACTTTGAAGTCCCCTTATTCCTATGAGCAGATGGGAATAAAGGGACTTCGAAGTAGGCAGGGTCTTTTTGAAAAGGAGCCCCATCTGGACGAGCTGCACGGCGGCGAGCCGTGTCAATTTCGAAGTGCTGCGGCCGCCCGCATGCTAATGAGGCGCTGAATATGTATTTCAGTGCTTCATTAGTAAACCTCGAAATGGCCATTTGCACGGCCATTTCAAAGTTTTTGGCTAGTGTAGACATAGCCCATGAGGTGAAGAAACCTACAGCCAGGGGAACATTGACACTAAAGAGTACTTCAAGGCAAAGAAAAGCAAAGACTAAGCCAGCAATTGTGAAACTGGACTTACAGCCAAGGTGAGGAAAATTTGATTCTTTTCTCAAGTGACAAAGTGTATTGTAGAGGATTCTCTATTGTTCTTGTTAATAATATATTTAGTATTGTGCAGCATAGGGATGAATGGCATATATATGCTCACAATGGTTAATGTGTTGGTAACCTATCATTTATTATTATAAGTACTGAGTACTTGTTACTTTATGCTCCTGATACACTTTTTGAGTTTTCCCTTAGAAAGTTTTAAAAATGTAAAATTCTCTTGCATTTTGATTTGTCTCTTTCTTGCCTCACAGTGGCCTCATCTACAGTAGCAAGTACTTTTGAAATTTTTTTTTGAAAGAAAGGGCTCTTTTGAAATATCCAGCAAAGTGTCTACACACAAAAAGTATCTTTCAAAATTAAATCAGAAGAACACAGCATTCCTTCCAAAAGCACTCTCTTCCACTCCCGTTTCAGGAAAAGCGCCTTCTTTCAAAAGAGAATGTGAGTAGATGCTCCATGAGCCCTTTTTTTCAAAAGAGCAGTCCTCATAGCATCTGATTTTTTCAATCCCTGGCCTGCTCTTTTGAAAGAGCAGGGGCTGCGTGGACATTCTCTTTCAAAAGAGCAGATCACTCTTTTGATCCACTTTTTTGTGTGTGGATGCACTCTTTTGAAAGGAGCTCTTTTGGAAGAGTTCTTCTAGAAAGACTTCTTTCGAAAGATCTCTGTAGTGTAGATGTAGCCAGTCAGTACAGCCTGTTGCAATACTGTTGTTAGAGATTTTATTTACCTGACAAAAAGGACAGACTACACTCAGTGGTGGGTCATGTACTCATACTCAGGGACCCTAGCCAAATTTGGCACCCCTACCAGAGCACTAGGACCTTTTCTCCCTTTTAGGCCCTATTCACTGGCCAAGCAAGAAGCCTGCTGGCCAGGCGAGGAGCCAAGCTGTGGTAAAAGCTGCCCAGAGAGCTTGGGACACTGTGTAGAGCCCCAAGCAAGCCACCTGTCCTGTAGTAACATTCCATAAAGTGTTAGATATGGAATCATTTTACAGTATGAATAATTGAAATTATGGATCATTTGCAGGTTCTTTTAAAGAAGTTTGGGATTAGGTGGTCTAGAATAACTATATCTGTCATAGGCCGTGTCTACACGTGCCCCAAACTTCGAAATGGCCACGCAAATGGCCATTTCGAAGTTTACTAATGAAGCGCTGAAATGCATATTCAGCGCTTCATTAGCATGCGGGCGGCCGCGGCACTTCGCAATTGACGCGCCTCGCCGCCGCGCGGCTCGTCCAGACGGGGCTCCTTTTTGAAAGGACGCCGCCTACTTCGAAGTCCCCTTATTCCCATGAGCTGATGGGAATAAGGGGACTTCGAAGTAGGCGGGGTCCTTTCGAAAAGGAGCCCCGTCTGGACAAGACGTGCGGCGGCGAGGCGCGTCAATTTCGAAGTGCCGCGGCCGCCCGCATGCTAATGAAGCACTGAATATGCATTTCAGCGCTTCATTAGTAAACTTCGAAATGGCCATTTGTGTGGCCATTTTGAAGTTTAGGGCACGTGTAGACGTAGCCATAGAGACACAACCATTAGAGTTACTTGACATAGACCAAATCTGATGAGGTTGAAGTCAATTAAATCTTGAGAAACACAGAGGTGGAATTCACTCTATCCCCAGTCCCATGACTCTGTAAAGGAGTTTTGTAAAGGGGAACTGTGTGGCGCATGGGATAGTCCATCAAGCTATAGATAAGACACTGGGCACTGCCCTGTCCTCTCCAAGTTCTTTTTTCCAAAACCTGAACTTGAAAAGGGAGTGTGACCCCTGCACAGTCTCCTATTGATGACTAATGGATTCACTACACGAGCATGTTGTTTCAAAATATTTTTCAGAAAGAGGGGCTCTTTTGAAAGATCCCATCAAGTTTCTGCACACAAAACATGTTCATTCAAAAGTACTTCCAAAAGAACATGGATCACCTTTCAAAATTGCTGTTCCTTTCCCTTTTTAGGAAGAGCATTCCCTTTTGAGAGTCTTTCAAGAGAAAATGTGTGTAGACATTCTGCAGGCCATTCTTGAGAAACAGCAGTCCTCCATGGCTCCAGCCAGCTAGTGCACAGAGAGGGCCCTGCCAGCACCTACAGGGCTCTATGGTCTCTGCAGCCAGCAGTGTTTAAAGATGCAGGTACCCAGAAACCCTGTGGCAGGAAGCTGAGAGTGTGCTAGCAGCAGCAAACACATGACCCTGCAGCAGCATGCTGTCCAGCCCACCCACGAACCACCTGATGCACCTGGATGTCCCTATGGCCAGTGCCCAGGAGCCCTGTGCCCCTCAGCAATCCCCCTCTGAGCCAGCAGAGAGCTTCCAGGACTCTAGCCAGGGCCAAAAAAAGAGGGCACCATTGTGGATGGAGGCCGAGGTCAAAGAAGCGGGTGGTGAAGCATTGGAATGCGTTGCCTGGGGGGGGTGTGTGGATTCTCCATCCCTTGTGGTTTTTAAGTCCCGACTGGACAAGGTCCTGGCTGGGATGAATTAGTGGGGGTTGATCCTGCTTGAAGCAGGTGGATGGACTAGATGACCTCCTGAGGTCCCTTCCAGCCCTGTGATTCTGTGACCTCCTGGGACTCTGGGGGGATGAGGAGGTCCTCCTCCACACCAGTGGTCAGCGCCAGAATGCTGTGGCTTTCAATCAGACATCCATCAGCCTGGCTACGTCTACACGTGCAGCCAACATCGAAATAGTCTATTTCGATGAATAACGTCTACACGTCCTCCAGGGCCGGCAACGTCGATGTTCAACTTCGACGTTGCTCAACCCAACATCGAAATAGGCGCAGCGAGGGAACGTCTACACGTCAAAGTAGCACACATCGAAATAGGGATGCCAGGCACAGCTGCAGACAGGGTCACAGGGCGGACTCAACAGCCAGCCGCTTCCTTAAAGGGCCCCTCCCAGACACAGTTGCACTAAACAACACAAGATACACAGAGCTGACAACTGGTTGCAGACCCTGTGCCTGCAGCATAGATCCCCAGCTGCCGCAGAAGCAGCCAGAAGCCCTGGGCTAAGGGCTGCTGCCCACGGTGACCATAGAGCCCTGCAGGGGCTGGAGAGAGAGCATCTCTCAACCCCCCAGCTGATGGCCGCCATGGAGGACCCAGCAATTTTGACGTTGCGGGACGCGGATCATCTACACGGTCCCTACTTCGACGTTGAACGTCGAAGTAGGGCGCTATTCCTATCTCCTCATGAGGTTAGCGACTTCGACGTCTCGCCGCCTAACGTCGAAGTTAACTTCGAAATAGCGCCCGACGCGTGTAGACGCGATGGGCACTATTTCGAAGTTGGTGCCGCTACTTCGAAGTAGCGTGCACGTGTAGACGCAGCTCCTGAGTGCCAAGGGGCACTCCAGCTTTATGCCATACCAAGTAAGGTCCAGTCTCAAAGAACTGTGGCAGGCCTACTGCCGCACCTGGGATGCGGCCAACAGCTTGGCAGCAGTGCCCACCAGCTGCGCCTACTTCAAGGAGTTGGACTGCTTCCTTGGGCCAAAGAAAGCAGCCCCCTAGTAGAGTTGCTGGGCACCCCTGGCCAGACCCAGGGCCTGAGACTAAGCCAGAGTCCAAGCACTGGCCAGGACCCTTGGGCAGAACCCCCACCAATGCCCATGTCAGAGGAGGAAGAGGGGTCCTTGGTCATTGCCCTCCTGTCCAGGTCCTCCAGCCAGGCCCCCTCCTCCCAGGCCTCCCTTGAATTCCTTGAAGGACCTCTCAAGTTGTTGGTCTCAAGTTGCAGTTGGAAAGGTCCAGGTTGATCATTAGGAAAAACTTTTTCACTAGGAGGGTGGTGAAGCATTGGAATGGTCTACCCAGGGAAGTAGAGTCTCCATCCCTGGAGGTGTTTAAGTCTCGGCTCGACAAAGCCCTGGCGGAGCTGATCTGATGGATTTGGTCCTGCTTAGTGTAGGGGACTGGACTCAATGGCTTTTTTTAGGTCTCTTCCAGCTCTATTGTTCTATGATTCTATGATTCTATGACCTGCAGTACCCAGCCCTTCAGAAACCCCAGGGCATGAGGAAGGGGCACCCACCCCTGCCACAGCTAGCAGCAGGCTGGCACATGGCCACTGGCTCCTTCTGGATGAACCTCAGGTGGCTGCATCTTCTGGCCTGAAGAGAGGCCCACGTGCAGGCACTCAGCACCTGGTCCCATGGACAGCACCAAAAGCCATATGCCTGGCAAGGGGGTGGCAGACTGCACCCAGTGCATGCCCCACCCTTTCAGGGACTCCTGGTGCCCAGGATCCCACAGGATCATTGGGCCAGTAGACAGTGGGATGGGGGAGGGTCTGGCCAGGGGAGTTGGAGGCAGAGCCCTTGGGGCCAGGTCATGGGACTGATAGGTCATCTCTCTCTCCCCTTCTGTCACCACAGCTCCACTGTCTAAGGGCTGTGCACGCCCCATCCAGGGCCAGGGAAGCCCCACACTGACTGCTGAGGGGGCTGGGGCATGCTCCCACCTGTGCAGGTCTGTGATGGGAGGCCATGCCGCCACCTCCACAATGAGGGGCCCAGTGCTGCCCACATGGCCACCTGGCAGGAATTAAAAGACACTATGCAGGAGTGGGTGGTAATAGAGAAAGAGGCCTGGCATGAGGTGAGCACCCTTCATGCCCTCATCCAGGCCATGACTGCCTGCCAGCTATGGGCCCTGGTCCCTCACCACCCACTCCCACAACCCCTCCCTCAGTCTCTCCAACAGCCCCCCTGCAGCTTCTGTCCTCACTGCCCTGCTCCCACCTGACCTCCCCGCAGCCACCCAGCTGGAACTTGGCCAGTGGCTTATGGCCAGACTGGGCCTTGGCAAGTGAGCCCTCCAGCACCCTTCCCCCTTGTGGCCTTCTATCAAGGCTGAGGCTGCTGCAGCCCCCAGCCCACACTGCTACCACCCCATAGTCCCAGTCCCATCCCAGCCCTGAGGGGGACTCCCCCCCCCAAGACCCAGGTGATGGAGGCTCATAGAGCCAGTGCAGCTTATGGCCCTCCACCCCTGCTGAGGACTAAGGTCCCCCACCCCAGCCCCTGGTCCTGCTCTAAGTTCAGGTGCCCCCAGCCCCGTGCCAGGACCCTACCTTGTATATTGTGTCCCCCTGCCGGTTTCTTCTGTAAATATTTCCTGTTTTGTCTTTTTGTTATGACACAGTTCAGATATTTAAAGTGTTTATTGCTCACCACCCTGAAGTCCCTTGTGCATGGTGTGTGTGTGGGGAGGATTGTGGTGGGGGAGCGGTGCATCGTGTGTGGGTATATATGGAGGAGGTTGTGTGGGATGTCTAGGGGAGGTTCATTGGGTCCCCCTTGTGAAGGCCTCATGAGAGCCCCCCTCACCCACACCCCGCCCCAGTATGCCTGGCAACATGGGGCAGTAGCCAGCTGCTTGTAGACAGGCCTGGTCTCAGCAGCCCATACCTGCACAAAGGGCTCATGCTAGCTCTCCATGATATGGAGAGCATAGCATACCCCCACCACGGCAGGCACGTGGTGGAGGCTGACCTCCAGTCATGTCAGGAGGCACCAAAAGCACCCCTTCAGGTGCCTCAGTGCACACCCATTACTGTTGCAGGCCTGGTCCAGGCATGCATTGAAAAGGTCCTAACTCAGGCCTGTGTGTCCTGTGTATGTCCACATGAGCAATGGGTGCAGGGGGTAGGTGGCAGCAGACACTATTTAGGGGGCATGGTCATGTCCCTGACAGGGAGCTCCTTTTGAGCGGGGGATGTAGGTTCCCCTCCGCCGTCCTGCACCCAAGCCAGGAGTACTGGAAGACCCAGGCATTATGGCCTTGGCCCAATCAGCCCATACAGATATCCATGAAGCATCCATGGAAGTCCATGAGGGCCTGGTGCATCACGGAGTGATGTCCCTTTCTGTTGATGTACCTTCCGGTGCTGTGCTCTGGGGCTTGGATGGCGATGTGCTTCCTGTCCAACGCACCAAACATGAAGGGAACTCCAGGGCTGGGAATCCCATGAGAGTGACATCTAGGTCCCCCATGTGGAGGACCCTGTGCAAGAGGACAGCATTGATCACCTGGATGGCCTGCAGGGGATGGAGGGCACACATGCCCGTGAGTGCATGACATGGTGCTCCAGGACCCCCAGCCCCAGCCCTGCCCCCTCTTCTGTCCCCTCCAGGGCTCCTTCTCCCCTCTCTTTCAAGATCCCCCTCCCCTCTTCCTGTTCCCTCCAGAGCCTCCCTTCCTGTCCCCAGGGTGGGTGTGTGGTGCGAGCATGGCTTACCTCAATGAGGACAGACCTGACAGTCGCCTTGCCTGCCCCAAACTGGTGCCTGACTGACTGATAGCTGTCCAGGGTGGCCAGTTTGTGGATGGGTGATGGTGACCTGCTTCTCCAGGAGGCATGTGAGCCACATGTGAGTGTCCTGGTGCTGAAGGACAGCGGTGAGCCAGCAACATAGCTCCAGAAATGTCTGCTTGGTTATGCAGAAGTTCTGGAGCCAGAAATCATCATCCCACTCCCCCACGACAAGCTGGTCCCACCACTCAGAGCTCGTGGGGTAGCTTCACAAGTGCTGAGTTGCCCGGAGGAGGGGTTGTAGATGTTGCCCCAAAGAGATGGCCTGCAGGACCATGGCCAGGTACGCGACCCTCCCAGAAGTGCTGGTGAGCAGGCTGACCACGGCCTTGAGGAGTTCCCTGTCAGGGAGTTGCTGGGGATCCATAGGGGTCTCCGCAGTGGCTCTATTCTGTGCTTGGGGTCTATGGTACTAGAGGCAGCCTGGCAGCCCTCAATGTGTACAGAGCAAGGTTGTGGGGAGGGGTCCTTTAAGGAAGTGGCAGGCTGAAGCCCCTGGAAGAGCATGTCAGCCATATGACTCCGTCCGCGGTGTTTCCTGGCTCATTGTTTTGAAAGGGTGCCTGGAGTTGTGTGGATGCTCGCTTTTGAAAGAGCGAATTGCAACCTCATTCTGCTTTCGGTGTGTAGACGCACTCTTCCAAAAGGCAGTCTTCCAGAAGACACCCTTTGAAAGCTCGCCTTTCGAAATACCACTGCAGTGTAGACGTGGCTATGTGTCTGCATCTCCCATGTTGGGCAACATAGGCCAGCTCTGCAACAAATAGGGGATGTGCAGTTCTGCAGAATGGTATCTCTGTACAATGTCTGTTCTGTACAATGGTGGCGAGTTGCAGTAGTAGTGGTGTGGACCTTCCGCAGCTCTTAGTCTGATAGGTGAATTGCACTCATAAAGCAGAGAGCATATTGAGAGGACAAGATACTCTCACAAACACCGGTCTTCACTGTCCCTGCATTTTGGATTGGATCAGGTTACTCACCGTTTTTTCCTGATGACGAATAATGGGCTTCTAGCTAAAAGTGTGACTTTTTCAAAAGTAATCTAAATGCCACAGGAGGGGGTATTTCTTTTATGGGATTCGTGGAACTTTAATTAAAAGAGTGTAAACTCTGATGGATCTTTATCAGCTTTACGCAGTAAATGTTTTTCTGTAAGAAATTACTTTAAACTCTATTGGGAATTTGAGCCAGTAAAATACATTAACCATTTTGGGACCATCACATCATCCAGCTTTGGGGAACTGATAGAAACTGCTCTCTAATTCAATCAGACTTTGGTAAGGCAACATTTAAAATCCCCTTAAAAACAGAAATAAATGATAATATAAATATTGCCTTTAGTCTCACTTTCCATGTTCTTTGTGTTATTATTCCAGTGTCACGTCAGCCCTTAGCATACATTTAAAGATGGTCTATTGAGAGAAGCTTTTTGACACTGCCCTTTTTGTTATTTCAATGTCCACAGATGAAATATAATGTTTATGTGACTCTAAGATTTGCATTTGTTCATATACACTCTCTCTCTCTCTGTCTCTCTCTCTCTCTATATATATATATGCACAAACACATTTGGTTTAAAAGATGGAATGACCTCAGCCAACAGTCTCTGGTTCCATGTGTTGACACAAACCCTTCATCTTTAAGCACATTTCTCTCTACAGGTTATTGCATATTTTTGTCATCTAGAAAAACACACAGGAATAAAACAACAAAACCTTTGTTCTTCACTCTTGAACTTCAACCATCCCACAGAGCATCATGTGTTGTTCATTATAGCTGTGTCTACACGTGCACGCTACTTCGAAGTAGCGGCACTAACTTCGAAATAGCGCCCGCCGCGGCTACACGCGTCGGGCGCTATTTCGAAGTTAACTTCGACGTTAGGCAGCGAGACGTCGAAGTCGCTAACCTCATGAGGGGATCGGAATAGCGCCCTACTTCGACGTTCAACGTCGAAGTAGGGACCGTGTAGACGATCTGCGTCCCGCATCATCGAAATTGCCGGGTCCTCCATGGCGGCCATCAGCTGGGGGGTTGAGAGATGCTCTCTCTCCAGCCCCTGCGGGGCTCTATGGTCACCATGGGCAGCAGCCCTTAGCCCAGGGCTTCTGGCTGCTGCTGCGGCAGCTGGGGATCCATGCTGCGGGCACAGGGTCTGCAACCAGTTGTCGGCTCTGTGTATCTTGTGTTGTTTAGTGCGACTGTGTCTGGGAGGGGCCCTTTAAGGGAGCGGCTTGCTGTTGAGTCCGCCCTGTGACCCTGTGTGCAGCTGTGCCTGGCACCCTTATTTCGATGTGTGCTACTTTGGCGTGTAGACGTACCCTCGCAGAGCCTATTTCGATGTGGTGCCGCGCAACGTCGAAGTTGAACGTCGACGTTGCCAGCCCTGGAGGACGTGTAGACGTTATTCATCGAAATAGCCTATTTCGATGTTGGCTTCACGTGTAGACGTAGCCTATATGTTCCAATGTTCAAAATACACCTACTGGAAGAGCCAACGATGCTATTTGTGGTGAGGACAGATATCCTTTGGTCTAATATTGCTACATGATGGGCCAGTTTTCACCCAATGGTATAAGCAGGTGTAGCCAGATGAATGTTAATTACCTGCAGCTAAAATCCTCTGAGATGAGCCTGTGTATCACATTTGTTGGATCATGGTGCCTGCACTTCAGCTGCTGGGGCCTTCTGGAAGGTAGCATCCATTTTGGGCGTGGGTCCTCTCCCTCCCCATCTTGTCCTAGCAGGCTGCTGCCAGGCACTCTTCAAAGCTGATACTGAACTTACTGAGTGCCAGCTTCATCCACTGGTCCTGAGGAGCCACCAGTTTCAGTAAGGATGTGGGAAGCTGCCCTTTTGTGTCTGTGGGCCCAGACAGAGACCAACCTGGATGGCTGTCTCCTCTCATCTTTTAAAAGAAAAAACTGAATAACTGGGCCAGTTCTAACTAATTGATGGCGGGTGGGGGTGCCAGGTGCTCTCCCAGGGTTGGCAGCATGGGTGCCCTCCTGGCTGCTGCACCCTTCTGCTGGGCCCTGCTTCACTCCTGACTGCCTGCAGCATGCTCTGGCCACCAGGCCGCTCATTTGAAGCCCTGCCCTTCCCCTGTCCCCATATGGCAAGTGCCTGCTGGCTCCAGCTCCTCATGGGCCTGTCCATTTCAGTGGCCTCCTGAAATAGGTGGCCCCTGGCGACCGCTCGGCTCACCCGCCCTTAAGACCAGCTCTTGACAGGTTTACCAAAACCCAAAATGTCCTCAAAGAGAGTGAAGAAGAAAAACAGAGGAGACTGAGGAATCCATTGAGGACACTGCAACCTGAGTTTGCCGCACCTTCGGCAGCCGGAAAGGACCATGGGAGTGGGCAGGCCAGGAGGAGGACAGGAGGCAAGAGGCTCAAACAGACACTGCATTCCCTCACAGTGCAGGTGCAGATGCCTTGAGCTAGAGCAGGGGTCAGCAACGAAAACAGCAAGAAGAGCCTTTTTTTTTTCAAATTCAGTAAAAAAGCTCAATAATTCAAGAGCCGCAATGCACGTGAATAAGACTTTATTCGCAACATGATCAAAACACAGAAACAGTGACATATCCCACAATGCACTGCACATATTAAAGGGGATGTTATCCAATGTTTGGAGATCACATATTGTTTGCTACTTAGATATAAATTGTTCATTGCTGGGCTTTTAGGCATTCACTGTTTATCAAAAACAATCAGGAGGTTATTTTTTCTTTTTTTCTTTTTCTTCCTTTTTTTTTTTTTTTTACCTAGCAATTATAGCTTCAGGAGTCACAAAGAAGTCCTAAAAGAGCTGCAGGTTGCAGACCCTGATCTATGGCTAGTTCTAGGCATGGCTGAACAGTGCCAAACCACTGTTCCACATGGCATTTTATTCTCCACTCTGCTTTGCCAGTCTTTTTTGCTTCTCTGATGATTACCCTTCCATTTCCCCCTACCCCCAAATGACTTGCTGGCTTTTTGGGGGTGGGTGGGGTTCTTAAGAGAGTACAGAAAACATATGCTGCCCTGGGCTGTAAAATGGCTCCTGCCTGAAACTCACACTTGGGAATATTCAGTGGTCACTTGAAGAAACTGAGTCGCATTTGCCTACACCCAGATAGAGTTTGGGTCAACAATGCTTACAGCGTATGGCATGTTTATTCTCCAAGGTGCTGCTTTGCTCTGTTATTGCGAGCCCAAGGGGTTCAAAACTTATCAGTCAAATGCTCAACCCACCAAATCTTTAAGGCTGCGAAATTATGCTTTGAGGTTTTTTTAAAGATTATATGGTGGTTTTGATTTTTGCAGATGCAGGTGTGTTTGATAATTAATGTTGTCAACGCACCCAAGTGAACAAAGATGCTTTGGATCCCATTGCGGGAGTTCTCAGCCCTACATGTGCTCAGCAATTAGTTTTACCCTCCATCACCCAGCTCTCCCCTGAGTTCTATCCCCATATCTGTTCAGCCCCCATATCTGTTCTGTCCCATACATCCCAGCCTCACCTTGGCTCTTCCTGCAGCTCCTGGGTTTCTTACCCTTGTCTCTCAGACTTGTGGCGGGGCTGCTGCAAGCTGCCCTCTGCCCCTTTCTATGCTGGGGTCACATTGCTTAGGGCTGTGAAAAAATTTGCCTCCTGAGCAACATAGGTTGTCCTGACTGAATCCCTGGCATAGACATAGCTGGGTCAGTTGAAGAATTCATCCAACGAGCTAAGTACTACTTCTCAGGGGGGTGAATTTATTACAAATATATGGAAAAATCCTTTTTATTGACATCGGAAGTGTCTGTGCCACAGAGAGAGAGATGTGTTATCACCTCTTTGAGGTGCTGGGCTCTTCATTCTTCATTTTCCCCTCCTGGAAGGCACCTACTTCTGAGGCAAGGGGGAAAGAGCTCTCCCTGGTTCCTGCAGCAGCCCTCTATGGCCATTCTTCTGCATAGCAAGTTGAGGATGACAACCAATCACAGGGGTTCCCCCCCCAGGGAAAGACATTCACAAGGGCTGCAACTTTCTGCATCATGACCACTGGGTCAAGCCGTGGAAAAACAGACATAACACACAAAGAAATTGAGACAGCTGGCAACCCTGATTCCCCCAGAACATATATGTGTTATTACCCCTATTTTATGGAGCAGAAGATTAAATTACGTGCTCAAGGCCAGAGAATGGCTTAGAGCTTGGATTAGAAACCCGGGATTCCCAGCTTTTTCTTCAGTGCCCCAGCACTTAGACTCTCTCTCTCTCTCTCTCTAACAAACTCCTGTGTGTAGGAAATAAAAAATCTTTCTGCCACTTGTTTCAGAGACCCATTCAAATGCATAGTTGGCTACAGTTGGCTTTTGTGCGGATGAGTTGAACTTGTAGAGTACAAAGGTGGTGTAGGATAAGGTTGTAGGAAGGACTTGTTACCTAATAAATGAGGGATTTCATGTAGGAGGTCACTGCAGACCTCTGCTTAAGCACATAAGGTTAAATGCTGGCTCCAATGAAGTCAGTAGCAAAATTTCCAGGGACTATTAGTGGCAAAGGATCTCACCCTCAGAGCCTGGTTTCTCTCTGCTTACGCTATATGGGGTAAGACAGAGCCAGCTCCAGAATGAATAAAGAGTCAATAAAACTTTCCTCCGTGAGAGGAGGGAGTTGAGTTCCTCACCCTGATGCACTGGACAGGCCCAGAGCAGGCTGGAGCTAAACGCAGAGAGAAAAGAGTTGAGAGGGCAGGAAAAGCTTCAGCCTACACAAGGGGAGACAAAGAAAAAGCAGGCAAGAGCACAAAAGAATACACTCAATTAAAAGCTGCAGCAAGGAGCCCTTGAAACAGAAAGGGAGTGGCCATATCCACAGGAGCACAGAAAGGGAGAGCATGCTGCCTTAAAGGGACAAAAGCAGCAGAAATAAATTAATAATAAAGATGCAGGAAATTAACAGGGACAATGGAGCTAATGGTTCCCATAGTGCCTCCCAAGTGCTGTAACTTTGCTGGTAAATCAGCATGACAAAAATGTATAGTGCTTTCTCAGCTGCTTTTTATTTTTTTGGTTGGCATTTGGACTTTTTAAAGAAGAGTGAGGAACACTGATTTAATTTCCTCATACGCCTGGTGGGAGACAAGGCAGGCAATATTCTGATGAAGGAAGGCCTCATTCTGATTCAAAACAAGTATAGAAGAGGAAAGAAGATCTTTGCTGCATATTTCACTGGAAAGCCTGAGATACCCCTGGAGAATAGGACCTCCCTTACGTCCTCCCAGACAAAAGTCAAGAGAACGGAAGATAATGGATCAAAGGCAGCAACGTGTATGGAAATTATATATGACGCCAGCAGAATAAAATTACCAATTGCATGCACCCAAATTATGACAGAATATTTGATCCAGGAAAATACAGTTTTCACAAAAACTTTAGGAGAGAAAAAGTAAATAGAAACTATGAAGAAAAATAAAAAAATTGAGTTCCTGTCCCTTGGCAAAAAGCTACAGCAAGGATGGTCCCAGGACAGCCCGTCCCCAGTTATATCTGCTGAGAACAAATCACAGAGAGGGGAAGTTGGTACAGCAGACATGACAACAGAGCTGTCAGTGACTTATCATGGCAAGGTTGAGGAGGGTGAAAAGAAACAAAGAAAGTTGTCCATGATAAAACAACTACAGAGCTGCAGGTATCTGAGTGTGATACTGTCCAGAATATAATGACTCTTCTTATCCTGTTGAGGAGCTACTCAGTAAACATATTGAGGAGCAGCTCAGTGAAGAATGTATTCTAGGACCAGTATTGTATTCAACAGCAAACAACAAATTGCCACATTAGTGTAGGAACTTTGATGCCGGTTATACAAACTAGATCAAGTCTGGACTGGATGCGCATGAAAAACTGATTGGCTGAATACAAATTAGAGTCTCCTCACAGGGCTGTTGGTCTTATTCAGATTTCACAGAAGGTTGTTTCACAGAGAACCTTGCAAACTGTTGCAGAGGGCAAGAAGAATAGTTTTCAGTCATCTTTGGGAGACAATGTTGCCCTGTTGCTATGGTCTGTGACTGGGAGTAGGAACTTCAGAATTCTTTTGCCGGTGATTTGCATCGGACACTAGGCAGCCTCAGTTTATTCATCTGTAAAACTGAGAACAATAGGTCAGTATCTGGACTATTATGAAGCTTAGGCATTTAGGTGTTGCTGCATTCAGCATCACACTGCCTAACTGATTCAAGCAAGTGCATAAATCCCTTCTGAAAACAAGATTTCTTCATTGCACTCCAGACTGCAAACTGAGATCACAGGCTTTTGTAAGCTTGCCAATGAAAACGTGAAATAGTTTTAGGTGCATAGGGGACCAAAATATCCAAAATTTGCCCAGTTTTAGAGAAATTTCCAAAATTACTGATTGTCCAGAGACTTCATTTTTAGTGTCCACACTTTCCTAGCCTACTGCTGACTGCTTCACCCAGCAGTGCACAAGGTGCACACCTGCTACTTTCATTCTCTTAGCTCCCAAGCTGACCAATTGCATGGGAATTGAAGCAGCCATTGAAATGCAGCACACCCCGTGCATCAGCTCTGGATCCTGGTGAGTAAGCATTCTAGTCCAGGAACTGCAGTTATGTTTGCTTTCTTTCACATTTTGTAATCCAGATTCCATAATTCTGACCTTGTGCATTTCCTGAGGGCTCATATAACAGGCCATTGAAGCAAAAATAGCATCACTAATGGGAAAGTAACACTATAGTAACTGTAAGGCATTTTCAGCATTCATAGACATTTTAGTACAGTAGTCCATAGAAGCTGCCCTTATCCAAGTTCAGCTAAATGATTTTGAGTAGCAGAGTAGAGTCTATTGTGGGAGCTTCACCTTAGGGCCAAACTCTTTCTGTGCTTTGCACAAAGACTATCAAAGTCAGTGGAGGTGGACATTGCTGTTGAGCTGGAAGCTCAAGGAGGGACTTTCTGCCCCATCTGAATATTGCGGTAGGTGTTGCTGTGTTGTGAGTTGTGTATGTACATGGGAGATCTTGGAGGATGCAGCCAATGGATCAGTAGCTACACAGTTTCATAGGCCATAACCTCCCAAACGAAGGTGTTACAGGTTTTGCTGCAGATATTAAGGCTGCAGTAGCAGCTGTGGATTGGCTTTGCAAGTGTCGAGTGAGGGGTTAGTGACCTTGTTCAAAGTCTTTGTAGAAAACTCTGGTTTTGCACAAGGATCAAAGTTTGGCCTTTAGAGTCAGTTATTTAGAAATTATTTTATTTCAGTAGGTGCTTCGAATCAGACGTTATCTTGATTCAGACCTTAAGAATTCTTATTGAGGTTGGAAGTTAATAATAAAAGAAAAAAAGCTGTAAGCTATGTAACCAGAGTGCATCGTAGAAAGGATATTTTGCAGAACCACCCCCATTTTGGATATTTATGCATTAGCACGCATGACCTTGAACTGAAATAGACACCGATAAATGACTAACTTCCTTTCATGAGTTCTTATTCATCGAGGTGTCTTAGCATTGTCTCCATAGTAAAGGATAGCTCAGTTTTTGTTTGATAAATCCATGCCACAGCACACCCAACCACATCCTTTAACACTATAACAAGCACAGAAACCAAGACACCTGGAAGGAAATCAGAAAAGAGAGTAATGAATACTGCATATCTCATTCTATAGTACTGAAGCTTTATTAAAATAGCTTAATGACTTGGTTTTGATTTCCAGAGTTATGAGCCTTTGAAACTCTGAAACTGACTGTATTTGTAGATTATTTGCTAAGCTCCTAAAACGGGCAAGTTTAGCATATATTACTAAGTTAACTGAATTTCCTTTTCAGGTTCTTATACCATGCCCATCATGTGGGTACCAGATCACCATGCGAGCAGCACAGTGACATTTATTATGCTGATCAGGGAAATGTGCGGCTAGGGGAAGGGCTTCTAGGCACCATGTGGAATGCAAAGGCATGGAGCAGCTCCAGATCATTTTGTAAGGTGCAAAGGGCTGAGCCCACGGTTTGTTTCTGCAGATCTAGTCTAGTTTACTCAGGCATCAGACACATTCTGTGTTTGTCGGCAGATGAGCCATTAAAGCCTCTGTTTCCCAGAATTTGGTGCTTGTATTTCTGCTGTAATTTTTGATCCATTCATTTCTCTTTCTAAGAGTTCTTTCAAAGGGTCAGCTTGCTATTTGTATTTTCCACCTGCGCAGCCATTGTGCATTTGCTACATTTTTGGCTTTTGTGTGTATGGTGTAATTATACTGTATGCATGTGCATAATATTTTTAAATATCTCACCAATCACCTGTTGGCACTGAGTTACCTATCTTCTTCTGTATGAATATTTGTATTCATACCCACATGCTCTTTATTTTTTAGACAGACCTCTGCATTTTTTGCTTAGCACAACCTTCATATGTCTCTTTATTGTTCCCCCCATCCCACTATTTGAAGATTTCTTTAGTAATAAGATCAGAAGAGTCGAGTTTTTCTAGCAGTCGTGCATGTACAGTAGACAACATAGAGGGAATTTCTTTGCGGACTTCCTCTCATGGCTAGTATATACCTTTCACATCCCTCAGCACAGCATCTTCAGTGACCCTGCCCTTGCCTACAGATGACCTTCATGTTTCATACATTTTTTCCTTATGCCTAGCTGGAAATCTGGCCATGCCTCTTCTTGAAGCCATTTATGTGCCATATAGGAGGTGCCCTACTCTGATGCTTCTCAGAATCTTCAGACCTGGACTCTCTCATGGTCCTCCAAGGTGCCTGGGGGCAAGACATTCAGGGTGGGGGTGGGCGGATTTAGACAAATATTTTTAGATTTTACATATGTTCAAAAGCTGTAAGCAAGTTTCCATAATTCAGTAGAGATGCAAGGTTCCAGAGAGTATTATTCTTAGTTTTGTTTCTTTTAAAAAACCCAAACCATATGAAATAATAAAAAAAGTCAGCAAAACTGTGTAATGGAGTATTCCTGGGCCTTATGGGATCTCAGAGAGGAGGGAAGGCATAAGGCTGTTGCAAAGACCACATAAGGGCCAGGCAAGACAGTAGTTCCTGCACTCTAGGGAGCAGAAAGACTCTTCTTTTTCTGTTCCTTTGGGGGATACACAGTGCTACAAAGGGGGCTGGGGCCAGGCTTCTACCATCATATACACCAACCATTGGAGAGTGTCAGTAGGATGGGGATAATAAACTGTAGGTGCACAACCTCTTGAGACCTATGAGCACCTGAACATATTCCCTGGGGCAGTGTGAATATGCAAAAATCAGGAACTGGCAAAATGCAAGTTTCATTCTCAGCCCTAGTTCTGTACTCTTGGGAACATTCAGTATTACACTTGGGTTGAATGATCCACTACTGTTTCTACAATAGCATTATCATCTATTGCCTTTCTCTCAGGCCCACCATGGCAGGTGTGGGAATGGGTAGAATGAGGCCAAAGAGAGCAATTGCCATGGGGCCTGGTGATTCAAAGAGGCTCTCAGAGCTTTCAGGCACCAGCACTGCAGCAGCGGCAGCAGCCAAAGCCCCAGGTGTTTTTCAGTTGCCACTCTGTGTGGCTCCAAGGGCTGGGGGTGTGCTGTGGTGTGGGTGGTGCTAAGGACTGACTGCCCTTGGCCCCACCCCTTCCACTGAGGCCCTGTGCCTTCCACGGCACCAGCCAAGGTTGGCCCTAGACCTTGCCCTGGGACTCACAGTGGTTGTCACCCCCAGTGCTTTCTGTTATGTTACAGCCCTGGTGTCCAATGCACTATTCACTAGCCACATGTGTACATTTTCAGTATACAGCATAAAGCAAAAGTTAACCTTTGCTGGCACATATAAGTCTGCTAAGTATAGAGACAAATTAGATTTTTATTTAAATGGTCACTGTCAACTTCATATCTGGTTTTCTTGTAGCATTATCAGTCCGAGGGAATTAAAGAGACAAGTTGGACCACAAAATGTTTTTTGTGGGACCGACTTCTCTGTGTCTGAGAAACAAGCTTTCAAAATGACAGAATGATCTTCTTCTGGTTTGGGAAATATATTCACAACAACCATGAAGTAATCTTGTGTGGTAATTGGCGCTCACCAGCTACATCAACACTAGCGAGTTTTTTCAAAAAAGCTGGGGCTCTTTCGAAAAATCCCACAGAGCATCTCCACACAAAATATGTTCTTTCAATATTAAATCAGAAGAACGCAGCATTTTTTCTGGTCGCCCTCTTCCTCTCCCAGATGAAGGAGAGGAAACATGAATCCTGAAAGATTCTTTTGGAAAAAAATGTGTAGACAGTCCAGGGGCTCATTTTTCAAAAGAGCAGTCCTCCTGGTGCTGGATTTTTCAATCCTTGGCCCATTCTTTTGAAAGAGCAGGGGCTGTGTGGATGCTATATACTGAAATTTTTTTGATCTGCTTTTTTGTGTGTGTGGACATGCTTTTTCGAAAAAAAAAAAATTCAGAAGAGATCTTCCAGAAGCACTTTCGAAGGATCATTAGTGTAGACATAGCCAGCTTGAAAAGGGAGGATTAGTGACAATTATCACTTTTAAAACATTTGTCTTGCATAGAACTTGATCTAGTGTATAATTTCCAGAAGAAATGCTAAGGTAGCTGTGTTTTCCAAGTTTGATTAAATGCTAACAGAGATTTTCAGGTCTAATTTGTGAGAAAATTTATGCTTTATAAAGAATACTTAAAACACAATAACCTCCACCCCCCAATTTCACAAGAATATTTCCATGCAAATTGTTTTTTAAATGGTACAAGCTGTTTTAAAAAAAAGCATGTTCCTCAACAATATTTAGCCCTCCAACATTTCAGCATTCCCTATTGCATGCAAATATCATCATCATCATCAATAACCATGGGCTCAGTGTCCGTTGGTGTCTGATGCCTCTCTCACTATTTCCTTCCATCTTTCCCTGTCCAGTGCAGAGTGGCTTAGTTTCTGTAGACTAGCTCCACACCAATCTACGATATCATCCACCCATTCTCCGTGGGGTCTGCCTCTCCTATTCGAACCATCCATTATGCCAAATATCAGGGGCTTGATTTTTCGTTCACCGTTCATTCTGCAGATGTGCCTGAGTAGCTGTAACTTGCATTGTGTAACCTTCTGCAGTAGGTTCCCTTTCAGCTGTATCTTCCTACATAATTCCTGATTGGTGACCTTCTGCATCCTACCTATTCTCAGGATCTTTCCATAACAACTCCTCTCAAATGCCAATATCCTTCTCTTCGAATCTTTCATTATCACCTATGTCTCACATCCATACAATATGCTGCTGAATAAACATGTTTTCAAGATGCTCTGCTTTTTTCCAGAGCTAGTCGCTTTGCTTTTCCAGATCTTATCCTTCACCTTCAAATTCGCTCTTGCTTTCACTATTCTAGTTGCTATTTTCTTCTTACAGTCTAGATCACATGTTAGGTTGCTTCCCAGATATGTGAACCTCTCTACGTTCTCTAGTTCCCATCTACACTGATCTTATTTTCTTATCTCCAAATACCATTCTTTTTGTTTTATCAATGTTCATAATCAGTCCATGCCACTTCCCTTCGTCATTTAGCACCTGCATCATTTTCACTAGCTTCTCCTCATCTTCCTCAATGATAAATATATCATCCACAAACTTCCAGTTGTTAATTATTTTCCTATGCAGATATCCCTTCTACCTCTTCCTTGATCTTGTCCATCACTCTCTCTAGATGTGTGAAGAAGACATTTGGTGATATCAGATCTCCTTGCCTCATACCTCTACTTATTCTAAACCAGCTTCCCAACACTCCACACATTCTCACCACTGCTTCCGCATAGTCATTGGTATCCTTCAACAACTGTATCAACCTGCTATCCACTCCGTACAACTCCAACACCTTCTGATAACTTTCTGAACTATACCGTTAAATACCTTCTGAAAATGGACAAAGCAAAGGTAGATGTTCTTGTTCTTTCATTGAGCTTTCACCACTATCAATCTAAGTGCTAACATCTGGTGTATGGTATTTCTATCTTTCCTGTATCCCGCTTGCTTATCTGCTAGATGTTCTTCTTTCTGCAGTCTCAGTCTCTCCATCAGTATCATCATCAGCACCTTGCCTAGATGACTCTTTAGGGCAGTTGTTCTGTAGTTCTTGCACTCCAATGTACTTCCTTTCTTGCGTATTGTCACTAGTACGGATCTTGTCCATTCCTCAGGTGCCTTCCCTTCTTTCCATTCTATATTATATAGTTGGTGTATTTCCTGAATCATACTTTTTCCAGCATATTTGATCATCGCTCCCGCGATCTTACCATTTCCAGGGCTTTTGTTCTTTAGTTGTTTCACTGCTCTTTCTACTTCCTCCTTCGAAATATTGGTCTCACTCTCGATGTTGCTGGAGATATCTCTTTCAGTTCTTTGATCAGTCCCTCTGCGACACTCAGTTCCAACTGTGCTTGGTACAGATTGGTGCAATATCTTGTCCATTGCTGCACATCCTTCTCCTTGTTTATGAGCACCTCATCGTTCTTGTGTTTGATCACCATCTGCTTTGGCTGCCACTTCCTATTAATATTCTTGATCATCTTATACACCTACCTAGTCTTGCTCTCACTGTAATACCTCTCTATATCTTCACACTGCTCCTGTAACCATTTTGCCTTATCCTTTCTGGTCACTTTGCTTAAGTCATTGCATTTCACTCTATATTGCCTTTCCACCCTCTTGGAAACATCCCTTCTGATCTTCAGCGCTCTTTTCTCTTGGACCAACTTCAGTGTCTCCTGCATAATCCTCTTCTTATTGGTCTTCTCTTCTTCCAGAGCAGTATGCTCAATTGCATCTTCTATCACTGTGGCTATTCCTTCAACTCTGTTATCTAGGTCATTCTCTGTCCCCGCATTCCTAATCTTCTCTTTGAGTGCTGCTCTGTATGCATTCCCTATTTCTTCCTCACTTAGCCCTGCCATGTCTCTTCTTTTCTTAAACTGTGTCTTATACTCTTGAGTTTCATCTTGATGTCTGTGATCACTAGACTGTGATCCAAGTCTATATCTGCTCCTTGGAAAGTTCGGCACTGCTGTACTGATGTTTCCCATCTTCTTCTTACCAAGATCATATGCATCATGTTCTTAGACTTCCCATCATTTGGTCGCTATGTCCACTTCCTACAGTCCTTTTGTAGGAATCTTGTGTTGCAGTTCATCATCTCATGCTCCATAGCAAACTCTAGTTGTTTCTCACCTTGTTTGTTTCTTTCTCCATATCCAAACCTTCCCATGACTCCCTCCCAACCTTCATTATCCATTCCAACCTTTGCGTTCCAATTTCCTCTGATGATCAACACCTCTCTTCTCACTATCTCTGCAAGCATCTTTGTCAAGTCCTTCTAGAAATGCTCAATCTCTTCCTCCATGCTGAACAACTGAGATGTTGAACAGTTTTGCTGTGAATCTCACTATCATTATTCTTGCACTCTCCAATTTGTATCCGAAGAATGCTCCTCTGGCTCTGAGCTGATTGGTGCCACAGACCTTGTTTATCCAGATGACATCTGAGCCAGCATCTTTTATCAATTAGTCATACTCACATCAGACTTCATTTGTATTTTTGTTTCATGATCAGTGCATCAACACTCATCTGACCAGCTTGCCTCCTTTATCCAGGTTTGGGACTGGTGTGGAACCCCCTAGAAGCTTCATGGTGGAGTAATGAGAATTTGAATGTGAAAATTCTTAAAATTGAAGTGGAAGTTAGATACTATCTTTTATTGTCAAGTTTCACAGACATATGGAGAGTCTACAAACATCAGAAATAGTAAAAAGATAGTAACAGAGAGTAAGCCGTGCTAGTCTATACACTATCAAAACAAAAAGCAGTCAAGTAGCACTTTAAAGACTAGCAAAATAGTTTAACTATTTTGCTAGTCTTTAAAGTGCTACTTGACTGCTTTTTGTTTTGATAGTAAAAAGATAGATTTTCAAAACTAAAATTTGTAATAATCTAAGTACTAGACTGTGACTGGCTAAATAGTAAGCATTCCCTCCTTTGTTTTTACCCCCATGCAGGGGTAAAAATAATCCTGTTCTCTAATGAGCAAGTTCTACGGAACTCTGGCACTCCTAGCCATGCAGAGCAGGGAAGGACCATGGTCTGATGCTGATGGAAGACCACACTGCATTCAGTAAGAGAGCTCAATAGACCTCTTTCCCCTGGTGCACACACTGCCAATGGCATCAGCTTAGGCAAAATGGGCCAGATTTCAAAGTGATATTCATGCAAAGTGATATAAGTGAAACATTGTACTCAGGTGCCCTTAGATCTACTTCAATCTGCTCTATTATTGTGTACAGGAACCTAACTCACCATGAATTACATGCCAGGGAGTTAGAAAAAGATGCAAATCGAAACAACATAGTGGTCACAGTTTCTTTTGCTCCTCAACATATAAATATCACCAATTTATTTATTTATTTTTGGTAGATCATGTGTAACTAGATTTTACGCAGTGTAAGTTACTATGGTGTCTTGACAGAATCCTTCAACATACTCTCCAGGAGTGCAACAAAGATGCATATTGTCACCTTTCCTGTTCTTGATTACAATGAATTGTACTATGAGCAGGACAACCAATGGCAATCAATGGGGCACTCTGTGAACACTTTACGAACAGCTAGAGGATATTGATTTAGCTGATGATGTCACCCTCCTTTCATACCTACCTGAAAGCATGGAATAAAAAGTCACAACACAAGACAAAACTGCTTCAATAGCTGGACTGAACATCGACAAGGGAAAGACCAAGACAATGGAGATCAACCAGTCCAACACAAAACCACCACACTGGGAGGGAATGGCCTGGAAGATGTAGAGCAGTTCACCTATTTGGGGAGTATTATGGGCAGAGATGGAGTAACAGACAAGGATATCAATACCAGAATAGGGAAAGCAACAGCTGCATTCAAGACTCTTCATCCCATATGTAGATCACAAATAATATCTGTGAAGACAAAACTGCAGATCTTCAAAATAAACGCTGTGCTCTTGTATGGATGTGAGATCTAGTGGACTAAAAAAGTCTTCAGAGGACAAATGGGAGACATTTGTAAACAAATGCCAGAGGTACATCCTTCACGTCGAATAGCAAGACTTGGTCACAGATGAGGAGCTTTGGAACAGAGCAGGACAAGAACCACTGTATATTCAAATCAAGAGGGGAAAGTGGGGATGGCTGGGCCACACTCTCAGAAATCCATCATCCAGCATAGTCCGTCAAGCTTTCACTTAGAACACCTCCCACCGAAAAAACCCCCCCACAAAAGAGGAATACCTCAGACAACATGGAGAAGATCTTCTGAGACTGAAGGACAACAACTGGGGTACTCCTGTGGTCAGCTAGAAGTTTTGTCCCCAGACAGAGTGAAGTGGAGGAGACATGTAGATGACCTGAGCTCCACCCAGAGTACAAGAATTTAAGTCAAGTAACTCAAGTTACTGTAAAGGGGATGTAAATGCCAACAATTCATACATCAACTGAATTTAACCAGTGCTTCTTGAAATGGATAATCTGCATGTGGGCCTCCTCACACAACTCTCTCTAACATGCTCAGTGGCTTACCAACATAATCTTGCCCACAGATATTATTAGTAACCAAGACAGACAGTATGTTCCAAAGAAAATAATTTTAAGCTTTAAAGTTTTGTCTTTATATCTCTTTGAGTGCATGGTATTGTAAAATCCGATTCACTTTTCTAATGAATATGCTAATTAGAAACAGCTTTTCCTAACTTGTCTGAGGCACACTTTTAATTTGATAGAAAAGGAGTCTGCATTTCTTCTGAGCCCAGAGTAGTGCGAATCCCTTTTGTACAGTACTTCTTGTTAAACTTTTATTTTCTTTTTTGTTTTGTTTTTCAAACAAATTAATTGTAAATTAAAAGTCCACGTTTAAAGGCAGTCCTTTTCCTCTACTCCAAGGAATAGCAACATTGTGTGTATTTTGCAAAAAGGTTCAGTCAGGGCAGGAAAGAGTAACAGACTTCTGATCAAAGGAAAAAGTACTGGCAGAGTCTACTATTTTTCCCTCAAGAAAAAAAAAAGACTTTTTCAATAAAAATTCAGAAAGAATAGTGTCATTTCAGTGAAAGAAGGATTTGAAGCATCTCTGGGAAATTATTAATGTTCTGTTTCCATTCAAGTACTTTCACCTTCCACCTGCCTTGTAACCAGAGAGCACCAAAGTGTTTCTTGTTCTGGTGGATTCCTCTTGACTTTTCAAACTACTAGGAATGCAACTTTAGAAATGAGACAGCGTGGGTTGGAAGTGGGAGGCAGAAGTATTTTAGCAGCTGTTCCTGAGTCAGAGAACAAATTTTAATTGTCTTGAGTCAGTTAGTACAGTTATTTTTTTTTTATGCAAACCAAAAGTTTCATAAAGGGACTTTGCAAAGTCCAGTTTGTGAATTAAGGGGATTTATCTTTAGTTGTACAGTTAATACAGTCAGCGACTAAAAATTATTGACATCAGAAATAGATTTTTCTGAACAGAAACAGCTCCTCCCCCCACAAAAATATCAGAGAAATGGGTCTCTGTCTTATATAGGAAGCCTATCCGTACATTTCTCAATATTTCTTAGGAACTCAGAAAACAAGTTAGCTACTGGCAAACTAACTTCAATAGGGAGAAAGCCGTGCTAGTCTATATACTATCAAAACAAAAAAGCGGTAAAGTAGCACTTTAAAGACTAACAAAATAATTTATTAGGTGAGCTTTTGTGGGATAGACCCACTTCTTCAGACCATGGCCATACCAGAACAGTACTGAACGCTCTTTCATATTCAAATTTGACACATTAACACGTAGTTTGAACCGGGATGCAAATTTTCTGGGACACTATAGGGGCTCTTTTGCACACTTCGCTTAACCTAATTCTTGACTTCCCTGCCCCCCCCCCTCCGCTCTCTGATTTGCTCGCCTTGATAATTTTTTTTCTGATTTGTCAACCTTGATTACTATTTTTGGGTCTCTGTGCCTTAAATATTGAGTCTGTTCTGGTCTGGCTATGGTCTGAAGAAGTGGGTCTGTCCCACGAAAGCTCACCTAATAAATTATTTTACTAGTCTTTAAAGTGCTACTCTACTGCTTTTTTTGTTTTAACTTCTATAGGATTTGACTAAGGCCGATAGCTCTGTGAGGAGACTCTAATTTGTATTCAGCCAATCATGCAGTCCAGTCTTGATTCAGTTTCCATGACTGCCACAGAATCATAGAACACTAGGACTGGAAGGCACCTCAAGAGGCCATCGAGTCCAGCCCCTTGCCCCAATGGCAGGACCAAGTACTGTCTAAACCATCCCTGATAGACATCCATCTAACCTGTTCTTAAATATCTCCAGCGATGGAGATTCCACAACCTGTTTGATCACCCTGACAGTTATGAACTTTTTCCTAATGTCCAACCTAAACCTCCCTTGCTGCAGTTTAAGTCCATTGTCTCTTGTTCTATCCTCAGAGGCCAAAAAGAACAAGTTTTCTCCTTCCTCCTTATGACACCCTTTTAGATACCTGAAAACGACTATCATATCTTCCCTCAATCTTCTCTTTTCCAAACTAAACAAGTCCAATTCTTTCAGCCTTCTTTCATAGGTCACATTCTCTAGACCTTTAATCATTCTTGTCGTTCTTTTCTGGACCCTCTCTAATTTCTTCACATCTTTCTTGAACTGCGGTGCCCAGAGCTGGACACAATACTCCAGTTGAGGCCTAACCAGCGCAGAGTAGAGCAGAAGAATGACTTCTCGTGTCTTGTTCAAAACGCACCTGTTAATGCATCCCAGAATCACGTTTGCTTTTTTTGCAACAGCATTACACTGTTGACTCGTATTTAGCTTGTGGTCCACTATAACCCCTAAATCGCTTTCTGTTGTAGTCATTCCGAGACAGTCTCTCCCCATTCTGTATGTGTGAAACTGATTGTTCCTTCCCAAGTGGAGCCCTTTGCATTTGTCCTTATTAAACTTCATCCTGTTTACCTCAGACCATTTCTCCAATTTATCCAGATCATTTTGAATTATGACCCTCTCCTCCAAAGCAGTTGCAACCCCTCCAAACTTGGTATCATCTGCAAACTTAATAAGCGTACTTTCTATGCTAATATCTAAATCATTGATGAAGATATTGAACAGAACCCGTCCTAACACAGACCTCTGCAGAACCCCACTAGTTATACTTTTCTAGCAGGATTGAGAACCATTAAGAACTACTCTCTGGGTATGGTTATCCAGCCAGTTATGCACCCACCTTATAGTAGCCTCATCTAAATTGTAGTTGCCTAGCTTTTTTTAAAAGAATAGCATGTGAGACCGTATCAAATGCTTTACTAAAGTCTAGGTATACCACATCTACCGCTTCTCCCCTATCCACAAGGCTCGTTATCCTATCAAAGAAAGCTATCAGATTAGTTTGACATGATTTGTTCAAATCAAAGTTCCTAAACTGGTGTGATAATTTGATTCATTTGCTGTTAAATACAATAGTGTTCCCAGGATACACTTTTCAATACCTGACCATTTAGAGGGAGCCCTGAGGAATCCCCAAGAAACTTATGACTCAGTACAGCAGCCTGAGGTGAGGCATCTGTAGGACTGATCTAGAGAACATAAGAACTTTAAAAGGCTATACTGGGCCAGACTAAAGGTCTGTCTAGCTCAGTAGCCAGTGATCCATCTCTGCTCATCCTCGCTAATAACCATAGAAGGACCTATCTTCCAGGAATTTATCTAGTTCTTTCTTGAACCCTCATAGCCTTGGCATTCACAGCCTCCTCTGGCAAGGAGTTCCAGAAGTTAACGTGTTTTGTGTGAAAAGTACTTCCTTTTCTTTTAAATCTTTCCTCATATAGAATTAGTTCCATACCATTAATCATCTTTGCTTGCCCTTTTCTGAACCTTTTCCAATTCCAATAAATCCTTTTTTGAGATGAGGCAACTACACCTGCACACGGTATTCAAGATATAGGCATAACATGGATTTATAAAGAGTCAATATGATATCTTATTATCTGTCCCTTTCTTAATGATTCCCAACAGTCTGTTTGCTTTTTTGACTGCCACTACATATTCAGTGGATGTTTTCAGGGAACTATCCAAAATGACTCCAACATCTCTTTGTTTATTGATAACAGCTAATTTAGACCCCATCATTTTATATATTTACTATTACTATATTTACTATGCCACTATTTATGCTTCCCCATTCTGAAAACTGACCATTTATTCCTATTTTTTCTTTTCCTACCTTTTAATCAGGTGCAAATCCTTGAGAGGAACTTCCCTCATATCCCGTGGTAGTTTACTTTGCTTAAGACCCTTAGGAGAAGGAGCATTTCAAAGGCTTTATGGAAATCTAAGTATGCTATATCCACTGGATCATCCTTTTCCACATGCTTTTTAACCTGCTCAAAGAATTCTGGCAGATTGGTGAGGCATGATTTCCCTTACAAGAACTATGTTGATTCTTTCCTGACAAATAATGTTCATTTATATATCTGACCATTTTGATCCTTACTATAGCTCCAGCAAGTTTGCCCCATGCTGAAGTTGGGCTTTCCAGACTGTAATTGCTGGGATTGTCTGTGAAGCCCTTTTTAAAAAATTGGTATCGCATTAGCTACCCTCCAGTTGCTTGGTACAGAGTCTGATTTAAATGACAGGTTACAAACCCTAGTTTAGTAGTTCTGCAGTTTCACATGTAAATTCCTTCAGAGCTCTTGGGTGAATACCATTTTATCGCAGTGACTGATTACTGTTTAGTATATCAGTTTGTTCCAAAACCTCCAGTACTGACACCTCCGTCTGGGACAGTTCCTTGTATTTATCACCTGAAAAGAATGGCTTACGTTTGGAACTCTCCCTCACATCCTCAGCTGTGGAGACTGACACACAAAATTAATTTAGTTTCTCTGCAGTGGCCTGTTTGTCCTTATGAGCGCTGCTTTAGCATCTTGACTGCCTTAGGGGCCCCACTGGTCGTTTAGCAGGTTTCCTGCTCCTGATGTGCTTAACAATGCTATTAGTTCTGAATCTTTGGCTAGCTGTTCTTCAAATTCTTTTTTGGCCTTCCTAATTATATTTTCACACTTGATTTGCCAGAATTTATGCTCCTTTCTATTTTCTTCATTAGGATTTCACTTTCACTTTTTCAAGGATACCTTTTTGTCTCACTGCTTCTTTTATTTTGTTGTGATGGCACTTTTTTGGTTCTCTTACAGTGTTTTGTAATTTGCACTTTACATTGATATTTAGCCTCTATTATGGTGTCTATAAAAAGTTTCCCTGCAGTTTGCAGGAACTTTTGTAAATATGTATTTATTCATTCCATGTATAATAAAATAAAATAAAATAATTTCCTCTAGGCTTATAGAAACATTTTAATTATGTGAATAATTGAAATGTCTGAAAACACAAATTTATTGTCACAATTACAGCTGGGCTCTCACTTCTCTTCAGTTTGCTCTTATATCTCTCTGGCTGACTGGTGATGTCCCACTCCTTATATATCTGTGAGAACACAGCTGACAACATTCTAGAACGTTCAAGGAAAACACAGTTCTCAGAAAGTCTGGAATTTCCACAAGTCTACAATGTTCCAGAAAATTCTATGTGGTCAGTGAAAAATGACTCTGTGTATGGAATTCTGAAACATTTTATTTTGGACATTATATTTTCCCTTTTTTAAATAACAACAAAGACAGAATGCAGAGCCAGTGCCCCCCCAAGCCCAGAATCGCAGCCTTACACCTGAATCGCCTGCCTGTAAATCTGGCCCTATAACTACAACTGCTGCTGTTAATAATTCTAAGGCAAAAAAATCATTGTCCAGCTAATCTTTAGTAATCATTCCCATCTCTGTTATGTAGATTAGGTGATTTTTTTTCCCTGAGAGTGTTTTTTGCACATACTGAACCTGAGTTTGCTTGCATGACAGACAATGGGAGATTTGCCGTTCATTTTAAAGGGGACAGGATTTGGTGTGATGTTTAAAACAAAATATGTTATTTTATAATAAAAAAAACTTCTAGATATGAATATTTAAGGTGTCATTCTTGATTACCCAAGAGATGACAGCATCTATGTATAGAGTAAGCTTAGGGAGGTAATAGAGTATAGCATGTAAATGACCAACTAATTAATGCATTGATAATGTGCTTTATGGAGAACATGGATATGCAAATAGTGGCCACTACAGACCAGAGTGCATCAGGAACCCAAATCTATTTCTAGCAGAACTATTATTTAGGAGAATTAATAATAGTGACATATAATATGTCTGCTAGTTAGATTACAAGCCCTTTAGGCAAGATTTGTGTCATTCTTTCTTCCATACCACCCTGAGCATATTGTTGGTGCTCAACAAATCATAATAAAACATTTTCCAGACAGTACTTTAATTTCCAAGTCCAACATTCTCTACGATTCTAGTCAGTTCCTAGACTTGTAACTCATACCCTGCCATTTTCTTGCCATTCACTGAATGAAACCGTGAGTGTCTGGCAGGGGAGTAATTCTCTATAATATTATTACGATGATTATTTACATTATGGTAGTAGCTTGGATTCCATTACACCAGTGACTTCCCCATTGTCAAGTTTTTTATAGGCATCATCGAAAAGCAGAATTTCAATGATTTTTAGGGAAGATAATGAGGTAGTTTTTCAGATGTTTAAGGGGATTTTCTTCCAAGCACGAGGAGCAGCATGCAAGAAAGCACTGAAGGTTGAAAAGGTAACAAATGACAATATTGGGCTGAGCAGAGATAGGAGCTGACCGCTCAGTAGCACATGAGAGACAATAGGCAGGGTAGAGGGTTGTGACCAGTAGGTTACGGTTCATGTCATAGAGAAGGGTAATCCAGGTGAGGGCTGCAAAGAGGATCACATGGTCAAAGTAATGGCCTAGGAAAATGATATTTGCAGCAGCATTCTGAATGAATGAGTGCAGCTAGACTGCATGTGCCAAGGCCAGTGAAAAGGCTATTGCAGTAATCAAGATTTACAACGCTCTTCCAATAAAATATATGGCATTGTAAAGAAAGAATGTTGTGAATAATAGTCTGTTTTAGGCAGCTGTACAAGCTGATTCTGCTCCCATTCAGTTCAATGGCAGAATTCCCACTGAATTTGAAGGTGCAGGAGTGAGCTCTGCATGAGATTCTTTTTCACTAGGTTTTTGTAGATGAAGCAAAGGAAGAACAGCCATGATCAGTGTAAACGTCTAACTTACTGGAAAAATATTAGTTTTCTGAGAAACTTATTAAGACACTAATTTAAGGACTGGCTTTTGGACAAGTCTGCTGGTTATCAGAACACGTATTTCCTGCATTTGCCTTGTAGCATAATGATAACCTATTCTAGCTTGTAATGGGCTAGCCTCCTGCAGGCTCAGGATGAAATATGTTCACATAATAGGATATGTCTCCATTTGAAGGTACTTTCTTGATGCTACTATCAAGTTTCTGAGAGAACAGTCCTTTCAATTCTATAGAAGATGCATTCCTATCATACCTACTAGCAACTTTCGGCCATGGCTGTGCTACAGCTAGGTGTGTGAATCCCCATTCATGTACACATGCACTAGCTCCCTTCAAGCTGAAACAGGTATAAAGGGTATAGCCATGGTAGTGCACATAGTGGCAGCAGAGGCATTGCTTACCCATGCTGAGCATGTACCCTCAGGGGGCTGTTGGTGGCATCAGGCCCAATGTTCAGTCCTCTTTGTCCTTGCTTATTACACCTATTATTGATTAAATAATGATTGATTAATTGGACCACTAACAGAAGAAATGGTCTACACATAACGCTAAGAATGCTAGATGGGGAAAGTGAAGGTATTCCTGAAAAAGTCACTGCGCTGGAAAGTATCTAACCCAATCACACATGACAAATGTTAGTCACATTTAATGCAGTTCTGAAAGGTGCTGAGGTGATGATGATACTAAGGAACTGAATTAAAGTAGAGTGTCAGTTCTACTAGACTTAAGAATGTTATGCTCAGCTTTTTATTTAAAGGCCTGCTATGAATGATGCAAAATCTACAAGGTTACATAAATAGCCTTAAATTTGTCTCTGTGTCATGGATAAAAGGTAGTTAGTAATCCAAATTTGTAGTCCTTTAACCAATGGGTTCCTGAGACAGACCCACTCTGAAAAACCCCCCTGATTTTCTGAAGGCTGGGAAATTTGGCAATTTTTATGAGTGGAGACCTAAGGCTCAAATCATGTCTCTGATCCTGGCCAAAATGGTCTCAACTGCCAGGTATTTACACCAGACAGTATATGGCAAACAGTGCTCCCTTGGAGAAGCAAATCTGAGAACAATATTTATAAAAGAGTTAAACTCCTTATCTAGTGTAATACTCACAAGCCACCAGTGTGGAAAGATGACCAGGCTGCAGGGGAGCTCTGTAGGAATGCTACAGCTATCAAATCTGAGCATCACTCATTTACTGAGAATTCACATCCATGCCGGGCACAAATAAAAACATGGGCATTTTACTACCATCCGCTTCTGTTGGTTCTTGTTGGAGTTCTGTTTGTTCTTTGGGAAATGATATCTGAGAAGAGCAAAACATTCTGATGATTTTCACACTTTAAACAGAAGAAGAAGTCAACATGAAAAGGCTTCCTGGGAGAAGAGTGAGATTTAGGGAGTGGGAATTAGTGGGGGAGGAGTTTGGGGGCACAGTGAGGGGAGTAGGGTTTATGGACATAGGTTCAATGGGGATGGGTGGTATTGGAGAAGAGTAGCTGGGGGACTCAAGTCGTAGAAGAGAGATGCCAAGGTTGTGAAGGGTAGAACACTGGGACTGAGAATATGGAGGCAGGTGACAGGGCAAATGAGAGGAACTGGGAGAGAGGCACTGTCAACCCACATTCTCCTCTCCCATGCATTCACTGGAGTCTAGGGAGCTTGTCCCTTTAGGGGGGTTTGAGCTTCTCTGTCCCTTCTTATGGAATCTGGGGTGTCTTGATATCTCACATGGGAGATTTTGATTCAAACACAGACATTACAGATTGGATATAGGTTGCTACGTAGGCATGGTGTGCTGGCCACCAGGAACCCCTTGACACCAAGGAGAGGGTCTTGAATTGACCAAAGCGATCCACGAGGGGAGCATCTTGGCAGATTTGTAGCACTTACAGCATAGGTTGACCAAGGGATCTGTACATTCACCCTCTCTCATACAGAACTTTTTCATGAAGGGTGAAGATCAAGACAGTCCGGGCATTGGCATTGGCTTGTGCTAAGGAAGGGATCTTTGGGCAGCTAGACACATATTCAGAGAAGCAGGGCATGGATAGTGGTATCCAAGATGAAATAAGATGGTCTGTGATGGTGTCTCTTGGTTAGGTTTGCCGTACTTCTTTCAGGATAATGCATCAGCCTTCACATTCCTGGGCCTGGGGCTATAAGTCAACATTGTGTCAATTTTGTGTTAAGAAGAGAGAGCATTGGGCCTGTTGCTTATTTAGGTATGAAGCCACCATAGGAATCCAAGATTTCTCTGCTTAGTGTTAACTTGGATTGAGAATCTGGTGTTCTCCTGAAGACGCTGCCATTCCCTGAAGGCCTCATTCATAGACAGTACACTGACGACTGTAATACATCACAGAAAGAAGGGAAGGCACCTAAGGAAAGGACAATATCCATGCTAGTGACAATACACAAGAAAGGAAGTGCATTAGAGTGCAAGAACTACAGCACAATTGCCCAAATGAGTCATCTAGGCAAGGTGCTGAGGATGATACTGACAGAGAGACTGAGATCGCAGATAGAAGAACATTTAGTGGATGAGCAAGTGGGATTCAAGACAGATATAAGTACCACACAGCAGATATTGGCACTAAGATTAATGGTGGAGAAAACCTGATGAAAGAACAAGAACATCTACCATTGCTTCATTGATTTTCAGGAGGCATTTGACAGTACAGATCAGACAGTGACTGGGGGTGTTGGAGTTGTATGGAATGGAGGGCAGACTGATAATGGCTGTTGAAGGATATCAAGGACAATGCGCAGGCAGCGGTGAGAATGTGCAGAGAGTTAGGAAGCTGATTTAGAATGAGTAGAGTTACGAGACAGAAGATCTGATATCACTGAGTATCTTCATCATGGACCTAGACAGAGCAATGGACAAGATCAAGGAGGAAGTAGAAAGGATATCTGTGCACAGGATGAGAATTAACAACTTGAGGGTCATGAATGATATAGTTATCATTGAGGAAGATGAAGAGAAGCTAGCAAAAACAGTGCGGGTGCTAAATGAGGAAGGGAAGCGGTATGGACTGATTATGAACATTGATAAAACAAAGACAATGGTATTTGGAGATGAGAAAATAGGAGGGAAGATCAGTGTAAATGTGATCAAACTAGAGAACATAGAGAAGTTCACATATCTGGGGAGCAATATGACATATGATGTAGATTGTAAGACGGAAACAGCGACTAGAATAGTGAAAGCAAGAGTGAGTTTGAAGGGCATGGATGAGATCTGGAAAAGCAAAACTATTACCTTGGGAACAAAGCCGAGCTTCTTGAACATGTGTACTCAGCAGCATATTGTATGGATGTGAGAAATGGGTGATAACAATAGATTTGAAAAGAAGAATATTGGCATTTGAGAGGAGTTGTTATAGAAAGATCCCAAGAACAGGATGGATGCAGAAGGTCACGAGTGAGGAATTATATATAAAGATACAGATAAAAGAGAACCTACTGCACAAGGTTATACAACGGAAGCTACAGCTATTCAGGCCTACCTGCAGAATGAATGAGGAGTGAAAAAACCCTGGCTTTTTGTAAATGTATTAGTAACAAGAGGAAGACCAGGGACAGGGTAGGGCCATTGCTCAGTGAGGAGGGAGAAACAGTAACAGGGAACTTGGAAATGGCAGAGATGCTTAATGACTTCTTTGTTTTGGTCTTCACTGAGAAGTCTGATGAAGGAATGCCCAACATAGTGACTGCTAGTGGGAAAGGGGTAGGGTTAGAAGTTGAAATAAAAAAAGAACAAGTTAAAAATCACTTAGGAAAATTAGATGTCTGCAGGTCACCAGGGCCTGATGAAATGCACCCTAGAATACTCAAGGAGATGATAGAGGAGGTATCTGAACCTTTATCTATCATCTTTGGAAAATCATGGGAGACAGGAGAGATTCCAGAAGACTGTAAAAGGGCAAATATAGTGCCCATCTATAAAAAGGGGAATAAGAATAACCCAGGAAACTACAGGCCAGTCAGCTTAACTTCAGTGCTGGGAAAGATAATGGAGCAGGTAATTAAAGAAATCATCTGCAAGCACTTGGAAGATGGTAAAGTGATAGGGAACAGCCAGCATGGATTTGTAAAGAGCAAATCATGTCAAACTAATCTGATAGCTTTCTTTGATAGGATAACGAGCCTTGTGGATAGGGGAGAAGCAGTAGCTGTGGTGTACCTAGTGCTCTATGATTCTATGATTTGGCATAGTGGATGCCTTGAATAGGAGAGGCAGACCCCACAGAGAATGGGGAGATGATATAGTAGATTGGTATGGTGTTAGCCCACAGAAACGAAGCCATTCCGCACTGGACAGGGGAAGATGGAAAGAAATAATGATAGAGGCATCAAGCACCAATGGGCACTGAGCCCATGGTTGTTGTTGTTGTTGATGATGACGATGACGATGATGATGAAGCAGTCTTTATTGAGGATGTCATAGTTTTGCTTCACAGGCATGAGCACATGTAAGTAAAAAGCACTAGGGTGAGGTAGTCATTTGGGAGAGGACTGGTCCCACCATGAATTTAGAGGTATTTGCTTGTACCATAACTAGCTGGCTGGGATCAGGATAAAACAAAATAGAGGCTGTGATGAATTTCTCCTGAAGGCTCTCAAATACCACTTGTATCCCAGGGAACTGAAAAAAATAGCTCCTTTCTGCAGTAGGGCTGTGAATGGGGAAACCCTCCCAGAGAAACCCTTAATGAGCCATCTATAGAAACTGGCAAACCTCAAAAGTGCTAGACCCTGACAACCATGGGTGCCTTTTGTATGAATCCACAACCAGCTCTTCAGGAGAGATGACAGCTGAGAAACTCCACTGGGCAAACTGGCATATTTCTGGTTCAGAATATACATGGTACAGCTGAAGCCTTTGCTAATCATGGTCATGGTAAAAAATAAAAATGTCCCTGAGATTAAGCAAAAACAAATTGATCCTGCAAACCAAAGGAAATGTCATTGATAAACTCCTTGGCCATGGAAGCATTACACAGACTGAGTGGCATGACCAGATATTCAAAGTGTCCATATCAGCTGCACAAGCTGTTTTTTTATGCATGTCCTTCTTCCACCCTCACCAAATTATAGGCCTCACTGAAGTCTAATGTAAAAATAAGGACAGAGTGTCTAATAGTTCTTGAACCTGAAGAAGTGGGTAATGGTTTCGACCCATCACATTACTGAGGGCCTGGCAGTCAATGCAAGGCCTGAGGAAACCATCCTTCTTTGTAATGAAGAAGATAAGGGCTTGTTTAGGTTACAGAAAAGAAGACTTAGGGGTGTTTTAATAGCAGCCGTCAACTTCCTGAAGGGGAGCTCTAAAGAGTAGGGTGAGAAACTGTTCTCGGTGGTGTCAGATGGCAGAACAAGGAGTAATGGTCTGAAGTTAAAGAGGGAGAGGTGTAGGTTAGATATTAGGAAAAACTACTTCACCAGGCAGGTGGTGAAGCACTGGAATGCATTGCCTAGCGAGATGGTGGATTCTCCATCCCTTGAGGTTTTTAAGTCCCAGATGGACAAGGTCCTGGCTGGGATGACTTAGTGGGGGTTGATCCTGCTTGAAGCAGGGGGCTGGACTAGATGACCTCTTGAGATCCCTTCCAGTTCTATGATTCTGTGATTCTGCAATGAGACACTGCTCCAGAGGTGGATGCCAGATAAACCATTTCTACAGAGTCTTCTGCAATTAGGTATGAAGGGTCTGGAGCTCTGATTCAGAAAGGCTGTGTAAATGACCAAAGGGAATTTTAGTGTCTAACTGAAGGTCAATTGGATAATTATATTTTTCCTGTGAGGGCAGCATGTCCATATTTCCCTTGTCATGTACTTACATAAAGTCAAGTACTTGTGAAGTATTTCAGTGGCAGGCAGGATGGTTGGAGGTTGGCTTATTCCCGTTGGCTCATTCTCTCACAGCAGGCCTTCCCCGCAGGATGGTGTGTGCTTCAGAGGATATTAGTTTTCTCTTTGGCTTCTGGAAGGCACAACTGTTGGCAGCATGGGGAACAAAAGCATGCTGTCCTTCTTCACCAGAGTTTTCAGAGGCCATTAGGAACAGGCAGGGCATTCCCAGGATGACCACAGCCTGGGGGAGGCGGGACCTGAATCAGACTGAACTGAAGAGTCTCCCAGTACCTCTGGAAGGTAGCCAGCCCTAAGGAAGTGGTCTGAAGGGTGACCATCCCTGGGATGAAAGTAAGCACACCAATGGTTCATCACATCCAGGCAATTCTTAAGCATGGCAGCAGTTCTGTCGAACTTAGCCACATCTTGGTCCATAAAATTAGCTGAGATGCTCAAGTAGATAACAACCTTCAGGTGACCTGCTGGGCTGATTGTGAGTTGGACCTGAAGTGGCAGTTGGAGATGCAGCAAGAATGGATTCGCAGTTGCTGCTGTCCTTACAGAAACACATAGCAGTCGAGAATCTTTGCGGGGGGGCACGGGGGGGGAGGATTGTCCCAGCCTGGATCCCCCTTATGTGGGCAAAAGCCTGATGTTTCCCAACCCCAAAACTGATCTCACCTTTGGAGGGCATTTCTAGGTGACGTGGCCATTGCCTCCACGATACAGACATGGGCCTCAAGTTTGGTGTGGGGTCTTCTCAGCTTCAGACACGCATGGTCAATCCCCATTCATGTGCATGAGTTCCAAATTTGGGAGGCCTGGGAAGCCAGGACATCATCAGGGGTTGAGTGACTGGACCATGTTCATGGAAGCATTCAGCAAACCTGTCATCAATTTTGACATATAGCTCCACTGGGTTGTCAAGATTGGAGAGTGGCTTGACCTGCACCAATTCAGCCTGCATATCATCACTCAGCCCAGTCTGAAACTGATGACACTGCATGTCCTAATTCCACTCAGTGATTGTGGAGATGTGACAGAATTTGGCTGCGTGTTAGGCAGCTGATTGATGTCCTGTATAATTTGCAGCAGTTCTGGTGCAGGGAGAGTCACCGAAAATAACCGACATGGCCTGAATGAACTGTTTGAACAGGCCCAAAAGAGGGCTAGATTGTTCCAGGAGTGTGGAGGTTAAGGCCAAGACTTCCAAGGTGAGCAAACTAATGATCATCCCCATACAGACTTAGTCAGGGGTTGGGGGAAGATTGGGGCAAAGCAAGAAAGGGATTGAATGGTTTAGGGAACATCAGAACCAGCTACAATTGCCAATAAATGTGTCTGGGAATGGGACCTTTGGCTGCCAGGTGGCAGAAGCCAGGAATGCTGACAAAGACGCCTGAGGTTGTAGGCCTGCATTCTGAACCATAAAGGTGAAGACCTGGACCTGCAAGCTCGGCCTGCAGCAATTCTGTTGAGGAAGCATTGGCCTGAGCGGAGCTCATGTTGGCAAGGTGGACACATAGCCTTTGTATTGGGGCTGCTCAAACTGTTGCTAGTTGGGCTGTGGGTGGTAAGGCCTGGTGGTGGAGGCCAGAGTTCAGCCTACTGATTAGAACCTAGTCTAGAATGGCAGAAATTCCACAAACAAGTCAAGGGGCAGTACCAGGATTTAAATACCAAGTACTAGAACTGGGTAGCAGTGGAGGAAACCTGAGTCATAAGCTAGAGAGAGAGACACGGGTCATACCTGGAGGGTCAATCAGAGCTGTAAGCTAGAGCCAGAGCCACAGGTGAAATCCAAGCCAGAAGGGAGCAGACTGTGGAGCAGAGTAGGACTAGGATAAGGGTTGGAACGACCAGGAGCAGGGACTGCAACTTGGCAAAGGACCAAGGACTGGAACAAGGGCAAGAACAGTTGCAGGGATGGTACATATCAGGCAGCTGCTGATCTGCTGTGAGGGCAGGATTGATAAACCAGTAGACAGCTAGGGGAGTGGCCACTCAGAGTTCTAAGGTGATGCTCATGGGCTCAGTGGAGCAATTAGTCGGGAAGCAGACCACCAACTGTCCCTAGCAGCTCTGGTCCTTGGCATACACTGATAATAGCCATACTTTCACTCTGCCTTTCCACTGTAATGAATAGGAGCTTCCTGCACCTGCCCCACATCCCAGTATTTAGACTATTCCATAGAAAGAATATAATCTATTGTGGTTTGGTCTGCCCTTCATTAAATCCACAGACCCCATTCATCTCTTACCTTACATTGACAATCCCCATGTCAGGAAGACCCCTGCGCTGCTGAGGTGACACAGCCTACACAATGTAGCACTGAAATGGGACACACTGGATCTCTCAAGGCTCACCTGCACCACTTTCATATGATTAAACACAGTTTTCAGGCAAAGGGGCTCGCATACCTTCAAAGGGCCTGAGTCCCTTAAGGTAACCACATATTGCAATGCAAGTCTACCAAATTACTCTGATGGGTCTGCTTCTCCATCCAGCTGCATCTTACACCATGCGTGCGGTGATTCTTAGCAGCTATTGCCATCTCCAGGAGCTAGAGTTAAGGTTGTACAGGCATATACCTCTGTATTCCCTGCTTTGCCAAAGCTTGAGTCTTGCTGAACCCAACAATCTGCAAGGCTACCAGATACCATCTATCAACCTGAACTCGGTATTAATGAAGAATTTTGTCAGTGAATAGAACTGAAAAATGAAGGGTGGAGAGTACAGAAGCTGGAATAGCCATCATGAAGTTTAGGGCTGAGACATCACATATGCATTTTTAAGCACTGGCCAAAGAGAATCTAGAATTTAAATGAAGGTCTGAATTTCTCAAAATCAGACTAAAGGCAGGAATGTTAATAGTATTGGGGATTACAGTTGATATAAATAATTACAGTTGATATAAATAATAATAGTATAATAAGGTCTTTTAGGAGAACTTGATTCCAAAATTGCAGAGCATAAACCTTCAAGAAACTCCAGGGGTTTCCTTCAGGAAGACCTGCCCAAATCAAGAGACAGGGCTTATGAAATTGTTCACATTGAACCTGATTCTGAACCACAGAAGTTGATGGGAGTTGTGCCATTTACTTCAACAAAAGTAGGATTAGAGACATTGGCAGATGTGCAAAATGGAAAAATAACTTTGTAAAGGACACTAGTTAGTGTGATACTTCCCCTACCTTAAGATAGACAGGCCGTTATATTAATATATTCTTTCCTGGCTTACTGATCCTCTATGATTCGTGTGCTCTGAAATTTTAAACGAAGTTTCCAATATCTATTAATCTCTTGTCAAATAAAATTAAAAGTAAAATCAAATCCTGTGCCATAAGTGGATGAGCCATTTATTGTCCACCTCAGCAAAAGTACATTTGGTTTTCATTCAGCCCAGACCTGGCCAAGACTATAAGAGACTGTCTAACATGCTTTCCATCATTTAATGGAAGCTCCTCCCATATTAAAGTAAGCTTGTGTTGCTGTCTTTAATGACTCAAAATCTTAATTAGGAAACAGCAGTGTATTTTGTTCTCTGAAAAATATGCTTAAGTAAAATGCTATGTGTACTGAAATTTATTAAAATATTTAACTAAGTATTTCATAATTCAATGTTGTATATATTTCTGGCAACAGCAACTCTGAAGAGAGTGAATCTGTACCTGAACAATAAATTTAAATTATGATTGCAATTCAGTTTATTGTAAATGTGTCTAGCATGTTTTATCAATCCCCTTGCATATAGCATGTCACCAGAATCTCTCCTTCAAAGTTTTTCTGTTCATTTTTCACAGATAATTAGTGATGTTTCTGCTGCAATGACTACAAAAAATATGTGACTGTCATTTTGAAATCCTAAAATGTGAAAATTGGACAGGGTAATGATAACCTTTTCTTCAAAGCAGAAAAATAGTCTCTAGTTTTCTGACCTGAAAGATTTTTGGTGTTTACTTTTATTCTTTATTAAAAAAAAATCCTCAGTAGCATATTCATGTATGTAAGTGGACATCTGCACAATTTGCTAGAACTTGATATTTACAGCATCCTTTTAATCCTTTCGATATCTTTATCCACTGATTGTAGAATCAGATTTACCAGCCAAATATAAAGAGTCAATATTATTCATAATATTATTTGGTGGCTGTTTAGGAGATGACAAGCTTATTTCACATCCACCATAGTAAAGTCTTAGATAGTGGATGTTCACGCCTCCACATTAGCTACTGATAATGGGCCACATCCTCAGTGACTGCACAGACCTTGTCAACTCTGGCCCTCCCCTTGATGAGACTCCCTCTTTAAACTCTCCTCTGGAGCCCCTCACTCACGCATCTGACAAAGCAGGTCTTTGCCAATGAAAGCTTATGCTCCAAAATATCTTTTAGTCTAAAAGGTGCCACATGTCTTGTTGCTTTTGAAGATACAGACTAACTCGGCTACCCCTCTGATGCTGGTCTGGGTAGTGCCTTCACTCATTATCTGCTAAGTACTTCCAGCTTTGAGAAGCATCTGTTATTTTGCAGGTAAATGCATTTACATCTAGACTCTACTTTTGGTAGCAAAGCTCTGTCTCAAGACAAATGCTGAGTCACTTTCTACTTGAGTTTTGGCTAGAACCACTCATTAAATTTCTGCAGTAAGTAGCTGGGGAAACTTAGCTCCACAAACTGCTATTTTGATCCTCTGCTTCCTGGCTGATGAAGGCCATAGGGAAGCACTAGGTCCATTGCATGTCAATATCACTCATGCCTTCTTTAGGCAGAGGAGTGTGTTACCTAGCCTTCACTAAATATTTGGGAGAGCTCTGCTCCAGCAACTGTCCTTTGAGGTTGACCATCTGCTCACCTATTTAACTGTTCTAAACCTGTTTTATGGGGTAAGACTGTTGAGGAAGTTGTGAAAGGACTATTCTTACAATATCTAGAATCCTCAGACTTTTTTGACCCCCATCTATCTGAATTCAGGGGCTACATATGGTATAAAACTACATTAGCTATGTTGGCCAAGAGCCAAGAGTTGTTGACAGTAGCTGACTCCTCCTGGCGGTTCAGGGCAATCAGAAATCTGTACTGGTTCTTAAAGGAACTCTCAGATGTTGCTGAAGTTATTGACAGTGAGTGTGGTGGTGGGGTGTTGTGTGTGTGACAGGCGTGCAATCTTTACAAGGGATGGATGGAATTGGCAGAGGGAAGCTTCACTCATTTTAGTTGAGAGATCCCATACAATACTACTGACTGATTGTTCCTTTGCCCCTAGGTTCTTTTATGCAGAATACCACAGTTCTGTTTTTTTACCCTTATTGTGCAATGTGCATATAAAGTACATTGATGGGCTAGGGAGGCAGCATTGGCTTCTGTGACAGTAGCAGCATAGAGACTCTCCATGCCCCTGCACAAGGTGGGGAGGACCCAGCTCTGTGGTCCTAGAATGGGTGGGGTATCAGGCAGAAGAGGCAGGATGGGGACACCTGCCTTCAGCACCACCCAGAGTGTAACACACCATGGCCCTTTTATCCCCAGGCAGCCCTCATAGCTACCTGGACCATGCTCTATGGTGCTCTGTCAGAAATTTAAAGGGCCTGGGGCATTGGCTGCCGCTGTTCTTGGAGGAGCAGCATTGCCAGCCAGGAGCCGTGGGTCCTTTTGAATCAGTGGGCCTCAAAGCAATTTCCCTCTTCCCTCTCTCCCCTCCTCCCCACACTCACTGGCAGGCCTGGGAGACAGTCTCCCACTTGACATCATACCTTTTTGTCTATTTGTGGCTGGTGTGGTTGAACTCTTGATCCAGAATGTGGCTGACACTGGTCTTTTATGAGGTCTAGCTGGGTGAGGTCCATCAGGAGTGGGAAGACGCAGGAAGCAAGAGATAATGGAAATTATATCAGCTCTGTTTCCTGAAAAAGGGCACACACATTTCTTAAACAGGTTTGCAGGTTATTGGGCTTTTCTGTACCCTGCAGTACACGTGAAGGAGTAGATAGCAAGGATGACCAAGAGCACCTGTTCTTGTCTGCTTTTGACAGACGCATGTGGCCATTTTTTCTAGATGACGACCTTTGTGCTTTGCACCTGAAGAGCATGTGGCATCTCGAGCTAGCATAGAATTTGGCTGCCTGTTAAGTAATATTTCATCCAGCGAGTACAACATCCATGCTCCATTATCTGCATTGGCTGTCTATTAGTTCCTCAGTGGAGTTAGCTGTTGATTTTGAACTATATAAAGCCCTAAATATTTTGAGATCTGCCTCTTTGAGAAACCGCCTCTTTCCCTCTGTGATTCTGCCACATTTGCATCAGTGTAGGCACTCTAGCTGTCAAACTTTTTCTTTGAAATGAAGGGAAATGTTGATAAAGCATTTTCTTACTCACCACCCTGCCAGATCTCAAATAGATGAACGTGCTAACCTGTATGACTCAGCTGTTCCTTAGGACATTTGGGCTCTGTCTACATGGCAGGAGCTATTTCGGGATACACTGGTATCCCGAAATAGCTGCCCCACACCTATACAATGGGCCCATCATTTTGAAATAACATGGAAGGGCTGGTTCATTAGTTCTTCCTACAGAGAGTAATTAACTTCTTTAGTTACTCAAGTTCCCACCCACTCTGGATCCCTATAAGAGTTCTGATAGATTTTTCTTGGCCTTATTCAAGAGGTCCACCCATCTGCCTTCCTGAAGGAAAGGTTGTAAGTCAAACAGTCAAGAAAAAATTCCCTGACTCCTCTCCTTGGAGATGGGTTGTAATTTAGGCCAGTGATAAGGCCTTACTCAGCCTCATCTTTAGCTGGCTCCCTTTCCCCTGTAAGTTCTCAAGCTCAGATGGTTCAGCAAACAGTCTTTTCCTGATAACATCTCTCGTAAGATTTCCCAGTCTCTCTTCTCTCTTCCCTGGGCTGAGAAATCAGTGGGGGAGCCGTAAGAGCTGTGATTCCGGAACTATGATTCACAAACCCTTCGGGGTTTGCAAAATGTTACAGGGGCCTCCTGGGAAAAAAAATCCATGTTGGTGGAAAAAAGTGTTTGTGTGATAAACCAGCACCGTCATTATAGCTAATGTATTGGAGGTAATGTCCCTCGGTTAATCCACATAAAGTCATTCTCTGTGTTGTGCTGTTCTACTCCAGTGAGACGTGAGTGAGTCTTCTACCTTACACATTTGTTTGGGTTCTCAGTGTGTTACTTTTATTTGAGTTGTTCTACACCAAAAATGGACAAGTGCTGAAAATGGAAAGTGTAAGACACAGGAAAACAAATGTTCAGCATCAGTTAGTGTTTAGCCAAGTCCAAAGTATGGAAAATTTAAGTCAAATGATAATGATGGTCCTGGAAAGTTGCTTATGAAGAAAAGAAAATATGATGACAATTACGTAATATATGGCTTTATATGCATTGGTGATCAAGACTGTCAAGTGAAATCTTGGAAAATTGTTGTCATTTTCATAATATAATAAAATTAATGTAGTGACAAATAACAGTATGTGTTTCATAACAAATTTTATGTTTCCAAGATCAATGGTTTTATAACTTATGCTCAGGCAAGGGAGAAATCCCTGGAAATATTCATTTTTGTGAAGGGGTTGTCAAAGTTTGGGGACCACTGCCTTATATCATGATGCATGGAGGCCCCATGTTCCCTGGGAAAGGAGCTAAGAGTGCCACAGCTAAATACAAGATATAACAGGTAGTTAAGCACAGTGTTTTTAATGTTAAAAAGCAATGTGGAGCCAGTATGGCTCCTTGCTTTTCCTCCCCCTCCCTGCCTCTGGGTTCCTGTGCCTGAGGCTGCCCAAGGGGTGGTGGGGGTGCCAGCTCCTAGCTCTGCTCTGCCACAGAGTGGGGGGCTCTGGATCCAAGCCCCATGGCAGCCTCCCCCACACACTGCTGTGGGGTGGCAGGAGCTCCAGCTTCTGGCCCCATGGCAGCCTCACGGCTCCCACACTGCTGCATGGCTGGGGTTCGGGGGAGGGCTGGCTCCAAGCCCCATGCTGATGCAGGATGGCTTCTGGTCCTGCACTGCTGTGGGACTGACAGGGCTCCAGCAGCCCCGTGGCTGGGAGCCAGCTGAGGTGCTGAGCCCTGCTGGCAGTCCAAGCTGCAGGAACCCTGGAGAGCCTGTCTGCCATACTGGTACATATTGCCAGAAAAAAGTCCTGGTTAAACATAAGCAATTTGTTCCCTTAGAATACGTGATAACTACTTATGCTAAAGTAAGCTGGTGAGTGAAGAGGTGACCCCAACTCCTGCAGCCTGTGCCAGCCCCCTTCCCACCAGTCTATTGCTGGGGGTTGGGTTTATGGGAAGGGGTGGAACTGTCTTCTCCACTCGCCAGTGGTGGGAAGTGGAGCAATGTGTCTGGGAGCTAGGTCACTCTGCTTTCTGCCATGGCCAGTGAGTGTGGTGGGCAGGGGCTGATCTGTACTGCTGGCACCAGGCCCCTGTGAATTCCCTGGGCCTTTTGAGCCCCTCCAAAGCATGGGACCCAAGTGGTTGGACAACGCTGGCTGTCATGGCATTTGGAGAGAGCATATGACTGTTTGTGCTCCCCCGTCCCTGGGTCTCCCAAACAAGGATATATACCAAAATGGAAAAAGAGCCTCTTGCTATGGTGTTTGGAGTGGAGTGATTGCTTTGATTTGGTAACAATAAAAACAATCCTGACAAAGTCCTTCTCTGCGCTCCAAAGAGATTTCAGCTTATGTTGGTGTGATTCCAGCACTACTGGGTAGAGATCAGCTATTGTCCAGGATGATTACCAGCAGTAGCTGATACTCTGAGCAGGACTTTTAACTATAACAAGCTACAGAACTTTCCTAGACCTGAAGAAGAGCATTTGTGAGTTGGGAGAAGGAGGTCAGGGCACTATCTCCCATTTTCAACAGCAAAGCTGATTGAAATCAAAGAGGCTGTGTAAGAGGACATCCAACTACAGGCAGTAAAGCACGGTGACTCTAGCAAAGTTCCTGGAAGACAAAGACCAGATACTAGTACTTCAGTTGAAAGATGAGTTGAGTATACAGGATGGAATCATATTTTGGAGGACAGAGAGCTGTGGTCCCCATCTCAGTACACAAAGATACATGCAAATATACTTCACACCTGAACATAAACAGTTTTTAGACAGGCTGGAGAGTGTGCTTCTGTCTGGGAATGAACACACAACTCTGTTCCTTGATAGGCGGGTGTGAAACCTACTGGTTATCTGACACTCTGATGCCTTATGAGCTGCTCACCTTATGGGTAATGGTGGGAACAGATTTATTTTCCTTCAAGAAAAAGCAATACTAGATTACTATTTACATTTTTGGGAGGTCAAATGCCTGGTCTGAAACTAAAAGCAAGGCAGTGCTTGGTGAACCAAAGGCCCATTTTACAAGATACAGCATTCCAGAAACTCTGTTCGCTGACGATAGAGCCCGGCCTGCCTCAGAAGAATTCAAGGAATTTGCACACAAATCCCCAGAACCACAGAGTATGGTAACATGGAACCAGTTGTGAAAACTGCTAAAAAACTGTTACATAAGACTGCTTCCTCTGGGTGAAAACCTCATTTGCATTTTTGGCACGCAGAAGTATCCCATCAGAGTGTTAAAACATTCAGCACAGTCACTGACAGGCCAAAAGAATAAAACCCTACTGCCAGTGAGGAGAGACCAGTTGCAGCCACAAGGATGAAGATACTACCAACAGCAGACAGCAAACAACCACAGAAAGAAGGCACTGGAGTGTACAGTTTGAGCCAAGGATCTATCAGCCCTCAAGACAGGATCCTCCTGTGAGGATCCAGCCACAAGACAGACACCAGAAGGAACAGACTGAATATCAAGTGAGGGATACTCTGGGACGCAAGCGATGAGACATGACCATGCAAGAGGCACAAGTGACTTACTGAAATAGTGACACACAATAGAGTCAGAGAACCATCTTTAGGCCAACCCGACAGGGAGGGAGGAGACTCCACAGAGAGTTACTTTGTGAGATTGGGAGATATGTGATGGGGAAGCTGAGATGGGTCACCTCTGATGTGGTGGCTTGTTGAGAAGACCAAACTATTTCAAAGACAACCAGCTGAGTCTGTGGAAAAAAGATGCTGCTCCAGCTTGTCTATGTGTTAGCAATATCTGGCCTAAGAGACACAAAGCAAGGGGCTAGGTGTCCATTAGAATCTTTGTAGAAAAGGGAAGACATATTTTTTAAATGTCCATAAAATAGGGAAGATGTATCATGATCACTGAAACTGGAGTCCTGAGATCCATTGTCCCTGGAGGGATCATTATTGTTGGCACACCAGTGAAACAGGGAACTTAGAGTTGAGAAGCAACTCAGTCACATAAAGAAATGCAGAATTTAATCAAGTTCTACTTGTTCAACTTTACCTGCGCTCAGTTTTCTCCTTTGCAAACAAAATGGCCCTGACACCTAAGACTCTTTTGTAGCCTGCAGAAAAACTCCAAGTCTATCCCACCTTGCTCTGCACCCTTTCATCTTCATGTTTTCTTCTTTATGGGATTTAGATGCCTTCCCTCTTAAGCCTAGCCTAGGACGTAATCAATCACATGTGCACTGGCCCCCCTCCCTTGTTAAAGGGCCAGTTACCCTGCGACAAAGCTGTTACATTCCCTTTGGTGGTTTTCAATTGAAGATTGTTCAGTTTCCTCATCTGGTAAGGTGCAGTGGAAGTATTACCTTTCTAAAGATGGTCTGAAGGGTATTAGGTGAACAGGGAAATGGTTGAAAACTGTTCTAATTATTGTATTTGGGATCGATTGTGTATATATAGTGTAGGTTTATTAGCTCAGTGTTTATGGTAAGTCTAAATAAATGAATATAACAGTATAAATGTTAACAAGACAGCCTGGATGATCTCTTGCTTTTGTGAAACAAAGGTTCCAAGAACCACCAATATTTTCATGTGCTTAGGTAAAGTGCGTTGAACAACTGTCATTGTTCTCAATAGAAATAGTGGCAGTTTAAAAAAGAAAAGTAGCTTCTAACTAAACGGCAATCATTAAAACTACCCAGAAGCTTTCGTAGGTTCTTCAATTGTGTCACTCAACATACATATACATTTTTACTAGGTTTCATTTTCATTACTGAGTTGCATTAGGAACCCCAGAGAGAAGGTTGTTTCAGTTTCTATGATGAAGCCCATTTGAAACCCTCCTTGGGTAATCAATTACATCTGAGCAATATGGGTTTAAACACTACTAGTGCAGAATGACATCATCACTACATATTTTACGAAAGAGTGACTGACTGCACTGGGAGAAAGGCAGCAAAAACAAGGCCCTGACAACTCATTGGTGCAGAGATACTCTAAGTACAATAGATTTTAAGAATAAAATAAGAACCTACCGTGAAGGACTTTGAGGTGGTCTCTGCAGAACAGGATCATGGTACTTTGTGTGGATGATGCAGGGAAATGTATTTATTTTGTAGACAGAACACTTGAGCTTCAAGGACTATCACTCTGACATCTTTCATGTATTCAGTAAAGCTAAGAATTATAAGGTCTAACTCACAGTACAATACTTAATGTGGAATGGCTAAAAAACAAAGGACCAGATTACCAACAAATGTAAATTGGCATTTATATCAGTGGAACTGCGCTGATCGATCTGGCTGAGGATCTGAGCCTAAAGGCCTATGAATCATTTGATAGATTCTATTTTTAGAGTGTGGTATCAATGTGTATGTCCTAAGCTCTACATCCAGATATTGGTCAAAGGCATCCTTCTTTAAAATCTGTATTTTAAAGGCTACGTCTACACGTGAAGCCTACATCGAAATAGCTTATTTCGATGAATAACGTCTACACGTCCTCCAGGGCTGGCAACGTCGATGTTCAACTTCGACGTTGCGCAGCACAACATCGAAATAGGCGCTGCGAGGGAACGTCTACACGCCAAAGTAGCACACATCGAAATAGGGATGCCAGGCACAGCTGCAGACAGGGTCACAGGGCGGACTAGCGCTTCCGGGGCAACAGCTAGCCGCTCCCTTAAAGGGCCTCTCCCAGACACACTCAGCCTGCACAGCACGCGGTCTGAGGAGCCATAGGCACACAGACCCCGGGCGACGCAGGCATGGACCCCCAGCAGCAGCAGCAGCAGCAGCAGCCAGAGGTCCACCCAGCCCTCCCGGCAGGAGCAGGGCTTGCCCTGCTCCATGCCATGCGGGAGGCAGCTGAGCACCTCCTTGCTACACCGAAGGAGGAGCTGCCCCCAGGGCAGCAGGGCTCAACCCCCAACCCTGCAGCACCCCGCCCCCTCCCCCGCCTCACACGACGGCGGCTGTGGAGCTACCCCACCAGCACTGACTGGTGGGAGCGGCTGGTGCTTGAGGAGTGGGACGACGACCGCTGGCTCAGGAACTTCAGGATGAGCCGGCAGACATTTATGGAGCTCTGCCAGTGGCTCACCCCCACACTCAGGCACCAGGACACTGCCATGCGGCGTGCCCTCACAGTGGAGAAACGGGTCGGCATTGCTTTCTGGAAGCTGGCCACTCCAGACAGCTACCGATCCGTGGGACAGCAGTTTGGTGTTGGCAAGGCCACCGTCGGGGCTGTCCTCATGGAGGTAAGAGAACCCACGGGGGGAGGGCAGGGCAGAGGAGGGGGGCCCGGGCACAGGAGGGCAGGGCAGGGGAGGGGAGGGCAGGGGAGGGCAGGGCAGGGCAGAGCAGGGCAGAGGAGGGCAGAGGAGGGGAGGGGAGGGCAGAGGAGGGCAGGGCAGGGGAGGGGAGGGGAGGGCAGGGCAGGGCCACGCACATCCTGCTCACCCCTCATTGGTGCTGTCCCATGTGCTTTCCCTGCAGGTTGTGCGTGCCATCAATGCCATGCTCCTGCACAGGCTCGTGAGGCTGGGGGACCCAGATGCCACCATCGCGGCCTTTGCCACCCTGGGCTTCCCCAATTGCTTCGGGGCTCTGGATGGGACTCACATCCCCATCCGCGCCCCGCATCACAGTGGAGGACGCTACATCAATCGCAAGGGCTACCATTCTGTGGTCCTCCAGGCCTTGGTGGACAGCCGGGGCCGTTTCCAGGACATTTATGTGGGCTGGCCTGGCAGCACCCACGACGCCCGGGTTTTCCGGAACTCGGGCCTGTGCCGCCGGCTGGAGGCGGGGACCTACATCCCCCAGTGGGAGATCCCTGTGGGGGACACCACCATGCCCCTCTGCGTCATCGCAGATGCGGCATACCCCCTCCGGCCCTGGCTCATGCTCCCGTACACGGGCCATCTCTCTGCTAGCCAGGAGCGCTTCAACCAGCGCCTGAACCACGCGCGCCAGGTGGTGAAGCGCTCATTTGGCTGCCTGAAGGGACGCTGGAGATGTCTCCTGACCCACCTGGATGCGGGCCCCAACAACATCCCCCTGATTGTGGGTGCCTGCTGCGCCCTGCAGAATTTGGTGGAGAGCAAGGGGGAGGCCTTTTTCCAGGGCTGGGCAGTGGAGGCCGGCAGGGCCGACGTGCAGCCACCCGCTGCCCCCAGTCGGCAGGTGGACCCCGAAGGGACCCGGGTCCGGGAGGCCCTGTGGGCCCACTTCAATGATGAGGCCGCGGGGTGAACTCTGCCAGGCCCCCCACTGCCCACCCCTTCCTCCACCGCACTCCCTGCCCCAACGCCCACACCATGGAGCACCCAACTGCACCCCCCTCCCACTTTTCCTGGACAAATGACAGCACGCACTTGTGGCTGAACTTAAACTGTTTTTTCTTTTAGAACTTTTTTTTTTTTAACTATAAATAAAACAAGAACAAACTATATACAACATGTGTGGAACCAAAGTAATATGTACAAATAAAACAATAGTAATAAAAAAGTGTGTTCAGTAATAAAAAGAAAACCAGGGGATGATAAAGGGGAGAACTATTTACATGGGGGGGATGGGGCAAACGGGGGGCACAAAATAATAAGTCCCAACTATATACAAGGGGGGGGCCACGTCCCGGGCCCCTCGCCCCTAAAGTCCGGCACTGGGCATGGGCGGCCGGGAGCCCCGCCGCGGCCGCAGCCCTGTCCGGGGCTGGCTGGGGGCGGGGCAGACCGGAAGATATGCCCGGTGAGTCTCAGCTGGCTCCAGGGGTCCCTCGGCGCTCCGGCCCTTGGCGGTGGGTGGTGGGGCGACGGCGGATGGGACGGCGACGTGCAGAGCAGCGGGTGGAGCAGGCAGGGCGGACGCTGCGGTGGCCGGCGTGGCATGGGGGGGCCAGGTAGTCCACCAGGCGGTTGAAAGTCTCCATGTAGGCCCCCCATGTCTCTTGGCGCCAGGCCAGCGCCCGCTCCTGCAGCTGCAGGTTCTGCTCCGTGACTTCCAGCTGCCAACGGTGGATGGCCAGCAGCTGGGGGTCCATCGCCGTTGGCTGGTGGTGGCGCGGGGTCCGCCGTCTAGCCCGCCGTGGGGCCGGTCGGTCCTCGGCCGAGGGGCTTGCCTGGAGCGATGGCCCCGGAGGGGTCTCCGGGACCACTGATGCCTCGCCGGCGCTCTCTTCCGGTCCTTCTGATGGTGCAGGTGCGGGACACAGGAGAGGAGAGGGGGAAGAAAAATGGAGACAGGCGTTAGTGTGGGCCCCGAGCCGTGGCCTTTGTCCCCCCAGCCCTGTGCTGCAGGTTCCCCATCCCTGTCCCCGGGAGATGCTGCTGTGATGGATGGGGTTCAGGGGTCCCCCTGCACTGCACCCCCTCCCCTGGTGGGAGCGACTCTCACTCCACTCCGCAGGGTCTGACAGGAGAGGTTTCTTAGGCCACAGATGCCCAGTTTCTCCCAGGAGTGACAGCACCAGTTGTCGGAAGAGACAGTCCTTCCAACCTGTCCTGGGGAGAAGACCCCAAGGGGTGCCCCTCTGGGATGCAGCTTTCCCCCTCCTCAGGCTGGCTGCCTTCCAGCTCTCCCTTCCCCTAGCCTCTACCTGTGGCCCCCGCCCTCCCCCCCAATTCAAAGCCAGCTCGGCTCCTCCCTCCTCTTTGTTCAGGGCAGAGGTGTCACCTGCCAGCTGTAGCCCCAGGATCCTCCTTTGCCCCTGGGAGCTATTCGGCTCTTGTTGCTCATATCTAGCCTGTCTCCCTTTTGCACTCCCCCCCACTCCATCACATGCTGCTGCTGCTGCTGCTGCTGCAGGGTGTCCCACCTCCTCCTCCCGGGGGCCCCTCGAGTTTCCGCTCCCCCCTGCCCCGGGGATGGGGCATGGCACTGTCATGCGGGGTCGGGGGGTGGGGGGGCAGGGGCTGATGCAGTGCTGTGAGGGACATGGCCCTGCTCTCCTTGGGGCCATGGCCATGTGAGCATGTGGGGGGCCCTGGACACATATCTATTACCCCCCGCCCCTCAAGCCCAGGGGTATACACCAGAGGGGGGTACATACCTGTCGGTCCACTCCCATGGTCCGGAGATCCCCGGGGGGCGGAGGCCCGGCTGCTGCTCCGGGATGGCAGGAGGAGGATCTGCAGCCCAGATTCTGCAGAGGAGGAGCCCCCCTCCTCCTCCTCCTCCTCCTCCTGCCGCGATGTCCTGGGGGTGGGCTCTGGGGGGGGCCCCCGGGGTGCGGGGCTTACCTCCGGGGCGGACTCCGGCTGAAGGGCCTGCTGGGGCTCGTCGGCCGAAGTATCAAGGGTGGCCGGAGGGGAGGAGGTGTGCCGGGGGCCCAGGATGTCCCTGAGCTCCCTGTAAAAGGGGCAAGTGACGGGGGCGGCCCCATATCGGCTGGCTGCATCCCGGGCCTGGGAGTAACCCTGCTGCAGCTCCTTCACCTTACTCCTGACGTGATCAGGAGTGCGGGCAGGGTGACCCCGGGCAGCCAGGCCGTCAGCCAGCCGAGCGAACGCATCCGCGTTCCGCCTCTTGCTCCCCATTACCTGGAGCACCTCCTCCTCGCTCCAGAGCCCCAGCAGGTCCCGCAGCTCGGCCTCCATCCAGGAGGGGCCCCGCTGCCGCTTGCCAGCCTGGCTGCCCACCTGGCTGGGCTGGCTGCCCTGGCTCCCCTTGGGGGGGGTCCCCTGGGGGCGCTGGGGGGGCTGCCGGGCAGCCATGGCAGGTGCTGGCCCTGTTCTGGGTGGCTGAGGGACGTGCAGGCTGGCCACGTGTCTGGGCTGCTGCCTGCACGTTCCCTCAGCTTCCTGCACAGGAAGGGAGGGGGAAGGGACCTTTAAGGGGCCGCTCCATGCGGCCACCATTGAGCTGAGGGGCTGCAGAGAGCGTCTCTCAACCCCTCAGCTGATGGCCGCCATGGAGGACCCCGCAATTTCGACGTTGCGGGACGCGCAACGACTACACGGTCCCTACTTCGACGTTGAACGTCGAAGTAGGGCGCTATTCTTATCCCCTCATGGGGTTAGCGACTTCGACGTCTCGCCGCCTAACGTCGAAGTTAACTTCGAAATAGCGTCCGACACGTGTAGCCGTGACGGGCGCTATTTCAAAGTTAGTGCCGCTACTTCAAAGTAGCGTGCAAGTGTAGACACGGCTAAAGAGTTAAAAAAAAAAGTACAACATTCCATTCTTAGTAAGAAAATCATACACTGAGGCCTTAAAATGCTTCCATACATTTTATGACCTTTGGATGCATATTTACTGATAGGTTAATACCTGGATTACTGATGAGATATCCTCTGATGGAAAGTAGAACATTTTTATTAAAATGTTCATGACTTGGTTTCAGCAGATGAAAACTCAGTTATGTTCTTGGCATGTTTTTGGTCATGAGATCATCTTTGCGACACAATGGAAGATCCAAAAAAGTGTATTTGAAGAAGAAAAAAAGGAGAAACATGCATGCTAAAATTATAACAAACTAATCAGAGAAAAATCATAAAACCTAGCAAGAATACCATACACAAAATAGAAACAGGAATTTCCCATGTAGTTTCACTGGGAGTTAGAAGTGAAATGAAGTCTGGCTGCATACAACTGTACTGCTGTTTATTAGGTTATTATTCCTTTGTCTACTGCAATACTAGGTCCTGCTTTATAGCTAATACAGACTGAGGGCTGTGGAGATAACAGATTTTTAATTCTTCAAAGTAAAAAAGTAAAAAGGTGTTTAGTTATACTGAACCATGTAATTGTATGTTTTTATTATTGGAGTCTTTCACAATCTATCTACTTTTTAAGAAAATTTATTTTTTTAAGTAATTCTGCACTCGTCATGGCTGATAAACTATTGTATTTTTAAAGTGAAGTACATGATTGTGAGTGCCTGTAATTTGCCGTTGTACCTGAAGATGTTCTTGAAAATGAGATGTTTCATCTCCGGGGTCATACTCCATTGACATTTTAAAATAATAAATTTAGCAGTTCTGTAGCATTGTTGTCCAGGTTTAAGAGGAATTTGCATAAAATGCTTTGCCTCTGCAGGAATTGTCAAATCTTAATTTTCCAGTAAGCTACAAAACTATTATTAACATATCTCTAGGTAATGTTGTTTAGTGCTAATACTCAGTGGAATATACTTTTCATTAAAATATGAAAGCAGTCCAAATATGTTTTGCCCTCAGGCATGTTAGCTGTTCCATATCTTGGAACAATGTAAAAAATAATCTAGTCTTACTTTAAATGACTTTTGTGTTGCTGTATATATTTTGGCTTCTTTTCTCATGTGATTCAGGTTTGGAGAAGGAAAATTGGTAAAGAAAAGCCAATAAAAACATGCTTAAAAAGTCAGAAGTTTCAAAGTAATGAGGTCTTGCCAATCACAGGCAATGCAGTTCTTTTTCTTTCCAAAATATATCTCATCCTAAACTCACTCTCTAATAGGTCTTGTTTAACAAATGTTTACCATTTCCATAACATGTACTAGCTACAAGGATTTAAACATTGAACTAAATTTGGCCCTCAAATGTGGTCATGTAGTTCATATTGTGAATAAACAATGTTAAAGTCAGTGAAATGTAAACGTACATAGCTCAGTCACAAGCACCTGCAACTCCCACTAATGCATGGTCCAACAACATAATCAAAAAGCAAGGCTCAAGAAGCTATTGGAGACAAATAAGTTTCCTTTAGGAAATGAAAATCCAATCTGAGTAAAGTCCATAGAAAGGAACACCAACTATTGCTGGTACAATATAAAATGGACATCAGAAGAGCTTAGAGGAAATCTGAAGAGTGACTAGCTAACGGTGTAAAAACATCTAACAAGAAATTATTTCACTATATCTGCATCAGGTAGCCTATGAGAGAATCAGTAGAGCTACTGGAAAAACAAAGAGTAAAGAGAGCATCTAAAGTGGACAAAGAGAGTAGAGAAGATATTTTTATTTTCAGTTCACAGAGGATGTTAGACAAATACCTACCTTTTCACAGCTACTTAGACAAGGGCTACACTACAAAGTTACATTGACATAACATCTGTGTCAACCTAACTGGTCATGATCCACATTTAAAATTGTCTCCCTCCAATGTAATTATCCTGTTAAATCAACTTAGTAACACTCTACCTCACCTTCTGTCATAGATTCATTGCCAATGTAGTGAGGTTGATGCAGCATAAGTATAGACATTACATTACGTAAGTTGACTAACTGACCTCAAGCAGCTTTCCCACAATGCTTCCCACTGACCACGCTGGTCACAATTGTGATCTTCTGTGCCCAGGAGCAAACAGACTAGAAGTTCCCTCTCTCCTTTGAAGATTTATGAATTTTCAAAATGCCTTTTCCTGATTGTCTAGCTTGGCAACCACAAGCAGATCTTCACTGCTGTATGCAGCAGCCCAGCTGACAATTCTGGCGAGCTCTTCAAAATATCTTCCATCCTCAAGCAGGCAGGGGATACTGGATCTCCTGGACCTGTGTGGAGAAGAGGCTGTGAAGGCAAACTATGGATCAGCTGTAGAAATGTTGACATCTGGCAAGCAGATTTCCTCAGGGGATAGGGTATGATGGGGTCAACAGCAGTATCAAGAAACTGCCTCTGGCGTACCTGAAGGCTGGGGAGGCCAACAGCCAGTCCAATGCTGATCTGTAGACTTGCTGCTTTTACAAGGAGCTGCACGCCATACCTGGTGGAGGTCCCATCATCACTCCGCACACCACCCTGATTACTTCCAAGGAGCCTGAGTCACAGGCCCTTGCCATGAACAGCAAGGAGAAGGTGGTGGAAGAGGAGTAGAGGGGATGGTGTGAACCGGGACCTGGTTTTGACTCCACTGCAGAGCAGTCAGTCCCAGCAGTTGGGCGTGGATGCAATACAGGGGAGTAAACATCCAATATTGGCACCCCCAAATTAGCAGGACACAGCTTCTGACACTTCATTAATGGACTCGTAGTACAAGAAGCAGTTGTGCAACAAAGAGAGATGTGGCTGCTACTTGCTTTCATTCCCCATTCAAGTTTGGAGGAGGCATGGAGAATAGCTTGTTTAGATATATATGAGGGTTACGGAGACATCCTTAAGAGACTTCCATGAAAGTATTTCGGTGTTCCTTGCTGGAGGATTTCTAGGGCTGTCAGCTTTGTTTTTATCCTTCCCTGTAAAGTACTTTCTCATGCGAGGCACCATCATAATACATAGGCTAGGAGCAAACCAGCCCAGATGCCTCTGTGATGCCAACAGCAGCTGCGCTCTCTCTCTGTCTTTATTATCCCAGGAATGAGATGTCAACTAAAATTACCACCACCTGTGGAAAATGGTGCTAGTATCCAGTGCCACAGTCCTACAGTTTCATGCATCTGATCAATTCCCTATTTCCCTCACTCCTGGTATGCCATAGTCACCCTGGCTGGTGCTGTGACTGGTGTCATAATCAAGCACGCCCAAGCAGAACTGTCAATGCACATGCACTGCTTACAACTTTAGGGGAGCAAGGGAAGGGATTTCTGCATCTTAAGTTTCCTTTACCATTGCCACTATACTGACAATGGTGTCTGTGTGCTTTATCTGCAGCTGCAGCCACTGTGGCCTTTAGGGGTCCCCCTTCACCCCTGTGGAATGCCTGAGCCATTAAAGGGAGAAAAATAATAAGAGGACTTGAAATGAAATGTTCAGTGAGATCCTGCAGATCAGTGCTGCCTCAGCTGATGAGCACAGGCCCTGGAGATTGACCATTGCAGATAGCCTGGAGAAGGAAAGAGCAGAGGAGACAGTCCCAGCAGGAAAAGGAAAGGAAAACGTATCAGGATGGGAACCGAGTGTCTCCAGCAGCAAACAATCTAGCCCTTTTCTGGGACTGTTCAAACAGTTCATTCAGGCCACGTCGATTAGCTTCAGTGATCAGTTACACATGATGGATCAACAGTTCTAGGCTTGAAAAATGAGCAAAGAGTACAGGGACTGGATCATGAATGAACAACAAACTAGAAATGGTACAGACCCTTCAGATGTGAAAGGCCATGTTTCTGGCTCTGTGTATAGAGCTACGTACACAGCTATGCAATGCAGAGACACCAGATGAGAGCTGCTTTGACACTAGAGAAATGGGTAGTTATTGGACACTGGAAGATTACACCCCCTCTCCTCAATTGCCCAATAGCAATTAGCTTGGTGCTGGGAAGTCCATTAAGTACTTCCTGCTGCACAGGATTGTGACTCTGGATGATGTGCAGGAAATAGTTGATGGATTCTTTGAAATGAGCATCCCTACCTGTGATGGGGCAACAGAACTGCAGGAGGACCTAACAGAGCTAGATGTATGGCAGTACGATGGCTATGGAAATCCTCTGTTGATAAAGAAAAGTTAATGCACATAGGGAGGAACAGTCTGAACTATTCATACACATGATTGGGCTCTGAAGTAACCCTGTAGAAATAAAACCTGAGAGACAGCGTGGATAGCTGCCTGCAAATCTGTTAGCAGTCAAAAAATCCCTGTGCTTCTGGGTGTGATCTCTCTCTCTCTCTCTCTCTCACACTCACACAGACGGCAGCAATACATGACCCAATGCAGGGAGGTCCAGCATGGCCAGTTGCCAAGGTCCCCTAAGAGAATTCTATTTGTCACTTACAAAGCCACTGGGCTTCTGCTGTTGAATGACCCATCTACATTGCCTATTTTGCCCCATAATGCATAGTACAGTCTAAAGTCCATGCTATAATTAATGGAAATAAATTAATAATAACAATACTGAGCTCTTTCATACTCCTTTTCCTCAGTAGCTCTCCAATGGCTTTACAGAGGAGGTCATTATTGCTATCCCCAGCCCTTAAACATCTACATACTGTCTCATTTCCCATACTAATTCTGAAGTGAAATTAAGCATTTGATAGAAGAAAATATCTGCCACTGAAGTTCGTTGATTCTTTTCCATAGCTAACCAGAGGCTTGCATTTTCTCTTTCAAATCTTTTCCACAGCAAGCAGTAACAGCTCATTTATTATTTAAGTCACTGTTTCTATGACTGGGTTAATAATAGTACTCATAGCTAAGTGCTGCACACTTGAGCTCCTATAGTTAAATTCACACAGAGCTTTTGTTTATCTCAGTTCACCACAATGTATGTGACATAACAGTTTATTGAAATGCCCATACTAGAATAACTTATGCATAGTGCTTAGTATAGTATAAGATTTATTATGACAGTGAACCATATCTGTAGTATAATGGTCATCTGTAAATGATATTTTTAGTGTTGGAAACAACTTATTTCTACAAAATGTTGATTTATTAGAGTGACTTTAAAGCTTTGACCTGATAATTGTGTAGTACCCAGAGGCACTGAGACCTCATCTGGGGTGAGTGAAGTCTCTGCTCTACAGCCTCAGCTGAGAGGCCGCTGGCCTTTAGTTCAGGTGGTAGAGTACAGGGCTTTAGACCCTATGCTTGCAGGCCCTACACCTAGGGCTTGTAACCTGGGTCTGTCAGCATTACAGTTGTATACGAAGTTAGCCTATAATTAAGTCACTGAGTAAAAGGATATTCTCACAGCCAGAGTGGAAGCTGAGCTACCAATTAAAGTAAAAGAGGTGCTCCGTGTGGTGCCCATTTTTAAAAAGGGAGCTAAGGCTAACTCCGAGAATCACAGATTGCGGAACTTTACCTCAGGGCCAGGAAAATTAACTGATAATCATTAGAGTAGTAAATCACAAAAATTCCTATGATTTGATAGACAAATCTGCTTGGTGAATTGTGGTTCTCTTTGAGAGAATTAACAAAATTGTGCAGTATGGTGAAATAATGGATATAATTTATTTACACTTTCAAAATGCTTTTGATAAAAGTTCTCCCCAGGAGGGTACAATGAAAACCTGGTAACCTCATGGTGAGGTAAAGTCCTGTTATGGACTGAAAACTGGTTAAGAGACCTACAGCTAAAAAGGTCTGTATAAAAGAGAAAGGAGACAAGTGCGGATCTAATCAGGAACTTTAAAATTGCTTTTTACCAAGCTTTCTTCATTTACTTCACGTGCTATTTAGGTCTTGAAACCGGTTTTGTAGATTCAGTGGCTTAGTTGTACGTACAGTCCTTATTGATACTGTAAGAAGGTAGAAAAAAATCAAAATATGTTTATGACAAAGGATTGATTAGGTTAATAAAATGTGTGAAGAGTCGTGTGGCCCACCAAAAGATGATGGTAAAAAGAGATGATTGTCCAAACATAATGGCAGACGAGATTTAATACAGACAAGTGAAAGGTAATGCACGTTGCACAAAATAATTTCCATTATTCAGATACACTGAATTATGATATAATCTCTCGGGAAAGATCTAAGCATCACCGAACAGCTCAGTGAACATATCTGAACAGCAGTTGTCAAAAATACACCTAGGCTGTGGAGATGTTGGTTGTGTTAGTAAGTGTCTGTGTGTCCGTCCATCTGTCTGTCCATCCCACTTCCCCATGGTGCATCTTCACCTGGAATACTGAGCATTCTTTTAGATACTGTATTTTAAACAACAGTTGTCCAAAACAGAAGTCTCAGAGAAGGGCTACAAAAATGGGTAAAGGAACAGACATGGAGAGGTTTAAATAATTTTCCTTGGAAGGGGAAGATTAGGAGAGAAGAGGATAAACTCTCCTCTCCAAACTGAACAAATGGACCCACAATGGTCAGACTAGTCACTTGCATCAAATCTTTCTGGCCCAAGCACGAGAGTCAGCCTTGTTAGGAGACTCTAGTGTAGGAAGTGTTGAGGTCATCAGTCTTGAGCCACAGCCACTTCCTCTTTGAATTTACTGGATCAGTTCAGGCAAGATTTTCTCCAGAATCATCTTCTCAGTGACATGTCTTCTCCTTGGTCTTCCTCCCTGGTCTGTCCATGGGGTTTATTTATTATTTAGGGTTATAGACCACAGGACATAACTTTGGCAGGCGAAATGGTGTTTTTTCAGGATACCTGTAAAACTAGCTCATAGCGGCTGTAAGGAGGTGCAAGGATGAAACTGGGACCAAAAACGTGGAAGGGAGTGTGGTCAAGTGTCAAAACCAAAGCAGTAACAGACCGGAATGCCACATTCTAGTTTAGGTACACTTTGGCCAGTGGAATTCTGTATGTTTTTATGTCTGTGGTGGATTCGCATCCTTGATAATCAGGTTTCAAGGTTAACTCCCTATTAAAATGAATAGAGGAAGTTCATAACTCACTGCTTTTGTTTGTGTTACTGGCTTCAGACTCAAAAAGACAACCCTGCCTCAGTTTGCATTTTGTGGAGGTTATCTTTGCAACCAGAAGGGCTGTAGACTTAATTTGCTATTTAAATGAAAGCTTAGATACTGGATAATACACTCAAATCTGCACAAAGGACCTAATTCTATGATTCCTTCCACATTTTCATGAGCACAGAGGATCAGTGTCCTTGCCAATCAGACACTGCAGTTCAACCTGTCTCAATATACAGGAAAAAGAGGATGTTTAGATTTAAAGACCATACATTTAAAAGCAGGAAAAAAGGAAGTATTTAAGCAATATATAATAAATTTGTGGAATTCACTGCTGAAAGCTGTTACTGAGGAAATGAGTTTTGTAAGATTGAAAAAACATCTGAGACATTTACGTGAATCACATATACAGTTATTCTAGCTGCTCTATGTCAAAATGTTGCAGGAGTGAAACAGGGCATTTTGTTCCTTTATGGCATCATAGACCCACAGCAGCCCTATTTGTTGTTGTAGGATTTTGCTGAGAGGGAGACTTGTATTGTTTTATCAGGAGTCTAACCATATTTGGCATTTTTCTGAAAGGCCCTGAAGTTGCAATTATGTGAGAATCTGAGCTTTCATTAAAAATGTAAATTCTAACTCTTTCCCAGGGCTGATAGGAATATCAAAGAATGTTAGGAAGGAGTGTGAGGGGGTATAGACTACCACTCCCTGGCCGTGTCTACACTAGCCAAAAACTTCAAAATGGCCATGCAAATGGCCATATCAAAGTGTACTAATGAAGCACTGAAATACATATTCAGTGCCTCATTAGCATGCGGGCAGCTGCGGCACTTCGAAATTGACGCGGCTCACTGCCGCGCGGCTCATCCAGACGGGGCTCTTTTTTGAAAGGACCCTGCCTACTTTGAAGTCCCCTTATCCTATGGGCAGATGGGAATAAGGGGACTTCGAAGTAGCCAGGGTCCTTTCGAAAAGGAGCCCCGTCTGGATGAGCTCTGCGGCGGCGAGCCACGTCAATTTCGAAGTGCTGCGGCCGCCCGCATGCTAATGAGGCGCTGAATATGTATTTCAGCGCTTCATTAGTAAACTTCGAAATGGCCATTTGCATGGCCATTTCGAAGTTTTTGGCTAGTGTAGACACGGCCCCTCGGAAAAAGGAGAGACAGAAACAACAGCAGATCTTGTTCAGTATCTCTACAGACTTGGAGAGGTACCCCTATTACTTGTGAAGCTACAGGCTAACATGGAGTCCTTTAGCACCTTAAAGACTAAGGTACCTATGCATTAGGTAATGAGCTTTTCTGGGTAAGGTCTTACCCATGAAAACTCATTGCCTAATAAAAAAATTTGTTAGTTTTTTAGATGCTATAGGACTGCTTGTTACCTCTACTGAAACAGGGACTAGGAAAGGGGCAATAGCTTTGGGTGTCCCCATTCCAAGGGCCTGGGAGCACCTGCTATGGGGCTTCTGAAGAGTGTGGGGAAAGGGTCCAGTAAGAGGCCTAAATATCAAGACAGACAGCTGGGCAAGAATGGCCAGAAGGAGGTGTTGCTTTGGTTAATGGGCCAGAGAAAGAAAATCAACTCCTTCAAGGGAAATTAAGGTACTTTGGCAGAGCAGAGGAAGAAGCATTGGGGTAGATGATCTAGAAAGAGCTGGCGGTCAAGAGTAACCTCTGCTTCCTGGTTGAGGGCTCCAAGGCTGGAACACATGAAGGCAGAAAGTGCTAACTACCCTCTGCCTCTAAGGGATCAACAGGTGACATCCTCTCTATACCATGAAAGGTGGGGGAGACAGACAGACCTTCACAATACAGCACTGTCCCTGTACGGCTACTGTTATGCAAAATCTATGGCTCTGGTGCTTGAGGTGTACACACAACTCAGCTGGAATACACATCTGCATCACATCTTGAATAATCACAGTTACTGTAAGTAATCATTTCTTTTTGATTTAGCCAGAGAGCTAAACTACCCCATCAGGAAGCGGTAAATTGAGGCAACAACCATGTTACCACTTGGGGCAGTTTGGGATACTTGTCAGTACAATTAATTCTCTGTGAGATTATTAACTCTCTGTATGTAAAAGTGGGTTGCCTTTGAATACAGGAGCAGGTTGCCTTTTTTTTGCCCTTTTGGACTGAAGTTCCAAAGGATGTGACAATAAAGCATTGCTAAATCTAAGTGCTCTTCTATTCAAATCCAAGCATCCTAGAAAATAGGCTGGCTCACAACCTATTGATCACCTGAGAGAGACAAGAGGGTTATAGGGAGCAGGAACTGCTCTCTTCAGGGTCACTGGCCATTTTCAACAGGTCAAGCTGAATGACATGACTTCAGGAGCCTGACGAGGCACGGGAGACACAACCTACCTGATCACAGATGATCCCCCCACAGGCTCCTGAGGGAAGGGTGAGCTCAAAAGCCTTGTGTTCAGGGTGTTCGTTGTTTGCCACAAGCTCTGTACTCTCCTGGGCTTTGTCTAGTATGTAGAGAGCAACGGTGTTTTAGACTCTTGTGAATATTTGCACCTCTCTGTTATGTACATTTACCACTTACGTGGAAGAGGTAATGTGGGCCCACCAGGTGGGAAATCTCAGAAGGGCTGTGCATAAATTACTAGTTCCAGGGGCTAAGCAGATTGACTGAAGTCAGCACTCAGGGGAACGGGCATGCGAGGCAGAGGACATGCATCCTGAGTATGAGAGAGATCTCAATCCTCATCTGGGGCAGTGCTTGGACTCTGTTCAGACACCAGAGGCTTAATGCACATGGGGATTCAGCCTTTGGATCTTCTCCTAGAAGTCTGGGGAACAGCCAGGAGCAGGACCTCAACTGCATCTGTGACCCCACAGGGGGAACAACAGCGCATGGAAAACTGTTAAAATTGTAAGCTGTTACTATAAGTTCTATGGGAGTTCCTGATTCCAGTTGCAGGTTATGAGGGGTCTGTAGAGAAGCATGTAAGCTGGGCTCAGCAGCTGTCGGATGCGGAAAGTCAGTAAAAATAATTTTGGGCCAGTTGTTCCTCTCTGAACAAAAGAACAGTCTGCTTTGTCTCCTCTTTGTTTTTAGGTCACTGAGTACTATTGGAGGGGGCTACTAACTTCACAGCCATGAAAAAAGCATCATGGACCATCAAATTTGGTTGTGTGCGCACGCGTGCTTTGCCCCTATATCTGTTTCACAGGGGTGATCATCATTTCTCAGCTGGGGGCTCCTAACCCAAAGGGGCATGTTGTTGCCACCCTTAGGCCGTGGCTACACTAGCACCCTGCTTTCGAAAGGGGGATGCTAACGAGCCACTTTGGCAGATGCTAATGAGGTGCTACCATGCATATGCAGTGCCTCATTAGCATAATGTCAGCTGTGTGCATGTCGAAAGTGCCACTTTCGAAACGCATGCCACCAGTGTAGACGGGGGCCTTTTGAAAGGACCCCCTGGATTTGGAAAGCCCCTACTTCCCAAAACCAAATGGGAAGAAGGGGCTTTTGAAATCCGGGGAGCCTTTCGAAAGGTCCCCGGGTACACTGGCGGCGTGCATTTCAAAAGTGGCACTTTCAAAACCCACCTGGCCACCATTATGCTAAAGAGGCACTGCATATGCATGGCAGGACCTTATTAGCATCTGCTGAAGCGGCTTATTAGCATCCCCCTTTCAAAAGGGAGGTGCTAGTGTAGCCATGGCCATACTCCTGCACTGCCTTCAGAAATAGCCTACTGAAGTAGGGTGTTGGCCCAGATCTGAAGCCAGCACCCCGTCAGAAACAGCCCGGAAGTAAGGGTACAGTATTGCAGAGCATTGCAAGCTCTCCTATAACAACTTCCCCGCCTCGCCTCTCTTCCAAAAAAAAGGTACACGCACACTTCCTTTTGAGGGCAGGATTCCTAGAATGACAGTATCATGACATCTCAGATTTATATAGCTGAAACAATGAAATGTATGATTTTTAAAATCCTATAACTAAAACTGAACAAAATAGACTGTGAATGTGGTTGGGCCCCAGTTATTATTTTGAATTCAAAGAAACAGTATTAGACTTCAGCCCTCCAGCAAGACTATTTTATGTATCTATGTAATGTCTCTGTTGTAAGCCATGAAACATAAGAAATAGATCACTGCTACAGAGATCTCTGGACCCTGCTGCTACAGGATGATGAACCAAGTGCCTTGAAGAAACTGAGAATGAATGATTTCCACCACCAAAAATGTTAAGTGTGATGGATTGGATCACAGAGATCCCCTTGAGACTGGTCTCCTTGATGTGCTGAAATACCACTGAGCCCACCTCCCTGTCATCTGGGGGATCCCACCACCCTCTCCTGCTGGGCCAGGACCTCTGGTCTCTCCCAGGGATTGGACAGAACTGGGGTCATAGCCCACAGAAGCACAGCACAGACTCTGAGATCCACACCGCTCTGGGAAGAGTCAGTGAAAGAAACTTGACACAGCACACAGGTATCAGCCCCAACGGGACCAGAATCACTGATAAAGCCATCTTACTCTGCATAAAATGTTATACAGACCAGGAAGCTCAAAGGTTGCTTGCTCCTGTTATCAGTAAAAGAGAGCTACGCACACTTCTTGTCCTCTCCTGCCGCCCCTACCCCAATTATTTACACTGGATTTAATAAATAGAAGTGATTTTGTGAAATACAACCACTTAAATCATACTTTTTATAAGTGAGAGGCAAGCCAAAGTAAGTTATAATGCAAAATAAAACAAATCATGCCAGTAAAGCCGAATACACTGAAAGAACTTGCTAGAAATAATAGATTTCTCACTCAGTCTTTTCTTCAGGTAAAGTCCTTCTCAAGCCAGCACAGTCTTTTCTGACCCAGGTAAAGCAGTTCTCCTCCACCCCCGTCATTCCAGGCTTTTCATTTCCTGGAGTTTTTATGTGCCATCTCAGAGGAGGGAGGCCATTTGTAAAGTCAGCTGAAGACAATCATCGTTCACTTCCCAGAGGGGTAGTCCTGTTAGGCTGTAGTGTCACAAATAACACGCACTTCTGGGGCACCTTAGAGACTAACAAATTTATTAAGTTATGAGCTTCCATGGGCAAAATCCACTTCAGGCTTTACTCCCAAAAGCTCATGAGCTACTACATTTTTAGTCTATGAGGTGCCATAGGACTGCTTGTTAGTTGTTTACTTCCCTCTCCTTATATAGAATCTCTGGGGTGGGAGCAGGGGGGAGGAAGAAAGCCTTTGTTCGATCCCCCACCCCTATGGAAAAGTACCACATCCTGCAGGGAGACAGTTCTCCCTCACTCAATTATCTCTTGCTAATGGGGTATTGATTCCGTGTCTGGCCTCTTCATTGTTGTTCCTGATGGGCTGGAAATAGGATTTTCTCAACATGATCACACTGATAATCTACAGTCAATCCCCTGCATTTCAGACACAGAAATAGTAAATTCAAAACAAATAGAATACACACATTCGGGGATTACAAGCTCTCCAGTGATGGGTTAGATACAATATTTTGCATAAAGCGTATATGAGTTATGCTTATGGATATGCCTATTTCTATAAATATGGGGTATAATGTCACATTACGTATAGTACATTGCTGTACGAGATGGACCCATTCTCTTACCATTGTCTTCATCAAAAAGGACATATGCAACCTTTGAAATCCAAAACATGCACCTTGTGTTTCTGTATGAAATAAAATTGGGGGAAATGCTTACTTTCTCTTAGCAGCACCTCAGCCTTACTCCATTGAGGAATTGAAGTTAGACCCCATTCTTAAACATGACATGAATGAGCTCCTGTGATTGAAGCTGAGTCAATGGGAAATGGCATACTGCCTTTCATAAAGCTACCCATGCATCTGTCGATAGTGTTGTGCTACATCAGAAGACACAGTCGGGGGGTGTGTTAAGAAGCCACCATCGTACTCTAGTGTAGGCACAGGGCTGTCAGACATACTATACTTGGCATTAGAATTCTGCCACGGTTATTGCCCAAATAGCCATTGATGATGTGTCTACAAGTTGTAAGGCATCTAGGAAAACAGCCAAAGGGGAGCAAACTCAGAGCTGCTGGTAGAAGGCTGAAGCAGTGCCAAATTACTACTGAGGCTGTCTGTATGTGCCAAATAGCTTTCTAATTACATTGCTATCAACAAGACAAAATTGTGTCTCTTTAAAAACATATGTGAGCATTCACAGTGGGGCTAGAAAACAGACAGGGAATTTATATGTAATGCCAGGTAAGAAAGGCTGTTTTTCAGACATGCGTGGGTTGTCAGGACCCAGCTGCCTTATGCTTATTTCTTCCATTCTAGGAGCTAAAAATGTGGAAAGACATAGGAGTATAAAGTAAAAACGTCATGGGGCTAATTTCATGTACACACATAAATTGTAGTATGTCTGAACAGAGGCATAGTATGCCAGAAAAGCAAACTCTAGGGTTTAGTTCTGCTGCTCTTATGTTGAGCGATATCTTACTTTGCAAATGGGCATGGAGATTTGTGTCCCTTCTTTCTCTTTCCATTTTTCAGAATGTTGTGTACTTTTCTCTCAAAACAAGATGTCAAGTGAATTTTGAAAAGGAGTTCAGATATCAGCTAAGGAGCTACTTCAGCCAATTTGAGATGATAGCTCAGTGGCTAGTGCCTTAGCCTTGTCAAACCCAAGACCATGAGCTCAATCCCTGAGGGAGCCTTGCATGAATTTGGGGTAGGTTAATTTTTTTTTAAGACTGTCAAGGATGGTTATAGGTCCTGCTGTGAGTGTGGGGAACTGAACTCAATAACCTCGCAGGGTTCTTTCCATCTCTAAGAGATCTGTATGTATAATATTTAAGAGTAAGGGATATTGGGGATCTCCAGGTCGGTTTGTAAGATGGCACACAATATTGTGAAGCAACTTCTACCACAGTTTCAGCCTCTACTGAATGTGAGGGTGTCTGAGCTGTAAATGCCTAGAGGAAAAGTAACAATTGCGGAGTAACCATGTGTTAATTTCCTCAATGATATCCTAGTACTATTGCATTCTGAGTCATACACAAAAATTAACAGTTGCAGTAAGTCACCACTCCAACAAGTAGTGTCCTAACTGTCTGCTTTCTTTTAGATTTCAGGAATTCCAGTGTTTTGGATTGTTTATTGTAAAGTCTCCTGGCTTCTCCTTGAGAAAGAAAACAGTTTACTCCAATGGGAGGTAGCCCTTTATGAGATTCTTCTAGCTGGCCCCAGCAGCAGCCAGGCTTGTCATCCATACAAGCAGGATATGTCACATGCCAAAGTCAGCAGAAACAAAATATATGACATATCCTCTGTCTGAAGTTTTGTATCCTTACAAAGCCAAGCAGAAATAAGACTGTATGGGGAACCAGGTGCCAACCAAGCATTGAGTACAAACATTTACACACCTCAGTTCAAATTTGAATTATGGGGTTTGTAGGAAGGAGCAGCCTGAGAAGCATCTCTTGGATACATCTGGAGACAATTTATGACATCTGTTGTATAACCTTGAGCTTGTAAGTCCCCTGTGAAAAGCAGTGTTTTTGGACGGAGCAGCTGATGACTGAAATTTTCCCTTTGATATAATCCATGGGTAAGTCTCTAGTGGCACTTGTATCTTAAGCTCCTTTTGCTCTGATCCCACACACTTTGAAATAATGCCTTTTTCCAACTATTATAACTCTGTGTAACCTCTTGCTTTTGATGCTTTGGGGGCTGTTTATTTAGAAGAGACTTCATGGATGGTGGGAGCAGAGAATTTTCTTTGTTGACCCTCAATAAAGGGTTTATCTAAGACTGATTATAAAGACTTTCTGTTAAGAATCTTATATCCATGTTTGAGTTCCTCAAAATACACAAGGTTAGAAAATGTTTATACCAATTTTTCTCATTCTTGATTAACCAGCCCAGACTGGAAGATGATTTGGGGGAAATTCTAGTTAGATCATATCTTGAGGATCCAGACAGGAGGACCCTCTTTATGCATTGTACTCCCCTTCTCCAGTAGAAAGGGTGGAGGCACCTGACCCTCTACATTAATAGTCCCTTGCAGGAAGCTCTCCTGTGTCCAAGATTGTGCAGCTGGAGTTGTTCAGGAGCCCACGGAATTCCCTGGCCCCTTGATGATCATTTTTTGGCTTATGGGATGGATCTAGACTTTTGTAAGTCTTGTCAAAATTTCTTACCCAATTTTTCCAGATTTTTCACCTTACTAGGTTAACTGTGCAGCACTTGATGGGAAGGCCCTTGCAAGCCTCCAGCAACCAAAGCAGAGGAAGCTCAGGCTGTTTAGCTTATCCATAAAACTAGTGCTTTTGACCTATTTTGGGCAGATCTGGAATATTCTTTCTTGTCACCTCCTCACAGGTTGTATAGCTACAGGAGAATAGTTACAAGGTTTCTGAGCTGTGGTGTGAAGGAGGTAAAAAGCTGATCTGTTTGACTTCTCCTCTTTCCCAGGAGTTCAGTGAGTGGAGCAGGGCAGATGGATCCTCAAGGATGCCTAGAGAAGACTTTCTGGCATCCTCTGATTTTCAGAAAGAGACTTGCTCCTCCTTAGCAGGTCAGCTCCAGGATGGGATAAGAGGAGTAACCAATGGTCCCTCTCTTTCTGGCCAAAGGAACCTGAGAAACAGCCAGAGTTTGTAGTGAGCTGAACTTGCGTAACAGAGACTGCAGAGAGATGGCCCTGACATGTTGGCTCAGAGACAGGCTGGAGATAAAAAGGCCTAGTGGAAAAATGCTCAGGGGAATGGCAGTGGAGGGACTGAATTGAACAGTTGGTGGTTGATATTTAAAGGATCCCTGGGTTGACAATGGACATGATTTTCTCTCTTTGACAACTACAGGAAAAATGCAGAGAACAAGGAAAGCTGTTATGCATAGCATTTTTGGACTTAACAAAGGGGTTTGACACAATTAGTAGATAAGGACTATACAGAGTATGAACCAAGATTGGCTGCCCATGACCCTATTCAAGCTCATAACATCCTTTCGCGAAAACATGAAAGCAACAGTACAATATGATGGATCTACACCAGAACCGTTTGCAATGAACAGCGGAGCCAAACAAGGGTGTGTTCTTGCCCTTACCCTCTTCGGCATATTCTTCTCAGTTCTATTAAATTGTACATTTCAAAACTCACACTGGCTACGTCTACACGTGCACGCTACATTGAAATAGCTTATTTCGATGAATAACGTCTACACGTCCTCCAGGGCTGGCAATGTCGACACTCAAATTCGACGTTGGGCAGCACCACATCGAAATAGGCGCTGCAAGGGAATGTCTACACACCAAAGTAGCACACATCGAAATAAGGGTGCCAGGAACACATGCAGACAGGGTCACAGGGTGGACTCAACAGCAAGCTGCTCCCTTAAAGGGCCCCTCCCAGACACAGTTGCACTAAACAACACAAGATCCACAGAGCCGACAACTGGTTGCAGACCCTGTGCATGCAGCATGGATCCCCAGCTGCAGCAGCAGCAGCCAGAAGCCCTGGGCTAAGGGCTGCTGCACACGGTGACCATAGAGCCCCGCAGGGGCTGGAGAGAGAGCGTCTCTCAACCCCTCAGCTGATGGCTGCCATGGCGGACCCTGCTATTTCGATGTTGCGGGACGCGGATTGTCTACACGTGCCCTACTTCGAAGTTCAACTTCGAAGTAGGGTGCTATTCCCATCCCCTCATGGGGTTAGCGACTTCGATGTCTCTCTGCCTAACGTCGATTTCAACTTCGAAATAGAGCCCAACATGTGTAGCTGTGACGGGCGCTATTTCGAAGTTGGCGCCGCTACTTCGAAGTAGCGTGCATGTGTAGACGCGACCACTGAGATGTATTTCTCCACACAAGATTAGATGGCTCTCTCTACAACCTGGCAAGACTCAAGGCCAAAACTAAGGTCAAGAAAATCCTCATTAGGGAACTCCTCTTTGCAGATAATGCAGCTCTTGTCGCTCATAACAAAGACACTCTACAGTCACTGATGGACTCTGTTCAGAGCCTGCAAGTTGTTTTCCCTTGACATAAGCATGAAGAAAACTGTTGTATTCACTCAAGGAGTACTTCAGCGGCCCAATGTCATTCTGGATAACAGCCCATTAGATGTGGTTCTACAATTCTGTTACCTTGGATCTACGGTCACCACAAACCTATCCATGCACGAAGAACTGAACATCAGAATCGGGAAGGCAGCTACTATTTTTGGTAGATTTATGAAACAAGCATGGAACAATCCTAAGCTGACAGTGAAAATGAAGATATTAATCTACCAGGCATGTGTATTGAGTATCCTGCTATAAGGGTCTGAGGCATGGACCACCTACTTGAACCAGGAGAAAAAATTTAACAGCTTCTATCTTCGCTGCCTCCACAGAATTATGAATATCAACTGGCAAGATAAAGTTCCAAGTGCAGATGTCCTGTCAAGATCTGGTATACCCAGCCTCATAGCGATCCTCAACAGCAGAAGGCTACATTGGCTTGGTCATAGGAGAAGAATGGGTGATGAATGTCTTCCCAAAGAAGTCCTTTTTGGTGAACTGTCATGTGAGTTGAGAACAAGAGGAAGACCAAAGCTAAGATTCAAGGATACATGCACAAACACCATAAATGCCATGAAAAAAATTCAACATCAATCCAAAATCCTGGGAATCTACATGATCAGATCAAAATACCTGGTGACAATTGCTATAACAGGGCACATCATCCTTCAATAGTATATGTGCAAGCCATGCAAAAGAACTTTGTCTTAGAACAAAAATCTCTCAGACTCAAGAATTTGCAAATCTAATATTGGATGGATAAGCCATGAGAGAAGCTGCAGACTCAAATACTGCCCAAGATCTTCACTGCCACTGCTAACCACCATCTCTCAAGACAAAAGGGGCCATAATATAGGGTTGGAATCCTGAGTACCAGATGGGCCTGGCTTCCCCTACTGGCCATAGACAAAGTGATATAAACCCCAAAGGGGCAGCAGTTATTTGAGAGTCTGAATAGAGAGCAGAGTTTAAAGTGCCAGGGCTGAAAGAGAGTTTTTAGGACAGGTGTTTGTCCAACCTGTTAGGGATGGTCTTTCGTTATTTTCTCCTGCTGCAGTGGAGAAGGGTGGATCTAAGGACCTCTCATGGTCCCTTTCCATCTCATATTTCCATGAGTCTATGATTTACTTGTGCTTGCAGAGGTGGCTGTATGTGACACACTAATAAAACCCTTTCCTTGTCACCCAGCCTAGGATTTTATTGTAGTTTATTCTGAATCCAGGAGTGAGCTGAGTCACTTGATTGACTGGAACTTTTAAATTATGATATGCCTTTTCTCCCATTTCTTTCTGGGCGCATGCAGCACTTTTAGTAAAAATGAATGTTCACATACCTAGGAGAACAATTATCTGACCAACTAACTTCTTTTGGACATTTTCTAATTATTTTTTGCACATCACTCTAGTCTCCTTCAACTAGTCTTTATTCCAGGCTCTCTGAGCTAGAGATAAGGTCAGTTTCAATCTACTTCAAAGCTGTGGAGTCTGAACATCACTCCTGTGGAAAAATTCTCATGATTTTTGGATTGGATTTTGGAAGAGCTAGACGTGTGACCACCCCCACCCTAGGATTTTACATTGTTTTCGGAAGGCTGTCTGGAGAGTCTGACTCCGAGGCACTAAAATAATAAAGTCAATGGCAAGATTCCCATTGACTACAAGCATAGAAAGCATTTTTAGGGCTGTCCATTAATCATAATTAATTCACATGATTAACTCAAATTAATTGCACTGTTAAATTACCAATTGGAAAGTTTTATTTTGGATTTTTTTTCTACATTTATATGCATTGATTTCAATTATAAAGAATATGAAGCATGTGGTGCTCACTTTTAATCACAAATATTTGCACTGTAAAAAAGATAAGAAGCAGTTTTTTCAATTCTTCCTGAGAGAGAAGAGGTGTGGAGCATGCTTTCAGAAGTCTTAAAAGAGCAACACTCCAATGAGGAAACTACAGAACCAAACCACCAAAAAGCAAAATCATCCTGCTGGTGGCATGTAATTCAGTTGATGACCATGAACATGCATCAGTCCATACTGCCTTGTTATTCTTGAGTGCATCCCATTATCAGGATGGATCCATGACCTCTGGAATGGTGACTGAAGTGACATATGAATTTATAAGTGCATCTGATATGTAAATATCTTGTGATGCCAACAACAGCAGTGCCATGCAAATGCCTGTTCTCACTTTCAAGTGACACTGTAAACAAGAAGCAGACTACATAGGACTGAGTGGACTTGTAGGCGTGAAGTTTATATTTTCATTTTTGAACATAGTTTTTGTACATAATTCTGCATTTGTGGTTTCAACTTTCAAAACAGATCACACTACACTACTTGTATTAGGTGAACTAAAATGCAAATATGCATGGTAAAAATGAGAGTAAGAAAAAGGAAGTGAGCACTGTACTTTATAGCTTGTATTGTAATTGAAATCAATATTTGAAAATGTAGAACACCTCCCAAAATAACGAAATGGCATTCTATTTATATTTAGCGATATGATTAATGGTGATTAATGTTTTTAACCACTTGACAGCCCCAGTACTTTTATTCAGGAAGTAATCTGGGGCTTGGTCTACACTATCAACTTATGTCAGTATAATTACATTGCTCGAGGGTGTAGAAAATCCACACTGCTGAGCAACAGCTATACCAACCTAACCTCTGTACTATTTAGTGCTGCCTTTTGGGGAGGTGGAGTATTTGCTCCAATGGGAGAAGTTCTTCCACTGGTGCAGGTAGCATCTTAACTAAGCACCATTGTGTGCAATTGGATTGGTGTAACTGTAGCACTGCAGCACTTGAGAACAGATCTAGCAGCTCCATATTGCTCTATGAGAGCATTTCCTGCATAGAGTTGCTATGGTCACCTGGGAAGATGTGATGGGAGCTCCCTAGTCCAAGTAAACAGGAAGTGGAATTTCCAGTATCCCTGGGGCTCAAACAGGGGAAGGGCAGAAGGTTGCTTACCTGGCTGCAGGACAACAGAGTTGGAACTGCTGACCAGAGCAGGTGGGATGGACATTATGGGATGCCTTTCAGAGACCAATTAAAGGGACAAATTAAGTGCAGAGTCTATTCCTGCAATTTGTCGATTGAATCCGTATGTTTCTCATTGAAGTGGTTTTATTTTGTTAATGAAAGTGAGTTTTGTCACTACCACTGGCATTACCATGTGTATTCCTTCACTGTTTTGTTGAAAGTTGCCTTTTCCTGAAAGAACTTGCCAATGTAGACAAGTTATAAGGATAAACATGCCCCAGGACAATAGATTTGTCTCCCTAGCCTCAAGGGTCCCCACAGAGGTTTGGCATGGTTTTGATTTGTATAGGTTTGCTCCCCATTACATTCATATGCACACAGCCAGTCAGTTCAATTATGAACTGAATTATGTCTTGTTTTGAGTTATGATGAAAAGCATGAAAAAACAGAGTTTCAACAGAAGTTGGCTCAGGTTCATTGAAACGTTTTTGAGCCTGGCATCATGTTTCATTATAAAAGTTTCATCCAGCTGTGGTTCAGGGATATAACAACTTAAGTTCTCTATGGAAGCTGGACCACCCAGAATTCTAATTCAATCCAAAAAGGAGGTCTTAGAAGAACAACACTATTCCACTACATGGAAAAGATAGGAAACATTGCAAGAGAATGCCCTGGCTTAACCAGGAGATCCTCAATGATCTAAAAATCAAAAAGAAGCCTGATAAATAGTGGAAACTAAGTCAAAGTACAAAGGATTAATATAAACAAGCACCACAAGAATGTAGTGGCAAAGTGAGAAAGGCAAAGGCACAAAATAAGTTCAGCCTAGAGGCACAAAGGGTAACAAGAAAACATTTTACCAATATATGAGAAGCAAGAAGAAGACAAAGGACAGGGTAGGTCCACTGCTCTTTGAAGAAGGGAAAACAGAAAATGTGGAAGTGGCAGAGGAGGTTAACAACTTTTGTTTCGGTTCATCATTAAAGTTGGTGGTGATTAGATGCCTACAATAGTGAATGCTGGTGGAAAGGAGGTAGGCTCAGAAGTTAAAATGGGAAATGAACAAGTTAGATGTCTTCAAGTCATCAGGGCCTGATGAAACTCATCCTAGAATATGCAAAGAGCTGATTAGAGAGATATTTGAACCATTAGCTATCATCTTTGACGGGTCATAGAAGATGGGAGAAATTCCAGAAGACTGGAAATGGACAAATATAGTTCCCATTTATAAAAATGGAAATTAGAACAACCCCAGAAACTACAGACAACTGTGCCAGGGAAGATAATGAAGAAAATAATTAAGGAATCCATCTGCAAGTCAATAAGGTGGTAAGTAACACACATCATAGATTTGTCAAGAATAAATCATATCAAACCAACCTGACAGCTTTCTTTGATAGGATAACAAGCTTTGTGGATAAGGGGGAAGGAGTAGGTGTAGTATACCTAGGCTTTAGTAAACCATTTGACAGTCTTGTATGACCTTATCAATAAACTAGAGAAATACAACATAATTGGACTTACTGTAATGTTGGTACATAAATGGTTGGATAATCATGCTCAGTTATAGCTCAGAGTCAGGATGGAAAGGCATAACAAGTGGAATCTGCAAGGATCAGTTTTGGAACTGCTTTTGTTCTGTTCAGTATCTTCATCAATGATTTAGATAATGACATAGAGGTTTTGAGTTTGCAGATGATACCAATCTGGAAGGGGCTGCAAGTGCTTTGAAGGATAGGATTATAATTCAAAATGTTCTGAGGCAAATAGGATGAATCTAACAAGGAAAAGGGATTTAGTTATTTTATTTTACATATTTTAAAAATAGACCCAATTCAGATACATTTGAACTTTAGGATAAAGTTAGGATCTATACCCAGAGATAGGCCTGAGCCTCCAAATAGGATTATTCTATTTTAAAACATAAATTGAATTGAAAACTGTTTTATTTGACTCTTAGTTCCAGCTGTAATGGTACAGAGAGGTACTTTTTGCTTGACAAAAGGAAATGTCTTGAGTTGTGTAGAACATGCTGAAGGCCAGAGAGGAAATACATCAGTGAAATAATATGCATATCCAGGTGCTTGCTGGCAGTGGGGTGGGGGTAAAGAGCTTTGTCCCACTTGTAAGTGAAGTACCACTTGTACAATGAATTAGGAGTCAAGTAAGTACAGCTCTCACAGCCTGTTCCTAATCCCTGTAGGATGAAACATGAAAATAGTTTGTGCTCCATCACACAAGCCCTTTGTGGGTGGCACACTGCCTGCTCTTTCCACACAGCCTGGCTGTAGGTGAAGGTTACCCTTAGCAAGCACTTGCTTAGCAACCTGATAATAAAATGACATATCTCACTCTTAATATTTTTGTTTGTGCAAGAAGCTATCTTCAAAAGGTTGAAAACAAAGATTTAAATAAATTATATAATCAGCACTGGTGACTGGGGAAGACACTCACTGCTAGAGCTTACATGTTCTGTGTGACAACAGCCCTTAAATTTGTAGCAGGAACCAAGACGCTCTCCTTTAGAAATCCCAGTTTGCTTTGCTTTGTCAAGTCAGAATTGATAGAACGTGGTGCTGCATTGTCCTGTTTCTAATTTAATTAGATGCAAAATTAGCCTGTGACCTTCAATTCTTTTTTTTTAATTCTTGTGGAGGGGCAGCCCCTTTCCTTCTTCTTTCTCAGATGCTCTCACAAAGGCATATTGTGCCTATATATGTTACTTATTAAGATCAGACTGTTAGCTTGAAACTATTCAGGGCAGGCCTGGTCATTGCCTATCAGAAAGAGAGCGCTTGTTACCTATGCTAAGCTGGCCGTGTCTACACACGCCCCAAACTTTGAAATGGCCATGCAAATGGCCATTTCGAAGTTTACTAATGAAGCGCTGAAATGCATATTCAGTGCTTCATTAGCATGCGGGCGGCCGCGGCACTTCGAAATTGACGCGCCTCGCCGCTGCGCGTCTCGTCCAGACGGGGCTCCTTTTCGAAAGGACCCCGCCTACTTCGAAGTCCCCTTATTCCCATGAGCTGATGAGAATAAGGGGACTTCGAAGTAGGCGGCGTCCTTTCGAAAAGGAGCCCCGTCTGGACGAGACGCGCGGCGGCGAGGCGCGTCAATTTCGATGTGCTGCGGCCGCCCGCATGCTAATGAAGCGCTGAATATGCATTTCAGCGCTTCATTAGTAAACTTCGAAATGGCCATTTGCGTGGCCATTTCAAAGTTTGGGGCTCGTGTAGACACGGCCGCTGAGAGAGACCTTCTTGTCTCTTTTTCAGGAATTCCTTTTCCCCAATTCTTTATGGCCTCTTTATAGGATCAACTCCTGCCCTGTCTATCTTCGTATGAATATCTAGACTCCAAGCAAAACTAACACTGCACCCCCAACAAACAATCGTAAGAAAATAAACCATTCAAATGCATTTTTAATACAAACCAAAGGAAGATGTTGAGTTTGCAGATCAAGCTATATTAGAAGTCTTAAAAAAAGAAAAAACAAAACGAAACAACTTTCAGAAAGCACGAGGGAAATATTTTAAACATGATCTCCTTGATCAAGAAAGTAATTAACCACCTGCTTAAAATTAAGCTCTGATTAAGATCTATTGGCTTCAGAAGTACTTAAGCATGTGTTTAAATGTAAGCATGTCCTTAAGTGATTTGCTGAATAATGATGCCTTGATAAACTGGGGCCCATAATTTTTAAGTCCCTTTTGTGATTTCCCCCTTCCCCAAGGAAGAATGAAATGTGGGAATGAAATGTGGGGAAATCTAACTATATGCGTAGTTAAGCACCGGAGTAGGCTTCCAAGGCAGGTTGTGGAATCCTCATCATGGGAGACTTTTAGAAGAACAAGATAGACACTCGGCAGTGCTGGTCAGGGTATGCTTGATCCCACCTCAAAGCTGGGGGGCTATACTAGACCTCCTGTCAGGGATGGTCGAGGTATCCGTGATCCCATCTCAGTGCAGGGGACTGTACTAGACCTGCCGAAGTGCCTTTAGCCCCTGTGTATCTATGATTCTATGTCTAATTCAGGGAATGTATTTTCATGAGGAAGCTGAAAATTTGCCTTGCAAAAGGGAGAAAACTTCAGCATACTCCATTACATACGATGAAGAAATAATATTTGGGCAGAAGACATCTACAGTTAAGGTCATTTGCTCAAGAAGCTCAGCATGATGAGACGATGACAGTCCAGGAGATGCCACATATTGTAAATTGAATTAGTCCCTTCAATAAGAATTAGGTTACCTATAATCTCCTACAACACATAGGATGGTCAAGCAAGTTAACGCATGTCTGAAAGGGGTTTACGTTGTTGCAAGCAGCTCTGGAACAGCCTGCTCCTAGTTTTGTAGTGTTCCTTCGGAAAGATTACATTACGTATTTCAGCACTCTGCGTCCCCTCTCTGCTCTGTCATAATCTCAGAAAGGAATGGTCATATAGACTTTGACCAAAATACATTGACAGATTTCTATATAGTCCTTTCCTTGTGTATAAATATTTTGACTGTGTCTACAATACATCAATCCTCCGGAAGATGTAAGATCGTCTTCTGGAAGATTGCATCTGCACATAAAACGCGGTCCAAAAGAGCCAGCCGTTCTTCCAGAAGAGTTCATCCACACAGCTCTTTCAAAAGAACAGGCCAGGAAATGCTGTGGATGGAGTCACAAGGCTGGAAAGCCCTTCCAGGAGTGCCAGCCATGTGCTGTCTTAAAGGGCCTCTCCCAAACAGCCCCTCCATGAGCATGCTTCTGAGGCCTGCAGAGCTGTTTACAGTGAAGCTGAGCCTGTGCCTGGTTCTGACCCTCACCTTTGACAGCCATGGACCCACAGCAGCTGTGGACCTGCAGGATTGCCCTGTTACTCCTGCTGGCCTTCCGGCTGGCAGGCCTCCTCTTCTTGCAGTGCTGGAGACCTGGTACCGTGGGTCCCAACCAACCACTGCCCCTACCGTGGCCTCCCAGGGCCACCTGGCAGGTCTGGACTCACCCCACCACCACCGACTGGTGGGACCGGGTGGTTCTGACTGAGTGGGATGAAGTACACTGGGTGATGAAGAGGGTGGGCAAATCCATCATTGGAGCTATCGTCTTCCATGTAAAGCACACTTTGCGCACTGGTCCCACATGGGGAGTGGGCTGCTGGATGAGGGGAACCCTTGAGGACAGAGGGTGCAAGGGGCTAGGACTGGGGGGATAGGACCTCCTGCTCTGGGTCATTGGCATGGCTGGGGGGGCCTGGGCTGGTCCTCGCCTTCCCCTGGCTCTCTCTCCATTGCATCAAGGGGCTCTGGGGTTGTCATGTCATGTCCACAGGGCTGTGGGGTGGGGAGCGGTCCTTGCCTGAGAGGAACTCCCGCAGCTCCCTGTAATATGGGCTGTTGGTTGTGGGTCACCAGAAAGTGTGTGTGGAGGGGTCTTTGGGGGCAGGGCAATGGGGGCCTCAGGGGTGAGTGAGGCATCAGGAGAGGCATCTGGGGGAGGAGGAGGCTGGGCTGCCTCTTCCTGAGGGGCCCAGCCAGGAGTGGGGGCATTGTCCATGCTGTCTCTGCAGGCCTCTTGCTGGCAGCACAGGTCAGCACAGTGCTGGTGCAGCAGGTCCCACGGGGGCTGTTTCTGTGGTTGGGGTGTGGGCATGTAGGTGGTGACCTCTGTGTCTCGGTGGCAGCTGGGTCGATGGTGTCTCCCACTGCAGACATGGCCGGACCCATTTGGTATGGGTTTGCTGAGCCAGTGTGCTGGTGCTAGTGTCCTGTCCCCATGGCTGGGGCTGAGCATGTCTGGTGGTGGGCTGGGTCCCGCTCGGCCCTTGGGTGGTGCAGCTGTAGGGATGGACGGATAGTGGGAGATGGCGTGTTGGTCCAGCAGCTGGCATGGAGGACCATGCCCCCAGCCACCCCAGGGACCGGGCTGGCAGGCAGGGGGGTTGCCTGGACACAGGGGGTCCCTATGTTGGGGACATGGGGGCCATGTGTGGCCTGTCCATTCCCAGGCCCCTCCCCATGGACATGTGGCTCGCAGCACTGTCCACAGGTGTGCATGCTGGATGTCGTGTTCGGATGTGCCCATGTGCTGGGGCGGCACTCCTGTGTGGGACCCCTGGGGTTGGGGCATGGGCATGTGGCCAGCCTGCCTGGCAGCAGGGCAGAGGTTTGCACTGGCCCAGCCTAGCCCCTCCCAGCCCACTACAGTGTGCACGATGTGCCAGGCACTTCCTGGTGGTTCCCTTGCGGTGATAGTGGGTGGTTCCACTGGTGCTGCAATGGGTCGAAGAGGCTGAGGGCCCCATGATGCTGAGGGTGCCCTGCAAGGGGTGGTCATGGGACAGGACCTATGGGCCTGTGTCCATTTCCTGGCATGGCCCCTCCGCATCACGAGGCTGCTGTGTGGTGTCCGTGGAGTGGGCCGGGTATGTGGTTGTCCACCCTGGGGGTGGGGGTGGGGATGTGTTGCTGTCCACCTTGTGTCCCTGCTCGTGTGACACCTTCACTTTCATGCAGTGGGGTCTGCGGGACTCCCTGCCACTTTAAGGGTAGCTGGAGCACAGACCATAGCACTCTGCTGGTGCTGTGTAGAGTGTCTCCATGCTTCCTGTGGCTGGCGCCCTGGAGGACTGTTCTTTCAAAAGAGGGGCTCATGGAGAGTCTACCCATTTTCTTCCGGAAGAATCTTCTGAAAGAACGTGCTTTTCTTGAAAACAGGAGCGGAGTAAGGACTCCAGAAGAGGCACTGTGTTCTTCCGGATTCCTTCCAGAAGAATGCCTTTTGTGTGTAGACACTCCTGCAATTTTCCAGAAGAGCCCCACCTTCTTCCAGAAGAACTTGCCTCGACTCGGCCTCAGATAGTGCAGTTTCAATATATATTCTGAGTGAGTAAATCTTGATTTTAATATTTGTGTGTTATCGAACAGGTGTGTCCTACTTGATACAAAGGTAGTGGTCCCCCACCTGGGGTCTTTGGACCCTTGGGGGTCCATGAGGGTATTGCAGGGAGTCCGTGAAAAAAAAATGATAAATAAAAATGATCACAGAAAGTAAGTTTTAAACAAATTGCAGAGGTACAATTATTTTTAAATTTAAATTTAATATCTTCCAAATGTTATTAATTGCTGTCGGAAAATTTATTTTCCTTTTTCATTCAAATGTACATAGTAGCTAGAATTGGCTTTGACGGGGGTCCATGAACAGTTGGGGGGTGGCTGGGGGCTCATGAATAGTTGAGGAAGTGGCTGGGGGTCCACACGAATTAAAAGGGGGTAATCACTATGCAAAAGGTCATGACAAGCAATAACAGCACTGAATGCTTAATAATTCTATACTAATTGCCTGTTGAAATAAATTAGTGTCAAGGGTGTCTGAGTGAAAATGAAATCATTCATGATATAATTAAATACACAAAACTATGTTTAAATAACATGAAATGTCTGGCCCAAACGAAGCCAGGAAATTCAAGGGTAATAACACTCCACCCTTAAGTCACACTATGGGCAATAAAAGGCATTTTATGGGTCGCATACTAGTTTTAACTTCTAGTATTCTGGGGACTGTCAGATTATTTAGGACTTCAGTTTTTTTTCTTTTAGTCTGAAAAATTATGGAAATGTGTATCTGCTTAGTACATTTTTCTTTTTAAAAAAATGTTAACCAGCGTGTGATATTACATGGATACATACATACTTTTGTACAAATACTAATTACCCAAGAGTCCAGGAAGGCATCTTCCAAATCCATAAGATCACGGCCTAATCTGCAGATTTTGCTATTCTAAACAGGAGTGATTTTTGAAGTGATAAATGCAAATTACGAAATACAATTTTGTGGATTCCCGCATGGCTTAAAAGGGTCCAAGTGATTGGATCAAGTACTAAATATATAGCACAAAATAGAATTCTCAACTGGCCCCAGGAATAGATTACAGTAAACCCTCAATTTAACGGACCCTGTTATAACGGAGCTCAGAAATAATGGATGCTGTCTGCCAGCTCCTCCACCCCGCCAAAAAATAAATGCTGGAGACTCACCAGGGCCACTGCCAGGGTTGGAGGAGCTGCTGGAGTGGCTTGGTCGCTGGGGCTGGAGGGGCCACCGCAGTAGCTGAGGCAATCAGGGCCAAAGGAGCCGGGGGAGGGGCTGCAGCAGGGCACAGGACCTCCCCTCCCCCATCCCATGTGAGTAGAGCATGGCGCTGAGCAGCAGGTGTGGTGTTGGAGGCTGCTGCTCGCTGGCAGGCTGGGGGAGGCCATGCTCTAATTTTAAGCAGGAGGCTCAGAGCCAGGAGCTGGAGAAACCACAGTGCTGAGAGCCGCAGGAGGGGGAAGGAGCCAGGCTGGCCTTCAGCTCCTCTCCTGGTAACTGGGAGAGGGAGCTGGAGGTGTGAGGGGAAGAATGGGGCAGGAGGGGGGAAGGTTAGAGCGGGGACAGAGGACAGGAGTGAGTGATGGGCTGGGAAGGTCAGTGCATCATCATACAGTGTAACCATCGGGATATATGGACGTTCGGCATTAACAGACACCCCTTCCCCATTAGTGCATTAAATCGAGGGTTTACTGAAGCATATCAACTAGTGCTTTCCCATCTCTAACAGACTCACCAAAGTTAAACATTGTTCTTCTGCTGATACCTTTTATGCTAAGTTTCAGCACCATGCACATTTTGTGACCTTAAATGAGACGTTTATAACAAATGCTGGCAATCTGAATGGTGGCACCTCAGAGATACTGTACTAAAATAGGGACCGTAAAAAGAGAAACTATTATTCTTTATTACAGCATGCTACAAAAGTTGCTCAGCTTTTACCAGCCCAGTGATAAACTTATTTTTTAGTATCAAATATTTTAAGTTCCATATACTGATAGATTCCAAAGCCAGAATCATCTAGTCTGATCTCCTGTATAACAGACCATAGAACTCTCCCTTCCTTCTCCATTAATTTCTAAGCATCTCTATTGGGGTGTTTTCCCACCTGGATTTAAAAGGAGTCAGTGATGGTGAATCCACAACAGTCTTTGGCAGATTGCTCCAATGGATTCATTCCCCTCACTGTCAAATCAGTGCTTCATTTCCAGTCTGCATTTGTCTATCTTCATCTTCTAGCCATTGGATTAAGTTATATTGTCCTCTGCTAGACTGAAGAGCCCATTATTAAATATTTATTCCTCATGTTGATATTTATTTTCAATCACCCCTTAAGCTTCTCTTTGTCAAGTTAAATGGACTTCCTTGAATCTCTCACTATAAGATACATTTTCTCATTATTTAGTTATACTTGTGACTTCCCTGAACCATCCTCAATTTATCATACTACTTTAATGGGAGACACCACAACTGGACACAATATTACAGAAGTGGTTGTACCAGTGCCAGGTACACAGGCACAATGTTAACTTTTCATGCAGTAGTATGGAACTTCTCGAGTGCTCCAAGACTTAAATAGACAACAATTCAGTGACCTCCTCAGCCGGCTCTTTTAAAACTCTTGGAAGCATGTTATCTGGACCTATTGAATTAAAAACTTCTGTCTTTGGTAGCTTCTGTTTTAACATCCATCAGAAACACTAGTGCAGGAGTCAGCAACCTCCAGCTCTGTAGCTGCAAGTGGCCCTTCAAGGAGCCGCTTGTGGCTCCGAGAGCTGCTGCCACTGACCCCTCTTGTGTCTCTGGAGGCTGCCGCCATTTAAACAAAAATCTAACTTCAGTTGTCCGCCATTCCACCAATTGAATTTAGTTTTTTTGTTTAAGCGGTGGGAGCTAGAGGTGCTGAGCATTCAGCAGTGCCAGAGAGCACAGGAAAGAAAGCTGGCTGGGCAAGGAGCTGCCCCATGTAGGTGGAAGTCTAAGCTGGCAGGAGAGTTGTTGGGAGGGGAGCTGAGCCTGCCCCTGCCCCTGCTGGAGCCATACAGCTGCACTGAGGAGGAGGAGATGGGAGAAAGTAGCAGGGGGAGGCGGTGGCCATGGCCATTGCAGCACTGCATGTGCTGAGGTGAGTTAAACTTGTGGGAGGGTGGGGGAAGGTTGGAACTCAGAGGAGTTAAGCCTGAGGGTGGAGGAGAAGGTTGAGGTTCAGGTGGGTTAAGCCTGGGGGTGGGGGGAGGGGTTTGTGGGATTGGGGGAGTAAAGCCTGGGGCTAGGGGCCAGATGTGGAGACTGAGGCAGGTACAGCTTGGAGATGGGGGTAACTTATCTTTCTAACTGGTACAAATTATTGTCTGTGCGCTCTTCTTAAAATGGGGTGTAAAAAGCACGATTTGACATTCTTTATTAAGGACTGTCTCATATTCACGTGCATTGCAGCTCTTCAAGGATTGATTTTATAACTGAATTTGAAAAAAAAATGTCTCTTCTTGCTATTTCGGTTGCAGACCCCTATACTTGTGGAACGGAAATAGTATGCTGAGACTATACCATCTGTTCTATTTCTCCCATTCTACATATTGCCGATTCTACCAGGAGTGGTCCCACACCATTGTCAGAAACCTTTTCATTCCTGAAATATTGTTAAAAACCAACTTATTGTCCTTAACTCTTCAGCCCAGAGATTGCTCCTTGTGTCCCTTTGCTCCCCTTTTCAATTTTCTGCACTTCCTAGTTTGTATTCATTACCATTAACTGCCCTTTTCTTTCTTAATCCCCACTTTCACTTCTCTGCTAAAATAGGTTGTTTGTTTTTTTGTTTTTTGTTTTTTTTAAACCAGCACAGCCTTCTTCATCAAGTGTGGGATTCTGGCTTTCAGGGCACCTAGTGAAGTGTCCTTAAATCATTTGCATATTTCTGAATAAAATTCTCTCTCCTAGCTGATTTGGCTCAATTGTTCTCAGCTTTTTGAATTCGGCCCTATTAAAGCTCTAAGTATATATTACCAGTCTGGATTTGCATACTATAAAGTCATGATTACTTGTACTGATGCTACTATTATTTTTCAGTCTGAGATCACAGAAAAACAGCAATGTTTGGCTGACATGCTATAATAGTATTGCCTTTCTGCGTCTATAGCCTGGTTCACCTAAGGCAATAATGCACTTGTTAATTGGTAACAGTGATCATTTGGACGTCTTTGTTCCTGTTCCCAAATAAAAAAGAATACAGATGTAACTCTGTCATGGTTTTTTCTGCTCACCTGCCGTTTGTTCATGTTCTTTTTATGGTACTTTAGTCAATGGCTTTTAACGGCTAAACATAAAAGCCACTGGGAGCATAAACAGGAAACTTGTGTTTAGGTGGGAGTTCCTAGGAATCTTATGCTGTTGACCGCAGAGGCCATGGGAGAAAGGAAATAGGAAAAACACTGTAAATACCTGGGTGACTAATGACTTCATGCTGCTCATCTGGCTTTTTAGAAGACGAAACATTCAGTATCTTCCAGGGAAACCACCGCAAAGAAGGCAGGAAGATTTTTTTCCCCAGGACGTTACTTGCTATGCTGCTGTGTTTATTTCACTTGCTACATTCCCACCACATTTTATTGAAAGAGCATCTTGTTTCTGTAAGGCTGTGGCGTTAAACGGTCCCATAAGCCTAGAACAAATCGTCACCGAGAGCATGTGTTACTTCCCAACCCCCCAAGACTAAGTGCATTGATTGCAAAGGAAGAGAGTGCGAATGCTCACCCTTTGCAGTAACACTAAGAGGATTTAGATGAAAGTAACCAAATTTGCACACTCCTTGTTTTGCTACTGAACAAGCAGCTGGAGTGTGAGAGCAGTGTATCCCTTTGTAAGGAGTTTCATCCGGGGCTCCCTGAAGAATTCCAATTGTTATCAGAGGGGCCCTGAGAGGGTTTATTTTTTTTTAAATAGGAGCATGACTTAAAGGTTTTCTCTCTTGCTGATTGCAGCTGATTTTGCTGATCTGCATCTCACATGCGATGGAGGTGGGGCAGGGTATCAAAGGCAGCCATCTGTACGGAGAAGATTGGCAGTCTGGGGCCGTTCAGTGTCCTGATGATTCTTCTGAGAACACCAGACTGTAACTAAACTGAGACATCTGGTCACCTTCATTTAGAACATGGGGTCTAATTTCATTAGAAAGCTTAGGCAGCTTTCTCATATCGAAGTTGAAAATGGGCAGAGCAGGGTAAAAGTACATGATGGTGCTTTTAGAGTCTCACATTTTGGAAGTGGGAGATTCACGTACCTGGGGGAAAAGAATTGAACATTTAACAGGGGATGGGAGGGGGTGGCCTGGGGAGTTAATCTCTATAAACTGTATTCTGAGATAGGAGATAGACAAAGGGGTAATAGAGCTGGACCCTTTCTCACATAGAAAAAAAGAACTACTTCCACTGGAGTGTATTTCTTCAAAGCTATCCAGAAAAGTTAACCACAGAAGCAATAAAAGACTCTAACTTGCCTGAGGTTGACTGTACTGCTTCTGGGATACTTTTCGCTCCTGCAGGTCCCAGCAGTGAATAGCTCAGGCAGGATGGAACTCCAATTGCTCAAATCCTCACATAAAGCAAAGCATCTGGGCCTCTGGCTTATTCAGTTCTTGATATGTTTGGCTATTGCGACACTTGGTCTACTTCTAGCTATAGAATAAAAATTAGTTGACTGTCTGCATATCACAGGTTATTTGATTATCCTAGGGAACTTAAATTTGTATAGAGCAACTAGACTGGAGTTAAAATAAATTTTAAAGCTATTCAGCCATTGAAGTAACAAATGGAACTTTTAGGGAGTTATAATAATAATGTGCTCAGCATGTTAGAGCCAATAAAGAAAAGTGACGTCAGCCCTTATTCAGCAAACACTTAAGTACATGCATAAGTCCCACTGAAGGCAAGAATTTCGCTGAATAGGAATGTGAGTGCAGACATACTTAAAAGGAAATGACATATTCAAGTGCTTTTCTGAATCAGGACCAAGGTCTATACCCCTAGCATCTTACTGTCTAATTATAGAGGTGAGGCAATGACCGAGTTCCATGTAACAAAAAGAGTTTGGGATATGGAGAACAGTTAAAAATTCATAGGGAGCTCATCTGTAGTCTATGCACAGGCTGAAGTCCCTTTACATTTATATAGAAAAATCCCTTTTAATTAGCATATAACTTGCTATTTTTCCCTAGCAGTTAGCCAGTGGCAACAGCCCTGCTTAGTGGGTAGAGCTGATGGTGACAGAAATAGGGAAGGGTTGAAGATCCCAGGCCTATGAATACCAGTGGGTTTTGACCCAAGGGCCTTTTTGAGTACTGTAGGGATAGGGTTTAACACCTGCACTCCAGATAACATGCTCCCCAAAGCCCTTTTCTACCACTCTGTACAGCCCTCCTTGAGGTATACTGAAACTTACAGACATCCCTTATAGCCCAGCCCTGGGGCCTCTGTGAGTCCTTGTTTCACTTTCTGTGATAGTGAGCACAGGTCCATTCCCCCTGCTAGCCACCTGGCAGGGTGGCAGGACCTCCTGTTAAGCCCCTCCTTCAACTGGATCATGCCCAACAGGGCTGCTAATGCAAGGCTTCATGGTCCCAGAGCCATTCTGGTATCCACCTACCCCACACAAAGCTCTGTTCTGTATTGAGAGTCTGGAGAACTCAGCTGGGGGCATACACCCAATGCTGCTGACTAAGTCTTGTCTTGAAACATATAGTTTGAGAATAACTAAGGCCATCTGCTAAGGGACGAGATACTTAAAGAGGGCTTGAATCCTTTCTAATGTGTGGAGTGGTGAAAGCAGGGGTAGCCGCACAAACAGCATTCACACCCCGGCGGGAGCGGGTGGCTTTCCCACTGCTATCAGCTACAGTTCCACCCAAGAGAAGACAGCTTTGACCCCCAGCAGGGGTCCTGTTGAAGAGGCTGTTCACACAAGGTACTGAATGGGTAAATATGATAGGGGTCTTGGCACATCTTTTCAGAGCCCAGCACGGATACAAAATTGGGATCCATATCTGCAAAAATGAGCTGCACATATCCACATGTAGTCCTGCAGCTATTGAGTGGATAGCTGCAGATCTGCAGGGCTCTACAGCTCTTTCTGGCCAGCTGGGCCTACTTTGAACTGTATTATCTCAGTGGTGTCCAATAGGAATTCAAAGATTGCTACACTTCTGGCTGTTGTCTTTCTGTATTTGCCACATTCGCTTCCCTACCCCCGTCCCTCAATTTAACGCTGGCAATTCACCAGATCTGCTACCGGGGCTGCCGCCAGAGCCACAGCTGCCAGGCACTCCTCCCACCAAGTGGTGGGCTGCGTGCGCAGAGTGGGTGGGTGGCACTCCCCACATGCAGCTCTCAGGAGGAGCTGCATTTAAAAGCTCCAAGAGCCACATTTGCCACACCGCGGTGTCCGGTTTGCCACATGTGGTGAGTGGCAAATGCATTGGACACTGCAGGTACTAGCTAGTTTTGAACCCTCATGCTCAATAGGTGTTGCAGCTGTCTTGCTCTCCTGCGACTACCCTGCAGCTGGACATTCCACTGCTGGGGACTCTGCGTCAGACCTCAGCTGCTGGAACCCTAGGGACGTCTGGAGCGCAGTAGTGCTCAAGGTGCGCGTGGCTCTTCATTTTGGGAAAGCCTATATTCTAAACTGTGCTGCATCTTACTGTGAACAGGTCACCTTCACACACAGAGAATCCTGCTGTGGCTTAGACGTCAAGGTGATGCATGTGCGTGATGGGGTATGCTCCCCAGCCTGGCTCTGAAAGAGCAGAATTATGCCCAGGCCAGAAGGCGCTGATTAGCCAGGTAAGCTGCAAACATGTGAGATTTGGGCTGTGCGCAGAGTGCTAATTAGAAGGAAATTTACAAATGAACTGCTGAGACATTTATGCTGGGGCTGCAAGAAATCTGATGAGGTTCAATAAGGACAAATGCAGAGTCCTGCACTTGGGCCAGAAGAATCTCAAGCATTGTTACAGGCTGGGGTCTGACTGGCTCAGTAGTAGTTCTGCAGAAAAGGACCTGGGAGTTGTAGTGGACGAGAAGCTAGACATGAGTCAGCAGTGTGCTGTTGTAGCCAAGAAAGCTAATGGCATATTAGGTTGCATCAAGAGGAGCATTGCCAGTAGATCCAGAGAAGTGATTAGTCCTCTTTATTAGGCTTTGGTGGGTCCGCATCTGGAGTACTGTGTCCAGTTCTGGACCCCAATTATAGGAAGGATGTGGATACACTGGAGAGGGTCCAGCAGAGGGCGACCAAAATAGTGGACTGGAGCATATGACCTATGAAGAAAGGTTGAGGGAATTGGGACTGTTTAGTCCACAGAAGAGAAGACTGAGGGGGAGACTTGGTAACAGCCTTCAACTTACTGAAGGGAGGTTGAAAAGAGGCTGGAGAGAGGCTGTTCACAGTGGTCATGGATGGCAAAACACGGAACAATGGTCTCAAGTTGTGGTTGGGAAGGTCCAGGTTGAACATTAGGAAAAATTTTTTCACTAGGAGGGTAGTGAAGCATTGGAATGGTCTACCCAGGGAAGTAGTGGAGTCTCCATCCCTGGAGGTGTTTAAGTCTCACCAGGACAAAGCACTGGCTGGGCTGATCTGATGGGTTTGGTCCTGCCTAGGGCAGGGGGCTGGACCAGATGGCTTCTTTAGGTCTCTTCCAGCTCTATTATTCTATGATTCTATTAAGCCAGAAGGCTTGGTAGAGTATCAGGTTTCCTCCCTACCAGTCTCTCCCTTCAGTAAGAGAGAAGGAAAAGGAGGTGGGTTCCTATCCCTGTTCTCAGGAGAACCTATCAGGAAGCCTAAAAGAGGGGTCTGACTAATAAGTCTGCTGAAGGAAAACCTTAAAGACTAGAGCAATAGATGTGAGTCTTCTCCAACCCTGAACCCTTCAGGTGTTGGACTGGAACCCAGAGAAGAGGGCAAATCTGGGTTTCCCTACTGGTAGATCCTGTAGGGCTAAAGCCACAAGTGTTTTGGAAAGCTGATGCTTCTGCATCACCACAGGTGGCTTAGCCTGGACTCCCACAAGAAGACCCTAATGAGGCTGGGCTTGGCAGGAAGTACCACCCAGTGAAGCTAAAGGACAATTCCTCCCAGCTCATTAATTGGCTGGTATCCATACTTAAACCAGGAAGCCATGAAGAGAAGGTTTTGTGCAACACTAGAGACAACCTGTCTGTCTCTGCTCCAGATCCAGCTTGTGACAGAACCTAGGCTCTGACTTCTGACCCTGGTTTGTCTTCAACTTGGCTATGCAACTGCTACCTGTAACCTGACCCTGATCTCCTGGTAACCTAAGCCTGCTGACCTCTTGACACATGATTATCAGACTGCTCACTGAGCCATCCCAGACTCTAACTGCCTGGTTCCTGACCACTAGATCTTGGCTATGACACCGACTAGCCAATGCAGAGCAAAACTGCTAGGCACAGCAAATGGGAAGATGTCTAGAGTCATTTTGGGAGCAACAGCGTGAGGGCACCAGATCCCAGGATTGCACAACACTGCTTGTGCAGAGAGACTTGGAAGACTCCCCTAGAAGGGGAAATCACAATGGGATTTGGCTGGAGGGCTGAGTTATGAAGCAGCCATATTGCATGAGTGGGAGGAGGTGCTACAATGCAGGGAAAGGGAAGAAAGGGGGTGCTGAATCCAAAACAGATAATCTTCAGAACTGCCGGAAGGAGGCATCACCCACTGGTGCAGAGAGCACCTTGTGGCAGAGTACTAAATGAGACTTTTGACCCATGGGCAAAGGAGTTGACTGCTTCTCTGAGCCCCTGGGGAAGGCGGCGGAGTTTGTGAGGGGAGCAGGTGTGCTCCCAGAAGGGGCGGGGCATCAAGCAGAAGTGGTGGAGCCAGGGGAAGCCAGTCCTCAGCACCGCCCAGACCATGGCATATTCCCCCCCACCAAGCTCTCAGTGCTGCTCAGAGTGTAATGTGGTGCTCCAGTGACGATTTGAAGGGCCCTGGACTCCAGGTGACAGGGCAGTTGCTTCTTTTGGTGCCCCCCACCAGCGGGCCTGCCCATGGGCTGCCACTGCCCTTGAACTAAATGGACAAGGGAAAGCTTAACCTCAGACAGGCTCCCGGTGCATTTACCTAGCACATGCAGCTGACAGTATCTCCTGGAGCACCTGCAGGGGCGACAGGAGCAAAGGAGCTTGCAACTGCAGGACTATTAGGGCAAGAGGGGGAGCCCATAGCTGTTGATAGAACACAAGACAGAACTGATGTAAGTGGCTTCTCCCCTGACACTTCAATCAACTGCATTGCGCACTGCAGGACATCTGCTTTTGGCTGAGCACAAGTAGGCTGAGCTTGCATCTCCCATAGAGGAGCCAGTACTCCTGGTTGCCTGGCACCCAGCCATGCCACAGCAAACAGCTCTAAGTAATGCAAAACTGCTTTTATCTGCACACTCATGCCATGCTCCCACTTAACATACATCTGGTAGCTATCTCTGCCTGCTGTGTGGCTGCAGACACTTTAGTTCGCAATGTCACTCTGGTTGAACCCCGCGATGTCTCCCCAGACTATTTTCTGGAAGTGGCACCATCATGCATGTGTCCCTATCTACTACTATATGTTGTTACTTTGTGTGTGTGTGTGTGTGTGTTGCTGTAGCCTCACATTCTAACGCACCAAGCCTAATTGACCAAAGGTTGCTCCTGTGATTTTTCCAGGTGTAGGTACCTCTGTATAAAGGGGCCTCTGGCTGATACTGGGAAGATCTGGTGTGCTGCAACCTGGCTCTAGAGACTACAACTCCCATGAGGCTGTGGGAAGGAAAGGGGGCTTTTGGTTAGGCTAGAAAGAGAAGATGGTGGTTTCCCTGTGGCTGGAGAGGTAAGTCTGGTGCAGCAGTCTGCTTCAGGGCAGGTGTGAAGATTTCTCTTAGTCAGAAACTGATTTGGGGAGCTGCAGCCTCCTAATGAGAGACCCTGTAGGAAAGAAACTGTCTGCTGAAGTGCTGCAGAGGCCGGCTCCAGCTCAGAGGGCTTGGGTCAGCTTGTTGCCTTGCCTGGACTGACACACAGAGCCCTCACCAAGCTGTCTGCAATCCAGTGGAACAATAGGTGCATGCCAATGTCAACAAGTAATTGGAACTTTGATAACTAAAGAGTGTAAACTCTGGGGTGGGATAACTGATGGCAGTGCCTGTGCTAGTTATGTTTCATTTATCTCTGTATATTGTTAATCGATTTTATTCATGTTTTAGTCTGTAACCCTGTTTTTTTAAGTGGTTGAGTAAAGGTGTATGTTTAATTCTAATAGGGTCTATTAGGTATATATGATCTAGAACTGCAGTTTGGGAGTTAACCCAGATTATAAATAAGTATTCCTGGAGGTTCCCTGGGTGCAACATAAAGGGTGTCCATGGGCCAGCCAGGTGGAGGTACCACCATTTTACAGACCTTTAGGAATCAGGGATGGAAAGGGGATTCCCAAATATCCAACATCACCACTGGGACACTCAGGATCTCCTTTTAATATTAAAACCATCAGGTGCACAGACATATAAGTGAGTGCTGCCTGCTCCTAAGTGTCCCAGGAAGGAAAAAGGGGTTACACTGGTAAAATTTCAAATTATGTGGTATTACAAAAAATGTTAACATGCCAACCTGTAAGTAGAGATCACAAACTAACATGGGAGCATTTTGGCACCCTCAACCTTTTGCAGAAGACATATTTGCAACCTCAAAAGCTATATAACAAACAGATAAAATCTTGGAAACTTTCAGCCATTTCAAGCACCTGCTGCCTTAAATGCAGCTGTTTGATTTTTTTTCCCCCCTTCCTCCCCCCCCCTTCAAAATGCAGGGAAGGCTTGATTTATGCTTTGGAAGTATATGCAGCTTTGGCTTTCAAAAAAGCAGCCAGCTTTTAAGAAAGAGCTAGTATTTACACCCAGTAAATTCAATGTGTGCTTTCACTTTCCCAGATCTTTTAATTGGTGGCTGGCACAGATTTTGCTGTGAAGTTTCAGGGAATAAGGAATTTCTTGCAGCCAACTTCCAAATCTCTAATAAACTAAGTTCAGTGTGGAAATGTTGACAGACTCTCTTGATCAAAGCAGCATCATTAGGTGTTGCTCTGATAGACTGGTCAATTATTAAAACAAGGACTTACATAACTGGGCAGTATTAAATTGTGAAAGAATATTTGTCATCTGACAGCTGAAGGAGGTACAGGATTTTTCTCAAGTCTTTCCCTTGAAGTCCTTCTGGTAGCCTCTCATAAAGGGTTGTGGCAAACCAGCTGAACCAGGATATCTTAAAAACACTTTCCTAGGTGGGATCATAGTTTCAATAGGGAAAACATCTTTTGGACTCCTGCCCTCCTCATGCAATTGCAATGATCATCTCCCCTCCCATCATGGCTGAATGGGTCACCTCTGCTTCCACTGGTGATAAGGGTACTATTCAGTGTCAACCGTAGCAATTGTTTACATGGGAAAATGACATTGTGTACTTTGCTAATGTAAACATTGCTTTTTTAACATGATATGGCAGCTGCATAAACGCTGGAGTCCCTTCACCATGTGACCAATTAACCACGTGTGGACTGCTAATGAGTGAGCCCAAGACCACAGTTAGGGAACTATGGAACTAAAGAAAAGAGTGAAGAGATGCGTGAAGTTCAAAATCTAACTTCTCTCAAGTTTGTCTGCTTCTTCTAGATAAAGGGCCACGCCTCAAAGTTCCCCTCCAGCTTTGAACTTCCCTGGTGTTCATAGGGTTATTCTGAGCCTGAGATGTCTAGCAAGGAAACTCAAAAGTTTGAGGCTCTTGCACTAGTCTTAAGCTACCTTACTGGATCAAGGGATCTCACCAACCTGCTTCTATACACAGAAGATGTCTCAGATCACTGTGCTATTTAGGAGAATGAAAGTTCTGCTCTCAAAAGTCAATGCAGTGTATATAAAAAGTGACATTGGTAAGTGCTGTCCAGGATGGCTGACAGAAGAAAAATATGAGTGACTGATCCAACTGAAAACCAATTTGTTCTTTGTTTCTGAACAAGAAAAAAATAGTTTTTCTTGGAAAATTTCAATTTTGAAAAAAGGATTTGTCAGAAAAAGACAAATGGTTGGGAATTTTCTAAGGAGGACCTCAAGAATAGGGGGGAAAACCTCATGGGAACTAGGCTCTTTGCATCAGGGTCATTCAGAAGAAAGCTTTTGCAAATACTGTTATGGATCACAAAATGTCACCAGCAGCCAGAAGTTCTATGGGGAGCAGTCAAGCAACAATCTGAAAATCAGAGCGCTCAACCTTATTGCACCGTTGGAGAGCCGTTTTTAAAGACCATACACTAAAATAGAATATTTAATGCTGTGATTTATCCTACTTTGTAATTTTCACCTCTTCCTTCTATAATGTTGACAGATGCAGGTCACCCTCACTAGGGATTGAACCTGCAATGATAGGGGCTAAAGCTCTGTGCTCTACCACATGAGCAAAAGGCCAGGTGGCTGTCAGCCAATGCTGTGGAGCAGAGACTTCACTCACCCTAGTATGAGGGCTCAGTGCCTGTCGGTACTACACTTCTTTTAACCAAGTCCATTTAAGAATGTGGTTCTCTACTCAGATCAGCTGGAGCTTAATGCTTTAGTCACTATTTCTCTGATACTTCAAATTAAGTACTGGTGTAAGGAGTCAGCATTTCACAAATGAACTGAAACTTGGCTCCTCATATGGCAGTAAAGTACATGATGAGTAGGCTGCTGACTCAGGCTTCCTTTCTGTTTTTAGAAATAAGTCCCCAAAGAAATTGATAGATCGATATGATGGAACATTTGTGAACCTCAGTAATAGATATTTGAACTAGTCCCAGTTCCCCCAAGATGGTGCTCCTGGTTTTATCTGGAGGGGTTGCCGGGAGAGTGGCCTTTGGTGAAAGGCCCATGAGCCAGAAACTTGCTTCATGAACAGGCCAGGTCTGTTGCCTTGTTAGTCACCTTGCCCTAAAAGGTTCGTTCAGTGACGTACACTGAGTGGTATGTGAGAGAAATCGGAAAGTACTTAAGAAAAGAAAAAAAAGTGAACATTGGCTTATCAGACTCTGGGGGAAGCCTTTATATTCACCACCCAGACCTCTACCACTTAACTAGTGGATTAACACATTTCAGTAGATTTAACCCTCTGTCTGGATCAGCGCATGAATGAGATGAGCAGATATCTGCTGACAGAATGGGAATGTTGAAACTTAGAATCCTGAGTTCCATTCCAGACTCTGCAGAGGAACGTGCTCTAGAGCAGAACGATCTGTAGTCACATCCCCCCAGCCCGCAATTGTATGACCCCATTCTGACCCATCCATGGTTACTTGTCCCTCTCCCATTCTCCCCCTTCACCCACTCCTAGTCTCCGCTTCTCACCCCGTCTCCTTCTCTAGCTAGTCCCAATTTCCCCCCTCCCCAGGACCTTCTCCTAGTCTCCCTTCCTAGGCTTTTTGTCTAGAACAGGGGTGGCCAGCCCAGGGCTATCAAGCTTCATGTGGTTCTTTGAACAATTAAATGCGGCGCCTGCTCGGAGCCATGCCCCAGGAGTGCCGCCCACCATGCTGCGCATGCGCCCAGCGCTTGATGGGAGAAACACATGGTGGTGGCTCTTGTGCATCAAGTTTGAGCAGCTTTGGGGGAGGTCATTGGGTTAGAGTGGGGAGGGTGGCTGGGGGTGCCTGGCTCTGGGGGAGGGGAGGGGGATTGGGTTTCAGCGGGGAGGCTGGGGTTGCCTGGCTCTGGGGGAGAGCACTCTTAGTCCCTAACTGGTTGACTACCTTGGTTTAGGAAGCAGTCTTCCCCTGATCAGGGGACAAAAGTCTCTGCCTTTGAATCATACCTCTTCCTGCACAACATGGCTCTCATTAACCCTCTCCTGGCATCCAGACATAGGAAAGACAGGCTCCCTGCTTTCAGTTCTAGCATCCTGAGCACGCCTGGCTCAGAGCTTCTGGGAACAGCCGTTACAGAGGAAATCTGGCTTCAACTCTGCATCACTGGCTGGAGCATGCTCAGTTGCGCTGTAGGGACAGGTGCAGTTCTGTTACACATAGGTGCTGTAATAGGAAGGCCCATACTCAGACATTCCGCAAGGATCACACATAGTCTGCTCAGCGCAGCAAGAGGTAAAGACAGAATCAAAATCAAAGCATGTGTGAATCGGACTTTTTTCTTCCCCAAAGGCTTATAACTTGGACATATTTTCATTAGAGACATGCCTTTTGCCATCCCTAATGCAAAGGCCATGCCTCTGCCAAATGTCAGAGTTGTGCTCAAAAGCATGGAGGAGCAGGGGTGATGGTTGGACCTTTGCAATAAAAGGTCAGCAGAATTTTAACATCAGCAATGCAACTTTTTTCCTAATCTTGCTTTTGGAAAACCCTGAACCATTTTGACTGAAATTGTCTAAAAAGTGCAACCTAAGGCAGACACCTGGCACATAAAATTTCATCCTGGATAGTTAAAAGTTTGACAATGTTGTAAGCAACTGAAAGAGTCTTAATGCAGGAAGTGTTGGGTGGCCTGAATATTAAAGGATCTACCAGTCCAATCTACAGGTATTTTTCTATATATAGCAAAGAGATTCATGTAAACCGGTATTTGCTGATATAGTCACCATGACCAAGTGCCATTAATGTGGTGTAATCCTTTGAAGATTTTAAATAAAAGCTTCCTCTGAATTATGATAAAGGAAAATGCATCTTTAACTTTATTTCCATTTCATTATCTAGATACTGGTTGGAACGAGCTAAATTGACTTTTCATTTTTACTTATGAAAAATTTACACTCAGGCTGAACTCTTTTATGCCAAATTACAGTTCTGAGAATGTTTTTACAGTCACAAGCTCTAGAAAAAAACATGTTTATAGGAAATGTTGACACAACCTTAACTAAAGTGGTGCTTGCTGCCACCTCTGTATTTCCCATTTGGGGCTTTCTCCTGGGAAAATATAAAGGCTAATGCACTAAAGGATGCCAACTATAATATAAATGATATAAAACCTTGTAATATTTCTGTTCACGCCAAGAAGACCTACTTCCAAAAAAGCACCAATTCAGATGAAAGAGGAGTTGAAGTTATCTGTATTCCTCTGAGGGCACTTAATTCCCCGCTACAGGTAGTTCAGTCTTACCATTACTAGCAAGACTTTGACCAAACTGAAGTCAAAGACTCCTTTGAAGAGCTACTAAATTCCCTCAGAAAGGAATGAGAACATACATGGGTTAGGGGGCCTGCCAGCTTAGATCCCTCCTAGCACAGGATAAAAGAAGAGTGGATGGAGGACAAGGTTTTATACAGTCTAGTGAAATAATTAAGAACAGACAGGGGACACACAAAGTTAGCAAATGAAAGGCAAAACTGGCTTTCTTGCCTGTATTTTTTAAGTTTGGATTGCTCACGATTGTGTTCAGGAAGTAGCATGGCCTCACGTCTTACCCTGCATAGAGTGTACACCTAATAACAAAATGGATTTAATTAACTGCAATAGATTTGCCCCCTGACACAAACCATGCTGGCTCAGGAGTTGCCTGTGCTGATGCTCTTTTGCAGCCCCTGGGCAGACCAGTGGGTTTCACTTTGTTACTCTGGGTGGGGATGGGATCCCAGCGTGAGGACACAGAGAGAGGGCAGGGATGTTAGCTGAGCGGGAGGATGCATCCCAGCACAAGAATATGGGGGTGACAGCGTGAGGATTCAGTTTTGTGCCTTTTAAAGGATTCTGGTCTCTTTCTGGGCTCCTGGACCCAGGAAACACCATCAACTTGCATGTCCTGCATTGCCAACCAAAAGCATTCAAAACTCATCAGCCCTCTTCCCCCGCTGCTCCCCCTGCACCAAAAGGAAAGAGAACAGCTTCTTGAAATTACAGATGAAAAGATCCAAATGTATTTTTAATTCAGCATCTGACGTTTGAGGTCTTTGGCTGAACTTGGGGCACATTTTCTAGCTTTTCTCCACAAACCATGCAGCAGCTGGGATTCTCTTCTAATACCATTCACCAACAAACATAATCTACTCAGTCAGAGCAGTCACTATTGATAGTGGTGCCAGGTCCACAAGGATGTGCTGGCAGCAACATTGGCTTCCTGCCGCTAGCTCTCTCTAACTCCACTGCATTGCTGATGGTGATGGTGGGGCCCTCCCATGGCTTTTAAATCGTACGGGGCAGCAGGTGGGGCTGGGGGAGGGAAACACATGGGCCAGGAGAAGGGGGCTGGAGATGCACAGGGGACTCCTATTCCACCAGAATCGTACTGCAGGGGTTGCCCGTGGGCTTGCTAGGCAGGCTTATGGACTGGCACTAGCCCCAAGGTAAACTGAGTTCGAGACCCCTGGGTTAGAGGCTGATGGTCTTTGCAAAACAGTGGGATCCTCATGATATATTTTAAAAGAGGATGGGGGCCTAATGCACTCGCTTGAAAAAGGAGATTTAAGTTTGGAGATAACACCGAAGGAAGCACAAAGATAGGAATGGAAGGAGATGAAGAGAGGGGAAAAATAGGATTTACTGATGGAACAGAATAAATGTTAGGGAAAAGGATTAGAAATGAAGGGAGTTTAATGGATAATATCTTTTCCAGCTACACAAAAGACACTGCTGGGATACTGCTCAGTTATAGACATATAGCTGGTATCAATCTCTAGTATTGCTCAATGTGCATTATGTTTGAAAATTGCAAGGATGTTAAGTCTATTAGACTTTTCACCATTTGTATTGTTATAGTTTTTGCATGTCATTATGTTAGGACAACATAATTAAAATAGTGAGGAGAAGGGGGCTCTTCTGTACTCTCTTCCATGCACACTCTTCTCAGCTGAGATATCGTTTAGTGCAAGTTTTAGTTTTTACATTCCCATTCTTCATGTTTAGAAGTTTGACCTGGAGAGAGTGCTGAGTGGGAGAGGAGACAAAACAAATTGATTGACCATGCCAGTGTGACATGTCATAGAATAGCGTTTCAAATGTTTACATTATTTACAATATTAAATGTCAAGTTTCTTCAGATTTTTGAAGTGGTTCAGGAAAAAAAAGGAAATTCTCTGCAGATTTCTTATTAGCACAGAGCTGTGCCTTGGTCTTATCACTGTCATTCATTAGCACTTCATGCCCAGTAAGTATTTTTTTCCCTGGGAAAAACAATTCTTGTGGGCAAGTAGCTCTTTCTAAGCCCCAGCATGTAGTATATGTAAGGACAAGAGTGTCGCTTTGGTCATTAAATTAACATTAAGACTGAATATTCAGAGAAAAGCTGGATGGGGATTTCTCTGCTGGAATAAATGTTACAGTTGGACAAAACAGGTAACATGGAGTATGGGAACGTTGCACCTGCATAATAAATTACCAAATGGAACGAGTGTTTGTTTGCTCACTTTTTGTTTTTAAAGAATGGCATGTTCATAATCATAGTTCCAGTGCAGTTATGTGAGCCACATCCTTAGTGCTTACTCTGCCCTTTGGCGTTCTTAAGGAAATGGAAGTTCTTTATCTGTCAATTTCTGTGAGGTTGTGTTTTTCCCCCCTCTATGGCTGTGTCTGCACTAGCTCCCAACTTTGAAGAGAGCATGGTAAATAGGGTGTCGGGAGATTACTACTGAAGTGCTGCAGTGCATATGCAGCACTTCATTAAGCTAATTTTCCCCTGCATCAACTTTGAAGCGGAAAAATTTTGAGGAGTAAAGGGACTTCGGAATAGCCCAGGCACTTTGAAATACTGGCGGGTGAGCAGCAGCTACGCTTAAGCCAGCACTTCAAAGTTGCCGTGGGGGAGAATTAGCTTAATGAAGTGCTGCATCTGCACCAAAGCACTTCATTAGTAATCTCCCAACACCATACTTACCATGCATCCTTTGAAGTTGGGAGCTAGTATAGACAAAGCCTATGTGCTCAGCTGACAGTACTGATTAATGCCCAGATTCTCATGGATTTCAAACACATTAAAGTCCTTGCTTGAAGTTGGGACCTAAAGATGCCTTTGCAAGGAGAGCTTCTAGATCTCCAGAACTTTGTCCAGTTAGTTCACTGGTAGCACTTTTTCCTTGATATTTATTCATTTGATACCATGTAAGGCATAATACCCATGTGCAATTTCAACCCTTATGCAAAAGAAGCCACAAATTTTGAACAGAACCTCTTTTGGGGGAAAATGGGCTTAACTGAATTGGAATAGGGAAAGTAAGAGAGCAGGATACTGTACAGTAGGTTCATACTTGCTTCCTTCCCTGGAGTAGAATCCCTTGTGGTTCTCTGTTACCCAGAACTTAAAGGGTCTTGGGAATGGACAAAATGGATCTCTGATCATGCAGACCTGCTGGCCAAATGTGCATGGATGTGGGGAGGATAAGGAGGCACAACAGCAACAGGGACCACTGTGGTTTTCATGGAAAAAGATAGTATTTTTATGGGTGAATATCTAAATTGCAAAAGAACACTTTTTGTAATGGACTGTAGCAACCGAACAATGTTTCTTAGGCCCTAGAAATGTCGGCACGTACCTGAAGAAAGAATCAGAATTTCCATCAGCGTTGTAGCTTGTGGTACTTTGTCAATGGAGGGAGGATCATTTTTTCTCACACTCTTGAGGCTTTTCCCACCTGCTGCTTCTAGATGTTTTAATCCTACATAGGCTCTTGAAACAAAAGTCTGAAGGACAAGACTAGGCCGCTTCAGCGTAGAAAACCAGCATTATTTTCTCTGGGAGAACTTGACCACCCTGTCTTTTTTTCTTTGGATCTTGCACTTCTTTATCCCTTCTCACCATCTTCTCTCAGTGATCTGGTCAGCAGCCTCAGCCTCCAAGACCATGAACAGGCTGTCTAGCTTCAGCCAAAGTCCCAACCCCAGCCCCACTTGCCTCCTATTTTCTCTTCCTTACCTCAGCAAAAATCTATCTCTTTATCATATTCATAGCTTTTCCATACACATGTGCAGTAAGCAAAGTTGGGTGTAAAGTTTGAATTTCAAATTTTCTACAGTGATCTGTACAGCTTTTGTGGCAAATAGTCTTGCACATATTCAGTGAAATCAGTGTGAGTCTGAAAATTAATAGTCTTAATTGTAGTAGGTGGAGATGGAAAAGACTTACTGGATCATTGAGACTGACTCATTGCAAGTGCAGGATACATATCATAGGGAAAGAATATTACACTGTTACTTTAAAAAAGATTGGCAGTTAAAGAGAGAGTAGATTAAACACAGACCACATCTAATTTTGAAGTGGTATTGGTGGTCCTTGACAGTATGCAGAGGAAAGAAATAATTGGAGGAGTACACAGTTTGACTGTAAATTAAAGCAACAGTAGATTTAAAGCATCCTTGAAATTTTTACAGTAGTAAATTGCAAGATAGAAGAGACTCAGAAGAACCTGGTTCCTAGTCCCAAGTCCTCCCCTTCCTTATAAGTCCATATTTGCAAAATCAGTCCATTCCTCCAGGTTTTAACTTGTGCTTAGTTTGCCTCATGGTAGAATACATGAGCCTTTGATTATTATTTCCTCAAGAGAGCAAATACAACCTCAGGTGAGATCTGATATAAGGGCAGAATAGAATAATAGAATACTAGCACTGGAAGGGACCTCAAGTGGTCATCGAGTCCAGTCCCTTGCCCCCAGGACAGGACCAAGTACCATATAGCCCATCCTTGATAGATGTCTACCTAACCTCTTAAATGTCCCCAGTGATAGAGATTCCACAACCTTCCTAGGCAATTTATTCTAATGTTCAACCAACCTCACAGTTAGGAATATTTTCCAAATGTCTAATCTAATCCTCCCTTGCTGCAGTTTGAGTCCATAGCTTGTTGTCCTATCCTCAGGGGCCCAGGGGAACAACTTTTCTCCCTCCTTCTTGCAACCCTCTTTTAGGTACTTGTAAACTGCTATTACGTCCTCTCTCAGTCTTCTCTTTTCTAAACTAAACAAACCCAATTATTTCAGTCTTTCCGCAGAGCTCATGTTCTCTACAGCTTTAATTCTTCTTGTTGCTCTTCTCTGGACCTTCTCCAATTTCTCTACATTCCTCTTGAAATGTGGTGCCCAAAACTGGACACAATACTCCAACTGAGGCCTAATCAGAGTAGGGCAGAAGATGACTTCTCATGTCTTGCTTACAACACTCCTGTTAATGCATCCCAGAATCATGTTTGCTTCTTTTTTTTTTGCAACAGCATCACACTGTTGACTCATATTTAGTTTGTGGTTCACTATAACCCTGAGATCCCTTTCTGCAGCACTCCTTGCTAGACAGTTGTTTGCATTCTTCATGTGTGAAACTGATTATTCCTTCATAAGTGGAGTACTTTGCATTTGTCGTCATTAAACTCTATCCTATTTCCCTCAGACTATTTCTCTAGTTTGTCCAGGTCATTTTGAATTATGACCCTATCCCCCAAAGCAGTTGCAATCTCCCAGCTTGGTATCATCTGCAAACATAGTAAGTGTACTCTCTATGTTAATATCTAAATCATTGATGAACGTATTGAACATAAGCGGTCCCAAAACAGACCTCTGGGGAACCTCGCTTGCTATGCCCTTCCAGCATGTCTGTGAACCATTAATAACTACTCTCTGAGAATGGTTATCCAGCTACTTATACACCCACCTTATAGTAGCCCCATCTAAGTTGTATTTGCCCAGTTTATTGATAAGCAGATCATGCAAGATCATATCAAATGCCTGACTCACGTCTAGGTATACCACATCCACTGCTTCTCCCTTATACACAAAGCTTGTTATCCTTTCAAGAAGAGCTATCAGATGGGTTTGGCATGATTTGTTTTTTGTAAATTCATGCTGCCTGTTACTAATCACCTTATTTTCTTCCAGATGTTTGCAGAATTCCTTAATTAGTTGCTCCATTATTTTTCCTGGCACAGAAGTTAAACTGACTGGTCTGTAATTCCCTGGGTTGTTCTTATTTCCCTTTTTATGGATGGACACGATATTTGCCTTTTTTCGAGTCTTCTGGAGTCTCCCTGGACTTCATGACTATTCAAAGATGATAGCTAAAGGTTGAGATACCTCCTTTATCAGCTCCTAAAGTATTCTAGGATGCATTTCATCAGGCCCTGGTGACTTGCAGACATCTAACTTTTCTAAGTAATTTTTTACCTTGCTCTTTTTTTATTTTACCTTCTAAACCTATCCCCTTCCCACTAGGATTCACTATGTTAGGTGTTCCTTCATCGGGCGTCTTGGTGAAGACTGAAGAAAAGAAGTCATTAAGCACCTCTGCCATTTCCAAGTTTTCTGATATTGTTTCTCCCGCCTCACTGAGCAGTGAGCCTATCTTATCGTTGGTCTTTGTCTTGCTTCCAATATACATAATATCTTCTTGTTACCCTTTGGTCATGTCTACACTACAAAAATAACTTCGAAGTTGCTTACTTCAAAGTACAACGTTGAAGTAACAGACTTTGAAGTTAAGCATCCACACACACTCTACTTTGAAGTTATACTTCAAAGTAGAATTCTACTCGATTCCCAGGAATGCAGCAAGGACTTTGAAGTTGGGCTCCCTTACTTTGAAGTAAGAGAAAACATGTGTAGACTCTCTGCAGGCTATTTGGAAGTAGCACCTATCTTCAAAGTTAACTTTGATGTTAGGTCCTAGTGTAGATACACTCTTTGGCTGTGTCTACACAGGCACAAATCTTCGAAATAGCTATGCTAATGGACATTTTGAAGATTACTAATGAGGCGCTGAATTGAATATTCCGATTGGAATAAGGAGATTTTGAAAGGTGCAGGGTCCTTTTCAAAAGGACCCCCGCGTAGCCACGCTGAGCCGCGCGCTTTTGAAAGCGGGGCTTTCGAAGCGCCACACCCGGAAGTGTCCTAATGCTAATGAGGTGCTGAATATTCAATTCAGCACATTAGTAATCTTCAAAGTATGGCTATTTTGAAGATTTGTGCCCGTGTAGACACAGCCTTTATGTCTCTAGCTAGTTTGAGCTGGTTTTCTGCCTTTGCCTTTCTAATCTTGCCCCAGCATCTCTGTATTGTTTGCTTATATTAATCTTTGTAATTTGTCCAAGTTTCCACTTTTCATAGGACTCCTTTTTGTTTCTGGGATCACCCAAGATCTCCTGGTTAAGCCAATGTGGTCTTTTGCCCTACTTTCTATCTTTCTTACAGAGTGGAATAGCTTGCTTTTGAACCCTTAATAATGTCCCTTTGAAAAATTGCCAACTCTCTTCAGTTGTTTTTCCTCTTAGTAATGTTTCCCATGGAACCTCACCTACAAGCTCTCTGAGCTTACCAAATCTGCCTTCCTGAAATTCATGGTCTCTGTTTTGTTATTTTGCCTTCTACCACTCTACAGAATCATGAACTCTATGATTTCTTGGTCACTTTCTCCCAGGCTGCCTTCCACTTTCAAATTTTCAACCAATTACTACTTTTTTGTTTAAAATGAAATCTGGAACAGTTTCTCCTCTAGTAGCTTTTTCCACCTTCGGAAATAAAAAAAAATGATCTTCAATGCAGTCCAAGAACTTACAGGATAGTCTGTGCCTCACTGTGTTAGTCTCCCAACACACATCTGCATAGTTAAAGTCCCCCATTACCACCAAATCCTGTGCTTTTGGGTGATTTAGTTAGTTGCTTAGAAAAAGCCTCATCCACCTCTTCTGCCTGGATAGGTGGCCTGTAGTCGACCCCTAGCATAACATCACCCTTTTTTATATCCCTTTTAACCTAACCCAAAAACACTCAATGCTTCCATCTCCTATGTCCGTCTCCACTTCAGTCCAGCTGTGTACATTTTAATATATAAGGCAACACCTCCTCCCTGTTTACCGCTCTTATCCTTCCTGAGTAAGCCAATCATGTGTATTATCCCAGCAAGTCTCTGTGATACCTATTATGTCATAGTTGTGTTTATTTATTAGAAGTTCTTCCTGCTATTACCCATACTTCTTGCATTTGTATATAGGCATCTAAGATACTGATTTGATTTTGCCTCTCAGTTCTGCCTAGTAGAACTTATTAATACTCACTAATAGAGTTCTTACTCACTGTGTACAAATGTAGTCTTGATAGTACAGGCTGATTAGCTCTGAATGCACAGCTGTGATGGGATTCCCCTGAGGTTCAGCCTGGGACTATAGGACTGCTGTGTCCCCTTAACTCTCTACCTGGGCTTTCTTTCAGCACCTTGCTAGTGGCAAGCACGAACCCTCAAGGAGCTATTATTACTCAGTACAACCACATATGGAGCCCAACACATAGGGCTGGATTGCATAAATGCTCCCAGAGCCACTCGTGAATCTAAGGAAGAGACCCCTCCTCAGCTTTTAATACTGTACCTCAGGAATATACCATCTAGTTTACCAATTAGATCACTGCTTCATCAGTGGAAAGCAGATATACACGAGCTCTTATAAAACCTGAGCAGATTCACCACACACTTCATACAAACTTACAGGCAAAGATAAATAGTAAGGCAAGTTTGATTACAAAGATAGAATTTAAGTGGATGTAAATGTTAGGCAAAAAGTAGTTACCAAAAAAAAAAAAAAGAAAGTATAAATAAAGCAAAAAAGCAGTCCTGTGGCACTTTAAAGACTAACAAAATATTTTGTTAGGTCATGAATTTTCATGGGGCAGACCCACTTCTTCAGATCTGGAGATAGCGCTGCCCCACAAAAGCTCATCGCATAATACATTACTTTGTTTGTCTTTAAAGTGCTACAGGGCTGCTTTTTTCTTTAAGATACAGACTAACACAGCTATCTCTCTGTTACTAAAATATACACAGGCGGTCTAAACTCTCAACCTATTGGGCTAGGCAGCAACCAGATAAAGTATTTTTCCCCTCATTCCACTGGATATTGCTGTCTAAAATACAAAGATTTCATCTTTCAACTTCAGACCAGACCCCTCTGCTGGGGTCCTTGTCACTTGCAGAATGGTAGAGCAGGAGAAAGGCCAAGCATGGGCCCCTGTATTTGGTTTTTATCCCCTACCTTCTCCTTGCTGTTGTCTCTGAGAAGTGAATGTCTGGCTGATTTCCCCAACTCACAGCATATTTTAGTGACAACAATGCAATACATTCACGTAAGTATTGAGGATACATACATATGGATAGAGAAATGACTTTTGTCAGAGCACAGCCCTTCCTCTGATACCTGGTAAAGCATACTTTATATGCAAGAGCACAATGATCTAAGAATTAGGAATATGGGGAGTTACAGGATACTCCCCCAAGGTACAGAGTGTTGCAACTGATGTGTCAACTTAATACTAACAATTAAGTAGAGATTGCCCCAAAAGGCAGTCATTCCATTCATTCTTTACATTTTGTGTATAGGTAAATTTGTCAGAAGGGGATCTCACATTAGCCATTCATAGTAAGAAAAATGCTTGCTTTTTTCTACAGTTTTTTTAGTTTTCTGGTCCTTAGAAATGCTAGCAGCACATTTATATGATACATATTTGTATTTGAGAGCGGAGGTTAGATTTTGCATGTATTAAAATAAAATATGCATAGAAAGGGTGTCATGTTGATTCTCTGTTAGTATCTACACTCTAAGATTTATTACTTGGTACTGACAGGCTTATGTAAATATTGCATAAGACTCTGATACTGTTTTTCTCATAAGGCATCAGTACTAAAAAGGGTCCAGTACCACTCAGAAAAATTATTTGATTAAAAAAAAATTAACATGTCTATTCAGCATCAAATATTAAACTTGTATTGACATATGACTTAATTCCTTTCTCATACCTATTTTACGTTAGTGTAGTGCCAGTAATTGTATCAAGTTGCTCATGGTTTATTGCTTTAGGATGAGTGTTAAGCTCTGTAACAGGGCAGCCTGCCCCTTTAAAAGCCAGGGGAGTCACAGAGCAGCTGTTGCTGTTCTGGAGAGGAGCCCAGAAGCAAGGTGCTGGGAATCAGCTGACCTAGCTGGGCAACATTTAGTGATTGGGACTGATGAATCACAGGTGGGAGATGTAAATGAGGGAACAGCAAGAGGCTGGCGAGGCCCAGGAGAGGGTAGGGTGTATACTCTGCCAGTTATAGCACTAGGTGTTTAAGAGGGGGAGACAAGCTTTTGAAGGTCCAGTATGGTTTGTGATTGGAGGCTAGAGGATCTCACAGTCACGGCTGAGAATAGGACTGCTTCCTTATAGTTTCCCCTTTTTGCAGTGATGAATTACTAGAGCTCAGGAAAAGGTTACAGACTAAACATGTGCTGGTTTATTGTTTGTCCCAGGCTGGTGATTGGGATCATCAGTCTACACACCCATAATTATTTCCCTTAGCCTCTGCTTTAGTAACAAATTCCGATTTTCAGGCCAGATTCTCAGCAGGTTTAAATCAACCTAACTCTGTTAGCTTGAATGCAGTTATACTGACTTACATCATTAGGAATGGGTTCTTCAGTTTTCAAAGTCCATTTTAGTACAACATTTCTCAGTCTTTTGTTTTGTACTTTACCTTAGTTATCTTTGCATTGAAAATTTTTGATTCCTTTCCAGTTCTAATGCATACCCACAAGGTTTATTGAAACTATTTCATTAATATTATGGGCCTGCCTTTTTTTCAAATCAGGTCTGTGAAAAACAAAGCACCCAAAACCGCTTTTGAGATACTTGGGTGGTTTGGTTTTTTATAACATGATGTGATGATTTATTGTGGGTAGATAGTTTATATTGATAATTATCCAACAGGGTGGCAGAACTGCTGTATCAGGCAGTGAGAAGTCTCTTCTGTAATGCCTCTCCATAATTTTGTGAGTGAGGAAGACAGGAGAGCTGATTTCTGCCAAGCGCAGCCTTCACCCATGTGGCAAACAGATCTCCAGGTGTGAGGAGAGTGATAAAGTGTGCAACTGTCACCATTCTACTAAAGCTCCAAATTTAAAGTTAGAGAGATAAGGTGGATGAAGTAATACCTTTTATTGGACCAACTTCTGTTGGTGAGAGAGATGAGCTTTCGAGCTTGCACAGTTAGTCAGCAGCAGAGACAGGAAGAGAAAAGGTCACAAGAGGACAGTGTCCATTTCCAGCATCAGGTTTCAGAGTAAGGACTACAAGGGAGAAAATAAGGAACATTTGGAGCTAATTAAGCCACTAACTGGAAAATAAGGAATAGTTGGTGGCTGGAGATACTGGAATGTTGTAGGGAGCCTTTTTAGAGGTATTGTAATGTTGCTTCATGGTGGTATTTATGGCTACTGAGAAAAAGGACAAAAAGGGGGTGGTAGAAAATGGTTCTGAGAGTTCTGGGTTTAACATTGTTTTTCTACAGTAGTGCCTCTAACAGAAGCTGCACGGTGGGGTGAGGGAAGGACGTGTGTTGCTGTTAGAACTCTGCTTCCCTAAAGAGGATGTTTTTAAAAATGTAATTTAAATACATATTTTAAATATTCCTGCTGGAAATAACATTTTAGATTCCATGTAGATATGTAGCTGGGATAGAGTGAAATGGTTTGGTAGTTAAAACCCAAAATGTACCATATGAATAACATGTAAGAAAAAAACACCACATAAAAGCATGTGTTTGATAATGTCTATTTTCCAGAGATCAGCTGTTAGGAGGACCTGAGCCTATGCACAAGATGACATGACAGGTGCTGGAGCACATTCAGTTCCCAAAGAAGCCATTTTTAGGGCTGGCCACACGAAAGCTCTAACTATATCAGTGCAGAGATGTTTGGTTTAATTACAAATCTCTGTATGATAACAGCATTTTTGTTACTGGCATGCATGGGACAGCACAGCTATGGAATTAAGTTAGCAAAATACTTATCGATATCCAGAGCATGTTTCAAACAGAAAAACCATATTAGAAAAACTACCCTCCAGGCCAGGCTCCAGAGTTGTTTAACTTGCTGCTGTTTAACATAGCTGAATGAAAGATCTTCTCATATTAGAAGCTGACTATAGTGTATGTGTGAAGATGAGGTTACTAAATAAATAGATGCCACAGTAAGATTTTGAAGGGATAAACCACTAAAATGTTACAAATACACCCTAATGATTGCATAATCCACATACTTGAGATGCAGCATTTGCTTTATTTACATATTTATTTCAGCCAAAAAATAGGAACAGTTGGGAGGAGACATGAGTTTTATTGAATCCTCTTTGTGAATATAGGAATGGCCATACTGGGTCATACCAAAGGTCCATCCAGCCCAGTAACCTGTCTGCCGACAGTGGCCAGTGCCAGGTGCCCCAGAGGGGGAGGACCAAAGACAACGATCAAGCGATTTGTCTCCTGCCATCCATCTCCAGCCTCTGACAATCAGAGGCCCTGGACACCATTCCTACCCTTGGCTAATAGCCTTTTATGGACCTAACCCCCATGAATTTTCCTAGCTCTTTCTTAAATTCTGTTATAGTCCTAGCCTTCACAGTCTCCCCTGGCAAGGAGTTCCACAGGTTAACTATGCGCTGAGTTTCTTTTATTAGTTTTAAACCTGCTACCCATTAATTTCATTGGGTGTCCTCTAGTTCGTGTATTATGGGCAGAAGTAAGTAACTTCTCCTTATTCACCCTGTCCACACCTATCATAATTTTATATACCTCTATCATGGCCCCCCTCAGTCTCCTCTTTTCTAAACTGAAAAGTCCAGTCTTTTTAGCTTCTCCTCATATGGGACCTGTTCCAAGCCCCTAATCACTTTAGGTGCCCTTTTCTGAACCTTTTCCAGTGCCAGGATATCTTTTTTTAGGAGTGACCACCACATCTATATACAGTATTCAAGATGTGGACGTACCATAGATTTACATAAGGGCAGTAAGATACTCCTTGTCTTATTTTCTATTCCTTTTTAAATAATACCTAACATCCTACTTGCCTTTTTGACTGCCTCTGCACACTGTGTGGATGTTTTCAAGGAACTATGTGCACATGGGCGGGAAGCAGGGCAGATCAGGTGGAAGGACCTAGACCTGTGGCGGGTACTGGGGCTCCACCTGTGGCCCACAGACTCCCTCTACTCCCCTCCTTCATGTGCTTCTCATGTACTGGAGTACAGGAGCCCTACACTTACCTGCTCCTCTCCCACCGGCCCGGCACTTTTGGAGTGTCGTGAATCAGCTGTTTGCAGTTGTTCAAGCTGTGGGTGGGTGGGAGGGAGGGAGGGGGAGGAGCTGTACCAGAGCCCGAGTCAGTGAATTCAGGCTTCTCCATAAGTGCAGGGGGAGGGGACAAGGAGTAGGAAGCACAGGGCTCCAGTGCATGAGAGGTGCAGTGGGGGGGGGGAGCAGATGGAGGTGTGTGGGCTGCAGGTGGAACATGTGACCCATTGAGATGAAGGAGGGGCATTCCCATAAGTGATGTGTGGGTGGTGCACATATGCATCCCGTGTCTCCCGCCCACCATGAGCACCTCACTGCTTCCGATGAATACAGGGGCAGTCCCGCCATCACCCACAGTGGTGCAAAGCGAAAGCACGACTTGTAGACTGAGCAACTCTAGGAGAAAGGCAGCACTTCCCCTGCACCCACCGGAAGCAGCAGCATGGTACTTCTGCAGGAAGCAGTGGCCAGGGGTGGAGAAGAGGTGGGGAGGGGGTGGAGCACAGGCATTTGGCTGATGCCCCTCATTCCCCTGCCCCACAATCCCCGTACCAGTCATCCCTGGCCACTGGTGCTGTGCATTCACTAATCTTCGTTGCCCATTGCTGGCCGAGAGACATCTAGATGAGGTGTGTGGTCAATGAGATGTGCTCGGTAACTGTTTTCTGAAGATGTACAGAAAGCTTCCACTAAGGGAATCGGTGCACACCTTTACCATCTGACACCTGTGCCACCTGGAGATCAGGAGGGAAAAGTTACAAAGGTGGGAGTTAGAGACATTGCTATGGGCTCAGTGGCTGATGATGCAGGGCCAAGTGTTAGGACTGATGTGAAGCCTGCATCCCCTTAGGTGTAACTCTTTGGATACAGGATGCAAATTCCTAGTCTTGCTAGAAACTAAGACAATCAACTGTTTGTTCAGGGACTAGAATCTGCTGTTCATTTTAAGGATCTTTGGGGCTGTTTTTTTTTTTTCCTCCTGAGGAGATTCTGAAAGGTTGGGAAGAAAATTAAGAGGCTGCTGTTCTCTTCAGGCTTCAGAGAATCCAGGTGACGCTCTGAGAAATTTTTGAGGCCTAACTATAAGGCCCGAGTCCCAGCTCCACAAACGACTTTGCCTTACAATGCTCAGTTTTACGTGCATCAAAAATTCCAGGAACACTGTGCTGCATAAACCCTGAGTTAGGCACTAGACTGCCTGGGGACAGATGAGCACCTAAGTGTGCAATCCACAAAAGGCCACTGTGCTAGGCATTACAGCAACCTACACTAATAAATGGGAGATGCCAAGAAGTGTGTCCAAAACTCTGCTCTTCTGATGGACGTAGGTGCCTAGGTCCATGCTCAAGGGAGATGCCTATCTCTGCTTGTGGTCTACAACCAGGAACCACTCCCCTGAGGTCAAGTGGCTTAGGCATCTGAGCTGCTTCTTGTAAGAAGAAGTAAGGTGCCTGTCTCACCTGCTCAAACACTGGGGATGCCCACCTTGTAAGTTTTAGCTCAGTTGTTAAGACAATCACCCGGGATTTCAGAGACACAGGTTCTCTCCCCTCCCCCATTAAATGAAATGATTTGAACAAGTGTTTTATTTTCTTAACATAGCTGAAAGTTATAATGTAGGCACTAGCACCTCCACTTCACCCACTCATGCCTGCCAGATAGGGCTCCACAGGTGAGACAGGCACTCCTCAGCTTCTCTACTCTTTGGTTCATGGATTGCTCTGAGGCTTAGGCCAGCTCTATGCTAAAGGGGAAGGTTGAATTAAGATATACAGCTCCATCTATGTTAATTATGTAGCCGGAGTTGACACACCTTAATTTGAGCTTCCCTGCTGTCTCCACTTCAGGAGGTTGATAGGTGCAAATGCTCCCATTGACTTCCCTGACTCCTCACAAGGAGTGTGAGTACTGGCACCAATGGGGGCACCTTTGAGTTCAATTTAGTGCATCCCTAGCAGACATGCTAAATCGAACTGCAGATCAACCACAGCAGCATCAATCCTCCCCATAGTGAAGACATGCCCCTTGAGGAGGATGTAGGTGTCCCGATGCCTAAGAGGGAGGCAGCAGTGTACATACCCAGAGGCAGAAACTTTTGGTATCTAGATGTAGTTCCAATGAACAACACACCTTTCAAAATCCATGGGTCCTATGTATGCCTATCATGACAGGTGGTGGACCCCATCCAGTGCATTAAATGCCTCAATAACAACTATGTGGTTGGAACTAGGCAATCACTAGAGAAGCCATTCAGCCTGCAATCGGTGGTAGTCTCATTCTTGGCTCCAGAAAACTAGTCTGACCACACTCTGAGACCTTGCTTAAGGACTTTGAGTCGAAGAGCTTGTAAATCAGGCATTATGAGGTAAAACCTCTTTAACTGTTATTTCAAATGTTCCTTCTATGAGACCTTATGCAATGGGCATACTTATTTCTGATTAATTTTTCTTTTGATTTCTCTATCCCAGACCCTTCTACAGGAAACGTGATACCCTCATTGATGGAAAGTCAGAATAGACCCCCCAGCAGTGCCAAACTCAGCTAAAAGAGGGTGTGGGGAAGTACAGCCCATTGTGGAATATCAGAGGGGAATATGTCCCTCTGTGTGTATTAAGCACAAAAGTGTATATGCTCTACTGAAACCTTGCACTGATGTATCACATAGAAACAAAGTGGAGAAGTATGTATAAGGAACACGAGTAGATCTAGGGCCTAACAGTCACAAGAATTCCAGTTACTGTTTTCAAATGTCAGCTTATGTATTAAATGTTAGCTCTCTAAGAAAGTGGCTGTGCCCTGTCTGAGGCTAACTGATTGATCTCACACTTCCCGTTTTCCTGCAACTCAGCTTACCTCTCTGCAGAAACAGAGTTCAGAAGAAATATTTCCCTGGGTTAAACCTCAGAACCACAGTAGGCAAAACTAGATGCTAATATCTTGTCTAAAAAGGGGGCAAGATCTTCAGCTGGCATCAACTGGCATAACTGTTTTCAGTGGAACTACACCTAATTGCACCAAAAATGAAGGTAGCAAGATGATCTTTGGCCTGATTCTGCACTGCCTTCTTCTGATGGAGTTATGTACACTTGTGCAAAAGAGGTGCAGACTGATGCCATAACAGAAGAGCATTGTTTTACAACCACTTTGCTCAGGCCAGTATCTACATAACGACAAGACTGTGTTCTGCATCTATTTTTTTCCAAGGGTACTGTCAAAGTTAGATGCGAGACTCACAATTTGTCAGACCACTCTGTTTGTTAGCAAAGCTGCTCTGCTAATACATTCAGAAAAATGTGAGCCCCCACCTATGGCTCAGGTCTCTCAATTTATACAGACAAAAGAAGGCAAGTTAATAAACAAAGAAAAACCAGACACACACCCACCACACATACCCCTGAGACCAGTCACATATCTTCATTTCCATATCACCTTCAGCAGTCTCCTGTTTATGACTCTCTGGTTACCTTAATTAATTACCGTCTAGCACCTACTGCTCTGGTTCCTGCTTTCCCAGGCACACCTGGCTCCATCCAAACCCACCTTACAGCATCAACATAACTTCCCCGTCTTGAGCTCAGAAGCAACATTGTATCATAGTGTGTTTTGTACAATGTAACTCCTGTACTTCCACAATCCCTCCTTTTGGTCAAGCTGCGCCTACGACCAACAATTACTGGGCGACATACATTAACGGTTCCTTTTCATTCCTTTCATCGATAATATTTAAAACCATCAGGTTAGCACTCTGGTTAGGGGTAACCCACTGGATGGTGTGATTAGCACAGCTTTGGATACAAGAGATTAATTGGAAACATACAAAAATCATTAAAATTCCAAATAAGATAGTCAGAATTCCTTGAAACAACCAGTTTTCTAGGCTAGAGAAATTAAATAAGCTACTTAGCCATTTCCACAAGGAACTTGGCTTTTCATGGGGAAGGTATGCAATTTGCTCCAAGTGGCTAGCACGATTTATTACATCCTTGGTATTATCAGGTATATATACACAGCATTCTGTTCCAGTGAGGGCGCAGGTCCCTCCTTTTGCTGCTAGTATTGTGTCTAAAGCCTGACGGTTTTGGAAGGCCACTTGTCGGACTGCTCCTGTATTTTTTTTTTTTTTTTTTTTTGCCAAAGCCTTTAGACTTTCTCCAGTTTCATTTGCCATGATTTCAACTACCGCTTGTAATCTTAAAAGCCTTTTTTGCATGGTGCATTTTTCCTCCAATTGGGACGAAGGAACCACCAATAGCCTCCTGCCAGGTCAAAGGGCTTATGTTATCCACATACTATTGGGCATCTGACAAATCTCTTCTTTTTTGTCTAAAATTATGGAGGCGATTTCATGGGAGGGATTGAAGCACATGGAATTGTGGGAAAAGCGGAGCAGGATAACAGATACCCGACCAGTTACAAGCTTTTGTCCCACAGACCCAATGATGCCCTATGAAAGCCAGGAAAGGTTGGCTGCACCTATTTGACATATAGGCGTCTATAAAAGACGAGTAGTATCCCTCGAAGGGCACAGGATAATCTTCCTTGCAGGGAGCGGTAACATTTGCATGGCATTGAAAGATTGTACTGTTTTTCTCAGGGAAGCTGTAGGGGGAGCAAGAGATTGATTTTCCTGTTTGATCCCAGATTGAGAAAAAATTCATATCCCCATACCCGGTTTGCCATTCTCCAATCTTATTTGAATAGTCCCATACACCATGGCCGTGTCTACACTAGCCAAAAACTTCGAAATGGCCATGCAAGTGGCCGTTTCGAAGTTCACTCATGAAGCACTGAAATACATATTCAGCGCCTCATTAGCATGTGAGCGGCCGTGGCACTTCGAAATTGACGCGGCTCGCCGCCGCGCAGCTCATCCAGACGGGGCTCCTTTTCGAAAGGACCCCGGCTACTTCGAAGTCCCCTTATTCCTATCTGCTCATATGAGCAGTGTAGCGTAGACGTAGCCCATGGGTCACAATATATTGGAGACAGCTGTTCCTCCCTAAATTCAGCCTTGCCCCATTACATACCTAGCACCAGTGGCCTTTTCCCTCCACCACACTTATCCATTTAGAAGCATTTGTTCTCACCAATCCCCAAGTGTCATTTCTTTTCCACGTCTTTTCAAGCGGATGAGTTCCTCTGGTGAGGTCTGAGGAATTAAGAGGAATTGCCATGACGGGGATGCTAGCTTGTGAGTGAGCTGGGATGTGGCTGCAGACCCAGCAATTAGAGATATTGAGAGTCTGAGCCAGCCACACTTGCTGCTGAATAAAAGAATTGTCATTGTCACTTCAGATTCCCCAGACCTTAAGACACCAGTAGCCGAGGATTAGGTTCCACCAGGGACACATGTTGGAGGCAAAACCCTTTCTGGTTCTGACAACCTCTCTCGAGGGAACTGCAGTCACAGTTTTATGTCCACCAGGCAGCAGGCGCTAGGCTCACTACTGCTTCTTCTTGAGTCCTGCTATCTGCTTACTGTCTGCTTCTGGCAACCCTTACGGGGGCATAGGTTGTAAGATATTGCAGGCTGTTCCTCTGCATCTTCTTCTGGAGCCAAAATTGGCTCTGCGGGTCCTGAGGTGGTGCTTGGTCTGCTGGTGATGGTGCTTTCTTACACTGTGAAGCGTGAATCCGTGCTGCGATGCTGGATCGCTTTACAGCTGTCTGAGTAATGAGCAGTACCTGGTATGGACCCTTCCACTGGGGTTCCAAGGCATGCTGCAGTGTGCAGGCAGGTGGGTAAACCCTGGGCAACAGGATCCAAGGCAGTAACAAAGAGGAAGCCGTGCTAGTCTATACACTATCAAAAAAAAAAAAGCAGTCAAGTAGCACTTTAAAGACTAGCAAAATGGTTTATTAGGTGAGCTTTCATGGGACAGACCCACTTCTTCAGACCATAGCCAGACCAGAACAAAGAAATAAGCTACTGGGCGATTTTTGTCACCATGCTCTTGGGTAAGGACTCCGAGTTTACAAGCAGATTGTTCATGACAGAAAAGGTTGAAAGGCTTGCAATAGTCAGGTAATCCAAAGGCAGAGGCAGAAGCTAAGCTCTGTTTAAGAAAAGTAAAGGCAGGGTTTGCTTCTGGGGACCATGGCATGGGGTCAAGGCACAGAGAACCAAGTAAGCTCCTGGAGCGGTTTAGCAAGAGAAGCATATTGGGGAATCCATTACCTGCAGAAACCTGTCATGCCTAAAAACTTTCTGACCTGGCATGGAGAGCGAGGTTGGGGAAAGCTAAGGATGGCTTGAACCCGGGTGGGAGAAAGTGTACGGGAGCCCTGGGAAAGAAGAAAGCCAAGGTACATGACAGAGGTTTGGCAGAGCTGCAATTTAGAGCGAGAAGCCTTATGGCCCTTGTTTGCTAAAGCAGTAAGGAGCACCAACGAATCAGTTTCTGAGGCAGACAATGAAGGGGAACAGAGGAGTAAGTCATCTACATATTGGATCAATGTAGATCCTGACAGGAAAACCAGGGCAGCAAGACCCCTGACTAGGGCTTGGGAGAAGTAAGATGGGCTCTCTGTATACCCCTGGGGAAGCGTAGTCCACGTGTATTGCTGACCCTTATAAGAAAAGGCAAAAAGATACTGGGACTCAGGGTCAACTGGGACAGAGAAGAAAGCAGAACACAAATCCACGGCAGTAAAATGGGTTGCATCTGGCAGAATAGAAGCCAGTATTGTGGCTGGATTAGGGACTACTGGAGAAGTGGGTATGACAATGCGATTAATAGCTCAGAGATCCTGAACAAACTACCATGATTTACCATCAGCCTTTCGAACTGGGAGGATAGGGGTGTTACAGCGGCTGGAATAGGGAACAATAGTGCCTTGTTCTTTCAGTGCAGTTATAACTGGAGCAATACCAGCCTCTGCTTCAGGATTTAAAGGGTACTGAGACAGGCGAGGCAGAGGTTTGGAATTGTCTACAGTAATGCGAACAGGGTCAGTGTTTAATCGGCCCACTTCAGATGGGTGTGATGGCCTTAGAGAGGATGGAACCTGTGAAATTAGGCATTTGAGGGACGGGACTAAGGGGCACCAAGGAACTGGCTTGGAAAGGGAAGTTTCGGACAGCAGGGAGGCTGCAGAATCACACAGAGAAGACTGAGGAATTTGTAGATAGACACCGTCTGGGGAACAGTAAATAGTACAGCCAAGTTTACATAGCAAATCCTGACCCAGGAGATTTATAGGAGTGGAATCAGAGAGAAGGCATGCATGGTCCTCAGAGAGGGGGCCAACCTGAACTGATAAAGGTTTTGAAAGGGAAAAAGAGGTAGGGATTCCCGTAATGCCCACAGCAGGCACAGTTTTTCCAGACTGGGGAACCGCAGGTAGGTCAGTGGTATGGACTGTAGAAAGAGAAGCTCCAATATCAACAAGGAAAGGGAGGGAAAGATCATTAATAGTCAGGACACATTCCCTAGTAGGGGATAGAGGTAATAAGGGAGCTAAAATTTCCTGAGGTTCCCCAGCATCCTGTCATTGTTGCAGCGCAAAGTAGGGTGGGGGATTAGCTGATGGGACCAGCAGAGAGTTTAGCTGGTCACTGCATGGTTACTAGGTCAGCTTGCACACTCGTTCTTCCAGTGTCCGGGCTACTTACAGTAATTACAAACCCCTGAAAGTCCAGCCCCACAGCCCCCTCGGCAACCGCGTCCCCGTCGCTAGTGCTGCCTGCTCTGCCCTGAGTAGTGCTGCATTTGCAGAGCCATTAACCTTTGGGAGGAATGTTCCTCCCTTCCTTTTAAAGTTCGGTAGCAATGCTCTGCTACTTGCTGCAATTTGTCCATAGTTTCGGTCTCCCACCTGACACTTATTCATTTTAACATATTGCCTATAGCAGGGAGAAGGCCATCAACAAATGCATGTGCCAGAGCTCCCTGTCCATTTACATCAGGCTGTTGTATTCCCGAATGTTGTAGGAAAATATCAGTTAGCCGGGTCCGATAGTCTCCCGGGTTCTCTCCTTGCCCCTGTTTACAGCAGCGTATGGCTGTCCAGTTTGTTTTAGGGGACCACACTTTAGGAGTGGCTTCATGGAGGCGGCTCCAAAGAGCCCTACACCGGTCTCTATGTGCAGTATCTGCACCAGTACTTTTCATAGTTGAATGGCGTGCCTCAGCTGGCCAGTCTGAGGCAGTCAACCATTTTTCATACTGACTGGTAGAGGCTAACAGTTTACACAGTTGGAGGAGGTCTGTCTTGGAGGGTTCATAGGTTTTACAGATTAACAGAAACTCCTCAGCAAATTTGATAGGATTTCCCTGAGGTTTAGGAAAACCTTTAAGTATAGACAAAAGTTCCGTAGGGGTCCAGGGGTTATAATTCCATACAGGCTCACTTCCTTCCATCTTAAGGACCTGTAAAGTGCCACAACATTTTTATCAGAGTCCTTTTTCAACCTCCCATCAGATTCTCTTGGCCAGGTAGTGAGATCAGGAGAATTTTTGCAGTCTGATTTGGGTTGTCTTTTCTTAACATTTTGCAGGGCTGTGAGGCCAATGAGAGTATCTTCCTCATTCTCATCACCACTCTCACCATCGGTAGTTACCGAGGGCATTTCTTTCCCTTTTCCTTTTCTAGGGCAGGAGTGCGGTGGGGGTTGGGTTTGATCCGGATCATTACACAGAACTGGGCAAAGAGGAGCACTCGGACTGGTGGTGGGAGAAACTGCATCCAATTGGGCTTTTAATTTATCATTAGAATTTCTAAGAGAGGTGAGTTTTGATTCAGTCCACCTATGATTTGCCTCTTCACACCACTGCATGAAGTAGTCTACCTCTCCTTTAGCCAATTTAGTTTTTGGGAGGACGAGTTTGTCTTTTAAGGCGTTCACTCAGTCCTTGTCCCAAGAACCTAACAGTGGCCATCGCAATTTGGGGTCCTCCAGGGTCAGTTTAGACCATTTCTCAAGAAATCTATAAGAGTCTGGACCCTTTCTAAAATACATAAAATGAGCCGGCATCCCCTTAGGGAACTGTTCCACCTTAGACGTCTGGTTACCCATACAGGAGGACTTCACACACCGCTCACACAAGAAGGAAATTCGGGCTTCTCAGAGCGGTACCCGGTGCAACACACAGAAAGGAGCCCACAGGCTACTGCCTCAATCGCCCTTGCTTTCACACCAGGGGTTATACCCAAGGTGTGGTGTGTCTGCAATTGTGCAGATTTCACTTATCCGGACTGTGGGGATGGGAACCCCCTGGTGAGCCGGTCCCCGGATGGAGACGGCACCCAGACTCAAGCACACCACAGGGAGGACGGATAGACACAGAGACAGGACAGTCCTCAGACCAGTCAAAACCCAGAAAGAATAATTATCTGATCAGGACCAGATTCCAGAAGTTAGATCCCGGGACCCCTACCAGAACAGAGTGGGAACCAACAGGTTCGATGGCGAAGACCGCACTGCGGTTGTGCACCTTTCTGTCTCGCGGAGGACCACTCGGACTAAATGTCCAGGTGCCGGCTGCCACGGTCGTCCTGCAAAGCAGTCAGGGAGCACACAGCCTCAGTGAAGACAAAAAGCAGTCAAGTAGCACTTTAAAGACTAGCAAAATAGTTTATTAGGTGAGCTTTCATGGGACAGACCCACTTCTTCAGACCATAGCCAGACCAGAACAGACTCAATATTTAAGGCACTGAGAACCAAAAACAGTAAGCAAGGAGGACAAATCAGAAAAAGATAATCAAGGTGAGCAAATCAGAGAGTGGAGGGGTGGGGGCGGAGATCAAGAATTAGACTGAGTCAAGTATGCAGACGAGCCCCAAGAGTGACTCAGAAAGTTCCCATCACGATTTAAACCATGTGTTAATGTTCCGAATTTGAATATAAATGTCAGTTCGTCCACTTCCCTTTCTACAAAGGAGCGATAATTTCTCTTCAGTGACACACATACCTTGAGGTCATTGACAGAATGCCCCATTCCATTAAAATGTTGACTAACTGGTTTGTGGATCCACAAACCAGTTAGTCAACATTTTAATGGAATGGGGCATTCTGTCAATGACCTCAAGGTATGTGTGTCACTGAAGAGAAATTATCGCTCCTTTGTAGAAAGGGAAGTGGACGAACTGACATTTATATTCAAATTCGGAACATTAACACATGGTTTAAATCGTGATGGGAACTTTCTGAGTCACTCTTGGGGCTCGTCTGCATACTTGGCTCAATCTAATTCTTGACCTTCTCCCCCACCCCTCCACTCTCTGATTTGCTCACCTTGATTATCTTTTTCTGATTTGTCCTCCTTGCTTACTGTTTTTGGTTCTCTGTGTCTTAAATATTGAGTCTGTTCTGGTCTGGATATGGTCTGAAGAAGTGGGTCTGTCCCATGAAAGCTCACCTAATAAACTATTTTGCTAGTCTTTAAAGTGCTGCTTGACTGTTTTTTGTTTTGATAGTGTATAGACGAGCACGGCTTACTCTCTGTTACTATTCCTCAGTGAAGATGTTTGCCATCTTGGCGGAACCTCCAAATTGTCAAAGTTAGACTCGAGACTCACAGTTTGTCAGACCACTCTGTTTATTAGCAAAGCTACTCTGCTAATACATTCAGAAAAAAGTGAGCCCCCCCACCTAGGGCTCAGGTCTCTCAATTTATACAGACAAAAGAAGGCAAGTTAATAAACAAAGAAAAACCAGACACACACACACCCCACATAGCCCCTGAGACCAGTCACATATCTTCATTTCCATATCACCTTCAGCAGTCTCCTGTTTTTGACTCTCTGGTTACCTTAATTAATTACCGTCTAGCACCTACTGCTCTGGTTCCTGCTTTCCCAGGCACACCTGGCTCCATCCAAACCCACCCTACATTTCTACACACAGCATCAACATAACTTCCCCTTCTTGAGCTCAGAAGCAACATTGTACCATAGTGTGATTTTTACAATGTAACTCTTATACTTCCACAGTACATAACTACACAAGTACAAGGCAAAGCAAAATCTGATGAGACCTTGTGTCGCTTCCCTAATATATAAGGTGAGTAAATTAAAAATAAAGTGTTTAGGGAGCTGTGAATGAAAACAACTGTAGAAGAGCTCAGTATTAATTTTGCAATTAGAAAAATGAACAGCAGCTGGATACTTGGTAGAAAATCACATGGTGTTTATGAGAAATGGACACAGACACTCAGATCTAACTGATGAATTTAAAAATTACACTTTTGTGGTTTGTCCCTTTGAAAAAGGCTGTGGTGTGTGGTAAATAGTACAGTTATTGCTGTGATATTGTTCTTTGCTTAACGGTGGTAAGAAAAGGAAATCCCACATCAAAGGGTCGAATACAAGTTAGTACTGATTCACAAGCAAAGGAAACTTATGCAAGTTTTTTTTTTAAAGTAACATTTCTCCACTTTGTTCTTTCAAAGTGAAATATTTTTCCTTCTCTTTATGTTCTTCCTCTTTGGCTGTGTCTACACTTGGGCAAAACTTCGAAGTGGCCATGCTAATGGCCAAATCAAAAAATACTAATGAGGTGCTGAAATGAACATTCAGCCCCTCATTAGCATGCCGCCAGCTGTGGCACTTCAAAAGTGCCATGTTTCACTCGCCTGTGGCTCATCTACACGGGAATTCTTTTTGAAAGGATCCTGCAAACATCAAAATCCCTTCATTCCTATAAGCTGATATACTGGAATCAGGTATCAGCTGATAGGAATAAGGGGATTTTGAAGTTTGCAGGGTCCTTTCAGAAAGGACCCCCATGTAGACGAGCTGTGGGTGAGCGAAACATGGCACTTTTGAAGTGCCGCAGCCTGTGGCATGCTAATGAGGGGCTAATTTCAGCGCCTCATTAGTATTCTTCGATTTGGCTGTTAGCATGGCCACTTCGAAGTTTTGCCCAAGTGTAGACATGGCCTTTTGGAATAGGCTACTGATGTAAGACCCATGAATTTTGCGTTGCTGAACTTACTGAGGGGGGACAGACTTGGAGAAGGGACTACTCTGTCTGCACAGACCTTGAGAGAAGAGTTTGTGAGGTTCAGATTTGTTTTTGTTTAGAAAGCTTAAAATAAAAACAAGTAATTGCTGGAAATGGTTTCTGTGGATTCCGTGGCCTCTTCAGGCAGCATTACCTCAGGGAACAAGCTGGCTCAGCAAGAGTAAAACCAGTTCTGGTTGAAGGACAGTACTATAAGATAGGCCTCAATCCTCTCCCAGGCAGCATAGGTGCTGGAGCTAAGGTCTACAGTTTGGTTCAATGGCTGTCACCATCTCACTATACAAATTGTTCCAGTGCCCCTGCTGGTCTGTGTAAAGGAATGTAAGCCACACGTTGGAAAGTGAATCTCAATGTAATGGAATTGGAGTCTAATTTACACACTGAGGGTACCAGAAGACACTAACTTAAAATGCTATAACATCCTAGAATCATAGGGTTCGAACAGACCTCAGAGGTCATCAATCCAACCCCTTGCTGAAAGCAGGATTAATCCCAACTAAATCATCCCAGGCAGGGCTTTGTCAAGCCCAGACTTAAAACCTCTAGGGATGGAGATCCCACCACCTGTAAAGGTAAAGCATTCCAATGCTTCACCACCCTTCTGGTGAAATAGATTTTCCTGATATCCAACCTACACCTCTACTTCTGTAACTTAAGATCGTTGCTTCTTGTTCTGCCATCTGTCACCACTGAGAACATCCTCTCTCCATCCTCTTTTGGAATCCCCCTTCAGGTAGCAGAAGGCTGCTGTGAAATATAAAATACACTCTTCTATTCTGTAGACTAAATAAGCCCAAATTGCTTAGCTTCTCCTCCTAAATCAGTCCTCTCTGAGTTTGGTCCTGAATGTCACACGAGATATGTAAAATATCACTATTGCTTGATACCGACACACTTTGCAGGGATTTCATAGTTTTACCTGGAAATGAAACTGGTGTGTATTTACTGCATTACACTGTGTTAATTTGACATCTAAACAGTTTTTTGTCAACAGACCAGTCACAACATTTTAGTATCTCTTCTTCAATAAACATGCAGTAGCATCTTTTAATAAAGGGGACAGTGGCACAGATTTATTTGCTAAGTTTCTTTTTGGGCCATATTAAATATGAGGCTTTGAGAATTCACATGTTTCTGAAGCATGGAGATGACAGTAAAGAGTTTCTGAACAATGTCCTACTGTATTTTTGACCTGCATAATTGTACTGAACTTAAAGTACACTCACCCCTCGGTATATGAGCACAATTGGTTCCCAACTTTCTGCTTGTAGGGAAAAACTTGTAAGAGGGGACAAAAGTGTCTGGTTGGTTCCTAATGATCCAAACTCAAGGAAGGTGCAGCTTTGGAAAGGTGAGTGAACCTTGGGTTGGAGGGTGGGGTTGAGGAGGGTTAAAGGCTGGGGGCAGTTTGGGGCCATGAGCGGGAGGGAGGGTTAAAACCAGTAGGCGGCTCTGGTGGAGGAGGTGGTGGCTTGTTCCTCTGGGCTGCAGCAAAGGTACCTTGGGGAGGTGCAGTGGGCTGGGGGGTTCGGAACCGGATGGGGTGGATGTTGGGAGCTGGTTGAGGGGGTTGTGCAGGCAGCTGTGGGAATGTTGGGACTGGGTGGGGGGGTGCTCTGGATCTCCCCTACCGCCCCCACCCCGGCCAGGAACCCTGCAGCTGACTCATATAAACCGGGAAGTTCACTTGCATAGTGAACAATGGTAAGTATATGTGTCCCTCGTTTTAGCAAGTACTCGTAAGTAAAGTGCTCATTAAATGAGGGATGAGTGTACTTTAAAACTAGCTTTGACTTTCTAGTGGGATCCATCGATGATTATAAGTCTAGTTCTTCTGTGCATATGGTCCATACAGCCAAAGAAACCTGTACAAGAAAAAATTGTCACTGGAATGGGAACATTAATTTAGATGGATCATGCTGCTCAAGTGGAACATATAACCAAACATATTGCCTTGTATGTGAAGAGGGTGTACGTATCTTGGAATTTATGAAAGTCAGTGTTGCAGATGTCAAAACATTCTGGTTCCATATTGCACAAGTCAAGTATTATATTTTTATTTTAATAAAAGCTTTTCCCTAAGTGACACACCTTGTGGTGAAACAAAGTTTCTACAAGAACCACTCTTTAGGTAGCTGAACAGTGTGGTGGGCAGTTAAGCCCTGGAATGGGTTGCGTAGGGGGATGGTGGAATCTCCATCTTTAGGGATTTTTAACATGAGTCTTGACAAAGTCCTGGCAGGAATGATTTAATTGGGGGTTGTTCTGCTCTGAGCAGAGCATTCAACTAGTTGACCTCCTGAGGTCTTTTCCAATCTTAATCTTCTATGATTCTAACAGAGAGGGAGCCGTGCTAGTCTATAAACTACCAAAACAAAAAGCAGTCAAGTAGCACTTTAAAGACTAGCAAAATAATTTATTAGGTGAGCTTTCATGGGGCAGACCCACTTCTTCAGACCATAGCCATACCAGAACAGACTCAATATTTAAGGAACAGAGAACCAAAAACAGTAATCAAGGAGGACAGATCAGAAAAAAATGATCAAGGGCCAGACAAATACCCGGAGACCAACTACTCCAAGATCGGCCCCAAAAAGCCAAGAACAGAACACCACTGGTCATCACCTACAGCCCCCAACTCAAACCACTACAACAAATTATTAAAGACCTACAACCTATCCTTAATCAGGATGCCACACTCCAGAAGGTCCCAGGTGACATGCCTGTTCTCTCCTACAGACAACCTCCCAACCTTATGAGGATCCTCACAAACAGCCACAATCTATACCCCAGGAACACCAGTCCTGGAACCTTTCCTTGCAACAAAGCCCGCTGCCAGCTTTGTCCACATATCTTCTCTGGAAATACCATCACTGGACGTAACCACGGAATCACGGGCACTTTCTCATGCTCCTCTACTAACATCATATATGCCATCATGTGCCAACAATGCCCAGATGCTTTGTATATTGGACAGACTTCTAACTCCCTTAGACAAAGGATTAATGGGCACAAAACAGACATCAAAACACTCCAGATCCACAAACCAGTTAGTCAACATTTGAATGGAATGGAGCATTCTGTTAAAGACTTAAAAGTATGTGTGTTACTGAAAAAAGACTTTCGCACCGTTCTTCAAAGAGAAACAGCTGAGCTGGCTTTTATATTCAAAAATGGCACATTAACATGTGGTTTGAACCGGGATGGGAATTTTCTGAGTCACTATAGGGGTTCGTCTGCATACTTGGCTTAATCTAATTCTTGACCTTCCCCCCGCCCCCTCCATTCTCTGATTTGCTCACCTTGATCATTTTTTTCTGATTTGTCCTCCTTGTTTTTGGTTCTCTGTGTCTTAAATATTGAGTCTGTTCTGGTCTGGCTATGGGCTGAAGAAGTGGGTCTGTCCCACGAAAGCTCACCTAATAAATTATTTTGCTAGTCTTTAAAGTGCTACTTGACTGCTTTTTGTTTCTATGATTCTACTAGACTAGGGAACCATCCCTTTTTTTAAACTAAGGGCTCATCTATAACAGAAAAAATTAGTGCATTGAAAATTTAGGCTGTCACTTTACAGTACACTAGCTACTCCATACCAACTCCACATGTGGACACTCTTGCTGTGCTTTAACATTTCCCATAGTATGCTGCTTTTTGGGCCCTATTAAATATGAAGCTTTTCCACAGTAAATTTCCACAGGGGGAGTTACTGTGGAGTAGCTAGTGTGCCATAAATTCACACCCTAGATTGCTGCATGCTAATTTGCCCTTTAGAAATGCTTCAGAGGTAGTCAGAAAGAAGGGTGAGACCAGCAGGAGCTCCATGGAGAAAGGGATATGGGATAAGCCCTTGGAGAATCTTGGTGAGCAGTTCAGGATTTAAGAATCTGGCACTTTCTTAGGAAAGCCTTGCAATTACAATTACATACAAATGATCAAACTTGAATATTTTGACTTATCTCTGTTAACTAGATGCAGTTTTCTCTAGCGGTCCTCTATACTCAGTACAAAGGAAGTACTACACTGGGAATACTAGTTAGCATTATCTAAGGTAAAAAATTTTAAAGGGCAACCAGGTCAAGCGGGGTGGGCAAGATGCCGCCCACTGTCCATATCTAGACTGCCCTACACATCAGGCACAAATGTTCCATAATGCCCTGCTAGGCACTGGAAGGTCTGGATGTGATTTTTACTTCTTGGTATGGAGGTTTTTGCTAGGATCAGCAGTGCTGACAGCTGCCACGGGCCCCAGGGCAAGGTCCTGGCATTGCCACCTTCACCACTACCAAGTCCTTGGGAATGAAAGGTCACTGTAACTAGAGGTTTTCTTGCCATTTTATCACTGAGCCAAAGGGTTTGATTTGATGGGTTTGGGCTTTAAGCCCCATTTGTTGCTGTCACTGTCAGTAGTTTTATGTTTGTCATATTTGCGTTGGATTATCTTCCCCATTTCTCCCTGTTTTGTAATCAACTCTGAAACGTCTTTCCTTGTTTGCACTGGAACATCACTTCCATCTTATTACACCTACACCAGAAGGAAGAGAAAAAATCTACTTCAGCAAATTGATTTAATTCACAGGTGACAGACTCTGGTACAGGGCTGATCCTGCACTTCCGGCCAGGGCACTGTGTGGCATCTTCATTAACTGTTTGCCACCTACATCCTCGAGATAATATTAGAGCCACCAGACCTCCCCAGTGGGGAGGAGCTGCTGGCATTGACACTGGTAGTGTATCCTGGGGAGATGGAGGAAGACCCTGGGACCCAGATACATCCTGATGTAGCCCAGGGACAGTCAACTATAATCTGACTGCTTTGCTACCTGAATTCAGGTCAGCACGTTGTGCCGGGATTTCCTGCTGATCCAGTGATTGAATACTCTGCCAATATTATGGCCCTGGCCTGGGACGTGGTGGAATAGAATGGCCTAGATACCCTTCCCCCGGCCACCTGACCCCTGGGCTGGCAGCCTCCCTACCTTAAAAAAGGAGGCCTGTGTTAATCTACCATCTGTCAGAGCTAGGATGCTAGACACTGTACTACGCTGCTCTGCCTGAGTGCTGGAGTCTTAGACTGTTTGGTGCCCTGCCTGGCCTAAGGGCCTGGGCTTCTAACCTATTAACTGCTCTGTCCTGCCTGAGGGCTGGAGTCTTAGGCTGGAGCTCTGCCTCGCTGAAGTGCCTGGGCTCCTGGACTGTCTATGACTCTGACCTACCTGTGGGCCAGTGTCCCTAATGCTGTTTGGGTGCAACATCTGACTTGTCAGGATAAGTCCCGATGACGGATTAAAGCTAGTCCCAACCCAGAGACCCTTAGCTCTAGAGATAGCTAATTTGCCTCCTTTTACAGATCATCATTCTAAATATGTGACAGTGCAGAGGTGTGGCCTTCTCTGGAGATTGACTGAGAGGAATAGCCATGCATTTCTACAATGTATAATCAACATACCAAATGTATTGTCTCATATGAAACAAGTCTATTTAATGCAATTGGACAAATATGTAGTACAGATGAGTTTCCAATAGCTTTATGCATTCACTGTAATGCTCACTATTGTTTCTCCAGTATGCTTTATTCTTTGTATTCTATCCAAAAATGTCACACACTCCACGGTTGAAATGGAGGGTGTTGGTATTATAAATATTTTTGACAAGTCATGCTACTGCTTGTTTCCTCTTTATGTCTCCTGTTTATATTGTACATAACTGACATTCTATTTACGAGAATTATCACACCAGGTTTCAGTTATGTACAGTATATCATTCTTGACTGCTTACCATATTCCTTGTGTTTCTGGTACAGACCTTTTACTAGGGCTAATATTAGACTTTTTGTCTCATTCACTATTTGTTTCAAGAGAACTTCATCTCCTGCTTTTCTTAGTGTGCTGTACATAATGGCTATGTAATCCAAAGTAAACAAAAGCATATCTTCTACTCTGTTCCTACCTTTATTTAAATATGGTCTAACAGGTCTTATTGCTTTTGAATATGGGACGTTGATCCTCCTCCAGATTACGTGCAAATCCCACCGGTCACCAATAAAGCTATTTCAGTATCAATCATTTTAGATCCCTCTGTTCTTCATCATTGGTGCCTTCCATCAGCTGGTCTTCATTATCAAACTTCTTCCTTAGCTTGTAGTTAGTACAGCAGAACCTCAGGTATTACCTAGGGCAGCCATCTTTTCTTTTGTCTCACATCCTTTAAGTGACTGATGAACAATGCAAGTCTTCCTTTCCTTTTTGTGCTCTTTTTTTTAAAACCACACAGACTAGATGGTAGGAAGTCCTTGGAATTAGGGTATCCAGCACCTTTTTTTGACTTGCTTTACTCTGTACCAAAACTTTTTTTTTTTTTCCAGAACACAGATGTCTTGTCAAAAGTTCACTAGCCCCTGGTCAATTGCTAACCTCTTCCTTTCCTTCAGTGCTCATCAACTTATATCCATCCAATAACTGTGCTGGTGACCTACCTTGGACCCCTCTTTTTCTTCCTTTTCTCTTTTGTCAAGTACAGAATATTGGTTATGACTGTAAAGGTAAAATAATACTTTGTACTTATACATCATCTAAGGATGACAGTATACTAGCAATCCACTAGCTTCACAATAACCCTCTGAAGTACACATAATCCCCAATTTACCAATTAGGAAACTATAAATTGGCATAGTTGCCTTCATGTATTTAAAATACAATTTCAGGTTATTTTCCTTGCATGGACTAAGTACTTCATCTATTCAGTGTACATATGAATAAATTGTATAACAATTTAACTTTGTTAAATAAACTATTTTATTTGATTATGACATCTCTTTTCCTGTTTCACTATTTTATAATAATTTATTAATTCTGAAAAGAACAAGTACAAAAATGAAAACTCTGAATGTTTTAAAACATATTATTCTGATTTCTGAAGTCATACTCTTGCTTAAATGTATTTTTGAGTCTGTTTCAGGTTCTCTCTCGGTTCCCTGGAGCTGGAACTATGGACGTCTCAGACTGAGAAAACCTTAGGTATCATAAAAGTGTAAGAGATACAAGGCCTGATTCCAATTGTAATTGACACCCATTTCAAGACCTTTCACACTGAGATAGTATAAATGAGAATCAGGCCTTCAGAATATATTTGTAGAAAGATTATGGTTAAAATTCTGTTTAACTTTCCCTTGTTAACAATGTCTGAGAAAAAGTGTTTTCATAACCACTGAGATATACTGCATATTTTATCTGAAGTCTGCTATATAAAAATAGTTATTGATTTTTCCAGATTAAGGGTAAATTAGCTGGAGATGTGCATCAAGGACTCTTACGTACGTACCCATTTGCAACAAAGATACTTACTATACAAATATAAATTGGATTTCCATGGTTTTGGCTGTAGGGCTTGCAAGACGCAACTCTGCAGACTCTTGTCTTGAATCAGATAACTAGTATACTTCCCTATGAAATTTGAAGACAGATCTTTGCCAAAGGGTCTGTATCATTTTACTGTACGCAGATCTTTACTCAATTTAGCTGGTGATGTATCAGCATGAAGAGGTTTGAGCACATGATACTTCATTCTGACCAGAGTTTGTACCTATAATTGTATATCCAGTCTGGAAACAGAAGCATATAAAATGCAAATATTTGACATGTGATGTTCCCCTCCCTTGCCCTGGAAATGGAAACATTTGAAGAGGAGCTTTGATTTCATGTTTCTATTCCAAACTGTGCATGCATGGATAGTTTCATATTTCTATCATGCTACGACATTGCTTGGATTAAAATATCACTGATTAAATGTGGAGTTAGTGACTCTGAGATGAACCTTTGGTAATATGCCCAAGCACTGTGGGACAAGAGGTCATATCATGTGATTCAGAATGACAATGTGGCACTACCAACACAATGTGGGTTTGAGATGCAGTTGGGAAGTCTGTTCTCAGGCTCAGTGACCTTATTTTACTGTGAACTGTCTAAGGAGAGAAGGCAACTGAAGACACCTACATTTATTTATAGTGCTCTCATGCAATGAAGACAAGGGAAGCAAAAATTACAGATTACCAAGAGTGGCAAATTAATAACAATAACAACAACAACAACAATAAAACCACAACTTACATATATACTGAAAACAAGACAAAGTACTTTCCTAAAAAAGTTACCAGTAATTCAGTGATTCTCAAATTTTTCCATGCCAGGATCCCCCTACTAGAGCCCTTCTTCTCATTTAGCAATCTGGGCAAGATAGAACGCTTATGACCATCCTGGTTTAGAACCCCTGCAACAGTTTTTACCTCCAAGACTACCTATCCTCAACAGCAATCTGGAAAAGGAGAATGTGGTTTTCATGGTCATGGTCAACATAAAAAGAAATTATTAAAATAAATTAAAGTAAACTAAAATAATTTAGTTTGAAAGAAAGGAAAAAGTAACCAAGATTTACTATTATTTTAAATGTCTTATTGTTTAAAATACATACCCCAGGCATAATGTCAGAAGCATATTGGGTGTTGCAAATCAAGATGAGGAGAAACAAAGAATTCACTACACAAAAAGCATACCATTGATCCATCTTGTATGCCGCCAGCTGCAGGACTGTAGGCCATAGAAATACACCAGGCTTCTAAATAGGAAATAGATGGGGTCATCCAAAGGTCAGCTAAAAGGCTCCACAGAAATATATTAAGCCCACAGAGATAGGTTAAGCTTCCTGTGCCTATGATTTAATTTGATTATATTTAGCATATGTTAATCCCTGGAAGCTGATTGGCTGATATTGAGAGTTATGTCAGTAAATGTGAAATAACTTAGCATATATTAATCTCTGAAATATGACTGAATTATGGTAGTATATTATCCTATTAAGTGGCAAAATCATACATTTTGAGGGAAGCAGCAAGCAGGCTAAACTCTGAAGGACACCCCAAAAGAAGATTCTAATGGAAAAGTGACAACAGTATATGGGGAGCCCAGCAAAGGAGAAGTTGCCTGTAAAACAGCTACTGCAGCAGCAGTAGCCCACTCATAGGTCTCTGAGGATGCCCTAGACAGGGCACTGCTCAACAACCTTCACCACCTCATGGCATACTTCAGCACTCACTACAATTTCACAGCACATCCAATACAGCAGGGTTTCCTGAATTTTATATGGTTGGGACCCGACTTTTTTTTCATTACCTTTTTTTGCAGCCCAAAAATATAAACGCATATTAAAAAAATGGAAAAGGAATACATTTTCACTGTTTATTATTTATTCACAATAACAATAGCACATAGTGATAATTTGTATATTTTCTAAGGACTTGTATTTTTTTTTCCAAAGACCGGTACTGGGCTGTGGACCACACTTTGGGAAATGCTGCAATACAGTATAATCTTTCATCCAGCATTGCAGCACTGGGAGGTTGCCGGATATTCAAATATTCCGGATAATAGAGAGGTATGTCTACCAATGCATAACACTAAAGAAAAACAAGATATTAAGAAACACACCAAAATGTATGCTGAGTATTTTACTTACCAATAACAGCAGTATTATACACTCTAGACACACTGTATTTATTTGTATTTACTTTCACTATACTTAAGGAAAACATGACTCAAATGTACTTATGGTTAAAATACCAATTATCTGAGAGTTCTGCATGATACGACAGATATGAAAGAGTGTACTGCATATATAACCCAATCCCCTCCCCCTCCCCCAGAAGCAGGCACCCCCAGCCCTCCCCCAGTTCAGTGCTGGCGACTCACCAGAGCCGCCACCGCCACAGAGGTGCTGCTGCCACCACCATGCACTTCTCCCACCAAGTGGTGGTGTGTGTGTGTGTAGAGTGGCAGATGATGTTCCCAGGGCATGGCTCTGAGGAACACTACGTGCTGCTTTGCGGTACACAGGCGTGCCACGGCACACCGGTTCAAGAGCACTGCCCTGGAGAATGGCCATAACTGCTACCCAGCCAGCAGGGGCCACTGCAGCAGCAACTCAAGCAGGCTTCTGTCTCTCATCTAAGGAGTTATTTTATCTCAGCAACAAGCAGCTGTGCTGTGCAATGGCTACGAGCCCATGATCGCTAGCATCAGAGAGTGCTCTTGAGCATCTGTCAGAGCAGAACGACCTTTAAGACTGTTCAGAGGGATTTTTAAAAGCTGTGTAAGTCTTAATCGTCTTCTATTTTACCATCCAATGATTGTGGGGTTCAGTGGTAAATAAAGCTGGGTGTCTGTGGTTTGTGTGAGATCTCTGTCTACCCATCTAGTTGGGGTGGCTGCCGCAGACCCTATGCTCTGTGAGGCTCTGCAGCAGCTGCCTCTTGAACAGGACTTAGGATGGCCTGGGGGTCTGCAGGCCTGATGCAGGGCAGCAGTACAGGTGCCCCTCCCCCACTCACCAGAGAGGAGGAGCTGGAGCACCCCAGCAGCCTGCTCTGCTGCACCCTACTACTCCATCCCCACCCGCTGTGCTCTGACTATGGCAGCAGGAGAGAGTGCCCCGGCCCTAGGTGCTATGCTTCTGTCTGCCATTGTGAAGCAGAGCGCAGTGGCATGGGAGAAAGTGGTAAAATGGAGCTAAGCAGGCTGCCAGGTTGCTACAGCTCCCACCACTGCAACTTGTGGGTATCTGCTTTATATGCAGATGTGGATAACAGCTCATTTTTGCTGATATGGACGTGGATACAAATTTTATATCTAGAACCCTGCAAACCTGCAGATATCTGCATCCACAGAAATCAACAGATCATTTTTGCAGCTGTGGATACGAACTTGGTACCTAGGCAGGGCTCTACCCCACCACTTTTCAAAGCTGATGTTTGATTTTGCCCATGTTCCCAAAGCATTCTGGGTTTGACGAAGATGAATTTACAGTATGTTTTTGGTGTCAACAGCTCAATCTGTGTTTTCAAAAGCATTTGTCTCAGCCACAACTAAACCAGCATATACAGGTTAAGGAGATCAAGTTATCAACCCCCTTTTGGCTGTCCTGCAACATGTGCACTCACTGACTTTTCTCTGAACACAATAATTTACCCTGACCTCCAATTATGGATGAGCAAGGCAGAATGAATTAACTTTCTAAGCCTTGTTAGGATCAAATCAAGGAAAGCAAGAGATAGTTAAGAATAGAACAGGCTGTTGAAAAGGAGGTTGGGCTGGCACACATAGGACATAGAGCATGCAGGCGGAGAGCTGGCTGACTGCACATTTCCCCTTATGTGTCCAGTTCCAAGAACTGATCTTCAAAATAAAACCACAATGTTTGGCTTTTAAAATTCCCCTTTTTCTCTGAGTTTCTAAAACAGGTTAGCCACATTCTCTTCAAAATACATAATGGAGAACTCTTGTGGGAAATGGACTGCTGCATGTAGGGTTTGGCAAGACATGTGGTATGGGGCAGGTATCCAATATGTATTTGCCTCCAGTGTAATCAGTGCAGAATTCATTCAGAAATCAGGGTCACTAATAGTATTTAGGGAATTCCTGCTTTATATACCTATTCTTTAAACTATAGGCGCATACACATCAGCGAGTTCATTTCTCCAAAATGGCCTAAGGTACTCCACAACATACCAGAGCATCCCCTTTTTACCAGGTATTTGAAATTGCTGCTGATATTGGTGTAATGATGAAATACTACTATTCTGGTTTTGTTGCATTAATTCTGCAAACAATCCTTCCATTGCTAAACAAAAAGGTAGGTTTTAGTATTACAAGAGTCTTTTAATTCATTTTAGTCCCTAAATATTTTGACTGATTTTTCTAAGCATGTCAGGTAAATAGCATATATTGCTTCTTCAAACATTCACAAAAAGTCATAACTAAAACTTAACTGCAAAGAAAGTCCACACAGTGTGACATGGCTTTATCATTATTATTAATTTAAAAGTGAACAAGGGATGCTGTGATTCTTGTAATTTTACTTTATGATAACCCTGCATTCTAGTCTATAAATAATAAAATCACTTTGGTCTGTAAAACTGCCAACGACAAAAAGCAGTGTTTGCACTGGCATTAACTGTTGATTCTTCTAGTGAACAAAAAAAAATCATTGAGTAAAATTTGTTTATCTTCAATTCCAGTTACAATCATCCTTTCCAGAACTTGGGTTAAAACAAATTCACATACAAAAAACTTAAAAGTATAGTTAAGGTTACCGCTTACCCTTTCTTGTCTTTAACTCTTCAAAACTCAGAATCACAAACTCTTCGGCTACATCTACATTACTGCAGAAGATCAATCCACTCAGGGTCAGTCTTCTGGGGTTTGATTTTGTGCATGTGCAACATGATGCTATCGGGGTCAAAGTCAACCCCAGTGCTCTTTGCAAGAGGCTAGAAATAAGGAAAGTTGAAGGGCAAAACACTCCTGTTGACCTTCCCCTTCCCTTCAACCTCCCCCTTTGTAGACAGACGTGGAAGTAGACCGCAGATAAGCTGATTATAGCTATGCAATTGGCACAGCTAAAATTGTGTATCTGCTGTCAACATCTATGTCTAACGCAGACAGCCACAAAGAACCAAAAAATGCTCAGAAAAGGTCTTCTCACATATCACCAAAAAGAATGTATTGCAAGAAAAGATTCTTTTAAAAAAATAGAAAAGCTACTGTTGAAATGCTGCTTCCCACAAACTTAGCACTCCTTAGATTTCTCTTACCTATAACTTTAATAATTATTCCTTCCACCACTTTAAAGACATCTAATCCAGATTTAAATAATTTACTCTTCTAATTTTCTGCATTTATTATTCTTATCAGTGCAAAAAGATATTTGATAATATTCCTTATAAACAGTATATTAACCTTTCTGTGGCTGCAGAATCTTTTACAATTTAAGTTTATATTAACACAATGATTATCAGGGCCCTTATCTCTAAGCAAGAACAGATAAATTGATCATGATTTTTTTAAACTTAGCACTGTTAAATACAGAACTGAGCTTGCATATCATACTAATTTTTTTTTGTGGGAGACACTTAATATCCACAACTCTCTTATGCTAAGTCATTGTTCACGCTGGTGATAATCTACCTGTATTAATCATAGCAATAGTTTTGCTTAAAAAACTACAACTGCATCTGTAAGACTTACACAAAGAACTAAATATGTATATATAGATTTTTAACCTGATGATCATTGTTTTCAGAACTTAAAATCCAAAGTCCTATATATTTGGCATGGATATTAAAAATTAATGAGTATTATTCATGAATTATTTGCTCTGCTGTTAATCTCCAAAATTTTGTCTCCTTGCAGTGAAATGTGCTATTAGTCAGTTGCCATTCATCAGTACAAAATTAATTGTATTTCAATGGTTCTATGGCTGTGTCTACACTAGCCCCAAACTTCGAAATGGCCACGCAAATGGCCATTTCGAAGTTTACTAATGAAGCGCTGAAATGCATATTCAGCGCTTCATTAGCATGCGGGCGGCCACGGCACTTCGAAATTGACACAGCTCGCCCCGACAGGGCTCCTTTTCGAAAGGACCCTGCCTACTTCGAAGTCCCCTTATTTCCATCTGCTCATGGGAATAAGGGGACTTCAAAGTAGGCAGGGTCCTTTCGAAAAGGAGCCCCATCTGGACCAGCCACACGGCGGCAAGGTGCGTCAATTTCGAAGTGCTGCGGCCGCCTGCATGCTAATGAAGCGCTGAATATGCATTTCATTGCTTCATTGGTAAACTTCGAAATCGCCATTTGCGTGGCGATTTCGAAGTTTGGGGCACGTGTAGACACGGCCTAAGGCTGTGTTTTTAAGGTTAACAATTCTGAAGAATAAAAAGTTCTCTCAGGTAAGGCAATGAGTACTCTGCCATAATAGATACTAATTAAAGGGCTATATGACTTCAGAAATATCACACAGCGTATTATCATAACTTTGGTTTCAATACAAAGCAAACCGCAGTAATGTAGCACTTTGGTTTCAAAGACTAGTAAGATTATCCTTCCTGATGCCACTGCACAGGTATGTTTTGGTCACTCTACGTCATGTGTACACTACAAAAATAGTAACAGAGAAGAAGCTGTGCTAGTCTATACACTATCAAAACAAAAAGCAGTCAAGCAGCACTTTAAAGACTAGCAAAATAGTTTATTAGGTTAGCTTTAGTGGGACAGACCCACTTCTTCAGACCATAGCCAGACCAGAAGTTGCTTACTTCAAAGTAAAACTTGAAAGTAACAGACTTCAAATTTATACCCTACCTCGAAGTAGGGCACTACTCCATTTCCAGGAATGGAGTAAGGACTTCAAATTTGGGCTCCCTACTTTGAACTTACTTTCAAAGTAAGGAAAACATGTAGACTCTCTGCAGGCTACTTTGATGTAGCACTTAACTTCACACTCAACTTCAAAGTTAGTTCCTTCTGTAGACACACCCTATGTTATTCCACCAAGATACAGGTACCTGTTATTGTATTCATAAACTTGTATCAGCACTCAAAACTGACTTCTGCTTTACATCCACTCCCAGGGAAAGCTGAACACAAAATTTTATTTTTCCAGTAAATTGCAAATAATCCAATATACCACACTTCTCTTTCCTTTGAAGGTTAGAAGTATAAATGTTTTAGTATTGCCAAACCCCCCAAGCCTTAAAAAAAAACCACACACACATCACACACAAAAACATCATAAAATTGGTTTAAAAATTCTGAGATTAAAATAGAGGCAAGAAGGGTGAGGTACCATGTTTTACTTGACCAACATCTGTTGGTAAGAGAGACAAGCTTCCAAGCTATACATAACTCTTCTTTGGGTCTGGGAAAGGTACAAGATCACAATAAAGAAACCACAAATAAAGTAGAATGTATTTGCCTTTTTACTGTTGTAGGTAAGCTTGCAAAAATTTAGCTTTAACGAAAAACGGTGCTCATCTTTACTGGTTGTTGAAAAGGGGTTTTACTTGCCCTCTCTCACCTTCTGCTACATCTGCTTCCAATTATCTACACTTCCACCTACTCTCACACTTTTCCTCATGGCTGTACCCCTCATTATCCCTCTTTACTATCCCTTCCTGAGCTTTTTCAGCCTCCTTCATCCTCCCCATTTTCCTTTGACTCCCTTAGCACTCTGCATTCTTCTGCTGGGCTCTCTCCCACGGTTCAGTGTAACCTCTTCAATCTGCCTTCTGCTTCTCAAATTCCTTTCCCCTCTGCGTGCTCCTAAATCCTCATGCCTGGAACCTTCCCTGCAAACTCCATTTTATCTCCAATCGGTCAGCAACGTCACCCCAGGCTCCCGCCTAGCTATTGCAGCACCGGCCAGACACGACATTGCCCAGCCCCACCATATTACCGACTTTCGCGCTACAAGCCAAAATCAAACTTCCCCCCTTCCCAGAACAAGGCTCACACAGAGCCCCCAGCACTCCGGGACGAGGGCCCCGGCCCACAGCGCGAGGCTGCCCTGGGCCCGCTGTGCGCCCCTCCCCTCCTCCCCCACCAAGTAGTTACGCGAATTTGCCGACCAGCGGCAGCGCGTCAGCTCCGTCTAGAGGCGCCCGCAGCGCCAGGCCAGCACGGCTGTCATGGGGGGCAGGGCCCGGGGGTTTTAATCCAGTGACTGAGAGCGGACGGGAAGCGGGAGGCGTAGTTACGACCCTGCTACAGGAGTGGGACCTGGGACGCCAATGGGACTGGACCGTGTTGCGCCACCACACAGCTTGTCCGGCCTCAGGGGCGCGGCTGCACGGCGCACAGAAAAAGAGCTGGGCCCGTTCTCACCAACCCTTTTCCTGCCCCTCCTCCTCCCCCCCCGTTAGCAACGCGGCAGCCACCTTCCCGCCAACTCCAGCGAGGTGAACAGGCCACGCCTGCGCATAAGGCGCGAAGGCGGGGCGGAGGCAGAAGAGAAGGTCGTTACTGCGTGACGTCACTGCGCGCGTGGCTCTTGCGGCGTGACGCAGCACGTTGCGGGGGAGACCTATAAGTTCCCTTCCCCCAGCCGTTAGCGCTACGGGTTCTGCCTTGGAGGGGTGGGACGTGGCGGCTTCTTCCTATTCCGGGCAACTTCTAGCCTCAGGCCTCGCGTTTCCTGCCTTCGTCGTCCGCGGGGGCGGGCACATTGCTCTGCTGCTGGCGCCGGTCCCGGGGACGGCGCTCGTTGAGGGTGGGGTGTCCCAGCCCGCAAGCGCGTGGAGGGGCTGGTGCCCCGCAGGGCCAGCTGCTGAGCGCCGGCCCAAGCCCAGGAGGATTCCTGCCCCGCCTTCCTTTGGAACCAAACGTGTCCCTGCGCCGCCCGCTCTCCGCTCTGCCTTGCGGAGTTGGGCTTTGAATGGCCGGTGCGGAGCGGTCTCGGGCGGATCCCGCGGCAGCCGCTTGCGAGGGGCGGGGTGGGCTTGCCTGGTTACATGCTGCCTTAGCTGCTGGCCAGGGTGCAGCTGGAGGCGTTGCCACATGATCCTCGGGGGCGGGGCTGACTCAGGCCTAGCGTGGGTCCGGGCTGAGGTGCGAAGGAGTCTGCCAAATGTTTTCCTGCAGGGGGTGAGGCGGCTGCGCTGTGGGGGGCCCCACGGGGTCTGCTGAGGCTATAGCACGTGAGTGTTGGCTGTGGTCTTCATGACACTGCCTGGAACTGAAATGTCTCACATCTGCAAGTGCTTGAATGCCACCTGCACATTGGTGATGTCCTTGCAGCACTGCTGTTCTACAGAGATTTCTGTGTCAGTGGGAGTCTTTCTGGTTGCTTATTGAATTCACCTCACCAAGAATTAACAGGTCTGCAGAAGAATGTCAGTGGTGTGGTTCTACATACAAGGGTTTGCATCTGCTTCATAAACAGGGAAGTAGGAATGTGGAGGGTGTTGCAATGCCCCTGGGTTTTGCACCTGCTTCCCTGCATCCAGGCATCAGCTTTGCTTGTCCTGGTCTCTGGCTGACTGCTCCAGGATCCAGTTGACCCTGGTGGCTTTGCTACCCCCAGGGTCCCACCATCCCCACAAACTTTGCATCCTGTTATACCTGGGGTCCAGGCCGCTGGCCTTAGAGGCGCCACTGCTCCTTAGGGTCCTAACTCTGAGCTGGGGCTCTGGTCCTGGTCTCAGCCAGTGGCTTTGCAGCTGCATCCAGCTAGGTTGCTAACTCTCTTGGATTAGATGTTCGGGATGCCATTTGCATCAATAACATCCAATCCTGGGAAATTGGCAACCCTAGGTGTGACCCCACCCAGGGGTGATGAGATATGCTGTGATGGATGGGAGGTCTGTTATCCTTCTCTAGACATTCAAGCTATTCAGTTAACTAAATTACTTTAAATGGTTAAACCCAGAGATAGTGAATCCCTGAGAATCTTCAGGCAGTTTTATCAGGCAGCTATCTGAGCCAATGGGAGGAGAAAGTGGGATTTGAATTGGAGGCAATAATTTGCCTGGCAGTCTTTTCTGTGGGCAGAAGAGAGAGAGTGAGATGAAATGAACCAGGGGCTAGGTGTCAGAGGGGTAGCCCTGTTAGTCTGTGTCCATAAAAACAAAGAAGTCCTGTTGCACTTTATAGACTAACAGATTTTTTGGAGCATAAGATTTTCTGGGCAAAGACCCACTTCATCAGATGTATGTATGGACCAGGTATGGAATTTTTCAGTAATCCTGTAAGGGATTGCCTCTTGGAACAACAGATATGTGAGAAGAAGGGGATATTTAGTCAGATGTGATAGTTTAAAAATTACAATGTACAGGAAAGGGTGCTTATGTCAGCCTGTGATATCCCAGAAACAAAACCCAAAATTATAAAAATAACTGACTCCCATGGAAATGATTTAGTGTTTTAATCTACCTTTTTAAATTGCTTTGTAAAATTTAGCAGTTAGGTCTTTGTTTTGTTAATAAAATCATCTTTTTAAGACTATGATCTGATTCCTGTACTCTAGAAAGCAGGAGGTTCTGTGTGCTTACCTGCGACTGAAAGGTTAGCTATTAAGAAATTACAGTTTGTCTTCAAGCTCTCTCCCAAGAGTGGGTTAAGATTTTCGGATTATGCCACAGAGAGACATCCCAAGTGTGTCTTCATGGTACTCATATGGGTTTTTCCACTTGGGTGGTGGCAGCATATCACCCAGTGTCAGGGAATCAGTGACCGTTTGGAGTTTTTGCAAGCAGGAGCCTTCAGTGGCAGTGTCCTTCTGTACTTGGAGTGCCAGAATGGGGATCGGTTTTGACAGATGAAAATAGGGGGTGGTGGTGAAGTGTAGCTCATGATCCCCACACTAATAGTAATTCCACTGCCACTAATCTGCTTAACTACACCTCCAAGAAGACATGCCTTTTTAACATCCTGAAGCACATAGCTAGTGCTGCTGAAGATTTAGGTGCAGAATAGGTGCTCATAGAATTGAGTTTCTAATACTAAGAGTTATTGAATCCTTGCTATGCACCCAAAGTGTAAGCGTCAAATTGGTAATACTGTTATGTGAAAATTGGTATAAGTCATATTTTGAGTTATGTGTAATGTGCAAACGTGAAAGAAACAGTTTGTGCCCCAATATGCTTACAGTTCTGTAAGAAGTAAGTTTATACTCAATACAGGGTTAGTTAATGTTCAGTATTTAAAAGTCCCAGAAGTTCTGATTTGCACAGTTGCTTTCATTTATGGATCTTAATTCAGTACCGTTTGTAAAACACTTTGTCTCATATAAGAAGCAAGGAAGCATTACATTTGGTGAAACTGAGGCATGGAGGGAATGTGCACTGTATGAGATTTCAAAGCTAGTGTGTGGCAAGACTGGTTATCAATACTCTGCAGTATCTACTAGATCAGTGGTCATTAGACTGGGGTGTGCTCCCCTGGGGATGTGTGGAGGAACATTCGGGGTGCATGGTGGGACCCAGGGCAGCTCACAGTGGGGATGGGAGTACCCCCAGCTATAATTTAGTGTCTCTCTGGCTCCCAGGTGCACCCCTGCTCTCACCTGAGGGGCTGGGGTGGGGAGGGATAGCTCAGAGGTTAGAGCAGTGACCTTGTAAACCTGGGGTTGTGAGTTTAACCCTTGAGGGGACCTTTCAAGGTTTTGGGCAGGTAAGATTTAAACAGAAAAATCTGTCAGGAATGGTGATAGGTCCTGCTGTGAGTGCAGGGGCCTGGACTCATCCTCTTAAGCTGAGTTGAGCCCCCTACTCCTGTCCTTGTCTTAACCCCTCCAGCCCATGCTTGTCTTGGGTGGGCATAAATTAGCTATTGGAAAAAATGGTAAGGCTTCAATTCAGATCTCAGCTCTTTTAAGTACTTGTCAAAATAATGAAATGTGCGGTACTTGATATTAGTGTAAAAACAAATGGTTTGGTTTCTTGAGTAGACTATTTGCTGTAGTCTTGTTAATAACATTAGCACTGGAAATTACACAAATATAGCATACATCTGTTTACATGGTGTGTGTGTGTGGGGGGGTGTGTGTGTGTCTCCCCCACAGAAAGGCCTTGTGATTGTGCTACGTTAAACTCAAGCATGACTTTTATGTGGCCAGGACCATTTCATGGATTTTTGTGTTGCGTTAAAATGTAATTGTCAAGTATGGAAATACTTCAATGTTTCAAATCTACAGGTCAAAGATCTTACTTTTCTTTGTTCTTTGTTCTTCTTCTCTGGAGGCAAGTGTAATGTCAGATCACATGTATGTGAGCCTTGCGAGAATGCTGTGCTGCTTTAAGAAGTTTTTAGCTGAAAACATTAAACTTATAGTATTAGGAATTATGTTTATTTTTAAAATGGGAAATAAAATTATTGCTGCTTTAGGTTTTATAAGCTTTTGAGCAGTATTAATTCAAAGTACTTATTATTGTGATTTCTGGACTAAAACAGCTTTTAAGCCTTCTGTCAGATTTCAGGATGTGTTGGAATCATTAAAGAAAACAAATAGTCATAGTATTGTAATTTAACGGTATTTAGTACTTTCCAAAATACATGAAACAATGTTGTTGTACAGTGTCCATGAATTATTTTGTGCCTTAATGAATGAACAGTAGACTGAATACTTCAATATTCTATATTTTACTAAACGTAATTGGTGAGATGCTTTTTGCAAGTAAGAATTGACATGGAAGGACTGTTTTATTTGCCATAACATTAGCAGGGTGAATAAAGGTAAGTAAGAAAATCAGTATCTTTACCAAAAATTTTAACTTGCTGATACTATTTATAGTGATACTTGGGCCTGCTCTGCGCTTCAAATTTAGGACAGTGTAGCTGCAGTTTTCAAAGGTATGAAAAATCCACACTTCTGACTACTGTAGCTGCAGTGACCTGAACTCTGGTGTGGATGTGGCTATGTCAACAAACCAGTGCTTCCACTAACCTAGTTTCTGTTCCTTAGGGAGATGGAAAAACTCCTGTCGTAGGTCCTAGCAACCGTACAGCTGTATGCTAGCAGAGCTATGGTGTGCTAGCAGTGCCATTATGGTCCTGATCATGTACACATGGCCTTCTGAAACACTGCAAGATTCCTAGGTGTTTTAGGCAACATGCAACATGTCTTTGAAAGATTCTCTCTGCATGTGTTTGACCCATTCAAAATAAAGGCATTTCTCTTTCTCTTATGACAGAGGGTAATTCAAGTGCCAAAAGAAAGGTGTAGATAGCCTGTCTTTCTCTTAGCCAGTTCTTTAATAAGCATTTCAATGGGTCTGTTGGCTTTAATTATGGTCTGCCTGCAGCCCCTATTCTTGGGATATTTTGCTTTCATCTGGCCCATGCAACTCCACGGCAGCTAATCTCCTGGGCAGCTGTCTAAGTGCTTAGTTCAGAGGGTTTGTTTCTAGTCTGGATATGTCTAGATTCCTTTTGTGCTTTCTATATTATATTGATGTTCGCATTAATACATATGTTCCTAGGTAGGTACTTACAGACAAGTCACCCCGAAGTTCTGATTGTTAAGCTAAAGTGACTCAAGAAATTCAACATATCACTATAAGGCATGTTTTCTAACCCTTGAAATCACTCATGGCTCTTCTCTCAGCCTGCTTTAATTTATCAACATCCTTTTTGTATTGTGGACACCAGAACTAGGCACAGTACTTCAGTACTGGTTGTACCAGTACCAGATAAGAGGTAAAACAACTGTCTTTTTGCTATGTCCTGTTTTGCTGTGTGAATTGCCATTCTGCTTACTTGCCTTGACTTCTGCCATGCAGGTCACATGCAGATAACTATCGAGTACTATGCCTAGCCACTCTCGAATTCCATACAGGATGACACCTGCATGTCATTAGGCAGACTCAGCCTTCCACCCCAGAAACGTAGTCTTGTACTATTCAGTTACTTGCTAAGCAATACAAGCTCCTAACACCATTGTTTTATCAGAGAATGAATATACACCTGACCTCATTAACGTGAGAAGAACAGTCAAACATAAGGGCTATTATAAGAGCTCAGTGGGGAGCTATGCATTTGAGGGAGCATTTGAGAGACGACTTCAGTGGTCAGCCCCAGTAGTGTTCTGTGCTAGACTGTTCTTTGGGTCTGGAACTTCTGTGGCTAGTAGGAATGGTGTAGTTCTTGCTGTGGATTTAAATACATGAATTGATGTTTTCCTGAAGATATGTGTGTGATGGTACTTGCTGTGTGTGTATAAATAGCATGTGCTTTGAGTACCACGGTGTAGTCTGTAATGTGTTGTGAACTAATGATTATAATTATATTCTTACCAAAATAGAAAGTTGCGTGGCAAAAGCGGTACAGGAAAAAAATTGTGCAAAAAAGGAAAATCAATGTAATTAGACTTTGACATTGGAAAGACAGCAAACATTTCTGTCGATTTGCAGTGCACAAATATACCCCATTGTGGCTACACGTACACTGACCTGTGAGAAATGCTGTTTGTGAAGATGTGGGTTTCTTTGGTGTTCCTTGATAACACATGCTTACTGATGTTTCAGATATGTTGTTTCTGTGCACAGCACTACTCTCCAGTCCTAGCCGTAGTAAGGACAACTCACTAAAAGCAAGAAGCAGTGGGGAAAGAATGTAGATGGCAGGAAATACTAACATTTTGATCCTTATTGCAAAAGTATGAGTGTAGGGTATTAGCAGTGAATATTACCACTGTTTTTCAAAGGTGGTGGTGGTTTTAGCTGATATCTCACTCCTCAGGGTCACTAAGGCTCAAAGAGCATAGCTGCTGTTGGTATCCTGAAGCTATTAGTTGTTCAGGACTGTCAAAACCAAAAGGGATTGTGAAGAACTACAAAAAGATCTCAGCAAACTGAGTGATTGGGTGGCAAAATGGCAAATGAAATTTAATGTGGGTAAATGTAAGGTAATGCACATTTGGAAAAAATAAGCCAAATTACACGTACAACATGATGGGGTCAAATTTAGCTACGACAGATCAGGAAAGGAATCTTGGAGTTATAGTGGATAGTTCTCTGAAGACATCCACACAGTGTGCAGCGGCAGTTAGTAAAGCAAATAGGATGTTAGGAATTATTAAAAAAGGGATAGATAATAAGACGAAGAATATCATACTTCCCCTATATAAAACTATGGTACGCCCACATCTTGAGTACTGCGTGCAGATGTGGTCTCCTCACCTCAAAAAAGATATATTGGTATTAGAAAAGGGCGACTAAGATGATTAGGGGTTTGGAACGGGTCCTATATGGGGAGAGGCTAGAGAGACTGGGACTTTTCAGTCTAGAAAAGAGGCGACGGAGGGGCAATATGTCAGAGGTATATAAAATCATGAATGGTGTGGAGAAAGTGAATATAGAAGAATTATTTACCTTTTCCCATAATACAAAAACTAGGGGACACCAAATGAAATTGATGGGTAGTAGGTTCAAAACTAATAAAAGGAAATTTTTCTTCACACAGCGCACAGTCAACCTGTGGAACTCCTTGCCGGAGGAGGCTGTGAAGGCCAGGACTCTCTTAGGGTTTAAAAAAGAGCTCGATAAATTTTTGCAGGTTAGGTCCATAAATGGCTATTAGCCAGGGGTAAAGTATGGTGCCCTAGCCTTCAGTACAGGGGCAGGAGATGGATGGCAGGAGATAAATCACTTGATCATTGTCTTCTGTTCTCCTTCTCTGGGGCACCTGGCATTGGCCACTGTCGGCAGATGGGATACTGGGCTGGATGGACCTTTGGTCTGACCCAGTATGGCCATTCTTATATTCTTATTTGGGCTCATATGCCACTAGTGAATAATTCTCAAACTGTGGGTTGTCACCCCAAAGTGGGTCAAAGCCACATTTTGTTGGGGCTGCCAGCTTTGGTGGTAGGCTTGCTGGGACCAAAGCCTGAGCCCCACTGCTTGGGGTTGGAGCAGAAGCCCTTGGACTTCAGCCCTAGATGGCAGGGCTCAGATTACAGGTCCCCTGCCTGGGGCTGAGTCCTTTTTCTTTGGCTCCCTCCCCAGTGCCTTCGGGTAGCTTGGGTCACATGGGCTCAGGCTATAGTCCTCATTGCTGGGATTATGTAGGAACTGTTGTCAGAAGTCAGTTGTACAATGAAGCATGACAATCCTGTGTTAGCTTGTTCCATTGCAATGGTGCCAGCCAAAGTTGTCACAATTGTATGGGAAAGCAGCCTACTGAGGAGAAAGACATAAGGCAGCCATCTCTGAAACTTTCAGGAGAGGACTTTAGGGTCTCTCCATCTAAATTTCATTTAGATCTCTCAGGAAGATACAAGGGACTTTCCTGTGAACGTGGACAAACTGTGCTGTGTGGCATTTCCTTGTCTAACCCAGCAGGAGGATGAAATCAGATGCCAACTGTGCCTCTATTTTGTTATACAGGAAGATGTAGCTGTCCTAGTAAAACTTTCAAAAGCTAATACCTATGTTTTGTTAACTTCAGGTTAGGCTGGATGCTGTAAGAACAAATGCATGCATATATTTACTATGGGTTCCTTCCCCTTCATTGGTCTCATCCATGCTTGGTTGCCAGGGCTGGCTAGACAGCAGTGATGTCATGAGCAGGTCCTAGGTCATGGCATGGCTGGAGTCACTGCTGAGTCTTTCACTCCTACGTTTCATTGCTTATGGCAGGGGTCCTTGTCTCTGCTTCCTCTGAAGCATCCATTGTGGTCTCTGGGATGATAAGTGTTTCTGTAAAGTGTGGCACGCAGCTCATTATGAAAGTGACAGGTATGTGGCTTAGCAACAGCTGTATTATTGTGCCTCCTGGTCTTGTGGTGTGTTTGGCACATTTTCTTTGCTTTCACATGATGTTGCTACAGCTTCCTGTTGTTCCCCTTTGTCAGCATTCCCCAGACGATCTGTTCATAGATGTTCACGTTTCTGTGGATTGTTTGTACTTTTGCATACATAGCCTCTTCTCCCCATGGGCCTAGGAGGTTCTGGATCTCCTGTCTATTCTAGGTGGGAGTTTCTCATATATATATATATATATATATATATATATATATATATATATATATATATATATATATATATATATATATATATATATATATAGACCTAGCACAGGCATGTGGGCAGTTGGACTTAAGGGGTAGCTGCTACGATTACGCTACAGTGATCTGTTGACCGAAGTCCCTGTTGGAAGAGATTTCCCAACAAAACTTCTATGGACAGTACAGCTGCACAAAAGCCAATTGGAACAGCACTCCACTCTATCTACAGAGTCGCTGGACTGCCTGGCTGTTCTCTTGATGCAACAGGCACCCAGAAGCACAGCAGACAAGACTGCCCGTTGTTATGGATGCCCTGTCTGTTGAGAGAAGGGCCGCCCCCCCCAGTGTCCACACAGCTTTTTTTGTTGACAGAATCTGTTGACAGCAGCACTATACCTGATGGCTGAGAGGCAGACCACTGCCAGCGAAAGTGCTGAGTTTTGTCGACAAACTGTTGACAATGTATTTTTTTGTGTGGATGTTCCACCAGTTGGGTCGACAAAACCAGGATTTTGTTGGCATAACTCGCTAGTGTAACCGTAGCCCTACTTGAGTAACTTTGAAACACCTTTTCCTGATTACTCAAGTTTTAAAGAGGAGGTGACTTTCAGTCTCTCTGACCTCTGGGCAGCGGAGTTTAATAATGTGACCAGAGAGATCATTCACAGGCAGTGGAACATTGTTGGAAAGATGCTGGAGGACTAATATGGTCAACAGAGGTCAAGCAATGTCTGCACTAGCAGAGCATTGACCTCATTACATTGGCTGTGGCTCCACACCACTGTATTGCCTAAAGGGGGTGTAGACATGCACAGATATTTTGCAAGGTAGCTTATGTCAAACTTAAGTGTGAGTAGGGGTGACCATCTGTCGCATTTTTCCCAGGACAGTTCCTTATTTAAGCTGTCTCACAGGCGTTCTGACTTTTTTAAGGAAATGGGCAAATTCTCCTGTATTTTGCAGGGTGCCTGGTGTCTCAAGGCAGCTGCCTCTGCCACTAGGGAGCTCCTCCACTGGGAGGCTGCCCCATTCCCTGACACCCCACGGAGGCAGCTCCACTACTGGTGAGCTCTGCCGTGAGGCATCCACCTCATTTCCAGTTATTCCCCTGAGGCTGTGGAGCCTCCATCCTCCACTCCTCCTCATCAGATGGCTGTGGAGCCCTCATCCCATATGCTTCACTGTGGGGCAGCTGCCCCCCATCACTGAGGAGGCCTGGCATAGAACAACAGCTGCCACCCCCATTCCTGGAGATGGGTGTCCCATATTTGCCATAGGGCAATGTGGTCACCCTACTGTGGTCCCAAGTTCTAGGATTATCAGTGCAATCTGAGTTCAGCCTTTGGGGAGAATTTTGTTCTCCAGGTAAAGTTTGAGTGGGGAAGAATCATATCTGTCAAGTTGCTAGAACCCAAATAATGGGAATCAGTGTGTGGCAAAGAATCAAAATGCTGAAAATAAAAACTATCCATTTAGGAAACTGAAAAATCCCCTGGGCTCCTTTCTTTAACAGAAGGAATCTTCCTATAATCTTGATTCCGTGATACTTAATTTGAGGTAAGTATTTTTAGGGAAATACATATAGTCTGTGTGGACTATAGATCAATTAAATGAAAACATGTGGCATCCCTTAAAAATGAAGTGCATATAAGAGGTATGGGGAAGAATTTCTTTTGAAGCTTTTACGTTGAGAGGAGAGAGGGGCCAGGAAAGTTTGAAAGCAAGGAGCTATGGGATACTACCATCTCTGGTCAGTTTCAGTACATCTTCTTCCCTAATATAAAGTCAGAGACATACACAGTTACAAATAGTTTAAATTTCTACAAATGTTTATCCAATATACGATATTTTAAAATTTTAACTCTATTTTAATGCAGATTTACAAACTGTTAAACCTGAGAGATTTTCTTTGAAAACTTCTTCTATTTCAGCATTCATTGTTGCTATCTATGTAGTCTTGAGTACAGGAGCAATGGATCAGTCTGAATTTTTAAATTTGTTCATTACTTGCCATATAAAGACGAAAAAAAATGGCTAGCTTTATTGTCCACATTCCTCTCTTATGGTATCTACATAATAAATTTTGCTCTCTATTTGCTTGAGTTGCTAGATGTCATTATTTTGTGTCTTATACTTTTGTCGGAGCATTGGGTAAAACATGCATACTTATTTGTAGGGTTTCTCTGCATAATTTCAGTTTCATAGTGTATCTCTCTAAGAAGGTCTTGGGCTCTCAGGTATGTCTCCCAGTGTACCTGAGAGTTGTTGGACTCTTTAAAATGTGGGGCTTTAGTCACAAGGCACGTGAGTAGGAGCAACCATGTGACTTGCAGTGAGTAAGACAGAAATTAACTCACCTCCTAGATAGGGCAGTAGGCTGAAGAGATCCAAATTTAAAGAAGCTCTAGTAGTGAGTCTTTCCACAACAGCCAGGAAAGGGTTATCTCATGATGAAAGCTGTGGCCTTTCATTTCCTAACAGTAGAAAGCAGGAAAGGTCCTTGGTAGTACATTGTATTGTTTTGGGCATATTTGTTTCATGTTTATTCACCTCTGTGTAGCACAAGTATGTAAAACCGAATTTGAGCACTGAGCTCTTTTGGACTGCCTGTCTGGTTAACCTGTCTACCCACTGGTTTATGAGCTGGTAGTACTGTACAACTGCTTATTGGCTTAGATGTTTACCAGCTTACTGTGTAACAGAAATGGATGAACCTCTTCAGTTCTATAGCTTGGTGATTTCAATATGTCTCAGTTCATTCAGAACAAAGTGGATGGTCTGGAGATAGCACACTTTCAGAATTAAGAAATTAGGAATTAAAATCTGAATTTTCAACCCAGCGTTGCTATTTCTCAAATATTATTCTTTAAATAAATGGTGCAAGTGCATAAAGCAGAAAAATATTGTTACAAAATAAAAAGGACTGTAAAAAATCTCATACAGATACGCTGTCTTACCCCCACAATGTTATGATGAATTGAACAATCTCCCACTAACAGTTTACTGGAAAAGTGCCTATAATTAATAATTTGTCTGGGTGTTCAATGGATTTTATTGTTGCTGTATTCAACAAATGCTTTTGCTTTGCTGAAAGTGGAAAACAAGTTGGTCTTACTTTTGGAAAGAAATACTTTTCCTTGTACCTAAATGATTCAGCTGCCTTTTGTTGTATTCAAAAATGTTTTATTCTATTCAGCAAAATGGAGCTGAAGAACAATTGGGCAAATCTTTAGATACATATTATCTTTCCAAAAGCCTCAACAAACTGCCTTTGATTGTATTGTTCCTAATGGCAGAGAAGAAAATAACCTTGAAAGCATTTGATACCCCATTTTCTGCTTCCAGGAAAAAAAAAAACTCACCTTCCATGAGTCACTTCCTAGTTAAAGGTGTTCACTTGCATCCATTTACAGGTCAGTCGCATCCATCCAACTCTAGAGGATGTTCTTTAGCTTACTCTGTGATATTTCATGTTTGTCATTTCCTCTAAGCTTGCAACTCTTTATTTCAATTTAAAGCATTAATCTTTCCTATGAGAAGTGATTTCAGGTATTGGCAGGATCATGAGCTGCAAAGATTGCATCTGTGGTTTTCTGTTAACAATCTACAGTTTTAGCTCAGAATTATCTGTAAGCTGATGGTGTTACAACAGCGATAGGCTAGTCAGTGAGACTGATGAATGGCTTTCCTTCATCTCAGTGGGTTGCAAGATTGTTCTAACCAGGTTGTCCCCATGGGATAGGGTAGTTTTGCTAACTGCAATTGTAAACCTAGAATTTGTTGGGATATGCTGATTGACCCACAATAGCACTTCGGAGACAAAGGGAACATGTGGCTCTCGCAGCCAATGTTGTGTGCCATCAGTATGCACCTCAATTCACGTGGCCTTGCTTTACATGCATTTCACTTTAGTAATACTGGTAGGAAAAAAAATACATGGATGGCAACTAGCAGAATCTGGCAACCCTGCGTTAAGGCCACAGTAAACAAAATGTGTTACAGGCCACACACAACCCAAATGGGCTGCAAGTTGCCCATCACTGTTACAGCCTTACCCGGTATCACGTTCTGCAAATATTGGTCTGTATTGTGTTGACCCAGTCACGGGGTTCCATCTGTTTCCAAGTCAATTTGGTGTGCACAGACTAGCTGCTATTTCTACCTCTGGAATTCAAGGACATGCTTCCTTTCTCAGCCTTCTTGTCGTGTGTCCCTCCCCCACCGCCCCACAGCTTTAGGGTGTTGGAACTCCACAGTCCAGCTGTTGTTATCCCCAAGACCAGTGCCTCGGCTCTTCCTCCTGTAACTTACACATTCTTTCTGAGTTACACCAGACTGTGAGCATTCCTGGCTTCTAGTTTAACCCCTCTGGAGATACCATGGCAGGAAAGCAAGGAATACAGGCATAACAAAGGAATTTCTTAATCACAGTGACCTTACTCCTCAAAAGAACTCCAGTGTTACAAACGTCTGAAAATAGTAAAAGTCCTGGGTTGCATCATCCTCTTGTCTGAACTTACTCCTTTTTTGTGAGTTGTTTTCGTGTTTCAGACTGAACAGATCTAGCCTATCTTCTTGTTCCCTTAAGTCCTTCTTGTGTGGTAGTGATCCAACCCCTCCCAGTCATCCAGAGCAGAACCTGTTGTTAAATAGTCACTAACTCCTTGTCCTGCACTGTGAGAAACACCCATCTTCTATGTAGAAGAACTATTCTACGGTGGCAATGGCAGTAGATTTCAGACATGATGGCTTCTCAGTGTTAGTCCTTCGCAGGGTAGATGGATTTTTAAATTGAAGAGATTTAAATTATCAATTGAAATAATGATTTAAATCACCAAGTAGAAAGACTTACTTTAAATAAATTGATTTTAATTAGTTTTTCCATTTCCACTTATTTTCTAACAAAATGTGCGTTCTCATTGGCTGATATAACCAGTAAAACATTGATTTGTAACAAAACAGAGCCTTTACATTGGGTGTGGTATATATTTTACTTTTTGCTCTTGATTTGTGTCAAGCTGCCTTAGAATGGTAAATGAAATTTAATTAAACATACAAAACACAATATTTCTTAAATGTTTTGGGTATATAAACATCTCATATCAAAACATCTGTCATGCTTATAACTAAATGATAATGAGAGTGGTCATGCTGGATCAGATCTAACGTCCATCTAGCACAGTATCCTGTCTCCCAGCAATGGATAATGCTAGGTGCCCCAGAGGGAATGCATTCCAATGCACTTCCTTTCTTGGGTATTGTCACTAGCATGGCTCTTGTCCAGTCCTTAGGTGCCTTCCCTTTTTCCATGCTATGTTACGTAGTCAGTGTATTTCCTGAATCATACTTTTTCCACCATATTTAATCATCTTTCCCGTGATCTTTTCATTTCCAGAGCTCTTATTGTTCTTCAGTTGTTTCTCTGCTCTTTCTACTTCCTCTTTTGAAGTATAGTCTCAATCTTTATCATATCCCCTGGCAGAGTTCCAGAGGTTGACTTTGTGTGAAGAAATGCTTCCTTTTGTTTATTTAAAACCTGCTGCTATTAATATCATTTGGTGATCTCTAATTCTTGTGTTATGAAGAGTAAATAACAAATCCTTGCTTAATTTCTCTGCACCAGTCATGATTTTATAGAACTCTATGCTATCCCTTCTCCCCTTAGTCTTCAGCTTGGAGAAGAGAAAAATCCCAGTCTTATTCTTAACTTGTACAAAAGCTATTCTATTCCCCTGGTCATTTGTCCCCCACCCCCACTTTTTTTTTTTTTTTTAAAACCATCTTTTCCAGTTTTAGTACATCTTTTTTGAGGAGGTGCAACCACACTTGCATGCATCATTCAAGATTTTGGCGTACCTATGGGTTTATATAGAAGCAGTATGTCCTCTTCTGTAATGATTCCCAACATTCTGTTTAGTTTTTGTCTGTTTTCAGAAAGTTATCTACAGTGACTCCAAGATCTTTCTTGAGTTGCAACAGCTAATTTAGACTAGGGCTGTTAATTGCAGTTAACTCATGTGATTGATTTTCTCTCCCCCCCCCCCCCCCCCAAAAAAAAAAAAAGTGAACAGTCAGCTTTAATCACATTGTTAAAATAGAATATCAGTTGAAATTTATTAAATCTTTCCAGAGTCTTTCTACATTTTCTGCTATATTGATTGCAATTATATCACAGAATATAAACTGTAAAATGTTCATGTTACTATTGCACATATTTGCCCTATGATGATAAAAACAGCATTTTTCACTTCACCTCATACAAGTACTCCAATACAATTTGTTTATTTTGAAAGTTCAGCTTCAGAAATATAAAATATTTTGGTTATATAACTGCTGTCAAAAACAAAACAGTGTAAAATTGCAGAACCTACAAGTCTACTCAGTGCTGCTACTTGCTCAGGCAGTGACTTAGAGAAGCAAGTTTGTTGACGTTTATGGGAGATAATACAGCCAACTTCTTGTTTACAGTGTCACCTGAGAAAGAGATGCAGTGTTCGCCTGGCACCTTTTTTAGCTGGAATTGCAGTGTATTTATGTGCTATTTATACAAAATGTTCATATGCCCCTTTAGCTGTGGCCACCATTCCAGAGGACATAATTCTATGCTGATAACACTTGTTAAAAAAGTGATTATTTAAACTTGCAGTTCAGCTCCAAAGGGGAGACGTGTATGTTAACTGCTTTATTTTACCAGCATTCTGTCATATGTTTTATGTTATAGCAGACATGGTTGGTGAACTAATATGTTTGTTTTTCAGAATGGTTTCAGTGCATAAGGTACCAATGTGAGGTTTCTAAATACAGCTGTATCACTCAACCCAAGGGTTAAGAATCTGATGTACTTTCCAAAATTTTAGAGGAAAGAGTTCTGGAGCATTGTTTGAGAAGTTTTTAAAAGACCAACACTCCAGTGAAGAAACTACACAAGCCAAAACACCACTGGACCATTATCAACCAGGAACCATCATTAGCATGGATGCATGGCCTCTGGAATGATGATTGAAGCATGAGAGCACATATCAATCCTTACCTCTTCTGTCATGTAAATATCATGTGCCATGAGAATGTCTGTTCTCTCTTTCAGGTGCCATTTTAAACAAGAAGCAGGCAGCATTTTCTCCTGCAAATGTAAGCAAACTTGTTTGAGCAATTGTATGAACAAGAAGTAGGACTGAGTGCACTTACAGGCTCTAAAGTTTTACACTATTTTGTTTTGAATGCAGTTTTTTGTGTGTTCATAAGTTAGTTTCATTATAAAATATCTCTACAGCATTTGTAATGGGAGAATTGAAAAATACTGTTTTTTACCGTTCAAATTTTTGTAATAAAATTAAGTACTATACATTTTCTTTTTCTGTGTTGTAATTGAAATCAATATATTTGAAAATGTAGAAAACATGCAAAAAGTGAAATAATGGTATCATTGTTTAATTGTGTGATAAACTGATTAATTTTTAAATGCTTGACGGTCCTAATTTAGACACCAGCATTTTAAATTTACAGTTGAGCTTTGTTTTTCCAATGTGCATTATTTTACATTTATCAAATTTAAATTTCTGGTGCCATTTTATTTCTCTGTTACCCATGTTTGTAAGATTATGTCATAGCTCTTTACAGTCTGCTTGTGACCAACTATCTCTAAAATAGCTTTATATCATCTGCAAATTTAGCCACCTCACTATTTACTCCTTTTGTCATATCATTTATGAATTAGTTGCTTGGTACTGGTCTGATACATGTATTGGGGGGCACCACTATTAACCTCTCTCCTTTCTGGAAACTGACCATTCACTCCTACTCTGTTTCCTGTCTTTTAACCAGTTACTGATCCATGAGACAACCTTTCCTCTTATCACATGATAGCTTTGCTTCACAGCCTTTGAAGAGGGATGTTGTCAAAGGCTTTCTGAAAGTCTAAGCTTACAGCCACACTACTATGAAAGCTCGACCCTGAGCGGGTTGATCTTCCATGGTTTTAACAAAACAAAACAGCAGTCATGTAGCATTTTAAAGACTAGTAGAATGATTTATTAACTGATGAGCTTTTGTGGGACAGACCCACTTCTTCAGATCTGTAGAATTTCCAGTCCAGATCCAGTTATATAGTACAGCGGTGCAAAAAATTACAATTGAAACTGACAAAATACATACAACTGAAAGGGGGTTGGGGCAGGGGAGGATGTTAAGTGTCTTGACAGAGATAATTATGAACGTTAAAGGAAGGGAAGCAGTCCTTGTAATATGTGAAACAATTGTTGTCCTTGTTCATATCAAGTGTTAATGTGTCAAATTTGAATATGAACCCCAGCTACTAATCGCCTTATGTAATCTGTTTTTAAAGTCTTTGTTGTTGTAGGAGGCATATTGTCAGGTCTTTAACAGAATGCCCCACTCCATAGAAATGATCACTGACAGGCTTATGTGTATAGAGATTCCTAATGTCTGCTCTGTGTCCGTTCATTCTTTAGCAAAGTGTTTGCCCGCTTTGTCCAATGTACATTGTAGAGGGGCATTGCTGGCACATAATGGCATATATAATATTTTTCAAGGTACATGAGAATGAGCCCCTGATCTTGTAATTAATGTGGTTAGGTCCAGTGATGGTAGCCTCAGAATAAATATGTAGACAAAGTTGGCAATGGGGTTGGTTGCCAACTTTGTTTTGGACTGCTGTACTGTATAACTGGATCTGTACTGGAAATTCTATAGATCTGAAAAAGTGGGTCTGTCCCATGAAAGCTCATCACCTAACAAATAATTATGAACGTCTTTAAAGTGCTACATGACTGCTGTTTTTTTCATTATAATATGGACTAATATGGCTACATCTGTTAATAGTTCCATGGTTTTGTTTTGCACGTGCATGAAATGGTGCTTTCCAGGGTCAAAGTCGACCCCAGAACTCCTTGCAAGCGGTGAGGATTAAGGAAGGTTGATGGCAGAAATGCTTCTGTGTAGACAGCTGTAACAGTCGACCACTGATAAGTCAATTTTAGTTACGCAATTGGTGTAGTCAAAATTGTGTATCGGTGGTTGACTGTCTAGTATAGACGTAGCCACAGTCAGTAATGGGAAGCCTGGAAGAGTGAGTGCACTGCACTTTCCTCAGTGGGCCACAGCTGATTCATGGTGTTGCAGCTCTGTGTGGGAGGAGTAGTAGTGGGAACAGAATGCAAATCAATGCATTTGTGGTGCTCTGAAAGTGCTGGAAGGGAGGGAGAGGAGTAGAAGTGTGGGACTTTGGTGACCCAAAGTGCAAGAGGTGCATAGAGCAGGCAGACAGGGGTCTGGGGCTGTAGATAAAGCCTCAGTGGGCCACAGATTGCTTACACCGAGTCAGTACTTTATATCCCTTGGATCCTCTTTGTCCAAATGCTTGTTGATCCACTCAAAGAATTCTATTAAATTGGCAAGTGATGATTTCCCTTTACAAAACCCATGTTAACTTTTTCCCCAACTAGCTATGTTCATCTCACTGTCCTACAATTCCATTCCTTACTGTAATTCATGAGTTTTCCTGCTATTGAAGCTAGGTTTACTGGCCTGTAATAGTCGGGATCTCCTCAGAAGTGCTTTTAAATAATTGGCATCATATTATCCATCCTGCAGTTGTTTGGTACAGATGCTGATTAAAATAAGAGGTTACTAACTGCTGTTAGTCATTCTGCAATTTCATGTTTGAGTTCTTTCAGTGCTCTTGGGTGAATACCATCTGGTTCCGGTGACTTATTTTGTATAGTGCCTCATGTTTATCACCTAAAAAGAATGGGTCAGGTTTGGGAATTTCCCTCAGATCCTCAGCCATAAAGACTGATGCAGAGAATTCATTTAATGTTTCATCAGTGCCCTTATCTTCCTCGAGCGCTCCCTGAGCGTTTCTTGCCCAGTGGCCCAACTGGTGGTTCAGCAGGCTTCCTGCTTCTGAAGTACTTGAAAAAGATTAATTAAAAAAGCGGGGCTTAATTGTAGTCAGTGAATGAAATTGATTATTTTAAGTCAACCTTGAAAAGTTTTCAAATATGCCCGGTCAAAGAGACTGGAATGTAAATTCCTATTGCCCAAGTCTCTTGAAAGGGGGCAAGTCTCTGAAGTCGCTTAAGCTTAAGCTACCATTTTAACTGTTAACTAGTAGATCTCATCCTTTCTGATCTTGTTTTTATTAATAGACACAAAGAAAATAACTTTTTTTTTTTGTACTTTAACTTGCAGTTGATTTCTCAACTTTAAATTAATTAGACCAGAGGATGAAAATACACTTTCTCTGCCTGCGGAAGGGTCAAGAGTTGTTAAAAGCTGGGTTAGTATTGCAAATTGTGTAGTTACAGATTCTTAGCTCTTTTTAGCTAGCGACTTCCAGCAAATCAACGTCTTGACTTTCTATAATGATCATCAGCAAACATATCCCGCTTTAAAGCTTTACTTCCAACCACAATGTTTATTTTGCTTGGTGTGATGGATAGGTGAATATTAGGTGCCCAGGTCATAGCAGCAGCCTCTTCTTAAATCTCCTTTGGCACTTTGGAGTGAAAATTAGATGGAGTAAGTTCCTGATCCATTTGCATCTTTACTGCCTGCATTTAAACTGTTGAATATTTATTCAATGTCTCTTGAAGTTCTTTCCATATTTCAGCAGCACCAGAAGAAGATGAGTGGTGATTGGGCACCTAATATAATGAATGCCAGTGAAAATGGGGTAATGTCAGAAGCTAAAATAGGAAAAAGAACAAGTTAAAAATTACTTAGATGAGTTAGATGTCCTCAAGTCACCAGGGCCTGATGAAATATATCGTAGAATACTCAGACTGAGGAGAGAGATGAACTATTATCATTGAAAAATCATGGAAGACAAGGAGAGGCCAGAAGTTTGGGAAAGTGCAAATACAATGCCCATCTTTTAAAGGGAAATAAGAACAACCCAGGAAATTACAGACCAGTCAGCTTAATTTCTGTACCGGAAAAGATAATGGATCAAATAACGAAGGAACCCATTTGCAAACATCTGAAGAATAATAAGCTGATAAGTAACAGCATGGATCTGTAAAGAACAAATCATGTCAAACCAACCTGATAGCTTTCTTTGATAGGTAATAAGCCTCTCCAGATAAGGAGGGAAGTGGTAGATATGGTATACCTTGGCTTTGGTAAAGCATTTGGGTCTTCAACCTGCAGCTCTGGAGCTGCATGCAGCTCTTCAAGGACTTCTTTGTGGCTCCCAACACTATAATGCAAAGGGTGGGGGGAAAAACCCTCCTGATTTTCAAAAATGGTGAATGTCTAAAAGCCCAACATTGAACAACTCATATCTATATACCAAATAATGTGATCTCGGAATATTGGATAACTTCCCCTTTAAGTGCAGTGCCTTGTTGGATATGATACTGTATCCATGTTTTGATAATGTTGCTAATAAAGTGGTGATTTTGAAAAGGAAAAGAAAGCTTGTGGCATTCCTACTGTGAAGGGCAAAACACATTTTAAGAAAGAAAACTAAAATTAAACATTAAGGAAAATTGGCATTATTAAACTGGGGGTTGGAAGGGCTTAAAAAAAGAGGAAAATTGAAGTTGAAAACAGAATTGTAAACTGCATGGAGCCAGTCCTTTGCATTTATACCGAGTTTGGCTGAGCTGAGCTCCCTTTGTCTCATTTGCTATTAGAAATTCACCAACAACAAAAAATGCAACCCTGAGACTTTCTCAAAAAATGCACACCTTTTCCGACGCAGAATCTAGTTGGAAATGCCAGAAAGAAGCTGTGGTGGAGCTGCTCTGCAAAGCAGAGCAAAGTAAGAACACATTCGCTAAATGGGTGAAATCACCCAGTAGCATAACTGTGGCTATTTTTGTAGCAATTCAAGAGATCATAAAATGAGGAAAGGTGTTCATGAATGGTAATACACTCATCCCTCATTTAAGGAGTGCTTTACTTATGAGTACTCACTAAAACGAGGGACACACATACCTACCTTTGTTCACTGAACAAGTGAACTTCCCCCACTTATATGACCCAGTCGTGGGGTCCCTGGCTTGGGGGTGAGGGAGACTCTCAGCCCTGCGGCTGGAGCCTTCTCCCTCCTTTCCCTCAAACATGCAGCTGTCTGACAGCCCAGTGGCTGGGGGAAGAGAGGGAGGTTCTTAGCCTGGTTCCCTCCCCTGCACTGGCGAGAGCATGAAACTGACCAGCGGTGAGCTGATCAGTTTCCAGGTGCCACAAGCCATGGGGAGACTGGAACCAGCCTACCCCTGGTTCCCAGCTAAATTGACCAGCCCTGGCAGTTCCTGGCTCCTGTCCCCTTGCAGGAAAATTCAAGTTATGAAGCGGTTGCCGGAACCACCTCTGGGTAACTCGAGGGTTTACTGTATTAGTTCCCCGCCCCCTCCACCCTGCCCACCGACCTCACCCTTGGTCAGGTGTTAACCCCCCAAGGTTCCAAACTGCCCCCAGCCTTAGACTGTCCCCCCCAACAACCCCAAACCACCCTCAGCTTAGAGCCCCTCATCAGCCCCAAACTGCCCCCAGGCTTATGCACCTCCCAGCAGCCCCAGACTTCCCTGAGTCTTAGACCCCACCCCCATCCTTAAATGGCTCCAACCTTAAACACTTCTCCTCCCTCTGCAGCCTCTTCACTGGGGCTGCTAGGCTGGGTGGCTCCCCCAGCCCTTCTGCTCCCAGCAGGTAACAGTCATGAACACCAATTAACTCTAGTGTTAAGGTTTCAGCATGTAGGCATAAGGTAATTGCTATCTCTAGTGATAGAGAGAGCTGCCATCTCCAGCAGTTATCGGTATTGATAGATATCTGCCTGAGGCGGCAGTGTTAAGAAACTGCAAGTGGCTTCTTTAACAGCCACATGCAGCTGGGAACTGCCCAGCTGGTGACCTTTAACAAATATAATGGGACCCATGTTTGGGAATCTCTGCTCTACATAGGTCCTATATCTGGTGCCAAACTAGTCAAATACGTCAGAAAAGTACCTAAACTCAACTAGTTTATGTCAAGTTACAAGCACTTGGAACCAATCGGAGACTTTTACATGTATGTTAATGGGAATTTAGTGTCGCTCTTATGAGGTTTTTGCCTACATGCAGAAATTTGGGAATCAACTGTGCTCGTTTAGCAAGGGATGAGTATATGTAGAAGAGTGCTTTGTGAAAGTATCAGAGCACTTGTACAGTGATTTCAAAAACAAAACCGAAATTGCTCAGAATCTAGTGTCCTCCAGAGTGAGAGAGAGTTTGAGAGTGAAAATCAGGAAGATGATGGGACAAACGCATATGTATAAAGTGTGAAGAAATAAGGTAAAGGTTGTGAATGTCCTGTATTGTACTACAAATCGTTGTTTGTGCTCTGTTTTTAAAAAAAGGTGTTACAAAAAGTATGGTTTGACAATATTTGTTAAGGTCTGTCTTGTATTCATATGCATTGTGGCTCTTGAACTATTGCTTTTTTTTTTTTTTTTTTTTAACTGAATTTAAAAAAAGTGGCTCTTCTTACTCTTTTGGTTGCCAACCCATCTTGCCTGACTTTCTTATCAATAAATTAGGAAAATACATTCTAAATGGGGCTACTATAAGGTAAATGAACAATTGGCAGGACAACTGATCCTCAAGAGTTGTTAGCAATGGTTTCTAGTCATGTAGGAATGGCATAACGAGTGAGGTTTCACAGAGATCAGGTTTTGGATGGGTTCTGTTAAGTATCTTCGTCCATAATTTAGATAATGGCATAAAGGGTATACTTACAAAGTTTGTGGATGGGAGGGGTTGCAAGTGCTTTGCAAGATGAGATTATAATTTGAAATAATCTGAGGTAAATGGGATGAAATTCAGTAAGGACAGTTGCAAAGTACTTCACTTAGGATATGTCTAAATTGCAGAGAACCGTCAGTAAAAGATACACTAATTGTGCAAAGCATTTGCTTGTTTCCTGCTGACAGCTCTGTTGGGAGAGACTTTCCTGACATTTGGTCCATCCACACAGGGCCAAATATCAGGAACCCCTTCCCACCCACCGACAGAAGCCTGCAGTTTAGACATAGACTCAAAAAGGAACAATCAGCTGCACACACAAATGGGAAATGACTACTTTGGAAGGAGTACTGTGGAAAGGGATCTTAGAGCATAGTGGACTACAATCTAAATATCGATGGTTTTTAAAGAACAAGATTTTTATTTAAACATAGAGTCTCATGGAAATAAATTAACATATCTAGTTTGTGCAGCATACTTATTAGCTCAAAGTTCTGGGCTTCCACTTTCTGCTTCTCAGGAAATTAAAGTGATACATGCAGAGAAGGACACAAGCTGGGTAGGACTGTTTTTGTTCAGTGCTTATGTGGTGGTGGACCTTTGCCAAGCATGGCAAAGGAGTTAAAGATGTTGTCTTAAGGCAGAGAGAGACAATTATATAGGAAAGGACAGAAAAGGTATAAAAAGGAACAGTGGAGTGAAGTTGAAAGAAAAAGGGGAAACATTCAGCACACACCCACAGCTTCCTATATTCCCCACGAGTGTTGCTACAGAAAAGGTATCATGGTTTCTGGGCCTAAGAGAGACCTATCTGTGAATATTTTGAAGACATTCTTTCCCTGGGTAAAAAAGGAAAATGTGCTAAGTGTAAGCAATGCAAGACGATGGATTCTGGGCCTAGTTGTAAGAATGAAATATCATAAGGGAAACTGGTGTGGATGAAGAAGTGAATATGGCCGAGTGAATCAACTGGTTAATAACTTAAACGATTCACTTTTAAATGCAGCATTCAAGACTTTCTCTATGCCTTTTAGTGTAAAAGTAAAATTCCCAAACTGTATGCTGTGTTGGATATTGCTAGGAAAAAAGTTTAGCTTAGCTAATCCTTATAGCTTGTTTAATTAGCTAACTAAATTTAGAATAAATCTCTCATGTATATAATGTATACAGCTACAGTAAGGCTGCATCTACACTACAAAATAACTTTGCAGTAAAGGGCTACTTCTAAGTAGCCTGCAGAGCATCTATACATGCTTTTCCTTACTTTGAAGTTAACTTTGAAGTAAGGGAGGCTGACGTCAAAGTCACTACTCCAGGAATGGAGTAGTGCCCTACTTAGAAGTTTAAGTTCAAAGTACAGTGTGTGTAGAGGTTTTGCACTCACTACTTTGAAGTAAGGGGTCTGCCATGGTGGCGGTCCACCCTGGAGCATGGAGACACTCTGGCCAGCCCAAGCATGACTCTGTGGTCCCTACCAGCTGCCTGACAGGAACCAGATCCCTGGCAACCCCAGACAGGAAGCTGAGTGTGCTGCAAGCAGGGGCAGCATGAGCTCTCACTAGGACTGCCCCTGCTCAAGGCTCCAGCCAGTGCCTGCAACAGCCGGCCAGCATGGCAGGACCCCCCCTGCCCTCCCCAGAGGCCCTGGATGACAAGTCTGAGAGCTCACAGAGCCTGGGCAAGGGGCGTGCTAGGAGGGGACCCTCCTGGACTGAGGGGTAGCTGAAGGACCTCCCCTCTCTTTGGAGGGAGGAGGAAGTCCTTCACCAAACTGGTGCCTGGCAGCAGAACATGGAGGCCTGTGATATGCTGGCTAGTGGGCTCAGTGCCGGAGGCCACCCAGCTGCACTGGGAGCAGAGTCCGGATCAAGGTGAAGGAACTGAGGCAGGCCTACTGCAAAGCATGTGATGCTGCCAGCCAGTTGGGGGTACAGCCTGTGCAATGCCCCCACTACAGGGAGCTGCATAGGCTCCTGGGGCCAAGGGAGGTGGCCGCCCTGGAGCACCTGATGCACACCACTGGCCCTCCCCTCCCCCCACCAGTGAGGAGGCATGCCCCTCCAGCACCACCAGCCCCCTGTACGGGGGACTGGTCCACCGAGACCAAGGGTGATGACGAGGGCTCCAGCGACAGGATTCTCGTCATTGCCCTACCCTCCGGGATGAGCAGCCGAGCCTCGCCCACCCGAGCCTTGCCTGAGCTCTTGCAGGTTGCAGCTGGTAGGTATACGGTGACTAGGATGTCACAGAGCCTGGGGATGCATCCCCCCCGGCCCAGGAGCAGCCCACGCTCCTGGGGAAGGATGTGGGGGGAAATGAACACAGCCCAACCCTCACCAGGTGGGAACCCCTTGGCACCCAGGATCCCACAGGGCTCACGGGTCACTGGACGGCAGGGGAGTGGGATGGGGGCCAGTGGAGTGAGGGCTCCCACACTCCAGGATTGGGACCCAGCACCCCCGTTTGTCCCCCCCCGTCCCCTTCTGTCTCCACACATCTGTTGTTGGGCAGCTGCCACAGCCCATCGGAGCAGCCTGCAGATGCAGGGGGCTGGGAGGCCGCCCCATCGCCTAGCCTGAATCCCTGCGCGGTCGCATGAAGACAGTGCTGGCAGGACAAGGATGTGGGGGGTCTCCCATCCCAGACCCCTGCCTCTCTTCTGTGGAGCGTTCCCCTCGTGCATTGTATATAGTTCGACATGTTCTGTTTTGTTTGTTCAAATACATTTATTCCCCAACAGATATGTGGGTTGTTCCCACTCTAACCTTGTGTCCCTGGTGCGTGGTGGTGGTGGGGAGCAGGAGGGGGTGCGTTTGGTGGGGAGTGTGAGGGATGGGAGTGGGGCAGCCTGTGGTATGCAGTGTGGCTGGGAGGGTCAGGGCAGGCCCTGGCCAAAGGGCTGGCACAAGGCCTCCTAGACCCTGACCCCCATCTGTCTGGGTATGGTGGCACGGGACGGTGGGCAGCTGTTCATACCTGGGTGCACAGCCCAGCGCTGGTAGAAGGGCTCCTGTCTGCCTTCCACAAGACTGTGGAGGGCACAGCAGGCAGTGACCACCATGGGGACATTAGGGAGACTGATATCCAGCTTCATAAGGAGGCTGCAAAACCACCTCTTCAGCCTCCCAAATGCCCACTCTGCTGTGTCCCTGGCATGGTTGAGGCAGATGTTGAAGCTGTCTTCCGCTGGGAAGGTGTGTTTGGTATAGGGCCACATGAGCCATGGCTGCAGCAGGTACTTGGTGTCAGCCACGATGCAGAGGGGCATCATGATGTCCCTGAGTGGGAGCTCCTGCGGGGGGATGTATGTGCTCTCCTGAATCTGGCATCTCAGCCACGAATTCCAGAACAAGTGGACATCCTGGGCCCTAGCCGTCCACCCCACGCACACATCCAGGAAATGGCCCCTCAAATCCACCAGGGCCTGGAGTACCACTGAGCAGCACCTCTTCCTGTTAATGTAGGTGCCCCTACCCCTGGGCTCTGGGACCTGGATCGCCGTGTGCGTCCCGTCCAGGGCTCCAAAACAATTTGGGAACCCCAGCTCTGAGAGGGCAGCATCCAGGTCCCTGCGGGTGACCACATTGCAGGAGCACCATGTTGATGGCCTAGATGTCCTGCAGGGGTGGAAGGAAGACGTCCATGAATGCCAGACTGGGTGGTCCCCTTCCCTGCCGGGGACCCTTTCCTCTTGCCCAGTAGCCCACTCCCTGGGTGGGTCTGTGGTGTGAGACAGGCTTATCTCTATCAGCACTCTGAAGGTGGCCTTGCTGACTCTGAGTTTGTGGCTGGTGGACCGGTGGCGGCTGGGGGGTGGTCAGCCTCCACAGTGCGATGGCCACCCTCTTCTGCTCTGGGAGTACTAGCCGCATCTGTGTGTCCCGGTGCTGGAGGACTAGGGTGAGCCAGTGGCAGAGGTCCTCGAATGTCTGCTGGGTCATGCAAAAGTTCCTCAGCTAGCGCTCGTTGTCCCAGTCCCCCAGCACCAGCTGGTCCCACAACTTGGTGCTGGTGGCGAAAGCCCATCAGTGCTGGATCAGGGAGCTGGGGGGAGAGGCAGCAGGGCCCTGGCCAGGGCCTGGAGGATGGGGCCCCTCCAGGTAACCCTGACATGCTGATGGAATAGCACAGCAAGCAGCATAGCCTGTGCACTGGCCATGGAGCTGAGGAGGTCCTCCTTGGGGAATGTCTGGGCAGGCATGGAGTGCACATGACAGGAGGGGCCCTTTAAGAGGTCAGCTGGCTGCGAGCCCTGCCTGCATCATTTCCTGCTCCCTTATTTCAAAGTAAGAAATTTCTAAGGTATTTTGTAGTGTAGACGTAGCTGACAAGAACTCTAGAGAGATCAGTTACCACTGAGTATCATTTTCTTACTTTACATTGCGTAATACATGCCTCTTACTTTGAGATTCCATAGCCACAGGCTTTAGGGGGGAAGCCAGAAATCTAGTCCCTATTTTACTTCAGCATAACTCTGCTTTTCCAAGGACACCCCATTCTATACTTCTGCGCTTAAAAAAAGCAAAACAGAAAAACCCAGAAGTTCCAGTGAGTTCAGTGGAGCTTAATCCAAAATTAAGTACATTCTGAGCACAGACAATCTTGGCTTTTTTTGTAACTTGATTTAGATCAATTATTTTTATGAGACTTATAAAAAGTGTATGTATAGCATGTTTGTAATGAGATTTAATTGTAACTTATTTTTAAATGAGAAATTTAGTATTTTATTAATGATTTAAAAAATCAAAATAGTTTTAAAAAATCATTAATTTTTGTCCACTCTGTATAGGGCAGAGGACAGAAAAGATCCCAACACCAAGAAGTACTTTGCATGTGAACAGAATAAAGTTTAAGATAAGAATCAAGCAAAGAGTAAGGCCACATATTTAGGCAGCATTCTGTGCCAACAGTATTAATATTTTGTGCAATATATAAATGCATATGTTTAAAACACATTTTATTTACTGCATATTCTTTGCTTGCTTCTTTGGAATGTTGATACATTGTGCTTGTTATGGCTTACTATGCCAAAAGCAGTTTTACAAGTGTGATTATCATGGTTTGAAAGGCTGTTTGACACTCCATCCACATGCATCAAATCCTATGTGTTTACAAATCCTTTTGAAGTTATTGGTCAAAAATATTGATGCTCATGTATAGAGAACTATGTTCATGAATGAAAATTGTTTACAATTTTTAGGTAGCAACAAGCTTAATTCTGTTTTATGGCTAATGTGGAATAAAATTTGTGTTTGTTTTAAAGGAAGCTATTCTTGAATAAGAGAAATGGAAGAGCTCGAAAAGTAATACGTTTCTAATTTAATAGTTGAGCAGATTTATTTTATTGGAAAAATATCATATCTAATCCTACTAGTTTGAGATTAGTGGGTTGAAGATTGCACATCCTTCATTAAGGAGTGGATTGAATTAAAAAAATTATCTTCTTTGAAACGTAAGTCTTGCTCAGGCCATAAATGTGCTCTAAAATTAAGCTTTCTGGTAAAACTTTATAGTGTCCAGAATTTGGAAGCCAGAAAGATGTTATGCACAATGTGCATGAATCCAACCAGTAAAAACTGTGGCATCCCATGTATAATAGATTTTTTTCTTATACCATTAAATGATCTTGGAAACATTTCTTTTTTTATAGCCAAGCTAGAGTATGGGATGAAGTCAAAGCATGTTCTTGTTACGACTAAGACATTTTAAAGTATTAAATTTATTTTCATTGTTACATAATGCTGTATAATCTCATCTTCCTCAGCGGGCATTTGTAAAAGATGGACCAGTTTTATTCTGAGTGTTTTGTGTGGTGCTTTTATGCCTCTTCATTATTTATGAAACATTGACGGTGTGTTTTACACTTCATAATCACATGGACACATGCCTTGCCCTGCAGGCATTTGCAATTTGATTATACGAGGAGTAAAATCTGCTGTCTAATATGACATTGTGTGATGAAGGCTGAAAAAAGCTGCAGTCATTAGAGGAAACTATCAATAAACCCAAATCTTTATTGTAGTCTTCTTGCATTATAACGTGGCAGTGGCTTTGATGTAAGATACAGACATTCTTTGTCATATATAAGATGTATGGGCAGAGGATGAAGCTCCTGGTATACCCTGTGGAAAACTGGAATAGTAAAATGATCACCTAAAAATAATCTTTCTGAGCAACACTAGCAAAATTTGGCAATGTTGTTTATCCCCCTTTACAACATTTAATCAGCTATAGAGAGTTTAACCCTATCATCTAGCATTTGTTATTGAGTGATTGGTGGTGGTAGAGGATGAGAGAGCAAGCATGCAATATTACCCCAGGAAAAGTAATCCTGGGGTAATATTGTCTTTAGTATTTCTAGGTTTTAAAGTAATCTCATGGAAGAGATGATTTTACTGAGTTATTTGTGAGAACTGGAAAATTTCCATAATCTGGTAGTCTGCTGTGAACTTCCTTCACACAAGCTATTTAATATGGAATTGCTTGAATGTGAATATTTTTTTCATCCTGTTTGGGGAAAGAGTTCAGTTCAGAAAACAGTAGTAAATGTATAGATATTTAAAAATAAAAGGAAACCCAAACAGTATTCAAGTTGTGCAAGAGGCTGTAATTGGAAATACATAAATGAAATCAAGATAGAGAAAACTTGCCTACATAACAAGAAAAGCTTCCTGATGTGATCTGTTCAACTGTGGACTATGAAAGTATCATTGCTCAGATCACTTAAAACTAAACTGTATAGAATGCTGGGAAGCGTCGTGGCAATTGTCCTGCCTTGTCAGAGTAACAGAATGGAATGGACCAGGTAACCTAGAAGGTCTTTCTATCTCTTATTTGTGTAATATGAAGAGTAATAAGCTCAGACAACGTAAAGCTTCATCACCCATGGGAATTATATTTAAAAACAAATATTTGTGTATTCATTACTCTTTAAAAACTCTCAGAAAAATATAAAATTGTTGGGTAACAATTTGACATTAAACAGTAGAAAGACCATCCCCATGTTGGTAAAATAATTATAAGGATTATTGTGATAAACATAAAGAGGCTTTTCCTTTTTTGTAAGATGACTGTATTAATGTTAGATGCCCAAACACACATCCTTGGAGAGAGCTTTGAGGGGAGGTGGAGGTGGGGTGGGTAAAAAAAGCTTTAGGCTTTCTATGGCAACTTCTCTTACTTTCTTCCAGCATCTCAGTTTACATGTCAAGATAGCTGTATTTATTTCATCCTTGGTGGTGGTTATATTTTATGAAGCTATTGAGTACTGCATGAGGGGAAGGTGGGAGAGGGAGAGGGGAAAGATGGAATGTTTAACTTAAAGACAAACTCCCTTCTTGCGGTACCAATCAGAATGCTGGAAAGTTGACATTCCAGAAAGGGTTGGTTCATGGATTTGTACATTAAAAACAATTTTGTCACTGAAATTATCTATAATTATGTTTGGAAACTTAGCAGCTTTTAACTAAAGTAGTGTAATTTAAACCCTCTTTTAAAATGACATTTTAAGGTATGTGAGCGTGAAATATGATCTTCCTGTACATTCTTTTTCTGTTTTCAAAGTCCCCCTAGTTATCTTGCTTTATATAAAACAAAGTCCACCCTTATTAATCTTTTTTAAAATCAAAATGAGCCCTCCAGAACTCATTAACAGACCTTTATGTGTAAGTCACGGGAGAGGGAATAAAATAGTTGATTCAATTTTCATTTCCAATCTTCTGGAGTTACCAAAATAAATGAATAATTTTTTTCTAAAGTACTTGTAACTAGCTTAGCGATCTTACTGTTAATGATTACAGTGCCATGGGAGAGACCTGGATTTATCAGTCCTACAGTTCTTTGATTCTAAACCAACAGAACAGGAGGGAGTACTTGACCTCTGAGGTGGTCTACTCTGGGGAAATTTAGGAAGAATTTCCACTAATTTAGCTGCATGGACAACAGTCACAGTGGCTCCTAGATTCCAGTTCTCCTCCCTCCCATCCCCCCAACCCCTTCCAGGCACATCATTTAAATCTGAGGCAGTGAAAAGGTTGGAGTCTTATGAACAATAGGCCTAGCACAACTAAATTTGTGGTAGCAGCATTAGAAGTTTTTTCTAAAGTTCCTTAACAGGCATGAGAAGAGAAGGTGATCTTGCATTTATTCCTGACCAGTAAAAGCTTGTTGCAGAATAAGAGTTCTCTATATGGGGGAAATGATTGTAATAGCAATGGTGAAATAAGGTAGTTTGGAATAGCTCCTTATGTGGGCACCGTTCCAGATTAAAAAATACTTTATTCCAGAATAATTACTCCACTTTGGAAGTGATCTAATTATTCTTTAATAGCATGTCAAAATGATGTGCTATTCTGGTTAGTTTTCCCATACAGACAAACCCAAAGAGCAAGGTTAGCCTATAACCTTGGGAAAAGGAGGCATCATTATTTCAGCTTTCACCCAGAAAATGAATTTACGATCAAGGTAATTGTCTCTCTTCTGCCCATACTTCAATAAAATGATGGAAAATGTAACAGTAAATTTTTCAGCGTTTCATTTCCTCCAAAGATGACTTGCATAGTTATTTGTGCAGGTTTTAATGTTAATGACAATCTTTCTGGCCCTCTGGGGCAGTGGATTTTACATGTACCACATCTGCCTTGTTTTTCTGCCTACCTGTTGTGCTCTGCCGTTGTTTTTTGTCCAGTTTGTTTCACTTGACAGATCCACTGAATAAGCAGCTGGTTAGATTTCAGAATTGTCTCCTGTATCCTGAATATGAGGCTGGGAAGTAGGAAAATTCCAAGAGATACAGGAGAACGAGGAGGAGGAAATAGATAACAGAGGAAGATTTTGTCAGAGGAATACGTGGGGAAGTGAGGTAGTGAGGGACAATCGTAAACCACAAGACATTAATAGAAAAGGGCAAGAAATGTTACAATGCTGGCATCTAGATGCTACCATGATAAATTCATTATAAATGCCTGACAGGGTGGCGCTGCTCTAGCCTTTAATTTTACAGAAACAGAGAATATTCATTTCAAAGAAACAAAAAAAAAAATGAAAAAATTAATCATTTTCTTTGACTATGAATGTATAATTGAACTGAGAATGTTGGCAATGTTTTGAACTTCCCTGCAGTTCTTTCTTTCCTGTTCTTGCTTAAGCCGCAGAGTTAGATTTTGGTGGACTTTTATTATGGGGGGTGGGAGGAAGTACCGTAGCTGCTTCAGTTTTGCTTACAACAAGGCTGTCAGGTGATTATTGTGCTACTTAAAAATTTACTTTAAGGGGCAAAGTCTTTTTGCTTACTGTTACACCTAGAAGAGCCTTTCCTGTTTTATCCCCTTGAAGCTTTTTTTAATCTCTTCGGCCATGTGTACACTACAGCAATATTTTTTTTTTTGAAAGATGATCTTCTGGAAGATCATCTTTCAAAAGAGTGTGTCCACACACAAAAAGCATACAGGAAGAGCTGTCTGTCCTTTTGAAAGAGCACATCCACACAGCCATGGGTGGCCTTTCAGAAGAATGGGCCAGGAAACGCCATGGATGGGATCGCATGGCCGGAAAGCCCTTCTGGAGGTGCTGACCGTACACTGCCTTAAAGGCGTCCTCCCAAACAGTCCCTCTCTGCACAAGCTGCTGAGGCCTGCCAAATTGTTTACAGTGAAGCTGAGCCTGTGCTGAGCCTTTGCCTGTTTCTGACCCTTGCTTGTGAGAGCCATGGACCCACAGCAGCTGTGGACCCACAGGATTGCTCTGGCTTTCCTGCTGGCCATCCTGCTGGCAGCTATCCTCCTCCTCCTGCGGTGCGGGAAACCTGGCCCCAAGGGCCCCAACCCACCATGGCCCCTGTTGCACCACACCCCGGGCCTCCTGGTGTGTCTGGACCCTCCCCGTGAGTTCCAACTTGTGGGACCAGATGGTTCTGGCCAAGTGGGGTGATGCTTGCCAGTTGAAGAACTTCAGAATGAAGGACACCTTCATGGAACTCTGCAGCTGGCTCGCCTCCGTCCAGGATGCCCAGATGCAACCAGCCCTATTTGTGGAGAAGTGCCTAGCCACTGCCGTATGTTAGTTCACCACCCTGGATAACTATTGCTCCATCGGGCAGCAGTTCAGGATAGGCAAGTCCACCCTCAGAGCTGTCGTCCTCGAGGTAAGCATGCTCTGCTCACCAGCCTGACACAGGAAAGGAGGAGGGGCTGCTGGGCATGGGGCATCCTCTGTGGGTGGGGACGGAAGTGGGAGGAAGGGGGGTGCCGGGGGAGGGAGCTGCCCCTCTCCTCCCCCCCCGCTCCCCCCCTTATTTTGGAGTGATTGACGATTCACATATCACCATCAGCACCCTGGACCACGGTGCTGGCCAATATGTGAAGAGGAAGTGATACTACTCTGTTGTGCTCCAAGTGTTTATGGCTGGTTCATGGCTGGTTTATGGAGATTTATATGGGCTGGCCAGTCTGGGTGCATGAGGCATGCATTTTCAGAAACTCTGGCCTGTACCACAGGATGGAGGCTGGGACTTACATCTCCCCATGGGAATAGTAACAGAGAGGAAGCCGTGCTAGTCTATGCACTTTAAAGACTAGCAAAATAGTTTTAGGTGAGCTTTCGTGGGACAGACCTACTTGCACCATCAGGGACGTTGCCATGCTCCTTTGCGTGGTGGGTGACCTGGCCTACCCCCTGCAGCTCCGCTCATGCAGCCGTACTTGGACCACCTCACCCTGTGCCAGGAGGTCTTCAATATCTGCCTCACATGGGCACGCTACCCTGTTGACTGTGCCTTCAGCTGCTTGACGACAAGATTTAGGTGCCTCATCATATGCCTCAATGTTGGGGTAGAGAACGTCCCCCAGGTCCTGGGGTGCTGCTATGCCCTCTGCAACCTGGTTGAGGCCGGGAAGGAAATTTTCCCCCAGGACTGGATGTCTGAGGCCAGCCCTGGATTCGAGCAGCCCAATGTGGCCACTGATTGCCAGGTGCATTGCACTGGGCTCTGCATCCAGGAGGCCCTCTGGGAGGCTTCTGCCCATGAGCTGAAGTGATTTTCCCCCCCCACACCTGGGCACACACTGCAGGCACCTCTCACCCATCCACCCCTCCCCATTCCCCTTACCAACAATGGGGGACATGAGGGTGTTTCAAATATTAAACTTTACTCAAAAATAGGAACATCATTAAAATAAAAACTGTGCATTGCAATATATATGTTGGTGATCAGAGATAACTATATACTTAGGGGGGCGGGGGCTTGGGATTGTGGGGCATTTCAACATGGATGGGGGTGCTGGGGCTGGGAGGCATTATTCCAAGGAGGGGTGGGGGACTACAAGCCATGGCAGCCGTGGGAGCCCTTCCCACTCAGGGGCATGGAAGGGGCTGGGAGCATTGGGAAGTAGGGGTGGAGGGGGCTGGAACTGGCCCAGCCTTGGTGTGGCCCGCCCTGGTCATGAGCGAGGCCATGAGGCCCCAGAGAGCAGCAGGCAAGATGTCGTCAGGCAGCTGGAAAGTGAGGGTCTCTGGTTTTGGGATGGGTGGATGCAGTGGCAGCTGGGTGGGCAGGAGACTGAAGGACCCCCCACAGTTTGGAGCATGCCCAACACCTTTGCACATTTTGTGTGTGGAAGTTCCATGTGTTCTTCCTGGTTAGTCTGAAAGAACTTGCTAGTGTAGATGCGGCCCTTCAGTATTACCTGTTGGATGTATGGAGAAATGCATTTTTTGTGCTGTAGAAAGCTTTTAAATAAATCACTTAGTAGCAGCTTATATGTGTGGAAAGTCATTATAAAGAAGCACGCTGCACTCCTGGAGTACAAACGCTCACCGAGCCAGAGTACCCAGGAAGCACTTAAAGTGGCCAGAAGAACAGTAGAGCAGACAGCCAGGTGCTGTGCCAATAACCACTGGCTCCAGCTATGCAGCAGCATCCAGACCTGCGCTGACTTTGGTAATCTCAGAAGAATGTACAAGGGTATGAAGAAGGCATTAGGACCCACCCAGAACAAGATGGCACCTCTGAAATCCAAATCTGGTGAAGTCATCGCTGACAAAGCCAAACAGATGGAGCGCTGGGTTGAGCACTACTCCGAGCTGTACTCACATGAGAACGTTGTGGTTGACACAGCCCTCGATGCCATTGAGCTCCTACCGGTAATGGATGAACTGGATCAGGAACTGACTGTGGATGAACTGAAGAGAGCCATCGACCGCATTGCAGTTGGAAAGGCCCCTGGCCAGGATGGTATACCACCGGAGGTAATCAAGTGTGCTGCGGGGACACTCCTGGAACCCCTACATGAGCTACTGTGCCTGTGCTGGAAAGAGGGTGAGGTTCCACAGGATATGCATGACGCTAACATTGTAATGTTGTATAAGAACAAAGGAGACAGAAGCGACTGCAACAACTACCATGGAATCTCCCTCCTAAGCGTCACTGGTAAATTGTTTGCTCACGTCATCCTTGGCAGCCTCCAGAAGATTGCTGAGAGGGTGTACCCCGAATTGCAGTGCAGATTCTGCGCAGAGAGGTCTACCGTTGACATGGTCTTCTCTCTAAGGCAGCTGCAGGAGAAGTGCAGGGAGCAGAGGAAGCCACTCTACATAGCCTTCATCGACCTGACCAAGGCCTTTGACGTGGTGAGCAGGGATGGTCTGTTCAAACTGCTCCGCAAGATAGGCTGTCCTCCACGGTTACTCAAGATGATCCAGTCGTTCCACAAAGACATGAGAGGAACCATCCAATATGACAGCGCATTATCAGATGCTTTCAGAATTGGGAGTGGTGTCAAACAAGGATGCGTGCTTGCTCCGACATTGTTCAGGATCTTCTTCACACTCCTCCTGAAGCATGCCCTTGGATCTCCAACAGAGGGCATCTTGCTGCACACAAGATCTGATGGGAAACTGTTTAATCTTGCAAGACTGAAAGCTAAGTCTGAGGTGCGGGAAGTCCTCATCAGAGACATGCTGTTCGCAGACAATGCTGCTGTAGTGTCTCACACAGAAGACCAGCTTCAAAAACTGCTGGATCAGTTCTCCAAAGCGTGCAAGGACTTTGGGCTTACCATCAGCCTAAAGAAGACAAACGTACTCGGTCAGGATGTTGCTGAATCCCCATCAATCAGCATTGACAACTATACGTTAGAAGTCATCCACGAGTTCGTTTACATTGGGTCCACCATCACTGACACCCTGTCATTGGACACTGAGCTAAATAGGAGGATCGGAAAAGCGGCCACAACTCTGTCCAGACTCAGCAAGAGAGTGTGGAATAAGAACAAGCTGTACACTCACACCAAAATGCAAGTCTACAGAGCCTGCATCCTCAGCACCCACCTTTATGGCAGCGAGACTTGGACCCTGTATGCCCGCCCAGAAAAGAGGCTGAATGTCTTCCACTTGCGCTGCCTCAGGCGCATCCTTGGAATATCGTGGAAGGACAGAGTGACCAACACCGCCATCCTCGAGCAAGCTGGAATCCCAACCATTCACACCCTCCTCAGGCAGCGTCGGCTCCGCTGGCTTGGCCACGTCCGCAGGATGAATGATGGAAGGATTCCAAAAGACATCCTGTATGGTGAGCTCGCCTCTAACAAAAGACCTCCCGGATGCCCCCAGCTGCTCTACAGAGCTGTCTGCAAGAGAGACCTCAGAGAGGTAGACATCGAGCTGGACAACTGGGAAGAACTAGCAGATGACTGCAGCAGATGGAGGCAGGGGTTACACAAGGGCCTTCAGAAGGGCAAGATAAGGATCAGACAGCTAGCAGAGGAGAAGCGAGCACACAGAAAGCACACTAAGGACTTGCCAGACACCCACCACATCTGCAAGAGATGCAGCAAGGACTGTCACTCTCGTGTGGGTTTTCATAGTCACAGTAGACGCTGTAAATGAAGTCCTCAATTGAAACTATAAAGGGCGCAATCCATAGTCAATGCAGACTGAAGGATGCCTACTACTACTACTATATGTGTGGAAGTATAAGGGTTACATTGTAAAAATCACACTATGGTACAATGTTGCTTCTGAGCTTGAGAAGGGGAAGTTATGTTGATGCTGTGTGTAGGAATGTAGGGTGGGTTTGGATGGAGCCAGGTGTGCCTGGGAAAGCAGGAACCAGAGCAGTCGGTGTTAGACGGTAATTAATTGAGGTAACCAGAGAGTCATAAATAGGAGATTGCTGAAGGTGATATGGAAATGAAGATACATGACTAGTCTCAGGGGCTATGTGGGGTGTGTGTGTGTGTCTGTTTTTTTTCTTTGTATCAGAGGGGTAGCCGTGTTAGTCTGGATCTGTAGCAGCAACGAAGGGTCCTGTGGCACCTGATAGACTAACAGAAAAGTTTAGAGCATGAGCTTTCGTGAGTTAACTCACTTCTTCAGATGGCATCTGAAGAAGTGAGTTAACTCACGAAAGCTCATGCTCTAAACTTTTCTGTTAGTCTATCAGGTGCCACAGGACCCTTCGTTTTTTTTCTTTGTTTATTAACTTGCCTTCTTTTGTCTGTATAAATTGAGACACCTGAGCCATAGGTGCGGGCTCACATTTTTTCTGAATGTATTAGCAGAGCAGCTTTGCTAATAAACAGAGTGGTCTGACAAATTGTGAGTCTCGAGTCTAACTTTGACATATGATTTAGAATTGTTCCCAGTTATGAATCCTTAATACTAAACTACAGGAAGTTCATTATCAAATTCACAATGAGGACATGAGAGTAAAGGGCCTAGAAATCCTAAGGGGAGAACTGTAAAGAGTAAGGAATTGAAACAACTGGGTGTGTTTGATGTTATTTTATCTTAAAATATATCAAGTAAGATCTTTTATGAAAACTTGTAATGTGTTAACCGGATGGTTATAAGATACGTATACTGACAGAGTTCTGATTTTATGTATAAAGAATACAGTATTGTTTGTCCAAGCCACCCTTTCACTCAGCTGTTGTGGTCTAGGGGCCAGAACTTCAGTACATGCCTTGACTGATCGTTCAGCTCTTTCCAGGTCCTTCAGCAAAGAATGGAAGCAGAGTTCCTGCTCACTCCTGGTTGTTCTCAAGGGCATACAGAAGAGTGTCAGTAGCAGTGAGGTGCAACCTAGGCTACTGAGTTGGCCATATGGGTGGCCCTCCATCTTAGTGGGCCACAAGATTATCATAACCAAGACAGTCTCCTGCAATAGGGTAATTTTGCTAACTGCAGTGGTGTACCTAAAGGTTTATGAAGTGCCACCTGGACTGTCGCAGCACTTTGACTGGATGTAGAGGAGAAGCATGCATCTCTCAAGGTCATGGCTGAGTGCAGTCAGGACACATGAAGTGAGATGTGTACTGGCTTTAAATGTGTGTCACTTTTGCAATACTGGTAATAAAAAAAACCTGTGCCAAAGAAAACCGGCAGAATCTGGCAATCCTATGCACGGGCAATGGTAAACAAAATGTCTTGCGGGCCACACAGAGAACCCCAGTGGCCTGCAGATTGCCCACCACTGATCAATGGTCTAACAGCTACTTCCAAAACATGAGTGGTGGATGACTTTTTAACTTGATTCAGCTATAGTTAGAGTATTTAGATTTCCTTGTGATGGCAGGAAAGCTAAGCTTTTGTTTTCTGAAGTCAGTATATCAGCTTGAGATAACTTTGAGCTTCATGGTTTATTTTGGAATTTGTGAAATACTTTTTTATAGAATAGATAATTAAGAGAGTTAGCATTTTTGCGTGGGTAATTTACTGTTTATTTTGGAAGAAGAGCTTCCGTGATTGAATAAGAACAAGATGTTTAACCACCTTTTTAGGCAGAGACTGTTTGGTCAGCATAAAATGAAAAACTTCTAAAAATACTAGTGATCCCTCAGCCGCCTCTAACATTCTGTTTGAAGGATTGTCATGTTTCTTCTGGACTTTCAATTTTACAGTTTATGCATATTAACAAGAAAGATCAAAGTTTCTGTTCTTGGAAGTACAATTTTAACACATTATGTATTTGTAGTCTATTAATATATAGTATATTTTCCATTCCTGCATTTTGCAGTAGGTTTGTACAGTCTTATAGGCTGGCAGTAGAAAAGTTCAGTTTTTCATGATTGTGTGTGTGTGGTTTTTGTTTTTTTTTTGTTGGCATGAGAGGGTTACTGTTCATATTTCCTGTGTAATTCCTTCTGATCTTACTCAGCTGTAATTACTTTCTTGATGTTAAACATTCCCAGGCTCCTATAACCTTCTAGCCTGCTTGCACTGGCCAAGTTTGTCCCAGGTGATCATGTGGGCGAACCTCCTGTTTTTAAGGATAAAAATTTCTCCTCTTTCCTGTGTAAGATAGGTTAAATGCTCTTTCCTTTGCTGTGCAATCCCAGAAGAAAACTCTGTAAAATAATAATAAGGCAGTGTTTTAAACCTTCAAAGATTTTACAGACAAATAGTTGACAAATCAACTGTGAGGGTTTAGAATTTTTGAATCCTGTTTGAATGATTTCTAGTTCATGTTGAAGATTGTCTTTTCTTAAACATGTTTGAAATATAGGTTGTGATACAAAAAGGCAGTAGATTTCACTTTTGTCATTATAATGGGCAAATCATTTTAAGTTGCCTAGAATATTAAAACCGCTTAGTTGAAATTGTATGATTCTCATTTATATTTTTCGCAGAAGCTGCATAACTTACAGAAAAAGGGAGGATATTACTTATCTTTACCTTTCTCCATAGGGTTCTACTTGTTTATAGTTGACCTAATTTTTATTATCCATAATGAAATGTAAGAATTCAACAGTTTTTATTTTTTATTTTTAATTTGTTTAAATGGATGTGGTACTGGTGAAGGATGCTAGATTCAAAACTCTAGAGACCGAAGTCCTCTGTTAATTCACAGAACTGGTGCAGAACAGTCAATGGAGCTTCCCTGGCCTATCTCACAGCTGCTCTGCAACTCTAAATTAGAGAAACTGTCTGTCTGGGGACATGTCTACACTTGGGAAGAAAGTTGAATTTGTTAAAGTTAAATTTTTAACACTAAATTTTTTAAGTTGAAGGTGAGTGTCATGGCCAGCTCAGAAATTCAGTTTAGTGTGTCCCCACATGGTTGCCTGAATCCGACTGTGATAACAGTGCACTGTAGGTGCCTATCCCACAGTTTCTGAGCTCTGTTGGATTTTGGAATTTTGTGCCAATGTCTTCTGGGAGAAAAGTGGACACAAGTGGTTCTGGGCTTCTGATGTCATCATCCTAGAATGCATTTTTCTCACCTCCCCTTTCTGGCTTGAAAAAAGTGGCACTTTTGCACAATTTTGTCTTGACTGCCAGCTGCCATTACAGACAGCAAGGCTGCGTCTAGATTTATCTTGAGGGTTGACGGCTGCTACACAATTTTTGGTCCAGTTGATCTTTTCTAGTAAGTGTAGATGTAGCCTAACATGGATTCCAATATGCTTCAAAGTTTGCAGTGTTTGGTGCTCATTTCCCACACTGTGCTGCAGTCTCTTCTGACCATAATGCCCATGCAGAATGATCTTGTTTCAGCGGGCACTGGTGGACATGAATCTCTGGAGAGAAGAACTGGAATTTCTGGCAGCACTGGAGTCACTGTAGAGCTTGGAGCAGAGGTTCTGGAGCTGCAAAACCAGCAGAGTCTGGTAGGATCACATAATTTTGAAGTCATGGGTTAGGGTGCAAAACTTCTGCATGCATAAGGCCATTTTCAAGGAGCTTTGTGAACTGCTGTCTCCTGGACTGAGGCACAGCAATACGGCCTGCTTTGACAGTTGAGATGCATGTGGAAGTTTCTCTTTGGAAGTTTGCTGCCCCAGACAGCTTCTCGTCAGCAGGCAATCAGTTTGGAGTGGACAAATCTACGATGGGGGCTGTCGTCGTACAAGTAGCCAAGGCGCTCAACAGGCTTCTTCTGTGGAAGACAGTGACTCCGGGGAATGTGTAGGACATAAGGAACCCCATGGCAGCAAATCCATCCACTAACTACGGTGGGGTCATAGATTGAATGCAGATCCCCACTCTGTCACCAGACAACCAGGTCTCAGAGTACATTAATCGCAAAGGGTACTTTCCTATGGTGTTGCAGGCATTGCAAAGTTTGTTTCACTGACATCAATGGGAGGTGGTCGGTACGGGGGCATGACACGTAAATCTTCAGGAATGCTGGTCTATTTGGAAGACTGCAGAGTGGTACCTTCTCCCCAGGGCAGAAAATTAACATTGAGGGTGTGGAAATGCTCATAGTGATTTTGGGTGACCCTACTTACCCCTAGTTCCCTTGGCTCATGAAGCCCTGTGCAAGTGTCCTGGACACCATTAAGGAGCTCTTTAACAACAGGCTGAGCAGTTGCAGAATGGTGGTAGAATGTGCCTTTGGATATTCAAAAGCCAGCTACCATGTTGGAAAATTTACAAGAATGCTCTGTGGGGCCTTGTTTCCAGATCACCTACTGGTGGCTTGGCGTGGTAATGTATCTTACTGTGAAAGCAGGAATAAGTTAGGTCTCCCCAGAAATCTTGTGAGGAGAATCTACAAGTGCTTCGCTAAGACCTTCAGCTTTTTGTCCAAATCGGATCTGTGCTCCATCCCCAGGCATATTAACAAGCTGGTCTAAGGGAATGGAGCATATACTGTCCACCCCACGATTACAACATACTATTATCATAGGAAAAAAGCCTACTTACCAGAAGTGCTCTCTCTGGGTTAGCCTCTGAAGCTGCCTCCTGAGTTGAGGGGATGGGATCCATTGGCTCCATCTTGATAAACAACTCTTGGATTTCAGGGTCTAATTCTGTGCTGGAATGGACCCCACTGTTATCCACCCCTTCCTTATCAGTTTGTGCTTCAGCATATTCCCCACAGCCACAGGAGTTGATGCAACTTTTGGGGGAAGAGGTTGCATCTGTGTCCAGAATAGTGTGAAGCTCATTGTAGTGTCAGCATTTCTTGGGAGATGCCCCAGACCGACTGTTGTCTTCTTGCATTTCTGTTAGCTCTACCTTGGCTCCTGTATCTTCGTGCAGCACAGCTCCTGAGTGTCTCTGCTGTAACCTTTCTCCATAATGTCTTGTGAAATTTTAGCATAAATGTCAGTATTCCGTTTGCTGGATTTGAGCTGACTGAAAACAGCTCCTTTCCGCACACTGAAAAGAGGTCCAAGATATCCTGATGGCTCCATGCTGGAGCCCTTTTGGAATCCTGGGAACTCATGGCTACAGGGTCTGCTAGGTGTGCTGCTGAGATGTGATTCACACATCTACTTGCCACACTGGCCACAGAGGAAAGGAAATCTAATCAAAATTCCAGGGCTGATGGCCACCACTTCCTGTCACCTATTTCCAGCTCACCTGAAGAGCAGCGGGAGTGGAACGATGACCGAAAAGGACACCTTGAGGGGCATAGTAAGACAGTTTAAAGGCTAATAACATTCATTTTAATAATGCTGCCATCTCCACTCGTATAGAGTTGACTTTGCAAATTCGACTTCTTGTTACTTCAGGGGAAGTCAGCATTACAGAAGTCAACCTTCGAGCCCCTTAAAATTGACCTGTTGAGCGCTGGGCTGTAGATGCATAGTTTATAAAACTGAACTTAGACACTTCAATTTGACTTAATCTCCTAGTGTAGACCAGGCCTGGGTGAGAATGGAGTTCACTCTTCATGTTCTTTATGCAGTTTGTAAAGCTACCAAAAGAGCATGAAGAGTGGTGGCATTTTTTTGTGATGTGAATATTGTTCACTGAGAACTGAATTCTGACTACCAGCTCATTATTATTATTTTTTTCTATTAAATAGCTCTGATAGTGGAATCAACAAACTAAGACATGGAGGCCACTTTTAGTAGCATTTTTTCCACATTAAGTTCTTTACTTCCACTTTTTGTACTGAGCTACAGACAAACATGCACTCATGTAAGTATCAATAAAATTACGTAACCAAAGCTTCAAAACACGTTGGATTAAATGACTTGGGTCAAATTCTAACTCCTTATTTTTATGAGTAATCCTTTTATCTACTGCCCAGTTATGGGGACGACTTTAATCATAATCCCAACGATACATACAAAATGATGGGGACTAATTTAGCTATAACCACTTGAGAGAGATCTTGGAGTCATTGTGGATAGTTCCCTGAAAACTTCCACTCCGTGTGCTGCAGCAGTCAAAAAAGCAAACAGAATGCTAGGAATCATTAAAAAATGGATAGAAAATAAAACATAGAATAATTGATTGCATCTATATAAATCTATGGTATGCCCACAACTTAAATTCCACGTACAAATGTGACTGCCTTGTCTTAAAAAAGATATCTTGTTATTGGAAAAGTTTCAGACAAGGGAAACAAAAGCCCCTAGGAGTTTGGAACTGGTGCCATATGAAGAAAGATTAAAAAGACTAGGATTTTTCATTTTAGAAAAAAGGAGGCTTAGTGGGGATACGATAGAAGTGTAAAATCATGACTGGTGTAGAGAAAGTAGATAAGGAAGTGTTTACTCCTTCTGATAACTAAGAACCAGAAAGTAGATAAGGAAGTGTTTACTCCTTCTGATAACTAAGAACCAAGTGAATGTAATAAACAGCAGATTTACAACAAAAGGAATTATTTTTTGCATAGTGCAACTCCTTGCCAAAGGATGCTATGAAGGCCAAGACTATAATAGGGTTCAAAAAAACCTAGATAGGTTTATCAATGTCCAATAGTCAGGACGGCAGAGATGGAGTCTCTGAGTTTGCCACAATATCGGAATGGGTAATGAGAAGGATCACGTGATCCTTTGTTAGATAAAGTTAGAGCAGTCTCTAACTGCCCCGGATTTCTCTGTCATGAATATCCAGGGAATTCCGGGGGAGGATTACACCCATCATCTTCAGTATCTATTACAGAAGCAAGTTTAATTTGATTGAAAACATTTAACAGCTATTCTCAAGGGAAAAGAAAGTTGTATTGTGTATTTTTTCAAACTTTTGCACAAATGTAATTGAGTTTCTTGCATGAAAGGTACAAGCCTTCCACTAAGGCATACGCGGAAATTCTGTTATGACAATGTGCATAAATATGTCTAAAATAGCAGTGCAGCAGTTATTGTCATTTCAGTTATCTAAGGCAAAGGTGACTCACTTTTTAATAGCTTTTCTGAAATTAACATTTATACATATCCATGAGGTGTAAAAGTCCTTTTTGTAGAATTACTTATATTTTGCTTGTAGTTTCTCTCTTTCAAGTTCAGTGAAATTCACCAAAGTTTAGTCATATTCTGGTACCTGCTCTTGAGTATATTTTTAAAAGGCTGTTTTCTCTGAGACTTAATCTTGATCTTTTTGTTGTCAGGGCTCAAAAGATAAAGGGAAAATAATTTTGTGTCATCTGGACTCCATTTTCTCTGGGGTGGAGAGAAACGGGCTTTGGTGCTGTCAGAATCATGGAACTTGTGTTGGGAATGATTGCTGATGGATATACAAAGTGTTATGCTAAGAGACATCTTGTCATTTTTATCGGAGTTGTAATAAGAAACAAGTTCTTCACAACCACATTTGATGTTAGAAATGTGGCTGTAGTTTTAAACAACATGAAAAATATTTCAACATGACACCTTTCAGGGTATGCCAATGATTTCTTACACATTTCATTATAACACTTCTCATTCAGACCCCTATCAGGTTTAACATACAATTTTTGATTTGTTCCGTTCACTTGCTCTTAAAGTGCCTGAACATTGGCTAAAGAGATGGGTAGGAAGAAAGTATACTCATGCATCATTGATGGAAATGCAGTCTGAGGAATACAAAATTGAGAGTCAGTTCCTAGCCTTGAGGTATGTTTTGACTCCTAAATGATGATGCAAGGTCAAATAATGTGGAAAAAATGCTTTTTCTATTGTGGTAGCCAAGATGTTTGCTTCTATCAGACTCAGAACTGGCTATGATGACCCACATATACACGAATGGCTGTCTTTTGGCTTCTGGGTGGAGGTTATCGTGGTAGTTTTGATTTGTAAAAAATTAAATTGCCTGGGACCTTCATATTTAAGGTATGATTGCTCTCATTTATGTACTGCCACATTTGAGGTTACTGGGCAGTTTTGAGTAGGATTCCCCATGACGGTAAAAAAGATGATGTGGAGCGTTTCTTTCTCATGTTGTCTGAGTTAATGGGGAACATTTTTTTTTTCTTTTTTTATGTAGTATTAAAAGGTATAAAGAAAGTTGCCCTTCTTACAGCCTGTTTCTTCTACTTTCACCTAAGACAATGCAAACATAGCCTTTCTGTTGTATTCAAGACACTCCATACCAGTAGAGAGAGGCTGGTCTTTGCCCTTTCTCCTTAAATAATTTTATCTTTTGTGTCAGTTAGTTTTTGCTTTGCATTTCAGACTGTAATGTTTTATTTTATGGGGTGAAGCTAAAATAAAGGCGGTACCGTAGGTCTGCCATTAATCCTTCAGAGGCTGACTGCCTTTTTTTTTTTTTTTTTTTCTGTTTCTGACCAATTTTTCTGACGTTTGCATGCTGCTGTAGACATTTTTCCAGCCTTTCAAGATCTGCTTACTGCTTCATTGGATTTTAATGGAGAAAAAATATTGACCAAGGTAGTAGATGGGGGAGTGTCTTAATTTTAAGGACAAGGCTGTAAATACCCCTTGCTTTGCATTACCTCATCAACATATCCTGTGTACAGTAGAAACTTGATTATGCAGCATCCTTGAGTGGTCCCTTCACCCAGACATCGCAATTTCCCTCTTCACTCTTTCTCTAGACTTATTCACTCTTTTCCTAGACTTACTCACCAAACAACACAACATGGAATGCCATCAGTTCTGCACCTTCTGAAATTAACCTAGGCTCCAGAGCAGACACGTTCTTTCCTTCACTGGGGAGATTTTTTCCTATATGTCTTTCTGCCTATATATCGCTCACTCACAAGGTATTAAGATTTGCAGGGAACAAGCTTGGGTCACATTGACAGCACCACCCTGACCCTGTCAGTGCTGTTACCTGTCCTGGATAGAAATGTCCGTGGAAGCCCTGATCACCCTATTGCTCTTCCGGGACTTTCTAACACGAGACCAGTCATCTTGAACATCCAGACCTCAAGCTGCTTCACTTCGCTGTGGCCGCGTCTACACTAACCCCCTCCTTTCGGAAGGGGCATGGTAATGAGTGAGCTGGGAGGATGCTAATGATGCACAACCATGAATATGCAGTGCCTCATTAGCATGATTGTGGCCACATATGATTCAAAAGCACCGCTTTCGAATCGCACGCTGCCCATGTAGACGGGGGCCTTTCAAAAAGATCCCCATGACTTTGAAAGCCCCTTCTTCCTAAAACCTGATAGGAGGAAGGGGCTTTCGAAGTACGGGGGGCCCTTTCAAAAGGCCCCAATCTACATGGACGGCATGCAATTTGAAAGTGGTGCTTTTGAATCGCCTGCAGCCACCATTATGCTAATGAAGCACTGTATATTCATGGCAGCACCTCATTAGCATTTTCCCAACTTGCTCATTAACATACCCCTTCCAAAAGGAAGGAGCTAGTATAGATGTAGCTGATGTGAAACCATGGTTGAACCTGGTGGAGTTTTCCTGTTCAGACTAGATTAGACACATCCTCCTTCGGAGCAGAATATCCTCTGCAAGAACCACCTACCTTGCGAAGTGAAAGAGATTTTCATTCTTGTTGGCAAAGTGCCATTCGTCCCTGACATTGGCCATGATGAGCTACTGCTAATGGCTAGGCATCCATGAATCTGGAACAGAGAGATGGCTCTGTGAGTCCTTAACGTAAAGGGTGTGTCTATACTAGGAAAGTATTCTGGAATAGCAAAATTTGAGTTAATAACTCAAAAAAATAACTATTCCAAAATAGCATGTCCATGCTGCAGGGAGCTTGCCCTGGAGTTAGAGCCCCTGGAAGCACAATGGGGATGGCACCAGGAGGGTAGATACTCCCTGTGGCTGCTGGGTCAGGCAAGCTGCAACATGTACTGCCATGGCCATGTCTCACAAGCCACTCTGCCACCACCGCCTTCTGCATAACATCAAAGGAATGCGATAGGCATGCACCACCCTGTGCTCTGGTTGCCCTTGCAGATGCCACAGCATGCAAGACATAGCGCCAGAACATGTGCCACAGGCAGCAATGCATGGCACAGCACTGCTAAGCTGCCTGCCTATTGTTCTAGCAGGAAGTACCCTAGCGTAGTCTGCAGGCCTTGCTCCCCCTTATCCTGGTGCTCCTGCTGCTAAGCGTGCACCCCAGTCCCCTGGATGCTGTGAAACGCTGCTTCTGATGGTGTGAGACAAGCTCAGGCTGGTGGGACTGCATCACACTGCCGGGATGGGATGATTAGCAGTGTCTGTTTAACTTCTGGATGGAGAAGGTCACCTTCCTGGAGTTCTGTGAGTGGCTCACCCCCTGCCAACAGGCAACAGGACACCCTCATGAGACTGGCCATCCCCATGCAGAAATTCATGGCCCTCACCCTGTAGAAGCTCCCCGTGATGGACAACTCCTGCTTTATCAGCAATTAATTCCATGTGGGGAAATCCACAGTCAGGGTCATATGCCTGCTGGTGGCCAAGACCATCAGCCATGTCCTGCTATGGAGGGTCGTCACTCTGGGAAGTGTAGTCTGGCCTGTGATCTACCCCAATAGGAAGAGGTACTTCTCCATGGTGATGCAGGCCCTCATGGATCACCAGAGACACTTCACCAACGTCACTGTTGGATGGTCAGGAAAGGCGCACAAGGCCCCCATCCTCCAGAATTCCTGCCTCTTAAGGATGCACACTGGCACCTTTTTACTCGACTGCACCATCAGAAGTGGGAAGGTGGACATGCCCCCATAGTCATCCTGAGCAACGCAGCCTACCCTTTGCTGCAGTGGCTTGTGAAAGCCTGCACAGGCAGCCTGGACCCCAACAAGGAACACTTCGCCACTAGGCTGAGCAGCTGCCCCATGGTGTAGACTGGGAACTTTGACTGCCAGCATGTTGGTCTTCCGGTAAATGTAGATGCTGTTGCAGAATGTGGGGTTCACCAGGCCCTGCACCTCGACTGCAGGCAGGAGTGACTCTTATTCAGCAGGTGGAATGGAAGGTTTATTAGTCAATAGGGACACAATGGGAGCAGAGTTGTCAGTACAGCAGCCAGAAACTGTCAGTACAATCCATTCTGGGGAGTGGAGGTCCCATGGGAGCCCCACTGAGCTGGGGTCTTGACCCCCCCATCCCCTTTGTCTCTCTCCGGTAGCCTCGGCTAACTGCCTTCCAACTGCCCAGTTCTCATTCAAAATGGCCAAGTCCCTCCTATCCCCTTTCTTTCTTGGGAACAAAGGTGTCACCTGTTGGCTCACATTGCCATTATACACTAATGCTGCTTACTGGAGCATAGGGAAACTGCAGTGAACTACAGGGCATCAGGCAACACATGCCATCTAAGCAGAGGAATAAAATCCTCACACACCCCACTTCTTCACAGGCGTACCCTTAAAAACTTCCAAACTCATTACTCAGTTTGTCAGAAAAAGATAATTAAACCCTGCATGTACTCTCACACAAGAGGCCTATAATAATTTATCTTCCTGTTAAGAATTGAAGTTAGTGTCTTGATAAAATAAGCTTTTATAGTTCCTTTTATGAATGGCCCAAATAATTAAGTCCAAGCAGAAGAATGGGTATGTGTTTTTTTCCATTGCTCATTTGCTTTTCAGAAAACTTTGGTATTAGCTTTGAAACTGTTAAGTAGTAACACTAAAATTTTATTTGCAGTATTGTCAATGACGTCAACCAGAGAAGTGGGTGAAGCTGATGGCTTAATTGTGGAGGCTGGCCGTTTTTTATAATAACAAATGTGTTTGCTTTTCCTAGACCGTTAATGGTCTTTTTTTGTGCTGGAATGATCTCAGATCTGAGCTATACCTTCAATTCTTTACACTCAGGCCCATAAATATGATGAAAGAGTCCCTGTCATAATGACAGAGACCTTTAAAATGTTACGTTCAGAGGAATCAATTAAGTAGGAAAATAGAAGTTTTAAGGCCCAGATTTTTAAAGGTATTTAGGAATTCTTGTGCTAAGTATTGCAAAGATTGACTGGTTTAGGGGACTGTCTCACTTTCATAATTCCTATCTTAAATCCTACCCATTGTCAGTGGGAATGCCTAAATCCCTTTTGAAAATTATTTAGGTTCCTAGATCAGTTAAACAAAGCATAGCATAGCAACACCTACATACCTTTTAAAAATCTAGGCCTCAGTATCCTTTTAGAAGTACAGTCTGGGTCAGTCTGCCTCATGCCATACAACATCTAGATGCAGTATCCTTAAACCACCAAAACAAAAAACCAGTCCAGTAGCACTTTAAAAACAAAATTATTTACTAGGTGAGGAGCTTTCATGGGATATACCCACTTCTTCAGACCGTAGCCAGACCAGAACAGACTCAATATTTAAGGCACGGAGAACCAAAAATAATTATCAAGGTTGACAAATCAGAAAAATGGTAGTCAAGGTGGGCAAATCAGAAGAGAAGAGGGGCAGTAGGAGCGGGGGAAGTCAAGAGTCAGATAAAACAAAGTATGAAAAAGAGTCCTTATAAAGGGCTAGGTAATTGGCCTCCCGGTTCAAACCACGTGTTAATGTGTCAAACTTGAATATAAAAGAGAGCTCGCACACTCTTTGTAGGCAATCCTTTATAAGAACTCTTTTTTTACAAACTTTGTTTTATCTGACTCTTGACTTCCCCCCCCTCCTAATGCTCCTCTTCTCTTCTGATTTGCCCACCTTGATTACAGTTTTTCTGATTTGACAACCTTGATAACTATTTTTGGTTTTCTGTGCCTTAAATATTGAGTCTGTTCTGTTATGGCGATGGTCTGAAGAAGTGGGCCTATCCCATGAAAGCTTCTCACCTAATAAATTATTTTAAGAACATAAGAATGGCCATACTGGGTCAGACCAAAGGTCCATCCAGCCCAGCATCCCATCTGCCGACGGTGGCCAATGCCAGGTGCCCCAGAGAAGGAGAACAGAAGACAATGATCAAGTGATTTATCTCCTGCCATCCATCTCCTGCCCTTGTTCTGAAGGCTAGGGGCACCATACTTTATCCCTGGCTAATACCCATTTATGGACCTAACCTGCAAAAATTTATCAAGCTCTTTTTTAAACCCTAATAGAGTCCTGGCCTTCACAGCCTCCTCGGGCAAGGAGTTCCACAGGTTGACTGTGCGCTGTGTGAAGAAAAATTTCCTTTTATTAGTTTTGAACCTACTACCCATCAATTTCATTTGGTGTCCCCTAGTTTTTGTATTATGGGAAAAGGTAAATAATTTTTCTATATTCACTTTCTCCACACCATTCATGATTTTATATACCTCTATCATATCGCCCCTCAATCGCCTCTTTTCTAGACTGAAAAGTCCCAGTCTCTCTAGCCTCTCCCCATACGGGACCCGTTCCAAGCCCCTAATCATCTTAGTCGCCCTTTTCTGAAGCTTTTCTAATGCCAATATATCTTTTTTGAGGTGAGGAGACCACATCTACACGCAGTACTCAAGATGTGGGCGTACCATAGTTTTATATAGGGGAAGTATGATATCTTTTGTCTTATTGTCGATCCCTTTTTTAATAATTCCTAACATCCTATTTGCCTTACTAACTGCCGCTGCACACTGCGTGGATGTCTTCAGAGAACTATCCACTATAACTCCAAGATCCCTTTCCTGATCTGTCGTAGCTAAATTTGATCCCATTATGTAGTACGTGTAATTTGGGTTATTTTTTCCAACATGCATTACCTTACACTTACCCACATTAAATTTCATTTGCCATTTTGCTGCCCAATCACTCAGTTTGCTGAGATCCTTTTGTAGTTCTTCACAATCTGTTTTGGTTTTGACTATCCTGAACAACTTGGTGTCATCTGCAAACTTTGCCACCTCACTGCTTACCTCATTTTCTAGATCATTGATGAACAAGTTGAACAGGATCGGTCCCAGGACTGACCCCTGGGGAACACCACTAGTTACGCTCCTCCATTGTGAAAATTTACCATTTATTCCCACCCTTTGTTTTCTGTCTTTTAACCAATTCCCGATCCATGAAAGGATCTTTCCTTCTATCCCATGACCACCTAATTTACATAAAAGCCTTTGGTGTGGGACCGTGTCAAAGGCTTTCTGGAAATCTAGGTATATTATGTCCACTGGGTGCCCCTTGTCCGCATGTTTATTAACCCCTTCAAAGAATTCTAATAGATTAGTTAGACACGACTTCCCTCTGCAGAAACCATGCTGACTTTTGCCCAACAATTCGTGCTCTTCTATGTGCCTTGCAATTTTATTCTTTACTAGTGTTTCTACTAATTTGCCTGGTACTGATGTTAAACTTATCGGTCTATAATTTTGTTAGTCTTTAAAGTGCTACTGAAATGCTTTTTTGTTTAGATAGACTATAGACTAATACAGCTATCTCTCTGTTACTACTTAACCCACCAGAAATACATCTTCTTCCTCAAGTGTCCCTGTGGGTGCTCCACGATAGGTGTCGGGCTCGCCCCGGCGCCGCAGATCGGATCTTTCCAGCAGTTTCTGCTGGACCGCGCATGCGCCGGTGCACGCCACTCCCTTGTGCGCTCCCGGCCACGTGCGCGATCCGGTCCCCATCAGTTCCTTCTTAACCGCCATCGGCTGCAGACAGAATCTGCTCAGGCTGTGGCCAGAGTCAGCATATTTAGAGTTTTCAGAGTTTTTAGAGTTTCTTTTCAGAGTTCTTAGTTAGATTGTTTGTTTCTTTATTGCAAAAAAAAAAATATATATATATAAGTAGAAAGTCTTAGTAAACGAGAAGGAGGAGCGGAGGCAACCCGGGGATGTGAAGGCCAGTAGGCCTTCTGCCGTGGCAGGCTGCGGTCCGTGAGAGGGGAACAGGCACAGAGAAGGTGCTAAGTACCCTATTAACAGCTCAAAGACTCACCGCAATGTCCTCTTCAGGATTCAAGAAGTGTGAGTCGTGCTGTGAAGCTATGCCAGCCTCTGATGGGCACAGTCAATGTATTAGGTGCCTGGGGGAATCACACGTCACCCAGAAATGCTCCTTTTGTGCAAAGCTCACGGCCAGAGCCAGAAAGGATAGAGAAATGCGGCTGAAAATGCTGCTGTTTGATAAGGCCCTCCAGCCAGACGTGCTGGAGAGGCCTCAACCGGAGGGACCCACAGGGCTCCATAAAAGGAAGGTGGTGTCCCTCACCCCCTCGGTGCAGAAACAGAGGAAGCTCTCTCCAGCCCAATCCCTGCCAGCGGCCACAGCGAGCAGGACGGGCGTAGCACACAGCCCCCAGCCGCAGTCACAAACAAACGGCAGCGCAGCAGCGCACGTGGGCAGAGGCTGAGCCTCCGATTACTAAGCAGCTGGTCCGCACAGCGTTCAGAGCGGCGGCCAGGCAAGCGCTGGAACTGGCGGCACAGACCCCCGCGGCGCCAAAGGTGCAGGGCCAACAGGCACGCAGCCTGCAGGCACCGGAGGAGACCACCCGCGTGGCAGCACAGATAAGCGTGCCGAGCACGGCACTGACAGCGGGGCCAAGATCCCTGGCACGGGAAGGGGCGGAGCCAGCCCCGCAGGGGAGGGGAAAGGCAGCAGCGAAAACCCGGCACCGCAGCCCTTCTCTGGACAGGGCTGCGGGGCTGCTCTCAACAAGTCCTCCCCTTATGCTGCGAACACCAACCAGGAGACATGGGTCTCCCCCAGCCTACCCAGAGCCGCCTTCTCCGTTCCTCCAACCAGCGTCACCATGGCTCAAGCCACCCTCGCCCTTTCTGGGATTTGACCCTCTGGAGTACTATCACAAACCAGTTTCACCATTGTCTCAGTCATCCAGACGATCTCGCTCCCCCAGACATAGGGGGTATGCACCTCGAGAGTGGTCCAGGTCTCCATCCCAGGAACCGTGCCCGTGCTGCCACAGTCGTCCTTATCACGCTGGGCATAGACACAACAGGCATACACCCAGGGGCAGGTCCCCCTCGACCGTCCAGTACCCCCACGGGCACTCACGGATGGGGACGGAAACACAGTTGTGTCAGGGGGAGTTGATTTTGGAACCCTGAGATTTTCCCTCGCAAGCCTCCAGTGAGAGGGTGTACCACCGACAGCAGGACTCTGAGAGTTCAAGGGAGGTCTACCCTAGTGGTTCCTCCTTGTCCTCCCCCGACGAGGCTATGGCCCCCGGGGATGTTGCCCCCCCGGACGACCTCAAACAGTTTCAGGAGCTGTTTAAAAGGGTGGCTTTCACGCAAGGCATCCAAACAGCAGAGGTGCAGGAGAAGCACCACAAGCTCCTCAAAAACCTGAGGCCTCTGGCCTCGTCCAAAATTGCTATCCCGCTCAACAAAGCAATCATGGAGTCTGCTACAACCATATGGCAGACCCCGGCTTCTGCTCCACCTATAAACAAGAGAGCGGATAAGAAATACTTCGTCCCGGCGAAGGGCATGGAGTTCCTGGTTAGTCATCCACAACCAAATTTCACTGGTGGTAGAATTGTCTTAGCAGAGATCGAAGACTTCCCAGTACAAAGTGGGGGGAACAGACAGATGCCAAGAAGCTAGAGCTATTCGGCAGAAAGGTATACTCCTCCTCCACCCTGCTGCTGAGAGTGGCAAATTATGCAGCACATCTAGCGAACCACAATTTCGACAATTACTCCAGGCTTACTTCTCTCATGGATTCACTTCCTGCAGATAAGAAGCCGGTGCTGAAGGCCATCGTGCAAGAGGGCTATGCAGCTTCGAGGATAGGTGTCCAGATCACCCTGGATGTAGCGGACACGGCGGCACGCTCAACAGCTACGGCAGTGGTCATGCGCAGGGAATCCTGGCTCCAGACATTGGGTATCCCGAGGGATCTGCAGGCAAATATTGTCGATCTCCCTTTCGACATGCAGAAGTTGTTTGCAGAGTCAACTGATTCGGTCCTTCATTCCAGTAAAGACTCGAGAGCTACTCTCAGAACCCTGGGTATTTATGCCCCTCCATACAGAAAGAAAAAGTATTACCCTCAACAAAGGCGATACCCATACCAATCTCAGCGTGCTCAGTACGAACAGGGCTACGACCAAGGGCGGCATCAACAGCAACAACAGTATAGAACTCCTAGGCGACGTTCCCAACAAGGCCGTGCATCCTCGGGGCAGGCCCAAAGGCAACAAGTTTGACGGAGAGGTCGAGGGCTGCTCTATTACTACCATCGCGCAATGTCACCCACAATTAATGTTCCATCATCGCCTCCGACCATTCCACTCACAATGGCAAAAGATCACCACAGACAAATGGGTACTGGAGATCATAGCCACGGGTTACGTGATCCCCTTTCAGTCGCTCCCACCACCAAGACCTCCTCCCAGGCCTCATCTCAGGGATGCCTCCCATGAGACGAAACTCAAGCACGAGGTGGACCACCTTATGCTTGTAGGGGCGGTGGAAAGAGTGCCGGAGCGACTCCAGGGGAAAGGGTTTTATTCATGATACTTCCTCACAGAGAAGAAAACAGGAGGCTGGAGGCCCATCTTAGATCTTTGAGGCCTCAACCGGTACTTGCGCAAACAACGCTTTCTGATGATCACAGTCGCTTCTATACTCACGGCACTGGACGATGGAGATTGGTTTGCAGCCCTTGACTTACAAGATGCGTATTTTCATATAACACTCCACCCGGCTCACAGACGTTTTCCCTGGTTTATGGTCGGCAAAGAACATTTCCAATACAAGGTTCTGCTGTTCGGCCTCTCCTCGGCCCCCAGAGTCTTTACCAAGACCCTGGCAGTGGTGTCAGCCTACCTGCACAGACAGGGGGTATTTATATTTCCATATCTAGACGACTGCCTACTGAACGGGGCCTCGAAGGCAGAGGTACTACGCATGATACGCGTAACAGCAAACACGTTTTCTTCGCTGGGCCTGGTCATCAACCTTGCGAAGTCAAAGATCGACCCCACACAGGACATAGAGTTCATAGGGGCATGCATAAATTCTATCACAGCAAGGGTTTATCTACCTGACGCTCGCTTTCGCGCCATCGGTTCCCTAGTACAAGTCATTACATATAGCCCCACGGTGCCGGTTTTAACGTGCTTGCAGCTGCTAGGCCACATGGCAGCGGCAACGTTCTTGGTACAGAACGCCAGATTGCATATGCGCAACCTGCAACATTGGCTGGCGAGCGTCTACAAGCCGGTATCCCACACCGTCCGCAGGGTGGTGTCGCCCCACAACAGAAGTGCGCAGATCCCTGCAATGGTGGGTAAACCCCAAGAACATGCTAACAGGGGTACCCTTTCACCAACCACAAATCTCTATTTTTTCTCACCACCGACGCCTCCCACATAGGGTGGGGAGCACACATTGGCGAAAAGGTGACGCAAGGACTGTGGTCCCCTACGGAACAGTCACTACATATAAATATAGTGGAGCTCAGAGGAGTGTTCAACGCCTGCAAACACTTTCGAGACCACATACAAGGCAAGGTAGTCGGGATCAATACAGACAATACTTCCACCATGTTTTATATAAATCGACAAGGTGGAGCTCGATCCCGTGCCTTATGTGCGGAAGCAGTCCGGCTGTGGCACTGGTGCATCGCCAACAATATAACGTTGAAAGCCTCGTACTTACCAGGCGTTCACAACGTGAAGGCAGACCAGCTGAGCAGGCACTTCGCACTTGCACACGAGTGGCAGATCTGCTCCGATCTGCTACAACCGATCTTTCATGCATGGGGATTTCCCCAGATAGACCTGTTTGCCACTCAGCACAACAAGAAGTGCCCCCAATACTGCTCCAGGGCAGGACTGGGGCGGGGGTCCTTGGGGGACGCGTTTGCGATTTCGTGGAAGGACCCCCTGCTTTACGCATTTCCCCCCATAGTGCTCATCCACAAGGTCCTGCAGAAAGCCAGGAGGGAGAGAGCCCGCATGATCCTAGTGGTCCCAACATGGGATCAACAGCAGTGGTTCCCCTTGCTTCTGCGCATCTTGGATCGTCCACCGCTTCCCCTTCCGTTAGCGCCGGACCTGCTTACGCAGGCCGAGGGGTCCATAGTGCATCCCCACCCCTGAGGCCTGCGCCTACAAGCATGGTTAATCCATGGCTCAGCTCCCTAGAAAGTACATGTACGGAGGGAGTACAACAAGTCCTGGAAAGTAGCCGAAGGATCTACACCAGGAAGACCTACAAGCAGAAATGGACTCGATTCACTGCATCGTGTTCCACCAAGCAGTTAGCTCCCCTTGAGGTGCCTGTACCTGTAATACTAGAATACTTACTGGACCCCAAGAGAGGTGGGCTCTCCGTCTCCTCGTTGAAGGTCCATCTCGCTGCTATATCGGCTTTTCGGCATGAAGAGGAAGGGCCCACGGTGTTTGCCCATCCTATTGTTACCAGGTTCCTGAAGGGGCTGGTAAACCTGTACTCCCCTCGGAAACCGTTTCCACCACCGTGGAGCTTGGACCTGGTGCTCAGCGCACTAACGGGACCACCATTTGAACCCTTAGCCACAGTTTCCCTCCGTCTCCTTACGATAAAGACAACCTTCCTTCTTGCAATCACGTCAGCTCGCAGGGTGAGTGAGCTCGCAGCAGTTATGGCAACGCCGCCCTGCACAGTATTCTCAAAGGAGGCAGTAACCTTACGGCTGCACCCAGCCTTCGTTCCGAAAGTTTCTTCAGAGTTCCATCTTAACGAACCTATAGTTTTACCCTCGTTTTACCCGAAGCCTCATAGCTCCAGCAAGGAGGCACACCTGCACCTCCTGGACGTGAGGAGGGTGTTGGCCTTCTACATAGACAGGACTAAGTCCTTCCGGAAAACGGACAGACTCCTAGTCTCTCTCGCTCCCAGGTCAAAAGGAGAGGGTCTCTCTTCACAGAGAATCTCGAAGCACATTGTGTCCTGCATAAAGATGTGCTACGAACTTCGAAAAACTCCTTTACTGGCCCTGCCTAGGGCTCACTCCACCAGGGCGGTGGCGGCATCAACAGCCTTTTTCAAGGGCATCGCTCTAAAAGACATCTGCAGAGCGGCGACCTGGTCATCCTATGACACCTTCGCCAAGCATTATGCCCTACACCGGGTATTCCAAGAGGATACCCGCCTCTCGACAGTGGTCCTTTCGGGGGCAAGCTGCACATAACCCGATTACCCACCTCCTTTCTTGGGTTACTGCTGGGTAGTCACCTATCGTGGAGCACCCAAGGGGAAACTCGAGGAAGAAAGAGAAGTTACTCACCATAGTAACGATGGTTCTTCGAGATGTGTCCCCGTGGGTGCTCCACCACCCGCCCATCCTCCCCGCTTTGGATCTCTGGTGTTTTTCAGGAGCATCCGAGGCGGTCGGTCAAGGAACTGGCGGGGACCAGATCGCGCACGTGGCCGGGAGCGCGCAAGGGAGCGGCGCGCGCCGGCGCATGTGTGGTCCGGCAGAAACTGCTGGAAAGATCCGATCTGCGGTGCCAGGGCGAGCCCGACACCTATCGTGGAGCACCCACAGGGACACATCTTGAAGAACCATCGTTACTACGGTGAGTAACTTCTCTTTTCTGTCTCTTTAATAAAAGGTCATTCAGCTGGTAAAGACGGAGTAGATGCCAACAGCAGATTAACAGCTTCTTGGTCTTTTTCCAATGGTTAGTTTGTCCATATTTAATTCTCTTTTGTCCTTGGTAATTTTGCCTCTTTTTTTTGCTCTGTTGTACTGCACTATTTCCCTATCTGTAGTTCTTATGTGATATTTATGATAAAGGAACAAGTAAAAAAAAGATGCGTAATATAGCAAATGGACATATATATTTTTCTTCTTCTTTCAACTTTTCACTTCAACCTTCCTTAGTTCCTTTCCTAGAAGAAAGCACCTGAAATTTAGTTTTATTCCAAGCAGTTTTGGGGTGAGGACATGTGAGAATGACTATATGCTGCAGTGACCTGGTTATTTCTTTTATGTGTTTTGACTTCAGGTTATTTCAGTTCGCATCAGATGCGGATCTAGCCCAGTGTGTTTATACCATAAGACTCTACAGTGTAAAAGCAAAGAGTAAATAATTCTGAAAGAGTAACTGAGTAACAAATGGAATGTTACAATTATCAAAAGCAGCATTTCATGCCAACTTCACATAAAGCATTTTTTAAAATATTTCGCTCCATAACACATACTGTGTAGAAAGATTCCTTTTAAATGTTGCATTTATTCAGGGTTGGGTTTTTTCATATTGGAAGGATAGCTCTTCTGGAGGAATGATGTGAATTAATAGAGCAAAATTTATGGAACGTCTTGAAATCCTCTGATATCACTGAATTTATAAAAAAGTGCTTCATAAAATCCTGAGTAATATGTAAATTATTTAAACACATAATTTAATCCACACTCTTCCTCGCAACTTGCTGTATTCCTGTGCCTTCTGGACAATATATTCTCCCCCCTTTCCAGCTTAAAACTTGGGCAGTTTTATTAAGCTTCAGTTAAATAGTATTTAATGTAATACAAATTTGCTGTGTTTAAAAGCAGTTGTGGATATTTTATGATATGCTGCGCTTCTGGCAATAGTTGTGGGTCTGATCCAGTAAAGTGAAAATACCATGTCAGTGTGTGTTGAGGATGTTCGGTACCTTCTAGGATCACACCCAAAGTTACTTCCATGATGTAATTTAACTTTTCCTTGCTTTATTACTCAAGCAGTATGTATACTTGGTTTATGGGAAATATTTATTAATTATAATTCTGTGCTTAAGTTCATCTGCAAGTGGATCAAGAAAATGGCATTGGTATTAATTGTGAAGGAATATAAATGTTATTTTACATGTGCATGCAGTATGAGTTGATGACAGTTGCTCACCAGGATAAGCCAAAAAATAAAAAAATTAGGGAATGAAAATGTTATTCAAAATGTTATTTTGAGGTCTCAGTGCACTGTTGATGAAAGATTGAAAAAAAGGAGCCTGCAGAAGTATTAATCTAAATTTTTCTGATCATCCTTTGAGCAGCAACAATAGTTAAATCTTTGTTATTGTATTTTAGTAAACTAAGGCCAGATATATAACATGTGATGCCTCTTGATTTCAGTCTTAGTCTTTGCAAATATAAAATAAGTGGATCTATAGAGAGGTATAAGCTTCGCACAAAAATGGTTGTATTTTTCCCCATGCCAATAATCAGTGCAGTTTGCAGTAATAGTTCTAACCATGACTTAAAATCCTAACCTATGGTATGACAGAGTACTTGAAAGAAAACAGCCGAGAGAAATGAAATGACTGAAATTACTTTTTAAAGTATTAATGAACACTAATGTATTGTAGTTAATATAAACCATTTTCTAAACTGCACCTAATGTTAAATTTCCCTTTTCTTTTGAATTTTGCACGTCTGAAGTGAAATATAATAAATACATTAGCTCATATTTCTTTGTGACTTGTTTTAAATTGTTTGATAATTAAGCTTAATCTGAGTGAAATTGCAAAATTTGATTAACTGCTTCCTTTTAAGAGTCTGAAATGGTATTCTCCACATCAGAAAGTACAGCTATGTTATTTTAGAAGCTTTGTTCTGTTAACAAAAAGCACCAAAAATAAATCCAGTTAGGGTCAGAGTGGCTTAATTTAATAGTATTATGATAATAAGTACCATAATTAGTTTCAGATTCTTCTTCCTTCCCATAGGACAAGGTTCTGAGTTTTGATGCCTACTTAAGGCATGAGAATGACAGCAAAATTAATGTCATAACCTTTACAGCCTGTTTATGGTTTTCTGTGTAGTACCCTAAAGGATTTTGTGGAATAGTGTAACAACTAAAGTAACCACTTAATATGGACAAGGAAAAAAATTAGGTTAATTGGGTTCACCTGATATTCAGATGTTAGAGTGTCTGTCAAGACACTCGTTTCATACTTAACAAAAAGAGTTGCTGGTATTTTTTCCATTAAATTATCTTTTAAATTATTGTTCATGTACACTCTGCTTTCTTGGGCTTACTGCCTCTTAAAGACTAATTTATGATATGGTTTAGGATTTTTTTCAGTGTACTTAATCTAGTTTGTCTTTTGCAGTAATGAAATCAATTTATCATTTCATTTTTGTGGCAACTACATAGCAACACAATTGATGGAACATGTTCTGTGACACTGATATGCATTTTTCTTCTAGCAGAGTCCTGTCAATAATTGCTGATATCACTTGAACTGAACTTTTAACAATAGTTCTTCTTTCCATCTGTAACTAGTCAATCATAAGCTTAAAGGGGTGGCATCCTAAGTTATTGAGGCCCAAATCTTTATCTATGTTATTTAACGTTGCTTTTAAAAGATGAGCAAAACAGAATAAAGACTCTGTAGAATTTTAAAAGCTTCAGCAGTGATATGGGCCCTTTATTACATGATGGTCATAAAACTTAATGATGCAGAAAAATGTCCAATAAATATTTCTGTTCTGCCTGTGGAGAGAAACAGAATGCTGGACTTGTATGAAGCTGAAGAACTACTTTCTTGTTCATAAGTAACTGAGTACGTTGGACAAAATCTACTAGGAATAAACATTTTTGTCAGTGAGCTCAGATAACTTGCTTCCAAGAGTCCTCAAAAAGTTGGCTGATGGCATCTCTGGCCTGGTATTGTACATTTTTAATAATCTTGGGATACTAGTGAATGTACAGAAGGCTGGAACTGTATTGATGTGCCAATAGGGCAGTTGGGATGACTTTACTTGACATCTGTCCTGGCAAGATAATGGGAAAAGCTGACACAAGATTCAGTGGGCAAGAATTAGAGGATACAAATAGAATTAATGCCAGTCAAGCTGGTCTAATGCAGAGTTGGTCTTATGACACAAACCGATTGTAATTCTTTGCAGTTAGAAGTTTGGCTGATAAAGGTAACTGCACCAAGATAATAGACTTTTGTAAGGAATATGATTGCTACCGTGCAACATATTTTAAACAAATTAGTACAATATGCAATATTAATGAGAGCACATTTGATTAGGAAGAGGTTCACTAAAAGATTTCCAAAAATAGTCAGTAAGCAATCATCAGATAGTATTGTGTTTCTATTGTGGCTCTACAGGCATTGGTGACAGGCCTGATGATGTTCAACGTTTTCATTCATGAAATCGCTGCTCATAAAATGTAGGTATGATGCAAAGACTGACATAATGGTAAATGAACAGGATAGGACAACCATACAAAGCAATAAGGAACACTTTGTGAAACGAGCCCAATCAATTGAAATATGTTTTAATAGGGCCAGATGCAAAATTGTACATTTAGGAACAAGCAATGCAGGTTATACCTACATTCTGGAAAGCAGTAACTCCGAAGAGGCTTTAGGAGACATAGTAGACAAGCAACATGAGCTCACAATGCAATACTGTTAGAAAAAGGGTTGATGTGAACCTTGAGTATATGAAGAGGAGAGTAGCACCAAAGTGTAGGGAGGTGATTTTACCTGTATTTATGGCACTAGTGAGACTGATATTGGAATACTGAGTCCAGTGCTCATGTCCACATTTTAAGAAAAGAGGTTGAAGAAATTGGAGATGCAGTAAAGACGGATAAAAAAGAGTTTTGAGGACTAGAGAAAATCCATTAGTGTGAGAGACTTTGAGCTCAATCTGTCTAGTTTATCAAAATGATCTGAGAGGTGACTTGCTTGCAGTGTGGAAATGTCTTACGGAGAGAAAATACCAGATATTAAAGAGCTCTTCATTCTAGTGAGAGAGGCATAACAAGAAGCAGTGGTTGGAAGCTGAAGCCAGGATGATTAAAATTAGAAACACAGCACAATTTTTATTAGGGTGATTAACCATTGGAATAAACCACCAAGGAAAGTAGAGGATTCTTTATTTCTAAAATCTTCAATTCAAGACAGGGTGCATGTCTGCAAGAAATGCTTTAGTCAAACACTAGTTCGTAGTCTCGATACAGGAGCAAGTGGGTGAAATTGTGTTAGAAACAGAGGAGGTAAAAAATTATTTAATGGTCTCTTCTCACATAAAAATCTGTTAATCTCTGAAAAATAACAATGGTGTCACATAGCTGGCCCAATGCTAACCTCAGTATTGATCCTGGCAACAGGACAACAGCCAAATATTTTAAGGCTCTGAATTGTACCTTTTGTTGAAGAAATTGAGATGTCAGCCACACTGAAGTGGTGTCCATCACTGTCCTCATACTGTTTTACAACCATATTGTTGTGGGGAACACATTTCTCATGGTTCATCCAGAGCTACTTTTTTTCGGCAGCACTGAATAGAGTAGTGGTTCTCAACCAGTGAGCCTCTGGAGTGTACTGCAGGGCTGCCAGCAAGTTTCAGGGGTTCACTAAGTGTGGCTGGGATTATACTTCTCGGGTCCAGGACAGAAAACTGAAGTCTCACCACATGAGACTTCAGCCTGGCTCCATGACCACTACCCCATGTGGTGTGAGGTCCTGGGCATTACCCTTCTTGTTACCCTCTGACAGTGGCCCCCGGGCTTTTATATGCAGCCAAAAAAAAAACCCCACAAAAATAAAAAACAAAAAACAAAAACCAAAAAACAACCTCACAGTTATGTCACAACTAGGCTTTGGAGTTTTTATCGCATGTTTGAGGGGAGAGGGAGAAGCTCAGAAAGGAAGAGTTTTAGAGGCCCCAAAATAGAGCTCTCCATCTCATTCCATCAGTGTGTGAACCCATTGAGGGCCTTACAGGCTGCACTCTTCAAGCTCCACCTTAGGCTAGAAATGAATTGAAGGGCTTGTCCAAGGGCCAATTTTGTTGTAGTGTGTATATGCAACTGTGGTTGGGCTCCCTCTTTCCTTCAGTGTATGGGGGGGGCGTTGCTGATCTCCCCTGTCCCTCTGGGGCTCTGTGTGTGTGGGGGCAGGGGCTAGGCTCTTCTCTCCTCCCTATGTGTATGCGTGTGGCTGGGCTCTTCCCTTCTGAATGTAAGGGTGGCTGGGAGGGTGATTGGGGCTGTCCCTTTCCTCTGGGGTATGGAGGGGCTGGGATGGGGCTCCCACCTTCCCTTTGGGGTGTGTGTGGCAAGGCTGGGGTGCCCCCCGTCTCACTGCGTGTGGGTGAGCAGGCTCTCCCTTTACCTCTGGGGGTACATGTACACATCAGCTTTAAAAAATGGTTCCATTAGTAACAATGGGTGCTGTGCTGTAGTGGCACGCATCTGAACAAGCACATGACTTCACTCAAAACATGGAGGAAACAGTGCCCCGTACTCTGCCCCCTGCCTCCTGAACCCCCCGCAACTCTATCCCTCTACCCTGCACCCTCTGCACTCACCCAACACTTAAATTTCTTGTAGGCACTGTTTTATTACGCTGCTCCACTATTTCCAAGGGATAGATTTTGGCAGTACACTATGGCCATGTCTACACTAGCCCCAAACTTCGAGTTTACTAATGAAGTGCTAAAATATATATTCAGCGCTTCATTAGCATGCAGGCGGCCGCAGCACTTCGAAATTGATGTGCCTCGCCACCGTGCAGCTTGTCCCGACGGGGCTCCTTTTCGAAAGGAGCCTGCCTACTTTGAAGTCCCCTTATTCCCATCAGCTCATGGGAATAAGGGGACTTTGAAGTAGGTGGGGTCCTTTCAAAAAGGAGCCCCGTCAGGATGAGCCGCGCGGTGGCGAGGTGCGTCAATTTCGAAGTGTCGCAGCCGCCCCCATGCTAATGAAGTGCTGAATATGTATTTCACCGCTTCATTAGTAAACTTTGAAATGGCCATTTGCGTGGCCATTTTGAAGTTTGGGGTAGTGTAGATGTAGCCTATGTGTGACAAATTTATGTTCATCCCTGGTTACGAATAAATACAAAAGATTGGAAGGCGGTTCCAATCCTCCTGTTTCTCTAAGGATTTGAGAGTATAAACATCACCTCCATTACTTTCACTGAAGACACTCAGATTAGAGAGACTTTGCTACCTTCAGAAATATTAAAAAGTAAACAGAGGGGGAGGAGGGAGAAGAGGGAAGTAGCTTTTCAGGCAGAGTGGCTGCCGATGGGGGGAAGGCTCAGAGACACTGCAGAACCAGAGAGGGATAAATAAAGTGTCCTACACTCCTCACTCTTCTTGGTAGATGGGAGACTGGAGCCAATGCTCAGCTGTGGTAGGGTTCTTTGAAGGGTGGGTACTACGGCCCCTTCTGCCTCCCATATAACTCCCCTGCTTCCTGTACATCACAGAAGTGGAGGTCCCACTCCCTAGTGACCTCAATATCCAGGCCACCTACCTCAGAGCCTGTCAACGTGAAGCAGCAGGCAAGAATAGTAGGACAAGACCAATTTCAGTCTCTACCTCCGGTATTACCATTGTTGTGAACTGAGTAGTGACACTGTCTCTGTTTTTGGTGAGTGACAATTTTAAGGCTTTTCTGGAACTGCTGTACTGGTCATGGAAACCCTGAACATTGAAACCACTGTAGTCAGGGAGAGGTCTGATAAACTTTTTGATATAATGAACTTTACTGCACTAGTCAGAACTGCCCATGAATGTGATCAACAAGAACATGTTTAAGCCAGGAAGGTACAGGGATGGACCCAATCACTCCGCCTCCCACATATAAGCAAGTGAAAAGCAAGCCTCCAAACTGTGTTGAATACTTCTTTACATACTTAGAACCAATATATTTGATGGTGTCAGCAATCCAAGAAATGTCCAGGTCAGTGTTCCCTTTAAGCTGAGCACTTGGGTGGTCACCCAGGAGGCAGTCAGATGCTTCCCCATTGATTAGTACCGTGTACACAGCATGTGTTTCTGTTGGTAGTGCACATAACAGAATTTATTTTGGGACATAGATGTAAAAAATTACAGGGAACACTGGTCCAGGTCACCAAAAAGCACCCTGAAGGGAAAGGGCTCAAAGCTGGACCCTTTTGGTACCGTAAGTCATATTCCTCCACCTCCGTGTAGTACTACATTATGAACTGTCAGGCTCAGTTCACAACATACAACTTCCTCATCTGGGTAGGCATCATTCCATTTCAGATAAAAGGCCCACAGGAGAAAAAGGAGGAACTGAATGAGATCATAATGGAGGGTTAGGTGATTACCAGAACAGCTGTGTAAGTGACTTTTGATGTATCCTAGATGGCAAAAAGGCTAGTGGCCAGAGCCATGTCCAGGTGGTGGTGTTTATGGCTGCTAGCATATGGCACCCAAAAGAGGTGCAAAGCACCACAGAGGATGTGCCTGTTGAAGGAATGGGGCTCTTTATGGGCTTCAGTCTGATCCTTAGGTAGCTATCTGCTGGCTTCTTACAAAACAGTGTATACATACTATCATTAGCTGTTCACCAGCAGAAGGTGGTCAAATAAAAATTTTTACCTCATGCACCTTCACTCTCTGATCTTCAGTAAATGTAAATTATGCCATTCTACTCCCACATCAGGCAGCCTGGTACCCACCAAGAAAAAAACACCACTATTCTAGGAGATACTCTTTTCATTAGCATGCTCTGTGACTTGAATGGTTTACAGCTGGAGTCTGCAGACTATGTCTAAGGCTGTGTCTAGACTTCAGGCTTCTGTCAGGAGATAGGCAGTTTCTTGGCAAAAGTCTGACACTTCGGGAGCATTCTGGCAACATCCCTGACTTTCTTGTTCCATGAGGAAGAAGGGATGTCTCAGCAGAGGGGGCTTTCCCGACATTTTGCCCCATGTGGACAGGCTGTATGTCAGGAAAGCTTCTCCCAAGAAAACTATTGCCAAGAGATACGCAAATGTGTTGAGCGATTTGCATATCTTTTGCCAACAGAAAAAGGTTAAACCTAGAGAGAGTGGGATCTCCATTGGAAGTACCCAGGTGAGCCAATGGGAGAAAAGACTGATTGAATAGAAGCAGTTGCTTGCTGAAGGGGTCTTTTGTTTTCTGTCCTTAGCAGGGAGAGAGACCAAGATGCTTAATCTTAAACAGTCTTAATGAATGCAGTAAGTATCCTGGCCACATCATAATATGGGTATACAGATGCGTAAGTAGAAAGGAAATGTTTAGTTAGACACGATCAGGTTATTTTTAGTTTGGGTTTGGTGTGGGATTTCTTAGGCTGGTTGATGATTCTCCCCTGTGCTCTGTGACTTCTGAACTGAATACCAGGGAAATAATTCTCTGTGCTCTAACCTTGGTTTCAGTGCTTTGAAACACCTAGCAACCAAGTATGTTTTATCACTTTCTGTGTATATTTTCATCTTTTGTTTTGTTAATAAATTACCTTTTTTAAGGCCATGATTTGATTCCTGTGTCCTAAAGAAAGGTCTTTGTGTATTTATGCCTAGACCAAAGGTCAGCTATCAGATTGCAATTTAGTTTTTTCACTTTGTTTCCAAGTTCTCTCGTGAGAGAGAGGTAAAAGCTTGGGGTACCCCACAGGGTGACATCATCAGTTGAGGAATGCAGGTTACATACTCTGGACATAAGGAAGATCTTGGCCTTCTATGTAGATAGAACAAAGCAGTTCTGGAAGTTAGCACACTTGTTCATTTTGGCGGCAGACAGAATGAAAGGTCACTCATTGTCTGTTTAGAAGACTTCATCCTGGATCATGGCCTGAACCTGCTACTACTAGGAGCTGATAAAGTGCCTCTTTCATCAATCATGATGGTACATTCAGTTAGAGCACAAGTTTCACTAGTGGCCTTCCTGGCACAGATACCAGTCCAAGATACATGTAGGGCCACTACCTGATCATCTTGCTACATGTTCACTTCTCGTTATGTATTTACCCAGCAAGCTCAAGATGATGCTGGCTTTAGGAGAGCAAAACTGTTAGACTGAACTGTGAGCTAAATTCCATTAATGCTGCTAGTGAGTCATCTAGAAAGGAATCAAAATGAGTAAGTACTTAAAGAAAAAGTGGTTACCACCTTTTTCATAATTGTTTTTGAGGTGTGTTGCTTATGTCCATTCTGTTACTTGCCCTTTTGCCCCCCTGTTGGAGTTGTTGGCAAGACTGAGAGCATGTAGGGCTGGCAGTGCCTGGGATGCTGTTATAAGATGCAGCACTCAAGGAGGTGTGCCACAGCTGGCTTGATGGATGCCGCTAAGACAAAAATTTCATACAGCTGCTCATGTGGGCATTCACACACCTAGAACAGAATGTATATGAGCATCACCTCTTGAAGAACAAAAGTGATGAAAAAGTGGGTAGCCATTTTTTCAGCCTGTGGTCCACAGACCAGTGGGGGGGTCTTTAAAAGGTCTAAAATTTCCAAAGGGAAAACCCACTTAAAATGTTTAGGGGTCCAGAAATAAAACAGATTGAAAACCACTGTCTTACACTGTCACACAAACAGTAGGCTTTATGAAAGTGTTAGGACCCACATGGGAGCCAATCTAATGCCTGCTCCCATCTTTAGGAACTGCTTGTCCCTATCAACCTGTCCTGGTCTACTATTACAGCTGACAAGAAGTTGTTGGACATCCTCACCCTTGGTTACTCTATTCACTTGCATGCTTTCCTCCTCATGGAAAAGAGAAGAAGACTTATTACTTTGCCTTGGGACTCACACTCATTAGTGACCATGCTGTGCTTCATAAAAATAGTAAACAAAGAGCAACTTCCAAAGACGTAGCAAATGTTAAAAATAATTATTCTCCTGAAACTGGAAAACAATCCAGCTAATACTGCAAGATACTGACCAATATCCCTGTTGTCTTTGCCATTCAGGGTAGTGGAGCATCTAATTCTCCAGCACATCTCAAGGAGAATCAGTAACCAGCGTCGAGCAAACAGGTATTCAGCGAGGTTGGTGTACCTGCAATCAAGTGGTTTTCAAAATAAAATGAAGACCAGAGCTGTATTTCTGAACCTGACAGAAGCATATTGTATCATCATATAAAGGGTGTCTTAGATTGTCAAGGGCACTCCTAGCATGGGGAGTCAATGCAGTTGACCTTGTTCTCTGCAAATGATGTTTCTGAGTTCACATGGGGGGACAGCGGTAGCACACACAAAAGAGACAACAACGGTCTACTCCGAGGCTCTTGGCTGACACTGACAGTTTTCAGTGTATACATCAAACAAGTTACCATTTGTCCCATACTGTAAGTTCACATACTCAGGTGACATTTCCATTGGTATCCAAGCATAACCATTCCCTGGAACTTGAGGACACCCTAAATTCTTACTTGACTAGAAATGTCCAAATACTGTAATCAATGTTCAGTCTTAATACCAGAGTAGTCCCAGAAATGAATATCTTTCTCAATGGATGTTGCTTGAAACACACATTCCACCAAGTCTATATCCAAATAACCCTAGATAGATCTGTCACGTATCTCAACCACGAGGTAAAAATTGGGGCAGAGATGGGGTCGTATAACAACCTGCTAAGCAAATTGCTCAGGATTCCAGGGGGAGCAAATGCTCAAACTCTCTGATTATTCCATTTTCTGGTACCCTCTGTAATTGTGCAGGAGAGTACTGTGTTCTCATCTGGCTCCATTCATCACATCTCAAATTGTTTGACATGCACTTACCCTTGTCCAAACTCATTGTGTTTGGGACAGCTTGGCTAACACCAGTGTTGTTGTGTCCTGTATTAAGCAACATTATTCCTTCATACATTTGTTGTGAGGTTGCCACAGCCAGAAGGTTAAGAAGATTGTGGCAAACACAAACCTAGCACTACATACAGATTCCTTTGACTATCCAAGAGCATGCTTGTTGTTAAAGAACTTATTGTGGCCCACTTATGCTGCCGAGATTTGTTTGCAGCATCAGTGTGGTTTGAAGAGTGGTTTGCAGTTGATATTAGAAACCAGTCTCTTGTGAATGACCCAAGCATGGATGTACCCAGTATTGACTTGCCACATCACACATGAACTCTTCTGAACTGATTTTTAAGCGGCCAGTATCAATGTGCAACTAGTCTTTGTACTGAGGCCAAGGAGAGGATCCCACATGCAGTTGTTGCCAGAAACAGTGTAATGCATTATTGATGATTGCCTGTTGCACTTCGTTCATGGGGCTGCTGCAAATAGTCTTGGGAAGCTCTGCGTTTGGTAATAATTGCTTTGCCTAAGAGCCATAGAAGAAATACCTCAGAAGAGGTTTCTTCTTCCAATGTTTCCATATGCTAAAGAAGAAGAATGTTTATTGTGTTATAGATGTGAGGGGATTCATCAAATACTGTCTCACATTCAGGATGGTAATGCTTGCCGCCATCATTTCATGTCTGCAAGCTCAGGACTCATTCATGGTTCTCACTCATTTGTGGTTGCAGGCCATATACTTCCATATCACCAGCCAGCTGGTCCTCACGAGGTACTTGAGATTCAGAGGAACCAGTCACTGTCATTAGTGCCTGAGGGTAGCCTGTTGGTTACGGTATAGTCAAAGATACGACTGTAACCAACCAGGCTCGGGTTCCCCAGAAACGAGGCTGCACCCAGAAGGCGAGTGCTATATTTGGTTTATTGAAAGCACGTGACACCCACGACAGGAGCCCCGGAGACTCTGCAGTCACCAGTGGGGGAAAACCCGACGTGTCGGAGCTTCGCTTGGGGCGAGGCTCTGTAACAGGCCTGCTAACACTAGCTGATAAAGCTGAACTCATTAACATAAGATTGCCTAAAATGGCCTATGCATTTCTTATCACTATCTCTTGTGGCCTACTGCCAGCATAGCCTCGAAGTCTTGGCAAGCGTGCCTTGTTCTGCAGTAGTTCCCATGGCAGTTATTTTGCAGCTTTTCACCTTGCACAGACTGGTCTGTTTAGATTCTCCTGAGAGGTCAGACTGCACTCTCGACCGTTACAAAGTCTTCTCGCACCCTACAACGACTCTGTCATGGAGGCAACAAATTCAGTAGTTTTCTGTGATCTCTGCCACCTGAATAGCAATGGCTGGCAGTCAACCACAGAGATGCCAGAACAGCTGATTAGTGCCTGGTCCTGGGACTGCCAGAGCAGCGGTTGGTGGTCTGTTAACCAGTGGCTAGTGTTGGCTCAGCCTCCTAGGGGCTGGAGCAGCAGTGTTCAGTCCCTTCCACAGGAGCAGCAGAAGGGACTAAAGCAGCACCAAACCACTGGCAGCACTCTCTCTGCCCTCCCAGATGTTTTTAGTAAATGCCAGGGACAGGCTGCAGATATCCATGAATTTTGGCTTATTGCTCACAACTTGTCCCTGATTTTTTTTAAAAATACCCATTTGTAATTTTAACCTTAGTTATAGTAAAGGCATATATTCAATATGTACATTGTCTCAGTGTAGAAGTAATATATGATTTTCAAGAGTTTTCTAGCCTCTAAATGATCAGAGCTCTACAACACAAGGTAGTCTTTTCAATGATCATTAATAATAGTTAAATTTCGATTGATCTTAGTTTGATTAGGATCGCTTTATAAATGACTGACAGTAAATGCTAATTGGGTCAAACTTCAATCTTGTGTCACTGAAAAAGTTACCACATGTCAGAGATTCAAATGCTGGATAAAGCTATTGTGAGTTTGATCCTCTGTGAAACAGAACTTCCCCAAAATAACTTATATAGGTTAACTTTTAGAAAAATATCCAGTATTGACTTAAAATTGTCAGAGATTGTGAATCCACTGTGACTCTTAATAAATTGCTAACGGTTAATTATCTTCACTGTTAAAAATCAAACAAACTTGTTTTCAGTCTAAATTTATCTACTTTTAGCTTCCAGCCATAGGATCATGTTACACCTTCCTCTGTTAGACTGATCCCATTGTTAAATATTTGTTCTCCATGCAGATACATGCATACTGCAATTAAGTCACCCCTTAAACTTCTCTTTGTTAAGCTAAATGGATTGAGTGCTTTAAATCTACCATTGTATATAATGTTGTTCTAATCTTATAATGATTCTTGTCACTCGTTTCTGAATCCTCTTCAATTTATCAACATTTTTATTGAGGCAAAGTTCTACCATTTGGAGGTCAAAGAACTTTTCAAACCAACTGTTGTTCTGCAATGAGAGGAAGAGATTTGAAATTTTTCAGTCTAAACCACCAGAGGCACCACAAGGCTGTAAAAATCTGTTCTTCTTTGAGTGTCCCCATTTGTGCTCCACCTTAGGTGTCAGGCTTGCCCTGGCACCGTAGCTTGGAGATATTGATAGCTGTTTTCAGCTAGACTGTGCATACGCAGGCTCCAAAACACGGTTTTGTGCTCTTTCTACTACATGCACAGTCTGGTCTCAGCCAGTTCCTCTCAACTGCCAGCGACTGCAGATGGAACTTATACCTGTTCCTCAGCTCAACCTTTATTCTTCTTCTCCTATCTCCTCTCTTCAGGTTTGTTACCTGAAATAGAGACTTCTTACAGTTAATAGTTTAAATTACAGTTTAAAGTTTGAAGTTTAAAGTTGAATTTTTCAATTTGCTTGTTAAGTCAACGACCAGTTAAGCTTCCTTGACAATCCCTATGGAGCAAAGGGACTCCTTATCTTTCTTTAAGTACTTTAATCTACATTTTAAAGCACTGTAATAATCATGCCCAGCATAGCCGGTTTTCAAGAAATGTGACTCTTGCTGTGAGGCAGTGGCTGCCTTGGACGGCCATTCTAAATGTATCCGGTTTTTGGGAGGAAGGGCATGTTCCACAGAAGTGCCCACATTGTTCAAAGCTTACCACGTGGGCCCGGAGAGACCAGGAAATGCATCTATGCATGATCCTGTTTTGACAAGGCCCTCCAGCCTTCTTTGCTTGAAAGTGATGAGCCTTCTCAAGAGAGCCAGCACAAGGGCAGAGTACTCTCTACTGAAGCTGTGATGCATAATCATCCTAGAGCCTCCCTGACTGATCATTGCCTAGTTTACCCAGAGGAATGGCGTGTGAGGCTGAGAGCACTGCTGAAACAGTCTCTGGCATGTGGAGAAAGGCCAAGACGAAGAAAACGGTTCCGCCAATGGCACCGGCGCATGAAATGGAACTAACTGCTAGATTGGTTCCCAACTGTTCAAAGGTGGCACCGACGGCTTCCGTGTTACGACATTTGGTACTGACTGCCCCGAGTCCAGCAGCACCGGAGGTCCTGGCACCGATCAAGACATCGACTCATGCGGCACTGATGCTGGCACAGACCCCATCGGCACTGAACATACAGGCACTTGGCCATGATTCTTTGGCACCAACAGCCTGCCGCAACTGTATCACAGTCTGCTAAGGACTTAACTAAAGCTGCAGACATAGTCACTAAACACATTAAGGCTAATTCTAAGACGAATCACGGGTGTACTCGTGAGCCTCCACCGCACGAGTCATTGTCACCACCTGTTTCTGCTACCTCACAGATATCCCCAGGATGGTGTTCGATTCCATCACCATTCCTGCATCCCACATTGTCTCATCACAGATCAAGGTTGCCATCACCATTTTTAAAGCCATGATTTCTTTTCTTATATGAGGCCAAATCACAGAGACGCCAGAGTAGCCACCCCTCCAGATCGCCACATCCCTTGTCCAGGTGCTTACAGTCTTACTCTTCACACAGGCATGGCTATAGGTACCACTCCCCATACAGATGCTATTTGCCTGCGAGGCATCGTCACCACCCATGCTGCTCTAGATCCCGGGACTATAAGTATCGAGAACGAGACGTGCACGAACGATGGGAGTGAGCAGAAAGGTACTCTGTGGCATTCTGGTCTCCCAGCCTGTCTCTGGTATCTCCACCACCATTACAGTCTCAGCCTCCATTTCCTCCACCTCAGTCTGCTGAGGAGGAGGCCCATTTTTCTGATACTCATGCTCCTCCTAGGCTATTATTGCCACCTGATGTGTCTTCATCTTCACCTGATGAGGCTGTTATTCCTGGTGATACATCTACCCCTGACAATCTCAGGGAGTTTCAAGACTTATTCCATAGAGTGGCCAGTACACGAGGTGTTAAACTGGCAGAAATCCAAGAGAGGAGGCAAGGCTTCTTAAAGAACCTGAGGCCCCCCATTTCCTCAAAGATTTCTATCCCCTTGGGTAAGGCCATTGTGGAACCAGCTGACAACATATGGCAGATGCCAGCCCCCGATCCCACTACCAACAGAAGGGCAGATAAGAAATACTTTGTCCGATCAGTGGGTATGGAATACTTATTCACCCACCCCCTGCTGAACTCGCTGGTGGTGGAGTCCTCTCAGTAGAGAGCTAAAGCGCCACAGTATGTCTACCAATAAGGACTCCAAGCGTCTTGACCTTTTTGGCCAGAAGATTTATTCCTCTTCTACACTTCTGTTGCAAATGGCCATCTATGTGGTACATCTGTCAAACACAACTTTGATAACTACTTCAAGCTAATATCATTACTGGAGTATTTACCTGACTCTAAGACGCCATTGCTGAAAGCTATCATCCAGGAAGGCTATGCTGCCTCCAGGACCAGCATCTAGATTGCCCTTGGTGTGGCTAACATGGTGGCTTGATCTATGGCCATGGCTATAGTTACGAGAAGGGCATCTTGGCTTCAAACTTCGGATGTCCCCAAGGAGCTGCAGAGCAAAGTGGAGGACTTGTCCTTTGTTAAGCAAAAAACTACCTCTAGAAGTGACAGTTCAGTTGCTAGGGCCCACTCAGTCACATGAAACTTTCAACGAACATGCCAACTGTATACTTAACACTCTATGGCTACGTCTACACATGCCCCAAACTTCGAAATGGCCACGCAAATGGCCATTTCGAAGTTTACTAATGAAACGCTGAAATGCATATTGAGCACTTTATTAGCATGCGGGCGGCCGCGGCACTTCGAAATTGACGCGCCTCGCCGCCGTGCGTCTCATCCAGACGGGGCTCCTTTTCTAAAGGACGCCGCCTACTTCGAAGTTCCCTTATTCCCATAAGCTGATGGGAATAAGGGGACTTCGAAGTAGGCGGCGTCCTTTCGAAAAGGAGCCCGGTCTAGATGAGACGCGAGGCGGCGAGGTGCGTCAATTTCGAAGTGCCGCGGCCGCCCGCATGCTAATGAAGTGCTGAATATGCATTTCAGCGCTTCATTAGTAAACTTCGAAATGGCCATTTGCGTGGCCATTTCGAAGTTTGGGGGCACGTGTAGACGTAGCCATAGAGTGTTAAGTATACAGTTGGCATGTTCGTTGAAAGTTTCATGTGACTGAGTGGGCCCTAGCAATTGAACTGTCACTTCTAGAGGTAGTTCCTGTGAGTAAAGATTGGGGCATAACGTAACATATTAACAGAAAAATAAGCAGTGAAAGTAATGTATGCATCATATTTTGTTAGTTCTTTAAAGCCTAGTCCAAAGTCTTCTGAAAAAATGAATCCTTGTGATTAACTTCCCTGGACTTTGTTCACACCCTAAATAAAGACTATGGTATGATTTACCGACTGTTTCGTTTGTGTAACTACTCTTTATGCAGATGCTTAATGCTGTGATTTCGTATGCCTGTGACTTTTTGGAAAATTACCGGCAAGCAAAAATCACAGTAAGGATGATACATTCTGAAACGAAGCTACAGCTTCATTGGCCTTAAAAACAGCCATGCTTAAGGGTGGCAGTTTCATAGCAAAGCATTTATGAAATACTTTTGTAGTTCTCAAGGTGGAAGGTGTTCTGTAAAGGTCCAAGCACTTTACGTACAAATAGGTTTAATAAGAGGAAAGGTATGGGGGGAAAATAACTTGACTTTTACATTTAGAACTAAATAGCCTTCATTTTGGCTAATTCTGTTGACCCTTGCATTTATGAACAAGAACTTCAGGACAGTAAAAAAAAGCAGTGCTCCCCAAAATCAGTGATTTTTAGTAAATGTGTTCATAATCTTACATTTGAGTGTGTTGAATTAGAAATATTTTGTTGCTTTTCTTTAAAAAGCTGAAAAATAGCATTGAGGCTTTTAAATATTGTATTTGTTTCTCCTCTTCAGGAAAGTTACTGTGACTATCAGAGGGCATAACGCAGTCCTTTAGCTCTTTTTGAAGGTATAGTAAACGTTCTAATTAGTTTTTCAAAAACATGTAGTTTTGTGATTTAGAATATGGTAGAAAATTGGCAGAACTAAATGAAAATGAGTTCGGATTTTGATTACTCTACCTTTACTTTGTGTGTGTGTACTAGAATCACTGTTGCAGCTTGAACAGTTGAGAACTTTTTGTTACCGAAGAAAATTGGCAGATGTACTTTATATACATTCACCATCTGTGATGGAAAATAGAAAATAATAATAGCTTGTTCAGCAAGGTTAAATGTTGTACTCTCCTATATTGTGAAAATAATTTGGATCTTTTCTTGTTTTAAATAATTTGAAGATTATTAAATTTATTTGAATATTCATTTTTCTTTGAGCTTTTATAGTGGAATTTTGAAAGATAACATTTACAAAATATTCTCTCCATTATTATTTCATATATTTGTTTTAATGTTACTAAGTGTAACTAATACAAACTAGAAAATTGTAAATCTTTATTCAAGTATGCTGATTCCAGTGCTTAGTGCTTCTTTATATGCCTCTTGTTGCACTTAGGAGGGACAGTCCTTGTATTTATATTATTTCCCTTTTGTTCCTTCATTTTTAGTGGAATTAAAAAGTGTGCATTTTGCCTCCCCCCAGTATTGATTGCAGCAGGCTCACTGATGGGGGAGGACAAAGAGGGCAGTTGCCGATGGGCCCAGTGTTTCAAAGGAGCCTGGACCTCTAGCCACCACTGCTACTTTGGGACAGCACTGCTGTGCATGGCTATGAGGGAAGTGGGAGCAGCACCTCAGTCTGGTCATCACTCAGGGGCAAATGTCCTTCTGGAACATGGAGTCAGGCCCCACTTCCATCTTGCCCCAGGGTCCGCAGCAATTGTCAGTGCTGTTGGTTAGGAATATATGTATGCTATAATGCATCTTCATTATGCTGACATTTTCTGTGCATTTTCATCTCTAATTTCAGTTCCCGTACTATGTAAATGTGATCGTAACAATAACATTTCAAAACTGAAATTCAAAAGTTAAAAATATTCTTGTTAATGGAAGTATTAAAACCTGAGAGAAGTGTCATGGATGTGTTGTGATAAGCCATAATAACCTGCAGGAATTTCGAAGGGGGTTGTTGTTAAATATGTATTGTAGTGCTCACATAATTTAAAAAAAAATTAAAATTGAAGACTAAAGAGAGCTATTACTATATATATTTTTTTATTTTGACATTTTTAAAAAAGTCGTTATTGTATGCAATGCTGGAAATGTTCTATGGAAGCCATTATGGTATGTCTTATAAATTCCTCTTTGTTGGCAGATGCTAGGCCTCACAGAACCATTCTTTCTTTCGAGATATATTTTATTGTTGTATAAATCCATGTGTTTTGCATATGCTCTTGGTCCTTTAACTGAAAAGTCTTTGCTATATTTTTTATATAATAAAAGGCTTTTGAGTATGTTGGAAATCACACATAGGCTATGTCTACACTTGCCGAAAACTTCGAAATGGCCATGCAAATGGCCATTTCGAAGTTTACTAATGAAGCGCTGAAATACATATTCAGCGCCTCGTTGGCATGCGGGCGGCCGCGGCACTTCCAAATTGACGCAGCTCGTCGCCGCGCGGCTCATCCAGACCAGGCTCCTTTTCAAAAGGACCCCGGCTACTTCGAAGTCCCCTTATTCCCATCTGCTCATAAGAATATGGGGACGTCGAAGTAGGCAGGGTCCTTTCGAAAAGGAGCCCTGTTGGGACGAGCCGCGCGGCAGCGAGCCATGTCAATTTGGAAGTGCTGCGGCCGCCCGCATGCTAATGAAGCGCTGAATACGTATTTCAGTGCTTCATTAGTAAATTTCAAAATGGCCATTTGCATGGCCATTTCGAAGTTTTTGGCTAGTGTAGACACGGCCATAATGTTTTATATTAAATGTTTTTTTAAGTCATAGGGAAAAAAACCCCATAAAGTGGTGAGACAGCTATTTTTTTTTAATACTTGGAAACTGCAGAACCAAATTTTAATTGTTTTTAAAAGAAAAATTCATCCAAGGTTGATGTCCTGTGCCAAGTTTCATGTTGGAGTGAATTATAATGCCTATGCATAAAACTTGGAAATAAGTGTTATTTAGGAAATGCTGACAGGACTCTGACTAAAGTTACATCAGCGTGAAGCTTTAGTACTCTAAAAAATTTAGTAGTCTTGGGCTACGTCTACACGTGCACCCAACTTCGAAATAGCTTATTTCGATGTTGCGACATCGAAATAGGCTATTTCGATGAATAACGTCTACACGTCCTCCAGGGCTGGCAACGTCGATGTTCAACTTCGACGTTGCTCAGCCCAACATCGAAATAGGCACAGCGAGGGAACGTCTACACGGCAAAGTAGCACACATCGAAATAAGGGAGCCAGGCACAGCTGCAGACAGGGTCACGGGGCGGACTCAACAGCAAGTCGCTCCCTTAAAGGGCCCCTCCCAGACACACTTTCATTAAACAGTGCAAGATACACAGAGCCAACAACTAGTTGCAGACCCTGTATATGCAGCACGGACCCCCAGCTGCAGCAGCAGCAGCCAGAAGCCCTGGGCTAAGGGCTGCTGCCCACGGTGACCACAGAGCCCCGCAAGGGCTGGAGAGAGAGTATCTCTCAACCCCCCAGCTGATGGCCGCCATGGAGGACCCCGCTATTTCGATGTTGCGAGACGCGGATCGTCTACACGTCCCTACTTCGATGTTGAACGTCGAAGTAGGGCGCTATTCCCATCCCCTCATGGGGTTAGCGACTTCGACGTCTCGCCGCCTAACGTCGATTTCAACTTCGAAATAGCGCCCAACACGTGTAGACGTGACGGGCGCTATTTCGAAGTTACTGCCGCTACTTCGAAGTAGCGTACACGTGTAGACGCAGCCTTGGTGTGACATTGTATTTTGCCATCAATTGTGTTCTGTTCTTTTAAATCACAAATAAAATTTTTTTAAACTGTTGCACTGTGAAAATTCTGTCATTACATTAACAATTCATAATGATTTATGTGCAATGATAACCAGATACATTTCTTTTGAATACGAGGTGAGAAAACAAATGATATTGAAAGTGGAACTTTTCAGTCAATTACACACACAATATGCTATTTGTTTTATCAGCCTATAAATCTGTTCTTTGAAAGTGCCCATTATTTTTCAGCTATAAAGTCAGAGTAGTAACTCTAAGTGCAACTTCCTTGACTGACAACTGAAACCCTTTATGTCTACATTTGTGATATAATACCAGTAGTACTTCTGAAAATAAATTCCTGTGGGGCACATACATTCTTGCCAGGAAAACACCATTTTATGACCAGAACTTTTCATGGAGAATTTGTTTACATGACAAAGGAATTGTCTTTGTGGTAAATATTTAAACTCTTGGGGGGGGCGGGTTCCTAGAATTTTGAGATCCCTTCTGAAACATCATAGGCTAGTAACTTGTTAGTAGTATATTGTGCTTTTACCTTAGACACAGAATTTCACTTGGGCCATGTCTACATGAGCCAAAAACTTCGAAATGGCCATGCAATTCCTCTGAGCAGATGGGAATAAGGGGACTTCGAAGTTGCCAGGGTTCTTTTGAAAAGGAGCCCGGTCTGGATGAGCTGCACAGCGGCGAGCCGCATCAATTTGGAAGTGCCGCGGCCGCCTGTGTGCTAATGAGGCGCTGAATATGTATTTCAGCGCTTCATTAATAAACTGTGAAATGGCCATTTGCATGGCCATTTCGAAGTTTCTGGCTAGTGTAGACAAGGCCTTGAAAGCATCTTTTTCACCTTAACTTTGGAAACTGAGGTTTAACCAAAGCTTAATAGCATGCAAAATACCACTGTGAATTATCAGGCTGTTGGAGGGCTAACAAAGCTTCATATTGGAAATGTGTGATTTATAAATTTTTTCCTCTAAATAAAACTAATATGAACTGGTCTTACAACATGAAACTGGTCAGGTGTACCCAGGAATGTACTGTATTTTACTATTATTTTTATAATATGCAGTGGATAAAATCTTACAAATGGTAAACTGAAATCACAGGTTTCCTGCTGAGCAAGGCCTTATCAATTCATTCATGTTAAGAAAAATCGTTCATACAGCATAGTTCAGTGTGTTTCAATGTCAGTACAGTCATTTAGAGCTCAAAGCTATCACACTTCAATTCAGAACCCCTGCTGACTTTATATCATTAATATAAATGCAGGTGCAAATAGCATTTATATACTTTGATAGCAAGCAGTTGGAGATATTTCACTGTGGGACACATCACTTTCAGATTGTGTACATCTGTTCAAATGCTGTATCTAAGCCTAGTGACATGAATGCAAGGATAAAAACATCTGTCCCTGAGACCACTTGCTATATAACAGATGCTTACATCTTTATTTATACAGATTGCTTGCATGATGAGCTGAGCGATGATGAAAAAAGAAAACTTTGACAAAGATTTGTTGGGTGTTGGTCAGACAACTATATTTTGTTTTCAAATATCTGCCACAAACAAGAATAGAAACCCATATAAACATGCTAATATTTTTCATAAAACAAAGCACATTGGTTTTGCCATTGTGATTTTTGTGCCAATCCACTTAAAGAGTACAAAAATGTTTCACTTCAGCACAATTACTTACAAAACATTCTAAATATGTCACTTGGAATAATTACAGGTTTAGCTGTGTCATGCTTTAAAATATACATACATGCACTTAAAGATACGCCAACTATCTTGTTTGATTAGGAAGAGTTTCAAATATGCAAAGATTGAATAGTAAGAGACATTTTGAAAGATTAATTAAAATAAATTAATGTTGGAAGGTAATACATGATTTGTCATATAATGTTTCAAAGTAGATAATATTTTTCAATAAAAACAGTATTACAAACATACAAGATGTAGTTTAAAATGTCTGTTGTTTCTAGTGTATTGTAGGATAGTTCACTTGCTATACTAAGTTGAGAGAGCACATTAATTATATACCCATTCTTTCCATAAATGCACATTCTTCTGGACTTTGTTGCTCAGCTAGGAATTCCCATTTCACACCCCACAGCTTAAACAGGAGCTTTATTTTAGTTCAAAATCCCCTGTTGGACTGTAGCAATGTAGTAGTCTCACCACAGTTAACTTGCTTTGTCTGATACAGGACAACTTCAAACTCATTGCTTTTCAAAATAGTGTTCCTGGGAGTGGGAGAATATCCTGACACCAACTGCTGGGTACTCTGAATAAATACAATTTTTGACATCTCTACTTAGGACAGCCTGAGAAGGCTGCCTGCTGACTTTGAATTACTTCTGGTTCCTGAAGATCAAGTGTGGGCAAAATTCTGCCTAAGGTCTGAATCCGGCCCATCACACATTTGGATTTGGCCTACCAGGAAATTCCAGGCTGCTAATGTCCCATAGCTCACTGGGGCACTCAGGCAAGCTGCCTGTCTGCCACAGCCCTACATGCTGCTGAAAGCTACTGGCTGCTCAGGCAAGCATATCTCTGCCTGTGCCCCCCTTAGTGTGAGTAGGACAGTGGGTCTCTGCATGCTGCTCCCACCCCCTAGCTCCACTCTTACAGCTTCCATTGGCTGGAATTAGCTTCCCCCCACCCCACCAAGGGGCATGCAGGTAGAGAGACACTGTCCCCAGCAGGTAGCTGCTTTGAGCTATGTGTAAGGCCATGACAGGCTGGCAGCAGCACCCACTGAGCTGCTAGCTGGGAGCCACCTGTGCTTATCACCTCCCAGCAAGAGCCTACATCTGCACTCTGTCCCAAACCCCAACCACTCCTGCATCCAAACTTCCTACCACACACTGCACCACCTCCTGCACTCTTGCCTCAGGTCAGAATCCCCTCCTCACTTGAAGTCCCTCCAGGACACTGCACCCCCTCTTGTACCTCAATGTCCTCCCTGGAGCTCCCTCTGCATAAACTTCAAGGTGTACTTCTCAATGGTGTTGCAGGTGTTGGTGGATCACAAGAGTTGTATCACTGACATCAACATGGGATGTTCGGGGAAGGTGCACATTCCACACATCTTTAGGACTTCTGGTCTGTTCAGAAAGCTTCAGAATGGAACTTTCTTCCGAGGCTAGAAAATTACCACTGGAGATATGGAGATGCCAGTAATGATAATAGGAGATCCAGCTCACCCCTTGCTCCTTTGGTTCATGGAGCCATATACAGGCAGCCTGGTCTGCAGTAAGGATCAGTTCAACTACTGACTCTGCAAGTGCTGAAAGGTAGCAGAATGTTCATTTGGCCATTTAAAAGCCAGATTCAGGAGTCTCCTGGCTTGGTTAGACCTCAGTGAAAGCTCTCCCCATTAACAAGGCTATTCTGGACCCAGCCAAAATAATATGGGAATCACCAGCCACTATACCCCCTACATCAAAGAGGGTGGAGAAGTATTATGACCCAACAAAAGGTGCAGAATTCTTATTTAGGTGCCCCACACCCAACTCTCTGGTTGTGGCCACAGTACACTGCAGAAGTAAACAGACCTAATTCAAGTCTATCCCTTATGATGAGGAGTGGACCTCTTTGGGAGAAAGGGATGCTCTTCTGCCGCCCTCCTGTCAAAGTACATATTCAACACCTTGGAGGCCATGGAACAGTTCAAGTCTATGCTCGTGGAGGGTTTTCTCATTGCTAGTACAGCTCTCCAGGCCTCCTAAGAGTCTGCCAACACAGCAGCTAGATCCCTCGCCATGATGGTCTTAATGAGACAAGCTTCCTGGTTGCATCTCTTAGGGTTCCCTAAGGAGACTCAGAATACAGTAGAGGATTTATCATTAGAGGTCAAGGAGCTATTTGCAGGCTCAACAGATGCCTCTCTTCAGACATTTAAAGATTCCCATGCCACCTTAAAAATGATAGGCATGTACATACCATGGCCCAAGAAGAGGCAAAACAGGATCTAAAACAAAAAATTTAGATTCTCTCTCCAACTGCAGTCTCAGAGACTGTATGACTAACAGAGGAGACTGAGACAGACACCAGGCACAAGATTTGTCCTAATTATCATAACCCTCAATATCGAGATAGTCCTTTTGAAGCCTTGGTCGAGGGTTCGCCATCTCTCCAAACAAAAACACTTTCTACTTTCCAGGGCCGCGGTCAGCCATCACTTCCTCCCATACTACCCAACATGGTGCACCATCAAATCAGACAGGTAGTACTGGAGATTGTAACCAGCGGATACTCCATCCCTTTTTTGTCTGCACCCTCTACCACTCTTCCCTGTCCTTTTTCCAGGGTCCTTCACGTGAGACCCTCCTAGAAAAGGAGGACCAACACCTACTCTACCTAAGAACAACAGAAGAGGTACTACTACAAGGGGAAAGAGTTCTATTGAAGATACTTCCTCACCCAGAAGAGAAGTGGATGATGGAGGCCCATCTTAAATCTATGAGATCAAAACAAATACCTGCACTATGAACATTTCAGGATGGTGACACTGGCAACAATAATCCTGCTACTACTCACAGGAGATTGGATCTCAACCTTCCATATGCTTGCTTTTTTATCTCAATACTTCCAGCACACAGGAAATTCCTGGGATTCTACATCAAAGATCAACACTTCCTGTAGCAGGTCCTCTCATTTGGACTGACCATGATCAAGACCAAGGGTCTTTACAAAAATATTTGCTGTGGTAGCCAAATCATCTGTACAAAATGGGCATCAGACTTTTTCCTCACCTATGCAACTGCCTGATAGTTGCCACCTCAGCTCAATAGGCAAATGACACAGTAAGAGACTCCTTATGCACTCTAACAGCCCCAGGGTTCCAGGTAAATGTTTTCAAGTCCCACCTGACTGCCTACTCAAAAACTGGACTTTATAGGGGCACACCTGGATACCATCCAAGCCAGAACAATACTTCCCCTGGAGAGAGATCACAACATGACCACCCTAATAACTACAGTCCAGCAGAATCCTCAAATCACAGTGAAACAATGCTGCAGCCGCTGTGTCACATGTCAGTCACCACATTTGTGGTAAAATAGGCAAGACTCCATATGAGATGCTTCCAGGCATGGCTAACTACTGTCTACAAGCCCCACAGATGTTCTACACACAAAAAACTGAGCATGCCATGGAGGATCAAGCTATCACTAAACTGGTGGACACAACCCTGCAACGTGCAACAAAGTATTCCTTTTACTGCACAGACATTAACAGTTACAGCACATGTATTGCTACAGGGCTGGGGATCCCACATATGACAAAATACAATTCAAACACACTGGTTTTCAGCAAAGTCAACTCTGCATATCAGTGTCCTGAAACTGAGGGCAATGAGAACATGTGAGCATTTCGTCCCATTGATATATAACAAATCAGTCAAAATATTTTTGCGCAATACAAGTACCATTATATAAATCACCAGAGGAGAGTATATTCATACCAATTATGTGCAGAAACTGTGCAGATATTTTTGTACATAATTCTACATTTATAAGTTCATCTTCCGTGATAAAAAGATTGCACTATAATACTCGTAATGGGGAATTGAAAAAATACAGTTTCTTTTGTTTTTGAAGTGCAAATATTTGTAATAAAAAATAAAGTGAGCACTGTACACTTCATATTCTGTGTTATCAGGGCTTTTTTTCCTGTTGGAATGCCATGGAATGGTATTCCAACACCCTTTTTTCTGGTGCCACCATTTTGGAAGGCAGCTCGGCAGCTCTGAGCTGCATGTGGCTCTTTAAGGAGACATTTACGGCACCTGCCACTCACTCTCTTCCTGCTCCCTGCTGGTCACACTGAAAGAGGACTCAATTTAATAAGTTTAACAGCTGTAATAAATTGATTTCTTTCCTCATGTGATACTCCCTAATCCTTGTACACATACATAATAATAATAGTATCTAGCCTCTTACATGTTTGTTTTTCTCTGTATTTTCTCTAGCTTGCCCATATACTTCTTAAACTTTGAGGACCAGAGTAACACAGAGTATTTTAGATATCAGTAATTTGTAGCAAAGCTGCTGATAAGAGTATTATTATCTCCTCCTTTTAGACAAGATCTCTGCCTGTATAGTTCATATGAATAAAAATAGTATTGGATTTTTACTTGCAAAGATTATTATATTATTGTTATGGAGAATACAGCACGCCCCAGCCATGGCAAGGATGTTGGCTTTGCTGAGGTCCAAACGGGTCAGAAGGCACCTGAATCTGGCTTTTAAACAGCCAAAGGCACATTCTACTACCATTGTGCACTTGCTCATCTTGTGAAGTGCTTCTTGCCACAGTCCAGGGTCCCTGTGTATGGCTTCATGAGCCAAGGGAGCAGAGGGTAAGCAGGGCCACCAACATCACTATGGGCATCTCCACAATACCAATCTTGATTTTTTGGTCTGGGAAGACAGTGCCATCCTGGAGCTTTCTGTACAGAGCTGAATTTCTAAAGATGCACGTCATGCACCTTTCCCAATCATCTCATGTAAGTGTCAGTGAAATGACCTTCATGATCTACCAGTGTCTGCAACACCATGGAGTAGTACCCCTTGAAGGTTATGTACTCTGATGCTAGGTGGTCCAGGGCCAGGATGGGGATGTGCATTCCATCTATGCCCCCACTCCAGTTAGGAAATACCATGGCAGCAAAGCTGTCCACTGTGTCCTGCACATTTCCCAGCATCATGGTCTGTCGCAAAAGAAGGGAATTGATTGCCTTGGCTACCTGGATCACCACAGCCCTCATGTAGATCTGCCCACCCTGAATTGATTTCCCATTGCCCTGTAGTTGTCAGGTGTTGCAGACTTCCACAGAGCAATTGCCACTCACTTGCGAACTGTCAAAGCAGGTTTCATTTTGGTGTCACAGCGCTGCAGGGTGGAGAACAACAAATCGCAAAATTCCATGAAAGTGGCCTTGCGCATTTGGAAGTTCTGCACCCAGTGCTGATCATGCCATGCAAAATGATGTGATCCCACCTGTATGAGTTGGTTTCATGGCTTCAGAACTGGCACTCTACTGAATGCAATACATCCAGTGTAGTCACTAACACTGCATTCCTGATCTCCTGTTCTTCAACATGCACTGTATCAAAGTTTGCGTCTTCCTCATCCTCCCACTTGCTTTGTCTTATAAGATGCTGCAGGAAAGTTCTTGAAGTAGCCATAACTCACTGGGTAACAGCTCTCAGATGCTCAAGACCTATGCTTAGCCCCTTGTTATGGCGTTTGTCAGGGTAAGGCTTTGAAAAAGTGGCGCAGAAATTCCTTGGCCATTTGTTTTCAGAGAGAGGGCAATGCACTGTGGGAGGATGACATCAGACACCTGCAACAATTTGTGGTGCACTTTTTTTCATAACACAGTGGCACAGAAAGCCAGAATTCAATGGGGCTGTAGGAGTTGTGGGATAGGTACCCACGATGCACTGCTGACACAGTTGAATGTAGCAGAAGTAATGGGGACACACTATGTTGACTTTCTGGACATGTATGGACACTAAACACATTTTAGAGGTAAAAAGTCAACTTTAATAAATTTCACTTTATTTCATAGTGTAAACATAGCCTTAAAAGTTTCGGAGAAAAATAGGCATTGCTACCTGCACCTGAAAACCTGCAGCATCTGGCTCTGCTAGACCAAGCTGGGGAGTAAATGTACTAGAATTAGCTCAAATGAACCGCAGCTAGTCTGCATCTAGTATCAGAATATCTATTATTCGATAAGAATCTTAATTGCACTAACTGGATTGGGTGAGAGGGAATTATAGAACTGAGTACCTTCTGCATGTTTGTGCAGATGCCACATTGGCCCCAAAGGGGTAGAATACTGGGCCCAGGTAGTCTCACCCTTCCAGGCCTGCAGTGTATACGTAGTTGGAGAGGAAGCTTAAATAGGGAGCAACACAGCTCAGAAGGGGAAGCAGAGGAGGAAGGCAGACATATCCTGAGGGTTTCTTAGTACAGGACTTGAACATGGAGCCCTGGGGAGGGACAGAAAATAGGGAGTGATCCAGGACGATTGCAGAGGCACTGTAGAGTGACAGTCCTTGGATCTGTGCCTGGTAGCATGAGAGGTCTGAGGCTTCCACACCAGCTGTACCATCCCCCTTTGGGAACAAAGGAGAAAAGACATTGTAAACCACAGGTGAAGCTAAACCCATTCTGGGATGGGGACCTAGATTGAAAGGCATTCCCACTGGGTGACGATATAAGTGTGTTACTGTAGACCACATGACCCTCTGCAGATTCTGTTACACTACCAAAACCACAGCAACCCACACTTCTTCACCAGACTAGCTAATGTAAGATTGGCCAAAAAAGAAAAAAAGTGGGGGTGGGAGGAGTTGGGCACTTAACACCCAGACAAAACATGGGATGTTTTAGCTTTTGTATAGAAACTGTCTCAAACTCAGCTAAATCATTTCACATTACAATATGCAATATAAAAATTTATGAATGTTGGCTACAGAGCCATTATTATATAAGCCATTTCATAAATTATTAGTCTGTTGACTAAGAACTTTGAAACTGTCTCTTCAGAATGAAAGATTGTGTAGAGAATTCTTTTTAATAAATATTTTATTGTTCTAAGTTTGTAATAAAGAAAATACATGAGTTTCACAGAAGGACAATATGCAAAAATACCCATTATCTAATGCAGCTGATTTCACAGACAGTGCCTCATACCGCAAAATTAATCATTCCTATGGTGCCTGACATTACTGAACTCTTGAGTCGTAGCGGGTTCAGAACCATTGTACCCCTCAGTGATCAAGTAAGGGCACTCAAACTCAGCTTCCAGGTGCCCAGCTGTTGCTTTTCTGGGTGGAGACCCATTTCTCACTCTCTTTAGACCAAGGTGTGTCCAGGTTGCACAATTCCATGACTTCTCTGTGCATTTTCCAGTAAAGGCAGTCTGCTAAACAAACCTGTTTTCTCTTTTTTAATAACAGAGATTTCTAGAAAACAAAAAGGCAATCGTAGCACTTTAAAGACCCATTTCTTCAGATCTGGAAGTTCTGATGAACAATTTCTATAGAGAAGTTACTACTTAGAGTTTTCTAGCTACACCTGTTCTATTCTTAAGGTGAAAATCATTACAGAGAAACCAGGTTTAATTTTTTTAAACTTCCATGAATCCTTGTAAACTTACCAAAATTCTTTCCAACTCTCATATGGGGTCTGGCCAGAACAATCTTACAGCTCTCCACTTTCGGGGCTTCCTTGTGATTATAAGTTCATCAGAGCTTCAGCTCTGAACAAGGACACTCAAAGGACAAGTTTAGTCCACCCTTTTTTACAGATATAGGATCTTTGATCTGGAGTTCCCAGAAGCAGATACTTAGTGTGTAATGAGTCTCTCTGTCCCCAGGGAGAAGCTTCAAATGGTTGATAAAAAGAACAATTATATTAGTATGTCCTCCTAGAGAAACCACCTTAATCTTAAAAATTCATATTCTCATCACTCTGATTATATTCTGGCCAGCTCTATAATAGGAGATAAAATCAATTTTAGGTACACAGATCAAGTTCTGAGAATTGCTTAGTTAGAGTTGACATATTTATAATTGATTTTTGCTGCCATCTTCACAGTGGGAGGTCATTGGGAGAAACTCTCCTGTTGACTTCCCATACTGCTTGGGAGTGCCAGGAATACTGGGGTTAATGGTGGCACAGTGACAATTTGATTTTGTGCAGCCCCACTAGGCGCGCTAAATTGAAACCCAGAAGATTGACTGCCAGCATATTGATCTTTAAGTGTCGATGTATACCTGGGCTTGCAAACAGACCTTTTCTGCTGATGAGGTCAAATGCCTTGGTCAGGTCGATGAAGGCAATATACAGAGGTTTGTTCTGCTCCCTGCACTTTTCTTGTAGTTGCCTAACAGAGAAAACCATGTCTATGGTGGATCGTTCAGCTCTGAACCCACACTGAGACTCAGGGTAGACTCTCCGCAAGAAGATTGAGCCTCTTCAGAACAACACATGCAAATAGCTTCCCCACGGTACTGAGAAGGGAGATGCTGCAATAGTTGTTACAATCGCTTTTGTCACCCTTGTACTTGTAGACAGTAACGATGTTAGCATCCCTCATATCTTGCGGTGCACGGCTACTCTCCAGCATTGGCAAAGTATTCCATGCAGCTCTGAAACTAGGGTACCATTGGCGCATTTGAGGATTTCTGAGGGAATACCGTCTTTCCCTGGGGCTTTTCCAGAAGAGAGTGCTTTTAGTGCATCGCTGAGTTTCTCCAAGGTGGGCTCAGCATCGAGTTCAGTCATGGTGGGCAGAAGCTCCATGGCATTCAGGGCTCTCTCTGTAACTATGGTCTCTCTGGCGTACAACTGTGAGTAGTGTTCCACCCAGCGTTCCATCTGCTTGGTTCTGTCCTTCAAGACCTCGCCTGTGGCCGACTTACGTGGGGCAGTCTTTCTTTGTGAGGGACCGATGGCCTGCTTGATCCCATCATACATTTCTGGCTAAGATTGGCTGTCCCCCAACTCTGCTCAGCATTATTAGGGCCTTCCATGAAGGCATGAAGGGGACTGTCATATATGATGGATCCACATCCGAACCCTTTGAGATTCTCAGCAGAGTGAAGCAGGGGTGTGTGCTGGCTCCAACACTGTTCGGCATCTGCTTTGCAGTTTTACTCAAATATGCCTTCGGAACTGCTACAGAGGGCATCTCTCTCCGCATAAGAACGAACGGCAACCTCTTCAAACTGTCGAGGCTTAGAGCGAAGACCAGGGTGCTTACGAAGTGTCTAAGGGAGTTCCTTTTTGCTGACGATGCAGCTATTGCTGTTCACACTCAGCAGGAACTGCAGTCACTCATAACTCGCTTTGCGGATGCATGTATGGAATTTGGCCTCACAATCAGCTTAAAGAAGACCCAGGTGATGGGCCAAAACGTGGGTAACAAGCCATCTATCAACGTGCTAGACTAAGAACTAGAAGTCGTCCATGAGTTTGTGTACGTAGGCTCGACGATCTCGGACATCTTGTCACTTGATAGTGAGATCAACAAGCGCATTGGAAAAGCCGCCACAACGTTCTCCAGGCTGACGAAGAGAGTATGGGCTAAAAAATAAGCTCACCGTACACACCAAGGTGCAGGTCTACACAGCCTGTGTTTTGAGCACACTGCTGTATGCCAGTGAAACGTGGACTTTGCACTCAAAACAAGAGCAGCGGCTCAACACATTCCACATGCGCTGCCTTAGGCACATAGGCGGTATCTCATGGCAGGACAAGGTCCCCATTAGCGCAGTGCTTGAGAGGGCAGGCACCGCCTCCATGTTCACCCTTCTCAAACAGAGGTGTATGCACTGGCTGGGCCATGTCTCACGCATGACGGATGGCTGAATACCAAAGGACCTCCTCTTCGGTGAACTGGTGTCTGGAAAGAGGCCGAAAGGGCGACCTAAATTGCGCTACAAGGACACATGCAAGTATGACCTCAGCGCTCTCTCTATCAGTGTGAACACCTGGCATTCTCTCGCCTCAGACAGGCATGCCTGGAAACGGGGTGAAGGAAGCTCTTGTTATGTGTGAAACTACCTTGGTGAAGGAAGCGGAAGACAGGAGAGCCCTCAGGAAGATCCATGCCCGTGATACCAGAGCAACATCTGCCTACTGCTGCTCACAATGCAGAAGGGACTGCCACTCCCGGATTGGATTGCACAGCCACAGAAGATGCTGCTCGAATCAGTCCAACTGGAGCGCAAACCCATGATCCCTCAGGATCGAAGGATGCCTACTATATATACCTGGGCTACATCTACACTACAGCGCAATTTCAAAAGGCAAACTTTCGAAATACAAAAGATTGCCTTTCAAAAGTGCATGTCTACATGCCCCATGCAGGTTGTCACAGTGATAAACACCCTGCTTCTGCTCTGGGCTGTCTGTGTTGGGGACCTCCATGTCGTCTTCGTGGGATTTGCTGACCTGGGTTTTTCCAACTACTTTGGCACGCTTGATGGGACCTGTAAAAGGGTGAGAGCAAGGCCAGGCAAGGCTGGGCCAACAGGCCCTGTTTAACCCCTATCAAAGGTACTTTGTCATTTTAATACGTTTACATGTATTGTAGCAGTAATTTGTGAAATATCAGATGAGCCTCTGTGTGTATGAAAAAAGCCCACAGGTGTAAAAAGGATTTGCAAGATACTAAAATGGTATGCTCAGTGTGGGTATGTTTGCTTTGAAAAAAGTTGTGCTCTTATTGGAGACATAGTCCACCACAGTTGCAACCACTCTGAGCAAATTTTCATGCCACTGTAATAAAAATACCTGATCCCTGTTTACACTACCATTTACACCATTCCTGATACCAATACAGAGTTGTTATTGCTGGAATATTAATACCATTTTCAAGTGTACGAGCGGCCGATGAAGATAAGTGCTGAAAACAAAGGAAGTGTATGATGTGGAGTGAAAAATGTTTTAGGATTAGTGATCAGATGAAGAGAAACTAAAGTTTTTGTTTGCAGGAGTTAAGTACAGCTGGGGGCTTCATTTTCATTTGTTAATTTCATTTAATTTTTCCTAGGAATTTACCAGTGTTTACTATGTTGTTTATTATATCTCTGATGCCCAAATAATACTTTTCCTTTGAATAAACACTTTGCTGTTGTAGACATGAACTGTTAAACTATAACAAAACAAAAAAGCAGTCATGTCGCACTTCAAAGACGAACAAAATAATTTATTACAAATAATTTATTATTTATTTATTTATTTATTAAATAATAAATTGTTTTGTTCGTCTCTGAAGTATGACATGACTGCTTTTCTGGTTTGTGAAAATACAGACTAGCACAGCTACATCTCTGTAACTATTAAACTATAAGTATTTATTTACATTTCATCATTGGACCATGCCATTTGCAGTGCATATAGTCAACTTCATTGTTTTCTCCTGTTTTTGTTTTTTTTAACTATTGAATATTTCCTTGTGTTCTGAAACTTAGTCTGATACAGATTTTTGTTTTCTTGTTTTTATTGAATCAAATCTTTAAAGCATTTTCTTCTAACAACATGAAATGTTTATATGGTAGGCATGAGATTCATCAGTATGTTCATATGCACACACAGATCAGAGCTGTTGTGCGTGCCTATTTCTTGTATTTTCTAGACTAACTTATGGCCTTACTTCAAAAGGCAGTTTTGCATATACACATTGATCAATATTATCATGATACATACATCTTGTGCAACCTATTGCATCTTCTTAATAAAACAAGCTATTTATATATATTTGAATGATACAAAAATAGGGTGAAAAGTAGGAAAAATAATACTTTTTGTAAAACCCAGAAATGTTTCAGTAGAAATCAATTTAAACTCAAAATGAAGGGGTTTAAATATAGCTGAACACATTAGCTGAAATTTCTCAGGTTTATTAGTCTTTTTGTTTGTCTATGAGAAGTGAACAGTTCTATATTTAAGCTAGTGGTGGTTTATGTGTCAGATATTTGTAGTAAATTTTGTGAAATGGAGTCCCTCCTATACGAGTTCCTTTATGATGAAGTACTTTTTTAAAAAAATACTTACGTTTGTGTGTTGTATTTCATTATTTCAGATACATGGAAAGCCTCCTCTGGGATGATAAGAAGTGGAAAAGATTTTCAGAATAAAAGACAGTTTAGGACTATTGCACCAAAAATAGTACCTAAAGTTATAACATCAGGGGTGGTGTCCTGTCTTCCACCTGTTTTTCCTGAACACATTAACCTTATTTCAGCTGCAAGCTCTAAACCACTTATAATGCCAACACAAAACTATACTCTAATGCAAGTTGCTGGTCATGAAGGAACTTTTTCTCTTATATCTTTGCCGCATTCTACCCCTGCACCGGAAGCACAACAAATCCAACAATCAAACGTGACCCCTCCTGAAAATCTCAAAATACCTATTCCTAAGTATCAATCTGTAAAACATAAATTGCTGATTGACAAAAAAAAACAATTCAAACGTCTTCTGTAAGTGCACATATCAAGGTTCCTACTACAGCGCAAATTTCAACACAGACATCAACAACTGGTGATCTTCCTGAAACTCATTCTACTACAGATTCATCTGAACAAGTTAGTTTAATTGGTTGTGGGTCTACTGAAATTACTGTTGCTACTTTACACCGGGAAAACAACTGTATGGAATCTGTCTCTCCTTTACAAAGCAAAACAGAAACTCCTGAAGTTAGTATTTTGGGACCATCTGCCCTTAAGGAACCTTTGTTCAAGCCAGTGAATGCAAATAATCATGTTAAAATAAATCTAAATTCTATTAAATCAGCTCTTGAAACCACAAAAGGGTCATAATATCTGAAAAACTTAAAGAAAAACTGATGAATTCTGTCACTATACTGTCACCACCAATATTTGACAATGAACTTCAATTGACTCAGTCCACACCAAAAGGAAAACTTCCTATTTTGCCATATTCAAGAATGAAAAATGCGATGTTCTGTAAATCTAAACAAAATTCTAACATTGTGGCAACATCTACTCTTAGGCAAAGACCCGAATGTGAAAAAAGACCATCCTTGGTGAAAACCTTTAATGTTTCTACTAGAGTTTATGATAAATTACTATCTGTATCTTTTGCACAAACACCAAAACAAGCCAGCTTTGAAAATACCTTCAGTCCAGCCACTAAACTGGATGTTGATAATCTTAAGAAAATGAATGGTGTAGCCTCTAAGAGAAGAGGCAGAAAACGAAGAACCCCAGATGATATACTGGCAGTTCAGACCAAAAGAAGGAAGTGTATCATTAATAAATTTAGAGATGGTAAAGAAAGAATAAAAATTGATCTCCAGGAACCAAAAGACAGAAAGATTGAGTCAGTGAAAAAATATCGTAGTATTAGGCCGAAACCTGTAGTAGTTATGCAGCTGTTAGCTTCACTGACTTCTCCTGCACCTATAATAGAGACTCAGACTCCTGACTGTATAGAACAAGAAATTCTTTTAAATGATTCACTTCCAAATAAATGTTTATTTTATAAGCAGAGTGATGGTACTTCTACTAAACCAAGTGACCTATGTGGAAATGTATTTTCTATTATACGTAAGCCAGGGCATAAGTGCCATGTTTGTAACTACAGCTTCCAATTTAAACACTATCTTCAGGACCACATGAATTCACACACAAACAGATGGCCTTACAGTTGTCGAATGTGCCATAAAGCATATGTTCATTCAGGAAGCTTAAACACTCACATGAAGCTTCATCACAATGAAGGTAGACTCAAGAAACTTGTGTGTTGTGAGTTCTGTGCCAAAGTATTTGGCCATGAAAGAGTGCACTTTGGCCATATGAAGGAAGTACACAGAGTTGTTATCAGCACTGAGTCCTCCATGAGTGAACAACAGTTGCAAGATGCTTTAAAGAGCAGAGATCTAAATAGAAAAGGGTCAGAAAAAACAAGAGAGAGGTGGGTGCATATGCAAGTTAAATGGCAATGATAAAATGGTTTCTTTATACAAGTACCATATATGGGCTTCTATTACTATACACTTTTTTTTTTTTTTTAACTTTTATGATCTTTTTCTTCCAAGGTGAGATTCACAACTGCCTGCAGATTTTGTTAGAGACCTCTTGTTAGTCATCCAGCCCATCCCTTTACCTCCACAGTCCATCAGGCTTTATGAATCCTAAATCTTCATTGACATATTGGTGTCTATTCTAGTCTTGATTATTTCATGTTAAAGTACAGGTTGAACCTCTCTAGTCTGGCAAAGTATGTGATTTTAGTTAGCTGGATGTCCACTTATCGGTGTGTCCAAGTTTTTCATGGTCTCATAAAGTTTATTTGCAGCCCCCATTCCTGGCTCTCAGTGTTCTATGCTGTTATTTAGCTCTAATTTACCACTTAGATCCACTAAACAGTAGACGTATTAGTAATGCTGCTAGACATTATTGACCTCCCATGGTTTACCAGATTTTGCATTTTGCACTGATCATGTCCTGAGGATACTGAACTAGAGAAGTTCAACCTGTAACAGCACAAGTACTAGTGAAGCTGTTTTTTTCCATTCCCTGACCTTCTGATAGTTAAGTGTTCCTTAATATTTATTCTTACTTTTCAGCTTTGTTCTAATATGTATTTTTCAATTTGCATTTTTCAAAAGAATGGCATCCAGAACTGGCGTATCATTTCAAAATATCAAATGGCATTGCATTGTTTATATTTAATCTAGTCAGTATGTTCCTTCTTATCGGTACTGCTGCCTAGTCCGTATTTATGCATTTGACATATGCTTTTTAGGCTGTGCCTACACTTGCATTCCTCTTTGGAAAGAGGAATGCAAATAAGGGAAATAAAAAATGCAAATGTGGCACTGATTTACATATCTTATGCTTCATTTGCATAATCTCTTTTCAGAAGAGAGTCATTTGAAAGAAAAACAGTGTAGATGGGGCGCTCTTTTGAAAATAAACCCCACCTTCTAAAGAACCTTTTTTACTATTTTGTTTCAGGAAGAAGGGATCTTTTGAAGATGGGGTTTATTTTCGAAAGGCCCCATTTACACTGTTTTTTTTCTTTTGAAAGAATCTCTTCCAAAGAGAGATTATGCAAATGAAGCATAAGGTATGTAAATCAGAACCTCATTTGCATTTTCAATTTCCCTCATCTGCATTCCTCTTTCGAAAGAGGAATGCAGGTGTAGATACAGCCCTACTGTCTCTTACAGAAAGTAGAAAATGCACTCATTCCTACAGAGTATGATCTTCTGGTGAACTAATCTTTTCATGATCATATAAATACTGACATATTTTGTATTAGTATGCATTTTCATGTATTAAAATTTAGTTTAAGTTCATTTTGTTACCCTACTCTGTCAGTACCATACTGTAGTTTAATTTGACCTCTCTCTGCTTTGTACCATTGTGAGTTTGATTAGTGAATTTGCTATTTCATCCTTTGAAATGCTAATCAAAATTTTAATAGCATTGCACCTCGTTCATTTTCAATGTCCATCTTACGATAAATCATTTAATATTACTCTATTAGTTTGAATATTTTAGTCAGTTTTGTAAATAGCCATATAAGAGTTATATATTTTTCCAGCTACTATGGGAAAGTGTTCTGTAGATCCTTGTGGAAAGCTTTGTTCAAATCAAAGAAATGCAGTCTGTACAGATATTTCCTTTATCTTTCAAGTTTGTCTTGTCACAGAAAGAAATTAAAAAGGCATTGGTTATAAAATATATGTTTTTAAAAATCTTTACCTATATAATCAACAGTTTCTTAGACTTTTAAAATGAAAAAAAGTTTAAAAATCCATTTTATTTTTCCTGTTGTTACCTTATAAAAGAGGACTTGGATTTTAGTCCTGTCAATAAAGGAAAGTAGGCTAATGTAGAATGTGGAATCATTTTCATTTCCATCTTACTAGCAGGGTGCTGCAGTATTTAGGTTGCCAATATATGCTGGGGTTTATTTGTTTGTTTGTTTGCTTGTTTAACATGTCATTCAAATTCATCTTGGAGTTGGTAAAAAATTTATTTTTGTACAGCCTAGTTTTGGAGACAATAGTTTGCCTGACAGCTTTAGTTTTAGTACAATTTAAAATTTGTTTTGTTCACTCTATACTACCTACTATTTTATCATTTTATTTTTTTCTCAGTCCTTATAAATCAGACATTTTATTAACTGCAGTAAAAAATGCCTGGTTTTAATAAATATGATGTTCCATTAATCCCTCTTCCTTTTCCATCTCTTAAAAGTTAGAAAATTAGGAACTTCCATTCTAATTCCAAATGTGGCTAGTATTGAAGTAGCGTTACCAGATTTGCCTGTTACTTTTGGGCATGCTTATTTATGAGTTACTTTTCTGGAGAGGGGTGAGGATGGGGGTCAGTAATCCTTTCAATATGCTGCTTGTGTCATCTGTGTTTTCACATGAAGGTTTACATCTCCTTTTGCCAGTTCCCTCTCAGTGGAGCTATCCTGCAGAACCGAGGTTCCCCATGGCCAGGTTTTTCCACGTCTAGAATGAGATGAACACACACACTAACAGAGCGCTCCCAAGAGGAGTGGTAAATCAGCACTTGCAGGTTGACCCCTTATCTGTCCCTGGACTCAATAGGCAGGGTTGAATAGCAGTGCCACGCTATAACCCTCATATGCCCTGGATGCAGCAGGCTCAGCTAAATAGCACTTTAAGATGCAATGGTCATATGTCTTAGGTTCAGCACGTATCTGTCCCTACTGCTATGCCACAACTGCATTCTGGGTACCAGTAGAGGAGTTTATTTACTAGAATTGGTCCAATAACTGCTGAGCTGGGTGTGTGCAGGCATGGTTTCATTAGTATCTGGAGCAGAGATTTCCCATCAAGCAATGCTCCCCTGCTTTTTGAGTCCCAGAATTCAGTGTGGTTCTTGCCTTGGACTTTCTGTTCTCCTCTGGTCTGGCTATGGTCTGAAGAAGTGGGTCTGTCCCACAAAAGCTCACCTAATAAATTATTTTGCTAGTCTTTAAAGTGCTACTTGACTGCTTTTTGTTTTGATAGTGTATAGACTAGCACGGCTTCCTCTCTGTTATTAATGGAGATGTGTTTTTGTCCCATCTTTGATGCAAATGTGGCTAGGAGAGTTCCTGGAGAGGCTTAGGCGCATCTTTGCCTGCCTTTTCAGTACTTTTGGTTAGTGTTTATTTGGAGCTGCTTTGGTTTAAGCATAGACTGTGGGGGAGGGAAGGTCTTTCATGAGCCAGACAGGCTGAATATTATGCCCTGGTTCCCCGAGAAAGAAGAGCTGGTAGATAACAGTAACTTACATACCCTTTTTATTTCCTCTTTTAGGAGAAATAAGTGCAGTTTTGAGGATTTATTTCAGCGTCAAGGCAAAGTCAAATTACAGATCAAATGTGACAGATGCCAGTTTACTGCACAGGTTTTTGCTGAAATGAAGTTGCATTTGTTATGTTTTCATGGAGAGGAAATCAAAGGAAGAATAAAAGAAAGAATTCTACATGGAGGCAAGGGAACTCAGGAAGAACCAATCAAATATACAGCTCATTACTGGAAGCAGCACAGAGAGAGACAAAAATGCATAGGAATTGTGAGGAAGAGTTTTATTCTTTTCCAAAACTGAAAAGGCAAATATGTCTTAATCAAAATAATGTTGATGTATTAATTAAAAGTGAGGTTATTCAGTCAGGTAACAGTGAACGAGGAAGGGAGTTGCAAAATATTGGCTGTGCCACACAAAATAAAAAAATTCAAGTTTGGTGTCAAGCTGGTTATAACTGCATTTTATGCAAGCAGGTATTTAGAAGAAAAGAGGAGCTTTTCAGTCATTGGCAGTATCATCATAATTGTGAAGACGCTTCTGTTCTTTGGACTATTTTTAATTCATTCTCCAGACAGGGAGTTATTGAACTTTCTAGTAACACAGAGAAATGAAGCACTAGCAAAATTCAGCTAGAAAAGTATTTTGTTTCTAAGTTTGTTCCTTTTTTTGTGTCTGATTAGCAGTTTCACAAAAATTTACAATTGATTCACTTATTCACTTGTTATTCAATTGCAGTGTTTTTACATGCAGTTTAGGTTTGTTTGCTGAATATAAAACTGTTAATTCTCACTATACACATTTTCAGATACACATACACAAACATACGCTCGCAGAGCCTGTTACATAATGCCGTAGGTAATGTTCTCGCACAGTGAATTTCACAGAAACAAGCAGACAGAATGTAAGAGGTTGAAAATCAGAGAAAAGTGGAGGACCTGAAATTATATTACACTGTACACAGGCATTAATGTATACATTTTTAAAGTATACAAATGTTCTTTTACTATCTGACAAACCAGATTAAAATTAGAATTTTCAAATTTAACAGTACCTCCAGATTTTGTGGGAAACATGCATGTGCATATAATTCTCCGGATTATTTTAACGTGGATGTTAAGATGTAATGTACATGCTTTTTTTATGCTTACAAATATGGAGCACAGTTGTATGATGGGACAATAGAAAGCCACAAGAAAAATATTCATGAACTCCAAGGCGTTCCTATGCATTTCTTTAGAAATCTCTAGAAGTTAAGTTTAAAAAAAAAAGTTTAATACTCTGATTGTTAAGATAACCGTCATACTGGTGGCTTTTTGATTCCTTCTGAACTAACAGTCAAGTTTATAAGCCTTGTTTAAACTCAGTTTACACTTTGTTGTGTCCAAATAGGATTCCCATATTGTTTAGCCAGCCAAAGTGGACACAGGCTAAATGTTGTGATTATGCTACTATTAGCTAAAGTATCATCTAAACCTAGATGTGTTTGGGGACATTAATGTAGATGGCTTAGGTACTCACTTCTGTGTTTTCTAACTATCCTCATAGGAGATAAGATGGGACTGCTAAAAATGCTGGTGGTCTGATTGCTTTTTATTTTTTAGCAGGCACATACTACTTTGCTAAAGCTCTGAAAAGTCTAAAACTTTAGACTGATTATTGGACTATAGAAAGGCAGGGCCTAAAAATGATGGGTTCTCATAATGGGATCTTGAAAGATATGACATGATGTTTTTGTGTTTTCTGTAACATCTGTAAAAGTTTGATAATCTGATCATTTTTGAATGAAATTCCTTGTCCTATTATGCTGTCTGGTGTTTAAGTACAAGACTGGAGCCAAGAAAATAAAAAACAAAAAAGGAAAAAAAATCTCACAGTAACTGTGCAGTTGTTTGAGGAGGGGAGAAAATCCCTATAGTATTTGACAATTTCACTTCAAATTTCTGATTCAGTCATTGGATTGTTTCATTACTTTAACTTTTAGCAGAAAGATACTATTTTAATATGTTCTATTAGTTCATAATGGTTTGGTTTCAGTTGATAATAGTTCTGAAATACTATTTATTTTATATTCTTCTGGGTTGTATTGATGACTTGTAAATTCCTAATGCCTGGAGATACAAAAACCGGTTCATGCTCTGATGCTAGTATGTGTATCTGATGTTGTACCTTTCTCATGTTCTCTTAGGCTATAGTTACACTGGCAAGTTTTGCCAGCAAAACCCCAGTTTTGTTGACAAAACTCATGGAGCGTGCACACACAACATGCATTTTGTCAACAGTACCTGTACAAAACACAGCACTTTTTGTTTTGTACAAAACAAAGCTTTGAGGCAGAACACTGACACTGCTGTCAACAGATTCTGTCAACAACAAGGCTGTGTGGCCACTCTGTGGGACCTTCTCTCAACAAACAGAGAATCAACAACAAAGGGCAGACCTGTCTGCTGTGCTTCCAGATGCCTGTTTTGTTGAGAGAGCAGCCAGGCAGTTCAGCTGCTTTGTCGACAGAGTGGAGCACTCTCCTGATTGGCTTTTGTGTGTGGCCGCACTCTTGTCAATAGAAGTTTCGTTGGGAGAACTCTCCCAACAGTGACTTCCGTTGAGAGACCACTGTAGTGGAACCGTCGCCTAACTGAAGAGGGGAAGTAGCATGTTCAGAATATATAGAAAAGAACTGATTTAAAGTTGTGTGTTTCTTTTCAAATGAATGTATTTCATTTACTACAGTGTATTTATACTAAGAAGCATTCTCTTTGGAATTAGCATGTTTTCATTGAGAAGCACACATCTGCATTAGCTTTTGCTAATTTTCATATTCCAGAGTGTTGTTTTTGAGATTAAAATCTAGAGTGTAATAATAATTCCTCTGTAAGTTATGTAGTTAAAATACATCAAAGAAAATTGTGTATAACTTAATTTTTGCTTTCATTAAATAATAATTTAATATTGTTGTAACTATTTCTTGCTTAAAAGGACGTTTGTTTTAATAGTTTGTCCTTCCTTTGTTTTGTGATCGAGCCAAAACTTGGAAATAAAATGTTTTTCTTTCCAAAAAAAAAAAACCCTTCCTTTCTGCTCTGCTCAGGTGTTTCATTGCAAATATCAATTATTCCCCACTCCACAAAAATTCCATTTTCTTCGATGTATAGTCAAAGGAGTTGAAATTGACATGCCTTTATTGTTCACTTTCTTGTGATCAGGAGTCACATCAGTGATATCAAAGCAGTTTTTTGAAAAATTCGGAAAAAGTATATGCTAAAATGCTGCCTCAACAGAGCCAGCAAGATGGAAGAGCAAGCACAAAAATTTACCCTTTATTTTGTTCACCAAACAAGAATAATCACTAATTTCATTTTCTTTATCTATCTACAACTGTGGTAATTTTTCTTTTAAAGTAAGAATTAGAATATGAAAAGTATTCTTCATGAGTCCTGAGATGCCTCACTCCCTCTTCAATCGCTTGACACTGGATGAAAGAGCCAGAAAGGCATAAAAAATCCTCATATTTCATCAGTTTAAAGACAGATGAGATAGACCCTGGTCCTATGGTACTCCTTGGTATCCTCTTGAATGCTTATAACTAAACACCAAAACAAAAGGTTTAGACATATTTTATCTGTTTCAGGTCTGTATGATTATGATAGCCTGTGCAAGTAAATACAAAGTTTTGGGTATTTGAAAATAGTTCAGCATTAAACACGGATATATGCTTTGCTTTATGTGTGCTTTTGTTTCAAATTCGTATTCAATGTGATACTATTTGGAAGCAACACACATGGAAGCCTATTTATGTCAGCACAAAATAGAGCACATTTACTGCTAAACTAGTGGTTGTCATGAATACAGTTTGCTGTTTACCCCAAAGTTGGACACATTAATGCCTGTTTTTGGACATAAAACATTTTAAAATTTGTTGAAATGAATGTGATTGGTTTTTTAGCTGTAGTTTGTGATACCTTGTTTTTTGGCAGGGGTTTGTTGTTTTGTTTTCTTCTTTCTAAAACTCTTTCAGTTTCACTGTTTAACTTTAAAGCTGTTCCTCATATGGAAGGTTGTTTCCTCATCAGCACACCATAAATAATCAAAGCTGGATGAGTTCCATTGCCTTTTCTGGCTTAAAGAATCTTGCCCTTCCCCAGCTGCACCACTATAATTTCCTATGGTGTGCTTGACATGAGTGTTGGCAATATATGCTAAAATTCATTTGTTTATTGGAATTTAGATCTGTGCTGTTAAGCTCCATCAGAACTGCTATCATGCTTTGTTAGATACTTACTTTACCATTCACTGCACTTTTTAGGAAAAGTGTCAGAAGAAGAATGAGCAGGAATTTAAGAGAGCAGATTTATGCTTTAACTTTGTGCAGGTGGCGCTGATGTTTGAGAATCACCAGCTTAATTTTTCCACTTTTTTTTTCTTTTTTGCAACAGAACAAGCTTCTAGAAATGCGATACCTGTTGCTAATGTGAGTATCTACCCCATGTAGTGTAAGCAGTTAGTATGAGGGTCACTGACTGGCCCTGACTTCCCACACTGCTGATGGTAGCTCCCAAGTCTAGAGAGATGTCTGCCTTGGGACTGCCCCCTTGGTTCCCATCTGTGTAACTTTGCTTCCCACCTCAGGGAGTTTCCTGCCTCTGTTTTCCCACTGAGAGTCATTGTACCCTGGAAACAGGGTTGCCACCCAGCTGGAGCCCCAGGTGTTGATCTCTGGGCACTGCTCTACAGGATTGATGTGCCACTCACCAGCATGGTGGCATGGTCATTCTGAGGTACATTTTGTACCAGTACTCTTCTACCAGAACTCTGGTACCACGGGCAGGAGAGTTGCACCCCATCTGCATAGTGATGGTTAGCAGAGCGCTTACACCAGAATTCATGGTACCGGTTCATATACTACAGACATAGGTCACTGCTTTAGTGGTGGGCTTAACCTCATGCTGCTAGTTGTGCTCCCATTCCACTACTCAGAACTGGTCAGAGAGTGTTTGGCATCAATCACCCAGGTCCTGTTGCAGATCTGCTAGTCTCAACTGTCGGTCACTAGCATGTGGCCCATCATCCACCTACAGATCTTACTCAGAACTGTGATTTGGGCACAGCCAGGACAGAGACGCTTGGTTGGTCTCTGTGCAGTCCTAGTCACCAGACATTATCCCCCTGTCCCAGGCATCAGAGTCAGAGAAAGAGCCCTTGCAGGTGAATCAAGGTCCTCACTTAAGAGCACCTGTTACCCTAGCAGCACCACAAGGTTTCCTGGAGCCTCAGGGCCAGAGATTGGGGATTGTGGCAATGGACCTCATAGCAGGGCTTCACTCAATCTTTGCATGGCCCTAAAAAAGCCTCAATAGAATCTGACAGACTGTCAGTCACAGTCTCACGTCCAGTGGAGATGAAAGTACGGGTACCAGGAACACCCCAGATCAAGCAGACTTGGAGAGGAAGGCCAGGAAGAGCAGGTCCCCAAATAACTGTTACCTGTGGTACCAGCATTGTGGTACCAGCATGATGAGGCTATTGTAGGACCCACCCCCATAGTTAAAAGCCCCTCCTAAGACTCACCAGTTTGGGGCTGGAAATGGAGGAGCTGGAGGAGCCCACAGACTCCCTATTTAATGTCAGCAGTTCAGCAGTAGCCTCCATTTGAATTGTACTCCTAGTGCACCACAGCATGGCTAAGATCACAAGGGCCTCTTGAAGACCTTTTCTTTGTTGCCATCCTGCTCTGAATTTAGTGTTATTTTCAGCAGTCCGTAAGTGAGAGAAGTAGGGACAGCCAGGTGCCACTCACAAGGAAAAAGAGGTGAAACCAAGAGACCTTTTTGTAAGGAAGGTTTATGTGCCAGTGAGCCTGCAGCTTAGGGTGCTGAACCACCAGGCCCTTTTAGGCAGCTATGATTTTAATTTTTGGCCATCTGTGGCTGAATTTGTTGACTCCCAAAGGTCTCCAGGAAAGAGTTCCAGGCCGTCTTGGAAGAGGACCATAGAATGGGTAGGATGACTTTGCAAGCATCTTCGTGTGCTGCTGATTCAACAAAGTTACCCATGGCCTGGCTATACGGACATGGCCTGGCTGCAGTCCTGAGGCGTGTTAGTGGAGGTGCAAAATTCTCTGCAGGACCGCCCCCGTTTGACAGACTAGCTCTGTTTGCATAGAAAACAGATGAGAAACTGCACAGGCTGAAGGACACTTAAGACCCTCAGATTGTATGTCCTGAGAAAACTAAGAAAACTATTCAGGCTCCAACTTGCACTGCTGCCGCGTAGCCGTCCCAGACAGGATGCCTTCCAGAAGAAGGGAGATCCTACTAGTACTGTCAGGGCCAGCAGCCCTGTACTACAGCACAGACAGGCTCTTCCCACCTGCCCGCCTAGCTCCAAATGAGCATTCTGAGGATGTGTTTGATATTATCCAGTCGCTATCCTTGATCCTGATCCTCTTTTTTTTTCTAACTTGCTTTTGTTTTTTCTCTATGGCCTGGACATCTATAACCTGAGACTTCTGGGTCCTCAATTCTATGCTGCAGGGCTATTCCCTCTGTTTTTTGTTCACCCTTCTGCCCCACCCTCCTTTCCCATCCCTCTTCTGGAACCCCATCACGAGAGTCTACTGCAACAGAAAGAGCAAGTGGGGGCAATAGAAGAAATCCCCAAAGACCTCAGAGGTAAGGGGTGCTACTCCTATTATTTTCCAACTCTAAAAGCTGTGGGTGGTCTGAGACCCAACCTGCACCACTCCAGCAGTGGCTAGCGACAGTTTACATCCCATCCAGCCAATCACCTGGACAAGGTGGTTATCATTCCACCAGGCATACTCAAGGCAACACAGTGGTGGACTGATCTTGAACGTTCCTACAAGGGGTCCTGCTCAACAGACCACCTTGATCAGTCCTACTGATATTGGGTCCCTTGAGTGTGTGTGTGGCGGGGGAGGGGATGTGCACCTCAGAGCAACGCAGACACAAGGTACATGGTACACAGAGGAGTGACATTGCACATAAATTTCAAAGAGCTCCAGGCTGTTTGCCTGGTATGTACAGTGCTCCTCCCACAAATGGAGGGTTGTAGGGCTCATTATTGATAGATAACATGGCCTCCATGTTCTACATGAACAGATGAGGAGTAGGCTCTTCAGCCGTCTGTCCAGAGGTGCTGTGTCTATGGGAGTTCTGCATACAACATGCAGTCCACCTCCCCAGCATCAAAAGCATGTTGGCAGATCACCTCAGCAGATTCTTTTTCTCTCACCTCAAATCAGGGGTGCCAGATGCTTTTTCAAAGGTGGGAAACTCCTAACGTAGGCCTTGTTTGCCACAAGCAGAACAAGAAATATCTCCCTGTGGGGTTCTAGTGGCAGATTTCTCACAGATGCCTTTCTCCTCTCTTGGTGGGGTCCAAGTCATCTTGATCACTCCTTCATGGCCATGCCAACAGTGGTTCAGCATGTTCCTAGACCTCACAGTAGCCCTGCAGTGAGTGCTGCCTGATCACCCAGGCCTTCTGTTGCAGGACCACAGTTGTCTCCTGCACCCTAACTTCTCCTCCCTTCACCTCATGGGTTGGCTGCTACATGACTAAGACCTAGAGGAGCAGGCATGCTCCAGGGAGATGCAGGAGGTGGTGGTAGGCAGTAGGAATCCTTCCAATATGATGAGTGTACCTGTCGTAGTGGATGAGATTTTCCCTCTGTGAAGCTGAGTGCAACATCTCCCTGACAAATTCATCTTTGCAGTCCATCTGGCCCCCAAAAATGTGAGATTTGCTTAAAAATATTTTAAAATGTTTTATATTTTTAAATGTTTGGGTTTTCTGTTATTTTGCTTTCTGATTTTTTAGCATTTTGATTTTCTTTGCAACCATGAGAGCTAGAATATATTTTTAAAATGAAGTAGAAATGTTTATATCATTTGTCTTGGCAAAACTGCTATGACTCCAACTGGTCAAGCTGCAAAGGTGAAAATCTTTGGCAAACAAGCCTACCCTGCTAGGTAAAGACAAGGCCTGAACAGTGGTCTTTCCAAGGCACAGCTGGTGTACGTTTGTGTGCCAGTATGTGGAAGCTTGTGCTGCCATTGACTGTTCTGTATTTTTTCTGCAATTTCTCACTCTGGGCTGTGCATCCTGTTACATTTCATGAATAATGAATGCCCTGAACATCATTAAAGCCAGTTAGGATAAAAATGAAGTACCTTGTTACTATATGTTAAATAACGTTGCTTTAATATAATTCTTCAGTATATATCTGATCAAAACAAAACAGTAGTCATGTAGCACTTTAAAGACTAACAAAATCATGTATTGGATGATGAACTTTCGTGGGCAAGGATCTGAAGAAGTGGGTCTGTCGCACAAAAGCTCATCACCTAATGAACCATTTTCTTTGCCTTTAAAGTGCCACATGACTTCTGTTTTGTTGTGTTTTGTTAGAATACAGACTAACACAGTTACCTCTCTGTTAATATATCTGATCAATGAGGGCAATAAGGTGGAAGCCATAAATGACCTGTTTAGAACAAAAAGTAACACATTTGCTCTTCGAGAGCATCTCTGCCCATTTGTCAGGATCAGTGCAGTCTGTTTCCGCTGTAAGCCAGTTCCTACAAGTTTTAGTTTAAAGCACTCATTACTTTTAACTCAAGTAAATATTTTCTACCCTATTTTTCTATTAAAATAAATCTTTCTACAATTTTTAGCCTTTGCCTCTGCTGGAGTCTGAATTCCATCCAACTCACTTCTTACTATATGCCAATTTCTTGCTAAGTGCAATCCTGACATTACTGCTAATAAATCCACCTTCATACCATTAAAAGTCATTTGCCATATTTTCTGTCAAGTTAATCAAAGTTTGTTAGAAGATTTTTTTTAAAATGTAGCAGTTTCCAGAAGACCATTTCAGTTAGGCATACTAAAAAAGATGAATTGCATTGCTGCAGTAAACTATAAAGCAGAATCATAGAATAATAGAACTGGAATGAAACTCAAGAAGTTATCAGGTCCAGCCCACTGCACACATGGCTGGACCAAGCACCATCTAGACCAGGGGTGTCCAACACATGGCTCGCAGGCCAGAATCCTGCCTGTGGAGCCTTTTCATTCAGCCTGCAGAGCTGGCAGTGATGGCTGGGTGGCTCCAAACCACAAGCGGCTCTTTAAGGCGCCATTAGTAGCTCCTGCCACTGCCGCCACTCACTCCTCCTCTGGCTGCCTGCCCTTCCCTGCTGTTCTGAAAGAGCAGAACTCAATTTAATTGGTTTAATGGCTGGCAGGAGGGATCCAGCCATTAAACCAATTAAACTGAGTCCCATTATTTCAGCATGGCAGGGCAGGGAGCAACCCTCTGTTGCACTGTATGTGGGGGAAGGGAGTAGGAGGGCTGGGGAGAACCGTGCAGCTGCGCGGAAGAGGAAACAGTGGCCTGGCAAAGAAGCAGTGGAGGGTGGCAGCACACAGAACTCCTGTGTAAGGCAAGTTAATACTGGGTTTGGGGCTGTGAGGGGTTAAGCCTGGGGGCAGGGGGCAGTTTAGGTCTGCGAGGGATTTAAGCCTGGGGGCAGGAGAGTGGTTTGGGGCTATGAGGGTTTGAGCCTGGGGTTGCAGGGGGCAGCTTTGGGGCTATTTTGTGTTCAGCCCCCAGAACATGTAAAAAATTGCCATCTGGCCCCGATGAAAAAAGATTGACTACCCCGATCTAGACCATCCCTGGTGGGTGTTGTCTAACTTGCGCTTATAGTTCTCCAATGATGCAGATTATACAACTTCCCTAGGCAATTTATTCCACTGATTAACACATCTTCATAGTTACGAAGCTTTTCCTAATGTCTAACCTAAACCTCCCTTGCAATAATTTAAGCCCATTGCTTCTTATCCTATCATCCAGAGTTCAGGAGAATTATTTTTCCTCTCTTCCTAGCTTTTAGGTGACTTGAAAGCTGTTTTCATGTCTCCTCTCAGTCTTCTCTTTTCTATATTAAACAACTCCAGTTCTTTCAGTCTTCCATCACAGGTCATGTTTTCTAAACTTTTAATCAGATTTGTTACCTTTCTCTGGTCTTCTTCAATTTGTCCACATCTTTCCTAAAATATGGAGCCCGGAACGGGACGGTCCAGTTGAGGCCTAATCAGCGCAGAGTAGAGTAGAAGAATGACTTCTCATGTCTTGCTTCCAACATATCTGCTAATGCATCCCAGAATGATTTTCACCTTTTTTGAAAAAGTGTCATACTGTTGATATATATTTCACTTGTGGTCCACTATGACCCCAAAATCTCTCTGCAGTATTACTTCCTAGGCAGTCATTTCACATTTTATGTGTTCAACTGATTGCTCCAAAGTGGAGTATTTTGTTCTTATTGAATTTCATCTTGCTTACATCAGACCCTTTCTTGAGTTCGTCTAGATCATTTTAAATTAAAATCCTGTTCTCCAAAGCACTTGCAACCCCTCCCAGGTTGATATCTTCTGAGAACTTTATAAGTATGCTCTCTATGCCATTGTCTAAATCATTGTTGAAGACATGGAACAGAATCTATCCCAAAACTGATACCCATTGAGCTCCACTTGTTATGCATTTCCAGCATGACTGTGAACTAGGGATAACTACTCTTTGGGAACGGTTATCCAACCAGTTATGAACCCAACTTATAGTAGCTCCAGGTGGGTTGTATTTCCCTAATTTGTTTAAGAAAAGGTCATGCAAAACTATATAAAATGCCTTACCAAAGTCTAAATATACCGCATCTACCTCTTCCCCCTTATCCACAAGGTTTATTATCCTATCAAAGAAATCTATCAGATTGGTTTACATCATTTGTTCTTTACACATCTATGCCAACTCTTACTTATCATCTTATTATCGTCAAGACATTTGCAATTGCTTTTGCTTTTTTATTTGCTTTATTATCCTGGTATAGAAGTTAAACTCACTGGTCTGTAATTCCCTGAGTTGTTCTTATTTTATAGATAGGCCATTTTCCAGTCTTCTGGAATCTCTCCCGCCCTCCATGATTTTTCAGAGGTAATAGCTAATGGCCCAAATATTTCCTCAGTCGTCTCTGTGGGTATTCCAGGATGCTTTTCATCAGGCCCTGGTGGTTTAAAGGCATATAAATATCTAAATAATTTTAAGTTGTTCTTTTTCTATTTTAGCTTCTGACCCTACCCCATTTTTGCTGGCATCCCTGCAGATAGGCATCTAATCACAATCAATTTTTTTGTTGGAAACCAAAACAAAGAATTTATTAAGCTTTTATTAAGCCTCTGCCATTTCCATGTTTGCTGTAATTGTTTTTGCTTCTTCATTGAGTAATACAGAAAAGGTATATTTTTTTCCACAGGTGTCTTCCTTTTAATCTGTATTTTGATTTTTCAATAGCCACGTCTACAACTGCACCAACCTTCTGGAAGGGGCATGATAATGAGTGAGAGTGAAAATTCAAATGTGGGGAAGATTTACATATCTCATGCCTCATTTGCATACTCTTGTGCAATGTCACATTAGGAAGAACCCTTATTCCTCCAACATTTGAGGAATAAGTGTTCTTCCAGAAGGGAGGTTTTCTTCCAAGGGAATCCCATCTACATGGCTGTTTTTGCTTACAGAAAAGGCTCTTCTGGAAAAGAGATTGTGTGAGAGTATACAAATGAGGTATGAGATATGTAAATCCATGCCGCATTTGAATTTTCTCCTTTGCTCATTAGTATGACCCTTCCGGAAGGGCAGTGCATTGTAGACGTGGCCAATATGTGTAGCTGGAGATAAGGAAAATGTATTTCTAGGGAAGAAAAGTCTTTATTTCCTGTTGTTTTTACCTGATGCTCTCTCTTCCACTTCACTCTGCTTATCTTTTCTGACTAGTCACCAGACCAAAGCAGAGCCCATGCTTTGTGAATTAATAGTTTTCCATTCAATTCAAGCACCATTTTATTTTTACCTTGTAAGACAGCTAGTCTGATAAATGTTTGGAGAATCAGCACATCAGCAGGATACATTTCCTTACAGGTTAATAGTGTAATGCCTGTCAAGGGCAGAATTTCTCAGTCTTTCTATCAAGGAAAAATATCCAGAGTGGAATTTTTTAAACCTCCCAGTGTTAGTAAAATGATGTATATGCCAAACTGCGCACAGTATGTTGCAGGACTGTTATTTGTCTTTTATTTTTATTAAAGCAATGTAAAGTTGTGCTTACTGGAGTATCAGCGTACTTGTGGCTGCTCTAAACCCTGAAACAGATAGTGTCCATCTGAGTTGTTGAATTCTTTGAGTCTCTTATAAAGCCTATTATGGTTGCTAGTTAATATTGCATGTAGAACTCAAACAAAATATATGATAGTGATATATTAGTACAGAACAAAAATCTGGTATTAAACTGTACCAGTGGGATTTGCTTTAGGTAGGAAGCAATCAAGGTGGTAGTATATTTCAATAGTAAATGGATTTTCCCCCTTTATTTCTTTCTGATGAATTAGGTGCTTATGTAAGTTGAGAGACTGAAAACATTCGAAGCCTGAAGCCCTTGGTGTATCTCTGTGATTTTCATAATTCCTCAGCTCTAATCTATCTATCTATAGTACAATTAAGAGTTGGGCAGAAGAGTACAGGATAAATTTCATACTGTTTCTGTACCAATGCATATAAACCATGAAGTATGCTTCCTATCTAGCACTAGAATAGTAGTGTAATATGAGCTCCTTAGTTTGAAGTTCTATGGGCTCTTTTGAGAAAGACTGCTAATTGCATCTAATTGTTTTCATTTTGAAATGTTTAACATTATCCACTAAGCAAGAAAATATTTTGATAACTGAACTCTTGTCACCTGTCACCTAAGAAGAATTTGTTCCTAAGTCTTCATTGAAATACACTTTATTCAATGTACTTGCCTCCCAGGTTTCCATTTTAAGCATAATAGCTATAATTTATACATAATTTGCCTGTTTTGAACCATTTTTAAAAAGGAAAGGGACACATTCTGCTTTTGTGTTTTGTCATTGCATAATGTTGTTCTCCAAAATAATTCACTTCATAGATTCTAATAGTGAACATTTCATAATTTTTGCTAGTTATAAAATATTATAATTAAATCTCCTAATAGTGTCCTACATATTTGCATCATAAAATGATCTTGAAGCATGATTAAATTAGGCCTTTTAAAAGAGATACAGGTTCAGGAAGTGTTTCCTGCAATTTACATCTCTAGAGAAAACAGATCTGACTTCTGTAGTCAGAACCAATTAAACTCATCCTCTCTCTCTTTCTCTTTTCAGCATTTAGATGAGTCACATTTTTCAGGCACAGTAAAAGCATACTGCCACATCTTTTGAGCCGTATGCCTTCTGGGCTCCATATACCCACTGTCAGCTTTGAAAAATAATTCCTTTTTGCAGTTGCATATAAGAAAAATAAGATGGTAAATCCACAAATTAGATTTTATAGTTTTTAAGTGTATTACTGTTTACTCAGCACTGGATGGGGTTTTGTCTGTTTGAAGATGATCTATTACAAGTTATAAGGAATCACTTCTCATGTTTAAAGCTTTCTAGCTCCTAAATTTATTAGAATTCAAGTTTATTTTACTCAAAATATAAATATACAAAGAAAGAAAATACAGCTTTTCCTTCAGTAAAAATCTTTGGCCTGTGCCTAAAATATATAATCAATGTTTTAAGGAATCACAGAGTGAGTACAATTCCAAATAAAAAGTTAGTGAACTCTGATTACGTCATAAAAAAGTCACTTTAAGAAAAATCCTAATACCTGAAAAAATATGGGAGTGTACACCACTTCCTCCAGATAAAATTAATGCTCTGTGATTGTGCTTGATTGAGAGTTCGATAATTCTGCAGCTCTGACAAACTCTACAGTACAATTAAGAGGTATCAAAATACTGTGTATTGTATTCAGAAGAATATTGGCTTGCTTTGGAAGATTTCAAAAAAACTGTTCTCATTGTTAGAGAACGAGAGTGATTTTTTTTCATCTGGAATTGTCATTTAATCCATATGCAGAGTTTGTTTTTTGCATTTTCCTGACCTACTATGATAGTAATGCTTTGATGTAGAAAATTTTAATCACTATTAAGTCTACAAAGCAGTTGAATCTGCATTTTCATAGTGACAGAGGTATCAAGTCAAAAATAGGAATGTTGCAGTTATAATGAAATCTTAAGTAGCTTGTCATTCACCTTTCAAGTTACTTGCCATTCAGGATATCAAGGTTAGATTTAATACCCTCTGCTCTGCGTTCTGCACAGCCTTCTACCAATCATCCTCTATTTGTAACAAGCAAAGTACGTCAGTGGTTTAATACATCTTTAATTGTATCCAAATCCTTCCAAAGACTTTCAGAAACTATGGCAAATTGAAAGTACTTAGTTGACTTTCAAACTGAAGTGATTAGCTGTCCAAGTTTACTTCTAAATACCAAGCTGTAAGAGATAAAGTAAAAGCAACACTTACCATTTTTGACTTGCCCATTTTAATATCTCACTCTATTAAGTACCAGAATACTAACTGGATGATAAAATATTTAATGATGTTTCTAAAAGGTATAGTTTGAATAGACTGCAGAGAGCTGATATATTTCAAAAGCACAACTCATGCAGTATGGTACTGATGGGGTCATTACCACATGCTTATTATAATCATTTTCCAAGCCCATTTACTTAAAGTAATACGGTAAAACCCCTACTTATGTGATTTCAACTTGTGCATTACTTGGATTAATGTGAGTTGAACTCATGAGTGGTGGGAAGCCGGGAACCAGGTGGCAGCCTGCATCCTGGATCCCCTCTGCTCCCAGATCTCCTTGGTTTGTGGGAGCCAGGAAACTAACCAGCACTGTGGCACTGGTCAGTTTCCTGTCTCCAGCGAGTGGTAAGTAGCTGGGAACCAGGCATGGCTCCCCTATTTATGCAATTTTGACTTGCACATTATTTGGATTAACATGAGTCGAAATAGTGAGTGGCAGAGAGCTGGGAACCAGTGGGCTCCCAGCTCCCCTCTGCTTGCAGGAACCGGGAAACTGACCAGTGCTGGTCAGTTTCTCGGTTCCTGCAAGCAGAGGGGAGCTGGGAGCAAGGCTGCCGCCTGTTTGCAACTCCCTGCCAGTCCCAGGAGCCAGGAAACAGTTTCCTGGCTCCCCAGAATTGCATGAAATTCAACTTACAGTTGCCCGGGAACGCAGCATATGTGTGTGTGGGGCAGCAGGGGGGAGTTACTGTACGCATATAAATGCTGTCCTAGTTGAAAATGTTTCCTGCATTGGAAAACTGGAGTACTTTGCAAACTATGGCACTGATTCACTTTGTGCACTATGTGTAGTCCTGTAGAAGTCAGTGGAACGTAATGGAATTTCTCACTCCTGAAATTAATCTACCTCTGGAACATAGCAGCTATTTCCAGAACACAGCTGTGCCACTCGAGAGTTTACAATGCCAAATGAAGAAGCTTCCTTTAAAATAATAGGAATTTCTGAGAAACCGGTGAACTTTATAGGAAACTAAGTAGTTGTGTGTAGAAAGGTGAAGTTATCTTCTGAACTATTAACATATTAAGATAGGGAAAAAAGAGTAGAAATAAATATAGGTAGTCTGTCGTGTCTGATGATGATGTCTTGAGCTTGCACAAGCTCATCGGTTGTGGACTCGCATGTAGCTGAGGAGTCCAAGCTTTGAATGGCCTGGGCATTCACAGTGGGGGCAAGGGAATTGTCCTGGCTCTGTTGGTGTGGCTGCTGCTGTTGCTTTCTTTCTCTCACGAGCATCAATGAGGCGTACATGTCACTGCTTTTCAAAGTTGTCATATACGTGTCGTACGAGAGCATGCCAGCCTGTTCGGTATTTTGCATGCTGCTCTAGCTGATCTGGTTTTAAACCAGCATGAGCAATGTTGGCCTTCATGCAGTCTTTATACCTCTTGTGAGGCCTACCTTGATTCCTTTTGCCCTGGGAGAGTTCACTGTAGAAGAGTTGCTTAGGGATTCTGGACTCCACCATTCATATGGCGTGCCCTGTCCAGCGAAGCTGGGCTTTCAGAATCACGGCTTCGATGTTTGTAGTTCCTGCTCTGTCCAGGACTTCCAGGTTCGTAACTCTGTCCTGCCATCGAATGTGCAGTATTGACCTCCGACTGTGTGTGTGGAAGTGCTCCATCAGTTTTATATGTTTTGTATACAAGGTCCAGGGTTCACAGCCATGCAGGAGACTGGTCAGGATTACAGCCTTGTACACTTTCAGTTTAGTGGACTGTCGGATATTGTGCTGATTCAACAGTCGCACTCTCAGATGTCCGAGTGCCCGGCTGGCCTGGCAGATTCTGGCATTGATTTCTTTGTCAAGGGAGCCACCATTGGCTATCACACTGCCAAGGTACTTGAACTCCTCTACTGTTTTTAACTCTGTTCCTTCAATAAAGATTGAAGTGGGGAGAACAGCAGATACTGGAGCAGGTTGAAACAGTACCTGGGTCTTTCCTAGGCTGATGGTCAAACCAAAGAGGCGAGTGAGAGCATCCGCAAACTTATTGATGATGAGCTGGAGATCAGTTTCCTTGTGTGCCATAAGTGCACAGTCGTCAGCAAAAAGGGCTTCAAGGATGAGCCTCTCAGGCATCTTGGTTTTATCATTCAGATGACAAAGGTCAAAAACTGACCCATCCAGTCTGTATTTAATGCAGAATCCATGGTCCAGGTCCCTAACTGCGTGGCTGAGGATGCATGTGAAAAGTAGTAGTAGTAGGCATCCTTCAGTCTGCATAGACTATGGATTGCGCCCTTTATAGTTTCAATTGAGGACTTCATTTACAGCATCTACTGTGACTATGAAGACCCACACGAGAGTGGCAGTCCTTGCTGCATCTCTTGCAGATGTGGTGGGTGTCTGGCAAGTCCTTAGTGTGCTTTCTGTGTGCTCGCTTCCCCTCTGCTAGTTGTCTGATCCTCATCTCGCCCTTCTGAAGGCCCTTGTGTAACCCCTGCCTCCATCTGCTGCGGTCGTCTGCTAGTTCTTCCCAGTTGTCCAGCTCGATGTCTACCTCTCTGAGGTCTTTCTTGCAGACATCTTTGTAGTGCAACTGGGGGGCATCCGGGAGGTCTTTTGCCAGAGGCTAGCTCACCATACAGGATGTCTTTTGGAATCCTTCCATCATTCATCCTGTGGACGTGGCCAAGCCAGCGGAGCCGACGCTGCCTGAGGAGAGTGTGCATGGTTAGGATTCCAGCTTGCTCGAGGATGGCGGTGTTGGTCACTCTGTCCTTCCATGATATTCCAAGGATGCGCCTGAGGCAGCGTAAGTGGAAGACATTCACCCTCTTTTCCTGGTGGGCATACAGGGTCCAAGTCTTGCTGCCATCAAGGAGGGTGCTGAGGATGTAGGCTCTGTAGACTTGCATTTTGGTGTGAGTGTACAGCTTGTTCTTATTCCACACTCTCTTGCTGAGTCTGGACAGAGTTGTGGCCGCTTTTCCGATCCTCCTATTTAGCTCAGTGTCCAATGACAGGGTGTCAGTGATGGTGGACCCGAGGTAAACGAACTCGTGGATGACCTCTAACGTATAGTTGTCAATGCTGATTGATGGGGATTCAGCAACATCCTGACCAAGTACGTTTGTCTTCTTTAGGTTGATGGTAAGCCCAAAGTCCTTGCACACTTTGGAGAACTGATCCAGCAGTTTTTGAAGCTGGTCTTCTGTGTGAGACACTACAGCAGCATCGTCTGCGAACAGCATGTCTCTGATGAGGACTTCCAGCACCTTAGACTTAGCTTTCAGCCTTGCAAGATTAAACAGTTTCCCATCAGATCTTGTGTGCAGCAAGATGCCCTCTGTTGAAGATGCAAAGGCATGCTTCAGGAGGAGTGCGAAGAAGATCCCGAACAATGGTTGAATAACACTGGGGCCAGCACACACCCTTGCTTCACACCACTGGATATCTCAAATGGATCTGAGGACTCACCATTTGAAAGAACAAAGCCAGTCATGTCATTGTGGAACAGGCGTATGAGGTTAACGAATCTTCTTGGGCAGCCAAGTTTTGACAGGATAATCCACAGGGATTCTCTGTTGATGGTGTGAAATGCCTTGGTCAGGTCTGTAAAGACAGCGTACAGATCCTAGTTCTGCTCTATGCACTTTTCCTGGCCCTGTCGAACAGCAAAGATCATGTCAATGGTGCTGTGGCCTGGGCGAAAACCACACTGTGCCTCTGGTAGGTTCTCCTCTGAGATGCTGGTGATCAGACGGTTGAGGATGACTTGAGCCAAGATCTTCCCAGCAGTGCAGAGAAGGGAGATGCCCCAATAATTTCCACAGTCAGTGTTTTTGCCCTTGTTCTTGAAGAGCGAGATGATTGTAGCATCCTTGAAGTCTTTGGGCATGTCTTCTTCTTCCCAGGTGCTGATGAAGATGTTGTGAAAGGCTTCAAGTGACACTGATGCTGCCACTTTGAAAATTTCGGCAGGGATACCGTCCATCCCTGGGGTTTTGCCAGAGCTGGTCTGGCTGATTGCCTTTTTGACCTCATCCATGGTAGGGGGCAGGTCAAGAATGTGTATTGTGGGTTTCTGAGGGATCTGGTCTAGGGCCACAGGGTCAACAATGGAGGGTCTGTTGAGAAGGTTGCTGACATGCTCTCTCCACCTATTTTTGATGCTGTTCTTCTCCCTCAGAAGGGTTGTGCCATCTGCAGACAGAAGAGGTGTAGTACTTGGCTTTGAAGGTCCATATGTAGCTTTGATAGCACTGAAGAACATCTTGGAGTTCTTGTTGTCAGCATAATATAGGACTTCACCAGCTTTACTCTCCCACCTCTCATCTTGCATTTTGCGAAGTGCTGTTTGCGCTTGGCTCTGAAGGTGTTTGAAACAATCACGTTTGGAGATTGAGGGCTGATCATTTTTCCATAGCAGAAATGTGTTCTGTTTTTCCTCTGAGATCTTCATGATGGCTTCATCATTTTCATCAAACCAGTCTTGGTGAACTCTCTTTTTCAGTCCTAGTGTTGACTTGGCTGACTCCGTCACCTGGGTTTTGAACTGATCCCACTTTTGTGTTGGGTCTCCAGTCAGAGGTCCATGGGATGTCAGCACTTTGTCAAGGCAGGCTGCGAATTTCTCACAATGATCAGTATGTTGCAGCTTCCCAATGTTGAAGGAGGGTCTGACAACCTGGAGCTTCTTGCTATGCAGCGGTGTGATGTGCAGCATAAGGACTGATCTGACGAGTCTATGATCACTCGAGCACTCAGCTCTCTGCATGGCCCTGGTGATCTTAACATCTCGAATGTCCTGCCTGCGACTGATGACACAGTCAGTCAGGTGCCACTGTTTTGATCTTGGGTGCATCCATGTGGGTCTTGTATTTATTGGCTTGCCTGAAGAGAGTGTTGGTAATCGTCAGGTCGTTTTCTGCACACAGGCTCAGCAGAAGGTGGCCATTGGCATTCATGTTACCAACACCATGATGCCCCAGGACCCCTTTCCAGTCCTACAGTCTTTGCCAACCCTGGCGTTGAAGTCACCCAACAGGAAAAGCTTGTTAGTAGGAGGAGTTGCTTTCACAAGATGGTCAAGGTCCTCATAGAAACTTTCTTTTGCTTCGTTGGTGCTAGTCAGTGTGGGGTCGTAAGCGCTGATTACTGTAAGAAATAAATACTTAGTTTTCAACAGGCAAAGAGATTAATAGTTGGGTGCCATAAGACATGTACTAGAAGTGGCATTTACTACATGTATAATCTTGAGCATTGGTTCCCAACCTTTTCAGTAACATGGCACACTTCACTGAGACAAGCAATTCCATGGCATACCCATTTTTTTCAGATGAATTGATAGTTCATAAACATCATCTTTACTAACACTTAGTATGGATACAGTCTTACTAGAGAGGCCGTGTCTATACTAGTCAAAAACTTGCATTTCGAAGTTTACTAATGAAGCGCTGAAATACATATTCAGTGCTTCATTAGCATGCGGGCGGCCGCGGCACTTCCAAATTGACGCAGCTCGCTGCCACGTGGCTCATTCAGACGGGGCTCCTTTTCTAAAGGACCCCGCCTACTTCGAAGTCCCCTTATTCCCATCTGCTCATAGGAATAAGGGGACTTTGAAGTAGGCAGGGTCCTTTCGAGAAGGAGCCCCGTCTGGATGAGCCGGGTCAATTTCGAAGTGCCACGGCCACCCACATGCTAATTAAGCGCTGAATATGTATTTCAGTGCTTCATTAGTGAACTTCGAAATGGCCATTTGAATGGCCATTTCAAAGTTTTTGGCTAGTGGAGACGTAGCCACAGAGTTGCAACATTGTAGTGCATACAACAAGCTAAACAAGGATGAAATGCATTAATGTTTCAAATCCTCCACAGGATACACCATCTTTGACAGTGAGAACAGACACATTTTCAAAATCTGCTCAATGCCATGCTAGGGATGTTGGATAAATGAGGAACCACTGAAAGCAGGCTCCACTGCTCTGCAGCCTGTTGGAGCCAGGACACGGCATTGAAAAACCATCTAATCTCCAACAGGCTACTGCCGGCCTTCCCACCCTCTTGTCACAACATGGAGGGGGGCAGGCTCCCCAGCAGCTTTTTTGGGCCACAAAGCAGTATTTCAGCTGCCTCCTGGTGTGAGTGGGGTCTTTCAGGGTCGACATTTCCCCTCACGGTGGCTCACAAAGGGCCACAGCGAGACAAAATTAATGAAATTTCATGGTACGCTTGGACAGTTCTCATGGCACGCTGGTTGAAAACCATTAATCTAGAGCAGTGTTTCCCAAACTTAACACATTCGCGTACCCCTTTTGGGACTTTGACCTTATTGGTGTACCCCCTCTCCCACTGTCATCCCAGTGCTTACCCCCTGATTTTCAGTAATTTATTTTTTGACATGTACCCCTTGAAATCCTTTCAGGTACCACCAGTGGTACATGTATGGCACTTTGGGAAACACTGATCTAGAGAAAGGGTTGAACATTGAGAAAGCAAAGTTTGCAGATTGCACAAAATCACACAGGTCAGAAGAGACTTGGAAAGAATATAAGGAACTTCAGAAGACCTTCACAAAGCTAGCTAAATGGACAACAATGTAGCAGATGGAGTTCCCTAACAATGCCTGTAAGGAAATTACATCAGCAGGAATACGTGAGCCAGTGACAAGAATTAGCATTCAAGAGGTTACAGATTAGCTGCTTTATTTTGTTGTGTAATTTACCCCACTGCTGCAGGGCAGGACCTTGTTCCATATGTAGATGCATAATTTTGGTACTGGCTTACTACTTGTGAAAGCAATGGCATCTTCTGCAAGTGGAATTGCTGAGAGGAGTGTTCCATCTGCCAGGGAATGATTTCAGCTGTGGAAGAGCTGCAGAAAGCGTGCCGCTGGGAGTTAAAAGGAAACCAGCAGTTCTGCTATGAAGCAGAAAATGGCTCCAGTTAAGTGTCTTGTCTAAGAGGTGGCTGAATTCTTACTAGGTTGGCCCCAGGCAACTCTTTAGCATTTGAGGAGCTTTTAATTACCAGTCCCACTATTACAGGCTGATAGTTTCCAATGTTAGAAGGGGCCATTCTGATCATCTACAATGACCTGCCTAGTACAGGCCATAGAATTTACCCAACATAATTCCTAGAACATATTTTGTAGAAAAACATCTATCTAATCTTGATTTAAAAATTGCAGTGACAGAGAATCTACCATGGCACTTAGTGATTTGTTCTAATGGTTTATTATCATTTAAAGACTTACACCTTACTTCCTGTCCTGAATTTGGCTAGCTTCAGCTTCTAGCTGTTGGCTCATTTTATACTTTTCTCCACTAGATTGAATAGATCATTATCAAATATTTGCTCTAGACCAAGGGTAAGCAATAAATTTTGCAGAGGGGCTACTCCACCAATTTTGGTACTGGTCGCAGTTTGGGTCTGGGCCCCATCCCTCTGGAAGGGGAGGGGCCTTGAACAGAAGGGTTGGGGCTGGGAGCAACAAAGAGTATGAGAATTTGAAAGAGAAACACTTTGTGTGTGATAGACAGACTTTGTGACACAGATTGTGTGCTGTGGTGTGTATGTGCCAGTGACTGTGTGTGTGGCACAAACGGGACATGCCTAACAATGACACAGACTGTGTGTGCTGGCTTCTGCTGGGTAAGTTTCTGAGAGAAGCCACCCTCTGGCTCTCTAAGGGAAATCTATCCCACTCTGTTGTCTCCCTGCTTCCCTGCTCTATACTCCTGAGGCAGTCCTGTAAGTATGGTCTACATTCTTTTTTCCTAGGTGTAATCATATTAAAATACATATTGTTTGTCTGTGCCCAAATTACCAAGTGATCAAAAACAGCTCTATGCCAGTGACTTGCCCTTTTCATTTCTTACCGTTCCACCAATTTTTGTGGCATCTACAAGTTTATCAGTGATGATTTATGCTTTCTTTCAAGTTAGTTGTCAAAGTGTTTAATAGCTAAAGGCCAAAAACAGGTCCCTGTGGAATCCCCACTGGAAACCTACCTGCTCAATGTTCAGTCCACATTTACAATTATATTTTGAGACTGGTCAGCTACTTTTTAATCTATTTGCTGTCTGCCATGTTTTCCAATGCATTAATTGCCCCAGTAACAACGATATTAGTAAAACCATACAGTCAATGGATCGCTGATGAACTAACCCAGGAAAATAAAAAGAGACAAGAATATCATATCACCCACGGGCAAATACTACTCATAAACTATCACTCTATATTTGACTTCTAAGACTTCATCTTTAAAGGAAACCATCTCAACACTTCCAAAACATAAGCTTGAGATCTTAAAGTCATAACTTTGCTATATACTGAAAATTATGGTGTCAGACCATAAATCCAGTGTATTTATCTACAGCAATCTGTAACCTACTAACTACCCTTTTTTGCCCTGTGACTGACCACTTTGGCTTCACTAGCTATTACAATATGGTGATATAGATTGGTGGTTTAAGCATTGGCCTTGTAAACTCAGCATTGTGAGCTCAATTCCTGAGGAAGCTATTTAGAGGGGGAAGGGATGGCTTGGTGGTTTGAGCATTGGCCTGCTGGACTTAGGGTTGTAAGCTCACTCCTTGAGGAGGCCCCTTGGGGCAAATAGATGTCAGTGATAGCACTTGGTTCTGTCAAGAGGGCAGGGGACTGCACTAGATGACCTCCCAAGGTCCCTTCCCATACTAGGAGATGTACATCTCCAATTAAATAAAAAATATGCATTACCTTTTTGCACTAAACAATCTATTCCGCCTTGTATTTAGCTGACAATCAGAGTACATTCCCAGACCTGGAGCAGAGGTCTGTGAAGCTTGAAAGCTTGTCTCTTTCACTAGCAGAAGCTGATTTAATAAAATATGTTACCTCACCCACCTTGTCTTATATTAATTTTATGTCATTCTTGGGGTTTTTTTAATCAAAATGCCATACAGTATCAAGTCATGTGCATCACAGAAGTCTGCCCTCAGTCCTTCTCCACCAGTGGGGAAAATCAACACTGCTTGCCATGTCTGGGTGAGGCACAGATCTCTACAAAGTGTACTATCTGTTGCTCCTTCCTACTTAGGACTTGAAAAGCCCAGGAACTTTACCTGCAGGAGCACCTTATGGAGAAGGCTATTAGGCCCCTCTCCAATCTGAGCCAGGGATACTCCTTGAATATGGGTCTCAACTGATGAGCAATACCGCCTCTAGGACATGCTTTGGAGTGGAGCCCTCAGCATCCATGACCTCTTCTTCTAGCACCCCCCATGAGAGTAGGAGGCACTCTCATGGGCTGGACATATCCCACGGGGAACTTTCCATATGAAATGTGCATATTCCTTGAGCCTGTCCTGGTACTATGAGATCTTCCTTGGGGGGGAAATGCTTCCAGTGAATATCTGCAGATCAGAGGGCAAGATGTTTAGAAAGAAAGAGGCACTGATTGCATCAGTCACCTCAGTACTGAGTCATCAGGATAGATATGCACTGGTTCCATCTATGAGTTTTGATCTGCATGCATTGTCTTGGTCACCTCATCTATCTAAAGACCGTTTCATCACGGCCGAGGCACTGGACACATCAGACTTAACTGTTGGAGTCCCTTGGATACCAGGCCATACTGAGACCTACATTCCTTCCTTAGCCAGTTTACACTTCTTTCCTTCATGGCCTTCCTCTGGGGTGTCCTGGTACTGGAGAAGATGTCTACATCTCTGTCACAGAGCTATCTCATGTCCAAGCATCTGGCAGAAGTGCACCCTGTACTGATGGCACTGTTGCTATGAGTGGAGTAGTTTTTGGAGTTGGGTGAATTGGAGATGGCCGCACCACTACCTCTGCAGAGACAGTTAAAACTAGGTAGATAGTCAAGGGGCTACACTCACCATTCTGCTGGCATTCTCCTTCAGGTATTGCTGGTACCAGTTTCACTGGGATTCCCCACAACCAATCAATCTCTATTTTTGACCTTATTGCAGTCCATAAGATATTTTCCGCAGGCACCCTGGCCCCTCTCGGGAGTCATGCTGCTGTTCTCCCTCTTGCTAGCTGGTTCCACTAGTGTACAAGGAGATAGTGGTGAAACTAGATCCTCAGGTATTGACAGTTCCAAAGGGTTCCTCTTCCTCCCTGGATGAGATGATCACTCCACCATTGAGTTTGCCACTGGATGACCACCACCAGTACCAGGAGCTGTACAAAGAATTGCTAGTGATCAACAAAGCCCACTAGATGAGGTCTATGATCCTCAGCAGCAGCTCCGGATATCTTGCAGCCACAGAGACCAAGAAATAGTGGCCCTGCCTATCACTGAGGCCATACAAGAACTGGCTAGAGTCCTATGGGACACTCCAGCAACCTGGGTGCCTACATCAAAAAGGGCAGAGAGACAGTATTTTATTTCAGCTAAAGGGGCTGAATTCTGATTCTCACATCCCGCTCCCAACTCCCTGGTGTTTCAGATAGCTGCTGAAAGGGCTTGGTCACACTATCAAAAACCCACCCCAGTAAACAAAGGTTTGAAGAAACTGGTCCTTCTTTGGAGGATGGTCTTTACAGACCTACCATTTTGTGTCACTAACTATCAAGAGTTATTAGTGAAATATTCCCATACCTATTCCAGGCTTTCAGATTTCACAGGCAAGCTTTCGACCGGAAACATGGCCAAGTTTTAGTCTCTTTCAACTAGTGGGAAAATAGCTTTCTAGGTTGCAGTGGATTTAGTAGACCTGGCTTCCAGAAGTCTGCCACTGAACTAGTGGAGAGGAGGGATTCCTGATTACATTGAGCAGGTTTTCCTAGGGAGGTTCAAAACACTACTCAGGACCTCTTTTGATGAGCCAAATCTCTTTAGTAAGACAATTGACAAATTCCTATACTAATTAAAAGACTCAAGATAAACTCTGTGTTCCCTGAGAACTTATATTCTAGCCCTCAGGAGGAAACACAAGAGGCAACCCTATGGTGTGTGATATTCCCAAGGGTACAGATCTGCACAGATGGATAATTTACTGTGAAAGCAAGCACTTCTGGCCTGCACATGCACAGCCTCAAGCATGTAAATCACTTCTACATGAGCAAACTCCCAGACCCAGAACTTCCCTCAGAAATGTGCATCTTGTGCTGCCCAGCAACCTCCTGAACAATATAGGCTCATATAAAATCCATCATTTCATTAAGGGATAGTGATATTCACAGACTGGTTTAGATAAAACAATAAAATACATTTATTAACTACAGAAAGATAGATTTTAAATGATTACAAGTAATGAGACATAAAAGCCAGAACTGATGACAAATAAATAAAAGGTGAAATGCATCTAATACTTAACTTAACAAGCTAAGTGAATTCAAAGCAGCGGTTTCTCCCACCATATACTTTAACAATCAGAGTGTGTGGTATCCTTTCAGCCAGGACCCCTTCCACATGTTAGTGTTAATTTCCTTTTCCTTCAAGTGTTGCAGATGCTGTGAATGGAGATAAAAGGAGAGATGATTTGGGGCTTCTGTTCCTCAGTGTAATCATTTTCTTCTTCTTTGAGGATCATCACTCACTGAAGTGCAGGAGACATAAAGTCTGGGGAGATGGGAGTTTCCAGTTGCTGCTTTGCCAAGATGTAAATTTCTTGCTCAGACCTTTTTTCCTGACAAAGAATGTCCATGTTGCCAGGTGAGAGTCCATTGCCTATTGTGACACCTGGCTCAGGCATCAGTTTGCTTTTTGTCTTTGAGGAATGGGTTTGTGCCTTCTTTTCCAAACTTGGAATACGTCTCCGTAATGCAATACAGTGGAATCTTATAACTTTCCATGCGTTGTTGCCACAAATATTTAACCAGGACAGTAATGATAAGAACATTATGAATTTTCAAATGATGACATCTCACAAAGCACATTTTCCAAAATCTACGAGTGTAAAAAGGGTGACACTAGGGATAGAGACTGTTGCTCCTCATGCACCTCATTAGGAGTGGGCAGTTGATTCTTTGTGGGAATAGGACTATCTGCTAAGCCCAACTGGAACTGATGATTTCATTTCTTCTAATTTTATCTTCTGTAGGAGGAGAAGCTGAGGAAGGAAAACCATAATAGGATGTGATCTAAGGAGGGTAACTCAGAGGGTTATGCCTCAGAAGCCAAATGCTTTTGACCTCATAAGGCCTGGATTGGAGCCTACTGGAGCAGGCAGGTCCAGAGTCCCCAGCAGTGTTGCCACCAGTGAGTGAGCATTAACCACTAGGCTGCCCAGCCCACCAAGCTGAAGATCATGCTGTCTGATCATACTTTGGTCCCATTTTTAATTCATTTTATCCACCTTAAAATATTCATTGGCTTTGATTCCTATTATTCTTAGACAGCTGTTGAACCATAGTTGATTGAGTTCATTGATTTCTGACTCTGATCTCAGAAGTCTTATTTCAGATTCATCATCTGTCAGTGAAGCATCAGGACTCTTTGTCGAACAGCTATCGACTATAGATGAGAGTGGTCTTTGATGGTTTGTGACTCAGCTCTCTCTCATTGCTACTTCCCTTGGTATGGGGACGTACATGCTGAAATAGCTGTGCGGCCTTCATGGACAAGACAGATCTCACACTACAGTGCTAGACAGTTCAGAATGGGAAAGTGGAGGGCAGCCCTCTGTGAGGAAGGAATGAGTTAAGAGCTACTTAGGAAAACTAGAAGTACACAAATCCATGGGTTGGGATTTAATGCACCCAAGGGTACTGGATGAAAGGCGGCATATGAGTTAACAGTGGGCCCTTGTATGAGGATAAAGGCATATTGGGGTGCATCAGGAAGAGCATTTCAAGAAGATCTAGAGAAGGTGTTGTTCCTCTCTATTCAGCGCTGGTGAGGCCACATCTGGAGTATTGTGTCCAGTTTTGGCCCCCCCCTCCTTCCCCCAGTATAGAAAGGATGTGGATGTACTGGAGCAGGTTCAGTGGAGGGCAATGAAAATGATTAGGGGGCAGGAGCACATGACCTATGAGAAGAGACTGAGGGATCTGGGCTTATTTAGTTCACAGAAGAGAAGACTGAGGGGTGATTTAATAGAAGATTTCAACTTCCTGAAGGGGAGCTCTAAGAAGGATGGAGAGAAACTGTTCTCAGTGGTGACAGATGACAGAACAAGGAGCAAAGCTCTGAAGTTACAGAAGGAGAGAAGTAGGTTGGATATTAGGAAAAGCTACTTCACTGTGGGGGGGGGTGAAGGACTGGAATGCATTACCAAGAGAGGTGATGGAATCTCCATCCCTAGAGGTTTTTAAGTCCCAGCCTGACAAGGTCCTGGCTGGGATGACTTGGTTGAGGTTGAGTCTGCGTGAAGCAGGGGGCTGGACTCGATGACCTCCTGAGGTCCCTTCCAGCCCTATAATTCTATGAGTCTGGAGGTGGGGTATAACTGAAGCCTCTGGCCCTACCACATGCTCTGTTTGTGCCTGTTTCTTGTATTCTGCTGTGCAGGAAGCCCCCCACTGTGTCCCTCACTGTACAAAAACAGAATAGAAGTTGCTCTTGCGCACACCCTATATACGCTGTCCATTTCTTGTACAGGAGAACACACCAGTTTCACTACTATGGGGCCCTCCGCAGGTATGGAAGTGGAGACCAGACTTGCCCCATTGTGGTGGTTGTTCTCTGTAGTTTGTGGCATATGTCATTCAACATGTAATCTAAGAAGGGATGGATTAAGGCATAGGCAAGATAAACCCAATATTTAGAGTGCCAGCTTCTAGACTCAGATGCATACATCAGAATCTCAGCTGTCTTTTCTTTACAAAATATATTTCTAGCACTTGTGATCACAAAAAAGAAAGCTTGAAAACATGACCTGGATTCAATGGCAGTAGTGATCCCACACTGGTTTTTGAGACACACACCTCCAATTCATCACTCATCATAATGAAATGTTAACAGAGAAATCATTGCTTACATCAACACTATGCTAACAGTTTGGGGGCAAAAGAGGTTGCTGCTGCCCTCCCAGTATGGGTCTGCTATCCTGGTGTTAGCAAAGACATCCACATACAAACTTTTCTGCTTCTTTGGGTAAGAGCTCAGTCTTGCCTGCTCCAAAACAGGCCAGGAAAGTGGGGAAGGGAGGGAGACAGTGTACCCAAAGAGGAGTGGAGGCAAGAGTCCTACCAGCCAAGTAGAGGGTACTTATGTAGGCTGATTTCCCCACTCAACAGAAGGGTGTAGACACAGGCCTCAGGGTGGGTTGTGGTAATGGCCCTAGATTGCCTTTATCTGGGTTTGATTCTCAGCACCTCGCTGAGGTCAGAATGGGGCTTATGTTACAAACTGAGATTTCTGAGCTGGAGAGGGCCTTTGGTACCTATGCTGTGTATCACTCCCTGTTTCCATTCATTGAGCCCATGTTGTTACTCAACTAAAGAAACATCTGTTTGCCATTGCTTTGGGTTGTTCATAACATTTGAATGCTCTCCTTAGTGATGTTCTAGTGGAATCACCCTGTGACATCCCCATGCACACTGCTGCATATGCATTGGTTCTAGTTTTGGGCTGTCTCTCTTCTATGTGATTCAGCTACCTTTGTGTACTTCTGGGGCCCCCAAACTATGGCGTGTGCAGCACATCTGGCCCATTGACACATTTTGACTGACCCAGTGAGTACAGTTATGTGCATCATACAGGCCACATGCAGCCCATCAGGGTAATCTGGTGGCAGGTCACGAAAGTTTATTTATATTGCCTGTCTGCCAATGGGAGCTGCAGGAAGTGGTGTGGGCCACAGGGATGTGCTGGCCACCACTTCCACAGTTCCCATTAGCTGGAAGTAATGCAGTGTGGCCATTGGGAGCTGGAGGCAGCTGGGACTGCAGATGCTCAAGGACCCAGTTCTGGTGAGTGTGGTCCCAAGAGTTTCAGATGTGGCAAGCTCGAAAGAGACTCAGAAATGGGGCTAGTGCACGCCATATTTACTTTTTGGATGCCAAGTCCAACCAAACTCCAATTTTAAAACACAATTTAATACATACTTTTAACTGCTTGGCTACTTGCCTTACAGGCTATATTGCTCCTGGTACTGGTACAACACTGTCTTGTAGAACTGCAGCAGTAGAACATGAGGTTCCCACAAAGAACTTAATCAAAATAAGCGTGTACGCGCATCTACAGAAAAGTACACTCCAGGACTTGATGCAGCAAATATGAAACTCTTCCCCACATTGCTCCTCACCTCATCTGCCCTGTCCATTGCCTTTCCACCACATTCCCCACCTCTTCCTCTTCTCTCCCTTTTCCCTAAATTCCTACCTACCTACCTCACCATGCATGCTCCTAGATTAAAATAATTACCCACACTTACCACTTTTCTCTCACCCTCTGCTGTCATCTGTTACCTGTAAGCTCCTTGGTGTGGGAATAGTCTCTTTTACCTTTGAAGTTATATATAAAATGTATATATTATTTTCTATAATTGACCCATTCTGACCCATCATAAGAGCTATACAGAGTGATGTGGCCCTGGCAGCTGAAAGCTTACAGACTCTCTTCCCTGGTGTATTTCACAGACTGCGTAGGGTGTGTGCCTCATTGTCCTAGTGCCAGAGAACCAGATCATAGTTCCAGGCTTTTCTTCTTGCTTAAATCAGCCAAGCTGCTGTGAATTCCAGCTTGTTTTCTGGAAGGATATTTAGACAAAAACAAACTTCTTCTTTCAGGAGTGTCCCTGTGGACGTTCTACTTAAGACGTTTCACTGCCTTGCATTTATAGTCTGAGATTTTTAGCAGCAGTACCTTGGGTGGTGGTTCACATGCAGTATGAACTTCATGCTCGTGTAAGCCACTAACTGCTGTATGCCATCAACCATGCCTCAGTTCCTTTCCTACCACCTTCGGCATAGATCAGGACCTCAGCGGCTCCATGATCCTCAACATCTTGGACAGTTTCCAAATTTACCCTAGTTTTATTTTCATTCCTTTGATTTCATTATTATTTCCATTCTTTAATTAAAACAAAACATAAAAAAGCTTTAACGTCTGTAATAGGATGGGATTCTGGACACAGCTAGAGAAATCAATCCAGATTAACTTTGCTTAAAATATAGGCTCCTTACAGCCCCAGGCTGGAATTTCCATCTCACTAAGGCAAATCCAGACAGCTGCAAAATACCTCTGCCAGCCCCATTGGCCAGCCAGAAGCCACACAAGCAAACCCACAGACTTCCCAGCTGCTATGCCAGCCAGATCAACAGCCCCAAACATAGGTGAGAGGTTCTTTAACTTATTTCACCAGCTCCACACAGATTCTTCTGGGCCCCAAAGGGTCCAGCCAGAGGCCCCCAGTCAATATATACTTGGATCTTACCCAAAAAAAACACACTTACCCAAAATCCTTTAGATCTAAATCAAGATTTATTAACAAAAGAGAAAGAATGGGGTTAGAGAGAAAAATTGTTAAAGTGATACTTTACATACATCAATCTCAGTTATTGACGCAGGCTAGCAGCGTTATATGCTGATTCTGGAAAGTCTCTGAAAGTCCATTTCAGGTTACATAGTTTTAGGTACTGTTGAATTGTCGGTCTAGCCCACTGGGTCCACATGCTGGGACACGGACCCTTGGAGACAGGCCCCAGAACAAAGAAGCAAGGTCCAGTCCAAGGTAGATGCTGCTAAATCCATACCATGGTTCTCTCTTTTGTGTCCAGAGACAAAACGCTTTCTTCGTCCCATCAGGCCCTTGAGGGTTAAAAGTCACCTGATCCACATAAGCTGTTGTGGCAAACTGCCAATGGACACTGGTTTGGCCAGTACGCCCCAATCATTTATATGGCAGGTAGAATTTGTGTCTGGCCATCTCATTTCTGTTCATTTGCTCAGCCCAGGTCACCTGTCCAGTGGGCTGCATTTCTTTGTCAAGTTCCAAGCATTTGGGATATGGGTTTGGCATCTGAGCACCTGGTTTCCATCTTACTGTTTAGCCCAATGTCCTGGCCGGGGCTGAGTTCACACCTTCTAATGTGAATCTTAGCACTGAATCATTTTCTAATACAGCTACATAGCAAAAATCTATAACGTTACCTATATACATGATACAGACCCTATAAGTAGCATGCATAGATGCAGGGCATCATCAGCTTTCATTAGACACCTCACACGGCCCCCTTGGCACAACATTTGAGGCCAATAGATACACTGGACACATAAAACGGCCTCCATAGCCAATATAAAAATTCAGTCACATGACAACTGTACCCTCTTGCCAGTCGGCATTTATACTGCAGCCCAGAACTGAACAATATGCCAGGCTATCCAGGGTTCAAATGTTGCACCTCATGTCAGCTGTCTATTCCAGTCTCAAATGGCCATTCACAAAGCACCCCGGGTCTGGGTAAGACACATGTCCTACAAAACTTTGCCTGCTGCAAACAACTGTCAGCCAGGTCCCTGAAAGCAAGAGCTCTGCAACTAAAGCTCCAACAGCACTCTCAGATAAAGGACCTCCAAAATCCAAGCAGGCTTCTAAACATAAGCTCCCAGCTTTGCCTCAAACAGAAAAGAGAAAAAACAAAGAAAAAGTGTTCTCTTGGCAAAAAAGCAGTCCTGGAACTAAGGGCACCAGCCACCTTAGACCACAGGGCTCCAAGAACATCAAGCAGTCAACTATCCTGATGGGCAAAGGCTAAAGACAAGCCAGACATTACCTCCAATATGTGACCAAAGAAACAGCCTTCTATCGCAGAAAAACTGGATGATGAGCCTGAGCAGGAGAGCTTATTACTGATGCATAGTTCCTTCTCCTCCCCAGGTAAAACTACAATGTACCCATCACCAACCCTGGGGAGCGATTTTAAATCATTTCAAGACCTCTTTATGAGGGGAGCAGACTCACTAGATATTTCTCTAGATGAGAGCAACGAAGGGTCCTGTGGCACCTTATAAACTAACAGAAAAGTTTTGAGCATGAGCTTTCGTGAGCACAGACTCACTTCATCAGATGCATCAGATGAAGTGAGTCTGTGCTCACGAAAGCTCATGCTCAAAACTTTTCTGTTAGTCTACAAGGTGCCACAGGACCCTTTGTTGCTGTTACAGATCCAGACTAACACAGCTACCCCTCCGATACTTCTCTAGATGAGTTACTCAAGGCACAACACAAACTCACAGACATTCTTCATACATATCCCACAAATAAAGTAGCTCTCCCTATCAACAAGGCCATTATGGATCTTGCCAGAGTTAGATGTCAAACCCTTGTCTTGATCCAACCAGCCTCCAGGTGGGCAGGTAAAAATACTTTCTCCCAGCCAAAGAAGCAGAATTTTTATTCACCCACACAGTCCTTAATTCTCTTGTATAGGGTCATTGTCTCTAACCCAGAATTTTCTCATCTGGCAACATCCATAACCTGACGTTATTTTAGTTAGCAGGATAGCTACTTATCATGGGTGTGGCCAAGTTTGTTTCCAGCCGCGGGTCCTGGCTCTCAGTGTTCTCTGCTATTTGTGATTTACCCATAAATGTCTTCTAAGAGAAAAGTAAGCAAAGGAAGCATTGGTAATGCTTCTAGACAATATTGACATCTTATGGTCAGGCAAATTCTCTCATCCAGCACCAGTCAGGTCTCAAGGGTGACAGATTAGAGAGGTTCAACATATAGCTGAAGCAGTACACCATAGTGGTAAGCAAACAGAGTTCAAATCAACTCCATATGACTAGAAATGTTTAGACATCTTCAGCAAAAATCGTGTAAAAATCACTCCCTGCCTCCTTACTCTGCTCCACTACCTAGACTTTTGGAATTTATACTACATCTCAAACAACAAGGTCTCACCAATAGCTCCATAACAGTTCATTTAGCAGCTATCTCCCCAAGGCATCAGAAGTTTGAAGGATACATACTATTTGTACAGCCTATCATGAAGTTCTTCATGAAAGGACTGAACCATACTTTCCGACCAGTTAAACAACCTACCTCATTGTGAGACTTTAACATGGTGCAGGTTGAACCTCTCTAATCCAGAATTCTCTCATCCAGCAACATCTGGCTGAGTCTAGTTAGCCAGGCAACCACTTATCCTGGGTGTGCCCAAGTTTCCCATGGTCCCATGAAGTTTGTTTACACCTACCAGCCCTGAATCTGTGTTCTATGCTGTCATGTAGCACTTTGAGGAATGACTGCTGTTCTGTTTGTTAGAATACAGACTAACACAGCTACCTCTCTGTTAGTGTTCTGTGCTGTTATTTAAATGTAATTTATCTCTAAATGTTTTCTAAGAGCCCAGTAAGCAGTGGAAGTGTTGCTAATGTGCTAGACGATATTGAACTCCTGTGATCTGGCAAAATCTCTCATTCAGAATTGGTCAGGTCCCAAGGGTGCCGAATAAGAGAGATTCAACCTGTACTTCATATGCTTATAGGCAAACCATTCAACCGTCTAGCAACATGCTCTCTATTGTACCTCTCAGTTAAGGTATCCTTCCTCATTGCAATTACTGTGGCCAGAAAGGTAGAAGAACTGGCTACTCTCATAGTGGACACCCCACCGCACATGATATCTCAAAAAGATAAAATTATACTAAGCCCCACCTGAAATTCCTCTCTAAGATAATATTACCTTTCCAGCTAAACCAGGGGTCAGCAACCTGTGGCTCTGGAGCCTCATGCAGCACTTAAAGGAGCCACTTGCAGCTGTGAGCGCTGCCACCTCCGACTCCTCTTGTGGTTCCGAAGGCTGCCGCCACTTAAACAAAAAAACTAAATTCAGTTGCCTGCCATTAAAGCAACTGAATTTAAGATTTTTTTGTTTAAGTGGCAGCAGCCTGTGAAGCTGTGAGCTGCCAGCTGCAGCAGAGAGCCCTGGAGAAGAAAGCCGCAGAAGGGCAGGGAGGCCCGGAAGAGAAATTCAGCAGGGCAGGGGAGCTGCCCCATGTAGGGGATGTCTAAGTGGGCAGGAGAGCTGGAGGCGGGGCAGCCAAGCCTGCACCTCTTGGAGCTGCACAGCCATGTTGAGAAGGAGGAGGGAGCAGTGGGGGTGGGAGGCAGCAGCTTCAGAGGAGCTGCTTGTGCTAAGGCAAGTTAATCTTAGGGATGGGGGGGAGCAGGTTTGGGTCTCAGATGAATTAAGCCTGGGGATGGGTGGGGGGAGGTTTGGGGCTGAGAGGGGATAAGCCTGGGGATGGGAGGCAGGTTTGGGGCTGAGAAGGGTTAAGCCTGGGAATGGGGGGCAGCTTTAAGGGATGGAGGGTAAATCTTGGGGATTGGGGGTGGATTTGGGGGCTGAGGCAAGTAAAGCCTGGAGACAGGGTAACAACTTCCTGTGTGTGTGCTGTTCTTAAAATAAGAGTTACAAAAGGTATGGTTTGATGTTATTTATTAAGGACTGTCTTGTATTTACATGCATTGAGGCTCTTGAAGGACTGATTTTGTAACTGAATTTGAAAAAATTGACTCTTCTCACTATTTCGGTCGCAGACACCTGATCTAAACCAACCTATGTACTTACCTGTATTTTTCCCAAAGCCATGCCTAGACACCGAACAAGCAATGCTCTATTCATTTGATGTATGACAGGCACTTGATTTTTACCTAGAGATAACAGACATTCAGAAAATCGCCACAACTTTTCCTATCTACTGCTGAATGACCCAAAGGAGACCCAATATCCAAACAGAAACTTTCTAAATGGATTCCATAATGCATAGGACTATGCTATGAAATAAACCATGTTTCTTCTCCTCAGATGGTCCATACACATTCTGCTTGAGCTATTTCTACACATGGGCTTTCTTCAACAATGTCCCAGTTGAATGCATCTGCTGAGCTGTAACAGGGACATCAGTCCATACTTTTGCCAAGCACACTATGCAGCAGAACAGTATTCCTCTGCAGACGTGAACTGTGGACAATCCGTGTGAAAAATGACTCGCACACCCATTGGGAAGTTCTGCCTTCCAGAAGACACTGCTCCATGGTCACCTTCTGTTAAGAACCCTTTGTGCAGTGACTGAGGTTCTTAAAGATGGTTGTCCATGTGGTGCTCCATGACCCCCCTTCTCCCTTCTGTGTCAGATCAGTCTTTCTCTGGGATAGAGAAGAACTGAGGGACGGTTGACAGCATGTGGCAGTTAATGGCTCACATGAGTATGAGGTGCATACCATGCATGCATTGCTACCTGGGATACCACTGCTAAAAATGTCTGACTATAAGCATAGGACACCGAAGCACCTTACGTGGAGCACCCACAAGGGACAACCATCTTGAAGAACTTCGGTTTCTGCACAAGGTGAGTAACACTTTCTTCTTTCATGTAAAAAATCCATTCTGACTTTGGAAAACACAATGCAATTTCCAACTGTGGAGTTTGGAGAGTAGGTACAAGAGAGAATTGAGCTCCTTATTAAAATTCTCCCGTATTATGAGCATATTATCATTTACTTTATATTATTGGGTAGTCTTCATGAAATGTACATTGCTTGAGTGCTAGGATAACAAAGAATATAAAGGTAATATATTTTCTGCTGGACAACCTTATCTGCCCTGATTTTCCTGGAATTTCAGCTAAGTGTGACCGTGAAGGATAATTACCATCATGTGTTACCTGAGATTACAGGGTTGCTTTCCAACTAATGACACTAGAAGAACCAAGCATTTGTTAATATTTAATCAGACTCTTGGCTCACCAATTGAATAAACGAGGTGTGTAATTACACAATTATCAAAGACATTTCAGATAGGAACAGTACTGTTATTAATACTGACGGTGAAAGCTAGTGAACATAGACTGTTCTCTCCTATCAAGCATGCCATTAAAGGAACAATCCTAAGTATAAGAGCATGTCAGTATTTAAATATTAGGTAATAAACAAAAGTCTCAGTTGGCTTTAAGATAAAGATTTCTTCTCTGCCAGGAGATTTCAATGTAAAAAACATCAAACCAGATGTTTTGTCGGTTTGGCAAGCTGTGATCAGCAGTAACTAGGGAACATTTAAATACGTACTCTGGGAGTGTTCCACTCTTTTATATTCATGCTTTATGTATCATTTCTCAGTGGTTATGCAATTATTTCCCCTGACATCTTTGTTCTTTAAATTTATAGAGGACTATGAGACACGTACTAGTTCAGCATCCTGTTTACCAGCCCAGTGGAACCTTTCTTTAAAATAAATATTTTCCATGGAGATTGTGCAAATGGCATGTTCAGGACCAAGAGCAAGGTATTGTGTTTGATTGCAAACTACTAGATAGGATTTGAATCAGAGAAGTTATCTATAACAATTCATGTCCTTTATTCCTCCAACTGATCAGAATTCCTTAATACAGCATTTTATTTTTTCTCAAGTGATTTGAATTTCAGAAGATTTGGGTACAATGTAGCAGAACTTGTTTAATACTCATCTAAGTTAACACTTAGAATATATGATAATATTTTCAAGAGGGATATTGTAAAGTTTATGCATCAAGATCAAAGAACATATTGACCATTATGATTGCAACTCAGTAATATCAATCTCAACAATGTTTGCTGAATTTATAGTAGTACAGACACAGATAATCTCTGAAGTTCATTTGCACAATGCTAATAAAGCAGTGTTCAGGTAATAATGTAATTCCTCACATGCTTAGTTATAAAGCACCAGAGTTGGATTCCGACGGGGGAATAATGATTGTTGCGTGAGTCCAGTAAATTTCATGACCCTGGAAGGTTTTGAAACAATTATTTAAAAATCCTACACTGGTGAAAACACTTGACTTTTCAGTGCTCTCTCAGTTGTCTCTAAAATGGAGATATCTGATACCATGAATTTTTGTAACCTGTCTTTAACACTTAACATCATCACATAAAACATCATAACATAAAGCACCTTATGGGAGTGTATGGCTGGTAACATTTTTCTTCTTGAGCTATTTGTAATAATGAATTATTAGTGAATCACAAACTCCCTGCTTCAACTGTTTTCTCTGAGGGCCACTGACCAAGCTGAAACATTTACAGTCACACTGTCCAGGCCAGCCTTCTTTACCCTCTTGCTATGGGATTCAATTTCTTAGACTCATAGGACTAGTTAGGACCTCGAGAGATCATCAAGTCCAGTTCCCTGCACTCATGACAGGACCAAGCACCATCTAGACCATTCCTGATAGGCACTTGTCTAACCTGCTCTTAAACATTTCCAATGGTGGAGATTCTACCACCTCCATAGGAAATTTATTGCAGTGGTTGCATTCATCATCTCCAGTTTGTCAAATCTTATGTACATCCCCATACTTTCTCCATGTTGCTACCAACAGTCTGTTTGGTCTCTTGAACCACGTAGCTGCCTTTTCCACCTCTAAATCCATTCTGATGCCCTGGTTCTTATGGTTTGCTTTCCATGTGGAACCACCCCTGTCTCATGTTAAAGTTTAATTGGGAATGGACAGAATGTTATACAGTGAAATAACTTAATGATCCTATAATGGATAAAACCTATCATTTTTCCCACCCCAAACCTTGTCTGATATGACCTTTTTCTATGTATTGTCTGAGTTAGACTATAAAGTACTCATCCTTGATTTGGCTGAAAAACACCGTGTATATGCCTACACTTCTGTAGGAATAAGTAGGTAATTATGAGCAATGTCAGTAAGGCTTCCCTGGACTGTTCTTCTAATCATTCCTCATTGGGATCAGCTCTAAGAATAAGATAGTAAAATTTTCATAGCCCATCTGTCACTTGATGTTTCAGAGACTGCCGACTAACAAATCAGGTAGTACCAATTGTGGTGGTGAGTTTTGTGATGGTGAATACCTGCCTGCTAAGAGGAGATGGTGACTTCTGTACACATAACTCCCAGGATCTAATGAGTAATTTATGTGGCACAAGGGTATTCTGCCCCAGGGAGCCTGGCTGCTGGGAACACATAGCAAAACATTTGTGTTCAGGCCTCTGCATTGGAGTCTTACTTGCCTCCAAATTGTAATTTAAGGTGTGGGCTGATTATCTGCAAAGCTCCTAATGGTGTGATATTTTGTGAGCTGAGACATCTCCATCAATCTCTGCCTGATATGCCAAATAGGAAAGACAGCAAGGCTTTGGCCACCTGTTTTCTAAATAAAACTTCAGGGCTGGCAGTAGGAATTCCTAACTGAGGTGAGTAGGAGCTGGCCATTAGTTAATTAATATTTGTATAGTGCCTTGGAAATAAAAGCACAGCATAAGGGTTTATGGATTGTTCAAAAGCCAAAACATCATTTGTGTTTAGTCCCTTTAAGCCTAATAACATCAATTCTATTTGAATATCACAGGCTGTCTATGCAGGAAGAGGCATGAGTTCCTATATTGTTTGAGATTTTCTTTCTGTCCCCCCATATGTAGGTAGATACTTCTCAATTACTTCTCTCTGAGGGGATCAGGACAGATTGCAGACTCAGCTGATCAGAGAGTATTTATAGCACGAATACATAAAATATGTATTCAATTAAAATGTATAAAATGTTTCAAGGGCACTGATTTGTAAGCTTATGCAGGCTGGACATGTTAGTAATTTATGGACTGTCTGGGTTGCATGTTATATGAGGCTATGTACTATGTGATGTTTTGTTGAAACATGGATTATACATTATTTATACTGCCTGTGTGAGACAGAGATAGACTGCTTTCCTGAGGAAACACACACACACACACACACACACACACACACACACACACACCACAAACAGTTGCAATTCTACACAAAGGGGGAAAAGCACAAAGTGCCAAGATATACTGCTGTCCTGAAATTCATGTAGTTAAGAGCCTAAGTTTAGCCTGCTGCTCAAGGGAGATAACTAAAGCTTCTATGTACCTAGTTTGTGATGGTTTCCAAAGTAATCTTTGTGGGTTTCATGCACTGATTTTCTCACTTTCTCTCTTTTTTAAAAAATAGTTCCGCAGAAAATCAGCCTCAAAACTAAGGATCATATCTGGCAATTCTGAGAACTGCCTTTTTGCTTACCCCATGGTAGGACATCTAAATATTAGCTTCTGGTATTTGAGTGAGTAAGGCTAGGGGTATAACTCACTTGACACCACTGTCACCTCTGAGCTTGGAGGCTCTGGATTCTAGTCTCACATGGTGATATTGGCTCTGTTATGTGGGGGTGTCATGATCATGAGGGTTAGCCAGCAGCCTGGGAGCAAAAGGATTAACCTCCTTAGCCAGGTGGGGTTGGCCTGTAGGAATGTAGGTAAGAATTAAATTTTGGCTCCTTCTTCTTCTGTTCTCTGTCTTTTGCTGCTTCTTTCCAGCCATGAGGGAGAGAGACACAGAATATCTCCCTCCAACAACAGGCCCTCCAAACTTCTGTAAGTAGGGTAATGTTTAGATAGGTCCGTTAGGCTTTATTGTTTTATGGTTTAGGAAGTGGGATCTGATGTCTGTGCACTTTTTAAAACTGTTCTTTTACTCTCCTTGTAACTAAGTTCTAGGCCCATGGTGGAGACTCCCCATGTGTTTTACTTTGTAACTCTTCCATCTAGTCATGAGGCTTGCAACATAAATATTGTTGTAATAATAAAAGTTCTCTCTTTTTCTTTTTATTAACCTGGTATTGGTTAATGTTTGTGTCCTGGTTTTTACTTTTGGGGCTAAGATTTCCTAAGTAGTGTCTCCCTGGTTTCCTTATTATTACTTGGGTGGTGGCAGCGAATTTTATTCCCAAAATCCAAGGTTTTTAGGATTTTTGAGGGGAAGTTTATACCAAAACCTGGTAAATAAGATTTTGGAGGTACTTTTGCTGGCTCCCACTTCTGCATTTATCTTGCTAGAGTGGGGAAGGAGCCATAACAGGGGGTGAGGGGGGCTACATTATTAGAGCTTCCCTCTTTCAGATGAAAAGCTAAATCAAGGCTCTTCTGCCCATTTTTGGTGACTATCCAGGTAGAAGTTTGACATTTGCTTTTAACTTTCCCATTGCTTATCTCAACCCCTGTGCCATTTCACAGCTTATACAAATAAGTTAAGATCTATCAGCTATCTTTGGCAGCACAAGACGCAATCATTTGCTAGACATCTGCAGTATATTCAGCAGTGACTGATGTGTTAATATACAGCAACAAGAAGTTGATTCATTCAAACCCCTTCGCAGTAAGTTAAATACATCATCTACTCCTTTGTGTAATAGGTCCCGAAAGAAACAACTAAAAAGTTTTAGTTTATTTGAATAAACTTTATGGCATAGCAAACCTATTAATTAAAGTCTGCTTATGAAACACAAATCCATTAACAGGACGTTGCTAATCAATGAAGTGTAATCTAGGGAATGTTTAAATGGGCTCACTAGCATTAAGCGCTGACGTTAAGATGAGTTTTCTCAATGTTCAAATTTGGGTCCATAAATACATTGGTTCTAAGGCAGTCAATTAAAGATATAGGAGCTAAGTGTTTGAGGATGCCCAGGTTCAGTGAAAATGAGAAAAGAACTTGTGTTTTGGCAGACATGAGATTGCAAGCCTGACTTTATTGCAGAACAAATAGAAAACTGAAACAGACCAGTATTGAACTCAAGAAGTGATTCAGGGATGCAGTTGTTTTTAATTAAAGATTTGAATTTCTATTTGAAATGGCCATGATACATCACTCCCTAAATACTCCAGCTGTGGAGAACAACCACATCTGGCCCATGAAGCAACAATGAAATTATCTTAGGGCTGTGCTGTTAGTAAAAATATAGCTACAAATGCATGGGCAAATGTCTTACCTGGAGGAAATATATCTCCAGTTTGTCAGATGGCAATATATTAGCATGGGGGCTGGGGAGAGTTAAAAATGAAACCAAAAGAGATTTGGTACTCCACAGAGGTTCTTGTTTAGGAAAGCTTTGTGAGTATGCAAGACCTGGATTACACAATCAGCATCAAAAATATGACTGAAAATGTCAGCAAGCCAAATTAAAAGCCATGTGTAATGTTTCAGCCCTGCAACAAGTGTGCAGCAGATGTCAGAGGCCTATGGCTAAGAAATTACGAGCTCTGAGCTGACAATTCACAGCATGTTCTCCTGGCACTTCTGTGAAGACAGGCCTTTAACGACTGTACTGTCAGTGGTGTAAAACAGCAAAATCTGTGAAAAGAGGAAATGCTGCAAAGCTTACATTGTTGCGTTAAAGTGCATGTTTTATAACAAAGCTGCTATTTCAGACTATTTCAAAATGAAGAGTTAATCGTGCCAGAGTAGTTGTAGCCAGAAACCTGTCAGACTCAATCTCAGTGAAGACCAACTTTCTTTCCACTTTCCTTACTTGGACTGTTGCTGAGTTTTCCAGTGAACCACACGTTAACTCACTAGGTCATAAAATGCACCAGCTTATCTTAACTGCATTTGACATTTGAATTCTCAAGGTATATCCAGCTTTCATGGTCTGTTATCTCCCCTTTGTGCTATTAATGTAGCCAAAGAAGAAATGATAGTGAGTGGAAGAATGAAAAAAAGTGCAATTTTGTAAATAACATATATGGACACTGTAAATGTGCTAATTGGAATAACAGATGTTCATTTGTTTCCTTATTTTTATATTTAGATGGGCAGAAAGCAAGGAGATGATTTGCTTAAACTAGCATTTGATAATGGTCTTAGGCCATGCCTACTCTGGCAAGATTACCACGGCATAGCTGAACTGATGCAGTTGCTCTGCTGCAAGGTAGCTCATGAAGCCACTCTATGCTGATGGGAGAAGCCCTCTTGCTGATGTAGCACTGTGCACATTACGTCTTACGCCATCAAAACTTAGGTTACTTGTTTTTTTCCCCACTCACCCCCAAGGAACCTAAGTTTTGCTGACATAAATGGTTGTCATAGGCACAGAAATCCCTCAGATTTTTGCGCCCCACACTGGCATCCCAAACACCAGGCCCAGGGAATCCCAGCCACTGGGCCTGCAGGCTCTACTCTCAGGCAGGGGGGGCTTTGCTGCCACCTGGGGTCTCAGCAGCTCCACTGCAGGCCCTGGGGCTGTGACTGTCAATCACCCCAGCCATGTCCCCAGCCAGGAGCTGTGAGAGGTGCAGACAGAGTGAGATGGGGGGGGGTACAATTGAGAACACATACCCTAAAAATTGTCCCAGTACCACAGTGGTAGTGTAGATATGGCTTTTTGTTTCAGATTCTTGAAAACGCAGGTGGCAGAAATATAGCTTGTTCTCTACCAAACAATACATCAGACAATACAACACTTGTGTCCAATTAAAATACAAGAATGGATTTAAAATGAGAGGTTTTGCTAATAAGGATTCTGTTCAGGCAGGCTTGCAAACCAAACATTCTTATTTCCATAATGGCCCCTTCACACCCCTTTTTCAGAGTTAGTGGGCCTCCGTGCGGGAGCAGGTGACATGTCTGAGCAGCGTAAAGGAACTTTAGGTCTAGTCTGCCCATATAGCACTGCAGTGGCACACCTTTACCAGTGCAACTGTGCCTCTGTAGCACTTAGTGAAGACACAACTGGTGTGGATGGGAAAGCATCTCCTGTCCCGGTAGCTACATTGATGGGAGAAATGCTCCTGTCCATATAGAATGTCTACCCCAGAAGTTGGGTCAGTAAAACTATGCCACTCAGGCGTATGGATTTTGTACACTCCTAAGCGTCACAGTTAAACCGGCATAAATGTGTAGTTGTAGACCAGATTAAATGAGACTATGTCCCTGTGTTTTGTGTGCGAGAAAAAGAGAGAGATGCACAGTAATAATCATCATAAATTAGGCAATTACAAAAATATGCACCTTCTATTGTGTTTTATAACCCAATTGCACCTATCTCACGCTCTGAATTCCTTCTTGCGGACCTTTCAGTAGAACATTTTCTTGATCAGATTACTGTAACATTATCTGTTCTTTAGATCTAAAGTACACCTTGTAAGGGTGCATTTACAATATGAAATAAAAAAGAACTAATTCCATTAACTCAGAGTTGGTCTCTAACAGACTTCAGTACAGTATATTTAACATGACACACTGCCATTTTAATATGAAAAGAGGCTGATCCTTCATAAGTTAATACATTTTATTTCTTCCCTACAGACCAAGTCTTCCAACTGACTAAGAGAAAGGAGCTATGAATTTACTTCATTTATAATTGTGACACAGGACCAAGATTGGCTAATATACCATCTTTTAAACATATCCTCCTAATTAATTTTACAATGCACATGCCAAAAAACAGAGTGATTATTAATAAACCCACATACATGCACATACACACACCATAAGCTACTTTCCCCCCTTTTACTCACAGAGTGGGTCTTCACGCTACACACACCCTGTGCAATGCTCACTGCCAACCGGAGTCCAGCTGGAATTCATTAACTGTCCGAGCAATAAATTCACATGTACTCAAATATGTTCCCTGATGTTGATTTTACCGAGACCATGTATGTGAGAGAGGTGTGTGATTTTTGGTGCTAACTGCATGTATGAAAATTCCTTAAAATGTGGTACACTAAACATCTCGCAGTTCAGGGGAACTCACCACTTTTCTTCCCACTGATGTGGTTCAACCAAGCACTTGCACTCTTGCTTAAATCCCATTAGAGCCCATGGCTTACAGTACTTACATAAGTATCCTGTTAAACCAGGTTCCCCAATATGATATGTCATCTGGTCAATGTACAGTTTGTTACAGTGTTTCTTTTTCAGACATCTCTTTGGCTGTGGAATAACCGCCCAGAGGGAAGTAAAGTGCTCTTCTAATCATCTAAAAGATTTGCTTCCCCTGCGCTGTGCACACGTATTAATTCATGTCAACAGCCACCTCCACCCCAGTATTACATGAGAAAAGTCCCTCTTCAGAAAGGGTGCGTAAGCTCATGCTTAACATTAAAGTCAATGCAACTTAAGCATTTGCTAAGTGCCTGCCTGAATATGGTTGGACTTAACTGCCTGCTTATGTGCTCTCCTTAACAAGAGCCAGGGAGATCAGTACACTAAATAAAGCTCCAAGATTGTATTCCCCATTGAGGGCTGCTCTAATGTTGCAGTTAAGGTGTGATTTCTTTCTAACCAATATAGCCATATCTGTACCACCCCTAACATATGTGCTATTATCCTAGTATAAAGGTGCCTTCTGCTGGTTTACCTGTTCCCTTGGCGAATGGTACCTTGTTAGTTATACATATAGCTGTAGACTTTTTGTATCTAGACAGTACCACACAGTCTGGAGTGGCTCACAACTCTGAGTGTCTACCTCCGGGCAGACTGTGGTACTGGAGGTGTGATCTAGAACTAGATTTCACCAAGGCTGTAGCACATGTGAACTTCTGGGTCACTATACCAGTCTGCTCCCCTGTGCACCAGACAAACTAGACTGTGATAAAAAGTAACTGACACCAACAATCACATCCCATTTAAGTTGCTCCCAGTCCCAGTCACTTACTTCAGAACACCTGGTATCCTAGATCTTACGTCAAAGACAATGCTGGTGGCCAGTTCTACAGTAAATTAATTAAAAGTGCATTAGGTAAAAAAGGGAAATGAAAGCTACTGAGAGAATAAAATAGGTAAAACATATGCACAGATGAGTCACATTTTGTAATTCCCAATGGTGATGTCATAAACTGCCAGTTTTCCTGAAGTTTTTTAGAACACCCACATTGTCTCTGTGGATCTCTGCTTTGCTTTTGGTGCCCTTCCCCTGGAAGAGTCCAAACAGACTAGAGAGACAGGATCTTTCGTTGAATCCACACTTTTAGCTTCTTGTCATGGGAAACAAGCTGCCAGTTACACTACATGCATGGTTCCTCCCTTTCATAATGAAGAGTGAGGGATGTGTTCTGAGTCTTTGGCCTCCAAGCATCACACACAACGACTACTTGCTTACTTGCTTTTAAAAGCCTTTGTTTGCATCCCATAAGACCTTTTTCTCATTTGATGGCTTGTTTGATGGGTGCTTGGGTTACAGATGTATACACAGTCCAAATGCTGGCTATTGTAATAGGATACAGGTAAGTGAAAACAATGCAAGTAACAACCTTTTAGTTTTTATGAAGTTTTAACACCAACTATTCTTACTCATTTAACAATCACTTTGATCTATCTATACTAATACATAAGTGAATTGGCCTGGGGCTCTGGCATGAGCTGGCACCTGGTTTGCCAGCATCACAAAGAGATCCTGGCTCACTCCCCATTCATCTTGTTTTATTGCTGTTCTGCCTTCTTAATCTTTTCGGACTCAGGACTGTGTTCATTTTGTGAGTTGTTCACTACAGAGCCTATTGTTGGTGCCTAACAAAGAATATCGGTAATTCATAAGGAACTGAAATCCCATCACCATGGAAATGCAAAAGCTATAGTAGGCAAAACACTAGGAAATAAGCTTGCATCTGCAGAGTGTTGTACTGAATAATGTACTAGGTCTTTTCCACCTCTGTCTGCTCTGATTCAAAGCGCGGATGTCACTGTTAACATTAAGAAGAGACTTGTGGTCTGGGGTTTAACAATGTAGCCTTAATCACTTAGCCTTTTAGTCTCCCCAAATGCCACATTGATAATATTTATGAGTCGCAACATAGGATTTTGGCTCAGTTCAGATCTCGTTGGATCTCATTAATCAGCTAGCTATTTCAGCTCTGGGCAGTCAGTTGCCAATTCCATTACTTTTACTATCACTACGCCCTTGCTGTCGCTCTTATTCCTTGGCATCATCTGTCTCATGATCTTATTCCACTTATTTTCCTTTATAAACAAAAGGAAAATGGGAAAGTTATGAAACGTAGAGAGGGAGAAGTAGGTCATGCTAGAAGTCCTGGAATATCAGCAAAGCTCTTGTTTAAAGTGATTAATTCAGTGACCTCTGACCTCCAGGCAGACCTGCAATTTGCCAGCGGAGGATGAAAGAAACGAGAACTGAAGGAATAAAAAAGGGATGGAGGTCAAGGTAATCCCATAACTGTGAAAGAACACTTGGAAATAAAACCTCCTTCCCACCACCCCTCCCAAAGCCTGCAGATTATTTCTGGTGGAGTTGAATATCAGGTACATTTATATTCTTTTTGATCCAAAGTGTTTGATCCTGATCTAGCAGGCAGAGCAGACCGATGCTCTTAATAGTATGATGTGTCACTATCTGGTTTTTTTCTTTACTTAAAAGGAAAGCAAAATATGTGCAAAATGTGATGGAGTTAAGGTTACCATGACACACTAGCCAGCCTGTGACATTTCCATCCATTTGCTTACATTTCTCAACTTGAGGAACATATGGTTGTGATGGGAAAAGATGAGTTCATCAGTGGCATTGAGCACTTTCTATTTGAATTGCCCTGTAAAATGTCTGTAGCAGAATATATTTTTTTCCTCAAGTTATAAGCTTTTAAGATGCTTATATTATTTTTACTTTTAATGCTACTTTCAACTGAGCAGTCTGCAACAATTGGGAGCAAATTTGCACTTAGAAGGTCTGTAATAAATTTCAGTTTACTCCATAACAATTAGGACGAAAAGTATTTTAAGTAAACTTGCTCCAAGCAATGATATTGTATAGATTTTTTATTCCTGCAAGGTAAGCATGTGCCTGATGTTATATACCCCTACAGTAGCTTGGGGTGTATAGGAAATATCTAACCTAATCTAATCTAATTAATACTCCTGTGTGGGAGATGGGCATGCAGGAAATCCCATAGGTGCATGAAGCGGTGGTGTGGAGGATGCTGCAACACCCCTTTGATATTATGCCACAAGTCAAGGTCCCAGATGCCAGCCTTGGTCCCTTGGTCTTAGTCACCAGCTTCAGGGGTTTGTGGCCTCTGGCTTCATTGCCTCTGATGGCCCCTGCTGCTGGCCATGCTACCTCTGGAGGTCCTGACTGCTGGCCCCGTGGCCTCTGCTGTTGATGGCCAGGGTTCTGACTACCAGGGGCTCTGCAGCAGGCCCTCAATCCCTTCCTGTTAGACCCATGCTTGGGGCTCTGCAGCCATCCCCAGCTGTGGCCCCACCTGGGGGCAGTGAGGGACACACACGGGGTAAGGTAACCTCCAACCCCACCGTAAAAATTTTTCCAGCACCACTGGGCAATGCAGTGCCCTATGGTACCTATAGTCCAACAGTTTCATGGAGGTATCAGCTATTCTTGTTTCAATAATAGTTGGACCTAAGAGAGAGAGTATATACTAGAATTTAGTTTGTATCTACTATACGGCACTATTTAATTAAGGTCCACTTTTTATGTGACTTTACTCTATGAAATGATGGGATCAATCACTAAACTCCTTCCCTGTGTCTACACGTGCCCCTTCCTTTTGAAAGGGCCATGTTAATGAGCGGGTTTGAAAGATGCTAATGAGGTGCTGCAATGAACATTAGCATAATGGTGGCTGCAGCGATTCGAAAGTGCGGCTTTTTGAATCGTGCGCTGCCCATGCAGATGAGACCTTCGAAAAGGACCCCCCCCCGCCGTTTTCAAAAGCTATTGTTTCTATCTGGTGATCAGAAGAAGGGCTTTCAAAAACTGGGGGGGGTCCTTTCGGAAGGTCCCGTCCCCACAGGTGCCACGTGATTCAAAAAGCTGCACTTTCGAATTGCCGCGGCCGCCATTACGCTAATGAGGCGCTGCATATTCATTGCAGTGCCGCATTAGCATTTTTCGAACCCGCTCATTAACATGCCCCTTTCGAAAGGAAGGGGCACGTGTAGACCCAGCCCTTGTCTTCACCACATCATAAGTGTTTTGAGATCTAGCCTATAACCTCTTGGATTTGAGTCCTTCCCCCAAATAGAAAAGTGCTGGGTAAAAGCCTGCATTAACTCTGATTTCTTAAGCCTGTATTTTCATGACTTCTAAAAAGGAAACCTGAAAAGGATAATGAGGTTTATGTCTGTGCAGCACAACAATCATTTCAGTTTCAGTTTGCCTTGATTATCCCACCTCTCTCCCTTGGCCTCCAGAGACATGTGAGAAGAGATTGGTGGCAGAGATGAAGTTGGTCTGGGACACTGGTTACACTCAATCATTTGTTGAATAACTCAGAACCTGTAACTTATTGTTTTAACTAAAAAACGAAATCCTCACAAGTACCAAAATTTGTGCATGTTGCCTTAAACCTTGCAGACCTCATCTTAATTTGTTGGTCTTATTGTTATTTTGCCTATACTTCCATGGGTTCCTCTGGCACTGAGAGGTTACAATTGGCCCAGTTGGGCAGCACTGATAACAGGCCCATAGTTAAGGACGGGGTGGGGAACCTTCTTTGGGTCTGGGACCACTGACCTACAGAAAAATCAGTCAGGGACACACACAAACAAGAAGCAATACAAAACCCCAAACCCTCACTGACCTGGCCACCAAGTGAGGAGAAAAATAAAACCCGACTGTTGTAGCCCCCTCCCAAGAAGCAGAAAAAAAAGAGGCACTCACCTCTCTCATGCAATTTGGGGTGACAGGGTTCACCTTGCACTCCAGCCTCACATGGGGGTGGGGGGGTGAGGCTCACGTCTTCTCTTCAGGGCCAAATTAACTCTTCTGGGCTACGTCTACACGTGAAGCCAACATCGAAATAGCTTATTTCGATGTAGCAACATCAAAATAGTCTATTTCGATGAATAACGTCTACACGTCCTCCAGGGCTGGCAACGTCGATGTTCAACTTCGACGTTGCGCGGCACCACATCGAAATAGGCGCTGCGAGGGTACGTCTACACGCCAAAGTAGCACACATCGAAATAAGGGTGCCAGGCACAGCTGCAGACAGGGTCACAGGGCAGACTCAACAGCAAGCCGCTCCCTTAAAGGGCCCCTCCCAGACACAGTTGCACTAAACAACACAAGATCCACAGAGCCGACAACTGGTTGCAGACCCTGTGCATGCAGCATGGATCCCCAGCTGCCGCAGCAGCAGCCAGAAGCCCTGGGCTAAGGGCTGCTGCCCACGGTGACCATAGAGCCCTGCAGGGGCTGGAGAGAGAGCATCTCTCAACCCCCCAGCTGATGGCCGCCATGGAGGACCCGGCAATTTCGACGTTGTGGGACGCAGATCATCTACACAGTCCCTACTTCGACGTTGAACGTCGAAGTAGGGCGCTATTCTGATCCCCTCATGAGGTTAGCGACTTCGACGTCTCACCGCCTAACGTCGAAGTTAACTTCGAAATAGCGCCCGACGCATGTAGCCGCGACGGGCGCTATTTCGAAGTTAGTGCCGCTACTTCGAAGTAGCGTGCACGTGTAGACACAGCTCTGGAGGCCTGGAGCTATTAGATTTTGAGGGGCTCTGAGGCTCTGGGATGGGGCCAATAATGAGGGATTCAGTGTGCAGAAGGAGGCTGCTGGGGAGTGGGCTGTGGGTGGGTCTGCAGGGTCTGGGCAGGAGGTAGGACACAGAAGTGGGATGGAGGTGTGGGGTCTGGGCCAGGAGGTAGGATGCAGAGGGGTTAGGGATTCAGGATCTGGGAGGGATGGTTCAGAAGGAGGCAAGGGACTGGGGCATTTACTTGGCCTGTCTCCTGGGGAGGCGGGGCAGCACTCCCTGCTGCTCTTATTGGCCATAATTCCTGGCTAATGGGAAAGGCAGGGGAAAAGCCTGCAGTTGAATGCTTCCCTGCACTGCCACTCCTGCAGCTGGGGGGAAAGGGGACATGGAAGCATTCAAAACCGCTTCCTTCCCATTGCCAGCTCCCAACTTCTTCCTCCCCATGAGAATGGGTGGCATTCCTGAGCCTTGTGGTTGGATCAAGACAAGCCAGGGGCCAGATCAGGCCTGCACGCTCTGGCTAAGGGTGAGGCAGTGGTTTTTTTTTTTGAACAGCTGCAGTATGAAATAATTGTAACAGAGCTGTTTATTATTAATATAAAGCATGCCATGGAAGGCATCTGGGGAAAGGTTATGATTGGCTGAAAACAAGTGTTCTATCTAAATATGTAAGTCTTTAGTGCAGGAGTGGGGAATAACAGGATCCAGACTTCAGCTTGCCTGGATGTGGCCTGTACTACTCATGGCTCAACTCCCTCACCCCTCCAAGGGTGTGAGCAGGCACCAGAACTCAAGCCACATGAGGGGGAGGAGGGTGCCATGGCTGGAGTGCCAGCACTGCATGGCTTGTGGTACTGCTTGTAGGGGGGGTAGCTCTGAGCCTCATAGGCCTGATCCAGGCAAGCCATGGCCAGATCCAGCCCACAGGCTCTGCCTGGCAAGAGGGAAATGGCTCTTGGGCTACAGGGAAGCGATCTGTGCAGGCACCACCACTTGCCAGTCCCTGGGGCCAAACTGTGGCCAGTGGGAGAGGTGGGGAGGCAGTGCCAGCAGGAATGCTTTCCTGCAGCATGCAGAGCCATAGAGAGACACATTCATTCCCACCCCACCCCTTGAGCTGTGGCAGGTAGGCACCAGTGCCCCCATCACCTGTTACCTCCTGCCAAGACCCCACACTCACCCTCCACTCCTACACCCCCTCTAGTCCAGACCTCCTCTCCTACCTCACTTCTGCACTCCCTTTCAGACTCCAAATCCCTACCCACAGTCCACATGTGCACCCTACCTCCCACACTCACCCTGCATCCCAAGCTCTCTCCTGCACTCTCCCTCCGACACAGACACCCCACCCTTCAGCCCACTTCTGCACCCTACCTCCTGCCCAGACCCTCAGACCCCTCCTGCGCCCTACCTCCCAGCCCAAGTTTACTCCTGAGCCCTACCTGCTACCTAACCCCCACATCTCTACCCTAGCCTGCTCCCTAGCAGCTCCCACCTGTGCACTCAACCCTTCCTCTTGGCCCCACCCCAGAGCCTAGGGGAAGCCCACAAAATCTAGTTTCAATTCCCCTCGGTCAGGGGTCTACAACCTGCAGCTCCAGAACCACATGCAGCTTTTGAACTCTTTCTCTTTGGCTCCCAATGCTATCATGACAAAGGAAAAAAATAAAATGCTTCTCATTCTTTTTGATAAATGGTGAGTGTCTAATCGCCCCCAAAATGAACAACTCATATCTAAATCGCAGATGATACATGAACTCAAAACATTGGCTAAATCCCCCTTTAATATGTGCAGTGCATTGTAGAATATGATGCTGTTTCTGTGTTTTGATGCTGTTGCTAATAAAGTCTTGATCTTGAAAAGGCAAAGGAAACTTGCGGCATTCCTGCTGTGAAGGGCAACAATGCATTTTAAGAAAGAAAACTGAAATTAAACATGAAATACATTTGGCATAATTAAAGTGGAGCTAGAATGGCTCAAAAAGAGGAAAGACCAAAGCTGAAAAACAGAATTTCAAACAGAATGGGCCTGATCCTTTGCATTTCTATTGAGTTGGGCTGGGCTCCCTTTATGTCTCATTTGCAATGAGAAATTCACCAACAATAAAAAATGCAACCTTGATAGAATCTGTAAAAAGTCTGTGAACATTCTGCAGTAAACGTGTATCACATTTCAAATCCCTGGGTGCATTGTTCTTAAAACGGGGTTACAAAAAAGTATGGTTTGATGATATTTATTAAGGACCGTCTCATACTCACGTGCATTGCAGCTCTGGAATTATTGGGTGTTTTACTGCATTAAAATGTGTCTTCTTGCTATTTTGGTTGCCAACTCCTGCCCTAGGTTTTCTGGTGGAGCTTGAGAGTGAGTGAAGTGAATGTCTCTTATTTCTACTTTTCAGTTGGGGGCCACATCACTGAGGTCTTTTTATTTTTGCCTCTTACTTGCATGTAGCCCCGACTGATTTTTCTGTGGCTCAGTGGCCTTCAACCCAGAAGACGTTGCCCACCCTGCTTTACTGCGTATGAAGTTACGTGATTGCATTGTATGGGTCTCACTATATGCAGTAAGTGGGGAAGTCAGACAGATATTAATTCCCAGAAACAACGTCAAGGAAAGTAACCAACACCTAGACCAATGCCAAACAGACATCAATAGCCATTGTCTCACAAGGGCACTACAATTCAGTGACTTTCCTACATAAGGCCACACTAAAGGGATTGCTCAACCTGGTATGGGGATTAAGCAATGTCCACCGGATATGCCTGGACTTGTGTTTTCTAAGCACTTGGGACAGAAGGTATAAAAAACCATGCAGGGTCCCTATGCTTTGCCTTTCTCTTGCCCCATCTATGCTGCCAGTAACAAGGACACTGAGAAGACTGGAGATTCCAACAGAAGAGACACTAGCTACGTGTACACTAGCCCAAAACTTCAAAATGGCCATGCAAATGGCCATTTCAAAGTTTACTAATGAAGCGCTGAAATACATATTCAGCTCCTCATTAGAATGCTGGCAGCCGCGGCACTTTGAAGTTGACATGGCTCGCCGCCGCTCGCCTCGTCCAGACGGGGCTCCTTCTCGAAAGGACCCCACCAACTTCGAAATCCCCTTATTCTTATCTGCTGTTAGGAATAAGGGGATTTCGAAGTTGATGGGGTCCTTTCGAGAAGGAGCCCCGTCTGGACAAGCTGTGCAGCGGTGAGCCACGTCAGTTTCGAAGTGTTGTGGCTGCCGGCATTCTAATGAGGCGCTGAATATGTATTTCAGAACTTCATTAGGAAACTTCGAAATGGCCATGCAGTTTTGGGCTAGTGTAGACACAGCTTAGATGAAGGATGTCAGTATCTGGTGGTGTGTGAAAAAACTGCTTAATCTAGTTATTGTGAAGTCTACTAGGACTGTGAGGTTAGATTGTGTGCTTTATGCTCTTTTAAAACAAAAAAGCAGTCATGTAGCACTTTAAAGACTAACAAAGTAATTTATTAGGTGATGAACTTTCATGGGACAGACCCATTTCTTTAGATCATAGCCATACCAGAACAGACTCAATATATAAAGCACAGAGGTCCAAAAATTGTTATCAAGGTTGGCAGATCAGAACAATTGTTATCAAGGATGGCAAATCAGAAGAGCAGAGGGGCGGCAGGAGGGGTGTGTGGGGTGGGGAAGTTAAGAGTTAGATAAAAAAGTATGTCAAAGAGTCCTTATAATGGGCCAGGTAATTGCTTTCCTGGTTCAAACCACGTATTAATGTGTTGAATTTGAATGTAAATGACAGTTCAGAGCATCCCCCGAGTAAATGATTGTTAAAGTTCCTTTTCAGTGTAAGGAATGTGCCAGCAGGAGCTCACTACTGCTGAAGGAGTTGGGGAATGTGTTCTTCAGAGATCATCTGCATGAAACTTCTAAGGTGTGCATATGTAATGCCTTGTAAACAAAGCCTGCTGGGAGCAGGCAAAGCAAGGAGGTGTTTGTCTATTGTAAACACCATGTTGTAAAGACACAATTTATGCTATCCCCCACTGTAAGCATTGTGGTGTCTCAACAATGCTTGAAGTTTTGTGGAGGTGGGGGGGGTACAGGGCGGTCATCATAACTGTGTATGATATGGATTACAGAGGGCTCCTCCCCCTCAAAGCAGTGTGTGAGTGAAAAGGTGGGGATGAGCGGAGCAGAGCAAAGTGAGTTGAGTTGAGTTGAGTTGAGTTGAGTTGAGTTGAGTTGAGTTGAGTTGAGTTGAGTTGAGTTGAGTTGAGTTGAGTATACAGCTGTAAGACTGGTGTGAGTAGTTCTCTTCTCTTTTCCTTCTCTCCCCAGCTGTTTGTTGGTAGGGCTAAAGATTGGTTTATAGTTATTCTGTGAGAATCCAGCTTGGTAGGTACTGAGAACTGGAATCACAGGGTTTTGCCTACAGTAAAATCGTGTGACTGGTAGATGTCCAGTAGGAGGGACAGCAGTGGATGGCTGGTAGGAAGTTAAGTGGGTGGATGGCAGGTGTGACTAATGGACAGCCAATGGGGCAGCTGGCAGGGAGCAAGTGGAATGCCAGACCAGCATAAAGGGGGTGTTGCCTTGGGCTCAATGAGGAAATGCATCAGGGTGATGTGTCAGGGCCTGCATGGACTGGACCGAGTTGTAAGTGGGGCATTTGAAAAGTGGGATATGAAGAAAGTTTGGGTGTGTGGATTGGCTGCTTACAGTATTGGACTGGTGAGCCTGAGAGGCAAAGGACACTGCTCAATCCATTTGAGCTGGGACAGCTACTTGAGGATTGGTTATGAACTCTGAGTGTGGTATTTTCCCAAGCTTATGCCATATGATTTTTCTGCCTTTTCATTAAAAGTTTCTTTTCTACACTCAGACTCTGTGCTTGCGAGTAGGGAAGCATTGCCTCTCTGAGGCACCCAGGGGTGTGTGAATTTCGCAGGCTACTGACTGGGGGCTCAAGCCAGTTCTGTGTGAGATGGATGACAAGGAACCCCTAGATGTTGAACCCAGCCCTGGCTGCTGCTTACTCCTTCCAGCAGCAAAACACAGACTTTCAGGTCATAAACAGAATGGCCCACTTCCTTAAAGTGCTGGCTGACAGGTTTGTGTGTTAGGAGTCTTTTTATGTCTGTTTTGTGTCCATTATGTTTTGGTAACATGTTTCAGAGGGGTAGCTGTGTTAGTCCATTTCAGCAAAAACAATGAGGAATCCTGTGGCAACTTAAGCACTAATCGATGTATCTGGTGAAGTAAGCTCCAGCCACAAAAGCTTAGGCCTAAATAAATATGTTAGTCTTTAATAGGCTGACCATATTTCTGTGTGAAATACGGGACACCTGGTAAAATTGCTTGAAGTTAAGTGAGTTCAATGGCAATCCATCAGAACTGTGCAGTACAAACATTCAAAATAACATTGTTGATGGAGTCCCCATTTAAAAGATATTATTATATAATTATAACAGAATTTGGTAAAAAATCAAAATATATATCTACAATTGAGTGGTTATTGCTCTATTGAAGTTCCTGCTTTGTCCTCACCTTGCTGTCTTCCAGAGTGTGGTCCGCTTGTATGAGGACTCAGGTGGAGAGAGAGAGACAGGGAGAGAGAGGTGTGCAGGAGCCAGAGCGTGGGCCTGGATGGTATGAGAATGAGCTGCTAGAAATCAGCACTGGATGTATGTGCCGGAGGGCAGGAGCCAGGGATAGGGAGCAGGGGACTGGAATGGGAGGAGCCCTGGGGCTGGGTTCTGAAACAATGTAAAGCATTTGATATTTTTGCAGCAGTATAAAATGAAGAAAACCTACTAGGCCAGTTTCCCCGCCCCCCCACTCACCTCTTCCCCATTTAATTTCACTGGAGTCAGTAGATTTACACCGGATAAATTATACCCCTAGCTTTCAAAGTGAAACAATATATTATTCCATACCTGATACCTTTCAGTACCTCACTGTATTCCATACAGCACAGCACACCTTCTAATAGCCATACACACTATGCCAAGCCCACTGCCAACCCTTCCAACCTGCCACCAGTCTGTATGCAACAGACCTACACTCTAATACCCCACCTGTAAACAAGATTTTCAGAGCTTGTACTTGGTAAGCCCCCATGAGAGGTACAGCACTGAAAGGCTTGGAAATCGTCACCCCTTGCCCTGATGCTGCCTTGTGCAGTCTCCCACTAAAATCTCCAGTCATGGGTTTCTGTCTCCCAAACAGTGACTTGACCTCCCATCTTACCACTGGGCCCATCTTCCCTGCTCCACCTCAGAGATGCCCAGGCCTCATGGTGCCTGTTTGTTTCCTAGTTGGTGCCTGTTTGTTTCCTAGTTGCTGCCTGGGGCCACCCCTTCCTCCCCCGTTTTGCAGTACTGGCCTAGCTAGTTCTCCCATTCCCCAAGGCAGGGCCAGATTTAGGTAAGGGCTGAGGCCTAATGGTTCAAATACCTCTTCCTAAACAAATAGTAAAACTTGATGGAAATCACTTATCTGGAAACCCGGCTGTAATTGAAAAGTGAGATAAACAGGATCAAATAGCCCTACCCTCCAGAAGAGTTAATTCAGCCCTACAAGCCCTTCTCCAGGATTCACCTTCCTTGTTCTCTTCTTCCTGTCTCTGCTCCCTCCTGAGTTCTGTCCCCCACCATTCATGGGAGTCCTCCAAACTCAGGATTCCCCATCCAACCCCTGGCCTGGGCCCAAATGCCCTTTACTCCAGAGACTCGTCTGTTTGAGCTTCCTGTGGGCTACCAAGCTAAATGCAACTGCTCAGCAGCTGCCCCCCCTTTCTATCAAGTGACTGCCCCCATTCCCTTACCTAGGGCCCTGCCCTCCCTACCCCAATCCTATCTCCTGCCAACAGTGTTGGGTGGGGATATCTGAGACACAGCCTCCTCTGTCTTTCTCCGGCACTCTGAGCAAAGAGTGCAGCAGCCTGATTCTGGTTTCTGACAACCTTGTCCCTTCCCCATTCCATCCCCCCATTACCCTGGGGGCTGCTGGCTACTGCGTGTTTAAGCAATCTGTTTAAAGAGCCCATACACCTCCTCCAGTCATCTCTTTAAACAGACAGCCCTTGCTCTTTAAGGAGCTGGCTCTTAAGAATACAGGTCTCTGCTTTGCAACATATGGGACAATTCACCTATTTTTTAAAAAAAGTCAGGATGCTCTCCAGGGAGCTAAAAAAAATGACAGTCCTGGCTAAAATGGGACAAATGGCCACCTTAGTCTTTAAGTGCCACAGTACTCCTTGTTGTTTTTTTTTCTTTTGGTAACCATGCCAACCTTTTTCCTATCCCATATCTTTTGAAGTCAGTAAACTTGTTTTACCGTTCATCTTTGCCCATGAACTTGCCTGAAGAGTTTGGTATTTCATCAGCTTTTACAAAGGCTGGTGTATATCTACTTTCCTTTGATGAAGTGGTGAACCAATTAATAAATTTACACTGCTGATCTAGAGCAGTACAAGACAGTAGATTCTTGAGGTTCAGGGCAGAGAACTGGTGCGGGGTGGGGGTGGCAGCGTGTTCCACATGTGGTTGTGCTGAGTGATAATAGCACCTGGAGGGGTTTGCTGCTCTTCACTCCCAAAGCATTGTGGAAGACAGCACAGGCTGGAGAGTTAAGGGGGCACAGCAGTTCCTGGATACACCCCTGGAACCCCATCACAAATATTAGTATTGTTATTTACTATTTGCCAAGATATTTACTGAGCACAGTAGCTGTGCATGATGATTTTATATGCCAAATAAAGATAGTGTCCCATTCTTGGGAATTTTATATGACAAATTTCATACACATAAAAACTGAGTAAAGTTGAAGATGATAAACAGGCAATGAAAGAAGGATACTGTTCTATGGGAGGCAAAGTTATTTTGAATAGTGCCTATGATGCACATTGTAACTAACAAGAAAAAAATGAAATCAACAAATAACGGATCGATTTTTAACATCATTTCAGTTTAGCTGCAAAGAATGTCCGAAGCACCCTATTTTAAATCCAGAGGATGATGCCAAGCTTTGATGCAACACAATGCATCCTCTGAATATGATAGCAATGATTACAATGCAGACAACTGCAAGTGAGAGTAACAAAAAGCATTGATATAATGGATTCTTAAGAGCAGCTAAAATTTATTTATCTTATGTCTACCTCATAATGCAAAGATGTAGTGAAAATATAAGACTATAATAGTACTGATTTATTGTGTCAGGCACACAAAGCTTTTAATAAGTGGATCTTTGACACAAAACTTTGTAATGACTGTTTGGGTCTGTTCCAATATCGTCATTCAGTAGTTCAGGGCAGAGACAAAATTATTATTGATATAATCCAGAATCCAATTTTGAAACGTTGTGTTTAAAAAGGATATCATGGATATACTACTGTTCATTTAAATGGTAATTTATATGGATTTTTTTTAAGTCAGATCTATGGACTAGATGTCTCTAATCTTTTAGTAATCAAGTTAGATGACTTTTCCCAAATTCACCAAAATTACTCCTGCAGATCCAGATCATCAGTATTCCCCAGTTTGTCGTACTGATTTGGGCAGCTGCTTTTCTTTTAAAATCTTGACCTGAAACCTACTAGTTTTAAAACCTGGTAAATAAAGAGGCATCCTGTTCTTCAATGTCATCTCTTAGACAGACATGGATAAAAATTCTATCTACATAATTAATTCCAGTGCCATGTGTATGTGTGCTCACACATACCTTTATTTAAAATCCAGTTCCAAATTGTATCTACAATAATTTTGTAAACAAGCCAAACTAAACATGTATATGAATATATGTTTATGTATCTGTACACACATAGATAATGTACATGTGTATGCGTAAGCGTGCATACGTAGCTGACATAAGTAGATTTCAGATTTAAAAATCTGGTCAAAATGGGGTTGTGATTTGCCTCACTAGAATTTCATTTATAGCATAAGTAGAGGCGGGTCATGTCTGAGAACAATGTAGAGTTGAAGAGGTAAAAGTGCTCACTTTTGGATTCTCCTAACCTTACTGTCAGTATGTTCACTTTTTCTCCCAGTATGATACAGGAATTATTGGCTGCAAATGTTACAACCTGTGATACACAGATCAGATTACAGCAAATGGGTCCTTCAGCCCTTAAAATCTACGAATCTCTAAAATAGCTTTGACGCCCATAGAGTGCCTGCTTACTTGTTGTAATGATAGTGGCATTTACTGTTGGGGACTAACAAAAACTTTTGTCAGACTATCACTGCTTTGCTTTTGCATGGTGCTACTGTTGTTTGCTTTTCTGAGAATTTGACATGTGTAATGTGTGGGGGTTTGTACACTTTTTGGATTAATATACATTTTTTACATTTCAGCTAGAGATGTATAAACAAATAGTTTAATTGGTTAAATGTTAAGTTTAACCAGTCAACTGATTAAAGAGGGAGGCGGGGAAGCCCGCGGAGCCACTCCAGCTGGACTGGAGTGCACGAGCTTGTCCTGGGTGAGGGCTGCTCCAGCTGGGCTGAAGTGCCCCTGCCCTTAGCACTCCCAAGCATGGCCTGCTGGAGGCAGCGCGGGCGCATGCGCGGACACACACACACACACGCCTGCAGCAGACACCTCAGAGCTGGAGCAGCCCCCCGCCTGTGGCTTACCGATTAGCTGGTTAACCATTAACGTACCTAATTTGAGTATTTTTTCTCATGCCAGCTGAACAGTGCAAGGCCTGTCCTCTTCCCATTAGATAAGGAGAAGGGTGAAATTATGGCCCAGTACAGTCTTGTATTTATTTTAATGGGTCCTATTTCACCTAGTTTGTCTATACTGATGATATTCCAGTGTTTTCTTTCCTACCTCAGAATGAGATTCAAGCCTATGAATTTGAAAAGCACCTGAAATTTTCTAACATGGAAGAGCTCAGGATGAGGTGGATGAGTTTTCTGCCTTTTAAACGCTTGCAAGTCACTGCTCTAGCACTTCAGTGTAGGTGTCAACCAAGCTGATGGGAGGGCTTCTCCTATTGGTGCACTTAATCCCAATTTGTGGTAGCTTGGTCCACTGAAGAATTCTCCTGTTGACCTACTGTTGATGCCAGGGTTAGGTCATTTTATCTGTGTCACTGTGGGGTGTGGATATTCTACAACTTTGTGTGATGTAGTTATACTGACCTAATGTCCTACAGTACATCAGGCCTGAATCTTGCTATATAGTACAGATTACGATAAAAGACTTACCTGTATTTGCTGGCTCCATAAAGGCAAAGTCCTGTTCTTGTCACTGAACTAAAGTATTAGAAGGGCCATGAACTACTGAAGGACAGCTGCCAATGGCTGAATAATGGACCATGTAGAATGGTTTGCTCCTGCTTCAGATAACCCCTTGTGAAGCTTAGTTGTAAAAGTGGCGACATTACAGTTATGAACTTGCTAGAAATGCACAGATAGATAAGGAAGGGTCGGCTTTCTCTTGCCTTTGAGTTATCTTTATGTTGCTCACAAGTCTCAAGGGTGTGACCTATCTCTTCAGCGTGGTGTTGGTATGGCATGTTATTTTGGTTTTCCCATTCATAACATTCAGGATTGCTGTGCTCCTCTGCTCCTCCCTATTACAGCATGGATCAGATTCATCTTGTGCCCAGGTATGGAAGACTGGGCCACCAGGAGGCTGTGGATGTTGGAGAAGGGCTGTAGAAGTATGACGTGATTTTTTTCAGGTGGATAAATGTATGGCTAGTGCCAGCAGAATTCAGCTGAGGCTGAAAGTGAGAGGAATTGAGTTTGCTTTTTTTTTGTGGGCCATCTTAATTTGAAAAAGCATTAGTTAAGTGATGCAGTGAGTATCTTGCACCCTCAGGGCTGGGGCCCATGGGTTGGGAGACAGAGGACCGAAAGTATGGCCAATGCATGTACACCACACACTTGTGATGCTAGGTCTCCCAGCTGGCGTAACTGGACAGTGTGCATATATGGGATTCACCCTTCCCTGTCATACTAACACTGAGCTCTACCATCATGTGACTGCTCCTCCTTTCACACAGTGGGTGGAATGGAACTCATAATATGTGGCTCTTCAAGTCACTCCCCAAAACTTGCCTTTGCTGCGATGCCAGCAAAATGCTTGCCAGTAGGTAGGTGTGCTGAGACCACTGCTAACTGTGCTTGACTGTTTCCAGTCTCCTTCACTAGTCTCCTGTGAGAAAAATTGATTACCTGCACTGACCTCTTGATGCAACTAGTCTTGCACTGGAAATGCTCTCCTAGCCCTGCAATTATAAACACAACCCACTAGCTACTCCTCGAAACCCCTGTGACATAGGTAAGTATTGTTGCGCACATTTGAAAGATGTAAATATTGAGGGAATGATCTGAAATGAATAATCAAAGGTCACAGAGATGGGTCAGAACAGGGATTATAATACTCCTCACCCCATTAGCTACTTGCTGAATCTATTTCAAACACTCCTCCTATGTTATAAATACATGAATTTTCCAATAGGTCAGCCAATAATTTCTTGTCTAGAATCTGTGCACTCTGAAAGTACAAATTGACATGCCTTAGCAATTGAGGTAAACTTAATTTCTTTTCACCAGCAATGTTTATGAAATTGACTACAGTTTCAAGGCACACACCTAGTAACAGTAAAGTTTAAATGCATGCGTGGCTAGAAAAATGTATTTGACAGGCCACAAATTATTCTATTTTAGTATATTATATTCTAGTTTATTTTTTCAGAATCTCTCTGTGTTGCTACAAGAAGGAATTTGGTCTGAAATGGTTACCATCTGCCTGGAAGGAAAATGCGGCTATAAAAGTATGCCTAAAGCGTAGAGCAAAATAGAGGCTGGGTAATGGTAACAATTCTGTCATTAACATTAAAGATTAAAGGCCATAATATACAGAAAAATATACTGCACAGCTTATCACATTTGAATGAAAGATTCAGAATTACAGCAGGCAGGAACTGGGAAGAAAAATGTACCTCTCTGATTTTATTTGCTCTCTTGGGAAATTCACCCTACCCTGATTGTAACCCTTAGAATCCTAGCTTTTTCCATGGTGCCAGCAAAATTAATGCTCACTGCATCCCAAAAAGGTTAACACAGCTTATTCTTCCTGAAAGTTATGGTAATGATTTTTGTTTTAAATTGCTTATGTTAACCTTTCAGCTGGTTCAAATCTAGCTCAGGCTGATTGTGATTGAAAAATGATACTACCTCTCAAAGAGCGGGTGGTCTAATTCTGGTTCCCAGGGGGACAAATTTCTACATTACCACAACCAAAAAGCAACCCCTCAAAGTTGGCCGTATTTAGAAATTTCCCCCTTCAATGGTCTAAGACAGGATTGAGGTATATTGCTGGAGAAATGGGGAAAAGCCAACGCCATCCCATCCTGTGCTGTGGGTTCAGGTCTTCGTTCTCCAGTGCTATGGGACTTTTATACCTAGTCTTAGTACAACACTGACTGATGAATATACAGTTCCTCTACGCTCATTTTCATTGGGTAATTATTTTTATGCCTGTGAAGAAAACTTTTAATTCGGCTGAAAAAGAAACAGAGTGAACTAATGAATTGTCCACAATCTCTTTCTCCCTCTCACACATTTTGCAGCTGGAAAAGTCTCATTTTCGCTACTTGTGCCATGTTTTGCTTCTTGGGTGAGAATGAAAATAATCATCACTCTGGATTTTGAATAAATAGCTCTTGTTAAGGTAAAGTAAGTCAGGTGATTTGCACTATGGATTTTTTTCTATCCAAGTTATTAGAAAAAGTTCAGTCAGCACATTCAACCCTAGTCTCTGGTGGCACATATATTTAATACAATATTCAACCCTCTTCCAGTATGTTTTGGTGTATACTCAAATTTTTCTTGGCAACTAGGGAAGTGGCAGCTGAGGTGATCAGAGATTTTTCTTCTTTAAAGAGAGATTAGAGTGGTCACTTTTAAAGTGTCTTTGTTCTGTCAAAGATTTGGGCTAATGCGTTCCTTTGTGAGCTGTTAGGAGTGAAAGTGGCATTGCTCTACTAATTTGGTTGGTAAAGCTGAGTGTTGATCTTGGTAGGGTTCCGTACTTTGAGTTTCTTTTAAGAATTTCTAGCCAAAAGTTTTCAAACACAATCTGAACAGTTTCAGTGAGATCGCTTTGTTCTACAATCCTGAGGCAATTTTCCCCTTCTTTTACTCTGCCCCTCCTCCACACTGTCTCAGCTCAGCAACAGAAAGGAGAACAGCTCACCTTGCATGATCTAGCCCTGACTAACCTAGGTGAGTTAAAGCCTAGGTTTCCAATAAGCTTTATTCCAAGTACCTTCAATACGTACATGGAAACCTCATTGGCAGGCCCGCCGATAGGCCGGGGCAAGTGCCCCAGGGCTCAGCAATTCAAAGAGGCCCAGGGCTCCTGGCTACCACTGCTGCTGCTGCTGTGGCAGCAGTGGGGAGTCCTGGGCTCCTTTAAATCATCGCTGGAGCACCATCTGCCACAGGCACCACCCCTTCCACCCAAGGCCCTGCCCCGTTTGGGAGCATGGTGCGGGGCCTTCCCCACCTTGCCCAGGAGCCTGCAAAGGCTGTAGTCTCCCCTGTTCATTGGATAGGAGCAAAAGAACAATGTGTGATGAACAGTCTTCTCCAGGAATACAGGAAATAGGTTTCCTATTGCCAAGGCAATACAAGACCTAGCAGGGCCTTCTTGATGGGTGTCAAGAAAACCTCTGCGGTGATTGAATGTGATCATTAAAGACATCACTAGACATATATGATCCCGGGCAAGGCTGTATTAAATAACAGATGATCTTCCCACTTAGAAAGTACTTTTGGGTGGGAGAACATAGCAAAGCTTCCGACAGCAGTGCTTGCTCTGGCATTGGAGCCTTTCACCAGAGAGATTCAGCAAGACCAAAATATTAAAGGTATTGGGCCAGATCCTGCTGAAGTTCTTATAGTTCTGTTGACTTCAAAGGAGCTAGGATAATTTACCCCTGCTAATGCTCTGGCAAAGTCTAAACCGGGGAAAAATCAACCTTAGATACTCAACTCCAGCTCTGAAAATAGCATAGCTGGAGTTGATGTATCTTAGGTCAAATTTCTCTACTATTTCAACAACAGGAACTCAAGGGGAAAAACCTCTCCTGTAGACTTACCTTATTCCTCATGACTGTGGGGAGGACTGGGGTTGACGTGGGTGATCTCAGAATTCAGTATAGTGAGTCAATCCTGGACCCACTAAATTGAACCCCAGAAAATCAATTGCCAGCATGTCGACCCATGTAGACAACCCCTGTCTTGTTCTGGCAGTAAGGCAGAAATCAAGGCAAGGCTATACATGGATGAGATATAATTGACATTGAGGGACCTACAACACTCAACACCAGGAATGTTAGAGCTTTTTTTCAGAATTCAATGGGCGGCATCAGCTTAGAATAAAGATCCATAAAGCTAAGGCACATGCCCTGAAAACTTCATGACTAAGGAAATAATTGTAATGTGGGATAAAAGAAGTGGAAGGCTGTGTCTACACGTGCCCCAAACTTCGAAATGGCCATGCAAATGGCCATTTCGAAGTTTACTAATGAAGCGCTGAAATGCATATTCAGCGCTTCATTAGCATGCGGGCGGCAGCGGCGCTTCGAAATTGACGAGCCTTGCCGCCGCGCGGCGCGTCCAGACGGGGCTCCTTTTCGAAAGGACGCCACCTTCTTCGAAGTCCCCTTATTCCCATGAGCTCATGGGCCCTTTCGAAAAGGAGCCCCGTCTGGACGCGCCGCGCGGTGGCAAGGCTCGTCAATTTCGAAGCGCCGCTGCCGCCCGCATGCTAATGAAGCGCTGAATATGCATTTCAGCACTTTATTAGTAAACTTCGAAATGGCCATTTGCATGGCCATTTCGAAGTTTGGGGCACGGGTAGACATAGCCGAAGGGTCAACAAGATACTTAGGGCTTCATCTGACACCCAGCTGAAATTATTTGAGTAGTATGAAGGGTACATCTCTCCTGCAGCCTTTGAAATGGGTAGAAGGCAAACAGTCATTGTCAGTGTGGGGTGGAACTGACCATTTGAAAATGTGTGTTTTGATTAAGATACTTTTCAGTATGATGCCTATTCCACTACACTACTTGGGAGAGGAAGGGAAAAATAGTTCTGACTTTATTCAGCAATATCAGTAAAATACTAGGATATCAATTAGCAAATTCTGTAAGTATATACCAAAGTGCTGTGGGAAAATCAGGACTCCAAAGCTTTAGCGGCTCCAACATATATAACTATTGTTCCTAGAAAGTGTATGGTGACCTATAAAATGGGCTTTCAACAAGAGTGAAAATATCTCTCCAAGACTAACCTGTGGAGAGACCAGTGGAGTAAAACTACATAAATCTCAGGTTGGCCAGTAGCTGACATCAGTAAGAGGGTCAACGTTATTTAGTTTCAACATATAAGATAGTCAGCAGTAATTACAGTACGTGAAAAATTCAATATATGATGGATTGTTGGGGAGCCACTATCAAAATGGTTCCCACCCACCCACAGAAGAATGTAGGGGAAGCTCCTTACTGTATGCAAAGTGCAACTGAGAGGCAACATGTAAAGGTGGCTTCAGACTTTCCATTGTCTCCCGGATGGTGGTGCTGCTTTGTTCATGGCCATATCTGTGCCCTGGTATAGAGCAGCCTCAGGGCTGCTCTAGTTTAGGGGATGCCACAACAGTCCCAGAAATTGATAATGCAGCCCAAGATCAGTGTAGCGCAGTGTCATCTCAACCATTTCTCCATCCATGACCTATATCAAGTCTGTGCTACTGCCAAATCCAAGTTGTACTTTCTTTACTCTAGCTTCTTCTTACAAAATTACATAGCTAAATTTTAAAGAGCAGCATAGCCATGAAGTCCTGTATGGTAACACAGTACAAGTATGTGCATGTTTGTGAGTGTGAGCCGATGTCTCGTTGCATATCATCAAGATAGTGCAGTTGAAAGATAAACCATGCCCTCCTCCAGCACTTTATATAAAATATTTCCTTTTATAGTCTCAGTTCATGATTTAAGCTACAGCCTATTGTAAACATTGCCATGGGTGTGGACCATGTCCATGTATTACAGCAGGGGACCACTTGCAATCTACTGCACCAATTTGACATTGTGTTCTATCAGCTGCTATCAGCCACTTTAATTAGTAATAGGTATGTTAGCAAACATTCACATCATAATCAGACTAAAATGTAGCTGTTAACGATATCTGATCTGGGAATTTATGCCAAAGCTTTCCTTTTCCGTGATGGTTTTCATTTCCTGTAATTTAGAGCTGGAAGCACTTATGGAATATCACATGGTTTTAGTTTACTCAGGAAATCAGCTGCAGTTTGGGGAAGATTGCTACATTTTGTCTGATGCTGATTTTTACCTGTGTTGTTCTGAGCCTATGTTTTGCAGAATAATCTATGATGATATAGGAACCATCAGTTTATTTCAGACACATGATGAATAAAGCAATAAATACCTTTTTTTAAGATGAAGGGATAAACCAACTGAATAGAGAGAGATGAGGGATGGGAACATGGTGTGAGAATATGATATGGTGCAAAAGTTCACACTCTGAAACAGATAAAATATGACTGAAAGAGACCAATGTGAGAAAATCAAATTAAAATGGGAAGAGAATTTTAAAACACCAGTATAATCAGTCCCACTGTAATCATCATCCTATGGGACGGAGACTGGTTGTGTTTAGGGTAATACCTCAACAATCTAATCCACCCAAAACCACAGTAAAATCTCTCCCTCTGCATAAAATAAAAACTGTTTTTTCAAGAGTGTCAGAAACAGGATTGGGCTACAGGTGTTAAGGTTTCAATTTAGAGGAAGAATATTTTAATACCCAGTTGATCATAACAACACCAGAAACGCTCCTCACTGATAAATTATCCTTCTGAAAGTGCATAAGGAGCCATGGGTGCATTGTATAGGGAAGGCTGAAATGTGGCCAGCCCGTATTTCTTATAAGGAAAGTTATAATATACCAATCTTGAAAAATCAGCGAAAAAGACAAATCCAAACTAGTACACATCTCATAGAGTACAATGAAAACACTTTTATTGCCAAAGATAGCTCTGTGTTTTTTAGCAAGTCTGCCACCTGAAAATGCAGTGAGATGAAACTCAACTGAAAAGGACGCTTGCTTAAGTAAATAATTTCCAGTACACCATAGGCTGCATCTACACTAGCAAGTACATTTGAAATTAACTTCGAAAGACGCCCTTTCTTCAGAAGTCCCCATGGAGCATCTACATACAAACCACAGCCTTTCAAAAGTAACGTTGAAAGAATGAGGCCGTTCCGTCAAAGTCAGTCTTCCATTCCCGTGGTGAGAGGACCATTCCCTTTCAAAAGGCTCTTTTGAAAGCAAGCATGTGTAGATGCTCCATGGATGGCTATTTCGAAAGTGGGAATCCTCCATGGCTCTGATCAGCTGGCGGGCAGCGGCGCCACTCTCAGTGCAAGCGGAGCTCTATGGCTCTGGCGTCTGGCTGCTTTTAAAGATGCAGGCTCCCCTAGCTGAGAGTGTGCTGGTAGCAGGGAGCATACATTGCTCACCAGCAGGCTGCATCCAGCGATGCCCCAGGCAACCCATCGCACTCCCTGGACCCATGGCCAGCACCCTGAACCCCTGGTCTCCCCAGGGCCCCCCCAGGACAGGAGGGATCCCCCCCCGCAGGATCTGAGCCAGGCCCCAAAGAAATGGCGCCCCCTCCTGGATGGAGGCCAAACTCCAGGACCACCTCTCCCTCTGGGAAGATGAGGAGGTCCTGCATCAGACAGGGGTCTGGTGCAGGAATGTGGCCGCCTTCGATCCCAGAGCAGGTGGGATCGAAAGTCAAGGAGCTTTGGCAAGGCCTGGGACATGGCTGGACAGTCAGAGAGCACCGTCCACTAGCTGCCCCTACTTTAAAGAACTTGACCACCTCCTCAACCCCTGCACCCTGGCTGTCTTCCTGGACATGGCCCAGCTGGAGACCGAGCCGGGGACGGAGGGCGAGGACCGCCCAGGACTGTCAGCCACCACCAGGTCCCAGCGGATGGTCTGGTGCCTGGAGGCCATCAGTGATGATGAGGGCTCAAGTGAGGAGGCCCTTGTCATCAACATCCCAACCAGGCTGTCCAGCTGGGTCCCCTCCACCCATGCCTCACCCGAGTTCCTGGAGGTACCCTCAGGTAGGTGTCATGCATCCTGGTTGCCTTGGAATGCAGGGAGGGGGCACTCAGTCCTACCCAGGGTGGCCACAGCCCACCCACACAGCCACCAGCCCCGCTCCAGGTGCAACCTGGATGGCCACGCTCCCCGAGTGCTGGAGGGGCCAGCACGTAGCACTCAGCAGCAGGCAGCCAGGACAACACCATGGGCTGCACAGTTGTGGTGGGACCGGGGGTGTCGGAGGGAAGCCCACGCCTGCACCATCCATGTGGGGAACCCCGCGATCTGGATGACACAGGGCCCTCAGGACAGGGAGAGGAGGCGTGGGGACACAGAGGCCATCGCACAGGACTACTGGCCCATTCTTCTGTCCCTTCTGTCTCCACAGCTCCAACACCTGGCAGCCAGCCAAGCCACACCATTGAGGGCAAGGGGGAGTGGCCTGTATCCTGACCAGGGATGGCACAGGCCCACTGCTGGGCAGTATGCTGGTGCCACCAGGGCATGGAGGAGGACACAGGGTAACCTGGGCACACCGCTGCCCTGCAGGACCTCACCGTCATGCTGCAGCAGTGGCTCATGATGGAGTGGCAGGCCTGGGACAGGGTGGCAGCCAGCTGGGATGTCCTGAATCAAGCTGTGACTGTCCATCTGGCCCCTTTCCCCACAACCCACGCGCTCATGGCCAGGGCTGGCTGTGCAGAGGCAGCTTCCCACCTCCCCCTTCCCCTGTACCAACTCTAGCAAGGCAGCAGACGCTGCAGCCCAGCCATGCCCCTACCTCCCCATGCTCCCAGCCCAGCCCAACCTCAATGGGGCCCCTGGATGAGGGGGGTAGGGGCCCACATGGGCTACAGGGATCCCATCCTTTGAGCCCTGTCAAGCATTAAGGCCCCCACCCCAACCCCAGGCCCTCCTGGGGTGTTGGTATCCCTCTGCCCTGCCCCAGGCCACCCCTGTTCATAGTAACCCCCGCCCCGTAAATAGTTTCTAAGGTGATGAAGACACAGATTGTTGTGATGTGCTCAGTAAAAGGTTTATTTGTGCTTACCCCTGTGTATGTATGTATGTGTATGTGTGATGGTGGGGAAGGGGTGTGTGTGCATGGGGGTTGGGGGTGTGTGCATGGGGGCGGTCATTGTGTCTCCCAGGCGAAGGCTCCTCACATAGGACTTCCTTTACCTGCACCCCATCCTGCTGGGCCTGATGGCACGGGGCAGCGGATGGCTGTTTGTAGCCATGCCCAGCCTTAATGGCCCATCCCTGCATGAAGGGCTTGTGCTTCACCTCCATGAGGTTGTGTAGGGTGCAGCATGCTCCAACCACCGGGACACTGGGGAGGCCCACCTCCAATCTCATTAGGAGGCAGAGGAAGTGCCCCTTGTGGAGGCCGAATTCCCACCCCACAGTAGTTCAGGCCCAGTTGAGCCGTTCATTAAAAACGTCCTGGCCTCATGAGCCAGGCCTACAGAAGGTAGGCCTGGTCAGCCACAATGCAGGGTGGCATTGGGGTGTCCCTGATGGGGAGCTTCTGCCAGGGGATGTAGGTCTCCTCACCCATCCAACGGCTCAGCCCTGAGTTCCAGAACACCTGGGCATTGTGGGTGCAGCTGGACTCACCCACACAAGTCCATAAACTGGCCCTTGGCATTGATGAGTACTTGCAGCACCACGGAGTAGTAGCCCTTGCACTTTATGTAGGCCCCGCTGCGGTGCTCGGGGGCCCAGATGGTGATGTGGGTGCTGTCCAGTGCCCCGAAGCAGTTGGGGAAGCCCAATTCATTGACCCCTCCGAGGGCATCATTGAGGTCCCCAGTGCAGATCAGCTGTTGGAAGAGGACCTTGTTGGTGACCCAGATGACCTGCAGGGCATGATGGGAGAACAAGCTCATGAGTATGGATTGGGGAACTGCTTGCATACCCGTTCCCGTCCCTGCCACCCTGTTAGTGCCCCCATCCCCTACAGGACATTCCTCCCCAGACACCTTTCCCCTGCCCTCTGTGGGTACTCCATCCCCTCTCCTGTCCTTTCCAGGGGCCACCTCTCCCAGTTCCCAACGGTGCCCCTTGTCAGGAGGCCCCCTCCTCCCTGCCCCCTGCCAGTGGTGGGAATGAGACCTGAGCATGGCTTACCTTGTTAAGGATGGCCCTGATGGTAGCCCTGCCCACCCTAAACTGGTGGCATATGGATAGGTGGCTGTTTGGGGTGGCCAATTTCCATAGGACGATGGCCACCCTTTTCTGTTGGGAGAGCACTGGCTTCATGTGGGTGTTGTGGGGCTGGAGGGCTGGGGCGAGCCAGTGACACAGATCCAGGAATGTCTCCTCGGTCATCCTGAAGTTCTGCAGCCACCGGTGATCGCCCCAGTCCTCCAGCACCAGCCGATCCCACCGGTCCACACTTGTGGGGTAGCCTCACAAGTGGCAGATGGCCTGGGGGACTGGGCAAGAGCATTGCACCCTGAAGACAACCTCCAGGGTGGCCACCCAAAGCTGCTGCAGCCGGCACCGTGGCCAGCGCGCTGGAGACAGCTTCAATGGGGCGGAGGGGGCAGGAGCTGCTTGGGTTCCATGGGGTGCCCTGCAGTGCCTTCTCTGTACGGTCAACCTCTGCGTGCCTGTGGAGGGCTTGCCGGCTCTCAGCATGCACAGGCTAAGGGTCCTGGGGGGGCCCTTTAAAGGAGCGGGTGGTGATGGTCCCAGAAGGGCTTGCCCACCATGTGACCCTGCCCGTGGCATTTCCTGGCCCTTTCCTTTTAAAAGGGTGCCCTGGCTCATGTGGACATTCTCTTTTGAAAGAGCGGTTGGGCCATTTGAAAGGATGGGTCGGACCTTCGCTCCCTGTTTGGCTGTGTGGGCACTTCTTTTTGAAAGACTGTCTTTTGAAGTATATTTTCCAAAGCCATCCTTTCAGAACCGTATTGTAGTGTAGATGTAGCCCATTATAGAGATGGTGTCAAAAGCAAACTGGTGGGTTCAGAGTACTGCCTGCAAAAGCAGGGGAAGGCTAGGTGGATTTTTTTTTAAAAGAAATGCAGAGGTGCATGATGATTTCAAGTGAATCCAGAAGACCTGAAGCATTTTTGGACTAGAAGCCAACAATACCATGATCATACTCACCCTTTTGTAAAATGAACAGCCATATGCATGAAATCAGCCCATACATTTTATGGAACATCTTTTGTGAGCTGGACATGGAGCTGGACTCAGGCTTATTTTCTCAGGACTTAAACTCCTGAAATATAAACTATGTATCATTCCTTTCTGCGCAGCTAGAATTCCAAGAGGGGGAAAACCCATCACAATTTGGCAATTAGTGTGCTGACAAAGTCTGATACTGTAAGAGAACAATAATTGCCATACAACTCGCCATGACCAGTCCTCTTTATGATGGAGAAAGCTGTTTAAACAAACGCAGCATAACTTATACACAGGGAAAGATCACGAGTGACTTGTGTGTGCAATATCTCTTCATTAGACTTTTTGAAATAACCAATGTTAACAAAAAGGACCCTGTTGCTTTTATTAAATAACGTATTGCCCCAGAGCACTTGCCGTTTATTTCAGAGGAAACTATTCTGTGTTTACATAATGTTGCCTCATCATTGATTAACTATTAGAGGCAGTGTGCTGCTATTTTGAGATTCCTCAGCTCTAACCAGGTCACCACTGAAGGTACTGTGCTCTCAGGCCCTGAATTGGCTAACCTGTATACACAGAGATAATCCCATGGGAATATTCACGTGCCTAAAGTTAAGCATAAATTTTGCCAAGATTGTGGCCTTAGTGTACTGCACCCTGTTATGGACCATTTAGTAACTACATCATATGTAAACTATGGATAACCTGTGAGAAAGGAAACAATTGATGAAGTACCACAAACATTTGATGCATTTTACGTGTACTACTAGTGATTACTTCACACTGAAATGGGGGCACACGGATTGGCAGAAACCACCTGTTCATGCTTGTGTTTCATGGCCGCTTTCCAGTTTTTTCCATGTCACTCATCTTTATCTTACTTCATCTAAGTTCTTCAGTGAGGACCACATTCTGAAATCCTAACTTCTGTTTTTTTCCCCAGTTTTCACTTGGGCAACTTAGATTGGGTGGCCATAGAAAGACATCATGGGCAGTTCTTTTAACGCGGAGGTTGAAATCTCTTTTACTACATTTCTACTAGGTTGCTGTCACTAGGGAATTCTGCCAGACGAAGGACTAAGCAGGTACATAGGAAATGGAATACAGACTAAGAGGGAGAATATTTTATTAGCGCTATATAAATCTATGGTACACCTATATTTTGAATAGTGCATGAAAATGTAGTCACCTCATATCAAAAAAGAAATCTTAGCATTGGAAAAAGCTCAAAAAAATGGCAACAAAAATTATTAAGGATTTGGAACTGCTGCAGTTTGAGGAGAGATTAAGAAGATTGGGACTTAGAAAAGGGGAGACTAAGGGGGAAATATGATAGACGTCAATAAAATCAGGACTGGTGTTAAGAAAGTAAATAAGGAAAAGTTTTTTACTTGTTCCCATAACACTAGAACGAGGGGTCCCCCAGTAGGGGTCACCAAATTAAATTAATAGGTAGCAGCTATTGAATTTCTTCACACAATGCACAGTCAACCTATGGAACTCCTTGCCAGAGGACATTGAGAAGACTAGGACTTTAACAGCGTCCAGAAAAGAAATAGGTAAATACATAGGGTATAGGTCCTGTGGTAGACACTTTCTATCCTTTATGGAAAATGGGTTGGGGTACAAATATGCATAACTCAGAAGTGCTTTGGACAAAATGTGGCTTGTAACCTATTGTTTTCAGTGTTATAACCTGCTGAATCTGTATCTCATATATTTGTGCATGTATTATTATTCTTCGGTGTAAACTTGGAGGTATGAAACATATGTCTGTTTCTAGTTTTAAAGGTGGTAATAACAGCCATTGCCCTTGCAACAAAGCCTGTTGCCAACTTTGTCCACATATCTATTCTAGAGATACCACCACTGGACCTAACCAGGTTATTCATGGAATCACGGGCACATTCTCATGTTCCTCAACTAACATCATATATCCTGTCATGTGCCAACAATGCCCTCATGCTTTGTATATTGGACAGACTTCAAACTCTCTCAGACAAAGATTTAATGGGCATTAAACAGACATAAAAACACTCCTGATTCACAAACTGGTCAGTCACCACTTTACTGGAGTGGGCCATTCTGTTAATGACCTGAAAGTCTGCGTCTTACTGAAAAGGAACTTTCACAGCCATTTAGAAAGAGAGGCTGCTGAACTCTCTCTTCTATTCAAATTCAACACATTAACACGTGGTTTGAACTGGGATGGGAATTTTTTAGCTCATTTTAGGGGCTATTTGCATACTTGGCTTAATCTAATTCTTGACTCCCCACCCCCTTCTGCCCATCTACTCTCTGATTTGCTCATCTTGATAATATTTTTCTGATTTGTCACCCTTGATTACTATTTTTGGTTCTCTGTGCCTTAAATAGTGAGTCTGTTCTGGTCTGGCTATGGTCTGAAGAAGTGGGTCTGTCCCACGAAAGCTCATCACCTAATAAATTATTTTGTTAGTCTTTAAAGTGCTACTGGACTGCTTTTTTGTTTTTCTAAAGGGAAGGGTTATCTTTCCTAATGGCCAACCAATCAACCTGATGGCTTGCAAATGGCTTTATTTGTCCTGTAGGCCTGAGAGGTGGTTGGTCTAGAAAGACATGTGACCTTGCCATGTGGTACAGTCCTTCGTATTTGGAATTCAGGGGTTTTTGTATGAGGGATTGGGGGAGGGGAGGTAAAGCCTATTTAGGCAATAGGAATTTTTCAGCCCCTATGTCTTCAGTTTGCTCCATCTTTGGTCTTCAGCTTGCTTTGAAAATTGCTTGATGCACCCACAGTAAAACAGAGAACTTTACTGGAGGGGCAAGCCAGTATAAGATCATTTCTGATCTCAAGATTTCACCTGATATAAAGGTAGCTATTTAGGGTAAGAACTCACAGGTCTAGATTTTTAGGGGAACAGAATTACCTGTGCGTTTTCTCTTTTGTTTGATTTGATAACTCACTTTGATCTGTTTGTTTTCATTTATAATAATTTAATTCCTGCTGTTTTGCTTAACAAAAACTTTTTTGTTTATAATCAAACCCAGTGTAAATGATTATTACCAGGGGGAGGGTTACTACTGTGCATATCACCCTTTCATTGATAAAGGGGGCTTACTTAATGAGCCCTCCCTGTGCAAATCTTTTGCACATAGGAAGACACATTTTTAGTGGGGTTGATTCTTCCTGGGGAGTTGATTTCCTGGGTGCTGTGCCCTAGAAGTGCACCCATCCCAGAGCTGAATGATGCATGGACAAATGTATGATACACAGATTCAGCAGGTTATAAAAACAATTGGTTCCAAGCTACATTTAGTCCAAGGCACTTCTGAGTTATGCATCAACAGCAGTGAGTGACACAGACCCAGCTCTGTCCCATCCCAGTGGCTGCCAACAGTGCTCAGGGAGGGAGCAGAAGCCAGAAAGGGCAGGGTAGGGGCTTGGGGAAAGAGGCGAAGCAGGGATGGGCAGGATAGAGTGGGGGAGAAGCAAGGGTGCGAAGTGGTAGGGAAGGGACTTGGGGAAGGAGTGAAATGGGGATGGGGCAGAGCCAGGGCAAGAATAGGCATGGTGGAGATGAATGGGCCAGGATGGGGCTGGGGCACTTATTGCTGGTAGTGCCAGGTCCCCTACTGACCTGGACCCCATTTCCCCCTGAAGCGTGGGGGTCGCCAAAGCATGGGGCCCAGGGCAGTTGCTCTGGTCTCTCCTATAGACAGGACAGCTGTGAAAATCTAAGCCCAAACATCGGTGGAGCTGGCCCATCCTCCCAAACATTGATGGCCCATAAGCACCACAGGCCCACATGGCTCGTTGTATATGGGCGGGAGGGAGAAGCAGCTTGGGGAGATTTTTGATGGGGAAGGGAAAAGGAAGGGAGCATCAGTGGGGAAGGGAAGGCAGTAGGACAATGGATGGCTTTTGCTGTGGGTATGGATATGTGATGGCTGAGAGGGGCATTACTGGGTAGTGAAAGAACAGCAAAGAGGAGATGTTTGCTTTTTTGGGGGGTGGGGTCTCTTCTTCTCTAGATGTTCCTGCTGAGAATTTTGTCTAGCACAGGACCTGCTCCAGGACAGGAAATGTCATGGGTGTGGAGGAGGCAAGAGGCAAAAAAAAAAAGAGTGAATTAGCAACTAGTGTGCAAATACTTTCTTAGGCTTTTTGACTGGACAATTAGGTACTGCAGCACTGCTCTCTCCCATGCCCATCCCCTTCACGCACCTCTAGGTTTACCACCTTTCTAATCAAACAGACTTGAACACTCTGCCCTGCCCTCTGCCCCATCCCTTCCCCAAGGCCCTGCCCCATTCATTCCATGTGCCTCGCTCCTTTGGTTGCTTTCCCTCACTCTCAGTGGGCTGTTGTGGGGGTTTGGTGCAGCAGGAGGATGAGGGGCCCAGCTAGAGTTTGGGCTCTGAGGTCAGACCAGGGTGAGGTTTTTGGAGTTAAAGAGGGGTCTCCAGGCTGGATAAGGGGTGCAGGCTCTGGGTGGGGCCAGAAATGAGGGCTCAGGGTGCAGGCAGTGGCTCTGGACTGGGCAGAGGACTGGGGTGCAGGTGCAGGGGAGAAGGCTCTAGGGTGGGGCTGGGGATGAGAGGTTTGGGAAGCAGGAAGGACTCAGGGTTGGGACAGGGTGTTGGGGTATGTGAGCAGGTGCTGGATCCAGGAGGGAGTTTGAGCGTATGAGTGGACTCTGGCTGGGGTAAACATTTGGGGTGCAGGAGAGTATTTGGGGTCCCAGTAGCTCCCACTGTGGTTCCCAGGAAACAGCCATCAGATCCCTCGGTGCAGGGAAGCTCTGCACACTGCCCTTGTATGTGAGGTGCCGCCCCCACTGCTCCCATGGGTCATGGTTTCCAGACTACGGGAGCTGCAGAAGCAGCATGCAGAGCCTCTCTGCACTTAGGGGCTTTAGGGACCTAGGGGCTGCCTCTGGGAAGCATATGAAGCCAGGGCAGGTAAGAAGTCTGACTTAACCTTGGACTGCGTCACCAACCAGATTTTCAATGGCCCCATTTTATGTGGCCTCTTCAGCTTGACACTGAGGTTGTCTTCAGGACTTGAGCCTGGTAAATTCACCACCTAAACCACAAGTCTGTGTTATTTGAGCAAAAGACCCTCCTGCTGGTTCTGAGAAAGAGCCCACTGTAGTCGTCAGTGAGACCCAGTCATGTGCATTCTGCATTATATTAGGGGGAGCATCAAGTTTTTTTAATCTTGATTTTCAGCTTTCCTGTGAATAGAGCAGAGCCTGTGAAGTCACAGATCACAGCTGTGATACCATTTTTCAAACCCCAGCAAACTCGCAGAAACGAACAGCCCCTCCCACTTGAATTAACTTGGGAGACTGATACATGACCCATAAAAGGAATTCTCTACTAAAGCATATTTCTCTTACTTCTCCAAGTACTGTCATGCTGCCTTCTCCTTAACAGTCTCGCCGGCAACAGAGTACGATGGAATGCTGCGAGTCTGTGCAGATGTATTTGCCATCCTGAACTAGGTTTTAAACAAATTGACATTTTATTATGCATTTATTCCAGTCACATTACAAAAAACCTGCTGGTATCATGCCAGAACGTGATATATAATGATGTTGTTTAGCGGCAACTGTGTCATTTGGTGGTGTTGACAGTAAAATAAATTAACATAATAAACATAATTTGCTTAAAAACAGCTAAGCAAAAACAGATGGTTAAAATATTTTGGCAGGACCTGTTAGCCCAGGTTTTCATGTATGGTTAGACATTAGTTCTGTTTACAACATATGTTACATGTTTACTTGATACCTCCTAAAATGCAAATACACTAATCTACAGATATGCTAATCTCTTTAAAAGGGGCGGGATTGCAAAGTTAACTTTAACAAAACTGTTTTTCTTTTTATTCTATTTCAAGAATAATTCTAGGATGCATAAAAGAGAGAGGAAAGTAGCCATAGTACTCTAAGAAACAAATACTAAGGAAGGTGGAGCATAATAACATACTTGTGGGCTGACACAATGGGTCTATTATTGGCCGCTAATACCTACTTGTGTAACTAAATGGTTTGTTGTTCGCTTTCCTAACTACATTAGAACGTACTTTCCCTACTGCGTTGTACATCCTCTGTGTGAGATAATTCCCACTGAGTTGGTCTAAGCCCTGAGACAATTAACTTCCACCTCTTGTCTTATACCTGCTTTCTCGTCTTTTGTGTGTTATAAAATTAAAACTGGAGATTAAAAAAAGGACTTTTAGTTTAAGGAAACCTAGAACTGAAAGGCAGCAGCATGCAGTAAATTAGATTTAATTTCTGGTATTTTTATGGATCCATTTCTAAGTTTTGCACAGCCTGGGTGCAGGCATGTGAACAGTAAGTGCTATCATTTTCAAAATTACATCCACAATATTTTAAAATTCCACAAAAATGTGCATATATTACTCGTCAGTGAAGGAGGCTGCAGCATGGCAGTGGGGAGCATGTCCCTGTGGCTGCACAGAGGTTGGGATGCAACCTGCTGCTTCCCTCTGGACCCAGACAGGGATTTGGGAGTGAGGCTGCCACTTATCCTGACGCGTCACAATGACCAGGCCTACCCCAGAAACACCCTAAGGCCCTGTGCCTCCAAACTCAGTGCACCTGATACCTAGCGAGTGGGACAGAATCTTGAACACAAGCCCGGTCCTGGCTTCCAATCCACGTGTGGGGCAGGTAGGATCAGCCCAGCAGGATCCAGGTGAGGATGGGCTTTGTGTGTGGGGGATCCAGGTATGGGCTAAGAGGGTTCTGTGTGGCGCAGGTTGAGTGTGGATTCCACTGGATGCAGAGTGACTTGTTGGGGAGGGTGTCTGGGTGCAGGGAATGGGACTCTGCAGTGAGGTCCAGGTGAGAGTTTGGGGCTCAGTAGGGGGTCTGGTGTCAGGGTATGGGTCCCATGACCTCTCTCTGTGTGCACAGAGTGGTGCAGAATCCCGCCCCCAGGAGTACCTGCCGGACGAGAGACACCCATCACTGGATATCCTCTTAATGCAACCTCTTTGTTTTATACACTCTATTGCAGCCCAGGAACAGAGGTGGTCACAAAGAACGCTCAGGCAAGTCCCTTCTTCCAAGAGTATCATCCAGACCACCATCTGGGTCCCAGTACAGATGAACCTCTATAAAGAATTTTGAGACATCTCCTCTGGGCATATCTTCGGCTGTGATCATATCAGTTCTTACATGCTAAGCAAGGTCAGCTTTGGTTAGTATCTAGCTTGGAGACTGTGGTAAATTATATTGAAGGGCAGCAGAAAAAATGGTGCTTGAAAATTACATATGGAGGTGGCATTTTGGCCTTTCAGGCAGTCATGGGTTCTGCAAATTCCAGTTTGAGCATATTATATCCTCTACTAATCCCTCCCCAGATGTGCCTTTCTATCGCCATAGCCCTATGCCTCTCTGCCCTTTGTGTCAAACCCCACACAGAGATCTCTCTGCCTGCTGCCCCCAAATTTCACTGAACGTGTCGCTGCCCCAAATGTGTGTCTCTGCCCTAATTCCTCCGCTGCATTTGCAACTTTTCTCTTCTGACTCTTATTTCCCCCATGTTGCTCTGCCTCTTCATCAGCTAAATCTCTCTGCTTCAGATCCCCTCATACATGTCTGGGCCTCAGGCCCCAGCCATCCCTCTCTGCCCCACACTCCACTAATTGTCTCTCTGCTACACATGTTCTCCTGCTCCCTGAATGTGTCTTTGTGTCCTCTAGCTGGCAGCCTTACTAGGCCTGTCCCCACACTCTGCGAACCAGCTCCAGCAGTACAGGGCGTAGCTATGGAACGACAAGGCGAAGCTCTGGAGCTGCAGCTGCCTGGAAAAATCACAGGAGGCAAAAACTCCAGTCCCAGCTGTGCTAGTAAGTAGAGCCCTGCAGGGATACAGCATTTGTATCTGCATTTGCAGCCATCTCTGCAAAGTGAGCCACAGCTCTCTGAGGATACATCTGCAGATATCTGAAGATTTGAGGGCTCTATTAACAGGAATCCTGTGGAAGAAAACTGACCATGCAGCAGTAGCTGCAGAGATTTTTCCAGAGTGGCCTTGGTGAGCCACATGGGGGTGAGTTGCAGAGACTGGACCGGCACTCTGGTTGGGCCAATTATATTTTTCTAGCTAAACTCAGGGCTGCAATCTGTACTCTCCAATTCCTCTGCTAAACCTCAATGTAGCACTCCTATGTGTTGTTAAAAGCCACCAAAGCCTCTGTGACACCATACAGTGGTGAGTAAGTACCCCTAGTAGGCCCAGCAATTGGAGATTTTTTTAGGAGAGAAGGCAATAGGCAGTGTGTTGTTATTTGACATAGCTAATCACAATTATCCATGTCAATGTATTTTATAAGAGAGTGACTGTTTAATGCTCCTGTAAAATGTAGCATGAAAGTATAACTCCATGGTTCTGTAGTAAGAAAAGAAAGCTGACGGTGGAAACGGCAGGGTTTTCCTGAAGAAAATGTTGCATACATTCCTTTTTTATAACAGAAGTGCAAAAACATTTCAAACTGACTTTAAAAATGTCAGCTGGCCTTTTCTTGTTATTGTTGTTGCTCTGCAGCAAATCTGACAAAATATTGTTTGTAAAACTTCTGTTTTATTGCTGTTTAATTGCAAATCTGCATCAGCAAATCAGTTTTGACATTTATTGGGAAACGTTAGATAACAATCTCATGGTGATTTTATGACATATCTGACGTCATTAAAATGTGATGGTTGATAAATTGTAATGTAATGCTATGTTGGATGTCAGAGAATTGCAGTATTTTCTCATGTGAATGCTTTAGAAATGATAAATTAAAGGTTTCAGCTTTCAAAATGTGGACTATAGCAATGTGTTGGTGTGGTATTTATTATTTAAAAAAACATTAAGGAAACAATCAACATAAAAATCAGTGCAGACCACTTAGCTTTCCCAGTTGCAAGTTTCAGACAGATAATACATATGGGAGCTCATGGGACAGCTCTTTCTTACATCCCAAAGACACAGTCACATGTGTGGCATGGACTGAAGGCCGGTTGTGGATGGCTTTGAAAACAATGACAAGACCTGCTGAGCTGGGACAAGATGCTTTACTGCCCAAGACCACCTATTGTAAGGTTGAAGAGTGTTTGTCAGGAAGGTGTGCGCAGATGGGTGGAAAATCAGCGTGGGGATTTCTCGCAGTCCAAGATGAGACAAAGGGAAGTGGTGTCTCTGAGGAAAGGAAACACAGGTAAGCATCAGCAGCCTCTAGAGCTGCAAAGAAGCTGGGCACAGCAGCTGGAAATGAAGCTTTGTGCACCCAGGGCAAAGGGCAAAAGTGAGGACAGGTTTTCAGTTAATTTGGGCTCCCCTGGGTTCTCCCCTCTCAGTCTTTACGCAATCAGCTTTTGAGGGGGTTTTCTGTATATGGGTAACTTTACCCTGCAGTTCTTGATTATAGCGCAGTTATCCATACTGATCTTACCCCAGGCAGCCAGCAGGCCTCTCTCTCACTAGCAACCACTGCCTCTCCCCCGCCACTTCCCTAGGCCCTTCCTTTTCACTATGGGTGTCTCCAGGCTGCCTCCTCTTCATTCTGACCACCTCCCAGTGCCGCCGATAGGGGTAGGGGGTGCATATACAAAACAGGCAGTTACCTCTGGGTGTTTCAAAAGAGCCTGGAGCTCTGGCTGCTGACTGCCCCAAGCCCGCCCCTTCTGCCCTTGGCCCCACCCCTTGTGGGTCCCCCTCCCACTTTGCCCCCTGGCCTGTGGTGCCTCTCAGTGCCACTGCTACCTCCTTGTATTTCTCTTCCAATGGTCTTCAGTGGGGCTGAGAAGCAGCTTGACCCCTACATATAAAAAGGGCAGAAGTTACCTTGCACTAAGGCCAAATAGCAGCCTACAATTTCACATGGCAACGCCCTAGAAACCATGCACTGAGAATTACGGAGCTGTAGTTCCTTGCATATGTTTGGTAGGCATCTCTTGCAGGTTCCCTGCAATCTGGCTGAGCCTCATGGGGTGGGGATGCTGCATTCCCTGGCCTTGTCTTCTCATGCACAGCTAGCCGCAGAGGAAGCATTTCACAACACTTCCTGTTCCCTCAAAAGGCTCTTGTGGTTTCCCTTGGTCATATACAAGATGTGGAGGGGCAGAGAATATGTGTTCACATAGAAGCGTCCAGCTATCCGCAGGAAGCAGAAGGGGGACCGGCACCACTGGGCTTCTCCTGTAATGAGGCAGTTGCCCAGCTCTCTGGGAAGATAGGCAGGTGAGAGGAGTGGCTGGCACTTCAGAGAGAGGCAGGTGTTCCCTTGAAGGTTTAAGTACACTTGAACTTCTAAGTTAATGGGACTTGTGACTAGACACTTGTGAACTGAACTGCAAAGTTCATGTCAGAAATGCCACTGTACGCTGAGCCCCGCAGGGTTTGTGCAGCTTGCCAGCAAACGACATTTACCCAGTGACTGTCACCCCGTCTCTGACAGCTCTGCAGCAAGCAGGAAAAAAACCTCTGAAGATGAGGCGAAGCAGAATTTTTCTTTCATTTCAGTGAGTTTTTGTGTGAAACTAGGTTAATGAATTAACCCAGCTTGTAAGCCTGGGGAGTGAAGGGCATCTTTTCACACACTGCGTATAGCAGAGACATGGTGGTGTCCAAAAGAAATTTAAAGGATCACCACAGGCCCCCTGCATCCAGCTCCCCAAGCCAGGTGCGGACCCTCCACCCAGGTGCCGCTTCCCCTCTCCCTCGAGACAGGCACCCCACCCACCACCCCACATCGCTCATCTGAGCCTCCCCAGGCTGAAGCTGCCCTGGGCTGTCGCTATGCTATGCCTGGGGCTCCCCAGGGCTGGAGGAGCCAGCTCCACTGCTGCTGTCACATGCCTGTCCCGCCGTGTAGTGGGGCGCATGCGCGGAGTGGCCAGAGGGGCACCCCATGTGTGCAGCTCCTGCAGCTCCTTAGAGCTGCCTTTTGCCACACTGCACTAATACATCTGACCAGCTGGGGGTACATTGGACCCTGCGGTCCTACACAGAGCCTTGCAATGTGCTTGGATGCTGTTCTGAAGGGGTCATCATCGCAGGCACTTCAGTCTCCATGGCCCTCTGGCCCTAGGCATCTCTCCTGAGCATACCAGCAGTGATGTCTCTAGCTCCAACACTCAGTCACACAGTGCTCCCTCAAGTACGTCTCTGTTAAATAAATGGCCTTTGCTGGGCTGCGGATGTCGAGTGGAAGAGGAATTCCATACAGTGTTGAAACCATCCTGGAGCTGTCTTCTAAATGACCAAGAGGGCTATTGTGGCCTTTTGAACATTTAGTTTCTGACACGTACACTTAATGCTTGCTCTGGTCAGGTACTGCATTATTCACTGTGCTGCTAAGAAAGGGCAGCGAGTGGGGTGCAGAGGAAGGATCACGAAGGCACAAAGATGAAAGGTTAAAGCCTAAACTGTTACTTTTCATGTTTGCTTTTCACCTGGGGCTCTCAGGGTGTTTTACAAAGTCAGGTATTATTATCCCCACTTCTCAGATAGGAAGACTAAGGGCTAGGAGTGTTGCTCACGTGCCCAAAGCACTAAGCCAGGCAGGGCATCAGGAAATCTGGAGTCTAAATCCCTGGTCCTAACACACTAACTCAGGTAGCTGCCGTATTAGAACATCCTTTAGTCTTGCTGTCTTGCAAGTGTTATCCAATGCTGTTTAGTTTAGACCATCTCCATCATAGTCCCTTTCATTTTCTTTTCAGTCCTTCTTCGGCTTTTTATTTTTCCTCATATGGACGCTCCCTACAAGACTAAATGGCTTGGTTGCCCTTCCATGGACCATTTTTGTTTCCCCCCCTTCTCTGCTTTGTTTGCTTCTCCTGCTGCAGTAGGTAAAACCGATGCCTTATTGCTGGAGAGAAGATGCACTATACTGCATCGTGAATGAGAGGGAGCACTGTTTTGTGTTCAAAGCATAGTACAAGCAGTTGGGCTATGTGGATTTTATTCCTAGGTCTGCAACATTTCATTGTAACTGTGGCCAGTTACTTATCCTCGTCTATGTCTCAGTTTCCACACCTGTAAGATAAAGAGGGCAATACTTACCCATCCTCATGCAGCACCTGGGAAGCTTAATTCATTAATCATTGTAAAGTACTTGCAGATACCGTATTTTGACTGTAGATGCACGAGGAAATGCAAAATAGAATTGATTAATTATACTCTAATCCTATCATGATGGAAGGCTAATAGTTTATTTGCCATTTTGAACCCTGTTGGGTGTTTTTAACCACAGCAGTTAATGGTTTTTAAAGGAAAAAAGGTGTATTTCCATCACTCAAGGTCAGACTCTTTTTTCTAACAATGATCTGTGGAGGCAGCAGTGCGGAATGGGTATATCTTTGCCATGGTAAGCCCAAGGCTGGGGTAGTGTAGTGAATGTCAGTGGGGATGCACTGCAGCCATGGTGTTAAAGGACATTTGCTGCAGTGTTGCTAATCTGGGTGCTCTTGACTGTAAGAACCTGAGTCTGCAAGATGCTTTTTGCTGCACATCAACTCCCACTGGCGTCAAGCAGAGCAGAGGGCGCTTAGCACGCCATGAAGATACTCTGTTCAACACCCTGCAGGACTGAGCCCTAAGAACCTGACACTAAAATTCAGTTGACTATGGAACCAAACCCTTGTGGCTTATTGTGAAGTCGGATCCTGTTTATACAGTTCTTCTGGCCCCACTTCAGCATGTTGGCGCAGTGTCATTCTCTGGGGTTTAAAAAGAGTGTGCGCTTGTGTCCGTGACACACACGCGGGAGGACTTGTCCCTGCTTACCCACACAATGGAGCTGCCATACGACAAATTACATATTTCCTGTGCATTTGCCCCCTCGTCTGCAGTCTGCCTAGTGACTCACGGCTGCTGAGTTTGCTGCTAGCTTCAAACTAATTTGCTTCAAACTCTGAGCAGCCTCCCATAGACACCATTTGAAAACCTCACACCTTCTACGAGCGTGTTTCCCCGCACCTCGCTAATATGGAATGTCACACCTTTGCCATACACAGTTCTCTCCACCCATCACCCTGCCTTCTTATTCAGCACCATCCCTTCCCCTGCATATCCAGGCCTTTCTGTGACTTCCAAGCCAGCAGAGTCTGGGGCCGAAAGTAACTTCAGTTTCTTGCAGGTACTGCTGTATTACCCTCCCCTACTACAGGGAGCTCAGGGCAGGAGACCGGGCAGGGGAAATGCAGTGTGACAGTACTTGTAACTTAAAAAGACTGGCCACAGCGCGGGTGGCTCAGGGAAGGGGGTTGGGACAGGCGCAAACCTCACAGTGGGGGGTGTGAGGAGGGACTCAGAGCAGGGGTAGGGATGTGGGAGGCACAGGAGACAGGAGAGGGGACTGGGAGCGGGGAGAGGTGTAGGAGGTGGGGTTGGGAGTGTGAGAAGGGGCTGAGGACAGAGGGTCGAGAGGTGTATGGGGCTGGGAGTGTGGGGGTGTGCAGGGGGCACGGGCACAGTTGGCAGGGGCTGAAGCCCCCCATTCCGGCTGATGCTGCCTATAGTTTGCTGGTCTCCAGTTAAGCTGAACTGAAGCAATTCAGAGGAGAAATAGTAATAGATGTACCTCACCGAGCTCTGCAACAAGACCTGGAGGCTGGTGAGTGGCCCTCCAGGGGGACACAGTCACTAACCATCACTCTGGCAAAGAACAATAACCTGCAACTGGGTCAAAGTTCCTGGACCAGAAGCTTAATTAGCCACCCCAGCAAAGTGATGCTGAAAGTTGCAGTGACAAGATGGAAGCCACAAGCCGAGAATATCAGCGCTGATTCAGATGCTGCTTCAGGGTGATCAGACATCCTGTTCTTAAGCCCTCCTGAAGATTTCCCGAGCTTTTCTAAAACTCTGAAGAAATGGCCTGTGATTTCTTTCTCCTTGCGTCAGCCCTGGCAGGTCATGCTGCTGGCCAGGTCCCTGCTCACCACCCACCCACGAGGTCCAGTGTCCAATGCTGTGGGTGGGTGTGCCAGGCTGGTGGTGGGGTGAAGCTGCAGCAGGTGAGGCCGGCTGACCCCCCCTGCTAGTACATGACAGCGCTCAGCCAGCAGGGCCTTCTCCCATTCTACTTCCAGGTGGCACTGGCTGCAAGCTGCTTCGATTGTTCAGTGCAGGCAAGTGCCAGAGAGCAGCTGGTTACTTGTCACCTCTGCTGCCCACCCATTGGTCCTTTGCATGTTTCCCCTCTTGTTGGTCTTCCTCAGCTTTGCCCTCCTCCCCCTGCTGCTCCTCCAGATCCCTCCAGCAGGTCATAGCCTGCGCCCAGCACTGTGCAGAGACCCAGCCCCTAGCTGGAGCACTGAGCTCTCCAGCTGCATGGCTTGCAGGCTCCTTCCTTCCCCTGCTACCTCTGGCTGTACCAGTGCCCCAGGAAACCCCAAGGACCTGCGGCCCAGGACACTGGCCAGAGGAGCTGAACCCTACATGTGACAAATCCCTGCATGTTGCTGGCCTGGGGAACCCTCTCGCCACCCCTCCTCCCCCCCCCCACCCACTACAGGAGACTCAGGGCAGGAGACTGGGCAGGGGAAATGCAGTATGAGAGTACTTATAACAAATTAAGCTCTGGTGACGTGGGGGTGGGAGAAAGCAATTTATATCCTAGTCAAACCCTGAGCTTGCAAGCTCCACAGCAGTTCCCTGGGCAGAGGCGTAGCACCTTCTACACAGGGCTGCTCTGCCCCTGGGCACCACCCTCTGCTGAGCCTCCTCTCTGCCTGGGTTCACTGAAGCCCCTGCAATCAGGATCCGTGGGATCTGGTGCACGAAGCATCCTTCAGGCTTAACTCCTGCCTGCCTGCACTCAAGTCCGTGGATGAGAGGTGGCTGTGTTACATCAGTAGCCAGCACTACCCTGGACGTGTTAGTTGCCTTTAGATACTGTATGAGCAGGAAGGGACAAGCTGCTTCCAGCCACACAGGAGCAGGAAGGAAAGGGAAGAGATGAGCTCTGCTAAGATATAGGCCAAGGCAATACTTCCTTGCCGCTTTCCCTGCAGCTGGACGCAGCTCCCGGTCCTTCTTTACCACACAGTACTGGCTGCTGGTTGCTGGCCACAATCTGGTGTGAATTCTGGCAGAAAGCTGGACATGTGGGGCGGGGCATGTGACCATGTATGTTCCTTTCACCCCTAAATTTGTTGCTTTGGGAAGATGCTGTACCAGATTCTAAGTGACACGGGGTCCAGCCAAGCACGGAAGACAGAGATCACTGGCAAGAGAGGGTGGGATTGGTGGGTCTCACATAGACACAACTGTGAGCAATGTGTGTGTGTGTGAGACCCCCCCCCCCCCCCGTGTGAGCAGTAAAGACGTAAAGCTAAGGCAATAAATAAAAATACTCCAACTACACAATATTTCTTTTTAACAGGGGCTCAAGTCAACTTAATGTTAATTTGAACATTTTACCAGGGGTCCTACATTCAGCATAGGGAGAGATGGTCACTAAAGAACTGAAAACGGGCTGGCCTTCCTGCTGGAAGGAGCACCGCATAACAGACTTTTCTGGACTTTGTGTTCTGTGACACCAGCAGGACATCTACTTTGTCTTTGTTGCCTTTAAGAAGGTGTCTGACAGTGTGGCATGGCTCATTTTTGGCAGCTGCGAAGAAGTACAATGTAGGCCATAGCTTAGTCTTATAATTAAACCCTCATGTGCCAAGTACAGTAGTGCAGTTCTTGTCAACGGCACAGCAGGAGAATGGCCTTGCTCCACTGCTGGAGCCTGGCAAGGCTGATGTCTTTCACCCATGCTCTCCTCCTTCCAACCACATATCCAGACATTTCTCTTCTGACTCCTCCACTTGTCCCAGGGATCCCATCCATCTCCTGACGTCCACTCACCTCTTACCCTCCTCTTCTTCTCAACCTCTCACTTTTCCCTGGTGCCTTTCGTTGATAATGGAAGCATGCATTAGTCTCTTCCATCTTAAAATAAAACATACTTCATCTTATTTGCCTCTCCTGCTACTGCGTCACATCTGTTTCATTTATAAACCTATTGAGTATCCTGTCAACAACTGATGGCTGGAGTCCTACTCATCTAACTCCATCCTGAACTATCTCCAATCCAGCTTCTACCTCTGGCATTCCACTGCAACTGCTCTTGCCAGCTCCTGTAATGACCTTTTTCCTAGCCAAAGCTCAGAAGCAGACCTCAGTCTTCATCCACCTTGACTTCTCAGTGATCCTCGACACCATCAATCAGGCTCCTTTTCAAATCTTGTCCTCCCTTGGGCTCTGTGACTCATTCCTCTCTTTGTTCATGTCCTCCTCTTTGCACCAGCAGTGTGTACTTTGGAGGGTCTTTCCTTGTTCCCTCTCCAGTTTTCCGTAGGTGTTTTGCAGGGCTCTTATTTGATTCTCTCCTCTTCTCCTTCTAAACCATCACTGGTCAATCTCATCTGCAAATACAAATTCAGTGATCTCTGTGATGGTAACTCACAGGTCTAGCACTCTCCAGTCATCTATCAGAGTCTAATCTGCAGGTTTCAGCTGCTAATATTCCCTGGCGCTGCTCAACCCCTTCTCAGCCTCTTCTCCATCTCACCTCTTCCAACTGCCATTCCATCCCCAGCCCTACCCCTACTCCACTCCTTCCTCAAAACCCCGCACTGCATCTTTCTGCTCCCACCCTGCACCTGCTCCACCTCTTTCTGCCCCCTGCCCCGGCGCACCCCCATCCCTGCATTTTCTCCTCTTTCCAATGTCTCCTGCATCCTGCAGAGCATCTGTTCCACCATGCTCAGAAGGTGCTGGGAGGGAGGGGGCAGAGTTGATCAGTGGGGGTTGCCAGTAGGCAGGAGTCAGGGAGAGAGGATCCTGGCTGCCAGTGGGTACTAAGCACCTGCTAACTTTTTTCCATAGGCTTTCCAGGCTTGGAGCATTATGGAGTCAGCATCTGTAGTCCAACCAGATTCATTTGAGCTATTTTGGATATCTCATTCATATCTAGACTACTATCAGGTTAGTTGGCATTTGCCAAAACAAAAAGAAGTCCTGTGGTACCTTAGCCCAACAAAGTGGGTCTTTGCTCAAAAAAGCTTATGCTCCAAAATATCGTTTGTCTATAAGGTGCCACAGGACTTCTTGTTATATTTAGACTAAATTACTCTACCTAAACCCACTGACATTCATGGTTGATCCCTTAGCCATGCATCGATAGTATACACTGTTCAAGCTGTCTGGTATATTGCCCTTGAGTTCTGCACTGTCCTGGGCATGGAAACTAAACCCACTCACAAATTCACCACATTTGACTGTATCTTTGCTACTTCAGCTCTGCTGCTGGGTTAGTTATTTTCAGGAAAATGTGTTCAGATTTGGATGGGTAAAAGCATCTGATTTGTATTTGTACCAAAACTCGGCATCTAGTATTCTTATCTAAGTACATATGTGGCCCTCTGATCATACCATGGTAACCTATGATGCTCATATGTGGGGCCTTGCTAACAGAATATAAATTTAATACTTAGAGTTGGGCTTTCAGAAAAAAGCCCACTCTTACTGTAAGCAATATGGTATTTCGGCCAATGAGTGTATGTTTGGATAATAATTTAAATCTCTGTAAATTATTGCATAATAATAATTAACTCCAGTTAAACAACAAAAACAATGTTACTAGTCTTCAGCTACTCCATTATTAAAGAGGAAATACAATAAAAGCTGCCAATTTACAAGCACTGAAATAAAGTTCCCCAGGGAGGTGAAAAGTCAGCACGCAGCTTGATAGCCACTGTGAGGCTCCCTGTTGAAGAAACACGACCGCTGAGAAATGAGGCAAGTGGGCAGCTCCTCCTCACTGCTTGTAAGAATTGGCGAGGTAGCACAGCCCTTATTTTTTCTGGATAACTTTTTCCTAAATGAGCTATAGAAATGTCAAACATTTTCCAAGCGAGGTTCCAGGTAGAGTCGATCGACTTGCACATCGGAGAAAGCACTTACTCTGCAAACTTCACGAGCAGACGTCAGAGGTTTGGATCCATTTTACATTATTAAAGACGCAGGTGGCCCATTGGCACCATTGATTCAGCACTGGGCAGCCACAGGGCACTGGCGGGAAGGCCCAGCATCTCATCATTTTTCCCGAAACACCGTCACTGCTAATGAGGCAAACTAGGCAGAGCTGAGCTATAAATCTCACAATACATATTTTTTTTTTTTAGTAAAAATTAAGTGTGAGATCCAGTTTTAAGAAAATAGCGAAATTGCTATGGTGAATATGTTTTGTTTTTCACATATAACAGGACAGGCACTAGTTCTTTCATTTCTGTTTGGATCAAAGCAAATGGACTCCACTGTCCCCGTGTCTTGCTCTCTTACAGATTTCCAGCAGTGCCTTGGCACTTCATGGCCAGGTCCTTGTCATCTCGCACATCGTTAGAAACCCTCTGATGGCAGATGAGCAGCAAGGTGTAGTACGCAGTGCCCATATATGTTGGTTACTTGCACACCTACTCTTCAGATTTCCTTTGCAAAGGTCTTGATCCTGCAATGTTCTCAGTGCCTTCAGCTCTCATTGACTTCCTCTGGCATTGTGTTCTGTAGGAGCGTCTTCTTTCCCGACACCTCTCTGCCAGTCTGTCCTCTAATTTTTTCCATTCGTGTGCAGAATACATGTTGTTATAAGCACCAAGAGATGTGTGGGTGTACACCACCAGTAGCGACATAGGCTGCTGACTCTGGGAGCTCCTCTAATTAGCTGGGTGGCACCTAAATCTCTTCTGGGAGGCCATCCAAGTGTTCAGCTTACCAAGAACACTGCTCTCTGCTGTTGGCTGCCTCTCCAGATGACTGAGCAGTGCAGGTCAAGAGAAGCTAATGCCTGAAGCACCATTAACTTCATGGTTAACCTCTTGAATATCTGTGAGGACTTGAGCATGCCCCATTAAGCAGCTGCTCTCCATCTATTCTCCTGTAAAGATACTGTTTTTTCTTCAGTTATATTGTAAGGCCTGTTGCTATATTATAACGCCTAACGCCTATGGCCTTTGTCTGCTGTCAGACTGAAAGAGCAACAGCCACTATCTGAGAAGCAGGAAGTCACATCCGCTCCTTGCATTATATCTAAATTACATTAAGGAGTACAATATCTCACTCTTAAGAAGGAGACCATGCCCTAATGGCACCCAATATCACCAGAAAAAGAAACAGATCTCAAAATAGTTAAAGAAAACTTGGTTTGATAGCATGTTCTGTGATAAAGAACTACTTATCAATAGCTCAGGTTGTGAAATCTTCAATTCTTTATTGTTCTGTCACTATGGTCCCCACCTCTTTATTGTTTCTCTGCATGATCTCTGATTCTTGAGATTAATTGTTTCTGTCTGCTGTATAATTAATTAATTTTGCTAGCTGTAACTCAATTAAGGTGGTGGAACATGGCTGGTTAAAAAATTATGTTATAGTATTTTAGGATTAGTTAGTAAAATTTTAGTATAATGATTGGTTAACTTATAGCTAAGCAGAACTCAAGTTTCACTGTATAAACTGGAGTCCAAAAGGAAACTCTTGGGAACCAGCTCCAGGACACAGACCCAAGATCTGCCAGATCTCATCACTCCACCAATGATAACATGCAGAAACTGGAGTTGGAGTCGGTCCCCAGATGGACCTGATCTTGACTGGCCATCAAGAAAAGTTCACCTCACTGACTGGGAGTGGTGAGCATTGTATACTTAGTGTGTGCATTCTGGTTTTGTTGATTGTTGACAGTGATCACTTGTTGCCAAGTACGATTGTCTTCCATTGGAGTTGTGGGTCTGCAGGTGGCTATGTCCTATTCTTGATCCACAAGTTCTAATACAAAACAAACCAGCAGTCCTGTAGCACATAAAAGACTAACAAAATAACGTATTAAGTGATGAGCTTCCATGGGAGAGATCCACTTCTTCCAAACTGGAGTTTGTGGGTCTGTCCCACAAAAATTCATCATCTAATAAACTATTTTATTAGTCTTTAAAGTGCTGGTTTGTTTTGTGAAGATACAGACTAACACGGCTACCTCTCTGGAAGTTCTATTACAATGAAGACAGATGTTTTAAGGTCCAGCAGGAGGCTGTTAACCATGCCTGAAAGCTAGTCTCACCTTCCTCTTGTGCCTCAGCTTGTCGGTGGGGAAGTTCAAAATGCAGGGAACTTCTCTCCATTTTAAGAGATCCATTTCCCACGTGTCTATGTCAATATTGCACTTCTTTAAGTAAGTCTTCAGGAAGTTCTTATAACACTCCAATTGTCCTTCTACATTACAGTACCCTTCTTTCAGATGAGAGAAGAGGGCCTGGGAGGTTTTGGGAGGTGATGATCTGGCATCTGGATAATGTGACTAGTTCATTGTCTCAATACTTTGGTAGTCTTTGCCTCTTCCAGAACACCGATGTTGGTGTGTCTATCTTCCCATGATGATTGTTAGTAAGTAGAGGTTAAGTAGGATATTATTGTATAAGCTCTCTCACTGGGAAAAGCCCCCTGATACCCACTGAGTTTAAGATTACACCCAAGGTGTAAGGGTGAAGCCTGAGCCCTAGGGATGGGGAAAGGTGGGTGCCTATATTGAGAAGGTTGCATCTAAGCCCTAAGTATGGTGTGTGAATGACAGAATTTTGTGGAGGTAACAGAGGGGAGGTGAGACTCTGGGATTTAATGCCTGAAGCAGCATTAATTCTTTCATGGTTAGCCTCTGGACTATTTGTGAGGTTTTGAGCATGCCCCAATAAGCAGCTGCCTGCCTTCTCTTTTCTCTTCCAATCTATGGAGTCCCCACTCTGTGGAGAGGCTTACTCACCACCCGGTTACTGACACATCCATAGCGAGGGCACTTCTATTCCCATGTCCCATGCTAGAGAGGTTACCAGTGGTAGCCGCCTGTCCTATGTTAAGTACAGGGGTATCTCCGAAACCTGGAGTATTTCAAAAACGGGAATGACCTTTGTGAAGGGTGTGCTGCAGTGAGTGATGTACAAGTGTTAGACACGAACAGATACAATGAGAACTGACTCAAACCACATGTTCCTTTTGGCAGCTTGTGCAGATGGCTTGCCCTCCTCACTGCCTGAACAGGGTTTGGCCTATCTTATCAGGGCCATGAAAGCTGAAGCCAGCTGAGTACTCAATGAAATAGTTGGAAGGATGTAAGGGGCCAGCTGGCAACTGCTTGGAGAGCTATGAAATAAGCAAAGCAGTACTATACTGGACCTCCTTCAAAATGCAGCAAAAGAGAAGAGGGAAGGGCAAGGTATGGAGACTGGTTTGCAGTATGACGAGCCTTATGGGCTTTCCCTACGTTCTCCGGTATCAGGGTTGTCAGAGTGCCTCTGGAGACAGATTTATGTAAAAGCCCTGGAAGATGCACCTGTTTCTCATAGGTTTCATCTGAAATCCATCAAAAAGTGTGTTTTGGCAGCTTCGCTCTTGTCAGGTTCATCCAACCCAGCAGTTCAGGGAGAAATATAACGTAAAACCAAATCCCAAGGAAAGGTTCACGGAGCCCTCTCTGGAATGTAATGGCTTAGCCTCCTGCACTTTGAACTCCACAGAGTGCTAGAATAATGCCCTCATGCTGTGCTTGGCTCACGCTCTTCAGGGGATTTTAGCGTTGCTCTAACCATTCGCGGCATTACAGCCCCACGCAGGAAAGAGCACAAGAAAGTTCTCGGCACTGCTGCACTACACGAGAGTTCAAAGCAGGGAATGTACTAATGGCTATCACACTATTGGCTACCAGAGTAAATTAAAATCTCCTTTTCCACTTGAAGACCAACAGACGTGTAGGAAAAGGTTTGCAAATATGAGACGCTTCTTAAGGCTAATTATCGAAGCAATAGTCTCTATTGGTGCCATTTTAACGTATGCATGTGATTAATTAACATGCTAATTAAAGAGCTTGTACATAGAGAAGTCTCCTTGTAGCACTTATCTGAAAATTCCAGGGGGAGCCATTGTCTGTGTCCATTCCATAGATGTGCTCAGCACTGCCAGACCTGTTGCCTTTTATTAGGTACACTACCTCAACATTATCTCCTGTCAGACTGAGCTTTAATGTCAGGCATCTGGCAAGGGCTCTGTTTCAGCTACTATGACACATGTCTGACTTACCGGACAAACTGAAATGAAGGTGGGGTATTAACACTTTGTTTTTCCTTGGAATAACCCCAGGAAAAATTAATAGTCTAGTAACATCTTGGAAGATCAGTTCACTTATGGAATGTTTATCCAGGTCAGAAACCATTACACTTAACACGCAATAAAATATTATGGTGATTTATTATGGGAGGAGCCTCTCAATTATATTTAATGAGTTTCCATTATATCAGTTTATTAGAAATGAGACAGTCCTTATTAAAACCAGCTGATGATTAAAGTAAAAATATTATCCACATTTTGGGGTAAATATCTTCATCTAGCTAAATGGGGAAGAGACGTATAAATCAACCTGCGAATGGCACTTCCCTCCTTAAACACAGGCTACGTAAAAAAGCAATGGTTTTGTTTAATCCTGTAAACAGAGCCTTAGTTTCACTAGAAAATTGCATTTCAGGTTCTGCATAATGACTTCAGTGTAGTTTTGTTTTTACATTAGGAAATTTGTTAGATAAGGTGTGGGAATGAAAGACGCCAGCTTCCACTGAACTAAGGAAAATTCAATTTATAATCAGACACTAAATCAATTTTGTCTTCCACTAACAAATGATGGCAGGGGTTTTGTCCAGGGAGGCAGTGAGATAGTTTTACAGCCCACCTTTTGGGACACCTAAGGCTTCCATTTGGATGATTTATTTTTGGCTTTAGTTTGCATTTCTTACATGGTTTGTATGATGCATTAAGACATGTTGGAAACCAAATAGAAAAATAACATTTCCCCATGTGCTGCAGTGCATCAAATGCCTAAAACAATGGTGCAAAATATCCCTGCAGAGAGGATTATTGTCCAATGCTCATTTTTTCTTGTGCTACTTACATGGGAAAGGAAATTTTATGGAAGTGTTTGTGTGCTTATTTCGGACAGGGCAATATGAAAACTGAATTAATGGTGTTAAGGAGTGCAATGTAACATTAGTTACATTTTTCCACTCCCCAAACTCCCAGTGGCTTTATTTTCCATTGATAGGAATAGGAATTGTGCGTGTGCAAGGATTGCAGCAGTAAGCCCTACATTTTTATGGACCAAAGTCCTGATTTTCAGAGGTGCTGAATATTCTTAATTTCCATTAACACCTGTGGATTTTTCTGGCTTGTTTTAAAGTCCACTGGAGTTAAAAGCACTCAAGACAGAACTGGGTCCCAGTTCCTGGTGTCATTGTTCAGGACTTTATTACACACGTAGTGTGAGTACAATGTGCCATGTAGCTTACAGATTTGGCCCTACATTTTGAAAATGTCTTAAGTTTACTAACACTGAATAACTAGCAGTGAAACAGAAAGCTTCCAGCTTAACGGTTTGGTTATATAGCTCGAGACCCAAGAACTACAGCTCAGCCATTGGAAGCCTGACAGTGCGGGAGACTTCCAAGGTGTGGTATGTAAAGTTTATTTTATAATTTATTTAATTAATCACCCCTGGTGAATGAGCCACACCTGAAACAATATTTTTCTACCAAAAGTTCTGCATCTGCTTCCTTTTCAATCCCTGGGAGTTTGTCCAGTGACTTCATTGGACGTAGGCTTAGTTTGGACTTAAGCTGGAGCTGAGGGCACACTAAGCACTCCTCAAGAGGGGTCTAGCAGCCTGCAGAATCAAACTTTGATACAGCAAATCTGTATTTGAAATCTGCTATTTTTTTCTAGGCTGCTTCAGAGGCTGTGTACGCGAGAGCTGGCATGCCTTGCAATTCCCTGTGGAGGGATACAGTGTTCTTGGTGGTTATGATATTTTCCACTTGTGAAAGGTGGCTTGACAGCCCTGGAGACTTGAGCACTCTATTTCCCACAGACGCTGTGGCTACTTCTCCCACACATCCTCTCCAAGGTGGTTTCATCTTGGCTGGGGGGGGGGAAATCCACCTCTCTGAGCAGGGCAGGAATCAGTTCCATTCCCATGGCCCATTTAATCCTTGGCTTCCCTACTGAGGAGGTCAACAGGGATCTTAATTCCAAAGTTTTCGATGATGGCTTTTATAAGGAGGCTCCTGTCAATTAGTGAAACACTAGAGCACCAGTCTCATGTTATATTCTCAGGGGGTACGAACCTGCCATGGTTACTAGCTTCCTGGATTTTATTTGTCTCAGTTAAATTAGATTTGACTGTAAATAATGGCACGTGGGCTTTCATGCAGCACTAGAGGAAAGTGTCACGATTCTGCTCAGCTGAGGTACTGGAACTGGAGTGCTTAGGGGTGCGGTGGTACCCCCGGCTTAAAGTGGTTTCTATCATTTCAGCTATGTCTATACTACAGAGATCTTTCAAAAGAAGCTTTTCTGGAAGGTTTCTCTTCCCAAAGAACTTCTTTCAAAAGAGTGTGTCTACATGCAAAAAAGTGGATCAAAAGAGTGAGCTGCTCTTTTGAAAGAGAGGATCCACACAGCCCCCGTTCTTTCAAAAGAATGGGCCAGGGATCGAAAATGAAGACTGTTCTTTTGAAATAAGGGCCCTGCCGAGTGTCTACACACATTTCTTTCCAAAGTATCACAGAGGTAGCCGTGTTAGTCTATATCTTTGAGAACAACAAGAAGTCCTGTGGCACCTTATAGACTAACAGATATTTTGGAGCATAAGCTTTTGTGGGCAAAGACCCGCATCAAGCTTATGCTCCAAAATATTTGTTCGTCAATAAGGTGCCACAGGACTTTCTTGTTGTTCTCTTTCTTTCTAAAGAAGCTTTAGAAAGGGGGCACTCTTCCAGAAATGCAAAAGAAAGAGTGATTTCGGAAGGAGCACCACATTCTCTGAAAAGAATGCTTTTCTGTGTGCAGCTGCTCCATGGGCTCTTTGAAGGAGCCCCCTTTGGAAAAATTTTTCAAAAGAACTAGCTAGTGTAGACACAGCCTTAGTGGGTTTATAGTTTTGTTCAATGGCTTTCAGCACCTAAACTATACAAATTTTTCTAACACCACAGCTACTGGGATGTTAATAATTCAGCAGACAACGCTTGAAAATAATACACAGATATAGAAAGATGCCCAGTGGCTGGAGTTGGGACACCAGATGGGGCAGGTTCTGGGTTACTAAAAAGAATTTTTTCCCTCATTATCTGCCTGGTGGGTCTTGACCAGATGGTCAGGGTCTAATTGATTCCCATATCTGAGATCAGTCTTGAAGGAATTTTCCCTCAGGTCAGATTGGCAGAGACCCTTGGGAGTTTTCATCTGCCTGTGCCATATGGGACACAGGTCACTTGCTAGTCTGAACTTAGAGTGAATATTGGTTTCTCTTAAACTTGAAGTTTTTAAAGAAAGATTTGAGGACTTTGGTAACACAGCTAGAGCCTACAGCCCTGTCACAGTAGTTGTTGGGTGACATGCTGAGTCCTGGAAAACAGACTGATCATGATTGTTCCTTTCTGGCCATAAAGTAGTATGTATTCTAAGTATTCTGGTGGGTTTCTACTCTGGTGTGTGCCACGGAACCCTCTTGAAATAGTGTTTTTCTTTTGGATTCTGTACAGCCATGTTGAACTTTATCTAAACCAGTTTTACATGACCCAGCCGGAGAGCGACTCTTCCACAGTCTGGTGCATCTCACCAGAGTTTGTACGCTAATGAAAATACACATTTTCTTTGTGTAAATTCATCCACTTCACTAAGTTTTATTCTATATGAACCACTGGGAATGTTCATAGCATTCAAATAGTTGTAGATGGTTATCATATCCTCCTCCCTTACTCATCATTTGGCCAAGCTATTCATATTGAATTCATTCAGCCTTGCCTCATTTCGTCATTCCCTCCAGCTGCTGTTTTTGATTCTTTGAATTCTCTCCAATTTGTCAACATCTTTGTGGGCTTGAGAGCCTCAGAAACGAGTGCAGTATTCCAGGTGCAGTCTCAACAGCTTCCTGTAACCTGGGTCAATCACAGCCCTATTCTGAAATGGGATACCTCTGTGTGCACAGCCTCAAATCACACCTGCTTATTTTGTGTCCATGTTGCAACTCCAACTCCAGTGCATATCTAATGTGTTGTCTGCTATCAGGGCTCTGCTTTCCAAGTTTCTCCCTCTTGTTGAATAGCTATGTTTTGGATTATTTCCCCCAGCTGTACTAACTTCCATTTTCCCAGGCTCAGTCTAATTCTTGTATTTCCTGCTCATATTTCTAACCTCTTAGTCCTTCTGCACCCTTCTCTGTTGCTTTCAAATTGTCTGGGCCAAAATCTGGAGAAAATGGAGATGAGCCAGCATTTGAGTCCAGGAACACGGCCAGCCATTTTGTAAAGGAGCCCTCCAGTTCACAGAATGCCGTCCCTTCACTGGTTACAACAGCGAGCGTCAAGTTGACAAACCTTGCTTGCTTTTTCTAGCATCACTGACTGATTTCCAAGAGATGTGTTGTAGTGCTTTGCAGGCACACATTTGGGACCACAGAGGCTTTCAGAACTACACCTCCCAGAAGAACCTGCCCTGTGCCCCATGTGTCAGAGGAAGAAAGGAGCAGAGAGAATTGTCAAACAGAGGCTTTTAAAGTTCAGCACCGAAATGAACATGTCCTGATTTACAGAATTGCTGAGTGCTTGTAGCTTCCATCAATAACTTGGTTGATATCTTCTACAAAAGAAGAGAGACTCTTTGCAGGGCATTCTGGGAGATGTAGGTCTGATTACAATGGCTTTCAGGTGCCTAAGTGTCTGAGGATTGAGATCTGAGAGTTTGTGCCATTGCTGTGCTTCAGAGCTCTAGCATGAATATTTTCTCCTCAGCAAAGTTCTATAGCAGGTCCAGCCCACCCAAAATACCTTCCACTGCAGCCACTGGATTTTCCAAACCCAAACATTTAGTGAGCTCCTGCTTTGTTTTATTTTATTTCATTTAACAAAGGTTACTCTCAGTTCTTGGATGTTATCAGCTGCTTCATAGCCTTTCATCAGTGTAACGCTCACTTCCTGAGGGCCTGTTTTCCACTTGATGACTGAGGCACTGCCTCTGCTGCCAGGAACTGAGCATTTTTAATTTCACTGCCCTGAGGTTTGAGGAAAATGGGTCTCTTACAGGAAATGGTTTAGGTTTCATCATTTCGCTAGGTTGTAAAGGATCCTACAGACTAATACTCACTGAAACGAGTTTTAATCCCTAGAACGGTCTTTCATATCCAGATGTCTGACACCTGGATGGTAAGTACTCAGTATGTGGGAGGGGGCTCAGGGTCACATGGTACCGCAGCGGGGGAATGGAGGGAGAGGATAGCCCCCGCTTTGGTGGCAGGGATCCTCTTTACAAACTGATGAAATGGGGTTGAACAAAACAAGGGCATGTTCAGTATGCTATGGGCTCAAAACCAAGTATGTGATAAGTGCATTTTCAGCTCCACAGGCAGCTTCTGCCAAGAGAATCCAACAGTCCTAACCATGACCATGGAAAATGCAGAGACCTCGATCTTCTGTACAGCTGTAGCAGCTGCAAAGTCTCTTCCAGCATAATTGTGCTGGACTGAAAAAAGGAACTTGCCACCCCAGCCTGGTTTCTGTGGACTGTGTGGCACTACCAGGCCTACCTCCACAAATGCGTTGACCTGCCACCTAAATCCAAACGTCACGGCCTCAAAACCTCCACCAATCTGCTCTCGCACATTGTAGGGGCCTATGTTTTTTTTTTTTCTGGTAAAGTTCCTTAGGCAGCTGAAAGTGGGCCAGCAGAAATGTGGGCAGATGCCCCAGACTAGCTGAGGCCTGTGTCCCACTGGGAACTTCAAAGCTGGTGTTCTTTCGCCTTTCTCAGATGTGGGCCCTGGTCGGGTGGACATTCCTGCCACTGCCTAATGGATGAGCCATCAGACACTATGCCACATGGCTGCTGTGGGAGCTGCAGCCCTACTTCTTTAGCTGGGAGAGAAGAACATTCACCTGTCCTGTGGGAAGCCAAGGTTCACGTCTCCCCTCTGCTTGCTCTAGTGAAAGAAGCTGAATTGTACTTTTCTCCCCCCGGGAGAGTACCCCAAGTGGTGGGCAATGAAGTGTTCTGGGGCAGGACTGCCTCATGCTTGCCTGTTGATGTGGTTCTAACTTATACTAATACTTAAATATTTATTGAGCCAGAGCATAGGAATGTGACTCTATACCCACTTTAGGGTGTTTACTGGAGATACAGGAGATCCAAGTTCCAGTCCCTCTGGTGAAATGCATAGTTAATTAATCATGCACAGTGAAACAGCTCCAGCAGGAAAGAGTGAGCAAGGGCTGCCCTAGAATACCCTGCTGCCTAGTGGTTAGGGCACTCCTCCAAGGTGGGAGCTAAGGCTATATCTATGCAGCCAAAAAAAAAAACCCCACGGCAGTGAGTCTCAGAGATCAGGTGTACAGATTGGGCTGCAGGGCTCTTGTTATACTGCTAAATGTAGCTATGTGGATGTGCCAACTTGGGCTGGAGTTCAGGCTGTAAAGCTTGGGGATGGGGGATGGTCTTCAGAGACCAACCACCACCCTGAGCTGGAACAGCTACGTGCTATCCAGTGCAAACTTGACTCTGCAGTTTTGGGCTTTGGGACTTGCTGTGAGGTTGCTTGGATTTTTCTTTTCTTTTGTTTTTTATAGGGTAATGTCTACAGTTCCCTTAGCAGGATCTAGCCCTGATCTTGTGGCGCTCACAGGATTGTCCGTAGCTGGCCGTATGGCTTCCAGTGTTCAATTGCCATGTGTCAAGTCCTTCTTTGCAATAGCTGGTCTCACTAACCCTTGGCTAGCTTGGCCAGTGCTGAGCCGTCTTCCGTTTGCAACCAAGAGCTTCTGTGGCATCACTGGTCATCTGAAAAAAATGGATTTTGAACATTCAAAGGGTAATATTAGTGGGCATTAAACAGGATTCTGAGTTACCTAGTGACAGCTGTCTATTTCCTTCCTAAGGAAATAAGAATGCAAAGCCTGACTCTTCGCCATGGATTTCCCATGATAAAATATACATTATTAAAACCACTTCCTGTTCTTGGGCTGGGAAGGAGAACAGACTCTGTATACGTATGGGCCACCCCCAAGGATTTACGGCAGGTTTTCGGGTAGTATGATCACCTCTGTATCGCTTGATTACTAAATGGACTCAGTCTCATTCAGCCATGTCCATCCCTCCACATCTTGCCCCTCTCCAGCTCTGAGCAGCATTCCCCTCTCCTCCCTACTGTTGTCCATTTCTCTCTCTGTGCCTGTCAGTCATTGAGGGGGCCATTTAGGGCTCTGGGGCACATAGATTTAAAAAAAAAGAAGGGGGATGGTGCTTGGTCCTGCCAGGAGGGCAGGGGACTGGACTCGATGACCTCCCAAAGTCCTTTCCAGCTCTATGAGGTGTGTGTGTGTCTCCTGTCACTGTCCTGTCTCCACCTCCTACCTCAGTAGCTGGGTTGCAAACAGGTGGTACGGAAGCAGCCATATGCTGATTCTATATCACCTGATATAGGTGAGCAATGTGGCAGTGCAACTCTTCTTTGGGGAGTAGTCCCAGTCCACCTTATCTCTTTGGTGGAAATCCTGCCCTAGCTTCAACACAAATACCTCTGTTCTTCTCCTAAAACACTCAGAAATTTGCCCTGCTCCAAACGATTAAAAATTCCAGAGACTAAATATTGCACAGAACACAACAAGAAGCATTAGCAACCACTGTAAATGTCGAAGAGTCCAAACGATCTATTTTACAGTTCTGGAAACACACTAGGCGTGTAGTGTATTTGATGTTCTTGTACTACAGTTACAAGATCTGTACAAGAGGGACTCTTCCGAAAAGGAATCCTCTATGGCACAGTATCCTGCCAAAAGTATGGGGCTCAGCTGGGAGGCACCGAAGCTGTTCAGCACACCTTTGTCTTTCGAGAAACTCAACTTTTTTGCAAAAGGCGATGGCAGTGCAATGACAAAATACCTCACAAATGGAATAAAAAGCAGGCACTAGTGCATCCAGAACAAGAGCTGTTGTAAAGCCAAGAGCTAAAAACTAGCAGCAGGTGATTCCCCCCCACCCCATACTGGGCTAGATGTGGGTAATGTTTCCTGACAGTTTTGAACCAAGACAACACAAGGGTAACTCATGGAGAAGTGGAAGGGGGGAGCTGGGCACTTGAGGGAGGAGTGGGAACTGATGGCTTTCACTCCAGCAGGGTTTGGCAAGGTGCTCCTTGCAGTAATTAGTGGTGGACTGAAGCACCTTTCTCTGGGCAGCGCAGCAGGGTGAAAAAATGTAGCAAGCTAGCAAATCCCAAAGCGAACAGCTGTGTGCCAGATATCCATAGCTGATGTGTGCCAGATGTAGGCCACTGCTGCACTGGTCATGGACCTGCCAGTTGCTTTGCTTGTGAGGAAGATCGGCTGAGGGGACGGGGGAAAGGGGGAAATGTGAGAGGCTGCAGCATAAGGTTACATGTGCACACCCTGCCAAGTCACACAATGCTTTTTTCCCTTCATGGTTACGATTCCCTTGTGCCTTTAATTTTGGCTGCTCTAAGTGAGCTTCACCAACGTGCAGAACTGGAAAATTTTCCAAGCACACCCTGCCCTCCCGAGCGCATCCACCAGGCAGCCCTTCCCCTGAGCTCACCCAGGCCTAATAACAGCTAATAGCTGTAAACAAAGTAAAAGCCACATGACTCTACTGTGCTGCTCCGCCACCAAATGCGATCCTCTCCAAGCCTGCATGCTCCCGCTGCTGAGATGCCTTTCATGTGACAGGCCCTGATCCATTTGTCCTGCGATGGTTAAGTGGCACTAGGCTGTTTTTCAGGCACATTTAAGAGGGTAATGCCTGATGGGCCAGCTCATGTCCCACGATCCAGTGCATACTCAGCATCACCCCCAGCCTGCAGAAAGACTTCATTGTTGCGCAAGGAACAATGCATATTCTGTTGCTGGTGGTATGCCAGTCTTCCTCCCCTCCCCCCGCCCCCCCCCCAGCAAACCCCTAGGCTAGTGGAATCAATAGTTCCATTATAGACGAAAGGCCTCCTTGAGTCATTCAGCAAATACATCGTACATACTAAAGGAGTCTGTGACTTCCTTATATGTGAACCCAGCCACACATAATATAATGGGCTGGTTTCTGTGTGTTCAACAGTGTCCTCTAGGGGTGGATTAACAAAGTGCTCCAGCATTTAGCCATTTGCTAATAGCTTGCTTTCTGGTGGCTGGCCTGAAGCGAGCTCATAAATGATCATATACCGCCCTCCTCTCCTCCCCGCATTGGTGGAGTATCCATTAGCTGTGGTCTTTGGCACCAAATGCCGTGATTAGCGCAGAGAGAAGAAAGTGTGTGTGTCGAGGAGGAGGAGGGGGGAAGGGGGAGGAAATAGTTGTAAACATTTTGTCAAATTTGTCCCCCCCATCCTGGAGCCTGGACCCTCTGCCCAGAGCTTGTGCCCCTTCCTGCACTCTGACCCCCCCACCTCAGCCTGGAGCTCCCTGCCACACTCCAAACCCCTCATCCCACACTAACCACAGCACCAGTGTTTCCTGTAAGCTGGTCACTAGTGTGGCCACTTGTGAGAGATTCATAAGAACCTAAGAATGGCCATACTGGGTCAGACCAAAGGTCCGTCTGGCCCAGTAGCCTGTCTTCAGACAGAGGCCAAGTTCAAATGCCCCAGCCAGAGTGATCAAAACAGGCAATCACCAAGCAATCCCTCTCCGGACACCCATTTCCAACCTCTGACAAACAAAGGCCAGGGCCACCAGTCCCACCTAGCTTGGATAATATCCAGCTACCATGCAAATGCTGCCCGGCTGATCAGCAGAACACCCACAGCAAGGGGGTTTTGGTTCCAGTGGTGGTGCCCATTTGCCCATGCCTTGGTGCACATAAAATATTCTGCACGGAGGGGGCAAAAGCCACCCACGGATGATTGAAGATTAGAGGGAACATTTCCCTGCACCCTCTCAAACCAGACAGAGTCCTCCCCCTTGCTGCACCCCAAAGCCTTCTCCCACAGCCTGAGCCCCTTGCTTCTGGCCCCTTCCCAGAGCTCTCACTCACTCCTGCGCCCCAACCGCCTGCCCCAGCCTGTTGAAAACGAGTGAAAATGAGGGTGGGGGTGGGGGAGTGCATGTATGTTGGGGTGGGGGAGGGTTTGATGGTGGTGAATGGAGTGAGCCAGAGCAGGGCTGTGGAGAAAGGGCGGGGCCTCAGAGAAGGGGTGGGGCAAAGGTGCTTGGGTTGTGTGATTAGAAATTTGTCAATGCTGGCTTGAGCTAAACAGCCAAATCTATCAAAGGCAGTAAGAACTACATGGTCCAGCCCCCAGAGACAGAGACAAGCCCAGAACCACAGACTCTGTAACCCCACTGAACAGAGGCAGGAAGGGACCCTGTTTGAAAACCCTAGCTGAAGACTGGCTCATCTCCCGGTATTGTGCAATGGCAGCCATGGGGCTCTGCTCATGTCCGAAAATAGGACTGACCCTCAGGCCCTCACAAGCCTGCGTTGGGAGTGCTGTGGGCCTGTGGTTGTGAGGGCCTGAGGTTTAATCCTATTTTAGGACATGAGCGGAGCCCCATGGCTGCTGTTGCACAATACCGGGAGATGAGCCAGTCTTCAGCTAGGGTTTTCAAACAGGGTCCCTCCCTGCCTCTGCTCAGTGGGGTTACAGGGTCCGTGGTTCTAGGCTTTTGAAACTGCAAGAAAAACAGTCGGGGGGGAAGAAAGCAGCAGTGTGTTGCTGCAGCATTCCCTCAAGTGGCTGAGTCTCTTTGTGCAATACATTATTGATGGTGCACTGTGCTGAATGCTACACTGCTCTGTGTCGTGTCATATGCCTTCAAGACGTAATTGGCACTCGCACCCTGTGCGCTCTTAGACTCCAAGGACGGTGCAATAATTCAATTGTAAATTTTAAGCGCGAAATGTTAAATTCTCAATTTTGGAAAAAAAAAAAAAAAAAAAATCCTCAAAATGGCCTCCCACATTGAGCCCTGCCTCACCCCCACCTCCCACTCCCTTGGCAATGGCAACTGTATGCAACATTGCCCAGATAAAGCAAGCAGCATAGGAGATCACATTTTGGGTTGTGTGACTTTCCAGGCCACCCATCTGTAGCAAAAGAGGGGGGCTGATTGCTCCTACAAGGAGGGAGTCCTGCTGTCCTAGGTGCTCCCTGTCTCTTGCTGACAAAGAAGCCGACGCTTTGTGACTGGCCAGTTAGCAGGATTTAGCCAGCGTGAAAGCTGCCTGTGTGCTTATGACTCCAGGGTTACTTTTCCTCACCTTCATTCCTTTACCCTGGACTGTATAAATTGGCAATCGGGTTGTTTCGCCATATGTAATAGCCTTAACTAGCTCCCCTGAACTTTCTACTTGGCCTAGCCTAGCACAGCTTGGAAGTTTAGCAGCCCACATTAACTTGCTGTTAGCGTCCATTTATTTTGGAGTGTTTATAGCTGTTCAGCACTTTCCACTTTACGTTGCTAGCTGTGCAGCACACACCAATCACACTAAGCCAGTAGCCAGCACTTTTTTTTTCCTTTTAGAGAACCTGCAAATAGTTTTCTGTGAAATTTTATCCTTCAGAAGTTAGTGTTGCTTTCAACCAAAAAAAACGCACGCTTTTTTCTGGGCTGTACCCTGAGTTTTTCTACAGCACTTACTAATGCACTGAGCTCCAAAGCAGCTCCCTTAATTAGCCTGAAGTGCCACCTGCTGGTTGTATGCATTAACATCACATTTCTCTCCTACTCCTTTGCTACGTGCAAACACTCTGTGATTCAAATGGTGCTGTAATATTCATAGAATTGTAGGGCTGGAAGGGACATCAGGAGGCCACCGAGTTCAAGGTTTTAGACCTCAACTTGGAACACCCCAAATTTAATATTTTCCTGGCAGTCCCCAAAAGGGCAGGATAAGGCATTAAAGCAGTTAAGGAAAGAGGTTGTTTAGCAACTACACAGCTTTGGGCTGTAGCTTGCAAGATACTATGCGGTATAGACTTGAACTGGAAGGAAATAAATCACTTTACCAGCGTGTAAATATTTGTACAATCCGAAGAGGCTGAAACCTCTGTATATTCACTCAGTCAATATAAGCAACAGTTGGAAAAAGTGATAGCTGCCCTTCCAGTTTGAGGAATGGCTGAAGAAGGAAGTTTTTTTTTCTGTTTTGTTTTAAACTTCCTGCGGTTTTGAAGCTGTTTGGTATAAAAGCATATTGAAAAGTTTTTCCACATTGAGCTTTTGCCTAGTTAATTCCAGTGAGCCACAGATCACATATGGACAGGCGACTGCCAAAGTAAACCAAAAAAGACCATCTGTTGCCCTTAATCTTTGATGTGGGGGAGGGGAGAATGGGAGAGAGGATTTCCTGACAATGACAGCAAGTGCAGTAGCGGGGAGACACACGGTTGGCTGCTAGCGTCAGGAACCCCAGACTCCCAACACCAATGCATTCAAACAAGCTCCAGAGCACCAAGATAAAAGCCATGAATGGAAGAGCAATTTCACAGGATGTAATAAAAGAACTCGGAGTTGGGGTGGAGAGTCATGTCAAAAGAAAGCAGTCACTAAATCCCATTTTACGGGTGCTATAGTGAAAGGCAGCAAAGCCGCTCTCAAGCTCTGCCTTTGAGAGCCTTTTTTTTTAACTCTATGGTCGTAGTTCAATGCTAGTGTTGTTAATTACATGCATGAGTTAACTCATACCGGCACTCGTATGACAGAAGTCCAGTGACACACAGGTATATAGCTCAACAGTGGGAAAGCCAGCTAAAGACACGAAAGTGGCCAGATTTTTCAAAACTGCTGCACACCAGTGACTTTGCTGGGGTTTGTGGGTGCTCAGCACTTAACACCAGACCTCTTGAATTTCCAGTGTCCAACTATGGATGTAGGATCCTATGCTGAAACACCCAGGTTTGAAAATTTTGGCTATAACCATTCTGTGGCACTGAGTGAAGTTTCCCCGATTCCTGTGAGCTTCAGCTAGTGAAGGGCAACATGCTCTTTCCAACTGTCATTTGTGCAGAAGTTTTAAGCCAGTCTAAACCATCAGATGCTCTTGAGCTGGTCTGACCTTCCAACCAGTAGATCATGATATTGTGGGACAACTGAGCCCCAACCACACATATACATTATGAAAACAAAAAAGCAGTCCAGTAGTATTTTAAAGACTAACAAAATAATTTGTTAAGTGATGAGCTTTCATGGGCCAAACCCACTTCTTCAGGCCATAGCCATACCACAACAGACTCAATATTTAAGGCACAGAGAGCCAAAAATAGTAATTAAGGCTTACAAATCAGAAAAATTATTATCAAGGTGAGCAAATCAGAGAGCAGAGGGGCAGAAGGAGGGAGGGGGAAGTCAAGAATTAGATAAAGGAAAGTATGTAAAAGAGCCCCTATAATGAGCTAGAAAATTGCCATCCCAGTTCAAACCACAAGAAAGTTCCAGGATTGGTATTCCCGTGGTATAGTCTGTTGTTGTTGGTAAAACTCCTCATGAAGTTGGGAGGTTGTCTGTAGGAGAGAACAGGCCTGTCACTTAGGGCCTTCTGGAGTGTGGCATCCTGATTAAGGATAGGTTGTAGGTCTTTAATAATGCATTGCAGTGGTTTGAGTTGCGGGCCATAGGTAATGACCAGTGGTGTTTGGTTGTTGGCTTTTTTGGGCCTGTCTTTCCTGTTCTCTCCTACAGACAACCTCCCAGCCTCATGAGGATTCTCACCAACAATCACAGACTATACCACAGGAATACCAATCCTGGAACTTTTCCTTGCAACAAGGCCCATTTCCAACTTTGTCCACATATGTATTCTGGAGACACCATCACTGAACCTAACCAGGTTATTCACAGAATCGCGGGCACATTCCTCAACTAACATCATATATGCCATCATGTGCCAGCAATGCCCAGATGGTTTGTATATTGGACAGACTTCAAATTCTCTTAGACAAAGAATTAATGGGCACAAAACAGACATAAAAACACTCCTGATTCACAAACCTGCTAGCCAGCACTTTACTGGAGTGGGCCATTCTGTTAATGACCTGAAAGTCTGTGTTTTAGTGAAAAGGAACTTTCACAGACGTTTGAAAAGAGAGGCTGCAGAACTCTCTTTTATATTCAAATTCGACACATTAACACGTGGTTTGAACTGGGATGGCAATTTTCTAGCTCATTATAGGGTCTCTTTTACATATTTGCTTTACCTAATTCTTGACACCCCCCCGCACCCCCTTCTGCTCCTCTGCTCTCTTGATTTTCTCACCTTAATAATTTTTCTGATTTGTCAACCTTGATTACTATTTTTGGTTCTCTGTGCCTTAAATATTGAGTCTGTTCTGGTATGGCTATGGCCTGAAGAAGTGGGTCTGTCCTATGAAAGCTCACCACCTAATAAATTATTTTGTTAGTCTTTAAAGTGCTACTGGACTGCTTTTTGGTTTTGATAGTATATAGACTTGCACGTCTCTCTCTCTCTCTGTTATGATGTAGATTACGGATTACCACGGTTCCCGAGCTGCTGAAAAGAGCATCATCCTCAAACCAGAGATGATGTACAGCACTGTAGCAACTTGCCTGTCCTCACAAGAACATATCACTATGCACGATATGATGAGAGGTAAGCTATTACTGCATGGAGCAGAACGCTCTCATTTTTGAAGTCCGAGAAGGAAAGCAGAGTAGATTGGTTGGCTAATGTAAAACACAAGAGTTTTATACATAGTAGTAGCAGCAGCAAGCTTTTTCTAAAACAAAACATTAACAAATGCAGTGAAGACATGGATAATAGAAATGGCTTGAAAAACAGGGTGCAGTAGGGAGGTCATTGTGTTTGGGCTGAACGTGTATGTGAAATAACACTCGCACAAGCCTTGCTGGCCTTTCAATAAAATGCTAGGGGCAGAGATCTACAGGTGTAATTCACTGAAAAGGAGCTGATTAGAGCAAAGCACAAAACCAGGGTGGCCAACGGCACGGCAAAGGAATTGTCACTCAGACAAATCACAGAATTGCATTTAGGTGCCTCATGGCAATTGCCAGACAAAATGGTCTTGAGCAATATGATAATTGACACTGAAAAAAAGCGTCCATGACACCTGAGTTTCAGGAGCCAAGATTTCTTGCCACTGGGACTGAGGAAACACAAGAAAGCAGTTCCACCACTTAGCATGCAGGGAGATGCTGGCACATCCAATATAATACATTCTGTATTAGCTAATACACCAGCTGGGACCCTAACAGCCCCTCAGTGATTCACTGTCTCATGCACACTGTTATAATATGTAGCCAAAAGGTGGCATGTGATGTCACCACGGAGCCTGGTGACACACTGGTCAGGACAGTGTTGCGTGATGGACATACTAGTTATGTTTGAAGCATTAGGAACACTGGCTGAAAAGATGCGCTTAAAGTGTGAGTTTTGAGACAATAACTAGCTCATGCCTGCCCAAGACAAAGGACAGTGAAATTGGATGTCTGGATTATAGGCAGAAGACAATGAAAATGTATTTACATAAAAGTTTAGCAAAGCAGGCCAGTGGCTGAGGCACTAGCTTTGGAAGCATGCCAAGGGGCAGAGTCTGCGTGCCCCAGGAATAGGGTGACCATCCATCCCGTATTAGGTGGGACAGTCCCATATTTGGGATGCCAAAATGGTGCCCCTACTTCTTTTTAAAAAGGGTGTACTTGTCCCATGTTTGTGCCCTCTCCCCCGCTGACCTTTTCCACTAGCAGCTGCGCAAGGGCAGCTGCTGGCAGGAGTCACTTCCCCGAGCCTTGTGGAAACATGGGTAGCTGCTGCACCCCCAAAGCTCTGGGGGAGGGCCAGTGGCTGCTGCTTCCCCAGGGCTTCCGGAGAGCGCTGGCAGCTGCCACCTCCTTCCTGGCTTCCCGGAGCTTGGTGGAGGCAGGCGGGGCCACACCCCTCCCTCCCCGCCCCCCCCAATATTTCCCTGTCCTGTATTTGGGACAGGGAGATATGGTTGCCCTACCCAGGAATCTATCACTTAGAGAACAGCCTCCCCTCTGAGCCTGTGGACAAGGTGTCTCTCGGCCCAAAGGGCGGGAGCTGCTGATGGCTTTCTGCAAGTGAGACGTGCTCGTAGGAAAAGCTCTAGGTTGCTAGAATTGAGTTTTTGACACTAAACAGCGTATTCGTTTGGTTTCGTTTGTAACTCTTTTTTGCTCTTTTTTTCCGTCTTACGTGGTGCCATTTAAATCTGTGTCCTTTCTTAATCTTCTTGGCTCATAAACCAGTCTTGGTACTGTTATCGTAGTGTAAAAGGGGCATCCTCAGCTCACATAAGATAGTGGTGGCACTCTTTGGAGGCAGCAAACTCAGTATCGTCTGACAGTGCCAGTGAAAGGCCTAGACACTATGGCGAGTGTCTGTGGAGAATTCAAGAACTGGGGTTTCCTGCTTGTTACCTGCAAGGCAAGGTTTTGCCCGGCAGATGCTGGTAGGCTCGGTCTGGGAGCTGACTCGATTAGCAGTAGCTTCACAGTTCACTTACTAGAGCAGCAGGGTGACCCAGCATCTTATGGTATAATTGGATCGGTAGGCCTCAGATTAATCACCTAGCTTCAAGCTATTGATGACATTGCATGCTCTGGGCATGGCCACCACCCTCATCTGCTTTCCTTTGTACGTATTGTTTCATTACGCTAAGCCAAAGGGTGCAAAGTGGGAGGTGGACCCCCACCCTGGGGGGGGGGGGGGGGGCGAGGGCATGAAATTTCATAGGCGGGGCGAGGTGCAGCATAAGCAGCTGCTGGGTCTTAGGCTCCTCCATCTCATTACAAATATTGAAATGTGTTACTGTTTTTAGGTATGTGTTGTCACATTTAAATATTGATTAATACACTTAATACTTCTTTTTTTTTTACACATGCGGAAAGGATTTTTTTCATGTGAACCTAACTGAAATGTCCATTGGTTTGGCTTATATTAGGCAGGTTGGCGGGGGGGGGGGGGGGGGCAGGGACAAAAAGTGGGGTCCCACATAAAAAGTTTGCTCACCCCAATCTAAGCAATTCCCTTTGATGCTGGATAGAGTTTTAATTGAACATTTTTCTAAGTACCAACTCCCCAGTAGCTTCTTGGATTTAACTTGATTACAGCCCAGTGTATTGCCATTAATTTGGCTCAACAAAGAATTAATGAGTTTAATTTAAAACACACCTCTAAGCAGTGACTGAGCACACCTTTGGGACTGCTAAAACATGGATCTGGTGCTCGATTAACAGGCCAGCTCCACTACAAATGGTTTTAGGGGGAAAAAAGAGCAATAGCTGTGGTGGGGTAGGGTATGTTTTATGCTGCTCAGTAATGTTGCTCGTGCTGCAGAGGAAGAGAAGTAACAGCAAATGGAGCAAAAAGAGGACCTGCGAACAGGGGATAAAGTGGAATCGGTGCTGAGAGAAGATATTGAGGAAATGAGATGTGAACCTGCTGTGAGCCAAGACAGCAAAGATAGACAGGCCATTGAAATCATGACTTTTCTCATACTTTCCTCATTTTAGTTGTCTACAAATAAAAGCAAAGTAAAACATGGTGAGTGATATAGATATGGCTTCCAGCTAGAAGTCCTCGTACTCCAGCTTCAGTTCTGTATTTGGTCTTGTCCAACACTGTGTTTGAAACTGCTTGTAATAATTCTGTTAAAGTATTTTTGCTCATTTGATTTCCCTGACACGCTCAAATAGTGAGTCCCCTCCCCCTTCTAATGAACCACATGACAGTTTATCACTATCATCGCGAGTTTCTTCCCTGGTTAGTTTAGCATGGCATAGTTTACAATATGGTGAGTTTCAGGATCCTATGGCATTCAGTATTTTATTAAACTAAATCCTTTAAAAATTGGAAGAGTGCTACGTCTATTGCAAATAGTCTCAGAGGGGCAGCCACATTAGTCTGTAGCTTCACCAAAAAGCCAGCAGTCCTGTAGCACCTTAAAGACTAAGAATTTGATTTATTAGGTAACGTGCTTTCATGGGTAAGACCCACTTCAGATTTTGGAGCAAAAAATGAGAACATAAGAACCTGAGAACACAGGCTAGATAGATAGCTAGATATTCAGTAAACTCTCAATTTGTTGGACCCTGATAAAACAGATTTCAGAAATAATGGAAGTTGTCTGCCAGCACCCCTGGCCCCCAAATAAATGCCAGAGAATCACTAGCATTGTTGCCACGGCTGGAGGAACTGCTGGAGTGGCTGGAGCCACTGGGGCCACCAGGGCTGGAAGTGGGGGAGACTGTGGCGGTGGGGTGCAGGAGCTCTCCTGCCCCATCCCCGTGTGCATGGAGTATGTTGGCACCTGGCTGCCGCTGCCTGCAAAGGTGCTGAGCAGCAGCTAAGGTGTTGGAGGTTGCTGCCTCTGGCAGGCTGTGGGGAGGCCATGCTTTATCTTCGTGTGGGTGGCTCTCACCTGGGGCTGGAGGAGCCACCGCAGTGCTGAGAGCTGCAGGAGGTGGAAGGAGTCAGGCTGGCGTTCAGCTCCTCTCCAGGTAATTGGGAGAGGGAGCTGGAGGTGTGAGGGGAAGAATGGGGCAGGAGGGGGGAAGGTTAGAGCAGGGGCAGAGGGCAGGAGCGAGTGATGGGCTGGGAAGGTCAGTGCATTGTCATACAGTGTAACCATTTGGATATAATGGACTTTTGGCATTAGCGGACACCCCTTCCCCATTAGTCCATTAAATTGAGAGTTTTACTGTAGATAGCGGGGGTGGGGGTGAAGAAGCGGGCGTGGGGGCGGGGAAGAGAAGGTGAGGGAAAGCCACCTGTCATTAATAGGACCAGTGGAAGGAGTAAATTAAGTGCGCTTAAGTAAATTAAGTTCCTGCCAATATCAAAGGTGCAGAAATTTTCCTTGTAATGGGTAAGATAAAATGCAAGATAAGATAACGGTCCATTGCAGGGTCTCATCCCTGCCCTCTCTTGGCAGGGAGACCAGGGTTCCTAAACAGTTTAATCATGTTGACTGCATAGCTGCACTCATGATGTAGGCAGAATTTTTGACCCTTTGGTGTGAGGTAAAAAGTAGACAGGGTTATTGATGATCCAACAGAAGAGAGCTGAAGGGATCCATTCCACTTGTCTTGGCCCCCCAGGAGATTGCTGTGTGAGAGGCTTCCATTCTTAGCACTCTGGGAGCTGCTATCAAACATGCCAAACCCTGCACAACGCCACGGAGAACTGCGCTAAATAAATGGAGGCAGTCTGAATTTATTACAAACCTGCTTAATGTGAGGTCTGGTGAGGCCTGGTTTTTGTTTGCCGAGGCGTTTCCCTCAAGATGCTCTCAGTGAATACTTTTTATTTCTGTTTCCTCTGTGCTACAGGTCGGACAGGCAGCAGGGAGGTTGCCAAACATTTGTTAGTCTTGCACATGGCTGATAGACTGTTTGCAAAGCGCTGGTTTCTAGCTTATGATTAGTGTATTCAATAAAGTCTGAGGAATTAAAAAAGAAAAACAAAACAAACCCCCCAAACAAATGGGCAGGAGGCCTCCCTGTAAGTTGCTCCCCACAGTTGCGTTTTTAAAACTCAAGCCACTTTGTTAGCTGTTATAAATTACACAGCCGACCTCCCCAGTACATGTGCCATCACAAAATGTTGCTATGATGAATAGAGCAAGGCCATACATGGAGCTGCTATTTTTTTTAATGCTATTTAGCTTCTGGAACCTAGGAGGTGTCTCATTTTTGGAAAACCTCTGAATTGCTGCATTCCTGCAAGTTCTTTTCCCTCTTGGAGACTTTGTCTGATCAGGTTGTATTTTTACTTTAAGAACTCCCCAGTGCCAATGGCAAGGGGCTCCCTGGCCTGACCATCTCAATACATAACACATGCTGTTCCCATGATATGCGTTTCAAGGGTGTCTTTAATATATCATTTGAAAATGAACACCACACTGGGAATTAATCTCACTGGGAAATGTGTGTAACACTGTGGATTTACAGATAGGTGCCAATAGTAATGTTTGGTGTCTGCAAATAGACAAAGGAGCCAAGACAGGGCTTTTTTTTCCAGTCAAAGGAGAACAGCAAACATCTCTGTGGTTCAGTTGTAAATCAAGCCAGGTGAGACAAGGAAAACAGGCTATTAATTTGTAGGAATTTCATTTGCGCTGTAAAATCACAGGAGACTGCAACATTAAACATGGCATTTGCTTCCTGGGCCTGAAGGAAAGCTGAGGCTCTAGGCAGGCTGCCTGACTTTGGAAACAAAGTGCAACTTTGGGGATTTAAGCACCTGCTGAAAGATTTTGGGGGTCCATCCCGTGAGGAAATAAAACCACCAGCACTTTGCATCTATGAGAGATGGGGGCCCTTCTGCAAACATGCTGGAGCAGGAGCAGGAGCGAACAAACCTTCTATGTCAGACCCCACATTTTATCCCAGCAACTAGCAGCCCCCACAGCCCCTCTAATAGAATCCAAACAGACAGAAAGTTTGGTTATGTTCATATGAAAAAAAACCCCACCTTCCGGCACGTGTAAGAAAATAAGGCTGTAGAATATAAAAGCTACTAATGGGTATATAAATGTGAATACACATACATAAAAACAGTAACATATTTCAACATTTTAATGAGATGGATGAGCCTGAGACCCAGCAGCCAATCATGCTGTGCCCTCTTACAAAATTTCAGCCCTCCCCCTCCCCGCTCCCAAGGGAGGGGCCTGTCCCCCCCGCCCAGTTGTGCACACCTGTGCTGGAGAATACTGACAACTTGATGTGAGTAAGAGACAAAATGAGGTAATGCTCTGTCTTGCTGGAAGCATTGAACCTTTTTTGGGTTTTAACCCTTTCATTTTTCTTCCCCCTCCTGCTTGAAATCACAGAAATCTGTTTGTTTTATTAAGCAGTCTCAGTTTGACTACAAACCGTCTTAGTGCTATGTGCTGGCGTGACATGTATAATGACAGTGAGCTCATGAGGAGACAGTGGGTTTGGTATCACCTCAGCGAGTAACCAATAAGAAGGACTTGTACCTGGAAGGTGTTGAGGTTGGCCTGCTAGGAGTAGCTGGATGGGTGGTAGCTAGGGGGTGACCAATGTGCTTTGAGCTGGCTGCTGGTTTTAGGGCTCTGTGCCAAAGCAGAAGCAGGCAGGGTTACAGGACAGATGGTGACAGAACCCGTAAATGGTCCGGGAGAAGCCAAAAGCATCACAGGTATATGATAAGGATACACTGGAGCTTAAAGATTGTGGTGCGTATTTCTTCAAGTGACAATACTACAGGTAATGGTAATCTTTGGCTGCTTGGTAAATGTCCTTTAAAAAAAAATTCCAGCAACATATTCCAAACCCAGCCCTATTAGGATGCTACGTCATGTTAGCCTTGTCTTTTATGGGCCTTGCGGGTGAGTAGGGAGCGCAAGGTAGGTTTGACTGTTTTGGCCACACCCCCCGGCTGAAAGCTCATGCTGTTGTGCTGGTGTAACTAGTAAACAGGGCCAGATGAAGCCAGACTGGGGCTTTAAGCTGTGGCAAGTTTGAGAGGCCCCATAGCATAAAAAAAAATTAATTTAATAACATTTTTGTATTTAGAGGTTCCTCATAATCTGCGGCCCTAAACTGTAGTTTACTTAGCTTGTGTGTAAATCTGGCTCTGCTACCAAAGAGATGTGTGTAAAAACAAACAAAACACCCCCCCCAAGGATGAGTGCTAAGAGCCCATGTGCTCCAGTGATGAAGGAACAAAAGCTGTTCTCATCCCTTTGTGCAGCTTTTTCTATGCCATCACACTGACTCTGCAGACCTTCTAGACTCCAGAGGGCTCATGTGGCTATTGTGTATGCTGGTTGCATGGTTGTGCTGGTTTGCATCCGGGGGCTTGTGCTGGGAGATATAGTTTGGTTGATGAGATTGGTAGTTAGGCACATGGTGCTGAGCCATATAATCCACCACCCATGCAGTCTCCCTCATACAACCAAAGAAATTATTGTATGCAACTTAGACACAGAGGGAGGGTGGTGATTGGTTGATTTACCTCTTATCATGAAAGTCTGGAATTCTTATGTACCTTCTGTAGCTGTACACGGCCTGGGCTCCTTCATAAAACAGCTGAGAGTTAAAAATCAGACAATGATACCCTGTGATGGTCTGAACCAAAAGCCCACAACTATGCTTGTAGTTGCTTTCATTGTCTCAGACTGTATCAGATATTCTAGGCTACAGAGTGACACCGAATGACAATCTGGAATTTTATCAACCAGAAAGACTGAAGTGGGGGAAGGAATCCCTGTCCCCTTCCATGCCCTATGTCCGGGACAGATCCCAGCCCCTCCCATACCCCATGTTTCACTCCAGGCCACTCCCCGGAGGACCCCTCCCACACATGTAACTCAAACGCCAACATAGCTTGCAAGGGGGGAAGAGGTTGTGATGCTTATTTGGCTCATATTTGTAAAAAATAGAGCTGATTAGAACAAATTCGCTGGAACTAAGTTCCACTGGAAAATATGCTGCTGCTGAAATCAAAAGTTGTACAAAATTGGATCATATTCCTAAAACTTCATTCTGGGAAAAAAAAAAAAAACGGTAGACTGTTCCAGCCATTGTGCAGTGCCCTGTCTCACCATTCTGAGCATACAACATTTTTATTTTTTGTTTTGAAACTATTTTTTTAAATTCTGCTTTTGTTATAAATTACTAAACTTCCTTTCCAAGAAGCTTGAAGTTTCAATTTTCAATCTGATTCACAATGAAGTCAGGATTTGAGCCCTTTTAATTCTTCCAGAAATGGAAGGGTTACGGTGTGTGGCACTGTTTCTGTTTCTGCTATTTTAGGGAGTTCTCAGCCTGCTTGTCCAGTGGCCTTTTACTGTTACCAGTGCATCAGTCTTTAAAGAGAGGAAAATTACAATCTCTCTCTCTCCAGACTCACCACTGCTGAAGTTGCCTGTCAGTGAACACAATGCACTTAACGTGGCTTCCTTTTCATTTTCTCCTGACTTCATTGTGAATCAGACAGGAAAGGATGGAGAAACAAAAGGAAAAGCGGGAGGATTATCTTGAATTCTATATGAATAATTAACTAATTACTTGAATGACACCAGCATAAACATGATCTTTTTAAATGGAAAAAGTATGGAGGGTGATACAATTTTTCATGCACCTCTCTAAGTGAAACAAGACAGATCCATTTATTTGTCGTCTATATGTGATGATCAATTTCTCAAGTGTACAGCAACACTGGTTTTTCCATGGGTTGAGAGCACTTAAAACAACGTGTTTCCACATTATAAATAACATCCAATTTATGATGTTAGGAAGCAGATGCATTTCCCTGTAATATGTCATCATTATCTAGAACAGGCAATAAAATCCAGGATACTATATATTGCCTGGTTGCAGAAAAACAATTATTATCCCCATACAATAAACTCAACCGCAAGTGCAGTTTAAAAAATAGTTGTTCAATAAGCTGATTACATAGCATAGCCCGAGCTCATTGCAGCTCAAGATATTCAATGTACAGCACGTCTTTATGGAGCAGCTCATATTCTCAGTAAGAGAGAGTCTTGGTAAGACAATGTTTGTACAAAATACCAATTTTGTTTGAGAGTAAATTTAAAGTCTGTTGTTTCACTTCACGTTAGTATTTTAGTTTATTAACATCGATGAGGTAACTGCCAGGAAGACTCTCCTTGTCTTTTCCGACAACTTGTGCTAAATTTGCTCTTCTCCAGTCTTCCTGCATGGCACCTCCTCAGTTCTCCACGGCTTTTCAAAAATAATTCAACGATATAGTAAACTGTGTCTATGATACAGTAAACTTGGTGGTTACTCCCATCAATAACTCAGTGCAGCCTTGTGAAAATGCTTCAAAAATGACCAAGATCAGGCCAAAAATGAATTGGCCATGTGTGCCATGGTGTTGGTGAAAAAGCTATTTTTGCTGCTTGTTAACAACAAAAAATTGCTGGATAACTAGAATTGTATGAGCCTGTTAAAGGAAGCATGGTGAACCCATAGAGTGACTGTTCATTCTTAGTAACCCATTTACTATTCTTCTCCTTTCCAGTTTTCCATGAATCATTATTTGCTAGTGAAGTGCACATTTGCTCCATTAAACTCCATTAAAGAATTACTCATGCATGAGACAAAGCGAGTCTTTGTCCACAAAAGTTTATGCTCCAAAATATCTGTTCATCTATAAGGTGCCACAGGACTTCTTGTCGTTTTTGAAGATACAGACTAACTTGACTACCTCTCTGATACATAAAGAATTGTATGGGCAAACAATTCGCAAAGAAGAACTTACTCCTCCAGACAGTAACTGTGGTTGTGTGTGGCTGTGGGTGCTCTGTTTCAGGTGTGTGTGTGTCCCATGCACCTGTGATTAGAGTGTTCTGTCAGCAGTGCACATTTGACCTGTGCATGGAGCCTATACATCCTCCCACCTGCATCAAGGCTATGATAAAGAACCCTGGATGCTTTCTCTGTTGCAAAAACCTATGCTGGAAACTCTAAAGTAGAGAGAGGAGCAGGAGTGGTCCACCCACATGAAGACACATCACAAGGAACCAAAATTACTGCAAAGGGAAAGTAATTGCTTGTTTTTGAAGTAGTGTCCCCGTGGGTGTGTGCCACTTCAGATAATTTCTGAAAGCAGCAGCTCCATATGGAGGCAGGAGCTTCAGAGATAGGGCTAGAACCAAAACCAGAAAAATTGCTGCATTGGATCTAGTGGCAAGGACTAAGGCTAGTGCTTGGAGAAGGCAGGTACTGAAGACTGTATAGCACTCCATCTTTCAGGTACTGGGGAGTCAAATAATGCCAGAGATGTTGATTGTGATCTTGTAGCATGTGCCAATACCCTGACAGGAGTTTGAATGCTGCTTTATCATAACATGTACTAATACTCCCAAAGGTCCACCTTGCTGGCCATTGGGTGGAGACTCTGCATCTTTTAGATCTGGCTGAAATGGCAAAGTCTAGGGGACCTCTGAAATGGTTCGGACCTGTTTGGATAGGTCATTGATCTCAGACTCAAGAATTTGGAAATAGACTGACATGCAGTTATTGCAATTGACTGTAAAAATCCAACATTGGACCGATAAGACATGAGAGAAGCTGCAGGCTCAAACAGAGTCCACAGATCCTCACCACCGCTGCTAATCACCATCTCTCAAGACGAAAAGGGGCCTTATCAAGGTGAAGGCAATGCCACAGCTGCTGTGTCCCCAGAGATTTGTACATCTTCTTCCCAAGTGCTCTTTCAGCTCTGCTCTGTACCAATGAGTTGCTCACTCCATTCTGCAGCAAGGGGTGATGATGGCTCTTAGAGAAAGAGCTGGTGGTTTTATGCCTGCCTTAGCCCTCCCCCAAAAAGCTGCATAAGTGCTGTCAAGTAAAGGAATGTGACACATTCAGACTGTCAAGTTGCAATGTGCACTTTTCTGCCAATGCTACCAGGGGCTCTGAATGTTTGGCGTAGACAGCAGCACTGGGTGGACAAAACTGGTGTTTCTCATAAGCTAGACTGAGCTTCCATGAAGATACAGGACTAGGTATCTGCCTCTGCGTGCAACCCAGGCTCCTTTGCACCATGCTGGCAGCATAAAGGGGCTGTAACAATTCCTGAGGGAACAACCCTAGAGCGGGAGTGTTGGAGGCCCGGGTGGTGGGTGAAGCGGCTGCTTTGGGAGGTAAGTTCCTCAGCCTGTGGCCCCACCCATGCTCCACCCAGGTTTCTCTCTCCACAGCATCCCCACACCTTCTCTACTGTCTCCCTTTTCTGCCCGGTCACCCAGTCTAGACAAATCCCTAATCCCCCATGTAGGAATGGCATTTGGGGAAAAAAACATCCCTAAAATTTCTTTCTAAAGAAAACTGAGCCCGTTTTCCACTGCATGCCAAATGGTGAAGACTGGATATTCAGAAAGTACCTAATTAAAAGCACTAAATTTTGGGATAAATATCAGTGGCAGGTTTTTTAGCTATACCCTGAAGTTTGTCAGAGATTTATTTACAAAAACTTTTGCGTAAGGGCAAGGCAGTTGTCCTGTGGAATCCAACATTAAATATTATGGAATATGTGACACAGCCCTTCTCTGTTCTACATTTTCTTCATCAGTATTCCTAAGATGATTTTTGTTTTATGTTAAGCCTTCATAAAGTAATCATTACAAATTACTACATATTTAAACTCTCTGAATCAAAGGGTATTATTTTAAATTAACTAGTCAGAACAGTTTAGTGTGTTTATAACAAATTCATCATGCACAGTCTGAGTATTCAGCTTTAAGGCTTGCATCTTCAGTCATCATACCATGCATGTGACAAAATGGGTCTTTGCTCACGAAAGCTTATGCACCAAAAAAAAATCTGTTAGCCTATAAAGTGGCACAGGATGTCTCATTGTTTTTGTGGACATAGACTAATATGGCATATACCCTCTGATACTCATAAGAAATTCATTGTTTTTTGAAAAAGGGAAACCTACGTGTGATTTTCGTAACAAGACATGTTTATGAAATTTAACTATATGCTTATGTTAAATATGTTTCCAAAGATTTTAGGTATAAGGGACTTTATATCTTAGTAAGGTACTAACTTTGGTGGAGGATTTCTTAAACTAATTCATCAAATAGTCGGAAGTAAAAAGGAAACTCATTTGTCAGGCTATCTAGAAGAAAAGGAAGCCAGAGGGTGAAAGGAGAGTAGGGATGCATAGAAATGACAGGAAGACTTTAGAAGCAGATTTTTTGTACTGTAATTAAAACATGTATTTTAGATGTGGTCTTCTGAAGAACTTATTTGAAAAAAACTGAATGGCTGAAGATCCAAGCCTTTAAGGCTAAAGCTGTATACTCAGATTGTACATCTAAATAACTATGCAAAGATTTTTTTACAATGTGATTTTATAATGTTCAGACACAAACTAGTGAAATATTTAGAAGTAAATTTTAAACTACAGTTCTATAGACATAGTAATGCACAATAGTTTTTGTCAGTAAGCAGGGATGGCACATGGATGTTAAATGGTTTCATTACTACTAAAATGGCTCTTTGACAGGTGTATGTTATGCTAGGTAAAGTTAACAGCTCCACTCTGAGGGAAGAGTCACTTTCAAGAATGAGGGCAGGGAAGTGGTTAATATCTTCCTCGTGTAACTTGAGTCAAGGTGAGCCAATGGGAGTGGAGTGACTTTTTTGAACTGAGAACAATTTCCATTTCAGGGGCTTTTTTTCTGCTGGGGAGGCAGAGAGAAGACAGAAGGAGAAGGTTGTCTCCCAGGCAATTGAAATGGATTCCATAATTATCTTGACCATTTCAGAATCAGCCATAGAGGTTTAAGTAGAAGGGAAATGTATATTTAAATACTATCAGGTTATGGTTATTTTAAATTTGGTTGGACTGCCTCTCTCTTTTTGTTGTTGTTGTTGCTTTGATTAATGACTTGATTTTTCCCTCTGTAGCTTTTAAGCTGAATCCCAGCGAAATACTTCAATATTCCCTGTGCTGGACTCAATACAATTTTTTTTTTTTGTTTAGTGACTAATGTTTTAAGCAATTGGTCTGATACATAGGCGCAAACCTTACTCAGGATACTGGTATGTGCCTTATCAAGTTACAGCTTGCTTTGTTCTCAAGCCCTCTATAAAGGGGAGAATGGGGCTGGAGGGAATATCCCCTGTGGGGAAAAACCCAGTGTGCCTGCCTGAGTTAAAGGGGTCTCCAAGAAGTGGTGGGGTGGCAGCATAACCTCCAGGGTCCAGGGAATTTGCGACCTTGGGAAGTTTTAAAGTAAAGCCCATGTATAGGCACTGTGTTTTAAATTTTTGCGGGCCCCCACTTTCTGCACCCGGAGTGCCAGAATGAGGACAGAGCCCTGACACCTTTCTGCAAGCTGCAACAACCTGCTGTGGGAGCCTTCAGCAACCATCAGAACAGGGATAAGAAGAGGTAAAAAGTTGAGTGCTAAGACCCAGGGGAGGAATTGCCTCCCTTTGCCTCTTATACCCTCCATTCACAGTTGGGGCACTGTTTAGCACAGCTGCTCTCACTTTAGGGGCATAGTGAGGCAGCAGCTAGAGTGCTGTTGATGCTTAGCCAAGGCTGGGCTGGGCTCAAGGTGTCCCCAGAGCACCTCTCACTGGTACTGGGGGTTATGCCTCTGCAGGGCTGACTTTAATTGGGGACCCAGAGAAGTGGCTTTGCCCCCCCGCACCTCTGGCACTTCCTGAGCTTTTGGATTTGGCCTATTATCTTGGAGACAACCCTTGTCATGTGGCATGCTTTGCATACCTATATTGTGTACTTACAGTGCAAAGAACTCAGAGGCCTTTGGGAAAGGGGAAGCCTATAGAATAAGGATGGGATCCACCTGAACCAATTGGAACCAGAGTGCTGGCACTTAACATTAAAAACATTAAAACTAAGAGTTGGGGGAAGCCAACAGGTGGGGAAGAACACATGGACTGGACAGAGACATCCCTTATGGAAGGATCTAGTAATAGATTCTCCATGTCTTAGTAAAGAGGAGAGGACGGAAGATGATAAAATTTGGGTAAGATCAGATTAGAAACAGTCAAGTGAACCAGTCCCATTCAATCACATTAGGAAATGACAGACACCTAAGTAGTGATACGTGTTTGAAGAGTTTATACACATACCTTAGAAGTCTAAATAATAAGGTGGGATGTCTCATACTGAATGAGGATATTGGTATAATTGGAAACACAGAAACTTAGTGGAATGAGGCTAATCAATGGGACATTGTCATATCAGGGTACAAAATGTATTGGAAGGCCAAGACATCATGCTGGTGGGGGGAGCGATGCTATATGTGAAGCAAAACAATCCAATGAATTAAAAAAATCTTAAATGAACCAAATGGTACTATAGAATCTCTATGGATAGTAGTTCCATGCTCTAACAAGAAGACTGCAGCAGTAGGGATATATTACCAACCACTTGATCAGAATATGGATAGTGTTTGTGAAATGCTAAGGGAGATTAGAGAGGCTATGAAAAATAAAAACTCAGCAATAATGAGGGATTTCACCTATCTGCATATTGACTGGGTACACATCACTTCTGGATGGGATGCAGACAAAGTTTCTTGATGCCCTAAATGACTGCTTCTTGGAGCTGCTGGTTCTGGAACCCACAAGGGGAGGGGCAATTCTTGATTTGGTCTTAAGTGAAGCATGGGCTCTGGTCCAAGCTGGCCAGAAACAGAATTGTATGGTCCTGTAGCAGTGATTGTGGGGAAGCAGGGAGGCTCACCCCTTCAAACACAAGTGTGGAAAAAAACAGAAAGGAGGCCGTGGCTGGCCTAAGCCCCCCACTCAGCCTTTGCTGCAGGGCCAGGTCCTTTCACATAATTAGATACCATCCTGTGAGAAAACCCCCAGTGTGACATTATGGGTGTGACACTGCACTATGACAAAATTTACCCAAGCTCAGCTGGGGCCCTCCCAGGAATTCAGGTCCCCATGCTACTGCCTTGGGCTTAGGGTCAGAACAGACATTCAGACCCACAGGTGGTCTAAAAGAGGGAGGCTGGAGGACATGAGCTCTATGTCTGCAAAGGGTGGCAGGAGGAGGCTCTCCCCTTATTGCGCTATACCAATAAAACTGTTTCTGACTCGTGGAGCTAAAATGGCAGAGGTCTGGCATCACCACCAACTGCAATGGCACCAAGTAACATTACCAACAGACTTCCTGGAGCATTTACTGCACCCTTATTCACAGTCAGCTTGTTAGTGCACATGCAACTATCACACCCTGGAGCAGCTACTGATGAAGACTCTGAGAACAGCACCAAAGGGGCAGTCACAGTCAGCAAGGGCAAGAGTCAAATTGGAAGGCACAGGAATACAAACAGTTGGGGGTGGGGAAGAGAGGGAAAGGTAAGGAAGTTCTGGACCAAAAATTACATTCCAGTTATGGCACTGCACCTGAAAAAAAATTCAACCAGCTCAAAAGCTTCCAGCCTTTAGCCTTGACAAACAAATTCCCCGCCTCACAGGAGTCATCTTTGGTATGTCTTACCAAGCCAGAGCCCCCTTCCCCCTGGAGATATGCAATGCTACCTGGAACTAGCTCTGCACCAAGAAGCATGGTTTTTACACTGGACTCAGAGTAGAAAAATCTGCTGAAAAGATAAGGAGTATTGTATTTTCATCAGTGGCGTGGGTCACTAGTGTCTGACTGAAACTGATGCCCACTTAAGCAGGTGGCACTATGTGGCAGCAGGTCTCCAGGCTGCCTTCCCAGCAAGTTGTTAGATGATACCTACAAACCAATATACCTCCACCCAAGGGAGCTCAGGGTGCTCTCTGGCTACATACCAGGGTTGATGTGCTAGTTTTAAACATCCCAACCTTATCCAAGTGGCAACAGAACATTTTAGGTAGAGAATGCAAGTAGTGGAAATTTTGTGCAGTTATTTCCACTCTCTCTCCAGTTCAGGACTGGGCTGAGCTGCATAGCTGGTAGCATAGAGTGGAGGCAAGATCCCACAGTGTACTCATGATAGCCAGCTCCAGATAGCTATTAAACAGTTAGAAAAAAGATGCAGGTGTTCCCAGTGCTGTCTTCCAGCTGAAGTGCCCTTTTAAGAGTGTCTTTGCCTGTACCTCTTCCCCCGTACCATCCAGCTCACAGCCCTTGGCAGTCAGAGAAAGGTAATCATCAATTCCTCTAGTAACACAGAAGCACAAACCACATAGGCTGAAACAACTGGTTCACTCAAAGTCAATTTGCTAAGGTCACTAACGTGTTAAGGTTTCTTATTCATTGAGTCCCCACCAGCTCTCATGTGCTTCTGTATCCACAGAATCATAGAAGATCAGGATTGGAAGAGGCATCAGGAAGTCCTCCAGTTCAACCCCCTGCTCAAAGCAGGACCAAGCTCAACTAAGTTGCCAGCCCCTACATCACCCAGCCATCCTCAGTCAATGACCCAGACAGATTTGTGCATTCATTTAGAGGTGTGTGGTACCAAGTATTGAAACCAATGAAGAGGAAAACCAGTAATCAAATACAAGGTTTACTTGTTTCTTTTCCTTCCTGTGCTTCATTAAAGCTCCTTTCAGTGCAGACACACACCAGCTGTGGGTTATTCAAGCGTAAAGTTAGAGTTGTTGTTTTGGCATGTTTGTTTCCAGCCCATTTCACACCTAACAAATCCTTATATTACACAAACATTCCTGCACAGGTGGGGGGGAGAGAACAACAGTGCTACTGCTGTGTAGGTTGAGCGTGTACTTAAAAATGCTTTGAGACCAAATTCATAATGACGACACGTTTAAGCCTGCAAGATGGAAATTATGACAATGTGAGACTGTCCCAAAGGTGGTTTTCATTTAGTAGCTTAGGAGCCAGCCATGATGACATATGGAAGCTCTAATTGTATTTTCCACAGAATCCAAGTGCCAGGCACAAGCTTTTGTCCAGTTGAGGGCGCTCCAAAGATTTAGTTGTGCTCTTTACTAAGAACAGCTGGTGCTTGCACTTACATTTCATTTAGCGCTGCAGTCACAAAAATTCAATCCTTTTAAAAGTCTCCCCCTCCTTTATGAAAGGACAGGCCATTCCTAACTTCACCTGTGAAAAACCCATGTGAAGTGACTTTGCTTCATAGGGACACATGTCACAGTCTCAGTATTGTCAGCCTGAAGTGTTCAAAAAATGGAGTCACTTCTGCTTCCACCCTGCAAAAAAAATGAGAGTTTTGCTCAACATGAGAATTTACAAATAATTTTAAAGTTCTTTTTATTTGCTTCTTGGTTTTTGACCCTTTCAAGTTCATATTTTCAAACTTTTTTCCTGAAGCTCTTACATTTTTTTTTTTTTTTTTTTTTATAATTGGAGATACTCATCTCCTAGAGCTGGTAGGGACCTTGGGAGGTCATCTAGTCCAGTCCCCTGCTCTCTTGGCAGAACCAAGCCCCATTCCTGACCTCTATTTGACCTAATCCCTAAATGGTGTCCTTGGGGATTGAGCTCACAACCCTGGGTTTAGCAGTCCAACACTCAAACCACTGAGCTATTCCTCCCCCAAAAATAAATAAATTTTTACAGGTACAAAGAGCCTCTTCTAACCTCGGCAAAAGCAGCACACTCCTACACCCCACCCCACCCCACCCCACCCCACCCCACCCCACCCAACATTAACCAAAAGGTTTCTCTACCAGGGAGGTGCACTGGTCTTGGAAACACTGCAATACCAAGTCAGTGCATGAAGCGGCTGGAGCAAGCTCCTACACCAGCTTCCATGGTCAAAAATCGACATGATACACAGTTCTCACAGAGAGAACGTACCAGGTATTACACTGATAAGAACACAAACTACACTTGATTTTCGCCCTAAAAAGGCCGAGACGCGAATCTTGAAATGAAAAAAAGCAGTCAAGTAGCACTTTAAAGACTAGCAAAATAGTTTATTAGGTGAGCTTTTGTGGGACAGACCCACTTCTTCAGACCATAGCCAGACCAGACTCAATATTTAAGGCACAGAGAACCAAAAACAGTAAGCAAGGAGGACAAATCAGAAAAAGATAATGAAGGTGAGCAAATCAGAGAGTGGAGGGGTGGGGGGGAAGGTCAAGAATTAGACTGAGCCAAGTATGCAGACGAGCCCCTATAGTGACTCAGAAAGTTCCCATCATGATTTAAACCATGTGTTAATGTGCTGAATTTGAATATAAAAGCCAGCTTGGCTGTTTCCCTTTCCAGAAAGGTGTGATAATTCTTCTTCAGTAACACACATACCTTTAGGTCATTAATAGAATGCCCCATTCCATTAAAATGTTGACTAACTGGTTTGTAGATCTGGAGTGTTTTGATGTCTGTTTTGTGCCCATTGACCCTTTGTCTAAGGGAGTTAGAAGTCTGTCCAATATACAAAGCATCTGGGCATTGTTGGCACATGATGGCATATATGATGTTAGTAGAGGAGCATGAGAAAGTGCCCGTGATTCTGTGAGTGACCTGGTTAGGTCCAGTGATGGTATTTCCAGAGAAGATATGTGGACAAAGCTGGCAGCGGGCTTTGTTGCAGGGAAAGGTTCCAGGACTGGTATTCCTGGGGTATAGACTGTGGCTGTTAGTGAGGATCCTCATAAGGTTGGGAGGTTGTCTGTAGAAGAGAACAGGCACGTCACCCAGGGCCCTCTGGAGTGTGGCATCCTGATTAAGGATAGGTTGTAGGTCTTTAATAATTCATTGCAGTGGTCTGAGTTGGGGGCTGTAGGTGATGACCAGTGGTGTTCTGTTCTTGGCTTTTTTGGGCTGATCTTGGAGTAGCTGGTCTCTGGCATTCATCTGGCCCTGTCGATTTGTTTTTTTACTTCTCCTGGTGGGTAATTCAGGTTTATGAATATTTGGTAAAGTTCTTGTAGTTTTTGGTCTCTGTCAGTGGGATCAGAGCAAATGCGATTGTACCTAAGAGCTTGACTGTAAACAATGGATCTAGTCACATGTGCAGGATGGAAGCTACAAGGGTGTAGGTAAGTATAGCGATCAGTAGGTTTTCGGTACAGTGTGGTACTGATCAGGCCATCCTTGATTAGTACTGTAGTATCCAGGAAATGTATCTCTTGCATGTTGTAATCGAGGCATAAGTTGATGGTGGGGTGTAGATTGTTAAAGTCTCTGTGGAATTCTTCTAGAGCCTCTGTACCATGGGTCTAAATCATACCGTTCTGGAAAGGGAACAGGCGAGCTGGCTTTTATATTCAAATTTGGCACATTAACACATGGTTTAAATCATGATGGGAACTTTCTGAGTCACTATAGGGGCTTGTCTGCATACGTGGCTCAGTCTAATTCTTGACCTTCCCCCCCACCCCTCCATTCTCTGATTTGCTCACCTTCATTATCTTTTTCTGATTTGTCCTCCTTGCTTACTGTTTTTGGTTCTCTGTGCCTTAAATATTGGGTCTGTTCTGGTCTGGTCATGGTCTGAAGAAGTGGGTCTGTCCCATGAAAGCTCACCTAATAAAGTATTTTGCTAGTCTTTAAAGTGCTACTTGACTGATTTTTGTTTTCATAGTGTATAGACTAGCATGGCTTCCTCTCTGTTACTATTGAAATAAAAAGATCATAATCTCATACTACTAAAGGAGTCCAGGAACAGGGACTAAGAGTTTATAACTCCAAATAGCATGCATAAGAAATGTCAAAAGTCATGAGCTGACAACACTGTTTTATACTGCTTACCTCTGGATCTCTGTGGCTCCTTCTTTAATTGTTTTTTAGGACTGTAAAGTGTGTGTGGGGGAGGTGGGATAACTATTATTGTCTGTATCTTGATTCAGCACTTAGAACACTGTCAGAGTCATTCAAACAAACCAGCCAACCCAGCCACCTTAAAATCCAGTGTGGTTTTCTACAGTCAGGCAAAACAAAGTCAAAGTGATTATGCAGAGGAGCTTTGTGTTATAGAAAAAAATTAAAACATTAAAAAACAAAGTCAGTGTGTGAATAAATAGAACTAATCCCTAATTCTAGCTTGATCCTATCATTTCAAAGGGTGAAAAGAACAAGTGTTTAAAATGATAGCAGCATAGACATATAAAGGCTAAAAATATGCAGACGACGTACCAAAATAGCAATACTTCAGATCCAGTTCCTGAAAATATTTCTATGAATATAAAGGCCTGCAATATGTGTTGCCAGTCTGAAGATGTTCCCCAGGAAGACAGAAGCAGAGAAAATGAGGGTTGCTACTGGCTTTTTAGAAACACCTCCCAGTCGGTCAGCAAATGCCCATTTTCAGTGGTTGGCCTGTATTTCCTCTAGGAGTTTTTATTTCTATCACTTCACAGGGACCAGTAGCACAAGAAAATATGCCATAAAAAGTCCTTTTGCTTTAATACTGCACAGCTGATGAATGCAACTTAACATGGTACTTATGGCCAGTGCTTCTTTTTGTAAAACTAGAGGAGCTGGCACTCAGCCGGCTCCCCACCCTCACCCTCTAGCCATCTCCACAGCTGGGGCTGCTGAGGTTCCAGTACTCAGTACCAGCAAGTACCCACATAAGAAAAGCACTGCTCATGACTGAGATGAGAAATATATATGTTAGACATTTTTAAAAAGGTGCGTGCCAATTTACAACTTTTCACTGATCTTCAAGAATACTTATAAAGCCTATCTTATTTTAAAATGTGGATTTTAGATTTGATATGGAGGTTTGACAAAACATACATCTCACTGCACTCCAGATCCACTTTATTTCCCTGTGGCATCAGTCAGGGCAAGAGCAGCAAATTCTTACAAATACAAAGTCACTTGGCACTAATAGGTAACAAAGGCGTTTTCCCTTTGTAGGTAGGTAGGGAGATTCCCAGTGGCTACAGTCTACAAGGCAAGTTTCCTGGAGATATAGGTATAGTATCTGAAAGGTACATTGATATTGCATATGAACAGTAGCAATCCTTACAGAAATTTCAGGTACAGTAATTCAAGGTCAGAGATAGCAACTACCTGCAAAAGCAAAAATGCTAAAGATTCAAGAAATGACAGAAACTCAACCCAAATAAACAGTTGCTTGCCCCCACTAATATAAATGGCCACGGTTTTGGTTCTACTACTTTCTTTGAGAATGAAAATACAGTTAACATTCAATACCATGTTTTTCCCTCCAAGACATTATTCACATTCATATTCTTGATAGGTCTTCAATTGGCCAAACATTTTACATCAAGTATAAAAAAGGGCAATTATTTTCAATTCAAAAGTTACATGACTGTTCCAAGAGGTAGTACTAGTTAAGAATATAGTACAGTCTAATTTTATCTTTGTGTAATCATCTTAAATTGCTGTATCATCTGCCACTCTAATCATAACACTGTACAGATCCTCCAAATGCCTAAGGTTACAAATATTTCAAAGGTCGATACAGAATTATGGAATATATTTATAGCAACGGTATAGGGTATGTGTGTAAATAATGACTAGTCAGAGCATTGCTAAGTATTTATTCTGAAGCTTTTACTTTAAGCTCTTATATCATGAAAGGTGTTTAATCTTTACAACATGTATTAGGAACTGAGATGTTTTTATCTCTATCGTTATAAAAGTAACACAGAAGACCATTCTAAACCATCTTCAAAATGCAGACCAATCTTTTTTGTATATAAACTGTACACAAAAACAAGGCACTATACATTTTTTGGGTATTGAAATATAAAGGTTGATTTGCATAGTTTCTAATGAAACCCACAACATAAATACAACTGCTTTGTTCAGTTTAGCACCTGAAGCAGCACTGAGAATATTACCTATCGCAAAGAGAATCTTTTCAGAATGCATAAGATATATTGGCAGTATAAGCAACTGCCATCAAGCTACCTGTCTGCAGAGAGTTTTGTTTTTGTTTTTTTTTTTGTTTTTTTACACAAAAGTCTTGAAAGTGAATACACATTGCATTGTTAAATACATACTTATTCTATGTGTTTATATAAATATAAATTCTTTGTAATCCACAAACAAAATAACACTTTACAAAGAGAACATCTTCAGAAAACACATGGCCATTACACCTACCCAAAGGATTGTTGCAGGAGTAGCTCCAGAGGCTACCTTTAAGCGCACAGGGGAGCAAAGTTTAAGCATGTTACCCTTGGAATTGAAACAAAGTTTCCAAAAAGAGTTCTCTTGCACATTTACAGTATTACACAATTCAAGGTCAGGCAGTATCTAAAAATTTAAGATAATCTCTAATTTGTCTTTTGAACACTAACCCAGAGCAATTCATTTTGCTAATTCAAATATGTTGAAAGTGATGATACAGATCCCTCCAGTACTATCACAAAGTGATAACATTACTTAGAAAAGTCCTTTTGCCTTTTTCAAGTTAACCTGCTTCCAAGAGGGGAGTGCATTGTACTCTTCTCTAGTCATCTCTAAGGCAGCCTGAAAATAAGACACAAAGACACACTGTTAGGAATGTCATTTACTAAACTCAAAGTGCTCAGAAGTCAAGTGGTGAAACTTTCACAGGAGAGTAAGAATGCTTCCCTACATGCATGTACGCACACAGAGCTTACCTCAAAGTCTTCATCAGAAAGATAAATTTCAAGTTTCAGTGGATCAACTCCCTCAGGCAGAGGCCTAGCTAAGAGATCTGCTAGTGGGTACACAGTTTTGCACAGCTTGGCTAACACATCCTCTACAAGGATTATCTGATTAGAAACTTCAGCATCCTGGAGAGGCGAGAGAGAGGAATAAAAGGAAAGAAATTAGCGATGTGCTACTGGAATCAGCTATGGCTCATTTTAAATACAAGCCCCCTTCATAGCTGGCACAAGTTCCGTCCTAGCTCGAGATGGTTAGCTGGCCCCTTTATTTGAGAAGCACGCTATGGACATTGTGGGCTAGCTCAGTTCTTTGGCTGAAACAATCTGCCACCATTAAATATTTGTATTTAATAACAAGAGGGCTGTCCTCTAAGAAACCCCATTTCATCCCCCCTCCCTTTTTTTTTTTTTTTTTTAAATTTCTGCCACAACTTTATGGCTAAGGAGGATTGCAGTTGATCCCAGAGAGAGCCAATGTCCCTTCTTGGTAATGGCTTAAACTTAAAAACACCCTGAATTTAAGGATCACATATCTGGGCTGGTATGAACGCCATTTCCCTGAAAAGGAAGCCAATGCAGGGAGGCCCAAACAAATCCTTGTACAAAGACACTTTGCCATGCTACTGTGGAGACTCTGATCTGAATACGCTGCCTGTTTTGTTCAGTTATACTGAGATCTTTCCAGGCGACTCATCATCACCAAATTGTGCAATATTTTACACAGAAGCAGACAACAGTCTGGTGCATGTCGTGGGGCTGACAGCCATCACGCGTCCCGGGGCAAGGTGGGAGGGTGGCCCAGCTCCATGCCACGGAAGGGGCAGGACGAACTGCAGAAGGGGTGGGGCTTAAGGCACTCATCCGTTAGCATTGCCAGAGTAGCAGCAGCAACAACCAGGAGCTGAGCGCCCCTTTGAAATGCCAGGCCATGGGGCAACTGCCCCCCTTCTCCCCTGTGTTGGAGGCCTGAGGTCTTGGTCTCACAGAGAACAGAAGGCTGGTTTGTTGGGAAACAGAGGCAGGCTTGATCAAGGCTTTGTGCAGGCCTGGAGGTGACTCCCTTATTCTATCCAACTACCATTTAGGAAAGGTAAAAAGTTAGGAGTCAAGTTAAGAATTGGAACTAGAAATCCATAAGTTTTGAATGAATGAAACATTTACTAGACAGTATGAAAACCTATAACTGATTGAGAATATACGTAATGCACTTGTCAATGATACTTATGTCTTTCCAGATTCCTGAAGTGCATTAGTCAGGTTAGTCCTCTGGCATTTGGGACTTCCCAGCATGAAATGTGTTGGTTGTTAATAGCAATAACAGCAAAGTACAAAAGCAGCAACAGGAAACAATTTCAAAGGAAAGTTTGTTTACCATTTCTGTGATCTCAGCTATGTCTTCTCTGTGTTCCCAGCTAGGGAACATATTGGTGAATGTCAGAGGTTCAAGACCAGCATGAATTAGGTAGGATTTGGGAGGCTTCTTTACATTTTTCCCTAGAACATCCAAAATACAAAGCAAGAGGAGATATAAAACAATTATGTTGCATGCTCTCAGTCCTGCTACACTGTTGGGTTAAATTTAGCAGGACCTTTCATCTACACGTTGTGAAACTTTCTGTTGCACATCAGAACAACTTCATTAAGGTCTGCTTTTCAATATTTTAAAAGTGCGCTTATTTCTGCCATCTCTGGGCTTCTCTACAAATTCAGATATGGAGCTCACTACTGGAAAAGAATGAAACAAAACTGACTCCCCTCCTAACATGCACAATCTGAGCCTTCTCTTCCCTAAATCCAACACACTACCTTGCAAAAAAAAAAGGGAATGGAAAGGTGTGTTTTGCAGAATGTTCTCACAAGAGAAGAGACTCCCAGTGCTAAGTGTCCTGAATTAAAAAATATCAGCAGCATGCAAAATTTTAAGTTTGGAGACTGCAGGGAGAGCACCTCAACTGTCCACAATGCCAGAAATCTCAAAAGGTCTAATGTGTATATTCTAATCTACCAAAGAATGCCACAGGAGGTCTCAAATGAAAGTCAGTGTGTCATTAATGTCACTGTGCATTCCACGTATAGATACAACATAAGGAGTTATGTATATATACACACACACACACACTGAAAATGTGGTTTTCATGTCTGTATCAAAGCATTTGTCAGTAGCCAAGGTGCAAAACAGGGTTTCCTCTAGATAGGACATAAGCAATTTGTCTCTGTTGGGGTGTAAATTAAGCATTGTAAGCTAACACAGTGGATGCCCATACACACACAAAAATCAAACATTAAGGGATGTGAAATGAACAGGGAAGGAGCATGCAGGAGAAGAACAATATGACAGGGAAGGTGAGGGGGTACTATACTGGCTGAATAAAATGAACTTTGGAGGCCTAAGAGGTATATCTAGGAGGCATAAGAAGAGACAGCCTCACCCTGCACCTAGGTAAGCAAAATGATTGTGTTTGCATTCATGAAATGGGATCTCAAGCAGCCTTGGTTGAAAATGCTGCACAGAATTTTGGGTGAGAAACTTCTTTACATGTTCAGCTGCTAAGGTGGTGTGTTAGGTTTTATTTCATACAGAACCATTTGTACCCAATAGTCTTAATCACTATCAATTGCATTTTGAATGTTTGTTAATAAAAGCTAGGGTTGGCATTGCCCAGGTCAGAGGGTTTGGGTGACTAACAGGTTGGTGGTTTCAGGAAGCTTGATACCCAGATAAGCACAAGAATCCTTCAGCTGTACGATTGGTACGTGAGATTTGTCATCTGAGAATTTTACTTTGAACCCTCTTGTTCCATAACACCACTGCGGAAACTGCTTGAATTGGCCATGGAATACTATAAAAAACTCTGCTACTTGCAAAAAATTTGTTAGCCTTGTCTAGACAGTAAGCAACTCAGTTCAGTGATACTGGGGGGTCAGAGGGAAGAGTATGGACAGGGTTGCTTGTGCCAGATAATACTCTAATATAGGCTTAGCCATCTGGTAGGGCAATTTAATTTAATTTGAGTGGAGAGACATTTTCATCATTTCAGTTAATGGCGTGAACTCTGCTCTCTACTCAAGCTGATCTGTCCCTCTTATTCAAGAATACAAACCGCAAGGCAATCTTTCGCCTGTGCTGGAACTCAGTGCTCCAAAGCAGTTAGCTGATTCAGCAGACAAAGCCTCAGAAGGTTTCAGGAAAAATCCAGTGGGTTAGATAAAGAGATGCACGAACAAAAAAGAGGCAAAGAGCGCTGCTAGGAAAATTCAAGCTGTTATCCCGGGATACAAATCAAATCAAAATACTTCACAAAGTCTCGTTGGCTGAATGCTGGTTGTAAGTCAAATTGTGTGTCATGGCAAAGAACACTTGAATTTTTCTGGATTACTCACTTAACTCTTGCTATGCTCTTTCACTTTTAGAACAACAAACTATTTATATTTCTTGCTATTTAATTGAGGGCAATGAAAGACCAGAGCTAGTTAAACCATGAAAGTTTAACTCCTGTAACATTTGCAGCATATCTGACAGGAGACTCACTTAACCCACAAGCCCAAGAGACTGACAAACCAGCAGAACATCACCGTCAGTCAAATGCTACCTGCCTTCACTGCTACTGTGGCCTCCCCCTACACAGGGGCTGAGATCACCCTGGTATTTAAATTGATCTTGGAAGGGAACGTGCATATGTAAAATATTAGAACTTTGATGGTTGAAAACTTGCTACATCAACAGCACAAATTGCTCTTGCACAACTATACCACGCCTGGACAGGGAGCAGAAGAGAGCTTTCAACACCAAAGCTACCCCAGCTGAAAAATCATACCCAGAAGAGCTATTGCACTTAGCAAAGTGATTAATCAGCTTGTGATACATAGTCCCAAGCACAGACCACAAGAAGCTCTCGTCTAGTTGCAGCCAAATATGTGTGCGTGGGTGGTGGGGAGGGGGATGGTAAAGAGGCAGAAAATCCCAACCACTGCAGACAGCATTCCATCCCTGCTACCATTACAGCCACTGAAATTCAGGGAAAAACAATGCGGAGTCCTGTGGTACCTGAAAGACTAACAGATTCATTTGGGTATAAGCTTTCATAGGCCAAGAGCCACTTTGCCAGAAATTCTGGAAGTGCTGAGGCACATTCAAGCCCCTTTTTGAAGAAAGCTGGTGGGGGGAGGTCAGGAGCAGTTTCCATTAACATGAGGTGGTATTGTCTACCATCTGGAGCACTGGGATGTGTCGCCAGAGACCTGGTTTCTATTCTCAGCTCTTCAATTGGCCACCTGGTTGACTTCTGTGTTGCATCTGTAAAATGGGGGTAATGCTACTGACCTTCTTAGTAAAGTGCTCTGAGATCTATAGATGGAAAATGCTATGAGTGTGCTAGGTGAACCAGGTCTCTGAATGACCATGTCCTTCAGAGTCAGAACTGCAATAACTTGCTCAGACTTCAAAAAGCCAGCATGTGGTACACAGGAGCTTTTCCAACTACAAGCTGAACCTCTCTAGTCCGGCACTCTCACCTCCAGCACATAATCTGGCACAATTTTAGTAGTCCAATTATCACTGACCATGGGTGTGGCCAAGTTCCCCACAGTCCCATAAAGTTTGTTTACAGCCACCAGTCCTGGCTCTCAGTGTTCTGTGCTGGTCTTTAGCTGTAATTTACCAATAAATGTCTTCTAAGAGCCCAGTAAGCAGTGGAAGTGTTGGTAACGCTGCCAGACAAGATTGACCTGTTGAGTTCTGGCAAATTTTCTTGTTCAACACCACTCAGGTCCCCACGGTGCTGGACTAGAGAGACTTTCAATCTGTACTGCTCCATCTTTAACCTCTAATTCCTACTCAGATTAAACAACTAAAAGACCAATATGTGGAAAAATCTGCCAATGTTTTGGATGAGCTACATCAGAATTCTGCACAAAGACAGCCCCACTGGCACTAGAAAAGGACCTCTGCAGAACAATGGATAGATGACTTGTTTCCGTGCTCAGCTTTTACATCTTTCCACACACAGCCATCAGCACTTCTCCCACCAGGACCCACTTATAGTCCTTCCCCCGTCTTCAACACATGTGAAAGACCAATGGCCAAACTGGAAAGTGCCACTGACTCGGCTGCCAGCAATACAGGAGATGCACAATTTCTTTACCGCAGCTGAAACCAATGCCACTGAGGCTGTCACAAAGCCATGAGAATCAGCTCGAGTGGTATCTGGGAAGAGCTGGCTCAAACCAAACTGGGATGATTCTGGTCAGATGGAGGAAATACTCTGAAATAACAGCCGGGCCTCGTCTTACAATGAAGGTGTCCCCATCCCCTTTTATCACCCAAACCCTATTTTCAAAAGAGAGAAGAACTCTAAGGGCCTTTTTTCCTCATCTCCAAGTGTGGCCGATCAGGTCACATCAGATGAGGGAAAAGCCTTTTACCATTCCCTACTTCCAGGGAAACACTGTTTCTTCATCCAAAGTAAGAATTCAGCCACCACAATTGGCACATTCATCAATTCCAGCCTCAGTCACTATCTGGGGTTAGAGTTATGCAGAAGTTCTAACTTGCGCAGAACATACCTGGCTGCTTCCTTTGTGAGGCAGGCCACTACAAGTACATCACCCCGTCCTTCGCTCCCAACAGGGGCTCCCAGTCAGTTTCCAGCTTCTCAGGTTTGTCCCTGATTTTCACAGGCATCTCCAAATCCAAACCCAGTTACATCAACAACTGCATCTCCAACCCTTCCTTTGGGACAATGCACTTCACAAAACCCAGAATGAAACCCATGACAGCTGGAGTCACAGCATGCAGGTTTAATGGGGGTTCAGTAACAGCATGAATTTCCAGAGATCAGACTAATCTGCCATCTGCCCACTCTCCTCTTTGAGGAAGTACAATTGCATTACAAGCAAGATGATTTAAAAATAAAAAAAAATGCTTCCCAAAGAGAGGCTCCTAATCCTAATGGAAGGATCAGGGCAAAGAACAGACAGATTCCTTGAAGTTTATTACAGACTTCACCTTGCTGATTTATTTCACCTGGGGAGCACTTTAATCCTCTGGTGATAGCTATCATAGAAACTTTAAAATAGTCACAATCAGCACTGGCACATGGTAGCTTTCTTATTACCTTTGCAGTACTGGAGCACTGTCTCCATGGCACACTTCCTGTCTGTAGCCCAGCGGATTCGAGCTGACCCCGTTATTTTATTTTCTATAGGCCACCAGCCTTGCCAAAGATACACTTCATGGTGATTGTCAACAAGGAAGAGGGCTATACAGCCAAAGAAGAACAAAAAATACCAGAGATTTAGTCAGCTTATGTTTTACTAGATATCTCCATAAGATAAACTGCATAGCGTTGACTAAAATCAGCCTATTACAGTTGGACAGATGAGATTCATTTTAGAGTTCATGAATGCCATGTTATCTAAACACAGAGACTTCTGAAAACCCAAGAAGCACAGGACTGAGCTTTGATCCCCTACAGGAAACAGTGTGTTAACTTTAGTAAAGGGTTGTGTTCTGAAACCAATTGAATATATTTGTTAAGTGGAAATTTCAATCTTTTATTTGAAGACTGAATCCCCCCTGGCCTTACACACACTGAAGTGTCATTGCTGTTTATTAAATCTCAACAGAGTCATGCTTTACTCCTGTGGGTATTCTGCACCACTGCACCAGAATTTCCCTCTGAAGCACTGATAATTGCTGGCCACCCCAGGACCTGGCAGAGCCCAGCTTCTGAGTGTGCAAATACAGGTTGAACCTCTCTCGTCCAGAACACACTCATCCAGCAACATCCGTAATCCAGCATGTTTTGGGTTAGCCAGATGACCATTTATGAGTGTGGCCCCATAAAGTTTGTTTACAACCAGTGTTCTGTACTTTTATTTAATTGTAACATACCCCTAAATGTGTTCTAAGAGCCCAAGAAGTAATGAAAGCCTTGGTAATGTGCTAGATGATATTGACCTCCCATGGCCTGGCAAATTTTCTCACCCTGCACTGGTCAGGTCCCCAGGGTGCTGAATGAGAGAGGTTCAAAACTGTACAGGATGCAGCTGGAGCGGAAGGTGTGGGGAAGTTAGAGCACTCTGGGCAGCTGCAGATGGGTCCTGGGGAGAGGAGATTAAGCTCTTTGGTACCCCATGGTGGGCCTCTGGCCAGGAGGCAGGAGTGTCTGGTCCTGCAACCAGGTTTTGTGAGGGAGGAAACGGAGAAAAAATAACTGGGTTGTTGGAGGAGTTTAACTTCTCTCTCCCTGCTTATTGCAGGAATATGGGTCACAGCTGTTCCATAGCATCTGTCAGTGTGTTTCCTTACCTACCTGCTAGGATAACTTTATCTTAGGGATCTCTGTATTTGGTATACCTATTCATGGGTGTCATAGTGAGGATCAAGGCAGTATTCACCATAATAGCCTGCTTCTGTACCTGGCTGCGGGGCTGTGTACAGATCCTCCTGAAGGAATGGCATGGAATTGACCACGGTGGGATCTCTTGCAGGATAGATATACTCAGTGGCTGAGAAGTCTCCTGATGAACTGCTGAGGATGAACAGGCGGGGGGTGAAGTTAAACTTTCCAGGATCTAATAAAACAAAACCCAAAAAGTGTCTAGTACAACAGGACACCGTGTATGTGAAAAGCTGCATTCATACTTGTTATGTTACACTTTGGCTTTTGAACAATCAGGAAAGGAGACTGGCAATAGCAGAGATTTTAGATGTAGCCACCATTTTGACTCCAGCACTGGCTAGTAGTGACCAGCCATTTAGGGTATGTCCACACTGCAGTTAGTCTCCTGGCAGCTGAATTGGGCTCAGACGGTTTGAGCTAAGGGGATATTTCGTTATGGGGTAGACTGGGGGTGGCCAATACATGGCCCACAGGCCAGAATCAGACCCATGGAACCTTTTCATCCAGCCCCAGAGCCAGCAGTGGCACCATTTTGAAAGCAAGCTGGCCGTCTCTGAGTTACATGTGGCTCTTTGAGGAGACATTTGCAGCTCCCGCCACCACCACTGCTCACTCCTTCTCCATCTCCCTGTTCTGATGCACTGAAAGAGCAGAACTCAATTTAATTGGTTTAACGGCAAGCACGAGGGATCAGGACATTAAAATAATTAAATTGAGTCCCATTATTTCAGCACAGCAGGGGGGTGAGTAGGAGTGCTGGGGGGAGGAGCACACGGCCATGCTGAGGAGGTGGTGGCAGCAGCTCACAGAGGTCCCATGTAAAGTAAGTTAATTCTGGGTTTGGGGCTGCAAGAGGTTTTAGCCTGGGGGCAGAGGAGTGGTAGTTTGAGGCTGAGAGGGGTTTAAGCCTGGGGATGGGGAGAGGGCAGGTTTGGGGCTACTTTGTGTTTGGCCCTCACATCACGTCAAAACTTGCCCTATGGCCCCCGATGACAAGAGGCTGGCCACCCTTGGGGCACACGCTCAGGTGCAGCCTCACCTCTGGGACTCACCCACTTCACAGGGTCCGCAAGCCCAGGATGCAGCCTGAGGTCAAAATGTCTGCCTTGCAGTTAAACAGAACCTTAGCCGTAGCCTCACAAGCTCAAGTTGGCCAGCATGGACCAGCCGTGGGTTTTCAATGGCAGTGCAGAAATACCCTCGGTTGCTAATGGTTCTGTGGCTTATTTGAAGTTCACCTGTCTCACAGATTTCCATGGTGTAAATCCATCCTACACCTTCTGTTTTGTTGGCAGTTCCAGCAGAAGGGCCAATGATTAAACACAAAACCATCAGCCGATACCTCCAGAGAGGAGCTGAAATGTGAGCCAAGAGTTAACTGCTGCTCTTTTCCCTGTGTGTGCGTGTGAGGGAAGGGGGAAGAACACATCACCCTTCAGCCCCTTGCATCTCCAGACACCAATAGATTCACATGCATATTTTATTCTCCAGCGAGAGTCTCTACTTCACCAGGGCCCTAACTACTGTGAAAGTTTCATGTCAACAGTGGAGAGACATTCCACGCAAACAAAAGACAGTTACCTGTTCTGTAACTGGTGTTCGTCGAGATGTGTTTCTCATGTCCATGCCAATTTGGGTGTGCGCCGTGCGCATGCCCCGTTGCCGGAAGCTTTTTGCCCTAGCTGGTAGCCTTAGGGTCGGTGCGGTGCCCCCTGGAGTGGCGCCCATATATGAACCGCCCGCCCCGCCCCGCCCCCGGCTCAGTTCCTTCTTGCTGGCTACTCCGACAGAGGGGAAGGTGGGAGGGTTTTGGAATGGACATGGCAACACATCTCGAAGAACACCAGTTACGGAACACTTAACTGTCTTTTCTTCTTTGAGTGATTGCTCATGTATATTCCAATTTGGGTCACTGTCAGCCAGTGCCTAGGAGGTGGGGTCAGAGCCCCAAAAGGAGTGCAGGACAGCCCTGCCCGCCGCAGCGTCTTCCCTAGCGTGCTGCGCTACTGCGTAATGCGCTGCGAACGTGTGAATGGGGGACCAAGTGGCCGCTCTGCAGATGTCCTGGATAGGGACTTTGGCTAGGAATGCCACAGAGGACGCCTGTGCCCTTGTGGAGTGCACCCTGATTGGCGGAGGGGGAACCCCCGCCAGTTTGTAACACTCACTGATACAGGCTACTATCCAGGAGGAGATCCACTGAGAGACCAGATGCCCCTTCATCCTGTCTGCCACTGCAACGAACAGCTGCTGCAACTTCTGTATGGGTTTGGTCCTGCCCATATAGAAGGCCAGTGCCCTCCGTACATCGAAGGTGTATAGGCTCTGCTCCCTCGGGGAGGCATGGGGCTTTCAGTAAAACACCAGTAAGGTGATGTCTTGGTTAATATGGAAAGGGGAGTCCACCTTAGGCTGAAATGCCATGTGGAGTCTTAGTCTAACCTTGTCCTTGTGGAACACCGTAAAAACTGGGTCCACCATCAGGGCCCTTATCTCTGACACCCTTCTGGCTGAGGTAATGGCCACCAGGAATGCCACCTTATAAGTAAGAAACAACATAGAACAAGAGGCGAGTGGTTCAAAAGGGGGAGCCATCAGCTTAGACAAAACCAAATTAAGGTCCCACATTGGCAGGGGGACCCGAACCTGTGGTCTGACCCTCTCCATTTCCTTCATAAACCTTTTTACCACTGGGTCTGAGAAGACCGAAAAGCTCCCGTCCCCTGGGTGGAACGCCAAAATGGCTGCCAGGTGCACCTTTAGGGAGGATACTGACAGCCCCGCCTGGCTCAGAGCCAGCAAATACTCTAGGACACTTGGTATTGTGGCCTCTCCCGGGGACGTCCCCTTCTGGGTGGCCCAAATGGTAAATCTTTTCCATTTGGCTACATATGCTACCCTTGTAGAGTGTTTCCTGCTGTTCAGTAATACTTCCCTGACAGCTTGGGAGCAGGCCAGCTCAACCGGTCTCAGCCATGGAGCCTCTATGCTGTCAGGTGAAGCGCTTGTAGATTGGGGTGCTGCAGTCTGCCCTCCTCCTGTGTCAGCAGGTCCGGGCACAGCAGGAGCATCTCCAGGGCGTGAGTGGACATCTCCAAGAAGGTCGAGTACCAATGTTGTCGAGCCCAGGCTGGTGCCAACCAGGATTACTGACGCTCGGTCCGACCGAATTTTCAACAGTGTTTGGTGGATGAGCGGTATTGGTGGAAAGGTGTACAGCAATGGGCCCGACCAATGAATGCTGAAGGCATCTGCCCAAGAACCTGGACTTGGGTTCTGGTAAGAGCAGAACGTCCTGCACTTCACCTTGAGAAGAGTGGCAAAGAGGTCTACCTGGGGATGCCCCCACCTCTGGAAAACTGACTTCAGTACTTCTGTCTGTAATGACTACTTGTGGTCCATGAAGGACCTGCTGAGGTGGTCCACCAGGGAGTTCTGGGTCCCAGGCAGGTAGAACGCCCTCAGGAGAATCTGGTGCTGGATGCAGAAATCCCAAAGCGCGAGGGCCCCCAGACACACAGGCGATGAGCGTGCACCCCTGTGTTTGTTTATATAGTACATTGCTGTGGTGTTGTCTGTGCTGACTGCTACACAGTGCCCCTTCAGCTCGTTCTGAAATACTTCGCACGCCAGACGAACTGCTTTGAGTTCTCTCACATTTATGTGGAGATGAGCTTCTGTTTTGTCCCATAGGGACCGCCAGACGCAGGGACCAGCCAAGTGCGCTCCCCAGCCCAGGGCTGATGTGTCCGTGACCGGGAGAGGGAGGGTTGTGGGGGATTGAAGGGTACCCCCATGCAGAATGACCTGTCCCTCCAGCCACCGGTGTAGTATAGTCAACACTTCATGGGGGATTGTGACTAACATGACTATACTGTCCCTGACAGGTCTGTATACTGAGGCGAGCCACATCTGAAAGGGGCGCATTCGTAACCTGGCATGCTGGACTACGAATATGCATGCTGAAATGTGTCCCAACAATCTGAGGCATCCCCTGGCTGTTGTGGTGGGGAACCTTATTAGGGCTTGTATGCAAGCCGCCATTGCCTGGGCCCTGTTGTGTGGCAGAAGCGCTCTGGCCTGCTTTGCGTCAAGACATGTGCCTACGAATTCTATGACTTGAGTCAGTACTAATACAGACTTTGCCTCGTTTACTAGGAGGCCTAACATGTTGCACGTTGTTCTTACTAGCTGTACATGTTGCGACACCTGTCTTTGTGACCGACCCTTGATCAGCCAGTCGTCTAGGTACGGGAACAGGTGCACACCTCGCCTGCATAGGAAGGCCGCCACTACTCACATGCCCTTGGTAAAGACTCTCGGGGCTGAGGAGAGTCCTAACGGGAGGACTGTAAATTGATTATGGTCCTTCCCTAGCACAAATCTGAGGAACCTACTGTGAGGCAGATAAATTGCTACATGGAAATATGCATCCTGTAAATTGAGAGCAGCAAACTAATCCCCTCGTTCCAGCATTGGGATAATTATTCCCAGAGATATCATACAAAACTTTATCTTTCTTACAAATTTGTTCAGATTTCATAGGTCCAAGATGGGCCTCAGCCCCCCTTTCACTTTCGGAATAAGGAAATAGCGGGAGTAAAATCCCTGTCCCTGGAATTCCTGGGGGACTTCCTCTATAGCCCCCTTTTGGAGGAGGATTCCTACCTCCTGTCTGAGAACTATCTCGTGAAAGGGGTCCCTAAAGAGGGACAGGGAAGGGAGTTGCGAAGAGGGGTAAGAAGAAAATTGGATAGCATATCCCTTTTCTACCATGGGGAGGACCCACTGGTCCAAAGTTATGCTGCACCATGCCTGGTAGAATGGGCATAAGTGGAGTGAAAATAAACCTTGAGCTGGAACTATGGGAGTGGGTGGTACAACGCTTTCGACCGCCCTGTCAAAACTGGCGTCTAGGCCCAGGAAGGGTTTTAGTGTGGCCCTGGTCCTGCATTTGGCGACCCTGATGCCTCCTATTATGATGGCCCCTTCTTCTGTTCCCCTCCCGTTGCTGCTGGGGGAACTTTCTGAACTGGGGCCTAGGATTAAACTGCCTTCTTTGGGTTGCCGGCGTGTACAGACTCAGTGAGCGTAACGTGGATCGAGAGTCTTTCATGCCATGATGTCTCTTATCCGTTTTCTCTGAAAATAGAGATGGGTCTTCAAAAGGGAGGTCTTGAATGGACTGCTGCACCTCTTGCGAGAGTCCTGAGACCTGAAGCCATGCTCCCCTTCGCATGGCAATACCCAAGGCCATAACCCTAGTGGCTGCACCAGCTGCATCTAGGGCGGCTTGCAGTGCTGCTCTGGATATGAGCCTCTGCTCCACTACCAGGGCCGTTAAATCTGTCTTGGCATCCTGTGGAAGCAGTTCCGCAAAACGGTCCATGGAACTGGCCATATTATACGCATATCTGCTAACCATGGCCTGCTGGTTAGCAATTCTCAGCTGCAGACCACCTGTGGAGTAACCTTTTCTAACGTACAGGTCTAGTCTTTTGGCATCCTTGTTCTTGGGGGAGGGCCCTTGAAGCTCCTGTCTCTCCCTATTGTTCACTGCATCCACAACAAGGGAGTCGGGGGAAGGATGGGTGAACAGATGCTCATTTCCCTGTGCTGGGACAAAATACCTGCGTTCATTTTTCCTAGCCGTGGGCAAGGCTGAGGCCGGGGTTTGCCACACTGTCTTAGCTGTGTTGGCAATTGTCTTTATAATAGGCAGTGTCACCCTGGATGGTGCAGAGGTTGAGAGGATGTTAGTGACAGGGTCTACTTCATCCCTGACCTCTTCAGCCTGTACCCCGAGGCTCTGGGCAACCCTCCTCAACAGTTGCTGGTACGCGCCTCCACCTCCAATACTGGGGATGCAGAGGACCCAGCTAATGCCTCATCTGGAGAAGACGAAGATGAGGTCAACATACCTTCCAAAACTGTTGATCCAGAGGATTCTGGCACTGCTACTTGAGCCCCCAGCACCACACTGTGGCACCCTGCTTGGTGCCTGGGGTCGAGGGCCCCCTAGTGGTCCCTGATGTGGTGCTATGAAAACAGGGCCACTTTGCACCGGGGATGGCACCGGTGAACATTGCACCACAGTGCCCGGTGCCTGTACTGACGGCATCCATGCTTGGGTCAGTCTCAGCTGACCTGGTGCCGATGTCGACGCTGGTGATGGTGCCAGTACTGCCATCGGAGCTGGTGCCAATGATTCCCCCTGCTCCTCCGGCGAGGCGCCGAGAGATGTCGGCACCCATCTCAGAACCTGGGGAGTGCCCGGTGCCCTGAACAGGAGTCCAGCAACTCGCCCTTGCTCCGCATGGATTGCCCACGGGGTCCAGAAGGGCCACTGTGGTGCTCCCTGATGGTGCCTTTGCCACTCTCCTTCCAGGGAGCGTCGGCAGTGGCGCCAGTGCCCACTGTGTCGGGATGACTTTGTACTCTCGCTCCTTGTTGAGCTGGGGTAAAGGGAGTCCAATTCCAACACGGACTCTGACACCAACTAATATGATGGTGCCAAGGGTCCCGTACTTCTCTTTGGTTCCTGCAGGCTCAGTCCCATCTGCACGGTACCAATGCATTGTTGGGGTCCCCCTGGTGTCAGGAGCTGTGCCGGGGTCCCTGGAGCCTGACCTGGTGTCTGGAGCAAGAGTGGCGAAGGCTCCTGGTGCAGTGTTTGTAACGGCACTGTAAATTGCAGCAGGCCTTGAGCAGCACCAAAGGCCTCTGGCATCGAGGGCAAGCTGGGAGAGTGCGGGTTCCTGCCTCGCGCTGAAGTCAACGCCAGCATGTCACGACCCCGCTCACAGTGCGCATTGGCGGACTCTCCAGATGCCTGTCTTGAACAGCCCCAGTGCCGTCTTGTCTTCTTGCAAGGCACCCAAGACTGACTCTTGTGGCACAGGGCGGTGCTAGGCACTGAGTCCAATTCTCGGCGCTGGGAGTCCTCCAACGGCACCGACGGCGCCGGAGTGCTCTGCATCGAAGATGTGGCGCTCTGCGTTCCCGCCAAGGAAACTTCCGGGTGCAAGGCCGACTCCATAAAAAGAACTTTTAGTCTTTGAGCGCTATCTTTTAGAGTCCTTGATTTGAAGTCCTTGCAGATGGAGCAATGCTCTCGGGATGAGACTCACTGCGGCAGCCCAGACAAGCTTTATGCAGGTCACTCTTGGGCATACGTTTGCCACATTTAGAACAGTTTTTAAAATGGAGAGCCAGGTATCGCCTGGCGGCGAGGCGCCGAGACGGTTAAAGACCCACCTGGGCTTACTAAGCGCTAATTTCCTACAGTAGATAAAGTAAACTATTTACAACTAATTAAAACAACAAAGGCTACCAGCGAACTCTCAAGGAGAGTTAAGCTCCAGCAACCGACAGCGTGGCGAGAAGGAACTGAGCAGGGGGCGGGGCAGGCGGTGCATATATAGGCGGCCATACGGGCGCCACTCCAGGGGGCGCCGCACCAACCCTAAGGCTACCGGCTACGGCAAAAAGCTTCCGGCAACTGGGCATGTGCACGGTGCACACCCAAATTGGAATGCACATGAGCAATCACTCGAAGAAGAATGTATTTTACAGTCCTACAATACAGTAACATGTAGGTGAAGATCACTGGACTAAAGTACTACCTTGCAACATGCAATCATAGGCTTTTCGATCTCTCCTTCCTAGTGCATCCCAGAATCCTAGTGGCTCAGACCCTTCATCACATTCATGTATCGTCACCTTGCTGCTGCTGTGCAATCCAGCTTCCAACGGACATCTGCAATACAAAGAAGTTATGTGAACTCAGTGTACTTCCAACTACATACAGCTGCAAGCTCTTGTCAGTGGCCCAGAGACTGATTCTAGGGACGCTGGGACTTCTTTCTTGCCAGCCTGCTCCATATGAAAACCAGTACAGGAAATAACTATATATGATATGACATTTTTGCAATGGTATTTGTTTGTCTGACCGACCATACATGCAGAGCATGAGAGAATAATCATGTGAGTTTTATTTTTTTTTAAACCAATTCTTCAGTTTCTCCTTTCCATTCCCCATCAGTTCCTCTTGCAGGCTTCCTTCCCTAGCCTGCTAACCACCACTCTCGCATTTTAGTCCATCACCTCTAGTAGGTCATAGTTTAGTCTTTACTTTTAGGTGCTTTTCAGTCTCCAAGACTACATCTACACATCAGTATATTTTGAAATAAGCCAGTCCAAGAAAGCTGATCTGAAATTGCTTATTTTGAAACAACACAACTACACACAAGAATGCCTTTCAAAAGAGATCCCAGCCATCTTGAAATTGCATGTCTGGACACACACTGCCTATTTTGAAATAGTGCCATTAGATGCCATTATAGCTTATTTAGAAATAGCACTATTCTGTTTCTTCATAGTGTATATTTCGAAACAGACAATTCCTCCTGCGATGAAGTTTATGAAATTTGAAATAACGCAGCCATTTCAGTTTATTTCAAAATAGGGTGTGCATAGTGTAGATGCTTGCCAAGTTATTTTGAAATAATAGCTGTTATCTCAAAATAACTTTGCTGTGTGGCTGTAGCCCCAGAGATTAAAAACATACAGCTAGAGCCCTGTGTGGATACACCGCTGCGTATCTGCATCCAATCTGCACAAGTTAACTGCCGATTTGCAGGGTTCTACACCAAGGCACACAGTCCCCCCCCGGGGCCTGGTTGGAAGAGCAGCTGAGGGAGCCCACACAGCGTCTTTCAGTTGGGAGGGGACTCTATTGTGGGCTACTCCATCTCTCCCTGTCCTGTGGGCAGGTGAAGGGTCCACCACAGCTCCCCAAGGCTCCTGGCCTGGGTGCCACACTTGCCCGGCCTGGTGGGAGGAGGGCGAATTGTGGATCTGCAGACCTCTATCTTTAACAGGAATGTCAATTCAATAGAGCAAGAATAGTGAATGCAGCTAACCGTGTTGGGTTTGTCTGAAAACCAGCATATGCACCATAATGAACTAGGTGACCTGTCTATTCCTTCTCTCCCAACACACACCTGCTGTTACCCCTCAATCCACATCAGTGCTGTTGGAAGGTGGTTGGGTTTTCTCCTGGCGGACAGCTACATTCAATAATCCAGCTACGTTACACAAATATCTCCAAGGTATACACCTGCTACTTACTGCTCTTTTATTTTATTGGCTGCTGTTCTTCCTACATCTTTTGTGTGCGGCTGTGCTTTGCACCCATGCCACAGGTAGATAAGGGCTTTATTAATATTGAGAACAATCATAGACGTCCTGGATCTCAGGCTGCTGCAGTGACATGCTACTTCAAGTAAATTTCCTTCAATGGAAACTTCTCCTCGTACACAGTATAGCCTCCAGTCACCTGGAATGGGCACAAACAGCACAACTCTATTAAGTTGTGGCCAAGTTACTTCTTTTTAGATAAATGGCAAGCACTGCATTGCATGACACACTCAAACTGCCACAAAGTGATAAAAGGAAATTCAGTCAATTGGCTCTCTCTCCTTAACTCTCCCCTTTTGTATTTAGGGTGAACAAGGGACAATATAAAATATCATTAGTTAGCTGCAACATGTAGGCAGAGCAGGTCAGATTCATGTTTATCCCAATTGAAGCCTTTAGTAGCTACCATTGTATTGAAAAGAATTTGTTACTGTTCACTGGCTACATAGTGTTCATTGCAATTTGTGCTAAACATGTCACAGAAGCTTCACTTTGTTTCGGTAACAGAAGTCCAAAATGACAACATGCACAATTGCAAATTCATAATCAAATAATCATATTTTGCCAGACTACTGAAAAAAGGGAGCATCTTAACGCCAAGGGACCATTTACTCAACATTAAAAACTAACCAAGACAATATAATGGATGCCTGTCCAGCAACATGAATTTGCACCTGGGTTGACAACACACATTAAGTAAGGAGAGAACTAAAATGAAAACTCAAGTATAAGCCCTCTGACAAAAGACCATCTGCAGAATAAGCTTCTACTATTCCCATAGACTGCAGTGTTAATACATTTCTTCCAGAAAAGCGGACTCTTGTAGCAGAAAGCTCCCATCTAAGAAGTGACTTACTTTGTGTATTTTCTTCTTCCTCTTCCCGTCTTCCAGCATGCACAATCATCCCTCCCTGGAAGCACTGCAGAAAGCATGGAGGTTCCTTCCCTTGAAGCACCTGCACCTAGAAATGGAGAGCACCAAAACCTCAGCAAATTAATTTAGAGACTGAGGAAAAAATGGCCCTTGACAGGTCATTAAAATAGCATGGGCCCGGCCAACCATAAACGGTGGTTTTTATGAGGTTTTAAAGCACAGACTATTGTTGGACTGTCAAATACATCAGAAGTCATTGGGACTCACACGTTGTGCTGGTTATGAACTGCAAACCTAAGAGGAATCTGTACCGATGATGCAGTATTCAGCAATCTTAAAATTCAGGGGATAAGGAGCATGACCACTGACTAATTTAAACTGATTTATTTTTGACAGCACTGAAGCCCATTAATGGCAGGAACATGTTCTCAAGAATTAAGACATAATTTGAGACAATATAACAGCCCTCTGAAGATGGTAAAAACAGACAAAAATGTGCTTTAATAGCGCTTAAACTGTTGGCTTCTATGAAGCCTTATAAAGTTTTGGGATTATTGAACTGTTATGGCTGATAGGAAAGACTGGTTTATAATTACTTGCGCAGAATTTGATATGGGAGGTGTCCAATATGATCATGTTTTCTGCTCCCCAGTCTCTCTCATTACAATACTTTCCAAAAGCATTTCAATTTTATGTTTTGGCTTGTCGAAAAAATGCTTCTTACAGGGGCTCATCAGAACGGCTGACGTTCTGCAGATGCTTGCAATGTGAGAGAAAATGAACTCCCTATATGGATCCCAGTCTTGATAGGAGGGGAAGTATCTAATCCATCCCTTTATCTACAGCTGATGGGGGAGGAGAGGAGAAACATTCTTCCTCAGATTTCCCAGAAGGCACATCTCGGAATTACATTAGAATGTTGTTCTCGAAGTAGTAGGAATGAAGCCAAAGGGGGGTTGGTTATGTGGAGAGGAAATGGGTACAACCTCTGCATTAAAAAGGGAGGAAAAAATCTGTATTGTATTGTACTGTATTTACACACCAAATGGGGGTGTTTGGACAATAGCGGCAGCTTTTATAGCAGCTGTCACATAGCAGTTGTTCTACACAGGTGATGGCTGGCAGCTCACCTGTGCTCCTCTCTCTTCATCAAGCTCCACAGTCATCAGTGCTGATGTCCCCTTCTCGCTCACTGTGGAGTGCCTCCCTTGCCAAAAGAAGTAGACACACTTCTCTTTCCCAACAGCCCTTACTTGCTGATCTCCTTTTTGTCTGCTTCCAACTGCAAAACAAACAACTCACAGTGAAGGAAAACGGCTATCACTCTCACTATGGAGTGCATGTGCTTAGCCAGCCAGCTTCAACATAGGAAACCCTGTGCAGTACTGACTACACGCATAATCTGACACACATTAAGTCAAGCACTGCAACAGATGCACGGGCCAGTTCTGCACAGGGACATGATACGGTGGATGTCACGTTGCACGCACAGACACCACTAACTGGCCAAAAGCCTCGAAACCAGAAGAAGGATCATTTAAAGCAATTAACACCAGTTGAGAGAATCAAACAATGTGAAATGGCCAGTCACATTACAAGACAACAACAACAACAACAACAACAAAAAAAAAAAAAAAAAAAAAAGCACATTGCGTCTCATTTTCCATCTTGCACTGTTCTTTGGCAGCAGATTAGCTGACTGCTGAAAAATATTGGAAACAGCAGCAGCTGGGACAGATACAGGCAGAAAATGAAACTACTACTTGGTATAATTATATTAAAAAGGAAACTGGAAGGGGATTCCAAGTTATGATTATCAGAGAACACTAAATTAATAACTTACTTTCTTGGAAACAATCTCCTGATTACTTGTACAAGCTTCATTTTTCAATTAACTACATTTTCCACGTTAGTCTGAGTGAAGGTCTAGGAGCTCAGATCTTTTTAAAGGCTTTTATTCATGATCTGATTATTATAATTAGTCATCAACAGCATGTGTGAAAAAAGAGAAGTTCTACATTAAAACCCTTTATTTAAACTACTGGAAACTCTGAATAGCCTGTGATATAATTTGGACAAGATGTCTGAAAACAAAAGTTGTTTTCGTAAGGACCAAAATACAGATTTTGGACCTTACGAAATAGTCAAAAGAGCTGAACAGCCACTTTGAAAATCCTGGTCCTATAAAGTCATCTCAAATTGGGCACTCAAAATCATTCATCAGTTTGAAATCTTGGTTTCAGTCACCTCCTCAATGCTTCAAAACCAAGAAAGGTGCTGCCTCTTTTGATAAAAACAGCCCACTGGGCAGGATTAATTCTGTCAGGGTTGATCTATCTGCAATATGTATAGAGGGAAAAAAAAATCAACTTATAGTTTCATATTTAAGTCAGATCATTTTCTGTTCAGAAGTTTTTGAAACAAAGCACACATATTTGGGTTTCCTTTATCTACAGCTACTCTCCATTAACACCCTTTTGTGCTCCAGTTGGATTCTCCAGTATCTTGACTCCACAATCACACATTAATTTTCATTTTTCAGACTACTTTTTAAGAGTGAAGCCATATGTGCGCTATGCGGTGCTGACTGACCACAGCACTTGCCTAGCTGGAGCATGGTTCCATCCAGACTTTTCCATGTGGGGCTTGTGGTACTTTACTTACCAGGGAGGCCATCTATTGCTCTGGAGTTCATTCCCTACTTTGAGAATATGGAGTCAGGCACAGACCTGCCAGCTCCCTATATGCACAAAGATCACACAGAGCTGGCTGCGCACCTGAGATCCACCTACGCTGTCTTTTCCTCAGAGAACAGTTAAGAATTCTCAAATCAAGGCTGGAATCCACTGATGAACGTTTGGAGAGCCAGCACAAGAGAGATCCTTCCTTCTTGGCACTTTGGCTTCATCATCTAGCATAGACTTTTCCTTGCCTCTTGCTTCCTCACTGGCAAAGACTTCAGCTGACACTAAACCTGCATCTCTTGCAAGTCCGTTCACAGCACTTCCACTAGTCCAGTTTCCAAGCTGATTTGGTTCCAGGTTCAAGTAGATTAGTTACTCTCTCTATCATTCAAGCCATTTTGCAAACTAGAACTATGCAACTACAAAGTGTATGGAATTAAGCTAACACATTGGTGTTAATATATGGAAAACTGCTGTGTGATAGCACAGATTGCATTGCAATGTGTGGGGAAAAAAAAAGTCAGCAATGATTTCACCAGGAATTCTACTTACCTTGCTCAGCGTTTTTTTTTTTTTTAAAAATGGCCACATGCTGTAAGTGAATTCCTGTCTTATTTGCCTCCTGGGGCGCATGCATCACATAAGGAAATTTAGTTCTGGATTTTGCTACTTAAATTTTCTGATTTAACCACCAACATCAGTATCTAGGCATGAAGAAAGTCAGTTATTCACTAACCTGCAGTGCTCGCCATGTACTTCCATTTAACCACATAGGTGTCTCCCTCATGGAACTGCCCAATGCTTTGCTTAGGCAACCTACTGTAATCAAATTCCAGGATGTGCCAGACATCCACAGAGGCAGTAATGATTTCAAAGTGCCTCCCATCTTCTCCTTCAACAAATCCGTAGCCACGGCCAATATTTATCCCATCCAAAACCGTGCCAACTGTAGCTTGGGGCACTGGCACCATTAGCATGACATCATATGGCTTAGAGTCAGATCTGGGGTCCTCCTGTGACAAGATATGAAACACGTTTTTTTTTTTTGTGTGTGTGTGTCTAGGCTTAGAATTATTTTTATTCTTACCCAATGATATAACCATACAAAAAGCAAAATGGATGAGCTACTTGGTAACAGAGGGGTATTGTTTTCCTCTCGTACTAAAGCCAGTTCTGTAGCACTGATCAACATTTCCCCTCTCCCAATTTCAGTTGATAACAGCATCATGTATGGGGGTTGACCATCAGTGATACTGTCCTTGTTGACACGTTCTAAAGGTGAATGATCAAGGCTGCAGTTTAAACTACTTTGAACCAAACTTACATCTCTGCTGATAGGTATTGGTCATTTACACATTTTTCAATTCAAATTTGTCTTCTCATTATAAGCACACACATCAAATATTGAAAATACTCAGTTAATTTATTTGCTCTACCTTCTGGTGAAGAGATTCACTAGAGTTCTTCTCATTGTGCTTCTTCAATTCAGTCCAGTCAAGAAATTTTTCTTTGAACAATATGGTCTCATTATGTTCTGTGAGTCTACCAAAGATAGCCCAGTCAGGACGTCCTTGTCCCTTTCTGCAATAGAAAAAGAATACCAAAACCTGGATTAAATTACATCAACATCATCATCAACAATAACCATGAGCTCAGTGCCCGTTGGCATCTGATTCCTCTCTCACTATTTTCCTTCCAGCTTTCCCTGTCCAGTGCAGAGTGGCTTAGTTTCTGTTGACCAGCTCTGCAAAAATCTACTATATCATGTACCCATTCTACATGGGGTCTGCCTCTCCTATTTGAACTGTCCATTATGCCAGTTACCAGGGTTTTGATTTTTCATCTGTTGTTCATTCTGCAGATATTCCTGAATAGCTGTAACTTCTGATGTACAACCACTTTCTGCAGTAGGTTCACTTTCGGCTGTATCTTCCTATATAATTCCTCATTGGTGACCTTCTATCCATCTTATTCTCTGGATCTTTCTATAAACAACTGTTCAGATGCCAATATCCTTCTCTTTGAGTCTTTCATTATCACCCATGTCTCAGACTTGTACAACACGCTGCTGAATATGCACATTTTCAAGATGCTCAGCTTCGTTCCTAAGCCAATTGCTTTGCTTTACATATACGTAAGAAATCAAATGTTTTCAGCACCCTTGAAAAACTCCTATTCAATACAGGTTTTCAAGTCTTTACTGTAATTTGCAAGTTATACAGTTTGAAAACAGTTCAGCTATCAAACATTTGCCCATGACTGAGGCAGGATTTTAAAGGGGACTAGCAAAGAAAAGCCAATGGCTGTGTACCTTCTTCTGTATGATGTACAAAGATAGCTGAAAAGATCTTCTCTCTCTGAATGCTTATTTGCCAATACACGGTGCCACCCAGCAGGCACAATGTTACAGGTTATATCATGCTTGCTGGCAGCAACTAAAAGCCATTGTTTCCACAGAGAACAATGGCAGCTGGCAACTACATATTGACCCAGTCTAAGGGAATTCAGTTGCTTTAACTCCCAATAATGCAGGTCTCCAGTGTATCAATGAGAGCGCAAAAGTACTACAACACCTGAAAGTTTGGTACCTTGGTATAAGAGGATTGCACTCTCCAGGATCTAGAGGATTGATATCACAATTGGAGTAGTCGAAAGTTCCATTCCACAAATGTTTGGCCAGCTGGAATGCTACTTTTCTCTGAGCTAATGTTACTTCTTTCCCATGCCACACATACACTTCGCTGCCAAAATCAAAAACCAGCACCTAGAAATAATTAAAGTAGCAATTTAACTACAGGGAAAATATGCTCAGTTAGACTAAAAACTCTTTAGTATGGCATTGGCCAGGTGGTGATGTTATTAATGCAGTGAAACAAATACTTACAAATGTTCTATGTGACAAAAGGAGCAGACAATGAAATAGCAGCCACAGCAAATCATTTGGATTTGGTTTATGGGCCTAGTTACTTGCATATTTGGTAAGAAAGTACTGGGGATTCCTCAGAGACATTTGCTTATGAGGGGGCAAAGTCATAGAAGAATTGAAAGTTCTTAGTAGTCACAAAGCAATACTGACTGTTCTAAGAACCTATTTTCAATCCATCCTGGTCGGATGATGTGGCTGCAGTGAGAATTTACTGTGGGTGGAGTAAACATTTTAGAGAAGGGAAGAGGGGAACAAAAGTTCAGACTGTCCAGTTTGGACTTGGAAGTACTGGGAACAAAAGAACCCAGCAGGAACACAAAGGGTCAGAAGTGTTTAAAAGTTGGCTGTGTTGAGATAATACCCTTCTAATTTTCCTTAATGTTCTCCATACTGGGTCTCTGCAGATCATCAGGCTCTGGCAATAAAGGGTTCAAAGCATCAGAAGCACAAAGGACCTGATTTTCAGTACATATGCAGATGGGTGTTTGCAAATGCGTGCCAACAGACTTACTGAAAATCAGCCCTCGGTATCTTCCAGAGGAAACGTTGAGTGTTCCAAATTCAAACCTCTGATATGCAATTTACTGTACCTCTTTGGATTGTAGCAGAATACATCTTGGCATTTTCCCCCAGTAGTCATCATCAGGAATAAGTTTATCCTCTACTAAACGATAGATGCAATTTGTTTCTATTATTGCAGCTTCATACATTTCATCTTCCTCAGGGTTTCCAGCAGCTTAAAGAGAAAAAATTATGAATAAAAAATGTTCTAATATCAGCTCTCTCTATTTTATGGCAATAAAACAACAGGGGCTGAAACAGTGAAAATATAAAAACTCTTACACTGGTAACTTGTCTGGCCACCAAGGAGTTTCCAGAAGTCTTTGGCTGCGTGAGTATGCGTATTTATCCCTTCTTCTACGGTCTGTACATAAGAAGCTCTACAGCCAAGTTCTCTCTTTGTCTGAATTAATGTTGCAAGTTCTGAGGCCTAGGAGATTAACATAGTTATCTGAATAGAATCAGTTAAGTCATTCATGCATGTTCAGTTGAAGGCAAGTGCACAAGCGAGAAAGAGGACAGCATGGCTGGTAGCAGTGCTAATGGTCATTGCTTCTCTTTTTATTAAACACACAGAAGCTGGCAAAAAAATGACAAAATTCATCTACACTGTTATTTGTAATTATAATGAGAACTGAGCCTAAAGAATGCAGACACAAAAGGGACATCCAGCAATTCAAAACTCTTTTTCTGTTTGAATACAAATCCCTTTCCTGAGGATTTCCTATTATGGTTTTGCAACTTGCATATCCCTCATCAGCTTCCAATAAATGCAGAGGATAAAATATATTTAGGGTAAATAAGACATATCTGCCTCCCACTGATAAACAATCACGTGCTGCTGTGAACATATTCTGGATTTTTCACATGATGGGTATCCTGAGTGGTTACATGAAAGAAGAGCATGAGATCTCATTTCAATGCACTAACCTTGGCTTTTTCTATGACGTTCGCAAACTCTCCGACCCACAGGAAACAGAAATGTGGTGTTAACAACAGGAAGCAGTCTCCACTGTTCAGTGATGAAGCTCTTGGTTCAACTAATCTTGTCTGAACATGCCTTCTTCCTAAAATATAAAAGCAGGGTAATTATGTTCCTAAAAATACCACCATCAATCCTTGAAGACCTAATTATTTGAAAGCAAAGACAAACTTGATCCCTTTGCACTAATAATCCATTTCCAGAAGTCTTTTATTAGAAGAATGAATGAAGAATACCATAGGGTTCGTACTTGGGGAAAATAATTTGTTTTCGTCTCTTAGCTGCTATATTGTCACTTGTTCTGCCTTGACATTTTTATACCCTACTGGAGAAAAGAAATTAATAATAAAGGTCATAAAAAGCAGAAAAGTCCATAGTTTTTTCCATTTGTGAAACTGATTTATACAGTCTCACTAGCTAATCATTTAGCTAATAAGTTTTAAAGATTCTGCTACTGTAACTTGCCAAACAAGTAGTTAGCATTTAGCAGAGAATAGGCACGGTGACACTGTGCTGCAAAAAATAATGGAAGGGGAATTATGGTGAAAAAATGGGTAGTAATGGAAAAGGAGGCAAATATTTGGGAGATAATAAAAAAATTTAAATAAAACCGCACAAGACATAAGAACAGAAAGCCTAAACTTTGTCTTCTCATCTTTCCTCACCACAGCAGTGTCAGCAACTGAGTTTAATTAGGTGGTATGTTACATTGCTGACCCATAAACTTTACTTGCTGTGGTATCTTTTAGGTTATAAACTTTCCAGGGCAGGAAGTTCTTGATCCATACAGCAGGCCTTCAGTCTCTACAGGAGCATTTAAGATGTGACCATAATGAATATGCATTGATAACATAAAAACTTCTTGCATACCTTTAATTTGCAACAGCATCAGTTTCTTATATGGCACAGCACTGTTGTTGGAGTTTTGCTCAGTTAGATTGACACTTCGTAGATTGACACTGCTGAAATTCTCTTTGCTTGCTAAGCCAGCAAGTGCTACTTCTGAGAAATTTGAGTTTGTAGACACTTACACACACAAAAGAAAACAAAAACCAAACAGGAGAGACAAAAAAGCAAAAAAAAACAAAACAAAAAACAAAAAAAAACACATATTATGTTTGGTTTCTATATTTAATTTAGTTTTTTTTCCTTGTATGGCTCATTTTCAGGTTTTTTGTTGTTGCCACTGAAAAAGACAACAGAAACAAGTTGAATTTAAGTTAACAACTAGTCTAAAGACTCTGCTTGACTTAATCATTAGGCAAGTTTCTAGATATAATCCCACAGTTCATTGTCAGCTTACCAAGTGTATTTAGTTTCAGAAAGAAATATCTTACTCAATATTTAGGGAAGTGAGTGTATATTTGTGATGCAAATATACATGATTAATGATGATACAAATTGCAATTCCTCTCAAATTTATTTCACCCATTGTGATAAAATAGGTATTTATGCACTTCAAAGTCTCTGAGTCATCTTATTATGTAGTTTTAAATTAAATTTTAATTCTTGACAATTAATACTCTATTTCTCAACCAAAATGAATGATGATTTCAGAGGTTCATAATTAGGATGAATACTTCTCTCTACCTTTCATCACAATACTAGAGAGACAAGGTGGGTGAGCTAAGACCTTTCATTGGACCAAACTTCTGTTGATGAACGCAACAAGCTTTTGAGCTGCATAGAGCTTTTCTTCAAGTCTGGAGTTGGTACTCAGAGTATCACAGCTAAACACTAAACAAGCTGTTCCACCTTGCATAACACTGCAAAGAACAATACTACACAGATTTTCTGTTTTCGTCAATACAGGCAACATAAAGATTAGTTCTCATTAATGCAGGGGCAAAAGAGAAACTCCTAAGCAAAGCTCTAATGACAGTTTGCCAAATAAGCTTTAAAGAAACATCGCATTATTGTGACTTGTTAATAGTTTGGTTATTATAAGAATGCCACATCAGTAATGCATTTTGCTGCCAGTTCCTGCCAGAACACAGTTACTCTGCAGGGAGTGTGATGGTTTGGAATTATGAAGTCAGTTCTGAATTCTTGACACACAATTAGGGCCCAGAGATGGAGGGAAATCAACAACGACAAAAGCTGGTCTATTGTTGACGAATTAGACTTGCTCTCTTTTCCCAACAGAAGAATAATCTGTCGTCATAGTAAACACCCATTTCATCTCAGACCCTCTCCAGCGGCTAGTGGCACGTTCAGCCCCCGACTCCCAACTCTAGTCGCTCTCTCAAAACCCTAGTGTCACACTCTCGTTGTTGGTTTAACAGACTGGAAAAGTTGGTGTCAGAGTACCAAAGTTGTAACCTCCCCTCAAGCATTCAAATGCACCATTTCCTTCTCATTCTACTGGCGTTCAAGATTTTATCCATGCTCAGCCTCCTAAGGCCAGGTCTACATTACTCAGAAGATCAATCCACTCAGGGTTGATCTTCTGGGTAGATTTTACACATCAGGTGGGGATGCACAAAATCAACCTATCAGAGGTTGGCAGTCAACCCCTGTACTGCTCACCTATCATGAACAGCAAGGGAGGTCAATGGGAGAAACTCCCATCGACCTTGCTCAGTGAGGACAGCCAGGTAAGGCGATTACAGATAAGTCAGTGATAGCTACGCAATTGCTGTAGCTACAATTACGTCACTACAGTTGACTTATTTTACTAGTGTAGACCTAGTCTAACTGAAAACTGAACTATGAAATCAGAGAGGTGTGTGTGTGCATCTTTTAAACTCTCCACACACTGAAAGATACTGAGTTACAAGTGACATCAAATCCACTTACTTTTTTCTACTTTCATTCGCTTTGACTCCATGAAGGCAATGTTTAACCTTTGCTCCGTGTATTCGTGAAGAATGTCCTCTCTTGCTGCCAGCAATTTCAGGGGGTTCCTTGAAGCCTGAACTCTGCGCATAGGTCTCACTGCACGTTTGTGCTCCGCTACAGAAGAAATTAACCTAAGCAGCAAATGTAAATTTTATAAACTCCATATAACATAATTGGTCTTAATCAAAAGCTGCTAAGAGCAAGCCATTAGAGACGTGCTCTCTACAAGGCTACCATGTAAAGCTAAAGTCAGCTCACTGACGCATACCTAAGACTATGCCAGAAATCCACAAAAGAATTGGATGTGCCACTGTTAAGAGACATCTACAAACCCCATTTCTACAATGGAACATTTTGTCAAGCTCTTCATCTCTCTGATTCAAGTTAGCCAACTCTGGGCAAAGATTTGGTTAAGATAGAAGGTTTCCCCTGCTGGGGTAAAGATGGGAGAGAAGAGGAGGCCAATGTCCATCTATAAGAAAGAATGGAAAAATGTATACCCTAATTCAGCATAGCAAAAGAGAAGGAACTCACTTTGGTGCATAAGGATCAAAGATGGAATCAAAGTCATCATCAAGCTCCAAAGCCACTGTGGAAATGGGGTAATCCACATGACGGTAAAATTTTGAAAAGGTTTCATCATCGTCCAGCTTCATCACCTCTTTCACAGATTTTCCTGTGACCGTTAGAACAGTTTCTTGCATCCCCCCAACTGCAGATACAGATAAAAGATTCTATTAAGTACTCTGCTGAGTTTCTGACCTTAAAGTTAGTTTAGTACCAAACACATGAAGTTACCAAGTGAATTATAAAAAGGCACTATAAAAAGATTTAAAAAAAAAATTACTTCAGTGAAGGGGGTGGGGAAGTCAACCAATGCACTGGTTTGATGTTAGTAAGATAAAAATAGCGTACCAACATTTGAAGCCAAACTATTGTACGTAATGGCAGGTTCTTACGTCAAGGTCCAAAATGGTGATACAGCTTTACAATGTTATTTGGATAATTTACTGGGAGCAGGTGTAAATTCATGCCAGGGTTTACCAGGACTGAGCCCAGCACCTGTAGGCTTGCTGCATCAGTTATAAATGTATATAAAAAAAATTGCTTGAGCCCTGGCATATCTTTCCTTACAAATTAAGCACTAATTAGAAGAAGAATGTACTGGAAACAGGTGTATGGAGTTGTGTGTAACACTATCCAAAAAAAAGATATATAATTTTTTCTACAAAACACATAGCAGGGGGTGGCTAGCAAAATTTTGCAAAGATTATCAGGAAAAAGTGTACAAATTTCACTGTGATCTTGGTAAAATGAACAATGAAAGCTCACAAAACTTCTGCCACCAGATACTGTAACTAAAATTCAACAGATTTGAAATATCAAGTATACCATCCATTACATTCTCAAATTACTCTTACAAACCTTTGTTATTCAGCCTTCCCAAAAATGTTTCCAGCTTGTCTAGTTTCAAGTCGGATTCTAACTGCATATCAGGCCTGGCTTCTATTTCTAAGCAAAATAAAAATAGTTTGTGTGATTACAGCATTTATAAAAGCCTCATTATATGTTTCAGCTATTTTTGATTACCTACCTTCCAGAGGCTTGGAAACTGGAGTGGTGGACTTTAGCCTGGTACTGAAAGGGGATGCTACTGGAGTTATGGCGGTAGGTGATGCCAAGCCTGCAGAACAAGCACAGTCTTTCAGATTGCCACACCCATTGTAAACAATAAGGTTTTATTCTTGTAAATAAATACCTGTTAAAATAACCTGGTGTGGGAAACAGATTCTCTTTTAAATTAAGCACAAAGGTTGCTTTCATTTAGATATGATTTGCATTTTGTGTACCATTGTGTATGTCATTCAGACACCCGTAAGGGCTTTGTGCAAAATAAGTGATTTGCAGAGAATCTACCAAGCTCTTGCTCAGCACACAATCTAGGGAAAGAATCTTCACACATCTACTAAGCAAGGTAGCAAAAAACAAAACAAAACAAAAAACAAAACACCCAGACAAACAAACAAACAAAAAAAAGCTTGAATTGTCATGACAATTTCCTCCCCTATTTCCACCCCCAGCCAAAGTCCACAGGGCCCTGTGGCTTGCATGCGCGGGGATGGATGTTAAAGGGGGAACAAAGCATGAGGCTCAGATTCAGGGGCTGCATCCTATATATTTCCAGCCCCAACCTCCATTCCATATGCACAATTCTTTCTTCTCTAACAACTAGCACAAGTTTGACCAGAACAAATTAAAGCCCACTTCTAAATTTAGAACATTTCTTTAAAAACGAATGGATAGAGGAGGGATGTAAAATCCTGGTTAATTGATTACCCAGTTAAATGGTAGCTAAACCTACCATTTAACTGGTTAACCAACTGAGGTGGGGGTGGCTGTGGAGGCCACTTCAGGGGGCTTCTGGCTAGAGCTTCCTGGCTGCGGGTGAGAGGCTGGGATGGAACAGCCTCCCCAGTGCCCCTTCCCCTCCAGCTGCTGCAGACGGGGCAGTTCTGACCTTACTGGAGCACCCTACGGGGCTGGAGTAAACCCCACCTCCCCCCGTGTGTGCTGAGGTCTGCTCCAGTCCCCACCCATTAAACTAGAACATTCCTACTATATTCAGCAAGATACAATGCTATTCAGGAAAGGTCCACCACCACGTTAGCTGGGGTATAGTACATTGCAACACTGAATTACATCCCTTGCTCTTTAGCTTTAACAGCAAAAAAGAAAACTCTTGATACCTTTTTGAAGTGTAATGACTATTTCTCCATGTAGTAACTGTGTGCTAATTACCAAGCAGCTCAGCTTGAAGTTTTATTTTGGAAACTTAACTGTTTTCCTCAGATAAACTGAATCTGCATCAGTTTAAAAACTCTTTTTGTTATATTAAAAACAGGTCCTAGCAAGGAGCAATTACCAACACACTGAAATGAATAGAGAACACAATTGGGCAACTTTATTAATAAAGACATTTTGCCACTAACTAAGATGATTATGTTGGGACACCTTTTAAAGAAGTCTGTAAAGCCTTTGGCCAATGGAGCATAGGTGCCAAGAGCAGCTCCTCATGGTGATAAACACTCATTCATCAATTCGGAGACAAGAGACTCTTGGACCAAAAGTGATTTCGACCGAAGGAGATACACAGTTGTTTGGTTTTGTAGGTTTGTTGCATTTGTACTTTGGCATTCTATTTCAATCTGATCTTTGATAATTCCCTCATTGAGGCAACAAACCAGGGATGGGCAATAACTCTTCCTGGGGGCCACTCCAAGATTTTGGAAAATGGTCAAGGGCTGCAGTTGTTTATTGTGGGGGTGTGGGGTCCAGAACAGAGGCTGAAGGAGGGGGCAAAACTGAAGCGAAAGTGCCACAGCTAGCCAGAATGGGGCATCCTGGAGTGACCACTGTACCACAGACTCATGGGCAATGACCCCACAGCACTGCGAGTAGGCCACTCTCCCTCAGCATGGAATTGCCAGGTCCCACCTCTCCTTTGTTTTTACATTACAGAGGTTCCCACAAACAATGCTTCCTCAGGTCAAACACATTTTCACTTTTTATCCTCAATGCTCCACGTTTAGACACTCCATATACACACAACTGCTGTATACGTGGAGACGGTCTTGCAAAAAGAAATCTGAGCAATCAATAACTACACCCTTGGTTCTCATTGAGACATGGTGCTTTGAGATTGTCAAATCAGAGTTGGGTAATACAGGAGAATCCAACTGTGCCCTCTGGGGTGGACTGGAGGTAAGAGCTGCACATTCACATGAGTGTATGAACAATTTATTATCAGGCTTCATAGTAACTGGATGCAATTACAAACAATTCAGGACAAAATGGCCCATGGAAACACCCAATGGAAGTTAAAACAAACAGCACAATGACGACATTTGACTGAAGATAAAGTCTTCTCTTGCTGAACACAAATGTTTCTGTTTAACACTAGCCCTCTATTTTGACTAGACAGAGAAGTAGTGGCTCATTTATACATGGTTAATTTCTCTTTTACAGACCTTTTTTTACCATTCGGCCAGCTACTGTGAACTGGCTAGAGTCATTGGCTGCTCCTTTACCCTTTGTCTTCCAGGCTTCTTCCCGAACAGTAATCAGGTGTTTTCTTTCTTCAATAGTCATTTGACTCTCATGGCTGTCTGCCATTTTCTGCTTTTTTTGAGAAATGAAAAAATATATTTTAATTGATGTCAGATCAGTATTACATAGCAATGAACAGGAGAAACATTTCAACCAGTGTCCTTTAAAAGTGAGAGAAAAGTGATACATGTTACTAAGGGACATGCACAGATGCTATAGTCCTGGGAACCTGAACTTTTAAAAGCTTTGCTGTTTTGCTACTCTATTACAGTAGTAAGATGAAATTTCAGTCAATGGTACACTTCAGGAATTGCGAGGATTCGCTCACTGCAAGACAATTAGCCTAGCTTCTAGCTTCAATAAAATAATTTGACCGATGAAGTTAAAATTTTAGGTGGTTTAAATTTTTTAAGTGATTGTACTTCTGAAATATTTCCTGACAAATCAGTTGGACTGATTACTGTCAGAAGCTTCCAAGCATGAATTGCTAAGCAAAATTTTTAACCTCCAACTTTAATAATTTTTAATTCTGTCTCTAGCTGTAAATTCCCCAAGCTGGCTTAACAGCCTTGTGTCTAGAAGCTGAACACTTTGGGATCTGTGCCAGCTTGTTCTTTTGAATAACTGTTCCAGTAGCTGTAATCTGATGCCTTTTGTCTCACCCACATGGAGCTTTTCCCAGTTTGCTTTAAGGGAAAGACATTCAATAGTTTCAGTGATTAGAAACAGTTACAAGCAGGAACTATTTCAGTGCCCTCCATCCACATAGGAGACGGGGGAAGAAAGTACATTAAGTAGGGGAAAACGCACCATAAATTCCTCCCTTTTCCTAGCTGAGTCAGACCAGAGAAATCAGTTTGGTTTCTACAAATCAGCTACCTTAAAACAAAGTTAACTTTTTTTCTTCTCCATCCATGTCAACATATCACATGGTTCTTTCCAAACATGCAGTATGTGGTATGATCCTAAGCTTTTTGTACCAGCACTCATTGGTTACAGCAGTCAGCATGAGTAACAAGACAAACCTACCGCAATTGTACCTTTGCACAGCTCTTTGGTATACCAACCTTTGTGTAACATCCCTGAGAATCTGGCATTTTGGGGCTAAATGGCTGAGGCCTTTCTTTGCACCATCAAGTTCTAATCTCCCTTGCCCTGTGGAGTGGAAATCTGATCTCTCTGGGTGTGCCCTCCCTTCTAACAAGAGGTGGGCCATGGTTGATCCTCAGGATGACATCCCCCTCCCAGTCAGTCTGGAAATTTGCATACCAAACCACTTTCTGAAAGTTGTTTTGTGAGTCCCTTTTTTTCTATTTGTGTTGCACAGAAATCATGAGCATTACACACCAAAGAACAGCATTGCCAGCTATCAGTTTTATTGCAACTCACGTTACAGTAAAAGCCATGTTATCTGGAACTTTGATAACCAGCACATTCTATTAACAGGTGTTTGGAGAAGCTGCCCTGGAGCCAGCTGCTTGCAGAGCCATCCCACCACGGCTGGGTCCAGCTGAGCAAGGCTGACTTTCCAGGCCAGGGCTCGCTGCTGCAGGGCAGCTCTCCCAGCTGGGGCTGTCTGCACTGTCAGGATTGGCAGCAGTGGGCTGCCAACCCTCCCAGCCCTTGGGAGGGATGTTGTCTCTCTTCACCAGGCTCAGCAGCTCTGCTCGACTAACCAGGAAATTCGATTATCTGGCAATCCTATTCTCCAGGGATGCCGGATAATCAAGCTTTTACTGCATTGTGTGCTTAGGCTATGTCTATACTAGACACAGAATTCAACCAACGAAACACAATTTTAGCTACACCAATAGCATAGCTATAACTGACTCATCAGCAGTCAACTTCAATGACTGCCTATACCAGTGGTTCCCAAACTTTTCGGAATCACGCCTTCTGACCTCTTCTTTACCATCATCCAACCCCCCTTCAACAAAAAAATTCAATTCATAATTTAAAATAAACACAAAAGTTTGATATAAAATGCTATTTAAAATTAAAAATAACCACAAATAAATTTTCTTGGCCCCTTGTGGTTGCTTGGTGTAAGCCAAGATGATCAACTGCCTGAGCCCAACACCAGCCTCCAGAGCTGCCTGCGCCAGTCTCCCACCCATCTGAGACCTGCGCTGCCAGAGCTGCTCACCTGAGCCCCACGTCACCAGGACCTGCTCGCCCACCAGCCCCTCGAGCTCTATGCTGCCAGGACCAGCCACCTGCCCACCAGCCATGGGCCAGCCACCATCCCAAGCTACCCGAGACCCATGCTGCCAGGGCTAGGCACCTGAGCCCCATGAGTCCTGTAAGCTGGACAGCCACCCGAGGCCCACAAGCCCTGTGAGCCGCCCACCCAACCCCCTCCCCTGCCTGCCTACAAAGCCAGGCACCTCCAGCCCACCATCAAAGCCCATCCTCCTCCTCCTCCCTGCCAGCTCACACTCGCTCACTCTCATTTGCCGAGGGCAGCTAGCTCCATGTGGTCTTTGCCGGCTGCCTGCTTTTACAGTGGCGGCACTGGGTCACCCACATAAAATGGTAGGGGCTGAGAGCTGAAAGCAAAGGCTGGATCTTTCTTCAGGTGGGGGGGCGGGAAATAGGGGGGCTGGGTCACCTCACACTTCCCAAACTGGGGGTCATGAAGAAATTGCTGGGGTGGGGAAAAGCATGGTTTATAGAGAAGAAGGTCGACTGAAGCATTTCTCCCACCAACCTTCCTTAATCTTTGCTGTTCATGACAAGTTCCAGGGTTGGCTTTGACCCCGGAAAGCGCCATTTCACGCATGTGACACAAAACCCCAGAAGATTAACCCTAAGCAGATTGATCTTCTGCGGTAATACAGACCTAGCCTTAGAAACGCAGCTACTGTACTCAAACAATGGCATCACAACATCAACTTTCATTTAAGCTTTTGCCCCTACCCTCACAATTATGGAAAAAAAGCTTGAAAAAATATGAAATTAATACACTCTACAGGCTCTGAAACTAGAAAGAAAATTAAAACAGAACATAATACATAATTTTTTTTTTTAAACAAGAGCCTGATTCATGATTTTTGAATGTTCGAGCTGACAATATTGAACAAATGTAACACAGTTCAATACTTTTAAGAGACCAGGAGAATGATTAGAGCAGGTAGACAGGGAGGGAATAAAATAAGTATTTATTTGGGGGGGGCGTGGGCGTGGAAATCATTCACCAGTAGCAAGAGGAATTATAAATGTAAGGAGCATCTAACCCAGGATTGGAAGTTCTTTTCCCTTCCCCTCCTGTCTCCTCCACAGTCCTCTGCACAGTCATGCATGTTTTAGTCTGTAGAAATGTTAATTGGCTGAGCAGTCAGACATTTGGAGGACAAGAAAGATGGCAACTCAGATAAAATATTCAAAGTGCGGTCCAGCCTTTTCAAAGGGCACAGTTAGTTTTGGGGCACCTTGACGGGTCACATACAAATATATAATCTTAGACTCCAGAATCACATTTTTTTTAAATTAAGGTTGGGATTTATTTTAACCACAGAAAAACATTAAAATAAGTCCATCAGAGATTAGCACATCTCAGTGAAGAATTCAGAAAAAAATTTTTCCCTTGCGCTACAGTTTCCATGTCAGGATCAATATCCATAGTAGTAAGTTGGAGACAGCAGCAAGGATGTCACTGGCTAGCTTCTTGCAATGTTTTGACTTCACATATTATTTCGTGACTCAGAATGTGCTTTTGTACATGTACATGCTGTCCAATGCTAAACGCCACTTCAGCACAAGAAGTCTGTGAACTAGAGCCAGGTTCCAGGCATTTTCATGCACTCCACTCTTCTTTGAATGAAAATTAGGATGCACTGCTCTAGCTAAATATGACGACTGCTCAACAGGAACTTCCATAGGACTGATGAATCTTACAATCTGTAGATCCGGTGCTGAACTCATCTGAGATAGCCAGCATAATTTTTAAGAAGCTGCCAAAACCAGCACAACAGTCTCAGTTGAAAGATAGCTACATAATAGAAAATTCTTCTGAAGAGTCAATTTTCTGTGGAATGCATCAACGTGGCTCATAATTAGTACATAAAATATTCTGATCTCTACCTTGCAGTTGGATTGACATTAGCTGGTTCTCCAGTGAGCAGAGAAATCTTCTGTTTTCCAATTGTTTTTGATGCTGGGTGGTGATGTTTATTTTCTTTCAGAACAGCAAGAATCTCCTTCCTGAGTGAAAAAAATATTGAAGGTTTTGTCCACCTCCAAACTTGTGACTAGAGATGCAAGTCCCACATATCGCATTCAACTCCTCAAGGAAGAAGAAACCATTTCCATGCCTCTGATCTGCTTCCTGCACAGACAATGCTGACTGTATTAGAATTAGCACTGCGATGACCAGTGTAACAGATTTCCTGCAAACTGCACCCATTTCCAACTCTATTTTCTTTGGCAAACCTATTAATCCATTTCTACTGCCAGTCTTTGCTTGTGGACTATCTGTGCCAAAGCAGTAGCACTGTCAGAAGCCATCACATTTGCTTATAGAAAAAATCAAGTGCCTTGTTAATATTTGCTCCCTTTGTATTACATTGAGCGGAACGAGCTCCAGTAACTACTCATGCATGAAGAAATCCTCATCAGTCTTTCAGATGAAGAGCAGTAACTGTCCGATATGGCCCTACAACAACACTTTTGTCTGGAGTCAATGAAAAGTACTTGCATTTTTCACCAACTGTCTTCATTTTTGAGGAAACATGATTGTTCGGATCACTTGATTCTCCCAGCTAGAGTTTGCTGAGGCGATCACATACTTTCAAAAGTTCTGTGCCATTTTCTTATCCCAAACGGATGAGCCATTTGGAAGAATACACTTTTATCAGGCCATCATCCCTGAAAGGCTTTTTAGATTTCACTCGCTGGAGGCACATCTCTTAAGAAAGGTAGCCAGATTTGCAGTTAGTACTGCTGCCAAGTTTCATCAGTATGTTTTTCTGCTTTTGAAATTTGCTTTTTCAAGTACTTTGCTATAGTGGCAAGTGACTCCCCAGGGTACTTCTTGTATTTTGCCTTCTGAAGTGTGTTGTGAAGTCAAGTGATATTGTACTCCTTCAACACAGCTGTCACTCTCAAGTGCACAAGGTATTGTGGTTGTTCATTACATTTAATGAGCAAGTAATCTTCCTATTTACCTTGAAATGCTCTATTCTCCACATGAACTTTTCTCTTATTGCTACCAGATGTTACAGTTACATGCTCCCTTACACTTGAGTGAAGCCGATCAATCCGCCCTCTCTGAGACGGAGCGCTACAGGAGAAGGAGCTCTAGGTGTGTGTATTGGAGGAAGGCTGGTCAGAACTACCTTTGCTCTTATACCACTGAAGCTCACTAGCTACCTTCGTTCACACTTTGTTGCTGTCCTGAAGCACAGTTCTTTACCGTTTGCGTGAAAATTCATAAGAGGGACACTAAATTACCATGAAAATACATGTAAAAGTCTCTGACTGGTTCCTAGTGCTCCTAACTCAGCGAAGGAATGGCAACAGGTGGCGCTGCCTTTCAAAGGTAAGTGAACCTGGGGTTGGGGAGGGTTAAAGGCTGGGGGCAGTTTGGGGCCATGAGCGGGAGGGAGGGTTAAAACTTGGTGGCGGGTTGGGTCCCTGGGTGTATGGGAGGAGTTAAGGCTGTGGTAGGTTGGGTCATTACGGTGGGCGGGGCAGGTCAGGCTGGTGCAGGTTGGGTGTGCAGGCTGGCAGGGATGGCGGGGGAGAAATCAGGCTGTGGCAGGCTGGGTCTGTGGGGCTGGTGGGGTGGGGGGTCAGGCTCATGTGGGTTGGGTATACAGGCTGGCAGGGTTTCAGGCTGCAGCAGGTTGGGTGTGCAGGGCTGGCGGCGGTGGGGAGATTGTGGTTGTGGTGGGTTGGGGCTGCAGAGCCAGCAGGCGTCAGACTACAGCGGGTTGGGTTTGCAGGGCTGGCAGGGGGGTTGGGCTGTGGTGGTTTGGGTGTGCAGGGCTGGCGGGATTTCAGGCTGCAGCAGTTTGGATGTGTGGGGTTGGTGGGGGAGTGAGACTATGGCAGGTTGAATCTGTAGGGCTGGTAGGAGGTTCAGACTGTGGTAGCTTGGGTGTGCGGGAAGGTCAGGCTGTGGCGGGTTGGGTCTGTGGGGCCGGCGGAGGGGTTCAGGCTGCGATGGATTGGAGCCACACAGAAGAGGTAAGGCTTGTATTAGCGGGGGGAGTTCACTCGTCTAGTGAATAAAGGTGAGTATGTGTGTCCCACGTTTAAGCGAGTACTGGTAAGAAAAGTACTCATTTAATGAGGGAGGAGTGTATTAAACACTTTTTAAAATTGGCTTCCAGTACCTACTGTTTTTGATGGGACTCCAAGTTTGCTTGATGAAAGTTATTTGTGTGGACACAATATACTTAAAGCTTCTGAAATGCATTTGATGCAGCCATGCACGATCTTCTGATAAAGTTGGCACTATGCAGAAAAGACTATGCTGCACATACTAAATAGATTTTATTTTTTTAATAGATTGCAAAAAAAAAAAAATTGTGAAAGGGAAGTAACTATTTATTGAAGAGAACAACAAGAAGTCCTGTGCACCTTATAGACTAACAGATATTTTGGGGCATGAGCTTTCATGGGCAAAGACCTGCTTCATCAGATGCATGAAGTGGGTCTTTGCCTACAAAAGCTTATGCTCCAAAATATCTGTTAGTCTATAAGGTACCACAGGACTTCTTGTTGTTCTCAAACATACAGACTAACATGGCTACCTCTCTGGTACATCTAATGAAGGTATTTCTGGTAGGTTACTCTTCTTTGCCAATAATGAGATAAGTCATTTATATTGACTGGTCCTGATTGCTTGATAAGGAGGATTCATTTGAGCAACATTCATTTTAAGAGTCAAATACAAGATCACAGATCTTGGAATAAAGAACAGGATGGTGGACTATATCCTTGAAAACAGCATCTCATGCTCCAAACCCCTGGCCGCAGCTTGGAGCCTCATTCTGCACCCCAAATACCTCACCCCACATCCCAAATATCTCATCCCAGTTCCACCCCAGAGCTTGCAACTTCCAGGTGGAGCCCTTACCTCCCTGCCTCAACCTGAATACTGAACCCCTCATTTTTGGCCCCACCCTACAACCTAGGAGGCCCCACAAAATCTAATACCCTCAAACCCCACAAGAGTTTATCTGACCCTAAGGGGGATGATATAAAATAAGATCAAAGCTGCCAGATCTGCTCAAACCGTCAAATTAACTGTTTTTGCTCTTTCCCTCACTTTCTTTCAGATTTCCTTGAAGTATATTTCATATGTTCAGCCTCACTGCCTATTTTTTCATTTCTCTCTTCTGAAGGAGGGCTGGTATTCTGGTTCTGCTCACTCAGACTGCTGTACTAAGCTCAAGAGGTCAGGTCAAGTCCAGTGCCCTTATGCACAGCTATGATTTACTAGAACAGCAAAAAAATGCTGTTAGTTATCAAGCAAAGCATCCATTTGGTCATGTTAATTTGCTTTGGGAATGGGTCTTAAAACCATTTTGTTTTCCATCTGACTCTTTCTTCAACTCAAACAGGAAGTTTATGCAATGTTTCACCTTCCATCTCCAAGGATGCCGTTCATCAAAGACCAGAGGGCTTGATTCTCTCAAACTAGAGCTACTGACCTTAAGAGAAGAGAAACAGAAAAGTGAGGAAAGACAGAAAGCAGAAGCAGGATGTGCCAACCCTAATGAAGTCAGAGTAAGAGAGTAATGAATGCAGTTTAGGAAAAATACTTCTGGAGGAAACCGGAACACAAAAAGAAAAACATTGCTTTGGGCTAAAACATGATCCATTTTTAATACTATGTATTTTTCATAGAAATTTAATCAAATGAGGTAGAATGCACTGCAGTAATTGTGAGAAGTAAAAATGCTTAGCATTTAGGAACTATTCCATTCTTAATCCCATTTAGTGAGTTGCTAATAATTCTTAGTACTATAAAACAACCGAGTGCAACACCCTTGGTCAGACTGAATTTTAACCCAGTTTAGTTGGTCATCTCTAAACTACAAGAGAGATGCAATTTTTAGAGATGCAGTTTAATAAAAATACTAATGGGATTTATGTTGGTGGAAAGTCCTTCGCACATATGGACTTCTAATGATACATTTTGTCAGGGTATTATTTACTAGGCAGAATATATAGTAGTTTCTGACATAACTAAATACTCCAAGGGATCAGGGAGTTCAACAAGAATGTGTAGTAGTGTACAAGCTTTTGCTCACCTGATGAATAGGTACAAAAGGATGAAATGTGTGGGCAACAGGTATAGCAGGAGAATAAGTAGAAGCATAGACAGGTTCCTATGGTAGGGGCAGAAGCACAGCAAGAGAATTAGAGGTGGGTCAGGAAATGATTTGTCAGACAATGGGGGGGGTGGGAAATCAAGGGATTGCCTTAATATATATCTATTGCAATTCCAACCCTAATCTCAAACTGCTTCTACACGCACCCCTCCCTTTGGAGTGGGCATGGTAAACAGGCAATTTTAAGCAGGCCAATGAGGCATTAATGTGCATATTTAGCACCTCATTAGCCTAATGGTAGCTGCACAAATTTCAAAGTGCAGACTTCCAGTTGCAGACTGACTGTGTAGATGGGGGCAGCTTCGAAATAAGTGCCCCATTTCAACATTTCCTTACTCCCAATTAGTTTTGTGGGAGTAAGGGAATGTGGAAGTGGGGCACTTTTTTCAAAGCTGCCCCCATCTACACCAGTGATCTGCAATTCGAAGTCTGCACTTTGAAATTCATGCAGCCACAATTATGTTAATGAGGTGCTGAATATGCAAGTTAGCACCTCATTAGCCTGCTTCGAATTGCTTCATTACCATGCCCACTCTGACAGGAGGGGGCAAGTGTAGAAGCAGCCTTAGAAATGTTTTCCCCACTGAAAAGTCAGTGCAATAGAAAAATTCACACAACAGCATGTTTACCACAGCCATTTCATGCAGTAGTTAAATACCTTAGTGAGAGAAACATTGAAATTTGAGCTGAACACACAGAAGAAACACTTTTCACACTCAGATGCTTTTAACCGTCTCTGCTTTCATGATCTGCTAAATTATGTGAAGCACATCGCTCACAACATGCATGTTTCCAAGTGGAAGTGTCTTCAGTCCTTACTGGAAGAAGAACCATGAGTCTTCCAGATAAAGTGAAGCAATATTTTGTAATACTTTAATACAAACTGGAAAGATGCCTAGAAGGAAGTATGAACACCGCACCCAGCAAAAGTGAATTTGCTACTCTAGCTGAAGCCTCGAACAACCCCTAACAGTACAGTAAGTCTTAGTGAAAGCTGATTAGACACAGCATCATCATATCTAATTCCACCTTCTTTCTACAGGTTAAAAACAAACAGGAAACATCGCACAGAACATTGGAAATGTGCAGTTCATTAGAGAGAAGCTCGCATTCCTGTGACTAGTGCTTCAGTTCCATTTTTACTGTGTGCATGCACATCCAGTACATGCCAGGTATATTTAACATTCTCACTTATTACCAAAACAAGAGATTTTTTTTTGTTTTTTGTTTTTTAAAGGGCTTTTCTCATCAGGGTTTTAAAAGTGTTGTCCTCAGAGTAATTCTGAATCCTGATGACAGAACACAAATGCTTTTAGCAATGTAAAATGTATAGTGCAAGTTGGAGGGAACTTGCTTTGTGAATGAAACATTTCAAAATTGATTTTCTCTTTTTAAAAAACTAGTGCAGCATAGCTGATGTGAGGGATGGGGGAATCACACATTTATTTAAGACTCTGATGAGACAGACTTAAAAATGGCTATGACATACAGATTTTCATTACCGTAAAATTTTGTGTGAGAAAAGGTTTTATTTGTGTTTTTATTTTTCATGGAGAACTGTCCCCCCAAAACCTAAATGACCTATTACTAAGTCAGAGACTGAGGACGAGCACCATACTACAGTGTTTCCCAATTTTATCTGGCCACAAAACTTTTTTAAACTCCCAGGTTCTACCCTCCTCGGCTCCCAAACCCACCCCCCTATCTCCAGGCTTTACCTGACTCTGCCCTCAGCTCCCAAATCTGACCCCTATATCTCCAAGCTTAACTCCCCCCAGTCCCCAGGCTTAACCCCTCTGCTCCAAACCTGCCCCCTGCAGATTAACCTGCCTCAGCCCCAAACCACCCCCCAGGACTAACTCATCTGTGGTGCTGGTTGGGGAGCCTACACCAGGCAGCCATGTGTGCCCAGTGGAAGGAAGGCTGGCATGAAGGTGTTCCTCTGGCAGGGGTGAGCTGAGCCATGCACACAAGAGGGGTGTGGCCACTCAGGTAGCAAGGTGAATGTGGGGCTCTCTACAGCTCCCTGCCCTGCTGCCACTGAAATAATAGAACTAAAGTCAGTTGGCTTAATGGTCGGATCCCTCCTGCCGCCCTGCAGTGGTTAAATCAATTAAATTTAGTTCCACTGTCACTGGTGGCAGGACAGGGAGCTGCGGAGGAGTCAGCTATTGTAATGGAACTTTCCTGCGGAACCCCGTTAGGGAAACACTGCCATACTAAATCAATCTGTTATTATACTGCTAAATAATTTGGATTTCATAGGTCAAGGCACTTCATCTTTTTATCTGGTTGGAAAATATGTATGAATAGGCTTCACTGTAAATATAAACTAAAAACTCTCACAAATTTCAAAATAAATATACAGAATACACTATGACAATTCTTTTTTTAAATATTTTTCTTCTTGTAAACCTTTATGCTTCCAGATCCTATGAAGCGCTTCCATTTTATCTGTACACTATTCTTTCATGTGAGGACATGAGGGCAAGTTATTCTGGAACTGAATGGTTCCTCCAAGTTTTAAACCCCTCATAAACTACATGTATATTTCATAGAAACTTAATCCAGATCTCATCTGTAGGCAACTAACTGCCTACTGATGATTAAAACTTATCCATTGTCCACAGCTTGTGCACTCATTTTAATTTGAGAAATTTGTATTTTACAGCTTACATAGTTTGTTTTGAAAAAAGGCTTTTGACAAACTTGACTCCTTTCATGTTTATAACCATGCGGCAATAAACACGTTCTCTAAAGTTAGCTTTGTAAATTGTGCCACATGCTCCTTAGAACTGCAACCAAGCACGTTAATCAGTAAAGCTGGACAAATGAGTAGCAGTTAGAAAATCCATGCCATGTTCTGAACACAAAGAAACTAGTGCCATGAGTGTAACTTATTCCCTTATGTTGAGACACAATTCTAGTGTATAAAAAGTTTGCATTCTTCACTAGTTCAGAGCTTAGAGGTCGATAAAACTCCCGCAAATCCAACAATGCACAGACTGTACACTTTTCAAATATTGCAGAGAATCTAAGCTGCACCCAATACACAGATATTTTGTAGAATGGAGTACTGTTTCATGATCTTCCTGAACTGGGACAGTAACTAATTCCCTGACAGATGTTTTACTGATAACAGTTATTTTGGACTCCAGGCCAGGTCGGTAACAACATTTACAGTAGATTTTAAACTGACAACACTAAGGTCAAAAGTTATTTCAGCAGACATTAAAAAGCCAGACAGGATTCAGGGAATCTGTAAAACCTTTAGAAACACAAACTACTTCCAACAAAGCTTTACATTTAACGTGCTTAATGCAGTGGCATCACTGATGTCAGTGCCATTCTGGCAATTATCAAATGCTGTAATATTAGAAAGACTGCCACAAAGTCAGATTTTTCTACTGTGTCTTAATTCAGGTAGGAATAGGTGTTAACTTGATAAACCTTCATCACAGCTCCTGTCTATTTTGAGGCTAATGCTGTGCAACTCCAGAACACTCAGTTTTTGCTGGGGACAGGTTGCTATTATGATCACATCCAGACTGAGATTACTTCAAGGCACTTCCTACTCACTTTGACTGGGTGTTGAGCTAAGTAAAGTACTAGCATTAAGAATGATGGGGCTCTTTGATAGCTGCCAAGGAACCATGTGCAACAATGCTGGTTCCGGATTTTACACTACTTTGACTACTGCTTCTTTGCCGATTCTCTTAAATGGCTTTCATCTAGAGGGTGTTACCTTAAAGCTGAAGATTTTGAATCTTGAACTGTTACAATGTGACCTTATAGCTCTGTTTTCCCCAATCAAATTAAGTTTGTTTAAATCAAAAAATATAGCTACTAATACTCCTTTTCTTAGTCTTTTTGTGCAGGTCACAGATGTTTCAGACACATTCACTTATGATTCAGCTACTTACGGATTTTAAAAAAAGAAAACATTTCAGTAAGGACAGACTGATCACCAAACCCATTCATATACTAATGGGAACAGGACATATATTTCACTATTGCCTATGAACCTATATTGAATATTTAATAAAACCCCTCAACATTATTAACTTCTGAAGCTAAGATTTTTCTCTCAACTAACAAAGAACATATTGTAAGAAACACAGAACACTGGTCTGGAGGTTACCAGTGGCTCTGGGCTTCCCAGTAACAGCGAGGACTGTACAAGATACTCAGAAGAAATTCATGGGTGTTCTAATATTTGCACTTTAACAATTAACTCTTTGTTCTCCAGGAACTACTAAAAATTCTTTTATGCTCATGAAGACAACAAAAGACCATTCAAGATTTAAAAAGTTCTCATTAGAAAATCCCTGAATTTTTAAGATTTTCAAACCATTTTATATTAAGCAGCAAGAAAGATTCATGTAATTTAACCAGTGGGTAAGCTGAAATCTGTTCTTGCTTTTGTGACCATGTGACATTCAAATGTTTCAGAAACTATTCAGCTTCCCACCCAAATCTTGAAAGTCCACTTACTTCTTGGCAATCTGCTGATGAAAATACAATCTGCCTACTGCTGAAAATACTGAGACAGCAGAAAGTGAACAAGACAACTTGGCATATCAGAACTCTGCGATGCAGTTTTTTTTTTTTTTTTTAAAACAAAAACAAACCTTGAAGCTAGATAAAGATGATTACCAGTACAAGTGGTAGCCATTAGCCAATGTTGGGTATGCTTGTCTAGTGTGATGCGCCTCCAATGCGGTACTTTTTCAAGGGGAATACTTTTTCCTATCATGGGAAACTTTACCTTCTTCTTGAACAACTGCTCAGCTTCTTGCAGCTGTGTGCTTCGCTCCGAGACAGACACTTTTCCATACTCCTGCTTTTTGTTAAGCCTGCTTTTCCAGCTTTCTTCACCACTCTTCTTCAGCAGTGCCAGTCTACGAAGAAAAAGAAATATGCCAATCGTATTAGGTTTCAATGTTACCTGGCACACCTGTCTGCATCATTCCAAGTAACCCTCTGACGTGGCTTCTAAATGTGTTACCATTACTGGAACCACATGAAACTTAAAAACACATACCCAGGGCTTGTCTATGTGCTGAGCTACTGCATGGCATACCAAGCCTGTAGTATGGACACTGCTGCGGCACAGGGAAAGTTCCACAGTGCAGTTTAGCACAGCTGTAGATTCACATGCTAGCTTACCATGAAAATAAGCATGAAGGCAAAATAGCAGAGATGTTAGTGGGACATTTTGTACTGAACACAGGAAAACATATTAAGGAGGCTTTCATGTTCTGAAACCTAATAGGGAGGCAAGTCTGCCTAGAAACCACCCAATTCCCTGCTTCTTCAGGCTGTACCTGATCTACGATCCTGAAAGTTTTGGGGCTAGCACCTAGGAAACAGGGAGCGTTTCATGTGTCTCAGTGCCTATCATAATCACATGTAAGCACAGGTAACCAGTCAAACATCTGCAGGTGCACTTAAATTTCTCCAGCTTTAATAGAGAGTCAACTTTTTTGAGAGCAATTCCTTGTGTTTAAAATGGAGACCGCCAGCAGAACCAGTCATCTCTCAAGCCTGGGGATCTATTCTTGAGCAACATCCTATGGCTACAGTATGAAGAGCAGAGTGCCTAACTCTATTCTACTGGCAAGGGAACTGTCTAGTGCAGGGGTTGGCAACCTGCAGCTCTGGAGTCACACATGGCTCTTTATGGAGTCATTTGCTGCTCTAGACACTGCCACCACTGACTCTTCTGCAGTTCCTTGCCCTGCTGCCGTGGAAACAACAGAACTAAATTCAGTTGGTTTAAAGGCCAGCAGGGTGGTGGGAGGGATCCGTCCGTTAAACCAACTGAATTTAATTCTATTATTTCAGTGGTGGCTGGGCAGGAAGTCACCGAGGAGTCAGCAGTAGCATCATCCAATGCTGCAACAACTCCATTCAGGCCGCAGCAGAGAGCAATCTGGCTTGGGGGGAGGGGGGGAGAGGGCGGGGCTAGACGTGGGGGTTCTACATTCTCCCTCCCCTGCCCATCTGCATCTTTCACTTCAGTTGGCTCGGGCTGGCTCCTTCCCCCCTCCACCGGGTGCAAGTTGGTGGATCCGGGGGCGGAGAACTGAAGAGAAGGCGGAACAGACGGGGGTGGGGGGGGGAAATAGAGGGAGAATTGGCCTATCCGCCAGCCTCTGGCTCAGGTGACAAGTGTCCCCCAGGTAAGGTCTGGCTACAGAGCTCACTTGGGCAGGCTCTCCACCCTGCCGGCACTGCATGGGGCAGGGAAGAGGCACGGCATCCTGCTGCCACTGGGTCTCATGCAGAGCAGCTGCTGCGTCTGCATGCCGCTGCTCCTGGGGACGCGGTGAACTCAGGGTGCCTCAAACCTCTGGGGCATCTGTTCCTGGGACACTAAGCAGGGCCAGTGCTTTGGCTCTGGCTGGGAAAGCGGGCGTGACACTGAGCGCCAGCTGCAGGGAACTTGCTGCCCAGTTCTTCCTCCACAGCGAACATTGCTGCCTCCTGCTTTAGAACCATTCCCCAGGTGCAGTGTTGTTTTTGTCCTCATTTGCTCTCCAGTTCAGGATTGAAAATAACTTAAAATTTCTAACATTGTGCACGCGCTGTTCTTAAAATAGGGGTTAAAAAAGTACGGTTTGACCTTATTTATTAAGGAACATCTCATTCACATGCACTGTGGCTCTTGTAACTGAATTTGAAAAGATGGCTCCTCTCGCTATTTTGGCTGCAGGCCCCTGGCACAGGGGGATGTCTGCAGACAATAATGGGCAGTGAAAAGTAAAAAGAGGGGAAATATGGGAAAAAAATCCCAGATCTATACCCTACCTCACAAAAACTACATCATCATGTGTTTTGTAGCGTTCAGAAATTATGGATTTTATGGTATATTTAAAATATGCTCTCAATTGAAGTTGTCCAAATGCCAGGGCTTGCCTTCTCCAGGGGTCCATTCCTTCAGCATCCACTCAGTTTGGCTTTGCATATTGTGCACCTGAAGGGCATGGAGTTAAAAATGAAGAAAACAGAGGGCTCCTAACCCCCTGCTCATGTTAGAGCAAGTTCCGCAGTTTAACTTTGAACCCAAAAATGTTGGTTTTAAAAATGAAATGATTACAGTTACCCTCACTCCAACCAGTCCAATCCAACATGCCTTCCAACTATGCAGAGAAGGAGAGAAAAGGTCTGAGAATAACTGCATCCACAGAGACATCTGTTTAACCAACTTTCAGACAGCATCTACTTTCCAAACAGCCAGGTAATGTGATTAACTTGTTAGTGTGCCTTTTTCGTCCTTTTAAATGATAATACATAGTCTGTGTATCTTTTAGAATTAATTATACAAAAAGCGTGAACAAGGGAAAGGAGCACTATTTTTTTAACTTGTGTGATATCATCCATTGCCGAGTAGAATGAGGGGTTACTCTCAAAGCACATAGGTTAGGAATGACCCTTTCAAGTACTGCTCACTGGGTGAAAGCCACTCCTCTGTTTCTGGAGCCAAAACATTGTATGTAGGAACTTCAGAGAGGACGAATGTGTCTCATACTGACAACCTAACAGGAAGGTCAGTGGCTATAACTCTATGCTGTTTCACATGACTGACACAGGAGCTTTGTGATTACTGAATATGCACATGAGGCCTTCCATAGTGTTCAACAGCCCCTCTAAACTGGCCTATTAGGGAAGTTTAACTTGTGTAAAGAGAAGTTACTCACCTGTAGTAACGATGGTTCTTCGAGATGTGTCCCCGTGGGTGCTCCACAATAGGTGTCGGGCTCGCCCGGCGCCACAGATCAGAAATCTTCTAGCAGCTTCTCCTGGATCGCGCATGCGCCGGTGCGTGCCGCCCCCCCCCACGTGCCCCCGGCCGCGTGCACGATCCGGTCCCCGCCAGTTCCTTGACCAACCGCCTCGGATGCTCCTGAAAAACACTAGACAGAGATCCGAAGCGGGGAGGATGGGCGGGTGGTGGAGCACCCACGGGGACGCATCTCGAAGAACCATCGTTACTACAGGTGAGTAACTTCTCTTTCTTCTTCGAGTGGTCCCCGTGGGTGCTCCACAATAGGTGACTACCCAGCAGTAACCCAAGTAAGGAGGTGGGTAATCGGTTTATGTGCAGCTTGTCCCCGAGAGGACTGCTGTCGACAGATGGGTATCCTCTTGGAATACCCGACACAGGGCATAATGCTTAGCGAAGGTGTCATATGATGACCAGGTTGCCGCTCTACAGATGTCTGTTAACGCGAAGCCCTTGAAGAAGGCTGTTGATGCTGCCACCGCCCTGGTGGAGTGAGCCCTGGGTGGGGCCAGCAAAGGAGCCTTTTGAAGCTTGAAGCACATTTTTATACAGGACGCAACGTGCTTTGAGATTCTTCGTGAAGAGAGACCTTCTCCCTTTGACCCAGGAGCGAGAGAGACTAGAAGCCTGTCCGTTTTCCGGAAGGACTTAGTTCTGTCTGTGTAGAAGGCCAACGCCCTCCTCACATCTAGGAGATGCAGGCGTGCCTCCTTGCCGGAGCTGTGAGGCTTCGGGTAAAACGAGGGTAAAACCATTGGCTCGTTAAGATTGGACTCCGAAGAAACTTTTGGAACAAAGGCTGGGCACAGCCTTAAGGTTACCGCCTCCTTTGAGGATACTGTGCAGTGCGGCGTTGCCATTGCTGCCGCGAGCTCACGCACCTTGTGGGCTGACATAGTTGCAAGGAGGAAGGTTGTTTTTATCGTAAGGAGACTTATGGGAACTGTGGCTAATGGTGCAAAAGGTGGACCCGATAGCATGATGAGCACCAAGTCCAAATTCCACGATGGTGGAAGTGGTTTCCGAGGGGGGTGCAGGTTTACCAGCCCCTTCAAGAACCTGGTAACGATAGGATGGGCAAATACCGTGGGCCCTTCCTCTGTATGCCGAAAGGTTGATATAGCGGCAAGGTGGACCTTTAGCGAGGGTAGAGAAAAACCCGCCTCTCTTGAGGTCCACTAAGTATTCTAGTATTACGTATAGTGACGTCAAGGGGAGCTAACTGCTTGGCGGAACACCAGGCTGTGAATTGAGTCCATTTCTGGTTGCAAGTCCTCCTGGTGGAGGTCCTTCGACTACATTCCAGGACTTGTTGTGCTCCCTCCATACACGTGCTCTTTAAGGAGCTGAGCCATGGATTAGCCATGCTTGTAGGTGCAGACCCTGAGGGTGCAGGTGCACTATGGACCCTTGAACCCACGTGAGTAAGTCCGGCGCCACCGGTAGAGGGAGCGGTGGGCGGTCCGACATGCGCAGAAGCAAGGGAAACCATTGCTGCCTATCCCAAGCGGGACTATCAGTATCATGCGAGCTCTCTCCCTTCTGGCTATGTGCAAGACCTTGCGGATAAGCGCTGAGGGGGAAATGCGTAAGGTAGGGAGCCCTTCCATGAAAACATGAATGCGTCTCCCAGGGACCCGCCCCACTCCTGGCCTGGAGCAGTACTGGGGACTTTTTTTTTTTACTGGGTGGCAAACAAATCGATCTGGGGAAACCCCATGTACGAAAAGCGTGCTGTAGCAGATCAGAGCGGGTCTACCATTCGTGCGTGATTGCGCAACACCTGCTCGGCTGATCTGCATTCATGTTGTGAGCGCCCAGCAAGTGCGAGGCTTTCAACGTTATGTTGTTGGTGATGCACCGATTCCACAATTGGAGTGCTTCCGCACATAGGGCATCGGATCATGCTCCTCCTTGTCGATTGATGTAGAACATAATAGAGGTATTGTCGGTATTGAATCCCAACTACTTTGCCAGGTAGGTAATCTCGAAAATGTTTGCAGGTGTTGAACACTGCTCTGAGCTCCAGCATGGATATGTGCAGTGCCTGTTCCGCAGGGGACCATAGCCCTTGCGTTACCTTGTCGCCGATGTGCGCTCCCCATCCCATGTGGGAGGCGTCGGTGGTAAGAAAAATAGAAATTTGTGGTTGGTGAAAAGGCACCCCCACTAGCAGATTCTCGGGGTTTTCCCCACCATGCCAGGGATCTGTGCACCTCTGTTGTGGGCGACACCACCCTGTGGACAGTGTGGAATGCCGGTTTGTAAACGCTCGCCAGCCAATGCTACAGGCTTGACATGTGCAACCTGGCATTCTGTACCACAAACATCACTGCCGCCATATGGCCCAGCAGCTGTAGGCACGTTAAGACTGGCACCGTGGGGCTGTATGTAATGACTTTCACCAGCGAACTGATTGCGCGGAAGCGGGCGTCGGGTAGGTACACCCTTGCTGTGATAGAGTTTCTGCGTGCCCCTATAAACTCTATATGTTGTGTGGGTTCGGACTTTGACTTTGCGAGGTTGATGACTAGACCCAGCAAATAAACGTGTCCGCTGTGACGCGTATCATGCGTGAGACCTCTGCCTTTGAGGTCCCCTTTCAGCAGGCAGTCGCCCAGATCTGGGAAAATAAACTCCCCCCATCTGTGCAGGTAGGCTGACACCACTGCCAAGGTTTTGGTGAAGACTCTGGGGGCCGAGGAGAGGCCAAACGGAAGAACCCTGTGCTGGAAGCGCTCCTGGCCGACCGTGAAGTGGAGGAAGTGTCTGTGTGCCGGGTGGATTGTTATATGAAAGTAAGCATCTCGTAAGTCGAGTGCTGCAACCCAGTCTCCATCATCCGGTGCCGTGAGTATCAAAGCAACTGTGATCATCCGAAACCGTTGCTTGCGCAAGTAACGGTTGAGGCCCCGAAGACCTAAGATGGGCCTCCAGTGTCCTGTTTTCTTCTCTGGTAGGAAGTAGCGTGAATAAAAACCTTCCCCTGGAATTATTCCGGCACTCTTTTTACCGCCCTTATGAACATAAGGTGAGTCACCTTCTGCTTGAGCCTCACCTCGTGGCAGCATCCCTGAGGTGAGGCCTGGTGGGAGGCTTCGTCGGTGGAAGCGACTGGGAGGGGATCGCATAACCTGTGGCTATGATCTGCAGCACCCATATGTCTGTGGTGATCTTTTGCCATTGGGAGTGGAACGGTCTGAGGTGATGATGGAACATGAGATGAGACTGGCATTGAGCGAGGGTATTGATAGTGTAGCCCCCGACATACCCATCAAACTTGTTGCCTTTGGGCCTGACCCGAGGGCGTACGGCTTTGTTGAGAACATCGCCTAGGAGTTCTGTACTGTTGCCGCTATTGATAGCGCCCTTGGCCGTAGCCCCGTTGATATTGAGCACACTGTGGTTGTAAGTGTAGTGTCTTTGCTGAGGATAAATTCCACCCCCCCCCCCGCCACCGTATGGGGGAGTATAAATGTCCGAGGTGCTAAGTGTGGCTCTCGAGTCCTTACTGGAGGGAAGGACCGAGTCGGTGGAGTCTGCAAACAGCTTTTGTGTATCAAAGGGAAGGGCCACGATCTTCGCCTGTAGGTCCCTCGAGATACCCGACGTCTGGGGCCAGGATTCTCTACGCATGACCACTGCTGTAGCCGTTGAACGTGCCGCCGTGTCCGCCACGTCCAGGGCAATCTGGGCTCCCGTCCGCGATGCTGCGTAGCCCTCTTGAACAATCACCTTTAACACCGGCTTTTTGTCTTCCGGAAGTGAATCCATGAGGGGAGTAAGCCCGGAGTAATTACCAAAATTATGGTTTGCTAGGTGTGCCCATAATTTGCCATTATCAATCGCAGGATAGGAGAGGAATATACCTTCCTGCCAAACAGCTCTAGCTTCTTAGCATCTTTGTCCAATCCCCCAATTTGTACTGAGAAGCCTTTGACCTCTGCTGGGACGACCCGACCACCAAAGAATTTGGTTGTGGGTGGCTGAAGAGGAACTCCATGCCCTTTGCCGGGACGAAGTATTTTTTTTTTTTATCTGCTCTCTCATTCGTAGGCGGAACAGAGGCCGGAGTCTGCCATATAGTAATGGCTGACTCCAGAATGGCTTCGTCCAGCGGAATAGCAATTTTGAGTGAAGCCGGGGGTCTCAAATTTTTCAGGAGTTTGTGATGTTTCTCCCACACCTCTGCCGTTTGAATGTCATGCGTGAAAGCCACCCTTTTAAACAGCTCCTGAAATTGTTTAAGGTCATCCCAGGGAGAGACATCCCCGGGGGCCATGGCCTCGTCTGGGGAGGATGAGGAGGAACCCCTAAGGTAAACCTCCCTCGAACCCTCGGGTTCCCGCGGCCAATGATACACTTGCTCGCTGGATGATTGTGAAGGAAAGTCTCGGCGTTCTAAAATTAACTCCCCTTGAGACAACTGTGTTTCCGTCCCCGATCGGGAGTGCCCACGGGGGTACTGAGCAGCCGGGTTGGGGGGGGCCTGCCCCTGGGTGCAGGCCTGTGGTTTGTCTGTGTCCAGCCTAATAAGGATGACCATGGCAGCATGGGCAAGGGTCCGGAGATGGAGACATGGACCACTCACGGGGTGTGTACGCCCGATGTCTGGGAGAGCGAGACCTCCGCGACGACACCGATAGAGGTGAAACTGGGTTGTGATAGTACTCCAGGGGATCCAATCCCAGAAAATGGTGAAGGTGGCCCAAGCCATGGTGACATTGGTTGGAGGAACGGAGATGGAGTTTTTTTGTTTTTTTTTTTTTCTTTTTCCGTTGATGGGCCAGTGGAGAGACAGGCCTTCGGTGCGGCTTGTGTATCACAGGGGGAGGGCTTGGTGCTAACAGCAGCGCAGCCCTGTCCAGAGATGGACTGCGGTGCTGGGTTTTTGATGTTGCCTTGACCCTCCACCGCGGGGCCGGTACTGCCCCCTTCCTTGCCAGGGAACTCAGCCCCACTGTCAGCGCCGCGCTCGGCACCGTCAGCTGCGGTGCCGTGCGGGTATCCCCCTCCAGTGCCTGCAGGCTCCGTGCCTGGCACCTCTGCACCGCTGGTGCCGCGGGGGTCTGTGCCGCCTGTGACGGTGCCGCCGCCTGAGTATGCGGCCAGTAGCTGTGTGCTCTGCTCGTCCTGCTCGCTGCAGATGCACGGCAAGGATCGAGCCAGGGAGAGTTCCCTCCATCTCTGCACTGAAGGGGGGTGGGGTCAGAGCACAGTGAGAACGCGGCTGGGAAGCCTGTAATTCCCCCAGGCGTCGGATGCCTTCGCTATGCCCCACAGAGGCCGGCATAGCTGCACGGAATGACTCACGCTGTGTAAAACCTGAAGAGGCCATTGTGGTGAGTCCTTTATTGTTAAGAGGGTACTTAGCACTTAATCCGTGCCTTTCCACCCCAAAGAGTGATAACCGGCCTGCGGCAGCAGGCGGCCTAATGGCCTTCACATCCGTTCTTTTCTTCTCCGCTCCTCTTTCCCCCTCCCGCCTTTTTTTTTTTTTTTGCTGGTATTCTCTTTGTCTTTGCTTTCTCTCTCCTTTTTTTTTTTTTGTTTAATAACCGAAAAACAAATCACACGTGGAAAAGAAAAAACACTAAGTAATCTGACTCTGGCCTTAGCCTGAGTGGATTCCGTCTGCAGCCGATGGCGGTTGAGAAGGAACTGGCGGGGACCGGATCGTGCACGCGGCCGGGGGGGCGGCGCACGCCGGCGCATGCGCGATCCAGGAGAAACTGCTAGAAGATTTCTGATCTGCGGCGCCGGGTGAGCCCGACACCTATTGTGGAGCACCCACGGGGACCACTCGAAGAAGAATGCATTTTTATCCAGCCAGGTCAAGGCTGCTGCTATTTAGAGACGAATGGTGTAGGGCACAATATGATACATGTTATTACTAAATTTCTGTAGTTAAACATGATCACAACAATCTGATATTTATTTTTGTTCCCTCCTTGAACTTTTTTTTTGAAATGGGGTGTAAGCATATGTGGGGCTGGGAAAGGACTGAGGAAGAGAAGATTAAACTGAACGCAACTTAGAACAGGCTTTCTGGGTGAGACCAGAGTGACTACCACAGTTAAGTTAGACATAGGTCAATTTTCTAAACTCAACAGCTTTGCAAATCACCAGTGCTAAGTGGAGTATTTTTGACAGGCTTAAAAACACTGAGGCAATTCATTTTGCTAGAGGTGGAAAGCATGGGAGCAATGGTCATTTGTTTCCCCTGAACTCAATGACTTTAATTCATCTCCCCCTCCCAGCCCATCTAGATTACTCTAGAAATCAGCAGACAGTATACTAAGACTACAGTTACATTAGTGAATTCTGTAGACAAAACTGGGGCTTGTTGACAAAACTCATGGAGCATCTACACATAAAATGCATTTTGTCAACAGAAACTGTGGACAAAAAGCTGTGTAGATGATCCAGGGGACCCTTTTTGTTGACAGAGCAGATCAAAAGATCGATCCACTTTTATGTGTAGACATGACAGAAGTTTTGTCCAGACATCTCTTGCAACAGTAACCTGCAGACGGATTGCTGTAGCGTAACCTTAGCCTATGGGTGCACTCCTTCCACAGGCTTCTATAAATCCAAAGTCTTTGTGGAATTGTCAAGTCTGAGTGCAGATGCTGTATGTATCCTGTCCATTCATCACTATTTCTCTGGAGTGTTGTTATTCCTTAAGATGCACAAACTGTCACACTTCAAAAGACAGCACTCCTTGGATTGAAATGTTTTAAATGGGATAGTTAGTGTGGGTATAGACAAAAGTGACAGGTTGCAGGTTCTACCTTCTAGAGCAAAAATGCAGCACTGCAACATTCTGGAAATCTGACATGTTGCGAGACCAAAGACTGCCATTTGTAAATGTCTTGGGGATTCAGAATCTTCCCTTTCCAATTAACTAGATATCAGGCATTTTCCTACACTCAGAGACATAGATAAGACAGGTCACAGGTCTAACTATAAGGATTCTATGGAAAGCACATCTATTAGCAGCAAACACAAGATCTTTAGTTTCCCAAGAGGTCACTTGGATTCTAATTCTTGATTTAGATCTAGGATGGTCCCTCCCCAAAAAAAGAGAAGTTACTCACTTGTGTAATAACGATGGTTCTTCGAGATGTGTCCCCGTGGGTGCTCCACTGTAGGTGTCGGGCTCGCCCCGGCGCCGCAGATCGGAAACTTCTAGCAGTGTCCGTCGGGTCGCGCATGCGCCGATGCGCGCTGCTCCCCCGCGCGCGCTCGGCCACATGCGCAATCCAGTCCCCGCCAGTTCCTTGACCAACTGCCCCGGATGCTCCTGAAAAACAAGGGACAGAGATCCGAAGTGGGGAGGACGGGCGGGTAGTGGAGCACCCACGGGGACACATCTCAAAGAACCATCGTTACTACACAAGTGAGTAACTTCTCTTTCTTCTTCGAGTAGTCCCCGTGGGTGCTCCACCGTAGGCGACTACCCAGCAGTGACCCCAAGTAAGGAGGTGGGTAATCGAGTCATGTGCAGCTCTCCCTTATGAGGACTGCTGTTGACAGACATGTATCCTCCTCGAATAGCCGGTGCATGGCATAATGCTTGGCGAAGGTGTCGTAAGAGGACCAAGTTGCCGTTCTGCAAATGTCTTTCAACGGGATTCCTTTGAAGAAGGCCGTCGACGCCGCCATCGCTCTGGTTGAGTGAGCCTTGGGCGGAGCTAGCAGAGGGGTCTTACGGAGCTCGTAACACAGTTTTATGCAGGATACAATGTGATTCAAAATCCGCTGGGACGATAGGCCTTCCCCTTTCGACCTGGGTGCGACAGACACCAGGAGCCTGTCCGTTTTCTGGAAGGTTCTGTCTGTGTAAAAGCCATAGTTCTGTCTATGTAAAAGGCCAATGCCCTCCTCACGTCTAGCAGGTGCAGCCGCACCTCCTTGCTGGAGCTGTGAGGCTTCAGATAAAACAAGGGTAATACTATTGGTTCGTTAAGTTGGAACTGCGAGGAAACTTTTGGAACGAAGGCTGGGTGTAACTGTAAGGTCACCGCTTCCTTTGAGAAGAATACTGTGCAGGGCAGCATTGCCATTAATGCTGTGAGTTCGCTCACCCTGCAGGCTGATGTAATCGCGAGGAGGAAGGTTGTTTTCATGGTAAGCAGTCGGAGGGGTACCTCGGCCAATGGTTTGAAGGGCGGTCCCGATAGCTTGTGGAGTACCAAGTCCAAACTCCATGATGGTGGTAATGGTTTCCGTGGGGGGTACAAATTTACCAGCCCCTTTAGGAATCTCGTGACAACAGGATGGTGGAATATGGTAGGCCTTCCTCTTTGTGCCGGAACGCTGATATAGCTGCGAGATGGACCTTTAGCGAGGATAAGGAGAGTCCGTCTCATTTCAGCTCCAGCAGGTAGTCTAGAATCACAGTTATAGGGATGTCCAGAGGAGCTAGCTGTTTGGAAGAGCACCAGGAAATAAATCGCGTTCACTTCTGCTCGTAAGTCTTTCTGGTGCAGGTCCTTCTACTGCATTCCAAGACTTGCTTCACTCCCTCCGAACATGTGCTCTCTAAGGCACTTAGCCACGGATTAGCCATGCCTGTAGGCGGAGCCCCTGAGGATATGGGTGCACTATGGCCCCTTGAGCCTGCGTGAGTAGGTCTGGCACTACTGGCAGGGGGAGTGGTGGGCGGCATGACATCCGCAGGGGAAACCATTGTTGTTGGTCCCAGGTTGGGACTATGAGTATCATGCGAGCTCTCTCCCTTCTGGCTTTCTCTAGAACCTTGTGGATGAGAGTTACGGGAGGGAACACAGAGTAGAGGGCCCTTCTATGAGATCATGGAGGCGTCCCCCAAGGACCCCCGTCCTATGCCTGCTCTGGAGCAGTACTGAGGTCATTTCTTGTTGTGTTGGGTGGCAAACAAATCGATTTGGGGAAATCCCCATTTGTGGAATACGTGTTGGAGCAGGTAGGAGCGGATCTGCCACTCGTGCGTGAATGCAAAGTGCCTGCTTAGTTGGTCCGCCTTCACATTGTGGACACCAGGTAAGTATGAAGCTTTTAGCATTATCTTGTTGGCAATGCACCAGTTCCACAACTGGACTGCTTCTGCGCATAGCGCTCAGGACTGGGCCTCTCCTTGTCGATTGATGTAAAACATGGTGGAGGTGTTGTCGGTATTGATCCTGACTACTTTGCCGTGCAGGTACTTCCGAAAGCATCTGCACACGTTGAACACTGCTCTGAGTTCTAGTACGTTGATGTGCAGTGTCTGTTCCATGGGAGACCACAGCCCTTGGGTTACTTAGCTGCCAATGAGCGCTCCCCATCCTATGTGGGAGGCATCTGTTGTAAGAAAAATCGTGATTTGTGGCTGGTGGAAGGGCACCCCTACTAGCATGTTCTTGGGATCTGCCCACCATGCCAAAGATTTTCGCACCTCTGTCGGGGGCGATACTACCCTGTGTGTGGTATGGACTAATGGACTGTAAACACTCGCCAACCAGTCCTGCAGGCTTCGCATGTGCAGCCTGGCATTCCGTACCACGAACGTGGCTGCTGCCATGTGCCCCAACAGTTGCAGACATGTTAGGATTGGCACCGTGGGGCTGTACATCATAACTTGTACCAGGGATTGGATCGTGCGGAAACGGGCACTGGGTAGGTATATTCTTGCTGTAATAGAGTCTATGCGTGCCCCTATGAATTCTATATCTTGCGTGGGCTCAGTCTTTGATTTTGCGAGGTTGATAACCAGGCCCAACGAGGTGAATATGCTCGCGGTGACGTGTATCATGCGTAGGACCTCTGCTTTCAAGGCCCCTTTTAGTAGGCAGTCGTCCAGATATGGAAAAATGAACACACCCTGCCTGTGCAGGTTCGCTGATACCACTGCCAGGGTTTTGGTAAAAACTCTGGGCGCTGAAGAAAGACCAAACGGAAGGACTCTGTATTGAAAATGCTCTTTGCCAACCTTGAAACAAAGGAAATGCCTGTGTGCCGGGTGGATCGTTATATGAAAATAGGCGTCCTGTAAGTCGAGGGCTGCAAACCAATCTCCATTGTCCAGTGCCGTAACTATGGAGGCAATTGTAGTCATCCTGAAGCGCTGTTTGCGCAAATACTGGTTGAGGGCCCATAAGTCCAAAATTGGCCTCCAGCCTCCTGTTTTCTTCTCTGTTAGGAAGTATCGTGAGTAGAACCCCTTCCCTTGGAATTGTTCCGGTACTCTCTCTACTGCCCCTATGAACATGAGATGATTTACCTCCTGTTTCAGCCTGGTCTCGGGGGAAAGGTTCATGAGAGAGGACTGGGTGGGAGGTTTCGGTGGTGGGAGTGACTGGAAGGGGATCGCGTAACCCATGGCTATGATTTCCAGTGCCCATTTGTCTGTTGTGATGTTTTGCCATCGGGAATAAAATGGTTTGAGGCGATGATGGAACATGTGTTGAGAGTGGCATTGGGAGATGGTCTTGATATTGCAGTCCTTGACATAGCCGTCAAACTTGCTGTCTTGGGGCTTGCCCCGAGGTTGCGCGACTTTGTTGAGGACGGCACCTGGGGGCCTTATACTGCTGCTGCTGATGGTGGTGCCCATGGTCGTAGCTTTGTTGATATTGTGCACGCTGCGGTTGATAGGTGTAGCGCCTTTGCTGGGGATAGAACTTTTTCCTCCTATATGGGGAGGTATATATACACCCAAGGTCCTAAGTGTAGCCCTCAAGTCCTTGCTGGAGTGTAGGACCGAATCAGTTGATTTTGCATATAGTTTTTGCTTATCAAATGGAAGGTCCACAATTTTTGTTTGTAGATCTCTCGGAATGCCGGACGTCTGGAGCCAGGATTCTCTGCGTATGACCACTGCTGTGGCCATTGAGCATGCCGCTGTGTCCGCCACGTCCAGGGCGATTTGAACTCCCGCTTGCGAGGCTGCATAGCCCTCCTGAACCACCGCCTTCAGCACTGGTTTCTTATCCTCCGGGAGGAAGTCCATAAGAGAGGTCAGTCTGGAGTAATTGTCCAAATTGTGGTTGGACAGGTGTGCTGCACAGTTTGCCATTCTTAGTAATAAGACAGAGGAGGAGTACACCTTTTTGCCAAACAGGTCTAATTTCCTCACATCCTTGTCCAATCCTCCTGATTTATATTGGGGTGTCTTAGACTTATGCTGTGATGATTCAACCACCAAAGAATTTGGTTGTGGGTGACTAAGCAGGAATTCCATTCCTTTGGCTGGAACAAAGTATTTCTTATCCGCCCTTTTATTTGTAGGTGGGATGGAGGCTGGGATCTGCCATATGTTGATGGCTGATTCCATAATGGCTTCGTCTAGCGGAATGGCTATTTTGGATGAAGCCGGGGGTCTCAGATTTTTCAGGAGTTTATGATGTTTCTCCTGCACCTCCGCTATTCGAATGTCCTGTGTGAATGCTACTCTCTTGAACAGCTCCTGGAATTGCTTAAGGTCATCCAAAGGAGAGATGTTCCCAGGGACACCCGCCTCATCCAGAAAGGACGAGGAGGTGCTGCTGCGGTACACCTCCTCGACTTCTTCTGACCCTTGAGTTTGTTGGTATACCTGCTCTTTTGTGGGCTGTGAAGGAAAGTCCCTGGACTCTGGACCAGTGTCTGTCTGGGGAAGCTGTGTTCCTCCCAAGGAGCGGGACTGTATGAGGGGGTGTCAGCGGTGTGTGAGTGGGGATCTGCCCCTGGATCTGGACCCCTGATGCCAGTGTTCAGTATGATAAGGGCAGCCATGGCAACACGGGCAAGGGCCCGGAGATGGAGATCTGGACCACAATCGGGATGTGTACATATGGTGTCTGGAAGAGCGTGATCTCCGTGACGACACTGAAAACGGCGGAGATGATCTGTGACAGTATTCGTAGGGGCTCACGCTGGAAAAAGGTGAAGGTTGTCTGAGCCATGGTGATGGTGGCTGAAGGAATGGGGAGGGAGGTCTGAAACACGCCATTGGAGTGGCTGCCCGGCGCAGCGTGTGTATCTCAGGGCGGGGGGGGGGGGAGACAGGCTGGGCGATAACGGCAGCGCAATGACGTCCGGAGCTGGACTGCGGTGCTGGGTTTTTGTCTTTGCCTTCCCCTGCCCCTGTGGAGCGGGCACCGCTCCCTCCAGTGCCGGGGACCTCGGCGCCGCTGTTGGTGCCGCTGCACGCGGTGCCACGCGGATAGCTTCCTCCGGCACCCTTTGGCCCCGTTCTGGGTGCCCCTCCTCCAGGGCCATCGGTCCTGCAAGGGGCGGTGCCGTGTGAGTCTGTGCCGCGGGCTCCAGCGCTTGCCGCATCGGAGCCTGCGGCGCCCTCGGTGCCGATTGCTGATCAGTCGCAGGCCCAAGCGCGCTCCTATGTGCTGCTGTATCCCCGCTATGAGCAGCCAGGGGGTCAGGGCCCTGTGTTTCGCTCTTCCTGCTTGCTGGTGTTACCGGCAAGGATCGAGCTGGAGAGAGCTTCCTTTTCTTTTGCACCGAGGAGGTTAGGGAGGCCGCCTTCCTCTTGTGCAATCCTGAGGGCCCCTCTTTCTGGGGCTTCTCCGGTGGTTCAGGGTGGAGGGCCTTATCAAACAGGATCATTTTTAGTCTCATTTCCCTGTCTTTCCTGGCCCTGGCTGTAAGCCTAGCGCAATGAGAGCACTTCTGAGTAACGTGAGCCTCTCCAAGACAACGAATGCACTCGCTATGCCCATCTGAGGCAGGCATGGTCTTGCGGCATGACGCACACCTCTTAAAGCCCTGCGAAGACATCTCCGCCGCAGCTTGTAAGTCTTTAAATGTTAATAGAGTACTTATCGGCTAATCAAGTCTTTAACCAAATAATGTTCACAGCCTCCAGGGGTAGGGGACCGCCAAAGGCAGCCGCCTGCATCCACTCTTCTCCCCTTTGTTCCTCCCTTTTTTTTTTTTTTTTGCACAATGGTTTGAACAGTGAGAACACAACTACTAACAACTAATAACTATCAACAACAATAATCACAGTTTCTCTTTTTTTTTTTTTTTTGTCTCAGGTGTTGGAGCTGGAGCAAATTCCGTCTGCAGCCACTGGTGGTTGAGAAGGAACTGGCGGGGACTGGATCGCGCACATGGCCGAGAGCACGCGGGGGAGCGGCGCATGCGCGATCTGATGGACACTGCTAGAAGTTTCCGACCTGTGGCGCTGGGGCGAGCCTGACACCTACAGTGGAGCACCCACGGGGACCACTCGAAGAAGCAGCCTTTGTTTCAGAGCAGGGAAGGGCAAGGCAGTTGCATCACAGTCTCCAATTTACAGGTGCTACAAGCTATGCTCTATTTTAAATCAGTGGCATCCATTGAGAGAAGGCTCCAAAAGTCATCATTTTTCAGTTGTTTGGTGTATACTTTTAAAAAAAAATATTGCAAATTTGAGGGACAGGGTGTGGTTTTTTTTCCTACACCCCATCTTGTTTTTAGGCTCCTACAGGGCCATGTTTTCCAGAGGTGCTAAATCACTCCCTTTCAAGTCACTGAAGTAGAAAACTAGGCCATGTATTTAGGAACCAAACTTTGGGTTCTTGTTTCTTAAAACCTTGACTTGGGTGTCCAAACTTGAGAATCCACAAAAAGTCAGCACGGAAACATTTCTGGTAACAATGTATTGATAAACTCACTGACTTCTTTTGTTTCTTTATGCATTATTGCTAGTGATACAGTGAGAACAGATTCAGGTCTCGTGGTGTGAACTGGCTTGTTTTCACTGACCTGACTAGAGCTCTTCTCTATTTATGCCAGGTGAGGACTGAACTCAGTCCCAAAATGTTTTGTCTGGTTTACTTAAATTACAGTTTGATTATCATCTGTATTACCATAGCAGGTATTTCAGCGAACACTGTGAGCAGAGAACAGGGGCAGCAGCTAACAGGGAAGGGAGTTTGCCTCTGGGCAAAGCGTCCTAGAGGAGCTTGGGTGAGTGTGGGATTTGGGGGGCTGTGTGGTGAGCTGGTGGGTGAATATCTGTCTGTGCAGCTATGTTACTTTGCACAGAAGGGCAGTTTGATCAGCTGCCTGTGTGCCTGAGCTTGTGTTGTGCTGAGAGGAGCAGTTTGCAAGGTGTGAACTGGGGGAGTTCCCTGCCAGGTGAGCCTTCAAGGGCTGATGAGACTGGAGGCAAGGCTTTGAGCCAGGCTAAACCAGCTAGCAGCTCTCTCTATAAGAAGGGAGCTTTCAGTGAACACTGTGAGCAGCGAACAGGGGCAGCAGCTAACAGGGAAGGGAGTTTGCCTCTGGGAGTTCGCCAAGGGAGGAGCCCCGTGTTTGTTGTACATTTCAGGTATGGTGTTCCACCTGTGCCCTGCGAGGCAGCACTATCAGGAAAAGGAGTCTCTGAAGAGAAGAGCCTGAAGAGCGATGGGGGAAGGTGGACCTGGGGGCACTGAGAGCAGCTGGGGGGGAGAGGGGCCAGTGCAGTGAGGAGGGCGGACATGGGAGCAGATGGGGGTAGTGGGTTGGGGAGGGTCCTATGGTGATGGTAGCTGGGGGTGGGGGACGAAAGGTGGGGAGGAGGGTCCCGGGGATATGAGGTCATTGCTCCACAGGGAGCTATGGTGACTCGTAGTGACGGGGAGGTATGAAGTAGTGGGATCCTTAAGCACATTCTCCACACCCCACTGCCTTGTGGGTTATCCTGGGAAGGAGCAAGGCTAAGGGAGTAAACCCTGACAGAAAATCCGGAGTGGAGTCCGAAGGCGGTTCGGTGTCAACTTCTGGCACTGTCCCGGCATCTCCTGCAGCTGAGCTGGTACCAGACGTGGAGGTTATCCTCTCCTTTGGACTGTATCAGTAAAGCCAAGAGGGGGACACTGGTGTCTGGGCAGCCCAGAGTCTCCATAATAAGTGCCCAGGCTCGCGCCTGGAGGGGTACTCCGGCATCGCTGAACAGCGTTGCATCAACACGGGAGGCAACAGATACCAGTTATAAGCTCTTGCTCGATTGGCGTAGAGAATGAGCGCCAGGGGTTGCCTTCGACGGTGGGAGAGATCCTCGCATCTCACTGGACAGTCACCGCCCTCCTCAAGCTAGGCAGCCCCCAGCCAATAGGGTACTGTCCCGCCACAGTTCACCTGCCTCGCTGGGTGCATGAGGCTTAAGGTTCCTGAACCTGACAAGTGACTGAAATTTGGGCACCAGGCAAACCAATAAGAAAATTAACAAGAAATGAGAAACATCAACAATTTCAGCTTGCTTGCTGGAATGTGCGGACCATGCTGACCAGCTTGACTGAAGATCTTCAGGCCATCAGTGACACCCGCAAGACCGCTGTCATCAACGAGGAACTGAAGAGGCTCAGAGTTGATATCGCTGTACTGCAAGAGACGCGACTCGCAGATTTGGGATCTCTAAAGGAAAAGGACTACACCTTTTTCTGGCAGGGTAAAGCCCAAGAAGAACCCAGAGAGCATGGTGTTGGCTTTGTTGTCAGAAACACCCTTCTACAAATGGTGGAATTAGTCATGGGTGGATCAGAAAGACTTCTTTGGATCACGCTTCAAACTTGCGCCGGTCCCATCCACCTGATCAGCACTTATGCCCCAACCCTGTACGCCACACCAGAAGTAAAAGACAAGTTCTATGACATGCTTAGTGCTGCTGTAGCGCAAATACCTGCTCGTGAACAACTGTACATCTTGGGTGACTTCAATGCAAGAGTTGGAGCTGATTGGGCCTCATGGCCTTCCTGCTTAGGACGCTTTGGTGTGGGGAAAAATGAATGAAAATGGACAGCGTCTCCTTGAACTGCGCGCGTACCACAAACACATTCTTCCAAACGAAGCCACAGCACAGAGTGTCGTGGAGACACCCATGCTTGAAGCACTGGCATCAACTAGACGTGGTCATCACTAGGCGTAATAACCTCAAAAATGTCCTCCTGACATGCAGCTATCATAGCGCTGACTGTGATACAGATCACTCGCTAGTTTGCTCCAAGCTCAAGCTGAGACCCAAGAAGCTGTACCGCTCTAAACCTGCTGGAAGGCCCCGCATTGAGGCCAGAAAGACGGCAAACTTGGAGAAAGCTGAAAAGTTCAGAGATACCCTCCAGGAAAATCTGTGCAGCAGCCCTGGGGGCGCCGATGTGACATCCAAATGGCAACATCTGAGGGATACAGTTTACAACGTGGCCTTGTCGGTGTTTGGAAGAAGAGCTAGAAACACGAACGACTGGTTTGAAGCTAACTCCAACGAGATGATTCCAGTCATTGAAAAGAAGTGCGCTGCACTTCTGGAGTACAAACGCTCACCGAGCCAGAGTACCCAGCAAGCACTTAGAGTGGCCAGAAGAACAGTACAGCAGACAGCCAGGCACTGTGCCAACAACCACTGGCTCCAGCTATGCAGCAGCATCCAGACCTGTGCTGACTTTGGTAATCTCAGAGGAATGTACGAGGGTATGAAGAAGGCATTAGGACCCACCCAGAACAAGATGGCACCTCTGAAATCCAAATCTGGTGAAGTCATTGCTGACAAACCCAAACAGATGGAGCGCTGGGTTGAGCACTACTCCGAGCTGTACTCACGCGAGAACGTTGTGGTTGACGCAGCCCTCGATGCCGTCGAGCTCCTACCAGTAATGGACAAACTGGATCAAGAACCGACTGTGGATGAACTGAAGAGAGCCATCGACAGCATTGCAGCAGGAAAGGCCCCTGGCTAGGATGGTATACCACCAAAGGTAATCAAGTGTGCCGCGGACACACTCCTGGAACCCCTACATGAGCTACTGTGCCTGTGCTGGAAAAAGGGTGAGCTTCCACAGGATATGCGTGACGCTAACATTGTAACGTTGTATAAGAACAAAGGAGACAGAAGCGACTGCAACAACTACCGCGGAATCTCCCTCCTAAGCGTCACTGGTAAACTGTTTGCTCGTGTCATCCTTGGCAGACTCCAGAAGATTGCTGAGAGGGTGTACCCCGAATCGCAGTGCGGATTCCGTGCAGAGAGGTCTACCGTTGACATGGTCTTCTCTCTAAGGCAGCTGCAGGAGAAGTGCAGGGAGCAGAGGAAGCCACTCTACATAGCCTTCATTGACCTGACCAAAGCCTTTGACTTGGTCAGCAGGGATGGTCTGTTAAAACTGCTCCACAAGATAGGCTGTCCTCCACGGTTACTCAAGATGATCCAGTCGTTCCACGAAGAAAGAGAGGAACCATCCAATATGACGGCGCATTATCGGATGCTTTCAGAATCAGGAGCGGCATCAAACAAGGATGCGTGCTTGCTCCGACATTGTTCGGGATCTTCTTCGCATTCCTCCTGAAGCATGCCTTTGGATCTTCAACAGAGGGCATCTTGTTGCACACAAGATCTGATGGGAAACTGTTTAATCTTGCAAGGCTGAAAGCTAAGTCTAAGGTGCGGGAAGTCCTCATCAGAGACATGCTGTTCGCAGACGATGCTGCTGTAGTGTCTCACACAGAAGACCAGCTTCAAAAACTGCTGGATCAGTTCTCCAAAGCATGCAAGGACTTTGGGCTTACCATCAGCCTAAAGAAGACTAACGTACTCGGACAGGATGTTGCTGAATCCCCATCAATCAGCATTGACAACTATACGATACAGTTCTTCCACGAGTTCGTTTACCTCGGGTCCACCACCACTGACACCCTGTCGTTGGACACTGAGCTAAATAGGAGGATCGGAAAAGCGGCCACAACTCCGTCCAGACTCGGCAAGAGAGTGTGGAACAACAACAAGCAGTACACTCACACCAAAATGCAAGTCTACAGAGCCTGCATTCTCAGCACCCTCCTTTATGGCAGCGAGACTTAGACCCTGTATGTTGGCCAGGAAAAGAGGCTGAACATCTTCCACTTGCGCTGCATCAGGCACATCCTTGGAATATCATGGAAGGACAGAGTGACCAACACCACCATCCTCGAGCAAGCTGGAATCGCAACCATGCACACCCTCCTCAGGCAGCGTTGGCTCCGCTGGCTTGGCCACGTCCACAGGATGAATGATGGAAGGATTCCAAAAGACATCCTGTGTGGTGAGCTAGCCTCTGGCGAAAGACCTCCCGGACGCCCACAGTTGTGCTACAAAGCTGTCTGCAAGAGAGACCTCAGAGAGGTAGACATTGAGCTGGACAACTGGGAAGAACTAGCAGATGACTGCAGCAGATGGAGGCAGGGGTTACACAAGGGCCTTCAGAAGGGAGAGATGAGGATCAGAGAGCTAGCAGAGGAGAAGCGAGCACACAGAAGGCACACTAAGGACTTGCCAGACACCCACCACATCTGCAAGAGATGCAGCAAGGACTGTCACTCTCGTGTGGGTCTTCATAGTCACAGTAGACGCTGTAAATGAAGTCCTCAATTGAAACTATAAAGGGCACGATCCATAGTCTATGCAGACTGAAGGATGCCTACTGATAGCAGATAGGAGCCTTAGTCAAAGACCTTATTGTGCTAGGTCAGTGGTCCTCAAACTTCTGTCTTGGTGACCCTTTTCACACAGCAAACTTCTGCCCCCTTTACAAATTAAAAAAAGTCCTTTAAAATATTTAACACGATTATAAATTCTGGAGGTGAAGTGGCATTTAGGATGTGGGTGGATCTCTCACAACTCTCCACCTCCTCTACTGCCAAACAACAAACATGCACCACAACCCCAATTTTGAGACACACTGTTCTAGATGCTGTAGACATAGGAGAGTCCTTATATTTTATTTCAACAGATTGTTACTGGGGTTTGAAAATGGGCTTTTAAAACACTCCTGTTTCCAGATTAACGATTAAATGTTACTTAATACAGCAGTTCCTAAATCAAAATGAACAAGCTGAAGTCACTTACGCATTTTTAAAGGGAAGACCCACATCTTTAGCACACAGGTTCTATCACTAAATTCTCATTGCTGTGCTCATTACAACTCATTGCTCCATATCACAAAGCAAATAATTCTTGCACAGTATGACAGTCAGAATTTGCTACTATAATTGTGATGCAAACAAAAACAGAACCAAAGAAAATTTAATAAATACATTAGCACAAAATGTACCTAAAATATGCATTCAGAGTGGCTTGTTCCTTAATCATTTCTTGTCATTCAGTGGGCACTGTTAAAATTAGACTACTGTGCTCTAGTTATGGTACTTGTGATTAACTGAAGTATGCGTCACAAGTCTAGTGCCAGGCAGATGTGCTGCACATTCTCACTTCTGACGAAAAAAGAATCTGGTCAGTAGTGCACACACAGCTTTTTATTTTTTGAACTTGTCCATATTGGTATCATGTTAAAAAAAAAAAAAAAAAAAGAGAAACTTAATTACCTTTCTTTAATTGATAGTGTTTTGCTGGGTGCATCCAGGGTGTCCTCAATTGTTTCTATTTTGTTGTCTCCAGCAGCAAACAGCTCACAAGAATTCCTATAAACTTTTCCGTCCAGTTGTTCAGAAGCCTCATGCTGTCTACAGGATACCACAGATGCAGTTTGAGAAACTGTTTGTATGGCCATTGTGCCAAGTCCATCTGTAGGCTCCCCATGGTCTGCATATTGAGAAGTGGAGAATTAGCACTTGGTACAAACATTTCTTTTATTATTAACTGGTATTTTTTTAACATCTTTATTTATGACCTGGATGAAGGGGTAGATAGTGTCATCTGCAAGGACACTAAGATATAGGGACAGGTAGATACGCTGGAGGGTAGGGATAGGGTCTAGAGCGCCCTAGATAAATTGGAAGACTGGGCCAAAAGCTATCTGATGAGGGTCAACAAGGACAAGTGCAGAGTCCGGTATTTGGGATGGAATAATCCCCAGCATTGTTACAGGCTAGATGTCAACTGGCTAAATAGCAGTGAAGCAGAAAAAGACCTGGGGATTACAGTGGATGAGAGGCTGGATAAGAGTCAACAGCGTGCCATTGTAGCCAAGAAGGCTAATGGCACATTGGGGTGCATTAGGAGAAGCATTTCCAGCTGATCTAGAGAAGTTATGGCACTGGTGAGGCATCATCTGGAGTATTGCATGCAGTTCTGGGCCCCTCAGAATAGAAAGGATGTGGATGCCTTGGAGTGAGTCTAGCAATGAAAACGATTAGTGGGCTGGAGCACATGACCTATGAGGAGAGGCTGAGGGACTTGGGCTTGTTTAGTTCACAGAAAAGAAGACTGAGGGGCAACCTGACAGCAGATTTCAACTTCCTGAATGGGGGCTCTTAAGAAGAGGGAGAGAGACTGTTCTCAGCAGCGACAGATGGCCGAACAAGGAGCAATGGTCTGAAGTTACAGAGGGAGAGGAGTAGGTTGGATATTAGGGGGAAAAAAAACAATTTCACCAGGAGATTAGAGAAGCACTGGAATGCTTTACCTCGAGAGGTGGTGGAATCTCCATTCTTAGAGGGTTTTAAAGTCCTGGGCTGATCCTGCTTCAAGCAGGGGGCTGGACTCGATGACCTCCTAAGGTCCCTTCCAGTCCTAGGATTCTGTGATTCTAACCACGAACAAGCTGAATTGCTTTTTATCATTTAGATTATGCACTCTCTTAATTGACAAGAACTTTCTGGCTAAATTATTTTACTAAAATTAAGACTTGAAAAGGAACCAATAGTCCAGGGTGACAGGCTTAGTGTCCATTTACAGCTCTGCACTGGACTTCCTTCATCTGAAGGAGCAGAACTCATGCTCCAACTCCCATCTCAAGAAAAATAATGGGGAGAGAGAGAAGGAATAGAGAAAAATCAAGGAAGTGGAGGGAGAAGTGTAACTGGAAGACGCAGTGGTACGGAGGACAGTAAGGGGGATGAAGAAAGAATATGAATTGTAGGTAAATGGCTACGGAGTGAAAGTGCACATCAGGACATCTGTAAGACAGGGGGTTTTGCAAGAGATAATGGATCAATAAAACAGCTTGGAAAAAACTCCGCTTCACAAACATGTAAGAGAGGAAAACCGTGTACTGAAGAATGACCCCTTTGGATGAAATGGATTACCTTCATTCTCTTTTTGCAAGCTTCAGGCACATCATAGCTCTGATATGCAATGTAACAGAGAATTTCTTTTCCTGTTCTAATGCTCTCTCTTCCCAATATTATCATGGAAAATTAAGTGTGCAGGACGTGTGCTGGGTGTGAACAGTAAAGAGACACTTCCAGCACTTTATTCCCCGCTCCCCGAGATGGGTTTTGTTTATACTGAAGTTAAAGGACAAGTTCAAGGTAAAAACTCAACACGTGAGCCAATGACCAAATTTTTCCTATTAATATAACAGAAGCAAATTAATTTTAAGAATCTCCCACAGTTCAAAAAGTCTCACTGATTGCACTGATCACATATTAGGAAGCCATTTAAAAAGAGATGGGCAAACTCATTTTGTTTAACACTGAATCCACAAACATTTGTTTAAAAGTTCTGCTACTTTGAATATGACTGGGCTTACATACTACTAAAAAGAAAGGAGAGGAGCAAAAGAGAATGTAAGGAAAAGAAGTTATGTTGGAATAATGCACACTTCAGATGTGCCAGAAGCACTAGTGAGTCATAGTTTTGCATATTCATGGTGTGTGCTGCACCTTACCAGCCCAAGCACATGACACTACGTGATAAGGATTTTTCAGTGTGCTCTGGGAATTGTGCCTGAAAGTTAAAAGGGAAACTGAAGATTCAATAAGGCCATAGCAGGAACTTTTAGGTATATTACATGTGTTCACTGAAGTATTACACGTAGATATTAATCTAGTGCATCATTACATCATTTTATATGGAAAAATGTGGTTGTTTTGTACAAGGAACCCACTTGTTTCCTCCCCCCTGCTCCACAGTATTTGCAGATTTCACCATTCATGGTGATCTCAAGAACATATGCCCCCTGCAAACAGTGAGGGCTTCCTGTAAAGTTTAAAAAAGATTTGACAAGATGAGAAATTGTTTCTATGTTCAGTGTTTATGCTGGCTTCATTTAAAATTCATGTAGTTAAAAGCAAAAGTTTTCTTCAGAACGATATAATTTTAAAGCTCCTTTAAATCAATGTTCAGTTCTAAACTTTGGAAGAACCACTATAGAAGTCTCAAAGGCTCCATAGTTATGAACAACCTTCATTCCTAAGATGCTCATAATTTTTGAGATTCTACTGTATGTATAGCTATTGAATGTAAGTCACCAAATGTGGGACTGCTTAGATTTTGCATAGGAAGGTAGGAGGAGTTTTAACCAAAATACAAATTACTGGCTTCCTTTTAGGCTATGTCTACACTAGCAAGTTTTGTTGACAAAATTCACGGAACATCTACACACAAAATGCATTTCGTTGACCGAAACTGTCGACAAGAAAAGCTGTGTCGATGCTCCAGGGGCCCTTTTGTTTACAGAGCAGATGAAAAGATCGATCTGCTTTTATAGGTAGATGCGATCTGTGGACAAAAGTTTTGTCATAACATCTCGTCTGACAGTAACTTTCATAGACAGATTGTTGTAATATAGATGTAGCCTGAGTAAGCAAAAATATAATTGATTAATAAAATCACCTTGGAAGATCAATGATTTTTAGAGGTTAAAAAAGGGAGGGGGGCTCAAATTTTTGGAACTAAAACTCAGATGTTTTTAAAACCCTTAAACTTCACAAGATTTGTTCATCACTCTTTTAAAAAATGCTGAAAGATAAACTAATTAATTCTGTATTTTGGTAAAATATCAGACGGGGGGGCCAGAAAATGCTCCAGGTTATTTCAGATGTCCACAATGTAAGCAACTCTTTACCGTACCTCTCAGTAGGGCTTTGCTTTTCAAGATGTTCTCCAACTCCATCTTTTCCTCCAAGGACCGCCCTTCTTTGACTTCCTGTTTACCCTGCAGGACAGTATCAGAAACAAATTCCTTCTCTTCCACAGGCTGTAAAAGTGCTTGTTGAGTAAACAATTCCATACTGCTCCTTCTTGGGAAAGTGTATTTTGTTTCTTTCTGGTACTCCTCTGTTTTACTAAGAACAGGATGTGTGGTTGCTTCTTCAAAAGAGCTGTACTTTTTGACATCATTCTCTTCATATGCTATGAATCTGTTTGTCTCCCCCTCTTCATGCTCCTTTGATGTTCGTTTGCTTTCCATTGCTTCCACTGAAGGCTGCCAATGTTGTGATTTCAGTATGCCTTTTGCTGGAGTGTCTGCATTTTCTGCTGAAGAATGGTATTGCACATCTGCTTTATTCTTAGCACTTAGATTTTCATCCACTGTCAATTTTGCATGTAGATCCCCAGCATACACTGGAGAAACCACAGGCGCCATAGTTGCCACTGATGTTACAACAGTAGACGACAAGGGAGAAATTTTTCCACTTTCATTTTGTACCTAGACATAATAAAACCATTACTGAAAAATGTGTGACCTTAAATAGAGTTCTAATGGCAATTCACAAGTACAAGTTTATAAGCCGCTTATACGTTTTTTCAGGGCAAGGAATGTGTACCATTGCAAATGTATGGTGCTATCTAAATATACAGCAGTAACAGATGAAAGCATGAATTGCAAATTAGGCTCGGGGCACATAATAGTAACTAAAGAAGAAACAACTCCATTACTGACTGAAATATTAGCATCTTCAGTAGCATACTGTTTCTTTTCGCCACATAACTGAGGAAAAAACATACATCTTTCTACATGAGAGCAACCACAATACACTGACATGAAATCATAAGTGGAAAACGTTTGGAATATTAAAGGTTGTCTTCCGTTAGTCCTGGGTGCTACAAATCAGTGTTTGCACTTTCAGTGATACGAAGATTAAACATCCTCTTCCTCCTCCTCCTCCTCAAGAACTGTGGGCTCAGCACCCGTTGTGATGGTAGTGAGATTCGAAGCAAAACCGTTCAACATCTCAGTCATTCAGGTGTATGCAGCCATGTCGAATAGTGCAGAGGGAAAGATTGAGCTATTCTATAAGTACCTGACAAAGATGGTGAAGGAGATACTGAAGAAAGGTGTGTTGATCATTGGAGGAGATTGGATGCGAAGGTTGGAACAGAATGAAGGTTGGGAGACAGTCATAGGAAGGTTTGGATATGGAGACAGAAATGAATGAGGTGAGAAACTGCTCAAGTTTGCTACAGAGCATGAGATGTAACACGAGATTCCAAAAGGACTGTAGGAAGCAGACGTGGCAATCGAATGACGGGAAGTCCAAGAACATGATAGATATGACTTGTTCTGAAAATTGTTGCATCACTTTTATATTGGCCATTATAAACAAGGCATGTTCTTGATGTCATCTATCATTTACTTTTTTATTGAAGAGGCTAAACATTTTGTCTACCCAGCACAACAGTCGACACAGATCACTTTTATGTAAGTTAAGGGTCACTTTCCATGTGGCACTAGTCCTATTAAGAGTGCAGCATGCAACCTTTCCAAGCAGAAGAAAGAAGCTGCCTTAAAAAGCATGGAATGCTTCTACAAATTTTGTAATATCACACAAGAAGTGGAACTCGGAGTGAAGTGATTTTAGATTAAATCAAAATGGAAAGCAGGGCTGATGTCACAGGACTCCTTTGAAGACGCCCAAAGAAAGGAAGAAGTTCAGAGAGGTTCTCAAATGTCACACGAAATAATGAGTCACCAGAGATAAAGGTTTAGAGATCAACAACTAGGGGATTTCATCTTTAACTGGTAGATCTTTACTACTTTGTAATTAGGTTCCCTTATGTAGCAGATTTTATTTTTACCCTTTCTTAGTAATGTCTGTGCTGTGCTTATTCTGTGCAATTTTCTGTGTTGCATATTTTGGTAAATGTATCAGCCCTCCTCACCTGGGATAAAGATGGGACCAAACATCACAGAACCAGTGCCCAAAAAATTTCCATGTTTTAAGACCAAGTTCAGCAAGCAAAATGTTTTGCAGATAGAACACGGATATCACAGACTTCCTCCTCTCACGCACCAGCCCGATTTCCTTAATCAGATTCCAACACCTCCATTGTGAGCAAAGAGGCCAGGCAATGTTCCTTCTAATTATTCCCATACAAGTGCAGAATGACTTTTATTATGTGTACCAGCATGAAGGTGATGCATGGCAGAGATAGACCTGAGGGTTTCAGAGTGCGGGAGAAGATTCTGGACTGGGGCAGTGCGTTGGAGACGGGAGGATGGATAGTGCTAAGTCTGGAGGTGCGGGCTCTGTGATAGGGCTGGGAATGAAGGGTTCAGGGTGTGGGAGGGAGCACAGTGGTGGGGCAAAGTGTTTGCGGGAGGTGTAGGCTCTTGCATGGGACTAGAAATGAAATTATGGGAATGGAGAGAGGCCTGCTCCCAGCCCCCTCACCTGGGCTCAGGGAGAGAGACACTTCTCCCTGGCCACAGCAGGTCTGGGGCTGCAGGACAGGTATCTCTGCCGGCTGCATCATTGAGTGCCTGCCTAGCCATTGATGGAACTGCTGCATGGCCATATGGCCACACACCTTAGAGGGTTCATAGGTGCCAAATGGTGGGTATATAACATGAATGGAAGTGGAATTCAAGCACAAGACAAGGAAGCCTGACAGCCTGTTTTGAAAAAAATCTCTTTAAGATTTTGCTATTAGTGAAAGCCTGGGTAAACTAATGAACATGACCGTTAGGAAAGTAAGAAAAGGGGACAGACTTTTAACACTCATTGTTCTGTTCAAGCATCAAGACCAACCAACTTACTTCAACTCAAACGGACACGGAATACCTAGAAATGTACTATTCAACTGATTTCATTCTCAATGTGGCAATACTAAGCATGTGACATTTCTGCTGCCTTTCATGCTCGCCCTTCTGGACTGCAGTGAGGCCATTATGTTTTCAAACCTGAGCAGTAAAGGGGGTTCCTCTGCAATGCAGTGCATAGGAGAAGATCCAAAGCAGAAAATGTCCATTTCACAGCAGACAAACTTCACTGCACGAATCACTCCAGTACACAATTTAAATGTCATTACAGATGTGTGCAGAGTTGATGAAAACTATACCTTTGAAAAGCTTATCAACGTCTCCATATAGAGGAAAAAAACCAGAAACCACCAAGAATAGTGTCCTGACAAATAAGAGGGATTACGCACTGGCTGCAAAGGAGTGTAGAAAATAAAAAAAGCACGTAAACAAGGACTCCAAAGTTCTCTCAAAACATTTTAGGTGCATTGTGTTTCAGGGTTTGCTCACTTCAGCCTGGGAAATTTTTCTGACAAGATGGGCTGTATTAAGAGACAATCTTTTCTTGTATACTGTATGAAAGCTACAACAATGTGTGCATTTTCAGGCTAGGAAGAGGTTTTTTTTTTGTTTTTTTTGTTTTTTTTTTTTTTTTAAAACAAGTAATTTTAGAACAACCATTAGACAAAGAGTTTAGAGGATGTTATTCCCTTGTGCAAGGGGCCTGTTTCCTGACAAGCTTTTTCCTGTAAGCAGAAGTACATGTCATAACCTCTGTTGTCAGTACGTAGCGGATCTCTGCTCAGAACCATTACAGAAGCTCACACTGGCTACGTCTACACTAGCCCCAAACTTCGAAATAACCATGTAAATGGCCATTTTGAAGTTTACTAATGAAGTGCTGAAATACATATTCAGTGCCTCATTAGCACGTGGGTGGCCGCAGCACTTCGAAATTGACGCAGCTCGCCGCTGCGCGGTTCGTCCTGACGGGGTTCCTTTTCGAAAGGCCCCCGGCTACTTCGAAGTCCCCTTATTCCCATCTGCTCATAGGAATAAGGAGACTGAAGTAGGCAGGGTCCTTTCGGAAAGGAGCCCCATCGGGATGAGCCGCATGGCGGCGAGTCGCGTCAATTTCGAAGTGCCGTGGCTGCCTGAATGCTAATGAGGTGCTGAATATGTATTTCAGTGCTTCATTAGTAAACTTCGAAATGGCCATTTCGAAGTTTGGGGCTAGTGTAGACACGGCCATTGAAATGGAGTTTAGTTTGTTTTATGGTAAAAAGCATAAATCTGGAAGTACCTGCTCAACCTCTCCAAGTGTTACAGGCTGTGTTTGGTAACGAGCATTCATTCTCCTGTGCCTAATGTCCCCTCTGCTCCGTGTAGAGATGGTCTTTGATACTGGTTGAGCCAATTTGTTAAACAAAGCCATCTTTTCTGCTAAACTTAGTGTAGAGGAGTCTGGCTCAGCAGATTGGTCTTGCTCAACTGCACCCTTGGCTTCTCTGATCTCTTCTTTAGCTAAAATCTTTTGGTGGGCTGATGCTTGTAAGCTGAAAAGGAGTTGAAATAAAAATTAGTTTTAAAAACTCGTCCTTGGGATTTACGGTTTAATATTTTAACTTGATATGAAACCAATAGAACTGCACACAAAGCATCACAGCAAATATAAAACAGAAGCTTCAATGGTTACACAGTGTGTAAAACACTGGCATCACACCATTTTGATTAAACAACTGCACACTTAAAAAAATTAATTTCTGCACAGACTTATTTGCTTGGGCTAAAACATCCTGTTTAAAGGTAACACAACAGCTGTGGTTTATACTTCAAGATTATAGGTTACCATTATAGGAATAGAAAGGGCTGAAGTTTGTGTGCACTCAAAGTTTGAGCTGGAAAATACCTTTAGAATTCTGCTTTGGTCATTTTGAATGGTGTTATGTATAGTAATTTTGAAATCCATTGCAGCACTTTAATGGCAATTTGATCAATGCCAACAGCATTATAGGTTTATGTTTGTTCACACAGGCATATTTGTACTTTTCTCTATATACTTCATTTCACTGAATCTAGTTACAGGTCAAAGTTTTAAAGTGCTTTGATATTTAGTAATTATTGTACAATTAATTCCATAAATATAATTTGCTGTATTTACCTATAACAAAAAAAAAAAAAAAATCTGTGAACCAAGAGTAATTATACTGAACAGGAATTTGAGTTTATTCCTATAGATGGTGCAATTTCTTATTCTTCCATTAAGTCTGCAAGCTAAAAATTTTATTGAGAAAGACAAATACGGATGTACTATGTGTAACTTTGGTATTTCCATTTTAAATACAATACACTTTCTTAAAAAATTAAAAAGCTAGAAGGGATTTTGCTAAGGTTTCAACATGGAAGCTTGCGTCTTCCATATAGGAAACATGTATCTTCTCGAACAATTAGATAACTGTGGTTAAAATGGTCAAAGGCTAAACAAGCAGAAAGATTTAACGTTTTATCATGCAGACAGCTAAACAAAGTTCACATGTATCTTTAAAAGGCATTCAAGTATTGTAAAATGCATCTGCTATCCAGGATTCTTGTGCTCCATAAAACATGCAGGTTCTCCCCCTCCCCCCCAGTACCTGGTAGCTTGTACAGTGCTCTTAACTACAGTGGAACTAGGTATTCTTGTCACTACAGTGTGGGCATTCACAGTACATGAAGCAGGGGTAGGTTCACTTTAAAAAGAATTGCCAAGGAAGGGAAAATTCACAAGGAGAGAGAAGAAAAAAGCATTAAGAAAAGCATTTGATTAAGTGTTAACAGAAAAGACAAAAACATCAAACAGCAATGTTTTACTACCCAAGTTCTCTGCTATGTACTTCTGCAAAATAATGCCGATGACTAATACCTTAAGACAGCTGCTCTAAGTTTGCTGCTTTCTCACAAGATAAACCAATTTTTAAAATTCTAGTAATTAGCGACATGCATGTAATTTTTTTTTCCTGACAACTGGCTTGCTCTTGAGTTTTGCACATGGGTTACAGGATCCGTGAACGGAGAGGGTAAGAAATTTATTTTTTAAACATGCATGTGAGATCTGAGTTTGAAGGTCTTCTCCAACACAAATATGTTGCATCACATTACGTGGCCCTCTTCAAGGCAGAGATCTGTTTCACCTGGGTTCCAAATCAATGTTGTAACTATGTTCTCTGCTCGATTATATTACTTCACGTGGCTTTCCCAAATTATAGTTCATGCATTTGACCCTACTCTCCATCCCCTGCCCCTAAAAGCAATCTCTATGCAGCCATTCTCCACGTCTCATGGAAGTTGGCACCTTAACTATTTGCCTGACTACCAAGCTGTAAATGCCACAGATATGAAATTTAATTTCCGAGTTAGTGCCAAGTCTAAACATGTTAGTGGAACTTACGTAGCTGCAATGACCACCTCTTCAGTAGTAACTGGTTGGGTGTGTGACCTGTCCTGCATACGCCGCAGTCGTCTCTCTACTGCTGAATTTCTTGAACGTGGTTTAGGAATATTTTTTCCTTCAAATGATTTTTCCATTTCCTAGCATCAGATACATTCAGAATCAATTACCAAAATGATGAGAAATCAGTGAAACAAATGTTTGTTTAGCTTTCCTTGATACAAGGTGTCAAGGTTTTTGGAAGAATGTCTCTGAACTGGTAGTGAGAGATATTATGGACAACCAGCACCACAGAGATTAAAATACAGCATACACACCCACACCAACACAGTACAAGCTTTGTTATCCCACCTGCATGTGGAAAGGGGGTTACTGGTTAATCAAATATGCCGATTATTCTAGCTTATTCACCAAATACAAAATTATTTAAGAAATGAAATAAACTTCACACTACATCTTAGTAGTGCTATAATTTACTGCTCCTCTACTGCCACAGGGCCATCAAACAAATGTAACTTGGAAAATGATGCCAGATAGCTATCAAAATTTTTCTGGTCAACAGAAGGTGGAATTGTATTACCATCTATGGCAGATGCCAGTTAATAAATCTTTGTTATCCATAAAAATTGAAGTATACATACATACATGCGCTATTTTCTCTTGCTAATCTCCAGATTATGTATAGTACTCTGAAAATTATGTAAACAATATGTCTAGCACTCATGGGAGAACAGGGAATATTTATTCAACCTTTACTGAGGTAGAGGTGCTAATGTAGTTACAGATTAAGCATACTAAGATTATACAGGTTGCACCTCTCTAGTCCAGCATCTCTTGGGACCTGACTGGTACAGAACGAGAGAATTTGCTGGACTCCGGGAAGTCAACATTGGCTAGCATTACCAACACTTCCATTGCTTAGCGGACTCTTGGAAGACAATTAGGGGTAAATTACAGCTAAACAACAGCACAGAACACAGAGCCAGAACTGGTGGCTGTAAACGAACTTTATGGGACCATGGGAAACTTGGCCACACCCATGGTAAGTTGTGACCCAGATAACTAAAATCATGCAGGATCACAGATATTGCCAGATGAGAGTGTGCAGGAGCAGAGGGGTACAACCGTTATCAAGATCATTGACTTTTCCCTCATGCGAAAATATTCTGATATTTACCCTGAAAAGCAGCCTCTTTGCAGCAACACTCAGCTTGGCTCGTTCATCCAGTTTTTCTTCATCTACAGAAATCAAACATGACATAGCAGGAACTTGAAATGTTATACTCAAGAGGTCAGTTTTTCAGAGATCAAGTCCAGAAATCCTTGTAACTTAAAAAAAAAAAAGCTAATTTACTAGCAGGAGAATGACAAACAGTAAAAGTAACAGCATGTTAGTGTCTGTTTAGCTAAGCAAAAGTAATGTGTCAATTAATATTCATGGAGTAATGTAAAATTGACTTTTAAAATCAGAATCACTTAGGTGCCAGATATCACCACATGATTTAAGAGCTGAAAATTATTTTTCTTCTGTACACTTACTTCATTTACTAGCATTAATTTGATATGTTATTCCAATAAGCATATAAAATAAAAATAAAAATTATACTGGCTCACATGGAGTCTGTATTGAGCCCTGGACCTGCAGCAGGAGAATATTGCTAGACAGAGAACCCAGTAACATTTTCAGGCTCAATATCTCATTTCACTGTGATCGAGAAACAATTGTTTTATAGCACTATGTAGTGAATGACAGTGAAAATAAAGAAGGATCAGAGTCTAAAATAGGGAAGTAAGTTAAAATCAATTAGGGTAGAAGTCTAAGTCACCAGGGCCTGATGAAATGCATCTCAGAATAATCAAAGAGCTGACAGAGGAGATATGTGAGCCATTAATGGTTATCTTTGAAAAGTCATGGAAGATGGGAGTGTGTCCAGAAGAACAGAAAATGCCAAAATATAGAACCAACCAATTAAAGGGAAATAAACACAACCTGTAGCCAGAAAATGAAGCAAATAATAAAGCAAATATCTAAAAAATAATGTGATAAGTAGCAATCACCATGGATTTGTGAAGAATAAATCACATCAAACCAACCCAGTAGCCTTCTTTCACAAATCAAGCCAGGTGGATTGGGGGAGAGGGGAAGGGTGGCAGATGAGGTATATCTTGACTTTAATAAGTCTTTTCATACCGTCTCAAAGAACCTTCTCATAAGCAAACTAGGGGAAATATAACCTAGATTGAGGGCCTATAAAGTGGATGTGTAACTGACTGGATATCCATTTCCCAGAGCGTAGTTACTAATAGTTCACAGTCATGATGGAAGGGTATAATAAGCAGTATCCTGCAGGGCTCAGTTCCGTTCAGTGTCTAGCCAGGATTTACCAGAGCACACTTAGAGAGTTCACTTATAAAGTCTGTGGATGATGCCAAGCTGGCATGGATTTCAATTTTTTTGGAGCACAGAATTAATATTTAAAATGATATGGACAAACTGAAGAAATGCTCTGAAATACCTTAAGAGACAAATGCAAAGTACTTTACCTTGGGAACAAACAGTTGGACACATACAAAATGGGAAAATAACTGTCTAGGAAGGAGTACTGTGGAAAGGGATCTGGGGGTCACAGTGGACCACAAGCTAAATAGGAGCTAACAATGTTACACTGTTCCAAAAACAAAAGCAAACATTTTGGGATATATTAACAGAAGTGTTATGTAAGACATCAGGTGTAATTTTTTCACTCTACTCCATGCTGACAGGCCTCAGCTGAAGTAGTGTGTCCAGTTCTGGACGCCATGTTTCAGGAAAGATGCGAACAAACAGAGAAGAGCAATTAAAAAAAAACAAAAAAAAACGATGCAAGGTCTAGAAATCATGACCTATGAGGGAAGACTGAAAGAACCAGGTTTGTTTAGTCTGGAAAAGAGAAAAAAACAGAGGGGACATAACAGCTTTCAAGCACCTAAAAATGCTGTCACAAGGAGAAGGGAGAAAAATTATTCTCCATAGCTCCTGATGATAGGACAAGAACTTTGTGTCTACACGTGCCCCTTGCTTTCAAAAGGGGCATGTTAATCAGTGGGTTCAAAAGACGCTAATGAGGCACTGCAATGAATATGCAGTGCCTCATTAGCATAATGGCAGCCGCAGCGATTCGAAAGTGAGGCTTTTCGAATTGCGCGCTGCCACCCATGGAGAAGGGACCTTCCAAAAGGACCTCCCCACCAGTTTTCAAAAGCCCTTCTTCCTGTCACCAGAAAACTGGTGGGGGGGGGGTCCTTTTGGAAGGTCCTGGCTCCACAGGCGGCAGTGTGCGATTCAAAAAGCCGCATTTTCGAATGGCCCCGGCCGCCATTATGTTAATGAGGTGCTGCATATTCATTGCAGCGCCTCATTAGCATCTTTCGAACCTGCTCATTAACACACCCCTTTCGAAAGGGAGGGGCACGTGTAGACCCAGCCATAGTGATGGGCTTAAATTTCAGCAAGGGAGGTTTATACTGGACATTACTGAAAATCTTCCTAACTATCAAGGGTGGTTAAACACTGAAATAAATTGCCTAGGGAGATTCCAAAATCTCAAATCATTGGAGATTTTTAAAAGTGCGTACGAAAAAACACCCATCAGTGATGTTCTAGGTAATACTTCATTATGCCATGAGTGCTGAAGTCTAGACCGCAGAATCTCTCACAGCCTCTTCTAGTCCTATGACTCTAGGAATACCACTGCATAACCTGTTCCATGTCAGACCGTACAGCTAAGACATTCTGGTTACTATTGTGCTTCCTGCTTCAAAAAGTTTCAGCTGGTATTCTTAGAAGACACCATTTTCCATCTGCAGAGCTGAAAACTTGTGCTATACACATTTTGAAGGCTGCTGGGAACACCAGCTTTCAGATAGCGTAAGACACTGGTCAGTGATCCACAGGGTTAGTGCTCCAGCCTCAGCTTTGGAACAGTCTCCAGGAGCAGCCCCTTCACTGTGCTAAATGCCCTAAGGATCTCTCTCTTCCTCCAGCATCAGCTGCATGGCTTCACCTTCTCATGAGACTAAACCACGGGGCCATCAATGCTCCCGCTTCACACCATGAGCTCTGTTCAGCAAGTCCAGCTGAGACCAATCCCTGATGGAGACCTGTACAGTCTTCATGGATTAATGCACCTCATCAGAAATTTACCATGACAACACAGCATAAGCGCCAGAAGAGTAGGGTTTATTTGTTAACTGGAGCACAGCATGGGAGGTCCTTGGGGACAGCACAGAGAAATGAAGCGGAGGGGGAAGAACTTGGGGTGCTGCCACTGTCCCCAGCAAAATTTCACAGCTCCTTTTGGTCGGAAACTAGGAAATGGGAGCTAAGAGATTTTGCTGGGGTCAGAGGCAGGACGCAAAACCAGCCAATGGGAGCTGAGAGATTTTGCTGGGGGCAGGGACAGCACTGGAAGCATACTTCCTCCCCCCGCACCATTCCCCCAGCATGCAGAGACGCATGAAAGACAAGTGGGCTGGGGCTGCTGGCAGTGCTGCTTGCCAGGAGGTGGTTAGGTAAGCGCCTCGTGGCCAGAGTCTGCTTCCTGGCACTGCATCCTCTCCTTTTCAGACCACGCACTTGCTCCTGTGTCCTTCTCACACACCCCCTCCTGGATCCTGTACTGCAATCTCTTGCCCCAGGGTCACAATCCTCTGCTTCACCAAATTCCCTCTCAGACCCCACACCCTCTCCTGCAACCCAGTCTCCTACCCTGAGCTCCCTTCTGCACCCAGCCTCCCATCCCAGACCTTGCAACACCTCCATAGAATAATGCTGCCCCTGACCACTTACTATATTCTTGGACAGCCCCTGCCTTCCTCCCTGCCCTCACCATCAACAATTATCGTCCACCTCTGCTCTAATCCTTTGATTTCAAGCTGGGGAAATGCTGTTCAGCCTCTTTAAGGAGAGGGAGAAAGTCTGTATTCCTCTGGATCATTGATTGCTTGGTCTCAATGCCTGGTCAACTGGACTTCCCATTGTCTTCTCAAATGCTCCACTATTATGGGCTTAGGGCCCAGCCAGTCAGGTGCCACTGAACACCTGCCATTAACATTAGCCTCCCCCAAAAAGCAAACAGATATTTGCTACCCTGGGTAATAGCACAGCATATAGGGGAAACTGACACATGAACAATACTAAAAAAAATTAGTGACTTTTGGCCATTTGCCATATTAGCCATGAGATTAGCTTCTGAACTTGTCTCAGAACAGAAGTATGTGTACAGGGGCACAGATATTAGCAAAATGGTAGCCAAGATTCTCCCACTTTAAGATTCAGTATCTTGCAACTTGCCTGGGGAGAAAGTTTTGTTAGACCAGTACCAGAGTCTCCATTAGGAATAAATCTTTTCCAAAATCACTGGTTTGAGGGTTTTTATTTGTATTACCTCACCTGTACCCTTGGTCAGATACAACTGGATTACATAAAGAAAAACGTAGTTTGGTCCAATCCTTTTTTGTAACAGAACGCACATTAGGAAACTGCAGATAGATCTTTCTGAGATCAATGCTGAATGGCAAATCAGCCCTTCTAAATAAAGCTCAAGGAAGAGCAGCACTGGGAGTATATTTTAGTTATTCTTATTTGTATTGACAAATCCTCCCTTTAAAAAAAAAATAAGTTCACAGTTACAGAAGAGGAAATGGGGGATGTAGAGGCAGAAACTTACCCTCAGCCACTGGCACTTCTGGACTCATGGCGGATCTAGGTTTTTATTAAAGAAAAAAATAAAAAAAAAAAATCAGCAAATAAACTCAGCTGGAAAGAAAATCAAATCTTACATCTAAATTGTCAGATGGGATATTGAGCACCTTATCAGTAAAATCATGGATGCTTTCAGCATTTCAATAATTTTTACCTATAACAACCTCTTATGAAGCAGAAAAGTGAGCAATTCCAGCCAAATTCAAATCCAGTGAAGAAAAATTATTTGAAGTACAACTCATAGAAGATCATAGTTTAAGATTTTCTGCCAGTTCCTTTAACACAACATAGAGTTTGGTTTATTTTTAAAAAAGACCTAACTTATTATACACACACAGTCAAGTGTTCTTATTGAGAACCAATCATGTAAAATCCTATTTTTAAAGGAATGAAACTGTCAGGTGTTAGAAATAAAATATCTCTAACATTAAAACCAAGGTGACTATTTTGACTTGTATGGTAAAAAGAAAAAACACTTTGTAGAATAATTTTTCTAACATTAATGGGGGAAAATTCTCTACTTAAAAACTTATATTTTCCTGGATCAGAACACTACATAGTCTTACACATGCCTACCTATCTGTTTCCTTTCGTTCTGCTGAAGTTATTGGTTGAGTTCTAAATCTCTCAGAAGTTTTCCTACTTTCACCAGGAGAAAAATAGCGCCTTGGCCTCCGCGACCCTCTCTCACGTTCAGTATTGGCAGACAAATCAGTGCCTGACGTTGACATCTCAAATTGAGACTCACTTTTAATCATATGACAGAAAGTGCAAAGAAAAGAAAGTAGAAGAGAAAAGTAAAGAAAAGATATAGACATTCAATCAGAACAGTCCACTAAAGATCACTCTGCATGCTCCTACAGTAACATGCACAGAAGTTTAGCAACATTCCAGCTACCCAACATCATAACACAGTAGCAAGCAGAAGCAGATTCAGGCTGACTCAGCCTCCCATACACACTGATGAGAGCTAAGCTGCGTGTTTTAATGCACAACACTACTGATGTTGAGTTTTATTTGGTCATTTTGCCACGGGCGTGCAAGTGTCACACAAAAATATCTCTGAAATGTCACCTCAGTTCAGTTTTCTTGTGGGCATGGACAGTTTCCAGAAAGGCATTACGGAGTTGAGCAACAGAGACTTTGGTGTCAACCATGCCAATCTCACCACTGGGCACGTTTGCTTCAACACTCTGAAAGGCCATCTCCTTTTTCGTAACCAATTCCTTACTTTTTAAAGCCTCCAGCTTAGGAGTACTGGTATCATCAGATATTGAGCGAGTCAGGAGTTTATGCTTCATCACTGACAGTTCCTGAGTGTCACCTTTTGTCTTAGCAGCATGGGATATGGATCCACTTTGTATATACATCATGGTCTCACTCCTTTCAGTACTCTCACGAGTCTTAAACTGGGGTCCAGGCTCTGGGTTCTTAGTGCACTCTAGCACATTCTGAAGCTCTGAGGAGCTAGCTTTTGGCTTGCTTATAAAAGCTGAGGAAACTGCAGCCTTATCAAATTCACTTGCTCTAAAATGGTCTTCATTGCTCTTCCCTTGCCGGAGAACCTCAGGTGGCAAAAGTGGTTTTCTGCTTTTGAAAGACAGTTCTGTCCCCAAAGGATATTCATCAGGCTTTGAGCCATAATTCTGAAGTAGGGTACTTTTTTCCTTTTCCAATGTAATGGCTGTAGGGGACTTTGTCAGGACGCTGGCATTTTCTGGTCCTAAGAGGCTGCTAATTGAAATATTTTCTGGGTCTTCTGTTGCCATCAGTTTGGCAGCATGAACACCACCGGCAGGCTGAAAATATCCATGCACTGGTTGGCGGACTGAACTGAGTGTCTGGTTGGCAACCCTATCAAAGGAAGAAGTTTCTGACTGAAGAGGCATGTAATCAACTGGCACTGGATGAGATTTTTTCTGAGATACCGTGTCTGTGACAAGTTCAGGGCTTCCATGAGCACTTTCCTCTTTCACCAGTTTCTCTCTAACTTTTACTCTTTAAGAAAGAAAAAGGATTAAAGCTGTGAACAGCAATAACTAGTGTTGGGAAAACATGCATCAATTGTGGGAACATAGAACAACATCATATAATAAAACAAAATAAAAAGATAAGCATCTAAGTATTTTAAGGATATACTTTAACAATCTCCCAGTCTTAAAATCATGGTCATATCACCAGGATTCAGGACGTTTTAAATTATTTCAAGTCACTTAGTAGAGCTGTGATATTTCAGAAGGAACACAGCAAAAGAATCACATTTCAGCACAGTTCTATTAATCACAATTACAGTCCTCTGTCAAACATTATATATTTCCATATTTTTTCTTAACAGAGAACTAGGACTTGCTTTCTAAAGAAGAGTTTTTTGAAGAGCATCATTAATGTGAAATTCTAACTTCCTTTTGCTAGCTTTATAGATAAAGTGCCAACATACTGATCCTTGCTCACTCAAACAAATTTGGTGAACATTTTGGTATTGCATCGCATCCCACAAAAACACTTAGGAGAATATATTTCATAGACAAACTCCATGTGTGCTTCAGAAATGGGAGCATTTCAGATACTTCACACAACTTTATCCGGATAGATAAAAATCAAATAAATGTTACGGAACGTCTTGAAAAATGTTGGCTGAAAACGAAAACCTGTTATGGCTGGCATCCTTTGTGGGCTCGCAGAAAAAATTTACATTGTATGAACATTTAAGAAAATGTTCACCATATCCTAAGCTGTTAAATTTCTGATAATGCACTGAAACTTTTCCTATCTTGGTTTATTTGCTAGTACAATAAACCCTTGAGTTACATGGGAGTCATGTTCCTCCAACCCCTGCGTAATGCAAATGTTCACACAAATTGGGTGGGGGGAGAGGTGGTGGAAACCAGGCTGTCACTTGGTTCCCAGCTCCCCTCTGTTTGCAGACCTGGGAAACTGAGCAGCCCTCCAGTGGCTGGTCAGTTTCCTGGCTGCTTCTCCCTGCCTCCCCCCAGCAGTGCAGGTGTCAGATCGACAGCCACGGGGCTGGGAGAAAGCATGGAGAAAGGGCTGCAGAGCAGCATCAAGTTGTGCTTAATTTGCATTAAAGCAAGTTATGTATACATTAAAGCAACTTGAACCTGCATATTTTGAGGGTTTACTATAATTCTGTTCAATGTCTCTGAGGTACCTGCAAAAACACAAGCAATATTCTGTCTCTGGGTGCCTGCCGCTGGATAGGGATGTTAATGGTTAACCAGGAGTTTACTGGTTACAAGTAACTGGTATAGGCTGTTCCAGCCTGCCTGAAGCCAGAGACTGGGGCTGCTCAACTCAACAGGAGCTTCTCTGCTTGTGGTGGGCCGGGAACCAGGGCTACTCCAATCACCCACTGTTAACTGGTTAATCCATGAAACTGGATTTTGCATTCCTACTGCTGGCTTCTACTGACAGGAGCTGAGCATAAGCACCTAACGGCAGCATGTCCTGCATGTAATCGCATGATGTAAACACACATCTCGCATAATTTTAAGAGCCACAAGTTCACTGTCTGTGAGACAGCTCAACAACGTTCTATACAAATTAAAAATTAAAATAAATTGAAATTTATTTTCCCACCTGCACCATGCAAAGGCTAATCAGTAAGATGTTTTACCAGCTATGGTTGGGGAAAACTCTTGTATAGTACCAAGTCAACTATTTATTGGCAATGAAATATTCTAACCTCCAAGCAAGCGCAATTCAAGGCTTGCTACCGATAAACTTCTCCTACTTGAACAATTCATTTTACATAAAAACCAAGATTTTTAAAATATACACTAACACTTTTGGGCACTAGAATGATCCATTATACCCCCAACCACCTGAAGCATCGCTCTTTCCAGCTGCTAAGTATTTTATAACACTTTTGAGGATTGGTCCACTATAAAAAAATCAAGCACCCACTCCGATTTATTTCAAAACATGAGAAGAGTGCTTATTCTCAATGCTTAAAAATGCTTTTTTAGAGTATTATGCATCTGCCCACTAACCAGAACAATCACTGGTGAGGTTTTCGGAATTAGATAACTAGGATATGCCCACTTTGTTCATTGTTTAGTGACAGGGCAGTATCAACACAGCCTTATTGCTTCAAAAAAAAAAAAAAAAAGTCAGTGTGTGTGAATGCTGCCCTTCTGCATGCAAAGTACTACTGAGGGGGGTTATACTTTGTTGGCAGGAAAGCACTCCTGTGAACAAAGCAGCATGCACACTTTCATTTGCCATGGCAAAACTTCGTCTTTTTTTCAAAGCATTTGTGAACAACAAAAGTTTTGTCGAGCAAGTGCAAGTGTAGGTATACCTGTCATTTAATCAAGAGTCTGAAATGCAATGAAGAGTCCTCCCTGGAACGCATCCTTCCCATTGTGAACTCTTTTGATGTTCCATCAAACTGGAGAATATTTGGGTTGTTTTCCCCCCCACCCCCCCACAGCGACTTAATTCTCACTCCTCCTCCCCGATTCCATCTTTGTGGGGGAGGGGGGGAACTCGTATTTTCAGTCACACATCCTGTATCCAGGGCATAAATCATTTTGTACTACAAAAAAAATCTGTTGGCTTGTAGCATGCAATGGGGGAAAATGGTTAACAACAGGCTAGAGATAAGATAAGAAGTTACAGAAATTAGCCAGTCAGGATCACAATAGCTGTGAAGAAACATTAGAAGTATGTCTAGTTCTTCATGAAAACATCCATTAGTAATAAGTGACAAAAAAGCAGATGCTCCAGAAACAAGTTTCAGCAGCAGTTTATTGAATAGAAATAGTATTTTCCAATTCACTGCTGTTGATGGATGGAAAAAGACAAATGTTAAATGAGTAGTCTCAGAGAGGCAAGGAGAAATAAGAAGAGAAGGGAAGTCAGTTAGATATAATCCAATTATTAGCCACACAGCTACACTCTAGGATACCTGGAGGGCCAGCTGATAAGTGAAGGTGTGTCCCCTTCTGAATCTTTCTGAAGAAACCATTCAGGTTTTGCTTTCCCTGTACTACTATAGAAAACAAAACTTCAGATAACTTTCTCGTAAGACATCAACACATGCACACTCAGCCCCTCCCCCTTAAACTTAAAACTGTTTTCAAAATTTCTCAATTTAAGGTCTTTGTTTATGAAGGACTAGCACTGCACACTTCTCACTTGAACGAACTTGCATGGTTGTTCAGGAAATAAATAAGCTTTGCACACAAAAGAATTTGTAAGAACAGCCATACTGGGTCAGACCAAAGGTACATCTAACTAGCCTAATATTCTGTCTTCTGACAGTAGCCAATGTCAGGTGCTTCAAAGGAAATAAACAGAACAAATGATCATCAAATGATCCTTCCCTTTTGCAAACACACAGAGCCTTAAATCTTTTGCCAAGATGTATACCTTACCACGCCCAACTAAGTCATCATTAGCAAGCTACACGAAACAATTTTATTTTACACCCTCGTTTGCCATTTTACGTAAGTTACATGAACAGAAGCACTATAATGTACATAGGATTAGTGGTATGACTACTTTTCTATCTGCTGTCTAAAGAGCCTAAAGGTTACCAAAAGATCATTAGACTCAAAACACAACAGATAACATGGCATTTAACAAAGCTAGGCCTACGAAATTCCTGCATAGAGAGAGCAAACATCAGAAACCCCCTCCTCAGGTAGCAACATCCCATAGTTCCAGGAGTTTGGATCCAGAAACTCCCAGACCACAGGCTACAAATGTCCTTCATGAAACAACCGATATATCATTGCACTCTTTTATGGATGCATTCAGTATCTGTAATATCCACAACCATGAAGAGAACCACTGTCACAGAAAATTACATCAAATAAAACTTCATTCTTGTCTAAAAACATATGTACAAAATGTCATGTAAAGGTATAATGGGCCAGATTCTGTTCAGTTACACTGATTTGAATCTAGAGCAGCTCTTTACAATTTAGTAAAGCCATTTTAGATTTACATGCTGCTTTGGCAAAACAATCTTTATTTAACTGAAAAGAATTTAGAATAAGCCTTAAACTCATTAAACTGTCTTATTCTGCCTTCCTATAAGGGTTAGATGGAAGATCTCAGGGAAATTACATGTAGGTAACATAGCTAAATCTGCCTATTCATAATGTTCAGTCTGAAATCCCAACTACAATTATGATTTTTGCCAAGGCTGAGACCATAAAGATCAGGAGTACTTAATTGGTTAAAAAGATTACACTGGCAGAAATGGAAGAAGGAAGTAATCAGCAGGCTGGGAGGCTGGCTGACACACAGCTGGAGAGGCAGAAATTGGAACAGGAGAGCAGAGAGAGAGTTAGCTGGGCTCAGTGGAAACTACAGTTAGGTGTAACTAATACCTATGTATGCAGGTCTTTACCATTTTTACCCTGTGCTCAGTACCTTTGGAGGAATGTCAAAATAATGCCCATTTTGAAGACGCTGTGCGAGTCACTGCAAGAGTGCAGTTCCAGGCTCCAGAAGGGAAACTGATATAGATGCTAACATTGAATTGGGCCTGTCTTGTTAATGAGGCTACAGCCCAGAGATCCAGTCAGTGGTTAGACCGCTTGGCTGCATCCAGAGTTGTAGGACCTCAGGGCTGTCACTTACAGGGTGAACTCAACAGGGAGGGAAGGGGGCTGAAATGCTGTTTGCCTAGTAACTGACACACACATTCAACATAGGCAACTTACTAGAACAATAGAGAAAATGACAGGAAGTGATCAGCAGTCTTAAAGAAGAGGCATAAAAGGATTAAAGTGGAACGGGCCCAGGAACCTAGACAGTTAGGGTACATTCATACACAGCAATTAAATACCTGCCGCTGCCTGGGTCTGCTGACTTGCCACGGAGACGTTTGGACTTGGGAGGAAGACTGAGCTCTGAGACTCCATGAGGCATGGCGGTCCCAGAGCTTGGGCTTCAGCCCAGGCCCAAATATCTACACCACAATTTTTAACTTCACAGCTTGAGTTAGCTGACTTGAGCCCGACATAGCCATGCTGCTGGTCTTCTATTCTGTTATACAGGTTGAACCTCTCCAATATGCAACTCTCACCCGGCAATATTCGTAATCTGGCATTATTTTAGCTAGCCGGATGTCAGCTCATCATGGGTGTGGCCAAGTTTCCTGTGGTCCCATAAAGTTTGTTTACGACCAACAGTCCTGGCTCTTAGTGTTTCTGTGCTGTTATTTAGCCGTAATTTACCCCAAATGTCCATAGATAATTTGCCTTTTATGGACAGAAGTCTTCTACTCTCAAATGGTCTCGAAGACCATTATGCTGTTTTACTAGGAACATAAACATGGTGTTTCCATTAACCCATGGTGGTGGGAAAGTCCAAACAATTTGTTCTTGTACAAGGAAGAAAGGGTGTGTCTACACAATGAATTCACTTTGAAGTAGCTACCAGAGTCTACACACATTTTCCCTTAGTTTGAAGTTAACTTCTCCCAACTTGAAGTCCTTATTCCATTCCCAGGAATGGAGTAATGCCCTACTTTGAAGTTAAACTTCAAAATAGGGTGTGTGTAGCTGCTCAACTTTGAAGTTATTTTTGTAGTGTAGACAGAGTCAAAAATTTCTAAAAGCATCTCCTCATGGATGTACAAACTTGGGATGATTAATGTGGTTTATTACGGGGGAGAACAAGAACCTCAAATTGAAGTAGACAGGACTGGTTTTTGAAGAGGGCCAAGTCTAATCTCTTTGCCTTTTTTAAGGCTAGAATTTGGTCTACTCCTTTAGCTTTAGAGATTTATAAACCAGAGAAGGAAGAGCCCTGAGGGTTCATACTTTAATTGTTCCTACCCATAATAGGATTAATCAGGACTGATTTATCTTTAGATTAATTGAATGAAGCTTGAGATAAAAGTGCACAGTGTTTAGTTGAGACTCTGTTGGACTCGACTCCCAGAAACATATCATTTTAGGGGAAGAGCCAGCCTAAGCCCACAGTGCAGTGATATACATGCAAGTAACTGCAGCATAACAACACAGTCCTGGTCTTGGGAGCTCTCTCCTGATCACTCCTCTAGATAAGCCATCTTCCTCTCAGACATTTAAGTGGTGTGTCCAAAGACAGCTGTATGCAGATGTCTACATAAAAAGGAAGCCATCTTCAAAATTGATTTTTCAAGGCACTAAAATATTGGAAGTGCAATCATCAGTCCTGTTGTACATGTCATATTGCAATGAAAAGGGGAAATAAGTACATCGTACACGTTTACTGAACACAAATAATACACAGCTGACTGCATCCATATACTGGTGGGAAAAGGTGAACCCCAAGGAGATATTCAACCTACAGGGTATTTGCTCTTGATGGGGAAAGGGTACAGGAAAGAGATTTCTCTTACACTAATGCAAAGTGCACCAATACCATAAAGGGGTGAACTTAGGATTCACTTAAGGACTTTCAGGAGTTTTCCTTCCTTCCTCTGAATGTAATACTTCATTAATTATATGATCTACTAAATCAAAGTAACAATGTTAATATCTTTCCCCATTGCTAGTTAAAGTTTACACAAACCTCACAAGAACAGTTCCACTTACATTACAGCCACATCTACACTACAGTGATGTTTCAAAAGATGACCTTCCCGAAGATCTTCTTTCAAAAGGAGTACATCCACACATAAAAAAGCAGATTGGAAGATGGATCCACTCTTTCGATAAAGTGTGTCCATGCAGCCGCCACTCTTTCAAAAGAACGGGCCAGGGATACAAAAATCTGGCGCCATGAGGATTGCTCTTTCAAAGAAAAGAGCTCATCATCATGTGTCTACACAGGCTTTTTTCCCCCTGAAAGAAGCTGTTGAAAGGAGGTGCTCTTCCTGATTCGGGAAGAGAAGAGTGCTTCCAAAGGAAAAACCTCAGTCTTTTGCTTTCACATCAAAAGAGCACATTTTATATGTGGATTTGCCAGGTGTTTTCGAAAAAAGGCCCGATTTTTTGAAAGAACTTACTAGCAGAGATGCAGCCTTGTTCATTTACATTGTTCTGAAGCGGTCAGTAAGATTTCGCTCTGCTGGGTAATCTTGACAACAGCTTACTGTCCATTTTTCAGATGGCATGTTGTCAAACTACTGTTTCAAGATGATATCTCCATTTCAGCTTGTTTCCTTACAGCCTGTGATATAGTCCCCTACATGAACCTTCAGGGGACCAAATAACTAAAAGATGCATTTTTTTTTATGGGAAGAAGTTGTCCGAAGATGAAGTATCACTTACATAAGGAGGACAGAGTGGAAAAGGTTACATCAAGTATTCTGGATCGCAACATCGCAAAAAGGGTCCTCTATATAATTTAAAGGACTACCAACAGAACCAGAATTTGCTTAAATTCCACAGCACTAATTTTTTTACAATGGCCAGACAATTCTTTTCGGCCAACCCAACATACATTTTACTTTACTGGCTTTCATTTGTCGTCTATGGAAACAAGCTAATTCAATTTAATACTGGAAAAATACTCCAAAAATAGAAAAATACAGAAAATTTGTTTTTACTAAGAGAGATAAAATATTTAAGTTGAAAGTGTTTTCTAAATCAGTGAATTAAAAATTTCAAACTATAGAAAATGTAGTACTTCAACCATCCCCAGTCTTAAATTATCTTTTTCTGTAGAATTTGTTTACATAAATGGACTATCTTGCTACAGTAGCTTGAAGCTAATAAATATTCAGCAAATACACAGACTTGTAAAACCTTATTGTGTGTAAGCATAGCAATGCAGTTTTACAAGATACAATGAGTATCTAAATACAAAAGCCAGAACTCAGCTCAAGGCACACAGGGTATTAGCACCAGCGGAGATTTTGTTTATTCAGATGCATCATCTGTAAGTCTTGCCTGTATTCTAGAGATTTTTATAAAGGTTAGAGCATACCAATATAAAAAAGCATGCTTACCCTTGTCTGGTGTCACTGTAGAAGGGCTGGTCATTGTGTGAATGACTAGGTGAAACTGGCTGCTTTGGTGAGGAAAGGGATACCCTGCAAGTTTGCTTTGGGGATATTGGCACTTCCTTAAAGGAGGATTCTTGCCCAGAATACGAAAAGGCTGCAGAACCACCCACTTCAGAGGACAAGTTCTGAGCCTGTCCAGCAGCACTAACATCCTGTGATCTTTTGTTATCCAAGTTTGAAAGCTCCTTTCTTTCTGGAATGCTGTCTTTTTCATTGAAGAAGTGTTCCTTGGATTCAGAAGTAGCACTCCATGACTCCTTGTTCTCGGGCCGGGACAAGTATAGGGAACTATACGCCTTGCCTTCATCTTCCTGCTTGTCGTTTTTTACTTCCTTTTTATCGCCAATGTCAGGATCTTTTCTTGGCCTAGTATATCTGGATAAATATTCAGATTCTGCCTCAGAGTCTAAAGGCACTCCATATTTTTCTGCTAGCTGGCGTCTTCTCTCTGCCTTATACCTAGCTATTCTTTCTGCCTTTGACTCAAGTCCCTGGCTATCCATGGCTCCTGTGCTATACGGAAGCTCTGAATTTGCTCCTGAAGGTTCTGCTCGATACTTGGATGACCTAGGTTGTTTTTCTACAGAAGAACCTGAAATTTCCTCTTCTTCATTTGATCTTCCTACAAAGAGTAGGAATGTAGAATTAAGAGCAGTTTAGCAGCTTGGCCTAGATTCACACTTTATTAAAAAAAATATTGAAAACTGTGTGGCGTATCACACCTGATATTCAGTAAATAAACAGGCTTCAAACATACATAGTGTTGCTTATTCTTTTTAGTTCTTACGTGGTTTTGCAATTCAAAAATTGAACTACTAAAACTGTTTAATGCTACTCCCATGAACTATTCTAAAATAGCCTTCTACTCCCTGGTCCAACATCTCCAAAATACAAAGAAATGAACAAGAAACATGCAATAAGTGCTCCTGGGTATTGAGCATGTATTTATCCTTACAAAAGGAAGCCAAGATTCTTCTATTAACTTCCAGATTTTAAAAATACACCCAATACCTCTTTCCAAAATGGTGAGAAAAAACAGAAATTCTATATAAAAATAAATCAAATCCAGACAGAAAACTAAAAAAGCAATTTAAAAGCATCTTGTGACAGTGTTCTCTCTCAGAATCTAAACATTAAGGCAGATAAGTGTATCTGCTACTGCATGCCATACAACATAGCAAGAATGTCAGTTCAAGATGCATATATAAACATATTTCTTACCAAAATGAGGACTATATGGATCAGTTGCACGCATATATCTTGGAGTATCTTCTTCTAGTAAACGGTGGGTAACTAATCCTGGACAGTTTTGTAGGAGGATGGGCTGTGTATCATTTTCAATTCCCTCTAAGCGTCTAGCAATCCTCTCTTTCCTGCAAAAGATGGAAGAAAAAGTAAAAATGATAGTTAAGAATTTTGTAATACTATTATTTTATGATCTCCTCTAAAAACTATTACTAAATTATTTGCATTTTTCAGCAGCTAGACATAAGGCTGTTTTACCTTTTCATTTCCAAAATATTCTGCTTGTTTGGTTCAAAGAGTTTTCTTAATTCTGAAACTAAAAAGAAAAAAGAAAGAAACAAATGATGCAGTGTACCTTTCATAAATTACGAATGCTCAGGAATCATAGTGGGATCTCTGAGAGTTTGTCTTAAGAATCAGACCAACAGTAAAAAAGCAGTCCAGTAGCACTTTAAAGACTAACAAAATTATTTATTAGGTGGTGAGCTTTTGTGGGACAGACTCACTTCTTCAGACCATAGCCATACCTGAGTCTGTTCTGGTATGGCTACGGTCTGAAGAAGTGGGTCCGTCCTACGAAAGCTCACCTAATACATTATTTTGTTGGTCTTTAAAATGCTACTGGACTGCTTTTTTGTTTTGATAGAATATAGACTAACATGGATCTCTCTCTGTTACTAGACCAACAGTGATGGCCCTAGAAAAGTAGTGTTCAACATAACCAGTCACCAGTAGGCAAACTTATCCAATTTATGTTTCTCACTTACTAACCTTAAAACAGATTTTGCACATACTGCGGTAAATACCAGTGAGTCTTCTAAAAATTTATCTAGACTAAGTTAAAACAAGGTATTTTTCTATTGTGTTAAAATACAATTTACCCTGTCTATACTAGTGTTTTGAAACGTTAGCTGGTTGAACTGCAATTAAGGTGACATCACAACCAGCTAATATGCTAATACATGTTGTTCTGTTTACACTAGTATTTTTATTATTAACTAAATGTATTTATTGGCTAATAAAGTTTTAACAAACATACCAAGTCAACCCCTTTAATACTAATCAAGGCAAGCCCTACAAGTTCTGATGCCTTGTGGTCAAAACCACAGTCCTTTTTACTGTTTTCCAGAGTTAACTCCTGTACTCTGACAATGGGCCTGTCTGATTGGACTTGTTTTTTTCCTCTTTTGATACACACTACTGATAATGGGCCATTTCCACCTTGCTAAATAGGCCTTGTCAGCTCTGTTCCTCCCTTTTACTGGACCCCCACTCTTTAAATACCCCTCTGGAACCTGCCCCCATTCATACATCTGATGCAGTGGGTCTTTGATCATGAAAGTTTATGCTCCAAAATATCTACTAGTCTATAAGGTGCCACAGAACTTCTGGTTGTTCCTGTATTCTGGTTATTTTCATAGTATGTTGGTTATTTTCTGCTTAGATAATTTCCCCCTGTACTTTTAACTTTATAAATATTTCTTTATTATCCTAAGATGTTTAATAGTGTTAACTGCTGTTAAGACATCTATCACATTTCATCTTCTGTCATTTCGCTAACATTTCTGTGACAGGTAAAATAATCCCTACATATAGGGCTTGTCTACACTACCACCTTCCTTTGAAGGAAGGATGGTAACTAGGGTGTTCGGAGTTTACTAATGAAGTACTGCCGTGCATAGGCCGCACTTCATTAAGCAAATTCCCCCCTGTGGCAACTTCGAAGTACCGGCGGGTGAGCTGCGGCTAGACACATGCTGGTACTTCCAAGTTGCCAAGGGAGTGTGGGGGGAGAATTTGCTTAATGAAGTGCTGCCTATGCATGGCAGCATTTCATTAGTAAACTCCCAACACCCTAATTACCATCCTTCCTTTGAAGGAAGGTGGTAGTGTGGACAAGCCCATACAGTTTCAGTTGACATTTGTAAACCTCTTTGAACCAAAAGATGCTATATTAATAAGTGTGGCACAATTCCTTTTCACTAGGTAACAAACCCCATGTATCCTACCACAGGGGCTAAGGAGTAAGATGCTAGAAGCCTCTTCTCTTTTAAAATAGTATATGACTAAAAGCTGAGTCACTATGCAGATCTGACTGGGTTTTAATACTATTCTCTATTGGTTTAGAGCAGCTTGAACTTGCCTTTGCTATTTAAAAGACTAGCTGATTCTTTATGTAAAGTTTAGGGTTGCGTTTTACCTGAAACCATACTTTAATTCTTTTCACATGACTTTTGTTTAGGTGCTGCATTTGCATTCTATAAATGCAGAGACTGATGTATTGTAGAGATGAGGTCTGGGTACTAACACGGCAGTGTCAGCCTAGGCTCTTACCCACAGCAAGTATAAATCAACCAATCAACATAAAAACCAAACGTTCAGTATATAAAGGACAAGATTAACTATATTGTAAAGTACCTGCTTCCAGGATAAATGTCCCACCCCCCGCCCCAGACACCTTGATCCAGCCTGCTGAGACACTGAGGGGATGCCAACTGAATCCAGCCTGCAAGAGGAGGTCGCCAACCCTGTCCCTCCTGCAGTGCAGACTTCTAAGGCTCCCCATACTGCCCGTAGGCAGTTGAGGAGCCTACATGCAGGTGAGATGGCCTGAGGGAGCAACACCACCACAAGTGCTAGAGCCACTTCTGCACTTCCAACTAGGAGACAGGGGGGAAAAGCAGGAGCCTTTCCCTGCGTGAGTCCTCATCCCCACAGAGGTAATCCAGAAGGCAGGCAGCAAGAGGAGGCAGGAGCCCTTCCCTGCCTGGGTAGCTGCTTTCTGCAGCCCCCTGAGGAATGGGAGGGAAGGAGAAGGGAGCTCCTGCACCTGCTCCCACCCAGACCCCCTACCCGCTGCCAGTTCTTGGACACTTCTCCTGCCCAGACAACCCATGTCTAGATCGACTCAATCCCCAGCCCCTTCCCAGTAGGAACCCCCTCCTTAAACTCATTTTTGGCCCCAAGCTAGAACTTAGGGGAGCCCAAAAAATCGACTAGCCCAGGTCTCCTGGACTAGGCTGTGGGGATGACATGTGAGGAGAACAAGGTGCGTCTTTTTTTCCTGCTTCTCAGTCGGGGACCACCTCAGGGAAGGGTTTATTTATCTATTTATTTATTTTAATATTTTTTGCTGCTCACTTGTGTGGCCGATTTTTCTGTGGGTCAGTGGCACCGGACCCCCAAAAGGTCCCTTCCCATTCTTTGCTTTAATGGCCTAGTGAACATAATGTGTGCTAAAATGCCACATGAAACAAGCCACACTCCAGTGACCAGCAAGGTCCAGTTCGTTTTCAACAGTGACTGACAACGGAGCTAACAAAATAGTTCTGGAGGTACAGATAATGCTACCTTAAAGTACAATATGTAAGTGGCTGCTGCAGTACAGGACCTTTAAAAATAATGGAAGGAGGGAGGAGTAAAATTAAAAGTAAGGTGGGGGGGGGGGGGAAAAAAGCCTGGAGCAGCCACTTAAATGTCTCACCTAGTCTCCTACCTAGTTAATCAGGACTGAAGAAATTAAGTGTTGTTAACTAGTATTTTGCTTAAATAAAAGGCATCACCACAGACATTAGCTAACATAAAGGCTAATCCTGCAGATTGCTCCTTCTTCAAATTTATTTAGGACTTTTGCATTTTATTAATTGGTTATACCCATACCACATCATTTCAAGCTGGTCACCCCCAGGCACAATTTTACATCCAATTAAAAGGAGCAATGAAATGATTACACAGAGACTCCCTGGAAAATTCTTCTGTTCTATAAAGGGTAGAGAGCTTTCACGTTGCTATCTAACCATCTTACCCTCAATTGCTGATGGATTTACCAACAGACAAGACCAGCCAACAGCTATTTTTGATTAGTTTTACAAAGATGTCAAAAAGACAACTTCATAAAATAAAGTCTCTTTTTAAAAAAAAAAAGTTAGCAATTTAACTACACTATAAATCATATTTATACTTTAGGCTGCAGTTCTAAGTAGTGCCTCAGATCCTTGTAGCATCACTCTAACACTTTCCCAAACTAGATGGAAACAAAAATAGTACAAGCCTACTCTATACTGCGTTGCATTTTTCCACACACTCAAGGTTCGAAAAGGCAAGTTCAGGTATGCAGATCAACACCTGAATAGCACTTTCCCAATAAAGATTTCCAATTACGCACATACTCTCACTCGCTATTTGGGAAATATTTAAAAATAGGCAAGTAATCTGCTACTGCTGTATTATTTGCTGGAGCTCACATTTTTCATCCAAAGCTCTTACAAGCTTATGAAATTGCATTTCTTTCTTTAGTATGGTCCACAATTGTGTGTGTGCTGAAGCCAATGCCATGCCTGTTCTCCGATTGGCTGCTCTGTGACCAAACACAGTTATACCATCTCACACAGACACCCTTGTCAGGTTTGGGGGAGAACATCGCTTTAAACCAATTAGTAAGTCGGCAGTGGTGAAGAGTCTCAGAGGGGTAGCTATGTTGGTCTGTAGCTTCACAAACAAGGAGTGCTGTGGCACCTCAGAAACCAACAAAATGATTTGGCCATGAGCTTTCATAAGTAAAATGTCTGAGGAAGTGGGTTTTACCCATGATAGCTTGTGACCTAATAAATTTGTTAGTCTCAAAGGAGCCATGGGGCTGCTCGTTATTTCAGTAGTGGTGGGGAACATATCCCTGCATAACTCTTAACATGTACAACATTTGGAAAGGAGGAAACAGAGAAATATCTGCAAAATGTACAAGGTTTAAGTTACAGTGAAATTTCCATCTGTAGTTTTGGCATAAAACACAAAACAGGTGCTGGTGGCTGTGTTGTAGTTAAGTGGGACAGCCATTAGGCCCACAAGAGCAGCTCAAGCTTTTGACATGAAAACCTATTTTAGAATGTTGGTTATGATACCAAATGGCTTATCCTCTGTTGAAGATTCTCTGAAATTGTCTTTGTTTCGATAGCTATTGATCTTCCAAACAGTAATTTACCTTGTGATACCAAACTGGCTACTTCAGCAGATGCAGCATTCACCTTCCAAGTCAGCCACATGTCATTCAAGGACAAAAGGTAACAGGCCAAATAACGTTTTTAAAAAAAATCTTATTGGATGCTTTTAGAGAATTCTGAGAAATTCTGGTAGGAACGAAGCTTCCAGCTAATATAACAGCACCTTTATGTCTTGGCTACAAATCTATTAGATATGAGAGAGGGTTCAATCATATAAAATGTAAAGTCACATGACATTTTTACAGCTCTATTTTAAGAGCAAAAATAATTAAACCTTTCACAATTCCCTCACAGATGATGGGCATATGGAGTTTTCCAGTCATAACCGGAAATCAAAATTCACCACCAGAGCACCACTCCTCACTGACTATTAATTTAGGTCATAATGTAACCCTAATCACACATTTTGAAGAAAATCCAATAAACTAATGTTTTCAGTTTTATGATGGTCTACAGGTTTCTTTAGAAAACTCCATATTCAGACTATGTAAGGGACACGTGCTGGCCCACTTATGGACAACAGGGTAGCACATGTATCAGAGTCTAATTCCTACCAAAGACCTTTTAATTACAGGTAGTATAAAAGACTCCACACTTGACTTTTAGAGCCTTAAATGAATTTGCTGAGCTGGTGGTTAAAACTCCTCCCCCCACCACATTTTTTATTAGAAAGTTAAACAAATCTAACAGTGGGAAGTCAGTAATACCTAAAGCTAGGTCCCTACCACGCCCCTCCCGCCCCGACCCCGCTTCCCCAAAAAAGCTTAGTACTAAATAGTTTCTCTGTAAATTAAAGTTGGTGGTAGCTGAGCCCTAGTGCAAACTTGGTGGTTAGTGAGAATGGAACCTCACGACGCCATTGTTACAACATCACTTTTTAAGATAAAAAGGCATTTAATCTACATACTTTAGATCAGAAAAATCACACTTGGGCTGGAAGGTTAAGCAGTTTAAGTAGAAGGCAGTTGCAGGCAACGTGTTTAAAAGAAAGGCCCTTTGACTCCAAGCTGGTTTCCTTCCAAAACCAGAACACAATCTGCTAAATTTCCAAGCATGCTGTCAAGCCCATTCTTATTTCCTTAGAGAAAGGGTGACCATCCGTACCACATTTGGCAGGAGAGCCACGTATTTGGGACACGAAAAAGGCGTCCCTACTTATTTTTAAAAGGGACTAATTGTCCCGTATTTGGGCCCTCCTGTGCTGCTGGCTGGAGAGCAGGTAGGTCACTTCCCTGAGCCTCCGGGAAGGAGGAGCACCAGGGGGGCTGCTGCTTCCCCAGGGCTCCTGGGGAGGGCCAGCAGCTGCCGCCTCCTTTCCAGCTCCCCAGGGCTTGGTGGAGCTGGGAGGAGCCTCCCCTCCCTATCCCCCGTCCCATATTTGGGACAGGGAGATATGGTTGCCCTATTTAGGGACTAAAGATTAAGATCTAGCATACAGAGAGGCTGTTGTGGGGAGGGTATTGACTGCTAAAGCTCAGTGGTATTATGGATAGCTTATATCTTATATTTGAGGAAAAAGTTGTTCTATTGTGTTACATACTTTTTGCAAAAAATGCCCAGTTCAGTAAATGTGAGCTTTCCTCCACACATCAAAAACTGCATATTGACTTTTACTTCACAAGGGTAACTACAGGAAACTCAGGATTGGCTATGTTATTTGCTAGAATGGAACACTGCTTCCCAATGTAATATGTATTGCTGCGAAACATATGCATGAAGGAACACAGGTAACAAACGAGTCTTCCCCACTGTCTTGTCTGACCATGGCAAATGTTACTATTTTTACAAAGAGGGATGAATGTTACATACCAACATCTGGAGTGCAATATTATGCCTCTGGATTCTTGCTACATATTATTTTCAAGTCCATAATTGACTTGATGAAGTTAGCCTTTTTCTGTTCAAGGGCTATGTGTGAGCAGGTAGAAATTTATATTTATCTGTATTGTTTCCTAGTTTCTTCCCCAGTAAACTGCGTTGGGGGTCACAAGCCACATGGCATTTTTACTGCTCCTTAATTGATTAAGTAACTTGCGATGAGGACAGAAGAATATTCAAATCTCTTTGGGAGAATGGTTAAAGGAGGAGGAAATTTGACCACTTCCCATGCTAGAAGCATGGGCATTACCCTAAGAATGTTGCCTTTGGCAATTAGGCTTAGATGGCGTTTACTGGGCAGTTTCAAAGGTTAGGTTTACTTTTTCCCCCTCATATATTAAAATAACTGCTTGCGGGGTTCTAGGCACAAAGGTTACCATCATGTGTTTATCAGGACTGTTCAAATGTCTGCAACAGCAGTTTGGGGAACACAGTCTCAGTCCTGTCTGAAGCCATAAGATCCTGTCAACAATGAGGTACACAATGTCCCGTGCAGCTTCTCTAGAACGTAAACTTAAAATTCACTGAGCATTTAAACAAGTGAACTCAGTGACTTGGCTTGCTAAAAGGTGATCAAAAACAAGCTGCAAATACAAGCAACAAAAGTTCTTTTGTAAATTTAAACAAGTGCTTTTTTCTGTACCAAGTATACATCTAACTCTACTAATAATCATATCATTTGGAAGTTTTGAATTTCAGTTTGTCTGACCTCTTGAAGTTAAGTTAACAAAACTGAATTCTACAGGCAATGATTTAGCAAAGGACTGAAATGAAAGAGCATTTAAATGTCTGTATTATTCTCCTCCTTTATTAATACAGCCTCCACCGGGAGATGAAAACTAATTTACAAGCCCCGTATGCCTATTATAAGTTTCAGTTGTGCCTTCCACTTCTGTATATTGTTACCTAATGCACGCACACACACTTACTTTACTTACCTTTCGGAAGCACTGCTAAAAGATTAGCATCAATATCCTTTGTGCTATTAGCAAGTTCTTCTTTATCCTCAAATGAAAATTCTTTCTGAAAACTGGAAAATAATATCTGGTTTACTGAGCTGTGAACACTTCAGCTACAGATGAAATTAAGCCAAGATATACAGAGATTTTTTTTTCTTGATACCCTAACACACAGACACAAAGAAGTGTATTTGCCATGATTTTAAGTAACACAAAAATGTGGCCAAGCTTCCATGAATGGGACAATTAAAGTAGTACAGGATACAGAAGCAAGTGCTATAATAGGTTAAACATAATATAAGTAGTACAGCTATAAACGAGTAAAGAAACCAAAGCCAGACTTAAATAAATTTGGGAGAGTCAGGAAAGTACAATAGCTGATTCTGCATTAAATTATTATTTGTATCTGAAATAGTCTTGGTGAAACCATTCTTTATAAAAAGCTTTAATATTAACATACAACACAGCATTGCAGGTTATATTTCTTCTTCTTAATATATTATATATTCCAAAAAGATCACCTTTGGTGATATTAACATGACATTTCTGACAACCCTCACTCCCCCTCCAAACATCTAACAGGACATTTAGAACAGCAGGTCTTTCAGTATCTTTTCTTAAAAAATAAGCTTAATTGTCCACTTACGAGAAAAGTATTTGAGGCTCAGAGCGTAGGATTATTCGAGATTTTCACATAAAATACAAGGTATCTTCAAATGGCACTCAGATCTCATAAGTTTAGTTAGGAAATGTCTGTTGGAAGGTTTGGAATATATGTGGGGTTACCAATTTGAATGGTCAAAGAAGAGGACACCCTGAGAGGGAGTGTCCCCATAGCAATATCTACCAATTCACGTTGTATTAACATATTATAGTATATACAATACCTTAATACAATGTAAATTGGTAGATATGGATACAATTTTGTTTTCTTTGTTTGAAAGTTCAAATATGGTAACCCGAGTATAAATACACTAAAAATGCTACAGTAGTACAGCTGTAATGTAGGTGCTTCCTACAGTGATGAAAGGGGTTCTTTTACCACTTTACAAACTCCACCTCTCTGAGAAGTGCCAGCTGGGTCAAAGGAATACCTAGAAGTGTGGCTTAATTACACTGCAGGTGGTCAAGCCACAGATGACTCAGAGAGGGAGGTCAGGAGAAGGTGAGGGGCTGGGCCTGGCTACTGCTGGGCTAAGGAAGTGGCCACTGGATGTCTGCATAAAAGGCAAAGTCTACCACAACGCCACAACTAGTCACCCTACAGATGAGGATGAACACTTACAATCACCTGTGGGAGGTTTTGATTGTAGATAAAAAACAATAAAACAATTTATAAACTCAGAATACAAAAGTGAAGCAGGCTTGCTGCATACTCAACCTCTGAATTCAGGTCTATCTGAAATAACATGTAAGAAAACACATGAGTCAGAAAATCTTTAGCCAGTTTGTTTAGGAAGGCAGTTTATACAATCCACAGTAAGGAAGTTTTCCAGGTTCTTAAGGTCACCACGGATGTGGAGTGGAGTTACTCTGATTAAAGTACAACAAATTAAATAGATGGCTATATTATTCCACAGTATTTACTTTATAACCACTAGTATGTATGATGGTCATAATTTGCCTCCCGTTCTGACCATCATAGATGACATAATTACACTATACACCTATGGTATCCTCATCATATATTTTCAACAATTAGTATATGGAGTACACAGTTGTTTCTTTGCTTGATTTGGTTTGAAGTCTAAAAAGTATTCTCTTACTCTGACTGGGTCATATGCTTTTGTTTACAGAAAGTGAGAAAAAACACTAAGCTCTGAAAATACTTATTAAAATGGACTGTCAAATAAGCATACATGAGGCTGTCAGTCATGAAATAATGTCATGGTCTGACAGTGAAAGTCACTAGAAATTACTGCTGTATGTACGCTGTCTGAACATGTTGTGTCAATGTTTAAAGAAAATGAATAGTAAGTCAAATGCCTTGATTACCATTCACTTACCGATAACAAAATTCTGTACCTCTGCATGTAGTAAAACAATTTAATAGCTCAAAAACATAACAGTGTCCATCAGTGTTCCCTGTAAGCTGAGGGCTTGGGCAGCTGCCCATGAGAGATTCAGCTGCCACCCAGCTGATCAGTAGAGCAACTGCCCATGCGTTTCTATTTGTGGTGCACATAAAAATTATTCTGCCCATGGAAGAAAAAAAGTAGAGGGAACATTGGTGGCCATCAGTGAATGGGATAATTCTGGCTTTATTACAGGATGCCAGAGGCTAAGAAAAGCTCACAACATATTTGTATGTGCTGCCATGGAGTATGTGGAATAGCATAATACTTTGAGTTTAATTCACTATAGACTCCCGACATAGGAAACCATTTAAGCACATTTCAGTTAAACATGTGCTTTCATCCCCTTTTGACTCAATGGGCATAAACCATTGCCTATACTCTCCCCTTTGAGTTTTCTGCTTTTCCTCAGGCCTGCTCAAGGCTTCAAGTTTTTTGTTGTTGTTTTAAAACTCTTCTGCATTGGCCATATGTGCTATAACCTGGTGTGGCAGCATGCCAGTTAGGTAGCTTCAGTTTGCATAAATAATTTCGAGACAGGTTTAATACTATGTTGCTGAGGGAGGTCCAGGAACACGTATCCCTTATTCATTATGCTGCCTTCTGACTAGTTCCAAAACCATTTACATAAATCAATACCCTATACTGCTTTACCAGACAGTACACCTGCACTATAGTCAAGGCAAAAACAGATTATTTTTGCTCTTTAAAATAAAATTTATCTGAAGAATGTGATATAAAGTGATACAGTTGTCCTGAAAAAAAGAGTTATGTAAGGCATTTAGGACTCATCACAATGTGAGGGGCCCCTTATTGAAACTCTGAGCATTTTATTAGTTGGCTCTCTCCCAATTCCAGCAGAAAGGAAAAGGTGAGAGGACTCAGTCCTGAGGTGGACAGATCCCAGGGCTAACTGCATGCCAGTCAGATGGACAGGGAGGCAAGTTAAAGACGACAAGAAAGAGGCCCAGGGTCTTCCATGCTGCTCACAGCTGCTGGCTGTGGAAGCCAGTGTGGGAAGGGGCCAGGGAAAGAGCAGCAGCCCAGAGCAGAACCAGGGAGAGGGCAGCAGCGGACTGAAGTGGAAGTACTGAGGCAAGTCTCCCACCCATGAAGCAGGGTCCTGTGTGCTGGTCCAGGGAGAGAGGAGAAGACAGCCTTTGGAAAAGAGCCTATCAGGAGAGCATTAAGGGCCAAGCCAGGGAAGGGGGAGGAGGCGGCAGGGGAAAAGGTGTCCCAATAGGAGGGCAGGTAGAGCAGATTCTGTCACACAGCCGAAGCCCAGGGTGGGGCAGTGCTGTACCAGTAGCGTCACAATAGCACATCCAGGGTCTGCTTTCTCAGAACTCCGCCCTATCTCCTGTTACTTAAGACCGGCCCTTATTTATACGTTGGTGACCCTGTAAGAGCTGCCCACAGAGACTAAGATGAATGTGAAGGACTCCTTCAGCTCAGTCCTCCCTGCATGGTGAGTTCTGCTCATACTTGGCTGGGAGAGAAGGTCAAGGTGAGCTGGTGCTGGGTGAAGTGAATCGGGGAGGGCATGGGAGGAGAAGGATCCTTTTGTTTCTTGGTTCATCTGGGGTACTGCATATAGAGCGAAAAATTCTATTACAGTGGGACAATCCTCCTTACAATAATATTAAATGCACGTTTATTGACAAACTCAACTGAATTGAAACAGTTACATTATGGTAACTAAAAATATGGCTTTAGTATTGCAAGTCATTAGAGGCAAAGGTTTTAAAACACTGGCAATTCATTTACTTCCTCACTGGATTTTCCCTTTTTGTGTGTGTGTGTGGGGGGGATATTTAGAGTTATCCTCCTTTGCTTCAATTAGTCATTACAACCACAAGGTTAACTGCTTCTGTTGTGTCAGGTAACCTGTGGTATAGATGTAATTTAGTATTTCAAATAAATAAATAAATAAATATATGGAGATGTACCTCTCTCATAGAATTGGAAGGGACCTTCAGAGGTCACTGCATGGAAGACACTGGGCCTCTTTCTTGTCTTCATTGACTCCAGTCCTCTGCCCTCACAGCAGGACCGACCACCAGCCTTGACAGATTTTTTTTTTTAAATCTATTTGTCCCAGATCCCTAAATGGCCCCCTCAAGAACCGAATTCGTAACCCTGGGTTTAGCAGGCCAATGCTCAAGGCACAGAGATATCTTCCTCTCATCTTTGAATTTCCCCTAGTACTCCCCCCATGCTAGCAATATTAATTCCCTTTCCAAAAGCTAAAAAATAATAAATAACGTAACATGATTAGGTGCTGATTCCGGGCAGCTGCACTAGAAACGCTGGGGATGGCTTACTTTGTTAAGCACTTCATTTTTTATTATTAAAATGATCTGGCACACATAGGATTTTTACTATTCACCTTTCTTGCATTTTTTGGCTGAAGTCAAACATGTTATTTTATCACCTTCTTCTTTGGCTTCTCCTCTGCAAAGCCATTGTTAGGTCTGGATTCTGTACAATATTCAGAGAAAAATGCATTCAACATTCCCAGCTGGAAGATGTCTTGTAACTACATTTCATGAAGAGTAATCTAGACCTTGGGGTGCCACAAGCTCCTGTTTATTTTCAGACATGATAAAAAACTTTGGAGTGTTTCCTCCAGTGAAGGTTTAATAAAAGAATAATCTTCAGGAATTCATTCACATGAATCATGTGAAATGGTGCCTGATACTGTTTCCTTGTCTCCATATTTCAGTTTATTCCCTTAAATGCAATCACTTTTTCCACTGCATTAGAATTTAACTGAACTAGCTGTACTGCTCTTTTCTGACAATTTTTGGGCAGGAAGTTGTTTTTCGACAACACGGATTAACATTTGAAAACTTCACCTGCCACTGTACCATGTAATGTTTGAGTAGCTGCTCCATTAACCTAGTTACATACCCAGAAGCAAGCAGCAATTTGGACTCAAATCCCATTGGCGATAGTGTTCAATCATTGCTTCCTACCATCTAAGGTATATTTCTTCAGGATTTAATACTAAACAGAAGTATATGACCATAAAAATAGGTTTGCCATCCTACAAATTGGGCATGAGCCCTTGTTTTTCATTCTCTTCTTATATCACTCTCTCTTCTTGTTCACTGAAAGGAAAAGATTTTGATGTCACAGTTAAGTAAGTCCCTCTCCTGTAAACGGTTCATTTTGATCTCTCTTCTGTCCCCCACTTTAAGGTTTTCCTAGCCCAGGTCAGGTTAAAAAAAAAAAAAAAAAATACAGCCCACAAGCCAAATCTGGCCCACCAACATGCCAGATGCGACATGTGGCCTAGTAGGGAGCCTGTGGAGGCCCCTCACCTGCCCAGTCCCTGAACACTGCTCAAAGCTGCTGGCTGTGAGGAACATGTGTTTCTCTGAGTACCACTGTGAGCCAGGGGAAGAGGTGTAGGAAAAAGATGTCTTGTGTGACGCCCCCAACCCCAACCTTGCAGTTCCCATTGGTTAGAAACCAGCCAATGGGAACTGAGAGATTGTGCAATTGGTGGGGGGCAGCACATGAAGCCTCTCCCTCCCCTCTTCCAGCACTCAGAGAAGTATGTGGTCCCTACAGTCAGCCGCTTTCAGCAGTGCATAGGGGCATGGGAAGGTACTCTACTGCTTCCCTCCCTCAACACCACAAAATCTCTGCACACATGCTTCTGCACCCATACCTCCTTCCAGTTCCCACCCCACTATCTCCTTGTCCAAGGTCACAACTCCACCAGGCTAGGTCACACCCAAAACTCCTGCTCCTCTACCCCAGGTCACAACCCCCTCCCAGTCCTTGCACCCTTTCCCACAACTCTCCTCTAGGCCAGAATCCTCTCCTGCACCCATACCCTCTCCCAGAACCTGCAGCCCCTCCCACACCCCAACTCCCTCCCAGACACCATACCCACTCCTCCACCCCAGTCCCAAGCTCCCTCCTGCACCCAACCTCCATCCCAGAACCAGCACCTCCTCCACTAATATCATTGAAGAGTGCAGCCCTTGACCAATTACAAATTCTTGCTGAGGCTCCTATCAAAAATTATTGCCCACCCCATGCTAGTCGCTTTTCCTTTTTTCACCTACAATATGAAAACATGAGATGGCATGGAACAAGAACATGAGAGAGGCAAGGGTGGCCGGGGGGGCAGGGGAGGGAGAGAGGGAGAAGTACTGTTGTACAAATGCTTACATAAAAAAGTTACACCAAGGTGCCTAACAGACATTTAGAGCTTGCAATACACAGTTCAGATCAATAACATTTTGTCCAATTGTTACAACACAAAGAATCATTTTCAAAAATGCCAGGAGCAACAGGGATTCACAGGGCTGTTACACATTATTTTCCTGTCAAGAAACTGGATAAAAAATTTTTGTAAGGTTTTACCTTAATGCTCTCCTTCTTTGGAGTAGTTTTGATGTTTTAAATCTGACTGAATCCTCTTTGTCAAAATCTATAAGAAAGGAAAGACACAGTAAGGAGAGAGTGTATTAATATGTAACACTTCAAAGACTTGGGATAATGTTACAGCCATTTATGTTAGAAACTGCAGTATCTTCGATTATATGGTTGAACGAATATATACAAATTCATGCCTAAAATGGTGACAATTTAAAAAGTCTTGAGAAAAAATGTACAGAGACCAGATATTCCAATAACTTTTTAATATAGATGGGGATAATTCGATATCCATTGTTCAAGTAGTTTAAACAAAGAGAGATTTGGCCAGGAGCCTCTAAATTCTAACTGACTGACTGCATCTTCCTTTGTGACCTTGGCCAACTTAAGCCAGGTCTACACTAGACATTAAAATGCACTGGGGATATGCAATTCTAGCTACGGTTACTGCATAGCTAGAATTGACTTATCTACAAGTCGACTTATCTAGACATCACAGAGGAAGATCGATGAGAGAAACTTTCCTGTTGACCTCCCTTACTCCTCACAATATTGAGGAATACTGGGGTTGACTGCTCTGAGTGGGCTGATCTGCTTAGTGAAGACATACCCTTAAGCTCATGCCTAAGTTTTCTTGACTTAATGGACATTTTACTTAATTTACCATTGAGTCTAAGGTTATTAAATTCTCTGCAGATGAGAAGTGTTGCATGGATTGAATCCTAGTTTTATTATAAAAACTGCAAATCCGCTGCAAAACCAGACATATCTGAATAAATGTTTCTGATGTTAGTGACCAACATGAGTAAAAGGTTCCCCTGATATCCATCAATAACCAGCAGTCTTCCAGAATAAACTAGAAATATATGTTGTGTCATTTCTATCCTTGGGTCTTGCTCACCATGGGAGTAAAGAGTTGTTAGATATAAGCATGTAAACAGGATTCTAACTGGCAGGGTTGTTCTAGCACAGAACCCCTAACACTGAAGAACCATACTGTGGACTAGGGAAGTAAGTAGTCAATAGCGGAATAAGGTTAGGAGACTGAGAAACATCCAGATTAGGGAACTGTGCCAGAAACCAGCTAACAGCAGATATTTAAACACAGATGAAGCTACCATGGATTGCTCTTAATGGGGAAAGTGCCTTTGGTCCCATCTGCACAGAAGTCAGATGCCTCAGGGGACCATGATACAGCACGGCTGTTCCTAGAGATAAGCGGGGGTTTTTTGCACCTTGCATTGTAGACTGCTACATGATGAATACTTTAACATTTTTTCAAGAAGATGGTTAAAAACTTATGTCTGTCTACCAAGATGGGTGTGTTGTAACCATGTTGAGGGACAACAGTTTTGCGAGCAGTACCTAATGTAGCTATTTAAAACCTAGATGGAGCCCTATGATATAAGCAAGGGTTATTGGCACAGCAATAATTTTTAATTAGATTTAATGTGGCTAGTTATCATTTCCAAAGGGTCTCATGTCTGTAGAACCTTAAAACATTTGATTACTCATTCTCTCTTCCCACATCTCAGATACACGTAGCTTTAAAAGGAGGCCAGGTGAATAGGACCATAAGAAGGGTCAAAAACATGCAAACCAATGACATTTTTCTAGAACAGTGTAATACACTGACATGATTTAGTATTTAAACCAAGCTTGTTAACAAGTAAACAACATTCTTCTAGTCTACACAGGCATTATCTTCATTTTCCCTGTTTTTTGTTGACTTAGTTTCCCTTTCCAACCAGCTACATGGAAAATAATGCTCATTCATCACACAGACATTTTCTAAGACCAGCTACAAAGTATTATAAGCAAAGATTTATGAAAGATTTACAAATTATATGAATAATTTAAAATATATTCTAAACATTTTCTAAAAAGGTCATATTTATCATACTGTAAAAACACAGAGGATAATAATCCTCCACAAAAAAAACACAAACGCAGCACGTTGGGTTAATCAAAACCAGGCATGCATAAAATTTACAGCCATTCTAATAGCATATAACCCATCTTATAGTTTTTGATATAAAAACAGCTGTCCACTATGAAAACCACATGTAGTCCATGGAAAAATTCCTCCCAACCACAGCCAAAAAAGGGAGGAGAGCAGCTTTCATCATCTGACATTAGAAGGCAGATGGGGCAGTGGTTCACAGAGGAGCATGATGAACTCTGGTACCCATGAAACACTTCTAACAAAAAGTTAACATTTTTAAATTTCTGTGCACTTTAAAGGGCAAATTCATCTGCTGCCAGAAAAGCCTGTTTCTGGTATGTAGCTATAGTGTCTTGTGTCCCCTTGCCTTGATTCATTCACACGATGAAGGCTTGTTAGCATGTAGTAAAGTAAGGTTTAGTCAATTGTGACAGTACATTAACAGTTAAATAAAACACTGAAAAAATGGCAAAAAATTCAGTTCCTTTCAGGGAACGTAAGTCCACAGAATAATTATTTTAATGTGACTATTTTGATGGGTCATCTAACAACATCATATAGTCTAGTATGCTAAAGAGAAACCACTGCTAATATAACAATACTATGTTTTCGCAGTCACAGGAAGATTGTAAACACACTTATAACCTTATCAGACATAATTTTAAGTAATTGTATTTACAATTCAGAGTATGTTTACACCAGTGTGAAATTATAAAGTTGTTTATGAGTTTAACCATTCAATATATTTGGACTCCAATCTATAAAAATATAGTGGTTAAAAACAAAAGCAATTAAAATATATGCAGTTTGAAGAATTAAATTAGGAAATCTGCATATTCCATTCCAGTGTTGTTCAATACATTTAAAGGCCTTACTTCAACTGCAAGCTAATCTAATTAGAAGATGCAGCTAATCGGATTTTTGAAAAGTGACCTTTGAGGAAATTATAAAATAGAATAGATCCCAAACGAAGTATCCATTACTAAAGCAGCATATGCTTCTATGCAATAAATAGTATGCATACACATTTTAAAAAAGCGGCAGGGGGTGGGGGAGGGGAAATCAATTGCATTCTTCACTATCCACTTTGAACTCTTACCTTGCTCCTCAGAATATTTAACATTTCCCAAATAGCTGGAGATCCAAGGATTTCTGAACATGGTTGCACAAACAAAGGATTCGGCAATGAAAAACTACAGTGGGAGCTAATTTTCTGTCAGCCACAGCCCTAGGCCCATCTAAGCAATACCGTGTAGAGATTTTTCATAGCACAGGACTGAAGCTGTCAAGCTATCGCGTCCCAGGGAGAACAGCAAATGAATAGCAATAGGCTGCAAAGTAGAGCAGCTCAAGCTCCGTAATCAGATTACAAGCAGAAATTAGGCACATGAATGCTAAACAAATTGGACAATGGTGATTGGGAGATTTATAATATTGCTAATTTAAAACTGCAGCCAAATCATAAGTTATATTCAATCCAGAAGATACAGTAGACACCCAATAATCTTTAAAGGAAAATATATTTATTTCCAAAAGAGGAGTAAATTCTTATCCTGAGTCAGGATAAAGTGCAAAGCATGCTCAAAACAAGGTAAAGCACGGCAACTGGGCTGTAAGAAAATTGACTTTTAATCATATCATTATGCTTAACATTTTGCCCATCCAATAGGCCAGAAAAGAATGTTTAAGCAGCCCAGATTTATGGGTAACATATGAACAAAATTACTGATGGGAGAAGGGGAGCCAAAAACAGATACCCGGACACTCATTTTAAATTTGAGACAGAATATGTAGAACTGCTAGACAATTTATTCAACCAGTACCTCACAGCTGCCACGTTTATTTTAAACTGGATTTTATAGGTTTTGGACTCACTAGGAAAAAGTGATTTCAGGATCTTTTATACTCCATTTTAAATTCTGGAAGGACTTCTCCAGAATGGTACACTAGCTCTGTTTTATGAAGCAGACCTGTTTGGTCATCTAAGAAGTAAAATGAAGTAACAAAAAGAACAAAGAGGTGTTAAAAATTAAGATGGCAGAGAAATTCACACACTTGACCCAAAACAGGCAAAGTATTGTATATCTAGTACACTCCTCCCCATGCCCCCACAAACCCACTGAAAATGATTAAATACCACTGGAAGACTAAAACAGCCAGCAGGCATGCTACACTACTGAATATTAGCTCATGGATGTTCCAGTATAGAGCCACTGACTATTCACAGCTTGTCTACCCTGGCTAGTTACTGCACTGAAGTTTTCTCACTCCGTGGTGTAAAGTCACCCCCTCATCCCACCTCCCACAGCACAGTAAGTTTTGGTGCTGTAAAGCGCCAGTGTAGACAGGTTCCTGGTGTTGTGGCTATACCCTCTCAAGGTGGCTTTTCTGTTCATACACTGCTGCCTTAAAGAGCTCCTATAAAACTACTGCTGCAGCAGTGGGTTAATCTCGAAGTGTTGACAAAGCCTTAGATGAGGAGTCAGCAACCTTTCTGAGGTGGAGAGTTGAAATTTGACCTCTGTGTATGTACCAAGTGCTGGTGATACTTTTTAAAATCACTTAATAGCCCTGCTTACAACAGCTTCATTAATAAATACATTAAGGTGCAGAGCTTGACTGTTTAGGTGGTGGTTGGTGGCATTTGCTGGTCTTTTGTTAATCCACAGGTGGTATGGCTTTGAGCAAGCTCCCGGCTGCATGGGAGAAGATAGATAAGGCTGAGCTCCCCCCTTGACTGCTGATTAAAAAAAAATCAGCTCACGTGCCACTCTTGGCACCTATGTCAGGGGTTGCTAACCCCTGCCTTAGACTAAGTTCCCTGGGGACAACAATATTCTAAGTTATGTACCAGTAGGGTGTCTTGCACAATGAGTCCTGATCCACGACTGGGGCATCTGGACACTTCCTCAACACAAAAATAGGGAAGATGCTATTTTAGATTTAATATTAGGAGAGCACTAATGCAAACTGCATGGGCCATTCAAAAGACAGAAACCACTAAGTTCAGCCAGTTTACCACGAAGCATCATGTATGCCTGCAGGGCAGTTTGAAGTGGTTTTTATTTTCTTTGGTGACTAGACAGAATAATCTCTGAGTCAGTTTGGGGGAAAACCCCTATTAAGTCTTCCAGTTTTGTTAACCAGCCTATAGTAGTCTGCAGTAGGTAGCGTACACAAGACAGGATCCGAGTTCCATGGCTGTACACAGCCAGACATCTCCAGGCTACCTGGGCTACTTGTTGAAACTTTTGGTGGAAGTGGAGAGAGGCAAGAAGGGAGGTTCTAGGCATTATCTTTAAGATGTACCCACCTTCTTTGTTATGGACCCAAATGCCTTGTCTCTATGAACTGAAGGCATCTTGCACTCCTTCACTCACCCCCTGGGACGTTAGCCAGCATCTTGCTTGTGGCAGAGATACAAGGTTCAGGAAAAGAAGTATATGTAGTCTTGGAAGGACATCAGCACTTCAAAATATCCCTCTATGAACTTTGTAATTTTAAATGAACTCTTACTCATGGTGTTCAAATGCTACTTATAGGATGTGTAAATAAGCCTGAGTTTCCAGAACAGCTGCCAATTCCACCATGAAAGCAGAACTTATGACAGACACTACTGTGGGTGGGACTTCCTCTCCTAGTATTCAGGGTTGACTGTTCAAGAATTCAGGGGGTAGCTCATGAGTGTAAAGATAACTCTTCTAGAGAGCTTAAGGTGACGGGAGGTGAGGGAGGTGAAGGGAACAGTAAACAGAATAGCCTTAGCTGGACTTTCTCCCCAGATGATCATTTGGTCTAGAACTCAGCATCAAGCTCTCTTCAGCTGAAACTGGAATTATTCACCAAGCTCTGTTTTGTGCAAGATAACCATGAATACACCCTTCCTGATCTTGGCACTGAATATGACTTCTAACACAGCATTCTGTTACCCTACATTACTGGATCTCTTCTGGCCCTTCAGAACTAGTTTTGTTGGAGGCAGAGAATTAAAATTCAATTATAATATGGTGCCCTGCAGTAGACTCTCGACTTACACGATTTTGACTTACGCATTTCTTTCAATAACATGAGTTGTAATCACGAGTGGCGGGGAGCTGTGAGCCAGGTGGCAAGTTTTCCTCTGCTTGAGGGAACCTGGAAACTGACCAGCGCTGCTTTGCTGATCAAGCTTTCTGGCTCCAGCGAGTGTCCCGGAGCCAGGCAGCAGCTTCACTGGTCAGTTTCCTGGTTCCCACAAGTGGTAGAGAGCAGGGAAAGTGACCAGTGCTGCTGTGCCTGGCTCCCAGCTGCCCACCACTGCCAAAAGCCAGGAAACTGACCAGTGCTGCTGTGCTGGGCTCTGGCTCTTTGCTGCTCATGGGAGCAGGGAGCCAGGTGCAGCTGAGACCAGGGGACCTGAAGGCAGCAGGGTTCCTCCCTCACCCAGTCCTGACTTATGCAAAATTTGACTTACACGTGGTTGCCCAGGAACGCAACCTACGCGTAAATCAGTAATCTACTGTACTTTAGTCTTCAAGAGTTTCTTCAACCTCTTCCATGGCAAAAACTATTTTTCTAAGGCCCATCGGGTCAGCACAGAGGCAAGATTGCTGTCACCAGCCCTGCGAGAAAGACATCAAACTGAGATTAAAAAACAACTTTTATACATGGCAGATGTATACATAGAAGATAATTGAAAGTTATTGGAACAGTTCTGTTTTCTACTGCATATCTGCTTAGAAACAGCTGCCTTTCCTTAGGATTATTTTTTTTTTCAGTGGAGAGGGAGCTGCGCAAAGATTTTGAGGTGGCTAGTCCATCTTTGAAATGATCTGGTCTCCAAGATCAGAAGCAGGTCGATCTCAGTGAGACAGTAAGGCTATTTTACAGATCTCCTACTAATTCCTTGACCATTCCATTCCTTCCCAATCCCCTGCCCAACATGTGAGCACAACTGGAAATGAAAATTGCTGTTAATGAACAAATTAGGTTAACCATACATTTGTAATCAAATCCAGACTGCCCATCAAAGATCCGTTAGCAGATGAAGATTGTTCTGCAACTTCCCTCAGGAAGTGGGGCAAAATGTCTCCTGTTTTGGGATGCTGGTCTGGTTGTTGGAAATGAAAGATGGAGCTCGCACTGCTTGCAAGCAGCTATTAATTTACAGACTATGGCCTTGTCCATGAGTCAGCCAGCTTCCTTTCCCCCCCACCCCCTACCGGGCCAAAAAAAAAAAAAGAAAAAGCCCATGATATTTAAAGAAACCATTACAATTTTGAGTTTGGGAGTTTTTTTCTCAAGTCTCTCTCCACAATTAGGAGGGCTAAATACTATACTGTAAAATTGCACCTGAGCTTGCGATGTAATCGCAGGACCCCATGGACTCTGGCCACAAGCAACAAGAACAAAACAAAACCAGCACAAATTTAGGACAAAGTTGGCATTTTTCCTAACATTTCTAGAACGAAAGGAAACACCCCTCCCCCAACCCCTATGCACCAAATTCAAGTATTTGTTCTGTGGTACATTAAACTGGAAATTATGACTCACATTATGCCCTTTCTATCTTTTAAATATAAGATATTGTGGGTTGATGACATCAGTGAGCTTCACATGCACACTCATTATCCCCACCCCCATTAAAAATTGCACTTGCCATTATACATTTTTCTTAGTGAAGGTAACTTATGCAGATTTCTAATCCAGGATAAAAATCTCCTGACACGAGATCATCCCCTGAATGGGGAGTATGTTTAATCTCTTCTCTTTCCTTTTATCACTTTAATTATTCTTGCAAGCAGATTCATGTTCTTTGGTTAACCCTGCTATTTTGGACAAGTCTTCAGGTAAACAGCCTTCTGCATTGTGGCACCTGCATCAGATAGTTTAAAACAGGTCATGTTTGAAGAGATCAAAACCAAAGCTAATGGTCATTAAAATGTCACTCTGAATATTAAGCTACTTGCTGTAAAGTGCCAGGTGTGTGGGGTAAGGACACAACCCACCCTTGCCTACTATATATTTCAGAGTGTTTGCCTGTGCACCTGTTTGTTCTGAATGGTAAGAGCTGGGACAACCAAATTCAGTATACAGCTGCCTCTTCTCATAACTTAAAGCAAGTTAAGGGTTTGATTGTGGTAGGGAGAAGGAGGGAGGGGCCCGAAACTCCCCCACCCCCAGATTTATTGTCTGCTGTACCCCTTACTGTTGGGGAGAGAGGGAAAAGTGCAGTTTGCTGAGTTCCTCATTCTGGCTACTGAGGACAGGAAAGCTGTGCCATCACAGGGACAGGAAAGAGAAGAGCAAGAGGTTGGGGGTAAGGAAGATCTCAGGGCCAGGGGTTGGGATATGTGGGGAGGAGCAAGAGGAGAGCAGAAGGTGGGTTGGGCGGGGCACTCTCAGGGATGGGAACTGGGTGTGTACAGGAGATGGTTGGGGAAATGAGTAGGAGCTCAGAGCAGGCGGCATGGTTCAGAAGACAGGCTGGGGTGAGGGCGGGGGTTCAGGGCAGGGGTCCTGTGTATGTGGATGGGGTCAAGAGAGGCTGGGGTGTAGATTAAGAAATACATTTAAATAAGAACATGTACATCTTTCTTTCATTTGCCAAACAAATGATCACTACTTGCTTAGGGACCTGAGCAAGGTGAGCTAACTTTGCTGATTTTATTTGCACACTCTCTCTCTTGGGGTAAAGCAGCAATACTTTGTATACACGTCCAATCACCTTGTTATCATTTGCAGTACTGTTTCAAAAAGCATTTTTCCTCACTGAACAAAAGAAGGGTCATTTCTTCAAAGAGGCACCAATTTTTAGGAGAGTTGTTGAAAGGATTATCAATTGCCTGCCAAGAGCACTTTCAATTCTAAGAAAGATGGAGGAGTGCAGAAAATTATTCCAGCATTCACATAATGAATGTCAATATTCATGAGACTATAAACTAAGCCAAGTATCAGAGGAGTAGCCGTATTGCTTTTGAGAGGATACAGAGTAACAAGAAGTCCTGTGGCACCTTATTGACTAACAGATATTTTGGAGCATAAGCTTTCATGACCAAAGATACACTTCCTCAGATGCAAGTCTGACGAAGCAGGTTCTTGCCCATGAAAGCCAATGCTCCAAAATATCTGTTAGTCAATAAGGTGCCACAGGACTTCTCGTTGTTTATGTTAAGCCAGTAGCAAGACATAAGATGCTCACTTTAAAAAAAAAAAAGTCAGTCTTACACATTAATTTAAAGTTCCGGGTCCTATCAGAGAAGCCCATTTCCTCATCTCATGGACCTAGTATAGCATATGGGGACATCAGTAAGAGACAGAACTGACCCAGATAAATCAGATTTAACCTAAATACTCCTGAATCTATAGTCTAGCTTCAGAGGTCACACACAATTAATAATTCTAATCATGTTTTAAAAACACAGGAACTGTATCAATACACGGAAAAAAATCTATTTAAGTTCTACTACTACAGTCTTTTCTGTGCTAGTGTTAGGCCTCTTATTCTAGTAGTGTGCAATAATCTTTCCCAGACCCTTCTTTTTGTTCAACAGTCCCAGGAAAATAATTTCCTGTTTACTTTCTCAAAGTCTGCTGAATAGTTGGAACTAATTTTTTTTTAACTTATGTACACACTTTGAAATTGAACACACTGAAATGTGCATTATAGACTAATTTACATGTGCAATGGGTACTCTTTCACTCAGTTAGGAGGACCTAGCGCTGCTTGTAAACAGAGCAATCAATATTTAGGATAGTCCTAATAGGATACCGAGATTCTGTTACACCAACAATCTTTTTAACCTTCTGAAAGCCAATAGGGACAAATATCCAGGAATTTGCAGTGTCTAGACACCATCTTTGGATTCCCTCTGTGAGTGAATAAAAATCAGAAGTCTGTATGCAGTGTGATGGTCTCAGGATATGATAGAGACAAGGTGGATGAGGTAATATTCTTTTATTGGGCCAACTTCTGTTAGTGAGAGTGCCGGCATGACTTAGTCCAATAAAAGATATTAGTTCATCTACGTTTTTTCTCTAATCAGAAGCCTGAGGCTTTTTAAAGCAAAGATGGCTTGTAGAGAGACTGAAATAAGTGACATGTAATAGTTGCTAACTCATTACAATATCTAATTCCTGCAATCCATTTCATTAACAACCTTGGCAAGAAATCTTCATATTTGATATGCATAATATTAAAATATTAAAAATAGAAGATAAATTCTTGCGCAGTTTTGAATACCAGTAGCTCAAGAAGCATGAAGTCAAAATTAGGTTAAAGACACATCCACATGACAAATCACCAGTGGCTGAAATGGATTAAAAACACATTTCTCCTGTTACAGTATACAAACCTGAGACATTTGGGAACCATAGTTTTGCTTTGTCCATGAAATTCCAGACTGCTATTTATGGCTGTGGTTCACAATAAAAGTGTTTGTGCTTTCTTGTTTTGTTCAAGCAGGTTAAGTAATTTACAGCTACCTCAAATCCAAAATCCTCCCCCTCCTCCTCTAAACTGCTACGCTCAGAGACGCACTCAATCCCCTGTCAAAGAATGCTTGTGCAGGCAGGTCTGTCATGCTTAGCCATGGCACTTCAGATACATTTGTTTTCCCCCCTGCTCGCTCAACAAGAAGTGTCACCTCTCACTTAATTCTGAAGCGAACTGGGTCTATTCTCCAGATTTAGGGTTTAATATTTAATTACAGAAGAAGTCACGTGATGACTTCTCTAGTGACAGAACACGGACTTGCCCCAAAAGTATTCAGAAGCATTGTTCGCAAAAGCCCCGCCACCTTGATAGGCTTTATTAGAGAGAGAGTGTCAAAACTCTTCCCTAGAAATACTTTCCTCCACACCTCCCCATACCTATATTCTCTTCAGCCTCCTCCCATCTACAAGATGATCCACCAGAGCAATATTCCTTCTATTTTGTACATCCATGTGCAGAATACATTGAGTTATGTGCACCATCAATAGAAACACACGCTGCCAGCTGTGGGCACTCTGCTAACCAGCTGGGCAGCAGCTAAATCTTTTGGGTGGCTGCCCAACCAACCACCAGGCTTCCAGTTAAACTCTACCTAGTTTGCGTGGCAGACAAATGGACAATGGCCCTGCACAGCTAAGCCAGAACAAAGAGCTCAGTTAGACTCCTCCATAGTACAAGAGTGTATTCTAACGTAAAGATCAGTTCTCCTTCAAACACACACATAAGCCCATTCAATATTAGTCTGGCTGCAAAAAAAGCCTTTCTAACAAAGATTTGATTTCTAAAGGGCCGCAGCACTGCACTCATTTCACAGGCTATACCATGCTGGTTACTTAGATATAGGATGCTAATTTTCAAGCTTTGAGATGAGGCAGATACTAAATCACAAGGGTGCCCATGAAGGAGGCTTGTGCGGCACCTCAGGAAATGGTTAAATACTGCCTCACTGATTAGGAGGGCCCACAGCAAGTTTAAATAGTGCACATGCCTCAGTGCCCATGAAAGTTATACTGCACATGGATGGAAAAAATTCCCACACGGATGGAAAAAGATTGGAGGGAACATTGCCCATGACACTATAAAAAGTTACAATATTTAAACAAAACGTTAAACATTAAATGCTATTTTTCTTAGTGCTGATTCACACTACATTTTGGTCTTTCTGTAGGCTGTCACATTGTTAGGGTGTCATCGCAGGAGTTTCCAGCATGACAACCGTCTAGAATGAAGGCCCAAGGACAGCTCAGTTAATGTTCTGATAAGTTACTGCTTATTCATGGTGACAAGTGCATTGCAGTCTGATTTTATACTGCACAGCTCTGGGGAAATTAACTATATGAAAGGGAACTGATCAGCAGTGACCAGAGGGGAGCTTCCACGAGTGACCTGGATTCAATGGCTGAAAGTACGATCACTCCTCTTATTACCCTTTCGTGCAGCCTGCAAACACCACCAGATAGTCAAGAGAGGAACTAGAATCCACCAGTGACAAGAGGGGAGGAAGGGAGTGGGGTATAGTTGCACCAGTGTCTCAGCGAACACAATGCACCAGGGTCTCATACCTCTCTGAGCGAACCACAGCAAGCAAGTTATAGGTTGAGATTGACTTGTATTAGCAGAGCTAAGTAGGGAAGCTCCTGGCTGAACTACACTTGGTGGAGTGTATGGACAGGGAATAACACTTGCAAATATATGCATATTTTATTTATGAGACTTCTTTGGGGTTAAAGCCAATCATTGCAATAGGTACTTCAAATAATTCAGTACTATCCAACTCATGGAAGACTGGTTCTGATATTCCCTCTTTCACACACAATAAATTCACCCTCTCAAATAGCAAACAGTCTTCTGAGAAGGGAAACAAAACTTCATGCCTGCTCTGCTAAAAGAATGTTACTTGAGGAAAAACCATCCCAAATAACTTTCCTAAAACTCTTATCTCTGCTCATATGATATGCAGACAGCAAAGTATTTGATGTGACAGGCTCTACAAAGAAATATATTTCATAAAGCTCAGGCAAGATCGTCAAACTGGATGGTGAGCTAATGCACTTTTTTTTTTTTTTTTTTTTTAAAAAAGCGTTCACTGTGCAGGTGAAGGGCAATACCGAAGTCCCCTTTTCTAAAACATGCTGTTTCAGAGAGCTTCACATCCACTTTAGCCTAGTTTGCAACACCTGCAAAATTAAGTTCTCTTATAAGCACTGAACTGGAAAGCTATTTTTTAGTCTTTAAAGTGCTACATGACTGCTTTTTTGTTTCCATTTCATCACAGTGATTATCTGTACGATAGTACTGGACCACATCTCAGGTCTAGGCTATATCGAATGCTAAGCCAAATGCTCAGTTAGTTGCTGTGCAACATATTCTGTGCCCAGACACGGTCCTCAGCTGCTTACCTAATAAGGCAACATGCAAGTTGACTGGCTGGCTTATAGGTCATCAAGTGTTTACCTTTCAAGCTTACAGCATGCAAGCAACAGACAAGCTACCTTTTGGCAGACAGAGGGTGCTCAGCTATCCCTTGTCAACAGCTGTAAAAAAAAAAAAGCTTCACTGCCACTATATTAACCCAGCAACAGGAAATCTTCAGATTACTGTTGTGTAGGAGACTAGTTCATATGATGCAATGAAAATGCTGAACCTCATCTGCAGAGGCTGGAACATACTGCATTTGCCATTTCATCTCACTAGCAGTTTACAGCTTTGTTAATTTAGTTTACCAACCTGAACATAAGGTCCTAGATTAAAGTACAATTATTTTTTATTCAACACATTTCAGCACCATTTGCTATGTCAAAGTTAAATCAATTCCCAAACACACACATTTGCTGCTTGCTTAAAAATGGACCAGCACATCAGTTACAAAGAGCTGTTTGCTAAACCTTCCAGTTAGCAGGGCACCGAAAATGTCTGATTACGTATTGTCTCCTTACCTAGAGGAAAATAGAAACATTCATTTGAAACACTTTGTAATTTTGCTAATCTTCGGTACCAAGAGACTTCTGTTGTACAAAGGTACTGAAAAATTCTGCAGAAGGTCGTTCATCCCACATTTATCATTTGCTAGTTCTTTAGAAGCTCATTGCTCCTGCTCTTAGCCACAAAAGTTCTCAGGCAGATCGCAACAAAATTTTCACATGCTAAACTGTCATAAGATCATGTTTGCTAAAGATGCATCTGAGGATGTGTCTTCACTACACCAGTAATCAACCCAGCAGGGCTCAATCCATGGGGCTGTGGTTTAGCACATCATTAAAGATGCAATAAATCAATCTCTGAGCCCATTTGCCTTGAAACGGGTACTCCAGGGAAATAAGAGGAGGAGCCAGCATTGACGGAAGAGCAGCCTCCCATCAACCATACCATGTGGAATACACCACATGGAATACACTGCGGTAGGTAGGTTGACTTCAGCTACATAATTTGTGTAGATGAAGTAGACCAATGGTAAAAAGGTACGTACAGACAAGGCCCGAGAAATAAGCAGCAAGATTCTTGCCTATGCTTGCAGCACAGGTGAAAACAAGGGGCTGAGTGGGAGAACAGGGCAGTGCACATCTCAGTCTAGGTATAGCAGAAGGGAGCTCCCTCTTCTGGTATGGTGCGGTGAGCGCACACCCTCACATGTTGCAATTGGCTCTCTCACCGATAGTTTAAGTGCAATTCCAACATCGGAGGCACTATCATTCTTCTTCTACAACCCTGTCTTCCTCTGAAGGCACGATTCATCAACTAGCTTCTTTCCAAAGGACTGAAGCCTCCCACTTTTCAGCAGAGATACTGATAGTGAGGGAAGGAAAGATTAAAAGAAAACTAGAGGTGGTCAGGTCACTAGACAGCAGCAAAAAGATGCTGACAGCTTGAAAATATCTCCTCACTTTTTGGAGCTGGGCACTTCTTTTGTTGGTTTGAAAGAGTGAAAAATACTGACACAGCAAAAATCAAAGTAACAGCAACATGGGACCTTCACCGTCAGAAAATCTTTAGTCCACAATGATGAAATAAAGCTGTGTTTGGGAACCAAATCTGCCACCATCCGGGGGTTGGGGACTACAACATCTGGGCAGTGACATTTGGAAAAAAAAAACTTACAGTTAAAGAGTACTAGTGTATATGACTGAGCTGCTCTTATAAACAGAATGTGCTAAAAATATGGTAGGGAATTGTGAGTTGGTAAACTTAGCTTCTGTCATCATTTGCTGTCCAAGCTGTGCCAGTGTTAACAGCAGATCTTGGCTCAAATCTGATTATTAATTTCTGTTAAAAATGTTATTTTCCCACCAAACAATGCTATTTTTCCCCAATTCAAAACAAGGAAGTTTCTCTAAAATGTATTTTAGTTCAGCTGTATGATGATGGGTGACTATTAAGAATGGCACTTTACTCAGCACATCTTCTCCATGCATGCATGTATGTATTCACGGTCCAATTTGCTCTATCTGAACAAGCATATTCCTACTGTTTTGACCTATATGCAGCAAACAATGAAGCAGCAGTGAGTTGTAGTCTATTGCATACTGCAAATTGATAGAATTATTGCTAAGGTTTAAATCAGTAGTAGAAGCAGTAAACCACCTGAAGGCAATACAATTTCTGAATATAACAGAGCGCAGTTTGAACATCACCTGTAACACTTCTAATCTGAGCTACAAAAAACTTTTAATGCACGAAATGATTTGCAAGACTCTTCTCCCTTCCTCCCAGTAAAATCTGAATTTAAGCAGGAGCAAAAGTGACTGCTGTCTTGGTGGTAGAGAATGCATAACTGCATCCCTCATTTTCTGTCACTCAGATTTCTGAACTGATCACAATTTGAGGGTGAAGTCTTCCAGAGATGTACTAGCGTGAAAGGACTTTTGTGGATGGTTTCATAAAGAGCTAATTTTTAAGCATAGTGGAGGAAAAAAACAAAAAAACAAAAAACCAAACCACATTTCCACACTTTCTTTGTTGCGCCCTTATTTTAAACAGTCAGAGAGCGCAAAAGAGGGCTGTGGCAAGTTGTGGTAGGAAATCATCCTCACTAAAAAGCAAAGCTCTTTGTTTGTGGTGATTTTGCTCTGAGTTATTTCTATGTGTTCTGAAAGTTTTTGTACTTAACCAGCGTGGTGGCATTTCACTACAAAATCCTATTTGGCAAACCTACAGAGGTGAGTTAGCTGTACAGGGAGAAGGCTGGCTCAGCAGTTTTCCACCAGTTTATGGGCTGCAAGTTGAGAACTTCAACTTCCCCCTCACGCATCCCCCTCACAAAAAACCTACCCATAGTTCCCTATGCCAGGAGCTCTTTAAGGACTTCTTTGTGGCTCCCAATGCTACAACTGAAAAGTAAAAACCCTCTCCTGATGATTTTTGATACTTCAGTGAACATCTAAAAGTAAATCATAAACAACTCATAGCTAAATAGCAAACTATATGTGATCTCGAAAGGTTGGATAACTCCTCCGTTAATATGTTCACCGTGCATTGTGGGATATGTGTGTGTGTGCGCTGTTATAGAAGGTATGGTTTCAGGTTATTTATTCAGGACCATCTTGTATTCACATGCATTATTGAGTTTTTTTACCAAATTCAAAAAAAAATGGTTCTTTTTGCTCTTCTGGTTGCTGACTTTTGCCCTGTATCCAGAAACCAGGAGCTGGCTGGCCAGACTGCAGGATCCTACCATGCACAGGAGATGGCAGCAGGACCTAAACCTATTGAGCAGGGCCAAGCAGCAGCCAACAGTCAGACCCCAACCCCTCTACACAGGGATGGACAACTGGGAATGAGCATACGACATGTGTATAGGCAGCCAGGATTCGAGGAGGACGACGAGGCACAGAGCCTCACCTTAAACTTGCAGCATCCTATCAAACCCCTACTTCCTGGCTCCCCCCACCCATCCACACTACCAACAGATCAACTCTCCTGCCCTCTTACTGCATTCACCAGCACTAGGGCAGGCTGCCGGATGCTGTCTCCCCTGCAGCCAACCCCTGCCTCCTGAAAGACTAGAGGAGCATTTTTTTTAGAACACACAGATAGGCCACAGCTGTGCGCCAACTGGGTTGCCTGCAGCCCATGGGTTGAGAACTGCAGCACTTTGGTAGGGGCACCTAAGGACTGAGAAAAGGCTCAAGTGTATCTTGTAGGGTTAGAGAGAATTGAGAGGGCACCTGTTGAGCTGTGCAAAGACATGCATGAGTCAAGTCATGAGGAGTCCCCTGCATATAGGGGATGCTGGGCCTGTTCTGAAATCCAAATATTCAAATGTATATATATTAGTGGTAGAAAATGTCATATCTTACAGTATAATGCATTACTGTCTACCTCAGATAGTCCATGAAACTCACCCACATGAAGAATGGACTAACTGTTCTTACACAGCAGATTACTTACTGCCTACCACCACTTACCACAGATAAGTCTACCACCACAGAGCGATAACGGAAGTAGGCTTGTATACAGGCCCACTTATATTTGCAGCTAAATTTGCTTCAAAGTTTACTAGTTCATCCTATGAATAGCAGCAAAAGAATGCTGTGTTGGGAGAAGACGTGCAGTGTGGATGGGTGTTGACATTTCTCAGGAAAGTTGGGTCTCTAATTAAGACAGAAGGAAAGATTCCAAGATTTCTCGTTAGTCTTACAGTGCCATCCAGAGATACCAGTTCGGGAAGAGACCCCGGTTGCATTGGTAATGGATAAACGGCTTGCAAGAGACAGATTTTGCAATCCATGTTCTTAATTCAAATATGTAATAATTAACGTTTGCTTAAAGCCGAAGAAAAAAAAGGATATTCTCATAATAGTCTATGATCATACAATTAAAGATAGCTAAAGTTAATTATACAGTGCAGTAAACTCCAGGTGAGCCTTGGGTGTGTTGCTATATATTTTGAAGGGTGCAGAGAGTGATAAAACCCACTGTAGTCATTAAGGGCATGTTCACAGAATAACTAGACACTTGTATCCAGCCACAGGCAGATGATGGGCTTGCCAGGGTCAGGCTGCAGGGCTGTTTGACTGCTATGTAAACTTCCCGGGTCATTTTGGAGCCCAAGCTCTGGGACCCTCCTGCCTCACAGGGCTTTAGTTCCAAGGCTCTAGCCTGAGCCCAGATGTCTATACGGGAATGGAACAGCTCCACAGCCTGAGCCCTGTGAGCCTGAGTCAGACATTGGCATGGACCAAAGACAGGTGTCTAAGTTGCTCTGCAGGCATATCCTAAGATACTTCTGGCTCTTGCTGTAACGTGCTCTCTTCTCCATCTGCCACCTCAATTCCTGCTGCATTTGCAAGCCCTCTACCACCCCTCCATCACACTGGAGGATTCTTCTCTCCACAACAGGAGTGAATTTTAAAAAAAAAAGAAAAAAAAAAAAACAAAATAACCTCTGACTTTAATAAATCTAAATTTTTTTAAAAACAATTTTTAAAATAGAAATTTTAAACAGTATTTGAAATGTTGACAACCTACAGTAAGGCTTAAAGTTACTATACTCCAGAAAAAGCATTTATATTAAGGAACATGCTTGCTGCCAAGTTATGAAGAAACAAGCCATTTGAACTGGCGAAAACCCCGGTAAGCATGAGAACCAGAATTTGGGTACATGAGCACAATACAACTGCTATTTTGAAACAGCGGTTGACTTATTTCAAAATAGGTAAGCCTCATTCCACAAGGAACAGTGCCTATTTCAAAATAGCTATTTTGACATAGGGGCTGTATAGACATGAAATATAGTCTATTTTGAAATAAGCCATAGTGTGTCCAATGGCGCTATTTTGAAATAGGCTCTATTGCGTGTAGACGCTATTTCAAAATAGCTTATTTTGGAATAAAGCTGCTGTGTAGACATTCCCTTTGACAACAACAGTAACCTCTCCTGCAGATGCAGTGAGAATATTTTCTTTTATATTTCAATAGCTCTTTTCAACACCACTTCATTCAAACAATGAGAAACCAGCTGGAAGCTGAAGAAGCAGAAATACTTTTGTTCCTCTACCAATCTATGAATAAAAACTAGGTGAGTGATCAAGATCTACTTCTTTTAAAATCTTTAAGGACAAATCAGTTTAATACACCATCTACAGGTTTAAATCAGACTTCAATGTAAAATGCATTTTGTTAGATAAAGCAGCACTAAATGTTCTAGATATTAATATAAATATTTGAAAATGTTTTGCGCAACTTTACTGATTTTTGTGTGTGTTTGAGTTTTATTTTAATTGGAAAAATTAAATGGATTAATTAAAATTAATTAAATTTGAAATGGAAATTTAAAATTCAGTTAATCTGAGAAAGACAAAAAAAACTAAAAATTAGCATGTCTAGATGTAAATTAAGCAACATAACAGATTAAAATAAACCTGAGATTGTTTTCTGCTAACAAGAGAATATGGTATATGCATTCATGTTTAAAGATGCTCATTACCAAGCAATGAAAAAAACACAAAAAAACCCCCAACATTTCTTTAGAAAAAGGACCAAAAAGCCAAGAGACAAAACAAAGATTAAAATGGATTTAAAAATCAAGGTTTCCTGCCTGATAAGTTAAATCACAATTAAACTTATTGATTTATATTGACCCATCCTGCTCCAGAGACACAAATGCTCAGCTCCAGGAAAGACGCAGAGGCACAGAGCTCCAAGGGACTGTAGAGGAGATTTCACCATCTCTGGAAGCAGCACTGGAATGGAGCAGAATGCCCTGGTAGGTAAGCAGATGATGCTGTAAGAATTTTCTGCCTCGTATCCCCAGTGCTAACTACACAATCCTTTGCAGATAAAAAGGGATGATGGGATACAGAAGCTCACAGGACAATGAGTTGAGGTACAGACTCGGAAAAGTTGAGAAGCGGGGATATTAAAAACCACAAGCATTGCAGATATTTAAAATATGCAATTCCTAACTCTTGGAATCTTAAATCCCTTAAAATGTGCATCTTGTAAGTAGATGCGAGATGTGAGTACAACAGATAGAAAACCTTACATACTATATCTATTAAAAAGGCTGCAATAAGAACTGTGGTACTATCAAGTGTCACATTGGAAGGGCCTCTGGAAAGATTTAAGATTCTTAATGCATGTGAGAACAGCTTTCACTCCAATTGTGGTCCCAATCTAAATGCTGTTAGCGAATATTCTTTCAATGCCAACTATAACTGGGGCTTCCTAAACCAATTAAGACATGGTGCCCACAGCAAAGATTTTATTATTCCAGTCAGACAGCTCCAAATGTCAGATAAGGCTGGATAAATAAGTGGAAAGAGCAGAAAAAGATTTGCAATAACAGAGCTTCTCTAGATAAAGTCCAAATGAAAAGGTTGCTGCAAAAGCACACTCTGTAGTGTTCTCTTTGACCTCAAAAATCTAATTCTCAAGTAGTCAACTGAACAGAAACAATGCTCAGTCCATTCTGTGATTAAAGTAATTTAATCTTTCTTCTAAGTGAACCAATTGCCAACATCCTCAAGTGAATCTACAGTACGATTTTGAACTATCTGGCAGAATAACTAAATTTAAATTCAGTACAAGACATTTATAGTCGTTCTACTAGCATGAGGGAACATGTGGGATCATTGTGAAAAGCTGCAACATTGTCCTCAGCTCAGTTTTGGTTTCTGACTTCTTAAGAAACAAAGAATCAGTTTATATCTAAAGTCCAGATTTAGTACAGAAGAGGCTGGAGTTGCATTCGCTTAAAAAATGCTACACGAGTGTGCTGAAAGTGAAGGAAAACATATCTAAGTAAACTTAGGGACATTACAATATGTAAGACTGTCCCAACCTAGGGGATGACTCCTAAGGAAGACATTGAATCAGGATTTTATTGGACAGAATTAGTTCACTTTACCCGACAACTCTGGACAATAAAAGAGTATTTCTTAACATGATTGGCCATCTGTGAGCACTCCATTTTTTTAGGGGGGCGGAGAAGAGGGGGCAAAAGCTATTCTAATTGTTTGCATAGTGACAGAGAGAGAGCTGTGTTAGTCTGTATTCTTTCCAAACAAAAAAAAGCAGTCATGTAGCACTTTAAAGACTAGCAAAATAATCCGCTCGGTGATGAGCTTTCGTGGTCCAGACCCACTTCTTCAGACCACGAAAGCTCATCACATAAATTATTTTGTTAGTCTTTAAAATGCTACGACTGATTTTTTGTTCTAATTGTCTGTAAGTTATCATGAGGAATAAGATGCCACAAGCTTTTATGGCTACAAACTAGACATTTCAAAAAGTCGAAACTGAGTAACCAGGCTGAGGAAAACCAATTTGCTATGGAATTAAAGACTGGTCTTTAAAACTAACTAACGAACTATTTGATTATGGCATAAGCTTTAGTGAGTTGTAACTCACTTAATCAGATATAAAGTGAAAGAAAAAATAAACCCTTGGTAGGGATTCAGAGATGGGAGTGCTGCATCAGAGTTAATTCAGTCCAAGTAGATATGGCGAAGAGAGTGAGAATACCCAAGTGGAAAATTACCTACTGCAGTGATCCATCCCCAGTCACTATTCAGGCCTGTTCCTACGGTGTCAAATTTGCATATGAATTCCAGCTCCTCAGTTTCACATTGTAGCCTGTTTCTGAAGTTTGTTTTTTTCTTGAAGATGGCTACACTCAAGACTGTAACTGTGCGTGCAGGGAGGTTAAAATAGTCCTCCACTGGTTTCTGTATGTTACCATTCCTAATATCTGATTTGCGCCATTTATTCTGTTGTATAGACGCAGTCTGGTTTGTCTGACCTACATCAAGCCCCCAGTTCATAAAAACAGGAGGAAAAGCATCAGAGGAGTCCTTCTCCAGACCCCACTGGGGGCAAAACCAATGGCATTTTATTTCACCTGGTGGCAAACAGGTCCACCTAGGGAGTTCCCCACTACTGGAAGATCACACGGGTGATCTCTGGGTGGACTAGCCATTCATGGTGAGAGAAGTCCCTGCTGAGGTGATCAGCTAGAGCATTCCTGACACTCCTGGGAGATGACCAGTGTTCCCTCTAATTTTTTCCTACCATGGGCAGAATAAATTTTGTTACATGCACCAAGGCATATGCTGATGTGCATCACCAATAGAAACACATGCTGCCTACTGCGGATGGCTGTGGTTACTCTGCTAATCAGCTGGGCAGCCACTGATGTGCCGAGCTTACAGGGAACACTGGATATGACCAGCTTCCTGACGGATGTCACAGCTGATGCAGAAGTCCCAGAGATGGAGACCCTCTTCGCATAGAATGCATTCACCCTTAACTGTTGATACAGAATACCGAGGCCAAGTTTTTCAAGAGGACTTTTACCACCTTGCCTGGCATGTGCCACAAGAGCCCCCTCAGGCCAGCTAAGCCACTCTGAAGTTGATATGCAAGGTCGTCTCCTCGGGAAGCACATGCCTTGGTCTAGACAGTTTCAAGACGCGCACCCCAGCCAAAGTCCAATGTGTCCAACATGTCCTCAAGGGAGAACACTTGTTTGACAAATGGAACTCCTTTCAGGGAGGCCAGTACCACAGGCTCTGAAATAACCAGTGGGGGTTCAGTGGTTTGACCTTCATCCCCCAAGGCTTCCAGCACTAGGGAGGGATAAGCTGCCGAGGCCACTGGCCCATCTCAACCTTCAAAGCTGAGCGGGCCAGTTGGGAGGGCTGAGTGAACCCTCTTGGGCTCCCCTCCGGTCCAGCCACTCAGCCTGGGCCACTGGGTAGACTTCAAATGCCAAAGATGTAGAGGGCACCAAGGATCGGAGACATTCAGCCACTGAGATAGAGCCCTGCTCCTTACAGAAATTGTATCCATAACAGTTAGTACCCAGCAACCAAGATCTGCTGGAGTGGTGACTTTGCACAAGGTGGTGTCCTCAGTTTGATCCAGGAAAGGAGCGGTTGGAATGGGATGAGCACCTTGTCAGGGACTGGCAGCACTCAGCAGAGCTGCAGCAAGAACCTGGTGATCCATGCCTCATACTCTGAGACCAGCACCAGGATGAGGATTGAGACTGGGAGGTATCATGGACCAGTCTTGGTGTGAGGACAATTGCTTTGGTGCATGGTGACACCCATTGCAGGAACTAGAAGTGGGACCCACAGTTCCTCTTCTCCAACCAATCTTGGGAAGCATATCATCAGTTGGGTGATAAATGAGGTCTGTCCTACTGTTAATGTTTGGGGGTGTGCACCTCAGAGTCTGTACTAGGTGGCCAGAGATGTCTGTCTCAATTCTCCCTGCTGGTGCCCAGAATCCAGTGACTGAAGAGGGTTCCACTGTGACTTCCTTTTCAAGGCCATGGTGTGCTGTCTTCCAGCAGGCGACCAGTGGTAGGATGCCCTCGCAACAGGGAGCAGCACTGCAGAGATAAGGGAAGACGGAAGGGTCCCAAGGCAGGCTTACCCTGTGGTGCATGCTACAAAGTCTCTCTGAATGAAGCCTAAAACTCTCGAGCAGCAAGAAGGAGCTAAGGATGGGCAAGAGTGCATGGGACCTGTTATACTGTGCCATGAAGGTGCCACTACCACTCCCCTATGTATGCTGCTAAGGAAAAAAGTCTGGCATCTGTATGTGTGGCAAGCACACACCTAATGTGGAGTGGATGTGAGCAAGCACTCAAAAGTAGCATGGTTTGTAGGAGAAAGGGTGATTTTCGTGACTAAATGGGACCTAGGTGTTCACTTCTCATCTCTACCATCCTGTTTCTTTGCAGACAAGATTTCCGTTTGTAAAATGAGATTACCACAGACCTCCTTCATGTGCGTTCTGTGAAAAACGTGCTAATGGTTTATTATAAATAACATATAGGCAGACAGTATCCAGGAGGACTAGCTGAACACCATGACAGATCAATGGCACAAGAGCAGGCACTTCGGGGGTGGTTACCCTAACTACAGGGAAGAGAGATGTATTTGACTCAAATATGTTTTAATTATTGTGGATTTTTTTTTTGGGGGGGCGGGGGGAAGAGGTGGTAAATCACAGTCAGGCAGTCAGGCACTGCTGTACATTCTAAAGTTTTTGGATATTGTTTGGCCTGTATTTTCCCCTCCTCCTGAAGAACAATGTGATATGTACAGTTCAGCAAATCCTTTGATAATGAATTATAAATATAATTCTACATGAATGGAAAATTTACATCACATAATACTGGCTCTGACTTTTGCCATTTATAGGCTACTTTAACAGCTACTATTTTTCAGGTACAGGCTGAATTTCTTGTCTGGCAACATCTATGACCCAGCATGATTTTAGTTAGCTGGATGTCCACTTATCATGGGTATGGCTAAGCTTCCTGTGGTCTCAAAGTTTTACAGCCACCAGTCCTGGCTCTCAGTGTTTTGCGCTGGTTTATCTCTAATTACCCCTAAATGTCTTCTAAGAGCACAGTAAGCAGTGGAAGTGTTGGTAATGTGCTTGACATATTGATCTCCCATGGTTTGGCAAATTCTCTCATTTGGCACCATTCAGGTCCTAAGGGGTTCAACCTGTACCTTGAAAACATGCTAGGATTTTTTTAAAAAAAATGAAAGGTCGACACTGTTGTAGCCTCAAAGAGCACACAATCTGAAGTCAACAGGACAGCTAGAGTAATGCTTCCTGCTTAGATTTTGCAGCTACTCAGCAGGCTTGCACACATGTCAATGGAAAGATTCTTATCTGCCTTGTGTCCTGGTTATGTCTCTTGAGCTAGACAAAAATGTGCTTTTGGGGAAGAAATTTGAATAGGATAAAGAAGGTTTGGCACCAAGTATAAAAGGCACATGGAAGAAAGAAAGGGGAGAAGAAAGATTGAGGTTGGCACCACTAACATGAGGTGTCCAAATTTCATAATACAATGCGTAATATGGAGAATTAGTGAAGCAATTCAAAGAAAAACGTAGCTCTGGTTGATGCCGCCGGGAAGAATGATTATTTTGGCAGCTTCAGCATTACTGAGAAGAATATAACTGGCACAGCTATTTTGTTTACCTGAATATATAAGCATGGGAGGGGGAGGGAAATGACAATTGCCAGCTATGGTGCCTTCTTTGATTGATGGGGACATATCAGTTTCTCTCTCTCTCTCTCTCTCTCTCTCTCTCTCTCACACACACACACACACACACACACACACACCCCTTGTAGCCCCTGAGTACAACTCCCCCAGCTCCTTGCAGCTCCACAGGGTGATGCCTGTAGCCTGAGACAGACACCCTTAGCCCCCTTCAGTCTGAGCGACTCCTAGCCTCTGAGCGCGACTCCCCTAGCCCCTGATTGTGGGGTTTAAGTCAAGGGAGCAGTTTCGGGATGAGTGTCTTTCCACCACCACAACTCTGATTAACTCTAGTAAATGTAGTGTTATTATTTTATTAATATATTTCCCATTTCCTATGAAATAACTATTATGAATATATAAACATGAGGGGGCACAATTTTATATTCTTGCCTCAGGTGCAAAATTAGCTAGTTATGGCTCTGCCTCTCCCCCCAACCCCTGTTTTTGAATTGCCTTGGGTCACCAGGTCTTCCTGAATTGTCAGAATGGGTCCCCACTTGGAAAAGGTTGGGAACCACTGTGCTCGGAGAACAAAAGATCTCCAACACTTTGCAGGTTTATATTGTATTAGATATCTATATATGAAATGTAAAAAGATATTGCATTCCAAAATATTACAGCCAAAGAAACAAACTACACCCCCCTCCTGCCAACACCTAATCTCTGTTAGAAAAGCATCAAAAGAGGGCTAAATGTAGGACTGTTTATAACACACAAGTACTATAATTGTCTTCACCAACTGGGCTTCTGGAGTCCTATGAATACTAACCCTGTTTAGATACAGTACTTTATCAGGTAACTTATTTCCCTCCCCACCCTTCCCCCATTTCCATCCAAACAGCAGTAACTATAGTACCAGCTCAAATCATAATACCTCAAATTCCTATTGTAATCACCGTTTAGCTCAAGAAAGGCTATTGCACCAAGTGCCACGACAGCCACACAGTTCAAGAGCCTTTTGCTTAGCTCCTCCTTGCTCTCAGATGAAGGTCATCTGCCACTCCTTTATCTGGTCCCGTTCAGATTTGTAGGCTCCTGAGGCAAGTCCCATACAAGGCACCATGCATAATTTTAGAGCTGTATCTGAACATACAATATTTTTGTTAAACAATAAAGCAACTCTTACTGTTCAAATAAGGATGAATCCATGTAGGTTTGTCATAGTTACCAGCTCTGTGGGGCACATTGGAGAGTGGAGGAGGCAGCGAAGGGAGGAAGGGGAAACGTGGGGATTACCACTCACACCAAGTTTATAAATTTAAAAAAAAAAAAAAAAGTGTTTGATTTTATTGTTTAAGACAAATGACAGTTGCTGGGAGAATATGGGACTCAGAGAGGACAAGAAAAAACTCAGTGCTACAGTTACAAATTAGCACAGGTTGAATTTCTCTAATCCAGAACTCTCTTGTACAGCAAACTCCACAATCTACCATGATTTGAATCAGCCGGATGACCACTTATCGTGGGTGTGGTCAGGTTTCCTGGGGTCCCATAAAGTTTGTTTACAGCCACCAGTCCTAGGTCTCAGAGTTCCATGCTATTATTTAACTGTAATTTACTCCAAATGTCTTCTAAGACCTACTAAGTGGTGGAAATGTTGGTAATGTGCTAGAAAATATTGACTGCCTGTCATCTAGCAAATTCTTTCATCTGGCACCATTCAGGTCCCAAGGGTGCTAGACAAGAGAGGTTCAACATGTATAAAGGGACATACACACAGTCACTCTCTAACAGGTTTCACATCCTATTTGACAGTTCCACTAATATTTCTTTCTATTTCAGGCGCTCTCTGGTTCAGCAGGAGGAGAGCATATGACTTCTGGTAAAGAAGCAAATGCTGAACTGCACCAAGCCAGTTTTCTAGGAAACATTTTATCTAAGAACAGTAAGAGAGAGGTAGCCGTGTTAGTCTGTACTCTAGCTAAACAAAGCGGCAGAAACATAGTACTTTAAAGACTAATAAAATGATTTATTCGGTGATGAGTTCTGTCCCACAAAAGCTCATCACCAAATAAATCATTTTGTTAGTCTTTAAAGTGCTACATTTTTGCTGCTGTGTTTTATCTAAACACAGGTTCAGTTCTTCTGACCTCGCATATAACTAGAATTTAGGTTAAACTCAAGTGCTAATTATTCAATTCTTTCACTACTAACAAGAAGCAGCTGAGCAAAGGAGAGGTTTCCATTTCACACAGAGTCCATAGACTCAGAGAAAAAACAACTGCACCCCAGGAATCTCATTTTACTGGAAGTTGCAATGTCTGACATTTTAAATGTTGAACTAATACTGAAAATCATTTGTAGTCAGAGCTGGTTTTGTGTGGCATGTGCTGGTCCCACCACCATTTAAAAATCAAAGGCATTTGTATAGTAAGTGTCAAACAGTGCAAAGAAAGCTGCTTACAAAGTTGCAAACTAATGGTTCCCACTTTAAAAATGTTTAGTTCAGGGTAGTTTGAAGACACAGTATTAGTAAAGAGAGAATAAAGCAATACAGAAGGGTAGTACAAAAAACCTGGGGAAGGAATATTTAGTATTTTCCACCCCCCAGGATATAATTCAATACACATTGGAAACGCACTGTCAGTTGCGATTTATATCCAAGCAGCATCCTTGACAAAAAGATCTCCTAATTCAAGCTGCCAGCTGCAACAACCAAAGAGTTCATTCTAGTGCAAAGGCACAAATATTTCAGCCAAAGCTTCAGTCCTGGCCCTTATTCCTCTGTCTTCTTACATTATACCTTTAATACATGATTCAAAATTGTTTATCAACATTTAGAGCACCTCTCAGAAATTATGTATGCATTTGCCTTTGAAAGGCTCTGGTGTGGCTTTTTGGTTTTGTGAAGAAAACTAGTTGAAACAAACAAGTGTATATTTAACCACTGTCTCTACAGCTACTGAGCAATTTTATAAACCACTACCACAAAGGAAGGGGGAATTTAACTGATGAATCTTGTTGGAAATTAATAAAATATTTAACACTAAAATCTTTTAGACAAGCATACCTAGGAAGTAGACTGTCCCTTTTCAACCAGCCCTACAGAACTTACACACCATTGAAGTGCATTTCAGTTAAGTTCTCATGGTTTTATTTGTAAAAGTCAAATCTTAAGCTACCTTCATGTTCCTTATAAAGCCATCACAAGCTTTCTGAGCAATATTATAGTAAGAAGTACTTTCATATTAAGAGGAGAAAGTCATTAACCCTTCAAAAGAACCCACCACAAAGGACCACATTAAGGGCTTAGGATTTCCTTAGGTTCCATGCTGCAATATGCCTCCAGGGACCATATCTAGCTCTAAAAATAGGCAGTCCCTAATTTACACCATGATTTTGTACAACCACAGCTCATATGCAAGTTAAAGCTCACTTTCACACTCTTTGAGTGTTAACAGTAAGTACTCTGTTTAACTACCTGAGATAATTGTTAGGATTATGCATTTCAGTAATTTATTCAAGAAAGGGCAGGACCAAGCCCCAGGCCTGAAAGTTAGGGTCCACAATAAATATATTTGTAAACATATACACATGCCTTTAAAAATGTATAAGCTTTCAAATTTGCAAAGCTGAAAGCTTAAATCGACTTCTGCGAAAAACAGTTTGCTACAAGCAAATCACTTTTATTTAGTATACAGTAAAGTTCTCTTTCCTCAAGGTCTGACAGCCAGCCACTTAACTCCTCTCCTGTCAGATGTGCCTTTATTTGGAGACAAAGCAAGAGCAGGGAGTGCTTAGCTGGTTTCATAAATGGTATTCAGCAGCAGTAAACCAACAACAGCTTGGCAAAATGAGTGACAGCTTGGCACAGTCAAGTCAGCTGTGTCATGCCTGTTACTCTAGCCACTCAAAAGTGTGCTAAATTTCAGGGTTTATTTTCGAAAAGCCAGCCTTTTCTACAAAAGCTTCATGGTTTCTAGCAAAACAATGACTAGTTCTACTTATAATACTCCCTCTACTTATTAATCTTTTAAGTGTGGAGAGGAGGAATCAGCTCTCTATTTGTAGTTGAAGTGATTTGCTTCCAACTTAATGGTTTAAGATCAAAATTCTTTAATATTTGCATTAACCGAGGGCTTGTCTACACCACCACCTTCCTTCGAAGGAAGGATGGTAATTAGGGCGTTGGGAGTTTACTAATGAAGTGCTGCGGTGCTCACGTAAAGGGACTTCAAAGTACTGGCGGGTGAGCCGCAGCTAGATGCGTGCCAGTACTTGGAGGTTTAAAACTTCGAAGTTCCCGCGGGGGGGAAATTTGCTTAATGAAGTGTTGCCTGTGCACTGCAGCACTTGATCAGTAAACTCCCAACACCCTAATTACCATCCTTCCTTCGAAGGAAGGTGGTAGTGTAGACAAGCCCCAAGACAACCTCCTAGCCAAGTTACAAGTTTTAATCTCTGTTGGGCTAGACATTGTGCTCACTTCTAACAACTGACTGTCCCCGTCCTGAAGAATCTGTTTAATTTGAGACAAGACACAACAAGCAAGCGATGACAAAAGGGGGGAGGATAGGCAACTGTTACAAAAAGTCACGTAAATCACCCTTTCACACACATGACTAGTCTTGGTGGAGTCTCAGTGCTGGTTTTCTTAAGCCAGCAAGTCCTGTCACAGAGACAAAGCTCCTAAACATCAGTATAAATATACAAAAAATAAAAATTAAAAAAAGATAAAAACCACACATATTTGGAACTGATAAGACTTAGGGAACTAAGTAGTCACCACCGGTTGTCTCAACTCCATCTGACATCTTATGATGAGAAAAGCCACATTTACAGCTTAGCCTACCTGGAAAAAAGATAGCTTAGTCTTTTTTTTTTTTTTGGTTGTTTTTTTAAACCTCCTGATGTCCAGAAATATGAGCTATGCCAGCAGTGGAACAGACAGAGACAAGAGATTCATCACCCAGCTGGCCTTCAGTATGGACAGGTCACACAGGCCATTTTGTATTTCCATTACTCCCTCTTGACTCCTCCCATTGTGGAGCATTTGGTCTATTTCTTGCTGAATGGTGTGGAATTACCACAGGCTGCCAGGTCCTGGAAAGAAGCCGAGAGAAATGATCCAGTTCCACCCTATGCTACTTCCCACTTCTTTATAGGGAACCTCTCTCACCAGATATTGTCCAAAGAGACCAGGGCCATAGAAAAAGGCATCCACAGAGAAGCGAGCAGGGGGAGAGGAGAGTGCACGAGACGGTTGCTATTCAAGATAGTTCTTTTTGGTTTGGGGAAAGATCTGACAAAACATGTTGTAGCAAAATTTAAATTCTGCTCACTTTGCCTTGTGCAATCCCTGTTCTTCCCCCGCATGACTGATTCAGGGCTCTTGACCTAAACAGTTTATACTCTCACAATCATTATCAAAGCTGACTCACTTGAAGCACTTTAATGTGGCAAAACCAACACCACCAAGTCTCACTCCTCTGCCTTTCCACAGCAGTGCTCATCAGGTGCCTGCCCCTGCTAGCAACCTGTGAGATTTCATGAAAGGAACACCTTTTGTGGATTTCAGTTTCTTTTCAAGAAGCAGTAGATAAATCTCCAGGGGGGAAAAAAAATTAGCTCGCCCTTTCTGTTTCCAGTTCTGTGCTTTATTTCTGTAATGATAGCAACTAACAGGACCTCTGACTGGTGTGTTGTATGTGTGTGTGTGCATGTGCACACAAAAGGACAGTTGCCTCAGAGCTCAGTGATTTAAAAGAATCTGGAGCCCATGGCAACCCCTTCCAGATGTTGCTATGTGCTGGCTGCCCCTAGCCCGGCCCTTCTGCTGAAGGTCCATCCCTTCAGGCAGCCTAGTGCCAACCCCTACCCCTTGCCAGCCCTGGGTGAGCATTTCCTCTGCTAGGCATGGTACCACACATAATAGTGAAGACCCTGCCCTTAAAATTCAAGGGAAAGCTTAGTCACAAGAAGTGAATATAGACAGAACAGGCATACACAAGGTGACAGCAAGATAATTATGAATAGACACTGTGGGAAGCAGGGGGAGGAGGAAATCTTTCCAAGAAACATTCACTTGGATATTTTGGATGAGGACAAGTCAGGGGAAAGATTTGTGGACATTTGTCAAACCACAGCCAGCCTAAATGAGAACCCTCAAAAGATGAGCACCTTGTGATCTCCTATATGATAGCTTATGCCCAAATGCAGACAGGAGCAATATTTTGCCATCTCTAAAATTACCAAAGTTTTCATTGCTAGCCTTCAAGAGTCTCCGAATTTTAATGGCCTGTTCAGTTAATTTGCCAATTCTAAATGTCTAAAGATTTACATAAATCCACTGACAATGCTGCATCCAATCCTCTGCATTATATTTGCTGTTTGCAGGGTCTGTTTATTATAAACCCAGATTTATGCTGTCAGAGAATTTATCTTGTCGATAGCTAGCCCTTCCATCTGGGTTATTTACACAGATAAGCAGGAAAAGCAATTATCTGAACACCATGCATCAGATACCTATTAATCTCCTTCCACGACAAACAGCTCTTTCACATGGATTAATCTGTTACAAGCTTTTAAAACTAGGGTTCCTCCCTTCCCTTTATCTTTTGTTTCACTCCCTTTACAGTGCCGTTTGAATTAAAAGTACATTGCAAAGCTGCTCTCACATACAGAAGCAGATCCTTTTGAAATCCAAATAATTCACATAATTGTTTTAATAAATCCTTCAGAATTTTCGTTTTACATACCCATCTTGTTTCAATACATGCCACAAGCCTGCTGGAAACTGGTACATTACAGAAGATAAAAAAAATTCCATGAAGTTCAATACCAAGAAGATTCATGGTAGTGTGAATAGTTTTTGCTTGCATATCAAGATGACTGAAACAATAATTCATACAACACAGTCCTTTATTTCCCACTTCCTGTAACAGTAGCAATCAGTACTTAAAAGTGTTTCTCAACCAGGGGTAGGTGTACCTGTGGGGGTACATCAGGGTCTTCCAGGGGGTACATCACCTCATCTAGATATTTGCCTAATTTTACAATAGGCTATATAAAAAAAAACAAGAGTTCATTCAGATAATGACTTATTTCTACTGCTTCATACCACTTTTGCTGAAATATAAGTACAATATTTCTATTTTAATTCATTTATTTGATAAAAAGATGGTAGAAAGCAAGTTTCAGTAGTACTCTTCTGTGATATTTTAGCATGTTTTTGTAAGTAAATAATTTTTCAGTGAAGTGTAACTTGGTGGTATGCAAAACAAATCCGATTCCTGAAAAAGGAGTACAGAAATCTGGAAAGGTTGAATGGCACTTGTTTCAAAACCTCAGATTACCTCTGGACCATGTTTCTCAACCAGTGGTTTGTGTTCCTCTAAGAAAAGTCTGGAGGTACTTTTTTTTTTTTTTAAAAGGGGTACTTTATTAAAAAAAAGGTTGAGAAACACTGACTTAGAACAAGTTCGATACTAAAAAGTGCCCAACATAGAATCATAGAATAACAGAACTGGAAGGACACTGGAGAGGTCAAGTCCAGTCCCCTGCACTCATGGTAGGACCAAACACCATCTAGACCAGGGGGTCTGCAAATTGGGGATCTGGAGCCACACGTGGCCATTTCTCCAAAATATCTGCTAGTCTATAAAGTACCACAGGCCTTCTTGTTTTTTGAAGCTACAGACTAGCTCAGCTACCCCTCTGAAACTAAGGACTTCTTTGTGTCTCCCAATGCTGTAATTGCTAAGAAAACAAACAAAAAACCCTTCTGATTATTTTCAATAAATAGTGAACATCTAAAGGCCAACAATGAACTACTCTAAACACTCAACAATGTGATCTTGAAACACTGGGTAACTCCTGTTTTAATATGATCAGTGCATTGTGGGATAGGATACTATATCTGTGTTTTGATTGCATTGCTAATAAAGTCTTGATTTTGAAAAGGAAGCTTGCAGCATTCTTGCTGTGAAGGGCAACAACATTTTAAGAAAGAAAACTGAAATTAAACATAATAAAATTGTGAACACCCTACAGTAAACATGTATCACATCACAAACCATTGTGTGTGCCTATGTTTCTTAAAACAGGGGTTACCAAAAGTATACCTTGATGTTATTTATTAAGCATCATATTTCATTAAAAAAAAAGATAACTTGCATAGTCTGTAAATTGCTTTTGTTCAGCTTCTGGGCAAGCAAACACGGCCAGATTTTAGCCTGGCACAGAAGTTGCCCAAAACCAGCTATTATTGCCATTATGAAAAAAATGAATGAGGACTTTACTTGAGCTATTTCAAAAGCAGTGAAGAAGCCTGGACTTGGAAGGATCCCATCTCCTACTGCTACCCTAATGTTTTCTTGATAATGATAATATTTGAAGTGGCCTCCATATCTACGTGGTAGACTATTCACACTGTGTGGGGGAGAAGGTGGAACCCCCAGATGAAAGAAAGGCAGAGGGTTCTAAATGGAGAGCAGCAGGATATGAGAGAGATCTGGGGACCTGACCTGACAAGGTCAATAATGAAGATCTGGGATTTAAATAGGAGTTGGTTTGAAATGAAGGGGTATCAGTTACCACTGATACATCAGGAGTCTACTAGTCCGGGTGTGGGCAATAATTTTGATGGGGAGGGGGAGCAGTCTAAGATCTTAGCAAGCTGTCAAAGGCCATGATTTTCTACAGAGGTCTGGGATGGATGTTGGATGCAGAGGGAGATGGAGGACTGGGGTGTAAGATATGGTGTTGGATCTGACAGGGAGTGTGGGTGAAAGACAGGGTAGTAATCTGCATCAGAGGAGTTGGGAGGGGGTTTGGGTGCAGGAGAGGATTCTGGCCTGGGGGGAAGTGTGTAGGAGGCGGCACAGGGCTTGGGGACAGTTGTGACCTGGAGGAGGAGAGGGGAGGTGCAGAGGGTTTTGGTGGTGGCCTGGGGCAGGGAATTGTGTGGAGGGAAGGGCTCGGGTTCCAGAGGTGGGCTCCAGCTAGGAGGTGCTTACCGAGGCAGCTCCTGGCCAACAGTGCTGAAGGACCCTGAGCCAGGCTCCCTGCCTGCTGCAGCTCTAGGTAGCACAGTGCTGCTGTCTGCTCCATGTGGTTCTCTCCTGTGGAACCTGGAGGGAAGGAGGCGGCTTCGTGTGCTGCCCCCCAGCAGAAATCTCTCAGCTCCTACTGGCCAGAAACCAGCCAATGGAGTGGAGAGATTTTTGCTAGGTGGTGGGGTAGTGCATGAAGCCTCCCCCATCCTGCAGGGTCTGTAGCTCAGAGCCACATGGAGCAGGAAGCAGCTTCAAACAGTGTGGGAATGCTCTGCAACAGCTGGCTGCCCTGTGCCGGTGGGGTGGATCCATGGTCTGGATCTGGCAGGTCAAATCTGGCCTACAGGCCGTATTTTGCTCATCCCTGCCTTAGAGTCTAGAGTGTCAAAATCAAACCCACAAGTAAGGCCAAATTTGAGTGGATCTGTCAGTCCTTAGAAATGGAAGGGCCATGACACTTCACGAAGGACTCAGGAAGGTGCTCATACTAAATGGGAGAGTACAAGACGTTGGCCTGGGCTTGGGGATCTGGCCCTCTGAGGCAGGCCATTCCGCAGCACACAGAATGACGCAGCCACAGTCGCCTGCGTCAGGGACCCGAATTATATAAGCATTTTCTAAAGTTTACAGCTTACTTATTGAGCTTCTCTGCCCTGTTGACTATGCACAGACAGTGTGGTCAGAAGGTCCTGGGAACAGAACTCCCATGAATTTGACTGTACTTGGCTGAACATAAAGCCCACAAGAACTGATAATGTACCCCTTGGAATCAGAAGCCTGTTCCAACTGCGCAGAGCACAGACTTGCTGTCAGGGCATTTAACTCTAGGCAATCCAGGTGTTCTCATGTTGAGGTCTGTTTGTCCATCAGCACCTTGATGAAGAAGGACGTTGCAATTCTAAACTCTAAATTACACTGAAGTTCAGGATCTGGATTAGCAGGAATCGCCATAAATATTGCATGGAGGTCAATCTCCTATTGCGCGTTCAAGTGATTGTCTCAAAAAAAAATTCAGGGAAAAAATTGGTTCAGGAATGCTAATCAAAGCTTTAACATTTATTTTAATGAAAAGTTTACTTGAAATACTATGGAGTATTTTGCAGACAACCACTAAGTAGGTGATGTAACATCTATATTGGTATACAACTGGAGAGGGAGGGCAATAAGTTTTGCAGAGGGGACATGCCACAAGTTTTGGTGCTGGTCACAGGCCTGCTCTGGGCCCCTTGAGAGGGGCGGGGCCTTGGGCAGAAGGGTTGGGGTTGAGGGCTACAGAGAGAGACAAAACGTGTGCGAGTATAAAAGAGAAGTATTTTGTATGTTAGAGACAGACTGTGACACAGGTTGTGTGCTGCAGCGTGTATGTGAAAGTGACTGTGCCTGTTGGGAAGGGACTGGGGCTGTGTGACAGTGACCGTGTGCACACTGGCTGCTGCAGGGTAAGTTTCTGAGAGAAGCCACTTCTCTTTAAGGGAAAAATCTGTCCTGCTCTGTCGTCTCCTCCCCACTTCTCTGCACTCCTGCATGAGTCATTTACCATCCACACCTCAGACTGGACCAGTTCCACGGTGTCTCCCCCTCTTCCTGATGCCTGCGCCGCAGAGATGGAGTACAGGGGCAGGGGAACACCCTGACTTCAGCCCTACCCACTCCCCTTCACCTCTGCACAGCTAGCAGGAAAATCCTAGGAGCAGCTCATCTGCAGAGAGAACAAGGTGGAGGGAGGGGCAGCTGAACACATGCTACTAGCTGTAACTATGCATGCTCTGCTGATCAGCTGGGCAGGCCAGAGAGAAATGTGATGGGTCAGATCCAGCCCATGAGGCTGGTTTTGCCCACTCTTGGTATAGAACAAATAAAAGGTATCTCAGGATAGTAGGAAGATGTAAAGCAGTGGTGCTCAACCTTTTTTCAACCACGAACCCCATATTTAATAGCACTTGTGTCACAACCCCCGAGGCTTAACCCCTCTCAGCCCCAAACCCACCCACACCCCATCCACAGACTTAACCCTGACTCAGCCCCATCCCTAAGTTCTACCCTCCATCAGCCGCAACTCCCTCCCCGTCCCCAGGTTTTACATGACTGAAGTGACAAACTCCGCATGTTGCTCTTCCACAGCTGCTGCCGCCCCACACTGCTCCCCCTACCCCCACTGCCGCCTCCTCAGCACGACTCTGGCAGGGCAGGCTCGGCCACCCCTTCCCCAGCTCTTCAACCTTAGCTCCCTGCTGCCGCTGACTGCACTTAAGGCTCTGGAGGCTACCGCCACTTAAAGTTTAAGTGGCAGCAGCCTCCAGAGCCACAAGTAGAGTCAGCACTGGCAGCGCCCAGAGCCGCAAGTGGGTCTTTAAAGAGCCGCATGGGGCTCCAGAGCTGCAGTCCCCAGGAAGACACCCCAAAGGGTGTGGGGAGTGGTCACGAAACACTGATGTAAAGTCAGAGAACTAGCTGCACCTCTGACTCCTGGTCTGCAGTCACTAAGAACACCCCCTGCAGATGGCAAGCCTCATGCCTCTCTCGCTCCTGGGATAGAATTAGGTCCTAGAGTAACTGGTTCTCCAAGTGTTTTTATGCTGCACATCCAACTCTACTTCAGTATCTGTGGTTATTTCCTTCGGCAGCCTGTGGTGAGTACAGTGACTCAACACAGCCTTCCTAAAACAAAATGTTTAATCGTAAGAGCATAAGCAAAGCGTATCATTAATAGAAAGGATTAGAAGTGGGGCAGGGGAGGTGCTACTTGCTTATCTTATCTAGGATCCAACCATTCTTCTCATGGGGCCGTGGAAGGACTAGCCTCCCTCTGGCCTTCTCAAAGCTACCTAAGGTACAGTCTGAAAAAAAACCTGCCGTCTTCCACTCAAGAAAGCAGAGACCTTTAAAATCTCCTGGCTCCCTTGCCCCACTCCCTTCACTGGGACCAAGTCATTCCTGGAGAAGCTGGAGTGGTAACCCCAGGAGGGACTGAGCAAGAACATAAAAATAACTGCATCTTGTATCATCTCAAGTGTTTGCTAAGAGGGCCACTTCTCCCCCTGCCCCAATTCTTAGGTCCATTTGAATGACTATATGCACACATGAACATCCTAACCCAGTCAAGAAACAGCATCCATAAATTACAGGCAGCTCCCAAATCCACCACAGAAGTTTAATAAAATACTTACTTGCCCTTGGTGTAATTTAGAAGCAGCTAGTCATTTAAATCTTTCTGCACAGACTATTGCTTTTAAGGTTACTTCAGTGAACTTGGTAAATTCCCATGAGACAAAAATATATGCTACCCACATTTGGCCCGTGAATTCAAGCCCAATACGTATCTTACTTTTACACAGGTGCACATTAATCCAGAATGAACTGTAGACTCAGAGACACCTTGTTATTCTCAGAGTAGCCGTCAAATCCTCACAATTCCAGACAAAGTTCTGTCCCCAAACTAAAGATGATGGTTTCATTGATCACATTTGAACAAGCAAAAATACTATGCTAATTAGGGCATTTTAAAAACATGTATATTGCTTTTTGGAATTAAAATATGGGGTAACGAACCTTAATGGTAGAAAAAAACAGCAGACCCAGGAAAGATAAATATGAATGATGGGAGACGAGTTTTTTGTTAGCAGAAAAACACGAATCATGAAAGCCTAAGCAGGTCTTTGTCCACAAAAGCTTATGCTCCAAAACATGTTAGCTTATAAGGTGTCACAGGACTTCTCGTTGTCAATTAGCTATTAGCAAGTGGGTCTTACCCATGAAAATTCATTACTAATAAATAAAATTGTTAGTCTTTAAGATGCTACAGGGCTGCTTGTTTTCAATATTAAAAAAGAGGTCACCAGAAACAAAAAGGGAGAACCTGGGCTAGCTGAGCCCACTATGATCTGGCATATAGAAGAAGGAATATCTCTGTTCCTTCCTGGCCGTGTGGGAAAGAAACAAAATAATTTGCTACAAGAGACTGTATTGTTGATGGGAATATAAATAAATTCACACGAGCTTGCCATCTACTGATACAGTCAAAGGGTTCTGGGGAAATCATAGTATAGAGAGTGCACCTTATTACATCCATCTTAATTTGAACAATTGTATGTTAAATGTTATGAATTCGGCTAGCAAGCAATACGATGACTGAACAGACATGTGATCATAGCGTTAAAAACAGACAGGGCTTCCTGCTACATCATGGTTTCCCTGAGGGGAGACATGAAGAACATAAGAACGGCCATACTGGGTCAGACCAAAGGTCCATCTAGCCCAGTATCCTGTCTGCCGACAGAAGTCAATGCCAGGTGCCCCAGAGGAGGTGAACCGAAGACAATGATCAAGTGATTTGTCTCCTGCCATCCATCTCCCACCTTTGACAAAAGGCTAGTCACCATACCTTACCCCTTGCTAATAGCCATCTATGGACTTAACCTCCAAATATTTATTGAGCTCTTTTTTAAGCTCTGTTAGAGTGCTGGCCTTCACAGCATCCTCTGGTAAGGAGTTCCACAGGCTGACTGTGCGCTGTGTGAAGAAAAACTTTTTTAGTTTTGAACCTGCTACCCATTAATTTCATTTGGTGTCCTCTAGTTCTTATATTATCGGAACAAATAAATAACTTTTCAATATTCACTTTCCCCACACCATTCATGATTTTATATACCTCTATCATATCGCCCCTCAGACTCCTCTTTTACAGACTGAAAAGTCCCAGTCTCTCTAGCCTCTCCTCATATGGGACTGGTTCCAAACCCTTAATCATTTTAATTGCCCTTTTCTGAACATTTTCTAAAGCCAATATATCTTTTTTGAAGTGAGGAGACCACATCTGCATGCAGTACTCAAGATGTGGGCGTACCATAGTTTTATATAGGGGAAGTAAGATATTCTTCGTCTTATTTTCTATCCCTTTTTTAATTATTCCTAACATCCTATTTGCTTTACTGACTGCCGCTGCACACTGCGTGGATGTTTTCAGAGAACTATCCACTATAATTCCAAGATCCCTTTCCTGATCTGTTGTAGCTAAGTTTACCCCCATCATATTGTATGTATAATTTGGGAAAAATAACCCCATGTGCATTACCTTACATTTACCCACATTAAATTTTATTGCCATTTTGCTTCCCAATCACTCAGTTTGCTGAGATCTTTTTGAAGTTCTTCACAGTCTGCTTTGGTTTTGACTATCCTGAACAGTTTGGTGTCATCTGCAAACTTTGCCACCTTACTGCTTACCCCTTTCTCTAGATCATTGATAAATAAGTTGAACAAGATTGGTCCCAGGACTGACTCTTGGGAAACGCCACCAGTTACCCACTTCCATTGTGAAAATTTACCATTATTCCTACCCTTTGTTTCCTGTCTTTTAACCAGTTCCCAATCCATGAAAGGATCTTTCCTCCTATCCCATGACCACCTAATTTACATAAGAGCCTTTGGTGAAGGACTGTGTCAAAAGCTTTCTGGAAACCTAAGTATACTATGTCTACTGGATCCCCCCTGTCCACATGCTTGTTAACCCCTTCAAAGAACTCTAACAGATTAGTAACACATGACTTCCCTTTACAGAAACCATGTTGACTTTTGCTCAACCAATCATGTTGTTCTACATGTCTGACAATTTTATTCTTTACTATTGTTTCTACTAATTTGCCTGGTACTGATGTTAGACTTACTGGTCTATAATTGCTAGGGTCTCCTTTAGAGCCCTTTTTAAATATTGGTGTTATATTAGCTGTCTTCCAATCATTGGGTACCGAAGCTGACTTAAAGGATGGTTACAAATCATCGTTAACAGTTCCACAATTTCACATTTGAGTTCCTTCAGAACCCACCTGGTCCCAGAGACTTGTTACTGTTTAGCTTATCAATTAGTTCCAAGGCCTCCTCTACTGACACTTCAATCTGGGACAGTTCCTCAGATTTGACACCTATAAAGGACAGCTCAGATTTGGGAATCTCTCTAACATCCTCAGCCATGAAGACTGAAGCAAACAAATCATTTAGTTTTTCCCGCAATGGCGTTATCTTCCTTGATTGCTCCTTTTATGTGTCTCTATCGTCCAGGGGCCCCACTGCTTTTTTTAGCAGGCTTCCTGCTTCTAATGTAAACATTTTACTATTGTTTTTTGAATTTATGGCTAACTATTCCTCAAAATCTTTTTTGGCTTTTCTTATTACATTTTTACCTTTAATTTGGCAGCGTTTATGTTCCTTTCTATTTTGATCACTAGGATTTGACTTCCACTTTTAAAAGATGCCTTTTTATCTCTCACTGCCTCTTTTACATGGACCCAGCCCCCCCCCCCCCATTATTTCACCCACTTAAAGAAAGATACGGCCTTTGCTTCTGGCTCTTAGCCCATGCCATTTTACGTGGGTGACCCAGTGCAGCAGCTATAAAAAGCAAGCAGCTGGCAAAGACCCACGTGGAGCTAGCTGCATTCTGCAAAGGCGAGTGTGGGTTGGGGGGGGTGGCGTAGAGAAGGAAGATGGGGTTAGATGCGGGAGCTGGGGGTGCCTGGCTTGGGTGAGGAAGATGGGGATGGAGTAAGAAGCCGGGTGGGGGTGGGGGTGCCTGGCTTTTTGCAGAGGGAAGAGGCTCGGGTGCGACAGGCTGGCTGGCTGCAGCATCACAGGGCTCAGGCAGGCAGCTGGCCCCGGCAGTGCAGAGCTCAGGCGGCTCAGGCTGCCAGGTGGGTGGCTGTTCCCAGTGGCAGGGATTCAGGCAGCTGTCCCAGGTAGCGCAGGCAGCTGTCCCTGGAAGCAAGGGGCTTGAGCAGCTTGGCCTGGCAGACAGGTGGCTGGCCCCATTAGTGCAGGGCTTGGGCATTTGGGGCTGGCAGGTGGCCCTGACAGTGTATGGCTCAGGTGGCTTGGGATGGTGGGTGGGCAGCTGGTCCTGGTACCATGGGCTTGGGCAGGTGTCTCGAGTGGCTGGCAGGTAGACAGGCAGCTGGTCCCAGCAGCGCTGGGCTCATGTAGCTGGTGGGCAGGTGGGTGGCTGGCCCTAGCAGCATGGGACTTGGGCAGCTGGCACAGGGCTCAGGCAGCTGGCCAACTGGGGCTGCACCAGGCACCCGCAAGGGGCCAGGAAAAACTATTTTTGCATAATTTTAAATAAACATTTTTATATAAAGTTTTCGTGTTTATTTTACATTAAAAATTGAATTTTTTGTTACGGGGGGGTGGATGATGATGATGAAGAGGTGAGGGAGGTATGAGGGTTCTCAAAAATCAAAAAGGAGTGCATGATGCTAAAAAGTATGGGAACCACTGTCCTACATGCACATAACAGCTTGCACGTGATCATAATGGCAAGAAGATTGGAATAAAATTTAATACAAAGTACTTTTCCATCACCAAAGCATTCTTTATAATACTACCTTCTCAGACAAAAGCCTTAAAAGGCTATATTTATCTCAAATCCCTCTGAACACAACATAAAAGCAACAATTCTCTGGAAAGAATACGATTCCTGAGGTGACATTTTTGCATTCTCCATAATGCCTGAATTATAAAAACAAAAACTAATAAAACTCGAGTCTTTTTTAACAAAAAAAATCTATAGTTGCATATTTATACAAAATATTGCTATCAATGTACCAGTATAAAACCTACTGAAAGCTCCAGTATACCAAAAATCTGCAAAGATGGTGTTGTTTTTTTGGAGCAAGGTTTTTGCCTAAATTGTTCCCTTATACTTGGCTTTACTCAGTCGATTCAGTTACTTCTGCAGCCAAACAGAGAAAGTAAGTGGAGGGCTTTACGTAGTAGGAGAGCCAGAATATTTTAATTTATGGAGCTCTACAACCAAATCAAATGATACCAGCCCATGATTTTATTAGCAAGGCACAGTAATTATTTTCAATAGTGTTTTCCACAGTCAGTCTGACCAGAGATAGCAAACTAAGCTTATGTTTAATTAGACAAGCTCCAGTTCAACCCATAAGCTACGACAACTAAGTCACAGGCTGTTCCAGGGATCCAATTTTATGGGGTACTACAAGATGGATTTTTTTTGGAGAGTTATTTTGGACCTAAGGAGCATGAACTCTGGAAGCAGCTATGGCTGAATTTAACTCAAAAATGTTGATTTGCATCATATGAATGTGAGTTTGGCTGTGGCACTTTTTAGGCTTTTTCCATGGGGCGCAAAGAAACTGGGTGATTAAATCTCAATGTTTTGCAAAGAAAATAGGCCACCTTTAGCCTATTGGAAAAATCCCAATCTTTGATATTTCAAATTGTACTCTTTCCCCAGACTCCCAATTTGGATTCTATATGCTCCTTCACAAAGAACAGATGCTTTGCCTTAAGTAATTTTGAAATAAAATTAGCAACATACAAAGAAATTCTGAAAATGTGCAGTGTATGGCATTTGCCTTAACTTCAGAAGTTTGTTCTTCCCCTTAGAGTTGTTATCCAGAAACTGAAGTGTCTACATGCCTTCTAAATAGTTTCGATATAAACACACTGAGTATTGTTGGAGGTCACCTTTTTCCTGAAACACCCCATAACCAGCTAATCCAGAGGCAGCCAACATGTGGCCCATGAACCAGAGTCTGCCTGGTGAAACCTTTTCGTTGAAGCTGACAGTGGCACTATTTTATCCAAGCCGGCCACAGTGAGTATGGGACAACAAGGTAGGCAGTCTGCAGCTCCAGAGCCCCATGAGGCTCTTTAAAGGATCTACTTGTGGCTCCGGATGCTGCTGACTCCTCCTCCAGCTCCCTGCCTTGCTGCACTGAAATAATGGAACTCAGTTTAATTGGCTTAATGGCCAGCAGTGTGGTGGGAGTGACTCAGCTGTTAAAGTTCTGAGCTGTTAAAGTACTGAGTTCCATTATTTCAGCACAGCAGGGCAGGGAGCCGCCCGTGAAGGATTAGGAGAGCTGGAGGGAGCTGCTCTGAGGTGGCGGCAGTGGCTGCTGCAGAAGAGCAGTGGGGAGGAGCAGCAGCAGCGTGCAGAGCTTCTCATCTGAGGTAACTCAAAATAGCCCCAAACCCACGCCCTACCCCTTCCCCAGGCTTAACTCCTCTCAGCCCCAAACCCAGGATTAACCTACCTCAGATGAAACACAACAGCAACCATGTAGCGCTTTTCAAGACTAACAAAATAATTTATTAGGCGATGAGTTTTCATGGAACCGATCTGAAAAAGTGGGTCTGTCCCATGAAAACTCATCGCCTAATAAATTATTTTGTTAGTCTTGAAAAGCGCTACATGGTTGCTGTTTGTGTTTCATCTGAGGTAGGTTAATCCTGGGTTTGGGGCTCAGAGGAGTTAAGCCTGGGGAAGGAGTAGGGCGTGGGTTTGGAGCTATTTTGAGTTTAGCTCCCAGAATATGTAAAAAATTGCCATGTGGCCCTGATGAAAGAAGGTTGGCCACCCCGATCTAACCTTTCAGAATGTGTTCATTCTACGTGGCTAGTGGCCACTCAAATCTAAACCAACAAAGATATTAAAAATCAAACCAAAACTTGACTCATGACTTTGTCCCTCACTAGCCCCCAAATCACGGAGACTTAAGTCATTTACCGGCTTTGAGACCAAACACTGAGTCTTAGCTGAGGCAGAGGTTAGTTATAGAGGTCCATGGTTCAACAGTTGCTACTGATGATGCACTCGGGGATTGTGTTACAGTCCAACAAACGTGCTATTCATTAGCAAACTTCAATAGCATCCTCCAGGTGTACGTAGTAAGCCATGCAGTGCACATTAGGCAATAGTTACTTGCACAGTTTTACTGAGGAGAAAATGAAGGCTCAAACAACTGAAGTGACTTTATATCCCTTCAACTTTTGGTTCTAATCTCTCTCTACTGCAGCTCCCATGCTGTAAGCACAAGACCAACATTACAGTAACAGAGAGGGAGCCATGCTAGTCTATACACTATCAGAACAAAAAGCAGTCAAGTAGCACTTTAAAGACTAGCAAAATAGTTTATTAGGTGAGCTTTCGTGGGACAGACCCACTTCTTCAAACCATAGCCAGACCAGAACTGACTCAATATTTAAGGCACAGAGAACCAAAAACAGTAAGCAAGGAGGACAAATCAGAAAAAAATGATCAAGGTGAGCAAATCAGAGAGTGGAGGGGTAGGGGGCGGGGAAGGTCAAGAATCGGATTAAGCCAAGTATGCAGACGAGCCCCTATAGTGCCTCAAAGTTCCCATCCCAATTTTTGGTTCTCTGTGCCTTAAATATTGAGTCTGTTCTGTTCTGGTCTGGCTATGGTCTGCAGAAGTGGGTCTATCCCACGAAAGCTCACCTAATGAACAATTTTGTTAGTCTTTAAAGTGCTACGTAACTGCTTTTTGTTTTGACCAACATTATAGTGTCCAGTTGTTACTTAGGTAGCAGCAGCTGGATGTCCGAAGGTCATTCTTGCCTGGTATTTAAAGCTCAGCAGGTTTTCAGGTCCTAGTTAATACCTGATGGGTACCATCCAGCAAATACTAGCCCTGCTTCCAAAGTTTCAATCCAATACAATGGTTGAGGTGACTATTTTAAAAAGTTAATTAAAGCATTTTACACAGAGATTTTCCGCAGTAGCTTAATGGAATAAATTGCCAGAAATAAGAGTCCTCTAAAAGAAAGCTCATATAAAGTGTGTGAAAGCTCAACTGTAATAAAGAGCATTTTTGTGTTTAATTGGTTAATCTCATTTTGGAATCCATCTCATAGCCCATTTCCACCACAATGGAAAACAGAACTTAACTTTTTTGAAGGGGAACTAGATAATTTAACTTACACTTGAGATCAAATATGATTAAACAAAAAGTGAAATTCTGAAGTTGTCAGCCGAATGCCAGTAGTTTTCTAACAGAATATGTTGCAGGTATGGTCACAGTGAGCATCTGGTAGTAATTCACACCGTAAAAATAATGCTGCTAACTCCTCATTGCTCTTTGGCATGCACAACTTTCTCCAATCTATTGGAAACCTACATCGCACTTCTCCAAGTACCTGAATAAAACTTGGTAAGAAATCATCAGGAACTGTAATCTCATTAGTCATATGTTACAACATGCCAAACCCTATGGCAATTACACACGAGCTGTAAAATAAACTAATGTAGCCTGATTTGTGTCCTAGAACATCCTTGATACTACTAGCAACACATGATCATAGAAGTCTAGGGTTAAAAGGGACCTGGGGTGGGGGGTCATCGAGTCCAGCCCCCCTGCCCAAAACCAGATCAACCCCACCTAAGTCATCCCAGCCAGGACTTTGTCAAGCCAGGACTTAAAAACCTCCAGAAATGATGCCTTTTAACATCCAAGCTCATCAGTAAGTAAACATGCTTTGCCGTATAATTACATGACGAACTTCAAAAAGGTCATCCTACCTAATTACTTCACGAATATTCTTTCTCCAAAGGCTACATCTAAATATTTTCCAACTGGATATTCAACGCCTTTTCTTTCAAAAAGATTTGATGCACAGTTTAAGCTTACAAGGAAAAAATGAGTTCCATTAATAAATCTATCTTCTTCAGTAAAGGCTTAGTGTATAATTTTCCTGGTTTTCTTCACTAAAAGACTGAATTGAACAGACAATTTTTATCATCAGTTACCCAACACATCCTTATCTCCTTAAGGCAGATTCCAATTGGAAGAGGCTTTGTTCACTAAAACCAGAGACTTTCAAGTGTTTCAGTTACTTCAACTAGATAGCTTAGAGTAACACAAGATAAGAAAGGGTCATTAAAAAGTGGAAGAAATCCTGCCTACTACTGCTTTAAATGGAAATTATGCCCAGAGGGCAGAGTCCTTCCGGGGGAGAAGGCAGTCTTTGCCCACAAAAGCCTATGCTCCAAAATATCTGTTAGTCTAAGGTACCACAAGACTTCTTGTTGCAGTCTGAATAGAAATCCTCCAACTCAAGAAGTGCCTGTGGAAGCTGAGTTGTCTCAGGTAGCCAGCTAAACCACTGCTTTCCAAAGCTATGACTCACTTAAAATTATGATTAATGAACTTGGGGAAAAGGACAAATAGATTAGCAATGATCCTATTTTTCTTTCATGCACCTCCAGAGGAAAATAACTTCAGCTCATAACACTTAGTGTTATGTATGCTGGACCAATTTGTTTTTATAAACACACAGTATGCTCTCTTTACACGATACACAGATTCCTTCCCCTTGCAAATTAAGGCGCATTCTGCCATGATCATGGCTTTATTTCCTGTGGTGACAAGTGACTCAATCTATGACAACTATGGCATCTTTGCCATTTCACTACAAGCGACTGGGTCTATCTTATTTTTGCCTTTTTTTTTTGGTTAAAGAGAAATGTCATTTTACTTTCCGTTAAGAATCCCAGAGGCTTAAACTAGGTCAAATTTATACTGTGATATTTCTTTTCTGGCTAATGAATTGAAGATAGAATTCTTTGTCTATCTTTAATGGGTTAAAGATAAGGAAGCCATCTTCCCTCCCCACACGCCTCCCAGGACCAGGATTAGGAGTTTTGCGTGAACACAAGAGCTACAGACCTGCAGTGTTACCTGTACAAGGTGGCTCCTAGTTCAAAGTATTCACGCACAGACTTAGTCTCTTCTAGGTAGGTGACCAATGGAAAGAGTACTTCGGAAAAGCAGAATCATTAACATTCAACAAAGTAATTTTCCCTGTTATATATGGGGGGTGGGGTTGAGGATTGATTAGTTGTCAAATTATAGTAATTTGAGAATTAGCTGTATGAAGAAAAGCTAAATGTCTCCCTTCATTAACCGCAAGGCTTCCCAACACCTCCAGCTACATCTTTAGTGCATTTGAGCTTAGATCCAAAGTTAAGGAGTCCAGCACAGTCTTCCTGTTCTGACAGGATGGTAACCTTGGGATTCGAACTGGGACAACAGATTTACCACAGCCTGATGTATGCCTGAATGTTGTAATACCCTGTAAATTCTTAATTCATAGAAGAGAGAGTTCCAATTCCCCAACATCTCAAAGCCACCTTCAAGGTTCAGGTTCAGAAGCTGAGATTTATCACAAAAGCACTCTTCACCCTTCAATGTATTATTGTAAGTGCACACATTGGGATATTAATATAGTTGCAGAATTTATTACCAGCCTTCTTTCCCAAAGGCGAGAGACAAGGAATAACTAAGGTATGTGAAGAGGCAAGTTTCAGAACAGTCCCCTACTAAATTCCACCCATGGATAAAAAAGACTTATTTTATAAAAGTTACAAGACAGTTTTTGCAAGGTGGGACAAGAAAGGCTTTGAGAATACAACTAACTTCTGTTTGTCCGAGACAGAGCTGACATGGTGTCTTACAGTTGGTGTTGGTGGATGCAGTAAGTGACTAAGGCCACAGCTTCTTGCACTGGCAAGGATTTTTTTTTTTTTTGGTAATATGCTGGAAAAAATAGACTGTACATATCTTTCCATGGGCATTCAAGCCCAGTTTGCCAAAACTCAAGTGTATACAAAACAACACACTTTTCTCCTCACCTCCTGATGAAAGGGGACAGTTAACAAATTTAATACGTAAAAAAGGTAGCTGCCTGGTTCATTTGACACTGCATAGCAAAATGCCTGAAGTGACCACAGACTCAAAAAGGAATAGCGGGTGTACTACGGGAACAAGTTTTTAAGACATGTTTGTGATATTTACATTTCCTTCACAGGACATTTTGTAAACTAGTGTCTAAATCAGCTAACACCACAACAGCATACTGGGAATGAGGAAAGAAACTCCCTAGAGATTAATAATGCTGGGCTGGTGGTTAAGAATGAATGTGCAACTAGTTTTATCCCAAGGTATTTTAATGGAGAAACCAGAAAATGTGAAAAGAATGTCAACTGGCAAGTTGGAAATAAGCAGTCTGAATAAAGTTCCAAGTCTACCAGTCGTTAAAATGCAGCTGTTGTATCACATCTAGACTACTGTCAGATTCAAATCATGCATTTAAGTACTGGTTTTACACCACCTTCCCCAAAACATGGGGGGGGGGCATGCAAATACTTTTTACTTAATATTCCTGTCCAATTTGAGATATTGGTTAATATGCTGTAAAAAAGTGTCACACTTTACATAATCAGTCCGACAACAAGACTATCCACCTATAGTGAAATGAACTATTAATTTAAACAAAACCATAAGAATAAAAAATGTTGCAAAGGAAGACAATGACTGGCATGCACAGGCTGGAAAAAATACTCCCACTTCAAGCTGACAAAGCTTCAAACATTCTCTAAACTGGCTTTCAAACATTTATGTTCAAGCTTTTAGAAAGAGGTGTTACTTACTTCAAAATCCCATTAAAATGGCTTGTCTACTTTTATGTAAGTAAAAAAGAGTCTTCAAAAATAAATTACAGAATTACTGCAACTCCTTCTAGCCAACAGTAAGAGTTAGATTTCCATTGCACTCTTTTTGAGACGTTTTTCACTTCAGCTAAAAATTTCTTTCCAAAGAACATAAAATATTCAGGTGCAAAGAAAACAAAAATGACACATCACTCGTTACCAAATAATCAACATGCAAGCTTGGCAAGAACATCTGCAGCCAAGATGATTCAGACACAGATAAATTTAGAATGGTGCTTTCCTATGGCATGTGGATGGCAAGTAGAGTAAATATGCAAAAGCTATATTCCAAGTGCTGTTTCTAAAATATTCAGGAATAAAGTTATTAGCAAAACTCTTCTTTCAAAAGTCCTCAGCCGTCTGAAGTCCTCAACAATGTAGTTCCCTGATTTGCCTTGAGTGTTTCCATCCATCACTTGATTTATCCACATAAAACTACAGGCTCTCCAACCTCAGAGGACTAAGCCAAATGCAGTGTGGCAACTTCACATGGGACCAGCCATTTATGGGCTGAACAGTAGAGCTTTGATACCAGCTAATCTACCATAAATAGCTCTTGAAACTCAGAAGGATCAGATCAGCTGTTGCAACACTTCCAGGCTGTAGTTACTTCAAATCCAATTATATTGCCAGTTTTGTCTGTATCTTTCATTTCACATCCTTCCAACAAACCAAAAAATTAAAACTGGTGAAAACTAAAGGGCAATAAAACACAGAAAGCCAAATCAGAGTGAGAAAAGCCTGGGAATGGCATGGAAATTAGAGAGAAAATAGTATGTCCCTAAATCCTTTTAAAAACCCATCAGAGTTTTAGAGTGTAAGACAGCAGTTTACTAATCTGATGTCCAAAACAAAATAGCCTAGATTTACAAAGCAAATTATATGAACAAATTGACTTTTATAAGCAAGTGAAAATGAGCACATAGTAACACAAGTTGAGTGTTTTTACTAGAAGGAGAGCAATAAACTGTGTTGATATTTTCCCATGACTTTTAAAAACAAAACCCAATTATCATCGTTGGAGCAAACTTTAAACCTTCATGTTATACATGCTTAAAGTATTATCTTTCCTTTGTAGAATTTAGATGCGTTTTCCCAAACCAAAAACCAAGGAAGACCATTTAAAAAGCTGAACATTTTGAAGTCACTATCTATTTTAAGGGGTTAGCAGGAAAAGACAATGTAACTTTCCAAGACTATTAACTGCACGACTGGAAAAGTATAAAATAGTGACATTGTTCATAGGCAAAATTAAAGAGAGGACTTACAAATAAAGATGCCCATGCAGCATTTTGTCATAAGTTACTCAACATCACTGAGAAAAGAACACTCCAATTAGAGTAAGTTTTCTTAAATGAAACAGAATTAGAACTAGTCTTAAAATTAAATGATATGCCTCCACATTCTCACTTAGGTCCAGCCTTACAAACAAAACAAATAAGCCCACATCTATTTCCATGAAGCCTACAAATTCCAGTGCTTCAGAGGAGGATAGTCTTGTAGAGAAGACAGTGGACTAGGTCCTGAGGGACCTGTGTTAATGTCTCAGCTCTGAGAGCGTTTTTCTGCGACCTCAGACAAGTCATTTAATCTGCATCTCCGCTCCTCTTCTGTGAAATGGGAACACTAGTCCTTGTGACCATGTATTTGCACAGCCCTTTATTTAATGAGGGCCTGAAGTTTGGTTGGGGATGCTAGATGATTCCATAACATAAATAAATAAATAAATAAATAAATAAATAAATGTCATGTTTGGAAAAATCCCCATGCTATTTGGAAAATCATGGGAAACCTTACCAGTTAGCTTTGTGTTATGTTCCATCACCTTCCTCATTCTGTACATTGTAAACTTGGCAGGGGGCATGGTTCTGGTTTCACCCTGGTCTGGAAAGTGCCCAGCAAACTGTGAGCACTACACATGAGTCACTGGTTTTAACCTTGCTCAGGTTACTAGTTTCAAAGTAGTTTCAGTTGGAAGCTTGTGATTTAAATAAAGGTGTTTGCAATCTTTGCTCAATTTCTGGTAACTAAATGTCCATCAGCAAAATCACCTCAGCTGTTTTGCTTTTGAAGTCAGAAAGGCCAAGTATTGAAAGAGGGCACAGAGACAATTTTTTCCTGGGCCCTAGATAATAAATATTAGTCCAAATGGGGCCAGATGCACATCACTGGAGAAAGGCATTGGGCTGCCACGTATTCAGAATTGTGCAAACTGTCTTAGTTATTTTATGTCTCAGTCTCAACATTATCCTAAAAAAGCTCTTAGTTTTATTTAATAGGAGCTCTAAAATCAGTTGTCGCCCTTTTCCCACTATAATGGTCAACAAATGAATTCAAAAGATTCTTACATTACTCTACTCATTAAAACGGAGCATATAATCTGCATGTGATGAGAATGAGCCTGAAAGCAACAATAAACACTTTGTCGACAGCTACAGCAAGTTCTGGCAGTTGTTACTCTCTCCATATCTATTTAAAACCTGGGTCTCTTATCTAAAGAGATCTAAAGATGACTAACATATGACATGAAACACCTCCCCACCAATAAGGAACTGGACTAAAATTACCAACTCATTTCACACAACACACTACCTAGCCAAACAGTAAGTTTATTGTAACTACCAACACAGGTGGAATTTTAAGGCTCTAGCCCCACGCTTCTGAACTATTCCTTTAAAAAAGATGTTTAAATCTTATTTTCGCGCAAGCTACCTTAGTACAACAAAAACACAGGAAAGGTTCTGAATACTCTAAAAGTTTTGTGACCGCCCCCTCCCATGCCCCCAATCACACAAAGTACAAGACTTTGTAGTCTTCCAAATCCCTGAAGAGTTACAGCTAACAGATTTTAGCTTTGCCATTAGTTTTTGCTTACTGTCATAGACTTCCCCCCAGACTATCTATATCTTTCACGGACATTCATCCTGGCTTGCCTAGAAGTCAGACACTGGGGCTGTAATTCAGATGCATGATAACTGACCCTTTAATGAAGTCTGAAGCACTCATATGAACATGCTCATTGTGGTATCATGGACTCATATTTCCAGAGAGGATCCACGTTTCAATGCGTAACAGTCATGGAATAATTATAGTATAATGCACATACTGTGCCAAGTTTATAGCAGGCTTTGTAAGATGTATGACTATATAAAAAAAAAAAGCCAAACACACTTAAGAAAAAGTTCTGGCTTTGCTTCTCCTGGTGAAAAGCTTTGTTACACACAGAAAGGCAAACTTACTGCCACTTACCAGCGTCCATTGTTAAAATCATGACCCCACTTCTGTATCTCAGCAGCAGAAAGCCTTACCATCCAGTGTTATCTGACTAACTCAAAAGGGACACAGCATGGCTTTGTTTCAGCTTTTATCTTCTGGCTCATACACTCCTCCTCCCTCTTGTGGGATAAAAGCATTGCCTGTACCCTCTGCCTTGCCATCCCTATTGGTCCATTCAAAATACCTCATTTATTTAGCATATTCATGTTTCTGTGAGAGCCTAAAATGACCCACATATAGTTTTTGTCCAGCTCAGTTTTTATCCCTCCAGGAGAGGCAAAAGTTCACTGTTTCCACTGACTGAATAGCCCCAGTTGGTTTCATTTTAATAGAGCCAAAATACTTTCCCAAGCATGCTGCCTCAGAAACACACTGCCTGCATGCTGGGGAGAGGCAACAAAACCCCAAAATTCTGCTGTGATCCTCATTCACAGGGCACATGGCTGAAGCCATGTAGTTTGGGGGCCCATCTCAAGAACAGACATCCAACCCTGATGCTATGGGAAAAAAAAAGGGGGGGGGCAGGATTTGTATGCCACTGAATACATACCTGTAACATCCCAGCCAACTTAGGCGCATGGGGCTTGAGCTGCAGGGCTGTTTAGGGGCTGCACGAACTTCTGGGCTTGGGCTGGAGTCTGAGCTCTGAGACCATCCCACACCGCAGGGTCCTAAAGCTTGGGCTCCAGCCTGAACCCAGAACCCTACACAGCAGCAAAACCAAAACAGCCTCACACCCCGAGCACCAGGAGTCCAAGGTGGCTGGCACAGGCCAGCTGCAGTGTAGACAGGTGCTTAGATAACCTGAAGGCTGTGGAAGAAATCTCATTGCATCAAAAGAATGTGTGAATACCACTTAGAAATTTAAGGGCTTCTTCCTCACTAAGGGGGATCTATGTGCATAGCAACTGGCCTCAGTACTCCTACAATGTTCTGCCTGTGTGAAATACTTGGAGATTTTAAAACACATTTAAGACCTTTTCAGCTAAGTATAGGGAGGGAGAAAAAGCAACCGCAACAAAAAACAGGTTTCATGGAATTCCCATTTGACAGGAGATGTCCGGACTCTCAGCTCCACTGTAACTGAAAGAATGGTACAAAGTTAAAAAAAAGGTTTTGTATCATGTATATCCTGAAGACCTGAAGTTTGACTTTGAAAGTTAAGGTTGTATCTGTTATAGTGAGAACAGGCAACAGCATGTATGTCTGCACACATGCTTGAAAACATGTAGTGGCTGAAATTATCTTCCTTAACTACCCTCTGATAAGCACCAACTTAAACAGCACTTTTTTCTAAATGGAGTACACAGTTAAGCTGTAACCTTAGCACACTAGTTACATTAGAACTCATAACTCAATGATCAAGTCACAAGTAAATTTTGAAATTACTTATACAAGCAAAGCATTCTCTCTTCTTTTTAAGGATGTGAACTGCATGTTGTGAACACTGCTTTCAGACTCTCCAAACACTCTAGAACCTACAGTTGTGATTTAGCAATGTTGCTCATGCTAATCCTCATCCTTCATTATAATTTTTTTTTGCATCTATGTGGCTTTAAGTGGCATTGTACCAGGATTCAGGCTCTGATTCAGTCAAACCACATTGGAAAGTACAAGCAGAAAGAAGACAACATATTCCTGGCATCCAGAGTTACAGTAATAGAACACCAAAACAAGAGAGTTTTGGAAGAACTACAAACTCTCATGCTTCAAAACAGAAGCTAACCTTAAATTAATGGGAGCAAAGAAGAAACTTTCCATGTGAGAAAGTTATTTCCTAAGTGTCTACCTCACTATTCCGTGCATTTTTCTTTGAACTAGCTGTTATTAGTCCCTATCTCATATAAAGACATGAGATTAAATGGGCTACAGATCTCATTGCATACTGCAGTTCCTAAAAGTATGCCATAACCTGAAATTCTGTTACCTCAGGTGAGGCAATAGTCTCCACTCTTATAATCAGCAGCAACAGCCATTTCCAATTGTAGAAGAAAATTCTGAATTCATCAGCCCTCAGTGAGGCTGACAGTCACCACGCGTACAAGGGCAATGTGGGAAGAGGGAATGGCTTCCCACCCTTGAAGGGGTGGGTTAAGGATGGAAGGGAAGGGTTTAGGGCAGTCAGCCCTAGGGGCACCCCCACACTCCCTCAGAGCCACATGCAGAGCAGCACAGCAATACAGCTGTGATGTTTTAAAGGGGTCCAGAACTTCAGCAGCAGCCAGAACTCTGGGGCCCTTTGAAACACCAGTACCTGAGCCATCTTTCCACCACTTTACCTCCTCCTCCCCTGGGTCATTTGGCCTGTCTGTTCTTAAAGCTTCCTGAGCTTTCAAATGTACTTTAGCCACATTTCTGTAACTAAAAGCACTAAGTATTTGTTATGAGGAATGCCACACAGAGGGATACAGAACCTGATTTGGCAAGTCAGCGCATAGGAGTTACTGCAAGCTGAGCACAGACTGCCAAAAGCACAAATCATGTCAAGATAAAGAAAAATGGATGCAAAGGTTTTAGTATACCTCAAGCAGCACTCATGCTAAACACTGTTTGAATGGGTCTCAGGAAGCAGTTGACTCCAAACTAACAAAGAGCAAATAGGAACAGTCTGAATAATATGAATGGAAACAAGGAAATAAAAATAGCCCCTAGTATGTTGCCTTTGATCAAAGGCAATTTTTGTTGCCAATGATGATTTTTACTGTCTGCACTAGTTTTATACTCCATTCTAATAATTTAGACTTTTTAAAATAAAATAGCCCCTCAGGTGTATATTTTAACAGCTAGCAGAAGTGTTTCTGTGGCTGTTTAGGAGACCTATCGTATTTCATAGAACTAGAAGGGACCTTGAGAGATTATCCTGGTCAGTCCCCTGCACTCACAGCAGGGCCTATTACCATCCCTGACAGATTTTTTTTTTTTTAAATCTGACCTGCCTCAGACCCTCAAAAGGCCCTCCCCCGCTCTTCCAGGACTGAACTCAAAACCCTCATTTTACAAGGCCAATGTTTAACCACTGAGCTATCCTTCCTTCACAATAGATAGAGTTGCATGGGTCGGAGCTACATTTCAGACAGATCATTTTAAGTCAATGGGAGGGATTTTTTTTTAAATTAGTTCCTCTTTTTCTAGTAACAGATACTAGAAAGAGAAGACAATGATGGTTACCGAGGCAACACTAGCAATGACCCAAAGAGATGATTGGATGTGGATGCTGCATGATGTACCTCATCCTTGAGTGGATATCTGATGGAAGTGCCAATGAAATGTCATCCAAGATAGCTTGTGGCACAGATGATCCAAAGATAAAGATAAGCAGCTGGAGACGAGGCTAGAACTCAGATGGGGATCTGACGATATAAAATAAGAGAGAAGAGAAGAGGGTAATAGACAACTCAATATCTGCAGAGAAGCAAAGAGGGTATAGACAACTCAGTATTTGCAGACACCAGATCAACAAAAGAACCTGGAAAGGATGGACTGCAAGAAGAGGAAGGTGATCCACGGAAGAATGCAGCAAAGCACAGAAAGAGACTGGCTAACATAGATGACATAGAAGTTGAATTATAAAGGTTTGTGCTTTGCGAAAAGAGGAGAAAGACAGGAAGATGCGGGGAGGGCAGGAAGAAACAAGGAAACCCACGCTCTGCAGAAGAATCAATGGAGACAGCTAGAGACTGATTCTATGAAAAGATAAAGGATAACGTACACTTGACAAAAAAAGAAGAGGAGATCAGAGAAGTTCATACTAACACCAGGAAAAAAAGACAGATCTTTCTCATCTGGAATCTGCATTGCAAACAAGGGGAAAAACATGCCTGGGTAAAGTCTTTCTAAAAGATTATTAGAAGTAAGCAGTGAGTCTCTACGGAATGAGCAACAACAAAAAGTTACACTCTGGGTGCTGGTTCCGCAGCTCCCAGCTGCTAGGAACAAATAACCAATTGAAACTGCAGGGGCGCAACTGCAACTCTGGGGATGGTACATAGAACCTCAAGCACCACTGGGAGCTTGTACCCCAAACCTCTGCCCCAGCCTGGAGTCCCTTCCCACAACTGAACCGCCTCACAAGGCCTGCACCCTGCTCCCACGCACCCACTCCAAGCTCCTGTCCCAGCCCAAAGCCCCACCCTGCACTTCAAAGCCCACATCTCTGGCCCCACCTCACAGCCTGCATCCCCAGCCAGAGCCCTATCCACCTGATAGAAGCTCTAGCCCCAGCCCAGCGAAACTGATGGGGCATGGAGGTGAGCAAGTGATGGAGGAAAGGGGCATGGAGTGAAGAGGCCCTCAGAAGGGCCGGGGAAGGGATTTTTCTTTTTTTTTTTTTTGCAGTTATAAAGTCAGCAACCCTACATGGCAGTTCCTTCTGGCCTTAACTTCTAAGGGTAGAGGTTGAACCTCTCTCATTCGGCACCCTTGGGACCTGATTGGTGGCGGACAAGAGAATTTGCCAGTTCACAGAAGGTCAATATTGTCTAGAAGCATTATCATCTTCCGCAGCTTACTGGGTTCTTAGAAGAAATGTAGGGGTAAAATTAGAGCTAAACAACAGCAGAGACTACTGGGAGCCAAGACTGTTGGCTGGAAACAAATTTTATGGACCACGGGAAACTTGGCCATGCTCATAGTAAGTGGTTGCCCAGCAAACTACACTCATGATGGATTACAGATGTTGCCAAAACAGGAGAGTTCAAAATTAGAGAGGTTCAACCTGTAGTAAATTTAGTCTGTACTGAGATACTATATTCTTCCATCCTACACAACCAGTGGTACAGCAATCCTTGGGTCCAATTCAGTGAATGTGGCTGTGAAATATAAAGCTGAGACACAAAGTTAAGTGGCCTACAGAGGCCAGCAAGTTTTTCAGTTATTCTGTGTTCTACTACTCTTCCATATTGTGCAATATAAAAACATACAGCAATTGCATCAAACTATTTTATCACACTGAGTACTACACTTTACTTGAAGTCATTATCTGATATACATTTATCCAACGTTGTGAACACCCTGTAAATTAATATGCCTAAGAAGTTGCTCATTTTGGGTCATTAGACTGGTTAAGATTATATGTACAACCTTATGGTCTCCATTTATTGACTTTAAAAAAAATGTTGCACAACTAAACCATAAAAAAAAATTTAGTGATATTCAATGAATAAAGTTTTACAATGAGTCATAAAAGTTAAACCCAATTTTTACTACAACATTCAAGAAGCCTGCTCAGTGAATCACGAATCCCTGAAAGTTTCACTTTTGTACCTCAAAACCTTTTGACTCTTCAGGCTTTTAAGACAGATAAAAAATGTTTCTCCAATTCCTGAGGGCAAAAAGTTTGGTGGAGGGAAGAAATGCACTTGCGCACTCTCTCTCTCTCTCTCTCTCTCCCCACCCCCGCCCCCCAAGAACAAGTGAATCATTTTTACTCAAACTTTCCAAATCCCAGGGATCTGAGTTTGAAAAGTAAAATGTAAGGAAAGTCATAAGCAACTGAAAACAAAAAGGATGAGAACTGAATTTTTTATACCAATCAGCAGTCACTGCCACTCTTATCACCAGGGAATCTGATGGACCAGAGATCAATGCTGACTCCTCTGTTGTCAGACTGTGCTCTGGCACCAGCAGAGGAACCAGCATTGATAGAATGGGGATGAGGGAAACACGTTCAGGGGAAGAAGCAGGGTGGCTCCTGGCCCCACATCAGACACTGGAGCCCATTGGCTTCTAGGCTGCACCTCCAGCTCCCAGCCATGGGGCTCTGCATATTCCCTGTGCCTCTCATCTCAGGTGACCCCCACCTCGTCCCTCCTCCTCCCTGTCTGAATTTGAAGACCACAAATGAGCTATTTGCGGTGCTCCAGAAGCTCTGGGAGGACAGGGGATGGGGCAGGGTGCCAAGCAGCTAAGTGCAGGGCCCCAGATTTTCCCCCTGGGAATGCACCAGCTTGGGAGCACCAAAGAATGCCAGAGCAGGAATGTCTGCTTTACAGAGGTCCAACCTGAAGTAACAAAACTCCAGCTGACATAATCACTACATATGGTGACCTTCTCCAACATAGCATAGGGTAGTTATACTATTCAAATACTGTTAGCCCATGGGAAGGTATTCTTTACAGACAACAAACCCGTATTTTGATGTCCTAAAGCAAGATGTTAATTTTGAATCTAGATTATTACTCCATTTGTAATAACTGTACATAAAAAGCCCAAGCAGTGAGACAAAATGGGACAAAACATTTGTCAAGAGTACTACATTAGAGGTCTGTGTTAACCAACATCCTAACCTACTAAGAAAGAAGCTATACCAAGACAGTTTTGAGAGGTTCATAAAATAACTTGTCAACAGCTCAACAATTTGACAGTACTTTAGACACAAAGAAAGTTTTATTTGAATTCTATGTTGGCTCTGTGTGTGTGTGTGGTGTGAGAGAGAGAAGAGCTGCATTCTGTGTCAGAAAAGGAAGAGTGGATTAAAAACGCCTAAGTATCATGAGATTTGTTTCCAAACAATGACTGCATAGAAGAAACTTAGCTTTCAAAAGGGATTGATTTTTCTGTTTAAAAAGGCATGGCTCTGAAGAGCACTGCCCAGCATGATAAGGGTGCTAAATGAAGCAAGCAGTGAAGTGTTCACTTTCCCAAGTTCACATAATTGAACTTGGGGGGTCCAGCAGTACAAATGGGAGTTTCACAGAAGCAGCCCACACAACACATTGGGTAGCCACTGAACATATATTACATTAAAAGAAACCTACATTATTATTTCAATTAACAAAAATAAAGGTAAAAATTAGACTAGACAGAAGAGGTCAAGGCACAAGCTTGTTGAAAACCTGAAAAGCTGCAAATATTCAAAAAGCCTCTCAGAAGCATCCATCATTTCAAAAGATGAAAGGAGAGACCTGTGTCTTCAGTTTTATATCTGCTCTTCAACTGAAAAAACAGCTTTATAATGGATAGTGTAAGTACAGCACACCTGTGCCATTAAATATTTTTATGTCAACAGTTTAACTGTTTTAATATCTCATTCAATACAACTGCTCTGTGGAAAAATACTACTCCAATAACAGGAGTTATTTTCCCTAATATGTATGGTTTTAGAGCCTCTCTTGGGAGCAGAGGGACTCTGTTTTTCCATCTTCACCCTGTATTACCAGCAGTAGCATGTGACGTCCATGACAGAGGTGAGGTAAAAGTAAAAGAAGCTGGCTACCTTAGAGGGAAAGTAGTGACAAGTGAAAGTCAAATTTTGAAATTTCACACAGTATTTTTTATACAAGGCTTACCTCAAATGCTAATTGTTAGCCCATATTACTTCACAAGCAGAACAGCATCAAAATGTTCACTACTGAAAACAGGATGGGTTTTGAGCTGGAGGCACTGTGCCCTACAAGAAAGAAGAATTATACATAAGACTACTGATGACTATACAGCCTCAAGCAAGAGTCTTCACAACTACTGGCTTGTTGAATCTGAGGTGATTCCCCGATTTAACCCACCTCTGATGGTCATTAAATTCCAAGGCCAGAAAGCACAATTGTGACCATCCAGTCTAATTCTCTTGCGTAACGCAGGCTATAGAACTTCTCCCAAATAGCATAGCTTTTAAAATTGAAACTAAAAGTTTTTCCTCGACGTGTCCATGATGGAAAATCTACCACAACAACTCATTGCAAATTGTTCTGATGATTAATTACTCTCAGTTTGTACTGTATTTCCCATGTGAATTTAGATAGCTTTAACTTCCAGCCATTAGAGTCTGTTTTAGCTTCCTCTGCTAGACTAAAGACTCCATTATTAAGTATTTGCTACCCATGTTGACACTTACAGAATGTAATCAAGCCACTTCAGAAGCCTCCCTTTGCTAAACTACTTGGACTGACTATATTTACTCTACTCTACCACAAAACTAAAGCAAGTTTTCTAATCCCCAAAAAGTCATTCTTGAGGTTCTTCGCTGAATCCTCTCCAATTTTTCAACAAAATATACACTGTATTTAAGAAACTGTCACATCAGTACCATATAGAGGTTAAAACAGCCTCTGCTCCTACTCAAGATGCCCCTTTATTCATCCAAGGATCACATTAGACTCTGAGTCTCCAGTGTGACACTATGGCCAAACTGATCTGATTATCTACTACAACCTCTAAACCTTTTTTCAGAGTTGCTGTTTCCCAGAGTACAGTCCCTTCTTCTCCAATTATGGGCTCTGTTTTTTGTTCCCCAGATGTATATAAGTTTGTATAGGGCCTCCATCTCGAGAGACTGTGGTTAGCAGCAGCGGTGAAGATCTATGGGCAGTGTTTGACTCTGCAGCATCTCTCGTGGCTTATCTGGCCAATATTGGATTTGCACGATCAATTGCAATAACCGCACGTCAGTTTCTTTCCAAATTCTTGAGTCTGAGAGTTTTTCCTTCTAAGATGACATTCTTTTGTGTGGCTTGCACATATACCATAGAAGGACGATGTGCACCATTGTAGTAATCATCACGAGGTATTTTGATCTGATGATGTAGTTTCCCAGGATTTTGGATCAATGTTGAATTTTCTCACAGCATTTTTGCATGTATTCTTCAGTCTTAGCTTTGGTCTTCCTCTTGTTCTCAAACCACATGGCAGTTCACCAAAGAAGTTCTCTTTGGGAAGATGGTCACCCATTCTTCTCACACGACCACACCATATCATAGTCTTCTGCTGTTGAGGATCACTATGAGGCTGGGTGTGCCAGATCTTGACAGGACACCTGCATTTGAAACTATCTTGCCAGTTGATATTCATAATTCTGCTGAGGCAGAAAAGATGAAAGCTGTTCAATTTTTTTCTCCTGGTTCTAGTAGGTGGTCCATGACAGAACGATATAGCAGACTACTCAATACACATGCCTGGTAGATTAGCATCTTTGTTTTCACTGTCACCTTAGGATTGTTCCATGCTCATTTCGTACACCTGCCAAAAATAGTAGTTGCCTTCCTGATACTGATGTTCAGTTCTTTGTACATGGATAGTTTTGTGGTGACAGCAGATCCAAGGTAACAGAATTGGTGAACCACATCTAATGGGCTGTTATCCAGAATGACACTGGGTTGATGAGGGATACCTGGAGTGAACACAACAGTTTCCCTCATGCTTATGTCAAGGGAAAACAACTTGCTGGCTCTGGATAGAGAATCCATCCGAGACTGTAGCAAGTCTTCATTATGAGAGCTGCATCATCTGCAAAGAGGAGTTCCCTGATGCGGACTTTCTTGACCTTAGTTTTGGCCTTGAGCCTTGCCAGGCTGTAGAGAGACATCTAAACTTGTGTGGAGAAATACATTGCTGCGCGAGTTTTGAAATGTGCAATTTAGTAGAACTGAGAAGAATATGCTGAATAGAGTAGGGGCAAGAACACACCCTTGTTTGACTGTGCTGCTCCTTGCAAATGGTTTCAATGTAGATCCATCATATTGCTCTGTTGCTTTCATGTTTTTGTGAAAGGATGTTATGAGCCTGAGTAGGGTCAGTGGGCAGCCAATCTTAGTAGATCAGGACTGTACAGAGTATTAACCAACTATGTCAAACACCTTTGTTAAGTTAAATATTAAATACATATGAAGAAAAAGTATGACCAAATATTCAAGTCTGACCTGCTTGTTTCTTATTCCAATTTTCATTACTGAAATGTGAAACTTGCATACAAATTCATTAAATATATTTCCATCACATTTACCTATCGCTATCATTACTTAAAGTACAGTAGTCACTCCAAAGTTACTGGGGATGAAAAGTTTACAATGCTGAATCATGTTTGAGGCTTCCCTGTTGAAGCCATTTGTAAGTCAGGAGTGAGCTCTTTCATGTGCTCATTAGAATGAGTCCAGAGCGCAAAAACACTGCTACAAATAGAACCCCAGCTGGGAACTCATTACAGTCCTGCTTTAACAACACTGATTTACCAGTCCCATACTACGCCCAAGTCCACACTTTGTAATTTACAAAGCACTGCGAAACACTACACCTATCATGCAAATCTCTGCAGAATGGAGATATGACCAATGCCCAGCAAAATGCCATGGCTCTAGTGCAGAGGCCAGCAACATTTCTGAGGTGAAGCGCTGAAATGTGGCCTTTTGACATCTAGGTTCAGTCCAAGTTCCTGTGATACTTTTTAAAAGTTGCTAACAGCCATACTTACAACAGCTTCATTAATAAATTCAGATGCAGAGCTTTACCATTTAGGTGGTGGTTGGTAGCATTAGCTGGTCTTTTGTTAGTCCCCAGGATTAGGGAGAGAAGCAAGCTCCTGGCTGCATGGGGGAGGCAGGATGGGCTGAACTCAGCCTTGTGTGCTGATGAAAAAATCGGCTTGCGTGCCACTCTTGGCACCCATGCTGGGGGTTGCTGACCCCTGCTCTAGTGGAATGGGCTTTTACAATCATGCCCGTAGAAGACTCAAAACACAAGAGATAACCCTAATTTAAAAATCATGTCTGATGCCTTGGGATCTGGGGGGGAAAGCAAACATCTCAAATTCAGAGCTACAGAATTTTCCCTGCTGTCTTTTTGCAATGTAGGAAATAGCTAAAGACAAACAGACATTCTGCTCCACATGAAATAAAGTAGTAACTTTAGAAATGAGAACATGCTGATCTGATCACAAGGCTGGTGGAGACAGGGGTGCAGGAAACCTACAGGAAAAGACTATAAAATCACCCTCCATTTTCATGGGCAAAGCATCTAGCGCTTAGAAACCTACTTTCCAAGAAAGTGACAATCCACTCTGGCTCAACATTCCTATGACACGACAGTGAGATCTTTTGAAGAATTTAATTAAAGAGCCCAAGAAAGCATGGCCCTTAAAACTAAAGGCTCAATCCCAGTGTCCATTACAGAAGAACATTAAGTACGCAGAAGAGATCCTACCTAATTTCGTGTATAAACATACCTTTTTTCTCTAAGGTTTTAGATTTTAGATGGAAAAATTAGATCTGTATCATGTTCAAAAGGTGGGCATTGTCCATTTCCTCAGTTCCATTTTGGCTACTTGCAAGAAATTAAGGCGGAAGAAAAGCAAGTGAGATAAATCATAGCTAGTGAAAACTACTGCAATTCCTAACTTTCAAATCTCAGCACTGAACCAGGTACCGACAGAACTGAGGACTGTCCCAAACACATAGCTGAACACATTTGTACCTCAGCAACTTTGGCTGTATTCAGAATGTCTGCCAAACAGTCATCCTTTTGATCTCTGCCTCTAACCAAGTTTGCCTTCATTTACTTCACATTTCTCATGGAGCCCATGTGTGCCTAGTTGCTTATTCCTTAAGCAAAATAAGGCTGAATAGCGAGGAACTTCAGGCTTATTTACATGTACTCCACCACTGACACTCTTGTTTATTAGGACTATCATGGGATACAATGAAATTGGAGAACAGAATGGCTGTCTCTACACTGGAGAGTTCTGTCAACAGAAGGACCCTGACACAGTCTCGACAGAACTCTGCATTTGCCCCGACAGCGTTACCCCTTGAAAATTTGAGGAATGATAGGGCTTTCAGTTGCCGGGCAGCTGTTTGCAGAGCTGCCATCCAGCTTTCTGGCACCAGAAGGCAATGTAGTTGGGCAGCTCTCCGTCGACAGAGCAAGCCATGTGTAGCAGCCATCTGTCAATAGAAGTTCTGTCGAGATTTCTCTGTCAGTAACTTAGGTCGACAGATGCTTCTAGTGTAGGTGTAGCCAACAACTAACTATAAGGAAAAAGTTTCTTGTTAAGAGGCAATTGCTCCTGTACAGTTGCTGACAGGAGACCAAGAGATCTCTGTGCAGTGATGCATGACTAGATAGTTACTTTTTCCCTTGTCCAGCTCTTCCAACAATGAGACTCACTGCATCTGAAAATACCATAATGCCAAGTTATGGATTTACTGACTTATTGGAAAAACAGCTGTTGTGGACAGCAAATAACTGCTTTGCTTCCACAGCTGCTGTTAAACACATCATGGGGATAAGAGAAAAGTTGAACACAGGGAACAATATCCAGACAAGAGGTCAAGTTCTACCCAAACTGGTATTTCCCTTGTTATGAAAGAGAGATTTAAATAAATGCTTCAAAAACAAAGCCAAAACATTTACATTCCTTTTTAAAATGGCATCCAGCAATACCCAAATCATCAGTTCCTTAAAAAAGCCTATACCATGGTATGTCTACATGTGGGCAGGGAATGGATCTAGCTTCTGATTAATGCTATATGTAGATCTTCCTCTACCTTTACCTGCCCAATTTTCAGTGCCCACCTAAATTTATTTTTCCACATTCTCAGACAAAATTATGTATTAGAAGCAAAATAAAAGACACGAGAAAAGGAAATGCAGCCATAGAAGTTCCTGCTTTCCCCTTCCTCCCATTTTTATTTACTCTCATGCATATCTACACGATTTTTTCTCTGCCCTGTAAGGTACAGGCTATCAGGACTGGAGTTCTCATCAGCCTTGTCCCCTGAAAAGGCCAAGCAGGAAAAACCTAAGTTAAGAAGAAAGTGCACTTAAACAAAAAAACAAACAAACAAAAAAATCACATTGTTAAGCAATATATCCTTCCATCTCCTGGTTCCTACTTGCTTGTTGATTCTAAGGCACAGCTATGCAGGCACTGCCTCCTTTTCTGTCTTTTTTACCTAAAAGGAAACTAGATTTCCCTGTTTAAATAGTCCTTGTAATGCTCATAGTAAGGTAGAAGGAGAGGAGGTTTACAAGCTATTTTTTTCCCCTCAACTAAATCTTCGTAATGCTCTTTCCTTCTCTCTTCACCCACCTCCACAAAAAAAAAATTACACTTATGTACTCATACAAAAAGCCCATTTCAGCAAGGCCAAACCTTCAAGTTCAGAGATAAGCCAATAGGATAAAAACATTTTCAAAAGAGAGCTTCAGATGAAATTTAATGCCCATTTTCTGATTTTAGACAGTTACCCAAAGACTATTCAGAGATCACATATAGCACGTGAAGTTTCATGAAAGTCCTTGTTTTTATTTATTTTTTTTTGGAGGTGGGGGGAATTAGTTGGGTACAAGGCTTTGTGCAAAACTTGCTTCAACCATATCTATTGCTACCAACAGTCCATAACTGTACCCACTTACTGGCTACTCTCTGCTGCAGCATATGCGAAGCTGTTTGCCCATATGTGCCAGTGAGAAAAAGCTGGAGCCCATGTAATGGGATTCTCTCTTTAAAACTTAGAAGCCCAGCCTGACAGACATGAAATTTAAGCTGCCTTGAGGGAGTGTTGTTTCTGCAGCTGGTTGTCTGGGTGTGGGGCTTTCTGCACCTACTTTAAGGCATCTGATGCTAATTGAGAATATTTGGCAAGAATGTGTAGTAAGCAGGGTGACAAGCATCAGGCCTAGAAAAGAATACTGAAAAAGACCACTTCCGCCATGAGACATCTGAGGACTGACAGAAACTAAGAACTGCTAACCCTCATGTCGCTGGGAGCCTCCCGGAATTGGGCTTGAGCTCCCAGAGGCTCCTGAAGCCAAACCAGGAGATTGGCTGCCAAAAGCCCAGCAGTGCTCAGATAGGTTCCCTGCCTGCTTTGCTTCTGTGCCACTCCCAGAAGAGGCAGGCATGTGCCTCTCTGGGGCTTACAGGCAAGCAAGCAAACAGGGCCCTCCATGCGCTGCCCCAGTCCTGAGCAATGACTTCACGGTGCCCATTCACCAGGAGCAACTGCAGGGCCAGTGCCTGCAAGCCAGGGCAGCACAGGGAGCGCAGGGGCAGCAGAGACTTCCTGACAACCTCCAGGAGCAGCACAGAGCGATGGCAGGCAGGAAGTCCACCTTAGCCCACTGTGCTACTGGCCAGGACTCAGAGCTGCTCAAGGTAAGCACCACCCACAGCCACAGCCTGCATCCTGATTCCCTCCTGCACCCACCCTCCCAGAGTCTGCAGTCCATACTCCCTCCTGTACCCCCAGAACTCCCTCCCACACTCTCCAAACCTCTCAGCCTCAGCCCAGAGCCCACACTCCCTAAACACACCCAAACCGCTGCCCCATCCTGGCAACAGTGAGTGAGGGTGGCAGAGAGAGAGAGAGAGAGAGAGAGTTTAAACTGGTTAGCTAATTGAACAGAGTTTTGCCTCCCTAGTCCAGAAATGCCTCTGAAATAACGAGCATTGATTGAATCTTGGATTATTGTATTAGTTTAAATAAAAAAACAAAACAAAAAAAAAAAAACCCTTTCTGTAACATTTATAGGTCTACTAACATTCCTTCAAAATACTCTCCAAAGGTATAAATATATACACATGTACACAAGAGGAGTTTTTGCTGAGCTTTCACTACTTTACATTAAGGCAAGACCTCTTTTCTGCTCAAAAAGTTGTACATAAACTCAAAGGGTATGTCTATACTTCCCTGGCATTCAATGCTCCATGATTGAGCCTCGGGAGTTAGATTTTGCTGCATCACAAAATTGATCTCTCTTGGCCTGGCTGTTGACCCTCGCACTCCATGCTATCACATAGAGTAAGGGACATCAGCACAAGCCTGAAGAGCCCCAGTAGTCACAAGGGAACAAAGTCAATCCTGTTATGTTGATTTTAGCTATGCTAATGGCATAGCTAGAATTGCATATCTGGGATAAACTTTGTTCCCTAGTGTAGACCAGGCCTAAAAAGGGACTGAAATTATCTCTGTGAATCAAGTCTAAGCAAGGAAGATTAGGAACACACCCACTTTCAGAAACATGCTTTAGTTTACAGTTTTAGGTTTCTTTAGGGTGTTAGGGGTAGGACAGGAGCTGGCATCAGTAAAGGAAACTTTTCTGCTGACATTTTTTTGTGACTATTAGAGGCTTCATCTGGATAAGATTTGCTTATACACTGAGAGGACATATGTGCAACCATCTGGCTAAAATATTACAACATTAATTGGCCATTTTATACGGTAAGCATCAATTAGAGTGGATGACAAAATGGGTTCAAGTTTTCTGTTCGGAGAACCATGTGTTTATTTGTACCACAAGAAACGTAGCATCAGCCCGGCTACCAAATAAGGAAGTTGTTTCTCAGTGCAATATATGAGTGCATGCAATCCTTCCCATTACGAAGCAAGTCAAACTGACTGAACACAGTGGGCTTGTGCCTTCTAGGAATAATAGCTATTGTAGAGCAAAAAAGACTCGATTACGCATATTTAAAACTGAGCATAAGCAGAATGGTGACCAAGAGTCAGTAAAAGACGCAACCAAGACCGATGCCAAAAACCCATGAACAAAGTTCATTAGAATATATACTTGAGTGACAAGCCAACAGGCCAGCCTTTAACATGCCAAACTGAATTAGTGTCAAAGATCATGAGACTTTGCTTGTTTACAAGTTCATTTAATATCACGTCACAGGTAGAGTGGGGCTGGAAACTGGCTACTTCTGTGACTATTTGAACTGGCATTTGTACTTTTTAAAGTCACCCCTGAAAAAGCTAAAGGCTGAACCTCCCTTAATCTGACACTCTTTGGTCTGGCAGGACCTGTACTTCAGCATGATTTTAATTAGCCTGATTTCCACTTATCATGGGTGTGCTCAAATTTCTCCACAGTCCCATGAAGTTTGTTTACAGCCATCAGTCCTGGCTCTCAAGATGTAATGTGCTGTTATTTAGCAATAACTTACCTAAATGTCTTTTAAGAGCCCAGGCAGTGGAAGTGTTGGTAATGCTGCTAGACCAAGGGCTGGCAACCAAAATAGCAAGAGTTTTTTTTTTTTTTTTTTTTTTTGGACTTTGGAAAAAACTCAAGAGTCACAATGTATGTGAATAAGACTATTAGCAACATTATGAAAACACGGATAGTTTCATATCCCACAATGCACTGAAACATATTAAAGGGGGAGTTATCCAATGTTGCGAGATCATATTTCATTTGCTATTTAGCTATGAGAGTTGCTCATTGTTGGGCTTCTAGACTTCCACAACTTATCAAAAATAAATCAGGATTTTTTTTTTTTTTTTTTAAACTTTGTAATTATAGTGTTGGGAGCCACATAGACTTCCTTCAAGAGCCACATGTGGCTCTGGAGCCACAAGTTGCAGACCCTTGTGCTAGACAATATGGACCTCAAGTGGCTGGCAGCTCCAACCTTTGCTTGTTACTACAGCTATGGGCTGCTCAGAGGCAGGAGCAGTACAGTGGGGAAACTAAGACATAGTAGAAAACATGTCAGAAGAAAAGGATGGACTTCCAGCCATGTGAAGAAAATGTCCAATTCCAGATGCTAAGTGTTTTAGCTAAGATAGGGGCTGGTGGAATGGTACAGACACTTCCTTTAACAACCATATTAAAAGCCTCTGGTTTTAAGAAGAAAAAAGTTAAACCCTCCTACCACTGTGTCAGTACCCCTCACAGTCTTAGGCCATGTCTATACTAGCCCCAAACTTCGAAATGGCTACACAAATGGCCATTTCGAAGTTCACTAATGAAGCGCTGAAATACGTATTCAGCGCCTCATTAGCATGCGGGCGGCCGCGGCGCTTCGAAATTGACGCGGCTCACCGCCGCACGGCTCATCCCGACGGGGCTCCTTTTCAAAAGGACCCCACCCACTTTGAAGTCCCCTTATTCCTATCTGCTCATAGGAATAAGGGGACTTCGATGCAGGCGGGGTCCTTTCGAAAAGGAGCCCCGTCGGGGCGAGCTGCGTCAATTTTGAAGCGCCGCGGCCGCCTGCATGCTAATGAGGCGCTGAATACGTATTTCAGCACTTCATTAGTAAACTTCCAAATGGCCATTTGCGTGGCCATTTCGAAGTTTGGGGTTAGTGTAGACACGGCCTTAAAGTGACAGCCGTTATAGCAGTCTTCAGATTTATTCCCCCCACCCTCAGGTACTGCCTCCTCATAATGCTATTATGGTCTGTCTGTCACAGTCCCTTTTGGCCAACAATTCTTTCACCCATTCTTTGCTGTTTCTCCCTTCCCAGTAATTTAGAGACTACTTTTCTAGGAAAAGCTGAAGAGACTGGCTAGAGAAAACAAAACTGACTACAGCATGACAGAATTATTCATGAAAATACCTCCCCCTCTGCCCAGGAGTGAAGCAATTGATTTTTTTTTTTTTTTTTTAAATTGACGCTCTCGGTTAGATACTCAGGGAATTGAGTGTGCTATACTAGTCACAGAGGTGCATATGTAATTTCTCTATGGTGCCAAGATTAGGTTTATATAGATCAGGGGTAAGGATGATTCCTGTAAATAGCATGGTGTATACAATAGTGGATCCCCTCAAAAAAAAAGTTACCGCAATGCAAGATTAGCGTTTGAGGTGCATGCTGGAGAAACTGTGTACATATACACACACTAGAGTTAGTACTGAAGAGTGTTTTCAGCTTCTTCTGCTACTTGCCAAGTACCACCCTTAATTAGGAGCCATTAAAAGCAGGAAACTCAAATGAAAGCATAAGTCACGAGACATTAAATTTGCAGGGTCCCTCCCCCCCACTGTTACTAGTGGAATATAGCGTCTCATAGAATATTTCAAGATCTTATGAAACAGCATTCTGAAAGAAACTCTGTAGTACCATGAAGAAGTTCCCATCATACACTGACCTCTAGTGTAGTAAATAAAACTTGAGACCTCAGGAATTGTTTCAAAGCTTTACAAAATGTTTAGGAAGTTATTTCCAAAATGCCATGCTTTGCAGACAATACAAAGAGACTGAGGTCAGATAGCTCCTATAGGATTACTCACATTTAAAAAAAAGAACTGGAGAGAAAACTTTTCAAAATAAGCTATAAAATTTGGAATGCCTTAATGATTCAAACTGCTGCTGTGTTTACATAATGCATGCCACATCAAAGCTGCACTTGACCACTTTGAGCACCAGCTTCATTTATTTGTTTTTAACTCCCACAGATGCTGTGAAGTACAGCAGGCTCACTGAACTTTACAAAAACAGTTAAATGAAATAACCAAAAGCCAGACTGGCTCAACCACTGACTCCAGTAATCTCACAAGGGAGTCCACAAAACAAAAGAGTCTGAGTTTTGCCTTGTAAAAGCTTCCACACACTCCAAAAGCATCAGGTGAGTAAAGTGCACACATTGGCTGTGTCTACACTTAGAGAAATCTTCGAAAATAGCCATGCTTATGGCCATGTTGAAGACTACTGCTGAGGGACTGAAACCCACATTCAGCGCCTCATTAGCATGCCGCCGGCTGCGGCACTTCGAAATTGCTGCTTTTCGCTGCTGCGCAGTTCATCCAGACAGGGGTCCTATCTGCTGATAGGAATAAGGTGATTTTGAAGTTGGCGGGGTCCTTTTGGAAAGCACCCGTCTGGACGAGCTGCGGGGAACGAAAAGTGGCAATTTCGAAGTGCCACTGCTGGCGGCATGCTAATGAAGCACAGAATATGCATTTCAGTGCCTCATTAGTATTCTTCGAAATGGCCATTAGCGTGGCTATTTTGAAGATTTCTCTAAGTGTAGATATGGCCATTATAGCCATTTAGCCATTATAGCCATTTTTTGAACACAAAAAAAAAAAAATGCTTAGAAATGAATCACCCCGTTTCCTTCAAACATGAGACAAGGCTTCATGAAGAAGCACCCCACGAACACGTGAGTCAGTAAGGGTGTGGGACTCTTTTTCCGGGACTTACTGCAGACCAATTTTTGAGAATGCCAGAAGTTTGTTATGAAGGTATTTTTAAAACCAAGACTTATGTTTTAAGTTATTTAACTTGAAGAGGCAGGTGTGCTTTGACGTGCTTCTGAGGGAGTGGCTGACGTGCAATGGCCACAGTGGAATCTGGATTTTATCCTGTGAGGCTGCTTTATTTAAAATACATTTTGCTTTTCAGTACATATCTTTATCGTTGCTCTAACTTAAAAAAAGGTCCAAATGGAGAGAGTCTTAAAACTCAATGGCTATGCTGAATCCATGACAGCTCACTTTCCTAATTCTCCTGTGGGTGTTCTGTAACACACTGACCCTTAGGCTACATCTACATTAGGCAAAGTAAGTTGACCACAGATATGCAATTCTAGCTATGACAATTATGTTGCTAGAATCAACATATCTGTGCTCAGCTAATTTGACCCTCCCTAGCAGAGAAAGTCAACAGGAGAGGTTCTCCCATCAACATCCTGTACTCCTCACATCTGGTGAGGAGTACAGGGGCTGACTGTGACCCCCAAGAGGTCGGTTTTGTGCGTCCCTACTAGATGCACAAAATCAAACCCCCAGAAGATTGACCCTGAGCAGGTCTTCTGGGGTAGTGTAGGCACGGCCTTAGATAGTGAGCGTACAGCTACACTCTAGGGCCATGTCTACACTAGCCCCAAACTTCGAAATGGCCACGCAAATGGCCATTTCGAAGTTTGGGGCTAGCGTATACACAGCCTAGGAGTTTACAGTGGCGTTGCAGTAAGCGGTCTAATGCAGCCACGTTAAGCCAACATGAGAGAGAGCTTTCCCCATCTGCTGAATCACCCTACCCACATAACTAGCCGAAACTATGCTGGGAGAAGCTCTCCCACTGACAATAGTGCTGTCTGCACCAGTGCTTACGTCAGGGTAACTTATGTTGCTCAGGTGACCAACATGAGTTATGCCACCATAAGCTTTAGTGTGGCCAGCCCCACTCCCACAAAACATACTCGTTTCTATCTTTGATCTCATTCTCAGCCCTCCCTTCAAAGTAGCCAAGTTATTCAGGAACTGCTTCTGAATCAAGTGACCTTTTCAAAGTGTTCAGATTTCCTTGCTCACTTCCTCTGGAATTCATGGACATACACAGCTATGGTTGAGCCAAAATATGTTGTTATCTACTCTGCAGAGCAGAAGCACTTATGAAATCAGCTATGACTTCCTAAACAATTACTTAACTTTGAGTCAAATTTCCTAAGTTATGCAGCTATTCTTACCTCAAAAAACCGAGGAACGCTAATGTTATGCGCCCATTCTCAGTTAATCTTAAAACAAATTAACACTAAATTGTCAACAATGCTAAAGTCAAAGTGAGAACTGTAACCGCCAAAAAAGCCATTGCTGTTTCTCAGTATAGTAAAAGTCCAAGATACGAACACCAGAGTTAAAGTGACCAACCAACCACACATCTCAGGCTACATCTACACTGACTATGGAAGATTGACTGCTTAGGTTCGATCTTACAGAGCACCATTTAATACATGAGCAAAATGGAGTATTCTGGGGTCAACAGTGACTCTGGAACTCCTCACAAGCCACAAGGATTAAAGAAGGTTGATGGGAAGAGTGGTCCCATCAACCTCCTGCCATGAAGACAACCGTGGAAGTAGATGGCTGCAAAGTTTATTTTTGGTACACAATTGGTATGCCAAAAACGACATAGCACCTGTCAACCTTCTGGGCGAGTGTAGCCGTAGCTGAATTTGGAACCGAAAATACACACAGACAGCAGCAGACAGGGCAAAATTAAAATAAAATAAGAAATAAAAAAGACAAGCAGTACAGTATTGTATTAGAATGTAAAGTACTAAAAAGGAAAAAAAAAAACAAAAACCCAGTACTTTTCCTCTCCTTAGTGAAGTTTCAAAGCTGTATGAAGCCAGTGTTCAGTTGTAAATTTTTGAAAGAACATAAATTTGTTTTGTTCTGAGTCATGTTTCAGGTTCTCTGAAATTGCAAATTGTTGGATTTATAAAAGACTTTTTTTCATGGGAAAAGCAAATGGATGACATAGGTCAACCATTTTAACTGCCAGCATACAAAACTTAAAGAAAATGGACAAAGGAAAATATTAAACAAAACAAAACAAAAAACAAAACAAAAACAAACACACCAAGTCGCACAATTTATTCCCTTCCCCTCACTGCTACCTTTCCCCTAAGAGGAATGCAATAAATAAATCACATGAATAGGACGTGTAAAATACATCAGCTCTTTTCTAAGCTTTGTGCTCAAAACCTTAGGCTTAATAGAATTTAAGCCATAAAGGACATAGCTCAGAATACACTGTGAATCTGGTTAGTGACTAATCATATAACCCCAGTGCAGGAATTTTTTGCATGATACATTTTATATACTACAGTGATGAATTGTCAGTAAACATAAAAAATTGACCTGGTTTAATTGAAGTACTTATTCAATTCCATATAAGGGATTTGTTACAAAGATAAGAATCTGACCTATCAGAAACCTTGATTAAAACACAGACTCTTTAACCTAAACACTACTGTCACTGATTAGATCCTTGTCTGTATGCACAGTAATCCAATAAAACAAGATTCCCAGGAGAGCATCAGAAGTTAATTGCATATTCTTGGCCAGCAGTACACAACTCACTTGTGAAACATTGAATTCAAAACTGTAACTTACCTGGAGGTCTTCAAACCATATCAGGACATACTTGAGTATTAGACTTGGTCTATACCCTGCTCAGTGGAACCAGCGCCAGAGAGCCAACGTTCCCTGGGAGGGTCTGTTATTGGCAGGGCAGGAGTGAAACAGCGATGGTGGGATTGTCGCTTGAAGAAATTCAGCCGCACAGACATAGCGGTGTATTGGGATTAATAAAGCTTTAATAAAGCTTGTTCATCCACACCACTTCACTAGCTTTCAGCATCGGACTTTGTGAGTGAAATACGGTGGCAGTATCCGAGTTGTGAGTTGTCACCAGTGCAGCAGTTGGCAACACGAGCTATGAAACTTTTCTGAAGTTCCCCAGAGCTCTGGATTTTGCAGGCACAATCCTAGTGCAGCAGTGGACTAGGTAGGAGGAGGTATTTGAGCTTCACAGAGACTTGGTCCTGCAGGACAACAGCAACGGGAAGGTAAAGCTGTCACTTAACTCAATTGCTCCAGGGGTAATTCTGCACCAGAAATTTAAAAATTCTGTCCCCCAGAAGTACTTTGTGGGGAGCAAGGAAGACAGTGCGGCAGTACTCTCATGACTAAAGATTCGTAACAGTTCTAGGAGCCCTGGGAACTTACTGCACTCCAGGGCAGAATGAAGTTGTGGAGCCACACAGGTTTCTCACTTGAGATGACCAACATGAAAGGGAAAGGAGAGACTCCGAATGTTACTGCCTTCTGCATGCTGGGAACCTGACAGACAGATCTGGGACAGAACAGTCCGTGGCACCAGAGATCAAGCACTGGCAGGAGTGGCTGTTCCAGGAAAGCACTCTCACATTCAACAGATGCCTATACATGAGGCAAAACAGGAGAAGCCTCAAGAGAAAGGAAGAAAGCCATAGGAGGCCCAACACACATGCAGTGAGACGACAGTGCAGGAGAGCAGGTGGCCAGAGTTCCTTGCTCGTAGGGAGGCACATTTGCTGAAGACGACATGAGCAGATAAAGGAGAGTTTCCTGCACTAAGACAGCATTTCAAGGAGTGTAGTAAAATTGACCATGTTAGTAGTGTGCGCACAAGAGCGGAGAAGGTCTCAAAGATTCAGCCAAACCTATACATTAGGAGGATACTCTGCATCAAACAGTGATGAAATCTTGACACTTTCCTTGTGTATGAGAGCCTATCAAGTCAGGCTGTCAGGATAGGAAAGTAACAAGGAACAATATCAGCCTTTATGCCAACAATGTTAATAGGGAAACACCCTATGAAATTTCAGCTAGGTCATGGGGCCTCTTGCAATTGGGGCATTAGAATCTACTTCATCTCATCACAAAGAGGAAGAGCAATTTCATAGTGAACAAAAGTATAACGCAGTCTGTATAGTGCTGAAAGAGTGACCTCATCCTAACTAATGTGAAAAATAACCAGATGGTACCAACTGCAGCCTGTGGCAGTGGATGGTATTCCCTCTGGCAAAAACACAGCCAGAGAAGAGCAGCACTCGGGGAAGCACTTTATGGCAGTGTGCAAGAAGCAGGAGTCGTCCCATGGGCAGTGGAGACAGCTTTAAGGTAAATGGGGACTCTTCAAAGATGACAGGTGCCCGGAAAAAAAGATGCAACTGGAGACAAGTCACAAAATGGAACCTGTGTGCTTACTATGAAGGAGAACTCCAGTGGCACTAGGTAATCCAGTAGGCAAGAACCCCAGATGTCATCAGAAGATGTTTTGATGCCCATCTACTGAGGCCTAAGCAGAATTGTTTTGGTATAGAAGCCATTACATAACTGCTCTCTCTCATTTCATATATTTGCAGTCTGATGTGAGCAACGGATTTTGACACAAACCTGGAAATGGAGTCCAGCAACTGACAAGCTTTGCAACACCTTTGGGTCTCTACAGATGGATGTGCATGCTGACTGGCAGAAGCCCTGCTCCTAGGTCTGCCTGGCCTGAAAACAATTGTAAGTAATATCCTCCTTGTAGTTGAGGGGTTTCCTGATGTAGAAGCTGAATACAACCCTGGCAGAAAACAACAAACTTATCCTTGCTTTGCTGAAGAAAAAAAAATAAAAATAAAAAAAAATAAAATAAAAAAGCCACCACAAACTCACTCCAGAAAAAGGACAAGTCAAACAGCATGAGGTGACAGATACTGGGCATTTTCTCAATGTAAGCAAAATAAAAGCAGATCCCAATAAGATGAAGGTGGGGGCAACATGCCAGCTTCAGATGATGCAAAAGGGGTTCAGCTCTTCATAAGAATCAAAATTCTCTGTCCCACACCCGTCTGCAGTAGCGGAACGCATACCTCAGCTCACAAGTCACAATACTGAATGGGACACATAGCAACAAATGGTAGTGGATACCTCTGTCCTGTAGTCCTGCCAATCAGGAGAGCTCCTGACACCCCAACAGGAGTATCTGAGGAAGGAGTGGACAGGCCTCTTTTGCAGGAGTGGCAAGTTGCTTATGCCAGCAGAGCACTAACAGGGGGATGCCCAAATAGAAAGAGCTTCTGGCTGCAGTGTTTGGATTAGGTCAAAGCCCATTAGTATACCTATGGCCAACAAGTAATAGTACAGTAAGGTCAAACTCAGGAGGCAACCACGGCCAAACAGACTGCAGCTTATGCTTATGGCAATGTTCCTCCAGAGCTATCAGACAGAGATCAGATATCGTCCAGGATGTTAACTGCAGCTAGTGGATACACTGGGCTCAGCGAGCTGGAGGACAGGGATTGAACAAATCAAGCCATTAACCTGCTGCCCTATCTCCCTCTTTCAAAAGTGAAGCCGATGGGTATCAAAGAGGAAGCTGAAAGAATACAGACAGAGTGATAGTGGCAGGGTGGCCAGCAGACAAAAGGCTGCTAGTAATAGGAGAAAAAGATGAATTGAATGTACAGGATAGAGTAATGTTAGAGGACAAAGAGCTCTTATCCCTGCTTCTTTTTGCCAGGATGCAATGTAAAACACACAAAACACACCATTGACTCCCATCCCCAAAAAACCCTCTCCCCCCTTCCTCAGACCACACAGAGTGCACCTCACACCTAAGCATTGCAAGCCCGTGTAAGACATGAACCGCAAGTGCATTTACCACACCAGGAATGAATAGAGCACTCAGCTTCTTGATAAAAAGAGTGACACCTGCCAGTCACATGATAATCATTCTGGTGGGTACCATATGATCAGCCCAAGGGAAAGTGTGGGAGCACAGGTACTTACCTACTGTCAGGAAAAGCAATACTTGGACTACAGTGGATTAATATTCACATTTTGGGAGACCAGACAAGGAGCATTGGCCATGGAAGCAGGCACCCTTGTGAGGATCCAGCCATAAAAGAGAGATACCATGAGGCATTAACTACTGGAGTCAGGAGGCGTGCAGTGTCACCCAGTTCACACAATGCATCCACACAAGAGAGACAAGTGATCCAAAAGTAACAGGAGGCAACTACCAGAGAGCATACACGGAACATCACAGAATGGAACTAGAGAAGCAGGAGATGCCACAGATAGGTCAGCTTCTGGTGTAAAATGGTGCCTTCAAAAGGCAATTATCTCAAATACTGTGTAGCCAGCTGAGTGTGGCAAAACAGCTTACCTAGGTGCTAGCAACCTTTGGTAGAAGGAACAAAAGGCAGGGGTCTGGGAGTCAGTTATTTGTTCTAAGTGTTTATATTACAACATTTGTAAAAAAACAGGGGCGATATATTCTGTATCACTGGAATTAGTGTCAGGAGGGCCAATATTCACTGTAAGGACAGTTATGGGCAAGAACCCAGCGGAACAGAGACCATGTGCATTAGTCTGGAAGCAACTGAGCCACATGGGCAGAGCAATACATAAGAAATTTAATAAAAACTTTTAAACCTATATTCAGCAACACTCTCAACGAAACATGATCTACACCAATGGTTCCCAACCTGGGGTTCACGAGGGTCTTGCAGGGTCCATGAAAATAAATACATTTATAATGATCACAGAAAATAAGTTTTAGATAAACTGCAATGTTACAACCAATTTTTAAATTAAATAAATATCTTCCAATACTGTTATTAATTGCTGTCCGAAAAAAAATACGTTTGTAGTTTCCTATTTGTGTACATAGTGGCTAGAATTGGCTTTGATGGAGGTTTGCAAACAAACAATTTAGGGGACCAACTGAGGGTCCACAGTACTGAAAAGGTTCAGACCCACTGGCCTACACCACAAAATTTTGATAGCGCAACTATATGTGCTAGGAGTATGGAAAGACCACAGCCCGGACCTGATTTAACTATGTTTGGAAACTGTCCTCCCACCCAATGTAGGTGATGCCATACAAACAGAAGAGCATTTCTGAAGGCATAGCTCCTATCATTTTGGAGGCCCTATGGCTATGCTGCCAAAAGAGCTCCTTCTGCATCTCTGATGTGGCTATGCGGGCAAAGCCCCAAGGTTCTGTAATAATGACACCCCTCAAAGCACATAGTAGGGGAACGGAATGGATCAGTTCAATCATTAGCATCTTCCAGCATAAGTAGGAGACCTAAGAATGCCATCCAATCAGAAGATATGAGATGACAACTCACAGGAAGTTAGTGCTAATCCTGTGCAACCTCTTTTCCACAGTTTCTTGTAATAACTCCTTTCAGAAGGATACCTGGTCCAAGTATTAAGCTTGCATTACACAAAAGCAACTGGAGTAATTTTTATCTCCCTTATCAATGGTACATAGGTCAGGATTTCACAAAACAAAGGAAGTTTGCAGTACAGTCTACAAAGGCAAGAAGGGACTATACATAATCAATGCGTGTCTAAACCAAGTATCTGAAAGGCATCCACGCACAACAGAGACAAATGGAAATAAACAAAAGCATGCTGGTTTCCAAGAGCTAAGTACAAACCACAAACATAGTACTGTACTTCAAAGCAGAAAGATGCATCACCACTAAAAGTTTGCTTCCTAATCCATTATTCCTTATCCATCTATTGCCTTCACGTTTGTAAGAAGACTGCAGAAGAGGGAAAAGCTGAAATTCATGCAGCTTTGCAAGTCCTCTAATCAATCAACGTGACACATGTACCACCAATGCCATCTCAAACCAGCTACTTGGGGCGGAAGACGACGGTGCAAGTAGTCTCCCAGAATAGTTATGGCTGGGCTCTGCTTGTCAGCTGTCTCTCTCCTGTGCCTTCAAACAAACAGCCGCCCCCCACCCCACCCCCAAGCCATCTGGAAGAAGAAAGGAGGCATAGTGGATGGGGAATATATGCCTTTCCTCCTCTCACCTCTACACTTATCTATCCAGCATTCAATAGTGAACCTCAAACTGATAAATGCATTTGAGGTTATAGTCAGACTAGAGAATTGAACAGCCCCAAAACAGTAACACAAAGAACAATGTCACTTTCTTAGCAGAACTGGAATATAAGGCAGGAAACTTTTGACAGCAAGATGTATTAGCCTGGGGAAAAAGGAAGTGCTGGAAACCAGTCACTTGACTTTTAAACTAAACTACACAGAACAGTAGGAAGCATGTTGTAGGGAACAATTCTGCCTGAGTAAGGGAACAGAGTTAGTCTTCCAATAACACTGGTTAGCCATTGAATAGAGGACTTTATACAACTGTAACTCCATTTGTAACTCTGGTTTTGTAGAAAAAACAAAACAAATCACAGTATAAGTCTGTGGTGTCCAACACACTACCCACAGGAAGCTATTTGTCCAGTTCAGTGTGGCTAGTTGGCTTGAACAATAATATATTTTCAGAATAATGTGGCTAATTCACTTTAGCAGGAGCCACTAAAAGTGGGCTAACAATTCAGAACTGGTTGGACACCCTGGGTGTAAGTAAACCTGTTCAATTCATAAACAAGCCTGGGTATAATTCACTCAAGTAGATTAAACAATTGTAGTACAGGCTACTTAGCAGTTCTCAGCCAGGGGTCTGCAGTCCCCTGGGGGGGGGGGGTCTCAGGGGGTCCCTGAAGCGCCAATCCATGGTACTCTTCCCCCCATCCACAGGGCAGAAGCTGAGAATGGCACAGGCAGAAGCCCCAGTCACTGGTGCCTTTACCCCCACCATGGGGCAGAAGCCATGAGTGGTACGAGGCGGAAGCCCCAAACTCCTCCCCCCCAGTGAAGTTGGAGTGGCAGCAGCTGAAACCTGTGTCCGTACCGCCCCTGCCCACTGAATGCTGGCAATGCTAGATAGGAGCAGGGCAGGGCGGGAGGCTCACTTGACAGCTTCCAGGGAGCACTGTGAGCGCAGGCCAGAGAAGCAGAAGGCAGCTGGCCAAACAGAACTGGTAACTACCACCACTCCCCAGCTGCCCTCTGCTCTTCTCAGGGCCAGGCCACATTGCTCGCTGCCACCTAGCGAGCAGGGGCTGGGCAGAGCCCTCTGGGAGCAGCCATCAACACACAGCTGTTGAAATGGGTCAGGGTGGAGAAACATTCCGTCCCTAGATTCTGTTGCACAGAGTGGGTCTAAGCCCTGCTGGTCTTTGCCCCTCCGAAATCTCAAGTCAATCTGTGGCTATGCCCAAGGGTCCCCCTTCTAGCCCAAAATGCAAGTCCCCATGACCCTTGCTGGGCCCTGAAGTTTTTACAGCTTGTTTGAGGAGGGCCTCAGAAAGAAAGCCTGAGAACTACTGATCTAGTACATAAGATTTCATAGCTCTATATACTCGTCTTACCCTTGCTATCCCCACTCTTAGGCTGTGTCTACACTTCCATTCCTCTTTTGAAAGAGGATTTACATATCTGGCACCTCATTTGCCTGTTTGCAAAGAGATTGTTTTAAAAGCTTAAAAAAAAGCAGTGTAGACGGGGCTCTGTGAAAGAAAACCCCATCTTTGAAAAAAAACCAAAAAAAAAAACCCTTCCTTCCATTTTTTAATGGGAAGAAAGGTTCTTTTGAAGGAGCTGTGCCTAAGCTGCTTTTCTTCTTTCAAAATATATATAAATCTGCACCTCATTTGCATTCCTCTTTCGAAAGAGGAACGCCAGTGTAGATACAGCCTTACCATTTCTACTCAAGGTCAGTAGGTGCTGCTTACTACTTCATACACCTTCAAGTATATGTCTTGTCACCTTATGACAGATCTACCTTAAAAGGAGATGATAAACCCTACATTCTATTTGAGATATCAGAAAGATTTGATGGTGTACTTATTACAATCCATGTTCTTAAACCAGCAGTAGAACGGTGTACTGTATTTAGAAGACTGCACTTCTATTATTACCATTTTGCCACTGTATACCACAATAGAGATAAAATCTTAAAGATTAAAGCTCTTGACAGATGATTAAAAAAAAAAAAAAAAACAGCCCACCACCACCAAAAAGGAATTACAAGTGCATGGGCACACATACAGCTCTTGCTAAAGAGGTATAGCATGTTGTCCATTGTACAAGTCACTCGGGATGGGCTTTTTCAATTTGATGTCAACCAAAGGAAAAATGACCAGCACAGCATTATGGTAAAGTTTATTTTAAGCATTTAAAAAGCAAATCTTTGTAACCAGGGCATGCACAAAAGAGCCTAGTGAGGGGTTTGAGTAGTTCTCATGTTGCTTACAAATACAGGGATCACCAGGCTGTGAGGAACCCAGAACACTCCCTTACATCTGCTGGGATCCCAACATGGTGCTCATCCCAAATGCTGCCTGGAGGCTCCACCTTTGACATGAAGCTTTGTCAATAAGTGTCTCAGTCAGGAGAGAGCTTGAAAGCAAAAAGGAAGAAATTAGCAGACCTTTCAGTCTAAGGCCTGGATATACACAGACCCTTCACTAGGACACAGGAATTGAACTGTTGCCTTTAAAACAAAAAGGTGACATTAACAAAACAAAAGATTTGTGATCAAGTATACTTGGGTGCTAGTTTTGTTTTTTTTTTTTTCCAGAGCAACTTAAAAAGGTGGGTTAAAGCACAGAATTACATCCCTGGAGTTCAGTTTAAAAAAAAGTTACATTGTGCCAGGGGGAGGGGGGCATTGGCCAGCATGAAAGTCCCACACCAAGCCCAAAATGAAAAAAATAACCCGAGTGAATCTAACTAAACATTTCCCTTCTAGCTACATATCTGTGTGCTCAGATCTCCTTGTGGCTTGGATATTTATTGAATTCCTTAAGCCTGCTCAGGCTTACATCTGAGGGGGGACATGATAGAGGTATATAAAATTATGACAGATGTGGAGAGGGTGAATAAAGAGAAGTTATTTACTTGTGCCCATAATACAAGAACTAGAGGACACCAAATGAAATTGATGGGTAGCAGGTTTAAAACTAATAAAAGAAAGTTCTTCTTCACTCAGCACATAGTTAACCTGTGGAACTCCTTACCAGAGGAGACTCTGAAGGCTAGGACTAACAGAATTTAAGAAAGAGCAAGATAAATTAATGGACATTAGGTCCATAAAAGGCTATTAGCCAAAGGTAGGAATGGTGTCCCTGGCCTCTGATTGTCAGAGGCGGGAGATGGATGGCAGGAGACAAATCGCTTGATCATTGTCTTTGGTCCACCCCTTCTAGGGTACCTGGCACTGGCCACTGTTGGCAGACAGGCTACTGGGCTGGGTGGACCTTTGGCCATGCTGGATCAGACCATTCTTATGTTGTTGTCTCTCTGCTCCAGCCTCAGCAAGTAACTGCTGAGGAAAAGATGCCTCAGCAGGTAACTGCTTCAATTCAGAAGATCCCTTTCTCTCTTCCCATTAGCTCACCTTGCTGCCTGCCAACAGAGAACTCACTCTCTCTGGGTTTAACCCTTAACAGGCATTCATTTATGACAACTTTGAAGGAGTTTGTGTGTCTGAGACATCATAGAATAATAGAACTGGAAGGAACCTTAAGAGAGATCACCTAGTGAAGTTCCCTGCACTCACATCAAGGCTAAGCACCAGTTAGACCATCCCTAGCAGATGTTTGCCTAACCTGCTCTTAAAAACCTCCAATGATAGAGACTTCAGTCTCCCAAGGCAGTTCATTCCAGGGCTCAATAATCCTAACAATTGGGAAGTTTTTCCTAATGTCCAACCTAAACCTTTCTTGCTACAATTTAAGCCCATCGTTTCTCGCATTATCATCAGGCGTTATGAATAATTTTTCCCCTTCCTCCTTGTAATGTTTTAGGTATCTGAAAGCTGTTATGCAACTTCTCCGTCTTCTCTTTCCAGACTAAACAAACCCAGTTCTTTCAATCTCCCCTCACGAAGGTCACAGATTCTAGACTTTTCATTATTTTTGTTGCTCTTCTTTGGACCTTCTCGAATTTGTCTGCATCTTTCCAGAAAGGTGGTGCCCAGAACTTGGCACAATACTCCACCTGAGGCCTACACAGGACAGAGTAGAGTATAAGTGGTTCTCATATCTTCCTTACAACACTTCTGCTAAGGCATGCCAGAATGATATTTGCTTTTTTTGCAACAGTATCACATTGTTAGCTCCTATTGAGCTTGCAGTTAATTATGACCCCTAGGTCCCTTTCTGCACTACTCCTTCCTAGGTAGTTCTCTCTCATTCTGTATGTGTGCAACTGATTGTTCTTTCCTACATATTGTACTTTGCATCTGCCCTTATTGAATTGCATCCTGTTTACTTCAGGCCACTTCTCTAGTTTGTTTAGTTAGCTTTGAGTTATAATCCTGTTATCCAAAGTACTCGCAACCCTTTGCGATTTAGCATCACATACAAGCTTCATTAGTATACTCTCCCTGCCATAATCTATATCATTATGGAAAATATTGAAGTGAACTGGTCCCAAAAGTGATCCTGGTAGAACCTGACTTGTTATGCCCTTCCAGCTTGACTATGATCCATTGATAATGATTCTCTGGGAATGGTTATCCAACCAGTTATACACCCATCTTACATGAACTGCATTGAGGTCACACTTCTCCAGCTTGTTAAGGAGGTCATGGGCGACTGTATCAAATACCTTGCTAAAGTCTAGATATACCTCAGCTACTGCTTCTCCCTTATTCACGAAGCTCTCTGATAGGATAACAAGACATCAGGTTGGTTTGACATGATTTGCCAGACTCCAAAGAAGTTATGTTCCAACCCTAATTTTCAATTTAAGTTGACTCCATCATCCTCGATTGTCTTAGCACAAATTATTTTTGGCAACAATACATAGCAGCCTCTTGCCCCACTCCTGCTCCAAAATTCAGTTAATAAAAGCTAGTGTGTGTGCAAATGCAGAAACTCAGTGTAGTGCCACTTCTGCACCTGGCACATAGACTCCAGAGCTGTTCTCATTTTGTTGCTTCATTTTAAACTTTGATCTATCCCACCACAATAAACCTCTGAACAGAAATCTTGATGGACAGATGTCAAGTTCGCAGTGAAACAGAACTAATGAGGATGCTTAATGAGCTAACAGCTGTGTAATTTAAGTATCTGCAGCAGCAGAGAAATTACTACATCAACCTCAATTTGTCAGGTTTCCTTTGCAATTGTATGTCAGTGACTCAGCTAACCAGAATGATGCTGCAATTTCCAAATGTAAGAGGAACTGGTACAGAATAGTAAATGCCAAGTGCCTCTCGTCATTATAAATAAGGCTACTAATGGATCACGGAGGTCACCAATTCGGTGATTTTACAAGACCTCAGCAACTTCTTAAAAATTGCAGTAATTCAGCCCCAGGCCGCAAGGCTAGGGCTGCAGTACTGCTGTAGTGACAACTGCATTACAGTTTGTACATTCCAGTGATTTACTGCCTAATGCCCACACCCTGTCTGTTGCTTTTTAATAATAATACCTTAATCTTAATTATAAGGCAACAGATTAAATTAGGTCCTCTGACAGAAATTTTAAATATTTTGCAGTTTTGACAAGTTTGCACAGATGCCTGAAGGATATTATCTATATAAACCCCACCTTTCTTCCCTTATGGAATGCCTACCTCAGCTAAAACAAGCTGTAAAGATTTTTGATTTTAGAAGTTCTGTGATCAAACAGTAGTTGTGCACAGCTGAAGTGGGACACTGTTCCAGGAAAGCCATTTTCACCTACCCTTAGGCAACAACATCAATTGTTTGATTACAGGTGCTGCAAAACTGGTTTAATAATTGACAGTTTTATCCCACTGCCCCGGAAATGGTTGGTTTGAGTACTCTAAAATACAGCATAATACTTCTTCCTCAAAAAGGCAAATGCAAGATGTGACTGCCATAAGCTAGCCCTCAGTTTGACTAGCCTGTTATTTCCCAGTTTGCAAGCACATATGAGGGAATATGTAATCAAAATGGGAAGAACATCTAACTATTCTAAGCTTTTAATATAGATAACGAGTATAAAGAAATTAGAGCCCTCATTCACAAAAGCCAGAGAGTTTTATTCCACTGGATACGAGATGAAGATCGGCCAGTATGGTCTTCGCTATCAACTTCTGTTTTATCTTTGATCTCTTAGTTGCCACTGCACCTTAATCTGTGGAGAATTACAGCAAACTCCAAGGCACCAAATTTTCAGGTCCTCCTACACAGCCATGTGCATTAGTATGCAAAAGGCCAGCCCTGAGCACTGCAGGTTCCTCCCCCACACAGCCCTTCCCTCCTACTAGCTGCAGCAGAGCTACCTGTGCCCTGTGCTACCCCACCCGCTTGCTCCTCTCAGCTAGCCAGCTACTGCACTAACTGAGGGTAGCTCCCTCCTGCAAGATTGGCAGTGGAGAGGATCCCTTAGGGATTATGGTTTTGTGCTCCAGTCCCTGGGAAGCCCCAAACCCCAGCAGAAGCTGGGTCAGAAGGGTAGGTGGGCAGTGGAGGGAAAACTGGGCCTGACCCCTGGCAGAAGCCATGCCAGATGGACGGCTGCCCCCCTTCCCTCAATATCCCCACCTCAGTTAACATGCGTAAGGCCCCATGAACTGCAAGGATAGCCCTGTCTATGATAAAGCTACTCTACCACGGAGGACAATAGTCTGGACTACTTCAGTGCTTTTTTTTTTTTTTTTTTTTTTAAAGCAGCTGCACAGAGGTCTGCACGTGCACTATAGAAGTATTCTACATTCATTTTATTGTGCCAGGAAACAGTTTTCACTGCTTACAGTATTTTATATTTGATTTGTTATAACTGGTATTTCACATCTATTACAGCTTCTCAGCATCTGAGTTAGCAGCAATGCTCGTCACAGTGGGAAGAGAAAGCTATAAACCAGCACAATAAACAGCAAGGGAGCAGTTTATAATCTCACAAGGGATTTCCCTTCTAGTCTCACCAATATTTACTATTTGTTCGTAATTTTAATCCCTAACAGAAGGTTCAAACAGTACTTTGAAGTAGGTGTCCATTTCTGCATAGCAGGAATTAAGAATTAGCAGCACACTAAAATACGTGCATTTTAATTTTTAAGCTTATTCTGTTAATGTTTGCCCAGTTTCTGGCCACAAAACTTTTAAATCTTTGCCCCTAGTGACTTAGGGGGTTTAAGATAGTAGGAATGAAGATATTGCTATCTTGCGGGAGGGGGAGGCCCAACTTCATACTGCTAGCCCATTTTGTATCATTGCCACCTTGATAGATCATGAATCAGATGGTGGGGGAGGGTGAAATTTCCAGAGGGGGTTGCAGCATGATCAGCTGCTGGGTCTCAGGCTCATCCATCACAATAAAAAGGCTGAAATGTTATGGTTTTTATATACATCTGTATTCACATTTATATGTTGATCAAGGTTTTACATTCTACATACTTATTTTCTCGTACATGCTGTAATCCCAGTGTGGCTTCTGACCATTCCGGGGAACAGCGGAGCTGCACTCAAATCCTTGCAAACTGACTACTGACACTCTTAGAAGAAGTTCTCCCACTGACCATGTAATATAGCATGGAAAGCAGGGAAGGCACCTAGGAATGGAGAAGATCCATGCTAGTGACACTGCATAAGGAAGTAAGTGCGTTGGAGTGGAAGAACCACAGAATGATTGCTCTAACAAGTTGTCTAGACAAGATACTGACAGAGAGACTCAGCTATACCAGAAAGTGACTTAGGCAGTTGAACGCTCCGAGGCAGCGCTTCATTAGTGAACTCCTAAACACCTCAATTGCCATCCTTCCTTTGAAAGAAGGTGGTAGCGTAGAGACAGCTCACATGTTCTCACTGCTGCCTCTGCATTGTTGTTGATATCCTTCAAAAAGGAAGTATCAGTCTGCGATCCACTCCCTAGGACTCCAACACTGCCTGGTCAGTAGGAGAATTTCTTCCAAGAGTGTCAGCAGTCGGTTTGCCAGGATTTGAGCTAAGATTTTCCCTGCCAGTGCCAGGAGGGAGATACCATGATAGTTTCCAAAGTCTGACTTGTCACCCTGCTGGAAAAGGCTGATGAGCCTAGTGTGTCTGAAATCTTGTGGCATCTGCTCCCTGTCCCAGATCTTGAGAATCAGGAGGTAGAGTTGTTTGTGGAGCTCTGGCCCACCTTCTTTGAAGACTTTGGTGGGGATTCCATCTAGGCCGATTGCCTTATTGCACTTCATTGCTTTGACGACAACTTGGACCTCACTCAGGGTGGGAAGTGTTGCAAGATTTTCTCAGCAACTGCCTAGAGACATTTAGGCAAGGGATTCTAGGACCATGGTGGAGGGACAGTTTAAGAGCTCATTATATTGTTCCTTCCAACGAGAAGCAATGCCTTCAGTGTCCTTCACGAGTTGAGTGCCATCCTTTGATCTTAGAAGAATTGATTTCATTGTTTCTCAGTCCACAAATAGCTTTGGTAGCATTGAAGAAACCTCTTGTATCGATGTCTGAGAGATGCTGGAGTTCTCCTGCTTTCTCAGTCTACCATGGGTTTTTCAAAGTCCTTGTTTTATATAGCACTTCTGCCTTGGCCTTGGCACATGCTTCTCTGTTTGTCTTGCAATTGATGTCGCTTAGCCTGACGCTAAAGGATTCCTTTTTGTCTCAAACAAGCATTCAGTTTCCACATCGTTCTCAAACCAGTCCTGATGCTTCCTGTTCTGGTAGCCAATGCTTTCTCCAGAGGCTCCAATGATGGTATTATTCAAACTGACACAAGTGTTCCTCCACATCCCAGAATCCCAGTGTGGCTTCTGACCATTTCGAGGAACAGTGGACACGATCTTCACTGCCTGGTGTGGCAAGGCCAGGGTGAAGGAAGCCTAGGCAAGCAGAAGAGCCCGCAGGGCAATCAGAGGCAGCTGGGTGGGAGATGGCTCAGCCTCAAAGCCAGCTGGCCCCAATGACTGGACCAATGAGAGGCCTTTAAAACCCTCCACAGTGGGAAGGGGAGAGGGATAGATAGATAGATGTATGTATGTGAAGAGAGGAGCAGAGAGAGAACAAACAGGAACACTGGAGATCAGAGAGAGAGAGCGTGAGCGCAGGAGCTTCTACAAGATCAAGAGTGAAGGCCTGTGACTGCTATGGCCTGGAGAAGGTACCGGGGGGGGGGGGGAAAATTGTCTGGGGAAGTAGCCCAGGAAGGAGAGTTGCTGTGTCAAGGACCAAGGGAGTCAGCTCCTCCCACTGGCAGCTGCACAAGGTCCCTGGGCTGGAACCCGGCACGAGTGGGTGGTGGCTGGGTTCCCACCCCCCGGACCACCCCTTGCCCCAGCAAGGGCCCTTAAAGGGTCCTAATGGACTGACCAGAGGACAGAGGCCCAGGAATTGGACTGACTTGGTCACACTGGCAACTTCAAGAAAAGTGTCATGAACATAACCTAGCCTTATATATGAGTTTCATAGACCTTGAAAGCATTCAACTCAGTCGGTCAATCATAGAGCTCGATGGGCCATCCTCCCAAAGGTCAGCTGCCCCAAAAAAACATTAGCATTTTAAGACTGCTTCATGACAACATGACTGAAAACACTATTGAGCAACAAACAGATCCAAAAGTGACCCCTCTGAGGTCAAAATGGGAGTCAGGCAAGGCTGAGCCATTGCCCCAACATTGTTCTGCATCTTCATCCCCATGGCCCTTCGTCCTCGTCGATGGCAAGCTTCCAAGTGGTGTGATGATTGTCTTATAGAATGAATGGGAAGCTTTTCAGTCTCAAGAGACTGAAGGCTAAAAGCAACACCTTCACAACCTCTATCATGGAGCTCTGGTACATGGATGACAGCACGATTGTCTGTCTGTCTGTCTGTCTGTCTCTCTCTCTCTCTCTCTCTCTCTCATTGGACTGGTCACATGGTTCGGATGTCTGATCACTGCCTCCCAAAACAGATTCTGTTTCCTGAACCAGAGGAAAGGCAGAGGAGTATTAGGTGCTAGCGGAAGGACATGCTGAAGGCACACATGAAAGAGTGCAGCATCAGTGTCAACACTTGGGAGACCTTTCCCCCCCAAGACTGTCTCAAGTGGAGATTGGTAATCCATGACAGCGTGGCACACTGAGAGGTTCCACTGCAGTGCAGACGAGGCGGTGAAGACGACGACGACGACGACGACGACGTGTCAAAAAACTGCCCGGCAGCCCTCCAGTGGCTAACAACACCTGCCTCTTCTGTGATAAGATCTGAAGCTCCAGAATTTGGCTGATAAGCCATCAGACTCACAAGTAGGAGGGTGACATGAAGATGTGTTACTCGTGATTGAGTGACCGTCAAGACAACCTAGTCTGCATATTTGATCATCTCTCCCGAGATCTTATTTCCAGGGCTCTTGCTGTTCTTTCTAGTCATTTCACTGCTCTAGTTCCTCCTTCAAAATGTGTCTCACTTTGATATCACTTTCACTTGGCTGATCAGTCTCAGACACTTGGATCCAAGTGTGCTTTGTACAGATACATGCAATATCTTGTCCATCACTGCACAACCTTCTTCTTGTTCATGAGCACCTCATCACTCTCATCTTTGATCACCATTTGCCTCGGCTGCCACTTCCTATTAACATTCCTGATCTTTTGCACCTCCCTGGTCTCATACTCATTGTCATACCTCTTTGTATCTTCACACTGCTCCTCTAACCGTTGTGCCTTATCCATTCTGGCCGCTTTTCTTACCTTGTTGCATTTCACTTTATATACCGTTTCCGCCCTCTCGGAAACATCCCTTCTGATCTTCAAGGCTCTCCTTTAAGCATCTCCTGCCTAATCCACTTCTTATTGATCTTTTCTTCTTCTGGAGCCATCTGCTCAATTGCCTCTTCTAGCGCCATGGCTGTCCCTTCAACTCTTATCTGGGTCTCTCTCTGTGCCCGCATGCCTGATCTTCTCCTCAAGCTCCCACCTCGCATGCCAATGAAAGTCAGCTTGCATGCCACTCGTGGCACTCAGGCCTGCGCTCGTTGAACCCTGGACTAGCTTATTGCAGTTCCTGAATTTAGAATAAGCTATACCAGTGTAGTCAAGTCCACACTAGGGGGAGTTGCTGCTTTATCTACATGGGTATAGTTAAAAAAGAAAACCTTTCTGGTGCAGCCAAGCTGTAAACCTCAGCCACTCACCACCCTGGTTAAATTACATCTCTCTCAGAATTCAACTGCAGTGTCTTATCTTCTAGACAAAATTGGAAGTCTGGGATTTTACAGGTCACAAGAAAGCTAAGTTACAGTCGTTATCTTGTACAGTGGCTGCACCTGCTTTTGGCTACACAGAGCAGCAGCAGTCCAATTTTAAGGAATTCCAAACTAAAGTCTAATGATAACGGCAAGACTTAAAAGTAAAATAATACAGAATTAGAGCTGGAAACTCATTCAGTTCTCTCACAGGAAGAGCAATTAGATTAAAATAGCCCACTGTTTGGAAGGAAAAAAACCATACTTCTAAAAATACTTGCAACATAGTAAATTAAAAACAAAACAAGGCAATTCAAATACACAGACTTTTTATTTCAATAGACTTAATTGTAGCATATAATCAGCTAAACGCTATACTGAATGAACATATACAATCTAAACATAAAACAAACATTTGGCTAAGTCACGGGTTTGATGGATATATGGGGACTGGTGGGGGTGTGGAATGAGGGCTGAACTTTTGGCCGGACTCAGTATATTAAGTATGTGATATGTTTTTCAAGTCCCACTAATGTACAAAGTGAACATTAGAGACTAGCAGCTTTGACGAAGTGAGATACACTTACTACCAAACAGTAAAATTTCTTGCAGTGGCTCTCTAGAGGCTACCCAAATAAGCTCAACATTCTCAACACCTAATGCAAAAAACAATGACTGTTTCACAAATGTAGACGTTTTCCACAATAAGAATGTATGGCTTCCTGCAAGAAGAAAAATGCCTAGTCTTCTAGAATGGAACTAATTTGTTCATGGAAACTGTTCTAAAACAATGAATTTCTGTAATACCAAGACAATGTGACATAGTTCAGGAAAGACTGGTATAGATATGAGTCCCTATGCAAACTTTCCTGTTGCCACAACAAATGTGGCATTTGTGTAAGGTACAGAGCCACTATCAATTACAACATTCAGCACATTCAGTAGTTTTCTCGGAGCAACTTCATGCTTGCAGGAGTTGTTTGTTAATTTTTAACCTTATGCAACACTGTTGCGAGTTTTGGAAAGATCTTTCAGACAGGCGGAGTTTTCAGACATATTCAAACCCAATCCCCTCCCCACTTTTTCTTCTGTTACTGATACATGCATTCTTGCAGAGCCTGGGGAAGAGCATGCATCAAGTAAATGTGCTTAAGAAACATGCCATAACACATCCTCAAGAAATAGACTTCAGGGCGGGGGAACAAAACACCACCACACACACCAAACACCTCTCCCCCACATTAGGAAACTGGGGCAAGAAAAGGCACTGGGTTCCCAAACCAGGGACTGTGGATTCCAGTCTGACCTGGAATGCTCAATTCCTGACTCCCCTTCAGCACATTTGTTTTGCTTCTTTAAGATTGTAAAAGGATTGTGCCTGCTGAGTGGATCTATACCTTGGCTGAGCTATAGTGATCTCTTCCAGAAGTGAAATGTTAAGGTTTCAAAACACACAATACCCTGCAGCAATAAACATTAAATACAGCATATTGACAAATGTAACAAGCCTCAAAAAGTTATTTTTGCTTGTTGAGACCGATTCCATGTCACTTATTTAACTCAGCATTCTTATTAACAGCTCCTCCCACCAGCACATTTCAAAATAGTTTCACTCCAAACCTAAAAAAGTTGTTTCTATTTCAATCCTGTATACATACCTGAACTGCGTACTAATATTTCTATATGCAGACTTTACTCCATGGTGCAGTGTTGCACTTAAAATGTTAGTTAATATACCTCTCAACTCTCTCAAATACAAATCCACAATATACGTAATGTGAAAGGCATTTTGTATGCCTCACCTGGCACATGCATGATACAATTTATTACTTTTACGTAACTTATGAACAGCATAACTCCATGCTAGTCTTTTACATTCTAGAAAGTTACACATACCCAACAAAAACAGGACAGCTTTTTGTTTTGTGAAGATACAGACTAACACAGCTACCTCTGAGACTACATACCCAGATAAGGAAATGCTTGCTTCTGGATTCCCTCTAGAAAGATTACAGATAACTTATTTTGCTGCTAGTAAGTTGTGCCATCAGTCTTTACTTTAATGAAATTAGGAACTGTGTTTTGGAAAGAAAAAAAATTTAAAGAGTAACAAACATAACATGAAAACTTGTTTCCAGAAAACTAAGCCTGTGTTTAGAAGCACGGATTGTAAAGATGTTGATTATTTTCATTATGGCATGCTAAAACATCCCTGCCAGGATCAGACCCACACCACATTAGATGCCATACAAACACAAGACAACATGGCACCTAATGTGAACAGTTGACCTAGCTTGATGTAACAAGTCAGTAGGAGATGACAAGGATGGTGAGAAAGCAAACAAACATTCATAATATTACACAATGAATGTACAAACAACAGTACATACTATTAGGAAGTTCAAACCATTTCTTGCTTTAGCCCCTTCATATTTTTATAAAGGCCCACGCAGACGTTCTGGGAGACTACGTTACAGAGGACTCTGGAAGAGGCAGAGGAAGGTGTGGGGGGGCAGCGGCGAGGAGGAAGATGAAGGGGAAAATACAAGTAGGAAGCATGGTGAGAGAACAAGCAGACCTCACTAGATGCCCACCAGAAAGCCAGCAACTACACCTGGGGGGATGACATTCTGACTTTAAAACATCCGATGACAGCACAAAAATTCTCCCTGACCTGCTGCTGCCAGTGCTGCTCTCCTTGTCTCCTGGCGAGTCAGGGCTTTCAAGCTTTGCCCCTTGGAGCCAGTTTGCTGTCAGTTTCTGCGGTGGAAGATGTTTCCTAAGGAGAGGCACTAGGGTTGTGAAATGGCCCAAAGGGAATTCTACTCTATTCCACAGACAGAGCCAGTATTACAAACAAATCAGGAGACAAAATTGTGTTCACCTGAGGAAAACCGACTGAAATGTTTGTAAATGCAGATGAGGAAAGAGCATAACAAAAAAGCAGTAAAGTAGCACTTTAAAGACTAAACAAAATAATTTATTAGGTGAGCTTTCAAGGCACAGACCCACTTCTTCAGACCACAGCCAGACCAGAACAGACTCAATATTTAAGGCACAGAGAACCAAAAATAGTAAATCAAGGTTGACAGAAGTCAGAAAAAAAAAATATCAAAAAAGTGAGCAAATCAGAGATTAGAGGGGTGGGGGGGGAAGTCAATAATTAAATTAAGCCAAGTATGCAAAAGAGCCCCTATAATGACCCAGAAAATTCACATCTCAGTTCAAACCACATGCTAATGTGTTGAATTTGAATATAAAAAAGAATTCAGCAGCCTCTCTTTCCAAAGTAGTGTGAAAAATTTCTCTTCAGTAAGATGCAAACCCATGGTACAGAGACTCTAGAAGAATTCCACATTGACTTTAACAGTCTGCACCCCACCATCAACTTATGCCTTGATTACTCCATGTGAGAGATACACATTTCCTGGACACTACAGTACAAATCAAGGATAGCCTGGTTGATACCGGAAATCCACTGATCGCTTTTACTTACTTAAACTAGAAGTGTGTACATCCTGCACAAATAACTAGATCCATTGTTTACAGTCAAGCTCTTCGATACAGTCGCATTTGCTCTGATCCACCTGACAAAGACCAAAAACTACAAGATCTTTACCAAATATTCATAAACCTGAATTACCTGCCAGGAGAAAAAAAAAAACAAGTTGACAGGGCCAGACAAATACCCGGAGACCAGCTACTCCGAGATAGGCCCAAAAAAGACAAGAACAGAACACCACTGCTCATTACCTACAGCCCCCCACCTCAAACCACTGCAACATATTATTTAAGACCTACAACCTACCCTTAATCAGAATGCCGCACTCCAGAAGACCCTAGGTGACAGGTCTGTTCTCTCCCACAGACAACCTCCCAATCTTATAAGGACTCTCACCAACAGCCACAGTCTATACCACAGGAAGACCAGTCCTGGGACCTTTCCTTGCAACAAAGGCCGCTGCCAGCCTCGTCCACCTATCTATTCTGGGGATACCATCACTGGACCTAACTAAGTTTGTGCCCGTGATTCTGTGACTTTCTCATGTTCCTCAACTAACATATACGCCATCATGTGCCAACAATACCCAGATGCTTTGTATATTGGACAGACTTCAAAACTCTTAGACAAAGAGTTATTGGGCACAAAAGAGACAAACACTCCTGACCCACACACCGGTCAGCCAACATTTTAATGGAGTGGGCCATTCTGTTAAATGACTTAAGAGTTTACGTCTTACTGAAGAGAAACATTCACACTACTTTGGAAAGAGAGGCTGCTGAACTCTTTTATATTCAAATTCAACACATTAACACGTGGTTTGAAACGGGATGCAAATTTTCTGGGTCATTATAGGGGCTCTTTTGCATACTAGACAATCTAATTGTTGACTTCCCCACCCCTACCCTGCCCATCTACTCTGATTTGTTCACCTCTTTTTTGATTTGTCAACCTTGATTACTATTTTTGGTTCTCTCTTCCTTAAATATTGAGTCTGTTCTGCTATGGCTATGGTCTGAAGAAGTGGGTCCGTCCCGCAAAAGCTCATCACCTAATAAATTATTTTGTTAGTCTTTAAAGTGCTACTTGACTGCTTTTTTCTTTTGATAGTATATAAAACTAGCACAACTTTCTCTCTGTTACTGATTTACAAACATGCTATTGTTTCCCCTAACCCCACCTCTCCCCTGCTGCCCCTGAGCTCAGATGTGCCACCACCCCCTTTTATTTTCCTAGAACTCGCTTCAGCCCCCACAGCTTCAAATTCCCATGTAGTGGATAATTTTCTATTTAGGCACATTCCACCCCACTTAAAATCCCTTAGTTAGCTCCCTTTGGCCTCCCAAGTTCTCTGCTCACTTTTTTTAAGCTACTCAGCTAGGATCCTCTCCCCCTGCTCAGCCCATGCTACTCATTGGATGGCCCCCTTTGTGCTCCCTGCCACTCACCCCCAACATACACAGGTGTGTTCTGTCAGAAGCATTTTATGCCTGGACACTTTCACTGATCATATAGTAAACCCTCGCTTTATGCGAGTGCACCATACACAGTAGTATTAATGCAAACGTTGAAATCCCGGGCTCCAGTTCCACACTCCCTGCAGCTGGGGGGAGCAGGCAGTGGAGCCAGGATGGAGGGCATGGCTTACCCCTGGGATTCCCGCAGTTGGTGAAAGCCATGGGGATGCCACTGCTGGGAGGATGGTGGGGGAGGGAAGCCCTTCTGCCTCAGGGAGCTGGGAGTCAAGTACAGCAGCTCCTGGTCAGTTTCCTGGGTCACCACAAGCAGCAGGGAGCCACGAAACCTGACCAGGTGCTCCTGTGCCTAGCTCTCTGCTCCCGGGGGCTGAGGGGCTTCCCCCACATCATGACCTCCTTTCTCCCCGCCCCCTGAGCCCCTGGGTAGCCAGGAACCAGACACACTACCTGGTCAGCCTTCCAGCTCCCACAAGCAGCCGGGGGCCATTTGGAGCAAATAGGGATGGTGATAGATCCTACTGTAGGTGCAGGGGACTGGACTCTCTGGCCTCTCGAGGTCCCTTCCAGCTTTATGAGATAAGATAGAACTCTCTCGAATCAGTGTAACTGTGTACCAAACAGAGTAATTGTTTCAACCAGCAGATCAAGATTTCTCCTATAACTTTCAAGACAAAAAAGCCAACCAACAAACAACCCCATTGAATATTAGTGCTCTGATGTTAATCCTGACAAAACAGGTTTTCCACAGTGGAAAATAAGTGTTTAGCCAGAAACGGGGGTAGGGGGGTTGTTTTTATGACTACTGGTAATTTGAGGGAAATGTAGTTCAGCTATTTCAAAAATATAAACACCAGATCCAAAAATATGCTGCATTACATTGAATATACCAAATAAAATTTCAAGTTATGTTATGTTTTTTCCCCGCAAAGCAGTGCACTATCATCAAACCAAAGAAACCCTCCTACTTATTTAACAGTCTTGTTAATGCTTAATATGGCCATTAAAACGAGAATGGGCTGAAGTCAAACTAGACCTGGTAATAGACACAGGGCCAAAAACCATTTATTTCCAAAGTTTCCCCTCATGGGGCCCACACCTCCCTTTTAATTTGAATCGGCTGATTCTTTCCAAAGTTGCAAGCAATCTCAACCATTGATAGCAGGAAGGGAATGCCCAACCTTCTAAAAGGTCCCTTCAGCTGAGACAGATGAATTATCCAGGCTGTGAAATTTTCCTTTCCTAAAGGAATGTCTACATACTAATTAAAAACGAGGGCTGGCCAGCATCAGGCTCAGAGCCTCAGGCTAAAGGGCTATTTAATTGTGGAATACAACCTTTGGGTGCAGGCTGAAGTCCTGGCCGTAGGACCATGCAAAGAGCAGGGGGAGAGGGGTGAAGGGTTACACAGCTGGGACAGGCCAAGTCCAAACATGTACACCACAAATTAAATAGCCCCTTAGGTTGAGCCCAAGTTAGCTGGCACAGCAGTGCTAGCCGTGGGTGCCTAATTGCAGTGTAGACATACCCGTAATTACAGGCTGTTAAATATACTTTGAAGGAAATGCACAAAATTTATTTCCAGCACGGAACGTAGGACAATCCTCTTAATTAAATAAGCTTAGGCCTTTGATATCAAACGTCTATCCCAGTTCTGAATAATCCACTTGTCTGCAGAACGGACTCAATCTCTGGACCTTTTTATTTGAAAAATATTGTTCAGGTACACACAGGAATTCTGTTTTTCCATTCTTCTTAAGTTTACAGATCAGTTATAATGTAATTTTTACAGCAGGGTCTCCCCTGAGGGGGAAGCAAGATCATCCTTTAAATATGGATACTCACAATATAGTAACAGAGAGGAAGCCGTGCCAGTCTATACACAAACAAAAAGCAGTCAAGTATCACTTTAAAGACTAGCAAAATAGTTTATTGGGTGAGCTTTTGTGGGACAGACCCACTTCTTCAGACCACAGCCAGACCAGAACAGACTCAGTATTTAAGGCACAGAGAACCAAAAACAGTAAGCAAGGAGGACAAATCAGAAAAAGATAATCAAGATGAGCAAATCAGAGAGAGGAGGGGTGGGTGGGTGGGTGGGGAGGTCACGAATTAGATTAAGCCAAGTATGCAGACAAGCCCCTATAGTGACTCAGAAAGTTCCCGTCCCGGTTTAAACCATGTGTTAAATGTGCCGAATTTGAATATAAAAAAAAAAAAAAGACAGCTCGACTGTTTCCCTTTGAAGAACAGTGCAAAAAAATTCTTTTTTCAGTAACACACATACCTTCAGGTCATTAATAGAATGCCCCATTCCACTAAAATGTTGACTAACTGGTTTGTGGATCTGGACTATTTTGATGTCTCTTTTGTGCCCATTAACCCTTTGTCTAAGGGAGTTGGAAGTCTGTCCAATATACAAAGCATCTGGGCATTGTTGGCACATGATGGCATATATGATGTTAGTAGAGGAGCAAGAGAAAGTGCCTGTGATTCTGTGAGTAACCTGGTTAGGTCCAGTGATGGTATTTCCAGAGAAGATAAGATATGTGGACAAAGCTGGCAGCGGGCTTTGTTGCAGGGAAAGGTTCCAGGACTGGTATTCCTGGGGTATAGACTTTGGCTGTTAGTAAGGATCCTCATGAGGTTGGGAGGTTGTCTGTAGGAGAGAACAGGCATGTCACCCAGGGCCTTCTGGAGTGTGGCATCCTGATTAAGGATAGGTTGTAGGTCTTTAATAATTTGTTGCAGTGGTCTGAGTTGGGGGCTGTAGGTGATGAGCAGTGGTGTTCTGTTCTTGGCTTTTTTGGGCTGATCTTGGAGTAGCTGGTCTCTGGGTATTCATCTGGCCCTGTCCATTTGTTTTTTTGCTTCTCCTGGTGGGTAGTTCAGGTTTATGAATATTTGGTAAAGATCTTGTAGTTTTTGGTCTCTGTCAGGGGGATCAGAGCAAATGCGATTGTATTGAAGAGCTTGACTCTAAACAATGGATCTAGTCATGTGTGCAGGATGGAAGCTAGAAGGGTGTAGATAAGTATAGCGATCAGTAGGTTTTCGGTACAGTGTGGTACTGATCAGGCCATCCTTGATGCTTTGATAACGTCCCTCTTCCAGAGAAAGGCATGCAGAATTCTTCGGCCGAAGAGAGCAATTGGCTGAAGATGAGATCGCTAGTATGTATAAGTTGATGAATTTACCTATTGGTAACAAGCAGTCCTGTAGCACCTTTGGAAGCTAACAAATTTACATATTGGTGTAAATATTAGCTCTCAATGCAGAAGAAAAAGCTCAGCATCAAAGTCTAGTTTTTAAGATAAGGAAGAAGACAGATTTATTTTGGGAATGAATCGGGTCCATTTAGAGTCTATTGTAAGAATTACTATTTGCCTCAAATAAAAGTACAACATTGGAATGGGAGTAGAGGAGGAGGGAAGAGGGGAACTCAGACTCAAACTCACTTGACTGGAGATGGTAACTATCAGCAGGTCATTTGACTAGACCAGAAATATGAAAGACACCCACAGGGACAGATCAATCTGGATAGGGCTGCAAAAAGTAGAACTATTGCATGGTCACAGAACCCAACCTTATGTACCTGGAATAAAAGTTACTTTGACAATGAAGTATTTAGTGTTGGGATTATACAAAAAAAACAGTCTTTTCTTAAAGATTACCAGAAGCATTACACTACAGAGCTTGACTTTGCTTGGGCCTCATCCTTGGCAGTCACTCGATAATGAGTAGGACATCTTCATTTCACCCTCATATTTGAGAGTCCATTGTTGCACAATACTATGGCAGTTATGTTGTCTTGAAGCAGCCTTAAAATGCTAATGGATTTTTTGGGGCAGACAGACAGTCTTTGAGAGCATGGTCCACAGGGCATAACCACTCAGTTGAATGCTTTGGACAAGTCAATGAAACTCATATCTAAGGTTTGGTTTTGTTCACGACATTTTTCTTGCAGTTGCTGGAGAACGAAGATCATGTCTGCTGTTCCTCGGAATGGTCAGAAGGCACACTGGAAGAAATTCTTGTGAGAATGACAGGAGTAGGTTTGCAAGGATTTGAGCTAAGATTTTTCCCTGCCATTGAAAGGAGGCAGATACCACGATAGTTTCCACAGTCCAACTTGTGGAAGAGGCTGACAATTAGTGGGTCTCTGAAATATTGTGGAATCTGCTCCTTATCAAAAGATCTTGAGAATCAGGAGGTGGAGCTGTGGCTCAGCTTCTTCAAAGACTTTGGTGGGGATTCCTTCTAGTCTGGTTGCCTTGTTGCACTTCATCACTTTAATAGCAGCCTGGACCTCATTCAGGGTAGGAAGTGTTACAAGATCATCCCTAGGTTGTTGCTGAGGGATTTGGTCAAGGGATTCTAGGATCATGGTGGAAGGGCTGTTCAAGAGCTCATTATAGTGATCCCTCCAGTGAGAAGCAATAGCTTCATTGTGTTTCAAGAGTTGGGTACCATCCTTTGATCTTCGGAGACTGATTCCATGGTTTCTGGGTCCATAAACAGCTTTGGTAGCACTGAAGAAACCTCTTGTATCATTGAAGCCCGCAAGATGCTGGAGTTCTCATGCCTTCTAACAGTCTGTCACTGTTTTCTTCCAGAGTCCTTGTTTCACACTGGACTTCTGCCTTGGCAGGTGCTTCTCTCTTTGTTGTGCAGTTGATGTTGTTTTGTCAAGCCCTGAAGGATTTCCTTTCTGACACAATCAAGCATTCAACTTCCACAGTTCTCATCAAACCAGACCTGATGTTTCCTGGTCTGGTAACCAATGGTTTCTGCACAAGCTCCAATCATGACATTTTTTAAATTGATGATAGTACACTCTGAAGATATGGAAGAACACTATCAGCAGCTTGCCTTGGAGTGCTATCTAGAAGTCACTCGCCTGATGGGGTTCCTTCAAGCCTTGCACCTTGATCTTTCACCAAATCTGTTTCCTCTGACTTCTCCATTTGGTGAAAATCCTAATCACCATTGTGGATCGAATAAAGTGGTGATCAGTCCAGGAGTCATCAGAGCTAGTTGTTGCACGTGTGAGAAGGACATCCTGCCACTCCAGTGTATGAGGTGCCAGTGCTTTGATCAAGGATGCTGCCATGAGGTCTTAAATTTGTTTTTCCTGGCAGATCAGGATGTTTGTGATGACTAGCTCATGTTCCACACATTTTTTTTAAGGAGGAGCAATCCATTAGAGTTGCTGTTGCTGACTCCTTCTTTCCCAATGGCAGGCTGCCAGAGATCCATGTCTCTTCCAACCCTGGCACTGAGATACCCAAAAAGATGACAAGATTGTTCTCTTGGGTTATGTCTTTCAGGACTGTGTCCAACTGGGTGTAGAGCTTCTCCTTCACATCATCTTTGGTGTCTAGAGTTGGTGCATAAGCACAAATGACAGTTGCCTGTTGGTGTCTGGCAATCTTCAAGCAGGGAGTCACGAGATACTCACTGATGTTGACAGAGACTTCAGATAGGATCTTTGTCAGTTCATTTTTTATAGCAAATACTATTCCATGAATTCATTTTTCTTTGGAGTTTCTTTCCACAAAAATGCGTATCCTCCACCTTCTTCTCTTAGCTGTCCTTCAAGTCTACGTGTTTCTGCCAGAGCAGCAATATCTATGTTGAATCATTCCAACTCATGGGAGATGACTGCTGTGCATCTTTCAGGTCGCTCACTGTCTGGGCTGTCCATTAGAGTCTGAATATTCCGTGTTCCAAAGTTTACTGTTTAATTTCAACCGCCTGGAGGTGAACCCACTGGATGAAGTTATCCAGTCAGGGGGACTGAGGTGGACTATGTTTAGAGCAACTTTTCTAGCCCCCTCCCCATATGGGGTGGGCAGAGTGATTCTAAATAGGGCTACTCTGTCGTGGATGCAGCAGCCAGACCATTCTACCACCTCAGTCCTCGAAAATGGAACAACTGTTACATACATCCACTGCTTACATGCTGATTCATGACTGAAAGCTTCCAGATTTCATAATCCTGCTGCTGTCGCCATCTGCCAGTCACTGTAGGACTTACGTTTAGGAGAGTAGTACACAAAGGAAGACGCCTGCGCCTGACTTCTTTTAACACTATGGGGGGGGACTGTTGCACTGCACCCACTACATGTTTTTTGACAGAAAGAAAACCTCAGATCCAATGGCACGGAATCCATGACAACTGGGAGTCTCCTGTCCACTGCAGCCTTCATCTGCCTTCACAGTCGTTGTAGCATTTGCTTTGCTACCCTCCACCTTTTGTGCCATCAAGGACTTTAAAGACTGTCCTTTGTCTGGATCCTTCCCGTTGATCTTGTTGCCATAGGTGACCCTGCTGGGAGCACAAGACTCCCTGTGACATCGCTTGCTGGTTCACTGGAGCACACAAGACCACTCATCATGACTAGGTGACATGTTGGAGATTATGTTGGACATTCATATATCCTTATCAAGACCCTTTGGGGAATTCAAGGCTGTCTATTTGTTTCAACATAGTAGTTACATATTCTACCACACAGTGGAATATGTTCAGCTTGCTGACTCCTCTTGTGGGCCAATGAGAATGATCACTTCCCCCAAACCAAAATGTGTCTAGTCCCAGATGGGTGGGCTGGTTTTGCAATAGCACAATACTCATGAGACAGAGACACCAGAAAAGTCAGTCAGTTTTGTGAGCCACAACGTCTTCAGCCAGAAAGGCATAAACTGTGTAACCACAGCGCTCTCCTTCCTACTTTTTCTGACAAAGCAGGTCTTTGCCCACAAAAGCTTATGCTTCAAAATATCTGTTAGTCTGTAAAGGTGCCACAGGACTTCTTGTTGTTTTTGAAGATACAGACTAACTCAGCTACATCCAATTCTATTGTTCTTCAGGATCAGAAAAAAAGTAAAGACAGGAAAGCACCTGGCAGAGACATTGCCCAGCTTTGCAAGGTCATTCCCCACATGAAGAGAACAAAGGGCCTTTTATTGGGGTTTCTAAAGGAAAGGCCACCAAGTCAAACTGACTTTCAGTAACCAAAGATATGATCAGGTGCAGAATCCTCTCTGTTTAATCAAGATTTCCACAGGAGAAACAGAGTTTCTCTCTTCCTTGATGGGCAGCACAGAGACAGGAAACTGGTCTGTCAAGAGAAACATGTTCTTTCAAGCTTATTTACGTAACCCTTGCTGGGGTCGTTAGGTGTTACAGTAACATATGGGCTGTGTCTACACTAGCCCAAATCTTCGAAATGGCCATTTTGAAGATTACTAATGAGGCGCTAAAATGCATATTCAGTGCCTCATTAGCGTGCTGCAGTTCTTCAATATTGCTGCTTTTAGCTGCCACGCAGCTCGTCAAGACAGGGGTTCTTTTCAAAATGACCCCACCAACTTTGAAATCCCCTTATTCCTATCTGCAGATAGGAATAAAGGAAATTTAGAAGAGCTGCGGCCAGCAGCATGCTAATCAGGTGCTGAATATGCATTTCAGTGCCTCATTAGTAATCTTTGAAATGGGCATTTGCATGGCCATTTTGAAGAGTTGGGCTAGTGTAGACATAGCCATAATAAATAACCATTTTGTGACAATTCCAGATACTACTTCCTACAACAGAAAGCATACACACTATGGACAAACATCTTTGGCCTGAAGGTCACTAATAAATAAAAACCTTGAACATTCCTGCCTACTGCCTGACAGAAGCCACCTTCGGTCCTCTGGAATCTCCACTATGTTGCATCTGACAAAGCAGGTCTTTGCCAACAAAAGCTTATGCTCCAAAATATCTGCTAAAGGTGCCACAGGACTTCTCATTGTTTTTGCGGATACAGACTAACGCAGCTAGCCCTCTGATTCGCTTCCATCCCTTGTTATGCAGCACCCGATAGCTTGTTATTCTCTATGGCTGTTTCTGCACAGACCACTTTCTTTGAAAGTGGCATGGTAATAACACGGCCCAAAATATGCTAATAAGGCACAATGCAAATCCTCCACATCTCATTAGCATATGGCCACATGATTTCGAGTCCGGAAGACCCTTCTTCTGGATTCCAAAATGCAATGTAGAAGCGGGGCCCCCAGGGAGCTTCCGGAAGGAAGTCCTTCTTCCGGAGGCCCCTTCTTCCCAAAAGTTTTTGGGAAGAAGGGGCCTCTGGAAGGACTTCCTTCCAGAAGATCTCCCCCCACAGGGGCCATGCTTCTGAACAGCATTTTGGAGTCCGGAAGAAGGGTCTTCTGGACTCCAAATCACATGACCATATGCTAATGAGACAGGGAATTTGCATCTGCACCTCATTAGCATACTCCAGGCCATGTATTAGCATGCAAAGTGGCCTGTGTAGAAATGGCCTATATGTAAGAGTTCCCTGCCTTGCATTACAGCCTGTTCTAAGAAGCATTTGAAAAAAGAGCTAAATACAATTTAAAGCAAATGGCCCCTACTACTATTACTACTGTTTGAACTGAATAACTTGCTATTAAAAAAAAAATTTCAGTCTGCCTTTAAATACAAAATCAATATAACACTCACAGAAACCACAATCAGCAGCTCTACCCATACCACTGGAAATTTTTGACATAGCTACACTTCATTCCTAACCACCTGATCTCCAAAGGCTATGTGTACAGCCCAGGGTTTTTTGGAAACAACTTATTTTGACATTCTAGCATTCACACTGCAAAAGCATTTTGAAATTGAGTGTTCACACTAGAGAATCCAATTTTGAAATTAGAGCAAGGATGGGATGCCTCCCTAGAGGCCAATTAAGTCATAATTACCTCTGCTTAGTACATACTAAGTCAACTTTGAAATTGAAAGTAGAGGGTCAGAGAAATAGTTCGGTTTGGTGGCGTTACTATTTTGAGTTAAATGCCCAGTTATTCCAGAACAACAAGCTTTGCAATGTGGATACAAAGTTTTTTGTTTGCCTTGTTTCTCTTTTTTCCAGCAAAAGGGGGTTTTCCCCCTCAAAAAAAATAGGTAGACAAGTCCTCACAGTATCACCAATGAAACAAACATTTTGCCAAAGCTCTGAATTATCTGGTATAGCATTTTAAGTTGAGAGGACTTTCAGAGCAGGCAATCCTCAATGAAATGGGGAGGAAAGGACAACAGATTAATAATGTGACTTCAAAGGGTGATTTCTCAAAACCACAGGGATTTTTTTTTGTTAAAATTAGTTTTCTATAAAAGCCACTAAAAATAGACCCACAGCAAAAATAATTTTGTTGAATATATTTTTAGTTAACTATGAGCCTATTTTATACCTAGAATCAAATGTCTAGGGTATGGTTTATGTGCCAATCAATCATTCACGCTAATATACTGCGACATTTTCTTTTAAGACCTTGGTTTAGCCACATTAAACTGTAAACACAAATATAGGTCATCAGTTTAGCAGTCAACCCATTAGAAATAGCAGAGCTGGTTACAATGCCTAGTATCTACCAAAAAAGTAAAGTATTAGGAGGACATAATTCTGTTTAACCAAAAAGCAACACGTGCAGCTGCAGTTGCCTGTTTTAAGCAACTGACAAGTTCAGAGACGGAAAAGTTGCAGAACAGCTGGGGAACGCAAGACACTTTTGAACAGGCTATTTGATCCAAAATAATGACATGTTTATACACAACACAATGGGAGCAACAGCCAAATGCAGGTCTGGCATATGCACCACAGCTGCTCCTTCATAGGCATAGCACAGTAAGCGGCTACAAAGGAGTTCACACTCAAAAATACTGACTTGCATCCTAAAGCAGTAGTTTAATTACCAAAACAAACAGCTTATTTTCCAATTAGGCAAATTCTAAATCACAAGTTAACCTCAAAAACAGATAGTCCCTTTGTCACTACAAATATTGTGACCTGACCCTTGCTTTCCACCAGCTGTTAGGAAAACAGGTTTGTTCAGTTCTACCCTATTGTGTAAGTTGCCATCTGCAATACACAATGCTTCCTTCTTACCACTGTAGTTTGAGGCACTATGAAGGAAGAAAGAAAAAAGTGTAAGTAAACTTGCTAAGATCCTACCTACATAAAAGTTACTTTAAAAGCATCCAGCACTTCAGAAGATTTTTTTTTAAAAAAAAAAAAAAAAAAAAGGGAGAGCTACGAGTCCTACTTTTGTGAAAAATACAAGCTTATTTCCTAAAACAGCAAGACAATTCTGCCCTCAGTTTGTGTTTTTAGCAAATGATAACATCCTTGCGTGTTGTTATGCAATCACTACTAACATTTTGCAAGCGGTGTGTAGCTACATGAAAACATAATGCAACAGTAACCAGTTCCAAATACCTTATTTCAATAACTTTCATGTAGGTCCTTGTTTCCCTATTTCCAAGTCTTGAAATTGTATTAGGGTTGGTCTACAAGCTATGAAGTTCAGCAGAGCTAACCATATTGCTCAGGGCTGTGACAAATTTCATGCCATGTGATGTAATTAAGCAGCCCCAACCTAGGTATGGTCACCCCTAGGTCCAAAGGAGACTTCTTCCATCAACATAGCACCGCCTACAGAGGTTGGGTCAGCTTAACGTCACTGCTCACGGGGTGTGGACTTTTTACACCCTGAGCAATGGTGTTATACTCATCTAATTTTTTGTTTTCCAAGTGTAAACCAGGCATGAGCATCTAGAAGGCCTGCCCTAGCACCTCTGCGGGATTGCTAGCATAGACATTCCCTCACCAGTGTTATATCAAAGGCACCACCTTTCTTGCCAAGGATAAAACAGGAGTGAATGGTGTTGACAAACCCATCGCTGTTCAGCAGCTTGGAGGAGACTTAATTTTCTTCCACTTGTGCTGAGCAGCAACACACAAGCTAGGTCACACAACTTCATAGTTTATCGTGCTTAAGTGCATGTAACTCCCCATTAGAAAGTCAATTCTGAGTTACCCAGTCATTGTTGGGGAGGGAAGAACAGACCTTTCTGTGCCATATGGGCGACAGCTATTGAGGTCACATGCAATATGTTTGACAACCACAATGTACTAAGTTCAGATATCACTGTAGATGAAGTACTGTATGCAACGCTCTCAGAACGCTCTGCTGGTGACAAGCGGCAAACCCCTCCAAGGTGCTGCTATAGCTTCAGACAACACCACATGGAGTCCCCTATCCATATGCCCTGTGGCCTGGTGTACAAGTGCACAGCATAGGAGAGTCCAATGCTGCCAAGCTAATTAGCAGGGTGCCCACAGCTAGGTTTGTATCTCTCGTGGTGGGGCACATCTGTACGTCTGACTGCACATAACAGAGTTTACCACATATGTGAACAGGGAGGGATAGTGCAGTGGTTGTAACGTTGGCCTTGCAAGCCCAGGGTGGTGAGTTCAATCCTTTGGGGGCCTTTCAAGTGTCAGAGGCAGGTTAGATTTATAAATAAATAAAATCTGTCAGGGACAGCGATAGGTCCTGCTGTGAGAGTAGGAGACTGGACTCTGTGACCTCTGAAGGTCCTTCCAGGTCTATACGATATGTATAGCTCCATCTTTTTAAAAGACTAGAGGAAACATTACCCCACAGACAGATAAACTGCATTTGTGTTCCCTGATCCACTCACAAAAATCACACCAGAAAATAAATCTCCCAGGCCCCTGAGCCTTACATCTCAGAACAGTACCAACTGCCCTGGTCAGAAGCCTGAGAAGTGTAAATTTGCTACACCGCCCTCATTGTGGCAAAGACACAATCTAGCTTCGGGAAACCTGACCTAGGTTTATAAACCACTTCAAGCAGGACATATTATTTTAAGTGAAAATGTAAAAATGGATTAAGTACAGAAAAGTTTTAAGCGATCTCTGACCTTTTGTACTTAATAAAAGGGTAAGCACACAGCCTAAACCTTATCAGATTTCAGGTACAGCTCCACTTGCCAGTTTTATCACAAAAAGGTCAGGTTTTTGCAAAAATACCACACTACTGTCTTCACTAGAAATCCACATTTTGCATTGAAACTCAGCAGCTTCAGCCCAAAATATAAGCCATCCCAAAGAGAGAGTCCCTTTGCTTTTTGTGCTGATAGGCCAGTGAAGACTCTCAATTGCTTTCACAGGTCTAACGGCCCTCCTAACTGTTCCACAATGCACAATGGCTGTTCGTTGAAACTCAGCAGTACTGCCTGCAGGTATGCACCCCTACCCATTAGCTCCTGGTAGCTAGTGCTGTCACAGCTCAGGGTAATGCAACAAATCATTGTGCAATCTTCCTGTTGCCTCCCACAAGGCAAACTCAGGCAGGCATAACAGGCTGAGCCGAGTCGGGGTGTGAACATAAGGCTGAGGTAGGTGTCTCCACATCCTCTAGAACTGGATGCTTCTGCAGACTGTCACACTTTTTTCTTGGCCATCACTCACTAACAAGTAGAGTATCTTCATGCTACCCTCCTATGTGTGAGTTTGCTGTTGGCCGATCAGCCAGATTCTGGAGCCACAGATCTTACTCATACAAGGGGCAGGTGGTAGTAGCTCTTGGAGAGGTGTGGGGCAGTTTTTGATGCTCTTCTTCCCTGCCTCTTCTCATGTGCACTGTGCGAGACCTCTCAAATGGCGCCACCCCCTCACAGATGACTGTTCTCCACCGGGGATGGTCTTGGACAAGGTTTTCCTCAAAACGTCAACATTGATGCTGCACTTTTTCATGTGTGCCTTCAGCCTGTCCTTACATCACTTCCACTGGCCCCTCAATGCTGCTTTAACTCAGAAAACAGAATCTGTTTTGGGAGGCACTGATCAGACATCCGAACCACGTGACCAGTCCAACAAAAGTTCTTCATTAACAATAATGGCTTCATTGTTGGTCAAGTTTAACTCTTCCAGGATGCTAGTATTCACACACCTATCCTCTCAAGAGATATTTAGAATTCTACTGTGGCAGTGTTGATGATATCGATCAAGTGCCTTCAAATGGGGCTTTTACATGCCTACAGTAGCATTGGAACAACCACTGCACAGTGTACATAGCAGCTTTGTCTTGGGATAGATGTCCTCGCTTTCAAAGATCCTTCATCTCAGGCAGGCAAAAGCAGAGCTAGCACAACTCGGATGACACTGGATTTCACACAACAATATCGACCTTAGTGGAAGGATGACTTCAAAAAGGTCTAGTAAGTGCTCCACATTTTCCAGCAGTTGTGCACTGACTCCAATAGAAGGTGCATGAGATTGTCCCATCAGCAAGGGTTGGTGGAGTACCTTCGGCTTTTTGATGTTCAGTGTGAGGCTGAGATTCTTGTATGCTTCAGTGATGGCACTTAAGATGGTCTGATGGGCTGTGGGAAAAAGAGTAGCAATCGTGCTGTCATCTGCACACTGGAGCTCCATGACAGGTTGTGGAGGTCTTGCTTTTAGCCTTCAGTTTCAGGAAACTGAAAAGCTTCCTGTTCATTCTATAGACAACCTTCACACCACATGGAAGTTTGCCATGAATGACGTGAAGGGTCATGGCAATGACACAGCCCTGCTTGACTCCCATATTGACCTCAAAGGGATTGCTTTGGGATGGGATGTTGCTCAATACTTTGGCAGTCATGTTTTCATGAAGCAGCCTCAAGAGGCTAATGAATTTTTTTGGGGCAGCCGATCTTTGAGAAGATGGCCCATAGAGCTCTATGATTGACTGAGTCGAATGCTTTGGTCAGGTCAATGAAACTCATAAGGCTTGGTTTTGTTCATGATATTTTCCTTACAGTTCCTGAGCAGCGAAGATCGTGCCACCTAGTCTTTAGAACGATCAGAAGCCACACTGGGATTCTGGAAGAAATTCTTGAGTGGCAGGAGTCTGCAAGGATTTGAACTAAGATCTTCCCTGATGTTGAAAGGAAGGAGATGCTATGATAGTTTCCACAGTCTGACTTGTTGCTCTTCTTAAGGAAGCTGATGATCAGCATGTCTCTGAAATCTTGCCGCACCTGCTCCCTATCCCAGGGCTTGAGAATCAGGAAGTGGAGTTGTTTATGAAGCTTGGGCCTGACTTTTTTGAATACTTCCGTGGGTATTCCATCTAGTCTGCTTGCCTTATTGCACTTCATTGCTTTGACAGCAGCTTGGACCTCACTCAGGGTAGGAAGTGTTGCAAGATCATCCCTAGACGGTTGCTGAGGGATTTGGTCAAGGGGTTCTCGGACCACAGTGGAGGGGCAGTTCAAGAGCTCATTATAGTGCTCCCTCCAGATGGTCCTTCAAGGGTTGGGGACCATCATTTGATCTTAGGGGATTGATTTCGTGGTTTCTCAGTCCTAAACAGCTTTGGCAGCATTGAAGAAACCTCTTACATCATTGACGTTTGTGGGATGCTGGAGTTCTTGCGCCTTCTCAGAATTCTTGTTTTATGTTGGACTTCTGTCTTGGCCTTGGCGTGCACCTCTCTCTTCATTGCACAGCTGATGTCGCTTTGCCAAGCCCTAAAGGCTTTCCCTTTTTGCCTCAATCAGGTGTTTAATTTCCACATCCTTCTCATCAAACCAATCCTGATACCTGCTGGATTGGTAGCCAACACTTTTTCCACAAGCACCAATGGTGGCCTTTCAGTCGACACCAGTGTTCTGCCACATCTTCAGGGTGTACTATCAGCAGCTTCCTTTGGAGCGCTACCTGGAAGTCACTTCGTCTGATGGGGTCCTTCAAGCCTTGTTCTGAGATTTAAAAGTAGCCATCCTGCAACAAAAAAAACTTCAAAAACAGACTCCAAAGAGAAACTGCAGAACTGCAATTCATTTGCAAATTTGACACCATCAACCAGTGATTGAACAGAGACTGGGAATGGTTGGCCAATTACAAAAGCAGTTTCTCCTCTCTTGACGTACGCACCTTCACATTAGCTACTTATATTGGGCCACATCCTCCCTGACTGAAGTAACCTGGTTTCTCCTCTTTTGATATTCACAACTCCACATTAGCTGCTGATAAAGAGCCACACATCCTTTGTGACTAATCTGACCTTGTCAACTCTGGCCCTAGTATTGACTGAGATGCCCTCCTTTTCTTGAGCCTATAAATTTAGGCTCTCCTCTGGAACCCCCACTTTCCTATGGTCACTTGCATGGCATATTTGCATGAAATATCATAACCATGAAATTAATGATGAATATGAAGAGTACAGGGAGCTACTTTAAGGTGCAGAATGCCACATGCCTCCAGGAAACAAGCAGTAGAGGGCTATGGTGGATTACTTTGGTTGTAAATACTTCTGGGTTTAAAATGACAGCAGAGTTTCTTTCAGATCCACCAATAGGACAGGACCTTCTGTCCAAAAGAGGCCCCAAGCCTTCAGCCCAAGACTTTGGCCTAGTAGCCCCCATATGACTGAAAGTCTCTGTCTGACCTCTCATCACTATTTTAACATGGGCATAGGACTTCGCCTGTTTCTCTATCATTTTCTATCCTTTGCTTTAGCCTAAGAATAAATGTGCTTACTTAGAAAGAACTGTGTAGTAATGTGTAAATGCTGCCAAGATTCAGTTCATAGATTCCAAAGCAAAAGGAAAGTACAGGCTCTGGTTGTTACAAGTCTAGATAGCTGCAAATATCACAGTATAAGGCAGTGTAGTTGTAAAAATTGCCAGTGAAAAGGGAGAAAGATGTACCCAAAAGGAGTTGATGGCTGAGAACCCTAAAACTACAAGTGTTTGCCCTCAAACAAGACTGGGGGAAGAGGGCGTCAATGATACAGTTAAACTGCTATACCCACTCATCCTTCACATGTTAAGGTTTCCTGTGAATTAAGAGCAATCCGTAGTATTACGATGTTTTCTTAACACCTACTTTGTCCTAATTAACAGCATCACAACAGCTACATGAAGAGAGGCAAAAGTAAAGGAAATTAAGACTAAGGGAGAACAATTTACCTGATTCAGAAGCAAGAATATTTTGAGCCACTAATGGTAAAGCAGGAAGTGCAAGCCACCTTCCGCCCCACAATTATATAATCAAAAGCTATTTTAAAAAGCAGTGTATTTCTAAGTAAACCTTCTACAAGCCAGTCTCAAATGCTTAAATCAATTCCTCTCATAGTAGCCTATGAATAAGATCAAATTTGTCAAGTCCCAAATGCACATTTTACCATATTTAGTAAATTCAGCAACATTAAAACTGCATTCCCCTGTGGATTTACAAAATATTGAATACAAACTAGATTAAAATCCCAGTGATCAAGAAAAAGTATTTTAAATTTCTACTCAAACAAAAAAGGTTTGAAATCGAGATTGAAAAACCAACAAAAAAAAAAAAATGAAGTGACAAGCCTGTGATCCTAATTTTTGTTTAAACAGAAAAATGGCACTGTTTGCCTATGCAATTGCCATATAAACAGAACCTATTCCACAATCTATTTGACAGTTACATTTAAACCTTAGTTTTTCAATATTTAAACCATATTACCATATTCTTTCCACCTCCAAAGTAAATTGATGTGGCGAGTGGGGGTGGGGACAGGGGCAACCCCTGCTGTCACATCACAAGGCCCCCCCATAAATCCCTCAGTCCCTCCCATCCATAGGACAGTTGGGGCAGCCACTGCACAGATCCCAAAGACATTGCCCCTGGGGTGGCTGCTCCACTTCATCCTACGGACAGGATGGCTCCAACTTCCACTGCCTGCAGAGAGGTCACGTTGGGGACTCAGAGCCTGGGTTCCCAGGTCTGTGCAGCAATACAAGCAGGAGTCCAGCTGTCTGCCAACCCAGGATCTCATTCCCTCACCCTCAGGAGAGGGTGAAGGCCAGCTCTCCCAACTTCTCACCAACCCACCCTTGGGTGGTCTGGGAGGGGCCATCAGCCAGGCGTCTCACCACAGGGCAGAAGTCAAGCTGGCAGCAGGAAGCCAGGGCTGCTCGGTTCCAGCTGCCTGGATTTGTTGGCAGTTTCACAGCTCCAGTAGGCTGCGATAAAATTGACAAGACAGTCAGTCAATGTAAGTGACTGTATCTATGTACAGACGCTGCATCACCTTAACTACACAGGTCTAGGCATTTCCCCTCTCACGGAGGTGGAGTTATTATGTCAGCATAGTATAGCACTTACAGCAGCTGACAAGGCTGTCTTGTATATATTGACATAATTAGATTGACATAAGCTGCCTTAAGTCCACCTAACTCTGTAACATGGACCATGCTTGGGTGTATTAAGCCAGAGCAAGACGAGAAAGACGACCAGTCCCAGGGCTCAGAGAACTTCCATAAACAGTTATCCACATCAGCTGCAATAAAATACACAGAACCAAACAACATAAGATGCCAATTCCATCTCTTTTGTATAATTTTGTGAAAAAACATAAAATGATCAAATAAGAAATTCCATCTGTTGATTACTGAATGCTAAGAATTTTCATTCAGGACTAAGTGATAAAATACATCCAGGAGAATTCCATTTCCTCCCTCCCTTCTCTATCTGTGTAAATAGTAATGATTAGTGTAAAGTGTTGAATGTCTACCAAAAAACGAATTTGGCTGCTACTTATATTCAAAACAAATGTATTTGAAAGTCATTCTTCAATTGTGGGGGGGGAAAAATGAAATCCATTTACCCTATAGACTTATGTTCATATTCTTAGGACTTTATATGAAAAGTAAATAACTGTTTTACTTCAATTGGAAGTCTGTCCTATGATGATTATTTAAAATGATCTCAATTTCAACCTCTTCACTGCATTATTAGGCATGCCCACATTAAAACGTACTAAGCCAAGAACTGAGAAGTCACCATCCATGTTTGTAAGAGACCTGGATTTCATTCTCTGATATCCTCCAAACAGTTTGCAGGACTAAATATATGTACAGACTGAATCATTTCTGCACCAGAATAAATTGCTATTTTTTCCTACTTTCCTTATCTGAAGAAGTGGGTTTTACCAATTTAATACATATGTTAGTCTCTAATGTGCTACTTGAGTGCTTGTTACTGGTTCTGGCAGTTAGTTCTATAATGAATGGGTGCTCTTCTGAAATTTCTTAATACCAGCTGTTTTCTGGTAGCCAGAGAGGCTACAATTAAGATACTTTAGAACTGTGCTAATGCTAACATGATGCACAATGGCAACAATTTAGAAGGTATATCAACATATTTAACAGCATTTACCCAGAAATCAGAGTAAACTAGTGAAGTCTTATCACTTCAGTTAAGAATGATTACATTTTTTAGTGAAGTGACAGCCCCAAGTCTCGCTTTAAAACCTTGTCCTTATGAGAGCAAAGCATGCCGGATATAAACTGGTTTGTCCCAGCACGACACATGTAGGCAGGACTGCTATCCATAATCATGTTGCTGAAAACATGCCCAGATTTAATCGCTCTGACAGCTTCAGAACAGTTTCTGAACATCCCAGCCATTTTGGTCCTGTTTATACTAAAGGTTACCCATACCATCAAAGTCAGATTAAACCACAGGCGTCATAGGCACTACCTAGGATCCAAGCTCCTGATGTCCTACACTTGGAATCTGAACACTTTCTTGAAAGGCAGCCCTCAGGATTGCAAAGAAAAGCCTGAAGCCATGTTGACCGTGACTGATGCAATGATCACCACAAAAAAAAAAAAAACCACCAGAAATCACAAAACCATAGGGCTAGCAGAAGCCTCAAGAAGTCCAGCCTCTTGCGCTGTGAACAAACAAGTAAACCTTGATGGATATTTGTCCAATTTGTTTTTGGATTATTCCAGTGCTGAGGACTCCATGACCTCTATTTGAAGTACATTCTAGAGCTCAACTACCCATAGAATCAGAAAGTGTTTCAGAATACCCAGCCTAAAATCTCCCTTGCTGCAGATTAAGCCCATTACTCTGTCCCTACCTTCAGTGGACATGAACTATTCGTCAATGCTCTCTTTATGACAGTCAATATACTGGAAGTCCTGTCACGTCACTTTCTCAGTTGTCTTCCCTCACAACTGACCATGCCTAGTGTGCTTCCCCCCAGCTTTTTCTCATAGGTCAGGTTTTCTAACCATTTTATCACGTTTGTTGCTCTCCTCTCGACTTTCACATTTGTCCAGATCCTGCCTAAACTGTGATGCCCAGAGTTGAATACAAGAGTGTAGTTGGGGCTTCACCAGTGCCACTGTAATCCTCAGAAGTATTACCGCCTAGACAGTTATTCCTATTTTGCAGATATTCATCTGATTTTTGCTTCCCATGTGAAGTACTTTGCACTTGTCTCCATTTAATTTCATCTTGTTGAATTTGGACCAACCCTCCACTTTGCCAAAGTAATTTTGAATTTTAAGCCTGACCTCCAAGGTATTTGTAACCCTCCCACCTGGCTGTCACCTGCACATTCCATAAGCCTACTCTATTACTCAATTAATGAAAATGGACTAGCACTGGACCTGGGACTGACTTCTGAAGGCCCCCTCTCTCCCCCAGCAATACACCCTTCCAATCTGACAGCAAGCCACCCATAGCTAGTGTTTGAGTATGGTCAGTTATCCACCCACCTTATGTTGAATATAGTCTGAGAGACTCTCAATGACAGCCTCTCTTGGCAGTGAGCTACCCCATGCATCTCAATGGGGTGTCAGCTATGCCTGGAAGAAGCCAACACCATCCTAGGTGGACTTGGTAATAAAAGGGTACAACAGGCCCAAGCTCCCTTCCCTTGACTAGCACACGAAGTAGCATTCTATGGATCACGCTGCCTCTTGGGAGGAGGAAGGGAAGCCCTGTTGCCCCCCTGCGTGGCATGGGACCACATGATACTGTTCCTGTCCCTCTGGAAGGTGAGTGTCACTGCTATTCCTAAGAGCAGAGGCAGGCCCCATGGTATCCGAGTAGGATTGGGGCAGAGACACATCAAGGCATCCTCTGTTTGGCTGTATATCCTAGGCCTTGAATAATAGTCCAGTCAGTCAGTTTTACCATTACGAACATCAACCAAGCTGCACAGATTAACTAGGAGTTTTCCGTTATATTTTCAATGGATGTTTTCTAATTTTACGAGACTTCAAAATACTGAAATACACTTGTCAGCATTTAACAAAGTGATTTAAAAAAAAAAAAAAGCCAACCAAAAACATGCTGGAATGTTCTATGGCACAATACTTCTCACATTTAATTTTGAATCTATATAAAATACCCCTCAAAAACCAGTTAATATAAAAGCTCTGCCCATTAGTGCCAGAGAAATTAACACGAACTATTTAGCTCAGATGACACCAACAGCTGCTGATGCCAAAGCCGAACATCAAGAATAAACTGATTATGTCTTTACTCTTGGTTGCTTTCCATCCTCTGCCTTATTGCCCTCTTCCAGATCTAATCCCACATGTAGTCAGTCTGTTGCAAGACCCCTTCAAGGTCTCATGAGAATCATAATCCACAACAGCATATTCTACTAAGGAACATTGTTAAGCAGTTCCAAAGCAGCCTTAAGGGAACAGCAGAAGTGCTGTGCCTCTGCATTACAAGCAATACCCTGCAAATCCATTACAGCTTTTACAAACATTTGTATCTACTCAACTCCCCCCCCCCCCCCCCCCGCCGCCACCACCTCCACCCCATATTTGTTTCCCCTTCTACTCATACTTCTGACTGCAAAAAGAAAGTGACAATAGGAAAGGGAAGGCCAAAATTTCATGGCAGATCTCCTACAGGAGGAGACAGCTGATCAACGTCATCTTTCAGTTTGGGACTGTGGACCAAATTAAGAATTTAAGCAGTAACTAACAGTTAAGTAGATATAGTGCTGATTCTTCCTCTTCTCACTCTTCCAACTACACTGAAATCAGAAGGTCTCCCTCTCTCTCTCTCTCTCTCTCTCTCTCTCACACACACACACACACACACACACACACACACACGCAACTTTTTCCAGTTTAAAAACCTGGAGGAATTTTTTGCCTGTCCAAGAAAAGTGAGTGCAATAATCGAACAGCACCCTCTGCTGCACTACAAATAACACTGCTACCAGCTCCAGGGCAGATGTCAAGATAAAGGAAGGTTCCATTTTAGTGAAGCTTGTCCTTATCTTACTAATACAGTTTGATAGTGTCTGCATTAAGTATTTTCCTACATGCTCCAGTCACTGCATAAAAAAAAAAAAGAGTAATTCTGTCAGCAACTGTTTTATCATAGCTCTACTGACTATAGATAACACTAGGCAGATTTACAAAGTGTTAGAATGCTACTTTCCAAAAAAAATTCAGGCAAAATACCAGCCAACAGCCCTGGGAGATTGTTTAATGCAGTGAAGAGAGCTGATTTCTTGTAAACGTATGTGAACAAACAAAAAAATGCAAACCCGAAGTCCCAAAAAAGTTTTCCTTCACTTTTTAAAAGTTGACTTTTTAAAAAACAAAATCCGGCATAATTAAGATCCCGAAAGTGAAACTCACGAGGCACGAGGGTGAAATTGACCTCTGAATCATTGCTCAGGCGGAAAGCAACCCAAAAAGGTAAGCAGTTGGTAAGGAGTGGTAAGCAAACAAGAAGTTAGATGAAAGAGCTACGGTCCATTTAAAATCATGTGGTGTCTGTTTACAGCACATGATTTGAAGACAGCAGTGTCGGATGAATAGAGAGCTGCAGACGACCCTTGCGAAGGGGCTACTACCTTATACTTCTGGCCAGCCCTCCGGTGGGTACGCTGGTGAGTAGTCGGACCGCCGCTGGCTCTCCACTCGCTCGCACAACTGCATAGAGTCCCACACTGCTGCTCCGATCCGCTCTCTGTTTCGGACGAGGCGTTGACCGTACTACACCGTGGGGCTCCGGGGGTGGGGGCTGGAGAAGTCCGGCAGCCCCGACTGCCACGGGCAACAACAGCCCCCGGCCGGCAGGCGCGCACACGCTGTACCTGGAGCGAGCCCGAGCCCGAGCCCGAGCAGCCCCCAGCGCAGAGCGGTGCCCACTGCGGGGAGGGCGGGGCGGGGCGGCGCCAGGTGCCTGCGGAGGCGAAGCGCCCCCCCTTACCTCGTGGCCGGCGGGGGTCTCCAGCGAAGGCCCCGCCACCTGCTCCGCGCCGCCGCCCCAACAAAGGGAACTCGCCGGGGGAGCGCCGCAGCGGCTCCCGGCCCGTGAAGGGCGTGCGCACGGCAGGCGCCGCTCAGTGCCCCGCCGCGGCCCGGTGCCGGCCGAGGGAGAGAGGGACTCCGGCGGCGGGGAAGCGGCGAGCCCGACAGCGCCCCCAGATGCACGCGGAGAGCCCGGCCGCGCGCGTGCTGCCCCCAGCCCCCAGCGCAGCCCGCCGGCGCCCGCGGCCAAAGGGAGCATTGCGGGGCCGCTCGCTGCCCAGCCCTGGGGACAGGGACGGGGGTGCCCCGGGGAGGCGGTGCCTGGCCCGAGCGAGCGAGCCGCGGGAGTTCCTTACCCTGGAGCGCTCCGCGTCCACGCCGCTCACTCTCCAGCGAGCCCGGCAGCAACTGCCCGGCCGCTGGGCTGCGCTGCCCTCCGGGCTCACTCGGCACCGGCCGCTTCCGTGCTCTCGCAGGCACTTCTTAAAGGGGCCGTGCCGCCGGCAGGAACGCCACGAGCGTCCCGGGGCCGGGCCGGGCAGGGGGCGCTGGAGACGAGGGCGGCGAGGGGGCTGGGAAATATGGAGCTGTGTAATGCGTGCGGACAGGGGCTGGAGCTGCAGGGGGACAGGGGACCTAGAGCTGTGTGGGGAGGGCAGGGTGTGCCTGGGGGCTGGAGCTGTTGGGAAACAGGGGTGCCTGGGGGCTGGAGCTGTTGGGCGGGGTCCTCTAGCTGTGTGGTAAAGGCAGGGGGTGATTGGGTGAGCTGGAACTGTATCCTGAGGGACAGGAGAGAGGGACTGTCGCTGGAATAGAACTGAATAGTAACAGAGAGAGAGCCCTGCTAGTCTATATACAACCAAACCAAACCAAAACAAAACAAAACAAAAAACAGTCCAGTAGCACTTTAAAGACTACCAGAATAGTTTATTAGGTGATGAGCTTTCGTGGGACAGACCCACTTCTTCAGATCTGAAGAAATGATTCTGTTAGTCTTTAAAGTGCTACTGAACTGCTTTTTTGTTTTGGAATAGAGCTGTATGTGTAAGTTGCTAGGAGCAGGGCAGGGAGCTGAAACTGCCTGTTACCTAGGTGTATAGGCTGTATCGGTATCCTGGAGGTGGGGTGGTAGGTGTAGCTCAAGGGCAGTCATTGAAGTCCTCTGGCCAAAATGTCAGTCAGTGGGGCTAGAATGAAAATGCTTTAGTTTGGCAGCTGCAGGTTTGAGGAGGGATTATCAACCTACCCCATTCAGAGTCATTGTGCCTAGTGTGCGAAGGCAGCCTACTCTGCAGAATGCCTAGGTGCAGTTGCTTTGGTAAATGTATTCTACACATACATTTACACTGCCCCCAGTGCTTTACTAGCATTAACTAATTAGGCCTCTCACAGTGCCCCTAGGACTTACAGAAGTAATATTAATAAATTTATAAAGGCACATTATGGATGAACATCTAAGTTTTTACCTGCCAAAATGTGGGGAGGAGGAGTTTACAGCAAGATAGTAAACATGCTGGCTAACTCACTCTGAAATCGAAGTGGAGACAAGGCATGTGCAGTTATTACCCTAATATAAGTAGGCCAGATGACACATTGGTGGAGGGTACAGTGTTAAACTCACCTAGCTACACTGTCCAGGTACATTCTGCCACCTGCAGCTTGTCTTCACTAAGATTTTGTGGTGAGGGCTAACCTGGGTCAGCTATGGCACTGTACAAGCTTGTTTGGCAGGGAGGACATACCCTTGCAATAAAACTCAATGGGTGTTAACATGTTGTGTTAAAGGGAAAAATATAAAACCTTTTGGTGAATATTAAATCAAAAAGACCTATACAGTTTAGCACTTGCATATTTCAGTGATTAGGTGCCTTCAAAATACCCAGCTCTCAAACTATCTGCAAATTCCACTGTTGACAGTAACACATGGATCTGAGTTAAATACTTTTTTCCTAAATCTCATTGAGATGAAAATAATGCAAGTTTTTTTGTTTTGTTTTTTTCAGGAAAGATATTGGTGCACAAGACAGGAGACGTAAACAGTTTAGTTCATGCCACTCCAGATATTAGTGCACCATGAATGGCTCCAGCCACAGCGTTTCTGGATGTGGTTTCGCTGTAGTCTATACACACAAACAGGAAAATTCTCTTTGCTTTTTTAGCTTGATTTCCGCAGATTTTCCAGGCACTGCAGATCATACTGGAAACTACTCTCCTTGGGAATGCAGTGCAGCTGGGCTTGGTGCTGGAAATGAGAAGCCCTAAAGGAGCAACTTTTTTAGAGTAACAGTTCAGTGAATGTGCTGCCTGCTTCCTCCCTGGCATTCGTCATTAATTTTTATTAAAGTAGTGACATTTTCTTGTCAGTGTTTCTCATTGTAGAGGCAATGTGTCATTAAAATGGAGGAACTGTAACATTGTAGTTGTCACCATTAATAACTGAGGCAGCAAATAAATTTGTCCACATGAGGTGAAAGGTAAACTTTATTCTCCTGTATCAGAGAGGTAGCGGAGTTAGCCTGTATCTTCAAAAACAACAAGAAACATGTTGTCTTGCCGCAGGACTTCTTGTAGTTAATTTTCCTGGTATGTCATTTTATAGCATGCAGGAGATAGAGTTGTTAGTGTGGGGTTTTGGTTTTGTGGGGCTGGTTTTGTGGGGTTTTTTTTTTTTTTGGTTGATTGGTTTTTTTGGACTCTAACCCCATTTGCTACTCAGAAAATTGCATTGAAAAAGTACCCTAACCCTACTCAACTCCATCAAATTAAAAAAGCAACCTAAATATGAGCATAGTATGTACTACATACAGAAATCCAACAAAGGGAATCTGGTAAAGAGGAGAGTCATTGTCATTAAAAAGCCATTGTTAAAAAAGGGAAGTTCTATTCTGTCCTAGATAGGGTTTTAGTCAGAGGTAGTTATTTTTGCTGTGTCCCCTAGATCAGGGATGAGCAAACTTTTGATGCTGGGCCTCACTTTTTGTCTCCGTAATTAGCTCTCCTCCAACCCGTCTAATGTAATCCACACCGATGGAAATTTCAGTTATGTTCATACGCGAAAAAACCTTTTCAGTATGTGTAGGAAAATAAGTATGTGGATGCAAAACTTTATTAATCAGTGTATAAATGTGAATACACATATATTATAAACAGTAACATATTTCAACATTTCTGATGTGATGGATGAGCCTGAGTCCTAGCAGTTGTTCGTGCTGTGCCTTCCTTAGGAAATTTCACGCCCCTCCCCAAGGGGGCTCACCCCCCAGTTTGCACTCCCCTGTGCTAGATCACCAGTCTTCAGTGCAATCACAGGAAAATCATAAGATATTGAAGCAAATTAAACAGATAAACCTGAACCAGAATTCCGGATCCCCAAGTTTGCGGGGAAGACTGACTGTTTTGGGATATTTGAATTGGGATCTGGAAAAAAAAAAAAGAGACCCACAGATAAATCTCTCTCTGGCTTTGCTCTCTCACAGCCACATACACACACACCCTGCCTGAATCTGGCTCAGGTTACCTCTATTATTAATGCTGCCCCTTCTGCTGAGCACTGGTAGATTTTCAGGGCCTTGTAGTTCGGTTTCCTGTTTGGCGCAAAATAGATGAGCTTTTCTTCATGTAATTTGTTCATTTTCAAAATGTACATAAGTCCCACTGGCTTGAACAAACTGCACACAGGCAACTCATTTTTGCACAGCACTCATGACAGGCACTTCTGCTGATCCCCTGAAGCAGCTGTCTTATTCCTTTGTGTCTGCATTGAAATAAAGGACCCACAGAGCCAAGTCTCAGAAGCTGTGTCAATTGATTCAGGCTTGTAGGTCTCAAAATAGAAAAGTAGGAAATGGAGAAGGGTTGGCAACCTGAGTCAAAACATGGGAACTTTCTGAGTCACTATAGGGGCTCTTCTGCACACTTGGCTGAATCTAATTCTTGACACCCCCCCCCCCCGACCCCTCCACTCTCTGATTTGCTCACCTTGATCATTTTTTTCTGATTTGTCGTCCTCGATTACTGTTTTTGGTTCTCTGTGCCTTAAATATTGAGTCTGTTCTGGTCTGGCTATGGTCTAAAGAAGTGGGTCTGTCCCACGAAAGCTCACCTAATAAACTATTTTGCTAGTCTTTAAAGTGCTACTTGACTGCTTTTTATCTACACATAAGTTTTTCTTAGCAGCATAGGTTGTTAGGGAATATCAATACAAATGTCTTTGCTTCACAAACAACATTTTTTTCCCTGCCCAGTGCCTGAATTTTACAATTTGGATAGTTCAAAATTGCTCACCAAGACTACATGACCTGACTAGGTGAGCCCAGACATCTGCCTTTCCTTGTTGCAACAGCTCCGCAAAACAACGGCTAGACAAAGCAAAGTGCTTTAACCTGACCAAAACCTTACCAAACATTCAATACAGGTGTTGCATGGCATCTGTAACTCTTTCTGTGGGAAGTTCCATGCTATGTTCTTATGTACTAATGGCTAACGTAAGTTATTCACACTTTTCACAACAAAATGAGTCATGCCTCCCATTGTCTGACTGAACAAGGAAGGAACAAATGAGGGTCACGAAAGACAGGAAGCATAAACATAGAAAATATTGACAAATATCAGAGGGGTAGCCAAATTAGCCTGTATCGTCAAAAACAAGAAATTCTGTGACACTTATAGGCTGTCAGATATTTTGGAGCATAAACTTTGGTGGGCAAAGGCCCACTTTGTCGGATGCATGAGTGGGGGGCTGCAGGGGAGGGTTTAAATATATGGGCTTATCAAAAGGAGGGAGTTCCAGTCAAAAGGAGGACCAGAGTTGACAAAGTCAGTTCAGTCACGGAAGATGTGACCTATTATGGAACCCCCCCAACTCTTGCATCCGACGAAGCGGGTCTTTGCCCACAAAAGCTTATGCTCCAAAATATCTGTTAGTCTATAAGGTGTCACAGGACTTCTTGTTGTTACAGAAAAGATTGAAAACCTTGGGTCAATTAATGGTTTTGAAAGTATCCTTCACTCCTTATCTCACATGCATGAGGGGGGTCTATCAACAAAAACTGTCTTGCAGTTCCCAGCTTGTTTGAAAAAACAGCAGTTCCTCACTTCCCTTTACAGAGGGATCTCCTGGAGGAGACTGTTTTCCTCTGAAGAACAATCTAATAAAAAGGACCAAAGAATAGTGCCTGAAAGACAGTAATTGATCTGCCTAACTTGTTTTTGTTTTTTTGACTGAAGTAACACTCTCCTTATTGGTTTTCTACTAGTGAAAAAATGTTTGATACTGAGGGTACGTCTACACTAGCTGGCTAGTTCGAAGTAGCCAGCACAATGTCAAAATAGCACCCATCGCGTCTACACACGCCGTGTGCTATTTCAACGTTGAAATCAACGTTAGGTGGCAGGAGGTCGAAATCACTATTCCCATCCGAAGATGGGAATAGTGCCCTACTTCAACGTTGAACGTCAACATAGGGTGTGTGTAGACGATCCGCGTCCTGCTACTTTGAAATAGTGGGGTCCTCCATGGCGGCCATCAGCTAAGGGGCTGAGATGTGCTGTCCAGCCCCTGCGGGGCTTTATGGTCCCCACGCACAGCAGCCTTTAAAGCACCACAGACCCGGATATCCTGTGGCTAGAAGCTGAGAGCGTGCAGGCAGCAGCACACGCACGTGCTAGTCCTGCACGCCCTCTACAGACCCCGACCCATCTACCCACCACCCAAGGCATCGAGCCAGCCCCCCGAGCGCCCCCAGGGCTCCCCTCCTGAGGGGACCCAAGCACCTCCGGCTGCCAAGTGGGGGGCCAAAAAGAGGCGGGGTCCCTCCTGGTCGGAGGCCAAGCTCTGAGACCTGCTGGGGCTCTGGAGTGAAGAGGAGGTGTTCCACATGATGGGGAGCAAGCAGCGGAATGCAGAAGCGTTCACCCAAATGGCCAAGGGCCTGGCCGCCTGGGGTCATCCTGCCCGCACTCTGGATCACGTCCGGAGTAAGGTGAAGGAGTTGCAGCAGGGGTATGCCCGGGCCCAGGACTCAGCCAGACGGTCTCGGGCCGCCCCCACTGCTTGCCCCTATTACAGGGAGCTCAGGGCCATCCTGGGCCCCCAGGACACCTCCTCCCCCCGGCCACCCTTGACACCACGGCTGATGAGCCCCAGAAGGCCTCGGAGCCGGAGTTCGGCCCAGAGGCCAGCCCCAGAGCCCACCCGAGGAGCCCCCCCCCACCAGGACAGTGGAGGAGGGGTCCAGCAGTGAGGAGGAGGGGCTCCTCATAGACCTCCCCTCCCGGAGCACCAGCTGGGTGTCCACCCACCGGGCTTCCCCCGACCGCGGCAATGGACAGTCAGGTACATACCCCACAGAGCACACACCCAGGGGCCATGGGGCGGGGGCACCAGACACGACTGGGAGCCTCACACACCCCCAGTGGATCCCAGCCTGCAACTGCCCAGCCACAGCACGGTCCCAGACGGTGGCACGGCCATCAGCGCCTGTCAGCACCTGCACCCATGGACAGCACTGTGCCTTACCCCCGGGGGTGGGGGAACAATGCTATGGGGACAGCCAACAGGGACATCACGCCCACCGACGGGGATGGAGACCCAGCACCCAAGGGGGAGGGCAGGAGGAATGGGCCACAGGCCAGGGCACTGTACTAACAGCCTTCCCCCCCACCTCCAGCTGCACCATCCGACACCCCAGGCAGCCAGATACCCTCCGTCGTCCTCGACAGCCCGCTGGAGGTCAGCCACCGCCAGCATCCGGAGACACTCCCAAGGCCAGCAGGATGGTCCTGCCATCGCCAGACCCTGGGGATGGCCCCTGTGGACCCCCAGTTCCTGGCAGATCTCCGGCAGCAGACGGAGGTGGCGGAGGAGAGACTCCGCTTTGACCAGGAGGAGTCCACCCAGTGCTGGGCGGTGTCGGAGGACTTCATGGGGGTGTTCCGGGACATAGCTGGGTTGATCCAGGGGGCCGTTGCCCGGCTCCCATCCCCTGCTGCCTCCCCGGGCCGCCCTCCCCGCCACTCCACCCGAGGCCCCCCCTGCCGTGCCGCCTGCCGCCCCACCCACCTCGCTGCCTGCTGCCCCACCTGCCGCCCCCCTGCTGTGCTGCCTGCAAGCTCCACAGAGCCCACTGGGATTGAAGACCGGCCAGTGGAGGCATCCCGGCCGTACTTGCTGGTCCTCCCAGCTCCCAGTCGGCCACGCCAGGGACCGTGGACACAGGAGGGGGAGGGTCACATGCTGTACCTGCTGGCGGTCGCACCCCTCTACCCCCACCCCAGACAGATGGGCCAACAGCTGAGCCATCCGCTGGGCCCCCATGTATCTAGTTGTCCCCCTTTTTGTATGTTGGTTGCAGTTTCTGTTGTGCACAAAACAAGTTAGCAGTTTTCAGAAAAAAAAGTTTTTATTTTCAAAAAAACTGGAGGCATGTGCTTGTTGTGGGGGTGGCGTGCAGTTGTTGGGGACGGTGTGCGGGCAGTGTGGGCTGTGTGTGGGGGGGAGTCTTCCAGGGAAGGCCAGGGAGGTGCTCAGAGGTCTCCCTGATCAAAGCAGGCCCACAGAGTCTCACGGACCCGTACCCCCGCTTGGTGGGCCTGGCGGCTGGGTGCAGCAGCTGGCTGGGGGAAGCCCATGCTGGCCTCGACCGCCCACCCCTGGACGAAAGCCTCCCCCTTGCTCTCGACAATGTTGTGGAGTGTGCAGCACGCGCCCACAACCTGGGGGATGTTCTGGAGGCTAACGTCCAGTCGGGCAAGGAGGCACCGCCAGCGGCCCTTCAGACAGCCGAGTGTCCTCTCCACCACCTGGTGGGCGTGGTTCAGGTGGGCATTGAACCGCTCCTGGCTGTCGTTGAGGTGGCCGGTGTACAGATGCATGAGCCAGGGCTGGAGGGTGTAGGCCATGTCCGCCACAAGGCAGAGGGGCACGGTGGTGTCTCCCAGAGGGATCTCCGGGTGATGTAGGTCCCTGCCTCCAGCCGGCAGCACAGGCCCGAGTTCCTAAAAACACGGGCATTGTGTGTGCAGCCGGGCCAGCCCACGTACACATCCTGTAAGCGGTCCTGACTGTCCACCATGGCCTGCAGGACCACGGAGTGGTAGCCCCTGTGGTTTATGTATCTTCCTCTGCTGTGGTCCGGGGCACAAATGGGGATGTGGGTCCCGTCCAGGACCCCGAAACAGTTCGGGAATCCCATGGTGGTGAATCCTGCAATGGCTGCATCCAGGTCCCCGAGTCAGACAACCCGCTGGAGCAGCATGGTGTTAAACGCACGGACCACCTGTGGAGAGGGAACACAGGTGCCCATGAGGGTGTGCAAGGTGCCCCAGGGCCCTTCCCCCAGGCCCCCCCTCCCGGGCACCTCCCCGGGTACCCCCCCCACCCAGCCCCTCCCTCCCCACCCCCACACCCGGCCCCCCTGCCCCTCCAGTGGGTGCGTGTCCAGGCCTCCTTACCTCCATGACGACAGCCCCGACCGTGGCCTTTCCCACTCCAAACTGGTGTCCCACGGAGCGGTAGGTGTCTGGAGTGGCCAGCTTCCAGACAGATATTGCGACCCTCCTCTCGATGGGGAGGGCGGGCCGCATCGGGGTGTCCTGGTGCCTCAGTGTGGTGGTGAGCCACTGGCAGAGCTCCAGGAAGGTCTGCCAGCACATGCAGAAGTTCTGCAGCCACATGTTGTCATCCCACTCCCGCATGACGAGCTGCTCCCACCACTTGGAGCTGCTGGGTTAGCTCCCCCAGTGGGGGAGGAAGAGGGGAGCCCGGTGGTCAGGGGCATCCCCGTCTGCCTCCTGGGAGGGCTCCTCTGGCAGGAACCACTGGACGGCCTCCTGGGCAGCACCTAGCAGGGCACTTGCCCCCTGGATGACTACCTGGAGGGCCTCCTCTTCCTGCTGCTGCTGCTGCTGCTGGGCCTCCATAGCTGCTGTGACTTGGTCTGCGAGAGCATGGCTACTGCTCTGCAGACCTCGTGCTATGCAGGCCAGGTGTGTCTGGAAGGGGCCCTTTAAAGGAGTGGCTTGCTGTTGACCCGGAAGGGCTAGTCCAGCCTGTGATCCAGTCCGTGGGCTTTCCTGGCCCCTTATTTCGACAGTGAGCACTTTTGTGTGTGGACGCTCCACATTTCCTTCCAGGGCGGCTCCTTTCGACGTTCCCCATCGCTACTTTGACATTGAACGTCGATGGCACCAGCCCTAGAGGACGTGTAGACGATACGTGTCGAAGTAGTCTACTTCAATGTTCTTACTTCGAAATAGGCTACTTGGACGTAGTGTGCTAGTGTAGACGTAGCCTGAATGTTTTAAAATCAAAACATTGCATACTATATACTGAAAGCATTAGAATCTCAGTAGGATAAAAAATTGTTTTGTCTGGTCTTGCTCCCTGGAGCCGTGTCTACACGTGCACGCTACTTCGAAGTAGCGGCACTAACTTTGAAATAGCGCCCGTCATGGCTACACGTGTTGGGCGCTATTTCGATGTTAACATCGACGTTAGGCGGCGAGACGTCGAAGCCGCTAACCCCATGAGGGGATAGGAATAGCGCCCTACTTCGACGTTCAACGTCGAAGTAGGGACCGTGTAGTCGTTGCACGTCCCGCAACATCAAAATTGCGGGGTCCTCCATGGCGGCCATCAGCTGAGGGGTTGAGAGATGCTCTCTCTCCAGCCCCTGCGGGGCTCTATGGTCACCGTGTGCAGCAGCCCTTAGCCCAGGGCTTCTGGCTGCTGCTGCTGCAGCTGGGGATCCATGCTGCATGCACAGGGTCTGCAACCAGTTGTCCGCTCTGTGTATCTTGTGTTGTTTAGTGCAACTGTGTCTGGGAGGGGCCCTTTAAGGGAGCGGCTTGCTGTTGAGTCCGCCCTGTGACCCTGTCTGCAGCTGTTCCTGGCACCCTTATTTCGATGTGTGCTACTGTGGCGTGTAGACGTTCCCTCGCAGCGCCTATTTCAATGTGGTGCTGCGCAACGTCGATGTTGAACGTCGACGTTGCCAGCCCTGGAGGACGTGTAGACGTTATTCATCGAAATAGCCTATTTCGATGTCGCCACATCGAAATAGGCTACTTTGATGTAGGGTTCACGTGTAGATGTAGCCTGGGTGATTTATCCCATCTATAGCAGTTAACAAATCACCTGCCATCTTCTGTCATAGATTTTTGTTCTGAATACTCACAAGGAGATCCAGCTATATCAGTGGTTTTCAAACTTTTTGTTTACCCCTTTCACACAGCAAACAGTTGTGTGCGATCTCTATTTATAAATGAAAAATAGAAGGGGAAATTTAATTTAATTGGCACTGAGGGCTGTCAGCCCCACTGAGCAGTTAGCTCATGACCCCCATGCAACCATGTTGCGATCTCCTGACCGATCACAACCCTCATTTATACAGGAAAATCTATTTCTAATGATCATTGGTTTAAACAGCTTTAAAAAGCAGTAAGGACCTAGGAATGAATTGGGATGATAAAAAGAAATCTTTTGGGTGATTAGAAACCATCTAGACAGACATGATTTCAAAAGATGAATTCCTTTAAAAAAAGTTTAGCTTTATCCAAGGGTCAAAAATAAACAAATCTGCACTTTGGGGTGCAAGGAAATGCTTATTTAAACACTAGATCTGCCTAGTGGGGGAGCTGAAAGAAAATAATATTCTATTGCATCTGAGAATGCAATTAATTTTGCTTCAGAAAGTGTCTTGCTTTGTTTTCAAAAGTTCTCTTCAGAGGTCACAGTGATGCTATCAATTACTGTGGAATGCTGATCCTTTCATCTCTATGTAACGTGTATGGATTTAAAACAGGTTGATAGTAGTAAAACTTTATTACCATCTGATTGTGTTTAAGTGGGCCACTGAAAGGAGTTGGTGACCTCCATCTAATTTATATGAAGCAAGTATTTACATCACCAGAAACATCACAATATTTGGACATCAATGGTGGGGGTGATGGGGAAATCCATGCTTGGCTGTTTGGAGATGCTCAACCTCCCCTGGCCTGCAATACCTACACCACACATGGGTGTAAATCAGGAACGTTGTGGCTTGCATAAGTGAAACCTACCATGTTTTCAAGAGCAGTGGCATAAGCAAACTAATGGCTGAAATTGGAGCTAATTCCAAGTGTAGGTCAGACCTTTAGTAAATCTGTACTAAACACATACTAAACCCCAGATCCTCAAAGATACTTAGGTACCTAACCCCTGGAAGAAGCTACCTTTTACGATCTGTGCTCCAGTCATAAATGGGCATATAACTGTAAACCTTTTTGCCCACCTGAGAGAGATATTTGGAAGTGGTTTCTCCAGTCATGAGGTGAGGCACATTGGTTGGAGTAAGTGGAAAAGGCTGTGACACCATTACCCATACTAGTTTTGTGACCAGTAAGAAAACTACAAGTTCCAGTGCTGTGAATCTGATATCTCTAACAATAAGCCTTGGGGGACCAGAGCCAGCCCACCAGGCTTTTCCTTCTGGCCTGTGCAGCTGATTAGCAGAGGATGCATACTTACAGCCAGCAGCATGTGTTCAGCTGCCCCTCCCCAAACCATGCTCCATCTGCAGCCCAGCTGCTCCCAGGATTCTCCTGCTTGCTGTGCGGAGCGGGAGGGGAGAGGGGGAAGTCAGGGTGTTCCCCTGCCCCAGTACCCATCTCTGCAGATCAGGGCTTGGGGAGAGGGAGACACACAGCACAGCTGCTCCAGTTTGAGGCATGGATGGTAAGTGACTCACTCAGTAGGGCGGAGACAACAGAGCAGGACAGATTTTTTCTTAAAGAGACAGAGGGTAGCTTCTCTCAGAAACTTACCCAGCAGCAGCCAACAAACACACTCAATGTCAGTGTCACACACACCCAGTCCGTGCCACATGCACACTGTCACAGATACATCACAGCACATAATGTGTCACAAAGTCTGTGTGTCACACACAAATGGTGTGTCTACACAAGCCCCCTCCTTTCAGAAAGGGCATGTTAATGAGAGAGTTCAGAAGATGCTAATGAGGTGCTGCTATGAATATGCAGCACCTCATTAGCATAATGACAGCTGTGGCGATTCAAAAGTGCCACTTTCGAATTGTGTGCCGCCCATATAGACGGAGGCCTTTCAAAAGGACCCCCCAGACTTTGAAAGCCCCTTATTCCTATTGATTTTAGGAATAAGGGACTCTTGAATTCTGGTGGTCCTTTCAAAAGGCCCCTGTCTACACGTGCGCTGCGCGATTCAAAAGCAGCACTTTTGAATCTCCACAGCCGTCATTCTGCTAATGAGGCGCAGCATATTCATGGCAGCGTCTCATTAGCATCTTCCAACCTTGCTCATCACCATACCCTTCCTGAAAGGAAGGGGCTTGTGTAGAGGTAGCCAAAGTGTTTCTCTTTCATACTTACACACCCTCTCTCTCTTTGTAGCCTACAGCCCCATCTCTTCTGCCCAAGGACCTGCCCCTTCTTGGGGGTCCAGAACCAACCCATAACCAATACCAAAATTTTTGGAGGGGCTCCTCTGCAAAAAATTATTGCCCACCCCTGCTTTAAGCTCTAAGCTCACTTTGGCTCCAATACATGAAATGGGATCTTCAAGAGAGAAAAAGAGGAATAAACATTCTAGATAAATAGATCTGTGGTATATTTTCTTTTATTTAAATCTATAATGAAGCAGCTTTTATCTGATTATATTCAAAACATATTAATATGCTTAGAGATAGGCTAAACCAAAATCCTAGGTTAGTGCACACCCAGGCTTTGAACTCTAAGATCTGGATCTCAGCTTTGAGGTCTGGTGTGCCTCTTTAAACCATAAGCCTGAGTCCAAAAATGCCTCTGAACTTTCTGCCATAGAACACAATACAAATGTCTAATTTATATAAGCAGGCCAAGGTAGATACAGGTCCTGTGGTGTTTCCAGATTTTGAAAAGACAGAGAAATGTTTTCCACTAATGGTTTTCAATAATGAAGAGTAGTTAACAGCTTTGTCTTCCTAGGCATAACTACCTCAAGGGAGGGAGGAGAAAGCATGGGGTCTTTTAAAAGGTGTGAAAAACTCAGGGGCTAATGCAGAATTAGAAAAGTGCCAACCTTTATTAAAAACAGAACAGAAGGGAGAGCTGGCAACCAAAGCAGCCTCCACCTATTTATTTATGAGTTACTGGAGTCAGTCCAGTGTGATTATGGGTCTGAAGTTTGGATCAGATTCACTTGACATACGAGAAAGTCTATGGAAAAAGCATGATACAAACCTAATGATATGTTTGTCTCCTATGTTGTAAAGAATAAAGAGAATAAAAGGGGCAGGTGGGAAGAGAGGAAAAATGACATTATCCGCAAATGAGCCTCTGATTGCCTGTAGAGGTTTCCAATATGTATGCATCTATTTATTGTTGAGATGCCATCTGCAGAAATAAATTCTGACTCATATTAGTGCACTAGTGATTACAGATTGGAAAAAGGGAAAACTCTGGGGGTGCAAAGGAAACAAAATCAGGGCAGCAGTGTCTTTTGGGTGGAGTACAGAGTTTGTTGCTCAGAAGAAATCTACCCAGCCATGCCCCTCGCGTAAATAATATTTTCCAGAAGCAGCTGGCTTTTAATAACCTGGCCTGAGGAGCATTAGTAAGTATGGTTTATTTTACAGTTTACATATTAAATACATATTTGAGAAGTTGTTCATGGTGAATTTTGGGTCTCTGATTCTTCACACAGCATGTGTAATATATGACTATTAGGAACAACAAGAAGTCCTGTGGCACCTTATAGACTAACAGATATTTTGGAGCACAAGCTTTTGTAGGCAAAGACCATCAGCGATAGTGTAATGCAGTGCCTTCTTTGTTAAAAAAAGAGATGCTGGTACTCAGCCAGCTTCCCCCCGACCCAGCCAATCCGATGGCTGGGGCTGCCAAGGTGCCAGTAATCAGTACTGGCAAGTACAAGTGCAAAAAACGCACTGGTATCTGTATGGTAAAACAAGTGCAGCTGTGCATCATGAGTTGTAGCATGGGATGAAATCACACTCTTCTGACTTCACTGAATATTCCCCATGATTTAAATTTATATAGGTAAACAGGGGGTTATCAGTCTTGTCTTGTTCTGATATTCTATCCTCCATTGTCACTTGTTACTCTTAGTAGTGTTTATTTCTGTGGATTCCATTGTTAATGGTGAGGCTATTGTGCACTCAACTGATATATAGGAGTGGTGTCCAACAGAAATTCAGAGATTGCCACACTTGGGGCTGTTGCTTTTCCATATTTGCCACATTATATTGTACAAAACTTTACAGGTACCCCGAGCCCCACTGTTCTAATTCAACACTGGCAACTCACCAGAGCTGCTGCAGCTGCCACCAGGGCCACTGCTGGACCCGCCATGGGGGCTGCCACAGAGGCTGTCATGCCTTCTCCCACCAAACAGTGGGGTGCTTGTGTGGAGGAGGCAGATGGCACTCCCCATGTGCGGCTCTCAGGAGAAGTCACATTTAAAAGCTCCAAGAGCCACATGCCACTCAGGAGCCACAGATTGGCCACCCCCGTATTCGCCACAAGGCAGTGTCCTACTCGCCACACCTGGCAAATGGTGAATGTATTGGTTACCCCGATATATAGTGTCTGCTTTGAAAAAAACCAACAAACAATAGTTTTTCTAAATTGTTTTTCCAGATAATTTAATTTCCATCATGATCGTAATCTTCTAATCTTTCTCCTGCAACATTACGATAGAAATAATGATATGTAATTTGAAAAAAAATTATATTTAAAATGTTCTCGTTAGAGATCCCACCCTCTAAAAACTCAGAACTCACACCTACAGGACTGCTTGTTATTTTTGGTTTTCCTTATGTTGCTTACCATGCTCTGGTCTTACTGGTGTACAGCATGTGCTCCTCCACTCCTGCCCCACAGTGGTGGGCTTGTGTAACCCCCACCTATGTGTAGTAAACTGTTCCACGTAGTGACACCTAGACCACTTCACAGAGAAAAACAAAGTGTCCTCTTCAGCCTAAGCTAAGAAGCAGCTGGCCTTTAACTCAAACTGTAGCAGCACCTCCCCTGAGCTTCCAAAATCTCAAGTTTGAGCCTGCCTGAGGGTAATTACACTTGCACCTTGAGAGCAAGAAGTTCAGGCAGGACCCAAAAGTCCTGTGGATTAATGCACATTGTGCAGCTGATGACTCAAACAAAATACTGGTTTAGGAACCACGTGTGCCCATGGGTTTGTGTGAGGAAACATGCCAAAAAAGTATTAACACTTTGTTTTTCTAAAGTAAAAATAATAATGTTGATTTAATTCTGTGCAGCCATCTTCTCTGACTGGAAAGAATTACTGACATTTGCTTTACAGTCATTCCTTCAACTATTAGATATGGTGGGCAAATTGCAAGTTTTAAGTGAGCTCTTGATGATATCAAAGTGGGTATTTGCAGTAACTGACGTAGCCGTGTTAGTCTGACAAAACAAACCAGTAGTCATGGAGTACTTTAAAGACTAACAAAATAATCACCAAATAAATTATTTTGTTAGTCATTAAAGTGTGACATGACTGTGGGGTATTTACAGTTATGTAGCTAGACAGCATGCTATGAGTGTCTTGTGTGTCAGCAAAGTTTCATGAAACACCAGCTGCTCAAAAGTGTTCCATGTACAAGTGCAAAATCACATATACATGCAAATTGCTCTACCGAAAGAGAAGTTTTCATCTAGGTCAGTCTTCAGCAAATCAACAAACAAATATGGGAGCCAATACCCACCAGGAGGGATCAGTGAGAGTACTAGGTGAACAAATGGATTAACTGCTACCAAGATTACAGCATAGTTTTGAGTGCTCCATTTTACCTGGCTCACCTGACTTCTCAATAACTTCACTCGGAAAGGCAGTAATTGTGGAAGAGAGAACAGGTTTAAAAAACACATTAACAAGATGGCAAACAGAGCAAACTCAGTGTTCAGCCATCTAGCATATACACTTCTTGCTTAGTCAAAGGGATTTTACTGTAGTTAAAAAAAATCCTGACCTGAGTTAGTAATGCCACCTTGGGTTATATTATACAGCTTCTCTGTACTTCAGTATCTCCGTCTATGAAAAGAGATAATTTTTACATGCCAATCTCACAGGGGTGTCGCTACTAGTCACAGCAGCACACTCAGAGTCTAGGGGAAGGCGTGACTTGCATTACTCTGGAAAGGGCCCCTTAGGGTTCCATCAACATTCCACAGGTGATGCTGTGTCTAGGCCTCTTCCCCTGGAGGGAAGGCAGGGCTGAGATAGAGTGTGGTCATAAGACTCCTGAAAAGCCACTTAAGGTCAGCCGTGGCCAGGGGTGAGAGTGGAAAGAGGCAGTTGTCCCCCGTCCTAGCGTTTCAGGCAGCTGCGGTAGATGGAGTTCCAGGCCCTTTTGATGTGTCACATCAGTGCTACTCCAGCTGGATGTGGCTGTGACGGAGTGTGTGTGTATGGGGGAGGTAGGGGGGAAGGCCAGAGCCGTGGTCCAGGCAGTGCTAAGAGCTAATTGTCCTTGGCACTCCCCTTTCCGTTCTTGGCTCAGGCCCTTCTAGGGTGCAGAACTGGGTCCCCTCCCACGTTTTCCAGGGGCCTGCGATGGCTGCTCTGTAGTCTGAACACAGGTTTCTCACCAGAAGCCAATAGGACGGATTCATGGAGATAGGTGGCACCACTTATTTATTGAAACAAGATTTTCCTCTTCTGCCAAGTCTTATAGCTTTATAATATCACATTAAATTCAGTATGACTCATATTGACACATGATTCCTGTGACCTATCACTCAGTCCATCAATAGGTATGGTTTCACTGGAATTCTACTTATTTTTCCCATCTATTCCAATGCTTCTGCAGCTGATCTTCTAGAGGGCCAGTAAAACAGGATTAGATAGTCTGTGGCAAAACCTTTTGTAAGAAATTACGTCACAGGATATCAGTTGACTGATGACAAGAGAGAGAAGCCTGGAAACATTTGGGGATGCTCGAGAACACAGAGGATCTACACAAAACTTACCATCCTCATGAGAGCCAAAATGTTCGCATCTCATCTTCGTCAAATAAATGTTCCAGTGCTGCCTGCTTAAATAACTGTGCACTGCAGTCAAAGACTTTGATGTAGTCAGCAGAGATCTATTTGCAACATTAAAAAAGATAGGATGCTCATCAACCTTATTAAGTCTTATACTTTCATTCCACAACAACATGAAAGCAAATGTCCAGTTTGATGGGTCCTCTTTGAACAGCTTTGAGATGAAAAGCGGAATGAAGCAAAGATGAGTTCTTGTCCTTATACTCTTTGCAATCCTCCTCTTGTTACTCTTGAACTGTGCAATTAAGGACATGAAAGATGATATGTAACTCCACACAAAAGCAGATGGGAAACTATTCAACCAATCACAACCGAAGTCAAAAAACAAAGTAAAAAGGTGCCAATCAGGAAACTTTTATTCAGTGATAATGCGGCCCTCATAGCCCATGGCAAAGATCTACTACAAGAACTCTTGGAACAGCTTTTGAGTATCTGTCAGGCATTTGTTCTCACCATCATCATTATTATAATACAATAAATCATTATTATTAAGAAAAATTATTGTATTAGGATGTGAAATGCAAACTGACTAGACATAGACAAAAAGTTCTGCTATTTACATTCTACAGTAACCAACAACTTTTCTCATTGGATGAAGTAGTAAATGTCCACATTAGAAAGGCTGCCATTGCCTTTAACAGACTAACTAAAAGGGCAGGGAACATCTCAAACCTTGTCATCAAGACCAAATGCTAGTTACCAAGCTTGCATCCTCATAACTCTTGTGTATGGTGAAGAAACATGGATAATGTATGCCCATTAGGAGAGAAGGTTAAACAATTTCCACCACATTCTCAATAACAAATGCCAAGACAAATCCATCAGGGCAGAGGTTCTTCAAAGGGCATATTTATCAAGCTTGACAGTCCTGATCAAGTGAGACAGCTGCACTGCTGAGCCACCTGAGTAAGTTGGCAGACAGATGTATACCCAAGGACAGGTTACATGAGGAGCTATCGGAGCAAACAAGTCCCAAGCTTCATTATAAAGACACAAGAAAATGAGATATGAAGGAATTTGGAATTGATCAATGGGACATCATGGCAAGTGATCATAACAAGTGGCACCATTGTCTCTATCAGAGTATCAAAGTTCACGTCAGAAGCTCGATCCCCAACTTGAAGAGAAAAGAGTCCTAGGAAGCAAGCAGCTTCCAGCCAAGATACAGACCTTTGTTATAACTGCCAAAGACCATGAAAATCTCAGCCTGGACTATTCAGTCACATGAGACATTGCAAACCATCTACATCATAGGCTGCAATTCCTGTCATCTCTTGTAGCTGAAAGGATGCCAAGTAAAGAACTTTGCAAAGAAACAGAGTGGGGCTGTTTGACTGAATTTAAACAAGTAAGACACTGTATGAATCAGAGCATTTTGAACAAACTGACTTCTATGAGATAAATTAGGGACTAAATACAGATGTATTGTCTTATATTGAAAAAAAATCAGATGTTATGAAACAAAAAACATTTTTTGAATCAGGGATGTAATATAAAATGAGTTAAAGGGAACAATTTTTTGCTTAGCTTCCAGTAATAAGGTGAGTGTCTTTGTAAACAAGAAATTATTCTAGGTTGCTCAGTTGTTAGTACAAATTTCCATAAGGAAAAAATATTCAATCTCTTGAATATCAATGATTTGCCACTATTGTAACCTATTTTGCTAGTATACTTCCAAATGCATCAGATATTACAAAGAGTCACTAAAATACAGAGTTCTGGGTTAAAAACATGGCTTGGGCCAGCCTTCTGATCACCTTACGTGTTATACCCACATCAAACAGAGTCTGAGTTGACATGAAGCTGAAAATCAAACTCTTAGGGGGTATGTGGTTTAATATGCATGAAAATAACTATAGTCTCCATAAGAGCACATATTACTGAAAGACTCTGAAATGTTTTTTTCTTTCATCAGGAAAAATGTACCCAAGGGACTCAGAAAGATAAAATTAACCCTAGGCACTCTTACAAATTCATAGAAAATGTTGACATGGTGCCACTTCATCTACAGAAAAAAAAACCCCCATGTGTGTTTGTGTCCATGAGGACAAACTATTGAGCATGATTTTAAGAGAAATAACCAAAATTCTGAGATTTTGACAAGGAGAAACTCCTCCAGCAGCAAGGGTCATCATGTATTTGATCAGCCCTTATCCGATGATAAAAAGTATAGTCACAGAAAGATAGCCATGTTAGTCTGTATCTTCGCAAAACAAATAAAAGCAGTCCTGTAGCATTTTAAAGACTAACAAAATGATTTATGAGGTGATGAGCTTTTGTGAGACAGATGAAAAGTATGTTTTACAAAATGCTTAGTAAAAGAACCTGGACATCAGAGGCATTGATTCTCTATCGTCTTGCACCGCTGCTAAGTAGATAATGCGCTTTGGTTGATTTTCTGGGTTCATGCCTTGCATACGTGCAGAGAGAGTGAAAAATATTACCAAATCAGAATATTTGGGACTGAGTCACCAAGCTGGGCTTGATACAGGATCAGGATAGAGTGCATAGTTGGCTTTAAGATAATTTTGTGGTCCCCATGTTCTTGATTTGACATGTGGGGGTGGGTTGGAGGGGCTCCCAAGAACTGTTTCAGCAACTGAGCATAGCTGGCATGCAGCAGGCTGTAGCTGCAAATCTGCCTTCGTTGGTAGGCTCCCCTGCATTTGGGACCACTCTTGGGGAATGAGATGTGGAGCTGTTTTATGCTGAGCAAACATATCCCTTGTGCTGTAGGAATACCCTGGGGCCAGTTCCACTAGCTTAGAGGTCCCGCTGGGGCTGTCAGAGCAGCACAGAAGGAAAGAGGACAGAATGAATAATCTACCACATAAGGAGCGATTATCAAAGTTAGTAGAGTTGGATGTCTTACTGCACCTTAGAAAGTAAGAGACAGGTAGCCATGTTAGTTTTGTTTTGGTACTGTGCCTTTGAAAGTCTTCTCCTGCTGTAATGTTTTATACCCATTTTGCAAAGATATAAATGACTACACAAAGGTACAAGGCAGTGGAAAATTAGGTCCCCAAAGTCTCTTCCTTTAAAACCAAAATATTCATCTTTCAGCCAAGTAAAACATTTTATAATGTTCAAATACTCTGTCAATCTGAGATTCTGGAGTAAATCCAAAAGAAATTTTAAAACTTCAGTACCTGGTACAGCTTGTCAAATTGGAGAAATTTTGAAGGTACATTGTGGTTCCATACGGTGAACAAAATTAACATATTTGGCACTTCACTCACTTCGCTGGAAGTTACAATCTGTTACGATGGTGTTGAGTTTGGGCCTGTGTTTTGTGGTTTGTGGGTGGTTTTTTACCTTAGACTTATTGACAACCTTTGCTGCCAGATCCAGCTGTCGGTATTCTTCTCAAATATTTGACTGTTGAGAAAATGGACTTTTCCAACAGCTAATAAGAACAGAATTATATTTCATTACAGTATAATTGGACCATAAAAATTCTATAAAAAGTGTTACATTTCACTCAGAAAATAGCAGGGTATATTTTTGGGATACGAAAGATCCTGATGCTGCAAAGAATCATTTCACTTTTTCCTGACACTTCTGGATCTATGAATGGATATAGTACCAGAGATCTGATGCTGTACGGCATCAGATACAGGGTATTGCATATATAAGCATAGAGTGAAAGAGATGAGCCGGCCAGAAAGAACAGAGGGAAAATTGATCCTGCATAATGAGAGCTGCTGCAGGGCCACCAAATTACTCTTAGCCAGGAGCAGGAATAACACCAAAGAGGAAAGCGCGTAACTAAATCCCTCATTAGCATGACAAGCAAGGATTGTGTTAAAGCCCATGCCTCAGAAAATCCACTCTTTCACTCCCCTCCCTGCCCCCACTCCCTGATTAACAGGCAGTCTTGACAGAAAACATGCAAGCTTGAAGAGGACATGAGACTGAAGGCCCAATTCTATTTTACAATAAGGCCCCTTCATGCTGCTGTGGTGGCAAAAAGGGATCCTAAAAGGGGCAGGAGTGTCCCCTGGAGAATACCCCTCATATGTGAGGTTTCTAACACCAGCTGAGAGGTGGCCTTAAGAGTCTACAGCAGCCTTGATCCCAGCCCAGGATGTAGGGGGAAATGGAGAGGTGGAGTGCATTGTGCTACTGCTATTCTCTGCTTCTCAATGCTCGTAGGGGGCAATGGGAATCAGGGCATAGGTCAGAGCCACCCTGTGGCTGTTGTAAATTAAGCAGAGGGCCCAGGTATGCTCCCTGCTGCTGCAGAACAAGGGGAAATGCAACGATATTTTAAACAACCTTGTACATTCTTCATATTTAGGGGCAGATGGGAACCAGAGCCTAAGTGTGGCGATCTCTACCTGGCGTTGCATTGGCGTTGCATCTTGTGTGTCACTGCATTTGGCCTCCATTCACTTGCCAAGGAGTGCAGCAGTTTTGCACTTCGTGCTGTGCATAGTTCTTTGCATGAAGGCCTGGAGAGAGTTCATATGTAGCAGTTATATTATATGTGTGTAAAGATGGTTGCATACAATAACCAGAGCCTACTTTCTGCAGCAATCTATAATTTCCTGGTCTGTCACTAGAGCTGGTCAAAGTTTTTCTGGAACTTTTTCCCTATCAGAAAAGACTGTTCTGTTGAAATGGAAGCTCCCCGTGGGAATGTGTAGATTTTGAGGAAATTTAATTTACAAATACATAATTAGAAATGAATGTTGTGATAAGATCAAAGCCAGAGCCATCCTGTCCACTGGCTGGGGGGATGGCTGGGAGTCTGGCAGAGGACCTGGTGCTGGAGGCAGGGTCACACCTGCCCCCACAATCACTGAGAGCAGCAGGAAGCCCGCTCTGCTCCCCACAGCTCCCAGCCATGGGCCTTGAGGGGGATGGGGTGGAACCGCCTCCACACTCACTGGTGGCTGTGAGAAGCAGGGCAATGCAGCTGAGTGGACTGTGGCTGGGTCGCTCCACTTCCTGCTGATATCACCGGTGAGTGTGAGGAAGGGCCTGACCCTGGCTGCCCCTAGTCTCCTGGGCTGCATTGCCCAGGGGAGGGGTTTGGGGAAGGGATAGATTGAAGATGCAGCAGGGGTGGAAAGAGGTGGGGCAGGAGCTCAGAAGAATGGCTCAAGAGCAGGCAAGAAGGGAAGAGTCAGCGCAGGGCCAGGAACTGGGCCAGGTGTGAGTGTGGGGGTTGGGGTGGGGGCGTGTCCTGGGCCCTGCACCGGACAAGGGATGGCCTTGGCCAAAACATTCAGGGTTCAGCTACACTGAGATCAAGGACGTGCTGCATGCCCATGGCTGACCCAGGTCACCTGGCTTGGGCTGTGAGGCTATAAAATTGCAGTATAAATGATCAGGCTTGGGCTGGAGCCTGGGTGTTGGCACCCCATAAAGGGGGAGAATCTCAGGACTTGAGCCAGAGGCAGAATGTCTGCCCTGACATTTTATAGCCTTGCAGCATGATCCCTGTGAGTCTGAGTCAGCTGACCCAGGCTCCGAGACTCATTGCCATGGGCTATTTGTCGCAGCAGAGACATACCCGCGGTCTCTATGGTTTTGGATTTTTAGTTTTTGTTTCAAAAAGACTTTGCTGGACATTTATATTTTGGAAAAAAAATTGAAGTGTTGAAATGTTGGCTTTTAAACTGAAGCGTCATCCCTTGTTACATTCAGTCTCTTCAGTCTGAGGTAATTCCGATATCTTAATTGCACATGCATCCGTTCTATGGTCTCATTTGATAAAAGAAAGGTTTTTGAGCATAAGCCACCTAACTAAAAGTGATTTTTTGTGCTTTCCCCTTGCTGTAGGGATCAGTTCCCCACCCAAAAGAGGAATGTCAGTATCTTCAACTTAAACATGCTCTGCCATGCCAGCTTATTCCAGATGTCTCTGATGCACCAGAACCACTGGCCTCTGGGACTTCCTGAAAAAATTACACTGTCTACCAAGGCCATTATCTAATTTGTAATTCTGCCTCAAATCCAGAAGGATCTGTACTAGACCTGTGCTGTTTAACGTACAGTAAACTCTGTTTTAAACAACATTCAGACAACTGGACTTCTCAGTTAACTGGCATTCCATCCCATGTGTGAGCAGCCAGAGGCTTCTCCGCTCTCCTGCCCAGCACCCGCCGTCCGGAGTGGCTCACCACGTGGCATGGCACCCTGCACAGACAGGCACACGGTACAGCCAGGCGCAAGCCAGCCAAAGTGGCTCCCCTTGCGACACGGTGCCCCTTTCTAGAGCGCCTCATGGCCATGTGCAAGCCAGCCAGGATGGCTCACCACACAGTGGGATGTCCTGCCCCTCCCATATCATATTGGAATATCCAGCAATCTCCGAGTCCCTGGGCTGCCAGATATGAAAGTGTTTACTGTACTCACATCTGTTAAACAGTGAAGTGGCAAAGTTAGAAGACAATATTAAATTGCTCAATAGCATTAAAAAGACAATTGTAAAGGTTTACAAAGCTAGATGAGCATCCAAAAAAATGGCAGATGAAATTCAATGTCAGTTAAGTACAAAATAACGTACATTGGAAAACAGAATGTCAGCTAGCCATACAAAATAAAGACATCCACATTGGGTGTTAACACTCAAGAAAGCGATCTTGGGGTGGCTTATCTTTGGGGCCTAACTGTAATCAGGGGCAGCTGCACACTGGGTCATGGCTGTCAGGCCTGCTGAGAGGCATGATTCTTTCAGCAAGGTCTGCAGCTTTAAGGACTCCAAGGTAGGGCGGGGGTGATAGAGTTTCCCTGTGTGTGGACAGAGTGGCCAGCTGGGCACCCCAGATAGGGCTGGAGGCCCCCTATTTTGAAATAGCCCCTATTCCCAGACTATAACTATTTCGAAATAGGTGCTATTCCTCATAGAATAAGGTTTACCTATTTTGAAATTAGATGCCCACTATTTTGAAATTATTATTTCAGCTTAGGAGTTGCATCATAGAGACACAAGGATAGTTATTTTGAAATAATAGCATGTTTGCTGTGTAGACATGCCCTCAGTTGTCTCTGTGGCTAGACTAATTACACAGTGAAGTAAATTGCACTTTTGCACCTACCTCAATGGGCCATTTGACTCCACTCCAAAAGTAATAAAGGTGTTATCAAACAATGGAGCAGTCCATGTGGTAGAACAGATCAAGCCTCCAATAATCTTTTTCTTCAGGCTTGCTCTACATCTGTGTCAGATACAATCCCTCATAAAATTAATGACTTTAAATGTAACTACCACGTGAAAAGTCCCTTCTCTGTTCCATTAAGCTAGTTCAACTACTTATTATTGGCATACTTAATTAGTCAGCTGAAAACTAAAAAAAGCCAATGCTTTTTCTGATCTGAGTGTCTATAATTTATCCAGCCAAAGTCCAATCCTTTTTTTCTCAAGTAAATTTAACAAATGTCATCTCTATTGCTTTCAAATCCCTTTTCAGAAGATTCAAAAAGATACATCTAAAGGGGATGTAATACACTGAGGCATCCACTGTCTTAATGAGATTGAGCCCATGTAAGAAAGCTAAGGGTAACTCATGCCATCTGACCAGCTCATTTTTAATTTCTGAAAGTGCTTTAACCAGCTTCACTTTATATGCAATAATCTGGCCAAAGGGCTAGAAATTAGGTGATCCTAATAAATAAAATAGCTGAACTGCTAGTAAAATAAGAATGAGAATGACACAAGTGCTAAAGGGAAGGGTGGTCTGTTCCAGTTTTTTTTTTAAAAAAGATTTTAAATCCTAATGAAATTATAACAAAACGCATAACTTTAATAATTCCAAACATTGACAGTTCTAGCCGGACAAAAAAAGTAACATGTTGCTCACATAAAATGTATCTATGGCTGCATCGACACTAGCAAGTTCGGAAAAATCTGTCCTTTTTTTGAAAGAACATGTGGTGCTTCTGCACACAAAACATGCTCTTTCAATCCGAAATCACAAGAACGTGGCTCTTCCACCCGTTCTTTCGAAAGAGCAGGGGCTGTGTGGACCCCCTCTAGCAAAAGAGTGGATAACGTTTTCTGTCCGTTTTTTGGTGTGTGGATGCATTCTTTCGAAATAAATTTTTTCAGAAGATATCGTCCAGCTAATCTTCTTTTGAAAGATTACTGTAGTGTAGAGGCAGCCGATATGTTGAGTCTTTCTGCTTGCATATACTGAGACTTGATCTACATTACAGACACTCCTTGGCTGTGTCTACACGTGCCCCAAACTTCGAAATGGCCATGCAAATGGCCATTTCGAAGTTTACTAATGAAGCGCTGAAATGCATATTCAGCGCTTCATTAGCATGCGGGCGGCAGCCGCGCTTCGAAATTGACGCTCCTTGCCGCCGCGCGGAGCGTCCAGACGGGACTCCTTTTCGAAAGGATGCTGCCTACTTCGAAGTCCCCTTATTCCCATGAGCTCATGGGAATAAGGGGACTTCGAAGTAGGCGGCGTCCTTTCGAAAAGGAGCCCCGTCTGGACGCGCCGCGCGGCGGCAAGGAGCGTCAATTTCGAAGCACGGCTGCCACCCGCATGCTAATGAAGCGCTGAATATGCATTTCAGCGCTTCATTAGTAAACTTCGAAATGGCCATTTGCATGGCCATTTCGAAGTTTGGGGCACGTGTAGACACAGCCCTTCTCATCAGGAGTGTGGATATTCTGTATCCCTGAGCTAGGCTCTTACACTGACAAACTACTGGTCTGTGGATGGGAGGGCTTCTCCCATTAACATAGGTATCGCTTATCCTCAAAGTGGAGTACCTACACTAGCAGTAGATGCTTTCTCGTTGGTTCAGGCAGCTTCACTAAATGCTGCAGAGGCATATCTGCACTGGTGCAGCTTTGCTGTTGCAGCATGGTGTGTGTAGGCAGGCCCTGAATAAGAGCTAACAAACTACAGCTTTCTAATTTATCCTTTGCTCTGAAGAAGTGGGTCTATCCCAGGAAAGCTCACCACCCAATAAAGTATTTTGTTAGTCTTTAAAGTGCTACTGGACTGCTTTTTGTTCTGATAGAATATAGACTAACACGGCTATCTCTCCATCACTAATTTCTCCTCTCACACACAACCCATTTGCACAGAATGTAAAATTGGCAATGGAGATTTTGAGATGTAAAAAATTACAGACATACAAAAATCCAAACAGAATGTATCAAGGCTCTTTTGTTGTCACGACCCAGAACAAGTGTGTCAGAACCAGTTCAGATTCGAGTGGCTAAAATACCTTGTTATGAATTTAGACCTGTTTTTAGTTAGGGAATTAATCATGAAGAGACCCTGGGATTTTTTAATACGTTGTTTATTCCTACATGTTCAATGAATACTTTGCATGAATACTTTTCAACCCATGAGTTGTTTGCAGTCTAATTACATTGACCGTTTCACTGTGTTTGTTGTGCAATGTGACCTTTTCCTTCGATACTGCTCCTGCTTCCTGACTGAGACTGCAACTTTTTTCAACCGTAACAGAGAGTAAGCCGTGCTAGTCTATACACTATCAAAACAAAAAGCAGTCAAGTAGCACTCTAAAGACTAGCAAAATAGTTTATTAGGTGAGCTTTCGTGGGACAGACCCACTTCTTCAGACCATAGCCAGACCAGAACAGACTCAACATTTAAGACACAGAGAACCAAAAATAGTAAGCAAGGAGGACAAATCAGAAAAAGATAATCAAGGTGAGCAAATCAGAGAGTGGAGGGGTGGCGGGGAAGATCAAGAATTAGATTGAGCCAAGTATGCAGACGAGCCCCTAGAGTGACTCAGAAAGTTCCCATCATGATTTATACCATGTGTTAATATGCCGAATTTGAATATAAAAGTCAGCTCGTCCACTTCTCTCTCTATAACGGTGCGATAATTTCTCTTCAGTAACACACATACCTTGAGGTCATTGACAGAATGCCCCATTCCATTAAAATGTTGACTAACTGGTTTGTGGATCTGGAGTGTTTTGATGTCTGTTTTGTGCCCGTTGACCCTTTGTCTATGGGAGTTAGAAGTCTGTCCAATATACAAAGCATCTGGGTATTGTTGGCACACGATGGCATATATGATGTTAGTAGAGGACAATGAGAAAGTGCCCGTGATTCTGTGAGTAACATGGTTACATCCAGTGATGGTATTTCCAGAGAAGATATGTGGACAAAGCTGGCAGCGGGCTTTGTTGCAGGGAAAGGTTCCAGGACTGGTGTTCCTGGGGTATAGGCTGTGGCTGTTAGTAAGGATCTTCATGAGGTTGGGAGGTTGTCTGTAGGAGAGAACAGGCATGTCACCCAGGGCCTTCTGGAGTGTAGCATCCTGATTAAGAATAGGTTGTAGGTCTTTAATAATTCGTTGCAGTGGTCTGAGTTGGGGGCTGTAGGTGATGACCAGTGGTGTTCTGTTCTGGGCTTTTTTGGGCCAATCTTGGAGTAGCTGGTTTCTGGGTATGTGTCTGGCCCTGTCGATTTGTTTTTTTACTTCTCCTGGTGGGTAATTCAGGTTTATGAATGTTTGGTAAAGTTCTTGTAGTTTTTGGTCTCTGTCAGTTGGATCAGAATGATAAATCAGTGAATGAAAGTCTTGCCATTCTTCATTTTCAGATGATTGTTGACTTGTGCTGAAATTTGTGAAACGTTGGCAAGGTATATTTGTGAATGCTCAGTGACTATCCACACGCTCACAAGTGATGCCTCCGATGAGTTTGTAGCACAGCAAATCACACACAGCACCTTTATTGACAAAACCATGTGTGCCTCAAGTGGTTTTTGTTTTGCTCTTTTCTTATCACACTGAGCCAGTTCCAGCTGAGCCAATGCTACAACACTGAGGCTGTGGGTGAAGGTATAGGGCAGGCTAAGATTTTGTCATGGGTGTGTTAGTGAAAGTCATGGGCAGGTGGTGGCCAAAACAATAAATCACAGGAGGTCAGTTCCTACAGTGTGAGACTGACAGCTGAAGTTCTGTCTTCCAGGACTGAGACCTGAGCCTGAGGTGAAAGTCACCTAACATCACAGAATCTGTGACCTCTGTGACCAGCTTGTAGCCTTGGGTCCCAGCACAGAGACAGCTGGAAATGCTCTAGGGATATTTACAGCTCAATGGAGATCATAATTTGAGCCCCACAGTCAATTAGTATGGCTCCCCTTTTATCACAGCTTTTGTGTGTATCCTAGATTTCCTCTACTCCTGCCTGTTTAATAGAAAGGCTCTATTTATTATTCCTCTAACACGCACCACAACAGAACTCACTTGTCCCTTGCATAAACAGGTAGCATTTTGCTCCTTCTCATTCCCATACAATCTCAGCTGACACAGAAGGCAGCCCTGTGAATCTTGAGCCTGGCATAGAGAGCCTCTGCTTTGCTCAGCGAGGCCCCTGCTTCCTACAGTCCAAAGGATGAAAGACATGCAACCACATGTTTTATGGGAACATCCTCCCATAATCATCTTCAGTGGAATCAATTGTAATAATCCAGGCCTCACAAATGGTTCCTATTTTGCTGGCCAGGACTTCAGGAAATATCTTGGAGTCAACATGAACCAGATGAACCTCTGTAGCCCATACACACTAGGACTCAAGCTTTCACATGCTATATGACAGATATTAATTTGCCAGGGACGTTAAAATACTCATCTGCCAACAAAATAATCTGTAGATTATTTTCATATTGTTGACAATAAACGTTTACCAAATATTTCCTGAAAAAGCGAATTTTTGTAATATTTCTTGTTTCTTATACAAATTAATGTATACTCATTATCTTGTATATGTCCTGACAGCCAGTTGTTGAATTTTAAATTTGCTACAGGTGGAACCTCTCTAGTCTGGCATTCTCTCATCCAGCAACATCCATGGTCTGGCATGCATTTTAGCTAGCTGGGTATCCACTTATCATGGGTATGGCCACGTTTCCCATGGTTCCATAAAATTTATTTACAGCCACCAGTCCTGGCTCTCAGTGTTCTGTGCTGTTACTTATCTTTAGTTTACCCCTCAATGTCTTCTAAGAGCCCAGTAAGGACTGAAAGTGTTAGTAACGCTACTAGACAATATTGACCTCCTGTGATCCAGCAAATTCTCTCGTTCGGCACCAGTGAGGTCCCCAGGGTGCAGGACAAAAGAGGTTCTACCTGTATAATTTTTCATATTTGTTGGAATGTCTCTGAATTTCTCCCCTCTTAACTTTTCACCCCCTTGAAGTTAAACTACTTTTTAATCTGGAACATTGGTGATATAATTCCCATAACTTGATCATCCCCCAAAAAACCATTTAACTGCTTCAGAACTGCTTTTTTAATCATCTGGTCTATGGAATGGTGGATTACTCTGTCAAGCCAGCCAAATTTAACCTGGAAAAGAACCAGATTTATCAACCATACCAAAAGAGATTTTCCCAAGAGGTTTAAAACTCATATTGTATTCAAATATAAGCCAAGGTGGGTATCACAAACAAGTTAATAGAATCCTAGGGCTGGAAGGGACCTTTGGAGGTCATCTAGTGCAGACACCTGCCTAAAGCAGGATCAACCCTAACTCAGTCATCCCAGCCAGGACTTAATGACAAGACAGGACTTCAAGACGTCTCATTTAAAAGATGGATGAAAAAATCCCACCCCGTAGCCTGGGAAATTCACACATCCCGATACCTTGGAGAGGCAATGCTTCCCCACTCGCAAGCACAGAGTGTGAGTGTAGGAAAAAAAATTAATGAAAGAGGCAAAGAAGTCACATGGCATTAGTTTGGGAAAAAATGCCACATTCAGAGTTTATAACCAACCTGCAAATGACTGTCCCAGCTCAAACGGCTTGAGCAGTGTCCTTTGCCACTCAGGCTCACCAGTCCGAGACGGTAAGGGTCTCATTCACATACCAAACTTTCTCCATAACCCTCTTCACATGCCCCACTTACAGCTCTGTCCAGTCTATGCAGGCCCTGGTACATCACCCTGATGCATTCCCTCACTGAGCCTGAAGCAATGCCACCTTTGTGCTGTGCCTGCATTCCCCTTGTTCCTGCCAGCTGCTCCACTGGCCACCTGCTGCTTCTGCTACACACTGGTCACTCCTGCCAGCTGCCTTTCTGGCCACCTTCTGCATCTCCTACCCACTGGTCACTCCTTCCAGCCACCTTGCTGGCCACCTACCTGTCTGCCACTTTATGGGTTTAGCTTGAAGCAAAACCCTGTGATTTCAGCTCTCAATCTCAGTATCTACCAAGGTGGATTCTCACACAAAAGAACACTAACTCTGGTATCTAAATTTTAGTTTGAGCTTTAAACAGTGGGCAAAGACAACTCAATCCAGCCTTCCAGCTATGTAGGCAGAGCTCAATTCCCCTTAAGTCTCCCACCCAACTAGTTCAACCAATAACCTCTCCCTTCTACTACCTCCCCTTGCTCAGCTGGGGGGAGCCCTGTGCAATCCATATCTTACACAGCAATGATGTGCCTGTACCCCCACAACAACTTCAAGTATGTGTGAGACTCCACAATTCTTACACTGGGTGATAGCATACATTGTGACTTCACAACAACATGTTGTTTACAATACATGCAATCTCATTCCTTCACCCACTACCCATCAGGCTTTGTTAACCAGGTATTACATATGCACACCTTTACATTTTCATGCAAATGATCTCTAAAGGACACATTCTCCAAATCCTTCAGCACTATTGAGCTCCTGCTGGCACATTCCTTATATGTACAAAGAGTTGCACATTATAAATGCATTTCAAAGAAATGGGTTTACAAAAACAATCTCTTTTCTTGTTTAAGCCATTAGATATATGCTCTGTTTCTATTCCCTCTTAAATTTGTGCAAAATGAGAGTCATTCCACTGTAGTAAGTGGAATTACACCAATGTAAGAACAGTGTGAGGCAGATGAGAATCATGTCCTGAAGTAAGTTCTGTCTCCCCTTCCCCGATGACATTGTTAAAATTTCTTGTAGCACAGGGACAGAACAGCTGAAACAAAGGGACAATTCTCTCAACTTCACAGAGTTGAGCTGCAGCAACTTACTCCAGCGGAGGGTTTTAAAAGAATCTGGAAATTACATTTAACCAGAAAATAGTTCATTGTCTGCTTGCATTGTTCATGGGACTATTATTACTTACTCCATTGGAGGTTGGGCCTGAATCCTTCAGTTACCTATGGCTACGTCTACACGTGCACCCTACATCGAAGTAGCTTATTTCGATGTTGCGACATCGAAATAGGCTATTTCGATGAATAACGTCTACACGTCCTCCAGGGCCGGCAACGTCGATGTTCAACTTCAACGTTGCGCAGCCTGACATCGAAATAGGCGCAGCGAGGGAACGTCTACATGTCAAAGTAGCACACATCGAAATAGGGATGCCAGGCACAGCTGCAGACAGGGTCAACGGGCGGACTAGCGCTTCCGGGGCAACAGCTAGCCGCTCCCTTAAAGGGCCCCTCCCACATACACTCAGCCTGCACAGCACGCGGTCTGACGAGCCATATAGGCACACAGACCCCGAGCGCCGCAGTCATGGACCCCCAGCAGCAGCAGCAGCAGCAGCAGCAGCAGCAGCAGCTAGAGGTCCACCCAGCCCTCCCGGCAGGAGCAGGGCTTGCCCTGGCTCTTGTCATGTTGGGGGCAGCTGAGCACCTTCTTGCCCCAGGGGAGGACATGCCCCCAGGGCAGCAGGGCTCAGCCCCTACCCTTGCAGCACCCCGCTCCACCCCCCGCCTCACACGCCGGCGGCTGTGGAGCTACCCCACCAGCACCGACTGGTGGGAGCGGCTGGTGCTTGGGGAGTGGGACGGCGAGCACTGGGTCCGCCACTTCAGGATGACCCGCCAGACATTCCTGGAGCTGTGCCAGTGGCTCAGCCCCGCACTCAGGCACCGGGACACTGCCATGCGGCGTGCCCTCCCTGTGGAGAAACGGGTCGGCATCGCTGTCTGGAAGCTGGCCACTCCGGACAGCTACCGATCCGTGGGGCAGCAGTTTGGCGTCGGAAAGGCCACTGTCGGGGCTGTCTTCATGGAGGTAAGAGAACCCACAGGGGGAGGCCAGGGCAGGCCAGGGGGGCCAGGGCAGAGCAGGGGGGCCAGGGCAGGGCAGAGCAGGGCAGGGGGGGCCAGGGCAGGGCAGGGCAGGGTAGGGGAGCCAGGGCAGGGCAGGGCAGGGCAGGGCAGGGCTGGGCAGGGCAGGGCAGGGCAGAGCAGAGCAGGGCAGGGGGGCCAGGGCAGGGGAGCCAGGGCAGGGGGGCCAGGGCAGGGCAGAGCAGGGCAGGGGGGCCAGGGCAGGGGAGCCAGGGCAGGGGGGCCAGGGCAGGGCAGAGCAGGGCAGGGGGGCCAGGGCAGGGCAGAGCAGGGCAGGGCAGAGCATGGCAGGGGGGCCAGGGCAGGGGAGCCAGGGCAGGGCAGGGCAGGGCAGGGGGGCCAGGGCAGAGCAGGGCAGGGCAGGGGAGCCAGGGCAGGGCAGGGCAGGGGGGCCAGGGCAGGGCAGAGCAGGGCAGGGGAGGGTAGGGGGGCCAGGGCAGGGCAGAGCAGGGCAGGGGGGCCAGGGCAGGGCAGGGGAGGGAAGGGGAGCCAGGGCAGGGCAGGGGAGCCAGGGCAGGGCAGGGCAGGGCAGAGCAGGCCAGGGGGGCCAGGGCAGAGCAGGGCAGGGGGGCCAGGGCAGGGCAGGGCAGGGCCATGCACACCCTGCTCACCCCTCATTGGGGCTGTCCCATGTGCTTTCTCTGCAGGTCGTGCGTGCCATCAACTCCATGCTCCTGCACAGGCTCGTGAGGCTGGGGGACCCACGTGCCACTGTCGCCGTCTTTGCCACCCTGGGCTTCCCCAACTGCTTCGGGGCTCTGGATGGGACTCACATCCCCATCCGCACCCCGGACCACAGTGGAGGCCGATACGTCAATCGGAAGGGCTACCATTCAGTCGTCCTGCAGGCCTTGGTGGACAGCCGGGGACGGTTCCAGGACATTTACGTGGGCTGGCCTGGCAGCACCCACGACGCCCGGGTGTTCCGCAACTCGGGCCTGTGCCGCCGGCTGGAGGCGGGGACCTACATCCCCCAGCGGGAGATCCCTCTGGGGGACACCACCATGCCCTTCTGCATCATCGCGGATGCGGCCTACCCCCTCCGGCCGTGGCTCATGCGCCCCTACACGGGCCACCTCTCTGCCAGCCAGGAGCGCTTCAACCAGCGCCTGAACCGTGCACACCAGGTGGTGGAGCGCTCATGTGGCCGCCTCAAGGGACGATGGCGATGTCTCCTCACCCGCCTGGATGCCAGCCCCAACAACATCCCCCAGATAGTGGGTGCCTGCTGCGCCCTGCACAACCTCGTGGAGAGCAAGGGGGAGACCTTTCTTCAGGGCTGGGCCGCCGAGGCCGGCAGGGCACACCTCCAGCCACCTGCTGCCCCCAGTCGGCAGGTGGACCCAGAGGGGACCCGGGTCCGGGAGGCCCTGCGGGCCCACTTCGACGACCAGGCCTCGGGGTGAACTGTGCCCAGGCCCCCTACTGCCCACCCCTTCCTCCCCCACACTCCTGCCCCAACGCCCACACCACCATGGAGCACCCCACCGCCCCCCCGCCCCACTTGTCCAGGAGAAATGACAGCACGAACTTGTGGGTGAACGTAAATGTTTTTTTTGTCCTCACGATTTTTTTTTTTTTTTAAATAAAAAAATATATATATGTGAGACAGAAACCAAAAAGGAGGGACAAACATTCAACAAAACCAAGATGGGCACAAATAAAACTATGTACAACAATAAAAATGAAAGCACTGTGCGCCATCAAAAGAAAAAGAAAAAGCAGGGAGGAGAACGGGGAGAACTATGTACAGGGGGGGACGGGGCAAACAGGGGAAACACCCACACCACCCACCCAGTCCCCAAAGTCTGTCCAACAAGGGGGGGGGCCACGTCCCGGGCCCCTCGCCCCTACAGCCCAGCAGTGGGCGTGCCCGGCCGGGAGCTCCGCTGGGCCTGCAGTCTGGTGCGCGGCTGGGTGGGAGCGGGCTCCACCGGAAGGTAGCGGCGCCGGCGAGTCGCGGGTGGCTCCAGGGGTCCCTCGGCGCGGTGGCCCTTGTGGGGAGGTGGTGGGGCGACGGCGGACGGCCCGGTGACGGCTGGAGCAGCTGGTGGTGGGGCTGCAGGAGCGGGCATGGCGGGCGGTGGCGCAGCCGGCGCGGCATGGGGGGCCAGGGAATCAATCAGCCGATTGATGGTATCCAGAAAGGCCCCCCATGCCTCTCTGCGCCAGGCCAGCGCCTGCTCCTGCAGCCGGAGGTGCTGCTCCAACACCTCCAGCTGCCGGCGGTGGATGGCCAGCAGCTGGGGGTCTGTGGCCGCCGTCGGTAGCAGGCGCGGGGTCCTCCGTCTGGCCCTCCGCGGGGCCGGTCGTTCCTCGGCCGAGGGGCTGCCCTGGAGCGAGGGTCCCGGAGGGGTCTCCAGGACGACAGATGCCTCGCCGGTGCTCTCTTCCGGTCCTTCGGATGGTGCAGGTGCAGGTGCAGGACACAGGAGAGGAGGGGGGAAAGAAGAATGGAGACAGGCGTTAGTGTGGGCCCCGAGCCGTGGCCTTTGTCCCCCCCGCCCTGTGCTGCAGGTTCCCCATCCCCGTCCCCGGGAGATGCTGCTGTGATGGATGGGGTTCAGGGGTCCCCCTGCCCTGCAGCCCGTCCCCTGGTGGGAGCGACTCTCACTTCACCCCGCAGGGTCTGAGAGCAGGAGAGGTTTCTTAGGCCACAGATGGCCAGTTTCTGGCAGGAGTGACAGCACCAGCTGTCGGAAGAGACAGTCCTTCCAACCCGTCGTGGGGAGAAGACCCCAAGGGGGGCCCCTCTGGGATGCAGCTTTCCCCCTCCTCTGGCTGGCTGCCTACCAGCTCTCCCTTCCCCTAGCCTCTACCTGTGGGCCCCGCCCTCGCCCCCCAATTCCAAGCCAGCTCGGCTCCTCCCTCCTGTTTGTTCAGGGCAGAGGTGTCACCTGCCAGCTGTAGCGCCAGGATCCTCCTTTGGCCCTGGGAGCTCCTCGGCTCGGGTGGCTCATATGTAGCCTGAGTCTCCCTTTGGCACTCCCCCCACTCCATCGCATGCTGCTGCTGCGGGGTGTCCCACCCCCTCCTCCCGGGGGCCCCTCGAGGTTCCGCTCCCCCCTGGCCCGGGGATGGGGCATGGCACTGTCATGCAGGGTGGCGGGGGTCAGGGGCTGATGGCTGCAGTGCTGTGAGGGCCATGGCCCTGGTGTCCTTGGGGCCATGGCCATGTGAGCGTGTGGGGGGCCCTGGACACATCTCTGTTCCCCCCGCCCCTCAAGCCCCGGGGTGTCCACCAGAGAGGGGTACCTACCTGTGGGTCCGCTCCCACGGTCCGGAGATCCCCGGGGTCGGAGGCCCTGCTGCTGTTCCGGGATGGCAGGAGGAGGATCTGCAGGCTGGAATCGGTGGAGGAGGAGCCCCCCTCCTCCTCCTCCTCCTCCTCCTGCCGCGATGTCCCGGGGATGGCCTCCGGGGGGGCCCCCGGGGTGCGGGGCTTACCTCCGGGGCGGAGCCCGGCTGCAGGGCCTGCTCGGGCTCGTCAGCCGAGGTGTCAAGGGTGACCGGAGGGGAGGAGGTGTGCCGGGAGCCCAGGATGTCCCTGAGCTCCCTGTAAAAGGGGCAAGTGACGGGGGCAGCCCCAGATCGGCTGGCCGCATCCCGGGCCCGGGCATAACCCTGCCGCAGCTCCTTGACCTTACTCCGGACATGGTCCGGAGTGTGGGCAGGGTGACCCCGGGCAGCCAGGCCATCGGCCAGCCGAGCGAACGCATCCGCGTTCCGCCTCTTGCTCCCCATTACCTGGAGCACCTCCTCCTCGCTCCAGAGCCCCAGCAGGTCCCGCATCTCGGCCTCCGTCCAAGAGGGGCCCCGCTGCCGCTTCCCAGACTGCGTGGCCCTCTGGCTGCCCTGGCTGCTGTGGCTCCTCTTGGGGGGGGTCCCCTGGGGGCGCTGGGGGGGCTGCTGGGCAGCCATGGCTGCTGTCAGGGGCTGAGGGCTGTGCAGGCTCGCCGCCGCGTGTACAGGCAGGAGCCTGCACGTTGCCTCAGCCTCCTGCAGTCAGGGCGGGGGAGGGGACCTTTAAGGGGCCGCTCCACGCGGCCACCAGTGAGCTGCGGGGCTGGAGAGAGCGTCTCTCAACCCCCCAGCTGATGGCCGCCATGGAGGACCCGTCAATTTCAATGTTGCGGGACGCGGATCGTCTACACTGTCCCTACTTCGACGTTCAACGTCGAAGTAGGGCGCTATTCCTATCTCCTCATGAGGTTAGCGACTTCGACGTCTCGCTGCCTAACGTCGAAGTTAACTTCGAAATAGCGCCCGACGCGTGTAGACGTGACGGGCGCTATTTCGAAGTTAGTGCCGCTACTTCGAAGTAGCGTGCACGTGTAGACGCAGCTTATGAGTATTTTCAAAATACAAAGCACAAAATGTTATGCCAATGTCAAGCAGTGATGTAACTTCACAATAAACTGTATTTGAAAAGAAAAAGAGGAGTAATATGATTAATGCCAAACTGAATTCTGGCAAGAGCAATTGTTATTGCCATTGATTTCAATGGGAACAGGGCACATTTACATCAGCTTTGAAATTAACTGACAATCATAATGAATGGTAGAGAAAATAAGTAGGGCAACAAAAAGAAAAAAAACCAACACTCCTTTAGAAGCCAAGTACTGCTTTCTCTTACAACCAGCATTGACTGCAGTGTGATTTCATGGCATCTGAGAACAGAATGTAGCTCAATATCAAACTAACACTGTGTATGTATCTTTATACTGAACATTTCGAAGGCTCTTCTTGGTAACCTTATCTGTTGTCCTTTGCCTCCCAGTTTGACTGAAGCCTCTATATGTAGAGATGAGTGGCTCCCAAACTGGAAATGTATTCACTCTAGACAAAAACCTCTAGTTAGAACTGGTTTAATAGTGGGGGGGGTCTGCCTTGGTTAGGAAGTCTCATAACTGGGGCAGAGACCTGGCAAGAGGTTGAACCAGGAGTCACTTGACAATGGGCTGAAGGCTGTCCTGAGTTAGTGCACCAGCATGCACGTTATTGTCACAAGGCTTATGCTATGGATGGCTTCCTGGCATAGGTGGTGAGTTATCAGGGCTGCTGGTGTCCCAGCCCCATGAATGTTCAGGGCTGGGTGCTCAGCTCCAGCAGTGTTCAGAGCCTCTCAGGCTTGGCTAGGGTGGCTTATGTATGATCTTGCCATGTCTGGTTGCAGTGAGGGTGGTAAAGGGCTGGGGAAAGAGAGTGCTAAGCACCATTGTAAAGTGCTTCGGGATACCATCCAAGGCATCACCAAACCAGCTATTTGTCTCTTGACTCGGTGTGGGGGTGGGGGAGCAAAGCATATTTGGGGATTAATCTATGAAAAGACCCATGGAGTGCTGAAGGTGTTCTTGGATAATGTCATTCGCTGCACTGTCACTTACACCGAACACACCAAGTGAAAGGCCATAATGGCTACGGATGTGACAGTAAGTCATCTTCTAACAAAACAAAACAGCAGAAACAAGACTAACAGAATGATTTATACAGTGATGAGCTTTCGTGGGACAGATCCGCAGGTGGGGCAGGCTATGGATGTGGTTTATGCTCTGACGCACCAGGGTCATACACTCTGTGACTTTGGCAGCTCAAAGTCAGAGTTTGAAGGCTTCTTCGTGCAATGGCAGCAGGCTCACAGCAGGTGATCCCTGGCTTCTCTAGCTGTGTGGCAGCAAGGAGGAGGATGTGATGTGATTGGCAGCCCCCCTTTTCTAGCCTCTCCCCCCAGGAGCCATGACAAAGGGTCTTCCTGTAAGGAGGAGAGGGCAGACCTTGCACCTGACCAGCTGCCTGAGAGGTGAGTGTCTTGCACAGGGCTGGCCTTTGGGCAAATGGCATCCTGGGAAAATTTGCATTTTGATAGCCTTAGTGTTGCAGTGCCCCTCCTTGCCCCTGGTCCCCCATAGGCTCACGCTCCCCACACTGAACCTCCCTCCCTGCACTATGCTCCATTTGCCCCTAATGCCTGCGCCTCCTTCCTGTCTCCCAACCTCTGCACTGCGCCTGCTGCATGGCGCCCCTTCACTCCTACCATCGGGGTCCACAGTTAACCCCATACTCCTCAATCTCATGAGGGGTAAGGGAGGTCGATGGGTGAGTTTCTCCCATCCATCTCCCCCACTGAGGCTGGCCAGGTAAGTTGATCATAGATAAAGTGATTCCAGCTACGCAATTGCTGTAGCTGGAACTGTGTATCTATGATCGACTTTAAGCTAGTGTAGACTTGGCCTGAGTGAGTGGATGGCTTTGCTCTTCTGTTGCTGGGTAACCAGAGGGGTTTCTGTGATCAGCTGTAAATAGAAGGTGGTAGGACTTTCACACATAATAAAAGCATGGGAGCCTGGAACTGGAGTAGTCTTTGCATTGTTTGTGGGAAGAACAGGAGCCTGAGGCCCAGGGGGGTGAGAGGCCCTGCTACAATATCAATTTACAAGGTGTGGGGTGGGGAGGGGGCAGGATATTCTGAGCACCTCCAAAATTATGCAAACCTGCTGCCCCTGTTTTCTGGCTAGCATGGTGATGAGGACACATCAAAATAGGTAGAGAGTATACATGACAGCAACGGGAAGGGAAAATCCCTAGCAGATGTGCTCACAGACCTCTGGGAGCTGGTGCACTGATAGGCTGGAACACTGAGAGGCAGATGCCTTGAAAAGTGGGTGGGTTAAACACTGGATCTGTGAAGTGGTAATAGTTTGGTCCTCTGTCTGTCTCTTTTCAAATTAAGAAGACAGATGCTTATGTACATAAGCCCAATTGCAGGTTTAGATCTAGGCCTGGGTTTTATTTTTGGGGATCATTTGCTCTCTTGATTTTCACTGAAGACACTTTGGAATTTCATTTCTGGGAGAAGTCCATGCCAAGGAGAAGAATGGCCTACAAGCTTCTGAGGAACAGTAATGAAGAGGAGCCCTGTGCCCAGGAAATGCTTGAGTTCTCCTTGGGGATCCTTCCCCAAAACAGCCACCACAAGCTACAGCCAGTATGTCAGCTTCCCTGTTTCCATCATTGGTCCCAGGAGAATTGGCCTAGGGCACAAAGCCCAGAAACCTCACCTTCCCCTCCTGTGCATGGGGAACAGTAACAGCTGTGAGGAGCCTTTGTAGTTTCCTGACATCATTTCTCACTCCACCTTGAAATCTCAGCCCAGATTCTCAGTTTTTCTTTTACTGACCCAGGCACAGAAAGTGGTAAGAGGGCCAAGGAGCACCTCCCAAAAGCTTGGGCGAGATAACTCAGTGGTTTGTGCATTGGACTACTAAATTCAGGGTTGTGAGCTCAATCCCTCAGGGGACCATTTAGAGGTCTGGGGCAAACAGATTAATTAAAAAGAGGGGGATGGTGGTGCATGGTCCTCCCAAGGTCCCTTCCAGCTTTATGAGATGTGTGTCTCTATATGTAAGACAAGCCTGTATCTCTGTTCAAAGATTCTTTTAGACTCCTTTATTTATCCTCAGACTCCCAATGGCTCCTTAAGAAGCTGAGATTAGCCTGGCCACAGAGCACTCTGGCCACCCCTTCTCCATCCCCACCTAGGGCTAAGAGCAAGACCAATCTAGATCCATTCTGGAAGCTCTACACCAGCTGGAAAGCCATTTATTTCAAAAATAAACTCCAGGGGCCATTTCAGCCTGACTTAAGGCCCCTTTATAGTTCCAGAGCAGCATGAAGGGCCCTGAGCAGGAGGGAGAATTGAACCCTTAGAAACCAGCAGTTTCCTGCTCTAATAATGTTAGTTGCTGGTCACCCCACCCATTCATTATGCTTTTTATCTTTTTCTTCTCCGCTTCTCCCTCCCTCCTTCCCTTCCCCCACAACCTCTTATTCCAGCAGTCTCTGATCACTTTGCTCCTAGCTTTTGTTATTATTCCTCCTTCCCTGCCCCCACCTCATCTGTTTGTTCTTTTAGACGGCAAGCTCTTTGGGACAGACACTGTCTTGCTTTGGGGTTGTACCACACCTAGTTCAGTGGGGACCTGGCAGCTGATTGCTATGTTAATAGTAACAATTGCTAGCAAGGCCCTGCTCTGGCTGCAGTTGCACCAGGCACAGAACGTGTCTGCAGATCATGGATGAGGTGTGAATCTGATGGCTCTGGTAATGTGCTGTCTGTTCTTTCTGCCAGCAGTGACAAAGGCTTGCTGCTTTCGGTATTAAAGAGGCTATTCTTTTGCAGCAGACCCCAATGGAATTTTTGTGGGTTATGAAAGCCTATCCTCAAAAGCAGAGCCAGGCCCAGGGTTCCAGGCACAGAACAACTCCTTATGTCAGGCTCTGTTAGTGATTAGTGCCCCTACTGCTCTGGTGCTAGCACTTTATCTCCAGCCTGCACCTGGCAGCCTAAGATACATGGTTAACATTTGCCTTTGTCTGCAGCACATCTGCCATTTTAATCCCTGAATACATCACAGCAGGGACAGAACTGGATGGCAGGGCCCTTTTTACTGTGATGATAGGGGAGCAGCTTAATATTTGTCAGACACCCACTGCACCAGGCATATTGGCTTCCAGATGGAGAGCTAAGACAATTGGGGATGAATACACAAACCTAACAAGATCATTAACTGCTGCTCAACACTGGTTGGAAAGGCAGCTTGGGCTAGTGAATAAGACTGTGGACCACCACTTAAAAGACAAAGATCATTTCCATTTCTCTACCACTGACTTTCTCTGTGACCTTGGACAAGTCACCTTACCTCTCTAGGACTCTGTTCCTGCCCCCGACCCTTCCTTGCCTGTCAGTTCTTTGGGGTAGGATCTCTCCCACTATATGGTGAATAGCACCTAGCACAATAGAGGCCGCAGCAAAAACAAAGACCCTAAGTGCTACCACCATACAAATAACATGGAGGGAGTCAGATGATAAGCAGCATCTTGTGTTAAAATTGTACTGTGAGAACTGGGAGGTGGCACAGAATTAGATGCTTGCTTGGGTTGGCTGGTGTCTTTGGTTGGACTAGTAATGCCAGCGTTAACTGTCACTCTTTTTGGTTAGAAATACGTAGAACTTACAGAGCACTTTCCATTTTCAAAGTATCTGCAGACTCCAGCTATACCCACACTTGGAGAAGTGGGTGTGGGTCCCAGCTCACATATACATGTTCACATGAGCTCCCATCAAGGTAGTGCACTAAACATCGGAGTGTGGCCAGGGTAGTACAGGCAGAGTCAGCACAAGCTTGCCGCTCAAAAATATATCCATGTTTCCAGGCAAGGTTATATTTGGGGCAGCTAGTCCAGGCTGCCAGTGTCACTACCTGTGCTACCACGGTTACACTACAGTTTTTAGTGCACTTGCTCAACAAGAGCTCTGGGAGTCTGTCTACATAGCAGGGAAGCCCACCTCTAATTCCAAGTGTAGACGTAACCACAGAGCCTGATTCCCATCTCGTGCCAGTGAACGAGGAACTAAGCATTGTACGTTAATGGAGTTAGGCCAGAATAATCCTGATGTGAGTAAAGAATCAGGTCCTAACCGTTTAATCCCTGCAACACGCCTGTGATGCAATTCTCATCACCTTTATTTTTCTCATAGAAAACCTCATTTAGAGGGAGTGTAGGGATCACATTCTGACTTCGTTTGAAGCAGAGGAAATCTGGAGTAATAGCCTTTATTTTAGAGTATTTTCATTAGATTCTCCACAGAGTAACAGGCAGCAGAATCTGGCCCCAAGAGACACACTCAACACTTACTATCTTGTAAATCAGTCACAGGGCCAAGAGTAGAAAGCAGGAGGCTTGGGCTCCCAGTCCTATGCTCAAAAGAGTCTGGGCTTCACGTCAGTGCCACAGATAGGGTGTACATGGCTGGAGAAGCAGGAGCAAACAGAAGTGGAGAGAAGAGGGGGAGAGGAGCACACCGGGGTGAGGCAGACTTCAGCCTCTCTTTGGCATGACCTGGCTGCTACTCTGTTTGTTCTCCCACTACAGTAAGACAGGTTAGATGCAGGGCTGGGTGAACCTCAGATTTTTCACAGTCCAGATTCAGTTGAAAGAAGTTTTTGAAAGCTCAGATGCTTAATCATATAAACCTCATGAGTGAAAGGAAGAGGACTGGAAATTTCTGCAGACTAGGCTCCCTCAGAGTTTTCAGGCTAGAAATACTGCAAATTCAGCTTGTCCTGTGATATTTCAGCCCTTCTGATGCTGATCCCAGCAGGAAGGTGGAAGTATAACTACAAAATGAAACACAACTTATAGGAACATTTCAGGTAGGATGTGCTGCCAACATTTTAACCAGGGGCTTTCTCAAAAATTCTTCCTCAGTGATACATACAAAATATTCTGGTGAAATCCCCCTCCTGCCTCCATCAGTCCAAAGGTTCTGAATCAGTTGCCCCTTATATCAGAATCCAATGGTTGGCTATGGCCTCCCTGGGTATGTCTACACAACAAAGTTATTTCAAAATAGCAGCTGCTATTTCAAAATAACTATGCGAGCATCTACACAATGCAACCATTATTCTGAAATAACAGATGCCTTATTTCTAAATTGCGGAATTCCTCAAATTTAGAATTGAGTAACTGTGCCTATTTCAAAATAGATATTTTGAAGTAAGGGCGGTGTAGATGGAATAGAGCCTATTTAAAAATAAGCCATAGTGCGTCCAATGGCTCTGTTTTGAAATAGGGTCTATTGTGTGTAGCTGCTCTATTACAAAATAGGTGAGTGCTATTTTGAAATGCATTTTGTGAGCAACTGTGCTATTTTAGAATGGACTATTCCAGAATACCTTTTCTTGAGGAATTTATTCCGGAATAATGCTGCTTTGTTGCCCTCCTTTTACCCCAATATGAAAGCACGGAAGAAAAGGTCAGAACACTAGACAAAACTGCTGCAATGATGGGACTGAGCGTTAACAAGAGAAAGACTGAGACAATGAGGATCCATCAGTCCAACAACATCACCATCACACTGGGAGGAGATGACCTGGAATATGCGAAGGGGTTCACCTACTTTGGGTGTATTATGGGCAAAGGAGGAGGAACAGATAAGGATATCAATGCCAGGATAGGGAAAGCAACAGCTGCATTCAAGAGTCTCCATCCTATGTGCAGTTCACAAATAATATCTGCGAAGACAAAACTGTGCTCTTGTATGGATGTAAGACCTGGCATACTAAAAAGTCTTGAAATCACAAGCTACAAACATTCATAAACAGATGCCTGAGGTACATCCTTCACATCAAATAGCAAGACTTTGTCACAGATGAGGAGCTTTGGAACACAGCAAGACAAGAATCAAGTGACGTTCAAATCAAGAGAAGAAAGTGGGGTGGCTGGGCCACACTCTCAGGAAACCATCTTCCAGCACAGTCCATCAGGTTCTCACATGGAACTCACAGGGAAAACACAAACAAGGAAAACCTAGGACAATGTGGAGAAGATCTACTGAGACTACACAACAACAAGTGCGGTACTCCTGGAGTCAGCTAGAAGTTTTGTCCCGAGACAGTGTAAAGTGTAGGAGACTTGTAGATGACCTGTGCGCCAGTTGGAGTACAAGGGTTAAGTAGTAGTAGTAGTATACATAGCCACGGATGACACGTCCTCTCTCTTTGATGATGAAATCTTGGCTAAAGAAGAACAATCACCTGGAAAGTACGGTTGCATTTGGTTTTAAAGGTTCTTCTTTCATCCAACCACTTTTGTTTGTTCACACAGTCTGCAAATCCGCATTAGGCAGGTGTGTTTCCTCTTTTAATTTCCTTTTTCCAGTGAATATTTTACTGGAGATAGTGGAAGAAAAATCATGGCCTATTTTCACGACTGCGTTGCTGTATGTCCTTTGTATAGTATCTCAGGACGCTAATTGAAATACGTGACCTTTTCATACTACTGTCTACAAACACAGATGGCATTTATTGCTGTTTTACAGCCATTTATGGACCAGGATTGATATGGATTATACTTGCTTATGAATCTCAGTGTACAGATTGTGCTTTTGCCTTAGGAACACAGGTTGTACTGATGGAAGAGTTAGGATTAACTGTATTGGGGCCATATTGTTATCTATTTTCCATACATACAGATATTTCCTGTGTGGTGTTTAGAAAGGCACTTACAGCAGGGATTATGTGTGGGGTCTTGTATTCTCTGTTTATCTGATTTAAAGGGCACCCCCTACCAAGCTATCCACACTGAAATCTGCATCCAAAGACCCATTTGGCTGATGTATTTTCCTCCAGGAGCTAGTGCAGAGCCAGGCTCAGCCCAGCCAAGTATACACTCAGCACAGCTGACAGCGGGAGGCAGAGGAGGCTCCCAGCCGTCTGCCTGTCTCGTTTGATTCTGGGGCCAGCTGGGCACTAAACCAACCCAAGATTAAGTTAGAACAGCTCTGTAACAGCTGTAACCTTATGCCCGTTGGAGCAGCTCCCCTAGGAATCATTCCGTTGGCCTAGGATCTCTGGCACGTTTTCTCCTGATCTTGCATCCTTCCCCAACCCCTCCTGCATCCTGGGGAGAGAGCACTTGGTAGGAGAATCCTTAGCTCCCTGTCTGCTTTCAGAAGAACCATGATGATACAGAAGTTAACAGGTTTGCTGCACTGGTTTTTAATGTTTTTACACAAAGGATCTATTCATTTGTTTTCTTTCCTAGGCATTTACATTTTTTTCAGCTGCTTAGGAGCCCTGTAATAAGGAATGGAAAGATTTCCAGAGCCCCTATAGCTTCACTGTGTATCTTCCACTGAACTCCAACCACTCTTTTAGACTTGCTTCACTCAAGGAATGTTATTGCAAAACTGCTTTTCCTCTTGGGCATGGAAGTACCCCCCACCAAGTACTCTGGAGCTGCATCTACACGTGCACGCTACTTCGAAGTAGCGGCACCAACTTCGAAATAGCGCCCGTCACGTCTACACGCGTCGGGCGCTATTTCGAAGTTAACTTCGAAGTTAGGCGGCTAGACGTCGAAGTCGCTAACCTCATGAGGAGATAGGAATAGCGCCCTACTTCGACGTTCAACGTCGAAGTAGGGACAGTGTAGACGATCCACGTCCCACAACGTCGAAATTGCTGGGTCCTCCATGGCGGCCATCAGCTGGGGGGTTGAGAGACGCTCTCTCCAGCCCCTCAGCTCACTGGTGGCCGCGTGGAGCGGCCCCTTAAAGGTCCCCTCCCCTGCCCTGACTGCAGGAGGCTGAGGCAACGTGCAGGCTCCTGCCTGCACACGCGGCGAGCCTGCACAGCCCTCAGCCCCTGACACCGGCCATGGCTGCCCAGCAGCCCCCCAGCGCCCCCAGGGGACCCCCCCCAAGGGCAGCCAGGGCAGCCAGCCCAGCCAGAGGGCCACGCAGTCTGGGAAGCGGCAGCGGGGCCCCTCTTGGACGGAGGCCGAGATGCGGGACCTGCTGGGGCTCTGGAGCGAGAAGGAGGTGCTCCAGGTAATGGGGAGCAAGAGGCGGAACGCAGATGCGTTCGCTCGGCTGGCCGACAGCCTGGCTGTCCGGGGTCACCCTGCCCGCACTCCTGACCACATCCGCAGTAAGGTCAAGGAGCTGCAGCAGGGTTACGCCCGGGCCCGGGATGCGGCCAGCCGATCTGGGGCTGCCCCCGTCACTTGCTCCTTTTACAGGGAGCTCAGGGACATCCTGGGCTCCCGGAACACCTCCTCCCCTCCGGCCACCCTTGACACCTCGGCTGACGAGCCCGAGCAGGCTCTGCAGACGGACTCCGCCCCGGAGGCAAGCCCCGCACCCCGGGGCCCCCCCCCGCAGGCCATCCCCGGGACATCGCGGCAGGAGGAGGAGGAGGAGGAGGAGGGGGGCTCCTCCTCCGCAGAATCCAGCCTGCAGATCCTCCTCCTGCCATCCCGGAGCAGCAGCAGGGCCTCCGACCCCCGGGGATCTCCGGACCGTGGGAGCGGACCCACACGTAGGTACCCCTCTCTGGTGGACACCCCGGGGCTGGAGGTGCGGGGGGAACAGAGATGTGTCCAGGGCCCCCCACATGCTCACATGGCCATGGCCCCAAGGACACCAGGGCCATGGCCCTCACAGCACTGCAGCCATCAGCCCCTGCCCCCCGCCACCCTGCATGACAGTGCCATGCCCCATCCCCGGGCCAGGGGGGAGCGGAACCTCGAGGGGCCCCCGGGCGGAGGGGGTGGGACACCCTGCAGCAGCAGCATGTGATGGAGTGGGGGGAGTGCCAAAGGGAGACTCAGCCTACATATGAGCCACCAGAGCCGAGGAGCTCCCAGGGCCAAAGGAGGATCCTGGCGCTACAGCTGGCAGGTGACACCTCTGCCCTGAGCAAACAGGAGGGAGGAGCCGAGCTGGCTTGGAATTGGGGGGCGAGGGTGGGGGCCACAGGTAGAGGCTAGGGGAAGGGAGAGCTGCTAGGCAGCCAGCCAGAGGAGGGGGAAAGCTGCATCCCAGAGGGGCACCCCTTGGGGTCTTCTCCCCACGACAGGTTGGAAGGACTGTCTCTTCTGACAGCTGGTGCTGTCACTCCTGCCAGAAACTGGCCATCTGTGGCCTAAGAAAGCTCTCCTGCTCTCAGACCCTGCGGGGTGAAGTGAGAGTCGCTCCCACCAGGGGATGGGGTGCAGGGCAGGGGGACCCCTGAACCCCATCCATCACAGCAGCATCTCCCGGGGACGGGGATGGGGAACCTGCAGCACAGGGCGGGGGGGACAAAGGCCACGGCTCGGGGCCCACACTAACACCTGTCTCCATTCTTCTTTTCCCCCTCCTCTCCTGTGTCCTGCACCTGCACCTGCACCATCCGAAGGACCGGAAGAGAGCGCCGGCGAGGCCTCGGTTGTCCCGGAGAGCCCTCCGGGACCCTCGCTCCAGGGCAGCCCCTCGGCCGAGGAACGACCGGCCCCGCGGAGGGCCAGACGGCGGACCCCGCGCCTGCTACCAGTGGCGGCCACGGACCCCCAGCTGCTGGCCATCCTCCGCCAGCAGCTGGAGGTGTCGGAGCAGCACCTCTGGCTGCAGGAGCAGGCGCTGGCTTGGCGCAGGGAGGCATGGGGGGCCTACGTGGAGAGCATCAACCGGCTGGTTGACTCCCTGGCCCCCCGTGCCGCGCCGGCCGAGCCACCGCCCACCATGCCTGCTCCTGCAGCCCCACCACCAGCTGCTCCAGCCATCGCCGGGCCGTCCGCCGTCGCCCCACCACCTCCCCGCGAGGGCCACCGTGCCGAGGGACCCCTGGAGCCACCCGAGACTCGCCGGCGCCGCTACCTTCCAGTGGAGCCCGCTCCCACCCAGCCGCGGACCAGACTGCAGTCCCGGCGGAGCTCCCGGCCGGGCACGCCCACTGCTGGGCTGTAGGGGCGAGGGGCCGGGGACGTGGCCCCCCCCCCTTGTTGGACATAGTTTTTGGTGGACTGGTTTCTGTTGTTGTTGCCCCTGTTTGCCCCGTCCCCCCCCTGTAAATAGTTCTCCCCGTTCTCCTCCCTGCTTTTCTTTTTTGTTGATGGCACACAGTTCTTTGATTTGTTGTTGTATATTGTTTTATTTGTGCACATCTTGCTTTTGTTGAACGTTTGTCCCTCCTTTTTGGTTTCTGTTTCACATATATATTTATTTTTTTTTTAAAAAAAAATCGTTAAGACAAAAAAAACATTTACGTTCACCCACAAGTTCGTGCTGTCATTTCTCCTGGACAAGTGGGGGGGCGGGCGGTGGGGTGCTCCATGGTGTGGGCGTTGGGGCAGGAGTGTGGAAGAGGAAGGGGCGGGTAGTAGGGGGCCTGGGCAGAGTTCACCCCGCAGCCTGTTGCTCGAAGTGGGCCCGCAGGGCCTCCCAGACCCGGGTTCCCTCTGGGTCCACCTGCCGACTGGGGGCAGCAGGTGGCTGCACGTGTGCCCTGCCTGCCTCCGCGGCCCAGCCCTGCAGAAAGGTCTCCCCCTTGCTCTCCACGAGGTTGTGCAGGGCGCAGCAGGCACCCACAATCTGGGGGATGTTGTTGGGGCTGGTATCCAGGCGCGTCAGGAGACATCGCCAGCGTCCCTTGAGGCGGCCAAATGAGCGCTCCACCACCTGGCGTGCATGGTTCAGGTGCTGGTTGAAGCGCTCCTGGGTGGCGGAGAGGTGGCCCGTGTAGGGGCGCATGAGCCACGGCCGGAGGGGGTAGGCCGCATCCGCGATGATGCAGAAGGGCATGGTGGTGTCCCCCAGAGGGATCTCCCGCTGGGGGATGTAGGTCCCCGCCTCCAGCCGGCGGCATAGGCCCGAGTTCCGGAAAACCCGGGCGTCGTGGGTGCTGCCAGGCCAGCCCACGTAAATGTCCTGGAACCGTCCCCGGCTGTCCACCAAGGCCTGCAGGACGACTGAATGGTAGCCCTTCCGATTGAGGTATCGGCCTCCACTGTGGTGCGGGGCGCGGATGGGGATGTGAGTCACATCCAGAGCCCCGAAGCAGTTGGGGAAGCCCAGGGTGGCAAAGGCGGCGACAGTGGCATGTGGGTCCCCCAGCCTCACGAGCCTGTGCAGGAGCATGGCGTTGATGGCACGCACGACCTGCAGAGAAAGCACATGGGACAGCCCCAATGAGGGGTGAGCAGGGTGTGCGTGGCCCTGCCCTGCCCTGCCCTGCTCTGGCCCCCCTGCTCTGGCCCCCCTGCCCTGGCCCCCCTGCCCTGCCCTGCCCTGCCCTGCTCTGCCCTGCCCTGGCCCCCCTGCCCTGCCCTGCCCTACCCTGCCCTGCCCTGCCCTGCTCTGCCCTGCCCTGCCCTGGCCCCCCTGCCCTGCCCTGGCCCCCCTGCCCTGCCCTGCCCTACCCTGCCCTGCCCTGGCCCCCCTGCCCTGCCCTGCCCTACCCTGGCCTGCTCTGGCCCCCCTGCCCTGCCCTGGCCTCCCCCTGTGGGTTCTCTTACCTCCATGAAGACAGCCCTGACGGTGGCCTTTCCGACACCAAACTGCTGCCCCACGGATCGGTAGCTGTCCGGAGTGGCCAGCTTCCAGACAGCGATGCCGACCCGTTTCTCCACAGGGAGGGCACGCTGCATGGCAGTGTCCCGGTGCCTGAGTATGGGGGTGAGCCACTGGCACAGCTCCAGGAATGTCTGCCAGCTCATCCTGAAGTTCCTGAGCCAGTGGTCGTCGTCCCACTCCCGAAGCACCAGCCGCTCCCACCAGTCGGTGCTGGTGGGGTAGCTCCACAGCCGCCGGCGTGTGAGGCAGGGGGGGGGGCGGGGTGCTGCAGGGGTAGGGGCTGAGCCCCGCTGCCCTGGGGGCATCTCCTCCCCTGGGGCAAGAAGGTGCTCAGCTGCCCCCAACATGGCATGAGCCAGGGCAAGCCCTGCTCCTGCCGGGAGGGCTGGGTGGACCTCTAGCTGCTGCTGCTGCTGCTGCTGGGGGTCCATGACTGCGGCGCTCGGGGTCTGTGTGCCTATATGGCTCCTTAGACCGCGTGCTGTGCAGGCTGAGTGTATGTGGGAGGGGCCCTTTAAGGGAGCGGCTAGCTGTTGCCCCGGAAGCGCTAGTCCGCCCGTTGACCCTGTCTGCAGCTGTGCCTGGCATCCCTATTTCGATGTGTGCTACTTTGACGTGTAGACGTTCCCTCGCTGCGCCTATTTCGATGTTGGGCTGAGCAACGTCGAAGTTGAACATCGACGTTGCCGGCCCTGGAGGACGTGTAGACGTTATTCATCGAAATAGACTATTTCGATGTCGCAACATCGAAATAAGCTATTTCGATGTTGGGTGCACGTGTAGACGTAGCCTGGAAGTACCAAAAGGTGGAACTAAATATGGACACTTTCACAGCGAGAACTGAGTTGGCCAAAAATTTGGAGGCAGCTTAAATCCATGTTAGGCACCTAAGTAAGTCACTTGGTTCTCAGCAGCACTGAACCTGCAGTTCACCAAGAAACCTGTCTCCAGAGAAAATAGCAGAATTTAGCACCTTTAAGGAATTAAGACACTTATTTAAGCTTCTAAATAGAGATTTTATTGCACAGCTTTTAGGCATGGAACATTGCGTATCTTGGCCTAAGGCCAGTGCTTAAAAGGAGACAAACACTCAGTACAAAGCTAGTCCAGACCCCTGAGAATTCATTTACTCCTACAGATTCCCTTTGTTGTAGTAGTCATGTTAATGCCAGGATATGAGGGACAAGGTAGGTGAGAGAGAGAGAGAGAGGAAGAGAGAGAGGGAGGGAGAAGCTTTCAAGTGCCATAGAGCTCTTCAGGTCTGTAGGGATCAAAAACTTGTCTCTCTCTCTCCCAAACAGTAGTTGGTCTAATAAATACAGTTAACTCATCCAGCTTGTCCCTCTCAGGTTCCCTTGTTGCTGTTCATCTTTACATTCATTTTCACCTTCAGTTACCCTCAAAATACAATCTATTCAACTAAAAAGGCACTACCAATTTGTAGTAGGTTTGGTTGCTTGTCCATTGCATCCTCATCCCCCACCCCTTTCCTTCATCTGTTTCTCTTTAGAAACTCTTCAGTGCAGTGCATTGTCTCTTTATGTTTGGACAGCTGCCAGCACAGTCCTGATTACAACCTTAAGGTGCTAGCATAATAAGTATTGTTCTCTGCTTTGTTGCACTAATCTGGGGATGGGTATGTATTTCCTGCTGTCTGAAGCAGAAATCAAATCAAAGAAGTTTTAGATGGTTGGAAAGTCAGCATTTTCTTACATAAGGGCCTGGTGCCACTTTCACCAAAGTCAGCTGGAGTATTACCACCAATTTTGACAGGAACAAAACCAGGCCCTGGCTGGTATGTCATGTTTAGTTGTGCATTTTTCCAAGCACATTGCTGTTATTTTTGCCTTAGAAAATGTGTCACTTACATATCTCACAGAGTACTGCAGGAGGCTACTTACCAGGCCTCTATTTCTTTCAGAAAGTATTTTTTTTAAACTGTCCTTACTTTGACAAAAAATCCTTCATCTCTGGTGAACTCCTAAATAGGCACATGGTGATACATTTTCCTAATAAGGCTGTCCACACAGGCTGACGCTGCATAATGAAATTCATGCCCTTGGAATAGGGAATGCAATGCAATCAGACAGACATCTATTTATAAGTTTAATGATAAATGTGTTTGAATAATATTTAATCATTTGCACTAACGTTATTTTAGGGACAAAAGAAGAAGAGCTGGTTTGTGGTCTTATTATAAGCCCTGTATGAGGGTTGGACGCCCCTAGAGCAATGGAGGGGAGGAAGCATGTTTCTCTGGGATAGTCATTTGCTATTGACTAGCACAATGCAGAGCAGGTAACAGAGTCACTACTCTGTTCACCCACTCCCTAATTCCAGGGCAAGGATGAGGTGAGGGGTTGGTGGGGGCGGTTTCTCACTCCCCTGCAAAGACCAGGCTGCAGTCTGGCTTGAGATATTTAAGCAACAATAGTCAATGAACAAGCTAGTATCTTGGAATGGTTTCAGAATGAGTTTAATTGGCTGAGGACCAAAGACCTTTTCCCTTTTCATTGCAAGGTAGCATTTTGTTATTTGACTCTGTTCATTAGATTTACTTTTTTAAGCAAACACCACACCAATTTTCCTTGGGTTTCTGTCCGGAGTAAAGAATGCCCTTTCCACTCCAGTTTTTAAACACAGGCACCTAAAACTGCATCTAAAAATTAGAATTTCAGTATTTACAATATGTTACCTTGTTACGTGTCCAGACACCATTTCAGACACCTAGTTGCAGGTATGCACATTTAAAAATTGAACCCCCACTTTTATTAAGAAAACAGAACATCGTCACTTTCTACATTACCATATGCTACGCCATACAATTCACCATCACAAGCTAAGGCCCAGAGATTTTTCTGGAGTGTAATCAAAGTTATTCTTTGATTCTGCCTTCTTTTTCCTTCTACGCCCACCCAGACAGTCTCTGAGAAGAGAAAGGATTCAGAAGAAGGTGAAACGTAGTGCTCTCTTTTCTGAGCAAATGAAACTTTGTGTAGCACGGGATCCTACACACAGTGGTTACAATTTCAGTGCAATGATTGCAAGTCTCTTGGGATCAACAGTGTAGAACAGATTGCCTTTGTCATTATAATATCCATTGTAGGCGACATATGTCTGCTCAGAATGCAGGTAATAAATATCTAATCATTTGCACTAAGGTTATTTTGGGGACGAAAGATGAAGGGCCAGTTTCTACAAACCTGCCCATGAGCCCATCATGGTGATTCAGTCAGTACTAAATTTAGCCATGATGCCATAAATATTCAGCAACTGTAGCAATCAGGTAGGGGCCATAAAGTTCCAGGGAGTCCTGACGAGGGCTGAAGATCAATTTCACTTGCTTAAGATCATGTGTCCAATTCGTCCCAGCAGCCACCGCGATTAGCTCCAAAAATGTGACCTTTGGGTATCGAGCCACCTTCCCTGGCATATACAGAGTCATCAGAATCCTGCTTTTATAGTTCCAGGAAAAGTTTCAAACACTTTGGTCTACACTAGGAAAACACATATACACTTGCAGAACAAAACAGAAATGAACCTCTTCTGATTTGGCTCAGACTGAACTCTGATCTATTCTCTTTTGTTTATATGGAAAGCCAAAAACACAAGATCGCAGGTTTTAACAGCACACTTGGATACTGTGTTCTTAAGTAATGGCTCAAATCAACAGAGAGCTGTAATTAAAATACAGGGTGAGGGTTACTTAAAGTTGGTTAGGATAATTATCCAAATGTACACTAATAAAATAAAGCCACTTAAAAGCTGCCAACTTTACAGGCCTCGTTCATGAGCTCCACATTGTTGCTAGATATCTGTCATCACAGCATACTGTGTCAGAGGCAGAAGCCAGACTGCTGCTAAACGGCTTTCAACTTTTCACTGCATGACCACTCCTGTTGCCATAGGCAACCATAGTTGGAATTAAAGGCTGCACCCAAGGGTTTCTCCTACAGTTGAAGAGGAGAAAGCAATCCTGAATCCATCTTCCACACCTCCCCCCAAGGCAGTGCTTTGAATGCACAGGGCAGGAAGGGAAGTTATGTGGTAAAAGGAGAGAAAGAACCTCTAGGCATTTCTGGGAAAGGCTGACGCCAGGGGCCCTGAGAGCCTTGCTGGCCCTTGGGCAAGGTGGTGGAGCTGGCTCCGTATTCCTGGAAGGGGCCGGGTGAGGGCAGCCAGCCCTCAGCGTGACTCAGAGCACACTGTGCTGTTCCAGACACCTTGCCCGCCCTGAGAGCTGCCTGGAGTATGCCACACAATGCTCTGGCAGCAGTTTAAAGGGCTTGGAGCTCAGGCCACCACTGCTTCCGGAGTAGCAGCAGCTGGGAGCCCCTGCGCCTTTTTGAATGGATGGGCCCTGGGACAACTGCCCCTTTTGTGCCCCTCCCTCCACCTGTTGGAGGGTCTGGCTAAGGAGCAGTTGTATCAAGAGACAGACACAGCAAACACAGAAAACAGGATTAATTAGAGTCTTTGAGATAGTCACATTAGAAGGCCCCAAAAGATTTCTGCAGTTGTGACACTGGTGAGCGACAACATTAATGAGTCACTATCATGGTGCTGAGTCCCTATTCTGAAGCAAAGGTGCTGCTCTCACTTGGTACTAAGACTTTGGTTGGCACAGCTCATGACTATTTCAGTGCTGCTGTAAGCTGATTTCTCCATTTATTTTCCACGGACATGTGATCATCTCTGGGCCATACATGGGCATGGGATTTTTCCACTGTACCTCTCAACCTCAGAATTTTTATCCTCAGAAGCAAGTTTAGGAGTCTTTTGAATCTATTTGCAAACAAAAATAGTTATTAATGGAGTAAACATTGAAAGTGTTTAAATGGAGTCTAGTTAACAAACAATTATTAAAATTCTACAGCATTTAGAAAACTAAAACAATAATGTCTGAAAATGAACATCCAGGGGCCCCAGGCTGGTTTCCTTTCTGCATGGTGGGGATAACTATAAAGCACTTTGACAGCTACTGATGAAAAGTACTATCCAAAAGCTAGGAATTCCTATTATTTCATTTGCTTGCTTCCTGGCCCTGTAGCTGGCAGACACATCATCTTTCTTATCCCTTCAGGGCTTGTTCTTTAGCATTCCAATGGCTCCATTTTAACAACCTGTTTTAATGAACCCCAGTTAACACGCCACAATTTCCATTATGGAGCCGATGAGCCATAAAACATTAGAGAACTGTTTTAAAAGAAGTGAAATCGCAGAATGCTGTAACTCTAAAACATATGGTCTGTTCTTTACCAAACTTCCCAGGAAAATTCTACCCTGGTATGGCAAGCTGTAGCTTGTGGGACTGAAATATTTACTCTTTTAGTCCTTATTCAGGAACGTACAAATCCCATTGAAGCTCTAAGGAGCTTTGCCTTTGTAAAGACTTCAGGATTTGACTTTTTCAGAGCCCCAAGCACCCGCTCACCCCAGACATATACACGCCTTTCCTCAGTGTGATAAAGCATCTTCGACTATCAGTATTCCTTTCATAATTCTGAAAACATCTATCTAAGTGTATGTATATAATTATTGTGCAATCAACGTGCTGAAATCCGCCTTTCAAAGTTTGATTTTGCCATGGCTGTGAAGATGAGGCAAAAATCAATCTCTCTGGGCTCAGCTATCAACCCTGGTACTCCATGCTGTCGGGTGGAGTAAGATACATCAGCATGAGCTCAAAGATCCCTGATCTCTACCAGGTAACAAAGTCATTCCTGATAAACCGATTCTAGCTATGCTAATGGTGTAGCTAGAATTGCGTGTCTGGGATCGACTTTGTTCCCCAGTATATATCAGGCCTAGGTCACCTTCTTTCTTCACAAATGACAACATGTTTCACTCCATAACCCTTTCCTCTTTAAAAGAGTGGTTTCCTTTTCTTGGACCATGCTGCACCCCTCCTGAAATATTAATATCCTTCGTATGGTTTGGTGATCAGAACAGATGGGGGCCTAACAAATACCTTATATAGTCTCACCCCTTGTTTTGAGTTCTTTTCTACTTTATGACAGACTTTATTACTGCAGCTGTGCATTGGCTTGATTATTTCAATAATTTTTCCATAATACCTGCAAACCCTTCCCTGCTCAGTGTGCTGAGTGATTGGTTCCTTGCTCTCATATTAAATTAGGGCACATTTTTCTGCAATGAACTCCAGTTATACTGTACTCCAGACTTGCACTAAGCATCTGTTGGACAAATCACTCTTACAGGCCAAATCCTTTTCAATCTGAAGGCCTTTTTCCTCATAATTTGTATCGCTTCCAATTTCATTACCCTCTGCAGACCTGAAGCTTTTTTAGGCACATACCTTTCAAGGAATTATTTTGGGCTTGATTCTGCAAATGGATGTAAGCTTGCACATTTGCAGAATCTAGCCTGTCTGGTATATGCAGGTATTAGGAATGACTAAAGCACTTGGAAATTGTGAAGTGTCCATTTCTAACAACGCTTTTGTCTTCTGCTCTTGAGCCAGTTTCCTATCTAGCATCTTAAGTGACCAGTTTTATGAACTGGCTCGTCACGGGCTTTCATTCAGCACATCACTAGACTCACTATTTGGTGAGCACCTTATATCCATTGAACCATTAAGCTGATTTGGTAACTTTCAAAAATGTGCCCATCCCATTCTCTGAGGCACATACACATACTGCCTAACTGACATCCCCCTTTGGACAACAGAATCCAGAGAACAAGAAGCTTCTATAGCCCCCAAAATTACTAGTTTTCTTGTTACCTCCACCATAAAAAGCCTAGAAGAACTTTGACCAAGAGGCAGTAGATTTCAGGTGATGGTGAACCAACTCAGGAAGAAATTCCTACAACCAGACAACACTCTTCTTGATTAAAGATGGGGGTATTTGCTTGAGCACCATGGGTGAGCTCATTTGCTGTGGGATGAGAGCTGCAAGCCATTTATGGCAGAGAGCTGAACTGCCAGGCTGGAATCCTAGCGCTGGTTTTTGGTTGGTTTTTGCACTGACTATACCTTGGGTGAGAGGCAGAGGTGCCTCAGGTTGCTCAGTGCAGTATGCAGCACTGAGGAGTTCTGGAAGACCCCAGTTATCCTGGCTTGGAAAGAGGCTGCTCTTCCAGTAGGGCCTTGGAGTGAATAGAAAAAGGGTAAAGGTGGCTCAAGGTGGCAAGTTATATAATATGGAGGTACACACGTCTCTTAGAGCTGGAAGGGATCTTGAGAGGCCATCAAGTCCAGTCCCCTGCCCTCACAGCAGAAAGTATCAACATCCCTGACAGGTTTTTTTTTTTTTTGAAGGCCCCACTAAGGGTTGAGCTCACAATGGTAAGTTTACAAGGCCAATGCTCTAACCACTGAGCTATCCCTCCCCGCTTCCTGATGCAAGTGCTGGAGGAACCATCTCCTCTTGATCTGCTGCTCACAAACAGGGAGGAATTGGGAGAAGAAGTAGAAATAGGTGGAAACCTGGGTAGCAGTGACCACGAGGTGGTTGAGTTCAGGATCCTGACACAAGGAAGGCAGCAGAGCAGCAGAATATGGACCCTGGACCTGAGAAAAGCAGACTTTGACTCCCTCAGGGAACTGATGAGGGGATCCACTGGAAGGTTAATGTCAAGGAAAAGGAGTCCAGCAGAGCTGGCTCTATTTTACAGAAACCTTATTGATGGTGCAGAAACAAACCATCCCAGATGGCAGAAAGAATAGCAAATATGGCAGGTGACCAGCTTGGTTTAACAGAGAAATCTTTGTTGAACTTAAACACAAAGAAGAAGCTTATAAGAAGTGGAGATTTGGACAAATGACTAGGGAGGAGTATTAAAATATTGCTCGAGCATGCAGGGCTGTGAGCAGAGAGGCAAGAGTGCAACTGCAGTTGCAGCTAGCAAGGGATGTGAAGGATAACAAGAAAGGTTTCTACAGGTATGTCAGTGACAAGAAGGTGGTTTGGGCAAGTGTGTAACACTTATTGAACAGGGCCACAACCTAGTAACAAATTATGTGGAAAAAGCTGAAGTACTCAGTGATTTACTTTTGGCCATGGTCTTCACAGAAGAGATCAGCTCCCAGACATTTCTTAAAGACTCAGACTTGGCCAGCGTTTTTTTCTCTCTCTCCTTTGTACTGCAAATTCTAAGCCTTTTAAATTTTGCACTGCAAGCACATTTACATTGCTGGAAGTGTTATTTTAAAGAACGAAACAACTTCCATAGACTTCAAAATATGGACTCAGCAAAAGAAAGCTGTGAGGTGCCTTTGTCTACCAGAAGCATAACTGTAAGCAAGAAAGGATTTCTTATAAAATCTTCTGAGCTACAAAATAAACTGCCATGTCTTCAAATGTATTTGATACATTTGTGCTATTTCATGGTATGGTTCTCTGATCTAGTTCAGTGTTTCCATTGGTTTCAAGGAAAGAAAACACGTGGTTTTATTTTTACAGGAGTGGATCATATGGTACATGTTCCTATGCAAACACATAGGTTTCGACTTCCAAAACAAATACAAGAAACGGCCACACACCTAAGATTTAGAGACCTGAGAGGGAGCAGTAAAATACAAGCCTAGATGGAGTTTAGGGACTCTCAGGGGGACCAAAGCCTTAAGTCAGCATATATAACATATCAGATATGAAAACAAAATTAATCAATACTAAAATTAACTAATACAGACTAACTCGGCTACATCTCTGATACTATATCAAATAAAACTATTTCATGAGCATTAGGGTAGCTGATTAAATAAAAACACACACACAAATAGAAGTAGTTGCACAGGGAGCACCGCAGCTCTGACAGACACATCTAAGCAGACTGAGGCTGCTTCTACACATGCCATCTCCTGTCACAGGCGGCGTGGTAATGAGGCAATTTGAAACAGGCTGATAAGGCTCTAATGTGCATATTCAGCACCTCATTAGCATAATGGCGGCCTCATTAATTGCAGAGTGGAGATTTCGAATTGCAGACCGACAGTGTAGGTGGGGGCAGCTATGAAATAAGCGCCCCACTCCGACATTCCCTTACTCTGATCTAGTTTTGTGGGAGTAATGGAATGTCGAAGCGGGGCACTTATTTCGAAGCTGCCCCCATCTACACTGTCAATCTGCAATTCAATGTCTGCTCTTCAAAATTTGCGTGGCTGCCATTATGCTAATGAGGGCCTGAATAGTTACGTTAGCACCTCATTAGCCTGCTTCAAATTGCCTCATTACCATGCCACCTCTGATGGGAGATGGCATGTGTAGACAGTGCAAAACAAGAGCTAGATTTGCCATTGTATGCAGCCCAGAACTCTGGCTCACGTCTATATAGTTTCCAGAGGTATAATGAAGGGCAAAATTTAGCCCCATATCTTTAGCAGTTTACAAAGCAATCATAGTTTTAAATTAGCTTTCTAGGAATTTAGTTTTGAAAATTATACAGAGAGTGGAAATTATAAGAACATTAGATCTCTTGAAACACAATGAGAAGATGGATTTTCCTTTAGGGAAGACAATAGCAGGTACAGAAGACCTTCTGGATTTTGTATGAGATGTTTAAGCTGATCTCCCTGCAAGTGCAAGGCATGTGATAGTCTCCAACAGAAGACAATACTGGACCTGTACATTAAACTGGTATTACTTTTGAACTTGGATGTTAAAAAAAAAAAAAAAAAAGAGATCATGGTTAGAAATTAATAGAATCCAGGTAACAATACAGAGAATTAAAATGCTGGTAGACGCCTGCCTCTACCCGGCCTTTTAGTTGCTTTCAACTGAATTACATATTCCAGGTTAAAATTTTGCTTTTGATAATAACTGCTAGCTGGCTCCAAGGCAGAAATCCATTCTAAACACGTGGTCTAGGCTCCAAGCTGTTCTGTCTGTCAAGCAATATTGTTAAATTAGCAGACTCCTCTTTTGTAAACAGTGTGGTACATTGTGTAGTTTCTTTGAGTCCCTGCCATCAGAATAATAGTGTCCAGCATTTTTATATAGATGGTCATCATTCTGGGTTTTGTACGTAACTTTCCTGACTCCAGACCGTACATGGTTAGGATTTATATGTATTTATTTTCAAGGGCTTGTAAGCTAACTGCAAGACATTGCATGCTATGTAGTGTTACTCAGACCTGTTTTATCCTTGCTGGGGTGAAAGGGAAGGAGGAGAAAGCTCTAAGCTCAAAAGTTTGAGACTGATACTAAGGATAATTGTACAACATTGTTTTGGATGAGTGCGTTTTTGCAATGTGTTTGTCTCTTACAATTTATTTGTCAAGCAAAGCCCCGATGTTACAGAACAATATAAGACTGGTATTAAAAGAGCCCAAAGGTATTGCCTCTTTGATAATATTTGGACGGGGTGACAAACACAGGCCTACATTTGGGGTGTGCTGACATCTGCAGAGCTGATAACAATCCTTTATGAAGCATAGTGCCTAGAGACACTAAGGCTAGGTGGAGGCTAGCACTTGTCAGTTAGTAGGGTGAACCCTCTCCTTCCCCAGCCACCCTAAGTCTGACCAACAGAAGCACCATTATGTGGGCAGAGGAACAAAAGTAGAAAAGCTGTGCCAGCCAAAACCAGACGAGGCTCATTATTTGCCCAGAAAAAGAATCACCTTCACATCCTTCACCCTCCCTTTTCTTACCCTCTTCTCAAAGGACCGGGAGAAAAGTTGAGCAACTTCTTGCAGAAGGTTAAAATGTAGGCTCTGTCATTCAGGCTACCTCTACACTACAGAGATCTTTCGAAAGAAGCTCTTCTGGAAGGTCTCATATGAAAGAACCTCTTTTGAAAGAGAACGTCCACACTGCTCCCGCTCTTTTGAAAGAATGGGCTGGGGATCAAAATAATCAGGCCCCATGAGGACAGCTCTTTTGGAAAAAAGGGCCTGTGGAGCGTCTACGCATGTTTTCTTTTGAAAGAAGCTTTCGAAAGGGGCCGCTCTTCCTGAAATGGGGAAGTAGGAGCAATTTTGAAAGGAGCATCGCATTCTTTCAATTTACTTTCGAAAGAGCACTTTTTGTGTGTAGATGGTCTGTGGGATCTTTCGAAAGAGCCTCCTTCTTTCAAAAAACCTTTCAAAAGAACTTGCTAGTGTAGACGCAGCCTCAGAGGTGCTACATCTACACTGCAGAGATCTTTTGAAATAAGCGCTTCTGGAAGACCTCTTCCAAAAGGTCTTCTTTCAAAAGACTGTGTCCACACACAAAAAAGCCGATCAAAAGAGAGCAACCCCCACCCACCACTCTTTCGAAGGAACAGGCCAGGGATGGAAAAATCAGGTGTGCCGCATTCTTTTGTGCTACAGTCTTTCAATTTACTTCCAAAAGAACACTTTTTGGCTATGTCTACACTAGCCAAACACTTTGAAATGGCCATGCAAATGGCCATTTCGAAGTTTACTAATGAAGCACTGAAATACATATTCAGCACCTCATTAGCATGCGGGCGGCCGTGGCACTTTGAAATTGACCCAGCTCGTCCAGACGGGGCTCCTTTTCGAAAGGACCCCATCTACTTCAAAGCCCCCTTATTTCTATCTGCTCAAAGGAATAAAGTGACTTTGAAGTTGCTGGGGTCCTTTCAAAAAGGAGCCCCGTCTGGATGAGCCACGCGGCGGCGAGCCGCATCAATTTCGAAGTGCCGCGGCCGCCCACATGCTAATGAGGCGCTGAATACGTTTTTCAGCGCTTCATTAGTAAACTTCGAAATGGCCATGCAAATGGCCATTTCGAAGTTTTTGGCTAGTGTAGACACGGCCTTTGTGTGTAGACGCTCCGCTGGATCTTTCAAAAGAGCCCCCTTCTTTCGAAAAAATCTTTCGAAAGAACTTGCTAGTGTAGATGCAGCCAGGGAGAGAGAGATCCACCTGCTCCCTCTGGCCTGGGTTAGCAGCACTCTCCCTCCTGTGCACATGGACTAGGAAGAAGACATCTACAGCGCTAGCTTTGCATTCAAGAGATCATGGTTCAGTTCTGTGCTTCACCACAGACTTTTGCCGTGACACTGGGCAAGTCGCTTAGGTTCTCTGTACTTCAGTTCCCGCCTGTCACATGGAGTAGGAGCACTTCCTTACCTCTTGGGGGCTTGGGGAGGATAAATCTGTTAAAGAGTGTGATGGGCTCAGTAAAGGGGCACATGTAAGTACCTATGACAAAGTAGGCTCGAGCATGGAAGGGACCTATAATGTTTCTCCCTTTAAAGCTAGCTATGGTGGTTGCTAGCTATGGTGATATGAGATGGGAGAGGTAGGCACTTTCAGCATAAACCAACTGGTGCTTTCTAGCCCTAGCCCAAAGCCCGGAAACTAGCAGGGAGCCCAGCTCTGTGACACACCATTTAACATGTGGGCAGAAAAATTCTCAACAAACTTTACCTTCCTAAGAATCACACCTCACAGAGACAGCATTAAAGTAGCCTAGTCACCTGGTTAATGATTGCAAGGTCCACATCAAAAGACAAAGTCAGGCTCCTTGCCAGGCACAGATGGGAAAAATTTAACCACAGAAGTTACACTTAGTCACAGATAACACCTGAGCAGGACCAGCCCAAAACTTAACATCTTTGCCAATATTGCCTCTAATCTTTTCCATCCACGTGTGGACTTTTTTCATCCATGTGTGGAATAAATTTTTATGTGAACCAAGGCATATGTGAATGTACACCACCAGTAGAAGCACAAGACCGAGCTGTGGGGGCTCTGCTCATCAGCTGGGCAGCATTTGAATCTCTCCTGAATGACTGCACATGTGCACAACTTACAGGGAACACTGACCCTGCCCAGAGTGGGTGCCTGACCCTCAGTCAGCCAGCAGTCATCCAAGCCCCATTCTCATACCATTGCTGGGCCATTTGTTCCACTGCATTGTCTGCCTACCAGCTTTAAGAATAAAAGGAGGACTGTCTCGTTGAACAGGTGGAGACCTGACAATTTTGCACAGGGATGGGCAATAATTTTCACAGGGGGCCACTCTGTGAGTTTTGGTACAGGATGCAGTCTGGCTCTGGGCCCTTCTGAAAGGGACAGGTCCTTGTTCAGAAGGGTCTGGGAGCTATGCAGAGAGGCAAAGAGTGTGAGTGTGAATGAGAAATACTTTGGGTGTGAGAGACACAGATTGACTGTGTGCTGTGGAATATCTGTGACAGTGACTGCGTGTGGCACAGACTGGGTGTGACGTAGTGGGGGATACCTGTGTGTGTGTGAGTGGCTCACAGAGGGTGTGGGGCTCCTGCTGAGGGTAACCTTGACGACCAGGTAACACCTTTGTACTGGAGACAAAGGAGGAGGTGGAGCCTGAGGGGTTTGAATTGGAACTGGGAGTTGGGAAGCAGTGAGTCTGGGCTGGGAGAGAGAGAGAGAGACAAAGGAGGGGGCAAGACCCCAGCTCTGGGGGCCCCTCGGGGCCTCCTCTCCCCAACATGGATTGGACTGGCTGTCTCTGCCGGCTGCACTGACTCCTCTGTACGACGCTGTGTCCTGTCAGCTAATAAACCCGCTGTTCTCCTGCTGAGTGAGAGTCACTCCTGCCTGTGGACGGGGTGCAGAGCTTGGGGGACCCCGAGCCCCATCACACTGGGTATGTGTGACAATGACACAGAGTGTGTTTACGGGCTACTGCTGAGAGAACCCATCCTCTGTCTCTTGCAGGAAAATCTGTCCTGCTCTGTTTTCCCCACTCACCTGCTCTGCATTCCTGACTGAGTCACTTACTACCCATGCTACAGGCTGGAACAGCTGCATGTGTGTCTCCCTCTCCCTGATCCCTGCTCTGCAGAGACAGGATACAGGGGCAGGGGAACACCCTGACTTCAGCATTACTCTCTCCTCTCTGCCCTGCCACCTTTGCACAGCTAGGAGGAGAATCCTAGAAGCAGCTCCTCTGTAGAGGGAACAAGGTGGAGGGAGGGGCAGCTGAACACATGCCGTGGGCTGTAAGTATGCATGCTCTGCTAATCAGCTGGGCGGCAGAAGCGAAATGCTTGGCAGGCCGTATCCAGCCCCTGGTGCTGATTTTGCCCACCCCTGATTTAGCATGTGAGATGCTCCATATCCTGGGTGTTGCTCACCACAGAACTAATCTCCCTATGCACTGCTTGAGTGTTAATGAGACAAGGTTGGTGAGGTGATATCTTCTGCTGGTGAGAAGCAGTGACAACAGAGACTGGCCCAATAAAAGGCATTACATCACCTGATCTTTCTCTCCAATATCCTGTGACTGACACAGCTCCAACTGCACTGCAGACAACAATGGAGTGTTAGTGGGAGTGCGCACACACACGCACACACACACAGAGACAGAGTCTTATGCCTGGGGAAATTCTTGCCAACCTGCCATCATCAAAACAAACCCAAAAATCCCAACCCCCACCCCCACCAATTTTTTGTCTTTAATCATGTTGTCACCCAGGACTAACAGGATCTGAGTGATGAAATCCTGCCCCAAGCATTACAAAGATACAATAGCGATGACAGAACTGATTTACTGTTTGCACTTGGACTCCTCCGTTAAGTGTGCTACAGAACAACAGCCAGCCATCTGGAGCATACTGGAGTTACAGAAAAACTCCACCAGAGGACAAACATAATCAATCACAATTCATCTGAGCATGCAGCTTGTTCTCGCTTAAATGAATCAAGGGCTGGAGGGTAAGTAAGCGCGGTGGTAGCGGAAAAGGGCAATACCTAATTCTGATACGCTACAAATGGGAGAACTGCCAAAAGCAAAGGCAGAGGCTCTTCAATTTCCCACAGTAGGCAGGTATGTGTCATGCTTGTACCTTTCCCATCTCCACATACTGACGCTAATAGTCAGGCTTGTGAAAAAGATCCTAAGTAGCATTAACACAAGCCAAGATACCAGTGAAAGTAGCTTCAGTCTTCAACCTCAACAAGCCTCACTGTACTTTCACACAGTGCATTTTTGTGCCAGTACTTGCCGGTACTGAGCACCAGCACCTTGGCAGCCCCAACTGCAGGATTGGCTGGGGGATAGGGTAGAGAGCCGGCTGAGTACTGGCTCCTTTTTATTTTACAAATAAAAAAAAACCCACTGCTTTCACATAACATACGCTATCAGCTAACAGGCTTTAACAGTAACAGACAGGTAGCCATGTTAGTCTGTACTCCAACAAACCAAAGCACCAGAAATGTAGCACTTTAAAGACTAACAAAATGATTTATTCAGTGATGAGCTTTCATGGGATAGACCCACTTCTTTAGATCCAGGTTTTAACTGTATATTATTCAATTCACATGTTACTAAGGAAGCAAAGTGATTCCAAAGGGTCAATGCTAACTAAAAAAAAAAGCTTGTTAAGCTGCTGCAATTAGAACAGCAAAGTTTGCTACATGTGAAAGATTAGACAAACAGTTACGTTTTCTCTTTTTGTAGTTTGCTCACTTTGCGCACATGACAATCAGGTTATTCTTTCCCCTGTTCAGCATATTTTCACCTTTTGTGGGGCTCTTTCACACCTCAGTAAGAGAGAGAAAAATCATTTGAGTGAATACAGAAGAAATGATGATTGCAAGACCACAAACTTTGGAATGTGGCAGCAGCAGGCATAGTTCTCAAAGTTAATTGTAATGTATTTTTGTAATTAATCAAACTTTGGTAAAAAAAAGAAACAATTCCAGCTAACTTTCCCACCAAATCCGTCCAGATTCTGCTTCCATAAAGCATGCTGGCTGGCAACAGGAAATCTTCCAGTTAGGAGGTGAAGGTGATGGTGGAATGTGCTCAGAACATTTCTTCCATTAGTAGGCTGCTGACAGCATAGTCTCACAAGCGGGCTAGAGAGTTACTTTGTTTTAAGTGAAAGCTGAGACTCTCATTATGCCAAGAGCTGAGGCACTAAGAACACCACCATAATAAAATGACTGGAGCTGGCAACCACGCTGAAAGAATTGGGCTTGTTTAGTTTGGAAAAAAGAAAATTAAGGGGGGACATGATAGCGGTTTTCAGGTATCTAAAAGGGTGTCATAAGGAGGAGGGAGAAAACTAGTTCTTGGCCTCTGAGGATAGAACAAGAAGCAATGGGCTTAAACTGCAGCAAGGGAGGTTTAGGTTGGACATTAGGAAAAAGTTCCTAACTGTCAGGGTGGTCAAACACTGGAATAAATTGCCTAGGGAGGCTGTGGAATCTCCATCTCTGGAGATATTTAAGAATAAGTTAGATAAGTGTCTATCAGGGATGGTCCAGACAGTACTTGGTCCTGCCATGGGGCAGGGGGCTGGACTCGATGACTTCTCAAGGTCCCTTCCAGTCCTAGCATTCTGTGATTCTAATGCCATTGGCTAAGAAGTGAGATCGTGTCCCCACCAGCGATGGCCTGTAGGATGACGGCTCTAATTGCCAGAAAGTTTTCCTGGGTAAATTCAAATTCATAAAAAAACTTTCATAATAATGTAGCTCTGGTCTGGAAAGCCCCAAACCACTGACATCAATGGGCATTCCAAATGTAGAAGATTTGCTGGAACACGCTCCCTTTCTGGGGTGGAGTAGAGGTGATTTATAAGGCAAAGGCATTCAGTATCATACACACCTGAAACATGCAAAGACAACCCAGAAATGTGTTGCCGTGTGTGTGTTGAGGCAAGATATAACCATAGAGTATATTAAGATTTCACCATTGAGTTTATGAACCAAAACACAATGGGCTTATGTTGTTGAATTGATTTGGGAAGTACAAAATAATCTTGAGGCTGCTCAGTGAATTATTCATCATATACGAGTTTTGACTTGGAGCTGTCTCTGCATCCTGCTAGAAATTATGAATGGCTTAACTTATGGGCTCACCAGTATTCTGCTGATTAGTAGTAGACAGGCTTAAGTGGTGCAGAGAAATTAATGTACAGTATAACTTTTCTTCTAAGTCTGTGCTCTGTAGAATATACAGAGTCCACATTTACCTCTGACCGGCTGGAACTCTCTTCTATATAAAATTGGTACCTATGATTCACTTTCTGCATTAAGACTGGGTAGGACAGGGGACCTTGTGGTACCTGCCATGTGAGGAAAACCTCTGTTTTAGTATAAGTTGGTTGGATGTTTCACGCAGAGCACGCTGGAAGGGACAAATGAGGTCAGAACATGCTCTCTGAGGGGCATTTGTGTAGTAGGGTTAGGAAACTGAATTTCAGCTTGCAAAAATTGCTACTCATCAGCCCCTTGGGAAAGGGAGAGTTTAGTTTTTCTGCAGTGTGAAAAGGGAGTGCGCTCATAAATGGCAACAGCACAGAATTGTTCCAAGACCCTGAAGAGAGGCAGATGGATGGAGCTGGTGGGACTGTTGGAGGAAGAAGAAAGCAGAGGAAGGCTCCATTTCCATTCGTCTCCTTAGTTGGCACCGCAACTTACCACATAGGAGTCCTGTCTAAACACAGCTCAATTCCTCTGCATCCACTGGAAGGTTTGCATTTCTTGGTAGCTCCAATCTTTGTTTTTAGTATGGAAATAGCAACATTTACCGGTGAATGAAAAGTTCTGAAATCCATTTGAGGGCTTCAGGAGATGTAGGATGTACCTTTGCTCTGCCTTCTGGAAACAAAAAGATGAGGCACTTGTTCACTATGTGGTTGATGGTCTGGAGTTTTCTGCATTTGAACCTTGCTTCTGTATTTGGGCATCAGGTGCATGCATCTTCTTTGTAGTGTGCTAACATGGCTGATGGTATCCACTGTCTTTGACAGAGCCAGAAACCAAGTGGTTCAATGTGGGATCCTCTGTGAGGTGCTTCTTGTTTACACCGGAGCTGCCCAGTGCATCCGAGGGCCTTGACAAAAGAGTTTCTCCGAGTCCAGCTACCTAGAATGGTTGGTAGGAATTAAAAAGAGTGTGATGCATGTGAACAAGGTTGTCATTGAATGGGAACTTTTGGTTAGGGAGACCTTTTCTGTACTCATGCAACACAGCTATCTCTCACTGAAAGGTTGGAAGCAGGATGCATGAGAGGACTGCAAGCCAAGGCAGTGAAGTGGATTTCAGAGTGCCAGGTACCAGTCTCATAGCCACATTTAACTGGCTATCAATGAGCCTGTTTGCAACCTACTTCCCCAAACTGGTGTGTAGTACTTGGCCATGTAGGAAAATAGAACCATAGCTGTCATTCAGAGTGTTTAGGTGTCACAACCTCAGCTAGGCCCTGATAAACATTGTAGACACCCCAAAGGCATTTCTAAACCATTCACTCTTTAGTCTCAGACAACACTAAAAATACAGTAGAACCTCTAAGTTATGGACAGCCCGAGAATGGAGGTTGTCTGTATCTCTGAATGAAGCACAGCTTGGGCCCCAGATCCTGCAGATGACACTGAGCACTGACAGCTTCCTTGCAGGTAGCTTCTTTCCCCTAGGTCCAACAGAGTTTGCAAGCTTATTCCGCTACTCCTGTGGGTGTGAAAACAGTGCATACCCCCCCTGGTGGAGCGTGGGGGTGGGGCAGAAGCAGCAAAGACCCAAGAGCAGCTCTGTATTCTCTGTGTAAGATGCGGTGTCTTCACCTCCTAGCTGTGGGTGTGGGGTAAGGATGGGCAGCCAGATATGTCTGCCTTTAAAATGCAATACAGGCACAGTATGGCATTCACTTTTTTTTCCCTTTGTCTTTACTGCGCCATGATTGGTTATGTGTGGTTTCATATGGTGTCTGGTTGATTGGTCAGTCTGTAACTCTGGTGTCTGCATCTTTGAGGTTCTGCTCACGATTCAGGCAAAATATGAAGCACCTGTATGCAATTCCCTGCCTCAGTTTCCTCACTACTCAAGTGTTTTTAGGGATTTATACAGTGACCTTTAAGGATTTCAGATCCCTTCTCCTGGACCTCATTCCTCCACCTCAGGCTTCATCACTGAGTCCCCCCCCCGACTCCTGCCCAATCTCCCCTAGTTTTCTGATCCTCCCAGTCTCCATGTTTTCGAAAGCCAGTGCTAACATCTTGGTTTCTTATTTCCCCTTCCCAATTTTAATACTCTCCAGACCACTGCAGATAAGCTAGTGAGAACTAGTTCTGCCTAACTTTCAGGCGCACCTTTGTTCTGCTCGGGGAAAGCTTGCTGACTGGTTGATGGAGGACCTTAATGATCATCCCATTAAGAGGCAGACACTCAGGCGCCGTCCCCCTCTCCCTAACACAAGAAGAATGATGCAAGAACACCATAAAGACAGAGAGTTCATAATATCAGGCAGAATTCATAAGTTATCACAGACTCATCCCTCAAACCATTACAGACACACTCAACATGGAGTCACCACAAGAAGAAAGAAAACTCCTCTCACAGTGGGTAGCTATTATTGATGGGCTGGATAAAGAGTTAAACCTAATAGACCACTGAGAGAAGCCAAAAAGGAATAAGGTTTGTGTATCTCTTTTCTCATGTTTTCCTGTATTATCATGGAACGTACTGCACCATTAGTAAATTCCATTTGCTATTGCAAAGAGATCTCACATCCAAGAAGTGCCTGATTCTGTGAAGTGCTGAATGCCCACTGCAGCCAGATAGCAGTTGTGGGCACTCAGCACTTCACAGGATGTGACCCCTAAGCCAGACTGCCAGAGGCTGTGAATGGACAACAGGGGATGGATCACCTCATTGTCCATTCTATTCATTCTTTCTGAAATACCCGGCATTGGCCACGCTCTGAAGATAGGATACTAGTGCAGATGGACCATTTGACTGATAGGATGGTCATACTTATAAGACATCTTCATGTATAGTATAAAACAAATTATATAGTATAACAGAGAAAGAGAACCAACACCTCAGCTTCTGAATCAACCAGTCTTGAAACAGCAAATTTTTGCATTGCTAGCTGCTGCTGACTGAAGCTAAATGAGGAAAAAAGAAAAGAATAATTTTGATTCTGATCCCTTCTAGCAATATTTTTTAACATAATCAAAAAAGGCAAAGTGGGTGGTCAACAGAATGATATAGTTATGGAGCAGGCAATTATGGAGCAGGCAATTACACTGTGATATTTGCTTAACTGTCACCCTTTATTTAGAAGAGACAAGGTGCGTAAGTAACAAGAAGACCTGTGGCACCTTATAGACTAAGATATTTTGGAGCATAAGTTTTCATGGGCACAGACCTGCATAAGGTAACATCTTTTGTTGGATAATAGCTTCTGTTGTTGAGAGTGACAAGCTTTTGAGACATTGCCTTTCACTTAAGATAGCTGTAGCCATGAAAGTCCTTTTTGGAACCAGGTAGCTGAAATAAATAAATAAATAAATAAAAAATACTGCGAATCCAAACATAAGATGCTGTCCAGAATAAGGGCTTGATATTTACGGTATTATATGTGTCATGTGGGCAGAGGGCTTTTGTTGGCTATTCATTAGCAGAGAGGGTGAAAGAGAGAGAGCAGAGAAATGGAGAATAAAGCAGCAGAAAGACAGACACATTGCCAGAACAAGCACTGGGGAAGGGACTCTGGGAAAAGCCTAGAGAAGGTTTTTGGGCTAAGTGAGGCCTGGACAGTGTCTTGGAACTGGAGCAACTTTTTATTGCCTGTTCAAGTGTAACCTAGAGGTATGAGACCACTGAGAAAAAGGAAGTGATTTCTGCTCTACAGTCCTCGTTAAGACCTAGTTGACCTGCTGCTCATGTGGTGGAGGCACATGGCTTTACCACAGGAGTGGGGAACCTTTTTTGGGTTGGGGGCTAATGACCCACAGAAAAATCAGTCAGGGGTCACATGCCTGTGAGGAAAGAAAAACAAAAGAAAGCGAAAAAACCTTCACAGATGTGGCCCCCAGCTGAGAAGCAGACATAAAAGACATTCACCTCACTACTCTCAAGTGCCACCCTAGGGCAGGGGTCTGTAACCTGTGGCTCCGGAGCCACCTGCCACTCTTTACGGATTTCTGTGTGGCTCCTGATGCTACAGTTGCAAAGTTTAAAATAAACCTGCCTGATTATTTTCGATAAACGGTGAATGTCCTACAGTAAACACGTAGCGCATTACATATAATTGTGTGAGCACTGTTCTTAACACAGGGGTTACAAAAAGTATGTTTTGATGTTCTTTTATTGACTCTCTCGCACTCATGCGTTGTGCGGTTCTTGGATTTTTGATTTTTTTACTGAATTAACAAATGGTTCTTCTTGCTATTTTAGCTGCCAATCCCTGCCCTAAGGGGACTGGGACTAGTAAAATTTGTAGCATTCCCACAGGCTCTGGAGTGGGGCCAAAAATTAGGTGTTCAGTGCACATCATGGGACTGCTGGGCTGGGGTGGGGATGTGGGATCTGGGCAGGAAGTGGGGTCCAGGAGTAGGCGGGGATGGAGGGTCAGGATGGGAAGGGAGGTTGCAGAGCAGGAGCAGACTGGGATGGGAATGTGGGGGATGGGGGTGAGCAGGATGGGCTGAAGGGAGTGTACAGGTGGGAGAGGATGTGGGAGCACACTGGGAGTGGGTGCAGTGTCTGGAAGGGAGGGGGTGGGTGTGCAGGCTCCTAATTGGTGCAGCTTGGGATGGGGGGCAAACATAGCTCCCCACATGCTGCAGGGGAATGCCCCCCTGCTAGCACTGCCCTGTCACCTCTCCCATTGGCCGTGATTCAGCCAATGGACATGATGGTGGGTGACGCCTGCACAGAGCATTTCCTTGTAGCACACAGAGCCACTTCCCCCTGCCATGCAGAGCCCACAGGCTGGATTTGGCCCACAGCTTGATGGGATTGGGTCTGTGAGGCTTGGGGTTCCTCTCCCCATATCCAGCAGCATGAGCCAGACAATGGAACAGGCAAGCCTGAGGCTGGATCTGGCCTGCAGGCCATAGGTTTCCCCACTCCAGCTTTAGCTCCCTAATGCCACATGTTCAATCCCACCTGCTGATGACAAGGGTCTGTGGGCTTTACTCAAGGCAAACAGACATAGTACATTCTTTGAAAATGGACAGGATTGTACCAAAGAAATACCTGACTCCCTCAACAACTTCTGCTCCTAACTAAAACAACTCACTGGATTCTGAATTGGGTCAGAAAAGGGACACAATATTAAAAACTGATTGATTGCAGTCTAAGCACAGGATCAAAACCCATTGAAGTCAATAGCAAGACTTCCATTGGCTTTACTGGACTTGGAGCAGGTCCCAAAGCACTTCTTTGCAGAGGCAATGAGATTCTTTTAAGTGTATATCACACAGGAGAAGCGCCTATAATAAATATACATAACTTATAGCGTGGGTTATTTGCCCCGTTCTTCAAAGCAAAGGAATTTTCATGCAGTGCTCTTACATCTGGTATTGGATCCGTTCAATCTTGCTATAAAAAGATTATTTACAACTCTGTATCAGCATTTGTTTACTGTATAGATGATATCACTGGACCACACTGTTGCTTTAAACTCAGCATTTCCCACTTTTATTGCATTTGTGATCCAGGACATGGCTAGAGAACAAACTCTTCTAGAGACAGTTGCATACAGGATAATGATTACCACAATACCCTTAAGCTTCATATGTACTCTTTGGCTGGCCTCAACTCCTTTTGATCTGTTGGGTATCATTCAAAGCAACGAAAATAATGGACCTGAATGACACATTTGCTTCTAATCTGAAATTTTCTAATTCCTCCAGTGTTTCTGTTGTTCCCCCTTCTTCCTATTAATGAATTCTGACACTGAAACAGATGTTGCCCTCTGAATTTCTGTCCATTATTTTATTCCCCATTAGTGCTGCTGGTTCAGCTTCATTAAGAGGCTAAGGCTCAGAAATGTGCTTCTTTGTCATGTGTTTCTTCTTTGCCTTCTGAAGTAGCCAAATCTGCTTTGCCTCCCATTGTGACATAGGAATGACTGGCTTTCATTTGTTATTTTAAAGTAATAGACAAGCTTTTGTTTCTGAAAACAATGTACTGAGAAAAGCTAAGGCATTACAAAATCTAATTAGTGCAACTTTACATTTTAAATCTCACTCCCAACATAAGCCACTGCTATGTGTGCTGTCTTCCCCACTTGATACATGGTCTGAATGTTCCTCATATCAAACTGGGTGGCTGTCCTGGCTGAGATGAAGGTCACTTGTGGGGCAACTTCATTTCAGCTTTCTCTACCATGCTTCATATTCAGTCTGTGAGGACTGCCAGCTCCTCCCAAGGCTAGTGTAGCTGCAAGTTTCTTTGTAGATGTTTCTATAACTTTTGGTTTTTATAGATAGGGTTGTTAAACCTAAAACAACCCCTTTTACTTCAGGCTGAGGTGACCCAAATTTGTCTGGTCTCCACCATTTGACCTGTCCAGTTCGGGTGACCCTTCCAGGAGCTGTAGCTCCCACTGGAATAGCTCTCCAGGTCATTGAGACACACAAGCCACCTCACCACAACAAAGAATGGATGACAGATGCCTGAGGTACATTCTCAGCATCAAATGGCAAGGCGTGGTCACAAATGATGAGCTTTGGAACAGAGATAGACAAAAACCACTTCATGTTCAAATCAAGAGAAGAAAGTGGGGATGGATGGGCCACACCCTCAGAAAACCATCATCCATCATAGTCCATCAAACTCTCAAAGGATGGGGAGGGAACCTGCAGCCTGTGATCAAACAGTCCACTTCAGGGTAGGTGTGGAGTCTTCTCCTAGCTAGGAGCTGCTTTGGGGCGCAAGAGCCTGCTGATGAGAGGCACTGCATTGGAGGAACTTTATTTTTCTGTGCCTGTTGAAGCGTTGCAGAGGCCAGCTCCAGTGTCAGATAGGCTGCTCAGCTTGTTGCCTGGCTTGGATTCTCACACAGAGAACTCGCTGAGCTGCCTGCAATCCAGTGGAACACCAGCAGTGTGCCAACACAAGCATCTCCACTTATCGGAGTTGCAGAGTATATGCTCTGGGGTGGCAGTGCACATGCTAGTTCTACTAGTTTCATTTATCTCTGTGTATATTGTTAACTAATTTTATTCATGTTTAGTCTGCAACTCTTTTTCCTTAAACTGCTAAGTAAAGGTGAGTGTTATTTTTAATATGGTTTATTAGATATGTACGATTTATAATTGCTGTTTGGGAGTTAAACCCAGATTACAACAGCAGTAAGTATTCCTGGAGGTTCTCTAGATATACATTAAGTGTGTACAGGGGCCAGCCAGCTGGAGGCACCATCATTTTAGATACCTTTAAACATAAATGGTGGAAAGGGATTCCCAGTTATCTAACATCACTACTGGAATACTCAGGGTCTCCTTTAATATTAAACTCATCAGCTGCACAGGCACACAAGTGAGTGGTGCCTGCTCCCGAGTAACCCAGGGAGGAAAAAAGGCAGTTACATATCTTTTTATAAATTCTAACAATCAAGTCCTAAAGTCCTGAATCAGTTTTTAAATCACTGGGAATTTCGTCTGAGTAGCGACTGGGTTAAAATACGAACAAGGAGGTCAGGATTTGGCTTTGGGCTCATGATCATTTTGTCCTGTGTGCTGCCCAGAACAGTGCCTCCAGAGTTCTATTTTTACTTGCTTTGGTATGGCTGTTTACTGGTTATACTTTGCAACCCAAAGATTATATTTGATTTGGCTCAGATTCACCTCGGATGTAGTTTGATGTCATAATTGGTAGTTTGCCAAAGTAGGTATAAGTTAATAGACGGGAAGGACAAACAATAGATACATGTAGCTTATGGTGAAGTTGTGGGTGGATATTAAAAAGGACTATGTTTTCCAAAGTGCAGAGAGAATTAAATCCATGCAAGTTTAAAGGGAACATGGCTACTGGAGTGACCATAGAGAACCTGGGGGAAAGTTCTGGACGTACACCAGGCTTACCCAGCCATCAAAGCTTAGCTCTGAATGCTGCAACCCCTAACCTGCCGGAGTCTCATAAATATTTGCTGGAATTATTTGCCACCTGTTTAGACATTAAGGCTGCTGATGCTGTACTCCTTACATGCCACAAACTCACCTCTCATGTAACCTCTAACCTTGAGAAAGACAGGACGTTGTAGCAATTGCTGAATTTAAGCCAGTCACTTACCACAACCGTGTGGTGTGCAGCACTGCTTGTCTTCATGTTAACCAGATAGTCTTGTGCTTAAAGCACTGACTTGGGACTCAGATGATTGGTGTTCGCTTCCCAGATCTATCATGACTTCCTGTGTGAACTCTAACAGAGAGGGAGCCGTGCTAGTCTACACACTATCAAAACAAAGAGCAGTCCAGTAGCACTTTAAAGACTAGCAAAATAGTTTATTAGGTGAGCTTCCGTGGGACAGACCCACTTCTTCAGACCATCTGGTCTGGTCATGGGCTGAAGAAGTGGGTCTGTCCCACGGAAGCTCACCTAATAAACTTTTTTGCTAGTCTTTAAAGTGCTACTGGACTGCTTTTTGTTTTGTTTGTGTGAACTCTGTGCCCCTTTCAGTGGGAATGGTATGCACACACCAGAGAGTACAATTAACAGCTGTGACAAGCAGTGAGCGAACAGGGGAGTCAGAGGCAAAATTAAAATTGTAAAACCTTCTAATTGTCTTCGCTGGAGGTTTCCCAGGTAAGCCTTGAAGTTAGTCCTAGATATGAGCAGATAAAATTAAACACAACAATCCTAACACCAATGGTATAATGGAATATGTAAAGCCTTATTGTAAGGTTCAGCATGTCCATGTCATGTTTTGACTAATAGCTGTATTTAGCAACATGCTGTATGTCAAGGTTACTCACAGTCCCTTCCTAGAGACATGTTGTAAGTCCTGGATGCCCCATCATCTCAGTTATTGGCACTCTTACAGCAGACTCTTTCCTCAGACCCTATGCTATCAGCAGGCCCACTGGCAGGAGAAAATAGGGGCAATTGCTCCTGGGCCTGGCCTTTCAAAGGGGTCCAGAGCTCTGGCCACTGCTGCTTCTACTTTGGAGGCAGCAGCTGGAGCACTGGGCCCTTTGAAATGCCTCAGTAGTGCTGCTCTGGCTGCCCATGGCTGTAGGTGACTGGGGGGCAGAGGCCCAGCACCATGGTCTGGACATTGCTAGGGGCTGACAGCTTTGGCCCCTGCCAGGTGCGGAGCCAGGTTGCCCACCCATCTTGCTCCAGGGCCCATGGGGACTGTTGGTGCTTCTGGCTACCAGGACTCCTAGCTGTCTCTGAGGTGCTGACTTCCTTGGGAAACCACAGTGCATTGGTGATATTCCAGGAAACACCATCTGGGCCACTATGGATATGAAGATCTCTACACCTATATTACATGTGAGGATGGACTGCAATCTGTTAGGAACAGCATCCCAATGACACCACAATGCACCTGGTAGCTGAGCTTTGTGATTGTGTCCTCACCCACAACCATTCAGATTTGGGACAATTTATACCTTCAAGTCAATGGCAGTGCTATAGGTACTCACATGGCCCCACAGCATGTGAACTTTTTTATGGATGACTTATAACAACTATTCCTCAGCTCTTGTTCCATGGTGCCCCCTCGTCTACTTGTGCTACATTGATGACATCTTCATCATATGGACCCATGGAAAGGAGGCCCTTGAAGAATTCCTTTGGGATGTCAACAATTTCCACCTTATCATCAGCCTTTGCACGGAGCAGTCTGCACAAGAGATCTGCTTCCTGGACACTAGGGTGTAAATCTGTGACGGGCACTTAAACAGCACCCAGCACCAAAAAACTACTGATGGCTATATTTACCTACATGTCTCCAGAGTCCATCCAGGACACATCACATGATCCATTGTCTACAGTCAAGCCCTAAGACACAACCACATTTACTCCAGCCCCTCAGACACAAACACCTATAAAATCTTTATCAAGCATTCTTAAAACTATAATATGCACTTGGGGAAGTGAGGAACCAAATTGACAGAGCCAGGCAGGTACCTAGAAGTCACCTACTATGGGCTAGGCCGCCGCAAAGAAAATAACAGAACACCAGTGGCCAACACTTATACCTGACAGCTAGAACCTCTCTCACACATCTTCAACAATCTACAACTTAGCCTGGAAAATGATCCCTCACTCTCAGGCCTTGGGAGGCAGGCCAGTCTTCACTTACAGACAATCCCCACAAGTTGAAGCAAATACTCACCAGCCACTAAACACCATGCCACAAATACTAACCCAGGAACCAATTTCTGCAACAAACGCCATTGCCATTGCTGCCTGCATATCTACTCAAATGACACCACCATAGGACCTAACCACATTAACCATACCATCAGGGGCTCATTCACCTGTATGTCTACCAATGTGATATATACCATCGTGTGTCAGCAAGGGTATTGGCCACCCTGGACAGTCTCTATGTGAAAGAATAAACGGGTACAAATCAGATATACAAAAATCAGTAGGGGAACACTTCAATCCCCATGGACACACGGTAGCAGGTTTACAAGTGGCCATCATTCAACAAAGAAAACACTTCAAAAACAGACTGCAAAGAGAAAGTGCAGAGCTGCAATTCATTTGCACACTTGACACTTTGGGTTTGAACAGGGACTGGGAATGGCTGGCTCACTACAAAAACAATTTTTCCTCTCCGAGTATTCACACCTCCTCCTCAACTGTTGGGAGTGGGCCACATCCACCCTGACTGAATTGGACACGATAGCACTGGCCCTACACTTGATAAGGTAACTCCCTTCTTTTCATGTGCTATTGTATTTATGCCTCCCTCTGCAATTTTCACTCCAGGTACCTCATGAAGTGGGTTTTTGCCTACAAAAGTTTATACCCAAATAAATCTGTTAGCTTTAAAGGTGCCACAGCACTTGTCATTGTGATTGTAAATTGTGTGCTGTGTGTCCTAGTTCAGAGCTGTCCAGTCCTTCCAGTTAGCTAAGAAGTTTAGATATGTATGAAGGGAAGCATATGCTAGTAACAGAGAGGAAGCTGTGCTAGTCTATACACTATCAAAACAAAAAGCAGTCAAGTAGCACTTTAAAGACTAGCAAAATAGTTTATTAGGTGAGCTTTCATGGGACAGACCTACTTCTTCAGACCATAGCCAGACCAGAACAGACTCAATATTTAAGGCACAGAGAACCAAAAACAGCAAGCAAGGAGGACAAATCAGAAAAAGATAATCAAGATGAGCAAATCAGAGAGTGGAGGGGTGGTGGGGAGGTCAAGAATTAGATAAAGCCAAGTATGCAGACGAGCCCCTATAGTGACTCAGAAAGTTCCCGTCCCGGTTTAAACCATGTGTTAATGTGCCGAATTTGAATATAAAAGCCAGCTCGGCTGCTTCCCTTTGAAGAATGGTGCAAAAGTTCTTTTTCAGTAACACACATACCTTTAGGTCATTAATAGAATGCCCCATTCCATTAAAATGTTGGCTAACTGGTTTGTGGATCTGGAGTGTTTTGATGTACTAGTAAGTGTAGATAATACGAATGCAACGAAACAGTTAAGTAAAACTGTAAGCAAACTGGATTGTTTCTTTTTCTCGTTTTTTTTTTGGGGGGATGGGGAATAATCTCAGAGGGGTTGCCATCTTAGTCTATAGCTTCACCCAAAAACCAAGCAGTCCTGTAGTGCCTTAAAGACTAACAATTTCTTTTATTAGGTAATTAGCTTTTGTGGGTTAGACCCACTACTCCAGAATCTGAAGAAGCGGGTCTTACCCATGAAAGCTCATTACCTAATAAATAATATTGTTAGTCTTTCAGGTGCTACAGAACTGCTTGTTTTCTTTGGGGGAGTTTCATGATTTTAAAATTTCTTCAATTCTAAAATGCACTGAAAAAAATTAGAAATGACTCTGGAGAGCTATGTTTCAGGAAAAAAAACTGGGGTCAAAACATTTTGTTTCAACAATCAAAGTTTTCATTTCAACTTTGGCTTTTAAAAAATCATATGCTTTTATAAAACAAAATGTTGAAACAAAAAAGCCATTTCACAATGGAAATACCATTTAACACTATTGCCATACTTTCATACTTTCCTCCCCAGTTTAACACATCGCCACCACACTATTTCTTACTGAAGAAGCTCTAAGAGCAGACTGAATTATCTGTGCCTTACTTCTAATGATCTTTGCTTTGCTTTGCTTTGCTTTGCTTAGTTCTTACAGTACTAGTACCTTTCATAAGGGAGCACAGGCCTGCAGACTAGGGTAAAAGGGGAGGAACAATGGTAGGCAACTGCCCTGGGGCCCAGCAATACAAAAAGGCCTGGAGCTCCCATCCACTGTTGCTGGTGCTACTGCAGCGGCAGCCAGTCCCTGGGTTCTTGAAATGGCGGCTGGAACACTGTGCGGCATGCTGTAGGCAGCACGGAGTGCTGGTGGGGAGGGGCATGCCGTGGGCTGGGTGGTGCTGAGGGGTGGCTGCCACAACCCCCCACTTTCGCCTGAGCCCCCCCTCACCCTTCCAGGGTGCACAGAAAAGGACCAAACCCCTCCCCCACCCCCAACCTTGCCCAGGGGCCTGGCAAGGCTGTTGGCCCTGGTGGAGGAGGTTGGCTATTTCAAAATAACACACAACATTCTTCACTCAGTCATTGATTTTCTACCTGGTCATTAACATGTGAAAACATCTACACTCATCTCAGCCTTAATGGTGAAGTGAGATAAGAAAAAAAATTATCTTGTAAATTTTCTCGTCAACATTGCAGGTTACATGAACAGCAAAAAAGAAGAGGAACATTTTACTCCTGTGCAGTTATGGCGTTAGAATATAGACCGTCTACCTCATCAGCTTGAGATTCCTATGAGAAAAGTTAGAGCCCATAATGTATCATTTGACTATGAAGAATTTACTTTACACATCTGTGTGGAATAGCTCCAAACCTAATCTGAAAAACAGTGACCATCACTGCAGTAACTTTAATGGCTTCCATGACCGTTAACCTTTTGATAGCCATGAAATCAATACAACATGTCAGAGAATAGAGAGTGTGATGTTCTCTTGGGTAATAATTTGAGCTCAATTTAGTGAGAAATATGTTTTCTATTTGAGTAACCAACCCATGCATTCATGGGAAACGGGAGGGGATTTAGAGGCACAAATGGACCCTTATTTGAGCTGGTAGAAGTTATGCAGTGATTGGGGGAAGATAGAATAGGCGACTAGAAGCAATTTACCTGTATGTCTACAGCTCACTATTCAGAAAGTATAGCTTCCCTGTCACAGACAAGGAAGGGCCCAGAAGAGAAAATGAAACCTATGTTGTCCAGTCAGAGTAGGAAGACTCCTCGGTAAAGGCTGAAAAAGTTTCCTCTCTCTGTGAGACTTGTGAAGCAATAGGGGAAGGAGTCTTAATGAAACATAGGAAAGGTGGCCTGGAGATGGATATACCAGTCAGTATCCTATCTTATTAAAAATGGCCTGTAGTAGGAGTGCAGGAAAAGAAAGATGACGATGTTTTTGAATTTTTTGAAAAAGTCACCACTATTGTTGAGTGTGGTGATCTGTCTTCTCTTGGTTACATTAACACTGCAGAAGTGAACAACTGAAGGGCTGAGAAAGACAGGGAGAATCTCAGACCGGGTGATTCCCACTCTTATAACTGTGACCTGTACAATTTTAATGCTGTCTGCTGACATATGTAATATTGATGGCCTGACTTCCCAGCTTTAACTACAGCGGAAAGTGATAGTCTGCAGAATCATACAGTCTGGATTTTTTTATCCTATGAATCTGAAAGATAGATCACACCACCAGAGAATAAGCACCAAGATTCTTCCTAGTCCACTTCCATATAAGGACATTTACTATGAGTCTTCCTCACAGGCAATGATCAGTATGAATTTTGAAGCAAGCCAGCTGTTTACCATGCCAGGAGCTTCCTCTTCCATCTCATTTGGGCTCAGGCCTTGCAGGTTGTGGCCAGGCAGGGTCAGCTCTTAGACTGTCACTGATTAAATAGGAGTGCTGGGCTATTTGAGAAGCTGCCAAAATGATTTATGTTAATAAAAAAGCCACTTTCAAACATTCAGAGAATCCAAGTGCTGCAAAATCTCACTCCGCTTTTTCATTTCCTAGGAAGCTGAACACATGAGCAGACTCCACATTAGAATTTCATGAACCTAAAAGATCTGGAGTCTGGATAACCTTCTAGCCATTCCTAGAGCACCTTTTTATCCCTAACTGCTTTTTTCTAGTTACAATCAAGGAGCCAATTACAGCAAGGAAGGTAAAGCTCATCCCTCCCAATTCTGTTTCAGTGGGACAGTCACAAAACTGAAGAGACCTTTATGACTAATGAGTCAGAAGCCCTCGACTCTCCAATGTTCCTTGAAGACCACAAAGCTTCACAATGGCCCTGTATTGTTCTGACCAAAATGTTTTTAGTGCATGTCTCATTCTACAAAGGTCTGAACTTACTTATGAGGTTTCCTTGCAATTGAGTTCACATGGCTCTCCCTCACGTTTCAATGTTGTCCATGATAGGAGGCCCAGAAGCATCTGGAAAACCAGCCCTGATTTTAGTGGCCTAGTCAGAGCAAAGGATGCTTCTGCTCAAGCTCTTAAGCCTATGCAAATCCATTTTTTGCCTGCAGCTTGGCTAAGTCATTTTACATATTCTTGTAGAACATAGAGAGAGGAGCTCCAGAACATATAATTGGTTTTGCTTAAACAAGCTGCTCAAACAAACCCCAAGAGAAACAGAAACTTGCATATATTATTCCATAGGATGTTTCACATATTATTCTTTGAATAAAGATTATTTATTTTACTTGAGAATGTCTGTCAAGGGAATATCACTTTCTGACTGCTCAGGGAGTACACTGGAATTGTGGGTTTAAGGTGAACCTCAGCTGAACTGATGAGGTATCTGAGAAAATGTAAATGGTCACAGGAGATTGCCAACATGGCTTGACGTGGGCCAGACTTGCAAGCATCACAGCAAGGACATCCCAGCATCTTTGAGTTTGTCTTTCACTGGCAGGTACATGATGAGTTTGCCAGGGTATACTGTCTCAGGCTTTGTCTACACTGGTGGTTCCCAATCTTTCCAGTAACATGGCACACGTCAACGAGATAATTCGGTGTCACACCCACTTCTTACAGCTGAATTGACTGCTCAGAAATGTCACATTTACTTACATTTACTAAGGTTATACTCTTAGTAGAGAGATTTGCGACATAGCCATGCATACAACAAGCTAGGCAAGGATCAAATGGGATGTTGAAAATTTCAGTGGTTATTCGATTGCTTGTGTGGGGGGAGGAGGAGATGGCTCCAGAGAGCAGGCTCCCCTCCCTGCCTGCCTGTTGGAGCCAGATGTGGCTTTGCTGCTTGAGCCCCAGCTGGCATGGGGTTTCCGGTTTCTTCCCCCTTGTGGTTCTTTGCAGAGCCCCACCTGGGGCGGGGGCTAAAGAAATTTCATGGCACGCGTGGATAGTTCTCCAGGCACACTGGCTGAAGACCGCTGATTTATACTTCAAAAAATTCAGGCACTGCCATGGCAGCGCTTTAAAGTGAAAGTATGGACACAGCAGGAGCACTGGGAGAGGGCTCTCCCCATGCTCTGGGTAAACCACAGCCACAAGGGGAGCATCTACCAGTCCTGCAGCCTGTTTACACTGGTGCTTTCCAGAGCTGTAACTTGCTGTACTCAGGGAGTGTTTTTTCACACCCCCGAGCCATAAAGTTGCAATGCAATAAACTGGCAGTGTAAACTTAGTTTCCCCTCATTTCCCTCGTTGGAATGCATTTCCTTTCCACAACCATGACACCAAAACTGAGAAATTAAATAAAAAACAAAGTAAAAACAAACATATGCATCCTTTGCTCAAGTTTTGCTCATCTTCCGGGGGAGTCAGACAGGAAATTCGCACGAGTCCTCACTGACATTGCAAATAAAGTAAACTCCCTATTTCCTCTACAGCTGGTTGAGAGGTCGGCTTCTTTGACAAGACGCGGGCTGGGGGGAGAGAAGCCTAGTTTGTTGTATTGTTGGAGGTGCTATTGTCTGACAGCTGCTCTTGGACTCTCAGTTTTATTTCGAAAGAGTCCTCTCTCTTGTGTCCTGGCTACTCCTCCGAAAGGAACCTGCCTAACTATCCAACCTGCTCCACTTCTCAGGTTTTACCCCTAGCCCCAGGGTAGCTTTTTTAAATGAATAAACAGAAGTGAAAACAATCCAGTTTAGAGCACCTGATGAAGCTCTGAAAGGGAGGAACACATTTAGTATACCTGCAAGTCCTCAGAAGGCTTGGCTAAGTCTGCACTGCGGCATAGCTGCAGTGGTGCTTGGAATGTTACAACACATGCCTGAGTACTGCTATGTTGTTATGCTTACCTGCACTTGTAAAGCCCCCAGTCTCATGGGAGCTGGGATAGAACATCCCACCTCAATAGCGTTAAGTTCACTAAGCCTTATAGTACACAGGTGAGATAGGTCTAGCTTATGGTCTGCATTTTATAGATGGCAAATGGGGGGAGCGGAGAGAGAGAGCGAGAGAGAGAGAGCGAGAGAGAGAGAGAGAGCAGTGAATTAAGTGACTTGCCCAAGGTCCCACAGGAAGTCAGAGACAAAGCCAGAAATAAGCCTTGATTTAAAAGATTGCCAAACACCACATGATATTGGAGTTTCTGCAGAGAGTAGCATGGGGGAGGCACAGGGTTAAAATGAGCCACTGCTGGATCCTCTACTCATCCTCCTGACACAGAGCTATGCAGGGCAGCCCTCTCTCTGGGGCATTGTATGGCAGGCCCCTGCCCTGTTGCATGGGACTGTGGGGAAAACAGCAGGAGAGGGCCAGCCAGAGACTGAAATACCTGCAGACACAGTTGGAGGAGGGGCTCCCAGAGGCCAAGTGTGTTCTACAGTTTTGATGATGGCCAAATGTCTTCTACAGTTTTCACTCTTTACATTCTTTCTCATCTGCTGGCTGTCTGTTTGCTTCAACCTACCCACGCCCTCAGTCTCTGCCCCATGAGCCACTTCCTTTCATTCCTCCCCGTCCTTCTCTTGCCTTTAGCTTACCTCCTACTTACTAAACCCTTCCCCACAATCAAGGCCCCAACATGGCATTTGGTACCCCCATATGATTCACCTTGCCGGCGTGTAATGCCATTGGTTTGGCTGTATAGGTGTACGTCCACACTGCAATTAAAACCTCCCTAGCTGGCCCATGCCAGCTGACTCAGGCAGCAGGGGGCATTGTGGTGGAGACACCCCGAGTTCTAGGGGGCTGTGAGGTGGGAGGCTAGCAGAGCTCAAGCTGGAGTCAGAGCCTGAACATCTACACAGCTATGGAAAAGCCCCTTAGCGCAAGTCCCTTGACATGGGTCAGCCAGGGGTGTCTGATTGCAGCAGAGACACTGACACTGATTGCAGCATAGACACTGATTCTAAATCCTTTGAGGAGGGGACTGTCATCTACTTGGTGTTAATTCAATGCCTGGCACAACTGGACCCTGAGCAAGACTGGTCCTTAGGCATTATTACTGTAACTGACATGCTTAATACTGAGAGCATTCATAGAGGTTGGTCAGGACACTCCTCATGTATTAGGTCCATGGTACAAATCTTGTGTTTTGCCCTAAAATTAAGCCCACAGGCAGTTCTAAAGGACTGTAACTCACAAACACCCTGGAACAAACACCTGCGGAGAGTGCAGGTTACCCTTTATGAGCATGTTAATTACTTTGAGATCACGGCACAAGGCAGAAGCACCCTGCTGGCAGGCTGTCATGAGCATGTCTGGCCTCTATTTGGCAAACACAGTAAAGTTTCTTATTGCTATTTCAGTCTTATACTTCAAAACTGCCTGGGTTTATAGTCCAACTGGTTTTAACATGATACTCACAACAGAGTCCCCTCCCACCATTCTGAAAACATCTTTGGCCTGATAAATGGAATTGCATCTATAGTAAAATAGTCTATTACTGTATTTATCCAAGAGGACAAAGCCCCACTTTCAAATCAATTTGCACAGAAATCTTTTCAGACAACAAGGTATATCCCAGGGCTTTGTTCTGATGCTCATCAGCGTGATATCCGAGCACCTAAAGTTAGATGTGCTACGTAACAATAAATATCCAAATGAATGAATATTTAACCACAGTTCTTGTATGTACAACATAAATGATAAATACTCAAAGATTAGGAAAAGTGCATACAAATGCTTGGTACCCACTAGGCCAGATGCTACTGTGAAGTGAAGGCAAGCCCACAAGATCAGTAAAGCTTAATCAAGATAGCAAACAGATAAATACTACTATCCAGGTGGTGTTTGTCCCCTGCAGATGTGTACAAAAGGTGTGGGGGATGCCTCTGTTACTAGGTTCCCCTGAACAAGAACCTGGAACAGCTTCAGTCTTTGTGCTCAACACAGCATGAAACTTGAAGTATCCAATATTTGCAAACAACTTTTGGTGAGTGCACTGGAGTGGGACTCCGGGGATCAAAGTTCATTTCTGAGATCTTCCACAGACTTTGAGTGATCTTCGGCATATCACATCATGGCATATCACATCACCTCCAAATTTCAAAGGGGAAATTATCGGAGTGGCTGAAGAGTAAGTAAAGAAGTGAAAGGCAATAAGTATCAATTCCACTGGTCCTTATCATTCCAGAATGTAATAAATTTGCTTTTCCCCAACAAAAAACATTTCCCGCTGCCCCGATTTGAGCACCATATCTGACCCGAGAAGTTGGCACAAAACATACATTTGCAAGTACAAGGCAGGTGGCTGCTATGAAACTGAGTTGCTAGTGGATGGATAATTATTCAGTTTGCTCAAACAACTATCCCTTTTTGGAAGCACACATTACACCAAACTGAACGCGTATCCCAGAGAACTAAATATTCAGTGATCATCTTATATGTGTACAGAAAATCTGATTATGCAAATATAGATTTTGTATGCACAGGCAGGAGGCCTTACATTTGGGGGTTTTAAAGAAGTGTTGCCCCAATACTGTCAGTTAAAGTGATTCCCTTTTCTTTTGCAGTTCTTTGATTTCCAAAAGGTGTTCACAGCCAGCTTTAGAAAAGAGTTCCCAGCACAGCAGGGACTGGCTGGTTGGTTGGCTGGCTTAATTTTTCTAAGGGGCTTTAAATGAAAAACGGTGTTGCTGTTGTGCCCTGTAGCTTAATATAACTTTAGTGTTGACCTCTGTAATGATAACAAACAGCCCTTGTTTTCAGGAATGGGTTTCAATTTATGCATTCAGACAGGACTGGGTAAGTAGCTAGCAACATGAAGCATCCACACTTAACACTAGCTAATTCATTGCCTTTTATTCTTCTGCCTGCACTTTCACTAAAACTTCCCAAGGGTAGTATGTCATTCATTGTGCAGCAGGTGCACTCCGATCGAAGGATCTAGCAGTGTGTTAATAAAAACCTAGATAAAGTGGTGGAGGGGGAGGGGAAGAGGGTGCGAGCCTGCCTGGCAATCACTGTGAGAAAATTCAGTGCTCATGCTGAGGCATGAAGCTTCTTCTGGCCTGCTCTCATATATACACCCGTATATATCAATAAATATTTTTGTAAAGCAAGGCTGAAAGCTAAGACAGAGGCCTTCAATGTACTTTCTGAAATGAGCAAACAGGGCATTCATCTTTTTTGTTCTTAAGGGGGGAATATTTGTATTCATATGCAGCCAGCACAAGGTCTGTGCACCACTTCAGCTGGAGCCATGAGAATAATGGATTTTTGGTCAGCTGGCAATTCCAAAAAGTCAGAAAAAATGGTTTGGGGTTGAATCAAATACAGACAATTTCATTTCTGAATTTTTTGGCAAAGCAAAGAGTTGATACATTAATGTTTAGGTCCAATGAAACATTTGAAAGTGAGGTGCTTTGTGAATTTTAGGGATTTTAATGGTTTTGAATTAAAAACAAAATGGAAGGACACTTGGAACAGAAACGAGGTTCCAAGCTGAAAGACAGAGAGATCTTTCACTCAGATGTCTAAACAACAGGTTTTGACTTTCAGATGTTTTTCAAGATGAGTAAATTTGACAAAAACATTTATAAATAAATTCAGAGATTTCAGCATTGTTGAAGCACATTTTTCATTGAGTGGAATTTCAGCCAAAACATTTTGGCCAGCTCCAATTTAAATTGTTAGGCCTTGCCATGGCCTCACAGAGTGATTTTCATTCCTGTGGTAGGGGAATAGTCTAACCTTCACACCAACTCTGTGTTCACAGACTCTTACGGCACCTAATCACATAGCATGAACTCCTTCTTGCTAGGTGAGGTGCGATTTATGGCATCCATTACATCCCTAAGGATTGTCACATGCAGCACCCATCTCCTTCCCTGCTGGACATGAGGTAGATATAGATTTACTGGCTATATACCTGCTCATCCTCCAACTCCTCTGAGGTGACAGGTAAGCCCCTCCCTCACGCCTTCACTCTGAGCCACATAGAGAGTACAAACCCCCTGCATGGGGCTCCCAAACCTTTCTCTGTTTGCTCAGTGCACAATCTCCCCAGCTCTGTGGTGGACAGGGCCATGTAAACACCCACAGCCAATGCCAGTTCTATTAAGTAGGGGCCAATCTGTAGCAGCTGAGTAATATTTGCTTTTGGGTTGAATTTCTGTCTGTGGTGTCCGTGCATTTGTTTCATTTTGCAGTGAGGGGCAGTTTGCATAGCTGCCTGTGTGCCTGAGCATCTGTTTTGCAGAGAGGGGCAGTTGGAAAGCGTGTTTGGCAGTTTGTGTGAATGGGGAGAGCAAGGTGTGAACTGGGAGAGCTTCCTTCCAGGTGGGCCTTCAAGGGCTGATTAGATTGGAGTCAAAGGCTCTGAGCCGGGCCTAACCAGCTAGCAGCTCTATAAGAAGGCAGCCCCAGCAAAGCCTGTGAGCAACAAACAGGAGCAGCTAACAGGGAGTTTGCCTGGGAGTTCGCCTTTGGGAGGAGCCCCATACCTTTCTTTTCACCCTTCTTATATGATGTTTCTCTTGTGCCCTTCAAGGTGGCACTAGAAACAAATAAGGGATCTCTGAAAAAGGAAAAAATGGAGAGTGATATGGCTGTTGAGAGGTCTGTTGTTGTGACCTGCATGTCATGTGCTGTGTTCGTCTTTCTCCCAAATGATAGAAAGGAGGATTTTCTCAGTACCAAGTGTAAGCTGGTAGCCATTTTAGAAGAGAAGGTTAAAAGACTTGAGGCACAAATATCAACCCTCAGGTCCATCAGAGAGGGTGAAGACTTTCTGGATAGAAGGCAACAGGTGATACTGCAGGAACAGCAGGCTACCCAAAACAAGGAGGAGAACTGGAAGCATGTTACCTCCAGGAGGAGAAAACCAGTTCCAGTCGCTCCAATTCCAGTGGAGTTAAGTAACCGCTTTGACCCTCTCTCCACAGGTGATACAGCAGAGATTATTGGGGCTGATACCTCCCAGGGATTGTATCTGAAAGAGTCCCCACAGTTTAGAAAGCATGGGATGTGCAGTCCTTGGGATGGGAGTTCTATGACCACCACCCCTAAGAGAAAAAGATGAGTGGTGGTGGTCGGGGACTCCCCCCTAAGAGGGATGGAGGCATCCATCTGCCGCCTGGACCTAGAATCCCGGCAAGTTTGCTGCTTGCCTGGAGCTAGAATTCGGGATATTACAGAGTCGCTGCCAAAAATTCTTCAACTGGTAGACTATTACCCCTTCCTCCTACTTCATGTAGGAACCAATGATACAGCCAAGAACAACTTTGAGATCATGGCAAACTATGTAACCCTTGGGAGAAAGATCAAGGAATATGGAGCACAGGTGATCTTCTCGTCTATCCTCCCTGTGGAAGGAAGGGGTCTGCAGAGGGATCGTCAAATCACAGAAGTAAATGCGTGGTTGCGTAGGTGGTGTAGCAGGGAAGGATTTGGTTTCTTTGACCATGGGATTCTGTTTCGTGAACAGGGATTGCTGAGAAGAGACAGGATCCACCTCACTAAAAGAGGAAAGAGCATCTTTGCGGGCAGGCTTGCAAACCTAGTGAGGAGGGCTTTAAACTAGGTTTGTCGGGGGAAGGTGACACAAGCCCGGAGGTAAGTGGGGAAGGAGGAGGGAACAATCAAGTGGGTTTCCTGGGTGAAGAAGAGAAAGTGGGCCAATTGGCCCCTTCTCTAAGATGCTTGTACACTAATGCCAGAAGCCTGGGGAACAAACAGGAAGAATTAGAGGCCCTGGCACAGTCACACAAGTATGAGGTGGTTGGAATAACGGAGACTTGGTGGGACGATTTGCATAACTGGAGCACGGTCATGGATGGTTAAATTGTTTCGGAAGGACAGACAAGGGACAAAAGGAGGAGGAGTTGCGCTCTATGTGAGGGAGCGGTATGATTGCTCAGAGCTCCAGTATGAGGAAGGAGAAAATCCAGTTGAGTGTATTTGGGTTAAGCTTAGAGGTGGAAGTAACAGAGGTGATGTTGTAGTTGGTGTCTGTTATAGGCCGCCAGATCAGGGAGAGGAGATAGATGAGGCTTTCTTCAGGCAGCTAGCTTCCAGATCACAGGCCCTGGTTCTCATGGGAGACTTTAATCATCCAGACATTTGTTGGGAGACCAATACAGCAGCACACAGACAATCCAGGAAGTTTTTGGAAACTGTTGGGGATAACTTCTTGGTACAAGTGCTGAAGGAACTGATCAGGGGCCGTGCGCAACTTGACCTGTTGCTCACAAACAGGGAAGAACTAGTAGAAGAAATAGAAGTGGGGGCGAGCCTGGGCTGCAGCGACCATGAGATCATAGATTTCAGGATCCGGACAAAAGGAAGAAGGGTGAGCAGTAACATACAGACCCTTGATTTCAGAAGAGCAGACTTTGACTCCCTAAGAGACTGGATGAGCAGGATCCCTTGGGAAACGAAGATGAAGGGGAAAAGAGTTGAAAAGAACTGGAAGTATTTTAAAGAAGTCTTACTGAAGGCGCAGGAACAAACAATCCCGCTGCATAGTAAGAAATGCAAACATGGTAGGCAACCAGCTTGGCTTAACAGGGAAATCCTTAGTCAGCCTAAATTCAAAAAGGATGCATACAAGAAATGGAAACGAGGACAGTTGACTAAGGAGTATAAACATACGGCTGGAGAATGCCAGGCAGTAATCAGGAAAGCGAAAGCACAATTGGAACTGCAGCTGGCAAGGGTTGTGAAGAGTAACAAGAAGGGTTTCTACAGGCATGTGAACAATAAACGGGTTATCAGAGAAGGTGTGGGGCCATTACTGGATGAGGGAGGTAACCTAGTGACAGATGATGCAGGAAAAGCTGAAATACTCAAAGCTTTTTTTGCCTCAGTCTTCACAGACAAAGTCAATTTCCCAATGATGGTCCTAGATGATGCAGTACGGGAAGGTGGAGGGCAGCCATCTGTGGGGAAGGAACAAGTTCTGAGCTATCTAGAAAAACTAGATGTGCACAAGTCCATGGGTCTGGATTTAATGCACCCCAGGGTACTGAGGGAATTGGCAGAGCTCATTGCTGAACCTTTGGCCATTATCCTTGAAGACTCTTGGAAACTGGGGGAGATACCGGATGACTGGAAGAAGGCAAACGTAGTGCCCATCTTTAAAAAAGGAAAGAAGGACAATCCAGGGAACTATAGACCCGTTAGCCTTACCTCAATCCCTGGGAAAATAATGGAGGGAATCCTCAAGGAATCTGTTTTGAAGCACTTGGAAGTGGGGAAAGTGATCAAAAGTAGCCAACATGGATTCACCAGAGGCAAGTCCTGCCTCACCAATCTGATCAGCTTCTATGACGACGTGACAAGCTCTGTGGACATGAGGAAGTCAGTGGATGTGATATACTTTGACTTCAGCAAGGCTTTTGATACAGTCTCCCACAACATTCTTGTCCATAAGTTAAGGAAATATGGATTGGATCCTTGGACTGCAAGATGGATAGAAAGCTGGCTTGATGGTTGGGCCCAACGGGCAGTGGTCAATGGCTCAATATCTGGATGGCGGTCTGTTTCAAGCGGAGTGCTGCAAGGCTCAGTTCTGGGGCTGGTGTTATTCAACATCTTTATTAATGACCTGGATGAGGGACTGGGTTGCACCCTTAGCAAGTTTGCAGATGACACAAAACTAGGGGCAGAGGTAGATACACTGGAGGGTAGAGAGAGAATACGGAGGGACCTGGATAAATTGGAGGACTGGGCCAAAAGAAATCTGATGCGGTTCAATAAGGAGAAGTGTAGAGTCCTGCACCCGGGGCAGAAGAATCCCAAACATTGTTACAGGCTGGGGACCAACTGGCTCAGCAGCAGTACGATGGAAAGGGACCTAGGGGTTTTGGTGGATGAAAGGCTGGATATGAGTACACAGTGTGCCCTTGTAGCCAAGAAAGCTAACAGCATACTGGGGTGAATCAGAAGGATCATTTCGAGTAGATCTAGGGAAGTAGTTATTCCTCTTTATTCAGCACTGGTGAGGCCACATCTGGACTATTGTGTCCAGTTTTCGGCCCCCCAGTATAAAAAGGATGTGAATTTGCTAGAGCAGGTTCAGTGAAGGGCAACAAAAATGATTAAGGGTCTGGAGCACAAGACCTATGAGGATAGGCTGAGGGATTTGGGCTTGTTTAGTTTACAGAAGAGAAGACTTAGAGGTGATTTAATAGCAGCCTTCAACTTCCTGAAGGGCAGCTCTAAAGAGGAGGGTGAGAAATTGTTCTCAGTGGTGTCAGATGGCAGAACAAGGAGTAACGGTCTGAAGTTGAAGAAGGAAAGGTGTAGGTTAGATATTAGGAAAAACTTCTTCACCAGGCGGGTGGTGAAGCATTGGAATGCATTGCCTAGCGAGGTGGTGGATTCTCCATCCCTTGAGGTTTTTAAGTCCCGGCTGGACAAGGTCCTGGCTGGGATGACTTAGTAGGGGTTGATCCTTCTTGAAGCAGGGGGCTGGACTAGATGACCTCCTGAGGTCCCTTCCAGCCCTGTGATTCTGTGATTTGCTTTACACAAAGATGTCTGGAAATATGACTGGACTTTTAAGAAAACCCCTGTGCTGCTACAATCTTGTGCATCCAAAGAGCAGCATAGCCCAAGAGACCAAGGCAGGAAGTGAGGGTCGGGTGGAAGTGTCACAAAGAAGAGCCTCCTTACAGAGAAACTGAGCAGAGTCCGCTATGGCCACATACAAGAATATGAATTAATGTTGGGCTCAAGTGCTCTGCTTTGTCTCATGACAGCACCTTCACAAACATCTGAAACATTTGTTTTCCTTCACCCAGCCTCGCATGCCATGAGCCAGCACCAACAACTACAAGCCCGTTGTTTTGTCAGCACAGCCATATGAGGAAATGTTCTAACAACTAACTGGAGCTCAAGTCTGGCAGGGAGATAAAAATGGACATAGGGAAAGGAAAAAGAGCGTCGCATAAAGCTTGCCAGCGCGTAGGTGGGGCAGAAAAGACTTCTGCGGAAGTGGCTGTAAGGAACTCAGTGATGATGGCTGTATTTACTTTGCGAGGGCATAGATTACTGAGATGCTGGTACGAACTCTGAGGAAAAGCTACCTACGGATTCTGCAAAAGGCTTTTATCCAGTCCTGTATGAAGTGAGCTGTCAAAAAGGCATTAATCTAACTCTCTTGTTCAAGAAGGCCTGAATTTCTAGTCACGGGAATGCCACCTCCTGGCAGCGGGCAAGCATGGCAGGATGCAGATGAAATTTATGGTCAAATGCCACAGGATGCATCACTCACTGCTTTCTGCATTGGCACCTCAGTCTGGTCACTCTGGGGATCACCTCTGGAGGTGAACTCCCCTTTCTGAGGTTTGCATGGCCCTCACTCCAGCTCTCTCTGGTCTTCAGCTACGTTCCTGCTTCAGATCCTGCAACATCTCCTCTGTGACCCAGGCTTCTGCCTAGGCTATTATCATTCCCCCTTCTTAGGTATCAGAGTCTTTCAAAATCTCTCTCTACTCCAGCAGTCTCAGGTAGCCTTCCCATTCATTGTCCTACCAATTTATGCCACAGCCTCAGCATTTGGTAGGGGAGCCCAGGCCCCCCATCTATGCCAGGTTCCACTCCAGGGTCCTTTCAACCAGTCAGTTCTGGTTTGTCCTTTGTCTGCTGTCACAGACTTCCCTGGACTGCCATGTTCATTTCTGGCTTCTCTCGTTTCACAGGATGTACCAACACCAAACCTTTTTCCCACATCCCAGAGGGCTCTAGCCTCCATTTTCTGCTGGAATTTTCAGACACTTCTCTGCCTTCCCAGAAAGGGGACTGTCCTTTCACAGCAGCAACCCTATCCTAGTGCCAATTACCTGGCTGGCTTAATACACTTCCACTGTTCCTGCCCAGCTGAATCTGTTTTTAATTAGTCCCTTGTTAATCTGACGCCTCCACCAGGTGCAGCTTGTGGAATTGCCTACCTGGCCACCTTGACCCCTCTCAGTCCTGTGTGGGTGGCCATCCAATCATCGCAAGTTCTTAAAAAATGACTAGTGCTTTGTGAACACCTCAGTTTCTGGGTGCTTTGCCGGAATATCAGAAATGGATCCGATTTTAGAGGGCAGATGCTCACCAACTCTCTCCAGAATGCAGACCCTTCAAAAAATTGCAAGCTGTGCACCAAAACCACTAGACATCTTGTAAATATTTGGATTTAAATGTCAGGTTTCCCTGTAATCTGTAGTATCTTGGTAGTTGAGGGCAGCAGTTCCCCATGGCAGGCACAATGCTTTATCAGAGAGGTAGCTATCATGGTTGAGGATGCCAGGTCACATAAGAGGCACATTTTATTTTCAGGGGGTGAGTGGCTTGTATGGAGTAGGGGTATGTCGGAGGCCAGGGAAGAAATACTATCCAAGCATCAGCAGCCGCAAAGGGTTCCAAGCTGAGGTCTCCTCTGGAGTGCCAGAACTGGTGCACACAGAGACCAGGGACGTCTTGAGCTTCAGACACAAACTAGCGCTCTCCCTCTGGAGGACCTCCCTGTGACCCAGGGTCCCTTGTGGCTGCACATTTGGCAGCTTGTGTTTGCTGGCCCCGTGTCCAAGATTTTTTCCCCTCTTTAATTATTATGGTTTTCAAGGGTGTTGATTTTAGCTGTTACACTTGGGAGGTTTCCTCTATTGCCTTTAGCAATAATGACTTACTAACTGATAGGAAGGAAAATTTCAGGATGTTAATAGCCCACTCTGGCACACCTCCTTTGTCTCTCCTGCAGAGATAACCTCCTCACGCACTCCTCCCACCTGCTACTGGACCCAGATAGAGGGATAAGGAGCACCAGAGATGGAGCTGGTGATTGATACTTAAAGCTGTAGGATTTGGACATTTCCTCTAGATGGGCCATGTGCAGAGCAGGCCCATCTTTTTTGCCAAAATGTGCTGCAGGATGAGAACGTGTTATAATAAGGTTTTCCCAACGTGGAAGAGCAAGCTTTGACATTTACAGCTGAATTATCTGTTCAAACGCTGCAGGGCTGAGTTGCCAAAGAGCTCAGGCTCCTGTTTAGGTATTCAAAAAAGCAGCCAGTTTTGAGACAGAGAGAGAGAGAGATGGCTCAGAATGTTAGGTGCCAAACTCATTGGAAAATCTTGCCCTAAAGATCTCGGTGGTAGTCCTCAGGGCTGTGATGAGACATTTTTGCATCTGTGGCAAAATATTATTTTTTATTTACCTTTACTTCAAGAAAAATCTGCAAAAATTATTAGTGTAGTAATGTAACAAATGTATTTTCAATAATAGAAGCATATTTCATATAATTAAAAATAATAATCTATCAATCAAATGTGATTCTTAACAAGCAACAATATAAAGGGACATATAACAAATGAAAAAATAATTCTAATACTTACTATAAAGTTACTTTATGTGCCTTTAGCACGGCAAACTCAACGTAAAATAATAAGCTTTAAAAAATAAAATAATGAGCTTTAAAAAACTTCCAGAGCTCTTATTTCCCCAGAAAGAGCAGGCACCAAACTACCAAAGGGCTGGAGCTGGCCTGATGCACAGCAGCACGGGACCAGGAAGCCCAGCCCAGGATATGTGGAACAGCCCAGCCCTACCTCCTCCGCAGCACGAGAGAGCGTGTTAATCCCTTAGCTCCCAAAAGCTGCTTGCCCAGGCTGGGGTGGGAGTCAGCACAGACAATCCAGTGAGTAATGTGGAGGGACCTTGCAACTTACTGGTGCTGCGCCCCTTGTTATGCTGCACCTAGGGCGAGTGCCCCGTTTGCCCTGCCCTCTTTATGGTGCTGAACCGCCTAGCTGCTTTGCCAGGATCTCTTTTGAAAATCTCACTCTACTTTAACAATGACACGTGGGCAGCTGAAGCATTAAGGAAAACCTGAACATTTTGAAGATCAGCTTTGTACATCATATAGTCAGATCCTTTGTTTTCTCGGAGTACCTCCATGGAATCCAACTGGGCACTTTCATTACTAAGGTGAGCAAAACAAAAAAGCAGACATGTAGCACTTTAAAGACTAACAAAATAATTTATTAGGTGACGAGCTTTTGTGGGACAGACCCACTTCTTCTTCTTGATCTGCAGAAGTGGGTCTGTCCCACGAAAGCTCATCACCTAATAAATTATTTTGTTAGTCTTTAAAGTGCTATGTGACTTTTGTTTTGTTTGGATAGAATACAGACTAAGATGGCTATCTCTCTGTCACTATTTAAGGTGAGGAAGACTTGGCTGCAGGATTAAACGATGCAGCTGTTGCTACTGATTTTGAATGTGCACCACCAGATTAAAGTTCTCTAGCATATTTGGCATGAGGGCCATGTCTTGACAGATTATCCTGTGAACCCCTCTCCTTTATTCAGGTTCCGTGGGTTACCACTCTCCCAGCAGTGGTTGCAGCATAGGACTGGGCCAACTACAGCAAGGTCTGCCATGGCAAAATGACACCAAAACGGTAGCATGCTTTCGACTTCTTTTATGCAATTTAGCATCTGCAAACAAGGAGGGGCAGCTCAGACCACACTTTTGGAACAAGACCTTTGGGCAGAATTACACATGAGCAAAATATTACTTTCATTCTTCCAAAAAAACACTGAGCCTGACATCAGTGGAGCAAGTAAGAAATAGAATTGATAGAGCTGTATTTTCTTAAAAGAAATATTTTTCAGTTTTCATTGAACTATCTTCTCAAGGTTTTTGTGTCCCAATTTCCCTCCATTTATCCCTATTGATATCTGTTGCTTGTTTTGCATCTCTAGCAATGTAAAACATCAGCATCACAGACAGCTCTAATAAACTATGGCTCTATGGAAAAATACAGTGATTTCACAGAAAGCTTGTATCTGACAACATTAAGGGAACTCCTGGAATGAGGACTACTCTCCAGGATTAATGTAGGTGCTCTGTTTTTTTACAGACCCTCTTATAATGTACTGATTTTCAGGCCTCAAAGCCTTGAACAGGGAACAATGCAATGTCAACCAAGGGAAGATGTAAATCTCTTTAAGTAATTTTTAATGAAAAAAAATATTGAGTTACTCCGAGTGCCATGGTTTCTGGGTGGCTGGTTTAACTTTGGCAATCAGGACTTAAAGAGAAATTTTAGTCTTAACGCTCTCCAGATGTTCTTTTAGTCCCAGATGAAAGCTCTGTCGTCATTTACTGTTAATATTTTTGTCAGCAGTAGAATTTTATTGTAATATCCCATCTCATTTGCAGTCACTATTAGTCATCAGAGAAACTTCCTCTGAAAGTTAACCATAGCACCAGTCTTTCTTTGCGCTGTCTCACTTCATTTAATTAATAGTCATTCAGTGGTTGTTGCATTCAGGATGTGCCTGTGTTATACATATACACTATGAGTTTCTACCTGATAAAAGCTAGTTGCTGTAAGAGGTTAGCTTTAAAAAAAAGTTCTGCCCCACAGGAACAATGGCTGACTTTATGGCAACTAGCTGGTGGGAAGAAAACAAGAGGATTTGCTTTGAAAACAAATTGCAGTGAAGTTGGACCAGCAACAAGACACACAAAGGTTTATTTGCAAAAACAAGAAACACATTTCACAGGCCTGGGCTTTGATCAGATGTTGATTTCACCCGAGCTGCAGAACATTTAAACTTGGCAGTTTGATGCCTCCTTTATAGGGATCTCAACTCTGACTAGAGAGTGGAGGCCCACAGGGAGAATTTCAGCACCCATATCTTTCAAGGAGACCTGGAAGGACCTTCTTTCCTCTTTAATTGGAGTTGGAGAGTCAAAAAAAAAAAAGCATTGGGTGGTGTAGTTTTGCTCTGCAACGGCTATACCAAGGTTACTTAATATGCAGGTTTAGGTCTTACTGCTAGCTCTGAAAAGTCAACCTGGAATCTGAAAAGCAAGGCCTACTCGTTCTGCCTCTTGCTTCACCACCATCACCAAGTGGACCTGCAACTGGTGGTTTCTGACGACTGTTTTATGATGAATTCCAGTTCACAATGAACTCCAGTTCACCTTAGACACCCCGAGGGCTAGGCACAATACTAGCCATGTAGCACAAACAGCAGGAAAACGGTGCTTTCTCTAACAAAACACAAAGCAGATATGCAGGATAAAGAAGTACCAGAGTGATTGGTTTGACTATAACTTGATTCAGTCCTGGCTTCTGCTCACGCAGCACTGCTCTGCCCCATGCTGCTAGATAAGGACTTGGTCATGGTGAACCACCTTCATAGGTTCCAGGCTGGATTTCTGCTTCACACTGCCTCTAGGAACGACATACTAGAGTTCCTTAGGCAGTAGAAGCACTGACCTCCTTTGCCTTGCCAGTCACTCCTGCTGCAGCCTTCAATGGCCACTCCCTGGAAAGGGCTGTGGGCTTTAGCCCAGCTGGTGCTTTTGAGAAAAGATGGTACGGGGCTACCTTCAAATTATTATTCAGTACCTATTAGTTCAGTAGAGCTGACAAACCCTGATTGGGATCAAATGTGTGAGGTGCCGAACAAATACAGACAAAGGCGTTGTCCCTGCCCCAAGGAGCTTAACATCGAAGAAGTTTAAATAATATAATGCACAAATAAGGAAGAAGACTACTTGTTTATGTATGCTCAGAACTAGCCCAAAGGAGGTTGCTTTCAAGATGCCACACAACCGGCTGTCAAATGCCATGGCTAATTTCATAGAGGCTGTGAAACAATGTGGCGGGTGTACACAAGCTAAAAGCACTGTGACTTACACTAATGGGAGGGGAGAAGTATTGTCTCCTGGTCAGGGTATGACTCTTGGGTTTTATTGCCAGTCTGTCACTCCCTTTAGGCAAGTTAGTTAGGTGCAAATGTTCAAAAATGGCCTCTCAAATATTTTCTGCTTCAGTTTTCCATGTCTTAAGCTGGGTAGCCAAAAAACTGAAGCATCCATAGCTGGAGGCCACTTTAGAAATCATGGGCACTAACTTTTGTTGTCCACTTTACTGACCACCTCAATAATGTTATGAAACGTAATTAACATAAGATTGTTTAAAAGAAGTTGTAGGAGGGGCAAGTACTTCAACATTTTTGAGATCTTACAAACTTACAAAAACCTATGCAGACCAGCTCTCAAAAAGGTGTTCAAAGTGTGAGAGCATTACAAGCTTTTTAAATAACATAATTAGCCAGAAGTTGTGTTCTGATCACTGTATCAATGAAATCAAGGTTGCTGAAGCTACTTCACTTTTACAGCTCCTGCCGTAGTCAAGTTTACAGTAGCAACAGGTCTGCGATACAAATACCAGAAAAGCATTAGCCAGGCACAAAAGCCAGCACACGCTGTGGAACTGTTCATAAGAACACAATGGAGTCCTCTCTCTCTCTGTTTCTCTCTCTCTCTCTCTCGCGTGCACACACAAAATTTAAGAGTGGTCTGTTTTGCTTTTGTAGAGCATGTTTAATGAGCTTTCACTTCATAGGAGATTATTGAGGTGAGAGCTCATCTGGATGTCATTTGAGATGCTAGCATACGCTGTCTGAATTGTCTTTTGTATTGCAATATTGTATGCTGCTCGTAATGAAATACCAGTGAACCAACTCTAATTGTGGACAATAAAATTGTACCTGCTGCTGGTAAATTACCTGACATGCCTTTAGAAGACTTGTATTGAAAGAGGATAGATAAGTAAAATACTGTACAGCCAGTTTATGTGCTGGCACTACCATCATCAGCAGGTTTTGATTATCCCATAGCACCCCACAGACGATTAAAATGGCCTGGCTAAGAGATAACTGGAAGTGAAAACACAACGGAAGAAAGACAAACGGTACAAACACAAGAGTACAAAGAGATGCCATTTGGAAACTTTCTTTACTTACCATCTTGGGCTGTTCTTGTGTTTCAGCATTTTGATTACAAATTCCATTTTCCAAGGATATACATAATGGCTATAAAAGTTCTCTAAGTTTCAGCCATAATAGTGGGATATGTGTTCAGAGCTCTAGGTGGAAATTTTGCTGTGTAAGAGTAATCATACTTAGTAATTAAAATCTATTGCGCAACTCTGCACTGTACCATGGACCCTGGAATTGAAAGGAATAAAGCACAACTATGTATGGTTTATTGGGTACTGCAGTTATAACATAGTACTGGCTACGTCTACACGTGCCCCAAACTTCGAAATGGCCATGCAAATGGCCATTTCGAAGTTTACTAATGAAGCGCTGAAATGCATATTCAGCGCTTCATTAGCATGCGGGCGGCAGCCGCGCTTCGAAATTGATGCTCCTTGCCGCCGTGCGGCGCGTCCAGACGGGGCTCCTTTTCGAAAGGATGCCGCCTACTTCGAAGTCCCCTTATTCCCATGGGAAGTAGGCGGCATCCTTTCGAAAAGAAGCCCCGTCTGGACGCGCCGCGCGGCGGCAAGGAGCGTCAATTTCGAAGCGCGGCTGCCGCCCGCATGCTAATGAAGCGCTGAATATGCATTTCAGCGCTTCATTAGTAAACTTCGAAATGGCCATTTGCATGGCCATTTCGAAGTTTGGGGCACGTGTAGACACGGCCAGTGCCAGTCAACTCACGATATTCTTTTCCTTAATATTGTGATTGTTTTCTTCACTTCTTAGCTTTCCTTCTCTTTTCTCCTGCCTCCTACATTTTGTTCTCTATCCACCCCCGTTTTTCTCCTCTCTCTACGTGGTATGTGTAGGACACACATGCTGTCAGTTCTGTGATAAGGGAGAAAGCATGTGGGATTTGCAGATGTGTATGTACGAATATTGAAAAATGAAATGGAGAGGCCTTTTCTTCAGAAGTTCTTTCATGCAACTGTTAGAGGCCTGAAGGGAAGGGCTGTGGTTGGATAACTCACTTTCACCTTATGGTGCAGGCCCTGATTCAGCAAAGCACTTAAGCACGTGGCTAGCAAGACTTAAACATGCACTTACATGCTTTTGCTGAATCAGGCCTTAGATGTAGTCAAAATGTTGTCAAAATGTTTGGAAGCATTTTAGCCTCTGTTGTAAGGACTGGCCACATTATCCTGTGGGCCCTTCCTTTACCAGCCCTTTTCAAGTGCATCTATGATGGTAGAATAGATCTACTGAATAATGAATGTGCCATTAACTGTTTGTGAAGGGTCTCCTTCCTTCTGAAGGTCTTATCCCCTATTTCCCGAGCTCCCGCCTTTCTAACAGGCATCAGTACAATGAACATTTTCTGTGGCTGCTTGTAAGAGAAACAGATGATTATGTTATTAAACTTGAAGGAAGTCTCCATTCAAGGAAGGATGAATACACCACACCATTACTTCACCATTATCCTTATTATTTGTGAGTGTGAAGGATGCTGGTTGCTGTACAGAAATGCTACCTTATTTTAAACAAATTCTAAAAGTATGTCATGAAGCCTGTCTGACACCATTGTCATTCTAAGCCTTTCTTCTTGCTAGCTACTACGAACAGGAAATACAGTTTCAAAACATATGGTATGAGAGAATAGAGTCAACCACTCACATCAAATTGCAAATAGTATGCGCTCTTGATTTAATCGCATGCAGTTTTGGATTGACAGCACTTTAGTAAAAACATAATTATTTTCTGTGTTTGGGTGTGAGTAGGTTAGTGATGAATCAGTTTTTTATGACTATCTCCTTTCACTTTCTCGCAGCTCTCACTTCTATGTCTTGTTTTTTAACCAGATGGTATAACTTCACCTGCAGCCTTTCCTCATATTGCTCACTTGCCTAGTCACTAGAGAGCACCCCTGGATAAATAAATCACATTTTCAAAAATTAATACATGCCTTATAAGATCTTAGTGAATATATGGCCTATAAACAACCCAGCCAATGTTGAATAAGGGGCTTAAGTCAAAGGCATGGCCCGTAAGTAGGCCCAGAACATTCCACCTACATGGCTGTTGGGATATGGGCTCAGCTGTTTTTATAAAACATGTTTTAAAATTAAAACACAAAAAATATGATCCCAAATAAAATCTATGAAGATTAGACGTAGGCATTCCCAGATGTAGAAATAAGCTGTTTAGAATAGGCAAGTAATCAATAGGCAATTATTTTGACAGGATTAAAATTTGTAGCATTATGGAGCCAGATACACTGTAGTGGTCACCTTACTGTCAGGTTTTGTTTCTCAAACAGAAACTCTTGAAGATCGTGAAAGCGCAACATGTTTCTCTTCTTTCTTCCTCTTTTTTGGAAAGCATAGAGAAGAAAGTGGGAGAAAAACCACAATATACCTCAGCAAGCACTGCACGGAGTTCTTCAGAGACAGGCCAATTCTGGATAATCCCAGTATTACAGCTGAGGGAATCTTTTAGGCCTGTGTTGGAGGATAGACATTTCCCTCACATCAGCCCAGATGGTCAGGCGAAACAGTTTCCCACAGAACAAACCTCTTCCCAGAGGGTTCTAGTAAAGCATCAGCTGGTTTCTTTTTCTTTTTTTTTTAAATAACTATTCAAGGTTAAGGAAAATTGGTACACTTTGAACTGTTCCAAATGACTCCAGGTTTGTGGCCATTATTCTTACACATGTTACAGCAGGATACACCGTGCAAACAACATTCATTGACACAGGATTGTGACTTTGCTATTGAGTATATGTCACCATTAAGTAGCCTGGCATGTAGTTACTGCTGACTAAAGAGTAGTTACTAAGGGCATGTCTACATGAGAAATGTTATTCGTCCTGTATGAGGTCACCTTACAGTCAGTGATGCATGCCCATGCGTCCCCTCACCAAGAGCACATTCGCTGACCTAAGAGGGGCAGTGTGGAGAGCTGAGAGCCTTCTCCGGGATATTATACCCAATGCCCTTTCCCCTTCCTACCCGCTTGTCTCCTGTATTCTCAATAAACATGGCATATTGCCTTTTCCCCTCAAAAAACTGCCATGTGCTTCTTAGAAGCAGAACGTTATTGGTGGAGAACTGTGAAAGGGGAATCACATACACTGTTTTTGGGAACTTGTGGAAAAGTGGTAAAAGGTGCAGAAGTGTTTAGCTGCGGCGATAAGTGTTTTGTACTGCAGAAATGTTTTGGGGATACTGAATTGATTGATCATTAAGGTGTGATATCCCGTCACCCATGAGGGGACCCCTCTGTGGCCGGACAGCCCCCTTGTCTGCTAGCTTGTCAAGCAAGGTGTGTGTGTGGGGGGGGGGGGCAGTTACATCGGTCACAATCCTGGAGGCACCACACAGCTCCCATGTGGCTGGGCCCACTGTGCAGGCCACACATGGCTGTGCTCTGGGGACAGCCACAGCCCTTGGCCTGGGCCGTGTTTGTTGGTGCTCAGGGAGGCAGGCCTGGCCTCAGGGGCTGCACTGCATGAATGTCTCACCATGGCTACGTCTACACGTGAAGCCTACATCGAAGTAGCCTATTTCGATGTTGCGACATCGAAATAGCCTATTTCGATGAATAGCGTCTACACGTCCTCCAGGGCCGGCAACATCGATGTTCAACTTCGACGTTGCTCAGCCCAACATCGAAATAGGCGCAGTAAGGGAACGTCTACACGTCAAAGTAGCACACATCGAAATAGGGATGCCAGGCACAGCTGCAGACAGCGTCAACGGGCGGACTAGCGCTTCCGGGGCAACAGCTAGCCGCTCCCTTAAAGGGCCCCTCCCACATACACTCAGCCTGCACAGCACGCGGTCTGAGGAGCCATAGGCACACAGACCCCAGGCGCCGCAGTCATGGACCCCCAGCAGCAGCAGCAGCAGCTAGAGGTTCTCCCAGCCCTCCCGGCAGGAGCAGGGCTTGCCCTGACCCATGCCATGTGGGAGGCAGCTGAGCACCTCCTTGCCCCAGGGGAGGAGATGCCCCCAGGGCAGCAGGGCTCAACCCCTACCCCTGCAGCACCCCGCTCCACCCCCCGCCTCACACGCCGGCGGCTGTGGAGCTACCCCACCAGCACCGACTGGTGGGAGCGGCTGGTGCTTGGGGAGTGGGACGACGACCACTGGCTCAGGAACTTCAGGATGAGCAGGCAGACATTCCTGGAGCTGTGCCAGTGGCTCACCCCCGCACTCAGGCACCAGGACACCGCCATGCGGCGCGCCCTCACGGTGCAGAAACGGGTCGGCATCGCTGTCTGGAAGCTGGCCACTCCGGACAGCTACCGATCCGTGGGCCAGCAGTTTGGTGTCGGAAAGGCCACCATCGGGGCTGTCTTCATGGAGGTAAGAGAACCCACAGGGGCAGGGCAGGGCCAGAGCAGGGCAGTGGGGCCAGAGCAGGGGGGCCAGAGCAGGGCAGGGGGGCCAGGGCAGGGGGGCCAGAGCAGGGCAGGGCAGGGCAGGGCAGGGGGGCCAGAGCAGGGCAGGGGGGCCAGAGCAGGGGGGCCAGAGCAGGGCAGGCCAGGGCAGGGCAGGGGGGCCAGAGCAGGGGGGCCAGAGCAGGGCAGGCCAGGGCAGGGGGGCCAGGGCAGGGGGGCCAGAGCAGGGCAGGCCAGGGCAGGGCAGGGGGGCCAGAGCAGGGCAGGGGGGCCAGAGCAGGGGGGCCAGAGCAGGGCAGGCCAGGGCAGGGCAGGGGGGCCAGAGCAGGGGGGCCAGAGCAGGGCAGGGCAGGGCAGGGCAAGGGGCCAGAGCAGGGCAGGGGGGCCAGAGCAGGGGGGCCAGAGCAGGGCAGGGCAGGGCAGGGGGGCCAGGGCAGGGCAGGGGGGCCAGGGCAGGGGGGCCAGAGCAGGGGGGCCAGAGCAGGGCAGGGCAGGGCAGGGCAGGGCCACGCACACCCTGCTCACACCTCATTGGGGCTGTCCCATGTGCTTTCTCTGCAGGTTGTGCGTGCCATCAACGCCATGCTCCTGCACAGGCTCGTGAGGCTGGGGGACCCAGATGCCACCGTTGCCGCCTTTGCCACCCTGGGCTTCCCCAACTGCTTCGGGGCTCTGGATGGGACTCACATCCCCATCCGCGCCCCGCATCACAGTGGCGGACGATACCTCAATCGCAAGGGCTACCATTCTGTCGTCCTGAAGGCCTTGGTGGACAGCCGGGGATGTTTCCAGGACATTTACGTGGGCTGGCCTGGCAGCACCCATGACGCCCGGGTTTTCCGGAACTCGGGCCTGTGCCGCCGGCTGGAGGCGGGGACCTACATCCCCCAGCGGGAGATCCCGCTGGGGGACACCACCATGCCCTTCTGCGTCATCGCAGATGCGGCCTACCCCCTCCGGCCGTGGCACATGCACCCCTACACGGGCCATCTCTCCGCTAGCCAGGAGCGCTTCAACGAGTGCCTGAACCGTGCGCGCCAGGTGGTGGAGCGCTCATTTGACCGCCTGAAGGGACGCTGGAGATGTCTCCTGACCCGCCTGGATGCGGGCCCCAACAACATCCCCCAGATTGTGGGTGCCTGCTGCGCCCTGCACAACCTCGTGGAGAGCAAGGGGGAGACCTTTCTGCAGGGCTGGGCTGCGGAGGCCGGCAGGGCACACGTCCAGCCACCTGCTGCCCCCAGACGGCAGGTGGACCCCGAGGGGACCCGGGTCCGGGAGGCCCTGCGGGCCCACTTCGACCAACAGGCTGTGGGGTGAACTATGCCCAGGCCCCCTACTGCCCGCCCCTTCCTCCCCCACACTCCTGCCCCAACGCCCACACCATGGAGCACCCCACTGCCCCCCGCCCACTTGTCCTGGACAAACGACAGCACGAACTTGGGGCTGAACGTAAATTTTTTTTTTTCTGGCCGAACCTTTTTTTTTGGGTGTAAATAAATATGTGAACCACAAACAGAAAACTAGGTACAAACGTTCAACCAAAGCAATATGTACAAAAATAAAACAATCCAAAGAAACAACTGTCTGCCATACATAATAAAAAGAAAACCAGGGAGGAGAAAGGGGAGAACTATTTACATGGGGGGGACGGGGCAAACTGGGGGACCAAAAAAACAGGGTCCAACTATATACAAGGGGGGGGGGCACGTCCCGGGCCCCTCGCCCCTATAGCCCGGCACTGGGCGTGCCCGGCCGGGAGCCCCGCCGCGCTCGCAGCCTGGTCCGCGGCTGGGTGGGAGCAGGCTGGACCGGAAGGTATGGGGGCCGGCGAGTCTCAGGTGGCTCCAGGGGTCCCTCGGCGCTCTGGCCCTCGCGGGTGGGTGGTGGGGCGACGGCGGACGGGCCGGCGACGGGCGGAGCAGCTGGTGGTGGGGCTGCAGGAGTGGGCAGGGCGGGCGATGGGTCGGCCGGCGTGGCATGGCGGGGCCAGGTAGTCCACAAGCCGGTTAAATGTCTGCATATAGGACCCCCATGCCTCCTGGCGCCAGGCCAGCGCCCGCTCCTGCAGCTGGAGGTGCTGCTCCGACACCTCCAGCTGCCGGCGGAGGATGGCCAGCAGCTGGGGGTCCGTCGCCGTCGGCGGTAGTAGGTGCGGGGTCCGCCGTCTAGCCCTCCGCGGGGCCGGTCGTTCCTCGGCCGAGGGGCTGCCCTGGAGCGATGGTCCCGGAGGGCTCTCCGGGACAACTGAGGCCTCGCCGGCGCTCTCTTCCGGTCCTTCTGATGGTGCAGGTGCAGGTGCAGGACACAGGAGAGGAGGGGGGAAAGAAGAATGGAGACAGGCGTTAGTGTGGGCCCCGAGCCGTGGCCTTTGTCCCCCCCGCCCTGTGCTGCAGGTTCCCCATCCCCGTCCCCGGGAGATGCTGCTGTGATGGATGGGGTTCAGGGGTCACCCTGCCCTGCACCCCGTCCCCTGGTGGGAGCGACTCTCACTTCAGCCCGCAGGGTCTGAGAGCAGGAGAGGTTTCTTAGGCCACAGATGGCCACTTTCTGCCAGAAGTGACAGCACCAGCTGTCGGAAGAGACAGTCCTTCCAACCCATCGTGGGGAGAAGACCCCAAGGGGGGCCCCTCTGGGATGCAGCTTTCCCCCTCCTCAGGCTGGCTGCCTACCAGCTCTCCCTTCCCCTAGCCTCTACCTGTGGCCCCCGCCCTCGCCCCCCAATTCCAAGCCAGCTCGGCTCCTCCCTCCTGTTTGTTCAGGGCAGAGGTGTCACCTGACAGCTGTAGCGCCAGGATCCTCCTTTGGCCCTGGGAGCTCTTCGGCTCTTGTGGCTCATATGTAGCCTGAGTCTCCCTTTGGCACTCCCCCCACTCCATCACATGCTGCTGCTGCGGGGTGTCCCACCCACTCCGCCCGGGGGCCTCTCGAGGTTCCGCTCCCCCCTTGCCCGGGGATGGGGCATGGCACTGTCATGCGGGGTGGCGGGGGGCAGGGGCTGATGGCTGCAGTGCTGTGAGGGCCATGGCCCTGGTGTCCTTGGGGCCATGGCCATGTGAGCATGTGGGGGGCCCTGGACACATCTCTGTTACCCCCGCCCCTCAAGCCCAGGGGTGTCCACCAGAGAGGGGTACCTACCTGTCGGTCCGCTCCCACGGTCCGGAGATCCCCGGGGGTCGGAGGCCCTGCTGCTGCTCCGGGATGGCAGGAGGAGGATCTGCAGGCTGGATTCTGCAGAGAAGGAGCCCCCCTCCTCCTCCTCCTCCTCCTCCTCCTGCCGCGATGTCCCGGGGATGGCCTCCGGGGGGGGCCCCCGGGGTGCGGGGCTTGCCTCCGGGGCGGACTCCGGCTGCAGGGCCTGCTCGGGCTCGTCAGCCGAGGTGTCAAGGGTGGCCGGAGGGGAGGAGGTGTGCCAGGAGCCCAGGATGTCCCTGAGCTCCCTGTAAAAGGGGCAAGTGACGGAGGCGGCCCCAGATTGGCTGGCCGCATCCCGGGCCCGGGCATAACCCTGCCGCAGCTCCTTCACCTTACTCCTCACATGATCAGGAGTGCGGGCAGGGTGACCCCGGGCAGCCAGGCCATCGGCCAGCCGAGCGAACGCATCCGCGTTCCGCCTCTTGCTCCCCATTACCTGGAGCACCTCCTCCTCACTCCAGAGCCCCAGCAGGTCCCGCAGCTCGGCCTCCGTCCAGGAGGGGCCCCGCTGCCGCTTCCCAGCCTGGCTGGCCCTCTGGCTGGGCTGGCTGCCCTGGCTTCCCTTGGGGGGGGGTCCCCTGGGGGCGCTGGGGGGGCTGCCGGGCAGCCATTGCCACTGGGTGGGTGGCTGAGGGTGCTGCAAGCTGCCCACGTGTGTAGGCTGCAGCCTGCACATTGCCTCAGCTTCCTGCAGAGGCAGGGAGGGGGAGGGGACCTTTAAGGGGCCACTCCACGCGGCCACCAGTGAGCTGAGGGGCTGGAGAGAGCATCTCTCAACCCCCCAGCTGATGGCCGCCATGGAGGACCCGTCAATTTCGACGTTGCGGGACGCGGATCGTCTACACTGTCCCTACTTCGACGTTGAACGTCGAAGTAGGGCGCTATTCCTATCCCCTCATGGGGTTAGCGACTTCGACGTCTCACCGCCTAACGTCGAAGTTAACATCGAAATAGCGCCCGACACGTGTAGCCGCGACGGGCGCTATTTCGAAGTTAGTGCCGCTACTTCGAAGTAGCGTGCATGTGTAGACACAGCTCATCTGTCCTCCTTGTGTTCTGTACAGTTGGATCTGCACTGACCACCCCCACCTCACCACCAGGGCGAACCACCCCACCTCAACATCTCAACAGGAAGAAGTGGCTTTTGAAGTAGGGGCGGGGCGTCCTTTCAAAAGGCCCATGTCCAGATGGGTGGTGTGCATTCCAAAAGCGGCACTTTTGAATCGCCTTTGGCTGCAATTATGCTAAAGAGGTGCTGCATATTTATATCAGTGCCTCATTAGCACCTTCCAAACTGCCTCATTAACATGCCCCTTCCCAAAGGAGGGTGCAAGTGTAGACTTGCCCTTTAAGGGGCAGTACTGTCAAGGCCTCATGAGTTTACAGCTACTACTAAAGAAGTTGCTTGGTTGCTAGAAGAGGTGGGTAGCCTGGGGAAAGGGCTCTCAACCTCTGTAATGAACATTGTTTTGGGCAAGACTGAGCTAGGAGTTGAAGTGCTGAGTACTACTGACAAAGGTACTAAACTAAACTAAAATGCAAGACTTGGGAAAGGCCCATCAGTGCATCCTGCTCAACATTTCAAAAATGGCAACAATTATTTGCTAAAATACTGTCAGTATTTGCCAGTCTAGCAATACCAATGGGCAAAGGATTTTATTGTTAGCAGGAAGTTATGGGATCATTGCAGAAAAATGTGTCTGCACACAGGCCCAAGAAAATTAAGTCAGCAACTGTTTGTTCAAATAATCTGGAAAGGTGAAAATAAGTGGTTGTGTGGGGGAAAAAAAAAAAAGCTACAGCAGTGAAGAGACAATTAATGGCATGGTAAAATGGATAAAAGTTTACCTTAAATGAAAATCAAATAGTTCTATACGCATATGTAATAACTGAACTCCCCAGTCTAAGTATTGGTATCTATCTACTGGTGCCTATAAAACTCCAGTTAATGAAACATTTAAATATGTATTTTACTAAACATCTAGCATAACCAAGGTACACTTCTCTGATAAAAAAAAAGTTATGTTTGTGTTGTTAAATTAGAATCCATTGTACAACAAAATGGGTGTTTCTTTAAACTCCCTGTGCAGAAATGCATGTCTGATGTGAGTATATTTTCAGTACCAAAGGAAAAATATGTTAATATAGTAGCTAATGTTACTGATTGTGCTTTATTATTTGTGTGCTCAAATTTAAACATTATTTGTTAGTTTTACATGGAGGGTGTTAAATCCTCAATATATCAGATGAAGCTGAATAACTATTCATCACTTGCATAATGGGTTTGAAGGATGGTCACTAACCTGGTCTGCAGTTCTAAATATCATTTTCTATCCAATCATTATTGTATTGGCATTGTTAATTGTAACGCTCATTCTGATGTGTTGTACGTGCTGTTGGATAAAGAGAATGTTTAATTTACAACCCCAGGCTCAAATTGCTTCCCAGTGTGTTGCCATGAAACAATTGCATGAAATGTGATCCGCTTAAGAATTATTCTTGAGGGGTCAAAAGGGGGATAATGTAGTATAAAACTCAACTTGAGTTACATAAGCAAAGTCTACCTGTATCTGATGTTGAACCCAGATTGTAAAAGCATGTATTTTTCATGAAAACTAACAATGTTCAGTCTAAATATTGATTGTCTCTATGCTAATGGAAGACCCTTGTTGTGTGAGTGAGGATGCATGTATGCAAGACTGTCATCAAAGGTTGGAGGAAGGGACCAGGACAGACCCTTATTGCTGCATAAGTTGAGTACTGGGTACACTGACAACTCCAAAGATCATGACAGACATTGGCTACGTCTACACTAGCACACCACATTGTAAGAACATCGAAATAGGCTACTTTGACACGTATCGTCTACACGTCCTCCAGGGCTGGTGCCGTCGACGTTCAACGTCGAACTAGCGATGGAGAACGTTGAAAGGAGCCACCCCGGAAGGAAATGCAGAGAGTCCACACACACACAAGCACTCCGTCGAAATAAGGGGCCAGCAAAGCCCCAAGCTGCTCCCTTAAAGGGCCCCTCCCAGACACACTCGGCCTGCACAGCACGAGATCCACAGAGCCGACAACCCATTGCAGACCCTGTGAACGCAGCATGGACCCCCCCAGCAGCAGCAGCCAGAAGCCCTGAGCTACGGGCTGCTGCGCGCAGTGACCATAGAGCCCCACAGGGGCTGGACAGAGCATTTCTCAACCTCCAGCTGATGGCTGCCATGGAGGACCCCACTATTTTGATGTAGCGGGACATGGATCATCTTCGTTCAATATCGAAGTAGGGCGCTATTCCTGTCTTCGGATGGGAATAGCGAGTTCAATGTCTAGCTGCCTAACGTCAATTTCAACGTCAAAATGGCACACAGTGCGTGTAGACGTGACGCGTGCTATTTCGACATTGTGCTGGCTACTATGAAGTAGCTGGCTGGTGTAGACACACCCACTGAAAGACAGGCATCAATGAGAATCAATAGATCAACGTAAATAAACATTAAGAAACTTCAGAAGATCATGAACACCCTCAAAAAGGATGCAAAATCCATTGATCCCAAGAAAGCTGCTATAAAAGGAGGCTGTCTTGTCATGGACTTTGGGTTTGTCTGCTATTTCCACTGGGATCTCAGCCTGGGCTGAAAAAATCTGGCCCTGATTTATCCTCATATTTCATTAGCCTGATCAACTAATTGCAAGTAAGCAACAGACTGGTAACTAAAACATCAACTGGCAAGGTAGTGTGTGTGTGTGTGTGTGTGTATGTAAGCATACCCTAACTGCTTTCCTACTAACAGCAATGAAGATGAAGGGTCCTGTGGCACCTTATAGACTAACAGAAAAGTTTTGAGCATGAGCTTTCATGAGCACAGACTCACTTCATCAGATGCTGGTCTTGGAAATCTGCAGGGCCAGGTATAAATAAGCCAGAGCAAGGGTGGGGATAACAAGGTTAGCTCAGTCAGCAAGGGTGAGGCTTACTACCAGCAGTCGATCTGGATGTGTGAACACCAAGGGAGGGGAAGCTGCTTCTCTATTTAGCCAGCCATTCGCAGTCTTTGTTTAAGCCTGAGCTGAGGGCGTCGAATTTGCAGATGAATTGTAGCTCAGAAATTTCTCTTTGGAGTCTGGTCCTGAAATTTCTTTGCTGTAGGATAGCCACTTTTAAGTCTGCTACTGTGTGGCCTGGGAGATTGAAGTGCTCTCCTACGGGTTTTTGTATATTGCCATTTCTGATATCTGATTTGTGTGCATTTATTCTTTTACGCAGAGACTGTCCAGTTTGTCTGATGTATATAGCAGAGGGGCATTGCTGGCACATGATGGCATAAATTATATTGGTAGATGTGCAGCTGAATGAACCCACGATGGTGTGGCTGATCTGGTCAGGTCCTGTAATGGTGTTGCTGGTGTAGATATGTGGGCAGAGCTGGCAACAAGGTTTGTTGCATGGATGGGTCCCTGAGTTAGAGTGACTGTGGTGCGGTGTATAGCTGCTGGTTAGGATTTGCTTCAGGTTGGCAGGTTGTCTGTGGGCAAGGACCGGTCTGCCTCCCAAGGCCTATGAAAGTGGGGGATCATTGTCCAGGATGAGTTGTAAGTCCCTGATGATGCGCTGTAGAGGTTTTAGCTGAGGACTGTAGGTGATGGCTAGTGGTGTTCTGTTGGTTTCTCTCTTGGGCTTGTCCTGTAGTAAGAGGCTTCATGGCACACGTCTGGCTCTGTTGATCTGTTTTTTTCACTTCCTCAGGTGAAATGCTTTCCTACGGTATTTTCAATAAACGTGGTGTATTGCTTTGTCCCCTAAAAAAGGATGCCGGGTGCTTCTTAAAAGCATAACATTGGAAAATGGGGACCAGCTGCTGGAGTGTCTCACTCTCAGGGATTGTGGTCCAGCTGGGAGCAGTGTCTATTCTTGCCCTGGTCTCACCTGCCTAGCTCTCCAGATGAACTCTAGCTGCCCTGTTTTCGTGTCAATTTCATGGCTCTTGCTAAAAAACTGACGAAAGTATAAGAGGATTTACACAAACATTGTTGGTTGCTTTAATCACACTGACATAAATCCTACATCCCTTGGTGTAGTAGAACACTTCAGCTGCATCTACACTACAGTGAGGATTGCTGCTCTGAGATCAACCCATTGCAGGCCTGTATGCAGGAATTTCTGTGTGTATAGGGAGTGGGGTATGCTTATTTTTTGTAAATGTGGACTGCAGTTCTTTTAAATATAAGTCAAAATAGTCATGCAATGAGTGTGCATAAGAGAGGTTAATGAAAACTGTGAGTGAAAACAGTGATTGGTAAAATGATTTTGTTATAACATACTAAATATTTATAGAGTAATATAGGTTTGAAGAAGTGAGTCTGTGCTCACGAAAGCTCATGCTCAAAACTTTTCTGTTAGTCTATAAGGTGCCACAGGACCCTTCGTTGCTGTTACAGATCCAGACTAACACGGGTACCCCTCCGATAGGTTTTATAGAAATTGCCTTCTACAATCCTACTGTAATAATTGAAAAAAACAATATTCCAAAATATTCACCCCCTCCCTTTCCTGTTGCTAGGGCTCAAGGGCCTGCTGGGAAATGTAGTCCGTTCACTGTTGCAGGGCTAGCTGTCTAGGCAGGGAGCTAGCCAAGAAACTACTACTCCCAGTGGGCCTTGGATATCCCCCATCATGTCCTGCAGGCACCCCCTTCATGGCGCAGAAGGGAGTAACAGAGAGAAACCACACATGATCTCACTTTTCACATTCCCATGTGTATGAGCCTACACTGGTGGTTGATTTGGTGGGTCTAATGAAGGCCAGCCAAATCAAATGCAGATTGCTGTCTCTTTGACCCCAGTACTCTACCACTCGATGAGAAAAGTAGTTTAATAGGAGAGTTTCTCCCATTAACCTTCTGCCCCACCTCCGCAGTGCAGAACCTGTAGTAACTTGACCTAAGATTATTCATGTAGCTGGAGTCGTGTAGCTTAGGTCAACTTTCTGTGGTAGTGTAGACAGAGGTTTACACTGGTGGGCACAAGGCTGTCAGCCTCACTGAGTAGTGTAGCCCAGTCCTAAAGAACACACTGATTTCCTATTCTAAACATAGGACGTTATTGCGGTTGAGGTTGATTTTTCAAACCGATGACTGTGGTCAAAGGGCAAGGAAAGACACACAAGACCCTTTACAACTTGAGTTCAGTCATTTTAGCCAATGGCACTGAGTCAGAACCCATGGGTTCACTTCCCAGCAGCGATTTGGATTCGCTGTGTGATCAAGGGCAAGTGATTCAGCTTTTCTACCCTTTTGTTCTTTTCTGTTTACATGGCTTTCAATGTGGTTGTAACTGAACACCCTTCAGTAGTGTTTAAACAATGTAACTACCCTCTGTCATGTTTTATTCCTTCTTCCTTTCTTCCTTTCTTCTGGGGGAGAAGTGTATACACTGGAGTGTTCTGTTGTGGATTTGTACGTGGAGACACACACACACACAAACTGCTAGACACACACAACCTCCCAACCTCATGAGGATCCTCACTAACAGCCACAGTCTATACCCCAGGAATACCAGTCCTGGAACCTTTCCCTGCAACAAAGCCCTCTGCCAGCTTTGTCCACATATCTTCTCTGGAAATACCATCACTGGACCTAACCAGGTTACTCACAGAATCACAGGCACTTTCTCATGCTCCTCTACTAACATCATATATGCCATCTGGTGCCAACAATGCCCAGATGCTTTGTATATAGGACAGACTTCTAACTCCCTTAGACAAAGGGTCAATGGGCACAAAACAGACATCAAAACACTCCAGATCCACAAATCAGTTAGTCAACATTTTAATGGAATGGGGCATTCTGTCAATGACCTCAAGGTATGTGTGTTACAGAAAAGGAATTATTGCTCCGTTTTGGAAAGAGAAACATCTGTGCTGGCTTTTATATTCAAATTCGGCACATTAACACATGGTTTAAATCGTGATGGGAACTTTCTGAGTCACTATAGGGGTTCGTCTGCATACTTGGCTCAATCTAATTCTTGACCTTCCCCCCTACCCCTCCACTCTCTGATTTGCTCACCTTGATTTTCTGATTTGTCCTCCTTGCTCACTGTTTTTGGTTCTCTGTGCCTTAAATATTGAGTCTGTTCTGGTCTGGCTATGGTCTGAAGAAGTGGGTCTGTCCCACGAAAGCTCACCTAATAAACCATTTTGCTAGTCTTTAAAGTGCGACTTGACTGCTTTTTGTTTTGATAGTGTATAGACTAGCACAGCTTCCTCTTTGTTACTACACTGCTAAATGTTTGTGTCAGAGAAGGCAAAATTGAAGACACCTTGCACAAACTGTGGAAGATTTGAAGTTTGGAATGGTTCCTAGTGTAACCCAAGAGGCACTGAGACTGCTGACAAGGGAACACGAAGGCTCTACTCTACAGCCTTGATTGAGAGCCACCTAGCTTTGAGCTCATGTGGTAGATGATGGGGCTTTAGTCCCTAAGGTCACAGATTCATTCCCTCCTGCCGATGACCTGGGTGTATTGGCCTTACACTGTGACTAGTTCATGTGGGAATTCATTCCAGATTCTTTAGCTGGCAAAGATTCCCATCTGTAAAAGGGATATATTTTTTGCTAACTGTCTGAGGGCACTGGGAGGGTTTAATTAACTAATGTCCATGAAACAACTGGATTCTTTGGTTGAGATGTTCTGGAAATACGAAGTGGCAATGAGAGGGAAATTGTTTTTACATGTATTTGAATATGGCAAATTCTAAAGTTTCCAGTTGGAGAGGAATAGTCGAAAGACTTAATATTTTTCATGTAAAATTTGATGCACTGAGATACTTCACTGTACCCTCACCCCCAGCAATTTGTTTAGCACTTTAGTTCATAAAGCCTTCAGGGTAGGGATTTTCTGTGCTTGTACAACAATCAGCACAATGGTATCCTGATCCCCAGATGGATCTTTGAATATTGCTACAGAATAAATAACTCCTCCTCATCATCCTCCTCCATCTACTAAGAGGGCCTGAGTGATCAGCCACTATTCCTCCAGCTAGATTGAGGTGGGACTGGAGAAAGAAGCCTATACTTTGAATCTTGGGATGAAATAGTCAATATCAGGAGTATAGCCTACTACAAGCATGCAAAAGGGGCAGCAGCATTTAGTCAATGGCTGTACAATATGCTGGAATGGGCCCAAGAAAGGACAGAAACACGGCAGAAAAAATGGGAGTGATTCTAAACTTCATGAAAGGTCTTGTGAAAAGAGATTCCTACAGCAGAAGTTACTTGGGCCCAGATTACCTAAAAGCTATTTAGGCTCCTGATTGCTACTGAGTCTAATGTCTGTTGCAGATCTGGGCCTTAGTTCCTACAGGTGATGGAGAAACTCAAAGCAAGAACAGACAAAACAGAGTAAAGATGTGGGATGCTTCCTGGGGTAACCAGGCATGAGAGGCACCTGTTCAGCACCTGCCCTTAGCAGGAGGAAGCCTTGTCTGTGCCTGCTAAGGGATCAGTACTCAGTCCCCAGCAGCCTCTGGCAACACAAGTATGTCCTGTCAGGCCTCAGTCTCCCTTGCACAGGTTAGCAATAGGACTGAGAGGTTGTTGTATGGCTCTGAGCACCCCGGCATGCACAGCCCTCTACCTATGGAACTCTCAGGCACTCTATTCCCAAAGGACTAGTACACAGCAGCTTGTAAGATTTAAATCAGGATCAGCATTCTGCTTAACACGTGGCACTTAGATACATTTATACAGGTTGAACCTCGCTAGTCTGGCACTCTCTCATTCGGCAACATCCATAGTCTGGCATGATTTTAACAAAACAAAACAGCAGAAATGTAGCACTTTAAAGACAAACAAAATTATTTATTTAGTCTTTAAAGTGCTACATTTCTTCTGTTTTGTTTTGTTGGAGTACAGCCTAACACAACTACCTCTCTGTTACTATTGGCATGATTTTAGTTTAGGGTTACCATACTTTAACTTTCAGAAAAGAGGACACCCCTGAGTGAGGTACATTAATATAGTGACACTGATACAGATACATTCCTTCTCAGGGATGTCCTCTTTTTTGGAAGTTCAAATATGGAGCCCTATTTCAATAGCTGGACAACCACTTATCTTTCATGTGGCTGAGTTTCCCATGGTCCCATTAAGTTCGTTTACAGCCACCAGTCTTCTTTCTCAGTGTTCTGTGCTGTTATTTAGCTGTACTTTACCCCTAAATGTCTTCTAAGAGCCCAGTGAGCAGTGGAAGTGTTGGTAACCTCCCACGGTATAGCAAATTCTCTTGTTTGACACTAGCCCAGTCCCGAGGACTGGAGAGATTCAACCTGTAGTGAAAATAAGAATGAGTTGGTGATCAAAGATCAGATATACAAATTACAGTAGGTAAGACTATTGCAAATGCACAGTTACATATGAAATGAAATAATTGCACACTTTCTAGAGCCAAAAATGTAACACAAGACATTTCTCTGTCTCCTAGTGGATAACTTACCCTAAGGCCTTTCCGGTGTTTTCAACTTGGATTGCTGATATCCTATGCTAGCTGCTTGTCTTCCTAGATGGAAGGATGCCAAGTATGCCACTGTAAGCCTAGCTGTGCCCCTCCAATTTCATTGTCCTTGCTCAAAAACAGAATAACCCCAACTGCTTTTGTTTGTTTTTTTTTCCTGCAGCATTCTGTCTGCTCATTCTGTCTGCTCATAGCACTTGACTCAATGTGCGGACAGACTTCTATTGCCAAATACATAAAAATACAGTGGTCAACAAGTGAGCTAAGAGTCTGGAGAAGTCTGTCTCAATGAATACTACCTCTGAGTGACCTGCCTTTTACTACAAATAAAAGTTCAGTATATGTATATAACTCCTTGCAATTATCTGCCCATACATTCCATCCTGGTTAGGATGATCAACGTGACACATGCTTTCAGCATAGTCCTTACATGATCATTTGTTTGTGAGCCCAGGGAATGCAGCTGCTGTTGGCCTATGCACTTTACCAGTTGGCACCAGGTGATTTTTGCATTGTCAGATGGATAAGCAGAGGAACGGAAGTCAGAACACACAGAGAAGCATGGAGGAAAGAAGGATGGAGGGAAGGGGAGCCTGAGACCTTGGGTAAAGCTCAAGATATTGTAGTGATAAGGGCCTATCATATTCCCTTGGAAGTGGACAGCAAAACTCCTAATACTGGATCAGGCCATACGTGAGAAATGCCAGTAAGGGTCACTATAAAAGGAGGAGAGCTACTGGAAGAGATAAAGAGGCCGAAAGGAAAGGGAAGAAACAGTGCATTAGCAAGAGGATCTCTTTAACGATAGGTAGAGACAGAGATGCCCAAAAATAACGTGGGCGAAGGAGACAAGGCAGGAACTGATGGAGACTGTGCTGCTCGGAACAGAAATTGTCCCTGAAGAGAAAACCAGTCAGTATCTCAGAGGGATCAGCTGTGCCCCTACGACACAAGACTCAGTCATTGACCCTGATATTTTTAAAAATTGATGGTTATTTCTTCTGCTAGGAACAGAGGAATTGTCTGGTAGAATCAGACCCTAATCTAACCCAATACTCTCTCTCTCTCTCTCTCTCTGGCAGAGGCCCACACCAGGTGCTTCAGGGGACGGAATTCTGCAGTAGGCAGTTCTGTGAGAACATGCTCAGAGCATTTTCTCCTATGCCCAGTAGTAAGATATTGGGTTATGACATGTTGCTCGAGGTTTCTTCTCTTCCAGAGATCGTTTTCTTTTGTTTAATATAAACTAGTACCACTCTGGAATTCTTGTTAGCCAGGTCAGTGACTCATCCCTTCCAAGTCTCTTTACAGTAACATTTCAGTTCATTTCCCTTGAAGAAAAGAAAAAGTAAAAAGAAAAAGAAAAGAAAAAAGAGAAAAGAAAAACCTTCCTGTGTTTCACAAAACAATGCCAGTTTTGGACATTCTACAAGTTTCATGACCCTCACTGTCTTTCTCCCACTTTGCCTCTCCTCAGGTTGGAGTGTCTAAGGTTTTTGAACTCTGAACAGTGTTTGAGAAGGCCATTAATCTTGGTGGGACCAAAGTCTGCTTCCATGAGAGGCAATGTCAGAACTTCCTCTGATGTTACGGCACACAGGTTTGTCTCAGGTCCATGAAAATTATTATCTTGAATGTCCTCCATCTCACTCTGTTTTCTGCGTTTCTCTACAAACTGCTCTTCTCAGCAGGCAGTGCCAGTCCTAACTAACTGGTGGCTCCAGGCAAATGGGGGCCACCGAGCAGGGAGGGTGGTCAGTTGGTGTGCCCTCTCAGATGCTGAGCCCTCCTGCCGGGCCCTGCTGCATCCCCAACTGCCCGCAGCATGCGCCAGCTGCCCAGCCACTCAGCTGTGGCCCTGCCCCTCCACTGTCCCCATGTGGCAAGCACTCACTGGCTCCAGCCCTGTATGGGCTGGTCCATTTCAGTGGCCTCTTGAAATTGGTGGCTCCAGGTGACGGCCCAGCTCACGCACCCCTAGGACTGTCTCTGTCACCAGGAAAACGGTTACGGACTTCATTGACATGGGGCTTTAGTAGAGATGTTTCTCTGCTGCTCCGAACAAGGATTTTTGATATTGTCATTACCTAAGGAGATTTTCAGTTGAAGTCACTGTTTTTGTTTCCTTTGGCAGTCATGTCTGGGAAAAAGCCAAGAGAGGAAGCAACATGAATCCAGCCTATTACAATGGAAAACCCCATGGCTTCAAAGCACAGTTCTTGTTAGAAGTTGTTTTTCCTTTCAGCTAGTTCATGCCAAGAGTTTCACCCTTTAATGGGGTAGTTTCATAGTTGCAGCCCGGGACAGTTTGGTGTTTATATACAAGAGAATTCAGATCTTTCTACACTGACAGCAGACTGGAACACAGCTAAATTATTGCCCACTGTCTCTAACAAATGTGTTCAGGCAGCACCTATCACCTTTGGGAGCCACCATGATCAAATACAATAATAACTAACAAAAGAAGAGATCCCATGCTAAATTGCTGCCCTGATGGTGTCCTACCCATAGGCAGCAGACCACAGTCGTGCTTAACAATGTTTTATAAATTGCGATTTCTGTATATAGCACCTTTCTAATATAATTATTGAGACTGCTCGGTACTTCAAACCCCTCCGTGCCCACAGCATGCTGGGTGTATCAATAGTCTTAGGCAAGCAATGCAGGAGCATCAGTAGCGAGACAGTGCAGGCACTAGCCCTGGTGGGTCCCAGTAGCCACTGAGACTAAATGAAGCCACATGGCTAAACGAAGGGGTATTTTACTCGAGCTGACAGGAAAGGCAAAGGTTGCAAATACCTTAGGTGCAGCGGCTTGAACAATTACAACTCAAAATGGGCAACAGCAGTTCTTGACTGGGCCACTGCCGCAGTGCAGTCAAGAGTCAGTGCTCTTTGGACCTAGGGAGCCTGAGTGTATTCAAGCAAATAGGAGCTTGCAAGATTTAAGACTGGATTCAGTTACTGTACCTCATTGGGGCCCCTTTGACTCTGACTTCCCCCTATGAGTTCCACACCGCCTTTAACAAGCTGTGCCTGCCAGACATTACAGCTGGGTGCCACACATGGCCCTGTGTCCAGGGCATCGAGGGGTCATCCAGGCAGTAAGTCTCTCTGCTGAAACTTGCTCACCATGAGGCTGCTGCTTCCCAGCAAAGCCTGGACACTTTCTTGTTCTGGACCCTTCCCCTTATTTGCCCAGGGAAGGAGGTCAGCACAGTGGAAAGGGGCTTGTGGGTGTTGTAGTCCTCTGCTTAGCAGATCCCTCACACAAAGTTGACTTACAACATAATCAATGCAAGGGGTAACCATCACCTCTGGCTGCTGTCACATATTACCCTGAATATCAGTAACTATAAGTGGAGGTTTTTGTTGATTTATGTATGTAGCACACCCCATGATATCATAGAATCATAGAATACTAGGACCGGAAGGGGCCTCAAGAGGCCATTGAGTCCAGCCCCCTGCCCCAATGGCAGGAACAAGTACTCTCTAAACCATCCCTGATAGACACTTATCTAACTTGTTCTTAAATATCTCCAGCGATGGAGATTCCACAACCTCCCTTGGCAATTTATTCCACAAGATGCTTTCCAGTAGAATAACTAACAAGTGTATAACTGGGTTTATGAGGGGGTGACGCGGCCTAGCTCAGGGCACTGGATGGCAATTCAGAATAGAATGAAAACATTGCAAAAGCGACACAAAGGCCAATGTGAATAAACAGCATCCTTTGAAAGCAAACAAGTCAGGACAAACAGAGGAAGTATCCTATGTAGTAATTCCTTAGAGTGCATACTGTGTACTATTCCTTCCACCCGAGAAGCTCAAAGCACCTTTTAGTTTTAAACTCAGAACAGCCTCTGAACACATCGGGAAGATAGTTATTATTTTACACAATATGGCTACGTCAAGGTACAGGCCAGCTCCACGGAGAGGGGAGAGCTCCTCACATCTGTCCTGTGGTAACAGTTTTCTTCTAGCAATGTAGTATTAAAAGAGTAATAACATACCCCAAAGTAACCCCAAAGTCTAGAGTGAGAGCTGAAGCAATTATCATTTAGGCAGAGAATCCCAGAGCCAGACAAGCAAAAGCCCATTTCCGATACAGTCCATAACTGCAACGGCAGCTAAGCTCACCTTTCGTCAGGAACCTCTTCAAGCAATTCCACTGTAGCCAGTGCCTTTACTCCTAACACATCATCTTCTGTGTTAACATTTGACCTGTTTGTTAACAGGATCAATTTTTGGCCCAGACCCAGTGCAGATAGCAGTGAGTGAAGACTGCTGCAGTGCAAGTGATGAAAAGTCTCATTGTCAGTGACCTTAAACACTGCCAGTGCAGCCATGAAACATGGCTGCCGTTAGCGAGGAAGATGAGGAGTCTAACCTCTATCTCAGCTCACCACGGTCAGAAATTTATAATTCTGACCTTTCCTTCCTTATGTGACCATGGAGCAGGCTCAGGTCCTGTTCTCAAGAAATAAACATTAAACTCAAATGTAGCTGACACAGTTTCAATGACAAATGATGCTGCATATGAAAGGACTTGTGTTCGCCAAATAAAAAATTATGTTGGTGACTTTAATTATTAGAGCCATGAAGTTCAACCAACTGTAAAGTAAATGTTATAAGGGTATTAGATATTTCAGAATGGCGCCCAAGCATGAGACGTTATTCCATGAAGTCTTACATTAATTAATATGATTATGCAGTTTCTCAATTTCTCAAGATCCAGACTTCAAGTTTCAAAACTGCCAGCTCTGCAAGTCCTCCAGGCATCTCCATTCATTTGCTTTTGCTCTCATTTGCTAAATATCTGCTCAGTTATTGCAGACACACACAACATTTTCTTCCCACATGTGAGAAGTGATGTGGAGAGTCCCAAGAAACCACTGTGGAACCCTGGTGCTCTAAGTAGGTTACTGGAGGCTTTTTAACCATACAGAATTGTTGTATGGAACATGAAGGAGGAATGGAACATGTGGGCACCACAACAGTGTTGCCAACAGTCAAGGTTGTTCCCCACAGTGACACCGAGTGCAGAAGGCGGAGGCCCATAAGAAACCTTAAAAATACCCTGACCCTTGAGACTTCTGCTTAAAAGCTTTGCGAGGTCACAGATTCCCTGACCCTGGAGGCAACTGCCACCACTTGAGTGAGAAAAACCCTCCTTAAAACCTAGGAAGACACACTTGGGACGTCTCCTAGCATGGTAACCACAAACTCTTACCCTCCCTTAGAGAACTTGAAAAAAAAAAAAAAGGAAGAAATTAAGCTTCAGTGTGATAGCTGACTTTTAGGTCTTAGGCATGGATATACACAGACCCTTCTCTAACACGCAGCAATCAAATCATTGCCTTAAAAAGATTAACAAAACAAAAGAAATATGTGATAAAAGCATACTTGATTGCTAGGTGTTACAGAACAACTAAAAAAAATGGGTAGATTAAAGCCCAGAAAATTACTTCTCTGGGATTCAGTTTAAAAGTTCCAGTCCAGCACTATCTCCAGATCTAAAGAAGTGGGTCTGCCCCACAAAAGCTCATCACCTAATATATTACTTTGTTAGTCTTTAAAGTGCTACATGACTGCTTTTTGTTTTAAGATACAGACTAATGCAGCTTCCTCTCTGTTATTAGTGTACGGGAGCCAGGGGGTGTACACCAGCCAGCCTGAGAAGTCCTGCACCAAACCCAAAATAAAAAAATTACCTGATCGTGGCTGACTAAACAATTCCTTTCTACTTACATGTCTGTATGCCTGGATTTCATTGAGACCTGGATATTTACTGAATTCCTTAAGTCTGCTCGGTCTCAAACATCTGTGTCACCCTCCTTCAGAAACACACACACAGACGCCCACATACACACACCACAAAACCTCCTCAGCAACTAACTGCTTCAATTAAAAATGTCTCCCTCTCTCTTCCCATTGGCTCACATGGTTGCTTGTCAACAGAGAACCTACTCTCTCTGAGTTTAACCCTTTGCAGGCATTCATTCATGACACCAACTTTTTGCAATGTTATTGTCTTTCATATTTGGATTTGGTTTAAAATCCGAGCTCCTGGAGTCGTGTGGACAAATAAGAATGTCAGCTGCCACTGGGGAAAAACAAAAACAAACCAAATCCTAAAACACCCTTCTCCGCAAAGTTTCTAGCTTGTTGTGGCTGTGGAATAAAAATTGAACATGTGACCTGAGTCTAACATAAAGGTTCAAAAACCAAAAAAAGATAAAAAATAATCCTAATTTTACTGTTATTACATTAATCTGATTATCAAATCAATTAATGATTTTGAGGAGGCCACATTATGACTTTTGAATACTTGGGATTGATAGCTTTAAACTACCCTTGCCACTGTGGGATTCTGAAAATGAAAAACATGGAATACTTTTTCATGCCAGTCTAACACAAACTTAATATGTTATAAGGGTCTGCAAACAGTTGTGTGTGCACTAAACTCTTGACTGCAGTAGGACTACTTATATGATCGGATTTAAGCCCATTTACCAGGCTTTGCAGAACAGGGACCTCAGTGTAATCTTTTCCACAATATTCTGCAAATCCCCTTCAAGCTGGCATGTCCCCTTACTGTCCTGTGCAGTCTGGCAGGAAGTTTTACTAGTACCAACGTGCTGGAACCAACAAATACACTGTAGGGAGCACTTCTTGCTCCTCTCTTGCATGCCCAACAATTATTTCCTGCTTCCTTGCTGTGAAATCTCATGTCTCAGTTTCCTCCTCAACTCCTCATCTACTTCCCCAGCATCTGAATGCGAGAAATGTAAGGGGAAGGAAATAGAGAAGCAGACTGAAATGGAGAGGGGACTGAACTGGAGATTAGCAAAAACAACAGACAAGCATGAACATCTGCTCTTTTTATTCCATTGTTTAGATAACTGAAACATTGGCTCTAAACACAGCAAGAACAGTGGAAGTCAGTAATGTCTTGACAAACAGCCCTATCCAGCATTACAGATTTTAAGTACCTTAGTCACTCCATATACAGGCTATTTAAAATCCAGACTAGATAGATACCAAAAGGGCTTTCATAAAACAAAATTTGCACATATACAGTATAATGCTAGACAGATAAAGGTCTCTGCTCACAGTTCTCATGAGCAAGACCCTGAATGCTATACTATTCCTTTCCGATCACAGTAACTGGATCAAATGCATGGGCCAACCATCCAACAAGGACAGTAGCTGAAATGGTGCAAATGAACCCTAACCTTGTATAACCCCAGAGGCAGAGACCACTGGCAAAGAAGAGTGAAGTCTGATCTGCAGCCTTATCTGAGAGCCAGCTGGCTTTTAGTTCACAAAGTAGAGCACATGGCTTGAGCCCCTAAGGTCACAGGTTCTTTCCCTGGGTTTGTTAGCCTCCTACACTTCTGTTTGCAAAGAAAACTTTAAAAATAAAATCAGGCTACAAGGTGTGGTCTGCTCTATGGCCCTTTTCTAGGCCGGGGTGAGCAAATTTTTAATGTCAGGCCCCACATTTCATCCCAGCATTTAGCACCCCCTCCCCTGCTCCAACCTGTCTAACGTAAGCCAAACCAATCGAAATGTTGGTTATATTCCTGTGAAAACACAAACCAACCAACCCCTTTTGGCATGTGTAAGAAAATAAGTACAGTAAACCCTCGAAACGTACAGCTTCAGGTTGTGCTTCACTTGCATTAACACGAGTTAAGCACAACTCAAAATCCGGCTCTCCCATCCCTGGCTCAACCCCAACTTGGCCCAGTGTGGCCCAGTTCAAACTCCCCCTTTCCCTGCCACAGCCCCAGATCCAATCCCCCACAGCCCAGCTTACCTCTTGCATGTGGCTCTGGCTCACCATCCCTGCCCTGGTTCAACCCCTCCACGTCAGTTCAAACCCTGCCCCCCTGGGTTCAACCCTCCCCCGCACAACCCTAGCTCAACTCCATTCCCCAGCAGCCGTAACCCACCCCAGGCTTAACCCCCCTGCCCCACTCCCACGGCCCCAGCCCACCACCAGGCTCAACCCTCCCCAGCTGCTCCCTGCAACACCAGGACTTACCTTTCAAAAGGAGCTCCAAGTGCTCCTGCTGCTTCCCCAGCTGTAGAACGTGCATTTTACTGGGGTAAAAAGATGCCCTTCCCCCCACCCCAAAATTACATGAAATTTGAGTTACACGAGGGTGTGTGAGAACACAACCCTTGCATAACTTGAGGGACTACCGTATGTAGACTGTAGAAACTTTATTAATGGGTATATAAAGATGAATACATATGCATAAAAACAGTAACATATTTCAATATTTTTAATGTGATGGATGAACCCGATATCCAGCACCCGCTCATGCTGCACCCATCTTAGGAAATTTCATGCCTCTTCAAGGGGTCCCGCCCCCCTACTTTGCTGATCTCAGTTCTAGGCTATGCTTTGCCTGAAACTATCAGGGCCTTTGCACACTGCAATATGTGAAAATTCACCAGTCTGGATAAATAACTATTGCTTTGGGAGACAGCCCTTTCTAAAGTATAAATCCCATTTTCAAATCCATGTCTGAGTTTTGTACCTCTTTGCAGCCAGTTAAGATCTGCCCTCCCAAAACTGGGCACGAGTAAAGGGATGGTAGAGAAGGGATCTAACACTTAGTATGGAAAAAAGTTTTGAAGATCTCCTGGAGGAGGACACAAGAAATTCTGACTGGCGCTAGCCATACACATTACGTTTCATAACATCCTGTTTCACAAAACAGGGTCTACATATAAAAGGTGGAGAAATTGATTAGGATAAAATAGCGGTTGACCAACACTATAGCCTTGTTATAAAAGAAAACAGAACTTTAATATCCATGGTCACTCACTTAATATTCTCCATACCCATTATTTTCCATTTTCATGGCTCTCTGCACTTCCTAGTTGAGCTGGTACTAGAAGCCAAGTGCTCACTAGTACACAGACTGCCTTTGTTGACATCTTTCCATCCCAGCCAGAACCATTCTCAGAGGAGTTTCACCCTCGTTTTATGGCCAGGAACTTCATGGAAGGCTGCAAAAGGCTTTCATACTTCTGGCCTATTTAACCAAACCCGCTCTCCAACCTTTTGTTATCTGCTCACCTCTAAGTGTGGACAGCTGTGGGCCTTATGTAGTGACCTGGTCCACTACAAGCAGTTGTAATTCTCACTTTTTCCACCCTGGCCAAGACAACTAAAGCCTTAAAACTCTCATAATCATGTCTTATCTCCAAGTTTTTGGGTGCTTATTGGAATATTTTGCAGTTCCCACATTGTAATCATGCTAGTGCTGTTATCAGGGCTGGTCAAAACTTTTCTAACAACTGGTTTTGGAGGGCAAATTGAAGCTTAGCCTCAGCACATTTTTTCACAAAACATGTCTGTTTCAGACAGAAGAGCTCAACTATTCAGCAAAAGCTAAACACTAAAAATCCCCAAAATGTTTCTTTAGAAATGCTGCCATGATGCCTCGTGCGAGCCAGGAGTCCAGTGCCTCATCTCCCTTAGCCCATGCCTTTGTCCCTGGGCTCAGTTCTCTAGCCTGGGATGCACCAGGTGACTCAGGAAAAAGGGAGAACGTGGCAATCTATCACAGATGTAGTCTAGCCAGGGAGCCATGTCTACAGAGGGGGAACTGGCACTTGGATCAACCGCTCTGAGGTACCGTGCTGGCATTTACTAACAGATATTTTTCATTTTTAGCCCGAAAATTAAGGTTGAAAATTTTGATGTTTTGATTTTTTTTTCCTGAAAAAAATACATTTTTCAAGGAAGAGAATTTTTTTCTGATCAGCTCCAGTTTTTAGCTCATTCTTAAACGTTGAGAGTTTCTACATCAAACTGCTTAGTTAGTAATGTATTTAACATCAAAGTATATATTTTATATATATCATCATAAAAAACTATGGTGGTATCTGATGCCTCTCTCACTATTTCCTTCCATCTTTCCTAGTCCATGACTTAGATTCTGTAGACTAGCGCTACACCAATCTACTATATCATTTCATATATATGTGGTCTGGCAAATGGACAACCTTACTCAGGGGTTAAAATGTTAGTTAAAATACAGTCTATTAGGGCCAAATTTTACAAAGATCCTAAGTCAGCCTCTTATTTTGAACCAATATTTAGTTCTCTACCAGCATAACTTGCCAGTTATGTGCGTCTACTCACTGTCTTTTGCTCCCACAGGATACGTCTACACAGCAGTTATTTCTGAATAACTTTTCTAAGCTGTGTCTACACCTAAGCACCCTTTCAAAAGGGCAAAAATCGAAGTTCGGCTTTCAAAAAAGCAGCCATCGAAAGAGAGCCCCCGCCGCCATTTTTCAGATCGGCGTTTCGATCCGCTCTTTCGAAGTGCCGTCAAGGTCTTTCAAAAGAGAGCGTCCACACAGCTCCAAGCCCTCTTTCAAAAGAAGGGAGGCAGGAAACGCCGCGGATGGGGTCCCATGGCTGACAAGCCCTTCCGGGGCCGCAGGCAGCCACCTCCTTTAAAGGGCCCCTCCCCTCCGCACGAGCCGAGTACTGCCCAACCTGTCCCAGCCTGGCAGAGCCCACTTGTGCCCACCATGGAGGCCCAGCAACAGCTCCTGCAGGAGGACGCCCTCATCATGGACGCCCTGCTGGCAGTGCTGTGCACCCTCGCTGCAACTGCACCCGAGCTCTTTGGGTGGCTGGGGGGTTCCCTCACCAGGGCACTGCCCTGGCTCGGTGGGGGCAGAGGGGGCAGAGCCAGCAGGGGGAGACGCCGGCGGCCGTGTGCTCCCACACAGTGTGACCAATGCCCTCAAGGATGTCCAGCAGTCTATCCCAGGCCGCCCTCTGCCACTCAATGTCAGCTCGGTCGAGATGGAGGTGTTCCTCGGCCACCTCGGCCTGGCACTGGGTGGCTGGGTCTTCCTCGGCCCGGCAGGGGGCCCTCTGGCCATGGACCCAATGGCACACTGCCTGGGGTGGAGTCTGGACACCTCTGACAACTGCGGGCAGGATCTCCGGGACGAGGGATGGTGCAGGGCTCTCCTGGACCACGGATGGTGCGGCTGTGTGGAGAGGAGGAGAGCATGTCAGTAGTGTGCCCCGGATGGAGGGGACCCAACTGTGGCCTACCTGCCCCAGCCCACCCCATGGGGGTCCCGCTGCCCCCCAAAGGACACTGACCCCTCCAGGGAGCACTGACCCCCGCCCTGTGACTGGGCCTCCCAGCCTGGGTGTGATTCCAGGGGTCTCTCCCACAGGTGGCCCTTCCCGGCCTGCAGTGCACGGGCCCCGGGCGCCGTCCAGCACCGACCGGCCGCCACCCCTGTGAGGCTTACGATGGTGTCCACTGAAGGCGGGTGCTGGGTGTCACTGGTGTGGCACCACAGGGTGCTGCATCCCATGTGGGAGCTGGCCTGTGCGTGGCCTGGGACCACCAGTTCTGTGTGTGGGCACCTAGCCGTTGCGTCGCCCCCACCCTGGGGAGTAGGTGTTCCCCTCCCTGGATGTATGTGAGGGTCCCTCGGTGACGTCTGGAGATGTCTGGCCCTCAGTCACCCGGCTGGAGGAACAGGAGGGGATGACTATGGTCAGCTCCCCCTCCTCGCTCGACCAGTCTGTGGCCCCCTTCGCCCTCCTGGGTCCCCGATCCAGGCTGCTCCTCCTCCTCCTCTGGCTGCAGCTCCTCCCCAGAGGTGTCGAGGAAAGCCATGGGGGGGGTGAACTCTCCTGGGGCCCCAGGATGCTCCGTAGCTCCCTGTAGAAAGGGCACGTTGCTGGTCCTGCCCCGGAGTGTCCAGCCTGGTCCCTGGCCCAGGCATATCCCTGGTGCAGCTCTTTTACTTTGGAGCATACCTGCTCCCTGGTACGCTCCGGGTGGCCTCTGGTGTGGAGGCCCATTGCCAGGCAGCCGAAGGCTGTGGCATTGCACCACTTCATGCCCATGTGGCTCAGGACCTCCTCGTCCTGCCAGAGGCTGAGGAGGTCCCACAGCTCCCGCTCCATCCAGGAGGGAGCCCTTTTTTTTTCTCCCCCTGGGAGCCCTGAGAGCCTTGCAGGGGCTCAGAGGGAGCGCCATGGGGCTCACGGGGGGGGGGGGCGGGTGCTGGCTGCTGGCCATGAGGGTGCTGGAGCGTCAGGCTGGAGCACATGTGCAGGCTGCTCCTTGCACGCTCTCAGCTTCCTACCACAGGTTTCCCGCGTGCGTGCAGCTTTAAGGCAGCTGCAGCTGCGTGCGTGCAGCGTTAAGGCAGCCGAACACAGGGACCATAGAGCCCCATTGCTGCAGGCTGGAGCGGCCCCATGCTCCAGCTGATCGGCGCCATGGCAGACCTGTATTTCAAAAGAGCAGACTGTGGAGCGTTTACACGTGTACTCTTTCGATTTATTATTTCGAAAGGGAGCGATCTTCCTGATACAGGTTCGATTTTCTTTCGAAAGGCAGGTTTACATGTGTGGACGCTCCTTCTGCTCTTTTGAAAAAGGGCCATTTATTTCGAAGTTTTTTGCATGTGTAGACACTAGAGCTGTGTCTACACAACACATCCGCTATTTCAAAATAATTTTGAAATAGCAGATGTCTTATTTTAAAATAGATAAACCTCACTGTATAAGGAATAGTGCCTATTTTGAAATAGGGGCTGTCTAGACAGGGAATACAGCCTATTTCAAAATAAGCCTTGAGCATCCAATAGCTCTATTGTGTGCACACACACACACACACACTATTTCGGAACAAGGTTTGCATAGTCCGGGGCTTCCTTGTAGAGTAAATGCATTATTGTGGAATAGCTTATTTTGGAAAAATAGCTCCAGAAAAAGCTATTCTGGAATACCTTTGCTGTGTAGACATGCCCACAGGCTATGTCTACACTAGAGAGTTTCGCACCCAAAACTGGGGTTTTGTCAACAAAACTCGGAGCACAAATTGCATTTTATTGACAGAAACTGTTCACAAAAAGCCATGTTGATGCTCTGGGTGCCCTTTTGTCAACAGTGTATCAAAAGATTGATCTGCTTTTATGTGAAGATGTGATCTGTCAACAGAAGTTTTTTTTTTTTTTAAATAAATAAGTAATTGGAGATATACATCTCCTAGAACTGGAGGGGACCTTGGGAGTCATCTAGCGCAGTCCCCTGCTGGCTTGCCAGGACCAAGTACCATCCCTGACATCTATTTGCCCCAATCCCTAAAAAGGCATCCTAAAGGATGGAGCTCATAACCCCAGGTTTAGCAGACTAATGCTCAAACCACTGAGCTATCCCTCCAGTAACTTCCAGATATGGATGCTTCTAGTGTAGACATCGGGAGTACTGCTCATGCAGAACGTGAAGTCATTTTTAGGAGTATTGTCTTCAATCACTGAATACCTTCTGCATTTGTGTTTTCTTTGCTCAGGAGAAAGAACCCCTTGTTCGCCTCATGGTGGAATTATTGCAGTAGTAGATTTTAGGAGGAGGCAAAAGCCTCCTGCATGAATCAGCAGTTCCTTTGCCCTTTTTTTCAAATATTATCACAAAGCAACCAAAGTGTGTTTTTCAGCAGCCTGGGAAACCTGGAAGTTGGCTGGATGGTAGCTGAGGGGAGGCTTGATAACTGACAAACCAATCCACTCTTTTACCAAAGATTGCATCAAGAACAGGAACAGTCCATGCTTAACCCCATCTTTAGTTATAGTTCTGTGCTGGCACCAAACATGTGCGTCTTAACAAATCAGAACTTGACTTCTTCTTTCTGTGCTTTTTCCAGCATGTTTAACCATTGGTTTACATGACTTAGCTTTTCACACCAGGGCAGATATGTCTTTTTTAAAGTGTCTCCCCCCATTTTCCCACTTTGATATAAGTACTGGATGAAAGGAACAAGATATTGGTCGTGGCAAGCCATGTCCAGTTCCATCATCCACCTTCAATTTGGCTTTTTCAACAGACAGCATTTTCCCTTCCTAGCATGACTAATATAACCATAATACTTCTAGTGCATGGGAAAGTTTCCCACCAGCCTTCAGAAGGCATCATCAGCACTTCTCTGCTACAGAAAGCTTCTCTTTTAGGGGTCAACGGCTACGGTTACACTAGCAATTTTTGCCGGCAAAAGCTTGGTTTTGTCGACAACGCTTGTGGAGCGTGCACACAGAAGATGGGATATGTCAACAGTATCTGGACAAAACACAGCACTTTCGCCTGCAGTGTTCCGTTTCAAAACTTTGAGGAAGAAAGCTGCTAAGCTGTGTAAACGCTCTCAGGGGGCCACTCTGGACAGACTGGGAATCCACAACAATGGGCGGCCCTGTGTGCTGTGCTTCCAGCTGCCTGTTTTGCAGAGAGAACAGCCAGGCAATCCAGTTGCTCTGTCAGCAGAGCAGAGCAGTCTCCCAACTGGTTTTTGTGCATGGCCGCACTCTGTCGTCAGAAGGTTTTTCGGTAGATCTCTTCCAGCAGTGACTTCTGTCGATAGAGCGCTGTAGTGTAACCCTAGCCCGAAGGAACAGCGCCTTCTTCTCAGTTTTGCTTCTTTGGTAAAAGGTGCTAGAAAGACTCTTGCAAGAAGAATAACCCCTGCTTTCCCATCCCTGCATGAATCATCTTTCCGATACTCATTCCTCTCGCTTCAGGCCAGCTCAAAGCACGCAGATGTCACTGGCAAGCGGGCTAACTATGGATGTTTCTGGTTCACTCCGACACATTATCTATTTGAATGTTGTTAAAAGTGCTGACCCAGTAATTTCATGGTTACTACACAAGAACTCAAGACAGACAGTGAAATCTTGCAAGGCCTTGTGATAATTCCCCTATAACAATGCCACCAGTGTGTAGCAGCTTTTGATGCAGTTGATAAGAGTCTTTAAGAGCCTTTTGTGTGCTGGCCCTGCAGTTTTGTTTTTTTTTTTGGCAGGGGTGTCTTATCTTATTCTCCAACACTGGTAGATTGTAGTCTAAAAACCGTGATCTCAACCAGCGGTACGTCTACCTCTGGGAGTACGCAAAGGTTTTCCAGGGAGTATATCAACTCATCTAGCTATTTGCCTGCAACAGGTTACATAAAAAAGTATTAGCAAAGTCACGACAAACTGAAATTTCATGCTAACAAACACTTGTTCATGCTGTTCTATGTACTGTACTTACATTTCACTGTATAGTAGTTATAATTTAATTGATGTATAATATGATAAAAATGAGAAAGTCAGCAATTTTTCAGTAATAGTTGTGCAGAGATACAAAAATCAGCCATAAAGTTATAGAGGTGTTAAAGTGAGGTGAAATTTTGTGGTATGTAAGACAAATCAGACTCCTAGAAAGAGGATAGGAGTCTGGAAGGGTTGAGAGCCACTGGTCCAAGAAGTGAATTCATTTGTTCAAATCAGGTCTGGGAGTTCTCATTAGGCCGCCTCTACGTGCTTGTACACTTTTTAAAAAAAAGACATCTGTTTCTGTGTGTTGTGAAAGCCTTGCCAAGAACACCCCGATTTATTTTGCTCTCTCACATCTGATTCTACTTGAGGTTTCCCTGCCCCTGACTTACATTTGGCGAGAGAGCTAGAGCAGAAGTCACAGGGTTTCTTCAAAATAAAAAACAGAACGAGAGAGCTAAATTAAAGCAGTTGAAAAATCTCCAAAACAAGTCAATTATGTAGCAGAGTTTAGAGTTTTTTAGATTGCAACATTCCAGTTACACTGGCCGTCCGGCTGAAAACACTAATGGGCCAGCAGAGGTCTGGAATTCCTGCCAATTTACACTGAAAGCCATTTTTATTTATTGGAAAGTCTGAAATTTGAGTAGGGATTGGCCAGTCTCTTGAACTTTAGGACCTTAAATTGCCTGACAGTAGTGAGTCCACGCCTGCATGATTTACTGGATGTTGTGGATGGAATGCACATGCCCACAATGGGTCTTTTCACTGCAGAGCCAGCCCATCACTAGCTTGGTTACAGACTGCTGGACCAAGGGAGAGCACAATTCTTCAGTGTGAGGCGAGGGACAGGGGCTGTTCAGCCTTATTAGGTCTTGAAGGGCATTTTACATTTTTCATTTGCAAAAGTATAAGCCTGAAAGAAAGGTGAAGAAACTTTCTCTCAGCCATAAAACCTGAACAGTTCATTACCAGTGCTGCTTCAAGCAATTGCTCTTCGTTACTTTAGGGAGAATTTGGCCAGCAGCAGTGACAGCATTTTTTAAAAGCATGAGACTAAGCTGGGGAAAGAGACGATTTCCTCAATCTTTAAATCAAACCAGTTCCTGTTATACAAAGCCCTGGTCTGGGTCCAGCATGTTCCCTCAGAGATCAGTGCTAGTGCCACACCCATCGTGCAGCATCACGGCCAGAATGCCTGGCAGTTTCCACATGATGCCATTAACATCAGCTAAGGGCTAAATTTGGCTCTGAAGAGGGGTGTAGCACAAACAGACCCTTGTTGCCTCTTCAGTCAAAGGCATCTGGCAGAAGGAGAGTTGAGGAGAACCTCCTTCCTGTAAATATCCGAAAAACACACGCCAAGTCAGACAGATTGAAAAGAGATATCAAAATTAGACAGGATCAAAACTAGAGCTTTTGCAGCTTTGGAAAGGGTTAGATGTGAATCCCCAAATCCAAACACCAGAGTCTTCAGGTCTGGGCTAGATCCAAAACATAAAGGTGTCTATTTTAGATGCATAAAAAAATAATCTTGTAATAACCACTCAGACAACTTTTGCAAACCTGTTGCAAATGGTAAGAAATTTGGTCTAAAATCTCACAGAATGCCTCAGGAGACTTGAACCCTCTCTCTTACAGACCTCTTCCAGTTTTAGTTTCGGAGCTAAACTCAAGGTTAAAAACAAATCCAGATCCAACCACCACTTCCAGAGTCTCTCTTTAGTGAGGGGGTTTTATCAGGTTCACCAACAGGGCAGAGGCAACTGCATAGGTGCTCAGCATTTCAAAGAGGCTGAGAGCTCTGGACCCTTTTGAAATGTCACAGGAGCATCATTCCATGTGGATTCTGAGGGCTGGGTCAGGGCGAGGGACAGCCCTAAGAACTGACTGCCCTTGGTCCCGCCCCTTCCACCTAAGACTCCACCCCTTCAGGGGCATGAAGCCAGCGCTCCCCACTACTTGCCCCTGGGCCCACGGTAGCTGCCAGCTCTGCTGGGTTTAATTGATTCAGCTTGCAGCAGAAAAGGCTGTTGTGTTTTGCAAGTCTAAAACAGGATAGCTTTTAAAGTGCCTATGGAAGTAGAAAATACTACAGGCCAGATTCTGATCTCACTTACATGGATATAAACCCACCGGCTACACTGGATTATTCTAGATCCGCAGCCACATGAGCATCAATCAGTGATTTGCAGATATAACACAATGACAAAGTCTGAGGATAGGGGAGAAAATCTTAGGTCCTGATGCTGCTGTTGGCTCTTCACCAGTAAATTTTTGAATCACCCAGAACTTAGTGGTACTTAGTGGAAGCACAGGGCTCTGCCCAAGAACAGCCAGCAGCAGAACTGAGGATTGAAATTTTATTTTAGAAAGATCACAACACAGATGGTGGATTATCAAAAATGCTATGTCAAGAAAACAATTTGGATTAAAACACGTAGAACTAACCTCCCGCCGCACCTGTCCTCTTACACCTAAGTTGTTAGGCCATGCAGTATTGTACGTGCAAGTGTTCTCTGTTGTGGAAGAACAATGAAGGAAATTGCCAACAAAAATGGACAGAATGTGAACTGGAATCATGTCTCCATTGTAAACAAAATATCATGTGAACACAGTGTGCAGAGTGACAGGGGTTTTACAGGAGCAAGAAACAATAATGCCTGATTGAAATGGCAACTGTTCAAAATCTCTGGATTTCCTCAGTAAAAATCTGAAAATAGGATTAATGGTCTTCAACTCCCATGTAGTTTTGTTACTTTACAACCTTCCTCTAAAAGTGGTTCAGAGGAAATCAAGTGTTTTTTCCTTTCCAAGTTATGTTGCATGAATGTCTCACACTTCCTTCCCGCTTTACTCTTGAGCAAAGAAATTCCCTTTACCATTCCAAACAAACAAACAAAAAAAAAAGTTGTTGCCATAGAAGTTCTCTTGTGTTGATTGAAAAGTGATCAAAGAGGATCACCCTGTGGCTTAACAGATGTATGCCCATGACTTACTGGCAGCTCCCTTGACACAGAACCAGAACTAGCTCCTCTTTGATGTTTTTGGGCATAGTGAGAACTTGGAGTCTATTAACAATTCACAAACTCTCACCTCTGCTTCCATTTGGAGAATGACAGTGGTCAGAAAATTATGCTTTCTGCAATGTTGGGAAGAGTGTGCTGATGGACCTTCATTTTTTCTACTTTAATTTGTTCATCCTGGAACTAACTTTCACTTCCTGTTGCACAAACATTTACTTTGTATTTATCTTTACACCCCGAGGCCCATTCAGTCTCCTCCCACATCCATGTGGGACTCTGTGGCCCTATGGAAGCCATGCAGCATCAAGAGACACGTAGGACTTGGAAAAGGGTGTGAAGGGCTGGAGCTCTTTGGGAACCCCAGTCCTCCTGACCAACCATATGAAGACTGTCCTGCTGAGCTCCCACATGGCAAAGCAGCAGGATAAACAGCTATGCTGCCATTGACTGCAGGATCCCTGCTACAAGGGGAGACTGAGGGGAAATCAGCAGGGCTGAATCAGACGTGATAGTGGCAGCTTTGAGGGCTGGTAGACTTCCTCCAGAAACTGTGCCTTGTGCTTCTGAATCTAACCATTCCTTCATCTTTCAAAATTAAGTTGCTAGTTTATACAGTTCTGAAGATAAAAGTTTCCAGTTTGAACAGGATGTGAGCTGAAGCAGTGCTGGCTGCCTGGGTCCTACCCCTATGCATCTCAGGGAGGTTTTAACAGAAAACCCTCACCATGAGTATTTACATGATTATTAACATTATTATCGGTGTTGAATTGCCAATCTCCAGAGTCTAGAAATCACAGATCCGATCTCACAAAAGCCTGCATTTGGCTTAAAAAAGAAAGGGTGGTTTTTTCCCCTTGCTTTCAGGCTTCTGTGCCTTCAGGTGTTCTCAGAACATATTCTCAAGCTTTTCTTCACAGCTCTGAGGGCTACACACTTATTTTTTGAAAAAAAAAGGAAAGAAAGAAATCTGAGATTTTCACGTAAGTGTTTTATCCCTGGAGCTGGATGTTTAAGGAAAACAAGTACCAGCTAGCCCAGCATTAGTGAATAAAAGAAAAATCACACAAGCCATCCATGTCAGGGCTGATCAATGCACTGATGGAGAGGGACAGTTAGACTATGAAAATCTGCATGCTGTGTGATTTGCATCTTGTTTGGGTATTGTGCAGCTGAAACCTGCTTAGAGCTTGGGAGGGTGCTTTCATTTTCCCCCTCTGCTATTCTTACCCTCCCACTCCAGGGGTCAGGGTACAAAGTATGAATTATTGTGGCCTCAGACACTGTTAGCTCTCCAAGGCCTTGTCTCCATTTACCAGAAGGGCTGAAGGGATCCATTCCCCTGGGGGTTGATTTAGCAGGTCTAGTAACGATGCACTAATATCGACTGCCAATCACAATCTCATCAGCGCTGGTCGGGATCTTCTTCGCACTCCTCCTGAAGCATGCCTTTGGATCTTCAACAGAGGGCATCTTGCTGCACACAAGATCTGATGGGAAACTGTTTAACCTTGCAAGGCTGAAAGCTAAGTCTAAGGTGCGGGAAGTCCTCATCAGAGATATGCTGTTCGCAGACGATGCTGCTGTAGTGTCTCACACAGAAGACCAGCTTCAAAAACTGCTGGATCAGTTCTCCAACGCATGCAACGACTTTGGGCTTACCATCAGCCTAAAGAAGACAAACGTACTCGGTCAGGATGTTGCTGAATCCCCATCAATCAGCATTGACAACTATACATTAGAGGTCGTCCACAAGTTCGTTTACCTCGGATCCACCATCACTGACACCCTGTCATTGGACACTGAGCTAAATAGGAGGATCGGAAAAGCGGCCACAACTCTGTCCAGACTCAGCAAGAGAGTGTGGAATAACAACAAGCTGTACACTCACACCAAAATGCAAGTCTACAGAGCCTGCATCCTCAGCACCCTCCTTTATGGCAGTGAGCCTTGGACCCTGTATGCACGCCAGGAAAAGAGGCTGAACGTCTTCCACTTGCGCTGCCTCAGGCGCATCCTTGGAATATCATGGAAGGACGGAGTGACCAACACTGCCGTCCTCGAGCAAGCTGGAATCTCAAACACGCACACCCTCCTCAGGCAGCGTCGGCTCCGCTGGCTTGGCCACGTCCACAGGATGAATGATGGAAGGATTCCAAAAGACATCCTGTATGGTGAGCTAGCCTCTGGCAAAAGACCTCCCGGACGCCCCCAGTTGCGCTACAAAGATGTCTGCAAGAGAGACCTCAGAGAGGTAGACATCAAGCTGGACAACTGGGAAGAACTAGCAGATGACCGCAGCAGATGGAGGCAGGGGTTACACAAGGGCCTTCAGAAGGGCAAGATGAAGATCAGACAGCTAGCAGAGGAGAAGCGAGCACACAAAAAGCACAATAAGGACTTGCCAGACACCCACTACATCTGCAAGAGATGCAGCAAGGACTGTCACTCTCACGTGGGTCTTCATAGTCACAAAAGACGCTGTAAATGAAGTCCTCAATTGAAACTTTAAAGGGCGCGATCCATAGTCTATGCAGACTGAAGGATGCCTACTACGTGGTACTCCACCGGAATGATAAGCATAAGGGGAGGTGACTGGAACGTTTCTCCCATTGACCCCCCCGCAGTGGAGACGCCGTGCATTGGGCAATTCCATCTAAGGGAAGTAGCTGGATTTGGGTACCTTCAATCAACATTGACCCAAGTGTAGACCTTGCCCAAGTGTTCCTGCAGATCGACCTGCAGTTGTAGGGCTTGTACGACGGGGCAGCATTTTGCTTTGTGTGGGTCTGGCACAGTTCTTCGGCTTCTGACAGGTGCCACTACTGTAGGGACACTGTGGGCACCCCCTCACCATATCTGCCTAAATAGGGGAGTCTCTGAGATACACTTGAGTTAAACATCCCACTTGTGTTTGAAGGGATTAGGGTTCTTGGCTCCCATTCCCTTAATCCCACGAGTGTGGTTTCTCATGCTCTAATCCCAGGAGGTGGAGAGGATAGCAGCTGCAAGCGCCTAACCGCTCACCTTGGGGCTGGATGAACCAGTCCTGCCCTGCCAGTTTATTTGGGTCCTTGTCTCCTTGTAGGCACAAGGGGGAGTGGTAAATTGCCTTTGAGAGCTGTGGAGTCACCACCTGTTACCTCTCAGAGCTGCCCCACAACTGCAGGGAACTTCCTGCTTAAGCCTTTATTCCACCTCTAATATGATTGACATGCCCAGAGGGTGGGGCCATACTTTGCCCACAGCCAGGGGAAAGGGCACTCTGGGTGAACTTGTATTTTCCCATCCCCACGTCACTGCTGGTCCCCATAGGCTCCTGAGGCTCCCCCTACCATCACCTCTGGGCCCGGCTGCCTGTCCCAGGGTTTAACTTGTATGAAAAGTGCCAGACATTAGAGCTCAGCCTGACACAAATTAAGCACAGGCAGGGCTGCCTGATACTAGCAGGTGCTCAGCTGTGAAGGCAGTGCCACTGCCAGCAGCAGCACAGAAGTATGTGGCATAGCAGATGGCGTGTTGCCACTCTTCTGTGCTGCTGCTGTGACCAGTAGTGCTGATGTTTGCTATGTTGCTTAAGCTGTGACATGGGGCCTGGATCTTGCTAGAGCCCAAAGGCCTCCTGCAGTTCTCTAGCCATTCCTGGCTCACCCAGCAGGAGATTTGGGGGGGTGGGATGGGGAGGAAGGAAATGTTAATTGTGATTCCAGGGACTACTTAGGCACCAGAACACTAAGATTTTGCAGATAACTTAGGAATTAGCTGACAGGGGCACTGTATCAAATTGTTATAGAAAGAAAGAAAAATATATGAACAATCTTCAATTAAAGCCACATTAGAATCATAGAACACTAGAACCTGAAGGGACCTCAAGAGGTCACCAAGTACAGTCCTCTGCCCTCATGGCAGGGCCAAGTGCCATCTGACCATCCCTGACAGATTCCACAAACCACCCTAGGCAATTTATTCCAATGTTTAATCACCCTGACAATTAGGAAGTTTTTCCGAATGTCCAATCTGAACCTCCCTTGCTGCAGTTTAAGCCAATTGCTTCTTGTCCTACCCTGAGAGGCTCCTTGTAACACTCTTTTAGGTACTTGTAAACGACTATCATGTCCCCTCTCACGCTTCTCTGTTCTAAACTAAACAAGCCCAATTCTTTCAGTCTTCACTCATAGCTCATGTTCTCTGGACCTTTAATCATTCTAGTTGCTCTTATCTGGACCTTCTCCAATTTCTCCACACCCCTCTTGAAATGTGGTGCCCAGAACTGGACACAATATTCCAAATGAGGCCTAATCAGCACAGAATGGAGCGGAAGAATGACTTTGCATGTCTTGCTCACAACACTGCTGTTAATGCATCCCAGCATCTTGTTTGCTTTTTTTGCAACAGCGTCGCACTGTTGAACTCATATTTAGCTTGTGGTCCACTATGACCCCAAGATCCTTTTCTGCAGTACTCCTTGGTAGATTGTCACTTCCCATTCTGTATGGGTATGTACATTTATATGTAAATTTAGAACAATCGGGAGTTAATGCAACAAGAGATTCAGAATCCCAAACCTTAGGCTTTGTCTACAGCATTAAGGCAGCACTTTAAGACTGCGTCTACACTACGAGCTAAAATTGACTTTATTAAAATCGATTTTTTAATGCTGGGTTTTATAAATTCAAATTTGAGCATCCTCACCTTCCCGCATGCTCCCCACAAATTCCACTTATTGCTGCCCCGCCCAAGTCATCAAACATTGACTGTTGCAGCAGTGTATTGTGGGACCCTATCCCAGAGTTCCCTGAGCCCTGTAGCATTCTGGTTATTTTCACTGGTGCAGCATGGGAAAAAAAAGTGCCCCAAGAGGCTGTGGGTATCTAACAACATCTTACTACATTTCATTTCCCTCATTCCCCTGCCGTATTAAGCAAACATCCCTTTTACCAGGCAGAATCTTGCTTGTATAAGTGATTTGCTTTTTATAAGCAAGGGGAGGGGCAGCAAAGCAGTTAGTGCAGTCACCTGCTCAACTCAGAGCTGCAAGTTCAATCCCTGATTGGGCCATTTAGGCATATGGAGCAAATAGGCTTAAACAAAAATCTGTCTGGCATAGTGAATAGGTCATGCTGTGAGGGCAGGGGGCTGGACTCAATAGATAAAGCAGATAGGAAAGATTTCAGGCTTTCCAACCAACAGATTTTCAAAATAGGATTCAAAAGCACTGAGGCACATGCAGAAATGGAGGGGCTGAGGACAAATTCATGTAGCTACACTGAAGCTTTGCAATCTGCCCTGAAGAGGAGGTAGCTCTTAGCTTTCCCTGGAGAATTAACTGTGACTTAGGGCAGATCTAAACAACAGCTGCATAAGATTAAGTCTTGGATCTGGAGGTAGACCTCCTGGCAAAGAAGATCCTCAGAACAATAACTTTCTCTCAGAGGCCTGTACACACAGGCGTTACATGGAAAATGCAAATGGCTCATTAAAACAGTTATGGTTCCTTTGGTCACTGCAAGCCTTACTTTGCTAACTGTGGTAATTGTAGAGCTAATTCATTGACCTCAATGGCCTTTGGATCTGGATTTAGACCTCCTGGCAAAGAAGACCCTCAGAACAAGAATTTTCTCTCAAAGGCCAGCCACTCTAGTGACAAAGATTTTTCTTCCCTTGAGAGAGTATTTTCAATGTTTTTCATCAGAAGGTCTTCCCACTCCAGCTCACTGCTCTGGAATGGATTAACCCATAACTCAGAAAAAAAATTCTGTGTCACTGAAGGCAAGCACTAAAGCCTATTGAAATCAATGGGATTATGGTTCCTTTGGTCGCTACAGGCCTCACTTGGCTAAATGTGGTAACTGTAGAGCTAATACATTGACTTCAATGGCCTTTGCATCGAGCCCATACTGAGGTATTGCTCTGTCACGTTTATTTCTTGGTGCTCAATCTAGAAATGTATGTCTAAGTACACACGGGCATTACACTAGCGTCTGCCCTCTCAACTTTCGATGGCACTTCCTAACCACCACGGGAGACTTCCCCCAGGTTGGCTGCAAGGCCCCCAAATAGCAGCCGGCCCCTGAGTATCTTGTCCTCTGAGGGAGACATTCCCCTGCTTGGCTGCAAGGCTCCCCTGAGTATCTCATCTGCTGAGGAAGACTTCCTCTGGGTGGCTCCAGGACCCTCACCAAACACAAGCTGCCTGGCAGCATATTCAACATGTCCTTTTATTGGTTTGGGGTCAAGCCATGTGATGCGGCCGGGTGCTTTCCAATAACACTGAGGTTTGGATGAGGCTGAAATAAAGCATTAGCTATGTCTGACTTAACTAAAAAAGGCTTACGAAACTGAAACAACAATTGTCTGAAATTGCTCACATGATTAAATGTTAAGATGTTGTTTTTCCAAACTGAAGAAAGTTTCAGTAGGCTGAATGCTGGGGATCCTGTTACATTCAGTTTTGTTGTACGTCCCATAACGGCACATCTAATGGCATTCATTTATGGAGTTGTAAATAGGGAAAATACCACGGTCACAGAGTAGCACTTACTCAAACAAACAGAACACTTGGCTTGGTGTGTACATACTTTCAGTGGTTATAAGAATAACCAAATCTAATTACTTTGCCTCTAGCATCAGCTGCAGCTGAGCTTCAGCAACACATTTGTCTTGCAAATGACAGATAAAAATGGCACCGGTCTCTTGCATAGTCAAACGTAGTCTTTGAATTATTTGAAATTCTGACAATGGCAAGCAAAAATGTTTCTTGCTCCAGTGTTCTGCACCTTACTACCATTTGCACTTGTAGCAAAGAACCTCTTTCTGTGAGCTAAGCAACTTCATAAAGTGCATCAAGTTCTGGCTACAGCTAAATAGCACTATCGGCAGCAGTTGACACAAACGTATTTTGCACCAGTTGCTTTATTGACAGACTTCAGCTTCCTTGTACCCTATCTTAATGAATCATGAGATGTATTTACACAAAAGTTTCATTATAGTAGAAAATGTTGGATTCATAGTTATAGAGGGAGCTAACCACAGGCGCAGGAAATGGGGGTGTGTTACAGCACTCACAGCTTTTGGGCATCCTGGCCACATGCCCCTACTTCCCAAGTTGCCAGCCACGTGCCCCTGCAGCCCAGGGCTCTCTCCGCTAACACTGCTGGTCCCTACTCAGGGGTCTTCATTTCCAGCCCTAGGCCCTGCTCAACTGCCATCCCTAAGTGCAGGGATTCAGCCAGTGACAGGGAAGCTGGGAGACACTGGCTACGTCTACACGTGAAGCCAACACGTCTACACGTCCTCCAGGGCTGGCAACGTCGATGTTCAACTTCGACGTTGCGCGGCATCACATCGAAATAGGTGCTGCGAGGGAACGTCTACACGCCAAAGTAGCACACATCGAAATAAGGGTGCCAGGCACAGCTGCAGACAGGGTCACAGGGCGGACTCAACAGCAAGCCGCTCCCTTAGAGGGCCCCTCCCAGACACAGTTGCACTAAACAACACAAGATACACAGAGCCGACAACTGGTTGCAGACCCTGTGCCTGCAGCATGGATCCCCAGCTGCCGCAGCAGCAGCCAGAAGCCCTGGGCTAAGGGCTGCTGCCCAAGGTGACCATAGAGCCCCGCAGGGGCTGGAGAGAGAGCATCTCTCAACCCCTCAGCTGATGGCCGCCATGGCGGACCCCGCTATTTCGAAGTTGCGGGACGCGCAACGACTACACGGTCCCTACTTCGACGTTGAACGTCGAAGTAGGGCGCTATTCCTATCCCCTCATGGGGTTAGCGACTTTGACGTCTCGCCGCCTAACGTCGAAGTTAACTTCGAAATAGCGCCCAGCGCGTGTAGCCGTGACGGGTGCTATTTCGAAGTTAGTGCCGCTACTTCGAAGTAGCGTGCACGTGTAGACACGGCTACTCTGAGCCCCTGGGCAATGTGCGTGTGTGGGTGGGGGAGGGCTGTTCACTCCCACAAGGGGCAGGACTGGGGCAGCCAGCCCTCTGTACCACCAAGAGCATGTCCTGCCCCCATCCCCCGCACCCAGCCTTAGAGTCACTTGGAGTGCAGCACACGGCATTCTGGTGGTAACTCAAAGGGCTCAGGGCTCCAGCTGACCCTGCGGCTGGAGCAGACAGAGCAGCCAGGAGCCCCAGGCCCTTCGGAATCACCAGACCCCATGGCAGTTGCCTCCTTTATGCCCCACTTGGGAGGCCTGGCTGCAGGCCCCAGGGCCCACTCAGTTGCTGGCCCCATCGCCTGCAGGGTCCTGCCCACCCTCTGGGCCCAGGTTCGTGGATGATAGCCAGGTCTGCCAATGGGCCGGGCCGGGCCGGGAGGGTGGGGGGAGGAGAATGTGGACAACTGCCCTAAATCCCAGATATTCTAAAAGGTCTGGGGTCTGCTGGCTACAGTCGCTGCCACTGCAGCAGTGATCAGAGCCCTGGGCCATTTAAATCACTGCCAGAGTGCTGCATGGTGTGCTCCGGGCGGCTTTAAGGGCTGCGGGAGGGCAGGGGGGCATGCCCCAGCCTTGCGCCTTCTGGGAGCCCAAAGCTGCTCCCCCTCACCTTAACTGGGGGCCTGGCTTGGCTGTCAGCTCCCCTCTCACAGGCGTGGTCCCAGTGTTGGCCCTAGCTTTAAGAGACAGTGTGGGGTACAGACCAAGGTAAGGGGCAGGTGCAGCTCAGCATCCTCATTTCAAAAGTTGTTGCCGCAACACTGGCCTTAAAATCATTATATTTTTTTAACTGGGGCTGTCAATTTTTAAAAGCTAATCATTTTAATCACACTGATAATAATAGAACATTGTGAAGATTTTCAGAGGCTTTCAACATTTTCAGATATATTGTATTTCATGCTCCTGAAGTCAAAGTGTACAGCACTTACTGTATAGTTGAGTACAACTATATTTATTCCAAACAGAAATATAGTAGTTTTAGTTCACCTAATACAAGTACTGGAGAGCCATCTCTTTGTCATGAAAGGGGTACAATGGTTTTCAGCTTTGAGTTATGTAACACATCTAAAACTTCAGCACCTACAACTTCTCTCAGTTCTACTTCTTGTTCAGCCAGTCACTCGGACAAACAAGTTTTTGTACATTTACTGGAGATAATGCTTCCTGCTTTTTATTTACAATGTCACCTCAAAGCGAGAACAGGCATTCTCACATGACACTGTTGTAGCCAGCATTGCAAGGTCTTTACGTGCCATTGTAGAGTATTTGCTTTCATGCTGATTAAGGGTTCTGCTTGATAAACTCTGAAGCTGCACAGTCTGACATTCTAATCATCATCTTAACCAGATGCCACCAACTGAAGGTTGATTATCTTTTTGGTGTTTTGGGTTCTTCTGTAGTTTAGGAATTGCCTGTAGCTCTTATGATTTCTAATACACATTCCACATCTGCCCCCTCCCCCAGCTCCCAGATTCTGAAAGGCATGTCAGATTTTTAAAGCTTTGGTTGAGAGGTGCAGCCATCTTTAGAAGTCTCACATGGGTACATTCTTCGTGTTCGGTGAAATCGGTCATGAATTTTTCTCTTAAATTGAACAACATATGGTGGGTCATTGTTCATGACTGTCATAACATGAAGTAGATAGCAGAATACAGGCAAAACCATGAAACATGAGACATACATTTCTTCCCCAAGGAGTTTGGTCATAAATTTAATGCAATTTTAACAAGCATCAGAATGGAGGCATGCCCTTTGAAATGGTACCCAAAGAATGAATAGGTGCACAAATATTCAGCATACATGGCACATAAAATACTTGCAACACTATGTACAAATGTACTATGCAGATAACTGTTCTCACTTCCTGGTGACAATTCACATAAAAAGCAGTGTTTGTCTTAGTGATAGAGCTACACATTCTACTGCAGCCAAAAAAGTTTTATTTTTACACACACACACACAAATTGCACTTTCACAATAGATTAGTAACAGAGAAAGCTGTGCTAGTCTATATACTATCAAAACAAAAAAGCAGGAAAGTAGCACTTTAAAGACTAACAAAATAATTTATTAGGTGAGCTTTTGTGGGACTGACCCACTTCTTCAGACCATAGCCAGACCAGAACAGACTCCATATTTAAGGCACAGAGAACCAAAAATAGTAATCAAGGCTGACAAATCAGAAAAAAAAAATATCAAGGTGAGCAAATCAGAGACTAGAGGGGTGAGGGGGGGTGTCAAGAATTAGATTAAGCCAAGTATGCAAACAAGCCCCTATAATGACCCAGAAAATTTGCATCCTGGTTCAAACCATGTGTTGAATTTGAATATGAAAGAGAGTTCAGCAGCCTCTGTTTCCAAAGTAGTGTGAAAATTCCTCTTCAGTAAGATGCAAACTCTTAACAGAACAGCCCACTCCATTAAAATGTCAGCTGACCAGCTTGTGGATCAGGAGTATTTTTATGTCTGTTTTGTGCCCATTAACTCTGTATAAGAGAGTTTGAAGTCTGTCCAATATACAAAGAACCTGGGCATTGTTGGCACATGATGTTAGTTGAGGAACATGAGTATGTGCCCATGATTCTGTAACTAACCTGGTTAGGTCCAGTGATGATAATCAAAGAGCCCTATTTTAAGAGCTTAAACTCTACGACTTTTTCCTATGACAGTGGAAATTAGGATTTTGTGTTTATTAATGTGCTTACCAAACCTTTGCTTCATGAACTGAAAATAGATATAGGTAGAGTGATTTTTATGACTCATATGTAAATGATGTACGTATAAGCATGCTTTATTCTAGGAATCAACTGACTCCAGCAGAGCTGTTGTACTACAGCTAAAATTAGGTAGTTTCCATAATATTTTACAAACTTTGAGAAATAGACATTATAAATATAAATTATGCAACAGGAGTTCAGAATAATTGGGAGTTGCTCTGGATTAATAGTGATGTAACTGCTACTTAATCTGGCCCCAGAAAGCTGTGCTTTCTATGTCTAATTTTAGAAACAAGAAGCTACAGAGACATGTCCAGTGTCCCTGTGGCATTCCTAATTTGGTATATAAGTATACAGAAGAGGTGAGACTCCCCTGGCCGGTTCAGGCACATGCACCTATGCAAAATGGGTCTAAACTGCTGTTCTTCCAGTCGCATTTTATGCTTACCCAGTGTGTGCTTTGTTCAGTCACTTCGTTAAACCTCTGTCAAGTGCAAGGCACTGGAAAATGAGGTCCCTGATACTTGCCATTTCCACATTTAGTGAAGCATCAGAGTGATTTTGTATAGTAAGCAAACACAGCAAACTGCCTCAGATCCTGAGCTCCATTCCATTGGTTTGAAGCTGGGAGCAACTCCACTGAAGTCAATGGAGGAAAATCAGATCCGAGTCTGATCCCATTGCTTTAAAATTATTCTATTCAAATATACCCTGCAAGGAGCGAGAACTCTGCTTACAATGTTGCGGAGTCTTTTTTATGAACAGTCTAATGAGGGCACGTGAGATACCTCATGCTGCTCTTTTAGAAGATTTGCACTCCCTGGCCTGACAGAATCCTCCTTCAGGCACTGGAGCAGCTGCCAGCAGCCCCCTCTCTCCCTTGTTGAGCTCTGGCCCCACACACTACCTGCTCTGGGCTGGGGTTCTCCTGCTGGGGCAGCGGGGAGAGAAGGGGACACTGACACCATTGGTGCCCTGCTACTGCTGAGCAGAAAGGAAGCTCCCCAGAGTAGCTGCAGGGGCAGCTGAGTGGCACCAACATAAGGCAGTGAGCAGGAGCCATGGGGCTGCAGGCCTCAGTAGAAAAAGAGGGAGTGCAGCTCCCCAGCTGTCTCTGGAGGCACCCAATATATAACAGAGTCCCAGCCTATGCACACAGTTTGCCCCTATGTCAGGCCAGCCTGCTGGCTGCAGCAACTGTAAACCCTTCCTCACCTATGTGAGGTTAATACGTCCCTCACACAGGGCCTCTCTCAGTCTTCCCACTCAGTCCCTGGATTGCACAGGTACTTTACAGGGAAGGAACAGTGTGTGGAAAGAGGATGAGTGGGAGCATTTCACATGTAGGGTGACCATCCAACCCATTTTTACTGGGACAGTCACTTACCTAAGCTATCTTTCGGGTGTCCTGACTAAGAAAATGGGCGAAGTGTCCCATATTTTGCATGGTTCCTGTTCACCCCTACAGCAGCTCTCATGGCAGGTAAGCCCTGATATGGGGTGGCTGCCCCAATCCCCAGTGCCCTGCCCTGGGACAGCAGTCCCCATCAATGGGGAGTCCTGACATGGGACAGCAGACCCCCTTCCCAGAGACCAGGTGTCCTGTATTTGCCATAGGACAATGTGGTCACCTATTCACATGCCACTTTCTCCCTTCCCATAGAGCTCTGTAGATTGGTTCTCCTCTTGATTTACACCAGTTCACCTGAATGAGAGGAGAATCAGGCCCCTGAAGTCCTTACTAAGCACAATTTCTATGTACTTCTATGAGATTATGCCCAAACAGGGCCCAGGGAAGGTTCACATTAGATGTAGGTGAGACTAGCTTGTCCTCACCTACACCCTGTAACTCTGAGCTCTCAGCTACACATGGGAGCATTTCAGACATTTTCAACTTTAAAAGGAGAGCATTAACCATGCTGGAAGAGCCAAACTGTGACTAGGTCTAGAGCTCCACAGATAGTACAGACTCTCCTGCTGGTGGTTCCTCTCATTCCCAAAGTCTCATGGGATGCCATAGGGAATCAAGGTCCCTTCCTTGCCTTGCTGGCCTCAACATAGGGAAGAAAAGCTTCCCGATGTCCTCCAGCCCCGTGTGGGAGACTATTGTGGAGAGTGTGCCTATGTGCCTCTCTGCCACGCACCTGACACCCGTAAATGGGAGGCTGAGTAATAGTGCACATATGTGGCTTTAAGGGTACCATGGGGGGTGCAGGTGATATGACTTGAAGTGGGGATGAGAAACTTATGTACTCCTCCCACTGGGATAGATTCTGGGATCCTTCCAAGCTCTCTCATATTCAGGAAAAATCCACCCTGCAATGGAATATTGGAATTGTAGGGAGCTACATGCCAGACTAAAATAGAGAGAATGTCGCAGGACACCTCACCACCACATCAGGCCATTTAATCTAGTGCTTCAGAATATGAAGTAGGTGTTACCCACACGACTGTAGTCTTTGGTGAACATTTATGGAATTTGCAGGTGCAGAGTTAATTGGATGAGGGCATTCTTGTACAACACTCATGAAATGTTACACGAGAAAATGTACAAATCCCCTATGGCTCAGATTCAGCTATATGTTTAACTTCAGTTGTTTTGATGGGACTGTAGCAGGGGCAAGGAGCAATAAGCAAGGACAGACAATCCCCCACTGGTGGAGCTGCAATGAGGGAGTGTTAGGATAAACTATGGAGTTTAGTCTTGTAGCGAGCAAGGTTAGATGACATGGGGATTAAAGCGTCACCGTCTGTTCTATACCACAACTTTCATCCTTGGCTCTCACTGGTAGTCATAAGAGTTAGAATATACAGCAAACCCTTTCATATCTGACAGCCCTGAGGACTGGGAAGTTGCTGGATATTCAAGTATTCTGGGCAATGGAGCAGTATACCTAGCAACACATAACACTAAAGAAAAACAAAAATGTATGCCGAGAACCATATTTACCAACATCAGTAGTATTGTACGCTGTAAACTTATACTGTATTTATTTGTATTTACTTTCACTATACTATACTTATGGAGAACAACTAAAATTTACTTACGGTTAAAATGCCAGTTATTTGAAAGGGGTGGATAATAGAATGCCAGATATTAAAGAGTTTACTGTATGGAGGCAAAGCTAAGTGGAGAGACAGCCAAAGAGTTGAATCTAAAACTTACTAATTCTTATCAAGATGTCCATAGAGCAAGTTAACCTTCATTTACTAGCCTTTTTCCCATTAACATTTAAGGAAAAAAAATAAGAACTTTTCCCTCTGTTCTATTTAAACATTTTTCCTGATGGAGAACTAAGTTTGTCACACTAAAGTGATGAGGTCTATGCAAAGTAAGACAGACCTAATTCACACATACCAGTGACTTCATGGTGTTGCATGGGAGTAAACAAAGGCAGAATTTGACCCCAGAACATGCTGGGCAGTGCCACAATTTCCTCACAAAGTTTGGCCCATTATCGTAGATGGTAGAGACCAGGACACTTTAAGTTTGACAGTTCCCATTGTAACACCCTGTTTGAGTTACTTACAGCTTTGCTAAACTTTCTATTTTGGATGAAATTTTTTATGTTGGGTGACTCCCTGAGGTTGAATTGCATTCATTCTTTCAGCTAAAATAGTTCAGTTGTTTCTGAGTGTGTCGGGGTGCAAATTAAGTGGGATTTTGGCAGGTTGTAGTTACCAGGAAGTGTTGTAAAATTTGATATTAACAGGCATACACTTCTCTGCACTGAGACACACGCAGATGGATAGGAAAATGCCAGAGACTGTTTGATCAGCTGCCTCTCACAATTTGACTGGTAGAAAGCTAAGAAAACTGAAACAGTGTGAGTCACTTGCTGCCTTTCCAGAGAGTAAATCCAAGCATCACCTGTCCATTCAGGATTTAATTTGCAGTGCAGATGTACTGAGCTATTCACCTACATAATAAATCAAGCAGTGAAGAAGACAGAATGACTGCCAACCCATATGGATGGTAGCTTGGTTCATTTGTTACCCATGGATGTGTGTCCATTGCAAAACCAGAAGGCATTCCTCTTCTGTAGGATTAAAGTAGTCTGCAGGCCAGAATATTTAGTGTTTTAACCCAAGGTATCAATGTGCTATGGCTGGATTCTTAGTACAGATCATCCTGATAGGGGGCTGACTGTTGCAGTTTAGATGAACTGAGTCACATGGTCATGGTGAAGGCTTCGCAGAAGTTCTGTAGCTTGGTGATTTCAGCAGCTAGCAGAAAATTAAAAAGCTGCCTGTGCCATTGCTACATGTTCGTACTCTCTCCCTGTAAATACAAGAATGCCAGATAGTGGGGTCATCTGCGGGGAAGGCAGGCAGGGCCAGAGGCAGCCCCCACTTCAGTGCCTTGCATACAGGGCCCAGAACAACCCTCCACCACACTGCAGGCCCCACCTCATCTCTGCTCCACCACTGCCCAGCTCCCGCTCCAATCCTTCCCTCAAACCCTGCCCCCTCCCACCCCACCCTGCCACTTACCACACCCCCTCTCCCAGGCAACACGAACCAGGGGATTACTGGGGGTGGGGAAGAGGCTGGCACAGGGCTACAGCTGGAATTGGCCCTCCTGTCACCTTGGCAGCAGGAGTCAGAGTAGTCTACCTGCTCTGACCTAACCACCCTCTCCCAGGCTGCTGCACGCTGCCACAGTGAAGCTGGGAGAGGGTAGTGGGGTGGGATGGAGCAGAGTAGACTGCCAGGTCACTCTGGCTCCAGCCACCACAGTGAGGGTGTGTGTTGGGGGGGGAAGGTGACCCCTGCTTCCGCTTCAAAACAGGCACCTCCCCCACAGTAATCCCCCAGGCTCTCTGGGTCCTGTCCCTAGCATAGCTTGGAGTGGCCACCATTGAGGCTTCCCAAAGTACAGGACCTGGGGCAGCCCTACAAAGTATTCGTTACGCAGTCCGGTGTCCAGAAATCAACACTTTCCTGACTAGCAGCTGCCAAGCTGCTATTCAAAGGAACAACTACAATTCACTCTGTTAATTGCACCAGCGTCTCAGCTTTTGTTGTTTCCATGTTTACCTTACCAATAAAGCAGACCCCACACACCCATGCTTGGAATAGAGACACTCAGACACCAGGGGCTCAAGAGCCAAATTAGCAAATACTGTTACCCAGGAGTCACCATAGTGCAAATTCATTTTTTCATTTTCAATAGTACTATGGTTTCATATTTCAACAGTATGAGAGGAGAAAAGGTCGGTTGTTCTTTCAATGTGTATGTGTAATTCTCACAGCAAAATGACTGACCAGGTACTATTTTATCAACTGTAACTGGACAGTAACTTAATAAAAGCAACCTGACTTGTGACTAACTTAGCTTGATTAATAATTAAATCCCAGCATTTTAGTATGTGCTGCAAAAGCTGCAGGGGATACACTAAAGGGCCAACTGTGGCTCACAAGCCTAAGTCTGAATATTGCTCATTTAGAGATAATCAACTTGGAACCCTGCCTAATCAAGCATACTGTGTTATACAGGCTATTACCTGGGGTTAGCAAAATATGGGGGGCATGAAAATAACTAGCATGAGAGAGATTATGTGTAGGAAAAATTAGTCTTTTACCAGTTTCCCCAGGGCTGTTAAAATTCCAGTGCTGATGCTGTGTCTAAAGTTAATTTCTGGAGGGGACTTGCTGCTGACCTGTAGAGTGTGTTCCATGGCAAATGATGGGTGTTTCAAGAGAAGATCTTTCAGCTGCTGAGATACCATTTTTCCTAAGGCAGGCAGGCTAGGTTCCCCTGAGAAAGCCATGCTGCTGTAACAAATTAAGTGCAATACAAAATATTTAGGCTAAAAATAACAGTGAACGGCTGGAAAATATTATGGGCACATTGATTTGGAAGTCCCAAGTTGTATTCATAATTGAGGCTAACAGAGTGGAAGTGCGAGTGTATGATTTGTAACACAGTGCAGGCTTCAACAGTTTCAAAACACGAACTGTAGTTCATCTCAATGGCTGCCCAGAAAGCATTCAGTGTGATAAAATGGGGTTACCCGAGTGGTGCTCGACTTTGTTTTTCCACACAATCCTTCTTAGTAGCAGGCTCTTCACTGACTGAATGTAGTCTGGCAGAGTGCAGTGGGGTGCAATTTCTCCTCCAATTTCATCAGCAAGAGCATGACAGGAACTAACTGGTAGCTAATACTTAGCCCAACCAAGAGAAATGCACTGGCAACTTGCCAGGATCCTCAGGACCACATCCACTTTTGCACAAATCAAGTAAATGATAGCTATCTTCACCTTGAATGAAGAAGTGCATCCTGTGGAGGCAACAGACCCCTACCTGGAGTGCATTATCCTACCTTTCAGATCAAGGTGAAGCATGCCCAACAAGCCCTATTGTCTCAACTTTTAGACCCACATGGGGAGTGATCCAGAACTCATTAAAAAAACGATGGTAGGACATTTACAGATTTCAGAGGACTTTGGATCAAGTTCTAGAGCACAAATTTGCAATGACTATTAGATAGGTCAAAACATTCAAAATTATAGTTAGCACAAATTTGGACTCTGCTGCTCAGAAGCATGCGATGTGCTTTCTGTGCCTGTCTCTGAGAGCTCACAGTCTAGGACAAATATCCTAGTTATGTAGCATAGTAATTTTCAGCTTGTGCTGATAACATACTTTTGATGTTAGGTGATCCATAATCCTGAGTACAAGTGATTTTTAATAGTACTGACAGTTTTATTTCCATCAAGCTTTCAAGGGAGTAGAGATAATAGTAAGGCGATGCCTCTTAACGCCAACTTTATCACAGGAATCTGCTATAAGAAAGTATTTATTAATGGCCTGGGACCCTGAGCTTTTGTTCATGATTCCCTTATAACCCTCTTGCCTCAGCTGGGTTGGCTTGAATCAAAGGACAGTACCGTTTCATACGCTTGTTCCATTAATGACTTGGATAAACACTTCAAAGAGTGGGACTGGCTCATTATGTTCCTGTGGGGGGACCTCCAGCCCTGTCTCTCTTCTAAAGGCTTCCAACCCTTAGTCAGGTCTCTGTGGCCTAGTCAACATTGCTTAGTCCAGACTCCATGGTCTAGTCAATGTTGGCAGGTCAGTGCTCCTCCTCCGATGGGCGTCACAGCATAGGGCTAGGGGATCCTGAGACCTCCCTCTCCACCAGGCACCAACCCAGGGCCCTGTTGGTGGTGGGCATGTCCCCAGCCACCAGCTCAAACAGCAAATCCTTCTGCAACATGCCAAACTCATGGGCAGCCTCCTGGCTCCCTGCCCTGGGCTACTTCCTACCCTGTCTAGGTGTAACATGCAGCTCAGGTGCTGACTGCTCCCCCTGCGGTGGCTGCTGCTCTCCAACTATAGCAGGAGCTTCTCCCCTGGTGGACAGCCCCCGCAGATTAGCCTCCCTGGCCTTTACACTCAGGCTGCAGTTGGAATATACCTAGCAGGCCTGCAGGGGAGGGGCCTTCTCCACCCAGCAAACCTGGCCCCCAAGGCCCAGACCAGTATGGGGTTGATACACCCCATCCCAGTTTGTTGATCTAAGAAAGGCAGAATGGATTGCGACAAATTATATTTAGCTGAGGTGGACTGAATGGTAGCTAATATTAAATATCCTTTGATGTGGAGCAAGGCATGAATGTTGAGGGAATTATATGACTTAAAATGAAAACAAATGCGGTATTCATGAACAGCACATTGAAATTCATTATCCATTTACTGGTCCAGTAAAATTTAAAATTTAAGGTACTCTTTAGTTGCTAGTTTTTCTCTTGACCCTCATGCAGCACATAGGAAACAATAATCCTAGCTGCTGGGCAGAAACAGGAATGTTACGAGTAAAATAATCACTTCACATACAGGCACAAAGAAGATAGCTGCAAAATGCTTGCACTCTACTTTAAAGGCCTCTTCACACGACCGAAATTTTGAAACTCAGGATTCAGAGCACAAAGATTACGTCTCTACTGCAACTAGACACCAGAGGCCAGTCTTTCAGGTGACTAGGGCTTGGGCTAAAGGACTGTTCTCTTGCAGTGTAGATGTTTGGGCCCAAATTGCAGCCTGGGCTTGGGACTCCAACACTTCACAGGTACTGGAGTGTGGACTCCCACCCAAGCTGGAATGTTTTCTATATAGCAGTTAAACTGCCCCCTTTGCCCAAGAGCCATGAGCCCAGTTAGCTAGTATGGACCTGCCCAGGGTTTTTCATGGCCATATAGGCATTCCTAAAGAGTCTGTAGAAACTTGTGTAATGCCAAACAGACCAGGGTTGCCACCCCCAGGGATAGAACCTATGAGCATAGGGTCTAAAGCCCTGCATTCTACCACCTGAGCTAAAGGCCAGCTGGGTGGCTCTCAGCTGAGGCTGTAGAGTGGAGACTTCACTCACCCCAGATGAGGTCTCAGTGTACGCTGGGTACTACACTTGGAATGGTACAAAAGTCTCATTCATGACATGTTGGAACAATAGGTGATTAGTTTGTTAAATAATACCCTTTTAAAGTCCTCAGTTTGTTAAAGAAAGTCACTGTAAGAACAGCTGAATTCTGTTGTTCCATACATTGACGACAGACTGTTAGCCAGCACAGAGTATAAAAGGAGCCCTGCTGTCAGCTGACCAGTACCTAAACTGATATTGTCCATTCATTTTAATGTGGATTTGACAACTGGTGGGGTCCCTTACTTGTGTGGGAAGCAACTAGGGCCACGGTCAAATCCATTTCAGGTCCTTGCTACCTGGCACAATTTATCTATCAAACACAAAATGCTCATGAGTTATAAAGAAAGTAATTCTCCTGACCAACAGGAGCTGCAGTCACCAGAGGCTTTTCCCTTGCCTGTCCCATCCCTCCCTTCTTGGACCATGGGAAAGCCCTTAACCCTTTCACGGCAGTGACACCTGTCACAGGGATTTTCAAATGCAGGAAAGGTAGGATGACTGAGATACTCTTCTTTTGACATAGATACAAACCAGGTCTACCTAGGTACTGTCTAATTTGGGGTTTATGGAGAATGGTTGACATTACTAGTGTCATCTATTATGACTGGCCTTTAATCAGTCAGAGCCCCTTGAAAATAAGCATAAAATGGCATAAATATTGTTCTTCAGTTCCAAAGGTGTCATCTAAACTTCATCACTTTGAGAAGCCGTGCCGCTCCTGCTCTGTAACACGTGCTATTACACTAAGTATTATCTATAAGCATATTTGCATCTCCAGATTGCTTGTGGTGCTTGATAGCCAAAAGCTCCAATGAGGGTCAGTTCTGACCCTCACAATCTAAGATAAGTAATGGAGCTGGTTAAAAAAATTCCATTCAATGTTTTCAGTGAAAAATAGCTTTCTTTGGTCAAAAATGGAAATTCCTGCAGAAAATGGCCATTTTCCATGACAAAATTTGGCAGGGCTTCTGTATACAACAACAGCTGCCTCTTGTCATTTGCTATACATGCTAGTGCACATTTTCAGACAGAAAGCAGCTATGAAACCCACACAGCTACAGGATGAACCTTTCTAATCCAGAACTCTTTCATCTGGCAAACTCTAATCTGGCATGACTTTAGTTATCCGGAATACCACTTATCAAGGGTGTGGCCGAGTTTGTTTACAGCCACCAGTCCTGGCTCTCAGTGTTCTGTGCTGTTATTTAGCTGTAATTTATCCCAAATGTCTTCCAAGAACTCAGGAAGCAGTAGAAGTGTTAGTAATGTGCTAGAAAATATTGACCTCCTGTCATCCAGCAAATTCTCTCATCCAGCACCAGTCAGATCCTGAGCGTGCTGAACAAGAACATTTCAACCTGTATACATCTTCAGGCCAGATCACCTCAAAAATAAAATCTCTTGTTTGAATCATTTCTCATATCTCCATCAAGAAATTACCTGCACAAAGCAGTTAGCTCAAATGAGCCTATAGCAGAAAGCAACAGAAGCATAAACTGCTTCTCCACAAAAAATCAATGCTCAGACACTCACAGTACTAGTGATTTCAACCAGGCTTGCACATAAAGAGCAGAAACGAGATCAGCATTCCATAGCAATGGGTGCTATGCAACCAGTGAATAAGGCAGTGAGAAACTGCATTTGCTCTAAAATACTTGTAATCTAAATTGACAAGACACAGACATGGAGAAGACGATCATTACATGCATTTTCACAGAGACACCAAAAGGTAAAGTGACCTGCCCATGGTTAAACAGGCAGTCTGTAATGGAGTGGAGTGGGAACTGAACACAGTGAAACCTGGGGCTGGTCTGAGCAATCACAGCAGTATCTATGGTTGAGAAGAAGCCTGAAGGTTTTAGGAGATCTGTATTTGTGTATTCTGTCTTCCAGAGTCCACAGCCACAGAATTGGATGGCTACTGGTACTTCCCACAAAGACAGCAGCATGCTGCCTAAGCAGGATCAAAGTGAGCTTCAGAAAGGTGATCCAAAAGAACTGACTCACCAGTGGTGAGGACAGGGTAACTTTTTCAGCCCTTCCTAAATCCAGCTCAGAATTCCGCTTTCTATGCTTATGGGTGGGAGCACCTTCAGCTCCCCTCCAAAGTGGGTTGTCTTGTGTGTATCTTTCATGTGAAGCAGCAAGGGGTCTGATAATTTATTTCCAACAGTGCTCAAGGAAAAAGGCCTCTTGTGCTCAGTGTTGTACACACTCTGGCTACATCTACACTAGGCAAAGCGTAACTACGCATTTGCTGTAGCTAGAATTGCTTATTTGTGCTTGGCTAACTTGGCTGTCCATACTGGGGAAGGTCAACAGGAGCGTTTCACCTTTCTGCCTCCCTTATTCCTTGCATCTTGCAAGGAGTACAGGACTGCAAGGACTGTGAGCCCGAGAGGTTGATTTCGTGTATCCACACTAGACTCACGAAATCAAACTCCAGAAGACCGACCCTAAGCGGTGTTGATCTTCCAGGCTAGTGTAGATGTAGCCAGAGTGAAGGTTGATCCACAAAGTTCACAATCTAGTGAAAACATTTAATTCTCTAGGCATTGTGTAAAACTACAAGGACAGGCTGGACCAATTAGAAAACAAAACAAAAGAGAAAAATGTGACTTGTTTCCCACTGGGGATATGGATATATTTTTGCAGAAGACTGAACAAATAAATTAGTGGTTTCTTGTCCGATAATATGAATGCTCCCAGGAACACTGGTGGTCCCAGTGAAGTCATCTGGATGGGGATGTAATGCAGAGCAGATGTGCAAGTGCACAAAGAAAAGCTAGAGAGAGCCAAGACTTTCCTGAAACTCCCCCCAGACTTCTATGACAATGATCTGCTTAAATATTATTGTTGGCATGGCTAATACAGCAGCCTTCCCCACTCAGCTTCATACTTCAGCATCAAGCCACAGGCTCAATTCATTAAAAGAAGATTTATTGATGTTAGAGGGTTTTGCTATCGATCTTGGTTTCATGAGAAGGGCTCCGTCCTCTATTATGCATGTGGTTTACATGGGGGGACAAAAAGAAAAAAAAATCAAGGCAGAGGCTGAAGTTTATAATGAACAGGTTCTTGTGGTGTGAATAGATTAGTATGGAAGTTAGATGTGACATTGGGTGGAAAAAAATGCAGCTTCCACTTGTCCATTGGTGTCTTGATATGCATGGCCGCGCAGAGCTTGGTGTGGATCTTTGCTACTGTGCTCTGATTGCCAAAGAACGTGGCAGAGAGTGGATGTAACCAGTCTCACTTGACTTCCATATCCTCCAAAATGCATCCATCCTGCTCCATCTTTGGGGGCTGCCAGTTAGTGATCTGTTTTTGCTAAGCAAGTAATTGCCTGCGTGCATTGGAGTTCACTCCCGTGTGTGGGTTAAGAACATAAGAATGGTCATACTGGGGTCAGATCAGTGGTTCATCTAGCCCAAGAGCCTGTCTTCCAATAGGATGTTTCAAAAGGAATGAACAGAATATGGCAATTATCAAGTGATCCATCCCCTGTCATTCAGTCCCAGAACCTGGCAATCAAGATCATAGGGACTCCCAGAGTATAGGTGACCCTGGATGGTCTGAACCTCCACAAATTTATTCAATTCTTGTTTGAACCCAGTTATAGCTATGATTTTCACAACACCCCCTGGCCACAGGGTGGTTGTGTGGTCTGAAGTATTTCCTGGTGTTTGTTTTAAAACTTGCTGCCTCTTAATGTCATTGGTGGATGCCTGGTTTTTGGGTTATATGAAGAGGTATATAGCTATTCCTTATTCAGCCTCCACATCATGATTTCATAGACAGCTATCATCTCTCCCCTTGGTCATCTCTTTTCCAAAGAGAACACTCCCACTTTTAAAAATCTTTCCTCATATGGATGCTCTTCCATGACTGTAATCATTTTTGTTCTTCTCTGTACTTATTACCATTTTGAGTATATCTGCTTTGAGAGGGTGACCCGAATTGCAAGCAGTATTCCAGGTGTGTGTATTGCAGATTAATATGAGGGATTAGGATATTTATTGTTTCATTATCTATGCCTTCCCTAAAAGTCCCAACCTTGTTAGATGTTTGAGTCCACTGCACATCAAGGAGCTGCTGTCACAGAGCTATCTACAATGACCCCAAAGATCTTTTTAAATGGTCACAGCTAATTCATGCCCCATCCTTTCGAATGTGTAGTTAGGGTTCAGTTTTCCAATGTTTTGCATTTATCAACACTGAATTTCATCTGCCACCTGGTTGTATAAGATCCCTTCACAACATGCTTTCGATGTAACCGTGTTGAGTAATTTTTATATCATCTGAAAACTGTTTACACTTTTTCGAGAACATTTACGAATATGTTGAACAGTGCTGGCCCTAGCACTGATCCCTGGGGGAAACCACAGCTAACCTTTATACACTCTTAATATTGACCATTGATTCCTGCCTCATGCTTCCTGCCTTTAACTAGTTTCTGACCCACAAGAGGACTTTCCCTTTTATTCTACAACTGCTTGCTTTGGTTAAGAGTCTTGCTTGAGGAACCTAGCGACTTTTTTTTTTTAAGTTCCATGCACACTATCCTTCAGATCAGCTTTGTCCACATATTTGACCATCCCCTCAGAGAATTCCAATAGATTGCCAAGGGAGGATTTCACTGGATAAAAGCTGTGTTGAAACTTCCCCAACAAATTATGTTATTCGCTGGCTATTAAATCTGTGCTTCACTATAATTTCAACCAATTTGCCTGATCCAAAATTAAGCTTACTGGTCTCTAATTGTCAGAATTGCCTTTGAAGTCTTAAAAAAAATTGGCATCACGTTAGCTACCTACCAGGCATCTGGTACAGAAGCTGATTTAAGCTGTAGATTACATAGTACAGTTAGCAGTTCTGCAATTTCATGTTTGAATTCAGTCAGAACTCTTGGGTGAATTCCATTATGTCTTAGTGACTTGTTACTGTATTTCTCTGTGTGGCCAAAACCACCTCTGACATCTCAGTTTGAGACAGTTCCTGAGATTTTTCACTTACAAAGAATGTCTCAGCTGGGGGAATCACCCTCACATCCGCTACAGCAGGGGTCAGCAACCCACGGCACGTGAGCCAATTTTCATCAGTACATGAGACAGGAGCTCAGCTCCACCCATTCTCTCCCATACAGTTGGGAACTTGTTCAAAACCAGCCACCTGTGGATTAACAAGAGACCAGCTAATGCCACCAACTACCACCTAAAATGGTAAAGCTTTGTGTCTTAATTTATTTCCCAATCAAGCTGTTGTAAGTTGAACTATTACTGACTGAAAAGTATCACCAGCACTCAAACTCTCCATAGAAGTCAACAGGTCAAATTTTGGCACTCCACATTGGAAAGGTTGCTGACCCCGTACTACAGGGACGGCCAATTCAAAGAATTTATTTAGTTTGTCTGCAATGGCCTTCTCTTCCCTTGTGTTCCTTTAACATCTCAATTGTCCAGTGGCCTCCCAGAATGTTTTGCAGCCTTCCTGCCTCTGAGGCACTCCTTTGCTGTTCATGTGAGCTTTTTGTTAATTGCTCTTCACATTTCTTTTGGCCTGATTAATTATAACTTTGACGCTTGACTTGCCAGAGTTTGTGCTCATGGGCAGTGGATAGAATAGGCCAGGGGAGGTCCACCCCTTGTGCAGACACAGCAGGTTGCAGGTTTGTCAGAGAAAGATTTTGCTTTACACTGTGCCCCCTGCAGGCTCCAGGAGCGCTGAGGAAATGGTATGTGCTACTCAGATTCCTGAATTTATTAATAACCTCCATGGACCCATGGGAGATTATGGATGAGGCCAGGAAACTGTGCAACTCATACTCTCTCTCAGCAACCCTGGAACCTGCATGGGCCTGAGCAAAGGGTCAGGTTCTTTCTGAAGAGAAGAGCTTTTGAATTTTCCTGCAGGGTGTTTTGGCATTTGTGGAAGAAAGAAGCAGCTGTGGCAGCTCCAGACAGCCAGCTCGCCTGCCAGGTCCTCCAAGCAGGTTGGGGTGATGCTCATGGCTCCCACTAACCTCTGGCTGTTGCAGGAGACAGGGCTGTGGCCACAGTGTGAGGTTGCGGGGCTAAAGCTGGGATCAGTCTCCCCCAGGTGCAGCTCCACTCACTGCCTCTGTTTATGTGCTTTCTATTTTCCTTAGCTGGATTAGAGAGTTCCAGTTTTCAAAAGCATAGCTTTTATCTCTAGTGTCTTAGCTTATAGTTGTGGGGGAGGGATAGCTTGGTGGTTTGAACTTTGGTCTGCTTAAACCCAGGATTGTGAGCTCAGCCCTTGAGGGGGCTATTTAGGGGTTTGGGGGAAATAGATTTAACAAAAACAAAAAATCTGTCAGGGTGGTGATAGGTCCTGCTGTGAGGGCAGGGGACTAGACCTGATGACCTCTGAAGGTCCCTTCCAGTTCTGCAAGATAGGTTGTTTAAACCAACTCTGATGGTATCACTTTCCAGACACAGTTATCGGTGTAAGCTAGCAAGTGAGAGTGTGTAAACCAGTGTCTTTACAAAAGAAATGTTAAAAAATATATAATTTCTAGGACAAAAAGACAGTCAAATTATCTGAAATTGTACCTTCCAGTAAATTTTGTCTTGGGTGTACACAACAGCTGTCCTTCAACAATGTCAGTGCAGAATGCAGCAAAGCTAGCACTGAACTTGCCCATATGAATATACAAAGACTAGTATCTCCTTACTGACTGGAGATACTATAACCATATGCCAATATACTTTTAGTACAAAGTTTTGGTTTTGTTGCATCACATATATATTAATTTAGGTAGCCAAGGTTTCATCTTACTCTTTTTTTCTCCTTAGGCCTGGAGGTCTCCCAACAGAAGCCTGCCAATCCAGGAGCATTCTGCTGACATCCTGGTCATCATCTCCCAACAGAGCTATCAGCAGGAGATACTCAAATACATTACATGAGATTTGTATATCTTTTGCCAACAGTTCTCGGCAATGTAGACAGCCTTAGAGCTACAAAGTTTTATAAGCTGCAGCGACATAAGTTTGACAACATGGTATGTCCACTCTAATGAGACCGTCATACTGAGGCAGTCGTGTAGAGATGGGTGAAACCTGCTAAATGTTTTCTGAAAACATTTATTCACATATTTTAAGCCAGTTTATTTGAACTGTATTCATGCTTCTTTGTGGTTCACGTTCTATTCACAGCCACATGGACATCTGAGGAGCCAGAATGTTTGCAGTAAATTATAATGAAAAGAAAGTGTGAGGTAAAAGACTTCCTGTTTTTCATTCAAATGATTTATGCTTCTCTTGTGTTCAGGAACTGCTTTCCAGAGGGCCTGCAGGTGTCCCAGGGCATGCTAGACTTCTCAGCATCTGCTAGCCTTGCCAAACAAAAATTGTTGGCACTGTTCACTGAGAGGGAGATTTTGAATTTGATGCTGCCAAGGCCAAGACTATCAGGGCTTCAGAAAAAAGGACTAGATAAATAATCGAGGATAAGATCCATCAGTGGCTATTACCTAGACAGGGGTAAGGAGGGTGTCCTTGGCCTCTGTTTACCTGAAACTGGGCATGAGCGACTCGGGATGGATCACTTGATTATCACCTGTTCTCTTCATTCCCTATGGGGCACTTGGCATTGGCCCCTGTTAGACAATATACCGGGCTAGATGGGCCTTTGGTCTGACTAATATGGCCACTTATTTTCTTTAGGATTGACCTACAATTAAAAGTTTTACCAGGTTAACTATGTTGGTTAGAGATATGATTTTTTTGCCAACAGCTACATCAGTGAACACCGTAGTGTCAGTTTTATAAAGGTGCCATATAATTTATTTCATTTTCACAAGCCAGAATAAGCTATACAGGTTGAATCACATTAATCCAGCACCCTCAGGACCTGATTGGTGCTGAACAAGAGAATTTGCTGAACCACAGGAGGCCAATATTGTCTAGCACACTACCAGCACTTCCACCATGTACTGGGCTCTTAGAAGATACATATGGGTAACTTACAGCTAAATAACAGCACAGAACACTGACAGCCAGGACTGGTGGCTGTCAACAAATTTTATGGGACCATGGGAAACTGCCACACCTATGATAAGTGTTAGTCCAGCTACTTAAAATTATGACAGATTATGGATGTTGCTGGACAAGAGACTGCCAGACTAGAAAGGCTCAACCTGTACCACTTTAATATATGCAGAAAGGCTCAAGAAGTGAATATTCGTTCTGTAAACCTGAATATGAGAATTACACTCATCCAGAGAGCTAGGAACAGAAACTTCATGTGCAAAGCTGGCCACCATAAAGTCCAAATACCAAAAACTGGCAAATTGCTCAATCTATAGGCCAAGAAGCTATTCAATGAATAATTTTAATAATCCAAATTACTGCTGGAAAGTCAGTCTACATGTGGACAGTTCAGAGAGAAATAAAAGTCAAAACTCAAAGATGTTATTTATTGCAAACTCTGCTCAGCTCTAATCATATATGTAAAACTAACCTGCTAACCCAACTGTAGCTGTTTAGCCACACTAGACAGGAAGACTGCTAGCCACAGCAGACCCACAACTCAGCAGCAAAACATGATTTTAGTAGAATATGTGATAGCTACATACTTACCCGTGTTGTTTCTTGTATTGTGAGAGTGTAAGGTTAACATGTGCCTCAACTGCAATTCACTGTTGATACAATATTATACACAAAACATCTTAAAAAGAACATTAAAGTTGCAAAGTAAAACACTTAGACATTATGAAATACTGGAACTAAAGTTGCCTGGACCACCCCAGTACAGCATCTTAGTGCATTATATGTGTGTTATGGCAGTCTTAATTACATGGTCACATTCAATTTTTTTGCATAGAGCTCTAAATCTATTGCACAGGATGAACAATACCAAATAGTGGTGGGATGTCCACCCACACAGGACTGGAAGGGATGGGCCAATTAACTCCACAGCTGCGCTCATGAGGAGAAACCAAGAGGCAGACTCAGCTAGGTCTCTAGTTTGCAGAAGAGAAGACTGAGGGCGATTTGGAAGCGGGTGAGTCGACTGGAAGGCTGAGTTATGAAGAGAATTCTGCCGTTCCTTGTGTGGGAGGAGCCACAGAAACAGACAAGATACAAGAGACATCAGAGAGTGCAGTGCCTGGACAGAGCTAATTTTCAGGATGACCAGGAGGCAGCACCACCAGCATTGCACAAATGAGCAGCTAGTCAATATTTTGTTTTCCTGTGTTCAGTGCGTGGCCTCAGCCCTTATTCACTGCGTGCTATTTCAATGATCTTCTTAAGAGAGGAATTACTGGTTTCCTCACAGGGTTTTCTATGGTGCTCATCACTGCAGTATGAGAGTGCTTCACAGATATTAGTGATACCTTCACAATAACCCTGTGAGGTAAGGCAGTGCTATTATTCTCTAGTTTACAGATAGGGAAGCAAGGCATAGAGACAAATAGACTTGCCCAAGGACACACACAGAAAGCTTATGTGGAGAAAGGAAGTTCAAACCACTGGAGCATCCTACCTTTCAGTTCCAGTTCCCCCACCTCTGCTTCCCCAACTCCTTGTCCAGCCAGTCCAAATTTCTGCCTCCTGTCTCCTATCCATCTCTTCCTCCCACTACCCCAGGTTCCAGTACTTGTCTCTCTTCCCAGGCTTCCCCTCCAGCCTGGGTCTCTCCCCATGGGATGGCACACCTTACGAGCGGTGCTGATCAAGGCCAACACCAATGGGCCCTCCAAATTGTTTCCATCCAGGGCAGAATACATCTTGTTATGTGCACCACCAATAGAAACACAGTGCCCATTGTGGGTGGCTGTGGGGCCTTTGCTGATCAGCTGGGCAGCACCTGAATCTCTTCTGGGTGGCCACCCAAGCCTTTAGCTTACAGGGAGGGCTGATCAACATCCCACCAGAGTCTCCTCTGCTGCTTCTCAGGAGCCACAGCTGCCTTCTTTGTGCTGCCAGCTGGGTCACTATCATGACTGCTCTTCCCAGGGAGACTACAAATGTTCCCACTCTCCAGCAATCTCATGCAGACTACCTCAGTGTCACTCCCTCAGTAGCTGGCAGGGGCACCTGGGCCTACCCTCCCTTCCAGGTTCCAGCTCAGAGACCCTCTCTACACAGTAGCACAGGTCCATTCTCTGGACCTTGCTGTCTTTCCCAGTGCTACTGCCATTCCTCCTGACCTTACCAACTCCTGAGGGTTTACCAGTCTCTTCTCTTTTCCAGCCACATCTCCCTCTTCCCAGGCAGCAACGGTAGCCTTTTCTATTGCAGGCCTCCTGACTTATCTAGGTTCTGCCTGTCTCCCATGGCTGAACTTCTCTTTAATTAGCTACCTCCAGGCTAAATCTCCCCTGTTTGGAGTCTAATGAGCTGATTGGGCTCACCTGGGCTACCTCTTGCTGGGGACAGGATGTAAATTGTGATTTGTTCAAAAGGCCAGATATGGGTGGATTCTCCTGAAGGTGGAAGAAAGTACATGCTTGACATAACGGTCACCACTTTCCTAATTTTAAGTTCCTGCTCCATAGCATGTAGGTGGTAGCGTGTTTTTACAAAGGCTCAAGAATTTTTTATTATTGGCAAAACATATTTACCCTCAGCCTTGTACTTAGAAGCAAATGACATTGTCCAGAAGAATTCAGCCTGGGGCAGACACCTAGCATACAAAATATCAGCCCACACTGTTAAAGTTTGGCAAGGTTATAAGAACTAAATTTAGCATCTGATCATAGGAAGTGTCAGACAACCTGAACAATAGGCCGTGCTGTACCTCTGCCTGTCACAGCACTTCAAGATTGTCTATACAATGTGACATTTGTAAAGGAATTGTCACACGTGGGATTCCAAAATTACTGAACAAATTGAAGGAGCCATCCGAGAGCCCATTCTGCTTTGAATAACCACAGGGGATCCCACCAGTTTTCCCTATGAACTTTCACTGGGATTAAATTGACTTCAGGAGCATCTCTGAGCCAAATAAATACCCATAAAGTGACACTGCACCAGTCAGTCTTTGAGGTGTCTTTGTGATTTTTGATGTCCTATGCGGCCCAAGCACCTGCACCCTCTGTACCCTGCCAGGAGAGGAGGGATGGTTGCTCAGCACAAGTCATGGGTTGCATCCAGGGATGTGGGAAAGGAGCAGGGCAGGAGGCTGGCAAGGGAACAGGCAAATTGAATGATGCAGCTGGCTGGAGGTCTGAGCCAGGACGTGGAGCAGGTGGAAGGGGAAGTGGCACAGCTGGCTGGAGTTCCAGGCCGGGAAGCAAAGCTGATGGAAGGGGAAGTGGCACAGCTGGCTGGAGCTGTGAGCTGGGAGGTGGAGCAGGGGCAGGCAGTCAGGGGACTGGGACCACTGGGGCCAGACGACAGAACAGGGGCCCCGTGCTCGGGGCTCGGGCTACCAGAGATGGCACTGCCTGTGGCCAATGCTGGCCCTTGGCACACACACCTTAGGGCACTACCAAATTTGGGGCACCACTGGATATTTATTGGTGCCCTATGCAGCTGTGTTTGCTGTATACCTAAAGATGGCCCCAGGGGGTTCCTATGGATTACTAGATTTACATCTTGTGCTAACTCTGTAATTCATGTACTAAGAATAATCCACTGATGAGAGCCAAGGTGACAACAAAAGTCCCTGGAGCTTATGTGGATGTGCTGGAGCAGGATGAGCAGAGGGCAACAAAAATGATTAAGGGGCTGGAGCACAAGACCTACGAGGAGAGGCTGAGGGTTTCAGGCTTGTTTGTTTTACAGAAGAGAAGACTTTGGGGTGATTTATTAGCAAACTTCAACTTCCTGAAGGGGAGCTCTAAAGAGGAGCGTGAGAAACTGTTCTCAGTGGTATCAGATGGCAGAACAAGGAGTAATGGTCTGAAATTGAAGAGGGAGAAGTGTAGGTTAGATATTAGGAAAAACTACTTTACCAGGAGGGTGGTGAAGCACTGGAATGTGTTTCCTAGAGAGGTGGTGGATTCTTCATCCCTCAAGGTTTTTAAGTCCCGGCTTGACAAAGTCCTGGCTGGAATGATTTAGTGCGGGTTGATCCTGCTTGAAGCAGGGGGTTGGACTAGAAGACCTCCTGAGCTCCCTTCCAGCCCTATGATTCTGTGATTCTGTGAGTTTTTCTGTTATACAAATAACTATTTTAAAACCATCAGCCCAGTTTTAGAAACAGAGAAGTGGGGACTTGGTAAAGGTGAACCGTTGAGTTGACAGTTATATATTCTGGGTCATTAACTCCTCTTTGCCAGTTTTTCTGTTTTAAGGGCTAACGCTCCCAAAGCTGGGTGCTTAAAATCAGAAACCAGGATGAAATCACACAAATACTGATTTAGACGCTTGAAGTTAATTCTGCTTGAAAACTTAGCCCCCAAAATACAGTCTCTGGTTTTCTGCCATTTCAGCCTCTTTGGTTCTATTTTTTTTAATCTATTTTTCACGGATGTCTGTTTTCCCTAAAGCTTCACTCCCATTGAAGGAGAAATGGGCACTCTGAAGTGGGCTGGCACAAAGCTTTAAAATAACAGCAATCTACGAGTTGAAAGAAGGATACAGCTGGAACCGGGGGGACCTGGCCTTAATGAGTTATTCATTTTATGGAAATAAGGCCCACACAGAAAACTCCCCACTAAATTCATGTTGGAAAGGAAGCAGTTAGGTACATCTTGAGAAGCAGGGCAAAGGTTCTGATCCAAAAGTCATTGGGAATCTTTCTACATGCAGATTTCAAAGCCCTTGCCCTTGTTTTTAGTGTTGTATCTCACCAAGTTATGACTGGATTTTGTATTGACATTGGGTTGGATGCTCTCCTCTGTTGTTATGAGTCACAGGGAATGGAAGCAGTTTCCTTATGAGACTTCTGCTGGGTAATGTGAAATCGATGTTCTCTGGCAGAGGTCTTGGGTTACAATCCCTAAACCTGGGGACTGCCAGTATCTGCTGGGCAGCAAGTGCATGAACACAGACCCCTGGCTGCTCACCACCTCTCAGCAGACACCCTCCAGTGGCAGGGGCTCACCCTACCTACAGGTGCCCTGGAAAGCCATTCCTTGGGGCTGTGAGAAGGTGAGGGGAGTCTTCTAAGATGGGGAGGGATGGAAGCTGTGGAAGTTTGAATCCGGGGTAACTGATTTCCCAAAACCAGTAGGGAACAACTGCGGGAGAAATGAGGCAGAGCAGCCCCACTTCCTCCACGTGTGGGACAGTTGCTGGGGGGTTTCTGTGCCATCAGGCTGCATATCTGTGTGCATGGGAGGGCTGCTGTGCATTTGGCTCTGCTCAGCTGCCATCTCTCCAGGCTCAGTTTATGGCTTCAAATTGTGCACTACAGCCCTGCTCTGGAGTCTGTTGATGTCAGTGGGAATCTTTCCACTAGCTCCAGCAGATGCTGGTTCTCACCTCTTTCTGTCTTCAGCTAGTGGCTCTGAACCTTTTCCAACAACGCTACCCCAATCAAGAGTTTGGTTTGTCTTGCATGCCCCCAAGTTTCACCGCCCTTAAAAGCTACTTGCTTACAAAATCAGAGAGAAAAATAAAGCCATTTCACAGCACACTAGAGCTGTGTCTACATGTGCACGCGACTTCGAAGTAGCGGCACTAACTTCGAAATAGCGCCCGTCGCGGCTACACGCGTTGGGCGCTATTTCGAAGTTAACTTCAACGTTAGGCGGTGAGACGTCGAAGTCGCTAACCTCATGAGGGGATCGGAATAGCGCCCTACTTCGACGTTCAACGTCGAAGTAGGGACCGTGTAGACGATCTGCGTCCCACAACGTCGAAATTGCCGGGTCCTCCATGGCGGCCATCAGCTGGGGGGTTGAGAGATGCTCTCTCTCCAGCCCCTGCGGGGATCTATGGTCACCGTGGGCAGCAGCCCTTAGCCCAGGGCTTCTGGCTGCTGCTGCGGCAGCTGGGGATCCATGCTGCATGCACAGGGTCTGCAACCAGTTGTTGGCTCTGTGGCTCTTGTGTTGTTTAGTGCAACTGTGTCTGGGAGGGGTCCTTTAAGGGAGCGGCTTGCTGTTGAGTCCGCCCTGTGACCCTGTCTGCAGCTGTGCCTGGCACCCTTATTTCGATGTGTGCTACTTTGGCGTGTAGACGTACCCTCGCAGCGCCTATTTCGATGTGGTGCCGCGCAACGTCGAAGTTGAACGTCGACGTTGCCAGCCCTGGAGGATGTGTAGACGTTATTCATCGAAATAGCCTATTTTGATGTTGCTACATCGATGTTGCTACATCGAAATAAGCTATTTTGATGTTGGCTTCACGTGTAGATGTAGCCTAGCACTGCAAAATTGCTTATGTTCTCATTTTCACCATATAATTATAAAATAAATGGATTGCAATGTAAGTATTGTACTTATGTTTCATTGTATAAAAGTTGTGTAGAGGAGAATTAGCAAGTCATTGTAAGAAAGTTTAGTTTGTACTGACTTCACTTGTGTTCTTTTATGTAGACTCCTGTAGAACTAGGCAAATATCGATGTGAGTTGATGTACCCCCGGAAGACCTTCAGGGGGCACATGTATCCCTGGATCACTGTATCACAGGACCACTGACTGAGATGACTTTTGAATCTGAAAGATGAAGGACAACATTTTCAAAGCTGGTGCATAAAGATTAGATGCCCTGCTAAGTGATGATTCTCAGAGGTGCTGAGCGCCCAACAGCCAACAGGGGTGTCCAGCACCTGTACAGTCTTGACAGGGGGCATATTCTTAGAGGTGAGGAAAGTGCCTATAATCTGCTCCCAGGTAAGTGGCAGGCTCTTGGCATATTGCCTGAGACAAGGGTACCTCTGTGCAAAATGTTGAGTGCCCAGCCTCTACTCCACAGGCACAGACTGGCAGGTGCAGGTAAGTCACACCACACTTCTCACTAGCCCAGCAGCTCCCAGAGAGGGCTGCGCAGTGTGGTGTTTCCCCCTGGTATGTGGTTTGAAGAGTCATCCAGCAGACTGTGACTTAAGTGACCTCAGTAATGTGAGCAGACAGCTCTGCTCACACAACACTCTCACGGTCGATGGATGGAAGAGCCCTATGAAGACAATTAGCATGTGTGCGCACACACACACACACACACACACACTGCGACCTTCACAGGAGCAGGGAGAGGTTTTGCCTTGCAGAATGTTGTGGCGAATGCTTTTTCAAGAAATAAAAATGAGGCACAAAGGGAAAAAAACCCACCTGTAATAATAAGATGTTGCAGTGGGGTCCCTTCCTCTTGAGTGGGGCGGGAAGACATTTTGCCTCACCACAGTGATTAGTAGCTTATGGGGAAGCTCTGGCCCTCTGGAGCGGAGGGGAGAGGAGGGGAGGGGACAGCGGGTACAAAGTCTGACTCACAGTCTCCTAGCTAGTGCAGACACCAACTAACAGTTGATGGCAACACAGCCTTCTGGCTGGGCTAAGCCACCAGCACAGCACAGACCTTCCAGCCAAAAGGAGAGTTTGTCTGCCACACCAGGGCTGGGATTAGCAGCAGGGAAGCAGGGAATCTAGCCATACCCTGCTCTACCAGGTCCCAGTCCAGGGCTGGCCCCGCTGACTTAGTGGCAATCTAACTGAAACACATTCACTGGTTCCTCGGTAGCAAAACCAGACTGAAATCTGATAATCCCGAGCAACTTCTTATCACAGTCTGGGTGCAGGGCCCAAAAGTCCTCTATCTCCTAGTGGTAGCTGGCAGCCAGCAGTTCTCACAGCTCCTTGGGACACTTGTCTGGAGGTAGTCCTGGCAGCTCCTTGGGGCACTTGTCTGCCTCCTCTGACCACAGGGTGCAGTCCACTCAGGGCCTAGTTTAGGATCCTGTTGAGATCTCAGCTCACTGGGAGAAACGGCTGGTCCCTCCAGTGCTTCAGCAGCAGATGAGCTCCAGGGTTCTCCTTTTATACTGCCAGCCCTGAGTACTTCCAGTGAAGGGGCTTGGGTGCATTTAGCTCTGCCTGCCAGAGGAAGTGAAATGGTCTCTCCCTTCATGGTTTGGAGAGGCTACTCTGCCTCACTATGTCATAATATCTTCTCCAGGCAGATCTCAAAATATTTTCCAAGGTGGGGATTATCTGTGTCTGGCAGATGGGAAAGCAGAAGCACAGAAAGCTTAAGCGACTAGCCTCTAGTTACAAAGTAAGTGACACATCTGAATCCAGAAATAATCTGAGAGTGAGGTCACTTATACTCCTGAAACCTTGGAATAGGTGGATGGAAAAAAAAGCTGTGGAGAACATTCCTCTCTCTTCACCCCCTCACAAACCTAGGGCTGGGTTTGCTACAAATGTGGCACCCGGGACAAGTTTGCTGAGCTCACACACTTCTCAGCCAGCCTGGGGACAAATTTTAAGAAGACCTGGATTAAGGTCAGAAGCCAGCTGGAAATCAGGCAAAACTTGGTGATCCTGGCAAAATTTCTCTCAGCTTTCTGTTCAACAGAAATTTAAAGGAACACTTACAGGGATGAGAGAGACAGAGAAGTTCAGATTCCACAGAGGACAGTGTTGTACAATGAACTCCATGCTTACTTCATTCACCTCTACTGGGGCTGCCAACTGCCTGACTCCCCTCCCTTGAGAGAGAAATGCCCAAGCCTCAGCTCTCTTCCTCCAGAGGTGTGATCCAAGACTTATAAAGGTTTATTAAACCATTTTATGTTGCTCCACTGTAAAGCCATTCAGCCTAACTTACAACAATCCCTTTTCCAGCTATTCTCTAGGTTCCCACAGCCATGCAAAATAAACTCATTTGGTTGAATATTACCTCTTTTTCCATCTGTCTGAGATTTCTTACTTATAAAAGTGGACTTCATATTTTCCCCCTAAACAAGCTTCTGGCAGTAAATTTGCCTCTTCCAGAACAGGATTCAGTTGCCAAGGGAGAAGGTTCTAATTGTGTAGTTACTGGAATGCCAGTGGGAGCATAGGTCACTTTCTCAGGGCTGAGGCATGGTGGTGTGGTGGCAAGGAGGGAACCCCGGATGCCTTGTGGGACACAGTATGATACAACATTACGTCTTAGGAGATCATGACAAGGCCCCGTTAGCACAATCCTTGAAGGCCCTCACTGTGCTGGTTCACTGCCCTAAGGGATGCAGGATGGGCTTACCCAGAGTGAAATTTCTCCAGGACACAGGGACTGGCCACTTCCAATCTTGTGAAATTTGCTATAGGATCCAGGCAAGTGATGTTATAGTCAGACCCTTGGTTTCATGTTTTTTGCCAAAGGTGGCCAGTTAAAATGGCCACTGCCAAATCCTCACCTAATTACCCCACCAGCATGAGTTGCGTGCAAGCTCAGGCTGGCGGGAGCAGAGTGGCACGCTCATCACAATGGTGGTCTCCACTCAGGATACCAGACAAAACCATGTCTGACTTTGCCTCAGTACCAGGGATGGCAAAACCTTAGCAAAAGCATCTGTCCAGACTTATCGTGGACAAATGGCTCACCTCCCCACAGTCTGAGTAGCCCATGACACCTTGCAGATGCCCCAGGGCTGACCTGAGCGGAAATGGTCCCCTGGACTAACTTGAATTTTGGTACCCTGGCCCCTGTTGCCTCCCTATCCATCTCTTAATCACCTCTGGCTGCTGCTGCCTCTCTCAGCTTTCCATCCTTCCTCCCCACTCCCTCTGCCTCCCTGTGCTCTCCATTCCCTGCATCAACCCTGATCTCCATTGCTGCCTCTGGCCCCCCATGCCTATCGTCCTGCCCCCACTGCTGCTCCCAGCTCTTCACCCAGACCTCCATTGCCTCTGGGCCCTGCAGCTGTCCCCCACTGCCTAATTTGTAAGGAAAGAGTTTCTGAGTCTCCACAAGGCACTGGCTGGGCAGATGGAGAGCAGTGGCTGCTGGCTGGGTGCCCAGCCCTGAAGGCAGTGCTGACACCAGCAGCAGTACAGAAGAATTGGTATCCTGGTATTAGCGCTGTGAGCTCTCCAGGATTGTATTGGAGTCTCCCGGAGTCAAAGATTGATATTTAGTTAGATTATGTCTGGTGTTCATGCGAGAACGTTGTGGTTGACGCAGCCCTCGATGCCGTCGAGCTCCTACCAGTAATGGACGAACTGGATCAGGAACTGACTGTGGATGAACTGAAGAGAGCCATTGACAGCATTGCAGCAGGAAAGGCCCCTGGCTAGGATGGTATACCACCAGAGGTGATCAAGTGTGCTGCGGACACACTCCTGGAACCCCTACATGAGCTACTGTGCCTGTGCTGGAAAGAGGGTGAGGTTCCACAGGATATGCGTGATGCTAACATTGTAACCTTGTATAAGAACAAAGGAGACAGAAGCGACTGCAACAACTACCGTGGAATCTCCCTCCTAAGCGTCACTGGTAAACTGTTCGCTCGCGTCATCCTTGGCAGACTCCAGAAGATTGCTGAGAGGGTGTACCCCGAATCGCAGTGCGGATTCCGTGCAGAGAGGTCTACCGTTGACATAGTCTTCTCTCTAAGGCAGCTGCAGGAGAAGTGCAGGGAGCAGAGGAAGCCACTCTACATAGCCTTCATCGACCTGACCAAGGCCTTTGACTTGGTCAGCAGGGATGGTCTGTTCAAACTGCTCCACAAGATAGGCTGTCCTCCACGGTTACTCAAGATGATCCAGTCGTTCCACGACGCCATGAGAGGAACCATCCAATATGATGGCGCATTATCGGATGCTTTCAGAATCAGGAGCGGCATCAAACAAGGATGCGTCCTTGCTCTGACATTGTTCGGGATCTTCTTTGCACTCCTCCTGAAGCATGCCTTTGGATCTCCAACAGAGGGTATCTTGCTGCACACAACATCTGATGGGAAACTGTTTAATCTTGCAAGGCTGAAAGCTAAGTCTAAGGTGTGGGAAGTCCTCATCAGAGACATGCTGTTCGCAGACGATGCTGCTGTACTGTCTCACACAGAAGATCAGCTTCAAAAACTGCTGGATCAGTTCTCCAAAGCGTGCAAAGACTTTGGGCTTACCATCAGCCTAAAGAAGACAAACGTACTTGGTCAGGATGTTGCTGAATCCCCATCAATCAGCATTGACAACTATACGATACAGTTCTTCCACGAGTTCGTTTACCTCGGGTCCACCATCACTGACACCCTGTCATTGGACACAGAGCTTAATAGGAGGATCGGAAAAGCGGCCACAACTCTGTCCAGACTCAGCAAGAGAGTGTGGAATAACAACAAGTTGTACACTCACACCAAAATGCAAGTCTACAGAGCCTGAATCCTCAGCACCCTCCTTTATGGCAGCGAGACTTGGACCCTGTATGCCCGCCAGGAAAAGAGGCTGAACGTCTTCCACTTGCGCTGCCTCAGGCGCATCCTTGGAATATCATGGAAGGATGGAGTGACCAACACTGCCGTCCTCGAGCAAGCTGGAATCCCAACCATGCACACCCTCCTCAGGCAGCGTCGGCTCCGCTGGCTTGGCCACGTCCACAGGATGAATGATGGAAGGATTCCAAAAGACATCCTGTATGGTGAGCTAGCCTCTGGCAAAAGACCTCCCGGACGCCCCCAGTTGCGCTACAAAGATGTCTGCAAGAGAGACCTCAGAGAGGTAGACATCAAGCTGGACAACTGGGAAGAACTAGCAGATGACCGCAGCAGATGGAGGCAGGGCTTACACAAGGGCCTTCAGAAGGGCGAGATGAGGATCAGACAGCTAGCAGAGGAGAAGCGAGCGCACAGAAAGCACACTAAGGACTTGCCAGACACCCACCACATCTGCAAGAGATGCAGCAAAGACTGTGACTCTCGTGTGGGTCTTCATAGTCACAATAGACGCTGTAAATGAAGTCCTCAATTGAAACTATAAAGGGCGCGATCCATAGTCTATGCAGACTGAAGGATGCCTACTACTACTACTACTACTACTACTATGTCTGGTGTATAAAACCTTTGCTCGGTCCAGTACAATACAGATGTAAGTTCTGTAACTTTCAGTCATCACTGCTTTTAAGTCCTGTAACTTTCTGTAAACTTTGTTTTGTAGCAGCTAGGTCTGTATTAAGTATTATAAGTTACTAAGAAATTGTTGATAGATACCATAAGTCTGTAAGAAATTCTGGCTGTTCCTTTATAGAAGAAATTGATTTCTCTGAAGTGAGCTCTCCTTTGCGTGAATGAGGAAAGTGTGAATGTGGGTGTGTGCAATGGAATCAGTCCTTGAAGCCAGCCTGTCTGGAATACTAGCTGTCAGCAGCACCTTGATGGCCAGAGAATAAGAGCTGAGCCCTGCAAAAGAACCCATACAAAAAGGAGAAGGAGGCCCCATCAAGAGAAGATCAAAGACCCATCTGCTGTTAGGTGATGACTAATGGTCATACAGAGTTCTGGAGCAGGGCTGACAACTCATGCGACTCATTCAGTGTCTTGGGGAAGTGCGACAGGACAAGAGCTATGGACTGAAACATATAAAAAGATGGGTGCAAAGCTATAGGAGTTCTCCTTGCCATTACGACTCCTGCAAGAGTTAATTTCTGCTGTCTGGGAAGGAGGAGGCTCAGGGCCCCTCCCCCTCTCCAGGATGGATGTTACTGACTGTGCCTGAGTACTGCACTGACAAGACAGCAAGCTGACAAAGGTGTTGTACAATCAGTTCACCACCTCAGATTCATGACTGCAGGCCGACACACTGTACCCACAATGCCTTGACTTCCTCTGTTCTCTCTATGAAACTCTTCACCTGCATGCGTTCACCTGTGTAAGTGTGTGAGTGCAGGAGGAAATGTGTGTGTGTCGTTGTGTGTTTGAAGCTAGTTCCCCTTTCCTTTAATCCATAGTGGCATTTAATAAAATACATATGAGTGTAATCCTGGGGTGGTCTTTTGTGGAAATAAGGCAATAGTATAATGTGATGAAACCTGCAGGAATACATGCAACCAAGATTGGTATTACCACCCTTACTCCTGTGTGACTGCTGGCTGTGGCACTGCCTTCAGAGATGGGCAGCTGGAGAGGGCCAGCTGCTTGCCAGGAGCCCAGAGGTGCCAAGGCTATGAACTGCCAAGCCTAGAGATGCCAGGAGGCAGCCTAGGAAGCCCCAGCACAACTGAAACACTGTCTTCTGCTAAAATGGCTCCATGCTCCCCCCACGACCTGCCACTTGCTCTTCACCATAGTGCCGTTGGTGGTCACAGCACTCACCCATAGGACTGACCCTGGGTAGTCCTCTGGCCACTGACACCAATTCCTGCGCCACTAAGTTTTTGGTAGTTTTCATCTCCCTGAAGTCTCCATGTGGGAGAACACAGTGTGTCTTCTTGGGCTTGAGCAGCTCGAAGATAAAATGGCTGCAGTCTCCGCACGCCAGCGGAGCTCTTAGAAATCAAAAGGCACGGGATGCAGAAAAGACAGGCCTCCCAGCTGCATAGCTACAAACAGCAAATCAGGCTTTCTGCAAGGGGCTCCATCAGAATGCAGACAGGATCTGCCCTGGCTTGTTTCCTGAGAACCCACAAGACCTCAGCACAGGCTGTACTGAAAGTCCATTTATTGAAACTTCCCCTCCTCGTGCCCTAGCCCAGGGCACTTCAATCTTCCTTGGGAGGTATACAAGTTTCTCCAGATCACTGTGGCTCACCACTGTTTGTAATACTTCCTTAAGCACCAACTTGTTGGCTAAAGGATGATATTAACTACACCCACATGAGCAGCTTCTACGTGCATTGGTGACTTTCTGCGCGATAGCACATTTTACACATGCCGACACCTTGTAGAAATTAGATGTTCTCCACAGCTATTTCCTTGCCAGGCCAGCACACTGCTGTGTGACTGAACTCTGTGAAGTTAAACCCTCTGTCAGCTGCTTTTAATCACTAAGTGGGCTGAAACATGTGAGAGGAATCATGTGCTGAAAGAGGGCAAAGGTTAAGCAAATCAAAGATTCCTTTTTCCTCATGTCCAACACTCAAGTAAATTGATGTTCTCCCACCTGCTGGAAGGTTCTCTGCCCATCCGCAAGAGCACAGAACAAGGGGTAACTCCTCAGTCTGGAGAATACCGCCTGGAACTGTAGGAAAGCTCAGGCTCCTTAGAACTTGATTACACCTAAATAGTTCCATCAGCCATCCAGCAGGTGGTGCTGTCCTCAAGCCTTTCCGGCCTCAGTCTTTCTCCACATTTTTACTTGGCAAAAGCCTTAATCGACCCAATTTATTGGCTCATATTTTTGAGCATATTAACAATGAACCTTGCTGCGCTGATGAGGCAAATAGGGGACATTCATATGAAGCATTGTGCAGAAAGAAAAATTAGCCAGTTGGAGACCCCTCGCCTCCTGGACATCCTCATTCCATAGAAACAGGGAAATACATAAAGACGTGAATATATAGGAGCAGGCAAGGCAACAACAAAATTATGATTCCTTTTTAGCATACCTACAAAGTACACACCCCAGCACAGGGAAGATGGAATTCGTTTCCGTTCCTTCCATGCTTATGCTTGATGGGAGTACGTGCCACATGGTACCGTATGCACCTCTGTATGTCTCCAATCTTACTGGCTACGGCTGTACTACAGCAATCTTTTGAAAGAAGGTCTTCTGGAAGATCTCTTCCAATAAAAACTTCTTTGAAAAGTGCACGTCCACACACAAAAAAAAAGGATCAAAAAATCAATCTACTCTTTCAATAGAGAGTGTCCACACAGCCCCCACTCTTTCGAAAGAATGGGCCAGGGATCCACCACTATGAGGACTGCTCGTTCACAAAAAGGGCCCCTGGGGCATCTACATACATTTTTTTCCCGCTGGAGAACATTCTGCAGTGTTTTGATTTCAGACAGAAAAAGCGCATTTTGTGTGTAGATGTCCCATGGGTTCTTTCGGAAAAGGCCTGGGTTTTTTTATTTATTTTATTTTTTTTTAATAACTTGCTTGTCTTGATGCATCCACTGAGGCAACTCAGACCCACAAAGTGATCTACTTTGTGCATTCTCACTCTACTCATGCCTTAGGGGGACATTATGCAAATGCAATGCTCATGACAGGCAGTGCAGAATGCCGACAGGTACTCTAGGGACAAATATCACCTGCAGGCTTCTCTTGGCTTATGATTAAACCACGTGAGCAGGAACTTGAACCAGAGACCTCTGCTTCCAAACACAGCTGTGGTCAGACCATGGCCCATTCCACAGTATAAAGACTTGTAGACTCATACAAATGGAGGGCTGGGAGGGACTTCAAGAGATCATCTAATCTGCCCTCCCCGCCAACCATACTGAGGCAGGACCAAGTATATACTTAGCTCATTCCTGACAGACGTCTGTCTGAAACTTGTTTTTAAATTCTCCAGTGAGGATGCCACAATTTTCCTTGGAAGCCAAATGTTGTGCTTAACTATCCTTATCTGGGGCAACTGGTGAAGGGATACATGAGGTGCCACTGCCCTTGTGACCCCTCCCCAGATGGGGGGAGGGGCCAAGACAACCCCCTCCACCCAGGCCCCACCTCTCCCCACCCCACCCCTGCTCTGCCTTGCCCCTGCTCCACTGCGTATTAGCACCATGGTGTCCAGGAAGTGGATGTCCTGTGTAGACTGTTCCAGGCTGAGGTTGATGTTGGGGTGAAAGTTGTTGAAGTCCCGGTGGAATTCCTCAAGAGTCTCCTTCCCATGGGTCCAGATGATGAAGATGTCATCAATGTAGTGTAAGTAGAAACGGGGTGTTAGTGGACGAGAGCTGAGGAAGCTCTGTTGCAGGTCAGCCATGAAAATATTGGCATATTGAGGGGCCATGAGGGTACTCATAGTTGTGCCACTGATTTGAAGGTATATATCGTCGCCAAATCTGACATAGTTGTGTGTGAAGATAAAGATACAGAGCTCAGCCCTCAGATATGCCGTAGCATCATCAGGGACGCTGTTCCGGACAGCATTTATTCCATCTTTCAAAACAAAAAGCAGTCAAGTAGCACTTTAAAGACTAGCAAAATAGTTTATTAGATGAGCTTTCGCGGGACAGACCCACTTCTTCAGACCATAGCCAGACCAGACCAGACTCAATATTTAAGACACAGAGAACCAAAAATAGTAAGCAAGGAGGACAAATCAGAAAAATATAATAAAGATTTTTTGATTATCTTTTTCTGATTATCTTTTTCTGATTTGCATATCTAGTGCTTCATTTGCATATTCTTCTTTCGAAAGATCTTCTTTCTCAAGGAATAAAGCACTGTAGACACGGCTCTTTTGAAAGTAAACCCCATCTTCGAAAGAACTCTTCCTCCTTAAAAATAAATAGAAAGAAAGACAGAACGGTCCTCTCAAAGATGGGGATTACTTTTGAAAAGAGATGTGTCCACACTGCTTTTCTTCTTTTGAAAGAACAATATGCAAATAAGGTACCAGATATTTAAATCTGTGCCTCATTTGAAGTTTCAGTTTCCTTTATTTGCATGCCTCATTCAAAAGAGGAATGCCAGTGTATCCTTCCACATGTAAAAGTACCATGTATGGAGCAGACTGATATTTCCTTTCTATTGCATGCATATGTACAACTTGTCTCAGAAAGCCTCTGTGCCAGGCGAGGTTGGTTAGATGACATTTGTATGGCACTTGGAAAATGTAAAGTGTTCTATGCGTTCAAACTTCTGTTCTCTTGCTAGCAGTTCCAAGAGTTTCCAAGGGCATAGTACACTGGAATTTCCAAAAAAGGGGGAAATGGCCATTCTCTCTTCCCTCCTTGGGTTTCTTACATAAGAAGTAGAGGTAGCGAAGAAACTAAGGCTATGGCTAAACTAGCCCCAAACTTCGAAATGGCCATGTAAATGGCCATTTCAAAGTTTACTAATGAAGCGCTGAAATACATATTCAGCACCTCATTAGCATGCGGGTGGCCGGGGCACTTCGAAATTGATGCGGCTCGTCCAGACGGGGCTCCTTTTTGAAAGGACCCCACCTACTTTTAAGTCCCCTTATTCCCATCTGCTCATAGGAATAAGGGGACTTTGAAGTAGGCGGGGTCCTTTCGAAAAGGAGCCCTGTTGGGACGAGCCGCATCAATTTCGAAGTGCCCCAGCCACCCGCGTGCTAATGAGGCACTGAATTTGTATTTCAGCGCTTCATTAGTAAACTTTGAAATGGCCATTTGTATGGCCATTTCAAAGTTTGGGGCTAGTGTAGACACGGCCCAACAGTAACATTGCTGAGTGACTAGTGGGCATTGCAAGGATGGGTTGGCAACACGTAGGCCTGTATGCAGGAATTTCTGGTGGGGTAGTGATGCTTTTTTTTTGTAAATGAGGACTACAATTTTTTAAAATATAAAGGAGTTCAAAATAGGAGCGCAATGAGTGCACATAGGAGAGGTTAATGAAAAAATTGAGTGGAAACAGTGCAAGGTAAAATGATTTTCATATAACATGCTAAAAAATATACAGCAGTAAAGTTTTTATAAAATTACAGATTTTTGCTGTAATATTGTAAGTGAAAAACTATATTCCAGTCTTCTGAGGGTAAGACCTGGGCCAAAACCACCTACTCTCTGGGCACCCACATTCTCCACTCACCCTGCCACCTCCTTGTGGCAACTCTCTCCATGCATACAGCAAGTGCTGTTCAGGGGTGTCACAGCTTCCCCTTTGTTCCCTTCCCCTTCTGGTTGCTAACAGCCAAGGGCATGCTGGAAAATGTAGTCCCTTCCCTGCTCCAGCGCCAGCTCTCTAGGCAGGGAACTGTCTAAGGAACTACAGCTCCCAAGGTGCCTTTGGTTTCTCCAACACACCCAGCAAGCTCCCTCTGTACAGTGCAGCAGGGAGAGAAATCAGACATGGGGGATGTGTTTGCACCCTTCACACACCCCCTGCGTGACACAGGAAGTGATCTAGCTCAGAAGCTTACAACCTTTTTCTTTCCTAGGGCCCCTCAACATGCTATAAAAATTCCACAGCCCACCTGTGCCACAACAACTCATTTTCTGCATACAAAAACCAGGACCCATGTCAGTGGGTAGCAAGCAGGGCAGTTGTCTGGGGCCTCACACCACAGGGCATCATGACACTGCACCGCTCAAGCTCTTGCTTCTGTCTCAGGGGGCAGGGCTCACACTCATGGCTTCAGCCCTTGCAGTTGGGTTTCAGCTTTCTGCCGTGGGCCCCAAGGAACTGAACACTGGTGCTGCTTGGCAGACCCCCTGAAACCTGCTTCCACCCCTCCAGGGGCCCCAGGCCATAGCTGAGAATCACTGGTGTAGATTCTCTTTTCACACCGGCGCTGTCGAAAGGAGACACAAATTGAGGGCAATGGAGTTATACAGTGTAAAATCAGTGCGAGTGAGAGGGGCTCAGGGCCAGTGCTTCAGTGGGATGATCAGAGACACTGGCTAGCTAGGATCTCCTCTCCTCTCCTCAGACATACTAGCTGTTTTCTCTTCCCCACAGCAGCAGCCACCAGTGGAAGGGACTCTTCGGCTCCTCTGTTTCCTGCTGGATATGGGGGAGCAGCTTGGGAAAGCCATCAGCTTCCTTACCTGTGACATTTTTCCATATAATGACACAAACACTGTGTCTGGTGAGCTCAAACCTCTGGCCGTGGGGAGAGGCAGCTGCTGGAGGTGAGGCTCATATCCCATTAAGGGGATAAACAAGCAAACAAAAACCCTATGGTTAAGCTCTAGGTTGACAGAAGATCAGCGACAAGCTGAAGCCAGTTTCAACAATCTACAGGCAGAAAAGGGGCTTTGTTTTGTTTCATGTATTGTCTTCATGTGAGTGAGGTTATTTCTCCCTCCTGGCTTAATAGCTTTACTGGCGTAATCTAGGGTTACCATGTGAAAAAGAGAATACCCCTGAAAGGGAGTGTATCTGCACCAGTATCTACCAACTCACATTGTGTTAATGTGTTCTAGCATCTTTAGTACATTAATACAAGGTGTGTGTTGGTAGGTACTGATACAAATACACTCCCTCGAAGTGGCGTCCTCTTTTTTTGAAAGGTCAAAATGGTAACCCTAAATGAATCTCTGTAACTATTGCTCTGTCTTTAAAATAAAGACAGTGTCTCGTACAGTTCCACCAGCACAGCATTAGGAATTTCTGAGAAGCAGAGGGTGGTAAGGGGGAAGAAGGTGCATTTACCTTCTTTCTCCAGCTGCCTGCTGTTACTGTGTCTGAGGTGGGCAGGGACCGACTTGTGGGTAGGCCCTGAAGAACAGTAGCTGGGTGAGAAGTGTTGTCAGAGATGCAGACTAAAGCTACACAACAGCTGTTTGACCTCAGAGGGTATGTCCCACTATGTGCCTACTTGGTCCTCTCACGTAGTATAGGGATTGCTCATGCAGGATATGGGTTTCAGAGCTATCAGCACCCACTCAGCTGGCTGATTTTCAGTGTCATAGGGTGATTGCTGCCACCCTGGTTACAGAGGAGGCATAGCCTGTGGCAGGAGAAGCTGGGTGGAATGAAGTAAATAAGCAGGCTGAAAAATGAACAGCTAATTTTGCAAAATATATTTAAACAGTGATTGTTTCATTGCAAAGGTGCCAAATCAGAGCTGTTTGTACTACATGCTCATTTCTTTGCAAATTTTTCTATCACAAATGAGCAAAGTCATGGAAATTGTTACAGAAATTAAAACCTCTATTGCATTTTTTGATAAATGTTTTACAATATATAGAAAAATGCCCAATGTTCATGGAAACCTAAATGTTCTACTATGCTTACTGCTGTACATAAGTATCCCCTTCACCCAGAAACACGCCTCCTTTTTCAAGAAAGGTTTTTGGATGCTGACAATTATTCAAACCGTTGGCCAGCTGTAGTAGGCTGTGACTGCTGCCTCAGGGACTGGATGCATCTTCCTGTGGTGGGTGTGGCTGCAGCTGCTGGGAATATTAGGAAGGGTTGCTGCTTGTGGGATTCAAAGTAAAGGTGTTAGGGGCTGTCAGAGAGCCACCAGCCTGCACATAGGGGCTGTAGGGTGTTAACGGGGAGCTGAGAATGCTGGCAGGACTCATTGGAAGGGAAGCTGGATGGGAAATCAGCATGGGAATCTTTGCGGAGCAGTGGCACTTTTCAGCTTATGTACTGCAGGGACTGGCCAAGAAGGGAAGGAGATTAAGCTGCAGCTCCTGAAGTCAATAATGCCATGACATTGTACAGCTGCTGTCGGCACCTAAGGGTTTATTTGTTCAGCCAAGCAGCCTACATCCATCCTTTGACCCACATCCTGAGACCTAGACGCCTCCTGACCTATGTCATCTGGGATATTTATAGTCCGACCAGCGGCTTGGAGAACAGAGAATTTCCTTTCTACCGTAAACATTGTGCTACTGTAATACAGAGCCACCAGGAAAAACCCCACAAACCTTCCTGACTTCAGGGTTTCCCAGCTCTGCCACTTCAAATGACACAGGTTGGCCTGCTGGCCACTTCGCTGTTCAGTAATCTGCAGTATGGTGTTCGTATTATTTTTATTACGGTAAGGCCAAAAGGCCTCAAACAAGCAGAAACAAAGAAAGCCAGATTGCCTACATCTGACAATTAATTTTATACACAGTATAGAAAAAATATGGACATTACGGCTAAACTTTTTAACAGACGTATTCTTATGTAATATAATGGTGGCTCAAAAAGACAAAAGTGAACAATATTCCAATCCTATTCCTGTTACAGCCTGGCCTAAACTGTCCCCATCCAGGGCCCCCTACCACCCTGGGCGGGAATGCCCAGGAGATGATCACCTGGCTGGGATGGGGTCACAACCCAGGACTGCCTTGTTGTGCCTTACCAGTGGAGCCACCTTATCCATTAGACGATTCAGGGCTGCTAGCCAGGGACCCAGGCTTCGAGGGTGAAGAGATGCAGCCAGAGGCAGAGAAGAGCAGCACCCTCCAGCCAGTAGCAGCTGAGGGGGAGCTTTCACGAGGAGACTTTCCACTTCTGTCGCTGCCCCAGGCACTGGAGATTCCCTGGAGCTGTGGCACAGCACAAATTTCACCCTGCGGCTGAGGGGGAGGGACGCCTCAGCTCTGGTGCGAAGGTTGTTTTATTTTTTATAGATAGCTAAATGTTTTACAGAGTTTACAGACAGGGCCAATTTTAGGTCTTTTTTTGTGGACTGCCTGTGAATTTACTGACAGTTGGCAACCATACCTGGAGGAGACGCTTCCTGCCCTGAAGCAGTCACGATCTAAATTAACTAAACAGAAGCACAGGCAGGTGAAAAGACTTATCTGAGGTCACATAGGAAGGTCACTGACAGAGCTTGGACTGGAACCTAGACATACTGATTTCCAAGCTAGTAAATGTTAAGAACAGCCATATTGGGTCCATCTAGCTTAGTACCCTGTCTTCCAACAATGGTCAATGCCAGGTGGCCCAGAGGAAATGAACAGAACACGTAATCATCAAGTGATTCCTCCCTGGTCACCCATTTCCAGCTTCTGACAAACAGAGGCTAGGGACACTATTCCTACCTATCCTAGCTAATAGCCATTCGTGAACCTATCCTCCATTAATTTATCTGGTCCTTTTTTCAACCCTATTAGCCTACATCTACGCTACAGCAATCTTCTGAAAGAAGTTCTTCTAGAAGAGCTCTTCCAAAAAAGCATCTTTTGAAAGCATGCGTCCATACACAAAAAAACAGATCCAAAGATCGATCTACTCTTTCAATAGCATCCATACAGCCCCTGCTCTTTTGAAGGAATGGGCCAGGGATCGAAAAATCCAGTACCATGAGGACTGCTCTTTCAAAAAAAGGGCCCATGAAGCATCTACACATGCTTTTTATTGAAAGATTTTGAAAAGAAGGCGCTCTTCCTGATCCAGGAACAGAAGAAGGCTTCCGGAAAAAGAGCCATATTCTTTTGATTTTGGATCAAAAGAGTGCATTTTGTGTGTAGACGCTCTATGGCCACGTCTACACTAGCCAAAAACTTCAAAATGGCCATGCAAATGGCCATTTCGAAGTTTACTAATGAAGCGGTGAAATACATATTCAGCGCTTCATTAGCATGAGGGTGGCCGCGGCACTTCAAAATTGATGCGGCTCGCCAGCGTGCGGCTTGTCGCCGCACAGCTCGTCCAGATGGGGCTCCTTTTTGAAAGGACCCCGGCTACTTCGAAGTCCCCTTATTCCCATCTGCTCATAGGAATAAGGGGACTTCAAAGTAGGCGGGGTCCTTTCGAAAAGGAGCTCCGTCTGGATGAGCTGCACGGCGGCGAGCCGCATCAATTTCGAAGTGCCACGGCCGCCCGCATGCTAATGAAGTGCTGAATATGTATTTCAGCGCTTCATTAGTAAACTTCGAAATGGCTATTTGCATGGCCATTTTGAAGTCTTTGGCTAGTGTAGACACAGCCTATGTGTTCTTTTGAAAAAGGCTGGATTTTCTGAAAGAACTTGCTAGCGTAGCTGCAGCCCAGAAGTCCTGGTCTTCACAACATCCTCTGGGGAGGAGTTCCAGAGGTTGACTGTGCGTTGCCCCAAAAATTCTTCCTTTTGTTAGTTTTAACCTCACTTATTAATTTCATTTGGTGACCCCTAGTTCTTGTGATACAGGAAAAAAGGAAAGAACTTCTCCTTCGTCACTTTCTGCACAAGTCATGATTTTATAGACTTCTATTATATCCTCCCTTACTCTCCTCTTTTCTAAGATGAGAAGGCCTAGTCTTTTTAATCTCTCCTCAGATGGCAGCAGTGCCAAACCCCTAATCATTTTTGTTACTCTTTTCTGAATTTTTTTTTCCAATGCCAAGATATCTTTTCTGAGATGAGGCGACCACATCTGTATGCAGTGTTCAGGATGTGGCTATACCATGGATTTATACAGAGGCAATAAGATCGTCTTAGTCTTATTCCCTGTCCCTTTTTTAATGATTCCTGATATTCTATTTGCTTTTGTGATGGCCACTGCACATTATGTGAATGGTTGCAGAGAACTAGACAAAATTACTCTATGCACTCTCGCTCTCTCTCGTTCTCTCTCTCTCAGGTGGTAAAAACGAATTTAGTCATCATCATTGTGTACTTATATTTGGAATTTGGTTTACACTATGCATTACTTTCCATTTATCAACATTAACATTCGTCAGCCATTTTGTTGCCTACTCATCTAATTCTGTGAGATCGTTATTCATCAGGACACAGCATCTGCCCTGTATAACTCATTTGAATGACGGTTGCTTTGCCAAATGAAGTTGGCACCCTCTTTGGGTGAGCCCATGAGAAAACTTTCTTACTTCACGGAGAAAACACAGGGAAGGAGACCCAGGTCCTCTGAAGGATTTAGGTACTTAACACCCACTGACACCAATGGGCTAGTGTGAGCATGTGTCTGGTGTCTCTGCGGACGGCCTGTCACCCTAAGTGGTGGCAGCTTGTGGGGCAGAGCTGCCTGGCTAGCCCTTTGTATAGGAGCTGGAGATGGGGTGTGCTGTTGCTGCTGCTTCCAGGAGCTGCTCAAGATATATTCTGCCTGGAGCCTGCCATTCAGAGCTCCTCCCAGGCCTCAACACCCAGCCCCAGCCCTGATTCCCCCACCCTCTGAACACTTCGATCCCTGCCTGGAGCATCCTCCTGCACCCCAAATGCCTCACCCCAGCCCAACTCCAGAGCCTGCACCCCCTCACTCACCCACCCACCTCACTCCCTCTCATATTGCAACACACTCCCTCAGCCTCCTCATTTCTGGCCCCACCCCAGAGCCCTAACCCCCACCCCCATCCCAGCTCCCTGGGCCAGCCCAGTGAAAATGAGCAGGTTGTGTATGTGTGCTGGGGGAGGGAGGAACTGAGTGACTGATGAGAGATGAAGGGGCAGGAACCCAGACCTCGGAGAAGGGTCCAGGCAAAGGCAGGGCAGGACTGTTCAGGGTTGCGTGGTAGAAAATTGGCAGCCCTAGTCATGTTCCTAAATACATCCAAGGTTCATGGCCAGGCCAGCTGGAGTCATGTCACCCTTCCCTTTGTGCAGCAGCCACGGCCTGGGCCAGCCACGTTATTACAGGGCCAGGGAGCATCTGTCTGTGGGCTAGTGCTTGCACCTGCCTGAACGAGCTCTGCGGAGGGATTGGGCTCTTCGGAAGAGAGCGTCAGCCCAGGCGCAGTGTCGGGAGAACTGCAATGGGTTTGAATGATCTTGAGTCACACTGCTCTCTTGGCTGAGAAAGGGAGAATGTTTGTGGGCTGGAAGATGTCAGCAAGCAGGCGCTGATGACGCTAGCGTGAGGAAAGGTAAGAGTGTGACAGTTTGGGCCTGGGGACTGGGCAAGGGCCACCTTTGAGCGCCTGAGGCATATGCTAGAGCTCATGCAGGGAAGCCAGGGAGCCCTCAGTCTCAGCTACAAATCCTCCTGGGCATCACTCCGTGGCAGGGCAATTGCATTTGCTCTCCACATAATACACAGCCTATGCCCTCTCTGTTCCCTGCTTTGCCGGCTGACCAGAGTGGCCACAGAGCACACCGATTAGGAGTGCGGCCAGTTCCTGTCACCACATAATTGCTGTCTGTGCCCTGCCTCTCTCGTGCTGCCAGGGGCTAGTCAGTGAGCAGACCCTGGCCCTGGGTGAGGTGGAAACAGGAGGCTTTGTACTGGATTTCTTGGATGCCCAAGGCATAGTAACTTAGTGCCAGATTTTCAGAGGTGCTGATCAACTCCAACTCACAGTGCCTGACTAGCGCTATGGGCGCTTAGCGCTTCTGGAACTCAGGTCATTAGCACACACCTGTAAAAATGCTGCATGCGCGCTGGTCATACAAACTCAGGTACTAAACGCAAAGGCAGACTAAGCACCAGCCCAGTCAGCGCTCAGTGCAGAGCCTTCAGCCCCCCTTTGCAAAGGGATTTTGATGCTCAGGAATAAGCCCAAGCAGTGAGAGCTCTGGGAACACTCATCTTCCACCCTTCCCATGTGGCACCTTCAGCTGCTCCACACCACCTTGCCTTGAAGGCTCAGCTCTTAGGACAAAAGTTCAGTCACTCTCCTGGTCTACATTACAGTTAGAGGATGTAAGGCAACTTGCTGCACACTGCAGCCTTTTTCCTCTGACGTTAAGTTCTGTGCTACACTGACATAACACCTCCTGCTCCATGAGAGGTGTAGGGCTTGTGTTGGTGTAGTGAGGGTGATGCAGTACCCCTGTCACATCAGTTTTTACATTCCCTGGAGAGCTGGGTGGCTGGACCCTGCTCCAGGTTGGGAGCCATCAGTAGCTACTCCCTGCTGCTAGGGTCAGGGAGAAGAGCCCAGGAGTCTGGACCTTGTGCGCAGCAGGGGAAGCACTAGCGCCTGGGCCACGCTCCTGGGGAGGAATGAGGAGGCAAGAAGCCCCGGAGGGTTCCCCCGAATCCCAGCAGGGAACAGGGAGGTGGGGAGAGGCAGACTTCTGGGAGCATATGGGGCAGCTGGGCCCCCAGCATGGACCTGCCAGCAGAGCTGAGACACTGGGCTCTCAGCTCCACACACTGCCCCTCTTAGGTGAATGGAAGAACTCCTAGTGAGGATGCATACACCCAACGTCAGATAGTGTGGACATGCACCACCAAACTAATTACATACCCACTGCGTCTAGTCATTCTGTGTCTACAAACTATCACCCATCCTGCAATGCCAATGGTCACATGGACACCTCTGTCCTCTAATCAGGGGACTGCAATAACGAGGGTCTTTCACATGGAGCAAGCAACCAGACAGTTAATGCGCTATGCTAACCTAGCTAGATTGAAACCTGTGACCTGAGAGTGACAGGATTAGTAACCAATATTATCATCGAGCCACTCAGTTGCTAGCATTAAACTTTGAACCAGGACAATTAGGCAAGACGTGACAAGTATCAGGGCAAAATGCTGGCCCCAGAACTCAATGCAATAACTCTTACTGCACACTTTACAACCCCTTCCAGCCTAGAGCCCAGCATAGCCCTAGCAATAGCGTTATTAAAATGCTGAAGAGGCTAAGTTTTATTGACTGCTCTCTGTGACTGGGACTCTTGGAGAACTGGGGATCCTCTCCATCACAGGGATGCTAGAGACATTTTCAGTCATTGGTAAGAGCTTTATAGAGCAGGTGCCATCAGGGTTCATTGTCTGGAGCTGTCTAGGTCCAGGCAGGTTTGACAAGGTTGCATATCCAGAGGTACAGCCACTTTTCTTAAATACTGTATTAGGTCATTTTTAAACATTAATTTTAATAATTTGTTTTAATCCATTACAGTTCTAAAAAGCATTCAGTCAGATGCCATGCCAAACTGAGGTTGCCCTGTGATGTTGTGTATAGGGGAAAAGAGCCTTTCCCCACATGGGGCTGGGAAGCACCGGTAAGTTGCATGGTTGGTACCATCAGCAGTGAGAGCTTCTCTACAAAGTGTGAGGAGGGCAGGGCTGAAAAGTAGTACACCCAGCCAGCTAGAATGCCTCCTAGGGGCTTCTACTGCAGAATAGCCTTTCCACCCTTGACTCTAGCACTGGCTATGGCTTTAAGCTACGTAAGTGTGCAATGCATCTTAGAAGCAGCAACCACTGTATAAAAAGAGGTGGACAGATTAGGGCACAGCTCAGGTTGATTTTTTGCCATTTTCTGGTAGAGAAAACTAAATATCCATTCTTGCTTCTAGCTGAAGAAATTTGGGAAAACTGCACTTTGGCTCACAGAGAGGGGTACATATGCGTGTGAGGGAGAAATGAACCACCAGTGAATCATGACATAGAGAAGATCTGTGGGTCCCAGCCACTTGTTACACAATGTCTTCATTGCAGAGACACGTGTTTTTAGACAGATGTAAAATCCTGTTGGAGACAAAGCAGTGCAATTTTTAACCATGGTGCATGTAGTTGAGGTGAAATCTAATGGTGCCATTTCTCAGCCAAGATTTTATATTGAGATAGCTCTCTCTCCATTGCAATGGGGGAAAAAAAACCTCATTTTTTTAATGTGGTGACATAGGGAAAAAGACAGAATTAAAGCAACAGCTGGAGTGGGATCCTGTGCATCTGAATGTAAAATATTCCTGTTTGCATCTGGCAGCAGTTAGCTGAGATGTAAATGACACACTCCTTGGCAATAGAGAAGGACCACTAGATCCACACATGGGGAGAACAGATCCCAGCTCTACAGAATAAATATATGGTGCAAAACAAAGGTGGCACTGAGCAAAAGTCTGTTGCAAGCTACCATCCACTAAAACGTGGGCCAGTTTTGTGGCACAGGAAGTAATTTTTCAGGGCACATCATTTGTATCACAGAAATTTTCAGTCCACAAGGGCATTCTTCTGCATAATGCTATGATGCTTTTAAACTTAAGTTTCAGCAGTGCCACTATTTAGCTCCAGGTGAAGAGAGACATCAGTTGACTGTCCGGGCCGCCACCCATTACTTCCTTGAACAAAACAGCAAAGATCAGCACATTTATGCAAAACCAGTGCTTTTTTTCCTCCCCGTGGAACGCAGCACAACTGTGTTCTGCCACCTTTTTTCCCAGCACCAATTTTAAAAGGTGCCGCTCTGCCTCTGGAGCCCTGCTGGCAGAGGAAAGAGCAGGACTCAATTTAAGTGATTTAACGGCCAGCCAGACCATGAAAGCAATTAAATTGACTCCTGCTCTGTCAGCATGCAGGTCAGGGAGCTGCTCCTGCAGCTGTTTGTGGGGGGACCCATGCAGCTGGCAAAACAGGAGCATGTGGAGCTCCTTTTTGAAATGAAAGTTCTGGGTGGGGTGGGGCAGTTGGGGAGGGTTAAGCCTGTCAGTGGGTTGTAGCTGGGCGGGGGGGGGGGGGGGCGGGCGAGCGAGGGGTTGAGCTGAGCCAAGCCGAGCTGAGCCGGGGACCTGTGGCTGTGCAGGGGGTTGAGTTGGGGCGGGGGGGGGGAGAGGCCATGCAGGGAGTTGAGCTGTGGCTGTATGGGGGTTGAGCAAGGGTGGAGCAGGGGGTGGTGGCTTGTCGCTGCAGGGGGTTGATTGGGGGAGGGTATGGGGGGCAATTTGGGTTGGGGGCTTAAGACTGGGGTGCCGTTTTGGGTTTGAGTTCCACCTCCTTTTTGTATCGAAAGAAAGCACTGTGCAAAACCTTTATTTGGAGAACGTCTATTGTTGGTGAACAGCGGCACCTGACTTACATGGTAGAATGGAAACAGAGTGTTTACATTGTGCAGAAAAAAAAATAAAGAATTCCTTGAAGACATTCATCCTGTGATATTACACAAATATTATTGTAGTTGCTTACTCGTGTTTCCTCCCTTTATTCTTCTGAATCTCCTCTTGGCATATCTAGAGCAGAGATCAATGCCAATTACTTATTGTTAGCAACGAGATGACTCATGTTGAAGCTCTCTAGAAAAATACTTCGTTTTTGTACAGACCAACCCCTGCACACGGCTGCATGCTGTCTGGATTTTACATAATTTCTGCTCAGTTGAGGAATTACTTGGGTTTTTTCCCCCCGAGTTGTGTCTCAACTTGGGGAGAGTTGGACAAGTGGGCTTTCTGCTCTTCCTCATTTAGCATATGATCTTTGCATTCTGGGAGTTTCCCCATGGGCAGGAACTTAATTTCTTATTTCTTTTCTTTCCTCTGTTGGTCATTTCAAATTTTTTATTCTTTTCATCTTCGCCATGCACTGTGATCCTGGGAGGTATCTTGCAGTGTGGATTTTGGCTTTGCCAGGGATACCCGGAGTCACCTTGTTCTGTGTTTTAAATGTAGAGATTATGATAAACAGCCTTGATTTACTCCCATGATGAGGTTTCTGATAAATAATTTTATATGAGTTGGAAATAAGAGAATTAAGTTGGAAATAATATTCTGTCATTTCAGCTTCCCCAACAGTGGTCTAATGGCTTCAGCAGTTTAGCTGTAGTCTACAGGTTTGGAGGAATGAGTCTATAAACTCTGACTCTTCTGAATGATCCTAATTAAATCAGTAGGGCTTATTCCAGTTAGTAAGAGCTGGTGTATTGTGGCTCAAGTGTCAATATAAACAAATTATTGAGAACAGTTGAGCCCAACCTAGAATAAATCAATTGCAGCAGAACCAAATTAATTTATGGACCACATTCCAGACAGACAGACAGACAGACAGACACAGACAGACAGACAGACAATCTACCAGTCCTCTCCATTCCATTTAGCACAACATATCCTACAGTTTTAGCATATATGTCTCCAGTTGCATTTTTGGTCTAACCTAATGTGTCCCACCTAAGAGATTCTGTCCCGTCACACTAGCTTAACTTGGTAGTGTCTGGATCAGGGCCCTGGCATTCAATGTACCAAAGGTGGATTTGGCAGGTCTAGTGAAGACCTGCCAAATCAACTGCAGATTGTTCTCCAGTTCATCCCAATACTCTACCCCAAATTAGAAGCATAAGGTAAGCAAAAAGGACAGCGGCTCTCATTCACCCAGGGCTGTATAGACACTGCAGGTGGTTGACCTAAGCTACATTGACTCCAGTTACTTTATTCATGTAGCTGAAGTTGCCTAACTTAGATCGACTTGCTGTGGTAGTGTCAACCTAGCCTGAGCTGCAGCCACCACTATACAGTTGAAGGATCTTCTGCAATTCACAACTAGTAATGAAAAATATTTTCACCTTCCTGCCCCCCACCTCCAGCCTCTTTTTCTCCTTCCCTCTACACCTGTAAGTTTAGTCCTGCTCCTAATACAGGAGAAGCACAGCAAAAGTTAAATTTGTAATGCCAGCTCTAGCAGCCCCCAGTCAGCAGGCCACTTGTGTTTCCAAGGCAGAAGAACAGACCGTATCTGTTACCGTTAACCTACCACATTGAAGAAGCAAAAACGTTTTTACCAAATTCACATTTGTGTTTAAACAATCCTGTCAGACCAGAGATTTTCAAATAGACACAAACTTGACCCACTATTTATATTACTTGAATATTTAAAATCCAGACTGTAAACAATCCATTTTCTTCAAGATTGGTTAGATGCTGTAACATGAAGTACTTCATTTATATCTAATGCCTGGATGTAAGTTGAGGGCGCTGTATAGGGTATTGGTGTCTGAATCACAAACTACCCCTCTAGTACATTCTACTTTGACCTTTGTTTTGAATGACCTGAGGTTGTGAAGGTTAAATTACAGTATCTGTTACTCCTAGAAAAGTTGTTCTGAGTTAATTTAATGGCTGGGTGAACACTCAAGCAAGTGCATAGCAGGGTATTTCAATTGCCAGATTTCTTTGGCTATTAACAGATTTTTTTTCCCCCAGACAGGCTCCAATTACTTCAAGGGAACTTAAGTACAGACTTTGCTAAATCAAGGCTACCTTTCTCCTGTCCCTAAATCCTCCCCCTCAGCAAGGTCTGCAACCTGTGCTAAGGAAAAGCAAACTGCAAGTTAACCTCAGTCCTGTGGAAGGATGGATCTGCACGAGTGGCTACTTTGGCCTGCAGGTAGTCTGACTGGCTTCCACAGGACTGTGTGGAAATAGAGGGCTTGTCTATTGCATTCCTGTGTAGATTAGGAGTCAACATAGTTCCCCCTCGTTTGTGGTTGGTAAGGGTGTGAACAATACAGAGCAGCATGGAGAGGAGAGGAACTACTTACTCCTCTTCCGCTTACGGTACAAAAGTGGCTGGAGATCTGGGGCTCTCACCTTCGTCGTGAAAGTGTAGTGATTGCGCTGGCACAAGCAATGAATAGCATTAATGCAGCTTGATCTTTGGATTGATTATCACTCTGAAGCTTGATGGGAAAATGGAGGTTTCCTGTGATGGAGTTCACTCTCTTCCTGTGAGTGCCTTCGGTGCACACCTGCATTGCCCTCACTCTGCTTCTTCTTGCTTCCTGGAGACACACTTGCACTCCTGGAGCTTCCTTGCTACATTTCTCTGGCTGGAACACTATGCTTCAGTTCCCCACACACCTGAATGTCTCCATGTCCATGCCACTTCCCCCCAGAGTTTAAGGGGTGGGTGGAACTCAGCCCAGGGACTCTAGATAGAACTGCAGTGGAACATGAATGGACACAGCAGAGAGCTGTTAATTCCCTGGGTCACTTCTCTGCCTGCATCATCTTGACCTTGCCTCAGGGCTTTGTCCAAACAGAGTCCCAGCACCCAAAGCAGGGCTCCTCTTTGTCCCCTTTTTCATTTGTATTTGGGAATGCCTGGGAATTTAGTGCTCCCAGAAACTACATAAGGCTAGCAACCCCAGATTCTGCTGGCTTGTTTACCCACACAACGGCTGCAGCAGTGCACACTTCCTACACCAGTACATGGAAGGATCACAAACGAAATTCAGTGCCCAAGGCTCTGCTGCTACTCTGACTTGGCAGCATTTTGCACCCGCACTGCAACGTTGGAACTAATACACCAGACAAAAGCATCCCTATGCTAAATGCACCTGGCAAAAGTCTCTTGGAGTTATTCATGTATCGTTCTAACCACTGGTTCCCTAACAATAATGCATGCTACATAAATACCAGACTAAAGGATTTATGAACATGCATTCAAGAGTATAGACAAATACCAATTTGCAAGAAAGGAGATGACTAGTGTTATTAGACAAACATTCAGTTCTTAAAGCATTAGTACTACCACTGTTTCAGCTGCAGGTTAGTCACAAACTATTATACTACAAGGTTTATTAACCCTCTGTTTAATTTTCCACTCTGACAATAAAATATTTTCTCCGTTATATTGTCTGTTCACATTTCTTTTTGGGGTTGTCTGTTTGCATGTCCTGGTCATTTAATTTTATTCACTCTCCCAGGATTTACAGAACAGGTATGTTGAAAAAAATATTAATTGGCCCCATCTTATATTTGCCAGAATAAACAGATTGCCTCTGACATGAATTGTAGGAAGATGGACTGTTGAGGAGTGGCAGTTTACTATTCTCTTTCAATTCAAATTATTGGCAGGCACCTCAACTTTGCTACTTTGACATCAAGTGGTTCATTAAAAGAAAAGCAGAGTGTGACTCTTTACTGAGACGGCAAGGGGGAGCAACCCTATTTTGTAGCCATTACTAGCACAGAGATGGCATAAGGCATTGCTAGTGTTCAGCTGACAACGAAGCTAATTATGGTACTACAGCCACAGATGCCAGATTTAGAAAGTAGAATGGAGACAGCTAAGACTTATGCATACAGATTGTTCACAAGCATAGCTGGAGAAAGTCTGCAAGAGGCAATTCAATAAATTATACAATCACATTTTCTTTTAATATACAACAAGCTTTACAAATTCCATGAAGTTCCTGTATTACAGATAAGAAATTCTTGCTGCCAAAAGCACAATGGGTTTTTCTCTGTTTTTGCCAACTCACTGACCACACAAAAAATTAATATTTCAGGAATATGAAATGTTCAGAAGATAAAAGGTAATTCTACAAAATAAGAAATACTAGTAACAAAGCCTTTGAGATTCATGGATAAATTGTGAAAAGAAGGCTAGCAAATAACTTTTAAAAAAAATGGAAGTGGACATAAAGGCTTTAAAAAAAAAAAACAAAAAACACACAGTGGTCTGGTTAATTCAGTAACAAACAGTAGAGGGTGCAGGCCTTTTTATGTAATCTTTAATTTTTGTTTAAAAAAGCCATATACTTGAAAGTCACAAAGACAATGTCCAAATTTATCCACCACCTTCAGTGATGCCCACTGGCTCCAAGGATAAATATGACCACAGTTTATTTCCCACACACTAGCCTAATTCAAAACCAAACCACAAACAAATGTTTAACAAACCAACCCAGGTGTTTCATCAGAGCTGCTCACAGACATTGAAACAGGCCTCCAAACCCACTTTTTGGTAGTTATAGCCAGTGGAATGTAATGTAACAATACCAGCATGGATGGTTCTCAGCTGTGTTCTCCAAAGAGTTGCTCCACAAAGAACGATGCAACAGATGAAGGAAAAATTGTAGAAATTAACTCCCCACTACATATGCATTCATATACATCGATTGCTCTTTTCACAACAGAAGATAGTGGCAGTACTGGATATGCAACCATATGAAACATGCATTAAGATACATAAGTGACCTCTCCTTGATCTTTCTTTTTAAAATATAATACTTTATACTGGCCACTTAACAATTGTTTACGTCGTAGAAAAATAGACAGTTTTCTGTAACAAGAAATATAGTTAACTTTGTTAAAATGGGCTATCTTAAACCAGCAATTATATCATATAAGAATTTCTAAACAGCAAAACACAAATAGATAATACTGAGTGCAAAACAGCCAGTGGTATTGTTTGCATTGGTTCAAAACAGTTAGTGGACAGCTACTGTAATTAGACATTCTGTACATTGTACTACAAAAGTCTTGATCTTTTGGGAGCTTTGGGGAGTTTGCTTTTATTTTCTCTACATGTGGCTAATATGTATTTAATCAAAATTCATTCAAACTGTGGAAATCCAAACTGATTTCCAAATCAAGCCACTTTCATTCCCCTCATCTTGCATTTATTTTAATGTATTCCCCCCAGCCCCTTCAGTGCAGCAGCACTCATGAATCATGTCTTAAGCCAAAGATTCCTCAACTTAACCAGTTTAGGCTTTAGAGATTTAGAAGTTGAGTATTTAAATTCACATTCCTTTAAAATCATTTTACTAATCTCTTGTGTAAATTTAAACAAAGTAAGAATAAGCTTCAAAGCCGAACCTTATCGAATTTACCATCCCATGTGAAGACTGTTAAACATATTTGCCAAGTTTAGGAATTAAGTCTTAATGCTACAAAAACCAGATGGCACCCAAGTAAGAGTCAAAGTTTTCTGTGATCGCTGCAAATCAGTTATGTATGAATAACTAATTTCCTCCTGGCAGTAGTAGGGGCTTTATCAGAATACCATGAATGGCTACAAATGGAGGCAGTTTCCAAGTGTTAACACACAGAGAAGGGTTGGGGGGGGGGGTGGAGAAAATCAGCAAAACATTCTCAGGAGAGCAGACATCTCTAGATTCTCATCTGTGTTCATTTCACACCCTTTCAACCCTGGAGGGATCATACATATCTGAAAAATGCAAGACAGGAAAACATTAGTGATGGGTTCTGAAAACAACTCAAGTTTAGCAGTATATTTAGCTGGCAAGAGAAATACGGCACTGTTTTCTTAATTTAAAAGCAGAGAAATACCCTCTGAAACACCGCTCGTGTGGAAGTCAATTTAGAAATTGAATAATTAACTTGCAATTATTTTTCCGTGTGTGTGTGTGTGTGTGTGTGTGTGTGTGTGTGTGTGTTTGTGTGAGATATTATATATATATCAGTGCTGGTGCCAGACAGAGCCTTAGAGATGCAAATTTTTGACTAGATCCAGACTCTTGTCCCATTGCCCCCTATTCTGAGCTATGATTTGGGAGCAATTCCACTGAAGTCAGTGGAACTACACCAGTGTAAAATTTGTGTAGATGAGATCAGGATCAGGCCGGTCAACTAAAGAAGAAGTGTTGCTATTCTGCCATTAAGTGGCTCCAGTGCTCGGCCCCACGTATGTCTGTACTGCAGCTGGGAGCCAACCTGCCAGCCTTGGGTGACAAACCCTGCTCCTACGGCTCTCAGCAATATGCTACATAGGGTGGTATAAACATTGCTGCACCAGAGGTGGCCTAGGCTAGCTACTTGAACTTTGACCAGGGGATAAGGTGAGTTTGAGCTTTGGTGGGGCCAAGCCTCCCTCAGTGCCACAACAGCCATGCGGCCATTTCTAGTCTGCTAGTATGAGTGTCTACCCCAAGTGAGAGACTTCTTCTGAGCTACCGTGCAGATATTCCTTAATACTGCAGAGCAAAGCAGGGGGTGCATATACCTCCCAGCAGTGCATCACAGCCCTACCTCGCAGCACCATTTTAAAGTTCTGTCTTCATCCCAGGCGCTCTTTCCTAGCACTCGGTGCCTCCTGAACACTGCACAATAATATATTAGCTATAAACGCTGATATGGCAAACAGACCAAGTTTTATCACTGTGGCCAGGCTGGTTTCCTTCAGCATGCAAAACTCCAGGTCGCTGTTTTCAGAGTTATTGTGTGAGGACACAATAGACAGAAGATGTGATTATTATTAAAGAAAATCAATCTTGTGTTTTGGTGAATGCAACAAGTAAACAAACAGCGTCTCTAGATTATAACCATTTTTTTCTAGCTTAAGGTATATGAAAGCTGGTCTGTTTTCAGCAGGCTTCAGACTGAAGTCCTTACTCAGGTTCTGATCATGCAAGCAATTTACATGCAAGCAAATATCTACATGCATATCAGCATGCAGCACAGGGATGGGATTGCACTCAAACTCAGTGTATGTACGCACCTAAGACACTTTGAAAAAATCCCACTCAGTCTGTAATCATGTACCCCCCCCCCCACTACAGTGCCTGGTCACACAAACACTGGTGGTGCATGGGGGTAGCAATGTGTGCTTACAGGAATGAGTATACAAATTCACTCATATGTACAAGTGCTTGTAGCATTAAGGCCTCAATCAATGGAAGATTTTCCCTGAGTAAGACTTCTGAATTTGGCCTCATGTGGTATCATTTTGTCTCCTTTCTTGCTGTTCTCTCCTTGCAGTATTTACAGGCAATGAAGACAGTAAACCTTGTCAGCAACTGATATTTTAGAAAATGCATCATTTACCTTTTTCTGACAGTGCCCAAACATTTTTTTCCTTTAATTTTAGTAACAGACAGCCTATGGCTCAAGATCAACAGACTGACAATAAGACCAGGTCTACACTAGACCTGAAAGTCAATTTCAGATAAGCAGTTGTAGCTACGGCAATTGCGTAGCCAGCATTGACATATCGGAAATCGACTTTTGTGAGTGTCTTCACTAAGGAAAGTCAACGGGAGCATTCCTCCTGTCAACCCTCCATACACCTTGTAACAACAAGGAGTATGGTGTCAGCTGCCAACCCCAGACAGATCAATTTTGCGTGTCTTTACCAGACATGTAAAATCAAATTCCAGAAGATCAGAGACCCTGACTGGGTCGATCCTGATTGAAGTATAGACTAGCCTTAAGATTTCAAAAAGAAAGAGTTTCCCACACCTGTTCAGATAGCTCATTACTTTCCTGTAATAGACAACTAATCAGAATGACAAACACAGTAAGTATCCTTGTCCCACTTTAGACACTAGGAAAACTTGCACCATCCTCACTGTGATTGGGAACTCCCAAACGCTTGCAGCCCAGCCATTACAGTAGTCTCTAAAACTAATTGTGGGGCTGGAAGGAATGGATAGGCAGGGATATGAGAGACCACTGGACTGTGGAGTTAAAGCTTGGAAAGGTAAGAGTCATTTTTAAGCTTCCTAAGTAATTATTATAACCAGTTGGGTGGAATATTTTTAAATCATGTGAAATACTTTCACGGGGTCCTTTCAAGACAATGGCACTGATTTGTTCCCATTTATTCACAGTACAATGACACCTATCTCATGTACGCGTTCAAAACAAAAGCAGCAGTTCAAGAAGCAATCTGTTAATATGCATGGAGCAGAAATGTACTTGTGTGGTTGGGCATACAGTAAGATGGTCTGTTACGATGGCAAAGAGTCTCGGTGCAGCCATGTTAGTCTGTAGCTTCACACATAATAAAGAGTCCAGCAGCATCTTAGTCTCTAATGGATTTAATAAATCATGAACTTTCATGGGTAAAACCCACTTCCACTCCATTCATCTGAGGAAGTGGGTTTTACCCACGAAAGCTCATGACTTAATAAATTTGTTAGTCTGTAAGGTGCCACAGGACGGCTTGCTCTGATGGCAGCTTGCATAAGGGTCTCTCTTGTACTGTAGTCTCTTGCAGTGTGTTTCATTTAATGCCAACTCCCTCATTTAAAAATAACTGGTGCATTGATGAATTATTGTATAAAACAGCAAAACAAAAATGTTGGTGCCTCTACTCTATGTGATTAGTCTTCACTGTAGCTATGAGAGTGTCTTTTCCATTCCAAGTTACACGGCACATGGAGTCTTTTCTCTAAAACTGTGTGATACCTACTAAATTAGTCCTCACACCAGCTCCCCATTCCAGTCCACCGTCTCACCACACATACAGTAGAACCTCAGAGTTATGAGCTGACTGGTAAAGCACACACCCCTCATTTAGAGCCACACATATAGAGTCAGGCAGCAGCAGAGACAAAACTAACCAACCCCAGCACACAGCAGTGTGAAACAGCACAGAAGTGAAGGGAAAGCACAAAGCCTCTCTATAAAACTCAGTTTTAGGCTCCAGACTACACCCAGAGGCCAGGACTTGAGATTTTTCTGCATGACTTCTGTGGATATTTGGGTGTGAACAAGTTAGTGTTTCGGGTACAAGACGATGTTAGTCAAGGTGGGAGGACCTTTTCCAACCCTTGCAGATGAGCGCTATGCTCTGTAGTAAAAAAAAAAAAAAGATTAAAGGGATCAGAAAAAAAATCAAATTCTATCCAGTTATGAGAAATGTGTTACATCTTCAAAGAACCCTTACTCTCTGCCTTATTACAGTGGTATTGTCCCCACCATGGTGAGTGTACCCACATGGGAACAAACTATATATTTTAACCATAGGGATATATTCTGGCCTAAAGCAGGACACACAGATTGTAATGTGGCTGGGACGAGAGCTGGATTTTGTGTTCTGTGACAGAACAGTGAAACATCTGGAACTCTGGGGCATTATAATAAAACAAAGTCTGACTGGATACATCCCTGCAGCAGTGCCATCTCTAAGAGCTCCTAGGGAGGTTCTGCTGCCATGCTCATGCCTACCAGAAAGCATCAAGGGAGGAATACACAGGATACCTCTCTGAGGCACAATAGGGCTGGCTGGTGCAGAGAAGTTTAATTTGCCTTCACAGAGAGTCTGGAGTGTATGGTATAGTGGAAAAAGAGAAAGAATCTGTGATGGAGGCCATGAAGAATAGAAGACAGGAGCTGGGGAGATTCTGATACCTACTTAGAATTCACAGAACTCATTCCTGGAACCAGAATGGAAACAAAATTTCTTTAAAGTATGGTTGAGTTAATCTCCATCTCTCTATACTGGAGAGTTTTACACAGATTTATACTGACTCAGTAAACTAAGTAGTGTTTGTGAATTTCAAGGTGAGCCTTCAGCGATCAGAGAAATGTGGAAAACAAAAAAACTCAGTATTTGGGAACCTGCTTGTCAAGTATCATGCATTCACTCTTCACACCCAATTTATAGTCATATCTGACTTTATACAGGTCTATGGCTACACTTCTCAAGGAAGCCTGTTAATTAATTAGCAGATCACCATGTTCAAAAGACCAGATGAGAGTTCTTTCAGAGGACAGATGAATTCCTAAATTACCTTGGGTTTACTTAAGTAGCAGACAAGACTATTCTTGATCTAGGGAGCAGAGGAGTCTAGAGCATACGCTGGAAGATTTGGCCTCATGTTTGCCATGGGGAATGGGACCACATATATCTAAAACATTTTGCATAAAGTCCCTTGAACATTATCAAGAAATTTCCACCATGAACATTTAACCCTTTTCCCATGGGTGCAGATCAGAATATCAGGTTTAAAAGTCTTTTTTGTTTGTTTTTTTTGTTTCTTCTCAGTTCTGATGTGATGTGGTATGCTCTTATCTCCTTTACCAGAGAACAGACTCCTACACGTCCTCAGAAAGGGTGGGTGACAATGTCGGAGCACAAAACCAAGACAGGTTTTGTGAAATGTCACTTTATTTTCCAAAACGTGCAGTTTTCTGAAACCATGGAATGAACGTTAGTAATCAGAACCCAAGTGGGTGCAAGAATGGGGAGGATAATGTTCAATACAAGAAAGCTAGCAAATAATCTATTAATATTAAATTACTATACTAGTAGCTGTAGTATGTGGTCTTAAGTAAACAGGAAAATTACTGTTTCCACAGGTACCCCCGGGGATTTGATGCACATTCTCTATTAAAACAGTGCCTAACTGAATGCCAGAGAATGGTAAAACTGGGCCTTACCTAGATAAAAGTCTCTGTCAGCCTTCTTCTTGCCTAGTGTGGTTGTGTGTCCATTTTTGTTGAGAGAGATAATGCGCTTGGAAACAGCGCCTGTGTGCACCATTTTGCGAGAGAGTTCATTACTGCTGAGTGGGGCATAGCTTCCCCTCTCCTCTTGTACCCTGGGCTTCTCCTCATCTACTTCCTCCCCAGAATCTGCACTCTTGATACTCAGCCGCCGCATACGGGAAACTGAGTCAACTTCTTTCATTCGCACCAAACGATCCATGACAGTTCGGCTAGGGGGAGAGGCAAGTTTGCCTTGTAATGTCTCAATCACCTTCGAGGTGCTTCTCACTCTCTTTTCAGAGCTCGGAATGCTCACGTTCCTTTCAGCAAGTTGATGTGTACTAGACTTGCAAGGCAGGGCTGGATCCTCAGCTTGCCCATTGAGACCAACATGAGGTTCAAAACCTTGCTCAGTTACCAGTGTTTTAGAACTGGCTTTTTGGTCAGCACTTTGGTAGTCACCACTCAAAAAGGACAAGTCTCTCTCTCCCACAAAGAGAGAGCTTTCTGTCCACCCACACTTTCGTCTGCCCTCATAAGAGCAGTCTTTTGCTTTTACTTGGTCACATACTATTCTACCTGATGATAATTCAGGCTCTTGAATACCATTTGCAGAGCTGGTGCATTGGTGGTGGCCAGTTCTGTCCCCAGGAATTAGAGACTCCACTGCTACCTCTATTCCCAGAATCCTTGCAGCTCTTGCCTGCAGTGACTCATTTGGGGGGATCTCCATAGTATTTGCATTTGAGGAAAAATCAGAGCTGTTAGCACCAGTTTCAGGGTCAATATCCAGGCCCACAGTCCTCAAATCTGGCTCAGAGTGACCTTGATTTCTATTAATTAAAGACAATCTCACTACAGATCCTCTCTCCGAAGGTTTATCACTTCTGAGAATTGCACTTTTGTTCCATTTTACAAATTCTAATGCATTAGTTACATAATTTCTATCTTCCTTTGTCTCTAGTAAGTCCATATGATTGAATGGATTACTCTGATTACTTGGACTACTGGACAAAACTCTCCTGACTGGAGCCAAACTAGCTCTCTGTTTGTTTGTTCTGTTCTTGTTTGTCTCTGTTATCACACTTCCATCCACTAGCCCGTCTAAACTACTGCTCTCTTTCACATTCCAGCTCTGTGAGACCCCACAGCTACCTGAATCAGACTTAAACTCTGCACTCCAACTTTCAGACTTACTTTTAACTCTTTCTTGTCTAAATACGGGAACTTCTGGTATCACAGTTTTTAGCTTGTTATGAGGCCAGAGTTCCTGAGTTGACTCATCAGTTCTGGAGGTCCCTGTCTTTGTAGGGCCACAGTCCTGCTTGGTTCCCTCACTCTGCATGCCGTCTTCACTACTAGTGCTTTCTTCCTGTCCTTGAAGCTCCTTGTTAAAACTTTCTAACTCACTTATTGCATCCCAGGGACGGCGACCAACAGGTTTCAAGAGAAATTGACCAAACAGTTCTTTACTGTTGCAGGGAGCACTTGTTTCACCCTTGACAACATCACCTCGGACAACTGCACCTGTTTCCCTTTCTTGGGTTGGTATGTTTGTGCAGAACCCATATGGCTGGCTCTGATATGCCTTTGGTGAATGTACCTCAATTACTGAGGTAGCAGTCCTTGAAAATGCACTATTGCTGGATGGACTGAGGTTCACCTGACCTTTCATATTGTATGTATTTTGCCTACATTTCCTGTCATCAGGGGGCAAACCTGCCAGCTCTGACCCAACCACAGATGTTGTACGGGCTAAGAATTTTGGAGCTGTTAGTTTATTATTTGGTTCAGAGCTTATACCATGGAAAATTTGTGAGTTTTTAGGGTCTTCAGTGAAACAGGTCTGTGTTTGCTGGTCTTTGTACTGATCGCCTGGCCAAGAGCCAGAGTATTTGAGTTCCCTGTGTTTTGTACTCTGAGTAAATCTGAGGTCATGCATTTGTTTCATCTCCTTTGGTTTCCACAGCTCTTGTTTTTGTAACTCCGTTTTATTGGTCATGCTTCCTGTGAGAGCTTGTAACTCCAAGTCAGTTGAAGACATACTTAAGAGACTTTGTTCTTGCAAAGCTCCATTGTTATCAAACTCATTCTTCTTATCAGGGCTCTCAGTTAAGTTATTGTTCCTATCAGTATCTGGCAGATTTGATTCAGATTTAACTGGGACAGAAACCAAACAAAATATAGTTTCATTCATTTTTTTCTTTGAACTCTTTTTGGTCTGCACCCCAGTTCCAGGTTCAAACTTTTTAAGTCTAGTAACAGTCTCACAGGTGCTATCCATATGTAGGTTTCTTTCAGAAAGGTTGACTTTCGTGTGCTCCTGATTAGTTTCATGTCTGGGAAGGTGAGTACCAGTGTCACAGTTATCCCTTTGGTCAGGCAGGGCCCAGTTTTCCTGAAATCTGTTGGATGTCGCTAACCACCTGTTGTTATGCATGGTGCTATCAGGAGGTTTCTCACCTTTTACAGTATGTAGTAAGTTTGATGGATCCAAAAAGGCACTATTACATGGTTCGATAGCTCTCTCCTGCAAAGCAGTAGGGTTGGTATTTTCAGAGTGTCTAACGTTGCCCTGGAAGCTCTCTGGATGTGCTATTTGAATATGCCGTATTCGAGGATCATCAAAAGGAATATACTGAATGGAATGCAGGTAGTCATCAGTATGCCCAGAATGGCTTTGTTTTCCGTGAGGAAGGTAGTCATCTTTGCAGTGTTCACCCACAGTTTCCAATGTACTAATGGAAGACGGATGACAGATGGCCCTCTCCACTGGATGCTGCTGATTGTTGTCAAAACACAAGTCATAGTTAGGCACTTCACTGAGGGAATGCTGATTCACACTTGGCTGAGGTGGGGACTTGTAAGATGGAGGCGGTACGTAGACAGGTGGCTCTAAACCAGAGTCTGGAATGTAAGTGTCTGGCTTCAGCTCAATACCTTTGGTTAAATATGAGACAGGCTCCTCTGTTTGCTGGTGGTCCTGAAAGCCACTGGTTTCTACCGGCGCCCTTGTCTGTTGGTGCACTTCATAGGGTGGGGGCTTAAGGGGTCTGCCATACTTGGGCTTGGCCAGAGGAAGAAGGTGGCTTCCCATTTCCCTGGTTTTTGTGAATTCCAAAGGCAGTCTGTTTTGGGGGCCAGAGGGTACTTTAGTGCTGCTTAGAAAGTGATGATTATTCACCAGGGAAGGTATTTCCACACACTTCAGGGTGTCTGGTGAAAGAACTCTTGGTAATGATTGTGATTTCCCTTTGTTACGGGAGCTAAGCACATTGTCTCCCAGAGACAATGAGTAAAGGTCTTGAAGCAGTTTCTCTCTATCCCCATCAGACATATGTCTTCCTAATTTTTTAGGTTGTTTCCAGCTTTCTGATCTTAAACTCTGCCATTTGTAGTCACTGGGCACTTTCCAGGTCTCCGTCAAGCCGCTTCTTGTCACATTCTCTGCTCCTACTCCTACCTCCAGCTCACCTTCTTTAGCATGGCTGTACCCCCCACGGGATGGCGCCAATCCCTTCATTTCAGAGTCTCCTTTGTCAGTGTAACCCAGTAATACACTAAAGTCTTGTCCTCTTCTTCTCCAGTACGCCAGATCTTTATCAGTCTTTGGCCCCACAGACCATGCTAACACAGGCTTGTCATAAAACCTGCAAAACAAACGCAGTGTTAGAGGCAAGCTGTATAAAAGCAGTCTCATTCCTTTACAGGGAAATTTATTAGTGTCAAATTCTGAATTATGCCAATAGGGTTTCCACTAAATTTCTGTAACACATTCACAAACCATAGAACTTTAAAATCCTCTCTCAGTAGTGCACAATTCTCACAAGCAAGGAAGGAGGTTAAGCTATTTGCACGTGCATGTTAGCATGGCATTTACTTATTTCTTGGTATGCATAGCTTTGAGAACACAATTAAGCACAATGTAGTATGTGCAGTCCTATAGAATATATACTATAAAAAGTTAATTGACTATGTTAAACAAGGCTTTGAACCTTAAGTTCTGCTCTCAGTTGTATCAAAACCTAGTGACTTCATGAGAGCTGCAGGGGGTAGCCAACCATAATATAATATGGCTCTATATTTGAAAAGGGAAGGTAACAGAGGGAGTTTCATAGTGTAAATTTCTGTATGAAACAGGGTTTTGCATCACAACACAATAGTTAAAACAGAAGATGGTACTGGTTAATTAGATCCTTTTTGTTTGTTTAAAGGAACAAGTCTCTCTACATATTTCAACTGTATCACTGTTGCGGTATGTATTTATTTTATGGCATACTTCTTAGGGATTTTGACTATCTAATTTTTTGTTTAAGTTACATTTAAAATTTTAAACAGAGGATGGATTCACTTAACCAAAATACATCACTGAAATATGAAAAAGGAGAATAAAACAAATTATAAAATTTCAGGAGGCAGATTTCTGAGTTAAATCCAGACGACACGATCAGAGCCTTCCCATATTTCCAGACATGGTAGGGAATACTTCACATAGTACTCCAAAAGAAAACTGATAGCTTTTTACATTAAAAGTTTATCTTTTAATAAACTGTGGTCCTGCTGTTCTTGTAAACAAGGTGTCCAAAAAATCTAACTGTCATTATTTCACTGCATAACTGCCACCAGCATAACAAGAGAAAAATCAAAATTGACATAAATAGGACAAGAATGTAGATGGAACCCAAGAATTCCCTTCCTCCTCCCCCGACCTCATATTATATGTACTGTCTACTCTTGGTTTCTACCACAAACTAATAATCGTCCCAAAAAAAGGTTTAAGTAGATAATAAAATTCAGAAAATGTAGCAATACATATTCAGAACAATCTTCAGTATTTTTTTTTTTGAAAATGTATGTGAGCTTTACCCTGTCAAGCCAAATGTTTAAAGCAAACGGGGATAAAAGACTACTTTTGTTTAAGTCTGATGGATTAAAACCCATTGTCTGAACAAAAGATTCGCCATATAAAATACAATGTGCAATTTGCTTTCTGGATCCTGTGTCAATATTAAAAGTCTGTATTAATCTATGGAATATGAAACAGGACATAGCCTATACTAGAAATTTTACCACAGTTTAGGGTGAAAACCATTAGGTCTTTAAGTGCGAGGGAGTTTGCAGCTGAACGTGTGCTGTAAGCCTTTAGAGATGACCAAGGTCATCTCTGCTACCTTTATGTTTTCTCATAATGCTGTTGTGTAGCTATCAACTGGAGATGCTGTGTATGGGTGGGTCCAGGGAACAGACAAGCTAGACCTGGTAAATGACATATGCAAGATGTGGTAAATGACATGAAATATATGGAGAGAGCAGTCATGCTAACCTATGAAAGCACACCAAGTACAAAGCCACAAGCAGTATTTATTCAAGGCTATAGAACATCAAAACCACCTGCGGGTCTAAGTCATAAAGCAGCTCTATAGTTACTGACAATGGATCACTGAATTGTCCTGGTTACAGAAAAGCAGAGTTTGTGAATAACTGATAGGAAAGTGTTACCTAGATTCCTACTGCGAATCCACCAGAAAAAAAGAGAGTCAGCTGTCAATTTACACAATTATGTGAATGTTTCCTTATTCATACGTGAACTTCAGGGGAGAGAAAAATTCCACCTTCTCGATAGTGAGAGTATAATCACGTTTCTTACAGAAGTTGTTTAAACAATATTTTGTTGTTATAGTAACTAATGAAGTTCTAGATACAATGTAAAACACCATACTGAAGATCTGCATTATGTCATCATAACAACTAGAACACAGAAAGCATGCTTAAAGGAAGGTTATGTTAGGGACTTTTGATACCTTGTAACTTAGGTATTATTTCTGAGACTGAGAATATTATTTAATTATCATGTGACTCTCAGTAATTAGATTCAGGAATGAGAATAGTAGAGGCAGAGGTAAGCATGCATTTAGTGGTATAGAGAAAAATCCTGAGAGAAAAAAAATTGAACTGTTGGATTGAAATGTTGTTCATTTTATCTTTGGTAGAAGAAGACAGAAATTGTAAAATCCTCTCCTCCACCTTTCACAATTTCTCTTGTTAGGAAAAAGCAGCAGCAATGTAATGAAAAGGAAGAACTATGACCCTAATTTCAATTAAAACTTAAGATGAAAGCAGGAGCAGTATGACTTCTATCATGACAAGTGATAGCCTAGCACTATAGTCTGCCTAGCAAAATAATTTTGTATCTAGGATACTGTGAACATATCCACAGCTGAGAATAGAACTAAACAGTTATCATGGACAGAATTATCATCAAGGGGCATCTGTTGCGAACATTTTTGATATTTGGTGAGATCACTGCTTACTGTGATTTGTGTATATGAGGACATGAGTGTTACCCACAAAAGCACAATACCTAAGAATATGCATGTTGGTCTTTAAAGGGTTACAGGACCATTTGTTATTTGCAAAAATCTCCAGACATTTTTGGAAATGTAGGCCACTATGTTTAGCTGAATAAATCAGCAATAAGGAAAGCCAATCCAGTAAGAGCTGGAGGGTAGGATCAAGAGACTTAGATTTTCTTCACCATTCTGCCAGTGGCTTGCAGGGTAGCCTTGTTCACAATACTTAACCTCCTGATGTCTCAGTTTTCTCACTGGTAATTGTGCACCAATTTGTAAAGTACTCAGACCATGAGCTACAGTTCTAAACAGGCCTCATTCAGGACACAATTCCACAAATGCCCTCTCTATGGCACTGTAGTTCTTAATCACATAAGTTTGGGGAGACCCATGGGAGTATCATATTGGATGGTGTTTACATGAGCACAATCTGCATGGTAGAAACTCTTTCCTAATACAGCAGTCCCTTGAGTTACACAAGGGCTGTGTCCCCACATACCCTCGCATAACTCAAATTTCATGTACATTGGCAGGTGGCAGCTTTTTCCCCCAGCAGAATGCAAGCTCTGCAGTTGGGGAAGCAGCAGGAGCACCTGGAGCTCCTTTTGAAAGTAAGTCCTGGGGCTGGGGGAGGGCAGTTGGGGAGGATTAAGCTTGGCAGTGGGTTGGAGCCATAGGAGGGGGGCATGGGGTTAAGCCTGGGTTAGGTTAGGGCTGCAGGGGAGTGAGGGGGTGAAGTTGAGCCACAGCCATGCATGGGGGTTGGAGAGGAGCTGGAGCCGGGCGCGTGGGGGCGGGGTGTGAGCCAGAACTGTGGCCACAGGGGGCCAGGAGGGGATTGAACCAGGGCCATGCATGGCTGGGGGGCAGGTCTGACTGGGGCTGGGAGAAGTAGGATTTGGAGTTGCACATAATACGTGTTAATATGAGTTAAGTGCAACTCGAACATAGTACACTGAGGGATTACTGTACAGCTGTTCCTATAGCTAGTACATGTGCGCTGTCAAGCCCATTCACGATTAAAAACAAACAAAACAAAGTGAAATATTCTGGACCAGAGAGTTTCTTTGCTTACTTCCCTGGATGTGGTATGAACGAGTTCCATATGAAACTACCTGGGCAACAGACTTTCAAAACACAATTTTGGAATTTTTTTTCAGCTAAAGAGCAACTGTAGCAGTATTTGAACGCTGTACCTTTGCAAATCGGAGGCCAACACTGTTCCTGAGGCTGCATGGTCTCTGGTCATCATCCATTAGAACTGGCATGTTTGAGCTGGTTACACTAATCACTTTGCACTAACCCATGTAAAAACCACTATGTATATCAGCTGCTTAGTCCTCAATACACACCATGAACTATATTCTATATCCATTTTACTGCCTCTCTCATGGTGGGGTCACACAGGGCTTTCAATTCACCCCACATTTGCAGGAATTCCGTAGTTTTTGCAGGTCTCCATAACATACTGAATTCAGATTGGGGCAGCTCTGCTAATCACTGATCAGTAGGGATCCTAGAAACCTGTTCTTTGTGGAAAAATATGTATTTTTTGTTCTTACAGAGAATCTTTAGTTTTTACATTTTATGCAAAAAATAGAAGCATAGATTACTAATTAAACTTTACAGAAAGTCCCAGTGTCACTGACAGTGACAGCCTGAGCTCCAGCCACCCTGGGAAACTAAAGTTTGCATTTCCTTCTTATTATGGAAAAACGTGGATGAGGCTGCCTGGGGCATACAGGCTGTGGGACATGCCAGTTCAGCAGAGGGGGAGCCCTTCTGTTTCAAGCTCTGCCTGCCCCATCCCTCTCCTGCTCATGCTGAGGGTTGCTTGTTCTGGTCTCTGGTCCCAGCCCTACCTGGGAGGAATCTTCCCCTCCTCGCCTGTGGATTCAGAGAGCTCCAACCCTGGTTTGGGAAGGCGTGGATGCCAGGCCCAACCATGGTCCAGCCCGGATTCAAGCTGATCAGATGCAGCTCAGGGGGAAAGAGGCAGCTCCCAATCCCCACTACTATTGCGTCTAGAGCTGCTGCTCCAACTAGTTAGGGAGGAGCCATGTGACCACTGTTCTATCATCCTACTGAAAATCAGGAAGATGGAGGAAAAAACCCATCAAGTAGCCAGCTCCCTAAGAGAGGAAAGCCTCTGGTGTCTGAACCATGGTCCCATCCCTGCACCACCCCTTCCTCCAGTGTTCCACTCCCATGCTGCTTCTTCCCCCAGAGTCCCTGCCCTACTCACTTCTTTCTGCCCCTTTCCTCCTTCCCCAACATAGCTTGGCCTTATGGCCAGTACGAAGGACCTCCCACTTTTAGAAGTAAGGGGTCCAGGGCCCCATGACCCACTGCCCAGGAGGAAACCCACTGCTTAACAGGGGCTTCTGCTCCACCACGTCTCCCTGTTTCAGCCTGCGAGGAGAGCTGCTGTGGTCAGAGAGAAAAGACTGTCTTTCCCTAACATTGTTTTAGGGCTCAAGGGAGGGAGTCCATGGCTGAGGCCTCGAAGCGGGATGTGCAAAGCAAAAGGAAGTGGGAAGCAAAGATCTCATTAGAGGGGTGCAGACTGGGGGAACGCCACAAAAAAGACATTTTCAAAGCAGGAGGTGGAGAAACAGACAACGGAAGGCCACTGTGTAACGACAGGATGGGGACTGTGTTGAAATTTCCAATCAGTGACTAACCTAATTAGCTACCACAATTAATTAGATTAGTAGCTAAAATAAACTCTGCCCTCTAGAGGTGTTTGAGTGTCCCCATTTGGAAGCAAGAGAGCATGTATGCAAGAGCGTCATCCTGCCCTGCCAAACAACTGCAACACAAGCTCCACTCTCTCCCTGGATGTAACAGAGAGACACTGGAAGACAGAAAATACGCCAGTTTAAAACACAATGCTTTCCATACACCCCAACAGCTAGTGGCTTGTAAGATTTCCCAGTAGGGCTGCTGTGTGCTAGGACTGGTTACATGTACAAAAATGAGGTAACTATTTTCATAATAGGGACAAAACTAAAACCGTTCAGGTCCAATATCTGGCTTCCTATGTTGAGGGCCAAAAGGGAAGCTTCCAAAAACAGATGTTAATACTGTTGGCTGTTAATGACCGCCTAAGCCAACAGGTTCCACTCCATTACTTCCTGTTTCATAAGAGGTCAGGGACACATTGAGCTGACAACTCGCCCTGTTTTTTAATTTTGCTCTTTTTAACAAAGCTACCACAGATAGCATGCTATACTTTCCCATCCACAATAGCAGTAAGAGACATTCCCACTTCACCTTAACTGTTAGGCAAGTTAGCTAGTATTTTCTTGTAACTCTGATGCGCCCTTAATGTATTTACCCTAATTTTCCTCCTTCTCTTCATGGGCCCAGCTTGAAGTCCTACCATAGTTTGCCACTTCACCTTCCATATGCTCTGCCCTCCTCCTTTGCTGTTTCACCCCTGCACACCTCCCATCTCTTACTTTGCTCTTGCTGACTAGTGTAGCTCCTCTAGTGGAGGGAAAGCCTGCTCCTACAAGCATCTCCACTGCCTCCTCATCGTCATTCTTCAATGTTCTCCCCTCTTTCCTTATAGGGGATATGAAGGGAAAGAGGAGCCCAAAACTGTTGGGACAGATAAGATGACAGAATATATCATATTGCCTCAATAATCAGAGGCCAGCAAGACATTTTGTAACATTGACCCTCCACAGGCCTGGCCCCCATTTTTCCCAGTTGCTGTGGTTTGGTGTTCCAGGGTAATTGGAGCTTCAGGAAATTATGTGGGCCACAGGAACATGCTGGCCTCTGCCTCCTGCAGCTCCCATTGGCAGGGGAAGGGTGAACCATGGCCACTGGGGGCTGCAGGTGGCCATGCCAGAGGATGGTCAACCTCAATGAACTGTCTTGTGGTATGCATACAAATTAACCCGATGGGCTGGGACTTTTCAGTTTTGAAAAACAGATAGCTAATTAAGGGAGGGGGCTATGACAGAGGTCTATAAAATCTTGACTGGTGTGTAGGAAGTAAATAAGGAAGTGTTATTTACTCCTCCTTATAAACACAAGAACTAGTGGTCACCAAATGAAATCAACAGGCAGCAGATTTAAACCGAACAAAAGGAAGTATTTCTTCGCACAATTCACAGTCAACCTGTGGAACTGTCTGCCAGCAGATATCGTGAAGACCAATGCTATCATAACAAGATTAAAGAAAGAGCTAGATAAAGTCATGGTGGATAGGTCCATCAGTGGCTATCTCTAGCCCATGGCTCAGCAACCCCTGGCATGCATGCCAAGAGTGGCACATGAGCCGATTTTCATCAGCACATGAGGCGGGAGCTCAGCCTCACTTCTCTTCCCCTGTGCAACAGGGGACCGATCACTCAGTGACTGACTGTTCTGGCCATTCCCTCTGAAGCACCTGGCAATGACTGCTGTGGGAAGACAAGAGACAGAACTAAAGGGACCTTCAGCCCAACTCAGTATGGCTGTTCTTATGTAGGAGAAATGCTGGAACAAGCAGGGGATGTAGCACCACCATGCTACTGAGAGCAGCACAGATGAGATAGGCCAGCACAGGATGAGAACACCTCAAGACAAGATCCCATTTACTCTCCCAGGGCCTTAACACTTACCAAACCCTTTGGGCAGAGGAAGGTGGGGAGGATGCAGTGACCCGGATTTCCTGATAGCCACCCAAGAGGGGTTGCTTTGCTTCAAATATCTTCCCAGCCTCTTTCCCGTGTTCATTTTTACCATACAAATGGCTGCAAAAACTTCACTGCCTAATACGTGTTCTAGACAGAACCCTTCCTGTCCGTTTTATTTCAGCACACAAGTGCGCACACTGTACCTGACGGGAGATACAGGGACACAAGCACATTTTATGAAATGACGACAAGGGCTTGGGCTCCACTGGAGGCACGTTACAGACACCTCACTTACTCCACAACTGCTGCTTACACATAAAGATTGGACCCTCTTTGGTAAGGATACTCCCATAGATATAGCTGCACTCAGCCAGACACCCACCAGAGATCAACGCACACATGAGAAAGAAGGACCCAGCTTCTGTTTTACAATTTTTCACAGGCAAAAAGCTTTGCCCTTCGTTCACCATGCAGACGTTTACACAGCAACGTGAGCCTGGGCTCAGGCCAACTTCCCCCTGGCTTGCAAACACACACCAACTGCGCTACCCTAGGGTAGGGGTGGCCAACCCAAGGCTCTTTGCTCAATAAAATGTGGCTCCTACTTGGAATCATGTGCCTGGACAGCTCACCGCTGCCCTGCACTTGTCCTTGCACTTACAGAGAGAAGTGTGTAGTTGCAGGGGCTACAATGAGACCCAGGCATTGGGTTAGAGCCAGGGGATGGGGGTGCTTGGCTGTGGCAGGAAGTGAGGGGGATGGGACAGACAGACAGATACAAATAAATGTATAAACACGTGGCTCTCTGTACTCTATCCACAGCTACTTTGGCTCTTAGTCTCTAACTTCTTGGCCACCCCTGCCCTAGAGGTTGAACACAGGGTCCCAAGACTCCGTGGGAAGGGAGGGTTGGACCTTGACCTTGCTGGGGCTGCATGTGCAAGGGTTACCAGACTGTGCGCACTCTCTGGGTGGCGAGTGGGAACCAGTCCCTAAAATTCGCCACAGCCTCCTGTGGCAACAGCTCTAGCTCCTTTGCTGAGTGGGGAAGTTGAGCCTGGCTGCTGCTTGCTGCCATGACAGTGCAGGCATCCCAGGGGCTGCTGCATACATAATCCCATGGGAGCAAGGGGCCGAGGAGCAAGAGTCAGAAAGCAGAGCACAGTCCTGCAGGAAGGGGAGCAGCAGAGATCCCAGCTCAGCACAGCTTGGGGGAGGGATGACTCCCACAATATCTTGGCTGTTCCCCTCTCCCTGGGGGCTGTGCCTTGTTCTGCTCTGCTCTCAGGCCCTTGCTCCCCCAGGACTCCCTGGGGCTCCATGGACAGAGGCAGCTGAGTTTCATTTGATAGTTTCACAGACTGGGTGCACATGGCAGTTTTCCTACCAGTGGGACGCAGCCTAGGTCTGTAGAGCTCAGTTCTCAGATCAGGGGTAGATCGGCATTAAAGCCTTCTCACTCTGCAGTCAGTCCTTTGAGACACCCACCAAAGGAACTAATTATGAGCTGTGCGTGCTCATGTGCTGCCTGGGAAACAGAACCCTCTCAAGAGCACAGGGTGGGCACCATCTTCTTAGGGCTAGACTGGCGATGCTGGGGAGTCGCAAGGTGTTTCGACTCAGGTCCAGCACTGCAGCATGCATACCAGGTCTCTTGGTTCATGCACCAGTCAGAATATTATTCACCTTGGGCTCAGACACCCAGGATTCCCGACACAGGCCCGCTAACCTTAGCTTTACACTGTCGAGAGAGGACGTGTCTACACAACAACTACACATCCACAGTTTGCTCATGACAGCTAAGTCAGGTGGTGGGGCTGTTTCATTGCTCTGTAGACTTCCGGGCTCAGGCCGGAGCCCATGATCTAGGGCCAGTGAGATGGGAGGGTCCCAGCACTCAGACCCCAGCCCTAGTCCAGAAATCTACATAGCAGTTAAACAGCTCCACAGCCTGAGCCCCATGACCAAGCCAGCTGGATGGGCTAGCTGTCGGCAGGGTAGGGGGACAGATTTCATCAGGCCCTGGACAATGTGGTGGTGCTGGCGGAGGGGAGGCCAGCTCCAGGCCCCTGGAAAGCAGATGGGAGTCTCAGGAGGGAGGGGCTAGTGGCAGCCACCCCTCAAGTGCAGCCTGGGCTGCGCCTCCCCAGCCAGCCCTCAGTACCACCCAGACCATGCTGTGCAGAGTTCCAGCAGTGACTGAAAAGGCTGCGGGCTCTGGCTGCTGCTGCAGTAGCAGATCAGAAACCCAGACCCTTTTAAAAATCACCTGGCCTAGGGCAACTGGCCCTTTTCTCCTCTACCTGTCAGCAGCCCTGGCTATGGGTGTCTCCTTAGACAGAATGTAGAACTAGCCTATGTAACCTGAGCTTCTCTGACTCAACAGCATGGCCTTTTGTTATTGATTGATTAATCTGCTCCCTTCCCTTTCTCCTGCTATTTTGGCAAAGGCTACACACTGCACAAAAGGTACGTTATGTTAGCGCACTGCATGCAACCTTTCAGTGCACTGATGGGCTCAGATGCAGAAAAATGGTCACGTACACAGAGGCTTAGTGGTGCTCAATTCATGTTCCATTCACCTGCCAGAATCAAAGGGGAGAGAAGAGAAAGCCAAGACATGGCATGACACAGAAACTTACCCTCCTTCTGAAGTCTGAAAAGTGGACAACCCCTGAAGGTCTGGATGGTAACTGGGACCAACGTGCCTCCCTTGGCTCCCATGACTGCCTTCGCTGCTGGTCAAGCTGCCTTTAGCTAGTGGTTTCTTGTGAATGTAGGCTCCAGAGTCTGTCTCGAAGCCATTTGGTGTTCCCCGACTAGTTATATTCTCTGTCATTTCAGGCTGGTCTCCATCAGTTTTGTTCTCATATGAAGCAGGAGGAGTTTTGGACAATTTGTATCCATGAGAAATCAGGAGGTCCTCCACACTAAACATGTTGTGCTGGTTTCAATCACAGCTGCACCACAAGAAAGCTCTCCCCTGCAGGATCCATCACTGAAAGAAGGAACAGAAAGCTGCTGTAATAAGGAAAGACAACTTGACTCAGTCGTCAGGCTGCTAGATGCACAGTTGAATCCCCTGGCCTCAGTTTAATAAAATACATAACACTGAAGCGCATTCAGATGCTGATGAATCACGTGTTGACCTTCCCTAGATAACATACCTAAATTTGTTCAGCCAGGGAACAGATGCAGAGCTGCTGCTGCTGAGTCAGTCCCTTTGACCGAAGAATTCGGTGATGACTGCAGCTTTTGGATTTTGATAAGTGATCTTGAGAAGCTTCCAACTGGAGAGAAGCAAACTCTTGAGAAAGGTGTTTTCCCTGAAGATTTTTTTTTTACTCTGACCAGGTGGAATTGTGCTTTCTGCTGGGAGGAGGGGCTAGGTTGCAGGGCGGCATATTCTAGTCAAACTTGCAAACAAGCACAAAAGTAACGTACAACAAAAAAGTGCATTATGTTAGCCCCCGTGTCCCCAGTTGGACTCCGTTGTTTACAGTCTTAAAAGGCTGCTTTTCAGGGAGATTTCCCTATTGCCTATGCAGCTCTATTGAAGTCTGTACTCAACTAACAGGTATAAACGCAGATCAGAGAAGTCAGGTGAACTGCAGCTGGTCTGCAAATTGGCTCTGTTTAAAAAAAAAAAATTGTCTCAGGGCACCAAGTTTGTTGTTGAACACAGATTTCCAAAGCAAATGGATCAATCCAACATCAAAATATTTTTTTTAATCCTCTCAGCCAACCAGACAGACTCAGCCCGAGTTCTTTAGCTCTACATTGTTATGTTACCAGCAACAGGTTCCGCAGAGCAAAATGAATTGATCTGCAACAATTTCTCTTGGCTAGCTCACCCTTTCAATCTCCTTTCAAACTCTTCCAGATTGTTTCATTTACAGGGTACCAAGTCTTCAATGGTTTGGAACTGAGTAAACACTTTTGTAGATTATGCATGAAGAGGAATAGACTCCAGCACACCCACTTTTAGCTGTGCCGTTCTGCCAAATCACTGATGAGAGCAGCTGAGACATAGGGCAATTTTTCACCATCCACCAGCCTGATGGGCGGGGGGAGGAGGGGTGATGGTGATGGTGAGGTGGATGTATCATGTCTTGTACAGATGTGCTAAATCAACTGCTGAGTGCCGTCCCATCCAATCCACCAGCGTGAGAAGAGTAAAGGGAGCCGACGGAAGAGGGTCAGCTGTTGACATACTGTGGCCTTTTCACTGTGGTAAGGAGATCTAAGCATGCCGACTTCAGCTATGCTATTTACATAGCTGAAGTAGTGTAACTTAGATTGATGGCCTGCGGTACCATAGATGAGGACTTGAAATACATTGGGGAGCAAAAGCACTGAATAAGACACTCAACAGGACACTTGGTAGCAGGCTTGTGTGACATGCTTAGTGTTACATGTCCCTGGTTGTGACAGGTGTGCATTAAAAACAAACTATTTTCAGAAGGTAATGATTTTTTCCCCCCAGCCTAAGTGCATGAAATCCCAGGTTCCTTCACCAAGGATGAACTTTACCAAGATTCTCCACTTTGTGCTAAAGAAGAAACTCCATTCCCTGACATCAATATGAGAAACTTTATATGGAGTAGGCATTAAAGTTGGACAGGAGAGATTTAGCTCATGTGTTCCAGAAGTTAATTTTCTGCACAGACTCAGACTTTAAACAGGGCCCGTACAGACCATGTGATTGTTACGTAAGCATCAGAACCTCTGTTGTATCTACACCAGTCTTTGCATAGACCCTGAAGAATCTATACTGGGGACAGAGTACACGTGGCACTGTACACTTCTTAAAGAAATAAAAAGAAAGACTTCCCAGTAACATTTCTTTTTAAAAATCAGGACAGGGCTCCTTAAACCCAATAAACGACAAACAATACCAGAAGAGTGGAACAATCAGCAAATAGTCAGGAGGAATAAATAAACGAGACAAGAGGCACTAGCCAAATTAATGGAAGAAAGGAATGGAATCCTATTCTTTAAATGAAAAAAAAAAAAAAAAAGAGATTTTTTTTGTTGTTTACTTCAAAAAACATCAACAACAGGGGCCAGATTAGGTCAACTCAAATGATTTCTCCATTTTGAATTGGTTCTAGAACACAAAGACCTGGAATGGTGAGAGGAGGGGGAAAAAAAAAGTCACAGAAAACAGAACAGTTGGGCTCCTAGAACTCTTCAACCTCTAAAGAGAGCAAGATCCAATGTGACTCCATAAAACAATAGAATGCCCAATGGGAGCACAGGTGGAAGGAAGGAATGTGCCTCTCCTGTTATTGCTTGGGGGCCAGTATTAACTCTCTCTCTGCTACAGCTGTAGATAGTGGCCAGGCAAACACAGCATTTGTCAGAAGTTGTAGTAGGCAAAATGAACAGCGTGAACCAGGCTATTTAGAAACAGACAAAGCCTTTGAACCATGGGTCTTACTCAGATTTCATTTTCAATACTGAGACACAAGTAACTGCAGTGAAATCAATGAGGTTATACTACAGGAAGAGCCCAGTGGTAGCTGATGCCCAAAATAGCCTCTCAAAGTTAACCCCATATGAAAGTGAAAACTGGGGTAGGACTGAGGAAGTAGAAGAGGAAAGGCACGTGGAAGGGCTCTGGGGAAGCAGGGGAGTGGGGCCTAGGACACCCTCTTCCATGTCAGAGTAAAAAAATAAACACTACTCCATAAAGGTCAGGGTGGGAATGCACAGCTCCCTCCTCATCCCACTCTCCCTGGGGAGAGACATTGGGTATAAGGGGTCACGTGCATACATAGATCCCCTCCCCGCCCCCCACCCCATCAGGGCTGCACCACTTCCCTGGTGCCACACTGCTCTGCTTCCTGAGGTGTCTGGAACATCCAGCCCCAGGCAAAGATGACAAACTGTTCTGCACAATTCCTGCTGCCCGTACCTGCAGGTGCTGCCCTGGCAGCTCCCACTAGTCATAGTTCCTGGCCAACGGGAGCTGCAGAGCCATGGGTCTGGGTGGCGCACAGATTCCCTGAATGCCTCTTGCATAGGGGCTGCAGGATCATGGCAGTGAACCAGTGCCTCTGGCTCCAGCCCCATAGGGTAGGGGGAAGACATTCACTGAAGCTCAGGGACTGGTGTCCGGCCTGCAGTGTGAAGACTTACCACAGGCTGGATGAAAAGAAGCAGCAGGCTCCATCTGATGCAGGGTTCCCTTTAGTCTGAGGCCCTGGGCTATGGCCCCTAAAGCCCAAGTCAATTGGGCCCTGCCTGTGTTCTCAGGCCAAAAGTCCTTTTTCTGCCTACCAACCTCTCTGCCTCTCAGCTCTGAAACTTCTACCCCACCTACATAACATGCATGTCCCACTCCCAGGTCAGAAACTTACTCCCGGGCACAGAACCTGCCTCCCTCCCACAGACATTAACCACCAACTAGCTCAAGACTGCTACACCCACCTGCACGCTGCAGGACCTGGGGAAGCAGAAGCAGCAGGGAAGGACTGTGGCTGCAAGGAGCCCTCTACTTCATCTTAACAGACAGTAGGCCCTATGGGAGCCTGTCTTCCAGGGTTTATGCCTTCCCCCTCTGCTGCCTTGGAGTCTGTGGGCTTCACAGACAGTATGTCTTCCTGGCAGCCAAATGCAGGACATCCTGAGTCCAGAGACTGCAGAAGTTTCAGCATTCCCCAGTGGCAGCCACTGGTACTGCACAGCTGTCTCCAGCACAGCTGACATTAGCATTAGGGCTTGGTTCCATCTACCTACAGGAAGACTAAATGAAGTCAGGATAGAATGGAAGATGTGCAATGGGTTGAGCACTAGACTAAAATTTAAACATCCTTATGGTAGAAAAAAGCCCTCAGCTGTCAACCACACAAAAATGAGGTTAGTTAAACAGAAATCAAAGGGTACAGTGCCAAAATAAAATCCCTGCAAGCTGCATGGAAACTTTTCAAAGACACAAAAACAGAGGCCGAACTTAAGTGTATACTGCAAGTTAAACAAAACACAAAAAAAAAAAACAAAAAACACACTCTACAGCAAGAGAACCAAAAAAGTGCCACCATGGCTTAACAACCAGGTTTAACAAAAAAAAACAAAAAAATTCAACACAACAGTGAGAGATAAAAAGGCCTGGTTTAAAAAAATGAAAGTTAAATCCCAGTGAGGAAAATAGGACAAAGTGTAAACTGTCAAGGTAAGTATAAAAATATAATAAGAAAAGCCAAAAAGGAGTTTGAAGAACAGTTAGCCACACAGTTAAAAAGTAATGGCAAAATGTTTTTCAGAACAACAGAAGCAGGAAGCCTGCTAAACAGGGCCAAGATGCTAAAGGAGCCTTCAAAGACGATAAGGTCATGGCAAAGAAACTAAATGAATTCTTTGCTTTGGTCTTCAGATTTGAGGATGTTAGGGAGATTCTCAAACCTGAGCTATTCTTTTTAGATGACAAATAAGAGGAATTGTCCAAGACTGAGTTATCATTAGAGGAACAAATGGATAAACTTAACAACAAATCACCAGGACCAGATGGCATTCACCCAAGAGTTCTGAAAGAGCTCAAATGTGAAATTGTGGAACTATTAACTGTGGTTTGTAACCTATCAAGTTCTGTACCTAATGACTGGACGATAGTTAATATGATGCCAATATTTAAAAAGGGCTCTTGAGATGGCAATTACAGACTGGTAAGTCTAACCTCAGTACTGGGCAAATTAGTGGAAACTACAGCAAAGAATAAAAGTTGTCAACACATAGATTAACATAATTTGTTGGGGGAAAGTCAAGGGAAATCATGCCCTACTAGAGTTTTCTGAGGGGGTCAATAGGCATGTGGACAAGGGCAATCTAGTGTATATAGTGTACTTAGATTTCCAGAGAGCCTTTGTCAAAGTCCCAAAGGCTCTTAAGTAAAGTAAATTGTCATGGGATAAGAGGGAAGGTCCTCTCATGGAGTGATAACTGATTAAAAAAAAAAACAGGAAAAATGGTAGGAATAAATGCTTAGTTTTCAGAATGGAAGGCAGTAACTAGTGGTGTCCCGTAAGGGTCTGTACTGGGACCAGTCCTACTCAATCTATTACAAATGATCTGAAGAAGCAGGTTAATTAGTGTCTCTTCTGGTATGGCTACAATCTGCAGAAGTGGGCCTGTCCCACGAAGGCTCATCACCTAATAAATTATTTTGTTAGTGTTTAAAGTGCTACTGGACTACTTTTTTGTTTTGGGTAATTACTGAGGTGGCAAAATTTGCAGATGATATTAAACTGCTCAAGATAGTTAAGAACAAAGACTGAGAGCTTCAAAAAGATCTCACAGTTAAGTGACTGGGCAAGAAAATGGCAAATGAAAAGTAATGCACATTGGAAAAAAATAATCCCAATTTATATATACAAAATGATGAGGACTAATTAAGCTATAAGTACTCAAGAGAGATTATGGGGTCATTGTGGATAATTCTCTGAAAAACATCCATGCAGCGTGCAGCGGCAGTCAAAAAAGCAATCGGAATGTTAGGAATCATTAAAAACGGGATACAGATAAGACAAAGAACATCTTATTGCCTCTATATAAATCCATTGTACGCCCACATCTTTAATACTGCATACAGATGTCGTTCCCTCATCTCAAGAAAGATATATCGACATTGGAAAAGATTCACAAAAGGGCAACAACAGTGATTAGGGCTTTGAAATGGGTGCCATATAAAGAGACTAAAAAGACAAACTTTTCATCTTAGAGAAAAAAAAAAAAAAAAAGGAGACTAAGCGATGGGTGGAGGCTGGAAAATCTGATAGTGGTCTATACAAATCATGTCTAGTATAGAAAAAGTGAATAAAGAAAACAATTATTTACTTGTTCCCAGAATGTAAGACTAGGGGTCACCAAACAAAATTAATGGCAGCAGGTTTAAAATTTACAAAAAGACGACACTTTTCCTCATGCAGTGCAAAGTAGGCCTGTGGAACAGCTTGCCAGAGGATGTTGTGGAGACCAGGACTTTTACAGGGTTCAAAAAAGAACTAGATAAATTCATGGAGGTTAGGTCCATCAAAGGCTATTAACCAGGATGGATAGGAATGATGTCCTTAGCCTCTGTTAGAGGCTGGAAACAGAAGACAGGAATGAGATCACTTGATGATACCTGTTCTATTCACTGTCACTGGGCTAGACGGACCTTTGGTGTGACCCACTATGGCTATTCTTATGTTCTTGACTGTTGGGAGACCTCCGTTGAATTCTGTCCTCTGACATGCTCCTGCTGGGTGACCTGGGGCTCATCCCTAAGTCTCTCTGTTCCTCAGATACCCATCATAAAATGGGGTGGCAGCACTTCCCTGCTTCCTAGGAGTATTGGGAGAATAAATATTAAAGAGGTATTAAGACATTAACATAGAGGTAGCCGTGTTAGTCTGTATCTGCAAAAACCACAAGAAGCCCTGTGGCACCTTAGAGGCTAACAGATATATTGGAGCTTAAGTTTTCATGGGCAAAGACCCACTTAGTCAGATGCCCTCGAAAGCTTATGCTCCAATATATCTGTTAGTCTCTAAGGTGTCACAGGGCTTTTCATGGTTTTCAAGACATTATTGGTAATCATATGTCTCCCATTACCAAATTAGAGAGGCTCATGCCCCATGGACACATTGCATATTTTGGCAACTGTCCTAGTATTTCACATCCAAGACTTCTACTTTTCAGGTGGACGGCCAGCTCCTTTTATTAGGAGTAAGTGAGTGAAATTAAGAGAAAGGAAAGTGTAGATTGAACATGAGTAAATATTCCTGGCGGCGAGATCTCCACTACTGTGGAAAAGAGTTTCTAATAGAAAGCGGTGGAAGTCCTGATCCATTGGGGCATTTCAAGTGTTGTCATCAGCTAACTTTCTTTTAAAGTATTTTTGTCATGCTTGTTTGGGTGGATGTTTTGCACAACAGAAGAGGAAACCAACTGACTGATCGAATGTGGAAAAAAAAGCCAGTGAAACCATTTATGTGCACAGTGATGTTAAATGCATCCACTAAGCAAGTGTGTGTGTATGTGGGGGGGAATCCCCCTCCTTAATTTCTTCCAGTCAGGGTCTTAGCTGCTGCTTTTAACAGCAGGAGGCACAAAACATTCAGACAGATGCGGGATTTTTCAACTGACAAATTCCTTTAAAGTTAACCAAAATAAAACTTGTAAATGTAAAAAGGGGACAACTGGACACTGGCAGCGAGGTGGCCTAGATAATCTAAAATATTTTCGCTCTCTGTGGCCTGTGAAAAAGTGGGAAGGAATTTCATTACTGGCAATATGAACAAGAATGATCCTGCTCATTCCCTTTGCTACTGTAATTCAGAAGCAGGAAGGAAAAGGTGTGTCCCACCATAGCTACACTCAATTCTCAGAATCATGTCCATTTCTGTACTCTGGCTCCAACGTGATGAGGCAAAGAATTGGAGCCAAAAGCCAAACCTCTGAGTGTACCAGAAGGGATGAGGATGACTCCTTAACTCCAGGACAGCAGACCAGGCACAGCACTGATTTACTCTTGATAGGACTCAGCAGACTGCACGGTTAAGAGAATCTGTAAATCAAAGGGCTGCACTTCAGAGTCGAGTTTAATACACAAGAGCTCAGCTTCCTTCAAAGTGTGTGGCTGGCAGGAGAGGGTGGAGCTATTGTGCAGACGCAATCCTGTGAATAGCAGATTATCATGACTCTTTCAGCCCAAAGAGAGGGAAAGCTACCTTTCTAAAGGGTCAAGCTAAAATTTCCTTGATCATTTCCAAATTACCTTCCACCCCATCACTCACCTGGTTTTCACAGGCCAGCCCTATCTGCCAAATGCTGTCAGGAAATATGGAGGAAACACTGCTGAGCGCTGCATTTCCGATGGTCATTAATACAAATGGGCAGATGCAGAGGAGTTAGGTGTTGTGCAGTTGGATAGTTTTAGGTGATGTCAGAAGAGATCATGGTTGTCTAGCTCCATCTCCTCTCACTCAGCATTCTCAATGGTGTGCCCGACAAGCTGGGAGTTTACAGTGGCTTCCACTGTAGAAGCTATGGTGCCAGGCCTCATAGCAGGTGGTGACCACGTGAACTACCCCAGAGGTCCTGCTATTGCCCATAACTTTTCTATAACTCTGCCAGAGCGTCTTTCCTTTGTTTCCACACTGGAGCTGAAAGTGCCCCCTCACCCCCCATTTGTTTCAGAGTCCGAGAGAGTTTAAAGGTCAGAAGGAACTGCAAGATCAGCTAGTCTGACCTACTATCTATCACAGGCCACCAACCTCAGCCAGCACCTGCACGAATCCAAGGACTGAGATTAGATCAAACATGTTCCAGACCAGAGACTATTTTGTGATGCAGGCGGAGAATAGAGAGAAAGTGCTCTGAGGCCCCTGTAAGCGGCAGGGAAATGATAAAGTGAATAACGCTGGCAAGTGCTTCACATATACAAGCTGAAGAGGAAGGTGACAGTCTCCCCCTCAAAGGATCTGGGGGAGTATTCCCTCCTGGTCTCACCGCTGGTGATCAGTCAGACTCTGAGGAGGTGTGCAAGAACCAGCCAAACACCTAAGAGAGGACAAAAGCTCAGTGCCAGTTCAGAGCCCTGCCTGCCCTCCAATCCCATCTCCAGCCATAGCTATCCCTGACGTTTCAGAGGAAAAAGGTGAAAGTCCTAAAAACACATTTTGTAAAATGGCCCTTCCTGACCCCTGGTAGTGGCTAGATGAAACCCTGAAGCACGAATTTCAGGAACATGGGACATGAATTTACGTGAGATCCAGGGCTGTCGATGGTATTATTTCAAATAATCCTGTCATACAATCACAAAAATGTAGCTGGCATCTAAACTAATTAAGTTGTTTGCCTGTGGCCTGCTCTCTTTTAGGGCACTTCTGCCATTCCTGCAACAAATCACCATGGGACAGCCAGCAGCACTGAGAGGCGCCACGGGCCCAGGGACAAGATGGGAGGGGGATCTAGCTCTCCAGCCATGGAAGGGGCAGGCCCAAGGGCAGAAGGGGCAGGGTTTGAGGCAGTTAGCCCTGCCCCTCCCATGCTCCCTCTGAGCTACCTGCAGAGCAGTGCACAGAGCTCTGTGGCATTTCCAAAGGGCCTGGAGCTGCAGCCAGATCTCTGGGCCACTTTGCCCCAGACCCGAAATTTCAATTTCTCTTTGTTGCCCCCCACCAGCCTCCACAGGCAGGGCTGGGGATTACAGTGGGATGACTGCCACAGGCAGAACACTTGATTCAAAACAGGGATGCCTCCATCTTGAATGTTAGTAATCCGACAAGGGATTACTCAATATGGTTAAGACACCAGATAACCAAAACAAAGGTTTGTCCAGAAAAAAACAACAACCCTCAAGACAATCTAAAACCAACTTTCAGGTGTACATAAGCCCTCACATTGAGTTCCCATATTACCTTCAGCTGTGTGTTGATCATACGTCCCTTTAGTTTGTTAAGAGAGATTAGACATTTGAATAAATTCTAATTTACAAGACTCCCTGCTGGGGAGTTTGGATTTCCAGCCATCCCTTTCCACAAAAAGAAGGATTTCACTGCTTTCTACAGGGAACTATCACTTTTTTCCTCCCAAAGAAAAGATGAGTGAGTAAAGTTAGTTCCAAAGTTAACACTTCAAAACCAGTAAGCGATTTGACAGCTTAAATCGCACTGACTTCCAAGGAAACAGAGTCCTAACCATCTAAGTCCCTTTTGAATATGGGTACTGTGCTTTTGCCTGGGGGGGGCGAATAAAAAAAAAAACAAAAACAAAAAACCCTTGTGTGTCTTCGAATGTGATTTGATACAGAAATATATATGTTAATTTTTCCATTTACCTGGCTTTCAAACAGACACTAAGCAGCCATTTTATAAAATGGAGATTAAAAATCTACTCCTATCACAATACGATAGCTCCTAGATTGTGGAAATACTGTAAGAAGTTCAGATGTTGCATTACTTCAGCCCCAAAATGGTGTCTTAAGGCAAAAGTATTAAAAATATAACCAAATACCAAGCTTTCCACCTATTGCCTGAACACACTGATTCTATTTGGTACATGCAGGGTTAACGTACTGCCCAGGGACCATGAAGACACAGCCCTGATTTATTCTGCTGTTAAGTTCTTTTTGAGGAACAAATGAAAAATTGAGTACATTAAAAAGCAAACAGCAGCAAAATAAAGTGCCACAGGAGGAGGGATACTTGAACTATTGCTCTCGTTAAAAAACCTCTCAACCTGGGCCAGAAAATGGACGTGTAAAGTTTCTAATTTGAGGTAATATCAACAGTACTGGAAAAAAGTTTGTTTTCCCAGAGCTCATTTGTTTGGTTTGCCAGTGACATCATTGTGTTCTGATAAGTTTTGCTTCCTGAGGATGCCTGTTATCTCACCAGTGTTTCCGACTTGTCAAAACTGGCTGGTCCAACTCCATAGTGCAGTGGAAACATGGGTCAAACTTTCTTTGGCTACCTCTAAGCTACCGTGATCAGAGTCAAAAGAAACAAGTGTGCATTCAACCATGAAAAACACACATACACAAGCAGAGTTAAGGATTAAAATCTCCAATACCTGGATACAACAGAACCCCCAAGGAGAACATTAAAAGAATTCCTGGTCGTGTATTACACAAAGAAATAATTTTGTGTTAAGGGCCCAAGACCAACACTGTTGAACACTTCCTTACTTCAAAAAGGAGGAAAAAAAATTGACAGTCCTGTCTGAAGGGTGAGAGAAGACAAATGATCTTTGCACCCTGGTCCAAGATCACTGAAAGAACAGAAAGATGCATAAATTGGATCGTTGGATCTAGGGAGTGAGAAGACACAGCATTCATATGCTGAGTTGAATGACTGCATCAGAGCAAGGTGGCAGAACTAGAAGCTGCTGCACAGTGTCCGCTCCCTCTCATCAGCGGAGTCTTTGAAATACATTCCTTGTTCTCAACATATTCCATCAGAGCCTGAGCTAAAGAAGTGGTGAGCAGGGACATCTGACTGAGGTCAGGGGGATGTGCTGCAATCAACAGCTCCGTAAATCAGACCCTTAACAAGTACCAGCCCCTGCAAGGTTATGTATTCATGCACAGCTCCCGCTGGCTTCAGTGCCAGTTCTGAATGCTCAGCAGTTCCTCATATCAGACTTCGCCCTCACTCAAAAGTGTAAATAGCAGCTGTGGCAGTGCTTTAACGTGCTCCTAGTATGGCCACACTGCCATGGGAATCGAGCTCTCCCAGCGCTCTAGGTAAACCACCTCCATGAGGGGACTAGCTAGAAGAGTCCACTCCACACTAGCACCTTTCCTGTGCTGTACCTTACCATGCTCTGGCCAGCAGGGGGGTTTACAGACCTCAGCCAGAAAGTTAGTCTCAAGTCAGGTGCTCAGAAAACAAGGCACCTGCTGTCATGACCCTCCTGTGAACAGTTTGGTTTAAGAGACTTATCTAACCCCGTAGAGAGACAAGGTGGGTGAGGAGGTAACTTTGAGTGAACCAAGTTTTGTTGGTGAGAGAGATGGGCTTTTGAGTTCATGGGGTTCTTCTTCCAGTCTGGGAAAGGAACTCCCTGTCTCACAGTAAAATGCAAGATGGGGTTAGATTGTTTAACAAGAGTAGGTAGCACACTGTAAAGGACTGTTCAGGGTTAAGTGATCCATTAACACCCCCACAGTTGTAGGCGAAAGAGAGGGTTAGTGAGTTACAGATTGTTGTAATAAACCATAAATCCAGTGTCTCTGTTCTGCCCATGTGCACCAGTGTCTCACAGAGTATTGACTCTAAGCTTCCAGGCTCACCCTTCAGAAGATGTTGCGCAAGTGTCCTCTGGGAATGAAGACTGACAGGCCAGCTATCAAGTAAATCTGTTTGCAAAGAGAGAGTTCACCCACAGATGATTTTCTTTTATCATTTTCCTGTGTCAGTCTTTGCCCAGCTAGTTCCAATGCTTCCCTTATGGCTCGTGCTCTGACCTGCCTCTCCACCTGAAGCCAGTCTCTTCTCACTCACTCTTGTTTAGCCTCCCCACACTGTCTCCTCTTCCCAGTTTCCTTGTCCACCAGGCTCCAGCTCCCTTCCTCCCCCAACCACAGTAGCAGAGCCCTTCTCACCTCTCTATCACCAACTGAGCAACGGGCTTCCAGCTCACCTCCCTATTTCCCTCACTGGTTCACAGTGCCAGTCTCCTCCAGCATAGGCTGCTGGTGCCTGTGGAGGGAGGGGGTGCAGGGAGGGCCACCTAGAGGAACAGGAAGAGAGCATGAGGGGGCTCCCCATTTAGCAACTGAAGTCTTGTTAGCAGCACAGGGAGACAGTGCACCTCCCAAGTGTTAGGCCCTCTGACTCCCAGTCACCCTCCCAACCAGCCCCAGGTTTGGTCTGCACTAGGCAGGTAAGTCGACTGCAAATACGCAAGTTGTAGCTACAGTGGTTGCGGAGCCAGATCAACTTATAGGCAGTAGACTTACCTGGCCATCTTCACAGAGGGATGCCAAACAGCAGACACTCTCCTGTTGACCTTCCTCATTCCTTCTGATATCAAGGAGCACAGGGGTCAACTGCTGAGCCCAGATAGTTCGATTTCTCACATCTCTACCAGGCACGTGAAATCGAACTCTGGAAAATCAACCCTGCTGGGTTTGACCTTCCTGGTAACATAGATACCCCCAGTCTCCCCTCCCTCATCCTCCAGAGCCTTGTCCCCATCTCCTCACCCACCCAAACTCACAGTCTTAGCACCCCACCTCACACCTTACCTACCAGTCTCTTTGCCCAGCCAATACTGGCCTCCCTCAACATGCTCAGTTAGCTTCCCTCCCCTGCTCCAGATTTCTCACCAGATTTCTCCTGATCTACTTCTCTGCATCCTACACTGCAGTTCAGCTTCTGCTGCCTCTGCATTCCACCCTGACAGCTTCCTCATAGATGTTAGGCTAGAAGGAACCCTCAAGATCATCTCATCTGACTTCCTGCGCATTGCAAGCCGCAGAACTACTTCGTGTGGAAACTGAGGCAAGAGGTTTTGACTGACCCTGGCCACACACCCTATCAGTGATGTATCCTGAATTAGAATTTAGAAAGTGGGAATCTGTGTCTTATGCTCTCTCTACTAGGCCATAATACCTCTAATTTATTACTTTGGTGTTTAAAATTCCTGCAGCATATTAATAACCACCCAAGAAGCCCTGCTAGAAGACAAGCCCACAGACCAGAGAAGAAGATGGGATTGGGCATCTGTGGTACAAGTACAAATCTGGGGGAAGTTCTGAAGACAGACACCGATTCCACACAGAAGTATGCTAACAGGGTGAATTTTCACAGGGACAGCAAAAATCATCATTCTTCACACAGAGGCCGTTCCCCGACAAATTCCACACTGCTAATCCAAAACCTGGGTGGCATCAGAGCTTCTCAATGAAATGTCTAATTTTCATTTGTTTGTTTCTCTTTTAAAAAAGTAGGGGCAAAACAATGCATTTCTCCAATCTTGTTCTCAAAAACCTCGAGGGCTTCTTTTTGCTGAAATTTTCAAAGGAAATTCATCCTATAGTATGCACTCATCATAGGAGATTTCAGCTCGAATGCTTACAGTTTGGCACAATTATAAGCAACTGAAATCAGAGTCTTGTATGGAAATTCCGGACAATGCTAACTTTGGTGTTTTAACCTCTTCTAGTTCTCCCTCTTTTATGTGGCAGTGTATCAAAAACAAACATTTTAAATACAGCCTGGTTTTTATCTTCACCCTTTAATCTTTTAAATAGTAAAATCTAGACAGACTGTAACCTCTTTAGGACAAGGGACTGATCTAATGTTTTGTTGAAATGGTTCAAAACGAAACAGTTTGGGTCAGTTAAAAAAAAAAAATGAAATATCCTGATTCCAGAGGTTGATGGCAGATCACAGCACAAAGCTGTTAGGGCGAAGTTCTCAAACTGTGGTCCATGAGTGGACTGCAAACTCCATTCAGGTGCTCCTCAGATAGTTTCCCCCTAAATTGTGCACCTGAGCAGATACACAAAAGAACAGCTGCCCCTCTACTGAGCAGCTCAACTAATTAGGTGTGTAGACCCTCACATGAAGGTGAGGCTGTGGCAGCACTGGAGGGGGCACAGGAGGTAAGTGAGGGTGGGGCAGCAGGGTGAGAAGAGGAATTGGGACATGCAATGCTCGCAGTGGCCAGAGAAAGAAGCAAGCCTCCCCAGCGTGATGGTAGGAGATACCCCCCTTCTTTCTCAATCCCAGCTGCCATGGCTAGAAGAGGCCCATACTAATATTAAAATGCAACCTGCACGCTTCTATCTGCAGAAGCAAAGTGTTAATTTTTATGAAGGTTCTTCTACACGCAGTGCTGTAATCCAACATACTTTACCGTGGGTAGGCAACCACATTTGGAAAAATCATTAAGCCATCTGCTGAGACCCTCAGCAGATTTTCCAGCGGTCTGTGGAAAAAAATTGACAACCACTGTGTTAGGGGAGCTTCTGTTTCAACCAAGCCCATATTAGGTCTATTGCCTTTGACATCCTAAGAGGAAAAGCATCTCTGGTGATTGCAAAAAGAGTACGTCAACATCATTGTGAGCTGGGAAATGTAACTTTATGCTGGGACCCAAGGTGGTCCCAGGCATGCACCTCCCACAGGGAAACACCAGTCAGTGTATTTTGCCCTTAATTTTCACTGCAGACAGGAGAGGATGTACATTCCACTCCACCCCCATTTACATATTCATTGAAAGTCATGGTATTCTGCCAGCACTTTCTGAGCAGAACTCCCTAGTAACCCAGCTTTTAGGGACAGTCCCCATACTCAGGGCTTTGTCTTATATTGATGCCTATTATCCCCTGCCCCATCCTGATTTTTCCACAGGATATCAGGTCCCCTTCCCACCAAGAAAGCTTGCAAGCTGTGGCAAAACAAAGTGCTAGAGGCAAAGCAGCATTGACTGAGTTTTGCCCCATAGTATCTCAGCACAGCTGTGGCCAGTAGCAAAAGGCACCTGAGCTCAAATGTCTTTGTTAGAAGAGCAAGGGAGTGGCCCCAGGGTGTTCTCCACTGGGCCCCAGGTCTGTCACAGCTTGAGTTTGTTAGCATTCAGTGTATGCAGCAAACCTGGCCTCCAGTGCTCATGAGGAGAGGTACTGCTGGATAGGGTGGTTAGTATTGATGTGGGATTCTGGTGGGTTGACTGTGCATTGAGAGTTGATCCATTTCTCCAGTATATGGTGTTACTGGGCGGCCTGGCGGAATAGATCTGGGTCTGCTCAGTTATTCTGCGTATTTTAAAAAGTCTGCCCAGAGCACTGAGTAAGTGCTCTTGTATTGTAGCATGCACAAGTCCAAATAAGGTAAAAACATAAAGGGAGAGGAGGAATCTTTGAATATTCACAATTCTAATCAGCTGGTTTCAGAATGTTGAGAGCTTGCTGCCCTTGATGACAAAACACTATATTATTAGTCTGAAAACAGGCCAAAAGGGGTTCTCTTTCTTCTGGTTTCTTTTTAATAGAGAAGGAGCAATTTTTAGAACACTAGTCACTGACATTCCTTACTAAAGATGTAACAGGTTCCTAGAGGAGTTGGCAGTGTGTGGTAGAAATACTTCCTTTGACCTTTCTACCGTTGTAACAAATAGTAAAATATTTTATTAAAACACAAATTTCATTTTTTTTCCTAAACAGCAAACTCCCTTCTCTCCTACTCTGCACCCCTCCCCCCAAAAAAACCCTACAAAATAAAATATTTTCAAACTGAGACATGTTCTCATGTTGTTTGTGCCATTTGCCATGGGTAAAATCTCTGAGCTTTGTTGGAACAAAACAAATGGAACTTACATTTCTTGACTGTATATTAAAATTAGATCCTTGAGAGCCAACTGTTCCATTTTAAATGTCTACATGCACAGCCCCCATTAACTGCTCACACACTAAACTATGTGGATGTTGTTTCTAACCAGCAGAAGAAAGGCTTCAGTTTTTGCAAATACAGAGATCACAATAATTGTATTTAATTTTTTGGAGTATGAAATGTTAAAGGATCCATCACAAAGCTGTACTTCGAGATGAAAGCAACATCGGTTATAAAGCCTGTGCTCCATGATCAGAAGGATTACACACATTAGCATTCTCCTAATCACAGCAGGATTGGTCAGCCATGGGCCAGGATTCAAGGAGGGTTGTGGGGAGGTGGAGGGAGCTAAACAACTACTCTTCCCTCCTCCCAAATGCTGCTGGTGGCTCTTATACAGGCTCTGCAGGGTTGGCCTGGCCTCTCCTCCATTCAAACAGATAAAGATCACATCTGCTAGAAACAATAGACTCTGACCACATCTTTACACATCTGGTTGGCTCACTCACTTTCACATGTTACCAGCCTCTCTTGCCTCCCATTAAATTCCACATGGGAGCACACTATGTCCTTCTTCTGGGCTACCCCCCAGATCTACACTTATACCCCATACACACTCAACCCCATATTCCTCTCTTCGGCAGAGCTGTCCGGTCCAAACCGCTCCTGCGGTTTCAGGAGCCCCACACGGGCCACCCCAGCTGTCCAATGGAGGATTACTTGGGGCTTGAAGTTGAGTGCAGTGGCTGCAGCAGCGGGGGGGGGTTGCCTCTTCCCACACTAACCATGGCCTGCTCCGCTCTAACCTCCCAGCCTGCTGCACCTGGCTTCGCTGCAACAGCAGGAAACTTGGTGGAACAAAGCAGTCTGCCACCCAAGTGGTGAGCATGGGGGGGGAGGTGACCCCCTGTTTATGTCACTGCGATGCACAATCCCTACTCCGTTCCAGGTAACCCCGTGGCCTGGTTGTTGTGGGAGGGAGTAAACGGGTGGCTTGAGGTAGGGATGGAGCAGGGGTGGGGGTCTGCCCCAGCGCCCCCCCCCCCAGGATGGCCCCGCTGTTGTCTGCATCCTACCATATATTCCCAGCAGGATTTTAGAGGTGGTGGTTAATAAACTGCAAGAATTTAAAATACTCAAGTTATATTTTAGAGATGTCCTTACTCCAGTGGACCATGGTAAGACTGAGATCCAGTAATCCTAAACTCCAATTCAGGGTATGTATTAACACAGTGTAGCCTCAGCTTCCACATTGTATTCACTGTGCACGGAAATCTGACAGTAAGGAAAGCAGAACTTATGGGCTAGAATATGCAAGAAATGTTACACCAATTTACTGTATATGCTAGAATTTTGCGTGTCTGTGTATCTGTCCGTGAGTCTGTTGATTGGGTCAAGTCTTCTTAAAATGTTGAGAGCTAGAACCACTGAATTTGGTACGCAGCTTCCTCTTCTTATAACTTGAAGCAAGGACATGGTTTGGTACTGCCAGGACAATGGGATGTGACTGAAACATGATTATTTCTTATCAAATGCAAAGTGAGGGATGCGATATCAGGCACAGTTAGATTCCAGAATGGCCACAGAGGGGCAGCAAGCACATCAGCCCCAGGGAGTAGACAGTGAGTAGGCTGGAGAGCCCCCACCACCCCAGGCCAGCTCTGGGGAGCAGCTGGCAGGGTCTCTCACACCCTGATCTAAGACCTGACTCTTGCATCCTCACTGTCCCCTGAGACACAAGTCTTTTTGTATAATATATTGCTTAGGGTAATTTTTTTTAAACCCAGAGTGGACACTTACACCACTATAAATGTACGTTTTACCAAAGATTATTCATCTTCCCTAACTGGAGTAAAACTACACTGGTACAACTATGCCCATACTAGGGAAGGGCTTGTTATTTTAGCTGCACAGGTTTAAAGTGGTGAAAAGTTTCTAATACAGGCAAGCCATTAGAGAGACTGAAAAGGCATAAAATAAGCTATCAATACAACCGAAGAAGCAAGGACTGTCCCCAATGTTCAAAAAAGGCCACTAATTTCAGATGCCAAGTTTGGGATACATGACAATGTCTTTCACATGAAAAGTCAGTAGCCACTTTTGAAAATTTGGGCCAGTATAGTTAATACTATAAACTTATTTTCCAGCTAACATTGAGTGATCACTGACAAATTTCAATAGTGTTCTAATCATGAAGTATGTGGGCAGTGTGCATGCTGTTGCAATCTTTCACTGCCTACTGTAATAAGCAGTATACTGCACTGAGACATTTTAGGTTGTTTCTTTTGCACAGTGTTAAAAGATCCCATCAATCTCTGCCAAGATCTACGTTTGGATCTTAAAGGTGGTATAAAGTTGCTGAAAGACTGACCTACCCCTTCCTTTGTAGCTGGAACTAGTGAGTAAGCTTCCCCCCCACCATTCCACAAGTTCACAGGATCTTTCTTGAAACAAAGCACAATAACAAGGTTTCAGCAAGTGAGATAACCCTTTCCACTCATGAAGGGGAAAACAACAACATCTGTTAAAACCAAACTAAGAGGCGTCATGGGTTCAACAAGAGACCCAGAGGATTTCGAAGACCTAGCACTTGGTTGGGTCAACACATTGTGAAAAGAAAATTTACAAAAGAACAATTGTTTCATACTCCCTCAGGATTAATGAGGATGGACTCTAGCCAAATTAATTAAAATAGAAGATTTGGGCAGGACCCTGAAACATGTTCATAATCTGCTAGAAAATTATAAAGAAGTTCAGAAATGCATCATCCTTCCATCAGATCTGGTTTCGGCAAAACCTAAGTTTGCATGTGCCATGCCATTGCTGTGGCAGGGGCATTATTTTAAAACGATCTTTTCTTAATTAGATAGCTGTGCAGAAAACGTTTGCTTTTCCCCACTGAACAATAGATCCTTGTTTATTTTCTGTGCGCTCTTTGGGTCGTGAGAAAGCCAGTCAAGTTATGTATTTAACAATACACCACTGTAATCTGTTAACACTCGAAAGACTAAGATGTGCAGATTCAGTCAGATTAGTATTTTCTAGGCACAGGAGAACGTGTATTTTACAGCTGGCAATTTTGAATAAAGCTACAGGAAGTTAAGAGACAAACTAGAGGCCCACCCTGGAAACAACGGGCTGCACTGTAATTTCATGATCTGCTGTGTGCGCTTAGTGGTGTGCTAACATACTACCAACCAGAAATGCAGGGACAGAATCCCACCTCAGATTTGCCACCCTACCATGATTGCTACTTTAGTCGCTTGATATTGGTCCTTTCTAGATTCCAACTCCTAGTCCATGGCAACTCAACTGCTTGGGCTGGTGCTTTGGGGAAGGAGGATGAAACCAATGTTCCTGGCACTACTCACTCTGCTGCTTCAGAGATAATAATTGACACACAATAAACAGTGCAAGAACCAGGTCCCAAGTGAGCAAGAGCCATGAGATTCCTTACCAGTTCATCCTGCTGTCATTTATTCTGAAGAAGTTGCTTATTCTGCTCTTTAACAACTGAATTTAATTGGGTCATTTTTTTTTCCATATAACTGTTTACAACATCATCCTCTGACTTAATGCAGACCTTTAAAACAATTAAAGGAAAATAGTTCAGCTACAGGTCAGGAGCGTGGCTTTAGCTTTAGGCTAGAAGGCAAGATATGCCTTGCATTGTCACTAAAATTTGGTATCCTGACAGCATGATCAAAATGCTTGTTCATGCAGTCATACTTAGCTTTTTTGTTAAGAGACTGAGTTGAAGTGTTCTAACGTCTCAGATTGCTAAACAGTGGAAAAAATACTTTCCTGAAGCTTTAACGAAAACCGGGACCACTCCATAAGAGATTCTGTAGAAGCACACAAGACCATTGACATGGATCTGATGTCTGAATCGGACAACAATTAGCTCTAGGACACTTTGAAATGAAATGTAATATTCAGCCTAGTACCCAATGGAAAACAGGTTGTTTTCTCCTCCTCTTTGCAACAGTAACTGCGCAAAGCATAAAAGGGCTCACCTTAGGATGTGATGAGACAGATGATAAACTTTTACAGCTTCATGTTTTAGGCCCTAATTCTTCAAACTAACCTATGAGTGGTGGACCACCACTCATGTTAAAGAGGCTCTTGGAGATGAAGGTGTGGCCCTATAGATCAGTCTTAAGGCAGTGGTTCCCAACCTTTTCACCTCCCACCGCCCCCAAACAATCTGTGCATTCGCATCAAAGCCAGTTGTAGCCACTATGAACACTTCATTAAATGAAGAAAACCACAACATTGATTTTTGAACAGCAATTCATAACATTTGAAGATATTTAACTTAAAAATAATTGATTGTAACATTGCAATGTTACACTTATTTTTCTACGACATTTTTCCTACGGACCCCCTGCAATGTCCACATGAACCTCAGGTTGGGAACCACTGGTCTAAAGGATTAGAGCCTAAAACCATATAATCTCATAAGCATGTTTTTAAAAGGCAGTTTTTTAAGAAAGGCATTCACTTTAATGTGCCTTTTCATGGAGCAAAGTAACGCATGAGTTGGGTCATGTCTGCAGAAGCAGGGCCTTTTACTCCCCTAAAGAATTCATCCCTCCTGTTCAGAAGGTTGGTATGTACAATGTGGAAGAAGAGTAGAATTAACAAGTAGAAAAAGTGACATGACTAGAAACAGAAGTCCCAAACAGTCATAGGCCCTCCCCCTCTCCCCACCACACACTTTTCAGGGTGAAGGCAAGTTTGTAGCTTTGAAAGAGAAAATAGTAAAGCAGAAAAAATTAAAATCTACAGAGGGAATTGCTTCGGTCAGTTTTCCTACGGCATGTGGTTAAGCACAAATTTATTTATGGCTCTTCATACAAATACTTTGTAAGATTTGGGGATTTAACTAAAATGTCTAATTTACTCACATAAGCACCTGTGCTTCTCCTGTCTACTAAGACTTCACCCATCACACAGGTGAAGGAACAAAGTTAGTTTCCAATAGCTGCCTGATATTCATTCACACATTGTCTCCCACATACAAATTAAGAGTAATTTATGCTTTGTTGTTATGGTTTTAGAGAGTGGCATTTAGTTTTTGCAACATTCAGATGGATCCCAAATATCTAAAGAACATGGCAAAAAGCTAATGCTATTTCTTGGTACACAAGTGCTTGTTTCAACAGACCCCTCATTGCTCTGCCATAAAAAACTTAAATGTGACATTTCCTGGCTCACCTGGTAACAGCTTTAAAGATGTTAGAGAATCAGCAACCCAGGGCTGGCTATACTGCTCAAACTCCTTACAGCATCACCCTTAGACAGGTTTAGCTTGAAATAATAAAACACCAGGAGGAAACAACAGGACACCCTAAAGGAGACTCGCCCACAAGCACTTCACTGCCTGGTGATGGACCATTTAAAAAGACTCAAAGGCGGGTATGGGGAGTTTGCAAACCTGACAGGGCTCTCCGGGCAGGACAAGACAGCACAGCAATGGTCACCCACGGGATCACACCGCCAGCAGGTCCCTTGAAGCGGCCACCGGCTGCGAGCTGTTGCAGAAGACTGAGCTAAACGTTGCCCGAAACGTGATCCGTTTCCACTCCTGTGCGCCAAGTCAGAGATCAAAGCGAAGGGTTGAGTCCACCTGCCCAGTGCAACAGGGCAGGGGGCCGCTGGCGGCGGGCGGAGTCTGGGACCCCCGAGGTCCGAGCCAAGCAGGGAGCACGGACCTCCCGCAGTCTGCCAACAACCGAAGGAGCGCGCCAAGCTGCATGTAAGCCCGCTGCCCTCTGGTCCTCACGTGGCTACGCGTGTCGGGAACGCCAGGGGAGGTCAGCTCGTCCCGCGCCGGCCAATCCCTCCCTCTCTGCCGGTGGCCCGAGCAGCGCGTGCGGGACTCCCGCCCCACAGCAGAGCGGAGCAGAAAGCCCAGGAGCTCCGCGCTGCGGTGGGAAGCCCGGGCCGCTGCGGGGCAGCTCTGCCGCGGCTTGGCGCCTTTCCGCCGCGTGCGCCCCCACTGCCCCGGCACTGCCCCCGCGGCGGAAGGCGCGAGCTCGCTCTCAGACGGAGCTGCGGGAAGAGAATGTCACCGAAACTTACCCAGCGACCCCCCCATGCTCGCCGCTGCTCGCCGCGGCCGGGAGAGCTGTGAGGGAGCCCAGCGTTGCACGAAGCAGCCTCTGCTGAGCATGCCTAGTGCAGCCAGCCGCCTGCCTGCCCGGCCTCGCCTCGGCTCGCCAGCAGCTTAGGGACTTTGAAGTGAGCCTCAAGCTTCCTGCGAGCTAGCAGAGATTCCTTCGCGACAGAAATCTTTTAAAGGCATAAACCACTGTAGGTGGTGGCAGGGGGCAGGTCTGCTGCGTAATGACCAGCTGAGCTCTCCTCATGGGTGGGTCACCTCTGGACATGTTTGCCATGTAAAACAGCTTAGCCCTGGAGATAGAGCACCACACCCCGTTCAGAAGAACCCTCTCTCCCCCCCTTCATCTGCAGGTACATGTGATGCCGAGTAAAGATGTAATGGGCCGAGATCCAATCCAAGGGCTCCCTCAAAGCTCACAGCAGCCCACAACACGCCCAGTACTCTTGCTCCCCACCCCAACCTCACAAACGCTTCTCCTGTCCTGAGTCCCTGTGACAGACTCCGCTGCCCCCAGAAACTCCGGGCTACGGCTCCAAACTTCGGCCCTCGTCTTGTAACTTGTGTGAAAACGGAGGAATGTTCCTGCACAGAACAAGTTGTAGGTTTGTGACCCTCATGGGTTTATCATTTCCCCTCTAGCCCAAGGCTGGTGCAGCTCTGAATCCTGCTCTAATCCAGGGGTGAGCAAACTTTTTAGGTTGAGTCCCACTTTTTGTCCCTTCAACTGGCAGGTCCCCGCTCCAACCTGTCTAATGCAATCCAAACACATGGAAACTGTGGTTATGTTCGTATGAGAAAAACCCAAAAACTTTCAGCACATGTAATATGTAAACTGTAAACACTTCATTCATCAGTGTATAAATGTGACTATGCAGCCATAAAAACAGTTACATATTTCAACATTTGTAAGGAGATGGATGAACCTGAGACCCAGGAGCCAATCATTCTGCACCTCCTTAGGAAATTTCACACCCCCATAGAAAGGGACCGCCCCTCAGTTTGCATCCCACAGCTCTAATCCACTCAGATAAACATGCTTACTTGTTCCCTGGGAAGTCTGAGTCCTGCACAGCACTTCCAGCAGGTAAAGCATAGGCAGTGCATTTACAAATCAAAATAAAAAGGGAATGGCTGAGGAGCTTTGCAGTTGGTGAGCGTCAAGCAGATAGACCTAGTGCTCACAGCTGTGTGCCGTTGCAGGCATCCTACACAGGCATCTAATTCTGAAGCAGAGTCAGACTTCCAAATGCAGCACACTCACAGAAAAAACAAAACCAAGCCAGCAGAGGAGCCTGACCTAAGAGCACCAGCCTTCAGTTCTGAGCACAGCAGGCTTGCTGGGAGCATCCTTCAGCCTGGGGTATACTGTTTCCTTTGAGAGGACAAAAAACACACACCTCCAGCTCCCCCAAAGGAGATGCTCAGTCTGCAAGCACTATAAAACTAATAAGAAAAACACAAGCTCATCCTGTGCATGGAATATCTGTAGGAAGAAAGATTATGATCTATCAAGGGGATAATAGGACACACTTTTAAAACTGTCAGTCTTGGCTGGCACCCAAAACAAGACATCAGAGGGATCCCTTCCTCATCCAGAGACGCTCTTGGGGCACTTGGTAGCTAGGATGCTTGTGGCAGGAGATAAATCATTGTATGTAAATAAGGTGTGAAAAGACAGCCCTATGCTTTCCACTCCCGCTCCCTGCAACTGCAACTCTAAGAAAAGGGGTGGGGGTGGAAATCACAATTAGTTATATGGCTTCTTAAATTCACTCAGACAGGCTTGTTGTAATAGAATCCTGGTCCCAGCTTGGCCCAATATGATCTGAGTAATTGAGCTGATGAAATTCATGATCTCTTTTAAAACACAGTACAAGGGAAAAAATTCCTCTAGGATTTGCTCAAACTGTAGTGCTGGGCAAATCACTGGGACTAGATTCCAGTTTAGTGAAATTTTCCATGTTGGCGGGTCATTTCTTTTAGTGTTCACCTGGCTTTACTGCTGTTATACATTTCTGAATGGATTCCTACCCAACGCTCTCAAAGGGCTTTGCCCTGTCTGTGAACTGGGCTTCACATCATCCCTGTTACGTATGCAATGCGGTATAGCTCCACCAGAAAGCAAAAGGTAACAGGAAGAGAAAGTAAGCGACTTGCCCAAGGTCTTCCAGAGTCAGCAAAACAGCCAGTATAGAACACAGATTTTTTGCTCCCCGATCCTTATGATTTAATCATGACCCCTCCCCCAACTCCAGTCATTTTTTAACAACCTTTTTCTTTTTTCCTACTAGCAACAGGGTTCTGATCCTGAGAGCACTTCAGCATGTGCATAAAAAACTTTTCACGAGTACTCCCCACTGATTCCATTGCCTTCAGTGGGGCTAGTCATATGCATAAAGCTACACACCAGGGGATGAGAACCAAAACTTTCCATATATTACCTGTGCAGACAATCTTATGCTCCTTTCACTACTCGTATGTACATCATGTGGTACCTCATCATAGAAAAATTACATGTTCTCACTACAACCACAGGGATTTTGTCACAGATACTGCCTAGATGTGATAAACACCATTCACCATCAGTCAAAAGGACTGACAGTAGCCCGGGTCAATGGTTTAATTAAATCTCTTCACTTCGCTAAGAAAACTGGGAGGTTGAGTTCAAAAAAAGAACCAGAATTTGACTCCTTTTGCAGAAACCTTTCTGGGCAGATTAGTGTTATTTGCATGTGTGTAATCTTATCTCCATCAGGAACTGTTTGCTATCCTATGGCAGCTGGTTGTTAGAACAGTCATGGGAAGCAGCGCTATTTACTTCTCCCTTCCTTCTGGGCCTCAACACCTCTCAATTGCTATTGTGGTGTTTACTATGCAATGTACAAAACAGCTCTTCACTCCAGCTGGTAACTCTGTACTGATTGCATTAGGGAAAGGCTGCGTGGCATTCAAGGGAGAGAGAATGGGGTAGCACAGTGCCAGAGCTATCAGTGCAGAGGAGGGGGACCGTTATTTATGGAGCATCATTGGGGATCAGGGGAAAAAAAAAGAAGGGACAGTCCTTGCTTCTAAGTACAGTGCAATACAAAAAACTACACAGCCCATCATATAAATTAGATGCTGCTCACACCCCAAGGCAGTGTGACTTTGGTGTGTAATGTAATTTTCCAGAATTCTTAGACTGGGGGTGGCTGTCAGTGGACTCATGCAGAGGTTCCCAACCTTTTCAGTAACTCAGCACACTTCAATGAGGCAAGCAATTCCATAGCTGAATCTGCTGCTCATAAAATGTCACATTTACTACACTTATGGACTTAGAGAGGTTTGCAACATAGTAGTGCACACAACAAGCTAAACAGGGATCAAATGGGACTTGAGTAATTGAGTAAGCCCTGAGTAATTGAGTAAGCCCTGAGTAAGTACAGGGGGTGGAAGAGGCAAGTCCAGAGAGCAAGTTCCCTTCCTCACCAGCCCATTGGAACCAAACCACAGCACTTAAACCACATCCAAGCTCCAACAGGCTCCTGCCCTCCCTCCCTCCCCCAGAAGGGAAGGGATGTGAGCTCCTCACCAGCCCATTTGGGCCGGGAAGCAGCATTTCAGCTACCTCCCAGTGTGAACAACCTCCTGCGGGGTCAGAATTTCCCCTCACAGCGGCTCTACAAAGAACCACCACAAAGGGTGGCCGAGTCCCAGCTGGCACGGGGTTTGTCAATTCTCCACTGCCCCCATGCAGTCTCTTTGCAGAGCCCTGGTGATGGGAAATTGACAAAGTTACACAGCACACTTGGACAGTTGTCAGGGCACACCAGTGTGCCAGAGCACACTGGCTGAAAACCACTGATAGAAGAAGTGCACTGCTGTACAGTCTGGTGATTTTATTCTAAAATTTGCCATGGTTCCTGTTCCTGAGTTTCTAGCTCTCACGGTTGCAGTGAAAAGTCTGATGTGAACTCATGAACTCGGTGTAACACAAAAGGCTCAGAAAGTGGATGGCAAATATTTTAAAAGTGGTTATTTTTTGAAAAAGCTAAATTTTCGAACAATAAGCAGTCCTGTAGCACCTCAAAGATGAAGATTTTATTTGTGCTTTTCAAGCTATAATGTCTGATGATTTGTGGCTAGACTCCTGATTTTTGAATGCTCTGGGGTGGCAATAACGGCAATGCATTTGAGGGAAGGATCTGAATGAGAGAAGATGGAGAAGCACTAGACTAGGGACTCAGGAAACTTGTATTCTAGGCCTGGATCTGCCACTGCTTTGCAGTGCAACCTTGAGAAAGTCATTTCATTTCTGCATCCTCTTTCTCCCTTTAGACTCTGGAGTTCCCAGGGCAGACATTGCGCGTTACTGGGTGTTTGTACAGCACACAGAAGAATGGGCTCTTCTGTCAGTTGATGCTCTGTAGCTGCTACTATGCTACACATAGTAACTCCAATGAGAATAAGCTGGAGATCAGAGGGGCTGAAGTAAGGACGTGGACATGTATTGGAGATGGTAATGGAGGAGCAGCAGTGGTCGCCCAGGCCTGGTTGAGAAGCGCTACACCACAGGTCTTCCCACCCCTCCACCTTGACTGGTGTATTGGAGCTCCCCATGTTGGTCCAACCTCTGGAGTGGATTTTTAGTACTCAAGAGTATGCAGATTCAAGCATGAGGAGGACTGAGAAGCCAGAAGACTTAGTGGGAGAAGTGTACAAGAGGGACATTTAGGAGAGGGAATTAGAAAGAGGAAAGGAAAGCAAAGCAAAGCAAAGCAAAGTCATAGATGGGGCTGGCTTTGAGCAGGACCCTGAGACTGTGGCTATTTAGGGAATGAGAGAAGGGACCATGGGAGTTTCACTGTTGACTTCAGTGGGATCAGGACTTGGCCTTTAACAATTCTTTCCCTATAACTCATCCACCTAAAGGTCCAGTTCACATTCTATCATCAGCTTTGCTGTTTAGGGTCAGTGTTTTCCCTCCATTTCTGCTAAATGCATTTCTAAGGGTGACCTTGTGTCAATGGCTTTTGCATACCTCCTTTTGTGTACTGCCTGATAGAGGGAAGAGCTGTAAGACCAGCAAGTGTTCAATGCATGACACAGGACTGAAAACACTTTAAGGTTCGCCCCGGCCCCCAAAAGACCAACTAAGTATATTGATTTTTCATTTAAAATATTGTTCCAAGTTCTCTGTAACTCTTCTTGTTAGATTATTACTGTATTCTAGAACATACATTGAAACTCCCACGTACCTGGAAGTTACCATAACTAGTCACAGATGTAGTATTAAATCTATGGCTATTTCTTCTCCCTCTTCTCTCCTATATGGCACACATTACAGCCATAATATATTAAAACTTTCTTGGAACAGATGCTATTCATAAGAAAAAAGTATTGTTCCATGTTTGCAGAAAAACATGTTACATTGCCCATATGTCAGCAACCACCTGTTCAGAGAACTGGCAACTTTTTTTTTTTTTTTGTTTGAAGCATGTTAGCTTGAAATATTATACAGCTACATGGGAGGAGGGGGCGGGGAAGATCAGAACTTGCCAAGGAGAGGAGAGGTTTTCACTGGTCAGTTCTTTTCTGCTTCTTCAGCTGTATTTTTGACTCATCACTTGGGGATTCAGTTTCTTAACGGCTTCCTAAACATTTTTTAATAAGCAGATTAGAAGGGCTGTTTCTCAATGGTGGTGAGCAGAGGGGAAATCTGTCGAGGTGTTTTTTTTTAACTGATCTCTCATGTAAAAGAATTTAATGTGTTTTTAATGTTCCTGAAAAGTCCTAGATTAGAAGTTGTGGGGAAATGAAGGTCTGTGGGTAGCAGCAATGTGGCTTCTTTGAGCTGCTCAGCCAGTGTGCTTCAGCCCTGACCTAGAGGGACCACTTTGAGGGATCTTTCAAGCCCATTCGGTATTTGGCTTCCCTACTGACAAGCAGTGGTGGTGTTAGACTTTGTACCTCACACTTGGGTCACTGGGACAGGTTATGGCATTTAGTGCACAGAGAGGAGTACTAGTGGTGGAATTAAGATCAAATTCCTTTCCCCTTCCCCCCAAACATAGGATCTAAGGTAACACTTGTGTTGAAACTGTCTGGAGCCTCTAAAACAATAATGAGAAAATTGAGCTCCTAAAATACAGCAGAACCGCAGAATTATGAACATGACAGTTACAAACTGACCAGTTAACCACATCTGTCATTTGGAACCACAAGGATGAAAGTAGACAGCAGCACAGACAAAAAAACACCACACATATATGTAATTCTGTGCCATGTAAGCTGTTTAAAAAAGGGAAAGTTTAAAATGAATATATGACAGTGCAAGGAGATTGGTTTTGTGCTTATTTCATCTGAATTAAGATGTTTAAAAGCCTCATTTTTCTTCTAGTTAAGTTTCAAAGCTGTGTAACACTGACAGACCCAGGTCACCAGCACTAGGGACTGAACCTGCAATTGTAGGGGCTAAAGCCCTGTGTTCTACTGCATGAGTTAGAGACCAGCTAGCTCTCAGGCAGGGCTATAGAGCAGAGACTACACTCACCCTAGATGAGGTCTCAGGGCCTCTGGGTACTACAGCTGTATTAACTCAGGATTCAGGTGTCAAAATACTTCAGACATAGCAACAACCTCCATTCCCAAACCCCAATTTTATAGCCCCATAATCTGAGATCCTTGACTCCAAGTTAGGTGCCCCAGACCAGCTGCATGGGTGTTTTATCAGTGCAGATATACACAAAAGTGTCTGAACAAGGCTTACAGAATTCTCCATCTGTTACTTATGGCACTTTTCCTTTCATCCTGTGACCATGTCAGAGAAATTCTGAGTGGAGTTCTCTGCCCCTTCATTTTGGGCATGACCTCTAGAAAATCTTCAAAGCCAAGAGATTGTTATCTAGAACTAAAAACTGAACTAAAGGTTTTTATTTTTTAAAAAAAAAGCAGTGAAGTGAGAAAGGGACCAAATCTAGGCAAGAACTGGTCAGCTAAAAATTATTCTGCCATCAATTGGGGGATCTCTCAGCAGGCATAAAGTTAGCAGAGCCAGCACTTGTGCCAACCACCTCCAATTGGGACAGAGAAGCCTGTTGGGGCCAGAGTGGAACTCTCTTCTACTGATTCTCAGTTGACGTTAGGGCCCTAAGTAGAGTGCGGATGCAGACAAGAACCCCCTCCTTAAAATGAAAATGAAGTCTACTACACTGCAGAACAGAATACTACACATAGGCATACTGTGTTATTAAATATTTGTTTTAGAAATGGAATTTGGATCCTTTGAACTAGCTTAACAAGCGTAACATACAGCCGTGAGTTCAATTAATGAACAATTAGAAGAACATGGCTGATCTTGTAGTTAAAGCAAAGGACACTAGAGTCAGGAGACCTGGGTTCTATCACAAGAACAATGGTCAAGTAAAGCATGCTGGCATTTTTTTTGCATAACTATGGTTAAACTAGTCAGCGCTCAAGTCTTGTCTGCTCTGCCAAAAACTCTGTTGTTGTAAGGCTGACCAACTCTCACTGCCTGTAGGCAGAACTGAATCTGGGACCTCTGGTGCTTTAGTGCATGAGCCTCTACTGTGGGAATTAAAAGCAAATTGGCTATTAGCTAAGACTGTAGAGTACTCATTCTCTCTGCAAATTGTCTCAGTGCCACTAGATGGGACAGGACACCATGCCTCAGAAAGTGCATGAATTATGCTGACAGTGTGTGTCAGCAATCTGTCAATCAATCAGCTAAACCTATTGATGACACCCACTGACAGTAAATCATAGTTTTTAGCTACAAACCAGGCCTCTGGCATGAACTCCTGTTCTGTAGAAGATGAGACTGAGGTATGAACTACAGTTCTGAATCCCTTGAGTCAGGTGGTAAAGGGCCATAGCCTGTGGGTAGCTGTAATGAGGAAAATAAGTTAGTGCATCAAAAGTGATAGACCCCTCTCTCACAAAAATGGAGGGCACCTAGTGGTGCCCAAATACTCTGAGCCTCCTTTAGGAAGTTAGTCTGAAGAGCAATTCCACTTTCAGAACAGCAGCATACAAACATTCTCAGACACTAGAATTAATTGGATTTATGAAGAAAACAGGATGCATCATAAGGGAAACTCGTCTGTTCACTCCTGTGAAGAGATTGAAATGACAGATTGTTGCCCTCCCCTCAGAAAAAAACAAAAAAACAAAAAACTACCAAACTTGCTGGGCCCCTGGGCAAGGTTGTGGGGGGTGGTTCAGGCAGCCCTCCCTCAGTGCCACCCCCAGCGTACCTGCACCATCCCCTTCCAACAGGCAGCCCTCAAACCTATGCCCCTTATGTCGGTGGGCCTAGTGAGACATGATGAAGCCACACAAGCTACTGAATGATGAAGATATGGTAGAAAGAGTTCCTAGTCACTTGTCTCATAACGTAAGAGCTAGGGCAAAACAAACAAGGCTCCCCAGCCAGGGAAATTGGAAGGCCACCAGAATCAGAGCCAATAAGAGGAAATGCAAGCAACCAGTTTGACTGTGGTACTCATTGTCAGAGGATGTCACTGCAGCGTGGAGCTTAACAGGAACCAGGAAAATTAGACTGATAACAAGAGTAAGCAGGAATTTTTGTTATTAAATATTATTAGTTTGGAAGGAATATAATCCCCAAAATTACAGGGTATAAACCAATCTCTAACTACAGGAGGGCTAGGGAGAAGCTTTTACTGGGGCAGATTACCTCAAATGCCAAGAGTTTCTTCCTCTGAAGAAGCTGGAACTGGACACTGTCAGGGAGAAGTGGACCTTGTAGTTTGATCTAACATAGCAATTCCAAGGTTCCTTGTCTATTTCAGGTGGGGACTCATCTTCAAAGATTTTTTCCCTCAAAAAATTAATTAGGATGTATTAGGTAACAAAGTCTTTCCCTTCCCTAACTTCTAAGTCCATCTACCTGCCAGAGCTAGAGTATTCCTCATATTATGCTATCTTGTGTTTGGTCCAGCATTGTTTCTCATATCTCATGTCATTGGGGTTCCCTGGATAAATGGAGAGTTTTTACCATTTTTCAAAATTGTTCTTTTGGGGAAAAAACACCCCAAAGTGGCACATGTTGGTGTGAAACAATTGTACCAAACCAACCAATTTACCATGATTTCCTAATGTAACAAAGCCCTGTGTCAATGGCAATGATGCCACAGTACCTTTAGCACATTTTACATTACAGTAAGAAATTAACTTTAATTTAAGACAGTAACCAACCTGTGACTCAAAAATAGCTTTTTGTAAATGCTTTGTGAACCTACAGTGCTATAGAATTTAAGTGGGAGGAAATCATTAGGCTTCTGTAGAAATCAGAATACCATACATATTTTATGAACTACAGTCTTTTTGGAAACATCCTATGAAAATAATGAAGAATTATACCCTGTTATAGAATCATATAGTTGTTTTTTAAAAATATCTATAGAAAGGGTAGCATTGTGTGTGACTCTTCCATAAGGAAGGTAATTAGAGCCATTGTTGTGGTGCAGTGCAGAGAAAAAAGTATTGACTACACACCCTTCCAGTTAGCTCTACAAAAGATTGCAGGACACCTTTAAAACATTAGGCCCTCATAAAAAAAGAATTGCACTACCCAAAGAGCTGAAGAACAGCAATAATTTTGAAGTAAGAATACAGTATTTTGATGGTAGTTTTTGGTTTTGAATCTGAACTGCTATATTTACCTGAAAATACAGCAATTCTTCTCCAACTGCAAGGGTTACGTTCTTCAAAAATCTCTGCGGTAACGGAATTCACGGTAGAAAAAACTTAAGAGTTAGTAGGAAAAATAGGGTTAAGGAGACGATAGTGTGGGGAGTGAATCTGTGAAAGCTCTGCCTGAGCTACTGTCTCACTATTGCTACCCTGGCCAGCCTCCTGGCAGACCCCACATGTCAACCATTCTCAGGAGAGAAAGGAAGAGAGTCTGCGAGACAATATAGCATTAGCTAATGATGAGAATGCACAAACTTTGAATGTCTGGGTAGCGATGGCTCATGTATATGCAAGGCCATTGCCTTGAGTTTGTTGAATGGGTATACAGAAGAAAATTGCCTGTCATGAAATTTTGCATTTGAGGAACTCATGGCTGGGGAGGGATTGTTGAAGTGACCTTATAGATGAAATGGTCGTCAAGTGGGCTAAGCAGACAGAAAAACACAGAGATATGTGCTATTGACTGGGGAACACTGAGCATTACACAATCCATTTCTGAGATGGGTAGAATTTCTTGTTATCTAATTGATATACACCAGAAGTCCTGCAATTTTTACAAATCCAAACAAATCCTGACATGGGAGGTTATACAGATTAGGGAGCTGCTGGAAAGAGGCCAGGGAATGAGGCAATGCAAGAGTAGCACACCCAGAGAGGAATAGGGAGAAACATTCTACATGGTTCTCCAAGGTCACAAATGATTCCTAGTTCTCCCATGGTGCCTGGGTTTATGCTTTTAACAAATTTCTAATAGAAAATAATTCTTTAAGGGCTGACTGGCAGATGATACAGCTATCAAACTGTGTGGCTATGCTGTTATCTATGCAACAAACATTGGTTCAATGTATGTTGAACATAGGAGTCCAGCAGGCACAATTCTCTAGATTAAGTGCATCCCATTTGCACAAATGCATATGTGATGAATGGGAGGGCTACGATCACTTTTCTAGACATCCCAGTATTCAGTTAGCTAAAATGGCTGTGAATGGTTAAACCCAGCAGTAGTGGGTTCTGGGTTGGAAAGCAGCCAGATGAACCAACAGTAAGGGAGAGACGGATATTTGAACTGGATTACCTGCTGGGAGAGACTCTTGTGTGGCCAGAGGAGAGATACAGAGATGGCTGAAGTCTGAAACCAGACTTGAAGATTTCAGTAATATCCAGGAACAGCCGCCATGTAAGTAGAAAGGAAGTGTTTAGCCAGATGTGATCAGATAATTATTTTTTATTTTGGGTTTGGTGTGGGACTTCAGGCTGGCTGATGTCCCCTTCCCCATACACCGCGACTTTTAAACCAAATCTCAGGGAAGTAATTCTCCGTGTTTTAATCTACTTTTTTTTCCCCCCCCAGGTTGCTCTGCAATAGCCACCATCCAAGTATGTATTTTGTTTTGTTGAATCGATAAAATGACCTTTGTAAGGTGGTGATCTGTGTGTCCTGGAGGAGGTTCTGTGTGTATGTATGTCTAATAATGAAAGATAATCTCAGAGTTTTCAGTTTGTTTTTTTTCTTTAATTTGCAAGCTCTCTCCTAAGGGAGGAAGGTGGGCTTGGGGTTACCTCACAAGGAGGCATCCCAAGTGCATCTTCCTGGGCTCTAAAAAGGGCTTCTCTCACTTGGATGGTGGCAGCTACCTCCCAGTGTCTGGGAACCTGTGACCTTGTGAAGCTTTTAAGCAGAAGCCTAGAGAGACAAGGTATTTTAAGGTCTTTTGTTGGACCCCACCTTCTGCACTCACAATGAGAAACAGCCTAACAGACTTCAAAAGATACCTTGTTTATATGGGCTTCTGCTTATAAGCTTCCTTTGAACCCCCAGTGACATGGAGAGATTGTCTTTAAGGCAACCAAACAGGTGCAAGTCCCATTGTATTCCGTGCATATCCTGTGCTTATATGCAAGGGCAGCATTTACCGCCCCATCTACATTACACACTTCAGTAACCACCACTGCCAAGTAATATCTTGACCCTACTCCACTGGAAGTGCTGCCAAAGGAAGACCAACTAGGCACTACCGATTTGGCCATCTTAAACTAACTTGTGCCTACTCAAATGCCCTTGAAATCATACTGGTGATGACTAAGATGTGTCTAATTTTGGTGGAAAAGCCACGTTAATTACACTATCACAATGTTTGGATGGAATCAATGTTAGTGTTGTGTATTTACATAAAAAGGCTGGGAAAAAAAGAGTGGTCACCTTACTAAGATGAAAGTCTTTGAACTTTAGTAATTCTTTATACCAAAATTGCTTTGTCATAAAATTGTTATTACTAACAAATCTTGTTGAGATAGAAGGCATCAAACATTAGGTTTTGTTACTTTAGCTTCGTTTTAAAAAGTTTAACATGACTTAATTTTAAGTGCTGGAACACAGTGAAAGTACCAATGCTTAGTTAATTAGGATTAAACATTACCTAATAAAGCATTTTTACTGGTGCAAAGTCTTATTTAGGATTAATGAGAAGAAGCCAATGAATACTTTATTAGTTTTTTTTTTTTTTTTAAACTTTTGGAAAATGTAATTGAGTGCCAATGCACTTTTAACTTGCTCAGTTTATGCAACCCATATGGGTCTTTATATAGGGGTTTAGAACTATAATACCACATGCGCTGCACTTAGGATAAAAGGGTAAATAAAAAAAAGACACCATGAAAATCTTAATCATTTCTTTGTTTTATTGGAGTAAGTTTAAATCCTGACATTGGATGGCTTATGGGCATTGTGTGAAATAACCATCAAGTACCCGGTTATTAAAAAAGTTAGGCTGATTGAAGACTTGAGTAACATGGAGGATCCACTTTTACTGTGTAAATACCTTTTCTAATCAAATGCTAATCCTACAGCAGCAGAGATCATGGGAGAGAGATACAGTATTTGATCTGCTCATGCCTAACACACATCCCAGGTATCACACAGAGGAAAATAAAACTTTCTAGCACTCTCTTCTTGGAAGTGGTCTGAGAACAATCTGAGAAGCTAATGCTGCTCAGAGCACAAGCTGGTGTGAAGACAGAATAACTGATGGAAGGACAGAATGTAGAGTTCAGCTCTCAGATTACAAACCCAGCCACCCTGAGGACGATTTCCCCCCACCCCACCCTGTTGGGGAGGAACTCAGTGGAGTTCTCTTTAAACAATGTAACCATTTGAAATATCAACACTGAGTTATCACCCACTGAGAGGAATGGAGCAATTCACATGGCCAGGCTGTTGTAGTCTTCACTGGCTGAGCCCCCATCAGTCCCCTGTCCTGAAATGTCTGTTTCAGGATAATTCAGCTTCAGTGAAAGGTCATTGGCAGAGGTGAATCATCATTTGTGGAAAACCCTGTCATCTAGGGGAAGCCCTTCCCAAAGGGGAACTTTAGCATGGCAAGGGAATAAGCGTCATCCAATGGAGAAGTAAGTCTGCAGATAGCTAAATATCTTCTTTTCAAGGAAGCTTCCCTGATTGGAAGTACCCATATTTCTCTTGGGAAAATAAAGTTTAACGTACCTAGAAGGCAGTAATCCACATATGCTTCCAAGTGTGTCTGACTTAAGGGGAGAGAGGTCCCAATCTCTGATATAAACTGGTGAAAGCTCCATTGCCTTCATAAAGTAAATGGAGCGACACCAGATTAGACCAGGTGAGGATTTACCCCAGAACACATATTTAGCTCCCTTCCACCAGTGATTATTCCAAAATCTCTTGGAAGGAAGATCTTGGCAAAAGCCCCACAGGGATGGGGAAAACAGATAATTGTATTTAAAATGGTAAATTGGTCATGCATTACTTAACAGAAAAAGTCTTGTAGCACATCCAAAAAATATTTAAAGTTCAGACTTAATCTCCTAAAACCAGGAAAATAAAATAGAATTAAATATTCTTACTCTCTCCTTCTTTGGGATTCCTCCAGAGCACAACAAAAGCACATGTGGTTTCATACATCAGTATAATTTATGCTGCAAAGCAAGACTAAAGATGATCTGTGTGAAGAATGAAGAGTAGAGCACTCAATTTCCATCTACTTTAGAAAGCAAGGGACAGAAGAGCTGGTTTTCTAATCCTTAGGCAGTGGTCTCCTATTTCTCAATGGTTTTCTCATCACTAATATCATCACAACTGGCTTTTGTATTCGGCATCCTCATTAGTCTCAGAGATGGCAATGAGTGAATGTTGGGGAAAACGAATCTAAGGTTCTCAGCCTTAGCAGTGGTTACTCCCAATCAGGACTGAAACGCATGCGTGTGGCAGCTTGAAGCGCATGCAGTGCTGCTTGTCCTGCGACCAGACAGAGGATGTCAGCTTCCAATCAGGGCATTTTAGACCTTTTGAGGAGGACAAACATTTCCTTTCAGAAAAACTAGACCAAAACAATGTAAAAAAAACCTTAAAGTTAAAACATTTAGTGATTATTAGGTTTTTCTCCTGAGATTTGAACAGGCACATCTTGGACAATCACATGGACTAGAAGCACCTGATGTAGTGTTTTCAGTTAAAGCAGCATCTTGATGAGATACTGAATTTTTCCATCCATATTTCTCTCCCTTAAGCGATACAAAAACCCTTATTTTTATGAAAATCCAGGTATAAAGTGAGAGTAGGTCAAAACAGCAAAGTTCTTTTGACATAACTAACTATCCTAGCATCGACACAACACAACTGTTATTTCCAAATAGCAATTGGCTTATTATTTCAGAATTGGTAAACCTCATTCCATGAGGAATAGCACTATTTCAAAATTGCTATTTTGAAACAGGTTCTGTAAAGAAGAGCGCTATATAGTGCATCCAATGGCTCGGTGTATATAGACACTATTTCAAAATGCATTGTGTGTGTAGCAGAGTTACTTCGAAATAAGCAATTCTGGAATAGCTTATTTCCGCATAAGGCCTGGGAGAGCATCTCGCCACTTCATTGCCCTGAATTACAAATCCAAATACCAAAAGACAAAATTTCTCTCTTTATGCGTGGCAATAAGCCAATGAGAACTCATCTATTTCAGCGGCAACAGCTTTTGCTATGGGTGGAATATCCATCTGAGTGATTTGACAAAAATCCTCGAAGCAAGTTCTAATGTAGAAGTGCATCTAAGTGGCCATATTAGTCTCTCACCTGATAAATCAGTTATGAGTCCCTGGCAGACACTCTTGCATGTTTCAGATATTTGTCTCTACTAGGGTTCCACATGATACAATCTGCTCGTCTCATCAAACCCTTCTGTTTGGCAAACTTTAATGTGGTTTTCCTAAATTCATGCTGGACTGTAGAAGACCTAATTGATTTAGCATGCCCCTGACATCAGGAATGAAATGGTTATAACAAGCTACCAGGTAAACCTAGGTTTGCAGTCAGAAGCTTATTACATTCAAGTCAGATGTGCTGAGATTAGCTCATTCCTTAAAAAAAGGCATCCATCCTCTATAAAATTAGTTCAGTGAATTACTCCAACATTAAGAAAAAAAATTTCTTCCCTCCATAATTACATTACATTCTCATTTTGATACCTCAAGAACAGTATGCAGATATAGAGGTACATTTCAAAAAATGAATTAGAAGCAAATCCAGGATTTGGAAGTTTCCATTTAACTACTAAATAGCAGTTAAAATTTTATCTGCACAATGAAGATAGGTGAATCAACTCTTTAAACATGGGAAGATGGAAAATTCTGCTCCCAGTGTTACATTGTTGTGTACAAATGTAGTATTTCCTTTAGCTGTGTGTGGATGTGTTTCCTGCTTGACCACTGACCACGATGGTGAGTGTCTCAGAAGAGAAATCAACTCTCTCTCTGTACAGGAGTAGTATACTGTATGTGTGCTGCAGTTGCCCATTGTACTCCAGTTGTATCACAACCCACGTTTCAAAGGGATATAATTTCTTCTGAAATGACTGGCATTGGAGGAGCAGCAGAGCTAGCAAGCATGATTTCAGGAGTTCATATCATCTTTCAACCTGCCATGAAACAGATTCAAGTAGCAATTTTCTTGAAAAGCCAAACAAAGATTTTACGTAGGTTGGAAACAGCGAAGCATTTGCATTACAAAAAATAGTTACAACGCATGGGGTTTTGCTGATTGCAATAATTATAGCAGAGATTTCCTTGTGTCTAGTGCAAAGTCTCAGTTGCTTCAAGTTTAGAGCTGTCGCACAGCCAAATGAATAATACAGGGCCCTCATTCAGTGTAGGTACATCCAGACCAGCAGCTGGCAGTGGCCTACTTTTACAAACCCAGAGGGAGCAGGGGGAAGAAGAGTACACCAGCATGCAAGCTCCTATCTACAGTTTGCATTGCTCTGACTCAAAAGAAGCTCATCAGGAGCATCACAGTTCAGAGGAACAACTGGCTTCTTCAGGAAGATAAGACAGATCTATACTGAACTATACATATTAGGTAGAAATTAGTTTTACTGAAAAACTATCATGAATGCCACCCTGGGAGCACTGGCTTCTTCGAAATAAAATTGTGTTAGTGTGAAGAAAATTGGGCATATTATGAAGTTAGGAGGAACTCAGACAGTGGAGCTTCACATGTGCCTCTCTCACATGCGGGCAATCTCTATCAGGGTTTTCCACCTTTGTTCTCAGTGTTATGTCATCTAGAAGGGGAGATTTTTTCCCCCCAAATCTATGACAGAACGTTTGTTTGAACTTTGGAGAAAGGCTTTTGTTCAGGCACACCAAAGGCAGGCTGTATTAGCCAATACTAGCAAAGTTCTAGTGCATAGGGACCTACATATCCAACAGCCTCTTCTCACTTGCTATTTACAGATTTATGACCTACAGAATGCCCTCATATCTTTACGTGCCCACCCCAGCAGAGCTAGCCATACGAACATTACTGTAACAAGCATACATATGGAGCAGCATGTGTATGCCCCAGGATAACTACAGGAGTAAGTGAACTTTAGTTTTCCATGTACTTTGTCCAGGAGACTGATGAAAAGTATAGCTTTTCTGTGAATTTCTGTTACACCGCTCAGCGGGAAACAATTACGTGTAATTCCAATTTCCTGTCAAATCTCACAAATCCTTCCCTGCAGGGATTTCACCTTTCAGTAGTCTACACTGTACAGTACACAAATCTAATTGGAATGGTACAAAGGCAGATCTCTGAAGCAACACTTGCTTTGCACTCTCGGAAGGCTGGAGAAAGTAGTCTCTCGTCTTTTAATACAAGAGTGTTGCCGAACTTTGCACCCTCCAATGATCAAGATGATTCTGCACAAAAAGACAAGAAATGGATGTATTGCCTGGTGGAGAGAACAGGAACAAGCACATACAGCAGGTCCTGCTGCTTCTGAGGCGTGAGATTATACTTCTGCCTTGACAGCAAAACTGGTAAGAATTACAACTGTGATAATTGGACACACCAGGGCATTGGAACATCAATCAAAGGGTGCACTTCCCTAATGACAGCCAGCTAGCAAAAGGAAAGCCTCCTGGGAGTGCATTTCAACATCACTGCTCTCTCCAGCTGCATGCTCAGGATAAAAGCAGTTGTTTCAGAGCTCCATTGGAATGGCTGTCATTCTCCACCAGTAACAACAGGGAGTACTCAGAGGCAGAGATCAGATACACGTTTAAAATGTTAGCAAGAGTTGCTAACTAGAAACAGATCTTCAGAAGGAGCAAAATTGGATTAACTACACTGCAACTAAGGGAGCACCACCAATTTACCCCAGAGGAGACTTTGGCCCAAAGAGTCCAGCTCCATAAGCTTCAAACCACCATCAATTGACACTAACAGGTATTCTTCTTGGCAGACTAAGCAGTAAGTGAGGGCTGAATGGATGCCCCAGGGCTAACCCCTCCCCATGCATACAGGCAGGACAGAAAGGTGACCCTTATTGTGCCCTGTTTTGTTTCTGCTCTCTAGGTGAGCGGAGATTTCCAGTCGCCAGGAGCCTCAATCTGGCAAGGCAAATTCACCTGCTCTGGAGGTCATTCAAAGAAACCAAACAAAATAATCCAAGGGATTTTGATGGGTCATTGTCATAACCAGGTCACTTTAGAATTTTGGGTGGCACAGGTCTTGTCTAGCTGCTTTCTTGACCCACTGCCAGCATGAACAGGGACCCAATTTGCAAAGGGCCCCACTTTCTGCACACTCCACATTTACCTAGGTCTTCAAATTGCAGAGGTATACAGCCAAACTGAATACCTAAGCCAGCAGTTTCATGCTTACTGTGTGCAGATAGATGCACGCACACAGCCCACAGACCCTTTAAAAATGGCCTTGATTACGTGCATTTGTCTGCCTTATTCTTTAAGGCTAGAGAGAAGCACTGTAATCAATACATGGTTTGCTATGTCTCACAGGTGCAGGCACCATGATCAGCAGTGAACTATACATATGTGGCACTGGTAACAGAATTATCTGGTCCGGAGCTTGATCAGCAGAGCTTTCCTGTGACCAATCTGACACTTCCCACCCTCCTTTGCATGGATGATGGGAAACAAGCCAGTTGGTTACGCTATGCCCTGCACTATAGAATCCTGACAAGTGAGAACCAATGGGTCTTGTCCTACTTGGTCAATGTATAAACTTTCATTTTTTGAAAACTTTGTCTTTGCCAGTATTGAGGTATTTATCAACTCCTGCTCTGGATGAGTCTGTACTTAGAGGAAGACCGACCCACTGGCAGTCAATCTTCTGGGGTTCAATTTAGTGTACCTAGTAGGGACATGCTAAGTCAAAATATCACAGTGCAACCATCAATCCCAGTACAGTAAACCCTCGAGAGAGACACAATCAAGTTGCACGTGTCTCAGGTTAAAGCAACTGCAGCTACTGACAGGAGTGGGAAACTGCCTCTGTCAGGGGCAGCAGCCACAAGTCAGGCTGCTGTACCTCACAAGAGCAGGGAAACCACTCCTGTCGGGAGAGCAGCCTGACTCTTGCCACCCTGACAGCAATAGTTTCCTGTCCTGTTCCACTTCGTGAGTCAGACTGCCAGCCCGACAGAAGGTTTCCCAGTCCCTGGACTGATGGGAAGCTGGGAACCAGGCAGCAGCCTGGCTCCCCTCTGGTTGCGGAGCTGAGAAACTGAGCAGAGGAGCAGCCCTGGTTAGTTCCCTGGCTCCAGGGAGTGGAAGTGAGCCAGGAGCCAGGCTGCCCTTGGTTCCCACCTCCCCTCCACTGGCTGGAGCCAGGAAGCTGACCAAAGCTGCTGTCCTACTCAGTTTCCCCTCTCTGCAAGAGGAGGGGAGCTGGGTGCCAGGCTGCTGCCTGGTTTCCAGCTCCCTGCCATTTGCAGGACCCAGGAAACTGACCCCCTGGTTCCTGGCTCCCTGCCACTCTGGGAGCCAGGAAACTGACCAGTCCTGCAAGACAAGGAGAGAAACTCAAGGGTTTACTGTATGCTTGGCAGGTGTGATGAGTCAGAAAAATCAGTGGGAGAGTTTCTCCCATTGTCTTCTTGCTGTGTGGATGGCTGCAAAAAAATAGATTTTAAAATACATTAATTTGCCAGCTACAAGAATTGCATAACTGGAGTCAAAGTTTTGGTTTTTTAAAATTTAAAATGCACAAGAATAATTTGTTAATATCTGTTTCTAAAAGCAAAAAAAGAAACAGAGAAAGAAAGAAGCTGTATTCCTTCCCTATTTATGACAAGTCAAAATGATATATTTTGAGAGGTTAATTGACATCAAGGTAAATCTAGGATTGAAATTATTCTACAACATGGAACTGAATCGTTAAGTCAGATGCTTGAAAGGAAGTTGTATTTTAGCCCAGGGTGAGCAAACTTCTTATGCTGTGCTCCACTTTACATCCCCGCAATGAGCAGGGTCCCCCCGCCTCCGCACGCCCAGCCTGTCTAATGCAATCCAAACCAATGGAAGTTTTGGTTAAGTTAGTATGAAAAAAAAAAAAAAAGCCACCAAACAACCACACCTCTCTTTTCAGCATGTGTAAGAAAACAAGTACATAGAATGTAAAAGCTAGAATGGGTATATAAATGAATACTTTATACACACAAACCATTTTAAAATAAAAGGAAAAAACAGGTAGCTTGGGAAGTTCCATTTGATATTCAAAATGTTCGCCGAGCTTAACAATTTTTAATTACAAATGTTTCATTACTAAATGAAGTAACATCAGTGCCTAGTGAGAGATCCTGGAGGAGAGGAGAGGATCTCTCGCTAGGTACTGATGATGTTACTTCGTCTAGTAATGAAATGCTTGTAATTAAAAATTGTTAAGCTCAGCGAACATTTTGAATATTAAACATAAAAACCAGTAAAGTATTTCAACATTTTTAATGAGATGGATGAGCCTGAGACCCAGCAGCCAATCACGCTGTGCTCCTTACAAAAATTTCACACACCCCCCACAACCCCAGGGGCCTGCCCCCAACTTTAGGCCATCCTGCCCTACCACAGCCCCAGGCCTCCTGGGTGTCTGGGGAGCATAGGCAGTTTTGGGAAGGCAATGCCCTTCCTTGCCTACATTACCTGCCACCTATGCCCACCCTGGATCAATCCTCCTTTGTTTTTGTTTGTTTTTTGAACCTTGGTATAGCCTTGGCCTTCACAAAGCCATCTGGCAAGGAGCTCCACAGGTTGACTGCGTTGTGTAAAGAACTTCCTTTTATTGTTTTTTAAAACTCCTGCCTATTAATTTCATCAGGTGGCCCCCTATTTTTGGTGTCATGAAGAGTAAAGTAACACTTTCTTATTTACTTGCTCTGTACCAGTCATAATTTGATAGACTATTATCTTTTCTCTTAGTCACATCTTTTGCAAGGTAAAAAGTGATATGGAAGCTGTTCCATACCCCATTCATTTCCATTGCCCCTTTCCAAAGTCCAATACATCTTTTTTGAGATGGGGTGACCAGATATTCATGGTATTTAAGATGTGGGCATATCATGGATTTATACAGAGGGAAAATATGTTGTTTTCTGTTTAACTGTTAATGAGTCCCAACATTGTTTGCTCTTTTTGATTGCCATTGCATGTTGAATGGATGTCTTCAGAGAACTATTCAAGATTTCATTCTTGAGTGGTAACAGCTAATTTGGACCCCATCATTTGGTATGTAGTTGGATGGTGGGAATTTTCTCCTTCTCTTAAAGCCCTCCACTGAGATTTGCTTGTCTTTCTGGGCTGTGTAGTCTTTATTCCCTTCTATCATCCCCGCAAGCACAAGGTGCCAAAAGATGGTACCACACCACCTCTCTGAGCCAGATCTTTCAAGGAAGTGTGCTGTGCTCTCCTGAAGAGTGGCACAGTAGCTGCACCATGTATATTGCCTAGAAGGAAGTTGATGGACCTTGCAGGATACAGAAGAATGCTTCCTGGAGAATGCTGCTGCTGCTAGGTGGCACTGGCCCCCTCTCTCTAGTGTGTTAGTGGGAGCAATCCAACCCCAAATCAGCAGGTTTGCTTGACAATAGGAAAAACCTTGACATATGGGCCATCTGAAGCCATATTTATATTACAAAGTACAGTTCAAATCTAAGGCAGTTAGGTCAATATTACAACGTGACTGTCTTCACTGTAAATACCATTAGCTTGATTAATATTGATTTCATAAATTCCTCAAAACTGGCTGGTGTAGCCTCAAGTTCAAGTTCAAATGAAGACTAGTCTGGAAGTGCCATGTCTTCAAATCAAATTTATTAGCCTCCAGAGGTGTCCCGTATTTAACCCACAATGCCCCTCACTGCTCCACTCTGGCCGCCTCCCTCTCCGCTACTCTCCAGGTGTTCAGGAATTAGGTAGCAAGACGACCATGAATTTCAGTTTGGGAGGAGAAAGCCCCTGGCTTTGTGGTCATGCTTGCACGAGAGCCTGAGAAACATCTTTCTTTCTTTGCTCTTAGTGCTGTGAGAGCATCTACCCATTACTAATGGACCCAGCATGGAGTTTGTGGCTCTGTCTCTACCACTTGGGCACTTGGTATGTTTTTTCTGTGCTGCCTGGCACCAGTGCCAGCCCCTGCCTCACTGCATCACGTGGCAGCTAGGCTATTGGGGGGTGGGGATCATGCTTGTATGAGAGGCTGAGAAACTTCTTCTCAGTGGTTTACATTTATGTAGGCCCCTCCCCTCCTTCCCCCACAGGCACCATGCAGTCGGCATCTTTCCTGCACGCAACCAGATCACATGGCTAGTCTCCAACCCAATAAAAGGATGTTTCTGCTTTTCAGCGCTGACCATGGTGCCAGGCAGCACCATGTCCTGGCTTATGTGCAGTGAGGGCTTCAAGGGAAGGAAATATTTTGGGGGGCTTGCAGCCACCTGGGGGATGTCTCTCCTGGCAGCTAACACTTGTGGGGCCCGGCTGCTGCCATGGGGGAAGTCTCCCCCGGTGGCTAAGATTTTCAGGGGCTTGCAGACACCCGGGAGAAGTCTCCCCTGCCCCGGCAGCTAAAAATTGTGGGGCCTGGCTGCCACCCAGGGTTGAGGAGAACATCTCAACTGTCTTTCTATCCACCCCACCCCTGCCACAACAAGGAAACTGGGGACTAGCTGTCACTGGGGGGGCAGTCTCCCCTGGCAGCTACAAATTGCAGGGCATGGCTGCTGCCCAAGGGAAACAGTTCAAGTGGCCTTTGTCCCACAGACTGCACACCCCACCACCCAAAAGACTTTCAGGGACCATGTCAACTGGCCATTCAACTTTTCAAATACCAAACACCCCACCCGCCTCCAATGGCAATGAAACTTGGCAAGCCCCATGCTGGCAATGTCTGTGTAGTGAAGAAAGAAGCCAAAAATCTTTTCTCTCTAGCATTTTCTATCCTCTTTCTTCTAACTTTGGGTCCCTTCATGTAGGGGGGTGGGTGGAGGGCCAGTTGAGAAGACACAGAGACTGCTGGGAGATCCCAGGGCACAGAAGCCATATAATGAACTGTGAAGCCAAAAACCATCCCTCACCAAATCTTTTTTCAAAACCTTTACTAACTACTCTTTCTTCAAGCTTTCATTGTCCCTGTATTATTTTCATGGATCTTATGTAAATCACAGGAGGGAGAACAGTTAGTGGAGGGCCAGTTGATAAGACACCCTGCTGCTGCTTTTTATAAAGTCTTTGATAACTCAGTAACAGCTACCAGTTTTAAAAAGCAATTCAGTTATAGAAGCACAAGATTTCTGTTAATTTGGTGATCTCTGTTAATGCCTTACTTTTCTTTCCTTCTGCCTGGAAAAATGGACATTTGCTTACCATAGGAGTGGAATGGGAGCAATGCAATGTGGGAAGATTTTTCCCCCTATGCTCAACCAGCAAAAATACCCTGAATGCTATGGAGTCGAGGGAACTGGAGGATAGGTTCCCACAATGCACTACTGCAACAGTCAATGTTTGCTGATTGAGTGGGGCAGCAATAAGTTGACTTTCTAGGGATCACATGGTGAGGTGAGGATACTCAAATTCAAATTTATAGAATCCAGCATTACAAAATCAATTTTAATATGCTTGAATTTATCTCATAGTATAGACGTAGCCTTAGGCTGCTTGAGACAAACAAACATGCTAAGTGCCGTTTATTATTCATTTAATCTTTCTGATGTATTGTTATCTTTAAACAAGCTTCCAGTCAAAATTACAGACAAGTTAAAAGAAGGATTTAAAAAAAGTCACCACACCTTTGTATTTTGTTTTAATTGGGAAGTTACCTATTTGGTGGTGCAGGAGTAACATACCACCAATTGCAACCCTTACAAAACTAGTCATGGTATAAGCAAAAAACAATGACTTCACTGATTTCTGAAGAGTTATCCCTAGTGTGCATTCCTGTACACAGGAGAACCAGACTCAAATTCTGAGAGATAAAAATCACTAGTGCAGTATGTAATTACCATTTGTAATTCAGTAGAGTTTCTGATGCACAATCTCACGCTAAACAGGACAAGCTAACAAACACTCTAATCTCCAAGGATATTACTTGCCTGTCTCACTTTCATGCCAGGAAAGTCACATTGTCTTTTGTATTTCCAGGGTCAAAAAAGCCCCCAGCCTCAGCAACTTCATGCTTTCTTTCAATTTCTTGTATATAAATTTGCAGCATAGAGCAAGTTTTCCTAGCCAAGCTGCAATACTCTGAGAGCAGGGAATGACCGTATACAAGAGATACACATAGGACTATAATTAGCTGTTTTGTTTACAATACTTACTGGACATATTCAAAGTAAATAATTCCATTGTAGTCACTTCCACATGTGCAGATCTGATGCTCTTCACCAGCCAGAGCTAAGCACAACAAATCATTTTTATCTTGGTCTATCTATGGAATAAACACCTCTGAATTTGTCCCCAGATAGGCAGACCTTGTTCTAGTCAGAATTCTACTCCTACCAGTGCCACCCCCAATTCTAGCCTAAAACTTCCTACTTGTGCTGGAGTGGCTTGCCTTTTTAAGCACCTGAGACCAGGAGCTGGCTGTCCCCATCCTGCTGGCATCCTCCAAGGTGTGCGAGGCACGTTTTGGGTTACTTAATAGAACCAGCTGAGTATGGGAGAGCTGATTCTTTCGAAGAGCACTAGGAAGCAGTGGGGCAAGAGAAAGACAAGGAGGGCATACAGGAGGCACAGAAAAACTGCAGAGTATGAGGAAGGGCCCTTCAGGGAAAATTCTGAGACTCGGGGAGTTGCTTAAGCTAGGAAGGGCTGATAGTAGCGTTGTAAGGCAGAAGGACCTCAGATACCAGGGGAGTTCAGGACTTAAGGTTAGAGGGAAAAACTTACGTTTATTTGTTAACTTTAGCGTAAATAAACCACTCCCTAAGGAGGGCTGTTGTCATTGGATTCAACAAAGCCCCTAGAAAAAAAGAAAGTGAGTAAGAAGCTTCCAGAGTAACTTCTGGCCTAAAAGAAGTGCTCGGGAAGCAGCCAGCTTAGTGATACTGCTAAGCCAGTCTCAGGCACCCCTCAATCATCAGAGGAAGAATTAAATGCTGATTAAAGTTCAGGTTTAGCCATTCAAATCTTTTCACCTATTGCCCTCTGTCAGGACTGAAATCTAGGGTGCTCCACTCACAAGGGTATCAACCAGGAGCTTCTTCACCAAAGCTAATAGTTATACTAGTGAAGAACAAATTAAGCCTTCAGTCTCCAGAGGGAAACAGGCCAGTAGTCCAGAGTCTTTCACTGAAAATAAGGGTTTGTAATAGAAACAAAATCCATATAAATTATCATAATACAATGCACAAATAAAATGGTGCAATGATTTATATATGAACCTCCAGCTCCCACGTCTTACTCAAGATAAAGTTATACAACTAGAGAGCCTAGTCAATCAATAGACTTAAGTTATGTGTGTCTTCTGAAACATTTTGTCTGTCCCTCCCTCGAGTACTTGATTTGGGGCGGGGGGGATGCTTATTATTTATGTCAGCACAAGCTGGTGGTACCAGGCCTGCCTCTGTAGTAGGGAAGGAAAAATACTGGCTCCAGCTTCTATGCACAGCATATGCATTGGATGAGATAATACTTATCTGGCACCATGCAGGTACTGGAGCTCAGTAAATCTTTGTTTTGTAACTGCATACAGAACAGTAATATCCAGCACCATGTATAATTATGAAGTATGCTGTAATAAAGCAATATAAGGACCTGCTGAAGGCACTCATCAGTGCCAACGCTTGGGAGAACCTTACCCAAGACCACCCCCAGCACAGAGTGATAATCCATGAGTGAATGGCATAATTTGAGGTGTCCCACTGCAGTGCAGATGAGGACAGGTGGAGAAAAGAGCATCAAAAACCACCGCACTTCCCTTCCACAGCTACTAACACCTGCGTCTCTGTGAGAAGATCTGGTGGCTGATCAGCCCAATTCTGGAGCTGCAACAGACTCACAAATAGGAGCTCAACATGAAGACATCCTACTTGTTAGAATGACCATCAAGAAATAAATTGAAGATTGGCTTGATCTTGATAAAGCTCTAACTTGGGTGAAATTCATGTTATTCCCAGAACTTTGTCTAAAACTTAGGGCCTGATTCTCCTCAGTTACATTGGTGTAAATCAGAAATAGCCACTTGGAAGTTAGAGCTACACAAGTGTAAAACTAGTGTAAGGAAGTCATTGGCATCTTAAACTCAGATGGAAGATGTTAGAGACTAATCACTATAAAAAGCTGTGATAGTATTTATAAGGTTAGCTATAGTTTACAAAATGCCAGTACTGGCCAGTGTTACGTCCCTGATCAGGCAAAGGTTGAGAAAAAAGTCAGCCATTATGCATCTGACAAAGTAGGTCTTTGCCCATGAAAACTTATGCTCCAAAAAAACTCTGTTAGTCTATCAGGTACCACAGGACTCCTTGTTGTATTAACATCAATTACCTATTTTTTAATTCTGAAGCATATTTTGCCACATGGACTATTATTCTTCTAATCAAATTATGCAATGGGAGACATTTCCAGTTCAAAACCCATTAGGATAAATTTTGCCAAATTCTGCTCTCTCTTACATTGCTGTAAAATCTAAGATGACTATTGATCACTTGCCCCAGAGTGTATCCCCGGGGCTTTTGATGGTAAATTGGTGGGGCATTTTACCTTTAATAGCAATAACAAGAGTACAGTGTCCAAATTCCACTGCATATTCTGGAACTGTGAGTGGGTAGGTTTCAACGAAACAAAAATGAAAGAGATGTGGAAAAAAATACTCTTTATGCCTATAAAAGGATCACATTGAAACCACAGGATTTTTGTATAGGAAACTATTTCCTTAAATAGTAGTAACTGTCATTAGATACATTCCCTCAGTTAAACAAATCGTGGCACAGAAAGGAAATACTACATCACACAGAAGTTTTGTCTCAGCCTCTTGCCTCCCCTCCCTACCCGACTCTTGCCTTTCACCACAAACACTGCCGATTTAGGACATAAGAGGAAAGTGATAGCAAAATGTACACACAAAGGAAAATCTGCAGGATGATATTTCACTGCCTCCTCAAAAACCATCATTTTCTTCAATTGAACCTCCAGTAACTGTAGCCTTGAGTTAGTTGTTATGGAGACATACACATCTCACAGAGCTGAAAAAGACCTCAAGAGGTCACCGAGTCCAGTCCCCTGCCCTCTTGGCAGGACCAAACACCATCACTCCCCCCCCCCCACCTTAAAAAAGGATCTAATTTGCCCCAGATCCCTAAATGGCCCCCTCAAGGACTGAGCTCACAACCCCGGGTTTAGCAGGCCAATGCTCAAAACTGGAGACCTGCCACCTGAGGCACAGTCAGCCAAAACTGTTTCACCCTGCTTTAAAAGCTGCTGAGCCCAGTCAACCCCATGACCAGCCTAGATAATCCTTCTGATGTCTGACAGAACAAGAGTTATGTCAGTGTCTCTTGTTTAGGAGGAATTCTGACTGCCCAAGTACAAGCTGCTGTGAGCAAGTCCCTTGCTGGGCGGGTGGGAGAGGGGTGTAGCAAAGTTCAGGGACTCTGGTCCCTGTGTGAAGTGGAACCCAGCTCTGCAGCAGCATGCCATATACCTGGAGTGGCTTTGGAGGAGGATGAAGCAGATCAGGTAGGAACAGAAATGGGGACAAGGCTACAGGGTCCACCTTTGTGTGGAACAATTGGCCAGTGTCTCCAATGGAGCACCTTCAACTACTGCAGCTTCAAGTGCAGCTGCTAACCAGCAAATTGGAGAAGGAGATTTCTGACACCCAGGCCCCTGTGGAGCCATCTTTGCACTAAGCTTAGTATGGGGTGGAGGAAGACAACAGGCTTTAATATTTATGTTGCAAGAGTAACCCCTCAACCTGAGCGTGATCTTTTCACTGAGCTTTGTGTCCAAGTGGTTGTAATTTGTACAGTGTCTGTGTGGTGATGTGCTGGTGAGCACGGTGCACATGCTGTTCAGAATGGTCTGCATACTACTGCTGCCCTTTCCCTGGCAGGGCGAGCATGTCATCAGTGCCCTTTGGGATACTTTTTGCTAGGGTGATGGGTAATCCCTGCCTCTCATATACAGATGAGCTGTCATACCCCTTCCCCGAGGCCCTGCCACTGCCCTTTTTCCAAGACCTCTCCCGCAGTCACCCATTTTCACTGCACTGGGACAGGAGATTGGGTGTGGGTCTAGGGATGACAGGATTAGGGTGCAGATGGGGGCTCCATACTGGGGCTGAGAGGTTCAGAGTGTGGGATGGGGTGCAGACACAGGGAGGGGGTTGGGGAGTAGGAGAGTTTGGGGTGCAGGATCTGCCTTCTCTCAGGCAGCTCCCAGAAGTGACTGACATGTTCTTCCAGCCCCGCTACTCTGGGAAGTGGAGCAGAGAAGCTCCTTGTACCGCCATTCCCTGCGGTCTCCCCGCCACCACCTCCCCTTGGCCATGATTTCCAGCCAATAGGAGCTGCAGGGTGCTTGGGGCAGGGGCAGCATCCTGAGCCTCTTTGGTTCTTCCCCCACCCCCCCGAGTGGGGGCAGCAGCATGCTGCTCTTTCCAGGAGCTATGTACTGCCAGAGCAGGCAGGGAGTCCGCCTTAGCTCCTCTGCACAGCTGCATGGAGTGGGAGTTCCCTTTTAGACTGGGTCCCTCTTCAACTGGTTATTCCACTCAAAAATGGGATGACTGGAAACCCTACTGCAGTAGGCCGCGGAGGTCATCTATTTTGGAACCCAGCGAGGACAGGCAGGCCTAGCTTGGGTCATACCCCAGCTGAATCAGCAACCTCCACTCCCACACCCCAGCCCTAGGGATGCAATATGGAGCAATGGCTAGGGTGCTACTATGGCACAGGAGACCTAAGTTCCTGTACTGCCAGTGGTTTGCTGGGGGAGCTTGGGCGAGTAACTTCACCTGCCCAAGAGTACGTCTGTTCTCTCTTTCGCCTACTTAATTAGCTTGCAAACTTGCTGGGGCAAGGAGTGTCTGTCAGGGTGTCCTTGTACTGCATTGAGCAAAAGGAGATCCCCAATAACAATTACAGTCTTGAATGTAAATAAAAATAAAAAGCTGAGGAGATGACCAACGCCAAAGCAGTGAACTGCTGTTATTTCTTCTGGGGGGCTCTTCCATGATTTCAACTGCGTTCTACTCATTGTAAATAGCAGGGCACATGCTCTACAGGTGTACATTTCTAATAATCATCTGAATGGCTTTAAACAAAGGACATCTAGGAGTTTCCTGTTCAACCTGTAACCCTTTATACAGTGTGTACATGAAGGTAAAGAAGCAGGCTGTGCAAATGGAGGGATGCTGCAGACAGACAGAACACTGAATTAACTGCCTTGTATGCTTCCTGAACTCTTTCATGGGACCTGGCAGCAAAATAGTACGAAGGAGTAGTTGTTATTTTTCCATGCCCTAAAACAATAGTCTATTAAATGCGATTAATAAAGCCATAGGTCACCAACCTTTTAGCTTTTCGATTAAAAGTATGAAAACAAGATAATGAGGAGAGCTTAAAGAAATCCTTTGTATGGTTGGAAACCAGAGGCATACGATACATGGAGTGGATTTGAGGTCTCTCCCATCATGTGAATGAGATTGGACAATACTCCCCCTCAAACCCCATCAGTCCCTGACAGAGAAATCAGAGACAAGGAGGAAAAACAAACCAAACTAACCAACAAACCAAAAACACAATGTCAGTGACAGGTGTGGGAGGATAGAGAGGGGTGGAAAAAAAAAAAAAAAAAAAGATAAATTCACTTAGCATGGGAAGAAGTTGCCACTTGGTTCCTTTCATTTTAGAATTTGATTACTAGCACACAGTCTCCACACTGGCCTTTATTAACTCAAAACTCTCTCAACAACTTATACTCAGTGAAAAGCCTCAGGAAGTTTATTATTACCTCCACTGGATGGAATCATGGGACTAAATTCAGCTACAAACCATGAATGCTGGAGCAAGTGATGATGGACAACTGATTTATACCAGATTGCTCCACAGAGGAATCCCCAGGTAGGAGAGCTCAGAGTCTTTGGGGCTCCTTTGTGCCACCAGGAGGCGGCCAAAGTGGGCCAGACTGGAGAAAGAAACTCAGGCCCTGGTTCAGAATTGTACTTACATTCAAGAAAGCCCCAAGTACTGTGCATCTCTACAGTTGCACTGATTCTATGGGCAAACACGGCGATTCCACAAGCAAATAGCTGGTCAGGCAACTGATTTTAATGGTAGGGTATATACCTAAATAGTACATAGGTGTAAGAAAAAAGTAAGATCTTCCTGTGCATGGAAAATCTGTAGGAAGAACAATTGTCCCTGGGTTAACGTCTAGGTTCATCTGGCTTAGCTGGGTATGGCATTTGAACCTCTGTTCTGCAAATGTGATTGTTATTTTCTATGCATGTCCCCTGACTGGCACATACATCTGTGCTGTGCAATAATTGCACTATTACTGCACATACCTTTATACATTAAAAAACATTTTGCTGTGACGTGTATGAAAAATGTATGCACCCAAAATGTTAGCTGAATGGAAAGAACACTTTCATAGGCTTTATTGCCACTCATTAGGGACTTTAAAAATAGCACTTGCATTTTCATTTCACCTACATTCTTAGTGCAAAGGTGAGAGCAGTTTCTTCCATTTTACCATGAGGACACAGTACTTCTTCCCTTTTCTTCTGCTTAAAAGTCACCACACAAACAAAGCAAGATAGATAGGTACAGCCATGAATAAATAACCAAGAGACCAGAGATTCCGGACATTTGCATTGCTGTTGTATGTACCAAATCTCTCTTTACTTTAGGATCAGTTTTTGAATTAGGTTCTGGGCAAGATCCCTAAAGGGACTGAAGCATAGCAACACCAAGCACCCATGGCTGCCAGGCTGCAAAGAGGTACCTCATGCCGCCAAGTGATCTGCAAGTGCAAACAGATGGTTCAGGTGTTACACGTCTCCTCACACACACACACAGTCTAGAGCACACAAGTATGTGGGAGACCCAGGACCAATTCTACTTCCTCTCCCAACAATAGAGGAAGAAGTGACTTCAGGAAACCAGTCTAACCACAGAGCTATGGGATGTTTGATGTGGGGCTGCCTCAGTTTCTCTTCAAGCTTTTGCACACTGGATAAGTAATGAAGAATTGTTCAGATAGGGGAAATGGACACCTCCCAGTGTGTGTTTGTGACCCAAGAAGCCTTTTTAGGTCAAGTGTTAGAGGGCACAAGGGGTGCCTAGAATTGTCAAGTGTGTGCACAATAATTCACTGCAAGTTGGCTCATAAGGAGCCCACTGGTCACAGTAATCCTTGTGAAATAAGGGTAACATTTGAGAAGTTATGAAACTGTACTGGAATTAGGATTCCTTGATTAAAGGCAAATCACCAGGTGGTGACATGCCTTAGACATGTTTGTTAAGGTATGGGTTTGTTGATCCTGATCCCTCTGGCTCTTTATGTATTCTCTCTCTCTCTCACACAATGTAAATCTATTTACATACTGAACCACTATCTAAGCATAGAGCAGGAGGTTGTCTGTTTATGACTGAAGGTCAAAGAACAATATTGGTATATCCAGGGTTGCAAGAGAAACCTGAAGAGTACTGTGTAAGAAACAAATGGCAGTATGTTTTGTCTCATGTAAAAAGGATCACAGCCATGCTTAGCTGAAAGCCCAGGAAGGACCTTGGGTAAGCTTTGTGCAAGGGCACATCTTTACTACCTGCTGGATTGATTATCAGTGATGGATCCAGGGTGGGGTGGTGATTTATCGTGTCTTGCATAGACCCAATCAATCAACTGCAGAGTGCTCTCTTGTCAATTCTGGTATGCCATCAAAATGGCAAGACTAAACAGAGTTTATGGAGATCATAAGAATGGCCATACTGGGTCAGACCAAAAGGTCCATCCAGCCCCGTATCCTGTCTGCCGACAGTGGCCAGTGCCAGGTACCCCAGAAGAGGTGAACTGAAGACAATGATCAAGCGATTTGTCTCCTGCCATCTGTCTCCACTCTTTGACTAAACGCTAAGAGCGCCATACTTTAACCTTGGCTAATAACCATTTATGGACTTAACCTCCAAAAATTTATCCAGCTCTATTTTAAACTCTGTTAGAGTGCTGGCCTTCACAGCCTCCTCTGGCAAGGAGTTCTACAGGTTGACTGTGCGCTGTGTGAAGAAAAATTCTCTTTTATTAGTTTTGAGCCTACTACCCATTAATTTCATTTGGTGTCCTCTAGTTCTTATATTATGGGAACAAGTAAATAACTTTTCTGTATTTGCTTTCTCCACACCATTCATGATTTTATATACCTCTATCTCCTCTTTTCTAGACTGAAAAGTCCCAGTCTCTCTAGCCTCTCCTCATATGGGACCCTTTCCAAACCCTTGATCACTTTAGTTGCCCTTTTCCAAACTTTTTCTAATGCCAGTATATCTTTTTTGAGGTGAGACCACATCTGCGCGCAGTACTCAAGATGTGGGTGTACCATGGTTTTATATAGGGGAAGTATGATATTCTTCGTCTTATTCTCTATTCCTTTTTTAATAATTCCTAACAACCTATTTGCTTTACTGACTGCCACTGCACACTGCGTGGATGTTTTCAGAGAACTATCCACTATAATTCCAAGATCCCTTTCCTGATCTGTTGTAGCTAAATTTACCCCCATCACATTGTATGTGTAATTGGGGTTATGTTTCCCCAATGTGCACTACCTTATACTTACCCCCATTAAATTTCATTTGCCATTTTGCTGCCTAATCACTCAGTTTGCTGAGATCTTTTTGAAGTTCTTCACAGTCTGCTTTGGTTTTGACTATCTTGAACAGCTTGGTATCATCTGCAAACTTTGCCACCTCACTGCATACCCTTTTCTCTAGATCATTGATGAACAAGTTGAACAGGATTGGTCTCATACCGATCTGAAACGCCAGGCACACTGATCTGTTAATTGGTGCCCTGGATGTGTAATTCCTTTAAGTGAATGTGATTTGAACTGCATCTCTACCAAGGATCCAGTTCAGCCGATCACTTCAACACCCGCTTAACTTTAAGTCAATGAGATTGAAAACCATGCATAAAGTTAAACAATCTTAAAAGCTTTATTGAGTTAAGACCTTAGAGCTGACTACTCCGGGTTTGATGTTGCAAACACTTCTCTGCACTCTCTCTCTCTCTCTCTCTCTGCATGTCACTTTCATGGTCAAATCTTGATGTTCAGGGATGTGGAAAAGAAAAACAAACCCTTCTGAATGAAAAATTGTTTTAACGATACAACTGGCCGGTGTGGACAGTACTTCATCACTAGGAGATGCTTTCCTGGCCACAAAGCTACTGCCCCTCATTGGGGGATTTTTTTTTTTTTTCCCTGTTGTATGGAGAGCGTTCTGTGCACCTCACACTGGCCTGGCAGCGGTGGCACAGACAAGCCATTAGAACAATGCGCAATGTAGACGTACCTTTAGTGATGTGAATAGTTCCCCTGAAGACAATGGAACTAGTCAGTTAGAAAGTTCTGTGCAGAGTAGTATTTGGTGTTAAAGTGCTGTATCACTAAAGTTAACAAAATGGTTGCCACTGATTTCAATGGGAGCAGACTCCACTGTGCTCTTCAGGATGCCCAGGACTACGTCACTAACAGAGTGGAAGAACATTGCTTGTACATTGTCTTGGTGGTCTTCCCATTCCCCCTCCTCCCTGTGCAGTCAGTTCCAAAACAAATTACTGCTGGAAAGGCTCTTAAGCATTCCTGCTTGTAATAGGATCCCTTCTGTCTAAGGAAGTGAACTGGTATAAATCACTGAATCCTGAAAGAAACAAATCAAATAGTCTTAAATATTTAATCAGGTGCCACCTTAAACCACACGCCAAACTAAATGCTGCAGCTGCACAGCTTAGATCAGCCTCTTTAACTGGGGCAAATCCAAAACGCACACTGGCCAGGTCACTGGAACTGGCAGGCAATGGTACGCGCAACTGCATTCCTCGAGGTCACAGAAACAAACCCACCCTTCCTGCACGGACATGTGGGATGCTAAGGCAGTGGAACTGGTGCCCACTTCTGCAGGGTATCTGCAGCTATACAGACCCTCTGGCCAAATCCTACAGGTCTGCCTATGCTCCTCTTCCTGCTGGGGAATCTGAGCCCACATTGAGTGTGAACGCTGCTGTTGTAATAGTGACTTATGCAGAGATCCTGTCCATCCCCAATGGTGCAGAGCCCCCCCTCCTCCCTGCCCCCAAACGCAATTAATTCAGGATAAAAGGATTATGAGGCTTTGACTCACAGCAATATACCATTTGGAACCAAAGAAAAGTGGTTCTGTTGTGAATATTTTTTAAGTTGGCTTGTTCATCTTATTAGCTCTAAAAGGGTTAGGAATTTAACAAAAACACACCATATACCCCCCCCCCCCCGCGTGCGTACACACACACACACACACACACACACTTCCCCAGATCACACCATGGAGAACTCCACTAGCTTTAGTGAGGCTGCACAGGGTATAAATGAGGGCAACTAATCAGTTCATACTTGGTCAGGCAGTGCACTTTGCTAGAACAGGTGTAGCTTGTTAGAATCCAGGAGCTGTTCAAAGCACAGGCTGCACCTTTCTAAACCAGGACTCTCTGGTTCAGCAACATCTGTTGTCCATAGATATTCCTGGACCAGAGCGCCCCAGTGGCCAGGAGTCCTATGGCAGGAAGACCAGAATCTTGGAGCCCAGCTGGGAGTGTTGCTGGGGCAGTGGCAGCATTGCCTGCAGCCCTGCTGGGCAGGTGGGCTGCTGGGACTAGGAGCATTACCAGGGTGGCAGTAGCAGGGCCAGCAGCCCTGCTGGCACCGTAGGCCAGCTCTCACTCCCTGCCCAGGTTGCACATGACTGACAGCAGGGAAGGGAAGTGCAGGAGGTAAAATTGGAGAACAAATGATAGCTTGTGCCACGAGCTGTCTGACACTGAGGGAAGATTGTGGCTATAGGGGTTAGACCTCCCCAGTCCTGAACAAGAGAGTGTCAGGCTAGGGGAGGTCCAACCTGTATTTACTTAACGGATGAAGATATTTAATAACTTGTACCGTTAAAGTAACCATGGAGCAGTGTAAATTCATAGAACAAGAGCAACTGATAGGTATGGTTTGTATTTGCATGATTTAGTCTAAATGCACAGGAATGATTGCATAGTATTTTTAGTAATTAAGTATCAATAATTAATTGGCACTTTTGCAGGTTTCCAGGTTCATATTGCTCTGCAGACATTACTGAACCAATCACTATAGCTGCTTATGCAACTATTATGGGGAAAATGAATCAGAGGCGGAGGTCTCATTTTCAGGAATGGTTTCTAGTTTTAAATACCTAGGCCAAAATTTTCAAGCAGAGATACCTACAGGTGAGCACCTAAATAGGACAAAAACAGCAGAAATGTAGCATTTTAAAGACTAACAAAATGATTTATTCAGTGGTAAGCTGTCATGAAACAGACCCACTATTTCTGCTGCTCTGTTTTGTTGCAGTACAGACTAATATGGCTGCCTCTCTGTTACTATTCACCTCAATAGGAGTGCTCCAACTCTCTGAAGTGCTAAGCACTTCCAGCTCCTGGCAGAACCCGATAGCAACGTGTTGATTGCACCACTGTGCATCACTTCTGGAGGAGAAAAAAAAAACAAAAACAAAAAAAACACACACACACACCAAATCACTGTGGTCATATGGTTCCCAATCAGCTCTCCTGGACATGCTTTTGGTCTAGACCTATGTTACGAAAACAAAGTTGAAAACTTTCAACTTTAGTGTTCAGATAATACTGCACAAAAGTAGCAATTTAAAGAAATAACTGAAGTTCTTCCTGCTGGATGCTCTTCTGGACAGATATAAACTCAGAAGTCCACTACTATGTAACAAGTCAAGACAGAGCAGACAGTGAAAGAATGAGCATTGACACGAATGCAGAATGGTTGGTTGAACATGGAGGAATGGCTAGATAATGGCTTCAAGTTCTCAACGTGGGGGGGGGGGGGAAGGGAGAAGATAAAAAAAAAAAAAAAAAAAAGGTTTCTGCTAAATGGATTGAGGTAATGAAGTGTCAGTTCTGCATCTGAAGCGCAACACTGCATCCATGTTGCTGTAGATGGCATCCAGTGAGTCAGAGAAGAGTAGGACAAAAGGTTTCTCCAGTTGCTCCGTCAATGAAAATAGACTGCAAGGATGAGAACTACTGAGGCCTAGATGTTCAGCATAGTACAGTTTTTGCCATAAGGTTAATGTATTATCTCATGGAGCATTAGAATGCATTGTGCAAATTCAGAAATGCTTCTGCAGCCATCATGCGCCTCAAGGATGACTGAATGAAAAGGATGATTAATATACCACCTTCCCAATAACATTCTCTTGAGGTCTCTGCATGATGCATCTCTTTGTTTAGTTGAAAACAATGCTATGAGTATGCTTGAATCAAAGCCTTGGAAGTGAGGGCAAATCCTAACAGCACCCATTTCAGGCACAAGGCATCTACAGAAAAGACACTAAGGGCTTTGTCTATGCTATGTGGAAGATCCACCCAGTCAGGGTTGATCTTCCAGAGTCCAACTTCATCCATCTGGTAGACACACGCAAATGGGATCTTTTTGGGGTCAGCAGTTGACCTTTGTGAAGAGCAAAGGAGGTTGATGGGAGAAATGCTCCCATCGACCTCCCTCCATGAAGACAGCCAGGTAAGTCTATTTCTGATATGCATTTCTAGCTAGCTAGAAATCGACATATCTGAAATCAACTTATTCTCTAGTGTTGGCCTGGCCTAAGTTTATAGGTACAATAGAAGATTAGAGGGACTGGACAGATGACATGACTATTGTAGTGTCTGTGGAAATCTGGCTTTATGCAATCAAGAAGAACTCAGACCACATAAAGACAAGATCAAAAAATGATTCACAGAAGCAATGGAGTCTTTCCCTTGCTTAGCCATAATGACTAAACCCAAATGTCCTAGAACAAGAAGAAGAGGCAGAACTGGTGCTCTTTTTCTGTGCCGGTATCCTGCAATGACAGCTTGGCAGCCCCAGCCAGGATCCCCAGTTGGGTGGCAGGGGCCATTTCAGCCTTGCACTTGGGAGCCAGCTGGGGTGTGGAGCTCCATTGGAAGCTCTGGAGCCAGGGAACCCTGGCTGCCCCAGGGCTGGGAGCCCTGCTGGTCCCAGGGATCTGGCCAGGTGTGGGGGTTCTGAGCACCCTGCAGTGGGGAGCCAGCTGGGGCACAGAGCCCTGCTGGCAGCCCCAGATATGGGAACCCTGGTTTCAGGAGTTGGAGGAGGGAAGGAAAAAGGGCAGGAAGCCGTATCAGCGCTCGCGCGCGCTCTCTCTCACTCTCTCTCGCGCTCTCTCAGATGATAGATTGTAATCCCAAGTACTTCAGATTCTTGAGTCCTTCTGTTGAATCCTTCTGATTTTTCTGCCATTTAAAGCCTAGATTTATTTAAAAAAAAAAAAAAAAAAGCCAGTTTGCTACCCCAAATCTATGTTTTCAGAGAAGCCTGTGTCACTGCTTGTTTGTATCAAAATGGTGATGACTGATGAAGTAAAAAGACAGGACAGAAATTCACAAGAGCCAATGTCCTATGCAGGGAGCTGCCTAAACTAATCAGTGGGATAAGCCAAATCACACTGGAACCTCAAACTGGGACTTAACCTAAGACCAGACCTAGACTCCCAACTCAGGCTTTAGGCAACCAAATACTTTGATGAATCTAGGCCTTTGTGGATTAGTACCAGAATACACTGATCTCATGTTGATTTCCAATTACTGCCATAAGTAGCCTGTGTCTTTGAAATCAGGTCATTTGTTGAGTTGCCTCACTTTAGTCATCCGATTGTTCTCAATGCTCACAAGCCAGTGTGAGCACTTCAAACTACAACTCATTTCTGATGCTCCAGACTTGTGTGAAAACACAATGTGAAGATCCCCCCTCAGAGGCTTTTATTTAAGCAAATATGGTTTAAAAGTTCAGTTATCTTGAATTAAAACAAATATTTGACAGATGTTTTGGGCCACAGTCAGTTTTGTCTGAAGACCTGCACTGCTAACAGCAGGAGTCCTTTTTGTCTTGAAATTAATAAGCAGTAACACTTACAAACTTGGGTGAAAATACAAACATTTCTTCTTCCTGGCAGTCTTTCAAAGATAAACTTCTGAGACAGGAGGAAAACTTGAAATAAATTTAGTGGCCACGTGACAATTATGATTGGGGCAGCTTCCTGGCATGGTTTCAGTATCAATAAGGAGATCTCGGACCTTTTACAAACTGAGGACATGTCTACACTAAACCAGAAGTTTGAATAAAGTAGCTGGAGACGATGCACATTAACTTGGGCTTCCACGCTGTCTCCTATAAAGGATCAAGAGCTCTGGCACCAACATGGGCACCTTGCGAGTTCCATTTAGCATGCCCTTACCAGGCACACTGACTCGAACGCCAGAAGATCAACCATAGCAACATTGATCTTCTCAGAAGTGTAGATGTAGCCTGAGGTTTGGTAAAATAAGAATGACTTTGCGGACATTATGTAAAGGAGGTTCCTTATGCAAGTTAAAAATAAATTTTTGCACATGTTGAAACAGAAAGATCTTCTGTTTGGAATAAAGAGGCTATTTGATTTTCTTCAAGATGCAGCATTGCACATCTCCTAGAGCTGGAAGGGACCTCCGGAGGTCATCTTGTCCAGTCCCCTGCCCTCTCAGCAGGATCTCTGATGTCTATTTTCCTCAATCCCTTAATGGCCTCCACAAGGATTGAACTGGCAACCCTGTGTTTAGTGGGCTGATGCTCAAGCCACTGAGCTATCCCTCCTCTTGCCCCTCAACTGTGTTTTGGTTAAATGTCTACTTGCACCGAAATATGTAGCTAATTGACGCGAGTAATTGCAGCAACCTTTAATACACAGTAAATAAAACCCTGTCTACATGGATATACACCCTTTTCAGCTCCTGGATGTACATATGCAGTGAATAGAGCCACTAGTGTGAAATGCTATCATAGATGATGCTAACTTAAATGGACACTCTAAGTCCCTACTTAGAACTATGCATTCTCAGTGAGCATGGGACCAGGGAAGGAACAAATGGAGGCATGTCAAACTATGCTCTATTAGGTGTTTAGGCAGCAACATGACAGCAGCACGCAGATTGCCCCGATGTTGGAAGTTCCAGGCACTTTTTCATTTGAAACTCTTTGTGATCTGTGGGGGGTGCAGGGAAGAAAGCCACAAGATTAGGTTTGTCAGGTTCCTACAGCTCCCTTAGTGCATCACACGGGGTTATCCCTGTGCAGCATAGCTCAGCACAGTGCAAAGCTTAATTTCATACTACATCAGAGCTTTAACAAAAGGAGGCACTTTCTTCCCTGAAGGTAGAAAATGCCAAGAGCATAAACAGCCAAGTTCCAATACCTGCAAAACAACAGGAGACTCAGAGGCTGGGAAGACAGTGCCAAGACGCCACAATATTACATAAGAGGGAATATCATTTCTGTAGCAAGAGTCTTTGACCCGACACCAACATGTCAATGTTTTTGAGGTGATTAGAGCCCTGCATATGTTCTACTCTATTAATTATACTTCCCTTATGTAAGATGCTGACAATTTATAGATTAAATTTTAGAAGTGGGCCCAAACATTAGGGAAGTTCAGAATTTAAACCTGTATCTGAATTTCCCAGAGGGGAAGTAGTGAAACACCCACTTTCCCATTACATCTCCTAGATGTAGCTCCTGATCTGAACCAGATTTGGGTGTGTTTGGATGAGGGGAGCATTAAGTACAAGAACTATCAGCTGAGTTCTGTGACTAACACTTCTGCTTATTTTTACTGATTTATATGCGCTCAAACCAGAGGCGGTACATTAACCTCTTGTTTTCGCACATCTTCTGTGTAACTACATTTGCATTGCAGTGACACCAACACAACATACCAGGCAACTTCAACAGTCCAGGAGAGAAACAGCTGACCCATATCTATGAGTTGATCTGGTAGACAGCACTGGTTGAGAACTGACACAATTTCCCTCTCACTGCTCATGCTTAGTGATTTGTTCCTCATTGCTGCTGTCTTCCGACATTTGCCCAACGCCATTAGCAGTGAATTCTCCAAACTTCCTGGGCTTGTCCTCTAGCTGGCCTCTCTGCTTTATAGTATCAGACACACTGTGAACCAGCTCAGTGTGCCTGGCGTTTCAGATCAGTATGACACATACAAGTAATTGAGGGTACACCTACACAGCAGCTAGACACCTGGGGTTGACACGGGCCTGTTGGCTTGGGCTCACAAGGTTTGGCCTAAGGGGCTATTTAATTCTCGTAGAGATGTTCAGGATCTGGCCAGCTCCATGATTCTTCCACCTTGCAGGGTCCAAGTCTGGACTCCAGTCCAAGCCTGAACATCTATGTTATATTTAAACAGCCCCTTAGCCTAAGCCAACTGCTGTGGGCCAGTTGAGGGTTATGAAATAACATAACTAATTATTGGACTCCTAAGTGGTAACCTTAGTATCTACCTACTTCTACTGTTAATGAAAGGCTGGATATTGGTCTTCTGTTACCAGACCTCTCTTCACATCTCACTCAGAACTGAATCACAAGCCAAAAGAAAACAAGCCAAGTCTTACAAATCAGTTTTTAACCCTCAAGTTTATATGCTTCAGGGGTCTCATCTCCAAATGTACACTTTTAGTGGTGATGTGAAAAGAGAATAGGAGGCCTATGAGAGAGTATGACATGTTTTATAGGAAAACATTGTTTGGAACATCAACAAAGTTTGTCATGAGATCTAGCAAAAGGACAGATTGACACCTGCTGCAGTTCTTTGTGCATAAAACCAATGTACAGCTGGTAGACCAAGCTGCCTGAGTATTTCCTCAATGTGAGGGAATTCCCAGGTGGCGTATGCCTGGGGTCATGGTCTTTATGCTATCTTTCCTCCTGGTCCAGGGTGTAGGGGGTTTGAGTGGGGGGGAAAATGCCTCTATGCCTTTGTAGAACAACCCCTGAAACTTGAGCAACTGGTGTACTTTAGAGCATCCATGAGCATACTCGACTATTCATTGGGATTGACCTGGTGCTCAGCAAACCCTTATTCTATTGCTATAAAGGTGACTTCAAATGCTGTCCTCCTGAGCTGTGGCAGGCACAGACAGACAATGTAGGTCCGAGGCCAGACATGCAAAAAATCAGTCCCCAGAAGATCTTCCAGGATATGCAGACACAGCTTAAGAAAACATAGCCATATGGAAGACTGACAAGAAAGTTGATGTTTTTTTAAGGATGTGGAAATGAAGTGGAAAGATAAATTCACACAAAAATCATGTGTGAGAGAAACTGCAGAATTAACTTCATGCCCACTACACTGCAGCAGATACCAGCATGAACCAGATTACAGATCGTGTCAAGCTATTGTTGGTTTAGGCAACAACGTAGTGGCTTACAGAAACCAAAATATAAAAAGAGTAACTTATGGAGGTAAACGGTGCAGAATCAACTGGGTTCAAATCCCACCTGGTTTAGAAATACAAATGAACTGGATGGTGTCAGCTTAGTTCCTGAGATATATTTGTTGGATGTGCTGGCTACTGCACTTTTTCACTCTAAAAATAAAAGATCTGGGCTTGGATGTGTTGCAGGTTGAAGTGAATGCTGTCCTAGAGTCAGGAGAGAAAGCTTGTGCAGTTCATGCCTGCCCACAGCACAACACTATTACATTCCTGGATTATAATTCAACTACTTATATTAACCCACCACTGCCATGAGCACCATATTCAGCCAGTATGTTGATGAATACACCAGAATTTCTTCTCTAAGAGATTTCACACGAGCGTCTCAGAGCACTTCAGTAACTGATTCAGCCTCCCCGCTTATGTTCCTTTGTGCTAGATGAGATCCTATAGGCTTCTGCCCTTCCAACTGCCTACCCAAGGGGGAGTGCAAAACCAAAGAGCAACTGGAAAGGTGCCCAGAACTGGTCTGTATGCTTGCAAACAGAGTTAGGGGAACAATGGACGGAGATGTCCTCTTAAACAGGGGGATGGGAGAAGCAATGTTGTGCTCAGGCAGTGGTTCAGTAAAGAGGGAGACATCTCAGTTCCCTAGGTTATGGCCATACTGCCAGCTAGAGTCAACAGGCAATGACAATTCAGAGGGGGTGAGGAGCATGGTTGATTTTTCAGGTGTAATACAGACATGATAAAATGGCCACCAGTTGCTGTCATTTCAACTCCGGTACGCCATCTCACTGAGAAGTGCAAAGGGAAGTCAACAGGATAGTATTTCCTGTCAGCACCCGCAGCAAGTAGATCTAAGTACATTGACTTCAGCTATGTCAGTCATGTAGCTGAAGTTAGAATCATAGGGCCGGAAGGGACCTTGGGAGGTCATCTAGTCCAGCCCCCTGCTTCAAGCAGGATCAACCCCAACTAAGTCATCCCAGCCAGGACCTTGTCAAGCTGGGACTTAAACCTCTAGGGATGGAGAATCCACCACCTCTCTAGAAAACACATTCCAGTGCTTCACCATCTTCCTGGTGAAGTAGTTTTCCCCACCCCAGCCCCCCCAATATCCAACCTACACCTCTCCCTCTGTAACTTCAAGTTGCAGAACTTGAACTGATCACTTCAAAAATATAGACCAGCCCTCTGTCAGCTTGCAGCAGTTTGTTCTCCACACATTACTGGAACATAAGTATCAGTGACATTTCAACTCCTCTCTGATGAGCTGAGACCCTCATATTCTAAGGCATGCTGCAAGTGAAGATTTGGCAGTACCGTCCAAGCCATCTGTGTGTTTACTCACTCACTACTAGCACACAGCCACCTTTGCAGTGGAACACAACAGCTGTTCAGTAGTGCACAAAACCACACAAGAGGCTAGGCAGGAAGTGAAAGATATGAGAACAATTTGACACTTCAGGGGGAATTCAGAAATTCAGAACCTAATTACCCAGGGATGTGGGTAATCATTATGGAACATAGTGCGAACATATGGCATCCCACAAAATCTTTATCTAAATTCTAGTTGCTACATGAGGACTGATAATGGCATGACAGATTTTTTTTCAACATCAACTCTGGAGTGCGTCAAGGGTGCTTCCCGTCTCCATTCTTGTTCCTTCTGGCGGTGGACTTCATCATGAGAACGGCGATGAGCGACGCACATCGAGGTATCTCATGGAAAGATCAGTGTCGACTCACTGATCTGGACTTTGCAGACGATATTGCACTGCTAGCAGAAAACGAGTGAATGCTTGCAAGGCATGACGACAAATTTGGAAGCAGAAGCCGGCAAAATTGGGCTGAGGATAAATAGCGATAAAACAAAAGTTGATGCGGTTTGGGAACACTCGGACAAAAACACACCACTAGTGGTGGGGTGCCAACCCATAGAAGAAGTACAGTGGTTCACCTATCTCGGCAGCACTCTGTCTAACGACGGAGGTGTCGAGGCAGATGTTAACTGCAGAATCGATAAGGCATCAGCAGTGTTCCAAAGACTGTGCCCAATTTGGTCTGCATCAACAAAAGTTCAACTGTATAACACTATCATCATGCCAGTCACCATTTACACTAGTGAAATGTGGAAAAATAACATCAAGAGTAACACGCAAGCTCAATGTATTCCACCAGGGTTGCTTACGAAAGATCCTGGGTGTCACCTACTACGATCGCGTTACCATTGAGGAGATACTACAAAGATGTGGGTCACGGTCACTGCAGGATATCGTGACAGAGCGCAGAGTGCTGTTTGCTGGACACATTCTGCATCTGCCAGATCAACTGCACCCAAAGACTGCAATGAGATGGATACCGGCAGAGGGAAGAAGGGAGAGAGGCAGGCCACTCAAGACCTGGCACACCACATTTAAGGAGGACTTATTAAACATTGGTATATCATGGGAGGAGGCAGAATTATTTGCAGCTGACCGAAATTGCTGGCGAGCACTTGTTGCCCAATGTGCCCAGATGCACAGGTGGGTCTAAGTGGAAGGGACACCAGGTGGTCAGGACCTCCATTTTGCATGTCAGTCATCTGCATTCATCTGTTAAAGCACCATGCCCATTGCGTATAACTGCACTCACTCTCTAGAAAGACAGCAAGGCTGGCGGTGCCATCTATTTCATGTGCATCTTCCTAAAGTCACAGGGAGAATATGACTTCAAAGACATGAGCGAGTCTTTTGCGCCCTTAACAATGCTTCCTACCCTTCTGGCTCTACCTAGAGATCTACCAGTTTTGCTGAAACCATCATCCCTCCATAACATTCATGCACAACATTGGAATGTTTCATTTCTTAGTGAAAGAGAGCTTACAGTGCAATGTAATGGTTCTCTGGACATATGCATTATTTGTTATTAATATTGACATGACATACACCCTTCCAGCTGGGTCCCATAAATATCTTCTGTAAAAGTTAGTTTTTCCACATGAAAAAGTTGTGACTGTTGGGGGAGGGGAGTTCCCCTGAATTTTGATAGGAGTTTACAGGTTTTGGCACTAGCCTGCGAATTTAAAATGATATCAGCTTGACTTTCTACATTGAAATTTCATAGGGTGAAGAAATGTGGTTATGCAGCAACTGAGGATATTCTCTCTAATATGGCTCACTCTTCATGGAGAGCACTAAAAGACTGTGCATGTGTATTCATTACAAATCTCTGTGTTCTGTTGCACAAAGCACGCAGCAGTACAGAGCGATAAAGCTGCATTTCTCCCCACAGGACAAAGAAGCACTGTCAGTTCTAAAGATGTGCATGCCATTGCCAAGCTGGGGGATTTATAGTGGTATTGCACAATCTGCAGCATGATAAATCTACTTCGCTACTAGCCTCACCACTCTCCCCCCATCGGGCCAGTGGAGTTCAGATGTGACGCATGTTGGGGGACAGTGGGAGCAGGTGATGGCCACTTTTTGTATGAATACAGCCCACAGGCTGAAGCTACCTAAGACACCACTCTAACCGCTCCCAAATGTGGAAAAGGGATGAACTGGAAGAGAGGGTGTGATGGGAAAGTTACCCCATTGAAGGACTCAGAGTACCACCTGTAACATTTGGTGTTGTTCATAGTTCGGAAGAATGCAAAGAGCCCAGGAATGGAGCAGGTCAGCAACTGGCAGTATGGGGGGGCGGGGGGAACCCACACACCCTACCAAACAAGCAATTATCTCAGTAGTCAGTATTGCCAGTGTTTTCAGATGATGGGACCCTAAGAACTGATTTCATACCCAGGGTTATTACTGTCTAAACTAGGGAGAGAGGCAGGGCAGGTACAACATGCACAGTTCAAACCTCAAAACACAGTTGAAGTACTATTTGGAACATGATATTCCATGCCTGCATTTCAGAATCAAACAGGGTTTAAGGAAAGAGATATTCTACTTCACTGTCTTTGAAAGCTATGCAGTAAAAATTAAGGCACTTGATTATCTGGCAACAAAGCCGCAAATGTCCTCTAGAATAATAGCTCTGTTATTGTAATATCACTAACATGTATACACTGTAAACGTATCCAGTGTGATCCTATAGTGCACAGTTTTTGCCTTTCGCATGGAGATTATGCTAGGCAGATACTGGGAATGACTGCACATAAACTAGAACCTGATTTGTTTTGTTGACTGTTATTACTAGGCTGACTCAGAATAAAATCCAGTTTCATTGCCGCTTGAAACCCTATTGCATCTATTCCCTAAGCATTCAGCTCTTTTCCATGTGTCAGAAAATCACTGCTGCTTTCCTCTGTGTAAGTTTAGCTTTTCACTCACTCCTCTTGTATTAAGATTAGCATAAAACCAGATTAACAGTTAAAGATTGTGAAGCCATTTTCCAAATGCTTTTTGCTCTATTGGTAGCAACATATTTGCAGTTTTCACACACAAGATATATACACAGATCACAAGAAATCTTTACCTTGCACGCAAACAGGAGAGATCCTGGTTTCTTCTCATTGATCAGAAGTACGATGTATTTTAAACAAGACACACACATCCCACCAACACCCTAACAGACTCATCTGCTGAGAGTTCTCTAAATCTCAAGTCTGCTTCAGCTAGCCAGTGTAAGTTTGTGCTCTGAACAGAGGCTGTGTTATTTTAACCACAGGATTTCTAGTCATGGGGGAGGAGAGATGGATTAGGTACATTGGCAATCTAATGCTTCATGTTTACCTCACGTGAAATTAACTACTTTAAACCTGGTGTAAATAAAACCTTATGAGATATAAATTTCAAGAGCCCTCAAACCAATTATGCCTAAACTAACATGTTAAATAACTGTGGAAAATTCCTGAGGAATAAGATAACATACTTCTGTGTTCTTTCCTAAATAAAAGGCATGTGTGGAATTTCATACTAGATAGTGAGACACAACAGATGAACTCAACAGACTAACCTACATAAGGTATAGTACCTTATATAGTAACATTCTCAACACCTGTTAGAATATGTTTCATCCAACATCAGACCAATTTCATTTACCTTGGTCCATGACAGTTACATATAATATTTCAGTAAGGCAAATAGCATCTTGTTAGAATAAGAAGCAACACTAGTAAAGGGGCCTCCCCAACCTCTCCACTTTTGGAGGTGCAAAGATGTCAGCAGAAACAAGGAGATAACCACAGCTCTTGAAACTATCATTTGCACTCACAGACAACTGTCATCTTAACTAAATGCAGGAAAAACTCACCTCCATAAAGCTTTCAAAACTCCAGCAGAAAAAGCAATATTCATTGCCTGGCTGCTCCCAACAGACACAGGGGTAAAATACCATGGTTTGACCCAGGCTAAGTGACAGACTTCAGTATTCACCTCAAAAAAGCAATGATTTACAAAACTTGCAGCCAATGGGCTGCCTTTCTGAGCCAAAAGTCATTTTTTTTGTAAATAAAACAGGTCCTTGAATTTTGGACTTAGAGGGGAACCAGTAACATGTGAGAAAATACAGTGAAAAACAAGAACACACTACAAAATATCCTCAACAAAAAACCCCCACCACAAACAGAAATTTAGCTCTACTTTGAGTAAACCTGAGATCTACAAGTAGTCTCATATTTACATACTACTTTTTCCTTCCAAAGCATTCCTAAGTGCTTTAAAAGCATAATTGACTCATTTGTAAACCATCAACAAACATTTCACTTACCACTAAAATATAGCCAGTAGTAGGGTGAAACACGGCAGGGCTTTTTTAACAGGGAACCAGCACACTACCAAGTTTAGGGTAAGCAATGGAAAATAGTATAGCCTACTGAAGCTATAACAGGGTTAGACAGGTAGCAAGTATTGTAATTACCTGAGCTGGAATTTGGCCAATATATCACTGTCAGCACCCTAACTCTTGTGAAAGTTAAATGGGGGGGGGGGTGGGTCAAAATGTCAGCTGGTGTAGATCAGCAGAGCTGCACTGGCTTCATTAGCACTTAAGCTGATTTACAATGGCTGAGGAATAAGCCCAAGCCCCTCTTTAATGACCACTAGCTCCTTTACATTTTATCCCGATGAGCTCTCTGGTGATAAAATGCTTCCTAATAACATGCTCAGGGCATTTGTCCCATACACGCTACTTGAGAAGTACCATCCTTTGACTCAGTCAGCAGAAGGGAGTAAAGTGCTTGGGGAAGGCAATGGAGCCCCACTACCTTCCCCAAGCACTCTGGTTCCTTCTGATGACTCAGCCAGCCTGCCTCAATTTAGCTATTTGTTAACTCCCAAGCCAGGTTCGCCCTTGGAGCACCACAGCCTTAGAAACGTGAGCCAAGCAGTCAGAAAATAAAATGACAGGATGGAAGTAGGAGTCTGTGATGCCACTGCTGTGGCCCATCCTACTCTTTCCATTTTCTCCTGGTGGGTCTTCTCAGAGTCCCTCACTTTCCTAATCCAGACATCTCTTTGTTGTTGCCACAGTCACAGGAAAATCCAAGTTTCTGACAATTGCTGGCACAGCAAGGCCTTGATTATGCCTGATAGCTGTGCAGGTCATCAAAAGGGGGATAGGGTGTAAGGAGCTTTCCTGTTCCTTTGTCCCCTGCACAGAGGACAGGTTCTATAATCTCCCCAGCTCAAGGTGTCTCCCTCCTAATGTCCCCATGAGCACTAGTCACCCAGAAGTCAGTGGAACAGAAGTGGCATTAAACATCCTTCTCCCACTACAGGCCAGTTATTGGACATGGCTGAGGGCAGAGGCACAACTGATGCATCCTGCATCTTGTGTATTCCAGAAGCAACGTTTTATTTGTGACTCTTTGGAAGTTCCACCTGGTTGGTGTAGTTCTGCTTCATTTAAACATGTACCTGACCCTTAGCAGCTTGAATTTGCGACTAGGACACATGCCCTGATAATGAGGTTATTAATTTTTCCCTCTTGGGTTGCATAAGCTATTAAAGGTCACCCTAGCTTTGCAGGACACACTTAAAAGCCGCATGCTACTTCCTAAGGAAAGCGCCTTTTACATATTTTCATAGCACTCTTCCCCTCCTATCCAACCTAATATTACAGACCATGGCCATTTTCTGAGCTTAAACAGCAACAAATTGGTCTCAAAAAGTGAGAAAAACATTTCTCTCAGGACATTCATTACGTTGCTTTGAAACATATGGGCTGTTTGCAGCTCTAAAGAGAACCTTTGGGAGCCTGTATCCTGATGACAGAACACCTGTGGTATTGTGGGGTGGCTAAGGTGGGAGCAGGTTTGGAAGGTGAGAAGGGATTGCTTGCACCTGTAGAGATCCTGAGGGGCAAAAGAGGTAATTAGGGCACTGGTGACTAATTAAGAGAAGGCAGCAAACAGGATAAAAGGATGAGTCTGAAATTATAGGTTGGTGTGAGTTGTGCCTGGGGTCAAAGAGGACAAAATGATAATAAAGCTGTATGGTGAAAGTACCCTTGTGAACTGTGGGTGCTGTTTAATTCACCCACAGGGCTTATTAGAGAAGGTTTCCAAGAGCTAAAAGCGAAACCCATTTCTAAGGGCTTAGCCCTGTAAGGTGCTGAAATCAGTCAATTCTTACTGATGCCTGTGTTATAACTTGTCCAATATTAGGCTATTTAGGTGTTATATCTTGCATTTCAGTCATTGGTTAGACAAAGATGGATGACAAATAAAAGGGAAGGTGAATTATAGTGATCTATATAATCAAGCAGTTGCATGTTGGCAGAAATACCAGCATTAGGCATACTCTGTCTGATAACAGGATTAAGAACTTGTAGCTGATATTGTTGTTAGATACACACAATAGGGAACAAGGATGGGTGCACCTAATTTGTCAGTTTTGTAAGATGCACAGAGATGACCATGAGGGTTTAACACTTGTAGGCTGTGTCTACACGTGCACGCTACTTCGAAGTAGCGGCACTAACTTCGAAATAGCACCCGTCGTGGCTACACACGTCGGGCGCTATTTCGAAGTTAACTTCGATGTTAGGCGGCGAGACGTCGAAGTCGCTAACCTCATGAGGGGATCGGAATAGCGCCGTACTTCGACGTTCAACGTCGAAGTAGGGACCGTGTAGACGATCTGCGTCCCGCAACATCGAAATTGTGGGGTCCTCCATGGCAGCCATCAGCTGGGGGGTTGAGAGACGCTGTCTCTCCAGCCCGTGCAGGGCTCTATGGTCACCGTATGCAGCAGCCTTTAGCCCAGGGCTTCTGGCTGCTGCTGCTGCAGCGGGGGATTCATGCTGCATGCACAGGGTCTGCAACTCATTGTCGGCTCTGTGGATCTTGTGCTGTTTAGTGCAAGTGTGTCTGGGAGGGGCCCTTTAAGGGAGCGGCTGGCTGTTGAGTCCGCCCTGTGACCCTGTCTGCAGCTGTGCCTGGCACCCTTATTTCGATGTGTGCTACTGTGGCGTGTAGACGTTCCCTCGCAGCGCCTATTTCGATGTGGTGCTGCGCAACGTCGATGTTGAACATCGACGTTGCCAGCCCTGGAGGACGTGTAGACGTTATTCATCGAAATAGCCTATTTCGATGTCGCCACATCGAAATAGGCTACTTCGATGTAGGCTTCACGTGTAGACGTAGCCGTAGTCTCTTTTGAAGTAGGAAGAAGCAGCTATAAGTAGAACTGCTAATCTGAAGCATTAACTACAGAATGTGTTAGGCTCCAGCAATCAGGAGATGGTCTTCAAAATCAGGAGATTTTTAAAAAAAAATAAAATGGAGGTATTTTTATTTGTTTTTTGGCTTTTAACTTTCAAGGTGCACTTGAGCCATATTTTTCAAGCTTTTTTTCTGCAAGTCTGGGGCCTAGAAACTTAGTCTTGTTTTAAAAGAAAGTTGATCTCCTCACATGATGCTGGGAGTCCTGCGTCCTTTGAATCACTGGGCCCCAGGGCAATCGCAACCTTTGCCCATCCTACCTCCCATCAACAGGCCTGATGCATTGTGGTGGTAGCTGGGTCACTCCAGGTATCTTAGGCTGTGTCTACACGTGCCCCAAACTTCGAAATGGCCATGCAAATGGCCATTTCGAAGTTTACTAATGAAGCGCTGAAATGCATATTCAGCACTTCATTAGCATGCGGGCGGCAGCGGCGCTTTGAAATTGACGAGCCTTGCCGCCGCGCGGCGCGTCCAGATGGGGCTCCTTTTCGAAAGGACGCCACCTTCTTCGAAGTCCCCTTATTCCCATGAGCTCATGGGAATAAGGGGACTTCGAAGTAGGCGGGGCCCTTTCGAAAAGAAGCCCTGTCTGGACGCGCCGCGCGGCGGCAAGGCTCGTCAATTTCAAAGCGCCGCTGCCGCCCGCATGCTAATGAAGTGCTGAATATGCATTTCAGCGCTTCATTAGTAAACTTCGAAATGGCCATTTGCATGGCCATTTCGAAGTTTGGGGCACGTGTAGACACAGCCTTAGAGAGACAAGGCTGGGGAGGTAATATCTTTTATTGGACCAACTGCTGTTGATGTTTGCTCATTTCTGCTCCAAAATCTGGTGAAGTGGGTCTTACCAACAAAAGCTCATTACCTAATTACTAAAATTGTTAGTCTTTTAGGTGCTACAGGACTGCTTTTTTATTTTATTTATTTATTTATTTATTGCTGTTGATGAGAGAGACACATTTCTCTGTGGAAGCTCAAAATCTTGTCTCCACTCCAGAATTTGGGTCAATAAAAAAGAATTACCTCACCCACCTTCTTCCTCTGTACGGTACATGGTAAGAGTCTCCCAGCAGACTGCTGGAGGGCAGACAGCATCCTATCTGTCTTTCTCTAGGAAACATTAACTATTAAAACCAACCAAATGAAATCATTTACTAGGCACTTGCATCAATGTGTCTTATTAATGCATTAAGGGCAAAGTCACTCAGCACAGAGAATGGTTGTTATGAGGTCCAGGAGATCCATCACTTAGCCAGACTGAAAGTGAATCTGTGCATCAGTTCAGCTGAGATATTGGGGGAATGTAATGATGGCCTGAATGTCACATTTATTTCCCATTCAACTGTATTCTGAGTCTATGGTGTAAGGAACACCTCAAATTAATCCCCTTTTAAAATAGGAACTCCCACAATCACATTCACATAACACAGCCATACTGCCCTCTTGCTCCCCATTCAGGGTAGGTCTTAAAGTAGTGTTCCTTAAACCTTTGAGACCAAGGGACACCAAACAATAATTTTTTTTATGTGGAACACCTATGAAAATTTCTTAAAAAATTGTTTTCTTACAAAAAAAACCCCACCCAAACAGCACCATATACAGCAAAACCAAAATTAAGTAATTTAACAAGGTATAGTAATGAAGAAGTAGCACTGTATCTGGTTTAAATAACAGAATATATATACCATCAGTGCCAAAAATGTGTCAGACTTTCGCAGCACACCTGTGTGTTGTTCACAGAACACCAGTGTTCCACCAAACATAGTTTACGAAACACCGTCTTAAAGGGCAAAATGTGTGCATTTGTCAATCAAGTCAGGTAAACATGATTACACCTTCTTGCCCAGTAAAATGTAGGTTGACATGTTTGAAGCTGTGCTAGCTGACTATGTTTCAGCCTAGGAGGAAGTCAAGGTTGAAACAGCTGTTAGCTAACACGGCTTCAGACATGCACACGGGTATTTCGATCATGGAAAGGTCATTTGAGCTAATACACTTGACAAATACACCTTTTTTGCCCTTAAATAAAGAATCTGAGCTCATACTGAACTCCATACCTGTCCAGAGCAAGCTGTGCTGAAGCTGTACTCCGTCCCTTTGTTCCATCACTTAGCCAGCTATCGATTACGTAGCTGAGAAGGAGAAAAATGTTAGGGATCTCTGATATTGGGTTTCAGGAGTCCACATGGGAAGGAAGAACTCATCTCTTGAGAAGATCTGGTGCTAGAATCCTATCCAAGGATGCAGAATAATTCTGGCTGACTTGTTCTAGCAAGCCATTCCTATCCAGTTACAGGAAGATTTGAAGCATCTCTCTGGAGCAGAGGAAGCAGGCAACTGACACAGAGAAGGTCCTGCATGTTAGTCATAGGAATAGCATAGCTTGAGAACCTTTAGACTGTAATGCTTATTGACGAGTCACTACCTATGCTGATGAGTAGTGTTTCTTCGATGGGCATAGCTAGAAAAGCTGTCCCACTGACATGCTGCTGTCCGCATCAGCATTAGGTCAGTATAACTACATCTCTGGGAAGTTGGGGGAAGGTTATTTTCCGAACACTGGGAAAACAAGGACACCATTCTATCCAGGTTTTGTGCTTTCTATGCCGCTGAGTGATGTGGTTAAACTTGCATAAATTTGTAGTGTAGCCCAAAGATGAGATTTATGTTTTGTTTTGCAATTGGAACTACAAATAAGGAAAGGGATCTGCATGTTGTGTGTAAAGACTATTCAAGGCAGGGAGGGATTTTGCTTGCAAAATTCAGCAGCACAAAGAACCTGGCAGGGAAAATGTATAACTTTCCCCAGAATGCCTTAAGGTACATCTTTGCTGCTGAATTATGATTTTTCTGTCTTTTTCCTGTCTGATTTTTCAGGTCCGTGACAGTTCCAAAAATCGAAGGAAAAAAAAAACGGATCAAACCATATCTGAATTTTTGGTTCATCCAAAAAAAAAAAAAAGATAGAATTTGAACCTGGATCTCCTGCACCTCAGGTGAGTTCCATAAACAACAAAGGGATAGTTGCTGCTTCTACTCGTCTGGACATTTTGTGAGTTGAAAAACTGTTTATGTCTCTACAACCCAAAAGGCAATGGAGACTGGGTGTCCAGGAGGAGAGTTAGGAAATGCAGGTGATGTCTGCTGCACTGCACAATGCTGAAAGGGGATGCCCTGGGGAGGGTGCCCAATAACACACATTTTTGATTAGGCTAGGCAGAGGAAAGAGGGAGATTTAAGGGAGTAAAGTTTGTTTGTGGACTCAGTAATGGATCACTGCACTGGAAAAGGGGAGAGCTTGGATTCAAGGAACAAAATGACCAAAGACTTGGATTTGCCTGTACTTGAGAAGGTTACTTGGCCCAAAATTTCTTGATACTTTTTTATAAGTTCCTTATAGTAATGTGTTCCAGAAGTGACTTTGTATCTGTGGGAGGATTTCAGTTAATATTAATATGCTCAACTCCTGTTTTATTGGGGCACATGGTCCTGGCCAGCTGTGAATATTTTATTACTTTTATAGATGAATGGCATGAATTAATTACATCCTGTTTAAGCTTTAGCATTCCCCTTCTTGACAGGGAGGTTCTGTATGTACCTGAGACTTATGGCTGTATAATAGCTTTCCTCGCTTTTGGGGGAAGTCCAACATTAGGTAATTAACATTAAATGAGAAGGAACATGGACTACAAAGGAAAGAGCTTGGAAGAGGTATCAGGAAGTCAGCTGTGCAGATGAATAAGTGGCAGTTGGAGTAGCTCTGCAAGTAGTTGCTTTAATCAAATGCCAGTCTAGTTTAATAAGAATGAAGTCCTCTCATGCTGTTATTCGCCACTCATACCATGCAATGTGCGGGAAGGACCACGTTTTCACCTGGACTATATGGTACTCAAAGAAACGATTGCCCATATTGGCCAATCACAGTGACTTGGCTATTTACAGCCTTCTGAGATCTTTAAGAATATTAAGTACTTGGAAGCTCATTCTCTGGTAGGGAGCATTTAACTACTGTTATACTAGATACAGTGATTATTATAACCTAGATGTCCTGTCTCTAAAACATTTCACAGCAAGCTCACTTCATACATTAGCAGGAAGGATTTATATCTCATTCAAGTCTGCCAAGGGTGACAAATGTACTGACTGAGATGAGCCGTTTTCTGAACTGCATACAATAATGTTCAGAAGTTTGAGAGCTACAAGGCAAAACTGCTTGGTCTCGGGGCTTGAGTCCCATGGGGCGTGCCTGATGAGGCTTCAGATTTGCTCCTGCAAATTTACAGATTGGTTCACCACTTCATCAATGGAAAGCAGACATATGCCAGACTTTATAACTGATCCAGTTTACCAGACACATCACGCAAATTGACAATGTATGAGTATTCACTGGTTAAAAATATTCAAATATGGTTTTAAAAAACCTGTATGTTGATATTTAGAAATTCAGTGGAAAAGATAAACAATAAAACAAGTTACTTGACTACAAAGGATAGAGTTTTAAATGACTATAAGTGAAAGGCAAAAGGTCAGTTAGTTGCCAAAATAAAGTAAAATAAAATAAAATAAAAACAAGCAGGAAGTATGTAGTCCCAACTCTGTTAGACTAGCCAACAAGTAGATTAAGCAGTTTGCCTCACCCCACAGGATACTGCAGTACTTATTATACAGGTTTGTCCCTTAAATCTGGGCCAGTCTCCTCCGTGGGAATCTTCAGTCTTCTGCTCAGTGTCCTTGTTGCTTGCAGCATGGGTGGGGCAGGAGAAAGGTGTAGCATGTGCCCACTGCTTTTGGTTTTGTACCCTTAGTCAATGTGCTGGGAAAATAAGGACCAGGCATTTCTGGTGGGCACTGCTGAATCCCCAGGCAAGACTGAACAATTCCCTTGGTATGACCTTATGCAGGTGGTTCATCGAATTGTAACTCCCTTGCTGTTTATAAGTATTTTGATACCTGTCCAAGGGCTGGTTACTTACCCTGATGTTCTCTCTGAGAGCTAATATCTAGCTGTTTCCCCACCTTACAGCTTGGTTTATTGATGACCATACAATACAATGTCATAACTTCATATGTACTAAAAATGTACATATTTAGCTAAAACAATGGGTTTAAGCAATACAGAACCTTCCCCAATGCCTTACATGGCATGCTTCATATGCAATGTCACAAATATAAATGAGGAACATGGGGCTTTCAGAGTGCTCCCCCAAGATATAAAATGGCCCAGCTGACTAGAATACAGCATTAATCTGACTGAACATAGCACTGAGGGAAAAATATAGTTAATGAAAAGATTATGAATTAGAAACAGAGAAATATTACCACCAAACCTACACTACCAAACCAGTGTTTACCTTCTGTCTGTTAACAAAGCATTAGGTGTTGCTAGAACAAAACATTTCCTGTATATGGCTACTAAAAAGTGTTAACTGAAACAATCTCCCTTTGTTTCAGCTCATCTGCTAAAGCACTTTCACCATGCTGTTAAACCACCATCAGGTTGGAAATCCTGCCACTATATATTCTGAAATTAGCCAAGATTAACTGAGTGTAGAAAGTAAAAATATCCTATTATGCCTCCGTGGCTGAAGTAGACACTGAATCCTGTCTTTCCTCCATCCAAAATAGTATGAGCACCACCTCAGCACAACCTTAAACTGGGGGCTGTGTACAGAAGCATGACCCTAAAGCAGTATTATTGCTCTTCCTCCTGGGAGGAGCAGAAAACCTGCCAGAAACCTCTCAGCAAAATGTACAGATCGCTACGCCCCTTTCACCAATGGTAGGATCTGGGGTGTCATTTTCACTGATCCAAAGAAGACTAAACCACCTGCATATGTAGCAAAAGGTCAAGGGTTAGAGAGAAGGACTATAACACATCCAGAGGTTGTGCCCCTGAATGTCTTGGTTAATAACCACTGATGGGCCTGTACTCCATGATCTTAATTAATTCTTTTAATTAACTCTTGAACTCAGTGATACTTTTGGTCTTCACAATATTCCCTCACAAGTTTTACAGGTTGATGGTGCATTGTGTGAAGAACTTCCTTATGTTGGTTTAAAACCTGCTACCTATTAATTCCATTGGGTTATCCACAGTTTTGTGTTATGCTAAGGGGTAAACAGACCTTGCTTAGTCTCTTTTGCCACACAAATTGTGATTTTTATAGCCCTCCCTCATGTCCCCTCTCTGTCATCTCTTTTCTAAACTGAGCAGGCCTAGTCTTTTTAATCTCCTCACAAATGGAAGCTGGCCCATAACCTCAATCGTTTTTGTTGCCCTTCTCTTCACTTTTCCAATTGTAAAGTATTTTTAGATGGGGTGAGCACAACTGCACAGTATTTGAAGTGTGGATGTGTTACAGATTTATATGATAGCCTTACGATAGTTTCTGTTTATTTTTCTACCTTTTCCTAATGGTTCCTAACATTCTGTTAGCTTTTTTTTGACTAGTACTGTACATTGAACAGCTGTTGCTTAAGAACAGTTCTACTGGCTCAGAACAAAGATCCATCTAGCCTAGTATCCTGTCTCCCAACAGTGGCCAATGTTCTATGTTTCAGAGGGAATGAACAGGACAGGTGAATATCTATTAATCTATCCCATGTCATTCATTCCCAGCTTCTGACAAACAGAGGTGAGGGACACCATCCCTGCCCATCCTGGCTAACAGCTGTTGATGAACCTAATTTTCATGAGTTTATCTAGCTCCTTTTTTAACCCTTTTCCCCAGAACTACCCATGATGGCTCCACAATCTTTCTTGTGTGGTAACAGCTAATTTAGACCCCATCATTTTGTATGTGTAGCTGGGATTATGTTTTCCAATGTGGATTACTTTGCATTTATCAATACTGAATTTTATCTGTCATTTGTTGCCTAGTCACCAAGTTTTGTGGGGTCTCTTTGTAATTCTTCACCATCAGCTTGAGACCTCAATTTCTTGAATCATTTTGCATTGTCTGCAAACAATATTTATGCAGCTTTGACATAGGGTTCAATTCCCAGCTCTGACAAAGGCTTCCTGTGTGACTTAAAAGAGATTCCTTAGGGACAGATTCTCAAGTGCTCAGTACCCACAGTTGGCGCCAAACTTTCACTGCAGTTAAATAAGGGCCAGATTTTCAAAAGCGTTCACTATCCAGTATACAGAGTTCTTCCGTAAAGGTGGCTGCTTATTTTCATGTCTAAGATTACATCTACACAACACACCACTTTTGGTGGCATGCAATGTACTACCTGCTGCTGGAGTCCTTCCTCCCTGCAGGAGAAGACTCACCCAGCAAGGGAAGGCTCTGTCAGCTCCCAGCTGGAGGACAAGACTCCAGCATCACCCAGAGGCCACAGTCTTTCCCCTCCATGGCAAAAGGCAGGGGCAAGTTCTCAGCCTGTCCCACATGCCTCTGCCCACCAGAGGCTGTCCTTGCCACAGTGAAAGGCTCGAGCTGTGAGGATCTAGCATAGCTTTTCCCCGCTGTGTCTCTTCTGCCAGAGCTTTCCATGGATATGTAGCTATGTGTATGCTACCTATTGCCAAAGGTGGTGTGCAGTGTAGATGTAACTTATGTGGAAGCTAAGAACTTCTGAAAGTTTGTCACTTAGGCTATGTTTAGACTATAGGGTTTTGTTGGCCATTTTGTCAACAAAACCCTCAGAGTGCCTAGATTGCCAAGCATGTTCGGTTGACAGTAAGTCGACAGAATGCAGCGCTGTTGTCAACAGCTGTACCCCACTCACCACAAGGAAGAACGCTGTTGTTGACGGAGAACTGCCAAAACAACACTGGTCTGGATGTTCCTGGGGGAGCAGGGAGCGGGGGCTTCTAATGACAGAAGAGGCCTCTGGGATGCCACGCAACCCTGTCTGCTGTGCTGCCGGGTGGCTGTTTTGCCGATAGAGCAGCTGAGCAGCCCAGCTGCTCTCTGTTGACAGAGTGGGTCGCTCTTTCAATCTGCTTTGGCAGTCTGGCCATGATCTGTCAACAGATGTTTTGTCTCACGATATCTTCTGACACAAACTTCCGCCGACAAATCCCTCTAGTCTATGAATAGCCTTGTTGATAGTACTGAGCTACCTAGAAAATCTTCCTTTGCCTCAATTTCCCATCAGTAAAGTGGCTGCAACCATCCTTCCTTTCTTCTTGCCTCCACAGTTTCTCTCCGAGTGTACGTTTTTCATGGCAGGGGTTAGTTATGGGGATACTCAGCACCTAGCACTAAGAAGCCCCTGTCTCAGTGAGGGGCTAGAAATACTACTGTAATCCAACTCATAATAATAATAACAACAATAAATTAAAAATAAAAAAAACTAAACAAAAGGGAATGACTGGAAAAGAAACACTCTTGTCATATTTTTGCCCCCTTTTTAGTCTGTTATTTCTTTGTATATTTAAGCAGAAATACAATACACTCCTGGGGACGCAAGCATGAATGTAATACACTAGTACGCCTTCGGATGCTCTCTATGTAACACGGATAAACAAGCACTGCCACATCTTGTCTAAGGCTAATAGCAGCTGGGGGAGGGGGGTCGAGGACATCAGGATCTCCTGAGAACTATAAATGAAACACAGAACCAAAGCTCCAGGTTACAGATAAGCGGGAAGTCCTTCCATTTTGTACCTGCATTCCGTCTGTGGCTTTGGAAGACTGTAATCAACATGTATGACTTTTCAGCTTCAAACACCTACGGGCTCAGAAGATTAATTCACCAAACACTGCTGCAAAGGGAGTTGCAACCAAATTGCACACTGTTGCTGGGAGAGTGAAAATCATTACTACCTGTTAGTGTGAATGGGACCAGTCAAACACCGCCTGCCCCTGGGGTTTTTCATTATGAAGTGATTCAAGGCAAGTCACAGCCATATAGGTCACTCACTGACTGGCTGCATACAGCTGTTTCGATATACTGCAAAGAGATGGGGGGATTTTGGCAACTCTCAAATTTTAAACTAGTTGTGTTAATACTGAATAATACAGAGCAGCTTTTCCTACCAAAAGTTAAAATAAACCCTGGAGGGTGCTCAGTACTGTTAGTTCTGATTGAAGTCACCATGCTCACCCCCTCTTGGATCAAACCCTAAGGTAACTGTGTGATACCTAATATTTAATCTGTAACAAAGAGGAAGCCATGCTAGTCTATACAATATCAAAACAAAAAGCAGTCAAGTAGCACTTTAAAGACTACGTGACTGCTTTTTGTTTTAATATTTAATCAGCTGTGAGCAAGGGGAGTAGGTTATGCTGCACCAGTAGCCGAGCAACATGGACTGAATTGTGCATCTGGGCAGGTCCACGAGACCTGAAAGTCGATCCTAGATACACAATTCCAGCTATGACAATTATGGAGCTGGGATCAGTGTATTTACAATTAACTTACCTGGCTGTCCTCTCAGAGGGAGGTTGATGGGAGAAGCTCTTCCATCATGTTCCCTTACTCCTCTTGAGAATGAGGAGTACCAGGGTCATCTGTTGAGCCCTGATGGTTGAATTTAGCATGTCCCCACCAGCAGCGCTAAATTGAATCGCTGAAGGTTGACCCTGACTGGTAAGTACAAATGTACCCTGCAAGCAGAAAGAAATCTCTGCTTCCCCTTTGCAACACAGAGGCAGTGCCCTGTGCCAATCCTTCTCTTGATGGTTACTAATCCCCAAATGCCGAATGGAGACACACACACATCTCACAGCACTGAAAGGGACCTCAGGAGGTCATTGAGGCCAGTCCCCTGCCCTTTTGGCAGGACCAAGCAGCATCTCCCACCTTTTTATTTTTTTAAATCTATTTGCTCCAGATCCCTAAATGCCCCCCTCAAGGATTGAGCTCACAGCCCTGGGTTCAGCAGGCCAAGGTGCAAACCACTGAATTGTGCATCTGAGGTGGAGCCAAACACACTCCCTGCCTCTGCCCACCCTCTTGCATCCTACTCGCATGAGAAGGGAAGCAGGGTCCTCAGGGTGGCTGCTTTCCCTCTCCCCGAAAGCAGGTAGTCCATGTAGGGGCATGAGAGAACACTCTCTATAACCAAGAATGGCAGTGGGAGATAAATCTAGGTTCTCTCCAACCAGGGAGTCAAATGCAATGAAGCTTCTGCTAGTCAAATCTGCACTAAGCCCTCTTTCTGTCTTATCAGCTTTTCCCAGTTACTCCAGCACGTCAGAAAATACCCACACAAGGCCACCGCCTGCATTCGCAATGCAAACCAAGGAGGTGCGGAAAGGTTTGAGAAAAGATTGTGAGCTCTTCCTCAGATTGTAAGTAAAGGCCTTGACTCCAGGACTGTGTCTGTGTGTATTGGTACACCATCCTATCAAAATGAGGCCCCAGGCCTGAGCTTGGCATCTCTGTGACCCACTGCATTACACATTTATTAATACTTACTTAATAATAGACAGCCTGACAGGGCTCCTGGAACATGTACAAAGAAGTAGCGAATGTGTCAGACAATGAAAAGAGCTTTTGCTTATATGATGGCAATATTCAGGACTTTAGGCATGGTACAGGTCCCAAATACTGCAGTGTAATACGTGATCCCCAGAAAAGTGTGTCTCAGGAGCCTGAAGGTAGTTTTATAATGCTTGTGTATCTCTCTCTTAGAGCAGCCCAAAGGCTAGAAGAGGCAATGCTGAAATTTTCCTTCATGCCCGCCTTTAATATGCATCTCAGCATACAGTATATCTCTATGGACATCTTAACAAATGACAGGTTAGGATGCATTATATCAAATGAATACATATGGAAGATGGGGACTGAACTGGATAAAAAGCAATTTGCCTTCAGTTAACCTGTTCAAATTTACTTCAGGATGATTCAGGAAATACACCGACTATGTAATATAGCATGGAAAGAAGGGAAGGCACCTAAGGAAAGGACAAGATCTGTGCTAGTGACAATACCCAAGAAAGGAAGTACATTGGAGTGCAAGAACTACAGAACGATTGCCCTAGCGAGTCATCTAGGTAAGGTGCTGATGATGATACTGACTGAGAAATTAAGATCGCAGATAGAAGAACATTTAGCAGACGAGCAAGCAGGGTTCAGAAAAGATAGAAGTACCATACAGCAGATATTGCCACTAAGACTGGTAGTGGACAAAGCTCGACAAAAGAACAAAAACATATACACTTGTTTCATCGATTTTCAAAAGGCATTTGACAGTATAGATCAGAAAGTGACTTGGGCAGTGTTGGAGTCATACAGAGTGGATAGCAGACATACGGTTGTTGAAAGATATCAGTGATAATGCAGAGGCAGCGGTGAGAACACGTGGGGAGTTGGGAAGTTGGTTTAAAACAAGTAGAGGTACGAGACAAGGAGATCCAATATCTCCAAGTATCTTCGTCGCACATCTGGAGGGAGCGATGGACAAGATCAAGGAAGAGGTAGAAGGGATATTTGTGCACGGGAAAAGAATTAACAGCTTGAGGTTTGCGGATGATATAGTTATCATTGAGGAAGATGAGGAGAAGCTAGCGAAAATGGTGCAGTGTTAAATGAAGAAGAGAAGCGGTACGGACTGATTATGGACATTGATAAAACAAAACCAATGGTATTTGGAGATGAGGAAATAACTTTCTTTTTGGGGCTGTGAAAAAACACTCCCCTGAGCACAGTGCCTTACAGTGCTGTAAAGCACCAGCATGGACAGTACCACGGATATTAGCTACCCCCCTCCGGAAGGCAGTTTACCTACAGAGCTGCTGGAGCTCTCTCCCAGTGCTCTGATCATGACCACTCTGCTGCCTTGAAGTGCTGCTGCAGCAGTGCTTTAAACTTCAACAAGTTGGCAAAGTCTTAGAAACCTGCCTGGTTTCCATGGAACATTTCCCCTTTGACAGACTGTCATTTCCCAGCAGACAAACTTCCCATCAGAAAATTTCCAACCAGCTCTAGCCCTTAGGAGGTTCTGTCTATTATTTATTCTGTGTACCCCTGTGGTGCCCAACTTAAAACTCTGTTTTACCAAAGCCCCGTTTTATAATACAGATTGGCAGGGCAGTGTACAATGCAGTAAATCCAAAAGGAGTCTTTCTGCTGTATGGTGTCCAACATCCGCTTATAAACATGGCAAAAATCCATGTATTAGCAAACCCATGCTATGCCACAAACAATATCATAACAACTTCCTGGCAGCTGTTATGATAATCAAGTGCACTGATCAATCAACTCAAAATCCCAAGGAAACCAAGCTGCCTGGAAATGGATTTTCATTTTTTCCTCCCCATTTGAGGCAACTGCTCAAGTAAAAAACAAAAATTATATAAAGTCCTAAGTCTAATATTTGCCCTCAGAGATCTTTATGTGAAGCTAAGAAACAAAGAAAAACAAAATCAGGTTTGATCCAAACCCAAATTCTTTCCAAACAAAACCACAAGGAAAAATTATTTTTAAGACAACCTCTCCAAGAGATGGCCCAAAACAATTATTCTGTATGGCTCAGAACAATTATGTTGTAGGTCTTGTTTCAAAATTAGCTATTTAGGGTGTTGGTGTCCCCTTTTTATTGTATGGGGGGACTTTTATATACAGGCCACTGATTTAAAACATTGTTTTGAATTGAAAAATGAAATGAAATTCTTAGTCTCTCTTTAAAAAAATTCATCCGAAACCTTTCACTGAATTTGACTCAAATGTGACTAATAGGTTTTGGGTCCCCAAAAGGGATTGTTCAATAAATAAAGTGGCAGGTTTACATTATTGTCTTCTCCTACGCTCTCAAGCCAGAGAGGATAATTTTAGCATGTGCTCAGTGCTCCATAGAAGCCTCATTTACTAGGATGATGGCCACCCTACAAGAACTTGGAAGGCTAGAGAGAGTCTGTACAGGGGACTCAGTGATATGGCACATCCCCAGGTACACTGGCTTTGCTTTTAGGGAGCAACACTTACTTTTAGGATGGCTGACGCTGGAACCTCTACCCTATTGCTGTAGAATGACGGCTGCAGGTTATCTTGCAATACCACAACCATGTTCTGTGCAGATTCTCTGGCCCCTGGAACCCTGTGTCCCACATTAGACTAGGACATGAGTGTATGTACTAAGGTTGCATTGAGACCATTGTTTTGGGGAGAGGGATTGTGGTTTTCATGTTGGCTATGGTCGCTGTGATGGGGTTCAGGGGTCCCTCTGCACTGCACCCCGTCCGCTGGCAGGAGTGACTCTCACTCAGCAGGTACAACAGAAGGTTTATTAGGCAACAGATGCCCAGTTTCTCCCAGAAGCGACAGTACAGCAGTCAGAGACAGTCCTTTCAACCCGTCCTGGGGAGAGGACCCTGAGGGGTGCCCCTCTGGGGTGTAGCTTTCCCCCTCCTCAGGCTGTCTGCCTTCCAGCTCCTCTTCCCCTAGCCTCTAACTGCCGCCCCCAATTCAAAAACCCAGCTCGGCTCCTCCCTCCTCTTTGTTCAGGGCAGAGGTGTTACCTGCCAGTTGTAGCCCCAGGGTCATCCTTGCCTCTCACATCCAGCCTGACTCACACATGCACTCCCTCCACTCCATCACAGTCACACTACAGCGCTCTGTCAACAGAAGTCACTGTCGAGAGAGTTTTCCCACTGGACACAGACCTATTCAACCCCGAAGTCTGGAGTCTGGCAAAGAAGATGTTTCAAAGGAACAACAACCATGCAAAGGAAGTCTGGAGATGGTTAGCAGATCTTGACCAAAGAAAAGAAAAGAACAGAAATTGATGCAGCACCTATATAATCTGCAGAATGAGGAGCCCGGGGACAGACATTTCATATGACAATTTACCCTTGGTTTGGAAACAGCTTGGATGGAGGCACAAGCCACAAAGCAAAAAGAGAAAAGGAGGAAAGTGAGTAAGAACTAAGTCCCTCAAAAAAGCATTTGAACAATCATGAGTTCAGTATTACAAGGTCCTTGACTTGTGCACTCGCTTTAAGAAATTATTGCTTCCCTAGGAGTATAAAGGCATTTTAAGCTATTAAAAGCAGAGGCTTCTCAGTGTAATACTGAAGCTAGAGATACAAAAGAAGCCTGACCCACACTCTGGAAGTGCTGCGAAGGGAACAATAGCAAAGTAGTCAAGAGAGACACAAGAGAAATTATGTCAGAGAGGGAAGCAATGTAAGGAAAAAAAGAAACTAACTAGCAAATAACCCAAATCTTAAACCTAAAGCCTCTGGTCAGGGAAGTCTGCAGGTTCCTCTCTTCATTGCCTGTGAATATCTGGGCACAAACAGGGCAGCAGTTCTCATGTTGAATGTGCCCTTGCCTGACACTGAGAACTGGGCTTTGTGGCATTAAGGGGTATCCTGCTCAGCATTACCGTTCATGGGGGCACTGCTCAGCCAACAGCAAAGACCTGTCAAGGAAGGTCAGTTTTTAAAATGCTCCCAGGCCATCACTCCACATCTTTCTCTTCTAGTAATTACGTTGCAAGGGAATAAAAGAGACATGGGCCAATATCTTTTATTGAAGGGATTTTCTTTTCTGAGGCATGCCCCCACGATGCTATTAAGCCCCCACAGCTCATTGCTGCCACAACTGTTTTTCTGCATAGCCAGTAGATTAAAAATGGTGGCTGGCATTAGGGGAAGCAAGCACGGCAATTGCCTGGGGTCCCACAAAGCTAATTTCTTGGACTTGGGCATGGGCATGGGAGAGAGGACTCAGGATTCGCTTTCTGCCGTTGGCCTCATCAAATCTCATGCTGGCCCCACTCTCTGGCTTATTTTGATGGGCCCCCTGAAACCTGCTTCTTCCCCACTCCCAGAGGGTGGTAGAACCCTAGCTGAAAACAGCTGTTTCATTAGACCAATTTCTGTTGGTCCAATAAAAGATATTACCTTACCCAACTTGCTTCTCTAATGTTCTGAGACCAAGATGGCTACACACTGCAAAGTGGGTTAAAAACAATTACAAAAAAATTCCCATTGTCAGGTACATCTTTTGTGAATGACATATGGGGTGCGTCTACACTAGCTGGCTACTTCGAAGTAGCTGGCACAACATCGAAATACCATGTGTTGCGTCTACACACGCCATGCGCTATTTCGACGTTGAAATCGATGTTAGGTGGCAAGACATGGAAATTGCTATTCCTATCCGAAGATGGGAATGGAGCCCTACTTCGACATTCATCGTCAAAGTAGGGTGTGTGTAGATGATCTGCATCCCGCTACTTCGAAATAGTGGGGTCCTCCATGGTGGCAATCAGCTGAGGGGGTGAGACATGCTGTCCAGCCCCTGCAGGGCTCTATGGTTGCCACGTGCAGCAGCCCTTAAAGCACCACAGACCCAGATTTTCTGTGGCAGGAAGCTGAGAATGTGCAGGCAGCAGCAAACACACGTGCCAGCCCTGCATGCTTTCCAGAGGCCCCGATCCACACATCCACCAGCCATGGCATCAAGCCAGCCACCAGAGCACACCAGGGCTCCCTCCCGAGGGGACCCAGGCACCCCGGCAGCCAAATGGGGGGTCAAAAAGCAGTGGGGCCCCTCCTGGTTGGAGGCTGAGCTCCAAGACCTGCTGGGGCTCTGGGGTGAGGAGGAGGTGCTCCACATGATGGGGAGCAAGCAGCAGAATGCAGAAGCATTTGCCCAACTGGCCGAGGGCCTGGCCTCCCGGGGTCACCCTGCCCGCACTCTGGATCACGTCCAGAGCAAGGTGAAGGAGTTGTGACAGGGTTATGCCCAGGCCCAGGACTTGGACAGCCAGTCTGGGGCTGCCCCCACCGCTTACCTCTATTACAGGGAGCTCAGGGCGATCCTGGGCCCCCAGGACACATCCTCCCCCCAGGCCACATTGGACACTGCAGCTGAGGAGTCCCAGCAGGCCTCGGAGCTGGAGTCCGGCCCAGAGGCCAGTCCCGCACCCCAGAGCCCACCCGAGGAGCCGCTGCCTGGGACGGAGGAGGACGGGTCCAGCAGTGAGGAGGGGGAGCTCCTCATAGACTTCCTCTCCCAGAGCACCATCCAGGCATCCACCCACCAGAGTTCCCCTGACCACAGCAGTCGACGGTGAGGTACGTACCCCACAGGGCACACACCCCTGGGCCATGGGGTGGGGGTGCCAGACATGACCGGGAGCCCCACACACCCCCAGCAGATGCCGACCCACAACTGCCCAGCCACAGCACGGTTCCAGGATGGCAGCACGGCCATCAGCGCCCGTCAGCACCCACATCCATGGACAGCACCGTGCCCTAACACTGGCGGCAGGGGGACTATGAAATGGGGATACCCAACAGAGACACCACACTCACCGACGGGGACAGAGACCCAGCACCCAATGGGGAGTGGGGGGAATGGGCCATGGGCCAGGGCACAGTTCTAACAGCCTTCCCCTCCCGCTCTCCCTCTCCATAGCTGCACCATCCGAGGCCCCAGGCAGCCAGGCACCCTCCATGGTCCCTGAGAGCCCACCGGAGGTCAGGCACCGCCAGCACCTGGGGACACCTCCAAGGCCAGCGGGACGGGCACGTCACTACCGGACCCAGGGGATGGCGCCCATGGACTCCCAGCTCCTGGCAGCTCTCCGGTGGCCGGCAGAGGTGGCTGAGGAGAGGCTGCAGTTCAATAGGGAAGAGTCCACCTGGCGCGGGGCGGCATGGCAGGAATTTGTGGGCGTCTTCTGGGACATAGCCGGGTTGATCCAGGAGGCTGTTGCCCGGCTCCTGCCCCCCTCTGCCACCCTCTCTGCTGCTCCACCCAATGCCTCCCCGCCGCGCCACCTGCCTCGCTGCCTGCTTCCCCACCTGCCTCACCCCCGCCATCCCACCTGCCACGTTGCCTGCCACACCACCTGCTGCACCACCTGCCTCGCCCCCTGCCACCCCACCTGCCACGCTGCCTGCCTCGCCGCCTGTGGCCCCACCTGCTGCGTCGCCTGCCTCACCACCTGCCGCCCCACCTGCTGTGCCACCTGCCATGCTGCCTGCCAGGACCAGAGCCCACTGGGGCTGAAGACCGGCCAGTGGAGGCATCCCAGACGTACCTGCTGGTGCTCCCAGACCCCAGCCAGCCACGCTGGGGACCATGGACAAGGTGGGGGGGGTTTGCGACCCGTACTTGCCAGGGTTCGCACCCCTCTACACCCACCCCAGATTGATGGGCCGACAGCTGAGCCATCCGCTGGTCCCCCTTTTGTATATAGTTGTCCCCCTTGTATATAGTTGTCCTCCTTTGTATAATGGTTCCAGTTTTTATTGTGCACATAAGACAGTTTACCAGTTTTCAATATCCTCACTTTTATTGTCCAAAGAACCTGAGACGTGTGCTTGTTGTGGGGGGATGGTGTGTGAGCAGTGGGGGCGGTGTGTGGAAGGCCCTCCAGGGAAGGCCAGGGAGGTGCTCGGAGTCTCCCTGATCAAAATGGGCCCAGAGGGCCTCACGGAGCCATACCCCTTGCAGTGGGCCTGGCGACTGGGTGCAGCGGCTGGCTGGGAGAAGCCCGTGCTGGTGTCAACTGCCCACCCCTGGACAAAGGCCTCCCCTTGCTCTCGACAATGTTGTGGAGTGTGCAGCACACGCCCACAACCTGGGGGATGTTCTGGAGGCTGATTTCCAGGTGGGCAAGGAGGCACCTCCAGCAGCCCTTCAGGCAACTGAAGGTCCTCTCCAGCCCCTGGTGGGCATGGTTCAGTTGGGCATTGAACTGCTCATGGCTGGTGGTGAGGTGGCTGGTGTACAGGCACATGAGCCAGGGCTGGAGGGGGTATGCCATGTCCACCACGAGGCAGAGGGGCATGGTGGTGAACCCCAGAGATATCTTCCTCTGGGGGATGTAGGCCCCTGCTTCCAGCTGGCAGCACAGGCCCGAGTTCCAGAAGACATGGGCATCATGTGTACAGCCAGGCCCGCCCACATAGACATCCTGGAAGCGGCCCCAGCAGTCCACCATGGCCTGCAGGACCACAAAGTGGTAGCCCCTTTGGTTGATGTATCTTCCCTCGCTGTGGTCTGGGGCGTGAATGGGGATGTGGGTCCCATCCAGGGCCCTGAAGCAGTTCCAGAACCCCATGGCAGCAAATCCAGTGATGGCTGCATCCAGGTCCCTGACTCGGATGACCCTCTGGAGCAGCATGGCATTGAGCACACGGACCACCTGTGGGGAGGGAACACAAGCGCCCATTACGGTGTGCAGGGTGCCCCAGGCCCTCCCCCCAGGCCCCGCTACCAGGCACCTCCCCAGGCACCCCCCCACCCACCCCTCCCTCCCTGGCACCCCTCCCTCCCCAGCCCCACACCCGGCCCCCTCCCTTGCCCCCACCCCCCCAAGTGGGTGCGTGCCCAGGCCTCCTTACCTCCATGATGATGGCCCCGACCATGGCCTTTCCCACTCCAAACTGGTGGCCCATGGAGCGGTGGCTGTCTGGCATTGCCAGCTTCCAGACAGCTATTGCTACCCTCTCCTCGATGGGGAGGTCGCGCCGCATCCAGGGGTCCTGGTGCCTCAGTGCAGGGGTGAGCCACTGGCAGAGCTCCAGGAAGGTCTGCCGGCACATGCGGAAGTTCCGCAGCCACATGTTGTCGTCCTGCTCCCCCATGACCTGCTGCTCCCACCACTCAGAGCTGGTGGAGTAGCTCCAGAGTCGGCAGACCACCCGGTGTGGGAGGAACAGGGGAGCCCAGTGGTCAGGGGCATCACCATCTGCCCCCGGGAGAGCCCCCTTTAGGAGCTGCTGGGCGGTCTCCTGTGCAGCACCTAGCAGGGCGCTTGCTCCCTGGGTGACTACCTGGAAGGCTTCCACGTGCTGCTGCTGCTGCTGCTGCTGCTGCTGCTGCTGGGGGTCCATAGCTGCTCTGTGTCAGTCTGCAGGAGTGTGGCTAGCGCTCTGCAGACCTTGTGCTGTGCAGGCTGAGTGTGTCTGGGAGGGGCCCTTTAAAGGAGCGGCTTGCTGTTGCCCTGGAAGGGCTAGTCCAGCCTGTGACCCCATCCACAGGCTTTCCTGGTCCCTTATTTCGATGGGGAGCGCTTGTGTGTGTGGACGCTCCACACTGCCTTCCGGGGCGGCTCCTTTAGACATTCCCTGTCACTGTTTCGACATTGAACGTCGACGGCACCAGCCCCGGAGGATGCGTGGAGGATACGCGTCGAAGTAGCCTATTTCGACGTTGCTACTTCGAAATAGGCTACTTTGATGTAGCGTCCTAGCGTACACATAGCCATGAAGGCAAACATTAGCAAAAATAAGATCACTTACTCACCCATACTCTTAAATTCTTGACTTCCATGGAAGAGCCAGTGCATTTTTCTAAGCTTCTTAGAAAAGATATGAAGAACCTGACCAATTTTAACCTTTTTTGTAACTGTATTTATTCTTTCAATCCTGTGTTTTAAATAGCTGACTTATGAATAGGTCTTGTTCAAACTCAGAACTTTCAAACTTGATTCTTCTGGAAATTGGGAAAGTTCTTACAGCCAAAAGAAGCAGATGGTTAATGCAGGAGTATCAATGTAGAGGACAACGTAGAAGTGCCTTTTTCCCAGTAGGAGGGGAAGAGATTACAGAAATATGCACAGCCATTGAGTTTTACTCTCCTAACTCTATTAAGAAGAAAACGCCATTTACAAGTCCAGAAGTATTCTATGGGCCATTCAGTAGATGTGGTGCATGAGTGCATCCTCATGCCCTTTAGAAAGATGAAAAGGCCTTCTGTTTATAAACTGCTTCAAAAACAGGGGCTGCATCTACACTAGAAAGTTCTTCTGTAAGATTTTTTGAAAGGACTCTCTTTCAAAGCATCCTGTGGAGCACCTACACACAAAAAACATTCTTTCGAAAGTAAATTGAAAGAATGTGACTCTCCTTTCGAAATTGCTCTTCCTTTCCTGTTTCTAAAGAAAATGTGTAGATGCTCCGCAGGGCCTTTTTTTCGGAAGAGCAGTCCTCATGGGGCCTGATTGTTCAGCACCTGGCTTTTTCTTTTGAAAGAGCAGGGGCTGTGTGGATGCTCTCTTTTGAAAGAGCAGATCGCTCTTTTGATCCCCTTCTTTGTGTGTGGACGCACTCTTTCAAAAGAAGTTCTTTCAGAAGAGATCTTCCGGAAGGGCTTCTTTCGAAAGATCTCTTTAGTGTAGACATAGCCAGGAACCTCTTCCAAGAGTAATGTCTCTGTGTTAAGACAGATGAAGCTCATTTCCTTGCTATAAGGAAAGCAATGTGCACTGAAAGGTACTAAGTTTATTGGACAGCTCTGCTAGACCTATTAAGTTTCTTATAAGTTGCAGGTCATCTTTCAAACTCAATTTCAAGTATATTTCCTCTACTGTGCTGTACAGTAAATGTATGTTCTGTCTTACCTAATTTGATTAGGTTCGGACTGTTTACACTTGCTGATGTCTCCACGAACACTGTCTCCTGACTCTGTGATGTTAGGGCCTCTTTATATGGGACAGCCTGTGAACTGTTATGAACTAATGGAGGCTGAAAGTCTTCATGCATCAGCACTGCCAAAAAAACCCCTCTGTAGACTCAGAAAAGGTGACATAACCTGAAAACATACACAGCCCTGGCTTCATGTGGTAAGTCAACCAGGGATTTGCTAAATGAGCTGTCTTGTATTAACAGCTTGAATTTAGATTATCTGGTGAGTAGGTGGCATGAAGCCTTTACATCAACAAATGAGCCATAAGGTTTTACTTACAAAAGGAAACATATAATGGACTTGTACTTAGCTATGTAATTCACTTTCCAGTGGCATTTCAGGAGAGTTATTTTAAATTTCACAATCAATTTTTAATTACAGGCACAAGGAAATGCCACAAGGGCTAATAACACTCTAGCTGAAGTTAACCTTATTATGGGGAGATTAGAAGTAGAATTTATTCACCCTACCCACTGCATCCAATAGCTTGTCCAACTAATAGTGTTTCTCTTATTGAGACAGGGAACCTCATGGATTTGGACTGTTTCATTATCTACATGAACTCCATCTACTCGTGTCAGGTTTTCTGTTAGTTTTAGCTCCACTGACATACTTTTTGGAAATATACCTAGAAGGAACTGAATGGGGAGTTTATCAATCACAAGCTGTGTGTAGAAAGAAATATTATCAAAACAAATTGAAGTCTGTTAACATGTTTATCTTTTGAAAAGTTTCCATTATAGATGCTTATGTAAGGAGAATAGCCTGAAATAGTCAGGGAGGCAGAGAAATGGCTGAGGGTAACTTATAAAAGGGGATGGAGAATCAATGCAGAAACTGAAACTGATTAAAAAAAAGCTTGAAACACCAGGCCAGGTATGCCCTAGAAAAACCATGACAGGAGGAGAAAAACTAACTAATCAGCGTTGTATATTATATAAATGCTATGTTGATGCAAATTTCAGAGGCATTATTATATCCGAAGAGACAGGAGAATGGGAAACAAAACCAGGCATCTACCTTTCTTTTCCTAAGTCCCAAAAAAGTTACCAGATTTATTGTCTCTTTCAGACATGCCTCTAGATCCACCTTATAAGATCCAAGCTTTTCCAGGGAAGGTTCCACATGGTAGTCGCAGTACAATTGGATTGTCTATTATTAAATGTCTATCATTCCTGAATAGAAAGGAGTGTGCAAGTAAAGAACAAGTCCATCAGTAAGTCAAACTATGGAGAAGATTAAGTGTCGTTGTGGACATTGTTGTGTGAGTGAAGATATGAGGCTTTTCACAGAGTGCTCTTCACCAGATTGCTATTCTGGGTGGATTGGATTGCTTTGGGGACTGGTACCAACCCATTTCAGTTCTAGGTCATGCGTATGAAAACTATTCTCTTTTTCTTTCACTGACCTGTGTAGACTGAATTGATGGTCAAACCCTAGTTCTGAGTAGACACGAGCCCAAATTACAATGGTTATTCTTGTTAGGCTCAGCAAAAATATTCAGGATTGCACAAATATCAAGCCCAACCAATTCTCTCCACCAAGAGTAGATGCCATGGATCTGTATTAGGTAGCGTGTGATGCTGATGCTCAGACTCTACCTGTTGTGTGGATAAACGTTAACTTCAGTCTCCTGGTCCGTTGGTTCATACCCTTCCAGAGCATGCTCATTTCACTTGAAGACACACTGCCAACTCAAATTTATAGTTTTAAAATAATGCATATGTAAGAGCTCCAGCCCATGTTATCTCTGTGTATATTTTATATTTTACTCATTTTTAAAAAGGTAAAAAACATCCCCAGATGGTGCTTTGAAGACTCTTGTAAATACCTACCTGACTGCATGGGTGTGCATATAGAATTTGTATGGAGGTGGTTCAGGATTGACATCCACAGCATGAAGATTACTAATTTCTCTGCTGAATCTGCACTATTAATTGGTTTGAAGCTTTGGACTCTTATCGTCTCTAATATTCACCAGTTATTTTTCTATTTGTGTAGTAGTGAGTACGGCCAAAGCAGGAGTGCACTTGTCTGACAGTTCTGTGAAACCCAGGAACCTTAGAATGCTCATAAGCAGTGGTCTTAAATTGCAACAAGGAAGATTTAGGTTGGACATTAGATAAAATTTCCTAACTGTCCAGAGTGATGAAGCACCGGAATAAATTGCCTAGGCTGATTGTAGAATCTCCATCACTGAAGATATTTAAGAACAGGTTAGATAAATATCTAACAAGGATTATATAGTCCTGGTCCTGCCATGAGGGTAGAGAACTGGACTTGATGACCTCTTGATGTCTCTTCCACTTCAAGTGGTCTGTGATTCTATATTATTTTGCATAAGGTTAAATTTGCTTCTTTTGAAAGAGATTCACTAGGGCTTTCAGGTTTTATTAAACATTTATTGGATTATTCTTTTACCATCTCACCTAAGCTACTGCTGACCATAGCTCCTGAGGCAATGATGATTCTTCTTATAGAGGAAATTCATCATCCTGTCATTTGCCTCGAAGGCCAGCATAAAGCACTGCATACTAGATGACAGCAGTCTATGAAGGAGAAAGAAAACAAGTCTTCATCCTCTTGACTTTCAGAAAGATGCCGGTCACACAGGGTGCATCTACACTTGCATTCCTCTTTTGAAAGAGGCATGCAAATGAGGGAAATCAAAAAAGCAAATGAGGTGAAGATTTACATATCTGGTGTCTCATTTGCATATTCATCTTTTGAAAGAAGAAAAGCAGTGTAGGCACTGCTCTTTCGAAAGTAAACCCCATCTTCAAAAGAATCCTTCTTCCCTTTTTTTGAAGAGAAGTTGATGTCCTGGGGATGAAAACAAGAAGAGGCCTATTTTGAAACTGTTCTAGAAATAAACAGCTGGCATAGTTCCAGGATCACCCAGGAAAAAACCTTCCAAAACAAAACAACTAGAATACAATGGAGGGGGAAATAAGAACATTAAAAAAGGAAGAAGGAAGAATACACGCCCTGAGTAAATGGTCAATGACTCAATATTTGGATGGCGGTCTGTTTCAAGCGGAGTGCCGCAAGGCTCGGTTCTGGGGCTGGTGTTATTCAACATCTTTATTAATGACCTGGATGAGGGACTGGATTGCACCATCAGCAAGTTTGTGGATGACACAAAACTAGGGGGAGAGGTAGATACATTGGAGGGTAGAGAGAGAATCCAGATGGACCTGGATAAATTGGAGGACTGGGCCAAAAGAAATCTGATGTGGTTCGACAAGGAGAAGTGTAGAGTCCTGCACCTGGAGCGGAAGAATCCCAAACATTGTTACAGGCTGGGGACCGGCTGGCTCAGCAGCAGTACAATGGAAAGGGACCTAGGCGTTATGGTGGATGAAAGGCTGGATACGAGTAAACAGTGTGCCCTTGTAGCCAAGAAAGCTAACGGCATCCTAGGGTGCATTAGGAGGGGCATTTTGAGCAGATTTAGAGAAGTAGTTATTCCTCTTTATTCAGCACTGGTGAGGCCACATCTGGAATATTGTGTCCAGTTTTGGGCCCCCCAGTATAAAAAGGATGTGGATTTGCTGGAGCAGGTTCAGCGAAGGGCAACAAAAATGATTAAGGGTCTGGAGCACAGGACCTATGAGGGGATTTGGGCTTGTTTAGTTTACAGAAGAGAAGACTTAGAGGTGATTTAATAGCAGCCTTCAACTTCCTGAAGGGGAGCTCTAAAAAGGAGGGTGAGAAACTGTTCTCAGTGGTGTCAGATGGCAGAACAAGGAGTAATGGTCAGAAGTTGAAGAGGGAAAGGTGTAGGTTAGATATTAGGAAAATCTACTTTCTCAGGTGCGTGGTGAAGCATTGGAATGCGTTGCCTAGCGAGGTGGTGGATTCTCCATCCCTTGAGGTTTTTAAGTCCCGGCTGGACAAGGTCCTGGCTGGGATGACTTAGTAGGGGTTGATCCTTCTTGAAGCAGGGGGCTGGACTAGATGACCTCCTGAGGTCCCTTCCAGCCCTATGATTCTGTAATTCTGTGAGTAAAAGGTTTCAACTGTCTGTCGCAGCCTGGAATGTGGCAAAGTGACTGGATACAGCAGGGATAAGGTGAGTGAGGTGATACCTATTACTGGATCAGCTTCAGCCCAGTACTGCCTCACCCACCTTATCTCTGACCGATACAGCTGAAACTAAACAGTATTCACCAGAGAGTAAAGCAGGAACAGAAATGCAGCTGCAGAAATGCCCTTTGCAATGCATCAGAGGAACCCGGATAAGCACTATTTTTGAAATAGCTGCAGTCCCATAGAGTGTGGGATGACACATTTTTCCTGGAGGAAGTTACCACACTGTGCTGCTGCCTAATTCTTGCCTAGATTTCACCCCATGGCACTGGAAGTTTAGTCATGCAAGCGTCACTTTCTGTGAGAGACAAATGTCTCTCTTTCCTTCAGAATATCATGTGGACAACATGAACATGATGGCTATAATGAACACACAAAATAGTGCTGTCAACTTGCGTTGAAATATTAAACAGGCTGAGTCTTAAAATCCAGATTATAGGGAGTGTTTGTTTAGATAGCAGCCTTATTGCAAATTCGGAGCTGCCAAACAGACCCTGAAACTTTGAACATAAACAATGCAGATACTAAAATAAACCTTCGGAAGCCTTTTCTTTTGCATGAATCATGCACTAATTATTGTGACTAAGAAAGTAAACTGACTTCACATTGATTTAACTAGCAACTAGAATGGGGGAGGTATTGTGAGTGTTTTGTATATTGAAATACAAAAATTTATAGGAAAAATATGCAGTAAAATGATTCACATGGTTTAATTATTGCAACTCATGTTGGTATATTCACTATGTCAGAAGCTGTGACTACATTAGACATGCTGTGTTACCAAAGGTGGTAATGGTAGCACAGAAGGCTCTGCTTCTTCCTGGAATTTTAGATATTGTGTCATTCATTGCTTGGCTCGCATGAGACCAGAGACCATCAGTGCCTTGTCTATGTCAAATGCAGAGACTCAGGGCACCAGGATGAAGAAAACTGAATGACCTTCACTGCCTGTTATGCTACAGCAGCAGTTTTCAAGCTGTGGTCCCCTGACTCCTGAGAGTCCACAAACTATATCTAAGGACGTCCACGCCTCCATTTGAAGCCTTTTAGAGGCCCACAAATTTTTTTAAAAAAAAGGTCAAAAACCACTGCTTTAGAGCAGGTTTGAGCAAATTTTTTACATTGGACCCTATTTTTCACCCTTGTAATTAGCAGCCCCCGCTCCTCCCAACCTGTCTAATGCAATCCAAACCAACAGAAATTTCGGTTATGGTCATATGAAAGAAAAGCCTTTTTGGCATGTGTAAGAAAATAAGTCTGTAAAATGTAAAAATGTCATTAATCAGTATGTAAATGTGAATAAACATACATAAAACAGTAACATACTGCAACTTTTTTAATGAGATAGATGAGCCTGAGACCCAGCAGCCAATCATGGTGTGCCCCCCTTATGAAATTTCACCCCCACTTTGCACACCCCTGATCTAGAGCTTTAACACATCTCCCATACAGCCCCTTAGTGAACAATCTAGACAACTGCTCTAGACCTCAGAAGATGACATTCTTGTCTACATGACCACTCCCAACACTGCAGCTCCTGTGAAATTTTAAGGAGAGGCTACTGTTGATGAGGCCTTGCACAGTATAGCTACTGTCCTTCCTTTAATGCCCTGTATCACACAGTAAAAAGTAACCATATGTCAGTACTGAACTTCCACCACCTTTGTCATTAACCATTCAGTCTTCATATCAAAGACCCACAAAACCCCGCAACTCATACAAAACAACTTTTGCCCATGTTCTGTCCTCTCTCGTCCCCTCTGAAATCCCACCAAATCCAATGGGCTCACACAGAATTTGACCATTTCTGAAATCTCAAATGCACACCAATTAGTTTTAGTGGAATTGTGTCAATCACAATAGGAGCAATTCAAGGAGGACGTTGAGGAACTGAAGAGGTTTTAGAGAAGACTGTGTGAATGATAAGAGATTGGAAAACATGCCTTACATGCCTACTGAGGCAGTGGCAGTGGGTGGAGGCAGGGCCATTTATATCACCACCAAGGCCCCTTGCAACTTGCTCCAGAAGGCATCAAGGTCTGGCTGGGAAGGCTAGCGCCCAGCCCTGCCCCTTCTGCCCAAGGACCTGCCCCTTCCAGGGGCATTGAATTGCCCACCTCTGTACCTTGCCCAGGGGCTCAGCAATTTTCTCAGCCCCTCTGGTTTTGGTAAATAATCTTTGGAATAATTTACTAATTATGGTGGATTCTCCATTATTGGAACTTTTTAAATCAGGGTGGGAAATCGATGGTCTGTGGGTCAAATTCAGCCCATGGCTTGTCTGGATCTGGCCTGGGCAGCTTGGGGCTTAGCGCCACCCTCTTGCCATGCAGTGGGAGCTTGAGCTGGCGCTCCATCCCTGCAGTCCCCACCCTGCATGGCTGGAGCACTAGTGCTGGTTCCCCACTGTGTGTGTGTGTGCATGTGGGACCTGAGTCTTGCGGGTTGGAGCCAGGCAAGATAGGGCCACATCAGGCCTGTGGGCTTTGCCTGGCGGAGGGAGGAAGCGCTGCATGTGCTGCTGCTCCCCCTCCCTCCAGCTGGGGGAATGGCAGCTCAGGAAAGCACTGCCTGGCAGCCTTTTCTCTGCTGCTCCTGTTGGCCAATTGTGGGCAATGGGAGCAGTGGGTGGTGGTGCATGGGAGCGGCAGGGGGCGGGGAACCAAGTGTGTCCTAGGGGAGCTGCGCCAGGTAAGTGCCCCCCCATGGCCCTTTACGCATTCTTGTCCCACCCAGACCTCTCCCACTCTCAGCCCACTCCTACACTCCTCCTTCCCGGACCCCCCACCCCAACCCACTCCTGCCCTTACCTCCTCTCCAGACTACCCACCCCCACTTTGGACCCCCAGCCCACTCACACCCCCCCGCACACAGACTCCCCACCCTCAGCCTCTTCGTGCGTGCTCCAGCCCCCCCACCCAAACAACACACACCCAGCGTGCTCCTGCACCCTCCCTCCTCCACACTACCATCTTGCTTCAGCTCCCCCATACATTGAACCCCGAACCCCTCATTTTTGGTCCCACCCTGGGCCCAAGAAGAGTTATTCTGGCATTGAGGAAGCCCTGAACCTCAATCCCCTCTTCTCCACCCCCCACCTGTGGGGCTGCAGTGTGAGGTGTCTCAAGTTGGGCCACATCAGTGAGGAGGTGGTTTTGTTTGTTTGTTTGCTTTCGTCATGAATGAATGCCTGTAAAGTGTTAAACCCAGAGAGAGTGGGTTCTCTATTGGCAAACAGCCAGGTGAGCCAATGGGAGGAGAGAGGGGGATTTTTTTATTGAAGCAGTTGCCTGCTGAAGAGTTTTTCTTTTGTGTGTCCAGAGGACAGAGACACAGAGATGTTTAGTCCTGAGCAGGCTTAAGGCATTCAGTAAATATCCAGGCCACAAGGAACTCTGGGCATGCAGATATGTAACTACAATAAACCCTTGTTATAGCAGACCCTGTTTTACCAGACATTGGTAACAATGGACTGCTATCTTCCCCACAAAGAAAATACAGTACTGTGCAGTACTGTAGAGGGATCCCTGGCATGGCTGGGCAAACCGCCACCATAAGCTCGCCCCACCCCACCCATCCCCCGCAGCTGGGACCCCCAGCCTCTCAGCCTGAGCAGCCCCCACTCTCTGCCCTGTAAACCCTCGCATGTAATGGACTTTCTGCTTTAATGGACTCCCCTCTCCCCCTATTAGTCTGTTATATTGAGGCTATACTGTAAAATGGAAATGTTTAGTCAGAGGCAATCAGGTTATTTTTTATTTTGGGTTCATTGTGAGACTTCTCAAGCTGGCTGATATATTCCCCTGTACACTGTATCATTTAAACTGAAGCCCAGGAAGTAAGTCTCTGTGCTTTAAACTACATTTTTAAGTGCTCTGTAACACCTCACAATCAAATATGCTTTATCACATGAATCTGTTATTAATAAATCACCTTTTTTTAGGTAATGATTTGATTCCTGTGTCCTAAAGAAGGGGTTGTGTATATGAGGCCTAAGACGGAAAGGTTAGCTATCAGATTGCAAATTCAGGCATGAAGGACTGCTGACAGAGGAGGGGTTTAGATCAGGCCTGTTGGCTGGGGTTTAGCTGGCAGAGGCACGTCTACATGGCCTCTTTCTTGCCAGTAGTCCCCTCTGCCGAGAGCAAAATTTTGCACGGCTATGCTAATTAGCTGCCCAGGTATGCAAATGAACAACTATTTGCAATATCTAGAAACCTCATTAGGATAGCGCTGCCAGCAGCAACGCTATGCTCTGGGGCCATGTAAACCTGCCCTAGAGTGTCAGAGTGGGGATCAGCCTTGCCAGCTTTTGTGTGGCTCCCAACTGATTTTTCTGTTGGTCTGTGGCCCTTGACCCAAAAAAGGTTCCCCACTCCTATTTTAAATCAACACAGGGTGGTCCCCACCTTGCCCCAAAATCTGCTTTGTTCAGACAGAAATTAAATCAGGGAAGTTCTATGGCCTATGTAATGCATGAGAATAAACTAGAGGATCACACTAGTCCCTGCTGGCTTTTATCATCTCTTAATCTAAATAGGAAACTGGGAACTTTTTAAAACTTTATAAAACTTTTTATTGATTTAAATTTCACAGCTGTTGGAAACTATGGGGAGAGCAGACAATAATTATTTAGTGAGAGTAGACACTGAGATTTCAAAAAAAATCTTTATAACCATTACAACTAGGGCTGTCAAGTGACTAAAAATATTAATTGTGATTAATTGTGTGGTTAAAAAATTAATCACAATTAATTGTGCTGTTAACCAATCATTGAATACCATTAATTTAAATATTTAGATTTTTTTTACATTTTTAATACATTCATTTCAATTACAATACAGAATACAAAGTGTACAATGCTCACTTTTACATTTATTTTTATTACAAGTATTTGGACTGTAAAGAAAGAAATATCATTTTCTATTTCACTAATGCAACTACTGGAGTGCTTGCTCTTCATCCTGAAAGTTGAACTTACAAATGTAGAATTCTGTGCAAAAAAACAAAAAAACAAAACTGAATTCAAAAATAAAACAATATAAAACTTTAGAGTCTACGAGTCTGCACAGTGTTACTTCTTGTCTATGAAGACAAACAAGTTTGTTTATATTTGCAGAAATAATGCTGCCTATTTCTCTTTTACTTTGTCACTGGAAAGTGAAAACAGGCATTTGCATGGCATTATTGCAGTCAGTGTCACAAAATATTTACATTCCAGATGTGCTGAAGATTTTTTATGTCCCCTCATGCTTCGACCACCCCTCTGGAGCACAGATGTTCATGCTGCTAACAGGTTTTGCTCAGTAAAAATCCAAAGCAGGGTGGACCAAACTATATTCATTTTCATCATCTGAGTCGGATGCCACCAACAAAATATTAATTTTTTTTGGTGGTTTAGATTCTGCGATTTCCATATCACAGTGTTGCTCTTCTGAAAGCGTGTTCCACATTATGAGCCTCAGATTTTGGAAGGCACTTCAGACAGTGCTGCAGCTATCTTTAGAAATCTCACATTGGTATTTCCTTTGTGTTTTGTCAAATCTGCAGTGAAAGTGTTCTTAAAATGAACAATATGTGCTGGGTCATTATGCCAAATTGATACAACATGAAGCATATGGCAAAATGGGAATAAAACACAAAGCCGGAGACATACTATTCTTCTCCAAGGAGTTAAGTCCCAAATTTAATTAACAAAGATTTTTAATGAGCGTCATCAGCATGGAAGCATGTCTTCCAGGAGGGTGGCCCAAGCAAAAAAGGATATATGAATGTTTATCATAACTGGCATGTAAATACCCTTCAATGTCTTCTACAAAAATGCCATGTGAAAGCCTGTTCTCACTTTCAGGTGAGAGTGTAAGTTAGAAGCAAGCCAGCGTTATCTCCCACGAATGTAAACACACTGTTTCTCTGAACAAAGAAGTAGGACTGAATGCACTTGTTGGCTCTGAAATATTACATCATTTTGTTTCCAAAACTTTCTGAGTGCAGTTATGTAACAATCTAGATTTGTAAGTTATTCTTGCATGAAAAAAGAGATCATACTTTCAAGTAAAAAATACTATTTTATTATTTTTATAGCTCAAACAATGGTAATTAAAATAGAAAACAAGCACTATTTGCTTTGTATTCTCTGTTCTAATAGAAAATGTAGAAAATATGCAAAATATTTAATACATTTTAATTGGTATTCTGTTATTGAGCAGTGCACTTAAAGCTGTGATTAATTGAGATTAACTAAATGAGTTAAGTGTAATTAATTGACAGCCTCAATTGTGATACAAGCAGTCAACATCCCATCAAAATATACAAAGTAAGTGTCCATAAATCAAACTATTAATTCTCAAGCAGCATTTCTCTTATTTTGACTAGCTGTAAATTTTGATTATCATCTGTGTGGTGGAAATATTTTTTCGTCCATATTCATATAATAAAATTGAAATTTATCAAAATTTACTGATAAATAGCTAATCCTTCCCAAGCCTCCAAATGCTATATATAGATCCCTCCCCCACTCGACAGAAATAATATCAAATATTTAACGTCACACTGCACTCGATTTTCAATACAAGACCATGACGAATATGAAATATGGCTATTTGTTGTTCATAGCTCCAACTCTTAAGTGAATTGCTAAATGATAACTAATGAGACCTTTGGAAAATGGTGCAGGCTAACCATATGACCTGGCACCATAAGAACACTTCAGGGTGAATCTTCAGAATGGGGTACCCATCTACATACACTGGACATTGGAGCGTACTGCCATAAAATTAAAAAAGTAATATATGAAAAACAACTCAGTTCAATCATGGTTTAAAAAAATGAAGTGAAGCTTTAGACTGGTCCAGAAACAGTTGTTCTCAGCCTGCAGGCTATGACCCCTGAAGGAAGTCACTGGCAATTATCTGTGAACGTGAGTCTGATCCCAACCCTCTCTTTCACCTTCTGCTGAAGATGGTCTGTTCAGTGATTGGCAAGTGGCCCTCAGCAAACACCAAGAGCCAAATGCTGTTCTCCATTATCCTCCTATACAACTGAAGGTCTTCCATTGACCTGAGTTGTGTTACTCTGCACTGCCAGGGTAAATTGTTCTGATGGATGAGCAGGACTGCCCCATAACCCCTTGCACTGATTCTCCACAAGCATTTCTTAGGGTGACATAAGAACTAGTACACTAGATGCCGGGAGCAGCTGTGTGGTCACTGAGTAAGAGGCTGGCACTTGGGAAAGCTTGAGAACTTCTGTTCTAAAGCACACTTTAGTAGGAACTTGGCTGGGAGCCTGTCAGTGGGCACCCCACACTATAAGAGTTCAACAAGAGAAAACAGTGGGGTGGAATAGCTCTGTGGCTAGCACATTAGCTTTATAAACCCATGGTGGTGAGCTCAGTTCTTGAGGAGGCCTCTGAAGGGCCTGCAGAAGGTTAGACTAACTTTAAAAATTAACCTGTGAGGGATGTCAAGTATCGGAGGGGTAGCCGTGTTAGTCTGGATCTGTAACAGCAACGAAGGGTCCTGTGGCACCTTATAGACTAACAGAAAAGTTTTGAGCATGAGCTTTCGTGAGCACAGACTCACTTCATCAGATGCTGGTCTTGGAAATCTGCAGGGCCAGGTATAAATAAGCCAGAGCAAGGGTGGGGATAACAAGGTTAACTCAGTCAGCAAGGGTGAGGCTTACTACCAGCAGTTGATCTGGAGATGTGAACACCAAGGGAGGGGAAGCTGCTTCTGTATTTAGCCAGCCATTCGCAGTGTTTGTTTAAGCCACAGCTGAGGGCGTCGAATTTGCAGATGAATTGTAGCTCAGAAATTTCTCTTTGGAGTCTGGTCCTGAAATTTCTTTGCTGTAGGATAGCTACTTTTAAGTCTGCTACTGTGTGGCCTGGGAGATTGAAGTGCTCTCCTACGGGTTTTTGTATATTGCCATTTCTGATATCTGATTTGTGTGCATTTACTCTTTTACGCAGAGACTGTCCAGTTTGTCCGATGTATATAGCAAGGGTGGGGATAACCTTTTTATCCCCACCCTTGCTCTGGCTTATTTATACCTGGCCCTGCAGATTTCCAAGACCAGCATCTGATGAAGTGAGTCTGTGCTCACGAAAGCTCATGCTCAAAACTTTTCTGTTAGTCTATAAAGTGCCACAGGACCCTTCGTTGCTGTGAGGGATGGTGATTGGTGCTGCTGGGAGGTCAGGGGACTGGAGTCAATGACCTGTCGAGATCCCTTCTAGCTCTGTGAGATATGTGTAAGAAACAGTCTACTTTCAAGCAGACTTGCTCAGAAGGTAGGAGGAGATATGCAGTGTTTTTCAACTTTTTTGATACTGTGCACCAACTTGCTCCATCAGTTGTTAAGGACAGCAGTAGTAGACTGTACGAGGGAGTGCTCAGGGACTGGCACTGGTCCATGGACCAGTCACTGAGAAATTATGTGCTAGAGGACCTTTAAAACTGACCTTTACACAGCGGTCTTGAGGGCAAGAGGCTCATACAAACATTAACATGTCAATCGAGGGATGGCTTCATGTATGTAAATAGCATGGGCCTGAGTCTGGTCTCATTCACCTAAGGTAAATCAGGATTGAAGTGGTTGAAGTCAACAGGTAGGTGATATCAAAGCAGTGTGATGGGACAATCAGGCCTCAATATTTTAAAAGTAATTCACTAACTTCCAGAGTCAGCTTAGCCATGTAGTGCAGGCCAGGATTCCCCCTATTTTTTTCATCAATGTGCAGAACAAAGTTTGTTTTCTATACCTAGGTGGTGAATGTGCACCGCCAGTAGAAACACAGACTGCCAACCGTGGGTGCTCTGCTAAGCAGCTGGTGGCATTTGAATCTCTCCAAGGTAGCCACCCAAACTCAGCTTACAGGGAATACTGGTGTGGACGTGCTCCACATAGCCCATCTCAGAAATGTATCTGCCACATTCTGAATCCAGTGGAGAGCACAGTAAAAGCAGACATGTAACAGAGAAAATCTTATGCTTTTTCTTGGCTACATCTTTCCAATGGAAACACAAATGAATTTGCACTAAAAGTCTTCCCCAACATGGAATGCAGCCCAGAAATGCACAGAATGACTTTTTGGAAGATTTTTGCCTGTAGAGTCTGTGCTGAATGAGCAAGAGAATAAAACCACTTTATAACGGCTAACCAGAAACCCTGCAATTACTGTAGTCAAAGCATCACAGATATTGAAGATGAGAAAGCATTATTAAATTAGGTCAGCTAGCCCTGCCACTGCAAGAACATCTTGCAATGCAGAGGGCTTCTCTTACAGAAACTAAATATACAAAAGACATGTGGTGGCTACGGTTACACTGGTGAGTGTTTCTGACCAAACCTTGGTTTTGTTGACAAAACTGGCGGAACATCCACACACAAAACGTGTTTTGTTGACAGCAGTCGACAAAACTCAGCACTTTTGCCAGCAGTGGTCTGCCTCTCAGCCATGAGGCGTAACGCCGCTTTCAACAGATTCTGTTGATGAAAGAGCCGTATGGACACTCTGGGGAGGCCTTCTCTCGACAGACAGGGCATCCAGAACAATGAGCAGCCCTGTCTCTGTGCTGCCAGGTGCCTGTTGTGTCGAGAGAGCAGCCAGGCAGTCCGGCTGCTCTCTTGACAGAGTGGAGTGCTCTTCTGATTGGTTGTTGTGTGGGGCCACACTCTGTTGACAGAATTTTGTCAGGAAATCTCTTCCAACAATGACCTCTGTCACCAGAGCCCTGTGGTGTGACTGGAGCAAGTATGCACACCACCCAGCTAGAAGGGCAGGTTAGTGCTTTACTCGGATGGACCAGTGATTCTGGCCCTACCCTTAAACAGAGGAGCTGTAGGTTTGGTTTCTCTGCCAGAGACTTCTCATGTGATCTTAGAAGTGCTCCTGTGCCACAGTTCTCACTCTGTAAAATGTGGCTAATAGCGCTGGCCTAAATCACAGGGGTCTTGAGGATAAATGCATTAAAGAGTGTGAGGTCTGTGCTCTGATATTAAAATAATAGAAGTCACATATGCAGATAAATACTCCAGTGAAACGGTGCTCATGGTGGTGAATCAAACTCATGCTATTTGTCATCACTTTTAAAATCCTGACATCTATTGTTCTGTAAGTTCACTTTCAAAAACTATGGATGGTGGGCCATCCAAACAGGGATATGTTTCTACATTCCTCCATGGAAGTCTTGAATTCTGACCCTGGTCTTTCACTTTCTTATCTACAACAAGGACTGGGCCTGGAGTAGGGATGAACACCTCACATTGCTCATTGTTTCGGACTCAGTATACAGAGAGACATAGAGACACTGCAAAGGGAATGACTTCAGTCACACAAAAAGTCTGTAGCAAAGCTAGGGACAGCTCACCCACCTCCCTATTCTGTGCTTTAGCCACAAAAGCCAGCTTATGCCTGCTATCCAAACTGAACATTTTAAGTTCAGAAGAGAGGGCACAGCGGCATTCTCGTCTGCAAGAATGTAGTGAGAACCCTTGATGGAGAGGAGCAGAGTTCAAAGAGACATGCTAAGGAGACTGTGACATTTCATCTAGCGAGGCTATTTGCACTGCATTCACACTAACCTATATCAACAAAAATTTCCTGAGGAATTTTAGCAAAAATAATCTGACATGAGAATGCAGTACCCCTTTTAAGAGCTGCATGAAGTTCCAGAAGCGTATTTCACACTAAAAGCAGACTTTCCTGACTTTGGTGTATTTGAGCTAGACTCTAAACATTATTTTAGATTTAAGGTGCTTAGAAATGAACTCTTTTATGTAGTGGGAAAGGAATGTCCTGTGTATATAAAACTCACAGTGCCACACTGTATCATCAGCTGAGAGTCATGGGGTACTTAGCAGAAAACAGTTTCTCCAGATACTGTCTGGTGGAGACAGAATGAACAGCCGCATGCAGAATGTGAACAGCAATCCTTTAATAGCTCTGCTAGGCTGCTTGCTTTTCTCTCTTTACAGTGTTCATGCTCCTGTTTTTTTATGAGGTAGGGTTATGTTGGTGAGAGGAAATTAGGTTCTTGGGCTCCTCTTGTGGGGCAGAGGTGAGCTTCAGAACTAACAGGGAGCCTTTCTCACTCCACCCTCAAACATTAAGCCCTTGTGAGGCGCTGAGGGCTGTCAGCTTTCATTGTCCTCAATAAATAAACAGGAGCTGCTGAATGAGGCTGAATCTGAGCTAATTTCCTGACTATTAGGCACAGACACTGAACCGTGGCCAGGGAAAGAGTACCTGGGAATGCGTTTGAGTTGTGGGGAGTCTCATGCTGCCCTCTGAGGCAGCAGGGTGGATTCTACGGCCTATGCGCAGGCCCTCACTTACCTGAGTGACCCAGCTTGATGTCACGTCTAATTTCTTTACCCAACACTCTTAAAAAAAAGCCTTAAAATCACAAGGAAACATCCATCACCGCCTCCACCTGCTCTGCAGAAGGAAATTCTATTCGTACAGTGTCTTGGGAGCCTGTCTAAAGCAGGAACAACACAAGCAAATTTCAAGGACTGACTTCCTTTTCTCTCCTCAAACACAAACAGAAAGCAGAAACTCAGTTAACCTCATTTCCCTCCACTCAGCCTCACCACACAGACAGAAGTTTTGTGCTTCATCATATACTGCTTTAGCCTGGAGCACTGCTTTCTTTTAGCCAGGCCCTCTCGGAGAATGACAGAGACCCAGGCCACTTTTTTTTAGTTTAGAGACCCCAGCCCCAGGTCCCCAATATATCAAATTTCTCATCCATAGAGTCATACTGAAACCAAAAAAAGACATGAAAATGAACCCCTGAGACATTTACAGTAAACCCTCGAAATGCGCGATGTTGAGTTGCGCTTAACTCACATTAACACGAGTTAAGCGCAACTCAAAATCCCGCTCCCCCCAGCCCTGGCTCACCCCCCCCCCCCGAGCCCCACATGGCCCCAGGTCAAAACCCCCCAGCCCTGCTCACCACCTGTGCACTGCTCCGGCTCACTTCCCACCCTCGCGCCCAGCTCTGGTTCTGGCTCACCATCCCTCATGAGCAGCTCTGGCTCAGCACACCTGCCCTAGTTCAACCCCCACCTCCCAGCTCAGCTCACCACCCGAGCACAGCTCCAGCTCACTACCCCCTCCAACCTGGTTCAACCCCCAGCATGTGGTTGTGGCTCAACTCCACCTCCCCGCCCCCCTGCAGCCCTAACCCACCGCAAGCTTAACCCCCCTCCCATGGCCTCAACCCACTGCCAGGCTTAACTCTCCCCAACTGCCCCCCGCCATCCCCAGGATTTACCTTTCAAAAGGAGCCCCAGGTGCTCCTGCTGCTTCCCCAGCTGCAGAACGTGAATTCCGCCGCAGAAAAAGCTACCCCCTGACTTACGCGAAATTCCAGTTACGTGAGAGCGTGTGGGAACACAGCCCTCACACAACTTGAGGAACTACTGTGTTTATTAACAATTAAGTTATTATACCAACAGCATGTATATTAAAAGGGTAACTTTAACTGTGAGATTCCACTGCAAGTAAAACTCTCCATTTTAGGAATGCTTTTCTGGCTTTGTTGTGTACAAACTCATTTACAACTGAAAAAAAATCTAATTTACATGCAACATAATGTTAAGCACTGCAAGCCCATTCAAATGATCTTGTCCCACTGTAGACCAATGCGTGCACCACTGTCCTCTAGTAGTTAGCAGTTTATAGCATATAAAAGGTCTACTAGGGACAGCAAAGGGAGATTCTGCTAGAAGGCTCTCATATTCTATAGAAATGGGGTCATGATATGAGACACCCAGAGAGCCTGAGCCACTGTGGGGAGCCCTGGACCTACCATCTGCCTGGGAAGAGGCCAGAACTGCTAGCAGGGGTGGCTCTTCATAGCTGTGTCTACACGTGCACGCTACTTCGAAGTAGCGGCACTAACTTCGAAATAGCGCCCGTCGCGGCTACACGCGTCAGGCGCTATTTCGAAGTTAACTTCGACGTTAGGCGGCGAGACGTCGAAGTCCCTAACCTCATGAGGGGATCGGAATAGAGCCCTACTTCAACGTTCAATGTCGAAGTAGGGACCGTGTAGACGATCTGCGTCCCGCAACGTCGAAATTGCCGGGTCCTCCATGGCAGCCATCAGCTGGGGGGTTGAGAGATGCTCTCTCTCCAGCCCCTGCGGGGCTCTATGGTCACTGTGTGCAGCAGCCCTTAGCCCAGGGCTTCTGGCTGCTGCTGCGGCAGCTGGGGATCCATGCTGCAGGCACAGGGTCTGCAACCAGTTGTCGGCTCTGTGTATCTTGTGTTGTTTAGTACAACTGTGTCTGGGAGGGGCCCTTTAAGGGAGCGGCTTGCTGTTCAGTCCGCCCTGTGACCCTGTCTGCAGCTGTGCGTGGCACCCTTATTTCGATGTGTGCTACTTTGGCGTGTAGACGTTCCCTCGCAGCGCCTATTCCGATGTGGTGCCGCACAACGTCGAAGTTGAACATCGATGTTGCCAGCCCTGGAGGACGTGTAGACGTTATTCTTCGAAATAGCCTATTTCGATGTTGCTACATCGAAATAAGCTATTTCGATGTAGGCTTCACGTGTAGACGTAGCCCATAGCCGTTAAGCTGATCACCTTATCAGGTCCTCACTGGAAAGCACAGCCCATGCCACCATCACACCTACCTAAGTCTCCTGTGCTCATGTCAAAAGTGGGTGGGCATGGCTCTGATGCCCCCTGGATTCCTGGGGTGCAGGGAGCCCAAATGTTCCTTCTACCGAGCCCGAATGTTCCTTACACAGAGGACCTGAGATAGAGAACACCTATGCAGACAAGCTGAATCTAATACAGAGGTTGGCTCCTTGCTAGATGGCTTTTTGCTAGACAGGGGCAAAGTCAAAGGATCTAAGCACAGGCCAGCAAATTAGGAACTCCTGCGTGTGACTCTTACCTGATACCAGCTCCCTTAATTGTACGGAAGACACTGAACCTGTCTGCCTCAGCTTCCCTGTCTGTAAAATGGAGATAACCCTTCCTACCTACCTCACAGAGGATTAAAGATTGCAATAGAATTTGAAGATGAAAAATATGATTAGCTAGCATGACAAATAAAACCACCTCACTTAACTCAAACTTGGCTAAAGGGAGCTGTTTACTGCTATTGAGGAGGCAACAGTGTTAGTCACACACTAGTTTTGTGCTCAGAAAACATATCCTTTTTGTTTTAAGAAAAAAAAGCACATAATGAAAGAGATGAAAATCTGTAATATTTCTCTGGCTTTTCCAGACCTGCATATCTCACATATTTAGCTACGTGTGTTGTGTGTATTTTATGTCCTTGTATTGCTTATTCTGTAACAGCTCATTTGCAAGAGAGCAACATTTACATGGATGTAACACATGTACCAGACGTGGAGCGCTCATTTCCCAGTGACATGTGCTGCCCAGATGCAACACGCATTTTGCTGTGTGGCAAGCACATGCACTTTACTGCTTGGCAATAACATTTTTTGCCTACTCTATACGGATTATATTTATGTACTGACTTCAAACACAAAAGAAAAAAGTCCTTAACTGTGTGCAATGCAGGTCATTTGTAAACAGATTGAGAATTTAGGATAGATATTTAGGGTGTCACCATTCGGTTTTATCAACATGCCAGGGACTGAGGCTTTGTCTGCAGTACAAATGATTTGCTGGTATAGCTGTGACCTGTGAAAGAATTGGGATTGTTTAGTCTAGGAAAGGGAAGTCTGAGAGGGGACATGATAACAGCTTTCATGTACCTATTAGGCTGTTACAAGGAGGAGGGAGAACTAGTGTTCTCCCGAACTCCTAATGATAGGTCAAGGAGCTTAAATTGCAGCAAGGGAGGCTTAGGTTGGATATTAGAAAACGAACTTCCTGTCAGGATGGTTGAACACTGGAATAAATTGTCTCAGGATATGGTGGAATCTTCATCATTGGACATTGCTATGAGCATGTTACACAAACACCTGTTAGGGAAGGACTAGATGGTGGTTGGTCCTTCCATGAGTGCAAGAGATTGCACTTGATGACCTCTTGAGGTTTCTTTCAGTTCTATGACCCAATGATTTTAAACTAGCAGGGACACCTTAAAGTCGATGCAATCTACACCACCAGGAGTTTAGCTATTGGCATCTACATCTGAGTGGCATTAGCTTCTGTTGGCAAAGCTGTGCAATTAAACCGGTGGTTTGCTAGCAGATCTAGATCGCTTGTGTAATTTTTCCCACACTGCTGACACGCATAACTGTGCTGAAAAAACTTTCTCGTGTAGACTTGGCCTCACATCCCAATCCAAACCTTTGTTTAGATCTGTGCTACATACCTGATGGGTATAAATAACTCCTGTCCTCAAAGAAGGTTAGACTGAAGGTGGCATAAACATGATTAATGATATAAAACTGAGCAAAGAAATATTCAGCCTGAATAGCAGGAAAAGCTTTTAATGGAAAGACTATGGATTATAGAAGTCTCTCAAAGGCTACAGAGTAAACCCCATTGCTAGCAAAAGTAAATCCCCACAGAACTGACCTGAGAAGAGTGTGGGTACATCTATACTTACCAGAATATTGAGCCCGTTGGGTCGATCTTCCAGAGTTGTATTTAGTGCATTTAGCAGGGACAGTGAACACCGGTACTTCTCATTCTTTCAGGGAGTAGTGGAAGTCAACAGGAGAGTTTTTTCTGTCAACCTCACTCTGTGTGGGTGGCCTGATAAGTCAATCTTAGCGAGGCTGATTCCAGCTACACATTTGTCACAGCTGGAATTATGTATCTAAGATTGACTTTCAGGTCTAGCATCGACCTGCCCTTAGTTGCTTGAATTGCCAACATGCATTTAGCTTGAACTCAGGTCACATTCCTAAATGGATAGGAAAGCAATAGGAAACCCACTTGGAGCAGGGTCCCACCAAAAACTACTTCCTGTAGACTATGGAAAAGGAGCAATGTAAAGAGCCCCTGGGTCTGGGCCTGGGCCTGGCCAAGAGAGGGTTCCCCCAGGCAGGTACTGTGGAGACACACTCACTGTGTTAGCTGAGGGAGTGGGATGCCAGGGGCAAGTCTGGAATGAAGCTGCAGTCTATATTGTGTTGAGGGCTCTTCAGCCCCAAAGCAACCTGGGATCAGAAAGCTGCAAAGGTGGCTTAAAGCCAGCTTTCTCCCTTCAGCCTGGGCTTTGTGCTCCCACCCCTGGGAAAGGTAAATCCTCCCACAACCTCTTGCTGAGCCAAACATCACAGATGCCATCTGCCTCCTTGCCTCCTGCCACAATGTCCCCAGCCAGCCCATCCCCCAGGAACAGTCTCACACTGAAAAGTCCTTGAGGCCACCCAACCCAGGCTGCTGCAGAACAAGGAATGACATCCCAGACGCAAAGACCCCTGATGAAAACACCCTGCTATCCACAGCTGGAAAGCATGTTTAGCTCAAATGCCCTAGAAAGCAATGGTCATGGGGGGAATACATGACAAGAGAGCTGGTCTTTCACACAGCTGGAACCCAACCCAGGAGGGGATTAGATAGTATCAGATCAATGACTGGCAGGGGGCAAGAAGGGCTGCAGCAAGAGCTCAGACAACAGGCCTATAGGGATGCATGCAGACGTTCCTGCAGCAAAGATGGACTAGCTATTTGTTTAGGGTGTGGGAACACCATGAAAATGGATGTAGGTGGTGATACTGATTCAGTTACTCTTGCTTTGCTCCCTGCTCCAGCTGAGGAGGCACAGGTTCCTGCCAGCACCTGCAGAAAGGGAGTCAAGCACTGTGGGAGCCATGGGTGGACCCGGCTCTCTTTGGCAATGCTATGGCTGGAGAAGGAGGGAGAGCACCGCATGCTAATTGTGAACACAGTTGGGATGGTCAGCCATTCTGGGGAATGGCAATGGAGGAAGATACCTAAAGCCTGGTCTAAACTACAGCGAAAAAAATCGATTTAAGATACACAACTCCAGCTTTGTGAATTGTGTAGCTGGAGTGGATGTATTGGAAATCAATTTGTTGTTCCATTCCTACTGTGGGAGGTTAACAGGAGAAAGTCTCCTGTTGACTTCAAGTACCAGGTTTGAAGGTGGAGCCCTGATCATTCATTTAGTGCGGCCCCACTAGGCGTGCTAAATCAAACCATGGAAGATTGACCACCAAAGTGTCCATCTTCCAGTAAGGGTAGATGCACCCTAAGAGGGACATAGTTCCTGATATGCTGGTGATTTGCACATGTTAAAGTTAGCTCAGGATAAACGGTGTAGATTTAGCCCCTTGCTAAAGTAAATGTGGCTTTTGCTTGAAGACTAAAAGCCAGAGACACAGTAACCGCTCACTGTCTAGGAAACAGAAAATTACTGTGCAATTCAGCCTTCTTTGTTCTTTGGTCATGCCTGTTGTATATTGCAGCCTGCTCAAAGACTCAGGCACATGCCGGGCTTAACTGCTGCAGACATAAAGCCTGGCCTTTGTGATGCCTGGGGTTGGATTACTTCAGGATACACCAGTTAACAAAGGAAAATGAGCAGGAGCTTTTCCCAGCTGTGATGAAGACTGGGCGGAAGTGTGGCCCAGTGAATCATACAATGCCGGCCAAACAATTGGAGGAACTCACTAGAGGAAATGACTAAATTCAGCCAGACAGGCAGCGCTAGAGAGGCCGTTTAAAATAAATAGCTGATGCACCAAAGCTAAACTGTAAAGATGAGAGGGAGGGGCTTAGGTCAAACGTCTGTGAACACAGGCTGGAGGCTGATAGCTATCCCCTGCTCCCTATAGAGATGAGCAGCACTTTAGCTGTGGGGTTATTGCCACAGATCTGGGATATTCAGCCAGGGCTGCTCCAGAAGGGACCTTGCCTGGTACCTGCAGACACTTCAGGGATGTGATCACAGTGTCAGTTGAAGGAGCATTTCCCAGTGCTACCTGACATGCATGCCAGCCCCTGGGGTACAGGGTCCAGTGGTCTCTGGCAGCAGGTTCCCCACAAGCAGTGTGGAGGGTAAGAGAAACAACAAAGGGCATTTGCATTGTCCCTAAATGCAAACAATGTGTCATGCTGGCAGGTGGCCACACTCATTGGCCTATGGTTCTAAGTGTCTGTGCTCACTCCGGTTGCTCTCAGAATGTGGGTCTGCTCTGAGAAGTGACAGTGGGGCTCCAGTCTACCCAATGCTAAAAGGCACAATTATAGACTGCTGGTCCTGCAAAGAGACCACAAGTGAGCTGGGCTCTTGCCTTTCCCTGTGCTAGGGGTCAGCCACCAAAATAGCAAGAAGAGCCATTTTTTTTGAATTTGGTAAAAAAAAAGTCAATAATTCAAGAGCCGCAATGTATGTGAATATGAAACTGTGCTTAATAAGTAACATCAAACCATACTTTCATTTGTAATATGATACATGTTTACTGTAGGATGTTCACAAACTTCTTACATAGTCTATCTCCTCATGTTTTACGTGTGTGTTTGTGTCACTGTCTTCCTGACTTTCATTCCTGAATCTTCTCTCTCTGGAGGGTGCTAGATTCGGAACAATTTTGGTTTTGTTTTTGAAATCACTGTACAGCTGCTCTGATACTTTGATAAAGCACTTTTATATATTTGCTATCCATGAACGATCGCCTGAGTTGCCACAGAAGTAGCCACGGTTATGCAACTTGGAGATTTCACCCATTTAGCGAACGTGTTCTCACTTTGCTCTGCTTTGCATAGCAGTTCCTCCACGGCTTTTTTCTAGAACAACAAGAAGTCTTGTGCCACCTTACAGACTAACAGATATTTTGGAGCGTAAGCTTTCGTGGGCAAAGACCTGCTTCATCAGATGCATGAGCTTTTTTCTAGCATCTCCAGCTGGATCCTGTTTGGCAAAAGTAGTGTGTTTTTTGAGAAAATGCCTCTTCTTTTTGTTGTGGTGGTGGTGAATTTCTCATTGCAAATAAGACATAAAGGAAGCCCAGCCGAACTCAATATAAATACAAAGGATTGGGTCCATTCTGTTTGAAATGCTCTGTTTTCATCTTGGATTTTCCTCTTTTGAAGCCATTCCAGCCCCACTTTAATTATGTCAAATTTACTTCATGTTTTTCAATTTTCTTTCTTAAAATGTGTGTTGCCCTTCACTGCAGGTACGCTGCAAGCTTCCTTTGCTTTTTCAAAATCAAGACTTTATTAGCAAAATGCTCAAAACACAGATACAGTAACATGTCCCACAATGCACTGCACATATAAAGGGGAGAGTTCTCCAGCCTTTCAAGATCACATCATTTGCTATTTAGATATGAGTTCTTCACTGTTGGGCGTTTAGATGCTCACCATTTATTGGAAATAACCAGGAGGCAGGAGGGGTTTTTTTTTTTCCCCCACTTTGCAATTATAGTGTTGGGAGCCACAAAGTGCTTAAGGAGCCACATGTGGCTCCGGAGCTGCAGGTTGAAGACCCTGTCCTATACTATCACCAGTCAGAAAGGTTCTGCAGTCTCTAGGTTCTACACTGAGGCAAGTCCTTTGTGCAGCAGGATTTTAGGCCCCAGTTCTGTTGATACAGTTGGAACAGACTGGTGCTCAGTCTTCCTGAGTTGTGCTGGATCCACACAACACATGAGTAAAATCTACTTTTCTCCCTGAAGTCAGCCAGGCCTGGGCAAGGCAAGTAAAATGGTTGCCTTAAGTCCTGCACCTTCAGAGCCCCACACTCCAATTGAATATAACATCCACTGCCCACTAGCCAGGCTCCACTGTCAGCGTGTTGCCTTGGGCCCTGCCCACCAGCTGGGCCCCGCTGGGCCAGCTCTGAAGTCAGTGCCATGAGACTGAATTCACACTTTCAGCAGAAGATGGGTGAGACAGGGAAGGCCTAGTCACTTTACAGACTGGAAGTGAACTTGCAGGCTTAGATATCGTTTCCATTACAGAGCAGATCTCTGGTTAGCATTCAAGGGATGTTTAGATGCGATAGTGCATCACTCTGAGGCTCTTCATCATCTCCTGTCTTTTTGAAACAATGGGGACAAATTAATCCATTTCCTAGCAACATGGAAATCAAAATTTTTTCCAAATGCCTTGGATGCAGAGAAAAGTCCTGCAGCCATTGAAGTAAAACCCAACCCCTCCACTGCAGCTCAGAGGAATAGAGAAATCCACTGTCAAGAGAGAAAGAGCTTTACTGCCTTGTGGGTTCAGCTAAGAAAACAATAAGCCTGCGGAGCGTAAACATTAGTCTGTTATCACACTCATTAGCTCACACTTCAAAGAACCCAACTGTGTTTATACAACTACAGGAGGGTTTCGGGAGTTTATTTTAAAATAGGAGCGGTAATAAACAGTACTTTCAGAAAAACAAACAAGAATACAACTGGTTCTGCCTTTCTTTTACAGAAGAGTCAAAACAGAGCTCTCTCTTCTGACTCTAGAATAAATGAGTTTGTTTCCTTTCAGCAGTTATCCCCTCTATAAAATGTATTGTTTAATAACCTTGATCTCCCTACACACAGTATCTGAATTTGATTCAAAGTTCCATACAGTTAAATGCTACCACATGCTATAAAGTCTCTGTACAGCCTTTGCTGTTAACTACAGTAAATTGGAATAAGAATTCAAAAGTCATGTGGCCAAGATATCCAAGCTAAATCCTTTTTCCAGCCTTGCTCTGTTCACAGTCCCCGAGCAACATAGTGGTCTGAAGTTTATAAATGATGCCATATACAATAGCACTGCAGCCTTTCAGTGGCACTGGAAACAGAATAAATATATCTTCCAAAACCAGCAACAGCTATTAAAGTCTTTCTGATCCTTCTTAATCCCTCATCAGCCTGGTTATACTTATTTATAAAACCCACAAAGGCCTAGACAAAAACTGAAGAAGAAAACCAGCCGTGTGTGTGAAAAATCCCTGTGCAGCGTAGGCTGATGTAATGATTTTGGCAGTTTCATGGGGTGGGCACAGCACTCTCAGGATAAGGAATGTTTTCCATTTCAAACAGTTTCCTGAAAGCGATAACTAAACATCCTTCAAAAACTCAAATGGGGAGCTTTTTGTTTTGATAGTGTATAGACTAGCAGGGCTTACTCTCTGTTACTATTCAAATGGGGAGCCCTGAGTTCATTTACATTTGCACCTTCCCTACATGCATTCCAGGAGCTGTATTGTTTATGAAGGGGTATCCCTGTACAAACGATTATATGACTCCAATTTGTCACATAATTCCATCCCCTTTTAAAGATAATAATGTTAATTTGTGTTGTGGTAACTGCCTGGAGGCCCAACCTTATTTTGCTAGGGACCATAAACCATCTAACTGAAGGATGGTCCCTGCTGTGAAGAGACTGCAATCTAAAATGCTCCATCGCCTCTTATTGCAGCAGGGGTCAACCATTTTGGTGGGGGGGGCACGCCAAGAATTTTGGTAAGTGGTCACATGCTACACTCTTCTGACCTGGAGCAGAGGTGTAGGTTCTGGGAGGGAGTTTGGGTGCAGACAAGAGCAGCGACCTGGTTCAGGGGTTGGGGTATGGAAGGGGGTGAAAGGTGCAGGCTTTGGCCCTGGCTGGGAGGATCTTACAAGAGGTGTCTGTCAGCTGGGAGCACAATGGGGCACTCGGGCAGGCAGACTGCACACCATGGTGGTCCGATGCCATTCAAAGCTGTTGGCTGCTTCTCTTTGGGAGGGCAACAGAGTTCCATGTGCTGCCTCTGTCTGCATGCACTGTTCCCGCAGTCCTCACTAGCCTGTTTCCAGCCAATGGGAGCTGTGAGCATGGGGGTGGGGGAGTAGGGTTGTTCTCCTCCCCACAAACAGCAGCCGGCTGTGCCATCTCAAGGAGCAGTGTAGTCGAGGCTGCGGCAGGCAGGCAGAGTGCCTGAGCTCCTCCTCTGTGGCTGCCATGATGTAGAAAAGGAGTGAACCTGTCATCCAGATTTCAACCAACTGATGTGTCAAGCTACTTCATGCCAACCTTCTCCTGGGTAGATCCGCATCTCATGCGGCTCTGGGCTCGTCTGGTTTTTTACAGCGTGCGGACGTGGAGGTTCCTTGGTAGAATAAAAGAGTCCATGCAGAGCACTGCTGACTCTGTCTTGTCTACAGCCTTGTGGTGTGTGAGAGAACTGATTGGCCTTGGCAGATTTAATGCAGGACATTAAATTTTCCCAGGGCTGGTCATGCGGCTGGGAGAAGGTGGTTGAGCTTTCTGCCTTGCAGTCTGCCCGAGGAGCAATGAGGTGTTTTCTTTGGGTCAGAACTGGCACAAGTCATTTCCTCAGCATGTCTCCGGGTTTCATACGACTTCGGGATTGTTCTTCCTGTATGAGTTTGTTTTCCTTTGGGCAGGCTCTGAAGACGGTGGGAATAGTTTACAGTCACTTTGCCATAGTGGAGTTGCTCGTTGTACTCTGGCACCTTATAGATTAACAGATTTATTGGAGCATAAATTTTCATGGGCAAAGACCCACCTCGTCAGATGTCTTTGCCCACTAGAGCTTATACTCCAATAAATGTTAGTCTATAACGTGCCACAGGACTTCTCGTTGCTTTTGCAGATACAGACTAACATGGCTACCTCTCTGATGCTTGTACTCTGGAGCTGCAAAAGCAAGGGTAGTTTCTCGGGACTGATAAAATATGCAGGTGCACTACCTCACTCGACAGGAATGGTGATGGACCAGGAATTCCTAAGGAGAAGTTTCTCCAAGGACTGTCCCAGTTTGTAATTACACATTACCGGAGGCAACTAGTGTGAAGATTCCAGAGGGTTGAAGGGGGTGGGGGACTGGCCACTTGCCCCTGCCTGCTTCACCCCTCCCTAGCCATGCCCCTTCCCCTTGCATCCTTGCTCTGCCTTGTCTCCCTGCTCTGCCCCTGCCCACCTCTTCCTGCAAGGCTCACAGGGAGTGCAGCGGGGGAGGGCAACACAGGACAGGTGTATGTGACCCTCGTGTACCTCCCATATGTCATCTTGGCACATTACCATCCTGATACACTGGCAAATTTCTTGTGAATCCTTCCAGCGTAAGGGCAAGGATGTTTGAAGGCAGCTTTGTCATGCAATGGACTGAAAAGAAGGCAGAAGAGACCATCTGAAAAGAGGAGTAGGATGTTAATGTGATTTGTTTCTTCAGTTTATTCTTACACTTTCCAGCACTAATGACTCTTTGGAAAGGTTTCAGAAATGCAGTTTATTTTAAAAAAGCAATTAGTGCTTATTCCTGCTAATGACTGAAGTACAAACAACTGATTCTTCTTCCATTCGACACCCACCTCTGACCCTGATTTCTGGCTTGGGATACAAACAGGAATAGCTCAGAGGGGAAAAAGCCAGTGGGAGAGATATTAAGATTCTGCACTAGTGTTAGAAATACAAATCATCTTTGAAGTATTCAAGGGCTGGGTTTTTTTTCCCCTCATGAGAGCAACAGCTTTCCCACTCAGAGTAAGGTCACGGTTGCTATTACTAGAACTGTACTATTATTCCGGCTGCTGGAAACTGGTATTTTTCCCCCATACAACCCACTGGGGATGTGCTAGTGGTATTATTTGATGATAAGCTTACTAAAGAGGGGAAAATATAAAATCAGAGTGCATTAAAAAGAAAGAGTTTGACATAATTACAATCCCGCTGTGAAAGTGTTGATCAGGAAAATACAAAAACAGAGCTAACAGAAATATATCAAACACCAGTTCCATACTGAATAGTAACAGAGAGATAGCCATGCTAGTCTATATACTATCAAAACAAAAAAGCAGTCCAGTAGCACTTTAAAGACTAACAAAAGAATTTATTAGGTGATGAGCTTTCATGGGACAGACCCACTTCTTCAGATCTGAAGTGAAGTGGGTCTGTCCCATGAAAGCTCATCACCTAATACATTATTTTGTTAGTCTTTAAAGTGCTACTGGACTGCTTTTTTGTTTTGACAGTTCCATACTGTGTGCAGGAACTTTGTTTTAATCTAAATGAAGTATGTAGAGAAATGAGGAGACTATGGTATAAAAAGAGGACTCTACTCTTGTTCCTCTTGTGTATCGATTTTCATGTCTTCGTTGTGTTTCCCCATATTACTACTGATTCCCTCCACAATGCCTTATTGCAGGAGATTCTCCTATGCTGAGTCAGCAACATCTGCCCAAACATTTACTAGCTGAATGATAGGAAGGGCTGAGTTCCTGACTCTCTCCTGGGGGAGTGGTTCATCAGTAATTCAGAGGAAAGAGTGCCACCTGCTGAATCGGCACAACTTGTTGTAGTACTGAGAAATTTCCAGAGGTCCCCAAGCTGATTAGACTGTGCAGCCTGGAAAGCTCAAAGCCAGAGGTAGTTTATCAAGCTGTGATCCATATATACAGTTGTGGGGCTGATATAGTCCTTTATCTGAGTTCGGTCTCAAGGAGACAGTTAGTTTGTTTTTGTCAGATGAACAACCAAAGAAATCATTTCTTGAAATTTAACAGATGTTAGTCTTGAGAAAAGAAAACTGGGGAAAAGCGGACCCAGTAACAGTCTTCCAAGATAGTAAGGGATGCTGTATGGATGTTGGCAATAGTTATTCTCCATGCTCATTGCAGGTAGGATAAGAAGTAATCAGTTTAATTTGCAGCAAGGAAGATTTAGGTTAGGCATTAGGAAAAGCTTTCTAATGAAAAAGATAGCTAAGTGGGGAGAACATTTATCAAGGGAGATTATAGACTACTTATCCTTGGAAGTTTTTATGACTTGTCAGGTTTCCTTGGCGCTGCCTCAGCATAGGAGTGGCTGGAGTGGATGAACTAGATGACCTTTCAAAGTTTCTTCCAGCCCTCTCCCTACTTAAACCCTTATACGCGGAGTGGAGAATAGGTAGTCTACAAGTCTCCTCCACTCCACTCCGTCTTGAGACAAAACTTTTAGATGGCTCCAGTTGTTGTCCTTCAATCTACCTCATGGTCCGTTCCTTGTCGGGGTGAGGCAGCTTGTGTGTTTCAATGACCCGGAGAGCTATGCCAGTGGGAGCTACAGCTCCTGGAAGGATCACCCAAATTGGACAGGTCAAAGGGTAGAGACCAGACAAATTTGGATCACCTCTCCCAGAAGTAAAAGGGGTCAGTTTACGGTTAACAACCCTATCCCTAAAAAAACAAAAGTTGCAGAAACATCTACAAAGACCTCTACAACTTCCGGCCCTACATTTCTATAATTCTAAATTAAATACATGCAAATTAGACTAGCAAAGCTTGAGGCTGCCTGCTTAATAGACTAGCAGTCCTCCTCCGCCTCCTGAGTTTCCTGGAGAAAGTGAGAAATAGTAATTTAAAACACAAAGTCCAAACAAACATTCTAGAATTCGAAGACATTTCAGCCTCAAAATCTGTGGTCAGGTCTGCACATTCCATTTAGCTACACATGCAGAGAACAGAAAGCCCAGTCCCCAGTGCAGTAGGGTCTCAAGATTCACAAACTTAATGTTTGCGAATTCCATTAGTCATGAGCAGCCAAGCAGACGCTTCCCCTGGGGCTCTGAGCCGGAGCGCCGGCAGCCCCTGCTTCCCGGGGGCTCTAGGGCATGGAGTGCTGGCAGCTGCCACTTCCCCAGGGCTCTGGGCAGGAGTGCTGGCAGCCACTGTTTCCCCAAGAGCCCTGGGCAGGAGAGCCAGCAGCTGCCACTTCCCCCAGGCCCCAGAGAGCCCCAGCAGCTGGGCTCTAGGCGGGAGCCATAATGGTGAAATTCAAGATTCGTGAGGGTTCTCAGCACAGAACCCTCGCAAATGTTGAGACCCTTCTGTACAGATTCATCCATCCAAAAATGTCACAGTACAGGTGAATCATTGCACCTTCCCAGCAACCACAACATGCCTTTACAGCTCTAGGATTCTCATTTTGACTAATCTTGCACATCAGAGCAGAACCTTAACTTTTTAAATGGTCGCCCATTGTCCCAAAAATCCTTTACTTCATTCACCCCTATGGAATTCCCTTAATCCCTGTCGTTCCAGATCGGGAGTCAATTGCTCAGATAACATATTTACAATTACGCAAACCAAGAGAGTTTTCTAGGATACGTTGAAGATCTGCCCCAGTGCTTTATTCTGCAAACCTTCAAAAGAAAATATATATTTTGTGCCTATCCTTTATGAGGTCATTGGTGTCTAGGGATACAGTTCAACCATCCAGAACCAAAACATGTGTCTAAAATTTTAATGTGCGTCAAAGATCCAGAAAGAGAGGGAATAAAAATATTCAAGAGACTATCTCAGCAATGGTGGAGGGAAGAGGGGTTAAATACATAAAAAAAGAGTTTTATACTTGTTTTTCCAGGTATTTAAAATAAATTATAATTTAAACAAATCAGCAATGATGAGATGAGGATCTGGAGGGAGTGGAAGCAGATTTGGGTCTATAGTTAGCAATACACCTCTTGGTAAAGAATAGCTGAGATATGCCTAGAAATAATAGAAATTTCACTTCAGATTTAGTTTTGCTTTAAACATGTAGGTATCTCAGACTCCAAGGATCATCTCCTTCTCCAAGCTGGCACTGCAGCATTTAGTATAAAACCAGTTTTCTTCCTGCAATCTGTTATTCACAATAGCAAAACAAAATTTACTAATTTGGACACAGTCATCTCCAACTGCATTTCTAGCACACCTGTTTCCAGTTCTGAGGTTCCCAGTGTGGGTCTAATCTTTCTAATCACAAGTGGTCCTACCTCTAATGTCTCAGGGTGTCTTCCTTTTGCATGCCAAAAACATCTGTCAATCTGAAGGGAGAAGATCTTTCTGGAAATTGAAAGCTACCATGAGCCTCCGTCTTCAGAGAGAGAATGATGGCATGGAGCTTTTTCAGCCTTCAGAGGTTCTTGCATAGAACCCGATCCTCGCTTAATGATGAAAAAGAAAAATTAGCTTCCTAAATCCCAATATGGCTACCCATCTGCAATGACCCAACACATTATCGGATGCTTTCAGCATCAGGAGCAGCGTCAAACAAGGATGCGTCCTTGCTCCGACATTGTTCGGGATCTTCTTCGCACTCCTCCTTAAACACGCCTTTGGATCTTCAACAGAGGGCATCTTTTTGCACACAAGATCTGATGGCAAACTGTTTAATCTTGCAAGGCCGAAAACTAAATCTAAGGTGCGGGAAGTCCTCATCAGAGATATGCTGTTCGCAGATGACACTGCTGTCATGTCACACACAGAAGACCAGCTTCAGAAGCTGCTGGATCGGTTCTCCAAAGTATGCAAGGACTTTGGGCTCTCCATCAGCCTAAAGAAGACAAATGTACTTGCTCAGGACGTTGCTGATTCTCCATCAATCAGCATTGACAACTATACGTTAGAGGTAGTCCACGAGTTCGTTTACCTCGGGTCCACCATCACTGACACCCTGTCCTTGGAGTCTGAGCTAAATAGGAGGATCGGTAAAGCAGCCACAACTCTGTCCAGACTCAGTGGGAGAGTGAGGAATAACAACAAGCTGTACACTCACACCAAAATGCAAGTCTACAGAGCCTGTATCCTCAGCACCCTCCTTTACGGCAGCGAGACTTAGACCCTGTATGCCCACCAGGAAAAGAGGCTGAACGTCTTCCACTTGCGCTGCCTCAGGTGCATCCTTGGAATATTGTGAAAGGACAGAGCATCCAACACTACTGTCCTTGAGCAAGCTGGAATCCCAACTATGCACAGCCTCCTCAGGCAGCAGCAGCTCCACTGGCTTGGCCACGTCCACATGATGAATGATGGAAGGATCCCAAAAGACATCCTGTATGGCGAGCTAGCCTCTGGCAAAAGACCTCCCGGACGCCCCCAGCTGCGCTAAAAAGATGTTTGCAAGAGAGACCTCAGGGAAGTAGACATCAAGCCAGACAGCTGGGAGGAGCTGGCAGACGATCGCAGCAGATGGAGGCAGGAACTATACAAGGGCCTTCAGAAGGGTGAGTTGAGGATCAGACAGCTAGCAAAGGAGAAGTGAGCCCACAGAAAGCACAGCAAGGACCTGCCAGACACCCATTACATATGCAACAGATGCAGCAAGGACTGTCACTCTCATGTGGGTCTTCACAGTCACAGCCAATGCTGCAAATGAGGATGCCAAACGGAACTACGAAAGGTGCGATCCATAGTCTACATAGACTGAAGGATGCTACTACTACTACTGGTGCAACTGTCACCTTCTCTCAGGGTATACTTACTGGAAGATTGACCCAGTCAGGGTTCAATGTCACATGCCTAATGGGAATGCATGGAATCAAACTATCAGGGCTCGACAGTCAACCCTGGTATTCCTCATTATCATGAGGAGTAAGGGAGGTCGATGGGAGAGCTTCTTCCATCAACCCCCCTCTGTGAGGATGGCCTGATAAGTCGATCTTAGATATTGTTGATTCCAGCTAGGCAATTGTCTTGGCTGGAATTCCGTATCTAGGATTGACTTTCATGTCTAGTGTTGACCTGAGCCCAGAGTCTCTTGTGAAGTGGCAAGCCAAAGAGCACTAGAGATTATCTGAAGTGTATATACCCATTGTTGTGGTCACAGTAAAAAGCAATCACATTTCTTCGTCGTGTTATAGGCAGAACGGAGGCACTGAATGGAGCCAGTCCAATTTCTTAATGTTGCATTTCCCTCTGGGAAATGCTGTGGGTACCCTGCCATATCATGATCATGATGTGGTCTTCCATTAAAAGTCTTCCATATTTCATTTGATAATTCATGATTTCTTGCACTCCTACCACCCGGGTTTCCTGGTGATGGAGAAGCTTTGATTTGAAGCCGTTGCAATGGGAAGAAATGTATTTTCTGAAATAAAAAGAAAAATCAAAGTAAGGCAAAGCCAATAAGCTCTCATACTCTAAGTACTGCAGAATCATAGATGTTAGGGTGATGACTTCACTAGGTCCATAGCACTATTTTGAAATAGTGCTGTTGGAGCCCATTATGGCCTATTTTGAAATAGACAGTATTCCTCAGGGAATGAGGTTTACCACAATTAAAATAACTCATCCATTATTTTGAATGTATTTTGAAATAGTGTGTGCATCATTTAGAAAATGCCAAAGTTATGTCAGAATAACTGTTGTTGTTTCGAGATAACTTGGCCGGGTAGACACAGGCAATGTGACGACTCTCACAAAAAGCCTTTAGGCTAAGACTGACTTTGTTACGTGACGTGTTCTTTCTTGGGAACCACGTCTTCCTTTGAGAGAAGCTGCAATATGGTACCACTGGATTTTCTCCAACTCTGCCTACCTGTTTACTGAACCATTACGTTTCTAAGGCCTCTGCTCCCAGAAGTGACAGACACTTTGTTTATGGTCTGAGTGGATTTTACAGATGAGCTATATATGCTGTGTGCTTCCTCATGGAGAATAAAGTGTTTTGCTCTTTTATTCTCCTGAATAAAGGTATTTAGAGCCCTTTGTGCATCGAATCATAATAGTGAGATATGGCAATGACCAGGTAAGTGTCTTCTAGAAAATGGAAACATTTTGTAATCCCCCCCAAAAGTTAGTGTCTTTCTCCACCCGCCTCGTTTGTACCTTCCCCACCCATGTTTGTAGAGTTGGGAACTGAGTCCATGCAGGGTGATTAGGTGGCTTCCCTTGAAAGCTATTATATTTCTGCCTGTGCCAGCCTCTTGGGTTCTGCCCAGCTATATACTTGTGCTAATTAGGTCTATGAATCATTTTCAGTGCTTTGTGGGTTTGGGCTTTCACAATAAAGTATAAACATACCTTGTGAGAGGTGGCCCATAATTGGATTAAACAGTTGGGTCTTAACATAAGTATTTTAATACGCGAGTCTTAGTATGTGACTCCACCCTTATGGAAAAATATTATAGGTTGTAATAATGATTACAGCAATAGCATTCTACAGAAATTACTCTACAATTTTGTAAAAGAAATGCTCATTAATACCAAAGGAGTTAACTTCCTTTTAAATTGAATAAGGTAGTTAAAAAAACGACCCTTTGGCAAATTTCTCATTTTTGTATTCAACCCTGAAAGAACTTCCCTATCTCAAAGTTAAAATTACACACTCATGCACCATGTAATTTAATTGACGACATTAACAGAAATCTTAACTCCTCAGGCCTGGGAGGTAGAAAATTAGACATGGCCACTTCTGGTTTGTGGGTGCACATGTGCACATTATGTTGACCCTGTGCTTTGCCCTGGGGAGCAGGATGCTTGCCAAATGCAATACCTTTTGGTATCTCAAACGTGGAGCTCAAGTAAGGCATAGAAAGCGGAGAAATCTAGCTCCCAAAGATTTGCTGTTGTAGTCTCCCAGCAGAGCACTTTCCGTTCTGGTTTCTGAACTCTTCTCTGTATTTTCTCCCAAAGGAAAGACTTTTTTGTCCAGGGGGTAGTTTTGTATTCTTCACAGGCTATGTGGTAAGTTTTCAATGCAGCAGAGTCCAAAACTCAAGGGAGAAACACTCAGGTGATAAAGCTACACTAGAATCCAGTTGCATGAATGGAGCAGAACCACAGTGATGCTCTCAGAAGACAGAGGTGGTATTGTACAGCTAGAATGGAGGATGGAGAGTAGGGAAAAGCTTAGGGCTGGGCTGGGATTCAGTTGCTGGGGAGGTAAATTGCATACCAGGGTAAAAGAGGAGGAGTTTTAAAGAGTCAGCTGGTTGGGAGTCTGAACAGGAAAGGACAAATCAATTATTCAATAAACTATTTTTATTTTTAAAACCAAGAGACAGTTCTTCTGCTTGAGAACACATGCATAAAAGGGAAAGTGTATTTCAGAAAAAAGATGTCATTTTAAAACACACCTGCTTTGATGAAGTGTGAGGCCTGGCAGATTTGCAAGTAATATATGGAACTTTAGTTATATTTTGCTTTGACTCATTGGTGAACTTGATGTGTTTGGAGTAAGCATTAAAAAAATCCCAAAATTAAAAATGGGGCTGCTGCTTACTTGAGCAGACAGGATTTTCCAAGCTCTACAATACCAGCCAGCCCAGTCTAGGATCTGTTTTATTGCTGATCATTTTAATTTTGTATGGGCTGTGGTGTGGGGCATTTACCAAAGGATTGGTTGAAGTTTAACAGAGAGGTAGCTGTGTTAGACTGTATCCTAACCAAACAAGAAAAGCAGTCATGTAGCACTTATTTGGTTAGTCTTTAAAGTGCTACATGACTACTTTTTTGTTTGGTTAATGTTCAGTTACCAAGTTCTACTACACACAACAGTGGCTTATCCCAGACTTGCTGTAGTGGGCAATCCTTTATGGGAAGGTCGGAGCACCACCTTCTGTTGGAGCCCTGCTGTTTGAGATATGCAACAACAGACCAAAGGGGAACGAGGCTGGGGAAGACTAAGAAGAAAAGTGCAGAGAGAAGCTAGCCTGAGACTCCAGCTAGTAGAAGCCAAACCAAAACCTTTGGTCTTCTAGACAGTTGGGGAACTTTCTACAGTTATGACAGGGACTCTCTCTACCATGTGCTGATTGACTGTTTGCACCAACTCTCTCCCCACCTCACCATCTCTTCACCTCTGCTTCACTCCACACCTGTCCCCCTTGTCCCTTGGTCTGTGCCCATCACAGCCACTCCTTCCCTTTTCTTTTCACTTACCAGATCCCCTCCTGTCTCAACTCCCCTGCCACCCCATAAAATGACCTTTGCTCTCATCACTTAGTTGACTCTGCTTGTGTACCACCATTCCCCTCCTGCCCCAGTGTCTGTCTTGTCTACTTAAACTGTAAGATGCTGAGGGCAGGAACTATCTGTCAATGTTTGTACAGCCCCTGGCACAATGGGCTCCCACAGAGGGAGCACAAGGAAACAATGAGACTGTACGGGTCAGCATGACAGGCAGTAGTCTCAGCACACCATCAGTCCAAGCTGGCTGCTTGCTGCAGACGCCATGGCAAAGTCGCATTTTAAGGATGACAATAAGATTAGCACTGGGGATATTTACAGCCTGGTGTTTTTCACACCTTTCCAATGATTGCTGCTAATATTTTAATGAAGCTACCACAAAAAAATTCTCCTTTTCCACCTGTAGCCTTAGCCCGCCCTCGCACTTCCTACACTTGCAGAGAGGAGTGGGGATCCAATGGGACCGCTCCTTAACTTCCATGTAAACAAAACCCCTAACTAACCATACAGGGTGGTTTGTGCAATGTGACTACTTTATCCCAGACCACAGCACTCAACATGTTGAGTGTACAATACAGTGTCCTATTCAGCTAATAAAATGGTAATTTTGGGGCCAAGGCCCTGTACTCACTTTTGAAGACATCCCTGACATTTGTCATCTGATGAGTTTCAAGTGTATTTTTGAGGCTGCAAACTAGTAGTATTGATTATTTCACATGTTTTTAGGGCACTGCCTAAAGATGTTTGAATGTTGACAGCGGACTTTGGTTTTTTAGGGTTACCATATAAAAAAAAGAGGAAACCCCTGAGAGGGAGTGTATCTGTATCAGTGTCTGCCGACTCATGTTGTATTAATGTGTTGCAGTATTTATAGTACATTAACACAATATGGCTATGTCTACACGTGCACGCTACATCAAAATAGCTTATTTCGATGTAGCAACATCGAAATAGTCTATTTCGATGAATAACGTCTACACGTCCTCAAGGGCTGGCAACGTCGACGTTCAACTTCGACGTTGGGCAGCACGACATCGAAATAGGTGCTGCGAGGGAACGTCTACGTGCCAAAGTAGCACACATCGAAATAAGGGTGCCAGGAACAGCTGCAGACAGGGTCACAGGGCGGACTCAACAGCAAGCCGCTCCCTTAAAGGGCCCCTCCCAGACACAGTTGCACTAAACAACACAAGATCCACAGAGCCGACAACTGGTTGCAGACCCTGTGCATGCAGCATGGATCCCCAGCTGCAGCAGCAGCAGCCAGAAGCCCTGGGCTAAGGGCTGCTGCCCACGGTGACCATAGAGCCCCGCAGGGGCTGGAGAGAGAGCGTCTCTCAACCCCTCAGCTGATGGCCGCCATGGCGGACACTGCTATTTCGATGTTGCGGGATGCGGATCGTCTACACGTGCCCTACTTCGACGTTCAACTTCGAAGTAGGGCACTATTCCCATCCCCTCATGGGGTTAGCGACTTTGACGTCTCGCCGCCTAACATCGATTTCAACTTCAAAGTAGCGCGCAACACGTGTAGCCGTGACGGGCGCTATTTTGAAGTTGGCGCCGCTACTTCGAAGTAGCGTGCACGTGTAGACGCGGCTTATGAGTTGGTAGATACTGATAACACCCTTTTTCAAGGGTGTCCTCTTTTTGAAAGGTCAAATATGGTAACCCTGGCTTTTTGCCTTATACTCATTGAACCTCTGTTGTCTGGAACCCTCAGGACTTGACTGGCACCAGACAAGAGAATTTTCTGGCCAATGGGAAGTCATTATTGTCTAGCACATTGCCAACACTTGCACTGCTTCCTGGGCTCTTAGAAGACATTTGGGTGTAAATTACAGCTAAACAACAGCACAGAACACTGACAGCCAGGACTGGTGGCTGAAAAACTTTATGGGACCATGGCAAACTCAGCAACACGTATGATAAGTGGTCATCCGGCTCATTAAAATCATGCCAGATTACAGAGTTTGGTGGCCAAGAGAGTTCCGGATTAGAGAGGCTCAACCTGTATTTCAATTGTAAGCTCTTGGAGGCAGAGGTGTCTATTTGTTCTGTATTTGGTATTTGACAGCGAGAGGGGCTCAGTCAGGCTAGGGTGCATTATCATCCTTGGGGCCAGGGCACTGATCCAAAGATTTTCAGCTAATTTCAACGTGCTTAGGACCAAAGGCAGGTAAATTGCAAGTCACCCAATCCGTATTAATGAAACAGATTACCACAGACCAGAAAAGAACAAAATACACTCATCCCTCACTATCCGAGCACAATTGGTCCCCAAACTTTCTGTTTGTAGGCAAAAACTCGTAAGAGGGACACTAAATTACCATTAAAATACATGTGAAAGTGCCTGACTGGTTCCTAATGCTCCAAACTCAGTGGAGCGGCAGCATGTGCGCTGCTTTGGAAAGGTGAGTGAACCTTGGGTGCGGGGGTTGGAAGGGTTAAAGGTTGGGGGCAGTTTGGGGCCTTGAGTGGGAGGGAGGGTTAAAACCTGCAGACGGCTCCTGTGGAGGAGGTGGTGGCTTGTTCCTCCCCGCTGCAACTGGGGAGGGGTGTGTGCAATGGGCAGGGAGGTTCAGAAGGGCATTGGGTGGGTGTTGGGAGCAGGCTGGCGGGAGGTTGCACAGGGAGCTGTAGGCTGGGGGAATGATGGGACGGGGCAGGACAGGGCAGTGCAGGGTGGGGCAGGGTGGGGGTTGTGCAGGGAGCCACCGCAGGTGGACTGTTGGCATCGGGCTATGCGGGACTCAGGATCTCTCCGCGCCCTTGCCAGGGACCCCCGTGGCCAGCTCAGCTCCAGCCGCAGGGCTGCAGAGCTCCCCACGCCCCAGCCAGGGACCCCCACAGCTGGCTCAGCTCCAGCTGAGGGGCTGCGGGTCTCCCCACATCCTGGCCAGGGACCCCACAGCCCACTCATATGCGTGGGGGAAGTTCACGCAGATAGTGAACAGTGGTAAGTATATGCATACCTCGTTTTAGCGAGTACTTGTGAGTGGAATACTCGTTAAACGAGGGATGAGTGTACACTGAAACCATGTCCAATATCACTCATAGGCTACGTCTACACTATCCAAAAACTTCGAAATGGCCATGCACATTCCCATCTGCTCATAGGAATAAGGGGACTTTGAAGTAGGCGGGGTCCTTTTGAAAAGGAGCCCTGTTGGGACGAGACGCGTGGCAGTGAGGTGCATCAATTTCGAAGCACCGCTGCCGCCCTCATGCTAATGAGGCGCTGAATATGTATTTCAGCACTTCATTAGTAAACTTCGAAATGGCCATTTGCATGGCTATTTCGAAGTTTTTGGATAGTGTAGACACGGCCATACATTGAAATCCAGCCGCGGAAAAGAGACTTATGCTGGGTGTTCTCAACACTTTTCTGAACAGAATAACTCTCTGAACAGTTCCTACCTCTCCTGTTGCTTTCAGTGTCCATGCAGTCACTAGGGAAAGAAAGCACAGGCCCTGATGCCCTCTGTTGGCCACACTAGGCCACAGCATGGTATATGCAGGACAACAATAGATGGGAGGGGATGGGGTGAATAGTTCAGAAGGGCTGAGTGCTTGTGTTCGCAGGTTTGCCACTTTGTTTTACTTTGTTCCTCTTCTTTTGTTGCACTGCTTTGCCCAGGTCATTCTATTTAAAAGGCCACTGAAAACACCAAACCTGTTTTGAAACTATTACAAAGCTCAAATTAGCTTCAAGCTTTAGGCTTAAAACTAGATCTATGGCCTAAGTAGCCACACAGCTCGGAAAAGGAGCTGAATTTCAGTGCTATGTGGTTTGATTTTTCAGGCCCATTTCATTTACATACTAGATTTAAAAATAAAATATTTGAAATTCAAGTTTGTTCTAAGAAACATCTGAGTTCAAGGTTCTTTCTGACACCACCAGCTCCCTTCCAATACCTGAGGCAGTAACAGAGCCACTGAGGACCTGATCCTACATCCATTAAAATGAAAATCATTCTTTACATAGGCTGTATGGGGAACTGGATCAGTGTCCCAAAACACAGCAATTCTCTGCTTGAGATCATCTCCACTGTCAGGAAGTCACAAGTCCAAACTCAGTACTGAGTGGAAGTTTCATTAGTTTTTGAAAATTTGTAACAGGATCAGGCCAACAGACCCTGATAGGAAGGGAGAAAAGGCAGCTCAGGGCAGCATCCCGAGCTAGGGAAACAGCTAGTGTGGCAACACAGGTGAAATCACTGCAATCAAGTAATGAGAGCCAGCTGACCTGACTGCTGGTGCAATGGCAAAGTTTAAAAGCCACCCCAGTCATGCAAGGAGTAGTAGCAATAGGAAAAGCAGCAGAGAAGGAGATAAGGCAAAGACACAGCAGATAAGAGGAGTACCTGGGCTGCCTTCCTCCCACCAAAGCTGACAGCCTGGCTATGGCTAAAGGAGGGAAAGAGACTGATAAACCAGCCAGAGGTGGGTTCAGCCTAAGCCCTCCAACCACAGGGAGAGGTGTGGGGCCCAAGCAGGACAAGGGGGCACCTTGCACTAGTGTAAATACATTGGCAGGTTTTTAATCCACACATTTGATACAGCTGATTTAAACAGTATATTAAAACTGACAAAACATCTCCCTTGTAGGGCAAAGAGGCCTGGTTTCTACCCCCCCATTTGGCTATGACAGAACATAATAAGAGTCAGAACATATTTCTAAAGGCAGTTCATTTCTCCCTTTGGAACATCTGACCATCCTTAATTTTGCAGGAAAAGCTCACACACTTCTTACACTTAAATCAGGCTGGAGGCTAACGGATAACTGAATGTCTCCCACTTCTTTTATACTGAATATGGGGTGACAATAGACCTTTGCTACAGAGCTCACAATCTCAATTGAGATCAAATCTCACACACGCTCTATCAGTAGCTGATTTAGAGTGTAATTTTAGTCTCCAGAGTCATGATGTGTTAGAGTCCTTGACATGCTGAAAACCCAAGAAATCTCTCAGCCATTCAGGAAGGGGTTGGGTCTAGGAATGAAGAGAGAATGAAATGTTGATGGGTGAATTATTTATATTGTGCTGGGACATTTTTACAATTGTCCTTTGTCAAAAAGTCTGATAGAATTTATTACAAAACCAAACATGTCAGGGGTTTTAAATCATCTCAGGAAGTTCAACAGCAAATCATGTCCTTGATAGTGATAGCCTAGGTCAAAAAACACAACAGAAATGTTTTCAGTTAAATTCTCCAGGTTTTTAGAGTAATTTCCACAGAAATCTACCAAATGCATACAACATTCTGTTGCTTTCATCACTATTTAATTCTGCAGAAGCTACAGACCACAAATACAATTTTCCTGGAGTCTACCTTAGTAGATTCAGAGCCTGTGCTGGCTGGCACTGAAATCAATGCTGCAAAACAAAGTTGGCCTCAGGGCTACTGAGTTCTACCTTTTCACATGATTCAGATCATGTTTATCAAAGGAAATAATGCAGGGACCTTTCCATTACAACTGATAATTTTTAGACTATCACTTTCATCCCTACTGAATTTCACAGGGTGTAAACCCACACATTTGTGTAGAAATGTAATAGAAAGTATAAAGCCATTAAATAGCACTTTCTAATAAGTTCTACAGGATAGCACAAAAATATCCCAACACTCTGTATAAAAGCTGTTTTCCATTAAATTCTGGTGTGTTTTCCCATTAGGAACTGGAAAGACTAGAATTCTTGAACAAGTGAAGGGAGGCGACCATCTAACTCATTTGGGCCCCTTTGATGGATTAAAGTTTCAAACTCACAGGCACAGGTCAGATGTATTTGGTTCTAGGAATATTGTATCTTTTTGTGCATTGATACAGTACTTGCATCTGCCCGTGCAATTTCAAAGTACACACTTCAAAAACTAACCATCCTCTGTTACTGTCACGTTAGAAAACAAAGGTCTGTAGGCTGGGATGGAACTGGATCAAAAAGCCTCATGGGAGACAGAACAGATGTGTAGCTCACACTGAAAAACCCACCCGAGCTGTTATGATCGCTATTAACTGACTCCTTTCGCCTCCCCACCACTGTTTTGATGTCATGTGCTTGTTGAAAAGTGAGCCTTCCTTGTAAAAGCTTTCAGTTATTTTCCTCTGGGGGGTTATTTTTGCTGGCAGAGCCAGACACACTCTTTGTTTGGAAAACTTTGAAAAACAATCTGTTGTAACTTTGTAAAAACTGTACTTAGCTCCACTTGGATATGTAACTTGGCCATTGCAGTACATGGTGGGTGGCTGAAGGGGCACAGCCTTGCAATGCATAAATCATGATCATGTGCCAAAAGGCTCGCATAGGCTGTGTCTACACTACTCCTCCCTTTTGGAAGGGGCATGTAGATGCAGCAGATCAAAAATGCTAATGAGGTGCTGAAATGAATATTCAGTGCCTCATTTGCATAATTACAGCCACTCACCACAGCAAAAGTGCTGCTTTCAATATATAAAATAGCTGTATAGCCAGGATTCCTTCAAAAGGGTGCCCTGATTTCAAAAGCAACCTTCTTCCCAAAAAAATTTGGGAAGAAGGGTGCTTTCAAAATTGGGACACCTTTCACAGGAGCCCTGGCTACACAGCTATTTTTAGTTTGAAATCAGCACTTTTGATGGGCTGGGTGGCTGCCATTATGCAAATGGAGCATTAAATGTTCATATCAGCACCTAATTACAGCCATCTGAAAATGCAAATTTACATGTCAGTTCTGAAAGGGAGGGGCAGTGTAACCATGATCATAATGGGTACCCTTGGCCAAGAAGCCCACACCTTATTGTTGTACCGTAGGCTTATGGTAATGGAAAAGGGGAGACTGCTATAGTTCAGGTAAGTAGCAAATATGTTCTGACAATTAACAGCAGTGTAAATTTTAGTCCTTTTGTTCAACATTGATGTTATGCAAAGTCATGACGTATGGCAGCTACCTGGGGAGCAGACAACCCAATGTGTCTTCAGTGTGCTACACACAAATGCTAAGATGATTTGGTACTTTGCATTCCGTACATAAAGGAAAGAAAACTTCTACACATTATCTGAACTAGGCTGGTCGACCAGATGATATAAGGACTTAATTGACCCTATCAGCCCAGGGCTGCTAAAAGGGGCATGGGAAGAAAGGATGGATGGAGGAGCTAATGAATAACCAAAGAAATAAAGTCTCGCTGGTGCCTAGGTGTACGGAGGCCTCGGAGATCTCTGTTCCCTTCAGGTCCTGCTGAGAGGGCCTAAAGCTCAGCAAATACTGTAACTAGGCAAGAGCACAGGAGTCTGTGGTGCCAATGGAGAAGGGAAATAGAAACAGAGTTATGCTATGAGCACAGCTGGTGGCGTCGACGTCGTTTCTGCAGGGAAGATGATGAGGGCAGAGCACTTATACAAGGAAGTACTGGAATCATAGGCACCTGCTGCAGACTAGAGTGTGAAAGTGTGGACACCAAAATGCAACCGGATCAGGATCCTAAAGTGCATCCTTGGCTTAGATGGGAGAGTGTGCATGTCTATACTTGTGTACATGGGCAGTAGTACAGCTCTCTCTAGAATGAGAATGTGATTATGCTTTGAGTCCACTGCCCTGTACATGTTCATTTAGCACAGGATGCAAAAATATAACAGTAGCACAGGAAATGAACAAACCTTGAGGAATTCTCTCTTTCCAGAGATGTTGGCTTAAACACCGGAAAATAAAATTTTAATTTAGCACCTGAGCTTCAGATCATGGTAAGTGCAGGTAGCAATTGATTTGTTTCTAAATTGCCTTTACGGCACTAACTTTGACAAAGATATGAATCACACATTCGTTTAGGTATACCAAGGGCTGTGAGTGGGTCCATGGGAAGATGGTTAGAAAGGAAACTTTGCTGGAGATTGTGGAGTAGAATTGGAGAATTGATTTTGATCGATTTTGTAACCCTTAACTTAGAGGCTTTCGGCTTATGCCTAAGGGGTCCACAGACAGCTGTCATTAGCGCAGAATATTGTTTTTCAACCTATGGCCCTGTCCCCAGAGGGCCCCACAGACTAGATCTAAAATTTCCAAATGGGTGTGCCTCTGCATTCAAAACGTTGAGGGCCTGCAAATGAAAGAAGCCTGAGAGCCACTCCTTTAACTGACTTGCAGTGACACTGATACTGATATGACAGGGTTATTACAATGAGCCTAACATCAAGATAAAACCTAGAGCTAACATGGCATGATCTGTAACTCAACAATGACATGACCAAGAGATTTGTGAATATGGAAGGAGGGTGAGCTGGACTCTCAGTTGAGGAATGATTACACTATAAATCATTCACTAATTTTAGTGAAGAAGGCCATGGGCAGAAGTCAATTTTCTGCCGGGATTGATTAGGAGAGACTGGCCTGGGAATAACTCACTAGCTTCATTGTCTCTCATGTGGGGTTTCAGATTGGTGCTAAAAAAATAAACTCTATAGCTGGTATGGGGTTGATTTCTTATAGCATTAAGCCTGCTTCTGACCAAACAATTCCCCTTCAAATATCTTTAGAGCCAGAGAAGAGCCTTTTTTTCTTTTTTTTTTTTGGCTTGGAATCATCCCAGAACAATACTGCTGCCTTTCTGTCCATAAATCCTTTTGTATTTACTCTGCAGCTGTTTTTAGCATGAAAAAGTCTTGCGGTGTTTTTGTTTTGTTTTAAATAGGACAATGAAAATAGCAGCAGACTGCTGAATATCAAGACACCAATGCAAATCCTTGTCCAGTGCTGTGATGACTCCCTCCCTACACCAGCCCAATTTTAAATTGGACAGTACGTTTTCAAACACTCATGTGTACCAATGCAGATGAGGCTCGAGCAACAGCATTAGAAATCCCACTACACACACTCACACAGTGACACTGAAACTGAATCACTGTCTGAGTGTGTAAGGTATTCTACTGCCTGATCACCTAAGCACAACATCCAAACTGAGCAAACTCTCTTTAAAAGGCAAAGAGAAGCAGTAGAGTTCTAAACACGTTTCATGTACAGAAGGTTCCACCCCACCTCCAGCTGTTGTGCTAGGGGAAACTGTACTTCATATTAATCCCCCAACAGGAGCGTAACACCCTTTCTGCTACCCAGAATTGTTATGTGCTTCATTGTTTAGAGACAGTGAAACCTTGGCCCTCCCTGAAATCAATGGAAATTTTGTCTCTGTCCTCAGTAGGGCCAAGATTTCACAAACAAAACCTAACCAGACCAGAGTTGTGATCGATGTGTTACATGTGACCACACAAGTGAAGATGATAAAGCAGTAGGCATGAGTTGAAGCATTTAAGGACAAAAATCACAATACACTAATGAGGTCACTTGGCTATGGCACCCATACAACCTGATGCCTGGTTTTGCCCTTCCATATGTATATAAAGATGATAAAAGATACAGATTCCTTACTGTGAGCCTCAGGGGAAAAGTATGTCCCCAGAGATGGTGGCAGCTTGCTGGACCACAGTAATGGGTTCCATGGGAAAAGTCTCCATGTTTTAAAACAAAGTTGAGTGCAGACACAGACATGATATGATCTCCATATAGGAATACTTATGGACAGCAGCTTTCTAAAACTTGAAAGGTAAACTTAGCCATTTGTAACTTTCTTACTGGTTGTGTGCACGTATTTTTAATGCATGAGCCTACAGCTTATGCATGTGAAAGAAGGCTGTAGCCAGATGTGTTGAGCAAGCTTTTCCTTGGAGCTCTGCTGTAGTCCCAGCAGTCCCCTTGCTGGTATCTCAGAAGAAATTGAATCGTGTATCTATTTATTGGGAACAATTTCACTCAGGATTTGATTTAGGGGCCCAATTAACAGCTGGTGTAACAAAGCAGCTCTGCTGATCACAATGGAGAGACATCTCACTTCCAACAGGGGAACATTTAGTTCTATATCTCTGGAATTCAATTGGTGGGATCAGTAGAGTCAACAGCCTCACTAGGTCCTTGGGCAAGATGGGGTGTAGGGGACACCTTGCTGTATGTCCCCCACTGGCACAAGGCTGCTCTGGGCCCTTTTGTGGTGTCAGGCCTTGGGACTATTGTGCCCTTTATCTCCCCCATCCTCTCTTGTAGAGCTGGAAGGGACTCTGAGAGGTCACTGAATCCAGTCCCCTACACTCACAGCAGGAGTGAGCACCATCCTGGCAGATTTTTTTTTAACTTGAGATCCTTAAATGACCACCCCTCAAAGATTGAGCTCACAACCCTGGGTTTAGCAGGCTAATACTCAAACCACTTGGCTATCCTTCCTCCTGCCATAGGCAGGTCCACTTAGGATAAAATTCTGCTAGTTCATCTAGCACAGCCTCACCAAAATAAAGCTAGAAAGGAGAGAGACTTTTTAAAAAGTATGGTTGCAATCTTTACAGTAAGATCTTCCAGCTGGTAGCTCAACAAAGCAGATTCACATTAAAAATTTATTTACCTTGATATTGTCCCTATCACTGTCACAGCTGTTTGGATTTTTTTTTTCCTGGCAAAATTTCAGCATGCCTTCTTTAACTTATATGCACAAGAATTTGTTTTTGAGAACTGGTCACTAAATATTGTATAGACTACCCTATAGTTAATTTACTGTATAGGCATAAAAAACGTTAGTGTGGTGGGCTAAAGAAGAAATAATATCTACACAAATCAGGGAAGTGATGACCAATCTTGCTAGACATCCTTCTAAATTACACAAAGTCAAAATTTTAGGAAGCATTTCAAGTAAATACTTCCACTCCACCCTGTCAAATGCATCCTCAGCATAAAGAGAGAATGCCCAAGGTAGACTTTTTTTGTATATACAGTACTGACTTAAACTAAAGCAAGAAAACTTTTTTACAGTAGTTTTATTAAAAGTAAGTACATAAAAATTAGAGACAATTTCTATATAGCCATAGTCTAGGATAACTGTTATTACTGTGTTGTATCATCTCTGTGCGTGCCTCTCTGGGGTTTACAGAACTCTTCACCAGATTTAAAAACATCAAATGTGAGCCCTGGATAAAGTCTAGTCATTAAAACTTATCAAAAATTTCAATATTTAAATACCATGTTCATCATACCAAAATTAAAGAGGGAGATTAGGTATTATAATTTAACCCACATGCCTTTCTATGCTTGTTTTAACATTAAAAAGTAGTCAGGCATTTTAATTGCAGCTATATTATCTTCTGTATCTGAATGAATAAACACATTCACAAGTGTGAAATTCAAGCATATTTTACCTCAGGGTCACCTGATCTAATTTCAGGATAAGTTTTCATTCCTCCCAAAAGCATGTTATTCTGTATGTGTAAATGGAGGGCGTGCCAGACCTGACCATACTGTCAGTTCATCAATCTGGTGTTCTAGGAGAAGGCATGCATTCCCCCCTACCTTATGCCCTACATATACTGCTAAATATATTCAATTGATTTAGTCTGGGGTTTTAAAAATGTGCCTCAGAATTGAAAATCCCAACCTTGATTATTTAAACAGAGATGCTTCTTCACATCATCCAAAATATTTTACTGTGGTGTCCTACTGCTATATTCCCCATAAAACTAAAGTGTAATAATAAAAGCCAAGAAATGCTTTTATTATTTTTGTTATGCTCCATTTTCCATTACCAATGAGCAAGATCCTCAGCCAGCATAAATCCTTGGAACTGTAGCTCCAGAAGTCAAAGGAGCAACAGCCATTTATACCAACTGAGGATCTGGACCCAATTTGTTTACTTAGCAAAATATTTGGAGGGGAAGACTGACCTTTAATTAGACAGGCTAGGAATTCCTCAGGCTTACTTCCTTGCTGATAAAATTTCAGTATAATGAAAGGCAGATTAATTTTCATCTTCTGGATGAGATTTTGATTTTTAAAGAGACCCTAAACCATTTGCTTCCCTTCAGAACATGAAGTTTTAACTTAAATGGTTTTCATAAGCATATTTTTGCATCAAATCTATAATCATCTCATTTGGTTTTTTAACTGTTTGAGGCAGTTGTTTATGAAATAATTGCACCCTAGAGAAAAGCCTTTCTACCATCTATAAAAGGTTAGGATTGATAAAAGGGGGGTGGGGGTGAGATACAGTCTTGTGAAAGTCTATAATGTGCATTTAAATATGCCAAGAAAAGTAGGATTATTAGACAATGTCATGTCCAACCTTCAGGATATATGTCCTCTTTTCAAGAGAAAAATAGAGTGGTGTGTAATCTGACCTAGGAATGCTGCCTGCAACTGCTGCAAAAACACACTTGAGGCAGAAGGTTATAAGATTAGAAAATAAATCTACTCTTGAAAACCAATGATGCAAAGCCCTATAAAATATTTTTGCTGCAATCTTTGACATCATGAATATTCATCTAATTCTGTTAGACACTGCACATTTCCACCAAGAATATGGCTATGGCTACAGTGTAGCAGTAATTCGAAATAACTTATGCAATTTCTGCAATTCAAATTGTACAATTTATTTTGAATTAACTTATTTTGAAGTTCCCGCTACCCCTCATACGATGAAGGGTACGAGAACCAGAATACTGGGCTCAAAATAGCGCTGCTCTTTTGGGTGTGGTGTCTAGTGGTGGAGTTGCTATTTTGGGATACATTTGTATCCCAAAATAGCAACTGTAGTGTAGCCATAGCCTGTGAAAACAGACAGACACCCTTTCTCAAAGAAAATGATGGGCTGGGAGAGAAGATGTCTGTTAGGTACTTCTAGATTTCCTGTGCATCTTATCTGGCTGTATAGCCTTAACTGAAGAACTATTCTTACTATATACTGATTATTTGTATTGTGAAAGCAACTGGATGCTCCAGTCACAGACCATGGACCTATTGTACTAGATACTATATACACATGTGCACACATCCAATCCATCAAAAAGCTTACATTCTGAAGAACTGGGCTGATCGCCAGCCAATTTCTCTTCACTTCACTCATCTAGTGGAATGCATAGGAACACTCTCGTGACTGAGCTCAGGAAAGGATACTCTGGCCAATATTCTTGGACAGGAGTAAAATTTAAGAGGTTTTAAGGGATAGACAATAGACTGAAGTTAACCAACCCTCATTAGAAGGCATTTTGTGATGAAGCAATAAGGACATCAAATAAAAGACATTGTGTTGAATAACCAGGCTGACTTCCTCTCAAAAATATGTGTGTGCGCTACAAGCTACCCATCCTTTATGCTGCAGGGACCAAAAAGGGTCCACAGAATAATTCCTTCTTCAAGCCCACTCAGTCTTTTGTCTTTTTTTAAGACTGCAGAAACAAAGATGCCACTTGTGTTTTGTGTATTACAATAAGTATGACTATGCTTTTAGTGTATCATAAACCAGTTGGACTGAGTCATTTATTTGTCTCCTGGTATCATGGCAAGCCTGACAATTTTCTTTTGAAGACTGTCATATGGCTTGTGTATCAACAAGTTGCAGTCCACCACAATCTCAAGAAAGGAACAATGGCCACTATCTGCGAAGGGCCTAATTTGTATTCTAGCAAAAAAAAAAAAAAAGAAAAAACACCCAGCAAAGAAAACAACAATTTTGCATTATATCTCCACGGCTTTTCCAGGCCAAACAAAAGCATGACTTTGTTAGCTTTGGCTCATTGAACTCATGAAAAAATACCAATATGTCAGATGAGAAGGAGAAAGATGTTAGAAAAATACTTACCATTTTCAAATATTTTAAGGGGTGACAAATACTGTAGAGTGAAAACAGAGCATGCTACTTTCCCTTTAGATGGGCTGTCATCTCAAAATGATACTCCTCAGATATAGTCCCCCTCCAGGTAGTCCCTACTGTAACATTTCTAACCACTAGGAATTTTAGTACCTGAAATCTACTGCCATTTAATTCAGTGGGAATATATATGATCAAGAATAGGTTTAAAATACAGAACCTATTTGAACAAAAGCTATTATGAGGGTATTTTTATGGTCTACGTTATATTAGAGGTCAGACTAGATCACCACAATGGCCCCTCTGACTTTCAAAGTTAATCTGTGAACATTACACACAAAATTTGTGTAACAAACAGTTCTCTGGGACATAAAAGAGGCTGATGAAAACAAACAGATGACCTGGGAAGTCCATGATCAGCTTGACGTTAAAAGTTCCCCATTGTCAGAAAGGTTTCCTACTTCAAATGTACAGAAGAGTGAAATTAAACCTGTACAGTAAACAGCTGGCGTTGGTTAATATTTATGGCCTTCTGCAGCAATGGTAGGAGAGGTTTAAATCAATTCAGGAGACTCAGAGACAAGGTGTCTTTGAATCAAATCAGCATGGACCTATGTGATCTGAAGCTTCTCTCTTACCAGTATTTGGAGCATAAAATTGTATCATTTATGCCTAACTGCCACATGTAATTCTATATATGTGAAGTAAAATTAAAACAAGGCAAACTGATGTGTATTCTCCTTCTGTAATTTATTGCGAGAAAGTCTACGTTTCCTGCCCGCATTGGCTTCAAAACTTCAGCGTTCCTGCTAGAATAAGAATAAAACTTCAGTTCTGCTCAGTAAGAGTGATGAGCTGTTTGTTTGTTTGTTTGAAAAACCATGTGCTGAGGCTGCCAGTTAGGGTTTGAAATCTAGAACTCTCTGCTCAGTGGTTGAACCACAGCCATGGGGCGGGGCTGCCAGTCAGGAAGACCAGAGCCTATAGAGCCTGCTAGTAAGCAACCAGGGGAGCTTGCAAAAAGGTGATTGCAAACAGGAGGGAGTTTTGAGAAGGGAGTTGAGAGGAGAGCTAGTTCCATTTTGTATTGTCTAGAACTTTTATACAAAAAAAAATACATCCCAAACTACCACATCGTGTTTGCCTGACTGTTTATATTTTGATTTCTGAGAGCAGACGATTTCAGTTTCAGTTACTGTGGCAGGTGGGATTGTGTGCCTGGGATGGCTGGAATCTTTTTGATCCCTTGATTGCCTTTTGATCAGCCTTTCCATGTGTGACTAACAAGGGGAGGCCTGACTGAGGTTTGCAGCCTTTAACAGCCAGAGTCGAAGTGATCAAGGCAGGGGGTTGCAGCTAGGTCAGTTTTTAAGAGGGAGTTTGACAGAGAAGTTCCTCTATGGTTAGGAAGACCCCCAACACCCGTGCCAGAACTGCTTCTGTCTCCTCCACCTGCGCCTGTAGTCAGACAGACCTTCTGACCAGGGATCCCTCTACCCAGACCTGGTGTGGTTTTGCAGGGACTGTGACTTGCGATTTCCACCTACTGAAGTCCAGGCTGGGGAGAGTGTCCAATGTGGAAGGTGTCTTCTGATAAAAGCTCTCAGGAAGCAGGTGGTGGAGCTACAGGAAGAGGTAGGTAGGCTTAGGTGTATTAGACTCCATGAGCAATTCCAGGACAGTATTCGTGGGGAGACAGCTGAGGTTAGGGTAGCTCTCCCACTACAAAAGAGCGCTGACACACCATCAGTGGAGGTGTAGATGGCAGGGGGGAGGAGACACTGGCAGCTGGTCACTTCAGGCAGGAGACAGTGCTCTACTCCTGCTCCCAATTCTCCCACTGTGGTACTGGCAAACCGTTACGCCGTTCTGGATATGGGAGATTCAGGAGATATGGAATCACCCCCTACAGTTGAATCAGAGAAGCCTTGTACCCCACAAGGCTAGGATGTCTGCTGCCACCACTATGAGAAAGAAACGCAGGGTAATGGTGGTAGGAGACTGAGGAGGAGGGAGACACCCATCTGTTGCCCTGACATGTCATCCCAGGAGGTATGCTGCCTGCCAGGAGCCCATATCCGAGACGTTAGAGGCGTTGTTGGGGATTATCCATCCTCCTGACTACTACTGCATGCTACTCATCCATGTGGGCATGAATGGTACTACAAGGTGTAACCCTGAGCAGATCAAGTGCGACTACAGGGCTCTGGGAGTACGGGTGAAGGAGTTGGGAGCGCAGGTAGTGTTCTCCTCAATCCTTCCTGTCCAGGTAGGTGCCCAGACAGAGACAGGTGCATTCTGGAGGTGAATGCCTGGCTACAAGGATGGTGTTGCCAGGAGCGCTTTGGCTTCCTCCTCATGGGATGCTGTTCCATGAAGGACTGCTAAGCAGGGATGGAATTCACCTTTCAAGCAATGCGAAGGATGTATTTGGATCAAGACTGACTAACCTAGTGAGGAAGGCTTTAAATGAGGGTGAGCTGGGACAGGTGACCAAAGCCCACAGGTAAGTAAAAAAGCTGGAGACCTGGGAGCTGGGTTGGAAATGGGAGGGATGATGGGCTACAATAGCAGAGAAAAAAAAAGAGGGACTAGGCAGAACTGGGGAGCAAAAGCAAATCAGTATCTTAGATGCCTATACACAAATGCAAGAAGCATGGGTAATTAGCAGGAAGAACTTGAAATGCTAATAAACAAACACAACTATGATGTAATTGGTATCACAAACTTAATGGGATAATACGCACGATTGGAATATTGGTATAGGACGGTACAACTTACTCAGGAAGGATAAGCATGGCAAACAGGGAGGAGGTGTTGCCTTATATATCAAAAATGTGCACACCTGGACTGAGGGGAGATGGATGCAGGAGACAGACATGTTGAGAGTCTCTGGGTTAAGTTAAAAGGGATAAAAAACAAGGGTGATGTTGTGATAGAAGTCTACTACAGACCAGCTATCCAGGTAGAAGAGGTGGATGAAACTCTCGCTAAACAATTAACAACATTATCCAAAACACAGGACTTGCTGGTGATGAGGGACTTCAAATATCTAGACATATGTTGGGAAACTAACAGAGAGGCACAGAATATCCTGCAAGTTTTTGGACTGCATGGATGATAATTTTTATTTCAGAAGGTGGGGAAAGCTACTGGGGGGAAGCAGTTCTAGATTTGATTTTAACAAATAGGGAGAAACTTGTTGAGAATTTGAAAGTGGAAGGTAGGTTGGGAGAAAGTATCATGACATCATAGAGTTCATGATTCCAAGCAATAGTGAAAGGGAGCACAGCAAAATAAAGACAGTGGATTTCAGAAAAGCAAATTTTGGTAAACTCAGAGAACTGGTAGGGAAGGTCCCATGGGAAGCAAGATTAAGAGAAAAAACAACTGAGAAGAGTTGGCAAATTTTCAAAGGGATATTATTTAGGGCCCAAAAGCAAACTATACCACTGCATAGGAAAGTTAGAAAGTATGGTAAAAGACTGCCTTGGGCTTAGCCAGGAGATCTTGCATGATATCAAAATCAAAAATGAGTCACATAAAAAGTGGAAAGTAGGAGAAATTACAAAAATATGTATATAAGCAAACAATGTGTGTATGCAGGAGCAAGATTCAGAAGGCCAAGGCACGGAACGAGCTCAAATTAGCTGGAGACATAAAGGATAACAAGAAGTCATTCTCTAAATATATTAAATGTAAGAGAGAGACCAAGGACAGGGTAGGCCTACTACTCAGTGGGGAGGGAGAAACAATATCAGGAAACCTGGAAATGGCAGAGGTGCTAATGACTTTTGCTTCGGTCTTCACCAAGGCCGATGCAGAAATGCCTAAAATAATGCATGCTAGTGGGAAGGGGGTAGGTTTAGAGGATAAAATACATAAAGAACAAGTTAAATATGATTTAGAAAAATTAGATGTCTTCAAGTCATCAGGGCCTGATGAAATGCATCCTAGAATACTTAAGGAGCTGATAGAGGTTTCTGAGCCTTTAGCTATCATGTTTGAAAAGTCCTAGAAGTTGGGAGAGATTGCAGAAGACTGGAAGAGGGAAAACACAGTGCCCATCTCTAAAAAGGGAAAAAAGAACAACCCAGGAAACTACAGACCAGTCATTTTAACTTCTGTGCTGAGAAAGATAATGGAGCAAATAATTAAGGAATTCATCTGCATACCTCTGGATGAAAATAAGGTGATAGGTAAGAGCCAGCATGGATTTCTAAAGAACAAATCATGCCAAACCAATCTGACAGCTTTCTTTGACAGGATAACAAGTCTTGTGGATAAGTGAGCGGCGGTGGATGTGGTATACCTAGACTTTAGTACAGCATTTGACATGCGGTCTCATGATCTTCTTATCAATAAAATAAGCAAATACAACTTAGATAGGGCCACTATAAAGTGTGTGCATAATAGTGGCAGGGTAACTGTTCTCAGAGAGTAGTTATTTATAGTTCGCCACCAAGCTGCAAGGGCATAAGTGGGGTTCCGCAGGGATCTATTTTGGTACTGGTTCTATTCAATATCTTCATTAACAAATTAGATATTGGCATAGAGAGTACACTTATTAAGTTTGCAGATAATACCAAGTTGGGAGGGTTGCAACTGCTTTGAAGGACAGACTCATAATTTAAAATGATCTGGACAAACTGGAGAAATGGTGTGAGGTAAACAAGATGAAGTTTAATAAGGGACAAATACAAAGTACTCCACTTTGGAAGAAACAATCAGCTTCATACATACAGAATGGGAAGTGGGAAGGGACTTAAGGGTCATAGTGGACCACAAGTTAAATATGAGTCAACAGTGTGATGCTGTTGCCGAAAAAGCAAACATGATTCTGGGACATATTAACAGGAGTTTTGTGAGCAAGACACAAGAAGTCATTCTTCCGCTCTACTCAGTGCTTGTTATGCTTCAGTTGTAGTATTGTATCCAGTCCTGGGCATCACATTTCAAGAAAGATATGGAGAAATTAGAAAAGGTCCAGAGAAGAACAACAAGAATGATTAAAGGTCTAGGGAACATGAGCCATGAGGAAAGACTGAAAGAACTGGGCTTGCTTAGTTTAGAAAAGAGAAGATATAGAGGGGACACGATAGCGGTTTTCAAGCACCTCAAAGCGTGTTACAAGGAGGAAGGAGAAAAATTGTTCTCCTTGGCCTCTGGGGATAGGACAAGGAACAATGGGCTTAAACTGCAGCAAAGGAGGTTTAGATTAGACATTAGGAAAAACTTCCTAACTGTCAGGGTGGTTTAACTCTGGAATAAGTTACCTAAGGAGGCTGTGGAATCTCCATCACTAGAGATATTTAAGAGCAGAGTAGACACACACCTATCGGGGATGATCTAGATGGTGTTTGGTCCTGCCAAGAGGGCAGGGAACTGGACTCGATGACCTCCCTTCCCGATCTAGTGTCCTATGATTCTATGATTCTTTTGTTTGTTTTTAAAGAATTTGTCACTGTTGCAAAATAATGTTCCCAATCACTTCAGTGAAACAAGAATTCAGGAAGCTTCCCAGCCTATCACTAATATTTTATAAGCAAGAAAAGACAAACTTTGTGTACACTGTAATTTAATCAGATGAAATACACACCATAATGTGTTGAAGCTAGTCAAATTCAGACTGGAAATAAGGCATTTATTTATTTATTTTACCCAGTGAGGCTAATTAACCGTTGGAACAATTTATCAGGGGCCACATTGAATTCTCCATCACTGAATTTTTAGATCAAGAGCGAATGTTTTTCTGAAAGTTATGATACAGGAATTACTTTGGAGAAATGCCATGCTTTATGTTAAGTAGATGACTCTAGATTATCAGAGTAGTCTTATCTGGCCTTGAAACCTCTGAATGCTATAGAATCATAGGGCTGGGAAGGGACCTCAGGAGGTCACCTAGTTCAGCCCCCTGCTTCAAGCAGGATCAACCCCAACTAAGTCATCCCAGCCCGGACCTTGTCAAGTTGGGACTTAAAAAACTTCTAGGGATGGAGAAACCACCACCTCTCCAGGCAACACATTCCAGTGCTTCACCACTTTCCTGGTGAAGTAGTTTTTCCTAATATCCAACCTATTCCTCTCCTTCTATAACTTCAGACCATTGCTCCTTGTTCTGCTATCTGACACCACTGAGAACAGTTTCTCTCCATCCCCTTTACAGCTCCCCTTCAGGAAGTTGAAGGCTGCTATTAAATCACCTCTAAGTCTTCTCTTCTGTAAACTAAACAAGCCCAAATCCCTCAGCCTATCCTCATAGGTCTTGTGCTCCAGACCCTTCATCATTTTTGTTGCCCTTTGCTGAACCTGCTCCAGAAAATCCACATACTTTTTATACTGGGGGGCCCAAAACTGGACACAATATTCCAGATGTGGCCTCACCAGTGCCGAATAAAGAGGAATAACTACTTCCCTAGATCTGCTCAAAATGCTCCTCCTAATGCATCCCAGTATGTCGTTAGCTTTCTTGGCTACAAGGGTACACTGTTTACTCATATCCAGCCTTTCATCCACCATAACTCCTAGGTCCCTTTCCATCATACTGCTGCTGAGCCAGTCGTTCCCCAGCCTGTAACAATGTTTGGGATTCTTCCGCTCTAGGTGCAGGACTCTACACTTCTCCTTATTGAACCGCATCAGATTTCTTTTTTGGCCCAGTCCTCCAATTTATCCAGGTCCCTCTGGATTCTCTCTCTACCCTCCAATGTATCTACCTCTCCCCCTAGTTTTGTGTCATCTGCAAACTTGCTGAGGGTGCAATCCAGTCCCTCATCCAGTTCATTAATAAAGATGTTGAATAACACCAGCCCCAGAACCGAGCCTTGCGGCACTCCGCTTGAAACAGACCGCCATCCAGATATTGAGCCAGGGACCACTACCCGTTGGGCCCGACCATCAAGCCAGCTTTCTATCCATAGGGTTGTTCCTTCCCCACAGATGGCTGCCCTCCACCTTCGCATATTACATTGTCTAGCACCATAGTGTGGGAGCTGTCCTTGTCCGTGAAGACTGAGGGGGAAAAAAAAGCATCAAGTACTTCAGCTTTTCTTACATCATCTGTCACTAGGTTAACTCCCTCATTCAGCAATGACCCCACACCTTCTCTGACAACCCTTCTATTGTCAACATGCCTGTAGAAACCCTACTTGTTACCCTTCACATCACATGCCAGCTGCAGTTCCAATTGTGCTTTCCTGATTACTCCCTGGCATCCTCCAGCCGTATGTTAACACTCCTCCTTCGTGAACTGTCCATGTTTCCATTTCTTATACACATGCTTTTTGAATTTAAGCTGACTAAGGATTTCCCTGCTAAGCCAGGCTGGCTGCCTACCATGTTTTCATTTCTTACTATGCAGCGGGATGGTTTGTTCCTGTGCCTTCAGTAAGACTTCTTTAAAATACTGCCAGTTCTCTTCAACTCTCTTCCCCTTCATCTTCATTTCCCAAGGGATCCTGCCCATCAGTCCTTTAAGGGAGACAAAGTCTGCTCTTTTGAAATCAAAGGTCTGTATGTTACTGCTCACCCTTCTTCATTTTGTTAGGATCCTGAAATCTACTATCTCATGGTCACTGAAGCTCAGGTTGTCTCCTACTTCTATTTCTTCCACTAGTTCTTCCCTGTTTCTGAGCAGCAGGTCACATTGCACACGCCCCCTTGTCAGTTCCTTCAGCATCTGTACCGAGAAGTTATCCCTAACATTCTCCAAAAACTTCCTGAATTGTCTGCGTGCTGCTGTATTCCAGTCAGCAATACAAGGTCTACATTATATATTTAACATAACAGCAAACAGGGGGCAACGGGGGGTATTATCAATGTGGCGTATAGAGAGGGGTATAATCAATGTTACTAAATTGGAGTTTCAGAATAGATGCATTTTTGAAATTTCAGTTTGTTAACCAGCCTGAATTTTAAGTATCACCATCATGTTTTGGAACCTGTATTTCCAAATTGTGTTAAAACAAGATTTTAATAAACCAAAGAAAAGCCTCATGCTTTGAATTAGTTTTAATAATTCTATCCACTCAGACAAAAATAAAATCATAAGCTGAATACAGCCATAGTAAGCCACCTGCTCTGTGATCATGTACTGTTATCAGGGAAATTAAAAGTGAAAAACAAAACTGGAATCCTAATCAAATTTAAAAAGATGAACTGAAACAGAGAAGTTTAAACAAGCAACTAGACTGTAAATAATTTGCTGAAAGGGAAAGCAAAGGGGATACTGAGGGGGGAAAAAAGTACAAGAATTTGTTGGCCTCCTTAAGGTAAAGCAAAAGCATCAACAGATCCAATCTCTTCCAATGACCTTAATTTTCCAGTGAGAAGTTGAACAGCACATGGAATTTCAGAGGGAATACCCAAGAGGTGGGGGGAAGCAAAAGAGCAGGTTATCAGCTATTGTCAGTGCATCAGACTATGGTATTTATAGAAAGAGCTTCGCCATTCTGCCTAAAGGCTACTTAGATCTCCCTGCTGTCGTCAGATCACAGTAATGCTACTGCTTGCTCATCAAACCAGACGAGACTGGGAGGATGAAAGGCTATTTCACTAAAGGAAAGAGAACGTGACCCCATTTAGATATTAAACAGTTAGCTAATAACAGGCAACAAATCCAAATGTTAGGTACTTTACCAACATGCTGTGCCAATGTTAGTCTCCAGAGTTATACATGAAACTTCAACCACTTACTGAAAAACCCTTCACTGAAACAAATTAGAATTGGTCACATAAGTTAAAAACTAATTAGATTAAGCAATAGGAGTCACAGGGCAAGAGAATAAATTAACAAATGTATGTTCAGAGAATGTTAGAAAATTGATTATCCTACTAATGCTGGATTGTTTCCTACAGATCTATTTTATTTCTTTGTCTAGTAGAGTGTTTACTCTCTAAAGCACTAAGTCTTCCTCCACTTTGTGTGAGAAGAGTACTCCTGTGCGATACATTTCCCTGCTTCTCCTCAAATTCAGCCTAACTGTACCTTTCCTTAATTGTACCCAGTTACTCGTAATGTGAATATTTTATGCATCATCCTAAACCATTCATCTCCCTCTTTGAAAAACTCCAAAAGAGAACCGAGAACTGGGTTTTAAAATACCCTCCAATGTTAAAATGCAAATAAATGAGGGGATGAAGGAAGAAGTAAGATACTGGACACAAAAAGGAAACTGATGTAAACAGCTTGAGCTATTCATAAATAGGTACATAACTTCTTGCATCAGACTGTAAAGAGAATATGAAGAATAGACGTTTTCTGGGAGCAGTTCCCTGTAAAATTCCACAGCAAGGCTGTAATGTTTACATTTAACATGAATTTCTATGAATAAGAGAGCTCAGCACAAGAAATAAAATGTTAACTGAGGCATTTCTGAAAGAATAAATTGAAAATAAGTTTCCCGTCATTACAGAAAAACCAAACTATTTTTTAATTTGCAAATAGGAAACTGTCACAGAAGTTTCAGGTACTCTATAGGGAAGTTATAACTTCCCATGCTGCAGACAGGGCTGAACAATAATTCCTTAGCTGAAGAGACTTACCGTGTTGTCACGCAAAACCTGAACAGACAAGGCCACCTGAGACATTTAGGATGTGTCTACACTGCAATTCAAAATCAGCAGCTGGTCCATGCTGCTGCTTTGAGCTCACAGGGCTTGGATTAAGGGCTGATTAATTATAGTGTAGATGTTTGAGCTCATGTCGGAGCCTGTGCTCTCAGACCCTGTAGGGTGCCAGAGTCCCATAGACTGGGCTCCAAACTGAGCTTGAACTTCAACACTATTAAAGAGCCTCTCCGCCTGAGCCAGTTGGTGTGGGGCAGCCATGTGTGTCTAATTATGGTGTAGATGTACCTTTAAAGTCCAGCTTTGGCCACAAAGATTTACACCATACTAGTCCAGTAAATAGGTATGAGCAGGGGTATTCATAGGATTGAGACACACAGAAACAGAAGAAAGTGAGATGTACAGTGATTGAGAAGAACCTCTTAAAAATGACCCCAATTTTCTGGCTGTGACAGTCTCCACAAGAAGCAAAAAGCTGTGAGCAGATCAATTGTTAACATTATTGCTTGCAAATAAAACCCTGGTGAGTCTGGAAGGACAAAAGCAGTGTTTATAGAACAGTAACACTGGAGAACATCAACGTCACAATGGCATGGCCCGGTGGGATTTAAACAAAAGATCAAATAAAAGGAATGCACAAGAGCTATTGAAGACTTACCTAAGTGAACAAGTACAATGAATAGTATTGCAGTTAAATATACTATTTTGCAGAGGGTTTAAAATGATTCTGAGAATCAGATTTAGTTAAAAGTTTTCAGAGCCATATGTCAACCCACCTGCCTTACTTCAGGCTGGCAAGGGGGGTTGTGAATTCTGGACCACCTGAGCAATCATCCAGCTCAAATGACTGACGAGAGTAAATTCTGACAGATTACCAAATTGAAAGACAGGCAGAGTGTGACAGACAAGTGAGACTACTTGTGAAGCAGGATACTGAAAGGGCCAACAGCTCCGGCTCTATTAATCAAGGCCCCAATCCTGCAATCCAATCCACGATGGCAGATTTTCATTACTCTGTGGAGTCCCGCTGAATCCCCAAGGTCTGCCTCCAGTATACGTGCAAGATCAGGACCCAAAGGAGCTACAGCAATCCAGTCTTGTAAAAGGCGTAGGTCACTATTCAGATTCTCAAGGAAATGGGGAATCCCTGGTTAACACAATAGGCATTGTTAGTTTTTTAAATGTGTTAAAGGGAGACGTTAGCTTTTTCATAGCTAAGATTCAAGTTGTAAGATTTCTTTCAAATCTAGTTTTACTTTGGTTCCTAACAAACTGTAGACCAATCTGCTCAGTCTCATGGCACAATCTTACCTGAGGGTAGAATTTTACCAAAAATGTTGAGACAGTGAAAAAGGCACATGGGAGACAAAGTTTCAAATGAACGGGATGAGCTTCTTTTTGACCAGTTTCCTAACTGTTGATTCATCACAGCTCCAAAGCAGCTCAGTCTAGCAACCCTAAACTTGTGTAGTTGATCTTGGCGAGAATCCTCAACAAGTTTGTTGGCAGAATTATTTAAGTAAAAATGATTTATGTATCTTTCTACTGCCAAGTACCCCACACGGGTGTGGAATGTCTCATGACACAAATAAAAACCACAATCCCAGCCCCACAGAATGTACAAACTAAGTTCAACATGACAGAATTAATGGAAGGGAAATATGGGAAGGAACTACAGGAGATGATGTTACGGGTGACAATAAGAATGTACACATCTAGATAGCTATGTTGTTTTTCTGGTATTGTATTCTTCTTCTCCTCTCCCCCCCTTCCTTACAGGCTTCATAGAAATGAATATAGAAGGGATTTGAGGGTGACTGACAACAGAAGGTGGCTTGGAAAACAGACCTAAGAGAGCCTACCAAGTGTAGGGATAGGATGGAAGAATGCATATGGATCCTTGCAACTTAAGATAGCGAGGGCACCAAAGCTACTGTCAATGGCAGAACAGAGAGCATGTATGATTGGTTGTGAAATCCTCAACTTTGTAGCCAGGCTTGGGCCCAGAATCTTATAGGAGGTAGATTTTTGTCTGATAGAGTCAGAGAGTCCCAGCTTGACGGAGTCCTGGCTGGGATGATTTAGTTAAGGTAGGTCCTGCTTTGGGCATGGGGCTGGACTCAGTGACCTCCGAGGTCTCCTCCGGCCCAAGGATTCTATGATTCTAAGAGGGTGGAAGTCCTCCAGCCTGGGAAATTGCTGCTGTGGAAAGAGCAATATTCAGGTACACGTCTAGTGATTTTTAACTGTTTAATGTGATAGGTATCGTGTCATTTTAGGAAAAAGGTAATCAATGTTATCTCCCTTCTACAGATGCTTCAACCTCCCCTGGACATTTGACCCTCCTCTTCCCTGTCTGCTTCTCTTCTCACAAATAGCTTAGTCCCTTTAGCATGTAGTTCCTCCTCTGCTTGTAGTTCTAATGTTTCCTCCTGTGTAGCAGCTGCCCCCTGTGGAAACAGGTTGACTGACTTTTTGTTTCTTGATGTTTCAGATTCCTAGGCATCTAGGTTCCTCTTTGCAAACCTAAGGCTAACTGCTTATTTGTGTAGCAGGAGCTGAAAGGAAGACAAAACAACCAGCACTACACAGCCTATCAGTTTTCTGATCACCAGACGCCTGAAGCCACAGTGCTCCTGTCTTTACAGCAAAATGTTACAGGTTGAACCTCTCTAGCCCAGAACTCTCTCATCTGCCACATCCATAATCCTGCATGAATTTAGTTAGCCAAATGCCCACTTATCATTTGTGCAGTCAAATTTCCCATGGCCCCATAAAGTTTATTTACAACAACCAGTCCTACTGCTCAGTGTTCTGTGCTATTATTTAGCTCTAATTTACCCCCTAAACATCTTATAAGAGCCCTGTAAGCAGTGGAAGTGGTGATAATGCTGCTAGATATTATCGAACTCAGTTTGTCTGGCAAATTATGTCTTTTGGCACTGGTCAGGTCCCAAGGGTGCCAGACTAGAGAGGTTCAACCTGCACTGCCTTCTTTATGTTTATATGCAGATACAGGAATACAGCCCTTTACATCTTTTTGATTTGAAGTGACCATTAGTCAAAACAAACATTTGGGATTATTCCTTGAACGCGTAAAGGGTTTCAAGTGTAACAGTACTGCAACACTATAAAGCTTTGTAGAGAATCACATAGTTACAATGCTCAGGGCTCCAAACCATTTTAAGGACCAGACCCAGTATAAAAATGTTTACATACTTAGGCACAAGGAATTACATTTGGAAACAAAGCATTTTAAACACAGCTCTGCAACCACAATCTAACAGTTTCTTAATATTCATATTAAATATTTTAACAATTCTGCTTAAAACTGTGTGTTGAGGAATTAATTTTTAGTGCTAAGATGATAAAGGAAAAATCATGTGTTTGATAAAGCATTGGTGAAACAGAAATTAATACCTGCAGATGGGGGTTCCGATTCAAATACTACATTAATATGAAATTTCTTATGGAAAGCTTTTAACTGACAAGAAGAACGTCACAGATTATACTGGTGTATTTTTGAAAAGTAATATTTGCTGCTGACTGGGATGTATACATCTTCATGGGAAAGTGCTGCTTTCAGCCATCATAACTTAGGCAAGAGGAAGTGAATTTTTCTGCTGTTAATGCCACCATACCAGATCATACTGCAGTTCCAGAAAAGAATACCAAGCCTAAGTCATACTACTGAAAGCCTGAAATCAATAAATATAAACTCAATAACATGGGTATATGATGCTCAAATTATGACTATTTCTTAACACCTAGACACTCTCTGGAGCGCGAGGAAGGTAACAAAGTTCATTGTCAACATCTGGTGTACACTCCAGCAATGGTTCTCAACCCTTCGGGCTCAAAACTCATTTGGGAACCTGGATGACCTGTCACAACCCAGAGAGTAACCCCATTAAAATGCCCTAAGACTTTAGGACTCTTGCTCTTCAGGTCTAGGGGTAAGGCCAGGGGCCTAGAACTAGGGTTCAAGATTTCCCAGCCTGATGCAAACAGCTGGGGAACCTTTACCAACTGGGAGGAAGTAGGTCACAGGAAGACTCAAGACATGCCCCCCCACACCATACCGCCCTCCCCAGCTTGACATCTGGTAAGGGCTGAAAAAAACTGGGGGTGGTGGAGGGCTGCAGGCAAAGTGAAGAGGTTGAGGACCCTGGACATACACTGAAGTAGCTTTAGGGCTTCTGGGAGAAGGCTACACGATGAGACACATCCGGGGGAGGGGCAGCCAATAATTCTCCAACAGTCACAGTTCCTCCCCACAGGCAGGTTAAAAGAGTGGGAGGATTTGGGGTCCTTGGGATGAAATAGGGCGCTGGAGACCAGGATGGGTGCTATGGCAGAGGGGAAGTCACCTGGCTGTGGAGGAGGGGCACAAATGGCCAGTATTTATCTGAAAACATGACACCAACTGCTTCTTCCCAGCTCCTGTCCTGTGGAGTCAACTGGGCTTGGCTCTCCGCTCCAAGAATTGCCTCCAGAGTCACAGCACTACCTTGGCACCCTGACAGGTGGGATGGCAGAGAAGGGACGTTACAACTTGGCCAATTCCATGACTTTTTGCTGCATTCTGGCAACGCAATTTTTGGTTGTGATCCACGTTTTGATCATCCCTCCACTGCAAACCTTCATTTGTTTAATTTAAATTGGTTAAAGAAGCCTTGAGAGTGGTACCATATGAAATTACATGTTAACTATACTATCAAGTTCCAGTCACTTTATTCTATCTTGCATCATTTACATGTGTAGAAAATGGTTACAAAAGGGATACATGGACTTTGCTTTACAATGGTTTCCAGTGCATTAATGTGGTGGTAATGGGGAATGCATGAGCACTGCACCATCTTTTAAGCCATGGTTTTATTGGAAAGAAGTTGCTTCTACCACCTCCTTTTCTCAGCACTGTTGGGCATTCGCTGAAGGATTCCAAGGTTCCTTTTCCCAGGCCCAGTCCATCTTGCTTTTTGAACTGTACCCAGCATAAGACTATGTCTAAGAAGGTATATACAAAAGCTGATGTCTGGATACTCTTCATCCACAGGTTAGGTGGAAGGCTGTGGAAGGCTATAGAGGAGATCATGCCCAGAGGAATGAAATAAACCTGCACAAGCCTTAGGAAAGTGGGAGGAGGCATTTTCTTTATTTCACTTCCAAAAGAAACTAAGTTCAAGTAACATTCTTCCAATTATATGTCACAGGCAAGTCTTCCGACAGAGAAGCTATTATGCTTGATTACTAAAGGTCCTCTTCCCACCGTTGTTCACCAAATTGTTTTCTTTATTACCCTGTAAAGAGGCCATAAGGCTCTTGATTCGCTCACTTGCTGATGCCCTCTTTTGTGTCTTGCCCTTGACACTGTTACTTGTTACAGATGGAAGCAATAGGGCTGCCAGTCCCCAAGGCTGGCCATTACTCAATGAAAAATGACCTTTATCTTCCTGCTGCAAAATCCACGCAGATTCTCTGGCCAAAGCAACAAATCTATTCAGCTGACCTTGATTAACATTCCTGCTGATATTGTGGGCCTGTTCAAAGGGGTTCTCAATGTAGAGAGGGCAAGGCTCAGGCTTATTTTGCTCCTTTCCCTGCAGATATTTCAAAGACAGGCAAAACAAATATTTCACATGGATATGAGAGAGACAGCAAATGGAACAGTTCAGCTGAGTTATTACATCAATACTAAATACTACCGCCTGATGGAAAAGATACTTTGCCCTAATGAGAAATTTATTTCATAAAAAGTTAAGTAGATGCTCATCAATTTAATTAGCCAGTCAAAGTGACCGTATCATTTCTACTGTATGTGCCTTCAATGGCTATTTCTTACTCACCATTACATGTTTGAATGGCTCATCTTCAAAAATAGTGCACAGTTCTAACTCTGTCGCTGACGCAATTTTCCCATTCCCTCTTCTACACAAGCCAGGCAAGGTTCAGCCTCCCAGAGTTATCTCCATTTTACCTTGTCCCCTTCATGCATGGAAGGATTTCTATAGCTGCATTTTTAAGCCAATATGCTACAAAAATCCCTTCAAAATACACTCTTCCTTCATAATTCCCAAAAGAGTTACTTTTTTAAAGCGGTAAGTTGTTTCCTCCACTATATTTCCCTCCAGTGCACTCTGTCTCTTTCAGGTCACTCTGTTCAACTGGAAACTTTTTACAGCAAGGTCTGCTGCCTTGTGTTCTCTACTGTGCTGAGCACATAGTCAAGACTGAAGTGTATTTTTGTATATTTATTGGTATCTCCCTGAGTGCCTTTTCACCATTATCATCAAGTGCTCTTGTGAGCAGTTTGCACAATGCTCACTGCTACAAGATGTGGTTTAAAGCTGATGGGCTCTCACACAAACTGCGAAAGGAACCAATGTCAAAGTCTATGGCAGGTCCTTGCCTCAGGGTACAATTTATTGTGTAACAAAAAACTCATGTGCAACACACCAAAACCAAGCAATTCTCCTGCCAACCATAGCATGCAGCCTTCAGATGCTTCTTCCTTGGTGCTCTCAGAGCCCAAAGGAGGACATGCTTTTCCTCTATTTCTCTTGCTGGTTCACCCAACAGGAATGTAGCCCTCATTATAGGTAATACTAACAGCCAAACAACAAATACGTCCTTATTTGAAAGAGAGAGGCAAGGGAGGCCTTATTCCAGCTATAGAAAGCAAGAGAGAAGAGCCTTCGGCTCCACAGAACAACTTTAAAATACAATCTTGGTCAGCGCTCAGGAGCATTGTTATCTATTTATTTAGATTTATACAAACACTAAATAAGTGTTCTCTTAATTGGTCACAAGCTAAAAATGCTCCATCTGTGTCTGAAAAGTAACTTTTCTGTCATTTCAACCTACTGGTAAGTCCACACATACCATGAGACCTAGCAGTGCTTGTGTCAGTGTCTCCGGCAAAAATCTGTATAGGTATCCCCTAGCACCTGATCAGCAAATTTAGTGCCCAAAGGGTATACGCACATAGCAGCGCATAGGACATGGCCTCTGAGATACCCTCTGCTACAAAAGAGCTAAACAAACAGGAACTGGTTGAGCCAATTACATAAACATGGTTAGGGAGTCCTGTAAACATTGCAAACAACTGTGCTAAAGGAAAGATATGAAGAAATTCTACTGCTGGGGGAATTCTGCTCTGCTGTGCATGGAAATAATTAATGAGACATGCGCAATTTTAATTTTTCACACAGAAAAAAGCTTCTGCTGAAAAGTTGCTATAGTTCTGACTCTTGCCTACCAGTGACAACAGAACACAGCAGTAGCTCCCAGCCAGCTAGGGAACAGAAAAAGCCCTGCAAAGCCTTCTTCACACTCCCTGTTGGGCCAAGGCAGGAAGATGGGGCTATGGAGATGCAGACAGCAGAGGAGCTGGGGGTTCTGGGCTGAAAAGCTAGTTTGGGAGGACAGACTGGAGCAGGGGCTGAATGGGAGTGGAGGCAAAGGACCACATCATGATGAGAAGCAGTGAAAAGCTACAGGGGAAAGGGATGAATGAGTGGAGACACAGAAGTACATGTGGACAGAGGGTACATGGGGATGGGGGAGTGGGTGTCTGAGTCGTGGTGGAAGGATGCATATGGACAAGAGGTGCAAAGACACATGGGGGTGCAGGGACACAGGGATGCCTAAATGAGCAGGAAAGGGTAGGGACCAGCCAAGGTCTGCATGGGGAAATCTCCCCCCAAAAAACTGTTTTACTCTTTTCCCACCTATATCCAACAACTCTCAAAGTTCACACCCAGGCTCCTTCCCAGCAATTATTTCCCTCTCCTTCACCTACTCCCTCAGCCATCATTTCCCCCACCCTCTGCACTGCTACAGGCTGTGGGGATGGGCAATATGGTTCTGTATTCTAGTTTAATTATTATTCAGAGTTCTTTATTAATATTCTTAGCAAAGAATCTTTTTCAAAAAACATTTTCTTACTTTTATGTTGTTTGTATTGTTACAGACACACTTGTTAACAAGTATTTTGGAAAAAACGACCAAAAATGATTGAAGCCAGTGCAATTATATTGTGTGATTTTGATAAATACACAGAATTTTGCGGAATATGAAAATAGCGTGTAAAGAATTGTTAATTTTTGGCACAGAATTCCCCTATGAGTAAAACTTACGTGCCAGACTCTCTCTCAAAGCAGACACAAAACACTTAACTCTCACAGTTAGTAAACAGATTTCACCCATTTTGTGCACTGACATAAACCATGGTGGACAGTCATGCCAGTAAACAGTTTCAAATTCAGGTAAAAGTTGTAGTGGGAATAAGATCTATATTCTAGGCGCCAAACCTAGACAGCATTGTTTCAAACAGAGAAGATTTTCAGGATACACTGCTTAAAGTGGGGCCAACACCCATCGTGGACCCTGGGGCAAAGTGGGAGGTAAGGCCTGGGTCCATGCCCCCCAGAAAGAGTGGGGCCAAAGGCAATCAGCTGTTAATGCTGCCAAGACCACAGCACTGGCACCCCTCCCCCTTAGAGCTGTGTGGACTGGCGCTGCTTTGGCACTTCAAAGGGGCCCAGGGCTACCACCCTCTTCTTCCCCTTCCCTCCCAGCAGGCCTGACTGTTTGTATGACAATCAAAAATGTTGGACAGTGTAATACAGTCCAAGTTAAAATAAAAAAGCCCTCTAAACAAAAACTGGGATAAAGAAAGCTGCTACTACTGAAAAATGCTCTCATGCAACAGAACATTCATTCAACTGAGATGCTTTATTGACTTATACTTAGTGCTTTATAATACAAAGAATTAGTGCAGCAGCACTATCAAGAGGTAGGTATTCAATGGTTTTGCTTGTTTTGAGAATTCTCTCTTTGTGAATTTGATTGTCAGTTTCAAGCTAGTTTTATAGATAAAATCAGTTTACAGGCATTCCGTATGTAACTTCTGCTACTGCAAAACGTGCCACACAGTTGCAAAGCACGTTTCCTGAATTGTACTATTTCCATATGATCACAGGAAAATTAATTTTTTATGCTGAAGAAGTGTACATTATGGAGTAGTCACTGTGGATTAGCAGGATATGTGGATAAGGGCAGTAGAATCTGGCCCTTTATGCAGTATTGCATAATTTGTACCCCGCTCAATCAAGGAGAACTGTGACAGTTAAATAATAATGGGAAGAGATTGAAATGTATTTACCTTCCGAATATTTAGAGAGTTCTTATTGAAAGCAAAATTCCCAAAATATTCAAAAAAATCACTCAGCAGCACATCTGAAAAGAAAAAAGTACAATAAAGAAAGGGAAACGGTTCTCACAGCAATGGGGGGCAAAAAACAACAACAGTGAATGAAGATTCACTTACCTAATGTTTCTGTATTTTCAGTAAGCTTAATTTTGTTCAAATTGCTCACAAAGGTACAGTCACTACCTTGGATTATGTGCTCATCTTCTGCATCTGAAATAAGTTGTGAACAATGTCTTTAAATGTGATATATAGCAAAAAAGAAGTCCATCATATTTATTAGGCATAACTCAGACATCCTCTTCAAAAAGCAAGCTGTTCCTTAAATCAGTGTAAGTGGATACAGAAGGTAAACTAATGTTTACAATTATATTAGTTAATTATTGAAATGGGTTACATTTGTGGATGGGGGAGAAAGAGTGCTTATGATTAAACAGCACCGAAGGGTCCTGTGGCACCTTATAGACTAACAGAAAAGTTTTGAGCATGAGCTTTTGTGAGCACAGACTCCATCAGATGCTGGTCTTGGAAATCTGCAGGGCCAGGTATAAATAAGCCAGAGCAAGGGTGGGGATGATAAGGTTAGCTCAGTCAGCAAGGGTGAGGCTTACTACCAGCAGTTGATCTGGATTAAACAGGAGATGTTCAATAGCAGAAATGGGTCAGAGCATGACACCTCTTTGTTCCTTTGAAAATCAGCCACTGAGATGCTCACATGAGGCATCCTTACCTATGGCACATACAGTCACAAATCAGAGGGGGTTACAGACACAAGTAAGAATTGAATGATCAGTATCTTTCCTCTCAGATACTTATCTCAGTGAACTGTGATTTTTCTTGTAACATTTTATTTCTTGTAATTCAATCATGAGGAAGGTAATTCCACATTTAAAATTTCACTCAGAATTAAAAATAAAACCAAGTGGTAGCAGATTTTTAAAGCTTTTACAAAACTGTTTTTATTTCCATACTACTGAAATTCAGCATGCCTTTATTCTCCACCTCAAAGCCTGGGAGAGAGCATATAAAAGGTCGGAACAGATGACTGGTTTGTCGGGACTCTTCAATTCTATTCTGCACTTTTCCACTGGTGTACCCTCTTTGAACTTTGGCAGAAAAATCTGGCCCCATGAGGGCTGCCCTTTCAAAAAAAAAAAGGCGGGGGGTGTGTGCCATGGAGGCTCTACACATGCTTTTTTTTTGGTTTTTTTAAAGAATCTTTCAGAAAAAGGCGTTCTTCCTAATCCAGAAGCAGAAGAGGGCCACTGGAAAAAGAGCCGCATACTTTCAATTTCAGATTGAAAGAGCACATTTTGTGTGTAGACACTCCATAGGTTTCTTCAAAAAAGGCCTGGCTTTTCTGAAAAAATTTGCTAGTGTAGACACAACCTAAAAGTCAGTCAGAAATGCATCTTTCGCTTTTTAGTCCTTTAAAATTTTAATTCTGATGTCAAAGTTGATCACTATAACATAATGGATGTAATACCAAATGACAGTAAAAAGATATTATGTGATAGTTTAAGGCTCACTTAAGCTGCGTCTACACGTGCACGCTACTTCGAAGTAGCGGCAGTAACTTCGAAATAGCGCCCGTCACGTCTACACGTGTTGGGCGCTATTTCGAAGTTGAAATCGACGTTAGGCGGCGAGACGTCGAAGTCGCTAACCCCATGAGGGGATGGGAATAGCGCCCTACTTCGACGTTCAACATCGAAGTAGGGACGTGTAGACGATCCGCGTCCCGCAACATCGAAATAGCGGGGTCCTCCATGGCGGCCATCAGCTGGGGGGTTGAGAGATACTCTCTCTCCAGCCCTTGCGGAGCTCTGTGGTCACCGTGGGCAGCAGCCCTTAGCCCAGGGCTTCTGGCTGCTGCTGCTGCAGCTGGGGGTCCGTGCTGCATATACAGGGTCTGCAACTAGTTGTTGGCTCTGTGTATCTTGCACTGTTTAATTAAAGCGTGTCTGGGAGGGGCCCTTTAAGGGAGCGACTTGCTGTTGAGTCCGCCCCGTGACCCTGTCTGCAGCTGTGCCTGGCTCCCTTATTTCGATGTGTGCTACTTTGGCGTGTAGACGTTCCCTCGCTGTGCCTATTTCGATGTTGGGCTGAGCAACGTCGAAGTTGAACATCGACGTTGCCAGCCCTGGAGGACGTGTAGACGTTATTCATCGAAATAGTCTATTTCGATGTCGCAACATCGAAATAAGCTATTTCGAAGTTGGGTGCACGTGTAGACGTAGCCTTATTGAGGAAAAGAAAATCAGAAAACCTACAGAAACAACCACCTAGACTTTTAAGAAAAGACTGATGTTTATTTGCCTGATGCACAGGACTAGCCCACTCTCTGAGTCAGTTAAAATACAACTTTTCTGCAAGTACTGCAGCTCACCTACAGCAATTAAATGAATGATTTAGTATCAAATTAACGGAATTTAATATTGTGACTGGAAAATTTATTTAAAAGACAAAATAAAGCAAAGTTTCTGATTCTCCAAAACAATCACCTAGCATCAAAAAGTCAGTAACAATGTTCAAACACTAGGACAGTCTCTCAAATACAGGGCATTTGCAATATGCAAGATTAGTTTGGACCATCATAAGTGACAGAAATTCACACAAAATTCAATGAAACCAGAGTGGAGAGAAAACCCATGGCAGCTAGTTCAGTTGTACTCTGAAATGGAGAGGTTCTTACCTGCTAGATCTTTAAGTTGGTCTAGTGTTGGAATGATAGGCGGTTTTCTCTTTTGAAGGAAAAACAAGGTCATCATTGTTAGAGAGAAGTTTGTAATCCAGGCACCAGGAATGCTACTTGTGATGCCATGTACGCGAGCCCAGCACCGTACACAGAACACAAGAGCTCTTACACGTGAGTCAAGGCTACCATATATGTAAAGGAGTTCTGAAGTTTTCATGGCAATTCTGTGAGAGACAAATCCAAGGAACAAATTGTAAATATTGAGGAGAATCACTGTCAGACATAACCATAACTCATGCTACTCTAAGACATAATTATAAAGAAAGAGGGTCTCTTGTTCAAATTGCTGCACATGATGTCAGTGTGGGACAGGACATCAGAAAACGTCTCAGACGAAGTTCCATATGATCCTATAATTAGAGACATAAGTGCAATGGAAGAGAAATAATATTAATATGCTTCAGGAATGGAATGTATATATTATAAAATGTCCACAAAAATAAATGCAACATTACAATGAAGAAATAAAGTACTTCTGAGTTAGGAAATGCAGAATTAATTTGGACGTGTAAACTTAAATTACATTCTTATACTTCTGAGTATCTTAAAAACGATATTTGTTAAACTGTCTAATATAAAACCAAATAAAGTCTGGGACAATGCATAAAAATCAAGTAACATCTAAAGAACTAAATCTCAGTGAGTGCTACGACAGCCTCAGTGATATGTACAAAACAAGCCATATTTGAGTACCGTTAGTTCAGCAGTTTTCAAATCATGAATGTTTAAAGTGAAACATCCCCAAGTTTGTGACAGCTCAGTGTGAAGGTTTCTTTAAAGCACATTATTAATATAATAGGTGGTGGGTATAGATGCACAGCTCAGGAGTTCCTAGTTCCTCACACTGCATGCACTCCTCTAGATCATGCAGCACCACTTCAAAATGACAACAAACCTCCTAAAGTCTGAATCAGATTTTGGGCATAGAAAAGTAGAGAGAATACTTCCTCCACCACAGAATGGAAGTAGAGGTTGAACCACTCAAGTCCAGCACCCTTGGGACCTGACTGGTGCCAGATGAGAGAATTTGCCAGAATGGGGAGGTCAATATTGTCTAGCAGCACTCCCAACACTTCTGCTGCTTACTGGGCTCTTAGAAGACATATACGGGTAAACTACAGCTAAATAACAGTACCAAACACTGAGAACCAGGACTGGTGGCTGTAAACAAACTTTATGGCACTGCAGGAAACTTGGCCACACTTATAAGTGGTTATCTGGCTAACTAAAATCATGCCAGATTACAGATGTTGCTAGTCGAGAGAGTTCCAGATTAGACAGGTTCAACCTGTATTACAATTGCTGGACCCTGCTTGCAGCTGTACCAACCCCAGATTTATAATATCCTATGCTCAGGCTCGGAAACAAAGTCTACAGGCCCAGATGCCACAGACAAAAGTTACTATCGAATACAGACATACCCCTGCACAAGTCAAAATGTCAACAGACCCACATGGAGTTCACACAGTTAACCTTAAAAAAAAATCACCTCAGCTGAGTACAAGATTGGGGAGGGGGAAAAAAAAAGTCAAAGGAATTTTTCTCTGAAGTTCACATGAATTTAAAAATAAAGGAAAAGGGATTTTAATCATACTATAAAAACACTTCAGTTAGCACATTCTCTCTCCCCTTTACATGAGCAGAATTATTTTAAGATCGGAGAGCAGGGAAGGGTATGTGTTTCATTCAGACTTAAAATGATAACGCAGCAAAAGAATTAAGTGGCATACAAAGTACAATAGCAGGCAATTTTTAAGAACCCATTTTCAGTTGCTTATAACCTGTCAAACTAAGAAGCATAAATTTTCCATGTCAGGTGTATGCCTTAGGATAAAGTTTTTTTGGAAGTTTCAGCAAAAATGGTTCAGCCACTTCTTAGACGAGGAGGGGGGGCGTGGGAGGGGAAACACATTGCTCAGCCTATGTTCACTTTTTACTGGAACTTGAAATTTGGCAAAGGGTTTGCATTGTATCAGGGACTGACCTTTTGCTGTTCCTATGAAAACTCATTCAAATATGGCCAAAGTTATAAACTTTGGAAAAATCTGTTTGCATATACTTAGATTTGCTAGAATTTGGCAGCTAAATGTTCCAAACATTCCACTGTCACTGGACACATTTCAGTTTTTTTACAGGCTTGGGCATATACCTTCATGAGCACAGGAGAGAACAGCAGTTTAGAGAAATTGTAACTAACATAAAAAAGTGTGCAATAAACAGCAGAGAAAAGGTAAGTAAAGATATTCCAGAGCAACGCTTCCAAGAAGTTATTAGCTATAGTAATATGAATAATAGAGAGCATGGTTTTTCAAACTGATAGACTTCTTTCATTGCAAAGAACACTGACTAAGTCTTGAAGTTACAAAGAGAAGACAACCTCATCTCATTTTACCCATTCAGTACATGTTGGACAACAGAGAATATAGTTCCTTGCTTTCTATCACTTTTATCACTAACTATGTGACATCATAAGTAAACACTGCAGGTGATGCAACAGACAGAAAAGTAAAGAGGAGGAACACTAACATTACAGGCATAACTCAGGAGCTTGTCCCAGTGTCTTCCACAGCATGCCAGATCTTTCCCAATCCATGATCAATAAAAACAAAACATTTGCATGCCTCAATGACATTCATCTGGCTATTTGGTACATGTAATCAAAAAATGGAAGCAAATCTAGGAAGAGAAGATTTTTAAGAAATATACTCCCCCTACTGAGCATCATCATGAAAGACAGTAAGTATGGTACCATTGAATCTCAATTCCTTGCATTGGATAGGTGGCAATATATCTTGAATGTTAGGCGAGCATTAAATAATTCTATACTTGTCTGAGTTCAGTACAGAAAAGAACTGAAGGAACATAAATTAGCATTGGTATTGTTTTACAATGGCCTGTTCCTGAAAGCAAAGTGGCTCCTGGGCTCACACAGAAAAGAAAAGAAAACCTTATCAAACACATAATTTCTTTGAGACACACATATAGAAACCTCTATAAAGAATCTTCATTATAACTTTCCAACATACTTATTATTATTTTATTTACATTTTTAAAAATGTTATTGCTGTATCATTACCTATTGTTAGCTGTGAGGTCACACTGCAACCCTGTTGGTTGATGGGAAAATCTCACCAATGGACAGCGAGCATTGAGTATCTTTTGTACACCCACAGAGCCAGGTCCAAAGTTGTCAATGCAATCACCAATCACAGAAAGGATTCTCTGTGACGCTATTCTTTCAGAAGGCACTCTTTTCATCTGGTATTCAATATTAAACGGACCTGTTTTCTAACACACACAAAAAAGGAAGATAAATTACTCGTTCTGAAAACAAGGTGAGATTACGGGACCCATCTAAAAGACAACTGGAATCATTAGCAAAGAATGATTCATAATTAAAGGTTTTAAAAACAGACACTGTATGTAGTTTTTAGGACACAATAAAGACAAATTTTAGATTCATAACTTTATCTTTACCTTTCTTACATTCTTTCTAGATTAACAACTAGAAAATTAGGAATTGAATTGCTTAGATAAATATATGAATGCTGTAATCTCACTGTTGTATACAATAAGTAGTGTAATAGTTTCCAAGATATTTTTTCAGTCTTGTAAAAACTGAGAGGTCAAGAAGCAGCTCACTGTTTTAGTGACCTAATTTACTGGGGTGGGGGGGAAGGTACAACCAAGCCACAATCAGGTTATTTCCTTTCTCTCTAAACAAGGTGTATTATCAGCTTGTACCAACCACATTAATGAGGTTCTTTGTTAAAGAACATTTCCTCTTAGCTTTTGGAAAATCCCAAAGTTTCTGCACATTGGTTAATCATTACCCCATAATGCAGCGCAGCTTCTTAAAGACTCTGAAAATCACTGAAAAGAAACTGATGTTGGATGTATAGAGTCAGAACAATTCTCTACAACAGTATTCTAAACAAGCCAATGTACATTTTTCTATTATGGTAGTTCGCATCTAGTTTATGTTATAGTAATAACATTTTCTTCACACGTATGAAATAACTGTTCTAGCACATTTAAAATATCTTCAGACCTTATCTTTTCTGCCTGCTAACCTTGTGCTCGGCCAGTTTCCCCCTCTGATATGGTATGCCTTCACACATCCACATGCCTGCAGCATGGCAACGTCACACATCAAGCTGTAGGGCAGCAACAGGTAAGCACCTCCCAGCCAGAGCCTGTTTCTGGCACCCCAGCTCCTAACTCTGATCTCCCTCTCCTGCTCTCCTACTCCATGTAAGACAAACTGTCTGCACCCCAATCTCCTGCCCCAGATAATAACCTAAATCCCCGCACCTTGTTGTGTACTACTGCCTCAGGTCACAACCCCCTCCCAGATCCTCCACTCCTTCCTGCAGGTGAGAATCGTCTCTTACACCCACACCCCCTCCTGCATCCCAATCTCTTACCCAAAGCTCCTTTCCGCACCTCACCTACATCTCAAACCCCTTACTTCTGCCACTAATATCATGGAAGAGTGAGGCCCTTGACCACTTACCAAATTCTTGGAGTGACTCCTCCCTCTCCCAAACAAAAATTATTCCCCACCCCTGCTAAAGGACATACCACAGGGTACCCGTAACAAAAATAAAGATATTACAGTTCTCCAATACTTTTCCTTAAGCCCACTCGTACCTTCTACCTGTGCTCTCACCCATAACTATAAGTGGTCTACTTTTGTACCTCCTTATTCAGTGTCCATGAGCCCACTCTATCTGCAGTTTCTCTGTATGTGCCCATCTCTGGTGTTTAAAACAAGAGAATAGCAGCCCCTAAGCCTGTGTATTAGCACACAGCTAACTTATCACATGAACATACCAGTATCTTGGCACAAAACCAAAATGCAAGCTTTGGAACAAAGCAAAACCCATATTTAATATGAGAGCAAAAATATCATACTGTTACAAATGCGTATCTAAATAGCTTCTGGTTGAGATGGGACAGCAGTATGGAGAGAAGATAAATGGGACTCAAGATCAACTACTGGAAGACCAGAAACAAAAAATAAAAATTCACTTAGAGTCCCAAAAACCTGCCCATTTCATCATGTGCTGAGAACCTCATGACCAGAGAAGCCCATTTCAGCACAGGCTCAACTTCGGAGCTGATGAGGAAGGGAGCCTGGAACTTCCATGTCTGTGAAGATACAACCCAGCCTCTCCCAGACAGCCAACAAGGAGATGGAGCAGAGGAACTGGAAAAGGGAGATGTCCTTAGCCTGGGACACAACATGGGCTCCAATTGAGAGGAGCTGTTCACTTATACATCCCAAGAAGTCGTAACTTGATGGAGGCTTCCTAGGAAGAGGACGCAAGAAAGGATTCAGTCTCTTGCCAGTACGATGGAGGCTGTCATCCTTGCTATTATGCAAGGTATTACAAAATAATAAATAATAGCTTTGATATCAGTTAAAGGTGGGTGCGACACCACTATATTTGAGCATCCCTCTCTTGCAATCATGCTAATCAAAATGGTACTTAGACAAAAGAAAATGTGAAGGGGAACTTCAGAGTATGAATGCAACAGTTTTCTTCATTTTTAATTTTAAATGCTTTCATTAAAAAAGTTTAAATATTTGCGGACATATCCTGGCTAAAACAAACCACCATAAAATTGTTCTCATTCACCAAACCACCTGTATGTTCAGACCCCATGCCACCAATAGAGCCCTTTTATTACAGACAATTTTGGTACATTCCTGGAAAGTAACTCACAGCTCAGGGTAGATGTACCGAAAATTCCCCTTCCATGCATCAGCAAGGACGCACCGTTTTAGGAATGCTTCCAGCCGTAACATCTCTTAGGAGTAGACCTGAATCTGTTTCCTGACTAGCTCTCTTCTAGGCTGGACAGTGTCTATGCTTCACTTTTTCCTTAGAAGCTATAAACAGTGTAATTACTCCTAACTCTTTTTGAGCAAGCATATTTATTCTTAAGATGAGAACACTACAGAGAAAACATTAAAAACAATAAAGAGAACCTTCCAGTTATGAAACTTACCAGAAGCCACCCCAACTCCAACCTCAGGCTCTGGCAGATGTAAGCCCTTCCAACCCCTCCCTATCCACTGAGCCCTCCCTTAAAGGTTGTCTATCTGTCTGCGGGTTACCAAGAAGACAGTAAATCAGTTTTAAATTCAGGCTATTTATCCAAAAATCCTTAATTTGTCTATTGGTGTCTGGAGAATTCAGTCAGAGGTAGCATACACAAACCTTTCTGAAGGTGTTATAATCTGAGTGAATTTGCATAATCACCTTCCTCTGTTCATAATTCTTAAAAGAATTATCTGTCAAGAACAAGTGCTCCAGCATTAGAATCATTAAGGGATTAATAGCAATCACTCTGCCAGTGAGAGGATTCTGAATTTGAAGGCAAAATGATGAAGAAGTCGGGATGGTCTAATAATGGAGGTGGACACGCACACTTTTTTAATATCCACAAACTCAAAAAAAGAAGAAAAGAAAGGAAATTCTTTAGCATATGCACCAACATTACATTTGAACATAAGGCAAAAGCTCAAATCCACCATGCAATCTCATTGTTCAGCTCCATGGTACTCACCAACTAACCTGAATATGCAAGCACAAATGGCACCTATTTCAATAAACAGTCTTTGCTATAGCAGACCTTGTGGTAGAAAGAGGTTCACTTTCTGGTTGTCCAAAAGTATACCTTGAAAGAGAATTGTTGGCATCGCAGAGTATTCTCATTTCAGTTCACATATATTTGTGAAGCACATGGTATGCCCCACTCACATGTACTGTATTAAAAACTCTACAGTCCTAACAAGTCAGTAAGCACTGCCATGTTTAGTTGGCCAAAGGTACATTCCACTATCATTCTGCACTCACTCATCATGTTTTTAAACTGTTTTATTCACCTGACACACACAGAGCAGCAACTGGGGGAACAGAAAACACCCTATGTTGCCTAAAGTTACAGCTGGCCCAGACACTGCTCTGATTGTTTTTGGGGGAGAGAAGAGAGGAGGAGGAAGGAGGAAAGAGAGAACCTATCAGCTTGCCAAAGTTGAAACAAGCCACACTTCTAGAACACCCTGGCATTATGCACCAAGCCAGTGCATCTGATGCAGGGATCCATGAATATGTTCACGGGGTCCACCACGGCCTTCTTAACGATGTAATATCTTTTCCCATTAACATACTTGCTTCCTTGAAACAGTGAATAGATATATATATATATATACATAGATATATATCTATATCTATGTCCCAATCATTTGCACCTAGAATCACAGAATCCTAGGGCTGCAAGAGACCTCAGGAAGTCACTGAGTCTAGCCACCTGCACAAAGCAGGATCAACCCTAACTAAATCATCCCAGACAGGACTTTGTCAATCCAAGACTTAACTTCTATGGGTGGAGATTCTACCACGTCTCTGGGTAAAGCATTCCAGTGCTTCACCACTCTCCTGGTGAAATAGTTTTTCCTAATATCCAACCTACACCTCCAGCTCTACGACTTGAGATCGTTGCTCCTTGTTGGGTCGTCAGTCATGACTGAGAATATTCTCTCTGCATCCTCTTTAGAGCCCCACTTCAGGAAGTTGAAGGCTGCTATCAAATCACCCCTATTCTTCTCTTCTGCAACTAAATAAGCCCAAATCCCTCAACCTCTCCTCACAGGTCATGTGCTCCAGCCCCCTAATCATTTTTGTTGCTGTCCACCAGACCCTTTTCAATGTATCCACAACCTTTCTATACTGGGAGGCCCAGACCTATGCAATTCAGGAAGACCATTTGGTCAAGGCCAGCAATTATTTCATGAATATTTCCAAATCTGGGAAGTCTGGAGGGAAGCACAGCACTAATTGCCTTGAAAACTTCAGTGACCACTAAACCACCTGTCAATTTTCCAAACTCAAATGGATTGTCAACAGATTAGTATCTATCTGAGGCTGTCAATTTTCACAAGGTCAAGAGCAATGGAATTCAGGATTATTACTGGCTGTCATACTCTCTGCCAAGGTAAGCTGCTCACATAGCTCCATGAGTGTGTCTTCATGTTAAAGTTCAGCTCATGTTCCATAACAAGAAGATCCTACAGTGAGTGCTTGTATTCATGTCACAGAAGGGTCTGAGCAAGGGTCACCTGCCATTACAAACAATACCCGCTGAGTTCACAACTCCACATCCAGAGACTCCTGTGGAATTGCTGTTGCTATGCTACTTGTAACAGCTATTTGCTGCCTCTGTGTTCTGTGGCTTCTGAAACCCCTGCCAATGTCTCCTGGTGGCAGATGGTGCAGGTCCACGAAAAAGAAACACTGCCTTCATAAAAAGCAATAGCTTTAGACCCTGGCAACTGTTGGGCTGATCCTGCCTGAAGCAGGGAGCTGGACTAGATGACCTCCTGAGGTCCCTTCCAGCCCTATGATTCTATGATTTATTAGGAATAGGAGGATAGCACACCTACGTTAGATTACTTCTAGGAAATTAATCTCATGGGCCAGATCTTTGCCTACAACAGTCCAAACAGTGAATTAACACCATGCCATGAATATGCCCACTGTGAGACAATGAGTTGTGGCATCCTGAATTTAAAGTTACAAGCTCAGAAGGCTGTGCTGCTTGTCACAGCCAGTGCAGATGAGGGTGTGACAGCAATGTGCTAACATTGACAATGTGCTTGCACAGAACTGGGGCAGGCTATCCTGTTTTGACAGATAACCAATTATTTACCCTATGATTTACATGCAGTGAAGACAAAATTTCATATTATTTCCTTCTCTTGAAACACCATCAATACATATGGACACTATTTGCTTTTCTCTTCAAGTCCAGTTACTGCTACTAATCTGACAATATTCTAAATGCATGAGCTCAGTGAGAAAGCCCAAAATGGCTTTTGTAGCCCCGCTGAAAATTTGTGCAGATACTATCAACTAAAACAACAGCATCACCACAGGAAGTGGCTTTAGTATCTTGATCAAGCAAAGCTTCACTAAATGGCATCAGTCAACAATAGATTTCATTAGAAAAAAATAAGCAAGATAACCCGTAGCTTTAATTTTACAACAGAGGGGACAAAAATGAATGATATTTTTTAAAAAAATGTGATTTCCATTTAAATTGAACTCATTTAAATTAAGTATATGGTCTGATAACCAATGTTACTATAATCTATAAAAATAATTAAATTACAAAAAAACAATCAGGCAGGACATGTCTGTCGACAAAATTTAAATGAAGGTTAAACCATTGAACTGGAGGAAGTCAATGGCTAAGCACATGGAAAACAACTGTGACAACCTTCTTGCAGGTGCAGAAAGTCATTTTCCCAATTTTAGTTTACTTCACTAGTTCAGTTCAATAACTAATTCATTCAAATTTTTAAAACCAACTTATAATTGAACTAGGAAAACTTATTTTTCTCTTTGAATCTATGAACATATAAATCTTTTGCAAACTTCATCGGTACAGCATATCTCCTGTTTTACTTATGTGATTTAACCTGCCAAAGAATTTCTACAAGTTAGAAACATGCAGTTTTCCCTTACCGATCTTGTAGAGCTCCTTCCAATTTCATCCAGGTCCAAAAACATATCTAAGTCACAACCTAGTTTGCCAAAGCTGTTCACTGATGAGCCAAATGGCTTCACCGTGCATTCGGGGAAATATGCACGTGCAATGTCCTGAATCAGAGAACAGACTAGAAACCGGAGCCTGGTGTTCTCCTCTGTTAGCTGATACTCATTCATGAGGGTGTACAACTGATTACTCACCTAATTAAGAAAACACAAACATCAAAATATATTTTAGTTCCATTTCCTTATTTGTGCTAGCTTCACACTCAGTCTTTCTGGCCTAATTTAATACCCGCTTAGAGGATATTTCTTCAGCCCCGTAAAATGAAGGTCAGTGGTTTGACACATACACTCTTACAGAAGTAAACAAAATAAGATGCCTGGAGCTTTAGACACTATTTTGTTCATTTCAGAAACCACCATCAACACATCTGTAGATATTATTGAGGATTCTTCCTTAAGGAGCAGCAAAGTAAAATATGAAAGGTAAAAGAAGATAATAGATCCAATAAAAACCAGGAATAGTCTTGGCAAGGATACCCAGCATTTTGACTCTCTTAGATACCCCAAGTAGTCACCATAGATGTTGCAAATGCCTTCCGGATGTCCCAGCTCCCAGGCTATTCAACCCACTGCTGGGTGGGGAGGAGGAAGAGAAGGGACGAGTTAATCTAGATCTAGCCTGAAGCACGTCTCCATCGATTTGTAACAGCTTTTTTTAAAAAAAGTAAAATAAAACAGACTCTTAGTTTTGAAAAGATGGAATGTGCCCCTCACCTCCATACACTCCACAGATCCCTTCATCCTATCAAGCCATCCAGTCCATTACTGGTGCATTTCCTACTGCAGGAGAGTGCCCCCATTTCTGTTCAGTCATCTGCAGTGGGTGACATTAGCTCTGAAAGGTATCCCAAATATCTTTGCACTGACAGCAGTAGTGCATCAAAGAAGGTGCTGTGACAGCCTGTGTAGAGTTCTGGAGTATATACGAAAGTCACAGGTAAATAAAAGAAGAGTGAAGAAATGTAGAGGGATACATTCCTCAGCTATAGAACAACAGTGGTAGTATTTCATAATTCTCTCAGACACTGACATGGAAGTGATGTCCTATTTAGCTTATGGCTAAGGCGTTCCTCTCTGCTGCTCCCTGAACATACTTTTTGATCACTACTATTCAAAAACCTAATAATCAGATATGGGTAAAAGTGGGGTGCTATTAGGCAACATTACAATCTCAGTTACAGCTCTGGATATCCAAAGTAATTCAGAACAAGTCAACGGAGTTAGTCTGGATTTACACTCTTACACCAGTAGAAATCCATAGTAACGCCACTGGCCCGCCTGCATTCCTGGGATAGGGTAGTGCCGAATGCTTAATTTGGAATTCTGCTGTTACTAGCGAAGTAAAATTTCCCCTCTCAATGATTCTCCTCTATAGAATCTTAAGACCAACAGTCACTTTTGGCTTGATCAGTACATGTATGTATTGTTGGTTTTATAAAAAATTGGATGTAAGAAGGATATTTTACTTACAGCCTAGAAACCTGTCCCACAACTGAAACACTTCAAGAGCTCACACACCTATCAATTTCAATAGAAGTGTTATTTTGAGTAAGAGAGAGCAAAGAACACTTGCACACAGACTCAAAGTAGTAAATATTAATGTCCTGTAAGACTTCTGACAACATTTTCTCCCAAAACTGCAGTGAAATTACTCAAGTCCTTTATGTTCCCATCTTAGCCAGATATATAAGCTTATTCAGGCATTACACGTCAAGGTATTAGCACTACTCTCACAGCAGCATTCTTAATTTACACCTCTCTCTCCCTTCCATCTCTTTTTTCTTCTCCTTGTTAAAGATTAGAAATACGAGAAATGTCAAATCTTTCTTGATTTTCTTGACAGACTCAGATATGTGCTCAGAAATCTCAAACCTCATATGAAGCCACGGGAATACTGGGAAAAAAATAACAGTGTATTGAAGAGTCAACTGTTTAATATAAACAGTTGTTAAGGGGGAAAAAGAAAGATTTGTAAGACTAAAGAGAAGAAGAGCATCACATTCAGAGACTGTTTTCATACAGAGCAATGGTCATAGCAGTTACAGTAATCACTTAGCATATTTATTTCAAGAGATTGAACCTCTTTCATATAGAACCCTCAGGACCTGATGTGTGCTGAGAAAGAGAATTTGCAAGCCCATGGGATGTCAGTATTGTCCAGCAGCACTACCAACACTTCCATTGCTTAGCGGGCTCTTAGAAAAGAAGGCTAAATTACAGCTAAATAACAGCACAGAAACCTGAGAGCCAGCACTGGTGGCTCTAAACACATTTTACGGGACCACGGGAAACTTGGCCACACCCATGATAAGTGGTCATCCGGCCACTTAAAATCATGCCAGAGTACGGGTGTTGCCAGACAAGGGAGTTCTAAATTAGAAAGGTTCAACCTTCCTATGAAATGCATTTATAAAGCCAATTTTCTAATAGCTCAAATAAATATATCTCACCAGAGGAATTAATCTATAAAAACCTTAGAAAATTACACATTTCCATATCCAAAACTTAAAAGTAACCTTAAGAGAGATATAGCCAGAGACTTACGCTGTCAGAACTACAAAGCTTCCGAACAAGATCATTGAGTAGAATGGTGGATTGCTTATGACAGTGAACTGGAGCTTGATCAGCATCTTGAGTTGATGGGTTTTTCAACGTTAAAGTAAAAAGTCTAGATTTAAATGGAACAGGACATTCCTCTTTAGTGCCTGAGGTTTGGGTAACATCCTGCAGCGAGGCTATGCTGTCTTTTTCTGAAAATTCTACCACAGCATAGGTACCCTGAAAGCATTAAAAATTAACAGACACAATAAATAAGAGATACAAGAGATAAACAATTACATTGATGTTACTGTTGCACGTCTTCATAACCGAATGAATACAATATTGTTTTTACCCTGTTCATTTCATGCTACTTCCCATCTCCATTCCTTTTTACTCTTTCAGAAATGGTCAGAAAAAGAATTTAAGTTGTATACCATTTGGCACAATGAGCACATTTCTGCATTAGAAAGTGTTCAAACTAATGAACATCCCGAATTTAACAGTACTGTAAATCAGTAAGTAAATGGCATGCAAATGAGTATGTTCTGCTGTCAGAGAAGCAGACTGAGTGGTATGAAAGTTTATTGATAGAGTGTTAGCCCAAAAACGTGTGCCATCTACAACTCATTTTGGCTGTCTCTATTCAAACTAAAAGAAAGAAACCTTCACTCAAAAATTTAGAGGTAGGAATAAGAATCCTTGATTTACTTATCTTGTAAAATTCAACAAACATGAAAACAAATATGCACAAAAAATTTGTCAAAGAAAGATGCCCAAAATTTGAGTAAGACACAAAAAATAATTTCTAACAAATCAAGCACTGATAGTTCAGTTTTGCCCAAATCCAGCTTTTAAGAAAAGATTTTAATTGATAATACTTAAAGTACGTACAAAAGTTTCATAAAAGTAGTGATGGTTAATTTTTCCATGACGGGACAAATACTTGAGAATTTTTTTTTCATTTATCTTGGCTGGGCAGTTAATTAAAACGGTCCGTTGTGCTTGCTCTAGCCTTTCTGCTTGCACCTCAGGAAATGTTTTCTTTCGGGTACTGACTTGAGAATCTGTAGGAAAGGGAGGAAAAAAAAAATTGCATAAAACTGTAGGTTTTACACAGATTTTGGCAGCTGATGTTAAGGAACCTACAGAACTCAATTTTAAAAAACAAAGTTAATAATAGGCAATCACCTAAAACAAAGGGTCTCCCCACAGCACCGATTTCTCTTCATCTCCCTACTGGGTCACACAAGGTTAAAACGTTTGGCATGTGGTCCACCAAGGTAAGCAGCTGGTGGGCTAACAAATATTTTGTTTACATTAACTGTCCACGGGCATGGTCTCCCGCTGGTCCCACTGGCTGCAATTGCTGTTCCTACTATTTCCTGCAGCTCCCATTGGCTGGGAACAACAAACCATGGCCACTGGGAGCTGCAGGACACCATGTCTGCAGACAGTTAACATAGACAAAGTAACAGAGAGGAAGCCATGCTAGTCTATACACTATCAAAACAAAAAGCAGTCAAGTAGCACTTTAAAGACTAGCAAAATAGTTTATTAGGTGAGCTTTCATGGGACAGACCCACTTGGTCTGAAGAAGTGGGTCTGTCCCACGAAAGCTCACCTAATATACTGTTTTGCTAGTCTTTAAAGTGCTACTTGACTGCTTTTTGTTTTGATAACAGACAAAATGTCTCTTGGCCTGCCAGCATATTATCTTCATGGGTCATGTGCCAATGGCCATGGACCCCTCGTTTTACTTGTTCACATCTAATTATTCCTTCTCCCATGCGTACAATCTCAAGAGGTTTGGACTGGTGCTCTCATCAATGCACGGTATTTCCCCAATGGCACTGAGAAAAGCCACAGTGAAACAGGGAATGACCCTCTACCCCCCGCTCCTTCTCCCCACCCACAATGCTATAGGAAAGAGCAAGTGCAATTCTTCTGCAATATTACTAAAATCACAGAAACCAGCAATAGTGAATTCCCATGCCATGGGTAACGTATTTCTGTGGTGAACCTGTTACACTGACATTAATGACTGGCTTGCTATTTTTGATGTAAAACATGCATTTAAACTGAAACGGGCACAGAGCATATTACAGTTGCGAGCAGCAGTGATGCAAACACACATCAGGCAATAGTCCATTCTTCATTCTTTCTTAATACAGAACATGTAACAGAATTGGCTAAGGCAGTGTTTCTCAAAGTGTGGTACATGTATCACTGGTGGTACTCAAAAGGATTTCAAGGGGTACAAAGTAGATAATGAATTGCTAAAAATCAGGAGATAAGCTCTTGGACAGCACTGGGAAAAGGGATACACTGATAATACCAAAGTCCTGAAAGAGGGAAGTTAATGTTTTAAGTTTGGGAAATACTGGGCTAAAGAAACCCATGCTAAGTTCCCCTTAATATTGTGCACTACATCTTAGTGTAATTATCATGGCTTGCTTTCTCTGATATGCCCCAAGTACTGCTCTTCCCCCACTTTCTTTTTCCTTTTCTGTCTTGTTCTTTCAGTTTTGATTTCTGCTTTTTATTCTTCTCTTCAAGTCCAGGTATTTTCTCATTTCCCCTCCACTTTATGCTTATTTTTCCCTCCCACCCTTTTTCATCTGTTGCAGGTTCTGTCACCCTGCTCCAGTAGCTGACTCTAGAGAGTGCTGCTCCTTACATGATTGGCAACTGTGCTATTTAGTGTTACCTAAAGAAGAAGAGCTGGTGGGAGAGAAAACAAAACCAAAAAAAAAAAACCAAGAGGATGAGTTGCCGCTTCTATAGCGCTGCAACTGGATTTATGGACAAAGCACTGGGTTTAAACAGTATGAAAGTTTTACTGAACTTTAACAGTAATCATTAATATGTGTTGGGTAAACATATGACAAATATGATCAGTGTTCATTCTATGAGATGCTTGCTAAAGCTATTACTAGTAGGGATTTTGTATCCATGCTATTAACATCATTCTAAATCATCTCTTTTGAGAATCCTCGAGCTTCTATAAACTCAGCTGTCAATGGTTTCTAAACCATTTTCTATGGTTCCTGAACCAATTTCTATAGACTCTATGAAGAATCATATTGAGTAGGCATGTAAAATCCCATTTAACTGGTTAATCCATTAAGGGGAAAGAGGGTCTGCATGGAGCATCAAGGACCTGGGAGGCTCCAGCCCAGCTGGTGCTTCCCTGCCCACAGCTCCAGCAGCCTGTCCAGCTGTACCCACCAGACACTGTGGATTGGGACTGCTCTAGCTGGACTGGCGAGCACGCCTCTGTGGTGGCTCCATGGGGCTGGAGCAACAGAGGTGGCTGCTGCAATCCCCTGCCCACAGTGGGCAGGGGGCTGCTGTTGCCCCATCAGTTAACTGTAACCCAGAAAGCCAGTTAGCTATTAACAACCCTAAAATTGACCTTTTTTCAGTCTTTTGTATTTAATTTAAAAAACCCTCAACAAGTTAAAGTGATATTCTTAAAGACAAAAATAGTCAGTTTAAAAACGTTCATTTCTTAATATGACCATTCAGGGGGTAAATACTCAAGACAAGGCATCTTAATTTTTTTTCTGGTTTGTGGGGATTAGATTTAAATATTTTCACTTTCACGGTATTTAAGGCAAAAGCCATTAAAGTATAAGTACACACAGTTTAAGTTCTGATTAGTCAGTCTGAAACAGCTGAAATTTCTAATCAGTACAGTAATGCAACTGACAATGCACTGCCTTTAAATTGCAGTGAGGAAGATTTAGGTTGGACATTAGGAAAAACCTCCCTACTGTCAGGGTGATTAACCCCTTGAATATATTGCCTAGGAAGGTTGCCGAATCTCCATCACTGGAGAGTTTTCTGAACAGGTTCAGGGATGGTCTACATCAGAAGTGGGAAACCTATGGCCTGCAGCTTGCCTTGATCCAGCCTGCAAGGTTTGGAGCTTGCCCTCCCACCCCACTTTCAGTGGCATGCCATTGCAGAGGGACAGGAACCAAGCCGGAGCCATGTGGGCCCAATCAAAGCAAGCCACAGGGTCTGCCTAATGGGGGTGGGGTAGGTAGGGGTTGTGGGGAGGGGAAAGCAGCACCACGCACTTTGAACACTGCAGAGACGTGCTCCCTGCAGGCACTGCATCCTACCCCACCCCCACTGCTCCCACTGGGCAGGAATTGCAGCCAATGGGATTGGCAGGGGATGTGGTGCCTGCAGGGAGCACTTCCCTGCAGCATGCAGAGCCAGGTGGAATCATAGAATCACAGACCAATAGAGCTGTAAGAGACCTAAAAAAGCCATCGAGTCCAGCCCCCAGCTCTAAGCAGGACCAAACCCATCAGATCAGCCCGGCCAGGGCTTTGACGAGATGAGACTTAAACACCTCCAGGGATAGAGACTCCACTACTTCCCTGGGTAGACGATTCCAATGCTTCACCACCTTCCTAGTGAAAAAGCTTTTCCTAATGTTCAACCTGGACCTTCCCAACTGCAACTTGAGACCATTGTTCCATGTTCTGCCATCCGTGACCACCGCAAACAGCCTCTCTCCAGCCTCTTTGCAACCTCCCTCAGTAAGTTGAAGGCTGTTATCAAGTCCCCCCTCAGACTTCTCTTCTGCAGACTAAACAGTCCCAATTCCCTCAACCTTTCTTTATAAGTCATATGCTCCAGCCTCCTAATTATTTTGGTCGCCCTCCGCTGGACCCTCTCCAGTGTATACGCATCCTTCCTATAAATGGGGGCCCAGAACTGGACACAGTACTCCAGATGCAGCCTCACCAAAGCTGAATAAAGAGGAATAATCACTTCTCTGGATCTATTGGCAACGCTCCTCTTGATGCAACCTAATATGCCATTAGCTTTCTTGGCTACAACAGCACACTGTTGACTCATGTCCAGTTTCTCGTCCACTGTAACTCCCAGAACCTTTTCTGCAAAACTACCACCGAGCCAGTCAGACCCCAGCCTGTAACAATGCTTGGGATTCTTCTGGCCCAAGTGCAGGACTCTGCACTTGCCCTTATTGAACCTCATCAGATTTCTTGCAGCCCAGTCTTCCAATTTGTCTAAGTCACTCTGGACCCTGTCCCTACCCTCCAGCGTATCTACCTCTCCCCCTAGCTTAGTGTCATCCGCAAACTTGCTGGGGGTGCAATCCAACCCCTCATCCAGGTCATTGATAATTATGTTGAACAGAACAGGACCCAGAACCGAACCTTGGGGCACTCCACTAGAAACCGACTGCCATCCCAACATCGAGCTGTTGATCACTACCCTCTGGGCCCGACCTTCTATTCAGCTTTCTACCCATCTTATCATCCATTTATCCAATTCACATTCCTTAAACCTGCCAACAAGAATATTGCAGGAGACCATGCTAAAAGCTTTGCTAAAGTCAAGATAAATCACATCCATTGACTTTCTCCTATCCACAAAACCAGTTATCTCATTGTAGAAACTAATCAGATTGGTCAGGCATGACTTGCCCTTCATGAATCCAGGCTGACTATTCCTGATCACTCTCCCCTCCTCCAAGTGCCTCAAAACGACTTCCTTGAGGAGCCCCTCCATGATTTTTCCAGGGACTGATGTGTTACAGGGCACTGCACCAAGTAGGCTTCCACATACCTGCCTCCTTCCCACCCAGATTCCTCATCCCACTCCTGCACCTTATCTCCCATCTAGACCCCCAACCCTCACCTGTACCCCTGCCCCCAGCCTACTCCTCCCTACACTGAACCCTTCATTTTTGGCCCCACCCTAGAGCTTCAGGGTGGCTTCCACAAAACTCACTAACCCCAGGACCCCAGAAGAGTTCATCCAATTCTAGGGGGAAGCTCTGAGCCTCAGCACTTCCTCCCTGTCCCATGGGGCTGGAGCTCTAGGGGCGTCTTTGTTTTCCAGCTTCTCAGTTAGGTGCCATATCTACAAGGGGGTTTTATTTCTCCTGCTCACCTGAAGACCAGGTCAACAACAGTCATGAGCTTTTTTGCCTCTCTCGTGTGTATAGCCCCCAACTGATTTTTTCCTGTTGGTCAGTGACCCTCAACCCAAAAACAATTTTCCATCCCTGGCCTAGGTGGTGTTTGGCCCTGCAACGACTGCAGAGGACTGGACTTCATAAACTCTTGAGGCTCTTTCCTGTCTAGTATTCTATGAATGCTCTTCAAATACAGACATTCAGTATTGCATGTTCTTCCCACCCACCCCTTTTTTCTTTCTGACATAAACATAGTTGTTATTTTCCTTTGATTAAAGTACTGATATATGGCAGACAGTGACAAGTCTGCCATATTGTAACATAGTGGTATCCAGAATATAGCCCCCTGGGTGGAGATAAAGTATAAAACTTATAAAAGTGAGAATAATCAACAATTAGAACAATTTACCACATCATGGTGGATTTTGTATCACTGGAAATGTTTTAATCAAGAGTAATTTTTTTTAAATGATATGTTTTGGAAAGTATTTGGAAGCAGTTATTTGGCTTTTGTTAAGTAGACTAATGGAGTACAGCCATGCCTTAGACACTATGAATCACTGATCTCATTTCACACAGCACCGAAGCCCCCAACCCATACACTCTTCAGCCTGAGAGAAGGCTACTGGTAGGAGATCTAGGTTGGATACTAAGAAAAACTACTTCACTGAGAGAGTGGTGAAGCACTGGAAAAGGTTCCCTAAAGAAGTGAGGGAATTTTTCAGGCCAGGCTTGAGAAGGCCCAGGCTGGAATGTTTCCCAGGGGCTGCACCTGTGACAGGTGTTGAGCTCTCCTCCTCATTGGAGAACCAGGTCAGCGGGCGGGGGGCAGGGCTACTTCTCACTTGTGTGACCCTGTTCTGAGCGCGGATTGGACGCCACAACCTTCAGAGACCTCTTTCAACCCTCACCTTCAGCCCACCTGCCCCTGTCATCCCCTTGAAGCGACAGGACAATTTACACTCAAGCTGTCGATGCAGCCCCTCCAGCCGGCGGAGTCTGGCCCTCCCAGTCCCAATCGGATTCCCCGCGGCTGGCAGAGGAGGCCGGGTGCTGCCCGTGGCAGAGGTGAGCCGCGGAGGGCCGCACAAACCCTCTCCGGAGAAACCGGGTCCCAGCCCGCAGGCGGCAATCCGAGCTACCGGCACCCTGCAGCCCCCTCCCGCCCGGTCACACCTCCGCCTCCCCCCGCCCTGGGCCCACCACGGCCGCCCCGCTCCGCCGCTGGCGCCTCCTGACCTTCCTCCTCGCGGCCCGCTACCCTCTGTGCGGCGGCCCCCGTGGAGCTGGGCCGGGCGTGGCCCATCCCAGGCACGGGAAGGCGCAGCCGGCACCACAGCAGCAGCCGCCATACGCGGGCCGCCATTGCCGGAACGTGGGGGTGGGGGGAGGGCGCCGTGCGCAGGCACGAGCAGCCACGCTGTACGGAGCGGCAGGAGAGTCAAATCTAGCTCCGCTCGTTGCCGCCAGCCTGAAGCAGGCCCGCGGCGGTGGACGGAGAGAGTGACACCCCAGCCTCCGCGGGAGCGAGGCCCGCCCGCCTCACCGAGCTTGGGGCTGATCCGGGGGCTGCTCCTGCGAGCGCGTACGCAGGCGGAGTCCCGTGCGCTGCCCCGCATGAGATGTCTCACTGGCGGCTGGTGCGCTGCCGTGGGCCACTGCTCTCGTGTCGCACGCGGTGTGGGAGCGGGGCGAGGCTGCCCCCGGCACGGGGCCCCCCAGCACCGCACACTTACGCTAATGGGCGGCGGCCCGGGGCAGCCAGTGGGATCTTGCCACGAGATCCTCCGTGAACCAGACAACGGCAGGGAAAGGGACGAACTGTGCCAGGGTTTGGGGGAGCAGTTTGGGCCCCCTCATTTTGAGTGACCAATTTATTTATTAAGGTGGAACGAAGTGGTAGTATTCTCTTTAATTGATCTGACCATGCCAGGAGCTCCTGCAGTACAGTCAATACACAGGTGCTCTACCTTTATTGCAGCACAGAAATGACAGCATGCACACCTTTGTCAGTGGTACAACCACACTGCCACATGCACCCACCGTGAAATGTTACTAGTCATTCCTCTCCCTTACAGGTTTGAGAGGTCTCCTTGGAAAGCATATTTGGCCCTGCACAGGTCAGATCAGGGCTAATGGGGGGAGTGGGTCAGTAGGGTGATATGGTGTCAGCCATATGTTCAAAGGGGGCCTCAAATTTAGACATCTAAGTGTCACAACTTGTCTTTATTCACATCCCTCAGTAATTAGTGCATTTGAACAGAAAAAGGCAAGAAAACCACTTGAAAAAATAAATTATAGTTCACCGTTTTTTGATGCCTTATTTTATTTTCACAGTCACTTTTTATTTTAATTATGGTTAGGCATCTCGAATGCTGAAAGTAGCCTGGGAGTCAGTGGACCTCTGAAAAGGGATGCAGGACTGCTTGTTTATTTTGTACTGAGGTTGACTCACCCTAGCTCCAGGCTTACACTAAGAGGTAAAATCAATTTTATATATTCAAACCCAGCACAAAAATTGCATGCCTATAGTTAACTTATTTAAAATCAATTTTTGCCACTGTCCACGCAGCAAGAGGTCGATGTGAGAAAATCTCCCATAGACTTCCCTTACTCCTCCCTACTGCCAGGACCATTGGGGTTGACAGTGGTGCCATGATAGTTTGATTTAGCATGTCCCCACTAGGCATGCTAAATTGAACTCGGGAAGATCGATCACCAGTGAATTGATCTTTCCATAAATGTAGACGTACCCTCAGATAGATCTCTTAACTGCAACGCAGCCTGAGTGTGATGTGATGAACTTGGAAATGGGAACAGCCTTCGCTTTTGCAGAAGAATGTTTGCTTATGAACAGAGGGAGGGTGATTAAGATAACAAAAGGCTTGTCATTAAGGTAAACAAGACCATTAGAGAACAACAAGAAGTCCTGTGGCACCTTATAGACGAACAGATATTTTGGAGCATAAGCTTTCGTGGGCAAAGACCTACTTCTTCAGATGCATGAGTGGGGGAGGGGTAGTTTCAGACGGGTATTTAAAGAGTGGGGTCCCAGTAAAAGGAATAGACCTTCTCAGCTCTGGCCCTCCCTTTAACTGGATGAAGCGGGTCTTTGCCCACAAAAGCTTATGTTCCAAAATATCTGTTAGTCTATAAGGTGCCACAGGACTTCTTGTTGTTCTTGAAGATACAGAGTAACACAGCTACCTCTCTGATACTCAAGACCATGAGATGATCCTGAAAGCATTGTCAGGTGCTCTAGTTAAAAAATAGGAAATGAAGGGAATACATTCTGAGAAAAGGAGAACATCACTATTCTCTCAGGTCTCTGTACTGGGCCTGAAGCTGTTCAACACAATCATAAATGATCTGAAAAAAATGGTAAAGAGTGAACTGGCAAAACGTGCAGGTGATACAAATTGTATTCAAATTAGTTAAGTCCAAAGCAGAGTGCAAAGCATTGCAAAGGGATTTCACTAAACTGAGCGACTGGGAAACACAATGGCAGATGAAATTCAGTGTTGATAAATGTATGTGAATAGCTGTCCGAAAATATCTGCTCCATGTCTAGTGATAATCAAAAAACACAAAACTAACAGGATATTGGGATTTATTAGAAAAGGGATTGATAATAATACAGAAAATATTATATTGCCTCTATAAGAATCCATGGTACACCCACATATAGAATACTATGTGCAGATTTGAACACCATATCTGAAAAAAAAAAGGATATTTTGGATTTGGAAAACATAAAGAGAAGGACAACAGAAATTATTAGAAGTGCTGAATACATTCTGCACAAGGAGAAATTTAGACTGGGACTTTTCAGGTTGGAAAAAAGATAATTATTGGGTAGATAAGATAGAGGTCTATAAATCATGAATGATGTGGACAAATTGAATAAGGAAGTGTTATTTACTTTTTCAAAGAGTACAAGAACTAGGAGTCATTCAGTGAAATGAATGGGCAGCAGATTTAAAACAAAAGTACTTCCTCACAGTCAACCTATGGAACTCTTTGCCAGAGGATGTTGTGAAGGTCAAAACTATAATAGGGTTCAAAAAAGAGTGAAGTTCATGGAGAGTAGGTCCTTCAATGGGTGTTAGTGTGGGCACAGATCCAACCGCAGGTTCTCCATGTCCCTCACCTCTATTTGCCAGAAGCTGACAATGGGTGATGGGATGAATTACACAATCATTGCTTGTTGTGTGCATTCCTTCTGAAGCACCTGGCATTTGCTACTGTCAGAAGATAGGATACTGGGCTATATGGACCTTTGGTCTGATGTAATATGGCCATTCTGATGTTCCTACGTAGAGCCCAGATATATCTGTCCCCTGCTGTAACTCATTTTCTTGCTATAGCACAGGATTCCAATAGGGTCTCTCCCTGCAGAGTTAGTAACAAAGAAAGAATATAACAATTTAAAACCTAACAGTGTCTCTTAAGTGATTTGCCACAAGATGTCAAAATATGTTATTAGGTCTGAGAGGGTCAAATATTTGTCCTTTTATATAGGAATTAAATACAGGGCTCCTGTAAGCTAGCTGCTAAATTATCTGACAGAAAACTAGCATCCTTAAGTGCCTAAATAGCCCCTGGACTCATGGTTAAAGTTGTCCTCTCCTTCCCCCTGCCCCACCAAAATCTGAAACGGTCCCCTGATCAGCATAAAGAATAACATTGTAATCTTTCAGCCTTGGTTTTGGGATGACACATGGGAGAGGGGGACAATTTTTTTACAGATTAATGCTAGAATTGTTCTTACATGTGACAGGAACCTTTCAATTTACTGTATGTACCCAGTATGTGCTTTTCCTCAGGAATCCTATGACACATTCCTCATAAATTCACTGAGGTGATTAAGATCGAAACTCCTCCTCCTCTTCTTCCTGTGAGACCGCTCTAAAAGAAAAATGATCTAATTAAAAATAATTGTGGGTGTAAGAAAATTAACAACCCCAGCAGGTTCATGAATAATAGCTGAGGTCCAGGTGCGTGAGAGCTGCTACATAACCTGACACTAAAACTATGTTATACAAACTCATCCTCCCAACTAGTCTCTGTATCTCCACACTTTTGTGTACCTTAGTTCCCACCTCTCAGAGCAGGGGCTCACAAACTTTATGCATTATCAGGAGTCTGATTTGTCTTGCATATCTTCAAGTTTCAGTGCATATACACTCTACTTGCTTACAAAATCAGATGAAAATATGAAAGTGTCACAGCACACTGTTCCCGCAGATTTTCTCATTTTTACCATATAGTTATAAAAATAAATCAACTGGAATATAGATCCATTAAATTGTTTCATATCCAGCAGCCCTGGGACTGGGAGGTTGCTGGAAACTCAAACATTCTGGATGTTAAAGAGAATTACAATAGAGAGCTGTAGCTAGCAGTGCATAATACTAAAGAAAAACAAGATTAGATAATAAGAAACAAACAAAAATGGATGCAGAGTACTTTATTTACCAACAAGCATAGTATTGTACACTGTAAACTTATACTGTATTTGTTGTATTTATTTGTATTTAATTTCACTATGCTGTACTTATGGAAAATGTAACTCAAATTTACTTATGGTTAAAATGGTGGTTATTCGAGAGTTCCAGATGATAAATGCCAGATATGAAAGAGTTTACTGTATCATACTTACACTTCAGTTTATATATGTCCAGTGCTTTTTTTCTACACGTAAAGATGCCAGAACTCAAGCCCCAAATTGCCCCCCCAGGCTTAACCCCCCTGCAGCCCCAAACCACCCCCCATGACTCCCCCAGCTCAAGCCCCCCACCCACAAACTGCCCCCCCATGGTCCCAGCCCCACTCAACCCACCCACACAGCTCTGGCTCAACCCCTTGCGTGGCCCCTGCTCAATACACCATGCACCTACCCGATTCCCTGGCTCAGCATCCTGTGCAGTCCCAGCTCAACTCACTCCCCGGCTCAACACTCCCCCCATGGCCCTGGCTCCATCCACCCGCTGCTCAACCTCCCACCTGTGGCCTCATGGCCCCAGTCCAACTCCCTCTGCACCCTGGCTCAACCCCCACCCCCTGCGGCCGCACGGCCCTGGCTCAACCTCCCGCTGCCCCAGCTCAATGCCCCGCATGGCCCCAGCTCAACCTGTCATGTGGCCGCACGACCCCAGCTCAATGCCCTGCACAGTCCCGACTCTACACTTTGCATGGCCGCACAGCCTCGGTTCAGTCCCCTGCACTGGGGCGTGTCTCTGGCTCAACTCCCTGCACAGTCACAAGGCCCCAGCTCAACTCAACCCCCCCGCCCCCTCTGCAGCCCTAACCCACCCCAAGTTTAACACCCCATCATCTCCCATGGCCCCAACTCACTAACAGGCTTAACTCTCCCCAACTGCCCCACGACCCAGGACTTAGATTGCAAAAGGAGCTCCTGCTGCTTCGCCAGCTGCGCGGCTCCACGCACATACCCGCAGGAGCAACTCCCTGACCTGCGCGCTGGAACAGCAGGAGTCAATTTAATTGGTTTAGTGGTTTGGCTGGACATTAAACCAATTAAATCAAGTCCTGCTCTTTCCTCTGCAGGCAGGGAGCCAGAGATGTAGCTGCATCAGTCTCACCTTTTAAAAATGGCGCCAGGAAAAAAGGTGGCAGAACGCATTTCAATTGTGGTCCGCCAGAGAAAAAGCCCAGTATATGTCCATTGCATGACATTTTAGTTTTCACAGATCTCACTGGTGTATTTTATGTAGCCTGTTGTAAAACTAGGCAAATATGTAGATGAGTTGGTATACCCCATGGAGGACCTCTGCCTACCCACAGGGGCACATGCACCCCATTTTAGAACCACTGCCTTAGAGCAAGGTTGAGCAAACTTTTTATGTTGGGCTCCACCTTTCATCCCCCCAAACTCTATCTGATGTAATTCAAACTGACAAATTTTGATTATGTTCATATAAAAAAACCAAACCCTTTCAGCGTGTGCAAGAAAATATGTAGACTGTAAAAACTTTCGTAATCAGCATATAAATATGAATACACATATCTATCTATATATATAGCAGCTGGTCGTGCTGCGTTCCCCTTATGAAATGTCATGCCCTCCAGAGGGGACCCATCCCCCACTTTGCACACCCATGTCTTAGGGGGCACCTACACATTGCAGGAAGTGGTTGTGATGCTCACTAGGTGGCAGTCTGTGATTCTGGAGGATGTCACATCCCTCTAACCAAATGCTAACTTACTGGAACAGAGAGACATTAGAGAGAGCTATGTTGATAGAGCTGTTGTCTTTTGGATGCATAGACTGAAGGGTGGGGAGGGGTCATGTGACCCCCTCCATGTCACCATATGCCCCTACTAGACCCAGCTGGGGCCAGTCCTGGCCTGGGGAGACGAACATCACTAGTGTCTCTCTGGAGCTCCCAGATGCCTCAGCAGGGGGAGGGGAGCAGGCAATGCCTCTACTTCCAGCTGAGCATGGGTCAGGGAACCTGCTGTCAGTGCCCACCCCAGGGCTGGCACACACGCTCACCTGCAGGGGAAAGCTATGTCCTCCCTTTATACCTCTCCCTACCCCCTGCACATTTGCCACTTTGATTGGCAGCCAAGCCCATGTGGGGAATGGGAGAGAGACCTTAGGCAGCCTGAGAAGCAGCTTGCCCTGCTCTCTGCCCAGGCCTGGCTTGCAGGGACAGGGGCTGATTATTCCAGTGGGGCAGGCACAGGAGGACAGAAACCCTTCTTCCTGCACCTGTGGGTGGAACAGAAATCAACGGGGTGGGCAGTACATTTTGCTGCAGAGCCTCTGACCATCTGTAGCAATTCCAACTCTCATGATACTTTCCAAGACTAAAGGTTGTTGTTCACCTGCCACGTCCACAAATTCTAAGTTATTTATGCTGCCTGACTAAATTGTCCAGCAGTTTCAGCTCAAGAGGGTAGTCTTTCCTGCTCTCAGGCAGCCAGTGTCTCCCTCTTACGTGGTACATCAGGTCCACCAACGTGGGACTAGATGTCCCTGGTCCAATGTTACCAGCGGTTGTGATTTTGTCTCGTCTCATGATAATTAGTGCTTTACTTGAAGCCCCAGCCCCTGGAGTCAGATGCATATGATGAGGTGATGATTTTGGCTTTCATTCTTAAAGAGAAACTAAGGGTCTAGCCCTTGTGGCTGTGGAGAAAGCTTTAAAATATGACCCTAGTGCACTTTAAAGGCTCACGAAGCAGAAGCAGGGGGAAAAACCCAGCAAATTATTTTTTGCACAGTCCCATGCTTTTTGTTGGGTCTGATTCATGATGTTTGGCCATACTGGGTGCCTCCCACATGGGATGTATTGAGAGGTTTGGCTGAAGCTCGGGGAACCAAGAGGGCTGCAGGGGAGCTGCTGGTTTATGCCACGCAGGCTGAGGCTGGACAGACATAGCCACTGAGCTCCGCTGGCCTCTTTAGTCCCCATGTAGGTATAGGCTGGATCCCCGAAAGGCTCCCCACTCCTTGTTTGTATCAGGCCTGCACGGAAGGACATTGCGAAAACTTGCCATGAGACGGTCAGGTCAGGCCGACAGCTGGGCAGTCGGGCGGGGACTTCTCGTAAGTGGGTCAGCAAACGCCAAGAACACGCTGCACTGTTCACTGTGCACTCAAGGCGGGGTCAGCTCGCCTCGCAGTCAGCGCCACCCGCTGGCTAGGCTCCGCCTCCCTTGGGCCAGAATGGGGGTCAGAAAGACCCCCCCCCCATCTGCTCCCGTGCATTACACAAGGGGGGGGGCAAGGGGGGATTCCCTCCCATCAGCTCCCTTGCACTGCATGGCGGCAGGAATCCCCCCCGAAGCTCCCTTGCCCTGCACCGGGGGGTTCACAAACACCCCCACGAGCTCCCTCGCATTGCACCGATGTGGGAGGCAGAAATACCCGCCCCGTCAGCTCCAGCACATTGCATAAGGGACAACAACTCGCCCCGCCTCCATCAGCTACACTAGGGCGGGGGGGCGCAGAATCCCCCCCTCCTCCCAAGTTCCCTGGCCCCACACCGGGCTCAGGGTCCGACCGTCGCCCGTCGCGCCGCAAGGAAGCGTTTCTCCCCGGCTCCCGCCCGCGCTGCGCTGCGCTGGGAGCGGAAAGACCCTTCCACCGGCGGGGTGGAGCGGCGGGTTTTCCGGCGCTTTCTCTTTCGGGTTCCTGCCAGAGAGCCTGAAACCGCCCCGCCCCCGCGGGTGCGTCACAGCCCAGGCGGCCGCCGGCCGCGCCACCTGCTTTTCCGTCTCCAGCCCAGTCGCCAGCTGGAGCTCCGCTGTCTAGGCGCCCGGCTGGCGCCGCTTACCTACAGCGCACCTGGCCGCAGGTACCGAGGGACGGGGGGAGCCTTGGGGGCCAGGGGCTGCGCGATTCTCACCAGACCAGCAACCGGAGGCGGGGGTCCCTGCACCGCACCGCACCGCACCAGGTGGGACGCGCTGCGCTGGGGCTGCCCGAGGTATTTCCGGCGGGCGGCTAAAAGGCGGGTTTCATCTCACAGCTGCTCCGCCGCCCCTCGGCCACCGCTCGCCCCCTGTCGATGGGCCAGGGAGTTCCTGGGGGTATCTCTGTGCCCTACCCCGGTGCAGGGCTAGGGAGCTCATCTGGGGGGGGTAGTGCCAGGGAGCTCATGCGGGTATTTCTGACCCCCACACTGGTGCAGGGCTAGGTTGCTCATTGGGAGTTTCTCTGCCGCCCTCCCCCACCCCTGTGCAGGGCCAGGGATCTTATGGGGTGGGTAGGGGGGAGGGAAGATCTTCCTGACCTGTGTGGAGGGAGGTGTGGGGCCTTGCATGACCCACTGTGCTTTAAGTCTTTAATGATCTTTGAAGGCCCCGTGAGATTATTCACTGCCAGAGAGCCCCCAATGCCTGAGATTCATCCTAAAATAATTGAGACTAGGCTGATGTGTAGCCAGTGCCTGGAACTCTGCAGGTGCCTGAGCTCACTTAGCGGGCTACCCATGCTTTTTAATGAGCTTGCCTGCTTTTGAACTGCAGGGCACAGCAGATTTGCTTGTCTTGTTTGTGAAATGCCTGGGGCCACAACTGGAGGGGAAGAGATCTGGGCACAAGCTGTTACTGTGCTCGTGGGAAGAGACATGGCTTGGAAATGTGTAAAAATAAGAATTCGGGCCAGGAGGCAGCCAAGGAAGGAAAGTGGATGGAGTATTCGCTGTTTCCTCATGACACTTCTGGTGGGTTTTAATGACGCATGGGTGGTCATGTAAAGACAGAAGTGGCCAGTGAGAGAACGCAGCAGACAGTAATATAGACCTTGATCTCTGCTTTTTGGGTTAACCCAACCTATTCCTTGGAGCTTGAGCAAGGGCATTTCTGGCTGTGTTGTTGCTCACAAATTAGCTCTCCCTGCCTGTCACCTGCTTGGCTGTGGGCATGGGGATTCACAACCAAAGTCGCACGAATATCTTTTCCTGTAAACAACAACTGAAATGCATCTATTCCTTTATTCTCCAGTCAGACCATGTTAGTACTTGTCTGTTTGCCTCAGCTGTGAGGGGAAAATGGCAATGTTTTTGCTTTAAGGACTTCTGGAGTGGGAGGAAAAAGAATATTTCTTTGATCCACATTGAAGTATGCCTTCTAGGTCATTACATGGCCCTCACCACGAACCTGCTGATTTGGGACTGTATTTTGCTCTGATGAGTTGTATTAGATCTTGTATTGGAAAGATGTAATCAGAAAACATATGCCTCCAAAATTAATTCATGTCCCTGCAAAAGAGGAACACAGCTGGTGTAATGCATGAATATATGCCTGTGAATGCTCCTAATGGGTTTGTGGCTCATGCACTTGAAATGTGAGATGACCAGGAATGTGTTTTTACTAGCTGATAAAGCCTTGATAGACTTAGGCCAGGTCTGCAGTAGGAGGTAAAATCAATTTCAGATATGCAAATCCAGCTATGAGAATTATGTCAAGTCCACACACTGTGCTGGGGCTGCCCAAGGTATTTCTGGCGGGCGGCCAAAAGGCGAGTTTCATTTCACAGCTGCTCCACCACCCCTCGGCCATCACTCTCCCCCGTCAATGGGCCAGGGAGCTCATGGGGGTATCTCTGCCCCTCTCCCCAGTGCAGGGCCAGGGAACTCATGGAGGTATTTCTGCCCCGGTGCAGGGCCAGGGAGCTAAGTACTTGAAGTATCTAAAATTGATTTTGGCACCATCTACAGAGTGGGAGGTCTTCTGTACAAACTCTTCCATCAACTTCCCTTACTCCTCAGTTTGATTTAGCAAGTCCCTACTAGGCACATTAAATCAAACCCCCAAAGATCAACTGCCAGCAGATCTATAGATCTTCCCCAAAATATAGATGTACCTGCACTAATTTTCTCTACCTGCAGTTGAATTAGATAAGTGCTGTGTTGAGCACTGTTGTTTAAAGACTGAATAACAAACTCTAGACCTGGTCATCTTTAAGTATAGATAAATGACTTTTAAGGTGCCGTGACTGCAGCAGGTCATATTGACACAGTGAGGTGCAGGCCTATTCTAGTTTGCCTGTGAAAACCTTTTGGAAGATGGCCCTGTATCCTAATGAAGATTACTCTCTAGAAAATATTCCTTCACACACTGTCTATAGTCAGTTAATGGAATAAGGACACAAGGACAAATTCTTCTTTGAGTTACATGGGTGTAAATCTAGTGTATAGCCAAGGACTGCAAGAGATGGAGAATGACTGTGGGGGCCCTGTGCTCCACTAGGAGCCCAAAGGATTAATCATCAAGTCTAGTGTAACTCTACAGAGTTCAATGAAGTGATGCCAACTATCTGTCTACGGAACTTGAAACTAAATTTAACCAACTGTTGGTAGCAGTGGCAAATATAAAAATGGGGGAATGGCCTAGTACTAACAAAGTCCAAGAACTATGTGAGGAGAAGAAGCCCAGGGATGTTGCTTTGAAGGTGCTGGAATTGCTGCCGAAGTACTGGCCATGTTCAGCAGCTCTGTCCAGCTTCTTAGCCTTTGTCTAGCAGCAGTTCCTCATATTTGTACATCCCCTCCAGAATTCCTTAGACTGTAGATTGAAATTGATAAGGTTCTTGTCAATTTCATAGCTCCCTCTCCCCAGTCTGAACTGAGACAACTTAAGAGTCATTTAGATTTTATGTTGCTGCAGGTTGCCGTCCTCCAGTTTTATGGGAGCTGTCTATCTGCAGACTAAAGGATATACTGTTGTGATGGTTCATATCGGGGAAAATTATCATTTACAATCATTAGGGCTAGAAGCTTTTGTACCTGTTGAAGGAGTCTAAATTTTGTAGAAATAAATGGAAACTTTCTGCAGAGAGAGTTTCTTCTTCAGTGGTGAGAGAGTATACTTTTCAAGCCCTGTCAATATCTTTCCTTGAAAGCACTTATAATACAGGGTTTACTCTTTTATGTATAACTGATAGCTAGTCATGCTGTGGCTTTTTTAATGAGGTCATTATGTTTCTCTGAATCCATTAATTTTTGTGTTCAGGCTGTGATCCTTCTAGCAATCTAATGTGGGTGCAGGTGCCTTCTGATTTCAGAAAAGTGAAACCTCCAGTTCTGTGCAGGATTTTTATTTTGTTTTATTTATTTTTTCTGAGGGGATGTCAGATTGAAAATGCAGAAGTTGTTAACGCAACAATTTTTTTTTTCCCTTTGAGGAGTCTGGTGGCTAAAAACTGCTAATTTAAAAATAGCCTCTTTGACTTGGTGACTGCTCATGTGATCATAATGTTGAAGTCATAGAGGATCACAGGAGGTCTCATGCTTAAATTTTAGTCAGTTCACATAAATGTATACAGTTTTTATTTTATTATTTGGCTTGTGTAGGTAGAAAGGCAGCACTTTAATGAAAAACATGAGTGAAACCAGTTCACAGATTTTTGATTTCTGCAAACTTTTGGAAAACACAGAATTAAAGCAGCAGTGACTTGATCCTCATTTTTTGTCTTCAAATACTGTACACACAGTACTAAGTAGGCTTTGGAGGAAATAGTAAATTCATCTGGGACTAGTTGGAGCCATCCTTGTGTGGTGCTTAAAATGTTAATTTCTGCTGAGCATTAGCTCTTTTAAAAAAAGAACAAGTTTCTCTGCCTTATTGTAATGAAAATGATCTTCCAAATAAATAATTCTTCCATGCAATTAATTGCTCTTCTCCACATGCAGACAACTTCCAAAGTCTCTGATGCTGTCTGCATTTTCGCAAGCCATAGAAAAGTAAAAAGTAAAATTGACAATATTCTGGCTATTTTCACTACTGCTCAGAACTTTATGTCAAGAATGATGTGATTAAAACTGCAATAAAGTGAGGCTGTGCAGTTACTCAAAACAGGCTGTTGGGAAGTCAGGCATTATCTACATTTTAAGATTTCATGATGGTTGAACATGATAGTTGTCAATAATTGTTTTAGCTGAATAATTCTGAATGCCAGTTTACATGATTGGCAAGTATGTTCAGACACAGTATAGATTTGTAAAAAAGGGAACCTGGCCTTACTATAGAAGATCTGACCCATCTGCAGCAGCCAGCAAGCTTTGCACAGGGAGGAAGAGTCAGAAAGTTCTCGTTTCTAGTGGCTTTAAGCTTGAGTGGGAGAGTGGATTGGAAGGTAAGGTAGTTTTCCTCTCAGCCCTGTAATACTGGTAATTACTACTAAGGCCATGCTTCCCTGAGCTCCACTAAAATCTCCTTCTTAAGGCGAGTGGCATATCTCCTTGCATTTGCTTGGCCCAGAGTGAACTGAAGTAGGTTAAAACAAAAAATGTGACATTTATGCTTCCCATGGGTGGGGAGAGCTGCTGCTGCTTTCTGCCTTCTCCTTTTTCTACCCATGGGGTGTGTAGGTACTGTGGAGAAGCAGGGGAGCATTATGGAGCTGTCACTTTCTTTCTGGTCACCCAGATCAGCTGAATTTTCCTGACCTACACTCTCAGACCTGCAGCATGTGGTCTGACGTTATTGGCTGAGCTAGCCATGTTATTTTCTTTCGTTTTCTCCGGTGCTGGTTCTGACATAAATTGTCTCTACGTAAGACTTGAGAAATACTTGTCAGAAGGGTTCCTGGTCCTTCCTGGTAGGGAAAGAAAGATAACATCTTGACCAGAAACTACAGCTAGGCATGCTTCACTTCCTGACAGCCTTAGCGGATTGATGTCAGCTACCTGTTCTCAAGACGAATAACTCATACTTACCTCTTCCCCCCCCCTCCCGGAGTGTCACTTTCTGGTTTATCTCTCCTACTCTGAGTAGTAACAGAGAGAGCCATATTAGTCTATAATTCTGTCAAAACAAAAAAGCAGTCTAGTAGCACTTTGAAGACTGACAAAATAATTTATTAGGTGGTGAGCTTTCGTAGGACAGACCCACTTCCTCAGACCACAGCCATACCAGAACAGACTCAATATTTAAGGCACAGAGAACCGAAAATAGTTATCAAGGTTGACAAATCAGAAAACCTGCAATCAAGATAAACAAATCCGAAGAGCAGAGGGGTGGTGAGAAGTGGGGAAGTCAACAGTCAGATAAGACAAAGTATGTAAAAGAGTCCGTATAAAGGGCCAGGTAATTGCCCTCCCTGGTCAAACCACGTGTTAATGTGTCAAATTTGAATATAAAAGAGAGTTGCGCACTCTCTCTTTGTAGGCGATCCTTAACGTTCCTTTTCAGTAAAACGCAGACTTTCAGGTCATTAACAGAATGGCCCACTCCGTTAAAGTGCTGGCTGACTGGTTTTTGAGTTAGGAGCTTTTTGATGTCTGTTTTGTGTCCATTCATTCTTTGTGGAAGAGTGTTTACCATTTGTCCTATATACAAAGTATGTGGGCATTGTTGGCACATGATGGCATATATGATGTTAGTTGAGGAACATGAGAATGTGCCCGTGAATAGCCTGGTTAGGTCCAGTCATGGTATCTCCAGAATAGATATGTGGACAAAGGTGGCAATGGGCCTTGCCTACTCTGAGTAGGTGGTTACTTCAGGTTATGCAAAAGGCATAAAATATCTGTGAATGGGATGCACTTTACTTCCATTTAGAAGAAGGGCATGATCCTCTTTCCAGTGTGTTTCCAAATGGGAGGCATAGAAATTAAAACATGGAAACTGACACTGAAGGATTGTTTTCATACTCTACTTGGAAATCTAGATAATCTTTTTGATACTTGAGTGCACTAGCATATTTTTTTCTCTTCAAAAATTTCCCTTACCTGAAGCCTGTGATCTCCCTTTTTTTTTTCCCCCCCCATGAGACCAGTCAAGAAAATGATCATATGAACATGGCGAAATCAGTCATTCAGTTTTAGGAGGCCTGCCATTTCTAGACAGATTTGCAAAGAGTTGTACAAAGAGCACAATACCATGCAGAATTTTGTGCAGTCAGCTGGGAATAGTGACTGAATATACAGAAAAATCTGACTGATCTCTTTGTATTAGGTTGGTTTGTTATGGTTTTGTGCAATGTAACCAGAACTAATGTTAGGTAAGAGTTCATTCATTAATTAAATCTGCATGAGAGGGAACCTCTTTATTTTTACTAGTAATCTTATTTAACTGGATTTTAAGGGTGGGAGGTGAGTGAGGAGTAGATGCAGTTAGAATAGGAACATCTTAATGTTTGTGGGTTGGGGAGTAGCTTGGCTGAAATAGCACTAACTTTACATGCTGTAAGAATTTTTTTTTAATGGGAAAAAGAGCTTTGTGTAAATTGAAAGACAGATGACAAAAACGTGTATACTTGGAATATAGAGGAAGGTGATAAGGACAGATGTATTTTTTCATGTTGCTAAACTGCGGTATTTTCTTGGCTTGTCAAAATCCTCTTAGACACTTACAGATTTGAGCACTGAGCATTTTCTAGCATGTGTATGTGCATCTTAAAGTCATATCGCGTATTTAAATGTAGATCACCCTGTAGGAGGCACTAGTGAAGATGCTCCATTTAATTTGTACTGTGGTATTACACAACTTACATCTTGCCATTTGTTGATCTGTATCTTTGATCACTGAATGCTTTATGAGATCTCCATTGGTCTTTGGGAGTAGATGAGAAGGAGAAATGACATTGTTTTGTAAAGCTGTTTTTCATTTCTGATATTAAAAACAAGGTATATTACTTACACTTCAGTGTTAGTGTGAAGATTTACTAGTTGTATGAGGAAAAACAGTTCAATATAAAATCAAACAGTATGATCGATAGCTACTCCTCACTCTGTTCTTTGTGGCTATCTAGCCAAAAGTGTTTCTTTAGATGCTAGTCATTTTTGTAACATTTATTTTTGTTTGCCTTTTATAGGTGAAGTTTGGAAAACTGGACAGTAATGGAGTATATGAGCACGGACAGTGACAATAAGGAGGAGATTGACTTGTTGCTAACACACTTAAATTTGTCTGATGTGATGGACATTATGGAGAACTTTTACCCAGACGGAGAACTGGGAGTTTATGAAGACAGTCTGATTACTGCGTGCCAAGAAACAAATCAAAATGGGGGACATAAAGAATCCTTATTGTTCCACGGAAGAGAGGTTTCTTTGCTGTCATGCGTCAGGTACGGGACTGAGGAAGACTTGCTCACTTTTGCAAATCAGGTTTCCAACAGTGCAAAGCAAATCAACGGACAGAGACGACAAGAATCTGGAATCCTATTAAACACGGTATGGCAGTTTTCATGAAAAAGAGAATATGATATTTTGAACATAATTAGTGCATATTAAAAACAAATCTACACATTCTTAAAGGTATATTGATAGAGGCCTGCACAGTGATAGCATTTGTACCAGCATCTGCACAAATGAGCTGCAGACATCTGCAGATGTAGATACCTGCAGATATAAAGCAGATGTCCATGGATTTGTAGGGCTTTACACACAGGCATAGTGGCATCCAACAGTAATAATTGAAGGTATGTCATAATTGTTTAAAAAAATGCCCAGTAAGATTATTCCACTCAGAATTTAATCAGAGAGCGCTACCCACCCTCCAAAAATAGCAATTCTGGAACAGTGTATTGTCTCCCTTTTAGTGCTTCCTAGTACAGCTTTCGATAATCTGATACATATACACAGTCCATTTACAGACTGTAGAAAGTTACAGTAAAGACTGGGTAGCAATGCAGTGATTCTTTAAGGCTTACAGTACGTTTTGTTACCATAACTGTCTGATGCCCCTCATTTTGTTAATTTTTGGACGCAAAGTTTTTTGCATTCCACAGAAGTTTGTTGTCTTTCCATGTGTGTTGTGGAAAATTACTTACACTGTAAATAAATCATCTGGAACAGAGGTGATAAAAAGAGTTATTCAGACAAAACAATTGAATCCAAGAGAATGTAAATTTTTCAGGACACATTTATTTCTGTTTTTTCTCTCTCCATTTTGGAATTTTTCCACCCTTTCCATCCCACAGTTGACCCTTGGGAGGTAGAGAGGTATTTTTGTTACTCTGATACACATGCTCTTAGTTTGCAGGCTCTGTATTTGGACTTTGGGAAAAATTGCACTCTGGACTTGATCCCAACTGTTATAAACAGCCATGAGTAATGATAACTATTAGTGATGGTTTTCAGAGCAGTCAAATTATTCCCTGCCCTATATAGAAAATTCAAATCTTACTGTGTCTTAGTGGAGGTCTAAAAGTAAGGGCTGGAGGTTTCACTAATTCTTGACCTTTGGTCATGGGGCATGAAGAACTTTTTTTCTGACTCAGAGCTCTTGTCATCCTAATATAATGGCCTTGTAGTTGTCAGGAGACTTTCAACTTAAAGAACGAGCATATATAAAGAACAGAGACTACTTCCAAATCTGAATGAAAAACAAATGAGTCTAAATTCTCAAACATGCTGTTTATAGGGTACAATATCCTAACGGTGGCATCTTTATAGACTAGCAGATTTATTGGTGCATAAGCCTTCATTGGCAAAGACCCACTTTGTCAGATGCATGGAGTGGAGAGAAATGCGTCTGATAAAGTGGGTCTTTGCCCGCAAAAGCTTATGCGCCAATAAATCTGTTAGTCTGCGAGGTGCCACAGGACTTCTTGTTGTTTTTTGTGGATACAGATTAACACAGCTATCCCTCTGATGTTTGTACCCTAACTATTTCTTTCCTTGAGTTCAAAATTCTCTGTCCACTTTTATCCTAATCTAAATACCCACATGGCCCCCATCACCAGAACATGTACTCTCTGTGTTGTGTTGGTAAGGCATTAGTGCAACTGATCCCAATCATCTCAAGTGTGTGTTAGAAGTTTTGCAAACAGTGCAGTGTCTTTGTGACCGTGTGCCCTCTGAGATGACACTGTGAAACATTGCTTTGCTTATTTAGCTTCTGCGTAGAGACTTAAAGTATTGTGCTGCGTTTTTGTGACACACCTGGATAGACTTTCACTCAGCCACTCAGTTATTTCGTGTGCATACAATGTAGGTAGATAACAGGTACATAAACATGCTCCAGCTCTTTGTGGATGCATGCAACCAGTTAGGTAACTGAGGAGTGGAACCAGAGTATTGTGGACAAGCTACCACCTAAGTGTGGTGGCTCCTCCTCCTCTGTGGAGGAGGAGTGGGGAAGGTGCTGAAATTAATCTAATCTTTGGTCTGCTGCAGTGGAAGCAGACTGGTTCCACTGTCTTTCAGTTGTTGGTAGGACATGTTTCTCTCCAGAGCCATCCCATCCATAGGAAGAGGTGGGGCAGCTGCACCTACCACCACACCTTTGGGGACCCTGCAGTGGCTGCCCCAACCATCCTATGGATGGGAGGGGGAATTACGTGGGGTAGGGCATGGGAGTTGGGGACAACTAGGTGCAACAGGAGCAACAGTTCCAGATTAGAGAAGTTCAACTTGTATAAACAACAAACTTCCCTTATTTTTAACATTTTGAAACAAGTTTAATATTAAATCTCACGTTCTTGCTGGTAGGTACAATACGTACATTTTAGCTGAAACATCTTTCTATTGTTTCAAGCATAGACAGATCAAACTTGTTTTTCTCTGAATGACACTTTAAAAACAGTAATCTCCACTACAAGGCTACTGCGTACAGGGTATGTGTACGGTATGTGTCACATGTTTCACGGTGCATCACACGTATGAAGCTAATGTACTGCATTGGTTCATTTTCTGTTTCTTTAAGGGCGCATCTACACTAGGAACTAACTTGGAAGTTAGCGTTAGTTAAACACTGCATCGAAGTAGCCAGCAGAGAGTCTACACGCATTTACCCTTACTTCGAAGTTATTTTCGTGGCGTAGACACAGCCTAAGTGAATTCAGAACCTTGTTAAAACCCAGTAAACAGAGTACTGTATCCACATCTGGAGTACAATATCTTGCTACACTGTAAAGAGTAAAGTGTAATAGCATCAAAGTGGAAGTGCTCAGTATATCATCAATAACAGATTTTTAAAATCATGTAGAATTTTGTTACGTAGCATAATTCAATATGAGGTCACATCAAAGTTTAAGTCATATTTCTGCCTTTTAGTAAGCTGTAGAAATCTCATTTCTTGAGCATTTGTAAGTCTTATTCCCCTGTACTACATGTGATGTTAGGAAATGCAGAAGGTCTTACTCATCTTCTGTAACGTAGTCTGTGAGTAATAGCTATGTGGCACAACAGGTTAGCAGATTCCAGGAAAAAACAAGCAAGCCTTCAGGTAAATTTACGCAACCCTCATGGTTCGTCTCAGTATATGTGGTGCTGTTGAAGGCAATTCATTTCAATTTATAGAAGGTTAATCATTGGATAAAAATGTATATATATATTTGCCAGGAATGAGTATGCCTCACGCTGTTCTCATTCAATGTTTCTAAATAAAGATGACTAAATATACCATGGGAATCACATGTATACAAAGCATTGATCAGGAAATGCTGAATTAAGAACATCTGATTGATGACCCTTTCTAACATTAGTTTGTTGGCTTTTCTTTTTTTCTTTTTATAGATCACTCCAAAAAATGGGCGCTATCAAATTGACTCTGATGTGCTTTTGTTTCCATGGAAGCTGACCTACAGGAATATTGGCTCTGATTTTATTCCTAGGGGAGCTTTTGGAAAAGTGTACTTGGCACAAGACCGAGAGACAAAAAAGCGAATGGCCTGCAAGCTGGTATGTTAGGATGGTGCTTTTCTCCCTGATAAAAATATTCTGCCATGTGGTACATTTCCCATGTTATAAGAGGGTACTTCTTCATTTAATATCAGTGGTAGTTGGGGTATCACTCTTGGTTTTATTGGATGGCAAAGCGGGAGGGGAAGTGTTCTACAGTGAACCTTTACACTCATGCTCTTTTTTTTCCCCCAAGCATGCTTAGTGTTTGAATTGCTAAACTAGGACTTTTTTTCCTGCTCAGCTATCAGCAGAAAGTGGAAATGTTGTAGTCTGCATTTTTTGAAGAATGTTCATTCGTTTAGAGAATGTATACAATGATTTCTGTAGCTGTCATGCTGAGCAGATCAGTTGCCTAACTACTATTCTTTACAGATCTTTATGTCGAATCTTACAGCATCGGTATGACACAACATTGGGGATGAAATCTTGGTTCCCTTGAGGTCAATGGCAAAACTCTCATTGGCTGACTCACATGGGCTGTGTCTACACTTACAAAAACTTTGGAATGGCCATGCTAATGGCCAAATCGAAGAATACTAATGAGGCGCTGAAATGAATATTCAGCATCTCATTAGCATGCCACTGGCTGCAGCACTTCAAAAGTGCCGCAGTTCGCTCATCCACAGTTCGTCTACATGGGAGTCCTTTTTGAAAGGACCCTGCCAACATCGCAATCCCCTTATTCCAATCAGCTGAATGCAATGTTTCAACTTTGTGCTGATAGTGCAGCAGGAAAAAAGTCCCAGTTTAGTCATTTGAGCACTAAGCACGCTTCAGGGAAAAAAAGAGCATGAGTGCAAAGGTTAACTGTCAAACACTCCCCCTTTGTCATCAGCTGATAGGAACAAGAGGATTTCGATGTTGGCGGGGTCCTTTCATAAAGGACCCCCATGTAGACGAGCTGCCAGCTAGTGAAAAGTGCTGCGGCTGGCGGCATGCTAATTAGGCACTGAATATTCATTTCAGTACCCCATTGGTATTCTTCAATTTGGCCATTAGCATGGACATTTCGAAGTTTTTTGTAAGTGTAGATGTAGCCACGGTGTCAAGATTTCATCCTGACACTCTTTTGAATGGGAAAGATTTCCATTAAGGACCCAATTCACCAGTGGGCTTAAATGTCATTGATTTCACTGGGACTTCAGCACATGTACAAATGCTTTCCTATTTTGGGACTTAAGTGAGATGAAATATGTAATATGTGGGTGTAGTGTAAAGATAATTAAGAAAGATCCATGATTTTCCACAGTCTGGGATTTGGTGGTAGGCCCATGTCCTCTATGAAAACAATTCAGTATTTATCCTCAGAGAGCTAGATTGTCTTTAATAACAAACATGTGGACCAACCTAAGGCTCAGAAGGAACCATGCTCCATGGCTTCTCATCCCCTCCCTCTCTCTTACGGACCACATAACAGTGCCAAGAGTAGTTACTTCCTTGCCTTTGTTCAGGGAACACAGACCTGGCCTTCCCGTGTGAGAACAGCTGCAAGAAGGGGCTCACATGTCCTTTCCATGCACCCTTATTGGGATAGCTGTAGATTGGCATTTGACCACCGCACACCTTTGGGTTAGGATTGTGCAGCTTTACCCTATGCAAACAGTATTTCTCAATGAAATAAAAGTTAACTTGTGAAATGATTGGCTTGCAGTCATGAGCAAGGACTAAAAGAAACGCCATGAACATTTTTGTAACTGCAGATTACTGTTCTGATTCTCTGTCAGTACCACTGAAAGAAAAAACAAAATCTCAGTGGCCCAGAGGGAGATCTTTGTTGGTCTGTAGCTTCACAAATAACAAGCAGTACCGTAGCACCTTAAAGACTAACACCTTTATATATCAGGTAATGAGCTTTGGTGGGTAAGATCCACTTCTTCAGAAAATCTGAGTGGTCGTTTCATAGTAACTTTCATTACCATCAGATCGGTCATAGCTTTGAGATGCTGATGTGAGTTTGTCTGGTTTCTCAAGGTGCTGAACTTGTTTGTTTAGTTGCAAGTGTAAATAGAAATGTCCACACGTGTTCAGGTAGCTGCTGTCAGCAGCAGGTGATTCTCAAAGGGCACATCAGACTTCTGATGGTTAATGGGGAAAATGGAGCTTGGTTTTTTTTTCCCTGAGCCAGGAAGTCTGGTCAGAATTTTATATACTCTTTAGATTTTGATGAGAATGGATGTTTAAGTTGTTTTTGTCTGGTTTCTCAAGGTGCTGAACTTGTTTGTTTAGTTGCAAGTGTAAATAGAAATGTCCACACGTGTTCAGGTAGCTGCTGTCAGCAGCAGGTGATTCTCAAAGGGCACATCAGACTTCTGATGGTTAATGGGGAAAATGGAGCTTGGTTTTTTTTTCCCTGAGCCAGGAAGTCTGGTCAGAATTTTATATACTCTTTAGATTTTGATGAGAATGGATGTTTAAGTTATTTTGTCTAGAATAGTACAGTGTCTTTGGGCACAAGACCAAGACCTGTCTGTTTTACACAGGATGTGTCTGCCACAGAAAAGAGGAACAATTCAAGACACCAAAATCAGGCATATTTTAATGAGTAAATAGTCGTATTTGCCTTTTTCAGTTAACATATAGAAAATTTAGCCTTAAAGTTGCTAACTTAAGGATAAGCTGTGGTGAAGCTGATCTGTCTTTGTTTCGCTAGGTCCCAGTGGAACAGTTCAAACCATCAGATGTAGAAATCCAAGTCCGCTTCCGCCATGAGAACATTGCGGAGCTGTATGGTGCTATCCTGTGGGATGAGACGATCCATCTCTTTATGGAAGCAGGAGAAGGAGGTTCTGTCATGGAAAAGTTGGAGAGCTGTGGGCCTATGAGAGAATTTGAGATCATTTGGGTGACCAAGCATATCCTCAAAGGACTTGATTTCCTTCACTCAAAAGGAGTTATACATCATGATATAAAACGTAGGTATCTTTCATTCTTTAAAAGGCTGTTTCTTTTCCATGTTACATTTGGAATACTTACACTTTTTTTTTAATGCTTCTACTTCAGAGGACAGTTTGAGGTGCTGAGGACCTTCAGATGCTTTTGGACTTAGAGGGGAATTGACAGAGAGCTTGAACAGTTCAAAAAAACACTCTAAGTGATTCGGCCAAAACATTTCCTCTCTGTCTGTTTTGTCCTAGGATGGATATCTTGTGCTTCTGTTTTAGTTTTGCATTATAGATGTTTGTGCTGTGGATTTGCAATGCTCTTTCTGAGACTTTGTTCCCATGCTGTAATTGAAATAGGCACAACATTTTTTATTGGGAGTTTTAATTTACCTTCTGTCAAGGCACCTGTGAGTGCTAATGCTCATAAATATGAATTTTGCCTAGCAACACCACCAGAGGTCAAATCCTGTTTGCCTTTCTCAGGGAAGCATGGTTTCTAATTAGTATTTGGCCTGTAACATTTATTTTGTAGGACTTGAAATATTTGAATTTACAGTTAGAGAAACAATGCAAAAAATGGCCACAATAGTTTGTCAAGAGCTGTTTAATCTGCTTAGGCTTAAAAAAAACTCTTAAATGTAAAGCTTTGAAACAGTTAAATCATTTCTACTTGCATTTTGGGTCATTTTCCAGTAAATATCTTGCAGAGCAATTCACAATCATTGGCCATAACAATGGAATTAAGACTTTTTAAACACTACATCTGAGTGACAGGTGAGAAAGTAATTGAGACATACTTGAGATTTTAAAGTGTTTAAACTTGTGCTGAAAAATTGAGAAAAGTACTTTTCACTTCCTTGTTTTGGCAGGGTTAGGAATATTGGTTAGGTAGATCAAACCACAGTTTGGAAAGTGTCATCAGTTTTGATTGCTTTCATCGCTGACTTATATGCTGTGTGTCGGTGAGGCATTGCATCACTTTGTGGTGACAAAATGCGTCAGTGGAGAGAGAATGGGGCTGAGAGAAAAATTAGATCTGACAGGAGCCAAGCAGTCTGCAGCCAACCAGCCAAAAGTGTGTGTGCGTGTGTGTGCAGAGAGGAGCAGGAGAATGTCAGTGGCCGTCCCCTCCTCACGCTTCAGTCTGAATGGAGAGCTTGACCGCTGTGGAGAAGACAAGAAGCAATGGGCTTAAACTGCAGCCAGGGAGGTTGAGGCTGGACATTAGGAAAAACTTCCTAACTGTCAGGGTGATTAACCTCAGGAATAAATGGTCTAGGGAGGCTGTGGTACCTCCATCATTGGAGATATTTAAGAGCAGGTTGCATAGGCATCTGTCGGGGATGATCTAGATGGTGCTTGACCCTCATGTGAGTGCAAGGGACTGGACTCTATGACTTCTTGAGGTCCCTTCCAGTTCTAGTGTTCTGTGAGAATGTACGTTGATGCAAAACCAACTACAAACAGCGGGGGAGGCTGGCTTTGCTTCCTGGAGCTTTTTGATATTTAATCTGTTTTAGAAGTTGAAGTTTCAAAAGAGAATTTGTGTAAAATTGCTGGAGCTGGTGCCAGTGGAATCCCTGTCTCCTTTTTGGAAGAGGGCAGATCAGAGGGGGGGTTGTGTCCCTCTTACCTTCTGGCCATTTGTTGGAAGGGGTAACTATTTCCTTAAGGGAGAAGAGGTGAAGAGGGATGATATTTCTTTCCCCTCCAGGTTCTGTTGGTAGGGGAACCTCAAACTCCAGGTTCTGCTTCAGATTCTGCTTCAGATTCCCTTACCAGCAAATCCTCCAGCGGAGGAAGAGTTAGTGGGGAGCAGAGCTCCAGAGTCAAGAGTAGAAACTCCCTTTGCTTTCAGCTGTAACTCTCCCAGCTCCTCCTCATTTTAATCTGAGGCTAGGAAGCTGTGGTATCAGGAAACTGCTCTTTTGGGTCCTGATCCAAAGCCCATGAAAGTCTGTCTGAGCAAGCGTTGGATTGGGCTCTTGGTATTTGAAATCTGATCTGGGTGAGATAAGTGATTGAAATCTGATCTTGCTAAAGCGCAAGATTTCCAGTAACTCCTCATTTTGGCAGAATTGCAATCACTTATCTCAAACTTAGCGTTCTAGGGAACAATAAGTGCAGTTTCTGGTACCACTCTGAACCTATTATTGCTTGTGTTTATAGCAGGGTCATGTTCTGCACTCTCTTGTTCACTGTTGTGCTATATTAATCTGTGTCTTCACAACTGCTAACAAATCTGTGAAACCAGAGAGAAAGAGAAAAACAGCTGAAAGCTCACTTAAAGAACCAGGAAGGGGCAAAGTGAAAAGTCTGCTGTATTTTTTTAAGGTGCACAAAGGCAGATTCCCAGGAACCAAGAGGGTGTCGTGTTAGGGTTTTATTTTTGGACAAGGAAAAAGCCCCCTTTTAAAATGCAAGTATCTTCCACTGTTTTAAACACACACCCGCTCTCTTTCTCTCTCTGGACTGAGATTAATCATGGAAAGTTTCATCCCCTCAAAAGCTAGGTGTTTTTACATTTTGTTTGAATTTTGAAATTTACGAGCAATTGAAGCCATGCTCATGGTTTGTCTTGCAATTTAAATGGTGATGTTTGCTAACTAGAAAGGTACAACTACATTAAAAAATGTGATTTTGCAGATCATGTGTTACTTGTATTCAGGTTTCGGGTTCCTGCTTAAAGCATGTAATGAGCACTGTGATTTAACAAATGGTCCTTCATGGACACAGGAAACCATGAAAGACCATAGAGCAGGCCTGTGGCCAGGGTAGTAGCCACTCTGTGCATGCTTCCTTCCCAATAGTTTTCACTAGGAAAATAATCAAGAAGTAATTGGTGTGAAGAATAGTATTCAATTCTGCAGTGGAATGGTACTGGAGTCATGCTCAGGTGGGGTGGGGGAAGCTAGTAGCACCACAGAACTGCGACCTGTGAGGCTGAGGGCTTGGAGCTCTGGAGAGAGAGAGGCTCTTACATGTGAAATCCCTATCTGCTCTGAAACCTGGGACTCCTCAGTATTTGGAATCAGCCACCATCTACTTGCACCATGAAGCCCCAAACCCTTGAGGTGACCCTGTTGGAACTACTCATACCAAGCCTGTGATTTTCACTGTTGGAAAATACTCTGAACTATAAGATTATTGCAGCGCTCTTATCTAACTAACTTACTGCCAAAGGTGATTTTGATCTATGAAGTGGCCATATAGGCTGAATATACGTTTAGAGCTTGGGCTGTCTGCCCTTTTCCCTAATTCTGCATGAGGTGTTCATGTTGCACAACACGTGGCACAAGCTTGCTGCAGCCTAAAACTTTCTTTTTTTGTTGGTTTGCTTTTAGCCAGCAACATTGTCTTCATGTCAACTAAAGCCGTGTTGGTGGATTTTGGTCTAAGTGTTCAAATGACTGATGAAGTGTACTACCCCAAAGACCTCAGAGGCACAGAGGTATGTATGCCCATATGTGCGAGGAATGCCTTGTAATTGCATCATTGTTGCACTGTAACAATTTTCAGACTTTCCAGCTTAATTTCACTGAAGTCTTTTGCGAGGGATAGAAAGCTGGCTTGATGGTTGGGCCCAACAGGTAGTGGTCAATGGCTCAATACCTGGATGGCGGTCTGTTTCAAGCGGAGTGCCGCAAGGCTCGGTTCTGGGGCCGGTGTTATTCAACATCTCTGTTAATGACCTGGATGAGGGACTGGCTTGCACCCTCAGCAAGTTTGCAGATGACACAAAACTAGGGGGAGAGGTAGATACGTTGGAGGGCAGAGAGAGAATCCAGAGGGACCTGGATAAATTGATGGACTGGGCCAAAAGAAATCTGATGCGGTTCAATAAGGAGAAGTGTAGAGTCCTGCACCTGGGGCAGAAGAATCCCAAACATTGTTACAGGCTGGGGACAGACTGGCTCAGCAGCAGTGCGATGGAAAGGGACCTAGGGGTTATGGTGGATGAAAGGCTGGATATGAGTAAACAGTGTGCCCTTGTAGCCAAGCAGGCTAACAGCATACTAGGGTTCATTAGGAGGAGCATTTCGAGCAGATCTAGAGAAGTAATTATTCCTCTTTATTCGGCACTGGTGAGGCCACATCTGGAATATTGTGTCCAGTTTTGGGCCCCCCAGTATAAAAAGGATGTGGATTTTCTGGAGCAGGTTCAGCGAAGGGCAACAAAAATGATTAAGGGTCTGGAGCACAAGACCTATGAGGATAGGCTGAGGGATTTGGAGTTGTTTAGTTTACAGAAGAGAAGACTTAGAGGTGATTTAAAAGCAGCCTTCAACTTCCTGAAGGGGAGCTCTAAATGGAGGGTGAAAAGCTGTTCTCAGTAGTGTCAGATGGCAGAACAAGGACTAATGGTCTGAAGTTGAAGAGGGAAAGGTGTAGGTTAGATATTAGGAAAAACTACTTCACCAGGCGGGTGGTGAAGCATTGGAATGTGTTGCCTAGAGAGGTGGTGGATTCTCCATCCCTTGAGGTTTTTAAGTCCTGGCTGGACCAGGTTCTGGCTGGGATGACTTAGTGGGGGTTGACCCTGCTTGAAGCAGGGGGCTGGTCTAGATGACCTCCTGAGGTCCCTTCCAGCCCTGCGATTCTGTGAAGGGTTCCTTCCCATCAAATACATCAATGTTTTCTTTTTTTTCAAAAATCAGTTTTTCTCATTTTGAATTAGTTTTATCATGCAATCTGATTTGCAACTGACTATTTAGCTTAGTGACTAATTGTGTCACATATGACTTTTCTATATTGTAAATGTGATTTATGACCGTCAAACATGTCAATCAACTAACTATGGTTAAATCCCAATCCAAGGGTGAAATTCCAGTCACACTAAAGACAATGCTGAAACTCCCATTGATGTCAGTAAGGACAGGGTTTTACTCTGACGTGTAGCTCTGCAAAGGGAGTTAGGTACTTAAATCAACAGGGGTATCCCAGACCCCCAGATCAGCTGCAACCAGCACAATAAGTGTCTAAATTCCCTACATGTCTGGAGAGCACATGCAAAGCCTCCTGTCACACCACCCCTAAGCCCCACTGGGATCCTCAGACCAAGTGTCCCTCCATAGAGAGATTTTAGGCCCCATTTACTCACAGCTGCAAGCTTTGGGCAAGCCAGCAGGGCACCTCACAGGCTCAAGTCTTTCCAGGACAGGGAAACTTGCTGAGCAACCAAGGAATGGCAGTGGGCTTGGATGGCTGAAGAAGGCATGACTTTGCCTCGTATTGCCAAAGAGGCTGTGCTACAGGAAATGTTTCCACTGAAATGCTGACCCTTGTTGTTTTGATAACTTTTCCGAGCAAAGAATAAGTGCGTGTTTAAAGGAGATGTTTACGTAACCCTCTCTGTGGGAGTGCTGTGCTACTTGCGAGGGCAGCACCGACTAGTATGTTTCGAAGACGCAGTTGATGTTTCAGGGAACATTTTGTTGTGGGAGGCTGCCAGGACTTTTTTCCCCTGGCTTTCCAGTCAGAAGAGCTCAGATCCAAGACCCTTTTGCCTCACTAAAAATAGCTAGCCCCCGGGCACTGAGCTGACAAAATGCCTTTTCGTTCCCTGTGACGGGGAAGGGGACAGAGCCAGGTAGTGGGAAAGCAATAAAGTCCAGAGGGGGACTTTCCAAGGGAGGAAGAAGGTCTGCATAAATAGGAACTATTTAGGATTTTTGGAATGCAGAAAATTGGAGTTAGGCTGGCTTGGAATTAGACCAAGGTTGCAGGAGCCAAGTGCAGCTGAGTGCGAAAAACAAACTTGCTATTTATGTAGGACTGAGTAACTGATTCTGCAGTGGTAGGTGCCTGCAGCCTTGCAACTTCTCAGGGCACATGCAGGTTCATCCAGTCCCTTAGTGCAAAGACACATCTTTCACCTATTTTGTGAGGGGAAAAACCGGAGCCTTTGGGATTTGCTGTGCTGTTGGTACACTGCAGCCTCATAATGGACAGCGGTGTGGTTGTGGAAAATGGGGGTGGGCGACTCACACAGGAGGTGAAAGCTTTGCGGGAGTACACGCTGGCTACCTCATGAATCTTAGGAATGAGGAGAGACTCTTGCTGTGCTTCTCACTGTTATCTCCCTCCAGCCCCATCCTCAGCAGGGTCCACGTATGTCTCTTCAGTAATGTGAAAGCCCCACAGGGATGGTTACTACTATTGTGTCTGTCTAGGCAGGTATTTATACTGCCTCTGCTATCAGTGGTCACTGATGGTGTAACTCTATGGAGAACTCTGTGTGACTTGCCGCTCCTGCAGCTGTTAGTAAAAGAGCCATTCCAAGGTTAAGGCCTTGTTGCAGGATGATTTAAGATAGTCTTGCCAGTGCTGTTTGTTTTTTACCAGTTGTTTAGAGAGAGGTGGACAAGAGAGAAGCGAAAACCAAAGCACATGGACTAGCCTGCAAACCTAACGGGTGCACTGTTTAATGGCCTGTCAAAATCCAGCCTCTCAGACTAATGTTCCCACTATTTTTTCCATCCATGGGTGGAATAAATTTTGTTTGGCACACCAAGGCATGTGCAGAAGTGTAACACCAATAGAAACACATGCTCCCCACTGGAGTTGCAGGCACTCTGCTAATCAGCTGGGCAGCATGTGACTCTCTCCTAGGCGGCTGCCCAAGTGCTGAGCTTACAGGAAACACTGCCCCAGACCCAGGAGGTGTAAGAGAGCTGTGCAGATGGCACCCTCCTCCATCAACAAGAGGGAGTGCATTAGGCAGGCTGGCCGGTTGGTCACTGAATGGAGCAGACTGCGGAGAGTTTCACTCAGAGCTAGGTGGATCTTGGAAGTGTGGTGGTTGCACTGCTGCCATGCAGGTGTACAGTTGAACAAATGGTTGGAAGAGGGCTGTCCTTGTCCCAGTTATGGAGACTAACCTATGGGGAAGGCAAAAGCTGGATCTAACCCTCCTTTCACTGCCCTTCCCAGATTTACATGAGCCCCGAAGTGATACTCTGCCGAGGCCACACGACAAAAGCAGACATCTACAGCATGGGGGCTACCATCATTCACATGCAGACTGGCAGTCCACCGTGGGTGAATCGATACCCTCGCACCTCATATCCGTCATACCTCTATATAGTAAGTATCCACAGAACAGCCCAGATCAGCCTTCCAAGGAGAGAGGCCCCTGGGTTCTTGTGGGTAAATCACCAACCCACCAAGAGACTCTGAAGGTGATCACTGCCATTTACTCTGCTCCTAAGGAAATATTACAGAGCACAAAAGCAGGTTGTGATAACTTAGGAGGGGAGACAGACTGAGAGAGAGCCAGCGTTGAGGTTAAACCTTTGTAGATTTATGGCACTTGGATATGATCTGGGGATGAACTTAGAGTTGTGCAAAACTCTATCATTTCAAGCCCAAAAGGCTTGAACTTAGAACGAAAGTAATTTATTAACAACCTATAAATTTCACCCCAGTTTTGCACTGAAGGCTGGTGAATTCCTTAGGTGGGTTCCAGTTTGCTTAGAATGTTTTCAGGCCTTTGGCTGCACTGGTCTGCATCTTCGCTTTACATTAAAACCTGAAAGCAGGGGGATTTGCACAATTCCCTGTTCCACTGGGACTGCTCAGCAAAGTTGTAGAGTGACAAGAGTTTATAACTCATGAGTTATGAGAGGGGAATTCCCGATTGTCCAAAACTTCCTCGTTGCCACAGGCAACATCACCTGAATGCTGAAAAGTCTTTCTCTTGTGTTTGCTAGATACACAAGCAAGCGCCCCCATTAGAGGATATTGCAGAAGATTGCAGCACCAGCATGAGACAGCTTCTGGAAGCCGCTCTGGAAAGGAACCCTAATCACAGACTCTCTGCTGCAGACTTACTAAAACATGAGGCCTTGCACCCGCCACCGGAGGAGCAGCCCCGGTGTCAAAGTCTGGACTCAGCCCTGTTTGAAAGGAAAAGGCTGCTGACGAGGAAGGAACTGGAGCTGCCAGAAAACATTGCGGGTACAACAACAGGCTTCTTGCTCTTGTGCTTTTACACTGTGTCTGCCTTCCCTGTAAAACACGCATCAACTGTAACAAACGAAGTTGAGGGGTTCCAGGACCTCTTGATGAGAGGGCTCAGTAAAAATCTTGACGAGATGAGATCAAATGCAGGTCTCATGGAAATACGTGGCAAAAGTCCCATTGACTTCAGTAGGACCAGAATTTGGCCTACATTCTCTAATTTGAGTAGAATCAGCTCTCCAGAAAACCCTGACAGTACTCCAGGACAGTGTTTAAAATGTGCATTTTACTTTCCTGAGTTGTTCGAACTCTCTGTCATACTAAGGCTGTTTTATTATTGGCTATTGTGGGCTTCGGTTTTTTTATATACCATTGTTTTATTTTAAAAGTTCTTTGTACCTTGTCCATGAAATTGTAGAGTGTCAGCACTGACATGCAAGGGCTCTGAAAGGAGCTGTTTAAAAACAAAAGACAAATAATTACACACGTACCAAGCCACACTACTCTGTGCTGTTTGGGAAGGGTGAGGCATGAACTAGTTGAAATCTTGCTGAGTCCAAGGACATAATAGCGGTCCAAAGGGAGAGCTGTTGCCTGCAAGCTGTCAACAGGCTATATTTCTCTTTTCCTTTCTTTTTAAAATATTTATTGCCTACAAATACTTGTAAAATTTGATATGTGCATCCTGGCGACAGGCACTTTGAAAACCAAAACACAGCCAAGCAAAGCCTCCAACCCTGATGGAACACTTACTTATTTTGATTTAAAAGACACCTTATGCCTGTGCATTATCGGTAATATGGTACTACAAAACCCAGCAGCGTAAAAGTAATACAGATACATTTTCTTTTGTTACTGGGTCCATCCTGCAGTTTGCTTTGTCAGTTCACAGTCCTTTGGCCACAGCAACAGGGCTCTGTTGAAGATCAAGGGACATGTGGCCATTACTCTGTGTTCAGTGTCTGAGTGCCCAGGACACTCATTGTAAAAGTTATGGAGGGTGTCCCAAGCTGCTTCAGAGCTATAGCAATGTATGAAATGATGTGGTAAGTAAAGCAGAGGCCCAGCCCCAGTTCTGTCCTTTGCGCTTCTGAAGCGGAGGTATAATCTGGCCAGCGGAGGATTGTTCTCAACAGACAGAATGCTGGCAGAGCTTCAGCCTCTCCTTGGGAATCCTGGCTTAGGGGGCTGTCAGGGATAGGGAAGTTCTGCTTCTCTCTGGCAATTGCCAGCTGATAGATGGGCCTTTAGAGACCACATACAATGTTCATTTGTGCTGCCATCAGGGCCGTAGAACCTAGGAACTGTGACCACCTCCAGTCCACCCACCTCCGCGTCAGCTTCTGAGTCACTCTGGCCCTTTTTTTTTTGTCTGGAGATAGCCATGACTTACAATATGTTGCTTAAAAATTAAGGTGTTTTTTTTTTTTAAGTCTGAAAAAGAGTTGGCAGTATTTTAAATGAGATTTTTTTTAACACATTTCACCTCTTTACTTTTCAGATTCTTCTTCATGTACGGGGAGTTCGGAGGAATCAGAACTGTTAAAAAGGCAAAGGTCACTGTACATAGACCTTGGTGCTTTAGCTGGTTACTTTAACATTGTTAGGGGACCACCGACACTGGAGTATGACTGATTCTACTGATTTCTTGCATCTGCTGGTCAGAATTGGAAATCTGTCTCTTCAAGCTAGTTTTGCGTATAAGGTCGTGCCCTTTTCAGCTGTAAAATGTGAGTGGCTTGTGCCTGCACAGATAATTAAGCTAGCCAGTTTGTGTTCTCTGGTGAATACATCCCAAGCAAGCAACAACGTGTTTTTCTCTGACAGCAAATCAACAATATGAAGGAGAAAAGAACACCTCACTGGGACTATTGTTCTCTAGAGACTTTCCATGAACGGGGTGTGGGGGCTTTTTTGTTCGGTTTTTTTGGTTTGTTTGTTTGTTTTGTGGGGTTTTTTTTTTTTGTTTTTTTACATGCACTTTACATGCTGTGGGCTGTAAATAGAAAAATTTTTCATTTAAAAATAATGAGTTGGGAGCAGACCCCCGGGGTGACTGAGATGCACTGCCTGTAAGTCTAGCTGAGGAGACTGTGGCAGTCATACCCAATCTTCAGCTGGCTCAGCCTCAGACCAGTATGTTAGGATGGATTAGAGCAGCCACTAGATTGGTATGGACCATACCAGCTATCAGTGGACCCTGGTGCTTGGCATTGCGAGGGTGCAGGGATGTTCTGGTCACTCTTTGTTCTTCCCACACCAGGAAAAAGGGAGTAGGGGAGTTTCCGTGGTGGGTCCACAGCCTGTGAAGGTTCTCTGAGGAAGGAGAATCATCCATTGGCTTTAGAGCAGCTCTGTACTAAGAGATCAGTCCAGCCGCTCCTTGCAAGCTGAGCATTCTGGCCCTGAGTATGCCTGTGATTCTGAGTGTTACGTACGTTAGAGCTGTTGCAAGGGCAGAGATTAGTTTGCTGCCACTAATGCTGGGAGAATTCCAGATGGTTGTATTAATCACAATAAGCTGAACAGAATGCTTTTAAACTATACATGTTTAACTGACTTAATAATGATGTATGAGGAAGCATGTCGTTAGTGACAAGCTATGTTTATGTTCCTATGGAAACCGAATTTATCTTGTTCCTGCTATGCCTAATATATCTAAAACGTGATGTTTTGGATGATAGTAAAATTGTGTAAACTACATAGTTCTGTACATCCTATGGGATGAGAATATAAACTTTTATAAAACTGTTCAATGCTTAGGATCGTATCTCTTTCAAGCACTTGTTAAAGATGGCATACTATGTATGTGGTATAGCAAGTCCCTTATGAAGCCAGCCCTAATTTTTAGATATAAAGTATTTGATGGTGCCTATCCAAGAGCTGATTTTAAATGGATTATTTTCACTTTGATACCAATATGATTGGATGAATAAATCCAACGTGTTGTGTGGTGCAGTTGTTTGTTCTGTCAATTCTTTCAGGATATTAGTGACAGTTGAATTGTGAAGCCCACTGGGAGAGGTGAGAGTGGGTATGTGGAACTCTGTTTATACCATCTCCTGCCAATGTAATTTATTCTTTTCCAGTGGAAACATGAGGTTTGGGAGAAGATCAGTGTGACAGTTTCTTGTGCGCTACCAAGCCTCCCTGAGCTCCCAGAGTTTAAAAAAAAAAAAAAGAGAGAGCTTCATGCTTATTAATTGCCATCATTTGGAAAAGTTTCCAGGGTACCGCCTTGGGTGGAGGATGGGGGAAAGGGAGGTCCAGGATTGCCAAGCCTCCAGTCACTGGATGGTTTTGTGTGTACTCTACTGAATGTTAGGCAGTTGTGTAGAGTCACGTCATAAATATTAAATGCTTGTCACCCCACCCTTCCAAAGGCTGGTATGTGAGGAATTGTGTCCTGGTTTACATTGGAGGTGGTGGCATTGACTCAATCAAGGCCCCAATGTGAATTGATTGTAGAGCTGGGATTTGAACCCAGGAGTCTGTTGCTCTCAATCCTGCATCTACCTCACTCTCATCATCAAATTCTCTCTCCTTGGGACCAGGGACAACTTTAGCTGCTCAGTTGCAGACAGCTTGGAAGGAGCTGGAGCCAGTAGTGGCAGCACAGGTGGGACTCAGCCCTTAGTTGCAAATTGGTGTGGGATCCCCATCCTCCTTTGTAAGAAGTAGCCCCAAAGGAAGAGTGAATTGGGTGTTTGAGACTAATGTGGGCACCTGCTTCGTTGGATGGGTCTCTGGGTTGCAGCCCATGGCAGTGGGAAGGCCTACCCTCTCAAATGTGTCCTGCTTTTCCTGGAGTTGGGAGAAGACACCTACACCAAGGAGATAAGGCTTAACCTGGGTTACTTGTGATTCTTCATTTGGCCTTTTCTGTGCCCTAGACATGGAGGAAATTTTCAGTTGGCTGGAGAATCAAATCTCTCTCCAGCTCAGGGAAGAGTCACTCCAAGAATGAGGAGAAATAAGGGCTGAGAGTCACTTGGATGACATAGAAACAAGCTGCCTTTTCACTGCCCCAGCAGACCATTACTTTACAAAGCATCTCTCTGTCTTTGCAGCTAATGGACACATCACGTTAACAAGTGTATTCAAAATCTCCCAACTCCTTACATAGATTTTGTCAATCTTCAGTGTTAACCATGTAAATCTCCGGCAAATTGATGCTAGAACTTCCATAATGGAGAGCAACACAGACTTATAGACAGGCAGAAATCAGTACATGCAACGCTAAAGGGAGCAGAAAGCAGTAAAATCTGGTGACTTTTTTGCACTGACCACATAAGGTCTAAGTAAGAAGGTGCCTGTTTTCACTGTTTCCAGAGTGGTTAATAGCCCACCCTTTTCTGTTTGCAGCTTTGATGAATAGGGTCATAGCAGTGAGGGAAAGGAAGCTATTTGGTGGGCTCAGCAATTCTCAGGTCACGATGGATTCTGAGTTTTCATGAGAAAAAAAGTTGGATAATTCCATTTTATTCTGTAAAGCTAGGACTTGAAAGGCCCTTCTGTGATATCAGCCCAGCCTTCTGCAGTAGGCAACCCCACCTGAGAGAACCCTGCTCAGAACTCTATCAAGTGTCACCTTAAAAGTAGTTAGTTTCTTTGCTCTACAACTCTTATTGGGAAGCAGTTCCAGAACCTAACTCCTCCGATGGTTAGAAACCTCCTCACTTCCAGCCTCAGTTTGCCTGTAGCCAGGTCATACCTGTTTGGTTGTGTGCCTGCATTATTCTTTTGCCTCGATAGCTCATCTCACTTTCTGGTTTTACCTCCCTCATGAATTAGAGAGAGGAATCTTACCCTCTCTCAGCCTTCATTTTGCTAACTTAAATGTTGGTGAGGGACGATTTCCTAGCGAGCCTCTTGAGCTCTGTGTTGTCCACCCAACTACTCTGTGAAACTTGCTGTGCATTTTGAAATTTTATCTTTATGCTACTGCTGCAAAAATAGTTCTGGGAATAACCTAGCAGCACTGGACAGTTTGTGCAACATCATTAATAGCTTCACTGTGTACACCAGTGGTATTGTGGGAAACTCCATTCATTTTGGCTATGGCTAACAAGACAAACAGGGATCAGGCTGTAGGTATAACTGAGTCAGGGTATAGCTGGCAGTGCAGCCAACATGTGATTTCTAAAGCACACCAATGTGCTGCACACTAAAGGTCCTATGTACACCCTGCTGATGTACACACAGTTTCGTCACTAGCTGTCATGCTGCCTCAAGTGGTTTGTGACCATGAATGCCAACTTCAGGGTAGACTGTCAATAAAGCAGGGCAAGTACCTGTGACATGCTGAGGTACAATCTGGGTCAGCGAGGGACTGTGTCACCCTTGTTATGTAAGCTCTGGTCTCTCAAAATGCTCTGCTGTTATAGCTCCCTCATGGACCCCTAACAAACAGCTAGACAGCATGCACGTCACATGCTCAGTGTGTGTGTATTGCCACAGTTCTCATTCAGCAACTCTGGCTACTGTATACTGTCGGCGACACACTAACCAAACTCTGACTCCAACCAGCCTTGGTTATTACTTGCAGGGTGACCCCAGCATACTCCCAGTCCTGAATTCCCCTCATCTCCCACACAAAATGTGTATTCAGTATGCACAGTCGAATCTTCTGCTGTACTGTTTAACATCAGTACCAGGCAAATTAGTAGAAACACTAGTAAAGAGTAAAGAGTAAAATTGCAAGGCACATAGAAGAGCACGAATTGTTGGGCAAAAGTCAGCATGGTTTCTGCAGAGGGAAGTCGTGTCTAACTAATCTGTTAGAATTCTTTGAAGGGGTTAATAAACATGCGGACAAGGGGCACCCAGTGGACATAATATACCTAGATTTCCAGAAAGTCTTTGACACGGTCCCACACCAAAGGCTTTTATGTAAATTAGGTGGTCATGGGATAGGAGGAAAGGTCCTTTCATGGATTGGGAATTGGTTAAAAGACAGAAAACAAAGGGTGGGAATAAATGGTAAATTTTCACAATGGAGGAGGGTAACTAGTGGTGTTCCCCAGGGGTCAGTCCTGGGACCGATCCTGTTCAACTTGTTCATCAATGATCTAGAAAATAAGGTAAGCAGTGAGGTGGCAAAGTTTGCAGATGACACCAAGTTGTTCAGGACAGTCAAAAGCAAAAGGGATTGTGAAGAACTACAAAAAGATCTCAGCAAACTGAGTGATTGGGCAGCAAAATGGCAAATGAAATTTAATGTGGGTAAGTGTAAGGTAATGCATGTTGGAAAAAATAACCCAAATTACACGTACTACATGATGGGGTCAAATTTAGCTACGACAGATCAGGAGAGGGATCTTGGAGTTATAGTGGATAGTTCTCTGAAGACATCCACGCAGTGTGCAGCGGCAGTTAGTAAGGCAAATAGGATGTTAGGAATTATTAAAAAAGGGATCGATAATAAGACAAAAGATATCATACTTCCCCTATATAAAACTATGGTACGCCCACATCTTGAGTACTGTGTGCAGATGTGGTCTCCTCACCTCAAAAAAGATATATTGGCATTAGAAAAGGTTCAGAAAAGGGCGACTAAGATGATTAGGGGCTTGGAAAGGGTCCCATATGGGGAGAGGCTAGAGAGACTGGAACTTTTCAGTTTGGAAAAGAGGCGATTGAGGGGCGATATGATAGAGGTATATAAAATCATGAATGGTGTGGAGAAAGTGAATATAGAAAAATTATTTACCTTTTCCCATAATACAAGAACTAGGGGACACCAAATGAAATTGATGGGTAGTAGGTTCAAAACTAATAAAAGGAAATTTTTCTTCACACAGCGCACAGTCAATCTGTGGAACTCCTTGCCCGAGGAGGCTGTGAAGGCCAGGACTCTATTAGGGTTTAAAAAAGAGCTTGATAAATTTTTGCAGGTTAGGTCCATAAATGGCTATTAGCCAGGGATAAAGTATGGTGCCCTAGCCTTCATAACAAGGGCAGGAGATGGATGGCAGGAGATAAATCACTTGATCATTGTCTTCTGTTCTCCTTCTCTGGGGCACCTGGCATTGGCCACCGTCGGCAGATGGGATGCTGGGCTCGATGGACCTTTGGTCTGACCCAGTATGGCCGTTCTTATGTTCTTATGTTCAGATAACAAAGTCTGTTGCCCTTTATAAGGAAACAACATACAGTAATGCCACTCTACATGGAGCTACCCACAGAGTTCACAAAACTGGAATAATTCTAACTAAAGAACAAGAAGTTTATTTAACTATAAAGAGACAACTTTTAAGTGAGTACATGTAACAGACTGTCAGAAACGGTTACAAGAAAAATAAAGATAAAATGCTTCTTAGTACTTAAACTTTACGAACTAGTCTTGGTTCAAGGTAAAATTTGCATCACATGCTTCCAACAGCATTACTGGCCAGCCTTCATGCTAGGATCTCTCCCAAAATAAAGGATCTGAATTATTTTGTCTTGGGTTCAAGAGATGGGTAGGGAGAGATAATTTGGGGTGTTTTTTGCCCATCACTGTTATACTTCCATCACCCTTTGAAATGTGACAGAGAAATAGCCATGTGAGTCTGTATTCTATCAAAACAAAAAAGCAGCCAAGTAGCCCTTTAAAGACTAACAAAATAATTTATTAGGTGATAAGGTTTCGTGGGACAGACCCACTTCTTCAGATCCTTTGAAATGCATCTTTCTGAGAATGACCCTTGGATAAACTTTTCTCCAGCTGTGAGCAAAGAAACATGCCGTCTGGGATGGGGAGGCAGGCTAAGACACAGATCTCTTCCTGTCCCCTTTCCTTGCCAAAGAATGGCTATGTGATAGGTGATGGCCCATCAGCTTTGATGAAACCTGGCATGGTGTGAACTTGCCCTCTGCCATTGAGAAACAGGTTTATCCACTTCCTAGACCCATGTAATGTAAACACTTCAGTCATGAGTTCAGCACATGTTCATGATTTCACATACAATGTTACTACGTACTTTTGACCAATGAGTTAGATTTCAAATCATGTTTTACAAGGCATATTTTGTGCAGAAATTTTTACAACAGTGTAACAGAGGAAGCCGTGCAAGTCTATATACTATCAAAACAAAAAAGCAGTCAAGTAGCAATTTAAAAATTAACAGAATAATTTATTAGGTGAGCTTTCATGGGACAGACCCACTTCTTCAGACCATAGCCATAACAGAACAGACTCAATATTTAAGGCACAGAGAACCAAAAATAGTAATCAAGGTTGACAAATCAGAAAAAAAATTATAAAGGTGAGCAAATCAGAGAGTAGAGGGGCAGAAGGGGGGGGAGGAGTCAAGAATTACATTAAGCCAAGTTTGCAAAAGAGCCCTTATAATGACCCAGAAAATTCCCATCCTGGTTCAAACCACATGTTAATGTATCAAATTTGAATATAAAAGAGAGTTCAGCAGCCTCTCTTTCCAGACTGTTGTGAAAACTCCTTTTCAGTAAGACTCAAACTTTTAAGTCATTAACAGAATGTCCCACTCCATTAAAATGTCAGCTGACAGGTTTGTGGATCAAGAATGTTTTTATGTCAGTTTAGTGCCCATTCACTCTCTGTAAATTTCAAACACTTAGGCTATGTCTACACTAGCCCAAAACTTCGAAATGGCCATGCAAATGGCCATTTTGAAGTCTGCTAATGAAGTGCTGAAATACATATTCAGTGCCTCATTAACATGCGGGCGGCCGCGGCACTTCGAAATTGACACGGCTCGTCCAGACGGTGCTCCTTTTCGAAAGGACCCCGGCTACTTCGAAGTCCCCTTATTCCTCCGAGCAGATGAGAATAAGGGGACTTCGAAGTAGCTGGGGTCCTTTTGAAAAGGAGCCACGCGGCAGCGAGCTGCATCAATTTCGAAGTGCTGTGGCCGGCCACATGCTAATGAGGTGCTGAATATGTATTTCAGCGCTTCATTAGTAAACTTCGAAATGGCCATTTGCATGGCCATTTCGAAGTTTTGGGCTAGTGTAGACGTAGCCTTAGACAAAGAGTTAATGGGCACAAAACAGGCATAAAAACATTCCTGATCCACAAACCTGTCAGCCGACATTTTAATGGAGTGGGACGTTCTGTTAATGACTTAAAAGTTTGAGTCTTACTGAAGAGGAATTTTCACAACAGTCTGGAAAGAGGCTGCTGAACTCTCTTTTATATTCAAATTTGATACATTAACATGTGGTTTGAACCGAGATGGGAATTTTCTGGGTCATTATAGGGGCTCTTTTGCAAACGTGGCTTAATGTAATTCTTGACTCCTCCCCACCGCCTTCTGCCCCTCTGCTCTCTGATTTGCTCAGCTTGATAATTTTTTTCTGATTTGTCAACCTTGATTACTATTTTTGGTTCTCTGTTCCTTAAATATTGAGTCTGTTCTGCTATGGTCTGAAGAAGTGGGTCTGTCCCACGAAAGCTCACCTAATAAATTATTCTGTTAATCTTTAAAGTGCTACTTGACTGCTTTTTTGTTTTTACAATAACATGTTGTGTGTGAAAACAGGAATGTATTATGTCTCACCACCTCAGTCTGGCGATATGGTCTATAACTAGATTTCACCATCCCAATAACAAATATGAACTCCCAAAGCACTACAACCGTCACCGGCAAACTCCTTGGGAACTCGGGTCCATCTTTGTCATTCAGGCAAGCTTGACTTAACGATAGTTAGTTGCCATGCACCAAAGATTACAAAAAATTCAGATTGCTTCCAGTCCTGAGAGAGTATTCGCTCACCCCAGGTCAATTTGTTCCGTAGACCTCAAGTGAGAGACACTGCTTCTAGCCAATCCTATAGTAAAATTAATTATGCATTTATTAAATAAGAAAAAATCAATGAGAATGATTCATGTGTTAAAGCAGACAATATACATACACAAATGAGATATAATCCATGGTTTCACATGGTGCGGACTTGCAGCAACCTGTCAGCATTGAATAGATTTTAGAGTCAAGCAGCATAGGGATCTCTTGCTTATGTTGCAAAATCGTTGCCCCACAGAGTCAAAAAATGAAATACAATAAATCACAGATTTAATAGCATTGCGAAAGAACAGAATACCAACCACATGAGCTACAGCAGAACTATGCAAATGTTTGTTCTCAGGGCTGCTGGTAAGGAGGAGCCATGAACTGCCCTCCCACCCTTTGCTCTGGGGACCACTTGCTGCCCACCCACCTGCCCAATGCTCAGGGTCATGTGCCCACCTGCTGCACTCCATCTGCCCAGGCCTGGGGCTGAGAGAGGGTGGTGGCTGCATGGCAGAAGAGTTGAATTTGGGCTTGAGAGGGAAGAAGGATGGCAGGGGCAGGGCCTCAGGCAGAAGGGATGGGCCAGGCCTTCCCAAGCCCACAATTCACCCAGTGTCCATGTTTATCTGTAGGTGACAGTGAAATAAGGATAGATGGCTAAACAGAGGTAGTGTTAAGACCACATGAAGTGTCAGTGCTGAGAAGGATAAAGTATGAAGGCGGCTAGCTGATCTGGGAACAATACACAGTAAGAAAAGTCTGGGATGCTCTGCCCTAGGATCAAGGAAAGGCACACCGACATTTATAGACTGAGACAACAAATGGTAATAAACAACCTATGTAACACCTCACAGGTCTCCTGCCATCTGTTTGTTACCTCCCCTTGGGCTCATCTATACTAGCCCCCTCCAAAGGGGTCATGTAAATGAGCCCACTCGGTGAATAGCAATGAGGTGCTGTGCTGCATATGCAGCACCTCATTAGCATAATTCTCAGCCTGTGAACTTCAAAGTTGCTAACTTTAGAGCACCGGCAAGCGGTCTACCCACAGGCACTTCAAAGTACCCACACTACTTCAAAGTTCCCTTACTCCCAGAGTGTTCCAAGTGCCTGTGGGTAGAATGTAAGGAACTTCGAAGTTCATGCACTGAGAATTATGCTAATGAGGTGCTGCATATGCAGCGCAGCACCTCATTGCTATTCACCAAGCAGGCTCATTTACATGTCCCCTTCAAAGGAGGGGGCTAGTGTAGACGAGCCCCTTGTAACTGATATTTCCCACCTAACATCCCTACTTATTGTTCTGTCAAACCGTCTTAACGTTGTATTAGATTGGGCCAGAGCTGCCATGATGAAGCCAAGTGCAGGGGGCTGGAAGAGCACAGTGAAGGGGAGCAGAACAGGCTGCCAGTCTCACTGCTCCTGCCATCACAGTGAGTGCAGGCTGGGAGGGCACAAGGCTCCTCCCCTCATGTAATCACCCGGCACAAGGCTCCTCCCCTCATGTAATCCCTCAGACCACCCTTGAACCCATCCATAGGACAGTTGAGGCAGCTGCTGCGGGGACCCCAAAAGCACGGGGTCTGGGGTGGCCACCCTGAACCACCCTATGGATGGGACGGCTTTGACAAAACGTTCCACCATTCTGTGTACGTGAGAATGAGAAGAAAACAGGAATTCCAAATAGTGACATAAAAAATAAGGACTTCTAATGTACATTTCTTATAATTAGTTTTACCTAGTACTGTTAATCTATGTTATAGGTTACCCTTCCTGCTTGTTGTTACCAGCTGGGAGGTTTTGCCACACAGGAGACCGGAGCAGCTATCTTCTCTGTTTTGTTGGACTGACTTCTATTATTATGGCAAAACACAGGAGTTGCTGTGTGAACCACATTCCTGGCATAACAAGCTGGGAGTGGTGCTCTTTAGATTTGCACTGCTCTGTGATACACAAGTAGTTGAAATAGATTCATTTGTTTCTCATAGTTGCTGTCTTCCAGACACTGAATGAACAGTAACAAATTTATCATTGAAATATTGCTATCAGGAGTTGATAGTGCTAACCAGGCAAACAAAATTGTTTTGAATAACATGAATTTAGTTAGGACACAGAGACACTGACCCCAAGTTTTAGGAGGTACCAAATGGAAAATTGTCTGTATTAATAGCAAGTTACATACAGCAGTGCTACCCTGAGTTGATCAACTTCAAAGGCAGGAAGGATGAATGCAGGGTACATCACAGCTTTCAAGTTACACAGAGAACTTTTTCTTTTATATACACCACACACATCTTGTTGCATTTGCTATAAATGGCATCACACATTTTTGCTGTAGCTTAGTTAGTTAGCAGGAGTCAATAAGAACCTAAGAACAGCCATACTATGTCAGACCAAAGATCCATCCAGCCCAATATCCTATCTTCCGACAGTAGCCAGTGCTAGGTGTCCTCAAGGGAGTGAACAGAACAGAACAGAAGATCCAGTGATCCCTTTCCTGTCAGCCATTTCCAGCCTCTCGCAAACAGAGGCTAGGGACACCATTCCCACTCATCCTGGCTAACAGCCACTGCTGGACCTAACCTCCATGAATTTATTTAGTTAATTCAACCAATCCCTATGTGGTATGCACTCTATCTATGCGCTGACCATGGTCTGGCTTCCTCTTTACCTCATCTCTACATGCTTTGTCCCTTGTTTACAGGAGAGGGATCACTTTGGTGATTGCCTGTTCTGTTCACTCCCTCTGGGCATCAAGCATTGGCCTCTCTCTGAAGATGCACCTTTAGTCTGACCCAGTATGGCCATTCTTAAGTCCTTATGTTGTTATTGTGTTCTGCCTCTTACCTGAGTTGCCTCTGACACTCTATCTTCTTAGCCTACTGACCTAGTTGTTTGTATTTAGCACAAATGTTCTATTTTCAACCTAATGCATTTCTTTCTCTTATGATATCTTCCAAAAAATGAGGCCTCCCTTCTTGTGTTAATTACTCACATCAGGCCAGGACTCAGCTATATTCCTCAGCTTCTTTGCTTTTATATTAGCATCTATTTCATTTGCTTTGTATTTCTGTCTTTCTGTGCTTCCCCATCCCCCACGTTTGTTACCTAGCACTAGCAGCACATACTCAAGACCAAAGCTGTGGTAATAGTTTGAATCACCATTAATATTAGGCTGAGAGTATGAACCCAGGGCCACAAATTTACGTCCTGTCATGGAGCTCACCAGGGTGTTTCCATTCCCTACACAATATTGTCCCCAGTTGCTTGTTACTTGGTTGGGCAATGAGCATCAATTGGTCTATTTTCTTTGGTACCAAATTAACAGTGTTAAAGGACAAGGGAGGGATGGATGCAAATAGATTAGTCACCAGCGACTCCCATTCAGTATTGTCTGTTACAGCCTTCGCTACATTATCCTTCCCCTGGCAGGGTGTTATTCTAATTGAAAAGTTGGGGTATCCCAGAGTACATATGGTGTACCCAAGCTGTAGCATCTCCTTCACTCCCTCTTTAATAACCAGACATGCCGAGCCTTCCTCTTTGTGGGCAGGTTCTTTTAGGCTGAGCACTCACAAATTCATTTACAGCAGGCTATATTTGTTTCATGTCCTCCTGTGTTGTCATCTTGACGCTAGGATAAAGCTGTTTAAAGGTCCTAATCTTTATTGAACCCCAGCTGTTATATGTAAACAAATTCTTTGGGAGCCTTTGTCCATCTTGGAATAGCAAACATAAATGGCAGAGTCAAATTATTGATTTCATATGGTGGCCCCAAGTTCCTGGGTCTTCTAGCCATGCAAATGTTAAACTCTGTTTCCCATAATAACTACTGTGGTCCAGATAGGTTGATTTTTTTTTCCCTGTCCATTCACCCTCTTATTTTCTGTTTCCAGCAGTAGATGGATAATAAGTTTGGTATTATGTATGCTGCATGCATTGGCCTGAGACAGAGTATTATTATTATTCTTCACTGACTCAATCAAGTATTCACAAGTATATTAATCTGTTTTAAAATGTGTGTATATTGCTAAAAATAAATGCCATTGGTTGCATGGTTAAAGCACTAATCCCTCCCTTTTAATGGCCAGACTCAATTAATCCGTTAGTGAATAAATGTTAAGGTTCAATTTCTTAATATTTGAAGAATTTCGTAGGGAGCCCTGAACTCCTGTGGCTCTCTGTATGGTTGTCACAGTGTCCCTTCTTCCTCTCTTTAAAAGATTTTATGATGGAAAAGGTGCTTACTTTGGGGTAGGAAGTCTGAGTTATTTATTGCATGTATTGTTTTTATTCCCTATGAAAACAGCTGGGTCTTATTTACCCACCAATCATTTTGGGCCTTCTAAAGTACACTTGCTTTGCCTCAGAGAATCCCCAGACTTTTTTAAATACCAAAACCTTCAATATTGCTTAACCAGTTTGGTATTTTCCTTGCCTTTCTATTGCTGTAACTAGTTTGTTAATTTTTATTGATATTTGATTAAAAAATTTATCAATCTCTCTCTCTCAGTGTGTGTGTGTGTGTGTGTGTGTACTGAGCACCAGCACATCGGCAGCCCCAGCCATGGCTGGCTGGGAGGGGTGGGGTGCAGAGCCAGTTGAGTACTGGCTCCTCTTTAAAAAACCAAACAAACAGAAAAAGCACCGTATATAGAGAGATATAGATATGCACATTAACTATTTTGACCATCAAGCAGTAAAAACTGTCTCTGAACCTGCAGAGTCTGGTGTCTTTCAAACAGGAAACAGACACACATGTAAACCCATAAATACACACGTTTTTTCATATCACCTGTTCCAACTGGATATTTCAGGCTCAGATAATCTTGCCATATACCCAATAATTTCACGTAGATTTTGGTGTCTCCTGTTTTGAAAGACACCATATGCAATAATCTTTTGCACAGTCCTAGTGCCTTAGCTCTGTGGTTGTAGGTGCACTAACCCAGGAGTGCCCAGTGGCAATGAGTGGCTCCGTTAAGGCACTGGAGAGATGTCTACTGTTAAGCCACATGAAGGATCCAGGTGAGGTATACCCAACAATTATAGAGTGCAACAATGAACTGGGGTGCACAATTTCTGTATCACTGTGCCTATCTCATAACATCTATTACCTCCTCTTCTTCCTGATACGTCCCATACAACATCTCTACTCATTGTTCTGTCAAACCATCTTATTTTGTACTGGATTGGGGTGTATCTGCACTAGCCTTCTGAAACGTATTTACATAAATATCTAGTATCTTTCTATTTTTCAAGGCCAGGTTTACACTGGTTCACAGCCTTTTGCTCAGGCCTCAGAGTCTGCAGCGGGCCCTGGGTGCGGGGGCATAGGAGGCAGGGGAAGGCAGTACCATCACAGACTGCCAGGCCTGGCCCTGCCCACACCCTGCCCCCAGGCCTCTCCCATAGCTGTGAGATGTCCCTCCAAAGCTTCTTGACAGAGGGCTGTAACACTAAGGGTGTGCTTCAACTGTGCAGCAGATTGACCTGGTCAGGGTTGATCTTCTGGGATTTGATTGTATACACCCAATATGGACACACAAAATTGAACTATCTGGGGTCAACAGTGGACCCCGTACACCTCAATATCACGAGGAGTAAGGAAGGTTGGCAGGAGAGTTTCTCCCATTTGTCTCCCTCTGTGAGGATGGCCAGGTAAGTCAATTATTGATAAGTCAATCCTAGTTATGCAATTGCTGTAGCCAGAATTGCATATCTACCATTGACTTTAGTGTCTAGTGTAGACCAGGCCTGAGCATTACTTAAATTGCTCTTTTTTTCCAGGGCAAGAGGCAAAACATTAACCACACAAATTGACTGGGATGTGTGAAATTAAGAAAAAAAACCAACAATCTGGATTTACTCTGCATAGTGTCTCTGGTACCAACTGTCTAACAAAATGCCACACAGTGAAATAATCAATTTCAGAGAAATACAATAGCTGAGGTGGGCGGGTGGGGAGGACAGAATTCCTGTATTAATCTTCCATCTGAAGTGAGATGAAGAGACCCTTGGTTGGATACAAAGGAAACCTTTTCCAGCAGGCGGGAACTGCAAGAGGAGAGCACTCTCAAACTTTCAGTGATTGTGTCACAGAATAGGGAGGAGGCCGAAATAGCAATAACACCAGAGAAGAGCAACAGATTTCCTTCCTCTTTAGTTTCACTTACAGTAATTCAAGATGAACTCTAGAGTCCCTCCCCCATCCCACCGTCCAAAAAACCCCTAACTTTATCATTGAAGACGAAGTTCTGGCCAGATGTGCCAGCTCCATGGATACTCCAGGGCTCAACACCCACTGTAAAAACAGGGGATGCTCAGCAACTGTGGAACCAGATTAATCTTTCTGTGTCCTCCACTAGTCTTATTTCAAAAGTGGTGTACAGTCACTTGGGTCCACTACTCGCACAGCTTTGGACTGAGATCTGGGTTTGTTCAGCCAATGAGAGAACGTTGTGATGATTCAATGTGACCTGCAGTAGGACTTGGATGGGGTTAGGGTCTCCAGAAATCACATGGAATAGAAATAGTCTTTACCTGCTTATACAGTTTAGCATAACGGAATTTCATTCTGACCCCTGAAGACACTTTCAATTCTTCATGCAACACTCTATGGGGTTTCTTTGGGCAGTAGCCGGAGCAGCCACAACAGATGACTTTTCTGTTCTACCTTGACACCTTTGCTTTAACCTTCTTGTCCATTGTGCAGGCCAGCAGCTTCCCCTTAGGTTTCTTGTCAAGCTGAGTTGTGTAAGACTCCTAGTGGGTTTTAGCAGCATGTCTTCCAGATTGTGCATCACACTCAGGGTTTTCGTTTGTTCTAGAATTTATTGTCTTTTAACCTTCTGGTAGAAAGACGTTGTGCGTGTTTGGGAAGGACTCGGAAAAGAAAAGTTGAAAAGTTACTTGAAGGGTAAGACAGCATGTGTGAGAGAAAGAGGGAAGGAGGGATGTCACTGTGTGTGTGTGTGTGTGTGAGAGAGAGAGAGAGAGAGAGAGAGAGGTGGCACTTTTGTCTGTATTACACTTAAATAGTAGATAGTGGTCTAGAACCATTTTTTTAATATAAATAAGGGCATTGATTGAGGTAGCATCTACATTATAGGGTGAGCTCCGCACAGAGCCAACTACCTTTGGATAGCACCTTTCCACAGCTGTGATTTTCTTCATGTGCACCCACATTCTAGTTGGCAAAGGAACAAAAGCTCATGTGTACTGTAAAAATGTACAGATGCAAAGGTCCACAAAGGGTGTGACTGTGAATAGGGCAAATATGAGTAGCCATGCTGATAAAAGCTTAACCATGTCATATGCAGACCTCAGAAGCCCAAGGCATAGTTAGGTCTTGGATTGAAATAACTCTCATACATACCTCTCGACTAGGGTTCACCAACATCCAGAATGCATGCCAAGAGTGGCACACAAGCCCATTTTTCACTGGCACACAAGATGGGAGCTCAGCCCTGCCCCTCCTCCCCCATGCAACTGAGAGCTTGCTCAAAGCCATGCTGCCTGGGGATTAACAAAGACCAGCTAATGCTACTAACCATCACCTGAACAGTAAAGCTCTGCATCTGAATTGGTTTATTTATTTATTTATTTAACAGGTTTATTAATGAACATGTTGTAAGTAGGACTATGAGTGGCTTTAAAAAGTATCACTGGACTTCAGACCATGCATAGATGTCAAAAGGTTAAATTTTGGCTCTGTGCCTCAGAAAGGTTGCTGACCGGGCTGCAGACACTAAAGGACGTGGGAATAAGGGAGAGCGCAGCACTGTCAGTTTTCTGAAAGTCTAGTTTACCTGAGAAACACACCAGATCCTGGTCACTTGTTTCTATTTTGTTCACAAGGACAGTTTGCCATCACAGCAGAGATGTAAAATCAATGTGATCTGAAGCCTTAACTCTGTGTGTAATGTCCATAGTCAAGAGATTTAGCAAGATGAAATTGTCTGCTCCCTCTATACGGGCAGAAAGTGAAAAGCTAGCTCAGCTTGGATGGTGATGGGGTGGCATTGTGGTTTGAGCACTGACTTTGTGAACTGGGGGCTGCTGTAAGCTCAGTCTTAGAGGGGCCCTTCAAAGGTCTGGGGCAGGCTAGATTTTTCAGAAAAAAAAAAGTCTGTCAGGGATGGTGATAGGTCCTGCTGTGAGCACAGGGCACTGGACTCAATGACCTCTCAAGGTCCTGTCCAGTTCTGTGAGGTATGTATACCTCCATGTTTCAAGAATTGTAATGGCGTTTACTCAGAATTCCCTCTACCAAGTAGTGTCACTGTAGTTGGAATTGTTTTGTTTTGATGGTATAAATGGCCATCGATTTTCATTTTTACTTACTCGTGGAAGAGCCTGGGCATGTGCAGAATATGTGCTGGAGTGAGTGGGTCACCCTGAGGCCACCGGCAGCGTGCTTAGGTTTGCTAACAACATCTAAGCATAACAGGAATATATCTGCGTCCCGGGAAGAGGCAGGGCCAAGGCCAGTCAGCTGTTAGCACTGCCCAAACTTCAATGCTCCCTCTCAGCCCTCACAGGCACATGGAGAGGTGCTGTGGCCTCAGTTCAAAGGGCACTGGAGCTCCAGCCGCTGCTGTAGCTACAGCAGGGTCTGGGAGCTCTGGGCCACTTTGAAGCCCTGGACCTCAGATCAATTGCCCCCCACACTCACCCCCCATTGGTAGTCTTGAGGTTAATACTTGGTGTGCCCCTATCATTGAGGTGTTCAGAAGTGCTTGCCTATAGTAATCAGCCTCTGTCACTAACACTCAGCAATAACCAGCCCCGCTCTCTTCAAAAAGACAGGTTGCAGTAGCTTATCTGAGTCAACTGAAGAGTCACATTTTGCTTAACACCATCTCACTGAAATGTGCTTATAATAAGAACCAGAATGAGTGTACTGGTTGTACCTCCCTTGTCCAGCACCCTAGGGACCTTAGTGGTCCTGGTGAGGGGATTTACCAGAAGAAGGGAGGTCAGGCTGGTAGCCTGGAGGGAGTGGGCCACTCCTGCAGGGCTCCCCCACAGGGCTGCTGGGATCACCCCACACCTGGGAGGGGTATCTGCGGCTGCAGGGCTGCTGGCTGGGCTCCGGGGCCCAGCAAGCTCCCTGCTGCACAATTGCCAGGCTTCCCCTAGCCATGGCTCGGGTCCCTCCGCTGCGGGATCTTCTGGTGAGGCTCTGCACCTAGCCAGCTCCCGCTGCAGTTCCTTGGGCCCCAGCTGGGGTCCCTGCAGCAGCACATGAATCATATTGTACATGGGTGCTATTGCTCCTGGCAGGAGCCAGGCTCCCCACAGTGGGGCTCCCCAATCCCAACTGAGGTCCCAGTAGTGGGGCTTCCTGACCTGGCTCCTTGCCCTGGGCCTCCCCAGAGTGGGATGCCAGTGGGGCTCCCTGCAACCAGCAGGGTTTTGTTGTCCCCTGCACATCTGGAGCTCTCTGGTCCAGGTGCCCTCTTGTCCAGCCAGTAACATCCCTTGACCTGCTGGAGTTGAGGGAGTGCCAGATGAGAGAGTTTCAACCTGTGTTAACAAAGCACAGAGATTGCTCTTTAGAGTCTAAACCTAAAGTTAACAGGCTAAAATCCTCCTGAGCTACAGCAATCTCCCAGCGTCCTCAGCTGAACTCCACCATTCATGGTAACAAAAAATGAAGCCCTTTTTGTTCTTTCAGAGATGGGCAACAGAATGGCCCTTTTGCCTTCCTCTTATACCCCACACTGTTGTCTCTGCACCCCAGAGATAAGACAACCTCCTGTGGTGTTAGTCTCTGGTTTCTTCCATGTTGATGTCATATCCTCATGTTGATTTGGAAAGCCAGCGTTTGCTTACAATGCTAAATTTATATGGGGCAGAGAGATACATATCTTATCTCCTGTCTGGGAGAAACCTATTTGTCAGCTCGTCCTGGTTGCATTGTTCGAAACAGATCTTCAGTAGGTGCCATCCTTACATAGCAACCATATGTAACCCCAAAGACACTGAAACTGCTGACAGCCCAGGGTGAAATCTGGCTTCTAGCTTGTGCAGTAGAACATGGGGTTTGTGCTGCTAAGGGCACAGGTTCAATCCTGCCTGCTAATGATCTACATCTGTTGGCATGATACATCTTGTAGCTCTTATGATGAGCAGTGTTTCATGGGATAGCTCACATGACATTCTTTAGTGATAAGTCCTATAACACCAATGTGTTAAGTGCAGTGAGTTTGGTAATCCTGTTAGGAGTCTGTGATACAGAGTAGTGAACTCTGCCAGCTGGAACCAACGGGCCTCTGTGTTACAACTGGGTTTTCCTGTTTCTTTTGATTGCTTTTCTCTTGTCCTCCGATGAAATGATACTTGAGGTTCATGAGCATATAGGACTCTGAGTGCTTCCGGGCAAGTGGAGAACAGCAACTAGGCAAGGCAGACTGTGGATGCATGACCAGTTTTATTTTAATTTCTAAGGGCTGAAAGTAGGAATATTTGTCAGAGCCTTGGGGAGATTGAACCTGGTCCTTGCTGATGCCATTGGCACCTGACAGAAGGGTTGCATAATATGGCACTATACAAACTATGGCAGTAATAGATTTTCTTTCAGCTATTTATTTCCATGCAGGAGTAGGAAAGCACTATAGTGAGCTGGCTTATTAAAAAGAATTTAGCCCAACCCATACTTCAGTGTGGTCAAAGTCCTTTTATATTATTTTTCTAATTTTTACAATAGTAAAAGGTCACCACACTTCACTTATTACGTTGTCTTTGTAAACAGAAAAAAAACCCCTTCTATTTATACCTAGGAAGTGGTTTTATGAACATCACTCATTAATGTGTGAGAAGCCACTCTGAGAGAGGCAAGCTGCAAGCACGAAAAATTGAAGCCAGCACCCACTAAAAATAGATCCCATTATCAGAGATCACACAATGAGTGTTTTACTTGCAAATAATGTCTAGAATAGCATTGAATGGGCAGGTAATGAGTACCAAATGAAGGTCTCAGAGGGGTAGTTGCCTTAGTCTGTAACTTCAAAAACAACAAACAAAATGTGAGTTGAAGTCTAAAGAAACCTGATTAGTTTTTCCACTCTGGCTGTGACTACACTGCATTTCCCTTTTGGAAGGGGAATGCACATGCGGCCAATCGGAATCACAAACTAGGCACTGCTTTACATATTGCGTGCCTCATTTGCACAATGGCAGCCACTCGTTGTTCTGGAAGTGCTGTTTTTGGGGAAAAAACCAAGCAGTGTAGATGGGGTTCTTTTAAAAGGAAACCCTGCTTTCGAAAGCACCCTTCTTCCTGAAAAATATAAGGAAGCAGGGTGCTTTCAAAAGCAGGATTTCCTTTCATATGAACCCCGTCTACACCATTTTTTTTCCTGAAAACAGAACCCCTGGAACAGCAAGTGGCTGTCATTATGCAAATGAGGTGCACAGTATATAAATATAAGTGCCTCATTTGCATTTCTGATCAGCCACATTCGCATTCCCCCGAAGGGGGGAATATAGACAAAGCCCTGTGTTGTTTTAAATAAACCATCATCATAAAGTTTGCTTGAACATGCTTCTTTAGAGAGAGGCCTACTAAGATGTCAATGAGCTGAAGTCACATATCTTAGTGGTTTGGGCTTAAATTTGCAATCACTTGAGTATTGAAAAGGCACAGGTAATTGTATGGCTAATTTTTGAGGTCAGTTGCTGTGATTAAGAGTGCAGATGGGGTATTTGTTTAGGCATTGGCTATTTCTGTGGGATCACTGCCTGTAGCTAGAAGGATAAGGGTTGTAAGCAGTCAATGGAAGGGAGCAGCTCTTTTTTCAATTGCACCACTGTGCTGTGTTTCAGGTTCAGCCTGTGATCTGGGGCTAAACAGGAGGGGAAGTTGTAGTCTCAGCCAGATTACCTGTGCTGACTCAGACTTCCTGCAGACTTCAGCCCCCTCTTATTTTAGGAGAGTAGAAACACGGACAACACCTTAATTGCTAGTGACTCTGCTTAATTCAGAGGTTCCACTCTGTTTGCTGGAACATGACCACTTGGCAAGTCTTTCAATAGTATCTTTCCTGTACTAAACAAAACAAAGCAGTCCTGTAGCACCTTACAGCCTACCAATATTCTTAGGGTCTGTCCCATGAAAGCTCATCACCTAATAAAGAATAGTGTTAGGCTGTAAGGTGCTACAGGACTGCTTATTTTGCAGCAATTACATCATTAGCAATCTACTGCAATCATGAGCACTCAGGGTAGTGCTCTGCCTTGTACTCCTCCGGGTCACCAAAGAGTCCCAGCATGGACCCACCAGGAGATTCTGGATTTTCTTGTGATTTGAGGAGGCCGATTGGTGGTGAAGAGACTTTGAGAGGCCAAGAAAAACGAAGCAATCTATGATCAGATGTCGCACGAGATGACCACCTGAGGTTACGCCCAGGACTCAATGCAACTCTGGGTAAAGGTGAAAGAACTCCGGTAGGCCTATCAAAAGGTCTGAAAAGCCAACCAGTGGTCAGGGCAGCTCTACATATATGCCACTGTTATGAACAGCTGCACTTGCTTATGGGGAGCAACCCCACCATGGAGCCCAGTCTGAATTACGACACTTTTGGAGGCCATGGTAAGGAGTTCGGGAAGAGCCCAGAGGAGCTGGGTGGGCCAGAGGAAGAGGGCAACAGAGAGGAGGAAGGGGGCAATGAGCAGGGGACCAAGGAAGTTCTGCCAGAGAGCCTGTCGCTCTTCACCATAGACCAGGAGCTTGTCCCCTACACAGCATTCCCCATGCTAGTCACCTCCATGCCAGTCCCAGAGCCCTCTGGACCAAGCAGTTCAGGTGAGTATTTATTCTGCAAGCTAGAAGCGGATTGGAGTGGGTATAGGTATAGGGTTGTTATGTGTACAGCTTTGCTAGCTATGATTCTGTGCCCCTCTGAACACAGCAGTGCAGGAGCTGATGCCTGCTGCCTGGAGTCCCTTGAGGAGAGGTCACCCACCCCCCATCGTTGCAGTTCCCACACTTGGGGAGGGAGGGCAAGGATAGCTTGCCACTCCAACCCCAAGGTCCACTGCAAAAGGCTATTCAAGCATCCTTGAGAAGCCTTCTTTTTCTGGTCACTTAAGCCTCTCCTCCCCACAAAATAAAATCAGTCCTCTGACCTCGGTGTGATTTTGTGGTGTGCAGGAGCTGTGTGGGGGGGAAACACAAATCGTAGTGGGGGGTTGGGAGAGGGCTGAAGGCACAGCTGCCCACTGATACTCCCTGGGGTCCACAGCAGACACACGGCTGAGGGAACTGGGTGGTTGGGGGAGGGATGAAGGCACAGGTCCCCACTGATACTCCCTGGCCCACAGCTGATGCATGGCTGAGGGAATCGAGCAGCTGGGGGAGGGCTGAAGGCACAGCTGCTGACCACATGCATTGTACTTACTGCAACTTAACCCCCTCCCACCAAGTAAGAGCATTCATTCATGAAGACATGGAATGATTTATTGACATTATGTCAGAGTAATACATGGGTAGCATGTGCATTACAGATCATTCATGAAGCTATTTTTTAAAGAGTCCCTTATTGCTGCTGCCGCAGTGTGGCTGCTGGTGGGTGGTTGTGTAGGCGGCTGCGAGTAAGCCCTGCCTATGGCCTCAGCTTCGGAATTCCAGATGGATGGGGAAAGTCTCCTGCCCGGATTCACATATGTTGTGCAAATAGTGCACACTGTAATAAAGGTGGGGACATTACTTTCAGAAAGGTCCAAATTGGGTCAATAGCCATCTGAACCTCACTTTGAAATGGCCAAAGGTTCATTCCACTGTCATTCTGCACCTGCTGAGTCTGTGATTGAAGTTTTCCTTGCTGGGGTCCAGTCTTCCTGTGTAGGGCTTCATAAGGCAAGGGAGCAGAGGGTAAGCAGGGTTACCACTATAACAGTAAGCATCTCCAGAGTGCCAATCGTGATTTTCCAATCAGGAAAAAGAGTCTCATCCAGGACCTTTCTGTACGATACAGAAATTCAGAAGACAGTGAACCCTCCCTGACCAGCCAGTGTTGATGTCAGTGAAATGACATTTGTGATCTACCAACCCCTGCAATACCATGGAGAAGTACCCCTTTCAGTTTATATATTCAGAGGCCAGGTGGTCTGGAGCCATGAGGAGGATATGTGTGCCCTCTATTGCTCCACCACTGTTAGAAAACCCCTGGAAGCAAAGCCACCCACTATTGCCTGTACATTTTCCAGGGTCACAGTCTTCCTGAAGAGATGCCGACAGTTTGCATGGGCCATCTGCATCACCACAGACTCCACTGTAGATCTGCCCATCCCCAACTGGTTTGCCACTGGCCGGTAACTGTCGAGCATTGCAAACTTCCACAGTGCGATTGCCACCCACTTCTGAACTGTTCAAGCCAGCCTCATGCTTGTGTTGCTGTGCTTCAGGGCTGGGGCCAGCACATCACAAAGTTCCATAAAGGTGGACTTGCACATGCGAAAGTTCCGTACTCACTGCTGGTCATCCCAGGACTCCAAAATGATGTGGTCCCATCTGTGTGTGCTGGTCTCACAAGTCCAAAACCACCACTCAACTGTCACCAATGAATCCATGGCAGTCAGCAACTCTGAGTTCTTGGACCACAGTTGGGAGATTTGCTCTTCCAAACCATCTTCATCATCAGGAGCAGCACCATTGTGACACTGAACCACCATTGAGCTTTGTAATTAAAGAAAAAATTGTGATCTTCAGTTCATTTTTGCATGGTTACTGGTGCTCTGAATTCTGGGACAGTGCCTTGCATTATGGGATTCAAACATGAAATGCCCACAACCAACTGGGACTTAGGCACTGTGGAATAGCTACCCACAATGCAACGCTCATGCTGTCAGACTTACACAGGGGAATGGGGACCTGGAAACTTGACACAGAAAAATGGTGGGTTGAATATCAAGAAGCTTTGTGGACACTTAATTTGAATTCATAATATCGAGGTTAAATAATAAAATTTATTAAAAATCAAATTTCTCTCATAGTGTAGATGCAGCCTGAGACTATTTCCTATCTTAATTATCTGTGTGGTCCAGTAGGACCAATAAGAAGGCATATCTTCACTACCAAGGGCTGTGACTGATCCAGTGAGGGTCAGTTTATCGTATCTACTATAGACATGATGAACTGGTGGCTGAGCACTCTCCTGTCAGTTCCAGTATTCCACCTAAATGAGGAGACTAGGAGGAGTCCACAGGAGAGTGTCAGCTGTTGACTTTCCACTGTGAAGATGTCATGGTAGGCAGACAGAGCTACATCAACTTCACACGCACAACTTAGGTCAACGACCTGCAGTAGGCTAGACCATGGCTGGAGTTTCCCATTGTTTGTTTATCCAGCTTCAGTTATTTAAAGAAGATAGCTTTCTTTAGAGCTTGCTTGAGAGAGTGGCTTTCACAGTCTCTGTCTCCTTCTAATAGGGTGGGGGTGTCCCCTCCAGCCCTACTTCTAGTCACTCTACTATAAAATACAAATTTGGAAGGCAGCACTAAACTGGCTCTGTCCCCTTGGGATAACAAATCAGCATTTTGCATTTCTCACCCACAGCTGATCCTGCTGATATGCTGAAATAATTTAAAAGTAAAAACAATTATAGAGAAATCTGGCCAGCAATGGAATGCTCCAAGCCAACACACAGCCTGGATAAGCACCTTTTGGCTCTGTGCTGGCCTAATGAGCAATCAATGCCTCAGTGGACTGTCTGGCATTAGGATATGACCCTCCTTCATTTGCCAGGAGGCCAAATAGTGAAATTCAGGGCTTCAAGTGGCCCCGTTAACCAGGTTGTTCCCCTCCGCTTGTGTTGTTGACTGGAAGCATGAAAAAGACAGCACTGACTCAGGCTCATACTCTGCTAGCCTGTGAAAATCCCTCCGTAGCATTACCAACGGACTGGAGCGCTGAGGGTGAGCGACAGGACAAGTCAGGAGCAGGGAAGAATGGAGACTGAGGTTTTGTACATGGCCTCCTAACCTGATGACTTTTCTGTATGAAAAATCTGCCTTGGAGTTAGCTGTTTCACCCTCTCTCCTCTAGATAGCAGATTTATTCTCTTCTTTTTATAAACCTTCCACTGATATTAATGAAAGCTTTGTGTGGTGAGAGACTGTAGAAGCTAGGCTGGCATAACCTTATAGTGCAGGGTGAAATTTTTATACAATCATTATACCCCCAATTGACAGACACAAGAGGAATACCATCCCTGATGTCACGACAGCCAGTCTGGTGTTTGACCTCTGTAACTTTGTTCTCACCCACAATTAGGTCCGATTTGGGGACAATTTATACCTCCAGATTAGTGGGACTGCTATGGGCGCCCGCATGGCCCCACAATATGCTAATATATTTATGGCTGACCTGGAACAACGATTCCTCAGCTCTCATCCCCTATTATTCCTCTTTTACTTATGATACATTGATGACATCTTTATGATTTGGACCCATGGTACAGAGACTCTAGAAGAATTCTACAGAGAGTTTAACAATCTGTACCCCACCATCAACTTATGCCTTGACTACTCCACACGGAAGATACATTTCCTGGACACTACCGTACAAATCAAGGATGGCCTGATTGGTACCACACTCTACCGGAAACCCACTGATCACTATATTTACCTACATGTTTCTAGCTTCCGTCCTGCACACATAACTAGATCCATTGTTTACAGTTAAGCCCTTAGGTACAATCGCATTTGCTCTGATTCTACTGACAGAGACCGAAAACTACAAGATCTTTACCAAATATTCCTAAACCTGAATTACCCACCAGGAGAAATAAAAAAAATAAATCGACAGGGCCAGACGAATACTCAGAGACCAGCTACTCCAAGATAGGCCCAAAAAAGCCAAGAACAGAACACCACTGGTCATCACCTAGAGCCCCCAGCTCAAACCGCTGCAATGCATTATTAAAGACCTACAACCTATCCTTAATCAGGATGCCACAATCCAGAAGGCCCTAGGTGACAGGACTCTTCTCTCCTACAGACAACCTCCCAACCTTATGAGGATTCTCACCCACAACCACAGTCTATACCGCAGGAACACCAGTCCTGGAACTTTTCCTTGCAACAAAGCCTGTTGCCAGCTTTGTCCACATGTCTATTCTGGAGATACCATCACTGGACCGAACTAGGTTATTCACAGAATCACGGGCACATTCTCATGTTCCTCAACTAACATCATATACACCATCATGTGCCAACAATGCCCAGATGCTTTGTATATTGGACAGACTTCAAACTCTCTTAGACAAAGAATTAACGGGCACAAAACAGACATAAAACACTTCTGATCCACAGACTGGTCAGCCAGCATTTTAATGGAGTGGCCCATTCTGTTAATGACCTGAAGGTTTGTGTCTTATGGAAGAGGAATTTTCACGACAGATTGGAAAGAGAGGCTGCTGAACTCTCTTTTATATTCAAATTCGACACATTAACATAAGACGTGGTTTGAATCAGGATGAGAATATTTTAGGTCATTATAGCATCTCTTTTGCATACTTGGCTTAATCTAATTCTTGACTCCCCCCACCCCCTTCTCCCCCTCTACTCTCTGATTTGCTCACCTTGATAATATTTTTCTGATTTGTCAACCTTGATTACTATTTTTGGTTCTCTGTGCTTTAAATATTGAGTCTGTTCTGCTGTGGTTATGGTCTGAAGAAGTGGGTCTGTCCCATGAAAGCTCATCATATAATAAATTTTTTGTTAGTCTTTAAAGTGCTACTGGACTGCTTTTTGTTTTCAGGAGGAAGTCTGGCCCACAGAATGTACTAACGCTGGCTCAGCCGCATTTGAGTGGCATCACTGGGAACTGACTCATCCCCACCTCTCCAGATGATTTTTTTTGTCTCTGTGCCTCACACAGCTCTCACCAGAAAAGACCATAAATCCAATAGAACAACAAGAAGTCCTGTGGCAACTTATAGATTAACAGATATAAGGTGCTACAGGACTTCATGTTGCTCTTGAAGATACAGACTCACACAGCTACCTCTCTGATACATAAATCCAATGCAGCTGCAGTACTGCTCAGCATTGTAGGATAAGACACGTGTTTTGAAACCTGATCTGAACTACGGAGTTGAGTTGTTGCAAGGCAGCTTACATCAAGCTAACTCTATAAGGCTATGTCTACACGTGCAGCCAACATCGAAATAGCTTATGTCGATGTTGCGACATCGAAATAGTCTATTTCGATGAATAACGTCTACACGTCCTCCAGGGCCGGCAACGTCGATGTTCAACTTCGACGTTGCTCAGCCCAACATCGAAATAGGCGCAGCGAGGGAACGTCTACACGTCAAAGTAGCACACATCGAAATAGGGATGCCAAGCACAGCTGCAGACAGGGTCACAGGGCGGACTCAACAGCCAGCCGCTCCCTTAAAGGGCCCCTCCCAGACACAGTTGCACTAAACAACACAAGATACACAGAGCTGACAACTGGTTGCAGACCCTGTGCCTGCAGCATAGATCCCCAGCTGCCGCAGAAGCAGCCAGAAGCCCTGGGCTAAGGGCTGCTGCCCACGGTGACCATAGAGCCCCGCAGGGGCTGGAGAGAGAGCATCTCTCAACCCCCCAGCTGATGGCCGCCATGGAGGACCCAGCAATTTCGACGTTGCGGGACGCGGATCGTCTACACGGTCCCTACTTCGACGTTGAACGTCGAAGTAGGGCGCTATTCCTATCTCCTCATGAGGTTAGCGACTTCGACGTCTCGCCGCCTAACGTCGAAGTTAACTTCGAAATAGCGCCCGACGCGTGTAGACGCGACGGGCGCTATTTCGACGTTGGTGCCGCTACTTCGAAGTAGCGTGCACGTGTAGACGCAGCTTAAGTGTTGCAGTCTTTTCTTCTTGTAACACGGACAGACCTGGTTTGCTGGCCCCAGGGATAGAGCCTGCAAGTATAGGGTCTAAAGCCCTGCACTCTACCACATGAGCTAAAGGCCAGCTGGCTCTCAAGCAGGGACTTCACTCAACCCAGATGAGGTCTCAGGGCTCTGGGTACTACATTCTATTTAAAGTTAATCAGTGGTGTGCGGCACAGTGACATAGCCACCCACAATGCACTGCTCTCTGCCTTGAGGCAAGTGCTACTATTGAGGACACACGTCACTGGCCCTTCGAGCATCATGTGCACAGGCAAAAGGGATTTAATTACTGCAGCAGCCCTAAGATGACGTAACTTAGATCAACATCATTTTATAGCATAGACAAGGCCAGAGGAGGCTGCAAAGGGAGATGGGAGAGGCTGGTCACATGTATGGCTGCTAAAGCTGGAAATTACAACAGCTAGCTCCAGCATAGCCCCATCCTCTGTCTCTGTGCCCTCCTTCACTATCGCCGTGGCCAAGCCTAACCTAGGCTGTGTCTAAACTGCTCCCACCAGCCTCAACTAGCTACCTAAGAGGTGCTTTTGTGTCTGGCTTCCATATGGGTATCTCTCTCCCCATGGATGGTGTCAGCTGTTTTGTAAACTCCACCCAATCTCCTCCAGGCTCTCTACCGTCTCTCGGGAGTTTTCTTGCAAACAGAGGAAACCCACTTGACTTCAGTGATCCTCCCTCTTACATAAGGCTCCAGTTTGAACTGCTAGCTACCTGTCTGCTGCTTAATTACTCACACTTGAGCTATTAAGCTTTGGGTGGACCTTGGAATTGTTGGCGTGCTTATCCTTTTGGCTGCTAACTTGTTATTGGGCAAACATCTCAAGAATCCAATAGAAAATAACATGGCACCACCTCTGCCACAGCAAGAGCTGGTCAGCTGTATCTCACAAGCCATGCTACTGTAAACAGGTAACACTTCGTACAAGATACACACCTCTTATACAGAAAAGCTTTCCACACCAGGATAATGCAGCTTGGGTTATTATTCACTCCTTCTGAAACACCTGCATTTGTGTTTAGACATGAAGGTTATGTCTACACAGCAGCTAAAACTCAGGACTGAGGAGCTCATGCTAAGAGACCATTTAATTGCAGTGTAGACGACTGAGCTAGGGCAGGAGACCAAGATCTAGGACTCGGTAATGTGGGAAGCTTCCAGAGCATGGGTTGCAGCCTGAGGCTGAACATCTACACCACAGTGAAACAGTTCCTCAGCCAGAACCCCATGAGCCTGAGTCAGCTGGCATGGACCAGTCACAGGTGTCTAATTGCAGTGCAGACATACCTGAAGGTGATATTGTGTGCTGTTGCTGGGAGCAAGACTGTCAGCTTGGGTAGGCCGACATGCACTAGTTCAGCTTCAGCTAGCATGCTAAAAATAGCGGTGTGAATGTTGCAGCAGGGGCTAGACAGCTGTGTACCAGCCCAGTAGGGCTGACAGCCACCCTGGGTCTGGGGGGGCAAGGTGTGGGGGAGGGGTCTGGCACCGTGACCCAGAAGGTGCAGAGCCTCAGGAGGAAGGAGCAGAGCCAAAGGTCAGCCCTTAGCATGGGGTGGAGCACGGCACTGATACCCTGACTCTGGCCCTCTGAAGATGTGTTGGAGTGATGCTGCTGCAGGGCTTCTAAGGGGCCCGGAGCTCCCAGCCGTCACTCCTTCTGTGGTGGCCACAGCAGCTGAGATCTCTGGGCCCCACTGGAAGACTGGGCCTCTACATAGTTCCCCCTTTTGCCCCACCTCCCATTGGCGTACCTTTACCAGTCCGCCCTACCCCTGTTCAGAGTCAGGTGGTTGCACGGGAATGTTACCAAGCAGATGCATTTCCCCATGTATAGCTCCTCCCAGCTCCCTTTCTGGAGTGAGGGATGCTGCCTAATCACAGTAGTTCGTAGTCCATCATGTCCAACGATGATGTCTTGAGCTTGCACAGGCTCATCGGTTGTGGACTCACATGTGGCTGAGGAGTCCAAGCTTTAAACGGCCTGGGCATTCACAGTGGGGGCAAGGGAATTGTCCTGGCTCTGTTGGTGCGGCTGCTGCTGTTGCTTTCTTCCTCTCATGAGCATCAATGAGGCATACGCGTCACTGCTCTTCAAAGTTGTCATACGCATGTCATATGAGAGCATGCCAGCCTGTTCGGTCTTTTGCATGCAGCTGTAGCTGATCTGGTTTGAAACCAGCATGAGCAATGTTGGCCTTCGTGCAGTCTTTGTACCCCTTGCGAGGCCTACCTAATCATAAGGAACTAAGAACAGCCAGACTGGGTCAGACCAAAGGTCCATCTAGCCCAGTGTCCTGTCTTCCAACAGGGGCCAATGCCAGATGCCTGAGAGGAAGTGAACAGAACAGGTAATCATCAAGTGCTCCCTCACCTGTCATGCAGAGGCTAGGGACACCATTCCTACGGACCCTGGCTAATACATATCTGTAGACCTAACCTCCATGTATTTATCTATTTCTTTCTTGAACCTTGATAAAGTCCTGGCCTTCACAACATCCTCTGGCAAGAAGTTCTGCAAGTTGGCTTAGAGCTGTGTGAAGAGAAATTTCCTTTTGTTTGTTTTAAACCTGCTACCTGTTAATTTCATCTGGTGATACCCCACTTCCCTTCTTTTCCTTATGCACTTTCTCCATACTGGTCATTGTTTTATAGACCACTATTATATGACCCCTTAGTCTCCTCTTTTCTAAGATGAAAAGTCCCAGTCTTTATATGGCACCTGTTCCAAACCCCTAATCATTTTTGATGCCTTTTCCGTTGCCAATGTGTCTTTTTTTTTTTTGAGATGAGACGACCAGGTCTATATGCAATATTCAAAATGTGGGCGTATCATGGATTTATACAAAGGCAATAAGATACTTCTTGTCTTATTCTCTGTCCCCCTTTTAATGATTCCTGATATTCTGTTTGGTTTTTTGACTGCCGCCATACATGGAATGGATGATTGCAGAGAACTATCCACCCTTGCTACATCTACTTCACAGTGATCTGTTGACAGAAGTTGCTGTTCGAAAAGATCTTCCAGCAGAACTTTTGTCTTCAGCTCACGTCCACACACACAAGTGGATCAAAAGAACAATCCACTCTGTCAACAGAGAGCAGCCAGACTGCCTGGCCACTCTCTTCACAGAACGGTCAACCCAAAGCACAGCAGAGGGCCCCCCAGAGCATCTACATGGCTTTTTAGTCAACAGAAACGGTCAACAAAGGCATTATTCCTCATTCTGGAGAGGCAGAATGCTGTTGGCGCAAGTGCCAAGTCTGGTCAACAGACTGTTGACAAAATACACTTGTGTGTAGACGCGCCACAGGTTTTGCTGACAAAACCCTGGTTTTGTTGATAAAACTGTCTAGTGCAGACACAGCCAGTGACTCCAGGATTCCTCTGTTGAGTGGTTATGGTTAACTTAGTCCCCATCATTTTGTATGTATAGTTGAGATTATGGACAGTGAGTAGCTAGAGAGGCTGCACCTGTCTGCAGAGGTGAAATGAGAAGGCAACAGTTCATTTTTGGAGCAAAAGGAGTAAAACAAAAATGAGAGACAGTGACACATAGAAGTCACAATGAGAAACATTATGAGGCTCACCTGCTTCCTGCATTACATGGGCCATCGGAACTCCTGCACAACAATTCGTGCGGTGAAAGGAATTCCTCTCCCCTACCATGTTTGCAGGAGGAGGAGGGGTCAGAAGGAGAAGGCTGTGCACACAGCATTGGCTAAGTGACACCAGGACGCTGAAAAGCATTTTTGTGTTTCTGAGAAATGCAGAAATCGGCTTTGTACATGTGCTCAGATGCTGCATTTGTTTAAAGTTCTCAGAGCATTACAACATGGGAATGGCAGTAAGGCAGGGATGACTTGGCCCAGTTGGGGTTAATTCTCCATCCCCAAGTGCGAGTAGAACTGCAAACCTCTGTGTGTGTGCGCATGTGCATGCATCTCTGTGTGTGCAGCTAGGCCCATAATTAGATCCATGCCTGACTTGCCCAGTGAATGAGTAAGTAGCAATACACGTACCCACAGGATCAGCACGCCTTTGTGTGCACTTGCCAGGGTACTGCACCGAGACACTGTATGACTCCTCCTGCATTGTGGTTTCAGGCCAGGAGGCGGTTGGTATTCCCCATGCCAACATTTCAGTACAGTGAGTCATCTGCCAAGAGACCTCTACAGTTACAGTGGTAAGCGTGTGACTGCTAGAGAGGGGAGAGAGGATGTCCCATGCGTAACCCAGAGGTTCCAGCTGAGATGGCAACTTGCTGTTTACTCTCCATCTTGAGCTGAACTTTTTCACGCAGGGGATCAGCCCAGAAGTGAATTGGTTTTGTGGAAAGTTTCATAAAAAACACATTCCTCCATTTTTTGCATTAACTGAACGTCTGGGGTGGGGCGCAGGTTTCCTGCCTGTTGTCGGCTGCCCCTTCTGTGCATGCATTAGTCAAAAAAGCTTTTATTTGAGATCATTCTATTCTGGGGATTCCCAAACAGGCTAAGGAAGTGAGGTCCCTTCCTGTCACTGAAATCAGGAGGGCTTGATCTCCTTACTCGCTTGGGTGCCATTGAAAAGCCCAGCTGTAAAGAGCAAATATGTTAGCTAGCCCCAGCTGAGGAACGTGTGCTTCAGCTTGCCAGGCAGAAGAGGGTTTTGCAATACCCTTATTATGGATAATTACTGTGATCTGACAAGCAGGGATCACACTGGTTTTGTTTCTTTAGCTTCAGAAAAAAATCACTGTGTTGTGATGCTCAGAACATTTGCTTGGGTGTGGGAGGCTGTGTAGCCTCATGGATAGAGTGCAGCTGTGGGATTTTAGTAATGGGGGTTCCATCCCTAGCACTGCCCTAGCCTGCTAGGTGATGTTGGGGAAGGCACCTCACTTCTCTGCATGCTTCAGTTTTCCCTCTGTAAAGTGGAGATAATGAAACCAATTACTTGGGATCTACGGGTAAAAGTGCTATACCAGGAGTGAGGAGCCTTTTTTGGGTCAGGGCCACTGACCCACAGAAAATCAGTCAGGGGCACATAAAAGCGAGAAGCAGAAAAACCAAAAACAACCTCCCAGAACTGCACCAGTGTGGCACCTGAGAGATCTCATTCCCCTCATACTTCAGTGCCACTGTGGCTGAGGGGCAAAGAAGGAGGACTGAGGTTCAGGGCTTACCCTAGACCAGATTAAATCTTCAGTGGGGCTGGGGCTAGGAGGTTTTGTGGGCTTCCCCTGGGCTCTGGGGTGGGGCAACAAATGGGGGGTTCAGTGTGTGGAAGGGGGCTGCTGGGGGCAGGATGGGAGTGTGGGGTCCAGGTGGGAAGTAGAATGCAGGAGGGGTCTGGGTTGTAGGGCCTGGGTGTGGGGCAAGATGCAGGAGGGGCCTGAGGGTGTGGGGGCTGAGCAGGAGGGTGTGTGTGAAGGGCATGGGGCGTGTTTACCTGCACAACTCCCGAGGGGACACACATAGCTTTATGCCCCTCACCACTCCCAGTTACTGCCCTCACTGCTCCTATTGGCTGTGAATCTGGCCAATGGGAGCAGCGGGGAAAAAGCTACCAGGCCAGTGGTTCCTTGTGCTGCCATTCCCCCAGCTGGGAGGAGGAGAGCAAAGCCACATCCCCCCTGGCCAGGCAGAGCCCACAAGCTGGACCGGCCCCGGCCCCGGCTTGCCTTGGTCCAGCATGTGAGGCTCAAGCGCCTGCCCCAGAGGAGCTGGCACTCGTGCTCCAGCCTTGTGGGGAGGCCACAGGGCTGAAGCACCAGTGCAGGCTCCCCACTGCAGGGAGTGGGGTAAGCCCAAGCCTTGGGGGATGGGTCTGGGCCGTGGGCCATAAGTTCCCCACCCATGCTATATAATATACACATACCCTATTATTGTAATTTCTGGGTGCTAAACTGAGGTGGAGATTTTTAGTACTGCGTAAGAAAGCTCATGTCTGCATTAGTAAAGAGCTTCTCAACTTTTTGGGCTCTGTGATTCCAAAAACAGATCATAAAGTTGTTCTGTGAGACCCAAAGAATTGTGGGATTCGGCTCTCGGAAGGAAGAAAAGGAGGGGAGGAGCTGTGTGGTGGAGGGCTGGGGATGTTGAAGGGTGCTGGCGGCTGTGTAGAGCGCTGGATTTGAGAGCCTAGAGGTAGGGCACAGAACTAGCAAACGTAATGAGCATACCTACAGTTTACACCATTTCATCAGACCCTGCAATCTCGGGCATTCCCACATCATGCAGCAGGCTTTGCAAAAGCGGACAGGCAGTGTCTGAGGGGATTTTGCATTTCCCAACCATCTGTGTGTGTGTGTTGGCGTGCATGCAAGCAAGTGTGAAGGCATAATCATACGTATAGTAGCCAACAGAGGTTAAAACATAGAGGGGCATGCATGGAAACAGTAGGATGTTATATGTGTGGGGGGGGCAGTTTGCACGTTTTGCGAAGTAGTTTAAAAGCCCATATTTGTCAGCTTCAGTGCGAGAAGATTACCTGACACCTGGAATGTGTAGGAATCTGAAGAAATCAACAGCCAGGTCAAAGTCTGAAACTCCTTCTCGTTAAAATATTCTATTAGTCCACAGTAGCACGGATAGTGTAGCCCAGAGGCTGTCTGCCTCTCTGCAAAGCTGGACTCTGTGCTTGGCTCTGAAGCTGGCCTGTGGGGTGACCTTGACAACACCCTTCTGTGCTGCAGTTTCCCCACTATATAATAGAAATAATATTTGTGCTTTGAGATCTACTGATGAACATCCTTACACAAGAGTCAGTTTTAGTATTATGAATGAAAATACTGCTGTGTGCTGGACTTGTTGAAGCCTAGCCTGCTAGGTGAGACACAAGGCTGAAATGCAGGCTAGTTCAGTTTTATTCCTGCCCCACACGTGAGGTGTAAGCTCTAGCAAGTTACTTAAGGTCTAGCTTAAGGCATAGCTGTTGTCTGGCCGAATCTATACTGCACTCAAGTTAATAGACCCCAGGTTCATTAAGCTAGGTTTCAAACCACCATACTCATTTCTGAACCCAGATTTGGAAATGTTGAACCCTAGGTCCCAAGCTGGGGCTCCAGGATCTATACTGCATTGTGGGGATCTGAGTCCAACCCCTCCCTCCAATATCCCAGACTTCCTCATGCTCTCCTGGGCTATGTCTACACCAGAGACTTTTGTCAATAAAACTCACAGCGAGTCCACACTAAGAATGCATATTGACAACAGTAACTTGCCAGATTGCGGCACTTTCACTGACAGCCGTCTGCTTCTCCCCCACATGGCAGAACACCTTTGTTGACAGAATCTGTCAACCAAAAAGACATGTGGATGCTCTGGGGGGCCCTCTGTCGACAGACAGGACTTCTGGGTCACTGAGCAGCCCTGTCTGCTGTGCTTCCAGTTTGGCCATTCTGTCAAGAGTACAGCCGGGCAGTCTGGCCCCTCTCTGTCGACAGAGTGGAACGTGTGTGGCCGCAATCTGCCAACAGATGTTTTGTAGGAAGATATCTTCCGACAGTAACTTCTGTCGGCAGATTGCTGTAGTGTAGCCGTAGCCCCAAAGTGTTGCCCCTCTAGCTCTTTTTTTATGGTGCATTATGGCAAAACTCAACTAACCCACCAAACTTGGCTGTTCAGATAACACCTGTCTGAGGGGGTTGCGTGATGCCCTTGGGGACTCCCTGAGAACATATCTAATGGAACTTCACTGCAAAACAATAGGCTTGAATGGTGGGGTCCTGGTTTGACTCAGGCTTGGGCCCTGCACCCCTGAAGTGCTTGAGTCCTGGCTAAGCGCATTTTGTGTGTAGACGGAAAGGGAGTTAGGCTTGATCCTGCATTCAAACCCCAGGATTACACCGCAGTATAGGCACACCCTCAAGTTTCTCCACTAGAGAAATGGTAACCGTAGCTATTCCCAGCACTTTTGAAGCTTCAGATGATAGTTCTACGGGAAGACAAAACACTATTATTAACTTTCTGTCATGTGGAAGAATTAGAAATGGAGAATGAATATTATACATTCCATCAGGGTTCCTATGTGTATCGGGCCATCAAATTCTCTACAGTAAACCAATAGTTGAAGAAATGATTAATGACGCAGAGACCTCAGAGTTCTGGTTTGGTTCAGAAAAGCTAAAGCAGTTTTACTGGTTTATCTAAACATTTGGGCTGCGTCTACACGTGCACGCTACTTCGAAGTAGCGGCACCAACTTCGAAATAGCGCCCGTCACAGCTACATGTGTTGGGCGCTATTTCAAAGTTGAAATCGACGTTAACTGGCGAGACGTCGAAGTCGCTAACCCCATGAGGGGATGGGAATAGCGCCCTACTTCGAAGTTGAACGTCGAAGTAGGGCATGTGTACACGATCCACATCCTGCAACATTGAAATAGCGGAGTCCGCCATGGCGGCCATCAGCTGAGGTGTTGAGAGACGCTCTCTCTCCAGCCCCTGCGGGGCTCTATGGTCACCGTGGGCAGCAGCCTTTAGCCCAGGGCTTCTGGATGCTGCTGCTGCAGCTGGGGATCCATGCTGCATGCACAGGGTCTGCAACCAGTTGTCGGCTCTGTGGATCTTGTGTTGTTTAGTGCAAGTGTGTCTGGGAGGGGCCCTTTAAGGGAGCAGCTTGTTGTTGAGTCCGCCCTGTGACCCTGTCTGCAGATGTTCTTGGCACCCTTATTTCGATGTGTGCTACTTTGGCGTGTAGAGCTGCGTCTACACGTGCACGCTACTTCGAAGTAGCGGCACCAACTTCGACGTTAGGCGGCGAGACATCGAAGTCGCTAACCTCATGAGGAGATAGGAATAGCGCCCTACTTCGATGTTCAACGTCGAAGTAGGGACCGTGTAGACGATCCGCGTCGCGCAACATCGAAATTGCCGGGTCCTCCATCGCGGCCATCAGCTGGGGGGTTGAGAGATGCTCTCTCTCCAGCCCCTGCGGGGCTCTATGGTCACCGTGGGCAGCAGCCCTTAGCCCAGGGCTTCTGGCTGCTTCTGCGGCAGCTGGGGATCTATGCTGCAGGCACAGGGTCTGCAACCAGTTGTCAGCTCTGTGTATCTTGTGTTGTTTAGTGCAACTGTGTCTGGGAGGGGCCCTTTAAGGGAGCGGCTTGCTGTTGAGTCCGCCCTGTGACCCTGTCTGCAGCTGTGCCTGGCATCCCTATTTCGATGTGTGCTACTTTGACGTGTAGACGTTCCCTCGCTGCGCCTATTTCGATGTTGGGCTGAGCAACGTCGAAGTTGAACATCGACGTTGCCAGCCCTGGAGGACGTGTAGATGTTATTCATCGAAATAGACTATTTCGATGTTGAGACATCGAAATAAGCTATTTCGATGTAGCGTGCATGTGTAGACGTAGCCTTGGAGAGGCAGAGGTAGGGTCCAGAGTGACCTAGACAAATTGGAGGATTGGGTCAAAAGAAATCTGATGAGGTTCAACAAGGACAAGCGCAGAGTCTTGCATCTGGGACAGAAGAATCCCGAGTACTGCTACAGGTTAGGGACAGACTGGCTAAGCGGCAGTTCAGCAGAAAAGGATCTGGGAACTGCAGTGGATGGAAAGCTAGATATGAGTCAATAGTGTGCCCTTGTAGCCAAGAAGTCTAATGGCATACTGGGGTGCATTAGTAAGAACCTTATCAGCAGACCTAGGGAAGTGATTACTCCCCTTTATTTGGCACTGGTGAAACCACATCTGGAGCATTGTGTCCAATTCTGGGCTCCCCTTTACAGAAAGGATTTGGAGCATTGGAGAGAGTCCAGTAGACGGCAACAAAAATGATTAGGGGGCTGGAGCACATGACCTATGAGGAGAGGCTGAGGGATATGGGCTTATTCAGTCTGCGGAAGAGAATAATGAGGGAGGATTTGATAGCAGCCTTTAACAACTTGAAGTGGGGTTCTGAAGAGGATGGAAAGAGTGCTTAGGTGGTCATCCAGGAGAGATTCATGTGCTGCCCAGCTGATTAGCAGAGCACCCACGGTCACCCACAGCAACTGCTTCTATTGATGGTGCACATCTGCACATGCTTTGGTGCATATAATAAAATTTATTCAGTCCATGGATGGAAAAACATAGAGGGAATACAGACTGTGGTAATTTGGAGCCATAAAGTACAATAGATAGATACATGGAACAAGTTGTGGTAGATGATAGTGAAATTCCAAAGAAGACTCTCTTATCCAGGTCTCAGGTTCTTTTATTTAACTTGGGGAACCAAGACATTACCTGGAGAGGCAGGGCATATACACAGAGGAACAGAGGTCTATGTGAAGCCATCAAAATGTCTCCCCCGACACACATACATTTTGTCCAGTACAGGAAATCCATTGGAACATGCCTGCATCCACTTTCACAGCTTGTCCTAGGGAAGGCTCATTTTGATGACCCTTCCACTCCCAGCAAAATGTACTCTCTTGGGCCAGAGGTGAAATGTGGAAGCTGGGTCCATTTCCAAGAACTTCTATGCCCATCAAAACATGCCTCCTTTGGGACAGTGAGGGCAACACAGAGGGTAGGCACAATGTGATGGGTCCCTTGCTACCCTCAGAATGTGCAGCCATAGGTTACGGGGCCTGAAGTTAAGATGGCTAACAGGCATATTTTGAGGAAGGACATGTTTTGGTGTGACAATGCCATTTATTTTCCAAAGAGGATCAATTAATTACACCTTTTGCATGACAGTACTGAGATGATGCAGAGTGCAATTGATTTTCAACTCATTCTTAATTTTCATCTCAATCTCCACTGATGTTTCTGGAAAAAGGGATAAACAGTGAGGTGGCAAAACTTGCAGATGACACAAAATTGCTCCAAATATTTAAGTCCCAAGCAGACTGTGAAGAGCTACAAAAGGATCTTAATAAGTTGGGTGATTGGGCAACAAAATAGCAGATGAATTTCAATGATGATAAATGCAAAGTAATGCACATTAGAAAATGTAATCCCAACTGTACACATAAAATGATGGGGTCTGACTTTGCTGTTACCACTCAAGAAAGAGATCTTGGAGTCATTGTGGATAGTTCTCTGAAAACATCCACTCAATGTGCAGCGGCAGTCAAAAAAGCTCACAAAATGTTGGGAATCATTAAGAAAGGAACATATAATAAGACAGAAAGTGTCATACTACCTCTATATAAATCCATGGTATTTCCACTTCTGGAATACTGTGTACAGATGTGGTCACCCCATCTCAAAAAATATATATTGGAATTGGAAAAGGTTCAGAAAAGGGCAACAAAAATGATTAGGGGTATGGAGTGTCTGCCATATGAAGAGAGATTAATAAGACTGGGCCTTTTTAGTTTTGAAAAAAGATGATTAAATGGGCATACGATAGAGGTATATAAAATCATGACTGGTGTGGATAAAATAGATAGGGAATCGTTATTTACTCCTTCTCACAACACAAGAACTAGGCAGCAGGTTTAAAACAAACAATAGGAAATATTTTTTCACACAACGCATAGTTAACCTGTGGAACTCCTTGTTGGAGAATGTTGTGAAGGCCACGACTATAGTAAAGTTTAAAAACAAACTAGATAAATTCATGGGGGATAGGTCCATCAATGGCTATCCAGGATGGGCAGGGAGGACGTTCCTAGCCTGTTTGCAAGAGGCTGGAAATGGGCGACAGGGAATTGATCACTTGATGATTACCTGTTCTGTTCATTCCATCTGGGGCACCTGGCGTTGGCCACTGTCAGAAGACAGGATACTGGGTTTGGTGGGCCTATGGTCTGACCCAGTATGGCTGTTCCTATGTGCTTATGTTCTTATGAAGGTTTCCTGACAACAGGGGTCAGCTATACAAAAACGCTAATTAATTTAACTTACTGTGTGACACAGATATGTGCCTCCTACAACCCCTTTCAGGAATAAACTCCCTAATAACACCCTAATAAACCTTCTCCCTTTGTAGTCTCATTTTCAGCCTAACAAACTGACATCAACCGAATTACTCCCTTGGTGATGACTTTACCCTAAATAATGTTATACTGAATATCCCTGCCCCCTACCCTTTTTGCATCAAGTCAATTTAAAACTACCCATGAAGGTGGAATAATAATGATTTATGAAGATGCCATCATGGGAGAATGCTGTGGTGAAAGGCCTGCGTGCCCCAAAGTTGAGTGGGAGAGGTTCTGAGCGTGATCAAGGAGTTTCACCAGACCAAGGGAGCACACACATAGCAACACTTTGCTTTTGAATGAGATGACAAATGAGACACCGGCCACAAAACAGCTCCTGGGCAAAGCTGAAGCTATAACTCTAATACAATGAGCCAGACCAGGTGTGGTCGGATGCAGCTCTCTTCGGCCTGGGGAAAATAAGCCTAGTGCAGAGAAGGCTCCCGGGGTACGTTGTGGAATTCCCATCACTAGACATTTTGAAGAACAGTTTGGACAAACATGTTACAGGGATGGTCCTGATTTAATTAGTCCTGCCCTCAGCTCAGAAGGTTGAACGTAATCACTTCTTCAGGTTCCTTCTATGAGAAGCTGGATCCTCTGGTGGCATAGATCCAGCACAGTGCCAGTTAGGCCCCCTTTCCAGCTTGTTGCCAGCTCTAACCAGGCCCAAAGGTGCATGGCCTGAGGGAAGAAGAAATGGCTAAGGTGTCCTTCTGCTATGCCAATCCTAAACCATACTCTTTGTTCTTTGGGACTGCTGGTAACCAGTGAATATGGACCAGTGCCCAGGGAGATCAGCCCCGGTTGGGATCATGGGGTGTAAATTAGGTATCTTTTCTCACATACTGTGCTCTGTGCTGATCAGAGAGACTCCAGGATTGGACCCAACAAATTCTCATTCCCTTCTCTTTAGGTGTCATACGGAGTCACAGTTTGGAGCTAGGAGCAGGAAGCAGAGTTTGACCTCTTTGATATGAATCATAAACATGCTGTTTCTTTGAGAACTTCATTTCTTGCGTAACACTCAGCTTGAAAACTGATGCCATCTAGTGAGGTTTCTTCACATTTCATGCTTGCCTTAGCATTTTAAAGGAAAATTAAGCATAACATTTCTGTTCTCAGAGCCCCAAAAGATACAGAAAAAAAAAGAACAATGCCACTAGAGCTGATGTTAAATCAGCAGCTTAGCAGTTTTTCTCAGTGTTGCTCTAGAATAAAGGTATTTTCAAAGTAGCCTTTATCGAAATATGTGACTTTTCCCAAATGGAGCCCTAGGTGAATAATTCACTTAGTTGAGTGCTGCTAGATATATGAGCTGTATAGCAACAGAAATTCAGCAACACATTTACTAATTCAAGTACCTTAGCAGCAACCAGTTTGCACTGCATGCTCAAAATCTAGAAAACACTGGTGACTTTTCAGTTATGAATCCCTCCCTTCAGTTTAAAGGAGACAATATCGGAGTAGAGAAAATTAAATCAGAATCCACAGATATGCATGTCTTGGAGTGTCTGTGTTCTTTTAAACAGGTTTATTTAGGGGTATAAGTCTCCAAATGATCAACATTTTAAACATCTTTACAGCCCTAAGATGTTGCAAAATATTTAAGTAATCAGATGAAAGACATACTATGAAATATTAAAGTGATCTAAGGCAAATTATATAAAAATAAACTAGGTAAGTCATTGGCAAAAACAACAACAAAAACAAGCTTGAACCAAACATTTTTACCAGTCATCCAAATTCAGTCCCCCCAGCAGGATGCTCACAAACACAAAACCTTGAAACAGGGACCTATTTGCATATTAGCTGGAGCTGTATTGAGATTCACAGGAAGAAGAGTGGAACCCATGAGACTTAGCCTAATAGTGGCTTTACTAGTGCATGTGCACTGATTTTAAGATACGTAAATGCAGCTACCAAAACAAGAAGCAGTCAAGTAGCACTTTAAAGACTAGTAAAATAATTTATTAGGTGAGCTTTCGTGGGACAAACCCAGTTCTTCAGACCATAGCCAGACCAGAACAGACTCAATATTTAAGGCACAGAGAACCAAAAACAGTAAGCAAGGAGGACAAATCAGAAAAAAAATCAAGGTGAGCAAATCAGAGAGTAGAGGGGTGGGGGGAAGGTCAAGAATTAGATTAAGCCAAGTATGCGGAGGAGCCCCTGTAGTGACTTAACAGCTATAAGGGTCCTGTGGCACCTTATAGACTAACAGAACAGTTTTGAGCATGAGCTTTCATGAGCAGACTCACTTCATCACTTCATGTAGTGACTTAGAATGTTCACATCCCGGTTCAAACCACGTGTTAATGTGCCGAATTTGAATATAAAAGCCAGCTCGGCTGCTTATCTTTGAAGAACGGTGGGAAAGTTTTTTTTCAGTCACACACATTCAACATACCTTTAGGTCATTACTAGAATGCCCCATTCCATTAAAATGTTGACTAACTGGTTTGTGGATCTGGAGCGTTTTGATGTCTGTTTTGTGCCCATTAACCCTTTGGGCCAGATGAATACCAGAGACCAGCTGCTCCAAGATCGGCCCAAAAAAGCCAAGAACAGAACACTACTGGTCATCACCTACAGCCCCCAACTCAGTCCACTGCAACGAATTATTAAAGACCTACAACCTATCCTTAATCAGGATGCTACACTCCAGAAGGCCCTGGATGACATGCCTGTTCTCTCCTATGGGCAACCTCCCAACCTTATCAGGATCCTCACTAACAGCCACAGTCTATACCCCAGGAACACCAGTCCTGGAACCTTTCCCTGCAACAAAGCCCGCTGCCAGCTTTGTCCACATATCTTCTCTGGAAATACCGTCACTGGACCTAACCAGGTTACTCACACAATCATGGGCACTTCCTCATGCTCCTCTACTAACATCATATATGCCATCATGTGCCTACAATGCCCAGATGCTTTGTATATTGGACAGACTTCTAACTCCCTTGGACAAAGGGTCAACGGGCACAAAACAGACATCAGAACACTCCAGATCCACAAACCAGTTAGTCAACATTTAATGGAATGGGGCATTCTGTCAATGACCTAAAGGTATGTGTGTTACTGAAGAAGAATTATCGCACCGTTCTGGAAAGGGAAGCAGCCGAGCTGGCTTTTATATTCAAATTCAGCACATTAACACATGGTTTAAATCATGATGGGAACTTTCTGAGTCACTATAGGGGCTCATCTGCATACTTGGCTTAATTTAATTCTTGACCCACCCCTCCACTCTCTGATTTGCTCACCTTGATTATCTTTTTCTGATTTGTCCTCCTTGCTTACTGTTTTTGGTTCTCTGTGCCTTAAATATTGAGTCAGTTCTGGTCTGGTTATGGTCTGAAGAAGTGGGTCTGTCCCACGAAAGCTCACCTAATAAACTATTTTGCTAGTCTTTAAAGTGCTACCTGACGGCTTCCTCTCTGTTACTTTGTCTAAGGGAGTTAGAAGTCTGTCCAATATACAAAGAATCTGGGCATTGTTGGCACATGATGGCATATATGATGTTAGTAGAGGAGCATGAGAAAGTGCCTGTGATTCTGTGAGTAACCTGGCTGGGTCCAGTGATGGTATTTCCAGAGAAGATATGTGGACAAAGCTGGCAGCGGGCTTTGTTGCAAGGAAAAGTTCCAGCACTGGTATTCCTGGGGTATAGACTGTGGCTGTTTGTGAGGATCCTGATAAGGTTGGGAGGTTGCCCGTAGGAGAGAACAGGCCTGTCACCCAGGGCCTTCTGCAGTGTGGCATCCTGATTAAGGATAGGTTGTAGGTCTTTAATAATTTGTTGTGCAACTGGCACATGCTGCCATTGATCTTTGGGCAAACTCACAATAGTTTCACTGACTCCTATGCTTGGGCTAGAACAATGGCACACAATGGCCTTTCTGCAATTTTCTTATTTAAAACTTTTCTTTATATAGTACCCAGAGGTACTGAACCCTCATCTGGGGTGAGTGCAGTCTCTACTCGACAGCCTCAACTGACAGCCAGCTGGCCTTCAACTTGTGTGGTAGAGTACAAGGCTTTGATCCTGTGCTCACAGGTTCTCTCCTGGTCCTAGCAACCTGGGTCTGTCAGTGTTACACTTATATTATTTTAATTTTTTTTATAGTCTCACCTGTCCCAGTCCGTCTCCTCCCCCACCTCCCTTTCCTGCTAGCTTAAGTTTTCCTCAGGTACCTTTCCTTTATTTAAACCATTAAGTGCGAAGAGCAGGCATATGCGGTTACATGTTCATGCTGATGGCTGGAGGACACAAGATGGACTCGGGTAAGCTGTTGATGTGCCAGGGCAGTTATTGCAATAGCCATACAAATACTGCACTTCTGGTTTCCCCTTCTCTGGCCCAGCCAGTTCACCCAAAACTCTGACTTTCTTCCAAGAGTGGAGCTTGCTGAGTTCAGCATTTCTACTTCTCCCTTTTTAGTCCCACTTTCACCCTAATACACTTGCAGCCAGAGGCCTCTCATGGCCCCTTCCCATAGAAACTGCCACTTCACTCAAAACTAACCCAGGAATGGCTCCTAACAAGTTCCGTCTTTGGCACATTGTGTAAGGAAGTAGATCCTTGATGTTGCACATTCTGGTCAGGGAACTTACAGCAGCTTCCTCATATGGGAGCCGTGCTCTTAACTTTCTGTCAGTTTTCATCAAAATGGATGCAATTTCATTCACTTCAGTGGCATTGCAATCACTTACACAAGAGCTGAACTGGTCTCATTTACTTTATGATCTTTCTTCACATCCCCAGTTTCGCCAGGACTTTGTCTATTATTTCCCACCCATGGTTTATAGCAGTGTTTCTTAAACTTTTTGAAACAATGGAACATCAGATAATATTTTTTTATGTGGAACGCCTATGAAAATTGTCTTCAAAAATTGTCATCAGACCTAACCAACCAAACAACAACATATACAGCAAAAACAAAATGAAGTAATTTAATCAGGTATCATAGCAATGAAGAAGTAACACTGTATATAGTAACAGAGAGGGAGCCATGCTAGTCTATATACTATCAAAACAAAAGAGCAGTCAAGTAGCACTTTAAAGACTAACAAAATAATTTATTAGGTGAGCTGTCCCACGAAAGCTCACCTAAGAAATTATTTTGTTAGTCTTTAAAGTGCTATTTGACTGCTTTTTTGTTCTAACACTGTATATGAGTTTAATAACAGAAAATATATACCATCGGTATATGACATCAAAAATGTGTCAGATGCTCACAACACACCTGTGAATTGTTCATGGAACACTGGTGTTCCTTGGAACATAGTTTAAGAAACATTGCTTTACAGAATGATAAGAGCTAGAAGGGATATCAAGTAATTTGCTTGACAGACTGTTAGTGTATTCCTGAGGCGGGAGCTCAAAGAGATTTCAAGAGATCATCAAATACCTCCTCTTCTGCTGAGGCAAGGCTTCTTTCCTGTATCTTTTCCTTTCCAGTTTTGAGTAAATGGTTTCCCTCTCTCAGCCTGTAGCCCTGACTGATTTCATAAATTCTACTAGGTTTCAGATAATTCTATGATGTTGAAATCCCCTCTGCTGTGCAAATATATTTCTGGTTCCTCTATTTGCACTGCAGTACTCAGAGGCTGTGTATAGATACAGAGGTTACTTAGAAATCTTTCTTCAAGTGACTTTCTGATACACTTCGGGATTTTCTGACTTTTTCAAGGGTATTTCCAGTTAGGGGGTCCAGCTTTTTGTTATTTTGAATCACTGTTGCATAAAAGGGGTGATAACAAACCCAGTTAAAATGGTTAAGAAGTAACTTGTGAAGTATTATACATTATAGCTGTTGGTTACGTGCAAAAAAATTTTTTAAAGAGAAATATACAAATTTACTCTTCCATCAAGAGGGATTCATGGACTAGTAAAACAGAATAGGGAATAATACACATTGGCTATGTCTACACTAGCCCCAGAACTTCGAAAGGGGCATGATAATGAACCTAATTGAAAGATGCTAATAAGGCACTGCCATGAATATGCAGCACCTCATTAGCATAATGGCAGCCATGGCACTTTGAAAGTGCCGCTTTCAATCACTTGCGACTTGTCTACATGGGGTCCTTTTCAAAAGGACCCTGTACACTTTGAAATCCCCTTATTCCTATAACCTTTTGAAAAGGGCCCCATGTAGACGAGCCGTGCGCAATCGAAAGTGGCACTTTCAAAGTTCCGTGGCCGCCATTACATTAATGAGGTGCTGAATATTCATGGAGCGCCTTCTTAGCGTCTTTCATTTAGGCTTATTATCATTCCCCTTTCGAAGTTCTGGGGCTAGTGTAATGTAGCCATCATGTTGTGTGATGATTATGGCTATTGGGGACCTGTAAACAAAGTATACAAACCAATATAACTGGATATAACTTCAAAAGATGTTTATTGTAGTAAATCCCAAGGCTGTGAGCACTACTTTTCAATTAGGGGGTCTCCTCAGAAAAGAGCATCAAGCGAAACATACATTTTACACAAGCAGGGGAAAAAAACATTTCCCCCTTCCTTGAACGAGTTTAAAAGTTCTGTGCTGATGCGTTCTTGGACTTCCCAGTCAGATCACTTTTAAGGGATGGGACATAAGTTTAGAGGTAGAGCCAAAAAGTGAGTTCAAGGACCTGTGTAGAACTGGAATGATGTGACTGGAAATGTATAGGCTATGTCTACACTAGCCCCCGCCTTTTGAAAGGGGGATGCTAATGAGACACTTTGGGATATGCTAATAAGGAGCTGTCATGAACATGCAGCACGTCATTAGCATAATGGCAGCCACAGTGACTCTAAAGTGCCACTTTTGAATCGCTCACTGCCCATGTAAATGGAGGCCTTTCGAAAGGATCCCCCAGTCTTTGAAAGCCCCTTATTCCTAAAACCAAATAGGAATAACGGGCTTTTGAAGACTGGGTGTCCTTTCAAAAGGCCCCCGTCTATATGGGCAACACGTGATTCGAAAGCAAACTTTTGAATAGCCACAGCTGCTATTATGCTAATGAGGCACTGCATATTCATGGTGGCACCTCATTAGCATATCCCAAAGTGTCTCATTAGCATCCCCCTTTCGAAAGGCGGGGGCTAGTGTAGACATAGCCGTAGTCAGAAAGGATTTCTGTCACAGTTATAGAGCTGGGCCAACTTTTTCTGCAAATTTCATCTAGAATTTTAAAACAAATTCTTCTTCTCTGTCCATATTCATGCTGTCCAGAGTGCCTCACGACAGTAATGCCTAGGTGAGAACAGACTGTCAAAGAACATGGCTAAACTTCAGACTAGTGGTTCATTCTGTAAATAGATTTTAGCCAGCCAGTAGCAAATTGAAACTCCTGGACCATTAATATTCTCATCTTATTATGTATTCCAGTCTATCTTGCCTCTCAGAAAAGTTGAACTTCGTGATAAAAAGCCCCACCCTGCACTCCTGTCACAGTATGTTCATGTTGCTCTGAGTCCCAGGAGACCAATCACTTACCTCAGATCAATGGGTACCCAAGATTTTACATTAAAAAATGCTGGCAGACAATTATATAATACACTAACTAAAGGTTTATTAGCCAAGAAAAGGAAATGAGAGTTATTGAGAGGGTAAAATTTATGTACAAGTGAGTCACCATTTGTAATTCCAAATGGTGGTAGTGATGTTGGGATGGAGTGCTGGTGGAGACTGGGGGGTCAGAAGGGAGCTCCTTGGCTGGCTGTTGGGACTTGCTAGCTAGGCCCTGAGAAGAGAGTGAAGAAGGTGCTGAGGCTGTGGAGACATGGAGGAGGGGAACTGAAGCAGTATCAAGAAAAGCTAAAGAGATGTAGTGGGAGGCTGCTATACCTAGGTTCCCTGGTTGTGCCCAGGTCCCTCCCCATCCATCAGCCTCTGGGGAAGTGGCTTAGATTTTAGACTTTGGAGAATTTCAAAAAGAGGAAATACGGGTGGTGGCCTTACTGGTAGGCTGATTCATGAAAAGGATGCTGTGGTACAGGTCTGCAGACAGAGAAGATGATGACAGAGGCACCATCCAGAAAGGGAGCACTAGCTGTCACTACGGCTGTGGTGACAGGACTCCATCACAGATGTAGTTCTCCCAGAAAACAAGCTGACAGTTTTACTCCCCATGTGGGCTCTTTCTTTGGTGAGAAAGAGGAATGCATTTAGAGGTTTTGATTGTGTATCATCACACCCAAGAACGACTTGCTTTGCAATTAGCACTTTTCTGTTAAAGCCCTTCATTCACATTTCACCAGGCTTCTTTCTGGCTAGGTGGGGTATTTAATTACATAATGTAAATGACTGATATTACCTTATAAAGGCGCACAGATAAGGGAAAACAATGGATGTAACATCCCATTAGTTTTCCTAAAGGTTATGTAGGTACACTTTTATATATTTAATAGTCACTTTGACCTATAATAATACACAAGTAAGTGGAGCTGGCTTCTAACTATTCATTTGTATGCATCTGGCACTTGGTTTGCCAGTATATCTCCTTTTTCTGGTCACTTTCCTAGTCTATTTAAGTGAATTAATTTACTGACAGCAACTTTCAGTGAAGCCATGAATATCAAGCCAATATTGCAGAATATTTGGAAAAATATTTGAATACTCTCAAATGATTTGAGAACACGTTACAGAAAAAGAATGCATTGGCAAATAACTTTGGACGATGGATGTATTTTAAAAATGAGAATTTGCTTGGAGACACTTTGTGAACAGAAAACCTCAAAACCCAACTTCATTTATAAAAGAGCGACTCTGCTCTTGTCACTGGTGAGTGTAACATTTTCTGGGCAGTACCTGGATCTCTCCCCCATGGAATAATGAGACATTTTGACCTATTTTTAGTGTGAAATGTGGCACCTGAACTGTGCAGCCACCTCAGACTGCTGAACTGTAGTATGAGTAATTGTGCTCTGTGGTATTATTGTCTTTGAGTATGTCTGTCAGAGACAGGGAAGGAAGAAACATACTAAATCTACAGGAAATCATCTGATTTATGTGACCAGACCCATAACTGCACATATTGAAACCATAAGCACATTCCCTCAAAAGGTTTGTATGGAGACCCCTCAAAGCCAATGAGACTTCAAGCAGGCATAAAGAAAAGTCTGCCAGCAAGGATCCCATTGCATTACTAAAACAGTCGAGCAAATGTTGAAGAAATGACTAAAGATTCAGATGCTCTCACTTTCACCAGTCAAGATTTTTTTCCTTCTGAGTCTTGAAGCCATGAAGTCCCTTTTTGACCTTTGTAGGAATTATGTTGAACCCAAATGGCACAGTCACTTTGGAATGAGGGAGTCAGAAATAGTTTAATTGAGGGCTTATTTCTGGCTCCCCACTTCTCATGAGAAAGAGGTTTTTCAGCAGCCCATTTCTTCAGCAGCTTATAAGGATAAGCAGAGATCTTTAAAGTCCTGTATCTTGAGTTCCAGTGAAAGAATGGTGTACTTTGCTCTCTGGGTACAAAATTATGTACTTACAGCACCCAGTAAAGAATTAAGGTGGCCATTCTGGCTAATCCAGAAGACCAAGGCTCTTTTCCATCCAGACATTGGCCAAGATATTAACAACATTACAGCTGTCTCTGTGCAGCTGTAAAGCACAGCTGATACAATTTACAGAAGCCTGGTTAATTTACATGAAGTTAAATAAACAGCAAGCAACAATCGATTTCCATGAAGCTCATACCATTTCCTGCTAACCCTCAGTCATGGAAAGATTTTTGCTCACATGTTAATATATTCTGATATCTCACTGCTTCTCCTTCCACAAAGTTTCCTAAGCATTTGAGTTGGTCTTTCCAAGGTTTTCTCCTTTTTCTGGGTAACAGCTCCCAATCCGGTGAGATAAGCCTTTGCAAATGGAGAAATTGATAAGGCATCTTTCCTGAGAAAATGTATTTAAAAACGGTCAGGAAGTTCCTCACTGCTTGGATATAATGCTGTTTCCTCTGGCGTGCTGATAATGAATTGCACTTTGGCTACTCTCTCCATGTACACAAGATTCTTATTAAATAATATTTGCCAAACAAAAGATTGGGATGGGCCAAATGTAGTTTACACTTAGTTGGTAGAGATAGAAAAGCCACAAAAGATAAAGGCTTTCGCATTTAGAAAATTACAAGGCCTATAAAAATAATCATCAGCATACAATGTCACTTCCTTGAAGTATAAATCACTGAAGCCCATGTTCCCCTGCAGGACTTACACAGGCACAATGTTAATATTGTCCACATCTGACTGGATGGAAGAAAATCTTTGTCTTTCTAGACTACACAACAAACAGGTCCCTATATCTTTTATTCAGTGCTTTAAGCTCCAAGTATTTATTTACAGCTGGCACATTAGCAATAGATATTTGTAAGGTCACAGCTTAGTGTTTTTGCTATACAACTCCTTCCTTGCTTGTAACTTTCTGAATCTTTCACCTTTCACGCTTGCTTGCAGGGTTGTAGTACCCCTGTCAGTCACAGGATACTTCAAAGACAAGGGGGGTGAGGTAGTATCTTTTACTGGAACAACTTCAGGTGATGAAAGAGACAAGTTTTCCAATGACACAGAGTTCTTCAAATCTGGGACAGGTACTCAGAGGCTTGGTCTGTACTAGACTTGGGCAAGGTAAGGCAGTGTACTTTGACCTAACTCTGTAAGCATCTATGCTACAATGGAGCCCTTGCCAATGGAAGCGCCAGACCATTTTTAGACATTGGCCTAGTAACTCCACCTCTGCTGGAGCAGGGGTTCTCAAACTTCACTGCAACATGACCCTCTTCCGACAGCAAAAATCACTACATGATCCCAGGAGTGGGACTGAAGCCTGGGCCAGCCTGAACCTGCTGCCCCAGGACGGGAGGACAGAAGCTGAAGCCCAAGCTGTAAGCTGAGCCCCAATACTCCAGGCTGAAGCTCTCAGGCCTCAGCTTTGGCCCTGATGGTGGTGCTTTGGCCCAAGTCTAAGCCAGCCCAGTTTGAAAACAACTGCATTAGAGGCATATAGGGCTTAGATTGATGTAATTAGGGCAACACAGTGTCCTCATAAACCAGGGAGAGGCAAAATACAGCTCATGGGCTGGATCTGACCTGCTAAACCTTCACACATGGTCTGCAACCATCCTGTGGCCCAGCAGGACCCCTGGGCAGACCCCCGGCCTGCTGCTCAGCGTGACTGGCTGTGGGGGTCATGTGTGTTCCTGCACATTGTGCACCCAAGGGAGGAGGGATTTGTGTGCTGCCCCTGCTCCAGTACATTCTTGCAGCTCTCAGTGGCTTGTTTCTGGGCAGTGGGAGCTGCAGGGGCTATGAGGCTGCATGTGGAGAGCCTCATCCGAAGGACTGCAGCATTGCCAGCCCTGTGCCCTGAGCAGTGCAGTCAAGGGGCAGGAAGAGCTGGAAAGGGGGCAGAAGCCTTGGGGGGCCAGTCGGGGGAGGGAGCCAGGGGAGCTGGATGGGGCAGGAGATTTGGGGGGGCAGTCAGGGGTGGGGAGCACGGGGTTGAATAGTGGGCAGAGATGTCCCAGAAGTTTGGATGGGGCAGGAGCTGGGCCATGCCTGACTCTCTGGGGAGATACAGCATCCCCTAGTCTTCCCTCCCTGGCCCCCTACCTACCTGGCAATTTCTGTACCTGACTGAGCTCTCAGATCAGAAGGTTTGTCCCCTTCGGCTTTACGCTGAGCTATCATCTACTCTGAGAAGTGAGCTCCCCAGCCGCAGCAGGAATACACCCCCGGGCACCTGGTCTGAGGGTAACTAAACCACCCATCACCAGGGCAGCCAGACTATGAAAGTGAAACTTTGCAATTCTTACCTCTTAAATTGAGCAGTTTAAAGAAGGTGGTTTTGTTGGGGTTTTATTTGTCTGATTGTTTTGAGTTTGAGATGAAATGTAGATGATGAATGAACTCACATCCCAGCCTGATGCTTCAGGAAATGAAGTACAGCCCCAGGACTTAAGGTGCAGCTTTATGTGATGGAGGCCAGGCCCACATGCTGAGGCCTCCTTCTCCTGGGCTCCAGGGTCATTGCATGACTAGGCTTTTCTGTCTCTGCACACAGTCTCTCCTTCTGTCCCACGTTTGTGAGCCACAAGGAGTGAGCATTCTCGTTCCTCTGCAGTGAGCTGGGGGGCTCTGACACATTGTCTGGTCTTGAGCATGAGTTCGACCATTTGTTTTCTGCTGACTCCAGTCCACCTGTAAGTTCGCGAGCCCTCAGGAGGGGAGCCATAAAACAGGTCCATGTTATTGCTTTCCCTGCATTGGAGCCCTTTTTTCACCCTCAACCTCTTTATCTGGGACTCTATTTGTTGGAGTGATTGTGTCTGAATCCCACACTAGTTAACAGATACTTCAACCAGGGTGAGTTTTCATTGGGTCTCCATAGTGTCCCACCAAGCCAGGGACTCTGCCTGAGGGTATGTTTACACAGCAGCCTTATTTCAAAATAAGCTATTCCAGAAGAGCTATTCTGAAAGAGCTTATTTTGAAATAATGCTGCTACACACAAAAATGCATTTCCAAGTAGCACTGAGCTATTTCGAAATACAACCTCTGCACACATAGAGCCTATTTTGAAATAGAGCCATTGGATGCACTGTGGATTATTTCTAAATCGCCTCTATTCCCTGTCTTAACATCACCTATTTTGAGCTACCCAGTGGTTTTTTTGTGCTGGTACTTCCCATTACTGAGTACCAGCACCTCAGCAGCCCCAACCATGGGACTGGCTGAGAGTGGTGGTGGTGAGCCAGTTGAATACCAGCTCCTCTTATTTCCCCCAAAAAGGCCCTGGAAATACCTATTTCAAAGTGGGCGCTATTCCTCATAGAATGAGGTTTACCAATTTGCATATAAGCCAATCGCTATTTCGAAATTATTTTGAAGTAGCGGTTGTGTTGTGTAGTTGCCAGGATACTTATTTCAAAATAACTTAGCTATGTAGACCTCCCTGAGTCTCTATGATATCCTGTTTAGTTTTCCAAGCTGGGCCTAGGCCAATTCTTCCTTGAGAGCCAGGCATTGTTATTCTCCCACAGGGCCCTCATCTGAACGTAGGCTGCTGCTAGTTCTAACCTGACCAGCTGACTGGTGATTCTGCCCCTCTCCCAAAAGAGATGCCTGCTCCTTGCTTACCTGCACCTCACTCATCAGGAATGGTGCTGTGACTCATCCCCATCTGCTGGCTTTCCAACCCTTTTACATGTTTGTGGGAAGACCTTCAGGTCATTTACCAGCCCACCTTTCACCAGGCCCAGAGTCAGCTAGGCCCCAGTCCCATCACCAGCCTTTACTAGGTGTGGCTTAGCCTAGCTGTTTCTGTACCTCTCCCTGTTTGGAGCAACCTATTGCCACCTCAGCTGTGCGGCACACCAGGCCCTAGGCCATCTTTTGGTTTTAACTCAATTGCAACAGCAGCCCTAGGCTCTGTTGTCTCCCTATGCTAACAGGGAAGAGAATTTCCAATAAAATGTCTGGTGGCAGAGTGCAGGCATGCACTACAGCAGATCGAAAGAGAGATCTGCTCTGTTGACAGAGTAGCCGGACTGCCTGGCCACACTCTTGACAAAATAGCCAACCGGAAGCCCAGCAGACAGGGCTGCCCAGTGTCCTGGAAGCCCTGTCTGTCAACAGAAGGCCCCCCAAAGCACCCACACAGCTTTTTTCGTTGCCAGAGTCTGTTGACAAAGGTGCTTTTCCTCATCTGGGAGAGGCAGAAGGTTGTTGGCAGAAGTGCCAAGTTTTGTTGACAGACTGTCGACAAAACACATTTTGTGTGTGGACGTGTGGTGAGTGTTGTCACCAAAACTCTGGTTTTGTTGACAAAACTCACTGGTGTAGCCATAGCTTCATTTTGGGAGCCAGTCATACTGTGTGCCACATTAACTTTGACAAACAAATGCAAGGACAAACTAGCTTACTACTTCTGACTAGTGAGTGCAGGCAGAGCTAAATCTGCACTGTTTTGCTCTATAGAGGTTCTAAGCACCATTACTCCCATTGACTTCAGTGGGGGCTGTAGGTATTCAGGACCTCTCTGAATCAGACCCTTCCCATTCCATTTGAATTGTTACTAAAAGAAGTCAGAATTGTGCACTTCTAGCTTAATATTTAAATTGCCAGTAGATGGCAGTGCACTAACTCTATTAGAGCGAAGGGCTTGCATTTATTTATGTTTGGGAGGATCCTGAGCTGGAATGCAAAACTTTGTGCAGCTGAATGTGGTAAATCACGAGATGTGGTCTGCTATCAATGTGTCAGGTATCGCAACAAAGACCTCCCTGGGAAGATAGATTTGAAAGCATACAAAAATAGTTCAAATATAGAAGAATACTATGAAAATGCTGCCCTACCATCAGTTTAAGTACTACTTCAGTCAGTCTACCTGTAATTAAAATTGCAGGCATTCCCTCTTGTCTCCCCACGCACAGTTTGTTCCATAGTGTGAGAACAAAAGAAAATGCAGTGAAAGGGGAGGAAATATGTTAAAATCTAACAAACAAACAAAAAAATTCTTTTCCCACAGCATTTGGAGAGTCCAGTTTTGCTTCCACTGAAGCTGGTGACAAAATTACCACAGTACTGACCATAGGAATTGTCACATGGGATCAAACCAAAGGTTCACCTAAGTCAGCACCTTGTCTCCACCAGTGGCTGGTACCAGATGCTCTGGAGGAAAGGGCAAGAAATACCATAATACAGTTGCAGGATAACCAGACCCCATGATTTTTTTTTTAAAGCTGAAATAGATTGAGGATATCTTGAGCTCAAAAGTGTGAAAATAATGTTCATCACATTCAGTCATCAGGCTCCTCTCACCACCTCTAGGTCATCAGCTGTGTTCAAGACCTGGATCTTCAGATCTTCATCACAGCACTCCACCTCTTGCACAGCAGGAGTATCTGGGCAGGACCAGAACAGCCCTAGCTGTTTGTTAGCCAGGGTGGTCCACCTCCCAAGCAGCCAATGGGGGGGGAAGATAATCAAGTGGCACAGCAGTTTGGCACCCCCTGGAAGTTGGTGTCGAGGCGACCACCTGCCTGCTTGGTCCTGATCAGGAGGAAGCTGGGACCTGTTACCCGTGTCTGTGGGAGTGGCTGGAGTTAAAATAGCTGATTAGTTTTAGTTTTGTCATCAGCAGTGATGCAAGCTGCAAGAGCTGCAAGCTTTAGGTTCTGCTGATCATCTGCAGATGTCAGGGAAGAATCCTCCAGCTCAACATATGCACAGTATTGCACAACTGTCTGTACTGCAGAAAGGGAAAACATCCTCAGAACGACCACCTATTTACTACTGTTGGTTACAGTAAGAGGTAAGAGGAGAGGGAATCTACAGTTTAGTATGGCAAAGCTTCTGCTTTTAGCCTGAACTCTTTGTGGCCAGTGATGGCTCTCTGCTCTGAGTTTGTACAGCACCTAGCACAGTAGGATTTGTTCCAGGAGTAGTGCCCCTAGATTCTACAGTAATATAAATAATATGAGAACAGAATGTTAAGGTTATATTTGACTTCTTCTAGCTGCCTGCATATCTATTTTTGTTTTCTTTTCTGGCATCTCGCTTGCAGCTGGGCACCCGTCTCTTTGGTGTTTGCCATCTACACAGCCATTTGGCCGGACAGAAGAGGAATATCCTGCATTTGGCAGCAGTTTCTCTCCACTCTCTGTTACTCAGGACATTAGCTGCAGCCAGCACTACCCCATACCCATAGAAGAGAAGAATTCTTGGCTTGTATTTCCCTCATGGAAGCAGGATGGATTTAGCTACAAGCCACAAGCCCAGATGTTATTTTCTGAGGGAGCTGCTGTTTCTTCCTGCATGTTACAGTGAAGAACTGCACTTATGATGAGTACTGCCAGCCCCTTACTGAAATCTTCTCAGTGTCAAACAGAGAGTGAGAAAGAAAGGAAGAAAAGTCATTGAAATGCAAAATTGTGAGGGAACTTTGTCCCCAAGATAGGTTGTAATGAGTAGCTAACTTAATCATTATAACTTAATAATTATCTAACTTACCTTAATAATTTAATAATTAATTAATAACTTGATAATTATCTAACAATACTTGGCTTAATCTAATTCTTGACTCATTCTCCCCTCCCCCTTCTGCCCCTCTACTCTCTGATTTGCTGAGCTTGATAATTTTTTTCTGATTTGTCAACTTTGATTACTATTTTTGGTTCTCTATGCCTTAAATATTGAGTCTGTTCTGGTATGGCTATGGTCTGAAGAAGTGGGTCTGTCCCATGAAAGCTCATCACCTAATAAATTATTCTGTTAGTCTTTAAAGTGCTACTTTACTGCTTTTTTGTTTTAACTTAATCACAGGTATGATAATACATCCCAAGAGAGATGAGGTGGCACTGATACAGCAGCATTCATAGAAATTGATCCCACAAATCCAACCACTCAATATGCCCCAAATAATAAATATCTATGACTGTATAAAGGCAGCATGAGGTAGTGGACAGAGGAAGAGACTAAGAGGTAGGATTCCCTGAGCTCCCCGCTCTGGTGAATTGCTATGTGACAATGGGTACATCAGTTAAATTCAGGGCTGGCTCCTCCCTGGACTGGCAGATCTGAAGAGTGAGCCCATAGGTGGCTTCCCAAACCACCAAGGCTAGAAGCTGTAGGAGAGAGCACCTCTGACCTGCACTAATGTGAGCTGACTAGTAGGGACTGTCCCTACAGGCCTTTTTGCTGGCTCAGGATCACCAGACTGTTGTCTTCTCTAGTCATGTCCCATCCTCTCCTCTCTTGCTCCTCATGCTGCATACCCAGGAGCAAGCAACAGACACACGTGCAAGTAGCCTGTATCAGATGCCTTCTGGGAAGGTACAAGAAATCCCATAATGAAGAATTATAGAATGACCCTGTGACTGCAGGCTTCTCCCTCTAACCCGCTTCAGTAGATTGGGTGTGGATACTGCCATTGTCCATCATCTAAAGTTTCTAGGCCAGATCTTCAGCTGACTTTGATTGTTCTGGCTCCATTGACCTCAACTGAGGTATGACAATTTACATATTTCAAAGATCTGGCCCTCTAGTTTCCTTGCTTTTGATTCTAGTGTCTTTAGGTTTGAACTGAAGTAAATAGACATTAATCGGCTTTGAATCAGGGCCCTCATGTCTAGCTTAGTGATTATTTAGAAATTCCTCAGTGCCTTGTCTGGACTACTTCTTGGTCTGATTTCCACCATGGATTTTATGTAGCTGTATTTTGGTCACTATTGCTTAGTAGATTGAGTATAGTTATTTTTAGAGCAGTTTCCTGTGTGTTACCTAGGTCTCAGTCAAGAATAGTCTGCGTTTCCAGACAGTCAATGTTGAGGATTAGGGGTCTTGCTGTGTGTCTTCCAGTTCCAATCTAGTCAACTATTGCTAAGCCTGGCCTAGGGCCTGATCCTACTGGCACCCACACACTGTCAGGATCTGGCCCCAGAGAATACAGAGGAGTACAAAGGCTACCAACTTCTTTTTTAAAAAAGAGCAATTCACAGTTTCTCTTTAATTAGCCATTCTAGTTCCAGCAAAGCAAACAAACAAACAAACAAATGAAATATGCAAAAGAGGAAGGCCATGGACAACATGGAGAAGATCTACTGAGACTGAAGGACAACAACTGGGGTACTCCTGGAGTCAGCTAGAAGTTTTCTCATGAGACAGAGGGAAGTGGAGAAGACTTGTAGATTACCTCTGCTCCACCCAGAGTACAAGGGTTTAAGAAGAAGCAGCTCTATTAAACTGGCCTGTGTCATGTCTCATAATTCTTCCCCGTAGCTACATTTCAATTCAAGCAAGATGGTCCCTTTATGGCCCATCTCTGGGGGAACACTGTGTTGAGGGGAAGTGCTGCAGTGAGTGCCAGCTGTCCCTCAGCTGGAATTCTCCTTGGGGTTTCAGGGAGTTGATCGCGGTCAGTATTGTGGTGAGAGGGTGCGAAGGGGAGCAGATGACATTTGTGGCCTGCAAAAATCCTGCTCAGGAACATAGCTGGGCAGTGCAGGCGTGCCAGCCTAGTCAACTGAGCATGTTTGGAAGCACTGGTGGATGTATGAATTATCTGATCCTTTCTTAGTGGGGAATAACATCAAAAGCTGAGTTATTCTGTCAGCCAAAGGATATGAGAGGCGTCACTTTTATAGCCATCAGAGTAATCCTAAGAAAACCTTGAAGCTTTAATGGGAGTCATTTTAACATATTTCCTGTAATTTGTAATATTTATTTTGATGTATGTTCAGAATGTTTATGTAATATTTTTCATGCATAAGAAACCCTTGGCAGAAAAGAGAGATCATCACATGCACAGAAACTGACTGTTATGATTGGCTGAGGTTTAATACTGATTTGTAATACCAAACATTGGCCATGTGTTTGGAACAGCCTTGTGCCAGGACCACACTACCAGCTTCCAAAATGGAAAGATCAACTGATTGCAAACAGCTTGACCTCAGGTGACCTTCCAGTGATCCCACCCCGAGAAATTCTGATCTGTCATATTCCTTTCTACCCAGAAAGCTTTGCTGGCAAAAACAAAAGACGTCAGCTTTCAAGGGCTGATCCTCCACTGCCTATACCTAGCACAGTCATTTACATTCATGCAAAGTGGGAGTAAAATGCTATGCCTGGTGCGAGTAATGTGTTTTAAGCTCTCTCTTCACAGGCACAAATGGCTCTGCATGGTGGTGGAGAATTAGGCTTAAACTCAAAGGCCAGATTCTGAACTCTCTTCCTGCAGTAACACCATTCAATTCACTAGTTACTCTGGCTTTACGCTAGTGGAAACTGAATCAAAATCTGGCCTCAGGTGACCACTACTTATTCTTTTGAATAAGGTATTTTGCCTTGCCTTTCAAGAAGCTGGTGTAAGGATAACTTCTCTTTTTCAGGCAAACCACTTTCCATTGTAGAGAATCTAGGACTTGTGGCTCTTTGTGCATGTGTTAAGGGAGTCAACTGTCCTACCCAAGGCTGTAGGAAACGTATCAACTTCTATGTGTCCTACACACCAACAGCAGAGGATGGTGCCATATCAAGCTGGCCTGAGTTACCTATATGACTTGCATGCTTTGTAGCCTTTACAGACAATAGAAACTTATACTCAGAGACTTCTTGGCTGGAACTCATCTTGCTGGTCCAAGGCAGGCCTGCACACCTGGTTAATCTCATAGAATCATAGAACACTAGGACTGGAAGGGACCTCAAGGGGCCATCAAGTCCAGCCCCCTGCCCCAATGGCAGGACCAAGTACTATCTAAATCATCCCTGATAGACATCTATCTCACCTGTTCTTTAATATCTCCAGCGATGGAGATTCCACAACCTCCCTTGGCAATTTATTCCACTGTTTGACCACCCTGACAGTTAGGAACTTTTTCCTAATGTCCATCCTAAACCTCCCTTGCTGCAGTTTAAGCCTGTTGCCTCTTGCTCTATCCTCAGAGGCCAAGAAGAACAAGTTTTCTCCTTCCTCCTTATGACTCCCTTTTAGATACCTGAAAACCGCTATCATGTCTCCCCTCAATCTTCTCTTTTCCAAACTAAACAAGCCCAATTCTTTCAACCTTTTTTCACAGGTGACATTCTCTAAACCTTTAATTATTCTTGGTTCTGGGGGCATAGGAAGTAGCTTATCTCCAGCCCCAAAAGAGGGGAACAGCTTCTTTGGCATGTAAGGGTCCTAAGTGGCACAGACCAATTGCAACTCACTTCCTAGCTCCTATAACAAAGGGGAAGACAGCAGGAATTGCCTCAGAATGACCTTTTCTCCAGGCTGTGTGCTAGATCATCAAACAGTAACGAATTAACATCTTACTAGTCAGAGCAGAGTGACCAAAGACTGAGTGGACAGGGTGAAGCAGAACTACCACCTCCTTGCTACAGTGGCCACTCCATGTCACCCCTGTGGTTCTATGGCATTTGGTTGTCTGCCATGATGCAGCTTATAAGTGGAGCCCTTCTCTGTCCCCATCTAATCAGGCACACTTGCTATTTCTATTTGCCCCTGTATTGCTTCAGTCTCTCACACTTGAGAAGCCAGGTCCACTACAAATGGATTTACTAACTGGCTGTTTATGAAAAGATAGCCCCTGCCAAAGTGCTCAGGGCTTCAAACAAACCACTGAGAGAGTGACCCTCAGGGAAACAAATAACAAAACACAAGGAATCTAAACAAAGTGTCCTCGCTGGAAAGGAGCAAACTGGGACTCAGCAAAGTACAGCCCCGAAGAGGGGCAGGATGACCCAAGCTCAGGCAGATGGTTAGAGAGTGCAAGCTACTCTGGAGGGAAAGCTATGGAATAATCTGCTGACCTGCTCGGAGAGGAAGCCTGAGTGCTGGGTTCCTCTGATCTGCCACCTCTGTGCAGCCACTGTCCTGTGTTTGCCACTGCCAGGCTGGAGCCTCCACAGTTATTTATTGACAAATAACATTTCCAGCATTAAAATATTGTGCACAGAATTTTTCATTGGTTAGTGCTGAACGCCCTCAGGAACATGGGGTGCTGGGCAATTGGGGGCGGGTGGCTGTGAGAGGGGTGCTGAAGAGTTGGGGTATCTGTGAGGGGAGGGCTCTGGACATAGTGATCTCTGGTGGGGGCCACTAGGCGTGGGAGTTGAAGGGTATGGGGGTAGGAGGTATGGGATGAGGGGGTGGCAAAGCACGCTGGCAGCACAGAATGAAGGTTCAGAGCACAGGTAGGAAGAAAGTGCAGGGGCTGGGGTGAAGGCGGCAGCGTGCAGGGGTTGGGACAAAGTGGGCACAGTTCTGCTGTCCGTGGCAAAGAGGGCGCAGGATGCGGGTGCAAGGGCGGGGGAGTCCATTGGTGCCAAGGGAAATAGCAGGGGAGTGTCATGCCCCAGGGATACCAAACCATAAATTTACCTAGGTAATTTGCCTAAGGGTGGCCCTAATGACTGAATAAGATTTATTACAGGTCCAGGTTACATTCATGTATCTGCCTGAGAGCTGTAGTAACCATCGGGGCCCCTGCATTTACTAAACACCAAAACACAGGTGAATATATTTGTTTAACACGAATCAGACTAAAGGGGGATGGACTAGAACTGCATTGCTGCCTTGCTCAGGCCTTGTGTGTACACAAAGCAGCAACAGTTTCAAAGCAATTTAATTAAACTGATATAAATCCTTGGGATGGGGTAGGGGGGTGGGAGGTCACGGAAATCAGTAAATAAACAGATTTAAACTGAATTAAGTGCTCACGTGCGGTTTGCAAGGGTCTAACTGATTTAGGGCCTTTTTTTTAAAGGACATCTTTAGTTTAACTGCTGTACCTTTGTGTGTGGAAAAGGCCCCACATCACAGACACATGGAGCTGATGCAGGCAAGTTTACTTAGTAATCAGTGCACCCTCCCAGTAATTCATCCAGGGCTTTGTAGCTAGTAAGGGTATTGCATTTCATTATTATTGTTGTTTTCTAGCACCACCTAGTGCCTATGCCGCACCAACTCCTAGCACCCTGCCTGCAAATTATTTTTAACAGGGCAGTTAAGAAACTAATCTCCAATTTAATATGAATTCAAATAACCTATTATAAAAACCAAATGATTAACCTATGTTTCTCCACTTATTCTTTGTAATCATATTTCTATGAAGTGTCTTATTAATAGGTATGCAAACAACCTATTCCATAGCCATAAGCCTCATAGGTTATAGAGACTGTTAACTGCCAACAGTTTTAAAAGTGAGATAGCAGAACTTTACCTTGATTACCTCACAAAACCCGGTTAGCCATCATCTGAAAATCAGTGGGCATTTCTCTCTAAAAACACGGATATTTGTCACAATTGACACAGCTCTAGTTTTCTTGCCTAAAATATATTAGAGAAAGTTGGTAAAGTGAAAAAACATCTCTTTATTTAATGTGTAGTGACTGTCATACGCTGAAAATGTTCCAAAGTACTTTGACTGTGGGTGTTTTATTTTATAGAGCATACACCAATATAATATATAGAGAATATAAACAAAGTGGGTAAGATTCAGTTGCAACAGAGTGGAATATGTAAAAAAGCAGAGAATAAATAATATACATATTAGGACAATTATGTGAACATTGATGTTAACATAATTGAAACATTACACTAAGGCTGCATCTACACTTGCATTCCTCTTTCGAAAGAGGTATGTAAATGAGGGGTGTCAAAATGCAAATGAGGTGCAGCTTTGCATATATGACACCCCACTTGTATATTCTTATTTCGAAATAGCTTCTTTTGAAAGAAGAAAACCAGTGTAGACACTGCTTTTTTGAAAGTAAACCCCGTCTTCGAAAGACTCATTCTTCCCATACTTGAAACTGAAACTGGCAGAAACTGAAAGACCTCATATAAACAGCCTGTCTTGTTCTGAGGAGCTGGGACTGAAGAGTTCATTTTACAGACAAAGTTTAAAAGTGAGAGTGGGTACCATCTTGTTCCAGGAAACAAAGGAGAGTCACATCTGATACTCTTCATGAGCCACAAGTTGTTCCCCTGGGAGCAGGCATATTCCGAAAGAGCCATGGAAGGTCTCATGATTAAATGGGTTGTGGACTCACTGTGATATTACCTCCTGAGAAATCCATCCAAGTTTGTCACTGACCTATGCCCCCTTAAAATGGTTAAATGCCATGAAGGACACAAACCCCATTGGTACATGTTCCTCCAGCCCTATGCCTTCTAATTCCAGCACAGAGCCAGGAAAGCTCACCAAAATGCTGACTCTTTCTCTGTAGTGGGAACAATCCTATGGCCCTGGCTCCCCGGGCTATCTCCTCTGGGCAAGAGCACATTGTGAGGTGTATAATCCTCACAGAGGCAGGAAGGGGCTAAGGAGCTGCTCTGGGATCAGCCAGTCCTACTCTGCCATACCCACAAGAGATGCACAGGGTGGACAAGGCATTACAAGGGAGCAAAACAGCTCATTTGCAGGGAGGCCTGGGAAGAGAATGGACACTTAACTTGCAGCCCTTGAAGAAAGGCAGAATCCCTTTCATCAACACTGTCTGAAGGTCCCTTCCTGAAGGGAGAGGGGCACCTGCTTCTGATACACTAGGGCCATTTCTACACATGCCACTTTCGAAAGTGGCATGCTAATAAACAGCCCAAAATATGCTAATGAGGCACAGACGCAAATTCCCCGTGCCTCATTAGCATAAGGTCACGTGATTTGGAGTCTGGAAGACGTTCTTTTGGACTCCAAAACATCATTTAGAAATGCGGCTCCCGAGGCTGGGGGGCAGGTCTTCCGGAAGGAAGTCCTTCCGGAGGCCACTTCCCAAAACTTTTCAGGGCTGTTTATTAACATATTTCGGGCCACTTATTAACATGCCACTTTCGAAGAAAGTGACGTGTAGAAACAGCCCCTGAGAGGGAGGTGTTTCATCCCCCATCCCTGGATTTTGACCCAGTTCATTTTTGTTAATTTCCCCATGTTTTGTTTCTGGGCTATCTTGGAAAGGGAGAGACCTGACCTAGCTGGAGAGCCCAGGCACGAGAGAAGGCAGATGCTAATCTAAGAGGGAGAAAGCTTCTGTACCAGGCCTGGACACAAAAATGTGCCAAGTGGTCAGATGCCCCCTCCCCACTTCACACCTGGACTGTTGTCAATTCAGAGGTGGTATGGAGTGGCCCAGGAAGAGCAGCCCTAGGGGAATTATGATGTCATACCTTTTGGTAGCCCTCAAAGTGCCCTGGGCTGGAGCCTGGTGGTGTGGGAAGGCCTGGGCTGTCCTACCATACCTTCCTCTGCATTGTCAAGAGCCCCAAGGTAACTTTCTGCCACAGGTAACACTGGTCTACAGCAATTCGCAGTCCCTGACTTGTCCGGTGGGTGAAAGTGTTTCAAAACTATGGTTAAGCATGGTGTCCATTTAAATCAAGTCCTTCTCCTGGAGAAGTCAAAATGCTCCTAATTGTATCTCAGTATGGTCTCCCAATGGTTGTATCTCAGTATGGTCTCCCAGTGGTTGCCTCAGAGTTTTTCCAGTGTTAGTTTTTTATGAATCATTAACCTTGTTTTTCTCCCCACAATGGATCACTACTTTGTCGTGGCGGGGGGGGCTTGCATGTCACAGTGACCCCTAGAGCTATGTTCTTTTATATATGTGGTGAGCCTGCAACAGCTTGAAACATATTTATACATCTTTATGTATCAATAGTAAAAGAAATGAGCTAATGGACATGTTAGGTTGTTTGGTGCCTGGCTGTCCCCTTGCAAAACACCGAGCTGAGCAAAACTCAAGCTTCTGAAAATCATGCGGAGATGCTCATGCTGCCTTAAAGGTGCTCCACTACGGCCCATTAACACATACACTTCTGTGGTGCCACTCCCAGTTACTGACATGTACCAGCTCCTTGCCTCCTTCTACTCTCTCACCCCTTCCAGGAGGCCATCTGACTCTGTGACTGAAAGCAAAAGGATGAGGACACGGTTGCCCATGCACTACCTTCTCTCTGATCTTTGTGTGCAATGCCACAGTCTGACCAGAACATGTGCTAACTGGCCTTGGCAATATAAGAGAAGGAGGTCCTGGTGTAAGCTCACAGGTTTAGCAAGCTCCCTTGACAAAACGCCACATGAGCACAGTCAGAGCCAGATTAATCTTTGTTGGGCTCCAGCTCCCAGACCATGCCTTCTCCTCCTGCCCATTCTCCATCCCAAAGCACATCCCTGCTGGTTCTCTTCCCTGAGGTCCTGCCTCCGTTTGGCCTCTTCCCCCATGGTCCCCCGCCTCACTTATATCAGGGCCAGGCAGAGAGGAGTGAGCGGGTGGAGGGGGAGGTAAAAGGGGTAGAGGGGTGCAAGCAGTGGTGGAGCCTCAAAGGAAAGAGGCCAAGCAGGGGTGGGATCCCAGAGTAGAGTGATACCGTCTCAGCCCACACATTCACTTATCCATTAATAAAGCATCTCCTATTTCACTCACTGTGAACCATAGCCCTTCTACTGATAGCCCTATGCCCTGCTATTTCCATATCTTGCACAGGTGTACATAGAAATTATACATCCTGCAGGTCCATGTGTCCCTCTTCCCTTTGCTTTCACACACCAAAGCATGCAATAGTAACAAAGAGGAAGCCGTGCTAGTCTATACACTATCAAAACAAAAAGCAGTCAAGTAGCACTTTAAAGACTAGCAAAATGGGTTATTAGGTGAGCTTTTGTGGGACAGACCCACTTCTTCAGACCATAGAGAAGTGGGTCTGTCCCACGAAAGCTCACCTAATAAACCATTTTGCTAGTCTTCAAAGTGCTACTTGACTGATTTTTGTTTTCAAAGCATGCAAAATCGAGGTCCCCTCACAGCATGGGCATTTCACTGTCACACACCGCTAGAGTAATCCCCAGATCTCACAGAGCTAACCACCGAGCAGAGGTAACTAGAGTCCATTGTCTCTCTGACACTGAACATACTCATTTTACCTGAGCAGCATGCAGATAATAAAAGGCTGCTTTCATGTCCTAGCTTGCTGCTGACAACACCTGTTGAAATACAAGCTCTGTGTTCTGCTCATTGTTACATAGGCAGTTCAGCCCTCAAATAATGCGTATTGGATCCAAAAGGCACAAAGGCAGTTGTTCTACACTTTGCTCAAACACATCAGAGTGCAAAACATAGATGTCCTCCTATCATAATTACAGCTCTGTTGAACATCTCAGTGTTCCATACATGTCCACTATCTCAAACATCTCTTTATCAAACAGGCCCAAGTATGCCAGGATTTCATGGAGGTTCACCTAATGGACTGACAGCTGCTGGAGTGTGCACATTTAATTCCTGTTGCTTATTGCCAGTTCCAGGGAACTGAGGAATGTTGGCAGAGGCAACTTTTTTCCCTTTGATGGTGTTGTATGGAAACACATTTCATTGATCATGCATCTACAGTCTGCTCTGCTAATCCACCTTCCCCAGGACGATTTCAAACATTCTACAGCTCTGAGTGGAATTGAATACAGGCCTTGAAAAATCGCCAATTGCAAAAGTCTGTTTGCTCGCTGTGGTGTCTCAAAATCACCAAGGCAAAGGCCAGGCAATATTCAGTCCTGGACGAGTGGTTGGTTTCGGCTCAGACATCTAGGGGGTGAAAACCAGGAGTTTTGTATTTGAAAAGGGCTGTATCATTGCATTCAAAAGAGATTCAGAACACTTTCTTCTGACCCTGGAAGTCCTGAGATGTCATACTTTATTGCTGTGAAATTATTATGGCCACAAAAGCAATATTTGGTCTGGATTTTCACAACTTTTGGAATTATTTTTTTTTTGCTCTGTTAATCCTCTACGAGTGGATTCATGGTGCCCCAGGCGTCTGGCTTTGCAGGTGGAGGGACATGAAATGGTTGTATAAACCTTTATTTGAACTATGTAAAACATTCGCCAGCTAGTTTTCCTACGAGATGTGTGGGGCCCATGATGAGGTGGTATAACCATTCTATTGGCTCTCCTTTGGCACGTGCTGCCCCCCTCAGCTCACTTGTGGCTTTCTTTGAAACAAAACAAAAAACTTAATTAAATCCAGCAACGACTGGGATGACACCTACTGGGGCAGCAATATTTTTAATGAGGAGTCAGGTGCAGTAGAGATTTGGGGTGCGATTGGAGGTGGCAGCTAGAGATGGGTTTGGGTAAAGGAAAAGGAGGAAGCAGAATGAGATTGGATCTGCTGGTGGAGGAGAATTTTACAGAGCCTTGGAGATCAGCTGCAACGGAGAGGATGAAAGGTCAGCTGCAAGAGCAGAGCCACAGTCAGGACTTGCAACATGCGTCATACCACACATTGGAAACACTAGAGCTTTGCCTCATCCGGCCCTTGTAAAAGCTTGAGCAAATGGAGGCAGAGGTGAGGGTCTGAGTGCCCGGCATCACTCCCAGAGCAAGAAGATACTCATCTGACCAGTAGGAAGTTATTTCTCGGACTATGGGTTGTTCATGGCCCAGACTCACGTGTTGGGATACCATGGGGGAATAAAGGTTAAACACAACTGAGCAATACCCTTGAGCCTCGTTGCCCTGGTAACTAACAATTGGGTAATTGCAGGGCAAATAACAGAACAGAGGTTTACAGCATTTGTCATGCTGCAGAACATATACTCCCAAATGTTGAAATTAAAGTAACTTGCCATTTTGATGGCTGCAGTCCTGTATGTGCCATAATGAAGGCAGTAGCTTCAGAGAGAAGCGTAACTTCTAGCTACAGCATGGCTGGAACGTAATTTTAAAAATTTTCATTTTATCCCATTTGCTTTGATTTAGCAAAACACATCCACGGGCACAGGAAGGGCTGGGCTGGCTGCTTGTGTGTCTTACAACTCCACAGTCTATGAAAGCCAGAATGGACAAACCATCCATCTCAAAGCGGAGAAGAGGCTTTGATGACTCACCCGGCTTAGTAAGTATGCTTAAATTATTATTATTTGCCCTGTTCATTAGGGTGTGGGCTGCCGAGAAGAGGCCATTCCAGAATGTATTTAATCTTTGATTTCCAATGATCACAGAGTGCAGCCAATGCTCAGGAAGAAGTGATTCAGCTTACTAAAGAACTGGCTGCTAGGAGGAGGCTGCAAAATAAACAGTAAGAGCTGCGAAATGGCAGCTTCCCTTCTGAGAAAATATAGTCGAGAGACAGTAATGAGGAGGCCATTGGCAATGCCACCTCAGTCTGCTCCAGCCCGAACTCCTCTTTCCTTGGATGCGTCAAAAAGGGAGGAAGAACAAGCCTGTCTGCTGTTCTGACAATCTAACTGCCTTTGGAGGAAATGTGCTATTACAGAGTCCTTCATTTCTCAGGAATGCACATTCACCATCCTATAGGGATGAGAGGCAAAGGCAGGCACACTGTGCCTCTGTTGCAGGTTAACAACATCTCTTGGCAAAAAAGCATTTCAGATCCTGAATGCTCCAGCCTAGTGGTAGTTAATAATCAGAGAGGTAGCCATGTTAGTCTGTATCTTTGAGAATAACAAGAAGTCCCGCGGCACCTTATAGACCAACAGATATTTCTGAGCATAAGTTTTCATGGGCAAAGACCCACTTTGTCATCCATCAACGTTAAGAATAAACTTGCATCTGACAATGGTCTTTGCCCATGAAAGCTTATGCTCAAAAATATCTGTTAGTCTATAAGGTGCCACAGGACTTCTTGTTGTTCTCAACAGTCAGAGTGCATCACAGACTCATAGAATACTAGAACGAGAAGGGACCTCAAGAGGTCCTCAAGTCCAGTCCTCTGCATTCATGCCAGGACCTAGCACCATCTATCCAGACCTCCACATTCTTTTGAACAGACCCTGACATATTTTTTAGTTACTTCCTATTACCCTTATTATAGTTACTTTTTTAGTATTTTCTCTGGACCTTGCCTATACCTTGACCAAGAAATTTGACCCTGGTCAAAACATAATTGATTCTAGCCTGTGTGGATATTTCTAAGTATGGTAGCTTTTGTCACACATGTATTTTTGACCTTGGAACAAACCGGCCTACTGGCCCTTTGCTCCTTTTGGAATGCATTTCTGCTTTAAAAGGTGAGTTTATAGACAAACTAGTATTTATTATTGAGCAATGATTCCTGTATCAACTGTTCTCCATTTACAAGTAAAATGATGTTCTGCTAACTGCCAGCCTGCAAACAAAAGCTGGGCTTTCACCTTCCCTTGAACCATAACCCATGATCAGGCCATTGTAAGCTGTCACTTACACCTGCACAACCCCACCATTTCCAACTGATGCCAGCAGAGACACCTGTGCAATCCCAGTGCTGTTTGTGGGTTAGCACAAGTGTAACTGATGGGAATTTAGTAACCTGTTCAGTTGATGCATATGATGCAACAGAACTCCCAGTTGTTTCATAGCTGCAGTAGGAAAAGATTCCTGAATTTTAGTTGCTAAAGTCAGAAGATACAACTCAAATTGCACACCAGAACTGATCTGCCAAGCATGAAGGTTCTGGTTTAATCACTTTTCAGAGTGGCTTAGAACTTTCAGTTGATACCAGTGGCCACTCTCAATTGACATGCAGCCTGTACACATTTCTGCACACACTCTGGGCAAATTGTCAGGAGTGATGTCAAAAACTGTTATACGCCCATTAGTATCAGCTCTGTCCAGTACCTACTGCAGTTAATGCCATGATTCCTATGGGGTCAAATTACGCTGTCACTGAAGACTTGCCCCGGTACAACTTTCCTGACTTCAGTGGAGCGATGTCCACCACTAGAGTTGAGAGAAGAATTTGACTCGTTGGCTTCAATGAGAACTGACCGGGACGTGGGGGTTCCCATTCTTGCATATGTTTGCTTGACACCTTTGTTAAACATCCATGTTTTTTATTCTTTGTGCATTTCCCACTCAAGTCACACGGCAGCACTTGTGCCACCTCTCCCCTTCATTTTTCATTACGTTGTCCCATACTCTCCTCTCCCTTGTGCAAGATTTACATCCGGGTAACTCCACTGGACTTATTCCTGAGTATCACCACGTGAGATCAGAACCATTGCTATTCCCTGTAGAGTGTACTGAAATGCACCCAGGCACGAGTCCCGTGGGGGGTGGGCATGGGAATGCAGTCATAAGAACATAAGAACATAAGAATGGCCATACTGGGTCAGACCAAAGGTCCATCGAGCCCAGCATCCCATCTGCCGACGGTGGCCAATGCCAGGTGCCCCAGAGAAGGAGAACAGAAGACAATGATCAGTGATTTATCTCCTGCCATCCATCTCCTGCCCTTGTTCTGAAGGCTAGGGCACCATACTTTATCCCTGGCTAATAGCCATTTATGGACCTAACCTGCAAAAATTTATCAAGCTCTTTTTTAAACCCTAATAGAGTCCTGGCCTTCACAGCCTCCTCGGGCAAGGAGTTCCACAGGTTGACTGTGCGCTGTGTGAAGAAAAGGAGAAGGACCCTATTTCTGCAGTAAGTGCACAGGCCAGATCCTGGCTCCCATTTCACCTGCTGCCTTCTGCCGTCCGCACTATGCACGCAGAAAGTGAGTTCAATTAGCTGGCTGTGAGCTCCCCCAGTGACGGGATCCTCTGCAGTTTGTGCACAGACAACACTGTGCCCATCCCCTCATTGTGCTGGCAGACAAGTATCTTGGGGTCTTGGCCAGAAGACTAGGGGCATGTTGAAGCACTACTGTACGACAGTTCCTGGTTGAAATTGTTCCTGGGAACCAACTGAGCCCTCAGATTGCTCTAAAGAGCTTCTTAGGACTAGAGCAATGCTCAAAAACCCGAAGCTTAGGGGACTGTCACCTAAGGGCTTTCCTAAAGTGGCTCCCAAGCCTATAAGAGCCAGTGCCCAGGGTCTGGCTCTATGTTTTCAGTCAGATATGCTGAACTGCACTCAATTTGCATGTAACTAATTTGAACCCCCAATATTCAGTGCGTGCCTGTAAGTCAGGTGTTTGCAGATGGGCAGTTACCTACCTAACTAGCCCTGCACACATTCAAGTGTTCCTTTTCCCCGAATAATATGTGTTTGTGCATGCTCAGTGGGCACTCACAATGCAGAACTGGGTGCGCTGAAAATGCTCTGTCCCAGTCTATTTAGCACATTGTGGTTTGGTAAAGTTTTTAAAATCAAAACACCATGTTTTCTATGACTTGCTGTATTCATAAAACTTTGCATTCACTAAGAAAGCCCTGGGCGTGTGCAGTGTAACTCAGGAATGGTATTGGGTCTACGCATAGGTTTCTTTGCACATGGTTACACAGCTCTAGGTGTGAACATGTCAGGATGCTGCTTCAAGGGGTAAGACTATTGCATCCATTGTGTCGGATGCCTGTCCAAGACTTGTGTTGAATGGTTATATATTTCTATATCCTCTATACAACTCCTCCACACCCCTAACCTATTCCCTGTAAACAGTAGTCACATTGGGCTACTTATATGATTTAAACAACTTAAATGATTGTATATTTTTACCTTACCCTTACAATGGCCATACCTCCACAACCATGATACCATTATAAAGTATACCACAGGTCTGCTGTGCTTTGGGCTTTGATGGAGGCAACCTTGGGCTCCTTTTGATTGGCTCAACAGAACTCAGCAGTGCTGAAAGCCCCTTCCTTTGTATCCTAGCTGGCTTTGTACAATATACATGAGGAATTGCCAGATCTTAATAGCAACTGCATTCGAGTTTTACGCATCCAGGAATATATTATGCATTATTTACCTTCCTTCTTGAGTGTCTGGCTTGCTTTGTCATAGTTACAGCATGTATGTGATTACCTATACGCAAGTAGGTTCATCAGGAAAATGAAGTATTATATATTCATGGTTGCTAATGGGTATATTTTTTTTTGAGAGAGAGAGCTTGACAAATATTTAATAGCAAATAAAGTTTTTGGATCAATATGACCCCTACCATTGTTCAGGTCCTGACATCAGCTTGCTTATTTGTTATTCAATAGCACTTGCTGAACAGTATGTATAAACAATTTCAGCCTAAGTTGTCTGGGAAATGTTGACATCAGCTATTCATTATTCATTATTTGAGCTCACCCAAGCCACATAGTGTTTTTTTCTGTTCGTTAACTGGATGTTTATAAATACTACAATGATGAATAAGGAATAACAAATAAGGAATGCTCTTCTCTGCGGGTGAATAACCTTGTCTACAATTGCTGTAATACCTGTCTATATATTCACACTCCTCCTCTTACTATTTCACCTTATCCTTTCTTGCTGCTTTCTTTACCTCATTGCTTTTCACCCTATATTGCTGTTTTGCCCTCTTGGAAACATCCCTTCTGATTTTCAATGCACTCTTCTCTTGGACCAATTTCAGGGTCCTTTGCATAATCCACATCTTATTGATCTTCTTTTCTTCTGGAACAGTCTGCACAATTGCCTCTTCTATCGTCATGGCAATTCCTTTGCTCTCTTATCTAGATCTTTTCCCGTTCCTGAATTCCTAATCTTCTCTTTGAGAACTGCTCTGTGCACATTCCTTATTTCTTCCACGCCTAGCCTTGCCATGTCTCTTCTTTTGTTAAATTATGGCTTATACTTTCTCTTGAGCGTCATCTGAATGTTTCCGCTCACTAGACTGAGGTCCAAATCTATATCTGCTCCTTTGAAAGTTTGGCACTGCTGTACTGGTGCTACCCATCTTCTTCTTATCAAAATCATTTCTTTCATGTTCTTGGACTTCCCATCATTCGATCACCATGTCTACTTCTTACAGTCCTTTTGCTGGAATCTTGTGTTGCAGATCACCATCTCGTGCTCTGTAGCAAACTCTTGTAGTTTCTTGCCAGTTCGTTTCTTTCTTCGTATCCAAACTTTCCCATGACTCTCCCAACCTTTATTATTTGTTCTGACTTTTGCGTTCCAATCCCCTCTGATGATCAACACATCTCTCTTTGGTATCTCCTCCAGTGCCTTTGTCAAGTCTTTACAGAATAGCTCAATCTCTTCTTCGGTACTGTCTGACATGGGTGCATACACCTGAATGATCTAGATATTGAACGGTTTTGCTTTAAATCTTGCTGCCATCATTCTTGCACTCACAGGTTTGTATCATAACGATGCTCCTCTAGCTCTTTTGGTAAAAAGGAATCCAAAAGATGCCTCATGCTTCATTTCGTTCCCTGAGCAAATGACTTCACAACCATACATCTCTCCTGATGCCGTCCAACACATCTCCGCCAGTCCAAGTGTATCACATGGGTATCTCTCCATCTCCTTTTGAAGCAGCCCTGATTTTCCAGTTGTCCACAGTGTTGGGACATTCTACATTCCAATTGATAATATATGTGTTAGTTGTAATTTTCTTTTGGTAGCCAACTAATGGACCCAACCCTGATAGCTCGATGGGTGTCACGGACCTTGTTTATCTGGGCAACATCCGAGCTGGCATCTTCTATCATTTAGTCATGCTGGCATCAGATTTCATTTGTATTGTTGTTTCACAGTCAGCACACCATCAGTCATCTGACCAATCCTCCTTTATCCAGGTTTGGGACTGGCATAGAACCCCCAGAGGCTTCATGGTGGAGTTTCACTCATTTGATGAGCTCCTGTGATTAGGAATATTAATAGAAAGTGGCAGTGGAAGCAGATGGCAATCAAAGACAAGAACAAAAAGGTGCTCATGAACAAGGAGAAAATTGTGCAGTGATGGACAAGATATTGCACCTATCTATAAAAAGCACAGTTGGATCTGAATGTCTTAGAGAGACTCATCAAAGAACTGAAAGAGATATCTCCACTGAGCATCAAGAGTGAGACAGATATTTCAAAGGAGAAAGCAGAAAAAACAGTGAAACGACTAAAGAACAACAAGAGCCCTGGAAATGATAAGATCGCAGGAGAGATGATTAAATATGGTGGAGAAAGTATGGTTCAGGAAATACACAGGCTATGTAATATAGCATGAAAAGAAGGGATGGTGCCTAAGCAATTGACAAGATCTGTGCTAGTAACAATACCCAAGAAAGGAAGTGCATTGGAGTGCAAGAACTACAGAACAATTGACGTAATGAGTCATCTAGGCAAGGTGCTGCTGATGATACTGATGGAGAGATAGAAGATAGAAGACCATTTAGCAGATGAGCAAGCTGGGTTCAGGAAAGATAGAAGTACCGTGCTGCAGATATTGGCACTAAAACTGAGAGTGGAGAAAGCTCGACAAGAGAACAAGAACATCTACACTTGCTTCATCAATTTTCAGAAGGCATTTGACAGTATGGATCAGAAAGTGACTTGGGTGGTGTTGGAGTTGTCTAGAGTGGATAGCAGGTGGATGTGGTTGTTGAAGCATATAGTGGCAATGCAGAGGCAGCAGTGAGAACGTGTGGAGAGTTGGGAAATTGGTTTAGAATGAGTAGAGTATGAGACAAGGAGATCCAGTATTGCTGAGTAGCTTCATCAGGCATCTAGAGAGTGCGATGGACAAGATCAAGGAAGAGGTCAAAGGGATATCTGTGCATAGGATAAGAACTAACAGCTTGAGGTTTGCGGATGATATAGTTATATTGAAGAAGATGGGAAGCTACTCAAAATGGTGCAGGTGCTAAATAAGGAAGGGAAGTGGTACGGACCGCTTATGAACATTGATAAAACAAAAACAATGGTATTTGGAGATAAGAAAATAGGGAAGAAGATCAGTGTAAATGGAACTGAAAGAGAGAACATAAAGAAGTTCATGTATATGGGGAGCAGCATAATGTATGATCTAGACTGTAAGAAGTAAATAGCAACTAGAATAGCAAAAACAAGCCCAAGTTTGAAAGTGATGGATAAGATCTGGAAGCAAAGCAATTAGTTTAGAAACAAAGCTGAGTGTCTTGAAAACGTGCATTCAGCAGCATGTTGTACATATGTGAGACATGGGTGATAATGAACGATAAAAAGAGGAGAGTATTGACATTCAAGAGGAGCTGTTACAGAAAGATCCTGAGAAGAGGATGGATGCAGAAGGTCACCAATAAGAAATTATACAGGAAGATACAGCTGAAAGAGAACCTACTGCAGAAGATTATACGATGCAAGACGCAGCTATTCAGGCATATTTGCAGAATAGATGAACGAAAAACCAAGACTCTGGTATTTAGTATAATAGATGGTTCTAATAAGAGAGGCAGACCCCACAGAGAATGGGTAGATGACACAGTAGATTGGTGCGGAGCTCGTCTACAGAAACTAAGCCACTCTGCACTAGATAGGGAAAGATGGAAGGAAATAGTGAGAGAGGCATCAGACACCAATGGGTGCTGATCCTATGGTTGTTGATGATGATGATGACCCTTGTCCACTTGCAAACATGGCCATTTGCACCAAGGGTAACCACTATCCCATCGCTTTTATAAACAAAAGTTTATATGGGAAATGTTCACATATGCCAAAGGAACCAGCATGGTTGAACCAATAGTCCTGTGGAATCACAACAAATGCTGTTCAAGAGTTTCATCGAACCTGCCATGTTCCTTTTGAGCAATCAATTTGGGGTTTGAATTAACACTTCTGCTCTTGGCCCTATAGTTTGGGGGTCAGAACAGGGAATTCAACAACTAAAGGGAGAGCTAGGTTTCTTTTGCAGACATGTGCTTCATTAATCACAAAAAAATCTTCTATGATGCTGAGCAGGTACTGTAAGATGAAAAGGAAGTCTCTTCAATTCCATGTGTAAAAGTTCTGCTTTATACCTATACTGCAAAACTAACACTCATGAGGTATGTTCAATACGTGTTCTGCTCCTTAAGGCTACGTCTACACGTGCAGCCAACATCGAAATAGTCTATTTCGATGAATAACGTCTACACGTCCTCCAGGGCCGGCAACGTCGATGTTCAACTTCGACGTTGCTCAGCCCAACATCGAAATAGGCGCAACGAGGGAACGTCTACACGTCAAAGTAGCACACATCGAAATAGGGATGCCAGGCACAGCTGCAGACAGGGTCACAGGGCGGACTCAACAGCCAGCCGCTCCCTTAAAGGGCCCCTCCCAGACACAGTTGCACTAAACAACACAAGATACACAGAGCTGACAACTGGTTGCAGACCCTGTGCCTGCAGCATAGATCCCCAGCTGCCGCAGAAGCAGCCAGAAGCCCTGGGCTAAGGGCTGCTGCCCACGGTGACCATAGAGCCCCGCAGGGGCTGGAGAGAGAGCATCTCTCAACCCCCCAGCTGATGGCCGCCATGGAAGACCCAGCAATTTCGATGTTGCGGGACGCGGATCGTCTACACGGTCCCTACTTCGACGTTGAACGTCGAAGTAGGGTGCTATTCCTATCTCCTCATGAGGTTAGCGACTTCGACGTCTCGCCACCTAACGTCGAAGTTAACTTCGAAATAGCGCCCGACGTGTGTAGACGCGATGGGCGCTATTTCAAAGATGGTGCCGCTACTTCGAAGTAGCGTGCACGTGTAGACGCAGCTTAAGAGTGCCTGAAGAAGATTTGAAAAGGAAAACCATGATAAAGGATCTCCCCGGGGACTCTCCCTTCTGCATATAAAGAGTACCACCTACTCAAATGTTCCTGACCTATGATAGTCTTTCAAAGTCTAATTAATATGGTGGGGAGCAATATCTCTTCCAGCTACACACTCCATGGCTACGTCTACACTAGCCCATTCCTTTCAGAAGGGGCATGATAATGAGTGAGTTGGGAAGATGCTAATGAGGCACTGCCATGAATATGCAGTGAGTGATTAGCATAATGGCAGTTGTGCGTGATTCAAAAATTCTGCTTTTGAATCCCGCACTGCCTATGTAGATGGATGCCTTTTGAAAGGACCCCCCCAGATTCTGAAAGCTCCTTCCTTCTATTTGGTTTTAGGCAGAAGGGGCTTTGGAAGTCTGGGGAGGGTCCTTTCAAAAGGCCACTGTCTACATGGGCAGCACGCTATTCGAAAGCGGCATTTCAAACATGCGCAGCTGCCATTATGCTAATGAGGTACTGCATATTCGTGGCAGCACCTCATTAGCATCTTCTCAACTCGCTCATTACCATACCCCTTCTGAAACGAAGGAGCTAGTCTAGACATAGCCCATGATTCGGATTTGTAGACAGAAAAAGCAGGGGGTGTTTTGGAAGCACTCTTGTATCATGCATTTTCTCCCTACTATGTAATTAAATTTTCCCTTAGTTCAAATATAGAAGTCCTGACGTCTGTGTTTTCCTTTCTTCAGTGGGTTGAGGATACTTTTTTTTTTTTTGGTATGTTGTAGCCTCTCTATTTGTAGCTGTTCTTAGACTTTTTCATTCTTCCTGTGCTGATTCTGCACATTAATAGTTCCAGCAAGGTTAATGTTATTCCATTATTTTGTCAACAGGCCTGGCCCCTTTATGTTTCCAGAATATAAGTAAATATTACTACACTGTCTTTATAATAGAAAACATGCAGTGCATTCATATCCAATTGGCTGATACCAGTAAAATATCTATTGGAGGTACTCTATCACCTTGCTTGAGAGCCCAGAAAACAGAGTGATCCTAAAAACGGTAAGGTTGTTTTCCTTGCATATTTTTCAAGTTAGAGGGAGCTGCTAGTGTGTGTGTGTGTGTGTGTGGACCCAAGCCCCTGTTGACACAGCTACTCAAAATCATCGGTAAATTTCTTTTGAGCAGAGGAATCCTCAGAGAGTGTTAGAGCCATCACAGCAGCATCTGCACTGTTCCTATGGCTCTGAGCTGTACAACTGCCAATGAAAAGAGGGCATGGATGGTTGATCCCTCACTACCAGAATGATCTCTAGGGAGCATGGATAGCCACACAATCTGGAATTACATCTGAAACTAGTCTGTGTAGCAAGGTTGAGTAGGCACAACCTGTACAAGCCCTTGCCCTGAGGCAGGGTGGGGTAGCAGTGAAAAAGTAGCCGTAGTTTTCCCTGGAACAGGGCAGAATAGCCAACACCCCGCTGAAGCGATGTGGGTTGGGAGAGGTGAGGGGCTACCTCTCCAGGAGGAGTGGGAGGGGGACGCATGCCCATCCTAAGACCCTAGCAGCAGTTGACTCCAGTAGCCAGTCAGTAGGGATCCAGACCGAAACACACCAACGTGGGCTCTGGCAGAGCATTCCCACAGATCTCCACCTGCATCAGCGAGGGGAGCCCACTCTGGCTACGTCTACACGTGAAGCCTACATCGAAATAGCTTATTTCGATGTAGCGACATCGAAATAGGCTATTTCGATAAATAACGTCTACACGTCCTCCAGGGCTGGCAACATCGATGTTCAACTTCGACGTTGCGCAGCCCAACATCGAAATAGGCGCTGCGAGGGAACGTCTACACGCCAAAGTAGCACACATCGAAATAGGGATGCCAGACACAGCTGCAGACAGGGTCACAGGGCAGACTAGCGCTTCTGGGGCAACAGCTAGCCGCTCCCTTAAAGGGCCCCTCCCAGACACACTCAGCCTGCACATCACGCGGTCTGAGGAGCCATAGGCACACAGACCCCGGGCGACGCAGTCATGGACCCCCAGCAGCAGCAGCAGCAGCAGCAGCAGCAGCAGCAGCAGCAGCAGAAGCAGCAGCAGCAGCCAGAGGTCCACCCAGCCCTCCCAGCAGGAGCAGGGCTTGCCCTGCTCCATGCCATGCGGGAGGCAGCTGAGCACCTCCTTGCTACACCGGAGGAGGAGCTGCCCCCAGGGCAGCAGGGCTCAACCCCCAACCCTGCAGCACCCCGCCCCCACCCCCGCCTCACACGCCGGTGGCTGTGGAGCTACCCCACCAGCACCGACTGGTGGGAGCGGCTGGTGCTTGGGGAGTGGGACGACGACCGCTGGCTCAGGAACTTCAGGATGGGCCGGCAGACATTTATGGAGCTGTGCCAGTGGCTCACCCCCGCACTCAGGCACCAGGACACCGCCATGCGGTGTACCCTCACAGTGGAGAAACGGGTCGGCATCGCTGTCTGGAAGCTGGCCACTCCGGACAGCTACCGATCCGTGGGACAGCAGTTTGGTGTCAGCAAGGCCACCATCGGGGCTGTCCTCATGGAGGTAAGAGAACCCACGGGGGGAGGGCAGGGCAGGGGAGGGGGGCCCGGGCAGAGGAGGGCAGGGGAGGGGAGGGGAGGCCAGGGCAGGGCAGAGGAGGGGAGGGCAGGGCAGAGGAGGGCAGGGCAGGGCAGGGCCACGCACACCCTGCTCACCCCTCATTGGTGCTGTCCCATGTGCTTTCCCTGCAGGTTGTGCGTGCCATCAACGCCATGCTCCTGCACAGGCTCGTGAGGCTGGGGGACCCAGATGCCACCATCACGGCCTTTGCCACCCTGGGCTTCCCCAACTGCTTCGGGGCTCTGGATGGGACTCACATCTCCATCCGCGCCCCACATCACAGTGGAGGATGATACCTGAATCGCAAGGGCTGCCATTCTGTGGTCCTCCAGGCCTTGGTGGACAGCCGGGGCCATTTCCAGGACATTTATGTGGGCTGGCCTGGCAGCACCCACGACGCCCGGGTTTTCTGGAACTCGGGCCTGTGCCGCCGGCTGGAGGCGGGGATCTACATCCCCCAGTGGGAGATCCCTCTGGGGGACACCAGCATGCCCCTCTGCGTCATCGCAGATGCGGCATACCCCCTTCGGCCCTGGCTCATGCACCCGTACACGGGCCATCTCTCCACTAGCCAGGAGCGCTTCAACGAACGCCTGAACCACGCGCGCCAGGTGGTGGAGCGCTCATTTGGCCGCCTGAAAGGACGCTGGAGATGTCTCCTGACCCGCCTGGATGCGGGCCCCAACAACATCCCCCTGATTGTGGGTGCCTGCTGCGCCCTGCACAATTTTGTGGAGAGCAAGGGGGAGACCTTTTTCCAGGGCTGGGCTGTGGAGGCCGGCAGGGCCAACATGCAGCCACCCACTGCCCCCAGTCGGCAGGTGGACCCCGAAGGGACCCGGGTCCGGGAGGCCCTGCGGGCCCACTTCAATGATGAGGCCGCGGGGTGAACTCTGCCAGGCCCCCCACTGCCCGCCCCTTCCTCCACCACACTCCTGCCCCAACGCCCACACCATGGCACACCCAACCGCACCCCCCCTCCCACTTTTCCTGGACAAATGACAGCACGCACTTGTGGCTGAACTTAAACTGCTTTTTCTTTGAGAACTTTTTTTTTTAACTATTAAATATATAAAACAAGAACAAAGTATATACAACGTGTGGAACCAAAGTAATATGTACAAATAAAACAATAGTAAGAAAAAAGTGTGCTCAGTAATAAAAAGAAAACCAGGGAGGATAAAGGGGAGAACTATTTACATGGGGGGGACGGGGCAAACGGGGGGCACAAAATAATAAGTTCCAACTATATACAGGGGGGGGGGCCACGTCCCGGGCCCCTCGCCCCTAAAGTCTGGCACTGGGCGTGGGCGGCCGGGAGCCCCGCCGTGGCCGCAGCCCTGTCCGGGGCTGGCTGGGGGCGGGCCGGACCGGAAGATATGCTCGGCGAGTCTCAGCTGGCTCCAGGGGTCCCTCGGCGCTCCGGCCTTCAGCGGTGGGTGGCGGGGCGACGGCGGACAGGACGGCGATGGACGGAGCAGCTGGTGGTGCGGCGGGTGGAGCAGGCACGTCGGGCGCTGCGGCGGCCGGCGCGGCATGGGGGGCCAGGTAGTCCACCAGGCGGTTGAAAGTCTCCATGTAGGCCCCCCGTGCCTCTTGGCGCTAGGCCAGCGCCCGCTCCTGCAGCTGCAGGTGCTGCTCCGCGACCTCCAGCTGCCGACGGTGGATGGCCAGCAGCTGGGGGTCCGTCGCCGTCAGCTGGTGGTGGCGCGGGGTCCTCCGTCTAGCCCGCCGTGGGGCCGGTTGGTCCTCGGCCGAGGGGCTTGCCTGGAGCGATGGCCCCGGAGGGCTCTCCGGGACCACTGATGCCTTGCTGGCACTCTCTTCCGGTCCTTCCAATGGTGCAGGTGCGGGACACAGGAGAGGAGGGGGGGAAGTAGAATGGAGACAAGCATTAGTGTGGGCCCCGAGCCGTGGCCTTTGTCCCCCCAGCCCTGTGCTGCAGGTTCCCCATCCCCGTCCCCGGGAGATGCTTCTGTGATGGATGGGGTTCAGGGGTCCCCCTGCACTGCACCCCGTCCCCTGGTGGGAGCGACTCTCACTTCACTCCGCAGGGTCTGACAGGAGAGGTTTCTTAGGCCACAGATGCCCAGTTTCTCCCAGGAGTGACAGCACCAGCTGTCGGAAGAGACAGTCCTTCCAACCTGTCCTGGGGAGAAGACCCCAAGGGGTGCCCCTCTGGGATGCAGCTTTCCCCCTCCTCAGGCTGGCTGCCTTCCAGCTCTCCCTTCCCCTAGCCTCTTCCTGTGGCCCCTGCCCTCCCCCGCCAATTCAAAGCCAGGTCGGCTCCTCCCTCCTCTTTGTTCAGGGCAGAGGTGTCACCTGCCAGCTGTAGCCCCACGATCATCCTTTGCCCCTGGGAGCTATTCGGCTCTTGTTGCTCATATCTAGCCTGAGTCTCCCTTTTGCACTCCCCCCACTCCATCACATGCTGCTGCTGCTGCTGTTGCTGCTGCTGCTGCTGCGGGGTGTCCCACCCCCTCCTCCGGGGGCCCCTCGAGGTTCCGCTCCCCCCTGCCCCGGGGATGGGGCATGGCACTGTCGTGCGGGGTGAGGCGGGGGCAGGGGCTGATGCAGTGCTGTGAGGGCCATGGCCCTGCTGTCCTTGGGGCCATGGCCATGTGAGCATGTGGGGGCCCTGGACACATATCTATTACCCCCTGCCCCTCAAGCCCAGGGGTGTACACCAGAGGGGGGTACATACCTGTCGGTCCACTCCCACAGTCTGGAGATCCCCGGGGGGCAGAGGCCTGGCTGCTGCTCCAGGATGGCAGGAGGAGGATCTACAGCCCAGATTCTGCGGAGGAGGAGCCCCCCTCCTCCTCCTGCTGCGATGTCCTGGGGGTGGGCTCTGGGGGGGGGCCCCCAGGGTGCGGGGCTTACCTCCGGGGCGGACTCTGGCTGCAGGGCCTGCTGGGGCTCATCGGCCGAAGTATCAAGGGTGGCCGGAGGGGAGGAGGTGTGCCGGGGGCCCAGGATGTCCCTGAGCTCCCTGTAAAAGGGGCAAGTGACGGGGGTGGCCCCAGATCGGCCGGCCACATCCCGGGCCCAGGAGTAACCCTGCCGCAGCTCCTTCACCTTACTCCTGATGTGATCAGGAGTGCGGGCAGGGTGACCCCGGGCAGCCAGGCCGTCGGCCAGCAGAGCGAATGCATCCGTGTTCCGCCTCTTGCTCCCCATTACCTGGAGCACCTCCTCCTCGCTCCAGAGCCCCAGCAGGTCCCGCAGCTCGGCCTCTGTCCAGGAGGGGCCCCGCTGCCGCTTGCCAGCCTGGCTGCCCGCCTGGCTGGGCTGGCTGCCCTGGCTCCTCTTGGGGGGGGTCCCCTGGGGGCGCTGGGGGGGCTGCCGGGCAGCCATCGCAGGTGGGGTGGCTGGTTTGGATGGCTGAGGGAGGTGCAGGCTGGCCGCGTGTCTGGGCTGCCGCCTGCACGTTCCCTCAGCTTCCTGCACAGGAAGGGAGGGGGAGGGGATCTTTAAGGGGCCGCTCCATGCAGCCACCATTGAGCTGAGGGGCTGGAGAGAGCATCTCTCAACCCCTCAGCTGATGGCCGCCATGGAGGACCCTGCAATTTCGACGTTGCAGGACGCACAATGACTACGCGGTCCATACTTCGACGTTGAATGTCGAAATAGGGCGCTATTCCTATCCCCTCATGGGGTTAGCGACTTCGACGTCTTGCCGCCTAACATCAAAGTTAACTTCGAAATAGCGCCCGACGCGTGTAGCCGTGACGGGCGCTATTTCAAAGTTAGTGCCGCTACTTCGAAGTAGCGTGCACGTGTAGACACGGCTTCTGTGTTGTCTGGGAGGTTGGGCAGCTCTACATCCTCCAAGTAAGTAGTCATGGGCAGGTTGGGAAGCTTGAGGATGTCAACATCATCGGGGTAATGGACTGGTGGCAGGACTGTAGGCTCAGCTAGTGGGCCCATCCTATTTTGCTCCAAGCTAGAATAAAGGCATACATCAATCGTGTGCGTGCACCCCCACGGTCACCTCTTTGGAAAAGAGTTACACTGCTTTTCCTGCACTGATTAGAACTCAGTCCATGGAATTTAAATTAAACCATCAAAGAGTCAGCATACATCATCATAGTTCTTAATACTTATATAGGGTTTTACAGTGACATTTGGACTTTTTAATGGCGTCCATCATATCTTTATTATGCAAAAAGCAACAAAAACTACTTGCATAAGGCAATCATACACTACCATTCAAAGAAAATATGCCTAGTTTAAACAGAGAAGTACTCCCTCTGTACTACTAAAATGTAAAATTCCACATTCAATGGTGCATATGTCACTTTCTTTGAGAAACTCTTTTTTTTTTTTTTGCTTCCAAGGCAGCAAGTGAAACAAATATTCCTATGGTAACAATCTGTCATCATTAGTAAATAGTGTGGAGTAACATCCTGAGTCGGAAAGCTGGGCACCAATTCTGTTTGACCTGCAGCACATGAACTGTTCTGTAGTTGAGCGTTTTCATCCAGGCAGGGCAATTTGATTGTGACGTACTCCTGCTTCTGAAATGCACCCAAGCCACAAGGAATGCACCCAGGGTGGAGCGACTCCTTTGAAAGAACATCAGCATAGCTGGCTGTTAGTGTGCTCATGTTTCTTTTAGTTCATGTCCATACTACAAATATGGGGCTCTATTTGGGAAGCCACTGCTCCTCTAGGTCTGAAAGCCTGTGGGGGAATAGGAAATGCAAGTGAGAGATTCCTGCCTCGGATGTAGTTCCCCTCTTTCAGTTTGTTCTTTTCTAGGCTGCAGCTTTCTAATAAAATCCTGAACTAGGTTGTAGATCCTATTTACCGAAGACAATCGCTGAAAGGTGCTTGAGAGAAAAATTAACTTCTGACCTCAGATGAAGTAGGAACTTGTAATGTGCTTCAAGAAGGTGCTTAAGCATGTGCATAACTTTAAGCATGTGAATACTAAGTCCTTGCTTAGACACAGTGCTCTCCAGCTGTAGGTCTCAAAATGCTTTCCAAACATTTCATCCTTATTCTCATTGTGGAGATGGCATGAAGAGGGCAATCTTACATGCCCAAAAGCACCCAATAAGCCACTTGCAAAGTCAGAGATTGAACACAAGTCTCCGTAGAGCTAAGCCAGTGCTCTGTCTATCAGATAGCACTGCCGTTGACTACACTAGGACTATTCATACGCTTAAAGTTAAGCACGTTTGACTTTCTTGTTGAATCAGAGACAAAATTAATAGACAAAGGGCTGAGTAGAAAGTCCTAGGCAATGGAGTTGGTGGTAATCATCCCTAGCAATGACATGAGGCAGATGGGGAGGCTAGATGAGTGAGAGACAAAAGACTTGAGGAGAACAATGAGCTGTTAGATGAAACAAATAAGGCACAACACGGGCATTATTAAACAGAAAATATTTCTGTAGGTAAAAATAAGAAACCATGCAATAAGCACAATCCATGCAACAAGCATACTCCATTCTTAGGAGTAAATGAATGATTGTTGCAATGCTCTCTGAGGTTGTCTGACAGCACCTTTGATAGAGGATCTCAAAGCACTTCGGAGTGGTGATCCCAGTGATGTCTAAAATGCAAAATATTATTACTATGGTAGAATCTGCCCACTCACCTTTGTTATAATCATCTTATCTCTTCAGACAGCTACTTCTAAAAAAACAGATGGCCCATTAAGAGGATCTGTTAACCAAATAAGGGAATTTTGAAGACTGAATTATTTTGTGCATATATAAAGCTATGTTTTCCAGTGCTAGTTAATGGCAAATGAATTTGAAATTGGAATAGTGTATAACAGTGTTTCCCAACCTCTTCATTGGTGAAGGCCCCCAAACACCCCCCAAACTGTTAGTGGAGCCCCTTCAAAGCCAATGCTAGCCACTATGTACAGTTCATTCAATGAGAAAGGAAATCACAACATAGATTTTTGGACATGAATTAACTTTATTGGAAGATACTTAGTTTAAAATAATTGATAGTAACTTTTCAATTACCTTTTTTTTCATCGACCCCCTGCAATATCTTCCTGGACCCTAAGGGGCCCGCAGCCCCCAGGTTGGGAGCCACTCACTTATAGCACAACTGAAGGGTTTTTGAATTGTTTTCAAGCCTTCCCACCCTGCTGCCCACCCTGAAAATGTAAAGAGTTTTGAACAAGTTAAGTCCTGTGGCTGAGCTCCCTTGGCAATGAGAGAGGAGCGCCAGCCCAACGAGTCCCCACTGCCAGCTTTCACAAAGGTAATTCCAGACATGCCACTGATGTCATATCCAATGGCTTCAAACTAAAAAACACAATCCCCTTCAGTCAAATTGGTGCAAACGCTCACCAGGCTGGCTAGCTAATGTGCCAAAGAACTCTGCTTTATTTCACTTACTAGTGTGATGAGCTACAAGTTTCCATTTTCTCCAGGCAATGTCTGCAAACCATTGACCTTCCTAGGGAAGGGGGAAAAAAAACAAACCTCCCAAGGGTTCATTTTGTGCAAGATTACTTCAACCACAGTCAACAAAGTGCCTTGTGTTTTTCAGGGCAGGTTTTCCATTAAATACACAGATTTTTAATATAAATGATCATTTTGAGAGCACACAAAGCCATCCTTTTATGCAGTCCTAACAGAACTTCTGGAAATACTTAATTCATGTACCGTGCGGAAAGCTCTTTGTCAAACTAAGTGTGCATCATTTATTCTACTTACAGAACGCCTTGGTGCCTCTTCAGGGTACTCTGACTCTTTAAACTAAGAAAGCCTTTCTTTTAATGTGCGTGTGTGTGCATGCATGCATGTGTGTGTGTATGTGTATGTGTTGCAGCTTAAGGAAAAGTCAAACAAACTGAATCTGGAGAAGAGTGCTTGAGGTTTTCTTTGTATGAAAAGTTTTTATTAAGGGTTTAGAAAACACAAGAATGGAAAGGTAAGATATAAAGAGTAGCTACTCCCTTCTAGAGTATAGCATAGCAGATTACATCAGTATATATCACTGTTTCACTCTGCAGCTATAAACAACAATCAAGAGCCCAGTCTTGCAGCTAAGTCATTCCATAAATGCAACAGGATTGCAGAGGAACAGAACAGCGTAGAATTGGGTCTTATTCTTTTTTCCCTATTTAAGGCCCAGTTCTGCCATCCTTGTCATTTCTGATGGCACTATTCATAGAGAAAATAATACTCAAGGGCTGTGTCTATACTAGTCCTTCTTCAAAGGGGGGCACGATAATCAGCCTCAGCGGACAATACTAATGAAGTGCTGTGATGAATATGCAGCACCTCATTAGGTTAATTCTCCCCATGGCAAATTCGAAGTTGCAAACTTCAAAGTGCCAGGATGCCATGTAGCCCCGGTCACTTCAATGTGCCCTAACTCCCCAAAATTTTGAGGAGTAAGAGCACTTGGAAGTTGCACGGGTACTTTGAAGTGCCTGCGGCTACACAGCATGCCGGCATTTTGAAGTCTGCAACTTCAAAGTTGCCATGAGGATAATTAGCCTAATGAGGTGCTGCATATTCATTGCAGCACTTCATTAATATTCTCCCCTAAGGCTGATTATCATGCCCCCTTCAAAGAAAGGGGCTCGTGCAGACACACCCAAGGTGAGTAAAGGCAGCAGAATTGGGCTCTTGGCCTCAGTGAATGCTTTAGAATTTCATTTTCATTTTAAAGCAGTTACCAGGCCAAGTACAACGGAAGCAGTAGTATCTTCAGAGCTAGAAGGAACTCAATGAGAACTTTGCATTTGGAACAGCAATTGTTTAGAGGACTCTGTACTAAACAATGTGCTAGGGTTGGACACAAATACTCCTTCAAATCTGAATGTGAGGAAGGTGAAATCTAGACCAGGTATTAACTGTGGAGCAACAATAGTCAATTAAAAAAGAGAACAAAAAAAAAATCAAACTGCTCAGAGCCTCACCACCTTGGGTGCAATTCAGCCTCAGACAATTATATTTGTCACTAAATTAAATATCTTAAAATGGATCATTGTAGATGATTTTTTCACAGCCAGTCAACATTAGGGACAAATTCTCAAGTAGCCTTGCATTATTTACGAGCAGGTCCGTTTGCACAAGCAGTGCCCCATGTTGGCCCTTAGCAGTGGATATTGAAATGCACGTTACGCTGCTCCTCTCCTGCTTCTGAGCAGCTGCTAAGAGTCCTGGTGTGATTCTGCTGTTTAGGCTGATGGTCCCAGGGGAGCTTATGCAGGGTCCATACCTCTATTCCACTGACCCTAACAGGCAGGGGTGAAAACAACTGAAATTTCTTACAGGTACCGTCCTACCACAACACCCCCTGCCCTGGGCAGGGAGTGAGGGAGTTGTGATAGGTCAGTACCTGTAAGCAACATAAGTGTGGGGTGGATCCTGGGGGAGGAGGCAGGCTCAGTGCACAGGACTGGGGTATGGCGGGTGCAGGATTCAGGACAGGGGTTTGGGTGAATATGGGGAAGGTGCTAGAGTCAGGCCTGGGGTTGCAGGAGTCAGGGCAGGGGGCTGGAAGTGGGAGGTGGGGTGGGAGAGTGTGAGTAGGGCCCGGGGGCCAAGTCACTTCACCTACCACTGCCACCAGGGAGCTGTGGGCCAGCAGTGTGGGGGCACTGCTGCAGGGCAACTGGCAGCCATATGTGAGACCCCTGGCCTGCCTGCTTCTTGCCAGGGGCCACTGGTGACAGTGCATGCCACAGATGGTCCATGTGCTACCTGGTGTCCACTGAGAGGGGCAGCAGTACAGGCCCAGACACACCAGGGCTTAGAAAGCACATGGCTTCCCCACAGTGCACTCCCTGCTGGCACCTTTAACCTGCCTGCCTCACCTGGCTGCATGCACTAGGTTGCCAGCGCCAGCCTGCAGCAGCAGGAGCATGGCTGGGAAAGCGCATCGCAAGCCACGCTCCAGCCAGCTCTCAGCTCCTCGCCTGAGCTGGCTCTTGCCAGAGCAGCACACTGGGCACAATCCCTTCCTTTCACCTCAGCTACATCGGTTCATAGTGTAGAATGACTGGGGAGGACAGAGGCTGCTGGAAGATGAGCATTGTTGATGGATCCATTCATCATTGTCCACAGAGCAGAGGCAAAGGAACATGAGGCTTTTGCAGACTAATTATGTGACTACTTATTTATGGGCACAGTTCCCTCACTTAAGCCTGAAAATGTGGGGTTCAGCGTGTGAGTCCAAGTTGATTTCTCCTATCAGGCCCCAAAAGGGGAACAGCACAGCCACAAGCAGTGCAAATTTCCCTCCCCTCCCCTGTCAATGTGCCTCAACCCTGGCCCTGAGGGAAGATGTCTAGGAGCTGAAGCACCCTTCGCACTGTGCATGCATTAGATCCTTGGCCTTTCTGCCGAGACTGTCAAAAATAAGGCCCTGGCTACTTCAGAAAACTTTGCAGCAGTGTAATTGCATTGATGTAAAGTGGGATTTATAACAGAGCGGCATTGGTTGTATCTACAATAGAGATGGAAAAGATATAACCACACTAGCTCCGACTGAGCAAACACACTAAAAATAGCAGCGTCTTGAGTGGTGGCCCAGGTTAGCCACCCTGAATGTATACTCATCTGTGACCTGGATGCATGCTCAGGCAGGCAGTCCTTCCCACCATTCATGCCACAGCAATAATGCGTCTACCTACAGCACACTAACTTGCTCAGAACTGGTATGGGTATGTCTGCCTGAGCTGGGAATTGCACCTTCCTGCCCCATTGTGGACTCACCTTTCATCTGTAATTTGCTGATGTGACATTTGAGCCCCACTCACGTATCAGCATTAGGAGGCTGCAGCTGTGTAACTCCACCAGCACTCATCTCTCTAAAGGAGACGTGACTGGAGCAGGTGAAAAATGGGTCAGCAGGAGAAATTCTGAGGAAATTTTTGACAAGGATAAAATCAAACCATTTTTGTCAACATTTCTGATGGGATCATTTATTTTCAGCAGAAATCCAAAACATAACATATTTTGATCTGGAAATGCTACTGTGGTGCCTCAAAGGAGTAGTAGTTCAAGTGCCTAAAACTTCCTATTTCTTTATTGGCTGGGCATTCTGGTTGGACTACATTTCCCATGATGCACCAGACTTCCAATCTTACAGATTTATCATGAGAGACCCCACCCAAGACACTTTTTGAATGACATAGTCCTGCTGGGAGCCTGATACACACAAAAGGATATGGATATGAGGCAACCAAATGCACTCTAGGAACATTTCCTAATCAAAATATTTCAGATTTCAGCCCTACTTGTTTAATCATAAACCCAATTTTCTATCAATAATAACTTTAGTGGAAAAATTTTGTCCAGTCCTAGAGGTGACCTTAATGCCCGCTGTGGTGCTGGAGTTGGTGTTACCCAGGGGACTACAGCTTGCTCAACTCCTTCCCCACTGCATATCCCTTACCTCTGGAGAGAGGTGTATTGAGCAGGCCTTTCAGTGTGTGGAAGACCTGTTGACATTCACTAACCTATTCCCCTACCTACCAGGTCAGTAGCAAAGACCTCAGTGGTTTCCAGGTTGGACAAGAGTGTTACATTTTACATGGGCACAGAAAGCAGCAAGTGTGGCAGTTATCTACTACCATATAGGGCACATGGCACAATCCCACCTAGAAGGTCATAGATTGCATGCTAGCCTCTGCCAGTCATCTTGTGACTGCATGCCTTGAGAGCACAGGTGAATAAGTGAGAGAATGTGGATGGTAAAATGCAAGCCATCACCACCGAAGCAATTCATGCATGTGTTCAGATGACTGAGGAAAGCCCTGGAGGGATGGACGAGTGGTGAAGCAACAGGTGTGGTGACGCTGGTGGCCATAGCCTCATCTCTGCAAGTAGGCAGCTCACCACACAAATAACAATAGATTTGTGGAACATTAGGACATGATGTGACAACCCTGCCACAAGCCGCCCTGAGAGAGGCATAGCACTTGTTGCAAGAGAAAGCTGGGCACTGAGTTAACGTTGTTATGCTCAGTGAAAGCAAACTTTCTGATGGAGGGAAGCTTAAAGAGACTGGTGTAGGTGTACATGTGCTTCTGTCTGTCGATGGAAAGAAAGCTGCCAACAAGAGCTCAACCCACTACTGGACTCCACCGTTCGAGCCCTGTGATGCGCACAGTGTCTCTCGCAGGGCCATACCCCGGTTTAATAATGACCGTGGGTCCGTGTAGCTTCCTGTCGTTTGTTCCCCTTTTGTGAAAAACTTTCTTAAATAAAAATTAAGCTTACAAAAGTCAAATTGAATTTGATGAACAGTGGGATTTTAAAAATTAAGGGGCCGAATCTTACAGGTATACACAGATGCCTGCTCCTGTCCACAGGTAAAATACCCAGGGGGAGGGGTGTCTTAATGGAAATTCACTTATCCACTCGCTATGGTGCACCCGTGACCAATGATTTCAGGACAAATTATGGTTTTAACAAAACAGGAGAGTACTTTATGTATGGGTTTGTAAGGCCACTGTTTGGTTTCCCCACACTGAACAGTTATTGAGCAGTTGTCTATATAAATGTTACAAGGTATAAATATTCACACTTACATAGTTGCTATACATTCTGTATGAGGAGTCAAGTTGGCAAACTGTCAACAACCACTTTCTCTGAATACAAACTATAGGAATATAAAAATACAACGTGACAAGGTAATGAGTAATAAGGAGCTGAGTAATGGTGGGTAAATCTCCTGTTTCTACATAAAACATAAATAGGACATTACCCTGACAGGACAAACGCTAAAAACGAGAAAGAACTGTTCTGTCATGACTTCAAACAAACTCATTGCGTCTATAACCTTGTCAGATAAACTGCTAATCATGGGGGTTCTTTAATGCAAGGGTTGGGAGTGCTGTGGTAGTCTGATGGCAGGACTTTGGACACCATTGGACTGAGGTTAGAGAATAACAATGGAATTCTTGTACTTAGTGAGTGCATTAAGTGGCAATTAACAATCATAAATACCTTTTTCTGCCTACAAGACAAAAGGAAAACATTGTGGATGCACCCAAGATCGAGACAATGGCATCTTATTGACTACATCATTGTCTGGTGGCAAGAACTACAGCATGTACAAACAGCTGCAGTCATTCTTGAGCAGACAGCTGAACAGACCATTGCGTCATCTGCTTCAATCTGTTACAGTAATTTGACAAGCTCATTGCAAGTCATGATCTAAACCACTCTGATGGTTCAGCAAAGAGTAATTACAAGATGAAGCTACAAGAGCTGTCTTAAGGTGCATCATTTGCCACCACACTGGCCCCTCCTCCTGGTCATTCTGGGGATTAACTCAAGACTGGTGCCCCCATCCATGGTCTACACCCTGTTGTTCCTGCTCCACCATCTATCTGCAGCCCCTTTCACAGAATCAGCAATTGAGTTGTCCTGTTCATGGCTTGGCCCTCTGGCTATGTCACTATCCAATGTCCCCCACTTCTGTCTGGGCAGTTTAGCTTCTAATACAGTCCCAGCAGCAAGTGGGGATACCCAGGCCTACCCAGTACTCTATGTCCTTGCCCAGGTACCCTGTGGATCACAGCTTACTGCTGCACTGTCCAAGGTGCAATAGGTGTCTCAGCCTTCTGGAGACACAGTCTTCACTCCTTGAGCTCCCAGAAACAACTGAGCCTGCTCTGAAGCTCTTCTTACATGGACATCCTGGGCCATGATTGGTTGCTCTGCATAACCCCTTTCCTATTGGCTGCTTCCTGTGAAGTCTCCCGACCATTCTATTAACGCCTTGAATGCCAGTGTAGGGAAGATGCCAATCACTCAAGCGCAGCTCTATAATCACATTACAGCCATTTTATCCAACTGTCCTGGCTTGATTACTAGTAAATAGTGAGTTGGCAGCTTTTCTCAACTTGGTACATTAAACTGTTCTCACCACTTTGGGAACAGCAAAATGAGGACAGCAAGATGGGCTTGATGAAAATTAGCCACAAATTCAAAAACTACTCACAGAAAATACGAAATGCATTGTGAAATCCCATTCTCTGAAGGCACAATTATTCATGGCATCCAGTCTAAGCTTAGAGAAATGAAGGATCAATGATGGGATGCCAAGAACAGACGAAATTCAGGCCTATACTGACTGTCATGACACTAAAGACATCTACACTTTTTTTGAAATACTTATGTGGTGCTACATATACCATAACCATGCCTCTGAAGAGTGCAGACAGCTTAACAGTGATCACTGACAAAGGAGAAATCCTTCAGAGACTGTGACATAATTTTAGTAATCATTGAACTCACCACCAACATTACAGATAAGGCACTAATGAGAGGAAGGGCTAAGCTAATAGGTAATGACAAATGTCCACTGCCCCACTCCTGGATGAAATCAGCATTGGAAGCTGCACCCTGAAATTCTGCAGCATTCATGTATTTGATGGCATTCATGCATAAGTATTCAAGTAGGAAGTCAAAATCCTGCTGAGGCTACTACATGGATTATTTGTCGATGTATGCAGTACTGAAGAAGTATCACAAGACTTCAAACACACCACCATTGTCACAATACACAAGAAGGGAGAAAAGTCAGACTGTCAGATGCTATTGCAGTATTTCATTATTCTTCTTTGTTCAAAAGATTCTGACCAGCATACTCTTTGATTGGCTTCTATGCAACATCACAACATACACGCTACTGGAGTTGCTATGCAGTTTTAGGCAAATGAAAGGAATGTCACACACGGTATTTGTAGCCCATCAGAGGCAAGAAAACAGCAACAGGACCTTCACTTTTTCTTTATTGTTTTGGCTAAAGTATTTGACATGGTCCGCAGACATGGGCATTGGCAATAATTATGGAATTTAGGTTGTCCAGAGAAATCATCAACATGCAGAAACTATGTTATGATGAAATTCTCAGAGGAGTCTGTGTAGATGGTGTTCTGTCTCTCCCTCTTCTATACCTAATGCTATTAAACAGAGCTGCATAATTGGCTCACTTTAGTTCAGGCATCTTTTCAGTAATTCCCGATGATGCTGCAGGAGAGCTGAATGCCAGTATCAGGATACATTTTTGATCCCCTGGAAAAAGATTTAAACTGAACAGGCTGAGATCTTCTACCAAGACCTTTGAAGCAATTGTTCATCAGCTGCTGTGTGCCAATGACTATGCTCTAGAGGCCCATACTCCAAAAGTGACACAATTAATTACAGACAGATTCACAGAGTCCGCAAAAAGGTACAGGTCAACAATCAGTTTGAAAAGACAGAGGTCATGTATCAACATGAGCTTGGAAAACCTTACATGAAACCAAAAGTCACTATCAGCATCAGCTGAATACAGTTGCAGACTTTGGTTACTTTGGTAGTACATCATCTAAAACTTTACAAAACCAATTCATCATTTGTACGCAGTGCAGTTGTAGCTGTGTTGAACACCAGGTATTAGAGAGATAAGGTGGGCACGGTAATTTTTTTTTGGACCAGCTTCTCTGTGTGACCGAGAAACTTATTTCTCTCATCAACAGAAGTTGGACCAATAAAAGATACTACTTCTCCCACCTTGTCTCAATTCATTGTTTGGTAGTCTAGCAGGCAGTCTGGCAGCAACTTGGCAATAAACTTCAGGTCAAGTTAAAAAACTGTAAAAATCTATAAAGTGGTTGAGCTATCCTGGTAGTTGTATGGGTGTGAGACCTGGCCCTGCTATAGGTATCTCATTAAGATGCTAGGGAAAGGATTATGTGAACTTTTTTTTTTTAAACTACCAGAACTGTGTGAATAGTGGATGTTTTTTGGTTCACAGGATACTCTGAAAGGTAAAAATATGGATATTTTGGGTCATGTGAGGGATGCCCACCCTTCCCCTCCACAGGCCTGGAAAGGGTTAAGATGGTGAGGGAACCTATTAACTCCACAGGCTGCACTTGGAGGCAGAACCAGGGAGCAGGGAACTGATTGGAAGCAGGTTCATCTGTGATGGCGCAAGAGGAGTCTTGTGGCGCAAGAGGAGTCTAGGGGTTGTGACCACTAGAAGGGGCTGCTGGGAAATCTGCAGGAAGCAGCTGCTCTCTGGGAGGACGGTTTGGAGCTAGTTCACCAAGAGATGCAGGGAAGCAGAATGGTAGGAATCAGAACCCAGAGCAGGGGGTAGGCCTGGGTTCTCAGTCCCTTAAGGATCGGCACCATGGGGCAATGAGCTGAGACTACCTATGACTGCTAGGGAGAAGGGGTTTTGCTGCCCTGGGAAAGCAATGAGTGCAGAGTCACACAGAGGATGCCGAGGTTCTGTGGGTGAGATGGGTTGTAGACCAAAGCACATAGACAAAGTGAAGGTGTGAAAACCATGAAAGGGGGCTTTGGCCTCAAGAGCTAATCCCCAGAGTGACCTGATAGAGACACCAGACCAGCAGTGAGTGGTGCACCTGGCCACAGGCCACATAAAAGATTTTATTTTAATGAGGCCTCTTCAGATTTTTAAATCAAATGAAGGAAATTTTGAAGTGAATACTTGTTTCAAAGCAATGCATTTAATTTTTAAAACGTCAGAATGAAACCTTTTCTTTACTTCTGAATTTTTTTGAGCTTTGATGTTTGGGCCCTGATAAAGTCCTGGAACTTTTATATATTGCCAGGAACTAAAGTGGTTGGAATGATCTTTTACACATCCCATCCTGAACGCTCAGAGACTCTGCTGCATGTAAATGCAAGCTTTGCATTTTAGTCCCTGGGTAATGAATGGAGGTGGATAATCCAGCTATCTGCCCTCTGCTATGGGAGGGACGTGGTTTGCTTCACAAACACAAAGTTGGTGTTGGGGACTTTCTCTAGAGCCTTGTGATACCAATGGAAGCCTTTGCTTAAACAAACAGGGTCCTTTGGAGGTATCACTTCCCAAGCACGCTGAGGCTGTGGGACCTATGACAACAACAACTCGGAAGCCTCCAAACAGCCCCAAATGCCCAAATCTCATTCAGGTGGCTGAGTCCATCCCTCCTTCTGTCTTCAATATTATCAGGATGACATTATTTGCCATGCTAAGCATCTGTCAGCAGAGGGCCTGACAACCACTGTAGGCCCTGGAGTGGAACCAAGGACAGAAGAGGCAGGGCCTAGGGCAGACAGCCCATAGTGCTGCTCAGACCGTGGCACTGGTCCCCCTCCCGCCTTGAGCCACCAGAGCGGCAGAGCAGTGCTGGTGCAGCGTTTCAAAAGGGCCTGGAACTTCAGTTGCTGCCACAGGAGCAGTGACGATGCCTGGAGCCCTCTGAAGTGCTGGGCCCCAGTGCAAATGTGCCCTTTGCCCCCATGCCCCTGTCTGTCAGCTACCAAGGGGCTTAGCCTGGCTGCAGGGTGGGGGGACTGCGACTGTGGGACCTACTTTTGTTCTTCACTCCGTACACGCATCCGGGCAGAGTTCCTCTGGGCAGCATCCAGTGGCTCCCTCAACACCTTCAAGGAGTAGTGGGCACCATCTGGGGCTCTCTGCTCAGTGTCCCTGTCCAGTTCCCATGTTTTGACCCTATGACCTCCACACCTGTCTCTGTTTTCTTTTTGTTTGTCCCACGAAATGCGCTTTTGTGCTGCCAGTACCTCAGATGTAGGCAGCCAGCCCTGGGTGGCTTCCAGTGATGCTTCTTTTCCTTCTCCTTGTTTGTCCATTCATCCAACAGGTATATAAAAGATCCCATACCTGCTATACAGCATTTCACCAGTTAGTGGGTATTCTGTCCTTCTGTCTGTCTGTCTTTCTCACTAGCTAGTCCTTTAACATGGTTTCAAAAGGTGGCCCATGGAAACCTGCTCCATAAATGTATTATTTCAAAGGATCGATTTTGATAACACTGTATTACTGCTAATGAATATTACTGCCTCATTTAAGCGAACTAGCTGCAATGAAGAGGCAGGAACTGGCAAAGACCCAAGAGAAAAGGAAAAAGGGCAAAAATCTCTTGGAAAAAAAATCTTTATCTTTCATTCCACCTACACATGAAGCAGGGGTTGTGCTTCCCAGCTCACGCATATGAATCCGTGCTTGTGTTTCTTGACCTGTGGTGTTAAAAACAGGGGTGAAACTGGAGGTAGCCAGCCATGCTATTTTAAAGCACTAGCTCAGAGCAAGTGAGCACACAGCTAGGCAAGTGGCTGCAAGTGTACACCTAGCATTTGTGGCTCACGTCCTGTGTCACTCCTATGGCAAAGTCAGAGATAAGCACGAAGATGTTCTTAAGGAATTCATTTTCATATCCAGACTGTTAGTTTTACCCGTGTCTATGATGTGTTGAACTTGACGGTCACTGCTGCTCTTGTGGATTTACAGACTAAAGCTTTGTTTTTTAGAACAATGAAAAACAGGAGCAGAGCTAAGAACTTTTATTGAACTCCTAAAAACTCCAATCATCATGGCACTGAAGATCAGGGCTGCCGTGTGGAGGGAAGCAGGGTACACTTAAGCAGGTCCTGGTGGCCCTGGGGGGCGAGCCCAGGCTGCAAATTATGATATGTGTGTGGGAGGGGGCCCATGTTACAAGTTTGTACTTGGCCTGAAAAAATTATTCTTGGGCCCTGTTGAATATAGTGAGTGAAAGAAAGTAATTATTACCTATTAGGTATTACCTATTGTTACCTATTAGGTCTGGTGAAAGCAGAACACTTTGTGTGGATTTTATGAACATTTTGTCCCTTTTTTGTTAGAAAGTTTCAAAATTTGAAAATTTTCACTGGCCCTTTTACCAATCTTACAACTGTCCTGAGTAGTAACATTCACATATGTCCACAGCCACACAATTAAGTCCTTTTAACGCAGCATTTCACATTTTCCATCCGCCAAACCATTTGAAAATCCACCTCTCCCCTTCCTCCGGCCCGGAAACATGTTCTATTTCCCCCCTACATTTAGAAATTGAATGCACAAATGGTTCGTATGCGAGTATGTGGGTGGCCCCTAAAGGTAAATGCTTGTACATATTTTCCGAACCAAAAATGTGCGTCTGCTTAAAAGCAGCATAAATGAGCTTCCACACAGCTCTCCGGAGACCTTTATACAATAGTCTTATTCTTTCTAGCAATGTGTCAAGCCAAGTTCTTGGGGTGAAAGGTGCAAGGAAGGGTTTGAACAGAACAGTTTGGCAGAAGTCTGGAGTGATGGGGAGATGTTCAGTTATGGGAAACGGAGGGTTCTTGATGGTGAATGGTGCAAAGCAGGGAATGGGAGATTAATCTCCTCATGGGATGAGATCAGTCACTGAACATGGAGAAAGTGTGTGGCAAATCCACCCGATTCCAGTGTCTGTGCAATCCATAGCGGGATCCCTTGGGAATGTTTATCTTTCCTCTATTGTTCTTATAACAGTGAAGCACCAAGTCAAACCTCCTTTTTGGGGTCAGACCCTGCTCCACGTGGTCTTTTGTGGTCCGTGGAGATAACCATGGATGTGTTTGGAGAGTGCTCACTGGTCATGTCCCTCTGCAAACAGGATGAAGGAAAGTCTAATTCTTGCGCTAAACATCGAGTCCTTCCATTCTTGATGTGCAGGGGGCAGGGCAGGATTAGGAAAAGGGCCTTTTGGTCTTGCTACAGCTAGCCCAAGCCACCCCATTCTCTGGAACAATAGAAGGCCTCACCTACATTGGAACCACTGTTGTTCTATTGTCTTTGAAACAGGGCAGGATTTAGTGCCCAAGCAATGTGTGAAAACTCTTGCATATGGAAGGCCAGCTCCCTGGAGTCTCCCTGTACAGCTGCACTCAACAGCGATTTGGGGTGGGGCGAGATCATTGCTTCTTCTATGTGCATCCACTGGGCTTTGACACACACGGAAAGGGAGACAACAAGGCTCCACAGGCAGTTATGCCGACTGTGGCTGATATAGAAGCCATAGGATGGCTCCTGGGCCACTCCAGCTTCAGGGTAAAACATAATTGCTGCTTGGGCCCTGAGAAAAGGATTCTCCCCCCTTTATCAGTTTAGAAGGCAGAATGCTACTGTATTATGTCTTATGCTATTGTAGTACCCAGAGGCACTGAGATCTCATCTGGAGCGAGTGAAGTCTCTGCTCTACAGCCGTGGCTCAGAGCCAGCTGGCCTTTAGCTCATGCGATAGAGTACAGGGCTTTAGACCCTATGCTCACAGGTTGTATTCCTGGTGCCTGCAACCTGGGTCTGTCAGCCTTACAACTGGTGCATTGGCTGGGAAGAACTGCTAGAAGGTCTCAGAAGCTTGGGACGTGCTTCTTCGGCCCGGGGAAGCATGTAAGGCACTGAGACTTCATTTGAGGTGAGTGAAGTCTCTGCTCTACAGCCTCAGCTGAGAGCCAGCTGGCCTTTAGGGGTAGAGTGCAGGGCTTTAGACCCTATGCTCGCAGGTTCTGTCCCTGGTGCCAGCAACTTAGATATGTCCGCATTACAATATGTCAGCTTCAGATGAATTTCAATGTTGATAAATGCAAAGTAATGCAGATTAGCAAACACAACCTTAAATAAACATACAAAATGATGGGGCCCACGTTAGCTATTAGCACTCAAAAGAAAGCTCTTGGAGTCATCGTTCTCTGAAATCATCCACTACATGTGCAGCAGCAGCCAAAAAAGCAAACAATGTTAGGAGTCATTTAAAAAGGGATAGATAATAACAGAGAATATCTATTGCCTCTATATAAATCTATGGCTCGCCTGCATTTTGAATACTGTGCACAGATTAGATTACTTCATCTCAAAAGAGATATCTTGGTATTGGAAAAAGTTCAGAAAAGGGTAACAAAGATGATTAGGAGTTTGGAATTGCTGCCTTATGAGAAGAGAAAAGAAAGGCTGAGACTTTTCAGCTTAGGAAAGAGGAGACTGGGGGGTTATGATACGGGTCAAAAAATCATAAATGGTGTGGGGAAAGTAAATAACATTATTTACATGTTCCCATAACACAAGAAATGGGGGAGTGGGGGGAGGGTCACTAGATAAAATGAATAGGTATGAGGTTTAAAACAAACAAACAAACAAACAAAAGCATTTCTTCACACAACACTCAGTCAACCTGTGCAACAGCTTGCCAGAGGACATTGTGAAGACCAGGACTTTAACTGGATTCAAAAAAGAGCTAGGTAAATTCAGGGAGGCTAGGTCCATCAATGGCGATGAGCCAGGATGGGTAGGAAAGGTGTCTCTAGCCTCTGTCAGAAGCTGGAAATGGGTGACAGAGGAGGGATCACTTGATGATTACCTGTCCTGTTCATTCCTCTGGGACACCTGGCACTGGCCACTGTTGGAGGACAGGACACTGGGCTAGATGGACCTTAGGTCTGATCCAGTCTGGCCTTTCTTATGCTCTTAGAACTGTTAGTGACTCAGAGTACAGAGCCACCTGTAATGCTGTCAGGCCAGGTTTGCCAGCCGTAGCTTTGTGGTTTGGTGCTGCAGCAGAATGAACCCTCTGTAGAAGTTAGTTTGTTTGCTTAAGGAATACAGTTCCTCTGTGTGGCTCCGGAGATGGAAAGACAAAACTCAAACTGTTAAAAACCATGAGGTTTTTCAGGCCATAGGAGGCTGGAGTTCCCAGACTTCCCACTTTCAAGTTGTCGTTAAGCATAATTGTTAGTAAATGCTCAGCAATGCCTTTTCAAAGCAAGCGAGTGGAAGGAACTGGGAAGGGAATATTTATGTATTCATCACTGCACTGCACACAAAATGAACAGAGTGAAGAAAGTGGTTTCATAGAAAACACAGCCTCAGTTCACTTTTAACATAAGGGACAGCTTTGGTGAAGCAGTTTCACTGAGGCTTCAAATACGACACATCATCGCACACCAATCTCTATCAAACTACTGGAAACAGTAGGGAGGGGAGTCGGGTTTGATTTAGCAACATGCTGTGCCGCTCCCTCAGCTCCTTCTCATAAACACATCAAAAGCACAGGCAGAAAAACGGGAGTGGAGTAGGGAAGGGGACTTTGCAAGAGGCCTCATAAAGATACAGCCCATTAAACATGCTAGTGGTTGTCAGTAAAAGGCACAACCATCCAATGCCTAGCCAGAGATTTGGAGCGAATGCTGATGCCATTGTGTCCGACAGCGCATCATAAACGTTGTTCCTCCATCACTCATCTGGGCATGGCATAGGCGTTTTGCATCCCCAAATGCAGAAGCAATCCTCGTAGCCCAGAACTCTCGCTGCTCACCCCAATTCGTCGCTCCTTTCTCCAGTCCCACCTCTTCCTGCATTTGTAATCTGCGTAATTTTCAATTCCTCAAGTGCTTCCTGAATGCTGGCCTCCAACTCCAGCTCCGTAATGTCTCCTCCTGTCACCTGGCCATCCCCAGAGTAATGTCATTCCACAGTGGCAAAAGGGGAAATAAACCACAGCTGACACTGTGCCAGAATGTCTTTTAATGGTTTGAGATGGGGCAGGGATGCTCTGCTGTCTCACTCAGAACTTCATGAATGAATGCCTCGCTTCTGAAAGGTGGGAGACTGGAAGCCCTGGAACCTGAAGCCTTTGTTTAACTCACAGGAAAGGTGCAGTAGGGCAAAAGTGAAGGAAACTCCACTAACGTCTCTCAGACCCGATAGTGGAATCAGCTTGAGGGTATAATGAGAAAGGGGTGAAAAGGAGAAATCGTCGGGAATGATATTGCTCAGAAGCTCTGTGATAACTATCAGTGCTGTTCCTTACTATGCAGTCAGTGCCATGCTGCATGGTTCCACAGGGAAGCTGCTGGGCCTCCAGGATGTGATGTGTGGGCAAGGAAAGGCACAGCTGGGCTGAGAGGTAGCTGGGGGCAGAGGGCTGTAAGTAGCTATATAAAAAGAGAATACCTGAGTGGTGTGTTACTCAACTTCTTAGCTCCTTGGGGCAGGGACCATGTCAACCCTTATGTTTGTACTGTGTTTTTTGCAACAGGGCACCAATCCTGACCCAGACCCCTGGGTGATCCTGAAATGTAAATATTAGTCCACAGATAAAGACTCTGCTGATAACAAAGCATTAGCTACAAGAGTGTAGGAAACCCTGTGAACACACTAGCTTGAGCTATAGCATCAGATTTGCTCTACCATTACATCAGCGCTGCTTCCCTGAAGGGAATCTTCCTTGGAGGAATGGAGGGGAGCCTTTGGCCTGTAGACTACACTGCCACCAGTAGTAGCATAGGCCATCAACAACCATTCACGAGCATTGCCTGTCCTGGGTGACTTCTTTCAGTTCTGACCAGGTGTATCCCATCCTTTTAGTGTCTGCCATCAGGTCTCTACAGCAGATGTTTCTTGGGCACCCTGAACTTTCCCTTGTGGGTTCCAAGGTGCAAGTAGGTAAAAGAGCAGTATCAGTGGGTGAGCAACATGACAGGGAAAGAAGGCTGGCTCCACCTGCTGCTATAGAGTCGTTTACTTTGTGAGACTTCTCATACTGAGACAATGAGACTTTTGCCTTTTCCTCCTTCAATTTGTTTAACTTTTGACCTGCGTCAGCTGTCAGACTGGAATGAGTTTAGGCATGTCAGTTTGAGCAGGAATTAAAGCCAAGCCCTGGAGGTGGAAGGGCAGAGCCTTAAAGAGATCACCTTAATTGACTGGGCCCCTTAATCCTGTTCCTGTACATTAATCCAAATGCCTTGAGTTCTTCTTTTTAACCTGCATTTTAAAGTCAAAGGAGTTGTACTTTTACACAACAAAGCTGAGGGAAGAAGGCAAATGTGACCTTAGCCCTTCTAAAGAGCAGGCTTTAAGATCATTTTGAATGTTGGTCTTTATTCCGGTCACTCCCCAGCCGTGTAATAGCTGGAAAGTATCAGCCAGATCCTCCTTAACCTGAAACCTGTCGGTGATGTTTTGCAGAATACCACTGATGTTTGACATTCCATTTGCAGTTTCCATTTATGTTCTCAGTGTCCTGATGACCCAGATACTTGAAACCAACGCAAAGAGAGCACAGTTTAAAGGGAGTTCAATTTGTCATTGAATGGGCCTGGTTGGTTAGGACACCATTTCTCAGAGCACTTTCTTGACACAGTAGCAATTACTGTGTACCTCCTGGTTGCCAGGCTCAGCAGAGAGGCCAAGTTCTGAGTGGGCCATGGAGACAGTGCTCGACCTTATCTGCCAGGGATGAGACAGCTAGGGCACATATTGAATTCAACTGCCCAGGCTTTGTGTTGTGCAGCCACATGAAAAACTTTGGGCTCCTGCAACTTTAAAGAGGCAGATTTCCACCGATACGTATGTACAGACAAACTATCATCCTGCATAATTAAGACGTTGAGTTAACTCTGCAGTAAACAGACCCAACATCTGATTGGCACTCTAGCGGTACGTATTTACTATCATAGAACCACAGAATCCCAGGGCTGGAAGGGACCTCAGGAGATCATTGAGTCCAGCCCTCTGCCCAAAGCAGGATCAACCCCAACTAAATCATCCCAGGCAGGACCTTGTCAAACAGGTGCCCAAACTGGACAGTGGGAAAGTTAATCACCATCTACCAGGGATGAAAATATTAATAAAAATTCTCATAGACTTTAACGCTTCAGGGCACTGATCATGCCTTCATACAAGTGGGTGCAACATTCCTAGCCCAATGGGGTTTATACACACTGGGGGTGCAAGTCAGATGATAGAGCACTGGAGTGGGTACAGGAGGCGTGGCTTCAGACCCAGCTGTGCCACAGATCCGCTGCATCATTTTGGACAAGTTATGTCACCTCTCTGTGCCTAAGTTTTTCCATTGGTAAAAATGGGGCTAAGAAAGATGTGGACCCATCTGTGTAAAGGGCTTTGAGCTCTGCTAATGTGCAGCACTAAGTAAGAGCAAGGCATTATTATTTGTACAGCTCTGTTCCTGACTGCAGCCTCTTAACACTCTTGCAAGATGAGTGCAGTAGGAAGAAAGCGGCAGGAGGAATTCTTCTGACAGGCAGAGTGAAAAAATCTGCCCTCAGTTACAGTGGTGCAACCACCTTGATTGCAGCAGCAACGGCGCTCATGCAAAATAACTGGGAACAAAATTGAGTTCAAATACTTGGGACCAGATCACTTCCCAACCAGGCTGCAGTGCACTGTTCTGCCACTCAGCATCTCCCCTCTCTGCATGTGCACACAGCAAGGGTGCCATTTCCAGAGGGTGGGGGGCAGCCCTGCTTCCCACAACTCTGCTTGCTCTTCTTCCCTTCACCCTCACTATCGGGGTGGAGAGGAAACTATGCAGCTTACATATGTGCCTCTCGCTCCAGGCCAGTGAGGGAAGGGGACAGAGGAATAATTCACACTTTGTCCTCAATCCCTGCTAGTCAGGGGACCAGCAGGCATGGCTACTGTCCCTCTCCCTCCCCCTCCCACCCAAAATGGCACCCTTGGCACACAGCAGAGAGAGTGAGAAATGACAAAACAATTAAACAGGATGCAAGGCCCACAAAGCCCATAAAGCTCATCCAGTACTATCTGGCTCAAACCAAAAACTAAGTGTGTTAAAATGTCATCAAAGTCAGCTTATGCCCTGGTCTCCAAAATCCCTGAGCTTGGCCCAGGTTGGAGAGTGTGCGTGTGCAAAGGTAGCTTTAAGCTATATTTGCACTCCCCAGCCTGGAGTTTAGTCTGGGCCTGTCTGATCTGTTCTCCTTGATAGCTGCTGTGGCTCACGCTGGCTTCCAACAGCCCTGCGGGTCCTTTGTGACACCTTGAGATTGCCAGGTGCCTGGCTATCACAACTGTGCCCCTTTTGCCTGGCCACACACTTGTGTCACCTTCAGGGAACACTGGGTTGACCCTCCTGTGGCCAGCTTCAGGGAGCTTTACCCTGGCGGAGCAGTACGACACTGACCCAACACAGGGAAGTATCTGTTTCCCTTCCGTTATGATCATTTGCAGCTCTAGTAACTACCTGGGAAGGCCAAAGAGTTTTGATACCTTTGGGCCATTACCACCATTCCCTCTAATCTTTTCCATCCATGTGTGGATTTTTTTCACCCATAAAATTTTTAATGTGCACCGGGACATGTGCACCATCAGGAGAAACAAAAAAATGTACTTGTGGGCACTCTGCTAATCAGCTGGGAACCATCTGAATCTTTCCTGAGCAACCGCACAAGCAAGCAGCTTACAGGCACCACTGGCCATTACTATTAATCGTTCAGTGCCACATATATTCATTGTCCTCCACAGACAAACCAAGCGGCTGGTTTCTTTCACAAGGAGCCCACACCGTAAATACAATTTGTCTATAAATGCAGGCAAGCCATCTGTTTTTACATATGATACCAGAGTAAGATTCAGATAAAACCTCAGTCAGAATGATGCTCCAGGTAGAATAGGGCCAATTTATTTAGCCTCATTCTGAGGCCACTCAGATACAGGATCGAACCTGCACCTCAAATATTCCCAAGGTCCAATTCCACAGCAGAGAGAGTAGGCAAGAAACCGTAGCAGATTAAAAAAAAGCTGTAGCGAGTGAGCAGGATTAAAAACAAACACAGGCTCCTTTGAGGGAGAGAGGAACTCTAATGTGGGATGGGGGAGGTGAAATCATGGCCTTGTTAGTCAATGGGAGTTCTGCTATTAGCATGGCTGGTGACAGACTTTGACAGTACCTGGGCAAGGTATGTGTGTTGAGCAGGGGGTCCTCAGCTTCAGATCCCTGGAATGGGTGGGGCCTCAGAGAGAAGGGCAAAGGCTGGGGTGCCTAGCCTCTCTCCCCCATAAGGCTTCAACTGCTGCCACAGTAGGGATGGTGGTGGCCTGAAGCCCCTGGGGTCTTTTAAATCCCCAGGTGCTGATGCAGCTGGCTTCTCCACTCCCATCCCTGCACCAGTTGGTAGCACTGGTTCTTTGCATCAGTGAAGCCAGCATTTCACCCGGTGCACATAATCACATGCACAGGGCTTGTGGGAGCCAAACTTCTGAAGTCTGTCTTCTATTTCACTGTATAGCCAGCAATTAATGCTGCACATCCAATAGCCCAGGCTTCTGTTTAGCTGGGAAATATTATTTTAAACTGAGTGACTCACACTAGGAAAAATATGATTTCAAATTACCTAGGAAAAAAACAGGGTTCATGAACTTGAACTGATTTTGTGAATCCTGTGAAAACACACAATCATCTGAGAGTCATAAACCCTCAAATTCCACAAGGGCTTGGTATTGTTGGGCCAGAAGTCCAAATTTGTCATCACATTGAGTCCTGTATGGCTAGTGACAATGATGCTCCTTTTCTCCCCACCTGGCTAGAAATAGAGCCCTGACCCTCAAATGCTGGAAGCAAAGATATTTGGGCAGCAGAAGTGGGAGTTGAGAGGGACTGTCCTTTTGAAGTACAGTCATCAGCTAACTGAGGCTTTGGATAAGAGAAGGACTTCTTGCAATCAGACGCCTGAGTGGACTGTCAAAGAAATCTCCAAACACTTGACTTGTCACCGATGGTATCGCACTGGAGATAAAATAGGAGCCTGGTGAGAAGTGAAACAGGAGCTATTAACTCTCCTGCACCTGGAAAATGCAGGGTGCAGACCACAGAATGAGAAGAGAGGGGATATTTTCTTCCCACTGTCCAGTGAACAGGCCTGCCTCTGGGGGTGGGGTAGGGGGGAAGGAGGCAGTTGCTCCAGGGCCTGGTGTTTCAAAGGGGTCTGGAGCTCTGGCCACTGCTACTTTGGCAGCGGTAGCGGTTGGAGCTCTGGACCCCCTTAAAGTGCTGTGGCAGTACTACTGTACTGATTTGCATGGCTGAGGGGGGGTGCAACACTGTGTTCTCAGTGGCGCTAAGGGCTGACTGCCTTAGGCACTGCCTCTTCCAGGCTTGGCCCCACCCCTACCGGGGGAGTGGAGCCTGGCCCCCCTCCCACTTTGCTCTAGGGCCTGTGGTGGCTGTCAGAGAGAAAATAACGCCCTGCCCACCTACAGGACAGGAGAGTATTAACAAACTGCTGGGGCTGTAGTGGCAAAAGGGGGGTTCCTTAGCTGCAGAGTGGGGCAAATGCGCAATAGGTCTCACCCAGCATTTGTCCAGGTAAAACTGAAAATTCACCTTTACAGGAGCCACAGCCCTTTTTAGCAGCATCCCATGAACAATAATGATACAGTCTGGGATAGTGCATGATAATGGAGCTGGGGGTGTTCTTTGTCCATAAGAACATCCATGGAGAATGAAAGGCTCTATATGCTTGAGGGAATATATATACTTCCCAGACCATTCAAACAAGAAATGTTTGCAGTCCCATCTTGCACATCTTTCACTTCCTTCCTCTGCCTGCTTACAAAAATTTCAGTCCCCCGCTGAAACAATGCCTCCATTGAGTCATTTGCCTTTACTGGGACTTCTGCAGCAACCCGGTGAAATGATGTGCGCATCACAGTTGTTGGAATCTATTTTAACAGGGCTCTGCCTTTATTGATACTTAAGCTGATTTCTCACATACATTGAGCTTCTGTGGTGTCAGCAAAATCCTTCTTCCACTTACTCCGCTAAGCTTTTGTTGCTTCCTCTACTAGTTCAAAGAAAATGTAGTGAACCAAATTCTACCTTTTGTTACATGTGTATGAGACCAGAATTTGATCTAACCTGGGTAGTTAAGGTAAATTAAATGTCACAGCAGGGTGAAACTCCATATATGTTAGCTGTTCCCCCTTTACTTGTTAAGCTACAGTAACTTTCTGCCTGTTCCCCCAATTTCTAATACCTGTATATCTTATCAACATAGTGCTGAGATGTCTAGCTCTGAGGGGTGAACTTTGTTTTATTACTTGTATGACATTCCTCAAAGAAGGGGACTTTGACCTTCTTAAATTCCTGCTGGAGATTAAATACCAAAACCAGCAGTCCACCAGGGAGTTAATAGATAGCTTCAGTACACACAGCAGGCCCTCACAAGGAGGTCAGGTTATTAACACGCTGGGAAATGTAGATTGTATCTCCTTATACAGGATATAAGTTGCATTCTCGACCAGCTCCTGACAATGGTGCTCAGAAAGCCACGTTACAGAGTGAAGCATGCTGGCTGTCAGCAGATCTCCAGATTTTGCTTGTTTGCTGAGCAGACAAACTAGAGGCTTTCATAGTAAATTTAATGTGTAAAATAAAGTTATCTTCTGAGGCAAGCTTTGCCTTCTCTACTATAGTCAGTGAGTTCCATGTGGTTGTTATTTTTAATTCATCAGAGAGCATTGCCTATGGGCTTAATTATCTACTCAGAAGCTAATCACTATCATGCAAAGCTGGACAGTAGTAATAAAATCTTTGGTTAATATTCAAATTTTTAAGTTAATTCATTTCAGCCATGTTTTCAAATTGTATGTGCTGACTTTCTGCCAACATTTGGCTGATCATATTTGGTTATCATTAAAGTTAGTTAAAAAAAGTTAAGCTTGCAACCATGAATATTTCTGAAATACAAATGTTTGAAGTTAGCTTTTTGTGGGTTTTTGCACCAGAAACCAGATTAAAAGAGTTATGCTCACCTAGCTAGGCTCAAGAAATAAGATCCTGTGATCAGAGTTGATCAAGTATATTAAAATGTTTTGTATTTGAACAAAAATCAGGAAAGTTAGATATTTTTTCCAGCTTCTCCCTTATGTTTGATTTGCTATAAATAAATCTATCTAAATTTTTTCATATTTCAAGAATTCACATTTTGAAGAAAGGGAGGAGTGCAATTCACAAAATGTTCTTTTTCTTTAAGCTAGGTTTTTATGACTTATGTAACTGATCACAACTAACCATCCCTCCTCACATTTCTAAGATGCAAGGAAGTGAAATGTATGAAAAATGAATACATTGAAATACATTAATTGTTTTGGCTACTGTTACAAGAAACAAAACAGCCACCCCACAGCAGTGGTCCACACATCTGTTCTGCTTCCAGATTTCCACAGTTGCAAGAGACCTTACCGTGTTCAATCAGAAATGAAAAATGCATTAATATTAGCAAGAAATGACTCCTAAGAGGACTAGCATTTGGGTTTGGTTTGGATAAATATGGGTAACATATGCAGGCCTTTGAGGGATACAAAGTGTGTCTGAAGAGCTCACAAAGACAAGTTTTCTTGGGAGCTTCCCTGCCTTTCTGGCTGGGCTGAAAATACTGTAACATCAGGTTCTCTTAAATCACTTCAGCACTCCAGCTTCATTTCCTTATCAAAACTCAGAGTCAGTAGGGCAAAGATGCAAGAAAAAGAAAGAAACCTAATAAATGTACATTGATGGGAATTCCTATAGAAGTACAATGATCTCGAAGCACTTTCACAATCTAACTCATAATGAAACCTCACAATATCCCTATGAAGTAGCTGTTACTAATCCTTTTTTCCAGATGAGGCAACTGAGGCACCAAGTAGTTTATGGGCCTGTTTACTTCCCAAAGCTCTGCACACATGTACATCTCGGCTGCATCTACTCTAGCAAGTTATTTCAAAAGATTTTTCGAAAGACGGGGGCTCTTTCAAAAGATCCCGCAGAGTGTCTACCCACAAAAAGCGTTCTTTTGAAAGTAAATGGAAAGAATGTGATGCTTCTTTCAAAATCACTCTTCCTTTCCCCTTTCAGGAGGAGTGTCACATTTTGAAAACTTCTTTCAAAAGAAGTGTAGACACTTCGCAGGGCCCCTTTTTTTCCAAAGAGCAGTCCTCATGGGGCCTGATTTTTTGATACCCAGCCTGTTCTTTCGAAAGAGTGGGGTCTCTGTGGACACTCTCTTTTGAAAGAGGAGATGACTTTTTTGTGTGTGGACGCGCTCTTTCAAAAGAAGTTCTTTTGGAAGGAATCTTCTAGAAGGGCTTCTTTCAAAAGATCTCTGTACTGCAGCCGTAGCTATCAGTACCTAACAAAGGGTCACTCTACAGTGCAGCTTAGAAGAAGTCAGTCAGCGAGCCATATGAAATCAGAGACCAGAGGGAACAGGAGCCCATCATACCTGACCACAATACGCTATTTGAAAGTAATATCCCCACCCAAGTAAATCAATTGGATTTACAGTAAACTCTTTTGTATCCAAGTGGCCCCAGGACTGGGAGGCTGTCAGATACTCAGATATTCTGGATAATAGAGAGGTATTCATAACACTGCATAACACTAAAGAAAAACAAGGTTAGATATTAAGAAACAAACAAAAATGTATGCAGAGTTCTTTATTTACCAGCATCAGTAGTATTGAACACTGTAATCTTATACTGTATTTGCTGTATTTATTTGTGTTTACTTTCACTATACTATACTTACGGAAAATGTAACTAAAATTTACTCATGGTTAAAATGCCAGTTATTGGAGAGTTCCAGATGATAGAATGCCAGATATGAAAGAGTTCACTGTATTAAATTAAACTCAGTAACTAATTTCAGCAAAGATACTCCCTTCTTTATTGAGTCTAAGTTCTAAATGTAAGAACTTCTGCCTGAAATCTCACCTGAGCTGACCCTAAGCTGCTCTGTGAATCCTAAATGCTAAACTTGCCTGAGCTCTTAGGGACACAAGATCAGCTTCAGGCTTGACCACCTGAAAGCGTTCAGTCAGCTGTTGTACTGAATTGTACTGAGCTGAGTGAGTGGGCCCATGTTACCCACCATGGAGGAGTATAATCTTTGCCCCTTGCTAGAGACACCTTGCATTGATTCAAATAGAGAGACTGGATAGAAATAACTACTCACGCCGCTGCTGCATCTCTACAGTTTGCTGGGTTTCCCCTCTCTGGCTTCTTTACGCACTCCACGGTATCCCCCAACTCTGAAATCCCACCCCCAACCCCCAGCTCTGCAGCTCCTCCACTGCTGATCATTATTAGGGACTGCGGAGCTGGATGGGGACAGCAGTGATATTTGGGAGAATAGGACTGTGGGTGGGAGCGGAGGGGAAGCCTGTGAGGAAACCGGAAAGGGGCAGAGACTGTAGACTTTGACTTGCTTTTGTTTCAGCCCTCTCCACCATCCCATGATACTTCCTCCCATAGCTTCCTTACTCCACCCCTACCCCGACACCAATCAGCCACTCAAACCAGGGCTGCAAAGGCGGGTAACACAAACCAGCACCACCTAACTTCTGCGGGACATTTTGACCACATCCGAATGAGATGCTGCAGTACTGCCTGGATCACACCAGGTGGTGCTGGGCCAGGGTCTGACTAGGGGCACTCACCACCAAGACTCCAGTTTTTCCCATGCACGTGTGGAAAGGATTTTGTTACGTGTACCCATAGGGGGGTGATATATGATGCATCACCTCTGCATTAGTGCCCTTAACAAACTTTATGTGGCGGGGGGGTGAGAGGTGAGGAGGGAGAGAGGGAGGGGAGTTAGGGCTGGGGCAGAAGGGTGGGGTGTAGGAGGGAGTGAGGGCTTTGACTGCAGGGGGGAGGGCACGGGCGTGGGACCAGGATGAGGGGCTTGGGATGCATGCTGCCTGGGGGCTGCAGTGGATAGCAGAGTCCCCCCGAGTTTTCTGTCCCCATAGCAGCCCACGTGAGACAGGCACCTCTCCGTGCTGTGACAGGTCGGGGCTGGGGAAGAGGCACCTCTGCCCTCCGTGACAGGTCAAGGGTTGGGGAGAGTTGTCTCACCACACAGCAGCCCCGAGCTCCCTGCCTGACCCTCGACAGGCTTCTGTGCTGTTGAACAACTCAGAGGGATCATAGCTTCCCCCTGCACCATCAGATGACCTCACATGGTGTCCCTCAGCAAGTACTTCTCCTGGTTCCACAGAAAACTCAAGGCAAAGAGACCCTCCCCTCAGGCAGGAGGGCGAAGGCCTCTTCGTTCTGAGGTAAGTAAAAGATATGCCAGAATACAGGCAGGAATCAGGCCACGTGCAATCGGGAGCCGGGGGGTGGTGTGGGTCCCTCACTAGCTTTCTTCTTTGCCTATGGCTTCAATCAATGTTGTCAGCCAAGACTGATGACAGACTTCACCGGGTCCTGGGCTTTGGGCCCCTGGAAGGGGTGGGGCTTTGTGCAAAAGGGGCAGGGCTGGAGGTAGCCTTCCCTCTCCAGCCCTCAGCATCACTTGGACCATGACGTGCAGCACTTCGGCAGTGATTCAAAGGGCCCTGGGCTCCGCCTGCTGCTGCAGCTGCTGGAACCCCAGGCCCTTTTAAGTCACTGGGCCTCAGTTGCCCTCTTTATCCCCTTGCCCCCCACCCACCATACCCTGCTGTCATCAGCCCTGTTGTCAGCAGTGCTGGAATATCTATCAGTTCACCCCTGAGTAGCCCTGCCCTGGGCTGTGCTCAGGCCCCTGGGCAGTTTGCTCTGACCCACCACCTCTTTCAGACATGGACACGCTGGGAGATTGGGATAGGAAATTGGTCAGTGTGTTCCTGGTGAAATCACCAGTTCAGGGGCAGATGGGCCAGAGTTCCACTTCATCCCAGCTCATGCGTAGTCTCCCTCTCAGCGTTTGACTTTTCTGGTACACGTGTTCTGGAGAACAGGTGCTTCCGTGGCTGGCGCCTGTGAAGGGAGGCAATGGAAGCACTGGATGTTTTATCCCATCCCTTTTACCCAGGAGTGGGTGCAGTCTAATCCCAGACCATGCTTACCCTCTGCAATAAGTCCATGAAACCGTGCTCTATAAAACACCTTTCAGTCATTGGGCCAAATGCATCCCTCATGTAACTCTGGTGGTTTCCATCCTAAAAGAACTTTAATTGTCTGCAAGATACCAGATGACGCTCAATGTGCCTAAACATATCATCATGATCCCATTTTCTAACTGTACTCCTGCCCTCCTTTTGCTCCTGAGAGCAGAGAGTGAGGCATGAGCTCACAGGCTGGACCCAGGAATGGAAGGCAGTAGCTGTTGACTTTCGAACCTTTCTCTGATACTGACTCTTTCAGGTGCCTGTGGCATATTGCCAGGACCTCTGGGCCTCAATTTTCGATCTAACAAACGAGGTAAGAGCCATTACCTGCCTCCCAGGGTGTTGTGAAGATAAATTAAGGTTTTCAGGCTTCTTTGGTATTAATCAGTTAATGTTTGGTGATTTATTCCATTCCCTGGGTCTAATTCAGTGTGGAAGGTACAGACAGCTCCAGGCTGAATCAAAATCATGCCAAAAAGGAACTAGCTTTTCCTCCCTCCTTCAGAGCTGCCAGTTGAAGGGACATATTTAACAGGTTGCTTGGTATGGGTTTCTGTGTGACTTGGCTATGAAACAGCCCGTGAGGGGTTCTGTCAGTACTTCTTCCTGGTGGTTAGCATTGAGTAACGAATACTGGTTTGTGTGGAATCTGCTTTTGGCTTGGCACAGCATCGCTGCTGGGATGACAAGTACCACTCCCCAGGACCTGGGTTCTCCCAGTGGTGGACATAACCTGCTGTGTCCTCCTCATGCAGCTAATATTTCCTGGGCACATTTGTGACTTTCTCCCACACCTTCTTTCTTCTTTGTCCTGCATCTGAGTCCTTATTGTTTTAGGTCTGGCTTTTGAGGGCCACTGGCTGACAGAGAACTTGGTAGTTATGAAGAGTCACTTGGAAGCAGCCATAAAGGGGCTATAGATCCCATAAAGGAGACAAAAGTACTGTAACTGGAAGAAAGCATAAATCCTTGGCAGGAGTTCTACTCTTCTTACCGTGCTGTCAGCTATGATTTCTCTTCCTGTTTCATTTTAATACTGTTGCATCTTCAGTGCTCTAACACTGTGGAACAGCTGGGTCATTCTTCAGTTTTGGAAACTGTAACACGAGATGAATTCAAAGTGCCTCCTCGGGACATTGTCGCTGTACAGCGGCACTTTGTTCATCTTTGTGGTGGAGCCATTAGATTCTCAAAGTCCACATCAAAATCCGAATTCTGAAATGATTCGCATCTCATCAGCATTTCCCCCACCCCCTCTCCAGGCACAGAATGTTTCTATTGTACAGAGGCTGTTTTTCTGGGGAAGTGGCAGGGATTTCAATATCATAAAGGCTGAAGCCAGGCTTTGATATCCTGTCAGCAAAAGCTGAATACTGTAATTTTAAGCAATTTTCTAAAAGCTTCCCTTCCTCCCTCCCCCATAGGTTTTTTTTTTTCCCTCATGAGCTGCTCTGCCACTTCTTTCGCATGATGCTCTCACAACAAATTAATGTAGTGCTGTTGATGAGAGACAGTGAGTTACTGTGAGCATAGACTCTCCCGTCGCCCTTTGCTATTACACCCTGGCAACTTCAAAGGTCTAGTCATCCTGTTTCCATCTTCCCGTGGGTCCGCAAGGCCTGACTCAATGGCACAGTTCAAAAGTGCAGGCTCAGAGGGCTGGCGACAGCAGCCCCACCCCTGCAGTGCTCTATCACATTAGACTTAGTGACAAGATCTGACGGACTTGGTCAGTACGACAGAATTTTCCCCTTCTCCTTCCAAGATTAATTATTGTGCTGGGAGGATAGTGCTTTCCCCTTTTCACTCTGAACTAAGGCAGCTCTTTGTGCAGAGTTACCCCCACCCCACCCCCTTTTTTTTTTTTGTACAAATATTTAATCTTTTCCAATCTGCCCTCCGCACCGCCTGGCAGTTCCTGTGGCTAGAACCACGCTGTTTGTTTTAGCTTGTAACAGGACGCTGTTCTGAAAAGTGATGCAAAATTCAGATTAGTGTATGAATTTAGGCTTTATTTTGCATGAGGGGTTTTCAAGGCAGCGATAGATTTTTTGGAAGGCAAAAAAAAAAAAAAAAAAAAAAAAAACCAACCTTTTCTTCTTCAGAAAGATGATTTAGCCTTGCCGGGGGAAGGGTACTTGTAGAAAAGGCTCAAGTTGTGCTGAGTAACTTTCAAACAACTGTGCTCAGAAATGTGGTGCTGTGGTGACAAACTTTGCTGTGCTTTTGTTATTGTTGGACCTTGCAGCTCTTTGGGAGGGAGAAAGGTGAAAAGAAGAGTGAGTGATTAGGAAACCAAACTTCTTTGATCCCTTCCCAGCGGCGCAACTTGCTCCCTGCATGAGTGTTGGAGATTCTTTGGAGCCAGAATTTTGGATCTTGGGTCCCTACAGTTAGACGCTCAAAATTGTGACCGCTTTGTGTAGCACTGAGCACCTGCAGCTCCTAGTGACACAAATAGGAAGTGCAGCATCTTTTAAATGAGTCCTCTTCTGGCAATAAAGCCTAGCGTTAAAGGCAGTGCTTTCTTTGTGACAATAGGTGCCAACCCCACAGCAGCACAGGGCCGGGAGCTGGATCCCTTGCTGCCCCTGTGACAGAGCAGGGCTGGGAGGCAGAGACCTCCACCACCAGGCTGGCACTCCAACAAAACCCCGTGGGGGAGGCAGAGAGGTAAGGAGCCATACCAGCTCCTCTTTTTCTCGCACACACACACACACCACATTGCTCAAAGATATTTAAGTGTCTAGCTGATTGATTTCAATGGGAATCAGGTATGTAAATGCTTTTGATGGTCTGGGCCAAGGCATCTAACCTCATGAGCCCAAGTGACAATCTCAGCCTTACATGTATTTGTGCCTCAGCTTACTAATTTTAAAGTGAGTAAAACAATAATAAAACCTTGTCTGAATATGATGCTGAACCAGTAGGATTCTTTTTCAGCTGACAACAGATGTAGTGTTACTTTACACATGCAACCAGGAAGCGTTGAACCAAGATGTGGTGCCAGGGATTCCTCCTCAGACCTTCTGTTTAGGGTAATGGCAATTTCTTCTTCTCTTTCTCTTCTGTGCAGTATGAGGAGGGCAGGAGGTGATCCAACAGGACTGCAGAAGTTCACATCTATCTTACAGGTGGTTGTTCTGTATTTCAAGGTGGTGACTTGGTATAATGGAACACACTAAATCTTGCTTGGGCTGCATCTGTTCTGGTCAATTTAGGAGGTATAATTTGCCACTCTGAAGCTCCATTGTCACTAGCTGTACCTGGATCATTTAATGTAGCCTGGGCACTGCGTTAGCCACCATTCTCTCTAGAATCAGAAGAGTTGCCATGTTAGTCTGGATCTGCAAAAACAACGAGAGCTCCTGTGGCACCTTGTAGACTAACAGATATATTGGAGAATAAGCTTTGTGGCAAAGACCCACTTCTCTTTGCCCACAAAAGCTTATGCTCCAGTACATCTGTTAGTCTATAAGGTGCCCCAGGACTTTGTTCGTTCTGTCCAGATCAGATCTGAGGAGTTAATATTCTAGTGTGTGGTCCATGGTAGCATTCCCATTATTGATGCTACTGGTGGAGATATATCCCTGGTGGGAAAACATAGAGGGGAAAGGATGGTGTAGACACAGCCCACAAGTAAAGTTTACTAAAACAAACTGATCACTAAGCAGGCTTGTCTGTAAGTTTCTAGGAGGGTGATGGTGAGGGGGTACGTTACTTGTCCTGCATACACCTGGCTGCATAAAATAACATCAACTGCATGACACAAGCGTTAGCCAGACTGAAATTGTTACTGTGTTGTGCTGCTTCGGAAAGGAATTTGGTGCCTGTGGCCTTGGAGAGAAACTTCTCCTAAGACAGGTATGTGCCCTCTTCCTCTGACACAAGGGCTACGTCAACACGTGTATGCTACATCAAAATAGCTTATTTCGATGTAGCGACATCGAAATAAGCTATTTTGATGAATAACGTTTACACGTCCTCCAGGGCTGGTGCCGTCGATGTTCAACGTCGACGTTGGGCAGCACCACATTGAAGTAGGCGCTGCCGGGGTGCGTCTATACGCCAAAGTAGTACACATCGAAATAAGGGTGCCAGGAACAGCTGCAGACAGGGTCACAGGGCGGACTAGCACTTCCAGGGCAACAGCTAGCCACTCCCTTAAAGGGCCCCTCCCAGACACACTCAGCCTGCACAGCACGCAGTTTGCAGAGCCATAGGCACGCACACCTCAGCGACGCAGTTATGGGCCCCCAGTAGCAGCAGCAGCAGCCAGAGGTCCACCCAGCCACCCCTGCAGGAGCAGTGCTCGCCCTGCTCGATGCCATGCAGGAGGCAGCTGATCACATTCTAGCCACAGAAGAGGAGCTGCCCCCAGGGGAGGAGGAAGCAACCCCAGACACTGCAGCACCCTGCCCCCCTCCCCCTGCCGCACACACCGCTGGCTGTGGAACTACCCCAAGAGCACCGACTGGTGGGAGCGGCTCGTGCTCGGCGAGTGGGATGACAACCACTGGCTCCAGAACTTTCGTATGAGCCAGCAGACATTCCTGGAGCTCTGCCAGTGGCTCACCCCTGCACTGAGGCACCAGGACACTGCCATGCGGCGTGCCCTCAGCGTGGAGAAACAGGTCGGCATCACTGTCTGGAAGCTGGCCACTCCAGACAGCTACCGATCCATGGGGCAGCAGTTTGGCATCGGCAAGGCCACCGTTGGGGCTGTCCTCATGGAGGTAAGAAGACCCACAGGGAGGGGGAGGGAACCCTGGGAGGGGAGGGGAGCCCTGGGGGTGGAGGGGAGCCCTGGTAGGGGAGGCCCAGACACACCCTGCACACCCCTCCTCATTGGTGCTCTCCCATGTCCTTCTCCTGCAGGTCGTCCGCGCCATCAACGCCCTGCTCCTCCACAGGCTCGTGCGGCCTGGGGAGCCGGATGCCGCCATCGTGGGGTTTGCCACCCTGGGGTTCCCAAATTGTTTGGGGCTCTGGATGGGACCCATATCCCCATCCGTGCCCTGGAGCACAGCGGAGGACACTTCTTGAACAGGAACGGCTACCATTCAGTGGTCCTCCAGGCCTTGGTGGACAGCCGGGGCCGCTTCCTGGACATATATGTTGACTGCCCTGGCAGCACCCAAGACGCCCAGGTATTCCGGAATTCAGGCCTGTGCCGCCAGCTGGAGGCGGGGACCTACATCCCCCAGCGGGAGAGCCCTGTGGGGGACACCACCATGCCCCTCTGCATCATCGCAGATGCAGCGTTCCAGCCCTGGCTCATGCACCGTTACATGGGCCATCTGTCAGCCAGCCAGGAGCGCTTGAACATGCGCCTGAACCACGCGTGCCAGGTGGTTGAGCGCACATTTGGCCGCCTCAAAGGGCGCTGGAGGTGTCTCCTCACCCGCCTTGATGCGGGCCCCACCAACATCCCCCAGATTGCGGGCGCATGCAGCGCCCTCCACAACCTTGTCGAGAGCAAGGGGGAGGCATTCTTTCAGGGCTGGGCTGTGGAGGCTGGCAGGGCCGATGTGCAGCCACCTGCTGCCCCCAGTTGCCAGGTGGACCCCGAGGGGATCTGGGTCCAGGATGCCCTGCGGGCCCATTTCGACGAGGCCATGGGGTGAACGCTGGCAGGCCCCCTCCACTGTACCCCCCCATCCTCCACAACACTCCCTGCCCCTACACCCACACAACAGAGCACCCAAGAGCACCCCCCCCCACTTTTCTTGCAAATAAAAATAGACCTGTTGTTCGTGAAACCACCAAACGTTGAATTCTTCTTATTATATTATTTACAACAAACATAAATATTATATATATTATAATGATAAGCAAAAAAAAGGGGAAGACAAGGAAGGGGAGAACTATTTACATGGGGGGGCAGGTATCATAATGTAACGGGTCTAATACAAACGATATACAAAACACAAGTAAAAGGGGATATGTACAAAGGGGGGGGGCATGTCCTGGGCCCCGCAGCCCCTAATGTCCAGCACCGGGGGTGGGCGGCCGCAACCCGCACCTCGGCCTCAGCCCTGGCCGGAGCTGGCTGGGGGCCAGGCGGACCGGCAGATATGGCTGGCGGGTGTCAGCAGGCCCCCGGTCCCCCTCGGCGGATGGTCCCTCGGTGGCGGACGGTGGTGGGACGGCAGGTGGAGCAGCGGGTGGAGCGGCGGGTGGAGCAGGCCGGGCGGGCAGAGTGGCGGCCGGTGCAGCCTGGGGGACCAGGTAGTCCGCGATGCGCTCAAATGTGCGCATAAAGGCCCCCCCATGCCTCCTGGCGCCAGGCTAGTGCCCGCTCCTGCAGATGGAGCCGCCACTCCTCCACCCTCAGGCGCTGCTCTGAGACCTCCAGCTGCCGCTGGAGGATCGCCAGCAGCTGGGGGTCCATTGCCGTCCTTGGATGGTGCTGGGTCCGCTGTCGTCCCCGCCCTGGGGCTGGTCGGTGCTCTGCCAAGGGGCTGGCCTGGAGTGATGGCCCCGGTGGGCTCTCCAGGACCACTTACACCTCGCTGGCGCTCTCCGGTCCCTCTGATGGTGCAGCTGCGGAACACGGGGGGGGAAGAAGAGTGGAGACAGCCGTTAGTGTGGTTCCCAAGCCGTGGCCCTTGTGCCCCCACCTCTCTGCTGCTGGTTCCCCATCCCCATCCCTGGGAGATGCTGCTGTTGCTGATGGGTGTCCCACCCCCTCCCCCCGGGGGACCCTAGGTTCCGCTCCCCCCATCCCCAGGGATGGGGCATGGCACTCTTGTGCTGGGGGAGGCAGGGGCTGATGCATTCTTCTGAGGGACATGCCACTGCTGTCCTCAGGGCCATGGTCAGCTGGGCATGTGGAGGGCCCTGGTCATGTCTGTTGCCCCCACCCCTCAACCCCGGGGGTGTGCACCGGGGGGGTACATACCTGACAGTCCACTCCCACGGTCGGGGCACATCTGGTGGGCGGACGCCCTGCTGGAGCTCCGGGATGGCAGGACGATCCGGAACCCCCCATCGCTGGAGGAGGATCCCCCCTCCTCCTCCTCCTCCGGTGTCCCAGGGGTGGGCTCCTGGGGGGGCCACTGGGGTGCAGAGCTTACCTCCAGGGCGGCCTCCGCCTCTGGGGCCTGCTGGAGCTCGTTGGCCGAGGTGTTAAGAGTGGCCAGAGGGGAAGAGGTGTGCCAGGGGCCCAGGATGGCCCTGAGCTCCCTGTAAAAGGGGCAAGTGATGGGGGCGGCCCCAGATCGGCTGGCCGCATCCCGGGCCTGGGTGTAACCCTGCCACAGCTCCTTAACCTTACTCCTGACGCAGTCACGAGTGTGGGCAGGGTGACCCCGGGTGGCCAGGCCCTCGGCCAGCCGAGGGAACGCATCTGCGTTCCGCCTCTTGCTCCCCATTACCTGGAGCACCTCCTCCTCACTCCAGAGCCCCAGCAGGTCCCGGAGCCAGCTGCCTCTTCCCCAGCTGGCTGCCATCCTGGGAGCCTTGGCTCCCCTTGGGGGGGGGTGCTCTGGGGACGCTTGGGGGGCTGGCTGGCTGCCATCGCTGTGGGGGGACATGGACTGCGGCTGCTGTGAGATGTGCAGGCTGGTCGCGTGGCTGTGCTGCCGCCTGCACACTCTCTCAGCTTCCTGCACAGGAAGGCAGGGGTTGGGGACATTTAAGGGGCAGCTGCACGCGGCGACCATTGAGCTCAGGGGTTGGAGAGAGTGTCTCTCAACCCCTCAGCTGATGGCCGCCATGGTGGACCCTGCTATTTCGATGTTGAGGGACGCGCATTGGCTACACATGCCCTACTTCGACGTTGAACGTCGAAGTAGGGTGCTATTCCCATCCCTTCATGAGGATAGCAACTTCAATGTCTCACCGCCTTACGTCGATGTCAACTTCGAAATAGCGCCCGCCATGTGCAGCCATGGTGGGCGCTATTTCAAAGTTGGCGCAGCTACTTCGAAGTAGCCAGCACGTGTAGACGTGGCTAAAGTGTGCAGTATTAACATTCGTTGGAACTAAGTACTGTAAAGTTATAAAGGATGACTACAAACACATATCGAAAGTAAAGTCTAACATACTGAATGCTGGTGAAAATGAGGTTGGTTCAGAAACTGAAATAGGAAAAGAACAAGTTAAAAATTACTTAGACAAGTTATATGTCTTCAAGTCACCAGGGCCTGCTGAAACATATGCTAGAAGGCTTAGGGAGCTGATTGAGGAGATAGCTGAGCTATTAGCTATTATCTATGAAAAGTCATGGAAGATGGGAGAGATTCCATGAGCATGGGAAAAAGCAAATATATTGCCCATTAATAAAAGGTAAATAAGGACAACCCAGGGAATTACAGACCAGTTAGCTTAACTTCTGTGCCAGGAAAAATAATGGAGCAAATAATTAAGGAATCCATTTGCAAACACCTAGAAGATAAAAGATAAGTAACAGTCAGCATGGATTTGTAAAAAAACAAATCATGTCAAACTAAACTGACAGCTTCCTTTTATAGGAGAACAAGCCCTGTAGATAAGAGGAAAGTGGTAGACATGGTACACCTAGACTTTAGTGAAGTATTTCATGAAGTGTTGTGTGACCATCTCATTAATAAACTCGGGAACTACTACACAGACCCTTGATTTCAGAAGAGCAGACTTTGACTCCCTAAGAGACCAGATGAGCAGGATCCCTTGGGAAACGAAGATGAAGAGGAAAAGAGTTGAAGAGAACTGGAAGTATTTTAAAAAAGTCTTACTAAAGGCACAGGAACAAACAATCCCGCTGCATAGTAAGAAATGCAAACATGGTAGGCAACCAGCTTGGCTTAACAGGGAAATCCTTAGTCAGCCTAAATTCAAAAAGGATGCATACAAGAAATGGAAACGTGGACAGTTGACTAAGGAGGAGTATAAACATACGGCTGGAGAATGCCAGGCAGTAATCAGGAAAACGAAAGCACAATTGGAACTGCAGCTGGCAAGGGATGTGAAGAGTAACAAGAAAGGTTTCTACAGGCATGTGAACAATAAACGGGTTATCAGAGAAGGTATGGGGCCATTACTGGATGAGGGAGGTAGCCTAGTGACAGGTGATGCAGGAAAAGCTGAAATACTCAATGCTTTTTTTGCTTCAGTCTTCACGGACAAAGTCAACTTCCCCATTATGGTCCTAGATGATACAGTATGGGAAGGTGGAAGGCAGCCATCTGTGGGGAAGGAACAAGTTCTGAGCTATCTAGAAAAACTAGATGTGCACAAGTCCATAGGTCTGGATTTAATGCACCCCAGGGTACTGAGGGAATTGGCAGAGGTCATTGCCAAACCTTTGGCCATTATCCTTGAAGACACTTGGAGATCGGGGGAGATACCAGATGACTGGAAGAAGGCAAACGTAGTGCCCATCTTTAAAAAAGGAAAGAAGGACAATCCAGGGAACTATAGACCCGTTAGCCTTACCTCAATCCCTCGGAAAATAATGGAGGGAATCCTCAAGGAATCCATTCTGGAGCACTTGGAAGAGGGGAAAGTGATCAAAAGTAGCCAACATGGATTCACCAGGGGCAAGTCCTGCCTGACCAATCTGATTAGCTTCTATGGTGAGGTAACAAGCTCTGTGGACATGGGGAAGTCAATGGATGTGATATACCTTGACTTCAGCAAGGCTTTTGATACAGTTTCCCACAACATTCTTGTCCATAAATTAAGGAAATATGGATTGGATCCTTGGACTATAAGATGGATAGAAAGCTGGCTTGATGGTCGGGCCCAATGGGTAGTCGTCAATGGCTCAATATCTGGATGGCAGTCTGTTTCAAGCGGCATGCCACAAGGCTCGGTTCTGGGGCTGGTGTTATTCAACATCTTTATTACAGACCTGGATGAGGGACTGGGTTGCACCATCAGAAAGTTTGTGGATGACACAAAACTAGGGAGAGAGGTAGATATGTTGGAGGGTAGAGAGAGAATCCAGAGGGACCTGGGTAAATTGGAGGACTGGGCCAAAAGAAATCTGATGAGGTTCAATAAGGAGAAGTGTAGAGTCCTGCACCTGGGGCGGAAGAATCCCAAACATTGTTACAGGCTGGGGACCGACTGGCTCAGCAGCAGTACGATGAAAAGGGACCTAAGCGTTATGGTGCATGAAAAGCTGGATATAAGTAAACAGTGTGCCCATGTAGCCAAGAAAGATAACGGCATACTGGGGTGCATTAGGAGGAGCATTTCAAGCAGATTTAGAGAAGTAGTTATTCCTCTTTATTTGGCACTGGTGAGGCCACATCTGGAATATTGTGTCCAGTTTTGGGCCCCCCAGTATAAAAAGGATGTGGATTTGCTGGAGCAGGTTCAGCAAAGGGCAACAAAAATTATTAAGGGCCTGGAGCACAAGACCTGTGAGGATAGGCTGAGGGATTTGGAGTTGTTTAGTTTACAGAAGAGAAGACTTAGAGGTGATTTAATAGCAGCCTTCAACTTCCTGAAGGGGAGCTCTAAAATGGAGGGTGAGAAACTGTTCTCAGTGGTGTCAGATGGCAGAACAAACAGTGATGGCCAGAAGTTGAAGAGGGAGAGGTGTAGGTTAGATATTAGGAAAAACTACTTTACCAGGTGGGTGGTGAAGCAGTGGAATGTGTTGCCTAGAGAGGTGGTGGATTCTCCATCCCTTGAGGTTTTTAAGTCCCGGCTGGACAAGGTCCTGGCTGGATGATTTAGTAGGGGTTGATCCTGCTTGAAGCAGGGAGCTGGACTAGATGACATCCTGAGGTCCCTTCTAGCCCTATGATTCTGTGATTCTGTGATTCTGAGATGGGGCTACTGTGGGGTGAGGGTGTAAAAGTGGCTGGATAACTATTCCCAGACCGTAGTTCTGCTGGAAGAACATAAGAAGTGGGGTACTATGGGGATCAGTTTTAGGACTGGTTCAGTTCAATATCTTTGTAAAGACATAGCAAGTACACTGATAAAGTTTGCAGATGACACTAAGCTGGGAGGGGTTGCAAGTGCTTTGGAAGATAGGATTATAATTCAAAAAGATGTAGACAACCCATAGAAATGGTCTGGGTAAATGGGATGAAATTCAACAAGGACACATGCAAAGTACTCCAGTTAGGAAGGAACAATCAGTTTCACACATATAAAAAGGAAAATGACTGTCTAGGAATGAATACGGCAAAAAGAGATCTAGGGGTCATAATGGACCACAAACTAAATATGAATCAAGAATATGACACTGTTGTGAAAACGCAAATATCATTCTGGGTTGTATTTACGTGAACGTTGTCAGCAAGACAAGAGAAGTAATTTTTCCACTCTAGGCTGCTCTGGTTAGGCCTCAACTAGAGGATTGTGTCCATTTCTGGGCTCCACATTTCAGGAAAGATGTAGACAAATTGAAGAAGGTCCAGAGGAGATCAACAAGAATGATTAAAGGTCAAGAAACCATGACCTGTGAGGGAAGATTGAAAGAACTGTGTTTGTTTAATCGAGAAAACAGAAGAGTGACAGGGGACATGATAATAGCTTTCAGGTATCTAAAAGGTTGTTATAAAGAGGAGGGAATAAAAATATTCTTTGTAATCTCTGATAATAGGACAAGAAGCAAAGCCCTTAAACTTCAGAAAGGAAGATTTTAGGTTGGACATTAGGAAAAACTTCCTAACTCTGAGGCTATGTCTACACTAGCCAAAAAGTTTGAAATGGCCCTAATGAAGCGCTGAAATACATATTCAGCGCCTCATTAGCATGCGGGCAGCTGCAGCACTTCAAAATTGATGTGGCTCGTCTAGACGGGGCTCCTTTTCGAAAGGACCCCACCTACTTCAAAGTTCCCTTATTCCTATCTGCTCATAGGAATAAGGGGACTTCAAAGTAGGCAGGGTCCTTTCAAAAAGGAGCCCCACCTGGACGAGCCATGCGGCAGCGAGCCAAGTCAATTTCAAAGTGCCGCGGCCGCCCGCATGCTAATGAGGTGCTGAATATGTATTTCAGCGCTTCATTAATAAACTTCAAAATGGCCATTTGCATGGCCATTTCGAAGTTTTTGGCTAGTGTAGACACAGCCTGAGGGTGGTTAAGCACTGGTATAAATTGTTTAGGGAGATTATGGAACCTCCATCATTGAAGATTTTTAAGAGCAAGTTAAACAAACACTTGTCAGGGATGCTCTCGATGGCTCTTGTTCATTTCATGAGTGGACTGGGTTTGATTTGATTACCTCTTGAGGTCCTTTCCAGGTCTTTGATTTTATGATTAAAGGAAGTCCACAAAAAGTAAATCCAAATGAATATGGGTTCAGATTGCTATGCATTTTGTTTTGTATTTTAATGCTTAGTGATCACCCCAGCTCAATTATAAAAGCTCTCATTAAACAAACTGGGAACTTGTAGGAATATTAAAACTGACCACTAGTTGAAACTACCAATGGAATAGCCCCAGAATGTACACTTGTCAATAGAGTTCTCTGAACTGTATGCAATAAAGCAGGAAGACAGAAGTTTGGACTACTTATGGTAGAAAACCAAATCAGTCCAGTTTATGAGAAGGTCAAAACTCACCTACAGACATATGTTGCACCATTAAGAAGAGAAACTAAAGAAACATTCCTCTTCTAGCAGCATTTACATTGTCAAAGTCATGAACAGCAGAATATTATGAGGGACCTGGGTTACTGAGCAGTGTATTGGCTACTTGACCCAGAATTCCTAATCCTGGCTAACATTCAAAGCTCTCTAATCTGACTACTTCATAGGGAATCAGAGGGACACACTGGAACAAAGGAAACAAAACTAAAACCAGTATCGATACTCAGGTCTGGATGAGGTGAGCTAATCACCTATGTCAAAACCTTGGAAGCTCTGAAAAGCATCAAATCCACCATCTGTGTAAAGATTCTCCCAACCTTAGTCCCCCCACCACCCTGAGGAGGAATAGCAGTGGTGTAGAAGAGTAATAAAATGTCTGACTTCCATGTTACTGAGATAATCTATGACTTTTTCAAAGAAGGTTAGCACCTAGGTTTCCTTAAGGTTGCAGTGTGCTGGTCAAATCTGAAGAAGTCTAAGCATGATGCTAACAATCTTACTAATTACCAGGGTTGCTAAGAGAGCAGGGGAAAGAGGGCAGCTGTCCCAGGACCCAGCAGTTTAAAAGGGCCAGGGTCCTCAGCCACTGAGGTAGGAGCAGTGGTAACAGTCCAGCCCTTTTAAATACCTGCTGGAGCCCCTGACTGTGCAATCCAGGCAGCACAGAAGGACTAGCGAGGAAATGCTAGTCCTGACCCTACCCCTTCTGCCTGTGGCCCCACTCTTACTGGGAGGTCCTGGAGATTGCCCCCCGCCACGCTTTTCCTAGGGACCCAGGATTTCTGTCCTCAGCCCTGCTAATTACCACCTGCTTTACAAACTCTTTGTTCTTGGTATCTGGGCACCAATATGTTTCCTCTTAGCTAAGTTTCAAACCAGGATGAAGCTCAAGAACGACTCTCCTGTTTGCTGAAGGGTGAAATATTTTGATTTGCTGCTGGGAAAACTTAAATTAAATGTTGCATTTTGGGTTGATTCAAATATTTTGGTTTGGTGAACCTAATTGCAATTGTAAGGAATGTGGCAGCAGGAACGCAAAGATGCTGAAGGCTGGGAGGAATGTGTCTCCCAGAGGTCATCTGCATGAGAATGCAAAGGTGTGCATGTGTGATACCTTTCAGGCAAAACCTAATGGGTAGCAAGTAAGCCATGAGATTTGGTCTATTGTAAACATGTTGTTGTAAAATCACAATTTAAGCTGACACTCAGTGTGGGAGTTGTGAGATCTCACTAGTGCTCTGGGTTGTTGGGGCGGGGGGGTGGGGGACAGGGCAGTTGCCATAGCTGCATAAGACATTGATTACACAGGGCTCCCTGGTTTAAAGCATTATAAGGGAGAAGAAGAGGGGTACTAGTGGAGTTGGTTTGTGGAGTGCTTTGGCCCTGCCTGTGCTTTGGCCCTGCCTGTGCTTTGGCCATATAGCTATAAGCTTGGCTTGACTAGCTCGCTGCACTTCTTGGCAAACAGAGCTGCATACCAGGATGTTCATGAAACCCTACAATGGAGATATTAAATAATAGGAGAGAAGAAGCTGTGCCAGTCTATACACTATCAAAACAAACAGCAGTCAAGTAGCACTTTAAAGGCTAGCAAAATAGTTTATTAGGTGAGCTTTCCTGGGACAGACCCACTTCTTCAGACCGTAGCCAGACCAGAACAGACTCAATATTTAAGGCACAGAGAACAAAAAACAGTAAGCAAGGAGGACAAATCAGAAAATGATAATCAAGGTGAGCAAATCAGAGAGTGGGCGGGTGGGTGGGTGGGGAGGTCAAGAATTAGATTAACCCAAGTATGCGGACGAGCCCCTATAGTGACTCAGAAAGTTCCTGTCCCGGTTTAAACCACGTGTTAATGTGCCGAATTTGAATATAAAAGCCAGCTCGGCTGTTTCTCTTTGAAGAATGGTGCGAAAGTTCTTTTTCAGTAACACACATACCTTTAGGTCATTGACAGAATGCCCATTCCATTAAAATGTTGACTAACTGGTTTGTGGATCTGGAGTGTTTTGATGTCTGTTTTGTGCCCATTGACCCTTTGTCTAAGGGAGTTAGAAGTCTGTCCAATATACAAAGCATCTGGGCATTGTTGGCCCATGATAGCATATATGATGTTAGTAGAGGAGCATGAGAAAGTGCCCATGATTCTGTGAGTAATCTGGTTAGGTCCAGTGATGGTATTTCCAGAGAAGATATGTGGACAAAGCTGGCAGCGGGGTTTGTTGCAAGGAAAGGTTCCAGGACTGGTATTCCTGGGGTATAGACTGTGGCTGTTAGTAAGGATCCTCATAAGGTTGGGAGGTTGTCTGTAGGAGAGAATGGGCATGTCACCCAGGGCCTTCTGGAGTGTGGCATCCTGATTAAGGATAGGCTGTAGGTCTTTAATAATTCGTTGCAGTGGTCTGAGTTGGGGGCTGTAGGTAATGACCAGTGGAGTTCTGTTCTTGGCTTTCTTGGGCCAATCTTGGAGTAGCTGGTCTCTGGGTATTCGTCTGGCCCTGTCAACTTGTGTTTTTTACTTCTCCTGGTGGGTAATTCAGGTTTATGAATATTTGGTAAAGATCTTGTAGTTTTTGGTCTCTGTCAGTTGGATCAGAGCAAATGAGATTGTATCTAAGAGCTTGACTGTAAACAATGGATCTAGTTATGTGTGCAGGATGGAAGCTAGAAGGGTGTAGGTAAGTATAGTGATCAGTAGGTTTTCAGTACAGTGTGGTACTGGTCAGACCATCCTCGATTAGTACTGTAGTGTCCAGGAAATGTATCTCTTGCATGTTGTAATCGAGGCAAAAGTTGATGGTGGGGTGTAGATTGTTAAAGTCTCTGTGGAATTCTTCTAGAGTCTCTGTACCATGGGTCCAAATCATAAAGATGTCATCAATGTATCTTAAGTAAAGGAGGGGTAATAAGGGACGAGAGCTGAGGAATCGTTGTTCCAGGTCAGCCATAAATATATTAGTATATTGTGGGGCCAGGCGGGTGCCCATAGCAGTTCCACTAATCTGGAGGTATAAATTATCCCCAAATTGGAACTGATTGTGTGTGAGAACAAAGTTACAGAGGTCAGACACCAGATTGGCTGTGGTGGTATCAGGGATGGTATTCGTGATTGCTTGTAATCTGTCTTTATGTGGAATATTAGTGTACAGAGCCTCTACATCCATTGTGGCAAGGATGGCATTATCAGGAACTTTTCCGATGTTTTGTAATTTCCTCAGGAAGTCAGTGGTATCCCGGATATAGCTGGGAGTGTTGGTGGCATAGGGTTTGAGGAGGGAGTCCACATAACTGGATAGTCCGGTGGTAAGGGTGCCAATACTGGAAATGATAGGGCGTCCAGGGTTTCCAGGTTTGCGAATTTTGGGAAGTAAATAGAATAATTCAGGCTGTGGCTCAGATGGTGTGTGTGAGAGAATGAGGTCCCGAGTAGCAGCAGGGAGTTCCTTCAGTAGTTGTTGTAATTTCCTTTGGAATTCCAAAGTGGGATCAACGGAGAGAGGTCTGTAAAATGTGGTGTTTGAGGGTTGTCTGGCTGCCTCCTGTTCATAATCTGACTTATTCAGGATGACAACAGCACCCCCTTTGTCAGCTGGTTTGATTATGATGTCTGGGTTATTTTTGAGACTGTGGACAGCATGGCATTCAGCATAGTTGAGATTGTGTCTCATTTGGCATTGTTTGTGTATAATGTCAGCATGAGCACGGTTGCGGAAGCATTGTACGTAGAAATCCAGACTTTCACTACGACCCTCAGGGGGAGTCCACGTAGAGTTCTTCTTCTTTTGTTGTTGGTGGGGGGGGGTCAAGAGAGTCAGACTGTTGTTCATAGGTGTGCTGGAAAAATTCCTTTAGACGGAGGCGGCAAAAGAAGGCTTCAAGGTCACCACAGAATTGTATTAAGTTCGTGGAGGAGGTAGGGCAGAAGGAAAGATCCCGGGATAAGAGAGATTCCTCTGTTGGGCTGAGTTGGTAGCTTGAAAGGTTAACAATGTTGTTGGTTGAGGGTGACATGCCTGTTCTCTCCTACAGACAACCTCCCAACCTTATGAGGATCCTTACTAACAGCCACAGTCTATACCCCAGGAATACCAGTCCTGGAACCTTTCCTTGCAACAAACCCCGCTGCCAGCTTTGTCCACATATCTTCTCTGGAAATACCATCACTGGACCTAACCAGGTTACTCACAGAATCATGGGCACTTTCTCATGCTCCTCTACTAACATCATATATGCTATCATGGGCCAACAATGCCCAGATGTTTTGTATATTGGACAGACTTCTAACTCCCTTAGACAAAGGGTTAATGGGCCCAAAACAGACATCAAAACACTCCAGATCCACAAACCAGTTAGTCAACATTTTAATGGAATGGGGCATTCTGTCAATGACCTAAAGGTATGTGTGTTACTGAAAAAGAACTTTCGCACCGTTCTTCAAAGAGAAACAGCCGAGCTGGCTTTTATATTCAAATTTGGCATATTAACACGTGGTTTAAACCGGGACAGGAACTTTCTGAGTCACTATAGGGGCTCGTCCGCATACTTGGGTTAATCTAATTCTTGTCCTCCCAACTCACCCACCCACCCACTCTCTGATTTGCTCACCTTGATTATCGTTTTCTGATTTGTCCTCCTTGCTTACTGTTTTTGGTTCTCTGTGCCTTAAATATTGAGTCTGTTCTGGTCTGGCTATGGTCTGAAGAAGTGGGTCTGTCCCAGGAAAGCTCACCTAATAAAGTATTTTGCTAGCCTTTAAAGTGCTACTTGACTGCTGTTTGTTTTGGAGATATTAAGAGCTGAAGTCACAGAGCAGCAGCTGGGGCCATACAGAGCTGAAATCACAAAGTGGCAGCTGAGGCCATGCGGACCTGAAATCATGGGGTTCTGCCTCAGGGCAATCCCCAGCAGTGTGATCAGTAAGGGAGTGATGTGGGCAGCTGGTAGGAGGAGCGGCAGACAACGGCAGGTGGCCGGTAGGAGCAGTGGCCAGCAGGTAGCAGCAAGGGGATGCTGCAGACAAGTGGACAGCTAGTACTGCCCTGGTGATGTATCTGTGGGCTCTGGGTTTGGGTCTGCACCATAGGAGGTACACCCTGTAACGGTGCGTGGGGTAAAGGGCCCAGAGCCCCAGCAAGAGACTTGGTTCTATTGCATATGGGGATGGTATCTTGGTAAAGGGGTTTGTCTCTTTTTTGCGTAGATATACTGCATCTGTCACTGTAACCTTGGGGTAGGTTATGGTCATTAAATAAGCCGTTTCTATCTTAGACTCTGTGCTTGCGAGTGGGGGGAGAACTGCCTTACAGTCACCCAGCAAGTGGGGTGAAATTGTCCCAGGCCACTGCGTGGGGGCTTGAGCCAGTTGGTTGTATCCTTGACAGGAAACCCCCCAGGAGTTGAACCCAGCCCTTCTGGCAGGCACCTGGCATTAATAGAAGGGTTACACAATGTTTAATTTCAGGCCAGTTGGCCATTAATCTGTGCCTCTTTGCATTGCTGTGCTGTCTTTTGCAAGTTGTAGTTTGGGTTCTTTATGCCCACGTTGGTTTCTATAGACCAGGCTTGTTGACTGGACAACATCTCCCAACATACATTATTGTCATCCCTCCCGTTGCATGTTGCATCATGGGAGTTTTCTGATCTCAGTGCATCATGGGAGTTGAAGTCTAGCCCAGAGATGAAAACTGGGGGAGTTCATTCACTTGAGCTACAATTCCCATCAGGCACTCTGGCAAGGTCAGGCAGATGCAGATGAATGTTGAACTGAGACCAAATGAAATGTTTTGATTCAAGATTTTTCTTTTTTAAATGTCAAAACAAAGCTTTTCAAATAGATTTTTATTACTTTTTCTTCTGTAAAAACATTGATTATTTTATCCTTCTACCCTTAGTTGAGGTAAAAACAAATAGATAGATACCTAACAGATGGCATGATTGAGCCAGGTCTTCCTCTCATTCATGGTATACAAACTTGTAATTTTACAAAATATGGCTACAAAATGACATCATGCCATAAAAAACAGACTAATGAGTGGATGGAAGCACAGGCTCACTTTTCAGTGTGTAGGCTGGCTCTGATCACCTGGACGCAGTTAAGACAAATCACACTGAGCTGTTTTGCTTTGTAGCGGCTCAATTTCTTACTTTCTTACTTTGTGTTTATCTGAGATCTTGTTGAAACTGTTGTTCATTTCTCCTGCCTTTAGATCTTTTGCATCTTTAAATGCTAAAACTCCAACTGTGACCCCTCAGAGAAACTGATTCACTTCACCCAATGGATCCTGTAACTTTGATGTAGATGCTTTTAATAAAAGGATCCAAAATAAAGGAGACAAGGAAGTGTCTTTGTGCTGTTTAGAAATGCACTGGGAAAAAAAGGGAAATGGAAATCAGAAGATAATCAAAGCAAAATATGCATAATTCCTTAATGAAAGGAACTGAATGTTCTCTGTTTTATGCAATATAATAACATAAAACACAAGCAAATATTATAGTAATAAAACTTCAAATATTTTGCCATGGTTAGGTTGCACAATGAAAATGGTTAGAAGTCAAAACATGCAGTAACTAAGCTGCCAACAACATCCTTTACATTTTATAATATAAAATAAAATGCAACATATGCTAAGGATTTAAGCTGGAAAGCAGGAAGGGAAAATGCTGATGAAGTTAAATGAGTTGTGTTAACGTTGCTGCTACAGCATGAAGTGTAGCATTTTCTGCCTTTATAATTTAACTACGCAGGGGGAATATTGAATTAATACTTTTTCACTTAATGATTTAGTTTAAAATTATAGGATAAAATTCTGAAGTAGGCCGTGATATTTGCTAAGAACCACTGTTCCAAAATGGAGTCTGGTAAGCCTCCCCACCCCAGCCATCTGGGGAGGGCATCCCAGTTGATGTAAATAAGTCCCTAGGCAGCCACATTCCAGGAAGGGACCCTGCAGGGAGGGGAATTGGACTATAGTAAAGGGTGATTCTTTCACTAACTTCTGCTTTGATTCTGTATCACAGCTTTCCACATCAGTGTGTTACAGAGGAGATATCACCACTTTATACATCGGTGTTGAGGACTGCACTCTTCAAAGGACTTGTTTAAAGATAAAATGTTCTGTAAACTGTGCACCAAAACTCTTTGTAACTCCCATATTGTTTGTTAATTCATCTGGATTGCTCATTGATTATGCTCATTTCCTTATTGTCTGCTCCTATTCTTTCCTCTATCAGCTCACCGTATAACCAATCATAACTTGGTGCCTGTCAGTGCATTCTGAAACTTACCCAAGTTCAGAATCACTCCACCAGCTGGTTGTAATAAACCTTTGTTGTGTCACATACAGTATCCAGACCTTATTCCAACAAAAATCGTCCTTCATTGAGATGAATTGAGTAGAAAAAATGGAGGAATTAATTGCACCCTTCATGGTGACATTATTTGGCTAGCATTAGTTTTCTGATACAGTGGTTTAACAGAGCACCAGGACATCATAGAATCTTAAATATGTAGGACTGTAAGGCTATGGCCACACAGCAAAGTTATTTTGTGATAACAGCAGTTATTTTGAGATAAGCATCTATTTTGAAATAGCAGATACATAATTTCAAATTTGATTTACTCCTAAAATGTTGGAGAGCAGGTGATGTCCCACATTACATGAAGAATGCAAACATCACCACTCTCTATAAAAACAAAGGCAACAAGGGTGACTGCAATGAGTGCAGAGGCATCTCATTACTGAGCATCACAGGCAAAGTATTTGCCCGTGTCCTTCTCAAAGTCCTGCAAAAACTTGCAGATCGACTCTATCCAGAAACACAGTGTGGCTTCAGGACTGGCAGGTCAACAATGGACATGATTTTCTCACTTTGACAGCTACAGGAAAAATGCAGAGAACAAGGAAAGCTGTTATTCATAGCATTTGTAGACTTAAAAAAGGCGTTCAACACAGTTAGTAGATCAGGACTATACAGAGTATTAACCAAGATTGGCTCCCCCCAACCCTGCTCAAGCTCATAACATCCTTTCACGAAAAAGATTAAAGCAACAGTGCAATATGATGCATCTCCATCAGAACCGTTTACAATTAACAGTGGAGTCAAACAAGGGTGTGTTCTTGCCCCACCCTCTTCAGCATATTCTTCTCAGTTCTACTAAATTGCGCATTTCAAAACTCATGCAGTGATGTATTTCTCTATACAAGATTAGATGGGTCTCTCTACAACCTGGCAAGTCTCAAGGCCAAAACTAAGGTCAAGAAAGTCCACATCAGGGAACTTCTCTTTGCAGATGATGCAACTCTCGTCGCTCATAATGAAGACATGCTACAGTCACTGATTGATTCTGTAGCCAGAGCCTGCAAGTTGTTTTCCCTTGACATAAGCATGAAGAAAACAGTTGCAGTCACTCAAGGTATACCTCAGTGATGCAATGTCATTCTGGATAACAGCCCATTAGATGTTGTTCAACAATTCTGTTACCTTGGATCTACTGTCACCACAAACCTATCCATAGACAAAGAACTGAAATCAGAATTGGGAAGGCAATATGATTTTTGGCAGACTTATGAAATGAGCATGGAACAATCCTAAAATGACAGTGAAAACAAAGATATTAATCTACCAGGCATCTGGATTGAGTATCCTGCTATCTGGTTCTGAGGCATGGACCACGTACCTGAACCAGGAGAAAAAATCGAACAGCTTCCACCTTTGCTGCCTCTCCAGAATTATGAATATCAACTGGCAAGATAAAGTTTCAAGTGCAGATGTCCTGTCAAGATCTGGCATACCCAGCCTCACAGCAATCCTCAACAGCAGAAGACTACAATGACTTGGTCATGTGAGAAGAATGGGTGACGAACGTCTTCCTGAAGAAATCCTCTTCAGTGAACTGTCATGTGGGTTGAGAACAAGAGGAAGACCAAAGCTAAGATTCAAGGATACATACAAAAATGCCATGAAAAAGTTCAACATCAATCCAAAATCCTGGGAATCTACCTCATCAGATAAAAATACCTGGTGACATTTGCTATGAGAGGGCACATCATCCTTTGATAGTATATGTGCAAGCCACACAAAAGAACTTCGTCTTAGAAGGAAAAACTCAGAGGCTACGTCTACACTAGCCCCAAACTTTGAAATGGCCACGCAAATGGCCGTTTCGAAGTTTACTAATGAAGCACTGAAATGCATATTCAGCGCTTCATTAGCATGCGGGGGGCCGCGGCACTTCAAAATTGACGCGGCTCACCGCCCCGCAGCTTGTTCCGATGGGGCTCCTTTTCGAAAGGTTCCCGCCTACTTCGAAGTCCCCATATTCCCATGAGCTGATGGGAATAAGGGGACTTGGCAGGGTCCTTTTGAAAAGAAGCCCCGTCGGGACGAGACGTGTGGCGGCGAGGGGCGTCAATTTCGAAGTGCCACGGCCACCCGCATGCTAATGAGGCGCTGAATATGTATTTCAGCGCTTCATTAGTAAACTTCGAAATGGCCGTTTGAATGGCTCTTTCGAAGTTTTTGGCTAGCGTAGACACGGCCTCAGACTCCAGAATTCAGGAATAGACTGACATGAGATTATTACAATTGACCATGCAGATCCAATATAGGACAGATAAGCCATGAGAGAAGGGGCCATATATTGCAGGAGGAAAAATGCCTATTTCAAAATAGCTATTTTGAATTAGGTGCTGTGAAGAGATGGAATAGCACTATTTCAAAATAAGCCATACTGGCATTCAGTGATACTATTTTGAAATAGGTACTATGGCTGTGGCTACACTAGCCCCTGCCTTTCAAAAGGGGAATGCTAATGAGCCTCTTTGGCAGATGCTAATGAGGCACTACCATGCATATGTAGCAGCTCATTAGCATAATGGTGGCCACACGTGTTTTGAAAGTGCCACTTTCAAAACTCACGGTGCTTGTGTAGACAGGGGCCTTTTGAAAGGACCCCCTGGACTTTGAAAGCCTGTCTTTCCCTTTTGGTTTAGGGAAGAAGAAGCTTTTGAAGTCCAGGGGGTCTGTTCAAAAGGCCCCTGTCTGCACTAGCAGTGTGCATTTAGAAAGCGGCACTTTCAAAATGTGTGCGGCTGCCATTATGCTAATGAGGTGCTGCATATTCATGGTAGCACGTCATTAGCATCTGCCAAAGTGGCTGATTAGCATTCCCCTTTCAAAAGGCAGGGGCTAGTGTAGCCATGGCCTATGTGTCCAGACATGCTATTTTGAAATATCTGGGAGCTATTTCGAAATGCATTCTTGTATGTAGTTGTGTTATTTCAAAATAAGCTATTTCGGAATAGCTACTCCAGAATGGATTATTTTGAAATAACTCTGCTGTGTAGACATAGCTGAAGAGACCTCAGTAGGTCATCTAGTCTCTGTACTCAAGGAAGGACTAAGTAATAATGAGACCATTCTTGACCAGTGGCTGTCTAACCTGTCCTTAAAAGCTTCCAGTGATGGTGATGCTGCAGCCTCCCTTGGTATTTTTCCAGTGCTTAACTACCCTGAGAGGAAGTTTTTCCTATGTCGAGCCTAAATCTTCCTTGCTTCAATTTAAGCCCATTGCTTCTTTTATTATCCTCAGAGGTTAAGAAGAATAATTGTTTACCTTCCTCCTTATCACATACTTTCCTGTATTTGAAAACTATTACCATGTCCCCTCTCGGTGTTCATTCCCCAGTCCTAACAAACCTAGGCCATTTCTACACAGGCCACTTTCTTCGAAAGTGGCATGGTAATACATAGCCAAAATATGCTAATGAGGCATGGATGCAAATTCCCCACGCCTCATTAGCATATGGTCACGTGATTTGGAGTCTGGAAGACCATTCTTCCGGACTCCAAAATGCCGTGTAGAAGTGTGGCCCCCAGGGGGTGTCTTCTGGAAGGAAGTCCTTCTTCCAGAGGCCCCTTTTTGCCTAAAATTTTTGGGGAGAAGGGGCCTCAGGAAGAAGGACTTCCTTCCGGAAGATCCCCCCGGGGGCTACGCTTCTATATGGCATTTTGGAGTCCGGAAGAATGGTCTTCCAGACTCCAAATCACGTGATCATATGCTAATGAGGCATGGGGAATTTGCATCTGTGCCTCATTAGCATATTTTGGTCTTCCGGACTCCAAATCATGTGACCATATGCTAATGAGGTGCAGGGAATTTGCATCCATGCCTCATTAGCATATTTCGGCCATGTATTACCATGCCGCTTTCGAAGAAAGTGGCCCGTGTAGAAATGGCCCCAGTGTTTTCAATCTTCCCACAGGGGCCTTGTTTTCTAGACTGGGGTGTCCAATACCTTCGCCACACGTGCCAAATAGGACACTGCATTGTGGTGAATACAGGGATGGCCAACCTGCAGCTCTCGAGCTACATGAAGCTCTTGGAGCCTTTAAATGCAGCTCCTCCTGAGAGCTGCATAGGGGGAGTTCCATCCACCTGCTATGCACATATGCCCCATGGCTTGGTGGGAGAAGTGTGTGGTGGCCCCTGCAGCAGCCCTGGCAACAGCTCCAGGGTGGGCCCAGTGGCAGCCTTGGCAGAGGCTCTGGCAGCTCTGGCGAGTTGCTGGTATTGAATTAGAAAGGGAGGGGGCCTGAGGGGGTCTGGCTTTCGGGGAGGGGGAGGGCATTATTTAGGGTAGGGGGCTGGGGCTAAGTGTGCCTGGCTCAATAAAGTTTTATATAATATAGTGTGGCAAATATGGAAGGACGACAATCCCAAGCATGGCGTCTTAAAATTCCTATTGGGCACTGCTGTTCTAGACCTTGAATCATTTTTGTTGTTCTTCCCTGGACTGCCTCCAGTTTATCCACATCTTTCCTGAAATGTGGCACCCAGAACTCAGTACAATAGTACAGCTCAGGCCTTATCAGAACAGAGTGTCAGTGATCTCCGGCTGGGAGGGGTGTGGACTGAGGCAGGTAGCCTTTGCTGAAGCCCATGCTGCCAGATTGTTACTATTTTTGTTATCCATGCTAGCTCAGTTAAAGCTAGCACAGGCATAGCTATCTGTGCTACAATCACACCTTCATTGACTGTGCATAAAATATGCCCTACATACCAAGTACCTCTTGTCCTTACTCAGACTGAGCAGTGCAACTGTGGTGTCACTGCCAGCAAGTCACTTCTCAGTCTTCTTTTGGAACAGATTGAGTTCTTCAATTCAAGAGACAGAGACCTCCTTGAGATAGAGGAGAGTGGCTGAGAGGAGCAGTAATTTGATACAGGACTGGTTCTAGTGGCCAGACCTAACTCATTTGCATTCCTCATTAGTTTCAGGAATAAGGGGGCTGCCAATAAGCAGGGGAGTTGGTCGATAGAACTCCATCTACATGTCCTGTTTGGTGACAACAGAAGCCTCTGCCGGGATAGTGTTCTTGCACAACTATGCAAATGAGGCATGCAACTATGCAACTGAGCATCTATTTGCATTGTTGAGTGCCCTCATTTGCATGATCCTGCTGGCAGCAGCATATTGTGTAGACATAGCCAAATAGTTTATTTGGAATAATAACTCTGGAATAAGCTATTCTGAAGTAACTTTGCTGTATAGACCTATCCCATGTGACTAAGGGCTGGCAGGATCAAATCTTTGGGTAGAAAATAAATATCTAATCAGAGGTGATCAGTGTGGGGATTCTAGGGTGGGGCACTTGCTATGTGCCCCTGCCCCGCCTCCTCTCCACCCCTGTTCCACACATGCTCCACCCCTTTCCCACCCAGACCCCTCCCCTCCCATCCCTGTTTTACCCATGCCCTGCCCTTTCCCTGCTCCTGCTCAGGCCCACATGCCTTTTCCTGTGGAAGCACCGTGCTGCTTCAGGTGGGTGCAGGGGTCCTCCCACTCTTCTGGAACATCACAGTGTAGACTAGAGCAGAGCAGAGTAGGCCACACTGCTCCAGGAAAAGGGTGGTACCACTCCTATAGTCATTGGACGTGGCATAGTGCTGAGGGTGAGTGATTGCTGACAGCAATGCTGGAGGTTGCTGTTGTCAGATGCTACCAGCGCGGCACTCTGCTCTCTCCAATGTTGGTATCACTCAGCTGCATGCGTGTGTTTCCTCTGTGTGCTGCCCCAGCTCTGCAGATAGCTGACACAGCAGACCCGAAGAGAACCCCCAATGACCACAGAGTCTAGTAAGGTACGAAGGCACGTCGGCCAGGTTTATTGCCGTATTGGACACAATAGTAGTTCCCTGTAGACTTCTTAGTCTAAGTCAGGGCATACTACAAATATGCACCCACGATCAATGGACTCGGCTCAGTCAGTGGCAGGACTTTCCACTGCCCCCTCAGCTGGACCCAGACCACACCCCAGGAGTACATTCTTATACACAGGTACAAACAATTTACACATCACTCCTGACGTATTGAGGTACAACCCTTCTACGCAGTCAGGTGCCACCTCTCACCTTGTACATGTTGGTTCGAACAAAACAACTCTATCCATCATATTACCTTTTTGCCCCTGTCATTGGGATGGGTCGGCCTGTTCTTTCTTATCTGTGGAATGTTCCAGGGTAGGGTGTTCTGGTACCATGTTCATACTTCAATATGCTAGGTAGATATGTTTATGCAACATCAACCCTCTTCTTGCCAACTTCTGTGAGCAATGCGTTCCTTTAGCTCACAGCTGAACTTTGCTTTCTGTTAGCAAAATCTTGACCATTACTTGAATTCAGGCCTAAGGCCTCATACTGGGCCTGTACTTACTACAGTTGCCTGTAGCCCCCTATGCATCCACCACACATCACCTATGTATGTAATTGTGACAGGGGGCTGGCAGAGCTGTCATACCAGCTCCAATCAAGAAAGGAGAATTGGAGCTGGCTGAGTAAGCCCAGACCTGATGGGTAAATGGGAACAGCTGCCAGCCTCATAGCCAGGGGCTACATAAAGTCTGGCAGAAAAGAAGCCAGAGAATTAGATGGACTGGTAAGCTTGACTCTGCTGGGTGCAGGACTGAGTAGGCACTGAGACTGTAATACTGAAGCTGTTTACACCTGTAAGGTGGTAGGAATGTGTACAGTAGACCTCCAACATACATGGAGGTTGCGTTCTTGCACAACCCGACCTAAGTCAAATTTCACATTACTCAGGGGATCCAAGAAATTGACTAATGCAGCAGAACTGGCCAGTTTCCTGTCTCCTGTGAGTGGTGGGCAGCCACAGTATAGAAGAACCCTGATATACGCGCACTCAAGTTGTGTGTATCTCGGTTTAACGCAACTCAGGGTGGTGGAGAGCTAGCACCTGGCTCTTGGCTGCCTGCCTCTCACAGAAGCAGGGAAACTGACCAGCACAGCAGCCGTGGTTAGTTTCCCCACTCCCCTGAGTGGTGGGCAGTCTGGAACCAGGTGCCAGCTCTCCACTGCCCCGAGTCATGTCAAACCAAGATACGCATAACTTAAGCATGTGTATCTAGGGGGTTCTATTGTACTGTGTAAATAAAGAGGACGAGAGGTTGCACCAGTGCAGAGGCCTCTGGTTCATTTTGGATGCAGCAAGAGCAGGATTAAGGGGTGGGGCAATGATGCCTGGTTGCAGCAATTAATACCATAGTTATATTTATGGGAATTGTTTATCAGAGAAATTTGCAGAAAGAGAGTACCGAGGTGTTTTTACAATATTTTCCTAATGGGGAATGGTGTGCTGCACTGGCGTCTCTTTCAGTAGCAGCAGACATTTTTCTGATACAAACCACAGTTAAATTAGCCAGATAAATAGAATTTACACCACCAATAAACCAATTTGAATGTATCTTGCTGCAGCCATTTACATAGAGAGGCCATTCCTGGAACCAGTCCTGCATTTATAACACTGTCAAAATGCTCCCCTGACTACAGGTATTATTTGCGTGAGTAAGGACACCAGGACTAGGCACCCTCAGCAAAAGCCTAACCAGAGTGCAGCGTCCTGCCTGCCTGGACATAGTCATTGAGACAGCCATTAAGTTATACTGCAGTTTTCCTTTAAGGAAGAGCAAAGTTGTTTTTAAGTTAGAGGAGTGCAAAAATCCTGTGAAACTGGTAAACATCTATATATAGGAGCAGCCATCACTTAAACACATCCAACGAGGATTCTTGTGTGGAAAAAAAGTTAAAAATAAATCCCCTAGTTTGCTTGTGGATTGAGATTTTTGCCAAGTGAATATTTATGTCCAAGTTATAAACTTCTGAAAGACTGGGTGTATAATGGAAATACTGAAATAGTCTTAAGCAATGCAGTGCTATGTAGTGACGTACTGTATGTGGTCAGCTCTGTTTCTACTGAAGACAGTGGCAAGCCTCTCTTTGACTTGAACGGGAAGATGCCCAGGACCTATATGTAATTTTGCAAGTCGGGAGTTTTCAAAGTGTGTCTATAGATGATCTCACGATCCCTGTTGTTCTTGAGTGCTGGCTTGGTCTTCTAGCAGTTAGCTAGCTCAGACATAAGTGCTGGAATAATCATGTTAGCATAAGATTTACAGATTCTGAGAAGCACTGGAAATCTGGTGATCTTAGAGAAAGTGTAGCAAATATTAGTTGTAACAATGAATGGAAAATGTGTTTTCAGTTGTGCAAAAAAAGCAAATCATTCTGGAATGCATGAACAGGAGTGCTATGAACAAGACATGAGAAGCAATGCTTTCACTCTACTCTGCACTGATTAGGCCTCAACTGGAGGACTGTGTCCAGTTCTGGGAAAGATTTTAGGAAAGATTTGGAGAAACTGGAGAGGTTCAGAGAAGAGCAACTAAAATGATTAAAGGTCTAGAAAATATGACCTAGGAGAGAAGAGTAAAAAAATTGTGTTTCTTTAGTTTGAAAGAGAGAAGGCTGAGAGGGGACATGATAGCAGCTTTCAATTGTCTAAAAGGGTGTTACAAGAAGGAGGGAGAAAAATTATTCTCCTTAGCTTCTGATGATAGGACAAGAAGCAGTGGGTTTAAACTGCAGCAAGGGAGGCTTGAGTTGGACATTGGAAACATTTCTTGTCAGGGTGGTTAAGTACTGGAATAATTTGCCTAAGGTTGTTTTAGAATCTCCACAATTGGAGATATTTAATAACAGGTTGGATAAATATCTAACAGGGATGATGTAGATGGTGCTCGGTCCTTCTGTATGGGCAGAGGACTGGACTTGATAACCTCTTGAGGTCCCTTCCAGTTCAAGTATTCTACGATTCTATGAAAACAAAGAAAATATTTATTTGGAGATTTCAGAAGTATAAAGTTGAAAGTGAGTCCCTTATTCCACATCTGAATAAAAGTGAATCTAGGACTCCCAATCTTCCCTTATAGAGGGCATGAAGAAGGATACCAGTCAGCTGTTATCAAAAGCAACCAGTGCAACACAATGCTACAAAAATTCAGCACAAGTAGTACTTTTCTAGCTGTACAAAATATTCAGGAAGACCATTTATGACAGGTTGCTTGACACAACTGTAGTTGATAACATCAAGAAATTCACAGAATTCCCATCACATTTCTATGTCTGCTCCAGACATTTGACAGGCTCCTATGTCTGTAGAAATTCATAGAATATGTAACAGATGTGTAGTCTGAATCACCGAAGAGAATTTAGGTACTGAATCCATCCCACTATCTGTAGCACTATGATGGGGGGAATCCTGAGCTGAAAATGTTTCCTCATAGTTTGTATGCATTATATGATATAGATATCGCATATACCAATTCATGTGGGCTGAGTTCTGGAGTCATGATGTGAGAGGGACTTTTTGTGGAAAAGATTATCATTATTTCAGTGTCACTCCTGTGCTGCTTATTGAGTCTAGCTTGGGATATCACAACTGCCCAAGTTTTTGATGTGTTTTAACCTGGGCATTTTTTTCAGACCAAACTCTATTTATAACAAGATGGTTACTCTGATTATTTTCCTTTTAGCAAAAACTACTTTCTGGTATTTTTGTACATTGCCAAAAGAAAGCAGGAAATAACAAAGCATAGACAATTATTACAAGTGGGGACAACTAATTTTTTTTTAAACGTTATGCCTCTGAGACCTCTTGATGCCAAGTGGCATATGGTATAAGTGTTATAGGAATCCCCTGGACGTGCTATTTACATTCTAGTTCATCGAACTGTCACGTGAGGTCTCCAGTGAAAGCCTGTGTCACATGGAAAATGTATATATAGATGGTATGTAAAAGAGTTATGTACAGACATGTAAAATTATGTTCTTAAGATCTGTCTAGGGACTGGCCCCAGCAAGGGTGAACAATAGATAAACATTTTGTGTATGAAAGAAAACTATCTATCTGTTTTCACTTAAGTTAAGTATTCTATGGTTCACAATGAGCCTCCAGTCTGAACGTGATGATAATGAAGGATTGTGAAAGAGAAAATTAACAACAAGAAGGAAACAGCAGGGTTTATCCTGTTTTGCAAACTAAAACAACAGAGTGGGGTACTGTATCTGGGGTACAGTTTGAACCCCTGGTTACACCTTCAATTGCTCAGGCAAGCTATCAGCAAGCTTGATCTTATGACAAGGGAGTCTCAACCAAAGCGGTTAAAAACGCCAGGGAAAGACCTTGTAAACTATCTTGCAGGAGACAGGGGAGTGCCTTGTTGGAACATGGGCACCTGGCAGTAGGGGTGGGACTCCAAACCCCACCTGACCCCAGATAGCAACACAAACGCACTGGACTGCAAGATAGAGGGCTCCACTTGCCTGCAATCAGCTGAGGACAATCCAGGGTGACTGCAGAATCCACCGTCTTTGCACTGTGGCTAAATTCTAAAATTGATCTTATAGGAACATTTATTTATCTTCAGCCAGTAGACATTGATTTAATACTGGCAGTATACTTTTCTGCATTTCAGTGGGAATGTGTGTAATACTGACCATGTTGAATTGCCCAGGATTTTGATTTTCATAAATGATAGCTTGCTTTGATTAGCAAATATTTACAAGTTTTCCTCAGCCCCAATGAACCAATGGCATGCATTTTGCACCCCTTAGCATACAGGTACTCATGATACATTCTCTAGGGCAGAAGTTCATACCTTTAAGCTCCTGTGGTTTGCCTTCTTTGAAAAACTCAAAGAACCCAGTAGTTTTTGGAAACCTCTAAAAACAGTTATAAATGCAGCTCCAGAACCCTGTCTGTCAGCCACTCCCCCTTCCACTTGTTGTTTTACACAGAACCAAGCTGAGGAAAATCTTCTGGATTTGAGCCCTAAATAGCATGTCCAACTAAAGGGCTGTGCTGATTTCTTTTCAATTAAAAGGATTTATTTTTTTTTTAAATATATTTTAAATGAGTGTGTTTTGGTTTTCCCAATTGGTTTATGGAGTGGATTTTGTTTGTACGTGTTAACTGCCAGAAGTGCCAAGAAAGAAACATTCTCTTGTCATGAAAACATAGACAGCCTCGAGGAGTCGTAGCTGCTGACTTTTTCACAGGTCACATCCATCCACCCACTCAGACAGGTCTCGCCCTTTGCAGTGCATTGTCCAGTCCTCCCTGAGAAAGAAAAAGACAAAGAGCGAATATGAGTTTTTATTATTTTAATAAATTGTTTCCCCTACCATCCCTGGCAGTACAGAACAGATGGCTATCTGTTATAATAAGTCCTGGAAGAGGATCTTCTCGCAAGATGTTGGAGACACACAGACTCTGAAGCTCCCTGCCTCTTTATCTCACAGACTGTGGAACCACACTACATTAAGCAATCATAAGGCTAGATCCTGTTGCCCTTACATTGAGTAATACCCCACTGATGTAATAGTCCTACTGAAATGAAAGCCAAGGGGTAAGATACTCCTCAGTGTCAGGGCAGCAGAAATGAGCTCATTGAATAGCTAGTCTACCATGCGGTGGTAGTTTCCATTCCAAAGAATCCCTCAATAATTTACCATCTACATGGCATACAGAAGTTACCTCACCCGCTCTTACTGCCTCTGTGGTGAAACACGCACAGCAACACCCTACTGTAGGGAGAGCTGAGGGATAATGTGTCCAACTGAAACTACAGAGGAAAAAAAATCTGAAAACAGAGTAAATAGCTTCTTAAGTTGGATCTTAAGACATCAGGGTTCACACATCTATTTTGTGCACAAAGTCCTACGGGTCTTGGGAGGACTTCAGATTTTTATGTTCTTTGGAATTTTTCTCTGCCCTCCATTTTCTGTCTCTCTTGTTACTCTGTCTTTATCACGGTTTATACTCCTTAATCAGGAGTGGGAGTTTCATTATGGTAGGAACTGTCTGTCCTAATTAAACTGTCCATCACCCAGGAGCTTCCAATCTTCGCAGATGAGAAGCAGAAGAGACAACAGGCATAGAACAGCAAAGGCAGGAAAAACAAGGGAATGTGAAATAATTATGGCTGGTATAACGAGTAGCAGTCTCAGCCTGTCAACTGCAAAGCTACTGTGTAACTGTACTGAGAAAGGCAAGGCTTGTGAAGGTCTGCATAGTGGCTATCTGAGTTTTTACTCTCCCCTTATGCTTCATTTTTGCTTGTTTTTTCCACACTGTTTTTCCTCTCTTTCTTTCTTTATAGCCTCTTCTAAATGAGTTCTCTTAAGCAAACTCATATTGCCTAATTTCAGTTATCAGCCACTATTCTTTCACTAAGCTCTGTGGTCATACTGAAGTCACCTATATTGCTTTAGCATTAGAATTAAGCAAAGAGCAAATATTCACAATCACAAATGCATATCCATATTTCCAAAGAGAATATCCCAGGGTGCCCCTCACCAGGCATCCATTCCTTGTGGGTCTCGCACAATTCTTTTGGCACAGACGATGTCATCTGTTATGTCATTTGACAGCAAGTCTGCAAGGAGAAGAGGGGAGAGTGAATGCGGGGTTACCTTGTGAGACCTCAGAGTGGTGCACCCAAGTACCAGGGGCTATGGTTGTACAGCTGGGCACCTGGCTGGCCAGCCCTAGGGTAGTGCTCCCCCTGTGGCATTCGAATGGGGCTGCTTGCTTGCGCAGCTGCAGAGCTGCCGTGCTGCACTGGGCTCCCTGGCCCTTCTTGCTGCGTTTTCAGAGCAGGGAGAGTGAGGGGAAGCTCTCGACTGTGCCTGAACAGTGGCAGGCAGAGCACTCCACTGATCTTGGGCCTAAGCGTTGACAAGCCCAGTACAGCTCCCCGCTGCCCCAGCTCAAAGCCAGGTAGGGAGAGATCTGCTTAGACCTCCCATGCCCTCAGTTGTGGAAAGAGAAATGGCATAAGAGAGAAGGAAGAGCTGATGGGAGGGTAGGGAAAGAGGGATGGGATGGGACAGGATAGGAGAAGGAAGGAGCTGAAGAGACTGTGGGGGCAGGGGCATCATGGGGGAGATAAAAGGAGGTAGCAGCCCCCCTCAAAACTCTGCCACTACAGAACTTTGGCTCCTGCCTTCCCTCTACCCAGGAGTGTGAGGAATGAAGGACACTTCCTTTATTTATGCATCTCTGGTGCTGCTGTTCCTCTGAAGCTCCCCTCCCCCACCTGCCCGCAGTCACACTGACTGAAGACTTAGTTCACTCTTCTCCCTCCTCTCCCTCCCCTTGGGCTGGCTAGTCCTTGCTCTATCATCTAGGAACACTTCACTGTAAGAGCAGCAGAGCTGAAGAATGACCACCTGCTGGGATCCTTCCCCTGCTGTCACACCACAAACATTGCTTAAATTACACTTACAACTTTCCTGTTTTCTTCCAAATCTCCATTTTTTCTAAGGGGGGACAGGGAGGGAGGGATCTTAGTACCCCAGGGTGGGACATCTATTCTTCCATTTAGTTCCACTTCGCACTTGTCTGACACACCCTTCCCTTTGCAATGGTCTGGGTCAGACTACCAGTAGCACCCAGACTGTTACACACAAATGTAGATTCCTCAGCAAGATACTGAATGCACTTTTGAATTCTAAGAACTTTTTCCTGGAACAACTTTGCTGCTGGTTACTGTGCCAGTAACAAATCCTTGCCCTAAGAAGCCAGCCATTTTATAGCTGTGTGTCTCCTGTACTATCCTTCTCTTCCAACTGGTAAGTAATCTCAGCTCCTGTTTACTTTTTAACATTTCTGAGGGTAGCAAAGTCTCTCAAACCTGAGTGCCTTCAGTGAATGTCGTGGAGGTGATGTTTATATTCTCAAATCCTTAGAGAAACACTGGGATTGGAACCTCCTTCCAATCCTTTGTATTTATTCATAACCATTGGTGAAAGTAACAAACTTCTTACAGGTGGTGTGCTACCACAAGCTACCCCTCTCCCAGAGGGAGGCTGCTGCAGTAAAACAGTGCCTGTAAGAAATGTAAGTGCTGAGAGGAGTGTGGGCGTGGGTGTGGGGTGGGGGTTCAGGGCAGGGAGATGGAGTGTGTGTGTGGGGAGGGGGGTTCAGGAGGCAGAGGTTTAGGGTGTGGGACACTGTTGCCTCTAAGTGGAGTGAGTTTTGAGTGGAGTGAGCTTTGTCTTGTGTACCAATACCGAGGTCATCTGTGCTTGTTCACATGTATGCCACCCTGATAATGCATCCATCAGTTCCTAATAAGGCATTGTTAAAGCACCCCAGAGGGAAGGGGGAGCCCAGACACATACACACAAACCGCAGAAGGAAAGAGGGAGCCCAGCCCCCCCCACACACAGGGAAAGGGAGGTCCCAGACACTCACCCACCAGTGGGAAGCGGGGAGCCCAGCCATATACACACCCCGGAAGGAAGTGGGGAGCCCAGCTACACACATGCACACACAACAGCAGAGGTCAAGAGGGGAAATTGCCCCTGGGACAGCCTTTCATGGGCAGCTGGGATCTCCTGGACCCTTTGAAGTGCCACATAGAGCCCCAGTGCCACAGGGGCTGGAATGGCATTGTGCCTCTCTGCCACTCTGCCAGCTTACGATGGGCCCGAGGGCTGACTACTCTCAGCCTCGCTCCTTCTGGGCATGTGGAGCTGGGCCTCCTCCCACCTTGCTCTGGGGCCCAGGGTGGCTGTCAGCTCCACTCCCCCCCGCACCTGAAAAGATGCCCCTGTGTGTAGGTGGCAGAAGGAATTGGAGTGGGGGAGAGAGAGTCTGAGGCCAGGCTGCGGGACTGATAGAGAGGCAATGAAAGCAAGAGGGGCGGAGGGTGCTAGAGGGGAGAGTCTGTGAGGATGATCAGATTGAATGTAGGGAAGAGTGAGAGAGGTGCATGGCAGAGTGAATACATGAGCCATAAAGTGAACATGACAGTGGAGGGGCTGAGCTCACTGGAATTAAACTTGTGCTTACTCAGACTGTCAACCCACACAGAGAAAAGAGTCAGAGGGACCATTCTTGGGTTGTAACAGTTCTAGTGTGTGACACCCTTTGATTCCCTCAGGAGAAAGGCAGAGAACTGGTCTCCCAGGATATGTCTTCTGGGGCCCCTGCCAAAAGGGACTGCACCTCATTCCGCCCATCCCCTCTGGGATGTCTCTGAACCTGCCCAAGCGGGGTGGCTCCTAGGGAAATCACATCGCTATGGCTGTGCCTGAGTACTACTACTTAAGGAAGGGGTACAGCATGAAAGGTAATATAGCCCCAGGCTGTTATCTTTCCCTGGTAACCTCCTGATGGCTCAGACCTACCCAATACCCAAAGAGCCTTCCCCAGGGTCCTAGGACGGGAGAATAATGCCCTAGAGGGTAACTGACCACCTCTCCACTGTGTGGGGAGTGGTAGCTATGTGGTTATTATTAACTGAGGAATGAAGAGCAGCATGAACAGGAATCCCACAGCTGCTGTCTTGGCTCCTGAGGGGTGTTTGGGGAGAGTACCAGTGCAGGGCATGTGGCAGAGGTTCTCGGTGGGGCTCCGGTAGTTGTTGCACCAGACACGGCTGTTGATCTGGAAAATGCCATAGTCTGTGCTGCCATCTGCATTGTCATCCTCTGCTGCTGAATTGAAGCCGCTCTCGAAGAACGCCATGCAGATCCCTAATGCGAGGAGAGAACACGCTGAGTAGAGGCTTTCCACAGAAACAGGGTCAACTTGAAGCACAGCAAGGCAGAGCCTGTGAGGGGAGTGAGGAGATAGCATGCAGAGACAGACAGGTTAAGGGGTGGGGAAGAGGCAGCTGAATGCAGGAATGGTAGAGTGAAAGAGTGAAGGGAGTTTGGAGTGAGGGGGAATTGGGGAGAAAAGCATGCGTGAGAAGCAGGGAGAACTAAATCTTACAGTTGGCGAGGCTGTAACCCTCGTACCCATCCAGCCCTTCTTCATGTAGGATATAGGCCAGCTCACAGCGGCTAAAGATTTTTGCTTCATTTGCTGTGATCAGGCAGCCAACCAGGGAGAGAAGAGCCAGCACCTTCATTTTGCCAGAGAATGGGGAATCTCAGTTCCACCTATGAGGGGAAAAAAGACAAGAACTCAATAGCAGAGGGGGAATTCTTTGACCAGTCACAGTCAAAGGTCTAAATCCTTCCGCCCATAACAAGTGCTGGAAGGACTGCCCTGAGGTAACCCAGCTTTGGACTTTTTCACCCCACCCCGCTGAGGTAACTCCTTTCTCCCACTGCTAAACTCCTGCCCTCAGAAGGATATTTGTTTTGCCAACAGACTGTCCAGACTGTATGGACATGCGTACACACACACAAACAAACACACACAAACTGGACAATCTAAAAGGTTCTTCTTTCTCCCACAGCTAAACTCCTGCCCTCAGAAGGATATTTGTTTTGCCAACAGACTGTACAGACTGTGCGTGTGTGTGGGTGTGTGCGTGCGTGCGCGTGCATGCATGCACGCACGCACGCACACACACACAAACTGGGCAATCTAAAAGGTTTTATTAATCCTGAAACTGAAAACACCAAAGATGAAGGCATCAGAACTTCACAGCTAACTTTCTCATTCTCAGGTCTGTGGTGAAGAGTCAGAAGGCCCCTGGAAAGTGGAAGGCTGAGAAGTGTGATAAGCCTGGCAAAGGATTACACATATTTCAGGCTAAAATATCTAAGCTAATGGTCACTTTTTTACTGTAAAAGCAATGAGGGGTCCTGTGGCACCTTATAGACTAACGGAAATGTATGAGCATAAGCTTTCGTGGGCAAAGACCCGCTTCATCAGATGCAGGTCAGATGCAGAAGTGGGTCTTTGCCCACGAAAGCTTACGCTCATACATTTCTGTTAGTCTATAAGGTGCCACAGGACCCCTCGTTGCTTTTGCAGATCCAGACTAACACGGCTACCGCTCTGATACTTTTTTACTGTGGGAGCATATCCACAATAAAAGCAGTAACTTCACTCTCTCAGGGGCACTTCTCTTCCCTCCCTACTTTCCCTTTCCCCCATTTTCCAGGGCCTTAGAAATAGTTTGTGACACTGAAGGCCCAGACCAGTTAAGTCGACTGTTTCTCCATGTATGCTACAGAGGGCTGCATGGAAGCTTGTTCTGTTTTTGGGTTTTCTCCCCCGATGCTGGACTCAGAGTGGGTGTGAATGCAGGGAGATGGGGAGAAATCTTATGAAATTGGAAAATTATTTGTGTTATTTAGCTTTGGCACTAGTATATTTCAGAGACACTTGGTATTTTTCCGTCATCCCTCCTTTAGACTCTCCAATGCCAGCCTCCCCACTCTCACAAGACAGCAAGTATTTGCTGCTTCTGTTTCTGGACCATGTTTCTCATATTTTTTCCTTTCATCCTACTCCATCTTGAAATCTACTACGAGAACTTCCTAAGGGCTATTTGAAAATTTATTAGCTTGCTCCTGAGGTCACAAAGCAAAGACAGAAAAAATTGGAATGTGGCTTTTATTAATCCCTGCATTTCCAGCCTGAAAATTTCATATGTCATTAATGTGTCTTTTACACACCAGTAGAGACTTGTTGAAAATGGCCTGGCTTTCTTTATTTCCTTAAGGCACTTTGGGTATTAATTGATACAGTAACAAGTAATGCTAAAAGGCCTTTTCCTTGCTCCCCTCTTCCTCATTGTCTTAGGAATTGTCACCATGAATAAAGGAATAAAAGGGGGAATATTGCAGGGGTGTATTACTTATTGGAGATATATATATAAAATCCCAGAGGCACTGAGACCACATATTAGGGGATAAAGTCTCTGCTCTACAGCCTTGGTTGAGAGCCAGGTGGCCTTTAGCTCATATGGTAGAGCACAGGGCTTTTCCCACAGTGTCCAATATGCTCTCCATTTGCCCCATGTGCTGAATGCAGCTCAGAAGAACCACACATGGAGAGCGTCCCTCCTGCCACGCCAGGCATGTATCCCACCATTTGGTGGGACAAGCACATGGCAGCAGTGGCTCATGTGGCTCTGCATGGCAGTGACTCTGGCTGTGTGGCGCAGCTCCAGCAGTGGGGTGTTCATGTGGCAGTGCAGCTGCAGCAATGCAGCAGCTCTAGTGTGCAATCTTGGGGCAAGGGTGGCTGATGGGTGGGGAAGAGCAGTAGTCCATTCAGTTTCTTTTGAACACCTCTGCTTTAGCCCCAAAGGTCACAGGTTCAATCCCTCCTGCTGATGACCTGGGCCTACTTGCTCCACCTGTTTCACATCACTCCAGCAGCAGAAGGCAGGTGGAAGACTGTTGGGGATTCTCTCAAAGGAGCTGGGCCAGACCCATCTCTCCCATAGGGCACATGCTAGGGGAGAAAGCCAGGTGGGCAGCACACTGCTATGCCAGCCTTCAGCTAGCCCCAGTCAGGAAGGTATAATGCATCAGTCAGTGGCACTGACATCTTCTGGGGGCCCCGGGCGAGATGGAGCGGAGCTGGCTCCACACTCCTGGAAGGGACAGGGCCAAGGGCAGCCAGCCCTCAGTGGCACCCAGAGCATGCCTGGCCCCTCCCACACCCTTTGCACTGTCTGTAGCATGCCCCACCCCCAAGCCCTTACTGCTTCCCAGCGCCCTGAGCCCCTTTGAAGCGGTGGACCCTGAGGCAACAGCCTCCTTCTCCCCCACACACACATCAGCAGGCCTGACTGTGATCGATCCCACCCTTGGGTGCTGAGCACTGCTTAGCTGTAGCTAAGGATTCAACCACACATGACCCTAATCCGGAGTTATCAAACATGCAGCTATTTCTCTCACTGGTGGTGGGTTGCCCCTAAAATTGGAAGGCAAAAAAGCATCTGAGTCTGATTTTTTTGCAAATATCTGCACATTAATGGTAATTGGCTAAGCTCTGTTTCAACTCCAGCTGTTGGCAGTAGCTGAAGGTACTGTCAGCTCTTGTGGTACTAGCAACAGCAGCCCAGCCCAGAGCTTTCCTGGGTAGGATGGATAATAAATTAAATAATAATTGTACCTTCCTCCCCTGCAACTTTAACTTACAGCTTCCCCCACAGCAGAGTCTGATGTGAAAGTTCCCAACGGTCACCCAGTGTCTCCCCCTGTAACTGCTCCCCCTTCTAGAACCTGCTCCTCCCTGTCCCTGTGACATCACTCACCGCCATTCTCAGTTCAAAACAGCACCACAAAGCTTTATCGTGCGTGGCATGTCTCAGACGCCTGCATTCTAAAGTACATGGCAGAATTAATGTGAGGCAGTGGGCTGGCTGCAGCAGGGCGGGATGAACACTGTGAATGTGCTTCTTCAAAGCATCACTTCAAAAAGCATGTTTAGGTTCCTCTTGTGGGATCTGTGCACAAAAATAGTTTTGAATCCTTAGTCGCAAGTATTCACTCTTGAAAACAGAGTCTAACTCTTCCAATCAGGCAACAGAAGCTAACCATGTGACCAAATGCTCCTGTAAAATCTGCAATAAAAACACTTATAAAACATTCACAATGAGTTGAATTATTCCTATAAATTATTCAGTGAATGCTTTCAAACAACAACTTATTTATTTGTATTGTGGTAGCAGCCAGAGGCCCTAGTTAAACTTGGGGCCTCATTGTACTAGATCCTGTGAACACAAAGGGTGCGGCTACACTTGCATTCCTCTTTCGAAAGAGGTATGCAAATGAGGTATAAATCTGCATATATTGTCATCTCATTTGCATACTCTAATTTCAAAGGAGCTTCTTTTGAAATAAGAAAGCCAGTGTAGATGCTGCTCTTTTGAAAGTAAACCCATCTTCGAAAGAATCCTTCTTCCCTTTATTTAATGGGAAGAAGCATTCTTTTGAAGATGGGGTTTACTTTCAAAACAGCAGCATCTACACTGGCTTTTTTCTTCAAAAGAAGCTCTTTTGAAACTATAATATGCAAATTCAGTGTCAAATATGCAAATTTATACCTCTTTTGCATTTTTATTTACCTCATTTGCATACCTCTTTTGAAAGAGGAATGCAAGTGTAGACGCACCCAGAGAATCAGTGACAGTTCCTAGCAAGACTGGCAATGGAAGAATTTGTATACTCATTTCACAGATGGGGAACTGAGAGATACAGAGAAAAGCCCTGAAGAACTCACCCAAGTCACATAGTAAGTTTCTCATAGAACACAGAACTTGTCTCCTGAGTCTTGGGATTATTATGCCATTATGCCAGAGATTGATCCACCGGACATCGATTTATCACATGGCTGAAGACATGATAAATTGATCTCTGAATATGCTCCTGTTGATACCGCTACTCCAGCAAAACAAGAAGAGTAGCTGGCTTCAACAGGACAGCAGCTCCCATCTACCTTACTGCATGGAAGACAGCATGATAGGTACCTCAACTTCAGCTATGTAATTTTCATAGCTGAAGGAGACATGGTAAACGCAAGCATAGACGAGGTCTAAGTCTGGTGCCTTAACCATAAAACCACCCTTTCTCTCAAGAGCCAGGGATGTAATGTAGCTTTCTCCTTCTTACCTCAGCACAGAGGGGAGCAGTGTTCTCCCCCATGTGTTCCCCAGGCATTGTGACTGCTTGATGCAAAGCACAGTTGTCTCCTGGGGTTCCTGCTGCTGCTGCAGTGCACCTCCAATGGGAGCTGAGAAAGACAATTCTGCTCTCCTATCTGGTATTGCAGATCTGTTGAACCAGTGAACCTGTCTTCTAGCAACAGGGAAGTGTAGCAACATTCTACAAGGCACTGGGGAGGCCTTATCTGATTTAGTGTGTGCAGTTCTGGTCTGCTACATTTAAGAAAGATGAATTCAAACTGGAACAGATGTAGAGAAGTACTACTACGATGATCCAAGGAATGGAAAACCTACTTTATGAGAAGAGACTCAAAGAGCTTGGCTTGTTTAAACTAACCAAATGAAGGCTGATGGGAGATGTGATTACTTTCTATAAATGGCAGGGAGAGAGAACAAATTATTTAAGTTAAGCACCAATGTAAACACAAGAGCAAATGGCTATAAACCATCCGTCAAGTTTAGGCTAGAAATTGGAGGAGTGAAATCCTGAAACAACCTTCCAAGGGGAGCAGTGGTGACAAAAAAGCCTAATTGCCTTCAAGATTGATTTTGCTAAGTTTATAGCTGGGATTGGAGGGTGGGACTACCTATCATGTCATGCAGATGATCTGTTAGTGCTCATAGTAGTATTTCCAGTGGCAGGTGATGGAACATGAGATGAGCAGGATTCTGAGGCCATGTCTACATGAGCAGCTTTTCCTGGCAAAACTGGGCTTTTGCCAGAAAAATAAAACAAAATAAAATAAAAAGCAGAGCGTCTACACATCAAATGTCTTTGTCGACAAAACCCAGCACATCCACTGGCAGCGTTATATCACCCCCTGTTCAGGTATAACACCTATCTCAACAGTGTTCTGTTGGCAAGACAGCTGTGTAGACATTCTGGGGCCCTTTTGTTGACAGAACCAGCTTCCAGTTCACCAGGCAGCCCTGTTTACAGAGCTTCCAGTCAGCCGTTCTGTCGAGAGAGGGCCAGGCAGTCCTGCTGCTCTCTGTCTACAGAGTGGATTGCTCTGTTGATCTGCTTTCATGTGTAGATGTGATCTCTCGGCAGATGTTTTGCCAGAAAATCCCTTCCAACAGCAACTTCTGTCGACAGGGGCTTTTTGTGTAAATGTAGCCTGGGTTACTAGAGAGAGCTCTTTCCTGGGTGTCTGGCTGATGGGCTCACATGCCACAGGATCAGCTAATCTCTGTAGTAGGAATCAGGAAGAAAATTTTCCCCAGCTCAGATTAGAAGAAATGTTGCTGGGGGCGGGGATGTCACCTTCCTCTGCAGCATGGGGCCGGGGCCATTTGCAGGTTTAAATCATGAATTCTTGATGGGATTCCTTCCAACACCTTTTCTACTAGACTTCCCAAGAGCTCAGTTCAACTCGAGCTTTTGACATTCAGGTATCTTTATCTGGCATACGGCCCTGCTACACAGAGTTGATTAGACTCAGATACTAGGGTATTTGTGTTTGTGTGAGTATATGTAGAATATATCACAGCTCCAAAGTGACACAGAAATGTTCTTCCTTCTTATACATCAGACATCTCTTTCATTTACCATATATTGTATTACACGTTTTGGCTTCGCTTCGTTACTTTGCATGTGCCCTCTGCACACTGTTCATGCTTTGATTTCCTCTTCACCTCATTTCTAGATTCCTAACTGATTTTGTCCTTTGTTGTTTAATATATAGAGCACCAGAGAACTATTTCCTTTCTCTCATCTTGGTTGGTTCAGACCGGGCCTGCCGATGGGGCAGGGGCAGGGGTGAGAGCAGGACAATAGCCCCGGGGCCTGGTGATTTTAAGGGGTGCAGGGCTCCTGGCCACCGCTGGTGCTACTGTGGCAGCAGCGATGGCTGGAGCGCTAGCCCCTTTGGAATCACACCAGAGTTCTGGAGCACCACACTGGGCGCTCCCTGTGGCTCTGAGGGCTTGGGACAGTCCCAGAGCCATAGTACAAGTGGTGCTGAGGGTCAGCTGCTCAGGCCCCACCCCTTCTACCTGAGTCCCCGCCCCAATTTTGCCCCAGGGTCCACGGTGGCTGTCAGCCTTACTGGTTTAAACATTCTGTCTTCTTAGCCCACCCACATATTTACTTATCCTTTTTAGCATGAAACTTTTTGTTTTCTACCTGATGACTCATTTATGCCCTAACTCTGTCTTTCAGAAACTGAGGCCTCCCTCCACATGTTAATTACTCACATTAGGACAGGCCTTAGCTACAGTCTTCTGTAACTGGAAGCCTTTCAGTCACGTCTTTAGAAGTTCAGTAATTCAGCCCGAGGATGATGGGTCTATTAAAGGAGTAGACAAGTGAGGTTCTGTGCTTTGCAATCTGCGGAAGGCCAGAGTAGATGATCATATTGGTTCCTAATGACTTTAAAATGTATGAGCCAAGTATAGAACAAGGCTCAACTGTTAACAATATAAGAATGGCCATATTGGGTCAGACCAAAGGTCCACCTAGTCAAAATAGCTTGTCTTCCAGCAGTGTATGGTGCCAAATGCTACAGAGGGAATCAACAGAACAGGACAATTTATTTCATGTGCAAAAGAGAAGTGTGATCCCCCACCACCCCTGTCCCCACACACAAAATTTTGAGGAGTAAGGGGACTTTGAAGTTGCCCCAGCACTTCACAGTACTGGCAAGTGCACTGCAGCTAGATGTGTGCTGGTACTTCGACATTTAAAACTTCAGCATTGCCGTGGGGGGCAATTTGCTTAATGAAGTGCTGCCTGTGCATGGCAGCCTTCATTAGTAAACTCCCAACACCCTAATTACCATCCTTCCTTCGAAGGGAGGTGGTAGTGTAGACAAGCCCTATTATATCCCCCTCTCTGGGGGTTCAGCGTCTGACTCAGTAACATTGCCTAATGGCAAGAGTCTGCAGTGGTGTGACAAGGTGGCAAGAGCCAGTGGGGTTGGTGGTAAGGGAAGTCAGGCCCTCCCTGCTCCACTGGTTCCAACTCAGGCCTCTATGACTGATGGGTCAGATGCAATGCCTGGGGTAGATGCACTCACAAGCCCGCTTCCTGCATTGCCCCCTGCCACAGCCTCTGCCTTTCCAAAGCCACAGCAGAGCCTGTTTATGTCCTCTGTAGGCAGAGGGATTTGCCCTGGCAGTGACCTGGGCAGCAGGGTGACCATCCGTCCCATTTTTGGCAGGGAAACCCTGTATCTCAGGTGCCAGAAAGGCGTCCTGACTTATTTTAACAAAGGGGCTAATTGTACCGTATTTGGCCCCCTGCTGGCAGGCGGGCACAGCTTCTGGCCACAGAGCACGTGGGAGGCATGTACTCACACGGTCTCTGGCCACACCAGAGGGAGCCAGCAGGGGGGCCCTGCAGAGGGAGAGGTATGTTTGGGTGTGGGGGCTGGGAAACAACTGCCTCCTCCCTCATGGCTCCCCAAAGAGGCTGCATGGCTGCCGTCTGGTTCCCAGCTCCCGGTGCCTTGGGGGGAAGCCGGGAGGAGCGCTGGAACAGCTGCCAACAGCTTGACAGCAAGGTCTGGTCTAGTCGGTGTGGAGCTAAGAGCATAGAATGGCTGCACTGCTTTCTTTGACCCTCTTCCTCCATTGTGAGCATGCCCAGCAGGTATGGCTGGGAAAGGTCTTTGGGGCCCAGAGCTGCTCATTAACCCTTGGTTCCCCAGAATGAGATTTATTCACCCCATCAGGATCAGCACAGATCCTTGGAGAACCCAGCACAGATCCTTGGAGAACCCAGCTGTTTACTTCCCACGCCTCCCTTAGCTCTTGTCTAAGCTGAACAGTCACAGTCCTTTTGATCTCGTATGGATATTGTTCCATACATAATCATGGTTGTTGCCCTTCTCTGAGCTTTTGCCAAGTCTAATAAACGTTTCTTTGAGATGGGGCCACCAGGACTGCATGCAGTATTCAAGCTGTGAGCATACCATGGATTTATATAGTGGCATTATGTTTTTCTGTCCTATTATCTCTCCCTTTCCCAATGGTTCCCAATGTTCCATTCACTATTTTCACTGCCACTGCACACTGAGTGGATGTCTTCAGAGAACTATCAACAATGACTCCAAGATCTCTCTCTTGAATGATAACAGCTAATGTAGACCCCATCCTTTTGTATGTATAGTTGGGATTCTGTTTTCCAAAATGTATTACTTTGCACTGATTAATTGAATTTCATCTACCATTTTGCTGCCCAGTCCCCCAGTTTGGTGAGATCCTTTTGCAATTCTTTGTAGTCAGTTTTGGACCGAAGTATCTCAAGTAATTTTATATTATTTACCAACTTTGCCACCTCACTATTTACCTCTTTTGGGGGATCCTTTATGAATATGTTGAAAGCCACTCTTTCCAGCACAGATTCTTGCAGAACTCTGCTGCTTACTCTCTTCATTGTGAAAACTGACCTTCTATTCCTACCCTGTATTTCCTATCTTTTAACCAGTTACCAATCCATAAGATGATCCCCCGATTGCCATTTCTTCTTAATTTTCTTAAGAGCCTTTGGTGAGGGACCTTGTCAAAGGCTTCCTGAAAGTCCAACTGCACTATATTTCTGGGATGATCTTTGTTCATCTTAGTTGACCCCCCACAAGAAATCTGATAGATTAGTGAGGCACAATTTTCCTATGCAAAAGCTGTGGGTTCACCTATGTGTCCAATAAATCTATTCTATACTATAGTTTCAACCAATTTGCATGATACTGAAATTAGGTTCACTGGTGTGTAATTGTCAGGATCACTTCTGGTGCCTTTTTGAAAATAGGTGTTACACTAGTTATCTGCCAGACATCTTGAACAGTGGTTGATTTAAGCAATAGGTTACATATCACAGTTAATAGTTCTGCAGTTTCATTTTTGAATCCCTTCAGAACTTTTGAGTAAATACCATTTGGGTCTGGTGACTTAATATTGTTTAATTTATCAATTTGTTCTGAACTTCCTCTATTGACACCTCAGTCTGGGACAGTTTCTCAAATTTGTCACATGAAACCCCCTGACTTGGGTGTGGGAATCTCCCTTACATCTTCTTCAGTGATGACTGATGAAGACAATTCATTTAGATTCTCTGCAATGGTCTTGTCTCCCATGTGGTCCTTTAGCACCTCCATCACCCAGTGGCTCCACAGATTGTTTGCCAGGCTACCTGCTTTTGATGTTTGCTGTTAGTTTTTGTGTCTTTTTGCTAGTTGCTCTCCACATTCTTTCTTTGGCCTGTTTAAATTATACTTTTACTTGACTTGCCAGAGTATATTCTCCTTTCTGAGTTCTTCAAAATAATTGGACTTCCAATTTAAAGATCTCTTTTTGCCTCTAACCCCCACTTTAACTCTGTTCTTTAATTATTGTGGCATTTTTGGTCCTCTTGCTAATTTCTGTATGTGGAGTATACATACAGTTTGAGTCTCCAAGATGTTGTTTCTAAGAAAATTTCATGCCACTTGCAGGCATTTTACTCTTGTGACTGTTTCTTTTCATTTCCACTTAACTACCCCCCACATTTTTGTGCAATTCCCCCTTTCAAAGCAAAGTGCTAATGTGGTGGATTTCTTTGATATTTCTCACACCCCATCTCCACATGAAGTTGTTAAATTTATATACATTATGGTTGCTCTTATTCAGCTAGATTCACCTCTTAGACTAGATCTTGTGTGCAACTTAGGACTAAATCAAAATTTGTCTCTTCACTTGTGAGTTCCAGGACCAGCTGCTGCAAAAAGTAATTATTAATGGCATCCATAAATGTCTCTGCAGTCTATCCCGAGATCGCACATTCCCAGTTCATACAGGGATAATTGAAATCCCCTATTATTGTTGAGTTTTCTGATTTTGTAGCTTCTCCAATCTCCTAACCTTTCTTAGGCACCATCACTATGCTTGTCAGGTGATTGGTAGTATGTTTCTGCTGTACTATAATTATTCAAATATGGAATTTCTCTGGTACTGTTTGAGGTTCTTTAAAGATTTGTATTATATTTGACTCCATGCTTTCTTTCAGATAGGCTGTGTCTACACTAGCAAGCTCTTTCGAAATATTTTTTGAAAGAAGAGACTCTTTGGAAGTATCCAGTGGAGCATCTACACACAAAAAGCGTTCTTGCAAAATTAGAATATGGCACTCCTTTTGAAAGCACTCTTCCACTCCCGTTTCAGAAAGAGTGCCTTCTTGTGAAAGAAAACGTGTAGATTCCCCAAGGGCCCTCTTTTTCAAAACAGCAGTTCTCATGGTGCCTGTTTTTTTGATCCCTGTCCCATTCTTTTGAAAGAGCAGGGGCTGTGTGGACACTCTCTTTCGAAAGAGCAGATCACTCTTTTGATCTGCTTTTTTGTGTGTGGAGGTGCTCTTTCGAAAGAAATTCTTTGGAAGAGATCTTCTGGAAGGATGACTTAGCCTTCCAGACGTAGTAGCCATAAAGTGGAACTGACCCAACCAGGATAACCTACTCTGTCACTCCTTTGATAATCACCTTTCCATCAAGTTTCTGTGACGCCTATTATAGCAATATCCTCATTTAATGCCAGACACTCAGCTTCAACAAGCTTAGTTTTCAGACTTCTTGCATGTGTATAAAAGTACTTATGAAAATTGACAATATTTAGTTGTCTTTCTTTGTGTGGTGGAGTTGAGTAAGACTCTTTAATTTAAGTGTTTCTCTTCAGCTCTTACCTGTGCTCTGTTAACAACTCTCCTCTTCTCTCTACTGGTTTATAGGGTATCCTCCTTGTTAAATTGTTTTGTAAGTCAGAGTTGGGGAACCAATGGCCTGTGAGCTGGATCTGTCCCCCACTTTCTTTTGATGTGGCTCATGATGAGGTTCTGGGCTTCTCTCCTCCCACCTTGCAGTGGGGCAAGCTGACACTAGCACTCTGCGCCCTTGTAAGTCTTGCTGCCTTGGTTCTACTCCACAGAGCTGGACTGCCAGCACTGACTAGGTGCAGCTGGGAAAGGGAAGTCCAGAGCCTCACTGCAGGCAGGATCAAGGGAAGACAGGGACCAGCTCCAGCTCCACAGGGCTGGAATGCAAGGGAGCCCATGCACTTTGATTGTGTCTGTTTGTCTTCTGTTTTTTTGTTTGTTGGGGGTCAGGCTGGTGAGGGTTAGTTGGTTAGTTAGTTAGTGGCAGGGCAGTGAGTCGGGTTTTTTTGTTTTGTTTTGTTTTTTTGCTTATCATTGATGTGTAGCCCCTGAATGATTTTTCTTTGGGTCAGTGGCCCCCAACCGAAAGAAAGTTCCCTACCCTAGCCCTAAAGAAGATTCCCTTTCCTAGCCCTTGGCATGGAAACTTAATACACCCATTTAAAAGTACTGTTGAGGGGACGAGCCTGGGAATCTCTTCTTCAGGGGGCACTTAACTAAAGGAACACAACTGATTTGCTTTATTTTGAAATGCTTGAAATTAGCAAATGATAGGGTATTATTGTGCGAGTGGTGTAATTTTCGTACTTCTTGGATTAAATTAATTTTGTATCACTCTATTAGAAATTTCAAATACATATAAGATTTCACCTCATTTAGATTAAATATTAATCACAACATCAGCATAATAAATAAATCAAATCTGCCTGGTCATTTTAACATGCGAGTCCCTAAGCACATGGAAGCATTTCTGATGGGTTTCTGTTTCAGCAGGAGACTGAGTACCATGGAACAAGTACAGTATCTTTGACACTACAAGATTTACAGCTTAATTCCCTGCTTGGAAACAAAGGAACAAATAGCTGCATGTCATGCATTGAACTGAAACTTTATGGATTCTCTTGTTTTTCTAGTTTCTTCAGGACTTCTCAGTGGTGGGAAAAAATTCTATTAACTTTCTTTTATGACTACCAGCAGGGTAATGTGCAGAGAATAATCTCATCCATCTATAAAGTCTGGGCCCCTAAAACCTGAATATCAGCCCAGGAGCTTTGTCAGAAGGACTAACTGCTTAATTCCCCCATAAAATGACTATCTCCATTAATCTGTGTTTATTTTCCTTCTGCTTTTTAATTTGCTTAATGGACTTCAGCCCAAGTCTCTCCCAGCAGTCAGAGGAAAGTAAACTCTGATAAATCCTTAGGGACTTAATAGTCACAGTTAAGCACTTGTATGGATTATTTTCATCTGACTTTCATCTTTGCTGCTGCAGAGATGAGGGCTGCAGAGCACTCCACTTCTAACCCCATGACTTAAGAGCCTGGGAATGAACCGACAAAAGATGTTTCTCTTTCTCCCTCTCCCCTTGTGAGTACATTGAAATAAAGCAAGACTAGCTAAAAGAATAGGAGATGATGTGCCCTCCTGGCACAACCCTGATCCCATAGAAGCAGTGTAGATGGTTCAAATAGGGTTGATGAATGGAAATTCTTTTCAGGGAATGCTGGCTGACTTTGTGGTGTTGAAATTCTCCAGGCTGCCTGCCACCTCGTCTATTGGTTCAGAGTCTGTAGAAGGCTGCTGAGGAGGAAAAGAAAACCTGAAAGCTTTCCAGCAGGGTCACAGGCTCAGAGCTCCAGAACACTACAGGCTTTGTTGATCACTAGGCCGAGACCAGGTCTACACTATGAACAAAAATCGATTTAAGATATGCAACTCCTGCTATGTGAATTGTGTAGTTGGAGTCAACGTATCAGAAATTGATTTACTGAGTTGTCCCCGCAGAGGGAAGCCGCTGGGTGAAAGTTTCCCACCAACTTCCCTGACCGCTCATGACAGCGCAGGGTGCCACGGTTGACAGTGGACCCCTGGTGGCTCAGTGACAACCGTGTCAGTCTTTCAGTAAGTGTAGGTGTACCCTGAGTGAACCAATCTCCACCTGCACTCAAACAACAGTGGCCCCCACCCTCTATGCTTCTTCTTTTGAAGGTTGCTGGGACACTGAAAGCGCCTGTCAGCATGAGGTGGGAAAGGGGACATCTTAAACCTAATTTGTCAGTGATTCAAGAGAAGGGATGTTCATGGCATTCTAACAGGCCACGTGCAGAAACTCTTTTTTCTTCTTTAGAAACTTCTGAAATCTCACAGGGCAATCTATGCAGAAGCCTGCATGAAGCCTTTGCTCCACTATAATTCCCTAAAAACCTGATTTTTGAGGACTTAAATGAGACTGCAATGGTAAGCTGGCCTCATGTTGGCTTTCTGCACAGGGGAAGTTCATCCTAGATCTCTCAGTTTCTGAAAAACAAACAAGTAAAATTACTTAGGTCTCTTTCCCCGTAAGGATATTGTGATATTTCCTTGCTTGTGGTCTTACTGGCATCATCTATTCATTAATGTTTCATATTATTAGTACATCATTATCTTCTTTTTTCAATGGGTAGTCTTTGAATCCTTTGAATGACAGCCAACAGTGGTATTAGTTTCTAATTACCTTTTTGTTGAGAGTCCAAGTCCTTCCTGGTTTTATTCATTTATTACTTTCTATATTACTTTATTTATTGCTGTACAGGCCACATTCCTAGGGGAGCGGCTGAGTCAGAAATTGCATTGTATAATTAGATCTCACTGCCTGCTTCTAACCCTGAATAAAGGCTTTCTTTTTTGTTCATTTCAGTAAGTCATTTTTTATTTCATACTCTCCATGTAGGGTACCATGGAGATAATTACGTAGGTCCCGTCAAGCTGTCTGGAGTGGCTCGCAAACAGGAGTACCAACCTCAGGGCAGACTGTTACAAATTAGGGCACAAACCCCAAAACGGTTGTGATTTCTGTACTCAGATTTCACCTAGTCAGTATGAAGTTTGAACTCCTCAAGCACTATACCTGCCTTAAGGAGGAGTCCCAGATCATCCCCTTTGGCACACTGATCAGTCTTGCAACCCAGGCAGGCCTTCCTGTGTGATAGATCGTCCCTTACACCAAAAATCAAAATACTCAGGGTTCCTTCCAGGTCCAAAGGATCAGTCACTTATTCCAGTTCAATTGCTCCTCAGATAACAAATCAAGGAGAATGCTTGTAGCCAATTCTATAATTCACTAAAGATTTATTAACCAGAAAAATGAGAGTTATTTACAAAGTGAAAGCAGGTAAATACACACAAATAAATGAATTACAATGTTAAGTTTTAAAGGGGTAATAGAAGCTGGGACAATATACTAGCTCTGAGTTGGTTTAGAATGAGCAGAGGTATGAGACAGGGATATCCGATATTACTGAGTATCTTCATCACACGTCTAGAGAGATAGATGGATAAGATCAAGGAAGAGGTAGAAGGGATATTGGTGCATGGGATGAGAATTACAAACTTGAGGTTTGCAGATGATATAGTTATCGTCAAGGAAGATGAAGAGAAGCTAGTGAAAACGGTGCAGGTGCTAAGCGAGGAAGGGAAGAGGTACAGACTGATTCTGAACATGGATAAAATGAAGACAATAGTATTTGGAGATAAGGAAATAGGAAGGAAGATTAGTGCAGATGGGCTTGAACTAGAGAACATAGAGAGGTTCTCCCATCTGGGGAGCAACATGATGTATGATCTACATTGTAAGAAGGAAATAGAGACTGGAATAGCAAAAGCAAGAATGAGTTTGAAGGTGATGGATAAGGTCCGGAAAAGCAAAGCAATTAGCTTAGGAATGACTGGAGCATCTTGCAAATGTGTGTATTTAGCAGCAAGTTACATGGATGTGAGACATGGGTGATAATGAAAGATTTGAAAAGAAGTATATTGGCATTCGAGAGGAGTTGTTATAGAAACAGCCTATGAATAGGATGGATGAAGAAGATCACCAATGACGAATTATATAGGAAGATGCAGCCAAAAGAGAACCTACTGCAGAAGGTTGTACAACAGAAGCTACGCCTATTCGGGAATATCTGCAGAATGAACAACAAAGGAAAAGTCAAGACCCTGGTAATTATCATAATGGACGGTTCAAATAGGACAGACAGACCCCACAGAAAATGGGTACATGATATAGTAGATTGGTGTGGAGCGAGGCTACAGAAACTAAGCCATTCCGCACTGGACAGGGAAAGATGGAAGGGAATAGGAAGAGAGGCATAGGACACCAATGGGCGCTGAGCTCATGGGTGTTGTTGATCATCATCATGATATGTCCTTTTAGGATAACCCAAGATAAACAGATCCCTTACTTATGCTTTGAAATCTTTGCCCTTCAGAGTTCAAGCCTCAGAGAGATAATAATTTCTTCTTGACAGGGATTTTACTTCCTTCCTCAAAGGTCAGGCTGATGAGATGAATGATCATGTGTATCTCCCTTTCTTGGGCATGGGGGAAGCAGTCAACAAAGTTTTTTTTCTACCAATGTTCCACCACAGCTTGTCTGGTTTCTGTGGGCCTTCTTTTGTTAGAGAGGAGACAACACCTCAGTAATAAATTAGTTACTCACACTTGTAACACTTCTGCCCTGTTTGATCACTTGCTCTATAGTTGTTATAGTAAGATCCTGAGAATAGGATCTTATAACACTTCTCTCCTGTTTGATCCAATTATAGAGCAAGCATATTACCTCATGACATTGGATACAGATATTATAAGGGAGATTAGTGCATGCAGCAACTTGGAAGCATTTCATAAAGTCTAAACAATAAGCACATTTTTATAAATTTAATCCTTATTTTAACAGTACTATCACACAGGTGAGCCAGACTGTTTTCCAGCTATGCATTTGTAAGCATTCAGTGAAGCCTACCACCGGTGGCATGAATTGAACTGCCAGCATCACAGATCCCATTACACTAAACCTTCCATTTACTATTCCTAATCATTCATCTTTTCCCAATCTCCACTCTTATCTGGTATGAAGTACCATTTGTACCTCCCATGTGTGGATGGCAGAGGTGGGAAGTGAGAAAGGAAATAGTGGCATGAGGCTAGAAGCTAAACTCTGCTTTTTAATCAGCTCAAGGAGAAATGGATAAACCTGGTGTCCACAGGGTTATTATAAACAATTGTAGGAATTTTCTCGTTAGCAAATCTTTGGATGATCTTGGCTCAACTTGAACCAGTCAAGATGTATTTCTACCACAGAAGCTCCCCATCACACTTTGTGCCTCTTTTCAACCCATTTGGTAAAGCGAGTGCCTATGAACATATTTTACCTTTTGGGCAACAGTGGCTGCACATAGCAGGTTCACCACTAGCTCACAGACACAACATAGGTCTCTGCAACAGACCTAGAATAACATAAGTTTCCAAGGTGCTTAATAATGGACACCAGCTTATTGAACTGGTTTACCCGAATATCTAGAGAGTGACAGAAGGGACCTTGTTGTTTTTGGCCACTGTGGCACAGTATACTAGTTGGCTAACATTGGAGCCCTGGAATTTAATAAGCAGGAGAAAATTCCACCTTCTAGTCTCACCTGAAGAGCTGGAATGGATTCAGCCACTCTAACACTGCGTAGTACCTTATTCTGCAAATAGTACAATTGAAATCAAAGTCTTTCCTCTGTTGTACTTATGATCTGCAACAGGGATAGCTCAGGGGTTTGCACAGTGGACTACTAGCCCCGGGCTTCTGAACTCAATCCTTGAAGAGGCCGTGTGGGGCAAATAGATGTCAGGGAGGGTGCTTGGTCCTGCCAAGAGAGCAGAGGACTGGACTAGATGACCTCCCAAGGTCCCTTCTAGTTCTAGGAGATGTGTATCTCCAATTATAATAATGTAAAATACAACTTTGTTAAAGAGGGCGTGACCTCTTGAGTTGGCTATGGGAGCCAATAACCCCTGAGATATTTACTTGTTCTCCCACAAATTTGATATGAGGCCTTATCAAATTACATCTATTGCAATTTGTCACTTATTATTGAATCTAGAGTAAAATGGGACAGCCATCCTATACCCTTCCCCATTGGTTTTGTGAAGATTAGTCAGTAGACACATTTGAAAAATGTGAAAACATCTCCTGAAGTGCCAAGTATTGTTCTTACTGCACTCCATATGCACAAATCATCACACACTCACCTGAGATCTCAGCAGAATATTAGCTACCAAAGAACAAATGGCAGTTAACCTTTATTTCCTTTGAATGCCTTTGATTTATATTAAACACCAGTAATATTAGCAACAAGGAAGAAGGAATGGAAGCCTAAAGAAGGAAAGCTCAGGTTAACATTCTTTAGATAAATTTGATGTATTCAAGTCAGCAGGACCTGATCAGCTTCATCCTAGGATATTTATGGAACCAGCTGAACCAATGCTGGAACTGTTAGTAATTACCTTTGAGAACTCACGGAGAACAGGTGAAGTCTCAATGGTGTAGGGAAGGGCAAACACAGTTCCTATCTTTAAAAAGGGATCAGAGAGGACCCAGGGAGTTATAGATCAACCAATCAAACTTCCACGCCTGTGAAGATACTGGAACACATTCTTTTACAATCAGTTTTAAGTGCCAGGAGGATAATAGAATTATAAGGAACAGCTAATGTGGATTTGTCAAGAACAAATTGCGCCAAACCAACCTAATTTCCTTCTTTGATGGGGTTATTGGCCTAAGGGATGGGGAGAAGCATTAGACACGATCTACACCGATTGCACTTAGGCTTTTGATACTGTCCCATATGACAGCCTCATTCAAACTAGGGAAATGTGGTCTAAATTAAATTAATGTAAGGTGGGTGTATAACTGGTTAAAAGACTGTAGTGAAAGAATATTTAGCAATTATTCACTGTCAAACTGAGATGTTGTATCAGTGGAGCCTTTCAAGGGTAAGTCCTTGGTACAGTACTATACTGTATTTTCATTAAAGACCTAGATAAGAGACTGGCAAGTATGCTTTTAAAATTTGTGTATGACACCAAAATGGGAAAGGCTGAATTTCAGAGGGTAGGATTAGAATTCAAAAACAGCCTTGACAGATTAGACAGCTGGTCTGAAAGCAAGGAAGTTAAATGAATTAAAGAGGAGTGTAAAGCACTGTTTCCTCTTTTTTTCTACCCATGTGTGGAATAAATTTTGTTATGTACACCAAGGTACATGCAAATGTGCACCACCACTAAAAACATGTGCTGTCTACTGCTCGACTCTGCTAATCAGCTGGGCAGCATTTACATCTCTTTGGTGGCGGCCCAAGTGCTCAATGCAAAGTATTTCATGTAGAAAGGAATCATAGAATCATAGAATACTAGGACTGGAAGGGACCTCGAGAGGCCATCGAGTCCAGCCCCCTGCCCTCATGGCAGGACCAAGTACTGTCTAAACCATCCCTGAAAGACATTTATCTAACCTGTTCTTAAATATCTCCAGCGATGGAGATTCCACAACCTCTCTTGGTAATTTATTCCAATGTTTGACCACTATGACAGTTAGGAACTTTTTCCTAATGCCCAACCTAAACCTTCCTTGCTGCAGTTTAAGTCCATTGCTTCTTGTTCTATCCTCAGAGGCCAAAAAGAACAAGTTTTCTCCCTCCTCCTTATGACACCTTTTTAGATACCTGAAAACCACTATAATGTCCCCCCCGCCACCTTCTCTTTTCCAAACTAAACAAGTCCAATTCTTTCAGCCTTTCTTCATAGGTCACTTTCTCTAGCCCTTTTATCATTCTTGTTGCTCGTTTCTGGACCCTCTCTAATTTCTCCACATCTTTCTTGAACTGCAGTGCCCAGAACTGGACACAATACTCCAGCTGAAGCCTAATCAGCGCAGAGTAGAGAGAAAGAATGACTTCTCGTGTCTTGTTCACAACACACTTGTTAATGCATCCCAGAATCACGTTTGCTTTTTTTGCAACAGCATCACACTGTTGACTCATATTTAGCTTGTAGTCCAGTATAACCCCTAGATCCCTTTCTGCTGTAGTCATTCCTAGACAGTCTCTCCCCATTCTGTTTGTGTGAAACTGATTGTTCCTTCCTAAGTGCACAATCACACAAGGGGGAACACCTGGGTAGGTGGTAGTACTGCTCACAAGGCTTTGGAAGGTACAGTGGATCACAAATGGAATGAGAGTCAAAGATCTAATGCAGTTACCACAAGGGTTGGTATTCTGCGATGTACAAACAGGAGTTTCTTATATGAGATCTGGGAGGGAAGTGTCCTGTTCTACTCCAGACCTGATGTCTTAGCTGCAGTACCAGCTCCAAATCTGGCCATTACGCTTCAGGAACGATGTAGATAAATTGGAGAGAGGTCAGCTGAGAGCACGACAATGACAAAAGGTCTAGAAAATCGGATTTATGAGACAAGATTTAAAAAAAAAACAAAACTGACCATGTTTAATTTTGAGGAAAGAAGACTGAAGGGAGACCAGAAGAAGTCTTAAATATGCTAAGGGCACTAATGAAAAGGATGGTGATCAATGGTTCTCCAGGTCAAGAAGTAATGTGCTTAATCTGCATAAATGGAGATTTAGGTAGAAATGAGGAGTAACCTTCTGACTATAAGGGTAGTTAAGCACTGGGGAAAGTTTTCAAGGGAGGCTGAGGAATCCCCGCCACTGGAGCTATGTAAAAAGAGGTTGCACAAACACATGCCATGGATGGTCTAGGTTTCCTGGGTCCTGCCTTTTGAGGTCCCCTCCAGCCCTACGTTGGTATTATTCTCTGCTTGCGTAGGATAAACTGTCAGGGACAAAGGGGCTGCATATATACCACTATAGAATTTAGACATTTCTTTTTTAATTTTATTTTTTGTTCTATGTGGCAACTAAATATCATAAGCATGAAAGATTGGAAAAGTCAGGATGAAATACCTAATACAAAGTCTGTAAGGTGTGTGAGGGAGCAGAGGTCCAGGATTTATTTCATCTTATAGCAACCGGATGATTTAGACCCCCCGTTCTGCAACTTGTGAGCATGTACTTAATTTTATGCAACATGAGTAGTTCCCCTGAAATTAACGGGCTCACTTGTGACATGTGAAAGTATGCATATACATAAATCTTTGCAGGATCAAGGCTTTATTTCGTAGCTTGGTAAACCATCAGGCATGAGATTCATGTCCAGACTATCTTCGAATGCTTGTGCTTCCAACTAGTGGAGACTGGGAAAATCACAGAGAGACCTGCACTTGGTGAAGGACTAGACCTGAGGATACACAGCCTCTGTTTTGTGTATCTCTTAGGAGTAGTTTTAGACACTTGCTCAGCCACTGAGAGAGGGTTAGTGATATGCTCATAGTTGCTGGGAAGTCAAAGGCCAAACTCTGCAAAATTCCCATTAATTTTATGAAGGGTTGGAGAATTTAGGTCTGAATGATGCTGCAAGTGACAGCCTGAAAAGTGAGGGCCCTACACTCACCCCACACTGGATGGGGAAGAGTCAACTCCTCTGAGCAAGCCACACCCCCATGTCTCTACTGGGCATGCTCCAGGTGCAGTACTAGTACACAAGTCCAGCCCAGCTCAGCCTTGGTGGCGTCAGTCCAGGAGTAGCTTGTAGCCTGTACACGCAGAAGTCAGAGGTGCTAAGACCCAAGCAGAAGCCCAAGTGCATGCAGATACCCAAGAGGTGTCAGATGTCAAGGAACTCCATGCACCAAGATGCCTGGGGACCTTTACGATACCTGTCCACATGTCCAAGACACGTGATAGGAAATGTCCTGGCAGTGGGGAACTAGCTATAATCATGCAGGAAGCCAGTGTACTTCAGTTAGAGCCCTGCTGGCTCAGTGACAGAACACGGCCACTGCTAGGGCCTGAGGCCAGAACCCAGTGGTGCAGGGAGTGCCTAGGTACCCAACCCCAGCCATCACCTACCCTTCAATTCTCCAGCCAGCCACTAGGCCCTACAGTCCTGAGAGCCATGACAATGCTATTGATTCTAGCCATCAGGTATTACGGTTCTGAGTGCTGCTAGGGCCTACAGACCTAAGAGCCAGCGTGAGCCTGTTGATGCCGGCAGGTAGGCCTGTCAGCACAGAGGGTCAAAGCAACTTTATTTACTCTAACCATTAGGCCTTACAACTCTGAGAGCAGGGAAAGTGCTTTTGGCTCCAACTATTAGGCACTAGTGTCCTGAGGTCAAGTACTGTTGATGCTTATTCACAGGGGCTATGTCTACATGGCACACTGCTGCCAGCAGGGTCATGCAAATGAGGGCACTCGACAATGCAAATAGATGCTCATTTGCATAGTTGCGCCAGATCACTGTTCCAGCACAGGCTTCTGTCATGAAAAAACAAGCCGTGAAGATGGGGCTCTGTCCCCACCAACCTTGTGGGAAGCCTCTTATTCCTGAAAAAAATGAGGAGTAATGGGCTGCCGACAAGATGGGGGTTGGTCAACAGAACCCCGTCTACATGGTGTGTTTTGTGGCAACAGAAGCCTCTGCCAGGACAGTGATCACACAAGCGTATGAAAATGAGGCACACAATTTATGAATTAAAATAGAGGTAGCCGTGTTAGTCTATATTCTATCAAAACAAAAAAAGCAGTTCAGTAGCACTTTAAAGACTGACAAAATAATTTATTAGGTGAAGAGCTTTCGTGGGACAGACCCACTTCTTCAGACCATAGCCATAGCAGAACAGACATTATCAAGTGACCTCATTTGCATGACTTTCCCAGCAGCAGCGCGCCATATAGACATAGCCCAGGTATATTCACCCCTGACTGGTTGGGGAACCCTCCCCCACCCTATCACAGCCCTATTTAGACTAGCCTCTTTCCCAGTGCAGGTGAAAAGGTCTATCACATGTTAATCTGATGTGCTGAGCTGCATACGGATATCTGGGAACTTGCAATGAGAATTATCACAGCTAACGAGAGTAAAAGTTGTTTTGTGGGAACTGTTATTTTCCTGTCTCCTCTGCACGTGTGAAGAAAGACTTTGTAATGTTCCCAGGCTAGAAGTCACTATTTTCATGAGGAAAATACAAACAAAATGGAAAGGTCGGCCCATGATAAAACCTGCACCATAACAAAACCACAAAATTAGCTAAATGCTGTACAACAATCATGATTTATATGATTTATAATTAGTGCATTCTTCTGATTTAAAAAACCACTTCCCTCTCTTGCCCTAAAACCAGTCAACACCAAGAAGTCAAGTAACCTTTGGCAGTCTTTATTTTTTTAGCTAACATAGTTTATAGTCTCAGTTACTAGTGTTTAAAGTGGAGCAGCAGAAAATTACACTATGCTTCCCAACTTGCAACACACTTTACCTTATTTTTTTCAGCATAAATGACACCAGGCAACTTTACTGGGTCGGTAATGAATCAGGAAGAAAGATTTCATTTGGCAAGAACACCAGCCAACAATCCAGAGCTGCATACAGCTGAAGCAAAATAAAGAATTAACACTAATTAGCCTATTTATGAACTCTAAATGCTTTCCTTCATTGAGTTGATATGAAAAAATTACCTCCCTGCCCTGGCTGTACAGTCTTTCCCACACCATGGAAATATTTTCACACCCTGCCCATAGGTCTACATATATGACGTCACTGAAAGTGGTGTGTGGATAAAGAGGGCAGAATTTGACCCTCAAGTGATTGGGGAAAGAACTTTTCCAGCATCAAATGGGGATGGGGGGCAGTTCTTTTTACTTGATCTGTCACCATCCCAAGGTGCAAGAGTCTCCACCCTTTTTCCAATAAGCGGTAGTTATGTGAGTGAAAAGGGGAAATTGCTAGCAGTCTTATTTTCTAGCTGCCAAGTGTTATTGTCAGAGCAGTGGAGAGAAATTCAAATATATACCCCTTACTTGAGAGGCTGAAATGGAACTGGGTATGCACATTGCCCCTCTGCAGTGCCCGGGATTGGAATCTGAGCTAGGAATGCCAGTTTTTACACATCCTAATCAATACTTTATGACAAACACATTGATTTTCTACACTAAGGCTGGGTCTACACATGCCCCTTCCTTTCAAAAGGGGCATGTTGATGAGCGGATTTAAAAGATACTAATGAGGCGCTGCAATGAATATGCAGTGCCTCATTAGCATAATGGTGGCCACGGCGACTCGAAAGTGTGGCTTTTCGAATCGCATGTCGCCCATGGAGACAGGACCTTCCGAAAGGACCCCCCCCAGTTTTCAAAAGCCCTTCTTCTTATGTGTGATCGGAAAAGGGGCTTTTGAAAACTTGGGGGGTCCTTTCGGAAGGTCCTGTCTCCACGGGTGGCGCACGATTCGAAAAGCCACACTTTAGCATCGCCGCAGCTGCCATTATGCTAATGAGGTGCTGCATATTCATTGCAGTGCCTCATTAGCATCTTTTGAACCCACTCATTAACATGCCCCTTTCGAAAGAAAGGGCATGTGTAAACCCAGCCTAAAGAAGCCGGATCCCCAAATGGGGATACGGCTGCACTAAAGAGGGCATGTGTATTGTCTAAGAGACCGAAAACTGGTGTGGATCTAGCATTCTGCATCTTTTGAAAACCGAGCACTCATTCTGGATCATCACTCATTCAGAACCCAAACTGACTTCTTCCTCACATAAACCTAATGTCATCTCGTCTGTCACTTGACACCAGGCACACTCAATGTACGAAAACACAAACTTAGGGGGGTTTGTTCCCACTGCAGCTGGCAACAACAGGAAAAACATACTTGACAGAAATGAACAATCTACAGCCACCAATTTTTTTAAAAAATGAACTGTTCCAATTACAGCAACTCTTCAAAGTCAACCAGATAGATTTCTGGGCCTGCTGGGCTCTCCGTAACTGATACAGCCTGCCTCCTCCCACGCACAGAGGTGACAGTACCACCTCTGGTAAAGCCTTAATGTCAGTCAGCCTCAGACAGTGTCTCCTACAAAGCCCGCATCCCTGTGACAAAGGACTGGCAGTGCTGTGTGGCAAGGGTGCGTTAGCATCAGTTCTTCCATCTGATGCATATTCAATCTTAGAAGGGGGGTAAGGCGAAGACCATGCATGAGGGAACCAATTGCCATCTTAGTTCAAGCCTCCACCTAGTGTTTGCCTCACGTTAGGTATTTGTGACATACCTGGACTTTGGTAGGGTAGGTAAGATGCACTTACTCAAGTGAAAGTTTTAGCTAGGATGACAACCTATTTTTGCAGAACATACTAAAAAATCTCTTAATGACCAATCCTGACCATGAGGGAAGTACATTGCACAGCACAGGTGGAACTTGCACTTGTGATGCCTGTGTAACTGACCACAGGGAGACTCAAACCTGGTAGGTTTGACTCAAACATTGGTAGGTTGAAAGTTCCAGTGACACCTGCATTCTGCACTGTGGACTAAGCCTGAATAGAAGGGCTTGGCAGAGCATGTTCTGTTGGGGTCAGCAGAACAAAGCCCTTCCCCAGACACAGAGTGACAAAACTGCTCTTTGACAGCAGGTGCAGCAGCCGTAGTGTCTGTGTCCCTGCTTTTGTGGGAGAATGGCTGGTGCACCAGTGCAGGTGTCTGCTCCAAATGTCCTCCACATCTACACAGTGCTCATGGGGAGCAGACCTGGAACTGCCCTCTGTGCACAGCAGGGTGCAGTGTTCCCACCAGTGTATTTGTAAGCTAAGTGCTTGGGCAGAAGCTCAGGAGAGATTTAAATGCCACCCAGCTGATTAGAAGAGTGCTCCCAGACAGCCACATGTATTTCTACTGATGGTGCACATCTGCACAAGCCTTGGTGCACATAACAAAATTTATTTCACACAGGGATGGAAAACATTAGCGGGAACATTGGTTCCCACTGCCTCCAGGGCTCTCTGAATCTGGTAAAGCAGCATAGGAGGGATGTAACTTGCCTCCACGTGCTGAAGACTGTATAGATTTGGCGATTTAGACTGTTCCTTGACTACTTCACCGTATGTGCAGTAGATAGTTAGCCATCACTATGAATTGCCCAGCGTGTCACATGGCCACACAGCAGGAGACCACTTTCTAAGAAATGTTCTGCTCTGTTTATTTTAGGTGGCCTCTAGTTCAAAGCCGTCACAATGGGTTATTCCAAACATATGAAGTCAGAAGATTTAGGAACACAGGATCTGCCCTACTGAAGCAGACCATTGGCTCATCACGTCTTATAGGCTGCCTTTGGCAGAGCCCAGTCCCAGATTCTGTGGAGGAAAGTGGAAACCCACAGAATGCATCTAGCAAAGGATATAGATCCAAATCCAATTAGACCCAGTTAAATCCAGATACTCTGTAAGAAGGTCTCGACATTTTAATCTGGGACCATTTTGAAGCAGTTATTTATTGTAGATTCCTTGTTAAACTACAGTACAATGGTGCTGAATTTGGGCTATCTCTGTACAGCATATTAATTCTGATTTATATTGTGACGTTGTATTATCAAAACCTTCTGTGTTAAATCTGCCTCTATGTATGTGAGTTCATCTTCACTGGCAGGCCCTCTGGCAGATAAAAACCAGACAAGGACTATGGGAAATACTTAGGCGGAACAGTGATTCTTAAACATCACAAAAAGTTATGCTAAAATCAGCTGCATCCTTAGGGGAGGAAAAAAAACATTTAGCTGATTTTTTAAAGGGAGAGGAGGAGGTTGGAGCACTGAAGTGTTACCCAAAAGACAGAACCAATGAACATCAGTGTGGGAAAAGCAAGACACATTGGCTGTGTCTACACTACCATTCCTCTTTCAAAAGAGGCATGCAAATGAGAGAAATCAAAAACTACAAATAAGGTGCATATTTACATATCTGGCACCGCATTTGCATATCCTTCTTTCAAAAGAAGAAAAGCAGTGTAGACGTGGCTGTTTTGAAAGTAAACCCCATCTTTGAAAATAGGAAAAAAATAGGAAGAAGGGTTCTTTCGAAAGGGGATTACTTTTGAAAGAGACGCGTCTACGCTGCTTTTCTTCTTTTGAAAGAAGAATATGCAAATGAAGTGCCAGATATGTAAATCTGCACCTCATTTACATTTTCAATTTCCCTCATTTGCATGCCTCTTTCAAAAGAGGAATGGTCGTGTAGACGTAGTCATTGTGAAGGAGCCAGGGAGAGACAGCCTAGGTAAGAAAGAGCCAGGTCACATTGCCTAGGTGAAGGGGCTCCAGAAAGGACAGACCACCCAGTTTGTAGTACTCTCATGGGTCAGGAGGCCCCTGCCTGCTTTCCTAAGCCCAGATGGCCTGCAGGACTCTGCACAACTCAAAGGACTCAGCCCCCTGGAGTGGGGAGCAAACTGAGGCAGGGTCAGGCAGTTAGTGTTTTGTATGATCAGTTTGTTTCTATGCTGTACATGACTGAGTATAAAAGAGCAGAAAAGCGTTAACTTGCAAAAGCATATTTGTGCCAACTTCTTCCCAAAACCTTGGTGCCCCTGCGAGAGTCCGATTGTAAATCAGAAGCATCAGGCCTTTGGGTTGGAGCTCTAAAAAAGAGGGAATTTGAGTAACTGAGGTGCCATAGAGGTCCGTGTTGGTCCTAGGGCCTAGCACAGGTGGGCTGAGACGCTCGACTTCCAAGGAGAGGTAACGCACTGAGAATGGTGCCCAGGAAATGTTCCAGATAGGCCAAAACAGGAACCACTGCTACAGCCTGCTGAGGCTTGAAGCTAAAGATAGTGCAAAGGCCCCAGAGGCCAGATGGCTGGATTCTCCTCATGACAGTCTCTGCAGGTGGTCACTAGGATGTAAAGGATTTTCAAAAGTGTTTTAGGCCTAAATTTTCCAGGAGGCCATGGATTTGCAGTGTCTCAAGCTGAGGACTTAAAAAATGAGGTACTCTGGCAGCCATTTGTGAAAGCTTAAGCTTTCAGCAACCTCAGAGCTGGGAAAAGACACATTGTTTGACATCATTAAGGAGTTCCCCACAATGCAGATGCACAATGGGCTCTTGGAAAGTAAGGATGTAGCCCTACAGCTCCTCCTCAAGATGTGGAAAAGTCACATTCTCAACATGTAATAAAAACAGAGTGACGGAGGATAAACCAAGGCCCTGTCTGTCAGCATAGGTGCTGCAGATCCCGTTGCAGTCTGTAGAGTTGTATGGGTTTGTTCTGATACACTTTCACAGCGCTTTTTATGGTTTTATTTTTTTTTTAAAAAAGAGATAGAGAGAGAGAGAGGAGCCAGTACTGAGCCAGCTCCTTGCTCCCTTCCCACTCCCATGGTTCCCATGACTGGGGCTGCAGCTGGGTCTCTGGTGCTGGAGCTGCCAATGGAACTCCACTCCCTGGCTGGCTCCCAGTCCCAAGTCTGCCGGGGACCTGTGCCCCCAGCCGGGTCACCAGGGCTGGAGCTGCCAGCAGGGCTCTGAGCTCTGGGGCTGCCAGAGTTACCCTTGGCCTGGCTGGGTTCCCAAGGCTGGAGCTGCCAGCTCAGGGACTCTGCACCCTGGCCAGCTCCCAGCCCCAGGATTGCCAGGGTTCCCCTGGCCCCAGCCAAATCCCTGGGGCTGGAGCTGCTGGCAGGACTCCCAGGTCTGGGGCTGCTGGGGTTCCCTTGGCCTGACCAGGTCCCCATGGAGCTGCCAGTGGGGCTTCATGCCCCATATGGCTCCTCGCCAAGGAGCTGGCAGGGTTCTTTGCCACCCAGATGGGTTCCTGCAGCTGGGGATACCAGCAGGGCTCCATGCCCCAGCTGGCTCCCAGACATGGGGCTGGCAGGGTGCCCCTCCCACCTAGCTAGTGATCCCAGCTGGGGTTGCCAAGTTGCCAGTACGGCATTCCATCCTAGCACAAAAAAAGCCCTGCCCTTCAACAGTCATCTTACTGAGCACTGTGCTGAGTTATCCAGCTCAGTCCCAGAGGGGGCAGTATTTCATCATATAGATCACATATCGAGGGCTCAATTCTGCTGATCTTACTGAAGCTACACTTCCACGGATGTCACCATAAGTTTTATCATAAAGTTACTGCTGTGGTTTGGTAGCTGCCAAACACCAAATACATTTAGCTGAACTGACAGTGCTGGAAAGCTATTGCCCCAATCTGTGTGTGGTGTCAAAACCCATTTGGACACTTTTTGAAAATGGAGTGCTAACAACTGGCAGTGGTACATCTAACCCCAAATATTTTCACTTCTAGATGATCAATGGAAGTTCTGCCATAGTGAAGGCTGCAGAATTGGGCCGGCCAGGCCAAATCCCCCAGTGGCTAGTCAGTTATTAATCAGTCTTTGTGCAGGCAAAACTCCTGCTGCATTTCAAGGGGAGTTTTGCCTGAGTAAGGACTGATTAATTACAAAGAAGAGAGGTCCTGATTTGGCCCATCAATTTAAATGCATTGCCTGAGTAAAGACCTCACTATTTGCCTCACAGTTTTTAATGCTCTTGGCACCTGATGGTATGAAAAACACTACATAAATGTAAACCATTATCACTTACTATTACTAACACACTTAAGACTCCAAGTAGTATATTTACCCCCAAACCTTGAAGTATAACAATATCATCCCAGAAGCTTAATCACCATGAAAAGGTGACTGATGGTTTCTGTCATAACTGAATGCTGACCTTTACTGATTAGTATTTTCTGGAAACTTTCATCAGCAACTGTCAGTATGTGAGGCCTTCCTGCAGCTCCCTGGCTAGACAGGCCTGCAGATATCGTGACCATGGCAACGCATACCTTCAGGGGCACTCACAGATTACGAAGAGAACCATTAGATATTTTTTTTCAACTCCAAAGCTGTTTTTATAGTGCTTATATTTAATATACATCAAAGGTATGTATGGCTTCACCTCTTCAGAGCTGGAAAATTGAGCTAGGTACATCGCACAGACAATGGTAAGCCTGACTGATGATCTGTGGTACATTCCTACTGCTGAAGCTATTTTCGTTTAATGGTACGTGATGGGTGGCCCCTTTGTTCTACTCCATCATTTTGATGCATGTGTCAAATTCCTGTGTGTGATACATGTGAAGAGATAACTTGCATGATCCTATGTATGCTTTTGACAAGCTCTGCTTTCAAATGCAGCAAAACCGTACAGAACAAGCAGCATGACTTAATGTTTTTTCTGGATTTCAAAATATTTGGGGTTAGATGTGCTAACAATTTGCACTGGAGCTACATTTGCAAGGCGTGCCAGAACACTTTTCACCAGGCACACATTGAGATGAGTGAAGTAATAGATCTCCAGCCCTGTCAGTTACATTGACTGGATAAGGGGTCCGACAGCCTCCAGATGTTGGATGGCGGAACAGATTTATTTATTAAAAAATGTTACAAACAATCAAACAGCAATGCAGTACAATAAACAACACTGTCATGAATAAACTCTCTGGTAGGCCGGCTGGAGCACAGAACACGTCCACTCCAGGCAAAAATTAGAGCTTATATTTAGAACCAAAATATTTTTAGGGCCAGTTCTGCCTTTCTCTGTCCAGATTCATTATAGGAACAGGGCTTGTGGAAACTTTTCTTCACATAAAGCAACAACAAAAGGGCAATCCAAGTTTTCTTTCAGAAAACTAGGCAGAGCTGCTAGAAGCACTAATCTGTGTGCGTCAGCAGAGCTGCACTGGGTAGTAGTCAGTGTACCCTAAGCTGAGCACTTGGGCAGCCACCAAGGAGAGCGTCAGCTGATTAGCAGAATACCCACAACACCCACAGCTGGCAGCATGCATTTCTATCAGTGGTGCACCTCTGTACATGATTTGGTGCACATAACAAAATTTATTCCACTCCTGGATAGGAAAAAATTTAGAGGGGACACTGGTAGGAGTGTTGGCTAAATTTTTCACATGTCCTATCCATATGCACCTTTTGTTCAAATTCTCCTTTTGCATTGCTTTTACACCAGAATAACTCCTGATTTTAGCAGAGTGGTTCTTGATATATCCCGACCTAAGTAGGAACAGAAACCAGTCCTACTTGCTTCTCAGAAGAGTGGCGGCCACGACTTTTGCTTGGTGAGTCTGCCTCTTCCCCTTCCCCAGCCTACTTCAATGGACTGTCAGTTTAGCCTCCTGACTGTCTGCCTGTGACATTTATTTATTGTAAATATTTTTAGTATGACATTGGCTACAACAGTAAATGTCAACCACATTGAATAGAAGTACTGGGAAATAACCTACTTTGACAACACGTCTTGGCTGTGTCTTGAGTTTTATTTTCTGTAAGTGCCTTGGTATTTATCTTGTAGCATGAGACTATTATCCACTCACAATGTTCTGTTTCATTCACCTTATCTCTTAAGTACAATCCTTTGTTTATAGAACGAATCTTTGTGGTTTGTCTGGACTCTGGAGATTTTTTTAAAGAGAAAAGCACTTTGTTTCATATCTGAAGGGTATTTACTCAACTTACTGCACAGCTGGCTTCCCCGGTCAACTCCTATTAGCTCTAATGAGAGTTATGCCTCTAAAAGTTTTACGTCGCAAGCTGAGACTCTACAAATGCCCCTTCTTCATGTATAAATTAAACTGTTCATAACATTGAAAACACAGAGAGGTGAAACAGGGTTCTTTAATTATTTTGCTTGAACAAATACAACCCTGCTATTCATGATTGCTTAGTAATAATGCTTTTCCTGAAGTGAATCCCAGACCCATCTTAGTATGTTTTTAAATGTCTTAATACCCAGCTGAACAAAATATACTATAAAATCATGACTGGAATAAAGAAGTGTCACCTGATGAAATTAATAAACTGCAGGTTTAATACAAACAAGAGGAAGTTCTTTTTCACACAACACACAATTAATCTGTGGAACGCCTTGCCATGGGATGTTGTGATGCCAAAAAGTGTGACTGAGTTCCACAAAGAGCTAGATAAGTTCATGGAAAACAGATCCACCAATGGCTGTTAGCTAACATGGTAAGTGATGCAACCCTATGCTGCAAGAGACCCTACCTCTGACTACCAGAGGCCAGCAGTGAAAGGTGTGTGACTCACTCCATAAATGCCGGGTCTTGTATTCTCCAGACAGATCAACACTAGGAAACTAAGTCAATTTCAGATATGCAATTCTAGCTAAGCCAATTGCATAGCTTGAATCGACTTACCTGACCATCCTCACTGAGGAAGGAGAGAAACTCTCCCATTGACCTCCCTTATTCCTCTCACCTTGCATCTCACATCTCAATGCCGACTCCTAATAGGTTGATTTTTGCACGTCCCCACCAGAAATCCAACCCCAAAAGATTGGCCTTGAGTGGGTCTATTTTCTGAGATAGTGTAGAAATAGTCTCCCTCTGAAGCTATATGGACTACAGAGACAGGTTACCCGGCAACACAGACCTTTGTCTGATACAGAATGGTAGCTGTCATTTTTTTTTTATGGTGGACTTTTCTGGTGCCTAGATTTCCAAGTTAGAAATGCTGATAACTCAGGCATGAGTTTACTTTTGATCTGCTAAAAAAGAAAAGTGGCTGTTTGTAATCTTTTTTGTCCATGTTTGTGATGGAGTTTACTATAGCTGGGACATGCCTGATGTGCTAGGATGAGCTTGGTTCTGGGCTCTTTGAACACAGAAACTAACTATGACGTGACTGGTTGCAGCCAGAGCCAGAATAACTCTTTTGGGAGCTATTAGAATTTGTGAGGGCCCCTAGGCTCCAGCGTGGGGCTAAAATGAAGAGTTCAGTGTCTAGGAGGGGGCTGCTGGGGAGCGGGCTGGTGGTAGGGGTGTGGGGTCTCGATGGGAGGTGGGTGTAGCAGCAGGCTGGGAGCAGGGATGTAGGGTCTGGATGGAAGATAGGGTGCAGGACTGGGCTCAGAGTGGGGGTGCAGGGTCTGGAATGGAGGGACAGAGGGTGCAGGAGGGGGTGGGGGTTGGGATGCTTACCTGGCACAGCTCCCATGGGGGAACAGCTGGCTCTACACCACCCTGTGCTTGTAGATACCACCACCACTACTCCAATTCCTATGCAATGGAAATGGTGGGGATGGAGCCTGCAGGAGAGTGCCACTGGCAGTGACTCGTGCAGCTCCAGCTGAGGGGAAGCCAGAACAGCTGTGCACAGAACCACCTCCCCACCCCATCCAGCCAGAGCTCCAGCATGCAGGGGCTTTAGGGGCTACATCCTGGGTCCCCAGGCTAAGACCCCAAAGCCTCATTCATAATCCAGCCTGGCTGGAACTGCTGGCTTCTTGGCAGGTTAGAGTTCTGCCATGATGGTGTGTGGTATGTATATTAAAGTAGCAGGCCTGGTTCATCTTGTACCTAACTGTAGGCTACTTCTGGGCTGCTTGCAGTACTCATGACAAGGTTAATGGGACTCCTGCCTAGATATGCCTTCTTTCTGGACAGTTCTGCCACATTTTCTGGCTTTAGGCTTTATTTCTTCTCACTTTCATTTGCATCAACAAAAGGTAACCCCACTGAAATTTGTACTACAGACCTGCAGAATGAGAGTTAATGAAAAGAGACTCAAGCTAGAATTTGTGTGTCAGTTTCACTCAATTTGCACAGTCTAAGGCGATTTCTAGTTGGTTTTGCGTACGACAGCCTTTTGGATATGGTGTAAGGATGGATAACTCTATCCTGTTGTACCATTAAAGGTCCCTTTGTTTGAGAGCTCACAGCCGGATCTGCGATAATCTTTAGCTCTCTGTTAGAATATGGACAAGTGCTGAGACATGGCAGCATCTGATGCTGGCAGCCCCACAGATGGAGCTACAGTGCAGTACATTGTCAGCATTGCTGTTCCTGTGCAAGTCTGCTCACTCCAGAGCTGATACTATCAGCATTCTTTGCCGGGGTCTGTCTGAGTGATGGAGGATTAATGAAGTGGGGCTACAACTATCTGTGATAAAGAAGTACTGCTCATTTCACTCAAGTCACACCCCTAATTGGGAATGTCTGACAGAACCTGTACTGCACCATGTATGGACACCAGGCATACAGACAGCCAGATTTCAAGATAGTGTGATTTCCTTAATCTGTCTCCCAGCACCCCTTGAAAGCAGGGGGAAAAAACCTGAGTTTTTCGGGGGAGGGGAAGGAAAGGAAAAACATCAAAACCTTTTAAGTGGTTTTATGGACTACCATATGATTCATTTCATAAACATTTTCTCCAAAGTGTCCAAAGTGAAAAGCTTGCCACCCTGTAACAAAAACAAACTAATAGAGGCTCACCGCCATTTTACTAATTAGTGAGCCTATTGCTCTCTGTACCTATCTTTTGAGAGGCACCAAGACATTTTCCAACTTATTTGCCTTTTCAGCATCTAGCTTGGTATGATAAAATTAGAAAAGCACTAAACATCCCTGTCTCCCTATTCCCCGCTGTCGCACATGGTACAGAGCTGGCTGACAAGAGTTCAGGTTTTTAACAAACCTGACAATTTTGAATTCACTTTTCCTGTCTTTTGGGATTTTGCAGCCAATTTTTCCTTCTGTGTTAACCAGTTATTTCCTGGTTCAAATCCCACCCACAAGAGACTGGGGCACTTTTTATGCCCACTTGGCAGAGGTCGAATTGTCTACTTAAGATGCAAAGCAGTGGACAATCAGGGCTGAAATACATAATTGAGGAATCTGCACCTTTTATCCTTGATATTAATTAAATCTATCTGCCTTTTGTGACATGCCACTGGAAGGTGATCTCTCAAAAACAGATACCACCTGGAGCTACCCTCCCACAAAACCCATGAAGAGGAGCCGCAGAGAACACCTGTATACCATGGTGTCCAGCGTGCTTGCCACTAGCCGCATGTTGCTTTTTGGCAGGCATCTCCATCTACTTGGGCTGAACAATAAATGTATCTTCAGTATAATGTGTCACGTTAGCTGATGTAGTAGCCATTATGATGGCTATTGCTTCAGAGGTAGTTGGACACCATGACACTAGGGAGATATATCTCTAGGTGTCGTCTTCTGGCAAATTATTCTTATATAAATAGTTTGCACACTGTACATTGTGAAAGCAATGCTGCTCTGATGTAATCCTATATTAAATCAAACTCAAAAAGAAACTAGAAAGTTGTCAAAAAATCCCTTTGGTGTTCGAGCTGCTGACCTGCCCACTTTGAATTGACTGAGCCAATGGGCATATCTATGTAGCATCTAGGATCAAGCCTGGGTCCACAGACTTGTGCGGGCAAGACTCATACAAATATAGCTATTTAGCTGCTGCAATGTCAGTGCAGCTCAGGCTGGGATTCAGGTTCTCACACCTGGGAGTCATTGCAGTTCAGGCTGGGGTTCAGGTTCTCACACTTGGGGTGGGGGTGGATTTGAGTACAAATCTCTGGACCTGCGCAGGAAGACTCACTCCCGGAGGCAGTGCAGACACACACAATGAGTCCCTGAGGATAACTGAGATTCCTTTCCATTGTGGGGAGCCAGGAGATATCTCATATTGCCTCTTATCCTCTGCCAAATCAGTGAACCTTTCCTGAGACTGAAATGTTCCAACTCACTGTCTGGGGGAGCTACTGTGGGTGGTATATTGCAAATTGAGCACCAGGACTGGACTTCTTTAACAGCTTTTGTTACCAGCCCACATCCCCCACTCAGTCCCTGCTAAGCGCACTTACTGTGCCATTTGTGCGACTGAGAATACACTTAAATATCACTTGCAATAGCCTGAACCCACCGGATTCCTTGGCCCCAAAGTTACTTTTCTTAAATGAAATGTGACTTAGAAACTCTCTTTTTAAAAGTACCTACCCATGAGGGAATTGCATCTTGCCAAGTTGTTCATATCTAATGAGTCGGTCCTGGCACTATCGCGCCATACACAATATCTAATGAAAAGTCCACCTGTCTAGTTCTGCTGGCTTTTGATCCCATTGGCTTTAATGTAAAGCCCAATATTTCAAAGAAAATCTATGAACTTGGATACAATGCATGTTGACACTTGTAGGAGGCCAGATGCTGGATCATACCAGAGATGGGCTCAGTGCAATCCAGGGGGATGTAAAGATAGTGTTAAGCCAAATTCCCTTTCCAAGTACTGGCATCATTCTGGATCTCAGGTGCAACTTAAAATAGTTTCAAGGCTACATTAGAGACATATCCACCAGCAAGCATGCCCAGGAGGCCATTCTAGTATCCAGGGGTTTTCTGTCTTCTTGCCTTGGAAGTCACTCAATAACAAGTAGGACATCTTCATGTCACCTCCTCTTTGTGAGCCCATTGATGGCTCATCAGCTCAATTATGGAGCCAAAGATCTTATCACTAATGGGGCAGGTGTTGGTAACTGTTGGAGGGATTCAGGGCAGTTTTTGCCACTCTGCACTGTGGCAGGACCTGTCAGATTGTGCCATCCCCTCCTGCATTACTGGTCTCCACTGGGGATGGTCCTGGCCAAGGTTCTCTCAAGTGCTGACACTGAGGCTGCACTTTTTCATGTGTATCTTCAGCATTTCCTTAAACTGCTTCCTCTGGCATCCAACTCTCCTCCATCCTTCCTTCATCTCTGAAAACAGAATGGGAGGTGCTGGTCAGACATCCAAACCACATGACCAGTCCAACAAAGTTGTTGGTGAATGATAATGACTTTAATGCTGGTCATGTTGGAGTCTTCCAGGATGCTAATGCTCATGCATTTATCCTCCCAAGAGATACTTGGGGTTCCTCTCCCCTAGAGCCACTTCTAAAAGTCAAAACTTCTGAGTAGTTCACCTCAGTCGTCCTGCACCAATGACAAGAGAGCACTGACCAAATGAGGAGAGGAGGATAGTCACAAAGCAACAAACAGGAGGGTGCAAGAGTAACAGAGAAAGCCGTGCTAGTCTATATACTATGAAAACAAAAAGCAGTCCAGTAGCACTTTAAAGACTAACAAAATAATGTATTATGTGATGAGCTTTTGTGGGACAGACCCACTTCTTCAGACTATAGCCGTACCAGAACAGACTCAATATTTAAGGCACAGAGAACCAAAAATAGTAATCAAGGTTGACAAATCAGAAAAAACTATGATTAAGGTAAGCAAATCAGAGAGCAGAGGGGCAGAAGGAGGACGCTCTTTGATTTGCTCACCTTGATAATAATTTTTCTGATTTGTGAGCCTTGATTACTATTTTTGGTTCTCTGTGCCTTAAATGTTGAGTCTGTTCTGGTACGGCTATGGTCTGAAGAAGTGGGTCTGTGACACAAAAGCTCATCACCTAATAAATTATTTTGTTAGTCTTTAGAGTGCTACTGGACTGCTTTTTTTTTCAAGGGAGCAAGAGAATGAGTTAGAGAAAGTGTTCACTTTTCTTTAATGTACACATTCTAAACCCTCTTCCAGCTTTTCAGCTGCACATGAATTATGCCAGCTCATCTGTTGTCAAGTGGGTATAATAACAGATCTAGGAGTGAGAGTGAGTTTAAAATTAAAGGCAACAAATTCTACTCTGATTTACACCCTGATGTCACTGGAACAGAATGTAACCCAAAGAGTCCAATTTACTGCATGTGAGGCATCTCCTTGTAGGCTTCACTTACATTCCAAGCTGGGGTATAATTCCCCAGTTCATGTACCCACCCTCACACTAGCTCCCATCAATCTGTCCCAATGGGTAAGGTGGCGAAATTGGGTTTTGAGGCTACATGTTCATGACAAGTTAGGGCTGTGGTTCCCCTGCCTGTGCGCACTACCCTGGTAGCTCGTGGGCTAGCATGTCGGGATAGAATAGCCATGATCTCTCTCTTGGCGGTCACACGACAACGAGTAGGACATCTTCATGTCACTGTCCTTTTTATGAGTCTGTTGATGGCTGGTCAGCCCGATTCTGTAGTTGCAGGTCTTATCACAGAAGGGGCAGGTGTTGGTAGCTGTTGAAGGGTCGGGGGGCAGTTTTTGATGCTCTTTTCTTCTTCTCTGCCTCTCCTCATCTGCACTGCAATGGGAACTCTCAAACTGTGCCACCCTCTCGCAGTTTACCGCTCTCCACTGGGCCAGCCTCTCCCAAGTGTCATCACTGATGCTGCACTTTTTCATGTGTGCCTTCAGCATGTCCTTAAACCTCTTCCTCTGGCCCCCAATAGCTGTGGTACAAAAATGGGAGGTACCTATATTCAGCCATGCTTCTGCTACTGCTGTCCATGCTACATGGCTACACTACATCTACCTGTGCTAGATCTCTTCAAGCCACTGCAAGTATTGGTATGCAAGCCAGGGTATCATGACCCCAACTTGTAGTGCAGGCATAGCCTCCATGCCCAATTCTGCTACCATATCCAATGGGTTGACTTACAGGGGAAAGCATGAGAGAAGGCAGCAGAGTCAGCAAGTGGAAGGCCATAGGAAGTTGGAACAAAATACATGTAGCCGGAGTTGGACAGAGGTGGCAAACAGGCTCATCTCCCAATCTGGCCCATTTTATTTAGTTTACTACACTCCAACAGGCACATTCCTATCTCCTTCCCAGCTATTCCTTCAGCCCTGAGAGAAACCTGAGTGGTGGTACAGTGCGTGTGAAGGTCATTTTGGGTGGCCAGGCCAGCTTAAGAATTTCCATCATTATCTTCTCCTTGAAGCCTCTTAAGGGGCACTTAGAAAGCACATGAAGGAAGGTGAGGAAAGTCTGTGTCACCTGAATCTATCAACTGGTTCATCACAGAGATCTCTGAATCTATCTTCACAACCATGCCAGCAGGATAGAAATGGGATGCTTTGCTGCATCCTAATATTGGTCTGATCTCAATGAACCTTTGTGATTCCATTGATAAGGATGTGAGAACACTTCCTCTGTAGTCATTCATGACTGTAAACTGTTCAGAGACCAACACTGGCCATTCAGATTTATCCAAGGTTTCAGTGACAGTACCCTATCTGTTGATTTTAATAAAAAAGAACAGGAAGTAGCATGACTATGAGAAAGCTCACCAAGGCGACTGTGTGCATTAGAAATAGAAAATCCTTTTCATTTGTTAAAACAATGCTCTGGGCTTGCATTTCTGGCTGCCTATCCTTTCATTTTGCCACCTGGAGCATAAAGGGGACTGCCAAATCCAAATCAATTAGTTTAAAGACAAACATTCCCATTTAAAGCTCGGGTTTTTAAAACAGACACCCACATTTTGTGCCACTTTCCCAATGCAATACAAGGCACTGCTATCATAAAATATATCTTAAAATCTATTTAAAATATAAGAAGCAAATTTCATAATTTTATTTTCACACTTTTATGCCTACTCTTCTTTGTTTTGATTTTTGCCAATACTTTTCTTTCTGCTGTACCAGAGCCAAGGAACACAAGATCCTGCTCAGAGTTTACTATCAGTCTTTCCAAACCAGTGCCGTGAGATATGCAGGGAAGTTCTATGGAGCTAGGTTGGAACATTTGAATAGAGTCTCTCCTATAGAGACATGGGGACTATTTATTTCCCAAGGAATGGCAACAGGGGGTCCCATCAGCATCTGTAAGAGTGAGGGGTGATAATGGGGTCCCCCTGTATTTCAGCAGCAGGGGGGTTATATGCTCATTTGAGTTAGCTGGCCAGAGCTACTGCACTTTTCTTTTCCTGCCATGTGGAGTCTTCTGTTGTGATGGGGCTGGAAGAGGGAGCCCTGTGAGCAAACGGTCTCAGTGTCAGTGCCCTGGAGTGGTGCATAGGGCAGCTCGTACCAGTCTGAGCCTTTTCAGGCTGTCTGCTGACTCAGGAAGGCATCACCCAGCTACACCTGGCTCATGTTTTCATCGTTGACTTTGTCACGCTAAGAGCAAGAAAAAAATTTTAAAACCAAAGTTCATACTCTGATGTGATCACATGATGTTTGGCGTTGGGGGCTCAGCCTTAAACCTGACAATAGCCGTGGTCCAAATCCCTCTGTGCAGCAGCAAGCACCCTTTGCAATGTCACGTCTGACTGCTGGGGTACTGTCAGCTGGCTATGCAGCAGGTCCGGCATGGTGTGCATCAGTTCTTGGTGCCTGGCCTACATCAACTTGGCCATCTTAACAGAGGTCTTAACAGCTAACAGAGAATGGAAAGGAGTTGGGGGATAGTGATGGATATCAAGCAGAGCCCGTCTCATTTACTCTCAGTCTAACAGCCTTTTAATCATGAGAACTCCATGCAAATGTCCTAACCTAAAGCCATATAACTCTTCCACATTTCTCTACTCCAGTCCTGAGCACTGGGCTACAGTGGTGGGCCCCATAGAAGCATCACCCAGAAATCTTCACTGTCATGTAACCCTCAGATTACATGGTCGCTGCTGGGGCCCAAAGCAGCTTTTTGAAAATGGTTAGATTTGAAACCTTAAGTCCTATTACCCAAGATGATGGGTCTCTGAGCAGGAACTGCTTTCTGCCAGCAGGTGGCAGAATTTCCTTCCAGCCTGATGAAGAGCTGTGTGTGGAGGCCTAAGGAGCAACTGACCTCAACAGCCTATAGCCATAGCCAGTCATCTCCTGGCACACACCTTTTAATGTTTTCCTAGAGTTGGCTCGAAAAGTGGAGAGCATTTCTCAGGAAAGTGTTTGTGACACTTCCTGTCTCCACCACGTGCACGCTTTTATCGAAAATGTAACCACTGTAGCTATGGGTTTAGTTTGGTTTGGGTTCTTCAAACAGGCTCTATAAGTGCATAGATATTGTCAGTCAAAAGTCCCAACTTGCTTTCAAGGGACTGTGTCTGGACAGTAGAGGAGTGGCATTTCTGATATGCATCATATTCACCGTTTAATGCCAGAAGGGGCCATTATGAGTCCATGCTTAACACAAGACACCCACTCAGTAATTTTTGCATCAAAGCCGTGACTTTGGGTTGAGCCAGCACATCTTTTTTAGAAAGATACTCAGCCTTTATGTAAAGGCTTCTGGTGATGGAGAACCTACCACATCCCTCCGTAAGTTGTTCCAATGCTTAATCACCTTACACAGTTAAAAATGTGCATCTTATTTCTAGCCAGAATTTGTCTTCCCTCAGATTCCAACTACTGGCTCTCAACATGCCCTTTTCTGCTACATTAACGATCCATCTACTGTCAGAAATCTCTTCTCTGTGCATGTCCTTAGAGATTATGGTGGTTACCTTGTAGCACTGTCTTGGATAAACTAAATGGAAAATCCTTTTAAATCTCTCACGATAAGGCACATTTTCCAGACTGTGGATCACTCTTGTATCTCTTTTCAGAACCCTTTTGGATTTGTCAACAGCCTTTTTGAAGTGTGTACACCACAACTGGACACAGGATCTCAGGCCAGGTCTCTCATATCCCCCCCCCCACTTCTGTTTGATAGCGTTTGTCCTCTGTAGCTCTAGCATTGTGCTAGCAGTTTGTGTTCAACGACACCCAACCCCTTGTCAGTGCTACTGCATTCTAGAAAGCAGCCCCACTCAGCAAGTGATCCCGGTCAGTCTGTGTGACTGACCTACCTCTGCCATTCCATTCATTGCTGCTGCACCAAATTAGGCATCATTTGCAAATTTTACCAGTAATGCCTATCCACCCTGTTAATGTTCATCCATTCAGCCTTTACTACCATCTTTTTATGCCCCAGCTCTGTCACTTTGTCTCTGTTCATGCACATACCTATTTTCCTCTTGCTAGACTCTCTGCAGCATGTGATGCTGTCAACCAGGAGGACTGCTGAGAAAGGTGGCAGAGCCCAAAAGAATGTGCTGAATGATGTAAGTTATTCCTGGAGGAAAGCAGCCAGTGAGTAAAGATAGGACACAGCACCTTCACCACTAGTGAAGTCTATAAGGTGCCACAGGACCCTTCGTTGCTCTACAGATCCAGACTAACACGGCTACCCCTCTGATAGTCAGAGAAGTTAGTCAAAAGTAGTTCAAATACCAGGCCTAGCATGGGCTCCAGGGTCAAGATCACCACCTGCATTTTCACAAGGGATCAAGTTAGGATTTAGTATGAAGTAAAGAGACACAACAATAAAATAAATTCCCAGTGAAACACAGACCTGTAGGCTTGCCTGGACCTCTAGGCTGTGTCATGCTTGGCTCAGAATATTCAGTACAGCCCAGTGAACCCCTGGACATGCTGGGAGTAGACCAAGGTTATTAGGATCATGAAATCAACAGATATTTTCCCCTTTAAGTGTTACCTGGCACTACATGGTGGTAAGTCGTGTGGGAAATGAAATCACATCCACCTCAAAAAAGAAAACCAACGGGTGCATTCTCTTCTATTTGGCTTGGACTTTCCTATATCCGAACACCTGTAATTCTAACCAAGCTCCCAGCAGGCACCAGCCTAACTTTGTGACTCTCACTTGAAATAATAATAATCATATCATTTTCCATTTGCACAGCAATTTAACTACCAACAGATTCCCCCAAGTGCTTTGCAAAGAGCTAAATCGACCCCTGTCCTCCAAAAACACGCAGAAAAGGACAAACAATACAAAGGGCTGCACATCTCAGTGCAGGGCCATGAGGAGGAATCTGTGTTATGTGGGATTCACACCATGTTTCCTTTCCTCTCTGAGGACAGGCTCAATGAGAGTCAATGGATGGCGCAGGAAGACAAAGCATGGTTTAGAGGAAGGGTATAAGATAATTGTGTCCTATCACCCCCAATTCAAAGAAGCTTCTATGGCAGTGGATCATTCCTTGTCAATTCACAACCTCTGTTCCCTGCTATTGCGTAGTTCCCCATGCAGCTAGCCCCAGGACTAGGTCATGTATGCGGGGCAGCAGGTTCAAGTGGTCCTCTTCCACCTCTTGACTATCTGCAAATTCTGATTAAAATTCTTGGATCCTAATTTCCCCTTAAACGTTTGGTTCCAGGCAGTTTCAATCTGAAAGTAGAAGGGGCCAATTTTCCAAACCTGTTCAGATATAGCATGAATTGGGCTATGTCTATACTGCCAAGTTATCTCGAAATAACAGCAGTTGTTTCAAAATAACTTCGGCACTGACTAAATGATGCACACACTGTTTCAAAATACATTTGAAATAGTGGGTGCGTTATTTTGATTGCGGTAAACCTTGTTCCCTGAGGAATAACATCTATTTTGAAATAGGCCGTAATGGGCTCCAGGAACGCTATTTCAAAAGAGTGGTGGTGGACCAGAAATCCTATTGTGAAATAGGTAAGTGCTATTTTGAAATGCATTTTGTTTGATTGTGTTATTTAGATGGAAGATATTTTGAAATATCTGTTTCAAAATATCTAATTTTGAAATAGGCCTGCTGTGTAGGCGTAGCCACAGTTAATAATGCACAAGGAATATTGTTCACCAGGGATTGCTCTTGTTAGATTTCCACACTTTGGAACTGAAATCTCTCCTTAATCCCAGTGAGATTCTGAACCCAAACCTAAATTCTAGCCATGAATTAACTAGGAAGCTGATCTAGGTTTAATTGCCTTCTAGCGATGTCAGAAAGTCTCAATGAATCCCTTCTGGAATATTAAAGAGTCCAATAAGCAAATGTTTTCTGCCATTGGTAGAGTCTTCAGCCCAAACTCTGGACCCTTTAAATTCAGACTTTTGTTTAGGTTCCCAAGTGAGTCCCTTCCCTGTTGGAGTTTGCAACATTTTACATATGGGCAGCAGAGGAACCCAGAGCCCTCCTGCTAACACAGGGTTCCAACACAAAGACTCTCTAACACCAGCCATGTATTGCACAACTCGAACCTTTCTGGTATATCCCTGTTCCTCTGCCCACCAGTGACTTTTATCTCCAGCCCCATCTCAGGCCAACACTTCAGACCCAGCTGAGTAACTACTTCTTGTTGACAAGTATCAAAGAGGTATCGTGTTAGTCTGTAGCTCCGAGAACAACAAGAAGTCTTGTGGTAACTTATAGGCTACGTCTACACGTGCACCCAACTTCGAAATAGCTTATTTCGATGTTGCGACATCGAAATAGGCTATTTCGATGAATAACGTCTACACGTCCTCCAGGGCTGGCAACGTCGATGTTCAACTTCGACGTTGCTCAGCCCAACATCGAAATAGGCACAGCGAGGGAACGTCTACACGCCAAAGTAGCACACATCGAAATAAGGGAGCCAGGCACAGCTGCAGACAGGGTCACGGGGCGGACTCAACAGCAAGTCGCTCCCTTAAAGGGCCCCTCCCAGACACACTTTCATTAAACAGTGCAAGATACACAGAACCAACAACTAGTTGCAGACCCTGTATATGCAGCACGGACCCCCAGCTGCAGCAGCAGCAGCCAGAAGCCCTGGGCTAAGGGCTGCTGCCCACGGTGACCACAGAGCCCCGCAAGGGCTGGAGAGAGAGTATCTCTCAACCCCCCAGCTGATGGCCGCCATGGAGGACCCCGCTATTTCGATGTTGCGGGACGCGGATCGTCTACACGTCCCTACTTCGATGTTGAACGTCGAAGTAGGGCACTATTCCCATCCCCTCATGGGGTTAGCGACTTCGACGTCTCGCCACCTAACGTCGATTTCAACTTCGAAATAGCGCCCAACACGTGTAGACGTGACGGGCGCTATTTCAAAGTTACTGCCGCTACTTCGAAGTAGCGTGCACGTGTAGACGCAGCTATAGACTGACAGATATTTTGGAGCATAAGCTTTCATGGGCAAAGACCCGCTTCATCAGATGCATGAGTGAGGGAGTGGTGTCAGAGGGTATTTAAAGAGTGGGGTCCCAGTAAGAGGGAGGGTCAGAGCTGACAAGGTCTATTCTGCAAGGGGGAAATGGCCCAGTATCAACAGTACTTATCAAAAGAGTAAAAAACAAGTCAGATCAGACAGTAGGATGTGAGCCTTTGTCAGAGTCTAATGGGGAGATATTAGCACCCAGAGCAGAGAAACTGCCTTTGTAAGGTGAGAGCCACTCCCAGTCTCTGTTTAATCCACGGTTAATGGAGTCAAATTTGCAAATAAATTGCAGCTAAGCTATTTCTCTCTCCATTTGATTTTTGAGATTTTTTTGTTTCAGGACTGTCACCCTTTAATCTGCCACTGTGTCCAGGGAGATTGAAGTGCTATCCCACAGGCTTCTGTACATTACCGTTCCTGATGTCTGATTTATGTCCATTTATTCTTTTACGGAGAGACTGTCCAGTTTGGCCAATGTAAATTGGAGTGGGGCATTGCTGGCACATGATGGCATATATTATAGTAGTAGATGTGCAGGTAAAGGAGCCGCTGATGGCATAGTTGATGTTAGGTCCTGTGACGGTGTCACTGGTGTAGATATGTGAGCAGAGTTGGCAGCGAGGACTGTTGCAGGGGCTGGTTCCAGGCCTAGAGTCACTGGTTTGTGATTTGTAGTGGCTGGTGAGGATTTGTTTAAGGTTGGCAGGCTGGCTATAGGCGAGGACAGGCCTGCCTCCCAAGGTCTGTGAGAGTGAAAGATCATCATTCAGGATGCGTTGCAGATCACTGACGATGTGCTGGAGAGGCCTTAGGTGGGGGCTGTATGTGAATGTCAGTGGTGTTCTCTTGTTTTCCTTGCGAGGCCTGTCTTGTAGCAGGTGGCTTCTGGGTAGCTGTCTGGCTCTTACTGGGACCCCACTCTTTAAATACTGCTCTGAAACCACGCCCCAACGCATGCATCTGATGAAGCAGGTCTTTGCCCATGAAAGCTTATGCTCCAAATATCTGTTAGTCTCTAAGGTGCCACAAGACTTCTTGTACTTCTTGTTGGGCTCCTGTGACCAGAGAGCTGAACACCGTCTTCATTCCTCTGCTCCTAGCCAGTGATTGAAGAGTTAAGGCAAGGCAGATCTTTTTTATCTGGGCTAGCAGAGCCCTTATTATCTGCTGCTAGTGCCTCCAGCCCTTGGAGGACTATATCTCTTTGGTTTCCAAAATGGCTGCTCCAGAGAATCTTCTCAAGGCAAGGCTAGAGGACAGCTGCATTTCTCCTGTACTGCTGCTTCCTGGGATGGGCTATAGAAGAGCCACAGAGACTTTTGTAGGGTGCCACAAAGTCCAGGTGAACTCCATTACACATAGGGACTAAGGCAGTCACTAATGAATTATGATTGCCTCTGGGCTGGAATGTCACCATTGTTTAGAGACTCTTGGTTAACATAAAAAATCATGTTTAAAATCCTTGTTTAAACAAATTGGCCTGATCCAAAGTTTATTGGAATCAATAAGAGGATCCCACTAATTTTGGTGGGCTTTGGCTGAGACCCAGTTTCGTTACTATTAGCACTTAGATTGTTAACATGGAAAGAATGGTGAGAATGTTATCTAGTTTTTTATCATTTATTCATGGGATTAATATTTTGCCCTTGGACTTTGAAGCTAGGCTGAGAAGTCTCACACATTCCACCTTCTGGTTTCTCAGGCAATGACACGATGTTGCAATGTTATCTAGGGGAATTGTTTGCAGTTAAATATTTTCCCTGAAATATTTCTGTTATTACTATGCTTGTTCCTATGACTATTAGGTCATATAAACCCAGACAGGTTCACTGCATGACAGTCTCCTTGTAACAGCCTTCAGCAAAACAGCATGACAGTTTAGTTTTATTAAGTGAAGAAAAAATCCTCCCATATCAGCTGAAACTGCAAGTCGTTTACTTGAGGTCTTTGCACACCTCAGACTCACCTGCTCTTCTTTTGTTCTCTTCTTCTCGGCTCCACTAGGTGGCAATCCTGAGTGTAATTTTTCCGTTGGTAGGGAAGATGTACCTCCCTCCCAATCAGTTCCTGGAGGACGCCAGGTTGTGCCGGCAGCTGGCAGTCTGTAGGGCTCTCATTTTGAAATGACCAGCTTTGAAGTAAAGTTGTAGTTGCATCAGGATGCCCCTTGTCTGATTAAACAGGAGGCTTGTGAGGTGCTACAGATAGAAAACAAAACAGCAGGGGCTTTCTGCAGACTTGAGGAACTGGAGACCAGGGACTCGATAAAGTGTGGGGCCTGAGTTTAGTTCAGCTGAAAATCTCATTAGCTAGATGCTCCCCCAGAATTATCATAATGAACCAAAGGAAAAATACCGGAAGGGATGGTAAGCCTGAGGTTCAGAGTCGAGCCGATCTAAAATGGCGGTGGGGCGATTATCCCATATCTGTCCTCTCTAGGGCTCATCATCCTCTGACTCTATAATTCCTATGTTGCAGTGTTTTCCCAGCCCACTCAGGTCTGTAAAATTGGGCTGGAAATGTCATGATTAGGCTCTGTCCTAAGAGCAAAAGTGAGCAGATACAATGGAGGGAGTTGAGATTTGGTACCTCCTGCTGCTTTCTGGCTGTTCTCACATTTGTTTCCAAACTGTCTGGTGATCTTTGGGCCCTTTTGTTTTTGGAGGTGGCTGGAGTCTGGATGTGTGTGAGTTGGTGGTGGAGAGGTTGCCTTATTTGAGTGTCTGATTCAGTTTATATTTCAGCAGATAGGGAAATATTGTATAAAAAGTGGAGGAGGAAGGGGTCACACACGATGTAAATGAAGGCAGAATCTGGCTTCACCTATTTCCCTCTGTGGTGAGAGGAACAGGTAGAATAGGAAAGTCAGTGACTCCACAGGCAGAAGGGGACATGGAAGAAATGGCTACCTTGGGGTTAGAGTTCAAAGTGCATAGCAGGCCAAGGAGCTAGTCAGAAAGGCCTGTGTAAGGAAGAGCTGATTTTCTGGTGGCTGTGACTCATGCGGTTGCTAGGGTTGCCATTTAATATTACAAATCACTCTGGTTCTGACAATAGAATTTCTGTCTGAGAGGATATTATCTTTGGTTTCTTGCCCTTTGTTCTCTGTCCCTTTTTTCTTGTGAAGTAATAGACCTTTAATTGGCATCTCATGCCAGTCAACAGGCATTCTCCTAGGCCTTGCACATCAGCTGGCAATGGATACCTCACCAGAAGGTATATATGGGTAAACATGGACATTGCCATAATCACACTCCTGTATTTCAGCAGGCACTGGGGGAATGTCACTTTTTAAAACAACTCACACCAAAGTTCTTGTTCAAAACACTCCCAAATTTGATGAAGTACAGATGGTCCTAAATCCAAACGCTGATTTCAGTCAATCCAAGAGTTGCAGAAAGCCCCTGTTTTAAGAATGGGCTGAATCAAAATCAACGGTTCAAACATTTCAGGGTGTTTGAAACCTAGATTCAGGTCTACACCTTTCAGATTGGGCTCCTTTCTTTTCCTCAAGCTTCTGGAAATCTTAGTGGACTGTTTTATTCCCTTTGGACCACACCACCGTGGGAGCCAGACTCTATTGTCAGAATAATAACTGTTTGTGTTAGTAGCATCCCTTTCCCTTGTGCCTTCTTTTAACAAGCACTGGCTCCTCCAGATGAGGATGTCCTGTGTGCCAAGCCACAAAGCTCATCTCAGCACATTTTGTTTAGCTATTTATTTATTTACTTATATGCTGAATCCTGCTCACTTGCCAATGGAAATTTGCCTTGGCGGTTTATTTCTTGCTTTCTGCCTTGGAACTGGGAAATCTGTCCTTCCAGCTTTACTAATACTCTACTGACCAGTATTTATTACTGGTCCATAATATCAGGCCATATCAGCTACACAGTATAGTGTACATAACAGCTGTTTATGAAACACATCTCCTTCGGTGGTTGGAGAACTTCAGTCGTCAAAGGTCCACCCTTGATCCTCCTCTTTTGGGAAATAATTCCTTGGGTCCTCTTGTAGCCCTGCAGAGGAACTGCCTTATCTTCAAATTATGTCTAAACACGTAGAGATTTCCCTATAGCCCAGACCACTTCATTGCTTGATTTTAGCTCTTTGATTCTTTCCCCCTTCCCCTTTTCTCAGTGGAATAAATGGCAAAGTCTTTTAATGACTAGTATAATCCATGTTTCCAAGAGGATGAGGATGAAACAACTTTCCAAGTGAACATGTTCAGATACTCTAAACCTCAGATGTCTCTTGCCATTGAGACGTAGGTGCACAGTTGAATGTACCAGACTGACTTCTGAAAGATATGTTGAAGCAGAAAGTAAAGTTAAGGGCTTGTGCTAAAGTCCGTGGAGCTCCTAGGGACTCTCTCTATTGATTTCAGTGGCACTGGATCAGGCCTAATGAACAAAATGCTAACCTTGCTGAAGTCCATGGATGTTTTCATAAATCCATAGACGCCAAGGCCCAAAGGAATTGTTGTGACCACTTGTTTAACATAGGCCACAGAATTCTCCCCAAACACATCCAGTGGCATCCATTGTTCCAGGATTTTATCCTAAGCATGTAAAATTCTGCACCTCATCCAAATCACGTGAAGGTGCATCTATCTACAGCTACCATCAGCAGGAGATTTCCCCAGACACTGTCAGGGATCAATTTAGCAGAGTGACTGGGAAGGAGCATCAACATGGCTTGGAACTGCTACAACGTTATGGTTATGTCATCAAGAATCATTATCACTAAAACTTATTGGCATGGCAAAGAGTCAGCAGTCACAAATTAAGCAGAAAAGAACATAAAAAGACCCAGGATCACATTATTTTCCCACAAAATAGCCTTTATTTTACAATGAAAATGGCAAACCCTACTAAGAAAAAAAATCCCAGATTCCCCTCCCAATTGCACTAGACTAAACTGGATCTCAAATGTGTAAAACTACAGGGAATGGTGCTCTGTGGGGAGCCGGCAGGGTTACGAGACCACAGTTCGTTATGGTAATGAAGTTCTGTATGTCACAGGACAAGTCATGGTTGTGAGAGACATCCAGCCACTGGCATTACACAGCACATCCAAAGGGTAGTGTGGGAAAGAGGTGAGAGGAGTCCCTAAGCCAGCTGCAGAGGTGATAAACCCTAGGCAGAGCCATAGGATGAGGTGGGGCAGCTGCCCAAGGCCCTGTGTTTTTGGGGGCTCTGCAGCAGCTGTCCAAGCCATCCTAAGGATGTGACTGGGGAGGATTACCTAGGACAGGGTGCAGTAGCAGTGGTGGGTGGCAGCAGCAGGGTGTCACCTCCTTCAGCCTCCCCCACACTCACCATGTGGATGGTGTGAGCGGTTGCCTGCTCTGCTCCATCATGCAGTGGGGAGCGGCCTCCATTCCCCACAGAGAAGCAGGGCTCAGTGGGCCGGAAGGATGCAGTACTGCAGAGCAGACTGCTGCCTTGTGGTGAGTGAGGGGGCGAGGGGAAGTGACCCCTTGCTGCTGCTGCTGCTCACCCTGTCTGCCCCAAGTAATCCCTAGAACCTGTTCCCTAGGTGGAGGAGATAAGGAGGCGGCAGGGGGGCAGAGCAGAGTAGGGGCGGAGCTGTGCTTCTGGCACTGGGATGGGGTATTGCCTTAGTCCGTCCCCCCACTTGGGACAGCCTCAATCCTAGGCTATGTTGTTCATCAACAGACAGGACAACGCTGTAGCTTAATTGGTTCCTTACTTTCTTCACCTGCTTGCCACAGCTACTTTGGATTTTCTGATCAGGCAACAAATGAAGAAAACGGTGAAAAAGATGACAAAGGGGGGAGCAGGCTATTATGTATGTCAGTGTACATGATTGCACTTGTTAGTAAGAACTCCTTGGAGCTCTCTTCTTGGACTCATTTTAACTGTAAACTCAGTACAGCTTTAATATGGAGTCACAAATGGTTCCTCCATAACTTAGATTCTTAGGCACTGACTAAATTCGTATTTACTCCTCACAATCTATAGCCAGGAGCTCTTCAGGATAGGGTGCGGGAAAGGAGAATACAGACCTTCCACTTCTATGATCTTTTTCCAGGCCTTTCAAATCACTATGGCCCTGAGTAGTGCTCTGAATCTAAGCCAAAGAAAATTGGTGTGTGTTCATACCAGTCCAGTAAGGCAAATCAGAAACCTCAGAAAAATTAGCTTTTGTAGCAAGCTGGGGTTACTTGACTGGCCTGTGTTAGTTGCTAGGACGGATGTAGGGGGATGAATCAGCAGCAAAAACCTCTTTCACAAGCCAGCTGCTATTGGTTATAAATTGACACATTGGAGTATAATAGCTAGACCTTGCAGAGGAAAAATGCACATACAGGTACACAGGTTTTTTGAGGTCATGGGCCCTGATCCTCCAAACGCTTCTACACGAGTGACTTTATTCAGCGTAAATTTAGTAAGGATTTGGAGGTAGCTAACAGCTCAGGTTGGCAAAGGTTTTTGTGCTCCCTTGAGGGGCTGAATGCTCTGAGCTCCTGTTGACTTCAACAGAAATTGAGACTGCTTAGCATCTTGCAGGGCTGATCTTCTGGAGTAGTCAAATTTCTTCACCATTCTTCATCTGATTTGGAAATACTTCACGTGATGGATAAAACCTGTCAGGCGCCAGGCTGAATGAAAACTGCATGCACTGTGAGATTTTGAACCTACCACACTATATAACCTCTTCTACCTTCAACGGTCATATGCAGGGTATGACTCAGGGCAGAATTTGTCCTATAATGGCTAGACAAAAAAAAACCCCACCATACTCTCATGTGCCTTCATGATTTACAACTGGACTAGTACAGCCTCATGTATGTTGGAGTCTAGGGACTGCAGTACAAATTTGATCAGATAATTAGGTCAGTCACACAAAGAAGAATGTGTCAGCTTGTGACGATCATTCCTTTCCTTCAGACTATTACAATGATGTGAGTCCATATGCCATGCTTATGCCCATGAGAAATTATCCCATAGCCGACTAGGCGTCAGTGTCTGCTACGTCGTGGTAAACTTTAGTGTTGAGGTGTGTAATATAGAGGAGTTATTTGAAGGCAGGCACAGGCTAGAAGCATATGTTCAAAAGTGACATACACCATATATTTAGAGCTTGACCCAGGCATTTTTAATTGGCCATACATATACAAGGACAGGCTTCCCATAAGTAGGGTTATTTACCATTCAAAGTACAAAATTGTGCTAAGAAAGTGTTAGTGTATCTTTTATTTACAGTAATATCAACTTTGCACAATGCAACTTCAACATATTACACCAATATTAACTAATTAATCTTCCCAACACCCCTCTGAGGTAGGTGATTATTATTGGAGATGCTGAAACGACAAGGATAAGGCAGACACCTCAAGCCTCACAATGAATTAGTGACAGAATTAGGATTTGAATCAGGATTTCCTGGCTCAGTCCATTAGACCTCACTGCTCGGCTGCTTATGGCTTCTGTGGGTAGAGACTATTACTACAAGCTCTGAGGAGGTGTGAGTAGAAATCTTTGAAGATTCCCATAAAGATTGGACATACAGGAAATATCTGGGTGACAGTCTGTCTGTACTTATTTGCGTAAGCAGTTTCCTGGATTCTCATCACATAGATCATGCTGGGAATAGCCTTTGAAGACTGGACGCATTTTTCCGTCATGAAGATATGTGTCTGTGACACATTGAGTAAACTTACTCAGGTGAGACTTATTCCACATATAGCTTTAAATCACAAGCTGTAGTGAAGTCTATACACTTTGCATTACAATTAAACTTTCTACATGTTTAACTAGATGGTTTGAAAAAGGTATATTTGACATATGTATTTGATAATCACTTCCTCAGTAGAAGAGAAATAAGTCTTATTTGGGCATCAGCTATGTTATCTTACATACAGCTCTGCTGTCTTAAGTACAGCTCTGCCTGCTATGACATCTGTTTGAGATAGATAAGTGAAAAATGAATGTGTGAAAACTATATTTGAAAAGTGATAGAAAATGTGAAAATACATTTGGGGTAGAGCAAGTTAGGAATTTTCTGACAACTCATTTTTATTAGGAAATGCTGATTCATCTAAATCAAAACTGTTTGGAAAATAGTGTCAGGTATTGATAAAACTCTCAATTAAAAAAATTAGCTAAAAAAACGTTGAGATTGACAAACTGGAAAGATTATGACTCAAAACCCAGTAAGACTCTTTTTTTGGGTGGAGGGTCAAAAGTTGTGGTTAATTTACATTAAAAAGAGCAAAGAGTGGAAACAAGAAGGGAAAAAGTTGAAATAGAAATAAAATGTTTCATATTTTGACTGAACCAAATAAAAAAATGTTCAGATTTTTGATTTGCAAACATTTTTGAGATTTTGATTTTAAAGAAGAAAAGGTAGAAATCCTGAAAATACTTGCAGGATGGGAAAACAATTCGCCTCTCAGCCCTGCTTAGGTATGGTCATGAATGTTAGTTATACAAAGCTCAGCACGCTTAATGAGTGTTGTTTGTATATCAGTAACCCACACTTAAAAAAACTAGCTGTGCCCACATCATTATGAAATGTTAGCCTGCCGTCACTGGATCATACTTGTGATGGAGTATGCCCCACACTGGCAGAGAAAGAGTTAAGTTAGCCAGAGAGTGATAAGTCACCTGGTAGGTGGGCCACGCATCAGGCCTAAATTGGGATTATGACCAGCTGGGGAGTAGCCAGGTGATTAAGGGCTTGTTTATACTTACTGGAGAGTCAACGGTCGATGGTCGATCTTCCAGGGATCTATTTAGTGGGTTTAGTAAGGATGCTCTAAATCAAATGCTGAGAGCTCCCCCACTGACCTTGAGACTCCTTGCAGTCATGAGTAGTAAGGGAGTTTAGTGCTAGAGTTTATCCCGTCAACCTCCTACTGCGGGGACAGTACAGAAAATAGACTGAGAGATAGCCATGTTAGTCAGTATTCTAACAAACCAAAACAGCAGCCACGTAGCACTTTATAGACTAACAAAGTGATTTATTAGGTGATGAGCTTTTGTGGGACAGAAGTGGGTCTGTCCCACAAAGCTCATCACCCAATAAGTCATTTTGTTAGTCTTTAAAGTGCTACATGACTGCTGTTTTGTTTTATGCAAGGGAAGTCTGTCAATCTCCCTTATTCCTTGAATCTCACAAGGAGTACAGAGGTCAGCTGTGACCCCCGAGAGCTCGATTTTGCACTTCCATACTAAATGCATGAAATCAAACCCTGGCAGATCAATCCTGAGCTGGTCAATCTTCCATGGTAGTGTAGATGTAGCTTAAGTTAACAAAGGGCAGGTTGGACTGTGAGTGATTGGTTGTCTTCAATCAATGATATTCTGCTGAAATCCACATCTAAATTTCTGCATCCATTTGCTCCCAAAAGGCTTCAGTGAGATTATGTGTACCTCATTATTTCTGGAAATAACTGGTGGTGCTCCAAAAGACTTTTTCACTGTTACTCCATGTGGCCTTTCTTAACTGTCTGTCTCTCTGTGTGAGAGGAGTAGAGGGACAGAGACACAGACACATGCTCTGGTTTTTAGAGCGAAGCCTGAGCCAAAAGAATTTGGATTAGGCTCTGAATTTCCCAGTTTGGGGCTTTGGTCCAGCAAAGCTGAAATGCAAGACCTGAAATTCATGAATGTTCTTGGGATTCAGAACTTTGGCTGGGTCCATTTCTGCTTGGATTTACTGTTCAGGGCCCTGATCCAGCCAAAGCTTTGAAGCATTTGAGTAGTTCCATTGACACAATTCAGAATTGCCTTCATTAGGACTCTAGCCTTGAGATGAAAGTGAAGTACAGACTTAGATGGATTGCTGGGTTAGGGCGCATTGTGCTTGTGTATGAGTCTCGGAATATCCTGAGGATCATCTCAGAGAAGCTCCAAAATTCATTGTTTTTCCTTCAGAACATGATTTCCCAAACTGGGAGGTGTGCCCCCTGGGAAGGCATGAAGAAATTCTAGGGGTGAGGGGAGGGTGAGGTGACCCAGCCCCCGCCATCATTTCCCACCCCCCCAAAGAAAGATACAGCCTTCACTTCCAGCTCTCAGCCCCTGCCATTTTATGTGGTTGACTCAGTGCAGCCGCTGTAGAAAGCAGGCAGCCGGCAAAGACCCACATGGAGCTAGCTGCCTCCTGCAAATGAGAGTGAGTGTGGGTTGTGGGGCAGGAGGAGGAGGAGGATAGGGTTAGATGGGAGGCTGGGGTTACTGGCTTTGTAGGAGGGCAGGGGAGGGGCTCAGGTGGGCAGTTTGCAGGGCTTGTGGGGCTCAGGCTCCCAGTCATCTTGTGCGACTCATGGGGCTCAGATGGCTGGCCCCGGCAGAGCAGGGCTTGGGCGGCTGGCCCCAGCAGTATGGGGCTCAGGCGGCTCAGGATGGCGGGTGGGTGGCTGGCCCTGGCAGTGTGGGGCTGGGGTGAGCAGCTCGGGTGCCTGGCCCTTGGCTGGGGTGGGTGGCTGGTGGGTGGACAGCTGGTCCCAGCAGCGTGGGGCTCAGGCAAACGACTTGCCTTGGTGGCTGGCGGGCAAGCAGGTGGCTGGCCCCTGCAGCATGGGGCTTAGGCTGGCAGCTGTGGTAGTGTAGGTCTCAGGAGGGTGGGTGGCTGACGCGGGCAGCTCTGGAGGCTGGCATGGGGCTCAGGCAGCTGGCTAGCTAGCACTGCACCAGACAAACCCAAGGGCCAAGGAAAATTATGTGTGTTTATTTTTAATTTTAAATAACATTTTTATATCAAAAATCAAAAAGGGGGCGTGATGCCAGAAAGTTTGGGAACGACTGCTTTAGAAAGTTTCTAAAGACCCACTTGTCGGATTGACGGTAGACTAAGGATTACATATCCTGGAGAAATGAAATGGCTGAAAATTAAACATGAAATGTTGCTTGCTTTTGCTTTTATTTCTTTAGTAAAGCAATGCACAATTATCCAGACCATCTAGCTTATTTCTTTCTGTGCTTGTACTATTTCATACTCAAACACTTATTCATGATCTTGATCCCTTTTACCTAGTCAACAAGAAAAATCCTCTTTAATTATAGTGGCTCATGTCCTGGAGATGTTCCAAACTCATATCAACCTATAAAGAGGAGGAGGAGGAGGTAATCTATTAATTTGTAAGGGAAGGTGTGGTGTAATTAATGCAAATATTTTTTCAAAGACAACATATTTCAGGAATCTAACTGGAAGTTTATAGGCTGAATAAAGCTTTACAGCTAGGAAGTTATTTTGGTAACTAACTCCCACCGAGCAGTAGTGATCCATTATCAGTCACACTCCTGCTGTGTGATCACAATCAAGACCTAAGCATCCATCAATCTTTTTCTAATGCAGCTAATAGTGGGTGAACAATAGGCCCTTTTGTTGACAAGATCACTGAAAGCACAAAACATCAATGTTAAATTAGCTTGTAATTGGTATTCATAAGAAAATGCACAGAATTGAATTCTGACAGCCTATTCTGGTGACCTAATGCTTCCCCAGCAATAGTCATCCTATGTTCTAAACACCTCCATTTAGCCTACTGTTTGAATGCCTTGGAAATAACGCTGATTGGAAGCTAAATCCTCCCATTCAGACCCAGGGGGGCTCCTGAGTTGATGCATTTCCATTGTATTGTGCCTTAAATACAGAGCAGATTTTTCCGATTTGTCAACCTGTACAACCTTGTACAACCTGTACAATTTTTTTGATTTGTCAACCTTGATAATAGTTTTTGGACCTCTGTGCTTTATATATTGAGTCTGTTCTGGTACCGCTATGGTCTGAAGAAGTGGGTCTGTCCCACAAAAGCTCATCATCTAATACATTGTTTTGTTAGGCTTTAAAGTGCTACTGGACTGCTGTTTTGTTTTGATAGGGGAGATCTGTGAGGGGAACTAGCCGAAACGATGGTGCAGGGGCAGCACCTCCAAGGAAGATGACTAACAGCTCCTGCCTTCATAGGGGACTGGGCCATGTGGCCCTGTGAGATGTCAGCAATATCAAGTCTTGTCTTCCCTGTTGTTGCTGCAGAACTTGTTAAGTGCAGCTGCGAGAGCTTTTGCTGCCCTCAAGGGAAGGGGCAGAGGCAGTACTGGGGCAGAGGGGAGGGTTGAAGGGACACGCGGAGTCATGTATCTATCTCCCGTTCCCTAGACTTGCTGCTTGTCTTATGTCTAAGGCAAGCAAGATATGGCCCATGGGCTGGATAGGCCCCACTAAGCCTTTCAGGCCACCCTGTGGCCTGTCACTGCAGCATTGCTCAAGGCAGCAAGCTGCTCCCTGGAGCTCTCTGCATTGCTGGGGGAGTGAGGGGAAAGGCTTTGTATATTGTCCCCACCCACATGAAAATCTCTCAGCCAACAGGAGCTGAGGGATTTTGCTGTGGGGTGGGGACAGTGCACAAAGCCCTCCGCTCACCACGCATAGAGCCACAGGGAACAACCAGCCGCTCTGAGCATACTGGGGCTGCTTGTAGGTAGGGTAGCCCGCAGAGTGATGCTAGTCGGAAGCTGCTTAGGTAAGCACCTACCAGGAGGATCCTGTCTCTGCCTGCCCACCCTCTCCTGCATCTCAGCTCCCTCCTAGACCCTTCAGCCCCTCTTACAGCCCTCCCCCAGGCCAGGATACTCTGCTGCACCCACATCCTCTCCCCAAGCCCCTGCCCCAGGTCATGCCCTGCTCCTTTACCCAAACTCCCTCTCAGACCACTCTCTGCCTCCAGCACCCCAGCCCCATACCTCAAGCACTCTTCTGCCAGGCCCTGCACCCCCTCCAAAGAAACCTGCAGCCCTTGACCGCTTACCAAAACCTTGGATTGGGCCCCATCAAAAATTACTGCCCACCCCTGTTTTATGCTGAGCATGAGCACATGCATTGAGTGCACTCAGTAAGACTAAAGAAGCCAGCTGCTCTCACTCTGCGTGCCTGCTCTCTGCAGGCGCTGGTGGTCTCTGGGGGGGAGAGGGATATAACAAGGAGCGCCTTCCTCCTAAGTCTTTGCTAGCAATTTGAGTTGAAAATTTGCTAACCAACTTGAACAAAAGCTCTTCTGCTCTCACTTGCTCAGATTTTACCCTTTTTCTTTTGTACTTCCAGTAGCTCTAAAGTCATTCATGCAACTCTGACAATAACTACAAAGAGAAGTGCTTATAAAGAAGTGCGTTTTTTATTGCATTTGAGTTGTTTTGGTGGCGAAAGGAGATGGCACGATTCTGAACGTTCAGGTCTTATTCATTCTGAAGTACCAAAAATGGCACTTTTTCCCTGTGGTAAATCACCTTTGAAATAGTATCATCCTGTAGTTTATCTTAATTCTGTTTCAGATGGTATTATTTTTATCTTATCTATCCATCTAGCATCGGTCTGTCTTAGCTGTCTTTCTGCTCTCAGCAATCTTTGTGGATGAGAATTCACCGATTCAATCTTCCATCCCAAGCAGCAATGGCATGCATATGATTCCTAACATTTGGATTTTACACCTGAATATTAATTTGGAAGCTGTAGCATTAGAGTACAAATGACTCATCATCCGATGAAACTGACCGTAATTAGATCTAAATCAACTGTCAGTTGACAGAGAGCAAGAAAATTAATCTTCTCCAGAACGTGGCAATGCTGAGGAAACTAGCCCCAGAACCTTAAATTAAAAGCAGGTTTCAACATGCTGGCTCCTTGCCTGCTTTCAGTACTAGGTTTTGTCTGTTTTTGTTAACTATATAGTAACAAAAGAAGGCAGGCTGAATGATGTTAAATAAAGAGACATTTAAGGGAGTAATTATGGTGTTAGACAGGGCCAGAAGGTGAGGGGTTGCAAGTAACAAGAAACTGCTTTCTGAAACAAAAACCAGCATCACAGTTTAATAGAACCTTTGCTCAATATACTGTACATTTTACTCTATCCCTTCTTAGGGCTAAATGTTGCCCTGCCCCTCACCCCAAGGCATGGGCACCCTAAATGCTATGGTACAAATGGTGTCAGTACGCGTAGGCCATAGGGAGCCTGTGCAGGGGGGGGCGTTCTACAGTGCCTGTCTCTTTCGGCGGTGGCATGGCAGGAGAAGGGGACTTGGCAGAGGTAGCCCAAAGAGTGGGAAGTGGGGGAACGGCTGGTATCCTGTAGCTCCACAGGACTAACACACACATCCAGTGGGGCGTGCAGTTATATCACAAGATGAGTTGCAGCTGGAGTGTGAGAAGAATGGCTGTGCAGTTTCTCTGCCTAAGCTACTGTACGTCTGGGGGGGAGAGGATTACTCTCCCAGTTCCAAAGTACAAAGCCTCTTTATTCAGGCTTTGCATGAAGGGGCTAGAGGCAGCATTTGAGAGTCCCTGAGAAGTTGTACAAATGTGAGTTGTTATGATGAAGTTGAAATCGCAGTAATGCCAAATGCTGTAATACCTTGTGGTGGGCAAAGCTCAGAGGATTAGGTGGCTCATTCCATGTAAGTATCCAAAAGGGGCCCACAGAGGGGAAGCAGATCAAAAGTTTCAGTTTGAGCTCCTGTTGTCTTTGAAGTATGACACTCCTTGGATAAAAGAGGCTATTTGACAAGCAACAGTGCTTGTATGTTTGGTTTGTCTTTTCTCCTGAGTGGGATAAAACGATCTGTGTGTTATCCTGGTGATCTTGTATAATGGAAACGACAGAAAGTCAGATTTAACTCTGGCTGCACATCCAGATAAATGTATGTGAGCTGTAGATGCCGATCCAAACAAAATGAGAGGCTCCTGGGGGAATTTGGTCCCATTGAGCATGCAGGTTGTGTGATGCTAACTCACGGCTGCCCTAACCTTTGGTTTTCATGGAAAACTGACCTTCAGATTTAAAGGCATGGTGCTAGAATGGACATCAGGGCTGTTTTTGGGAGACCCTAAGGGGAGGGGTGGTGCCTCCAAGGCCAGGGTCACTGCTGCATGGGGGAGGCTCTATGGGCTACCATGGTTCATGCCTATCTAATTGTGTTGTCCCAGCCTATCTATTTTAATTACTTCTGTGACCCCCCCATCCTTGTCACATCTGTGCACCTCACTCACAGTGCATATTTGTCTGTCCAACACCTCTGCAAGTTAGACAAGTGCAATTATCCCCATTTTACAGCTGAGATGAAGGAACTTGTCCAACATCACAGCACAGTGAAAAATTGAACACAGATCTCCTAAGTCTCACAAGTTGTTGCCCTCTATGGGGCTACCTTGCCTCAAAGCCACTGCCAGAGAGCTGCAGCTAGCTTCTAAGTAGTGAGACCTTGGCCAGGGGGACTGTTTAGACCTTAGACCAGGTCAGAAGTCTTCTATGGACCCGAAGCATGCTTGTTCATGCTTGTTCATGCCATTTGTTGCCACCAGCCTGAAGTGCAAGATTTTGCACACACATCTTTGTACACACATATGGGAATTGCTTCTGACGAAGCAGGTCTTTGTCCATGAAAGCTTATGCTCCAAAATAGCTGTTAGTCTATAAGGTGCCATGGGACTTCTCATTTTTTGCATATGGGAATGACGTAGAACCAATGAGGCATCCCCCCTTCACTCATACAGGGCAGAATGAAACAGGCATTTGCAAGGGTGTCTCAGAAAAAATGAAAGTCAGTTGGACCAACTTGGCAACATGTATTTAGGGGGGAAGGAGCAGTTCCAGCCTCCCCTGCAATGCGGTTACTCACTGGGAGACCTTCCTCCCCATCTCTCCGATTGCTCTTGGAAAATTCCCCCTGGCCCCCCAATCTCTGCTCTCACCTTTACAGTGAGCCCTGTGGGGAAAGGAAAGGGTATGCATCAGATCACCTTGCCTAAGGTCAGGACACTTACTCTGAGGCTAAGAGGATTTTGTCAAATTGGGTTCACTGCATATTCCCACATGTCTGTCATTCACCTAATCTTTACCTCACTCTCTCTGGAGTTGTTGTCTTGAACTCCTGAACCAGCCTTTTGCTGCATAACTAACCTCGCTCAGAGCACATCCCATTATGCCCCAAGGCAGTGAAGAGAGGCCACATTCATGACATGGCTTTGAATACATTTGCTTTGGGGATTTTACAACACAAATGGTATTTCTCTCATTATTGTTAATCTGCTCGCCATAGAAAACATTTAACTGGGGCCAGATTCCAATGTCCTCACTCACACTGAGTAATGTGTTACTCCTTGAACAGTCTATGATTTCAGTGGGACTAAGAATTAAAGGTCCTACTAATAATAGCTAATGAGATCAAGAATCTGTCCTTACTGTTCACAAAGCTCTTTGGTATCATATGCTGAAGGCACTGTTAATGCTGTTCTTTATTATTATTTTGTTAGAACATAAAGGAGCCTAGGTTTTCAGCAATATGGGCAGTGTTTGATGGTTGATCAGCTGAGAAGGTACAAGTACTCTGAATCTGATGTATTTGCACATATGTAACTGAGAGCAGAAGTTGGCCCCAGAGTATTATTGCCCAAATTTGTGACAGTTACATGCTTAGGAACAATTCAGGTTTCCAGATTAGCTGTGATTTTTAAATATGAAATCTGTTGAAGATGTGAAATAGTTTGGAGTGGAAAATATAAATGAAAATTTTAAAAATACTTCCCATAATCTCTTGCATTTCTACAATCTCTTCCTTCTAAGGATCTCAAAGTTCTTTACAAATGTCCATAGGACCTTAGCCTCTTGACAACCCTATAAAATAGAAAATATTATTGTCCCCATTCCACAAGTGGAAAAACCGAGGCAGAGAGTGAGCAAAAGCTCGAATCTTTAATGTACTGTGTTCCCTCAACTTTCACAGAAGTCAGTGAGATTTGAGAATGTTGAACACCTCCCAGAAGTGCTCAGGACTTTGGAGGATGGAGCGCTAAGCTTATGTCTTCACTGCAGCAGGGAGCCAGCTTTCTAATCTGAATAGACATACTTATGCTAGCAGGGTTCAAACTGGCAAGCTTAAAATAGCTGTGTGGATGTTGAGCTGGAGCCACAGTTCAGACCTCTCAATGCGCTTGCCCTGCCTAGGCTCAAGAGCCCAACTGATGCTCAAGCTACAGTGTTCACACTGCTATTTTTAGCATATGAGCTCAAGCCCTGTTCGTGTCTACCTGAGCTGAGGGGTCTGCTCCCAATAGACAGACGCACCCTGAGTGTCTTGCCCATGGTACTGTAGCAAGTCAATGCAGAGCTCCTAGTTTCAACACCTGTGCGTGAACCAGAAGCCCCATTGTTCCTAGCTGTGCCTTCTCCAAGTGAGGGCACATTCTGTGCTTTGGTGGTCATCTTTAGCACAGGAACTAGATGCCACATTTTACTCTTTAGAGTGCCATTGATTTTTTTTCCAGGGAGCTAGCAACTGGAGATTCCTCTAACCTCGGCCTTGATTGCCCCCCTTTGGTGGCGCAGTGCTTGGGTGGGGAACCAGGGCATGGCATCAGGGTTGGTCTTTCCCCCACTTCTCAAGTGCTAGAGGCCATCATAGCTGTGTCTACACGTGCACGCTACTTCGAAGTAGCGGCACTAACTTCGAAATAGCGCCCGTCGCGGCTACACGCGTCGGGCACTATTTCGAAGTTAACTTTGACGTTAGGCAGCGAGACGTCGAAGTCGCTAACCTCATGAGGGGATCGGAATAGCGCCCTACTTCGACGTTCAATGTCGAAGTAGGGACCGTGTAGACGATCCGCATCCCGCAACGTCGAAATTGTGGGGTCCTCCATGGCAGCCATCAGCTGGGGGGTTGAGAGACGCTGCCTCTCCAGCCTGTGCAGGGCTCTATGGTCACCGTGTGCAGCAGCCCTTAGCCCAAGGCTTCTGGCTGCCGCTGCTGCAGCAGGGGATTCATGCTGCATGCACAGGGTCTGCAACTCGTTGTCGGCTCTGTGTATCTTGTGCTGTTTAGTGCAAGTGTGTCTGGGAGGGGCCCTTTAAGGGAGTGGCTGGCTGTTGAGTCTGCCCTGTGACCCTGTCTGCAGCTGTGCCTGGCACCCTTATTTTGATGTGTGCTACTGTGGCGTGTAGACGTTCCCTCGCTGCGCCTATTTCGATGTGGTGCTGCACAACGTCGATGTTGAACATCGACGTTGCCAGCCCTGGAGGACGTGTAGACGTTATTCATCGAAATAGCCTATTTCGATGTCGCCACATCGAAATAGGCTACTTCGATGTAGGCTTCACGTGTAGACGTAGCCCATGAGTGCACAGAACCTACAAGCTTGCCACGCTAGTGTTCGCAGTGCTACTCTCCTAGGTAACGCATTGGGCCTGGCTGGGGTGTTGTGGTGTCAGTGCTTTCTGCTGTCCCCGTGCAATGATGAAGAGAGATGAAGCTTGCTGGTGCCAAAAGAGAGCTTCTACCACTAGACCCTTTCAGTAGCACAACTCTATTTTTCCACATGACGTTACAAAATCATGCTAATATTTTGAACTTTTAACATAGGAGGGGATAACCAGGCCCTTCTGTGGTTTGCTCTGGCATTTGACCTCAGGCGAGCACAGATAGCAATCTAAGGAAGAGAATGTCTCATACAGGATGAAGTATGAGATATACAGTAGAAAAGAAACTATTAAGTAAACAGAATTGCATTTCCAACCCCCCCCCATGCTGATTTCATTTTTCCCATCCCAGACTGGGGTGAGATGGGAAATCGAATCTAGATCTCCTATTCTGCGGGGGTGGCAGAACATCCACCAGCTAGACACTGGACCACCCAAATGATGATTTTTGACACAATTCAGTAAGATTCTTAAACATGTGCTTAACTTTAAATAGGTGAGTAATCCCAGCTACTTAAATGGGCTATTCAAATATTTACATTTAGGCGTGCGTCTCAGTACCTCGTCAGCTTAGGGCATTTATTAGCAATCTATTATTTGATTTTTTTTTAAACAAAAAGATAGCACATCTCACATGCCTTGTAATGTGTATAACAAGAGGGGGGTTTTCATATAAATTTTATAAGCAGCAGCTATACAATTAACCTGACTGCTGAAAGCAAAAATGCTTACGGGGTTACTGGCTAATTGGAGCAATGTTCTATATATTGTTTTACAACAGTTCTTTTATGCTTTCATCTTGCAAAGCTCCTGCAAAGTGCGGCATTCTCATATACCAAAGAGCCAGGCACATACTGTAGGAGCAAAAGGAATTAAGTCTCTTTGGTTTATGATGGCTATTCAGGGTTTTCCTTGTCTGTATAGTCTAAGAAGAGCAGCCAAATATCAAGGTAATCTACTTGTTGTTTCTTTATGTATGTCAGCTCTTCCATGACTAATGTGTCCCATATTCCTTATCATCCAAATCTTGACGTCAAATGGTTCTTTTTAGAGTGGGGATGCGATTGTGCATCATGGGGCACCAGGAAGTGAGAGATCAGTTTACCCTTCTGATTCTGAATAGCTCCTTAAGCAGCAAACTGAGAATAAAGGCTTCCCACAGGAGATCAGCTGAAACTATTGCTCGGATAGAGAACAACAAGAAGTCTTGTGGCACCTTATAGACTAACGGATATTTTGGATCATAAGCTTTCGTGGGCAAAGACCTGCTTCATCAGATGCATGAGTGAGGGGGTGGTTTCAGAGGGGTATTTCAAGAGTGGGGTCCCAGAAAAAGGGAGGGCCAGAGCTAACAAGGTCTATTCAGCAAGGTGGAAATGGCCCATTATCAACAGTAGGCACAAATAGCCACGCGGGGGCAGGCCTGTCTTCCCTCGGCACCTGGGAGCCAGCTCCCCCCAGATCGCCTACCCGGTTCCCCAACCCCAACGCAACATCCCCTGGGGCACCCAGGAGAGTGGATGGTGCAATGGAGGCATGTGGGACCAGCCGCCATGATAGCGCTCCTCCACGCACAGGACAGGCTCCCCGAAGCGGGCGCTCCAGGGTATCGGGTCTGACTTTAAGGGAATGAAGGCAATGAGGGAGAATGCCCCCCCCCCGGCCTTCTGAGAATGTCCTGTGCATGGAGGAGCGCTGTCATGGCGGCTGGTCCCACATGCCTCCGTTGCCCCATCCACTCTCTCAGGTCCCCCAGGAAATGTTGCGTTGGGGTCCAGGAACCAGGTCGGCTGTTGGGGCGAGCTGGCTCCTGGGTGCTGAGGGGAAACGGTCTTGCCCCCGCGTGGCTGTCTCTGCCTGCTATTGATAATGGGCCATTTCCACCTGGCTGAATAGACCTTGTAAGCTCTGGCCCTCCCTTTTTCTGGGACCCTACTCTTCAAATACCCCTCTGAAATCATGCCCCCCACTCATGCATCTGATGAAGTGGGCCTTTGCCCACGAACACTTATTCTCCAAAATATCTTTCAGTCTATAAGCTGCCACAAGACTTCTTGTTGTTCTCGAAGCTACAGACTAACACGGCTACCTCCCTGATATATTGCTCAGGTATAATGCAAAACAGTACAGACTGAAGCCGGAGTTCCTGGAGGGAGCCTACATGCAAGCACAGCAGGTCCAAGATCTCCAGAGGATCCAAGGAATAGAGGGGACCCAGTGGTAGGGGGCGCGGTTGGAGACACCAAACTCTGAACTGATGAGGGCCAGAGAAGTGAGGTGCCCAAATTAGTTCTGGTGGTGGGAGGAAGAAGGAATAATGAGCCGTTCACACTTTCCTTGGCTGTCACTGTGCCAGAGTGATCAAACAGGGATGTCAAAGAGACAAAGACCCCCTACTGATATCACACACACACACACACCAACCACTTAGCTGGGTTGGGCTCACTCTGAGCCTGGCTTGTAAGGTGGAGTGAGCAAATTTTTTATGTACGGCCCCACTTTTCATCCCTGCAATTAGCAGGGTCCCCCTCTCTGATGTAATCCAAACCTACAGAAATTTTAGTTGCATTCATATTAAAAAAAAAAACAAAACAAAACAAAAACTTCCAGCATGTGGAGGGGTTGGCAACCTGTGACTCCAAGAGCTACATGCAGCTCTTTACAGCGCCACTTGTGGGTCCAAGAGCTGCCGCTGCTTACTCCATGTTGTGGTTCCGAAGGCTTCTGCTGCTTAACAAAACTCCAAATTCAGTTGCCCGCCATTGAAGCAACTGAATTTAGTTTTGTTGTTTAAGCGGTGGCAGATGGAGCGGCTCAGCAGTCAGCAGCAGCAGGGAGCCTGGCAGAGAAAGCCGTCTAGACAGGGAGCTGCCCCACATGGGTGTAAGTCTCATCTGGCAGGAGAGCTGGGGGTGGAAGGCGGATGAGCCTGCCCCTGCCAGAGCCGCGTAGCCACGCCAAGAAGGGGGAGGAGGGAACAGGAGGAAGTAGCGGGGAGAGGCAGCGGCCATGGCCGCTGCAGAATTGCGCATGCTGAGGTGAGTTATGTCTGTGGGTGCTGGGGCGAGGTTGGAGCTCAGAGGGTTTAATCCTGGGGGTAGCGGGAAAGGTTGGGGCTCTGAGGGGGTAAGCCTGGTGCAGGGGAGGGAGGGTGGGGTTCAGTGGGATTAAGCCTGGGGATGCGGGATGGGTTTGCAGGATGGGGAATAAAGCCTGAGTACAGGGGTGGATTTGGGGGCTGAGGCGGGTTAAGCCTGGAGATGGAGAGTAAGAACTTTCTAACTGGTACAAATCAGTGTGTGTGTCCTGCTCTTAAAATAGGGGTGATAAACAAGTATGGCTGTATGATGTTATTTATTAAGCACTGTTTCATATTCACATGCGTTGCAGCTCTTGAAGGATTGATTCCGTAACTGAATTTGAAAAAAAATGGCTCTTTTTGCTATTTCTGTTGCAGATCCCTGAGCATGTGTAAGAAAATATGGCTGTAGAATGTAACAACTTTATTACTCGTATATAAATGTGAATACACCACATAAAACCAGTAACATATTTCAGCATTTGTAATGAGCTGGATGAGCCTGAGACCCAGCAGCCAATCACGGTGCACCCCCACTTACAAAATGTCATGTACCCTAAGGGTTCTGCCCCCCCCCTTGCACAGCCTTGCTCTAGGGGAAGGAGAGGGGCTGGATAGCTGCGGCTCAGCTACGTAGGTATTGCCCAGGAGGTCTAGTGCTACATTGCGAGTGGGCGCCAGGCTGAGCCCTTGAGAAGGTTTTGGCATCTGTGTTAAGATAGCATTAGAGGGTAATACAAACATTTGAACCAGAAAGTACCAGTTAGCCCCCCTGTATGCACAGACACTCTGCTTACCTGGTCACACGCATGACTTTGCACACCTCACGTTTGACTTCAACCTTAGGTCTGCACTTGCAGCTTCTCCTGCAGTTGCAGTCGTGCTTGTACGTTCACCTGAATGTCATTTTTTATTGACCTGGACTTTTAATATGACACATTGGCTTTTCTGTAATTGCCTGATCATGTGGGATGTTGAGCCAGACTAATTGCTGCTATTCATGCTCCAGTGCTCGCTCTTGTTCCTTATGTTCTGGGAATGGGCATTTTCCTCTGTTACTCTGCCATTAATCAACATTTCTATTTCAGTGACATGAAACCTTTTACACAGGTCGTATTGTATAGAGAGTTTCAAATAAAAAGATTTCCCACTACTTTGTTCCCTCTGTGGCAAAGAACGTCAGCTGGTTTTATGAACAGTCCAGCACTCAAAGTTCTGACGTCTTATTTTAGTCATGAGGGGAGTTAAAGCTCTTCCTCTCAGGGGATCTCACTCTTTACTAGTTTGTAAAGTTGGGTTATTTAACTGCTTGCTGGAAGCTTGGTACCTTTTCTGAAAGTGGGTGGTGAGAGCATTGCTAATTATCTTATTATGTGACTGCCTTCCACCAAATAAATTAACAACACTCCTATAAGAAAATGCTGGGATAGATTTTATAATTTCTTCTTCCGTATGAGAATTTGACTATATCCCCCTAATGGTAAGATCAGAGGATATACCATATGTACTTGTTCATTAGCCCATACATTTAAAATCCAACTTTCCCCCTCCTCCTAGATGATCAGGCAAAAAAATGGAAAAATCCTGACTCTTTCATAAGCCGAACCTATATTTCAGTGCCTGGCAAACTTAAGTATGAATAAATAAATAAATAAATGGAGATACACATCTCATAGAGCTGGAAGGGACCTTGGGAGGCCATTGAGTCTAGTCCCCTGCCATCTTGGCAGGACCAAGCACCATCCCTTTTTCTTAAAATAAAAGTCTATTTGCCCCAGATCACTAAATGTCTCCCTCGAGGAATGAGCTTACAACCTTGGGTTTAGCAGGCCTATGCACAAGCCACTTAACTATCCCTCACTGCTTTCACACCCTAGCCTATCCTGGTAAATTGCTGGTGCAGTGAAGGATTTTGTTTCCCTGAAGCATCAGCAGGCATGGAGCCCTGCAGCTCCTGTTGTTTGCAGTTCTCCACTCCCAGCCAGCTGGTGGCAGCCAGCAAGTCCCTCAGACTGCGCTGTTTCCCTCTGCTGCCATTGGCCAAGAACAGCAACAGGGTGTTAAGGGGATCCATATCTGCTGAGGCTCCAGGTAAGCAAAATGTCCCAACATGCCAGTGGCTCACCTTAAGAAGGTTGGGAGCCCACAGTTTGCCGACCCTCACTGTTTGTGCCGCCAATTTTTTTTTTAACTAAAAAATTTGGCTGATGAACAAGTATATACGGTACGTGTTCCTGGTTAGGTAAGTCCTACACCAGTTTTCCTCACTCAGCAACAGCACAACACCGTCATTTATAATTTCTTGCCACACTGTGGATATGAAAACACTCCCTGAGATCAAAGGGAGGACCAGGAAGGCTAATGGTTTGCTGATGCAGCAGGGCTGTATCCGCAGATCAGGTGCAGAAATGGGGCACACAATGAATGAGTTCCAAGAGATCTGGAAGGGCCTATAATTCACTTCTTCAGCTGAAAATCACAGCTGAGCTCTGTACACTGTTTGACCCAATTTAGTGATGCTTTTTAATTGAACCACTAAGTAATTATCTGGAAGCCTTTTTAAAGCTAAGCCACCCTTATCTCTGCTGTGATAAGCATGGTTTGAAAATGTACAAAGAATAAATCCTGCCTTAGCAGCACCTTGCGATTTTCAGATTTCCCATCTGGCTATCCCTATATGTGAATAGCATATTCAGTCACTGAGATTTGCGTCGTAGCTTCAGTCATGGATTCTGCTCTATGCATTAGTATACTGGAGGTGGAACAAATAACATCTGAGAAAAGGAACAGATGGGCAATATTAATTTTTACAGACCACAGTCACACAAACAATGGAGTAGAAAAACGATGTATGAAAATCAAATGTTTTTCTATGGCTAAAGCTACACTACAAAATAACTTTGAAGTTGCTTACTTCGAAGTAGTGTCTACACACAAAAAACGTCCCTCCCTTACTTCGAAGCAGAGTCCCTCCACTTTGAAGTGAAGCGTCCACACAGCAACAGCCCCTACTTTGAAGTAAGGGACCAGGACATGATGCAGGCAGGGGTCGCATGGCTGACACGCCCTTTTGGGCTTGCAGCCAGCCGCCCCCTTAAAGGGCCCCTCCCAACAACCCCACCCTGCACGTGCTCCAGGCTGCCAGGCTGCAGACAGCAGGGCAGACTGCGTGCTGGGGAGAAGAGCTGCAGAACATCCCCAGTACAGATGCTCCCCGAGGACAAGCTTCTCAACATGATGGCCAGCCTGCTTGCCATGCAGCTCGCCATCATCTTTGAGCAGCACAGCCAGGCTGCTGGCACAGGCCCCATCCTCCAAGCTCTGGCCAGGGCCCTGCTTCACTTCCCTCCGGCCACCCCGATTCGGTGCCGATGGGCCTTCACCACCAGCACCGAGTTGTTGGACCTACTGTTGCTGGAGGACTGGGATGACGACTGGTCATTGAGGAACTTCAGAATGACCTGACAGACATTCAAGGACCTCTGCCACTGGCTTTCCCCAGTCCTCCAGCACCAGGTCACCCAGATGCAGCCAGCGCTCCCACTGCAGAAGAGGGTCGCCATCGCACTGTGGATGCTGGCCATCCCCGACAGCCACCGGTCTGCCAGCCACCAATTCAGAGTAGGCAAGGCCACTGTTGGAGTGGTGCTGATAGAGGCAAGCCTGACTCACGCCACAGACCACCCTGGGGAGGGAACTACTGGGCAAGGGGAAGAGACACCCTGCTGGAGATGAGGAAAAGGGGAGGCGGGGCCCTGCCGGGAATGGGGGAAGGGAAAGGTGGGCCCTGTCAGGGAGGGGGCAAGGGGAAGGGGGACCTTGCTGGGGAGGGGGCAAGGGGAAGTGAGGCTACCCGATCTGTCATTCATGGACCTCATCTTTCTTCCACCCCTGCAAGTCATCCAAGCCATTAACATGGTGCTCCTGTGATGCATCGTTACCCTCGAGGACCTGGATGCTGCCCTCGCCAGGTTGTTGGACCTGGGGTTTCCAAATTGCTTTGGACCACTGGATGGGCTGCATGTTGTGATCTGGGCCGTGGACCACAGCAGGGGCACCTACATCAACAGCAAGGGGTACTGCTTGGTGGTACTCCAGGCTCTGGTGAATGTGAGGGGCTGCTTCCTGGATGTGTGTGTGGGGTGACCAGGCAGGGCTCATGACTCCCAAGTGTTCTGGAATTTGCGGCTAGGATACTGGATGCAGGAGGGCACGTATGTTCCCCTGTGGGAGCTCCTGCTCGGGGATATCATGATGCCCCTCTGCATTGTGTCTGATGCAGAATACCCACTGCACCCATGGCTTATGCAGCCCTGTACCAGACACACCACTGCAGCCCAGGACACCTTCAACAGCTGCCTGAACCAAGTCAGGGCACCGTCAAGCGGGTGTTTGGGAAGATGAAGGGGAAGTTTCGCAGCTCCTCATGAGTCAGGACATCAGCCTCCCAAACATCCCCATACTGGTCACCTCCTGCTGTGCATTCAGCCCTCTTGTGGAGGGTAGATGGGAGACCTTCATTCAGGGCTGGGCCATGGACCTGTGGGGCCAGGCATGAGTAGCCACCTACTGTCCCGTGCCGCCAGGCCCAGAGGGATGGGGTCAAGGTCTGGGAGGCATGTTCCAGGCCTTTGCCTGGGGCCTGCCCTGACCCTCCCAGCCACACTCAACACTTTAGGCCCCATGCTCCCCCACCAAATGCACCTCCTCCCTCTCACCACTCCTCTGCTATGCGCTGGAGACTCGAGGTTAGGGTGGGAACAATACATGTCACTGTTGGGGAATAAAGGCATTTTGCAAAAAAATACCAGAACATATCACACTATGTACAGTGCATGGGGGGATTGCTCTACAGAGGGCATGTGGGGGGCTGGGATAGGAGAGGGCTCAGTCATGTAGAAATGTGTAGGGCCAGGAGCTGTGGGAGCTGCGTCTACCACCCCAGGTCCCAGGTGCTCTGGGAGGCTGTGGCCACGGGGAGATAGGGTGGGGATGCCATGAGTTTGGCCTCTGCTGGGGAGGCATGTGCACCCACCCCCAACCCACCTTGATAAGTGCGTGTGTGTGTGTATATATATATATGTGAGTATATATATGGAGATACACATCTCATAGAAATGGAAGAGACCTTGAGAAGTCATCAAGTCCAGTCCCCTACCCTCTTGGCAGGACCAATCACCATCTCTGACAGATATTTTTTTTAAATCTATTTGCCCCAGATCCTTAAATGGCCCCCTCAAGGATTGAGCTCACAGCCCTGGGTTTAATAGGCCCATGCTCAAACCACTGAATTATCCCTCACCAAACAGTTGGCTGCAGGAGGGGCAGCTGTTGGGGGTGGTGGCTGCGAGCTGGGCTGGTGAGGGGTTGGAGGTTGGGCAAGGTAGGTAGCCAAGGCCTGGTCCAGAGGGTCCAGGCTACCAGCCAGCCGCACTCATACCTCTTGATCCATCACCAAGCAGGCCTGGAGCATGCCAGTCATCTCCTGGATGACTGCCCGATTGGCAGCCACCTACTTGTCCACCAGCGCTGTCAATATGTGGGATGGCCGTGGCCACATGAGGATGTGGCCTGGGGCAATGGGGAGGCCTCCTGGCCCACAGCAACTGCAGCCTGCTCTGATGGGCTGGGGTGGCTGGCCAACAATGGACCTGTGGAGACAGAAGAGGACAGGGGGGTGGCCTGTGAGTTCTGGGTTCCAACCCTGGGGGGCTGGGACCCCTGCTCCACTGACTCCCAGATGCTCCCCTGCCGTCCAATGGCCAGTGGGCCCCATGAGATCCCAGGTGCGGAAGGGTTCCCATCTGGTGAGTGTAGGGTTGTGTTCAGTGCCCCCCATCCTTCCCCGGGTAGATGGGCTGTGGGGCAGTTCCTGGTGGGCCCTGTCCCTGGGCTTTGTGACATTCCGATCACCCCATACCTACCAGCGGTGACGTCCAGGGGCTCAGGCGAGGCTCAGCGGGATGAGACATATCTGCGTGTCCCAGAGAGGAGGGTGATGATGAGGGTTCCATCGCTGGAGCCCTCGTCATCGCCCTCAGTCTCAGTGGGCCGGTCCCCGTGCAGGGGGCTGGTGGTGCCAGAGGGGCCCGCCTCCTCATCTGTGTCCGTGGGGAGAGGAGGACCAGTGGTGGCCATGAGGTGCTCTGTGGCGGCCACCTCCCTCAGCCCCAGGAGCCTGTGCAGCTCCCTGTAGTGGGGGCAGTGGGCAGGCCATGCCCCCAACTGGCTGGCAGCCACGTGCGCTTTGCAGTAGGCCTACCTCAGTCCTTTTACTTTGATGCAGATGCTGCTCCCAGTGCGGTCGGGGTGGCTTCGGGCAGTGAACCCATTGGCCAGCCTCTCGCTGGCTTCTGCATTTCGCTGCCGAGCGCTGGTTTGGCAAAGGACTTCCTCCTCCCCCCCATAGAGCAAGGAGGTCCTTCAGCTCCCCCTCGGTCCAGGAGGGTCCCCTCCTGGCATGCCCCTTGCCCAGGCACTGCGAGCCTGCGGATTCATCATCCGGGGCCTCTGGGTTCTGGGGGATCCTGCTGGGCTGCCATGGTGGCCAGGGGGTGAGGACGCAGACCGGTGCGTCGAGCAGGGGCAGTCCGATTGGGAGCTCATGCTGCCCCTGTCTGTGACATGCTCTCAGCTTCCTGCCTTGGGTTGCTGGGGAGCTGGTTCCTGTCAGGCAGCCGGCAGGGACCATAGAGCCATGCCTGGGATGGCTAGAGTGTCTTGGTGCTCCAGTGGGGGGCACCACCATGGCCAACTCCTTACTTCGAAGTAGTGAGTGCAGAACGTCTACACACATTCAACTTTGAAGTAGGGTACTACTCCGTTCCCGGGAATGAAATAGTGACTTTGAGGTTAGCCTCCCTTTGAAGTAAGGGAAAGCACGCGTAGATGCTCTGCAGGCTACTTCAAGTAGCCCCTTACTTTGAAATTAACTTTGAAGTTATTTTGTCGTGTAGACGCAGCAGAGGGGTTGGAAAGTTCTTCTCATGTAAGTCCTCTGAAGAGGAGTTTAAGCTACTCCTGTTGTAGATATCAGATTGTCGTTTTGGCTTTCTTATAGTGACAGCCTTTCTGGGTCAGCTTACTGGATTACAAGTTGGTGGCTGCACTCTCCGGCTACTGAAAATGTTGCTGTGAGAACCCCTGTGGGAATAACTATGCTGTACTATTGGTATTGTCCCACCCTCCTCTCCAGTGTCCCCAGGGCCGTGTCTACACGTGCCCCAAACTTCGAAATGGCCATGCAAATGGCCATTTCGAAGTTTACTAATGAAGCGCTGAAATGCATATTCAGCGCTTCATTAGCATGCGGGCGGCAGCCACGCTTCGAAATTGACGCTCCTTGCTGCCGCGCGGCGCGTCCAGACGGGACTCCTTTTCGAAAGGATGCTGCCTATTTCGAAGTCCCCTTATTCCCATGAGCTCATGGGAATAAGGGGACTTCAAAGTAGGCAGGGTCCTTTCGAAAAGGAGCCCCGTCTGGATGCGCCGCGCGGCGGCAAGGAGCGTCAATTTCGAAGCGTGGCTGCCGCCCGCATGCTAATGAAGCGCTGAATATGCATTTCAGCGCTTCATTAGTAAACTTCGAAATGGCCATGCAACTGGCCATTTCGAAGTTTGGGGTACGTGTAGACGTAGCCCAGGACAGTTTTGTCATGTATCTGTTACCACCTCATGCAACCATTTCTGTGCTCTTTGCGATAGCAGTCACATCTTCTCACCTGTATCATAGGGGTGGGGAACCTATAGCCCACTGTCCAGATCTGGACCCTGGCTTGTCTGGATCCAGACCCCGAGGCCTGGGGCTCCCTTCCATAGCATCCAGCCCATGGCAGGGCTGGATGTGCAGAACTCCAAATCTCATGGGTCAGATCAGGCAAGCCAAGCCTGGATCCAGACAGGGGGCTCTGCTAGGAGACTGGGGGGGGGGCAGGAAGCACCCTGGGTGCCACTGCTCCTTCCTGCTGTTTCCCCAGTTGGGGGAAAGGGACGGGGAATGGCAGCAGTCCCAGCAACGCTGCCCGGGTGCATTATCCTGTTGCTCTGATGAGGAATTCTGGCCAGTCAGAGCAGCAGAGGTGGTGCCTGGGAGTGGAGGGAGGGGGCACAGAGTCGTATGCATTTAGGGGTAAGCAGGTAAGTGCACCCCTGTTGCCCTGACCCCATGTCCCCTTGACTGCTCCTGTGCCCCCTCTCTCCTACCCCTGCTCCACACCTGCACCCTGCTCCTGCCCTTCTTCCCAGACCCCTCACCCCCACCTTGATCCCACCCTTTCAGACTTGCACTTAACCCCCCTGCACCCCTCCTCCCACCCAGACTCCACACCTCATCCCTCTCCTACATGCCCTCCTGCCCAAACCCCCATCCCTCTCCTACACCCCATCCCACCCTTGCTCTTTTGCCCCCTCCTGCCCAGAACCCCACCCACAGCCTGCTCCTGCACCCTCCCTCCTACGCAGTCCCCATATCCCTGGCCACCATACCGGCAGGGACCACATTAGTTAGGAGGATTTTTTTGGCTTCTCGTTTTTGTGGCTCCCCGACTGATTTGTCTGTGGGTCAGTGGTTCCTGACCAGCAAAAGGTTCCCCACCCCTGCTGTACTGAGAGACAAACTCAAGGGTAACTATAAAATAAAAGCAGCCTTATGGGCTGCTTTCAGCTCTTAAGCAAATGTCTGTGGAAGTGGCATATAGGAATGGGAGTCCAGAGAGCTAACCTGCTAACTTGCTGTATTATATGTCCTGTTTTTTCTTTACTTGTTTGATTCTGTGATCTTGGCTTATATTTTTGTACCGAGTAACTTCAGCAGATAGTTCTTCAATATTTCTGGCTGTAACCAAAAGGAACCTACAGGCTTGTGTGCTGTATGTCAACTAGAGCAAGTTTGCATGAGTGCTTGTAGACATGGGCATAGATATATGACCTACTGGTTACCTTTTTAGGCTTCGGGGGAACTGAACATGGTTCCCTAAGTTCTGGGACAGCCTGGTATCCACAAGGCACATCACAAGAACATGGAAGCAATATCAAAACAAAAAACAGTCAAGTAGCACTTTAAAGACTAGCAAAATAGTTCATTAGGTGAGCTTTCGTGAGCTTCTTCAGAGTCTGAAGAAGTGGGTCTGTCCCACGAAAGCTCACCTAATAAACTATTTTGCTAGTCTTTAAAGTGCTACTTGACTGCTTTTTGTTTTGATAGTGTTCAGACTAGCATGGCTCCCTCTCTGTTACTATGGAAGCAATAGTTCAGACCAAAGGTTTTGAGAATGAGAATTAACTGGCATTAATATGTATGGTTGTGTAATATGTATGGATGTGGTAGCATGTAGAGAAAGCATAACCTGAGATTTATGTGGGTGAGGAAATGAGATTGGGAATGGAAAACTAGGCACTGAAGCAATGTTGCCATGGATACCCCTGGAACTGTCTTATTTCTTCCTGATTTGGTGGGTTGAAGCTCTGATCATTTTTTTTTCATTATTTTGATAAAAATTTCTATGGCCTAGCTGTGTCATCAACCACACACCCAGGCAGGCCTTACAAAGCACTGAACTCTCTGCATTCTGTAATGTAGTAGCCTGCCTTTGAGGCACGAACCTGAGCGTGTTATGGTCAGATCATCGGTGAGTCTATAATAAACCAGCGCTCTGCAAATCAGGATAACTGCAAGCAGTCAATTGCTTGTATTGCAATGTCATCTACCAGCCCCAGTTATAAATCAAAGTCTTATTGTGCAAGGTGCCATACAACTCCATTATAGAAATGCATTTCCTGCCCGAAAAGAACTTACAAGGTAAGTGTAAGACATGAATCGAGAACTTGGTGATAGGGATTGGGATACACAAGGAAACAGCAGTAGGAGAGTGACTCTGTGGTACAGAATAGGATCGTGAGCATCAGATGTCCGTTTTTAATAGCAGCCCTGGTGCACTTTCAAGATCATCATGCGTGAGCAGGCCCATTCGCAGGGAGGTGCAAAGGGTGCAAACGCAGCGCCCCCACCCTCTGCCATCTCTGGTTTCTCTCCCTTCTTCCCTGCTGTCCCCTGTAGGGGGCGCCTGCAGGTCACGGTGGGGAACCTAAGCCACCTTTGGAGCTGTACTGCTTTGGCCAGTTGCCTGCCTACAGAGCTGGCCCTGGAGCAGGGAATGGACTACAGTTCCCATCGTGCCTTTGCTGCTAGCACCAGGAAAGAAGGGAAGACGAGGGAGCATTTTTCCATATAATATCACAGCAAGATCCCAGAAGGTAATTTCTATAAAATCTTTATTACCATATGAATTTTTGAGTATATCATAAGAAAATCAGTTTACCAATAGCTGTTTCCACTCACATTTTTCATTAGCCTCTCTTATGCACATTCATTGCATGCCTATTTTGAACTCCTTTACATTAAAAAACATTCCAGTCCACATAAAAAATCACACACCTTCCCACAGAAATTCCTGCATACAGACTTACAGAGACAGAACTCTCCGCTTGCTGTGCGGAGAAGTCTGCACCTCGCTGCATCTCTTGACAAATAAACCTTCTGCTCCACCTGCCAAGTTGGTTGCTGCTACCTGCAGATGGGGTGCAAGGCCTGGGGACCCCCTGTGATGTGATAGAGTGGGGGATACCTGTGTGTGTGTGAGTGGCTCACAGAGGGTGGGGGTCTCCTGCTGAGGGTAACCTTGACGACCAGGTATCACCTTTGTACTGGAGACAAAGGAGGAGGTAGAGCCTGAGGGGTTTGAACTAGAACTGGGAGTTGGGAAGCAGTTAGTCTGGGCTGGGAGAGAGCGAGACCAAGGAGGGGGCAAGGCCCCAGCTCCAGGGGCCCCTCAGGGCCTCCTCTCCCCTACATGGATTTGACTGGCTGCACTGACTCCTCTGTACGACGCTGTGCCCTGTCGGCTAATAAACCCACTGTTCTCCTGCTGAGTGAGAGTCACTCCTGCCTGCGGACGGGGTGCAGAGCTTGGGGGACCCCAAACCCCATCACACTGGTGTCAGCAGTGGGATGTTCTGCACCCTGAGGATGGAGCATCCAGCAGTAAGTGATGGGGGCCCAGGAGGAAGAAGCGGGGCCTGCAAGACCCAGATGTGCTGATGGGCAGTGAGGTGCAGTTCCCCAAGGCGGAGGGGCCTGCAGCCGAACCCGAGCAACTGCGGTTATGGTCCTCGAGAGGGCGTGTCACACCCGAAGAGGGGTTACTCCTGGGAGTCTGTTGGAGTTGGTCCCAGAAGGTGGAGGGGCTGAGGGCCCAACCCCCAGGAATAAGTGACCCATGAGGAGGCTGGCACACTGAAGGAGTTCTTCCCAAGACAGTGTGGTTGTGGTCCTTGACAGCGGGTGTCACACTGAAGAAGGGGTTCCCCTGGGAGTCAGTTGGAGTCAGTCCCAGAGGGCAGAGAGGCCTACGGCCTAACCCCCGGGAGCTTGTGACCTTCAAGGAGTCTGGCACACTGAAGGGATTCTTCCAGGGATCGTGGGCTACAGAGGGCATCAGCCTGAGAGCCTGCAACCACACTCAGCAACTCCGCTGTGAAGCAGCAGCTCCTGGAAACTGAATCGAGATTAAAGGAGCTGGACAAGGCAGCATGGATGTGCAGTGGCAGAGCTGAGGGTTAAGGAGACTCCTGCAGGGGTGAGCCCAGATTGGGGCAGGGAACCCTCAACTGCCTGGAGCTCTGAACCGAGTGGTTTGCCACAGCTCAAGGAGGGAAGGAGCAATTCCAACCCATCATCTACTAGTGGCCAAGACAGACCTGCGAAGAGTTTTCCAGGCCTGGGCCGAGGAAGGTGCCTGTGTGTCTGTGCAGGAAAGCAGCTTGTCCACTGGGAATGGCAAGTTGTCTGTGAGAGAAGCTGCCTCACCTTCTGGGTGTGTGTGGAGACCAGCTGGGAGGCTGGGACAAAGGAGAGAGTGTCTCCCATTGTCTGTCTGGGCTGAACAGCAGCAGCAGCCTGGGGAGAGAGCAGAGCCTGCATTTGAAAAAGGTGCCAACGAGGAAACTAGTCCATTGACTGCAGAAGATTCCCCAGCCTGGGGTGGCTGGAGAGGGAACCACCAGGAAAGAGCATTCCAGGTGTGACTCTGAATCCAGCCATGGGGGCTGGACCAGAGGGAATGGCTCTGGGATGTGCAGTGGTATCCCTGATAAGGACGCTGGCCCTTGGTGCAAGAAAGGTGCTTCTGCTTCTCGGGAAGTGACTCCTTTGTCTGAGCCTGTGGGGGCTCGAGATGGGGCCAAGATCCCAGAGCTGGATCTGAGTGCAGCTGAAGCCCAGGTGGGAAGTGGGCCTACCTCTATGTCTCTCAGGGAGGATGATGCTTTAACTCAGTCTGATCCAGTTAGTATCATCAGGGAATCCCAGAGACCAGACGATTCTAGTACTTGTTCTTTGCCTAATGCTGAAGTGTTACTGGGAGGGGTGAGAGGACTCTGTCTGACCAGTCATCCTCTAGCCAGGACACAAGAAGAGCAGACAGGCAATGGAGTTACACTGACTGATGAAGACAAAGAAGCTGGTAGCAGAAGTGAGGAAAGGGATCCTAACCTTCTGTCTGGTGGTACTAGCTGTCTGCCTGGAGGGGGATTATGTGTGAATTTGCCTGATGGGCCAGAAGTGATCCTGGGCATTAACGATTTAGATATTGACATAGAAAGTACACTTATTAAGTTTGCAGATGATACCAAGCTGGGACGGGTTGCAACTTCTTTGGAGGATAGGGTCATAATTCAAAAGAATCTGGATAAACTGGAGAAATGGGCTGAGGCAAACAGTATGAAGTTTAATAAGGACAAAATGCAAAGTGCTCCACTTAGGAAGGAACAATCAGTGTCACACATACAGAATGGGAAAGGACTGCCTAGGAATGAGTACAGCAGAAAGGGATCTAGGGGTTATAGTGGACCACAAGCTAAATATGAGTCAACAGTGTGATGCTGTTGCAAAAAAAAGCAAACATGAGTCTAGGATGCATTAACAGGTGTGTTGTGAACAAGACACGAGAAGTCATTCTCCCGCTCTACTCTGCGCTGGTTAGGCCTCAGCTGGAGTATTGTGTCCAGTTCTGGGCACCGCAGTTCAGGAAGGATGTGGAGAAATTGGAGAGGGTCCAGAGGAGAGCAACGAGAATGATCAAAGGTCTAGAGAACATGACCTATGAAGAAAGGCTGAAAGAACTGGGCTTGTTTAGTTTGGAAAAGAGAAGACAGAGGGGGGACATGATAGCAGTTTTCAGGTATCTAAAAGGGTGTCATAAGGCAGAGGGAGGGAACTTGTTCTTCCTTGCCTCTGAAGATAGAACAAGAGGCAATGGACTTAAATTGCAGCAGGGGAGGTTCAGGTTAGACATTAGGAAAAAGTTCCTAACAGTCAGGGTGATCAAACACTAGAACGAATTGCCAAGGGAAGTGGTAGAATCTCCATCACTGGAGCTATTTAAGAAGAGGTTAGATAGATGGCTTTCAGGGATGGTCTAGAAAGTGCTTGGTCCTGCCATGAGGGCAGGGGGCTGGACTCGATGGCCTCTCGGAGTCCCTTCCAGTCCTACTCTTCTATGATTCTATGATCACTGTACTGCCAAGACAGCACCAGTGCCCTCACTGAAAGGGTTGCCTATCACTCCAGTCAGGTGTATTGAAAAGGGAAAGAAGAAATAAAAGCTCAACTTTTGACAGGCTGAATTCGGTGTTTGCAATGAATGATGAGAGTAACTGCTGGGAATTTTACTGCATATGACTTATGGAAACCTTCCTACCTTGTGCAATGGTGATGTCAGTCAGAATTTAATCTTTCAACATAACTCTTGTGTTTTAGACAACTGATTGCCTGCGCTTTCAAAGATAGCTATCTGGGTGACTATGGGAACTGTCCTTTTCAATCCTTTTCCAGCCCTAAGCTCTGCTTTGTGAACCAAATACAATGCAAAGTGGGGAAAGTTGAGGGAGTAAACACAGAGCAGCTGTGCTTGTGTATTTCATAGGGTGCGGCATTTTCATAGTCCTGCCCAGTCTCCTTAGCTTGAACTTACTGGACTGAACGTCACCATGAAGGTCGGTCTAGAAGTTTTCAGGCTCAGTAACAGTTTTACAACCTTTCAGACAAACAACTCCTCCTGTTTTCCAGTTTGCCCTGATTTCCCTTGAAACATGACCTCAGGCAAGGCCTGTATGAAAATGGCTTTCACATTCGCTACCAAATTCCAGTCCTGGCCATGAGTGAGCTCTTCCTAAACTACAGCCTCTTGCCCAGAGATTTACAGTCCCAATAATTTCCCCAGGCTGCCTCCTGGGCATACAAGGCACGATCAAAAAGAAATAAGACAGATATTTGTGACCAATCGGAGCACAGGTCCCCCATTTTGAATACTGTTCACGGCTCATCTGTACAGTTAAAGGAAGCTATTGGTTAATGTTGAGCAATGATCACATTTCTGTTATTGCAAACCACTTGTGGACAGTCCAGGCATGCAGAATATTTTTATCAAGTCAGTTGTTTTTGGAGAATTGTTCTTTCACCTATACTAGGTAGCACATATTAAAATGTATCCAAAGGATCACTTTAGGCCTTGTTTACACAAAAATGTGCACCTGTATAGCACTGACAGACCAGCCCCAGGGATAGAACCTTTGAGCAGAGGGTCGAAAGCCCTGCACACCACCACATGAGTTAAAGGCCAGCTAGCTTTCAGCCAAGGCTGTAGAGCAAAGACTTCACTTAGCCCAGATGAGGTCTCATGCCTCTGGGTACTACACCTGTTTAGTTTAATGCAGTGCAAACCCGTATGTGGATGCACTTATTTTGATTTAACAGGGGCTTATTTCAGCATAGTTTAAACCTAGTCCTAAATGACTTGAGCTAAAGCAAACTAAGCCTGGTATAAACCAAAGCACGAGTGTCCACACAGCTTACAGCACCAGCTTAATTATACAGTGCAGGTTAAACAGGTCTCATTCTGATCCAGGATGAAAATAGGTCTTGAGCCTGCAATGAGCTAAAAGTAGACAGACCCCCATCCTTGCTACAAAAGTCGGTGGGGCTCTGTCAGGGCACTGAGGGTTGTCTACATGGAGCTCATCTCAGGATCAGAATGTCATCAAAGCTGGCCAACGCAGCAGCCTCAGCAGCCATCGGAGCAAGAGAAGTTAACAACTGAATTCAAGCAGGGTCACAAGGTAACTGGAAGGTACAGCTTCAGATTAGTAAAGCACTGTGATGAGTTTAAGCCTCTCCACACCCATTCTTATGAAAGGGCTTTGTGCAGCTAAGAGCCAGCACCACTCTTTGAAATCAGAGAGGTCTGTTCACGTGGCTGTCTTAAATAAACAACAAGAGGAGAGCTGCACTTTCCTTCCTGCAGAAATACTCTCAAGTGGTCATCTCTGAGGCCCCAGGGTGGTGTGATGCGGAGTGGCCTGGTGCAGAAAATACAAAGGCACAGCAAGAACTGGCAGGCAGCTGTCAGCCCATGCAGGGAAATGATGCCATTCCCCTCCGCTTCATGACTCGTTGATATAACTCTGGGAATAAATAATAGTCACCATGACAAGAGGTTGTGGAGCCCATCAGTGGGCTGAGGGTGTTTTTAAAAAAATGGTCTCATGATAATGAACTGCCTCTGCTACACAGAGTGTAGGGCACCTAACAGTGCCAAGGCAGGCCCTGATCCAGCAGCCCACCAAAAGATTTTCACTGGCCACTGGACCATGCCTTTTGGGATTAAATCTGTCACCAGGGAGCAGCAGCTCTGATGACTTCTACCCTGGTCCCCAGCTTCCTACAGATGCAACACTGCTGGTTCGGCTTTGGGCCCAGAGGCCCTGAGTGGATGGAGCAGTGTTAGCAGGAAGAAGGAGGTGGAGCACGCTTATTTGCAGTGTAAATCCACCTGTAAACTACTTCAGCAGAGACAAGCAGTAACTCCCACTCTATTCCTGCAAATTCCTGGTGTGAAGAACGTCTGCAACCCCAATGGCCTCATATAGAGGGAAGGCGCCAAGAGAGTTCTTTCTCTGGGTGTTCCTGCACTGCTGTGAGATCTCGGAAACTCTTGGAACTCCTGTGGGAAGACAGAAATTCTACTTGGCTAAGAAGTTCAAAACTTCTGAATTAGATTTTGTTCCAGTTAGGAATGAAAGGCCCCAAATTTGAAATTGTCCCCAAAAGAAAATTCTGAAAAAAGTTTCGTTTTGGCTCCATTGGAATGTGTTGTTTTGATTTTGACTTCTGTTTGGCTGTGGCCACACTTGGCCAAAACTTCAAAATGGCCATGCTTTAGGACCCTTCCAGCCGTGGCATTTCAAAAGCGCCACCTTCGAAAGCGCATGGCTCGGCGCAGCTACCCAGGGGTCCTTTTCGAAAGGACCCCGCTCCTTTCAAAATACCATTATTCCTCTCAGTGGACGGGAAAAAGGGGATTTCGAAAGGCGCGGGATCCTTCCGAAAAGGACCCCCATGTACCTGTGCCGAGCCGCGCACTTTCAAAAGTGGCGCTTTCGAAGTGCCACGGCCGGAAGTCTCCTAATGCTATGAGGCACTGAATATTCAATTCAGCGCCTCATTAGTGTCGTAGGGTGTAATAGGAGTTGAATTGACGAGAGTGGTGGCCGACTTACCCTCGAGGAGACACCCTGCAAGGTCAAGCTCGGCTAACCTTGGCTTGCCCTGGAATATCTCAATATGTAACGTGTGAGGAAGTATCTCTCTGGTTAGGGTAAAGTGATAGTGGTTTGCCCAAAGTAATAGACAGATAGTGAAGAAGCACTGATGAGAAGAAAATGATTTATTTGATATAAATGGAATAAAATTAACATAAATACCAACAAGCTAGTATACAACAACAAGCGTAGAGTAGACACATGAAAACATTCATTATAATTAAGGTGTCAATGGATCCATGTTCAGTATATATTTTAAACATTACTTACTATTATGGCCATTATCTAAAGAGCGGCATGGATATCTAGCTGTTTAAGTACTTTCTTAAAATATGATATTAAAGTATATGGATTTTTACCCAGAAGTTTGGGTATGCAGAGCTTTTGCTACTGCTCCCTTAAAGTAAGGCTTTCCGTGCCTTATAATTGTGGAGGCTCAGAGCTCCAGGCCTACGGAGCTACCAAAATCCAGAAATGGCTCTTTTGGTTAGCCCAGAAATGGCACCCAGGTTGCGAGCCTGGTGCCTATAAGGTAGCAGCTTGCTAGTTCTGCTCCCAACAGATATAGCGAGGGATTATCCCTCTAACCAGGATAAACAGCAGATTCCCTTCAGTGAAACACATGCATTTCAATTACCTTATGCAGCTAGCTAGCAAAACATTCCTTAACAGCTAACCTAAATAACAAACTCTAACAAACATTACCGAACCATATACGTAATTTAAAGGATACGTTGGGCATCCTGCCAACGAGTCAAGAAATGGGCCTAAGGGCCTTTATTGTACTGGAAAGCTGGTAGTTGGGCCTGCCTCACAGACGCAAAGCACCGCGTCATGCGAGGGCCTGTTGGAATGATGGCGCTTCAGACAGCACATTGTCAGCAAGTCACAGCGACGCCAGCCGGAGAGCGGGAGGAGGTGTGTTTGCTGGAAGGCAGCGCCGAAGCCACAGGAGCTGACCCTGCGGTTCCCCTTGACTGTTGGGCTCTGCGTTGGTGTGGTGGTGCAACAGCAGTCAGGGCTCCTCCTGTCGGTGGTGATTTTAGCTCAATGTGATTTAGCTCTTTCTTTTCATCTTATCTTCTCTCTTCTTCTTCTTCTTCCTCTTAATGCTGCCAGAGCGTGGCCTTTTACAGGCGCAGCTCATTAACATGCAGAAAGTTCTGGATTAATGTCCGTATATGGTATTGGTCCAGTCCAAGCATTGTCTATGAATGGTGCAGTCCAGTGTTCCGTTAGATCAAACCTGTTTGGGGACTGCATGTGTTGTTAATAATTCAAATTCTAAATGACAGTGGCAGCCGTTACTAGTAGCTGCCCATTGAGACCAATAAAGAAATGACTGGACGTGATTTTAAAGCGATTTACAAGGGAGTTACATAATTAATTCAAGTAATTTCTGTCCTTCATGCTTTTAAGAAAAGTCAACAACCCTTATATACACACACAGGCAGTCAGACAGAGTGAGCACACTTTACGCCACAAGTCATGAGCATGGCTGAACCTGAGAAGCACGACCCAGCTCACTTACTTTAACAATTAGTAATCTTCGAAATGTCCATTTGCATGGCCATTTCGAAGTTTTGGCCAAGTGGGGCCACAGCCTTTGTGTTATTTGTGTCATATGTGATACAAAATCAGAACAAATCCAAGCAAACCCTCAGTTCAAAAGAAAAAAATCAAACTGTGTCACGCAGAACAACATCACAGTGGGGTGTCCTGACGTTGTCAGAACTCTCTTCCTCCTTTCCTGTGCAAAATGCAATTTCAGCAAAAGAATTTGGTGAAGCACACTGATTTCACCGCACCTGCAACCTCTGGTGGGAAATGGTTCCATCCAAGTTTTTTCTGCCCAGCTCTGTTACTTTTCCTACGGGGGTGGGATAAAACCCAATCCTTATGAGGATGAGTTGAGAAGAAACTGCAGCCCAAATCACACACAATCCTAAGATCCTTAGGGATGAGTAGCAGCTGGCCCATTTTTTGTAGTTCTGATTGATAGTATCAGAGTAGCTTCAGGTTCCAAAGGTCAGGAAGGATATTTTTGAGTTACGTGAGGCCTACCCTTGTTAAACAGTACTTTGTCAGAGCGGGAGGAAAAATGCCTATTCCTTGTGAAGCACTTGGCAAATGGCAAGACACTGGATTTAGAGGTTTGAGCCAATCTGGCAAATACTATATTTCCCATATAACAGCATAAAATGTAGGAAAATTCAAGAAATAAAACCTTATGCGAAAGCTTTCTGAATTTGCCAAACATAGGCTACATCTACACGTGCAGCCAACATCGAAATAGTCTATTTCAATGAATAACGTCTACACGTCCTCCAGGGCCGGCAACGTCGATGTTCAGCCCAACATTGAAATAGGCGCAGCGAGGGAACGTCTACACGTCAAAGTAGCACACATCGAAATAGGGATGCCAGGCACAGCTGCAGACAGGGTCACAGGGTCACAGGGCGGACTCAACAGCAAGCCGCTCCCTTAAAGGGCCCCTCCCAGACACAGTTGCACTAAACAACACAAGATACATAGAGCTGACAACTGGTTGCAGACTCTGTGCCTGCAGCATAGATCCCCAGCTGCCGCAGAAGCAGCCAGAAGCCCTGGGCTAAGGGCTGCTGCCCACGGTGACCATAGAGCCCCGCAGGGGCTAGAGAGAGAGCATCTCTCAACCCCCCAGCTGATGGCCGCCATGGAGGACCCAGCAATTTCGACGTTGTGGGACGCGGATCGTCTACACGGTCCCTACTTCGACGTTGAACGTCGAAGTAGGGCGCTATTCCTATCTCCTCATGAGGTTAGCGACTTCGACGTCTCGCCGCCTAACGTCGAAGTTAACTTCGAAATAGTGCCCGACGCGTGTAGACGCGACGGGCGCTATTTCGAAGTTGGTGCCGCTACTTCGAAGTAGCGTGCACGTGTAGACGCAGCTATAAAAACACAACAGGTGAAAGAAACTCAAAAGAAAAGAGAAAACATTTGTGGGGGGGAATAGTTTCCCAATTCAAGAACTTTCTGTAATTAACTATAAGGCTGGCTTTTCAAATGCCAAAGCTTTCTGTGTTTCAAATTATTCTGGCATCTTAGTAGTATCCCAACTATTAAGGCATTTTAAGTCTTGAGAAAAATGTGAACGATGTTAGCACAGCAAAGGCCGTGCAATCAGTTAATCCCAAGGCTTCTAAAGGAATCCCAAGCTTACTCTGGTGTTCAGACATCTGATGTTAGCACGCTCTTAGCCCAGACCCCAAGTCCTATGCTGCATATGAGATTTAAATTATTACTGTTCCTGTTGGATTACAATACCCCTCTCCTCTCCAGGCTCTTGCACACACATCTACCCCACTCTGATCCATGCAAAATGCTGTTGCCAGTATAATCCTCCTTACCTGTTGCTCTGATTACGTGAGCCTCCTATTTTGAATCCATATCTGACTCCCTGTGTTTCACCAAACTCAGTTCAAGCTTCTTTACCATCAAGGTGCATCACACCTTGGACATTCACAGCACTTCCACCCGTACTTATCCTTCTTCCATGTGTACTGCTGACAAGAGTCTAAATTCCAAAGCAAAACAATAAGTCTGGCATGTAGGACACTTGTTGGCATGAAAGAACTGTGGGAGCTGCTGAGGGCTGAGCTCTTTGGAAACCTGGGAATATACTCTTGAATTAAGTGCTGCAGATCTGTATGATTCTTCTTTAGCTACCTCTGCTGAAGCTGACAACATATGATCTTATGTGCCCACACAGTTTCCTTTTTTTCTGCTCACCTGCATTACTGTACATACGGCAGTCTCTTAGAGCTGAGCTATCTTATATTCTGGAGGGAGAAAGGTTCAAGCAACTGCCTGAGACTCCAGAGAGTTGAGTTCAAGGCTCTGTGAGAGTTTTCCAATGTGTCTAGTGAAGCCTATCAGGCACTGATCCAAGTTCAATGGCAGTGTTTTCAATGGATGTTGGACTGAGGCTTTAATCTCTGCGCCCCTTACTTCCCCATCACTAAATTGTGAAAGATAATTCTTCCTGTCTCCTGTTCTTTATTTTTTTTTTGATTGTTTATTTAGACTGTAATCGATTCTGGCCAGGGACTGGCTCTTACTGTGTCTGAGCAGTACCCAGGAACACTGAGCCCCAATCTTTGTCAGGGTGTCTAGATGCTACTGTATTACAAAAGCAGATTCACCTGCAGATTCAACCCTCTTTTAGTCAAATTGTAGTCTTCTGTGGGGACCTAGTGTTTCAGAGCTGTGGCCAACCTGATCTGATAATATCTACTTCATGGAGAGAGGATAATTGTAGGTGATGGCAATTTCAGAGTGGAACTCCTGAAATATACAACCTTTATTCCATTTTATCACCATAATTATGTGAGGAACAGATTTTGTTCACCCACGCTATCCCTCTTTCTTTCATCTCTTAGCAGTCACTTAATAACGAGTAGGACGTCTTCAGGTCACCCTCCTATTTGTGAGTCCATTGATGGCTGATCAGCCCAATTCTGGAGCCACAGATCTTATCACAGAGGGGGCGGGTGTGGGGCAGTTGGAGGGGTGTGGTAGCTGTTGGAGGGGTGTGGGGCAGTTTTTGCTTCTCTTTCCTTCTTCTCTGCCTCTTCTCATCTGTGTTACAGTGGGACCTCTCCAAATGTGCTGCCCCCTCAGGGATTACCACTCTGTAGCAGGGACAGTACTGGGCAAGGTTCTTCCAAGTGTTGAAACAGATGCTGCACTGTTTCATGTGTGCCTTCAGCATGTCCTTATATTGCTTCTGCTGCCCCAAAGCTCCTCTCTTCTTCCTTCAACTCAGAAAAAAGAATCTGTTTTGGAGGTGCTGGTCAGACATCTGAGCCATGTGACCAGTCCAACAAAGTCGTTGGTGAGTGATAATGGCTTCAACTGTGGTCATGTTCAACACACTATATACCTGCACCTTAGATCATCCTATTTGGTGACCTAACTACATCCATTTCCTGGACTTGTGTGCATGTGCTCACTACCCAGCGCCAGATTTATACAAAGTACAGACAACAAAACCGACAATTGAAACAGATAAGGGAAATGGGCCTGGCCAATTAACAAGAGGGAAAAAGAATGAGAAAAGGAATAAAAGCAGTTGGGAGTTTGCATAATTCCCAAGAAAATGCTGGGGAAAATGGTTTCTGGGGAAAGATTAAAATGTCTAAATATTTATAGCTTGATTTAAAACTGGCATTGCAGTAGGTTGCAAGAACCAAAAAGTGTGACCCTAGGGAGGGAGAAGAATTGTTTCAAAGATCCTGCAGCAGGATGTAGCAATAATGGAATGAAAGAGAGCCAAAGAGAATTTAAGATGAATATCAAAATGATCATATGACAGGCAAATTCATGTTAAGGAGATCAAAGTCTCCAGTCTAGGCATGGTGCACAAACCCCTTTGTGGGGCTTCCCTTATGGAAAAATCTATAGGCATCTTTTCTAAAGATCATTTGAACCATCCTGTAGATGGCACTAGAGAATTATCACCACACTAGCAGAATCTATAGGATGGTTCAAGAAGCCTGTAGGCAGGATTTCATCCTCCTTCAAGCAGCCATTGAAGAAAGAGGCAGTCTGTGGGATTTTGTATGGTTGATAATGTGTCTGTATGTATTGCCTTGAATGCTGATGACTAACAAGAGTTACAGACTAAACAGCTAGATTACACAGCTGAACCAGAACTCCTTCTGTCCCAAGATGAAATTTACCCTGTACATGGGGGTCCAGCAGGGCCTGGCAGGTCCACATGTAGGAATTTCTGTCAAGAAGCGGGGTGTTTTATTTTTGTGAATATGGCCCGTACTTTTAAAAAATATATATAGTGATGCAATGAGTTTGCATAAAACAGATTAATGACAAAGTGGAGTGTGAACAGTGATTGGTAACATGATTGTGTTTTACCATACTAACATTTACACAGTAATAAAGGTTTTATAGAAATTACCATATGATATTTTGCTGTAATATTGTAAGTGAAAAACAAAATTCAAAAATATTCCAGTCTTCATATTCAGATTTTCCTAACTCTAACCCTATGGTCTCACAGCTTCTCCCTCATCCTCCTCTCTTTCCTGTTACTGGCACCCAAGGGCATGCTGCGAAATGTAGTCCCTTCCTGCTCCAGGGCCAGGCTCTCTAGGTAGGGAGCTGGCCAAGGAAGTACAGCTCCCAGTGTGCCTTAAACTCCCGCATCATGCCCTGCAGGTTCCTCCTGCACAGCGCAGTGCGGAGGAAAGGAGAGAAACCAGATATGGGTTAGTACATACTCACCCTTTGCACCCATCCATCCCAGTGCATGAGCCTGCCTGGATCCTTGTACTGGCTTTCTGCACAAGGATGAACTTCACCTTGTTTCAGAGATGCAAACGCTGATTGCAGCATTTCTGCTGCATGAGGGTTTCAGTGGTAGTACTTGCAGAGTAAACTTTGATTTCATAACAGGAAGTCCTGTGGCACCTTATAGACTAAAAGATATTTTGGAGCATAAGCTTAAATGGGCTTCATCAGATAATGCAGGTTTTTGCCCGTGAAAGTTTATGCCCCAAAATATCAGTCAGTCTATAAGGTGCCACAGGACTTCTTGTTGTTTTTGAAGATACAGACTAACTCGGCTACCCCTCTGACAGTGTGATTCCACGTGACTCTGACCCCTCTTTGGCCATGTCTACACTAGCCAAAAACTTCGAAATGGCCATGCAAATGGCCATTTCAAAGTTTACTAATGAAGCGCTGAAATATATATTCAGCGCCTCATTAGCATGCGGGCGGCCGCGGCACTTTGAAATTGACGCCGTTCGCCACCGTGCGGCTCGTCCAGATGGGGCTCCTTTTCGAAAGGACCCCGCCTACTTCAAAGTCCCCTTATTCCCATCTGCTCATAGGAATAAGGGGACTTCGAAGTAGGCGGGGTCCTTTCAAAAAGGAGCCCTGTCTGGACGAGCTGTGTGGCGGCGAACCACGTCAATTTCGAAGTGCCGCAGCTGCCCACATGCTAATGAAGTGCTGAATATGTATTTCAGCGCTTCATTAGTAAACTTTGAAATGGCCATTTGGATGGCCATTTCGAAGTTTTTGGCTAGTGTAGACATAGCCTTTAAGTTTCTGTCATCACTAGTAATATCAAGAGATATTTTCTTGACTTCCTGCTGTGATCATGAAGATGATATTTGCTCTTGACCTCTTCTTTATTGGCCACAGAATAGGTGGTCTTATATTTTAAAAAAGTTAAAAACCCGAAGTCTCCAGTGTTTTATTGCCATTTACAAAAACAGAAGGACCCATTAAAACACAGAATGAATTGTAACTTGATTTATTGAATCAATCCTATAAACATCGAACCTCCAAGTTGAAATGGCCCCAGTGCAACACAGATATCTACAGCACATATCCTACTTTGTGGTGGCTTAATGGTAATTGAAAAGCTAAAATAAAAGTAAAGTTATGCACTGATGTATATGCTGAATACTCCTGCTAACCAGGCGGCTTAGGCCAAGTAGATGAGATGGGAAAATTGAATATAATGTATTTTAGCCAGCTCTTTTTATGTTGGTTTGCCAGAGAAATCCCATTTTTGACATCACAAACGTTAATCATACTGTGGCCTGCTGCACTGGTGAGATCATAAATATGATCTTAGGTATTCATTTAGTAGCATCCTGAAATGTAGTCATTTAGTAATGCCCAAAAGAGTCTGCCTGCACGAGGAGCAGTTTAGTAGCTGCTACCCTTTCACCTTTATTAAAGGAATAAAAGAATATGTCTAAGATGCAGAAGCTCATCTTGTTAGCTTCATAGATATATTGTAACCTGTAAAGAGAGAATACCTTACAAATTAATGTGAAACAATGAAAGCAATAGTTGGGGATTGAACCATATTTTGCTACCCTTATTCACCCCTACAACTCCATGTGAGTAGGGATAGCAGAATGTGATCTTTTTAAAGTCTCCTAACACAAGGAATATGTTACACAAACCTTCTTATAGCTTTTCTTCTCACCAGACCTCTTTCTATGGAGGATTTCATCACACCTGCACCATGGTGTAAGCCCATGAGTATACTGGGGTGCCTGAAAGCAGAAACTGGTGCAATCATTGTTATATCTATACAGTAGGGTTCCCTCTAATTTTTTGCATCCATGGGTGGAATAAATTTTATGTGCACCAAGGCATGTGTGGATGTGCACCACTAGCTGAAACATAGACTGCTGGCTGTGGGCACTCTGCTAATCAGCTGGGTGTCACCTGAATCTCTCCTGGGTGGCTGCCCGAGCACTCAGCTTACAGGGAACACTGCTACACAGTGACATTCAGTGTATATTGGCTAAATGGGTTCAAAAGAGTGTAAGTGGGTAAAGGTCAGAACCTAAAGACCCAGAAGACAAGAGCATAAAGGGAAATGCTGCTGGAAGGAAAGTGTAAAAGGATGAAATGTGAGCAAGCCCCTTCCCCAGTCTAACTTACTTCTTCCACACTCACAATATGAAAGTCACACCTGCTTTGGCTCCAGTGCCTCCGTAGAGAGCCATGTATTGACACACCATTCACTTTGCCAAACATGCCACTTTTGAATTTTGGCTAAGTGTATGTAGTCCTACGAATACTTTCAATCTGTGAAGGAAGGTTTTCATCAAACCGCTTAACAAACAATGACAATAATAGAACCTCCATTTAAAAGTTACTCTTCAATGTTTTTCATTATGTCCTCTTCCTGAGTTCTGGCCAACTTCCCCACTTCAAAGGATATTCAGGGAACAGAAGACTGTTACTGTAAATCAGGGCTGTAATTCCATAATACACCCTTACAGCTTTCATTCCTTACTGGTATGGTATCATACTGTACTTTTCATTATTCTGTTTGTCAAAATTGGAGCTACTGGTCCTTTAAATTCAGGTTACTCCAAGCTCTATGTGAGGAATCTTGGATTTACATCAACATAACCCAGGGTAGGATTTGGCCCATACTGGATTTCTTTCCCTATCACCATCCCATCATTTTGTTGACTGCTTTGCATTTTACGATGTGTGTGGGAGAGAGTCTAAGGAAAAGACATGAATGAATGAAGCACCATTTAATTTAAAATAATTTTCACCTTTCTTCCTGTTTCTCATCAACTGCCTGGAATGATAATCCCAGAGGGGAAAACCAGCAACCCAGACAATCTCTGCACAGACATGCTAAATGTAATGTATCTACAGAGCTAGAGTATAATGAACTTAATGGTGGTGTTTGCTGGTGCCTCCAGGTCATAAATTTATGTGGAAACTTAACTTTTTTTTCCCTCCAGAGTGACAGAATCCAATGTTGAAACTCTAAGTAAAATAGCAAATTCAAGACACTGTCGTTGAACATCAATGATTTGTCCTATAGATGTATAATGCAGTATGTGTCCAAGTTACGGAAATGATATGGTAAGGCCCTTTGTAACTTGACCTGACAACGGTGGTGGAGGGTTGAGATTCAGTACAGTGTTGCAGACAGCAAGGTCTAATTGTCTTTCTAAAATGGAGCTTTGTATTGGAGTGAATGTGCAAATGACTAAGAGAATCAGGACAGGATTTGTTTAGTTAGTTGGGTATTAAACCTTTCCCCATGCTTTGGTCAGCTTCCCTTATTAGGCTGTGTCTCCTTTTCTTGCCACACTCCTGCAGTGCATCCATAACCCTGCTGCTTAAATCTACAGCTGCTGACATTCTGGCCATCTCTTTTCCTTACCTCCATGCTGAACATGCTTCTCCTGCCCTTGTATCCTTGCAGGATGCAAGTCATTGAGTTAGTAGGTCTCCCTTCTATGAAGAAGGGTTGAACAAATGGGTGGCTATCATAAAAACTGGTCATCTGCTGACATATTCAAAACGTTATATTTCCCTGGTCTGAGCCAGAAATAATAAACAACTGAATGATCATATTTTTCTTATTTATGTATTTCTGTAAACTTGTGAAACACACATCGTACCCAGGAGAGCTTTTAGTATTTTCGCCATGCACTCTCTGCACCACTGTGTATTTGTGGAAAATTAGGCAGAATCTGGGTCATAAAGCAGCTCTTGGAATGATGACAATCATTCAGACCTGACCCAAAGCTAAGTGAAGTCAATAGGGATCTTTCAGGTCTTTAATTCTTCACCTGGAGACTGTGCATGCTCAACATGCATCCTGTACATTAAGGCGGGATTTAACCATGAATCGCAACTTATATAATGTGCTTGCAAACAGCGCTATTAACAGCACCAACTTTTTCAGTGCTGGAGAAAAGCCAGAAGCCATGGCATGAATCTTATTACAATTCAAAATAAACTTGTTACAGATAGGCATTGCTTCGGTTCTCTTGAAGGAAAGTCAGGACCTCCTGACACTGTAGTCCCCAGTGAAAAGAACTTAGAAAATAGAGAAGCACAGTACTAACTTCCCAGTTTTACAAGTCCTTCCTTTCTGTTCTAGAATGGTTCTCACGCTGCTCTCACCACAGTAATATTAGAGCATCTTTCTTTCATGTTTTCATTGACAACTAAGAACTATCTCACATGTAGTTCATTCTCACTTATCTTTCTACTTGGGGGGGAGAATTGTGTTTGGAGCGTTTTGTTTTGGTTGGATTTTTTGCTTACACGCTGCTGGAAAAGACAGGTTGAAGTAGTGTGCCTTGTGCAAACACTGAAAGGTGGAGAGGTTTGGGATAGTCTTTAGTTCCTAGGAAGTTTACTCCACAATCTTAAACTAGCCTGCAGGAAAGCTCTGTCTTCTGCACCACTGACCTTTACTCTTAAAGCAGGAAGTCCCATTGTGTCAGAAGAACTGAGTTGTTGATGTGGTCCACATCCCAGCTTCAGTCAGGCATTTAGGCCATTGATACACCTTGAAGATAAGCTCCAAGACCTTCAAGAGGTTTCATGTGTTTGTGGTAGTCTCTGTTCCTTAGAAACATGCTATAATTTTCTGTACAAGCTGGAGTTTGCTAAGGGCTGATGGCTCTATAAAAAAAGGGAAGAAGGATTCTTTTGAAGAAGGGATTTACTTTCGAAAGAACAGTGTCTACACTGGTTTTCTCCTTTCGAAAGAAGCTATGTCAAAATAAGAAGATGCAAATGAGGTGTCCATTATGCAAATTTGTACCTTATTTGCATACCTCTTCCAACAGAGGAATGCAAGTGTAGACACAGCCATAAAGATGCCTGCCACCTTTATCAATGAAAGAGAGATATATACATTGGTTGCTCCCCAGCTCCTCCAGTAACAATTATAACAAAGCAGGATTTAAGTGGTTGAAAGTGAAAGCAGACAGATCAAAGTATATTACTGAGACAAAAATGAACAAAAGAGGCCCACTAATTCTAACACATTAAGAAACTTGTCACATGCAAATTCTTATTCTAAATAGTTATTCTTATCTCAGGTAAAATACTGCAAGTCAAAATTGATCTTTATTCTGGCCTGGGTCTTCAGCTGGCCTTGGAAACTGTCGTGCCAAATGTGGCCCTCAGTACAATCGCCAGAATAACTCCTGGTTTATATAATGATTAAAGAGTTAATGGGTCATAGAGTTTGTTCATAACAGATTTAGAAAAACAGAAACCAAGGTTATTTACTGTTCCCACACTCTGTACTCAGAGCAGTTCTAAATTGCTAGGTTAACGATCCATTCCTGAAAGAAATGTGAATGCATTTTTTTTCTGTATACCAATGTATTCTTTGTGGCTGAGGCAAAAATTACTTACAGACAGTGCAATGTTTCTTTCAAAGAAAAGTTCAAGCCAATGGAATATTTTTAAATTCAGCTGTGATGTCTGTTAAATTCTTTCTGGCTGCGGATTAACTCAGTCTATACCTTTTTTATTCCAGCCTTTCGAGAAAATGTTTCACCCTCTAGGAAACGTTATCAAGGAGGGTTGACATAAAGTAGAGTTTATGGTTGTTATTTTCAATAGCACTGAGATGTCAGCCCAGGCAGACAAGAAGCCAAGTTTTGATCTCAGTTACCAGTATAAATGCAATTAAGGTAGGTCCCAATTATCTATAGATATAAACATGAGCATCTTGAATTCTAATTCCAGGGCTGAGAATGTTTTCTAGTAAAACAATACACTCATTCATTTTAGTAGTTATGTCTTTGTCAGTTGGCAATAGTTTAAATGTATTTATAACACTTGGCTTTATTAATCACTTTTCATTAGATTCCTTGAGTGTAACTAAAACGTGGTTTGTAAGATGATATGTTTTATTGAACAAAACACACGTCTGATGACAGAAGACCAATAGCATGAGGAAATGCAAACAACTGTCATTAAGCATAGATTTCATCTTTTGTGAATGACATATTTTTCCACATAGTAGGTCTGTATCAGGTCTGTTGCTCTCCCCGCTGGAATTCAGCACTCAGGCGGCTTATTATAAGTATAAATCAAGACCACATTTTAAAGAGACCGGTAGTATCAGAAAACTTGCCTTCACCTGTGAATTAAAAAAAGAAAAAAAGATATGAATTTATTTTCTCAGAAGGTTTTTGTATTTTCTCTATCCTTTTAAGGACACAGAGAATAATGCTTCTTTTACTTGTTCTTTGATTGATGTGCTTAAGAAAGTGAGATGTTGTTTGTCCCACAGAGAAAAGACTTTAATTCAAGGCAATGCAATGTTGAATGAGGCCCTTTAATGACTTGTGCTTTTAAGTGAAATTTACCACTGTGCAGAAAGCCAACAAAAGGCCTAGTCGTCATTTATGCCTTATTTTGACATATTGAATGACACTTCAGCAAGAGCGCATTTCAGCATGGGGAAGCTGGGGAAGCTTGCATAATAGTGGCTGCTTGCACTTCTTACCAATCTGCTATCAGGGAGCGAGAGGAAATTATCTGATTCGCATGCATGTCCCTCACTCCTGACCTATGAGGGAGGGAGAAGAGAAGTTATTCATGTAATCTCTGCACTTTTCCCTCACTCCCTCATAGTCAAAGCAGGGGGGCAGAGAGCAAGCAGCCTTTCATTAGGCATGGTAGCTGTTCCTGGCCCCTGCTCTCCCAAAGAGACACTGTTGAACTTCAGTGGTGCACAGACATGAATTCCACCCTAGGTTACTCATGATTCCTGCATTTTTTAGGTGCTAATGCTGGCTGGACAGCCTGGGTGAAATCCGCCACTGCACAGAAGGACCATTGAAGGATTGGGATCTAAACCTTCTTTTCCAGGCTTTCCTAATATTTGCAAACTGGGCTGTATAAGGTATGCGAGTCAGCGTGTAAAAGCTATAATCCAGCTGTTCCCAACCTTTTCGAGACATGGGTGTCCCTTCTGACAATTCAGAAAGACCTTGTTACCCAAGGCAATTCAAAACTGGGGGGTGGGACAAGGAGGTTCTCCCCTGAGGAAAACACACCGTTGTGCTCCATCCCCTGGCTTAAAGCCTTCTCGTCTCCCACCCAGGCTTAAACCCCTCTCAGCCAGATTTTCGGAAAACATATGTAGGCCAGGCAGCCCCACCCGTGGGATCCCCAACCAGTGCTACCTGTCCCACATAAGATTTCCAAAAAAACAGGGCAGGGGACAGGGACCCTGGCAGCCCTGCAGCTGGGAGCTGGTTGGGGTGCAGAGAGACCTGGCTGGCAGCACCAGCCAAGAGACCCTGGCCAGGGTGGGGGGAACCCACACAGCCCCACCCCTTGAAGCCAGCTGGGGCGCTGATCCCTGGCTGGCAGTGCCAGCAGCAGGATCCCCGGTCAGGGCACCAAGGAAAACCTTGCAGCCCTGCAGCTTGAAGCCAGCAAGGTGCTTAGCCCTGGCCGGCAGCGCCAGCCACGGGATCCCAGGTGGGGGGGCGGCATGGGGGACCCCTACTGCAGCATGGTGGGAGCCTGCTGGGGCGCAGAGCCATGACCATCTCTCAGCCCCTTTTATCTCCCTGTCCACAAGCTTAAACATGTCTTAGCGGCCTCGGCCTCCAACCTAGCTCACAGGGGAGTTCCAGGCTGCTGCTGCTGCTGACCCCTGCTGCTCCTTCACTGGGTTGCCTCCTTCTCTGCCCAGCTACCCCCACGCCCCCACTCCCTTCCCCCACCTGCAGTGGGGCAGTTCCCTGCCCTGCCGCTCTGAAATGGGACTCAATTTCATTGGTTTAAGGGCAGGATCCCTCCTGCCAGCTGTTAAACCAATTAAATTGAGTTCCATTTCAGCACTGCAGGGGAGGGACTGGGAGCTAAGGAGGAGTCAAGTGGCTGCAAAACGCTGCTTAAGAGCCCAGCCGATGACCCTTAGAAAATCTAACGGGGACCCATGTTTGGGTCCTGACCCATAGGTTGGTAATCCCTACTCTAAAATCGTTAATGAAAACCATTTACTCCTTTCTATGACTGGATTGTGTGCAGAGTTCCTATTCGCCTTTTTACAGTGGTATATACGGCATCATTTGGAACAGCTGGAAACATTTTGTGTGCCTGTTAAACAAAAGAAGGTCACCAACTTGAAACGGAGAAGGATGGGCACTGGTTTTGGAACTTGGGTCTACAGGGGATATATAATATGAGAAAGATTAAGTGGAGGAAGCTGGAGATCTTCTAGCCACAAGACTATTGCAGTGTGGGTGGGCTCAGCAAGCTCTCTGCACATCCTGTTCCACAGTAATCCTCTGACCCTGAGTGAGAGCTTTCACAATGTTATGGAGCAAGATGGTGTGTGTGTCTGTGTTGAGTGCTAGGCTGAGCCATGGCCAGCAACTGATAATTGTATGATATGGCTAAATATAATGAGGCATTGTTTATGACGGGTCTTGAAAGTCTTGTGTTGAAACAGTGGGAGAAAAATAAAACCCAAGGAGACACTTTGTGAGCAATCTGCATAGCAAATGGTTCCCTTTGGCATGATCTGACAGGCTATTTCGTTTTGCCTTTGCTGAATCAGCTTGATGCAGAAACCCAAAATTCATTGCCAAGCTCTTATGGCAATCTCTTTTTACCACAGTGGTCATAAACAGATGTTATTATCCTCTATACTGGGAGCCAAATATTCTTTGGAGCAGGTTTGTGTACGACATGAAGACTGTTCTCCAAAAATAGTAGAGAGATGACGGGTGAGTGTAGTCTGCTGTAGAAGCAAACGTTCAGGTTTGATAGATTGGTTATGTGAGTTTGATCAAAACATAGAGTGCAGGATATCTGCCAATGCAGGACTTTAAAGCACATCTGTATCTGCATAACAGTGAAAGTATTTCTGTGAGACAGTTCCTTCTGCACTTAAGCCCAGCAAATGTTTTCAAAAGGAAAATGTGTGTGTGTGTGTGTGTGTGAGAGAGAGAGAGAGAGAGAGAGAGAGAGAGAGAGAGAAATAATGATTTTTCCAGGCTTGTGGTAAATTCAGTTCAGAACAGCAGCTGCAGAAGCCTGTACAGAAATCTGTATGATTCAAAAGGATTTTTTTTCAAGTTCTATCTCACTTCTATTCCCTTTTTTGACCTGTGTCACATTTTTGCTCTTCGACTGCAAAAGAAATATGATTTTTGTGGTCTTGGGATTCAAGTTAACATATTAGTTATAATGAGATTGTACATGTAGCATGTACAACGCTTTCATCCCAAAGAAACCTGAATCATCTTAGACACAGTATGTATAATACAGTCAATATAATACTGTTCAAAATGTAATCACCTCTGAAATACAAGGCAGCACGCAAGTGACAACCAGTCACACATAATGCTTTACAGTACCTGTGAACAGAAATTTTATGCAACCTCTTACGTGTGTCTACAATTGCACATTGAAAATGAGTCATTAAGAATGTAAACTGGACAGAGAATATGCAGTGGAACAAGAGGCGCTTTGAAGACCATGTCTTTGCATGCACAGATAGGTACATTTACAAGTACTGCAGTAGCCTTTTTGGAGGTGGGAAGAGATGAGGAAGTAAAATGTGCTGGTCTGCTCCATGAGGCGAGGGAACAGGAGCTGGATTGGAGGCTGGAGTCTCTACACATGAACAATGTCATACAGGTAATAATCTGTGTCAGAACAAGTCCATTTTGCAAAGAGAGATGCAGTTAGGGTTCCCTCTCAAATGTGGACAATGCTACACTATGCTTTTGTAGAACATTTGGTTATTTGAATATACATATCTATCTCTTCCAACATTCTCAATGGGTTTGATTTTTCCGAACATGTATAGATGGAAGTATCCTCTGAACTTTCCAATTAAGGTGCCTTTTTAAAGCATAGTGTTTCAAGCTGCATGCAAAAATGCCCTATTCATTGCTGAGAAGGGTGTAATAACTACTACTTACACTGTTTTACACATAGTAATTAAATGTAATCAAAGGCAGCTTTTGCCTTATGTGATAGTATCACATGACTGAGTCATGCAGCGCTGATGATGTATTTATAAACCTGAGGCAGCAAAATAATCCCCTAAAATGCATGTGTAAACTTCCCATAGACTTTGGTAGGAATGCCCCCTGTGTGATCAAATATTAGAACTGGGTGAATTTTACAAAAGAAGACCTATTGTACTTCTTCCCACTAGCAATGAGCCCCAGACCAAAACTTTAGATCCCAATACCCCACAGCTCTGGAAAAGTTCAGAAACACATCCCCACCCTCAACCTCTATTCACTCATCCCACTCTCCCCTCCATACACACACTTAGAATTTGGGAAAACTTCAGTTCTAGATTTGCATGCAGAGTCCAACTTTGTGATGGCCTTTTCTCCTGATGATATGTCCAACAAAAATCAAAGAACACCCCTGAATTTTGTAACCTGAAACCATTTCTACTTTGTTGTGTCCTAGACCTACAGCAAATTGTTACCCATCCATCTCCTGACGTAGGGGGGAATCAGGGAGGGAACTGTACAACAGAGGGTGTCTCTGAGGCATGATGCTTCTTGGGCTACTCCAGAGTGGTACATTTGATGCGCCGCTGCCTGCTCAGGACCTGGCCTAAATGTATGTGTCTCAAATTGAGTAGGGACAGCCAGCCACCAACAACATGGGATATCCACAGATACCTGTGTGAAGAGTCAATCAGTCAGGCTCTACAACTTGACATATCATGGAGATGCCCCCTTTTCCCCCATGTTAAAAAGGATTACCCCATAGTACTGGCCAGAAACCAAATTTCTATGCCTAACTATTGGAGGATATTTGATTAAACTGAACTCAGACCAACTTCATGGCTTTCAGTATGACCAAATATTTGTTTCCTTGAATCTGAGAATCTTTAAGGAGACTTCCATTTAGATCTCATTTACCAAAAGCAGGAAGAGCATTCCTTCTTATGAAAAACATCTGGAATTCTAAGCAGATCAGAACTCAGACTAAGATCATGCTACTCAACTCCCATATCAAAACAGTCCTACTGTATGGATCAGAAACTTGGAAAACAACAAAGATGACTGTCCAAAAATCCAAATGTTTATCAATAACTGCCTCAGTAAAATCCTCCAGATCCACTGGCCATATACCACCAACAACCAAGACCTATGGCAACTGACTCACCAACTTTCTGCCAAAGAAGAAGTCAGAAAAAGATGGCAATGGGTTGGACATAACTGCAGAAAATCAACCACCAACATCACAATGCATGCCTTAAGTTAGAACCCAGAAGGGAAAAGGAAAAGAGGGTTTCCAAGAAACATCTGGCATAGAGTCCTACAGATAGACACAAAAAGACGGGATACACCTGGTCAGAGCTGGAAAAGATTACCTAGGACATGAAATGCTTGTGCATGGTCATCAGTGGCCTGTGCTCCAAGAAATAGGAGTGGAGGAGGCTTACTACTATGTTCTACAACAATGGAACCAACACGGAAATCTTTCAAATTTTGAGGAGAACATGCTGCACAGATTGGCTTCTCCAGAACTCGCTTTCCTCCCTTGGTGCACCCCTGAGACTGTCAATTTGTAGCAATTTATCTAATTCTTCATCTCCCTCTTTCAGCAGCTTCCTACGTGCATTGTCATTTTCAGCAGAGCTACTTTCTGCAGCCAATCTATAAAACTGTTCAGAAGTTATATGATTAATAGATCCCTACATTCTCTGTGCCTGTATGCATTCCATAATTTATGTGCAACAACAGGGATGTGTTCTCTGAAGAAAGTAATACTTGACTAAATTGTTCTCCTGACGTAAACCTGTAATTTAAAAATTATATATATTTAGAGTGCAAGTCAAAACAGGAAGTGCATTCCCAAAGTGAATAAAGCTATTTCTGAGCCTAAATATCAACTGATTCAAAACTGTCTTGAAATGTCTCTCCCTTTCTCTCACCAACAAAACCAGAAAGCTTACCAAATGGGCTTACTATTTATGGGAAAACTTTCTTGTCCAGGCAGGTTAGCTGTAGCTATATTTTTAATGGCCAGGCAGAAAATGTTTGTGGTTCCCTGAAGTCCAAATGAAATGCTAAAACCAGAGTGCAGAAATAAAAAGTAAATCAGAAAGTCAAATGGCATAGTAGTAACAAAGAAATATTTTCCTAAGATCAAGCGTAATAAAAGACCTGAAGGAGAAATCAGCATAGGTCATCACCACTGAGCTAATGAGCAAGTGTAAATTTGGACTGAAGAGCAGACACATTAATAATGAAATAAAACAAGTTGTGAGCTGTAGGGGGAAAACAGATAAAAAGTAACTGGTATTAAAGGATCTAATTCTCAAGTAACACAGCCATTTGTAGAACCTGATTCCTTAGTTTAAATTGTGCAATGAGTTTCAGTGAGCAGATCCCTGTTCCTGTGCAGAAACCCACTGAAATCAATGGGAGTCCTGCCAGAGTCCACTTATACACAATTCATTGTAGGATTTGCATCTTTTGTTCCCTCCCAGAGTAGGTGTGCCTGTCATAGGGCCTATAGTCAGTACCATGAGTTAGTTACTACTAATAATTATTGTTAGAATTATAACTGTCCAAATCTGAATAGTCTATCACGTATGAAATACTGTGGCTTATACTTATGACTTCACAAGGTAGCCATACCTTCATACTTTGCATTTATTTATAATTTAAGATTTTGCTTAGTAACTTGCGTTATGAAGTTTACAGCAAGCTACATAAAACATGTTGCAACAAAGAAAGAAAAGCCTTTCATGTCAGCAATTAGACACAATAACATCAATTTTCTTAAAAGACTGAATTCCCACAGGAATGATTTGTAACTTATCATTCACAAAATCCAAAAGTACTGTAACTAAGGTAGTTATATAAAATTGGCCCAGCTGTTGTCTCAGTGCTCCAGTACTAATAGCAAACCTCTGATTTTGCTATTTTATGACACACATTACTATAATCTGTAATTAATCCAAGGGTAAATTTATGTGCAATTGCACAATGATGGAGCTTGTTGTGTGTCTCCAGTAGAGCTGTTAAAGGTATATACCGTAAAGTCTCAGAGTACGTGAACCCAGAGTATGTGACCCCGCTCTTATGGGGCTGACCCCGATTCTGACAGGAAACCCTAGAAATGAGAAATTTCCCATTGCCCTTAACTCGTTCCCCCCGCCCTGGCTCCACCCCCTTGGCTCCGCATGGCCCCAGCTCAGCCACCCCCACCGCAGCTCCACTCACCACCTGCACATAGCTCCTGCTCACCCCACACCCCAGACTCTGGCTCTGGCTCACCACCACTCAGGCGCGGCTCTGGCTCAACCTTCCTAGTCCTGGTTCAACCCCCTACCAGCTCGCCACCCGTACACGGCTCCAGCTCACCACCCTCACACACAGCTCCAGTTCAACCCCTCACCCTGGTTTAACCCCCTGTGTGTGGCTCTGGTTCCATCCTCCTGCCCTGGTTCAACCCCCCCACACACACCTCCAGTTCAACCCCCCCAACCTGGTTCAAACCCCTCGCACTCCGATTCAAACCCCTGGTGACCTGGCTCACCACCCGAGCAGGGCTCCAGCTCAACTCCACCCCTAACCCACCCCAGGCTTAACCCCTGCTGCCTGCCTCCCATAGCCCCAACCCACTGCCAGGCTTAACCCTTCCCAACTGCCACCCCTAGCCCAGGACTTACCTTTCTGCTGCTTCCCTGGCTGCAGAACATGTGCTCCACCTGGGAGTAAGCCAGACCCCTACTTATGTGGAATCCAGGTTACGCGAGGACGTGCAGAACAGAACCCCCACAATACCCGAGGGTCTACTGTACTGTGCTTGGAGTACAAACTGCTTTCTAGATTGGTGTCCTAATTCCTTCTTTCAACAAATTTAGTCCCACAAGACATAAATATGAAGTGGCCAAATTTCGATCTTCATTCAAACTGTAACTGCTGAAACAGAGCAATATGTTTCTAGCTAGTTGTGGTAAATAAGCCGATTTTAAAACATTACATTCAGATCATTTGGAAATGAGACTCCCAGGGAAATAAAAGCCTGTTGACTGTGAGCAACACAAGGAAGCCGATCTGGTTATAAGTAGAGTCACTTAGGAACTTTCCATTAAAACAAGTGGTTTTTATGAAAAAGCTGAGGGAAAAAATAAATCACTAATTTCCTTCCCTACTCCCCCCTACCCACTCCCCGATGTACTTTCTGACCAACTGAAGTCTGGCATGGCTAGGAGTTCACATAGCAGTAGAATACTATTGTTTTAGGACACTGTGGGAGAAGCAAGATACCAGGCCAGGAACAAATCATCTGGCCCTGTCAATCCGTTTCTTTTCTTCTCCTGGTGGGTAATTAAGTTTTACGAATGCCTGGTAAAAATTTTGTAGTTTTATGTCTCTGTCGGTGGGATTGGAGCAGATATGGTTGTTGGATGCTCATCTTGGAAGCTGAGGTGGAGTATTCTTCTCTAGCTGTGCCTTGGAAGCCAAGCACCACCTTCTCTTTCCACAGAGAACCCTGAACCTGTTATCTGCGCCTTTGCCACCTCAGTACAGGCCCACCACTGGCAATTGTCCCAGGGCCCAGACTTTTAAAGGGGCCTGGAGCTCCGCCTGCTGCTGCCATCGCTACTTCTGAAGCAGTGATGACTGGAGCTCTGGGCCTCTTTGCAGTACCTATATCACAGCTGCAGCACTCCACGCAGCTGTGGGGGCCCAGTGCTGCTGTCCCAGGTGACTGCCCTTGTCCCCGCCCTACCCCTGACCCCACTCCTTTGGGGGCATGAAGTCAAGCCCCTCTCCCACTTTGCCCTGGGGCTTGTGGTAGCTGTCAGCTCCACTGCCTCAGTATTGGATTAATGTTAAGGCCCTCCACTTAAATCAACTGACTCTTTGCCAGAAAAAGGTAGCACAGAATTCTGCATCCTGGAAGCACAATAATCAAACACTCCAGGAGATACCCTGGCTTCCAGATGGAATTCCAAGGGTTGGTGTTAACCCATCGAATACTAAATTGTTTGGGACCTGGTCCTCTGAGAGGTGACTTTGCTTTCTGTGACATGCTGCTGCAAGCAATGGACGCAGAGGCAGTGAAGCTGGAGATCCTTTAGTATAAACAAGAAAAAGCTGCTAGCTGAGTATTCTCTAAGAGGGGTGCTTGATTTTGGAACTCACTCCCCTTTTGGTTTGCCAGAGCCTAGATATGTTAAACTTCTGGGCAGGCCACAAAGCCTAACATTTCCTCTCCTTTGTCATGGCTGTTGAGGAGGGCATGGTGTCAGGCAGGTTTATTTGTGGGCAAGCCTTTGTCCATGTTTAGCTTGTGATTTGCAATGTACAGGATAGTAGAATAACCTTCATGATACCTTAAATGGAACAGTTTTAGCATGAGAGCAATAACCACATAATACAATAATATTATTACATATGAGAAATGGTCATAGGTGACCAAAGCTGTGGATTGGGAGTGTGTATTACAACACTCTGCACAAATTAGGTTTTTAAAGAGCACTGCCTCTGTAAATGGCTTCACTTTTGGACTGGCTTGCATTGAGCCTAAAAGAGTTCCAAAGCCAAATTCACTGCTGGATTTTCTTTATGTGATTTGCAGAATTTTAGAATGGTGACTTGTGCTTGTGGTCTCTGTACATATCCCATCATTGTAACTGGCACTAACAAGCACCCTTGCCTGGGCACAGTAGCGGAAGAGAGGTGGAGGAAGAAATAAGTATGATGACAGATCTTCCCTTTGCCTTCAAAGGTGGTCTGCTAGACCTAGAACAAGGCACATTCTCAGGACAGTGGGGGCGGGCCTGTGATGCCACTGTTAATACAGTATCTGTTTTTGTTGTTGTTTAAATAGGGGACAGCAAGTCTCCTGAACTCTCAATCCAGCCCTTTGCATAAGTATTGTGATTTTAATAAAGGAAAGAACTGGATACTTTCTCTTTGATCTTTGCAACTAATCTCCTGAAATTCCTAAAAGGATTAAATCTTTAATAATGATTTTAGGAACAGCTGATTTATAGAGCCTACATTCACCACTCTGATTTACATGTCATGATGAGTATAAATGGTTAGCATTTGTTTAAAGTTTTAAATAAATGCCAGCCACACAGAGAAAACATTTGCTGCTCTCTCAGGACCTCCTCTAATTGCTAAAGAGAATTCTATTCATGAAACCACCCAGTTATGAGTCTTTGATCTTGGAACAAATCATTCATCCTGCTTAAAATTGCTAGTGCGAGTTACCAGAATATTGTAACTCTCTCTCCCTCTCTCTCTCCCTCTCTCTCTGTCTCTTTTATTTCTCTCTCCAAAAGGTGCCCATCAAAATCTTCAGATTGCAAAAAGTAGTGTGATTCATCCTAGCTAAATGTTTTTTTCAGCTTTGTACTCAAAATGTATTTGGGGGCATAGGGAAGAGCAGAGAAGTGGGGGTTAAAAATCAGATCAAATTAAAAGTGCCCTATTCTGGTACAATTTACTATCCATACTTTATGAAGAGAGATGTAGCTCTAACAAGGTTTACACCAGTAGGACTGAGTCCACACTGGAAGAGTTTATACTAGTTTGAACATAATTAAAATAATACAATTGTTGTGGGAAGACAAGCCCTCTGTAAAGGCAAGCATGTGTATAAGTTTATTCAAGATAGCAGTCTGCCTGACAACACAAGGACAATGTTATAACTGCATGCGCAAAGCCCAGATGGTCAGAGGTACAGAGGCACTTAACTCTCATTGAATCTTTGAAGATCTGGGCCAAAGCACTGTCAGAGAAAAAGAACAGGGGAAACTTTTCCATTACAGTAATTCTAGCTACAGTAGCTACAAAGCTGTCAGGCAGATCTGTGATTTTAAAATTAACAGTGATGGCCCGTAGGAATTTCTGTTGAAGATGTCCATGCTTTCCCAAAGGTGTCTTGTCTCTGGAGTGCAAGCCTGACTATTAAGTATGCAGAGCAGGTTGTCAGCAAGGAAATCAACAAATATGCTAAATAATGCACAGAGAGCAGGCTGGCTGTGTAAGATGGTGCCATTTTCAACAAGTTACTTTTCAGAGTACCCAGAATTTATGCATTCAAAGAAAATCTGTTTCCATTACAAGAAAGAATAATAATTAATCATTGTTATTAATTTAGACTGTCAATTTTGTTATTTACACAATAACACGGGGAAAAGAGGATTAACCAAATTAACAGTTCCTTTTCACATATTTGTCATTAATATTCAAAAAATTAGGGCCCTAACAAATTCATGGTCATGGCAAAAACATCACGGGCCATTAAATCTGTTCTTTCACCCTGAAATATGTAGGGGGGTGGGGGAGTTGTGTTCTTTTACTCTATACTCTACAGATTTCACCCATTTTTCAAACTGGGGTCCTTACCCAAAATAGAGTTCTGTGAAGTTGCAAGGTTTTTGTCAGAGGGTGGTTGCAGTATTGCCACCCTTACTTCTATGCTGCCGTCAGAGAGGTGGCTGCTGACCAGGTGCCCAGCTTTGACAGGAGCACCATGCCAGCAGCAGCACAGAAGTAAAGGCAGTGGCTCTTGGCCTAAGACCCAGATATAAAGGCTGGAGTGCTGGAATAAGCGTGGCAATGGCATGACCCCATACAATGACCTTGTGACATCCCACCCTCTCAGTCTCCTTTTGGGTCAGGATCCCTACAGTTACAACATCTACAACTTCAGATTTAGCTATCTAAAATAAAGAAAATTATTATTTTTAAAATCTTCTGATCATAAAATTCATGAAAATGAACCATGAACATGATAGGACCCTAATAACTTATATTTGAAGTTTCTTTTCTTTAGAATTGATTTGAGTATATTTGACATCTTTCAATACACTGAAACTGTAAGACTGTGGCATAGATACAGTATATGTTACAAAACAGCCTTTAAGTGAACATGATAGGTAATCACAGTTAAACTCCATAGATTAGAAAATGTGAACATTCAGTTACAGTCCACATATTCAACTGCAGGTAATAGGTTTTTGACTTCAGGCATGTTACTGAGTTAGTTTGTACTGAGCAGGGTACACCCTTGACTGATGGCTTTACAGTACATTGCACAATAACCTGTGATTATGTGATTTTCACAATATTCTCCCAAGGCAACATGAGCACTTATAATTGAAGTGAAATACTGAAACAGAGCTTTCTATAAACTGCACTACCATTATGAATGATACTAATCTGCAGCTCTCTGCTGTTAGTTCAATCACAAGGGGAAACATTAAGCGATCCCTACTACCTCGGTAGATTTATGCCATAAATCAGAAAATGCTAAGAGCAAGGCAAAGATGGTAGGTGGCTGTTTTCATTTCCACAGTATTAGTCTGTAGAAAATCTGCCAGAACGTCATGTCCTGCATGTCATTTTATATTGAATTTTCTCTCTGTAAAGTGCTTCTTTTGAATGCAGAGGCTGTAAGAGATAGCGCTAAATGTATTAGGGGAAAAGGTTCAATGTTTCCTATTCCCTACAGAATCTCAGTTTTTCTCGTCCCATTTTGGTGAAACTCCTAGGCTGTGCTGCTTGACAAAAGTACTCTTCAGACAAAGAGCACAAGATAAGTACAGTAAATTCTTTCATATGTAGTACTCATCTCTGAGAGAGGAATAACTCAGTGGTTAGTGTATTGGCCTTATAAGTTTAGAATTGAGAGCTCTGGCCTTGAGGGGGGACTTTCAAGGCTCTGCAGCAGGTTAGATTTTTTTAAAAAGAAAAAATCTGTCAGGGATGGTAATAGACCTTGCTAGGAGCACAAGTGACTGGACTTGATGACCTGTCAAAGTCCCTTCCAGCTCTAGGAGATATGTATATCTCCATGTTTCTTGTTTCTATTCTATCATCCAGAAATCTCAACTAACCAGCATTTTAACCATAAGTAAATTTTAGTTACGTTTTCCATAAGTACCATATAGTGAAAGTAATGTAAATACAATATAAGATTACAGTGTACAATACTACTGATGTTGGTAAATAAAGTACTCTGTATACATTTTTGTTTGTTTCTTAATAGCTAATCTTAATTTTCTTTAGTGTTGTGCATTGCTAAATATAGCTCTCTATTATCCAGAATATTTGAATATTTGGCAAATTCCTGGTCTCAAGGCTGCCGGATATGAAAGAGTTTACTGTAAAATTAAGCATGGGGTAGGTGCAGGGACACAAGGGCATATGAGCTGTGTCTACATGTGCACGCTACTTCGAAGTAGCAGCACTAACTTCGAAATAGCGCCCGTCGCGGCTACACGCGTCGGGCGCTATTTCGAAGTTAACTTCGACGTTAGGCAGCGAGACGTCGAAGTCGCTAACCTCATGAGGGGATCGGAATAGCGCCCTACTTCGACGTTCAACGTCGAAGTAGGGACCGTGTAGACGATCCGCATCCCACAACATCGAAATTGCCGGGTCCTCCATGGCGGCCATCAGCTGGGGGGTTGAGAGATGCTCTCTCTCCAGCCCCTGCGGGGCTCTATGGTCACCGTGGGCAGCAGCCCTTAGCCCAGGGCTTCTGGCTGCTGCTGCGGCAGCTGGGGATCCATGCTGCAGGCACAGGGTCTGCAACCAGTTGTCGGCTCTGTGTATCTTGTGTTGTTTAGTGCAACTGTGTCTGGGAGGGGCCCTTTAAGGGAGCGGCTTGCTGTTGAGTCCGCCCTGTGACCCTGTCTGCAGCTGTGCCTGGCACCCTTATTTCGATGTGTGCTACTTTGGCGTGTAGACGTACCCTCGCAGCGCCTATTTCGATGTGGTGCCGTGCAACGTCGAAGTTGAACATCAACGTTGCCAGCCCTGGAGGACGTGTAGATGTTATTCATCGAAATAGCCTATTTCGATGTTGCTACATCGAAATAAGCTATTTCGATGTTGGCTTCACGTGTAGACGTAGCCATGTAGAGCAGCAGTCAGCAACCCCCAGCACAGTTGTCAAGAATGGCACACTAGCCAATTTTCACCATCACAGGAGGTGGGATCTCAGCCAGGAGCTTGCTCAAAGCCATGCCACCTGTGGATTAACAAAAAACCAGCTAATGCTGCCAACCACACCCTAAATGGTGAAGCTCCACACATCTATCTTTATTTATTAATGAAGTTATTTTAAGTAGGACTATTAGCGACTTTAAAAAATATCACTGGCACTCAGACTGCACATGGAGGTCAAAAGGTGAAATCTTGGCACCCCTCCACAGAAAGGTTTCTAACCCCAGGTGTACAGAACGTTATGGCACCACAGATTATTGTTAGAACCTGTGGAACCTTGGAATAAAATTGTATTGAGCAGGGCTATGTATAAAACTACTATTTTATATAGGTCTACTGGTTTTCACTTTCAATGCCCAGCTATCCCCAAATGTACCTGTCATCTCATGCACTACTTCTGTTCTTCCAGTGATGCTAGCCTTCATCACCTGCTTCTTAATTTTCAACCAAACAGCTTTGTGCTTTCTCCCACACTGCCCCTCAAGGATGGGAGGAGCTTCTTATGGACACCTGCAAAGCCACCTCATTGTCCTCCTTCAAATCCATCCATAAAAACACTCTCCTTTTCTTGAAGTTTACAAAAAACAAAAACAACACCAACAACACAACTAAATAACAGCTAGGCCTATATTGTATTCCCCCATCTGCCTTGTGTAGCCACCGGTTGTCACTTACTTAGCTTGTAAGCTCTTTTTCTGCACAGCCCTGTTCTGTGGCTGGTTCTTGTAAGTGCTGTGGTAATAAAAACAACAGATAATAAGCAGCTAGAATTTTAGTGGGGCTGTGATAGTCTGATCCAAATAGATGTGTAAATGTCAGCACAGCTCTTTACTGTGCTCTACTGAGCTGGGGAAGGATGAGGTGAATATTACTTTACTTTATTAGCACCTAATATGATTTCTTGTCCATGTTCTTCCAAGACTCTAGCTCTGACACCTCGCAAGCCTCCAGGCAGCACTCCCTGGGAAAACCAGGATGGGAATTTTCTGAGTCACTATAGGGGTTCGTCTCCGTACTTGGCTTAATCTAATTCTTGACCTTTCCCCACCCCTCCACTCTCTGATTTGCTCACCTTGCTCATTTTTTTTTCTGATTTGTCCTCTTTGCTTACTGTTTTTGGTTCTCTGTGCCTTAAATATTGAGTCTGTTCTGGTATGGCTATGGTCTGAAGAAGTGGGTCTGTCCCACAAAAGCTTGCCTAATAAATTATTTTGCTAGTCTTTAAAGTTCTACTTGACTGCTTTTTGTTTTGGGAAAATATGTGCTAGCTATACATATGTCTTAGGTACCTGTCAATAGATAGAGTCAAGAACGGTATATACTTACCCCATAGCACATGCCAAAGGAAAAAACTACTATGGCTTCAAGCTATGCCAGGCAGTCCCTTTGTTCTGGGAGCTGAATCTACCTTCAAGAACGCTGTTCCTCCTTCCTCCACTGCTAGCTGCAGGGAAGAATCAGCCGAGGTCATGTGTCTCTGAGGAGTGCTGTGAGGTTCTCTCACTGGAGTCTGGGTCCATGGGGATATCATGGGAACTTAAGAGGGTCTCCTCCCCTGCCCTGTGGCTACCCTCAGCTGTTGTTGGACAGTCTTATGTAAACGTGGCATTTATGTACATAGGACCAGGATCTGGGTCGGAGAAATACATTTTAAAAATCGACAGACCAGCGTCTGGGAATAGCAAGCAAAGTCTGCAGGAATTGGAACAATTCTGAAACCCATGACCAAGATTTCAGGAAACTTCCAGAGAAATTCCAGAAAAATTTTTTTTTTCCAGCTGCCAACATATTTACTATTGAAATGAGCCAATTATTTCATTAGACACCTAACTCATCTGGCTGCCCTGAAATCCTTCTGTTTCCCAGACTAACGACCGCATATCTCTAGTGGTGGATCCCTAGCCCCTGTATACCATCTTAGTGGCACAAAGGAACCATAAACCAGTCTCACATGGACTGCTGTGGATTTTCTGGATGAGGAGACATGTTAGAGGTGGGAGGGGATGGAGCCAGACAGTGGGCAGAGAGCTCTGGCAGCTCCTTCCACAGTAAAGCATTTCCTGTGGCCCCTAGCAGTCCTACAACAAGGAAATGGAAAGGTGGTCTAAGGGGCATGAACATGGAGGAGCTGAAATTTGGCTCCTAACCTCACATACAGTTGTTTAACATGGATTTCAGGAGGCATATAGTCTGAAGAAACAATTCTACAAACACACAGAAGATAGGAAATCTCTTTAAAGGAGAAAGCACTTTACAGCCAGATAGTACCTACTGAAATGAACCCAAAGGGCGTGCAGTGGGGAGAGGCTTTTATACAGTTAACATTAATAAGAAAAGAAAATGAAGTGATAGTTCTTTAGGGTAACGTAACCAGCGTTAATCAGGCTAAAAATATATACAAAGTTACATACAGGGGGCTTGGTTGTCCTCTGACTTCCACCACTGAAAACTGAGAGCAACCATCAAGTCAACGGATTTGCATGCATGTAGATATAGTGTAAAAGAATCAGGATCCAGAAGACAACAGCTACCTATAAATGATGTCAATGTCCTTAACACAGAGGTTGCAGATGGGTCTTGAGGTTGTATTCAGGCACTCCAAAAGTGTGCAAAAATGACCTCTTGTTCTGAAATGGGAGTCTGCTTGGTGCTTGTTTATCCTGCACCACACTGCAAATTGCCAAATTGTCGTAGCCACCGAGTTATTTGTTTCAGAACCCCACAAGAGTTCTGTCAGTAAGGTTTTATGAACACCTCCACATCTATCATACAATGTGGTAGTTCTTGTAGACCTGACACCAGGGAAATGATCTAAATGGAACTCCACAGAACATACACAACTGACTGCACTCTGTCAAAAAAGATTTGTCTGGCTGTTGAGCTTTCTATATTGTCTGAAATTGCTAGAAGAGTTTGATGCTAACCTGCTCCTGAGTTTGGAAATAAAATGACTCCAAAATGACCTTTACTTTTCCTGCTGTTATATTGCCCCATGCTGTGATCTTGTCAGATCCCATTACCTAATCAGTGTTGGGTCAGTCTTCATGGGCAAAATCCAAGGAAATAATGTGTATGGAGCCTCTGAAATGGCAAGCAGGAAGCAGCAACATCTTTTCTTTCTTCATTAGATATAGGCGGCAGTTGTATACAGCAAGATATTGAAACACTAGTATTTTGTAGTCTGGAAAAGAGAAATGTTATCTGGGGGCTGGGCTGAGGCTTTTCACTTTATGAAGGATGTAGCCTAACCAATCTCTCCTTTTTATGTAATTCCGAAGTAGGGAAGGAAGAAAATACTACCCCGTGTGGTGTAATCAGTGATAATTCAATGATGGCTGAAGCAGATTTTAGGATTCTTTATTTAACTAGCATAATATTGATGCTACTATAATCTAGGCTGCTTGTACCTGCTGTCTCAGTCTTTGCAACTGACTCTGACACCTCTATGCTCATGAATGAATGTGTTCCAACACATCAGTGTTCAAGTATGAGGTGGGGGTAGGGTCCCTGGGGACCGCTCGGGGCAGAGGGGCATGAAGCCAGGGAGGAGTGCAGAGAGCAGTAGGCTGGAGCAGGGAATCTGGAGACCACTCAGCAGCAGGGGGGCATGAAGCCAGAGAGGAGGGGTCTATGTACTGCTCAGGGGTGGAGAGCACAAAGCTGCAGTGCAGGGGCTCTGGAGATTGGCCAGCGGTGGGGAGCACAAAGTTCAGGTTGGAGGCTCTGGGGACAGCTGGGGGCTAATGAGCACATGGCTTGGGTGGGGGCTCTGGGACCTGGTTGAGAGGGATCCAGGCCAGAGTGGGGAGGGGATCTGGGGATTGCTCAAAGGTGGAGGCCTGGTGGCATAAGGCCAGGGTGCAGTAGTCTGGTCTGGTGGAGGAGGTCATGCTGAATTCAGTGCCCCAGCACAAGCAAATGTTGCAGGACCCAGTTGGGCAGTTACCAGTCAGGCTGTGTGGTAAGACCCAGGGCCCTGGAATCACAACTCCTGGCATGGCTGGCTCAGCTGTCTCCATGGAAACCAGAGAGGAATTTGAATGAGGGCTCCCAACAGTGCTGTCATCTGATTGGTCTGCAGAGTGAGAATGTGACACCCCATCAAACTGTGATTGGAGGGGCAGGGCATAGCAGAGACTCATCTGCCAAGCTCCTACACACCTTTCCCATGGAAAGGAGGCACAGGTCTTGTGTTGCCCGTTGGGGTGTGGAGAAATCTCCATAACCCCAACCTCCTAAATGTTGCTGCTTGTCCCCTGAATATTCCTCCATACCTCTTTCTAAATGCCCCTGAACATTTATTCTGTTTGCTGTTGTTGGCAAAAACAAGCAGGACACATGCCCAGTTTAAAAGAAAGAAAGACAGAAAGAAAAGTCATGCTGTCGCAGACAGGGCTTAAAAAGGGGCTGTGCTGGCCAAAATGGGATGTATGGTCACCCAAATCCATGGAAATGTCTTGTTGGGATAATTGGGATTGAGAGTGGCATTGATCCACAAACAAGAGAACAACTAAGGGCTCCTTAATAGTATTTGGAAAGCAGAGGAAGTGTTGAGAGGTCACGGGAGAGGCATGGGGAAGAGAACATCCATAGATGTCCTGAAATCAAAGAGGGGACTTGATCCTTGGAAGCTGGCAACAGTATTAAAGATGCTGAAGAGGTTTGTGAAATGTATTCGTGTGACATGCTTCCCTGAGAAATGTTTTCAGCCAGCAGACCTCGTGGAGTCAAATAGCTCATTTTATTCATGCCATAAGATGTACAATAACATTAGTCAGCATGGAAGTATTTATCATATGATGAGTAATTTCTCCTCATATACAACACTGGCCAGATCATCAGTAGCTGTCAATCATATAGGTACACTGAAGTCACTGGGGCGATGCTGATTTACATAGGGTATACCAAGCCTGCAGCATTTCACAGAGATGCCCACAGGGTTTGTTGAAATGTTCTGAGCTCATCAGAGTATAAAATGCTTGGTGGTGCTGATTCTCATCCAGCATCCAGTCTAGCGCATGTGTGTGTAGGTGTGTTCACACACACACACACACGCACACACACACACTGTGTGTGACTCTTCCAGTGAGACCTGGCAGAGAAAAATTCCAAGACTGGGACAGTCCTCTTCTTGTCCCCCCTTCATCATTTTTCTCAACTACCTTAGATACAGAAGGCTCAGATGAAGCTAATATTAATTGGGCGTATGTGTCTTTTAGTCCACAAGTGTAATGATTTTGAGAAACAGGTGTCTTTTCAATTAGAATAAGGACAGGGCTTGGGGTTTTGTAGGTAAGGCCGGAATCAAAATTTCCATAGCTATTATGGATCTTAAGCCTAACCTTTCTGTTTGTAAACACCCAGGCAATTGAGAGACGGTTCTCCCTGCCCTCTCCAACAAGGCATTTCTGATGCATCAGCTAAATGCATTTCTATTCCTTACTTCACTCTACCCTAACTATCCCTTTCTGGTATGGAAATCATCCTGAAAATTCAACAACAAAGACTGTGTAGATGGCAATGGAAAATGGCCAGGACAGCAGGGCCTGATTTTGAAAAGAAAGCAAGAAAGCTGGTGTGAAAGATATTATTAAGGATCCCAGAGAGACTTTCCTTGTCTTGCTCTCAAAGGTTAAAGTGAAATTTTACAGATTTTGGAGCCCTTCTTTGGAACACCTTCCTCCGAGTGTGCTAAAATCTCCCAAACCCATATAACAATTTTCTGACTTCTCTGTCATAAAACTTCTCACTAGACCAGGCCTTTTTTGGAGAGAGGGAACTAGTTACATGATGAAGTCCACAAGGCAATTAGCAGATGCTACAGCTTTATGAAGCACTTCTTTATTTCCTTTTGATAACCATCAGACTCCTGTCTACACACTTGTGAACAGCATGAGCTGAGTGGCTTCTAGAACTCCCCTAGGTGCACTCCTGACTGACCAGCAGAGTCCCTATGTGGGCTGGGAGGCTCCCAGACTCTCAGCGCTTTCTCCATGTTTCCAGCCATTGCTGGCCTGAAGATGAGACCAAGACAGGGATGTGAATACAGGTTTCCTGTTTGGAAGAATGAGGCGCTAGCTCCAGACCACAGTGCTAACTTTTTGTAAAACAGGCCAAACACCTTAAACTTTGTCAGCTAAAATTAAATCTGATTTTCTGAGGTATGCTGAGCCCCGACAAATACCACTGGGAGCTGTGGGTGCACAGCAGCTCTGAAACTCAGCTACCCTATAGCTAGGGGTCCACAAATAGGGATGTAGGTGCTTAACTTCGACTGCTTTAGTCTTAAAGTTACTGCTGAATAACACATCAGCTGCAAACCCTATTGACACTGGATTTGGTAAAATATTTTGTGCATTATTTTCATCAAAATACTCTGAAAACTGTGCTCCAGTCTTAGTGCTTTTACTACCATCCCAGACTGGATGCTGTGCTCTGCTCAGGCCACTTTGTCTTACACAAACGGTGCAAAGTGGCATTAGACTGGCTGGAGGATCACCCCTGCATAAAGGAATTCTGCCAGTTGTAGCTGACAGAGGCAGCTCCTGCTCCAGTTCTCCCACCCCAAAAATGAAGAAGGGGTGCAGTGGGGACATGGGGGGAGCACACCACACGGAAGGTGAGGAGGAAAGGGCCAGAGCGGAGCAGAATGCTGTTAGGCCCACTCTTCTGCTGGGCCTAACTTGCCATGGGGCTGAGTGATCCTCAGTTATGAAGCTATAATCAGCTCACTCTTGTCCCCATGCTGCATCCAAGTGCAGGTGGATGGAAAGCAGAACCCAGGGCTGTGCTTTTAGTAATGGAATTTTCAGGTGAGGATTTGGTTCACACTTTTGTTCTAATTCAAGAAAGGGAAAAAGGAAAACACTGTTTCTGCCTATTACCATATCCCGTAGGTGAGGTCAGCTTAGGTGCATCTTGTTGTTAGATGTAGGTAGCCCCAGAAATTCAGAGTTGCCCTAACTAGGAACTCTGACTTTGTTGTCTGACTCTTTTGATTCACATGAAAGAACAGTTGTTTTTCATCCCTAGAGCCATAAGCCTTACATTCCTGTTAAGCAACACTAATATTAATCACATATTCTGCCTTGGCTCCGTGCTCAGCAATGTAGAAGATATGAAATTAAGAGAGACCTTCCCTTGAAGTGTTTACAGACTGAAAGACAAAATCAGAAGTGACAAGATGCATTAGGAAGCCACGCCCCACTAATAAATGTCAAAAAACCTTGGGAAAATCAGCTCTCCATACTAACCAGGAGCTGATGGTATGATGTTAAACATGACAATTTTTGCCTGCAATGCCTCAGAAACACTCAGCTTGGGCCTAATTCTGCTGCCTTTGAAATCAGTGGGGATGTCACCCTTGCTTATTCAGCCAACACCAAACACTTTTGAAGCACCTACTGAGTGTTTCACATTGTGTTCATCAACACGTTTTTTAAACTTGCATTCTAACACAGCTCTTAGAGATTCACTTCTGTCACACTGTCTTCAATGATTAGAGTTGACTTGTACAGAGATTGCCTCAAGTGGTTCCCCAGTTTCAGCCTGGTTGTCTGTCTGGCTTTCCTTCTATTGTGAGGTTTTCCAACCAGAGACTGAATATTTGCAATGCACTTAGAATAGCATGGGTGCTACCAGAAGCAAAAATAAAACAATAATCGGTAGAGTAAGATTGCAGGATTGTCTGTGTCACCCTGAAGACTAAAATATTTGTATAGTGAAAAGCAAGCGGAGTAACTTCAAGCATGGTTGAGGGCTTTCTTTGTTCAGGATATAAGAATGAATTGTCATCGTCTCTTTCTTTCTGGTTTGTTAAGTCCTCAGTCATTTTGACGTTATGAATGACCATTGTGCAGTGTACTGCAATAGCGAGGCATGTATCTACATGCGAAGATCTTGGACCATTGTGACATCAGAAGTATCTCAGCCAATTGCCCTGCTTGTTCTACAGCTAATTTATATGCATCAATTTCATGAGGAAGAGGGTTCACAGAAGATGAATTACCCACCCAGCTGCTACATGTTGTACAGATTGCTCATTGATCAGCCAGTATATTCAGACAACTCTCCCAGCACAACACACTCCACACAATGTAACAACCAGCACGTACAATAACCCCAAATACACATAGGCCTTCATCAAAGTATACATCTCTCACTTATCATCTGCACAAATCTCCCAACACAATTCTCCAGCCACAAATCAACACAACCACCCAATCACAACACAACCAGTTTGCACAATATCTCCCAAACATACATGGCCCCTTTCTACAGCACTCACCCCATTCACCACCCACATGAATCCTCACAACTCACAGCACACCACAACCCACATACAAATACAGACATCCATCCATAAAATAGCACAACCAACATGCACTATAACTCCAAACACACACAATCTCTCACTGCAGCCAATGCTAATTTGCCAACTTTTAGAACAGAACAGAACCCACTTAAAATCAACACAACTGGGAGCAATATAGTCCATCATATTCATAAATGATCTGGAAAAAGCAATGAAGAGTAAGGTGACAACATTTGCAGATAGTACAAAACTACTCAAGATAGTTAAGTGCAAAGCAAACTCTGAAGAGTTATAAAAAGACCTCGCCAAACTGGGTGACTGGGCAAAAAAATGGGAGATGAAATTTAATGTTGAAAAATGTAGAGTAATGCACATTGGATCCCAACTATACATATTAAAACGATGGAGTCAAAATTAGCTGATAGCAAAAATTGAATAAGAGATCTTGGAGTCATGGATACTTCTCTGAAAACATCCACTCTATGAGCAATAGGAAAGAGATAGATAATAAAACAAAAACAAAAAAATACCGTATTGCCTCTATACAAATCCATAATACTCCTACAGCTTGAATACTGTGTGCAGATGTGGTTGCTCCCATCTCAAACAAGACATATTGGAATTGGAAAAGGTTCAGAAAAGGACAACACAAATTAATAGTGGTCTGCAATAACTTCCGTATGAGGAGATATTAATAAGACTGGGACTTTTCATCTTGGAAAAGAGATGACTAAGGCGGGGGCTATGATAGAGGTCTATAAAATCATGAATGGTATGGAAAAATTGAAGAAGGAAATGTTATTTACTCCTGATCACAACACAAGAACTAAGAGTTACCCAACAAAATGAATAGGCAGCAGATTTAAAACAAAAAATGGGAAGCATTTCTTTATCCAATGCACAGTCAACCTGTGGAACTCTCTGCCAGAGGATGTTGTGCAGGCCAAAACTATAACAGGGTTCAAAAAAGAACTGAGGAAGTTCATGAATGATGGTTTCATGAAGTATCAACAGGATGGGCAGGGATGCGGCACCGTGTTCTGAAGTGACCTCAGCCTGTTTGTTAGAAGCTGGGATGGGTGACGGGATGAATCACTTCATTACCTGTTCTGTTCATTGCCTCAAAGCACCTGGCATTAGCCACTGTTGGAAGAAAGAAGACTTTGCTAGATGGGCTTTTGGTTTGACCCAGTATAGTTCTTATGTTCTTAACCCCAAACATCACTCTGAAGCCTAGAACATCTGTGCAGTTAATGTAATATGATAGAAACAGCAGCAAGCATGTGATTTGGGTTAGTGCATCACTGGGATTCATGGTATGTCACTATCAGTTTCTAGGTTTTCAGCCCCTTTTGGCTTTTTTTACAGGTGCCTTTACAAATTAGACCCAGGCAACAGCACAGTGTTTTCAGCTATGAGTAATAAATGCCTATCTGTGGTAGTCCTCTCTGACCACAGCATTGAAAAGAATATTTACACTGTGTAAAAATAACAGAGCAAATGAGTGTTGATTTAGAGCCTCTCTGTAACCTTAAAGTCACATTACAGAGGCCTCAAAAATCCATTACAGGAGATGCAGAGCAGTGATATTGTCAAGATGCACTGGGTGGGTACACAGCTATGTTACAATAATTATGACATCATGTAGCTAGGTAATTCTGAGCACGAGGTTCATGAACCCTGAAATGTATTCTGGCTGCTGTGAGAAATATTGTTCTGCTGCTCATCAATGACATTTCTTTTGGTGGAAAAGATAAAGTGACATACAGTCATTTATCCCATGTTTAGCAATGGCCTGGGAAAGCTAGAATTCTGTGGGTTTGGCTTGGAGCTTTCTTGTTTTGCTTTGCTTTGTCCCTGTCTCACTTGCAAGGGTGTGTCCAATAATGGAAAGCACCGTGTTGAAAGAGAGTGAAGATGTGTTGACACTGAGAAAGGAAGTGCTAAATATAAGAGTAGCTAAATGCACGTTTCATAATCTGAACAGCCTGTGTCATGGGAAAAACAACATCTAAGTTAAGTTCAGCTGTATGGGCTCAGCAACTGGGGCTTAAAATGACTCTGAGTGGGCTAAAACAGCTCTGAGCCCTGGAAAAGTCAGTTGTGTCACTGCCATTATGCCTAATTGGCATTGTGGGAAGCCTTCCTTTCTAGACAGCAGCCCACGCTGTCCCCTTGTGCAATGAGCATTTCATTAGCTCTACTAGACGTGCAGCCAAACAGCCCAGCAAAAAACTGCATTGTAATGTCATTTCAAAAGGGAGCAAAGAAGTCTGGAGCTATTCAAGCATTCCCACTTCCCTCACAGACTTGTCCTGTCAGTTCCCATTCTGGACTGCCTGAGCTTCTTTTAGCACCCCACAAAAAGGGCTTTCCGTCTTGTGTCCTTTCAACCAGAGACTTCTTCCCTGTCTCCCCTGTACTCTCTGAGCAGGCCGTGTCTACATTACCCAGAAGATCGACCCACTCAGGGGTGCCTGAAATTGACCTATCGGGAGCAGCAGTCAAACCCAGTATTCCTCGCTCTCACAAGACGTAAGGAGGGTTGATGAGAGAAACTCTCCGGTCAGCCTTCCTTAGTGAGGACAGACAGGGAAGTCGATTGCAGAGAAGTCAATTCTAGCTGTAGCTAGAAGTGCGTATCTGCAGTCGACTTACCTGCCAAGTGTAGACCAAGACAGAGTCTCTCCTCCAGCAAGTTGGTTCAAAACCATTTGCTCAGCAGCCTCCCATGGCAGGAATATAAATAAGAAGTGCCAATTTTTTTTTTCTAGGAAGGGATTTAAATCTAGTCCAGGGTCACTTGCATCTTTCTTTGAGAGATGAAAAGATAATGTTGTCTCTGGTAGAATGAGATGAGAAGGCTGTTCACATGGCTCAAATGACAAGGCCATTGCCCTCTGTTTCACTGGCTCACAGCCCTTTATGTGTGCAACAGAACTACAGCCTTGGGTGTACGCAGGATGACTCAGAAAAAAACTCCCCTGTGCTTTTATTGGCTCCGTTGGTATTTTTGTTTGTTTTGACCAAAGTATGTGTTCCCTTATCTTAGCATCAGAATGTCTACTCCCATCCCAGCTGTATGCTCAGTAAACACTATTTGTATAGTCCAGGGACCCATGTGCATACATTTATGCAGGGCACTACAGTGCTTTTGCTTTGGCTGTGATAAGCAGCGTTTACAACTAAACAAAACAACTGACAAAGAAAGCTTGGAGATGCCTTTCAAGCCCTGTTTCTAAAAGGATTAATACACTTTAACTTTCCTCCATCTTTGTAAAGGCCAAGGTCTATCCAGTATGTGCACAGTTGCATGGTCAGTGGAAAAGGTGTGCATGGATCTGACAGCAAAATTCGGTTGTAACTACAATCAAGACTTTTTATAGAGCTCAAAGCTTTTTATGGAGGATATAGAGATGTATAAACAATAACAGCCACTCTCCAGTCTAAATGGCAGATGTCCTACTCCGCCGTTTTGAAGGGCACTCCTAGTCTGATTACCATGCAAAGCCTAGCAATGTAAACCAGCTTTCCTAAGGGAAAGTCTTAATAAAAAAACAGGACAAATATCTGTGAGATATTAATATTAATAAGATTGGGACTTTTCATCTTGGAAAAGAGATGTCTAAGGCGGGGGCTATGATAGAGATCTATAAAATCATGAATGGTATGGAAAAATTGAAGAAGGAAATGTTATTTACTCCTGATCACAACACAAGAACTAAGAGTTACCCAACAAAATGAATAGGCAGCAGATTTAAAACAAAAAATGGGAAGCATTTCTTTATCCAATGCACAGTCAACCTGTGGAACTCTCTGCCAGAGGATGTTGTGCAGGCCAAAACTATAACAGGGTTCAAAAAAGAACTGAGGAAGTTCATGAAGGATGGTTTCATGAAGTATCAACAGGATGGACAGGGATGCGGCACTGTGTTCTGAAGTGACCTCAGCCCGTTTGTTAGAAGCTGGGATGGGTGACGGGATGAATCACTTCATTACCTGTTCTGTTCATTGCCTCAAAGATTGGGTAATCGGGGAAACATAACCCATCTGACCCAACCCATTCATTAATTGTCAAGATATCCAGGGAGCTCCACTGAAAATAGTGGATTTATTTCCAATTTTACACCATTAGAAGAGAGATCAGAGTCTTGCCTTCTTCAGTGTCTTCTTTTTGTACCCAAAGGAATTGCTTGGAAAGTGACTACCAGGACATAATCTGCCTCCATGGCATCCAGCACCACCACAGTTACATGCTGGGCAGCTGGTTGGGCAGGGAAATCCACAGAAAGAAAGATAAGCAAAGGAGAGAGAAGAGGCCTGAGGAGATGAAGATGGTCCTTAACAAAACTGGAGAGAAAGAAACATAGGGCTTTTACATTACAAGGCCAAGCCCACAAACACAAAGGCTGTTTTTAAAACAGGAGGCCTGTTGAATTCTGCAGAAATGCAGTACAAATAGTCCACCCACCCTAGGAGGCTTGGGAGGACTAGAAACTCTACCCTTCCCCTCCCCAGTTCCTTGCTGCCAGGTAAAACTTCCCACAGGAAAATGAACAAATTTATAAAAATGTGTTTCATTTGTTTCCTTTTTGTCCCCTTCATACACCCTCTGGGGCCGGTGGCCAGTTGGAAAAGGAGGGTCCTTCAAACATAGCTTTTCCTCACCCCACAGTGAGCCTCATCAGGTCTTCCATCTTGTGGCACAAGGACGATGGTGCCTTCATGAGAGGTGGGCATGACTTGAAAAAGCAGACTACAGTACCAAACAGTCCCTGAGAGCTCATGTTACACAAGTGGAGACTTTGGAGCCAAGGGAAACTTCATCTAATGCTGACATCTCAAGGTGCGTTTGTCAAAAATATGACATCTTTTTTTTCTGTGTTTCTTACATCTATTTGCACAGTTTGTGTAATTGTTCATTGTTAGTTCCTTCTATGGCCTTGGGCATAGATAGCGAACGGCAATGTGCCCAGATACGCTGGTAGCCAACTATCTGATTATTGCAGGTCTGGATTAGACACACAAATGAGCACAGCACTGGGGTTTGTTTATTTTTGTTTTGTTTAAAGTTTCTCAGGTCAGGCCTTACTTGCTACAGGGGATGGATCAGCCATTCAGTGAGTTTTTTTATTATGATTCTCAGAACAAACCAGTTTTCTGTTTTATAGTTTGTTTTTTTCAACTGTGACATGTCAGTCTAAATATCCATGTTCTTCTAGGCATATCTTTGACTTAAAAGATAAAGGGACAGAGTCTGAGCTGCTGAAAATCAGGATAGTGCCATAGATTTTTAGTATGAAGTTTTCTCCCTTCAAATTTTGTTCCCTAAAACTTACTCTTTCATGCAATCTTTTCATCTTAAAATGGCACTGTAATATGGAAGACTAGAATACTGAGTTAATCAACAAGCTGTGTTCCATGGGAGAATTCTACCTGGGTTTATTGGTCATGTGAGGCAAATACATCAGAATAAAAACTAGATTACTTTTTCTGACTGGCACACTCACATACATACTTCAACCATCAAATTAAGTGAAGGAGCTGCATACCTTTATGGACCAGGTAGATAATATTGAGAGAGCCTGAGTAAAATAGTCGTTTCCCCTTCCTGTATCAATTTTTAGTGTTTCCAAAGTAGTTTGTAATTCGAGTTCAGCCATATTAGCTTCAAGCAAATTCACAAATTCAAGCACGAATCAGTTCAAGCATTCACTAAAACCCATCTGTGAGAACTCTAACTACTAAGCAGATGCATTGCTTTTACATTAATTTAGTACTCAGAAACATTAGAACCATTCTTCTCTGCATTCGTTCATATTTCAGTGACTTCAAATACAGTTGACTTTATCATCAAAACTTGGATAAAAAACTAGATCTGCTGCCTACCAATGAATTGCCTCTGTGCCTAGATGCTGACTGTAGCATCCTGCACCTGTATTTGCATGGATAAGCCAAACAATTTCACTGCACTTTAAATGGAGATGAATCAGGGACAGAGACTGGCTAGCTCATGAAATGTGGGGGCACACTTGAAAGTGCCCATACAAAGAAATCATAGCACCAGTGCTTTTTGGTGCCATTATGTGCCAGTATTGAGTACCGGAACCTCAGCGGTCCCAGCTGCAGGATCCACAGCCGGGTGGTAGGGGCAGGACCCCTGGCAGCCCTGCGGTGGGGAGATAGCTGTGCATGGAACCCTGCTGCCAGCCCCAGCCATGGGAGCCCCAGTGCAGGGAAGTGGGAGACAGGAATCAGGGAGCTGGCTGAGTACCAACTCCTCTTTTTTCACAAAAAAAGCACTGCATAGTACCGCTCATGGGTACTATGCTGAGAACAGAGAACCCTAAGAAGGGCCACCATAGCCTGTGTTACATGAGGTCATTATCTCTTTCCGTTATTTTTTCCGATAGTTCTTTACATGCCACCCTACGGTAAAAGGGCGGAAAGGGTGAAAAAGGTGTAGTCACACACAGCTGTTCAGATACAGGGAGGCAGTTGTTCCGCTCGAGGGAGATCTTGCTTTTGGGTAGATAGCGTCAAACCTTCCCTAAATAAAGAACATAAAAACACAAGCCACATTCATAGGGGGGTGGAAAAGGAACTGGAATGGTGGCCAAGAGTGCCACCTATTAGCTGATATCTCCAGGGGTTTCTGTGAGTAATAAAGACCCAGCCCAGGCGTAGTGGGCCAAGAATGCTAGTCATCAGTGCTTTTTTTGTGCTGGTTCTTACTGGGAGCCAGCTGGGCTCAGAGCCTCAGCAGCAGCAGCAGCTGCAGGAACTGTGGCAGGGGGTGGCAGAGAGTGGATCCAGCCAAGTACAAGCTCCTCCTTTTTTTTTTTTTTTAAACAAAGAAAGCACTGCTAACAATCACATCAATTGTTTTATGCCACCCTCTGTAATGGGGCTGTCCGGGGCGTACCCAGCTCCTGACATAAATAAGAGCTGTCCTGAAGACTCTCTCTCTTAACCTAAATGGCCAATCCAGACTCCTAGGGGCCATTGCAGCAGTCACGAATAACCAAAGCTCCATCCACACAGCAGTGTGCAGCTACACACATCAGTGAAAAGTTCTGGTAGGGGAGGCAACGGGAAAGTTTCAGCAGCTCCCTGCTGCCAGAGCCTTTCGCTGTGGTGAGAAGGCGGCTCTGGTAGGCAGGAGGCCATGGGAAAGGGCTGAATTGTGAGGACAGGGTGCAGGGAAAGGCCTCAGAAACAGGAAAGTGGCAGAACCTTTCCTCACAGGCTCCCTTCTGCCAGAGCTGGAGGGACAGATTCCAGCAGCAGGGAAACGTGGGATGGCAGTGGGACAGTGCACTGCTCAAAATAGCAGTGTAGAGACAAAGGCACGTTGTGGGCCAATAGAGACCTGTGTGGAGTATGGACAGGCAGCTACCAACACCACTGAATAATGGAAAACTGGGTTTGTGGTGCCTAGGAGCAGCCTTCATTATTCACATACACCCCTAATGTTGTACCACCTGCAGAAATAAACACTGGCTTTTCCTATGGCCATGATGTCCAACGCTCTAGCCACTGGGCATGTGTGGCACCACCAGTTGAGTGTGGGTAGTCCGCTTGAACAAAAACTATATTTTCCGAATGAGGTGACTAGTTCACTATAGTGCCCACTGCTTCAGAACTGGTTTGACCCCACAGTCCTAGATGGTGCCACTGTAGGGGATGTAAGATGGCCCAGTGGCACTCAGCATCCCACTGCAGAGATGAGATTCAGCATGTCCTGAAGGAACAGACATGTGAAGCACACGAACTCTATATTAAGGATGAGGTTGAAGAAGGGTGTCATCTTATTCTGTATAAATCTCATCATCTCCATTGTTCGTGCAGCCTGCTAGTGAGATGGAGAGCAATGAAAATAGCCACCGAGCAAAGTGCTGCACCACTATTAGATGCATGTCCTCTACCAAGGGCAACAAATGACACAATGAACACAACCAAAGTGGTCAACTAGAAAGGAGCTCCTCCCCTTCACACAGGGGGACGGAACCTGGCCATACACAGCTCCCTACAGTGAGATGGCCTGAGAGAAGAATGATGGGACAGACTCATCCCTAGCTTCGTTAGAGACAGTTAAACTTGATTCATCCTGTCTCCTGCCACTCCCTGCCTTGGCTCCCTAGCAGGGAGAATACTGGGGCGTTTCCCATTCAGGGTCAGCTGTCAGAGCCAGAGCTGCATAACATATAGTTTCTACAGGCCTTATGTGTGAGTCAGCCTCATTCCAGAATGGCTCCTGGCTAACGGAAAAACAGCTCCCACAGTAGCTGGGGTGCTATTAGATGTCCACTGGGAACAATGGGAGCTAGTAAAAACTCAGGGTGAGAAATTAGAAGGTCCTGAAAATAGTTCCAAGCTGCATCATAATACTTATCGTTTTAAATCTTCAAAGCATTGTACGAGTATTAGCTGATGAATCCTCTCGACACTTCAGGGAGAAGATTATCCTCCCTATTTTGCAGCTATGGAAACCACAGCACAGGGTTAGGTGACTTGCCTAGAGCCAGAGCAGGGAATGTCAGAGTTCCTGCCTCCAACTCCTGTGTTCAGATCCTTAGGTAGTGTGGCTTCCCTGCAGTGAAACAAATAATAAACTCCCACTTACACATTCACATTCACAGGAACTGGGCTACCCTCTACTTGTAACACTAGTGCCACTAACTAATTGGCAATAAGCAGGTCCATGGGTTAGATGCAAACATCACCTAGTAGCCTCTCAGGAGACAGCTAGTTCTTCTAACCACGGCTAGTCTGTCCTCAGAGAGTATCAGGAAATAGAGCCCACGCTGGGGCCTATTCAGTGTTTTCTTCACACTTGTTGCACCACCAATGATCTTGCACATACAGGCACAGCCCTGCTTTAGGGGGATGAAGGCAGGCTCCACGTAAAAGAGGGAAATGCAGTTTTCCAGCACACATTTTAGAGTTCAAGGGCTCCTCTGCTGCCAGCAGACAGAATCCTTCTCTTAGTATCCTGGTGTGGCAGGGCACCCTTACCTGGATCTTTCCCTCCACTGAACCAGTTGTCCTCTGTAGGTTTCTACAGGGGTGGGACCATAGCCTTACGTTTGCCCTGCCTCTTTGGGCTCCTATGCATCTCCGTAGCTCTAAGAAGGGAGCATTAGTCATCATATTCTCCTGTGCCCAGGCTCCCAGTGCTCAGCACACTATGCACGCCTGCCTTTTGCCCACCAACATCCCTCACAAACATCCACCAAAACCCTAAGGGTATGTCTACACTAGGAGCACCTGTCAACAGGAGTTACTGTCACCAGGGAAATCTTGACAGAACCTCTGTCAACAGACTGCATGTAGACACAGCCTAACAGTGTGGCTTCTGCAAGAAGCCCCAGAACACCTCTGCTGTAATCAGAATTATTTAAAAAAAAATAACAAAAGACTATCATAAAGTGCCCTTCCAGGCTGTGCTAACCAGCCATGAAGTGGGATAAACTACGTATTGAAACTCACTCCAGGTGACTCAGCACCACAGACTTGGTCCATTTGGTCCCTCTAACATGCTATGGTCTTATGCCATGTGCACCTCTGTAATGTCTGTGCGCTGCCCATGTGAGCCACAAGGGTTGTGCTGAATGCTTTATGGCAAAAAGGCAGCGCCTGGATGATGCTGTAGTTAAAATTAGGTGGCCTTGGGGATGTGCAGACTGGCTGCTCAGAAAACAAGAGTTCTCTTCTAGTCCAAGAAAGATGGCTATATCCCACAGCCTCCAAAGCCTTATCCTTGATAGGGTTAAGAGCTAATCTGATGGTGGTTTCCGAGACACTTGGCATTGCTCCAGCATTTCTCAGCTGGATTGTATAGGACATAAGTGTGCTCTGCCATCTGTAGTGACTTATTGCTCCTGCTTTTTAACCAGCCAGGGCCAATTCCCCATGCTCGTTAACCATTGTTATTATTATCATTGCTTGTTATGTCCAATGACATACAGAGCCAGTCTGCTGCTCTGGGCACCTCTGATACGTAAAACAAAGTAGCAAACTCTCATGCCAGCAAAAGTCCAACCCCAGCCCACCAGGGGGCTTTCCCCTCCCCCATGAACAATAGCTTTCATCTCCCTCCAGGTGCTTTGTTGCTTGAGCAAACAGAAGGCCAAGCTTTGCTCTGTAGGTCACCACACCTAGACTATCTGGACCACACTAGGATGCGTGTGTCACAGATACAAGGCGTGCTGCACCTCAGTCCCCTCTCTGTCACTACCAGGTCTTTCCCTCTCCTGGGGTGGAGTGCCACATTTCTCCCATTCTCAGACCAGGCACTGGATGTAGTACCCATGTACCCACATATCGCCTGTGTGTTTGTTTGCCTGTGGTTCGTCCTGCTGGCAGCCTGTGACCTGTCGTGTGAATTGTGAGCAGACAGCCTTCTCCTGAAGCCAAAGCATTGTTTATTTTGCAGCAGAAAAACACAAAAGGCCTGAGAGAGAAAAAGATTTCGACATGCTTGCAGGACAGAGTCCCAAAGAGAAGTTCTCAGGGGTGGAAGTCAGCATCTCTTCCTTTTTATGCAGACTAACGGGGGAGAACAGTCCTCACAACAGTGACAGAAACGCTGACAGCTGAAGCCTTTCCAGGACTCAGTCAAAGGGCCAGTGTGTAATCCAGGAGTGCTTATAATGAGTATTTAGACTAACATAGAATTTGTTCTTTTGTATTACAGTGCTGTGTAATAATGCCACCGTAGTTAAGGTCACATCATGCCTTCTGTTTAAAAGTCAACCCTTCTAACTCCTATAAAATTGGCAGTTTTGGTCAGATGCATTTGTAGGGTTGCCTCCTTTCTAATGGCTGGTAACCCAGATTCCCCAGGGCCCTGTTCCCGCACACCTCAGAAGCAGCACAGTGCTTCTGCAGCAAAAGGCGGATGGGACGAAATGGGGGGATGGAGAAGGGGTGGAAAGAGCATGTTAGCAGGGTGGGGCAGGGACAAAGGGCTGATGGCTCCCTCCCGCCCAGAATCCCTGCACTAGTTACCTCTGCACAGAGTATTCAAATGCAATGCTACCACACACAACTAACTGCTGCCTCCTCCATTCATCACTACAGTGATGCTGACTACACTCACTTTACCTGGGGTTCATACATGTAGTACCCAGAGGCACTGAGACCTCATCTGGGATGAGTGAAGTCTGTGTTCTACTGCTTTGGCTGAGAGCCAGCTGGCCTTTAGCTCATGCAGTAGAGTATAGGGCTTTAGACCCTTTGCTCGCAGGTTCTATCCCTGGGTCTGTTGGCATTACATACAGATAATAAATGTCTTCTCTGCTTTCATAGCCCAGCTTGCTGCTGACAATACCCTTTGTAATAAAACACCTGTGCCCTGCTAAACATATAACAAGTACAGTTCTGCACTGAAATGATTTAGAGTGGATCCTGAAGGCAGCCAGGCAGCTCTGCCCTTTGTTCACACTCATTGGAGGGTGCAACACATAGATCTCTTCATCATCACAACTCTGGCACACACCTCAAGGTCATCCACACATTTTGTCATTTCCCAAATGTAGCTGTACCAAGTGGGCCCAAAGAGTCCCCCACTTAGTGTAGGTCCACCTAAAACAATGGAGTGTATGCAAATAACTCCCATTTGCAACTGCCAGTAGAAAAGAAGACAAAGCAATAGAAACAAGAAAAATACACATTAAATTAGGTAGTTGTCTTTAAAAAAATAACAGAGATCAAGGTTCATTTTCAGAGCCAGATAGTCCAAAGAATTTATCAATGGCAATAGGGCCATATTGTCAAAAGACTTAAATTTATGCTCTGAGCTGCAGTGGACGGACTTTGAACATTAACCACTAGGGTAGCTGCTGCAATCCAGCTATTGCCTTTACGTGCCTACAAAAGAGATGTTGGATACAACCTTTTTCTGAAAATCTAGCACTCTGTTGTCTGTTTGGAGTCTTTTGATTTAATTTTTTGAAGATCCAAAGTTGCCATAAAAAGATAAAAATAATCTGGCATTTGGTAAAATATTTTGGTGAGCCATGGTACAATTGTAATGTTGTATACATACATGCACAGACACTCACACTGAAACCTCTTCCACAGCTCAGCAAATTTATGCTAAATTGGTTTGAATGGAGCTATGTACAACTTTACAATTATTCACATACCAAGCACTTGCATGCTAAAGGCTTCATAATAATGATATTTACACAGTAATTATTTCCAGGGTAGAAAGGGCAGCCTTTTGTTGGCTTCCTTATCTACATACTGAATTATAACAGTAATTAAGTAGAAAGTATACATTGCCAAGAATGTAAATCTTGGTTTCTATGGAGACATGCAAAAAAGGATTACAGTTTGGAGTGTAATTGTTCCAGCCATAAAATAAAACATTTTTTCCATGAATGGAAGGCTTTAATGGCATAAATAGTTGCAGAGGAGTAGCTGCGTTAGTCTGTAGCTTCAGGAAAAACAAGCAGTCCTTTAGCACCTTAAAGATGAACAAATTTATTTATTAGGTAATGAACTTTTGTGGGTAAGACACATGTCTTCAGACTTTCATGGCAGTAAGTGATAGTATGAAATGGCATGTTAGAGACATAATAAGGCCCAACAGCTCTAAGCACATCATTCTACAGGCAAAAGATCATAGAATCATAGGGCTGGAAGGGACATCAGGAGGTTATCTAGTCCAGCGCCCTGCTTCAAGCAGAATCAACCCCAACAAAGTCACCCAGCCAGGATCTTGTCAAGCCGGGACTTAAAAACCTCTAGGGATGGAGAATCCACCACCTCTAGGCAACTCATTCCAATGCTTCACCACTCACCTGGTGAAGTAGTTTTTGCTAATATCCAACCTTCTCTTCTCATTCTGTAACTTCGGACCACTCCTCCTTTTTCTGCCATAGCTCTGTCACCACTGAGGACAGTTCTCACCATCCTTTTTAGAGTTCTCCTTCAAAAAGAAATGTATGAAACACTGAAAACACAATGCAGCTGGCAAATCCAGTTCAGTGTCTACCAAATACTCAGACTGGGAGAGATCAATTCCTCCTAACTTCAGTGTAGTACACATAGAAAGGCTCCCACGTGATCTTTTGGATTTAGGCACATTTTGTATCTTCAATTATTCATTGTATCTACTATGTGGTTTGTGGAATATGTGCTTTACTTCCTATCACACCCTCTTGCGTATGAAATGTGAGCCTGCATGCCTACAGCTAACACGCTTCGCAGGAACTCGTATCACCGATTTCAAATGGGGTCTGACCCAGCACATTTTTCATCCCACGTGATCAAGTTAAGGTTTAGACATGTATGGTTTGCTGCTGCAAAGAAACACTACAATGCTCACTTGCAATATTACGCAGTAACGGAGAAATACATGTGGAGTCAATCACCCAAAATCCAGATGCTGCTACTGTTTGGCTTCTGCTTTCTGCTGTTTCTAATTTTTTTTCTTCTTGAAGTCAAGCTGCTCTACCTTCAAGTGTCCAGTGCTATGATGTGCTGGCTGAGAGTTCAGGGAAACCAACCAAGCACAGCCAAGTGGCACTTCTATGCCAAAAACAGAAAACTAGAAATTAAACTATGGTTCTGAAATACTCCAACCTCTGAGGGCACATAAAAACAATTCTGTGGGTGTTCAAAGTCATCCTGAGCACTCGCCATTGCAAATGGGAGATGACAGAACTCAAGGGGAATATTTTCTAAATGGACAAAGGAAGAGTCCCAGAGAGATCTTAAACTGAAAGGAAACAAGAAAGGAGTAATTTAGGTCCCCTTGTTAAATAAAGGAATTAACTTCATAGCTGGCTGCTGATGTCACTGCCCTACTAGGAGCAACACTACCTCTGAAGCCCTGTTGGCTCACAGAACTCAGCAGACAGCCAGAGAAAAATATAACAGTATTGAGTATTTCAACATTTCAATGGAAATATTTTACTTTTTCCTGTTTTTTGTTATTGTGTTTTTCAGTCAGTATGCGTAGCATTTGAAAATTTGATCAAAAATGTTAAGAAAAAAATTTCAACTCCATTTTTACAACAGAAGGTCTGGAAGTTTAACCCAGCTCTATAGAAAAGATTTTCTTTGGATCAGGAATCAGGTTCACCCACAACAGCCAACGTGCCCTGCCTCAGGTAATCCTCCCTGCTTCTGTCCTTAGAATGGCTGGGACAGCTGCCGCTGGGCCCCCAAAAGTGCAGGTATAGAGGCTGTCTGTCCTATGGGTGGGATGGTTCTGCTTACGTTTGTGGTATCAGAGGGTCCACATGAATGCTTAGTGTGGCAGGCAAGTGCTAGATAGTTCCTGATGAGCTGGAGTGTCAATCAAAGTGTTCATGTAGCCAATCCCATAGGTACCTAAGTCTCACTGGAAAGTTGTTTATATAGCCATTTCACAGAACTGGAAGGGACCTTGACAGGTCATCAAGTGCAGTCCCCTGCACTCGAAGCAGGACCTATCATTAAGCCCATCAGATTGTTTTTTAAATCTATTTGCCCCAGATCCCTAAATGGCCCCCTCAAGGACTGAGCTCACAACCCTGGGTTCAGCAGGCCAAGGTGAAAACCACTGAGTGGGAGTGTGGAGCTGGGAGTGTGGAGCTGAACTGCCTCAGTTGCACTTGAGTCTGTCTTGCTGCTTATCACTGGAGGTGAGGCAGAGTGTGTCTGTTCATAACACAAGAGGTGCAGCAGTCCCTCCGGGCCTGGTCTAGAGCCTGCTGTTGTCAATGGAAGCACTTTCACTGATGTCCGTAGGTTCTGGATCAGGGATACAAGCACTGAACTGTCAGGAACATTTTCAGAAGGGCCTAAGTTGTAAGGTGCCTCGCCCCCTATGAAAAAGTGACAGGGGCATTCAGCAGCTGGAATCCGATAAAGCACACACTGGTGGGGCCACATCATTCTGGAGGTCTGGGGTAACCGTCAGTGGCTACAGCACTTCTGCATGTGCAAGGCCACTTTCATGGAACTTATTAATTTGCTGTACTTGCCCTGAAGTGCTGCGATACCAAAATGAGACCTGCTTTGGCAGTTCACAAGTGAGTAGCAATTGTTTTGTGGAAGTTTGCAATGCCTGACAGGTACCTGTCAGTGGGAAATCAATTTGAGGTGGGCAGATCTATAGTGGGAGCCATGGTGATCTAGGTAGCCAAGGCAATCAATGCCCATCTGCTTTGTGATTGTGACTCTGGGAAAGTGCAGGACATAGTGGGCAGCTTTGCTGCCATGGAGTTTCCTAACTACTGTTGGGGAGAAAGACGGAACGCACAGCCCCATCCTGGTCCCAGACCACATGGCCTCAGAGTACACAAACCGCAAGGGGTGCTTCTCCATGGTGTTGCAGGCATTGGTGGGTCACAAAGGTCATTGCACTGACATCTACATGGGATCGTAACTGAGAGGTAGCCGTGTTAGTCTTTATTCTAACAAAACAAAATAGCAGTCATGTAGCACTTTAAATACTAAGAAAACGATTTATTAGGTGATGAGCTTTCATGGGAAAAATCTGAAGAAGTGGATTTGTCCCACAAAAGCTCATCACCTAATGCATTATTCTGTTAGTCTTTAAAGTGCTACATGACTGCTGTTTTATCTAAGTGGCATGGATGAGAAAGGAGGATGATGTGCACATCTTTAGAAATTTGGGTCTGTACAGAAAGATCCATGGTGGGACTTTCTTCCCAGACTGGAAAATCAAGATTGGCCATGTGGAGATGCCTATAGTGATACTGGGAGACCCCGCTTACCTTCTGTTCTCTTAGCTCATAAAGCCCATGCACAGGCTCCCTGGACCGCAGCAAGGAGCACTTCAACTACAGGCTGAGCAAGTGCAGAATGGTGGTGGAATGTACCTTTGGCCATTTAATAGCCAGATTCAGGTGCCTTTTGACCCATTTGGAACTCTGCAAAGCCTACATCCCCTCCCTCACCCCCACCATGGTTGCAGCATGCTGTATTCTTCATAACACTTGCTAATCAAAGGGGGAAAATTTCATGCCAATCTGGGTTGCAGAGGCAGATGCCCTGGGCAGGGCTTATGCACAGCTGGACACAAGGGCAATCAGCAATCTACATGCAGAAGCAATGAAAATCAGAGTGGCTTTGAAACATTGCTGTATGAATGAGCAGACAGCCACATGAATCTGCTGCATTTAATTATTGTGTTACCACCCCCACACCCTACAATGACGTGTGCTTGACCTTTCTAGAAGCACCTCCATCTGCACCCCACACCAGGTGAACCAATAAACAACACTGTGGTTATCACAAAAACATTCTTGTTTATTTAGCAGGGTGAGGGTTACAGGATAGGAAAAAGAAGGGAATTCTGGCAATATGTGTGGAGAAATGTGAGCCTTTTGCAGTGTGGAGAAGTCCTGGAGGTGGACCACAAGACTGTCCTTGCCATCCCCCACCCACGTTCAGGGCCGCCGAGCCAGCGGGCGGGGGCGGGGGGTTGGTCAACGTCGAGGGAAGGTCAGGCAACGGGGTGAGGAGGCTGTATAACTGTGCGTTCCTTGGTGAGTGTCCCTCTGCAGTTCCAGCATGGACCACAGGATGTTGGTTAGTTCCTTGAGAGTTGTCAGTAACTCTGCAGAGTCCTTGTTCCTGCATTGGAGCACGCTTTGCCACCACTGCTAGCCTCACTTTCTGTCAGCAGTAGCTTGGGCTCACTCTCTCTGTGCCTTTTCAAGCTGCTGCAGGATGAGGTCCTGTTTGGATCTGTTCCTGCAGCGCATTACAGCAACCTTGTCTCCCTGGCTTGCACTGCCTCTTGCGGACAGTCAACATCAAAATTTAGATACAATTTTTAATTGTCACACAATGCGCTGACCCATACAATGAATGGGTTTCTGTTTGATAATCACCACAACTTTTGTTTTCCAAGGCCACTTTTGGCTACTGAAGCATGACAGGGAATCAACCTCTGCAAAACAGAAGCTATTAGTTCTCCAGACCATTCCATTGTAGAAATGGTAAGATCCTAGCAGCTAAGGGCTGGGGTGGAGGTTGAAGCAAAGCCCTGTAAAATGTAAAGCGCAGGGGAAAAAAAGAACTTTCTCGGCAGCTCCTTATAAATCCTCTGCAGGGAAAAAGCCATTTTAAGCACAAAAAGTCTGTGCTGGACATGCCAGTGTCCAGGAGCAGGGTCTGCACAGCCCAGCAGCTGCATGGTGTGGGGAAGGAGTCGAGCCCACTGGCCATATGGCAGCTGCAGGGGGCGGGGTGTCATTGGCCCTGTAAAATGTAAACCTCAGAAAAAAAATTTCTCATAAGTTCTTTGCAGCCATGTGCTTGTGGGTGGGGAGATGGGGAGCCCTCCAGCAGCATGGTGGGAGGGGAGAGGGCAAGCAGAGTCCACCAGCCGCATAGTGGAGGGAGATAGAGAGCCCACCAGCTACGTGGTGTCACAGGACAGTCCTGGGAAATTCAAATGGCCAGGGAGCAGTGCAATAATGTTAAGGGGACAAGCTTTAATGAAACTTCCTGTGCTGCTTCTAGGTTGCAAAAACAGATATCAGCCTATTAAGAATAACAGAGAGTGAAAAAGGGAACATGCTCACACTGTGTGAGCACAGGGCTGGAAAATTTGTCAGTATGGTGTGTGGTGCTATGACGCTAAATTATTTACTGGTTGTCTGGCGTGGCATGTTGTGCTATCGTGGAAGCCAGAATAAATGAGGTCTCCCCAAAAACCTCATTTTAAAAATAAAAGAGAATCTGGCGAAGACCTTTATGGAGATCTCCAGAAAGGATAAGTGCTCCATCCTAGGAATATTAACAAGCTGTTGTAAGGGGCATAGATCCACCACACCTAACCCTCAACCCGCTTGCAGCAGTTTAAAAAATATGCTCAGCAGAAGAGCCCTCTCTAGCATTGCTGGACCCCAGATCATCAGGTGCTGATGAGGGGGACTGGCTCCAGGATGAGGAAGAACTCCTGGATGGCAGGATCAGTTTACTCAGGCATCTGATGGCTGGCGGTGTCCTCCTCTTCATCAGCCTCCACCTCTTCCTCACTCTCTCTGTTCTCACCAGAGAGACGAGCAAGGTTTTCTGAGGAGTCCATGCTATCCTTGGGGAGTGAGGTTGGGTCCCGCCCAACAATCTGATGAAGCGGCTCGTAATAGTAGAATGTTTTGGGAAATATACCAGATTGCCCTTTGGATTCTTTCACCTCTGATAATTCAGCCTGAGCTCCTTGATTTTGATCCACCATTGTTGAGCATCCCTGGTGTGCCCTTTCTCCATCATACCCTTGGAAATCTTCCCATAAATGGCTGCATTTCTTTTGCTGGTTTGCAGCCTGCTCAGCACAGGTTCATCACCCCACACAGAAATGAGATCCTGGATCTCCTGATGGCTCCATGCTGTGGCTCTTTTGTGACCCTGAGAACTCTGATCAGAAATAGAACCCTGAGAACTCATGATGACTAGATGTGATCTCTCCTGAGGTGTGCCCCTGAAGTGTGCTATCCACACTGGTGAGAAAGAAAATTAATCCAAATTTCTGGGCTTCCTGTTACCTACTTCTTGCACACCCGGAGGGCAGTGGAGGTGAAAGCAGACAGAATGGACACCTGTGGAGCCTTATGGGATACCTGTGGATTACCTCTGAAGGCCAATAAATTTGATTTAAAGTAACGCTGCTTCCACACTAGCATTAAGTCAACCTTTTAAATTTGTACTTGGCATTACACTGCATCAGAATGGCAGCATGAGAAAGTCAACCTTAGCACCCCCTAAAACTGACCTAATAGTATTTGCAGTGAAGCTAAGTGCCTTAAGATCGAATTTATGCTCTAGGGTAGACATCGCCCAAAGACTGTTCATGCCTACATAGTAAAAGGCTACACAGAGGATAGAGAAAGGGGGAGAAACCAAAGGAAGGAAGTTTTCAGTGATGCTAGACATCCTAGAATAGACAGTCGATCAGTCTGACGGCATGACACATGATCTCCAAGGAATGCGTGGCATTCCTACTTACATCACAAGACTGTAGCTGTACTGTTTGTCTAGCAAAGGGAGGTTGTGCATAGGCTTTGAAGGAGTATGAGGCTTTCTGCATCCATGTTAATGAAAAACACAAATAAGTTAAATAAACTGTGATCACTGGGTTGGGTTTGGGGCGAAATGAGGCAAGCTGGTCCCAGGAAAATGAATCTTGAAACTTCAGATTCAGAAGACTCTGAGGTAGAACAAAGGGAATAATCTGGTGCATCCTACCAAAAGGTATTGGCACAGAGAACCCCACTGGAGAGATGCTACCAGGACACTGACTTTGGACATTTGCATCATGAGGAAAATCTAAGCCCCATGGGTATGATTCTGAACCCTACAGACAATGGGAGCTTTGGTACTGGTTTCCATGGACACAGGGTCAAACTCCAGGTAGGTGCAGGGCTAACCACAAATTTTACAACAGTTGTGGCTCTACAGCTGGTGATCATGGAAGGTTTGCTATTTTAGAGTTGGGAGAGTTTATTTCAGGTTAACTTTGAGGCCCATAAGGTTGACCAGCCATGACGATGAGTTCTGTGTAAATCCAGGAATTAGCTTATCAGACCAGGTCTACATGGACTGGCAGGTCTGTAGGATTAGAATCAGCATCCTTCATTTTAAATTCTGTGGGAGTAAATATGCCTTGTGTTCAAGTGCCCAAAGCTAGAAACAAAAATGTTTATAAAGGTCCTAATTATATCAAAGGGGTTGCACATCATGACGAAAAAGACAAAGAGAGGCTGTGTCCAAGGAGAGACAAGTTCATGAAGTTTCTGACATCCCATGGCAAAATAATGTCATAACGTCCGTCTGACCACAAACAAGAAGAAAAAAGTTCTAAGAAAACATTTTCATTGCTGTGAAAACTGACAATTACAAAGTCACAGCTCAAACACTGAATTTATGGCATTGCTGTTGCTTCCTTTCATCTCTTCTAGTTCAGTAATAAAGTCAATGTGTGGTCACTCACAGAGTAATTGTGGCAGGTACACAATGCCAAACGGAGATGTATCATTTGCAGCAGGGGCTGGGTTTGTGGCTGGATTTCGGGCTAACTCCTTGGCAAATTCCTCTGCTGACTCTGCTGGCACAACTTCAGAGACAGCCTCTGGGTTTGTTTTGGATTCAGGCGATTGATGGTTTGGCCTCTCTCACGTGTCTTCTTGGACACAGCTACTCTTTGTCTTTTTCTTCATGACATGCAATCCCTTTGGTACAGTTAGGACCTTCATAAACTCTTTGTTTCTAACTTTGGACACTTGAACACAAAGTATATTTACGCTAATTGCATATTTAAAGTGCACACAGTAGGGCTTTTCTTTCCCCTGAGACAGGCCTTCCAAGTGAAATTTGTCATTACTAAGAGCTCCATTGGAGGCGAGAGCACTCGGAACTGAACTCCCCCTGCAATTTGGTGGCTTTGAGTATTGACAACTTGAGGTTTCTCCAACTCCAACTCTTTTACAAAAGTCAGTTCTGCCCTAAAATACTATGTTCCCCATCCAATTGAGTGTGTCTGCCAGGGGCCTGGATTCTGCAGCACACAAAGAGGCCAGATGTACCCCATCTCACAAGCATGAACAAAAGCATTGTGGTACCACTTGGGAACAGACTCAGCACTCCCTGCAGGTGCAGGTTTTGGAGGAAGACACTGCTTTCACCTCGCTCTTTTAGGCGCTTCAGATTAGTGTGTGCAGGAAGGAGCAATGAAAGGAAGAAGTGGAGAAAAAGACACAAAGATTGTTTTCTTCCACAGCTCAAAACAGTACTATAGTAATAAAGAACTGAACTGCAACCAAGCACTACCGGCCTCTCCAGGCTGGTCCCCCACATCATCATAATTCATAAACCTTCAACAAGTCATATTTCCAATATCCACAGCTAAGTATAAGCACAGTGTTTTGTTTCCTCTCTCCCAGCCTTGTACTGTAATGAAGACAGACAAGTGGGGCCTGACAGGAGAGAGACAGGCAGGGGAGGAAGGAGCAGGAGGAGGAAAGAAAAACAGAAGAGGAATTTTGGAGAAAGCACTAAGATAGTGGCAAATCTCCCCATCTAGGCTGAAATGTTCCCCTAAACAAAATAATTATTGTTATTAACGAAAGGCCCTGACCCTGCAACATTTAAGCACCAGCTTAATTTTGTGCCCAAGGACTCTTGTTGAAGTCACTGCAGTGAGCAAAGTTAAGTGTGTGACTGAGCGTTAGAGGTTCAGGATTTATGGCCCCTTTGATGGGGTGTACAAACCCCCATGGTCCAAGAAGAGCTTAACAACAGCCCATAGGCACAATAAATCTGGCTGGGTTACACCTCAAGTAGATTTCATGCCTACTCAAGGGGCTGAATGTAGCTCCACTGGCAGTTGACTAACAAGGAAAACAGCTCTCTGGTGCTCACTCAGTGAGAGAAGCCTTGCTGGAGCCAGGGCTTTGAGCTGGTGGAGAGAAGGACAGTACAACTGCAGCAGGGCTATTGCTGTGAGTTCATTGCCAGTACATTGCCTGTTGTTGCTGGGAGAAATGGCAGCTACCTGTCCGAACCCTGTGATGGGGGTTCAGGGGTCCCCAAGCACTGCACTCCGTCCACAGGCAGGAGTGACTTGCACTCAGCAGGTAGAACAGGAAGTTTATTAGTCAACAGAGGCACAGCATTTTACAGAAGAATCAGTGCAGCAGTGAGATACAGTCCAACCCATCCTGGGGAGAGGAGCCCAAAGGGGGCCCCTCTGGGGTGTAGCTTCCCCCCTCACCAATCTGGCTGCCTTCCAACTCTCTCTCCCCGCAGCTTCAAACTGCCCCTTCTGATTCAAACCCAGCTCGGCTCCTCCATGCTCTTTGTTCAGGTCAAAAGATGTTACCTGCCAGCTTAGGTTACAGCCCCAGACGGTCATCCTTAGCTGCTGGGAGCTTCTCTGCCTGTCTCACACACATCCAGCCTGAGTCTCACATGCACTCCCCCCACTCCTTCACAGACCCCCAGCCCCAAATGGAAAGTAGGCCTGTGGCTGAACACCAGGAGGGCCAGGCCCTGGGTAGAAGAGCTGGATCCAGTGATATTTGCCTGGAACATTGATACCATAGCATTGACCCCTACTGAAGGTGGCTGACATCCCATGCACACCTGGATGGGACCTGTGGCAGGCTGAGTAGTGCTCCAGGCAGCCACATTGGGGTTCTGAGGAAGCCAAGCCTGCTCTACCCCCATAATGTCCCTGCTGTGACAGACTGCACACACAGAGTGGAATGTTCATCCAGCTATATATCCAGGATTAGAGACAGTGGGAAGGGCCAGATTTAGCAGGGGACCCTCTGGTCCAAATCCACGTTCCCAGCCAGCTGTGCAGGGATCCCTGTTTCCATGCTACTCTCAGTCGCTATAGACCAGCAAGAGCAGATTGGCATTAACTTGATTACAAAGTTGGATGGATCTCTGCATCCTGAGTGAATGTTCCTGATACCAGGATCCGTTTTGGATTCACACAAAGGTCCGTTAAAGAGAAAATTAGCATCTCTCCCATTCACCATCCCCCAAGAGTTCTCCTGCCTTCTGCAATGCCCCTGTACACCTGGCTGCCAGCCCCCACTCCGAATTCTGCCATGTTCCCAATACAAAGCATGGCCTTTGGTCTTCACCACTGAGCCACACGGCAATGTGACAATGGGAAACACAACACAAAGCAAGGAAAGAACTGTAGCCTACTGCTCGCATGGGGGATGAGAATCTCAAAGAGCAGAATTTGGAACCCCTGTGGCAACAAGCTGAAGAAAGGCACAAGTAGCTTAGAATGTAAGGTGGTCTTAAGACTAGTAATAATGCCCAAGACCCTCAGATATACTAATGCTACTAGCAGAATATAGACCGAATGGGTAAAACCATATGTTTGCAATAGCAAGATCATGGGGTGGACCCAGGACCCTGCTCCTTGGAACACCTTCCATCATGGCTCCTGTCTCACCCCCAGCAATGGCTGTAAGTCAGTCTAATACAGGTTGACTTACATATTTAGTGTGGGCATAACGTTCGTCTGCACTGGGTATTAACATGCTTGTTAGTCCAAGGGAAGCACATGAACTTATGGTCAGCCCATCCCCCCAGTTCTTAACTCCTGTCTCAGAATGGCCACCTGTGACCAGGCCCATTGATGGGCGGGAGGGGCAAAAGGGTCACTTGCCCTTGAACCAGCCTTTTAAAGGGACTTCAAAGTGCCATGGTAGTCATGCTCTGCCACTCTGCTCCGCATAAGTGGCAGGGGCGGTGGGGGAGGAGGCACAACCATCCCAGCAGCACTAAGGGCTGACTGCCCTTGGCAGCGCCCCTTGTACCTTTGGCCCCAGCCTTCCTGGGGTTGCAGAGCCACCCCCTCCCCCACATCCCTTGCCCTGGGGCCCACGATGGCTGATGGCCCTGCTGTCTGTGACTTCCACCGCTAATGGTCTGCATCAGGGTCTCTCCATTGTTTTAGTGAGAGCTAGAATCAGGCTGGAGAATTTCCATCCCAGGACACTCCACCCCCCAACTTGAAGGTCTCAGATGTCCATGCACTGGCAGTGAGGATTTGGCCCAGCGACTGGATAGATCTCAGATTCAGTGACTTGGAAGAATTTGTATAACACTAGTATTTTTTAACTGAGTGGATCTCTATGCAAAGGTCCAAATCCTCTGCTGTGCCAGACCTCTGAAAAACAGGGTTGAAAAGGGATGAACTAACAATTGCTTGCAACCCCTTTGTGCTCCCTAGGTCACTGGAATTGCTGGGTGGCATAATTCAGAGCAGCCTCACAGCTGTTCCAAAGTGCACGGGGCTAAAATGTAATGCATGTTGCTGCTGTACAGTACAGTGCATTCTGGGCCCATTCTCGGTCCGTGACGTGCCCCCTTCACAAGCCGTATATCAGGGTATAGGAGCAGAAAGTGGTACGGCACCAACTGTGCTAGTTCTATGGAATCAGAGGATTCCTCTACACTGGGGTGAGGGATCCAAAACAGCTAATGGAGGTGCCCTTCTGCCTCCTTTAAATGGACACAAGGGGCTGGAATCTGGCTCAAATGGTATCAGTGGATTAGCTCACTTTACCTTTTATTTTACCTAAAAACCTTTTTTTATTTCGCCAAATTTGTTCCGCCTTACGAAGGAAACAGCCACATTATCCGTAGAACATTTCTTGTGCTTTAAAAAGTAACTAGACATGCATGCTGTTGAATTTATGGCTGAGAAGGTAACACATAAGCACTGTTCCGGGCTTTGATAACTTAGCACTTCTCTGATGTGTGAATGAAGTCCAGCAGCCCCAGGACCATGTTAGTCTTATGGTTTTGATCTCTGTCAGTAATGAGATGCCAGCAGCCTGTACTTCAAAGCCTGAACTGATACTGATAATCTTGTAAAAGGCCCTCCAAATTTCAGTTCCCAGACTAAAATACTGGGGATTACAGAGACAAGGGAGCAGTTGATGGAAGAGGTATTGCTTGTTTGTCATTCACTCCTTTGCTTTCTTTCTAATGTTCTTTTTAATTTCCAAAGGTCATTCTGTTTCCTCCATGCCATAGCACAGAAGGCTTACCCTGTCAGACTGGCTACCCATGCACGATGAGGAAGATGAAGCATCTACAAATTCATCTTGCTTTTCTCTCCAGGATGTCTGTAAAAACGCTGCCATTTGGGGCTGAAGTGACAAATGTGGTGCAACGTAACAGTATCCAGACTACTCTGCAGGCAGAACTTGCATTACAAGCTGCACAGGCAGTAAAATATTACACTTCCATTCTTTTGAGGTTTCTTTCTTTCTTGAAATGCTTGTGGGGTGGGGAGGGAGTGTAACATGACAAGAGACCACAGGCTCTGAGAAACATGTTATAAAGGAAAATTAACATAAGTTTCATATACACAATCATGCTTTGAGTTGAAAGCTTATAATTTTCCAGGCGTGTCTGACCAGGAAACAGAACTAAAGGTTGGGGTTCTTTTTACGTTGGCTAATCCTAGACACAAAACAATAGCACGGAGTTATTATAAGCTATTTCTCAGTTGCTGTTCCAATAGGCATATCTAAATTTAACTAAGACAGTGGCTTGTTCATGGATTTAGTTCGAATGAACTGAGTTTGTGAGTTGGGATCCCTTCACAATTAGCTGTAACACCACACTGGGAATCTCTGTTGGCAGTTGTTCAATGTGTTAGGTAACCCTGATTCCAGGGAGCAACTGTTCGTTCCACTGCAACAGTGGCTTAAAGCTATGCTTGACTCCCCTCTTTACCACCTAATGCAGCCTCCTTACACCTACAGCCATCAAAACCTGTTCAAATGGAGGGGAAATATCACTGTCCCCATTTAGCAGAAGAAACTGAGGCAAAATGACTCCAAATACAAAACTAGAATCCAGCTCTGCAGACTTCCACCCTACTCTCTTTTTCTCTAGACCACGGTTGCCTCTCTTAAGCAGCATGCTCAGAAGTCTCTTCAACTCATACTATCAGTTAGAGTTATAGGAGAGGAACACCTCCTCTTTCCAGATCAACACACGACAAGTGCTGTTCACAGACCTCCACAGTACTCAGAGGTCTGAGATGAGAGTGACAGGAGCTGCTCCAGCCCACTGCTGGGTCTTTTGTTTCTACTGGTGGTGGCCACTCAGCCATGACTCAGTGCACGCAAAAAATTATTCTGCACACGTTTGGAAAAATCCAGACATGGATGGAAAAGATTAGCAGGAACGTGGCTTCATACCCTCTAAGGGTGCGTCTACACTAGCCAGCTACTTCGAAGTAGCCGGCACACCGTCGAAATAGCACACGTCGCGTCTACACGTGCCATGTGCTATTTCAACATTGAAATCGACGTTAGGAGGTGAGACTCAAAATTACTATTCCCATCCGAGGAGGGGAATAGCGCCCTACTTCGACGTTCAATGTCCTCCATGGTAGCCATCAGCTGAGAGGTTGAGAGACGCTCTGTCCAGCCCCTGCGGGGCTCTATGGTTGCCACGTGCAGCAGCCCTTAGCCCAGGGCTTCTGGCTGCTGCTGCTGCAGCTGGGGGTCCGTGCTGAGTACACAGGGTCTGCAACCAGTTGTCAGCTCTGTGGATCTCATGCTGTGCAGGGCAACTGTGTCTGGGAGGGGCCCTTTAAGAGAGCAGCTTGGGGCTTTGCTGGCCCCTTATTTCAACGGGGAGCACTTGTGTGTGTGGACACTCCACATTTCCTTCTGGGGCGGCTCCTTTCGATGTTCCCCGTCGCTACTTCAATGTGGAATGTCGACAGCACCAGCCCTGGAGGACGTGGAGGCTATTTCAATGTAGTGTGCTAGTGTAGACGTAGCCTAAGTGTTTTAAGATGTACTACAGGATATGACAAAGTCAAAATTAAAGAGACTGAAGTGTGCAATGTATGGTGGATACAGAAAACTTGGGTTGTCTTGAACAACCTAAAGAGGACAGACAATGATTTTAAGACCCAGCACATCTGATTCTGTTCCTTATAAATGAAGGAAGGATTTTTTTAAAAGTATGAAAAATTGAAGCTTGTGAGGGCAGTGGAGTAAGAACTAAATGCACCCAGTAATGACAAGAGAGAAGCAGGGCTCATCTATTCCCAGTCAGACTGCAGTCTGGCAATAGGAAAGATAGCTAGCTTACATGGGAAGTCAAGGAAGACTGATAGAAGGAAAGTTGAACTGAACAAGCAGTAAAAAATGCAGTTGAGATGCAAGAGATAATAGGACCACAGCTTGGTAAAGTCAGTGATGAATGGAGACAATTATCAGATGCCTGTGTGAGAGTCGCTGACCACATCAGTGAAAGAATAAAGTTTGAGAGAGAAAGACCAGGAGACAATTACAGCAGTGCCGGACCCACTCTAAATACTTAAATTGGATTAGTTAGGCTAATAAAATGGATTAGAGAGACAGACAGTTAGTGGAATGGGAAAGTTCAGAAAAATGCAACAACAAAATTGAAGACCATAAAACAATGGAACTAGATAGAGGCAGAAGTAACAGACGATGCAAATCAACAGAAAAAGGAAGCAGAGCAGACAATAAGAGTTAAGCAGAGGAGAAATGGGCCACAAGGCTGGGAATAAAACCCCGGAATGGAACCGAGGCAGCAGCAGGGCATTTTATCAAAGATGAGGATAATAAACTGCTTCTTACAGGGACAGAGAATGTGCAAGAGCACGGAAGGGGGATTTTTCAGAAATGGGTCACTCAAGACAATCTTCAAGAGCAATGAAAAGATCTGACAGTGACATGGTATGCCCCAAAGATGGTGCATGGTGTGGATCAACAAGATGGTCTGAGGAACTGCCACGACTGGACACAGAACCAGAGCAATGGAGATGGTTAGAACTGAAACATAATTATTAGAATCTTAGGACAGAGAAAAGAAGACGCTTTGCCAAACTGTCTTTTCATTACTGCACCAAATTTCATGAGCATGTGAGATGAAGGAAAACTGATTTACGTGCGGATTGATTTACTCAACTGCTGGACAGGCAGTAAAGTGAACAAACCTGTTAACCAAATTTCCCATTCAGGAGCCCAAGGACTGGCTTTCATAACACAGGGTGTACATGGGCCCTGTCCAGATTATCAGCACAGTTGCAAAAATGTAGTTAGTAATTTTTCATGTGCTGTAACAATAAGAAGTTACACTTGGGGAAAATCAATATGAAGAGGTTTTACCATTCCCTAGCCCATGCCAAGTGACAATGGCAAAGTTCTCCTCTCTTCCCCAGTTGGTCAACCTTCCCTATTCCCAAACCTTCTAGTTGCTTTGCCTCTCTTTAAGGAAACCCCTCAAAGCCTCTGAGGATCTTAAAGGAAGGTGGAACCTGCCTGACTGTGCTGGTCTCCAGTGATGAGCTACTAGCTGTCTGATCCTCATCTCCAGCTGACCATGTGGTCACTGGTTCTACTTTCCAGGCCATGCTTGTCTGGAGCAATCAACAAAGAGGTGTATTGGTCTCAAGCTGTTGGAAATTACCAGTTTCCATCTCTTTCTTTGAACCCTGAGACTTCATTCTCTGAGGAGCCCTGTGAGAAATATTGCACCCATGAAAAACAGATGTTGCTACATGTCCCCTACCAAACCTTCGGAGCATGGCTACCAAAGAATTCATGTTCTTTACAAACTCCAGAAGGATATTTCAGATCCTGGCTCTATAATGTTCAGCTTCTATCATTACTCCCAACCCTCAAACTGTCTCCATAGCATTAGCTTCACCAGGTATCCTCACTGTTCTCCAGACAGCTCTCCACCGCACCTATTATTGTAATTAAATTTAGAGGAAAGTAAGTTTGTCCCAGAGGAATGTTGAGGTCCATAACCTGTGATTAACCAGATACCTTAATTTCTTCTTGCCTACTTCCAAACTGTGCTGTTTCTAAACTCAGGGCCTACAGGCTTTTGTACGTGGAGGAAAAAAGAAGCAGATGCCATCAAAGCAGTTCATTGACTTGATTCATTAAAACCAGCAGCTGCCACAAAGAAACGGTTTCCTCAAGAGCCACTAGCCAAACAGCATCCTCTTTCAAGCAAACCAGATAGAAAGCTAAGATAAGCCTTTGCTTTGAATGTGTCACTCTTACACTAACTTGGCTTCCTTTTTTCAAGCATCTCTTCATGTGTGCGGCTGTGGAAGGAGACCAGGCAGGCGTTTCACAAGACAGGCCATGCAGACCATAACTCAACTGTCATCACACATTTCTCTTCTCCCAGTGTGCCCTGGCACAAGCACTTAGGAACTCAGGATTACGGATAGTGATTGAACAGAGCTTTTCTGTGCCTTCCTTGGCCTCATTTTGCAACTTAATTCCTGAGATAAGCATCAGGAGGATGGTGCACAAAGCTCACTGTGGCCATGGATGTAACATTTCCCACCTCAGCTATCCAAGTGTGAAAGCAGGACTAAATGTTCGGTTATTTGCACCAAAACTGAAAAACTGCCTCAGAACTGGTCTGATGTCAGGTGAACAATCTCTGTTTTTATCCTTCGCTGAAACTATCTAGCATTCTTACATACAAAAATAAAAAACTAAATCCCGATCACTTTTATAAAAAAAAAAAACTAATTTCCTGGACTTGCTTTGATAAAATCTACTGCCTCTTATTGCAAGACTGGTCTGGTGATCGCCTGGAATTATGAGACCTGTGTTAGGGTAACAACATATGCAATGATTATGCAGGGTCACATTTAGTTTACTGCAAAATCTAAGTATAGTAGGACAAGAAAGATAATGAATTGAGTACAGCTCCTTTTGTTTATGACAACCCCAAAGAACTGTTTGTACAACTAACGTATTTTATAACATGTAGTAAAAGAAGGCTCCATTTTTGTAGTACAGTATAGTATATTCTCTCTATGTATCTGTGTACTGCCTACTCCCATGCTGTTACAAAATAGCTGTTTGGTATTGAACTATTTTCCTGCAGAATTATAAAATGCAATTACATGTACATCACAGGTTACAGAGAGCATGGGTGGGAGCTTTTCTTTAGGCAACTTATATCACCTAGATTTTGCTGCTTTCGAGGATCTTCACATGGTAAAGCAATCTCAGCAAGACATCATTTGGCTGAAATAAATTCTTGAATGATGCGTATAGAATGGTTCCTGTCTGAGACCAGTGTATCACATCTTTAGTCAATTCAAGCAGAGGGGATTTTACTTTAGCTCACCCAGTGCAGAAGCTGCCTGTATTCCATGATTGTTTCAGTTCAAGCTTCATTTCTGGTACTTCAATGACTCCTAGGAAGGTTTCACTAATTTATTGCCCCTTTTAAGGTGACATCCTGCCACACTGATATCAATGGGAGATTTTTCCATTGACTCTAATGGGAGAGGGTTTACACCCCTTTTTGTCTGGCTACCATGTAGCTAGGAAAAATCCAAGCCTGAATTGCAAGTGGCCCATTCAAGAACTGGATTTCAGCAGTGGAATTTTAAGGGCACATTTAAAGGGGCAGATGGCCATATCCCCATAAGAGAAAAAACTGGGTGGGTCAGATTCTCCTCTCCCTTGAACCTTATTTAGTTGTTTACATCTGTGCAAAGCAAATGTCAAATCTAGCTTATCAGACTAATAGGTAACAATAGCATTCCCAAACCCCACCTTGCTCAGATGTAAAAGACTACCCAAGATGCAAACAGCAGAGAGGCAGACTCACCATCTAGACATGGGGAATTCTTCTAATATAAGTGAAAAATAGCCTACTTAGAGGAGCCACTCTGGAAGATGAGTGATTATGTGAAGCAGAAATAGAGGATGTCACTTCAGTAGGGGAGGGCAGCAGCTGTGTGTACCAGGATGCTGCTTGCTCTTGGTCCTGTTCCCCAACAGGGAGTGAGGGGAAAGTACACTGCTTGTGTGCATACATTTCATTCTTGGCTGGTCAAGGAAGGGGCAGAGGAGCACTTCACACAATCTGTGTATTTTCCCCTCACTCCCTGACAGTCAGAGAAACAAGATATATGTACAGTTGCTGCCTGTGCCTCCTGCCCCCAAATGGCACCTTTCATAGAAATCCTTGCTGTAGTTTCTCTCTTTTTCAAACATGAGCTGTGTTCAAAAGGTGTCATGACTGGAGTGATTTTCCCCCAAATTTGCTGTCCCCTTATGACATGATATATTCACATCATCCATCTTTGCAAGTATAACACCCACAGACTTGGACTGCCAACAGCAGGGAATCAAACCAACCATCATAGGGGCTAAAGCCCTGTACTCAACCCCATGAGCTAGAGACCAGCTGGCTCCCAGCCAAGGCTGTAGAGCAGAGACTTCACTCACCCTAGTATGAGGTCTCAGTGCCTCTGGGTACCACACAAGCAAAGGAAACGTGCTTGAATAATACTAGCACTTACGTCATAGTCTTCATTCCCATCCTGCTTTTAAATAATATAGAATTCTCAGACCATCCTAAATAGCATCCTCATTGTACAGTTAGGGAAATGGGAGACAGCTATTTGTTCAAGGTAAAAGAAAATTAATGTCAGCAACGGGGCATTCCTGGCCCTCAGGCATGTGATCATGACTATCACACCAGACTATCCCTCTCAGGCACTAGACTATCCCCCTCTGAGTAAAGAGGCTTAGGTTACTACACTAAGCCTCACTGAAATATTCTGAAGACACATTTTCTTTGGAGTATATCCCATGCAAATGGAATTAGAAATGCAGATTCTGGGGTCCAGCTGGAGATTCATGATGGTAACACCTAACATATTTTTGCTTCAGGCAAAAACCTTCTTTCCCTTCTGTCTGCTCTGCAGACCTCTATCACTTGGGGAACTGAGAACATATTGTGTGTAGCAGACTGAGCTACACAAAGACAAGAGAGGAGAAAACTGCCCAAAAATCTTCATTTTAACCCAAGAGCACTTGAATTTCATATGTGGCTGAAATCAGGCCTTTATAAGCTTTTTCAGGAGCAGATATATTAACCCTGAAAAAAATATATTAATTTGGAACATTTTTCTACTCTCTGGGAGACTTGGGGTACCTGGATCACAGTGTCAGCATGCAGATCTTGCTTCCTGATCATACATGCTGCCTCACGACATTTGTCCAAAATGCTGTAGGTTTCAAGAAGTGCAACAGTATCTTCCCTGCCTCAACTACACACAGGTCCATGATTGGTAGCTTCAGTTGGTTCTGTGGCATTTAAAGGACACCTCTTCTATTACAAAACAAAAATAACTTAGCATTTCTGCCTTTTAGAACCAGTTAGATGCTTTGGTCACGGATCCTCTGGAATCTGTTTACCCTGTGTCCTAAGCAATCCAGTTTGACATACTAACAAAATAATTTATTAGGTGATGAGCTTTCGTGGGACATACCCACTTCTTCAGATCATAGCCATAGCAGAACAGCTGTCCCACGAAAGCTCATCACCTAATAAATTATTCTGTTAGTCTTTAAAGTGCTACTGGACTGCTCTTTTGTTTTGATAGTGTATAAACTAGCATGGCTATCTCTCTGTTGCTATTTTACATACATTTCTGGGTTCTGTTTGTTTGTTTTTTGCAACACACGCACACATATACACACGAAACAAAACAAAAGCCAAACTACTGCCACTTTATTAGAAACAGTGAACTGTTGCTATATGAGTGAGAAAGCAAGTAAATGTGAGCCAGAGCTGCATTATTGATCACTTCCTGTGATAACACTAAAAATAAACTAGGCTTCACTTAAGTGAGAGCAATAGCATTCGGTCAATAAACGTGGCATTTGAGAATGTGCTGAGGGCATATACATGTATCTGTCACACTCTAATTATTTCTTGCCCTGGGATGGGTTCACTTGTGAGGACCCTGCCAAACAGAAGAAGGTCATGTTATACAAACATATTTTACCACTCTGTCACTTTTCAAGATGTTTTCTTAATAGTGTTAAAAGTATCCATGAATAACGTTTGGGGTTCTACCTGGATTCTAAATGGAATACATTTGGAAACTTAATCCTAGTGAAACCAATAGCAAAGCCTCCCCAGAAGGGTCTGGCATAACAAATCTGCACTTTTGTATCTCATACAGAGAATGCATCCACGATGAACTCTTGTATTGTGACTGATTTGTGAAGCCATCCCTGGTAAACCAGGGCAGATCTCAGAAACCAAAATAAGAAAGATTAAGAATGCCAGATGAACTAAAGACAGAAGTAATTTTCCCTCGGAGACTCGCATTTCTAAAAGAATGGAGATGTTTGTCGAAGGAAATTATTTTGAAATCTGAATTCTACTGCTCTAAAGATCAGCCCAGGAAGGAAAGTCAGAGCTACCCTAAGTTCAAAGCCTTAAAAGCTGTTTTCTCCTTACAAATAAGATGAGCCCTTAGTTCTTCTTCCTGTGCTGGAAGAAATGAGAGAATGCCTAGCTCCATGATGGAGATATGGCTCAGTAACATCATAAGTAAGAAACAGGACAGACTCCATTCTAAGGTCAATATTGACACCAATTTTTTTGCCAGTTCTGGGAAGGGGAAATAACTCCTTGCCAAAGGAAATGTATGCAGTTGGTCTTTGACCATGGGTAGGTTCATGGCAACATTAAAGGTAATTAGAAAAAGCCATTTTTGAATTTTATGTTTTAGATAAAAGAACTGTTCTTCACTTTTTGAAAATTGTTTTATTTCTCGGCCTGCTCATAGTTAGAGCTGCTTGGTACATTAACCCCCAAATGAGACTCAGACCATTTGCCTTGTTTTACCTTTCCATATTCCCCAGGTTATTGAATTATTATTGCACCACGATTAATATAATGCACATTCCCTGGCAGCGTTTACGAGCTCTGCAGGTCCTATCATACAGCTGTAGTCCTGCCACACCCTGGTTCTTCCTGAGCTCCTCATCAGGCTGGATGAGAAGAGGCCTTGTGTAGCAGCTTCAGCCTGGTCTTGAGTAATACAACCCTCCACCCTCTAGTTTGAGACATTTTTGTGATACGAGAGCTGGGGACATCCTGACAAAAGGAAAAACCATAGTCGGGCTCACTGACTGAGAGCAGGGTGGAGAGGGACACAGGAGGCAGCTGTCCCAGGGTCTAGTGATTCAAAAGGGCTCAGGACTCCGACCACTGCTGCTGCCACAGTAGCAGTGGTACTGGCCAAAACTGCAGGGCCTTAAAATCACAGCTGGCAGCATTAACCACTGGGCTGGGGAGGGCATGGTGCACTCCAGGCAGCACTGAAGGCTGGTTGCCCTCAGCCCCGCCCCCTCTGGTACACCGCCTCCCGGAGCACGGAGTTGGCCCCCCAACTTCACCCAACAGCTCACAGTGGCTGTTGGCTCCTTTTAGCATAGTGTTATAATTCCTATGTGCAATAGGAAAGGGTGGACATAGATGAGAGTGAGAGTTAAGGCTAGTGTAGCAGTTTTAACACTGAATGGCCTTAGTTTCAAACAATTGTATTTTTTGGTAACTAGATTTCTGTTTCTACACTGAATTTGGTTGGGATTGTTCTGAAGAAAAGGGGATGTGGGGCAAAATAAACACTCATTTTGTGAGGACAGGATTTAGAGGAAGAGGTTCTGAAATATTCATTACTCCTGACAAGTTGGGCTACTATGTGACTACCTGTGGGTTTTTGCATCAACAGGTGCCCATTTGTACCAATATATGTTTTTGAAGGGGTAACATGGGTGCCTATCTTTGACTGTTCCTCTTATACTATGGCCGTGTCTACACTTGCATTCCTCTTCTGAAAGAGGAATGTAAGTGTAGGCACAGCCATAGATTTTATCTATTGCATGTTAGGTGAATTTTGCCTTCTTATAATCTACAGAGAAGTTATATTAGCACTTTCAGTTAGACTACAGTTTCTAAATGGTACATCAGTCTTTATTTTTGCTGAAGCTAATTATTAAAAGAGCATTTTTGCTTATTAATACTGTTAGTCCCTAGAGTTCTTTAATGGTTTATATTCAAACAGGGATAGTTAAATAGCGACATCTAAGCTGCAGCTACACTGGCGAGGGGCTATGGTAATGTGGCACTTTGGAATATGCTAATGAGGTGCTGCCAGGAATATGCAGTGTCTCATTAGCATAATGGTGGCCGCGCATGTTTTGAAACTGCTGGTTTTGAAATGCACCCCACCTGTGTAACGGGAGACCTTTCGAAATGACCCCCCGGATTGCGAAAGCCCCTTCTTCCCAAAACTAAATGGGAAGAAGGGGCTTCCAAAATCAGGGGCCTGTTTAGAAAGGCCCAAGGCTACACGGGTAGCATGCATTTTGAAAATGGCAGTTTTGAAGCACATGAGGCCACCCTTATGCTAACGAGGTGCTGCATATTCATGGCAATGCCTCATTAGCATATTCCAAAGTGCCACATTACCAGAACCCCTACAAAAGGAGGGGCTAGTGTGGCCACAGCCCTACAGTATTAGGCTACAGCTACAAAGCAAAGTTATTCCAAAATAAGAGCAGTTATTTCAAAATAATTGTGCTCTCATCAACACTACACACGTTATTTTGAAATAAATAGTGGGTGCATTTGTCAAAATCTGTAAACTTCATGGCAGGAGGAATAGTGCCTATTTCAAAATAGTTATTTTGAAATAATTGCTGTTGCAGGCTGTGGCTAAGTTACCCACACCCCTTTCAGAAGGGGCATGTAAATTACAGCTGTTCAAAAATGCAAATGAGGCACTGATATGACTATTGAAAGTGCTATTTCAAACTAAAAATAGCTGTGTAGCTGGGGTTCCTTCAAAAGAGTTCCCTGATTTCGAAAGTCCCCTTCTTCCCAAATTTCTTCCCAATTTTGTGAAGAAGGGTGCTTTCAAATTCAGGGCACCCTTTCAAAGGAATTCCAGCTACATGGCAATTTTCAGTTAGAAATCCACCCGTTCCACAGGCCTGGTGACTGCCATTATGCAAATAAGGTGCTGAATATTCATATCAGTGCCTCATTTGCATTTTCGAAGGGCTGTTATTTACACGCCCCTTTTGAAAGAGAGGGCCAAGATGTCAGATAGCACTCGTTTCAAAATAAGTATTTTGAAATAAGCACTGTAGCTACGTCTACACTACCGAGATCTTTTGAAAGATCTCTTCCAAAGATGATCTTTCGAAAGAGTGTGTCCGCACACAAAAAAGTGGATCAAAAGAGTGATATACTCTTTCAAAAAAGAGCATCCACACAGCCCCCACTCTTTCTAAAGATCGGGCTGAAGATTGAAAAATCAAGCTCCATGAGGACTGCTCTTTGGAAAAAAACAGCCCCAAGGAGTTGTCTACACATGTTTTCTTTCAAAAGAAGCTTTGGAGCTCTAAAGAGGATGGAGAGAAACTGTTCTCAGTGGTATCAGATGTCAGAACAAGGAGCAATGGTCTGAAGTTATAGAAGGAGAGGAGTAGGCTGGATATTAGGAAGAACTACTTCACCAGGAGGGTGGTGAAGCACTGGAATGTGTTGCCTACAGAGGTGGTGGAATCTCCATCCCTAAAGGATTTTAAGTCCTGGATTGACAAGATCCCGGCTAGGATGACTTAGCTGATCCTGCTTGAAGCAGGGGGATGGACTAAATGACCTCCTGTGGTCCCTTCCAGCCCTGTGATCCTATGAAAGGTGGTGCTTTTCCTGAAATGGGAAAGGAAGAGTGATTTTGAAAGGAACACCAAATTCTTTCGACTTACTTTTGAAACAACACTTTTAGTGTGTAGACTTTGCTGGATCTTTCGAAAGAGCCCCCTTCTTTTGAAAAATCTTTCGAAAGAACTTTAGTGTAGATGCAGCCTGTGTATATAGACACTGCATTCTGAAACAGCTAAGTGCAATAGACATTTGTACCTCTGCAGACCAGATTCTGAGGTATAAACTCACAATTAAATTAACAACCTGTATAGCTCCATGAGCAGGTCAGAGGGCTCTATAGAGGGAAGCTTTTAGAGAGGAAAAATTGCCAAAGGGCAGATAGATGGCATAAGAAAGGGGTGAGTTGTGCTTAGCACAAGAAAACTGGAGAGCACTACGTTCTATGGTATGTGTACATGATTAATATCCTAAATTAGACATTTTCCATTTCACTCTCTAAGAGCGAGCTTTGGATTTTTTGTCCACAGCTAACTTCCACAAAAAGGGACAGACGTTGCTACACTTATTCCTGCTTGTTCTATAGAATGGGCTTTAGCAATTAAGTAAGGTGCTGCTCAACTGCTCACTTGCCACTGATAGGCTACAAAAGTCCCAGAGTGCTACCCATATTCATTTCCTTCAATTAGTCTATGTCCTCACCAGAAAAAGCATATCCTACTATATCAAACTCCACAGCATTTTGTCACTGTGTGTGAGCATCTTGCTAAATGAGCCAAAAGAAGTTACTACAGCTTGTTGCAGAAGGTAAGATGGTGGCACCACATTCCTGGGCTGCTTTGTATTGGATTGTATACAAGGGTTATGTAAAATCTACTCTTCAAAAAGCACTGTACTTGTGGCTTTCATGGGACTGGAGACAACCTGAACCTGTCATTGTGTGGGGAAGTAAGCAACCTGATATAAAAGATCTCATGTTATTGCTTTTATAGTTTACTGGTTCTGTTTGTTTGTTTGTTTGTTTGTTTGTTTTAAAGGATCAAAATTGCATGCTAAGTTTTTTTCAATGCAATGATGAGGATGCAGCCTGAATGTAAGGGTCACTGGACCAGATTTGTGGAGTCAGTGATGGAGATTATAATTTTGTATGTTACCAGAACTAGACTACTACAGAAAAATATAAGAGACATGTTATGTTGTAACGGTTTACATCAGTCATTTTCAACCTGTGGTCCATAGAGGCCCAGTGGTCCACGAATTATATCAAAGGGGTCCAAGAAAGATTGTCATCACCACAGAACTGTGATTTTAAACTTGTGGTCCATTGACTCTTGAGAGTCAACAGATCATGTCTAAGATTTCCAAAGGGATCCACACCTCCATTTGAAATTATATAAGGGACATTAAATAAAAAAAGTTGAAAATCATGGGTATGTATGGTCTATACGCCAGGCTTGAGAGTGACAAAATAAGCAGCATGGCAAGAGATGTTTGAAATTACAGCCTGAGAAAACAAGACCATAATATTGTCCAAGGCTATAGCGTTCTCCAGAGAGGTGAGTAAATAATGCTGGGATTTCCACATTGCTTTATGATGTTTTCCTCATATCTGGAAATACCTGTTTAATATACCATGGTTAATGCTGTTAAACAGATATTTCCTCCAGCACACCAGAGGTGAATCAATGGTTTCCTGGGGATCCTGCTTCAAATTCTGCTTAGAGCAGAAGTTAAAGTATGGTGGTGGTCTGGGCCGGGGCCCAAGTATTGCTGCATATTCTTCCTCCGAAGGAACTCAGGGATACATATTATATCTCTAAGGTGGTATCAGTACAGTTGCCACTTGGAACCACATGAAACTTGTCTGCTTTGGAGTTACTATATAAACTCTAAACTCAGTCCAGATGTGTCTCCAAAGACTTACCTGGGCACAGATATGAAGAATGTAAGCTAATTTATGACTTGTGTCTAAATGCTATAAGGCTTGAAAAACAGGAAGAACCTGGATGTTTGAGTTTAGTTGGATTCCTGATGCCATCCTTTTTAAACCTCAAACATCTCTTTTCTTACCTGCAGTTTCAAGAGCGATCACATATGACAGTCAACTTTTGGAGTAGAGTTGGGTGTTAAGAGCTGTGGTCACATTGGCTTATGTGATATTAACAATGGGTCATGCCAGTTCTGCATGGTACATAGTGTGTGAGCTTTGCATAGACTGTGGGGCATGTATTGTGAATATATATTATTGTGTATAGTGAATATATATATATAAAAATAAAATGGAAGACACACATCTCCTAGAGCTGGAAGGGACCTCAGGAGGTCATCTAGTCCAGTCCTCTATCCTCTTAGCAGGACCAAGCACCATCCCTGACATCTATTTGCCCCAATCCCTAAAAGGCCTCCTCAAGGACTGAGCTCCTAACCCTGGGTTTAGTAGGCAAATGGACAAGCCACTGAACTATCCCTGCCCCCTATTGTAAAAGGAATTACTATCATTTGACATCAGACTTTTGGTTAGTTGGTTTACACTGATTATTTGCTGAGTGTGGAGAGAGAGAGAAAAAGAGAGAGAGAATTTATGCTTTAAATAGTTGAACAAGGCTAAACCAGTCAAAGGCTCCAAAGCCAAAAAGCTTTTCAAGGGTTAATCTGTCTCTGAAGATAGTAACTCTCATGCTTAAAAGTTCCAGCATACTGTTCAATTAAACCCTTTATATTATTTAACACCAGTCAGCTCTTATCCCTGAAAAAGGAAAGCTGCATTAAACAATACGGAGAACATTTTCAAAAGCCCCTTAGTAATTTAGGAGCCTAAATCTTATCTTTCAAAACCACCTGAGTCCAGGTGCTTCACAGCCATTGGCATTTGGGAGATGTCGCTCAGCATGAGGATCTAGGCCCTACAGATGAACAGGGGTCTGAAACACAAGAGCTGCCAGGAGTTACCATAATAGTTCTTCTAAACAATTATTTTTCTGGCTTTGGATGAAAGCACCAAACCTTCAGTGGTCAGTTTTTAACACTAAGTTGACATTTTTCACACAAAAAAATGCATTTTGCTGGAAGCCCAACTTTCCAGCCAAAAACCAGTTTAGATGTAAAATTTTCAACCACCCCTAATTATGAGCAAAGTACATTTCACTTAAGTTCACATTCGCTAAATGAAATCTGGGCTCAGTCAAAGTGTGTTCAGAAGCTTGGCAGCCAGCCATGTTGTTCCCTGTTCCCCACACAGCTCCACAGGAAACTAGGAAGACACTATGGAGAGGAGTGAAAGCAGCAAACCAAGAGCTCATTGAAACTGAAGTGCAAGAGTATCGGAATGGAGGAGGCCTGTGTTTGCAGAGCTGGAGATAAGACAAGTAACAAAGACTTTTAGTTTCTACCAGGAACTGTAATAAATTTACTTCTTTGAGATAGGATAGCTAAGTCAACAGAATTTAACCTAGTTGCATCTACAATGGGGGTTCAGTTTTCTAACTACTTGGGACAGGGCATGAAATTTTTCAAAGTCCTGAGTGATTAGCTAGGGTGACCAATGTCTTAAGGGTAGACGAGGCCTGATACTTTTGATAAGTGTGCAGAGAGACTCATGGCTTGCCTACATGGGAGCACCCAGTCAAGTTAAAGTGAAGCAACTAAAGATATGAAATCAATGCATGTAAATAGAGAGTTTTAAACCTCATGTGGTTGCTGTCACTCAGGAGTAGCCCACGTAGCTTATTCCTGTATGAGCACATCCACACGGCTTCAATGAGCTTTCATCTATGTGCACAGACTTCACACTTTTCATTGATTCACCTTTGCTTTCCCCTTTGCGTTGTGCAGGCATGGCCTCGGAGACACTTGCATGCAATGTCAGCAAACTCTGGAGCCACTAAGGCCTGAGTCAATATACAGAATCATCTATGGATTGTTCCAAATACAAAGAGGTCTGCCTGGATACATTTAGTGGATATGCCCTCCTTGTCTATATGCTGCACTTTTGCAGTCCTGAGGCATGTACTCAAATGAAGTGCGCATTATAAAATTTTACTTTGTGCTGTATTGATATCTAAATGCTTGAAATATTTTGTCTTTTTTTTTTTGAGCCTTGTTCGGACCATGCTGCATTTTATTGAGTAGCATGTTTAATTTTATGAGTTCATCAGAAGTATTCTAATGTAAATAGTTTTTGAAAAAGATACTGATAATTAAACTGCAAAATTACAAGCTCTTTTTTAAAAGCACCCTCATACCATGTTTAAATACCCCAGCATTAGTAAGCTTGGAAACCTCTTAGAACTAAGTATGACTTTTTAAATAACTCACATTGTTCAACTTTAGTTACCAAATTCCACTCTGACATTTAGTACTTAAAGAGTATAGAGAATCCAGACTCTCTTATCAGCTTTCAGACAAGGGCACCAAATGTCATATTAGGCTTCCTTTGGCTTGTAGCCACAAGCTACACATAGTATTTAAGATAGTATATGGTTAAGTGCTCACAGTATTAAGGTAATCTAGAAACAAAGTATATTGCCATTAGCAATACTGGTGCTGACTTTTCATATTCTACAGTTTTAGATTGGTCTTTGTCAATATTTTTGGGGCAAGAGAAAGCTTGCTGCCAAAAATTTCTTCACAGGATACAAGAGATACATTTCAAATGAGTATTCTAATATCTAGGGGCTTCCATTTTCAAACAGTATGTATGTTGCTTATTTAATTAAATATGTAACTTAATTTTTTCTAAATGCCACAGTTTTTAATTCAGAAATCAGAATATGGAAAATATAATGAAAGGTGCATCAAAAAGAAGATCTTTGTATTTAAATCACAATAATTATTCTAGCATAATTTATTTGTACATACTTTAAAAATATTAATTGGAGGTCTAAATTCACTGCATCTTGCTAGAAAACTGGGAAAGGAAGATGACAAAATTATCAAACCAGTTCAATTTTTTTGTGCATTCATAAAAGTCAAAAATATAGGCATTAAATATGTCAGAGACTGATTAGCTGCTAAAAGAAAATAGATAAATATGCCCAAAAAGACACTGGGGATAGAAGTTACAAAAAGTCTTTGTCAAAATAAATTATTCATATTTAACTCTAATGCCTTGGATTAGAGTAAATCTGAAAAAAAATATATTTAAAGATTCTGCTTAAATCACAAACCATAAGACAAAAATGAACATGGATCATTATTTCTATACCATAAACAATAAACAACTCTCAACAAATTCAAAACTTCTAAAAGACTCACATATTTTATGCTCCAGTTCATATTTGTGACACTAAGAACATCCTTATGCCAGAGAGCCGGGGATGTCCTTTTATCTAGGGGTGAGTTTCAACCAGCCTGACCAATTCAGAGTACATGAATTCACTCTTATTATAATCTGTATCCAAAGAGTATGAGGTAGTATGTCACTGGAAAATTAATATCTCACTGATCAGTAATATTCCTTGACTGCTTTTTTCTTTTGATAGTATATAGACTAACAGGCTCCCTCTCTGTAGATATATGTATCATAAATCCACAGAGGATTATACAGATATGCTGGAACTGAGATCAAAATGTGTTCAAATGACCCATTGAGGGAGTAAGTAAACAGGTATTCCAGAGAAAGAATGTGGTTCCTGCTTGAACGTGCCTCCCATGTAAATTGAGCAAGGTGTGACCAAAGACAAGGAAAAGCACATTGGCATGCCAGGCAAACAAAGCCATCAGGAGAACTCCTGGTGGGGAAATTGATCACTTAAGAATCTCAACAGGGGATGGAGTCTGCAGCTCCAGAAAACCATCCTGTCTCTTGAAGCAGGCTCAGTGACCTCTGAGAGACTTTTACTGGACTATAAAGAGAGGGTGAGAACCCCTAAATTATACTTCAGCTAAATTAACCTTGGACTCTGTGGAGATCCTGACTGACTAGTCAGCTAGTCAGACATTGCTGGAAAGACAGACTGATGAGGAAACATCCTTGAACCTGATTTCACACAGGATTTTATGTCAATTATGGACAGGACAAGACATTAAAAATTGTGTTAGCCAGTCATGGTCAACACTGGGCTGCTCTTTGCCATTAATCACAACCAGCTAATGGTTTTAATCTACAGTAGCCATGTATCTAGAGACTAATGAGTGGGTTCGAAAGATGCTAATGAGGCACTTCAATGAATATGCTGCACCTCATTAGCATAATGACGGCCACGGTGATTCAAAAGTGCGGCTTTCGAATGGCACGCCGCCCAAGCCAGCCCGTGGAGATGGGCACCTTTCAAAAGGACCCCCCAGTTTTTGAAAGCCCATTCGTCCTAGACAAGAGGCTTCTCTAGGAAGAAGGGGCTTTCGAAAACTGGGGAGGTCCTTTCGAAAGGTCCCCATCTCCACTTGCGGCACACCATTTAAAAGCTGCACTTTTGAATCGCCATGGCTGCCATTATACTAATGAGGTGCTTCATATTCATGGCAGTGCTCATTAGCATCTTTTGAATCTGCTCATTAACATGCCCCTTCCGAAAGGAAGGGGCTCGTGTAGACACAGCTTAGGTGATGAAGAGGTCAAAACAACAAAGCAATCATGTAGCACTTTAAAGACTAACAAAATAAATTATTAGGTGATGAGCTTTCATGGGGCAGACCTACCTCCTTACTTCTGGAGACAGAGGTGTTTAAGACCATGTTAATTCATTTAATAATACATTTAAGTAATACATTTAATACTACATTTTCAAACAATACCCATTTCCCCAGTCTAAACAAATTCCAAAAGAGAGCATTACAGTGCATCTTGGCGCCAGGTGAGTGCATTGGCTCATTACTGACTAAGAGGCAAAAGTGACACCAGCTGAACCAACACTACCAATACTCACAGCATCATCCTGATTGATTTTGTCCCTGGGTGAAGTAGTTCCACGCCGATGTTGTCTATTACTCAGAAATGCTGGGTTGGGGAAAACTGAACACTGACATTTTCGTTTTTCCCAAGCTTTTAGTTGTTTACAATTCAAGATAATTGCAGCAATTTTACTTGCAATACTTGGAACCAACAACTTGCACACAATTATTTCAAATAGTGGCACTTTACAACCAAAAATGTAATACATGGTTACAATAACACACTGCACGCTGCCACGATTTAGTTGCAACTTGTTGGCAGTATACTGCTAGATTTAACTTACAATTTTCTATTTATATGTCTGGAAAATAGAACTAATCCCATCAAATGTTAGAGATTAATGATAGCAAAATAGTGCGTTGTAGTCTGCTTCCCTCCCACACTAAAGGTGCATCTACACCTTAAAGATAAATTCAAATTTCAAGGCTTTAGGTCAATATTAAAACTTGACTGTCTTCACATGTAATACTGTTAACTTGATTTATTGAGCCATAATGCTGATTACAGAATATTGATATTACAGGATGGATATAGCATATATTTCAAATTTAAAATCTTGAATTAAGGCTAGTGTGGAAGCACCGTGTCTTTAATTTGAATTTGTGAGCTTCCAGAAGTGTCCTGTATGTATCCCACAAAGCTACTCAGTGACCCTCCAAGTATGGCCACTTCATTGTGCACTGCTCTCAGGTGTTCAGGAAGAAGGTCAAAGTAAGCCAGCAAAGTTTGGATTGAATTTGAGTTAAAATTTGAATTGGAATTTAGCAGCCCAGCCCTGCAAATAAGAGGGGTGTCCATTATGAAAAATCCCTTTGCCCATCACATCACAGCACATCGGTAGCCATCACACCACATTGGAAGCGGTTATTGGTAGCTCTGTACTGCAGTCATGATCACCCAGGGCAGTGGTCTGACTAGCACTTCTCTGGCTCGCAAGAGAGCCCCAGCTTGAACCTACCAAGAGATTCTGGATCTCATTGCCATTTGGGGAGACCAACTGGTAGTGAAGAGACTTCAAGCGGCCAAGAGAAACGCGGCCATCTATTATCAGATGGCACATGAGATGATCACCTGAGGTTACTCCCAGAACTCTGTGCAGTGCCAGGTGAAAGTTAAAGAACTCCATCAGATCTAACAAAAAGTCTGGGAAGCCAACCAGCAGTCGGGGTGGCTCCACAGACCTGCCACTATTATCAACAGCTCCACATGCTTATGGGGAGTGACCCCACCAGAGAGCCTAGACTCAGTTACAACACCTGAGGAAGCCCTGGCATGGAGTTCAGGGTGAGCCCAGAGGAGCAGCATGGCCCAGAGGAAGAGGGCAATGGAGAGGAGAAAAGGCGAAACAAGCCGGAGACAGGGGAAGTTGTTCCAGACAGCTCAGAGCTCTTCACCATAAACCTGGAACTAGGCCCCTCCACAGCAATCCCCTCCATGCTGGGACCACCCACGGCAGTCTCCTCCATGATGGTCTTCTCCACGCTGGTCCCTAGCCCTCTGGAGCAAATGGTTCAGGTGAGTCTTTACTCTGCATGCGAGAAGCGGGTTGGGGGGTGGGTATAGCTATAGGGTCATGTATGGGTACAGGTTTTCTATCTGTGGTTCTCCGTTTTGGAGAGCTCCTTGAAGGCCTCATCCAGGCATTCTTGTATTTTTTCCATGAGATTTTTGGGCAGGCCTGACTTGTTGCAGCTTTCACAGTAGCCCACCTTGCCACACCAGGCAACCAGATAGCGATCTGGTGTCATGGCCCCACACAGCACTTTAGCAATTTTTCCAGGCTTTTGGTCACACAGCAGGAGTAGCTGTTCTCTCTCCATAGCTGCGTCTACACGTGCACGCTACTTCGAAGTAGCGGCACCAACTTCGAAATAGCGCCCATCGCGTCTACATGCATCGGGCGCTATTTCGAAGTTAACTTCGACGTTAGGCGGCGAGACGTCGAAGTTGCTAACCTCATGAGGAGATAGGAATAGCGCCCTACTTCGACGTTCAACGTCGAAGTAGGGACCGTGTAGACGATCCACGTCCCGCAACGTCGAAATTGCTGGGTCCTCCATGGAGGCCATCAGCTGGGGGGTTGAGAGATGCTCTCTCTCCAGCCCCTGCGGGGCTCTATGGTCACCGTGGGCAGCAGCCCTTAGCCCAGGGCTTCTGGCTGCTTCTGCGGCAGCTGGGGATCTATGCTGCAGGCACAGGGTCTGCAACCAGTTGTCAGCTCTGTGTATCTTGTGTTGTTTAGTGCAACTGTGTCTGGGAGGGGCCCTTTAAGGGAGCGGCTGGCTGTTGAGTCCGCCCTGTGACCCTGTCTGCAGCTGTGCCTGGCATCCCTATTTCGATGTGTGCTACTTTGACGTGTAGACGTTCCCTCGCTGCGCCTATTTCGATGTTGGGCTGAGCAACGTTGAAGTTGAACATCGACGTTGCCGGCCCTGGAGGACGTGTAGACGTTATTCATCGAAATAGACTATTTCGATGTCGCAACATCGAAATAAGCTATTTCGATGTTGGCTGCACGTGTAGACGTAGCCCATATCTGTTACTGTTAGGAGGGTGATGTCTTCTTTGGCAACCTGAAGAAGCACAGGAATTCACGTCTGGTTTTATTTTTTTTAACATGCTTCCTCCTCCTTTACATTGTCCTGCAGCAGCCGGTGGGTGCTCCACTCCCCACCACACAATGCAGTATGCTGGCTCTGGGGGGCTTCCCCACATGACCCTTTCCAGCCGGCATTTCTCTTCATTTTTCATGACCACCCGCCACACCACACTGCTGCTGGATTCTGCTCGGTGTTTCCCTTCCTAATCCCCCTTCCCCTGGCGTTTCCTTGGATTTTGCAGGACTCCCAGGTGCCACACAGCTGCTGGGCAGTTCCCCTCCCATGTCCCTTACCAAGCACCATTTGTTTTCAGCTCTCAGAAATCCCCCTGCGCCACTTAACCCTCTCCTACCCCTGCAAAATAAAATCATTCCTTTGAGCTGGGTGTGATTTTTTTGTCCTGCAGGAATGGAGGAGGGGAACACAAATCAACATGAGTGGGTCAGGGGAGGGTGAGTGCCACTGAAGGCACAGGTGGGCAGTGAAACTCTTGTCCACAGCAGACACACGGCTGAGGGAACTGGGCAGGGTGAAGAGACTGAGTGCTGCTGAAGGCACAGCTGAGCAGTGAAACTCCCGTCTGCAGCAGACACACGGCTGAGGAGGGGTGCAGGGGGGCCCTGAAGGCACAGCACATTCTATTTACTGCAACTTAACCCCCTCCCACCAAGTAAGACCGTTCATTCATTACGGCACAGTTGATTTATTGGCATTGTGGCAGAGACATACATAGGTACCATGTGTGTTACAGATTAGTCATAAAGCCGTTTTTTAAAGCATCCCTTATTTCCGCAGCCTGAGCTTGGCTACTGGTGCCAGTGTAGATGGCTGTGAATAAGCCCTGCCTATTGCCTCTGCTTCAGAATTCCAGATGGAGGGGAAAGTCTCCCACCTTGATTCACATATGTTATGCAAAATAGCCCACGCTGTAATAACAGTGGGCATTAGCTTCAGAAACATCCAAATGGGTCAATAAACATCTGAACCTCCCTTTCAAATGTCCAAAGGCACATTCCACGATCATTCTGCACCTGCACAGTCTGTGATTAAAGTTTTCCTTGCTGGGGTCCTGGGCTCCTGTGTAGGGTTTCATCAGGCAAGGAAACAGATGGTGAGCAGGGTCGCCCCATATAACAATGGGCATCTCCATGTCACCATTCTTGATGTTCTGATCAGAAATAAAAGTCCCATCCAGGAGCTTTTGGTACAGTCTCAAATTTTGGAATATGCATGTGTCGTGAACCCTCCCTGACCAGCCAATGCTGACGTCAGTAAAACGACCTCTGTGATCTACGAACCCCTGCATGACCATGGAGAAGTACCCCTTTCGATTAATATAGTCCAATGCCAGGTGGGCCGGGGCCAGGATGGGGATGTGCATGCCATCTATTGCCGCATCACAGTTAGGAAAGCCATAGGCAGCAAAGCCATCTACGATAGCCTGTACATCTCCTAGGGCCACAGTCGTCTTGAGGAGACACTGACAGATTGCATGGGCCACCTTCATCACCATGCACCCCACTGTAGATCTGCCCACCCCGAACTGATTTGCCACTGCAAAATATATAAAATATGCAAAAGAAACGAAGAAACTCATATGGGGAGAGTAAATATATATTTACATCACTCTGTTTTATTACATGCATAGTAACTGTCAGGGGTTGCAAACTTCCACAGTGCAAATGCCACTTGCTTCTATACCATTAAAGCCTCCCTTGTTTTTGTGTTGCTGTGCTTCAGGGCAGGCGCCAGCACATCACAAAATTTCATAAAGGTGGACTTGCGCATGCCAAAGTTCTGCACCCACTGCTGGTCACCCCAGGACTCCAAAACAATGTGATCCCACCAGAGTGTGATGGTCTCTCAAGTCTAAAACTGCTGCTCCACTGTCAGCAATGAAGTCATGGCTGCCACCAGCCCTGAGTTCATGGACCACAGTTCGCACAACTCCTGTTCCAAACCACCATCTTCGTCATCAGCAGCAGCAGCAACAGCAGGAGCAGCACCACCAGTAGGATAGCCAAGCATCACTGAGCTTTGGAATTGAAGGACAAATTACACAACAGCTCCTGTGGTTGCTAAAATGATCTGTGCTATGAGTTGGAGTGTTCGCGGATCCATATTTGCGCTGGAATGCTGCAGCAGGAAATGGTGCAATCTCTAGTTCTTTTTTCACGCGGTTATTGATGCAGTGCATTCTGGGATAGAGCTTGGAATTCTGGGATTCCAACATGAAACACCCACAAGCAACCAGGGCTAAGGCATTGTGGGATAGGTACTCACAATGCAATGCTCATGGTCGAACTTGCACAGGGCAGTGGGGATGTAGAGATTCAACACGGAGAAAAGGTGAGTCGAATTTCAAGAAGCTTTGTGGACAATTTATTCAAATTCACAATATCAAGATCAAGTATTCGAATTTATTATATATTGATTTATCTCATAGTGTAGATGCAGCCAAAGACTCAGGGGCCTATCTAGCTCTCTCTAACTGAAATGCTAACTACTATAGATGGAATCTTTTGTTTTGAGATGCTACACAACAAGGTTACCTTCTTGTAGGTCACCTAAAACTTGTGTAAGAAAGAAGATAACTGTTCTGTATATTTATAGGATCAAATTTGTTAAAGAAGTATGCATGTATTAAAACAGACTGATGTAAGTATATATTTACTCTCCCCATATGGGTTTCTTAATTTCTTTTGTATATTTTGACATGCACAAGAAAGATGTCTAATTCAATTTTTCCTTTCAGTATTAGATTATTCTGCCATTGTCTATTCCATTACTTTTCCTACAAATTTGAAAGGAATACTGATTTTAATTCTGTTTGTCAGTCACTGCCTCTCTGTAATTACAGTGTACATCATTGTTTTCTGTGGATTTAGGGCTTTCTGCTAAAATGTTCTCATAGGCTGATCTTTGTATATAAGTGTGTATACAAATAAAGCCTGGAACATTTCATGCAACAAAGGAAAACTTTTCTAGCATACATGTGAATCTCAAAATAAAAGTCAATTTATTATATATTCTAAGAGCTAAAATTTAAAATTGAGGTCTAGGCGCTTAGATCATAGAATCATAGAATCATAGGGCTGGAAGAGACCTCAGCAGATCATCAAGTGAAGCCTCCCAGGCTTGCAAAATTAACTAATGTTGCACTTATAACTATACACAAAGTAATTAATTTTACAACCCCAGTACACTGGAAGTCAAACTCTTTTGTTACTTCTGTGCTTATACCCAGAAAGTTAAGACCTCAGATTAAACTTCCTTGATGTATTGGATTATTTTAGTTCACATGTTTTAAACTACTGTATTTCTATGTAGTTATATCAAGCAAAGAAACTGCCATTATAATGACCATGGAGTAATTTTTCAGTATTAATGGTTATATCTAGGCAAACTGTGGTAAAATATGAATGTTTTTACAAATACTGTATTGCTGTTTGATTCAGCCATGTTCATGGTCATTTTTGTTGTCTTTTCTATTTATAGCTGTGTGAATATGTTTTGCTCACAGAGATGATTGGGAAAGTCTGTCCTTCATGACAAAACCTGCATGTGTTAATAATCTGAATAAAAATCTCAATCAGGTTTCCCTTCCTGGTACGGCGATGTCATAATCCTACTACTCCTCCATTGAGCATAGAGTCTTCTAGGGTAGAGAAGACCTTCATTTCCAATGTAAAGAGTGTGCAGAACATTTTTAATCAAAACTTTCAGGCCTTCTTTGTACATCATCAAGAAGTAAAAAAGGCAGTGATCCCCATAAACTGTCCACTTGTTCTCAGGAGAGATTCAAATGACGCCCTTCTGATCAGCAGAGGGCCTACAGCTAATTTTCTTTCTACTTGGGGGGGTGGGGCACATAAAATTTATTCTGCACATGGATGGAAAAAATCCAAACATGGATGGAAAAGATTAGAGGGAACATTGGCAACTCCCTCTCCTTTTTATAAGCAGATCACAATTTAAGGTCAAAGCAGTGACAGCACAAAACAGCTACAGTTGCACTAGAGCGATCTGTCGACAGAAATCACTTTCAGAAGAGATTTCTTGACAAAATGTCTGCAACAGGGTGCGGCCACACACAAAAGCCGATCAGAAGAGCGCGCTGCTCTGTCAATAGGCTGCTCGGCTGCTCTCTCAACAAAGCAGGCACCTGGAGGCACAGCAGACGTGGCTGCCTATTGTTCTGGATGCCCTGTCTCTCGAGAGAATGCACCCTAGTGCATCCACACAGCTTTTTTGTTGACAGAATCAGGCAATGGCAGTGTTATGATTCTTGACTAAGAAGCAGACTACTGCCAGCAAAAGTGCTGAGTTTTGTTGACTAACTGTCAACAAAACGCATTTTGCGTGTGGCTGTTCCACCAGTCTTGTTGACAAAACCAGGGTTTTGTTGGCAAAACTTGCTAGTGTAACCATAGCCAACATGTGTTCAAAAACGTGCCTGTTTTTGTCAGTCAGACACATATAAATAGCAATTAATCTTATGGTCCATAACAGAAATATTTTGGTTCAAAAAATCACAAATACACAAAGGAAGTAAACTTTAGGATTTGTAGTATATAGGAAAAAAATTATACTCTCTGGAAAAATCTAGAAAAACTCACTGAAAGAATTCTACTCATTCTTCTTTTGCTATTTCTTATCCAATGATTTTTGACAAGATTTATTCCTACTAATGTGAGAACTCATTTCCACAGGGGCCTTGTTCAAACATTTGTAGACAACAAGGTTACCCTATATAAATATGTTTTCTCAAGTGAAATAAGTAAACCATACTGTAATCGAACAGCTAGAATTCATACACTTACAATCAGAGTATCATACTCAAAGGGCATTTTCTGATCATAAAAACTCTTCTGTGGATCCCAAAAATCATTAAAAATGGCTTCTTAACAAATAGGGAAGAGTCTCTGTCTGGACACAGCAGAAGAAAGATCTTGCTTAATAAGCCAATTTACTTTAAAAAAACAAACTATCCTGTTTTAGCCTTTAGAAATATTAAGTCTTTGGCTAGAAGCAGCACAATGAGGCTATAGCCAAGTTTAGGTAGCAGGGACATATAAGTGAAATGAATTGTTGCCGTGATCACTCGTCATTTGCACAAGCATGGCCATTGCCATAGGACTGGGAGTTCTGTCCCACTGAACTCCAAGACATACAGGTTTTGGGGTTCTTCTTGTCCTACACACCCTCTCCCAATGTTTGTTGTTACTTTTCTCCTTGCCTGTTTTTCCCTTCCCTAGATCCTAGCCAGTGCAGCTGGTTTTAACACTTACGTGTTTCTGGTTGCTCTGTGTACTAAGAACTGTCTAGTTGGAGAAATAATTCAAAATGGTAGACAGACCCTGTACAAAATGAGCCTTTTCATTGAGGATAAATTAATGAGGTGGTGGAGCTAATGCAGAATGATACAATTTATTAGAGAGAATACTGTGACCCTGTTCTGGCCTGTGACTGGTATTCAGAGGAAATCCCAGCTAATGTAGGATCAAAGGTCACAAATCCCAAATTATAAGTCAATAAGCCTACGTCTACACTTAGGAAAAACTTCAAGATGGCCATGCTAATAACCAAATCGGAGAATACTAATGAGGCGCTGAAAAGAATATTTAGCGTCTCATTAGCGTGTTGCCAGCCACAGCACTTCTACATGGGGGTCCTTTTCAAAAGGACCCCACAAACATGGCCATTTCGAAGTTTTTCCTAAGTGTAGACACAGCCTAAGATTCAAAACTCTCACTTATTCCAACAAAGCGAGAATTTCACCTCATGTTTTTTTGTTTGTTTTTTGTTGGTTTTGCCTTTATTTTTTAAAATCTGGGTTTATGTACTTAGTTAACATTTCCTATTCCTTATTTATCTAGTAATTGCATTCAAAATGTCGGTTGTGGAAGATTAATCATAGTTCCTAAACCTACTAGTTAAGTATTAAACATTCAATTAATTATTAAATATTTATTTAATTATACTAGATAAACCAATCATTTTCAATGAAAGGTTGGAAATGAATAACTAATACTGGATTTAATAATTATTTATACTTATTTCCCCTTACCTCTAATCTTATTTCTCTAACTCCAGGAGTTAATTGACCACAGCACAATCAATGCATTGTGGTAGGCCATTAAAAAGTCACCATCGTCTGCCAACAGTTACCCAAAAGTAGTGTCTGAGCTTCTGCAGTTATTCCCTGTGCTTATATTAGGAAGTAATTGTGTTAACTAAATGGCCATATCTGCTGAGAAAAAGTTGATTTATAATGGCACCCAATATTTACCCAGTTTGATTACTTACTTTGTACTGACGACATTGACCTCGGCTATAATACCTGAGAAGCCACATTTCATTCACAATGGTGTAGCTATATGTGTGGGCAGAGCTGTGGAAGTTATATTTAAATTAGATTGGCTGGAGAACAAGACAAAGAATTCATGTAGGCTGAATTTCACGGTATGTTTAAAAGAAATTATTCAAAAATATTTATGTGTGTTGTCTCAGGTGGATAGAGATGAGCTATTAAGTAATAATCATGATTTCATTAACAAATTTCAATACATCTACCAATTAAAATATTTAAAATTTTTCCTTTGGTTTGCCCAGCTTTAGTTGAGACTCTTTCTTTTGATTGTGAAGGTAAAGGAGAATAGATTAAGTCTAGCAGGCAGCTTAAGCTCAAAGCCAGGAAGCAGAATGTGTTAATATAAAATAGCTGCTTAAAGAAATTAAATGGCCCAGTCTTCAGTGTACAAATGTCTAAGCTGCTGCACTGATGTTTGTTTTAGTAACCGTATATTTTAACGTACATGGAATATTCTTGCCTTTATCTGTTGATAAGTAGTCATTGCAACCTCATCACTAATGGTACAATCAGTCGTTACTAAACCCAAGCCAGAAAGCATCTCTGTGACAAGAAAATCAACATAATGCAAGTTTGGTATAAAAAAATTCCCTTCCCAGCACCATTGTCAATCATATACTGTACGGTGAGGATCCTCTGTTTTTTTGAGCCAGACATTGAGGCTTTGTTTCTTTAATTCAGTACAGTGTACAGATTTGCTAGAGGAAATCCTAGCATCAGCACAAAAGGAAGCAAAGCCTGCTTTCAATTAAAGAATTACGGAGACTTTTGGCTAGTTAAGAACAATGTGAGATTGGGATCTTTTCAGCTAGATCCCCAGTTCTAGCCAGACCAGCTGGCTGCAGCTGAGAATGGAGGCAAAAGTGACCTTAAGCCTGGGAGCTGCCCTTAGATACATCTGCCTGTGGCCCAATGGGTTTGCCCTGGCCTCCTTTCCCACAGCATGGCCCATTATGCAGAGCCAGAGGACCCTCCACTAGGTACATTTGCGAGGTGTTCAGCTGCTTTTCACCACCATTATTTAGCAAATCAGACATTGTAAGCAAGGCCATCCCAGGCAGATGCAGAGTACACAGCTGTGTAGGGCACCACTGAAGTTGGGGCATCAGTGTGTCCCAAATTATATACTGCCCTACACTGCGTATGCCTGGCAACAGGCTGACTGAAGCAGTGCAATCCCCATGTCCTCCAGCCCCTGCTCCACCCCTTGGCCCAGGGGCCACAATTCCCCAGCTCCTCAGCCCCACTGTTCCATTTCCCATCTCAAAAAGACCAATCCCATGGCCCCCAGCTCCTCTACCTCCCCCACATTTTCTGGCCTCCTGCCCTGCCTCCTGGCCCCAGAAGCCCAATCCACTGGCTTCCATCTGCTGTCTGCCCCCTGGTCCCCCACTCCACCACCAACCCCCAGCTACCCCAATACCCGGCAGCACTGGTGGGCTGCACCGCTCTCCCTTCTGCCTGTTCCCCCACCAGAACTCCCTCTCTCCTGCTCCAACAGCCCTGTGCACAGCCCCCACTGCAGAGCTGCTCTCCTGCTCCCTTGTGGGGGATTGGAGGGATGCAGGTGCTCGGGCTGCACAGGACACCAAAAGTTATCAGAACAGGCCTGATAACAAGGCAAAGGATATGGTCTGTTGGAGCGGATTCATGCTAGGTCACCAGAGAAATTCAAATGGAGACAGTTCATAAAGACAATATCTGCGATGAAGTCCCAGGTATATGAAACACAGTGTAACATCCCCTCATCATGCAACTAAATTGGATCTTATGTAATGGCAATATCTCCCATTTCTGCTGCAAGAAGTGGGTAGACCCATAGTGTCTGAATTAGTCACATTGCAAGAGATGGATGTTAAAGGTTAAATCCAGACTAAAACAAAGTATACTCTTGTGAATCCATGTGACTGGCTGCCTCAGTACTATGGCAATTAATACCCATATGATACTTTCAATGAAAACACAAAGAAAAAACCGAGAAAGCACTGCAAGGGAAGTATTGCTCGCAACACAGCATTTTTGAAAATATTGGTAATGTAAAAGGCACAATCAGCTGTTCCCACCATGCATCCTGAAGCAGCAACAACTAACAGTCATGAACCCAGGCCATTTCCATCAGTCATGTCACAGAACACCCAGAAAACACTTGTGACTAGGAACAAGCCTCACCTTTTAGCTCTTCCCATGGAGAAGGGCAAACATCAAGAAGACGGTAGATTCCTTTTGCATCAGCACCCAGATATGGACCCTGATCAAAAAGCTATTTGTTCCACTTGAGTTAAGATACTGGACTGGAAATCTCAGTGTAACAGCCCCTGGAGAGAAAGTGATTTTCAGTATTTTCTGTGGCATAAAAATCTCTAAAATAGCACTTTTCTATTTCACATTCAGTGCCAAGTCAAATCAGGAAATGGTTTACAGAAAGGCATCAGCAATAAAGGCTGTAATATGCCATCAGGTTGTAAGTCTAACATCTATATTAGGAAAAGATTTATGGATAGCTGAAGGATACATTTGATAATGTTCTACTAAACAAGTGTGAAGCAGCATAGATTTGTAAAACATAAATTATGCCTTTTTTAACTTTTTTAGCATAATAAAGAAGCGCTGTAGACAGAGGGGAAGCAACTGCTTTAAATATATGTGGGTCTTCTCCAAACTATTGACAAGTTTTCATGATGCATAATGTCTCCAAATATAAGTAACAAATTAGTAGAATGTATAAAAATTGTAGTTAGAAATCGAAGTTACAAAATAAAAAGTATAACCGTCTTTCATCCAGTCTCCACTGGATTCTAATGCTAGCCATTCATGCTTGGCCTTGTATCTCTTCATGAATTCTGATGATGCTCATAGATAAAACTAGAAAAGCAAACCACACAATGATCTTGATTAGATTATTTTTTTCAGCTAAGCTATTTCCTAGTTGCCAAGCCTGCCCTGTGGTGTCTCTTATATCCCAAAGGGGAAGGTTTCTCCTACAGTTACTGGGCTTCCTGCCTTACCTTCAGCCAAAAAGTAATACTAGTCAGTAAGTCTGAAACGAACTAAAAGGTTTTTAAAGAATGAACGAACATGAATATACAGTATACTGATAAAGCTTGTCCTCTAATGAAGCTTTTACAAATATTTCCACAGCACTTGAAACCCTGCTAGCATCTAATTTTTTCCAGTTAGTCCAATAAAAGAAACATGACTATGTAGATAAAACTTGTGCACAGTGCTGGATTTTAAAGCTTAATGAATGTGGCTTTTTCTAAGAGAGAAAAAACTAAAACATCATCTTTCATTCAGTCTAACAGTCACACAAATGGATTGCTGCTCTGAAGGCTGGAAAAACAGCATGCAATTGTTCATCAAAGTCTTCTCAGCCAATGGGGTTACAGACATTACTTTAAAAATTACGCCCTTGCTTTCTGAATAAAAAGGAGCTGTGTGTGTGTGTTGTCTATATGTACAAGTCCATGTATATGTATGAGCACACAAATAGATGGGCACGTGCTGCGTATGTGAGATCTAGATGTATTTATCAAGATTAAACAGCATTTACTCAAGCAATGTACTTCATAAGATATTGTTGACATTCAGACAACACAAGGACCCATGTACCAATTAAGACTTGTGCACTGGAACTCTGGGCAAAACAGCTTCCCCAGGATGCTTGCACGTTTCCCTGATCTCCAGAAGGACACAGGAGAATTCACATTACCACTGACCCAGTCAGCCACCCAGCTGGTGTGGAGGGGCTGTGACACTATCTCAGCACATAAGCTGAAAGAGCTGCCAGAGAGAGGCAGCCCTGTGTCTTGGCATTAGTTTGAAGGAAATGCATCTAACCTCATGACTTATTCCACATCCATCAACACAAGCTTTATGGGGGCCGAACAGATCTGGCCCTCATTGAAGATTCACCCAGGAAGACTGTGAGAATGGCACACGTCAGGGTTCTGCCACCAACCCAGCTTTCACAGCGTTGCTGCTGATCTGTGGAGAAGTGGCTGCACAGAATTATTTCCTACCATCTTCAGGAGATATGTGAAAGAAATCAGACCATACTAATGCACTCAATTTTACTACTTTAAGATGGATCGTTTAGGAAAGCTGTACACCACTTGGTCCCTTAGTGAATTACTCATTCTGTCACCACTTCTGTGCAAAGGCTGACATTTCTAAGATTCCAAAAGTCAGCATGCATAGTGGGATTCCTGTGAAATTCAGTGTGCCAGAAGAGGGTGCAGAACAGGGCTCCTGGGCCAGTGTGGGGATTCTGTGAGCAAGGGATTCTATATACATAAACCCTGGAAAAAAATAGCCATTTGCCAAAAAGGTCTAGGCAGGATTAGTTTGGGGCAGTGCTAGAAATTAAACTATTGATGAGTTGTGGGTCAAAATGATCACAAAGGGTCAGGTTTTACCCAAGGTTGCACACCACACATGTTAACTGCTTCACTTGTGTGGCTATGCAGCCTGGAAGAACTACAGTGGGCACGTGCGCCAAAAGAGGGGAAAAGGTGTGAGAGGCTTTCTCTGCAGCCATTTGATGCTTTCTTGGATAGCTCCAAGGTATGTGCAGATGCCATTGACGCTGGTGTCCACCCCACAAGTGACATTTCTAATCTGAGCTTCTGTGCACCTGTGCAATCAAGATTTAATAACTCACACTGCTTTCTAAAAGTTCTCTCTGCTGTGACACACCATGCTTTCATTTATGGGGAAGGTTCCTGTGAACACAAAGGAACAGTCAGCAGCCTGTCTAACCGGCAGTCTTATTACACCAGATGTAGACAAGCTGGACGAAGAGAACTCTGGGGGAGGCAGAGGGAAACAGAGCCAGCTGTTGCTGTCCACCCCACAGTTGTTGCAAGGTACAAGTTCTTCCCTTCCATTTACAACCCTTTCAGTCTCACCCTCCAGAGCCCATCTACCTCTGTCAAAGGAGAAATGGGGGTGGGGGGCTGAGGGAAAATAGTTTCCTCGCTGTACAAAACACTGTATACTCCTTCATGTTCCATGCAGCTCCAAGGGCTGGAGCAGGGACGCGCCACCATCTGTGCAGTGCTAAGGCCTTGCTGCTCCAAGCCCCGCTGCTTCCACCCAAGGCCACAAACCATGGAGGGGTGTGGAGCTGAGCCCCCCAAACACATCTTGGGCCCCAACCCCTGCAGACCTTGGGCCCACACACACACATAGCGGAGTAGCTTAGTTGGAAGGTAGATAGGCCATGGACCCTGTGTGATCTTTCCAGCAGGATCTTATAAAGCATTTGAGTACTTTGTGACAGTCACTGGAATTCAGAGCTACTTACAGCATTTGCTTTTAGAAATGGCGTTTCGGGGAATTCGAAGTGCAAGGAGAAGCTGTCTCGAACATTCAGGAAAAGACACAGACTCCCACCATACGGGATAGCAAAGAAGAGGAGATGGATGAGACTGGCTTCGAGGTGAAGGACATCGAGCTGGACATGTCCCAGGTGAACATGTCCTGGGCGAAGGCTGTCCAGGTGCTGAAGAACAACAGTAACAATATCGTAAATGCCATTATGGAATTGATGATATTGCTATCAGCACAGAGGAACCTTTTGATTTTTCAGAGAAAAATAAAATGCAGCTAAATTTAACATTTGTACTATTTCTATTGGTAAGTGTAGTGAGTCAGTATGGCCTCCTGCTGACTCAGAGGCAGAGGAGGCTGCGCAGAGGCCCCGGTGGGCGGGCCCGAGGCTAGAACACCAGAGGCCTGCCCCTCAGAGGGCGGGGCCCAGGGCTAGAAAGGCCAAGGGCAGGGCTCGGGACCCATTAAAGCCTGGGCCTCCGGGCAGGGAGGAGGAGCCTGCACAAGCTCCCCGGCACCAAGGGCAGAGGGCCTGTTGCCGCCCGGCCGGGCCAGAGGAGCAAGCCCCCAGCGGCCCCAAACAACCCCGGGTCCAGATGCCCCAGGGGGACTACCTGGACTTCCCAGACCTGCCAGGACCCTCACGCCAGCGGAGACCCCCCGCCTTGGAAGAAGCCCCAGGAGCGGCCTGCCCCAGAGTCCTGGCGGACCGCTGCAGCCCCCAGGCCCAGGATCGCCTTGGGCCCACCATGCTACCGCCGCCAGACTATCCCAATGACATCAACATGAGCGACTGGCCGGAGCCCCCGAAAGTGGACAATTTGGAGGAGACCGACCCCGCGGGACCCCCTGACCAGATGGACTGGGACCTTCCCCCGGTGGAGGTAGAGGTAGGAAGTGGCCCGGGGAACGACGCTCCCGAACCCATGGCATTGTGTTGCGGCCTGGATCCCCACTGCCGTGGTCATGTGTGAGCGACCCCCAGGGCCCCGGGCTGGGTCGCAGTGGAGTGGGAGGGCCTGCGACCCCCTACCCCCTCCTTGACAGGGCCAGCCTGCGCTGGGCCTGTGCTAACCTCCTTGTGCTGGTGCCCCGCCCCAAACTGAGGGCTAGGGCCTGTGCTCGGATCCGTGTGCTGCTGCCCTGCCCTGAACTGGGGGCTGGGCCTGTAGTGAGTTGCAATTGTGAACTGCTGCCCCGCCCTGCTAGAGAGACTGGGACTTTTCAGTTTGGAAAAGAGGCGATTGAGGGGCGATATGATAGAGGTATATAAAATCATGAATGGTGTGGAGAAAGTGAATATAGAAAATTATTTACCTTTTCCCATAATACAAGAACTAGGGGACACCAAATGAAATTGATGGGTAGTAGGTTCAAAACTAATAAAAGGAAATTTTTCTTCACACAGCGCACAGTCAACCTGTTGAACTCCTTGCCCGAGGAGGCTGTGAAGGCCAGGACTCTATGGCTACGTCTACACGTGAAGCCTACATCGAAGTAGCTTATTTCGATGTTGCGACATCGAAATAGCCTATTTCGATGAATAGCGTCTACACGTCCTCCAGGGCCGGAAACATCGATGTTCAACTTCGACGTTGCTCAGCCCAACATCGAAATACGCGCAGCGAGGGAACGTCTACACGTCAAAGTAGCACACATCAAAATAGGGATGCCAGGCACAGCTGCAGACAGGGTCAACGGGCGGACTAGTGCTTCCGGGGCAACAGCTAGCCGCTCCCTTAAAGGGCCCCTCCCACATACACTCAGCCTGCACAGCACGCGGTCTGAGGAGCCATATAGGCACACAGACCCCGGGCGCCGCAGTCATGGACCCCCAGCAGCAGCAGCAGCAGCAGCAGCAGCAGCTAGAGGTCCACCCAGCCCTCCCGGCAGGAGCAGGGCTTGCCCTGGCCCATGCCATGTGGGAGGCAGCTGAGTACCTCCTTGCCCCAGGGGAGGAGATGCCCCCAGGGCAGCAGGGCTCAACCCCTACCCCTGCAGCACCCTGCTCCACCCCCCACCTCACACGCCGGTGGCTGTGGAGCTACGCCACCAGCACCGACTGGTGGGAGCGGCTGGTGCTTGGGGAGTGGGATGACGACCACTGGCTCAGGAACTTCAGGATGAGCCGGCAGACATTCCTGGAGCTGTGCCAGTGGCTCACCCCCGCACTCAGGCACTGGGACACTGCCATGCGGCGTGCCCTCCCTGTGGAGAAACGGGTCGGCATCGCTGTCTGGAAGCTGGCCACTCCGGACAGCTACCGATCCGTGGGGCAGCAGTTTGGTGTCGGAAAGACCACCGTCGGGGCTGTCTTCATGGAGGTAAGAGAACCCACAGGGGGAGGCCAGGGCAGGGCAGGGGGGCCAGAGCAGGGAAGGGGGGCCAGAGCAGGGCAGGGGGGCCAGGGCAGGGGGGCCAGGGCAGGGCAGGGCAGAGCAGGGCAGGGCAGGCCAGGGCAGGGGGGCCAGGGCAGGGCAGGGCCACGCACACCCTGCTCACCCCTCACTGGGGCTGTCCCATGTGCTTTCTCTGCAGGTCGTGCGTGCAATCAACGCCATGCTCCTGCACAGGCTCGTGAGGCTGGGGGACCCACATGCCACTGTCACCGCCTTTGCCACCCTGGGCTTCCCCAACTGCTTCGGGGCTCTGGATGGGACTCACATCCCCATCCGCGCCCCGCATCACAGTGGAGGACGATACCTCAATCGGAAGGGCTACCATTCTGTCGTCCTGCAGGCCTTGGTGGACAGCCGGGGACGTTTCCAGGACATTTACGTGGGCTGGCCTGGCAGCACCCATGACGCCCGGGTTTTTTGGAACTCGGGCCTGTGCCGCCGGCTGGAGGCGGGGACCTACATCCCCCAGCGGGAGATCCCTCTGGGGGACACCACCATGCCCTTCTGCGTCATCGCAGATGCGGCATACCCCCTCCGGCTGTGGCTTATGCACCCCTATAGGGGCCACCTCTCCGCTAGCCAGGAACGCTTCAACGAGCGCCTGAACCGTGCACGCCAGGTGGTGGAGCGCTCATTTGGCCGCTTCAAGGGATGCTGGCGATGTCTCCTGACCCGCCTGGATGCGGGCCCCAACAATATCCCCCAGATTGTGGGTGCCTGCTGTGCCCTGCACAACCTCGTGGAGAGCAAGGGGGAGACCTTTCTGCAGGGCTGGGCCGCGGAGGCCAGCAGGGCACACGTGCAGCCACCTGCTGCCCCCAGTCGGCAGGTGGACCCCGAGGGGACCCGGGTCCGGGAGGCCCTGCGGGCCTACTTCGACCAACAGTCCGCGGGGTGAACTCTGCCCAGGCCCCCTACTGCCCACCCCTTCGTCCCCCACACTCCTGCCCCAACGCCCACACCATGGAGCACCCCCCCGCCCCCCCCGCCACTTGTCCTGGACAAATGACAGCACGAACTTGTGGGTGAACGTAAATTTTTTTTTCTGGCCGAACCTTTTTTTGGGGTGTAAATAAATATGTGAAGCACAAACAGAAAACTAAGTACAAACGTTCATCCAAAGAAATATGTACACAAATAAAACAAACCAAAGAAACAACTGTGTGGCATACATAATAAAAAGAAAACCAGGGAGGAGAAAGGGGAGAACTATTTACATGGGGGGGACGGGGCAAAAGGGGGCACCAAAAAAAGAGGGTCCAACTATATACAACAAGGCGGGGGCCACGTCCCGGGCCCCTCGCCCCTAGAGCCCCGCACTGGGCATGCCCGTCCGGGAGCCCCGCCGCGCCTGCAGTCTGGTCCGCGGCTGGGTGGGAGCGGGCTGGACCGGAAGGTATCGGTGCCGGCGAGTCTCAGGTGGCTCCAGGGGTCCCTCGGCGCTGCTCGCGGGTGGGTGGTGGGGCGAAGACGGCCGGGCCGGCAACGGCCGGAGCAGCTGGTGGTGGGGCTGCAGGAGTGGGCAGGGCGGGCGATGGCTCGGCCGGCGCGGCATGGGGGGCCAGGTAGTCCACCAGCCGGTTAAATGTCTGCATATAGGCCCCCCATGCCTCCTGGCGCCAGGCCAGCACCCGCTTCTGCAGCTGGAGGTGCTGCTCCGATACCTCCAGCTGCCGGCGGAGGATGGCCAGCAGCTGGGGGTCCGTCGCCGTCGCCGGTAGTAGGCGCGGGGTCCGCCGTCTAGCTCTCCGCGGGGCCGGTCATTCCTCGGCCGAGGGGCTGCCCTGGAGCGATGGTCCCGGAGGGCTGTCTGGGACAACTGAGGCCTCGCCAGCGCTCTCTTCCGGTCCTTCTGATGGTGCAGGTGCAGGTGCAGGACACAGGAGACGAGAGGGGAAAGAAGAATGGAGACAGGCGTTAGTGTGGGCCCCGAGCCGTGGCCTCTGTCCCCCCCGCCCTGTGCTGCAGGTTCCCCATCCCCGTCCCCGGGAGATGCTGCTGTGATGGATGGGGTTCAGGGGTCCCCCTGCCCTGCAGCCCATCCCCTGGTGGGAGCGACTCTCACTTCACCCCGCAGGGTCTGAGAGCAGGAGAGCTTTCTTAGGCCACAGATGGCCACTTTCTGCCAGGAGTGACAGCACCAGCTGTCGGAAGACACAGTCCTTCCAACCCGTCGTGGGGAGAAGACCCCAAGGGGGGCCCCTCTGGGATGCAGCTTTCCCCCTCCTCAGGCTGGCTGCCTACCAGCTCTCCCTTCCCGTAGCCTCTACCTGTGGCCCCCGCCCTCGCCCCCCAATTCCAAGCCAGCTCGGCTCCTCCCTCCTGTTGGTTCAGGGCAGAGGTGTCACCTGCCAGCTGTAGCACCAGGATCCTCCTTTGGCCCTGGGAGCTCTTCGGCTCTTGTGGCTCATATGTAGCCTGAGTCTCCCTTTGGCACTCCCCCCACTCCATCACATGCTGCTGCTGCTGCGGGGTGTCCCACCCCCTCCGCCCGGGGGCCCCTCGAGGTTCCGCTCCCCCCTGGCCCGGGGATGGGGCATGGCACTGTCATGCAGGGTGCGGGGGGGGCAGGGGCTGATGGCTGCAATGCTGTGAGGGCCATGGCCCTGGTGTCCTTGGGTCCATGGCCATGTGAGCGTGTGGGGGGCCCTGGACACATCTCTGTTACCCCCGCCCCTCCAGCCCCGGGGTGTCCACCAGAGAGGGGTACCTACCTGTAGGTCCGCTCCCACGGTCCGGAGATCCCTGGGGGTCGGAGGCCCTGCTGCTGCTCCGGGATGGCAGGAGGAGGATTTGCAGGCTGGATTCTGCAGAGGAGGAGCCCCCCCCCCCTCCTCCTCCTGCCGCGATGTCCCGGGGATGGCCTCCGGGGGGGGCCCCCGGGGTGCAGGGCTTGCCTCCGGGGCGGACTCCGGCTGGAGGGCCTGCTGGGGCTCGTCAGCCGAGGTGTCAAGGGTGGCCGGAGGGGAGGAGGTGTGCCGGGAGCCCAGGATGTCCCTGAGCTCCCTGTAAAAGGGGCAAGTGACGGGGGCGGCCCCAGATCGGCTGGCCGCATCCCGGGCCCGGGCATAACCCTGCCGCAGCTCCTTCACCTTACTCCTCACATGATCCGGAGTGCGGGCAGGGTGACCCCGGGCAGCCAGGCCATCGGCCAGCTGAGCGAACGCATCCGCGTTCCGCCTCTTGCTCCCCATTACCTGGAGCACCTCCTCCTCGCTCCAGAGCCCCAGCAGGTCCCACAGCTCGGCCTCCGTCCAGGAGGGGCCCCGCTGCCGCTTCCCAGACTGGGTGGCCCTCTGGCTGGGCTGGCTGCCCTGGCTCCCCTTGGGGGGGGTCCCCTGGGGGCGCTGGGGGGGCTGCTGGCTCGCCATTGCCGCTGGCTGGGTGGCTGATGGCTGTGCAGGCTGCCCGCGTGTGCAGGCTGCAGCCTGCACGTTGCCTCAGCTTCCTGCAGAGTCAGGGCGGGGGAGGGGACCTTTAAGGGGCCGCTCCACGCAGCCACCAGTGAGCTGAGGGGCTGGAGAGAGCGTCTCTCAACCCCCCAGCTGATGGCCGCCATGGAGGACCCGGCAATTTTGACGTTGCGGGACGCGGATCGTCTACACTGTCCCTACTTCGACGTTGAACGTCGAAGTAGGGCGCTATTCCTATCTCCTCATGGGGTTAGCGACTTCGACGTCTTGCCGTCTAACGTCGAAGTTAACTTCGAAATAGCGCCCGACGCATGTAGCCGCGACGGGCGCTATTTCGAAGTTAGTGACGCTACTTCGAAGTAGTGTGCACGTGTAGACACAGCTTATTAGGGTTTAAAAAAGAGCTTGATAAATTTTTGCAGGTTAGGTCCATAAATGGCTATTAGCCAGGGATAAAGTATGGTGCCCTAGCCTTCAGAACAAGGGCAGGAGATGGATGGCAGGAGATAAATCACTTGATCATTGTCTTCTGTTCTCCTTCTCTGGGGCACCTGGCATTGGCCACTGTCGGCAGATGGGATGCTGGGCTGGATGGACCTTTGGTCTGACCCAGTATGGCCATTCTTATGTTCTTATTCTTATGTTCTTATGGACTGTGGTACAACGGTGAACTGCTGCCCCGCCCTGAACTGAGGGTTGGGCCGGGATTGTGTTACAACTGTGAACTGCTGCCCACCCTGAACTGAGGGCTGGGCCTGTACTGTGTGGCAATTGTGAACTGCTGCCCCGCCCTAGACTGAGGGCTGGGCCTGTATTGTAGTACACTGGTGAACTGCTGCCCCGCCCCGAACTGAGGGCTGGGCCTGCATTGTATTGCAACGGTGTTATAACCCTTTTTTGATTGCCGCCCCGCCCTAGGCCAAGGGCTGGGCATCCCAGGACGCTTACAGTAAGTAAAAGTTGTGACTTATTGTCAGTGAAAAAAAAACCACACAAAAATAGTGACATCCATTGAAGCAAGGGTTACCTGGGAGATTATGTTTTTATATCACACAAGATAATTTGACACACCTAGGGATTACTTTCCTCTCACTGATACTAGTCATACATTAATGTCACTGTGATGGGCCTGATTGTTTCCTGGGGCAAATCAAAAGTAAATCCACTGACATTAGTAGAAACTTATTTGAGTAAAACCAGGCTCAAAGAGTTACTCTTAATTTGTAGCAGGCTCTACTTTTGCTTTATAGTTGAAAAAGTTCTGAAATATTTTGCAACTTTCTATTCCTTCAGCATTTTTGAGGGTGCCAAAAGGGTGGGAATTACAGCAAAACAGAGCTCTGCCCTTTCAGAGAATCACAGGATCACAGAATATTAGCAATGGAGGGACCTCAAGAGGTTATCAAATCCAGTCCCTTGTACTCAAAGCAGGATCCAACACCATCGAGATGATCCCTGACAGATGTTTTTCTATCTTGCTCTTAAATATCTCCAGGGATGGAGATTCTACAACCTCCCTAGACAATTTATTCCAGTGTTTAACCACGCGGACAGGAAGTTTATTCCTAATATCCAAGCTGAGTCTCCCTTGCTTTAATTTAAGCCCATTGCTTCTTGTCCCCTCTTTGTAATACACCTTTTAGGTGCTTGAAAGCTGTTATAATGTCCCCTCTTGGTCTTCTCTTTTCTAAATGAAACACCAGCAGTTCTTTCAATCTTCCCTCATGGGCCATGTTTTCTAGACCTTTAATTATTTTTGTTGCTCTTCTCTTGACCCTCTCCAGTTTCTCTACATCTTTCAGGAAATGTGGTGCCTGGAACTGGAAACAATATTCCAGTTGATGCCTAATCAGCTCAGAGTAGAGCAGAAGAGTAACTTGTCGTGCCTTGCTTACAACACTCCTGCTAATGCATCCCAAAATCAAGTTTGCTTTTCTTGCAAGTGTCACATTGTTGACTCATATGTAGCTTGAGGTCCACTATGACCCCTAGATCCTTTTTTATAGTACTCCTTCCTAGACAGTCACTTCTTATTTTGTATGTGGGCAACTGATTGTTCCTCCTTAGAGGGAGTACTTTGCATTTCTCCACATTCAATTTTATCCTGTTTACCTCAGACCATTCCTCCATTTTGTCCTGATCATTTTGAATTATAAACCTATCATCCAAAGCACTTTACGAAGACTCAAACTTCATAAATTTGGTATTCTCAAAAAATGTTGACCCCAATGTCAATCAGCACATTTCAGTTTTCCAAAAATTGATTAATCCTTAAGTTATATTTAAATGTCCAGCAGCAATTAAAGTAATAGAACCTGATATTCTTACATGGTACAGTGTACTCACTGCAAACTGTTTAATGTATTTCTTCTAGATCAGTTCAAGATGGCAGTAACATATTTCATATCAGTGTGACAGGCTTAAAAAGGGTTTGGTGGGGGAAGTATGCAAAGTGATGAAGTAATCCCCTGGTTCTTAAAAACTGCAGAGGAGTGGTGTCTGACATTCTTATAAACCAATTCTACACTTTGCCCTATACTCAAACTATCAGTTTGATAAGACACAGATTATGTTGATATTGAGAATAAACACCAGAATTGTGTATGCACAAGAGGCAATGCTAAAGAGTTATTTCCATAAACCACAGAATAGTATGTATTTATTGTTGAGATTGTGGCAGTGCTCACTGTTTGCTATGCAGTTTCCAGACCACAGAGGAAAGAGAGACAGAATGAGTGACTTAAACATCTAAATACCATTTTTCAAAAGTGGCTTAGGCTGCCCAGGGTTCACTGGAATTTAGGCTGCCAAGGCCCAGATTTTCAAAGCTATTTCAGCACCAGAAGATCTTCGTGGCAGCCTAGTGGGAGTTTTAGAAGTGCCAGAACACCTAACTCCTCTTTATTTTCCCATCTGCTTAGACATATTTGAAAATCCCAGTAGATAGCTATTTGCATACTTTGGTATCAGAATACCTTTGAAAAGTTTGCCCTAAACTGCCTTTTGGAAATAGAACTTAGGCTCCTAAGTCACATGCATGCTTTTGAAAATTTTACCAGGAGTTCCTGTCCCTAGAAATGGGCAATCTAACATATGCAGCACATATTCCATTTCTGTCCCATAATTTCTGTATGGTTTTAAATGTAATCTCCTTGCCCTGCCCAGGTGTTACAATTGAGATGCCTGACCTTGTTGTGCATTAATGATCCCTTTATAGTACACAAGAAATTCACAATGAAAATGAGTCATTCCTATAGTTAGTTGATTTTTTATTTTTAAAAAAAAAAGAAAATAGCAATAACCATTGAATTGAAGAAGTAGAGTTTTTAAACTACCTCTCCATTCATGACTACAGAATCCCAACTACGCGTATAACATGAAGGAATCTAAATTCATTGATACTACTTAAGAAAGAGATCTTGGAGTCATTGTAAATATTTCTCTGAAAGAGAAATCAATAAGCAGTGCCAGTAAAAGAAAAAAATAACTAACAGCGTTAGAACCCATTAAGGAAGGGATGGATAATAAAACAGAAAATATCATAATGGTACTATATATATATGTATAACAGTTTGTCCATCACTTTGTCCATCCCATTCATGATTTTTACAGATATCCATCATATTCCCCCTTTTGTCATCTCTTGTCTAAGACAATCAATCTCATTCTATTCCATCTCTTCTCATATAGAAGCTGTTTCATACATCTAGTCATTTTTGAGATGAAGCGACCAGAACTGCAGGCAGTAATCCATGTATGATCCTAGAATGGATCCATATATCCATTCTAGGATCATACATGGATTACTGTACGCAGTTCTGGTCACTGCATCTCAAAAATGACTAGATGTATGAAACAGCTTCTATATGAGAAGAGACCTACTAGAATGAGATTCATGGTCTTGGACAAGAGACCACAAAGGGGGAATATGATGGAGATCTATAAAAATCATGAATGTGGTGGACAAAGTGATGGAGGAACTGTTTTTTACCCTTTTACATAACAATCGACGCACCAAGAAATTAAGAGTAGCAGGTTTAAAATAAATATAACTCATAACCAGAAGTATAATTAGGTTAAAAAAATCAGGTAAGTTCTTCAAATATATGTCCATCTATGACTTCTAGCCAAGATATCCAGAGCACAACTCCATGTACCCAAAACCACTGACCACCAATCTGGGACTGGACAACAGGTAAAGGATCACTCAATAAATTACCTTGGTCTGTTCATGTCCTCTGAAGCAGCTGGCACTGGCCTTAGTCAAGTCCTCTCAGATAATGACAGAGGCCTGGGCCACTCTGAGTATAGATGTCCCACCCTGCCCCAACCCGAAGCCCTTGATGTGTCTAACTTCTCATACACTAGGTCACACTAAAACCAAAAGAATATATGAAAATGAACACCTGAGACAACTGATATTAACAATTAAGTCATTATATCAATATCATGTATATTAAAAATGTAACTTTAATTGTGATTTTCCACTGCAAGCAAAACTCTTCATTTCAGGAATGCTTTTCTGGCTTTGTGTGCAAACTCATTTATAATTGAAGAAAATCTAATTTATGTGCAACATCACCGTTAATGTTAAGCATTGCAAGTCTATTCAAAACACTCTTGTCCAACTGTATAGCAAGGATAGCTATTTATTAGTATTCACACATTGAATGTGCATTCACCTTGAGCCACTGGTCCAGGGAGACTGATAAAAATACATAACTTAATTGTAACATTAGGAAATATGGTTGACAGGCTGTGATTGAATAGTCTGTGAAGCAGTTCTTTTGGCTTGCAGTCCGTTTTTAAATTTGTGGAATGTATACGTTTCAGGAAGATGATCTCATCACAGAGATCTCTTGGAATTCTGTTGTTGTACCTTTGTTGAAACTAAACAGCAGCCTTGTAGCACTTTAAAGATTGACAAAATGATTTATTAGGTGATGAGCATTCGTGAGACAGACCCACTTCTTCAGGACTGGAAAATCTGTTGAAAGTAAACTGGCATGATGATAATTTAACAGAAAGATAGAACAAAACTGAAATGAAAAGTGACAAATCAGCTACATAGGACAGGAGTGGGGAAAAAGGGTGAAGAAGGGGAAGAAAATTACTACTGCAAGTGTCTATTAAGTTAAGTGAGTTGCCTGAGGTAATTTTCTCCCTCCCTCTTCCCCCATCCTTTTCACCACCCCCTTCTGTCCCATGCAGCTGATTAGTCAGGTTTCATTTATTTTTTTACAAACATTCTGTTAAATTCTCATTGTGCCAGTTTACTTTTAACGGAATTTCCAGATCTGAAGAAGCTGGTCTGTCCCACTAAAGCTCATCACCTAATTAATCACTTTGTTAATCTTTAAAGCGCTACGGAACTGATTTTTTGTTTTGTAAAGATACAGACTAACATGGCTACCTCTCTGTGACTTTGTTGAGTTTCTGTTCACCAGCTGTGCAACAATCTACCATTCTCTGTGGGGTCTGCCTCTCCTATTCAAACCATCCACTATGCTGAATACCAAGCTCTTGACTTTTTGTTTATCGTTCATTTGGCAGATATGCCCAAATCACAGAATCATAGAACCATAGGGCTGGAAGGGACATCAGGAGGTCATCTAGTCCAGCCCCCTGCTTCAAGCAGGATCAACCCCCACTAAGTCATCCCAGCCAGGACCTTGTCAAGCCAGGACTTAAAAACCTCAAGGAATGGAGAATCCACCACCTCTCTAGGCAACACATTCCAGTGCTTCACCACCTTCCTGATGAAGTAGTTTTTTCCTAATATCCAACCTACACCTCTCCTTCTCTAACTTCAGGCCAGTACTCCTTGTTCTGCCATCTGACACCACTCAGAACAGTTTCTCACCCTCCTGTTTAGAGCTCCCCTTCCAGAAGCTGAAGGTTGCTATTAAATCACCCCTTAGTCTTTTCTTCTGTAAACTAAATAAGCCAAAATCCCTCAGCCTATCCTCATAGGTCTTGTGCTCCAGCCCCTTAATCATTTTTGTTGCCCTCTGCTCAACCTGCTCCAGCACATCCACATCCTTTTTATAGTGGCTGTATAATAGCTTAAACTTCCATTGTACAACCTTCTGCAGTAGGTTCTCTTTCGGCTGTCTCTTTCTATATAATTCCTCACTGGTGACCTTCTGCATCCATCCTATTCTCAAGATCTTTCTATAGCAACTCCTTTCATATGCCAACATCCTTGTTTTCGAATGTTTTGTTGTCACCCATGTCTCACATTTGTACAGCATGCTGCTGAATACACACATTTTCAAGACACTCAGCTTTGTTCCTAAGCTAATCACTTTGCTTTTCCAGATCTTATCTGTTGCCTTCAAACTCACTCTTGCTTTTCCTATTCTAGTTGCTATTTCCTTCTTGCAGGCTAGGTCATATGTCATGTTGCTCTTCAAATACATGAACTTCTCTATGTTCTGTAGTTCAATCCCATCTACATTGATCTTCCTTCCTATTTCCTTATCTCCAAATACCATTGTTTTCATTTTATCAACATTCATAATCAGTCCATGCAGCTTCCCTTCGTCGTTCAGCACCTGCTCCATTTTTGCTAGCTTCTCTTCATCTTCCTTGGTGATAACTATATCATCTATGAACCTCAGGTTGTTAATTCACATCCTGTACACTGATATCCCTTTTACCTCTTCCTCGATCTTGTCCATTGCTCTCTCTGTCCATCGTGATGAAGCTACGCAGCAATATCAGATCTGCTTGTCTCGTACATCTGCTCATTCGAAACCAACTTTCCAACTCTCCACATGTTGTCACTGCTGCCTGCACATTGTTGTTGGTATCCTCCATCAGCCGTATCAGTCTACTATCCACTCCATATGACTCCAACACTACGCAAGTCACTTTCTGACCTGTACTCTCAAGTGCCTTCTGAAAAATCGATGAAGCAAACGTATATGGTCTTGTCCTTTCATCAAGCTTTCTCCACTATCAGTTGTAGTGCCAATATCTGCTGTATGGTACTTCTTTCTTTCCTGAATCCCACCTGCTCATCTGCTAGATGTTCTTCTATCTGCGATTTCAGTCTTTCAGTCAGTATCATCATCAGCACCCTGCCTAGATGACTCTTTAGTTCTTGCATTCCAATGTCCTTTCTTTTTTGCCTATTGTCACTAGCATGGATCTTGTCCATTCATTAGGTGCCTTCCCTTCTTTTCACACTCTATTGCACAGTTGGTGTATTTCCTGAATCATACCTTCTCCACCTTACTTGATCATCTCTCCCCTGACCTTATCATTTCCAGAACTCTTGTTGTTCTGTAGTTTTTTAACTGCTCTTTCTACTTCCTCCTTCAAAATATCAGTCACACTCTCGATACTCATTGAATGTATCTCTTTCAGTTCTTTGATCAGTCTCCCTGAGACACTTGGGTCCAACTGTGCTTTGTACTGATTGGTGCAAGATCTTGTCCATCACTCACAACCTTCTCCTTGTTCATGAGCACCTCATCATTCTCGTCTTTGATCACCAGCTTCTTCAGCTGCCACTTTCTATTAATATTCCTGATCATTTTATACACCTCCCTGGTCTTACAGTTGCCATAATACCTCTCTGTATCTTCACACTTCTCCTTTCACCATTTCATCTTATCCATTCTAGCCACTTTCCTTACCTCATTGCATTTCATTCTATATTGCCATTCCACCCTCTCAGAAACATCCCTTCTGATCTTCAACACTCTCCTCTCTTGGACCAACTTCAGTGTTTCCTGTGTAATCCACTTTTTATTGATCTTCTCTTCTTCTGGAACTGTTTGCTCAATTGCCTTTTCTATCACCGAGGCTATCCCTTCAACTCTCTTATCTAGGTCCTTCTCTGTGCCCACATTCCTGATCTCTTTGAATGCTGCTCTATGAGCATTCCCTATTTCTTCCTCACTTAGCCTTGCCACATCTCTTCATTTCTTGAACTGTGTCTTATACCTTCTCTTGAGTTTCATTGTAACGGTTGTGATCCCTAGACTGTGATCTGAATCTGTATCTGCTCCTTGGAAAGTTTGGCACTGCTGTACAGATGTTATCCATCTTCTTCTTATCAATATCATATGTATCACATTCTTGTTGTGTTTCAGATTATCACTTCATGCTCCATAGCAAACTCTAGTAATTTCTCACCTTGTTTGTTTCTTTCTCTGTATCCAACTTTCCCATCATTCTCTCCCAACCTTTGTTGCCTGTTCTGACCTTCACATTCCAATCTCCTCTGATGATCAACACATCTCTCTTCAGTGTCTCCTCCAGTGTCACTGTCAAGTCTTTACAGAATAGCTCGATCTCTTCTTCTGTACTATCCAATGTGGGTGCATACACCTGAATGACTGAGATGTTGAACAGTTTCTCTTCAAATCTCGCTACCATCATTCTCGCACTCACTGGTTTCTACCCTAATAATGCTTCTCTAGTTCTTTTGCTAAGGAGGAATCATGCTTTGTTTCATTCCCTGACCAAATGACTTTGCAACCATACATCTCTCCTGATGTTGTCCAAGGCACCTCTGCCAGTCCAAGTAAATCTCATCAGTATCTCTCCATCTCCTTTTGAAGTACCTCTCACCTTCCAGTCACCTACAGTGTTCAGATGTTCCACGTTCCAGTTGATAGTATACATATTAGTTGTGACCGTCTTTCAGTAGCTACCTTATCAACCCAGCCCCAGTTGCTTGGTTGGTACTGCAGACCTTGTTTATGTGGGTGACATCTGAACCAACATCTTTTATCACTTAGTCATACTGGCATCAGATTTCATTTGTATTATTGTTTTACGATCAGCGCATCGTCACTCGTCTGATCAACCTCCTCCTTTATCCAGGCTTGGGACTGGCATGGAACCCCTAGAGGCTTCATGGCTGAATTGCAAGCCATATGCTGGGTGGCAAGTGCTGGCAAGGCTGGACTGAAAACTTAAACTATCTGATCTGACAAAGACGCAGTAAACACATCTCCATTTCTGCCTCTTTACTCATCCCTGATCGCAGCCTTGACTGGCAAGCTGGTGGCTTAGCCCACTGAATTTTGCTCTAAAATACTAAGCCCAGATGTTAGCAGCCCTGACAACAAGGAAAATGTGTTGTTATAATTCTTAGGAAAGTCCCAGCTCACCTTTTTTTCCCTCCCAGCCCTGCAGCTTGCCAACCTCAACATCTGAAACCCTCTCTTGCTTTTCATTTGACAGAGGTGCTATTTCTGATGCTGCTTTCTCTTTCTTGCTGCTGCAGCAGCTTAGATTTAGCACTATATTTATACACTGAACTGGGATTCTTACAGGTCAGCAAGGAACCGCCATAAGCAGAAATATCCAAATTAAATACAGGCGGGTTTCGGCAAGGGAACACAATCTGATTCCAAAGGTGAAAGATCAGCTTTATTAACTAAGCCACCCACCTCCCCAGGAATATTACATGAATTAAAACCAGACTTTCTGGTGTTTGATATGCAATTCCTGTCAGCAGTATAAATTATGTTTGAAAAGATTTCACTTGCTTCTTTGCAAAATCTGAAATCATTAAACTCTTCTAACCTTCTTATGCATTAAATGGTCACAGAAAGCTTTCTAATTAGTGCAGATAATAGCCTGTCTTCTACATTTGGCCTTAATCAATTATGGACATACAGGCGATAGACAAGGGCTTACCGTATTTGATGACGAAAGTGAATACATAATTTAAAAAAAAAAAGTGAACCTCCTTTACAATGGCACGTAGCAATGAGAATATATTCTGAAGCTACAGCCATATCTGAAATCTATTGATACTATAAAACTTTTATTTGTAAGAGTGAAAACATGAATTGTTGGTTCTTGTAAATCTTATAGGGGTCATATATCCCAGATGGGTTATGCTGCATGTCATCCAATAACCAGTGTACTGAAAGTCAAAACCCACAGCAGACCACTGTCATAAAAGGTAGATCTGGAAAAGCTGATGGTTGATTTACAGAATAAAAGAAGAATAACATAGGACTGGTCTACACTGAAAAAGAAATTTGACCTAAGATACACAACTCCAGCTACAAGAAGTGAGTTGCTGGAGTCAACCTGCCTTCGGTCAAATTTCTGGTGTGGCCTCACTCTCCCATCAACTTCCCTTACTCCTCATGACAGCATCTAGGTGTACTGCAGTCATCAGAAGTGCCCTCAGGGTTCAATTTAGTATATTCCTTCTAGGCATGCTAAATCAAACCCCAGAAGATCAACCACAGCACTGTTGATCTTCCCTTTAGTGTAAACATACTCATATTTTACTTGGTAAACTAAGTTTGGGGGAATGGTTTAGATTTAAGAAGGCTGAAATGACCCTCTCCTGAAAGTTCTGTAGTCTTCATTTTGTATAGAGGTAGCACATCAGAAGACTGTTACTGAATGGGTTTTGACAGTATAGATCTGATCCCACTCCAAAGTAAATCAGGAGCAACTCCACATCATTCAGTGAAATTAAACTGGTATAAAGGAAGCCCTAACTATATTTCCTATATTGCTAAATTGCTCCACATGTATTTTTAACATGATAACACTTAGTTGTGTACAGTTAATTAGTACCTATAACAACAGTAAAGATAAAGAAACTCCATAAATGAATGTTGTTAATATATGTAAAGGCTTGGCAGATTTAAATTTTTATTTTTTATAATTTCAATAGAAAATATCTATGCTTCTAGTTAAGCTTTTTAAATATTTTTACCAATTTAAACTTTTAGTTATGGGAAATTATCAGGGAAGGGGTCAGACAATGAAGGGTCTGACAATAATTATTTACTGACAGTAGACGTTGTAAAGCTTTATAACCCTTATGAAACAGATTGTCAGCATCACATATCAAAATAGACAAAGTAAATATCCTTAAATGTAAGCCTATCTGTAAATTTCGATGATCCTAGGTGGACGTATTTCTTCATCAGCTTGTGTGCATATGATGAAACTGATGTTTAATAACATTAAGGAATAAAAATCAATCCTTCCAAGTTCTCTATGTTCTACTGAAGGTTTGTACTTTTTCTGTTCTTGTATCTCTAGCGAAGAATGTAAATTGTGTGGGTGCAGAGACAGCGAGTGTTGTCTGCTAGTACTCTGAAATCTAAGGGGAACAGACCAGTGCTTAATTTGTTCCAGAGTTTGCCAGGAGTGAGCCACTGCACCTCCAGGCATGGCAGTTCACAGTCCCAACACCTCTGGACTTGCTGCATTAGTTTATGAATGTAAAAAGTTGTTTGATACTCAGCTCCTCTTCCATTGCCAATTAAGCACTGGAACAGTTTGAATTCCTTGTGCTCCTTTCCAATTACTCTAATTTTTTTTGAGGGGTTGTGGAGTAAAGGTATAGAATTTTCATCTAAAATATGGAATATTGTTGCGGGTGTAACTTGGATTCCACAGAAACACACTGGCTACGTCTACAGTAGCACACTACGTCGAAGTAGCCTATTTCGACGTAAGAACATCAAAATAGGCTACTTCAACGCGTATCATCTACACGTCCTCCAAGGCTGGTGCCGTCGATGTTCAACATCGAAGTAGTGACGGAGAACGTTGAAAGGCACCGCCCAGGAAGGAAATGCGGAGTGTCCACACACACAAGTGCTCCTCGTCGAAATAAGGGTCCAGCAAAGCCCCAAGCCTCTCCCTTAAAGGGCCCCTCCCAGATGCACTCAGCCTGTACAGCACTAGATCCACAGAGCCAACAGCCGGTTGCAGTCCCTGTGAATGCAGCATGGACCCCCAGCTGCAGCAGCAGCAGCAGCAAGAAGCCCTGAGCTAAGGGCTGCTGCACGCAGTGACCATAGAGCGCCACAGGGGCTGGACAGAGCATCTCTCAACCCCTCAGCTGATGACCGCCATGGAGGACCCCCCTATTTCGAAGTAGCAGGACGTGGATCATCTACACATGCCCTACTTTGACATTCAATGTCGCAGTAGGGCACTATTCCCATCTTCAGATGAGAATAGCAATTTCGATGTCTAGCCGCCTAACATCAATTTCAACATCGAAATAGCACACAGTGTGTGTAGACACGACGTATGCTATTTCGACGTTGTGCCAGCTACTTCGAAGTAGCCGGCTAGTGTAGATGCACCCACTCTGAACCTTAACTATTTTAAAAGTGTTTGGTTTGCAGGCACTTATTGAAAATGGACCCCAACCATCCTCATCTGTTTTTCCCCTATGTTGGGGTGTTTTCAGATTCCATGTTCTAGTTTGGCACCACCTCTGCTGTGCATGATCACAGTTCCCCGTTTAGATATATGGGCATAGCAATGTATAGCATGCTTTATCTATGCCATTTGGGGTTATGTTTACTGCATTTGAGCAGAAAAGGGTATTCTTATTACCGGACATAAAAATGAGATTTCATGAAGCTGAAGCAAAAAGACAGTTTTCAACGTCTCGGTGCAAATAAGACATGCTGACATTACTGGATGTTTTGAGCACTATGTACGATCCTTGTCTGTGCAAACAAAAGGAAACTGTTATGAAGAGCACAGCACTGCCTCCCACCCAGAGCACCAAGGGTTTGTTTATGGTATGGCTAATGGCTCCCTCCCACCCACATGGCTCACACTGGCACCACTGGAGAAGAATATGCTAGTTTTTAATGAGAAAGTCAGAGAATTATCTGATAAGTGAGCAATTGTCTCAAGCCAGTATGATCGTCTGCGAGAAGGATTCCATCCTCCTTCATACCAGCGATTCAGACATGTTTTACTCTAGCCCGATGTTCTCCTTTCATCTAGATGGTAGATGGTTCACCATTATTCTATTTAAAATGCTGCCACAGCAATACCTTTTATTTCATATATATTTTTAAGTTCCTGTTGGGTCAATAAGTGATGGCTAGAATGTTACTTTTATCCCCAGGCCATGAACTTGACCAAGTGAAAAGCTTGAAATACTGACAATGTTCTTCTCTTGCCATTAACATACAGTGGACCATATAGGAGCCTATCAGTACATTGCACAGACCACAAAATATGAGGATTATATGGGTGTGTCTGTAGTAGTGGTGGGGTTTCCTTCACTTCCATAGTATTTCACTATTTTCTTACTTTTCTTTCTCATTTGCAGCAACATTTGTACCTAGCTTTCTCAGGTATAGAGATAATACGATCATTATTCATGCAGCCACCCTGATGCCCTAGTGCCTGCTCACTATGTTATGGTCTGAATCCTCTCCTCATTTTGGTGCCTCACGCTCTGCAGAAATATGGAGAACACCATTGAAGAATGCCCAGGCTTTCAGGTGACAGATGGACCTCCTCTGCTCATCTCAAGGAGTGGCACTGAAAAGGCCAGGAGGGTGCCAGTTCCAGCCCTCTTCAAACAGAGGAAGGGTTCCTAAGACATGCGGCTTCCATGGCAAGAGAAAGCAGAAGGTTCTTCAGATTCTGCAAAGACATTACTAAAACCCTGTGTAACCCACACATCTAGGTGTGGTTCACTGTCCCATGCAGTAGCACCTAGCCCACTTACACTGAGGCTATGGTTACACTAGCAAGTTTTACAGGCAAAACCCTGGTTTTATCAACAAAACTCACGGAGAAAGTACACACGAAATGTATTTTGTCAACAGTATCTGGACAAAATGCAGCACTTTTGCTGGCAGCATCGTGCCTCAAAGCTTTGAGGCATAACACTGCTGTTGACAAAAAGCTGTGCAGATGCTCTGTGGGGCCTTCTCTCAACAGATGGGACATCCAGTACAATGGGCAGCCCTATCTGCTGTGCTTTCAGGTGCCTGTTTTGTTCAGAGAGAAGCTGCGCAGTCCAGCTGCTTTGTCAACAGAGTGGAGTGCTCGCTCTCCTGCTTGGCTTTTGCGTGTCCCCGCACTCTGTCAACGGAACTTTTGTCAGGAAATCTCTCCTGACTCTGACTGCTACTGACAGAGCTCCGTAGTGCAACCAGAGGCAGAGAGAAAGAATGAGTGTCTTCTGCAGCCTTAGCTGAGTGCCAGCTGTCTTTTTAGCTCAAACTGTAGAAGTGCATGAACTAATTCTCCTGAGGAACCAAGTTCAGTCCACTCTCCAGCAGTGGAAAATCCAGACTAGGTACAGAGTGCTTTTATTGCTGCCTCTTCACCTTTTGTATTTGACTTGAACCAGTGAACTCTTCAGAATAGAAATAATCCTTATTTTGCTTTGGAAAGTATTGGCACACCTTGGCCACCTCTACACTACCACTATCTTTCGAAAGATGAGCTTCTGGGAGAACTTATTTCAAAAGAACGCATCCACACACCAAAAAGCGGATTGAAAGAGTGATCTGCTCTTTCAATAAAGAGTCTCCACACAGCCCCTGCTCTTTCGAAAGAACAGGCCAGGAATCGAAAAATCTGGTGCCACGAGGACCGCTCTTTCGAAAAAAGGGCCTGTGCAGCATCTACACATGTTTTTCAAAAGAAGCTTTTGAACAGAGGCACGCTTCCTGATCCAGGAGCAGAAGAGGGCTTCTGGAAAAGGAGCTGTGTTCTTTTGGAGTCAGATCGAAAGAGCTCATTTTCTGCGTGGATGCACCACATATTCATTAGAAAAGGGAAAGATTTTCCAAAAGAACTTGCTCGTGTAGCCACGGGCCTGGAGTGCTGCCAGAAACAACGGCCTATGTTTGTTATCTGCTATGTCTTACTAGGGAATTTACCCTGTTCTTGCTGTGGTGATGAACGTAGTATGGATCCTGTTGCCTGAAGTTGATGTTAGTTCATGTCATTTCATTTTGTGATAATGGCAGTCTCTGAAATCTGTACACATTAGGCCCCCATCCTTCAAAGAGCACCAGGTGGGGAAACCTCTCTATCCCACTGCAGTCAATGGGTCTATTCACATGTTTCAGCTGAGCATGTGCTTAAGTGCTTTGACAGATCCAGGCCAGCGTGAGTCGGACTCAGTATACACCAAATACACTCCTGCTGCAATGGAAACTTCCAGTCCATTTCTTATGGTGAAGTCATGCCATTCTTTTCCTATTTCAAATTATACCAGACATAATCTTTAAATGGGTCCATCTTATACTGCTCAATTTAATGCAAGTTTTGCCAGCCTTTAGCACAGCAGAACAGGGCTGTAAGTGGCCCCAAAATAACCTTGTTTATATTTATTTGCTGCTGCTTCACAAAAATCCCCACGATCCAAGCTTAATCTCTTCCATCTCTAAACAAAAAACAGATTTCCCTTTATTTCTTCTCTTTTCCCTGCTTCCTAGCTGCAACTGCCAAATTCCATGCCACTATTTACAACAGACTATCCCACTACAGTCATTAGTATTCTTTTAAAAATAATTACTCGGAGGGTTTGAGACAAGCCGTGGGAGGGAATGAGGGAGGGAGGGAGGGAGGGAGGGCTGTTGTTTCTCAAAAAGGCAGTGTGAACATGAAGAACAAAACAATGATATCAGGGTGACCAGTAATTATTTAAAAGGCTTCCAAAGCCATAGAATGAATAGTCTTGTGTACCAATAAAGCCTCTAGCTCCCCTAAGGGCCAGGATCTGTTCAAGATAATGTCAAAGCAGCAGAGAACTCACATGAGTTTTTCCATCAGTCTTTATTGTAAAAGATAAAGGGGATGTTCCTATTCTCATGGCACTTTGAGCAGGGAGTCAGGGTGGGGCCTGAATAAAGATGATCAGACTCAGCACTAGGCTGTCCAGGCACTTGGCAAACACATGTAAATTAAGCCTCACCACAGCCGTTGGAGGAAGGTCTGATCTCTATTTGGCTGAGAGGGAAAGTTCAGCATCCAGAATGACTTAACCAGAGTCATACAGTGAGCCTGATCCTTCTCTTGCTAACACCAGCACGATTCCACTGGCTTCCAATTTACGCCAGCATACGTAAGAGAGGAAGCAGGCCCGGCAAATTCAGAACAGAGCCGGGAACAGAGCCGCAATCACCTTACTCGTGTTCCAATTCTTTAGCCACAATCACATTGCTCAGAAGGAGATTGGACCTGATACTGATGTGGTGTCACTCTGTCAACTGAATAACCCCTGCTTGAGTTACACCAGTGCTGTGAGACCAGGATCAGGCCCACTGTGTGCAAATATACTCAAAAACCAACAATTGCTGAAGAGTGGCACGTTTCTCACAGGGCAGTGCCTCTCTTTGAAAAAGGAGCCAAGGGAAGCTGTGGTAATGACAGATCACTGAGCCTCACTTCAGCGCCTGAGAAACTGCAGGAGAAAGGAACAGCGCGGTGTTTGGATGTACATAACCCAACAGGGTCAGCTCAGCTCACAGCTTTCAGACAAGAAAATCACTCAGGCCTCTCAAAACTCCCAGACTTCTTTGAAGAAATTACCAGCACATGGGGAGCTGCCTGACATGCAGAGACATGGACCAGACACGTCGCTGCTGTTCTACACCTATCTGCGCCTGATGGGGCATTTATAAGCTTCCCTGCTGTTACTAGTATATAAATTGTCTATAAAGATTAAGGGTGAGATCCTCAGCTGGTGTAGACTGATGCAGCTTCACTAAAACTGTGCTGACCCACACCAGCTGAGGCTTGGACCCTACACTTATTTATGGTCTATTTACCACAGTGGCACAAAAGTTATTAGGGCAGCCCGGTACTTGTGCTGCTGTTCATTATTGGGGTGTGCCCCTCTGCACTGTATCAAGAGTGTAAACCTGATAATGTATATGGGCAATGGGGGACTTTTCACATTACAACCTGCTTGTTGACAGGGTGGACAATGCAAAAAAAGAGGATTTTTAATGAATTTGCTTCAGCCTTTCGGAGCTCACTTTTTGCGAGCCTTGGGAGAAGCCAGTTGTCTGGCACAAATGCCCGTAGAAAGCAAATCATACAGTGAAGTTCATGTCCAAACCACCACAGTTTGAGAACTCGCTGTCTGCTTCTCACCACATAATCATACCAGAAATCACTGCATCTAAATTCACAAGCACTACATGGAGGTGCACCATTGCACCCAAACCAGTAAATGGCAGTAAAAAGGTTTATGTGCCCAGTGGGGACAACAGCCACTGTAGGTCCCAGGGCAAGGTGGTAGGAGGACCTGGCTCTGTGCCCCTAGAAGGGGAAGGACAAAGACAGAAGGGGTAGGGCCTAGTACAGTCAGCACTTAACAGTGCTGCCCCCTCCCCGCTCCAGAGCCACGCAGAATGGCAGAGCAGCGCTGCTATGGTGTTTCAAAGACATTGAAATGCCGGGCCCTGGTGCAGCTGCCCTCTTTTGCCCCCACACCCATTGACGGGCCTGTATGTGGCCACACAAAAGGCTCTCAGTCCAAATTTGCCAGGGATTTACTGTATTCCCTTCACCACGGTTTTAAATTATTGGGATTGAGATATGTCATTCTAATAAATGCAGAACTGCACTCACAGGTCAAGGGAACAGGGCTATCATAGATCTAAACCACCTTTGTGGCCTCTTGACCTTGGGCTCCTCCAGACACAGAAAGTTACAAAGGCATAAGTGATTTTCTTGCCCAGAACCTGCATAAGTGAGAAAGTCCTTAAGGGTCTGTCTACCATAGACACCAAGGTGTTGAGAAATGTGGCTCCTTAGAGCCACACACACAGAGCGCACTCTGCCTGCTCCGCACCTGTACCTGACTGCTTGGTGGGACAAGCGTGTGGTGGCAGCGGCGGCTTCTCCTGCGGCCCCAGCGGCTGCGGCTCACAGCGTGGCTCCAGGTGTGGCCCGGCACAGATTGTGGGGCTCCCGCTGCGGTGTAGCTCACACAGCAGCGGCTCCCTCTGTGTCTGTGTGTGTGTGTGCGCGCGCGCGCACGCACGCACACCTGGTTCTGCAGCAGGGTGCCTGTCTTGGCCAGGGGTGGTGAGAGGTTGGGGGACAGACAGTGGTGATCCTTACATTTCTATTGGACACCGCTGGTCCAGAGGGTCAAGTTGGACTGAGGAGCTCAACCCTTCTTATAATAAGGATGGGTTTTTTCACTTTATGCCCTCCTCCCATTTGAAGAGGTGAGAGTGAGACATAGTTCTGTTTGTGGCAATAGCCTACTGTTCTGGAAAGAAATACAATGCCACAAAGAAAGCAATGGACTGTCACATTTGGTCTGAGGCCTCCAACAACTTGTCTAATGAAATTAAAACAGACAAGACAAAAAGCAGGTTAAAAAAAACCCTAAACTTCTTCATACAGGAGGTAAAGGAGCAATAAAAAGAGCATAAAATCAATTTGCTCCCCTTTCAAAATGGCATATGGTCACCTATTTTATAACAGGAAAGGAGAAAGGAAAATCTAACCCTCCTTTAGGGCTCAGGGGACAATAAAAATTGCATGGCTTATTCACAAGGGGTTAATTTGGCTCCGAAAAGTTGTCTCTCTGAATAGCCCCCCTGATGGCCTTGTGAGAATAAGAAACAGACAGTGTGGAGCCCTTATGGGGTTTTACCAGTTTGAAGCACATTGGGTAAAGAACCTTTATTGCATAAAACATGTTAATTTGAACAAAACTGTTTTACATCCTCGCTGCAACCACAGCATATGTCTTAAGCCAGAATTGAATTTATTACTGCATCTGTGCAATTTTTACTACTTATTTCCCAATTAATTATTTTGTTCCAGTTTCAAAGGCATTGATCTTTATGTTTTACCCTTTGCTGTGCAGCAGCCAAAGAGTCACTCAGCGAAAGCCTGGCAAAGGAAAGAAGAGGCTTTTTCATTCTGATCCTCCTGATTTGTATGTTTGATGACACACTGTCTCATGTCGCAAGATGCTGACAATGACATGGAGCTCCACCAGAGCAACAAACACCAGCCCAGCATAGTCAAGTCAGAAAGGTGACATCCAGAGGCTGCCTACACTGTAGTCAGAGGTACAATTTCCATGTAGGTAGGCAGACCCACTCTAATTTCAATTCAGCCAGTACAGGCAACAGCTGTGAAGATGTGGTAGCATGAGCTTCAGCCTACCTCAAACTGAGGGAAACTCAGGTAGCAAGATCCATGGTGGTCTTCTCTGCTATTTTTAGCCCCACTAACTATATTAAAGCTTGCACAGTTATGCCCAAGAGAGCTAAAATCACATCTCCGATTGCACTGTAGACACACCTTGAGTGTAACAGGAGTGAACTAGAAACATATCAACCGTGCTATATTATCTCACCATGTGTCACACCTTAAAGATTATTCTTTGTATGGAAGCAGTGCCTAGGAGGCCCAGTCCTGGACCAGCAGCCTACTGCACTAACACAGAACACAAACTCCCTGCCCCCAAAGAGCTTATGATAGACAGATACTTGGATACTTTCATCAAGCACAGAATTGCAGGAGTCTTCTCTGTGAGCAAAAATGCCCTTCAAAACAAATATGACTAATTTGAGCTTTTATGCCCCAATACTGTACATACATGATTAAACCTACAGAAAAATCTGCTCATACAAATAATTAGCTATTTCTTGGATTAAAAAAGAAAACCTGGTCCCTTGCAGCGAAAGTTCATGCCCTGACTCTAATTGCAGTATGTAAACGAGCATGTTGGAACAGGCACTGTTTTGGGTCAAACATTTTCATCAGTAACAGGGTTGTTTAAGTATCAGAGGGGTAGCCGTGTTAGTCTGCATCTGCAAAAGCAACGAGGGGTCCTGTGGCACCTTGTAGACAAACAGATATGTATGAGCATAAGCTTTAGTGGGCAAAGACCCACTTCGTCAGATGCAGGTAGTGGAAGTTTGCAGAGGCAGGTATAAATAGGCAGGCCAGAGCAAGGCTGGAGATAATGAGGTTAACTCAGGCAGGGAGGATGAGGCCTACTACCAGCAGTTGATCTGGAGGTGTGAACACCAAGAGAGGAGAAACTGAGGAGAATGGCTAGCTAAATACAAAAGCAGTTTCTCCTCTCTTGGTGTTCACACCTCCAGATCAACTGCTGGTAGTAGGCCTCACCCTCCCTGACTGAGTTAACTTCATTACCTCCAGCCTTGCTCTGGCCTGCCTATTTATACCTGCCTCTGCAAATTTCCACTACCTGCATCTGACAAAGTGGGTCTTTGCCCACTAAAGCTTATGCTCATACATTTCTGTTAGTCTATAAGGTGCCCCAGGACCCTTCGTTGCTTTTGCAGGGTTGTTTAACTGCATCGACTTACAATGATTAAGCAGTTGGCCATTCAAGCGAGCGGATTTCATCACCAGGAGCCCCAGAAGCTCAGTTTTAGAAGTGAATTAGGCATTCTAACCCTCACAGGTTCTAATACTGTGCTCATTTCCATAATATCCAAGGGCTTTGCAGTTCTGCCTTAGGCGATATGACACATATTGCTGCCCTCTCATCCTCACCCTGGAGGAAGAAGCGGAGTGTCTTGTTTTGGCAAGGTATGTTATTGCTGGAAGTTGCCAGAGGAGTGGAGTTGTCAACCGTGGTCTTCATGCATGAGAGAGCTCTAAAAGATTGTGTTTGTTTTGTAAACTCATGGCATTAAGACGAGTCATTAGACCCCAATTCTTCAGCAGGTTCAGGGTTATGATGTGACATTATTCTGGGGAACAACAGCTCACACAGTCTCTCCCTCTGTCTTTTGAGTATTTAAACATAGAGAAATTCTAAGTGTGCTTTTAAAATGAGTCCAATAATAAGGAATTAATTCATGTAAACCTATTCAAGATGAGTGACCAGCAAAAATGCCAGACTTACCTACTTTCAGGAACAAGGAAGAACATATCATTATCCCAGGTTTTACACGTCCCTCTCTCCCCAAAGTTAACTATATTTATTTTCTTCTCAGGTTTTTGCCACCATGCAGAACAAGTTGTACAGAGGAAAAATAGTCATTTTTGTACACAAACACACACATTGTGAAGTCACATATCTTTACTGGTTACTCATGGGTGCCTTTTACCCACCTAAGGGAGACATAAAGTTGCTGTCTTGCTTTCAGAAGAACTAACACTAAAAGATGACACCTTCTTTCACGAATGAACAATGAATCTAATGAAAAACTCTCTGTAACCTGTTTTTACAGAAAATTGAGGTTTTGACAAATAATTTTTTTCATGAAAGTGACTGCTTTCCACAGAAAATGTCAACCTGTTATTGAAAAATAAATTCCTGAAAACAGAAAAGTTTTCAGTGTTTTGGCCAATAATTAACAAATATCAGTTTAGAAATGCCACTTTTGTTTTAGCAAGAGATGTACTTCAGATGCTTCATTCATGCACTCTCTATGGGCTAGGCTCCCCAGAAGAACTACAACTTCCATGATGCACTGCACCCAGGGTTGCCTACAGTACCTAGCATTGGTTAGCATTTGGAAAGATCGTGTTGCAGCATGGGAGCCAGAGTCCAGCCAGGAAGAAGAGAATGAAGGGATGAAGCTTTTGAACTATAACTCCTGTTATGCACCATGGTACTTCTTAAGCAACATTTTTCAGTTTTCAGCTGAAATTTTTCAGCTTTAAATTAAAAATGTGTGATTTTGATTTTGCGGTAAATTGTAATGAAAGAACTTTTCTTTCCTTTTTTGGCAATACACTTATAGCAACCCATCAGTATTACATGACATTATGACATCACCTACTTAGGGGGAGCTGTATTCTAGCAGGCTAAAGAAAAGGCTTGTATTAGGAGAGCAATTTCTAATACTGGATATGTCACTGACCCTCTAAGGCCCTGTTTACATCATTCAGCTTCCTTATGCTTTAGTTATTCTGTCTGTAATCTGGAGATAATGGTATTTATCCTCCTGGGTGAAAAAGTTCTGAGAGACATATCTGAGAAAAACTAGATTGATTAGGCAGAAGTGCAAAAATTAGAGTAGGTTAGATAAACTAGATGCATTACTGGTTGTGCTACTTTCAAGGTAGGGTACCTGGGAATGATGTCTTTGGATAGGGCAATGTATTGGAGACAAGTGCAACAAAGGCCAGTAAAACATTAAGGCTACATCTAGATTGCTGAGAACTGTTGGCAAAAGATACGCAAATTGTACAAGGCGTTTGCATATCTTTTGCCAACAGTTCTGTCGGGAGAGTCTTTTCCGCCAATTGGCCCATCCACAATGGGGCCAAATGTCAGGAAAAAAAGCCCTCTATTGAGACATCCCTTCTTTCTCATGGAGCATGGTGTACAGGGATGCCTACAGAACGCTCCCAACTGGCAGATCTCTTCCGACGGATCAGCAGTCTGGATGCACGCTTTGTCAACAAAACTTCTGCCAACAGACATTTTGTCAACAGAAGCCTGCAGTGTAGACACAGCCTAGGAGTGGGGAAAAAAAATCTGTAACTGTTTGAATACCTGTGGAGTGACAGAGGTAGAAGATTGCTGGATTGCTTATGATATCAAAATGTCAGATCTAGTCCTGGGCAAAGAGAATCTAATCTCTCTTGCCCTGACTGCCTGCAGTTCAATGTTTCAAAAGCAGAAATTTTCATAACAAGTCATTCTTAATTTATTATTCCATCAGTTTATCTGAGCCAGGAAGTTTTTAATGTCAATTTAATACAGGGTATTGTGCACCATATACGGTTGTACTACAGAAGTGAATAGTTGTATTACAGTAATTAAAGCTGAAATGTTTATTTTAATTAAGCATGGCCTTTCGAAGATTTTTTTAAAGAAGCTATATGTGGGAAGATATAGGCATTTAAGGCTAAAGGTGAATACTCACACTGTGCATCTAAATATCTATTAAAGTATTTTTGGAGATGTGATTTTTATAATATTCAGCAACAAGCTAATGAAATATTTAAAAGTGATTTGTAAACCTACATGCTGTAAAAGAACATATTCTGAGTAACTATAACAGTAATGCACAACTGTTTATCAGCATATTCAGAAACTGACAGTTTATACAGGTTAGGGTTGCCAAATGCCTAGTAAATGGCTTCATTGCCTCTTGAAAGACTCTCTAACAACGTAAATATTCTGTTAATAGGTCTGGAAAGCTGGGACCTTTTTTTCACTTTTAAGTTACTAGGTTGAAGACTCACCAGGCAGCAGCCAGGTGTGGGAGTCTGCAGGAAGGGGCAGAACAGGCTTAGGAAGAAGCAATAGGGTGGTCACTAAGACCCAGGGAAGTCAATGCCTTCCTTGCCTCTTGTATCCACCACCCACAGCGATACTCCAACTAGATAGAGGTTAATTTTCCTCTAGTTACAAATAAAGTCTCTTTGCTTTTACCCAATTATTTGAGTTTAGCAAAACATGGTATCAATATAATTAAATCACTAACAATCCAGTGCCTATATCATATAGGAAATGTAGCAATATGATGTGTGCTAATGGAACAAATCAACTACAGTATTTATTTCATAGGTAGTAACAGAGAGGAAGCCGTGCTAGTCTATACACTATCAAAACAAAAAGCAGTCAAGTAGCGCTTTAAAGACTAGCAAAATAGTTTATTAGGTGAGCTTTCGTGGGACAGACCCACTTCTTCAGACCAGAACAGACTCAATATTGAGTCTGGTCTGGTCTGGCTCTGGTCTGAAGAAGTGGGTCTGTCCCACGAAAGCTCACCTAATAAACTATTTTGCTAGTCTTTAAAGCGCTACTTGACTGCTTTTTGATTTCATAGGTAGTTATACATTGCACCATTGTGCAAAGCAGAAATGGAAAAGGCGACATCCATGGCAAATGCACAAAGAAGTTAGCAGGCTGCTTTGAGAATTGAGGCTATGTGTACTCTTACCTGGAATGTCGATGGGTGCTACACAATTTTTGGTACGCCAGTTGCATACCAAAAATCAACTTTGCATCTGTCAACTTCTGTGCCTGGCTTCAGGACAGACGGTTGATGGGTGCACCCCTCCCGTCAACCTTCCTTAATCCTCGTGGCTCGTGAAGAGTTCTGGGGTCAACATTGACCCTGGAACATGCCATTTCGTACAAACACAAAATGATGTCCCAGAAGATTGAACCTAAGTGGTCAGTCTTCTGGAGTTAGTGTAGATGTAACTTGAGTCATGTTGAGGGAAGGAACAATCATTCTACACAGTCTGATCAGCCTCAACATCCTCTGCAGCCCAAGGATGTAAGCTGACAATGCTCAGAACCTTGAGCCAGCTGAAAGCTTTATTTAATGCTTTACAATATAAAGTTATTGCACTGTTTTGAACGATCATTGGTGAATACAATGCTGATAGTCTTGCGACTGATGAAATGAGGTTGGTTACTATGGATTGTGATGAGAGTGATAGTAAGGAAACAGGAGGAAGATTCACTAATATGCCTCGAGCAGATTAAACTGGGGCTGTGTGATGGTACTGGAGTGCAGGGGGTCCCTGTTATAAGTCCAGATTATGTTCCTAAATAATACAATTTATAACAAAACGACTTATAAAGGGAATTAATACCCATAAGGAATAACATAAGTAGCTTGAGATACTTTCCCAAAACATACAGTTCATACATGTGTATATACATATAATGTATCTATAACCCATAAAAAACAAATAGAAATAGATAAGACAAGTTTGTTGTTATTCTTACCTTGTAAATGCAGAAGTAGGGATACTGAAACAGTACCCCCTGCTTGGTGAGACTTAGGCAGAGGAGAAGCGGGATGGGACAGGGGAGTCATCCACCAACATTGCTTCATCATCCAATATGTCAATTTCTTCATCCTCCTTGACACCTAAAGTCTGTGCCACAACTGTTGGTCCCTCTTCTTCCATGTCCTGAAGGCTTGAAGGTCCAGCTTCTTCCGTGACTGGTTTGGGTTTCTTTGCTTTCCAGAAGAAAGACTCTAGTGTTGTCTGCTTGCCACCACAAATATTTGCATCCAAAATTTCTTGATAGTATGACAAACTGTCATTTAGGAGATGTGCAACCTCAGAAGAGTGATTAGTCAGATGATCACGAGTCTTGGTTTTGTCAATTATTTCATCAGCAAGGTTAAAAATGTGGCAAAGAAACTTCACTGTAAGTCCTTTGTCTTCCTTCTTCATTGTTTTTTCTTCATCTTCATCCTGGCTTTCCTCTTCAAATGCTTGTTTATTTAGCAATTCTGGGTCTTCATTACTTAGAGCTTCTGAATGAGAAGCAAGCAATTCAGCCAAATCCTCTTCACCAACATTGTCAAATACCATCTTTGCTAGCATCACCAACTCCTTTCGAATTGTTTTCTTATTGAAAACAACAAAGTCATTCACTGGTTCAGGGTAGATCTTTTTCCATCCCATGTATTGAAAACTTATTTCATCCCATGCTGTGCCAGTGTGCATCACTGCATCCATTATGCTAAAAGTTTTCTAAAATTCCTGTCTGTATCCTTGATGAGTCTCTTAAATTTCTACATAGATAATAGGCTTTAAAGTTAGTGATCACACCTTGATCCATTGGTAGGATCAGCAATGTAGTGTGTGGTGGTAAAAACTCAACTTTAATGTTGGGGCATAACAATTCATAATCCAAGTCATGTGCAGCAGCATTATCTACAAGAAGAATGTTAGATTTTGCTTTTCACAATACTTTTTTTCATTTGCAGAACAAAATAATCCACAAACCAGTCATGGAATATTTGCTTGGTTATCCCAGCCTTTCACTGAGACTTCCGTATGTGGGGGAGACAAAACTTGATGTAATTTTTCTTGGCATGAGGGTTCTCACTATGATAAATGAGGACTGGTTTAATTTTGTTGTCTCCCTTGGCATTGTCACTGAGCAAGAGTGTCAGGCCATCTTTTGAAGCCTAGCATGTTTTTCATTAATAGAAATATAGGTTCATGTTGGCATTCCTTTCCAATAAAGTTCTGTCTCATCCAAATTAAAGACTTGTCATGGATCGTATCCTCCTTCCTGAATGATCTCTCTCAACTTTGCCTCGTATGCTTTGGCTAGCTCCATGCTGGCACTTGCTGCTTCATCTTACACTTTAACATTCTTGAACCCATAGCATGATGGGAAACTGTGAAACTAGACACGGCTAGCGTTAAATGTTTCTTCTTTAAAAGTGCCTCCCATCTCCTGCTTCTCTTTAGCCTTCAGGAATTTGAATAACCTCACTGCTTTCTCCTGAATGACACCCAAACTTATCAGCATATTCTGCATATGCAAGTCACCCAACCATGTCGCCAACATTCTCTCATCATTTCCATCACCTTGCTTCTTTACGAAGCGATCTTTACAGAAGAATGCTGTGTCGCATGCTTAGCCTTTTTCCATTATGACATCAGCACTCTTGGCAATGGTACAAACCATTGTTGGAGGTAGGTCAACGCAGTGAGCCACGTCAGCAGCCCTTTCACCTTATTCTGATGCACTTTATCACATCTGTTTGCACAGCGAGACTCACACTAGCATGTTGCCTCTTGCAAATAGCACTTAAGTTTGCACCGACACTCAATTCCCCAGCCGTGGTTAAAGTATGACGCAAATATATTAAGGTACAGTATGTGCACTCACAATGGGTTCATTTCAAAACTTACAGACAGTAAGGAGGAGGATGCAAAGGATTGCGATCACTTGAAAAACTACTTACATGTGGATGTGTGCAGTGTATAATGAATTTAGTTTCCTTAATTAATTGATGACTTACATACGACATGACTTATAATGAAGCAACTTATAACGGGGACTCCCTGAAGCACAAAGCTGTAGGAATATGCCAGAGAACTGGGCACAACGTATAGTATACACACTTTCTGTGTATGCTATACATTCCAGATTTGATTGAGAGCCTTTCACTGTCCTGTTTTGAAAGAAGAATTGACTGTGCTCTACTCAGGAAAGTATGCCAAAGATAATTAATTAGGTTACTGCTCTGTGCAACTTATTTTTATCCTGTGTAATCACGAGTGCAGTCAGTAATGCAATCAATGGCACTTTTGAACAATTAAACTGCCTCTTCATTGAGAAATATCAGCAAAAATCATTTAAAACTGTTTGAACAGTAAAATGCAAACAATCTGTTATAATGGTTAGCATAATGGATTAGAAAGCCAGAAGGGACCATTGTGATCATGTGTTTCACTAACTTAAAACTTTTCAGGACTTCAGCTTTATCAGCATACTCCCTCTCCCAGTGCCATCCCCATGCTTATCTCCTGATTTTCAGTAATTTATTTTCTGCCATGTACCCCTTGAAATCCTTTTGCATACCACTGGTGGTGCATGTACCACACTTGGGGAGCATTGTTCTATAGCATAACATGAACTACAGCACTTCCCTGTTAAAAATAGAACATATCTCTCAGAAAATCTCCAGTCTCAAGTTTAAAATCACCATTGATGGAAGATCTACAACTTTGGTGAGTTGTTCCAATTGTCAATTACTTTCACAGTTAAAAAATGGCTCTTTATTTCCATTCTCAATTTGACTAGCTTCAATGTTCAGCCATTGGATCTTGCTATACCTTTGTCTGCTGGACTGAAGACGACACTGGCCATGTCTACACTTACAAAAAACTTCAAAATGGCCATGCTAATGGCCAAATTGAAGAATACTAATGAGATGATGAAATAAATATTCAAGGCCTCATTAGCATGCTGCCGGCCACCGCACTTCAAAAGTGCCATGGTTCGCTCGTCCGCTGCTCATCTACAAGGGGGTCCTTTTCAAAAGGACCCTGCGAACATCGAAATCAGCTGACAGTAATAAGGGGATTTTGATGTCGGCAGGGTCCCTTGTGTAGACGAGCAGTGGGCGAGCGAACTGCAGCACTTTCAAAGTGACATAGACAGCGGCATGCCAATGAGGCCCTGAATATTAATTTCACTACCTCATTAGAATTCTTCAATTTGGCCATTAGCATGGCCATTTCAAAGTTTTTTGTAAGACTAGACGTAGCCATTATCAAATATTTATTCCCATGTAGGTACTTACTGTGATCAAATTAACAGTCTCTGAACCTTCTCTTTGCTAAACTAAAGAGATTGAGAACCATGCATCTTTCACCAGAAGGCAGTGGTCTCCAACCCTTCCACACATAAGATCACTTTCTAAATGCAAGTGCAATCCAGGACATACTCTATCCTTTCCCTGAGGCTCCATCACTTCCCCAAAGCCCCATCCACTTCATTTTCCACCCCCTCTCTGTCACTCACTCTCCCCCATCCTCAAGCACTTTCACTAGTCTGGGATAGGGCCTTGGGATTGGGGTTTCAGAGGAGGTGTGGGCACTGGGCCAGGGCTGAGGGGTTTGGGTGCAGGAAGGAGCATGGGGTACAAGCTCTGGGAGGGAGACTGGGTGCAGGAGGGTACTCCAGGCTGGGGCAGTGTTGGGGTGCAGGAAGAAGTGTTGTTTCTGGAAGCAGAGTCAGGATTCATCAAGAGGAGCAGGAGGGGATATGGGGTGGTATCTCTGAGAGAAGGATCCAGGCTGCAGCAGAGTTTTGGGGTACAGGAGAGGGTATGGGGTACTGACATTAGGAGGGTGATCAGAGCTGGGACGGGGTGAAGAGGGGGCATGTGGCACTGGCTCTAAGAGGGAGCTGCTGGCTGGGATAGAGTGTTGGGCTTCAGGAGTGGGTGATCAGTGCTGGCTCTGGGAGGGGTATCCAGCCTGATGCAGGGGTGCAGGAGAGGGTATGGGGTGCTGGCTCTCCAGCCTGGGGTAGAGTGTTGGGGTACAGGAAGGTGTGGGGTGCTGGCTCTGGGAGTGGGGTCATGGCTGGGACAGGGGTTCAGGAGAGGCCATGAGGTGCAGGATCCAGTTGGGAAGTGCTTACCATCTGTGGCTCCCAGCTGGCAATACAGCAGGGCTCAGACAGGCTGCCTGCATGCCGTGGTCCTACACTACTGCCCCATGCTGTTCCCAGAAGCTGCTGGCTACAGGCACATCTCTGGGACCCCTATGGGGGAAGAAGGTGACTCCACACAATGCCCACACGCCAGCACCATCCTCACTGCTTCTGTTGGCCAGGAACTGGCCAATGGTGGCTGCAGGCGGGGCAGCTTACAGAGACATGTTGTCCCTCTTGCCTATGTTTCTGGGGGTAGCACAAGGCCACAGCATGAAGGCAGCCTTTCTGACCCCTGCTCCACTGTTAGTGGTCTGGAGAGAATGATTGACTGGCTGAGGCTGTAGGACCAACCAGCTGATCACAATGCACGGGTCGGTGACTACTGCTGTAAGGCGTGTTTTCCAATTCTTTAATCATTCTCACAGATCTTCTTTGAACTCTCTCCAATTTATCAACTTCCTTCTTGAATTGTGGACACAACATTCCAGCAGCTAGAATAAATAAACCCCAGCAGGGTTCATTTATGTGAACTAAATGGTTTATATAAATAATTATGAATAAAACAAAGTATTGGAAGGAGGTTCCTGGTATGTTGCTCTAAGGATTTGAGGCTAAAAACATCACCTCCATGAAATTTACTGAAAGTACTCATATTTTTGGCACGTATCAGAGGAGTAGCTGTGTTAGTCGGTATCCACAAAAACAATGAGAAGTCCTGTGGTAACTTATAGACTAATAGATATATCAGAGAAAGCTTTCGTAGGCAAAACCCTGCTTCAGCGAACGCATTGGAGTGGAAATTACAGAGGCAGGTATAAATATACAGGCCCATGAATGGATGGGAGTACCAATCAAGAGGAAAGCCAGAGTTAATGAGATCAATTCAGTCAGGGAAGATGTGGCCCACTTCCAGAAGCTGATGTGGACGTGTGAACACTGAGAGAAGAGAAACTGCTTTTGTAGTTGACCAGCCATTCCCAGTCTTGATCTGCTACTGAGTAGCAGATTTAAAAGTAGCCATCCTGCAACAAAAGCACTTCAAACAGACTGCAGAGAGAAACCGCAGAGCTGCAATTCATTTTGCAAATTTGACACCATCAATCTCTGGCCCTCCTCTTGATTGGTACTCCCATCTTTTCATGGGCCTGTATATTTATACCTGCCTCTGGAATTTCCATTCCAATGCTTCTGATGAAGTGGGTCTTTGCCCACAAAAGCTTATGCTCCAATATATCTGTTAGTCTATAAAGTGCCACAGGACTTCTCAAATTTGTGAGACACTGACATATGAAAGAGTAAGTAAAGAGGAACTAAGGTTATTTACCACTTGGAAGAGAAGGAGGGCAGACACACAGCTATAAAATGGCTGGCTGCCTGGGGCATCATTGAAGACCAGCAGATCCTTAGGCCTTCTGGAGAAAAGTCCTAGAATTAATAAGTGCAATTGCAGCTCTGCTGAGGAATCAACATTTATGTGTAACAGTCTGAATGGGCCCTACCTGGTAACCTGGCCCAAAGCTGTTCTCTGCCTTACCAACAGGAATGCAGAGGTTACCTGGCAGATCCAATAGCAGGGCTGGGAGCACTCTTTTAAAATTCATTGCGACAGGTAGACTCAGGAAGTAGTGGGAGGGTACGGAATCTCAGAAGATGGTTGCTAATGATGCCATCATTATCTGCCCTCATCCTCACAAGTAACTATGTTACAAAGGCTGGGAGGAGTGAGCCTTCTTGTGACACCAGTAGACACAGGGCTGCCCAAGCAGGGGAAGGGCCAGGGTAAGTTAGCCCAGCGTTGGATGTTTCAATACTTCACTACAAGAGCTGCAGAGCTGAAGAATGCCCAGCTGGGAGCTTTCCCTGCTGTCAAAAAGCAAACATGAGCTGTCACTTCACAACCATTGCTTAAATTACACCTAAAGCTGTCCCTTTTTCTCCACCTCTCCAACGCTGGGAGGAATGGCACAGTCCCAGGGTGACCATCTATTCTTCCATTTAGTCCCATTTGTCGGTGAGCTCTGATTCTAACCCAGCTGCTCCTGACTTCAGCCAAGAGCCAAGCTGCAGTTTTGCAAGGGTACTTGGGCTTTTTGTTCTGCTTGATGAGCCTGGGTTCCTTTCCCTCCAGCGAGAGGGTGAGGCGTACACAAACAAAGCTGTCTGAAGTCTTCTTACTCCTGGTTAGAGGAAAGGCAAGAGAGAGCATTCTGCTGTGGTAGGAAATCAGGGGTTGCAGCCCCCCTTTGCTCCCCTTATATGGCACCCTTGCCTGTAATCCCGGGTTATAGTTAGATGGCCATATTTCCTTATGGCAAACACAGGACACCTGGGGGAGAGGGTTGCAACTCCCCGGCTGTGGCTGACGAGTAACTGCAGCTGCCTGGCTGCCCCTGCCACAGGGTGCTGGAACAGGGCTGCTGCCCCATGGGGAGCTCCCCAGGTGCCCAAGCAGTCGCCCTGCAGAAAGGGGAGGGTTCACTGACTGCTCCATACCGCTGGGCTCCAGCAAGGCTGCTGGGATGCTCCCTGGCTCCAGCAGTGGCTGCCCTGTGGGGGCAGCTGCCCTGACTGGGTGGGGGGAGGTGCTCCTTGGTTGTAGTGGCTCCCAGCTGCTCCATGCCTCTGGGCTCCAGGAAGAGGGCTACCACCTTGCAGGGGAACTCCCCGGCTTCCCCACACTTCAGTGCCAGGAATGGGTCTCCCACCTCTTGAGGAAACTCCATGGCTACTCCATGCCTCTGGGCATGAGGAATGGGGCTGCCCCCTCTTAAGGGTCAAGTATCAGAGGGGTAGCCGTGTTAGTCTGGATCTGCAAAAGCAACGAGGGGTTCTGTGGCACCTTATAGACTAACAGAAATGTATGAGCATAAGCTTTCATGGGCAAAGACCCACTTCGCCAGATGCAGGTCCTCATAGGGCATATCCTCAACTGCCCCACACCTCAGGGCACTGGCAATGGTGCTGCTGCCCCATGGAAGAGCTCTCTGGCTGCAGGGGCTCCCTAGCTGAGGAGGCAGCTGGCCTATGGGGCAGGCAGCTACACAGGAGGCTGTCCTGTGGGAGGGATTGGGCTACCTCCACACAGTGGTCTGCCCAGTTGCAGGGGCAGCTGCCCCCTGGAGGAGCTGCCCAGCACTGCTGGGGCACCAGGTTCTCCTTAAAATCTTAGAGCGGGGACAAAACACATTACCTTACCCCCCACATACCCTGCCTTCCCTCTATGGCAGGGCCCTAGCTCCCTCTGCTGCTGCTGCCTCTACTGGCCAGTCAGTGTGTGCTGCATGTGCTCTCAGGCCAGCTCCTGACTGATTTTACCTGCAGCAGCAGCTGCGCTGACTTGGGGAAAGGGCAGCTCATTGGGGGAGTGAATATACAGGACAATTAGCTTTCTTGTGAAAAAAGGCAGGGTGCTTGCCGAAAATATGGGATGGTCTTGGTGAAAATGGGATGGATGGCCAGCCTCGTTATGGTCCTAGATGTAGGATCACATTTGGTCATATTAAAACACACTTTGTTTGCTTGCACCTAATTTATCGACCAACCCAGATCTCTCAGTATCAGTGACCTATTACCTTCACTATACATTACTCTCCTAGTCTTTGCATTATCTGCAGACTTTATTAGTGACAATAATTAGTGACATTTTTTCTTACAGGCCATGAATAAAATTGATATATAGTAAGGCTAAGAACTGGGACCCCACCAGAAACAAACCTGTTTGATAATGACTCCCCATTTACAGTTACGATTTGAGACCCATTAGCCAGATTTTAGTTTACGTAATGTGTGCCATGTTAATTTTGTATCATTCTAGTTTTTAATCAACATATGCGATACCAAGCAAATGCCTTACAGAAGTACAAGTGTATTACATCAGCACTATTACCGTTATCAGCCAAATTTATAATTTCATAAAAAAGAAACCAAGTAATGTGATAAGATCTATTTTCCATTACATTTACATTAATTATATCACCCATCTTTGGTTCATTATTAATCAAGTCCCATATTACCAATTATTTTGCCTTGGATTATCGTCAGCCTGATAGGTCTAATAATTGCCCAGATAATTCCATTTACCTCTTTTTAAATAGTTGCATAGCATCAGCTTGCTTCCAATCTTCCAGATCCTCCCCAGCATTCAGAGTTCTTGAAGATCAGCACTAGTGGTTTATAATAAAGAAGAAGGCATGAAATCTTAATGATTGAAAATTAGACCAAATTACCAATCTGCTTATGATGTGCCATGACTGTTACAGACTGAAATCTGATTAGCAGCTAGGAACACAGTAGCTTCTCAGTGCTGTATTCTAAAGACTTTGGGGGGAGGGCAATCAAGCAACATTTCACAAAGCAAATGATGACCTTTTAATTAAAACAGTACGATCATGGTTTCAGAAGCACAAAATACTCTGTATTATGTGTTTAATTTGAACACAAATTACTTTTAAAACCATTATCATGTGACTGTATTCTTCTGCATCATGCACGCAAAAAGTAAAGGTGTGATAGGAGTTAGAAATTGTTTTTCTTTCATTTCTTATTGTGAATGCAGTATATTAACCAGATACATCATGTAGCAAGGTCTTACTATGGTGGTATGTTACTGTTTCATTTTGTGCATGAAAATTATACACCACATTTTATGCTGTCGCTTTAGCCAATGTTTCCTTCTTATGAAACATCCAAGGTTTGTGGGAGGAATTCTGTTACAAAAGATGCATTGTTTCCACTGGTTTAAATACCAGGAATGATTAGGCAAAAATGCAATATTAACCCTAATAGAAGCAATGCTTCTTTTATTAGTTGTTGTTGATGATGATGAAACTTTGCAATCTGAAGAGACGCCAAAGAATTATAATTAGCTTCAATGAGCTAAGAAAAAAGTCAAGTTTTCTTCTACATGTCCTCACATTCAATGCTGGCTGGGATAATGGCAAAGAGTTCTTAAGACTCCCAAATTTTGACTGATGAAGTCAGAGAAAGAAACCATTGTCCTTATGTTGCCTTCCATTGTCTGGCATGCAAGGGAGCAAATGCCACTGGAAAGGTTCAGAGACTGGGGTGGAGGGTCACTGGGGTTCTGCAGGGGATTTGTTAGTGGTCCACAGAATGCGGGCTGGTCATGTGGGGCTGGGTTTGTCTCCACATTGTCATTTTTTAGCATATTTTATCTACATTAAAGTGCTATAGTTGCCCCAGGGAAGCCATGTGATCACAAATTAAATGCTTGATGGACTCACAGGTGGAATGGGAGATAACATGTCTGATCCCAAATGGAAGGAGCAGTGTTCCAGGAGAGTCTCTTTGGCCATGTGTGGCCCACACTACGAAAGTGCTTGAGAAATCCTGTACAAAAATGGCCGAGGAAGCAAGTTGAATGGGGAAATGTGACTACACAAGTACCTCCCAGCAGCGGTGCCACCTGGGCCCATGCAGGGGTTCCATGGGGTGGAAGTGCTGCATGGAGGAAAAGTGATAGTGGTTGTGGGCAAAGGGGAAGAGATAGAACTGCTTCTCTGCACTACATTTTCATCCCCTCTGCAGTCCAGACCAGTGAGGACTGGGCCCCACCTACCCTGCTGTAACCGTGTGTGTCTCACGGTGCTTTGCTCCAGTAACTCCTGACCTCTGTTACTCACAAGAAGCCTACCAGCATTCAGGTCAGACCCTATGTATATGTGTGCTGGGCAGTCCTAGTTCAGCAGCCTGTCTACAGCCCCTCTCTGGCTTCCACTAAACTTGATTGGCGCTTGCAGCATGATCCCGGCACACTCCCAGTCCCAAACTTTCCCCAAACCATGTGCTCTACAATGTCCAGCCCTCCCCTGAGCAGTTCAGAGAAATAAGATGGTTTGTTTGCTCCATTAAGAAGATAAAATACACCAGTGCGCCGTGTTATCTGGCACCAGCCATCCTTTTAGTACGAACACAGCACTGCCAGTTTGGATTAACTGCACACGTCTAAAAGTCTAAAAGTCTGGTTTCAGGCTTTCTTCAACCTGGCCTCACTACCCACAGTCTTCCAGCAAGATGGTGACTGACGCTCTCCTCAGAGAGGATCTGTTCTAGAGGCATAAAAGTGCTGCCACCGTTGCCTTTGCAGGTAAAAGAAATAACTTGGGTTGTTTTATCCCTTATAGGTCAGTGGACCTTTGAAATGGACTCCTCTGAACGTCCTCTCTTCACCTAAAGTTTATTCAAGTAGCAGGGAAAGCAACATGGGTTCAGGTGGTCAGTGTTCCCTGTAAGTTGAGCATTTGGGCAGCTGCCCAGGAGAAAGCCACATGACACCCAGCTGATTAGCAGAGCACCCACAGTGGGCAGCATTTATTTCTACTGGTGCTGCACCTCCTTAGTGCACATAACAAAATTTATTCTGCCTATGGATGGAAAAACTTAGTAGGACACTGCTGGCAGAAAAGGAGGCTCCAGGCTCTTTACCCCCAGCTGCATTTGCTGAAATTCCAGTTGTTCTGTTTCGTGCCATCTCCTTTCCCTGATGTCCTGGTTATCCTGTTTACTACTTACATGTATCTTGAGGTAAATCCACATTCATTTTGTTAGGATACATTCATTTAATAACTGTTACCTAGACAGGCTGTCTGATTTTGAACATACTTCAGTTGTAATTCATGTGTATGCTCATAAGTCTTAATATTCATCATGTCCATGCATTCCCCAAGAATATTAAAAATCAGAGAATTACTGGTTTTAAGTGACTCTTCACAAGGCATATTTTGCACAACGATTATTACGATAGCATGTCGGGTATGAATACAGGAGTCCTGAGCATCATACCCTACTATGCAGGCCTAGTTCCACGTACCATGAGAGATTAGCTAATAATGCTTGTGTGGCATTAACCACTTATCCCCACCATAAGCTATGACTTCACATTTGACATTACAGTTGACCCAGGCACCCAGAAGCATCAGAACAATAGAGCCGACCATATTTCCTTCTCTGGGGTGATCATGGCTTGGGGCCTAAATGGAACTTGGAGAAAAATTTCCTCCATATGTCCGGTCAACAATTTGCTGTGTTTCAAATGAAGGATTCCTACCTGGTCAGTTCAGGCTCTGTCCCAGACTTTTTCCTGGTCGGATCTAGGGTTGCTGCTTTCGAATTGTAGCTTCCCAAAGTCTGCTGTGAAGAGAGGTTGTTCTACTTATCCTGTACTACACCTTTACAGCCTTGTTTACAGGAAGGTTTTGAATATGTTAATACATATTAACAATAGACAAGTGCAACATGCCTTTAAAATGTGTTCAAGTGGTCAAGTTAAAGCCTAGAGTCTGAGCAGTTGAACATGTAGGCTATGTCTACACAGCTCTGCCCCCCAGCACGGCTGCTGGCAGAACTATGCAAAATGAGCTTCTTGGGATTGCAAATGGTGTGTCATTTGTATACTCCCGAAGCTCGTTGCCATAGCCCCACGAGAATTCGTGTCAGCACAAGGGGGTGCTGGCACTGCAGAGGCCGTGTGGACGTGCCTCTGCTGGCTAAACCCCCCTCTGTCTCCTGTCCCTTATGCCTCAAACATTTGAGGCATAAGGCACTGGTGACAGAGGGGAGTTTAGCTGGCAGAGGCACGTCCACACTGTGTCTGCAGTCCGGCACCCACTTCTGCCAATGCCAAACTCTCACAGGGCTATGGTAATGAGCTTTGGGAGTATGCAAATGACATGCCATTTGCAATCCTGAGAAGCTCATTTTGCATAGCTCTGCCGGCCACGGCCCTGGGAGGGGGATCACTGTGTAGACCCAGCCGTAAGGAATACTGCCTTCTCGACTTTAGGCAGTCATCAAGTATTAGCTGTCACTTTCAAAATCCTAGGTTGGATAATACAAAGCATCTCACCTCTTGTTGCAGTTCAGATGTAGAATTTTCTAGAGTCAGTCACGATGTATAGTGCTCTCTCTTTTTGTCATGACAACTTTATTTGTTCTCTCTATCATTACTTCTCTTAATAGGAAATAAGTCACCTCAACTAAGTAATATATGCATTTGTCTTTGTGTCATGCTTGACCAACCTAACTGTCTTCTATGATGAGACAACTAGCTCTGTGGGTATGGGCAAAGTCATTGATGTGACACCTTGGCCATGTCTACACTAGCCCAAAACTTCGAAATAGCCATGCAAATCCCCCTAATAAGGGGATGTCGAAGTTGCCGGGGTCTTTCAAAAAGGAGCCCTGTCTGGACGAGCCACACAGAGGCGAGCCACGTCAATTTCAAAGTGCCCTGGCTGCCAGCATTCTAATGATGTGCTGAATATGTATTTCAGCACTTCATTAGTAAAATTCGAAATGGCCATTTGCATGGCCATTTTGAAGTTTTGGTCTAGTGTAGACATGGCCCTTGACTTTAGCAAAGCTTTTGATATGGTCTACCCCAGTATTCTTGTATACAAGTTGAGAAGCATGGCTAGGATGAATGGATTATAAGGTAGAAAGAAAGCTGGCTAAGTCATTGGTCTCAGTAGTTAGTGATCAATGGCTTGATGGCTAGCAGGGCAACTGGTAAAAAGTGGAGTTTTGTTTAATAGTTTCATTAATGATCTGAGTGGATGGGTTGGTTTGCACCCTCCGCAAATTTGCAGATGATGCTGAACTGGGCAGAGAGGTAGATATGCTTGAGGGGTTAGGGATAAGGTCCAGAGTGACCTACACAAATTGGAGAATTGGGCCAAAAGAAATCTCATGAGGTTCAACAAGGACAAGTGCAGAATCCTGCACTTAGGGCAGAAGAACCCCACAGACTGCTACAGACTGGGGACCAACTGGCTAGGCCACAGTGCAGCAGAAAAGGACCTGGGGATTACAACAGATGAGAAGCTGGATATAAGTCAACAGTGTGTCCTTGTTGCCAAGAAGGCAAATGGCATATTGGGTTGCATTAGTGGGATCACTGACAATGGATCAATCAAAGTGATTATTTCCCTCTATCTGGAACTGGTGAAGCCACATCTGGAGTGCTGCATTCAGTCTGGGATCCTCACTACAGAAAGGATGTGGACAAATTGAACAGAGTCCAGTGAAAGGCATTAAAATGATTAGGGGACTGGGGCACATGATTTTTGAGAAGAGATTGAGGGAACTGGATTTATTTATTTAATCTGCAGAAGAGAAGAACAGGAGAGGGGACGAATTTAATAGTAGTCTTCAACTACCTGCAGGGGGGTTCCGGAGAGGATAGAGGAGGTGGCAGAGAACAGAACAAGAAGCAACGGTCTCAGGTTGCAGTCAGGGAAGTCAGATTGAAATCTTAGAGGGAAAAATTATTTTGCTAGGAGATTGGTGAAGCTTTGGAATGGGTTTGCTAGGGAGTTGCTGGAATTTCCATCCTTAGAGGTTTTTTAAAGCCAAGCTTGACAAATCCCTGTCTGAGATGATTTAGCTGACACATTAACACGTGGTTTGAACCGAGATGCAAACTTTCTGGGACATTATAGGGGCTCTTTAGCATACTTGGCTTTATCTAATTCTTGACTCCCCCTGCCCTGCCCCTCTGCTCTCTGATTTGCTCACCTTGATAATTTTTTTTTCTGATTTGTCAACTTTGATTACTGTTTTGGTTCTCTATGCCTTAAATATTGAGTCTGTTCTGGTACGGCTATGGGCTGAAGAAGTGGGTCTGTCCCACGAAAGCTCATCACCTAATAAATTATTTTGTTAGTCTTTAAAGTGCTACTTGACTGCTTTTTTGTTTTGATAGTATATAGACTAACACGGCTCCTTCTCTGTTACTAGCTGAGTTTGGTTTAGCTTTGAGCAGATGGTTGAACTAGATGATGTATAGACATGATCTTATGTAATGATCTAAACTTATCCAAACCATTCACTGCCATCTTCAAAAATTGCATTTAGGTTCCAATTCAGCAAGATATTGAAGCATGTGCTTACCTTTAAGACAATTAACACTATTCACAAGCTTAAACATAAGCATGTGCTTAAGTAACTTGCTATATTGTAGTTTTGCTTCCTCTTTCTTTTTCCCCATTTTTGTAACTTAACTTGATCGCTGCTCTTAACTATATAATATATTTTATGTGAGGTGCCTGCACCAATATAAATTGATATACGAATTATTTAAATATAAATTGTAATATGCTGTAAAATGTGTTTTTAATTTTTTGCTGAATGGAACTGAATGTTTAACTAATCTGACGAATATATTTAAAATTTTATTGCTATGTTCTGTTTTCTGTATAAGCTTGAAAAAGGTTTAAAAATCACCAAACTCAAGAATAGAAAAATGGCTCCAGTGGAAGGTAACTGAAGTACCTAGCAATATAAGTTGATGTTTCTTATGGTGCTCAGATTAAAATGTCACAAGAAGCAATTCGCTTGCATAGAGGATCATGAATTCTGATCCCAAGCATGGATACTAAGCTCCATGGGGAGGAGGAGGAGGTGTAGAGACTCTACCTCTGGAAGGACTGAAGGAGCAGTTCCCATTCCACTCTCTTATCTAGAGAATGGCACTGGCAGAGCCCAAAGGGAGCTGTTTCTGCCCTCATTCACCTGCAGGGCCATGTCTAGATGGCCCGTTAGCACAGCACTGCTGCTGGCAGCACTATGCTAATGACAGGTCAAGAAATTGCAAATGGTGGGCCATCTGCAAACTTGTGCGGCTAATTAGCATAGCTGGGCCAGATTTCACTGTTGGCAGGGAGCGTGCTGGCAGTACAGAAGCCATGTGGACATGCCTCTGCCAGCTAAACCCCCCGTCTGTCATCAGTCCCTTATGCCAAGTATGCAAAGCAAAAGACAACCTCCATGTACAGCAAGTGTACAGGGGTCCTAGAGGATGTTAAAAAGGGTTTACTGAAGAAAAACAGTTTTATATCCTTTGCTCTTTGGCACTTCCATAGCCTCTGAGTTTATTTTTATAAGTAACTGAGGGATCAGAATAGCTGGAAAGGGTCAAAATGAGAATTCTTATTTACATAGTTTCTCTTTGCATTTCCCTTCCTTCAGTCTGCACAAACCCAGACAGGATTCATTGTTCCAATCGAAAAAAAAGGGGATGGCTTTTTCATGCCAATGCTCTCCTTCGGAGAGTTTAACTGAGCAGCAAATTAAGTTCAGTCCTCCTCTCTTCATATTTTAATTCACAAATTTTCCTAGGAAAATTAAGGAAAAGATGAAAGAAACACCTCATCTGCTAAAGAGTCATGGCCAGAGAGCATGGGAGACTCACAGAACAATCAGCTATTTTTCAAGCTAACGATGTGCTGCTCATGGACTCCAAGACGGACTGACACAAGAAAAGTGGAGCAGAATGTAGGATCAGCTCTTTAACTCCCAAATGCCTTTGGGAAACGCCAGGGAGAAGAAATAGTGGCTGTGAATCTGAGAGCTTCTTCACCACCACTGCCAGTGAGTGCAATGGGTCCCAACCCCTGCTGCAGGCATCAGGCCCTCTCTCTGCTAGTCCCCCAGGCCAGTCAGCAGCTGTGACCCCACACCCCTTCTGTGCATGGCATGTGGGAGGGCACATGGCCTCTCAGCATCCCTCACACATCACCAATGCAAACGTTAATCAATTAATTTTCACAGCACCCTGTGAGATGCAGGGATATTTCTCCATTCCGCAGATGGGAATTCAGACACTGACAGGCTCTGAGAGCTCAGCTTCGGACACAGGGGATCAGATTGTTCCGAGTACTTAGCATGGAATGGCACTTTGTATGTTCCCAGCAGCGGTTGCTTTCAGTTTGCAGCTCTGAGTGCTCAGCAGATCTACAGATCAGACCCCAAGGATTCGTGTCAGGCACCCAGAAAATCAGACTGATGCAGTTCATGACACACTGTGCAAAATGTAGTTTAAGTGACTGGATGAGCATCACACAGGAACTCTGCAGCGGACGCAGAGAGAATCTAAAATCCAGTTCTCCAAGGCAACATTCAACTGCCTTAGCCATGAGACAGTCCCTTCTGCTCTTGTAACGCCCAGCCTCATTCACTGTGTGCCTTCCAACTTCTTCAACAAATGAAGCAGGGGATCGACACGCAGCAGCCTCTGTTACTGCACAGCCATTAGCCACCCCCAGAACAGGGCCAGGTTAGGTACTGGAGCAGGAGTCCTGTAGAAAAAAGTGCATGGGATCAGATAATTGAAGATTGCATCAGAAAGCTGAAAAGGCTGGAGCCCTAATTCTGGCACTTCCTAACTTTAGAGTTTTTAACTTTTCAGTATTAACAGTGTGCTATAGTCACTGTTTGTGGGATTTCTGAGGTTTTAAAGGAAGCAGCCCCTCAGCCCTGGAACAGTTGAGCACCAGCCAGTATACTGCATTGTCCCTCGCCTGTCAACCAGCCCAGGCATCCTCAACCCCACACCTCTGGTGCCCACATCTCCCGCCTTCCACTGTCCTTTCCCCCCTCACCCAGCACTGGTTGGGATCCTCCAGTGCCACCTCTAGGCCAGAGCTGGTCCTTATCACCCCTGCCCCAAGGTTCTTCTTGTGTATATCAGCTCTCCTGCCTTGGCATCCCCTTCTCTGCAGTACCAGGACCTGGGCTCCCATAACTGTGCTCTGTCCACTATTCAACAGGACTGGGCTCCTCCATCCATCTACTTTTCTATCTCCCTAACCTCTCCCAGTCCTCAGAAACAACAGATCTTAGAGCCCCTCTTCCAGCACCAGGGCACATACGACCCACCAAGAGCCACCCAGTTCCTGGGAATTCATTACAATTATAAAAAAGACCTACAATATAAGCTAGAAGCCTTACAGTTACACAGCTGGGCACTATCAATATTTAACCTGCAGCCAGCAGCTATCCTTGAAGTTCACTGTAACCAGCTGTCACACATTTGAAAAATATAAAAGGGGACCCCACACCCTGCTCAGGAGAGCTACCACCCTCCCCCCAGCAGCTGACTCTGAGTCCCAGAGAGCTTATCCTGGAGTCTGGACCTGAGCCGTTGCCTGGGGAGTATGTGAGCATCATGACAACCTGCCCCCACCCCCTGAGCTGTCACCACTCCTGCCTCACACTGGGCAGGGGGCAGCCTCATACCTCACCCCAGTGAATCTGTGGCAAGGGGCAGCAGCAGGGAAGAAGGCACACACATGGCAGGCCTCCTCCAGCACTGACCAGAGGGTATGTGAGGGGGCTTCCTGGACCTGAGAGGAGTCCTAAGAGCACTGATGCAAAGTGAGTCTGCTGCCGGAGGAGAGAGGGGAATCCATCTCCAGACCCCTGTGCTGCTAGCAGAGAGAGGGCTGGGAGGCGTCCTCCTCTCTGGCCACATGCCTGGAGCAGCCTGTTTGCAACCCAAGCTTCTCAACCATAGCCCTGCCCCACCCCAGAGCCTGCACCCCCAGCCACAGCCCTCACTCCACCAGACACCCAACCCTCTGCCCCAGCCCAGATCCCCACCAGTGCCCTGAATCCCTCATCCCTAGCCCCACCTGGCAGCCCAGTCTTGCTCCCACATCCCTCCCATACTCCAAACCCCTCATCACCAGCCCCACCTCAGAGCCCTCACATGGTTACATTATTTAACACCTATATCTATATCTACCAGCTTACACAGCAAGTGTGGGGCTTGGACCTGTTCAAGGCACCACCAAAAATGATGCAAACCTGCTGGCCCTGGCCCCATCATCATTTTAATCAGGAAGCTTCCTCCTATTCTTGGCTGCATGGACTCCGCATGGAGGGCACTGAGAGCACAGGACAGAGACAGAAAGTCCTCAGCTGCCCAGAACTGCAATTTCAGGGAAAGTCCTGCTCATCTCCAGGCTGAAGCATGACCAGTTCAGATAAAATCCGGGGGAGAGTTAGCCACAGATCCAGTGAGTCTGTGCTGAGCATGTGCAATCTGTGATATTGCCAAGGCTTATAGCATGGCCCAATTCAGAGAGATTTTCACAAAAGAGCATAAGGCACATTCCTGACACAAAGGCCACCTGACAAATTTCAAGCCCCTTCTTCAAAGCACAGGGGCAGAAGAGCAGCTCAAAGAAATGGCTGTTGTTCTGCCATGTTTAAAAAATGGCATATTTTTTCCCCTAGTCTTGTTCTCAGAAGCAACTGAACCATTTTGGGTGAAATTTCCCAACCCCTCAAAAATCATGGAAAATGTCAGCTCAAGTGGGCACAGGTTGGCAATATTCTAAGCAACTAAAAATAGTCTTAATATCAAAAGTATGCATCAGGAATAGGGAGCACCACCAACCCCTCTCCCTCTTCTGCCTGTAAGCCAATTCAAAAGCCCTGTCTTGCAAACATTTACTACCATGGATGGTTCCTGCTGCAGTTTCTGATCCATGACAATACTTTGCCCCTTACCTCATGACTACTTAATCCCTTTACCTGCCTCAGAAGGGACTTTGACTAAGGTTTTCTGAATGTTCAAATACTAAATTCTATCCACTGTTCCTCCTTTACCAACTATTTTATTGACCCATTCAAAAATTCTAATACATTTCAAAAATTTGATTAATTTACCATTTAGCTGTAATGTTCTTATTCTGTATCAGCATGATATTTACTGAACTAATCTTAACTGTAAATTGACAGTGTTTTCTATGTTGGCATTTGGTAGGTGCACAAAGAGCACAGTAATGCAGGCATTATAACCACCTAGACATATTAATAATATAGCTCCAAAGAGAAACACAAGACTCTTAATATTAATGCCAATATCAAAGGCTGTCTAGAGCAGCAGACTACATAATGCCACTCTGCCATAAGGAAATTACAGAGATCAATGAGATCCCCTATATGGAGAGCCCAGAATGTTCTTAAAGTTAGAACATTTTAAAACACTAAATAATATGACATTGTCACTATAGATCTATTTATTTATTTTTTCTAATCGGCGTTATTTTCCTTTCCCCTTTAGTAAAGCAACTGGATCTTAGCCTGAGGTGGTCAATTTCTGTTGCCAGACTTTGGTAGAAAGAATTACAGAGTGCCTAACCAGAGGACAACTAGAGGGATATAAGCTAAAATGACAAGCTAATATTGGAAAGAATTGATCAGCCTCCTTTCCCTCTTGCTCTCTGGAGCCTGCTCACAGCTCCTTTATTGACAAGATTGATGGCAGGGTCGAGACTGTGGGGCGAGCCCAGGCTTACTCGTCAATGCACTTAAATGATTAAGGACTATTGGACACCTTGGCTGGAGTCAGCTGCTTGTCCTTCAGTCTCGGAGCTGCACAGAGCTGCCTGCCAGCTGTACATCAGGGCAGCTAAACAGGCCCTAGGATGAGCCATTTAGTGTTGATGATAGTGCAGCAGTCCTGAACTGATCAATAGCATCATTCCTTCTCTGCCTGGGCTAAGAGCTAATGAGACTAGTTGGTGCATACATGATGACTGGAATTTAATTATATATCAGATTGATTTTCAATTAGAACTCCAGGGAGCTGTTTGCCAGAATTTCAAACTGTTACGCAAGGCCCTATCTCCTGTTCAGGCCCTTTTCTCCCCAGTTTCCTGCCTCACATGGAGAAAGCGCAGACTCTCTGCATCGGAGAGTGCAGAGCTTGCATGTTGCCAGTAGTAATATTTAGAGGACCAGCACAGGAGCAACACAAGGAGGAGATAAGGGGTCACATGCATCCCCCCAGACCCTCCTCTGCACTTGCACTATCAGGGCCGTATCACTTCTGGTGAGTGTGGCGATGGAGCAGACCAAGAGCAAGGCAAGGTTCTAGCTCATGCTGTTCTCGGACTGTGCCACTCTGGTGGGTGGGGGGCAGGACCAGCCCTGCTCTCGGCATGGTGCTCCTGGAGGGCGAGGAGGAGCAAGGGAGGGGCCTTGCTGAAACCCAGTCACAAGTCACCATTGGATCAGCAATTACCTCAGAGTGAGGGGATGTAGGAGGAAATTGGGAGGGAACAAAGATCTAATGATGATGATTATTACACTGAAACATTTTTCCAGTGAGTTTAATGAATGTGTCCCTGCTCTCAGGTAGGAGAGGCAGACTACCCTATATTCAAGCTGTAGCTGGGTCTAGGCATAGGCCTAGAGGATGGTTCATGTTATCCCCACCTTTTCAAATGGGACAGTGTATGGACAAAGACACTGTAACCTAGAGAGTCAAAGTGAGTGCCAGAGAAAACTGTGGAAGTTAACATACAGAACACTTATCAAGGAAGTGGGAACTAGAAGGATTTTATGAAAGTTAGCTGTGCCTAGTCCAACTTAATTCCTTTTTTCCTCAATTCCTTTTGGAGTGGTCTTAAGGCTGTTGACATAAAGGATATGTATCATTGCCTTCTAGACGGTCACAGGACTTTTGAAAAAATGCAACCAGCAAGGGGACTGTAGCTTAAACGAGCGCAAAGCAAGTTGATTAAATGAGAATAAGCTGGCATGGGCCTATGTGAAGAGGAGATATTAGGCAGGTATTGATATTGTGACTACATCAGGTGCTGTGCCGATGATGAGGCAAAATTCTCGAACAACTCCATACCGGAAATATTATTACTTTAAACAATGTACAGCAGCAAATCTTGAGAAAAAATTAAACCTAGGGTGTCGGAGGGATTTTAGAGACCCTAAAGTGATGTGTTTTGAACCTAAAAAATCAGGCAGCTGGAACACAGGGGTTACAGTCAGAAATGTCCTAGAAGAAAGGGATTTGTGATTCCATAAGAGGGGAACATGCTGATGAGCTGCAGCAAAGACGGCCAGTGGAATGTGAGTGAGGAGGGCCCCAGGCTTCCTCCACCACACTGGTCCTGTTTTCTGCAGCAAGACTCCCAATTCCTGTGTGAGTGATTTTATTTATTTACCCCGTTACCCTGTCATGCTTATAGCAAGTGTCCCCACTTTGGGCACACAGCAATAAGTACTGACATTGTATGAGGATGAAAACAAAAAGCAGTCAAGTAGCACTTTAAAGACTAGCAAAATAGTTTATTAGGTGAGCTTTCGTGGGACAGACCCACTTCTTCAGACCATAGCCAGACCAGAACAGACTCAATATTTAAGGCACAGAGAACCAAAAATAGTAATCAAGGAGGACAAATCAGAAAAAAATGATCACGGTGAGCAAATCAGAGAGTGGAGTGGGGGGGGAGGTCAAGAATTAGATTAAGCCAAGTATGCAGACGAGCCCCTATAGTGACTCAGAAAGTTCCTGTCCTGGTTTAAACCACATGTTAATGTGCCGAATTTGAATATAAAAGCCAGCTTGGCTGTTTCTCTTTGAAGAACCGTGCAAAAGTTTTTTTTCAGTAACACACATATCTTTAGGTCATTAATAGAATGCCCCATTCCATTAAAGTGTTGACTAACTGGTTTGTGGATCTGGAGTATTTTGATGTCTGTTTTGTGCCCATTAACCCTTTGCCTAAGGGAGTTAGAAGTCTGTCCAATATACAAAGCATCTGGGCATTGTTGGCACATGATGGCATATATGATGTTAGTAGAGGAGCATGAGAAAGTGCCTGTGATTCTGTGAGTAAACTGGTTGGGTCCTGTGATGGTATTTCCAGAGAAGATATGTGGACAAAGCTGGCAGCGGCTTTGTTGCAAGGAAAGGTTCCAGGACTGGTATTCCTGGGGTATAGACTGCGGCTGTTTGTGAGGATCCTCATAAGGCTGGGAGGTTGTCTGTAGGAGAGAACATGCATGGCCTTCTGGAGTGTGGCATCCTGATTAAGGATAGGTTGTAGGTCTTTAATAATTCATTGCAGTGGTCTGAGTTGGGGGCTGTAGGTGATGACCAGTGGTTGTTCTGTTCTTGGCTTGTTTGGGCTGATCTTGGAGTAGCTGGTCTCTGGGTATTCATCTGGCCCTGTCAATTTCTTTTTTGTCTTCTCCTGGTGGGTAATTCAGGTTTATGAATATTTGGTAAAGATCTTGTAGTTTTTGGTCTCTGTCAGTTGGATCAGAGCAAATGCGATTATATCCCAGAGCTTGACTGTAAACAATGGATCTAGCTATGTGTTCAGGATGGAAGCTAGAAGGGTGTAGCTAAGTATAGCGATAAGTAGGTTTTCGGTACAGTGTGGTACTGATCAGGCCATCCTGGATTAGTACTGTAGTGTCCAGGAAATGTATCTCATGCATGTTGTAATTGAGGCATAAGTTGATGGTGGGGTGTAGATTGTTAAAGTCTCTGTGGAATTCTTCTAGAGTATCTATACCATGGGTCCAAATCATAAAGATGTCATCAATGCATCTTAAGTAGAGGAGGGGTAATAGGGGATGAGAGCTGAGGAATCGTTCCAGGTCAGCCATAAATATATTAGCATATTGTGGGGCCATGTGGGTGACTAATAGGCAGTGCGGCCCTTTTTACAAACTAGCATGGCAAACTACAAACCATTTACAAAGGGGTGGAAAATAACAGCAGGAATGTTCAGTCAGAAGCGTAACTGAAGAAAAAGTCTTGCTGCATGATCTGAGGCTCCCATTCACATTCATGCTTTTCACAGTGGCAGCAGACAAACTAAAGACACAGATGCAATTAATCAGTTCATCTGGCATTCCAGGCCTTAATCTTCCTGCCAGTGGAGTCAACGGCAAAGCTCCATTGGACCTCAGTGGTGCAGAATCAGCCTTTTGGAATATATCTACACAGCAATTAGACACCCACGGCTGGCCCATGGCAGATGACTGGGCCTTGGGCTGCAGGGGTGTTGAATTGCTCTGTAGACTTCTGGGCTTGGGTTGTAGCCTAGGATCTAGGACCCTGTGAGATGGGAGGATCCCAGTGCTTGGGCTACAGCCTGAGCCCAGAAGTCTGCACTACGGTGAACCAGGCCAGAGCTACTCACTGGTTTTTATTTGCAGTGTAACATACACATATAGCTAAACAAAGGATCAGGATCCTAGGGCTGGAAAAGACCTCAGGAGGTCATTGAATCCAGCCCTCTGCCGAAAGCAGGACCAGCCCTAACTAAACTAGCCCAGCCAGGACTTTGTCAATCCAAGACATAAAATCTTCTTGGGGTGGAGATTCCACCACCTCTCTAGATAACACATTCCAGTGATTCACCACCCTTCTAGTGAAATGTTTTCCTAATAAACAACTAGACGACCCCCCTGCTGTCACTTGAGACCATGGCTCCTTGTTCTGCTATCCATCACTAGTGAGAACAGCCTCTCTCCATCCTCTTTAGAACTGCCCTTCAGGAAGTTAAAGGCTGCTCTCAAATCACCCCTCACTCCTCTCTTTGGCAAATTAAATAAGCCCAAAGCACTCAGCCTCTCCTCCTTATAGGACATGTGCTTCATTTTGGTTGCCCTCCATTGAATCCTCTCCAGTGCACTCACATGCTTTCTATAGTGGAGGGTGCAGGAGCAGAACTGGAGACAATACTACGGATGTGGACTCACCAGTGCAGAATAAATGGTGATAATAACTTCTCTAGCTCTGCTGGAAATGTTCCTCCTAATGCACCCCAATGCGCCGTTAGACTTCCTGGCTACAAGGGCCCACTGTTGACTCATATCCAGCTTCTCCTCCATTGTAATACGTAGATCCTTTTCTGCTGCACTGCTACTTAGCTAGTCAGTTCCCAGCCTGTAACAGTGCTTGGGATCCTTCCGTCTCAAGTGCAGGACTTTGCACTTGTCCTTATTGAACCTCATCAGATTTCTTTTGGCCTAGTCCTCCAATTTGTCTAGGAGCTTGTCCAGTGGTACTGCCTGTTGGTCATGCCTGGGTTGGCACATGCTGACCTCCTACAGAAAGCAGATGTTAGGCCCCCTATGTTTCCAGCAGTAGGGGAAAGGGTTAAGGTAAGTTTCTAATGGCCTGTTCCATGCTAAATTTCTCCCATTGCTAAGGTCAGTCTGAATGGTAACAATATATGTGTTCATGTCCAGGGGTTTAATCCCAAGAGAAACTGGGATGAAAATTTGACAATGTGCAGAGTAAAAATTCCATTGAATATTGTGTGAAGGATATATTTTTTGTGCTAGCACTCATTGCCACTGTGATTGAGATGGGTGCTCATTGAAATGCAACTCATAGGTTAATAAAAAGTTGTATTCTCGCCTTCTCCGACCATCACATGCTTTAGGAATATTCATGTAGGCAAAACAGTTTGGCCACCATCATCTGTTTCAACAGGACTGAGAGCATCATTTTAACTTATTGATTTGTATCCCACAAGCACATTCACAGCTCCTGAAATAGGGCTGCTGGAGCAGGGGGGCAGAGGGCCATGTGTTTCCCCACTTTTAAAAGTGGGATGGCTATGACTTCCTGCCTTTTACCAGCCATAAGGATGAGTGACAGCAGGGGGCGGAGAGGAACAGTTGGGAGGTGAGGTCTTAGGGGACTACGCGCTGTGAGGGCAGGAGCTCAGGGAAAAGAGGTGGTGTGGGACAGAACCTCAGAAGGAAGTGAGGAGGCAGGGGGCAGAACTACTGTTTAGGCATCAGTGGTTTCCTCCAGTTTTAGGGATCTTTTGACACATTTGTCTTGTAATCACTTTCATAGCCTATATAGCATCACATTGAAAACCAGTGATGGTTTAGATGCAAGGGGATGATAATTTGGCATGTCCTGAAACATCACAGCATTTTCTCTTAAATGTTATGACCTTGTGATGGCTGAGATTATATCCTAGGTCGGGGCACTCGAAGTGGGAACAGGCCCCCTCGGGGCGGGGGTGTGAAATTTCATGAGGGGACACAGCATGATCAGCTGCTGGGTCTCAGGCTCATCCATCTCATTACAAATGTTGAAATATGTTACTGTTTTTGTGCAGTGTATTCACATTTATATACCGATTAATAAAGTGGTTACATTCTACACTCTTATTTTCTTACATGTAACAAAAGGCTTTTTTTTTCCCTATATAAATATAACCAAAATTTCCATTGGTTTGAATTACATTAGACAAGTTGGGGGACGCTGCTAATTGCAGGAATGAAAAGTGGGGCCCAATGTAAAAAGTTTGATCATCCCTGTCCTAGCTCATCAATTTGCCAAAAAATAAAAAAAACAAACAGACAAAAGTTCAGCAGGAAACATGCCTAGCTAGATGAGTTTCCCCATCCCAAAGAATGAACCTTGACAATTAAAAAATGGTCTGAAGAGCCATGCAAATCTTGTATAGGGCCTTGTCAGCTGTACTTGTAGTTTAACTTGTGTATCCATAGGGCAAGTGATGGGAGGGGGTGGAGAAGAAGAACAAGTTGGCTGATGGGGCCTTGAGGGAGGAGGGACCATGCAAGGGGGAATTCAAAACATTTATTCAACCCTCCAATTTCTTTGAATGTAATTATGTAAAAAAAAAAAACCAGCAGGTCCCTAGCTAGTAAACAGGGAATTTACACCTGTGAGCATCCCCCCTTGGACTACTCACTCTAGCTACTAGCAACCTTCTGCTGGAATCAGGCCTTTAGTGTTGAGGACAGTGTAACATCAACAACTCTCTGCAACTGAGCACAAGACTCATGAATAATACGTGCATTTTGTCTCTCTGAGGACTTCCAAACACTAACAAGTTCAGGTACACAAAGTTCCACCAATCAATAAAGTCCATCTTTCGAGTAGACTTATGTGGTTGTAACAAATACTGTACTTTTATGTGAAGGTGAGAAAAATCCACAATAGAGAGGGCTCAAATGACCTGAAGTCAGATGGACTGTCACTATTAGTTTTTCACAGGGCTCTCTTATCTCTTGTGCCTCCCTTTCTGAGTTTGAATACTCAGTTTTTGGCTTCCACGTGTGGAGACTGGAACAAAGATGGAAATAGGTAACGGATTACAGGTGGGGTGGGGAGTCACTTGAATGCTCCCTGGAACTAGTGAGAAAAGGAAACTATAAATAAATCAGCTTTCCAAAGAGATTAAGAGCACTTCACAATTAAGGTTGAGTTCTTCTCATGAGGATTAGACCCATCGTTTCAGTTTGTGTCACCTGACACTTAGCACTTCGGGGTGTGAAAAGCACACCACATAATGAGCACAACACTAGGAAATGAAAAGAGTGCCATAGCAGCCTTCTTCCCAAGGGAGCTACCTCTCATTCAGCGGGAAAGCGCTCAGAGGAATATTCTGTCAGGCAACTCTAAACCAGGGCTTAAGAGAAAGGAGTGTTACAGAGAAGCAAACCTCTGAAAGAAGAGGCAACAGGGCGGTTTTGTTCTTCCCTCAATAGAGAACAAGGCTGACGTGGAACCTCACTTGTGCTCTACTTAGGACAAAAATGAGCCGTAAAATGAGAACTCAGTTTTATCTTGGGAGGGCAAAAAGAAGTAGGGCAGAGATGGCCAAGGTGAGCTGGGGATTTAAGCCACTCATGTGGCCCTCCATCTCAGTGGGCTGCAAGATTGTCATAACCAAAATGGCCTCCCAGGCTAGGGGAGGGCTGCTAACTGTGCTTGTACCTAGAATTTGCAGGGTGTGCCGAGTGAACCGTAGCAGCACTGTGGATACAGCGAGAGTGTGTGTCTCGCACTATGTTGTGTGTAATCAGGGTGCGGCCTGCTTCGGGTGCCCCTGCTCTAAGTGCGTGTCACTTTTGTAATGCTGGTAGGAGAAAAACTATGCAGATGAAAACCTGCAGAATTTGGCAGCCCCATGCCTGAGCAATGGTAAACAAAATCTGGAGGGCCGCACATAGAACCCCGATGGGCTCCATGAGCCCTTGGGCCACACGTTGCCCATCACTGAACTAGGGGCAGGCCAAATCCAGACAGGTTTGGATACAAATTTTCATGCTGTTCTGTCACAGTTACACTAGGATGCTCCCTTCTACCCGCACTCCAGAGATGGGCTACCAGAGGTCAAAGGTCTTATCCAGCTATATCCTGCAAGTAGCCTTCTCCTGCAGCTAGTACTCTGGAGATGGATCCCAAAGCACAGAGCTTTTCTTGGCCAGCTCTTTCACTTTGGGGTACAGTAGTACACTTATGTGTCTCCTGAACCAGGCTCCCAGCATATGGGTTCAGGTCAATAAAAAGCCGAGGGTGGTGACCCGTCACCTCCACCCTGCAAACCCACTTCACCCCCCCCCATATTTATAATAGTGCTAAATATTTTTAAAACAGCTTTGTAAGGAAGGGGTAGCACACAGAGGCTTGCTGTTTGAAGCGGGTCACCAATACGAACAGCTGAGAACCACTGGTAAAAAGCAGTATCACAGTGTTTGATAAGACTTAAATATTCCTCTAAAACAGTCACTCACCCTCCTGTAAATTCCTGAAGAAACAACCTGACATATGCAACTTTTCAGAATTCCAGTGGGCCGATAAGACCCGTTTTTAACGTGGACACACCATTCGCCCATAGTAGCTGATATTGATCATCTCGTTCATCTCCTGCTTACACTTCCTCTGACTAACATGCATACTGGAAGAAACCCTTATGTTCTGTTCTTTCTGTACTGACACATCACTCCAATCACAGCATAAAGCCATTCTCTTATCACCGTAAATGCATGGGGAGTGATGTGTCCAGTATGTTGACCCCAGAATACTGGCTCCACAAAGCAGGAACACTTCACTCCTGTATCATATAACCTTTCTTGGCTTTCTATACACGTCTGATGCCAAAATGTTGCTCCTTGTTTTCCAAAGTCTCAGGACTCGCCTCATCTTACTTCTGGGCTCTGATGTGCTGGTTCACTCCCTCCTCATTCCAGTCCTCCAGTCACAGCCCCATCTCCTCATCCATTCCCTGTAGCTCTCCATGAGTGCAGTCCATACTTTAATTAGTCCCACCAGATTTAACTGGGCTTTTTCCTCTACAGACTGCATCCTAAAATCTTCCCTCCTGACTTTAGCCTAACTTGAATCTCCACTCACTTCAGTAACCTTCCATTCCCTCCAACATCCTCTCCTGCATCTGCTCTGCAAAAACACTGGTTTACAAGGCATATGGAGCTCTTCAGACATGGTCCTCCTTTCTTTGACACCCTCCCTGCCCTCTGTCTCCGCCTATCATCTCTCCCTCTCTGTGTGGATGACAGTCCTTCTGCCCAAAGCATTTCCTCTCTATTCCACTCCTCATTGTCAGGTTTTCCTTGTGATACTTTACAGCAAGGACACTATGTATCTTTTTTTATTTTACACTATCACAATATCCTAGGGAACCAGCCATTTTCAGCATTATCAACAGTGTTACTAGAATTAACATGATTATGAAGAAGCTTGATGTGAAGCAGGAGCCAAGCTACAGATTTACTTACATCAAAGAAAGAGACAGCAAGTCTTGTAATGTGAGGAAGGAATGTATGACAGCATCCTGAAAGGCCCAGGCAGCTTACATCCAGCTAAAATGAAATCCTGAAATAATAACAGGTCTTTACGAACCCAACCAAGTTTTCCCATCATCTGTCTCACTTGCAAGTGAAACTTTTCAGATTGCAGAGCAATTATTCCCTGCCTGGTCTTTCTCTAAATATGATTGCATAGACACCTTTACACATCCCAGAAGGCAGAATCAGTACTTGCTAAGCAACATGATGAGTATCATTAAGAAAAATTAAGAGATGATATAAAATAGGCAACATTGTTAATTATTCCATCAAAGGAATAAGACATTTTGCACAATACCACATGTGCAGAAACATGTAGCTGTCATGATGTGATCCTCTGAATGACATTAAGAGGGTGAGATTCCTAGGATCAGAAAATTAATCCGTAATTCTAAAGCAACATCCTGACATCTTAGAACAGGAGGAGGGGGGATGAGGGGATATATGGTACCTGAAAATTTTAATTACATCTAACTATAAACTAAATTCTAATCTATGTGCTGCAAGTGTAACTACTCACAGGCAGAATCAAACCTAGGACCACTGTAGCTTAGTGCTCTACAGTTTGAGCTAAAAGCCAGCTGCCTCTCAGCTTAGGCTGTAGAGGACACTTACACTTTCTCTGAAGTGGTCTAGGTGCCACTACATGGGACAGTGAACCACACATAGGTGTGTTGGTTACACAAGCACTGGTTGCTACCTGGATTCTACCTAGTATCTCTCATGTTCAGCTCTGCCTCCATAGGATCATAAAGTGTTGTAACATGTCTGATTTGGGACCAAATAATCTGGGACAGGAGATCAGATGCTGCCCAATATGGCAATATTACTGCTCAAAGCAGGAAGAGGAAGAGAGCAGCGGCTCTCGCAGGCAATACGTACATTCCATACTCTTGTCTGCAACTAAACCCAGCTCTGCTCGGCCTCCCCAACCACCCAGCACAGTGGGGGTTAGCAGGCTATGTGGGGATAGACCATCCTAATGGATTTCCCAGTATACACCATCCTGCTGCTCCTTGCAGAGCTGGAGAGCCTGAACTAGCCACTTTGAAGTGAGTGGCTCTAGGACTGCCTCCGATTGCTTCCTTTCTCCCCCACAAAAATACCCTGTACTGCTAGGGGAGCCTAGTAGTGCACAGTGGGGGATTTTACCTTGAATGTAGCTGATGCACGCTGAGGAATTTGGAACTGGCAGAGACTCTGAGTGCAGGATGTGAGTCAAAGACCTGTCTTGCATAGACACGCTGCTGAACCCTTACTATAGCAGGAACTCTTGGAGGGCAAGGGGCCTTGTGATGATGGCTGTCCAGAGAAGAATGAGGGCAGCCACGTGTCACTTTCAGGTTGGGTGGGTCACCATGTTATTAGTCTCTGTGCACAGCATCATGTCGCTATACGGGAGCTTTTGCATTTGCTTCCAGGATTCTAATGTTAAGTACCCTGTTAGCTGCTGCTGCATCTCATTACCACCCATGGGAAGATAAACTGCTGCAAGTGTTGCCACCATCTCACAGTTGCATCATGAGTCTCATAGGCTACGTCTACACTAGCCCCAAACTTCGAAATGGCCACGCAAATGGCCATTTCGAAGTTTACTAATGAAGCGCTGAAATGCATATTCAGCGCTTCATCAGCATGCGGGCGGCCACGGCACTTCAAAATCGACACGCCTCGCTGCCGCGTATCTCGTCCCAATGGGGCTCCTTTTTGAAAGGACCCCGCCTACTTCAAAGTCCCCTTATTCCCATGAGCTGATGAGACGCACGGCGGCGAGGCGCGTCAATTTTGAAGTGCCGTGGCCGCACTCATGCTAATGAAGAGCTGAATATGCATTTCAGTGCTTCATTAGTAAACTTCGAAATGGCCATTTGCATGGCCATTTTGAAGTTTGGGGCTAGTGTAGACACAGCCATAGTATTCTATGCTTTTATTAAAGCCCCAGATCCTGGAAGCAAGTGATTACCAGAGCTGAACAGTTATGAGGGTTATCCAGTCTGTGAAAAAATTCCAAGTTTCAGATTTTGTTGTTATTGTTCTTGGCATTTATTCTGTGGCAGAACCAGTGCAGCCAGAATTAGCAGCTTGGGGCTGGCCAGCGGGGAATCAGCATCCCACCTCCCCAGGGAGCCAATAAGATGGGAAACTAGCCATCCAACTCCCCAGGAGTCAGAACAGCCAGGAAGCTGGGAGCTTGCATGGGGTACTACAGCATTTAGACCTTATTTGCCCATGCTGCAGCTATGGGCCTCGGAGCTTGGAAGGTAGGACTCCCATGGTTTCTGAGCTCCCTGCTCCTCATCAGTCCAGCGGGAGGCTACAAAGGAACTGAGTAGGCATGCCAACAGGAAAAGTGGCTGGAAATCTTCCAAGCAGTTCTATTAACTGTGAAAATCTCAGCTGTCATTTATACAACTTAAGGTTTTTATAGCTAACATGGTAGGAGAGAAAAAAGTTGAAACAGAAACAGATGCGCCCAAAGGGCAAATGAAAAGGGTTTTTTTTTTTAATCTTTAGAAAACTCATGATTCTTAAGCCAATTTCCAGATATTTTATTTTATTCTTAGGGTTGGTGATTCATGATATCTGCATTCTTGGGGTTGGCAATACTGAAACTAGCTGAGGGCTATGGACTGTACTTGAGGAACCTCTGGCTTTAAGGAATTCCACATTTTTTTTCTGCTGTTCTTTAAGGTATAAATCAAGCCTGTTTCAAGTCATCTTTTCAAAGAACTGTCAGCCTGATACCCATAACTTAAATTTAAAATTCAACAGTCAGGTTAAAATCATCCTGTTGTATGATGGCCCTTTAAATTGTATTAGAGCTGGCTAATACTGCTAACTTTTTCTGCAGAGGCTCACGTCAATAAAATATTCGATTCACCTTGTTTGGCTTTGTGTCCCTTGTTTGCTCATTTTGCACTAATATTTTAGCTAACATGATTTCTGGAAGCATTGCTCATGGAAACAGAATTTTACTTTAAGATTTAATTTTAATTTTATTTTATTTTATTTTTCACAATAATATTGCAAATTATTGTGAAAAATTCTGGTCTTCAGTATTTTCATAGAACAAGATGCTAATGATTTGTGCATGAACTCAGCAAACAGAAACATACAGCTTGTAGTTTGGAATTCAGACGCTCACAAAGACATGTTCACAAGCCATCTGCACACGAACCATTTGTCACAGAAATTATTTGTCAGTAATTGTATCAATTGAAGACACCCGAGAAAGTCACAAGCTGCTTTGCAGACAATTCAACAAGAGTGAAATTCAGGCCTGTGCAGGGTAGCAAAAGGCTTAAGCACCACTGAAATCCAGTTAGCTGCATCTGGAATTAAGTGTCCCTTGTTTTTGTTCTCTGAATATCACCACAACAAAGTCAGAGATGAAGTTGGCCACACAAATTACCAGCCACTCTCATAGGCTATGTCTACACAAGAAGCCTCTGTTGACAGAAGTCACTGTTGGAAGGGATTTCCAAGCAAAACGTCTGTTGACAGATCATGTCTACACATAAAAGCAGATCAAAAGAGCAATCCGCTCTGTAGACAGAGAGCAGCCAGACTGCCCAACCCTCTCTTGACAGAACAGCTGACCGGAAGCTCTGCAAAATGGGTAACCCAGTGAACTGGAAGCCCTGTCTGTGGACAAAAGGGACCCGGAGCATCTATGCAGCTGTTTTGTTGACAGAACACTGTTGAGAGAGGCATTATAGCTGAGTAGGGAGAGGTATAACTGCCAGCGGATGTGCTGGGTCTTATTGATAAACTGTCTACAAAGTGCATTTTGCATGTAGACACTCCACGATTTTTCCCAACAAAAGCCCAGTTTTGCTGGGAAAAGCCTCTTGTGTAGACGTAGCCACAGAGTATAGATACATTAAAATACTCTTAATCTCTCTTTTCAGGCATGCATTGGCTTAAAAGCAATGAATAAACCAAATGCTTTATATTTACTTAATTGATTTACTGAGTATATTTAGATGAGAAAAGTTTATATAAGAAAAGTTCTTTGGATTTTGGTAGCATAATATTCTAAGAGGCCTTGTGATCTACAGGGAGTGTTAAGACTGGCAGTTGTTGTGAAGCAGGGCAATATTGTGCCTGTTGAAAGTAACGTGACTGGCAAAATCAAGAATTATTTTGGTGCAGAGCCTTGTATGAAAGATATCCTATTTTGGATTGACTAACACTGAGCATCCCTGGAGAACAGTAACATCTGAAAGTGGGAAGGAAATAAACTAACAAGATCAGTATCCAGCATGGAGCACATTCTACATGGGAAAAGGGGAGAGGCTGAGGGAAAGCTCCCCCGGAAAAAAATATTTCTGCTTTTTGATACCATAGTAATAGTACTTGTTACTTAACATATTCAAAAGCCATTACAGATGTTAATTATTCCTCCTGGCCTCTGTGAGGTAGAGAGGCAGGTATTATCACAGTTTTATAGAAAGAGAAGCTGAGACAGAAAGATCAAACAACTTGTCTATGGGCACATATTGAGTAAGCAGCAGTACCCTCGCTAAAATACAGCCAAAAGTCCTCTGATTTTGGACCAAGTCCTAAGGCAGGAGTCAGAAACCACTGGCATGGGTGCCAAGAGTGGCACATGAGCTGATTTTTTACTTCTCTCTGCAGCCGGGAGCTTGCCACTTGGGGATTAACAAAAGCCCAGCTAATGCTACCAACCACCACCCGAACCAGTAAGGCTCTGCATTTTAATTTATTTTCTAATGAAACTGTTGTAAGTAGGACTATTAGACTATGTCTACACAACTGTTATTTTGGGATGCTCCGGTATCCCAAAATAGCTACTCCATGACTTCAAAATGCTCCTGTTATTTCAAAATATTTTTCTGAAATAACGGGCTTGCTATTTCAGCATCCCCATAGTCCTCATTGCAGGAGTAAGATACGCCTTGAAATAGCTCTTTTCTTTCACATTTGGCACTGTTTAGACAGTACCAAATGCCAAAATAGCTGATTTCAAACTACAGTCAACGTAAGATATGTAATTTATATTGCATAGCTTATTTCGAGTTTAGGCTGTCATGTACATGTAGCCTTAGCTTGGACCATACATAGAGATCAAAAGGTCAAACTTCAGCACTCCACCTCAGAAAGGTTGCTGACCCCGTCCTAAGGTCTGAGATAACCCCAAAAAACCCAAGACCATGTCTACACTAAAAAAAAGTTTACTAGCATAACTATATTGGCAAACCCTCCTCGTGGATGCTCAGCTTCTAGTGACAAAAGAGTGCTTTTGTGGGTATAGCTTATACTAGTCCCAACACAAAATATGCTAGACTGGCAAAAAGCACTTTGATGTTGATATAACTGAGTCCACACTAGAGCTTTTACTGGTACAGAAATGTCACAAAAGTACCATGCTCCAAACCAGTGTGGCTATGCTAATTAAAAGTTCTCATGCAGACCTGCCCTTAATCTCATGCCAGAAGCTTGAAGTTAGGCAGCTAGGGACTCTTTCTGATTTGGTCTGACACAATACCAACCCTTGCAGTGTTATCAGACTATTGATGTTTTTTCTTGAAATCATGTTACTAGATGAAAATCTCAGCTTGCATTAGAAAAAAGTAAGTTTCTAGTCCTCATAGTTACAGAGAAAGACTTGAAAATGTGACTCCAAAGGGCTCAACTCAAAGCCCAGAAGAATGCATCAGCATTGACTATTTTTAAAAATCTCATGATTTTTAAATGAGCCTCATGAGTTCTTTGTGGCGTGCCTCATGGTCTACTGGGACTGGCCATACTGGGTGGGTTTCCCTCCACCAGGCTTCACTGAGAATTCATACTACTCTAGATTGGTCATTTCAGCCTCCCTGCAGAACATAAGAACATAAGAACATAAGAATGGCCATACTGGGTCAGACCAAAGGTCCATCAAGCCCAGCATCCCATCTGCCGACGGTGGCCAATGCCAGGTGCCCCAGAGAAGGAGAACAGAAGACAAGTGATTTATCTCCTGCCATCCATCTCCTGCCCTTGTTATGAAGGCTAGGGCACCATACTTTATCCCTGGCTAATAGCCATTTATGGACCTGACCTGCAAAAATTTATCAAGCTCTTTTTTAAACCCTAATAGAGTCCTGGCCTTCACAGCCTCCTCGGGCAAGGAGTTCCACAGGTTGACTGTGCGCTGTGTGAAGAAAAAGAGAGAGCTTAGCCTTGCCTTGGTTTCAGCATCAAGATAGAACATGTATATGACATGGCAAAGGGAGAGAAACAAACCCTAGCAGAGTAGGCTACCTGCAGTACATGTCTGGCCCCATCCTCGCCATAGTACCTGAGTACTGAGCAGTCTAATGTAGTCAGCCTCACAACGCCTCTGAATGATAATGAAAAGCTATTATCCCCATTTTAGATATGACACTGTGGCTACGTCTACACGTGCACCCAACTTCGAAATAGCTTATTTCGATGTTGCGACATCGAAATAGGCTATTTCGATGAATAACGTCTACACGTCCTCCAGGGCTGGCAACGTCGATGTTCAACTTCGACGTTGCTCAGCCCAACATCGAAATAGGCACAGCGAGGGAACGTCTACACGCCAAAGTAGCACACATCGAAATAAGGGAGCCAGGCACAGCTGCAGACAGGGTCACGGGGCGGACTCAACAGCAAGTCGCTCCCTTAAAGGGCCCCTCCCAGACACACTTTCATTAAACAGTGCAAGATACACAGAGCCAACAACTAGTTGCAGACCCTGTATATGCAGCTCGGACCCCCAGCTGCAGCAGCAGCAGCCAGAAGCCCTGGGCTAAGGGCTGCTGCCCACGGTGACCACAGAGCCCCGCAAGGGCTGGAGAGAGAGTATCTCTCAACCCCCCAGCTGATGGCCGCCATGGAGGACCCCGCTATTTCGATGTTGCGGGACGCGGATCGTCTACACGTCCCTACTTCGATGTTGAACGTCGAAGTAGGGCGCTATTCCCATCCCCTCATGGGGTTAGCGACTTCGACGTCTCGCCGCCTAACGTCGATTTCAACTTCGAAATAGCGCCCAACACGTGTAGACGTGACGGGCGCTATTTCGAAGTTAGTGCCGCTACTTCGAAGTAGCGTGCACGTGTAGACGCAGCTTGTGAGTGACTTGCACAGAAAGGCTGTAGGAGAGCACAGAATTATATCTAGGTTTGTAGGGGCTCAGCACTAGCACCCAAACTGCTGGACTGTCCCTCACATGCCCACCAACAGGGCAAAAGAGGCAGTTGTACAGGGTCCCAGCATTTCAGAGGGGCCCAGAGCTCTCGCCAGCGCAGTTGCTACTTCAATGCTGTCTGGGCCCCTTTGAAATGATGTGGCAGCGCTGCTCTGCCACTCCACCCAGCTCTGAGGAAATGGAGAGGGGGGCCCAGCACCACTCAGACTGCCCTAGGACACACCCCTGCCACCTTTGGCCCCACCACTTCCAGGACACAGAGCCAGACGCCCCTCCCGCCTTGCCCTGGGGCCCACGGTTGCTGTCAGCTCCACCTGTCCTTCATCTTTGGTAGTGGGAGTGTGTGTGACATTTTTATGTGGGTATGTGCAGGTATGAATTAAAATTTATAACTTTGGGAGTTTATAGTACAGCAGAGCAAAGCTATTGTGGTCTGAGAGTGAGGCTCCCAGTCTATACATTCTGCATTACAAATGTGTACCTGGCCTAAAATCCTACCCTGAGGTGCTGATACTAGACACCACATTAAAAATTAGTGTGATCTGGTGCCAGCAGAAGATCCCAGGAAAAGAAGATTCTGAAGCGAGGAAGAAGAGTTATATGGTGTTGCTGGCTCTGATCTCACAGTTCAGCTTTTACTAGATTTCAAGATGCAGATCTTTTTCTGAGGAATGGCTCAAGCCTCCTCCTTCGGCCTTGCTAATCAGACTCGGTTCTTCCCCTTCTTCATATGGATCGGGTCCTAGATGTTTGCTGAAATTCTTGGTGCCTCCAACCAAGGTGGCTCCATTCTGTGCCTGGGGGACACAAGTTTCTGTCCCTTGGGAAAATGGCTAATCCTACTGTCACTAGGGATTAGTGGAGGTCACAGCTGTTAGTCATAATAGCCGTGTCTACACGTGCACGCTACTTCGAAGTAGCGGCACTAACTTTGAAATAGCGCCTGTCACGGCTACATGTGTTGGGCGCTATTTCGATGTTAACATCGACGTTAGGCAGCGAGATGTCGAAGCCGCTAACCCCATGAGGGGATGGGAATAGCGCCCTACTTCGACGTTCAACGTCGAAGTAGGGAACGTGTAGTCGTTGCGCGTCCCGCAACTTCGAAATTGCGGGGTCCTCCATGGCGGCCATCAGCTGAGGGGTTGAGAGACGCTCTCTCCAGCCCCTCAGCTCAATGGTGGCAGCGTGGAGCGGCCCCTTAAAGGTCCCAACCCCCTCCCTTTCTGTGCAGGAAGCTGAGAGAGCATGCAGGCAGCAGCAATAACACGCGGCTCGCCTGCACGCTCTTCTTCAGCCACCCAGACCCCCAAAGGACCTCATGGCCACCCAGCAGCCCCCCCAGCGCCCTCAGGGAACCCCCCCCGAAGGGGAGCCAGGGGAGCCAGGGCAGGAGCCAGGCCGGGAAGCGGCAGCGGGGCCCCTCCTGGACGGAGGCTGAGCTTTGGGACCTGCTGGGGCTCTGGAGTGAGGAGGAGGTGCTCCAGGTAATGGGGAGCAAGAGGTGGAACATGGATGCGTTCGCTCAGCTGGCCGAGGACCTGGCTGCCCGGGGTGACCCTGCCCGCACTCCGGACCATGTCTGGAGTAAAGTGAAGGAGCTGCGGCAGGGTTACGCCCAGGCCCGGGATGTGGCCGGCCGATCTGGGGCCGCCCCCATCACTTGCCCCTTTTACAGGGAGCTCAGGGACATCCTGGGCCCCTGGCACACCTCCTCCCCTCCGGCCACGCTTGACACCTCGGCTGAGGAGCCCCAGCAGGCCCCGGAGCAGGAGTCCGCCCCGGAGGCAAGCCCCGCACCCCGGCGCCCCCGCCTGGAGCTCACCCCCATGGCACCGGAGCAGGAGGAGGAGGAGGAGGGGGACCCCTCCTCCACAGACACCGGGCTCCAGATCCTCCTGCCATCCCGGAGCAGCAGCCGGGCGTCTGCCCCCCAGGTGTCCCCGACCGTGGGAGTGGACCTACAGGTATGTACCCACCCTGGTGTACACCCCCGGGGTTGAGGGGCGGGGGTAATAGATATGTGGCCAGGGCCCTCCACATGCCCAGATGACCATGGCCCCAAGGACAGCAATGGCATGTCCCTCACAGGAGTGCATCAGCCCCTACATCCCCCAGCACGACAGTGCCATGCCCCATCCCCGGGGCAGGGGGGAGCGGAACCTCTAGGGTCCCCCGGGGGAAGGGGGTGGGACACCCAGCAGCAGCAGCAGCAGCATGTGATGGAGTGGGGGGAGTGCAAATGCGAGACTCAGGCTAGATGTGAGCAACAAGCTGAATAGCTCCCAGTGGCTAAGGATGATCCTGGGGCTACAACTGGCAGGTTACACCTCTGCCCTGAACAAAGAGGAGGGAGAAGCCGAGCTGGGTTTGAATCAGGGGCCGCAGTTAGAGGCTAGGGGAAGGGAGAGCTAGAAGGCTGCCTGCCTGAGGAGGGGGAAAGCTACACCCCCAGAGGGGCACCCCTCAGGGTCTTCTCCCCAGGACGGGTTGGAAGAACTGTCTCTGACTGCTGTACTGTCGCTTCTGGGAGAAACTGGGCATCTGTTGCCTAAGAAACCTCTCCTGTCAGACCTGCTGAGTGAAGTGAGAGTCACTCCTGCCAGGGGACGGGGTGCAGTGCAGAGGGACCCTTGAACCCCATCACAGCAGCATCTCCCAGGGATGGGGATGGGGAAGCTGCAGCACAGGGGTCGGGGGACAAGGGCCACGGCTCGGGGCCCACACTAACGGCTGTCTCCACTCTTCTTCCCCCCCTCCTGTCTTCTGCAGCTGCACCATCAGAAGGACCGGAGAGCGCCGGCGAGGCTTCAGTGGTTCTGAAATCCCCACCGGGGCCATCGCTCCAGGCCAGCCTCTCGGCGAAGGACCGACCGGCCTCACAGCAGGCAAGACGGTGGACCCAGCAGCAGCAGCCGCCGGCGACGGACCCCCAGCTGCTGGCCCTCCACCGCTGGCAGGTGGAGATCGCGGAGCAGCGGCTGCGGGTGGAGCAAGGCCGCCTCCACCTGCAGGAGCGAGCGCTGGCCTGGCGCCAAGAGGCATGGGGGGCCTACATGGAGACATTCAACCGCATAGTGGATTACCTGGCCCCCCATGCCACGCCAGCTGCCGCTGCACCCGCCCTGCCTGCTCCACCCGCTGCGCCACCCGCTGCTCCTGTCGCCGCGCCGTCCGCCGTCGCCCCGCCACCCGCCACCGAGGGCCATTCCGCTGAGGGAGACCTGGGGCCAGCTGACACTCGCCAGCCGTATCTTCCGGTCCACCTATAGTGCTGGATATAGGGGCATGGGGCCCAGAACGTAGGCCCCCCTTGTATATATTCCCCCCACTGTTTTGTTGTTCGGCCTTGTATATAGTTTGTATTTATTTATTTGTGACCCCCGTTTTCACAGTCTGATCCTTCCCCCCCCATGTAAATAGTTCTCCCCTTCCTTGTTATCCCTGTTTTTTTTTGTTAATATATACGTACGTATATAATATTAAGTTACTTAGAAGTTCCTTTAGTTATTATTAGTAAGAAAAGAGTTGCAGTAAAGAAGTTTGATTTCATAAACAAGTGTCTGCTTTTATTTGTCCAAGAAAAGCGTGGGTGGGGTATGCTGTTGGGTGCTCCATGGTGTGGGCGTAGGGGCAGGGAGTGTTGTGGAGGATGGGGGAGTGCAGTGGGGGGTGCCTGGCAGCGTTCACCCCGCGGCCTCATCGAACTGGGCCCGCAGGGCCTCCCGGACCCAGGTCGCTTCGGGGTCCACCTGGTGACTGGGGGCAGTGGGTGGCTGCACATCAGCCCTGCCGGCCTCCACAGCCCAGCCCTGAAAGAAGGCCTCCCCCTTGCTCTCCACCAGATTGTGTAGGGTGCTGCACGCACCCACAATCTTGGGGATGTTGATGGGGCCCGCATCCAGGCGGGTGAGAAGACACCTCCAGCGCCCTTTGAGGCGGCCAAATGAGCGCTCCACCACCTGGCACGCGTGGTTCAGGCGCTGGTTGAAGCGCTCCTGGCTAGCGGAGAGATGGCCCGTGTACGGGTGCATGAGCCAGGGCCAGAGGGGGTATGCTGCATCTGCGATGATGCAGAGGGGCATGGTGGTGTCCCCCACAGGGATCTCCCACTGGGGGATGTAGGTCCCCGCCTCCAGCCGGCGGCACAGGCCTGAGTTCCGGAAAACCCGGGCGTCGTGGGTGCTGCCAGGCCAGCCCACATAAATGTCCTGGAAACGGCCCCGGCTGTCCACCAAGGCCTGGAGGACCATTAAGTGGTAGCCCTTCCTGTTTAAGTAGCGTCCTCTACTGTGCTCCAGGGCACGGATGGGGATGTGAGTCCCATCCAGAGCCCCGAAGCAATTGGGGAAGCCCAGGGTGGCAAAGCCCATGATGGTGGCATCTGGGTCCCCCAGCCTCACGAGCCTGTGGAGGAGCAGGGCGTTGATGGCGCACACGACCTGCAGGGGAAGCACATGGGAGAGAACCAATGAGGGGTGAGCAGGGTGTGTGTGGCCCTCCCCTGCCAGGACCCCCCCTCCCCTCCCCTGCCCTGCCCTACCCTGCCCTGCCAGGGCCCCCCTCCCCTCCTCTCCCCTCCCCTGCCCTCCCCTGCCAGGTCCCCCCTCCCCTGCCAGGGCTGCCTCCCCCTCCCCCCGTGGGTCCTCTTACCTCCATGAGGACAGCCCCGACGGTGGCCTTGCTGACGCCAAACTGCTGTCCCACGGATCGGTAGCTGTCTGGAGTGGCCAGCTTCCAGACAGCGATGCTGACCCGTTTCTCCACTGGGAAGGCACGCTGCATGGCGGTGTCCTGGTGCCTGAGTGCGGGGGTGAGCCACTGGCATAGCTCCATAAATGTCTGCCGGCTCATGTGAAAGTTCCTGAGCCAGCGGTCGTCGTCCCACTCCCCAAGCACCAGCCGCTCCCACCAGTCAGTGCTGGTGGGGTAGCTTCACAGCCGGTGGCGTATGAGGCGGCGGGGGGGTCGGGGTGCTGCAGGGTTGGGGGTTGCGTCCTCCTCCCCTGCAGGCATCTCCTCCTTTGTGGCAAGGAGGTGCTTAGCTGTCTCCTGCATGGCATGGAGCAGGGCGAGCACTGCTCCTGCAGGGGCGGCTGGGTGGACCTCTGGCTGCTGCTGCTGCTGGTGCTGCTGGGGGTCCATCATGACTGCGTCGCCCGAGGTGTGCATGCCTATGGCTCTGCAAACCGCGTGCTGTGCAGGCTGAGTGTGTCTGGGAGGGGCCCTTTAAGGGAGCGGCTAGCTGTTGCCCTGGAAGCGCTAGTCCACCCTGTGACCCTGTCTGCAGCTGTGCCTGGCACCCTTATTTCGATGTGTGCTACTTTGGCATGTAGACGTTCCCTCACTGCGCCTATTTCGATGTGGTGCTGCGCAACGTCGATGTTGAACATCGACGTTGCCAGCCCTGGAGGATGTGTAGACGTTATTCATCGAAAAAGCCTATTTCAATGTCGCTACATCGAAATAAGCTACTTCGATGTAGGCTTCACGTGTAGACGTAGCTAATAGTAAGTCAGATGGCCCAAAGTGGTGGTGTATTCCATAGTTAGATTTAATCAAACCAGCAATGTATGTATACAGAATTTCAGAACTCCGTGCGCTACATTGATGCATAAATTATAACAATCCCTTGCAGGTACTGGGAATGACCCATAAACTATTGTTCTGTCAGCAACAATCTCAAAAGCAATAGTAGACCTAGCCCCTGAGTTAGCCTGTCCTCCCTCACCAAGGGACTGAGCAAGCCTCGCTCATTTTTAACACCACAAAGTGCCTGAATAAGTCACCCCATCACAACCGCCATCTCTGCTGGCCATTGCAGATATTTCTGTACCCAGCCAAAATTCTAGACAGGCTGGGAATGATCCAAACCCCTAGTTGCTGTAGCTCACAGAGCAGGTCCCCTAGAACCTCAGTCCAGCTGACAAACTCCACCTCAGGTTACAAAGAAAAATAATGTATTTTTCCCCAAGAGGAAGAGTTTATAACTTTTATATAAGAGCACAGGAATACTTCAGTATTAATCAATTATTATTACTTACTTCTACAATTGTGCAAGCTGTGAACAATACAATTACTTATACAGCAAATAATACAATTAATTATTATTACTCATCTGGCTCTTTAAAAACTCTCCAAAGCAAGTTATCTGACACTCTGATTTTAAAATGTCTAATTTCAATAAAAACCTCTCAAATGATGGTTGGAATGGAAAGTATTACATGATTGCATGATATGTATATATCACCTGGCTTTTTCGCAGACATGAGAACTATTTATGAGCTATACCTGCATTTCCCATATTACTATTGACAGCTCTGCCATCTCCATCTAGCAATGGGCCGATACCATTGCTAGAATTTTTCTAATACTTTAAAGAAGCATTAAAATTTAATGTAACTAATTTGAAGAAACTCCTTCTGAAGACAAGCCTTGAGTGGAATTAACAACCAGGACTCTAGGCACCAGTTAAGTGTGTACAGGCAATGCCTCAGTGAATTTCCCTGCCTCATTGGTTCCAGCCTGTGTATTTCTCCAAATGGAAGGGGACAATCCTGCCTCTAGCTATCATGTATATAGTTGTATCAGTTGTACAGCCTCTATTTACTTTATGAAAAATAACCAGGGAAAAAATAAGACAGATTGGCTGTGTCTACACTAGCTCAAAACTTCGAAGTGGCCATGCAAATAGCCATTTTGAAGTTTACTAATGAAGTGCTGAAATACATATTCAGCACCTCATTAGAATGCAGGCGGCTGCGGCACTCCAAAATCAATGCGTCTCGCCTCCGCGCGGCTCATCCAGACTGGGCTCCTTTTCGAAAGGACTCCACCAACTTCAAAATCCCCTTATTTCTATGAGCAGATAGGAATAAGGGGACTTCGAAGTAGCCGGGGTCCTTTTGAAAAGGAGCCCCGTCTGGATGAGCGGTGCGGCGGCGAGCCGCGCCAATTTCGAAGTGCCGCAGCCGCCTGCATTCCAATGAGGTGCTGAATATGTATTTCAGCACTTCATTAGTAAACTTCAAAATGGCCATTTGCATGGTCATTTTGAAGTTTTGGGCTAGTGTAGACACAGCCATTCTGTCTATTTTGTATGTGCTTGTTTTCATATACACGGAGACACAACCACCAAGGAACACATTCTAGACCAGATCTTCCACTAAGGATGGAGGTTGCAGGTGGACATTGGAAACTACCAAGGTGGTGTAAAGCTTCCCCGGTGTAAAGCTTCCCCAGTATGCATGGTCAGTCCCTAGGAGGCCAGGCAGCCAAAGGTGTAGCTCTGACTTATACTGTCTGCTAATAGTGCTAGAGAGGTAAAACAGAGCTCAGGGATGAGCATTAAGCAGAGTCATCCCAGTCCAGTCCCCTTTGCTTGTGGCCACATGCTCCACACAGGGAGCAGCACAGGGGCCTTGTCTACACGTGGCCAAAATTTTGAAAGGGCCATGCTAATGGCCAAATTGGAGAATACTAATAAGGTGCTAAAATGAATATTCAGTGCCTCATTAGCATGCTGCCAGCTGTGAAAGGGGATTTCGATGTTTGCAGGGTCCTTTTGAGAAGGGCCTCATGTAGACTAGCCATGCGCGATTGAAATGTGGCACTTTCAAAGTGCTGCAGCTGGCAATATGCTAGTGAGGCACTGAATATTCATTTCAGCGCCTCATTAGTATTCTCCGATTTGGCCATTAGCATGGTCCTTTCAAAATTTTGGCCACGTGTAGACACTGCCAGGATCTTGTAAAAGGCCCCTAAGTCAACTGTGCACCATAAGTGAGCAGCTTTTCCTTGCACCATAAGTGGGGTGATTCTCCTGAGCCAGGACAACACAAAGATGGAATTTGCTGGTAGTGAAGATATGCTGCCTTCCAGGATGTACTCTTTTGTGTGCCTGTGAAATAGAGCAATTTGATTTACCCTTAAAAAACTTATATCTATTTCTGCCCCAATAAAGTTAGCCCACAGCACACGGTCAATGAGTTTGAAGCCTGCACAAGTTTTCACATAGCATTCCTATAAGGACAGAACTTGCCTGGAGGGAACCAGGCAGACATCCACTACAATCATGTATCATCTTTACTGTTAGAAATGCCCCCTCTCATTATGCAGTCTCCAGAGGAACTTGACAGGGCCCAGGTTTATTCCTAAAGAGATAAAAGTTAAAAGGTCACACGTCTGGGTCAAAGGTTAAAAGGCAGATAAAACATCCTGCCCTCAGAAGCAAAACCCAAGGTAAATCAAACCAGCTCCCAAGAAACCACATCAGGCTGAGCTCCAGTGACAGGATGCAAATACTTTTATTTTAGAAACCCCTGGTTTCTTCCTCCCCCCCTCAATTGTTTTTCAATTTTCCTCCCAATCCTGGGTAAAGAAAACAAACCTACACCTCCCCAAATAAAACAAAAGCACATGAAATTCTGACTGCTTCCAATGTCCGGAAAAAAACAACCCTGTATGTAAGGATGGAAAGATAAAATTATTTATAACAATTATTTACTGTAGCCATCTAGGCACACGCGTCACCTACCTGTTTGTAATTCTGAGGGGACTTGAAATAACAATGCAGGTAATGTCGCTGGTTTACTTTCACCTACGGAGCCAAAGTCTGAGAAAACCACCTCCTGCTGATTTTGGACCACATATTGTTTTTTTTCATACAAGACACTGAATGGATAGTATTAGACTGAGTCTCCCAAACCAAGTGCCCAACCTGTAAAGAGAGGGGCACAGGTGTAAAAGTTCTGAGGGAGGTACTCTCCTCCTCTCCTGAGCTGTTTTTTGTAAACTCTGCTATGGGGCTGATCTAGTAGGTGTGTGCAGGGGATGCCAACTGGATCAGGCCCCAAATGTCTCTCTTAGGGCTTGTCCATGTTTTGAGGGTAAAGGCACTTCGAAGTGCACACAGCTACACGGCTTGCCAGCACTTCAAAGTTAGCAACTTCGAGGTTTGTGCGGCAGGAATTAGACTAATGCGGTGCTGCAGATGCAGCGCAGCACCTCATTGCTGTTCCCTGCTTGGTCTCGTTTACATGCCCCCTTCAAAGGAGGGGGCTAGTGTAGATGAGCCCTAACTCTGGTTTGTGGATCATTCTGGGGCTTAGAAAAGAACTAGGCACCTGGACACCAAAGGAGCTCACAGCCTGCATGGAACCCTGGGCAAAGGCCCCTTTGAATCACTAGGCTTCTTTGAATCACTAAGCCCTGGGGCAAGCGTCCTCTTTCTACTCACTGCCCCACTCTCAAGACCTGCTGGACGCACACCTAGAGCACAGCAGCAATACGCATACCCAGAGGCACAGACATAGGCCCTTTGTGTACTTTTACTGGAAACACATAGAACAAAAAAGCATTCGTGTAACACCTCAAAGATTAACAAAATAATTTGTTAGGACTCGACGAGCTTTTGTGGGACAGACCCACTTCTTCGGATCTGGAAACGTGATGAAAGTAAACTGGCGCGATGAAAATATAACAAAGAGAAAAAGATCAAATGAAAACTTGCAAATCAGCTACATAGGACAGAAGTTGGAGGGGAAGGGAGGGAAGCAGAAGAAAATTACTCACTGCAAGTGTCCTTTCTATGACTGCAAACACATAGATGTCCAGCAAGTCAGTCATTCAGTGGGAATTTTGTGTGCTGTAGTGGAACCAAAACTGGACTTAGGCATCTCACTCCTTTTGTGACTGCAGGTCTATGTGACTTGCCCAAGGTCACACAGGAAATCTGTAGCAGAGCAGGAAAGCAAATCCTGGACTCCAAATCTCAGGCTACCTAATTGCCCATTGCACCATTCTTTCTCCTGATAAAACAAAGAGAAAAATATCTCAAGAGTTCTACAAAATAATAAGAGCAGCATATGTTAGAACACAAAACTGGCTACCAACTCAATTGTTTGGTATTTTAACATACCATTCATTTTTCCACAATTCCCCCACAAACAGAGAAGCACCAGCTAGTCTGAGAAGTTAAACAAATTTCTAACATTCAAGTCTGCAAGAATAAGACTATATTTTGGCTTACGTTAAATGTCGCTTGGAAGCAAAGCCGACATAATGAATAAAGTTTTTAATCTAGTACCAGATATTGTGTCCTACAAATCATTATTATTAGCAAACAGGCCCTTTGAGATGTTTTTGGCTTAAAATTTATCAGTAAGCACATTCTAAGACCTTTGAAGTTAGTCTGAAGCTAAATCAATAGATAGTTCTTCTCAATTGCAGGTCTTTATTTAAAATTTCCAGGGGATGCAGCCCAGTTTTCAAGCACCAGATGTTCTTGGGCTAGTTTTTTCTAAAGAGTCTTCATTCTGAATTTTGGAGCAGTAGAATATTCTGGGAAAGCTCAAGAAATGATTTTGCCAGGCGTTGAACAAACAGTTACATAACACCCACCCCTTCTAATCTCGGATGTTGACCTACCTATTCATTCCTTGTTTGCTGTGGTGAGTTCTGTAAATCTAGTTTCCATGGCAGCCATAATCCATGAATAGAACTGGCTCCATTGGTGGTCAGTTACAACATGCTTTGTCCTTTCTGTGTCCTGTAACTGCCTGAATTAACAGACTGAAAACAAGCTTCTTTAGCAAACATGACCTAATGAGGTCTGCAGCTTTAAGCTAATGGGGGCCTAACAGCTTGAAAGGGAATGTAGTTAAACTGCAATATACTGTTATACTCACATAGTCATTTTCCACAGAGGTCCTGCAAAGGATTTGTAGTAGTTTATTTGGATCATTTTATTTACACTAAATTTCCAGTCACTCCCTGAATTTTTTTAAAGACAATTGCATGAATATGGTATAATAGAAAGACAGGGTTTGAAAGCATTGGTTAGAGCTAAGTATAATGTGTTCAACTGCTACCCAGGTCCTCCTCTGCCCATCCCTTCCCCATCCCCCAATTCTGCAACTCTCTTCTCTTACTGGAGGTTGTAAGAACAGAAACTGCCAATCAAATACAATTGTGCCAGGGATCCTTGAGAGATCCCTTGATTTGTGAAAGATATCCTAAAGGGTCTAGGTTTAGATCCCCCACCCAGTTATGCTTTTTTGTTAACAACCAACAGGTAAACGCACTTCTCCAAGGTTAAAAGAGCAGCATGTTAACTCATTGTTTCTAAAGTAGCCCCCTTTCTAAAATCTATTAGCAAAAGGCTTCGGCAAATGATTTTCAAACAAAATTAAACTCAACAAAGAGAATGAGCTGTTCCACCAATTACAACCAATTTCTTTCATTTTATGCTGAATGATCACATCAACTCATTTCAGTATTAAAATGTTTGTTTTATCCGTATTCTCATGGGACTTCACAGCCATTGAAGAGGATGAAGGCCAAATATTTCTGTAAGTATTTTGAACCAATAAACCATGAGGAAAAATTAATACCATATAAAATTGAATATGTGAAGTGCTTTAAGGTAGACATGTGAACAGTAATTCAAGTGTAAAAACTGTGTGCTAAAATACTTCTTTAAAATGCCATCTCTCCATGGTACATCCAAGTTTATTTCCTTATAATGTGAGGTTATAAAGTTTTGCTGCCCTTCTTCTTTTTCTTACTTTAGATCTGTTGGATTTAATATGCAGTAAAAACATGCAGTACAGTGAATGACCTGCCTTTATACACGGAAACATCACAAAGTCACTTCTTTTGCTGTTCAGGTCAGGACTGATCCTACCTTGATGTTCTTTGCGCTTTTATTTCAAATGCAATTCTAACAGATATCTGGATCATCTTCATAAGAAAGTGTCATCCAAAATGGAGATCTGATTCATAACACCAAGATCTGCAAAGAAAAGCTGAAATATACAAATGAACAAAACTTGCAGCCTTACATAGGCAAAACTCCCAGGGACCTTATGTGGTGTATTTTTTGTTTTGTTTTGTTTTGTTTTTGTTTTCTTTTTTTAACTTACAATTAGAGATACAGTAGATATATTTATTGGAATTCCTCTAAAATGGAAAACACAGGCAGACTAATGGAATCTAAAAGGAAAAAAAGGAGAAGTAACTTTGAGCATGGCATGCTTCCATTCCGTAAACCTCTGACTGGATAGCTAAAGGAACCTCTGGCCCAAAGCCCAGTCGATTACCTTAATTTTAACCAAGAGGGCAGCAATACTAAACACTCTACAAAAATGCTTCCAAACACTGCCATTGGGGAAAAAAAAATCTTTAACCCTGCCTCCTCAGACATAGCTCTAGTCTTGGACAAATTGCGTTATATATGGAGTAACATATAAACATAAAAGACATACCCTCCAGTGAAAAACTTGCATAACTTTCCAGAATGAGTAGATTTAATCATAGGGAATAATTACAGTTCTAAACAAGAATATTTATGACATTACATAAACCCCATTAAAACAAACTGAATGGCAATAATTTTTAGAAAGGGGAAAGGAGGAAGTGAAGCAGGGGGAAAGAAAGCCAATCAAAGTTTATAGTCAAAAAGATAAAAGTCCCTGTGTGTCAGTCATTTTGGAAATCATTACTTCAAAAAGCATTTGGGTCTTGTTTACCCCCTTCCCGAAAACAGGGAGAAAAGGAATATTGTTTATAGAGCTGGTGAACTTTTTGTTTGTTTGTTTGTTTGTTTGTTTGTTTGTTTGTTTGTTTGTTTGAAAGATTCCTTTACTAAAAAGTGGTATGCTTTTTCACATACAACTTTCCCTCAAATTTTCTGATTTATTTAACAAACGAAAAGTTCTTCAGATTTCCCTTCCTTTTTAACTCTTTCTTCCTTTATTCCAGGGAAGAATGGAGAGAGAAAAGACTGGGTGATTTTAATGACATTTTTAATAGAAAAATTGTTCAATTTTGAAAAAAAATTATAAACATTTACAAAAAATAGTGGAAATTTTTCATGAAACATACTTCCCCTTTTTCTAACCAGATTTAAGTATTTACATTTGTGTCAAAGTCTTGATAATCCATTTGAACTTTAGAAAAAATAATTACGCATTTGCTACACTGCATTCTGTTCAGAATTTAAGCTCTGTCAAATGCAATACAGGCAATACCCGCCTAAAGAAAGAAGGGAGAGATTGAGCTATTTGACAACAACTGACAAGACCTCTGTTGACCCAGAAAAAGCCAATTCCTATTCAGTATACAGGGAAAGGTATGGCATTTCCTGGATGATTGGAGGGTACACACACAGGGGCTGTTTCTACACAGGCCACTTTCTTCGAAAGTGGCATGGTAATACATGGCACAAAATATGCTAATGAGCCATGGATGCAAATTTCCCGCTCCTCATTATCATACGGTCACATCCTTTGGAGTCCGGAAGACCATTCGTCCGGACTCCAAAACGCCATTTAGAAGCGCGGCTCCCAGGGGAGTCTTCCGGAAGGAAGACCTTCTTCCAGAGGCCCCTTCTTCCCAAAAATTTTGAGGAAGAAGGGGCCTCCGGAAGAAGGACTTCCTTCCGGAATCTCCCCGGGGGCTGCGCTTCTACACTGCGTTGTGGAGTCCGGAAGAAAGGTCTTCCAGACTCCAAATGACGTGACCGTATGCTAATGAGGCACGGGGAACTTGCATCTATGCTTCATTAGCATATTTCGGGCCATGTATTACCATGTCACTTTCGAAGAAAGTAGCTTGTGTAGAAATGGCCGGGAGCATTCATTGAAACCAGGAGGCTCGTTCACCCTGTGCAAGTAACCACAGTGGGAACTGGTTAGATTTACAAAGGACACTAAGGAAAAACATCTCCCAACTTTCTATAAAAAAGAACAGCTTGTCTGCGTCTACACTTGCATTCCTCTTTCGGAAGAGGCATGCAAATGAGGTAAATCGAAAATGCAAATGAGTTATACATTTGCGTATTTAGCACCTTATTTGCATATTCTAATTTCAAAAGAACTTCTTTCAAAAGAAGAAAGCCAGTGTAGACACTGCTCTTTCAAAAGTAAACCCCGTCTTTGAAAGAATCCTTCTTCCCATAAAGTCCAGAGGATTGGCTTGAATACCAAAAGTTCAGTGAAGATCAAAGTAACATCAGCATCTGCCAGGAGGCATTGTTCACGACTCTCCTGCTCAGATTGCTGGCCAGATAGCTGTAATAAGGTAGCCTCACAAGTCCAACAATATATATTTGACTCCAGAATAGCAAGTTAGAATACAGAGAGTCATCATTTCAAAGCAACCATAAAGGGAAGAAGGATTCTTTGAAGATGGGTTTACTTTTGAAAAAGCAGCATCTACACTGGCTTTCTTCTTTCGAAAGAAGCTCTTTTGAATTTAGAATATGCAAATGAGGTACTAAATATGCAAATTTATGACTCATTTGCATTTTCGATTTACCTCATTTGCATGCCTCTTTTCAAAGAGGAATGCAAGTGTAGATTCAGCCCTTTTTGGAATAGGACCCAGCTGATATTTTGATTCCATTATTTTCTGAAACTAAGGCCGTCTACACTGACAAAAAACTTTGAAATGGTCATGCTAATGGCCAAATCAAAGAATACTAATGAGGTGCTGAAATAAATATTCAGCCTCTCATTAGCATGCTGCCGGCCACAGCACTTAGAAAGTGCCATGCTTCGCTAGCCCACAGCTTATCTACACGGGCGTCCTTTTCTAAAGGACCCTGCAAACATTGAAATCCCCTTATTCCTATCAGCTGTAAGTGTAGACGTAGCCTAAGTGTTGGACTCACGAGCCAGGCATTTTCTAGCAGCAAAGTTCAAAGATGAGGATGGAGGCCCGAGGTGGTAGAATAGACACATAAAGGAAGCACCAAGAAGTGCTCGACAAGGTTTGAGCAAAGGGAAATGCCAAAGGCAGAATAAACAAGATGAATCCCTGGTGTAAACTGATATGAGTCAGTGACACTCAGGATGAGTTTGGCCCAGAAGTTCTGTTCTGAGAAGAGATTGGATCAGATACTTAGAGTTAATGGAACTGCATTTGCTTACATAAGGTCTCAATATGCAATGCAAGCTCCTTGTGGCAATCAGAGCAAGACCTAGTGATCGTAACTATCATGTACATTCAGACTGCATAACCTCCTTTGTGCCCACTCTGTTCCTTCTGAGTTTTTAGAGCACCTCTAGTAAGGACAGAGCTCAGTCTCACCCCTTGCCCAGACCACAATATGGCCACGTAGTTTTATCAGCCAGTAGAAATAGGGGAAAGGTTTTCTGAAGAGGCTTCACAAAGTAACTTCTACAAAATAAATCAGTTGCTTTGAAATGATGGCTCTCTGTATTCTAACTTGCTATTCTGGAGTCAAATATATATTGTTGGACTTGTGGGCTACCTTATTACAGCTATCTGGCCAGCAATCTGAGCAGGAGAGTAGTGAACAATGCCTCCTGGCAGATGCTGATGTTACTTTGGTCCTCACTGAACTTTAGGTATTCAAGCCAACCCTCTGGACTCAAAGCCTCTTCTAACATAATCAAAATAGAATAAGATGTCCACTGAAGAATAATCAGAAGCCAGCAAAGAGGGAGAATATCCCCTTTCTACAGACAAGGCTGCTTAAAGATGTAGTTCAGTTAGTTAGTGAACTGCTGGCCAGAAAGCGATATGGGAAATGCATTAAGCCAGAAAGAGGGATGAATCCTTTACAAGGACAAGGGAGAGCCAGATGGTAGGAAGAAGTATTTTGCTCAGTTTTGTGTGGTGAAAGACAGCGAACTACAGTGTGGAGTAAAGTGTGCTGGTAAGCAATGAGAATGGTCATGGGTGATAACAAGTACTTCCTTTCAGGGACATAAAATGGGATGGAAATTCTTAGAAATGGAATAGTAATGCTTAACAGGTGAATTTTGCAACATGTGACTCAGTAAAAATACTGTACTCCTGACTGGCCATGGACAGGACAACAGTCATGAAGTCCAAAGGCAGGTTTTCAGCTATATGCACACCAATTCTTTGAGGAGCTAACTGATGCGTGCCAACACTAGATACGTGCTTGCAAATCAGACGCAATTACTGGACTCCATCACAACATTCACCAAAGCAAGTCTCGCTTCCATGCTACAGAAGCTAGAAAAAATAAAAACAATTTTCCATTCTGCCCCATCGAAACAGCCATCCAGAAGCTTGTAAAAGTACACAGGCCATCATAAACAGCTCAGGCTTAGTTAAAAGCGTGTGCAACAAGCATCCGTGAAACCCTGCACAATCTGCCCCAGAATTCCTCTGCTGCAATACTGAAATGCTTCACTTTACAGATTATTTAATTATTCAATAAACTTCTGTTTAGAAAACCTTTTACCCTCTACCCAGGCACATTCCACCCTTTTTTCTGTACACAGGAAGCTGGAGAGAATTGGGCCTCATGACCAAACATAGGCTGTCAGAGGGGAAACTGTTTGTTCCTTTTTCATTTTCACCTTATGCCTAGTTGCAGGCGACTGTGCACAGTGCTAAGTACTTTCCTGCTGCACTGATTTACTCATCTCGGTGTCAGGGAGAGCTTTGCTTTACTAACTTCAGTAGTCAGGCAGTATTTCCTGAACCAGAATGATGGCTTAAGCAAGGTCCTTCCACTGACCTCCCCATGACACCGTGCTCATGAATAACCTGGTCTGTTGCTGCCCCTCATGCTTAATTTTCTCTGAGGAAATCTTCTGTTAAGGGGCAACAGTTTTCCGTTTCAGTGTGCAGCACTACCCAGCTGCTTGTTATTTCACTTGGCTGAGCCTGACAAGCTAATGGTATGTTTGATTTGCACTACAAGTTCCTGCTATAGACATCATTACTTTTATTACAGACGTGGTTCTTATTAGAGCCTCGATTGCCCATGCAAGAGAAAAAATGCACATTTATTTCAGTCAACTTAATGTTTAACTCATTATTTGCAAGTCCAGCTCTGGCACTGACCATAGACTCAGCTCCACTCTTACTTATTGTGTTTCATTGTTGTTTGGGTGGCACACCGGGAAATAATTCTTGTGACTCTGGATAACTGCTTAGGGACTCATTTCTTATAGTTGCCTCCATCCAGGGAGAATGATCATATTCCTGATAGCCAGAAGTCTCATTGCTGAATATGGTATAATGCAGTACAGCTAAACTTAATTTGATGGACGACAAATAAAATGGATTGACAATGAAGGACGGGCACCATATTTAACTGAACATATTTTACCGCACGATTAATTAGGGAGACATCTGAATTGGAGTTCATTTGCAAATTCTATACATTCAAATTAGGCCGTAATGGAGATCTCAATTATTTTATGCATTGCAATAGTAATTTCCACATCTTTGAGATAAGCAGAAAGAGCATACATCCCACTGAACTTAATTTGCTTTATCTACTAGACTTAGTAGTGATAGGTAACCTCTTTTTTATCTCCTTCCTGCCCCACCCCTGCAATATAAACTTGGGATTCTGATTGTCTTCTCCAATAATCTGACAAAGTGGGTCTTACCCATGAACACTCATGGCTTAATACATTTGTTAGTCTGCAAGGCGCTACAGGACTGCTTGTTATTTGTGAAGATACAGGCTAACACAGCTTCCCCTTGTAAATGAACAGAGTTCAGGATGAATTCTTCCTGATGACTTGCTTGCTCAGCAGTGATAACAGCCTTGGATCCCAGACCTGAGAACATGCATTTGTGCCTTCTTCTTGCATTGTCAAAAATAGTGTCTTATTGAAGAAAAAAAGGAAAATATTTTAAAAAGGCTGAAGGATAGTGTATTCTTCCTACTAGTCTAAATAGGAGATAGACATTTAAACAGAATGCTGGGCGATCTTCACCAAGTCATTTCATTCTTCAGTGCCTCAGTTTCCCCATCTATACAATGGAGGTATGATAGTGACTTCCTTTATAAAGTGGGCTGAGAGCTATGCGTGAAAGGCTGTACATCAGAGCTGGAAACTGATGATGATGATGATGATGATGATGATGCAATATTTGATTGTGCTAAAACATTTAAATATACAGTTAAGTTCTATTTCTGGGTCTTTATCTGACTTGCCCTATGAACTCTGGCAAATCATTTGCCTCCAAATTTTCAAAAATCTTCACTGATCTGGAGTGCCCAGTTTGACATACCTGCAATGAGTCACTTTTGGAGACAACCCTCCGCCCCCCCAAAAATGGAAGTGCCCCATAGCAGGGTCCACTTATGTCGGCCTTAACTTTCAGTTTCTTCATCTGTAAAATGGGGATAATATTAACCTATGGTCTCAGACCAGAGCTTTGTATCTTACTATGTAAAAAGTGCTTGGATAAAGTTATAAGAACCTAAGAACATAAGAACGGCTATACGGGGTCAGACCAAACGTCCATCCAGCCCAGTATCCTGTCTGCCGACAGTGGCCAGTGCCAGGTGCCCCAGAGGAGGTGAACCGAAGACAATGATCAAGCGATTTGTCTCCTGCCATCTGTCTCTAGCCTTTGACTAAAAGCTAGGGGCACCATACTTTACCCTTGGCTAATAGCCATTTATGGACCTAACCTCCAAAAATTTATCAAGCTCTATTTTAAACTCTGTTAGAGTGCTGGCCTTCACAGCCTCCTCTGGCAAGGAGTTCCACAGGTTGACTGTGCACTGTGTGAAGAAAAATTTTCTTTTATTAGTTTTCAACCTACTACCCATTAATTTCATTTGGTGTCCTCTAGTTCTTATATTATGGGAACAAGTAAATAACTTTTCAATTTTCACTTTATCCGTACCATTCATGATTTTATATACCTCTGTCATATTGCCCCTCAATCTCCTCTTTTCTGGACTGAAAAGTCCCAGTCTCTCTAGCCTCTCCTCATATGGGACCCTTTCCAAACCCTTGATCATTTTAGTTGCCCTTTTCTGAACCTTTCCTAATGCCAGTATTTCTTTTTTGAGGTGAGGAGACCACATCTGCACACAGTACTCAAGATGTGGACGTACCATAGTTTTATATAGGGGAAGTATGATATTCTTCGTCTTGTTTTCTATCCCTTTTTTAATAATTCCTAACATCCTATTTGCTTTACTGACTGCCGCTGCACACTGCGTGGATGTTTTTGGAGAACTATCCACTATAATTCCAAGATCCCTTTCTTGATCCGTTGTATCTAAATTTGCCCCCATCACATTGTATGTATAATTGGGGTTATTTTTCCCAATGTGCTTTACCTTACACTTACCCACATTAAATTTCATTTGCCATTTTGCTGCCCAGTCACTCAGTTTGCTGAGATCTTTTTGAAGTTCTTCACAATCTACTTTGGTTTTGACTATCCTGAACAGCTTGGTATCATCTGCAAACTTTGCCACCTCCCTGCTTACCCCTTTCTCTAGATCACTGATGAACAAGTTGAACAGGATTGGTCCCAGGACTGACCCTTGGGGAACACCACTAGTTACCCCCCTCCATTGTGAAAATTTACCATTTATTCCAACCCTTTGTTTCCTGTCTTTTAAGCAGTTTCCAATCCATGAAAGGATCTTTCCTCCTATCCCATGACCACCTAATTTACATAAGAGCCTTTGGTGAGGGAACTTGTCGAAGGCTTTCTGGAAATCTAAGTATATTATGTCCACTGGATCCCCCCTGTCTGCATGTTTGTTAACCCCTTCAAAGAACTCTAATAGATTAGTAAGACACGACTTCCCTCTACAAAAACCATGCTGACTTTTGCCCAACAAATCATGTTCTTCTACATGTCTGACAATTTTATTCTTTACTATTGTTTCTACTAATTTGCCTGGTACTGACGTTAGACTTACCGGTCTGTAATTGCCAGGGTCTCCTCTAGAGCCCTTTTTAAATATTGGCATTATATTAGCTGTCTTCCAGTCATTGAGTACTGAAGCTGATTTAAAGGATAGGTTACAAACCACCATTAATAGCTCTGCAATTTCACATTTGAGTTCTTTCAGAACCCTTGGGTGACTGCCATCTGGTCCTGGAGACTTGTTATTGTTTAGCTTATCAATTAATTCCAAAACCTCTTCTACTGACACTTCAATCTGGGACAGTTCCTCAGATTTGTCACCTACAAAGGACAGCTCAGATTTGGGAACCTCTGTAATATCCTCAGCCATGAAGACTGAAGCAAAGAAATCATTTAGTTTCTCTGCAATGGCATTATCTTCCTTGATTGCTCCTTTTCTGTCTCTATCATCCAGGGTCCCCACTGCTTTTTTAGCAGGCTTCCTGCTTCTAATGTACTTAAAAAACATTTTACTATTGTTTTTTTAATTTATGGCTAACTGTTCCTCAGAATCTTTTTTGGCTCTTCTTCTTACATTTTTACACTTAATTTGGCAGTGTTTATGTTCCTTTCTATTTTCCTCACTAGGATTTGACTTCCACTTTTTAAAGGATGCCTTTTTATCTCTCACTGCCTCTTTTACATGGTTGTTAAGCCACAGTGGCTCTTTTTTAGGTCTCTTACTGTGTTTTTTAATTTGGGGTATACATTTAAGTTGGGCCTCTAATATGGTGTCCTTGAAAAGTTTCCATGTAGCCTGCAGGGATTTTACTTTAGTTACTCTACCTTTTAATTTCTGTTTAACTAACCTCCTCATTTTTGTATAATTCCCCTTTTTGAAATTAAATGCAGGAGTGTTGGACTGCTGCGGTGTTCTTCCCATCGCAGGAATATTAAACATTATTATATTATGGTCACTATTTCCGAGCGGTCCTGTAATAGTTACTTCTTGGACCAGATCCTGCGTTGCAGTCAGTGCTAGATTGAGAATTGACTCTCCTCTTGTGGGTTCCTGAACCAGCTGCTCCAAAAAGCAGTCATTTAAGGTATCAAGAAATTTTATCTCTGAATCCTGTCCTGAGGTGACAGGTACCCAGTCAATATGGGCATAATTGAAATCCCCTATTATTACTGAATTTTTTATTTTGATAGCCTCTCTAATCTCCCTTAATATCTCAGCATCACTATCACTGTCCTGGTTAGGTGGTCAACAATATATTCCTAGTGCCATAGTCCTATTAGAGGAAGGAATTGCTATCCATAATGATTCTATGGAACAATTTGATTCATTTAGGATTTTTACTTCATTTGAGTCTATATTGTCTTTCACATATAGTACCACTCCACCACCCGCACGACCCGTTCTGTCTTTCCAATATATTTTATATCCCGGTATGATTGTGTCCCACTGATTGTCCTCTTTCCACCAGGTTTCTGTGATGCCTATTATGTCAATCTCCTCCTTTGATATGAGGTACTCTAGTTCACCCATCTTATTAGACAGACTTCTAGCATTTGTGTAAAAGCACTTTAAAAAACTACCACTATCTATATGTCTTCCCTTCACTGATGTGTTGAATTTTTTTTTTATATGTGACTGTTTCTTGTCTGATCACCATAGGAAAGCGAAAAATAAATAAATAAACTTTGCTTAGTTTTCTTTTGAGGTAGCTGTGGAATTGCTGGGGTGCAAAACATCAGTTTTCAGTCTTAGCAGAGGACTGTTAATTTCTCATGCAAAATGTTCTTTAATAAGCATTTTAAGGCCATTGATCTCTTGACCCTGAATATAGCCAGTGTAGGGAGCATTTCTGCCAGACTGGATGCTTTGAAGTTCTAAAACTCATAAAGCTGGTCATTGCTGGTTGTGGGCTTGTTTTATTTCTATACCTCGCTTCTCACTTTAGGACTAGACAGAAGATGACATTATTAATAGGCTGCTCCCAAGCACCTAATAGGTTAGGGGCAACTTTTATATTTCTTCTTTCAAGCAGAGATGAAAGATTGTTAAAAACTCTTTTTTTTTTTCCTCAGGGAATTGCAGCTCACAAAAGTTCTTGTAACTCCCCACAGCAGCTATTTTACTACTCAGGGAGGATATTTACTGGGTCAGTTTCTTCCTGCAGCAGGCCTCAGCTTTAATGAACGGTGTCTGTGAGCTACTTTATGCTCTTCATACTTTATTTTGATCTAGCTGTGTGTTTAAGGAGCTGAGGAGAGTGTTTTGATGAACTATTTGCACCAGAACTCTCCTTTAGGCCAAAATGTAGACAGTTCTTTTTTATTTTTTTCTGGTACACTGAAATTTGAAAAAGAGGCAACTTGCCAAGGGAGTCTGTTAGCTTCTGCTCACTCTTCATTCACATCTGTCTTCACTAAGTCGTTACCAGACCCCCCTGGTATATTGCACAGAACAAACTCAGGAGAAATTTATAAAAATCACAATTTTTACCAAAAGGGGGGGAAAAAAGAACCTACAGAAATGGTAGCAGTTCCTTTGGTCACATTCAGACAGCACATTGTTTGGGAAGATTTTGTCACATATTTGTCAACACTAATGCAAAGCTGCTAATAGGCAAAGATGAAAAAGAAAGCCTGCCAAGAGGAACTTCAAGATTAATTCCACCATGAAATCCCACATCCCATTCATGACGTGCCATAAAACATAGCATGTTTTTTCGTCTTCCAAGCAAAAATTGAAGCCCTCACTAAAGCATGCAGTTCTTGAAGTGTGAAGCATGCAGTTCGTGAAGTGTGGAGCACAATTTTAACATAAAGAAATATCAGCACCACTGTGCATCTCTACAATGTGGCTTCATGGTAGTTAATAGTAATCTTAGGGACCAATCCTGCAAAGACAACAGGTGAATCGTTTTGCACATTCATGTAACCCCGTTAATCTCACTGGGTGAAATTCACCCCTCTATAGAGGGTTTGCACAATTTCTATGAATTATGTCCTATGCCCACCCTATTTGGAGGGCTTACATAGGATATAAGTCTTGCACAGATCTTCAGCTAGACCTCGGCAGAGAGTTGAGTTTTACACATTGAGACTATGGACTTGAATAAAGTTCCTGGCACATTTAAATGACTGCAGAATCAAGGCCAGGGAGTGTATACAAAACTCACACTAGTAGTGCTCAGCAAGTAACTCCCCTTTGAAAGTGCCATTTTTAAATATACATCTTCACACCCTAGATGCAGGTCCAACTTTCCACCTGAATGGATAAATTTCCTGTTCCTTCTGTGTGTGCTCTCTGTGCTTGTACAGTATGCCCACTATTGAACTGGCTGTGCTCAGGGTTACAGATTTATTAACTGTGACCAGACACAGTCTAAGTAAGTAAGCAGATTAATATATATTATACTATATTTGTTCTAGTTCAGAACTTGTATGCACTTGTGAAAGAAGTATTTATCCAACTGTCCCACCATAAGAGCTGATTAAAAACAGGATTATATGAGGTAAGAAGGGCTGTAAAAAGACAGCATTAAACTTTTTTGAAGAACTACCCTGAATAATTGTTACTGGATTTAATGGCTCATCAACCTATAACTCTCACAGAATCTTGAAGGTTTCAGTGGCTTTATGTTGCAACTTGTATTTTATGCTGCAAGAAATGTAAGTGCTTACAAAATTGTTTTTACCGTTGTATCCAAGACCAAGTATGGCAACGAGAAGTCCTACTGCACTGTTTATACAGTAGCCAAGTGAACCATAAAGTAGTAGCAAATTAATAATCACATTCTGATGAAGAACTATTCTCAAAACTAGGACTCTGCTAATCACTGCAAATACGATACCAGACATTAATTTTGTGGCTTGTAACCTTGAAACCTTTAGGAATTTTCTATCTAAACATAGGGGACAGCATGCTGAGCCACCATTTTATAACCACAATAAAAAGTTCTGGGTGTTTGTTAATGCCATTGGACCTGCCAGCGTTAAGTACTACTGTAAGGCCTGTCACTTTGCCACAGCCAAAGTAATGTCAAACAAATTATATTGGCAGAGCTCCATGGGAATCAAGAACAAGGACTTGCCGTCACTGTGGATCACATTTAAAAAGAGATGAGAGCCAAACTTAAGAGAACTCATCATAACTGGCCAGAAATGGAAATCCCTTCATAAAAATCTTTCCACAGTTTTGGCAAATTAGTTCAAGGCACAACAATTTTCACCAAAAGGATTTTGAGGAAACCAAAATGGAGTTTCTCAGCTTACTGCCTGCCTGACAGGGTCTTGTCAATTTCACGTTCCCTGTTCAATCTGAACGTGAAATTGACAAAAACATTGAAGGTGGGCTGAGTGCTCATCTGGCTGGCTGTCTCCTTGACTGTCCTCCCACAGCTGTAGTTTCAGATCTCCACCTGACCCACAGACCCAATGTTTCTCTAGCAACCAGGTTGGGGAATGAATGGGAGGTGGGCAGGCCAAGCTATAATTCTATAAGATGCACCAGAAAGGCCAATACAAAAGTTATTGGTTTCTATTAAATTCTCTACCCCTTTCCCTTTTGGCACAGTTTTAATTAAAATTAAAAGGATTGTTAATTTTAAGGCCTTATGTTTTCTGGTTGGTACTTTTCAAAAATAATTTCAAAAAAAAATTTAAAGTTTTGCTTTAATTTCAAACAGTTTTTCTGAGCATCTTAGTACAGCAGTAATTGTTCCTTTCCTTGAATCCCTTCCTTTTAAATAAAGAACCCTAATAGTAGCCATATTCCAATGGCCTGACTTACATATATAATGCTAAGTTACTTAGATTCTTTTTTTTTCATGCCATTTGATGACAATACTGCACCCCATCTCGGAGTGATAACACACAAAATATGCAAGTTCTGTGCCTGGTCTGAGTCACAATTCCCAATCACACTGAGCTGTAAAAGTGAAAATTTGTGCTGTGATGGAAATTTAGCCAAAGCTAAACATCCTAGCTCACGGATGGCCAGCACATGGCCCATGGGGCCAGAATCTGGCCCGCAGAGCCTTTTCATGTGGCCTGCGAAGCCAGAAGCAGCACCATTTTGAAAGCTGGCTGGGTGGCTTTGTGCCACATGCAGCTCTTTAAGGAGCCATTTGTGGCTCCTGCTGCTTCTGCAGCTCACTCTTCCTCCGGCTCCCTGTCCTGCAGCACTGAAAAAGTAGAACTCAATTTAATTGGTTTAAGGGCTGGCAGGAGGGATCCAGCCATTAAACCAATTAAATTGAGTCACATTATTTCATCTTGGGAGGGCAGGGAGCTGCACTGTATGTGGGGGAAGACAGTAGGGAGGTTGGGGGAGCCATGTAGCCATGCTGAGAAGGACATGGAGGCCCAGTGAACGAGCAGTGGTGAATGGCAGCACATGGAGCTCCTGTATAAGGTAAGTTAATCCTGGATTTGGGACTGTGAGGCATTAAGCCTGGGGGTGGGGTGATTTCGGCCTGTGAGGGGTTAAACCTGGGGGTGGGGGTGGGGCAGTTTGGGGCTGCAAGAGGTTAAGCTTGCAGGTGGGGCAGGTTTGGGGCTATTTTGTGTTCAGCCCCTGGAACATGCAAAAAATTGCCATGTGGGCCCCAATGAAAAAGGTTGGCCACCCCTGTCCTATCTCTAGAAAAATTGTTTATGGGAATAGGCAATGAGATACCGATGAGTATGCACCAAACAAGTCAGCCCTTCCAGTTACACACTGCTTGCTATTAACAGACAGGAGCATTGGCTCAATATGGATTCAGCGGGAAAGGCAGTGCCTTACTACACACTTCCTTCAAGCAGCTGGACTTTCCTTGCAGCTCTTCCATTTGCCTACTGACCACTAGTCTCAAGCCTTCTTAGACAGAAATCTATTTGTGCATTTGAACCCACCGATGCACCCCAAGATGGAATGGCTGAATTGCAATCTTGAAATACCAAGTGACATTTTGCAGTAATTCCATAAATACCCTTTGACAGCAGTGCAGTTGCTTGGCTGTCACTAACAATTAACAAGAAGTCATATGGCACCTTATAGACTAACAGATATCTTGCAGCATAAGCATTCATGGGCAAAGACCCGCTTTGTCAGATGCATGACTCATGCATGACTCATGAATCTGACGAAGCGGGTCTTTGCCCACGAAAGCCTATGCTCCAAAATATGTGTTAGTCTATAAGGTGCCATACGACTTCTTGTTGTTTTTGAAGATACAGACCAACTTGGCTACCCCTCTGATACTTCTTAACAATTAAAACCAATGCAAGACTTCCCATGTTCAATATTAATAATTTGCTGTAGGAAATACTAGCAAATGCTCCAGCCCATCTGTTTAAATAGCTATCATTCTAAGTGGGGCCACATGATCCAGCTAGTTTTAGATTTTTTAAAAAGTAAGGAAAAAAGAAAGCTAAGCAGTTATACTGATGGCAAAACTTCTCAAGCACAATTTTATGTTTTTCTTTGACTTACCCTATAAATATTTTTACTACAACATTCAAAGTTTATGAGATCGCTAAGACTTGTAAAAAGGTGAGCAACTGGAAACCAAAGGCTAATACCTACCACAGGGATTTTTCTTTATTTAGTTATTTTAAGACAACCCAGTTTATTCTATTAACTTTAGCCACCTGTATTTTACCAGTGATCTATTTACAAAGTTGAGTGTATATTTTTCCTTTTAATTCCACAACAAAGGGTGACAAGAAATGGTGTCCAAACTATTTGTTGGCTCTTTTTTGAAGCATTGTTTTCAAATTAGGATACTGTGTCTTTTGCCCTGCCACTAAGCTTCTACAGCTTAAATGGTATGGAGCCCCCGTGTGACTCCGAAGCTACAAATCACAGTATTATTTAATCACAGAAGTTGGAGGACCTGGGTAAATTATTTGTTGTGAATAGACCTAACAAGTTTAGTCCATTTTTCTTGCTTGTGACTCACTTGCAAACAGAATTTATTGTTAGTAACTTATTTGCCCTTCCTATTGTCTGTGCAACTATTTATACTTGCAGACGTCAGCCTGGGAGTTATTAAGAACGTAAGAACAGCCACACTGTGTCCAATCAATGGTCCGTCTAGCCCTGGATCCTTTTCTAACATTGGCTAATGTCAGATACTTCAGAGGGAATGAACAGATCAGACAAATCATCAAGTGATCTATCAACCACCAGCTTCTGGAAATCAGAGATTAACCATACTCAGAGCATGTGGACATATCCCTAGCCATCTTGACTAATAAGCATTGATGGACGCATCCTCAATGTTCATTTCAACCTTATCCACACAACAAGGTGTTATTCTGTCTTAACACAATTGTTAATAGTCTTAACAGAGAAGACGCTAAACCTTATACGGCCAAGTTACCACTCAATAATGTTCAGCCTCATGTCTACTGTCACAAATGTTAACAATGGCATGCCTTTGATTAATATGCTGTTCATGATACTTAATGTGAGATTGGTCACAAGATCTTTCTGCTCTCTGACTGGATAAAGAACTTTTTAATGAGTGAAGAAAAACTATTTCCCCAAAACTTGTGCAAGCAAAACGCTTTCTGCACAAAGATTCCTAACTAATAAAATAAAGAGATAACTGGTGCAACTGAACAGCTATCCAGATTACATGCAGAGCTTGGTTTTAACATATGCAGCTACTTCAGCAAAGCTCTGTCAGATCAAGTCTGTCAGTGCAAGATTGTTCTCAGAAGAGTATTTTCTAGGGCCTTTTTCAGATGAGCTGTAAATGCTGGAAGTCATGGGAATTCCATCACTCCCTTCTAAGCTTAGGAGATTCCTCCTCAGTCCAATAGCTTGGAACGACCCTGAGCCAAAGGCCAATGAAATCAGAGGGAGTCTTTACACTGATTTCAGTTATCTTGCAATCAAGTCCACTGTCTGGGAGATAATTCCCCATATTCAGCTCAGATCTCCTTTCTTAATTTCATCCTGTGAGGCCTAGATACCTTGAAGCAGTCCTGATAACCCCTCTCTATCTTTGATATTTGTACCTTTGAACTATTGCAGAGAGAGATCCATTTCTTAGCTCAATTTTCTAGGGTTAGCATCTTTTAATCAGCCTGAAAAATCAATATCTCTAGATCCTTAATCAATTTTATTGCTGGTCTCCGGATCCTGCAGTCTCAGATCTTGCAGGGCCCAGAACAGAATGCCTACTTTATTTTCGAAATACGCCCTTTACTATCTTCAGGGACACAAAATACCTCTCCACATTAACTACCCAAGAGCAGGGTTGGAGGGATGGATCCCTTTAGATGCCTTGCCACCCAGTGGTATCTACAACCATAATTAAGCATACAGGCCAAAATTCACTGGATTCAGAAGTTTGGGCTCCAGATGCCTTGGTGGCTCTGGGCCCCAGGACACCTATGCAATGTGTGCTGAGAGTTGGATTTGGAAGTATGGAATCCACAACAGCCAGCACACTGAGCAGGAAGTATCCAGGAGTGAGGGCAGGAATGGCCTACGTCCCACTCCTCTCAGGAGGCTGAGGGCCTGTCTCTGATTGGGATTCTTCCCCTAGAGTTATGTACCCAGCTTGTGGCAGAGGGGTTGCAAGAAGGCAGGAGGAGGCAGCTAACCCTAATAACCTTTAGCCCCATGGTTAGGGCACACACCCAAATGATGAGAGACTTAAGATCACTTCCCCCTCTGTCCGCTGTGCACAGGCTTGTTGACAGGAGGGGTGGGTGGGCCGTTGCCCTGAGGCCTGGCAATCCTAAGGGGCCCAGGCCTGCCACTACCAGAGTAGTGACAGTCAGAGGCCAGGCCCTTTATAATCCCCTGCCGAAGCACCAGGTGGCACATTTAAGGTCCCTGCACCACACGCTCCGGCTGGCTCTGAGGGCAGGTGGGGGAGAGGAACCATGTGGTCTGGGCAGTTCTGAGGGCTGGCTGTCCCAGCCCTGCCCCTTCCACCCAAGGTACCACCCCATCTGGGAGCATGGAGCCGGGTGCCCCACTTCCACCACATTGCCCACATGCGCAACAATCCTGTCAGCTGCCCTGGGTATGTAGAAGGGATGTAAACCCAAATAGCCTAGTTCCTGGTTGGCAGAGTCACTCTCATGCTGTCCCTCTGCCCCCAGGAAAATGTAACACTTGTATACTGCTTCAGCAGGAGAGCATGAGAGAGATTTCCCTCACAGCCACTGGTCAGGGCAGTGGCCTGGGAAGGGGTGGGTAAAAGAGCCTCCATCACTGCTCTACCTCAGCCAGAAAGGGAAATTGAACCACAGCCTCCCAGGGAAGTACCTTAACCACTGGGCTAAACAGTCTAAAGAAGGTTTCCTAATCTTCCCCCGGGAATGTCAACTCTGCAATTAAAAACCTACAGCCAGTCCTTGCCAGCCACGTCAGGCTCCAGCAAAGGGGCTGGTTAACTGCGGTGGAGACACTCAGACTGGAGCCTGGGCTTTAGGACCCTGTGAGGTGGGTGATTCCAGACAGCAGGCTGCAGCCTAAGCTCGAATGTCCACACTGCAATTAAACAGCCCATTAGACCAAGCCCCACCAGACTGAGTCTAACTGCCGCACAATCAAATCCTTACGTTTAGGTGTGCGACGAGAACCCTGCTGCATCGGGCCCCACTGGCAGGGGAGGAAGGAAGACTAGCCTGAAAATCCCACTGGTGTTTAGGTGTGAACTAGGTGCTCAGAGGGACTTTAGTGGTAGAAAGCAAATCACTGTGGCATTTTAGGCACCACCAGGCTTAGGTAGCAGCTGGCAGGGGTCTGGAGGTGCCCACGCACTGGACTGAGGCATCTAGAGTGGTTAGGAGGTAACTAAGTTCTGTTGTGGATTAGGGCTCTGACAACACTCTCTAGCTGACAATGTAAGGCTGACAGACTCCGGCTGTCTGCAGGTGGAATTGAACCTCAGGTCTCTAGAGCTTAGTGCATGAGCCTCTACCACATGAGCCAAAAGCCAGCTGGCTGTTGGGGCTTGTCTATACTTACCAGAAGATTGACATGCAGGCAGTCAATCTTCTGGAGTTCAAATTTGTGTGTCTGGTGAAGATGCGGCAAAATCAATCTCTCTGGGCTTCTCAGTCACCAGCTGTATTCCATGCTATCATGGAGAGCAAGGGAGGTCAACATGAGAATATAGAGGCTAGGTCTTCACTAGGGAAATAAGTCAATTCTGATACATCAATTGTAACAATTCAAATGCTGTAGCTAGAACTGCATATCTGAAATCGACTTATTTCCCTAGAGTAGACTTACGTTTAGCTAAGACTAAAGAACAGACTCATTGTTTTCTCTGTAAGTGGTCTTGGTGCCACTAGATGGGACACAAGATGTGTGAGTTACAAAAGCACAAAATGTCCCTTTCTTGACCCCACATTCAGAAGCTGTTCCAACTCTCACAAACTGCTATTTTTGCCTGTATCTTGTATAGCTTTTTTCTTTTCATTTTGTTTTGTTTTTCTTTTCCTTTTTTATTAATCTCATTTGATTTCCTTGGGCATGTGAAACACACACCCGGCATTACCCACTGCTGCCCTGGACTGATGGTGTGTGGTTCCCTTTCACGTTAGCGGGAGACAAACCGAGGGGAGCACTGCACAATTCCAGAAATACCGGAGTATACTAAGGTGAATGGAGGCACAAGGATGTAACTGTAAATTGTTGCATTTGTTCACAATGGAACATACAGCATAGCAAATAAGCTCTGACGCCACCTTACATACCCCTTCACTCCTAGTCCCCATGCAAGGCTCCACCCCAAGCACTAGGTTTGGTGGCTGTCCACTTTCACATAGTCCCACACTATTGGCTGTGGCCACACTTGGCCAAAACTTTGAAATGGCCATGCAAATGGCCATTTTGAAGATTACTAATGAGGCTCTGAATTGAAAACGCAGCTCAGCTTGGCATGGCTACACGGGGGTCCATTTCCAAAGGACCCCGCACCTTTCAAAATCCCCTTATTCTCCTCCGATGAAAGGAATAAGGGGATTTTGAAAGGTGCAGGGTCCTCCCGCGTAGCCACGCCGAGCCAAGCCGTGAGCGTTCGAAAGCAGCGCTTTCAAAGCGCCGCAGCCGGAAGTGTCCTAATGCTAATGGGGCACTGAATATTCAGTTCAGTGCCTCATTAGTAATCTTCGAAACGGCCATTTGCATGGCCATTTCGAAGTTTTGCCCAAGTGTGGCCATAGCCCAGTTGTGTTCGGGCTGGGACAGTCCCTTTTCCAGGTCTGTTCAGGCAGTCCTTTTTCACCACTACTGTGCATTTGTTCTGGCTGCCAGGCCTGGAGGAGAGTGGCAGCAGGTCCCAGGGAGTCAGCTGAAGGCAGTACTTGTTGGCCAGCAGGAGAGCAGAGAGATCTATGGCTGACATGCAGTTCTGCATTCCCTGATGACTGACAGAGGATGTGGACCTCAGGAGGTTAGTCCCAGCCCTGGCACAGGTGGTACATTGCTCAGTGGATCAGACTTACTCCATCCGCAGCTATTGGCAGCACAGGGCTGACTTGGTCAGTCCCAGTCCTGGGTGGCTCTTGAAAGCCCCGTGCCAGAAGGGGGATGGCTGGGGCAAGCCCCAGACCATCCTATCTTTACTTTATGAAATATGGTCACCCTAGCTAGAAGCCAACGAACCGGTAACTAGAGGCACTCAGTGTCCATAGGAATGAAGCATTCCCTTTAAGAGATGTTGAAACCAAGCCAAAAGCTGAATGACATTTTTATGTGAACCTCCCGCTGTTTCACTCTCCTTTCATTCGAATGCCATTGGGAAAAATAGGGAAGCTCCATTTTCTGTCTGAAATGCAAAGCAGCATTCAAGTAAGTAAACAGATGGGAAAGGAAACAAGAAGCCAACATCCCGTATAAAGCACCTACTTTTGGTACAGTTACATCATGGAACAGGAAAAAAAATCCATCTTGTTTTTCTGCATCTTCATTCTAACACAGCTGCACTTACCTGAAGGGATGTTTCCTATGCACATCACAGGGGCTATATCAAGCAAGGGATCACTGGCACAAGATCACAAAGGAGAGGTGCTATTCCTTGCTTTGTTGCTCTAAGCAAAAAGTGCCATGAGACTGAGAAAGAAATGTTGTTCGGCTGATGGTATAAACATTTCCCATTTGATAACACAGGCATGGGGCTTTCTGAACAGTACATTTATCATAGCTGGTTTGGGCTAGTAGAGGCAATTGTCAGTATCAGGGCCACAGGGAGGTGTTAACTGATGGAAGATTTTTAAGCAGGTATACACAAGGAGGGAGAAACTACAAGAAGTCTTGTGATACCTTATAGACTAATAGATGTTTTTGGAGCATAAGCTTTTGTGGGCAAAGACCTGCGTATGCATCTCACAAAGTGGGTCTTTGCCCACAAAAGCAAACATCATTCTGGGACATATTAGCAATAGCGAGGATGTCGTAAGGAAGATACAAGAAGTAATTCATCCATTCAACTCCCTGCTAATTAAGCCTCAGCTGGAGAATTGTGTCCAGTTCTGGGTGCCAAATTTCTGAGAGATGTGAACAACCTGGAGAAAGTCCAAAGAGTAGCAACAAAATTATTAGCAGTCTTGAACACATCACTTATGAGTGGGCCTGGAAAATCTGGAGGAAAGAAGGCTGAGTCTTAATTGGGACATAACAGTTTTGAAGTACATAAAATGTTGTTGCAAGTAGATGGAAGAAAAGTTTTCTTAACCTCTGGAGAGACGATTGACAATGCAGCCCAAGTGCACCCTCAATGCTCAAAAAGAAGAAGCCAATTAAAAAAGGAACAGCCATTATAAAATCTCTTGATGTTTGGGGTTGGCCAATGCTGCAGAAATAAACAAGAAAAGCTGGAACTGCAGCTTGCTGTAGGAAGAAATGTACCCACTGATCCATGGGGTATTAGACCCTAAGCATGTCCCTGGCCCCTTCACTTAATAACAATCTGTGGCATTGGCCCCAAATTGAATATAACAATCCTGAACTCATACCAGCAGTGATCCTTTTCTGTCCTTGTTCAGACTTCTCTCTCTGTTCACAGACCACAGAAAGGTCCCCGGGGTAAGGTTTGAAGGTGCGCCTGCACTGACAAAGGGAAAAGAAGTTTCAACTCTTCGTTCTAGGCTCTCGGCCTTCGGCTGAAAGCATTGCAGAAGCAGGGCATTTGGCACTGATTGTTTGCAAAGGAAACACTGCCTAGTTCCACTCCTGAACTGTAAGAGTGGTGGCTGCTTTGTAGAGATGTAAGACAATGGCATGAAAAGTGGGTGGTTTTTTCAGCACTTCTGAGGAAATGGGGTGGAACTTCCATTCTTCCCCTTCCCAAAAATCAGAGTTCATTTAACATTACTGATGCAGTGTGGCAGCTTGGTTAATACACTGGGGATGATGACTTGCATATTTCCAGAGACAAGTCGTGCCAGCTCACTCTTCATCAATTGAGTTCTTTTCCTGTCTCATAAAAGGAGGCAGTCCCCAGCTCATGAAGTAATTTTTGCCATCTGCTGAACAATACATAATTCAAGGAACAACTTCCAACAGGGACAGTGTCAGCACAGCTTGTACTTTCTCACCCAAGGAAATGCTCTGTTTTGGCACACTTGGCAAGAGATGCTGCCTGTGGAACATATGATCCTGTTTTGAATCTGGACCGTGGCAAGACCATATGTAGACAGAAATGTTCCACCCAATGTTGGGATGCAGAAGACTTCATTATGTGGCTTTGGGGCTGAACCTTTATTAAGAGACACAAGGTGAGCATCCGTGTTCCCCGTAAGCTGCACACTTGGGCAGCCACCCAGAAGAGACTCAGATGCTGCCCATCTGATTAGCAGAGTGCCTACCCCCAGAGCGGGCAGCATGTGTTTCTACTGGTGGTACACCTCCACCCATGCCTTGGTGCACATAACAAAACTTATTCTGCTCATGAATGGAAAGAGAACACTGGTCAGCACCTCTCCCTAACGCCTTACAAAATGGAGAGAGCTACACTGGTGTTTCTTAGCTTGGTGCACATCCTATGTTGGTGGAGTTCTGATTCTCTTCATCTATTGGTGAGCCCATGCTGCCTACTCACGTTAATAAAATTCACTGGGCTTTCCTCAGAACACACCCTTCCTTTGTCAGTTACTGCAGCTAATTGAGAAGAATCCAGTGCATTTTTGTGCTGTTACTTACCGGCATCTCGGCAGCCCCAGCCATGGGATTGGGTGTGGAGGTGAGGAGGGGAGACAGCTGAATACTGGATCCTCTTCCCACCCCACAAAAAAAAAAAAAAAAAAAAAAAAAAAAAACACTGGAAGAATCTAATGTCAGAGTGAGACCTATGGTAGGCTTCAGTGACATATCCAGATATCACCTGCATCTCTCTAGCAAACTGTTGGGCAACAAACAATATCATTCAGGTGAGCAGAGGAGGATGTGCAAAATGCACCTCATGTCTTCTGTTTTCAGCCAGGCCATATTAAGTCTCCTTTTGACATAGTACTTGCCAAGTTGTGGTGAAAATTCACCCTGGCACAAAGTCACCACTTTTCTTTATATGCCCTTCGTTATGAGTTGTGAGTCCTCCTCAAACAGTTCTGGAAATGGGTTCTGACCCCGTTTTCAGTCACAAGTCACCATATTTGGGCATGCAAATTGCTAACTAGGGTAACTTGCACACATATTTACTGGTACAGCTATCTCTCTGTTGCTATATTTACCGGACATGTACACTTATTCCCAGTAATTGTGTCTGCATATTGGAAGTGAACCCCTTAGCAGAGGGCATGCAGATACCTATGCATGATTTATGTCCCACTTCAGTTCTCAGTATAACGCTTATATGGTATTTAAAAGCAACTGTGGAACCTATTTTAATACTTCCAATGTTGTGAAGTTCACCTTCCCACAGACTCTCTGCAGTTGGGTGAGACTCATAGCACCAATTCCTGCCTCATTTACATACATGAAAACCCAGGGATTTAAACTTGTGCAACTGAGATAGTAATTTGGCCTAATACCTAAAACTAGAGTAGGGTTTGTGTTCCATATAGGCCACAGGCTACACAAGCTATTGCTGTGAGTCCCCTGCTCAAAATGACATGAAATGATCGCACTTAGAATGGCTGAAATTTTTGGCCAAAATTCCTTTCAGTGAAAAATGCAGGTTTGGGGATACCGAAATATTAGACAAATTTCATTTTTGGCAAATCATTTATTGGGAAGGATTAAAATCAAAACATTTTGCTCCAACTTTTCCAAATAAAAAATTTCCATTTAAAACTACTTTTTGTTTCAAAATTTTCTCTAATTTTATGTCTTAAAAATTCAAAACAATTAAAAACAGGTCAAAAATCAACATGAAACATTTAATTTGACTTGCTATAAAATTGTTTTTAACATTGTGAAATTGTCAACTAACCAAAAAGACATAATTCCCCCACTGCCTCAGATACCACATATAAACACCTGGATGGTTCACATCAATATAGCATAAGATCTGATGGTTTGTAAAAGCTTAGCCCATATCAATATAGTATAAGAGATGATGGTTCTTTGAAGAATGCAGTCCAAAAGTGAACTTTAAAACAAAAATTAAAATTGAATCATCCACTGCTTTTGGTGCCGCATCCCATTCATCTAACCATTATGCAGGCCAAAAAAGGCATAATTAGCCCTTTGAAATATTTTCCCTTCTGTTGAATATTCTTTGTATTGCCCATATTCCCCAGCATGCATCATTCTGCTACAATATACAATATTCTAGATTACCCAGGTTGCTATGTAACTCCTGCCTGAGCGTTACACACCTACACATCAATGTTTGGTTTTGCTTTCCAGCACACAAGCTCTCAACTAGAGGCGACAAGATGATAAAATATTATGCAAGAGCTTGAAGTACATGTATCCTATTCATTGTACTTCTCTCAGATTGGCAAAAGTTTGTATTTAGGCAACAACCCTGACAAGGTTTTAGTATTTCATATAAGTAACAAAGACATGGTCTCTAATAGCAAATCATGTATTAGTAAAACCTCAATCACATTGATACCCCTGGCAAAATTCCAGTAGAGCCAGGATTTCATCTGTCATATCTAATGGGAGACAGTCTTAGGTGCTTCATGTGAATTAATCACATAGGATTTGGTAAGCTCTCAAATAGCACAGAACAGCGTGGTTTCGGGATGCAGTTTCTTTGGAGAGGATGTTTGTTCTAATGGCTAAACCAAGGACCTGGCACACAGCCCTCGGGATGCTCAAAATCTTCTTCAAGGTCTGGTTTGTGCTGGTGTTCACAGACCAAGCCTGGGGATTCATTTTGTAATGGGATGGCTGTAAACTACTCTCCTTGTGTTTCCTTGGAAGCACAATTTCAACCAATCAAACAAACACTTGCTGATCTACACACTTGTTCATGTCCCCACCCCTTAGTACTTCCAATACCACCACCACCACCACCTGAAGGACTCACATGTGCTAGAATGAACCTCTGTAAATGTTGGTGTTTGGGGCAAGGTCAGGGCAGCATCTTATTTCTCCATGTTTGTTCTTGACAGTGGTCATACCGGGCCACAGTGCTTCCTAAATACCCCATTGTCCTGAAGGACCACATCCTAATGACAGATATTCATTCCACACAAAGCATGCTAAAGGGGATCTTGAAAAGGCATTCAGGTAATAAGTATCAGAGAGGTAGCTGTGTTAGTCTGTAGCTTCGAGAACAACAAGAAGTCTTGTGGCACCTTATAGACTAACAGATATTTTGGAGCATAAGTTTTTGTGGGCAAAGACCCGCATGCATCTGATGAAGTGGGTCTTTGCCCATGAAAGCTTATGCTCCAAAATATCTGTTAGTCTATAAGGTGCCACAAGACTTCTTGTTATTCAGGTAATAGGTTGAATGAACGTCTGCCTGCATCAGAGTTCGTTGCTAAGACCGAAAATAATCAATGAGGCCCCTCTCCAACTTCTCAAATAACCTTTTGATATCTGCTGTTTGTTTTCAAACTGAAACTCAGTGGGAATTATTGATTAATGCTTCAAAATTTTGTAAGATTCTGTCATTAAAATGAGAGCTCACCCTGGGAAAAATGGAACAAGACCATGAGGAAGCAGTGGATATATTTTTGCACTGCCTTGCCATTTGTCAAAGAACGTTTAACCAATTAGGGCCAAACAAAAAGGTGAAACAAATGTCAATTTTCTGGAGTTCTTCATATTTAAAAGAGGGGAGGGAAAAATATTAATTTTATTTTGCTTGTTTATAACCAAAGTTTTAAAGTTTGCAAGTCTAGAATCTTTTATGAGTTTGGGAATTCTAATCTACCACTCAAGTGAAAGGGAGAAAAGAGAGACATGAATCCATGACAGGAAGTTAACCAAAAACCATTCTCTGGCATTAGCATTTCTTTGATGGTCCTTTGGTTTATTGTTGTGCGTCAACTTCTGTATAATTACATAAGTGCTGCAACATTCTTATAAATAATGCATTTGGAAGAGAGAGTGAACAGTGTGTCATGTTGTGTTCTCTGGTGGATTCTGTGTGGCCCTGGCCCTCTCCTGGCCAGGTCCCGGTTTTCATTTCATACAAGCCATGCGTGCCAGTGAAAGTTTCAGTGAGCTCTTGGTCTGCCAGCAGTTAGAGTGCACTACATCAAGCAGTTACAAATTTAAAAAAACAAAAGCCCTCAGCATTTGACACAGTTTCAGTTCTAAGATCTAAAGCCAGTATTGAGTATAGGTAGAATAAAGAAAACTGTATTTGAATATAAAATCCTGAGATTTTACCCACAGGCCTGTGCTTGGATCTCAACAGTATTTTATAACGTGTTACTGGATTCTCTTCTGCCAGCACCTTGGAGTCCGTGCTGGTCTCTTTTTAGTGCGAATTATGAGGAATCACACTGGATTCAGAGTGTAGCTGTAATAAAGTTTGTCATAAAAAGGGAAGAATAAAAATATAGATCCATAGATGTCAGAATCTTTTATTTAATGAAACAGATTATTGTTCTACAAGTATTTTGGCTTCTTCCTCAGGCTCATTGATTTATATTATATTGCTAGAAGTCCCTCCTACACAGAGCCCTAAGATTTGCTGCCTATACCACATAAGACTCACACATAGGTGCCCAGTGAATGCCAAGTGAAATCACACATCTGAGCTGTGAAGACTTAGCATTAGCCAGTCTAGACACAATAGTGAGAGGCAATAGAAAGAGAAAGGTTAGAGTGATGATGAGAGAGAAATGACTGAGACACAGGGGCCGTTTCTACACAGGCCACTGTCTTCGAAAGTGGCATTGTAATACACGGCCCAAAATATGCTAATGAGGCATGGATGTAAAGTCCCCGTGCCTCATTAGCATACGGTCACATGATTTGGAGTCCGGAAGACCATTCTTCCAGATTCCAAAACGCCGTTTAAAAGCGTGGCCCCTGGGAGGGTCTTCCAGAAGGAAGTCCTTCCTCCGGAGGCCCCTTCTTCCCAAAAATTTTGGGAAGAAGGGGCCTCCGGAAGAAGGACTTCTTTCCGGAATCTCCCCCGGGGCTGCACTTCTACACGGCGTTGTGGAATCCGGCAGAATGGTCTTCCAGACTCCAAATCACATGGCCATATACTAATGAGGCACGGGGAATTTGCATCTGTGCCTCATTAGCATATTTCAGTCCACGTATTACCATGCCACTTTCGAAAAAAGTGGCCTGTGTACAAAAGGTCAGAATGTCTAGAGAGCAAAGTTATCTAGGAATAACATCTGCTATTCCAAAATAACTTTGTGAGCATCTACACAGCAGAACCAATATTTCAAAATCTCTTCCAGAATAGCTGATTCCAAAATAACACTGCTGTGTAGACATAGCCAGAGAGTGAGATGGAAATGAGAGAGGATGTAGGCTAGTGATACAAAGATAACACTCACTGAACACTAAATTTTGCTGCACAATCTTATGGATGTTTGTCTGGCTGACACCCTGCAGTCCTACCCAATCGTATAACTGAGAGGTCCATTTGGATGCTGAGTCCTAGGCCTGGCCTTATACTACCAATCCAGTAAAGCCCCCTTCCCAGAGCATCTGGGAGGCATCACTACTGAAGAACTGCATGCACTCAGTTAGGAAGGAGATAATCTCAGCTGACAGTTCTGCAATGGACCTGGTGCTTGGGGGAGGTAAATATAAATTCCATGTATCCTTTCCTTTTAATATACCACCCACCATCAGCTGTCCCTCACTCCTTTCCTACCTAACTGCTCACGAGTTCTTTGAACATTGGAGATAGACCCTGGCCTCCCACTCATTCCTCACATGGCCACTTCCTTGAGCTTATTGACCCACAAGGCAGCAGTAACTGCCATGGCCTTTCTATGGCAAAGTGAGACACTGTCTGTGGAGAGATACTGGGGCTGCTCAGGATCTGAGGTCTCTGCTCTCTCAAGCAGTTCTGCAGTCCCAACCATGACATGGCCATAAAGGAAGTCCCTTCCCCGGCTCTCTAAGCCTGACTGACTGTTTTGGGGGGTCTCATGGCCTGTTACACACAGGTACTGTATCCAGAGAACACACACCATATTCTTCATAAAACAAGAGAAGCTGAATCCCTATTGAGTGCAAAACAGAACCCTACCTGTACACAGAGGCACAACAGTGGCATCACAATCTCACTGGTCTATTATAAATACAGATTTCATCCATTTATATGCTTGTCTACTCCAGACTTTGTTTCCCATCACTAAAGCTACTGGTTCTGCTCCAATCATGGTAACAAAGGTTGAAGCACCAGCAGCTTCCCATGTTTTCACCAAGACCTGCCCTAACCAAAATTAGAGAATGATGTGCCCAAAATACTAGTGGATCCCTGAAGTTCTCGCAACATTTGTGCTTTCATGGCTGTTACCTCCAGTAGAACTGAACCAGTGGCAGCAAGGGTGGGAATTTGTGGCAAAAAAAGCCTAGAGTAGACACGCCTGTGACTGTACAGCTGTAAAGAGATAATCTCACATTTCTGAAATGTTTCTGTTTCTTGAGCCATCGTATCAACATTCTTTTAGTTTTCCTGAAGACAGACTTGTGTTCTCTGTTGTCTTTGAGTGATAAGATCGAGCTTTGAAATTGGATATGCTGATGTATAGCAGCATATGTTAATTCACTGCTCTAAAGGGAACAAGAGGCACAATGAGAAATTCAGCATTACTTTTGCCTACATTTGCTTCCTCTGTGCCTCATTAGGCGCTTAGCCAGTAACTAGTCAGGTGCAAAGGAGCAAGGACCCAAAAATGGTCTTCAGAGGACCTATATCCTATCTGTAAGGGCTAAGTGTGAACTGCGAGCCAAATTAATTTAGTTCCCTTTACATCATTGTCAGCTTCACTCAAAGCAGTTTCTTCTCCTTGATTGCAAGGGAAGACAGTCAATAGTTCTATTCACTTCATCACATAAACCCATTTGACAGGCATGACAGCAACGGCTTGCTAATTATGGGGCAAAATGTGTAGCGTGAGGTTTGTTGTGTCAACGGTCCCTGGGACAATCCTGGGATTGTTTTATGAGAAGATTGGGCAATGAGCGTTGAGCACTTTCACTTCAATTATCCCCACTTGCTGTCATGGCTTGGAACCGTTCTAGTGGAATGAGGAAAACAAAATAATGAGCTCTGCTCCCATCCCTGAGAGCAATATCTGCACCCTGTAGAACTTGGCTGGTTGTATCTTTTCTAGCTACCATTAAAGATAGCATTAGAGTGGTGCCCAGTAGCAGTATTGGAGCTAAGAGTCTGTTAACACTTCCATGTTATTTCCAGGGCTTAATAACTCAGCCACAAAGATTGGTGCCAGGGTGAAATTTCTCATAAAATTTCAGTGTAGGAATAGTTCTATTTATTTTACTACTAAGCTAAAAAATAACAATGGTATCTTACTAGGTTGGTTCATCTGTTTAATCAAGAATTGTATTCTAATTATTCTTCCAGACAATTAAGACAAAATAATTTCTCACATTGGGCAGGGCAAAAATCAAGGATAGAATTATTTCATTTAGAAACCAGGATAATTTTCACATGCATTACATGCACAAAAAGGATGTTCTTGTCACTAAAGCACAGGACTGGTTGATGGAGTCAAATTTGCAAATTAATTGCAGTTGAGAAAATTCTCTCTCCATTTTATTTTTGAAAAAAAATTTTTGTCAGGACTCCTACTTTTAAATCTGTTACTGAATGTCCTGGGAGATTGAAGTGTTCTCCTACAGGTTTTTGTTACTATTTCTGATTTCAGATTTATGCCCATTTATTCTTTTACGTAGAGACTGTCCAGTTTGGCCAATGTAAATTGCAGTGGGGCATTGCTGGCACATAATGGCATAAATTATATTAGTAGATGTGCAGATGTAAGAGCCCTGGATGGTATGGTTGATGTTAAGTCCTGTGATGATATCGCTGGTGTAGATATGTGAGCAGAGTTGGCAGCAAGGTTTGTTTCAGGGATTGGTTCCAGGTTTAGAGTTACTGTGGTATGGTCTATAGTTGCTGGTGATAATTTGTTTAAGGTTGGCAGGCTGTCTGTAGGCGAGGACAGGCCTGCCTCCCATGTTCTGAGAGGGAAGGTGATGGTGCTGCTCCCAGCACAAGCGGAGCTCTATGGCTCCAGCGTCGGCTGCGTTTCAGGATGCAGGGTCCCAGAAGCCCTCAGGCAGGAAGCTGAGGGAGTGCAGGCGGCAGGAAGGTCATGCTGCTGCACAGCCAGCTCCCTGTCATGATGCTCCAGCCAGCCCAGAGCCCTTTTCGGCACCATGGCCGCGCCCCCAACCCCCAGCCACACTAGGGGCCCCCCAAAGAAACCAGGGAACCCTCCCAGGAGGGGAGCCAGGCCCCCGAGTGCCGGGCCCCCTCCTGGACCGACGCTGAGGTGCGGGACCTCCTTGCCATTTGGGCAGACGAAGAGGTCCTGCACCAGTTGGGGGTCCGGCACAGGAATGCAGCGGCATTCCAGCACCTCACCATGGGCCTCACCAGCTGGGGTCACCGCACCCGGACCCCGGACCAGGTGAGGTCTAAGGTGAAGGAGCTGCACCAGGGATACTGCAGGGGCCAGGACACAGCTGGACGGTCAGGGCAGCGCCCACCCATTGCCCCTACTATAAAGATCTGGACCGCCTCTTTAGGTCCAAGGAGGCAGGACCCCCAGCCATGCTCGTCCACATGACAGTCCCGGTGTCGGAGCAGGAGCCCGAGACGGGGACGGAGGAGGAGGACCGTTCCAGACCCACGCCTGGCACCACATGCCCACAGAGGCTGGACACCACCAGCGATGATGAGGGCTCAAACGAGGATGCCCTCGTCATCGACATCCCATCCAGGCCGTCCAGTCGTGCCCCATCCATCCTCACCTCACCCAACTTCCTGGAGGGACCCACAGGTAGGTGGCTCACACACAAGTCACCCTAGAACTGAGGAGGGGGCAGCCGGTGTCGCCCAGGGTTGCCACAGCCCCCCCACATGTCTGGCACCCAGGGGCCAGTGGACTCCAGACAGCCACGTTCCCCAGGCCTGGACGGGGGACCAACATGCAGCACTCAGCACCACATGGGCGGGACAGCACCACAGACTGGTGGCTGTGGAGGGACCAGGAGGGGGGGGCAGCATGGGGCAGGTCATGCCCTTGGCACCCATGCAGGGAACCTGGGGACATGGGCATCAGATGGCAGAACAAGAACTAATGGTCAGAAGTTGAAGAGGGAGAGGTGTAGGTTGGATATTAAGAAAAACTACTTCACCAGGTGGGTGGTGAAGCATTGGAATGCGTTGCCTAGAGGTGGTGGATTCTCCATCCCTTGAGGTTTTTAAGTCTTGGTTGGAGCAGGTCCTGGCTGGGATGACTTAGTGGGGGTTGATCCTGCTTGAAGCAGGGGGCTGGACTAGATGACCTCCTGAGGTCCCTTCCAGCCCTGTGATTCTGTGATTCCGTGATCACAGGGCACCCGGTGGCGGGAGGCACAAGGTTCAGTGCTTAGGACTCATGCCCACCCCCCACTCTCCCCTTTTGTCTCCACAGCTCCTGTAGGCAGCAGCCGGGCCAGCACCACCACCAAGGGCGACGGGGAGCTACCTGGACCCTGCACTGTCCCTGCACGGGCCTGCCACTGAGCTGTCTGCCAGCGCCACCTGTGTGGGAAGAAAGGCACGGGGGAGGCTGTCCACACTACAGCACTGTTGGATCTTTCCAGCGTGCTGCAGGAGTGGCTGGAGATGGAGCGGCAGGCCAGGGACCAGGTGGTGGCCAACCTCGACACCCTGACCCAGCCCATGGAAGGCCACCCAGCCCTGACCACTGCCCCATCGCCACCCACTCCTGCAGCTGCCCCTCCTGTCCCCCACCCCACCATCCCCCATCCGCTCAAGACGGTCTTTCAAAACAGAGCTGTAGCATAGACACACCCAAAGAGGATGCAGGTGGTCAAACAACAGGTCAGAAGGAAAGCACATGAGTAGCATTTTAAATGTACATGAGGGATCCCCAGCTGAAGTCATCAAGGCAAGGAGGGAGTATTCAAAATATGAGATAATACTGAAATCAAGGTATGAGATAAAGGTCTGGGTAAGAATAAAGCAAATAAAGTGTTGCAAGAAATTCATTCAATTCCTTTTCTATTTGTTATTGTCTGAACTGCTTCTAGTCTTCTCCCAGTTATTTCTTATTCAAAGGTCACTGTGGAATTAATTTCACTAGTAATTTTTGGTCTGATAATCATTTGCAAGTAGGTCATAGCAAGCAACTGATATTTGAAATTCAAGATGAGATGATTAATTTTGTTTGTACACATAGGCCAGCCACAGTAACTGTGTCACACCTAACAAGGTGATCTTAACACAAGGCATAACACAGACCTTGCCAGTTACAAAAGGTTGTGCCCCATCACATGATAGATGTTAATATGTACTGACTTTAGTGGCCACTCTTGCATTATCAAGTCTCTTTCCTAAGCATGAAGCAGCAGGTTGTTTGTGTGCATACCTGCATTTATGAATGAAAAATTATATTCCAGTGGGGATTTGTTATAGATTGTTTAAGGTTTGGTGAGCCTGTGAACATTCCTGCCAGTATGTTTGTTTGCTAGATTATCTTTGGAACATGGAAACAAAAAAGGATCATGAATAAAACAAAATGACTTTGATTTTTTATCACAGAGGTAGCCGAGCTAGTCTGTATCTTCAAAAACAACAAGAAGTCCTGGGGCACCTTATAGACTAACAGATGTTTTGGAGCAAAAACTTTCATGGGCAAAGACCTGCTTCATCAGAGGGTAGTGATCCCTTATGTAGTGATTTTGTCAGATGAAGCGGGTCTTTGCCCACAAAAGCTTATGCTCCAAAAAATCTGTTAGTCTATAAGGTGCCACAGAACTTTTGATTTTTTAGGTGAGTGAAGACTCAGGGAACATGTACACTGTACTGGCAGAATAATTAAGGCATTTCAAAGTCACTCATGGAATTACTGAAAGAATTTGAAAGTGTTTGCTCATCTCTACTCAAGAGGCATAACTGATTCAAAACAGATCAACATTTTAGGTGCTAGTGAAAACTTCATTGAAAAATTAACTAAACTCTAGGTAAGTGAAACCCTATCTATTAGCATCCATGTGAAAATCACAGTCAATGGACCCAATCTCAGAGAAATGGTGACGTTAACATTAATCAGAGATAACACCTCTTTAATGTATGACAAAGTGCAAAGAAAATGAATGTTCTCTGTTAGTTCATGCAGTTTGCAGCTTCTGCCATGAGCACCATGCCTCAGTTATGAAATACATCCTGCATCCTGCATGTGGAAACAAATCCAAAGAATTATGTTTGAAAGCCAGGGCATCAAGATGAGCAATAAATATATTGACTGAAGAATATCAATGTGGATCAGCCTCCAGCGTAAACAACAGGTTTTGTTTGAAAGGAAACTTTAATGATTGCTATTCTTTGAAGAAGTGCCTCATATTAAGTCTCAAGAGCACCCTGAAATTCAGAAAGCAGCCCAAAAGCTGTTCCATTTCAGCAACTACAAGTCTCAACCTGACAACTTTATTGCCCGTCCTATCCTGGTGGGGATAACTGGAGACTGGAAAATGCATGCTGTCCATGAAAGATCATTAGGAAAGCATGTGGAAGTTGCACAATCTCCTCAGCGTTGTCTCATTAACAGTTTCCTTTGCGGTCATTCTGAGGAAAAACAGGTTTTCTTGAGCAAATATAAAACTGTTTGAAACAATATCCCCTCCATCACTAGACAGGCAGTCTCTTGGGCATCCTGAAAGCTCCTTTTTCCCCTCCAACCCAGTCTGTGTGGAGTTTTTTCTAGATGTTTATAAGCAGCAGCATGGTGGCTGGGGATGGCTTCCTGGTGGCAGAGGGCATGGGGTGGTTGCATGAAAACAAATAGAAACTAACAGGCACCACTTAAACAGATTTCTGTCAGTTTCTGTCTTGTTATTCCCTGGACCTCTGGACTTTACCTGCAGTGTCTTCCCTATTTGCTAGCTGGTATCCATGTCTGTGTGCCCCACTTCTGTGTTGGTGAATGGACATTTCATTGCTTTGTGGCGGCTGTTTGCTTTAGTCATCTCCTGGTTATGCTCTGCCACGCAAGGAGCCTGTCTACAGTCTGGCTGAAGCCCAGCTTTAAATAATCATGGGTTTGGCACAAAATAATAATGAAGAAATCCTTCATTGCTTCCCTTTCCCCGTGTGTTTCTACATTGTCCAGGTAGACTGTGAACTCCAAGAGATTGTCAGCTGTCATATTTTCTGTCTCAAAAGCTCTTAGTGCACTTTGAGGCATTATATAAATAAAATGCATGAACAAAAATGCATAGTGATATTAATATTGGTAATAATGAGAACCTGTTTGCTCATATGGGCTACGTCTACACGTGCAGCCAACATCGAAATAGCTTATTTCGATGTTGCGACATCGAAATAGTCTATTTCGATGAATAACGTCTACACGTCCTCCAGGGCCGGCAACGTCGATGTTCAACTTCGACGTTGCTCAGCCCAACATCGAAATAGGCGCAGCGAGGGAACGTCTACACGTCAAAGTAGCACACATCGAAATAGGGATGCCAGGCACAGCTGCAGACAGGGTCAACGGGCGGACTCAACAGCCAGCCGCTCCCTTAAAGGGCCCCTCCCAGACACAGTTGCACTAAACAACACAAGATACACAGAGCTGACAACTGGTTGCAGACCCTGTGCCTGCAGCATAGATCCCCAGCTGCCACAGAAGCAGCCAGAAGCCCTGGGCTAAGGGCTGCTGCCCACGGTGACCATAGAGCCCCGCAGGGGCTGGAGAGAGAGCATCTCTCAACCCCCCCAGCTGATGGCCGCCATGGAGGACCCGGCAATTTCGACGTTGCGGGACGTGGATCGTCTACACGGTCCCTACTTCGACGTTGAACGTCGAAGTAGGGCGCTGTTCCTATCTCCTCATGAGGTTAGCGACTTCGACGTCTCGCCACCTAACATCGAAGTTAACTTCGAAATAGCGCCCGACGCGTGTAGACGCGACGGGCGCTATTTCGAAGTTGGTGCCGCTACTTCGAAGTAGCGTGCACGTGTAGACGCAGCTATGGTTTCAGAAACAGTGAGGACAGAGCTTAACCAATGCCACTGAACATTTAAGCAGTTATTAAAATAAAGTACAGGTTGAACTTCTCTCATCCGGCACCGTCAGGCTCTGACCAGTGCCAGACAAGAGGTCAATATTGTCTAGCAGCATTATTAACACTGCTCACTGCTTACTGGGCTCTTAGAAGACATTTAGGGGTTAAATTACAGCTAAAGCACAGAATCCTGAGAGTCAGGTCTGGTGGCCATACACAAAGTTTATGGGACCACAGGAAACTTGGCCACACCCATGATACGTGGTTGCTAACTAAAATCAAGCCAGTTTATGGATGTTGCCTCGTGAGAGAGTTCCGGATTAGAGAGGTTCAACCTGTACTATTAATAGATATTTAAAGGCCAGAAAGACCATTGTAATGTCTAATTTGGCCTTCTGCATAGCACAGGCCAGAGAATTTCATCCAGTACTCAACAGAGCTGTTCCAGTGCATTTCAGAAGCAGTAAATACATATTTTAAACAAAAGGTGCACCAAAAATAGCTCTGTAATCTGAAAATTCCTATCCAAACATTATTAAGACCTCTTGGAATTTGTCCACTGACTTCCATGGGCTTTGGCACAGGCCCCAAGAAAGAAACGTTTCTCACTATTAACCAGAAATCATTGTTCTGTGAAAGAGGTATTTAAATTAAATTCCCATTGACTCCTTTGGGTGGTCTTTGTGTTGTTGATTTGGGAGCTCACCGAAGCCACAGGGCCAGAGCTCAGAAACTGTATGCCAAGTGACTCCTTGCATTTAGATGGCTAACTTTACACTCACTCCTGAGAACAAAACATCTTTTCCAGTTGAGCCTAACATGCACACAGGCTGAGTCTACATTTGCATTCCTCTTTCTAAAGAGGAATGCAAATAAGGGAAATCGAAAATGCAAATGAAGCACTGATTTACATAATTTGTCATTCATTTGCATAATCTCTTTTCAGTACAAATTCTTTGGAAAGAAAAAAAGCAGTATAGACAGGGCTTTTTCGAAAATAAACCCCATCTTTGGAAAAACCCTTTTACCTGAAACAAAATAGGAAGAAGAGTTCTTTCGAAGATAGGGTTTATTTTCAAAAGAGACCCATCTACACAGCTTTTTTTCTTTCAAAAGAATCTCTTCCAAAAAGAGATTATGCAAATAAAGAATGAGATATGTAAATCAGTGCCTCATTTGCATTTTCATTTCCCTCATTTGCATTTCTCTTTTGAAAGAGAAATGACAGTGTAGACACAGCCTAAGAGAAATTGTTATAAATCATAATTTCTCACTCCAGTTCTTATCGTAGGTAAAGTTCTTCACGCCAGAGCTGATTTTTTTTTCTGACCTGGATTAGCATCTTCTCTCCACACAAACACACCCTTATTAGAGTTATTTCCTTTCCTGGTCTTTTCATGTGTCCTCTTAGGGTGTGAGTGTAATCCAATGGATGTGGTTCACTGTCCCATGTAGTGGCACTTAGACCAATTACACAGAAAAGACTAAGCCTGTTCTTCAGCCTTAACTGAGCAGTAGCTAGCTTTTATCTCAAACTGTATAGCCTCCTGCACTGAGTTCTAGAGGTCCCAGGTTTAAGTCTGCCTCCAAGGGATTACATGAGTAGTCTGAAGACAATAATCATTTACTTCTCCTTCCTTCAATAAAATTTCCTCAGACTGGGAAGCCTTTGTTTCATTTCCCCCCAGCACTGTAGAAAAATGCCAAACTCAAGAAGGATTCCAGCACCAGTTGGCATGGTCACATCTCTTTGCAGGACCAAGCACAATTTAGGTTTACAGGAAAAACAAGACTATTTATCAATGCTTATCTTGAGCACTTGGCCATTAAGTTCTGTAAGTACCTCTAATGGCTTTACTGGAAGACCTAAATGAATAAACTGGTTTATATTTCTAACTTCACATTCAAGAATGATACATTCACACAAATAGAATATACACATTCAGGGGGTTACAAGCTCTTGAATCAAAGGTTACTTGCCCCATTTTGCATAGAGCATATTGAAGATAAGCATATTCATATCCAAAAATATATTTCTGTAAAATTATGGGGCACGGTTTCATGCCCACATGAACTGGAACAAGAAGAGTTCAGCATGGTGCAATATCTATGGTAAAAAACAATAACATAAGTGTTCCCTTTTTTCACTGCTCATCTTAAACACGGAGCTAACTTGGTACCTTCTCATTTCTGCATTCCCGGGAGTGAATTTATGAACTTGGGATGGATACTATACTACTTTTACATTTAAGGGTGAGATTGTCAAAGGAGCCTTGGGGAACTAGGGACCTAAACACTACTGAATGTCATTGTAATTTGGGCACTGCACTTCTTTAGACTACTTCAAAAATCCCAGTCTAAATAGCTAGTTTTTTCTAGAGGTGCTATTGTACCCAGCCTCTCTTGGAATGTCTCTTACCTGGTATTTTTATATGGGAAATGTTCTGGCCTTAAATATTATAAACATATGTTGTGATTAAAGCTCTAAAATTATTTTTGTAACACTCATTCATCTACACATGTATGCACCCTATGGATATGTCTACATTACAGCTGCTCTGCCTCAGCAATGCTGAAGTGTTGACACTTGCTACATTGAGCAAAGAGTTTTTTCTGTAGAAGTTGTTAATTCACCTGTCCAAGAGGCGGTACCTAGGCAGATGGAAGAATTCTTCTAGCCAACCTGCCACATCTACACTGGGAGTTAGTCTGACCTAACTATGGCTCTCAGGGCTCAATAGTTTTACAGCCCTGATCAGCGTAGCTAGATTGACCTAATCTTTAAGGGGAGACCAGGCCTATACAGGGCCATCCTTCAGGGGGCTGGGCCTGAGGATGTTTCCCACCACAGCGCAGTCCCCTCCTTTCCCTGTCCTGCCCTGCTCTACCTTCACCCGCCAGCTCCCCTCAAGCAACTCTCCCCAGGGGATTATGAGGCTTTGCACTGAAGTAGAGGGGTTACCCTCACCCACACTCACAGTGCGGGTGGTGGGAGCCAGAATCACCATGCTGCACTCCCAGCCCACTACGCCCAGCCTCTCCGTGGTGGCAGAAAGCAGAGTCCCCTGGTGCCAGGGCACTCCACATCCTGCTGCTGCAGAGAAGCTGGGCACAGCAGGCCAGGAGACCAGTGTGGTGCAGCAGGGCAGAGAAGGCTACCAAGCTCATGCCATCCATGTGGTGAGTAGGGGATGGGGGGGCGGTGACCCCTGCTGCCTATGCCAGACCCAGCCTTTGGCCCCAGGTAAACCTCCCCATCCCTCCCAACCATAGGATGTGGCTGCTGCAGGGCCTCCAAAAGCAGGGGGCCTGGGGCAACTGCCCCACCTCATCCTATAAATGGGCTGGCTGAAGGCCCATATGTAGCAGTTATCAAATTTATCCACACAAACTTCAGATGCAGCAGGGAGGGGGAAAGGGGACATGCAGTGTACTAAGGGAACGGCAGATATTTTTTCAGATTGCTTTCTGGGAAAAGTCTCTGAAATCCAAAATGTTAACGAGCTCATTTGAGTGTATCCATGCCAACAAAGAGATATAAACAGCTTTAATCACTGCTTCATGTTGCTTTTGACCTCCTGCTTGGCTTCATTAGTCTCTTTTTAGCCACATCAAGGCATAACACTCCAACTAAATCATTCAGCCAGTTTGTGAAGAGCTGTCCATGTAACAAGATTATTTTTTTTAATCACCCCATGTTTTCTTTGCACTGCTGTTTAATAAACAGTGGGCAAGCTTGGTGTTAGTTTGAAAGAAGCACCGAGGTAAGGAATTAGTGCACAATGGCTCTAGCTTAGAACCACTGTTTCCAGCTGAATTTCTAAACCTGTTGCTCTAACTCACTGATCCCCACAGTGATAACGAATGGGTTGTTAAGCGTTTGGTGATGCCCTATACTGTCAGTAACAGCACCTAAGAGAGAACAAAACACTGAAGTGAAGGAAGAAAGAAGTGCTAAATGTCTTGCTTGCATGGCGGTGGCAGCTTCTTTAAGTTAGTAATATCAGACAATTCACCTCTAGTCTAAAATGTCCCAGTTCCAAGTACTCCGCGATGAGTCAGCTGTGCTGTAATGACACATCTTATAAAGTTTAAACACTTGAAATATGAAAGCTTTTCTCTCATTCATGCGATCAGTGGACTAGTCTGCAACCCACCCCTTAATGAAATTTGGGTGTCTCTTGATCAACACAACAAGGGCATAAGCCAAGAACAGTCCTTTTAAATAATCAAGAATAAGAGTGTGAGGGGTGTACCAAATGTGGCAAAAAACTATAAGAGTACAAGGTCATTGAGGATTGAGGTTGAAAGACTTGAAGAAAATATTGTATCTTCTTCAAACATAGGTCATTTTTTCCCTCCCTTAATAGACTCAGGAAATTCCTTATGCCTATCAATCATTATTGCTTTTAAACGAAAATTGCCAAAGTATATAAGAAACATACTCATTCCTCTTGTTATTGGCATGGAAAAGACAACATTGTTTGCAGGCCCTGGTGAAATATCATTAGATCCAAAGGAGTCTAACCTCCCTTTGATATCGTCACAGACATCTCTGGGGGGGTGCAGGCCTGGGGCAACCCCCCACATGCTCCAGGCATGGGACCCAAGGCAACACGTCACCGCAGGCTCCACCCTTGCCCCACCTCTGCCCTGCCCTGCTCCACTTCAACCCACAAACCTTGCCTCCCTCTGCCCATGCTCTGCCCCTTCCTACCCCTACTCCACCCAAAGCCTCCTCCCCCAAGCAATGCCAGCTGGGGTATTATCAGGGTGACCCAGCACAGGGGTGCATCAGGGTTGATCCCTCCTCCTGCACTCACTGCAGAAGCAGGAGCCAAAGCAACATAGCAGCCTGCTCTGCTCCATCCCACCCTGCCACCCTCTACCTACCCCCTGCGCTCTGCTTCATCATGACAGCAGGAAGTTGGGTGCAGGGCACTCTGCTTCCTGCTACTGTGGTGAAACTAAGTACAGCAAGTTGGAAGGGGACAGTGGGGTGGGACAGAGTGGAGCAGGTTGCTGGGTTGTTTCTGCTCCTGCTGCCACCATGTGTTGGGGGACAACCCTGGTGATGCCTCACACCAGGCCCCCAGGTAATCCCCATGGGCACCCTAGGCCCAATCCAGAGCATGACTGAGGCAGCCGTTTTGGGGCTTCCCAAAGCGTGGGGCCCGGGGCAGTGGCCCTTAACCGTGATATGGATGGGATGGTTCTGATACCATCTTTTATCTCCCATTAGACATTAGAACAGCAGATCCAATGAAGAATAAAGAATAATGACCTCTGAATTGTATTACTCTGGGTTTGTATTTCTCCTCAGAAGTTTGCCTCATTAATCCTCTTGGGGTGATTTAGTGGATTCTTTCATTTATTTTCTATCAGACTCATAATGCAATATTCAGGTATGGCTTTTCCCCACACAGAGGAGGTTGTATGGAGCAGAATGGGCCCAGTGCCAGCTACAAAAAGCATTGATTCCAAAAGTGCCAGAGGGTCTCCCAGAGCTTAGGCGAGCAACCCTTTCTAAGAACACAAGCCTTAGTGACTGATGGAACCACCTCCACTGGCTGTCGGATGTGAGTGCTAGCCTCATCTGCTGCTTTCAAGATCCGTGAGGTGAAAAGTGTGGTGGATAGTTAATGTTACCAAAGAGGTAAAAGAGGAGCATGAAACACAACTACTCTACAGTCTCCAACCATGACCTGCTCCTGCGATGCCAGCAGGAGGACATGACCACTATCATCATGAGAAGATGCTGAAGATGGATAGGGCACCTGATGAGAAGGGAGGCAGACACCATTGTGAAGATAGCACCTCACTGGATGCCTGAAGGAAGACGGAAACATGGGAAACTCAAGACAACATGGCGGTGTACTGGTGAGGCAGACATGAAGAGAGTGAACTTCAACTGAGACACGCTGGAGAAAATAGCCAAAGACAGACAGAAGTGGAGGACCTTCGTTGCTGTCCTACACTGAAGCAGGCGTAACAGACTTTAACCAACTAACAGTCCCTACAGCAGCACAACTGCCTCTACGCTGTTGTAGCGCTGTAGTGTAAACCGTTTTTACTGCAACAGAAGAGGCATTTCTATCACTGTAGTAAATCCACCCACTCAAGATGTGGTAGCTAGGTGGACAGAAGAATTCTTCAGTTAACTTAATTGAGTCTACAGCAGGGTTTACATCAACGTCATCTCCTAGAGGTGTGAACATTTCACCTAAATTTGACCTACATTTTAGGTGTAGATCAGGCCTTTCTCAGGCAACCCCTCTCCATTTCGGGTCAATAGTAATGATAGCAATTACAATGAATAATTCCTTGTATTGTGGTAACACCTAGGAATCCCAGCCAGAGGAGGGCCACACTGTGCTAGATGCTCTGCAAACACTGAACAAAAATAGATTATAATTTCCTCAGTTGGAAAATTAATAAAATATTTAGTCTTTTATTAAATCTTTCATGGATTTGCTGTTAGAAAATTTCCCATTGCGGGTTAATTGAAAAAATATTTTCCGTGTATATATAATTTGCAGTTGCAGCTGGCCAGAACTGTAGGTGCTAAAGCTGCATTGTTAAGTTTAATCTGTTGCTGCAAAATGCTTAATCGGGAGATTATTAAATTTTTGATGAAGTATTTTAGCTCAAGGAGTAAAATGTAATGTAGGGCATTGTTGTCTGTACTTCATGTTAAAGGCACAAGAATACTATATACCTAGCCAGAATACAATGCTATTAGCATAATCCAACACAAGTTCACAGACATTACAACCCTGATTTCCTCTGGGAGGATTTATGAAAAGCTTGGGGTGTTTTATGCAATTTGTACCCTAATACCATAGAATATATGCAGTTTTCTCATGTGGCACAGTAATGCAGAATCGATGACAATTTTTTATATTACAGATATGATGCTGTGAGGCACTGAGCATCTGCCATTGACTGCAGTTGAAGTTGTGGATGCTTAACTTTTCTCAGGGTCAGATATGAGTGGGAGATTTTCCTAGTAATCAAATTTTGGGCTGGACTACAATTTTGAAGGGGTGAAAGGCAGTGCTCCCTGTCGGCTGGCAATCAAATGCCACCCAGCTGTTTAGCAGAGCACCCACAGCGCTCAGCTCTGAAAATCAGGCCCTTGTATTTAGGTGCCTCTGTATGGACCTTTTGGTTAAAGCAGGGCATCCAAAGCTGGATAGTTTACCCTACATGCCTTCAAACTCAAGCAAACACACAACAGTGTGTTATCACCTAATAAATTATTTTGTTAGCCTTTAAAGTGCTACTGGACTGCTTTTTTGTTTTGACAGTATATAGACTAACATGGCTTCCTCTCTGTCACTACACAGCAGTGGTGAGCTATTGTGGCTCCATTGCACTGGACAACAAATCCAGTTAGAACCCCTTTTGTACCCACCTTATTAAAGCTGTTCTTAATTATGACTTTTAAACTGTTATTACATCGGCGTAGACTGGGCCAAACCATTTATGACTGTTGTTTCCTGGAACTGCTGCTGAGGCAGAGCGCAGCCACTCAACCCCAATGGAAGGCATAAGCAAACCTCATACACAGTGCAATATGGGTTTGAACTTGCATCCAGAGCCAAGCTTTCTTTTAGTCTGTGTGTGGTTTGGATCTCAGGTTTTGGTTCTGACTTTCCTCTATTGTAATGTTCAGTCAAGAAAGCCTCACATTTCTTCAATGGAAAAATGTATAACCATATGAGAAATTTCATAGCCCAGAATGTTCATAACCTCATGATTACAAACACCACAACAGAATTTCAGACAATGTTATTAGAGGCATACAAATCAGATTAGAAGACAACATTCCAGAACAATGTGCTTAATGCTATTAATGTTTAAAGGCTGCATGGCTTTGAAATAATAGTGAGCTTTGATTTTACAGCAGAGAAACTACTTATTTTTGTCTAATCTCCATGCTGCCATTCCCCCAGGGAGTCACCATATTTCAAACATGTCTGGCTTATTCGGAATTCTTTTTATTTCCCTCTCTTTTGGTGTCAGGTTTATTTTTATCCACCACCCAAAAAACATTTCAGATTCACGGCAGGCTTCAGTTCTTCCCCAGGCAAAGCAAGTGGAGTGAGTAGAAGTGAGCCAAGGGAATCTGTAATACCACTGGAGTATTAGCTAGATTAAACATTAATAATTACTTCTTTCTGCTTTTGATCAGTGAAGTAGCAATGAAGTGGTATAAGGAAAGTCTAAGATGTTGACATATGTTTTTATTATCTTGTGGTCAAAACTTTTTTTGAAGTCTTGGGAACTAACTCCACAAATACTTCTCAGGTCAAAGGCAGCAAGAAAGAGAGAGAATGAGAATTATGTTATTTAATTTCAGTAGTTAGGAAGTTGTATAATTTATTAATAAAGATAAAGTCAGAAGCTGAGCTTTCAAAATGTATGAAGAAATCAAGCAAATTTTAAAAAAATCAAGACAAATTTTAGTATTGCTAATTTAGGGGTACAGACATTTAAAGAACCAACTTTTAGCACCAAAATTGAACACAACCTTTCAGACAAATTTTATTTGGACCACACTTTTATTTTCTGTTTTTAAGCATCTCTTCAGATTCTGGTTTCGCTGGGACTTCTTGCATGACAAAAGTTCCTCTCTTTTCAATTCAAAGGGACACATGAAAGCATCAAAGAAATCTCACAGGAAAGTCATATCCACACAAGATCTCCAGCTCAGTTTTATGGGTTTGAGGTATAGATAAACATGAGAAAAGCATAAGAATTTTGTGGTGCTTATCTGAAATAAATCTAAGCCTTTTGAGATTTCTCCTTCATTAGTAATAGCAGCAATAGACAAAAATTATTTTAACAGGGGCTTTTTGTTTGTTTGTAATGGGGGATTTTTCATTAACTTTTGTTTAAGTGAAAAATTTCCAATGTAATAGTATAAACCTGTGGAAAAATCCAGGTTCATTTATCTGTTTGTTGCTTTGATTCCCCTACGAAAGCTTTCATTTTGTTTTTAGAAAGTAAAAATTCTGAAAAATATTAGTTGGAAAAATTAATGGAAAACAAAATATTTGTTGGGAAAAATTAATGGAAAACATATAGCAGTTTTAGAACAGTTCTAGTTAGAGGTATGAAATACAGAGCTTAAAAATAAATAATAATAGGTGGAGAGAGTGTAAGAGGGGAAACATATCCAATTTTTTTCCAAATCTCAAGGCTGACAAGACTCAGAGGCAATATTAAATCCTTTCCTCTTTTTCACTGAAAGACAGAAACAAAATGGAGTGATGTCTGATTATGAGCTGCTCTTAAATGGTGTCTAGTAATGTGTCTGTAGACTGCAGGAACCAATGAACTACTTAAATAGCACTAAACTGCTCTATTAGTACTTCCATAGCAATTCGGTATTTCCTGTCAACCATAAAGGTGTTCCTAGAGACCAGTTAATAGCAGCGTGCTGAGATCCACGCCAGTTTCTGGGATTTCTTTTTTTTCTTTCTTCAAAATAAATTACAAATAAACTGAAAGAAAGAAAGAACAGGCATTTATCAAACAGTTTCATACTGCTTCAATGTCTCCCCAGTCAAAAACATCCATGGAACCAACGCTAACTAACAAAATCCCAGACATGTCCTATGACTCAAACTGTTGACTGTGGATAATGAATAATCAGCCTGTGAATAACTCAGAGTTGCTCTGGAAAGACTTGACCCTGATATGAATTTTCCACAAGCTTTGATTTTGTCACATTCCTATTTTTCACATTTATATAGTGTATAAAGACTACTTTATAATTGTGTTTTATTTTCTATACCCTCAGGGCAGTAGTTTACCCTGATAGAACTATGGAATAGTAAAATGTGAATAATTCATAACAATATAAAGACCCTATTGTGATATCATGCCTCCATATTTTTATGGAAATGTATTTTTGAATACAAATATGAACAACTCATATATGCTTTATTCAAAATGGGATATGTGACCTATCATTGGCATGCTTGCAATCCCTTGAATGTGCAAATTCTATTTGTGTCACCTTATTGACGGCAAGCTTCCAGATGTCATGAAGATTGTCTATAAAATGAATGGGAAGCTTTTCAATCTCAGGGGATTTATGGCGAAAAAAGCAAGACTTCCACGACCTCAGTCATGGTGCTCCAGTGGGCAGATACAACATGGTTACTGCTCTTTCTCCCGCAGACCTTCAGACCATCTTAAGTGCCTCAGCTGAAGAAGGGTTCTTTCCAAAATGTTTTATTTTCCAAAGGAACCCTGTATACATGGCTGGTTTTGCTTTCAGAAAAATCTCTTCTGGAAACGCGATCGTGAGAGATTATGCAAATGAAGTGTGAGATTTGTAAAGCAGTGTTTCATTTGCATTTTTGATCACCCTCATTTGCATTCCTCCCTTGAAAGGGAATGTAGTGTAGACACAGCATCAGCTTATTTGACTTCGCTGGTGTGATTTGGTTTTATTTTGCATAGTAACTTACTTTGATCTGTCATCACCTGCAACCACTGAAATCCTGATCTTTATACTTAATAAAATCACTTTTGTTTACTAATAAACCCAGAGTAAAAAATTGCTATCTTGGGAAAAAACAGCTATGCATATCTTTTTCATTGATAAAGGGGGCAAACTTTATGAGCTTGTTCTGTGTAAAACTTTTATGCTGAGTCAGATGGATTTATCTGGCGTTCTGACCCCATTAGGGTTGCATCAAGGCCCTGTAAGTGATCCCTCCCTAAGCTAAGCTCTTCTCAGTGTTTGTGTTACTCTGAGGTGAGCTGTGACCCAACACTGTGCTTTTTCTGGGGAAGACCAGAGCTTCTGACTCAGCAGAACCATGCGATGGGGCACCCCAGAGGGCAGGTAAGTAGGCTCAGTTGTATGATCAGCCTCTCAGGTGACAGTCTCAAGGGGATCTATGTGACCCACTCAGTCCCACCTACCTAAAAAGATCAGACACAAGGCAGGTTTAATATACTGGAACCTACATGCTCAGGAGTTTACAGAACAGTAATCAGAATTGCAATAAGATTGTGATACAAAGGTTTGCTGTTTGCATCAGTGTCTTATAGCTCGTGCTTTTTAGATTATTGCCCCATTAACCTCAATTGTTGATAAGACAAGGGTTAGAGAGCACACTCGTACTCCCACTGCCACCACCAGTGGATCAAGAGTCACTGTGGTGTCAGGAATTAATTAGTAAGCAAAGTAATTACTACCATCGTTGCAGCTCAAGGCTCCCAAACCACAACGCAGATCTGGTGTTGTCACTCATCTCAGGTCCCAGGGAGCAGTGTTCCCTCTAATATTTCCCATTTATAGGCAGAACAAATTTTGTTCTGTAAACCAGGGCACCTGTGGATGTGCATCACCAATGGAAACACATGCTGAAAGCTGGGGGTGCTCTGTTAATCAACTGGGCAGCACCTGAATTTCTCCTGGGTAGCTGCCCAACTGCTCGGCTTACAGAGAACAGTGCCAGGGAGTGGTGACAGTGGTATTGCATCAGAAAATATGCAAGTGGTTGCCTAAGCTTGCCATTGCCATATTTGTATTCATTTCTCCACTTCCGCTTGGTCATACTGTTACCAGTCTTTGCCATCCCAGCTCTCACATGATTTGGTGTACAGTATTCCCATGTTTGGGTTGAAGCCAATGTCTGGAGGGAGCTGTTCTCTCCAAGGCTCTTTCTGGACTTCAGTTGTTTGGGTGGGTTCCTCATGTTTGGCACACGGATGAATTGGGTTCCTCATGATTGCACAGAATGTAGCTGGTAGAGCCAGGAACTGAATGTAGATCTCCAAAATCCTAGTCTAGGACCTCATACTTGACATCATCTTGATTTCTCTTGATTCTTCACATTCTCTAAAAGGATAATATTCTGTCTCTCCATCGCCTCTCAAGCATCAGCAGTTCCCAGAGCATGCCTGGAGTTTATTTCCCAGCTCTGCTCCCGCACTTTTCCTCAATGGCAGGAGCTGATTTAGGGACTGAGAAGTGGTCTTTGCCTATTAAAGGAAGCTGGCTCACATGGGAGGAATTAAGCTCTGTGTGCGCGGGAATTTGTCCAAGAGAGGGGAAGGGCACTGTTTAGGACAGTGATGTTGGTCGCCTGCCACTGATGCCACAGAAGTGTCCACTCTTCCAAAGTTGCTTAAGAACTAATGTGTTTGCTAATCTCTGTGGCAACAGTGCTTGGGGTTGATGAAAGTGCTGTCAAAAGTATATGAGAAGGAAGGAACTGGTCTCTAGCATGAAATTCTAAGCCACTTACAAAAAGGTATCAGAATCAGGTAGATTGGGGTGCAGATGTTCACTTGGTCTTTACTGGGTTTGAGTCCACTTTCTCCAAAGTGCTTCAAACTTCTCTTACAGGACTGAGAAAGCAGCCTGAACTCATGGTATGCTCTCCAGAAAATGGAAATAGAGCCCATACCAATTACATTCCACAGGAACATAGGATTCGTCCTGCTTGTCCAGTCAGACACTAATAGCGCACAATGTTTTTAGCTGATGCCTTTTTATGACCTGTTTCAGTGTTGGTAACTTTAATAGCACCAATTTAAAAGCAGCCTAATCTAAGCAACAACAGGACATTAATCACTTTCCTTAAAATAAAGTGAAGAGTGTTGACAATGTACATTGTCAATGAAATTAGGAGAAGACTTTCCTCCACCAAGCAAAAGATGAACACAAACATCTTTGTGAAAAGAGTATATGTGAGTCTACATTGTTAAAAGAGAGCTGCTTTGTGACCTTTATCTAAACACAGTGCATTTACAATAAGAGGAGACAAGGAGTTCTTCTAATACATCCATCATCCCACAGGTGCCCGCTCAGGTCCTGTCATCACTCCCCAGTCTGGTAAATTACTGATAATTTCATGTAATTGCTGTAACCAAGTTGCCTCATTTGCTTTTGATGTGAAGTGCCCTTGGCACATGGCCCTGTTCTAAAACAGAAGGAGGAAGCAGAAGAGAAGATCACGTGCAGGTACTGAATACCCAAAAGTCCTATATTTGCAGTTCTAGATCCATTTGTGCACTCGCATTCTCACAAACGACAATAAAATTTATATTCTCTATTTTATATACTGCATTGGTAAACAAGAAATGTTTGCTACTATACAAAAATGGTAAAAAAATTGATGATGACAACCTGGCCTTCAATGCACCGGAGCTGGCATTATAAAACAAACCAGATGCAAGCACTCGTTTACCTGGATTTCGTAGCTCATGAGCACCTTGAAAGATTAATTCATATTCATTCATCAAGTAGCACCATGAGATCTGGGGGACAATGATAACATTCCTTTAAGCCATGCATGCAACATGCAGAAACAGACAATGGTGTAAGACCAGCACAGTTAGTTGCATCCTAAGTAAACAAGGTTGAGCCTCAGTGCTAGCTTAAATCTATTGCACTGGAAGTCAGGATGGGAGCAGTGCTAGGACTGTGCTGAGTGTTTTTGAAAATGTCACCTATGAAGCATTTGCTGTTCCTCTTGCCTTTGTAAAATATAAACTACTGTCATCCTTCCTTAAACGAGTACCTTACTTATGAGTACTCACCCATACAAGAGATACATATATTTACCTTAATTCACTAGACGAGTGAACTCCCCCGGCTAATACGAGATTTACCGCACTCCCCGTGGCTCCAACCTGCCATATTCTGACAGCCCCCACATGCCTGCCCCGTGGCCCCAACCCACAGCAACCTTAATCTCCCCACCAGCTCCACAGACCAGCACCACAACAGGCTGATCCCTCTGCCTGCCCCGCGGCCCCAACCCGTGGCAACCTTACCCCCTGCCAGCCCGCACACCAGCCCTGCCGCAGCCTGACCCCCTCACTGGCCCCACGGCCCCAACCCATGGCAGTCTGACCCCTCCCCCACTCACCCCACAGACCAGCCCCATGGCAGCCTGACCCTGCCCCCACTGGCTCCGCAGACCTCATCTACTGCAGCCTGACACCCCACTCCCCCCACCACCGCCAACTGCACACCCAACCTGCAGCAGCCTTAAACCTGACACCCGCCCCACAGAACCTACCCGCCATCAGGTTTTAACCCTCCCTCCCACTCATGGCCCCAGACTGCTCCCAGCCTTTAAACTCCACCCCCCAACCCAAGGTTCACTTACCTTTCAAAAGCAGCACCACATGCTGCCACTCCTTCTCCCAGTCAGGAGCACTAGGAACCAATCAGAGACTGTAACATGTATTTTAATGGCAATTTAGTGTCCCTCTTACGAGTTTTCACCTACGAGCAGAAAGGTGGAAACCAATTGTGCTTGCATAGTGAGGGATGAGTTTATAAGTCACTGCTCAACAGAATGTCATCACCGTCCCCAGAATTCCTGGTGGTACCTAGTCATCTTTTTTATTTAAAAGTAGGCTATAAAAACTAATGTACCCAAAATTAAAGGCCAGTAATGATCTGGGTTTTGATACCTCTGCTCCCTCATTTCCCCAATCTGTAACATGTAGATTGTAATAATTTATCACAGACGGGGTGCAGTGAAAATCAATTAGTTAATGATTCAAATGCCTCCCCGTTGTAATTTTACTGCTTTCAGTAATGAAGCTGGTCCAAAATCTGAAGTACTTTGAAGCTGTAAAAGCAAGACCTATGTACAGCAGTGAAGCATGGCTAATTGGGACAGACTTCCATGATCATTTACTTTTGAGACTGTACATGACTAGATTAGTGCTGTCCATAAACTTCAGATGGAATCACTGCATAAACATGTGACATTGCCCAGCAGTTACCAAAGCACAACTCAGATTACATATAGGCTCATATTTGTGGCAACATTGACAGGTTATTTTCCATATAAATAATAAAACTTTCAACACAACTTGCTCCTTTTATTCCTCTTTGTTCGTCTCACTTTTAGCTATAAGTTAATCTGATGGGAGAAAACTCTCATGAACAACAAAGCAATTTGCTCATATGAGCAAGGGTCTCTGGATATTTTGCATGCACTACTTTGAACTGAATCACATTTATGCTCCCCATATTCATACCCCAGAGTCCACCACGCATAATACTGTGAACATACAAATACCCAAATCCACATTGTCACCCTAGCAACTTGTCATTAGAGCTACTGTTTCTGCAGCAAGTATCAGAGAGGTAGCTGTGTTAGTCTGTATCTTCGAGAACAACAAGAAGTCCTGTGGCACCTTATAGACTAAGAGATATTTTTGGAGCATAAGATTTCCTGGGCAAAGACCTGCTTTATCCCAGGTTCTATGTCTGACAAGGAGATATGCTAGGAATCATTTTGTTGCATGTTCTTGGTGGCTTTCCCTGTGTTCACACTTTTCCAATGGCACTTGCTGATCATGTTGCTTATTACTGCTATTTCCTATAAGACTGGATTAAAGTAAGAGATTGACTGGATGATTAATTCCTTTTCCTTATTGTGGGAGAAATATTTATGCAGTGGAATAGTCTCTTGGTGAGATAATGGATGGAATTTGGGCATAATTTCCTGTCATGTCTAAGATCATTGACCTGGAGGGTCAATGAACTTTCCTGTCAGACTTGACAGATGCACTGAGCACAAGTACTGGCACAGAATGCTTTTTGGGTGACTGACAATTTTGGCGCAGGAGAACCAGCACATTGTGGCCATCCAACTTATCTGGCCATCCTCACAGAGGGAAGTCAATGGGAGAAACTATCCCATTGACGTCCCTTATGCCTCGTGATATTGAGAAGTACAGTGGTTGAGCTCCTATAGTTTGATTTTTTGTGCCTCTGCCTGGCACATGAAATTGAACACCAGATGATTGATCCTGACCATGTCAATCTTCCACGTAGTCTAGCCATACCCTAAGCCACTGCTTTAGGGAATGCTCATGCCCCTTAGGGCATAGCTCCACCTGTATCTCCAGAGGTCTCTTTTTTGCTGAAGATACTGTTCTGCCCTTACTCCAAGGAACTCAAGTTCCTCCTGGCTCCATCCCTATAAGTAGGGCCTCCATGCCCCTTCTCTGGCTACCCCTGAACTCCCAGGGGTGCTGCTCCAGAGCTCTTGGAGGCTTGGTTTCCCTTTCAGGAGCAGAAAGGTTTGCTAATACAAAGACAAAAAGAAAATTATAATTTGGTTTTGGAGTAAGCTGAGAAATCCCCTCCACTCCCCGAGTATAATATAACTGCTGCCAATGGCCACAATTCTGATACTTCTGAGCATTCCAGGAAAGTGTCTCAACATCCTTCCTTCTCGTAAATATGCTGTAGCCCATGAGGCAGGAGCAGAGGCACATCACTGGGAGAAACATTTTGTTGTGTTTGAAATGTTTGTTCTGTCTGAAGAGGTAGCATGGAAATTCCTTTCCAGGGCTATATTACTTGTTTACAATTTCTTCCTCTAAGGCTGGCCAACATCCAGAGAACACAGCAATTTTCAGAGTACCAGAATGGAAAAAAGAAGTGTCTTTCCTGTCCTGCCAAGGGGATCTAGCAATCTACACCAGGGAGATGTTATTGCTAATAGTCACACTTCTGTTGAATGGAGGGCTTTGGTCAGATAGGCAGCTGGACCAACAGATTTCCTCAATGTTGGTGAATCTCGGGAACCAGCTGGAGTTCCTTCTTTCAGCAGAAGTCTGGTGAAATACGCTTTCAGGGTTGGGAGGAAATCTGAGTAGAAATTGACCAAATTCTCAGCTAGAACATGGAGATTTCATGCAACAGGCTGATGTAAGCCTTGAACCACGCTACCTTGAACCACAACTGAACCCAGGCTCTAGCTGAAAATCCTCGTCCTGTGTTTGCCTATGAGGGAGAGAGAAAGAAAGAAAGATTCCTGAAGATCAAACTCAGCACCATAATCCCTAACCTCAGACAAGTGCAAAGGGGCACAGCACTGTTCTTCTGTGGCCACAGAAGTAGAACATTCCCACCCCACCCCACTTTATATTGCATGGCTCTTGGTGGGGCATGGATAGAGACCAGAACAGAGACTTGAAGTTTGCAAACTTTGAAGGGGAAAAAAAGTGCTTTCTCTATCTTTTTCTTGTACAACCAACCACAAGTATTCTACAGGTGTGTTCTTTCCCCTTTGGCTATGTCTGCACAACAGCCTAAACTTGAAGGAAGCTACAAATTTGTGTTATGCAAATTTCATAGCTTATTTTGAGTGTACTTTAAAATAGGCTATTTCAGCATTTGGTGCTGTCTAAACCACGCCAAATATTGAAATAAAATGCTGTTTTGAGGCATCCCTTACTCCTCCTTCAACAAGGTGTGCAGAGATGCTAAAAAGGCATACTCATTATTTCAGAAAACTATTTCAAAATAACAGGCGCATTTCAAACACACAGGTTAGCTATTTCGGGATAATGAGGTATCCCGAAATAGCTCTGCAGTGTAGACATAGTCTACGGAGACCTCAACACACACACACTTCAGCCCTTGCTGCCTGGCAGGTGGCTGAGACAGGCACAGACAGAAGGGCATGATGATTTTTGCTATTTAAAAGTATTTGAAAAATTAGCTTTAGACGCCAAGGCACATACATTAATTGTGATTCATCAGAATCAATAAAATAGTTAATTTATAACTGTCTTGCTTGAGGCCAGTTGAATAGATTTATAGGAAGAGATCAATAGAATAGGATATTTCAGGCTTTTTCCTGATGATTTGCCCTCTTTCTTTTGTATTATTACTACTTGTTAATGTCTTACGTAAGTGAAATACAAAAGATAGCCTCTGTTTCATTTGCCTTTTTATTGACAGTATTCAATGCATCTGACATTTTTTAAGAGCATAGTAAGACTACAAAAGTTTCTTTTGGGGAAGAAAATTAGTTTGCTGAAGTAAAACAATACTTTTGCTGTGACTTCTGATATTATTAATAAACAAAAATAGACATAACTGGTGCTATATCAACTTTAGTAACCCTTCACACATCTATTGCTTTTCACTTTTACTATTCAACAATTTTGAGTTAAAGGATTGTTTTGTTCTTTTAATAAAAAAAGAAGTGTGAGGCTGCAGCTGCTCATGTACATGTTAATCTAGACTGACTATATAAGCCAAAGAGAGCCAAAGGTGTTAACCTGATCCTGTTACTGTCCAACGTTAAGCAGTGTTAAACAAGGTTTGTGATATATTTTATAGAGAGCTCAGCCTGCTTAGTACCGCAGCAAACATCATTAAAAAACCTTTTAACCTTTTATTAAAGATACAGAAAAGAAAGAAAAATAGTTAAAGTACTTGAAATGTACAGCATAAAGTAAGGTTTTCATTTTGACAACATCCCTTATTCCTTTCTCTTTATGCAGAAAGAGTCTTTAGAAGGGAGAAAAACTCTTGCCTGGCAATCTTTTAGAAAGTATCAATGATGATGATGATGATGATGATGATGGTAGCCAGAGCCCTGTGTGGATACAAAATTTGTTTCCATGCATTCATCTGTATTTGCAAAATTGAGCTGCAGATATCTGCAGCCACCTCCATGGATGTGGATACCTGTGGATATAAAGCAGATAACCAAGGATTTGCAGAGCGTTAGTCTTTTGAGGGGAAAGAGGAAATGTTGATTGATATGGGCTGGAGCTGCTGTTAAAGTCCGAGCCTGTTTCCTAAAAGACAAAGTAACACATACAAGAGGGGAGTGAAAAGAATAGCAAAGACAGAAAATTCAGCTTTTGGCTCTGGCGTTGACATACACTTGCAATCTCACTTCAGGAAAAACAGAGGCACAGCACAGGCAAGGTGGAGTAGGGATAGCTCAGTGGCTTGAACATTGGCATGCTAAACCCAGGGTTGTGAGCGCAATCCTTGAGAGAGCCATTTAGGAATCTGGAGCAAATAGGTTTAAAAAAAAAATCTCTCAGGGATGGTCATAGATCCTGCTGTGAGGGAGGGGGACTGGACTCCATGATCTCTGAAGTTCCCTTCCAGCTCTATGAGATAGTTATATCTCCATACATACATGTATCTTAGACACACCAATATCTTGCTAACTCAACATTTCCCAAATTGTGTTCCACGGAACACTGGTGTCCATGAGATGTGAATAGGTGTACCATGAAAAATTTTCAAAAGTAGAGATATTTTTCCTTCTAAAATATTAAATGAGAAATGATGCGTTTATCAAAAACATTAAGGTACTTAAATAGTATTTAGACTATAGGTATATTAATATTTATGATACAGGCATCATAGTATAGTTGTTACGCAACTTGTGCCTAATTTGTTTTGCGTTTCTTCTTCATAAAAATGTTTTTAAGCATAAAGGAAGGACAGTCATTTTTTGAACAATATTGTCCTTTCTATTTCTGTACAAAAGAACGACACTAACCATCCTTATTTCAGCTGTTATATTGATGTTTTGTTTTGGGTTTGTGCTTCATTTTTAAGCTGTATACTTAATTATAGGGATGCTAACATCCTCCCACCAGAAGCACATTAGATGTTCATTCGGATGATTTTCTCCTGTTGTCTTTTGTTCTTTGCAAAATAAAATACATCCAAAAACTTAACTCTTAAATTAACTTTTCAGTATTACATGAGGCAGCTTTGCAGTATGAAATCTCCCCTGCTCCTCCCACCCCACCCGGGACCAACATGTATGCATTCCGCCAATCTATTCCAACCCAAAAGTGTTGCATGGCCAAATCAGTTTGGGAAACACTGAGCTAACTTATACCAGTGTTAGCCTGTTTAACATACAGGTTGCACCTTCCCGGTCCAGCGTGGTTAGGACCTTACAGGTCCTAAACAAGAGAATTTCCTGGACCTGGGAGGTCTAGGGCTTTGGCCTCATGTGGTCCAAGCCTCCTGCTCTGCCAGGGCTCCAGCCCCTCACCCAGGCTCCACTGGGCTACCACGGGGCTCCAGTCCCTGGCCACATGCTGCCACGTGTCAGGCAGGAACTCCAGCTCTGGGGCAACCAGGCTGCCAGCCACCGATCCAGCCCCAGCCCTGTGGACCCATGGATGTCAGTCTGACCCAACTCTGGGACTGTCAGATCCTGGAGCATCCATGATCCTGCCATAAAAGAGACAGCCAGTTTTCAGAGGTGCAACATATATTGCATTTAGCTGTCTCTTCTGATCACAGATTTACAATGATTTTGCAAAATATGTAGTCTTGGCTGGCAGAAAGAAAAAGGAGCAACATCAGAAAGAAGGAAAAGGACACATTTCTAGAGAAGGGATAGAATCATAGAATCATAGAATGCTAGGACTGGAAGGGACCTTGAGAGGTCATCGTGTCCAGCCCCCTGCCCTCATGGCAGGACCAAATATTGTCTACACCATCCCTGATAGACACGTATCTAACCTGTTCTTAAATATCTCCAGAGATGGAGATTCCACAATCTCCCTAGGCAATTTGTTCCACTATTTGACTACCCTGACAGTTAGGAACTTTCTCCTAATGTCCAACCTAAATCTCCCTTGCTGCAGTTTAAGCCCATTGCTTCTTGTTCTATCCTCAGAGGCCAAGAAGAACAAGTTTTCTCCCTCCTCCTTATAACACCCTTTTAGGTACCTGAAAACCGATCTCATGTCCCCCCTTAATCTCCTTTTTTCCAAACTAAACAAGCCCAATTCTTTCAGCCTTTCTTCATAAGTCATGTTCTCTAGACCTTTGATCAGACTTGTTGCTCTTTCCTGGACCCTTTCCAATTTCTCCACGTGTTTCTTGAAATGCGGTGCCCAGAACTGGACACAATACACCAACTGAGGCCTAACCAGTGCAGAGGAATGACTTCTCGTATCTTGTTCACAACACACCTGTTTATGCATCCCAGATTGCTCTTTTTGCAACAGCATCACACTGTTGACTCATATTTAACTTGTGGTCCACTATAACCCCTAGATCCCTTTATGCCATACTCCTTCCTAGAAAGTTGCTTCCCATTCTGTATGTGTGAAACTGATTGTTCCTTCCTAAGTGGAGCACTTTGCATTTGTCTTTATTAAATTTCATCCTGTTTACTTCAGACCGTTTCTCCAATTTGTTCAGATCATTTTGAATTTTGACTCTATCCTCCAAAGCAGTTGCAACCCCTCCTAGCTTGGTATCATCTGCAAACTTAATAAGCGTACTGTCTATACTAATATCTACAATCGTTGATGAAGATATTGAACAAAACCGGTCCCAATACAGATCCCTGCAGAGCCCCACTTGTTATATCTTTACAGCAGGATTGAGAACCATTAATAACTACTCTCTGAGTAAGGTTATCCAGCCAGTTTTACACCCACCTTATAGTAGCCCCATCTAAGTTGTATTTGCCTAGTTAATTGATAAGAATATCATGCGAGACCATATCAAATGCCTTACTAAAATCTAGGTATACTACATCTACCGCTTCTCCCTTATCCACAAGGCTCATTATCCTATTAAAGAAAGCTGTCAGATTGATTTGACATGATTTGTTCTTTGCAAATCCATGCTGGCTGCTCCCTAGCAGCTTACCACCTTCCAAGTGTTTGCAGATGATTTCCTTAATTACTTGTTCCATTATCTTTCCTGGCACAGAAGTTAAACTGATCTGTCTGTAGTTTCCTGAGTTGTTCTTATTCCCCTTTTTATAGATGGGCACTATATTTGCCTTTTTCCAGTCTTCTGGAATCTCTCCTGTCTCCCACGATTTTCCAAAGATGAGAAAACCTCATCACATTACATGTGAGCTACATCTACACTCGAGAGCTTTGTAGATAAAACTGGGATTTTGTAGACAAAACTCTCAGAGCATCTGCACGCAAAACGTGTTTTGTCAACAGAAACTGTCAACAAAAAAAGCCATGTAGATGATCCAGGAGACCCTTCTGTCAATGGAGCAGGTCAAAAGATTGATCTGCTTGTATGTGTAAATGCGATCTATTGACAGAAGTTTTGTTGGAACATCTCTTCCAACAGTAACTTCTGTAGACAGATGCTTGTAGTGTAGGCAAAGCCATGGAGTTTTGGGTTTAACCAGAGCCAAAGGAGGTGACATTGTCTTTTGGTACCCTCTCTTTTGCCAGGACTTCTCTCAGGAGCAGGAAAAAGGAGGCGCATTGGTGTAACACTACACCCTGGACACCCAGGAAGTGGTGGGGGTATGAACCATAATATGAAGTTCACTCCATCTCCTCCTTTCATGCAGCAGTTGTGCTCACTTCCACCTCTCTGTATTCCCCCACCCACAAGTCTCGGTGTAGTTGGGGGGAGTGGGGGGATGCCAAATGAGAACAATCAGTGGAATAGCCCATTTCCTCAATGTTTTGTTCACCAATTAAGACTAATTTCCAAAATGCCAATTACAACTAAGTTCCAATATCAGTCAACTGATTTTCAGTCCCAAACTTCAGTAATTTACTAAGCATCATCTTGACAAAGGACTTAAGATTGATCATTAGGGCTTCTTGCTTAGATTAATTGAATCTATCTCTCTTTTACAACTTTTTCCATCAGTGTTTGTTATTCCATGTTATTATGATGTTTTCTGGACTTTCATTTACTGTTTACAGTTGAAGTTACAATTGAGGTAAATTTGTAGGCCCATTTATCACAACTACCAAGAAACTAAAAATCTGAGATAGAAAATAATAGTTCAGAAAAATCTTGGAAAAGCCAGTCCACACAATAGTCATTTGCCAAAACAATGTCATTTGTGCAGAATTGACCAAGTTCTCAGCCAATCAATTTCCCAATAGTTTGTGTTTACTAAAAGGAAGATGCACAAGAGTGGGGAAAAAAAGGAATCTCTTCTACATAATATATCTAATCCTACAGTATATTTATAGTGCGTGATCTGTAGTCCATGAGGGTATAGTTTTATATTTAGTGCAGGTGTTGCCTGAATAAGGGCTACAGGACTTAGCCATGCAGACAACCTGGGATTGCTTGGGTCCTTAACTCAGTTAAGGACTTTTTTCCCTGGAAAATAAAAGGACAATCTATACCCTTTATTTAAATTGCTGTATTTTTTTCAAAAACTCAGTATATTTTATTAAGTTAATTTTTACTTCTGATTTCTTTTAAAAAGGGAATTTTTTAAATTTGCCCAATTAATATTTTTGTAACTTTTTTTGTTATTTTTAAATTTGGAATTCCATCAAGTGTATTTTTGTCTTCATCCCTATAAATGCCTATCATTTGCTATGTTTTAACAAAAAGGGTTACAGTCAGTTTGGGTTCCAATAACATTTTCTTACAGTTTTTAATCCTTAAGTATTGATTCAGCTGTGCCAAAGCAGAGCACTATTCCAAATATCTCCATTTTATCTCTTTTCTGTAAGGTTCATTGACAGCAATCCTTTTCCAGGTTCATATATTTTTCTGGCTGATCTTGATTCAGACTCTTTCATCACTCACTCACTCACATCAGTTTTCAGGACTGTACTTGATTTGGTGATTCTGTCTCTTTTCTGTTGGGTTTTATGAGACACAATCCAATTCCAGGCAGACCATTTTCTTAACATGGTGGTTTGAGTTATCATAAAAGGAAGCTGTATACCAGATTTGGTGGTCCTTGATCATACAGTTTAGAAAGGGTTCTTGCTCAAACAGACAGATTACCATGAATGAATGCATGTAAAGGGTTAAAGCATGCAAGGACTTTGGGCTTTCCATCAGCCTAAAGTAGACAAATGTACTTGCTCAGGACATTGCTGACCCTCCATCAATCAGCATTGACAACTATTCGTTACAGGTCATCCACGAATTCATTTACCTCTGGTCCACCATCACTGACACCCTGTCATTGGAGTCTGAGCTAAATAGGAGGATTGGAAAAGCAGCCACAACTCTGTCCAGACTCAGCGAGACAGTGTGGAATAACATCAAGTTGTACACCCACATCAAAATGCAAGTCTACAGAGCCTGCATCCTCAGCACCCTTCTTTACGGCAGGGAGTCTTGGACCCTGTACTCCTGCCAGGAAAAGAGGCTGAATGTCTTCCACTTGCGCTGCCTCAGGCGCATCCTTGAAATATCATGGAAAGACAGAGTGACCAACACCGCCATCCTCGAGCAAGCTGGAATCCCAATCATGCACACCCTCCTCAGGCAGCTGCAGCTCCGCTGGCTTGGCCACATCCACAGGATGAATGATGGAAGGATCCCAAAAGACATCCTGTATGGCGAACTAGCCTCTGGCAAAAGACTCCCAGATGCCCCCAGTTGTGCTACAAAGATGTTTGCAAGAGGGACCTCAGGGAGGTAGACGTCGAGCCGGACAGTTGGGAGGAGCTGGCAGACGACCGCAGCAGATGGAGGCAGGCACTACACAAGGGCCTTCAGAAGGGTGAGACGAGGATCAGACAGCTAGCAGAGGACAAGCGAGCCCACAGAAAGCACAGTAAGGACCTGCCAGACACCCATTATACATGCAACAGATGCAGCAAGGACTGCCGCTCTCGTTTGGGTCTTCACAGTCACAGTCGACGCTGCAAATGATGATCCCAAATGGAACTACGAAGGGCGCGATCCATCGTCTACGTAGCCTGAAGGATGCTGCTGCTACTACTACTACTACTACTACTACTACTACTACTACTAAAGGGTTAAACCTAGAGAAAGTGGGTTCTCTGCTGGCAAGCATCCAAGTGAGCCAATATGAAGAGAGAGGGATCTTTTAACTGAAGCAGTTACCAAATGAGGGGGGCCTTTCTTTTGTTTGGCCAGAGCTAAGAGGCAGAGATGTTTAATCCTAAACAGGCTTGGTGAATCCAGTAAATATTCAGGCCACAGCACAACCTGGCCATTCAGATATATAAGAAGAAAGGAAATGTTTAGTCAGACATGATCAGGTTGTTTTTTATTTCGGGTTTGGTGTGCACCTTCTCAAGCTGGCTGATGCACTCCCACTCTATACTGAAACTTCTAAACTGAATCCCACGGAAGTAACTCTTTGTGCTTTTTTATCTCCCTTTTTTTAAAAGCATGTATCAACCAAGTATGCTTTATCACTTGCTTGATATACTTTATCTTTTGTTTTTAAGGTAATGATTTGATTCCTGTGGCCTAAAGAATGGTTTGTGTATATCCAGGCCTGGGACTGAAAGTTCAGCTATCAGATTACAGCTCTGTGTTTCCAAGCTCTCCGCTAAAGAGGGAGTTCAGAGCTCGGGGTTACCCCACAGGGAGACATCCCAAGTGTGTCTTCCTGGATTTTAAAGATGGGTTTTCTCAGTTGGGTGCTGGCAACTACTTACCAGGCTCAGGGATTCTGTGACCTTGGGCAGCTTTCAAGCAGAAGCCTATAGACACAAGGTATTTTTAAGGACTCTTGCAAGTCCCCACTCTCTGCATTCAGAGTGCCAGTGAGAGGTATCAGCCTTGACACAGACAAACTCTCTAAAATATATAGCTGTCTCATAAACATGTAGAGGGCTTTTTCCCACTGGAATGCCCCAGAAATGGTGTTCCAGCACCTTTTTTCCCAGCACTGCCATTTTTAGAAGGTGGCTTAGCAGCTCTGTGTGGCTCTTTAAAGAGCCATTTACAGCTCCCACCACAGCCACCCTCTACTGATTCTCAGCATCCGGCCACGCCGAAAGAGGATGCAGTTTATTTGGGTTAAACAAACCAAATAAACTGAGTCCTACTATCAGCACGGCAGGGCATTGGGAGCTGCCCCTGCCATGTTGCACATGGGGAAGTCGGAAGGAGCCACGCAGTCACCATGAAGAGGAGAGGGCCCAACAAAAGAGCAGCAGCACATGGAGCCGTGAGTTCTTTATCATGTGAGTGAAACCTAAGTAGCGGGGGAGTTTAAGCCTGGGGGCAGGGGAAGATTGCTGCTATGGGGGGAGGGGTAAAGCTGCCAGGAGGTCGTACTTACGGCCAAAGTCCAGCTCCCCACCCCAGCTCACCTCCCCCAGCAGGGGGCTCCAGCTGCATGTCTGGGACTCCCCTCCAACCCCCATGGACCCGGCTCCAACCCCCATGCCTCAAGCCCCCGCACACCCAGGCCTCAACCCCTGCCCCCACCCAGCCCCACACCCCACAGACCTGAACCCCCCGCCATCCCTGTGTGGCCCCAGATCACCCTTCCTACATGCAGTTGGCTCAGCACACGCAGGGCTCCAACCTGTTCCCTGCTCAAGCACCCTGCCCTGGTGCACCCCCATTCGACCCCTCCCCACCTGGCTCAACCCCCCTGGGGCCCCAGCTCACTCTCCCATGCATGGAGCTCTGACTTCAACCCATGCATGGGGCTCCAGCTCCCAGCCCCCATTGTGCTGTGTGGGGCTCCAACCCCCCTCCACTCAGCCACCCCCCCCAGTGCACCCCTCATTCCCCCCCCGATCAACCCTTCCCCCCACAGTCCCAGTTCACCTCCCCACTGCGCTTGGGGCTCTGGCTGTCAGTCACCGCTGGCATGCGCAGGGGCTCTAACTCCTCTGCTAGCTCAACCCACCCCTGCCCCAGTTCACTCCCAGTCAGTCTCCCCTCCACCCAGCTAACCCCACCCCCACCCCAGCTCACCCCCAGCACGCACTGGGCTGTCAGCCGCCAGCACACATGGGGCTCCAGCTGTCAGCCACTGCAGGCACATGAGGCTCTATCCCCCCTCCCAGCTAACCTCCTCACCCCGGTTCGCCCCGTTCAACCCCCCGCTCCAATAACCCATAGTCCCAGCTCACACTCCCTGGTACGCAGGGCTCCAGTTTCAACCTGCACCCTGGACGCCCAACCCCCGATGTGCAGGGCTCCAGCTCCAACCCCCGCTGCTGACCGCCCCTGCAGCCCCAGCTCCAACCCCCTGGCTGGACTCAACCCCTGCCCTGACCCCCTGATGCCCAGGTCCAACCCCCTGCAAGCCCCAGCTCATACACACACTTCCATCACCCCTGCCACCCTAACCCACCCCAGGCTTAACCCACCACCACCTCTCAGGGCCCAAACCCAAACCCTCCCCAACTTATGTGAAATTCAAGGTACGTGAGGGTTGCGTGGACCACAATCCTCACATACCTCAAGGATTACAGCATGAGGGTATTTCCAGCTTACAACCAAATCAAGTTACAACCAGGTGTTTGGAACGTAACCTGTTCATAAGTTGGGGACTATCTGTATATTAATGACTACTTCTTATTTCTAGCTAATAGGAGGCCAGAATTTTCATAGCCCATGTTATAATGGAGGATAATCTATATTTGATTCAGATCATTTATAGAGAATGAAAAGATGGGAGCAGTGTGGGGACAAAAATTGATCTGGATTAATGGGGTCTGTATATGGAAAAGGGTACATACATCATCATGCATCTTATAAAGAAAAGCTTTATATCTTACTTACATCTCACTCCAGCTAAGATCTAGCCTGGGCACTCTCTTGGAAGGGTCGTGAGGAAAGGAGAACATACTTATGCATGCGGTGGTTGCATCCAGGAATTAGATAGTTTAGGAAAGAAATAATTGAATCACCTCATCTCGTGACAAAATGCAGCTTCCTAGAGATCCCTAACCTACTTTTCTAAGGCTCCAGAACAGGACTTATATTCTAAACATGATACCAAATTTCTTTCTTTTACATTTTTAGCAGCAAGACTTTGCAAGACATCCACACATTGCTGAAAAAGTGTAATTTCTCTTCCTATGGAATCTATAGTACAGGAGTGAGCAAATACCAGCCCACAGGCCAGATACAGTTCCCAAGGGTCAGCACTGGTGGGTCACCAGTGCTGTATTACCTGTGCCTCCACTTGTACAAGCAATTGCATCTCCCATTGGCCAGAATGCCATTCCTGGCCACCAGAAGCTGTGGAAAGTAGTGTCCCAGTCTGTACCACTTCCCTCAGCTCCCATCAGTGGGGAACAGTGATCTGCAGCCAATTAGAGCTGCAGTCGCACATACCTGCAGAGGCACAAATACATAAAGCAGTGGCGGCTCTCCAGGGGCTAACCATGGCAGACTGTCACCATTTTATTGCCCATCCCTAATATAGTAAAATATGGACCATCCTGATAATGGGAAAAACCTTCACAGCAAGTACATACACAAGAGAAGAACCAAAAATAGGTACAGGTACTTAGAAATCTGGTCACTCTCTAGCATACTCAGAGAGGAGGAACCCCAGTCAGCAAGCTAGGCTCTTTGAAAATTAACCTGATCCCAATTAACTAATAAGTAAAGTATAGTGTAGTATTATAACATTTTATTGTCACGTTGCCTTAATAAGAGTTTCAAAGAATGAGTTAATATAATAGTTCTGAAGGACAACAACAAAGGAAACAGCTAAAACTCCTGTGCAGCACTGCAGACATGTCATGTTGTTAAAAACCTGAAACGATCTGAAGAAAATAACTCCCCTGATTTCAAGGACCAGTGCGTACTATGCAGTGTGTAAGTCACTGAATACATTCATCTTACTCTGAGAAAATGGAAGTAGAATAATGTGTTTATGTTTTAAAAATAGTGATTTTTGCACACATAATTAACTTAGACTTATCTTCAATTAATTTTTTCTGTTCAACCTCCGACAGCTGTTTAACTGTAAAATGTCTTGAATAAATGCCCTGTCATAGGAAAATCTGGTACTACTTTATGAATCAAGCTGTTTTGTTTTTTAAAGAATGGGCATAAATGCTTCCATGTGTTAACATGTTCTTGCTAGTATTTTACTATGTCCTACTGCTAACTGCAGTAGCTGATGGACTAGACACAATTGGCCAAGAAAGCTCTGTTTTAACAAGTTATAACACCAATTGAGTTTCATACAGCTCTCTGTTTGTCTAGTCTGAGCAGGTGTTCTTTGGCCATTAGCTTCAAGCACTGTGGCTGTGAAACACAGGATTGACAGCATCAGAGAAAATCTGTGATCTTTCCTAAGAGCCCTAAAAGTTCAGACCACAAAGTATTGGAGCTCATCTGGTGCTGCTCACTGAAAATGTTCCAGTGATGTTTGATGAAGCCAAGATGCTGAAAAGAAGGAAAAAAGAAGAGAGGAAAATAAGGAGGTTGAAGGAGGAACTTTAGAACGCAGGGCAGTGCTTCTCCATCTTAATGATGGGCAAACCATCGCACAGCAATGCAAAATGGAATCAGCCTAGGAAACCAATGATATTTAGTGATACAAGCTGCAATCATGCTGATCAGAGACAACAGCTCCAAATAGGTTATGGTACCATGGAACTTTTGCACCCAGCTCTCACTGACTAAAACAAGAGCTCCCTGCCTCATACAAATGTATACTATTTCTCAATATCACTGAATCTTCAGCTTCAAGAGCAAGGAATTCAGGGACAGCACAAAGCCCAAGACTGTTTTGAATCCTTGCACAGGCGTATTGTCACTCATCTCCAAAGCATTCATAGCTTCCAACCTATGGAAGCTGCATAGCTGCACCAAAAGGCAAATGTGACCATTAAGTACCATCACAGCTTTTGTATATATGATTACACTTTCTCTAATCCCAATTGTCCAGAAAATCATGACTGTTTTAAAAGTAATCAGCTCGTAAAAAAATAGACTGAATACATTTTAGGATGCTTTCTATTTGCCCTCTGGGTTTTGAGCTGGTAAGGTTCACTTAATCAAATTTTGCTCAAAGTTTTGAGAGCTAAAAGCTTACTTTAAAAAATGAAAGCTGTGATTTTGATAAAATAACAGGATTCCAGGAGCTGGGGCTTTAAGAAAATGTATAAATATCAAAAGAGTCATAAAATCAGAGAGCTGGCAATTAATCAGCAAATATAACATTCCATTTTTAGAGCTGTTGAGTGTCAGACAAAGGCCAGGATATGCTGTCATATGCTGTCATGATGCAATACAGCAAGTCTACACCAGAGGTTTGCACCAGGGCAGCTTTCTAGTTGCAGTTACACTGCCAGCAACTCTCTCATCCAATCCTCTACATACACAAGTTTTGCAGGATGCCTTTCACAGTAAAAGCTTGCACATAATCCCACTGATTTCTCACTACCCTTATAGCTCCTTTTTAAATACCTTGGTGCAGGGCTACCTCCCCACTCTGACACTCTGAGGGCAGAAAGTGAGGTCCCATGCCCCCCCCCAAAAAAAAACACCTTAAAAACACCTTACCTGTAAAAGGCTTTGTTTAAAAAGTTTCACAAGGTCACCGATTCCTTGACCCTGGGTTGGTAGACTGCCACCACCCAAGAAAAATACCTTTAACCCTGGAAGACACACTTGGGGTATCTCCCTGTGGGGCATCCCAAGCTCTTAACCCTCCCTTAGGAGAGAGTTTAGACACAAAAACTGTAATCTGATAGCTGACCTTTCAGTCTAAGACACAAATACACATAGACTCTTCTCAGGACACAGGTATCAGATCATTTGCTTAAAGAAAAGTAATTTGTTCACAAAGCAAGAGAAAATAAATCATACCAGTTGCAGCGTAGAGAATTACTTCACTGGGATTCATCTTAGAAGTACAGATTACAGGGGAAGGAATCAAATCATTAACCAAATCCACTGAAAAAAGATAGTCCACACCGAATCCAAAATAACCATAATCTGATTGTGTCTAACTACACATACTTACATATCTATGGCTGATTTTGAGATGGTCGGGATATTTACTGGATTCATTCCAACTGCTTGAGAGCAATAATTTTCTGTCTGTCCCCTCTGCATCAGCCATGCAAACAAAGACCCCTCGGACTGTAATTTTTCTCAGTTCAATAAAGTTTCTCTTCTTCCCATTGGCTTACCTAGCCACCTCCTGCTGACAGGTGTCTCTGCAAGGGTTAACCCTGTCCCTGCATTCCTTCATGACACCTTGTAAAGCCTAGGCACAAACCATGTGGCCTTTCTAGAATGGAAGTAGACCCCCATCTCTGTGATGGGGAGGGAAGTCTTACAGAGGAAATGCAGAGTCCCCACTGCAGATTGTACCATGGATCTACACCCACATTTGGGCAGAAACTTTCCAGGAGATTTTCCCCTCTCCTGCCCTTGAACACAGAAAGGGAACTAACGGTATGGACCACAGCACTGGATTTGACCAGTGGAAACAAAGAGCAGTAAGGGTGGAAGTCTTATCATTAACTTACTTGAGTCTTTCAATCTACCACATTTCTTGTGACATACAGAGAGAAAGAGATTAACACCTAAGAAGCAGGATGACAGTTTTCAGACCATAAGGCCTCACTCTAATTCTAACCAATCTTCACCAGAGACTGCTTTGTCCCCCGTTCTGCTGAATTAAAATATCCCAATCAAAAATATGGAGGACCACCATTTCTCATTCTACTCTCCCTCCTTTCTTTCTCCTTCCTCCTTGACTCTCTCCCCTTCTCATATTTTTCTTAATCATTATTCTCCTCTTTCATTCTTACTGAAAGGAATGTGCCAGCAGGACCTCAATACTGCTGAAGGATTTGGGGAATGTGTCCCAGATCATCTGCATGAAAATCCAAAGGTGTGTGTATGTAATGTCTTGTAAACAAAGCCTGATGGGAGCAGGTGAAGCAATGACCTTTTGTCTGTTGTAAACAACATGTTGTTATAAAGTCACAATTTATGCTATCACCCAGTGTAAGAATAGTGGAGTCTTACCAATGCTTGAAATTGTTGTGGGGGTACAGGGCAGTCACCATAGCTGTGTAGATATGGATTGCACAGAGCTCCCTCCATTTAAGCATTGTGAGGTGAAGCCGGGGGGGATAGCAGCTGAACCAGTTGGCTGGAAACCTTTTAGCTATACAGCTGTAAGACTGGTTTGATTAGTTCTCCCTGCCACCCACCACCCACTGTTCAAAGGTAGACCTAACAATGGGTCTATAGTTATTCTGTGAGAATCCACCTTGATGGATACTGAGATGCTGTGGCTACGCTGAGAGCTGAATACCACTATGAGCTGAAATCACTGGTAGCTGAAGTTACACAGAGCTGGAATCACAGGGTTTTGCCTACAGCAAAACCAAGAAGAGAGCGGTGGCTGGCTGGTAGGAGAAGCAGCCGGCAGCTGGCATGAGTGGCTGGCGGCTGGCCGGTAGGAGAAGAAGTGGGTGGCCAGCGGATGGAGCTGGCCGGTAGGACAAGCAGTGGGCGGCTGGCAGGAGCGACTAGTGGGTGGCCCATAGGAGAAGCAGCGGGCAGTCAGCAGGTGTGACCAGCAGGCAGCCAGTAGGAGAAGCAGCGGGTGGCCAGCAGGAGTGACTGGCGGGTGGCCAGTGGGGCAGCTGGCAGGGGCAAGCAGAACGCTGGACCAGCACTAAGGTGGCATTGCCTCAGGGTCAATGAGAGAATGCATCAGGATGTTGTGTTGGGGCCTGCACAAATTGGACAGAGTTGTAAGTAGGGCATTTGAAGTGGGGTGCGGAGAAAGTTTGGATGTGTGGACTGGCTGTTTACAGTATTGGACTGGTGAGCCTGAGAGGCAAGGGACACTGCTCAACCCATGTGATCTGGGACAGTCACTTGAAGGTTGGTTCTGCCCCTTTCATTAGAAGTTTCTTTTCTACACTCAGACTCTGTGCTTGCAAGTGGAGAAGCATTGCCTCTCTGAGGTGCCCTGGCATGTGTGAATTTGCCAGGCTACTGGGTGGGGCTCGAGCCAGTTCTGTATAAGATGGATGAAAAGGAACCCCTAGATGTTGAACCCGGCCCTGGTTTCTGCCAACGCCTTCCGGCAGAAGGGTTACATTACTGTCCCCTATTTATTTTGTCCCTTTGTTTCTGAATTTCTCCATTGTCTGGAAAAAGTGAAGGCACACAGCCAGTTTTGCCTCCAGTATATATTTGTGGAGCCAAAAGCATGAAATGTAAATTAGCTTTAAAAGAAAAGACGATTTCATTTAGCAACATGAGTGTCTGGCATTTGACAATATTCTCTTGAGACATATCCTGGTGATTCTACAGAAGGCTTGTATTTTATTCACTTGAAACAGCTATATGGTATATTCAATAATGTCTTTTAAATACTTTGCAAAAGTCTTACTTATTAGCTCCTCTTCTGTAACTTGGAACCTTTGCTCCAAAGCAGTTTACAATAAAGGTTGTAGCCAAAGCTATATTTTCTACACTCCATTTTAGTCTCCTTTTTCTCATGTCATCTTCTGTTTCAATATAAAATAATTTTCTAGGACTTAATGAGATATTTTTAAGTCACAAATCCAAAATCTTATATGGTTTTGGATTTGAAACATTGAGATTATAAGAAAATAAAAAGAAACGTGTTTTGAAACTAGTAGGCTGCAATACATTTAGAGGTTAGTGAGCTGTTTCCTTAAGTAACAGCATAACAAGAAACATTCATACAGTGGAGTCATGTTTGTCTCACAAAGGCACAATGTTCCAGGACACACCGTGCATCTCACAAAGTGAGTCTTTGCCCACGAAAGTTTATGCTCCAATATATCTGTTAGCCTGTAAAGTGCCACAGGGCTTTTTGTTGTTGTCGTGGATACAGACTAACAGGGCTATCCCTCCGACACCAGGATACACTGTAACCAAGTATCAGAGTGAGGGAACTGGACACTGGTTCTAAGCTAATTACAACAGCCATATATAAGCTGGTAGAGCAACAACACCCCACCCCGCACCCTACCAAGTCTCTTCCCTGCCTCAAGATTTGATTCCTGAGGATTACAGGGGTCTTGTACAACAGCAAAATAGTTTCACTTACCAGAAAAATCTTCATAGCTTGATGTGCAACAAACATGATCCTTGGAGTGCTACATCTTCAAAGGCCCTGAAAGGATCAGTTTGACTGGGGGGCGGGGAAGAAGGCAGGTCAAGGCAGTCCTGAGGGCTGCCCGGACTTGCACTGAGCTATCTGCATACCTTCAGGCTGCCGGAGTACATGACTGCCCTGGCCACATACCCTCAGACTGCTTCTGTGCCAGGGGCTGGTGCCAGGGCTGCAGAAGGTCTTTTGTGACATGAGCATTCTTAGAGGAACAGCGGGTCTGGGGAGCTGGGTCTGGGGAGCTGCATTAGCCACAATGAGTCACAGAACAACTATGAACCAGGCCCACGTACATTGCCCATTCTGATTACCACAGAGCTGGTTTTTTTAACCTAATTCCCTATACTCCCTCAGAGGCTGACTGGGCCTCCCGGCTTGCCTCACGATTCCACGCTGTATGCCTGTGCAGGAAAGGAGAGAATGAGCAAGGCCCCTTTCTCACAACGGCATACTGGAGATGGAACACTGTCAGCCTGTAACTATTACAGCTCAAATGAAAGCAATAGGGACAGGAAGGCTGCACTTAGTGGTCCTATTTAATCTTCCTTCAGATTGGGTTTACCTCAATGCTCAGGATCTTGAGTGGAGTATTTAACAGCTGCCATCACTGCTGGCTCAGCTACTGTCTCAAAAGCTGAACCTTTCAAACGTAACAGGCTCAGCACAGCTCCCCTGTGCTTAAACCCAAGGTACTGACAGCGTCCCCACTATGGGCTACAGTGACACAGGCCTTGGGAGTCACAGCAAAGTCATTCTGTGCAAAGGGATTTCAGGGTGAAGACACAAGACCCAGGCCCCATCCCCACTCAACCTTCTGCCCACTGGTCTCCCCCACTGTCACCCCCATTACCCACAGAGAGATGACAAGTGGTGGCGAGTGGGGGTGCAGTAGCGAGGAGGGACTTGACCAGGCAGCAATGGGCAGTGTAGGCAGGAGGCGGGAGCAGAGAGAGGAAGAGGTGGGACCACCGAGGTCCAGGTGTACAGAGGCAGGGCAGCGGCGGCTGCATCGGGGTGGCTTAGCCTTTCCAGGCCTATTAAACTCAACACCTGTGAAAGCACTGGTAGGAATTAAATGCATATTTTAAATAAAAACAACCGAGGAAAGATTATCCTATGTCTGTGTCCACACACTACGGCCCACCAAGGAGCTGGCCTACAAATACAAAGCTTTTGTGGCAGCTCAGGCTTTCAGAGAACTGTCCTGGATCTAGCTAAGGTACTTCTCAGGCCCCTATCACTACACCCTTCTGAGGCAGAAAAACTTAATTGTACACATTTTATGATCTGTACTGCAGTGAGAGACAATGGCCTATGTTGTTTAAGATGTTTAGGAGCTTCTGTGCTCACTGTTGAAACACTAACTGAATTGGGAGCCTAAATTTCATTTTCAGAAGGGATTTAGGAAGTTAGGAGCCAGAATCCATTGGCAGTTAATGGGATTTTGGCTCTTAAATACCTAACTCCCTTAGGAAAAAGAGATCTGGGCCATGTCTATACTACAGCAGTGGTGTGGCTATGGACACTCCAACCTTGCAAGGAGAATCTGTGCTTGATCTAGATGATCCACCACTCAAACAGAGGGTACTTAGGTCAACAGAAGAATACTTCTATCAATCTAGGGGCATCTATGCTGGGGGGTAGGATGACTTAACTGCATCACATAGGGTGTGAAATTATTCATAGTGAGGTCCATATAATTATTAGGTGTAGACCAGGCCTCAGCCTCTTCAATCAGTTACACATTGCAATGCTGAGTGCAGCCAAGCTTAAAATACCTTTAAAAATCTGGGCCGACGTGAGTTGCCCAAGATCACTCAGGATATTTGTAATATAGTAGGAGATGATGGCAGAACTTCCATCGCTTAGGCTAACAGTTCTAACCCTTGGCCTACACATCTTCTCAAAATCTCACCCTTTCCTTGACAAACCGCTGAGCCATTACATATTGTTTGGAGTTAGAAATGTGTCCCCCACTGTGGATTCCTTTTGTTCCCAAGTGGTCTCTTCATCTGAACCTCCCAGCATCTTTATTTATGATCCTACATGTTGATTTTCTACCCACAGCAAATCATCTATGAGTGGATTTAAAGGACTAAGCTATAAATCCCATCATGGAAATATAAACAAAGAAACAGCGTTGGCTCAGATGAACCATTCAGAGAGACCATTTCTTGCCCGTAATAGTTAATTACATGACAAGTTCAGCTCTTTCTCCTCTTCAAGACCCAAACAATTTTTAATAAACTAGTTAGCTACTCCTAACTCAAGTACAGCTTAATCCAGGGCTCACAAAAGTCAATTAAAAGATTGCCACTGACTTCAGTGGATGTTGGATCAGGCCCGAAGTACCACCACGTGAGTTATGTGCTAACTGTTCACTTAACTATTTACCATTCACGTTATGTGATTGCTCATTTAAGATGCATGGTAGTCCTGTCAATAGTTTAACAGGGGGCTTTTACCAGGGGAGCTCTTGCAGAATGGGAGGGATAAGGAAAAACTAGGGAATTCATTAAGCTGTTTTCCTGCGTAAACAAAAAATGCTTTTTGTAAACATTGCCAAAGAAGCAGGACTCACCATTAGAAAAACAAGCAGATTAAAAAGCACTTGGCTGGAAATGTTTATCCTTCTCTTTCCCCCACACCCTCTGAACATTGGTGCACCAATAGTACCACACTGTATTCAGTGTGTGCAATCTGAACAGCATTGGGGACCTGAGGTTTGAAGACTTCTTTGGGGAAACGTGGAAATATTCTCACCTTGGCCATTTTTAGAAAACAGCTGCATTTGCTGCTTTCTTCGTTCCAAAGGGCAAAGGAGGAGAATTGCTCTTTCAAAGTACTTTGCTGAGCTGTGGATTTAAATGAACTCTGGCAGTTCCTAGTCCCAGAGAACACGTACCTCCACCATGCACATGAAAATCATTCCCTTCGGCTGTGTCTACACTAGCCAGATTTTCCGTGGCTGGAAGTGAGCCAGCCACATGGCCACCGACCCCAGCCCAGACACAAAATTTGGAAGAGTAAAGGGACTTCGAAGTAGCGCAGTCACTGTGAAGTGCCCGCAGCTACACACATGCCAGCACTTCGAATTTTGAAGCTTCAAAGTTGCCATGGGGGAAAATTAGCCTAATGAAGTGCTGCGTATTCACCACAGCACTTCATTAGTAATCTCTCATGGCCCTGATTACCGTGCACCCTTCGAAGTTGAGGGGAAGTGTAGACCCAGCCATATATATTTAGATTATGGATATATTGATATTTAAGGCAAGCAGACCTTTGTTACTACCTCATATTTATAGATTTATAAAGTCACAGTAGTTTTATACAGTATTTCTGTGAGCATATTTCTCTTCTATAAGCTTCCTTCAGACAAAAATATCCTAGCAGCATAATCGGGTCCTGATCTTGATAGAGGGCCCCGGGCACTATGAAAATGCACACATCAACAACCATATTTACATATGAGTACAGTTATCCATACAGACACATGCACTTTAGAAAGATACCAGCTTAGTTAATCTCAGCAGCTGCTTTTCCTTTGAAGCACTGGTTTTGAAGGGACATGGTATCAGTAATCTTGACAAACATTTCAGTTTACCCACTGACATCCAGGGACTGTGCACACAAGTTTGCTTTTACTAACCTCAGAAATACAAGCAGAACAGAATTACAGTAGGTGTATAAACAATGAGGTCACAGGGTTAATGTCTGACTAATACTAATGACTTTTTTTCAGCCACTCACAAAGCAGGATACCACAAAGAATTCACTAACAACAAAGTAAAGATAAATAATGAAATGAGTACAACCAACTCCTTTATACAGTCTCTGTATAAAGTTGTATAAAGTTGCATAAAGGATTTAAATTACAACATAAAAATATCCTAGTTTCACAGTAGATGTGACTTTATTCCTTTCTTCCCTAGTATCTTTGCAATAAGCTGTTTCCACATGCCAATAAATAATGTCAGAGGAACTTACTGGTTCATGTAAATTTGGAAGGAATAGAAATTGTTGCTTAAATAATCACTGTGTGGAGAAAATAAATCTCCCAAACAATCTACAAAACTAAAACTAATCAGAAAAAAAAATCCACACTCTCTACCCCAAGTTATATTACTTCTCTTCAATTAAAAAAACAAAAAGATTTTCCTGAACATCATGACTGCAGTTTTATTTGGACAAGACTTGAGTCAATTGTTTACAGTAATATCTGAAAACCGTGACAAAACTAATCTGGACACTTTGGAACTTTGGATAACTTTCTAAGCAATCTGCAATATAACTATTCCTGGTAATAAAAACTGCCTGGCCAAAAAAAAAAAGAAATAATACTGAAAGGAGTCCTAGAGCTCAGTAAGCAAGTCCAAAATATAGTGTGGATGATTTACAAAAGATTCAAGTGCTGGCACTAAAAAGCTTCATATTTCTTTTCACACATAAATGTAAACCCTTATCAAAAAGTTTATATGCCACATGTGGTGGGAAGGGGTTTCAGTTTCAGTACAGTTTACTTTGGCAGCTCATTTCACTTTGCATCTGTAATTAAATGATGAAGATGAGACAATGTGGCTCTGGAAAGATCATAGGAAACGCCATCTTATCTATTTGCCTTTTATTTACATAGTTCTTCATGTTTTGGCTTCCCTCATGCATTTTTCATTAAAGCAGGAAGGCAAATTTAAAGCACGCCCTTATCCTTTAGTCCACTCAGGAAGTAGTACACAAATCCCAAATTCAGCACTTTCTGCTGCTCCAGCTTACCCCCCAGCCTTTTAATTCTTCTTCCCTACTGTGAGGAATGATCTCCTAGCACCACTATCAGCCAAGAACTGCAATCAAACCTGACAATAACAGGTAAATTTGTTTCCACCCTCCCACCTCTGCAGAATTGGATTTTAATAAGCAACCAAATAGCCTTGAAAATAGTCTCTATTTTAAAGTTACACCAATGTACGTGACAGAGAGGTAGCCGTGTTAGTTTGTATTCTAACAGAACAGCAAAAATGTAGCACTTCCCAATGTCAGTCTGCATTGCAAATGAGATTGATCTGATGAAGTGGGTCTCTCCCATGAAAGCTCATCAACGAATAAATCATTTTGTTAGTCTTTAAAGTGCTACTTTTCTGCTGTTTTGTTTTATCGATGTGTAAGATGAATATGCGCTTTCAAACATCAAAGTACTATGCACTTCTGTAGCCCCTCCTAGTTGAGATTCACACAGTATTTGCACACAGTATGTAACTATCATGCTCCTGAGAGATGCTCTTAACCCACCTTTGCAGACCATGGAGGGAAGTGCCCGAGGTTCCACTGTGAATCAAACAGCCACCCTAGAGATAACACTACTGTCGTGTGCTGAGAATTGGTGAGGCACTTATTTCCTTCCTTTCATCAAAGATTATCAGAGCTACACTAGGCAGTAGCTGGTCCAGAATCCTGCTGTCCTTAAGAACACTCTAGCGGCCTGGGATGTAAGTGCCTAAAATCCATAGGGCTGGGCACAGTACACACTCTGAGCTGGAAGGATAACTGTTAGGCACTGAGAACAACAAGAAGTCCTGTGGCACCTTATAGACTAACAGATGTTTTGGAGCATAACCTTTCGTGGGCAAAGACCCGCTTCCAACTTTCTGCTCACAGGTGAAAACTCATGAGGGACACTAAATTACCATTAAAATACACGTAAAAGTTTCTAATTGGTTCCAAGTGCTCCTAACTTGGAGAAGGAGTAGCAGCAGGTGGCACTGGTTTTGCAAGGTAAGTGAACCTTGGGTTGTGAGGGGTGGGGTTAGAGAGGGTTAAAAGCTGAGGGCAGTTTGGGGCCATGAGTGGGAGGGAGGGTTAAAACCTGGTGGTGGGTGGGGCCGTGGGATAGACGGGGGCGTTAAGGCTGTGGGGGTTGGGTGTGCAGGGACAGTTGGGGGTGGGGTCAGGCTGCAGTGGGTTGGGGCCACGGAGCCGGTAGGGGGGACCAGGCTGTAGCGGGTTGGAGCCGTGGAGAGGAGGGTAAGGCCCATATTAGTGGAGCAAGTTCACTTGTCTAGTGAACAAAGGTAGGTATATGTGTCCCACATTTTACCGAGTACTTGTAAGTAAAGTACTTGTTTAACGAGGGATGAGTGTAGTGTGTCTGGCCAAGTTAAAGTGCTCACTCGCCGGTTTATCTGTGTTCAGGTTTCTAATGTCTAACTTGTGTCCATTCATTCTTTGGCACAGGGACTGTCCAGTCTGTCCAATGTACATAGCAGAGGGGCATTGCTGGCACATGATGGCATATATCAAATTAGTGGAAGTGCAGGAATATGAACCCCTCATCGTATGACCTATGTGATTAGGTGCAGTGATAGTGTCTCTAGTGTAAATATGCAGACAGAGTTGCCGATGGGTTTTGTTGCAAGGAAAGACCCCACGTTTAGTATTCCTTGGTGCGGCATGTGGCTGCTAGTGAGAATTTTCTGGAGGTTGGGGCTGTCTGTAGGAAAGAACAGGCCTGTCACCTAGGAAGGGCCGGTGAAAATTTCCCCAACACTATTCTTACAGCATATCTTTTAGAAAAACATCCAGCCTTGACTGAGAAATTGCCATTGATGGAGAAACCCTCATGACTCTCAATAAACTGCCCCTAAAGCTAATTATTCTAACTTGAAAACTGGCAGAAAATTTCCAAAATTGTAAGTGTGAGTATTGAAGCAGAAGAGACAATGAGCAGCTGCAAAAGCAAAGAGGAAATAGATTCTTCTATGCCCTAAATTGCTGCCCAGTGCCTCAGAATCAACAAGATCCTTTGTAATATCTTAAGTGGGAGGGGGAGTGTCTACCTATAAGACATTGGTTTTTTATAAGTAAACAAAGAAATGTTTTTAAAGAACTAAGTCTTGGTTTCCTACTCTCCTCAAGCCAACCTACAAGTGCATGTGAATGTGTGTTATAGTAGCAGCAGAGCTGCCCTTTCAACTGTGTGTTTCTTGGCCAAAGTGATGTTTTCTCCTAGATTACTCCTCCTGTGCCCTCACTGCTAGAGAGTTATCGTGGGGATTTGGAAATGTTAGTATTTTGCGGCCCAGAAGTTGGAAGCATCTCAGTCACCACAAAATCCAGATTTAATGAGGGGAAACTTCTTCATGAGTTTTATTTTATATATGCTTGTGTGTGTGTATGTATGAGCCTGTTAGCATTAAGCATTGAATAAAGAGGCCATCAGTCAAATAAAACAAGGTCACAGAGATTAATCAAACCCCAGATGACCATAAAATGATCAAACCAGGCTTCGAAGGACAGAGGTGAACTATTTCAGTTTACACTAGCGAAAGTCTGCCTGCGGATCACCACTGGCTACAAGCCCATTTGAGGAGCTAAGAGGAATTACAGGAGCAGAGTTTCCTCACCAGAAACCACCTGCTGCACCAGAAGAGGGCACTGGCTGGAGCACAAGGTTGGCCTGGGTACTGGGACATGTGCATCTCTCAGTCAGCTCTTCCAGCAAGGCTCCAAGTTTCTCTTCCCTGGCAGAACCACAGGAATCAGGCAGGGGTAAAAATCCCTGGGAATAAATCTTTCCTGGAGAGCAGAGGCTCCTGCAGAGCCAGCAGGCTACACCGACAAGAATTTGTCTCACTCCTAATATAAAAAATAATTGCAAAAAAGAAGCAAAAATCAAGTATTTTCTATGGTTTGTTCTCAGGGTCTGTTATACAGGAAGTAGGTCTCTGCTCCACAGGAGCAACGTGGCTTACATTTAGATCCCTGCAGATCTGAGGATATGAGTTTTATATCTGCAGATATCGGCGTCAATGGATGTGGATATCCATGGATCTGGATGCAGATACAAATTTTGTATCTAGAAACCTGCACATTTGCAAATATCCACAGATGTCAACGTGGATATCCATGGGTTATATTTGCTGATGCAGATACAAATTTTTTATTCACACAGGGCTCTGCTTACCTTTGCTCTGGGGCTATGTCTACACTACACGATTAAGTCAAATTTAAAGCAGTTAGCTTGACTTTATAAGGTCGCTGCCATCACTGTAAATATAGTTAAACCAATTTGAGGGAGCACTAAGGTTGATATAATAACGTCATCAAAAGTGACTTGGTGTAGCATCAAGTTCGAATTTCTTTAAATCGACTTTATTAGCCTCCAGAGACGTCCTGTATGCATCCCACTATGCCCTATGGTTGTCTGCTCTGGCCGCTTCCATCTCCAGGGCTGTGTCTACACACAAAAAGCTGTCTTTTGAAACGAAATCAAAAGAATGCAACACTCTTTTGAAACCACTCTTCCCCTCCCGTTTCAGGAAGAGCACCTTCTTTCGAAAGAAAACGTGTAGATGCTCTGCAAAACACGCGCCCTTTTATTTTTTTTCCAAAAGAGCAGTTCTCGTGGTGCCTGATTTTTCAGTCCCTGGCACATTCTTACAAAAGAGCGGGGGCTGTGTGCACACTCTCGTTCAAAAGAGCAGATCCCTCTTTTGTTCTGCTTTTTTGTGTGTGGATGACTCTTTCAAAAGAAGTTCTTTTGGACAAGATCTTCCAGAAGGACTTCTTTCGAAAGATCGCTGTAGTGTAGATGCAGCCCAGGTGCACAGGTATTAGGTAACAGGAAGCCTTTGAATTTGAATTCGGCACCAGGAAGCCTATGGGGTCATGCTTGTGTGAGCATCTGAGAAACTTCTTTATTATCAGTGGGGTGGGCACATCTACCCATTAAAAATAGCCCCAACACAGAGTTCATGGTTCTATCTCTACCTCTGTAAGCTGAGTACTTGGATTTTATTTTCAGTGCTGATGCCAGCCCCTGCCCCACCCCATCATGTGGCAGCTGGGTTGTGGGGGTCATGCTTGTTTGAGAGGCCAAGAAACTTCTTTTCTGCAGTTTACATATGTACAGGGGCAGCCCCCCACACCCTTCCCTCAGGCACCATGCATTCGGGGTCTTTTCTGTGCCCAACCACATCATGTGGCTAGCCCCCGACCCAATAAAAGGATGTGTCTGCTGTGCAGTGCAGACGGCACCATGTCCTGGCTTGCACCTGCTGTCCAGGCCAAACAGCACCATGTCCTGGCTTGTGCATGGTGAGGGCTTCAAAGGCAGGAGAGATTTTTGGGGGCTGACGGTTACTGGGAGAAGGGACCATTTCAACTGGCTCTTCAAACAACAATACCTCTAACCCCATGACAGCCCCCAATGGTATGTGGGGCGGCCAGCACCCACATGGTCAACTGGGGCTGGTCCCCTGCCTAAACAACATACTGAAGGGTCCTTGTCAACTGCCCCTTCAAAGACAATCCCACACACCACAACATCCCTTACAGAATGGGGGGAAGGCAAATATGGCAGTCCCACGCCTGGAGCACTAGTTGGCTTATCAGATGGAAGCCATACCATTCTGCCCAGGTAGGAGTGCTTTCAGGGAGAAGGAAAGTGGGTGGAAAGCCAGTTGAGATGGCACAGATGCCTGGGTGATCCCAGGGTTCAGAGTGATTCATGCATGTGGAAGTTTAGCAAGCTCCATCCCCTGTGTTGGACACGTCTTTATAATGAAGTGGGAAGCCAAAAATCCTGCCTCACAAATTGTCTTTTTTCCTCACCTGTATTATCCTCTTTCTTGAAGCTGTGCTCTGTTCCTGCAATATTTTCAGGGATGATGTTTCTAGATTCAAGATGGGAGAAAGTGTCTGGGGGGCCAGTTGAAATGACACAGACACCTGGGCGATCCCACGGCAGTATGACAGACCCCCTGCCTAGCACACTAAACCTTCTGAAGCCAGCCTATTTGGTTTTCCTTTGCCTCAGATTCCCTACTTCTACTTCTTTCCTCTGAAAAAATGGTCATTTGCTTTCCACAGGAGGGAATGAGGGCAATGCAATGTGGGGAGATTACATCACATGCCCACAATCACTTGTGGGACATTTTTTTCCCATACTTCACCAGCAAAAATACCCAGAATGCTTTGAGGCTGAGGAAACGGTGGGATGGGTTCCCACAATGCACTGCTGCAACAGTTGATGTTTTACAGTTGAGTGTGGCAGCAATAAGTTGACTTTGTGGGGACTTTGTGGGGAGATGAGGATAGTCAAATTCAAATTTATGCAACCCAGCATTATAAAATCAAACGTACATTGTAGTGTAGCCTGTGATAGGCCACTTTAGATCTGAAACTTAGGTACAAAGCACCATAAGGGCACGTCTGTGTTTGGCTATTGTAATCTAAAATGTCTCAGGTTTATTAATGTTGCTACAGTACTGAAGGAAATTGACTGAAATCTCCATCACTGGAAATTTTTAAAAGCAGGTTAGACAAATACTTGTCCGGGAGCCTTGCTCCTGCTGCGAATGCAGGGGGCTGGATTCAATGACCTTTTGAGTTTCCTTCCACTTCTAGTGTTCTACAAATCTATGATTCTATTAAATAAATTCCAACTGCAAAACAATTAAATTATTCTAACATGTACAGTAAACTAGTAAGATTGAAACACAAAATCTGTCATATAGTCTCAGCTTTAGAGCTGACCCAATTTCCCATCCTCCACCAAAGAAAACTAAGTGAAGACATGGAGCTATGTAATAATAGGAGGGAGGGGGTCGTGAACAGTATTTCCAAATTTCCTTTGCTTTTAATTTAAAAAACAATAGTCAAAATTACCTACACTCAAAACCATTTTTTCAGCATGAAACAAAAGAAAAAAAATCATTTTGCATCAATCCAAAATGATTTTTTTTTGGCTCACACAGTGAACCAAAAAGCCCAAACAAGTAAGCAAGCAATTATGCACACAGCATGTACCACAAATATGCAATACATTTTCAAAGTCAACTTGGTTCAGTCACGTTCATGGTCCTTTTATATCCTCTTCACTGGTCCCACATGTTTGTGGAAAGCAGCCCTTAAACTCACACACTCAGCAGTGGTATATGTTGCTTGGGTTGGGCCGCTCCTTGATGCAGCAAGGAGACAGCATTCCCACCATTCCTTGCCAGAGGCAATTCAATAAGAGAGAGAAGAGTCTGACCACATCCTTCACAGTCCTGCCCATGCAGAGCTCTCACTTGATTGTGATGAAAAGACAAAATTCAAACTTTGCACCCAGGCAGTAAGTCTCACAATAGCCTTTTTTTTTTTTTTCAAGGAACAAAGCCTCAGGCCAAGCATATGTGGCCAAGTAAAAGAAACATTTAATATTTTCTAAAATTGTCTATTCCTGAATTTATACCTCTCCCTGACAGTATAAAAGTCTGGTCAATTGTTCCAGCCCTCTTCTTGCCCCATACAGCTCCAGCAGCAGGGCTCAATTTGGCTCAGCTGGTCTGGCTCCCTGGTGAAAGAATCCACAGATTCACTCCAATCAATTACTGTGCCACTAGCTGGCAAACACAGAAATGCACAAGCCAAGCTAAAACTTTCCTTGGTGTGCCTGTACTTACTTACACTGCATGCCTTAGAAGAACATAAATTGGCCTTTAAAATTCAAGACACAGTCCTGTTGCTTAGCTCCGAAATAAAATGCCTAAAGTTGGTGGATGAATTAAAGCATATTTGCCATGTTAATATTCACACAGTATAGACTGTGCCTAGCCATATCCATATGGGCAAGATAGTACATAACAGCTCTTACTCTTCCTTGCTTCTGATTTTCTCCTAACCACCAGAAAAGGCTGTAATGGGGAGGCAGAGGAGCCCTCTCATGATCCCTAGGTGCCAGAATGGTAGCTTAGACAGTCCTGATGTCACAAGAACTTTCAACAGGTAACCACATATATCAGCCCAGGTCAGGGTCCACCTCTTATCCCCTATTGAGATGTGATAAACAAAGTTCTGGTGTGACTAACAACCTGGCCCACTATATCTCTAGTTGCCTTTACCTGCCTCATTACATTCCAGGTCATTTTCAAGTTTCAGTGTCCCAGGATTCTCAGTTTTGTGTGGAGAGCTTGGAACGAAAAAACCCACAGGTAAATCTGATTTGATGAGAATTCAACACAATGTGAGCTGCAGAAGAAAGTATAATTTATTTGCTACAAAGAGTTAAACATTGCTGATAATGCAACACTTTGAAAATGTTCCCAAACAATATATGCTACATTTGAATGAGACTCTGAAATCTTATAGCTAAAATCATTAACTTGTCATAAAACAGAGTGGTAAAAGTTCAAGTTTCCAAATTGCCTACATATATAGGCATGGATATTGGGAGGCATCAGAAAAAAGACCTCTCACTTGCACAAAATCTTCCAAAATGGGCTCTCAAAGCTTTTTGCATACACTAATTAAGTCTCAAATTCCTCTGTGACATAGACATTATCCCCATTTTACAGGTGGTGACATGGAAGAACAAAGAGGTAAAGGCCCAGAGCCTCAAAGCTATTTAGATGCATAATATCCTTTGAAATCTATTGGCGTTTAAGTGATTGGCCTGTCTTTGGCAGAGCAGGGTACAGAGTTCTGATGAGACTCACCAGCTTTACATATTAACTGCTTTGCCATCTTTCCTCTCTCACCAGAGTTCCTCAACCCCTTTACCCGAGATGTTTACAAACAAATGACAGTTTTCTCCTTTTAAATGAGCTCAGATTTTAGTAGCTCAGGAGCGCTCCAGAAATGGCTCATACCTTATCATTGTTTTTACAGATGCATAAGCATATAATTTACTTTACAAACATCATGATAGCACAATACTATCTTAATCAAGCTCCAGTGAGAAGTAGCTATATTGCCAACTTAATGCATTACTTAAAAAACAGCAGCCAGCTTGGATCTTGGCTCCTATATCTTAGCATGAGGTTACTATATGTGACCATATGCTCTGCCAAACACTGTACTTCAGTGTTGTTCATAAAACTTAATTTGAAATGCGTGTAGGATGGCATGGGCTTTTTGTAAAAGGAAGTTATTATCTGTGATAAAAGCAGTTGTTGACATTAGCAATACAGACTTGAAGATCCAGACAGGAAATTTAATAAAAAGAAAACAAATGTAGAAGGGGAAAAGGGAGGTTAACAATAAGGCAAAGCAAAGCCAGATGTAGCAGTAAATATCTGCCCACAGGCAAAACCTGGGCGACTACCTTTCAGACTGGCAATGTAACTAGTTTGCTTATCACATTGGACATGGAAGATTGTCAGTCAAAGAAGGAGGGAGCACGCACTTCAACAGAGGCAATGCAAGGTTCATTGCATGTTTTGTGCTGGTTGTGTCATGTCAACTCAGAAGACGGAAGGGCCCTTCAAAGGTGTAGCAGGCACATTTTTCAGCTTGTAGGACAGGAATCGTTTAATCCCTCCCCCACAATTTACATGACTTACACACCTCTCCCTTTCCAAAGGGCCTTAAAACCCAAAGTTTGTAAAGACAGTCCTACTACGCACTTGTTCATTGAAATAGTTTTAACTCTATAGTCTCCAGTGCAAAATAAAATATACCTCTCCAGCATAAGAATAGCACCTAAGCATACTTCATTTGACTCAAATAAACACAGTTAGATGTAAAAGGTTCTAAATAATACCAAAATATATACTCAAAAGACTTCCTTACCTAGAAAAAAATTAATACTGGAAACAATATGCTCTGGGCATTGAAAGTGAATTACTCCCTAGTTCTTAGAGAGACGTGCACTAAGGAGTCCTCAGCAGCACACCAATCTCAGCCTTCCCCCCAGCAGCAGTATCCGCTGTGCATTTTTGCCCACCATTGGAGACATGCAGGGGCCCTGTTTTGGGGGAAGGGGCCAGAGCTGCTGAGAAGAAGATTGGAGCTGAAGCTGCCTGATGCCCAGATAAGGCCACTCACTTACAGAGCAGATGTGTGCCCTACCCACCCACCAGGTGATTGGCTATTCCGGGGCGTTCTCTCTGTCTGTCTCTCTCTCTCTGGTTTTATGTTGCAAATAATTATGAAATATCTTGTTTTCATTCTGCATTGGAATGAAAACAAATGTCAAACCCTTCAAATTTTTCACAGAACCAAATTCATGTTTTCTGGTCAGACTTCATCCTAATCGAACATGTTTGGCTTCCTTGGGCATTTATTTTACTATAGGATCTGGAAATACTAATGGTAACCCTATTACAGTCTAAAATAATTATGCACAAAAGGAAAATCCGCAGCAGTGCTGCATCAGACATCCACTTGTAAGAAGATGCCATGTGAACCAGCAAATTGTGGGAACTGCTGCTCCAGGGTACAGGTTAGAAGGTCTGGAAGCTACCAGAAGTCCTGCGACTGAAGGAGCAGTGGAAATTACTACACCACACCTAGGAGGAACAGTCTGTTGCACTACGAGCACCACAGTGGCTAGGTGGGAAATGCAGAGCATGGATGGAAGTTGAGATGACAGAACACTCATATTTCCAGTTCAGATTCTATCCATACCATATGCACAAATGCTGGTTGGCTCCCTGTACAGGGTGGCTTAGACTATGTCTGCACTTCACAGCTACAGCTGTCACATGTAGACCTGAGGTCTGCAAACATTTTAAATTGTGCTCCGCCTTAACCTGAATGTAATCTACACATCCCTCCTTCTCACCACCACCACCGCACGCGCACACGCGTGCATACACACACACACACACACCAGGAACCAAGAGCTGAGGCCCAAAGTAAGGCCTTGGTCAGGACTGGGTTCGGAAGAGCAGCTGCGGCAGCTTGGGCCAAGTCACAAACACAGCTGGGGCCCTGGTTGGGCGCAGGAGTGGAGTCTCAGGTGGAGGCAAGTCTGAAACAGCGCTGGGGGGAAAGTGGGACTGGGTGGGGCTCCCTCACTGCCCCACGCCATGAGACCCCAAACATTCTTCTGTGCCCCCCATAGGAAGGAGCATCCACAGCTTAGGGGACACTGTTATCACGTTTTACTGCAGTAACAGTAGGGATTCTCTCACCAATGCAAGAATTACTCCTCCCTGCAAAAGGGCTGCTAAGGGGACAGAATCAGCCTGAGCTGGGCCTAAACATTTCATTAAATAGAAATTAAGGTTTTGTGGGGTTTCAGCAGCTTTTGCTTCTATTCAGCTCTGACTATAGTTTGTTTAATAATCCTCCGTGTGATGAGAGGGGAAGTGATCATGTATTAACAGCTTCTTCACTAATGTTCAAAGGTCCTGATCCAGATTTCACAGAATTTCCATGAAAACCTTCCCTTTGATTCCAGGGGGTTTTGATAAGGTCCTAAGTCCGCTTAGTATGCTACATTTTTTATTACTGTATGGGACAAATTCTGCTTTTGGAGGAGATTTCTGTTGAGTCGTGCTTATGTGTCAGAGGGTAGAATTTCTCTTTCTTCTAACTCAGCTTTAGGCTTACATGCAATGGTGCTCAGCAGATAAAATATTATCCCTTCATTAAGTTAGTGGCAGACCTGTACCTTTTTAAAGAACTTGTGCCTACCTTTTTTTCCATTTGAAAAATTTCAGCTTGGCACTGGTTTTGAATTGTGCCTGTAGGGACTGTCTCAGGCTCTGCGTTTGTACAAATCTTTGCAGACAGGTACCTGAACTTAGGTAGGGCCTTTTGGTTCTGCCATAATGCAATACTTAAAGCTAATCATACTTGCACTCAATGAGGAATTATATAGAAAGATACAGCCAAAAAAGAACCTACTGCAGAAGGTTATACAATGTAGGTTACAGCTGTTAGGGCATATTTGCAGAATGACAGATGAACAAAAAAACAAGACCCTGGTATTTGGTATAATGGATGGTTCAAATAGGAGAGGCAGACCCCACAGAGAATGGGTAAATGATATAGTAGATTGGTGCAGAGCTAGTCTACAGAAACTAAGCCCCTCCACACTGAACAGGAAAATATAGAAGGCAATAGTGAGAGAAGTATCAGACACCAATGGGCGCTGAGCCCAGGGTTGTTGATGATGATGATGATGGCGATGATGAGGATCCTTGCACTGAAAATAGCACATCTTTGAGAATTAATGTGTCATCAGGGCTTTCATGAAGACTTTCATTTTGTCCTTTCTAATTTTGTTGTTTTCTAGAAAGGAAAATCATTTTAACAGAGAATACATTGTTGCTCTTTGTCTGTAGACAGACGAAACAAGGAGAAAAATGTCTTTATTTCAAATCCTGTTGTCAGTTACAATCCAGCTTTGCACCAGTATCCATTGCTGGGGCCTTGTCTGGTCTATATCTAGTTTATTGATATATCTATATGAGCAAACCCTGATAATGAAGATGCAATTAATACCAGCAAAAGAGGTGTTTGCTTTCATAGCTCCTACTAGTTCTTCAATAAAATAAAATAAAATGAAATAAAATATACCAACAAAAAGGATTTTTTGTTGCAGTTATAACTACTACTACCATGGGGCTTTTGCCACCATAGCTATGTGTCACTTGGGGTGTTTTTTTCACACTTCTAATGGACATGCCTATGTTAGCGAAACTTTTAAGAGTAGACCTGACCTGACTAGGTCAATGGGGTTATACCAACAAACACCTCGTATTCCTGACCAGCACTCCTGTTCAGTGAATAATAAAATTTACATTTTCAAAGTAATTTAGTAATTGTCTAATTACTTCTCTCACTATCTTTCTGAGAGAGGTAGGAAAGAAACAGAACCCAATACTATTTCCATTGAAGTCAACTGTTATCTCCCACTGGGAGTTGCAAGGAACCCTAGGTGACTTCTCAGTGCCACTGAAGTTGGTTAAAGAATCTAGAAGTTCATTATTCTCATTCCTGAAATCAGAACACATCCCTCTTAAAAAATAACATCCCACTATGAATACCCCAGACTATAACCTCACTCGCAAAGGCACCATCCTTTTTTCCCTTTTCCCTATTGCTGAGAGCATCAGCCAGCTTGTATATAATCAGGAACTGCTTAAGAATCCTTCGGGACTGAAACCATTAAATATATTCAATTCAACCTCACCACATGCCATGGGGGATATTAAAAATTTCAGATAACTATGATTTCAGATAATCAAGGGAATTTTAAATGAAACTAAAGTCGGGAACATAACCCTGTTTTGCATAATAGGAAATTTTGGATAATCTAGTTTGTGTTCTAGGACTTTTCAGCATTAGAAAACCACCAACAGTGTATTGCCAGCAACAGACACGATGATACACAGCACAATCTGGCTTGCATTACTCTCCCCTAACTTTGCACATATTTGTGTGTGGTATTGCAGTTATATCAATATGTAGCAACAACCTGCTGAGCGCCACAAGGTTCTAAGTTACTTTATTATTGTTCTTGTGTAGTGGTTTTGTTAGTTAGCTGCCATTGCAGAGTGAGAGAACTTTTCATGTCAGTTTTTAGAGCAAACATTTTTGCTTTATATTTTAGTTTTTTTATGACAAGCATGTTAAAAGTGCATAGTGCAGGGAGAAGGAGGTGATATTTCACATCCAAAGTTTCCATCTTCACTAATTTATAAAAAGGTGACCTGCTTTTTTCCAGCAAGTTATCTACCATGTTTCTTTCATTATTGGAAAAGCAAGTTAGCTGATGTGTGTTTGTCTACCAAAAGCCTGAAGCAGAAACAGTCTCAGAAGAAAGCTAAACTTCAACCTTTAAGAACAGGGATGTATAGAATGAATATTGACCATAGATGCAGTGCTGCCCAGAGGACACAGCAAAGACAGAGACCTAGAAGACTTAGATTCTATTTCCATCTTGATCAAGGTCCTGCTGGGTGACATTGGACAAGTCACTTCCCATCCTGTACCTCTGTTTCCACATCTGCAAAATGGGGATAATGGCTTCATGTGTAAAGTGCTTTGAGATCTACTGATGGGAAGTGCCAGGAATCATTACTAACAAGTAACCAATGCATCGCTTAAAGTTATTATGCACCTTTTCAAAAATCAGTAAGCCAAAGTTACAATAAGATATTAATATACAATATCTTATATTACTTGTTCAGGATTAGGGTGATACTCAAAGAATCTGAATAAAAATTTTGGGCTGGCCAGGACAAAAGCTCTCTTCTACCAAGTATACTAGAAGGGTAATAAAATTTGAAAATACCTGCCCTATTTTTGGCGCTCATCTTATGTGCCTACTGACACTGAAAGCTCCTCCATTAAAAGAACAGTCCATAGTTTACTATGCATCTCACTTATTCCAGTAATGTGCAATACAGACTCTAGATGCTAATAGCAAAATTCATTATATTTTCTGTTTAAAAATGTATGTCCATATTATTCATAGATAACCAAGACCTTTTAAAATCTATTATGTACCTAAGTTATTTTTAATTAACAAACTGAAAAAAAAAAAGAATAAGAGACCAAAAAAAAATATATAGCAAGAAATCAATAGAAATCAATCCCTGTCTATATGACAGTATCCTGATGGTGGTCTTTCATCTTTGAGCTGAATTGAAGTATAAAGTTTTTATAATAATTTCTCAGCAGATAAATGTGGAAATTCATATCCAAGTGGCAGTAGTAAAAATTAGCTAGATGAATAACATGTAATGTTCTTATCTAGTTTGAGAGGAACCTATGTGTTAGGAAGTACAGAGACAAGGTAGGGAACATTGAACAGCAGCACTGGACTGATTGCCAGAGGCAGAAGTCTTCTATAGCAATTATGTTGATTAGTTTAGTATTTATTTGTCAGATAAGCAGGCCTGCCGGAGGAGGAGGAGAGGATGGAAAGCCAAAGCTGGAAGTTGCTCTGAGGCCCAGTGATTCTAAAGGCCCAGGGCTCTGGCCACCACTGATGTCACAACAGCAGCAACAGCAGCTGGAGGTCCAGGCCTTTTAGAATCACTTCCAGTGCTCCAGAGCCCTGTGCGGAGTGCTCTAGTTGGGTCTGAGAGCCAACGGGAAAATGTCACACACTCCGGGCAACGCTGTGGGTTGGCTGCCCCAACCCCAGTTCTTACACCTGAGGCTCCACCCCTTCTGAGACCACCAGCCTCCTCCCCCCAGATTGCCTTGAGGCCTGACAATCCTGTCAGCTACCATGCCAACAAGATATTAACAGGCATAAAGGTGGGGGCAGGGGAGAGACAAAAATATGAAGTAAAATGGCATATGCAGCATGTTCGCTTTTGGTGTTACGTACAAATGTTAAATAATGAGGATCAGAATAGGGAAAGAGCAGAAATTTAAGGAAAATGCACATGGAAGTGGCATTAACTCCAATAAATCAGCATTCCTAGCACAAATATTTCAAGGGAGTAGCTGGGAGCCATGTGGTTTACACAATCTAACAGTGGAGAGGTGCAACAATTAGTTTCCATCCTGTTTATCCCCACATTTAGAATTGTGTTGAGTGTATGCAAGAAAGGAGAAGTGATTTGTCCTAGGTCACCCAATTGGTTCTAATCGTCCAAAAGGATTACAACCTTTCTAACTTCCAGTCCTTTCAGCTGGCAGTGATACTGTGCTTCAGGAGCGATAGTCAAAATGTATGAGCACAGTGAATGTGGCTAGAAAGTAATGTGGGAAGAAGTTTGGGGTTCTGTTCCTTATTATAGACTGTGTCTACACTACAAGATGAGTTTGAATTTAAGGCGGTTAGCTCGATATTACCACATGACTGTCTTCACTGTAAATACCATTAGCTCAATTTAGGGAGCACTAATATTGATATAATATCATCAGTACCTGCTGGGTGTAGTGTCAAGCTCGAATTCAAAAGTTCGATTAAAAGGCCAGTGCAGAAATGCAACATGTTAAAATCAAATTTAGCCTCCAAAGGTGTCCCATATGTAATCCACAATGCCCCTCAGTGATCCGCTCTGACTGCTGCTGTCCAGGTGTGCATGAATTAGGTAACAAGAAGACCATGAATTTCAGCTCGTGACCAGGAAACCGGTAGCTGTGGGGTCGTGTTTGTAGAAGAGCCTGAAAAATGTCTTTCTTTCTTTGCTATTAATGCTGTGAGCACATCTGCCCATTACAAATAGCCCCAGCATGGAGTCTGTGGTTCTGTCTCTACATTTGGTATTTTCTTCTGTGCTGCCTGGCGCCAACCATTGCCCTGCTGCACTAACTAGCAGCCAGGCTGTTGTGGGGGTCGTGCTTGCATAAGAGGCCAAGAAACTTCTTCCCAGCAGTTTACATTTGTGCGCAAACATCCCTCCTTCCCCCACAGGCACCACACAGTCAGAGTCTTTCCTGAGCTCAGCCACATCACATGGGTAGCCCCTTATCCAATAAAAAGACATGCCTGCTATTCGGTGCTGACTATGCTGCCAGGCAGCACCATGTCCTGGCTTGCACACAGTTAGGGCTCCAAGGGTGGGAAAGATTTTCAGGGGCTTGTTGCCACTGGGGGAGGAAGACTCCCCCAGTGGCTAAGATATTAAGGTGAGACTACTTCAACTGGTCCCCCACCAAAAATATTTTCAGGGCCTTTCTGCCACCAGATGGAAGTCTCCCTTGGCAGCTAAGATACTCTGGTGGACTAATTCAACTGGCCCCCTCACTGACCACCCCGCCATGTCCCTAGCAACGGAGTCATGGAGCTTGCTGCTACTGGGGGGGTTGTCTACCCCGGTGGCTAAGATATTCGGGGGGAACTACTTGAACTATTTCAACATTTCAACCAGCTCTGCAGTCCTCCACACCAAAAATATTTTTTGGGGTTGCTGCCATTGCAGATACCTGCTGCTTTGATATTTCTGCTACAATAAGTTTTTCTGAACATTTCCTATCTGTCTTCATGCTTTGACCTCCAAAAGACACAAGGTGGAAGTCCAACTGAGATTCCTGTTTCCATTATGAGTTCAGTGTCTGAGATTTCACTGCCATCCCCTCATTGGCAATGTCCATGTAGTGAAGAGGGAAGACAAAAATCTTTTTTCTCGACTTTTGTGTCCTCTTTCTTTGAATTTTTCACCCCTTCACCCAGGGAAGAGCAGGTGGAGTGTCAATTGAGAATACAGTCTGTCCTTGTGTTATTTTCAGGGATTGGATGCAATCACAGTAGTGGGGACAGTGAGTGAATGGCCAGTTGAGAACAGCCTGTGCACAGAAACCTTACAGAGCACTGGAAAGCCCCAGACCCTCCCTGCAGCAACTCTCTTTTTTCAAAAACTCTCCTATCATCTCTTTCTTCTAGCATTTGAGGGTCCCTGTGTTACTTTCAGGGATCAGATGCAATCGCGGGAAGGAGGACAGTCAGTGAATGGCTAGTTGAGAATTCAGTTACAGAAGAGATTTCTGTTAAATTTTTTGCCACCTCTGTGGATGCACTATTTTTCCTTCCTTCTTTTCCTTACTGTGATGGGAAAAATGGGCATTTGCTAAGCATGGGAGGGAAATGAGGACAATGCAATGTGGGAAGATGTCAAAGACCAGCAAGCATACCCAGAATGCTATGGGGATGAGGGAACTGTGGGATAGGTTCCCACAATGCACAACTGCAACAGTTGAAGTGTGCCAGTTGAGTGTGGCAGAAATGTCAACTTTGTGAGGAGCACATGAGGAGGTGACAAGAGTCAAAATCAAATTTATAAATCCCAGAATTACAAAATTGATATTAATAAATTTGATTTTCTCTTGTAGTGTAGACACAGCCATAGAGTGTTAAGGAATCTGGCTTGTCTCTAGACCTTAAGGTTTTGTTTAGAGACTAGATTTATCCTTCCACACTGGGCAAAAATCAGAGAGCAAGAGCGGTAGTCAGTCATTTCCCATACATCAGTAGAAGCAGGATTTAGCTCCTGTAGCTTGTGCATTTGGTATATATTTTAGGTAAATCTCCCTCAAAGTATCAAAGTTGGCTACTGTAAATATTTATTGATGAAGAAAGTCCTTGCTTGTTTCTGGTACATTTTCTTAGGATTCTGAAAATTCATGAAACAGGGGAAACAACTACCAAAACAGCCCACGTTGTGGAAAATAAACTTGCTCCGTTTTGGATAGACGTGTTTACTGCACAAACCTATAGTGACTCAGATGTGAAATACGGTTCAGGTTTAGTATGTTTTGTTTAGTTTTTTAGCTCAGCTTTGGAAATCACAGGCCACACGTCAGGCTGACTTATATCCTGTCAAAAGGATTCATAGGAAGCACACTCAGACCTTTATCCACTGAATGCTAATTCCTGCACGAGTGGTCCTGCATTTGCTGTGCCTACTTGTGTATTTTATCATTTTTTAGGATCATGGTGTAAGGCACAGCATGGATTAGGGTCTCTTGTTTTATTTGGGATTGGGATTGTCACATGATTTTGACACAGAATTGTACAATTTAAAGAATCACCATCCAATGCATGCAGCATTTTTCAATGCACAGTAATACTATTTAAGAAACCCCTAGGAAATTGTCACTCTCCCATCACTGCCTTTCCTCTCATTGACGCTTACCATAAAAAGACTCTAGCTCCCTTCTAATTAGCTTGTTTCTTCCACAGAACTCTTTTCTGTTATGTCACATTTCCAACTGTGCCAACACAATTGCTTCTATGATAAAGGCTTATGTTGTCGTGATAGCAGATTTTGGCATTAGATACTGAACCAAGTTAACTTTGAAGTAAGGGAAATGCATGTAGACTCTCTGCTGGCTACTTCAAAGTAGTGCCTAACCAACTTCAAAGTTAGTTCCTCGTGTAGACGCACCCTAGTTCTTCACTCACCACAGTCTTCCAACTTAGATAGGATCTGAATTTCTAATTTAAAAGTTTTCCAAGTGTGGAGTAGCTCTTGAAAGCAGGTAGTGTCTGGTGATTCACTGTAGGGGTAATATAGGGAGCTGTATTTTTAAAATTGTAAATATCCTATACAAGAGTGCAGCTAAACTTCGCACTTTGCAGGCACGCAGGATGCAGTAATTCTTAAACTGTGAAAGTGGGACACAGGTGAGACTTCACCTTCAAATTGGGAGGCTATATCTAGCAGTCCCTCACAAGACTCCTGTATTATTCAATACTTTCATTAATGATTTGGAAAATGGAGAATATGGAATATACTTCCATAATTTGCCAAGGACACCAAACTGGGGAGCAGGAGAGGGGGGTTGCAAGTACTATGAATCAAAGGATTAAAATTCAAAATGACTTTGACAAGTTAGAGAACTGGTCTGAAATCGATGGGATGAAAGTCAGTTTAACACAAGTACAAACTACTTATGCTTAGCAAACCAACAACAAATCAAATGAACAACCAACAAGTGGGGAAAACCAGATAGGTGGTAGGACCACTGAAAAGGAACTGTGGAGTATAGTGGGTCACAAAATTAATGCAGATCAACAATGTGGTCCAGTGTGAAACAGGTTAATATCATTCTGTGATGTATTGACAGGAGCGCTGTATGTAAGACGCATGAGGTAGCTGTCTCATTTTACTCGACACTGGGAAGGCCTCAGCTGGAGATCTGTGGACAGTTCTGGGCAGTGGGCTTTTAGAAAAGATTGGTTTAAATGAGAGAGTCCAGAGAAGAGCAACAAAAATGATAAAAACATGAACTATGAGGAAACTTAAGAAGAATTGGGATGTTTAGTCCTGGGGGAAAAAAAAACAAAATATGTCCAAGTGGGGATTTGCTGACACACCTCAATATGTTTAGGGCTGTAATAGAATGGATTTCAGTCAATTGTTCCCCGTAACAACTGGTGGGAGGAGAGACAGTATATAACTGTTGTGGGGGGCATGGGGCACAGTTTAAAGTTTCTGGTGGCATGCAGTGAGGTTCAGAGCAGAGCATATAAATCCTGCCAGAAATTAGGGGTGGGGAGGAAGCACTTGACCCCCTGTGCCCATCCATGCACCACCTCAAACTATCAAGTAAGCTCCGCAACAGGCTTACAAGGGAGGTTGTGGAGTCCAGTGGTGGTTTTTAAGAATCTATTGGGCAAATATCAGTCAGGGATGTTGGGGCTGGATTGATGGCCCTGAAGTCCCTCCAGCCCTACATTTCTATGATTCTTCCAAGGGACAGTTGAAAAAGCCCAAGGAAGAAAAGGAGTAGAAAGAATAAGACTTGCTTTCAGTGTTACTAGGACTAAACCAGTAGCATTCACTTAGTCCAAAATGAACTTAAATATTATACACACATCACCACCAAGAACACACAGTTGCCTATTTGCTGAGCTCCATGTAAAAATGCCTCAGCCAAAAAAGAAAAATTAACAGGCTGCCTTGTGCATGAGTTTAAAATACACTTCCACTATTTCAAATACAATTTTTCAAGGAAGAACTTATGGCTGATCTTTCCTTCTCACTCCAACCCTACATCCCATATTTAAAAGCATTCTAAGACTGAAAGGCCAGTGTATTGTCGGCTCTTGAGCCTGTTACAAAGGAAGGGATCTCAACAAAGGCTCATAGACAAAGAAAAAGGTTGAGAGGGACTAAAAATAAGTCTTTGAGCTGAGTCAAAGAAAAATGTCTATTATAAATGTGTAAACTGCAATCAAAAATCTCATTGGTTTATTAAATTAGCTAAATTAAATGGATTTGTGCCCAGTGATAATGGTTTATAACTATGGCTAAAATGTTAAGAGCAATTTGTGATTTATGGTGCCTCCATCTTTAATGGCCTATCATAAGACATTTTAAAGAGTCCTACTTTCAGACAACAAGTGCTTTGCCCTTCTGACAAATCAAATCCTTTCTTGGTCTTTCAAAATGGGCACCGATTTCATCCTACCCAAAATCACTGATCAGTTTTGAAAATCTCAACTTTCAGTCTTTTGGGAAATTAAAGCTAAAGCAGCAGCAAGCAATCAGGCATATCCTTTCACCATTCACAGTATAGTCCACAAATTAACTTCTGTCCATATCAGCTGGAGGTAATTGGAGCAAGCATAGTCAGGCTTTTGGCTGACTTTCCACAAAAAGTTCATCTCTTACACAAACATTCTGGACATCTCATTTACAGAAGTACAAATTCCACAAAGAAACAAATGTTGCATCTTAAAGGACCAAAATGAAGAAAATAGAACTTGTTAGTCAGAGTGACAATTTATCATCTTCTCACAAGTTGCTAAGAATATTTTAATTCAAAGGAAAAGCGCCGTCTCCCTCAGATTGCTGTCTCCTTGATAATCTTGAATGGGAATTAAAAACTGCCTCTCAAATGCTCCCATGCTTTCAATCCAAGCAATAGTTTTGGCAGCTGTAAACCCAGAGTGGGTCCATTTAAGATGATCAGAGGAAACAGGCTGACAGTGAGCTGATTAGAAAGCTCTTAGAGCCCCCTCCCATGAAGAGGGAAAGGAGTATAACTTGCTTCATGTGCTGTCAGAGTGATACCCAGGAGCACTGTTAGTTTGACTGGATATCCTTGGTGAGCTCCTGTGTATATACACTTTTTTTTTTTTAAAAAAAAAGGCCATTTAAAAAACACAAACAAAACACACACGCCAACCAGCCCCTTGTCAGGCTTCCTGTTCCTGTCAGCTTTTTTGCTTTGAGGGAATGTTTGAAGATAACAAGGGAGGAAATAATGAAACAATGTGGTAAAGAAAGTCTAGCTGTATTTGAAGAGATGACTGCAAGCTGTTTCCTGGCCTCAGCCTTATCTAGGGACTTCCAGAAAATAACCCTGGCTCAGCATTCTATAAATAACTCATTAGGATCAGAATAAAGAATTCAATTTTTTTTCATTCAAGTGCTGGGAAATGGAGCAAACGTTCCACATGGATGAAGTCTAGCTTTATTTCCAGTCGCAGGCATGGGATGGCAGAAAGGCATTCTGGACAGGAAACAAGCAGCCCTGTAGTACCTTAAACACTAACAAATTCATTGATTAGGTAACAGGCGTTCCTGGGTAAGACCCACTTCAAAGCTCATTACCTAATCAATACATTTGTCCCCCTTTAAGCTGCTACAAGACTGCTTGTTTTTTGTGAACCTACAGACTAACACAGCTAACTCTCTGAGACCATTCTGTATGGCGTCCTTTAGAATATTTTCACTGGGAGTGAGTTAAGCAGCATTTAAGCACATTTTAATGTACTGCATATGGAAATACAGGTTTTGGGCGAGAAGGCAGCATGAGACAACAGGAGTCCAAGAGCCTGGTGGAGAATTTGGACTGTACAAAGCAATAGGCATTAAAACAAATTCAGCAGCAAAATAAAAATAAATAGATGAGTAAGCTACTTTGCCCCAGCCTGAGTGCCTGTCACCAATAGAAAAGGTTTGAGCCCAGCATTTTCTTTCTAAAATTGCAGAAGACAGCTGACCGTAGCTCATAGGGAAGATTAGAAGACAGAGGGGGAAGGCTCAGATCTGACGAGAAACAAAAAGGTACTCCATAGATTTTTAAGGCCAGAAGGTGCCATGATGGTCATCAGGTCTGACTTCCCGCATAACACAGGCCAAACATTTGTGCATCAACTTCTGTTTGAGTTAAAGCATCTCTTTGCTGGGCTACTGCCCAGCTGTCCTGTTACATACAGTAGTTTAGATTCAGGCCCTGGAGCTGACAAGAAACTTCATACATCACCATAGTTTGAACAAATATTGCTCTACAGGCTATAATCAGGAGTGACTGTAGAGTTGCTATGGACATGAGTACAAGTCCTCCACTATAGAAGTTTCCCTTTCATTCATGAATCTGCTGAATGGCTTATTTCAGAATTACAATTCCCCACTATTTTTGTTGGTTCCGTGTTTTTATTAAACTTTTTTACAACTTCCCATAAGTACAACCATAGATCATAGTGAAACTTGGGCAAAAGTCCACTCTTCTCAGTCATCTGCCTGCCTTAAAAGACTACCCCAATGGTATTCTCAAATATGATGGGTATAATTCGGTTCCACTGCATTTAGATAATCACTTTGTGCAGCAGTAGGTTTATGCTGGCGCCTTGAATGGTCACTTACGGCAGCGTGCACTGCAATTCATTGTTGATGCTTTTATAAAGGTAAATAAATACACCAGTTCAGAAACCTTTCACAAGCATAAAAAAGTCCAGCTAAACGCAACTCATCTCATCCTTACAAGGGTGTCTGCCACCTCAGCTAGCTAATGCTCATAAAGTCTTTGGTTGAGTTTGCTGGGGTCTGAGAGGTATTTGGGAGAATTATGGGTGGAACAGTGTATATGGTAGCCAAACTAGGAGCAGTCCTAATTTAAGGCTCCATTTGTAACCATTAAGCTTAGCCTGAAGCATATACAGAGACAGTATTACATAAACAAATAGAGATCATACCTGTCCCAATTTAGCCATCTCGGATCATGTGGCTAGGGTAGACAAATTATCCATTAGCTGGTATTCTTGAGACGTCATGAATTGGATATTGCATTACTTTTTCTGTAGTCTTTGTTTTAAACAGGGGCCCAGTGAGCAAGAATACCACTACCAGGGGGTTGCCTTCAAGTTCCTAGATTCCGAGGAACATTTCTTCACTTTTTTTGGAAGTCATTCTTTCTACAGTTGTATACACGATTTTAAATAGGATACTGCAGCTGCACTTTTAAGAGGCCACATTAGATAAGACTTACCCATTTATATATCCAGGATAAATTAGACAAACAGAGAAAAAGGAAGGTTAGGTGGTAAAGATACTGGGCTCTGGAAAATGTGTTCAGCTCCTCTACAGACTTCCTGTGAAACCTTGGGCAAGACACTTAGTTTCTTTGTGCCATTGCTTGTAATATCAATATAGTAATAGTTCTGTATCACACAGCATTGACTGAAGTTCTTAGATATTACAGTGAAGTGGGACATTAAATACAAGGAGAAAGAGGGCTGAACAGGCCGTTCTTCCCAATTCAAAACATCACAACTGTGCCTGATTAAAAAGGCTTTTTTTTTTTCTAGTTTGACTGGTTTTACAAATATCTCAGCTCTTTGGGTAAATTGTTCTTTGCTTACTTTCTCATATACGTTAAATGTTATGTATCATGTAGTAAGCCCTACACAGGCTGACTCTTCTAGTCTAGCACTCTCAGGTCCTTACCAGTGCCGAATCAGGGAACTTGATGAACCATAGGATGTCAGTATGGTCTGACAGCATTACCAACACTTCCACTGCTTAGTAGGCTCTTAGAAGATATTTAGGACAAATGAGAGCTAAATAATAGCACAGAACACTGAGAGCCAGGGCTGGTGGCTGTAAACAAATATTATGGGTGTGTGGGAAAGTTGGCCATACCCATGATATGTTGACAGCTGGCTAATTAAAAGCATCCTGGACCACAGATGTTGCTGGACCAGAAAGTGCTGAATTAGAGGAGGTCAGCTTGTAGTCAGAGGTGACATCTTCACTGTTTTATTAGCCAGTCTCTCTGAAAATCACATCCATAGTTCAGAGTCACCATGCTCCACCATGTGACCAATAATGTATCTCCAAGGAGTGTGTAGATATAGTGTATGTCTGCACAGCACTAGCTGTGTGTGGGTGAGTCTTTGAGTGACACCATTAGTATAAGTAACAATAGTAGCAAAGACAAAGCAATGGGGGCTCCAGCACAAGTGTAAATATTCCGCAGAAGTTACTCTGAAGATGTTATTTTCCATTACTAGCCACGTATGGTCGGTAAATAGGTTCTAATGCTTCCATAAAAATCTAACAGAGTTCTCCTGAAAGACCTCCAGGTTCTAAACACACATCCAGGAAGAAGCCAAGAAGAATGAAAATTCTTCATCAACAAAGATGGACCCATTTTTGTTGAGGGAAGACAGCAGCTTCTCATAAATCATCTGGGATTTTCTCAGTATTCCCAATTAATTTTTCCCCTGATTAACTACCCATAAAATGCTGTAGGGTGTCTGATCTCAGGGCACATTTCCTTATAAAAAGAGAATAATGAAGTTCAGTGCTTCTATTCCAGAGCTTATGGCTTGGTTTGATTAGTTAAGTGGCTAAAAAATAGAGCAGAGCAGCTCCATTTGGGTGGGTCAAATCAGATGCGTAACACTGATTGTCTGATTTGACTGGTGGAAGAGTTCAGTAAAGATGACTAAGATGAAAAGGAAGGATGCGATCTTAAAAGCTTTTACATAGCTAAAGCACCAGACTCCTTTGTTCCATGCAACTAAGTTTCTTAACCCAGAAACCCATTTAATATTGGTTTCTTGAGCCAGTTTAACTGGCTCACACAGTTCTCTACTCACCTCTAGGGCACCTTCATGTGGCTGCACATTGGGAAAAGCTCCACTCAGTATGACACCCCCTTCTGTCTCTTGTTTGCTCTCTGGTCTCACTCATACTCGAGGAGTTACAGTGCTTCCTCTTTGTGGCAAGACCTCACTCTTTGTGGTCCTCTGGCCAGCCCTACAGTATTCCCCTTTCACGGTAACAGAGTCTGGAACTCCCTATTATTATTAATTTATTTGTATTACTGCAGTACCTAGGAGCCCTAGTCTTGCCCCATTGCCCAACTGTGTGGGGTGCTGTACAAACAGAAATAAAAGACAGCCCCCACCAAGAGAACATCCCATTAACAAAAAAGATGAGGGAATGGCTAATGCCAAACAATTAGGCTAGGTCTACACTTGCATTCCTCTTTCAAAAGAGGTATGCAAATGAGGGAAATCAGAAATGCAAATGAGGTGCAGATCTGTTGAGTCGTGCTTATGTGTCAGAGGGTAGAATTTCTCTTGTTTCTGGTACATTTTCTTAGGATTCTGAAAATTCATGAAACAGGGGAAACAACTACCAAAACAGCCCACGTTGTGGAAAATAAACTTGCTCCGTTTTGGATAGACGTGTTTACTGCACAAACCTATAGTGACTCAGATGTGAAATACGGTTCAGGTTTAGTATGTTTTGTTTAGTTTTTTAGCTCAGCTTTGGAAATCACAGGCCACACGTCAGGCTGACTTATATCCTGTCAAAAGGATTCATAGGAAGCACACTCAGACCTTTATCCACTGAATGCTAATTCCTGCACGAGTGGTCCTGCATTTGCTGTGCCTACTTGTGTATTTTATCATTTTTTAGGATCATGGTGTAAGGCACAGCATGGATTAGGGTCTCACAGGATTCTAAATGCTGAACCAGATCTCAATATCATTGATAAGAGACTTGGGGTGTGTCTACACTTGAACTGCTGCACTGGTACAGAATACTTCTATTAACCTGGTGCTGCTACACTGAAGGTTAGGTTCTTATAGCTATGTCTCTCAGGGGTGTATATTTTTTCACCATCCCTGTAGACCAGCACATAAGTAGAAAATTAAGAAATAAATAATGGTGTGTTCAATGGCACCGACAACGTTCTTGTTTGCCTAATGCTATGATACCTCCCAGTAAAAAGTGGCATTTGTTTTATGGGCTATTCTCATTTAAAACAGTCAGGAACTTGAGCAAATGGCTGCCTCTATGATGGTATAAAAAGGATAGATGGAGTGGAGATAGGACAATCCTCTGCATTTTACAGGGAGCACTATCTCTGCCATGAATTCGAAATATTTTTTTAATAAAGACAGTCAATATACATTTAGTAACAGGCAGAAGAAAATCGTTCATTCACCAACTTTTTATGGTGAAAATTACTTCAAGATTTATTCCGTGTCAGTATGCAGAGCATACTCATGATATAAACTTTCACAGCAACACACACAAACCCAGCGGATCGAGAGGACATGCAGCTGGATGCATTCCAAAAGTGGCACTAAATAACTTATGAAAATGATTAGCTATGTTTTAGCTGGAACTAAAACTAAATCTGGAGGTGAAAAGACAATCAACAAAGCCACAATGTTGAGACTCCTGAAATAGAAAACATCTGTCTCTAGAGGAAGCATTGGCTGGCCTCATATTTTGAGGTAGTGTTCAGAAGCAGATACTCCAGGTCAAGTTCTTAGCAGAAGTTCAGAATTAATGAGCACAGGAAGAGATATTCATCTAAACAGGTTGGGGTGGTGCAAAAGGAAGACCCCACCATTATTTGTTAAAAAAATAATTGCCCCTTCCTTTGTGCTCATCAAGGTGACCACAAGGAGGGATAGCTCAGTGCCTTGAGTATTGGCCTGCTAAACCCAGGCTTGTGTGTTCAATTTTTAAGGAGGCCATTCAGGAATGTGGGGCAAATAAATTTAAAAAAAAATCTGTTAGGGATGGTGCTTGGTCCTGCTAAGAGGGTAGGAGACGGACTGTCCCTTCCAGCTCTATGAGATGTGTATCTCCATTAAAAAAGAAAAGTTGATATAAGGTGGACTTTGTCCCACATGTCAACAATTACCATGCAAAGCATCATATATTGGCATAATTATGTGAGTATTATGCTGTGTAGCACAAATATAACATTGTGGGATGCTGTACTTTTCATACAGTTGTTCTTTATTTCAGTGCAGCATTGGCAAAGTCCATAAGGGCATGAGAGAGGAAGAGAGGAATAGCCCAAGATGTGAGAAGAATCATACCAGCGCTCTTGGAATGATGTAAACAATGCCCTAATATGCAGCATGGGAAAATGTTTTTGGTATTTGGTTGCGGTGACTCTTAAGGGCTTGGGAGGAATCAATATGGTTCCAGCTAGACTGGTAAAGAAATCTGGTCAGCAATGAATGACTCTTTAGTATATTGTGACCAGCTGGAGAAACTGTTCAGCAGAAATTCACACGGTTTGGATAGCTCTTAGTTAAGATTTAAGCTTTAAGTATAGCTAAAGTTTTCTTAAAGCCCAAAAATACAAAATACAGAAAATCATAAAACATAGACAAAGCAACCAAGAGAATACACTAGAGAACATGGAAACAAAAAGCCTGAGCAGAAGGAAAATAGACAATCACGAGTCTTACTTTTGACTGTATGTTTTACTGTACAGGCAGAACATCAGAGAGACACACTACAAAAACCAAAGCTGAGTGATACTGCTAGCCAAGTCCTTTACGTTTTGAGAGAATTTTGTGAGATACACAAACACAGGAATGGCAAGCCTTGTACACACGACAATCCTGGCCTACACGAAAGAGGCAGTTTTCAACATAAAGACACAACTCACAAAAGAACATCAAGATCATGAAGTGGGGTATATAGGATCTCATGATTTCACTATAGTGAAGCAAATACATTACTGAATTCATTAATCTAATTCTCTCCATATAGTCACACAACTCAGTAGGAGCTGCACCTAAATATCTGAGGACAGAAACTGCCCCATAATGCACAAGAAAATAGTGCTTTTCAAAGCTCATAATTGTTTCCTATGGTTTCATAGAGCTGTGTCGATTAAGAAGAGCTTCTTATGTTATAATGGAGGGTCACAGAAACCATAGCAAAGGAGAAAAATGCAAGAAGATTATATGTTGTAAGAAGACTCAGAGGCAGTAAAGATGAACATTAAAAGAAAAACTGAATAGAGATCTAGAATTTCTAAATTACTGTTGGCCCAAATGTCTGGCTTACCACTGAAATAGCATAATTATAAAGCTGGCATAAAACAGACCAAGGATCTAGTTACTAATTTCTTACTAGCAATAGCAGCAAATCAGTTTCTGCCAGTAGCGGGTCTCTTGACAAAAACCTTGTGTCTTTCACATGATGTGACCTACAGGGAAAACTGTTTTTAATCAGGCAAATCTATAAATGGTATGCAGTTGTGGTCTTGTGTCTCAAATGTCAAAAGGAACTGAGAAGAAAGTGGGGGATGAAATCTTCAGTATAATTTTTGTTTTAAAAACTTAACTTTGTCTTAAAAAAACCCTTGTATTTTGAACGCATTTTTTGAGTTACCTTTGTTAACTAGCTCAATTACTACAGTAATCTCTCAGAAATATGCATTAAAAGCTTCCCAGTAGTTTATGTTAGCCCCAATTATGTTAAATTATGAGTCCAAATTAAGATTTTTTTTCATGGTGGCAAGCTAGTCACTAAGGACTTCATATGCCAAAATACTTAACACTCCAGTTCACACCAGCAAAGCATACAAGCACACACTTAATTTTAAGCATGTGAATGTGATCCCACTTGAAGTCACAGGACTGTTCACATACTCAGCCTTAAACATGTGCTTAAGTGTTTTGCTGGATCTAGCCACAGTGCTCAGACCCATGGAGCATCAAATCCTAACCAGTCCTAAACTGAAGGACCACGTCTACATGGGCAGCTTCTGTAGACAAAACTGGGTTAATGTCGGCAAAACTCGCCATGCATCTACACAGTTAAAGTACCCTGTCAAGAGTTTGTTGACAAAACTCAGCTGTTCAGCAGGCGGTATTATACCTCTCCCCAATCAGGTATAGCGCCCTTGTCAACAGTGTTTTGTTGACAGATTGCCCGTGTAGACACTTCTGTCAACAGCCCAGGCTTCTGGTTTCCCCAGGCGGCCCTGTTTGCAGAGCTTCTGGTCAGCTGTTCTGTTGAGAGAGGGCTGGGAAGTCTGGCTGCTCTCTGTCAACTGAGCAGATTGTTCTTTCGATCTGCTTTTGTGTGAAGATGCTATCTGTTGACAGACATTTTGCCAGGGTTTCTCTGTTGACAGAAGCTGCCCGTGTAGACGTAGCCAAGGTGTTTATCGTGTTACTTCATGCACTAGCATCTCCAAATTATCATGTAGAATTCTGGTAACATGTGCCTGTTGCATAGAGCTGCTCAGAAATTTTCAGTATAAACTGTTTTTGGATGTAAAATTGGATTTTAGACCAAACTAACTTTTTTATCAGATGTTCTGGCTTTCGGCAGGGAAATCTGCATTTTTGATGAAGACCTGAAAATTCAAATATTGAAAAAATTACCTAAATTCCAAACAGTTATTTTTGCCAAAAAATTTCAGTTTTTTGATGAAGAGTTGAAGGCTCCCAAAGAATAAAGCCCCATTCCCCAAGCAGCTCAGCTACTGAACAATGAGCTTCCAGAAGCAGAGCATGCTAGTCAGATTTCAATTACCAGAATGTATTTCTAATGACAAAAAACAACAGGCCTTAACTTCACCATATTTTCCAATCTTCAGCCTCTGTGTAAGATTTTAAATGCAGAAAACATGTGCTTTGGGTTTGGTTTTTTTTTTGGTTTTTTTTTTGCAGATTGTCTGTCTGTCCTAAGTATATCTAAGGAACCTATCCATCACCATGATGCTCAAGGGCTGCTACAGTGTTTAAACATATGTTACATGTCGCTCATAGCCTGTCTGAAAGTCATAAAAGATTGGGTGCAGAAGCAGGTCCCACGATAGCCAGTTTAGAGCCTTCAGCATGACTGTTGCTGTGTAAAAATATTATGAAATCTCACTGTTGAGTTCTTTTCCATATATAGCAACTATGTATAGTAATGAAGTCCATTGTAAATAGACATTTTAAAGCACACACCTCACAGTATTGAGAGTATTTATGGGCTCCCAAATTTCCTGCTAATGGTTTCCTGAGTAAAATCGCTCCTTGTCATTGCAAGGGGGAAAAATGATCAAGAGGGGATACACAAAGCTGTTAGCTAATTATTTTCAAAAACAAACAGAAACCTGCGAGCTGAAGGACTATGTGTGTCTGTAAAAAAACAAAAATGATTAACCACAAAGAGGTCAGAGTGACTTGTGCTCATAAAAACAGTTAAAAATATAATTCTGGCTGGTCGGTGGAAAATGACCATTCCCATCACTCAAGAGTGATCAAAGTGGAGAATTCTTTCTCCATAATGTCGATGTAACAGTTGCACTGATTCACTTGCAATGTGGTGTGATTCTCCTGAGCAAGTGCAGTGGGAATACCTAGGTACGTTGACATCGCATAACCTAAGCAACTTTTTCTAGGGAAACTGACTGGTCCTTTCTTACCTCCCTCCCCCGGTTCCTACCCGTCTCATACCTTGGTGTGTATGGAACCCCCAGTCACCCTTCAACTCGACACAGAAAGCATATCTAATGGTAAATTGATTGCTAGGTTATTATTTTTGGTTCTCTTTTGTATCATTGACACCTTCCGAATGGGTACAACCTTTGGAGACACATTCTGCCATATTTGTTTATGTTGAGCAGTAATTTACCTTTCAACTAGTCCCACTGGGTAAATTACTGCTCAGCATGAGTTTGGGTGGCAGTGGATTCAGTAGTCTTACTTGGCAAGTAGGGCACAATGGGATATGGAATGGATTTCTCCTGTATGGCAATTTCATCCCTCTTATCTCCTTCTGAGCTATTATTTCAAAGCTATATTTGCCTAGTGGAGATATGTTTTCATCTCAATTCCCTTCCTGTTCTCTAGCCCAAGAGTGTAATTCATATTGTTAGAAAGTCTAGAGCAGGTCAAAATATTTTAAACTAAAAACTTTTAAACAAAAAATTACTTTTTTTCTAAAACAAATTATTCCATGCAAAAAAATGTTGGATAAAATCGTGTACCTTTTTAAACAACATTTTACCAAAATTATTAAAAACAGTTTCAGTAAAAATGTTCCAATACAGACCCAGTTTAGAAACTTCAATTTTATTTTTAAACATAGTGAAATCTCTTCTTTTTCCAAAGAGCAGAAATAAAGAGTGGCACCATAGCGCTTATCGATTTATTTTCTGTTATCTCTAAAATACTACTACTACTACTTAACCCTTGTACTCCGCATGGAGCATAGGTCATCAACAAGTCTCCTCCACTACACACTGTCTTGGGACAAAACTTCTAACTGACTCCAGGAGTACCCCAGTTGCTGAATACACAAGTAAAAATAATCAGGTTATAGAAATATTCTCTGTCCCAACTGAACAGAGGAGGGAGTTAAGTCCACCAAAAATAATGTTTGTTTCCACAAGCCTCAGCCTTTTATAACTTACACTCAATCTTCCTACTCTAATTATTACATACATAAATTATAAGGTGAGCTATTTAGCCTTTTTTAAGAGCAAGATGCTGGAGTTAATTCTTCTAGCTTAAACTGAAGAATAAATTGTATCAATTATAGCTTTCTACTGGGTCTTGTTATTTTGACTTTTTTTTGACTCACTTTGCACTCAGATATATAAATTAGCAGCAGTCTATACAATGCACAACTGTATTTGTTCACAAGGAATGCCTTGGTTCTTTTGACTTTTTCCTTCCCACTTCCTAAAAGTTTACAAGTATAACTTCTGAAAAATTACCTAACGTATACTGTGTTTAATGAGTACATTAAACATACTTCAGCTACAAATCTTATCAGCTGATTACTTAACCTTTGTGGATAGGTTAAATATTTTCTGCGGTGTTCATATAAATATGATACTTGGTTTCAGGAAAAAAAGTAATCAAAAGGAAACTATCTCAAAATTGAAATTGCTGCTTTTTTCCCCACTTATTTTATCTGCATTTTTTAAAAACTGATCAAAGAAAAAATTCTCATAGTTCATCTAAAATGTTAAAAGACAAATTAAGTACTAACATATTCATTCTGCTGTAATTCCTTCTGGGGTGGAGGTTGCATACCTTCTGAAATTGACTTTGAAAATTTACCATTCAATGCAACCACAGAACCTAAGCTACAGTAGGAGAAGATGAAAGCAAAGTTCCAGCCTCCCACATAACACATTTTAAAAATGGAAAATGAGATTCATTGTTTGTCTAAATAATTTAAATATTGAGACACTTATCCAAACAGTCTAGACACCTTCACTAGTAACATTGCAACTTTATATACCCAGCAGCCTTAAAGGAGGAGGGCTTTTAGGCAGTGCCCAGAGGCAGTCCTCCCCTGTAGGAAAGAGGTAGGCTCTGTCTGAGATGTAGCTGTGAATGAATGATGAATTCTGGATGACCACTCCTGATTCAAGCAAGAGTCTTTCTGTACTTCACTCAGGGACTTTACACCCAGTCATGCACTGACACCCATGTGTGCAAAGCCAGTGCCCACACTGAGCCCCGGTGGTGCCAACGGTAGTCTCCTTATGTGACTCTCAGTGCAGGACAGGGGCCTACATGATTGACTCTGGACACACACAGGACTCAAGCCTGCCTTCATTTGCACAGGAAGGGAGGGGTGAGAATAAGAGCATCTTCTGCCTGACCATCTGCCAGGGGGCAAAGCAGGATCTTGTGGGAGCTGGTCCCAGCTGATGTCTCTGCCCATTCACCCTATGCCCAAAAGGGCATTGTCCCTGGATCTGGGGACCCTGTCCAGCCCCACCCTACAATCTGGCTAACACAAATGCTGCCTCTGCAGTGGCTGCTGGCCAGCAGTGAGTGGACTACTTGTGCAGGGAATGAGGCAGCAAAGCATGGCTCACGGTGCATGATCTCCAATCTGCCCAGTGGGAATCTGCCCTGGCCAGCACTGACCTCTGTCACTCCTGGCACACACAGGTGTGTCCCTGCGCACCAATGGCCAGAGCAGATCTGGCCTTTTACTGTGTGCTTCTACTTCTTTTCCCCTCTAATAAAGTGTTTCTTATTTGACGCCAGGGCTCTCTGCCTTTAGACACAAAATGCAAAGGTCCAGTGTTACCAATGCTTGTGATTTTATCAACTGCTGATTTTGGGGCTGGTTTTTGACCCTTCTCAGCGAGACATTACAAAAGCCTGTCATAGAACAAATTTTCCATTGTTCAGAATGGCCAGTCTCTCCCATTACTGCCATTGGGCTGTTGTTTTCCTGCTGTCTAGCTGCCTGTGGCAAAGAGGAGGACTTTAATAAGGTTGGCTGCCACCCCCCACTGTTTTCAATTTGATTGACTGAAGCCTGCCTGCAGGCAAACTGGCTGCTGCTCTGTGGTTTGGGGAGTGGGAGATGGGGGGAGGAGGAGCAGGACAGGACATAGGGAGTGTGAGGAACAGCAGACACTGTGAAGGCAGATAGGGAGGTTGATGGAACCAGGAGATATGTGTAGGGTGGCAGGAGAATGGGGTGCTGAGGATGTGGAGGGGACAGAAAGGCAGAGTGGAGGTCCAATGCAGCAGGAGTGGAGTACTGCCAAATCTCAGTCAGAAAGAGGGGTAGGGCGTGATGAGGAGAGGCTCAGGGAACTGTTGCTTCTTGTGAAGGGCTAAACCAATTCCATACTGCCTGTGCTGTGACACTGTCCTGGCTATGGGTGATGGCTGTGTGTTTAAAAATTCTTTAGTGTGCATAGCTGTAACTCATCCCACCAACATGGAATATAAATTCTATGTGCGAGTGTGAAGCATGATGCATTAATTAGCTGCTTACCACCCAGCTCTTCTTTTACCAAAGGAAATAAACTGGGCGGGGAGAGAGTCAAGCTAGTCGCAGGAAACCACCAGGCACCCTTTCCTCACCACTGTCATAATGTCGCATGTCTTTTAGTTAATCAAAAAAGACTCAAAGCCATGTGATCTTACGGTTTTCAAATCTCATTCTTCTGGAGGCCACCTCATGCTTTGTGAGTGGGGGGAGGAAGGAACTGACATGATTTTTGGTTGGCATCTTGAGGGTGGCAATTCTGAACTCCCTTCGATGGCAGACAGAGGATAAGAGTCATCCCTGGGCTGAAGGACAGCATAGAGTCTTCAGTGAGCTTTGAGTGGTTACTAGCAGAAGCATGGGAGAGTGGAACTATTTCACCCAGAAAGACAAGAGGTGTGCTGCTACTTCACTTTGGTGTGCTATACCTGTTCCTTTTGGTAGGAGATTATTCCTGGGAATACTTACAGGGTCAGATCTTTACCTCTACCCCACCCACTCCTTTATGCCAGGTAAAAGAGTTCAAAGGGACTAAACACCCAATTTCAGTGAAAACAAAAAAGCAGTCAAGTAGCACTTTAAAGACTAGCAAACTAATTTATTAGGTGAGCTTTCGTGGGACAGACCCACTTCTTCAGACCATAGCCAGACCAGAACAGACTCAATATTTAAGGCACAGAGAACCAAAAACAGTAATCAAGGTGAACAAATCAGAAAAAAATGATCAAGGTGAGCAAATCAGAGAGTAGAGGGGTGGGGGGGAGTCAAGAATTAGATTAAGCCAAGTATGCAAACGAGCCTCTATAGTGACTCCACTCTCTGATTTGCTCACCTTGAACATTTTTTTCTGATTTGTCCTCCTTGATTACTGTTTTTGGTTCTCTGTCAACAGAGTGTTATTCCTGAAATTTTTGAGGGATAACACTGTGAAGACAAATGAAAAGTTACGCTGAGACTCGGTCAACAGAACGTTTTATGTGTGTAGATGCTCCCTGAGTTATGTTGACAGAAGGCCCCTTCTGTTGACAAAACTCTCTAGTGTAGACATAGCCAAAGAGCCTATCAGCATTCAGGTCACATCTAGGCTGTGGGCGCATAACTGCTCCACCATCTCTCACCCCAGCAGCCTGCAGCAGCACATCAGTCACCCTCTGGCTTCCACAAACCTGTTTATCACTTGCAGGTTGATCTCAGCATATCCACATGCTTGGATTTTTCCCAAAAAGGTATGTTCTGCACTGCACAGCCTTCCCCTGGACTGTTCACATATACAAGGTCCATTTCCCCTGTGAACAGTCAAATAGTCAACAGTTTGCTACTTAACTGGAGTTACCAAAAAGCTCACATTAAACACAGCACTGGGATGGTTTAAATTATAAAAAAAAAAAAAACCAAGAAAAAAGAAAAAAAAAACAAGACAGATACACTTTGAATGAACATGGGTATAAGAAATAGAGCTAGGAATGGGTATAAGCAAATAAAATGAACACACACATCGAGAAGTCTAATAGTAACAGGGAGGAAGTCTAAAAGGAAGTCTAGAAGTCTAAAACTTTATTTACTAAGTTCTGATTAACTACTTTTTTTAAGATAGCCTTTCTCACACACAGTCTTCCAGCGGGAGGATGATTGACCCTTTCAGGATCTCTTTCAGAAGCCCAGAGGCTCTTCTTAGGTGACAGAGAGATCTTGGGGTTCTCCACTCCTTCCTACAACAGTCCAGTGACTCTTTGAAGTGGATCGTTCTGATGGTTGCTCTTCAAAATACAGTTTATTCAAGCAGTAAAGGAGGCATTACGGAGTCGGGGGGAAAAGTAGGTGAGCACTGGCCTGCTAAACCAAGGGCTGTGAGTCCAATCGTTGAGGGGGCTGTTTAGGGATCTGGGGAAAATACATTTAATAAAAAAAAATCTGTCAGGGTCGGTGATGGGTTCAGCCGTGAGGGCTAGGGGACTGGACTTGATGACCTCTGAAGGTCCCTTCCAGTTCTATGAGAGAGGTATACATCTTCATGCTACTTGTTCATTCTCACTTGTGTTTGCTGAAATGTAAATTTGCTTTGTCTCCTCCCATCTTCTCCCACTGTTAGCTACTTATACATAAACTGAGGTAAACACACGTTCCTTTGTCCCAGATAGAGCTATTTAACAATTTTTACCTAGGCAGGGCTGTGAAGTTTCGAATATGTGCTAACACCTTCATACATGAGGATTTTATAACTTGACACATAATACCGCTTCATATGTTTTGCCATGACATTGTTGACCAGTGAGTTGTTATTAGTTTTCAAATGATATCTCACCAGGGCTGTCAAGCATCTGGTTTTTGGTGAGAATGCCCAGTCAAAGAAGGATCCTCAGGAATGCCCTTAAAAATCTGGTCAGTGGAGTAGCAGTGGCTGGGGACTAAGGCAGGGTCCCTAACTGCCCTACCTCTGCACAGCTCCTGGAAGCAGCTGCCAGGTCCCTGGGCCTCCAAGCACTGACAGGCTTTGCCTGCTTTCCTCATCCCAAGTCCCAGCTCCACAGCTTCCATTGACTGGGAACCACAACCAGTGGGAGCTGTGGGAGGTGGGACATGTAGATTTGAGGGCAACACATGAAGCCTCCCTGGCCACCCATGCACCTTGGGGGCAGAGGGACCTGCAGCTGCTTCCTAAGGACTACAGAGCATGGGACAGTGCAGGACTGTTCAGTTTGGTGCAGTTAGAAAGATGGCAACCATATGCCTCACAAGGCATATTATGTGCAAAGATTTTTACATTAGAGCATTGGGTGTGAATGCAGGGGGGCTTTCAGCCACACTCAGGCCGTGTCTACACGTGCTCCAAACTTCGAAATGGCCACGCAAATGGCCATTTCGAAGTTTACTAATGAAGCGCCAAAATGCATATTCAGCGCTTCATTAGCATGCGGGCGGCTGCGGCGCTTCGAAATTGACGTGCCTTGCCACTGAGCGGTGTGTCCAGACGGGGCTCCTTTTCGAAAGGACCCCACCTACTTCGAAGTCCCCTTATTCCCATCAGCTCATTGGAATAAGAGGACTTTGAAGTAGGCGGGGTCCTTTCGAAAAGGAGCCCCATCTGGACACACTGCACACGGCGAGGCGCGTCAATTTCGAAGCGCCACAGCCGCCCGCATGCTAATGAAGCACTGAATATGCATTTCAGCACTTCATTAGTAAACTTCGAAATGGCCATTTGCGTGGCCATTTCGAAGTTTGGGGCACGTGTAGACGTAGCCTTAGACTCTCATTTCTGTTCCTTTAGTTCATAGAACATTAATCTATTCAGCCATGCAGCAGATATGCATCCTTCCAAAATCTGTCTCCAGCAAGACTTCTCGTGGCTCCAGATACAACACTAACTTCAGTTTGTCTTATTCTTTCATTTGGTATGAAAGTCAGACAGGGCTGAAAGGATGAAAGCAGAGAGACACACAGCCCCCTGAATGATAGTATTCTGGGCCTTGCTTCAGAGATTATTTGACCTCCCTCCCAGAGTCCTTTCCCCATTCGGGAAGTTTACTCCATCCTCTCCTGTTCTCAAGTGCATGGAGGAAGGGGTGGGCAGTGTCCTGTTTAAGAAACAGTCAGGCTCTTAGTCTCCTTTAAAGATCTCATTTGTTTATGCAGAGTCCAGCACATATGGACCCCTGGATCTGGGTTTATCTTCAACCCTGTCTCACAGCACTCATTTTCTCCCGGGTATATTAAGTTTTCTTGGGTGAGCGAGGCACTCAGCTCTTCCTGTCTCAGCAATGAGGTAGCAAGAACCAGCTACTTCTGAAGTACAGCAGCTTTTCTTGAGGGTGCCACCCCTCCCTGCAGCGACATCTCCTTTTAAAGCCAGGCCCTCCAGCTGATGATCTAGTGCTGGTTCAAGCCAGAGGAGCTTGTTGGGGGCATGCCCCATGCCAGGGTATAATCACAACACTGTTTGTCACATGCAACAGTAGAGCAACAGTCATCTAATGTTTTACGCTTTGCTAAATGGCACTGCTGGTTAAATAAAACACTTAACCATGCAATGCAGGGAGGGTGGGGACATTTTTGTGCACTGACATGATGTTAATGACTAATCTCATGTTTGCGAATCAGTGCTCTCAGTCTGATCCCAGGGACCAGCACAAAACATCGCGTAATTGACAGCCTGGCCTGTCCAGCAGAAAGCTCAAGCACTGTATGAATGTGGACGATGAACAACCATCTCACTGAAATGGATCAGAACTGGCGCCTCTGATGGGAAGCTTCTGCTACCATTGCCCATGTTATTGTATCTGTTCTGTTGATAGTCACACAACATCATTTTCTAGTCGTTTCAGTTAGATACCTTTCAGACACCCTATCATAAGGCCACAGATTCACAGACAACATTAAACAAGCTGTATGACGTTCCAAAACAAAAAATCTGTACGGTGGGCACTGAGCACCAACCAACATAGGGAGATGAACAACACTGGGAAATATTCACACCATTCAGCATCAATAACAGTCTGACCATGGAAAGCAGTTGGTGCACTTACAAATATGTGCAAGAATTCAGAAGTAAAGGAAAACAAGTTCAGACAAATTGGCTGGGTGGATCACATTAAATGCCATCATAACTGGACTACATTACTGCAAGAAGGTGTAAATTAAGAGTAATTCCAGTGAAATCCATGGAATTAGTCTGGAATTACATCAACGCATCTAATAGGAGACTATGACCTGCGTCTTATAAAGGCAAAGACACTGATTAATAACTAAAGTGATTCTGACCGAAAGTGAAAATTGGGCTATTGAGAAAAAAATCCTTAAATCAAAAGCAATATATAATCAACAACATATAAGAATAATGAGGAAAAATAGCCAGAAAGCAATTTTTGCTATATTCTCAAGTAGATTGAAACCATATACAACTACAGAAGTTCCCCCTTTTCTTGTTTTTTTGTTTTTCTCTTTTAAACTGATCCACAGCACAAGAAAGTAGTCTGGTAATATACAAACAGAGAAAATGAATGGATGAATCTTGAATTTTACACCTTTAAGGAACTGATGAGAAAATAAAAAAGGCATTGACTTCCTGAAAGAAAAGGAAGGATGAAGAAGCTAAGGATTCTTTTAAATAGAGCCATGAGTATAAGAAAATGAAGAGATGTACAATAAAAGATTGTAAAAATTGTACACAAAAAGAATTGACAACAGTGTGACTAAAGCTCTAGAGAAAGTTCTTTCACAATTTAAGATAAGGGTAGGAAGCAAAACAACATGACAGAAGAGAAAAAAATCAGTGAGTTGAAATGAATACACACCACTGTTTTAGACAGCAGTCCCAGGTGTCCCATACACCAATTCATTTATGAAATAGACAGCACTGAGATGAGTTAAACAGCATCTAAAATAGCTATTAACAGTAGGTGTAGCTATTAGTATTGAATGGCATCTCAGGTCAGATGCTGAAAACAAGATGCTACAGTCTAGTGACATGGTCTTATTAATTTCACTTAATTCTTGCATGTTAATATCATCCACTTGTACACAAATGGACTTACAGTCTTCCACTATCCTGGGCAGACGTGTAGAATCATCAAAGAACAGGTTTGTATCCTTTTTAAGCAAGGTATCCTTTATTTTAGGTTATATCAATATAATGACATCTATTTAGAACAACATTTTAAAAAAACCTGAACACTAAGAGCAGAAAGAAGCCACTGTTCTAGCAGGCTACCTCAAAGACAGTACATTACACAAGTGGTCTGTAACTTATACTCGCTCTCCAGATCATCACCGTGTCGTGATGTGTGGGCTTGTGCGTTACAATGAACCTGAGAGTGATACCATAGGGAGTCTTGTACTCCCAGCAGTGTCACCCATGGCAGCAAGGTCAAGGGTCCAGTCAAAGTCCTCACCAGCAGAACAGGAAGATGAAGGCTGCAGTCAACAAGAGACTCCCAGTCGTCATGAATCCCATGTCATTGGACCTGAGCCTTCAAGCTGTCAAGAACCATGTGGTTACAGTGCAACAGTGCCCCCATGTTAAAAGAAGTCGCACACCAGTATCTTCCACTGCATACTACTCTCCTAAACTCAAGGTCTATTACAACTGGTGAATGGTGATGGGAGAATTGTGAAATCTGGAAGCTTTTAGTCATGGACCAGCACGTAGGTGGTAGATGAATGTATCAGTCATTTTGTTTTGAGGACTGAGGTGGTAGAACAATCCAGCTGCTGCATCCATGGCAGAGCATCCCTATTTAGGATCCGTTCTGCTCACCCCACATGTGGAGGGGACTAGAAAAGGTGCTCTAAGCCTAGTCCATGTTAACCCCCTTGACTGGATAACCACATACAGTGGGTTCACCTCAATGCAGTCAAAATCGAACAGTGAACTTTGCACTATGGAATGTTCAGACTCTAATGGACAACCCAGACAGTGAAAGAAGAGCTGCAATTATCTCCTGTGAGCTGCAACTACTCAACATCAGTATAGCAGCCCTGGCAGAAACATGTAGACCAGAAGAAGAACAGCTAAGAGAAGAAGGCAGAGGGCACACATTTTGTGGAAAGGAACCCCAAAGCAAATAAAACGAATCCATGGAGTAGGATTTGCTATCGAGAATGAACTGACAAAGATCCTATCTGAAGTCCCTGTCAGCGCTAATGAGTGTCTCATGACTCTCCGCCAAGGCAGAAGTCCAAGATAAAACAAGGACTCTGAAAAACCAGTGGTGGATTGAGAAGTCACAAGAACTCCAGCATCTCACAGACATCAACAATACAAGAGCTTCCTCCAATGCTGCTAAATCTGCTTATGGACCAAGAAACCATGCAAACAATCCCGAGATCAAAGGATGGTGCCCAACTCTTGAAAGACAATGAAGCCATTACTTCTGGCTGGAGAATCCACTATAATGAGCTCTGGAACTGCCCCTCTTTCTTCTTGGACTGAGCTGTTGATTGATGGATCTCATCTTCTGTGATGCCTTTGGTGATCAACTAAACCAATCCCTGATTGGCAGAGCAGATTACAGATGTGACATAAAAAAATGCCAGCCACAGGTGTTGTATGCTCTTTTTAGATCCTACGCTTTTCCTGTAGTGCCTGGGTACACGGACTCCAAAAGCAATCAAGAGCCTGTACAGGGGTTTACTGCCAGGACAAGCTGTCCTGAACAAGAGTTTTCAGATCATTGGGAGATACGCTGCATTACTTCACATTGGCCTTTAAGATGTCTTTATAGTGCTTATACTGACCACTGATAGAGCACTTTCCATGAGCAAACTGGCCATTAAAGACCATCTTTGGTAGCCTTGTACCATCCATCCTCATAACATGACCAGTCCATTGAAACGGTTTGTTCATAAGCACTGCTTCCAGGCTCATGACACCACACAACTTAAGAATACTGTGTTAGGAATTTTGTCTCACCAGTTCATGTGGGCAGCCGTCGTCAGATGACACGTGGAACTGATTGAGCTTCAAAACATGGTCGTGATACATTTTCCATGACTCCAAGCCATACGGTGGTATATTCAGGACAACTGCTTGATAACCTGCTACTTTAGTTTGGAGTTTAATACCATTGTCATTCCATAGGCTTTGAGTCAATTTTCCAAAGGCAGTGCTGGCTTTGGCTAAGCAAGCAGATATGTCATGATCCACATTTATGCCACAGGACAGTGCATTTCCAAGGTAGCAGAATTTGTCAACGACCTTAAGGACTTTACCAGCAGCAGTGATCACTGGAGTGCTGGGCTCTTTCCAAACAGACTAAAGCATAACTTATGTCTTCTTGAAGCTCACTGAGCAGAAGTAACAAAGTGATCAAAAAGCTTCATGGAATGAGCCAACAATGCATAATCAGCAAACAGAAGGTCACAGATAGTTGTATTAACCACTTTAGTGTGAGCTTGAAGTCTCCAAAGACTGAAAATGCTGCCCTCTGTTTGGCACTGAAGGGGTATGCCCTGCATTCATTCCTTAAAAGCAACTAACAGCATCATTGAAAAGCAGATGTTGAACAGTAGAGAAGCAAGAACACACATAGGAACAACCACCTCTCCACCATGGTCCTAGAATCCCTTGACCAAATCCCTCAACAACTGCCTATGGATGTTCTTGCAACACTTCCTACCCTGAATGAGGTCCAAGCAGCCATCAAAGTGATGAAGTGCAACAAGGCAACTAGACTAGATGGAATCCCTGCCAAAGTCCTCACAGGAGGTCGGTCAGAGCTCCACAAACAACTCCACTTCCTGATTCTCAAGACCTGGGATAGGGAGCAGATGCCATGAGATTTCAGAGACACATTGATCATCAGTCTCTTCAAGAAGGGTGACAAGTCAGACTGTGGAAACTGGCATGATACCTCCTTCCTGTCAACAGCAGGGAAAATCTTATCTTGAAACCTTGCAAACTGACTCCTACAATTCTCAGAAGACATTCTCCCAGAATCCCAGTGCAGTTTCCGATCATTCCAAGGAACAGTGGACATGAACTTCACTGCCCAGGAACTGCAAGAAAAATATCATGAATAACACTGAGCCTTATACAAGCGTTTCATCAACCAGCCTAAAGCATTCAACTCTGTCAATCATAGCACCCTGTGGACCATCCTCTCAAAGATCGGCTGCCCCAAAAAATTCATTAGCATTTTAAGGCTGCTTCACAACAACATGACTGCCACAGTATTGAACAACTGTGAAAAAAATGAAATATTTTATTAGAAAAAATCATGGAATAATTCAGGAAATATATTCATAACCTGCTTACAAAACACTTTACGCAACAGCGGATTCCAAAGCAACCCTTTTGAGGTCAAAACGGAAATCAAGCAATTCTGAGTCATTACCCCATCACTGTTCTGCAGCTTCATTGCCATGAGCCTTCACCTCATTGATGGCAAGCTTCCAGATGGCATAAAGATTGCCCATGGAATGAACGGGAAGCTTTTCAATCTCAGGAGCCTGAAGGCAAAAAGAAAGACCTCCATGACCTCAATCATGGTGCTCCAGTACACGGATGACAACATAGTTGCTGCTCTTTCTCCTGCAGCCCTCCAGATCATGTTAAGTGTCTTTGTGGAAGCATACAAAAATCTAGGTCTCACACTGAATATCAAAAAGACCAACATACTCCACTAACCCTCGCTCAGGGAACAACCTCATGTACCTTGTATTGAAGTCAATGGAGAACTACTGGAAAATGTGGAGCACTTCACATACCTTGGAAGTCATCTTTCCACTAAAGTTGATATTGATGCAGAAATCCAGCATCATCTGAGCTGCACAAGCTCTAATTTTGCCCACCTGAGACAAAGGGTTTTGGAGAACTGGGACATCTATCCCAAGACAAAGCTCCTTGTATACTGTGCAGTGACTGTTCCAGTGCTACTGTACACATGTGAAACCTGGACAACACACAAGCACCACTAGAAGCCACTTGAACAATATCATCAATGCTGCCTCAGGAGAATCCTAACTAGGATGAGCACATGAACACTAGCATTCTGGAAGAGTCAAAAGTGACCAGCATTGAAGCCATTGTCATTCACCAACAACTTCGTTGGACTGGTCAAATGGTTTGGATATCTGATCAGTGCCTCCCAAAACTTATTCTGTTTTCCCATTTGGAGGAAGGACAGAGGAGCACTGGGGACCAGTGGAAGCAATATAAGGACATGCTGAAGGCACACATGAAAAAGGGTAGCATCAGTGTCAACACTTGTGAGAACCTTGCCCAAGATCATCCCCAGTGGAGAACGGTAATCCATGAGGGGGTGGTGCAATTTGAGAAGTCCCACCAAACTGTAGACAAGAAGAGGCAAAGAAAAGAGCATCAAAAACTGCCCTGTCCCCCACCAACAGCTACTAACACCTGCCCCTTCTGTGATAAGATCTGTGGCTTCAGAATTGGGCTGATCAACCATCAACAGACTCACAAATAGGAGGGTGACATGAAGAGGTTCTACTTGTTATCGAGTGACCACCAAGAACAAGGGCAAGATGTGTATGTTAACCTGTAAACCCTGTAAGTCTGGACTCCTGGCTACCTGAGAGATGACCTTCTCATGGGATTTTTCATCTCACTGTAGGCAAGATGAAGAGAACGTACCATAGTTGGCTCACATGTAAGAGGATGTATCTATCTATCTGAATTTGGAGATCATACATGTTGCCTGGTGATATATTGTATTATTGCTCTTCTCTTTGGTCAGAGCTCTCTAGCTGACCCCTCTTCATTGGCACCATGGTCCTGTTATAGGGATTTTACTGACTCCCCTAATCTGCACATCTGTATCCAGAATGATTCAAAGCAAAAATTTGCTGATGAACTGTTGAAAAGCCACTTCTGTATCTAGCATGACTACCTACTACTTAAACCTTTGTACTCCGAGTGGAGCACAGGTCATCTACAAGTCTCTTCCACTTCACTCTGTCTTGGGGCAAAACTTCTATCTTACTCCAGGAGTACCCCAGTTGTTGTTGTTCTTCAGTCTCAGTAGATCTTCTCCACATTGTCCGAGGTCTTCCTCTTTTGTATTTTCCTGGCAGGTTCCATCTGAGAGATTGACGGACTATGCTGGATGGTGGTTTTATGAGAGTGTTGCCTGGCCATTCCCACTTTTTTCTCTTGAGTTGAATGTCAAGTGGTTCTTGCCCTGCTCTGTTTCAAAGCTCCTCATTTGTGACAATGTCTTGCCATTTGATATGAAAGATGTACCTCAGGCATCAGTTTATGAACGTCTGTAGTTTGTGATTTGAAGACTTTTTAGTACACTAAGTCTCACATCCATGCAAGAGCACACTCTTCACATTTGTGTTGAACATTTGCAGCTTTGTCTTCACAGATATTATTTGTGAACTCCATATGGGATGGAGAGTCTTGAATGCAGCTTTTGCTTTCCCTGTCCTGGCATTAATTTCCTCATCTGTTCCTCTGTCATTGCTCATAATACTCCCCAGGTAGGTGAACTGCTCCACATCTTCCAGGTCATCCCCTCCCAGTGTGATGGTGTTGTTGTTGGACTGGTTGATCTTTGTCTTGGTCTTTCCTGCCCTGGTTGCCACACTGGCTCTCTTTCACTGTGGCCAATAAAATTACTTGCCTCTGATGACAAAATGGGTGAGGTAATAGCTTTGATTGGACGAATGGCTGTTTGTAAGAGAGAGCATCTTTTGAGCTTCACAGCCCTTCTTTAGGTCTGGGAAGCTTACTCAGCTGGGTTTCTTCTCCAGCTCCTGCAGCTCTTTTTCAGGGTTGGAAGAAAGGAAGCAACAGGTCAAATTTAAAAATGCACAAATAAAACTTCACAGCCAACAACTACAAGTTTCTTGCAGCCCTTGGTTAGCTGCATAGATGGCAATGGAATCCAGGCACTGCAGTTTTTTGACCAAGTCTTTCCTCACCAGCCACATGAAAATCACACTTAAAACCTAAGTGAGAGATCAGAGAGAGGAGAGCTATACAAGCATCATCTTGTGTAAAGTCCTCCACTAGCACACTGGTGGCTATAGGATAAAAGCCAAGCTAGATTAGTTTGGATAATGACTGTATTAGAAGGCTCAAGCATTCTCTGCCACTCTACCACACTGAAACATACTTGAAACAACATTAGTTCCCTCTAAGATTTCTGATCAGGAAAACAAAAGGGGGCTAGTCCCCAGTCCCAGCCCTTTATGCTGGCATCAAAACTCACAGACCTGTTCCTCCTGATGCTGCAGTGGAGAACAGAGCAGCCGCCAGTACAGTCTCATGAAGGCGATCAATGCTGCATATTTGCAGCTCCCTCTTGTAAGGCATGGAAGACAGGAAGGCACTGTATTTCTGAATGGAGGCGACAATCCAGCCCCTAAATGCTAGAATTACAGGCAGCATCAATCCAATCCAAAAAGTTGTTTATAACTCAGAACATAGTGACATGGGTTATATATTGAAATGAAAGAAAGGTACAGAGCAGCTGTCCAAATGCTCTTTTCATGCAGAGCAACATAGACATGCAGAACAGCCTACAAAGCAGGACTGTGTAGTGTCAGAACACTGGGATCACATAATCACCAGGGTGACAGCATCATGCAGGCAATGGAGTAAGGAAGAAAAGAGAGGAATGAATCTTGCCTCCTAAAGTAGAGAGGAGGCTCTTTGGGATCACACCCAAGCATGATTTCTATGGGTTTTGCAGCACTCAGCACACTTTCAACAATGTAACAAAATAAATGGGACTTGCAACACTTTGTGTATAGACAACAAACAAAAGACAGTGATGAAACTCCCCCGAGATCAAGGTCCCTAACGAAGGATACTTGTCTAGTAAAATCTTGTTGTTACCCTAGCCCAACTGATTCTAGTCGGTAAGAACAGGCCTGCCCTGAATGATGAGAATTGTCTAAGGCTGAATGAAGGGGGAAAGGAGATTGCTCAAGAACACTGGGCCCAGACAGACTTTAAAGGACTTAATGTATGACTCAGGTATCCAGCACAAGGATCACTGAATCTCTTCCAAAGTGTAAACATTTGGCCACATTAGCTTTAGTGTTTTAAAGCCTATTCTGAAGCTCAGCATTGTCAGGGGAGGTCTTTCAGATAAAACTGGACATAATTTACAAATGCCCATACAATGGAATCAATTAGAATCTTTTCAGAAGGTTTGGAGAAGTTCCATTAATGTCGTGTTTCTCCAATTTTCATACCATGCACTTCCACTATCATTCTGCTAGGTACAGAAGTAAAATCTTTCTAAAAAGGCTTTATGCAATTTAGACAGGGGATTACTGGGAATCTCACAAGGAATCCTGATCTTTCCCAACCAAGTTTCACACCAAAGAGGCTCAGATACCTTTATTTAAATTTGTTGGAGGGTTCACTTAATTTTGCAAATGTTACCTTCCCCCTTTTAGATGTGGGTTCTGTTCAAAACTGGGTAAACATGACAGTTTCTGATGAGTTTGGCAGTTATTGAAAAGCCAAAGTGAAACTCACCAGATGTGAGCAAACGCAGACTGAAAGATATAAAGGGCTAACCTTCCCCACAAACCAAAACTACAGAGCTGCATCCAAACCAGTTCAGGTTCATCCATCACTGGTGATAATGCAACCCAGTCTTAAAAACCATTCACAGATTTGGGGTGGAGAGGGGGAGATTGCCAAAATATGTTACAATACTGCAACTCTCCTCCATTTATAGCTACAAATTTTTCAGATTCACATTGAATATTCATTACCCTTGGTGTACTGTTGTTTCCTGGCTGGCTAAAGCCAATGGTCAATAACAGATGTCTGAGAAATGATGCAAGAAATTCCATTAAGGATAATTATGGGGCAAGCTACCCATAGAGAATTTCTGATTAACCGTTCTCTTTTTCTCTGAAGCATGAGGGTTGTAGCCATTATATATTGTTATCCTATATAACTGGATAAATCCTGCTAACTCTTAACCTCAGTAATATCTTGTGACAGTGAGTTCCATGGATTATATATGAACGTTGTACTAAAGTATTTCTTTATGATCAGTTCTGAGTTTGTCGCCCTTCATTTTCATTGGGTATCTCTTGCTCTAGTATTAAGAGACAGGGTGAATGGGAGCTCTTGCATGGCATTCTCTACTCCATTACACATCTCCCCTGTCCTGTCTTTCTTTGCACATGTAAATAGCAGGAGTAAGAACGGGTGGCCTCACAATTCTTCCTTGATCCCGCACTCGTGCTTAGAAGCATCCATTACATTAATCATAATTCTTAGAAGTACCAATTACTATTCCCAAGTAGCTATTTTATAACGAATATGTTACCTGAGGCAATTGTATACATATGAAGAAAGGAAAGTGGTTTTTAGTTGTCTGCCTATTACAAAGGTTGTAAACATCAGTTGCAAACACTTAACTAACTGAACGCCTACTAGCCAACATGTTTTTGTTCACACCAGTAAGTCCCAAACCTCAGCAAAGACCCACTCAGGCAGACACTTGCACTTACACAGAGCCATCCCAAGCACAATCGGGCTCCATGTGGGTAAGTGGGTCTGCCACATGGATCTCTTTAAGAGATCAATAGGCCCATCTTGTTTTCATGATAGGGAACAATTGGATGGAGAACTGTGGCCAAAATTGGCAAAATCAGGCAATTATCAAGCATAAGAATACAGTGGAGAAGACACGTCTGTCTGAAGGCATCTGCTTACTTTTAAAATATAGGGTTTCCCTTGATCTCTACCTGATATTGTCCATAGATCCTAACAACCAATAAATAGATTCTTCCTACTTATAGTCCCGTGTCTGATTATTCACAGTGCAGCTAAGATATGTTTATCAAACACTCCCTGCCAGTCCTACTTTGTGCAAATCCTTCCTTTGGTGGAACAACAATTATTAAATTACTTTAGTGCCTGTTGTAGTTAATGGTTGCCCTTCTCTATCCCGATTCTCCTTCCTGCTGAAGTCTGAACCTTAAACAAGGAGTTCAGCATCTACACGTTCATTCTCTAGGATGAATAGGGCTGTGAACTCTGTATTACAGAATACAGCAAATACCTATTGAAACATTTGTTGACCATTTAGCAAGGGTTTTTTTAAAAGGCTGATATTTGATAGAAAGTTGTCCTTTTGACCTGGACTTCTTATAACTGATTTGGGCATTTGTCCACCTTTATTTGTTGGATTTGTTCATTTTTACCAGTTAGCAGATTGCAGGGTAGAGGATTCCCCTGGAAATTTTATATCCACATTGACATCCATCTATCCTTGCTGATGTGCAGGGAATCATATTTTATACTGCTACAAACTTGCAATATTTTAAACCAGTTATTCAGCTACTATTTACTACATACTGTCCCAGAGTCAACTGCATATGAATATATTTCCTGAACTATTTTATGATTTTTCTAATTTTTTCTAATAAAATACTTCATTTTTTCTCTATAGTGCCAACTCACATAGAAAGAACCTTATCCTACCATAAGTATTACCTGTATAATGTTACTGATGTCACTGGGACTGCACAGGTGTAAGGGAGGGCACCATATTACCCAATAAATTACAATAATAGTGTTAAGTATCAGGAAAAAACAGCTATTTTTCGAACCTGTGCCTGAGGTCTTGTCCACACACACAGTTATTTATGTCAAAACAAAAAGCAGTCAAGTAGCACTTTAAAGACAAGCAAAATAGTTTATTAGGTGAGCTGTCATGGGACAGACCCACTTCTTCAGACCCACGAAAGCTCACCTAATAAACTATTTTGCTAGTCCTGAAAGTGCTACTTGGCTGCTTTTTGTTTTGACGTGTATAGACTAGCACGGCTTCCTCTCTGTTACAGTTATTTATCTTATTAGAGTCATAAGAGTCCCCACCCCTAGAGGATAGGGATAAAGCAAAACCAGTATAAGCCACTTTTATACCAACATCACTGTGTCTCCACTAGGGTTTGAGTGTTATTTCCTTAAAATGAAAAAGTATAGTTATACTGGTACAAATTTACAGTTCAAGATACAGTTAACTTGACCACAACAGAAGATGGTCTGTTTGCTATTCTTCAACCTTTTCTGAAAACCCAAAGCAATCCGGTATTTTAAAAGCTGCTAATGGGGACGGGACACTCAGATAAATGTTTGAGGATCTGGAGCTGGCTGGGAGTCTTGCTGTAAATAGTATGTAGGGACAATGTGAATATGCTTTTCTCTTAGTTTGTTCATTTTGCTAAGTCCGCCCTTGTCAGGTGCTGGCGTGGGGCTTCACTCTGGGGGAAGCTTATGGAGGAGATGCTCATGAGTACCATACCCTCGTGAGCAGAAGTTCAACCCTGTGGCTACATGCTGTTATGATTACTGAAGGAGGGCAGAACTCCGACAACCTTTTCCAGAACACCACCCTCCCATCCCCCTTCAGGTTGCCAGGCATCTGGTTTTCAGCTAGAATGCACAAGCAGAAAGGGGCATTGGTGGCTCCAACTGGCACCGCCTACTGAGCAATTAAAAGTCCAGGCAGAGGTGCAGGAGGCTGGAGCCTGGGGCTAAGGCAGGCTCCCTACTTGCCCTGGCTCTGTGTAGCTCCTGAAAGTGGCCACCAGGTCACTGCAGCCCCAGGTCCAAGGAGGTGCCATGTGCTGTCTCCACTCCCAGTGACAACTCAGCAGCTCCCATTGGTCAGGAACTGTGATCAGTGGGAGCTGCGAGGGCAGCGCCTGCAGGCATAGGAGCAGGATGTGAAGCCTTCTTGTGCCTAGGAGCTGCAGGGAACTGGCAGCTGCTTCCTGAAAGCCTCAGTAAGTGCTACTGGGACCCTGCACCCCAAATCCTTTCCTGAACCCAAACTCCCTCCTGGAGCCCACATGCTGCACCCCACCAAACCCCAACTCCCATCACCGTCCCAGAACCCACTCTCCCAAACAGGGCCCTCACTCCTCTTTCTATGTTCCAACCCCCAGCCCTGCAGGATCTCACTTGATATTCCTTTCCAGCTTCACTGTTAACCACAGATAACTCTTCTCTGTATGTTTTTCCAGATAATTATTCTCAATATGTTTTTGTGCACCTGTGTTTTAGGAGGTTTTTCTAGGCTCTGTTCCCCTACTTTGCTGTGAGATAGTAACAAAATCCTTACGGAAGTCAATATATATCACACCTACTTCTTCCCACCTCCACAAGATTTGTTACCCTGTCAGATGAGGACATCAGGCCTGTCTGACATGATTTTTTTTCCTGACAAAACAATGTTGACTGTTACTTATTAGCTTATTATCTTCTAGGTCAGCGGTGTCCAAAAGAAAGTCCACCAATGACTGCATCCCCCCCACCCACAGCCAAGTGCCCTACTCCCCTGCCCCCTGCAGCCAGGCACCCTACCCCCACTCCACCCTTGCTGACTCACTGGAGCTGACCTGCCCCATTCACCAAACATACTGGACAACACAGTTCTAGATCCTTAAAATTGATTGGTTTTAAGTTATTTACTCCATTATCTCTCTGGGTACCAGTTAAGATGGCTGAGTCTATAATTTCCTGGGCTGTCCTTATTCCTCTTTTTTACAAATAGGAAGTATATTTACCCTTGTCCAGTCCTCTGAGATTTCTCCCACTCACCAAATACATCCATACTTCCTCCACATGCCTACATGTGTACCAGCAATCTCTAGAAACACAGAGTTGAATTATATTGTCCTTCCCCAAAATAATTTCAGCAAACAGTATCAGGTGTTGTCATCAAGATGAGAAGACATTTCAAGACACTGGCCGCATCTACACTTGCATTCCTCTTTCGAAAGAGGCATGCAAATGAGGGAGATCAAAAATGCAAATGAGGTGCAGATTTACATATCTGGCACCTAATTTGCATATTCTTCTTTTGAGAGCATCTTTTGAAAGAAGAAAAGCATTGTAGATGCTGCACTTTCAAACGTAAACCCTATCTTCAAAAGAACCCGTCTTCCCTTTTTCACATTTTCAATTTCCCTCATTTGCATGCCTCTTTCGAAAGAGGAATGCAAGTGTCGACACAGCCACTGTGATTTGCCTATGCTAACGCTGAGCTGTACACAGACCAAAATATATACAAAACATGAGCCACTACAAGTAAACCTTCATATAGAACAGTCAAGGAACTGAACATAACTCATTAATGTTTTTTAAACTGAAGTAAACTTTTGGAGCCAATGCTATATGGTTAGACTCTAGTCCTTCACCCATCCGCAAGACATCAGGGTGCATTGCCAGTTTATTAATGTGAACATGAATGGCTAGCTTAGTCCCTGCGCTGTTGCTCAGCCCAGCACAGGAGCCAAGCTGAGACAGCCTGCATCTCTCTGATTGTAGGGCCATCGTAGCACTTCACACAACTTATTGGAAGTGGGCATGATGTGCCCGGGAGGCTGTGCCTACCCAAACAGCTAGGCATGGTCCCTGCCATGCTCTGGGGTGGGAGCTGGTGACCCCGATGGGAGGTTGCTGTACTCCAGGGGAGGACGCGCAAAAGGGTCCAGACTGGGAGGTAGCCTCTGCACACAGCTGCCACACAGGCCAAAATTGTGCCTGGAAACCCAAGACCGCTTTGAATCTTTCACACTCAGGAAACAGCTGGGCCACAAGGATGTCATGTCTCCCCACCTGATACGGCCAGGGAGGGTCCTTCGGGGCAGCACCTGTCAGGAACATCCTGCTGCACCATAGGTATCCCCAGTGGAGACTTCCTGAGCTTAGTGCGACCAACATGAAGTGGGCTCAGGGGCAGGTTTGGAAAAATGGCATGTGAATTCCATCGGTCATTTGTTTTCAACGGCAAGGGGGGAGTGAGGGCAATGCACACTGGGATGATGACATCACACACGCACAACAACTTGCAGCACATTTTTTCCCATAACACACGGGCCACAATATCACAAAATGCAACAGAGCTGCAGGAACTGTGCGAGAGGTGCCCACAATGCACTGTTGCCACAGTGGAACCTAAGTAATATACCGGGGACACAAAGTAGACTTTGTGAGCAGGTGTGGACACCCAACTTCAACTTTATAAAATCTAATAGTAAAAGGTCAAATTTAATAAATTCAGCTTTATTCCCAAGTGTACACATACCCTTACTCCTGACCATTTCACTCACTGGTATCCTTGTAGCGTTGCAACCAGCAGAGAGCCCCAATGAATTCCAAGTGGTGGGTGTTTAAAGCTCAGTGGGACACTACAGATTGCAGCATCCTTCCACATTCAAAACTTTCCCTTCTGTTCTAACCGCAGCTGGAGGAATAACACCACAAAGCAAAGTGAACAGAAGCTGGCAACTACTGTGTAAGGCCATTCTGCAAACACAAAGGGGTGGCAGCACAGAGAGCAGAATTAGTTCTTTGAGGAAAGCATCTATTGCCAAAACAAAAATTCTTCTGTTACTTGTAAGGCACTCCTGCTATCAAAACAAATATCACCTACCGTCAGTGAAAAATGCAAACAAGTATTTCTCCTCCTGGGCAGAACGCCACCAGTTCATTCATTCTTCCTAAGGGTTTAAGATTACATCATTTGAGAACTCTGACACCCTGATATTACAAAGGAATGGAAGTTTGAACTGGGACTCCAGTTGGTGAGAGGAGTGTTATATCTATTAGGAGGCTAATCATGCCTATCTCTTTAGAAGCTTGCCTTTAGAAAACCTGGATTCCGTGGTACAAAAGATTAATACAGTAGTAGTAGTAGTAGGCATCCTTCAGTCTGCATAGACTATGGATCGCGCCCTTTAAAGTTTCAATTGAGGACTTCATTTACAGCGTCTATTGTGACTATGAAGACCCACACGAGAGTGACAGTCCTTGCTGCATCTCTTGCAGATGTAGTGGGTGTCTGGCAAGTCCTTATTGTGCTTTCTGTGTGCTCGCTTCTCCTCTGCTAGCTGTCTGATCTTCATCTCGCCCTTCTGAAGGCCCTTGTGTAACCCCTGCCTCCATCTGCTGCGGTTGTCTGCTAGTTCTTCCCAGTTGTCCAGCTCGATGTCTACCTCTCTGAGGTCTCTCTTGCAGACATCTTTGAAGCGCAACTGGGGGCGTCCGGGAAGTCTTTTGCCAGAGGCTAGCTCACCATACAGGATGTCTTTTGGAATCCTTCCATCATTCATCCTGTGGACGTGGCCAAGCCAGCGGAGTCGACGCTGCCTGAGGAGGGTGTGCATGGCTGGGATTCCAGCTTGCTTAATACACCCCTGGGCCAAAGCCCTGAATGCCTTATTCAGTTTTCTCTTGGTCCTTCTCAGACAATATTCTTGTTATCCCCAGTGAGAATTTGCATGAGTAACTGCTAGATGAAAGCTGACAAAGGACTTCAGGGTACAGCTCAATAATAATAACTTGTGCCATTAACCTTTCTCCTCTGGACACTTGATTTCTAATATAGAAGTCACAATGAATTTGATACCAATTGCAGTCATAAAATAAGTCTGTCCACAGGTCTATGGGCTATTATATCAGAGCATAAGAATGGCCAGACTGGGTCAAACCAAACGTCCATCTGGCACAGTACCCTGTCTTCTGACAGTGGCCAATGCCAGGCAGACCCACTGAAGGAAAGAAGGGGCAAAGGGGGAAATTGCCCCTGGACCCAGCATTTCAAAGGGACGTGGAGCTCCAACCATTGCCAGGTCCTAAGTTCCACGCCCCTTTCAAACACCACGGCATTCTGTGTGCCTCTCTGCAGGCAACTTGGAAGGAGTATGGGAGGGGCCAGGGCTGACTGCCCAAGCCCTGCCCCTTCTGCTCTTGGCCCCCACCACTTCTGGTGCAGAGAGCCGGGTCCCCCTCTTACCTTGACCCTGGGCCTGCAGCACCTGTCAGCGCTACTGATGACAGGTGTCCCCGAGGAATGACTAGGAAAGGTAATCATCAAAGCTATGGCTACTTGGAGCCGTAAGCTCAAAATAAGCAACACAGTTTGCTCTATGCAATCTACACAGCTCATTTTGAGTAGATTTTGACGTAAGCTATTTCAGCATGTGGCACTGTCTAAACAGCACCATGCGATGAGGCTTACAGGGATGCTGGAAGAGTGAACTCATTATCTTGAAACCTGTTTTGAGACAACAGGTGCATTGTATAGATGCAGGCAGCTATTTCAGGATACCGTGGTGTCCCAAAATAGAGCCCGCTGTCTAGACATAGACCAAGTGATCTTTGCCATGTCACCCATTTCCAGCTTTTGAGCTTCTGACAAACAGAGGCTTGGGACACCATCCCTGCCCATCTTGGCTAATAGCCATCAATGGACCCATCCTCCATGAATGTCTAGTTCTTTTTTTAACCCTGCCAAAGTCCTGGTCTTCACAACATCTTCTGGCAGGGATGGCCAGAGGCTGACCGTGTCTTGCATGAAGAAATACTTCCTTTTGTTTGTTTTAAACCCACTACCTATTCCACGGAAAGGCTCTCTCAAATACTTCTGCTGAAGCTGTTCCACTTTATGTACATAATTAGATATCAAATGGAACAGAAATTTGGGTTTCCCAAATCCCAGGTGAGCATCTTAATCACCAGGCCAGGCAGTAACTGTGACACTTTCGCTGGCCCCAGGAATATTTCATGGTTAATGCAGCCTCTTAGGAGGTGTGAGACATAGCTTCAAATCTCTACTCCAAAACAGATAAGAGGTGTGAGTTGCACCTGGCTACTTGACTGCTTTTTGTTTTGGTGGTATATAGACTAGCATGTCTCCCTCTCTGTTACTATCCCACAACCTGTGCAAGTGCTCTAACCATTGGGTTAAACATTAAAAGTGAGGAACTACCATCATCAGACTCTTCTGCAAGCACCAGGAGAGGGCTTGCAGTTGTGAATGCCACGTGGAAGTAGGCCTCCTCTGGGCCTACACTTAGATGCCTAAAACCATGGCCTCAGCATTCCCCATTGACTGCCTTAGGCAGCTCCCTGTTCAGATTGCTGGTTATTGTGGATTCCATTCTTAGATACCAGGCTCTGCCCATGCATTGTACAGGAAGCCTGGGCACCTAACATGAGATTATGGATCCCTTTGGGCACTAGAAAGCCAAAACTTCAGCACTGGAAAAATGAGCCGTTATCCCCCCGTTGTTCTCGCCTTTAGCGTTATTTGGGCAGTAAGTAAATGAGTAATAATAATGCGCTAAAAAAAAATCAGACTCTGGAGCCACATTGTCCAATACGCTTCCCGTTCACCAAATGTGGCAAACAGGGCAGCACAATGTGGTGAAAAGCCACTCAGTGGCTCAGTAGAGCCGCACATGTGGGGCACCGCTCTGCCTACTCCGTGCACATGCCCCACCACAAGGGCATGGTGGCAATGGACAAGGCAGCCCCTGCAGCCCTTTCCCTGGTATAGCTCCTGAGGCTTTGGCCAGGAGCCGTGAGCCATGCCCCACAACAGTGCCCCGGCACAGCTTCCCAGCGGCTCCTTCCCAGCATGGCTCTCAGGGCTGGGTGGCTCCGGCAACGTGGCTCTGATGACTCACCAGGGGTGGGAGGGATAGGGTGCCTGGCTGTGGGGCGGGAGGTTAGGGTGCCTGGCTGGGGGTGTTGAGGCCTGTGGCACTTGATGGACTTACTTTTGGACACCACTGCTCCAGAGCATCAAGAATGATAAAAGTAATCCTTATGTCATTTTCCATGAAGATCCAGTTCTTAAGACTTACTTAACACCAAAATCCTTTGCAAAAATATGTTTATGGAGCTGCTCTTTGGAACTCTGGGAAGTGTTTTGCTAGGGAGAGCAATTACAAACCAAAGACCCCATCGCAAAATCCTTGCCCTGTAACTAAACTAACTGACTTTGTTTTAACAACAAATTTACTCCCTCTCCACCTTTTTATTAAGTTTTCTATTTAATGCTGTAAGATTGACCTAACTTCTAAAAATAAAATCTCTTTTCCTCACCTTCCAGTATTTGTTAGTCTTTCTCGTGAAGCTAAATTACTGGTTGGAACAGCAGCATGGCAAAGAATGCTTACTGCTTTGGGCAGCTGCTAATTGGGCTGTTATTTGAGGGAGAAAAATGCAGAAAATTATTGCTATTATAAGCTAAATAGTGTAAAGGAAAAGAAAATGATATAAATATAGAACAGTTATACCAGGGAAATTATGGATTTTAAAGCTCTATTTTTCTAAAAGATCCCTTGGGACTTCTTGCATGCACTGAAAATAAAATAGACCAGAAATGGAACAGATTTTATTTTATTTTTTATACCATTTGGAAAAAAATGTTTTCTTTTTTCAGGCCAAAAAGCAGCAAGATTTATGATTTATGCCCCAATCTTGCAACTGCCCCCAAATGGCCAGACCCCATGCACTGCCATTTGCAGGACCAGTTTGTGTTGAAAATTAAACTTTATGAACAGACATACACACTTTGCAGATGGCGTTTCAAATTTATTATTTCTATACTCAGGCTCCTGTGAATGTTTTGATTTAGTTAAGGAACAGCTGTGAGGAAGCCTTTGTGCAGTTTACATTATTTTTGCTATACCAACAAGATGCTCTAGTCTTAGGCCCAAGGTCCAATCCTGAAACTTCTTTTGGGAAGACAGGCTGCTGTATCTGCACAGGGTCCCTTTGGCTAGGGCTACACTACAGAAGTATTTCAAAATAAGATATATCAAAACAGCTATTTTGAAATATCTTATTTCAAAACATCACAACTACACACAAAATGCATTTTGTAATATCAACCAGCTATTTTGAAATAACATTCCTGGACACATACCGCTATTTCAAAATAGTGCCATTGCACGCCATTACGGCTTATTTCAAGATAGTGCTGTTCCTCATATTAATAGTGGCTATTTCTAAATATCTATTTCAAAATAGGCCTTATTCCTCCTGCAATTAGGGTTACCAATTTTGAAATAACACACCAGCTCTTCAGAGCAGAGCATCTACACACAAAATGCATTTTGTCAACAAAAAATATACACACAAAAACTGTATAGATGCTCTGGGGGGGGCCTTTCGTCAACAGAGCGGATCAAAAGATCGATCAGCTTTTAGGTGTAGACGATCTGTCAACAGAAGTTTTGTGTGTAGACGTGGCCAGTGAGTGCAATACTCTACAACAATCAGTATCAGATTAATTAACTAAGCTACATCTTAGGGTCTTGCAACATGAGGGGCCTTTCAAAAAGAAAACACTGAGTCCATTTCAAATTTTATCAGAATCTATTAATAAGTAAAGGAGATAAAGGAAAAAAAAGAGTCTCTTTAAATATAGACATGTACATTCAAATATGAAAAAATACACATCTGGCTACACAAATACCCTTAACCTACCCTTATTGTTCATTATTGACAAGTGGGGGTCCAGGGCTAAGGGCAAAAGCATAACTGCCCTTGTTAAACTGGTATTTCCAAGAGCCAGTCTTCTATCAGTCTCCAAAGACAGCATTTTGTTGACCAACTACTATGCATACAGTGATGAAGGCATGGTCAGAATTTATTTAAATAAATAAATAATCTCACTGCCTATAATATTGGGAAAAATGTAAGGCCAGAGACAGCAGTGTTTTGAAGCAGCCCTGCCATGCTCACTCTCGTATTGGACTCATTCTAGGAGCTACAACCTGTACAGCACCCTCCTTGGTGAATACTAGCTGGAAGGCCACCATATTTTTTTTTACAGTTCAGTGCACTGACTTGTACAGTGCCTTCACTCCTGTTGTGCTTTGTTTTCTTAAGTGTTAGTGTGTTCTTCCTTTTTTTCAACTGTCCTTATGTACAATGGTACATTGGGCATTCTATAAATATATTAGAAGCAAGAGGAAGACCAAGGACAAGGTAGGTCCACTACTCAATGAGGAGGGAGAAACAACATCAGGAAACTTGGAAACGGCAGAGGTGCTTAATGACTTCTTTGTTTCGGTCTTCACCAAGAAGTCTCTTGCAGAAATACCTAACATGGTGAATGCTAGTGGGATGGCAACAGGTTTAGAGGGTAAAATAAAAAAAGAACAAGTTAAAAAGTACTTCAAAAAATCAGATGTCTCCAAGTCACCAAGGCCTGGTGAAATGCATCCTAGAATACTCAAGGAGCTGATAAAGGAGGTAGCAGAACCTTTAGCTATCACTGAAAAGTCCTGGAAGTCAGGAGAGATTCCAGAAGACTGGAAAAGGGCAAATATAGTGCCCATCTGTGAAAAGGGAAAAAAGAACAACCCAGGAAACTACAAACCAGACAGTTTAACGTCCGTGCAGGGAAAGATAATGGAGCAAGTAATTAAGGAATTCATCTGCAAACATCTGGGAGAAAATTAGGTGATAGGTAAGAGCCAGCATTGATTTGTGAAGAACGAATCATTCCAGACCAAACTGATAGCTCTTTGACAGGATAACAAGTCTTGTGGATAAAGGAAAAGCAGTGGATGTGGCATACCTAGACTTTAGTAAGGCATTTGGTACGTTCTCACATAATCTTCTTATCAATAAACTAGGCAAATACAACTGAAATGGGGCTACTATAAGGTGGGGGCATAACTGGCTGGACAACCATTCTCAGAGAGTAGTTATTAATGGTTTGCAGTCATGCTTGAAGGGCAAAACAAGTGGGATTCCACAGGGGTCTGTTTGGGGACTGGTTCTATTCAATGTCTTCATCTACGATTTAGATATTGCCATAGAGAGTATGCACATTAAGTTTGCAGCTGATAACAAGCTGGGAGGAGTTGCAACTGCTTTGGAGGATAGGGTCAGAATTCAAAATGATCTGGAGAAACTGGAGAAATGGTCTGAGGTAAACAGGATGAAGTTTAATGAGGACAAATGCAAAGTACTCCACTTAGGAAGAAACAATCAGCTTCATACAAACAAAATGGGAAGCAACTGTCTAGGAAGGAGTACTGCGGAAAAGGATTTACGAGTCATAATGGACCACAAGCTAAATATGATTCAACAGTGTAATGCTGTTGCAAAACAAGAAATCGTGATTCTCGGATACAGTGAAAGGAGTGCTGAGAGCAAGACATGGGAAGTCATTCTTCTGTTCTACTCATCACTCATTAGGCCTCATCTGGAATATTGTGTCTAGTTCTGGGCACCACATTTCAAAAAAGATGTGGAGAAATTGGAGACGGTCCAGAGAAGAGCAATAAGAATGATTAAAGGTCTAGAGAACATGAGCTATGAGGGAAGACTGAAAGAACTGGGCTTGTTTAGTTTAGAAAAGAGAAGACTTAGAGGGGACATAAAAGCAGTTTTCAAGTACCTAAAAGAGGTATTACAAGGAGGGAGAAAAATTATTCTCCTTGGCCTCTGAGGATAGGACAAGGAACAGTGGGCTTAGACTGCAGCAAAGGAGGTTTAGGTTGGACATTAGGAGAAAAAAATCCTAACTGTCAGAGTGGTTAAACACTGGAATAAACTACTTAGGGGGGTTGTGGAATCTCCATCACTGGAGATATTTAAGAGCAGGTTAGATAAACATCTATCGGAGATGGTCTAGAAGGTGCTTTGTCCTGCCGGGAGGGCAGGGGACTTGACTCGATGACATCCCGAGGTCCTTTCAAGTCCTAATGTTCTATGATTCCATGATTCTATAATAATGTGTTTTAGTGTGCCTGCCGCTTTCTTCTTCATGCACTACCCATGTTTCACATGATTGAGTTTGCAGGTGATTGTCCAGTGGATAAGGGTTGAATGGTTCTTGAGGAGGATGAATTTGTGTTGGCTTCTCTCTGTCAGTTTCAGGAACGTACACTGTATTTTTATAGTGTGGGAAAAGAAAAATCCCAGCAATTCATTGTTTTATAGCAAAAATTAAATGAGAACAAACATTTGTAACTGTATTTATATACTTTAGATAAACTTTGTATTTCCCTAACAAAATTAATCATGCTGCAAAAGAATTATATATCCTCTCTTTCTTTCCTGTGAGAACATAAGACTTTTGCGTTTACGTAATCAATGTCCTTTCTGTGAAAATAATACATTTTTAATGGTATGAGTGTTCTGATATTTGTCAGATCTTCGGGCCTTACAACATCATAATTTGGCCTTGACAACAATTGTTTCACCTAAGGCTGAGGGGCTTGATTGTAAGTTCTTTGGTGCAGGGTCTGTCTTTTTGTTGTGTTTATGTACAGCACCAAGCACCAGCAGAGCCCTCGGCAGCACTCCAATGCAAACAATAGCAACATGAAGCAGTCCACGTGAGGAGTGTTCTAGTCTGCTCGATATTTGCAGTAGCAGTCCTCTCACAATGCAGTGGCTGTGCAAGTGCAGTAATGGCAACTTATAGCCATATCCCTGAGTTCTGTGATGATGGTGAGATTGTCGCATTGCATAAAACTGCTATAAAACTGTGGATAGGTCAGCTGGTTCTTATCAGGAGAACCAAATTCAAACTTTATCTAGCAGTGGAAAAATCCTGAACTTTCAAGGTTCGAAGAGGTCAGTTGGCTACATCCATACCACTTCACACACCGATTCCCAGCCACTCCCAAAAGCTGAGCAGAGTTGCCTGTGGTGCTGTCTGGAGGGAGGATGTAGGTGTTGCAGGCTGCAGTGTGCTGGCATTTCAACAGGCAGCACTTTTCATATTGAGTCTGTACTGAGTCTGTGTTGTAATGCAGTGCTCAGAAGCTCTGTGCTCCTGGAGACACCATCCTGGGATTGAGGCGCAAGGATGGGACTCAGAGTATGTCCACATTATTGGGAAGATCAGCCCAGTCAGGGTCAATCTTCTGGAGTTTGATTCTGTGCACCTAGTAGAGCTTCATGAAAGCAAACAATCTGGGGTTGGCAGTCACCTCCTGTACTCCTCAATATCGCAAGGAGTAAGATTGGTCAATGGGAGAGTTTCTCCCATTGACTTCCGCTGTTCAAACAGCAAGGTAAGTTGATTGCAGATAAGTCAATTCTTGCTATGAAATCACTGTAGCTAGAACTGCATATCCGCAATCATCTTAACTCCCTAGTGTAGCCCAAGCACACTTGGGTTCAATACCTTGTGTAAGGCCAACAGACCTGAGTTGCTGGCCCCAGAAATAGAACCTGTGAGCATAGGGTCTAAAGCCCTGCACTCTACCACATGAGCTAAAGGCTGGCTTTCAGCTGTAGAGCAGAGACGGCACTTGCCCCAGCTGAGGTCTCAGAGTCTCTAGGCACTACATGCTTACCCTGGCTTGAGAAAGCACATCCCAAGCTTCTGAGACCTTCTAGCAGTTCATCCCAGACAAGCCCCCAGTTACAACAGCAACAGACTTGGGTTACTGGCCCCAGTAATAGAACCTGTGAGCAGAGGGTCTAAAGCCCTGTACTCTCCCACATGAGCTACAGACCAGCTAGCTCTCAGCCAACCCTGTAGAGCAGAGATTTCACTGACCCCAGATGAGGTCTCAGTACCTCTGGGTACTACACTTGGAAAGCCACCAATAACCAGATTTTCAAAAGTGGCCACTGCTTCTGGGTGATTTGAATTTTGGACAGCCAGCCTTGCTGAGCACCCGCAGCTGCCCTCGTAGTAACATAAGGTGCCTGTGATCTGTGCGAGCTGTAGGTGTGCACGTCTCTGAAACTCAGGTCCAAGGCCCCCCAGAAGTTATTAACCATTTTTTGATGCAGTTGATTTTCCTCTATCTGGGACTCATCCCCCCACCTCCTCAACATTGGCATGGCCTTACGCTCACAATCCCCTCAGCTGGGGAGAGTATATTAATTAATGCGCATGGCAGGCTGAGCTCCTATGTCACTCGTAGCAGAACACTGAGAAACCATGAAAATAAACAGTGCCTCTTTTGTAATTTAAAAAAATAAAAGAGGTGCTGGTACTCAGCCAGCTCCCTGACCCTCCCACCAGTCAAACCCATGGCTGGGGCTGCAGAGGTGCCAGTATCAGTACCAGCAAGTACCAGCACAAAAAAAGCACTGAAAATAAGTAAGTGATCCAAGGGGCTGGCCTCAGCCAGCTCAAGCTGGATGCTCTTGCAAAGTACTGTATTCACAAGAGGTGAAATGCACACACAGAAACATACTACATACCCATACTTACTGGACCTGTGTAATCATAGTCACACTGGCAAAGCCACTGCACTGGCCTCCGCCATCTGGTCCCTCAGAGCTTCCCAAACCCCTCCTGACGTCCCACAAGCGACCTGTCTGAGAACCTATCATGGCCATCTGCAGGGGCCTTGTGCCTGCCCATCCATCTGCCCCACCTCTGTGCAACAGACCTGAGCAGATTTGCTGTCCTGAGGGATGTCCATGGCCCCTTATATGAGGTGTGAATTTCACCTCAAGTAAATTATTTCTAGAGGGATTTCATAAACCGAGAGTGAAAACATAGTGTTCTCCATCACAGAACCTTTACAGGAACCCCTGGAGTCTTAAATTACACCATTGCACTAAACTGCTTTTTTGTGGCATCTTTCTCCCAGCCTTTCCTTTGGAAAAAGAAAAAGCAGGACAGCTTTCCACAGGCTTACATGGGGAAGATTCTACTCTAATTAACTGTAACCTTGTGCCAACAGCGTTCGCCTTCAAGATTCAAAAACTAGCAAGGGGCTGGGAAGGAAATTATTAAAACTTTACTAACTTGTGCCTTTGACCCTTCCCAAATTCCTTGCAATTTTCTCACATCTCTAACCCAACTGTGTTTTAATACCAAGCCAGTAACATGAACTTTTTGTTTGCACGTTTATAGCTTTCAAAGAACATCTTTAAAAAATGACAGGAAACATCGAGGATGCGTCTACACACGCGTGATCTTCCAGAAGAGTGCTGGCTTCTCCTGGAAGATCTGTGGAGCATCAACACATTAAAGGCACTCTTCTGGAAGGAATCCAGAAGAACACCCCACGTTTTCGGGATTCCGCACTCTGCTCCCAAATCAGGAACAGCGCCTTCTTCCAGAACACCCTTCCAGAAGAAAGCATGTGTAGACTCTCCCCAACCCCTTCTTCTGAAAGAGTGATCTACATGGCGGCGGCCAGCTGGAGAGCGCAGACACTCTAGGCAGCCCCAGTGGGACTCTATGGTCTCTGGCTCCAGCCACCTATAAAACTGCAAGGACCCAGAGACCCTGTGGCAGGAAGCTGAGAGTGTAGAGACAGGCAGCACGTGCTGGGCTGCCAGGCACACTGCTCAGAGCCCCATGAAGCGATTGCTAAGCCCTAAGCCCGACTGATGCTCAGCAGGCAGACACCCCACGCCCCCCAGAGCACTTCCAAGAAGCCAGCTGATGGCAGCCAGGACCCTGACTGGGTTCCAAAAAGGAGGGCCCCATCCTGGACAGAGCCAGAGCTCCAGGACCGCCTGGGCTCTGGAGGGATGAGGAGGTGCTGCAGGACACCACAGGTCACCAGAGGAATGTCCTTGCCTTTGTGCCCCTCACAAATGGCCTGGCTTCCCGAGGCCACCCTTCCCGGATCCCCTAGCAGGTCCAGTGTAAGGTTAAAGAGTTGAGGCAGGGCTATATGAGGGCCCAGGACAGCACCCACTGGTCCAGCCAGGCCCCAGCCAGCTGTTCCTACTTCAGGGAGCTGCAGAAGCTACTGGTGAGGAACAATACATCCCCCTACCCTGCACCACCATTGGGACAGCTGCGCCAGAGCTCCCTGCTGCACCAGAGAGGGAGGCAGGCCCAGCCAAAGACCAGCCGGGACCTGCCAGAGAGCACAGTGCCCCAGATGTCAAGGTCACATCTGGGGACAAGTCCTTGGAGGGCTCCCTCATAACTGAGCTACTCTCCACCTCCATCAGCCAGGCCACCGCCAGCCAGGCATCATCCAACCTTTTTGAGGCCAGCTCAGGTAAGTGTGCACCATGGCGCATCCCTCTGGGGGGCACACCCAGGCCCTAGTGCGATGGCCCAACCCCAGGAACGTGCCCCAGGGCCATGGCCACACCTGCAGATGATACCTGGCACCCCCCCTCTGCAGAGAGCCCCACGAGCCACATGTGTGCACTGGGGGGCCCTTACGCTGCATGGCTGCGCCAGCACCCCGGGCAGGGACTCACCCATGTCCAAAGGCCCCCCCACTAGCCTATTCCTGGGGGACCCACCACAGGCAGCACCATCGCCAAGGTGACGTGCTGCATTGGCCAGCATGCCAGGAACATGAGACACTGATCTGGGATGGGAAAACACCTGTTTTTCCTACTGAAGGAAAGTGTAACGGGGAAGCCTGAAATACCCTAGATCCCAAAGTAAAGGTTTGTTTTCTTCTGTTCCTTTGCTTCCCGCACCCCATTTTCCCTTGTCACTGAGAACATGCACTCAGTCCCACATTATTCACCTTGTGCTTGATTGACTCTTTTCCCCTGTTTTGGTTTGGTTTGGTTTGGTTTGGTTTGCTTGTTTAAAACAGACTTGCTTCTGGCTGCTTTCCTGCACCAGCAGCTGTTTACACTCTGGTGAAAGAAACCAAAATGGAAGCCAGTTTACATGTAGGATAAGCCCCTCCCACAATATGCAAAATAAGGATGGATGAGCAGATGATTCATTTTCATACAGCTCTATAGACACAACCCCCGCCCTTGATGGCCAATACTTGGGGCTAGGGTTTGAAGACGAGAGTAGCTGAGAAGTAGCACTGCTCACAGTTGTTTTCTTCTTCCTTTTACTTCTCATTAAGTTACAAAAGCATTGAAGTAATATGGATGTTGCCTGTTTTCCACTCCTCACAACAGGGCACAGTGTGGCATAGAGGCATAATCCCCACACAGACACGCTGGTTTAATTTAAATTGGTAAATTTACAGGTGCAAACTAAGCTGACATAAGTCAAGTTTAGATCAGCTTAAGAATATCCACTCAAAAATTTGCACTAGTTTATCTAAACCACTTTACACTCATACCATTAGCTAAAATGATGCAGTTTGTGTGTAGCCCAGCCCTTACAAAGAGCAGAACTTCTTTTATGTTCTAAAACAGCAGTGTCCAATATGCTGTCCATTTGCCACATGTGGTGAACTGGACTGCACAGTGTGGCAAAGCAATTTATTAGAGCCACACACGTGGAGCACCCTCCACCCCTCAGTGCACACACCCCACCACCTGGTGGGACAAGTGCATGGAGGCAGCCATGGAGGGGGCTCCTCCTGCAGCTCAGGGCGATGGGGTTGGCGCGGCTTGGGGCGGAGCAGTGGGACTCAGGGCAGCTTGTGTGGAGCAGTGGCTCACAGAGACAGGGCTCAGGGCAGTTCGTGCCAGGGCGGCTCACTTGAGGCAGCGGGGTGGCTCTCATGGGACAACTCTGGTGAGTCACCAACAGTTTGAGCGGGGGGCTATGCTTGGCTGGGGGTGAGATGGGGAGGTTGGGGGCCCAGCTGGGGGGGAGGGTGCCTGGCTTGGGTGGGGAGGGGGCGCCTGGCTGGTGGGGGGGCTATGGTGATTGCTAAATTTTGTTGTGGACACCACTGTTCTAAAAGGTACTCTTTAAATTCTAGTCTGATTGTGTAGGGCTGATGTGTGGATTCAGTCCCACTCAGCTATGCTCCCACGCAGCTTGCACTCCTGTTGCCCAGTTTAAAATTTTCTCTTGCAGCATAAATCTGGCAAACCAAAACCACAGAAAAATACAAGGCATTATTCCCTCTCCCAGTCAGCTACTGTCCTGGATTAGCAGAGATAGGCTGTGTCTACACTAGACCAATTTTGAGGAGTAAAGGGACTTGGAAGTAGCACAGGCCCTTCGACGTACCCATGGCTAACCCATGGCTACATGCAAGCCGGCCCTTGGAATTTTGACACTTTGAAGTTGCGGTGGTGGAGATTTAGCCCAATGCATATGCAGCACAGCACTTCATTAGTAATCTCCCAACACCCTAATTAACATGCTCCCTTCGAAGTTGGGGGCTAGTCTAGACACAGCCCTACGATGCAGATTCCTCTCTGATTACCATGGTCCTCACACCAGGCATACATATTGCTACACCCTTTACCTTTTGCTGGTTTTATTTGTTGTTTTAGCTCATACGGGCCATAAAAAGCAGCGGCCTCATATTCATAGTAAAAAAAATATTCTTTTGCAATACCACGTACCCTGCAATGATACAATAGCACTGTTCTGATAAGCTAATCTACATGGCAACAGAGCTGGGTTTGTCTGTTATCAGCAAACAAGATCTCAAAGAATGAAAATGAACACATCTGAGTTTGTCATAGGACTATCTAAGGATCCACTCTAGTTGCTTTTAATGCATCCAAATTAATTAGTGGTGATTTAATCTGATCTTCACTTCTCTAGTGATCAAGCTTCAGTTAATTATCTAGTGGCAATTCAAAAATACAAAGACTTAAAATGGAATCCATTCACCTTGTTTTCCAACCACGGCTATGTAAGATCTAAGTCTCAGCTATCATGGGAAAGCACGCTTTTTCAGTATGCAACTCCAGCTAAATCGATCACACTCAAGCTAATAAATGCCTTGTCTAAGGGCGCTGTAGGGGGAAAGGGCATTGGTATCATTCCTAATATGGCCAGGAGCCTACAGCTGTATTTACACTAGTAAGTTCTTTCAAAAGATTTTTCAAAAGAAGGGAGCTCTCTTGCTAAAGATCACACAGAGCATCTACATACAAAAAGCAGTAAATAGAAAGTAAATAGAATGTGACTCTCCTTTCAAAATTGCTCTCCCTTTCCCATTTCTGGAAGGGCGCCCGCTTTCGAAAGCTTCTTTAGAAAGAAAACGTGGAGATGCTCTGCAGGCCCGTCTTTCAAAAAGAGCAGTCCTCATGGGACCTGATTTTTCAATCCCTGGCCCATTCTTTCAAAAGAGCGGGCATGAGTGGATGCTCTCCTTCAAAAGAGCAGATCACTCTTTCAATCCGCTATTTTGTGACTGGACACACTCTTTGGAAAGAAGTTCTTTCAGAAGAGGTCTTCCAGAAGGGCGTCTTTCAAAAGATCCCTGTAGTGCAGATGTAGCTTATGTGTACCAACAAATGGCAATTGTGGTAGATTGTGATTGAGGTAGCCCCACGAGAACTAGCAGTGTAACCACAGGACATGAGAGGCAGGCCCAGCTAGCTGACTGAGTACACCGCTGTTCAGAAAGGAGGTGAATTTTTGGGCAACTAGCCCATGTGCCCATGACTGTGCTGCCATTTTTACTGCATAATTCAGTCAAAACTAGGGCACGTGCATCTGCCAATACAGGAAATTACAGCTCAAGCTGCAGTGTCGACATATGCACAAATCCTCCCCCATTGACTTTTGTCCAAGTGGCTATTCCCGTCACCCTCTCAATTAAAGTAGGCAGTTTTCTCATTTCTCACATAAAATAAATTGACACAGTTTGTCCTGGGGTGACATCACACACCACGCTAAAGACCGTACAACTTGCTTGTCCCAAGGCAACTCTTTAAATTAAGGCTACAAATAACAGTCCATGAGTTATTTGGCTCTAAGCTGTCCAGAATTTGAGAATCTCCTCATGTTCAGTAGCTCCCTGTCTGCTGTTTCAATGCAGAATCTTTTCCAAACCAGCTGCAATAATTACCCCCACTGAGCATAAGAAATCCCATTTAGTTATAAATTCTCTGGCAATCTTGCAAGAATATGTCTCCTAGAGGACTTCAGCGCATTTCTTTCAGAAGTTAACCTTATTAAATCATTCTTATGCTGCCCCCAAATAAAGAATGAACCTTTAGAATAACCCTTGCTTTTAAAGGCTCCACTTTGCTGTAAAAGTCAGCAGTTCTTTGGAGCCTGCAAGTCTCTCGAAGCAGCTTTAGTTAAACAATTGCTAATGTTCTCTCCTATCGAATTTGAAATGAGGCAAGCATTTGACCAGGAGGAAAATGCTGTGCCATCTCAGGCCTGTCATTGAGTCAAAGATACACATAGGTAGCTCTGTGAGAATTCTTGCATTTGCATGATACAGTGCAGTATTTTGTGATCGGGATCCTGGAACAATGTGTATGGTGTGGATGCTGAGAGCTATTAAACCAATTAAAAACTCTGTATATGATGGAAACCACTTCAAGCCGGCAGCAGCTCCCCTCCACGCTCCTAATTCCAGCATCTCTTGTTGTGACTCCATTTATGCAAAAACCTGCGGTCTCTAACAATGCAAGCCATAGTGACAGCTTTGTCAACATTGACATTGGTTTTTCTCAGCAGTTTAGAACTCAGCTGCAAATGTTTGCTCTGGGCTAAAATTGGCCCACACCGATCTAAGCAATGCTTAAACTGGTCTAAAAAAAGGGCAAGTGGAGGGGAGGGGTGTCTATCATCCACTCCACATTTGCCTGTTCCCCTCCCCACTATTTATTCTACCCCCAGTGGCCCAACCCCCAATCAATCTTGTTATCTCAGGCTTGGTCTACGCTAGGAGATTAGGTCAAATTTAGGTCACTCGGGTGGAATTTCTAAGGAATCAATCGACACTACAGGGGCCATTCTGTCGACTTTAAGGGCTCTCAAGATTAACTTTTATACTCCTGCTTTTCACAAGGAGTATCTCCAAATTCAACCTTACATGGCTGATGTCAGGGTAGTGTAGACAGTGTGTTGTAAAATTCAGGATATGTCTACACTAGCCAAAAACTTCTAAATGGCCATGCAAATGGCCATTTTGAAGTTTACTAATGAAGTGCTGAAATACATTTTCAGCACCTCATTAGCATGCGGGCAGCCGCAGCACTTCGAAATTGACGCGGCTCGCCACCGCGCGGCTTGTCCAGACGGGGCTCCTTTTCGAAAGGACCCCGCCTACTTTGAAGTCCCCTTATTCCCATTTGCTCATAGGAATAAGGGGACTTCAAAGTAGGCAGGGTCCTTTCTGAAAGGAGCCCCGTCTGGACGAGCCACGTCAATTTCGAAGTGCCGTGGCCACCCGCATCCTAATGAGGCGCTGAATATGTATTTCAGCACTTCATTAGTAAACTTCGAAATGGCCATTTGCATGGCCATTTCGAAGTTTTTGGATAGTGTAGACACAGCCTCAGTGTCCTTGGCCTCCTTGACGTGGCCACCACTTGCAGCTTTGCTGCTCTCCAGGGCTACGTCTACACATGCAGCCAACATCGAAATCACTTATTTCGATGTTGCGACATCAAAATAGTCTATTTCGATGAATAACGTCTACACGTCCTCCAGGGCCAGCAACGTCGATGTTCAACTTCGACGTTGCTCAGCCCAACATCGAAATAGGCGCAGGGAGGGAACGTCTACACGTCAAAGTAGCACACATCGAAATAGGGATGCCAGGCACAGCTGCAGACAGGGTCACAGGGCGGACTCAACAGCAAGCCGCTCCCTTAAAGGGCCCCTCCAGACACAGTTGCACTAAACAACACAAGATACACAGAGCTGACAACTGGTTGCAGACCCTGTGCCTGCAGCATAGATCCCCAGCTGCCGCAGAAGCAGCCAGAAGCCCTGGGCTAAGGGCTGCTGCCCACGGTGACCATAGAGCCCCGCAGGGGCTGGAGAGAGAGCATCTCTCAACCCCGCAGCTGATGGCCGCTGGACCCAGCAATTTCGACGTTGCGGGACGCGGATTGTCTACACGGTCCCTACTTCGACGTTGAACGTCGAAGTAGGGCACTATTCCTATCTCCTCATGAGGTTAGCGACTTCGACGTCTTGCCGCCTAACGTCGAAGTTAACTTCGAAATAGCGCCCGACGCGTGTAGACGCGATGGGCGCTATTTCGAAGTTGGTGCCGCTACTTCGAAGTAGCGTGCACGTGTAGACGCAGCTCAGGTGTGCAGGAAATGGCCTGGGAAAATTTGATTTCATTTCCTGTTTATCCAGCGTGGCAAGTGGAGCAGGCAGCACATTTGGCTATGAATTCCCAGGGCTGCAGACCAGCTCCACCATGGAGCACTCAGGAGATCCAGAACTTCATTGTTGTGAGGGGAGTTGGTGGGGGAGGGAGAGTGGGAATGAATCTCTGCTGGAAAAAACCATGAAGCAACAGAAGAAATGCAGACATATATGTGAAGATCTCACTGGGCATGGAGGGAAAAGGACATACCAGGGATGACCAGCAGTGCCATGTGACAATAAAGGAGCTCAGGTATGTGTACCATAAAACAAAGAAGCAGATGGACATTCTGGGTCATCTCTGCTAATGTGCTGCTTCTATGAGCAGCTGTCTGGGCTTCTCAGGAGTGACCCAACCATCATCCCCAAAGAGTCTGTGGATACCTCCTCAGGAAGCCTCCAGCAATAGTGAGGAGATGGATGAGGAGGAGGAGGAAGACAACGGTCAGCAGCCAAACAGAGCAGCAGATCTCCCCAACAGCCAGGAAATGTCTGTAACATTGGATCTCAACCCTTTCTCCCAGGATGTTTTGCAGCCAGGACCTGATGGCAGGGAGGCCATGTTTGGTGAGTTCTCGTTTTTAATTATGCTACAAGTCAGTTAAAGCAATTGGGTCTGCTCTGTGGTGGGCACTGTACCTACACAACCTGGGGCCTCAGGAACAATTTGTTAATTTGTCTAGGGACAGAGCACTGATCCTCCTCACACATCTCCATGAAGCTGTCATACAGGTACTCTCTAATGCTTCTCACAAGGCTTCTGTGGAGGCCTGCCTTATTCCAACCGACACAGTAGGACACTTTTCTATGCCAAGCCACCGGTAAGTAATCTGGCATCATTGCAGCACAGACCAGCGCAACATACTGACCAGCCTTGCATCCACATTCAGTCAACAGCCATTCCTTATCAATGTTTGCTATTCTGAGGAGACTAATATCTCTTTTTGCTACCTAGAGGAAGTGGCGAGGGAGAATTAAGTTAATATACGATAACACAAGCTGATCTGCTATGCTTGGACCACCCCGCTTCCCACCCTGTGCTGCCTGGGGAAGGGAACCTTTTAATGTCCCAGCCACAGCTGGCGAAGGGGGAACCATGAGGTGACCAGCCAGAGGGAAGAAAATGCAAACTGCTACACCATGCCTGGACCACCTCCATCCCTTCCCAGGGCTTCTGGGTGAAGGAAAGCTTGAACTATCACAGCAGAGTAGGGAGTAGACACATACAGTGACTGTGAGAGACACCAAGTCCTGATAGCACAACCACACTGCCACACATGCCCCAACCTTTTTTTCCCCCGGCTCCTGTGGGAAGGGAAAGCCTGCGTGCCTCAACGAAGTGGGTGGAGAGGCATGCGGTAACTGCTGCTGAGACACTGGCACACGCTCTAGCCCTCCCCCCACAATCTCTTTGCAGCATGCACAGCTGCAGACTGCTTTTGCAATCACAGGCTTGAAAGCATGCCCACAATCTGTGCCTTACCGTGACTGGAAGCAAACCTTGTCAAGCAGGTCCCTTAAGATCTCTGTGTAGTACCTGCTGCACAGAGGATGCTAAAATCCAAAAATTGTCCTTGCGTGCAATACATCCCTAGTGTCTTTCACAAAAGGCCTTTAATGAAATTCCTTTCTGTGTTGTTAAACCTATCTCACCTACAGTATGTGCAGCTCCTTAATGTCTGGCCTTCCCTTCTGATTTGTTGCGGTGTGCTCAGCAGCAAACACTTGGACCACGATTCACCCTTTCCTGCCAGCACGGATACTCAGGAGAAAATGAACATGGGAAGACATGAATATAGAGTATATGGAAGGGCACAGTTAAACGTGTGGAAGAGAACCATGCTGGAGGAGAGATGGGCTGATTGGGAAGCAGAGAACTGAGACAATGTCAATTGGAGACCCAGGAGGGGATGTTGCAGCTGATGGTGCAGCAAGAAGAGGTCCTACAGTGCCTGCTACAAGAGCACAAAGCCCCACTGCAACCCATGCACTCCTCACCATGTTCCCTAACCTCCCCACATCAGCAGCCCAGAATGCAGGGGGGTAAAGTCAAGGGCAACCTTTCATACCACTCCCTGGAACGCTTCTGAGAGAAGAAGGCTGACAGTCCCCCATCTGCACTGGCAAAATGCCCTGACATACTGACCACCCAAACCCCTGCCAAGAACCCCTTTGCCGTCCCCTGAATACAAACAAGTACGCTAACATGTATGTGTGTCTTTATTGCTTGTATTGCAGGTAGTGGGTGATGGTTTACAGGAAAGCACACATCACTCAAGTGGGACCTTCTTAAGAGTAACAGCTATGTCTGTCCTGTTGGTTTCTGGTCATTCATAAAGCTGTTTTCCTAAGCCTTCCTGATTAGCAGTTCCCCCTCACTGTGCTCTCCTTATTGCCCTGGTGTCTGTGTGCTCATAATTACTGGCCAGGTGATCTGCCTTGGCCCTCCAGCCTGGCATGCAAGCTTCTCCCTTGATCTCACATAAATTATGAAGCATGCAGGAGGCTGCACCATGAGGGAAACATTGCAGTTCCCTCCCAGCCTTTCCTGTTCTCCAGTCTGGAAAAAGAAAAGGCACAACAGCTTCCCACAGATCTAGCAGAGTCAGGAGACTCCTGAATCTGGCTTTTAAATGGCCACATGAACATTCTACTGCCATTCTGCACCTGCGCAGCCTGCAGTTGAACTGCTCCTTACTGTGGACCAAGCTGCCAGTGTGTGACTTCACGAGCTAAGGGAGCAAGGGGTGAGCTGGATCACTCAGAATCTCTGTTGGCATCTCCACATCTCGAATGGTGATTTTCTGGTCTGGGAAGAAAGATCCATTCTGCAGCTTGCTGAACACACCAAGATGCCTAAAGATGAGCACATCATGCATCTTTCCCAACCATCCTGTATTAATGTCAATGAAATGACCCTTGAGATCCACCAACGCCTGCAACACCATGGAAAAGTACCCCTTATGGTTTATGTCGTGTGTGGTAAGGTGGTCTGGTGACAAGATAGGGCTGTGCATTCCATCCAACATGGATTCACCAAGAGCAAGGCGTACCCGACCAATCTGATTAGCTTCTGTGATGAGGTAACTGGTTCTGTGGACATGATGAAGTCAATGGATGTGATATACCTTGACTTTAGCAAAGCTTTTGATACCGTCTCCCACAACATTCTTACCCATAAGTTAAGGAAGTATGGATTGGCTACATGGACTGTACAATGGATAGAAAGCTGGTTTGATGGACAGGCCTAACAGGTAGTGGTCAATGGTTCAATGTCTGGTTGGTGATCAGTTTCAAGTGGAGAGCCCCAAGGATCGGTTCTGGGGCCAGTACTGTTCAACATCTTTATTAATGAACTAGATGAGGGTATGGATTGCACCCTCAGCAAATATACAGATGACACGAAGCTAGGGGGTCAGATAGATACTTTGGAGGGTAGGGATAGGGTCCAGAGTGACCTAGACAAATTGGAGGATTGGGACAAAAGAAAGCTGATGAGGTTCAACAAGGAGAAGTCTAGAGTCCTGCACTTGGGATGGAAGAATCCCAAGCATCGGTACAGGCTGGGGACTGAATGGCTACATAGCAGTGCAGCAGAAAAGGACCTGGGGGTTACAGTGAATGAGAGGCTGGATATGAGTCAACAGTTAGCCCTTGTAGCCAAGAAGGCTAACAGCATGTTTGGTTGCATTAGGAGAAGCATTTCCACAAGATCTAGGGAAGTTATTATTCCCTTCTGCTCGGCACTGGTGAGGCCACCTCTGTAGTATTGCATCCAGTTCTGAGGCTCCCAGTATAGAAAGGATGTGGGTGCATTGGAGAGACCCAACAGAGGGCAACAAAAATGATTAAGGGGCTGGAGCACATGAGCTGTGAGGAGAGGTTGAGAGATTTGGGTTTATTTCATTTGCAAGAACAGAAGGCTGAGGGTTAATTAGATAACAGACTTCAGCTTCCTGAAAAAGGCTTCACCATGCCCACAGAGCCAGTTATCTCATCATAGAAGCTAATTAGACTGGTCAGGTAAGACTTGCTCTTGGTGAATACATGTTGGATGGAATGCATAGCCCTGTCTTGACACCAGACCACCTAACAACCTTAGAGAGGGTGACGAGAGGCTGTTCTCAGTGGTGATAGATGGCAGAACAAGGAACAATGGTATGAAGTTACAGAGGGAGAGAAGTAGGTTGGATATTAGGAAAAACTACTTCACCAGGAGGATGGTGAAGCGTTAGAATGCGTTGCCTAGGGAAGTGATGGAATTTCCATCTCTGGAGGTTTTTAAGTCCTATCTTGACATAGTCATGGCTGAGATGTTTTTGTTCAGGTTGATCCTGCTTTAGGCAGGGGGCTGGACTAGATGACCTCCTTGGGTCCCTTCTAGCCCTAGAATTCTATGATTCTATGATCTGTTGCCCCGCTGCAGTTAGGAAACCTCATTGCAGCAAAACCATCCACTGTGTCCTGCACATTTCCCAGAGTCACCTACTTTTCTAGCAGAAAGTTATTGATTGTCTGGGCTACTTGGACCACAGCAGCCCCCGACTCTAGATTTGCCCTCCCCGAACTGATTACCCACTGCCCAGTAGCTGTCTGGCCTTGCAAGTTTCCACAGACCTATTGCCACAGGCTTCTGAACTGTCAGAGCAGGTCTCATTTTGGTATGGCTGGGCTCCAGGGCAGGAGAAAACAATTCACGAAGTTCCATGAAAGTGGCCTTATGCATGTGGAAGTTTTGTACCCACTGCTGATCATACCATACCTGCAGAACAATGCGATCCCACCAGTCTGAGCTTGTTTCACAGCATCAGAAATGGTGCTCCACAGTGTACAAAGCATTGAGTGCAGCCAGTTCCTCCTCTCCAGTGTCTTACATTCATATATGTCCCTGTCCCCCTCGGAATATTCATCACTCCCCTGGCTGCTTGGGCTCTGCACATACTGCAGCACAATGTGCGAGGTGCTGTCTGTACTTGCCACAACAGTTTGAAGCTGGACCAGTTCCATGCTAGCCTTACGATGGAGTCTGCACAGATGTGAAAAAAGGGCACAAAAAGACTTTTTGCTGTTGCTTTCCAAAGAGAGGGGGAGGAGACAAGTGCTCTATGGGATACTGATGACACACACCCAGACATCACCCCCAGCGCATTTTTGTCCTGTCCGACACTGGGACAGAAACCCACAATACAACGGGGCAGCAGGAACTGTGGGATAGGTACCCAGAGTGCACTGCTGACAAAGTCAAACCTTACAACACTACTGGGGACACACCCTTTTGATTCTATGTGCCAGTGTGGACATGCATCGTTTGCATTATAAAATCGGGTGCTACAAAATCAACCTTAACAAATGTAACCTAATTTTTTTAATGTAGACGTACCTCAATCCTCACATCAAATTTGGCCCCATCTGTTCTACCCCAGTGTGCTCCAGGGCTTCAACTCTGCTTCTCCTGCAGCTCCTGGAGCTCCTTACCTGCCTTTCTCAGGCCTGGCTTCAGCAGGATCTACTCTCCTCTTCACCAGTCAGGGTATTGCAAGATGTCAACTCTTGAGGATAGTTCCTTTCCTCCCTGCAGCAGCCCTGATTCTCTGCTTCCCTCAGGAGGCAGGCAAGTGCAGAAAGTAGCACGTCAGACTGAGTTTCCTCCAGGCAGCCCTAATAATGTGCATTCCTCAGCGACAAAGCTTACGTGTTGGCAATTTGAATTCCGAGGGTTGAGTTCTGGAGCACTGTAAGGATTGGATTTAAGCCTGAAGTGCTAGTAATGATTCATGGAGCCTTGCTAGGTTACCAGATTAGATCCAGCCCAGCTCAGCAGTGACCAAAAGCTCTTGTCCATCTGAAGATAGCAGTACAATGGTCCACGTGGCATGAGTGAGTGACCTCAGGGCAGTTCCCAGAGGACAGATGTCCCTGTGACAAAAACCACCATCACAATTCCTATCTTTGTTGCCAGTCTCATCAAAAGAAGGTGAAGAAGCAGTGAAGAAAATGAACTACCTTCTTACTCCCACAGGCAAGCTGCTCCAGGACATATTGGCAGGACAGAGGGATAAAGCTTATAGTACCAACGCCTTGTAGTTTCTGCTCTGTGGGTAATAAACGAAGAGTTCCTGTCTCTGGAGTTATATATCAGAGAGGTAACCCTGTTAGTCTGTATCTTCGAGAACAACAATACCTTATAGCTATAGTCTATACAGATACTAACAGATATAGTCTATAAGTGCCACAGGACTTTTTGTTGTCTCTGGAGTTGTTCATCTGGGAGTTTTCACTAGCAGCAAATTTTTGTAGGTATTTCAGATGCCAAAAGATGCCCATAGGTGTCCAATGGGGTTTTCAAAAGCACTAGGAATCGAACTCTAATATTAATGGGACTTTGGCATTTAGGTATTTTTGAAAATCCCATTAGGCACCCAGCTGCATGCCCACCTTCCTTTGCAAATCTGGCCCTTCAGGTCCCACAGTGGTGGGTATGGTCTGAGAACAGAATTTTGCTAGCACAAAATGCTTTTAAAATGAACTAGAACAGAAATGGTTTCTCCCTGGGTGAAGTGCTTTGAAACCAAGTTCGGTTACATGCAATTGTGCTGCTTGCAATTTCACAATCTCAACCAAAAAAAAAAAAGTTAACCAATTGCTGACTACTTTTTCATGCTCCTGTAAGTGAAAAATATTTTGGTTTTAAAAATGGAACAATGAGCTATGAACCATAAGAGCTGATTGACTGACTTGAGTGAGTAGGAAAAAATCTTTATCTTAGGCTATTTTCTTAGGCCCAATCTTACCACGACTTCTACATGGACCATTCTCCCTCTCGACGTCAGTGTGGTTCTGTCCAAGCACTGGAGTGCCTTCTTCTTCTTCCTCATATGAAATTCTCCCTAAAAAATCCCTGTGCTTTCTCCCATGAAATCAAACCCTTCAATCGTGTTCTGCAGAGCAATGGCACCAATTAGACACGTGCCTCCTGAAACATAAAAAGGTTGTGACATTGTGGTTTGAGCACTTCCACAACAGCTTCTTTTCATAAGAGGTTTTACTGTGGATCCATAATACCCGACGCCCACTGCTATTAACAGGCTTTTGCAACATATGCGCTAACAGCTCCAAATGAATAAGTAGGAATAATGAGCAAAATCTGTAAGCTATAGTTTCTTTTGCTTTTAATACTACCATTAAAAGAAGGAAATTAAATCAAAGCACACACACACAGAAACGAATTAAGATGAGCTTATGGTTTTGTCCTAAAGCCACACAAGCCAGGAAGATCACATGGGATACTCCATTCTTAACTTGCCATGTTGCATCAGACAACTATTAAAGGGGATTTATAAACATTCACTAGTTCTACATGTTCTCTGTTACTAGTTTTACACGTTCTTTGTGCTGCAATACTTGGGCAGGAAAGGGTGAATCCAGTGCTGAGCTGGTGGGATGGTTAAATGCTGCTGCTGCAAGGAGATGTAAACTGTACTGGCCGTTGTCAGCTAGCCAAGCTAGGATCCAGCCTGGGGCAAAGATAGCTTTATTCTTCTTCAGAAGCTCCACCGGATCTCAGCCAGCAGAGACTGAAGCAGGAATGTGCTCTATCATCACAACCAGCTTTCTTGCCTATCTTATATCCCTGGCCATCTTCAGAGGCTCTGCCATCCACTTACAGGCCATTCAAGAAGATGGAGCATGTGGGCTCTTACACTGCTCTGTGTAGAGTTTCCACCAGTGTCAACCTATAGAGAGTCTAGCACAGGGGTAGTCAACCTGTGGCCCACAGACCATATGTGACCTACTGGGGCTCCACCTTTAGCCTGTGTTTCAGTTCTGGTAGGGTGGGAGAGGAATGTGGACAGACCACAAATCAGGTGCGTTTCACTCTCTGGGAGGGCTGGGGAGGCGCAGATAAGTGGGGGATTCTATTGCCCTGGTGCACAAGAGGTGTGTGAGGGTGGGGGCACTGTGGAGCCACAGGTGGAACCCCAGAGGACCCCGGGCTGCTGAAGTCCACTGAAGTGGAGGAGGGCCATTAATAGGACCCACTTACAAGCGATGCTTGCCCATCGCTGGTCTCACACACACAGCCTTTGCACTTCTTTGTCCTGGGCTATTTTAATTGTCATTTGAATTAGAACAGATAAGTTCTAAAGCAGCCACCAAATCTTATTTCTGTAGAAAGAACTTGGGGTGAAGTCACTTGCACCAGAAGCAGAGGCCCATGGTATCCCCTTTGGGCAGTGTTCACACTGCTGTGTTTTAAAATAGGGTGGAACTGTCAGTCTATTTGCTTACCAACAGTTTCACATTATTTCACCACGGGTGTGTGAACAGCCTGCTACCGCTTCAGCTTGATTTTAGCGGGGTGAGGTTTAGCTTAGCCAAGAGCTAAAGGTGTTCGTTACTCTGCCTCTACACTAAGCACAAGGTTGCTTGTAGCTAGCACATGTTTGCTACGTCCAGCTTGGCTAGGAAAAGCCATCGAGTATAAGATGAACCCTGCATGGGACTGATTCTGAATTTTTTACCCAGTCTGAATGAGCAGTGGGAATTTTACTTAAGTGAGGACTGAGGTGCTGTCTACAGAGGATACGCCCCTGTGAGACAAACAAGCCCTGTCACTCTTTGAATAAATGTCTGAGTGTCAAATGCAGAATGCCAAAAGAAATAGCAATTAAACATCTGTCTGGACCCATGCTGAGTTTTTCAGCCTAATCAACCAAGTCCCACTCTTGCTGAGCCTTGCTCCAACAAAAAAAACCTGCTGGGCAAATTCATTCACAAAGTACACGTTCACAGGATCTGATCCTGCAAAGGGCGTTTCTCAGGCAGAATGATACATCCAGGAAGGGCCCCTCTACATCACTGGGATGCTGCAGCAGGTGCACAATTGTCCCCCAAGAGCTGTCGGTTGTGAGATCAGGGCCACAGTCTTCTAGATAATACCAGGGTTACCATGTCTGAACTTTCAGAAAAGAGGACATGGGAAGGAGTGAATGACAACAAAGGGGGACTCACACTGTGCCACTATACGATAACATTCAATCCCACCCTCTCTTCTAACAGCCCTGGCAGACCTTTCATTGAAATGTATAAAAAATGAGTAATTACGCATGTCCTGGTTCGGGGAAGAAAAAGTGCAAGTCCAGTACTTAAAAATGTATTGCTGCCTTGTGCGAACTAGAGGAAACAATAGACAAAGCAATCTAGCTCATTATCTAAGACCTGCAGTCTCTTCCGTGATAGATGGGAAAGGTTACTGCAACATGCCAAAAAGATCCCTTTGATGCCCAGGAGCCCAAAGGTCACCTAACCTGTGTTGGAAAACAAGACATTTTTAAATTAAAAAACATACACAAAGCAAATCACCTTCTGTGTGACTTGAGCAGTTTCTAAGATACATCTTAGAGCCATGAGGGAGCTGAGTAATCTTTAATAACTGGAATTCTTCAGAGCGCTGCTCTTTGCTCTGGTTGCCCACTGCCTCCTGGGATGAGAAAATACTAAGGAAATGAAGACTGACCTTGCACTGTTACAGAGGAATCTGCAAGGGCCCAATCCTGCCACCCTGTCTGTGAGTAACTCTTCCTCACATGACTAACCCCTGGAGTTAAAACTTCCTCAAAGAAGGACTGTGCAGCTGGAGTCAAATGTTCCAATGAATATGCAGTAGAGGAGCAATCCCACAGAATGAGATTTCTGTACTATACCTTATTGCTTAGGATACATTGAGCTGGAAGATTTCACAAGGCAGAGTGTTCTTTCCTGAGGCTAGAGGTATAAGTAATGTTCAGCATCTGTTTATTGCAGCAGAATTTCTTGGATGCTAGCATCTCTATCCATTACGATTCATCTGGGCCTGCTCCGGGTGCCCTCTGGGCTATGCCGCTGTGGCAATTAACACAACACCTTGATTAAGTTAAGTAGTGGAAGTTACTATGAAGAGCAAAGCAGTGGAAATAACAAAGGGTTACACAGTGGCTGCTGTGAATAAAAGGGATGATTGTGCTGGAAGTTGTGAGGGATGTGGGGGGTGGAGAGCCTGTGACATGCTCCTTTGAAGGGAAGGTCCTAGCCTGTGCCAATGAGACATTGCTATTTTGGGACTGTCTCCTCAGAGACTGAGGTTGCCACATCAGTGACAGCTAAAGGAGATTTTGTAAAATATACTCCCACTTGTACTAAGAATGAGGCTGGATGCATTAATTCAAACCAGCCTGCACTCTTCCTGCCCACCACCCCTTTCCTGTCAAACGAGTTGCCTGCAAAGAACAAACTTTTGTACTTGGAAAGCTGTGTGGCACAGCACAGCCGGTGCCCCCTTTGCCTTGAGACATTCACAGGGGCGCCATACAGCCAAGTGCTGTGCATTCTCGCAGCTCACTGACATGAGTGGGAGCTGAGGGCCCAAGGCATCTCAAAAGATTAGCCCTTAAAAATCGGTCTAAATAATTTAGTATATAGAGAAGAGACTAGACTGACACAGCCTTCAACCCTACCACATAGCCCTGTTTTCGAAATGTAGACGTTTCCTTTAATTTGGCTTTTTAAAAAATCATCCTAAGATAATTAAAGGGGTAAAACAATTCCCAAAGTGAAAATATCAACAATAAGTGAACCTTACTGTTCTAATTTGTGCACCTAGCTCATTCCAGATCACCCAGTTTCCACTAAACTGGTATGTGATTTCATTAAATGGGTAGCGGATTGCACAGTAATTACAACCTTCCTTGGCCTGCTGGGCTTTTGTTTTGGGGGGTGGCGGGGGGGGGGGTTAATGTCATTTTCCCAAATGCCACTGATGCTGGGGGGAGCTTCTCCTCCCCCTCCGCACATTTATAATCAAAGAAATTTGCTCGGAAATAAAAAAATGTTTTGGTGCAATTATATTGCTAATTGTGTGTCATTTTGTTCACAGAGAGTAGATGTGCCTGTAATATACCCTTTATTCCAGCATAGCTGTCTACAGCTGGCTGGGTGGCAGCAGCGTAACATCATTACTTGTGTGGCTCCCTGAGGCTCTGCCAGGAAGCTTCTGCTGATCACTGATTATATGAGAAGAGTAGATAACATAGCCTCATGATGCCAGCTGGTGGAACCGTAATTAGACACAGGTATTAATTCATTCCCAGACCTCACTAACACACCCACTGGACACACTAGACAGCTTATGCTCAGTGCTGCAGGCCTCACTCAGGAAAAACTCTGTCATTGCCCATTGGTGTGTGACTTCAATGGAGGACTGGCAGTGGCCATTTTTCACTGTGGTCACTTGCCCAATCTGCTCCTGAGGTCAGCCAGGCTGGACCCACACTCATGTCATGCATCATCTCCCAGCCTCAATGTTCATTCAGGAGGTTACCTTCAAGCAGCAGAATCCCTGAAATCTGTACTGAGGAAGGAGTGGCTAGGCCAGAGCCTAACTGATGTGGCTGTTCCTGGTTTTGGCTCCTGGCCGCTGCTGCTAGTGTGGCGGGGGTATGGATGGAGTCTTACAAAGGCTAGCGCTGCATCAACATTGATGTGGCTCCCCCGCTGGCGAGATGAGGGATTGCAAGGCCAGAGCTACCATTACAGATTTGGTACACTTGAGGCCAACCTGTGCAGATACTGCTTCACACTGGCCCTGTGCACAAGTGGTATAAGTGTGGGGGGCGGGGGGCAGGTAGGACTCAGGCCCTGGGTGTGGGCAGCTGTTAGTGTGCCATAGATGAGCAAAGACCAGATTCTCAAACAGGCTTGCACAGCCAGGCTCACCATCCAGAGCGTGTTCAAAAAGTGAACTCAGGTGGGGTACTTACAAACTCCTCAGCTCTCTTTATTAAGGTTTTTAAGGAAGTGGGGGGGGGAGACTGAGCCAACAGCCCTAGTTAATAATGCATTCAAGGCTGCATTCTAGGCCTTGTCTATGCTAGAAGATTAGGTTGAATTTAACTGACTTTGGTCAATTTTCTAAGCAGTCAGTCCACACTACGAGGTCCATTCTATCAACTTCAAGGGCTCCTAAGGTTGACTTTGGTGACCCTCCCTTACACGAGCAGTAAAGCCAAATTCGACCTTGCATAGTCAACTTTAAGGTGGTGCAGTGGGAGCATTGTGAAATTTAACATTCTTGGCCTCCTGGTGAAGTCCCACAGTGTCCCAGTGTGACCATTCTAGCCACAGCTTTCAGCGCCACTGCTCTCCAGGGCTACATCTACACGTGAAGCCAACATCGAAATAGCTTATTTCGATGTAGCAACATCGAAATAGGCTATTTCGATGAATAACGTCTACACGTCCTCCAGGGCTGGCAACATCGATGTTCAACTTCGACGTTGCGTGGCACCACATCGAAATAGTCGCTGCGAGGGTACATCTACACGCCAAAGTAGCACACATCGAAATAAGGGTGCCAGGCACAGCTGCAGACAGGGTCACAGGGCGGACTCAACAGCAAGCCGCTCCCTTAAAGGGCCCCTCCCAGACACAGTTGCACTAAACAACACAAGATCCACAGAGCCGACAACTGGTTGCAGACCCTGTGCCTGCAGCATGGATCCCCAGCTGCCGCAGCAGCAGCCAGAAGCCCTGGGCTAAGGGCTGCTGCCCACGGTGACCATAGAGCCCCGCAGGGGCTGGAGAGAGAGCATGTCTCAACCCCACAGCTGATAGCCACCATGGAGGACCCAGCAATTCCAACGTTGCGGGACGCGGATCGTCTACACGGTCCCTACTTCGACGTTGAACGTCAAAGTAGGGCGCTATTCCGATCCCCTCATGAGGTTAGCGACTTCGACGTCTCGCTGCCTAACGTCGAAGTTAACTTCGAAATAGCGCCCGACGCGTGTAGCCGCAACGGGCGCTATTTTGAAGTTAATGCCGCTACTTCGAAGTAACGTGCATGTGTAGACACAGCTCAGGTGTGCAGGAAACAGCATGGGAAAGTTTGAATTTAATTTCCTCTTTGGCAAGTGTGATGAGCAGAGTAGGGAACACACCTCAGCAGCACATCTGGCCATGCATTCCCAGGGTGCAGATGAGCTCCAGGGCTCATCTCATGATGCTGAGACACCCTCCACTTCCACGGAAGAAATTCTCCCATCTCAGGATGTGATCCTCAGAAAATCTAGCAGCGCCTCCAGTTCTCTGACAAAAATCCCCATTTGTGTTGTTACAACGATAGATGTTAATTGAAAACTTGAAAAACCATTGGGGCTTATGCTGTGTCCCAGAGCTCACCAACTTCTGCATGGGAAGGTTGTCCATAGGGTTGTCCAGATATTACCATGATCAGTGCTTTTTTTATAGAAAAAAAGAAGTCTGATGATTCCTCAGCCCCACCTCCAGGCTTAAACCCCTTTCAGCCACAAACCGCCCCCATGCTTAAACCCTTCACAGCCCTAAACTGCCCCCTCCCAACCTCCAGGCTTAACTCCTCGCAGCCCCAAACCACCACCCCCTTGCTCCCAGGCCAGGCTTACCACCTCACAGCCCCAAGCTTCCCACTCCCACCCCCAGGCTTAATCCCTTGCAGCTCCAGACTGATCCCCAAACTCCAGGATTAACTCACCTGACACAGGAGCTCCATGTGCTGCCACCCCCCCGCTGCTCCTTCTCCCGGCTGCCATGTTCTCTTCACCACAGCTGTGCAGCTCCCCCCAGCCCTACTATGCCCCCAAGTACAGTGCAGCAGAGGCAGCTCCCAATGCCCTGCTGTGCTGAAACAATAGGACTCAATTTAATTGGTTTAATGGCCAAATCGTTCCTGCTGGCGATTAAACCAATTACATCAAGTCCTACTCTTTCAGCGCAGCAGGCAGGAAGCTGGAGGAGTGAGCAGTGGCAGCAGTGAGAGCCACAAATGTCTCCTTAAAGAGCCACATGCAGCTCAGAGCTGCCCAGACGGCTTCCAAAATGGCAGCACTGCTGGCTCCACCAGCTGGTTAAAAAGACTCCACAGGTTGGATTCAAAAAAGTGCCAGAATACCGTTCTGTTGTGTGCAGCCAGAAAAAAGTCCTGACAATGATAAGTATGGGACAGGACCCTAGGGTAGCCCCTTCTGTTCAGCAGACCAGTATGAAGTTATTCAACAGAGGAGAAGCCCTCTGACTTCTTACACAACTTTGGGAGACTAGGTCAGAGGCTCTTTTGTGTGCTCTGCATTCTATGTCAGTGTGTGTGCACCTCACACCAGACCCATTCACCAAACCACCAGGAACAGGCTTTATTGCATGAAGAACACTGGACAATATTACAATTCAGCAACCTCCCCTCTGCTCGTGTAACCCATGTAGCTAACAGGGAGATATCTCTTTAAGAGACCCCTGGAGGGGGGCAGGAGTGAGTTGTGTCTGGATCATTGTTGCTAGGCAGATTTAACACCCCACACTCAGAAGGCTCTGGAATTGGGTGTGGTAGTTGCAGGGTCTGCTCCAATAGGCTCTGTGTCTGCTGCTGGGGTCAGCCCCCACCTGAGGGACAGGAGATGGGGCAGCTGCTGTTCTGAGGAGCAGAAAGGAGGCTGATACTCCCCCGCCGACAGCACTTTGCAGCAGGGTTTCCTTTAAACCTGTGTACTTGTGACTAACCAGTCACTCAGGTGAATGCTTTTGCCACCTGTCTAGCTGTGATCCACAGTGGAGGCAAAGCTGCAGTGATCTCAACTGACGGTTCCTACGGGCAAATGGAGGGAAGATGGTTCAGGCTCAGCAAACTGTTTCTGCTTACTGTGATTCGTGTGGACTGAACTCTTCAAGTTTTACTTTTGTTTCCCTTTGTTTATGATTATTGTAACTGTCAAGACAATATCTGTGGATTTATAAAATTTAAATGCTTTAAATATTGAGTCTGTTCTGGTCTGGCTATGGGCTGAAGAAGTGGGTCTGTCCCACGAATGCTCACCTAATAAATTATTTTGTTAGTCTTTAAAGTGCTCCTTGACTGCTTTTTTGTTATGCTGTAAACATTAGATTATTTGTTTCTTCATCATAGATTTTATATATTTGACTAAATTCATTTCTCTAGTTTCTTTTAGGATGTGAATGTGAGGAGGCTGGCCCTGTGCAATCCTGGCTGAAAACCCTTCGAGACTGAACTCTGGATCTCCAATTAGCTTTCCGGGGGCATTTGGGGTTTATTTATTCAAGGCACTGAAGAAGGGCAATGAAATGCTCACCCAAGGTTACACTTGCAGCCTAGGTGCTCCAAGCTCAGGCCCTGCTGAGACCCTGCTGGGGGGGCAAAGGGTAAGTTGTACAACACAACCCCCCCCACACACACACACACAAACATGTTCTAACTCCCATAATAACTAACTCCCAAAACACACATGCCCATGTTTTCCCTTTACATCACTTAATCTCCTCTCAGAGTGCTCCATCAGTTCTTTTTGGTCTTGCCGATAAGGAACATAGAACAGAATTACAGCACTTCCTCTCCGCTTGCAGACTGTGGGCTCCCAGATCAGTCAATGCTGATACCCTGCTTGGGTGGAGAGGGCTCATCCTGTCAGGCAGCAGGAGGTTCTCCTGACATCCCACAGTTTTGTAGTCCACTACATCTAGTTCCCAGGGCTGCTCTTGCAGCACACTAGGCCTTGGGCTGCACTAGGTAGAATAGAATAGAATAGAATAGTTGCTAATAGGAAGGGATTTCCAAATCTTTGGGCTCTGGAGATTCTTGAGCCATAAGGAGGAGAAGTGTCAAGAGGAACCCACAGCCAAGTTCTCAAATCCATCCAGGGAAGGAGTCTTTCACTCCAGTAGTCACATTGGTTATGTCCCTGTGTGTGCTCTCAGTTGGTGGGAACAGTATCTCCACCATGCCCGTTTATATGACCACTGCCTAGAGGCTGCTGTGGTCTTTCTCCCTCCATCCCTCTTGCTAGGAATTTGTACTGGTGAGAGGTGGTAGGAGCAATCAGCTGGAAGAGAAATGTTGCTATACACACCTGTCCCAAAGAACTGGAGGTACATTTTTATTTCGGAGCAACTCCTAAAGCAGGTTAAATTAAAGCTTCCTAAATCTGTCAGATTGGGTCTTCTTTAAGCTATTACATCATAATATTAATGTATATTTCTCTAGCATTGGTGCAAAGAAGACAGCTCCCATACATTCATACTTGTACATATCAACTATGTCCCAGTTTTAACAATGGCTAAAGACAAGTTCAGTACAAGGTAGAGTTTCAGCAATTTCTTCCTAAACTAACATTTCATTTCCATGCCATAGTTTATGTCTGATGTCAACGCTTTCATGCTCCTAATTAACTTGCATCTGTTTCATGTTTGAAGATTACAACACTTGCCAACTGTGGCGGAAGTAGTTTACATCCAACACTAAACATATGGTGATGTTTATGCCATACTAACCCTGAATTCTTTGACTTAACATTGTCTCATTTGATGATTACCCAGTGGAAAACTACTGATATGGAGCTGACTACTTTAATAATACCAGAACCAGACTCAGTTGGATACTGCTAAGTAGATGCCCATAATACAGGCTACCCTGGCCTGATGCTCGGAGGTGCTGAGCACCTACAGCTCCCAATGCAATCTGTGGAAGCCCCAGATGCACAGCACCTCTGAAGAGCAAATGCTCCAACATGTGAATCTCAGAGAACAGACTCCCATCAAATCTCTGGGGATCCTCAAGATCTTACCATACTGCCCAAGCATGCTTTGCACTGGTGGCCCATTACTTCTGCACTGAGGCTAACAGAATTTAAACGGAGCATGGACTGGTGACAAGGTGGTATCTTCTCAATATAATAGACTTTCAAAGAACAGTCTACTCTGTCAGCGTTGGCTTACATGAAACTCAGAGGCTTCATTCCCCTCACACCAATTTTACATTGTTGTAATCCATTGGTTTCAGCAGAGTGATTCCTGATTTTCACCAGCGTAAGTGAGAGGAGTATTAGTCTACCAGTCCAAGAAGTTATGTGGAATAATTATCACAGAGCAGGCTTAGAACTGAAGTCTTTTACATGGTTGCAAACTTTTCAATTTTTAACTGCCTGTCTTTCAGCTATCCCTCCCCCTGGACTCACCAGCTGCCTGCAGAGCTGAGATGGGACGAGCTGATGCAGAGCCTGCCTACCTGGACAAGGTGGGATGGGGGCAGTCATTCTGCAGAGCCAGGGCCCCGTGAGGCTGAGAATATGGGCTGGGTTGCCTGGCCACCAGTCTAGCTTCTCAAACATTTTGTGCTGTGAGGATCCCTTCCCTGCGTGGTTCAAGTACCTAACTCTCTGCTGGAGCCAGGAGCTAGTTCCTCAGATTAAGCTTCTCTCCATCCTCTGAACTCATCTAGCAGCCACCGCCTTTCCCACCCTCCCAGCGGGTAAGGCCAATTCTTATGGTTGCAGAAACCAGACTTTTGGTCCAGCAGTACTGACTGGACACCATATAGGTCCCATTTCAACCAGGCTTACCAGCTAGAAACCAGACACCTGGCGAACCTCTTTAGGGAGAGGGTTAAGTACAAGTGTACCATTATCTTTCACACTATACTTCGTGGGATGTTCTCTAAATTTAATACACACTTACTTTCTTCTGTGCCCTTTTGTTCTCCTCACTGGGAGCTGTAATTAACTTTAGTTACATGATGTTACAGGGTTCTGATATGAACATGAAAAACATTGTTGCAACCACTGTTTTATGTTTAAATCAACTCCTATACAAAGCTGGCCACGGGAGGCGTCTATTGAAAGCTGATGATTCACTGATTCTGTTGATACTGCTCATAAGCATATATCACTTTTGTATTTGAAGTTATGAGTATTGTATTTCAAATGTTTCCTTCTGGGACACTTCAGCAGGAGGCTTGGCCAGCCTATTGTGAAAGGGTTGCTAGTCAAATGAAATCTGCTCTTCACTGACAATGCACCCCAAGTGATGCCAGTCCGCATCTGAAGAAGTTTGCTGTGAACGTTCAGACCATGTAAGCCATTGCAGCAGCCTAAAAAAGGATTGACTAATTCACAGACAGGTGACTTGCTCATGTGACAAACTCCATGTTGGGAGGTATTTTCACACAGTGAGAACAAAGTAATTCCCTCCACAGGGGCAAGGTTTTAAAAAGGACCCTAGTGTTTCCTCCATTTGTCTTCATTCCAGTTCATCACTTCAGGATCATATTTGCTGTGAACTGAGCCTGAAAGGACAGATCACCCATCCTAATAAAGGGTGTATTGCAGAGACTTTCAAGATAGCAATATCTTCCATCTCTGCTACAAGCCTGCACCAAGAACTTTGCATTAATATATGAATTGAACTTCTTAAACAATTATACTCTCAATGATTTCTTTTTATTAATAAACCTTTATATTTTAGATTCTATAGGACTGGCACAGTGTGCTATTTTGGGTGACATATGAGGTATTAGTTGACCTGGGAATGTTGCTGGGCCTTTGGCTTTAGAAGCACTTGTTTGGATTTGGTGAGGTTTGTTTTCACAACCACTCATCTATATAAGGCGGGAACTAGTTGTGGCACAGGAGACGATTGACTGCCTGACGGGACTGCTTGTGTGACTTACTGCTCGCAAGGGTGGCAAACAGGACTGCTCTTTCTGACTGGTTTGTGTGCTTTCTAGTGCAGGACACCAGTCTTGGGTTGTAAGTAGCCCTGTGTGACTGGGTGTAGCAACCCCACACTAGCCAAAGGCTTGGGGGCTGGGCTTGCTGGGTGGAAAAGGCTCCTCCCACATGGCCCTGCTGGCCATGCTCCAGCTGCAGCCCTAGTATACAGGCTGGGGAGGCCAGTCAGTGGGGGCTGGCCAGCAGTGGGGAAAGAGCTGTGCTAGAATTTGATGGCAGCAGCAGCAGTCATCATTGTCATCGTCGTTGTCCATGGAGGAGCAGCCGGAGCTGGAGCAGCCTCATCTGAGATGGGGTAGGAAGCAGTCCAGGGCAGGGAACCAGGAGGTATCCTGGGAGCTCATTGGGTTGCAGTGGGGATCCTCATTGAACTGGTGGCTCGGGGGGGACACACCGACCACCGACAGGGCCCTGGGCTGAAGCTCAGGGGAGAGGGAGGGCCCAAGCTCCCCTGCTCCTGTAACTCCCAGGAAGGGGGAACTCTGACTAGTCCGCCAGGGCCAGCGCACACTGACTAGGCCACTGAGGCCTGAGGACAGCAGGAAAGTCCTTAAAAGAGGCCTGGAGCTGGAGGCACCACCACATCCTGTCTCTAAGCAATTCACCCTGATTTGATCCTCTCATCAGTACCCCACAAACAGGCCTGCCCACAGAAGGAGCCAAAGGACGCAGTTGCCCCAGGGCCCAGTGTTTCAAAAGGGGCTGGAGCTCCATCTGCTGCCACTGCTACTTTAGCCGTGGTGGCGGCTAGAGCTCCATGCCCCTTTGAAGTGTCACAGCAGCGCTGCTCCAGCTGTGCACGGCTGTGAGGGAGCAGCGCGGGGCGGGGGACCTAGTGCTGCAGTCCAAGTGGCATTGAAAGATGACTGCTCTTGGCCCTGCCCCTTGTGCTTTTGGCCTTCCCCCTTCTGGGGGACAGAGCCAGGCTCCCTCTCCCACTTCGCCTTAGGGCCCATGGTGGCTGTTGGCATCACGGCCCAGAAAACCTCCAGTGTTACAAGTGGTAGTCCGTGTGATTTGCTTTGTAATGTTTTTTATTGAATTTTATTGAAGTGGCCATAAAATTTGTGTTTGAACTCTGTCCCTGCACTGTGTGACTCATTCTGCCATGCAGCAAGGGTTAAGCTGTAGACTCCTAAAGACCTTTTTTATTACAGAAATAATGGCTGTACAGCAAGGATTTAATAGAATTTATTTCTTAAATTGCATGGGAAACCCAACCTAAGATTCACCTGAAGTCTCTACTGATGATCACCAAACACTTTAGTCAGCAGTTCTCATTGCTCCCAGGATTTTCACATGACGGAAGCTATTCCTACACTACTGCAGGTACAACAGCAGGGGCACGCCCTTATCGCACGACAGCGTAGAGCAGGGGTCAGCAACTGTTCTGAGGCGGAGTGCTGAAATTTGACCTTTTGACCTGTATGTACGAGTATCTGAGTACTGGTGGTACTTCTTAAAGTCACTAATCATCCTACTTACAACACCTTAATTAATAAATAAATTAAGATGCAGAACTTAACTGTTAGATCGAACTGGAAGTTTTCCATTATCTCACTGCAGACCCTTAACCGCTTCCACGTGTACCTCACTGCACCTGTAAATATAGAATAACTCAAAAGCATCTCAGGAAAACACTCTGAACCTCAATGTTGATTGCTGTTCAAGGATTTAACACTTTGCTTTCTAACTTTAAATGGTCAGATAAACAGACCTTTGGCCCATCATATCAGAGTTAGACTGGCAGAATATTTCCTGATGAGATGACTAATGTGCAAGTCACCCTGTCTTACCACAGTGAGACCCTCACAAGAGACTCGTGAAAGAGAAAAAAAAATAACTTAGGATGGTGGTACTGTGAACTGCCTGAAGGAGGATGAATGCAATTGTATTTTAAGACTTAGCAGTGACAATGGTATTTGTGTTTAGAGCTTCCGAAACTTCAGAGCTTGTGGCATTTAATTTTTTTGCAGTTTTATTGGATCTGTTTCTGTGGTTTTTAAAAAATGATATTCCATAGAATTTTGCTGAAACATAGCGTCATTATAGAGTGGAAATGGGTTTTGGTTTTTATCAAAACAATTTAAAAAACAAATTACAGAATCAAAATAATACTTTTGCCCCAAACCATTTTCCTAATTTTTTTCCATTGCATTTCTGAAAAACATTGTGTGGGTTGAAGCATATTTTTAGAGTTTTTTCATGACAAGGAACATTAGGGAGCAGGCTTGCAAAATAGCCACAGATTTTTTCACTCCATTTTCATCTACGCTCAATTCCAAATGATAACACCAGCAGAACTGAGCCTGTGAGGGGAGAAATCCAGCATAAAATAAATAAACTTTCATCTTTCTAGGAACTTAAGCTAATTATGTTTAGCCAAATTTTTAAAGTTCTGCAATCAGTTCTATATATAGCCATTATGAAGCCAAACCCCCAGCTACTTACTTTAACAACTTTTCTGTGTCATGAACTATGAAGCCTTACAAACCACTGCATTATTTTGAATGTCACAGCCAGTTCCACCCCCATCCCCAGCTATTCTTTGTTGTGATTGATGCCATCAGGAAGACAAAATTCAGGTCATTGAGGTGCAAGTGCTTACGAAAAGCTTCAAATAAATCCACGGGATACTACTATATTCTATTTGACAAATTCTGTTGCCTCTTCAATAATGGTGTTGATTTCAGGTGCTGTCCTGTTCGCATGGGTTTTTTATCTGTCTTTTTGCCTTGTTTACATCTTTTTCAGCTCTCGACCAGTCAACTTGCATGTTCCTATGATTGGCAAACGGATGTAGAAGAAATCCACCACCAAGTAGAAGAAGTCAAGTTGCTGCAAGTTTTCCAACTTTCTGGAACAAAAATTCTGCATACCAGCCAATCACTCGGCCCATTGCAATCTGAGCAGCTACAGAATATTTTTCTACAATTGGTCCAGAATTTTGGCCAAACATGTTTCCACCAATGATTATTCCTTGCATAGTCTGTTAAATCCAGTACTTCGTAAGAATCATCATCACTGGCATGCTTCGAGGCGGAGTGAGGCCTCCGAGCTGCTGTGTTAGTGACTGCTTCTTGTGGGGGGACTCCCTGGACCCACATGGCTCTGCCCACCGGGTGCTCTGCACCATCAGACGTCGTACTCTGTCCTTCTTCTGCTCAGCTAATGGGATGGGGGGACGATACAAGAGCTGCCCTCCTCCCCCCATCAATTCCTTAGGGGCTAAAGCCCCATGCGGCCTGCTTCCCCCTCCCACCCCACTGTGGAGACAGGTCCACTCCCTCCAGACAGGCCACTCCCCTGGCAAGCACAGCCTCCCTCCCTCCCAATGGGGCTGGCCATGACCCCTCTCCTGAGGGCTGCAGACCACCAGGCTGTGGCAGCAGGTGGAAGGGGTCAGCCAGGCCCCGTCCCATGGCCAATAACTGGCCGCAGACCCTCAGCCACCAAGCCATGCCCTGCAACCCCCAGCACCCGGCTCCCTTGAGCCTGGAAGGTGCACCTCCCCCTCTGGGCAAGGGCTCAGCCAGGCCTGCCCCACAGCCAATAGTTGACCATGGCCCCACAGAGCTGGGCCCTGCACCCTCCAGCACCACACTTCCTTGAGCCAAGAGGGCTCCCCACTTCCTGGCAGAGGCTGCTCCCTATGCTTGCCAATGATAAACAGCTTGCATGCCATTCTTGACATGCATACTGGTTGTTGCTGATACCTGGTGTAGAGGCTTCCTATGTGGACAGATGGGTGTTTTTCAATTGAGACAGTTAACCCACCTTTTAAGAAATGCATGTGAGGTCAATCAAAGAATTCTTTCGTCACTCTACCTGTACCTACAGTGGGGTTAGGTCAACTTAACGATGTTACAGAAGGCACAACATTTTTCACAGCCTTGGGTGATGTAGCTAAATCAACCTATGTTTTAGGTGCCAGCTCAGCTTGAGAGCCAAACCTTGAATGCCTTATTGAGACAAACTGCCCCCGCAAAACTCAGGTGCAGCGTGTGCCCAGAGCCTGCTCTGAAGGGCAAGGTAGGTGAGTGAAAAGAACTTCCCTTGTTTCTTGCTGCTACATAGCAGCTGTGCTCCAAGGGTGTTTTTGCAAATAGTATTTCTGTGCTCAGTGGTTCTCCTGCCAGCAATTTAAAGACATCACAAGAGTCAGGCCTTTCTTTATGGTGTCCAAATTCTTATTACCCGGTATGGTGAGGACTAAATAGCCTCCAAAGTACAGAAACTAAGGAAACTCCAGTAGTCTCAAACGCCCATGTCCTTAGTGGTCGCGCTATTGAGGCCAATGGCATACTGTCATTTTACAAGAGCTGAGTATCTGACCCATCTTTTCTAGGTGGGTTTCAGTTCTACAAGGCAAAATCTCCTCCTCTTCTAGAGAAAGCACCGTTTTATGCGCGTCCTTTTCATCCATCCTTTCTGATGGCAAGAACCACTCAAAAATCATCTCTGTGCTGTAGCCTGCCCCAGCCACATAGACTACTAAGTGCAATTACTTTGTATACGAATCCACAGGCACTGCTGTAGTCGACCACGGTAAAGAGGCTTTAGCTCTACCTGACAATCAGCCTTTAAAGGGTAAGATTCTTCTTCAGTATAAATCCATTGATGCCTGAGTCCTTGCAGCAGAGATGAAGTTGCCCAGACTGTTGGCCCATGCACCGCTTGTATTCTACATAGGGCTTGTGTTTGACCTGTCTCTCAATTAAAGGAAATTTGGAAAAAAATCCACCTAGACATCTGACCCATGTCAGCGATTATCCTGTTAGTTTTTTTCCTACTAAACCGTCTGCTTGAAGTTTTAGTCAGCTGATAAGCCAGGGGAGAATCTGATAGAAATATAGGGCTGGAAGGGACCTTGAGAGGTCATCTAATCCATTTTGCCAAACTGAGGCAGGATTAAGTATGCCTAGAACACCCCTGACAGGTGTTTGCCTAACCTGTTGTTAAAAACTTCAGCTGACAAGGATTTCACAGCTTCCCTTGGCATTTAGTTCCTATACCCAATCGTCTATGTAGTTGGACATTTTTTCCGAATCTTGATCTTAAATCTCACTTGCTGCAAACTAAGCCGATTACTTCTTGTGTAGCCCTCGGTGGATGTGAAGGACAGTTGCTCTGATCTTGGTGTTCTTCTTTCTAACACCTCTTTACATGTTTGAAGACTGTCATTATACTGCCACTCAGCCTTTTCTTCGCTACAGTCAACATGCCCAGGTCTTTCAAGCTTCCCTCCAAGGTCAGGTTTTCTAAATCTTGTCTCATTTTTGTTGCTGTGCTCTGGATCCTCTCCAATTTGTCCACATCTTTCTTAGCACATGGTACTTGAAACTGGCCTGACCCTGCTGAAGAGAATGAATACCATGTTTTACATATTACATTCATGTTAATACACCCCACCAAGACAGTCCCCTTTTTTTGCCACTGTACCACACTGCTGACTTACACTCAGTTGGTGACCCACTCTAACAGGGGTGGGAAATAAGCCAGAGGCAGTTGCCAGGTCTAGATCCTGGCAGGCTACCAGCACTTTATTTACCAGTGTCTCCACAGGTACAGCCACCGGGAGCTCCCTTTGGCCTTGGATTGCCATTCCCAGCCAAGGGGAGCTGCGGGAAGCAGCATGGATGGGACATCCCTTCCCGCAGCTCCCAGTGCTTGGGAACAGCGATCCGCAGCCAAGTGGAACCTGCAGCAGTTATACCTGTGTAGGTGCAGGTAAAGAAAGTGCTGGCTGCCCACCGGGAGCTAAAGCAGGTGAGCCATGTCTGGCCTGCAGGCCGGTTATTGTCCACTGCTGCACTCTAATCTCCAAATCCCCGTCTGCCTAGCCAGCTTCTCATGTAACATAGCGTTTTGATGCCCGGACTACTTGCCAATCTGGTAGTAGATCAGTTCAATCTAGTACTTTTCAGGAGGGAAGAATTCACCACAATCAATTGTTTGTTTTTCACCTAGTGAATAATCAGCCTGTGCAGTACAGTTATTTTCCCATTATCCAAGTCTCATTATCTGGTGTTTTCAATTTTAGTAATTTTCCCCCTCTATAGCTTGTCTACGTGGGGAAGTTAAGTGAAATAGTTATTCTACCGCCCTGTATTCAGTATTTCTTTGTCCTCCGCCTGCATCATCCCAGTTAGCTGAATGCCTCACAGACTTTAATGTACTTATCCTCAGAACACTTCTTGGAGATAGGGAAGTGCCACAATCCTCATTTAACACATGGGAAATTGAGGCAGAGAAACCCTAAAGCCTAGATCCTCCAAGGTATTTAGGTGCCTAACTTTCCTTATCATCAGAGGAAGTTAATACCTTTGCGAATGTGAGCTTAAGTGACTTGCCCAAGCTCACACAGGAATGCTGGGGCAGAGCAGGGATGGAGATCCAGATCTTGAAAGTCCTAGGCTAGTACTCAGGGCTGACAAGAGGCAGGGAAAGGGAGAGCAATTGTACTAGGTACTGAGTGCAGAGCCCCCTCTCCCCCACTGAAAATCACCTTCATAACATTAATGTAAATAAACTGAAATGGGAGGGGAGTGGGGCTGCAGCAATGATGTTCCGGTCAGGGCCCTCATTTCTCTGCTTCTTTCTCTTGGAGCACGTCCTCCCGGAGCTATTACAATCTATCACAGAATAAATCCATTCTTTCCAGAAAAATCTTTGTGTACTTCCCAAGCACAGCAATTATTCCAAAATCAAATCACCTCCATTCTGAACAGAGCACCTGGAACTGTGCTATCCCAGAGTAGCCACCACAGAATAGCTTATTCCACAGTGGCTCTTTCAGTCAATTCCTCCACACAAACAAGGAACTTCTCCTGTACACAGGCCCGTAACAATTATCTTGAAGTCAAGAGAAGAGCATTAGGCTGAAGGATTTCAGGTTCCATTTCAACCAAAGCTTTGCTATCCAGAGACAGTTTGGGGAGAGGATTAAACTTCCATCTGTTTGCCTTAGGGGGACAGAGCAGGGTAATCTGAGAGAGGTTTCTAGAGAGTCACATGATAATATTGCACATTTATTAGGCACTAAAATCACAGATAAGACAGTATCTACTTGGGAGTCATTCCACTCACCAACTTAAATAGCTTTTTAAAAGTGCACTTTGCATATAACAGACTGGAAAGACTCCTTCAAAGCCATCCCACCAGATTATATGATTACTAATTATGTCTTTAGGGCACATGCCATCTATACTAAAAAATCCTTATAAAACTGGTGGGAAATATGCTTTGCTCTTTCATTGCAAATGAAACACAAACCTCAATATCAGGATTTCGTAAAATGCCAAGAGCAGTTAAATTACATTAAGGAATAATCTCTTTATTTCCTGTGAGCCAAAGGGTTCCTTCTGCTTCTGTGAGCAGCAAGAAACAAAACTCAGCCCATCTAGAGCGCATGCTGAAGAGGGAGAGCTCCCTGAGTTCATGCCCCATGGAAGCCTCTGCATACATGGGCCATACCGACCCAGCTCTTGGAGGGTGGAACAAGTCACTCCCCTTGACTTCTTCCCATTGTCATCCTATGGCTACGTCTACACGTGCACGCTACATCGAAATAACTAATTTCGACGAATAACGTCTACACGTCCTCCAGGGCTGGCAACGTCGACGTTGGGCAGCACCACATCGAAATAGGCGCTGCGAGGGAACGTCTACAGGCCAAAGTAGCACACATCGAAATAAGGGTGCCAGGAACAGCTGCAGACAGGGTCACAGGGCAGACGAGCGCTTCCGGGGCAACAGCTAGCCGCTCCCTTAAAGGGCCCCTCCCAGACACACGCAGCCTGCACAGCACGCGGTCTGCAGAGCCATAGGCACACACACCTCGAGCGACGCAGTCATGGACCCCCAGCAGCAGCAGCAGCAGCAGCCAGAGTTCCACACAGCCGCCCCTGTAGGAGCAGTGCTCGCCCTGCTCCATGCCATGCAGGAGGCAGCTGCGCACCTCCTTGCCACAGAGGAGGAGCTGCCCGCAGGGGAGGAGGACGCAACCTCCAACCCTGCAGCACCCCCCCCGCCCCGGCCACACATGCCGCCGGCTGTGGAGCTACCCCACGAGCACCGACTGGTGGGAGCAGCTGGTGCTCGGTGAGTGGGACAACGAGCACTGGCTCCAGAACTTTCGGATGAGCCGGCAGACATTTCCGGAGCTCTGCCAGTGGCTCACCCCCACACTGAGGCACCAGGACACCACCATGCAGCGTGCCCTCAGCATCGAGAAACGGGTCGGCATCGCTGTCTGGAAGCTGGCCACTCCAGACAGCTACCGATCCATGGGCCAGCAGTTTGGCATCGGCAAGGCCACCGTCGGGGCTGTCCTCAGGGAGGTAAGAGGACCCACGGGGGGAGGGGGAGGCAGCCCTGGCAGGGGAGTGGGGTACCTGGCAGGGGAGGGGAGGGGAGGGGAGGGGGGCCCTGGCAGGGGAGGGCCACACACACACCCTGCACACCCCTCATTGGTGCTCTCCCATGTGCTTCCCCTGCAGGTCATCCACGCCATCAACACCCTGCTCCTCTACAGGCTCGTGAGGCTTGGGGACCTGGATGCCACCATCGCGGGCTTTGCCACCCTGGGCTTCCACATTTGCTTCGGGGCTCTGGATGGGACCCACATCCCTATCCGCGCCCCGGAACACAGTGGAGGACGCTACTTAAACAGGAAGGGCTACCACTCAGTGGTCCTCCAGGCCTTGGTGGACAGCCAGGGCCGTTTCCTGGACATTTATGTGGGCTGGCCTGGCAGCACCCACGACGCCTGGGTATTCCAGAACTTGGGCCTGTGCCACCAGCTGGAGGCAGGGACCTACATCCCCCAGCGGGAGATCCCTGTGGGGGACACCACCATGCGCCTCTGCGTCATCGCAGATGCGGCATACCCCCTCCGGCCCTGACTCATGCACCCGTACACGGGCCATCTGTCTGCCAGCCAGGAGCGCTTCAACCTGCACCTGAACCATGTGCACCAGGTGGTGGAGCGCACATTTGGCCGCCTCAAAGGGCACTGGAGGTGTCTCCTCACCCGCCTTGATGCGGGCCCCACCAACATCCCCCAGATTGTGGGCTCGTGCAGCGCCCTACACAACCTCGTGGAGAGCAAGGGGGAAGGCCTTCTTTCAGGGCTGGGCTGTGGAGGCCGGCAGGGCCGCTGTGCAGCCACCCGCTGCCCCCAGTCGCCAGGTCGACCCCGAAGGGACCCGGGTCCGGGAGACCCTGCGGGCCCAGTTCGATGAGGCCACGGGGTGAACGCTGGCAGGCCCCCCACTGCTCCCCCATCCTCCACAACACTCCCTGCCCCTATGCCCACACCACAGAGCACCCAAGAGCACACACCCCCCCACTTTTCTTGTAAATAAAAGCAGACATTTGTTCGTCAAATCAAATATCTGTAGAACTCTTATCATTATTATCAAGACTAACTATTTACAGGCAAAATCAAACTTATATATATATATATATATATATTATAAATAAGGATAAGATGAAAGAGGAAGGGGAGAACTATGTACATGGGGGGGCAAGGATCAGCATAGCAACAGGGGTCTAATATAAAAACTATTTACAAAATAACATAAAACTGGGGGGAATATATACAAAGGGGGAGGGGGGGCCACGTCCTGGGCCCCACACCCCCTAATGTCCAGCACTGGGGGTGGGCGGCCGTGATCCACGCCTCGGCCTTAGCCCTGGCCCGGGCCGGCTGGGGGCCAGGCGGACCGGTAGATATGGCTGGCAGGTGTCAGCTGGCCCCAGGTCCCCCTTGGTGGAAGGGCCCTCAATGGTGGGTGGCGGTGCGATGGCGGACGGCGCAGCGGGTGGCGCAGCGAGTGGAGCAGCGGGTGGAGCAGACAGGGCGGGCGCAGCAGTGGCCGGCACGGCATGGGGGGCCAGGTAGTCGGTGATACGGTCGAAGGGCTGCATGAAGGCCCCCCATGCCTCCTGGCGCCAGGCCAGCGCCCGCTCCTGCAGCTGGAGGCGGTGTTCCTCCACCCGCAGCCGCTGCTCGGCGACCTCCAGCTGCCGACGGTGGATGGCCAGCAGCTGGGGGTCCATCGCCGTCGGGTGGTGGTGCTGGGTCCGCCATCTTCCCCGCCGTGGGGCTGGTCGGTCCTCCGCCGAGGTGCTGGCCTGGAGTGATGGCCCCGGTGGGCTGTCCGGGACCACTGACACCTCGCCGGCGCTCTCCGGTCCTTCTGATGGTGCAGCTGCAGAACACAGAAGGGGGGGGAAGAAGAGTGGAGACAGCCGTTAGTGTGGGCCCCGAGCCGTGGCCCTTGTCCCCCCACCCCTCTGCTGCAGGTTCCCCATCCCCCTCCCCAGGAGATGCTGCTGCTGGGTGTCCCACCCCCTCCCCCGGGGGACCCTAGATGTTCCGCTCCCCCCAGCCCCAGGGATGGGGCATGGCACTGTCATGCTGCAGGGGGCAGGGGCTGATGCACTCTTCTGAGGGACATGCCACTGCTGTCCTTGGGGCCATGGTCATCTGGGCATGTGGAGGGCCCTGGTCATATCTATTACCCCCTCCCCTCAACCCCGGGGGTGTGCACCGGGGAGGGTACATACCTGATGGTCCACTCCCACGGTCGGGGGACACCCGGGGGGCGGACGCCCGGCTGGAGCTCCTCGAGGGCAGCACTATCTGCAGGCTGGCATCACTGGAGGAGGACTCCCTCTCCTCCTCCTCCTCCCCTGGTGCCTCAGGGGGTGGGCTCCTGGGGGGGCCCCCGGGGTGCGGGGCTTGCCTCCGGGGCGGACTCCGCCTCTGGGGCCTGCTGGGGCTCGTCAGCCAATGTATCAAGCGTGGCCGGAGGGGAGGAGGTGTGCCGGGGGCCCAGGATGTCCCAGAGCTCTCTGTAAAAGGGGCAAGTGACGGGGGCAGCCCCAGATCAGCCGGCCACATCCCGGGCCTGGGCGTAACCCTGCCGCAGCTCCTTCACTTACTCCAGACATGAGCCAGAGTGCGGGCAGGGTGACCCCGGGCAGCCAGGCCCTCGGCCAGCCAAGTGAACGCATCCGCGTTCCGCCTCTTGCTTCCCATTACCTGGAGCACCTCCTCCTCGCTCCAGAGCCCCAGCAGGTCCCGAAGCTCGGCCTCCATCCAGGAGGGGCCCCGCTGCCACTTCCCGGCCTGGCTGCCAGCCTGCAAGCCCTGGCTCCCCTTGGTGGGGGGTGCCCTGGGGGCACTTAGGGGGCTGGGGGGCGGCCATCGCAGCTGGGGTGGGGGTGTCTGTGGCTGCAGAGGAGCGTGCAGGCGAGCCGCGTGGCAGTGCTGCTGCCTGCACACTCTCTCCGCTTCCTGCACAGGAAGGCAGGGGGTGGGGAGCTTTAAGGGGCTGCTGCACGTGGCCACCATCGAGCTCAGGGGCTGGAGAGAGCGTCTCTCAACCCCTCAGCTGATGGCTGCCATGGAGGACCCCGCTATTTCGATGTTGCGGGACGTGCAACGACTACATGTTCCCTACTTCGACGCTGAACGTCGAAGTAGGGAGCTATTCCCATCCCCTCATGGGGTTAGCGACTTCGATGTCTCGCCACCTAATGTCGATGTTAACTTTGAAATAGCGTCCAACACGTGTAGCTGTGACGGGCGCTATTTCGAAGTTGGCGCCACTACTTCGAAGTAGCCAGCACGTGTAGATGCGGCCTATGAGGAATATCCATAAAAGCTACCACTGAAACTATCAGTATTCACTTACTAAGGTCCTCCCAGTATGAGGGGAACTCATTCTCTCCATGTGGGATTTGAGAACTTGCAGCGGCTGTGAATGCCATGCAGTCGTGGCCCTACCAGGTTGGGAGAGATGGGCTGTCTGGTGCAATTGTGAAAGTATAAGTCTCAAAAAGGCTAGCTCAATATCACTTTAAGTTGGAGGTCAAACCCCACAAAGGGGGTAATTTGGCCATATTGTTTTATTTTTGTTGTTTTTTGGTTGTACAATCATAGCCACCATCAAGAATCACATCAAGAAGATATGTGTTTGTGCTCCATGTAGCAGTCCAATGGATTTGTTTTCCAAATTCTGTGTCATTCTAAGCCCATTCTAAGGCATATCTTGAAGATAAGTCAAACACCCAGCCCATGGGTCAGATCCACCCTTACTTACGCAACCAACATGACCAATTTAAATTCTACTAGGGCCTACTTTTCATAGTGGCGAGATACCTTGCTCAACTTTTAAAGGTTTTTTTTTTTAAAGCAAAGTGAAATTTAAACAAATGAGCCACCATAACAACGATAGGTGACACCAGTGTGTGCAATTTGTCAGCTGGACATGAGATGACTTTCAGATGAGATGCAGAGTCCTGACCATTTGTGGCCATTAAAATATAGAACTTTTCACCTAAAATGAGACTTTAAACTTGGAATTGTAGCCATAGTCCATCTCCAGGAATCACATCTCACTCCGCTACATTCTCCCTGCAATTTCAAATGGAGAGGTTACTCTTAATTATCCCTCTTAAAAAATTATTGTATCCCCAGAGGCATTGAGACCCTGACAAAGGAGATTGAAGTCTCTGCTCTACAGCCTTAGCAGAGAGCCAGCTGGCTTTCAGCTCATGTGATAGTGCACAGGTCTTTAGCCCCTATCCGGTCTTCTGCCCATGACTCAGGTCTGTTGGCTTTACATGATCATGTCGTGTAAGGGGAGCAGAACGGTGGCGATATTACTCCCGTGATGGGATACTTTCAGAGTCACTGGGAAGCAGTGAGAGCAGAAATGTTATATTACCTCGGCACCTGGCACTGGTGCAACCGCCGCTGGACTACTGCTTCCCGTTCTGGTTACCACAACTGGTGAAAGCTGTTAGAAGCCTGGAGAAGTTTCACAGAAGACTTCTGAGAACACTTAAAGGATTAAAAAAAACCATGTAGAACTGTGAAAGACTTATGAACATCATCCATATGCAGCTGTTTTTAGAACACTAGCACAGGCCCAAGTCTATGGTGCTGGGACATTCATCACCACAGGACGTCTAGAAATACCCTGAGAGACCCACATGCACCAGAATCAGAATGGACATGATTTGGAGAGTCCACTCAGAAGGCTGTAGTGTCCATGATTACTAAGGCTGCACGTCGTTCACTTAGGTCAAGAAAGGCACAGACTCTGAGACTTTCTGAGACCTCCATGACTTTGGCAACTCTAGTGCCTGGTGCAGTGATCACAGGGCTGCCAGAGCAGCTGGCTGTGGGACCAGTAGCTGGGGCACCCACAGCCAGCTGCGCAAGCTACTGTTTGGGTGGCCCAGGGCCGTGGCCCTGGGGAGCATCTGAACAGCAGTCCTGGAGGCTGCCCCAGGACCAGCAGCACTGGCTGCTGCTTAGGCAGTTGGCCCCAGGCTGCGCCCAAGCAATGGCCTTGGGGCCTTGGAGAAGCAAACAGCTGGGGACAGTCAGACCCCATGGCCAGTGCTGTTACATTTTGGTTGGGGGAGATATATATATATATATATAGAGAGAGAGAGAGAGAGAGTAAAACTCGTGGACAAGTCATGGCCATGAATTTTTGTTTATTGCCCATAACGGTCCAGTGTAGAACAGACTTGTCAGCACAGAAACCAGAAGTGGTCAGTACAATCAATCTCGGTGACAGGGGACCCTGCCCTCCTTCCAGCAAGCCGAGAGTGCCCCACTCCCCAACTGCCCAGTTCAAATCCAAACTTCCAAGCCCCTCCTCCTTTGTCCTGTTTCCAAGGCAAAAGGTGTCACCTGGTTGTCTAGGTTACAAAGGGCATTATGAAGTCTTCACCCCCCAAAACTCCAATAACCAATTATGCAAAGAGGCCAAGCCTAGGAAAACTGAAGCAGCCAGATGGAGTTAATACAGGACAGTAGTAAGTACATGCAACATAACAAGGGCAATAAAATCCCTGCAAACACCAGTTGGTTACAACTTCATACGCCAGTACAGTTTGGACTGAATTGGTGTGGCATGGAGTAGGAACTAGCGTGGAACCAATGTGTCTTCAAACATACAAATCCAGCAACCACTGCACCTGGTGTAGTGGGGATACAGTTATTGCAGTGGCAATAAAGTGGGAGAGAACATGCTGCACTCCCCTTCCCAGCACGTAGCCACTTGACTCTTTTGGGGATAAGTTCAGCGTGGCCCTGAGTCATTTGGTTCCATTTCCTGCCACTAGTAGCTGATGACTAATTGTATTTATTCCAGAGGGCTTTCTTTTTAATTTTGTGTTTGGGAGAGAGACATGTTCAGCAATAATTGTTAATATGTCTCTCCTGTTTCCTCCTTTTACTGATTATTTACTTTTCCCACATTGCTGCAGGACTGCATTTTCATTTTTATAATTGCGCCTCTGCATTTTTTCACTTATTTTCCCAGCCAAAATAGCCATTACCTTTGCTTTGTTATAGCTAAAAAGAACCTAAAGCATAATCAAGAAGCTTTTTCGCATATAGTGTGGCTTCTGGGAAATGTTTATACAACTTCTCTCAAGAGATGGGCTAGACTGAGTTGGAAAACTTTGGCTGTGTCCAAACATGAACATGTTCATCCTCCATGACAAGCACATTACCACCCTGACTCAGCCTGCCCTTCTTCAATAAGAATCATCTCCTGCAACCCCAGTCATGGCAGGAACAGTGTTAGGGGTGTTTTTTTCTGAGAATGAGGTTTGGGAAATTGACAAGCTCAGAATCTGATCTGCTTGCAAAGTATTTTGAAGGGTACTATGCATCAGGCTTCATTCATCCTTCTTCCTGTGGAAAATACACTCACAGATGTGTTTCTTTGTATACACCTGCAGCCACATGTAAGTCTATTGCTCTTGAATAGAGCTGGTCTCATAGTCCTAGAGACAGGACAGCCTCTCTTTCATTAAAGAGAAGGTTTGGACTGAGCAGAATCAATGCAAACTTCCCCACACTGGCCTACCACTGTGCCTTCACTACAAATAATAATGCCATTCTGCCTTCATCTTCATTTGGCATTTTGACTTGTCTGCTAAGCCTGACAGCTAAGATGTCATTTGCGGTAGAGGTGATTTATGTGATCAGAACACCTGCCTACTGGAAACTGATCCACGATAAACACCAAAGAGTAACACATAACTTACTGTACAAGCTAAGGGGACCTTTGGGCTTTAGCTGTGAAAAGTTCTCTCTTCAATTATGAAAGCCACTGAGAACTGCTGTCTTCCAATGGGTTTGTATATTTGGAAAAATGCCATGTTGACAGACAGGTACCTCAACTATACAGTAAATACATGAATCACACCATTCGCCAAAAGGACGTTATATGTGCCAGAGTCTTCCTACCCAGTTTTAGTGAAGCCATAGGATGGTTTACCAAGGAAAAGGTCTGACAAATAACTGGCAGACTCTTTATCTTAGGCACTTATATGGCAGCCAGTACTGTAATAGCTAAGTGTTTCACAGTCTTTCATCTGTTTAATCTCACGACTCACCAGTGCTATTATCCTCTTCTTATGGCCAGGGAACTGAGGTACAGAGCAGTCCAAGATCATGCAGGAAGTCTGTGTGTGTAACCTTGTTATCTGAATGTCAATGGAATGTATGGGGCTTCTATAGATAAGATAAACATTTCTGTACAGCTGGGGAATGGTCTCCGGCAGTCAGAGCACAGGAATTCGCCACAACACTTGCCCCAGCCGCAGAAAGGTTTTTATGCAAGGCACAGTGAGCAAATCTCTACATTATAACTGAGAGCTGGTGTTAGTAAATGTTCAATACGGAAAGCCTTGAACTCTGACTTGTTATTCAAACTTCATCAATCATATATTCACACCCAACATGGCTGGATTACAGACCAGCCAAACAAAAGGTCCATCTAGCCCAGTATCCTGACTTCTGACAGTGGCCAATGTCAGGTGTCTGGGGGATGTACCAAACACATAATCATCAAGAGATTCATCCCAGTGCCCATTCTGAGCGTCTCGCAAACAGAGGCCAGGGACACCATCTCTGCCCATCCTGGCTGATAGCCACTGATGGACCACCATGAATGTAGCTACTTCTAGTATTTTGAACCTTTTCATAACATCCTGGGACACAGAGTTGAACGGGTTGCCTGTGGGGTGTCTGGGTTGGTTACTGGGTGGTTGGCCTATGTAGTCAGCTGTCACTTTGCCCCTCTGTAGCTCTGTTTCCCCTCCCACCCTTTCCCTGTGTTGCCCATTTAGACTGGAGGGTCTTTGACATGGGGACTATCTTGCCAAATGCATACATACAGCAACCAGCAAAGCAGGGCCCAAAGCTTCGCTCAGGTCTGTAGGCAGCACTGTAATGAAAATAATGCTAGAAGAGATAACTGGGATTTTATTTTATTTTATTTTGCACCAAGTGCTCTACTTTGCCTGTTGCTTGCCCAGGAATCCTTCTCTAACTTAACCCTTTCCCACAACAGCTATCTTGTATAACAGAGGTGAGGAACCTTTTTTGGGTTAGGGTTCACTGACCCAGAGACAAATCAATCAGGGGGCACACAAGTGAGCCACAAAAAAAACCACCTCAGATGTGGTCCCTGACTCAGAAACAACACAAAAAGGAGACACTCCCTTCACACATCGGCCCCAGAGCCAAGGGGGTCTGCCAGGGCTTGCACATTTTGTGGGCCCCTCTGGGCTCTGGGGCTGGCGTGAAAGGGGAATGAGAAGTTCACTGTGGGAGTGGGCTGCCAGGAAATGGAGTGTGGGGCCTGGGGGGAGGGAAGGTGCAGGAGTGGGCTGAGGGTGGAGGTCTGGATGGGAGAGGGATACAGGAGTGGGCTGAGGGTAGAGGTCTGGATGTGAGGGGGATACAGGAGAGGAATGTGGAGGCTGGGTGGAAGGGAGGTGCAGGAGGGTTTGGGGAGCAGCATCTGGAAGGAAGGGGGCAAGATGGGGGTGAACGGTCTGCGGGGAGGGGCAGAAGCAGGATGAGGATTCAGAGTGGGAGGGAGGTGCAGGAGAGGGTGGGATGGGGGCGTCTGGGACACAATGAAAGGTGGGCAAAGGCGTGCAGAAGCTGTCTGGAGACTTGGGGTCAGCCCAAGGGGGAATACAGCTTACCTGCTATATGCATCAGACAACCTAGACAGTCTCTACGTAAACGAATAAACACACACAAATCAGATATCAGAAATGGAAATATACAAAAACCCATAGGAGAGCACTTCAATCTCCCAGGTCACACAGTAGCAGACTTAAAAGCAGCTATCCTACAGCAAAGAAATTTCAGGACCAGACTCCAAAGAGAAATTTCTGAGCTACAATTCATCTGCAAATTTGACACCCTCAGCTCAGGCTTAAACAAAGACTGCAAATGGCTGGCTAAATACAGAAGCAGCTTCCCCTCCCTTGGTGTTCACACCTCCAGATCAACCGCTGGTAGTAAGCCTCACCCTTGCTGACTGAGCTAACCTGGTTATCCCCACCCTTGCTCTGGCTTATTTATACCTGGCCCTGCAGATTTCCAGGACCAGCAGCTGATGAAGTGAGTCTGTGCTCACGAAAGCTCATGCTCAAAACTTTTCTGTTAGTCTATAAGGTGCCACAGGACCCTTCGTTGCTGTATAAGAAAATTCATTCACTCAGGGTTGGGAAAAGTTAGCGGGAACACTGGAACAGAGGACTCCCACTCAGCTGAAAGAATGTTATATTGTCTTCCCTTCAATCATTGCTGCTTTATGCCCCTCACGCTCAGGCCTTCAGTGCCTTGTCCGTGCAGTACACATACTCATTTTGTCTCGGGGGAAGGGAGGTGGTAATGCACTATCCCAGGACTGTGAATCAGTGACTTTTAAAGCCAGAGCCTTGGATTCGGGCTCAGCAACAGAGGAGGCTATAAGGAGGTATCTAGGTGTACTTTTTCTGGAGACATTGCATTAGTTTTTTGATGTTACATAAATTTGGCCATGTAAGATCCTAAAACTGGCACCGCAGTGTGACGGGTAGACGTGTTAGTCTGTGTCCGCAAAAACAACGAGAAGTCGTGTGGGACCTTATAGACTAACACATTATTTTGGAGCATAAGCTTTCATGGGAAAAGACCAACTTTGTCAGACGCACGTGGCATCAGATGCATCTGACAAAGGGGGTCTTTGCCAATGAAAGCTCATGCTCCAAAATATCTGTTAGTCTATAAGGTGCCACAGGACTTCTCGCTGTTGCTGCAAATATAATGATCTTCCTTTTACCTGTAGAAGTTTTCTCTCCTAGCTCTCATTAAGAGCTGTTGGTTCACAGAATTAATATACGAACCTTCTCTAATATTCTTGTCCCAATACTGCAAACATTCCAGCTTGTTTTTGACTTGACTCATACATAAATAGCTCCTCGGGCCCTGCTCCAGTAAAGCCAGTAAGCTGATGCTTAATATTAAGTGCAAGAATAGTTTTCTTGACATCAATTAACAGAACTGTACTCTTGGAAGCATTCATGAAAGTAAAATTACGCACGTTTGAACGTCTGCAGGGTCAGGGTCGGGGTGAGTTAAGCTAAAGAAATAGCGTACAACACCTCTGCTCGCAAAATCGACTTCAGTTAATAAAAATCCTAGGGCCCCTGGTGAAGCTAATTCATTGTTGATAGCCATGAAAAATGAGTTAATAAATCTTCTGTCACTGATGAAAGAGGAGGACTTCACAAGCAGCACTAAACAAATTGAGCATTTCAAAGCAACCTTTTGAATACAAGGCTTCATTTGCATATAACTGCCCCACCACCCATTGTTAAACAAGATGTCTGAGTCTACTTAGCTTTATTGTTTATCCCTTGCTGCTGTCATGACCAGATTCCACAAAGAGATTTACTGAACAAATATTTTCTTTCTAACTGACAGAAGGGAATTTACTTCTGCAATCTGGAGCCTGCTAAGGTGAAACAATCCCAAAAACTAACACAGGACTAACGAACACTATAAATACATTAGTTATCCAACGTGTGATTACACCCCAGTGGTGCCTGAGGGAATCCCTGCTCTTCCTCAGTGATACACTCAGAATATGCCTTAATGAAACAGCTTTTAAAAGTCTTTGATAGCTTTCATTTTAAAAATGGGAGCATCGTTTTGAGAAAGCCAGGCATCCCTCCCCCATCCTGTTTATTTGAAAACCCTGAAAAAACCGTTTAATCTAAAGTGACTGACATGGGCTGTTATTAAAGACCATATTCAGTTAAAATACTAATTGAGTCAGTATTTTTGAAACATAATTGACAGAAAAAGTGGACATTATTTACTCCCACTAGATTACAGGGAGTTTTGTTGTTTATACAGGAGAAAAAAATAACCCAGTGAAATACAAAGTTATTTTAGTTTTGCAGCGTTTTATAAATCCCAGCTTAAATGCATACTTGCCCTTTTTCAAATAAAAGGCACTATCGTTTATTTCTTTCTTACCTGCCAGTGAGAAAAGAGAGCTGTAAGCTGTGAGCTGTTTCTCTTTCACTTTGAATTTAGGAGACAGCACCTTAAAATTTGATGGCATGGTATGATGCAGCATATCAGAGCTGGACATTGTAAACTATCAGATAATGATCACATGGGGGGAAAAAGGAGAAAGTGGGTGTGTTTGTATTGTCTTTTGGATGGCAATTTGGAATCAGCATTGATAAGGGCCTAAATTTGCAAAAGCAAGTAGTTGATTTTGAGTGCCTGATCTGGAATGCTATTAGGGGCGTAGATGTCTGAGGGTGGGTGTTCAGCATTTTCTGAAAATCATGCACCTCTAAGACAGCTCAACCTACCTACTGAAAATAATTGCTTTTGAAATTTCAGCCAAGGTGTGTCCCTCCCCCTTCCCATTCCTCTTCCCCACCCCCACCCCCAGCTCCATCAGTTGAGGAATGACTCTTCTTTTCAAGCTTGGCTAGACAATGCAACTGTTGCAATGCTTCATTAATTTGTTGGCAGTCCAGCTCCGGCTCCTGCACTTGCTTCCTTTACTTGAGGTTTGTTTTTCTTTAGGATTTGCCAACAGGGATTATAAAGGCTGCAGACAACGATTAGAGGTGAAACAAAGGAAAGGACATTGTTTGTTTATTTTGAAAGAGCCTAAATTCATATTACTGGAGACACCAGAGTCTACCCAGTGAGATAACCTTAGCCTCCCCTTTTGTCAACTTTGATAGATTTAAATATAAAATGATTGATCCAGAATGCCAGTTCACACTAGCCAAATCCTAAACATGAGGTGAGAATAACATCACTTTTACTGTGGCCAGACACTGGAACAAAAACCTCATTCATGCACGGGAAAGCATCTTAAAAAATATAATCATGATACAGGTGTTTAGTTACACACATTTTTGTGCTTCTCTTTTCTTGTCTTTCTTTTCTTTTGTGCTTCTGTTTTCTTGTCTCTTGTCTTACTAAGGTTTTTGTTGGGGCTTTTTTTCTGTTTATGTTTTACACAACAGATCTTATTCAAAAAATTATCTGGTTCTCCTCCCTTGGGTCAGAGGGTAAAATTTTACCTTTATTTAAACATGGTGGAACACTCTGGCCAAAAGTGGACTTTGGCATTACATTTTACATGGTCCCAGACTCCCTGTCATCTTAACAGCTATAGCAACAGCAAAGGGAGATGGAAATACAGCTGTTCCCAAGTAATCCAAGTTTTTTACCTGCCCCTTCTCAGCATGTGCACGCAGGCAGTCAGAGACACCATGGATTTCTGCAGGGTTTCTCTGGATGTGTATGGGAGTATATCATGCAATAACAAATACTTGATTTCCAAAGTCCTGGCTGATGACAAAGAGAGGTCTTCCTGGAACTGCATTGGGCCCAGGGTTCTACTAGCATTAAAATATGTTGGCTTTGGTGGCTTTACTTCAAAATATACACAGGAGTAAGTAGGAGGAGAATCAGACCCAAGTCACACCAACAACTGGCTGACCAGCCTCAGCACTTTGCTACTAGAAGTGGCTGGTTCCTTTCAAGCTCCCTGCTCAGCCTGTAATCACCCAATATTGAAACCAGATTTACAGGCACTTTAGAAGAGAAGTCTGATTTCCAAACCAGACACGCTTGGTATTCTGAAAGAGGTCAGACCCCCTCTGGAGTGAAGGGTTTTTAATAGAATCCATTCAGCAGGAGCTAAGAAGAGACGTACAAACCTAGGAGGCTGAGATGTGAAAAGCTACAAGCACTATTCTTTTGAAGAAGAAATTGTAGGGGGAGAAGGAAGTAAGGGGGAAGCTCAAAACTATCTCAGACACTGAATTTCATTTATTCCATGCTGAGGGACTTCGCAGGTAGGAATTGAGGTTGGGGGATAGAATTCCCTCCAAGGCCTAAAGAACTCTCAGAGAAAAAAGTGTGGGGGTTGTTCCTATCCTGCAATGAAAATTCATGGGGGTTGTCACTGTCCTGCAATGAAAATTCAACCTTTGCAGCGATACATTAAAGCCCAGGCTGCTTATTTAAAGATATTTAAAATATCCCTTTACCAACAACCAGTCGAACATCAGGCTCCATTATTTTAACCTTAATGCGTTTTCGTAACCGATCAGGGAATAAGCTCTTTGAGACAAGATGGGCTCTTGTTCTGGGTTTGTACAGGACCTCTAGCATTACCGGGCAGCTAGGCATTTTAATAGGGGTGCCAGAAAATGTATTTCATAGTACAGAGGTGCGCATTTACTACACCAACAAGCACACCTATTAGGCCTATTAGTTGCAAGTAACGTGCCTCAGTTTGCAAACACCGAGTACAGACCTCAGCAATGCAGGCCTACCGTGTTGTCAAGTTACTCTGATGGGAGGGTCAACTCTTTTCAGGCAATTTGGAGTCTCAGATTCTCTCCACAGCAGCAGTTTCCATAAATTCGTCACCAGCACTGCAGGTGCAGCTAGCTAACCAAGTGGAGCACCAAGTATAGACCAGCCCAAACTTCCAGACAGCTGTAACCCTTTCCGAGAGCGTGATTTGCCTCGCGTACCACCAACAACCCTATCACTTAGAAACTTAAAAAAATATCATAGACCCAAAAGTCCAAGAGTCACAGCACACTACTGAACAATTGCTCTCGTTTTATCACATTATAAATCAGATAGAATATAAATACTGTACTTACATACCAGTGTACAGTCTCAGAGGGGTAGCCATGTTTGTGTTTTTGCAAAATAAAGCAAGCAGTCCTGTAGCACCTCAAAGACTAAGAGTTTTACTTATTAGCTAATGGGTTTTATTGGACAAGACCCACTTGATCAGACTTATCCACCAAAGCCCATTACCTAATAAATAAAATTGTCTTTAAGGTGCTACAGACTGCTCGCTTTATTTGGTGTATAGCGTACAGAGCAGTGTAACCAAATCATTCAATGAAATTTTAGTTTATACTAACTTTGTTAGTGCTTTTTGTAGCATAGGCAAAAAGCTAGAGGAGTTGATGCAGGCCCTAGAAGACCTCCGAGTACCCACAGGGCTACACATACTGCTGCTTGAGAACTACTGAACTAGACAACCAAAACCTAAAGCATCATGTGGTCACAACACAGGCAGCCACCCTGAGTGGTCTGTTCTAGACAACCTACCCTGCTTACCCCTGCAGCAGCCCCTCACTGACAGAATGAGGTGTTGAGACTTCAGAATTTTACTGTGTTTCATGACATTTACAATCTTACTCAACCTACTGAAGTCTGTTATTCCAGATCTCGCATCTTGGCAGCCTTGCAGCTGCTTAGCCCAAGCAGTTTACTCACAATGGGACAAGTTGTGGAACCCTCACAGCTTGTAGTGTCCTAGACCCCCAACAACTATATGCAATTAATCAGTCCTCCCTCTTAGGTGACCTATGGACTCCAAGTCCCTTGTAGAGGTAGCATGGTCTGGTGGACTAGACAGAACTCTGGGCATTCTGAATCACCCAGTTCCACCACTGACTCACTGTTTTGACCTTGGGCAAGTCATTTCATGTCTCTTCTTCAGTTTCCAATCTGTACAAAGGGGATAATACTCAAAGGGGTTAAGTAGGTATGAAGATTAGTCAGTCAATCTTTAATAGTGAATTTGAACATGCAAAGTGCAAGATAAGCTCTACACTTCAGCCAGTTTTCAGGTCCTACTTTTGTTACTTACGAAGATCCTCTTAGGAGAGCACTCTTCTGGATTTTGTTTCCCTTCCCCCCTGAAGATCATGGTACCTGCTTTTCCAGAAAGTCCACTTTAACTAGTCCAAAAAACACAAGAGAAAAAAAAAAAAAAAACCACACAACACTCTAGTTTATGCCCCCTCAATTGCTCCAGGGTCTTTAACAACTAATCACTGAATTTATTAAGTGATATTAAATAAAGCCAGCTAATGTTTTTGCAGAACAAAAAACTAAATGCTCAAACAGAATGGAAAGAAAGCGGTTTAGGCAGAAATATCATAAGAGGAGCTGGGGCATATAGCAAACACCGTTTTATCAGCTCGTTGTTTCTTCCGTTTAAGACATGTTATATTTGGATGTTTTCATAGGAGCATCATCTTAAAGATCAGTGTGGTTTTTCTAAACTCCACTCTGCTCGCTAATGAACTCAAGTCACATGTGTCATACAGGGTATCGCTAAATTAAATGGACTGGGTGCGGAAAGGGTTTTGAAGATAATTTTACAGTTGTTAAGAACTGTGTGGAAAAGGACTAGCCGTACTGCACCAAGACAGAGGAAAGATTTACTGGCTGCCAGACAAATACAAACAATTTATGGAAATTTTCTGGCGGGAAGGAGAAAGAGGGACAGTCAAGAACAAGTAGTAATCAGTTTTGTAGCTACAACAGGGAAAAAGGAGACACCAGGGGGAGGAAAAGGACAATAAACACACTATTTAAAAACAGCTAGGTAATGGAATACACTGGCCAGGGAGAAGGGGATACACCACTATTTCTCTGAGTATCTCAAAGAGCAGACAGACATCCTTTCTGAGAGATAACAGAACTACTTCTGCCATTGTACACAAGGATGTACTTAACAGGAGAACACACATTTGAAGACTTAGTGCATTTCTATTCTGAATGTTAGTGTCACTTCACAATAGCTTTAAAAAAAACAAATTGTCTTTTTTGGTAGAAAATACACAAGTTAGTTTCAGACAAAATATATATATTTAAAAACATTTTTACAATAAGTCAGGAAACACAGGAGCTTGCATACAATTTATTATAGCTCAGTTCTCAGCTCCCTACAGCTCAGATAACCCTGGTGACAGTGTACACAACTTCTAATTTTTGCTTTCATAATTTTAAAGCAAACAATACATTGAGTGTATTTTACTCTGTGCAAATAAGACAACTTCTGGAATCCTTCAGAGGAAATATCCAAGATTCAGTTTGCAGAGGTCCTTTGTTTCTCAAAAGATTATTAACGAGAGTTTAAGATAAAGTGCTCCTGTCCAGCAGAACCCAAAGGCCTTTTAGGGTTTTCCTAGTACATTTAGCTCAGACAAAAAAAAAAAAAAAGTTGGTCATACAAATTCCAGCTTTCCATGCCCGCTGTACATTCCCCAGTGGACTAATGAAAGAATTTTGTCATTGCTGAGGTCAGTCTGTCTCATTTTATCACAGGTCATGCAGCAGTTCTCATGACCAGTTACTGGCACCATGCATTCCAAGTCTAGCTTTGCCACCTGTCCTTTTTTCGAATGATGTCCATGAAAACTGTAGTGCAAACGGGAGAGCATTTGCTGTCGTTGATCTTGCAGTCTTTTGTTCTCGCTCCTGAGCATACGCAAAGCCAGCATGATCAGCAGCACTAAGATCAGCCCACCAGCTATGGGAACAGCAATTACAGCTGCTCTAAACCACAGTTCTTTTGAAGAAGTCAATTCCTGAACCTTAGTGATGAGATTTCTGCTGTTGTCATGCTGATACCTGCTCCCCTGTCCTGCAAAGACATCAAGTTTATTTCAGTGTTAGCTAAAACAATTGTTGAATTTTAAAAAATTCCTTAAACTGCAGACATTAAAAGCTCCCACTGCTAATCATATAACTTCATACTGGAACGTACATGCAAACAGTACCTCTACAAGAGTTGATCTGGACCTTTTCTAAACAAAAGAAAATATATTTGCTACATTGGCAGTTGATGCGATATGAATGAGTATACCACCATACTATTGCTGCAAAGTAGGAACTACAGGCAGACATCTAATGCTAATGCAGATATAAAAGCTACCCAGCCATCTCTGCATCCCACCACATGCTTCTCCCTCTGGTATCTCTAATTACATTAACAACAAAATCAATAGCAGACATACAAGGTCTTGGCTGTCACAAGTCTATAGATCAGAGAAGAGATTTAGTTGAAACTGCTTTCTCTACCTGAGGTTTCCCCCTTGGGAGGAGAGAGAACATCATGCAGTCCTCTGTAATTGCACATATCTTCGTGACAGCATTCCAATGTGGGGATGGTGGCACTGGAGTGGTTTTGTGCCTGTTTAGCTTGGCAGATGTCAGCTGTGTTTGCAATAGTGTCCAAGCAGCCATGAGTAAGTGGGGAATTCGTGTTCTGAGGGTCAAGCAGTCTGGAGAAACAGGCGTTCAGCTCAGCTTTGCACATATAGCCAGTTGCAACACAGTGTGCAGCATCACAGTAGCATCTAATTTCACCTACACATAAAAAAGTCAAGGTTTTATTTCTAGTTTGTACACAAATTCACTTGCTACTGTACACATTAACAGTAGCAGATTACAAAGTTTGGAAACTCAACACGACAAACTTCGGAACACTGTCTGAACACTGTCGTCTGTAAACCCTGCAGAGCAGAGCTTGCCTGTTCTGTCTTCGAAGGTGCCTCCCGCCCTAAGGCCCCTTCCAATCAGTACCTTTGGCCATCAGCACAATAGCAATATTTGCTACTAATAACTACTACAGGGATATGTTTGATGAAAAGAGGAATAACTGAAGAGTCAAACTTTAAACTTCCTATTAGGGATTAGGGGGTCATTTTGCTAGATCAAACATAGCCATATCTGCATACCAACCTGATGGTTTGGTTTGGTTTGGTTTTCTACTTACTAAATGAAATAAGGATGGGTTTGAATAGAGAGTGAGAGAGGACAGTCCCCTTCTCTGCACAAAAGCTACAGTTTGAACATCTTGCTGCAGTGGTTTAGAATTTGGATCATTACCGCTGAAAACTTTTTTTTAATTTTATTGTTTGTCTTACATCTTTTGATTGAGCACAAGTACAAAGTAAAATTTCTAGAGGTTTGATTTTGTCACATACATTTAATCGGAACTGCAGAACTGTTTACCATTTCTCAGGGCTATATGGAGGTTTAAGAGCTTTGGCTAACACCTTATAAAGCTATCAGCTAAAATCATTAAAATCCAAAAATTCCAAGTTAGGAAAGTTTTTACTGTGTGAAATTGGGCAGCTATTTGTGATCTCGACAGAGGTTTTCATGCAACAGGGCTTTTTTTAGTTAGTTTTATAAAACAGGAACTGTGCAGTTTACAATTAGTGGTTTGTTTGCCAAAATCAATTTCTTTCAACCCAAATGGAAAATCTAAGAATGGGTGCTACTGCAAAGCTGAAATCTCCTCCCCCTTCGTCCCTAGTTCTGCACACAGATTGCGGTCAAATAAAAAAAAAGGAAAATGTTTCTACTGGTTGTAGAAAAATAAAAAAAACTAAAACCTCCTCGGGAAACCTCAAAAATTTCTGAAGGGAAGAGATTAAAAGTAAAACTTCATTTTGTGCTCTCCAAACCACCCTTCTGATTATACACACATCCTGTAGGGTAGGGAAAACTTATTCTTTCTAGACAAGTTAGAACTCAAACCTATTTCAATATGCCATCAGTTCAAAGAATTAGTGGAAGACAGTTTCTGGAGCCATCATTACAAGTGGGGATTTACTTAAAGGCTTCCAATTCAATTAGTTGGTGCACTGTCTACCCCAGAAGTGAGATTTGACAAGTCAGTTGAATTGTCAAGACTTCTTTCTAGAAATACATACTCTGGAAATAAACCCCAGTAACTGCCTTTTTTACTTGTGCCTCACCACTTCTTAAGCTTTAAATAAAAAGTGGTAAGTGGGAAAGAACTTAGGGCTTACCCCGGGAATGCTGCTGCAGGCTCCGGCCCTGAGGTTTCTGTCTTTAATAACTCTGCTTAATAGAAGCCAAATGATAGATCTGTGCATTAGCTCCCTTGGGCCTTAGGGCTGAGGAGCCCAACTTTCTTTAGTTTCATAAGTTAACCTTCCTATAAATCGGAGAACACATTTTCCTCTGTTTTTTCTTATGTACAATTACTGAGCTTACTACTTCTTTTCTGCTGCAAGAAAGGATCTATGGACAGCTGCTGTTAGTTACAGAAAGTTAATAATAAAAAAGCTCAAAGAACACAAGTTGACTGTCCTTTCACTACTTTAACCTCATCATGCAACGAACATGACACAATAAAGCATATATTTCCACGCTAACTGTTTATATGACCTGTTTAAAATTCTACATGTTACTGATGCAAGATAATATTATAAACAAAACAGGACATATTAGTCATCAGGTTATTGCAACTCAATTTTAATTAAAGCCACGTTTTTGGTAGAACAGAATGAACTTTGTAGAACTATATTAAAAGTGCATTTCTGTCAATTCATAAAGTTTCTTCCTGTGCTACGCAAAAGGCCAGGAAGGGTATTAGGTATTTTGAAACTGAACAATGCCCTTCTGTTTCCTCCTCTTTCTTGTTACTGTATATAGCTATTAAGGAAAAATGTCTGCTTTTAGTCAAGATGGCTACAGGAGAGACTGCAGGCTTCTCTTAAGGCTTTTGAAGTCAGCAGCAGCCAGAAGTCTATGATCCCCTAATTATATCATTATCAGGCTCATAGTTTCAGTATCTGTGACTTCACATCACTCAGTCACTCCCTGTTCTGCCTGCCTTTGATGGGGCCAGAAGGCTTTCCTCTGCATGCAACACGGGCAGTTATTTAAGGTTAATTACACCATTACTTCCAAAATAAATAAATACTATAACACATCACTGTGCTAGTTTATCCTTTAACGTCTTTCATAGATCTTGGCAATTATAGGGAGCCAAAGAAGGTGACCTCCCCGCTTAAAAAGGCTAACTAAGCAGTCACTGAACTGTTTGGGGACAGTAATTTAACTTAAGTGTGTTCAAACTTCATTTCCTATTTACAGAAATGTAGCAATCGCTACAGGAAATTAAACACACTAGCTTGAGAAAGTATTAAAGGAGACGTGGGGGCTGGAATTCCTTGACTCTGAGCTGTACTTTAAAAAGACCCCGAATAAATGTGGGGGGAAGGCAATCCGGCCTCCTCCAGCCCTTGGGGCTGAGTAAAACCACGCCAGTGTTCTCAAAGGGGCCGTGTGTCTCTAGATGGCCCTGCTCCACGGCTGGAAGCGGTCAGAAATTCATTACAGGCAGACTAACAAAAACATTTTGACAACCGCTTGCCCTTGAGGTCGGACTTCCATCAATGAAGCCGGGCCAGGCTCTAGCAGCGAGGTAGAGACGGGACAGGGGAGGGGCGGGGGAACCCAGCCACTGCTATTTCCAAGGAGCCACTTGCCCCGGCCTGCGAGCCTCAGCAGAAGAAACCTGGCACGCTAACAAAGGCTTGGCAGGGGGCTTCACCGCCAGCTCGCAGCCCTCTGCGGGGGGCTCCCCGCCGAGCCGGACCGAGGAAGCCCACGGGCCAGCGATCGCCCCAGGAGGGAGTGCGCGGCTGGCCGGAGAGCGGCAGGGACCGGCTGGCCTGGCCCAGGGGTATCGGAGCCTCCCGCTCTAGCCCCGCACCCCGGGGTGCCGCCGCGCCCCCTCACCTCGGGTCAGCAGGATGGCCATGGCGCACAGCTCCAGTTGCAGCCAGATGAAGCTGTAGCTGGGGTGACGATCCATTTAACCGCCCCCGCCCTCTCCCCGGCCGGCCGCTCGGGGCTCCCTCCGGGGCTCGCTGGCGCTCGCAGCGCCGCACCCGAGTGCCCGGCGCGGGCCGTGTGGGGGCTGCCGCCGGGCCCCCCGCGCCAGCCTCGGACGGAGCAGCCCAGCGATCACACGCTGCGGGCGCCGCTCTCCGGCCGCCGCTGCGGCCACATCTGGGAGCAGGGAGCGCCCGCGGCTGCGCCCGGCCAGGGGTACCCCCTCCCGCAGCCTCCAGCTCGGCTCTGGCAGCGCCCGCCGCCTCCCCGGCTGTAAATAGCGCGGCGGCGGCCCGGCCCGCCCCGGGCTCCTCCCCCAGCAGCCGCGTCGGGCCCAGGGGGCGCTGCGGTGACTGCCCAGCGGCGGGAGGGGCGGGGTCCAGGGGACACACGGCGCTCCCCGCCCCCCGGGCTCTGCTACCCGCCCGGCAGCGCTCAGGCGCCCGCGGGGACGGCCAGGCCGGGCCGGCTGCTGGGAGAGGGCCGGGGCGGAGCGGGTCGCTTTCTTTCCCCGTGATCGATCGAGGCCAGGCAGACAGGCGGTGGCCTGCAGGAGCCGGGCTGCTTGCGGGGCGGGATGCAGGGGGAGTAGCCGGCCAAAGCCACTTAGCGGGAATTAGCAAATCCAAAAGCACCAGGCGCCAGCGAGACGTCGCGGACGGAGACTGACGCTCAATTATCCTCCAAACAATCCCAGGCAAACACGCGGGCTCGGCCTGATCAATATCAGCCCCGAAGCGAGCGCCTCACTGAGATGCTAATTCAGTTATTAGGACATTGTCTGAGCTCAGCAAAGCAGCGGCCACCGAAGCAGCTTTGCCAGTCGGATTCCCCCCAGCCCACCCCGGGAGAACTTTGGGCTGGAGAATCAAAGGAGCTCGAGCGAGCTGTAAGCCCTACGCGGGGGTGTTGATTTGCAAATGTAACTGTAAAGACTGGGTACACTTGTAATAAATAACTTCCGTCACAGTGATCCAGGCGCCGCATTTCATGGTGTAGTGCCGGCTTGTCAGCGTGGTACTCTGGGCTTTTGCAGAGAACAGAGTCAACGGGAGAAATCACCCAGCTTATTTGCATGCATGATGAAGGGATTTGCAGGAGCTGAGGCACGGGGGGAGCTTAGAAAAGAAAAATCGTGAAAGAACTGAAGAAGTTAATTAATAGACATTGTCCTGCATTTCATTTCACTGCTTCCCAAAGGGGGAAATCTTCAAGACTAGAGGGCAGGTAATGCAGATATGTACATTATATCATAGTTATGCTCCACTAGCATTAATAGCATCTGTCTAGGACAGGGGTGAGCAGGCCCCCTTGTGGGGGCATGAAATTTCACAAGGGGGCAGAGAATGGTCAGGTGCTAATCTTACACTCATCCAGCTCATTACAAACATGTTACTGTTTTTATGTGGTGTATTCACATTTATATACCAATCGATAAAGATTTTACATTCTACAGCCTTTTTTCTTAAACATCAAAAAGTTTCTTTTTTATAATAATGAACATAACCAAAATGTCCATTAGTTTGAATTACTTTAGCCAGGTTGTGGGAGCCCTGTTAATTGCAGGGATGAAAAGTAGGGCCTGATATAAAAAGTTTGCTCATCCCAGTCTAAGATGTTCCTTTTAGAACATTCCAGTGTTTCCAAAAAGATGAGTTAAAGAAGAAAGAGGGGAATTTTCAGGTGAAATCAAGAACAGATAAGAGGAGGGGTGTTCAACAGGTTTCACTGAAAGGGGATAAGGGCTAGCAGGGTGGTACAGTGAAGAAAGTAAAGGCCTGGGACTCAAGAAACTGATTTTCCATTGCTGGTTTTGCCACTAACCTGCTGTTTGAGCTGAGCAGGTCACTTCACCTCCCTGTACCCCTTGAGGCAGGTGGGGCTCCTCTACAGGGACAGGCACTCACCCCACTTAGGAAAAGAAAACTCCAGTTTCAAACCTAAACTGCCAGGTCTAGCCTGCAGTGTTTGTAAAAGTGGTGCCAGACATAATTGCTATTTGGACTACCCCTTTTGCTTTAAAAACAGAAAGCCATATTCACTGAATAACTAACAACTCTGGTTGCTTAATGGCAAAATGCAAAATTAAAACAAAAACAGCTTTATCTCCAGTTTCTACGCTGAATGCCCAAGCTAATCAGACTGCAGAGGAGAATTCATCACTGAAATGTTTTACCTCCTCCTTTAACACATCCCTTTGCTCTAAACGGTATAATTTCTGTGACAACATGAATACCAGAAATTTTATCACATCAAGCTTTTTAAATGGCTAGTGAGAAAATCGCTGTTTGTTTAGCTCTGAGAGACATGAAGCACAATCTCATTTCCATGCAGGTCAGAATTTCGCTGTTGATAGTCATTAAGAAGAAACTTTCCCCAGGGACTGGTTATTTCATAATTGTCCATTATAAAATTTCTTGCCCCTTTCTCTAAAGTATCTCATGCTGTCCACTGTCAGACAGACACTGAGCTCCAATGGACTACTGCTCTGATCTGGCATGCAGCGTTTGTAGCCATGTTGTTCGAGGATATTTAGCAGACAAGGTGGCGAATCTTGGACCAGCTTCTGTCAGCAAGACAAGCTTGTGATACACAGATCCTGAAGAAGAGCTCTTTGCAAACTCAAAAGCTTCTCTGTCAGTCTCACCAACAGAAGCGGATCCAATTTGAGATTACCTCACCCACCTTCTCTCTGGTGGTGTGACAGTTGCCATGTTTCATGTGATTTGGATGGGAGCATCAGCCAGCTCTGGTTAGTGCAGTCAGCAGCTAGAGCTGCAGTCAACTTAGTTTTCCTTTTAATTTTGCCAGCTACATTTTTACAGAGGTGCTGGAAAAGGAAGTTAGGACAAGAAATTACATTCAACCATGAGTTCACAGATTTTCTGTAAACAAATCCTACAGCATGCATTGAGTTAGGACAGTTTTCCTTTATGTATTGTTCTGAAGGCTGCTTTGCTGTTGAAATACCTTTATCAACTTTATTCACTATTGTCATTACAGTTTATACGCCCTGATTTCTGTAGTATTTGCACACTTTTGTTCCCCATTTATTGGCCAACGGCTCTAAATATTTAGTCTTACAACTCACAAAAGTACACTTGATGATACAAGAATAATAAGTTAATGGCAAAAATTTTCTTCTGACCTGTAAATCTGAAGTGATCTGGAAGTCCTAAAGAAGTTTTAAATTCAGGATATACCACCATGTGCCAGAGAGTCATTCCTGCCCTGAAAGAGAAAGGAGGAAATATGAAATGTCAGACTGAGCTCAAATTTATTTTAACAAGAAGGGACAAACTGAATCTAGAATTAATTAATGTTGTTGCTGTCAAGCATTATAAAGGCTTTATTGCAGTTCTCTTGCAATTTACAAATGCACAGTGTATCTGGACTTGTACCACAACCTTTACAATTTTGTACGTATTTGCAATGTACCTCAAAGTAACTTTCTAATGTTTGTTTCTCTTTAGAAATTACAACACATCAAGGTCACCAATGGCATTATGACTGAGGCACTGTGCTGCCAGTGCCTTTTATTTGCACACGTAGGAAAATCTTCATTTGCCGAAGTAATTTATAATCGTCTAGCTCAGCATTTCTTTTATGCACTCAGAGCTGATGACAAGTGTATTTAGCAGGCTTGGCTGTCGCGTGTGGCATGTATGCTCTGGAGCTGGTTTGTGTTCATTAGGTTGCATTGTTGCACAAAAGTAATATGACAGACTATGTCTGACTATTACAAATGTTCTGTCAAACTGAACAGGCCTAAACTCCGATATCTTCTCTAGAGGGAAATGTGTCTGAAATCAATTTTAAGAAGCAAAATTTCCTCAGCAGCTGTCATGGTTGAGTTGTGATTGAACATTTATTATAAAACATGTCAGCTTCTGTTTTCAGGCTAGACAGATGTTTGAAGTGCCACATCTGGGAGGGACTTGCAGGATGCAACTACAGCTCCCCAGTCTTGGCTCTCTGGAAACCTGTGAAATTCGTTCCCCAGTGGACCCACTCTGACTTGAGCCTTGGGGGAGGTGACTGGTGTCAGGAGGCATGATATTTGATTTACTCACGACTACCACAGTTCTTCCCCCACTCTGGTTATTAGCACAAGCGTTCTTCTTAGGAAACTCTACACCATTTGTTGGAGTTCCCATGATGGGCCCATACACAAACACAAAATAACAGTGTTTGCCACACTAGTTTGCTTCTGTCTTACAGGCAAAAGCAAACAGGGACAGACTTGGCCCATAAAAGGGACAGGAGCCAGGCCCGGCACAAAGCAAAGCAACAGTAATGACATGTTCTGCAACAAGAAGGAATGTGGGATAATAACTACAAGGAACTAGCAAGCAAAGCAGCAGGGAGGGGCCCGAGGCAGCATGATGTGTCTGTAACAACCATGAAAGAGCAGCCCGGAGCCTTAACTTGTAATGACTATGTAGTCCACATATCAAAAGGCTCGCCCACCAACCCACAACTACAAATACAATGAAACCCTTTGAAATGAGTATTGGATAAAGGAATAACATGGTTTCAAAAACAAACCTCCAGTGCACCTCCAGGTAAAATGGAATAGAAATCTGACCTGATAAGCGTCTCTACCTGTCAGCGGAATCCATTCCATCTGGACTGATTCACGACAATACGCAGAGACATTCACACAGCAATTGTAAACACAGGCATACCCATCAAAGGAACAGGCCAGTTCAGGAAAACACCACCAAGCATATGGACTGTGTTTGGGCTTTTATGTATTGGTTTGTAGGCTGATAACTTCAGCCCCAAGTTTCAGCCAGACAGGTTTAAAAATGGCCAGCATATAAAGCAGTGATCAGTTCAGAATATGCCCCTCTAACTTTTGAATAGCTTACTATTTGGAGCCCCCTTGACAGATCCAAAGACCCTCCTTCCACACCTAGCAGCCCAGCACAGGCCCTGCTTTTCCTTACCTTTGTCCTCAGGCTTGGGAGAAGGACCGTGGTATCTTCCACCGGGGGACAGCTCTGTCTGAGATGGATTTTCACTTTTGTCTTGTCAGAGCTCCCAGGTGGCCATATCCCCCAAACTCTTGTGCAAGCAACCCACCCTTGGCCCTTCAGTTTTAACCACCTCGATGCTGTCAAATGTACTGCCATGTGGCACTTACATCCCAGAGACCACTGCCCTGTTAGGAAATTCCATCCCACAATTTGTGCAGATATTATGCCAAACCTTTCCCTGCTTCAGGTGAGACCTGACTCAGGCATTGGAGGGAGACGGACGTGATAAGGGAAGCCAGAACTGCCTGACCAGAGAGAAAACCAAAAATTAATAAAGTTAAATGACAGGCACAATTTTTTTTTAAACTTGATAAGTTTTTTAAAGTTGCAGTTTGCATCTCTTATTCCAGGAGAAACTCCTTCTTTCCGATCTTCCTTTCCTTCCCCTACCATCGCAACCCCTCCCTCCCTCCAGAAAAACCTCAAGAGAGTCCAAATTCTTCAATATCCCCCATTCGTCCTTCCATTGTACTTAGAAAGTTATTACAATGAGGAGGAAGGAAAAAATATTCTCCTGAACTTCTGATAATAAAATAAGACTATAGCAAGAGGGGTGTGTGTGTGTGAGTGAGTGAGAGCTCGAGAGAGAGAGAAAGGTGGGACATTAGACAAAACTTCCTGTCGGGGTGGTTGAGTTCTAGAATAACTTGCCTAGGGAGGCTGTAGAATCTCCATCACTGGAGATTTTTAAGAGCAGGTGAGACAAGCACCTGTCAGGGATGGCCTAGATGGTGCTAGGTCCTGCCATGAGTGCAGGAGAGTGGATTTGATGATTTCTCACACTTCCTTGAGGTCGTACGATTTAAAACAGATGTAGTCCTACTAGCTATTTTTGCTGCTTCTTAATAAATATTTCTCACCAGAACCTATAAGCAGCATTGAAGCTGAGTAAATAAAGCTGTGGTGCCCTTGGTTTATTTTGAGTTTCAACTATTGTCTCCTGAAAGTGCTTCCCAGTTGGAAATTACTCCCTTATCCAGCAACTTTTGACATGACAATGCCATCCTGTTTGGTATTTAAACTTACTGAGCTTTGGCAATTTTCCACTGTTAACCCAAATTGTTGGACTTAACCTTCCAGTCTAACTTTTAAATAGCAATTGTCTCTACATAATATTTTATATTTGTTTGAGATAAAAAAGACCGCATATTCAAATAAATGGAGAGTTTCAGTTTTCTATAAACCCTCTGACATTCATCATCAATCATTTGATTCAGGGGTGACTGGTGAAGCGGCGTGGGGCACAATCCCCTCAGCCTGGGGAAGGGCTCGGCCAGTCCCCCTCCACTCCTGCCACACCCTTTTCCCCCTCAACTGAAAAACGTGGCCTGGGGGGACTAGCAGGGCTGCCTTCTCCCCACACTCACCAGCAACCATGGGGCTCTGCTTCCCCAGCCACTTCGCGCCACTTCCTGCTGGTGAGTGTGGAGAACAATACCGCACCTCTCCTGAGTGGCGCAGCTGGGGCAGCAGAGTGAGCTGGGGCCACATTTTTCCAGTTGCCCTGCCACTGCTGGTGAATGCAGGGGGTTGGACCCCTGCTACAGTCCCCAGCCCTCCAGCTGGCTATTGCCTGGCCCCTTGCCTCCTGCCCATGGCTTTTTGGGATGCACATGACCTCTCATGACCCCTCCCCCACATTGCCTACATTTTGATTATTATTGCAACAATGTCTCAGAGTAACTTGCATTCCTACCTATGCAAATACAGTATTTCTTTGTTTACCTGCCTGTGCCTCCAAAGCATTTGCCTGTACTGCAGCATAAGACATGCGTTTAATCAGCTGAGAATAATTACTATTGTATTTGGCTGATTAAATTTGGTCTAAGAGCGCAAAGAGTAAACACACTCTACTCTTTCCCTTCTCTACCCTGAAATGGCCTTTTGGGCTGGAAATCTCATCTCTGCTCAATACTGAAAACCAAGGAATATGCTTGAGAGATGGTCAAAGAGACACTGGTGCAGCATTTATTAGACTACTGTGTTTAAATTGTTTTGCTATTGCAACGTATGACCCAGAATTAGGAGACCATTGCCTGCAATGTCTGTCACTACAGGAAGAGAGAGCCTGGCCAAGCTGTCAAAGCAAAGCTGATTACTTATTCTCCAAAAGCCTCCCTTCCCACTGAAGCCAAAAGGCAGTCACGTAGCACTTCAAAGGCTAGCAACATAATCTATTAGGTGAGCTTTCGTGGGACATATATGGCTCTGGTCTGAAGAAGTGGGTCTGTCCCACGAAAGCTCACCTAATAAATTATTTTGCTAGTCTTTGAAGTGCTACTTGACTGCTTTTTTGTTTTGATAGTATATAGACCAACACACTTCCCATTGAAGTAACTCTAGTCACGATGGCCTTATCAGGGCTTACCTAGAAGACTGCAATTTTCAGCCTCCTCCAATCCATACAATACTGCCACCAAAGTCACTTCCCTTGTTTGCTTTTCAGATCCTGTTATCACCATGCCCCTTGCCAGCCCTGCTAACTCCTTACAGTACAGGCTCTACACAGAATTGCCCAATCCTACATCTCAGCCCTTGTTTCCTAGCACACCTCCATAAGTGCCATGTACTCTGCTAACTTCTCCACCTCCCTAAATCCTTTGTCTCCCTCTAATGGTAATTCCAGGCCATCACAATGCTTGGGACAGTTCTGTGCAAAGGTACAGCTCACTCTACTCCAGGCCTGTGCTAAAAATCTGACTTTTGTCTTACTTATACAAACACAATAATCATAAATGAATATGACAATACAGTATGCTAAAATTATAGTTAAATAAAAGAGTCAAATCAGCTTCAAACCCAGAAGCAACAAGAAGGCTGCACAAAATAAACAGTCTAAACCACAGGCCTTAATGTCCCATCTTTCCTTTCTAGTCTCCTGCATATTGTCTAATTTAAGGCCAGTTCCTGGAAAATTGCAATAGTCCAGGTGAGACGTGACTTAAATGGGGCTAATCACATGAACAATGACATAGTCCCTATATTGTAAGTTCTTCAGATCAGTGCCTGTCAGTTATGAAATACCCTCATGGGAGACTATTTCTGCTGTTATAGGCAGAATATTAAGGGCCCCCAATCTAGCCGTGCTCAGGAGCTGAAGATACACATCTCTCCTTTGTGGCTTCCCCCTGGTGCGTCTTGCTGAGGGTTTCTTTGACCAATTAGCCATTCCAGCAGCTGAACATAGCCCGAGCACAGAGCCACTTCTGCTGTCCACCAGCCAGCCTCACCCTTATGCCAGGGAGCAGCAATAAGGGCTGAATTTCTGGCTCCAGGCCAGCCCTGTGTTTCAAGCTATGCAAAGAGGCCAGTGATAATTGCTCCCTAGCTAGTGTTTTAAGGGGGACTGAGCTTCACGTGGTGCACACAAGATAATTTGTGGCTAATGCTGCAAGGTGCTAAGGACCTACTTGCCAGAGCACCACCTCTCCTGCTATGTCCCTGTCAGGATCAGGCCCTTGACGTCCCTTACATTTGCTATCGACCAACTGTCCTCATTTCCATTCCACTTGAACTGAATTCAGGAAATATCCCAACCAGGGGCTGTTGAGCCAAGACCCTTCCAAGAACCCAGAAAGTGAGTCAATTTGCCTGATGTGCTCGCCCAGGTACATTTCCCTCTCAAACCAACACCCCAACAAGCTCCCTCGTGCTGCGTCTTGCTCATCCACAGCAAGCGAGGGATTGCTGCAGGCAGCTGGGCCAGGGAGATCAATAGAGGGAAGTCAAACTGAGGCTGGAAATAGAAGCTGCCAGCAAGAGTCCCCTGGTGGGAAATGTAAAACACTGGAGAGAGGCAACAATTATTGTAATTGGAGGTAATGAGGCTGAGGCGCCAGCTCCCGGTCTACATAGCCTCACTCAGTACAGAGGGAAACACACACCCAGGAGACACCGTGCTAGCTCGGCCCCAGCTCTCCCTGCCGCAGCCAAGGCCTCCTCACCGCGCTCCCTCCCCACAGTCCCTGTCAAACTCTCCCCAGTACAGTGCCTGCAGCTAAACCTCAGTCCCTGGTTAGAGGTATCCTGACTGCAGCAGCAGTAGGGCCAATTGCAGGACAGGGTTCCCGGCCCTGGGTTAATTTACTGGCATGGATTTTGCAGTTGTGCTCACCAAAGAATTCAAAGTGACAGTGAGTGGGAAGCCAGTTTGGACCCTGTTCCTTACAGGGCTGCAGAAGCCATTCTAGCTCCCTTTCCTGTCTATCGCCCATCAACAGAGCATAACCCACATACATATGTGTGGTTAACTGTCCCATGCAGTGGCACCTAGACCACTTCACAGAGAAAGAATAGGGTCCTCTACAGCCTAAGCCAACAGACAGCTGACCTTTAGCTCAAGCTGTAGAGGTACCTGCACTAAGCTCCCGAGGTCCCAGGTTTGAATCTTCCTGTGAGCAGTTAGAGAGCACATCCCAAGCCATGCCGTATCTATCCACACAGATGCCCCTCCCCTGGTGAGCAAATTAATCTGAGCAGCCCCATTTTGCAGATAGAGAACTGAGGCACAGAGTTCCTAGTCCAAGGTCACACAACAAGCCAGTGACAGAGCAAAGATTGGACTCCCTTCCCTTCCCCTCTCCTCTGCCCCACCATCTACAAAGCCCAGGTCAGTCCCCTGAGCAGCGCACTATGCTTCCTCTCTGCCTCTTTGAGGGCCAAAGAATGAAACTTCCCCTTCTGGCTGCCCTCCCCAGTCCTACTCCCTGCTATTTACCTGCAGCTTGGGGCAAGCTCTCATTTGATATACGTCAGGAGCAGAGATCTAGGAGAATGGACTTCATTGGCCAGGCTGGGGATTCATTCTGTAAAATTAAAGACATTAGTATCAATACCTTATCAATGAAATCACAGTTCAGACAATAGTGCTGAGCTGGCAGGAGGTCTTACTCCAGTCACAAGGGAGAAAAGGTATTTGTGTTTCCTGTCTGGCTGCATCCTTAAGATGCACAGAAAAGCCCTCAAAGTTTTGTTTTAACAAAGAAATTTTTCTGTTTGTTTTTTGCATTAAACCTCAGGGAGCCTGATTCTGCGCTCCCCCCAGTTTTATTCTGATGCACCTTCTGTGGCATCAGTTTCAGTTGCTCCTCATTGATTCCAATGGGAGAAGAAAGTTCTAGGTCCTGACTTTCCTTTTTTGGAGGACTCTTTGTAGAAGTGTAGGACTGGGGAGAAATGGAATCACAGTATCCTAACACCAGAAAGGCTGCAATCATTTAATTCTCATGGAGAGAAGGGTAGTTAATTAGACTCTAACTCTATTTTGTTAAATCCCATTCCACTCAATTCATGTTCCTGAAAAACAGCTGGGAGAACAGCTGTCTGTGAAAGTAGATCACCGGCTTGGTCTATACATGAAACTTAGGTTGACCTACCCCCGTGAGTCTGTGTGGACACTGGTAGGTTGACAAACGAATTCCAACTAGCGCCTACTGGAATGTGGATTTACTATAGCGATCCAAAAACCTCTTCTGTCACTGGAGCAAGTGTCTACACTACAGTAGTATGGTGGCATAACTGTAGCTCCATAGCAGTACTTGTATTGTAGCCATAGAGTTGGCCTCCACTGGACACTCACATGGGCATAACTACATCTGTCAGGGGTGAGAATAGTATTCACCCTGAGAGATGTAGGCATGTTAACCTCCCCGCCATATAGACATCAATGGAAGATTTCTTCTGTCACCCGAGGTACTGTTTCTTGTGGGGTGGGATAAATATAGAAGCGGGAGAACCCATCCCAGCATTGTACGCTATGCTGGAGCACTACAGCAGTACGTCTGCAATTGTGCTGCTGTATCATTTTAAGTCGGCCACAACTTTAGCCTTAATCTGAACTTCAGCAGAAAAAGCTACAGGTTGGATTTCAGCCTGTTGTGATGACACATTCCTCCTCTAGTTCTCCAAAGAGTCCTCCTGCAAGTACAGGGAATTTAAGACTTGAAATTACTGATATACCTAGAGAAACGAATAAGCAGCTTTCTTAGGTTTTATGGCAGAGGGTCTCATAAAGGATCAATAAAAGACACAAAGAAAAACTCATTTAACAATCTGTTAGGGCTTCCATTACAAGTTCCTAATTTATAACCATAACTAATAAATTTTGCCATATAAGATCTTGTGTATTGAAAATTCTGTTAAAATTACAAGGTACCATTTAAAATTCCCTGGAGTCTCCTGGTTGTGCTGTGTAACCCACACACCTACTGGGTGCAGTTCACTGTCCCATGCAGTGGTATCTACACCACTTACACAGAGATAGAAGGCATCTCCTCTACAGCCCTTGCCAGGAGCCAGCTGTTTCTTCCCCTCAAGCTGTAGAGTCTCCTGCACTAAGCTACAGAGGTCCCAGGTTCACATCTGCCTGTGGGTGGTTATACTTGCAAGTTTAGGGGCTCTGTAGGGAAGCCTGGGTCTTCCACTATCAGCCTGCAAAAAAGCAAGCCTAACAGAATCTGAGGGTTTGTCTTCACTTCCGTGAAGATCAAGCCAGTCAGGGTCAATCTTCCGCAGTTCAATTTCATGCATCTGGTAAAAACAAGCAAAATTGATCTCTCTGGGATCAGTAGTCAACCCCTGTACTCCTCGCTATTGCAAGGAGTAAGGGAGGTCAATGGCAGAAATACAGTCTGTTGACTTTCTTTAATGAAGGCAGTCAAATAAGCTGATTTCCGATATGTTGATTCTAGCTATGCAATTGCTGTAGCTAGAATTCCATAACTGGAATTGACTTATTTTCCTAGTATAAACCAAGCCTGACTTGAACTGAACTTCTGTGCACTAAGTAACGCCTGCTTTGTCTCTCTCTTTTTGTCCGACTTCTGTTTGTAATCCATGAACATAATAGGTCTCCGTACAGAAGGTTTTGGTTTATTTTCATTACACCAAATCTGATTTACTCTTTTAGGGCCAGGAGAGGGGCCTGTGATGTCAAATTTAGATTTCTACATTTCCAACCTACCAAAAGTTTGGGAATGGCTGGCTCCAGGGTTTTGGCCAAGCCAACATTTATTATTTATAGGTTATAGAAATGCAAAAATATTAGCTGATCTGGGCTGTCGTGGAGTGTTTTGTGTTCCTCAACTGAGAACTAGCTTTGATTTGAAAAACAAATTATTTTGCCACTCCACTGCTGTATAGGTGTATTCTGCTAGAAAGTGTTAGGCATGGGAAAGCAACTTAATGTAAGTGTTCTTATTGAATTGCCTGGCTTTCTGTAAGTCAAATCTTTAATAATAGCTGATAGATAATGATCTTAAATGTATTGACAGCTTATTATTATAGTAGCACTTTGAGGCCCCAAGCAGTCTCTTTGTGCTGGGCGCTGTGCCAGCTTATAGAAAGAGAGGTTCCCGGCCCCAAAGCACTTACCATCAAGACAGACAAAGGGCTGGGGAGGGGTTGCGGAGGGAGGCAGAGATTACAGTGATCATATATGGAATTGAGCAATGGGGTCAAAATTAACACTTTAGTTTTAAAAGCCCTAATCACTGTTCCAGCATGGTTAGAAAATACAGAGTCTGCACCGTCTGATTATAGATAAGGATTACACATGGTGGGGAATTCACTGGCACTTCCTATGTACGGGCAATGCAATGTGGCAGTCTATTAGACAGACCTGTTAGATCCCTCATTTTGACTGTCTCAGAGAGGTAGGCATGTAAGTACGTAGCTTCACAAAAAAAACCCAAGCAGTCCTGTAGCACCTTAAAATGGGTCTGACGCACACAAGCTCAATACCAAATAAATAAAATGTTTAGTCTTCACGGTGCTACAGGACTGCTTGTTTTCATTTTGACTGTGACATTTCTGTTTGGCACTTCTTTTTGTGTTGGTCCTTCCCTGGAGCATACGTCTCCTGCTCTAGACTGGGACAGACTTCTAGTACCAGGAAGGAACGGCTACTTCCTGTTTCGGCCAGAGGAGTCACTATTCAGTACAAGGAGAGCTTCCCATCTACCTCCAGCTCCTAGCACTGAGAATGTGCTCTCCTTCCGAGAGAGAAGCAAGGGCCTTAAATAAAATCTAGGGAGTGGGGGAGCAGGGGATGTCCACGTATGCCTGTGGCAGCCCACTGACAGAGAGGGCAAAGGAGACAAGTGTCCCAGAGTCCAGCACTTCAAAGGGCAGCATTAAGGGCATGACACACTGTGGGCAGAGTTGAGGACTGGCTGCCCTCAGCTCCATCCCTTCTGGGACCCCAAAGCCCGCCCATCCCCTGTCCCTCCCCTCACACACATTTTGTGCAGGTGCCCCTGCCTGAGCTATAGCGCATCCTCTCAGTCTCTCACTGCATCATTAGCACTTCTGCCCCCTTCACAAAGCCACCTTATATGTAGAAGAGTTTCCAGTTGCTGCAGTTACTTCTGAAAGGTGTTTGACAAAACTCTCTCTGGTAAATGTCTGGTTCAGACAGCAGAACCAGCTTTAAACACCAGCAAAAATCAGTTTGCCAGTCAGCAGTGGTTACTAGCTAAAGATCGAACGAAACAGGGCAGGAAGCCTGGGAGGAATCGATCCCTTAAGACTGGGGGCTGGAGGTGGCATTAGTACAGGCTGCCCTGTCATCAGTTCTTCAACTGGGGGAAAAGCATACGTCTGAGGAAACCAACACCATTCTAGGGTATTTGTTCTCTGCGCAAGATGCGGCCAAGCCCCTTGCAGCTATCCTCGTTTATTTCCTGGGGGTGGATAAAAAGGGAAGGGAGGGTTCCTAGAGCATAAAGCACAAAGATTTCAAAGTAGTCTGTCACCTGTGTCGTTGGCCTCATGGACAGCCAGATCAGTCAGTGTCACACAATGTTTGCAACTTTTCTCGTAGGTGTACTGGTCCCAGGATCTTAGATAGACACAGTAGGAGAAGTCGGTAGTATCTTTCTTGGACCAATTTATGTTGGTGAGAGGGACAAACTTTTGCACTCCTGCAGAGCTCTTCCTTGGATCTCACATCATGTGTGTTTCTTGCCCTCTTGTGGTAAGCTGAGGACACTCACTCAGGAATGAGTCCAGCAGAGGACTGGAAGCTGCTGGTTGCTGCAGGAATGATGCCTTGTACTAGCAGGCATAGATATCACCCAGCAATCTTGTGGACAACATCAAAACTACCTTTAGTGCTTATTTCCAAGTAAAGTGGTACCGCTAGTGTGCTGGTATAGTTAAAGTGGTACAGGCTCCCAACTGTGAATGCAATTATAGCACTATAAACATGCTGCTACAGCTGTTCTGGTATTGGAGAAGGAATAACTTTTATAACAGTACAACTGCATCCAGTCTGAGGCACTTTCATACCAGTGTGACTGCATCCAGCCTAGGGTTTCATGGAATCATAGAATTCTAGGGCTGGGTGGTCATCTAGTCCAGCCTGCTGCCCAAAGCAGGATCAACCCGAACTAAATCATCCCAGTCATGACTATGTCAAGGTGGGATTTAAAAACCTCTAGGGATGGAGATTCCACAACCTCTCTTAGTAAAGCATTCCAGATATTAGTTTTTCCTAATATCCAACCTACTCCTCTCCCTCTGCAACTTCAGACCATTGTTCCTGTTCTGCTATCGGTCACCATTGAGAACAGTCTCTCTCCATTCCCTTTAGAGCCCCTTCTCAGGAAGTTGAAGGCTGCTATCAAATCACCCCTCAGTCTTCTCTTCTTCAAACTAAACAAGCCCAAATCTCTCAGCATCTCCTCATAGCTCATGTGCTCCAGCCCCCTAATCATTTTCGTTGCCCTCCGCTGAACCCCCTCCAGTGCATCCACATCCTTTCTATGCTGGGGAGCCCAGAACTAGACACAATAATACAGATGTGGCCTCACTAGTGCCGAGTAGAGGGGAATAATAACTTCTCTAGATCTGCTGGAAATGCTTCTCCTAATGCACCCCAATATGTCATTAGCCGTCTTGACTACAAGGGCTCACTGTTGACTCATATCCAGCCGCTCATCCACTGTATTTGTTCCAGTACAACTATTTTCATACAAATCAGGCCCCTAACCAAAATAGTTTAGTCATACAAATGGTATGTGTAGCCAGATTACCTTCGCCCTTGCAGAAATTGTAAAAACACTTCAATTCCCATGTTTGGCCAGAAATTAGCTCAGAAGAATCAGACGTCAGCCCACGAGATAGCCAAAAAAGGTGTTGTGTGTCATAGTTCATAAAAATGTGTATGCAAAGTTAATTCATATAAAAAGTTATGCATCCCAAATCAGCGATAAGACAAGTTATCACGTGTCAAGGGACAAGCAATAACAGATGTTAGGAGAGTCGAATCAGATAGTGCATTTCACGATCCAAACATCCGACTTTAGCTGTGAGAAATCATAAGCCATACTTCAGGAGATGGCTAGTTGAGTATGGCCTGAAGTGTGGAGGAATAATGATATTAAATTTGTCGAAACCATAGGGATTAACAACTAGGCACTTTGGCCATCATCAGCGAATCACCAGTGATAATTAGTCATGCAGCAAGATCAAAGATTGTATTTATATATTTAAAAAATTCTCACTACTCTTATGTGCATGTTTTTACCTTGGCCACATGGCAGGGCACCACCACTCTCCCCAGACAGTAGTGAGCTCAAAAGAAAATTCCCTCAAAAGAATTGCACATTACTCCAAACCTGGGACTTGCTCCAGGGGCCATGCAAAGAGTGTGTGTGGCTTTCACAAATACCTGGCTTTCAACCATTCCGAGATGGCCCCTCTACTGGCTTTCAAGGCTTTGATTAGTTGGAACAAGGGAGGGCTCACAAAAGTTACACTAGTACAATACAGACTTACTTTCTTGCCTGACTTCTGCTTTGCCCTCCTTGCAGGCCTGCCCATGGGGAGGAGGCAAGGGGCAGTTGCCCTGGAGACCAGGGTTTCAAAGGAGCCTGGAGCTCTGGCTGCCGCTGCTGCTGCTACTTGTCACTCCAGCCCCCTTTGAAATGCAGCAGCAGCGCTGCACGACACAACTGTGGAAGAGTGGGGGCAGTGCAGATGGCGCTGAAGGCTGACTGCCCTTGCCCCTGTGCATTCCGCTCTTGGTTCCACCTGTTCCGGGGCATGGAGCTGCCCCCCGCCCATCTTGCCCCTGGACCTGTGGCAGCTGTTGGTGCTGCTGCCTCCACACAAAAATAGTTTATTTCTCTATGGTGTATTTGAAAGCAAAAAACACAAGATACTTAAAATGCTACAGGAAGAAAACTGCAGCACTTTAAGGCTTCAATATAGACACTACCTATACCAACAAGCCCAATGGGCAGTGGTCAATGGCTCAATATCTGGATGGCGGTCTGTTTCAAGTGGAGTGCCACAAGGCTCGGTTCTGGGGCCGGTGTTATTCAACATCTTTATTAATGATCTGGAGGAGGGACTGGGTTGCACCCTCAGCAAGTTTGCGGATGACACAAAACTAGGGGGAGAGGTAGATTCGTTGGAGGGTAGAGAGAGAATCCAGAGGGACCTGGATAAATTGGAGGACTGGGCCAAAAGGAATCTGATGCGGTTCAATAAGGAGAAGTGTAGAGTCCTGCACCTGGGGCGGAAGAATCCTAAACATTGTTACAGGCTGGGGACCGACTGGCTAAGCAGCAGTACGATGGAAAGGGACCTAGGAGTTATGGTGGATGAAAGACTGGATATGAGTAAACAGTGTGCCCTTGTAGCCAAGAAAGCTAACGGCATACTGGGGTGCATTAGGAGGAGCATTTTGAGCAGATCTAGAGAAGTAGTTATTCCTCTTTATTCAGCACTGGTGAGGCCACATCTGGAATATTGTGTCCAGTTTTGGGCCCCCCAGTATAAAAAGGATGTGGATTTGCTGCAGCAGGTTCAGCGAAGGGCAACAAAAATGATTAAGGGTCTGGAGCACAAGACCTATGAGGATAGGCTGAGGGATTTGGGCTTGTTTAGTTTACAGAAGAGAAGACTTAGGGGTGATTTAATAGCAGCCTTCAACTTCCTGAAGGGGAGCTCTAAAGAGGAGGGTGAGAAACTGTTCTCAGTGGTGTCAGATGGCAGAACAAGGACTAATGGTCAGAAGATGAAGAGGGAAATGTGTAGGTTAGATATTAGGAAAAACTTATTCACCAGGCGGGTGGTGAAGCACTGGAATCCGTTGCCTAGAGAGGTGGTGGATTCTTCATCCCTTGAGGTTTTTAAGTCCCGGCTGGACAAGGTCCTGGCTGGGATGACTTAGTAGGGGTTGATCCGGCTTGAAGCAGGGGGCTGGACTAGATGACCTCGTCAGGTCCCTTCCAGCCCTACGATTCTGTGAAGAGAGTTGTAAGTTCCAATTAAGGGGCAACACCTAAAACTAAGTATAATGGTTTGGATGTGGACATACCAGCAAAATGCATACAGACCCATGCATGAAATTAAGTAGCAACCTGCAATTTTTATTAAACTTCAACACAGGAAAGAGATGCCACTTGCCTATCACCCATAATTTCCTATATAAATTGAACCTCTCTAGTCTGGCAACATCTGAGGTCCAGCATGATTTTAGTGAGCCAGATGTCCACTTATCATGGGTGTGGCCAAATTTTCCATGGCCCCATAAAGTTAGCTTGCAACCGAAAGTCCTGGCTCTCAGTGTTCTGTGCTGTTACTTATCTCTGATTTACCCCTAAATATCTTCCATGCACCCAGTAAGCAGTGGAAGTGTTGGTAATGCTGCTAGACACTATAGACCTCCAGTGATTCAGCAAAGTCTCTCATTCAGAACCAGTCAGGTCCCAAGGATGCTGGACAAGAGAGGTTGAACCTGTATGAGACATTTCACTGAGTCTAGTTCAGGGGTTATGGGCCCCTTACCGTATAACCCATAATGCAGTGTAGGCTCTACTCAGTGTACCTGCCAGACTCAGTGCTGAGGCCTCGCACCCTCCTGCTCCACTAAGGGTACAAAGATGAAGAAATTAGAAAAGCAGAATGGGGACCTTGGCCCACAAGGTCTGAACTCAGCCCATAAAGGCCACAAAGCCACCCTAGCACACAAGCCTAAGGCCCATCACCAAAATCTAAGATTTTTTATCTCTGGGAATCAGTTGTTTTATTCTCTTAACCCTATTGGAAACCAGCCACGGGGGCATCAGCAACTAGCAGCCATGCGGCTTGATATCAAACCACCTGTCCAGTCCATGCCTGCACATGGCATAGCTGTAGGTCAGTACCTCCCTCTGACAGATGAACCCAATTACCCCTGAAAACCTCCAGCTGATGAAAATGGATGTCCCTGTGCTGTAACACTGAACCCCATTTCTCCAGGGATCGCATGGTGATCTCCCTTATTTACTTTCTTTCTGGCCTTGTCCATATGGGCTGGGTATGCTCCCAGCCCCTGTCAGCGAGTGAAGAAGTGGCAGGAGCTGATCTCTCTCCATGCCTCTAATGGATGCAACAGATTTGGCACAGGAAACCGGCCGAGACCCTGCTGCCATCCTGGCTGCCCTCTTGTGGGCCCAATGCCCTTTCTTTGGATGCAAATCCGAACATTGCTATGCTCTGGATAGCTTTGAAAGCAAGAAGCACACTGGAAAAATTTGCCTTTCCCTGCAGTCTGCAGCCACTAACATGCCTGCCCCAGTCCTGCGAGGACAAGTACTAAATTCACCTTGGTTAAGACCCTAGTAACACAAGGTTTTTCTCAGTACCATGCTCAATCAGTACCTTGTCAGGAAGCTGCCGTCACTGTATGTGAACAGTAGGTCCAGCTTCAGGTTCCAGATATTTAGGGAGGTGCTTACTACTGCTATAATATTGCCAAATCCATACAGCAGGAAGTGGGAAAGCCCCCCATCCCAAAAAAAAAAAAAAAAAAAAAAAAATCACCAGACATGACTACACGAGCATTCAAACGACATGAAAAATGTCACTCAAAGAAGTTGCCACAGTTCAAGAGGGATTGCCAGTATTGGATGTCTATGCATGTGTCCCAGTGAGGGGACACTTCCAGCAGCTGAACGAAAAACCAACCAGGATGCTAGGTGCTCCCTCCCCAGCCGGCCAGTTTGGTGCTGCCTGTCCTGGTTACAAGGGGTAGGGCTGTCGCTGGCTAGATAAGCGCAGCTCTCACCTGTTTCACACTTCCCCAATCTCCTTCCTCCACAGACAACTGAGCCCCTTGCAGGCAATGGCTGATGAAGTTCAGATGTTTCCAAGCCAGCCACTGCCTCAGAGCTGCTAGCGATCCTGGTTGGGGGCTGGGGTTGCTGACTGGCAGCTGACCTCTAGGATTTTGGGGAGGGTGACCTTCAGGTGGGATTTGGTCAGCACAAAGAATAACCTTTTCTATTGCTGGACAGACCAACTGCTCCTTCTGGGCAGCGCAGAGTAAGTTCCTCCAGAGCCGTTTCTCAAGGCAATGTGAACTCTGGGGGAGGCAAGCTCGCTCTGCCTCGGACAGCTCAGTCCTACAGTGCTAAGGGAATCTGGGCCATGCCCCACTGGAGCAGAGCCCTTGCAGGAGAGCCAGGGGGCAGCCAATGCTGGCTTAAGAAGTAGGAACCCTCAACCTATCCCATGGAACCAGGACAGCCAGAAACCCCTTGCTAGCCCCTTACCTGCTAAGATACCAGCAGAGCTAACAACCATAACAGAATAAATTCACCTGCCAAGACAGTCCCACTCCAGCCAGAGAGCATACAGCACAGCTGCTGCTTTCTGTTCAACTGCGGGGAGCATCCCCTCGACCAGGCAGGGGGAGCGCAGAAGCTAGCACCAGGCACATGTCCAGCAGAGTCCCACAGAACTACCCAGCTGGACAAGAGGCCCTCTTACTCCTTGGGGAGGGATATTGGTCAATATTTCAATGGCCATGGGCTCAAAGATCTGTTGCAAAACCAATTTTTCCTGCATCACCCTCAGCCAGGGAGCGGTATCTGCCCCAGTTACTCATGGCATTTACTGAGCAGAAGATCATGACCTAGGGCCGGCGTCAGCAACCAAAAGAGCAAGGAGGACCCTTTTTTTGAATTCAGTAAAAACAATAATTCAAGAGCTGCAATGCGTGTGAATAAGCAACATCAAACCCTACTTTTTGTAACCCTACTTTAAGAACAGCACGCACATATCCCACAATGCACTGCACATATTAAAGGGGGAGTTCTCCAACATTTCCAGATCACATATCAGTTGCTATTTAGAGATGAGTTGTTTATTGTTGGGCTTTTAGACGTTCAATGAAATATTGGAAATAATCAGGAGGAGTGTTTTTTAACTTTGCAATTATAGTGTCAGAAGCCACAAAGAAGTCCTTAAAGAGCCACCTGTGGCTCCAGAGCCGCAAGTTGCAGACCCCTGCCTTAGGGGCAGTTGTATCCTCCCTTCTCCATTAGAGATGCTCCCCCTAACTCCATCTCTCTCCACCCCACCCCCCACACACCCAAAGAACCAAAGCTGCGCTCCTTACTTGCTAAGCATGTACTCCGCCATCAGGCACTCCAGCCAAACTCAGCCCAAGCAGCCCTGCAGTGCAATTCCCCCAGAGGATGGAGTGAGAAAGTGAGACAGAGACCTTGGCAGGGCGCGTCACATAGCGCAGTAAGAGCACGGAATGGATTTTATCCACATTAGTGACCCATTCGTGAATGATTTTGTCGCTACACAAGTTGGCAATTTTTCTCAGAGTACCAGCAGTGAAAGACGTTCGATCTAACGCTTATTTTCTTGCCAGGGAAACCCAAGCTCTAAATCTAGTGACAGAATCAGTAAATGGGCATTCCCATGGGGAGATGCTCTCCCATCTCCCTCCCTTGTTACTGGGACTGAATGGGGCCAGCAGTGAAAGGAGGACAATTTCTCTAACCATTGATGTGGGTGGATGGCATTTGGCCTGGAAGCTAGCAGCCCGTTGTTGGAAGGTTCCTGTGCCATTGTTCTGACAAGAGGGTGGGTGTGTCCAACAGTGCCAATAGCCGCAAGGCGAGAGGGGGATCTGCTTCCTGCCCCCAGAATGGGCAGGGCCAAGGGCAGAAGGGGCAGGGCTTAGCTCCATCAGCCCTGGGCCCTCACCATGCTCCTGCAGAGCTACGGAGCTGTGGCACAGTGCTCTGCAGTGTTTCAAATGGGCCTAAAGCTCCAGCTGCTGCTGCCGCCACTGAAGTAACAGCAGCTGGAGGTCCGTGCCCCTTGAAATACTGGGCCCTGGAGCAATTGCCCCCTTTGCTTGTCCCTCCCCTGCCCCCATCAATGGGCCTGGGTGGGTCTGGGAAAAGTTCCTCTGAGGAGGTAGACAAGAGAGGCAAAAAACAAAAGATTTTAAGCAGCAGCTTTTGAGTACCATGGAGGACCCTGGAAAGAAGCTAGTGAGAGAGCTGGTGGGTCTGCTGTTGGCCCAAAGATGCTTGAAGCTGTAAGCAAAAGAAACTAGTTTATGTCTGGTTCTTCCTGTGTTCATAGAAGTAGGATACCACGCCTGGCTTGCAAACAAACAGGACTACATCATCCATTTCTGCTCTCAACCGGAACATCCACAGGGACATCAACTTCCACAAATCATTTGAGTCTAAAAGGGGCAGAAAAAGTAACACAGATTTCAAGCCCATGCTCTGCTCCTTAACTCACATCTCTAGGCTTTCATTTTCCAAGCATTGGGAGTTCAGACTGAAACACTGGCCTCCACTTTGGCCTGTGTGTCACAACCAACCACAACACACAGTTTTGACTTCACTGAACATAAGCATTAACTCTGCCATCTGACAAAGCAGGTCTTTGCCCACAAAAGCCTATGCTCCAAAATATCTGTTAGTCTATAAAGTGCCACAGGACTTCTTGTTTTTGAAGATACAGACTAACTTGGCTACCCCTCTGATACTTGTCTGCCCTTCCTGAAATCCTTTGGTAAAAACAACACGCTCTCATGAAACAAAAGCCAACTGACAACATTTTTTAACCTGCAGTAGCATGAAAAGCCATTTCACGCAGCCCAAAGGACCCTAGCATGTCCTCAGTCAGTCTGAATGGTCTGTCATTTTGCCTGTATCCCTTGTGCCTTTGTATGACACTATAAGCAAATTGGCCTCGGTTTAATTCAGTTTCTTTCCTATAGGCGATAAAGGCAAGCAAAAGGAAAGCTTGCATGCGGAGGAGAGAGAGTCTGGGGGTAGGACAGGATGAAGAGAAGAAGATAGATCAGAACATTTACTTCTGCATATAGCAGGAGACTGGTTGATGATGATGCAGGTTTCTGCCGTTGTACTTGTCACGGCGGTACCGTTTATGGAGGGCAGGAGGGACAGTGGGCCCCCACATTGTCTGAACTCCTGAATTTCATACCTCATGCATCAGCAACGAAGGGTCCTGTGGCACCTTATAGACTAACAGAAAAGTTTTGAGCATGAGCTTTTGTGAGCACAGACTCTACCTCATGCATGTAGTGCCAGTGCAGCACTGAACTGCTACAGTGTGCGTGCTGTTCCCAGCTGTGCCTTTGGGGCAGGGAGTTTGTTTATGCACAGAGGGAGGCTAACAAAAGGGTTGTCATTCAAGTAACTGAAGGATACTTTGATCATCATGAGAACACTGCCAGTTACTCCACTTAAAACAAACAAGCAGTCAAGTAGCACCTTAAATACTAACAGAATAATTTATTAGGTGATGAGCTTTCCTGAGGCAGACCCGCTTCTTCAGATCTGGAGATATGCAGTACATCTCTAGATCCGGAGAAGTGGGTCTGCCCCACAAAAGCTTATCACCTAATAAATTATTTTTTTAGTCTTTAAGGTGCTACATGACTGCTTGTTTGTTTTGTTAGAATACAGACTAATGTGGCTACCTCTCTGTTACCATTCCACTTAAAAGATGAAACAAAGGCCAACAGCCACTGTAGGCCTAGGGGCAAGGTGAGAGGGAGGCCCACCTCCCTGCCCGCAAAAGGGATGGAGCCAAGAACAGGGCTCATCGCAGTCAGCCCTGGGCCCTCCTCACACTCCCTCAGAGCTGCAGAGTGGTGGCCCACAATTACTCCAAATATTTAAGTCCAAAGTTGACTATGAAGAATTGCAAAGGGATCTCACAAAGCTAGGTGAGTGGGCAACAGAATGGCAGATGGAATTCTTTGTTGATAAATGCAAAGTAATGCACACGGAAAAATATAATTCCATACAAAGTGATGGGATGTAAATTAGCTGGCAATCTGAAAAGGTAACATAATATTGGGAATGATTAGGAAAGGAATAGGTAGTAAGAAAGAAAATATATTGCTTCTATATAAAGTCATGGTATGCCCACATCTCGACTGTTGTAAGCAGATCTGATCACCACATCTAAAAAAAGATATATTGAATTTGGAAAAGGTACAGAGAAGGGCAACAGAAAAACATTTATGGTAAGAAACAGCTTCCATGTTAGGAGAGATTAAAAAGACTGGGTCTTTTCAGGTGGAAAAGAAATGGCTAACGGGTTGGGGGGTGTGCGTTAAGCATCTAAAAAACTCAGGAATGGCATGCAAAAAGTGAATATGGAAATGTTATACTCCTTCACTAACATAACACAAGAAGCTCACCCAATTACATTTTACAGGTGGCAGATTTAAAACAAACAAAAGAAATTATTCCTTCACCATCAATCTGTGGAACTCCTAGCAAGAGGAAGGCAGAAAGGACCACTCTAACAGGCTTCCAATAAAAACAAAATCAGTTCAAGAAGGATAGGACCATCAAGGGCTACTAGCCAGGGTGGCATCCCTAAACTCTGCCAGATGCTGGGAATGGGCAGCCGAGGATGAATCATTTGATGGGTGTCTCTTTTGTTCATTCCTTCTGAAGCATCTGGCTTTAGCCACAGTTGGAAGATAGGATAACGAACCAGATCAGGTGTTGCCAATAATTTTTTAATGAGGGGGGCATGCCAACATTTTGGTAAGTGGGCAAGGGCCACACTTTTCTATGGAGGGCGTGCAGGATGTGGGGTGAAGTTTGGGAGCAAAAGGTAGCTGAGGTTAGAGGAAGGGGGGTGCAGGAGAGGACATGGGATCTGAGAGGGAGTTTGGGTGAAGGAAGAGTTCATGGCCAGGGACAGGGTATTAAGGTGCGCCAGTGAACATAGTGTACCTGGACTTCCAGAAAGCTTTGTCAAGATCCCACACTGAAGATTCTTAAGCAAAGAGTGCAGACATGGGCTAAAAAGAAAAAGTATTTTCATGGATTGGCAACTATAGAAAACATAAGGGAAGATTAGATTGTCAGTCTTCACAGTGGCAAAAGGCAACTGACAGGTTCCCCAACAGATTTTTATTAGGGCCAGTGCTGTTTGATATATTCATAAACTAAACAAGGTAAAGCAGTGAGGTGGCAAAGAGTTAAAGAGATCTCACAAGACTGGCTGACTGGGCAACAAAATGCAGATGAAATTCAACATTGATAAGTGCAGAGTAGTGCATGTTGGGAAACAGAATCCCAACTATTCGCACAAAATGATGGGGTCTAACTTAGCTGTTACACTCAAGAGAGAGCTCTTCGAGCCATTGTGGGTAGTTCTCTGAAAACATCTGCTTTATGGCTATGTCTACACTAGCGAGTTTTATCGGCAAAACAGCCATTTTGTTGACAAAACCCAGGGAGTTTCCAGATTCCCAAGGTGTTCAGTTGACAGAACGCACCACTTTTGTTGACAGCCATATGCCGGTCCCCACGAGGAAGAACATATCTGTGGACAGAAGTTTGTTGACAGAAAACCAATGGACATTCTGGGTGGCGCTCTGTGACAGACAGCCATGGACAGCCCTGTCTGCTGTGCTTCCGGTTCACCGTTTTGTCAAGAGAGCAGCCAGGCAGTCTGGCTGCTCTCTGTAGACAGAGCAGATCACTCTCGAAATCTGCTTGGCAATTTCGCCATGACCTGTTGACAGAAGTTTTGTCAGAAAATATCTTCTGACAAAAACTTCTGTTGACAAATCCCTGTAATCTAGACCTAGCCAGTGTGTACCAATAGTCAAAAAAGCTAACAATGTTAAGAACCATTAGGAAAGGGATAGAAAGTAAGGCTGAAAACATAATGCTGCTATATAAATCCAGGGTATGCCCACACCTTAAATACTGTGTGCATTTCTGGTTGTCCCATTGCAAAAAGTATTACACATACACACACACACATACATATGAGAATGGATTGGAAAAAGTGCAGAGAAGGGCAACAAAAATGATGAGAGGTATGGAAGAGCTTTCATATGGAGAGAGATTAAAATGACTGGGACTGTTCAGAGAACTGACTTGTAAGGGGGATACATAGAGGTGTGTAGGAGCATGACTGGTGTGAAGAAAGAAAATAAGGAAGTTTTTTGTACACCTTCTCATAACACAGGAACAAGAGGTCACCCAATGAAATTAACAGACAACTGATTTAAAACAAACATAAGGAATTACTTCTTTGCGCAGTACGCAATCAGCCTGTGGAACTCATTGCCAGGTGATATTGTGAAGGCTGACAGTATAAGTGGGTTCAAAGTGGACATATCCTCCGTAATCTTACTAATGCTATCAGTGCTATCAACAAGATTGGCAGGTAGGCAACCACATACTCTGGCTGTCCCTAAACCTGTGATGGCCAGAATCTGGGAATGAATGACAAGGGATGAATCACTTGAATAAATTGCTTTGTTCTGTTCACTCCCTCTGAATTATAGGCACTGTACAATGTCATAAAACAGTGTTACATGGACCACTGGTCTGACCCAGTGGGATTGTTGATAGAGATAGAAGAATATATTCAACTAGGAAGAAGGAGACAGACAATATGTAGAAAGTCAATCAAGACTTGGCAAGGAGGAGCAGCAGCAGCAAGAACGGGCAAGATGGATAGTAGCCTAGCCACTTGCTAAGGAGAGAGTATTTGAAGAAGAACCCTCAGAAGTAAAGCCAGCCAGTGAGCCTGAATGGTGACTGCATAGGGAGGAAGCTGGCCCAAGGACCTAGTTAAAGAGAAACTGATGATATCTGCCAGGAAAAGGGATGCAATAATAAAAGCAAAGGATATCCTGACAGACATTGGCATAGCAAATACCTCGGAAAAATTCTATACTAGTTATTCTGGCCACAGTCTCCACTTGCGGTGCCTGGAAGGAAAGAATGGGGTCAGCAGATGGATATGGGACGAAATTTAGATCCAGAGAACGATTAAGGGAGGGAAGGGGAAGACCCCCAAAGAATTCAAATAAGCATCCAAACATACAAGGTTTCATTGATCCCTCTAAATCTTCAGAGCCTCGCTACATTTGTCCTTCCTTTCTTCTCAGAAAATCCACAATAAAATGTAGAACCTTAGAGGAAACCAGATGTGTCTGTTGACTTCTTCTGGGTAATATTGAAACAAGAATGGGAGTGAAAGAGTGTACAGGCTTAGAGTAGTGTCTCCTCCCTGCACAATCGTTTGTCACTAACGCGCCATAACCTGTCTCCTTCTTCAGTGAGTATGTCTTCATTTGTGAATGAACGCACACTGAACTCTAAAACCCATTGCTGGAGAGAGAATATAAGGAGCCACATTATGGATGATACTACAAGTGGCACAGAGAGGAATTATTTGTTTAAATCTGTACTAACTTATTTCCCTTGCATGGGGCTTGAAGTGGTCTAAAAAAGGTAGATGAGGTACTGTACTTTGGTAAGGCTAAAGAATCCCACTTTACGACCTTCTCTTCACACGTGCTTAGACTGGAACTTACAGAACTTTACCAGGCAGAATTAAGACCATAGACTAGATCTTTTGAGGGTACAAGGCAGTGTAGCTCAGCCCTTAAATGAATAACCCAGGAAGCAACTCATGTCTTATTTGGTATCTTACAGCTAGCACTGAATAATGCTACTTTCTCCCAGCTTTGGCCTGACCTACACGGTGATGTAGCCTGGACCAAAGGGGTATAAATTTTAGTCTGCACTTGTGTGTTGAGCACTACTTGGCTCATTATGGACCTTGCTGGCATGCAAAGAGAGATCCCTAGTAGATGCTAACCCAGTGCTGTTTGAGAGGGGACTACGTTCATGCCCACTGACCATCTAGCACATACTGTGATGGGTATACACCACACACAGGTGATGAAGGGGTGAATGTGGTACTGCAAGGCCAGTCATGGGGTCTGGCTGAACCTGAAGGGAGAGCCAGACTTAAGCGATCATGAAGACCAGGTTGGCTGAAGTAGGCTGGTTAGTATAAAGCCAAGATGAGAGCAGAAGGGGGCTGTGGAGAGACAGTCTGCAGTCAATCTTGCCGGGCAGAGAAGTGGGGAGGAGAAAACTGAGCCCTAGAAGGGGGTCGACCCAATGGGAATTGTGGGGAAGAAAGGCTCAGATGCCTGGCTAGAAAGAAGCGCAGGAAAACAGCAGCCATGAGTAGGACTGCGCTGACCTTGGCTGTTTGTTATACGGTTTCTGGGCTGGAGCCCAGAGTAGCTCGTGGGAGTGGGATCCCCTACCAGCTACTGAAAAGTAGTACAGGACTGTTGGCGATGCCATCTGGACAGTCAGCCTGGAAGGACTGTGCTAGGCTGGAAAGAGAGGGCTATATAATGACCTGGCCTGAGATCTCAGCTACGAAGAAAGAGTAACCCAAGTCATGGAGAGAAGGAGGAGAGGTCACAGCAAAAGTAACCAGCAGAAAATGGTGCCATGCTGGGCAAGAACCAATCCCTAGATGTAGGCCCAAGAAGGCCTCACTTACAGTGAGTGTACCTCTTTGTACCTAGGCAGGGTCCACATAGGCCAGTTACATTTGCATTTCTCTGTTGCAGACTAAGGCACCATGTAGACAGACCCTAAGTATTTTATCATATCACGCATGTTATTCAACATTAATACTTACAAACAAAAAACACAAAGTTATGAGGTTCATACCCATCAACTTCTCACTCAGTCACCTAACTGGTTTCTGTTTGCTTTATTGGACACTGCTGGTAAGGGCAGTTTGGCTCCTCATTTTCCAGCACCGCTGGACCAATAGTGTTTCTTAAAGCTCAAAGCACATAAAGAATAACAAACCGAGTTTTTGTCTGAACAAATAAATAGCACCCAAAGGCACTGATCCTCCACTGAGCTACGTGTATGCAGAGCCCTGTGCCTGCACCACACACTATTACAGTCAGGGGGCTGCCTGCAAACACTAGTGCAGGTCTGAAGCCTTCATCCTCCCCTCGATCGATATTCACTTTCTAACACTGTTCGCAATTGATCGTATAATTTCCCTGTTTTTAGGGAACTGACCCTTCTTAACTATTTTACAAGGCTCTGTGCTTTCCAGAAGTCTATTTCTCTATGGCAGAAATGGGTCTTTTTTCCCATTATCCCAGCTTTGCTCTCTATCACTGTGTACAGGAAACAAGTCTCATTCATGGTTTACTGCATCGTAGGAACATGTGGATGGAGAAAATTTTACCATTGCTTATTGAAACCGACTTGTTTTCTTTTCCAATTATAATGACATAATTTAAAAAAAATACACACACAAATGATTTGGCTTTCTAAAAAAGCATGTTCCTTTCCCTCCTGCTGATCCAGCCAGCTGGGAATGGCACTCAACACTGGGCTTGTGTCAGAGATTTATTTCATTTGTGTTGAAAGAAAAGGGTAGTCAAGAATCTGGAAACAAACTTTGCCAGGATCCCACCTTAATCCCTTAAAGCTACATGGCTGCTTTACAGCTCCAGAGTGCATATCTCTTAAATATGCCTTTGTATGCAAATGATTTCCTATAAACCACCAATAGGGATTGGCAGATAATCTCTTAACAGGTATCTTTAATCTATATAGCACATTTCTTCTAAAACATTCCTTAAGCCCAGGGAAAACATGAGCCAAAAATACTCATTAATCCTTAATAAGTTACTTTACTAAGGACTGGTAGAAAGGTTGACCTAGCTATGTCGCTCAGGGTTTGAAAAATCCACATCCCTGAGAGACGTAGTTATGATGACCACAGCCCCACTACGGCTGACAACACTAGGTCAATGGGAAAATTCTTCTGTTGACCTGACTACTGCTTCTAGGAGAGCTGGATTTACTACAGCAACAGGACATTGCTTTCCGACACGGTACTGAGTGCCAACATAACCATGGTGCAGCTCCAGCATTTCTAAAATAAGTGTATCTACCATCATTGTGCCTTCTCAAAGCTATAGGGTGACAATTAGGGATGTTTACATGGTTAACTGGTTAACCATTTTAACTCAGGGCCTCCTGCCTAGCACACCAGCCAGCCCTGCCATGGTCATGAGGTCGTGCCATGTGGCCCTATGACAGCTGGAGCTGCTCTGCCTTGGTACAGTTGGCCACTGACAGAGTTCACCTTCAATGGCTGGCTAACCAATAATCATACCAGTCATTTTCATACTTAACAACACGCTTACCTACCTAGTAGAACTATGTGTGCCAAAACTGAATCAAGTGAATATATGGAAATATGTCCATTGGGGTGTGTGTGTGTGTGTGTAAGTAATATATATATATATAAAAATGGTAATTTACCTAGTCCTGGAGTGAAATCCAACTATTTCTTTACGAAACTCTGCTGGATCTTAACCAAGAGCAGATGTACAGCTGATTCAGCAAGCACAGGAATTCCTCTGCGAGCTCCTCATTTCTTCAAATGTGAATAATTAAGGTGGAGGTTTTCAAAGTAGCCCAGCGGAGTTAAGCTCCCATTTTCCAAAAACATTCCAGGGGTGTATTATATATACTGCCATACAAGCCAAGTGCCCTAGTCCTGCACCAGCACCCCATCATGCTAATCACTATATAGTGAACACAAACCCTGCCCAAAAAGCTTACAGTATATGTAATTCAGTGGCATTGACCCACCTACTTCCTTAGGCACCAAGAAAATTCCTAATAGATTGTTTCCCTTGGTAATAAAGAGAAAGACATTATAGACAAAATGTTCATATGTTTGGAAGCTTTAGGAGTCCAGAACTAAACCAGACCTACTTTCTATTTGGTTCTCTCAAGTATCTGACAACAAGAGTACATTTCCACTGTGATAAAAGAACAGATGCATGGCAAAAAGCTAACCTGGGTCAGCTGACTTGAGCTGGAACTCCATGGGCGTTGCAGAAGATCTCTAAGTCTGGACTCCAGACCAAGCCCAAATGTCTACACTGCCATTATATGGTCATGAAGACTCAGAGACTTAATGTCATGAGTTCATCGCAGAAGTCAGAAAAGCAGGGTTCACAGGGTCTTCATTAATATAGATTGCTGCGCTACCTCAGACTTCAGCTGCAGCATATGGAACACTCTGTGATGCTGCTGACAATTCAATATCCAAAACTGAAGCTATCCAGCTCAACTGACGTTAGAAAAATGGATAAACTTCTGGAGAAGATGTAGCTGTCATCTGCATGTGACAGAGAGGGAGCTAGAACATGTTTCATACTTCTGTGATAGACATCGTCATCTGCAGACTCAGAACTAAGACCCATTACTTGAGTCCTCAGAAGAGAGCCACACTGGATTGATATGCCTGTGAAGTTGACAGTGCTATCTAACTGGCTAGGACAAGAACGAGATTCTGGTTCCACACATTTTGCAACTATATGGAGAACTGCTGAAGTCTAACACCAAATAGAAAAATGTTTTTCTGGATTGCAAAGACGACAAGAAAATGGTGATCCTACAGAATCCCTAGACTCATAAGCTATGGTTACACTACAGAGCTCTGTCGAAAGAAGAGATCTCCTGACAAAACTTCTGTTGACAGAGTGCAGCTACACACAAAAGCCAATCAGAAGAGTGCTCCACTCTGTCGCCAGAGCAGCCGGACTGCCCAGCTGCTCTCTTGACAAAACAGGCACTTGCAAGCACAGCAGACAGGGCTGCCCATTGTTTTGGATGCCCTATCTGTCAAGAGGAGGCCTCCCCAGAGCATCTACATGGCTCTTCCATTGATAGAATCTCTTGACAGCGGTGTTACGCCTCATGGCTGGGAGGCAGAACACTGCCGGTGAAAGTGTTGACTTTTGTCAACAAACTATTGACAAAACATATTTTGTGTGTGGATGTTCCATCAGTTTTGTCAATAAAGCTCGTTAACATAACCACAACTGTAGACCTTAAGGTCAGAAGGGACCAACATGATCATCTACTCTGATCTCCTGCACAATGCGACCCAGAGAATCTCACCCACCAACTCATAAGTTCTGGCTGAATTACCGAAGTCCTCAAATTATGATTTAGATATTTCAAATTACAAAGAATCCACCATTTATACTAGTTTAAGCCTCCAAGTGACTTGTGCCCATGCTGCAGAGGAAGGGAAGACGCTCCCACAAACTTTACTAGTCTGACCCAGAGGAAAGTTCCTTCCTAACCCCAAATATAGTGGTCATTTAGGCCCTGAGCATGTAGTGAAAACCACCAGCCAGATACCTGGGAAAGAATTCTCTGGAGTAACTTGTCCGAGCCCCACTCTAGCGTCCCATGACTGACCAAGAATGTGAAGCCCCAGAAAACTTAGAGACCATCCACTATCTTCTAGAAACCATCCACCATCTTCTAGAAAGAATGGGCTTTTGCACTGAGGTACACCACATAGCTGTAAGACTACCTGGGCAAGGTTGCAAAGTAAGTTCTGAATGGTAGTGGAGCTAACTTCAGAAGTGCTGCTTAGCTCCACCGCAGAGAGAGAGAGAGAGAGAGAGAGAGAGTTACTTGATGGGATTAAACTACCAACCAATTTCAGACCCAAAGCAGATCTGCATCCTCATGCCAAGTGACTCTTCTGCAGAATATCACTCAACAGCTTCAGTATGTTCTAGGAAGAGGCACCAGAGAGCTTGATTTTCCAACACTTGTCAGCATTATGCAGCTCTGTGATTTCCTTAGATCCATGCCAGGATGCGAAAGCCCTTGGATGCCTGCACACCAGAGGTTCAGAATCAGTGCTGAGGATGTGCTTGCTCTAGTGTAGGCAAAGGCAAAATTGCACGCTCCTACAGTGATTCTTTGGGAAATGGCAGAACTGCCCATTCTATCAGGATGATCAGTTCAGCAGAAAGTCAGACCAGGTTTGTCACCTGAGGTTCCACCCTCCCCCCACCCCCCCCGCCCACACACACCTGTCTTTTAGGCAGGCACATCCACGTCTCTCACCTGCTTACCAAATGCATGTCATTTTAGACTCATTTACCAACCCAGGCATACATGTTTGCTCACTGCTCATTGCTTTTGTGGTATAGCCTCTGATGTCGCTATTTTAGCAAGATAAGAAACTTCCTGTTCATTGAGAAAAAATACACACACCCCCTTATATCAATGATTACTGTTGTTTTTGCAACACACTAAAAGCTGTGTCACCACAACACAGTCTTTCTCTGCTGAAAGCTATGAGTGAAAGAATTGTCTAATGAGGTCTTCCATCTTGTTTGAATCTTGGCAGACAATTCTTTAGATCTTCTCAGGCTCACTTGGTTTTTCAGCTGAGGAAGGGTTGATTAAAGATTAGGAAATGTATTTCACTAGCATGACTGCAGATATGAGACAAGGCTTAATGACCTAATTATAAAGCATGCCAGAACAGTGCCATATTCAATATAGTATTTATCAACTGACATTTATGGGTTATAAAACAATTTTCCCAAAAATGAGAATGCGATCTCAGTTTGGTACCTCAGTAGCATGGGACAACAAGCAGCAACCATACCTACAGGCTCTGGAGCCTTTGATCACATCAGTTTTGGAGTCTGTGCACCTTTTTGTGGGGTTGGGAGATAGACTGGTGAAAGGACAGATCTGGGATAGGGAATGGAGTAACTCTGTGTAGGGAATTAGTGATGGTCATTGTGATAGACCACAGCCATCTATAGTAGCCTTATGGAGGGCAAGTGTGTGAGCAGTTGAGTCTGTGCCTTTATGTTTCCCAAGGACTGAGGCTCCTCAAGAATCCGCCTGCAGCAGCAGGCTAATCCAGCACCTGGGGGGTTAATCAAGCAGCTGTGGACAATTAAGGCCTGTGGAACCCGTTAAAAGGTTTCCCATCAGGTAAGGAGGGGTAGGAAGGAAGGGGGCAGACCGGGAAAGGTCTGTGGAAGAAATCCTGCAAGAGAAAAGACTTGCTGCAGCAACCAGGAGAAGGTACTGAGGGAAGTGGCCCAGGGAAGAAGCTGTTACACTTTGGGCTGAGGGAGACAGTTCCTCCAGCAGCAGCTACCTAGGGTTCCTGGGCCAGAATCCAGACTGAGTGGGAGGGGACCGAGCTCCCCCCCAGATCACCCCACACTCTCCGGGACAGCTCAAAGGGAGCAGGAGGAGACCCAACGCCCACGTGGGGTCTCCCCTGGTTTATGAATGTGTGGATGATGAGAAGGGCTCAGTAGGCTCTGCCCCGCCCCTGGGAAAACTAGGAGGGAGAGCAAAAGGGATGCAGTGAGCCTCCGAGGCATTTCTTTAACTGCCACAAGGAACAGGGCCCATGAGGATTTGCTTGGGACTTTGTCACAACGTGAATTAAATACAGCTAAGTGCGGGTTTCAGGGCCTATGGGTTTGGATTAGGCAATGGATGAAGGCGTAAAAATGAAGGGAAAGGCTCAAGGACACAGGCTTGCACTATCCTCTTGAAGATGCAAATGAAGGAATTTAGAATTCCTCATGTCTACATGTGGAGTGAGTGGCCTTATTTCTGTACATTCCTTCTTCCTTTCCCTCCCTATCATATTTGTTGCTGTCACTGTGTCTTGCTTTATAATTGACTAGGGGCTCTTCAAGGCGGGCCTGTGTCTCTCTTATTGGTTTGGGAGATGCCTAGCACCTTTTTTTGGCATCCAGCATAAGTAAATCCTAAGTAATCTCAGTGGAAAGTTACATTGAGAGTTTCCATATCTGTCCAAAGCCAAATGAATAACAGGTGGCCTGAGCGATGATGAGCTGTCCTTTGCAAATTTAAGACGAGAAAGATGCCAAACACCAATTCTAGATCTGTTATTGCAGAACTGTGCCCCTACAAGTAGTTTTTCCACATACTGTTGGTGCATGTGCACTATAACAGAACCAAGGGCCTATGTGTGCTGTTCTGGGCACAGGTACGCATGCATAACCACATCCGTGTTGCCCACTGCAATGCTGCCAACAGGAGGAGACAAAGGAAGTAGGTGCCCTGGAGCCCGGTGATTCAAAAGGGCCCGGGACTCAGGCCACCGCTGCTACCATAGTAGCTGGTCATCATTGCAGCTGCCTGAGCCCCAGGGCTTTACATCTCTGCCAAAGCCACAAGCATCGAACTCTGGGCAGCACTGAAGGTTGGCAGGCCAGGTGTGGCAGTCTGGGCAGCCCCACCCCTTCCACCTGAGGCCCTGCCTGTTTCAGCAGTGCTGAACTTTCCCCTCCAGCCTCTGGCCTGGCAATTCTATCCCCTCACCCCCAGTCCTTTGTATTTCCTGGGTGGCTTCACAGAGTTCTGCTGCATGTGGCTTGAGCTGTCTGCCACCTTCACACCTTTGTCAAGAGCAGCTCCCACTCACACCCCTTCTGCATGAAGACATAGCCAAGAGATGCACAGACATGGCCACAATCTGTTAATAATGTTTTGTGATAACTTCCACTAAGTGTGACATGGGTTCCCAAGATTGCCATCACATCACTGATTTATAGCCTTCTCTTGCCAGGCGATCGTTTTGGAGTAGAGTGGGGGCTGGGCTTCTGGCATATTGCACTGTAGCAAGAGAGGCTATTGGCAGGGAAGATGAGAGCTCATTGTAAAACTCACCAACCTCAGATTCTGGTTCCTGCTGCACTTTATGGTCCTTCTCTGGCTCCTCAATGGGGGTTCTCTGTAACAAGTGTTGACATGGAAGCAGTGCAGTTTCCAATGCAGATACAGGCTAAGATTTGGGAAGCTAAGGGACAGGAACTCACAGAGTGATTCACAGGAAACGGCTTTCCCTGACAAACAGAACAGAGAAGATATTTTACAAAATGTCACAGTCTATGTGTATAGCTGGAACTTCAGAGAGTCAAACATACAGTAGCCAAACTTTGCTTCTAGTGGTGTGTGTAAAAGAATCAATCTTTGCCTTTTTACAGCTTTCTCACTGCAAATAATACTGGCTGTGCTGCCAAGCAGAGCTTGTCAATATATTTGTTTTTCTTTAGATATACATGCTAATGCAACTAGCAAGCTAGTCTAATGTTTCATCTGCCCTAGGAACTGTAGATAACGTGCGTGTACATACACACACACAGACTGGCTAACCCAGCGAGGAGGGCTTTAAACTAGGTTCAATGGGGGCAGGTGACCAAAGCCCTTACCTAAGTCAAACATGCAGACCTGGGAGACAGGTCTGAAATTCCGGATAGCATGGGCTGTAATATCAGGGATAAAGGAGAGACAAAACAGAAGTGGAGAGGGGAAAAATCAAATCAGTGTCTTGTCTATATACTGAAGTGAGCAATACAGGGAATAAGGAGGAACAATTTGAAATACTAATAAATAAATACAACTATGACAAACCTGGCATCACAGAGACTTGTTGGGATAATTAATGAGGAATATTGGGATAGATAGGTACTGTTCACTTTGGAAGGAAAAACAGGATAAAAATGGAAGTGGTTTGCCTTTTATATTAAAAATGTACACACTTGAACTGAGCTTGAGACGGACATGAGAGAGATTTTTTGAGAGTTTCTAGGTAAAGATAAAAGAGGAAAACAAGGATGATTATCATGGTAGGAGTCTACTACAGACCACCTAACCAGGAGGAAGAGGTGGATGAGGCTTTTTTTTTAATTTATATATTCATATAAACAACTAAAAAATAATCCAAAGCACAGGACTTAGCTGAAATCCTCCATCACCACCATCTAGACATCTGTTGAGGAAAGTACTACAGCAGAACAGATTATCCAATAAGGTTTTGGAATGTATTGGAGACAATTTTTTATTTCAGAAGGTGGAGGAAGCTACCAGAGGGGAAGCTGTTTTAGATTTGATTTTAATGAATAGGGGGAAGTGACTGAAAATTTGAAAGCAAAAGGCAGTTTGGGTGAAAGTGACCATCAAATGATAAAATCACAAACTCTAAGGAATGTTAGAGGAGGGAGAGCAGCAAAATAAAGCAATGGGTTTCAAGAAGGCAGACATTAGCAAACTCAGGGAGTTGATAGATAACATCCCATGGGAAGCGAAACTAAGAGGAAAAACAACTGAAGACAGTTGATAGTTTTTCAAGGAGACATTATTAAGGGTGCAAGAGCAGATTATTCCACTGCATAGAAAAAATAGGAAGTGAAGCAAGAGACCACCCTGGCTTAACCAGGGTGAATGATTCAAAACTCAAAAAGGAGTCCTAGAAAAATAGTTCAAATTACAAAGGATGAATATAAACAGAACACAAGAATGTAGGGACAAAATTAGAAAGCTGAAGGCACAAAATGAACTCAAACTAGTTAGGGACATATAATGGGTGAGGAGGAAACATTCTACAAATACATTAGAAGCAAGAGGAAGGCCAATGACAGGGTAGATCCCTTACTCAATGAAGAGGACAAACAACAGAAAATGTGGAAAGATAAGAAAAGTAATTCTTCTGCTTTACTCTGTGCTGAGTAGGCCTCAACTGGAGTTCTGTGTTCAGTTCTGGGCTCCATGTTTCAAGAAAAATGTGGACCAACTGGAGAAGGTCCAGAGAACAACAAAAATGATGAAAGGTCAGGAAAATATGACTTATGGGGAAAAATTGAAAGAATTGGGTTTGTTTAGTTTGAAAGAAGTCTGAGAGGGCACTTGACAACAGCTTTCAAGTACCTAAATCTTTGTTACAAGGAGGAGGGAGAAAAATTGTTCCCCTTGGCCTCTGATGAGAGGAAAAGGAACAATGGACTTAAACTGCAGCAAGGGAGGTTTAGGTTGAACATTAGGAAAAACTACCTAACTGTTAGAGTGGTTAAACACTGAAATAAATTGCCTTGGGAGGTTGTGGAATTCCATCACTGGAGATATTTAAGAGCAGGTTAGATAAACATCTATCAGGGATGACCTAGACGATGCTTGGTCCTGCTGTGAGGGCAGGGCACTGGACTCCATGACCGCTCAAGGTCTCTTCCAGTTCTAGTGTTCTATGATGAATGGAGGGTTTGTCTACATTAAAAACACTGCAGCACATCAGAAAAAAACATTTCCGATGCCAATGGAAGGAATTCTCCTTTTCACGTAAGTACTCCACCTCCCCAAGAGGTAATGAGAACAGATTTAGCCCATTGATCTAGCGCAGTTTTCTTAGTGTTAGGTCAATTTAACCGTGTCTGAGTGCGGGTTTTTCAAGCCCCAAGTGATGTTGCTATACTAATTTACCAGTGTAAACCACACTACTGACTGAGGAAAAGACCAATGGAGGCAAGCATCACCCCAGGCAGAAGGCACAGGTAAGGAAGGTAGAAGAACAGGCACAATGAGAAGGTAATGGCAGAAGACAATCAAAAGACCAAAATAAGGAGCAACACTCTACATTGCCCTCTAGGCTGTCACTATGACTGGGTCTACACTTGCTGCGGAAAAACAAATGCTTAGGTTCAATCTTCTGGGGTGTCGTTTCGCGCATGTTGCCCTCAAACTCCCTGCAAGCCACAAGGTTTAAGGAATGCTGATAGGAGGAGTATGCCCGTTGGCATCCTGCAGTGAGGACAGGGACAAATATCAACGGCTGCAAAATTGATTTTTTGTAATGCAATTGGCATACCTAAAATTGCATAGTGGCTGGTGACATTCAAGGTAAGTGTAGACCCAGCCTGAGGTTTGATATCTCTGCATTATAATGATGCTGTTTTAATAAATCTTTAACCAACTGGTGACATCTAGTGGTCTTGATATTATTCACTGGGCTTAGAATACATTTGGTTTGCTCGACAGGTAAACAGCAAGACTGGCAAAATACACTCTGGTGATTTCAATCCATGTTCTCGTGTACAAGCATTCATGTTATAAAGCCTCAAACAGCTATTGGGATTCCCACATTTAAACCAGCAAGAAGTGAATTGTAAGTAATTTGGAGAAAAGAAAGTGATTGGTCTAAAAGGTCAACTCTGACAACATGCATTTCTCTGTTAAAAATGGGAATGTAGTGCTACTGAATACTTCCAAATTTTGATATTGAGACCCACTCCGTTTGCTTTTCAAATATAAATCAATCTATAGGCAAAGCACTTCTGTTCATAGAAAATCATTCGCAACCAGGGAATAGTTAACCTCACTGGAGTGGGGCAACTGCACACATTTGTTTTCATTTATAAGATTGTTTCTCATATGCTTCTAAGACAGTCTGTTGGATTCCCCAATCCATTTTCCTGGCCACGAAGAATTGTTCCCTACTTTATCTACTTTTTCCTCCCCAATCTGCTCTCTAAAGCCCCAAGTGGTGGAGCTTTCACCACTTCCCTTTGAAGACTACGAAACAGTCTAAAATTTCAACAGGAAGCATTTCTTTTTATAGGCAGTGCACATAATGCTTTACTTGATCGTTGCAAACAGCAGAGGTGCTACTGGCAGGAAGTATTAACATGTGGGTTCTCCAACTAGCTGAAACTGTATAACCTATTTCTAGGACTTAAAGGTCAGAAACAATGACATTAGAAAAACCTAAATTAATTTCACAATTAAAAATACAGAAACACCAAGGCCATTTCTACACATCCCACTTTTTCCAAAAGTGGCATGCTAATAAATGTCCCGAAATATGCTAATGAGGCATGGATGCAAATTCCCAGCACATCATTAGCATAAGATCACGTGACAATCTTCCAGACTCTAACATGTACAAGTGCGGCCCCTGGGGGGGGCGTCTTCTGGAAGGAAATCCTCCTTCTGGAGGCCCTTTCTTCACAAAAACACCAGAAACAGCCTTCTGTATAACTGGTGGGGAGGGATCTCGGTGGTTAGAGCACTGGCCTTGGAAACAAAGGGTTGAGAGTTCAGTACTTAAGGTAGTCTTTCAAGAGTCTTGGGCAGGTTAGATTAAAAGTAAAAGTCTGGGAGGAATAGTGACAGGTCCTGCTGTGTGTGCAAGGGACTGGAGTCAATGACCTTTCAAGGTCCCTTCCAGCTCTATGAGATACGTGTATTTCCATGCTTCAAGTATTAAATTATCAATTAAAATTTACCACATTTTATTTAAACAAGACCTGAAAAAATATTATAAAAAACATACATAAAAAGTAATCTATAATAAATAATTATGAATTTCTGATAGTAGTTTCTTTGGTGGCCCTGAAAGCTATCAGTTTTAATTTGTGCAGCCTTCAGTAGGCTTTGAGTTTGACATGCCTGACCTAGCCTCTCGTTATGGCCTCCTGTCACAATATAAGTGTCCTGCTTGACTCCATTGAGCTTGACCTATGATAGCTATATAACCAATCCTTCCTCTAATCTTTTGCATTGATTTGTGGAATAATTTGTTTTCTGTGCACAGAGACATGTACAAATGTGCACCACCAACAGAAACGAAAAATAAACAGGAGGATACTCTGCTGATCAGTTGAGTTGCATTTGAATCTCTTCCCTTTGAACCTCTAGTAACAGCACTTCTAGGGGTCATCACTTCAGCTGAGGCATAGGAGAAATAGCAGCCTTGGTGGTGTATTTACTTTGCACAGTCTCTCTCAAGGAGGAATAAATTCTGAGGCAGCATCCGAGTTTCTAAAGTTGCCTCCATGTTCTGTATAAATCAAACAGATCAGTGACCTAATTTGAAAGCAAAACCACACTATGACATCAGGTAGGTGATAATTCATATGCTAGATATTAAAGAGTCCCATCCTTCTGCCTGGACATGACCAGGGCTTTTTTTTTGTGCCAGTACTGAGCAGTGGCACCTTGGAAGCCCCAGCAAAGTTCTTCAGGGAGTCTCCTCAACTCTCCTGTACAGAAAGATACAAATGCTCTGAAATAGTGTCTCAAAACTATCGAGATGGGTCTCTGGTGGCATTAATCGCTGTTACATAGGGTGCAACCAGGGTCTGTACACACTCCACAAGATCAAGTTCTCTTGGTCACATTCCTTAAAGATGTCCCTGTGACAGTTTAGACCCCTAGGGTCACATGATGAGCTGAGATACCACTGAGTGTTCTCTGTAAGCTGTGCCTGCCTTCTCTGCCAGGTTGGGAACACTTTAACCCTCTCTCATTGAGCCAGGCTCTTAAACCTCCTCCAGCATATGCACAGATAAGACCACACTCTGCTACAAAATGATACAGACACTGCAGTCAACTCTGGGATGGCTCATCTTTAGGGACTTGCCTCTGCATTCAGATGTCCCCTTTCCTTGGAGTACAAACTCCACATTATGTGAAATTCCCCTCCTCCTTCAGTGTAGAAGGTGCATACAAGTTTTTTTCTCCAGTTAGAAAGTACATAAACGGGGTGTTAATAAACGAAAATAAGTTTAATTATAAAAAGGTGTATTTTCAGTGGCCAAAAAGGGAAAAAATATAAGCAAGCCGATTATTAAGAAAACACAAAGCATGCAAACTAAGCTACATTCACTAAAGAAACTGGTTAAAAAATTCCTCACTATGTATTGTTTAGGCAGAGTCCTTCACAAGCCAGTGGAGTCTCTCTAGCCTGGCTCCAGCATTTCTCCCTCCAACCAATCAGGTCTAGTTCCTTTGTTTCCAGGTATTTTCCAGTATTTTCTTGGATCAAGATCATAATGGCTTTTGTGGGTCAGTCCAAAGGTACATCTACCCCAGTATCCTGTCTGACTGTGACCAATTCCATATGCCACAGAGGGGATGAACAAAACAGGTAATCATGAACTGATCCATTCCCTGTCACACATTCCCAGCCTTGACAAATAGAGGCTAGAGGCACGATCTCCGCCCATTGCAGCTAATAGCCATTGATAGACCTATCCTCCATGAATTTGAGTTGTTTTTGAACCCTGGTTTAAGCCTTGGCTATCGCAATATGCTCTTCTAGGAAGTTCCACAGGTTGACTGTGCATTGTGTGAAGAAATACTTCCTCTGTTTAGTTTTAAATTTGCTGCCTATTAATTTCATTTGGTGACCCCTAGTTCTTGTGTTATGGGAAGGAATAAGTAACTTTTCCACATTCACTTCTTCCACATCAGTGATGATTTTATAGGCCTCTATCATATTCCCCCTTAGTCATCCCCTTTTCCAAACTGTAAAGTCCCTGTCTTACTAAACTCTCCTCATATGTTACCATTTCATACCCCTGATTATTTTCGTTGCTCTTTGCTGACCCTTTTCCCAGTTCAGTGTACCCCACATGCTACATACCCACACAATGCTAGTGTAATTCTACACTTACCAGGAAAGTCAATGTCTGCTAAGCAATTTTAGGTACACCAACTGCATACCTAAAATCGATTTTGTACCTGTTGACTTTGGTCCCTATTCTCACTGCAGAATATTGACAGGAGTGCTGCTCCCATCAATACTGCTTAATCATTTTGACTTGCATGGAGTTCCAGAATCAACATTGACCCCAGAACGTCAGCCCTAAGCATTCAATCTTCCACAGTCAGTGTAGACCTGGCCCTAGATATCATCAAGACAGCTGATGAAAGAAGCACGTGCAGGCTCAACTAAGACTGGTACCAAAAATCTCCAATTAGAGGTAATGAGACACAGACACACCAACTGTGGAGCACTCCAAGGAGACTGTACAAAGAAGTGGAGGTTTGCCATAGAGCTTTCACTGTGTCCATAATGGCCTATTGAAAAGGCAGGGGCACTTTTGACAGGCCTGCTGTGGCCAGAATATCAACCAGGCTGTAGGATGACTCCTTTTCTACTACCACATGTAAGACCAAGTTTAAGACCATTCTCTTCAGCAGCTCCTAGTGGGCCTTAAACTCATCCTGGTAAGGCAATATGCCTGCTTCTGAAACAGCCTTTTCCCGGGGAGACCAGCACCAGCTTAAGACACTTTTACCCTTCTGTGCAGGCCTGGTTCCTGAAACATAATACTGGACCCAGTACTGGAGTCTGGATTGGGTGCTTCCCAGTGAGACAGAGATGCACTTCTCTTGGAAGACACCGAAGTAGGAGCATCTCAGATGGGGCCCTGAGATCATGATAAACCTGCACAGGTTCTAAAAGGGACACGATAGAGCAAGGATGACTGAAGGAGTAGCAGGAAGAATCGCCTTGGACAACAGTATTATGACCTAAAGTCCAATCCCAATGAGCGTCTCTCATGTGACCTTGGAAGTGAGGTTCCTATTGGTGCCAGAGATCAGTACCCAAACAGAAAAGTTTGCATGGTGGTTCACATGGCTGGTTTCCCTCTTGATAGCAATGCAGTGCCTGGAAACTAACAGTATATAGGAGCTATAAGCTCCCTCCTGCCCACTGGCATAAATACCATGAATTGTGTGGCGAAAGTGAATACAGAAAAGTTATTTACTTGTTCCCATAATATAAGAACTAGAGGACACCAAATGAAATTAATGGGTAGCAGGTTCAAAACTAATAAAAGAAAGTTTCTCTTCACACAGAGCACAGTCAACCTGTGGAACTCCTTACCTGAGGATGCTGTGAAGGCCAGGACTCTAATAAAGTTTAAAAAAGAGCTCGATAAATATTTGGAGGTTAGGTCCATAGATGGCTATTAGCAAGGGGTAAGGTATGGTGCCTAGCCTTTTGTTGAAGGTGGAAGATGGATGGCAGGAGACAAATTGCTTGATCATTGTCTTCGGTTCACCTCCTCTGGGGCACCTGGCATTGGCTACTGTCGGCAGACAGGATACTGGGCTAGATGGACCTTTGGTCTGACCCAGTATGGCTGTCCTTACCATCAACTCCTATATTGCCAGCACTATACAGCCCTGGTGCTGGCCTGTGCATCCTGTGTTGACAGTTTGCCTGGTACCAGACTCAACGGTAACTGCATAAAGGTTAGAGTCAACAGAGCTAACTATAATGCCAAAACACAAAGGGGGTCTGATGTAGGTAGCACTCCACACTGCTCTCTGTGCCTGGTATCAAGGAGCTACCTCTTGGAAGGCTGCTTTCTGTGTTGCTTCATCACTGGTGATGTTAAAATGGTGCTGGACTACTGCACCCAACAGCACTGAGATGCTCAGTGCAGAGTCTGACCAAGCTTGTCTTTCTTCATACAGAGTTTAAATTCATAACAGATCTGACAGCGATCCCTGATCTGAGCCTCAGGCAAGCACTTGAAGCTACTCAGAAGCAGTCTACAGAGGGTTCGAAGCAAGGAGACTTCAGCACAGAGAATGAACAAAACTCTGCTAAAAAAGAAAAACAACAGTTTAGGTTAAAAATTATTTGTAAACACTAATGATATACAACTGTGATGAAAAACAAAAACCACCGAGTAAAGCCTGCCATAGGAAGAGCAGTTCAAACGACAATCATGGATGGTATGAAGGAAATGAAGGAGTGCAGGGTTGACTGGGCTCCTTACAGTGCAGCTGTGAGCACATGGAAGCAGAGTCACCTCTACGAATACCACTGAGCAAAAAATTTCCAGAGACTATGCTGGGCAGCACATACCTACCATGGAATGGATACATGCAAGTACTAGAAGAACAAGACCAGCCAAAGTGGGCAAAGAAAAAGAGACCAGGAGGAAGAGCGACAGAGCCCCCAGAGTTGCCCCAGCCAGACTGTGCTAAATTAACTGAAAATAAAGATAAAATTGTAAGGAATTGGTAGATTGAGTCAAAAAGATAGGGGGGGAAAAAAAAATCAACCAACCAACCAGACAATGCAATGCTCTCTCTCAAGCAACAGGTAGTTGAGAAGGAAATGGAATGGAAGTGAGGTCTGCCCCTGCTCATATGCCCTTATACTGGAACCTGTGGGTTTCTGAAGACACTGCTGACAAAAATCTCTGATCAAGAGTATGTGGATGCATGCACACATCCTGACATTAAGCACCAACATGGAAGCTGTGAAGGAAATTGTACATGTTATGCCCCGTTCTAGAGTGCATTCATTACCACTTTCAAAAAAAATTTTTTTAAATATTCCTGACACTAACTTTTAATATGGTTATAAACCAGTGAAGCTCAATAAGAAATCAAGGATCGCCACACTTGTGGTTTTCATCCTAGCACATTCGCTCCAGTCCCCCACAAACCTGCCACTTTAAATAAATGCCCCCTCCCCCAGAGCCAGACACCCTTAGCCCACTCCATGACCACATATTCCACCCTACTCACGGGAGCTGCCGCTGCTGCATCTCGGGCCATTGATGTTGCAGACGCCGTGCCGGGCTCCAAGGCCGCACCAGGTCGCAGGTGCTGCAACAGCAGGAGCCGCTGGGGCTCAAGGAGTTGCGTGGATTTCAGCTGGTACTGCAGGTACCACACAGGAGAAATTAAGCAAGGGCTGCCTCTGCCACCATGCGCTTGTCCCACCATGTGGTGGGGTACACGAGTGGAGCGGCTGGATGGGCACCCCATGCGTGTGGCTCTCCTGAGCTGTAGTTTGCCATACTCCGCATGTGGCGAACTGTGAGCGTGCTGGACACCACAGTTAGAAACTAACAAAATATAGACAAACAAAAAGCAACTTCCTGAAGTCCAAACCAAATTTAAGAACCATTTTGAAATCTTGAGTGATTTAACTTGTATTCTTAGTTTGTTTTTGGAGTGTTACAGGAATTCTGATTTTTGAGAGCACTGCCAGAGAGACATAAAATTTACAATGGTTACAAAAAAAGTTTTTTGAGACCACTTGTAAGACTTAAAAACAGGCTATACAAAGAATTTAGTATTTCTTTGTTACTGAGACAGTTCAGGTGGGGGGCACTTTAGTTACTGGCAGTTTTGAATATATGTGGAAACTGAAGTGCCATCACTTCAGTAGTTAATTGTATTAGTATTTTAAAAAGGGGACTTCTAGCTTCTTCCTGAGTTTGTTTTTTTTTAAATGCACAACTTTTTTTAGATTTACACATTTCTGGCAGAATCACAGTAGCACCAAGTCATAACTTTAGAAGACTTTTGGAAAGAAAAAGCCAAATTTACTATATAGTAGCAATAGTTTCTTTTTTATTTTTAATATACTTTAGGAAACAATATACAAAGCTGAGCTTTCCCACCATTTTCAAACAGTGGATAGCTCCAATTACACAAATTCAGCGTTTTGTGATGGCTAAGAACAGCAGTCAGCACCAGACTTGAACAGTTAGCTACAACACAAACATCCTTTGAAATGAAATGTCATAATAGCAAGACAGGCAAACCAGGAGTTAACATGAGACAACTGTTGTGGAGGCTTTTTAATTATCCTTGTTGAATTTCATATTTAATTAAATATTTTATACACAATTTCTTGTTTACAAGTTTTAAATAAAACCTTCCTTGAGAAATTTCAATTAAGTACAAAAAATGTTCAACAAGAATAGTTCTGATAAAGAATCTCCAAAAAGACCAAATTCTAGTATGCGTTGATCAAAGGAAATGAAAACCAGTGTTTCGTTGTTTTAACATGTTTATTACAACAGATACAGTTCACATCTGACTACCTTTTTCCTCTTCCCCTCCCACAACCATGTTAACATGTTCATTGGGCTATTTCCTTATATTTGAGCAAGTAATGTACTTTCAGCACACATGCCCAGCAGTACTGTAAGACCATTTTTACAGGGTGCAAATTGAAATACGTTTCAATAATTTATACAAACAGTGGGTTATGTTCAATCACTGCAATTTTAAGCTACTGTACATAGGAATGAAGAGATTATAGAAAAAGTGCCATAGCAACAGTGCCTTAAAAAGGAGAAAATTAGGATTAAAAAAAACTGATAAAATCAGATACAGGATTTCAGGGGCAAAATGGAACACAGAAAATGAAAAATATTTTTCTATAAAACAGAAATGGAGAAGCACTGCTTTTGATTTGGTGCAAGTGTGGAAACAGTTGTTTCATGATATTTTGTACATTACCCAAACTGTTCCAAATTGTTGCAGCCTTACATAAAGATCACCTGGCGCTCACATTGAATTTTAGGAAATGCAAGATTTCTGAATGATAAATTAACTAAAAAAGAAAGCTAATTTTGCAGACAGGTTTACATGTAAAAGGCTAGGTATTTAGCCACCTCAGCATTGATTAGTTTTGGATGTCTAAGCTCTGATACACATGGCTTCCCATGGCTTCACTCTACAAAACATATTTACAACGTGAAGAATACATCTACAAGAAATCTACATTTCAAGGGTTTTATAAATCATCCTTGTATCTTTCCCCTTGAATTGACTCCCTCCTGTCCCCTTCCCCTTGTCATCTCTTTTGCCCAGCTCAACGGTCCAAAGTCTACTCAAATGCAGCTCAAAAATGTTAAGACTGGGCAATCAGTTTTACAGTTCCTGTATTCAAAACCATGTGCAATTATTCACAACTCTTCACACCATGAAGGAATTCTGATTCTTTAGCTTTTCAAGTTCTTTAATTTGTTGCCTCAAAAATAGTATCCTGCAAGACAAAACAGATGGATTAGTATAAGAACTCTCATTGTATTCTTAAGATTAATGATATGCTATGATTAATATTCATATTGAATATTGGTCACTTACACACGTCAATTAAAATATTTAAATTACAACTTAATCAAATTAGATATTCATTTTTTTATTATTATAACTCTACTAAGCTTGTCAATTCTCCTTGGTGAAGCACAGCTAGCATAGAATGCAACTACCACAGAGTGCAACTGTGTTTGTATACGGTGCTTAGATTCACCTCATATACTAATGTATGTGGAACACAATTCTTTTCCATCAACGTAACAAAAAGATACAAAGACATTGCATAGTTAATCTAGTCACTGGAGATCATCAAGAGTCACTGGTGCAGAAAACAGAGAAATGGATACCAGTGAAGGTAGCTTTTATCCTTCAGAAAGACAAATATGCCTAAACTTAAGCTGTCAGTAAAACACTTATGAAAAACAGGAAACCAGAAAAATCAACTTAAAAATAATTTGAAGTAAGTGCCCAAACAAATTCTTACCTTTGCTCACGCAATGTTGCTTGAATTTCACATACTCGAACTAAAGATCTTAAATTTTTTAATTCAGTACAAATTTCTGACATATGAACGCTTCCCATATTATGGGCTTCCTCACGTAATCTCGACGCCTGCAGGAGTTAAAAAAAAAATTTAAAGTTACCTCTTGGATTTGGGGTCACTTACTAGAAACTAATGGACACAGGCCAAGGAAATTGGGATTCTTATTAAAAAGATATTAGTGTTTTTTGAAGGAAAAAAAAAAAAAAAAAAAAGAGAGATGAAAGCCGAATTATACGAAAATGGTGAATCCATGCTGCAGTCTTAATATCAACATGGATCATTTTTCTGCCAGACAGGCCTGATCACTATTGAATTAAATTACAAAGTAACAGACAAAGAGAATGTAAAAGGCTGTAATACATTTAATTTGACATAGCATGCTAGATTGTCTTTCAATAACTTTTCCTTCTAAATAAGTTTTAAACCAGCCTGGAAATAACATTATCGCATGAAACAAACCTGCTAGAATGATAATGACAGAATAGTTTACACAGCTCAGTGCTAGGATTAGGAAGTAACAAGTAGAACACCTTACAGCCTAGAGTTTGAGCTGTTTAACTTGAATTTCCTTATTACTGATGCTGGAATGAAACAGTATAATTTGTGTTTAGACAGCATTACACTGGAAGGTTTTTTGAACATCAGTAAATACAAATGACTGTAGATGCACTAGAAATATAAGCAGAAAAAAAGGAATTTCCAAACAAAAAAAAAAATCCAAAACAGAGTTATTTAAAAAGAAGTAGCACTAAACGAGTCATTGGGCAAAACATGGACAGCAAGTGTATATATGGTCTTGCATACGCATTATGATGGAATAGAAAGTATAATCATAAACATATGAGATTATATCATGGATAAAAGACACAAGAACTTTCCAAATTGGATTTATGCTATTACATTTTCTGGATATCCTGCCCGAAAAAATGTGGATTAACTAAAGGACTTATAGAAAGAGAAGGGAGGAGTGAAAAACAACCGTGAAAGATTAAAATAACGAAGTCTGCGTTAGTAGTTTAAACAAGAATGGGGAGACACCCAGTAAATATTACAAGGGCACAACACATCAGGGAGGTAAAGGTCCATTTGATTTTTTTTAATGGTATGGAGATTCACATGTTAAGGCATCCCAACAGATGTAACTGTCCTTGTGTTATGATTAAGGCATATTATTGCTTATAGTTCCACATTAGATTAAGATGATTTTCAAACTTGTTTTGCCCCGTATCTTCTCATCAGGATCACTACAGGGTAGGATATCCAAGTAAGTAACGTTAACTCTGTGAATTTCTGTTTTTTAGTGTATTTGATTTCTTTTAAGGATAATTAATTCTGTACTTAGTTTTGGGATACTTTTTTAGCCCTTAAGATACTGATATGCCCAACCATAACTCCAATTTAACAACGTGGATACAACAGTAATACAAATAAATAAAAAGACTGATAGTCCCAAACAGAACGAAGGCTATATGGCTTCACAGCTATACCTGAACTATTAGAAAGCACTGTAGTGGTAGAAACAGAAATTCAGAGGCAGACCTTTATGTTTGAAAACTGGGTATCCACATACGGCATCTTAACAATACACAGCAGCTTATCAAAGATTTGTCCTATTGCCTTATTACAACTGCATGATCAATACAGCCATGTTCAGAAACAGTTCTGAAAATTTTTCAAAACTCAAATACAAACTTAACAGTTCCAACAAATACATGAGTTTTACATTACCCATGGCTTGAAAAATCAACAGCTTTTATAACCACAACTGTGTGTATTCCACAGGATGTTTTATTTGAATAGCTAAATCATTGCATGATAGTAATTCTGTATTCACTTCAGTAGCAGATACTTTTTGCTAACAGATACATTTAAAATAATAAAATACTTTAGTATTAAGGAAGATTTACCATGTTCACAGGAAAGTCTATATACAATCTGAACATGTACCCACCTGCTTTTCTGCATGGTCTGCAGGCCAGCCTTGAACATGCTTTATAAGATTTTCATTGAAGTGTGCTGCCAGTGTTGGTGTTAATGAACATGTAGGCCGAACAGATGCATTCTGTGGTGCAGTTGCTGAATTTGATGCACTAGTGCTAGAGGTATGATTTGGAGCTGGTGATGGACTTCTCTGACTACTGGAAGAGGTAAATTAAGATTAAAAAAGCACAAGTTTTCAAAGTGTTTATAAATCTGCAGTGAATGACTTAAACCTCTACAAACTTCACAACATCCAGCCACAAGTTACTTTACAAAATACTCAAAACTTATACTCCAACCATTTATGATCAAAAAACTAAAAAAGCAGTCCTGTAGCACTTTAAAGACTAACAAAATAATTTATTAGGTGATGCGCTTTCGTGGGACAGACCCACTTCTTCAGATCTGGAAAATTCTGATAAATGTAAACTGACATGAAGAGAATGTAACGGAAAGATGGGAAAAAAAAAATGAAAACTCACAAATAAGCTACACAGGACAGAAGGAGGAAGAGGAGAGAAAATTACTTACTGCAAGTGTCTATTAATTGGGCTGCCTGAGATCACTATGAATATCAAAGATGGGGAAACTTTCCCAAACTTCCCTATCTTTGGTATTCACACTGATTTCAGGCAAGTCACTTAATTTACACTTCCAGTAAGTAATTTTCTCTCCCCCGCCTTCTCCCTACCCTTAACCTCTGTGTATCTGATTTGTCAGTTTTCATTTCAATTTTTTTTTGACTGTATCTCTTATGTAACCAGCATGTGAATTCACTTTCAGCACCATTTTCAGTGCAGCACTATCTCCAGATCTGAAGATGTGGGTCTGCCCCACAAAAGCTCATCACCTAATAAATTATTTTTTTTCCTAGTATTTTAAGTGCTACATGACTGCATTTTGTTTTGGTCACCATTGCGTATTCTGACACCTGTTTCTTGGTCTGAGATCAATACTCAATTGTAGTTGCCTAATGAACTGTCAAGAGACTTTGAAAAAAGTTAAATCACTCATTGAAGCCAGGGTAGAGAGGGACAGTGGATGGAATACCAAGTTACATAACCCCGAGAACACAGAACTCCTAGACAAGAAACTATTTTTGTAGGGCATCATGAATACTTATGACACTGTAGAAAAGATGCTATTATCTATTATCTTGCAAGGACTGTGATATTTGCTTTAAGTGTCCTAGTGTGGTTGACACTTCTCTATTCCTTCTCCGTTTAAAACTTTCATCCTGGTTAGTGTAACTCCTGTTTACATCATCATCCTGAACTTGAAAATCCAGAGCCCCTCATCATAATCACTTTCCTAAATAAATACTAAACATATAAAACTAAATCAGGATAACTTAAGCATGATTAAAACACAGTAGGATGGACCAGCTAATACTGCCATGCTAATAAAAGGGAGAGCTGGTATTAAAGTAATACCAAATAGTCACTTTCAAAATACTTGCTATTTTCAGTAGACATATATCCTAAATATTACATTTATAAAGAAATAAGGGTTTTGTGCCCCATGGTAAACCAAACTTGTGTCAAACAAAGGCAAAACTGTCAAAATCTGGGGAATGGGATGTTTTGAAACCCTAATTTAACAGTAACTTCCATAACTTTAGTACCTTAGGAAAATGTAAATATGCTACATAGAATTAAAACATCAATGAGGGAACCAAAACCAATGCCTCTATAATTAGAAGTATCAATTATTCTCCAAGTTTCTCTAGAACCTGGTTTTACAGAAAGACAAACTAGGCCAAATATGCCTGTACAAACAGTAAACTTACTTGACTTTCAGAAAGTGTGGTTTATGTTCACTTATTTTTGAATGGAATTGCTTCTCAATGTATGAATACCATATTTTAATTTTAAAATTATTTAATAAGGTATTAAAAGCAATAGATTTAATAACTGATTTTCTTTTTTAAAGTAAAAACACCTGAAGGCCATTTTTGGACTAATATTTTTCTTCCATATTCTTGCCATAAAAAGAAATACGTAGACACAGTGTAAGTGAAGTGCTTAATTCTGGAAAATGCTTTCAACTTAGGAAATAGATACCTGTTTTGCCTCAGGCTTATTTAATAAGTGCCAGCTGCTATTATAGGTTAAATAGGATTCTTCCTACCCCATATTTTAAAGAACAGTCCACCGCTTCTGTTCATTATATCAATGAGCATTATTTCTCTCACAACATGACCCACTTAAAAAAAGGCATACATCATACCTCTAACAATTTTTCTTGAAGTTTCAAAAATAAAAATAAGTCAAAAACTAGCCTGAAGTTATCACCAGCTCTTTAAACTATTTTAATATTTTAAAATGTTTTACTTCTAAAAAGAGAAAAAAATGGTTTAGATGCAATCTGTTACAAGAAAATTTAATTATTAATCATTCTGACCTCTGAACAATTAAAATGGGATTATAACTGATCAATTTTCTTCAGTTTAGATTTTAAAGTTCCTAGGTTTCAGTAGGTACTTGTATTTTCACTTTACCAGTCAGGCATCATGGCCTCCCAAGGTATTACAGAAACAAAAGGACACAACATGATTTTTCTGTTAAAAATCTAACTTATGATACTGTCAGAATGCTTAGATTTCAGAAAGTTATCAGGCTTACAACTAACCATTCTGTTTAAATATTTTAGCAATAGTAGTAGGTAACTCATTATTTTTGCAAGGGTACAGAGAAGTGTTTAATACTGTCTTCAGCAGCCATTCATCAATATTCACTGTTGTATCTGCAACACTGAAAGTACATTTTTGGTATAAGAAACTGCACAAACACCCATACATTACATCATAGTAGTGTTAAATTTCAAGTTCCACTAGGAGTGGGGTAAAGAAAGAAAAAGTTCCCACTTACTATTGTTCCCAAAATATACTGCCTGTGCAGATCCACACTTTGGAGTCATGTACCCTGGAACACGAGCCACAGAACCATTCAAAGTAGTAATTCATTCAGAGGTGTGCACACAGTAGTAAATGGATGCTGCCCTCTGGGACAGACTATACATCCATAGCCATCTGTCAGCTCCTCTCTCTCAGACAGTAAATTCCAAAAACAACCCAAAGCCTCAGGCAGATCAAAATCACTTGAGCGGTGACCAGCAGCAGAGCCTTTGGTAAGAGAAACTGGTGGAAAAAAGAACAAGAGTCCTTTCTTCTGCAGTGTAAAAGAAACATCTCACAGTTCAGAACTCTGCTTGCTCTACAGAAAAGTTAGATACAGATTTGTTTACCACAAGTGTGTATCTCAATGACACCATCTGGCAAGGGGTACAACTTAGGTCACTGAATTTAACGGACTCCTCTTATTGGCCTGACCTTTCAAACCAAAGTTGTCTTTACCCTACATGATGTAAACCAGAGTCACAGTTCTGAAAGTACCATTTCTACAGACTTGTATGAGGGAGCTGACAAATCCTCTGTATCTGTTCAAATATACTGCCACACTGAGGCACTACACAGACACGAGAAGTAATCTGAATAGAGATACTTTACAAACTAGCCCAGTTTATTTCTCCACTGGATGGAATAAAGTGCATTTCATTACAGAGACTTCTCCTGGGTTCAATATTTTAAGCTGAAGTGCTTCCAAGAGAGCTAGAAGCTGGAAAAAAAGCTAGAGTCTGGAGATTAAACCTCAAAGAGCAGTTCCCAAATACAGGGTTGTGATCTCCAAATGGGGTCATACCATCAGCAGATGAGGTCATAATGATGTATCGTGTGTGAAGGATGCTGTTTAGCTCAGCAAAATGTGACCGCACATGTACAGTCCATGCCAGTTCATGATGCATGGGGGATGCAGTTTTGCTCTTCAAAATGTTACATTCCAAGCTGTATAACCCCCAAGAAGGAAATACTGCATTAAAATGAGGTCATATCAAGAAATACTTTGGGAAACACTGCCCTAACATGTACATTACCTAAAAGACATACTGCTACTACTGTTTTGAAACAAAAGATTGCCTGAGTGGCACTGAAAGCTAATAATCAGAAAAAGGGAGAGATTAAAGAGCTTCAGTAAATCAGCTGGTGCTGAAGATGAGCAGCTCCTGACTTGCTTCTCCTTCCTCACAAAATTGACCTTGATGAAAAGTGTGTCTCTGGTAACAGCTTTGGGAGATAAAGAAGCCAGTAATCTGAAAGTGATCAGAGAATGGAATAGAGGGAGACTAAGTCCATTATTAATACAAATACTTCAAAGTGGGCCTTTGGTGGGTGAGTAGACCCGTAACTCCCACGAGTACAGACTAATGATCTAACAATTTTATTTCCAAGAAAATTCCTATTCTCATTCAGCATCCAAAGGACTTAAGCAAGTCATCCACACAAAGATAAAATCAAAATCAATCTTCAGATCAGGCCATTTTATCCAATTTAAAAAAAAAAACAAAAAAAAACACCAAACCCAACCCATAAAGCAAGCCAAAACCAAACCAAACCCTTTTTGACCTGGAAGAGTGACTACACAGATGCTTTTCAGAAGTTGGCAGATCCAAGCCTTAAAAGAACTTTGTGTTCTTCTTCCTTGGCTCTTAAAACTCTGAAGACATTGAGTTCACTCCAAATGGCTCCTAAGACAAGTTCTTGGTCTTAGAAGTCAAACTTTGGTTCACACATGCTCAAAAGCAGACAATTCCTTACAGTGGACCTCTCCTTCAGATCCTCTGATTCCAAGTCTTTCTCCAAAAGGAAGCTTACTGAAGGAGGCACACACTCTATATGCCTTAGAATCATCAGCTGCATGTGTATACACACACCAAGCAAACAATTCACACACCACTGGAACCTGGTGAAAAACATTTGGGCAGAGAAATGAATTTTGGGAATTTTTTTTTCTGTTTTTAATGTGTACTATTAGAACAAAGTCATAGTGAACAGAAGTTGTCAACTCAGTAAACTCACTTAAAAATGAATACCACAACAAGAAACCACAAACTTCTAAAGCTAACAACCAATCATGTGCAAAGCACAACATTTGATCCTGTAACTGCACTGACAGATGAAGAGGAAATGAAGTATGTTTAGAGGGTGGGATCCTTTGTAATTTCAATTCCAGAATGGTGAACTAGAATCATTAATGCATGCTCCTCAATTTTGCTGCTGTGAATGGTTCTGTGGTTCACAAGGCAGGACATGTAACTCAAAGTGGCGATCTGTGGAGCAAAAAAGAAACGGGTAAAAATCAAACAAGTTATGTAGCTGTGTCCTGTCAGCAATAACTGGGTTAGTGTACATACGCTGATCTTAAGTATACCAAAAATCAACCTCAATAGTTGCAATGAATACATGTTTCATCCAGAGTAACAGCAACAAAGCAACATAAATATTCCAACTTGCCTCGAGCGCTGAAGACTTCGAGGAGAGGCAGGCTCATGACCTGCCTGCTTGTCAGCCAGTACTGGCTGCTGAGGTGCTGACTGTGAAGCTGGTCCTTGCTTAACACCTGGAGTAATAACCTGTAATATTCAAAACTTGGTCAGATTTCCTTCACATCACCAACCTCAAACATATAAACCAAAGAAGCAAACATGGGAATTACCAGTTACAATCAGATCAGTGATCTGTCAAGTCTCGCAACTCAGCAGTCTGGTACTTCAAGTCCCATAGGAAGGTCAAATAAATCCCATTTCTTTACTGGCTCTGAATTTACAGCTTTTTCAATTCATGAAATGTACAACTGGATAAAAGCCATCTGCTATTTTTCTCAATACCTCACCATTACAGTCACCAACTGCTTTAGATAAATTTGACATCACATAACCTTCCAATTTTTGCTTTAAGGAGTTACAAACATCAATTATCCATTTCCTTCAAAGCACCAACAATGCTTCTAACAATAATTCTGCCATACTATGCTATATTTCCCATGGAAGTAGTATTAACTATGAATGTCATTATACCACTTTTTAAAAAATCTCAGGCCTTTGCCTCTAATGCTATAGTCTACCTTTTCAAATAGGAACCTATAACAACTTTTTAAGAATGCTCACAAACTAAAAGTAACAACTAAGATCTCTATCAGAAAAAGTAATTTTCAAAATAAAAAATGCATGTCAGTTTGGCCTCCTGATGTGATTACATTAACTCTTCTAATGATCACCCAAAACCAGTAACTTGAATTCTTTGAAATGGCTCTTTGAATAACGACACTTATGAAATCAACACAAGCCAATGCTACAAGATACTGGAACCTTCTGGGGATCGGTCTCTGTTAGAGACACCTGCATCTCCCTCCCTCACGCTCCCTTCCCAGAGGGCTCTGTTCAGTTTATTTCATTAACATGGAAATTCCTAAACTAAGACCTTAAAGGAATGAGACAAGTGGATAGCAACTGTGTATGCAGAAATTCATCCCAAGAAAGAAGGTACATACTTTATAGTAACTGGAGGAGATTTTAAAGATGCTGTTGTCTGCCCTGATCCCACTGCACACCCAAGTTGCACAAGCCAGAAGTCTTTTATCCAGCAGGATTGCACACGTGTCATTACCCACTTTCAGGCCTCCTCCAATGACCATATAGAGCATGAAGCAGCCCAAAGGCCACTCATTAACTTTATTAATACAAAATATGCATGACAGAACTTTGTAGCAAAGGGCAAAAGAGGTGGAAAAGAGGATCCAAATGGAAAAACAGTATCTTGAGCCCCAGTTAGTATAAGCTAAGTAACCTCTCCTCAAGCATTTACTTATGTGAATACCACTTTGAGGTAAGTATCAGTAACCTCAGAAGTAAGTAGGTGATAGAAGTTCTAACCTAAATGATGACTGCAGGACAACCCTTCCAAACTGGACTCGCTATCCAGAAGTGACACGTAACCTTTTCTCAACCACGATCTTCATATTTTATTACACTTGTGTCGTGACTCAAGATAATTTGAGAAATTTCTTGATTACTGTCCATTACTACCTGGTGGGAGGTGAGGGATGCCTGGGCCCCTTCTGAAATGATGGCAGACAGCTCCCTGTGGCAGGCTGCCAGCTGCCACAGAGCAGTCTTGAGCAGGCAGCCCCCACTGGTCCCTGGCTGGAGCCCCAGCCAGCACGAGCAGGAGTGTCCCAGTGGCTGGGTCATGGAGCCCTAGTCATCCCTGGCAGACAGCCCCCACCGGTCCCAGAACCCAGAGCCCTGGCTGATCCCAGGATCTGAGCCACTACCAGCTCCAGGATGCAGAGCCCTGGCTGCCCGTAAGAGGGGAGACCAGGCTGTCTGGGGCAGGCTGCTGGCTGCCCCAGGCCAGCTCCCGGGAGGTCAGCCACTTCCAGCTGGGATGAGGAGTCCCGCCCAGCTCTGGGGTGCTGGCAGCTGGCGCCTGGAGCCCGAAGCCCGGGCTGGCCTGGGGTGCAGAACCCTCACAGCTGGAGCACAGCGTCCCAGTGGCTGGGGCACGGAGCACCGGCCTGCCCTGGGGTGCTGGCGGCTAAAGTTTGGAGCCCAGGACGGCCCCAGCAGTTGGAGCGTGGAGCCCCTGCCAGCTGCCCATCGCTGGCTCCCTGGCGGGCATCTCTCAAGGTTGCCCACAACCCAGCTGCCATCTCCAATGGCCAGTTCCCTGGGTATGCAGCCCCTGCTGCCACCCCACCCCAGGCAGGGAGCCGCTCCTTGCACTGTGGGGCTGCCAGTGACTCCCAGGAAGACATCTGCAACTGCCAAGGGGGTCGCAACCCACAGATTGCACACCACTGATCCAGAAACTTCCAGAGTGTAGTAGTGATTGGTAAATGTATTAACAGAATTCCAAGTAGGTGCCAGATAAATCTTTAAAGTAGGGACTCTCTCCTGAAATACTACATTTACTGAGCCCGAGTAGAGTTCTAACTTGAAAAAGAGATAATTTCTTTAATGTACAAGAAACCTGAATGTGGTCTGTAATGCACTCAGAGTCAGAGGAAAAGTTTTGTTTTTAGCTTACCAGTAAACACCACAATAAGCCTGGACGATTTACAAAATGGTTTTGTTCAGGTTATTTTGTTGTTAAGAGAAAAATCCCAGCACCATCTAGTTTGTGGGATTTAGCTAATGCAAGAGAGCTATAAAGTTTAGGAAAATACTGGTAAAATGTACAAACTGCTTTTTAAGAAAGACTCAAACTACTTTTGGCAAAGATTTTGGATGAAGCTTGAGAATAAATGTCTTCATAAAATAGTTTCAGGAAGGCTTGCCAAAAGCCTCAATTTTGATCACCCTGTGAGCCAAGGTGATGGCTATCCAAAACACTGTTTCAATAGGGAGATAATATAATAAACAGGACAACAGAGGTTCTATGGGAGGGTTTATCAAAGAGAGGATCATCACGTCCATGTCCCAAACAGTGAATGGCTTCTTAAATCAGTGGAAATGGATGAATCAATCCTTTATAATATCTTGATACCACAGAGTGAGAAAAATTTCCAATTACTCAGATGGGTGATGTGCTAATATAGTAGCCAGGTTACTCAAGTGTAATGGCATCCTGAGTGTTTGAAAGTCAACAAGTATAGAACAGAGGCACCTAAGAACTTAATAGACCACAACAAGAAATACTCCCACTCCCTTGAAACAGGGCTTGCTAATAGAGTCCACTCTGCTTTGGACTGAAACGTCTTACATCGCTGCATAATAGCTTCTGTCCACAGAAGTTTGCCAACTAGCCTCAACTTGGTCAGATGCAGGGATGCTTGGATCCAGATGCAATACCTGGAGATATTAGTAATATCTCCCCGTTAGACTCTGACAAAGGCTCACATCCCCCTATCTGATCTGACTTGTTTTTCCTCTTTTGACAAGCACTGTTGATACTGGGCCATTTCCACCTTACTGAATAGACCTTGTCAGCTCTGGCACTCCCTCTTACTGGGACCCCCCTCTTTAAATATCCCTCTGAAAGCACTCCCTGACTCATGCATCTGATGAAGCGGGTCTTTGCCCACGAAAGCTTATGCTCCAAAATATCTGTTAGTCTATAGGGTGCCGCAAGACTTCTTTCTTGCTGTTCTCAAAGCTACGGGCTAACACGGCTACCTCTCTGATACTATGATAATGCCAATTCCTCTTTGGGAGATGGGTGAACTGAGGTCCTATGAGAAAGTGCTACTGCAAGAAGCACCACAGAGGACGGGGCAGGGAGGAAGAATGAAGCCTGATAGAGAAATACAAATACAGCTGCAGATTTTGTTTATTGCTATTGTGATGCTGGCAGACCAGGTGCCAGCTCAAACTAAGGCCCTCAAGGTTTGAATGAACACCGACAAATACATAGTTGTGTGTCAACATCTGTTTTAATAATGTGACGTTGAAAAGTGTGTTTAAACTTTAAATGCTTGTAGGATACTGCATATGCTCATCTCACTTATCTCTAGAAGTTATATTGCACTGTAAACCTCTGAAACTGTGTCACACACCAAAAAGGAAACAAGTATTAACAGAAATAAGTGCTGGGCCTAGACATTAGAAGGCCCTATAAAACTAAATGAACCATTGTGAAATATCAAAACTTAAAGGCTACATCCACTCTACAGGACAAATTCAAATTTAAGGCAGTTCGATATTAAAATATCACTGTCTTAATTGTAAATATCACCACCTCAAATTAGGGAGCACTGGTATTGATATTATATCATCGTCAGAACAAGCTGGGTGTAGCGTCAAGTTCGAATTTAGAAGTTTGAATAAAAGCTATTGTGGGAGTTCCATGTCTTTAAACCGGATTCAGTAGTCTCCAGAGGTGTCCCGTATGCAACCCACAATGCCCCAGAGTGCTCCATTCTGTCTGCTTCCATCTCCACTGCTCTCCAGATGTGCAAGAATTAGGTAACAGGAAGCCTGCGAATTTGCGTTCAGCACCCAGAAGCCTGTGGCTGTGGGGTCATGCTGTTAGCTCGGCAACGGTACTGTCTCTACCTCTGCTACCTGAGTGCTTTTTTTTTTTCTGCACTGACGCCAGCCCCTGCTCTGCTGCACCACGTGGCAGCCAGGCTGTTGAGGGTGGAGTTCATGCTTGTATGAGAGGCCGAGAAACTTCTTTTCTGCAGTTTACATTTGTGCAGGCCTCCCCATCCCCCACAGGACCCATGCAGTCGGGGTCTTTCCCACACCCAACCACATTATGTGGCCAGCCCCCGACTCTATTAAAAGACATACCTGCTGCTCAGTGCGAATCACGCTGCCAGGCAGCACCATGTCCTGGCTTGTGGGCAGTGAGGGAGCCAAGGGCAGGAAAGATTATAGGAGGCTTGCCGCTGCCCAGTGGCAGTCTCCCCTGGTGGCTAAAATTTTCAGGAGCTTGCTGCCACCCGGGGGACCTCTTCAACTGGCTCTGCACTCACCCAACCCTCACCTAAAGTATATATTCGGGGGCTTGCTGCTGCTGGGGTGAAGTCTCCCTGGGTGGCTAAGACCTGTGGGGTCTTGCAGATGCCACAGGAACCTCTTCAACTGGCTCTGCAGCCACCAACCCCAGACCCCACCCCCTCACCCTAAATATATATTTGATGGCTTGCTGCCACTGGGGGGGGGGGGGGGGGAAAATCTCCACCCAGCAGCTAAGATTTCTGGGGGCAGAGGAGCATTTCAACTGGCTCTGCAGCCACAGACCTCAGACCCTACTTCCAAAAATATTTTGAGGGCTTGCTGCCCATTGCAGACACTTGCTGTTTTTTTGCAAAATCTTTAATATTTCAATTATAAATTCTTTTTCCTAACATTTCCTATCACCTTTCTTCATGCTTTGGTCCCGTGAAACACACAGGGAATAGTAGGTGGAGGGCCAGTGGAGATTCCTATTTCTGTTATAAGTTCAGTGTAAGAGATTTCAGTGCCATCACATTTTGGAAAGGCAATGTAATGGGAAACCCAAAATCTCCCTTCTAACCTTTCCTATCCTCTTTCTTCATGCTTTCCCCTCCTGAAAACACAGGGAACACTGGGAGGAGGGCCAGCTGAGAAGACTCCAGACTCCTTGCTGCCCATTGCAGACACCTGCTGCTTTTTGTAAAAGCTTTGATAATTCAGTTACAGCTAAAATTTTGTTTTCCAATATACCTATGTCACAGAACTGGAAGGAACTTTGAGAGGTCATTGAGTTCAGTCCTTATCACCATCCTAGACAGGTTTTTTTTATTTTAAATCTATTTGCCCCTGATCCATACACAGCCCCCTCAAGAACTGAACTCACAATCCTGGGTTTAGCAGACCAATGCTCAAACCACTGAGCTGTCCCTCCCCCCCGTTATAAAGAAGCAATTCACTTATACAAGTCAGAAATTTCAGTCCATATGGCAATCTTGCTAATGTCATATCCTACTTTTCCTTCCTTCCTCCTGGAAAAATGGCCATTTGCTTTCCATGGGAAGGGAATGAGGGCAATGCAACGTGGGAAGAGGACATCACATACCCACAACCACTTACAGGTAATTTTTTGCCTCATGCTGCACCAGCAAAAATATCCAGAAAGCTACTGGGCTGAGGGAACTGTAGGACAAGTTCGCACAATGCACTGCTGCAACAGTCAATGTTTGGCAACTGAGTGTAACAGCAATAAGTCAAATTTGTGGGGAGCCTGTGGAAAGGTGAGGATACACAAATTTGAATTTATAAAACCCAGCGTAATAGCAACAATTTTAATATATTTGAATTTATCCAGTAGCGTAAACATAGCCAAAGACTTTAACTGTCCCATAACACATGCATCGACTAAGAGGAGATGGGTACGAACGCTTGTCCCATCAGTTAGAACTATGGCAGAAGGGAGTAAGAATTAACCACTACTCTGCTTGGAATTTGTAGAGGGAAATATTTGTAAGCATAAGTAAGTGACAACCAAGCTAAGCATCTTGGCTTACACCTTTAGAGAACAAAAAACTTACATAACACAGCACTTTCTATCACCTTCTGGAACCCAAGACTAACTCAATCTGTTTATATTTACCTGTTCTGACCTTGGAAACATTTCTTTTTCTTAATAAACCGTTACTTATTATAGGACTGCTACAAACTTTGCATTTGATGAGTGATCTGGGATGCAACTGACCCGAGATAAATGACTAGTCCTTCAGGACTGGAAATAGACATTGTTGTAATGTGTAAGGGACTGTCTACCACAAAGACAGACTTGCCTGGGTGGCAAGAAACAGCAGAGTCCCCAAGGGAACTGTCTGTAACTCCATGTTAAGGCTGTTACTGTGCTTGACAAGTCCACACTTAACATTTGGTTGGAGAAATTCAAATACAGAACTCACAACCAGTTTGGGGTTTGTGCCCTAGCTGGCAACAGTCTGGCCTGAGGTTGGGACTAGTGCTCTTGATCTACTCCAGACAGCGTGACAGCTCTGAGCAAAATCAGAATAAAACTGTAACAGGAAAAGAGGGAGGTGCAAACAGCAGAAAAATGCTGAATAATGACTGAAACTTTCCAATATTTGTTATGTTCAAAAAAACATTACTAGAAATCAACAAGATTACAATACTTCATAATGCCAGTTTTGCAGAGTCTCTTAATGGAAGTGGAGTTGTACCATGAAAAATTTTAGAAAACAAGAATAGCTCTTCATTTTATGCTGACAAAAACCTTCCATGACTTTTATTGATATGCTTGTGCATATACATAATTACCAATCAATAATACACAAAACTTTTACAAATGGCTTCTTTATCTGTTCTTCAAATCACAGGTTACCATCCTTTGGTCCTTTACTGGCACAACTTCTCCATAAATCACTACACATCTTACCTTTGGCTGTGATGATACAGGGGGTGTATTCATCAAAGGTTTCAGAGGAACTGTGTTGGTTTGAGGCGTGCTTATTCTTGGAGAAACATATGACCTTGGTGATGAGGCATCCGATGTTAAAGACATTGGAGATTGATTAGATGGCTGAGCTATAAAAAGACATGACAGAATTTTACAGCATTTTTTCTATCTACGTGTAAAAGCTGCTTAATGGTGGTGGGCTACAGTGTATAAACAAAGTCAAAATAGAAAGCATAATAAAATAACATGCAAAATGCAGAAAAGACCCAACTAAGCAATCAGAAGGAAAAGTTACAAAGTTGTTCAAGAGGTCCTTAAAACAGAAAGAGCTATTGGCTGCTGGGCACTTTTGAAAACTCTCATCAGTTTAGTTAGGTATCTACAGAGAAGCAGAGCGCTTCACAATCTCATTTCAACTCAGACCACTAAGCGCCTTTGAAAGTCAGGGCCTTTAAATGTGGAGAAAATTTTAGTCTCATTCAAAAATTCTTACATTAAAATGCACGATCCAATTAATTAATCTAAAAACATTCTAATATACTTCATCCAGAAGAATGAAATACGTATGCAGCAGCTATTTAAGGTGCTTAGAATCTCATTTAAAAAAGCCAACACATTAAACAATGCTGACAATACGCTTTTCAATTCTACAGTTAGGAAAACCCAAAACCCCACAACACATACCACAGAAACACTCCCTACTACTCTACCACAAGACCATATCAAGCTCAGTTCAATCTCTAGTTTTACTGTATTTAAACTAGCACCTTCCCAAGATTCCACCAAAAGCAGAGTTTGTATTGTACTGTGTAGATTAACATCAGAACAGTAGTACATTCCAGAATCAAAAGATCCCTCTCAGAAAAGATACTGTTTCACAATCTCACTTAACATGAGGTTCAAGGTTAAACTGATGGACTCCAGATTAAAAGTCTCTACTGGTCATAAGCACAGGAGTATCATGAGGAAAAAGGTGTTCAGTAACCAGAGTCAGGTATCCAATGCTAAATATTCTGGTTCTTCCTCCATACAACAGATTAATCTAAACCTTTGATTGGAAAGATGCAGTGCCTGAATGCTGAATTCCCCAAAAAGAGTTTAATATTACCCATGCATTATTTGTCAAGTTAGAGAATCAGAGAAGTTAAGACAGAAAAGACCTAGTGGAGTTTGACTTTGTGTCACACTTTACATTTACATAGCCCTCAGTTTTTAGTGTGTATCAGGCATCCTACCCTCAAAGGAAGGGTAACATACAATCAGGGCCATCAATAGGCGGTCCTAAGGTCTAGGGTAATCCATCTCCCCAGGCCCCAGGAGTGGGGATCCTCACAGACCTGACCCCTGCTCCAACCTATCCCACACCAGATTCCCAGTAATCACCTGCATATGACAAGCTGGGAGATTAATGGGAGTCTGGTACACAGTGGGAGCAGAACTCACCTCTTCCCCTCGCCCTGACCATGGCAGAAGTCAAAGGGGCTCAGCAACCTTCTCCACCACACCACACCCCCAGCCTGCTGCTGCTGCAGTGGGCGAGGGCAGCGCAGCAGGGCAGGGCAGACTATCAGGCTGCTCTGGCTCCCACTAAGATCGTGCCACTCCACATCAGGTCTGTCCATAGGACAGCTGAGGCAGCCACCACAGGGACCCTCCCCCATAAAGAATGGGGCCTGGGTGGCCGTCCCAAACCATCCAATGGATGGGACGCCTCTGCATGCAACTTTAGATGAGACATTTAATTACCATTGTTATCACTCAGTGAGTTTTAGTTATAGTTACCCTTACAGAAAGTTATCTGACATTTTTACATAAAGGCAAGTGATACTTGAAATACCTTGTGCAGAGAGTTGTGCAGCTTGAGAGATCAGGGAAGTAATATTGAAAGCAGATGGTCCAGCAGTGAGAATCTTATGGAGTATAGATTGCAGAGAGGCTTGTGTCACAGCTGCTGTAAGAACTAACCAACAAGTAAGTTTGAGCAACATTTTCTAATTTTCTGTTGGAACATATAGTCCGGTCAGATTTGTAAAGAAAAGCACAGAAAAGGCTAATATAGGTGCTTTAAGAGCACTCAAAAATCCAAGTTTAGACATTTGAAAAAATTGACTCATTTTCACTAACAGCAATATGGATTCTATACACTTGTTAATTGCCAATGACTGTTTAAACTTAAGATTAAAATCCAACAATCAAAAAGCCATTATTGTTTCTGACAGAACTGAATGAGGGCCTGTTGAGAGTTTTTCAAATCATTTCTGTTTTTAAACTCTGAAAAGAATCTGTCCACGATCTCATTTGTTAGAATGCAAAAAAAGTCTCATTTGTCTGGTGTCTGGAAATTTGCAAATGTTCCACAGCTCACTTCCTGTCTTTGGTCTACAGGACCAAAGTCGGAGAAAATTCTATTCCATAATAAAAAAACCTGTTAGCTCATGGAGATGTAAAAATCCATTAGAAATTTCAGCACACATGAACAGCGATGTAATAGCATATTAGCAGGTGATGATGAAGGTACACGAATGTAGTCCAGATATCCTCATGCCACACATCCAGGATCTACATAGCTATGCTGGCAAACCGCCCTCAGTTCCTTCTCTACCATTATATCCGATGAGACAAAACCCTGAAGTAGAAGGCAAGGACAGTGGGAACTGGAGCATCCATAGGGACACCTTGAAGAACTCCAGTTACTGAACAAGGTTAGTAATTTCTTCTTCACATACCATCCCATCCAGGTAAAACATCGGAAAACTTACCTTCTTCAAGCATTGGTAAATGAGTTGTGTGATGCAGGTGGAGATTCTTCAAGCAAGGATGGTCTGGGCTCTCAACTGTGCCATCAAAATTGATGCTTAGTTGAGGACGAAAAGTGAGTAATAGCAGCAGTCATTTACAGAACCAAATAACTAAGGAATTTGGTAAGGGGTGAGAAAGCAAATTCAATCTTTGGCTGGCACATAATTTTTTGCCTGCTGAGGCAGAGGTCTGTCAGCTGGTTTTACCAGATTTCAAAAGACCTTCATTGACTGGTAATGCAATTCAAGTAGACTGTAGCATATATGTCGTCAAAAGTTTATTTTGCAGCTCTTGAACCCTCTTTAGTGGTTTCTGGAGCAGCTCAGCAACATAATTTCATCAGCTCTGGAAGACAGTCAGTACATTACAGCTTCATCTGATGAAGAAATATTTGCTGGAGAATGGGGAAAAGGGTTACTTTGTCAGCTGCTGCCTTTTGCTGTAGCATGCTTATTCCTGAGGCTGTGGAAGAAGACATGCAACAGGACAATCTCTCTATGCTCTCCAGAGTAGAAGAAAGGAGCTCTAGGCTGTGTCTACACTAGCCCCAAACTTTGAAATGGCCACGCAAATGGCCATTTCGAAGTTTACTAATGAAGCGCTGAAATGCATATTCAGCGCTTCATTAGCATGCGGGAGGCCGCGGCGCTTCGAAATTGACACAGGTCGCCACCGCACAGCTCGTCCCAACAGGGCTCCTTTTCGAAAGGACCCCGCCGCCTACTTCAAAGTGCCCTTATTCCCATCTGCTCATGGGAATAAGGGAACTTCGAAGTAGGCAGGGTCCTTTCGAAAAGGAGCCCCGTCGGAGCAAGCCGCGTCAATTTTGAAGCGCCGCGGCCGCCTGCATGCTAATGAAGCACTGAATATGCATTTCAGCGCTTTATTAGTAAACTTCGAAATGGCCATTTGAATGGCCATTTCGAAGTTTGGGGCTAGTGTAGACGTAGCCCTTGAGAACTGCAAAGGGCCACAATATGACCATTGGGTGGGGGTGGGGTAAGAAGAACCCTACAGTTGACGAGACGGCATCCATTGGGGCCTAAGATTGCTACTCCCTGTGCACTTCTCTCTGAGACTAAGCGATGAAGATACATTCTCCATTACAGATCAGAGATGCCTGGACAGAGATATGGGAATATACAGGAATCCTCAACATATATCAGCAGTGGTTCAGACAGAAAAGCTGCAGGTCATTGTCTACCTTCTGTAGCAGGTAATGGAGAAGTAGACTGCACTGGGAAAAATACTGCTCAGTACCCATTAGCAGTGGTGACTCCAGTCTGCAGAAATAAAAACATCCCTGAAATGTCTGTATTCTTGCAGGATCTAATGTATCTGAGTTGATGCTGAATACGGCTCCACAACAGTCCAAGATGGTACAAATATCGACTGCTTTGCCAATACCAGTCTTGAAGATTGTGCCAGTATTTAGGGTACACATTGGAGGTGTGTTTCTAAACAGAAGATGCCAACACCTTCTGGCACGCTGGAGCAGAAGATGGGGATACTGGTTTAGGTACAGGGGTTGCAGTTACCAACCTTCTGGAATCAGAGTACTTGGTGTCGGCAGACAATACTGTTTCTGAGAAGCAGAGTGACTCAGGTTCTCTGCTGAGTATGACTGATGAGCACCAAGGCCTGCTTAGCACCACTGCTCTGGGTTAGGCTGCCCATCCATCCCATTTTCACCAGCACAGTCCTGTATTTTAGGTAGGCATCCCACCTTTCATTTTTAAAATAAAAAATAAAAACTACTTGTCCCATATATTTACTTCCCATGCTGAGCTGCCCTTTCCTCAAGTCACCGCAACGGTCGCTGCAAGTAAAAATCAATAAGGAGCTGCCCTGAGAGCACATGGAGCATGCACTGACTGGCCACTACAAGCAGCAGCAGGAGAGGGAGCCACGAGCCCTCCCATAGAGATAAGACAGGGTGCATTAGGGGATAAGGTAATGTGTTTTGTCTCCCCTCTTAAAATTCTAAGGGGGACCTGGTGCCCTAGCAGTGCTGGGCAGCCTCTCTGTAGGGCAGCTGCCTCTGCAGCTGGGAAGACCACTGCTGGGAGGCAGCACAATCCCTGTCACAGGACAGCCTCCTGTGCAGCTGCTTCCTCCTCCCCATCTCCCATGGGGCAGCCATCTCCAGAGTGAGGAACCCCCGGAGCCAGGGAGCTCTCCCAAGGGGCAGCAGCCCCATTCCTGGTGCCTGGAGGCACTGGGCAGCCAGGAGCCACAGTTGCCTTCCACAGCCAGGAAGCGCCCTCCCTCTCCTCCATTCTGCCTCCTCCCGGCAGGGCAGCAGCCCCCACAGGGCAGCCACTGCTAGGGCCAGGGAGCATCCCTGCAGCATTCCTGGAGCCTGGCAGTGTGGGGCAGCTGACAAACATCCCCTTTCCGCAGGGCAACTACCCCTTCAACCAGGAAGCTCACCTGTGGAGCAGCAGCCCCGTTCTGGGGAGCTGCACTTGGTTGGCAGCTCCAGCCAAGGAGCCACAAGCACCCCTCCCCGCCCACACCCTGGTGTCGTATATTTGGCATAAGGAAATATGGTCACATTACTCTTAGGAGAGCATGAGTTCTTTGATGAACTCCCAGTGCTGCTTGAGGTTCTAAAATATTCCTACTATAGATCTGCAAGATCCTGGGATGACACAGATTTTCTAAGAAAGCTCTATGGTGGGAGACATTTTTTTCTTGTAGCCTTGTCAGTACATTTGACCTAATCCCACAAAGATCCCTGTGATCAAAATACAGAGGTTGTACCAAATGTAAAGTCTAAAAAAGGTATACAGAAGGTTGTCTAGCTACAGTCCAAAGCTGCACTCAGAGCTAGCTCAGAGGTGATTTTTGAAGAAATTTAAATTTCTCTTTCTGGATTTCCTTGTAAAAGCAGTAGATCTTACATATGGATTGTATAAGGGTGTCCCCCAAACAGCACAGGCACTGAAGAATGACTGTTGCTAATCAGGATGAACTTAGAGCACGAAATGTTGCACTAGAAGGCAGAAAACATGGCATAATATACAATGATAATCCTTTAAGAAACCCTCTCAAAAAAAGAAAAAAAAAAAAAAAAAAAAAAAAGGCGAAGGAAAGAAACAGGGTATTCAGTGGAAAAACTCCAACAGTGGAAAAGGGATCAATCCAACTAACAGTGATGACTAACTAACTGGACTACATTGAACAAATTACACTAAGTGACATTAAAGGTGAATGTTAAGAATAACAGCGAGCACATGAACGGCTCGATCTTAGGCTACCGAGAAGAAACTAAGAGCGGTTACCCGACACAGATCAACACAAGTTCATCAAGAGGCACAAAGACGTCCGGAGAACACGGGCAACCAGAATAATATTTGATACAGCAATTCTCCAATCAAAGGAACATGGGGCACATGTGCACCTGAGATGGAACATACACAGGGAGATCACCAGAATTAAATCTTTAGCATAGCAAGGTTACGCAGCCTATCCTTTCTGTACTGGCAGACAGATGTGTGTCCCAGACAGAACAAAAAACAACAGTACTCCCAATTCCAATGAGACTACTTGTGCACATAAATTATCTTGCTATTTAAGCATTTATATATTATATTTTATTATAGTAACTAATATGGCAAGTTAAAAAGTTAAATTATAACCCTAAAAAGCACAACTAAGTTAGCCAGGTATTCATTTGCCTGTGATGCACAGTTTTACTCCCCTTATTTTCAACAAGACCCCACCTACTATGGTTTTATATTATTATACACTGGAATTACAGAAATAAAAGTTATAAAGTAATATTATATTAAATTTTTGTAGAACTCTTACCTTCATTTATTTTGGATATATCTACACTAGAGTTATTAAGCTGCAAGGTGGCTTGAAGAGCAGGCAGCAGCTGTCGAAGAAGATTTGGGTCTTGAAGTAATGGAGGAATTGGTGATTGCGGGACAGGTGAAACAGGGACGGTAGAAGTAGCAGGTGCAGAAGTTGGATTCAGTCCAGAAGCCGATGTGGAAGGTGTTGTACAAGAATGGGACACAGACTTGTCCACAGATGCAGACTCTGAACAGAAGACAAAGATTAATTTAGTTTTTCCTTCCCAATTAAGTGTTTTGCCACAAATCCATACAAGTACACTACTGACATAAAATATGAAGGATTAGCTTCTTGTTGGCCCACACAAAGGACTGGGAAACTGAAAGACATACTGACATAGTTACTGGAATTCATTTTTATGGTAGTTTAATATTAAAAAGGAATGTAAATCTTATTTTCGGCCCCTAAAATGTTTTAGGTGTAATACACTAAAATATCTTACCATGAATTCCATTATTATAACAGCTTCCAACTTCTTATTTGTTGCCAGTGACATCACCAAGACACACTGAGCATACTTTTTCCAAGACAAGATTTTTTTCAACCTTTATTGTTATTAAATTTCATTTCTTGCTAAATTTTAATTCCACTGTACATTTACTCCAGTTTATTGCATTTCTGCCTTTGATTAGTGGACATTATCTTTCAGAAATAAACACTTCTAAGAACATGATGAACTTGGCAAAAAGATGGGATGACGTGTCAAATTTGGGTTACACACCAAGACCACCACTACAGATCAGAATTCAAGCAGGAAAACAACAAAAATAGAAGCTGCAATAGGATTAACAACAAGAGTACAAGAGTTCATACAGTGTGATTCCGTGTCTCTGACATTGAATAGACATGTCCAAAAAAAGGGGGGTGGAGGGGTGGGGCTGGAATCCTCACAGTAGGCAGCTACAGAATAACATGTTAATAGAGAAAGTTTCTTCCTCTGTCTCTGTTTGCAATTTCGTTTATGTCCTCAAGCATCATAAGAATTTGCATCCTTTGTAATGTTTAATTTAATATAACCCAAGTGTCAATTATTTTCATCCATAAAGATGAGTACTCCTTTTCGGAATCCTATTAAGCTCTTGAACTCAAATTACAGTCTGGTGATAAAATATGCATGATAAAAAGCCTTACTTCAATCAATCTTGCTTTCATGTTACATCAATACACCATAATTTTTTTTATTTGAGTAAAAGTGAAGCTGAGTACTCTTGTTTATTATTGCTATAGCATGAATTATTTTCTATATCTTTATAAAATGTATGTTTAGGAAAAGAGCAGCTCAATTTAGTCAGTCAAACTTAGCGTAGATTCTTCTTAAATTCAAGTGTGACAAAAAGTCTCACTAGGGAAAGAACTATTTTAATTTTTAAGGACAATTCTGCATAGCAAAATTTAGTCAATGGAAACGTCGACACCTTTAAATCTAACTATAATAAAACTAGTGAGTTAAAACAGGACAGTTACATATTCTGCATTACTGAACTCTTGAAACATGGTAATTTTTGGAGGCCTACAGATGACTGAATGTATTGTTTTTGCAGGTTTTTGGTAATCCGTGAAGTCCAGATAACTTTTTGGTCTAACTGAAACAGAATTTGAGAAATTACAGTAAGTAGAGTGGATTTATGTCTTCATGTGACTCAGTGGAAAGAGTTTTTGTTTACAAGGAACTTAAGAACTCAATGTGCTCCTTTAGTCACCTGGTACAATTCTGCACAACAATGCAGGAACAACCAGCTTTGATTCCACACCTGCAGACATTCTGAATTCAGTAAGCCTCAAATTCTGGGCAGCAAAGACTGACTTTACTCAACTGATTAATGAGCAGTGTTAAAGAGCATGGGTGTGGGTGAAGCTGCTGCTTGGGAAGGAAAGCTGCCCAGCATGTCACCCGGCCCATACTCTACCCCTGTTCTGCTGAGTGCCACTCCCTCACTAATGTATCCCTCTTCTCATCTATTCCAGCCAAAGCCCTGAACCCTAATGTAGCAAGTGACATTTGGAAAAAAAATATGCTTCTAAAATTTCTTTCTAAAAAAGATGAAACTTGTTTTCCACTGGATGTCAAATTGTGAAGGCTGGCAATGCAGAAGGTACCTAATTAAAAACATTAAAATTGGGAATAAAAAAGAGTCAGCCATCGGTTTTTGATATATTCTGGAGTTTTTCAGGGATTTATTTACAAAAACTTTGTAGTAGGAGCAAGTCAATTGTCCTGTGGAACATAACATTACATATTATGGTATACAAGTTCCAGTTTTTCTCTGTTTTACATTTTCTTCATCAGTATGTCTAATATTTTAAACATATTCTCTAAAGCCTTCAAAAAGTAAACATTCCAAATTATCACATAATTAAACCCACAAAGACATTATTTTAAATTAATCAGTCAAAGTGGTTTAGTGTGTTCATTCCAAAGTTCACTGCCTTCAGAAAAAGGGAACACTAATTCATTTTCTGTCATTTTCATAATAAGGCATGTTTATGAAATTTCTCTCTGTTTATGATAAAATTTGTTTTTAAAGATTTTAGGCAAAACAAAGGATTTTATATCTTCATAAGGCACCAACTTCAATGGAGGGTTCTCTTAAGTTCACCAAACAGTCAGAAGTAAAAGGGAAAAAATGTAACTTGTTCTTCAAGATGTCTCATGTCTATCTGGGCTAGGTGTGTGTGCGTGGGCATGTGTGCATGGCTGTCAGAAAGTTCTATCTAGCAACTGGGTTGTCTGGGAAGCCCCTCGGAGTGGCAGCTATTAAGCCTATATATGACCAAGCTGACCCCTCACTCCCTCAGTTCCTTCTTCCCATACACTCCAACAGTGGGGCAAAAGGTTGGGTTTTGAAAAAAGAGCAACGCAACTCCAAGAACAACAGTTAACAACAGTAACCATTTTTTCTTCTTCGAGTGCTTGCTCATCTCTCTTCAAGTTAGGTGATTCCCAAGCTAAACCCAGGAAGAAAAGTCAATGTGCAGCTGACTCCAGGAGAACCACCCCCAAAGCCTGCATCTCATCTAGATTACTGCCTGAGCTCATGTAAAGTGCACTGTCACAGTGGGAAGACTTTTGCGAGGCTATAACACACCAATATACAGAACAAGATCCAGAAAAAAAATGCACAGTGATGAAACCAGGAGTCCCTTCATGTGCTCAGTGATGGTCATGAAAAGCTTGGTCCAATCAATACAGAAGGAAAGCGCCTGTCTCACACTGAGGGAGTGCAGCTGCTACTCCTGCTAAGAGCTATGAAGCTTAGGCAGGAAAATGTCCTAACATGGAACAGGTTAGACCACTTTCAACAAGAAGCTGGATGAGGGTGTAGTTGGACCTTGCTCTTACGGAACACTGTGTACGGGGGCTCAGACATGTGGGCCTGGAGCTCAGACACTCTTCTGGCAGAGGTCATAGTCACCAGGAAGGCCACTTTCCAAGAGAGAAAGAGGAGACAAACAAGTGGTGAATGGTTCAAGGGCAGGGCACATAAGCACCCAGAGGACCAGGTTAAAATCCCAGGGGGGACAAACCAGAAAGACAGTGAGCGAAGTTTGTCAAAGCCTTTGAGCCAGTACCCCACCTTCGAGGGCGCAAAAACACATCACCCACCCTCCCCAGGATGGAAGGCCCATATGGCTACCAGGTGAACCTTTATACATGAAAAAGCAAGGCCTTACTGATTCAGGGAAATATGGTAGTCCAGCATCCATGGGACAAATATAGACATAGGTACAAGATTATGCTGAGTGCACTAGCAGGAGAAGCACGTCCATTGGGCCAGGTAGGTCTGTTGCATAGATGGCTTGTGGTCACGTGGAGATTTGTTGCGGCAGCTGATGTGCTGACTCCATGAGGAGCTGCTGGAGCCAAAAGTCACGCCCCTTACGGGTCCGGGGCTTGAAACCCCTGCAGATACAGGGCTTGCTTATTTGATGGGCTTCACCCAAACAACAAAGGCAGGAGTCCTGAGGATTGCTCACTGGCATTCACTTCAAGCAGTAATAGCACTGCTTAAAGCCCTGGACCTTTTTCATTCCGTTAACCCACTAAAGGGAAAAACTGCAAGAGGAGCAAAACCTTCCCTACCTGATGAATAGTGAAGACTGATGCAAAAAGAGAAGTTACTCATCGTAGTAACGGTGGTTCTTCGAGATGTGTCCCCGTGGGTGCTCCACAATAGGTGCCGGGCTCGCCCGGCACTGCAGATCGGAATTCTTCCAGCAGTTTCTCCTGGATTATGCATGCGCCAGCGTGCGCACCTCCCTTGCGCGTCCCCGGCCATGTGCGCGATCCGGTCCCCGCCAGTTCCTTGACCAACCGCCTCAGATGCTCCTGAAACACACTAAACAGAGATCTGAAGCGGGGAGGATGGGCGGGTGGTGGAGCACCCACAGGGACACATCTCGAAGAACCACCGTTACTACGGTGAGTAACTTCTCTTTCTTCTACGAGTGTCCCCGTGGGTGCTCCACAATAGGTGACTACCCAGCAGTAACCCAAGTAAGGAGGTGGGTAATCGGTTTATGTGCAGCTTGTCCCCGAAAGGACTGCTGTCGACAGACAGGTGTCCTCTTGGTATACCCGATGTAGTGCATAATGTTTGGCGAAGGTGTCATAGGATGACCAGGTCGCCGCTCTACAGATGTCCTTTAACGCAATGCCCTTAAAGAAGGCTGTTGACGCCGCCACCGCCCTGGTGGAGTGAGCCCTAGGCGGAGCCAGCAAAGGAGTCTTTCGAAGTTCGTAGCACATTTTTATACAGGACACAATGTGTTTTGAGATTCTCTGTGAAGAGAGACCCTCTCCTTTTGACCTGGGAGCGAGAGAGACTAGAAGTCTGTCCGTTTTCTGGAAGGACTTAGTTCTGTCTATGTAGAAGGCCAACGCCCTCCTCACGTCCAGAAGATGTAGGCGTGCCTCCTTGCTGGAGCTGTGAGGCTTCGGGTAAAACGAGGGTAAAACTATTGGTTCGTTAAGGTGGAACTCTGAAGAAACTTTCGGAACAAAGGCTGGGTGCAGCCATAAAGTTACCGACTCCTTTGAGGATACTGTGCAGGGCGGCGTTGCCATAACTGCTGCGAGCTCACTCACCCTGCGAGCTGACGTAATTGCAAGGAGGAAGGTTGTTTTTATCGTAAGGAGACGTAGGGGAACTGTGGCTAAGGGTTCAAACGGTGGGCCCGTTAGCACGCTGAGCACCAGGTCCAAGTTCCACGATGGTGGAAGCGGTTTCCGAGGGGGGTACAGGTTTACCAGGGCCTTCAGGAACCTGGTAACAATAGGATGGGCAAATACCGTGGGCCCCTCCTCTGCATGCCGAAAAGCAGATATAGCGGCGAGGTGGACTTTTAGCGAGGATAGGGAAAGCCCACCCCTACTGAGGTCCAATAAGTATTCTAGTATTACAGGTATAGGAATGTCAATGGGACCTAACTGCTTGGCAGAACACCATGCAGTGAATCGAGTCCATTTCTGCTTGTAGGTCTTCCGGGTGGAGGTCCTTCGGCTACTCTCCAGGACTTGTTGTACTCCCTCCGTACATGTGCTTTCTAGGGAGCTGAGCCATGGATTAGCCATGCTTGTAGGCGCAGACCTTGAGGGTGTGGGTGCACTATGGACCCTTGGGCCTGCATGAGTAGGTCCGGCGCCACCGGAAAGGGGAGCAGTGGGCGGTCCGACATGCACAGAAGCAAGGGGAACCATTGCTGTCGATCCCACGTTGGGACGACTAGAATCATGCGGGCTCTCTCCCTTCTGGCTTTATGCAAGACCTTGTGGATGAGCACTGTGGGGGGAAACGCGTAAAGTAGGGGGCCCTTCCATGAAATCGCAAATGCATCCCCCAGGAACCCCCGCCCCAATCCTGCCCTGGAGCAGTACTGGGGGCACTTCTTGTTGTGCTGAGTGGCAAACAGGTTGATCTGGGGAAACCCCCATGTGTGAAAGATCGGTCGTAGCACATCGGAGTGGATCTGCCATTCGTGCATGAGTGCGAAGCGCCTGCTCAGCTGGTCTGCTTTCACGTTGTGAGCGCCCGGCAAATACGAGGCTTTCAACGTTATATTGTTGGCGATGCACCAGTTCCACAGCCGGACTGCTTCCGCACATAGGATACGGGATCGGGCTCCCCCTTGTCGATTTATATAAAACATAGTGGAGGTATTGTCTGTATTGATCCCAACTACTTTGCCCTGTATGTGGTCTTGAAAATGTTTGCAGGCGTTGAACACTGCTCTGAGCTCCAGTAGATTTACGTGCATTGACTGTTCTGCAGGGGACCATAGTCCCTGCGTCACCTTGTCGTCGATGTGTGCTCCCCATCCTATATGGGAAGCGTCGATAGTAAGAAAAATAGAGATTTGTGGTTGGTGAAAGGGTATGCCTGTTAGCAGGTTCCTGGGGTTTACCCACCACTGCAGGGATCTGCGCACCTCTGTCGTGGGCGATACCACCCTGCGGACAGTGTGGGATGCCGGTTTGTAGACGTTCGCCAGCCAATGTTGTAGGCTGCACATGTGCAATCTGGCATTTTGCACCACAAACGGCACCGCCACCATGTGGCCCAGCAGCTGCAAGCACGTTAAGACCGGCACCGTGGGGCTGTATGTAATGACTTGCACCAGCGAACTGATGGCGCGAAAGCAGGCATAGAGAAGTTACTCACCGTAGTAACGGTGGTTCTTCGAGATGTGTCCCCGTGGGTGCTCCACCATAGGTGACGGCTTGGCCGGCGCCGCAGATCGGATCTTCCAAGCAGTTTCTGCCGGACCGCGCATGCGCCGGTACGCGCCGCTCCCTGGCGCGCTCCTGGCCATGTGCGCGATCCGGTCCCCGCCAGTTCCTCGACCAACCGCCTCGGTTGCCCCTGCAAAACACTAACAGAGATCCGAAGCGGGGAGGATGGGCGGGAAGTGGAGCACCCACGGGGACACATCTCGAAGAACCACCGTTACTACGGTGAGTAACTTCTCTTTCTTCTTCGAGTGTCCCCGTGGGTGCTCCACCATAGGTGACTACCCAGCAGTAACCCAGATAGGTGGTGGGTAATCGGATTATGTGCAGCTGGTCCCCGAGAGGACCGCTGCAGAGAGACGGGTATCCTCTTGGAATACCCTGTGAAGGGCGTAATGTTTGGCGAACGTGTCGTAGGATGACCAGGTCGCCGCTCTGCAAATGTCTTTCAATGCAACGCCCTTGAAAAAGGCTGTTGATGCTGCCACCGCCCTGGTGGAATGAGCCCTGGGAGTGGCCGACAAAGGAGTCTTTCTGAGTTCGTAGCACATTTTTATGCAGGATACAATGTGCTTTGAGATTCTCTGCGATGAGAGACCTTCTCCTTTAGATTTGGGAGCGAGGGAGACCAGGAGTCTATCCGATTTTCGGAAGGACTTGGTCCTGTCTACGTAGAAGGCTAGCGCCCTCCTCACATCCAGGAGGTGTAGGCGCGCCTCTTCGCTGGAGTTATGAGGCTTTGGATAGAACGAGGGTAGAACAATAGGTTCATTGATGTGAAACTCGGAAGAAACTTTGGGAACAAAGGCTGGATGCAGCCGTATGGTTACCGCCTCCTTGGAAAAGACAGTGCAGGGTGGCGTTGCCATGACTGCCGCAAGCTCGCTCACCCGACGGGCTGACGTAATTGCAAGAAGAAAGGTCGTCTTTACTGTAAGAAGGCGAAGGGGAACCGTGGCCAAGGGCTCGAACGGTGGTCCCATGAGTGTGGTAAGCACCAGGTCCAAGCTCCACGAAGGTGGAATCGGTTTCCGAGGGGGGTATAGGTTTACCAACCCTTTGAGGAACCTGGTAACCATAGGGTGGGCGAACACCGTGTGCCCTCCCTCCTCATGTCTGAACGCCGAGATGGCGGCCAGGTGGACCTTTAACGAGGATAGCGAGAGTCCTGCTCTCTTGAGGTCCAGTAAATACTCTAGAATTGTAGGTATAGGCACCGAAAGGGGGGCCAGCTGCTTGGTAGAACACCAAGCCATGAAGCGAGTCCATTTTTGCTTGTAGGTTTTCCTAGTGGAAGTCCTCCTGCTACTTTCTAGGACTTGCTGTACTTCCACTGTGCATGTGCTCTCTAGGGAGCTGAGCCATGGATTAGCCACGCTTGCAGTCGCAGGCTTTGGGGGTGCGGATGCACTATGGACCCCTGGGCTTGCGTGAGCAGGTCCGGCGCCACCGGAAGAGGCATCGGTGGGCGGTCCGACAGGCGCAGGAGTAGGGGGAACCATGGTTGGCGATCCCATGTTGGGACTATCAGGATCATCCGAGCCTTGTCTCTCCTGGCTTTTTGCAGAACCTTGTGGATCAGCACTGCGGGGGGAAACGCGTAAAGCAGGGGGCCTCCCCACGGGATCGCGAACGCGTCCCCCAGGGACCCCCGGCCCAGCCCTGCTCTGGAGGAGAATCGTGGGCACTGTTTGTTGTGCTGAGTGGCAAACAGATCTATTTGGGGAAACCCCCATGCGTGGAAAATAGGCCGTAGTAGATCGGGACGGATCTGCCACTCGTGGGTGAGCGCAAAACGTCTGCTCAACTGGTCTGCCTTCACGTTGTGCGTGCCCGGCAAGTAGGAGGCTCTCAGGATTATATCGTGGGCGATGCACCAGTTCCATAGGCGGATTGCTTCCGCGCATAAGGTACGGGATCGAGCTCCTCCTTGCCTGTTTATGTAAAACATGGTGGAGGTATTGTCTGTACTGATCCCGACGACTTTGCCTCGTATACGGTCTCGAAAGTGTTTGCAGGCGTTGAACACTGCTCTGAGCTCTAAAACATTGATATGCAGAGACTGTTCCGTGGGTGACCACAGTCCTTGAGCCACCTCTTCGCCCATGTGCGCTCCCCACCCTATGAGGGAGGCATCCGTAGTGAGGAAAACCGATATTTGCGGCTGATGGAAGGGTACCCCTGTTAGCAAGTTCCCGGGGTTTACCCACCATTGCAGGGATTCGCGCACCCCAGGTGGGGGCGACACCACCCTGTGAACGGTGTGTACTGCCGGCTTGTATACACTTGCCAGCCAATGTTGCATGCCGCGCATGTGCAACCTGGCGTTCTGTACCACAAACGTAGCCGCTGCCATGTGGCCCAGCAGCTGCAAGCACGTCAAGACCGGCACCGTAGGGCTGAAGGTGATGACCTGCACGAGGGAACCGATGGCTCGAAGCGAGCCTCTGGAAGGTATACTCTCGCCGAGACTGAGTTTATGCGAGCCCCTATGAACTCTATGTCCTGTGAGGGGTCTATCTTTGATTTTGCCATATTGATAACCAGGCCAAGTGCGGAGAACGTGTTTGCTGTGACGCGTATCATGCGGAGAACCTCCCTTTTCGAGGTCCCTTTGAGCAGGCAGTCGTCCAGATACGGGAAAATAAACACCCCCTGTCTGTGCAGGTAGGCTGACACCACTGCCAAGGTCTTGGTGAAGACTCTGGGGGCCGAGGAAAGGCCAAACGGCAGGACCTTGTATTGGAAGTGTTCGTTGCCCACCATGAACCGGAGAAAACGTCGGTGAGCCGGATGAATGGTTATGTGGAAGTACGCGTCTTGTAGATCGAGGGCTGCGAACCAGTCTCCATCGTCCAGTGCTGTAAGGATGGAGGCAATAGTGATCATCCGAAAACGTTGCTTGCGCAGATACCTGTTGAGGCCACGAAGGTCTAAGATGGGCCTCCAGCCTCCTGTTTTTTTCTCCGTCAGGAAATACCGAGAGTAGAACCCTTTCCCTTGCAGTTGCTCCGGCACCTTTTCCACCGCCCCTATGAACTCTAGGTGGGCCACCTCCTGCCTGAGCCTGGCTACATGGGAGGCCTCCTGGGGGTGGGGCTTGGGCGGGGGTCGCGGCGGCGGGAGCGACTGGAAGGGGATGGCGTACCCCGTGGCTATGATCTCCAGCACCCATTTGTCTGTGGTGATCCTTTGCCACTGGTCGTAGAATGGTCGGAGGCGATGGTGAAAAAGTCGTTTCGGATGATCTTGTGCAATGGTGGTGATGGCGCAGCCCTGGATTTGTATGTCAAACTTGTGGCCTTTGGCCCCGCCCCGAGGACGTACGGCCCTGTTGTGAGCGTCGCCTGGGGGTTCTGTACTGCTGGTGCTGCTGATGCCGCCCTTGCTCGTAACCCCTGTGATACTGGGGGCGCTGTTGCTGGTATTGGTACCGCCTTTGCTGTGGGTAGTACCTTTTCTTTGAGTATGGAGGGGTGTAAATCCCCAGGGTCCTGAGTGTGGCTCTTGAGTCTTTACTGGAATGAAGGACCGAGTCAGTTGATTCAGCAAACAGCTTCTGCAAGTCGAAGGGAAGGTCGATTATCTTCGCCTGCAGATCTCTCGGTATGCCCGAGGTCTGGAGCCAGGACTCCCGTCGCATCACCACTGCAGTTGCTGTGGAACGTGCTGCCGTGTCCGCAACGTCCAAAGCAATCTGAACTTCCATCCTCGCAGCCGCGTAGCCCTCTTGCACTATGGCCTTGAGGACCGGCTTTTTGTCCTCTGGAAGCGAGTCCATGAGGGAAGTTAATCTGGCATAGTTGTCGAAATTATGGTTCGCCAAGTGCGCTGCATAATTTGCCATTCGCAAGGTTAAAGTGGAGGAGGAGTAGACCTTTCTGCCGAACAGCTCTAGCTTCTTGGCATCTCTGTCCATTCCCCCTGTTTTAAATTGAGATGTTTTTAATCTTTGCTGCGAGGACTCCACCACCAAGGAGTTTGGCTGGGGGTGGCTAAACAAGAACTCCATGCCCTTCGCCGGCACGAAGTATTTCTTATCCGCTCTCTTTTGGACAGGCGGAATAGTTGCCGGGGTCTGCCATATGGTAGTGGCGGACTCCAAGATCGCTTCATCAAGCGGGATTGCTACTCTGGAGGAGGCCGGGGAGCTCAAATTTTTAAGGAGCTTATGATGTTTCTCTTGCACTTGTGCTGTCTGGATGCCTTGCGTGAAAGCTACCCTCTTAAACAGCTCCTGAAACTGTTTGAGATCGTCCTTGGGATGGACGTCCCCTAAAGCCGTGGCCTCATCCGGGGAGGAAAACGAGGAACCGCTGGGGTACATTTCTTTGGACCCTTCCGGTTCTTGATGGTGATGGTGCGCCCTCTCGCTGGAGGTTTGCGAGGGAAAATCTCGTGGGTCCACGGCCAGCCCCCCCTGGGATGCTTGAGTCTCCGTCCCCGATCGCGATTGCCCTCGGGGGTACGAGGTAATATGTGGGGATCTCCCCCTGGTAGATTGCCGATGGTGTCCATGCCCCGCGTGGAAGGGACGACCATGGTAGTATAGGCACTGTTCCTGGGAAGGTGACCTTGACCATTCCCTTTGCACGTACCCTGTGTGTCTGGGAGAGGGGGATTGTCGAGACACTGGAGAGAGCGATTTTGCATAATAGTCCAGCGATTCAAATCCCAGGAAGGGCGAGGGGGGTGCCAGCCATGGGGAGGCTGATTGCAGGAAAGGAGAAGGGGGCTCCGGGTAGGCTAGGGGGGGCCCCTGCCTTCTGGTTGGAGTCTGCAACATGAGCGGAGGGCTGTGAGAGAAGAGCTCCACAGCCCTGTCTGGAGAGGGGCTGCAATGCCTCCTCTTATGTGCAGCCTTCCCCCTCCCTTGAGGAGGTAACTCCGCCCCCTGATGGGCGGGGGATCCCGGCCCCGTCGGCACCGTGCTAGGCACGCTCGAGGGCGGTGCCACACGTGCGGGGTCCTTGTGCGCCTGCAGGCTACGTGCCTGCGCGCCCTGCACCGCCGGTTCCCCGGGGATCGGTGCCGCTGTCTGCGGTGCCGCTGGTACCGGCGCTTGCTTAGCCGCCGCCCTGCCTGCGGTGCGGGGCGGCTGGCTGATGATCGGAGGCTGAGCCGCTTCCACGTGGCTCTCCGTGCCGCCGCCGATCAGCTGTTGCTGCGGCTGGGGGCTGCTCGCTCCTCCCGTCCCGCTCACTGTTACTGCCGGCAGGGATCGGGTTGGAGAAACTTTCCTCCGTTTTTGCGCAGATGGAGTGAGGGAGGCAGCTTTCCTTCTAAGGGCCCCGGAGGGTCCCTCCTGCTGCGGCCGCTCCGGCACGTCTGGCTGGAGGGCCTTGTCAAGAAGCAGCAGTTTAATTCTCATCTCCCTGTCTCTCCGTGCTCTGGTCGTTAACTTTGCACAGAAGGCGCATTTTTGTGCCACATGGGACTCCCCCAGGCACCTTATGCATAGACTGTGCCCATCGGACACTGGCATCGCCTCTCGGCAGGACTCACATTTTTTAAAGCCTGAGGCGGACATTGTTGGTGAGTCTTTGAGTTTGCTTGTGGGTACTTAGCACTTCTTTGTGCTGTTTCCCCGTCCGATGGCCTGCCTCCGCAGGAGGGCTGATGGCCCTAGCTCCCGGCCTCCGGCGCTGGTTACTGGGACTGGCTTGAGCTGTCCCTCCTTAGCTTGTTTGTTGTTTGTTTTTTTTTTTTTTTTTTTTTGCAAAATAACAACCGGTTACTTATGGTATCCTAAGAACTGAAAAACTTTAAAGAGAAAAACAAATAAAGTCGTTGAATACGCTATGTGGCTTTAGCCTAGTCGGATTCCGTCTGCAGCCGACGGCGGTTGAGAGGAACTGGCGGGGACCGGATCGCGCACATGGCCAGGAGCGCGCCAGGGAGCGGCGCGTACCGGCGCATGCGCGGTCCGGCAGAAACTGCTTGGAAGATCCGATCTGCGGCGCCGGCCAAGCCGTCACCTATGGTGGAGCACCCACGGGGACACTCGAAGAAGAACAGGTAGATACACCCTTGCTGTAATAGAGTTTATACGTGCCCCTATAAACTCTATGTCTTGTGTGGGGTCGGTCTTTGACTTCGCGAGGTTGATGACTAGGCCCAGCGAAGAAAACGTGTCTGCTGTTACGCGTTATCATGCGTAGGACCTCTGCCTTCGAGGCCCCTTTCAATAGGCAGTTGTCCAGGTATGGGAATATAAATACCCCGTCTGTGCAGGTAGGCTGACACCACTGCCAGGGTTTTGGTAAAGACTATGGGGGCCGAGGAGAAGCCGAACGGGAGAACCTTGTACTGGAAATGCTCCTTGCCGACCATAAAATGGAGGAAGTGCCTGTGTGCCGGGTGGATCGTTATATGAAAGTAAGCATCTTGTAAGTTGAGGGCTGCAAACCAATCTCCATCGTCCAGTGCCGTGAGTATGGAGGCGACTGTGATAATCCGAAAACGTTGTTTGTGCAAGTACCAGTTGAGGCCCCGAAGATCGAAGACGGGCCTCCAGCATCCTGTTTTCTTCTCTGTGAGGAAGTAGCGTGAATAAAAGCCTTTCCCCTGGAATTGCTCCAGCACTCGTTCCACCGCCCCTATGAACATAAGGTGGTCCACCTCCTGTTTGAGTCTCGCCTCGTGGGAAGCGTCCCTGTGGTGGGGCCTGGGAGGAGGTTTCGGCGGTGGGAGCGACTGGAAGGGGATCGCGTAACCCGTGGCTATGATCTCCAGTACCCATCTGTCTGCGGTGATCTTTTGCCATTGGGAGTGAAACGGTCAGAGGTGATGATGGAACATGAGCTGGGAATGGCATTGCACGATGGTAGTGATAGTGCAGCCCTCGACATACCCGTCAAACTTGTTGCCTTTGGGCCTGCCCCGAGGATGCGAGGCTTTGTTGAGAACGTTGCCTGGGAGTTCTGTACTGTTGCTGCTGTTGATGTTGCCCTTGGTCGTAGCCCCATTGGTACTGAGCACGCTGTGGTTGGTACGGGTATCGTCTTTGCTGAGGGTAATACTTTTTCTTCCTATATGGAGGGGTATAAATACCCAGAGTTCTAAGTGTAGCTCTGGAGTCCTTACTGGAGTGGAGGACCAAGTTGGTTGAGTCTGCAAACAACTTCTGCGTGTCAAAGGGAAGATCCACAATCTTCGCCTGCAGATCCCTCGGGATACCCTATGTCTGGAGCCAGGATTCTCTACGTATGACCACTGCTGTAGCCGTTGAGCGTGCCGCCGTGTCCGCCACGTCCAGGGCGATCTGGACTTCCATCCTCAAAGCTGCGTAGCCCTCTTGCACAATTGTCTTTAGCACCGGCTTCTTATCTTCTGGAAGCGAATCCATGAGAGAAGTAAGCCTGGAGTAATCATCAAAATTATGGTTCACTAGATGTGCTGCATAGTTTGCCATTCTCAACAGCAGGGTGGAGGAGGAATATACCTTCCTGCCAAACAGCTCTAGCTTCTTGGCATCTTTGTCTGAACCCCCCCGATTTGTACTGAGAAGTCTTTGATCTCTGCTGAGAACATTCTACCACCAATGAGTTTGGTTGTGGGTGACTTAAAAGGAACTCCCTTCCCTTCGCCGGGACGAAGTACTTCTTATCCGCTCTCTTGTTCATAGGCGGAGTGGAGGCCGGGGTCTGCCATATGGTAGTGGCTGACTCCATAATGCCTTTGTCGAGCGGGATAGCGATTTTGGATGAAGCCAGGGGTCTCAAATTTTTCAGGAGTTTGTGATGTTTCTCCTGCACCTCTGCCGTTTGGATGCCTTGCGTGAAAGCCACCCTTTTAAACAGCTCCTGAAACTGTTTGAGGTTGTCTGGGGGAGCAAGGTCCCCGGGGGCCGTGGCCTCGTCAAGGGAGGACGAGGAGGAACCACTAGGGTAAACCTCCCTCGAACTCTCAGGTTCCTGTAGCCGATGGTACACCCGCTCGCTGGAGGATTGCGAAGGAAAGTCTCGGGGTTCTAAAATTAACTCTCCTTGATATAGCTGTGTTTCCGTCCCCAGCCGGGAGTGTCCATGGGGGTATTGGACGGCCAGGGGGGACCTGCCCCTAGGTGTAGGCTTGGGGTGTCTGTGTCCAGCATGATAAGAATGACCGGGGCAGCACGGGCACGGGTCTGGGGATGGAGACCTGGACCACTCTCGGGGTGCATACCCCCGATGTCTGGGAGAGCGAGATCTCCGCGACGATACAGATAACTGTGAAGCTGGTTTGTGATAGTACTCCAAGGGATCCAATCCCAGAAAGGGCGAAGGTGGCCCAAGCCATGGTGACGTAGGTTGGAGGAACTGAGAAGGAGGCTCTGGATAGGTCGGTGGAGACCCAGATCTTCTGGGTGGCGTGTGCAGCATAAGGGGAGGGCTTGTTGATAGCAGCATTGCAGCCCTGTCTGGAAAAGGGCTGAGGTGCCGGGTTTTTGCTCTTGCCTTTCCCCTCCCCTGCGGGGCTGGCACCGCCCCCTCCCGTGCCGGGGATCTCGGCCCCGCTGTCGGCGCCGCACTCGGCCCGCTCAGCTGCGGTGCCGTGCGGATAACGTCCTCCGGTGCCTGCAGGCTCCGTGCCTGTTGGCCCTGCACCGCTGGCACCACAGGGGTCAGTGCTGCCTGTGGCGGTGCTGCCGGTTCCGGCGCTTGCCTGGCCGCCGCTCTAGGTGCCGCACGTGCCAGCTGTTTGGTAATCGGAGGCTCAGCCTCTGCCACGTGCGCTGCTGCTTGTTTGAGTATGCGGCTGGGGGCTGTGTGCTCCGCCCGTCCCACTCGCTGAGACCACCGGCAGGGATCGGGCTGGGGAGAGCTTCCTCCTTTTCTGCACCGAGGGGGGTGAGGGAAGCCGCCTTCCTTTTGTGGAGCCCAGGAGCCCAGGGCCCTTCTGGTTGAGGCCTCTCCGGCAAGTCGGGCTGGAGAGCCTTATTGAACAGGAGCATTTTCAGCCGCATTTCTCTGTCTTTCCTGGCCCTGGCTGTGAGCTTAGCACAGTGGGAACACTTCTGGGTAACGTGTGATTCCCCCACGCACCGAATGCATTCGCTATGCCCATCGGAGGCTGGCATAGCTTCGTGGCAGGACTCACACTTTTTAAAGCCTGAAGAGGACATCACGGTGAGTCTTTTTGTTGTTAATAGGGCACTTAGCACTTAATTCATGCCTGTTTACCCATCGCGGACACCGGCCTGCAGCGGCGGGAGGCCTACTGGCCTTCACATCCACGCGTCTTCTCCGCTCCTCTCTCTCTTTTTATTATATATTTTTATTTTTATTGTTTTTTACTCTTGCTTTCTCTCTCTCTCTTTTTTTTTTTTTAAGAAAGAAAAAAAACAATTTACACGTAAAACTCTAGCTAATCTGACTCTGGCCGTAGCCTGAGCGGATTCCGTCTGCAGCCGATGGTGGTTGAGAAGGAACTGGCGGGGACCGGATCGCGCACTTGGCTGGGGGTGCGCAAGGGAGCGGCACGCGCCGGCGCATGCGCGATCCAGGAGAAACTGCTGGAAGAATTCCGATCTGCGGCGCCGGGCGAGCCTGACACCTATTGTGGAGCACCCACAGGGACACTCGTAGAAGAAAGAATGGTTATGCTAAACACAACTACTTACACTATTCACACAGAAAGAGCTAGGGAACTCTAGTGTAGCAACAGGTATTTCACCACACAATGGAACAGCCACAAGTGAGAAAAGAAGAGAACAGAGGAGTGCTGAGTCAGCGGAGTCATATATTGGCTTTGCACACATGCCACTCCATGGGGCTTCCCAGACAACTCAGCTGGTACTTGCTAGGAAAAACCTTCCGATAATTGTGCGTGTGCATGTGCGCACACCTAATTTGAATAAATATGAGCAAGCACTCAAAGAACAACTCGTTTGTCCCACTATCTGGAAGAAAAGGAATGTTATTCACTTAATTCAAAAACCAATGAACAATTTTAGCCCCTGAATCTGCAGCCATACTTCAGGCCCAGTGGTGAATCAGGTTACAGTCCCACTGTGGAATGGTGGGCTGTACCTGGGGACAAAGCTTCTTAAGGCCCCTCAGGAATCTGCCAAGTCACAAGAAAACAGTCTGACCAGGATCAGCTGGTGGAATGCAGAGATGAACAAAAGCTACAGTCTGAAGAAAGAAGGGTCCCTGGTTCCTGAGCTGCTATGAGTAGTCTAAGGTAGACTGTATCAAAGAACACAAAGGAGAGATGCTGCATTCCAACACCCAGTTGTGCCTCATCCAAGCAGGTTTGCTCCTCTAGAGTCAAAGAGCATCCTTGATGAGAGATGCAGACTACAGTGCATTCCTGCAACAAGAGGTTCTGATGGTTGGGAAGAGGCCAAGGAGGACACATCTCTATGTTCATGAGCGTGCCAAATGGTGCTGGCAAGACCTCCCTGGGGTGATCATGACCACCCGTGCACTCTCTTGACCTTTACTAGGATCTGGCTAATGAGGGGGACTGGCAAGAATGCATACATTAGGCTCCCAGCATACAACAGGATGAAAATATCTGTGAGGGAACTTTTGCCTGGCAAACAGGCCTATTTGGGAAGTTCTCTATCTCTGGAAAATCATGAAAGCCTCCTCTGTGTAGACCAACCACTTGTAGTGAAAGAATAAATCCTCGCTGAGATGATTCCTAAGGCATTCCCGATGCCAGGGCAGAGGATGAGCTTCCAGATGGATATCTTGGCTGATTCAGAAGTCCCTGAGATGGCGTGCCCTATGGCAGAAAGCTAACGCATTCCCTCCTTGCTTGCTTATGTACAACATCAAAGCCATCTTGTCTATCAAGACTATCACCACCTTGCCTGTCAGATGCAACAGGAAGACCCCACAAGCCAACTGAGCTGCTCTGAGTTCCTTGACATTTATGTGCAACATCGCCTCCTCCAGGGTTTAGATCCCCTAGATTCAGCTAACAGCAACGAAGGGTCCTGTGGCACCTTACAGACTAACAGAAAAGTTTTGAGCATGAGCTTTCGTGAACACAGACTCACTGATCAAGTGAGTCTGTACTCACGAAAGCTCATGCTCAAAACTTTTCTGTTAGTCTATAAGGTGCCACAGGACCCTTCGTTGCTGTTACAGATCCAGACTAACACGGCTATCCCTCCAATACTAGATTCAGATAGTGGTGCAGGAACAATTTTTATAGTGGGGATGCTGAGAGCTGTTGAACCAAATGTGAAGCCCTGTATAGAACAGAAACCACTTCAAGCCATGGGTAAAGAGACCTCCAAGGTACATGCGCCCCCCCCCGAATCATGATAAGAAACATCTGACATTAGCACAAGGGAAGAAGTGGGACTGTTGAGTGGGAATTTTTGGACTGGACCCAACCATCACTGCAATAAGGTGAGTGGCACTGGGAATAGTTACAATCTTTGCCAGAGTGTCTCTGGTCCGGGGATACATCAGTGCCAGACATTAATGGGGGTGGCATGGGGAGCCTGATATGGCAGACCATGTAAATGAATGCCGCCATGTGCCCCAAGCAGGCACAGGTATATTTTGTAATTGTGGGGAAATATAAAGACCTCCACAATGAAGTCCAACAGGGCCCAGAGCCTATCTAGGAATGTTCCCACGCAGGTCAAGTTGAATACTTGTGCAAGAGGCCTGATGAATATTTTGGACTGAGCCTAATGTGGGATTTTTGTCATTGACTAACTGCCTAGGGAGCAGCATATGGCTTGCAGGAACTTGATACTGTGTTGGACCTGCTCTTTGGAGTTGCCTTCGACCACTGTAAACCACAATTACCGCCATACACTTAGTAAACGCCCTTGGTGTCGTATCTATGCCAAATGGGAGGACTGCAAATTGGTAGTGGACTGCACCCACCTTAAAAAAAATATTACGTATGTGCTGTGGGAAGATCACTATGTGGAAGCATGGCTCTTTCACATGAACAGCAGCAAACCAGCGTCTTAAATCCAGTGATGGGCCAATGGGGGACAGGGAGACCATGTGAAATGTTACTTTCTGTAGGTACCTGTTCAGGTCTCGTAGATCTACGATAGAATGCTGATTGCCCTTAGCAATTCAGATACAAAAAAATACTGTGAACAGAAAACTTTGTTCCAATATGGAGGATGAAATTCCTCCATAGTCCTCTACTGAAAGAGCTGCTAACCATCACTTGGAAGGAGATCATCATGGGAAGAATCTCTGAAGAAGGAAGGGCAGGGTGGAAATAAAGTGGGAGAGTACAGCCACACCGTACATGAGGACCCAGCAATTCATATTATCACCAACCATGCTGGGACGAAATGGGAAAGGTGGTTGTGAAAAACTACTGAGTCCAGGAAATAGTATGTGTCATTCTGTGGTGTACCCTCAAAATGACTTATCTCCTTATCTGGAGTGGGTCAAGCCCTAATGCGCTGAACTTGAGGGCAGGTGGCTCATGTACTGTCTTACGGCCCTTGGGCTTTTTATGCAGCAGGTCCTGCGCCAAGGCTGGCTCCGTGGCCCGGCGGGGGGGGGGGGGGGGGGGCGTGTAGAGAGAGGTTGCAGATTGAACCTCTTAAAAATGCCAGGTCCAACATGTACAGTACCAATACGCAGAGCCCTAAGGTTTTCAGGGTGGTATGGGAGCATCTCAGTCCATATAATTAATATCTGTCTGTTCTGCAACTGCTCTGTTCAACTGCTGAGCCTCCGTGGATAATACAAAGAGCAGCAGCCAGGATGCACAGTGTAACCTGTAACATCTACGGCATCTGAAGCTGACTGGGAAACTGCTCCAGCAGTAACTGTACCCTTGTCAAGGATTACCTGGAATTCTTTGCGGGAACCCTCTGGGAAAGCATTCTTTGACTTGGCCTTGGCCTTCCACACATTAAAAGCACAACAGTGGAAGAGAGTCTGGTGGTTGGCCACCCTCAAACACAGGACAGCGTAAGAATACATATTCCATTCAAATAAAGCCAACCTCTTGTAGTATTTCTGGGCATACTTCTAGGTTGTCCTTAACGTTCAATGTAGTTAACCGCTTTGACCAGCAGGGAATCTGAAGTAGGGTGGGAACAGCTGCATTCATGCCCCTGTTGGGACAGAGTACTTAAACTCTGCCCATGTGGAAATGAAAAGCAGAGTGGGGTTTACCACAAGGCATTACTTTTAACATACCTTTGTGAGAAGGGAAAGGGCCTCCCTAGCAGCGACTATTCAGAAGATGTCAAATAGGAAGTCTATTCCTGTGTTTGCAAACCAAGGTTGGGCATGACTCTTGGTATTTCCTAGTGCATACTGGCTTCATCTGAGGTGCAGGGTGAGGGGTCTCATTACTGGCTTTGTCTGGCAACAATGAGGCAGGTACTGCGACTTCCACAGTACCCCCAGTGGTTGGCCAGCAGGTCGGCTTCCTTTGTCCACATGGACTTGAAGGATCTTTTGCCCGGAGCCCTCAAGCAACAGGGGGATTGGGTCATTGAGAACATCAACCTCTCTGAAACACTTGTTAACAAATTATCAGGTTGGGAGGAATGAGTGAACCTCAGTGGGGTCCAGGAATACCACAGAGCCATTAACTGGCCATGTTTATGTGCTTGTGAAATAGATGGCATCAAGGGTCTGGGACGTTACCACAACTACATCGAATCCTACTTCATACCACAGCCATATCGTGCAACAGATAGCTTTCATCATGAACCTTTTCTCTTAACCTACAAAAGATCTCCACAATTCAGACCTGTACTATCTACAAGAGTTATGCACCTTGTGCAGTAACTGAGGTTGTTCGAGATGACTGTCCCTATGGGTGCTCCATGTAGGTAGTATAGCACTGGTGCACCCGTAGTTGGAGATTCCAAGAGTATCAAATTCAAGTCCCATTGAGGTCTATTTTGAGGGGAGATTCTGAGGAGGCCCTTCCAAGATCTAGTTTGCAGGTGCGTAAAAACAGAGCAACCCCTCACAGAAGGATAGTATATTCACACTGCCATCAAATGGACAGTCAGGGTGTTCATGTCAAGACACAATAACTGCAGAGATAGAATGTAGTCCAGGATTAGAGGAATTTCTTTAATTTCTAATAGAAGCGCTTAATGACAAGCCCAATATGGAAAAATAAAAATCTCCATTTAGCTTGGTAATACTGTATAGCAGAGTCCTTCCTACTGTTAGAAAGGTATCTTGTATACCTGAGCATATCTGTTCCAAGGTAGATGCCCATCCAAATACCATGCCCTGATATGGAACAGAGGTGGAGGATGGTGAAACTGTACTGAGTCAAAAAGAACAGAGAAGTTCAGAATGGGAATTAGTGGAGAAGACAGCATTTGCAGGACCATGGGAAAGCAGAAAGGTTGTGGCCAATAAGAATGACCATCACCTTTTCTTGTCAGATTTTGCAAGGGTGGAGGAAAAGCATAGTTGACCTTATCTGACCAAGAGAATAGGAGAGCACCGCTCTCTTGTTTATTGGGTGGGCTCCACAGCAGGCTGCTGTGCCCATGGCCCCCAATACAACCTATAAACCAGACCTGCAGGAGATTGCAGGGTTTCCCATGGCAGCAGCTCTGGGAAGGAAAAGGGAGTAATTGTTCTCATGTATGTGCAGGGCTCCAAGACAGTACACAGGAGTGATGTAGTATAGGCAGCTCTTCTCCCATTTCCAATTTCTTGGAAGAGGAAAAGACAGAATCTACTTCTAATGGTGGTAACACTGGAGGTGACAGAACCATATATACATGACATGTGAATAGGTGAGTCTCCCCGGCACACACCCGCTTACCATAAGCACACTGCATGGAAAGTATGATTTCCCTGGGAAGTGGAAAGGTCCAATACAGGAGAAAAACATGGGTCTGGTAAAGCAAAAACTTCTTAGGGTGTAGCTATGAATCTGCCCATTATACCAGGAAGATTAATTCTTTCCTAGTCATAATGGTACTAATGACTTGACCAGTAATGTCAGGTCTTGTGCCCTGTAGGATATCAGTGACAGCAGTACTGACAGTTTGTCACCCAAACCGCTGGATCCCATTTTTTCTGGGTAATCATTTTGTGTCCCTGGAACAGGGAACATACTCCATCCACCTGGGCTGAACTAGTGCAAAGCGTGTCCATGTTCTTGGACTTCAGGGAAGAGTTGGCCCCAAGCTTTTAGAGATGCCTCATTGGATCCTGTCATGGGATCCATGGGGGCTATCTCATGATAGCTGGTCTTTTGTGCATTTTTATGCTAAACTATAACGATTTAGTGAGGAAGAACAGCATTTTTCAAATTGAGGGCCATGGCCCAAAAGAGAATTGCGGGAATGGGGGGTATGACCATGAAGTTGTTTTAGTGGGGTCACAATACTGCCACCCTCACCCTGTGCTACCTTAAGAGCTGGGCAGCTGGAGAGCAGTGGCCATTAGCTAACACTGAAAGCGGCACTCCCCCTCCCCCCCACAATAACACTGCAGAAATAAGTCAGCAATACCATACCATGCCACCATTATATTGTTGTCCTTCAGAGCTGGGCAGCCACAGTGGGAGATGCTGACTAAGAGCCTGGCCCTGAAGGCCACAGCACAGAAGTAAGGGTAATACCACCATACCATGCTATCCTTACTTCTACATTACTGCTGGAAGTGGTTTTGCCCTCAAAGCTAGACTTGTGGCTCATGGACACTGTTTTCAAGCTGCTCAGCTCTTAAGGCAGCGATGCCAACAGCAGAAGCATAGAAGTAAGGTGGCAATTCTGTCAACACCCTCTTCCCCCACACACACAGGACAAAGACCCAGGAGTTCCAGCAGAAAAAGGAAAAGAAGATGCACCAAGGGGCCTCTCAACTAGTGAGTCAAGGGTATGTCTTCAGTTACTGGGGACTGGCACTGTGGCGATCAATCTACATGGGAGCCGATCTGTGGGTCTAGTGAAGACCTGCTAAATTAACTGCAAATCACACTCCTGTTTACTCCGATATTTCCTGGAAATGAGAAGCATAAGGTAAGTTGCTGAGCGTGTTTCTTCACTGACCCGGCATGGTGTAGAGTAGACAATGCAGTAAGCCTACCTAAGCTACCTTGACCTCAGCTGTATTATTCAAGTGCCTGGAGTTGTGGGACTTAACTCCACAGTGTAGACCAGGCCACAGATGATGCAAGCTCTTGTAGACCTACAGATTCAACTATAATGGGGCTTGCTGCTTTTTGTGGTCCAGAGAGATCTCCAGTGTACTACCATTCCACACACAGCCCAGATGACCATTCCAAGTAGCAACAGAGGCTGCATCTCTACCCCTACTCCTCCACCCTGGGGAATATTGAAAATAACCAGCTTCACAGAAACCAATCTGTAAAAGATAAGGTTGCTGTATGTGTAGGTAAAATGGACATTATGTTCTTTACCCTTGTTAACTTTTGTTCCATTAATATGTTCCGTTTTTAATGTGTCTGCTCTTAAACTGCAAAAATTTTGCACTAGTTTTGTTACTGAATAAAATTTTATTTGGAAAATAATTCCTCTTTCCTAGTTCCTAACATAAGCAGCAGCTCTGAAAAGAAAGGTTACTCACGGTAGTAACGGTGGTTCTTCGAGATGTGTCCCCATGGGTGCTCCACATCAGGTGTCAGGCTCGCCCGGCGCCGCAGATCGGATCTTCCAAGCAGTTTCTGCCGGACCGCGCATGCACCGGTGCGCGCCGCTCCCTTGCGCGCTCCTGGCCACGTGCGCGATCCGGTCCCCGCCAGTTCCTTGACCAACCGCCTCGGATGCTCCTGCAAAACACTAAACAGAGATCCGAACCGGGGAGGATGGGCGGGTGGTGGAGCACCCACGAGGACACATCTCGAAGAACCACCGTTACTACGGTGAGTAACCTGTCTTTCTTCTTCGAGTGTCCCCGTGGGTGCTCCACATTACGTGACTACCCAGCAGTAACCCACGATAGGAGGTGGGTAATCGGATTATGTGCAGCTTGTCCCTGAGAGGACCGCTGTCGAGAGACAGGTATCCTCTTGGAATACCCTCTGAAGGGCATAATGTTTGGTGAAGGTGTCATAGGATGACCAGGTCGCCGCTCTGCAAATGTCTTTTAGAGCAACGCCCTTGAAAAAGGCTGTTGATGCCACCACCGCCCTAGTGGAATGAGCCCTAGGTGTGGCCAGTAAAGGAGTCTTTTTGAGTTCGTAGCACATTTTTATGCAGGATACAATGTGCTTCGCGATTCTCTGCGAAGAGAGACCTTCTACTTTCGATTTGGGATCAAGAGAGACTAGGAGTCTATCCGTTTTCCGGAAGGACTTGGTCCTGTCTATATGGAAGGCTAGTGCCCTCCTCACGTCCAAGAGGTGTAGGCGCGCCTCTTTGTTGGAGTTATGAGGCTTTGGATAAAACGAGGGTAAAACAATAGGTTCGTTAACATGAAACTCAGAAGAAACTTTAGGAACAAAGGCTGGATGCAGCCGTATGGTTACCGCCTCCTTGGAAAAAACAGTGCAGGGTGGCGTTGCCATAACTGCCGCAAGCTTGCTCACCCTGCGAGCTGACATGATTGCGAGAAGAAAGGTTGTCTTTATTGTAAGGAGGCGGAGGGAAACCGTGGCCAAAGGCTCGAACGGTGGTCCCGTTAGCACATTAAGCACCAGGTCCAAGTTCTACGAAGGTGGAAGCGGTTTCCGAGGGGGGTATAGGTTTACCAACCCTTTGAGGAACCTGGTAACCATGGGATGGGCGAACACCGTGTGCCCTTCCTCTTCGTGTCTGAACACCAAAATGGTGGCAAGGTGGACCATTAACAAGGGTAGTGAGAGTCCTCCTCTCTTGAGGTCCAGTAAATACTCTAATATTACAGGTATAGGCACCAAAAGGGGGGCTAGCTGTTTGGTAGAACACCACGCCATGAAGCGAGTCCATTTCTGCTTGTAGGTCTTCCTGGTGGAAGTCCTCCTGCTACTTTCTAGGACTTGTTGCACTTCCTCCGTACATGTGCTCTCTAGGGAGCTGAGCCATAGATTAACCACGCTTGTAGTCGCAGGCCTTGGGGGTGCAGATGCACTATGGACCCCTGGGCTTGCGTGAGCAGATCCGGCACCACCGGAAGGGGCATCGGTGGACGGTCCGACATGCGCAGGAGTAGGGGGAACCATTGCTGTTGCTCCCACGTTGGGACTATCAGGATCATTCGGGCTCCTTCCCTCCTGGCTTTCTGCAAGACTTTGTGGATCAGCACTGTGGGAGGAACAGCGTAAAGCAGGGGGCCCCTCCAGGAGATCGTGAATGCGTCCCCCAGGGACCCCCGTCCCGGTCCTGCCCTGGAGCAGAATCGCGGGCACTTCTTGTTGTGTTGAGTGGCAAACAGGTCTATCTGGGGAAAACCCCATGCGTGAAAAATCGGTCGTAGCAGATTGGGACAGATCTGCCACGCGTGCGTGAGTGCGAAACGCCTGCTCAGCTGGTCTGCCTTCACATTGTGAGCGCCTGGTAAGTACAAGGCTTTCAAGGTTATATTGTTGGCGATGCACCAGTTCCACGATCGGACTGCTTCCGCACATAAGGCACGGGACCGAGCTCCTCCTTGCCGATTTATATAAAACATGGTGGAGGGATTGTCTGTACTGATCCCGACTACTTTGCCTTGTATATGGTCTCGAAAGTATCTGCAGGCGTTGAACACTGCTCTGAGCTCCAGTATATTTATGTGCAGTGACTGCTCCATGGAGGACCACAGTCCTTGCATCACCTCTTCGCCCATGTGTGCTCCCCACCCTATGAGGGAGGCATCTGTAGTAAGAAAAACCGATATTTGTGGTTGGTGGAAGGGTACCCCTGTTAGCAAGTTCCTGGGGTTTACCCACCATTGCAGGGATTTGCGCACCTCCGCTGTGGGCGACACCACCCTGTGAAGGGTGTGTACTGCCGGTTTGTATACGCTCGCCAGCCAGTGCTGCATGCTGCGCATGCGTAACCTGGCGTTCTGTACTACGAACGTCGCCGCTGCCATGTGGCCCAGCAGCTGTAAGCACGTCAAGACCGTCACCGTAGGGCTGAAGGTGATGATCTGCACGAGGGAGCCGATGGCCCGAAAGCGAGCCTCTGGTAGATATACTCTCGCTGTAATAGAGTTTATGCGAGCCCCTATGAACTCCATGTCCTGTGTGGGGTCTATTTTTGATTTTGCCAGATTGATAACCAGGCCGAGTGAAGAGAATGTGTTTGCTGTGACGCGTATCATGCGTAGTATCTCCCCCTTCGAGGTCCCTTTGAGCAGGCAGTTGTCCAGATACGGGAATATAAATACCCCGTCTGTGCAGGTAGGCTGACACCACTGCCAAGGTCTTGGTGAAGACTCTGGGGGCCGAGGAGAGGCCAAACGGTAGGACCTTGTATTGGAAATGTTCGTTGCCTACCATGAACCGGAGGAATCGCCGGTGAGCCGGATGGATAGTTATGTGGAAGTACGCGTCTTGTAAATCGAGGGGTGCGAACCAGTCTCCATCGTCCAGTGCTGTAAGGATGGAGGCGATTGTGATCATCCAAAAGCGTTGCTTGCGCAGGTACCGGTTGAGGCCACGAAGATCTAAGATGGGCCTCCAGCCTCCTGTCTTTTTCTCTGTGAGGAAGTAGAGTAGAACCCTTTTCCTTGCAGTTGCTCCGGCACTCTTTCCACTGCCCCTATGAGCATGAGATGGTCTACCTCCTGCTTGAGCCTCGCTACATGGGAGGCCTCCAGGAGGTGGGGCCTGGGTGGAGGTCGTAGCGGTGGGAGCGACTGGAAGGGGATGGCGTACCCCGTGGCTATGATCTCCAGCACCCATTTGTCTGTGGTGATCCTTTGCCACTGGTCGTAGAATGGTCGGAGGCGATGGTGGAATAGCCGCTTCGGATGACCTTGTGCGATGGTAGTGATGGCGCAGCCCTGGATCTGTGTGTCAAACTTGTGGCCTTTGGCCCTGCCCCGAGGACGCACAGCTCTGTTGGGAACGCCGCCTGGGAGTTCTGTACTGCTGGTGCTGTTGATGTCGCCCTTGCTCGTAACCCCTGTGGTACTGGGGACACTGTTGCTGGTACTGGTACCGTCTTTGTTGAGGGTAGTACTTTTTCTTTCTGTATGGAGGGGTGTAAATCCCCAGGGTCCTAAGTGTGGCTCTTGAATCTTTACTGGAATGAAGGACCGAGTCAGTTGATTCAGCAAACAGCTTCTGCGAGTCGAAGGGAAGGTCAACTATCTTTGCCTGCAGATCCCTCGGTATACCCGAAGTCTGGAGCCAGGACTCCCTTCGCATCACCACTGCCGTAGCTGTGGAACGTGCTGCTGTGTCCGCAACGTCCAGGGCGATCTGAACTCCCGTCCTCGAGGCCGCGTAGCCTTCTTGCACGATGGCCTTGAGCACCGGCTTCTTGTCCTCTGGAAGCGAGTCCATGAGGGAGGTTAACCTAGTATAGTTGTCGAAATTATGATTCGCTAAATGCGCTGCATAATTTGCCATTCGCAACATTAGAGTGGAGGAGGAGTAGACCTTTCTGCCGAACAGCTCTAGCTTCTTGGCATCTTTGTCTGTTCCCCGTCCTGAATTGAGATGTCTTTGATCTTTGTTGCGACGACTCCACCACCAAGGAATTTGGCTGTGGGTGGCTGAACAGGAACTCCATGCCCTTCGCCGGCACGAAGTATTTCTTATCCACTCTCTTGTGGACAGGCGGAATAGTCGCAGGGGTCTGCCATATCATAGTGGCTGACTCCAAGATTGCTTCATGAAGCGGTATTGCTATTTTGGAGGAGGCCGGAGGTCTCAAATTTTTGAGGAGCTTATGGTGTTTTTCTTGCACCTCTGCTGTCTGGATGCCTTGCGTGAAGGCCACCCTCTTAAAAAGCTCTTGAAACTGTTTGAGATCGTCCGGGGGATGGACGTCCCCCGGGGCCGTAGCCTCGTCTGGGGAGGAGAGCGAGGAACCGCTGGGGTACGCCTCTCTGGACCCTTCCGGTTCCTGTTGGTGATGGTACACCCTCTCACTAGAGGTTTGCGAGGGAAAATCTCGGGGTTCCATAACCAGTCCCCCCTGAGATGCTTGAGTTTCTGTCCCCGGTCGCAACTGCCCTCGGGGATACGAGATCGTCTGTGGGGATTTTTCCCTAGTAGATTGCCGGTGGTGTCTATGCCCCGCGTGATAGGGGCGACCATGGCAGTATAGGCACTGTTCTTGGGAAGGTGACCTAGACCACTCCCTTGGTGCATACCCTCTGCGTCTGGGGGAGCGAGATCGTCGAGAGATCTGGGACACTGGAGAGAGCGATTTTGAATAGTATTCCAGCGGTTCAAACCCCAGGAAGGGTGAAGGTGGTCCCAGCCAGGGTGAGGCTGGTTGCAAAAATGGAGAAGGGGGCTCCGGGTAGGCTAGGGGGGACCCCTGCCTTCTGGTTGGAGTCTGCAACAAAAGCGGAGGGCTGAGAGAAAGCAACTCCACAACCCTGTCTGGAGAGGGGCTGCGGTGCCTCGTCTTGTGTGCAGCCTTCCCCCTCCCTTGAGGAGGTAACTCCGCCCCTTGGCGTGTAGGGGATCTCTGCCCCGTCCGCGCCGTGCTCGGCACGCTCGAGGGCGGTGCTGCACGTGCGGTGTCCTCCGGTGCCTGCAGGCTGCATGCCTGCGCGCTCTGCACCACCGGTTCCCCGGGGGTCGGTGCCGCTGCTTGCGGTGCCGTCGGTACCGGCGCTTGTTTAGCCGCCGCCCTGCCTGCGGTGCAGGGCGGCTGCTTGATTATCGGAGGCTGAGCCGTTTCCACGTGGCTCTCCGTGCCGCCGCCGATCAGCTGTTGCTGCGGCTGGGGGCTGCTCGCTCCTCCAGTCCCGCTCGCTGTTGCTGCCAGCAGCGATCGGGCTGGGGAGGCTTTCCTCCGTTTTTGCGCTGATGGGGTGAGGGAGGCAGCTTTCCTTTTATGGGCCCCGGAGGGTCCCTCCTGCTGCGGCCGCTCCAGCACCTCCGGCTGGAGGGCCTTGTCGAAGAGCAGCATTTTAAGCCGCATCTCCCTGTCCTTCCTTGCTCTGGCTGTTAGTTTTGCACAGAAAGAGCATTTCTGTGTAACATGGGACTCCCCAAGGCACCTTATGCATAGACTGTGCCCATCAGACACTGGCATTGCCTCTCAGCAGGACTCACATTTCTTAAATCCTGAAGAGGACATTGTTGGTGAGTCTTTCAGTTGTTAACGGGTACTTAGCACCTTCTCTGTGCTGTTTTCCCCTTCTCTGATGGCCTGCCGCAGCAGGAAGGCTGATGGCCCTAGGCTCCTGGCCTCCGGCGCTTGTTGCTGGGACTGGACTGAATGCCGTCCCGCTTGCTGTTTGTTTGTTTTTTTTAAAAATAACAACCGGCTAACTTGCAGTAGCCTAAGAACTTGAAAACTTTAAGAAAACTTTAAAGAAAAAACTGTTAAAACCATTGAATACGCTAACTTGGCCTTAGCCTAGTTCGGATTCCGTCTGCAGCCGACGGCAGTTAAGAGGAACTGGCGGGGACCGGCTCGCGCACATGGCCAGGAGCGCGCAAGGGAGCGGCGCGCGCCGGCGCATGCGCGGTCCGGCAGAAACTGCTTGGAAGATCTGATCTGCGGCGCTGGGCAAGCCCGACACCTATTGTGGAGCACCCACGGGGACACTCGACGAAGAACCACTAATTCTGCACTGGGGCTATTTACAACCGGTAGATGCATGAATAGCAAAGAAAGAAAGAATTTTCTCAGGCACTCATACAAACATTACCCCACAGCCACAGGCTTCCTGGTCTGGATTTGAAATTCATGGTCTTCCTGTTATCTAATTCCTGTGCATCTGGAAAGCAGCAGCCAGAGCAGAGCACTAGGGGGCACTGTGGGTTACATATGGGACACCTCTGCAGGCTGAAATTCAATTTTAAGACATGGGGCTTCCACACTGGCCTTTAATCAAGCTTTGGAATTCAAGCTTGATGCCACACCCAGCAGACAGGCGATATTACATTAATATTAGTGCTCCCTAAATAGAGCTAATTGTATTTACAGTGAAGACAGTCACGTGGTAATATCAAGCCAACTGCCTTAAATTTAAATTTTATCTCATATTGTAGACACACCCCAAGAAAGAAAAGTCCTGTTTGTAGCTTTCTAAACAATGCCATGCCCTTAAAGATGCAAGCATTAAGAATCTTCCCCGTCCAGACAACACTGATATTGGTGAAATTTCTCCAAGATCCAGCAATGTTTGTATAACCATAGAGAGGTAGCCCCTGCTGTTGATACACTCTATGGAAAGGTGGTATGATGCCAAAATAGGTATGTACATGTCATCTATTGCTCCACAAGATGTTTGGAATCCTCACAGCTGCCAACTCATACGCTATGTCCTGCACATTGCTGACCGTCTGACTGTCACTCTCCTGAGTAGCAGTAAACAATTAATGGCTCTACACACACACACACACACACACACACACACACACACACTCTCCAACTCTAAAATGATATCCTAGCAGCAATGTGGCATTGCAGGTTTCCACAGTGCACTGACCCTTGGTTCCTCCATTGTCACTGTACACCTCTGATTTTGGTCTCCCTATGTTGTAAAGCTAAGGTAAGATCAGAATACAGGTCAAAGAATGGGGCCTTGCACATCCAAATATTCTCAGCTGCTGCTGGTCATCCAAAACCTGTGTCATGATGTGATCTCACCACTTGTGCTTGCTTCTCAGACACAGAAGCAGCGCACCACTAAATGCATTGTGAACATATCCTATTGGAAGGAGAGAAAAGGTCATGTTGGTGGGAGAGTGGTACTACATTGAAAGAAAGTGGAAAATCAAATGAAGTAAAAATCTTAAATTAATTGAACTGTTCAATAATATATTTATGGGTAGTAATTCTATGTTTTAATATGAATATAGCAGTAGGAATATACTACCAACCATCTGGCCAGAATAGGAATAGTGACTGTGAAACGCAAAAGGGCAAATAAAAATAAAAAGCTCAATAATAACAGTTATCAGAGGTAGCCGCGTTAGTCTGTATCTTTGAAAACAACAAGAAGTCCTGTGGTGCCTTAGAGACTAACATATTTTGGAGCATAGCCTTCAGACAAAGCTGGTCTTTGCCCACGAAAGCTGACGCTCCAAAATATCTGCTAGTCTCTACGGCGCCACAGGACTTCTTGTTGTTTTTGAATAATAATGGAGGATTTCAACTATTAGCATATTGACTGGGTACACATCACTGCAAAATGGAATGCAGAGATAGTTTCCTAACTGTTTCTTGGAACAGCTGGTTCTGGAATCCACAATGAAAGGGACAATTTTTGTTTTCGTCCTAAATGGAGCACAGGATCTGGTCCAAGAGCTGAATAGCTTGTAAACACTGACCATAATACAGTAAACTCTTTCATATCTGGCATTCCCAGGACCAGGAGGCTGCTGTCTATTCAAATATTACTATATACACTCATCCCTCACGATATGAGCACAAGTGGTTCCTAACTTTTTGATTGTAGGCGAAAACTGTTAACAGGGACACTAAATTCCTACTAAAATACGCGTAAAAGTCTCTGATTGGTTCCAAGTGCTTGGAGTTGCAGCAGGTGCCGCTGCTTTTGAAAGGTAAGTGAACCTGGGGTTGTGGGGGGTTAAAGGCTGGGGACATGAGTGGGAGGGAGAGTAAAACATTGTGGGGGGCCAGGTTCAGGCTGCTGTATGTTGGGTCTGCAGGGCTGGTGGGGGGCTTAAGGCTGCAGCAGGGGGGTGGTTAAGTTGCAGCAGTTTGGGTGCACAGGCTGGCGGGGGGGGGGGGGGTTAAGTTGCAGCAGTTCGGGTGCTGGGGAGTGGCAGGGGGTTTCAGTTTCGGCGGTTCGGGCGTGCAGGGGCCAGCGGGGGTTTTCAGTTTCAGCTGTTTGGGTGTGCAGGGCCGGTGGGGTGGGGTGTTAAAGTTTCAGCAGTTTGGGTGTGTGAGGCCAGTGGGGGGGGAGGGGTTCAAGTTGCAGCAGTTCGAGTGCACAGAGCTGATGGGGGGTTTAAGGCTGCAGCGGTTCGGGTGCTTGGGGTTGGCAGGGGGGTTTAAGTTTCAGCAGTTTGGATATGCGAGGTCAGTGGCAGGGGGGTTCAAATTGCGGCAGTTTGAGTGCGCAGAGCTGATGGGGGGTTTAAGGCTGCAGAGGTTCAGGTGGTTGGGGCTGGCGGGGGGGGGTTTAAGTTTCAGCGGTTCGGGTGCGTGGGGGCCGGTGGGGGAGGGGTGTCAGGCTGCAGCGGGTTGGAGCCTCAGGGAAGGAATAAGCCTCATATTAGTGGGGAGTACTTGTTTAAACAAGGGATGAGTGTAATGGACAGGTAGCTGGACGTGGGCAGTGTCTCAGTCTGGATGAGGAGAGCACTGCACATCCTCACTCGAGGGCTCTCTTAGGAGAAGGCAGGCAAGAGAGAAGCAGGGACCATTCTCTAGGGCTCAGGCACTACCAGCCATCTCCAAAAGCTGCTGCAGCGATCGCTGCACATTTATCTTCCTTTGTGCACTGCAGCTGGCAAGTGGCTGACCTGGGCTCATGTCCTGGCTCAGACACAGAGTGAGCCACCCAGCCGCTGGCGGAAAGCTGAGCCGTGATTGCCACATGCACAAACCAAACCACCAGTTTCCACAATTCAGTCCAGCATTGTGGAGGGGGCAGTCGTAAAAAAAGTTTCAAGGCTAGTTTCCATGATTTTCACCACAGCACTGAACGCATGCACGTGAGACACTTTGACTTATGTCTTTGACTCTAGAGTCTAAGGCTGTGTCTAACTAGCCCCCTTCTCCAAAGGGGCTATGGAAATGACACAGACTAGGGAACATCAGTGAGGAGCTGCCGTGCATATGCAGCACCTCATTGGCATAATGGCAGCCACGCGAACTGCCAAGCTGCTAACTTTGAAGTGCTGACAGGCAGTCTAGATGCAGGCACTTTGAAATACATGCCCAACTTCAAAGTTCTCTTACTCCCAAAACAAATTGGGAGTAAGGGAATTTCAAGGTTGGGTGCGTATCGCAAAGCACCCACATCTAGACTGCCTGTTAGCACTTCAAAGTTAGCAGTGTCGCAATTCGTGCAGCTACCATTATGCTAATGAGGCGCTGCCATTCACTGATATTCCCCGGCCCATGTAATTTCCATGCCCCCTTTGAAGAAAGGGCTAATGTAGACACGGCTTTAATGCTAAAATTCCAGCTATCTGAGAATTCCGTATGATAGAACGCCTCTTAAAACAGAGTTAACTGTATATTTAAATTTAACATCCCTGTGTCAGGAAAAACATGACAGCAGCCAACATTATGGCATTTAATTTCAGAAAGTGGAACTACACAAAAAGGAGGTTAGTTAAGCAGAAATTAAAAGATAAAACACTAAAAGAAAATCCCTGCAAGATGTATGGAAACTTTTCAGAGACAACATAATGGAGGCTCAAGTCAAATGTAAACCCCAAATTAAAAAACGAAGTAGGAGAACCAAAAAATTGTCAGCTTGACTTAACAACCAAGTAAAAGAAGCAGAGATGAAAAGCCATGCTTGAAAAAAGTGGAAGTTAAATTCTAGTGAGGAAAATGGAAAGGAGCATAAACTGTCAAGTTAAGTGCAAAAATGTAATTCGGAAGGCCAAAAAGAAATTTGAAGAAAAGTTAACCATTCTTACGCTCTTATGACAGCTGTATGGGTTTGCGCAATTTTTAAAAAAGCATGAAATACAGATAACATTAATGAATGGAGACCACTGCATGCTGGGAAGTTGACTACTTGCTTCCATTTGCCCCTGCACAACTCATTTCTGTTCCACTATGCATCGCCAAAACTTTTCCAAAGACAGTGCACTGGGTGATGGTGATTTGCACACTGGGATAACCACCTAGAGGTGCACTGCACTGTATACTGGCACAAATATTCGTGTGTATGCATAGCTCAGACTCATGGAGCCAACCATGAACACACACACAAGCAACAAACTACCTGTTGCGGCTTTATGCTGCATTAATTTTTGTTAACCAAAATTTGTAGTGTAGACACAGCTTATGCTGAACTGAAGTATATCATGGTCACTGGTACTAAGTACTCCTATTCTCACACTCCCCCCTCAGTTCCTCTTCTCTATGAACGTTGATTATTCATGACATTCAAAATTCTAATCTGAACAGTGCTAACCATAATGAGGTCCTCCTCTCTCCTTGGTGCCTCTAGCTGCTTCAGGAACAAACCGTTAACTTTTAGCCATTTTAAGAATGACGACTCAATGGCAAACCCAGAAGCGTCAAGGTTTTTTTCTGAAAGACAGACTTTAGTTTCAAGTGAGAATTAAACCAGGGAAGTCCTATTCCTGTGTTATAAAGGCAGTCACACCAGTTGATCACAATGGCCTTTTCTACTTTATCTAATTCAAAGTTCTATCAGATAGATGGATTAAGATAAACAAATGACTGAATTAACTGTTTTGAGCATAGGAAACAAACATTTTTAAATAAAATTTACACTTGAGAATCAATAATTCAAATCAACCTGCAAGACTGAGCAGTAGAAAAAAATAGTATTATCTGACATACCTTTTCTCTCTGTTTTCTGAGAAGGGATGGAAGATGTGGGTGTAGGCAATTTTGATAAAGTAGATGCTCCATTAGCATCAAAGGATTTCTTTGGCTGGTGGTCAGATTGTAGAGAAAATGGAGTAGGAGGAACAGAGCTTGGGGTAGCAGTTGGATGAACCACTGGTTTGATGGGATGTTGTACAGGAGTAGAACTACTGTGAGTCTCTGCTCTTGGTAGTCTGTAGTCTCTGTCATTATGTCTGCTTGTCTGAGACAAAATATTCTGAGGGAGTATACTACTGGCATCACTGGAATGCTTGTCTTCCACTGTTTTTCAGGTTACACAAAGAATGTTGCAATAAGAAAAAAAGATTAAATTAGAAACTTCAGTAATATTGTAAGGACTATGACTAATTCAGTACCATACAAATTACTAAATTTGATTAGGCTTTCATTGTCTTTTAAAAAAATCTCAACTACCAGCAGCTCAGTATTGTCAAACAAGACAATCTGATTTTACTTATGTACCTTCTCAACCATCATACCTTTATCCAATTTAGAATTCCAATAAAGTAATCTGCTTAAGGACAAACTGTTTGTAGTGAGTTTTCTATTTTACAGTCATTTTAAAGATTCTTTAAACACCCTGATCAAAATGAAATCTCTCCTCCTCCCCCCACTATACTTAGTCTGAGACACTAAATATGGAAGACAAAGCAATGCAAAAAAAAAAAAAAAAAAAAAAAAAAAAAAAAAAAAATCACATTTTATGAATTTCTCTCCAATGCACCATGTTTGTCTCATTTATTTTTTTAATAGACTGAGTTGTGAATCCTTGTTTTTACAAGGATAAAAGTGGACTGAAGTTCAGCTTCACATCACTTTTTAGTTATTAGCAAACAAAACGGTAACAAAACTAATTTGCATGTTGTTATGCCCCGATGTAAGGTTAGTCGCTATTGTATAGCAGACATGCACAGAATCAGTAAAGATGAAACTAAGTTTCTCATCTGTCATGAAACCTTACTACCGACAATGTTGCAAAATGGACTGAAAATTCATAAAAGCAAATATTTATTGCTATTAAGACTGTTAAATTGTTTGAAATAATCACAATTGTAGTGCTAACTGCACCGCTAATAATACAACAGCACTTAAAAATTTTGGATATTTTTCCTCCGTTTTCAAATATCCTGATTTCTATTACAAAACAATACAAAATGTACATTGCTCACTTTATATATCTGACTATACACAGTTGCATTGTAAAAAGGATAAACAGTATTTTTCAATTCACTTTCTACAAACATTGTAGTGCCAGCTCTTAATTATGGAAGCTCAATTTACAAATGAAGAATTTTAATTTTTTTTACATAACAAAAAAAAGTAAAACTTTAGAATGTTCAAGTGTGCTCAGTCCTACTTCTTGTTCACCCAACTGTCAACAAACTTGTTTGCCTTAACAACTGCAGAAGTTAATGCTGCCCACTTTATATTTACAAAGGACACCTGCAAATGAGAACAGGCATTCATACGACACTGTGGTAGCCCTCATTTTAAGATATTTACATGCCAGAAATGCTAAACATTTGTATGCCCCTTCAGCTTCAGCCACTACTCCAGACGAGATTCTTCCATACCAATGACGGGTTTTGCTTGATCCAAAGGAGGTTCATTTTCATCATCTCAGTCAGATGCCATCAATGGAAAGTTACTTTTTATATTGTAAGCAATTTTAGCAAAAAGTATTAAGTGAACACTGTACACTACGTTGTAATTGAAATCAACATACTTGAAAATGTTGAAAAAGATCCAGAAATCTTTGCAGCAAAATTAAACTGGTATTCTTTTATTAACAGTGTGGTTAAAACCATGATGAATCGTAACTAATTTTAACCTAGTTAATTTGTTCAGTTAATCAGGCAAGTCACAGTCTCAGACTGACAGCCCTAATTGCAACATAAAATTTCTGCATCTATTTTTCTTGAAATGTGCATTTTCTTTAAATAGTGTGACATTTGTTAAAACAATATATTTTCTCCAGATATTAATATGCTGCTCCCTTGCACTTTATAAGAAATAGTGATAACAACAGTCAGGCTCCTTATAAATCTCTAGTACCTGAAACACTAAAGGAAAAAGCACTAGAAAAAGACTATCATGGGACCTAGAGAAAAAAAACTGTGCCTTCAAACTGGGAGGACAAATGCTGCATATAGTAACCAACAGTGAATAATTACAAAAAAAGGAATATTAACATGGACCAAAGATATAAGTGAATGCTCTTGTTGGACTGCTTCAAAAAACTACTAGGAGAAAACTTCTCCAATATTCTTGTTCCCCAATGTTATCTGTAGTTAGATTTAAGAAAAAAAATTGACTGGGCCACTTCGATTCACTGCCAGAAAAAGTCCAGGCTGAAGAAAAGGGACTTCTTTTTTAGTTTGGCAATGAAAAGTACTGGAAGGAAGAAAGCAATGCACACAAGCAAAACAACAAAAAAAAAAAAACCAAAACACAAAAAACCCACACATACTTCCACTGGTGAACCCACTTGCAGCAGTTGCCTGCATCACCTCTCTTCTGTAGTCCCTATCTTTTGGGAAACTGTTAACTGATATTTTGCTTGCTTCTTTTTGTCTCTGCTCTCTGCAAAAAATACAAATAAAGAATTCAAATCAAGTATATTCTCTAGATTATATATTTTGATTAAAAAGTAAAAGCTTATCTGTACCTTTCAAGCCACTCTTTTGGTTTTTCCCACTGTGAAACTTCTGTTCGGCAGTTATAATAGTATTTTTTGCCAGAAGAGCTAATGTGCTCAGACCAGTCATCTGCAGAATCATAGGACTTCAAAAACACGAAAAACAATGTTGGAGAAAAGATGATCTGACAGTTTTTAGGTAACGTGTATACATTTTAATATATTCAAAGTTGCAATATTTTCTTTTCCTTCAGATCCAGTTTGAAACACTACTACTTTGCACAAGAGACAATAATGTACCTTCTATCTTAAAGCTTAATAGAAATGTACCTACTCTATCACCTCCAATAATAGAAATGCATTCCAGCTGCTTCAAACAATACACAGCTTTTCCTACCTCATCTCACTAAACTGCAGCCTAAATTGAGATCAGGTAGTTCACTTACTGGATCTCTCTAACATTTCTCCAGTCTACACGAAAATCTTCAGTATGCTGATGATTTTGGATCTTTTTCTTCTGCAGCTTAAGAACTGCCTCACAATGTCCAGATGATGTGCATCTGGAAACTTTTAACCTATTCGCCATGTTAGGTTTTAGAAAACATTTGGAGGATCATCTCTGTTCTTCCCACACTCTAGAACAATTTTTAGCACAGACCAATGTAGTAAAAGCATTTTTTTGAAATTGAGTGCTTGAAGTGTAAGAAATGATACGTGCTAAACAGTAAACAATGAGGCTCAAAACCCTATGAGTACTGCCCAAAAGGTTTCAGAAACACAAGAACGTGGGGAGTTGTGTCAGTCTACTGCTGGGGAACAAGGATACTATAGCTAGATCCTTGCAAATGATATATTTAGGGAAAATACTTTTCTCAATTGCTATGTGTCTTTTTGATTAAGCTGTCGAAGACAAGGCAGATACATCCGAAAACCTAATGACAAATAAGTTACATTGAAACCATCTAAACATCTGACTATACTAAAATCATATAACCTTTGCCAAATGCAATTTGTAATGCTCTTCTCTCCATTTTTAATACGTAGTTCAATAACATGTAGAAAATTCAACCTCCATAATTCAATTGCAAATAATAAAAATAGTGTATATAAAACAGCCTAAGGCATATTTAGATGCTGATGACTATTAATACTTACTGCATCTGAAGTTTTACTTGGATTATTGCTTGGATTAGAAGAATGTGAATTTGAGCTATGAAGAGCACTGTGGTTATGTGAATTTTCTTGAGGAGAGTAACTGGTTCCTAAAACACACAAACATGGTTCATCATGAATGTTTCTATAAAAATTAAACATCTGTATTTCAGAGAATGGAAGTATGTAAATGTTTTAAAAGTACTACACATCTTATTTTTACCCTCCCTCACATCTATATATTAAACAGACCTATCAATCTCCATTAAGAGAAACTGAAGAAATCAGTGGAATTTTCATTCAGCCTTTTGCTTACATATAGCATATATATGATGAAGCCATGTGAAAATATCTTCCACATTCTACCAATAGTTTAACTATAACATTTTCCCTGTGTCTACACATGCCCCTTCCTTTCGAAAGGGGCATGTTATAAGAGGGTTTGAAAGATACTAATGAGGCGCTGCAATGAATAAACAGTGCCTCATTAGCATAATGGCTGCCACTGCAACTCAAAAGTGTGGCTTTTCGAATCGCACGCCGCCCATGGAGACAGGACCTTCCGAAAGGACCTCATCTCCCCAACCCCAGTTTTCCAAAGCCCTTTTTCCGGGGCTTTCGAAAACTGGGGGGGGAGGTGTTCTTTCAGAAGGTCACATCTCCATGGGTGGCGCGCGATTCGAAAAGCCGCACTTTCGCATCGCCACAGCCACCATTATGCTAGTGAGGCACTGCATATTCATTGCAGCGCCTCATTAGCATATTTTGAACCTGCTCATTAACATGCCCCTTTCAAAAGGAAGGGGCACTTGTAGACCCATCCTTTTTAAAAATCTATTGGTAAGATTCAATTTACGTATCTGAGCAGATCAATCCAGGTTTCTCCAGATGAGACTGAACAATCAGGCCATTAGAATTTAGGGAGTTGAAAGCAGCTCCAACTAAGGGAGGCCACAAAAAGCAAAAGTTATCAATGGATTAAATTTGGATTGAACAACATGTTCCTACCCATTCTGACATAAGGTTATTTCAAATCATTTATCAACTATAAAGAGGAGGAAAACTACAATTTAGTGGAATTATATATTTCAACAAAGAAGTCAAATTTGGTGGCAAAATCTGAGACATGCATTAGACAAGCATTAAGTTTATAATATTCAATAAAATTATGAAGTATTTAACTATAAAAGTAGTGTTCAATACAAGAAGATAAAGAGAAGTTCTACCCTAAAAGGACCACCAGTAGCACTGTGAGATCCCAGGTAGTATGTCCTGACTATACCTCATGAGTACATGATTATGACTGTACAAAGGATGAGAGGGTAGGCAAATGGTTTAGTTATTTTGTCCTATTTAACACGTTTCTTATGATATATAAACCATGGCAGACTTCTAATCAGACTGCTTTATCTTTAGGATCAATGTAAGAAAGAAAGAAAGCAGTTAAGAATCACAAACAAATAATTTTTACATGCCTAAAGGTATATCTGGATATTAAATGAATACATAAATATAACAGATCTGTTCATTACAAAGGCTCATTTTACATACAAGTGATAAACTAAAGACTTATTTTACAGAAACACTACTTAGTTTTTTTTGCTAAGTTGTAAAATATACTGAAATAACTTAACAAGCTATTTAATTCTACCTCCTTGACAAAGGTGAAATGTTCCTCGACCTACAGAGATAGGCTGTGGCCCCACTACCCCTCCCTTTCGGAAGGGGCATGTTATGAGGCAGTTAGGAAGATGCTAATGAGGTGCTGACATGAATATGCAGCGCCTCATTAGCATAGTGACAGCCACATGCAATTTGAAAGTGCTGCTTTCAGAACGCATGCCATCCATGTAGCCGGGGGCCTTTTGAAAGGACCTCCTGACTTCAAAAGCCCTTTCTTCCTATTTGGGTTTAGGACTGACATAGATTGAGTGTGTGCTGTAGTATACCTGGAACAGCGATTAAGTGTGGGGAACAGCCTGTGTATACGCAAGAGTGACACAGTATGTGAGCTGGCTGCTGCAGGGTAAGTTTCTGAGAGATGCCACCCTGTGTCTCTAAGAAAAACCTGTCCTACTCTGTCTCCCTACTGCCGGGCTCTGCACTTACCACTTACCATCCAAGTTTCAGACTGGAGCAGCTTCACTTTATGTCTCCCTCTCCCCCATCCCTGCTTCACAGAGATGGGATAGAGGGGCAAGAAACACCCTGATTTCAGCCCTACCTTCTTCCCTTTATCCCCTCACCTTCTGCAGAGTTAGCAGAAAAATCCTAGGAGCAGATCGGCTGCAGACGACAAAGTGGGGGGAGGGCCAGCTGAACACATGCTGCCTGCTGTAAGTATGCATGTTCTGCTAATTAGCTGGGAAGGCCAAAGAGAAATGATTGGCAAGCTGGATCGGGCCCCCAGCACTGATTTTGCCCACCCCTGCTCTAAGGGCACATCTACTCTGAGCTGAAATTTGATTTGTGTCTGCTTTTGATTTGTCTCATATAGACAACGCCACATCCTAAGCATTATTTTTAGGAAGACAAATAAATTAAGGACAGCACTCACACACACAGCTACATTGTACACATGCCCTAAGACAGCCTGGTATGGAAGCAGCAAATTCAGTTTTCTTCACTTGGTCTTGAGATAAATAGTACCTTTGCGTTGCTTTCACGAGCTGATGGATAGATTTCAGAAATGTACGTAAACCTAAATATCTTGGCATGTTACCCTACAGCAGAAGATCCATCCCTCCAAACCTTCAGATCTGGCCCCTCAATCTCCTGCAGCCAGTCTGCTCTACTGCACTGCTGCATGCCACTCAAAGTGGCTGCTGCAGGAATCATGTGCATCTTTGCGCTCTGACTCCATCCCCAGCACAGTCTCTCAGTTCCAACCAGCTAGAAGTTGATGCAGGGGCTCAGCAGACTACAGCCTGCTTGAGAGTCATACAGGGGTGCTGGCCAGAGGCCACTTAAGGTATGTGCATCCCATCCAGAGCCTGCACCTGCCACCCTCTCTGCCCCTAATTCCCTGCCTTATGTCACAGCCCAAGCCCTCCGCACCTCCACCCCTAGTCACAACTCTGTCCTACCCCAGGTTAGGACCTGAACCTCTGCCTCTGGTTATAAGCCCCTCCCAGATCCTAAACATATACACACCCAGACCATTCCTCCAGGTCAGAATTCTTTCCTGCACCCATACCTGCTACCAGACCCTGCAACCCCTCCTGTACCCCAATACCCTGTCCCCAGTCACAATCTCCTCCTTCCACAGGACACAACCAAAACTCTCTGTATCCTCTCTTGCACACCTGGCCCTGGTCTCAGCCTCCTTCCAGGCCCTGAGGCCCCTCACCCCCACCTCATTGCCTGCCCCAGGTCACAATTCCTTCCCGTCTCCTTCACCCAAACTCTCTCCCAAACCCCACACCCTCTCCTGCACACCAATCCTCTCTCAAGCTCCCTTCTGCAGCCAACCTCCAACCTAGACTCCCAGACCACCTCCTCCATTAATATCAGAGAACACTGATCACTTATCCATTTCTTAGAGTGACCCTCCCATCAAAAAATTATTGTTCACCCCGTCCTACAGAATTGTTACCTGTTTAGAGCCTGGCAGAACATCCAAGTTCTGTACAGACTGAAGCTGAAGTTCAGATTGTCCCTGACTACTGTGTCACAGGCTCCTTAACATATAGGACTAGACAGTGGTCTATTTGCAACTCAGGAAACCTAATGTGCAACAATTTCACTACAGATTTTGCATCCTTAATTAATGCTCTGTTTTGTTAACTGGTTATCTACTGTAGTCCCACAACATAAATACCCAAGACTTATCAAAACACTGTATACCTACAGCATGAAATATTTATCAAAGGATGTAGCTACACTACTGCAGTCTTCTTACAATAAAATGTGTCTGCTTTTAAGGCAGATGGACAAGATAGATGGTACAGAATTGAGATATTTTGGGTGATGTTACTGTGCATGTTGGAATTTGCATTTTACATAGTATAACCTTCACTTCTTGACTTTCCAAAGTTGATATTTTAAACCTCAACATTTTCCATGTTTTGCCTTGCAATTAAGAGCCTAACTTCCAACAAAAATTTAAATTGGGAACGCTATTTTTTATGGTTTTGTCAAAGATGTTCATTCATGAATTTATAAAGGCTTCTGTTCCTAAATGCCAATCCTGGTAAGCGAAACTGAGTTAATTCCTTCTTGTGCAGTATTCTACACCAGAACATAATGAATGATAATGATCTTTACGCCAGCACCCTGAATGGGGCAAGACCGGATTTGTCAAGGCCAGAGGAAAAAATGTACAGCAGTCAAGATGCAAAAAGGGAAGTTACTCACCGTAGTAACGATGGTTCTTCGAGATGTGTCCCCGTGGGTGCTCCACACTAGGTGTCGGGCTCGCCCCGGAGCCGCAGGTCGGATCTTTTCAGCAGTTTCTGCCGGACTGCGCATGCGCCGGCACGCACCGCTCCCTTGCGCGCTCCCGGCCGCGTGCGCGATCCAGTCCCCGCCAGTTCCTTGACCAACCGCCTCGGATGCTCCTGAAAAATACTAAACAGAGATCCGAAGCGGGGAGGATGGGCGGGTGGTGGAGCACCCACGAGGACACATCTCGAAGAACCACTGTTACTATGGTGAGTAACTTCTCTTTCTTCCTCGAGTGTCCCCGTGGGTGCTCCACGATAGGTGACTACCCAGCAGTAACCCAAGATAGGAGGTGGGTAATCGGTTTATGTGCAGCTTGTCCCCGAGAGGACTGCTGTCGAGAGACGGGTATCCTCTTGGAATACCCTGTAAAAGGCATAATGCTTGGCGAAGGTGTCATAGAATGACCAGCTCGCTGCTCTGCAAATGTCTTTTAGCGCAACGCCCTTGAAAAAGGCTGTTGATGCCGCCACCGCCCTAGTGGAGTGAGCCCTAGGCGGGGCCAATAAAGGAGTCTCTCTCAGTTCGTAGCACATTTTTATGCAGGATACAATGTGCTTCGAGATTCTCTGCAAAGAGAGACCTTCTCCTTTTGATTTGGGAGCGAGAGAGACTAGGAGTCTATCCGTTTTCCGGAAGGACTTAGTCCTGTCTATATAGAAAGCCAGCGCCCTCCTCATGTCCAGGAGGTGTAGGCGCGCCTCTTTGTTGGAGTTATGAGGCTTTGGATAAAACGAGGGTAGAACAATAGGTTCGTTAATGTGAAACTTTAAAGAAACTTTGGGAACAAAGGCTGGATGCAGCCGTAAGGCTACCACCTCCTCGGAAATTACTGGGCAGGGTGGCGTTGCCATAACTGCCGCAAGCTCACTCACCCTGCAAGCTGACGTGATTGCAAGAAGGAAGGTCGTCTTTATCGTAAGGAGACGGAGGGAAACCGTGGCTAAGGGTTCAAACGGTGGTCCTGTTAGCGCATTAAGCACCAGGTCCAAGCTCCACGAAGGTGGAAGCGGTTTCCGAGGGGGGTATAGGTTTACCAGCCCTTTGAGGAAGCTGGTAACCATGGGATGGGCAAACACCGTGTGCCCTTCCTCTTCATGTCTGGAAGCCGATATAGCAGCAAGGTGGACCTTCAACAAGGATAGGGAGAGTCCGCCTCTCTTGGGGTCCAGTAAATACTCTAGTATTACAGGTATAGGCACAGCAAGGGGGGCTAATTGCTTGGTAGAACACCATGCAGTGAATCGAGTCCATTTTTGCTTATAGGGCTTCCTGGTGGAAGGCCTCCTGCTACTTTCTAGGACTTGTTGCACTCCCTCCGTACACGTGCTCTCTAGGGAGCTGAGCCATGGATTAACCATGCTTGCAGTCGCAGGCCTCGGGGGTGTGGATGCACTATGAACCCCTGGGCTTGCATGAGCAGATCCGGCGCCACCGGGAGGGGCATAGGTGGACGGTCCGACATGCGCAGGAGTAAGTGGAACCATTGCTGTCGATCCCACGTTGGGACTATCAGGATCATTCGGGCTCTCTCTCTCCTGGCTTTCTGCAAGACTTTGTGGATAAGCACTGTGGGAGTAAAGGCGTAGAGTAGGGGGCCCCTCCACGAGATCGCGAATGCGTCCCCCAGGGACCCCCGTCCCAGTCCTGCCCTGGAGCAGAATCGTGGGCACTTCTTGTTGTGTTGAGTGGCAAACAGGTCTATCTGGGGAAAACCCCATGCGTGAAAAATCAGTCGTAGCAGATCGGAACGGATCTGCCACTCGTGTGTGAGTGCGAAGCGCCTGCTCAGCTGGTCTGCCTCCGCATTGCGAGCGCCTGGTAAATACCAGGCTTTCAAGGTTATATTGTTGGCGATGCACCAGTTCCACAATCGGACTGCTTCCGCACATAAGGCACGGGACCGAGCTCCTCCTTGCCGATTTATATAAAACATGGTGGAGGGATTGTTTGTATTGATCCCGACTACTTGCCTTGTATATGGTCTCGAAAGTGTTTGCAGGTGTTGAACACTGCTCTGAGCTCCAGTATATTTATGTGCAGTGACTGTTCCGTGGAGGACCACAGTCGTTGCATCACCTTTTCGCCCATGTGTGCTCCTCACCCTATGTGGGAGGCATCGGTAGTGAGAAAAACAGATATTTGTGGTTGGTGAAAGGGCACCCATTAGCATGTTCTTGGGGTTCACCCACCATTGCAGGGATCTGCGCACCTCTGTCGTGGGCGACACCACCCTGTGGACGGTGTGTGCTGCCGGTATGTAGACACTCGCCAGCCAGTGCTGCATGCTGAGCATATGCAATCTGGCGTTCTGTACCACAAACGCTGCTGCTGCCACGTGGCCCAGCAGCTGTAAGCACGTCAGAACCGGCACCGTAGGGCTGAAGGTGATGACTTGCACGAGGGAACCAATGGCGCGAAAGCAGGCATCTGGTAGATAAACCCTTGCTGTGATGGAATTTATACGTGCCCCTATGAACTCTATGTCCTGTGTAGGGTCTATCTTTGATTCGCCAGATTGATGACCAGGCCCAGCGAAGAGAACATGTCTGCTGTGACGCATATCACGCGAAGTACCTCCTCCTTCCAGGCCCCTTTCAATAGGCAGTCTTTTTTTTTTTTTTTTCCCCAGATATGGGTATATAAACACCCCCTGTCTGAGCAGGTAGGCTGACACCACTGCCAAGGTCTTGGTGAAGACTCTGGGAGCCGAGGAGAGGACGAACGGCAGAACCTTGTACTCAAAATGTTCTTTGCCTACCATAAACCGGAGAAAACGCCTGTGAGCCGGGTGAAGAGTTATGTGGAAATATGCGTCTTGTAAGTCGAGGGCTGCGAACCAATCTCCATCGTCCAGTGCCGTAAGTATAGAGGCGACTGCGATCATCCGAAAGCGTTGCTTGCCAAGTACCGGTTGAGGCCTCGAAGATCTAGGATGGGCCTCCAGCCTCCTGTCTTTTTCTCTGTGAGGAAGTACCTTGAGTAGAACCCTTTCCCTCGGAGTTGCTCCGGCACTCTTTCCACTGCCCCTATAAGCATAAGATGGTCTACCTCCCGCTTGAGTCTCGCTTCGTGGGAGGCGTCCTTTAGGTGGGGTCTGGGTGGAGGTTGTGGCGGTGGGAGCGACTAGAAGGGAATCGTGTAACCCGTGGCTATGATCTCCAGTACCCATTTGTCTGTGGTGATCTTTTGCCACTGGTCGTAGAATGGTCGGAGGCGATGGTGGAATAGTAGCTTCGGATGACACTGCGTGATGGTAGTGATAGTGCAGCCCTTGATCTGTGTGTCAAACTTGTGGCCTTTGGCCCTGCCCCCAGGACGCACGGCTCTGTTGAGAACGTCGCCTGGGAGTTCTGTGCTGTTGATGTCGCCCTTGCGTGTAGCCCCTGTGGTACTGGGGATGCTGTGGTTGATACTGCAAACAGCTTCTGCGTGTCAAAGGGGAGATCAACGATCTTCGCCTGCAGATCCCTCGGGATACCCGAATTCTGGAGCCAGGACTCCCTGCGCATGACCACTGCCGTAGCTGTTGAGCGTGCTGCCGTATCCGCTACATCTAGGGCGATCTGAACTCCTGTCCTCGAGGCTGTGTAGCCTTCCTGCACGATGGCCTTGAGCACCGACTTCGTGTCCTTTGGAAGCGAGTCCATGAGGGAAGTCAGCCTGGAATAGTTGTCGAAATTATGGTTCGCTAGATGCGCTGTGTAATTCGCCATTCTCAACAGTAGGGTAGAGGAGGAGCAGAACTTTCTGCCGAACAACTCTAGTTTCTTGGCATCTTGTCCGTTCCCCCTGTCTTGTACTGAGAAGTTTTCGACCTCTGTTGAGACGATTCCACCACCAGAGAATTTGGTTGCAGGTGGCTGAACAGGAACTCCATGCCCTTCGTCGGGACGAAGTACTACTTATCCGCTCTCCTGTTTATAGGCGGAGGGGACGCAGGGGTCTGCCATATTGTGGTGGTGGACTCCATGATTGCTTCATCAGCGGAATAGCTATTCTGGAAGAGGCCGGAGGTCTCAGGTTTTTAAGGAGCTTATGGTGCTTCTCCTGCACCTCTGCTGTTTGGACGCCTTGCGTGAAGGCCACCCGTTTAAACAGCTCTTGGAACTGTCTGAGATCATGCAGAGGATGGATGTCCGCTGGGGCCGTGGCCTCGTCAGGGGAAGATAGCGAGGAACCGCTAGGGTAAACCTCTCTGGACCCCTCTGGGTCCTGTTGACAGTGATACATCCTCTCGTTAGATACTTGCGAGGGAAAATCTCAGGGTTCCAGAATCAACTCCCCCTGAGATATCTGCGTTTCTGTCCCTGTCCGCGATTGCCCTCGGGGATATTGAACTGTCTGGGGGGGATCTGTCCCTGGGAGTATGCCTTTGGTGTCTATGCCCCGCGTGATAGGGGCGACCATGGCAACACGGGCACTGTTCCAGAGATGGAGACCTGGACCACTCTAGAGGAGCATACCCCCTGCGTCTGGGGGAGCAAGATCGTCTGGGTGATTGAGATAATGGAGAGACTGACTTGTGGCAGTACTCCAGGGGTTCAAAGCCCAGGAAGGGCGATGGTGGTCCGAGCCATGGTGATGCTGGCTGTAGGAACGGGGATGGGGGCTCGGTATACTGGAGGTGACCCCTGCCGCCTCATTGGAGTCCACAGCATAAGTGGAGGGCTTAGAGCGAGTAGCCCTGCAGCCCTGTCTGGAGAAGGGCTGCGGTGCCAGGTCTTCTGTGCTGCCCTTCCCCTCCCCTGTGGGGCTGGCTCTGCCCCCTTCTGCGTCGGGGATCTCGGCCCCGCTGTCTGTGCTGAGCTCGGCACGCTCCGCTGCGGTGCCGCGCGGGTGGTCTCCCCCGGTGCCTGCAGGCTGTGTGCCTGCGAGCTCTGCACCGCCGGTTCCCCGGGGGTCGGTGCCACTAGCTGCGGTGCCGCTGGTTCCGGCGCTTCCCTGGCCGCTGCCCTGTCCTCAGTGCGGGGCGGCTGTTTGATTATCGGAGGCTCAGCCTCTGCCACGTGCATCTCCGCGCCGCCGCCGCTCAGCTGTGACTGCGGCTGGGGGCTACGCGCTCCACCCGTCCTGCTCGCTGTGGCTGCCGGCAGGGATCGGGTTGGTGGAAGCTTCCTCTGTTTTTGCGCTGATGGGGTTAGGGAAGCAGCTTTCCTTTTATGGGCCTCTGCAGGTCCCTCCTGCTGAGGCCGCTCCGGCGCGTCTGGCTGGAGGGCCTTGTCAAAGAGCAGCATTTTCAGCCGCATCTCCCTGTCCTTCCTTGCTCTGGCTGTGAGCTTTGCGCAGAAGGAGCATTTCTGTGCCCATCGGAGGCTTGCATCGCTTTGCGGCATGACTCACACTTTTTGAATCTTGAAAAGGACATTGTGGTGAGTCTTTGAGTAGTTAATAGGGTACTTAGCACCTTCTCTGTGCCTGTTCCCCTCTTGGACTCAGCCTGCCGCGGCAGGAGGTCTAATGGCCTTACGTCCCCGGGCCTCTGCTGCTCCGCTTGCTACTAAGGCTGTAAAACTTTACTTTTTACTCTCTTTTCTTTTTTTTTTTGAAAAAAACAACAAGCTAACTTAAGCTAAAGACTGAAAAAGAAGCTCTAAACACTTTAAAAACATTGAATACGCTAACTCTGGCCGTAGCCTGAGCGGATTCCGTCTGCAGCCGATGGCGGTTAAAGAGGAACTGGCGGGGACCGGATCACGCACGCGGCCGGGAGCGCGCAAGGGAGCGGTGTGTGCCGGTGCATGTGCGGTCCGGCAGAAACTGCTGAAAAGATCCGACCTGCGGCGAGCCCAACACCTATCGTGGAGCACCCACGGGGACACTCGAGGAAGAATGAGGACTTACTCAAGAACTTTAGCTTTGGGGAAGGCAGGCAGAGCACAGCGAGTAGAGTTGCATCATGCTGTTCTCTTTCTGAATAAATCAAGGAGATCAAATATGGTGAGTGCCGTGGAGTAAGGAAGAAGTTTAAGCAGTGAGTCAAATGTGACTGACTGCATGCCTGGGATTCAGTTAGGCTGGGAAATAAAGATGGTTAGTTAGGACAATGACAGAACTGAAGGAGGAGAGAACAAGTCTGTAGTGGAGGAAGTCAACACAGTCACAGGATTTCTGCCAGAGACTGGAAGAAGAGAAAACAGATGTTGCGTGAGCTAGGGATGGAAGTAGACAGCATAGATCTTGAAATATTAGAGGCAGACAAAATCAAGGGTGGAAGAAAATGTAGAACAGAGATGACCAGGTGAACATCCTTTCTTCCTTTGACAAGAGCGCTGAGAGCAGAAGAGAAGCCATTCACACTGATGGACTAAGAGTTACAGAAGCATCTTATGGCAGGGTGTGAGGGAGTGTGCAAGACGGTGATGTGGACAAAGATCAGGCAGTGGTCAGAGAGAAAGAACACATCAAAGGAGAGAAGAGGAGAGCGGTACTTGGTGTAGACCAAATTAAGTGAATAGCTATTTTGGCACTGACTTGCAAGTCAAAAGCAGTAGGAGGTTGTGGTGACAGGCAGCTACAGGACTGGATGGGTCATCAACACAACAGCTAACGTACCCAGTATAAGTGCACAACAAGAATGAGAGGAAATGAGAGACAGTATTTGAAATCGGAGAGGAAGAGGAACACAGAAAAGCTGGACCGATGGTAAACAAGGAGGGAGAATACTATGATACAGTGCAGTTCAAATGAGAAGACTTGGAAAGAACCATTGACACACACAACACTTTCCTCCCCTACTCTGTTCTCTCATAGTGGCAGACTAGGACTTTAACCCTAGCCAGTGTCCCACATCCAGCTTTGACCTCCAGTCATACAGCAACAAGAACTCTGTGCACACAATAGAAAGCCTTATGTTGAAGTTTGCTCACAGCCTGGCATTGCAATAAAACAGCATAACATTGAAGAATAAACTGAAGACTAATCCCAAACTTTCAGCTTCATTCAAAAATACCAACAAGTCCAGTTTTGCTATGCTGAGAAAAATCTTTTACAGCAAGGCAGCTTAACGTTTACAAGGCCAAGAACATAATCATGGATAAATGCCTACGATTACGTGCCAGTACCTTGAACAAACTTCCAGGTAAGAGCCGTTATAAGATAGAAGAGAAGATTGGTAGCTTGGAGGGGTTCAGTTTGGTGTTCAGATATTCGCCAAGCTTAGCAATTTGGTTGCAAATGTTTCATTACCAATCAAGGTAACAGTCAGTGCACAGTATATTTGGTGTAAAGTCCTCCAAGTCAGGTCTTTATACAGTCTTTTTGCGTGACCCTAACCAGTGGTTGATTTTGACTGGTTATTTATGGCTTCGAATTTCAACCGACCAATCATCGCTGGCCATGCTCTCATTGGCTGTTCTTTTTCTATTATCCCTCAACGTCAACAGAAGCAAAACAGAAGCAATCAACAAACCCAATCAAATGGAAAGCTGTCTATTAACTGCAAGACTTTCTTGCCCGATGCATTTGCATAGTGTTAGTATAGGTACACTATATTCTGCTTAACTTTTTATGTTTATCTTTTGTTCTACTGCAATCAAATTACCATTTTGTGCCATTGTTGGAGCTGCTCAAAAAAAGGAACCAGCAGAAAAAATTTAGGTGTCCAAAAGAATAAATTACTTATGTGTAGCTAACAATAAAGAGTGAAGGAGACAACTCTCAAAAAATGGCATTCTGATGTTTAAGGACTAGTCTTAAGAGTCACCACTGTCACAGTTTGAGTATTCCCATTAACAGAAAAGCATAAAAATGCTCCACTTAAAATAAGCAATAGCAAAACTAAAAACATTTTTGTAAATGTGCTATTCTACCGCCTGGTAGTGCTACAGGGCAGGATAATAAAGTGACAGGGAGGACAAGAAGAAAGCCTTGTATTCCTATCATCCTCTATAATCTATCTTCACAAGCAAAGGACAATGTGCCTACTGAAGCTCATCATAGCAGTCCAGCAGCATGGAAATGTAGATTAAACTTCATTTTACTGTTGCTCAGGAAACATGGCAGTGTTATAGGATCACAGAACACTAGAACTGGAAGGGACCTCGAGAGAAGTCAGCAAGTCCAAGACCCCTGCCCTCACGGCAGGACCAAGCACTGTCTAAACCATCTCTGATAGATGTGTATGTAACCTGCTCTTAAACATCTCCAGTGATGGAGATTCCACAATCTCCCTAGGCAATTTATTCCGGTGTTTAACCACCCTTGCAGTTAAGAAGTTCTTCCTGAAGTCCAACCTAGAACTCCCTTGCTGCAGTTTAAGTCCTATCCTCAGAAGACAAGGAGAAAAATTTTTCCTCCCTCCTCCTTCTACCACTCTTTTAGGCACTTGAAAATGGCTCTCATATCCCCACTAAGTCTTCTCTTCTCTCAACTAAACAAGTCCAGTTCTTTCAGTGTTCCCTCATAGCTCACATTCTCTAGACCTTTGATCATTCTTATTACTCTTCTCTGAACCTTCTCCACATCTTTCTTGAAATGCGATGCCCAGAAGTGGACACAATACTCCAATGGAGGCCTAATCAGCACTGAGTAGAGTGGAAGAATGACTGTGCTACTGTAACAGATCACATTTTATATATTTATATCTACCTAGTAAAGCCATAAGCTGCACATTGAGAGTTGGGTCAAAGGGCAGAAACAGGAAACTTATTTCTTTTGTCTCCCAAAAGACCAAGAGATTGGCAACCCCTCCTCTACCATTAATATGCAGAAGCAGCAGAGTGGCAAGAAAGAGCAGCTTTCCATTCCTCTGCCACAAGAAGAGTGTGAAAACCCCACTTCACGCAACTACAAGCTCAGAGTAACAAGAAGCGATGGGGCACTTCAAAAAGAATCTGGGCCCACATCCTCATCTAAAGTGCTGTATCCCTGATCATCACATCACTTGAAGGTAAAAGATATTGACTTTAAGGAATCTTTTTATTCTTGACCCAGAAACTCAACCACATCTGTCTGCTGACCAATCTCTCCTAGGAATGCCTTTGCTGATAAAATACTCAAATTTATTATTATTATTAATTATAATCAACTATTTCTCTACCGAGTAACAGAGAGGCAGCTATGTTAGTTGGCACTCCAACGGAAAAAACAGCAGAAATGTAGCAATTTAAAGACTAACAAAATGATTTATTTGGTGATGAGCTTTTGTGGGACAGAGCCACTTTGTCAGATTATATCGAGAAATTTGTGAACTGGAATTCATATTCAAATTCAACACATTAAACACGTGGTATGAACAGAGACACGCATAACAAGGACTGTTTCCCTTCCTTTGATGCTTATAATTACCCCAGGCAGGACACTTAACATCCCCCATCCCTCTGCCACCTACTTCAGTCCTATGCACTTGATTTGTCAGTTTTAATTGCAATTTTTTTTGGTCCTCTGTACTTATGTCAGTCTGTATTGGAAATGATATTCATCTGATGAAGCGGGTCTGCCCCATGAAAGCTCATCCCCAAATAAACCACTTTGCCACTCTTTAAAGTGCTATATTTCTCTACCTATATGTTTTCAATCTGTGTCTAGATCTTTCAGTGTCCAATACGCTCGTCCTGGTGTGGCAAAGTGCAGCTCAGCAGGTGGGATACACTTATGGCAGAAGTGGAAGGGGCAGCCCTGCAACAATGTCCCCAGCTGCGTGGCTCCTTCAGCCCCTGTACATCCATTCTGTTCCTGCCCAGAGCCACATGGCTCCCTTGGCCCTGGCCCAGCTCCAGTCAGGAGGCACACGACTCCTGCAGCCTAACAGTACCAGTGGCTGCAGCCTGATGCAGCTCTTGCTGCCCCTGCACTCCTACGGAGTCCCCGGCCCAGAGCAGCACAGCTTCTGGGACAGTGGCTCCAGTGAGTTGCCAGAATATAGTTAGAGCGGTGAAGGGGCTGGAGGTGCCTGTGGCGAATACGCAAGGATCATAAGCACAAGATCGGTAATTCTTGAATTATTACTACACTCCACTGGTCTAGATTACAAAAGAGGTAGTTTCAGCAGTTTAAAAATTACTCTGCAACTACTGTAGCTAGCTGAGCGAAGAGGCGGGCAAGATATCACCTATGAGCTGGATCTGAGCCTTTGAATCCTACCTGTGACTTGCCCTTCCAGCACCCTCAGGCAGGGAGCAGCCTCAAGCTGCTCCATGTGCCTCTCTGTACCCCACACCCTCAAGACAAGAGGCTTTGTGAGCTGCCCCTGGCCCAAGAATAATCCTCAGCACCTACTGGCCAGAATCACTGCTGCTCCCTGCCTGACAGTCCTGGAAGGGTGATTGTGGTGGGGACAGGCAGTGCGTAAAGCCTTCCCCTGTGTGCAGTGAGGCATATGTAGCAGCCAGCAACTTTGCATGGCCTGGGGCTTTAGCCTGAAGGTCCAGCTGCACTTCTTGCTGAGAGCTGGGTAACTAAGTGCCTCCCAGCTGGAGCCTGCTTCTGGTACTACACCCCATCCTGCTCTTCCAACTCTCTGCCTCCGGTCCCACGTCACAACTCTCCCCCAAATCCTACACTCCCCTTTTTCACTCTTCCCCTAGGCCGGAATCCTCTCTTACAGCCCAGTCCTCTACCCCAAGCTTCCTTCTGCATCCAATCTCCACCCCCAACCCCACACCTCCCTCCTTGCACCCCTTAAACCAGCATTTCCCAAACTGTGTTCCATGCAATGTGAATAGGTGTTCCATGGAAAAATTTGATGCTAGTTGTATTCTTCCTTCTAAAATATTATATATGAAATTATGTGTGTATCAAAAATAAAGCATTTGAATAGTATCTATATTATTATTATTATTATTAGTAGTAGTAGTAGTATAAGACATTCATAACAGTATAGTTATTATGTGACTCATGCCAAAATAAAGTTGATTGGTATTGTTTTGGCACAAGTCACATTCAGAGAAATCACATGATGCTGCACTTGATATGAGGATCCAACTCTCCAGCATCATTCCTAATATTAAGGAGGTTTGTGATCAAAAAGATACAAAATCATTCTTCCCATTAAAAAAAGTCAAATGTTATTTTTATTTTCTGTAAAATTAACAAAATTATAAACACACAAAACTGAAATATTTTCTGTGCCTAATTTGTTTTGCATTTCTTTTTTATAAAAATGTTTTTAAGCTTTAATGAAAGACAGTCCTTTTAAGAATAATATCATACTTTCTATCTTTATGCAAAAGAAATACACTAACCATCCTTCTTTCGACTATTACACCGACGTTTTGTTTTGGGTTTGCACTTTTTGTTTTACACTTAATTTTAGAGTTGCTAATCTTCCTCCTATCAGAAGGACATCAGTTTCCCATTCAGATGATTTTCTTTTGTTATTTCTTGTTCTTGGGAAAACAAGAGACATCTAAAAAACCCCAACTTCTTAAAATCAACGTTTGAGAATTACGTGACCAATTTTTTTTTGGTATGTAACCCTCTACCCCCTACCAGCATGTATGTTGAAATAAAAAATTAATATGACCAGTGCAACCAGTAGCAGTTTGTAGCACTTGAGGTTTTTCAGACTTTCTACATTCGTCATTCATCATCGTTGCACTGGTCATATTAATTTCTTATTTCAAAGTTTATCCTCCTGACATAAGGGGTATATTAATTTAAAATGAAAGCTTATATTCTGAAGTCTGTTTCATCAGCCAGTTATCTATTTGTACAGCCATTTGTGGTGATGTATAATTTTATTGCTTAGGCCCAAACTAATTTGGCCATGGAACACTTTTGGGCTTGGAATATACTAATGGAGCACATACAGGCTGGTGGGGGGTAGAGGGTTACATACCAAAAAAAATTGCTCACGCAATTCTCAAACGTTGATATTAAAAAGTTGGGGTTTTTTAGATGTCTTTTGTTTTCCCAAGAACAAGAAATAAAAGAAAATCATCTGAATGGGCAACTGATGTCCTTCTGATCGGAGGAAGATTAGCAACCGATGTTGAATGACAAACGTGTAGAAAGCCTGCAAAACCTCAAGTGCTACAAACTGCTACTTTTCATTTCAATGGTCACGATCAAAATTTGAACGCAAATGACAGAAGGTGTGATTTATTTCACCAATGGCCATGTTAGCAGAAAACTAAGGCTGTATCTACACTTACCTGGAAGGTCGACGGCTGCTACACAATTATTGGTAGTTTCCTCCCATTGACCTTCCTCAATTACCATGCCACTCAAAGGAAGTTCTGGGGTCAACATTAACCACAGAACACACCATTTGGTGCATGCACAAAACAGCACCGCGGAAGATCGAACGTAAGCATTTGATCTTCTGCGGTGAGTACAGACCCAGCCAAAAGCACCAATGATTTGTATGACACACAAAGTTAAATGCAGTCAGCATAAAAATGAATACACCATTAAACACCACGAATACTACAAGTTGAACCTCTCTCGTCCAATGGACAGGAGAGTCCTCTGGAGGATGAGAGGCCAATATTTTCTAGCACGTTTCCAACACTTCCACTGCTTACTGGGCTCTCAGAAGACATTTAGGGGTAAATTACAGGTAAAAACAGCACAGAACGCTACCAGCCAGGACTAGTGGCTGTAAGCAAACTTTATGGGACAATGGGAAACCTGACCACACCCACAATAAGTGGTCATCCAGCTAACTAAAATCATGATGGATTACAGAGTTTGCTGTATGAGAGAGTTCCAGATGAGAAAGGTTCAACCAGTACTACACAATTATACATAGCCTTGCCTACATTTTTAATAAATGAGTTATTTTGGCTCTAAAATTAGCCAAAATGAAATTTTTTACTTTTCACAGTTTAAAAAGTTAAAAAGAAAAAAAACACTTTAAAAAAAAAACGCTTATTGAAATAATTTACTAATTTTAATAATGATGTATCACTTTATTTTAAATTAATTTTCCCTTAATGGAGCAGATTAGCTGGAATGCCATTCCTATGAATATTAATCCGTAAGTAAGGAATTTTAAAAAATATTTATAGTTATTTCAAACATATGTAATATTAAACATTTTATATACCCACTAACACAGGAAAAACAAAACCATTTTAATACAATGCTGCTGATATAGCAAATGATTTACTCTTCCCCCTCTTCTTTAAATAAGAGTGGACAATAAAATAGGGTTTTAAGTTCTTAAAATGTGGTCCTATGTCTCACCTATCATTATACAAATACATCTACGTTTCGGTGTGTCATGAGTCCATCACTGAGACACAAACTAATTAGGGTTCCCATCTCTCCAATTACTTATATATAAAAAATTAGTACAAAGTGTCATTTTGTTTCTAGTCCCTGCCTTTTACACAGCAGTCAATACTAACACAGTAGGCACAGATATCACCAGGGATAACTAATTTGTACCCGTTCTCACCTGCTCCTCTTCTGGATCCATCTGCAGTAAGAAGATAAGGTATGGAGTGAAGCTTCTGCCACAGGTAACAGATAGAAAGCACCTTCCCACTCCCTGCCCTAGAAAAAGATGAGGTTCAGTGCACCTATAGCATTGAATCCACTTGGACTCATGGATTCCCTTTACATAAGCTACTACACAAAGCTCTCTCACGTCCCGTACCTCACCAAGCTGAATTCTTGGAAGGGGGGCTTAAAGGTAAAAAATTCACTGCTGACTGTCCCACAATAATAGGTATATCACTGCTGCCAGTTACCCCTTACAGGGTAAAACAGCAAAACACCACACAAAAACTACCTTTAATCGGCATCCCTCTCAATATATTATCTACCTAAGACTCTACTTACAACATATTTAAAGAACAGTAAGAATGATATTTCATCAAGGTCATCCCTCACAGGAACAAGAATATAACAATTAAAGATGACCAACGAAACATTAGGTTTTACTTCATTTGAAATTATCTTCTAAGACATTTCCAGAGCAAGCAACGGAGAACTTGTTGACCAAACAATGTAACTTCAAACAAGTGAACAATGGCATCTGGAAAAGGCAATTACTTGGAATTCCTATTATCCAGAGGTAGCATGAACTCTTGAATTCAGGCTGATATAATGTTGTTGTGCTTAGAATAACTCATCTAAGATGATGAGCTTCTAAATTTTCTCAAATGTGTGTGCACACTTCACTAATCAGTTCCCATGACCCAATGAGAATTTCAATATGCTTAAAATAAATATTTTATTAAGACAGTATATGCACAATGTGGCAAAAATTACTTATTACCAATCCTAGCCTTATTCTGCATTTTTCAGAAGTGCAGTTTTTAATCTGTGATGAAGTCTCACTATACAGACATATCAAGATATATCTTGATATACATAACAAGACTCCTCTTACTCTACACATCTTGCAGCTCAGGCCACGATGAAGTACCACTAAGGACCTTATCTAGTTGGATCACCTCCTAAATATACACATCTCACAGAACTGGAAGAGACCACGAAATGTCATTGAGTCCAGTCTTCTGCATTCACAGCAGGACCGTCACTATCCCTCAGATTTTTTTTTTTAAATCTAACCTGCCCCAGAACCCTGAAAGCCCCGCCACTAAAGACTGAACTTATAACTCAGGGTTTACAAGGCCAATGCTCTAACCACTGAGCTATCCCTACCACAAAAATTAAAATTTAGTGAACCAGCATATGCGGGATCTATATTTCTAGTGATATAACATTTGGGGAGCTTCTGGAAATCTTTTGCACCAGTCTGAACCATACTAATAGCTTTACAGGATGCCAAGCACAGTTTAAAACAATGTTTGCCCTAATCTTTTCCATCCATGTATGGATTTTTTCTGTTTGTGGGGAGAACAAATTTTATTATGTTCACTGAGGCATGTGTGCATGGGAACCACCAGGAGAAAGACAAAACTAGCTGTGCACACCTTGCTAATCAGCTGAGCAGCACTGGAATCTCTCCTGAGTGGCCATGTAAGCGCATAGTTTACAGGGAACAATGGTCTAATATGCTCATCAAAAACTTACACCCAAAAGTTAATCTCACCACCAGATATACCATGATTCTCAATTAAGCAGAATATCATTTTATGATATGGTAACAAACAGAACAAAAAGATAGTCCCTGCCTGCCCCACAGAGCTTAGAATTCTGTATTTGCCCACGAGAAAAAAAAATGTCCATCCAACTATGACAGTGCTTTAGAATACAGGATTATTTCAAATCAATAAACTTTCCTTCTAAAAACAAAAAGAAAGTCAATGTGAGAGCTCAAAGGAGAATGAAATAATTTTAAGTCATTAGCAGTGACTATTTGCTTAAAAATGAAAAAGATGAGAACAAAATGAAGCATAGAATTAATTTAGTAATTAGGGAGAGGGAAAAGGCACTTGAAAATGCTATGGACAATGTGCCTCCTTAACAGGTGAAACCCAACTATTTGGTGATAAGGAAATTTAATGCTCCTGTTTTCAATCTGACATATTCTGAACCTGCTCACTTGCAGAACAGGAAACTACAGTTCAATTATAAAACTAACTGCCTCTATGCAGAAGTATAAAAACCATCCTCTTAAGGAAAAAATACTATTATCAAAGAAAAAAAAAAGCGTTTTTCAAATTTTGCACCAAGACTTTTCTTTACTTTCTTATTAAGAATTCAACACACTTTCTAGAAATATCACTTATTTTACTTATATACTCTTCTTGGATCTTCCACTGAAACATCATCCTTGACTGCCAAATAAAAGTAACAAGAAATCCTGTGGCACCTTATGGACCAACATATTTTGGAGTATAAGCTTTCATGGGCAAAGACCCTCTTCAATAGATGTATAAAAAGTAGAAAGTGTAAGTTATGCAATATTGGCTAGCAACAATATAGGACTCTCAGAAATGCTTACTAATATCTACATAAAAATGCATGTCACATTTCAACTTATTTCTCATTCACCATGGTATTCATTTAAGTATTCATTTATGACAAAAACAATTTTAAGTTGTACTTCTGCCACCCATTTGAACTGACATTACATAAAACGGAACATTCATATTTAATATGATAAGCCCAAGAAGCCCTTTTTTGGCTAATTGTGTAAGGCTAGGAAATTCTGGTATTTGAAAGCTTTTTGGTCTCTCCATCTATAAAAACAGCCTAGATAGATATAACTTCCATTTGACATTTTTAACTGTATAGAAATGAAGAAAAATGTTTTTACAGAACAGAAATAGTTAACATATTTGAATCAATATACTAATTGCTTTTTAAGTAGAAGTAGAGAAATGAAGCTTCTTAAATCGGTTTCTGAACTCTTCCCAGTTATAATCTGCCTACAAGGTTACATGACTCACAAAAGGCCACACAAAATAACTACTTGACAAGAAACTGTGAGTAGTAGTATCCCATAACTTAAAAAGTTAAATTTAAGACGTATTAAAAAGTATTGATATGGATTCTGTCACTCTCCAAATGTTCCCCACTTTTTCTTTGACTGTTTCTTCCTTCACCTAGATTCAAAATAGCAGATGGATTTCAGTGCTAGCAACTCTCTCAAAAACTGTTTAAACATCCGTGGCACCTACTATAAGAAAAACTGACTAGAAACATGCAATCAATTTTACTCACAGAAGGCACCACAGGTTAAGTACTTCAGTGCAGGAGAACAATGTTACTAACTCTACAGCTTCTAGCTCCAGCAAGTATCTGTGGGAAAATACAGAACTGCTGTTGACTGCCAGTTTGAGAGTCCAGATTTCCTCCTATATTATTTACATTACCTGTAAATGCACTGAAAAAATCATGAATACTCTACAAAGAAAAACAAAAATGTGGATATCAGCAAAGCAAAACTATGCATATATTCCTCAGAGTTGAACAGGCAAAAACATTCAGATCACTGGCAAGACGGGGATCATAGGAGAGAGGCTCTTTTTTCCTTAGAGAGAAACAGATAGCAAAACAGATATCAATCCTTTAATCACTTACCATAAACTACAAAATAAGAATAGTAGCTTGATTAGGGAGATTATATTTCCGTAAGCTGAAGGTAGGACTACAGGTAAAATTACTTGTATGCAGGAAAGTTCAACAGCAATCAATTAGAGCTATGCAGCACAAATGTACAAATGAACATCAAGTTGACTGAGCCCATTAAAAAGTAGTACTGAAGAGCCTGAATCTTTTTATTTACCTTATTATCTTTAAGGTTTTCACAGGAAAAGGTCTCTCTCTCTCTCTGAGAGAGAGAGAATACTAGGACTAGAAGGGACCTCGACAGGCCACCGAGTCCAGTCCCCTGCCCTCATGGCAGGACCAAGTGCTGTCTAGACCATCCCCTGATAGACATTTATCTAACCTGTTCTTAAATATCTCCAACGATGGAGATTCCACAACCTTCCTTGGCAATTTATTCCAGTGTTTGACCACCCTGACAGTTAGGAACTTTTTCCTAATGTCCAACCTAAACCTCCCTTGCTGCACTTTAAGTCCATTGCCTCTTGTTACATCCTTAGAGGCCAAAAAGAACAAGGTTTCTCCCTCCTCCTTACAACACCCTTTTAGATACCTGAAAACTGCTATCATGTCACCCCTCAATCTCCTCTTTTCCAAACTAAACAACCCCAATTCTTTCAGCCTTTCTTCATAGGTCACATTCTCTAGCCCTTTAATCATTCTTGTCGCTCTTTTCTGGACCCTCTAATTTCTGCACATCTTCCTTGAACTGTGGTGCCCACAACTGGACACAATACTCCAGCTCAGGCCTAACCAGCCCAGAGTAGAGCGGAAGAATGACTTCTCGTGTCTTATTCACAACACACCTGTTAATGCATCCCAGAATCATGTTTGCTTTTTTTGCAACAGCATCACATGAGGATGGGGACAGCTGACTGACCTGACCCAATCCTCCCTGCCCAGTGTTCTCCATCTTCTATGCCTGGCTAGGGCATCGGGATGGACCCTGGTATGTGGCACCACATCTTCTCAAGAAACTGTATGGGGGGCATGCAAGGTCACAGGTTTCCTCTCTCAGATTTCTGAGAGGTCTCACACCAGAAAATGGACAAGAAGTGGCAGGAAAGGATAAAGCCCCTAAGGACATATTGTGCACCAGGGTCCAGAGAACATAACTGCCGGGGTCTCAGACAACCCAAAAAGAGAAAGGTGGCTCACCAAAGGAAGGTGCCTAGGAGAAAGAGCAGCCCCACACTGCTTGGGGTCACGAAAAAGGGTGGGGGTAGCACGTTAAGAGGATGCTAAGCCACTGCCCGGGAAACCAAGAGGTGCAAACATGTTGGAAATAACTAGGCTATGGAGGGGTGAGAAGAAAGCTAAGGGGCAAAGAAGCCGTGTCGGGTTTTGCCAGAAGAAAATTCTCTTTGCTTTTCCTTCCTTCCTCCACTCCAGCAAGTATATAATGTTCTAATACCAAAATAAAGAGAGATATCTCACCATGTCTTTCACTAGACACCTCTTTCCCAACTTTTCAGAGACTTTCCTCTCAACTTTTCCCTGATCCTTTATAAGCCCTAGGTCCTTCCAAGCCTTCTCAATGGGCCAAACCAGGAGAACCCATTCAGACACCAGAGATTTAGACATGCTTCATTTACAGGGATCAGTCACTCTGTAACACTGTTTTTAATTTGTCATGACTTACCAAACATTTACCCTTTTCCACAGGAATTTTCCATACTCTGATGTGTCAAAAAACATTTTTTAAAAATTTATAAAAACCCCAATAGTATATTTGGGCTGAAAAGTTTGAAGCGTTTTCCAACCATTGTAAAACACTGCTGGAATCTTTTCCTGTATCAGGAAAACTCAAAAAGGTTGAACTTAGAAACTTCGTATGTAAACAACCCATGATGAAAGAAGTACACTGCTTTCAAAAATATTAACAATTCAACTAGTTAAAAGTTGAAAGTGGCTGTGTCCGAGAAGCACTACAGGCTTTAAATCCCTCTCTACTCCCTGAGTACTTGTATCATGTCATTATAGTTATTATGCAATTTCTTTAAAAAGTCAGTCAAATGTGAGGCAATATAAATCTTATGAAAATTCACAGTCCCCTACTTACTACCTTTCAACTGAAAATTGATAAGAAATTTTATTCAAGTTTTCCAAAGCATTTCTGAATAGTCTTCAAGAATGGGGAAAAAAGCAAAAATCACTAAGTGAATATTAAAGCCAGATACAAATACACTCATTCCTCGCTTTACGAGCACAATTGATTCACAACTTTCTGCTTGTAGGCAGAAACTCATAAGAGGTACACTAAATTACCATTAAATTACATGTAAAAGTCTCTGATTAGTTCCTTGGGCTCCCAGCTCAGGGAAGGAGTGGCAGCAGGAGGCGCAGCTTCTGAAAGGTAAGTGAACCTTCGGTTGGGGAGGGTTAAAGGCTGGGGGTAGTTTAGGGCTGTGAGCAGAAGGGAGGGTTAAAATCTGGTGGCGGGTTTGGGAGGGTTCAGGTTGATGCGGTCTGGGGGGGGGGGGGGGGGTTGGGCTGCAGGGGTCAGGCAGCGCGGAGGTCTGGCTGCGGGCCAGTAAGGGGGCCTGGCTGCTGTGGTTCGCAGCTGCAGGGCCACGGGAGTTACAGGTGGAGGGAGAGTCTGGCCCCAGGGGATACAGGCGGCCGCAGGGGTTACAGGTGGCGGCTGGGGGCGGGGGGTGTGTGTACAGGCAGCTGCGGGAGGTACAAGCAACAGCAGGGTCTGGTTGCAGGGCCGGCAGGAGTGTCAGGCTGCGGGGCCGCGGAGGGGGTGTGCAGGCAGCCGCGGAGACACAGGAGAGTCTGGCCGCGGGGGGTACAAGCGATTGGGGGGGGTGGTTAACAGGAGGCTGCAGGGTTGGCAGTAGTGTTGGGCTGAGGGGCATACAGGCGGCCGTGGGGTCTGGCCTCGGGGCTGGCAGAGGGTACAGACAGCGGGGGGGGGGGGGGGGGGCGGGTTTAAGGCTGGGGGGAGGGTCTGGCTGCAGGGCCAGCAGGGGCATCAGGCTGCCGTGGTTTGGGCCTGTGGGGAGTTCAGGCAGCAGGGGGCAGGCTGGGGCTGCGGGGGGGGGGCAGGGCAGCTTGGAGTGGGGTTGGAACCACTGCGAGGGAGGTAAGGCTCATATGAGCTGGGGAAGTTCACTTGTAGAGTGAACTAGGGTAGGTAAGTGTGTCCCTCGTTTAAGCAAGTACTCATAAATGAAGTACTCATTAAACGAGGGATGAGTATCTGAAAATACCTCACAATAGAAACTATATGCTATCTGCATCCTCTAAAAGAAAATACTATAAAACTGTATCCATGTGAGAAAATGTTTAGATATATATGATATCCACAGATAACAGTTTACTGGTAACTGTTCAAATAAATATTTCTATAAATCAGGTTTTAGTCACTAAGGCAACAACTTACAAGCGGGACTGAAATTCTAGGTCAACATTTTTTTGCTTCTGCTACAGTCCAACAATGAATTCAGTGACAGATTAGAAATTACACTTCACATCTTCCTTACTAAATTTGTTATAAACTTCCTTTTTATCTGAAAGACTAACAAAACATATAAAATAGGTTATTTTGATGCATCACCGCTCCACTGCTCCACACCCTATTTTCAGGGTTTAACAAATGTTAGAACTGACAACATATGTATGTTAAATGAATGCTCTATATCCAATCCCCTCCATGACAAGTTCAGATCCTATATGAAACAAATTTCAATATTAAAAGCTTATGCTTACTCTACTTTTCAAATTACTGCTCTGAAAGACAACCAAAATGAAAAGGTTAGAACAGATAAGTCCATTTCCCAGAAAAAAAGTTAGATCACCACCAGCATTTTAATGGGACAAGGGCAATCTATTTGCTGCAGCCCCAGGCAACTAAGAAATTTATATACTGTAATTAACAGGAAGACTAGTACTTGAAAGCAAATGTGTTGCTAAAGCAGAGCACGACATGCTGGTATTTGCATTCACAGCAGGAACTGTACTCAAGACTACTTGTGCATTTTTCAGCCACATTACACATAAATTTTCAAACATAACTCCCCTATCCTCCTCCTCCTCACCACATTATGAAATAATTCATCTTGGAATTTATAGATGTGACTCAATCTCAAGGTCTGCACAGTAATTTTCTCAAACTGACTAACTTATGCATGCAGTTATTTTGTATGGCATAAATCCAAGTTCAGAGGTTTTCCTCTGCAATTTCTACCAGTGTAGTTTTAAACATGATTTTGTGCCTTCCAACACAATGTGCAAAGATGTACTTAACACACTGCACATGTTACAGTTTACCAATTTAAACAAGGCTGCACAGGGCTGCAGGTTCAGACAGCAGCCCTGAGTTTATTTTATCTACTTTCATAGCAGTCAGCTTAGTCCCACCATACCAAAAGCATTCTGGTTAATGAAAAAACAGGGCAGGAGGAGTGCAGAGTTACAAGGTAAAACAAGGGAGTTAAGTTATGTAAAAGAAGAAAGGAAAAATATTTTAATGAGAAAACTGAAAGAAAGGACAGAAAAAAGAAAAAAGTTCAACACTACAGCTGTGATACAAGGATGAGACCCGGAGGCAGTAAAAAGCACAACACTCAATCCAGCCCAGAAGAGACAAACATTTTGGAGCAAGTGGTAAGAATTCCCTGGAACACAGACCAACAGCACACTAATGATGACATGGTTATAGGTTGTTACATATTTTTGCTACATTTGAAAGCTATTATGGGACATAAATCAATAGTATCAACATTCTAAAATAATATATTTCTTCTAAGATTCCAAATTTACCATAAGAGCAAGGGTTTTAACTCAGAAATCCTGACCAAATTCCATCTCAACTCTACCTACCTAAAACTTCTTCTATAATTTTGTTTGGAAAAATGTATTGTTTGCTTGTTGTCCTGCATTTCCCAACTTGTTAAGCAGAGCCATTGGGCACTGCTAACTGAAACTTTTCATCTCAGAGATACTTGTGTTCCACAGGTGGATGAAGTGATTCTTGTGCATAGTTGCATATCAATTTAAATATGTAAAGTACTTTGGGGGTGAAAGCAGTAAATATAAATGGAAGATCTTTATTAAAATAAACTAATCTATCATATTAATCTTGACTTCTATTTTGCTTATTGTAAAACTAAAGCTAAAGCTTACTCAGCCTACAGCAAGAGCCATTTTGTAAGGCAGAGAACAAACTAAGCTAAGTCCTATCTTCTCACAAACACAGACACACACACGTCAGACAAGTTCTGATCACAGAGCCTACATGTCCACCCGGCTGCCATACACAGCTGATGCTCCTTCCCCTCCCCACAAGACAGGAGCCTTATCTCCTGAAGAACCTGAATTTCAGATGACATCACTCCTGAACTCCACAAAGCCACTTGGCCCGACTTCCTCCACTACAAGAACAGCGTAGGATGGGAGTGGCAAACAGATAAGAACACCAGTTTTGCTCTGCCTGGTAAGACAGATAGCAGTCTAGAAGGTCAAAGTCACCCAAAGCTAGGAGAAACAGAACAGTCAGTGCAAAGTGAGCAATCAAATTAAAACCTATTTGTTCGATAGTTTCACGGATCACTCCGTGTAAAGAGAGTGTCCTCCTCTGATGAGGTTAAAGGGAGAAAGACTGCAAACTGAGATAAGGATACTATTCTTTTTATGTTACTTTACAGTCTGAATTTTAAAACAGTAAGAATCTCGTATCTGTCATCCCATCCCATCCTTCTTTTTGTTTGTTTGTCACAGAGGTCACACAGAAATTGTTTTGACAACTATAATTTAATAGGAAAAAGACAGATAATTTCCAGTACAGGTAACTTCACTGCAGAATTAAACTGCACAATCAGTACATAATTTGAGTATCTAGGTTGACCTAGCCCGGGTGTGAGCAGGCATACTGCAAAGCCATAATCCTGGTACTGCACTGCAGTGTGGCATAACTACCTTAGGTGACATATCCCATGGCTCTTAGAATCATTGTAAACTGAGCCATCCTACAATTCTTTTCATGAAATGCAGGAGAGCTTTGTCTTTCTGGGAACAAGCAGGAGTTAGGCAGGGAAGGACTGTCAGAGCTCAAATGATTTAAACCTTCATGTTTACTGCAAAATGGGCAATTTACCAGAGCAAGTTTAACCTGTACCCCAGGATAGACTAGCTAGTCCACTTTAAAAGCACCGAACTTGGATCAGAAGCTGTATGTATGGACAGGAGCTGGGTTAGAGACAACACACTCGTAAGAGTTCAGGTTAATTCTGCAGCGAATAGAAGCATTTAACTTTACTCGTATCGGGTAAATGCAGGTAAAAAAGCAATGCACGATTTTGCTCTATAAGGGTATGCTTACACAGTGAAGTTATTTCAAAATAACAGCTGCTATTTCAAAAAAACTATGAGTACCTACACAACGCAACCACTATTTCAAAATAATGGAATTTTTATTTCGAAATTGGTAAACCTCATTGTATGAGGAATAACGTTTATTTTAAAATAGGTGTTTCAAAATAGGGTCTGTGTAGACAGGGAATAGAGCCTATTTCAAAACAGGTGCTACAGTATGCAGCTGCTCTATTTTGGAATAAGGTATTCTAAAATGCATTCTGAGTGTAGCTGAGCTATTTCAGAATAAGATATTCCAGAATACCTCTTCTGAAATAACTTATTCAGGAATAACGCTGTGGTATAGAAATAGCCTGTCACAAGGTTCTCCTCATACAAACATATCACATTGAAATGAAAGAAAACATTAAAAATGTCTAATAAAGCTGCTTATTTATGAGATTCAGATTCCACATTTGTAGGTGGGATAAGAGAATCTGACTGGTTGGGTGGAATAAATACTCTCATTCCTCGTTAAACGAGTACTTTACTTATGAATACTCGCTTAAACAAGGGACACATACACTTACCTTAGTTTGCTAGACAAGTGAATGCCCCCCGTTAATACGAGACTAATCCCCTCCTGCAATTCCAACCTGCCATAGTCTGACCCACTTGCTCCGCCAGCCCCGTGGCCCCAACCCACACAGCCTGGCCCTCCGCCAGCCCCACAGCCCTTACATGCAGCAGCCTGACCCCTGCCGGCCCCATAGCCCCTAACTGCAGCAGCCTGACCCCACCCCCCGCCCCACAGTGGCCCTGCAGCAGCCTGATCACACCCCCCCCCACCCAGCAGCTTGACCACCCTGCACTGGCCCTGCAGACCAACCCCACAGCAGCCTGACCCCTGCCACCAGCCCCACAGCCCCAAACTGCAGCAGCCTGACCCCCCCCACACCGCCCCACAGACTGGCCTCCTGGCAGCCTTAACCTCCCTGCCAGCCCCGCAGCAGTCTTACCCCTCCCCCCTGCTCACCAGCCCCACAGCAGCCGTAACTCCCCTGCCAGCCCCAACCTGCAGCAGCCTTAACCCCCCCCACCCCCTGCCAGCCCCACAGACCAGCCCCACAGCAGCCTGACCCCTGCCACCAGCCCCAACCCACAGCAGCCTCACCTCCTCCCCCTCCCTCACCCCCCGCACCAGCCCAGTAGACCTAACCTGCCGCAGCCTGACAAATCAACCCACCCCACCCTCGCTAGACAGTACACCCAACCTTCAACAGCCTGAACCCCCCACCCACCCCGCCACCAGGTTTTAGCCTCCCTCCCACTCATGGCCCCAAACTGCCCCCAGCCTTTAACCCTCTCCAACCCCCAAACCCAAGGTTCACTTACCTTTCAAAAGCAGCACCACATGCTGCCACTCCTTCACTGAGTTAGGAGCACTAGGAGCCAATCAGAAACTTTTACCTGTATTTTATTGAGAATTTGGTGTCCCTCTCATAAGTTCTCCTACAAGCAGAAAGCTGGGAACCAATTGTGCTCGTATAGCAAGGGATAAGCGTAAACTGACTGGACAGTTTTCCTTAACTACAGCACAGCAAACTACAGAAGTTGAAAAGTTGATCCAAATGTACTACTTTGCTATTTTTTTTGGATGTTTAATACACCTATCTTTATACAATATTCCAATTTTTCAGCTTCTCTAAGTGTCCAGCACAATACAGGTTGAACCCCTTTAGTCTGACAAAATCCGTGATCTAGCATAATTTTTGTTAGTCAAATATCCACTTACGAGCATGGCCAAGTTTCCCATGGACCCATAACACTTGTTTACAGTTAATAGCCCTGGTTCCCAAGTGTTCTATGCCATTATTTAGCTCCAATTTACACCTAAATGGCTTCTAAGGGCACGTCTACACTTCCAGGAAGACCGACCCGGTCAGAGTCAATCTCCCACAGTTTGATTTCAAGCATCTGGTAGAGACGCACAAAATCAAATCACTAGGTGAACAGCAGATTTCCCCTGTTTAAATGAGCACTGCTTGTACCAGAGGTTAAGTCAATTCAAGTTCACTACTTAAAGACTGGATTTTTTCAGACCCCAGCCCAAGCAAAATAATTACACTTGTGTAACTTCCTCACACAGACCAGGTGCAACACAAAGAAAGTATTTAAAAATCAGGGCTTCAGGTTTTAGTAGTGCAGAAGAATATATAACATGAATTTGCTTTATAATCTTATATCAAACACAAGAACAAACTTTCCAAAAGTAACACTCTCATCATGTGCCCAGAACAAGATATTATACAACATTTTAAAAAGGAATGCGTTTTATGGATGAATTGTTGAACAGATGAACAGAGAAGTACAAGCACAAGTATATCTACTTTACTTAAAATATACCAGGAGGAAGCCAACAGAAGCACCTTTTGTTAAAGCAGACACAAAACTCTGTTTCCGCAACTGGTAGTGCACTATTACTTCAATTGCCATTTTGTAAAGAAGCTGGGACTTCTTGCATAAAACCAAGTGAGTTAGGCAATACAGAACATGCTGAAAAATCAGCTTAAGTTAACGTCTTAAATTTCTAGAGCAGCAAGTGATTTGTGCGTCTCAAATTGGGTATCCATTAAGAAGCCTATTTTTCAGAGGGTGGGTGCCCACATTCTGAAACTCGGGTCCCTTAAAGATGTCTCAAAATGGTCATACAAAAATTTGACTAGTCACTTAGAAAATGTCAACAAGTATTTTTACCTCACATCTCAGGATTCCCAGAGTGATAAATAAATGAACACATACCGGGAGAAAAACATAGTTGCCATATAACAGTAGGGTAGGTCAATTTTTGATAGGTGCCACTTCAAGAATTTGGAATTGGAAGATGTGTAGGGTCTGAAAGGGAGGCTGGTTGAAGGAGGGAGCTTGAAGTAGAGGGCTGGGGTGTAGGCGGGTATGTGGAGTCTGGAAGGAAGTGAGACCTGGTGCAGGGAAAACTGCAGCCTCCAGGAGGAAATTATGACCTGGGTGGGGCAGGGGTGCAGAGTGGATGACGACCTGGGGCAAGAAGCTGGAGTGGGGTGCCAGGTGCAGTTTCCAGCTAGGAGGCACTTTTCCTTGGCAGCTCCCTACCTGCTGCTCCCCAACTCGCTGCTCAAAGCAGCCGGTAGCTGTGGCTGTGTGCACTTCTGCAGTGTGCGGGGGGTGGGAGGAGGGGACACTGTGCATGCTGCCTGAAGTGCAACCATGCTAAAGGCAGTTCCCATTGGTCAGTTTCTGGCCAATGGGTGCTGCACGATTGTGTTGATTGTTGGTATTAACAAAGCCATCCCATCCATAGGGCAGTCTGGGAGCAGCATTCCAAGGTCTTGTAGCAGCCACCTCATCTGTCCTATGGATGGGATAGTCCTGCATAGCGCTGTTAGATATGGGCCCAGGGCAGCCTTGGGGGACCTGGCATGGGCTGAAAACAGGGGTCTTCCTGTCATATGCGCACGCACACACACCAGGACTGCAGAAGCCACAGGAAGCAAACTGACAAAGCAGTCTGCTGTGTTCCCGTGACATCTGCCCACCAGGTCACTCCACTTCACTGTGGTGGCAGCAAGTTTAATAAACTTGCCTCCAGCTCACTATGCAAACAGCCTCCATTACCGCCCCCCACCGGTAATGCCCCATATTCCAGGGGTAACAAGAAGTGGGGTGGGAGTTGCCCTAGACCCTGCACCCCACACCCCTCTAGGGACAGTCCTGGGTATTCGTAACACTGGCATTTTCTTTCATGATTCCAGCAGAATAAGACATTCTTTCTCTTTTTCAATTCTCATGCACAATAACTTTTGCTTGCTATTTACTGATCTAAGAATTAATTTGTATACCTACAGTTTTGTATTTTACTACAGTTTTAGTCTTATAAAGAAATATGCAAGCTGAGGGGAATATGGATCAATAATAAAGTGGGCAAGCTCTGTTATATATGACGTATGCTAAATAATTTCTCTCCTTTCCATAGTAGAGTTCTTAGAATTTCTGTATGAATAACAGAAAACAGTTCTCACAAGATGACACATACAATAGTTAATAATCAAGAAATCATGTTTCAGTGCCATTGCCTGTTCAATTAAATCAAGTATTCAGATAGTGCAACACTTCACAATCTCAAAATGGATGCTAATGTGGAACATTCATGGGCTACTTTAAATGTCAATTATTTTCTAGACAGAACAAATGGTCCTTTAAATACAATGCAAAATAGTTATTGATCATTAAAACAGGTATTAGCTGGGCATAAAAATTAACTTTTGTTTTTACTGATCTAATTCAGAAGTGCATGAAAAAATATTGTTTTCTAAATTAAGTCAAGGAGGCAAAGTAGCACCTTAAAAGAAGTGAAAGGATTTTAATGTTACCCCTTACAAAGTTTATCTACATAACTATTAGTGTAATGCTATACTTAACTAGAGAAATCTCATCCACTCAACCAAAAAGACTTGAATTAATACCCATGGGAATTCAAAGGTGAGAATGGCTTCTCAAGGAAGTCACGACACATGATTAGAATAAAAACACTGCCTCGAGAAACAAAAATTGAATAGGACAGCTGATTTCAAAGTGAATTCCTATCTTATATCAAAGTCTTCATGAACACAAAATTGCAGAATTATTCTGCTTCAACAACAACCACCAAGAATAATTCCTGTATTTGGCTATGTATGTCTTCAAAAGTGGGCACTTATTCAAATTTTTATACCTGAGTATCACTAGGCCTGTACACAAATGTAAGAATGAACTGATAACGCTTGCATGAGCTGAGCAGAATCCCAGTTTCTCTCATCAAGTTTCCTTTTTTCTATGATTCTGCAAAATGAGTGATGTCACAGACATACCGATCTTTTAAAACAAACAAAAGGAAGTATTTTTTCATTCAGCACGCCGTCTACCTGTGGAACTCCTTGCCAGAGAACGTCGTGAAGGCCAATACTATAACAGCGTTCAAAACAGAACTGGATATATGTATGTAAGATAGGTCCATCAATGGCTATTAGCCAGGATGAGCAAGGATGGGTGGTGTAGCCTCTCTTTCCTAGAAGCTGGGAACAGATGGGAGATGGGGGAGCAGAACACTTGATAATTACCTGGTTTGTTTATTTTCTCTGGGGAATCTGACATTGACCACTATTAGAAGATAGGACATGAGCCAGGTGAACCTTTTGTCTGACTCAGTATGGCCATTCTTGTAAGGACGAGACCTGGATGAATATAAAGGCCGATTCTTTGAAAGACGTGAAATTATGAGGTATTTAAGGATGCAGGGTTACAAGCCAACTAGAGAGGAATGACTCAACTGTAACCAGCAAATAGAGCAATGGTTCAAGCCCACGCCACAAGAAGCAAAGCTACATGCTTCAACATTAAGTGGTGAGGCCAGGACTTCAGACAAGGCTCATATATGATAACGAGGCTCAAGCACAAAGTTTATATTCCAAATATATGGTCAAAAAAAAAAAAAAAAAGAAAGTATGAAATGTTAGTAACAGTGTGCTGCAACACTTTTGTATTTTCTTATCTAATTTGTAAGTAGTTTTTACATGAGCTGAAACCTGCAATACACCAGACAAATCAGACTCCTGGCAAGGGGTTACAGTCGCCTGGAAAGAACCACCACCACAGCTCTAGAAAACTAGTGAAATATTTCCACTTTCCTATTTCACTGAAAGGCCAAAATTTCTCTTCCAGGAGTATGACTATTCTAACGGTCAAAAAAGCATCAGTTTTGGCTTAGTCACAAATCCAAAGAGGCTGTTTTATGGGAAAAAAAAAAACCTAATAACTTTATAGAGCTCAGCTATTGGAAATTAACTGCACTGAAACCAAATTCTGCTATATTCAAATAAAAAAAAAAACCTTACAATCCACAACCTTGTGAATACTCATTTTAACACATAAATTTCCCATTACTTCTACGGAAAAAAACATGTAGTAGTGCCCTTGAAGAAACAGCATCAAGAGAATCTTGACTAGAGATCATCAAAACGTTAGATTTTTTTTCATGAAGCCAATTCCAAAAGTATAATTTTAGTAAATGTAGAGGAACACTTTCTGACCTGCACTTACATTGACAAGCAGAAAGAATTCCAATTTAAATACACCTACCAAAACATCTGATGAAGTGAGTCCGTGCTCACGAAAGCACATGCTCAAAACTTTTCTGTTAGTCTATAAGGTGCCACATGACCCTTCATTGCTGTTACAGATCCAGACTAACACGGCTACCCCTCCGATACTTGACACCATGCAAGGTGCTGCTACCAAAACAAATCAAGTAAGTCCTAATTAAACAAGTTTCTTGTGAAGACATACATCAATAGCTATTATTTGCCTATAATCATATTCACATGTTCCTTTTTCCTACCTCTCTTCTATATGTTGCTTCTGAGATACGGACAGATGACATACCAGGGTGATTTTGGTGCTAAAGTGCACTTCTATTCTTGAAGCAAAGTAGTTTAAAAATACAGTGTTTTAAAGCCACTATGACATTAACTACATGTAAGATTTGTTCCTTTTACAAACAAAAGATTGGACTGCTGCAAGCTAGAGGAAAAAAGTATTTGCCCAGGCATCAGACAGCCAAGTTAGATTTTTTTTTTCCCACTTCATATTTCACCAATCTGGCAGGAATAAAGGTACCTTCCATTACATCTGTGGGAGGGAAGAGAAACTAGCTCAAGTCACTGGACTATGACTCCATATATCTGGGATCAATTCTGGCAAGTTTTGCCACACACCTCTTGTGCGACCCTTTTAGTAAGTTGTCTGTGTTGTCTATTAAAGTACGTTTATGATTGTGACATTCACATACTTCTGTAATGAGGGTCATAGAAGTGCTTAGAAAGATTCATCTGCAAAAGCCTACTAATCTCTGCTACTCAACTAGTCAGGCTCACTCTTCTGGAGCTTGATTTCGTGCATCTGGTAAAGATGCTCTGATATGGAGCTCTCTGGCGTCGGCAATCAACCCCCCTCCCCGCCCCGTACTCCTCATTATTGCAAGGAGTAAGGGAGATCAATAGGAAAAATGCTCCCGTCAACCTCTCTTTGTGAAGACAAACCTTACAGTTGACTGCAGAGATGCAATTCCAGCTAAAGCATCCATGTATCTGCAGTCGACTATGATCTAGTGTAGACCAAGCCCTACAGATGTTACCAGCAGCTGCATTTTACCTGTAAAATGGGCAAATCTGACAGTCACACCATTTCTAAAATACCACTTTTTAAAGCAGAATTTCATTTTAAATATTCATCTTCAGTCCCTGAAAAATTTTAAGTGAGTAATTAAACTAAACTGTGAGGAAAATAAATTGATTTTAAGTAACAATTTTGATTTACTTAATCCTCTAACCTACTACTTTGTGTGCTAAAATCATGGATCTTTGGGAGATGAGCTGATCAAATATAGATTAATTATAATATTTTATTACTAAATTTTAGAGCCTTGAATCACTATAGAGTCAAAGGTCAAAAAGGACTACTACGTTGATCTGCTCTAAACTCATCTGTAACACAGGCTCTAAGCATATTTCTGGGGAAGTTCTGCGGCACAACTTTGAGAAAAACAGCCAATCTTCATCTAAAACTGTCAATGATTCAATCCACCACAACCCTTGGCAAACTGTTCAAATCATTAATTACACTCACTGTAAAAATACACATCTCCAATCTGAACTAGTCTAACTTCAGCCTCCAGCCCATGGACCTTCCTATATTTTTCTCTGCTAGGTTGAAGAAAGCCCATTATTAAATATCTGTTCCCCACAAAGATACTTGGGAGTTTAATCAAGTCACCTTAATCATCTTTGTTAAAACAAACAGACTGGGCTCCTTCAGACTATAACTCTAAGGCTGTGGCTACACTACCCCTCCCTTTAGGAAGGGGCATGCAAATATGGTCGTTCAGAAATGCAAATGAGGCATAGATTTAAATATTTCATGGCTCATTTGCATACTCACATAGAATCTCTATTCCCGAAGAGCTGACTTCAAAAGCCAAAGCAGACGTGTAGATGTGCTTCATTCGAAAGGAAACCCCATTTTCAAAAGCACCTTTCTTCCCGAAAAAAATTAGGAAGAAGGGTGCTTTAAGAAAGCAGGGTTTCCTTTTGAATGAACCCCATCTACACAGCTGTTTTGGCTTTTGAAATCAGCTCTTCCGGAATCAAAAGTCTGCACAATTATGCAAATGAGGCATAAGATATTTAAATACATGCATCATTTGCATTTCTGATTGGCTGTATTTGCATGACCCATCTGAAAGGGAGGGGCAGCATAGCAAAGACCCAGGCAGATTTTCTAACCTTTTAATCATTCCAAGTTATCCTCATCTGTCTTGACTTGTGGGTCGCAGAACTAGACAATTCCAGCAGTAGTTGCACTAGTACCAAATGCAGAGGTAAAATAACCATTCCATTATTCCCTGTTTATGCATACCTTATATCTGACATTTTAGACAGATAATCTTCTACACAGTTGTACAAGTAACCAAATTTCAAGAGCTATTCGTCTCTAAGAACTTCTCTAATGCCTTATCTGTGTATTATTTAGGTACACAGGATATGTAAGAATTATAAAGTTGACAATCTCCAGTTTAATTCTGAATGGTTTCTCAGATAAGAAATAAAGAACTATCTAAATTTCCACCTTTTAGGATGGTTGTCTCCAAGGATTAAGCATAAACTAAGAAAACATTTTTGAGCAAACTAATATATTAGTACCATTAGCAGCAGCTACAGATATTGAATTCTGCTATTGGCAAATCTGCAAGTGTTATTATGATCTCTTTGGACCTCTTTTCCCCACTGGCAGAGTTTCAGCAAAGAACAGATTACCCCAGATAACTTAGATACATAAAATTATATCTATTTAAGACTCAAATGAAGAATTACTATATAGACAATCTGTTTATCAGAGGAAGATAAGACAACGGTAGAAGAGAAATCAAATATCATAAGCTGGCAAAGTTGCAAGAATTTCTATCTGAGAACTATCAAAACAAAAAAGCAATCAAGTAGCACTTAAATATTGAGTCTGTTCTGGTACGGCTATGGTCTGAAGAAGTGCGTCTGTCCCACGAAAGCTCACCTGATAAATTATTTTGTTAGTCTTTGAAGTGCTACTTGACTGCTTGTTTGTTTTGATAGGATATAAACTAGCACAGCTCCCTCTCTGTTACTATCTGAGAACTTGTGCTAAGACCTTACTTTAGAGCTCTATTTTTTGTATCTGCTTTTGGTTAACAGGTGTCTGATTAACTTGAAGTCAAGGCTTTAAAGTTATATTGACAACTATGGATAGGAGAGTTCTAATTTCATTGGGAACTTGTTAAATACATAACAAAAGTGGTTAAGACAATTGCTTTTTTTTATTAAAAGAACATTAAAATGAGTATTGGCATAAACACAGGACTATGGGAAAATACACAAAGCTTTAATGTATCATTAAAATAAATGCTTTTTAAAAAAAAGATGGTACCATCTTTGGTGCTGATGAAAATTTTCATCACAGCAATAAAATCTGTAAAATGAATTAAGCACTACTAGACCAATAGTGTTTTTAGGTTGGTACTCAGTGTACCTTCACTAGAAACATAAGTCAGCCTACAGGAGGTCAACATACAATCACCAAAATATTTACTGTAGTGATTTATGTCCATACTATCCTCATTCTGTCAGTGGCATGCACCCTTACCATGAATACACCCATCAATTTCAGAGCAGCAACCTGGCAGCATCACACATGGTTCCCTGCCGGAAGCCTGAATTGCACCTGCCTGGCTCCCTAGTAGACTATCCCTACCCAGGGCTGCTCACCGGGAAACAAATCTCTATCCCTCATGCTGGAACTAGAAGCAACCCTGACTTCAGGTGTGGAGCTCCTCTCCTGGAGCCCTGCTGTGGTGGGGAACAGAGCAACAAGAGGCAGCTAGGCTGCCAGCAAACATGGAACAGACAGCCAGAAGCCTCAGTCCAATACCAGGCACTTGCCTGGCTGGCAGACGGGAGCCCAGGAAGCAGGTGAGATAGCAGCTAGGAGCAGAGGGCAGGAAGGTTCTGAACAGAGCAGTGCAGCTATGCTAGGAGCTGTGAAATTGGAAAGAATGACAGTCAACAGCCAAAGTAAGTAACAGTGTTTACACGGACACTGACACAAGCCCTAAGCCTCTGGTGGAGGTTGAGTTATGTCAATGCATGGTCATATCAGTGGGAACAAGAGGGTAGCAAGTACAGACACAAACAGATTCACTTAAACTACCTTATGTTGACCTTTCTGCATCAGAGACCAAAGGTATTCTGAATAGAGACTTGTATGCTGTTCTTCTTACACGAGAGGCAGGAAATATTTCTCCTCCTCTCAATGTAATTTGATTGGGCAAAGCTAAGGAATCCATTAATTCACCAAGCAAAAGGAGCATTAAGTTTTAAAGTTAGTGTTAGGGTGCAACACACCTCTAAGTACACCACAAAATGCCTGAAACTGTACTGCAACCAAGTGATGTAAACAATATGTCCATGATTCTTTTGGGATGAGGATACTATATACAATATTCTACAGCAAATTCATATATACAGCAAAAATACACTTATAAAAAGATTGAATCAAATCCCTTTGTTCAACTCAGTACAACTTAGATTTATTAAAAACTATTTTTAAGTTCAGAGTTTTTAAAAAGCTTTGATAAATCAGCTTTTACAGACATCAGAACTATTCTGATATTAACAACATGAAAGGACTGATAATACGCTTACTGAAGGTCACAACCTATCCAGCCACTAGCTAGGTGAGGAATGCATACGTTCTGCAGTGCAAAAAGGCAGAACAGCAGGCTTGAGTTGTGCTCTAAAAGCCCTGGAGACAGTGGTCTCAGTCAGAAATAGCCCTATTCATTTGGGAACCAGTCATGCTCGGCTTTGGAACAAGCATGAACTGATATGTATTTTATGTATGTTAGAAGAGAAAATATGTCAAATTTGGCTCTGTTTAATCATTCCAGGATCTCAAATGGACTTCTTTTTGTAGATGTCAGAGATGTAACTACTGTTTTTAAACTACAGAACCTCTGCAAAACACTCAGTTATAGAACAGATCAACTAACTGTGCAACCAAAACTACATTATACAAACTCCAAAGTAAACCACCACCACACTGTTTTTCCCCCAACAAAAAACAAACAAGGAGAAGGAAAGAACTTGACTTGTAAGTCAAACCTGAAGTGATTTGTAAGTAAAATTCTAAGAGCATAAACTGTCTTATTTTACAAAAGTATTGAAGTATTAAAATATACACTTGGTTTTTAGAACAGACTGAAAACTCTTAATCAGAGCAAAAACATGTTTCTATGATACTGTCCAAATAGAATACCTATTTCAGGGACTGGCAAGCCTGAATCTGCAATGTTAACAAAACTGCTGAAATCGTAATGTACCACCTCTCCCACAGACATGATTTAAAGAATAATCAACTTTGCTCCATCTACAAATAAAATGCAACTGCCCCTTGAGCATGTGCTCTTTTAAAGACCTGTATTCAGGTACACCAACTTTTTTTTAAAAAATTACTACTACTACTACTACTGCCACAATGTATGTCCCAAAGTATCACAGTGCTGAGTCCTGATTGTCAGAACCAATGCATCTTTTCCCACCAAAATGCTATTATAGCAGAAGAAAGGAACATACAGGCATACATACACACAAAGCTACACTCTAATACTGGAACTTTTCCCCAGGAAAGCCTTGTGAAATATGTATAGAGGTTTGACCCCTCACGCTTCAGTAAAATCAGCTTCTCTCTTGACCACAGCTGTCACCAGTAGAGACAAATACACAATATAGTTCCTCTTGGTTTTGCATACTTTTAACTACCAAAATACATACCTGAAGATTTATTTACCAGTGTAAAGTTAATACAGTTCAATGATGAGACCAGAGAGAACGGGAGGGGAAACAGGAAATAAGGAGAGAAACCATACCTAAACTGACACCAAAGAGCTAACAAAAGTTTTTCCGGGGGCAGTGTGGGGTGGGAAATGAGAATACCATGAGGCAGTTTCCAAGTGTGGGGTAAGGAGACTCAGGTTAGCACAGGAGGCATGAGGAAGAACAGAACAGCAACAGTGGAGAATGTTGCATACTTGATCCTGCGATTAAAGGTCTATCAATGAGAAACTCTACCTGACCCCTTCCCAGTTTCTTTAGACTACAAGAAAGCTCATAGGTAAAGGGCTGCAGTCTCAGTCCATGTCTGCATCACCCAGGTAGTCAATCTGCTCCAGGTTGATCTCCCAAGGTTCAGTTTCACACGTCTGATAGGTACATGTGCAACCAACTTAACAGGGGTCAGCTGTCAACCTATGTAGTCTTCCTGATAGACAGGAGTCAAGTAAACCCCCACAATGCACAACTTCAAGTTGTGCTTAGCTTGCGTTAAGGCAAGTTAAGTGCAACTCAAAGTTGCTCTGCTGTTCTCTACCACCCGGGTCTCCCAGCTTGGGGAAACTGTAGGAAAAAAGACGGACATGCTGCAGTGGCTTCTCACTGGCTTCCCCTAGCTGGGGGAAGGTGGGTAGAACACATACCTAGCTGCTAGACTGGCAGGGAGCCAGGAAACTGACCAGCCATACAATGGTCAGTTTCCCAGCTCCCACCAGTGAAGGAGAGTGAGGAAACTGACCATGGCTGGTGCCCTCATCAGTTCCTGGCTCCCCCAAGCTGCTTAGGAAATTTTACTTATACAAGGGTTGCAGGAACGCAACCCCCACATAATTTGGGGGGGCTACTGTAGTGGTGACTGACTGGAGAAAGTAACCCTCTGTCGACCTTCAGTAAGGACTGCCAGGTAAGCTGGATTTCAGATAAGTCTGCTCTAGCCATGCAACTGCCATAGCTAAAATTTTTTACCTGAATTGACTTATTTTCCTAGTGTAGACATGGCCTTAGACTGTCTGTCCACACTTTTCTGCTCTGAAAGCACACAGGCTAGAAACCTAACATAAAGCCTGAATTCTATAGAAGTTAAAAGGGCAGGTTCTTTACAAAATCATTCCATCAGGGAATGCTTTTGTAAATCCCTCTGGCAAGCAAATATAATCAAGATCTGTTAAAAACAGTATTGAGATCATTTTCCTTTTTCAAAGTGTAAAAGAAACTTACATATTCAGCATCCTACACCTGCTAAAGTCACCTAAATAGTGCAATAAAATACAACAAATTCAAGTTTTACTGAGTGTCAAGAAAAATCTACAACAATTTATTTAAAATGTTAAAAGTACTATTCTGTATAATCTACATTAATTTCAGAAGTAAATTTGAAAAAAATACAGTTCATGAGACATTTTCACCTTCATGTAACCACCTGCTATTTAATATCCTGGTTTTAAGACTGCTTTTTGAAGAAAATAATGGACTTCAAAACTAATTTTTTTAAAAAAGTGTAGTTTCAAGACTATTGTATCTTTCTAATTTCAAAAACCTTTCCCCTGTTATGGGAAAGACCCTCACAGAACGGAAAACCTGACAGACCATATAAAACAGCCAGTGAAACTTACTTGGAAATGGTAGAGGAAACAAGCCAGAATAGGAAAAGAACAGGTTTAAAACATTTAAAGATGTGAAATTTAGTTAAGTCATCAGACCATGATGAAATTCAGCTTGAGATACTCAAGGAAATGGATGAAGCAACCTCAGAAACAATAATTGTTTCTGATAACTCATGGAAGACAGGAGAGGTCCAGAAGACTGGAGAAAGGCTCAAACAATACCTAACCTAAAAAGGGAATCAAAGAGGACCAGTCAGCCTAACTTTGGAAAGATACTGGTACAAAATATCCATCTGCAAGCACCCAGAAGACAAAAAGATAGTAACTAAAAGCCAACATGTCTCAGAGGGGCAGCTGTATTATTAGTCTCTGTAGACTCACGAAAAACAAGGAGTCCTATAGCACCTTAAAGACTAACAATTTTATTTATTGAGGGCCCCACTTCATCAGATCTGGAGCAGAAGTAAGAATTCAGGGTTTATATAGCAGTGGGGTGGGGAGGAAAGAAGTAGGAGGAGATGGAGACAAAGAGAAAAAAGGGAGAGGGGAGTCACCTGTCATTAACAGGACCTATGAAAGAAGTACATTAAGTTAAGAGGGATGGGTGCCATTCCTGTGAATATCAAAGGTGGGAAAATTGCCCTTGTAAAGCGGAAGATACCCACCGTGTTTTTGCCAAAAATAAATCATAATAAAAATATTTGTTTTTTCTGACAAGATTACTGGAAAAGTGGAGAGCTTTTTAACTACAGCTTTTAAGTTGTATATGGCATTCTCATAAGCAAACTGGGCAGGTAAAGTACTAGAAGTGGGTGCAAAAGTGGTTGAAAGGTCACACTGAAAGAACAGTCACCAATGTTTCACTGTCAATCTGGGTGGTCCTATTTAGTGGGGTCCTGCAACAGCCAGTACCAGATGAGGTACTATTAATTTTCATTAATTACTTGGAAAGTTGTGAGGAGAGTTTCTACAATTTGCAGAGGACATCAATTTGAGAGGCACTCCAATAACTTTGAAGAACAGGATTAGAATTACTTTAACAAATCAGAATTGGTCTGAAATCAAAATGGTAAAATTCAATAAAGGCAAGTACAAAGTGCTACACTTAGGAAAGAAAATAAATCAAATGCCTCAATACAAAAAGAGGAATAATTGGCCCAACCACCTATTATTCTGTTCTGTTGTCTGGTGGTAGACATCCACTCCACCAACTGCTGACTTCTTTTCCACCATACCAATGGTTCCCAAGAAGGCAAGCTAAATCCTTGCTTCCAAACATTTCAATAGCTATTTAGTGTCTGTTTTGCAATTAATAGTTTGGACTCTTTGCACTCCACAAACCTGTCCAGAAACTTTTGTTGTAAAATATTCCATTTCAGTTTTATTTTGCAGTGTCAGGCCTCTCTGTTCAGTAGCAATTTTGTTTATTTGATATTTTGCATTACTGACAAAATAACACATTCTAAAGTTTAGATCAATAATTTCCTGTGTGTCCAAGTCTTCGATTCTGTTTACATTCACAAGTCACTAAAAGTAATCAATGTTAACTATTTCTATGCAACTTCAGTTAAATCTTCATATCAAGGAAAGAGCAACTGAATCAACCTGTGATGGGAAAAATGTAGTACATGATCTAAAAGGTTTTATGTTGTGTACATTAATATTGTTCAAGTTTAATTGTTTTAAATCATCTATCCACCAGTATGTTAAAACGTGGCAAAATGCCTACAGATTTTCCACAGCTCTCTAAAAACCTTGTCATAACAGGATGCCCAGGATGATATCCTATCAACGTGCTTTTAGACACATTTGGGGTATACATGGCCCAAACTGAACTACCTGCCTAAACTCAAATTCCACCTCCGTATATTTTCTATCACTGATGACAATACCACCACACTCCTGGTCACTAGGCATAACTTAGAAATGATTTTTCACAACTCCTCCCTTGACCCACAGGATGTAGTCAAAACTCGCAACTTATTTTCTCTGTTTTAAGTTCAGATCTTTTCTTCACATTCCAACATCTGAAGTACTCACCTGGTTTCCTTCATTACCTCAGGCTCTCTGAAACCTTTTATCTCCCCATTTAGTGTTCATTAACTACTAGAATTATTCTCCTTGATTGTTAGTCTACTTTACCCTAGAAAACATTTTGAATCTTTCCTGATTTCTCTTTTTCCAGGTAAAATTCACATTTCTTCTTGTCACCTTAAAGGCTCATCACAGCTATCTCTTCCCTATCAGCAAGGCTAGTTTTAACTGCTCACTTTCATTAGGATGCTTGTTCTGAAACATGGAATCCTCTCCTGGAACTAATACATAACTCCACAGGACCCACATCTTTGATCTCTACAGGAAACTACTCAACAAATAATAGATTATGGGGTTGTATGGTAGAGTTATTTTGTGCACTACTTAATCACCTCCCGATTTTAAGCTCTTGAAGACAGGGACTGTTTCCCTTGGGAAACCTAAATACAAAACACAAAATAATAATTTTGCTAGACATAGCTATAAAACACTTGCTTTAATTTGGTCACATGCCAATGGTATGGGATGCACAGTCTCATCACTTCCACGACCAGTGACAGCACAGCATTTTTAGGCTGCATGTTTGAAGACTGGTATTTTAGCACTGTATGGACTTTCCTTGGGCAGTAAGAGGAGAGAATATCATCAAAAGTGTGTAAAAAACTTGGCAAAGTTAATTCAATGAGCAGAGAGAGACTGACTACTCAACCAATATAAAAACATGCCTAGTTTGTATTACCCCAACACACAGCGCTTGCCCAGTTTGCAGAAATCAATGTTCATTTTATTGATTTAGAAACAAATATACTTACAATGGTATGAACTCCTATGGTACATGCAGTTATATACCAGTTCCACAATGTTTATATCCCCACAGTTTATTTCATGAATAAGCTATATTGATATAAGCACTTTTATAACTACATTCATAATACAGTAAAATCCTTTTAATCCTGACTCTGATTATTAGGAAATCCTGGTGGTTCATCATCCAGCAAAAATAGTTCCATTGAGAGATAATCCAGCAAAATTCAATGGGGTGCTTGGGTGGTGGGTTGGAGCCATGGTGGGGGCTGGGAGGTTAAGCCTGAGGTGGATTAGGGCTGCACGGGGGCCAGGGAGGTGAAGTTGAGCTGGGGAGTGTGGGGGTTGGAGCCAGAGGGTACGGGGGTAGTGACATCCAATAGTCTGGAAAATTTGGTTATCTAGCACCTGTGTGGTCCTGGATTCAAGGAATTTTACTGTATATTAATCTCTAAACCAATATACAAATATATGTACTATAATAATAATAAATAATAATAATAATATGGAGATATACACTGTAGAACTGGAAGGGACCTTAGGAGGTCATTGTTTCCTGTCCCCTGCCCTCTTGGCAGCACCAAGCACCATCCCTTTTTTTTCCCCCCAAACTATTTGCCCCAAGTTGCTAAATGGCCCCCCCCAGGACTGAACTCACAACCCTGAGTTTAGCAGGCCAATGCTCAAGCCACTGAGCTATCCCTCCCCCCTAAAACAAAAAAACATCCCTGTGCATAAGTAAGCCCTTAATAAAATTAGGTCAGTTTTGCTTTACTACAAAATAGTCAACCAGATTTAGGACTGAACAAATTTGAAACTTCAGCACACAAACACCTCTTGGTCATCTGTTTTGGAAACCAGCAAACTGAAAAGCTGAAGTGACTTAACACTAACTTTAGAAGGCAAGGAATAGGTGAGTTTTGACTTCCAGTTCACTATTTAAAACTTCAGTGTGGTGTTGTGCATTTTTTAAAAATTAAAACAAGGTTAACGGAAATACTTGCATAACTACTTCCTTCAATTAAATTTGTTTAGATGGAATAATTCCCTTTTAGTAGTTCAAATCCAAGTATTCCAACATCACAATAATGAAACTGACTGAAAATGAAAATACAAAACAGTGAAACCAACCTATTTTCACTGTCCAAACTAAGAGAAATGCAAAGAATAAAAACACACTCAAGTTTGGAGAGAAAAATGACATTACTAATTTTACTTCAGTTAATAGTCTTAGATCCTATTAGCATCTAGTAAAGCCTTCCTCCCCCGCCCCCCAAACACACCACTGAACCTGACAATATCCAGTTCAACAAAACGTGCTCCCAGTAAATTTTCTGTAACTGTCAAACTGGAGATATAGGGGGAGTATTGAAGTAACCTGACTTTTACATTGGTATAATTAGTCACATATCGGAACAATCAGCAATATATTTTAGTTCAATTATAATTAACACTATCCTGTGTTTAAAATCAGGTAACCCTTTACATTTACTGGGCATTATAGACAAGGATATACCAACACCACACAGGTAAAGAAGGTTGAGTTGTGTCTGAACACCTAATTCCAATTCATAAAATTAGTATGAGTATGCCATACATCTTAATGGTATACAAGATTTATTTGCATAAGTAGGCTCTGCCAGTTTGGCCTATGCACTTCATTTAGAGTAAAACAATTTAAAATTGTCAGTAATTATGCTGTTTATGAAATGTAAGCTAGACATGATTTCTGAACAGGCAAATAATTCTTAGGTTTCTTAGTAATAAAATTACATTAGTCTATTTCACTGTGTATTATTTAACAAACACTGAAAGGCTCACATTAGGTTATGTAAACATTTAAGACTACTAAACCTATACTATACATGTGACTTTTATTACCATAATACACTGAATTTTTCACTCCATGAAAAGGAAGAAGAGGAGAAGAGAAACAGCTTTCCATTCCCTTAGGTATTCCAGTATCTTCACTACTTATCACCCAACACTTCTGCAAGCATCCATGAGGCCCTGAATCACCAACCATTCTGTTCGAGTGGACTTGAAAACCTGAATACATTTTTCCTTGTGTAAACACAGTAAGTTCAAATACTCAGCTACCTGCCCTATACCCTCAAATGCTCCTATACTGGGACTTAATCCTCCAAACATTTACCATAGTAAGGGAAAGCCCAAGTGTAAGTCCCATGGAAATGAACAGAACTACTCATGGTAGTAAAAAGTTAGGGAAAAAAAGTGTTAAGTGTTGAAGGATCAGGGCCTTGAGGATCAAGCAAGTAGAACTGGAAAATAAACATAACTTCATGATTGGCACTGCAGAACAGAAACTTATCAGGCTGCCAAAGAACTTCATATATTGTATTTGGAAGCATAACTTTTAGAAGAACAGCACCTTAAAAATGTTAATCAAAGTTAACCTTGGAAGACAAGACAGGTGCTTTTCCTTACGCACCAACACAATATAAATAGTTAAAACAACAGAAAAATAAGTTATAGTCATGATAGCTGGAACTCTAACACTAAGTCTTTGGAAAAGTAAAAATGTATTTTGTTTATGAAAAAATCTAAAAAGTAATCTAATTAAAATATTAACACATACTACACTTGCCAAAGCCTTTAGAAGTCAGCTCTAAAATGTACCAACACAAAAAAATTAAATTGGTTTGATCTCTGGATGGCATCATTGAAATCTACTAATTTTTGGAAGAATAAAAGAATCAGTTCAGTACATAAGACCCAGAACAATTACTTATAGCAGAACTAATCACTGTATTTGGGTCTCAGACAGTTTTCTCACTATCGTGTAAAACATGTCAGGTAATGTGATGATGTGCTCATGTCAGTTATAACTGTTTTACTTAATTAATTCAATAAAAGTTAGCTTATGACTAATTAAATAAAAGTCAATTAAATATAACTCACCTCCATCCCTCTCTCTAACTCTGTGAGCATGCACATTTTTGGCTTTACTGTGCCCTGTGCCGTCACCATATTTGTTTTCGGGGCTATCAGATCGCCGCAACATTTTATTAGGTGGTGAAGGGTCGGTGGTGTCTCGCATCTTGTCATGACGGTGATCACCACCAGTGGGGTGACTCTTTGATGAGTACTTAAGAGTCTGCAAGAAATGAGATTTTTTTTTTAAATTAACTTCATTTTTGCAGCAGTTTATACCACTTTCCACTAATACACATTCTAAATTTACAAGTATTTAATTTTTTCACATTGTAGTGTTAATTCTAGCAATAAAATTATTTCTGAAAGTATATTTAACATCAGTATTTGAGGAACCCAAGTAGCATAAGGCTTCCCAATTTTAATTATCCATATAAAGTAAAAAATTCTAATTTAGCTTACACCACATTTCCCCACTTTGGTTTCAGAGTAGAGCATCTCCTATAATACAGTACTAAACAAATTCCTTGAATTCTTATTCATTTTGTGCTATATACACATTCAGCACAAAGACTTTTTTTTTGAAGGGGGGAGTGAGGAGGTAACCGAGGAAAAGGTGTTTAGTTGTTTAATCAATAATGCAATAAAAACAGATGTTATCATTTACAAATTCTGCATGAATCACAAGGTAAGTGATGTAAATGTCATCCAAAAAACCAAACTCACCCACTAGCTTGAATGGCCATAACAAACTTTATTTGAGTACAAGAACAGCTCAGACAATATTAAAAAGAATGCTGAATGGTGTGGGTGGGTGTGAAAGAGAGAGAAGGGGAGCTTAATTTGTGTTCGTTCTCAAATATTTACACCTTGGAAGCAGCACTGATGAGCATCTTTCACCTGTTTACTTTCATAATGTAAACTTCTGGATGGGGAATGTTTACATTTAGATGAACTGTCACTAATAGCTGCTTCTAGTGATCACAGTTCACTTCACAACCAGTCATCAAAATTAAATTTCTGAGCATCACAGCTCCTCAAATGTGTACCCCCAAGGAAGTACAATATCTCACCACCAAGGAGAATAAGTGTCCTCAAAACACACAGTGCAATATCCAGTGCATCTCAAGAACTTGGTTTCCACGTGCACAAGGCAATGGGGGAGTATATGCATCTCAGAAATACAAGTAGTGTTTCAGTGGCACAAGGGTTTGATGTAGGTTTCTGAGTGCAGCCTGTACCTAGTGCCTATGGCATGCCCTGCTCAGGTCACAGTTTCTAGCAGGGATTTGGGGAGCAGGAGAAAGGCCCTCTCCGTCCCTCCGAAAATATGTTTTCTTATCTGTTTTTCACTAAATGCGATAATAACGCATTTCCCCCACACACACACCCCCGCCCCCTTCTCCCGGCACTGAGAGCCGAAACCTACACAAGACCGCGCTAGGCCTCGCCTCCCTGTGTCTTCTCTGAATGGCCCTGAGGTAACCGAGATCTCGCTCCCCTCACACACAGCCGCCCCACTCCCCGGTACTACGGGCTTGTGAGGGGAGAGGGCGGGGAAGTGGCGGCACCGCGGCCTGTGGCGGCGGCCGAAGCCTGCGCTGGAGTAGCTCCCCCCTCCGCTCTCTCCCCCGCTCCTCCTCCTCGGCCTAGCGGCCGGCGCTGCAGGTACCTGGTAGGGCTGTGAGTCCCCCCTGCGGTCGTGACAGCTGGAAGAGAGAGAGAGAAAGAGACGTTAGTGAACAACCGTTACCGGCCGCCGAGGGGGAGGGGTACCACAAACATGGCGGAGGGGCTGGGGAGCCCCCGCGGAACGGGGGGAAGGGAGGAGGGGATTTACCCATCACTGAGTCTCTGCTGTTTCCTCGCATACATTACCATCAATGCCCGGCCTGTGTATGTGAGTGTGAGGGGACCAGGAGGGGACGGCCGCGGCCGGGCCACAGGAGCCGAAGGGGGAGGCAGCGCTCCGCCTCACCACCGACCGGGACAGGGAAGGGGAGGGAGGGAGGGAGGGGGCAGCTCAGGCAGCTCAGCTGGGAGCAGCGCTCACGGGCCCATCTCCTTTCCGCACTGCGAAAGAGGAGACGCCACCGCTCGGCCCCGCACACTCTGAGACACTGAGGAGCACAGACTCCGCTGCCGCTGCCTCCTCCCCCCGCTGCGCCCACCGCCGCCGCTCCTCCAACTACATCCGGGAAACTCGGGCGACGCCGTATTCGGTCAAAGTCGGATATTTTCGGCTGTTTTCGGCACACTCCTCCCACTAGGTCCACTCTGCTCTATGGCGGTTGTGCGTTCGGCAGACATCGGCTATTTCCGCCGAGTCCAACGCCCTCAATCTTCCCCTTCGGACAACATCGACTATTTCCGCCACCAGTCCTCTGTGGTCTCGCAACAAGACTCACCGGTCTTGGGAAAGCATCGGCTATCGCCGTAGAACGCTCCTCCGCATTCGGAAGGTCTCGGGTGTTTCCGTGACCCTTCACCTCTCGCCTTGCGGCCGCTCCCGCTTAGAACGCTCGGAGACAGCCGCGGGTGAGAGAGCCAGGATGGCTGATTGGCCAAGAGCTCCTCTCTTCTCGGGTGGCGTGGCGAGTTCCTGGGAGGCGTGCTCCGTACTGCTGCTGGTAGCCGGGGCTGAGAGTGAGCGCCGACTACTACTGGCGGGGGGAGAGGGCCTCTTCGGCCGGGCTGGACACAGCAGAAGGCGAGAGAGCGGGTCTCCCCCAAGCCCGGCTGAGAAGAGGGAGGGTTAAAGGGTCTGTCTGAAAGCCAACAAGCAGCATGTGTACGTCCTGTGTGCTGGGAGGAAGCTCGGGAGAGAGGCGGTGAAAACGGGCCGTGGGAGACTTGCTGCTGCCTGTAAGGCTTGTGTGAGTGTGTGCCACGGGCTGCCTTAGTCGGCGCTTTTCTGTCTCGCAGCAGCCCCGCTGGATAGCTTGAGTGGTAGATGCCTGGCTCCGCTGCGAATGTTGTCCTTGGCGTCAGAGGGGTAGCCGTGTCAGTCTGAAGCTTCAAAAACAACAAGAAGGCCTGCGGCACCTTATATACTAACATATTTTGAAGCATAAGGTTTCGTGGGCAAAGACCTGCTTCGTAGATGGTGCTGCCGTAGTTGCTATGAGTGTTAAGTAGCAGTAAGAAGAGCCAACTGCGCTTGTAGGGGTTTCCCTCTCAAATTCCCCAGCTTTTTGTGGCGGCGTTTGTAGTGCCTACAGCAGCCACTGAGAAGCTCCCACAGAACACTTTCTTTGTCTACACTTAGTAGTAAGAAGAAGGAGAGCAGCAGGGGTTGGGGTACATCCCTGGCACCATAGCACTTGCTGCAATCTCAGTGGCCATAGCAAGCATGTAATATTAATGATCTGGCGCTTCTACACAGACAATAGGCACTCTGCCTCCTGCAGTGCAGAGTGCTCTCATCCAGGCTGCTCCCTGTATTCTCTGAGGAGAGGGAAGAAAAGCAGCTCTCCAGAGGCAGGCAGCTAGCTTTCACCTTACAAAACATGCTTATGTGATTTGAAAAGTTCCATCTTCTAACCCCTCCCACTTGCATTTTAAAATGGACTGCTGAATTGGTTCTCTGTTGGCAGATCTGAGAAGTACTGTGAGTGGAGAGGGCACTTGAGCTTAAGTACCAGATAGTTTCTCCATCTTTATTCTTGACCTTAGAGTGAATATTTCTAGTGACAATCATTACATTTCTGTCCCACACAGAAAAGGCCATATTTGTAGATTACAATTTTATATTTGTGGCCAGCACTGAAATTTTGAGCCCAAAAGGAATGGTCTTTTTTTCCAAGAACATCATGAATGTCTGATAGTGGGCAGCTACAGTGAAAATTATTTTGTTGTAAAAAGCTGTTGAAATTTATTAAATATAAAAGTTCAGTAACTATCAAAATAATCTCACTTAAGCCCTCAAGAAATAAATAGAATGTTTAGAACCTTAAATGTTGGTCCTGATCACTCATTCCCTAGATTGGAAGAGGCTCGGGAATACCACAGAAATTGTTTCCTTGGGTTTGTGAAACTGAAGGGTTTTTTTTTCTTTTAAACAAAATATCCTATCATGACTATACCCATGCTGGTTTTTTAGTGTAAGGTCATTCACAAACACCCAGCTACATGCTTTTTTCTTTTGTTTTTCTTTTTTAAATAAAAGTGCTGAAGAGTGCTGCTGTGAGAGGACTCTGAAAGTTGTGGCAGAGTCCATTAAGGCTGGAGCCTACAGGATGACTCAGCAGGGAGCTGTTCTACAAGATTACAATAATGAGCTGGTAAAATGCATTGAAGACTTACACATACAAAGAGAAGAACTGAATAAGCAGATCAAGCAAGCGGAAGTGGAAAAGAATAAACTCCAGCATGAAATCCAGATCTTGAAAGAGCATCTGGAATGTGTCTGTGATACCTTGGCCCAAAAGACAGCGTCACGAAACGAGCTTGATAAAATCCTTACTGAAACTGAAACTGCTTATATGAAGATTTTGGATAGTTCCAGAATGCTGCTTAATGTACTGAAGAAGGAAGTGGGGAATTTAAACAAAGCTGCAGAGCTCAAAAGCAATGTGACCTGAAACACCCAAATGCTTGGACTGTAGCACAATTACAGCTCCTTCTGCTCCTAAATGAGGTTAGCCACAGAAGCCTGTGATGAGCATATGTCTGAAAAAGGGCTCTACCTTATTTTTGTGTGGTTTTTAGCACATTTTAAAATCATGGGAGATGTACAATAAAGATAAAGGTGCTGTTCTGCTCAAATGTTCCATTTATTTATCTAAACAAACAGCACCTATGAAGAATTATAGACTTTGCAAATAGAGCTAAGAAAAATAGAGGTAAAAATTTGGACCAACTTTGGCATGATGCTGACCTTCCCTCAAAGTTATTAAAGAAGCAATGAAAGTTTCTCTTGATTCACCATTCCAGCCATGCATATTTACTGCTGCATTTTGATCTACTTTAATAGTATGCCTTAAATCTGAGATGAAAGAGCACTTTAGCTTCTTAACAATCAGTTCTCTAGCAATGGCAAGGAGACGTGTTTAACTTGTAAAAGAAATTGATTCAGTTCTCTCTCACCTGGAGAACGTTGCCACTAGCCTTGGGGAGAAGAAATAATATAAAATGGGTAGGTAGGTGGTAGATTCTGAACATGGGCATAATACTTCTGACCCCTTTTGGCTGATTCAAGATCACGTTGGCTGATTGTTTTTAACTATTATTTGCCAAACAGAAATCTACTAGTGGTTTTTTTTAAGGGGTCTGTCCATCTGAAATATGCACATAACTCAATATTATTTTTTAAGATTTGCATTGCTTTCACGTCACCCAAAGATCTTCTACAACAAACGGAATGTGAATGCTTATATTGAAGTATGTTAAAAGAATTAAAGGGAAAAAAGACACAGTATTTAAAATATGCTCTCTCAGAAAATTAAATTTCTATAATTCAAGTTGACTGTGCCCTTGTCAGGTGCTTGGCAACTATAAACTTGCATAGTGGAAGAAAACAGCTCCTATCATTTTTAAACTAGGGGACTATATGTGGTATTCTAAGGGGAAATTTTGAGTCTTCAGAACTCATGACCATAGATTAGATTATTTATAGGAATTGTTGCAGTCTTTATCACTATAGTATCATTACACAGCTTGTTTCTGTGACAGGTTTTTAGAAGTTGTTTGCTTACTGAGATCATCTCCACTGAGGGCAAAAGACAGAACTGCCTGAAGACTTTCTTTTTGACTCCCTTATGTAAAACTTGTTTTACTCATATATTATAGACACACAAGAATTGTGAAGAATATTGAAGAATATCATAGAATCATAGAACAATAGAGCTGGAAGAGACCTAAAAAACCCATCAAGTCCAGCCCCCTGCCCTCGGCAGGAACAAACCCATCAGATCAGCCCAGCCAGGGCTTTGTCAAGGCAAGACTTAAACACCTCCAAGGATGGAGACTCCACTACTTCCCTGGGTAGACCATTCCAATGCTTCACCACCCTCCTAGTGAAAAAGTTTTTCCTAATGTTCAAACCTGGACCTTTCCAACTGCAACTTGAGACCATTGTTCCGTGTTCTGCCATCCGTGACCACTGTGAACAGCCTCTCTCCAGCCTTTTTGCAACCTCCCTTCAGTAAGTTGAAGGCTGTTATCAAGTTTCCCCTCAGTCGTCTTCTCTTCTGCAGACTAAACAGTCCCAGTTCCCTCAACCTTTCTTCATAAGTCATATTTTCCAGCCCCCTAATTATTTTGGTCGCCCTCCTCTGGACCCTCTCCAGTGTATCCACATTCTTCCTATAATTGGGGGCCCAGAACTGGACACAGTACTCTAGATGCGGCCTCACCAAAGCCAAATAAAGAGAAACAATCACTTCTCTGGATCTACTGGCCACACTCCTCTTAATGCAACCAAATATGCCATTAACCTTCCTGGCTACAATGGCACACTGACTCATGTCCAGCTTCTTGTCCGCTACAACTCCCACGTCCTTTTCTTAAGAACTACTACTGAGCCGGTCAGACCCCAGCCTGTAACAATGCTTGGGATTCTTCCAGCCCAAGTGCAGGACTCTGCACTTGTCCTTATTGAACCTCCTCAGATTTCTTACAGCCCAGTCTTCCAATTTGTCTAAGTCACTCTGGACCCTGTCCCTACCCTCCAGCGTATCTACCTCTCCCCCTAGCTTAGTGTCATCTGCAAACTTGCTGAGGGTGCAATCCAACCCGTCATCCAGGTCATTGATAAATATGTTGTACAGAACAGGACCCAGAACCGAGCCTTGTGGCACTCCACTAGAAACCGACCGCCATCCCGACATTGAGCTGTTGATCACTACCCGGTGGGCCTGATCTTCTAGCCAGCTTTCTATCCATCTTACCATCCATTTATCCAATCCACATTCCTTTAATTTGCTGACAAGAATATTGTGGGAGACCATATCAAAAGCTTTGCTAAAGTCAAGATAAATCACATCCATTGATTTTTCCCCTATCCAAAGAGCCAGTTATCTCATTGTAGAAACTAATCAGATTGGTCAGGCATGACTTGCCCTTCATGAATCGATGCTGACTATTCCTCATCACTTTCCCCTCCTCCAAGTGCCTCAAAATGACTTTCTGTCATATGGGTTGGGGGAGTTATAAATACACACTTAGAAGAAAATAATATTAGAGATGTTTCCCTACTTTGAGGCTTTCTTTTACATGTGATTTAAAAATCTAGTTTGAAGGGGGAGGGAAAAGAAAATAGCATAAATCTCAGTTCTATTCCTATTTTCTATTTCTAGTACATATTAAACATTTATATTGCGCACTGACATATTGTAGCACTAGATTTGCTCTTAGATGTTCATGACAGTAAAATCTTTGTTTTACACAGATTCAGTACCTTTAAAGGACTGCAGTTGTACTCTGCTTGTATTACACTGCCTGACAAGCAAACGGATCCCTTGGGTATAAGAGCAAAGGGTGTGCTGGTGCAAACTGTCTCTGGTTAATTAGTCTATATTGAGTTTTAAGAGGCAAAGCTTATATCCTCCCAGTTCCCTTTGTGCAATGCTGCATTAGAAAAGTCTCACTGGTACAGAATGACTGAGCTAGTCAACAACATGTTCAAGTACCATTTCTGTTTGGCTTTCCTGAATAATACAGAAATGACTAAACTAGCTAATGTCAGGGGTACACCTACTATTTGGTACTATAACACTAATGAGGTAAAAATTCTGTTTCCTTGCTTTTACTTTAATTTACTTCACAAATTACTGCAGGTATTTTTGACTGAGTTTCAACTTCTGTCTATTCATCTAGGGTCAGCAACCTTTCCAAGGCAAAGTGTCAAAATTTGACCTTTTGACTTCTATGTGCCAGTCCAAGTGCCAGTGTTATTTTTTTAAAGTCACTAATAGTCCTACTTACAACAACTTCATTAACTAAGAAAGTAAGACACAGCACTTTACCATTTTGGTGGTGATTAGTAGCATTAGCTGGTCTTTTGTTAATCCACAGGTAGCATGGCTTTGAACAAGCTCCTGGGTGCATGGAGAAGAAGGGGCGGGGCTGAGCTCCTGCATCATGTGCCACTCTTGGCACCCAGGCCCAGGGGTGCTGACCCTTGATCTAGCTGTTTGGTCTGCTTATCGTAGCTGACCTTGCTTAATATTGACATGACAACCTCAGATTTTTCTGGGACTCCTGATTGGTATGTCATTGACTTGTGTTCCAGAGTTACATGTATGTTGCCTATTTAAAGAATTTTAAGTGGAAAAAGAACTTGCATTATGCAAGCTCTGATTACAGAGCACTCCAATGACAGTTTTGTACTTCTTGTATTCTCAATGTCATTTGGTCAGAGTGACTGAGTGGCATTTTGTCATTAAGAACTATATACTATGTCTTAAGCAGTATCTCCTATTGCTATGCTTAAACAATTAAAATAGTGCTTTTTTCCAGTTTATGCACAGCTTCAGCCAGTAGAAACAAAATTGAAGTACTTGTGCTGGTTGGCTTACGGAAGCAAGAAATACATCTATTCTCCAGTATCTTGACACAATGGGAATTAAGTGATCACATGCTACTGTTAACTGAAATGCCACTGAAATTAGTGGAAAGTTCCAAAGCCAAATGGAAGGCAGTATATGGCTGTCTGCTTTGTTGGAGTATTTTTTGCCTCTTATTAGTGTATATCTGTGCATTTTTGTTAGATATATACACCTTTTTTAATGTACAGCTTTTCTCTGTGAATTTTCAAGGCTTTTTGGGATATGCTAGATTTGTAACATCTTGACTTTTCTTAAGTGGCTACAATCTGATTGTAATAAGAGTGTATAACATCCAGGGAAACAAGTTAACAAATTGAAATATTAAAACAATTGGATTCTATTTCTTTGATTCTGCGGTTTTAGGTGCTCAGTATTCCTTAGATGAGTTTATTTGTTATGAGTTTGGGTATAAAAAGTTGATGTGTAGATTTAACTTTTCTCTTGCACAGGTTTATGTCAACAGGCTTTTTGAAGTCCTGCTGTCAGAGGTACATTGGGGATGTAGAAACAGGTGGTTGATCAAAGTGGGAGAGTGGAAATGGGGAGTTATAGAGATGTGGCACGTAGAAAGATGAGGTGAAGACTTTTGTAGGAATTGTTCTTAGCTTAGAATAGACCCTGGGCTCTTGGAGTTGAGAACCCATATCTAAAAATAGTTACAATAGGCAATGCTTAATGATTCTCCATGGGGAGAAGGATAGTTCAGTGGTTAGCACATTGGCCTTTTAAAACCCAGGGTTGTGAGTTCAGTCTTTGAGGAAGCCTTTCAAAGGTCTGGGGCAGATCAGATTTAAAAAAAAAAATACAAAATCTGTCAGGGATGACAATATGTCTGGCTGTGACTGCAGGGGATTGGACTCAAATGACCTCAAAAGGTCCCTTCCAGCTCTATGTGATATGATATACTCACTCAACTGAGACATCCTTTCTTCCTCATAGAAGAGATCTGCTGTCTGGACACAGTCTGTCAACCAAACTTCTGTTGCCAGATGTTTTGTCAGAAGAAGGCTGCAGTCTCAACATAGTTTCTGTCTCTGAGTTAGGCTATCATCCAAGTCTCAAGAAGGCTGTCAGTATTATGTGTGAGGACATTACATCTGTCTTGGATAGAAAACAAACTGGTTGAAATGCTCTTTGACAATTCTTTCGCATGCGTCGGTGTCATTTGTATGATTTTAGCTAAGATTAGGAATGGGCTTAGGCTGGTTTATGGCTATTGCGTCAGACCACATCTGGAGAAATGCTGATCACCAGCAGGCCATTGCTCAGTACCACACAGGACCTTGGCCTTTGTGAATGGTGCAATATCTATTTTAAAAATAATTCCATTTTGAAATATGATTCTGTGCTTAACCCCTCCTTCCCAAAACCTTAGTCTGTCACAAATCTACTCTTCTCTGTATATGTTCAGACCCCAATCTGCTACTACAGCTAGAACAATGTTTTCTATTTTTTAAATTGTTTAGCTGGTACCAATCACGTAAGCTTTGTTATGTTCTGGCTTGGGCATCAGTTCCAATTCCAGAGGTGCATTCTGTGGAATTTGAGGACCCTTGCATGGCACAGGTTCAATTTGAGTTATGTAATCTGGTGTTTATGTACATGCCAGGAATAACACAGTTTGTGAGGTAGCTTTTTGCAGGCCTGAAGTTTACTAACACTTTATTTTTACTTACGAGCTGACAAATTTGATCTGATCTGGAAATTGACTCAAATATAGAATCTCCTGGTGCCATTTTTACCCATCTAATACTCAGAATGGAATCACACTTGAAAGAGATACTTGTAAAACCAAGAGAGGCATTTTGGATGTGTATTTAGGCACTTCTCTTTAACAGGAATGCCACTCAGTAATGATTTAAACTTTTGCACAATAGCATGTGGGTTATTTGTTGTGTGTGACAAATGCAGAGGTGCTCTTTAATAACTACTGCTCCTATATCTTCTCCCCGTGTAGTATTCGCCACATGGTGAGTGAAGTAATGTCTTATTGGATCAGCTTCTGAAGGTGAGAAACAAACTTTAAGTTCCCTCACGCACTTTGTCTCTAACACCCTGGGACAGACATGACTACAACTGTACTGTATACACCCTGCATTATTTAACCTAGCCATACATTGGGGTGGATATCTTACCTAGGGAAGAGGAGGCCCTTTTGAATCATTACCTGACAGCTTACCCTTAAGGGCCGTAAGCGACAACACCAGAGTGACTAGCCGCAGTGGCTTTAGCATGGCCTTTTGGGTGGCACCCAAACCAATTTGAATGAGAGAAATAGAGAGCCGCAAGCAATCAGAAGGATGTGGGTTTGCTAAGGGCCTATAGAGTCTGTTCTGTTACTGTAACTTAAATGGAAGTCTATCTAACTTGGCTGATAGTAAAACAGAAGGTTAAATATGCCTAAAGCAGGGGTCTGCAACCAAAATCCTGCCTTGGGGCTCTCAGCTGGTTGTGTGACACCCATGAGAGAGATGACATATGGGATTCGCCCCCTTTGCCCCACTCCTGGCTGCTCACTGAGCTGAGGTGGGGGGGGGAGGTTGGAGGTAGGGTCTCCTCTATGCTCTGAGCCTTTGCACGGAGGTGCTGGGCTGCTGTGCAAGCTCCCTACTCTGCTGTACCCATCCCAGTGCTTTGCACAAGCCCCCTGCCCATGTGAGGCACCCACCTGCAACACTGGGCACCCTGTTACTGGGGTAGTCCCACCATACCTGGGAGGGATGTTGTTCAGCAGCCCTGATGCTTGGTGCAGGAAATGGGGTGTGCTGTGGCAGCCTGACCCCTGCCTTCCGCCAGCCCTGCAGCAGCCTGACCCCCACACCAGCCCTGCAGACCAGCCCCACAGACTGACACCATGACAGCCCGACCCCTGTGCCAGCCCCACATCCCCAACCCACAGCAGTCTTAACCCCCCATCGCCAGCCCCGCAGACTGGCCTAGCGGCAGCCTGATCCCCACCTTCCCTCCCCACCAGCCCACTAGACCTAACGTGCGGCAGCCTGACCCCACCCCCCACCGGACCACACACCCAACCTTCAGCAGCCTGAACCCCCCACCCACCCCACGGACCCAACCAGCCACCAGGTTTTAACCTCCCTCCCACTCATGGCCCCAAACTGCTCCAAGCCTTTAAATTCCACCCCCCAACCCAATGTTCACTTACCTTTCAAAAGCAGCACCACATTCTGCCACTCCTTCTCCCAGTTAGGAGCACTAGGAACCAATCAGACACTTTTACCTGTATTCTAATAGGTATTTGGAGTCCTCTTACGAGTTTTTGCCTACGAGCAGAAAGCTGGGAACCAATTGTGCTCGTATAGCGAGGGATAAGTGTAGTTTCCTCTCTCCATTCTGAAAACTGAGCATTTATCTCTACCCTTTGTTTCCTATCTTTTTATAAGCAGTTATCAATCCATGGGAGGAAATGGGTCTTACCCACCTAAGCTCATTACCTAATAATTAAAATGGTTAGTCTTTTAAGGTGTTACAGGACTGCTTGCTTTCCTCTTATACCACAACATCTTATAATAATCTACACCAAAATTATATTGTAGAGTGACACCAGCAAATTTCCAGTCCCAGACTTGTCTCCAGAAACATCTTGTACTGCTCCTAGCTCTTTCCTTCTCTGCAATACAAGTTCACTGAAAGGTCTGTAATGTCATTAACAGAAAATGACATGCAAACACTTATCTCAAGGAGATAATATAACTCATCTAGAAAAAAACAATAAAACAAATTTAACTATAGGATAATTTTAATTAATTACATGTAACGAGGCATACAACGTCCGAATTGCTTACAAAGAAATAAAAGACAAAAAACCAAATTAATACCTAAATTAACAAGTTGAATGAAATCAAAGGTTTTTCTTACTATATGCTTTTAGTTGCTGAATTCCTTCAGTCAAGTCCTTCCTCCCATGTTCAATGATGCTTCCTTGCCTTTTAAATATTGTTGATCCCGTGAGTAGAGATGATTTTTGTCCTCTATTTCCCCTTAAAGCAATTCTCTTTTTTGAGAATCATCTCCAGTTGAGGTTCAGATGAGAGCAAGTCTGTTTGAGATGGGGACCCCTAGCTGTTTATTTGCCAAAATATAAGTCTTTCACTCTTCTCCTAGCCAAAGAATGGCCACTTAAGCAAGTATCTGATTTTGCTGACACCTGGCTGAGGTGCTGACTAGCCTTTCAGCCTGAGGAACTGAGGTGGACTGCTGCCCCACAATTCAAATGTGCCTTAGTAACTGTAAGGGAGTGAGAGGAAGGCCTGGTAGTGCAGGGGCTAAGCAGAGCCTGTTGGCCCAATTAGTCCCACCCTGTGTCACCTGCAGCCCGTGTCAGGCCTGGAGGCAGGATAAAAGGAAGGAAGCTAGGCCCATTCAAGGCTGAACTGCAAGGAGGCAGGAGCTGGCTTGGATGCCCACAGGGCCCAAGCTGGAGCTACTCTTGGGTCGGCTGCAGGAGGATACAGCCTCCAAACTCTCCTTCAGGCTTGCAGGGGCGAACCCCTGCAAATCAGCCCCCTAAGGAGGGGGAAATTAGACTCTTGGGCTGTGTCTACGCTACTAAGAAACTTCAAAAGGGGGAACATCGAAAATCAAAATAAGGTATTTCAAAATAGCGCAGCTACACACACAAAGCGGATCGCTGTACCGACCCACTATTTTGAAAGAAATCCCCCTCCCTGCCCGTGCTTCAAAAGGGAGCGTCCACACAGGAACACGGCCGCTTTCGAATTAATCAGCTAGGAAACACCACACATGGGGTCATGTGGCCGACAAGCCCTTCCAGGTCCCACAGCCAGCAGATCCTGTAAAGGGCCCCTCCCAAACACACTCATCCTGCGCACACACAGCACTGGAGAGCAGCACACAGCACTGCGTGGACCATGCTCTGAGAACAGGAGGAAAGAACGGAAAAAACCAAGACATATACAGATGATCTATTCCACTCCATAACTATGGTGGATAAATGCTTTAAGTAGATACAAACCAGGGAATAAAATGTTATTTGGGTACTACGGTGTGAGTGCTGGAGCTGAATGACTCACTTCACTCTTTATAGAGAGTATGAATGAGAGGACACGATGAACATTTACATAGGCTGACTATTGCCAACTCTCTCGTTATAAGTAGTATGATATTTGGTATCTTTCTTAAACCCTTAGCTCCTGGAGTCATGTGATTATGTGAAAATATCAGCTGTTTAAAAAAAAATTTCTAGCCTTCATCGTTCTTGGAGAAAGTGTGCCCCTTAAAGGCTTAAAATCCAAAAGGCTAATTTAAAAAATACAAACAACTCCTTCACCCCAAAAAACCCCTAAAAATTATTATTTTTATAACCTTTCTATTTTTTAACTCAAACATGATTTTTGGGATGGAGCTGTTATGTTTTTGAATCTATGGGTCAGGAAATCCTGTCAGAGTGATAAGCTTTGTGCAGGAGTGATCATTAAACGTCTAAGATGAGGAAAAAGTAAGATCTTGTTTCTTTCCCCTATACTGTGGGATTTTCATTAAGAATTAGGGAGAGAAAAAAACAGTTTTGAGCTGGTTCCTGCACCTAGATTCACCTTAGAATGATCTTAGGGAAGTATGTGGAGTCACTATGCTGGTTCTGCTGATTAAATGGAGGATTCCAGGCTTCACAGCTGCCAGGCTGGTATCTTTGATGTGGCACTACCTTTTGTTGGGCAAGAATGAGAGGAAGTAAGAACAAATATTGTACTCATATGTTATCTGATTGTCAAAAAACTAGTGTGAGAACAAACACTCAGGATGGGATCATGCAAAGCGTCTAGGAAATATTCATCGTTTACAGAATGTGACAAATTTCAAATCCACTTGGTTTTCAAATAATTTTTATTGCCTCCATAGAGGATACGTGTGGTGCAAATTACTGACATCAGAGATAATGAAAGCTAAATGTGAAGTTACAAAAACATGGCACATGTAAGAGAATTAATCGTACATCATTATGAATCTTCCTTGGTGTATGTCCCTCTCATTTTAGGCATGTAAGAGTTTGCTGTTTGTTGAGGGGGAGAAGGGTGTATTTGACTCCAAAATAACTATACTTCTCACCCCACAAAACAAGAAGTAGAGACAGTCATCTCAACTTAGGTCAGTAGGTTTTATATACACCACTCTTTCTAAACGCTCAATCTAGCTAGTTTAAAGGAACCCCACAACTCCTTCCCACCCCAGTCCCCCATAGTTTGCAATGTATTTGAAGTTTTAAAATTAAACACCTTTACTTACAGTTTGTGTTCCCTTCACATTCTGCATACACTGACTGGATCATATTCTGATCTCTGTTCTGACAGTTTACATTCTGAAATAATGTGACTGATTTCAGTTCAGTCACTCTGGATTTCTCCTGGTGCAATTGAGTACAAAGCAGTCCTCTGCCGCTTTCCTCCTTTGTCCCTTGCAGAGTAGTAGCCAACACTGTTCTATTTTATTCGTTTTGTAAGCTGTCAGGACTTGAACCAAAGCAGCACTGTATGGAAGAGCATGCCTCATGAAATAATAAGTTTGATATATGAGAAGACTAAAGTGAAATAGGGTTTCATGCTGGAAATGTTTACCGTTGTCACCTGTGCCTCGACACTGAAAGCCTCAGCACAGAACTGGGAACTGGGCTCCTTAATTTGCACATACTCCCTCTACTGGTTCTGCCGCAGCTAAATATAAACAGCTGGATCTTCTGTGTGCTACACTGTGAACACTGAATATAATTTATTAACTTCTCAGTAAAGCATATGAATGTATATTCTGAATTCAGGTGGCATTTCCAACAGATTGTAGTAATTTCCAGCTAGTTAACATGTATGTTCTAGATGTTAAAGTAGCACTAATGAAGCTGTATGGGACAAAACCCTGGGGTCCTTATTCAACTTTTACTCAAGAGTTTAATATGAGTTTTATTTAAATAAAAATCAAAAAAGGGCCTCATAATTTGGATTTATAAAATGTCTCTTTAGCAGGTGCACTGTGTTACTGAATGTCAAGGTGACCCTGCATGAAACCAATATTTTTTACAGGTGTAAAAGCTGCTGTTGGTACAATTTTAACAGCTTCTTCTGCTTAGTTTTTTTTTTTCCTGTAGTGTTACCTTATTTATTACTTTTAGGAAAGCTTTAAATAAGAGATCACAGAAAAGTTCATACATAAATAAAATTATTAGCTTTGTTTATCTTGCTTGTCCTTCATATCTTAATGACAAAGTATGGGTTCCAGATAAGATAAAATAAGTATTGGAAATTATATTTTAAAACATAGTTTGTATACAATCAGCCTTCTAAATAAAGGAACATTAGCAATTCTAACTAATGGGCTTTTGGAATACATATAAGCTGCGTCTACACGTGCACGCTACTTCGAAGTAGCGGCAGTAACTTCGAAATAGCGCCCGTCACGTCTACACGTGTTGGGCGCTATTTCGAAGTTGAAATCGACGTTAGGCGGCGAGACATCGAAGTCGCTAACCCCATGAGGGGATGGGAATAGCGCCCTACTTCGACGTTCAACATCGAAGTAGGGACGTGTAGACAATCCGCGTCCCGCAACATCGAAATAGCGGGGTCCTCCATGGCGGCCATCAGCTGGGGGGTTGAGAGATACTCTCTCTCCAGCCCTTGCGGGGCTCTGTGGTCACCGTGGGCAGCAGCCCTTAGCCCAGGGCTTCTGGCTGCTGCTGCTGTAGCTGGGGGTCCGTGCTGCATATACAGGGTCTGCAACTAGTTGTTGGCTCTGTGTATCTTGCACTGTTTACTGAAAGTGTGTCTGGGAGGGGCCCTTTAAGGGAGCGACTTGCTGTTGAGTCCGCCCCGTGACCCTGTCTGCAGCTGTGCCTGGCTCCCTTATTTCGATGTGTGCTACTTTGGCGTGTAGACGTTCCCTCGCTGCGCCTATTTCGATGTCGGGCTGCGCAACGTCGAAGTTGAACATCGACGTTGCCGGCCCTGGAGGACGTGTAGACGTTATTCATCGAAATAGCCTATTTCGATGTCGCAACATCGAAATAAGCTACTTCGAAGTAGCGTGCACGTGTAGACGTAGCCATATATGAAGGGTGAGATTGTCAAAGGTACTCAGCATCCAGCACTTCTCAGGGTGATGCTTGTTAAATTAAATGTATGTATTACAGTGGGGTGGATTTGTATGTAACCTCTCCGTGAAAGAGATGTGGCAGATCTGAGACCTGGCAGCCCAAAAGATTTCACTGCAATTGTGCCACACAAATATTGACTTCAGGGTGGTAAATAAGTGGATTTCCTGGGGAATCCCTGCCAATTCCCCTGACAAAAAAGAGTCACTGTCTGCTGATTACCTGTCATAGAATGTCAAAATCTAATACCCAAATTACATAAAGAAATAGCTTATCCATCCAAGCTGGGTTCTGGATCTAAGATGGATGAACTTGTAATCAAGCAGAAAAAACAGTTGTGGGATTTGAAGGACTGAAATTTACCAGAGCTTAGGCTGGAGTTGGCGATTGCCTCTGTTAAGCTTTTTAGGGTGCTTGTATAGTCTCTCATTGATTTAAGAGGTTCTTTCTATAATGCTTTTAGATTGAGAATAAACATGGCTGCTGTCACATTCCAGGGTGGAATCCAGACCATTTGCCATGAAACAATGACAATGCTTATGGGCAGATTTTCAAACTAATCATCACTCAGCATACTGTTACCTGCTGGAAATTTGGTGTCACTCCCACACTTTAGGGTGCACACCTGTACCTGGTTCTCAGGCTCTGTTAATTTACATACCCACCATTATCTGCTCTGAAATCTTGGGTGCTTCACAATGCTTTGTTCTTGTAGCTCCCACTGTGGACTGTTCACATAGAGTCAAAGAGCATTCAGGCCATACCTGGAGTAAATTAGGCCAGGTCTACACTAGACATTGATGATATATATGCAATTTTAGCTAATGCAATTGTGTAGCTATAGTCAACTTATCTACAATCGACTTACCTGGCTGTTCTCAGAGGGGGAGATCAATGGGAGAAACTCTCTTGTTAACCTCTCTTACTTCTCATGATAGTGAGGAGTATGGGGTCAACTGATGACCCCAGATAGTTTGATTTTGCACGTCCCTGTTAGACACAGGCTGAACTTCCATGGAGTGAAGATACACCCTCTGTGTACCTACAGTGCTGGTCCAGCGACTCGTACCTCAGCAGCTTGTCAGCAACATATCAATCACACTCTGACTTCCAGCAGCTTGTGTTATGACTTGTGAGGCGACCCTAACACACTCAGACTCCTGAATTTTCCTCAAAATGTGTGATTTTCATGGTCCAGCCCTCTTCCGGACAATTCACATCATAAAAGTCTTTTGCCCCCGTGAGAGGTTAACATCCAACAGTTTGCAAATGTAGCTGGAGTTACCAAAACAGTTCAGTTTAACCACAACAGTGTATTAGTTCTAATCTAAGAACAAAATGTGTTTATGTAACTATAAACAGATGCATTCATGACCTAAGCACAACCTATAAAAGTCAGAAATGGATATACAAAATAAAGCTAAAATTCTTTCTGGAAGCTGAACTTAGCCAAAGAGGCTTGGTTCAAGGTGAAATGTTTACCACAGGTTCCCAGAAATTTGCTGACCAAATTTTGATGTCAGGAGAACCTCTCAAAGTCAAACAGTTATTTCTTTTGTCTTCTGAGATGAAAGAGAGACAGGTAGAATGAGAGGGAGAGGTTCCTGGGGTAATTTTTTGCTCTTCATTTTTACATTCCAGTTCTCCTTTGAAGTGGATTCTTCTGAAGATTACCCTTAAAGGCTAATTTGTTTCAAACCTTACAGAAGGTGATATGGAGTCTGGGGGGTTCAGATGGTCGTGTGCTCTTTCTTCTCACTGCATATGCTGAGATGTAGATTTGCCTTCTCTTCTTCTTGCAGTCTCAAGGATCCTGTTTATTACTTACATATAAACACAGATAAACATAGATTTCTTTAATTAGGATAGACCTGTTTGTCCACTCCTATTTGGTAAGGGCTGTGTGGGTTTGAACATATGCTGCGATCATAATACAGAAGGAATTCATAACTTTATGTATAACGTTACCACACACATTTCGCCATAACATGATTGACCCGTGAGTTATTAGTTTTCAAATGACACCTCACAAGGTATAATTTTGTACAAAAATGATTACACTCGTGCATAGTGTGAATACAGGCAGCACTGGGTCACACTTGTGTATAATGAACTGTGTGGTCATTTATAATTACGACCAATACGCCGGTCAAAGATCTCAGAGATAAAACAATGTGCAGACACTGGCATTTTAGGCAGTGTAGCTTGCTGAGGATATTACAGTGTGTGGCATAAGCAGTGGGTGAACCTCTGGCTTGTGGAAGCAAAGTTCAGCCCCACTGCTTCTGTACCCACCAGAGCCCAGCCCCCATTGTGGCTGTCAGCTCCTGTCCAGTTCCCTGACCCAGACTCCACCCCATAGTCACTAGCTTCTGCTCTGGCCTAGTGCCTCCCACCCTGGTGCACAGAGTCTTCCCATGCCTATGATACCTGTCTATGATACCTGATACCTGGTAGGGAGCCATGCAGCCTCCAAACCCTGGTCAGGAGGGTTTCTGCTCAACAGAGGTTACAACTGGAAGACAGAAATCTAAGGTGGGTGCCCTCAGTGATGCACAGAGGGGAAATATTCTGATGCATTTGTCCTGAAACCGTGACAATGCTTATGGGTAGATTTTCAACACAATCAGCACCCAGCATATTCTTTTGAAACATCTGGTCTTTCTTAAGGTGCCTTGCTGGGAGTTGAGCTGTTCTGCAAATTTGGACCCAAGCATATAGAGAGTGTTCTGTGTACTTAAGGAGTGACAATTACAGCATTTGAATTCTGGCTTGTGTTTTGGTAGACCCTACATTGCAGTAGACACTGCAGCTGTACTGAATGGACTGTCCCAAATGAAATAAATGTACAATTTAAAAAGATGTGTAAATGCATGAAGGTTAGGAGAAGGATGTACAGTTGACAAAATTATGTAGTTTATGTATTATTATACACACAGTATTCACTGATTTTTAAAGTCGCATCAGGACAAAACTGCCCACCTAGAAATCTTAAAAGCATGGAATATGATAGTAAGGGAAAAGTTTCCAGCATTGCTACCATCTTCACGTTGCCTCTAATTATGTCCATTATCTGTGCTGTCGCTCCTTGAGGCATTACTTTGCCACTAGAGCATATGGAATAGCAATATGTACCCCAACTTCAGCTCATGTCCCCACACAAATCCTAGATGGCAGTCTCATCTAGCTGGCATATCTGACTGTCAGGCAGTCCATTATTTCAGAAATTTCTTTTACCCTAGCAAGGCTGGATGCCAGCAACTTCAACGAAGAGTGTCCTCTTATTAAGAATATTGGAAAAGCAGCATAGTCATAGAACCTCTACTGCTCCTCCTTCCCCGAATAAATGATTACACTCCTTTGAGGACTCATGAGATAAACCTAATCGTGTCTAGAAAGAAAACGTTAGCAGATGTCATTCCCTTTTCCTTCACAAAAAAGGTAAATTCATTACACTCCACCCAGGGCAAATTACCAGACTTGCCTGATTTAAAATTAGACATCTTGCTACATATTTAGACACCTAAACAAACTGTCTGACATTTTTCCTCAGAGGTGCTCAGAACATCAAGTGCACTTCAGTTTTATCTTCAGGCAGCCAAATTTAACAATAGTGGCCATAGTCAACAGTACAATACTTAACAAAAGATGCAAGGAAAAATTGCTTCCTGGCCCTGGATGAATACTGTAATTTGGTTACCTCCACCATTACATTATTTTACCATGCAAACAATATTAATGTCCATTACATTATTCAACTGATTACAAAATGTAGCTGAGCACATTTATTTCTTCAGTTAGCCTCATTCTCTGCTGCTTTACCCTTTGTGTAATCATTTATTTATACTGTCCAAACCTGACATAAAATATTGTCAAACAAGAATTTTGTATACCAGAGGAAGAGGTTTTTACACTCATGCTGCAGAGGTGTTAATGATGGCATGAAGCAATTGGGAATCATCCACAGCATGTCACACACGGAAGGAATGCACAATTTGCTTAAACAAAATCAAGGAAATGTAATGCCTAATTATCATCGGTATGCTTTCAACCTTGTTGTGCATAAATAAGGATACCTCTACTAAGAGAACATTGGCTATTCCCACCCTCTATGACAGGCATGGGGAACATATGGCCCGTGGGGTCTGCTTAGTGTAGGGAGGAAGCAGCTCTGTGCCCTAGGGGCACAGCAGAGCAAAGAAGCTGTGTCTCTGTGCTTGTTTGCTGTCTCCACACCCATTGTTCCAACTGGCTGGGAATTACAGCAATGAGAGAGACTGAGAAAAGAACACTTGGAAGATTAGTTATTGACAGATGTGACTTGGTAGGTACTGCAATAGGTTGTTTAAATGAGGGGAAACAGGTTTGGAAGTTCATTTGGACTAACTGAAGCCAGCACAGGTTGGCAGCATCAGAGAAGAATTATTTTCAGTCACAGGAAAAAGGTTAACAAAGCCTGCACTATGCTCCAACACTCTTGGCAGCTGTTACTGATTTAGCCTTGAAGGACACCTGCCTTTACTAGCTGTAGGGAGAACTCACCAGGGGAGTGTAGCTGCTCTGATAAATGAGGAGGAGAGATAATTAGAAAGTGAAGGAATGGCTAAAGTCGTCAGAATATCTCTCTCCCCTGACCATCTGCACACAGGCTCTCTCCCTAAGCTGCTGCCTCGGGGAAGTGAAAAGTCACCTTTGTCATAAACCTTGATCAGGATCAGATGTGCTAAGGGAAAGGCCATGCTCAAATATCAAAGGGCCTCTAATGTGCCAAAGTGTGTGTGGGAGAGAGTGTGCACAAGCAAGCCAGTGCCAGAGGACTGTAATTTAAGATTGGCCGTCACCATTAACTGGAAACTATGTGCTCTTGAATTGTAATGATCCTGGGAATGCTTGTTTTATTTTGTTTCAGTTCCATTGGAAATCGTTGCAGCATTACTAATATAAGCTACTGAACAAAACACAATGATTAATCATATATATATACATCCCAGAAATATTTTTCTCTACTGCTCTCTCAGCAGTGATAGTGCTGTGCTGTGTTTTGTTTTTCAATTCTACATTCCACAAGCCAAGGGCAGCCTGGCCTGCCATGGCTCAGTTCTTTGTTTTTGCATCTTTATTTGGCTAAATAGCTCCATATTTTGCATTCTCATGAATCAAATCCAGCCTGAATTTTGAAGCAAGAGGAGTCTAAGCAGATTTTTGCTCTCACAGTACCATTGGTTATCTACATAAGGACTCTGTCATTAAATTAAAAGACTGACGATTACAAAACAAAAGAAACTTATTGCATCCTTGCAATAAAATATATAACAATGGTAGAATAGTATGTCAGTCCTACATGTGCAACTTCTCTTCTTTAATTTTGTAAAGTGTCTAACAGGAAATTAGGCCTGATCCTGAAAGCCTTTTCTGAAACCATGTAAATTGCAGTTTAGATTCAAATCTAGACTCAAATATTTCTTCATAATGGATCCAAATTGGAATATGAATCAAACCTGAACTTTGGAAAAATTCAAATTCAATTTTATAGCTCAATTTCTGCTCCAATTAAAATTTGTGTTGCTTAAACTGCCAGAAACTCTAGTCTCCTGAGCCAAAGTATTGAATATTCTGGCTCCCAATCAAATATTCTATGCTAAATCAAACAGGATTCTTATCTCAGAATCTCGTTACAAAACCTCTCTTTACTTCCATTTAAATACTTGGATCTGAATATTTATTTTTCAGTTTTGGGCTTTAATCTTGGCATGAATCTATGTAACATACTAGTTGAAATATTTTCACAAAAAAACCCCCTACATAAATTAATGATGTACAGTCATCCATAATGGAAAAACCATCACTGATATTGGAGCTATTTGCAGGATTTGTAACTTGTGCTCTGAGAATCAGATAAATGTGTTGATATAAAAGTCAAACAGCGTCATTGCTTCCCCCTTTCACCACACTGACTATATCTATACTAGTCCCAGAACTTTAAAAGGGACATGATAATGAACCTAATTGAAAGATGCTAATGAGGTGCTTCCATGAATATGCAGCACCTAATTAGCATAATTGCAGCCACATCACTTTTGACCGTCTACATAAAAGGACCCCGCACACTTCGAAATCCCCTTATTCCTATTTGGTTATAGGAATAGCCAATAGGAATAGGTTATTTCGAAGCGTGCGGGGTCCTTTCGAAAAGGATCCTGTGTAGAGGAGCTGTGTGCGATTGAAAGTGGCACTTTCAAAGTGCCGTGGCCACTATTATGCTAATGAGGCACTGCATATTCATGGAAGCACCTCATTAGCATCTTTCGATTAGGTTCATTATCATTCCCCTTTCAAAGTTCTGGGGCTAGTGCAGACATAGCACTCTGTATAGTAATGATTCTCAACCAGGCATACATAGTATATGCCTAGAAATAGGCAGAGGTCTTCCAGAGGAACATCAACTCATTTAGGTACTTGCCTAGTCTTACAAGGGGCTATATAAAAAGTACCAGCAAAGTCAGTACAAACTAAAATTTCATACCACAATGACTTGTTCATATTACTCTATATGCTATATATGGACATGTAAGTACAATATTTATATTCCCATTGATTTCTTTCATAATTTTCTGGTAAAAATGAGAAAGGCATTGTCTGCAGGGAAATCACTGAGCCATTATTATATTGGTGTAATGTAAATATATAAAATAGATGTCTAGCAAGAATGGGGCTGCAGCCACATTTTAAGTAGCAAGAGAAACGTTCTGCTTCTGAAACTGGCTCATGAAAATCATTAGTTACAAAAAGAACATTAAGGGTCAGGATAAACTCATACAATCAAAGAATCCACCATTGAAAACAGTCTATTTCTAGAAAGTCCTCAAACTAGAGTGTGAAAGTCTTAAATACAGTGGGCCAGATGCTGGTCTCATGTACCAGATGTATTTAGCAGCATCCTTTTTTATACTTGGTAGCTGTGTAAAGAAATGTGAGGGCAGAACTCAACCCAAAATAAGCTGATATATATAGATATGGGAACAAAATGAATATATGCACAGACCTCTTCTAAAAATCTCCTGAACTGGTCCTGTAGCAGCTCCATAATTTTCATTTTCTTATCTAGTATTTTTGCTTGACTTTAGCAAGTTTAGATCTTACAGACGATTTCAATATTTGTTAAACCTATTATGGGTCTGAGGTTGTGAGGGTGTATTGTTTGATTGTTTTTTAGAGATGCTCAAAGGCAACTAGTTTGCGGGTTGCAAGGGGGGCACTAGCAGTGTTCCCTGTAAGCTGAGTACTTAGGTGATCACCAAGCAGAGATTCAGGTGCTGCCCAGCTGATTAGCAAGGTGCTCAGTGCCACCCATAGTAGGTCCCATCTGTTTTTAATGGTGGTGTACATCTACACATGCCTTGGTGCATATAACAAAATTTATTTCACACATGGATGGAAAAAATTAGAGGGCACACTGGGCTCTGGCCATGTGCCCTGGCCCACCCATGCCCCTCCTCTCCAAGTCCATGCTCCACTCATGCCCCTCTCCCTCTTGCCCCTGCCTCACTTTCTGCCCACCCCTTCTCCTCCCCCTCTTCCTACTCCATCCCCACTCACCTCTTCCTGCAGAAGTGCCACATCAATTCCGGGAGACCGGGGTGGTTCCCACCCACCACACAGTGGCACAGCCTGAGAGCTGTGCGAGCTTTCTAACTCGCACCAGATGAGGGGTGGGACTGTTCCCAAACTCCCTGGAAGTGGCATGGTGCTAAAAGTGACGGGGGAGGTGAGGGGAGGAAGGAAGGCGTGCTGGGGGTGCATGTGACTCTTTGTGCATCTCCCATGCGTTGTCTCTGGCAATGCTGCATGGCATTTGGATAAAAGGCCTGCCAAATGCACTTGGAGGCCCATTTTTAAAAGGTATTGTGATGGAATGGGGGGTGGGTGTGAGAGAGTCAGGCTGGATGTGTGTGTGACAGGCAGAGCAGCTCACAGCAATGACCCCCTGGTGCTGTAACCTAAGCTGGCAGGTAACACGTCTGACCTGAACAAGGAGCAGGGAAGAGCTGAGCTGGGTTTGAATCCGACGGGTAGTTAGAACTTGGGGGGAGAGGGAGTTGGAAGGCAGCCAGCCTGGCTGAGGGGGAAGCTACACCCCAGATAGGGCACCCCTTGAGCTCTTCTCCCTGAGATGGGATGGAATGACTGTCTCTGCCTGCTGTACTGACACTTCTGTACTGAGCTGTGCCTCTGTTGACTACTAGACTTCCTGTTCTACCTGCTGAGTGAGAGTCACTCCTGCCTGTGGACCGGGAGCAATGCTTGGGGACCCCTGAACCCCATCACAGATATTTAGGCACCTAATGATATAAGTAGGCAGGGCTGGTTCTAGAGGAGACAAGCAGGGCAGTTGCTCTGAGTGCTATCTGAGAATCATAGAACACTGGGACTGGAAGGGACCTCAGGAGGCCATCGAGTCCAGCCCTCTGCCCTAATGGAAGGACCAAGTACTGTCTAAACCATCCCTGATAGACATCTATCTAACCTGTTCTTAAATATCTCCAGAGATGGAGATTCCACAGCCTTCCTTGGCAATTTATTCCACTGTTCGACCACTCTGACAGTTAGGAACTTTTTCCTAATGTCCAACCTAAACCTCACTTGCTGCAGTTTAAGCCCGTTGCCTCTTGTTCTATCCTCAGAGGCCAAGAACAACAAGTTTTCTCCTTCCTCCTTATGACTCCCTGCTGTGCTTCCTGACTGCTTTCTGGAGGGGGTTTTATTGGCTGCCTGGGGAAGGAGCAGAGGCAAAACACTTTCTGCCCTGCCTAAGCCTGCTGTTGCAGACAGATGCCTCATGGGATATTCAAAAGCACCACCTATGTGTCTGTCTTCAGTGGATCTGGACACTTGAATACCTTTAAAAATGTGGCCTTTGGTCTTTATAACAGCTACCCTTGGTTTGCAGTAGCTGATGACTGTGGCAGCTTCACTCCAGAATTAGGACCCAATGATACACGGTCTGGGGTCCATATTCATACAATGTCCTTGTACGTGTATCGCTCAGAGGGTAGATACCCATTAAAATGCTGGACTAGTTATGCTTGTGGTACTTAAGTGGAATAACCTTGCTGATTCCTGTATCATTCCCACTGACAAAGCTGTGGCATCTTTGGGATATCAGACCCTTGGGATATCAGAATCTTTAAGAGAGGATAAGCTGGATGGACAGGTGTGAATACTTAAGGCAGAAGATGAGATAGTAATAGAAGAGTGTAGTTAGGTAGAGCGGCTCAATGCTTATTTTGCTTCATGCTTCTCACCAAAAATAGGTGTGGCTGGACAACCAGCAAACTTATCATGGACATTAAAGTAGAAGGGATACATATGGGATAAGTAAAAAAACACATCAGAGATCTTCTGACTAATTTGATGTATTCAAGTCAGTGAAGCCTGATGCTATTCACCCCAGGACACTGAAGGAATTCACTGAATAAATCTTGAAGCCACTGCAATACTTGCAAACTCATGAATGACAGGAGAGGTCCTGGAAGATCAGAGAAGAGCAAATATAGCACTCAGCATTAAAAGGGTAAAGAGGAGTTGCCAGGGAACTGTAGACCAGTCAATCTGACTTTATACCTGGGAAACTACTAGAGCATACAGGGGCAATCACTAGCAGCCAGTGTGGGTTTACTAAGAACAAATCATGCCAAACCAGCTTGATTTCCCTCTTTGACAGGGTAACTGATGGGGTGGGACGGGGGGCAGGAGTGAAAGGAATATCAGGGCATCATATACTTGGGCTTTAGGAAGGCTTTTGACAAAATCGCACATAACATTCTGATAAGTACGACCATGAATTAGGCTTGAAAGAACTACGATTCAGTGCATATAAATTGGTTAAACACCCACAAAAATGAGAAACTGTTCATGGAATGATATCTGATTGAAAGGAGCTCTTGAGTGGGGTTCCACAGGGACCTGTTCTGGGTCTGGTGTTAACATCTTTTATATGGGAAGATACAACATATTGATCAAATCTGGCACAAAGCACACACGGTGGGGATCAGGGTGGGGTGAGGTTTGCAATCACTTTGGAGGATAGAGTTAAAATTCAAAAGGATTTTCTAAATTTGAGAACTTGAATACAAACAACAAAATTAAATTCAACAAAGACAAATGTGAGATGCTAGCCTTAGGGAAGGAAAACCAAATGCACGCACTAACTCAACTGGACTGAGAAGGATCTATGAGTTCTGATGCAAAAAAAAAAAAAAAGCGGATGTAATTAATAAAGGCATAGGATGCAAGAAATGGGAAGCAATAGTACTGATCCATTTGCTGCTGGTTTTGCCTCAGCTGAAGCATCATGTCCAATTTTGGTCATCAGTGTATAGAAAAGATGTGGAGAAACTGGAAAGAATCCACAGGCATGTGACAATAATGATCAAAATGATGAAATGCAAACCATATAAGCAAAGGCTGAAGAAACTGAGTACGTTTAGTCTGAAAAAAAGGAGATTAAATAGGATCTGATAGCTCTATTTAAATACTAAAAAAGCTTCCAAAAAGCTAGAGAAACGTTGTTCTCTCTTGTCACAAGGGGAAAGAAAGCAAGAGGCAGTGGATTCAAACTGCACCACAGCAGAGTCAGGTTATATCCCAGGAAAATCTTTGTAGCTAAGAACAGTAGAAAAATGGAACAGACTGCTAGGGAGGTAATGGAAGTTCCTTCACTGGAGATTTTCAAAATGAGGCTGGAAAGTCACCTGTCTGGGATGGTTTCAACTCAGCGAATCCTATCTCTTGGCAGGGGCTTGGACTAGCTGACCCTTGAGGTCCCTCCTGAGCCTACGGTTATACGATTTTATTAGGAAATCATCCACACTACATTGAGGAAGTGTATGAAGCAGGATATACATGGGAAATTGCCTCATAGTGAGGGTTACTGGCCTAGTTGATAAAGGGGAATTAGGAGATGTTATATCTTGGTATTTAGCTAGCCATTTGACTCAGACTCTAAAAAAAAAAACCGAGGTAAAATGTATTTTGAGGGAACTCAAGTAATCTAGATCAGTATTTCTCAACTTGGGGGTTGAAGGCCCTGTTGACAGGGGCAACACAGGACAGGTTTGGGTGGGGAGGAAATCGCAAATGCACAGAACAGCTCAGGTCCCCATGCTACAAGATTCTCCACAAAGCAAAATTATGTGCTTCATCCATTCACTTCCAGCTCATGTTATACATGAGCCAGAAATACATTTTACCTCTGATTTACCATATACATAGACCAGTACTTCTCATTCTTCTGTTATGCCCACATCTATGGATACCGTATCTATGGATATGGTGTATGGGGTGTCCAGGGAGGGGTAGCACCTCTGGTGCGGGGACTTGTTGTGTCTCTTCGGGGGCAGTTCATGCACCTTTGGTCCCCACCTGGCACCCAGCTCTCACCTGTGTCTCCAAGAAGCTGTAGCATGCAGCGGCCACACCCGGATAAACTGCTTCCACAGGCAGGCTAAACCAGGTGAGGATAGCCGGCACATCTGAAACCTGCGGTGAGATAGGGAATTGCCTATCCCAGCATGCAAAGTCGGCCCGGGCGGATGAGATCAACAGCAAGATCCAATGACCAGGAAGGCAGTTCTGTCATGCTCTGTGGAGAGTGAAGGGCATGACAAGGCACCAAAGACAGCATGGCCATCCACTGCAGCCTAGGAAGTCCCAGCCATGATGACTCTTCGTACCACTGGAACCAGGCTTCTGAGGTCGGGAAAGTGGAACTGCCCCTGTGCAATGGCTTTTCCATTTTAAACATTCTCTCGCACAGGTTCTTTGCACATTCTCATCACTTCTGTCTACCTCAAAGTCCTGCAGCGATGGCGGAGGGGCGGAGTGACAGTGGAGGTGACCACTGGGAGTTGTCGCTCCAAACCTGCATGTAGGCAGCCTGTGGACTTTGGTCGCTCGACTCTGATCCCAGGATGACAGAGGAGCTTGGCAGCATCCCAAGCGACTGAGCATGCCTTTTTGGGAACAGCACTGCTCACCCTCAAAATGAGGGAGGGGCCTAGAAAAGGTGTCCCAAAAATTGCTCGTCCCAGTCAAAATGGCCAGCCTGCCGCAGCTGCCACTTTTACCTTCACAGTGGTCGAAAAACAGTGAAAAGAAAGATGATATTTGCAGCATGGACCTTTCACACCCTCTTGGACAGGGAGAATGCTATGAGGCTTGAGAGAAGAACAGCCCTCATAGCAAGAGAACTGGCACGTTATAACATTGACATAGCTGACCTGAGTGAGACCAGACTGACAGAGGAAGGATCCATCTGTGAACCAAAAGGAGGTTACACCTTCTTCTGGAAAGGTAGGCCAGAAAATGAAGATAGAATCCACGGAGTGGGACTTGCCATCAAGACATCACTTCTGCACCAGCTTCCTGACCTACCAACTTGATGAAGCTCCACTTCCCCCTCAACACCTCTCACCACGTTACAGTCATCAGCGCTTACACCCCCACACTGACTAACAGAGACGAAGCACAGGAAGTTTCTGCGAGGACCTTGACCATCTTGTGAAAGCAACTTCTCCTAATGACAAGCTTCTTCTGTTGGGTGACTTCAACACCAAGGTAGGCAAGGACTGTAGGACCTGGAAAGGGGTGCTGGGGCATCATGGTGTTGGGAACATGAATGCCAGTGGCTGCCTTCTGCTGAGCTTGTGTGCAGAAAATGACCTGACGATTACCAACACTCTCTTCAGACAAGCCAATAAATACAAGGCCACATGGATGCACCCGAGATCAAAACAGTGGCACCTGATTAACTATGTCATCAGTCGCAGATGGTACATTCGAGATGTTAAGATCACCAGGGCCATGCAGGGAGCTGAGTGCTGGACTGATCATAGACTCGTCAGATCAGTCCTTATGCTGCAAGGACTGCTTGTTATTGGTGAACATCAGTTCACCTTTCACCTACTCATTTTCACCAGGAAGCTAAAATACAACTGTCTGAGACAACCGACTTTTTCTAGTCTCTAAATAGTGTTCGCATAATTCACCACTGGCCTGAGCATGTTGATTCCCCAGTAGTCAAAGGAGCTGTACCAGTGGTTTACTTGGACCTGTTGTACTATTATGCACTGAGGATAAAAGTCACTCCTTTGCAGCAAGTATCAGAGAGATAGCTGGGTTAGTCTGTATCTTTGAGAACAATAAGAAGTCCTGTGGCACCTTGTAGACTAAGGCGTCACAGGACTTCTTATTTTTCCTTTGCAGCAAGACTTCATGAAGCCTGTGCATCTGTTATGACCCATTTAAGCCCTATTTGAGTATTTAAGGGTGCATAGGCCCTTGTGCTGGCTCCTCACCTGGGATGAATTTCACTGAACTGATGCTGTTTCAACTACACCAGTTACTGGCTGTGTCCATTAAATCATCTTTATGTCATGTTATTGATGTGGCCTGGGGTTCTAAGAGAGAATACTTTAATAATGAAGAAAATTATTTTCTCTTTTGGGAAATGAGGAATGGTATGTAGGATTGGGTAAAAATCATCAACTACTATATTTTGTTCCAGCAACATTGTTAAAAAGCCACAGCAGGTGGCAGTGTAACACATCTACATACTTCAGCAAAATACAGTCTGAAAATCTCTGCATGCATTTAACTTAATGAAGCAGTAATTAATTTCTGTTTCTTGCGCTCATCTAAAGACTTAATTGTAACTCTGTGACTGTGTCTACACTTTCAGAAAACTTCGAAATGGCCATGCCACATCAAAGCATACTAATGAGGTGCTGAAATGAATATTCAGTGCCTTATTAGCATGCCGCCAGCCACAGCACTTCAAAAGTGCCACAGTTCCCCTTGTCTTTCTTTTTGAAAGAACCCTGCCAACATCGAAATCCCCTTATTCCTAATCCCCCTCTACTACACTGAAAGTGAGCATCTGCGAGGGGAGTATTTAGCTTTGTGACTCTCTACAAGGGGCCCTGCAGACCTACTACACCTTACCCTTGGAAGCAGCAAAGTGACAGGAAAGGAGCAGAGAAGGTGTTCTCCAGGCCTACTTAAAGAGACCTTCTCAAACCAGCCAATGCTATGGAACAAGGGGATTTTGATGTTGACAGGGTTCTTTCAAAAAGGACCCCCCTGTAGACAAGCCGCAGGCGAGTGAACTGCGGCACTTTCGAAATGCTGCGGCCGGTGGTATGCTAATGAGGAGCTGAATATTCATTTCATTAGTATTCTTTGATCTGGCCATTAGCATGGCCATTTCAAAGTTTTCTGTAAGTATAGACGTAGCCTGTATCTGTACTGAAACGTCTTCTGAGTAACTTCTACACAAACTTGGGTTTCTTCAACACAAACACTCTAGCTTCTTAACCTTCATGTGAAAAATCCTAAGGGGACATGACTACTTAAAAATCCCAACCTGCTCTTGTTGTAAGCTGCAATCCTAAAATAACTGCAAATGAAAGACAGAGCAAATGTTTTTCTCTCTGCTACCCATGTCCTCCATTTTTCTAGTTTTGTGCATTTAGTAGCACTTTGTTTAGTCGCCATTTCTTCTGTGCAGTCAATTTCTCCTGTTTCTGTGTCTCTTTCACACAATGTCCTAAAGAAAAACAAATTTAAATGTGATTGAAAACCCACAGGAATTAGCAGGGGGAATTCATGGACATGGATTGTGACTAAAACTATGTGACCAGATTTCCTCTAGACACCAAATTCCCATTTCCAAGTGTTCTGTAATAATGGCATTATAACTGTGATAGCCTAATACTGCAGAATTGATTCTATTGTAATTTACACCTTTGTCTGAAGACCCCCCATATTTAAATAAATATATGACTTCTGATTCTTCTCTTCAATTGACCTAATAATACTCTAACACAGGTCTATGGGAGATGGAAACCTTCACAAGTTCTTCTTTGGCAATTCCTTTTCATTTTTATGTGAGAAGAATGAGGTAAGGAATCTGGCCTCCAACACCGTTGGAGCTGATAGGCACTACTGAAGGCAAAGAGAAGTGTAAGACCTTTATCTTTGCACCAACTGTCAAACCCCCTTGACAGCATGGCTCTGACATCACCCTTCCAGGGAGACCACTCCTGGCAAATGCCTTCAGAACTTTGTGTAGGATAGGAGAATGAACCATCTCAAATTAATATTAACTTGTTCAGCATTAATTTTCACAAGTTTGAAGGCAGAAAATGCTGAGTCCTGCTGTCCCACCGGCTCAAGCCTTTCCATACCATTTGCAAGTCAAAGCAGAGCACCCTTCCTCACATCTCTGGTCTCAAGCAGGAACTGACTCATTAGGCCTTGCTGCTCCTTTTATCTGAACTTTGGCTGTTTTGAGAAGGCCTCTTTAAGTAGGCCTTGAGAACATCTTCTCTGCTCCTTTCCTGTCACTTTGCTGCTTCCTAGGGTAAGGTGTAGTAGGTCTGCAAGGCCCCTTGTAGAGAGTTGCAAAGATAAATACTCCCATTGCAGATGCTCACTTCCCTGTAGTATGACCTTAATTAACCTCTGCTTCCTGAAACAAGATCAGTGCTGCTCAAAGCGCAGCTGAGCCTGGCATTGCAGGAGGTGGTTGTAAGCTCTTCAGAAAGGAGTGCACTGAGCATATAAATTTTATGTCCTCTCTCTTGTGGAGTTCATGCATTCCTGAATCAAGCAGCTTTTTAAAACAATCAGCCTATGGTACACGTCTCTGTTTCAGAGAGGTTCTTAAAGTCCACCACTGAAATGCTTCATACATACAACCCACAGATCTCACAAAACTCTCATGGTTTCAAAACTAATTTAACACTTCAGAATTACTCAACAGCATTAGCTTCATGGCTGGATTAACACTTTGTGGGCCAAGCACCAAACATTTTTGTGGGTCTCCATGGAGTCATTATCGGCCCCTTCTGAGTGTGTGCTTCATAAGGCAGTGCTAGAATACACCTAGTACTGAGTCTGAGAGGCATCTTTCATTTTGTCACAAACCACTGCAAGATTGTATGAACTGCTATACACCACTTCCTCAGCCCCCAGTTTTTTCCTCATTGAACTTTACGTTCATGTGGGTATGCCAGTGTCCACAGTGAGCAGAAATTTCAGAGTAATCAGGAGAAACACCCCACAGATTTCTCTCTTTCCTCAAACAGACATCCTATAGTCATGTCTTCAGGACCACCCTATTTCACCAGTCATTGTATGTGACCTGGTCTCAGCTCAGTAAAGTTATGCTACCCAATCAATTCTAACAAATCCCCAACCCAGCACCTCATCCTGCCACTTGAGTAAGCTTCTTGCAAACACCATTTCCCCAAAGTGAGCACACAGACCCTGGGAACCTAAAGTCATCTGCCTTTCTCCTTCAGTTCCCATTTATGTGCTAATCTAGTATCTGGTCACCGCCACTTCTCTCTATGCTTGTTTCCCTTCTACCTTGGATATGTTTCCCAACCAGTTGGGGCTTTCCTCTCCCCAGTAAGCCTGACTTGCTTCCTCATTCCCTGCTCCCTTGACACTTCTTTCATACTGTTCACCACTGTTCCTTGAGATTAACTCCAGTTTCTTTACTTGCTTCTACCTTAATGGTCCCAGTAGGCACAGAGCCACCTGCAGCTTCTCTTGCTACAACCATGAGGCCAATTGTCAGAGGCCAGCCTTAGACAACTGCAGCTACTAGCTAAGGGATGGGTGGCAATTTCAAGGCTGAGCAAGCTTGAACCTTGCAATGGCAGCACTTGGGATTCTAAATCCTCAGCACTGGCCCTAGACAGCTATAGACTCTGCTGTGCAGTGCTTTCCTCTAGGCCATGGCTTGAAGTATTTGAGATGCCTGTCACCTGCAGCAAGGGACCCCAATTCCTACACACTCCTTAGTTAGCACACAGGCATGCAGAAAGTGCAGTCTGAATGATTCCAAATGCTCCTCCATTATGGGATTGGCACCCAGTGAAGACAGTGGGGTTATTTTATGTATAACCAGTTCTACCCAAAGCCTGCTGAAGTGAGAGGTCTTCTCATAGAGCCAAAGGACCCATTCTGGATTATAGGAACAAAGTGCATTTTATGCTGCACTGGTTTATTATTGTAACAGGAGGGCCTCGCAGTAGCTAAAGAATAATCAACACCTTCTGCAGCACTTATCTTTTTCTGATGCACTTCCCACCCAATTACTAAATGTAAACCTGCTTAGCTGATAAGGGCTGAAAATATGGTTACAAAAGGAAGGCACTTCAGAATTCAGTAGAGATTTCAGAAGTACACAGATCACAGGACTGGTTCCTGCATAGTTTCAAAACTGCAGTAAAGTGGAACAATTTTCAGTGTGTGACTGGAGGATATCTGGATCCATATTGTAAAACTGTCCCACATAATGAGGAAAGATTGAGGTGCCTTATTGTTCTTTTCTTCCTCTCTTTTTTCTGTGGGGAAATCACCAATGCACTATTGCTGTCTTCTTTTTAAGAGAAAACTTTAAAAAAAAAGGCACACCCTTGTAATGGTAGTTGAAAATAGCAACTCGAATTTCAGTTAGCATTGGGTAGATGCCAACATTTGGTTTGAATGTCAAGTAGTTCTTGTCCTGCTCTGTTCCAAAACTCCTCATTTGTGACAAAGTCTTGCCATTTAATATGAAAGATGTACCTCAGGCATCTGTTTATGAATGGCTGTGGCTTGTGACTTGAAGAATTTAGTAAGCCAGGTTTCACATCCACACAAGACCACACTCTTCACATTTTTGTTAAAGATCCACAGTTTTGTTTTCACAGACATTATTTGTGATCTCTATATAGGACAGAGAGTCTTGAATGCAGCTGTTGCATTCTCTATCCTGGCATTGATATCCTTGTCTCTTCCTCTGTTTCTGCCCATAATACTCCGCAAGTAGGTGAACTGTTCCACATCTTCCAGGTCATCCCTTTCCAGTGTGATGGTGTTGTCGTTGGACTGGTTGATCATTATTGTCTTGGGCTTTCCCTTGTTAATGTCATTGGGGTAGTTTTGTCGAGCATTGTGACCTTTTCTTTCATGCTTTCATGTCGGTGTGAAAGGAAGGCGACCCCTTCAGCAAAATCGATGTCCTGCAGTTGTTTGAAAAGCAATGCTTCTCTTCCTTACTTATCCTGTTAACCTCTCTTGGTAGGGTCCACAAACCCTCCCTGCGAGGCTTCAGACAGAAGTGCATTGTACACTCAGTCCACCCAATTTCTTCTCTGGAGATGGTTAACTGAGGCCACTAGCATCCCTAATCCTGTGTGGGGAAAGCGTCTGCGTGTGAGATGTGGGCCCAGGTCTTCTATTTCCTGTGCATACATGTTCCCCACACAGAGCATTACCCCCATCCAGAAGCTGCTTCTCCATTCACAGCAAGTCCTGTGCAAGACACACTCAGCTTCTCCCCCTCCATCCCCCTCACTTTCCTATTGCTAGCAACCAATGGAATGCTGGGAAATGTAGTTCCTTCTTTGCTGTACGGGCAGCGCTCTAGGCAGGTAGTTTGTCAAGGATCTACAGCTCCCAGAGTACTTTGGACTCTCGGGGTCCTTCTGAACTTGGGACCAGTGCCATGCAACGATTGACACCATAGTAATTCTTCCACTGTTCGCTCAAGCAGAAGAAAAACACCTAAAATAAATAGGAAGCATCTAGATCAAGTTGTTTCAAAAAGATGTTCCAATAATGCAAATAAAATCTTTTCAGCAACATGTATGAAAAATCATTTCAGAAAAACACTATAAATCCTGGATTCTATTTGTCTACTCCAATCATCTGAGGAAGGGGGTCTTACCCACCAAAGCTCATGACTTAATAAATTTGTTAGCCTCTAAGGTGCTACAGAACTACTGCTTGTTATTTGTGATGCATGTGGGTGAGGTAAGGGGGTGTCAAAATGAGGACTGTAATGCGAACATAGTTAAAACCTTATGAGTTATTATCGTGCCCCCAATTTGGACCATTTACTCCTTTGTGCAAACCTAGTTTGTCGCTACTGAAAGTCCTTAGCAACCTGTACTTTGTTATAAACAGCATTCTTGAGTTCCTTCATTAATTCTTAAGAGCACTACTGATGGCAGATGGTAGAGGGGAAAGGAAAGCACAATGGGCTTTCATCCTTTCACTTATTTTCAGATTTCATAGAGCTATCAGCCCGTCCCAAAATGTGACCCCTCCCAAGAGTTCAAGGGTACTCCTAAAAGACTTTACACTCCTCCCTTTGAACTCTGGGTTCCTCTGTACTTCATTTTCCTTAAAGATAACAAAAATGAGGAATTAGGTGCGCTCTCTTGTAGCTTCCTTCTGCATAGTGATTCTAAGACAAGGAGGTATGTTTTCTAAGGAGGTATGTTTTCACATAGCTTGCAGAGAGCTGGCTGCACAATTCCCACCAATTTTAATGGGAGGTGAAGGAAAAAAGTAAGCCCAGGTAATTCCTTTTATATATATGTGAAGTGGCCATAGCACTGGCCATACTTTTCAAAACAAGTGGCCAGCCTTCAAAACATAGTGCTCTGGGTAAATCAGGACATTCAAATTCAAAATTAGGAACATTTACATAGCAGATTAATTAGTTCTGTGGTTCATAATTGCAAGCAAGTACCTCAAAAAACGTTTTGTAGCTGAATCTTGGGTTCTGTCTCACTTGGTCTTTTGCTGCAACAGTGGGAGCACATACAAAGAAACCTATGACATCTTCATCAATAACAGCCACATGACGGTGGTGATGTATTTTTTCAGAATTAGAAAAGCTAAAACTATATATCTGCTTTTGAACCAAGACATTGCAGAATTGCTTCCTGTTTACTTAGTTGTCAGCTACTAAATGCTGGAATCAATGTTTACAGTAATCTGCAAGATATGACACCAAATATTTAGCCAGAGCTTTCTCTGCTTTTTTTTTTTTTTTTAATGATTATCATTATTTATTTCATGAAAAGTAAGGAATTGTGAAGGTGGATCTTGGCAAGAAAGTGAATGGGGAAATAATTTAAAATAATTGGTTTTAAAATGTGACTTTCTAAATGAATCTGCACACATAATGGAGTTGATTTTCCTCTCATTTACAGTGGTGTAACTCCATTGACTTCACTGGGAATTAGCTCCTCATTCCCATAAGGGAGAGTGGTGAATTTGGACACTAGGCACACATTTCAGCTCTTAAAATATTTAAATTATATTTAAATTTTTTAAAGCTCTCCTTTAAAAGAGAAGACCCTTAAATAAATGTAGTGAAGCAAAAGGTTTCGATTTTCTCCTACAGGATGCTAAAAGATTTGTCTGGAGAAGGATAGAATGGAGGCTGTATCTGATGTGCTGAATTCAGTTTGGAAGAATGATTGATTGGTTGCCACTGCCTGTAACACTGTCAATCCCCATGTATTTGGACCGCTGAAACAAGTCACAAGCAAACAGTTCCCAAGTAAAAGTATTCTACATAGCATCCTAGGAGTAGTTTCTTTTTGTAAAGTTTCCTCATGAGCAATTTATTCAAAGACCTGGAGACTGAGCCTGTCTCATGAGACAAGCTAAAAATTAAAGCAAACCCCCAAGGGTGACACTTACACATACTACACAGACACAGCATTTTACAGTTAAAATAAATCATTTAACAGAAACAAAATGGAATAGCTGTGTCAGATTTCAATTAGATGTATGGTGCAGTCCAATTTAACAGTTTGCTCAAAAGCACTAGACATAGCAGTGGAATAAACAAAAGTATGTAATTTTAAATGTTTATGTTCTGAAGTCATATGGTCCACTGTTAACTGCTTCAAAATAACACGGAACATGAAGGTGTCTATTTGCCCTCCGAAAAGGAAATTAATATTAATTTATCTGAACAACCTGCAAACAGATGTTGCAGGAAGCTCATTAATCTCGTATGGAAAATAAATAAACCAGTAGAGAAAAGGATGGGTGGGAACTTGACTTCCTCTGTTTCTGAAAATTCAAAAGAAGCAATGATTTAAAATATATATATATATATATATATATATATATATATATATATATATATATGTATGCACCATACATCTATACACACACACACACACACGTGCACACACAACGTATTGGGCAAAAAACTTTTAAATGGAAAATTGAGACAAAGAACAAATATATTTGTTAACACTTTGAAAATAAAAGTCCCTTAATGCATGTCATACTACAGGATAGACCAGTAGCCTGCCTATTAAGGCTGCCTGACCCTTCCCGTTACAAGCTTCTGCTTCAATTGCTTATAACTTTGTTAAACTTTAATTGGTTAGGAAAAAATGATATAAGCAGGGTGTCTTCTTCAGATGAAATGTTTCTGGAAATTTTCAACCAAAATGGCTCAGCCATTTCTAGGAATGAAGTTAGGGAAAAGCACACTGTTTTGATGACTTTTTAAAAAAAAGCTTTAAAACCTCCATTCTTTGAAGCAGCAATTTGAAATCTGCCATGTTTATAGCCTGTGTGCCAGGAATGTGTGTTACGCTGTCCTTATGAAAATCTGTTCAAAGTTGACTAAGTTACAAGCCTTTTGAAAGTTGCAGTTTGCCCATGCTGAGTCAAAACTCACTAGAGTTTTGCACCTTAATTCCTCAAAGATTCTGTGTGCAAGAGGCATCATACGGTCTTGGGCTGAGCAGGACCTTCCTTCCTGGCTTCTATGGGCTAAGCAAGGTCTATATCAGGGCACTGGAACTGAAAGCAAGGTGACTCTTTCCGGTGGGCTCTCAATGCCAGTGCTGAAGCAGAATCTTGGAGGAAGCTTCTTGAACCAGGTGCAGAAGACCCTGGACCAAGGAAGAAGTAGATTAAGAGGTAAAGGAACTGGAGGACAGAAGGGGAGAAGACTGGCAAGGATTGGGTGCCAAGTAGAGAATGGAAATGGCTGTGCAAGAAGCCTGCAAGACAGGATGAAAAATATGGAAGGGCCTTTGAGCTAGTTTGTGGGGAGAGCCAGAGATCAGATGAGGAGGTGAGGGAGAACTGGGACTGGCTGGGACAAGAGGACACAGACTGAAGAGGAGCCCAGGGAAAGAGGCTGTGAATCCAGTGGGAATGATGAATGTGGACATGGGAGCGACTGGAGGCTGGTGGGGAAAAGAAGGGAATTAGATTAAAAACAAAAACAAAAAAAACTGTGATGGGGAAACTGGGACTTGCTGAACAAGGAATGTAGGAATAAGGAGCCAAGTATGGGGGGAAGTGGGAATGTCTGGGCAACAAGACTGGGAGTGAAGACTGAAACTGGGAATGGTAGTGGTGGAGAGACTGGTAGTCCAGAGAGGGAACTGGTAGGACATGTTTAGTGGAGACTGGGACTGACTAAATTATAAGATTAGAACTAGTACAAAGATTCAGGAGGTCAGGAGGAGACATGACAGCAACAAGGTGGCATGGAAGGGGCAGAAAGGGAGTTTGGCAGAAGTGGTCAGAAGGGTCTGCCTACGTTAGAGGAGTTTGATGAGAGAGATACATTCTGAAAGATAAAATGTGAGGTACCTATACTGCTGCCTAGTCATTTTCTCAGTTACATTCTCTTAGGTTTCCAGATATGGTCTTCCTGGAGGGTTTGGGCAGTGAGTAAGGAGTATAGATCAAATTAATTTTCTGTCTCCAGAAAGCTTGGCCCCAAATTCACTTTTTAAAGTATGGGTGCATGAGAGATCACAGCATATGGAGAAAATGTGCTGGGAAGGATGCTGACAAAGGGCCCTTTACTTTTGGGAGGCCCATACTTCATGTGTCTAGAGCTGGCCCTGTAGAAAAAACATGACTAAGCTTTCATGTGAAATACAAGGGAGACATTGGACCAAAAGGTGCCCTGGGCCACATTCTGTACCGATTTATACTGTGTGCATCCCAGCTTGGAGCTGCAGATGCTCATCAGGGTCTTATTTAGGTACCTTTATGCATATATCTTTATAGCAAATAGACACCCATAGGTGGCTTGTACTAGCCAACTTGGGCTCAGTCTTCAAGGCTGTTTCACTGCTATGTAGTCTTCTGGGCCTGGACTGAGGCTCAAACTCTGGCACCCTGAAAGGTGTGAACAACAAACAATGAGATTCCAAATTATTATAGACAAATGCAATCGAGCAGATATAAATTCTACTCTGGTGTGCATAACTCTCAGATTCATGCATAAAGGTTTTTCTTAATTACTAAAAGCTGGCCTAGGGAAATTAAGAATGCAAAATAAGAAAATATGCATATGTCTGAGCATGCTAATATGTGTTTGAAGAAGAAACACACTATTCCAAAAACAGAAATGGGTAATTAAACAATGTCATGCTGTGACTCTTGAATAAAAACATTTTATAAAGGACTGAGTTACTTTTTACATGGTTACTTTCAAGGCCTTTCTATTTTAACAGCTTAACACGCAAACAAGTTTAAAAGAATAATAATTTCACCAGGAGCTAACATCTGGTAGTTGCAAGGTAGCAATCCATCAATACTTAATGAGGTGCTTAAAGCTAGAAATATTTATAAGATGTCTTGTTAGTTTATAGTGTTGGACATTAAAGAGATACTGTCAACCTGATTTCTAAGAAAAAAAATCTTTACATACTATGTGCAGAATAAAAACAAAAAGTAATTTAAAACATAAGGATTTTTCTGTTCTTTGTCTGATCGATACAGCCCTACGCAGATATAAAATTTGTATCTGCATCCACGTCTATATCTGCAAAAATGAGCCACAGCTACTGGCATTGGCAGCTGCAGATGTGGATACCCACAGATACAAAGCAGGTATACACAAATTTGCAGGGGTTTAGATACAAAATTTGTATCTCCATTCATATCTGCAAAAATGAGCCATGGCTATCCACAGATGCAGATACCAGCAAATACAAAGTGAATACTCACAGATTTTCAGAGCTCTACTGATGAAGACAAAACAAGATCAATCCAATAGCAGCACCATCAAATACAACTCTGTCAACCCTTTTCTTCCATCCTGTCCTCTCTGTATGCCTCTGATTGTTGCCTCTGATTTCATGTCTGCTGCCGTATTTCTGATGAACACCCTCTCTCAGATTATGGAGAAGAGTGTGAATGTGAGCTCCTGCCAAAGCAGTACCTTGACAGAGAAGACACCAGGCTGGTAAAGTATGAGATAGAACATGCCAAAACCCATCACAAAACCATGATACTGACTATATACAAAGTGCTGCCAAACGTGCACATAAGCTAGAAAAAATAGAGAAAATACTTTCTTTGTACAATGGTAATTGCCGTGGTTATGTGTAACAACACAAGATCTCATTTTTTGATAGAAGTGAATTTTCTAATTTAAAGTAACCCTATAAATCAGCTGCAAAACAAAAGAGGGGTTCACTGGTGCAAAGGATTCGTATAAGGTGAATTTCAGACTTTGTCAAAAACCAGACATAAACCAGAACATGAATTTCCTCTCAAGATGGCTGGTTCTAGTAGTTTCCTTGCAGGCTCTTATTTCAAACCCTTTTCTAACCTTTCCTAAGAGCGTGGCCTGCAACCCCTTTTCTATTATGAACTGGAGCTATTGAAGTCTACGTGCTCTGCCTGCATCATGAGCCAGTATGAGTCAACAGACTAATCCCACTTCTCCCTCCAGCCCCCAGCACCTGATATTCTATCACAGGACAGTACAGTACTCAAAAGCCAGTATGCAGAGAATGCATGACCTGGTGCATGCCATAGCTAAGGGGCAGGCAAGATCCAGCCTGCAAGTCAGATCCAGCCCACCAAGCCTTTGAATCTGGCCCATGGTTCGCCCTCCCAGGACCCTCAGGCAGGAAGCAGCCAGCTGCTTAATGTGCCTCCCTGTACCACAAGCCATAGTGTAGGAGGCTGCCCCCACTCCAGAACAATGTCTCAGTTCCTATTGGCCAGAACTGGCCAGTGGGAGCTAAAAGATTGTGCTGGGGTCAGGGACAGCCAATGCAAAGCAGCCAATGCAAGTTGAGAGATTGTGCTGGGGGAAGGGGATGTGTATGAAGCCCCCCCCCGCATTAGGCTCAGAGGGGCACGTGGAGTAGCCAGTCACTTTGAGCAGCCTGGGGCTACAGCAGGCAGAGAGACTGCTCAAGGATCCTGCTGGGCTGCTAGCTGGGAGCCATCTAGGTAAGCACCTCCCAGCCAAAGCCTGCCTCTAGTACCCCACCCTATCCCACACCCCAACTCCCTATCTCAAGTCACCACCCAAACCCTCTGCACACACACACATATACTGCCACATGTCACAACTCTCTTCCAGAACCTGAACCCCCTGCTACTCCCCTTTTCCTAAACCAGACTCCTCTCTTACACCAGTAGCCCTTCCCAGACCCTGCACCTCAATCCCCTGCCCCAGGTCACAACCCCCCTCCTTCACTCAAACTTGTTCTCAGACTCCACACTTTCTCCTGCACCTGTTCCACACCCCAAGATCTTTTCTGAAACCAACCTCCATCTCTGACCCTGTACTCCCTCCATAGAAAATCGTGTCCCTTGATCAGCTATCAAAATCTTGGAGTGGCCCCCCTCCATCAAAAATTGTTACCCAGTCCTGACCTAGGTGCATCTTATATGTGTAGTCATCCTTTGAAGTGAGCGGAGCTAGCAGGTTTGAAAATGAAAACTTAACAGCAAGCAGTATGGGGTGGCTGTTTTGGCTATGAAAGTGAAATAGATGTCATGGAAGGATCATAGTTCACACCCAAAATTATGGATCCATTTCGCAACCTCACTGCTCTCCTATTGCTCAGACAGTGATAATGCCACAGACATAAGGGAGTCCCCATGGGATGGAGGGCTGGCATTGCCAGCTCCTACATTCATCACCCATTAAGTGCTAGTCTAGGGAGTATGTCACACGGTGGGAAGGAAGTGTGAGCAAAGATGCTGAATGATTCCTTGAGGACTGTTGCCAGCTAGCACAAGTTAACACAGTCATAGGGTCGAGGTCTCTGACAGACCCCCTTTCTGCTACACTAAGCAGATCTTGGCTGGATCATAGAATCTGATTCTGTCTCGTTCACTCTTAGACTAGCATGGACTCAGCCTCTAAAGGCAAGGGAAAGATTTGCATCATTTTGAACTGATTCCTCTGGTTGATTCTGGAAGGGACTGTGTCCATTTCTTGGGAATCATATCAAGAAAGTGCAAGTGTCTTGCAAAGAGAGCTAGGGCATGAATACTGCAGAATGTATGTGGAATGCTCAGCAGTCTGAGGCAGACGTGGAGGAAAATAAATATTCAGTTCTTCTTTTTTTTTTGACATCTGGATTATTATCTTGTTTACAGCTGTATATATTTGCCAACCAGCCCCATGCTGAAATTGCAAATGCACCAGTGAGTGAATTATGTCACTTTTTAAATTTACCTTTTTTTTTTTTTTTCAGTGTCAGTGAGTCAGACAGGATCCTTGCTCTTGCCGTACATCACATACACAAATGCCATGGGTGTGGCTGAGGGGATATCACAGCTGGGAGGTCATAAATTAGGACAGTGAGTCTGCTAGTTGCAATATCAATGCACTTGCATTTGTTCTGTGCTAACGTTTCCCCAGCAATACTCCCAGAACTCCTCCCCAAAATGCGCAGTCACATGCACAATGATTTCTGTGTATTGGGAGTGGCAGGATGCTTGGCTTCCTCCAAAGATGACGTCCTCAAAGTGCCTGTTAGGGACGCTTAACATCAACATGAACTACTGTCGTGTACTATTACTGGTTTGTTGGGGATCTTTTTAATCTCATAAGGTGTCATACCTATTTCACAGATGATGACATTTTGCCTGAACCAGCATGACATGGACTCTTTTTCATTAGATACTGTGCACTTACAAAGATAGTATCAATCTTTCAGTGGCATGTAGTTAGCTAGTCCTAGCATGAAAAGCTGCCTCTTTCATAACATACTCACTAATTACGTAGCAACTCCCTAAAGGTTTTGTGCAATAGCGTCAACTCTAAATGATCATAATTTAAGATACCACCAGAAAGAGAGGTGTATTTTCCTTTTTATGTGCATGTGTACATCATCTCCACAGACTCACACAAAGAACAGTGGACTGCGTTCTTGGCTATAGCCGGTAGATTGCATAGCTGCTCTGCACCCTGCCACTGGGATGTAGGAAATTAGGATAGTACAAAAGGGAAAAAAGTATAGGAAGTAAAAACTGAACTTTGCAGTAGCTTTAAATAATTGCCCTTTGCAAAAGCAGTTTCTCTGCTCTTGTTGTTCACACTTCCACATTAGCAACTGGCAATGGGCCACATCCCCCCTGACTGAACTGACTTGATTTCTCCTCTCTTGATGTCCACACCTCCACATTAACTGCCAATAATGGGCCACATCCACCTTGACTGAATAGACTTTGTCAGCTCTGGCCCTCCCCTTTACTGAGACCCTCCCTTCTTTAAATCCTCCTCTGAAACCCTGCCACTCATGCATCTGACGAAGCGGGTCTTTGCCCACGAAAGCTTATGCTCCAAAATATCTGTTAGTCTATAAGGTACCACAGGACTTCCTGTTGCCTTTGCTTTCAAGTGATCAGTATTTCAGCTGAGAGCACAGGTGCTCATTCACTTGAACTTCTATCATCCCCCCCACAGTACCCTGCCCCAAAAATCCATCAGCGGGTCCTCTGTTTTCAGTTGTGAAATTTCTTCCTCAGAGTTCCCCTCATCCTCTGAGTGGAATAATAAGATGCACAAGCACCATCATGCCCAGGAAAAAGAACACTCCTGGCTTGCAGCCACATGCTAATTCACTAATAGTAGTTCACAGGCATTTGCTGGGGAACATAAAAGAAAGCAATGATATTTTAACTATCTAGTGAAGCGAATAATTCACCCTGCTACTGCGTTCAACAAAACAAGACACAAGTCTTAGTAATTACGGTATAGTTCAAGCTTCATATTTACTTCTCATCACCTCTTCTAAATTTCCAAGTTTCTTAATGGAAACATTGGCAGCACTAAAAAGAACCGTAAGTATGCAGCAAAGAAATGCACCTTTTCTTTGAAATATTATGAATGTTATTTTTTGGTTTTAGTTGTAGCTGTGCATTTCTTACCCCCCCATCATATTAAACTTTTAAAATTATCTGAACTTTGATCAATGTAGTGTATACATTTGGCTTTAGTCTAAAAGCTTTGGTGGGGCAGGAGGAATGTGTGTGTGTGTAAAGGTTCTCTATGTACCCGCCTGATTATAACAGCCTGAAGGTTGCTCTAAATTAAACTCAATGCCAATAGACTCTGGAGGGTAATATGGTATCTAGTGATTAGTTATGCAATGTTACATGCTAACCAGGCCATGTCTCCCTGCAGCAGGGAGTAGTGGTGGAGTGAGAATTGCTACAGCAGTTTTATGCCATGGGTGGACTTCCTTACGCTGGGATGACCTTTCCATTAGCGGCTAACCCAGCTTTAGGATCACACTTTAGTATCATCAGTGTACCACAAAATGGACAGAAAAACATACACACAGCCATACTGGGTCAGACCAAAGGTCCATCTAGTTTAGTATCCTTCTTCCGACAGCGGCCAGTGTCAGAACAGGTAATCATCAAGAAATTCACTCTCTGCCATTTATTCCCAGCCCTAACAAACAGAGGTTAAGGATGCCACCCCTGTCCATCCTGGCTAATGTCCATTGATTGACCTATCCCCCAAGAATTTATGTAGTTTTTTTTTTAAACACTTAGGGTGTGTCTACACGGGCACAAATCTTCGAAATAGCCATGCTAATGGCCATTTTGAAGATTACTAAAGAGGCGCTGAACTGAATATTCAGCGCCTTGTTAGCATTAGGACGCTTCCGGCCACGGCGCTTAGAAAGCACCACTTTTGAAAGCACGCGGTTCCGCGCGGCTACACAGGAGTCCTTTTCGAAAGGACCCTGCACCTTTTGAAATCCCCTTATCCCAATCACTGATGTGTGAACTGGAGTTCATGCTCAAATTCAATACATTATCACTTGGTCTCAATAGCAATAGCAATTATCTCACCCATTACTAGGACTCTTTCCCTTCCTCTGGTATTTGTAATGATCTCAGGCAAGACACTTGTATATCTCCCCATCACCTCTCCCTTTCAGTTCCATGTATCCGATTTGTCAGTTTTTATTTAAAAGTTTTTGGACCTTTGTGCTATATAACTGTCAGGCTGTACTGGAAATGCTATTGATCTGAAGAAGTGGGTCTGTCCCACAAAAGCTTATCACCTAATACATTATTTTGTTAGTCTTTAAAGTGCTACATGACTGCTGTTTTGTTTGCTGGAATACAGACTAACACAGCTACCCCTCCGTTACTACAGAAATATGATGGGTTCTTACCATCTCCGCGGGAAACCCTGAATACCAAGACATCTCTTTTGCATTTGCCTGCAATCTAGGGTTCAACTGTTAATCAGCCATATCTGTAATACGAAGAGTAGACAAATAAATACATACAAATGTGCATAGTCTTGTGATAAAATCATATGTATAACCATTCATACTACTTCCACAAACTCTTGGGTTTTCCTGGACAGCTAATTTTGGTGGGTTTTGCACCTCTCCTAGTATGGGGGATAAAGGAGAAGAGAGAAATCGAAAGAAAGCCTGTATTTTAATACATTACAGTATTTTTTCTTTTTAAAATATGTATGACTGAAATACATAGTCTTCAGTAGTTAAAGGAAAATTCAGCTAGTTTTGTATTCTAGCTATGTGGCTTCTTGTGCCTAACCTATACCAAAGCACTCTAGGACTGAAATAATTATATACCAAGGCTAGCCAGCCTTTCTATGTATGAAAAAGGGTGTGTCCCATTTTATTCATTTGTTCCACATTGACAATCTTGGAAATTGAGAAACACACAATTGAATGAGAATGACATTGAATCCAAATTGGGGGAGTAATCTGTTTCCGCTGAGAGCTAACTAATACATTTACTTAGCTTTTGGACACTCAGTTTTGTATTTAAAATCTTCCTGTTTCCTAGGAAGTCCCCTCTTTCAGAAGTGTGTGTAAATCTTTTGCAAATGCAACATGATCCAAGCTGTGTGCCAAAATCTAAAGAATACAGCTTGCATGTTCTGAACAGAGTGGGAGACACCTGAGATGACTCACTGCTAAATTATGGAACAATCTCAGCTATGTGTGCCACAAAAAATGTCAGTGTCAGGAGGTGAAGAGGGCCACAACAGTATGTATCCGGACAACAGCACATATCCCCACCACAGAAGAGGCGTTCTCAGTTCTTTCATAAGGCTGACCAAATGTCAATAAAGAAACTATGTCAGATCCACTACCCCTCCTGGTTATAATCCCATAACATCTCTCTGTCAACAACAACAATTACATCATGGAAAAATACTAGAAAATATCTAATCCATTTTAGCTATCTTTAAATGCAATTCAGCAAATGGAAATGGGGGGTTAGCATTACACTACTAACTTTCTCTGCAGGCTACCAGCAAGTGCTTTGCAGACCACCAATTGATTATTTATATAAAAAGCTCTTGGTCCCGGTTTGGTAGAATTCTAACCTACCCAGAGAAAAGGAGAATATCATACCAGCTCCATCATAAGTCATTTTAAAGTTGCTTTGTGGGCTGGAGTAGGAGGACAGCTTATACCACTCCATGCTAGATCCTGTCCTTTTCCACAACTGAAGCCACAGTCCCTGTAGAAGTTACTCTAGCAGAACCCAAGACCAAAACAACTCCCTCCCCCACTGCATTCTCTTATGAAGAGGATGAAAAAGAGCCAGATTTTCCAAGGGCTAAAAATGCAGTCAGTCACCTAATGTGATTTGCAAAAGAGCCCAAGCAAAGTAGAGTCCTAGTTCTGAATTAGACCAATGGGAATTAGGCAATCCTATTAGCTACTAGATTAGAATCAGTGTTACAATGCCTACCTTTCCGTACTCTGGCATTGGGGAAACTGCAACCCCAAGATGGGTATTCAGACTTCTCCCACAATGTATGGGGAGAGTTAGATGCCAGAAATGCAATACAGCAAAGCCAGCAGGCTGAGTGGGGTGATGCTCAGACCAGGCAACAGAAAATACCCAGGAGAGAGTGCGGCCTAATCTTAACCCAACAAATGGATTTAGGTGTCAAACTCAAGGTACCTATCTCCATGGAATTCATAGCTATGACCCTTGTCCAGCTATGACCCTCGGCTGCTTCCCTTTGATTAATGACCTAAAGGTATGTATGTTACTGAAAAAGAATTTTTGCACTGTTCTTCAAAGGGAAGCAGCCGAGCTGGCTTTTATATTTAAATTCGGCACATTAACACATGGTTTAAACCGGGACAGGAACTTTCTGAGTCACTATAGGGGCTCGTCTGCATACTTGGCTTAATCTAATTCTTGACCTCCCCCCGCCACCCCTCCACTCTCTGATTTGCTCACCTTGATTATCTTTTTCTGATTTGTCCTCCTTGCTTACTGTTTTAGGTTCTCTGTGCCTTAAATATTGAGTCTGTTCTGGTCTGGCTATGGTCTGAAGAAGTGGGTCTGTCCCACGAAAGCTCACCTAATAAACTATTTTGCTAGTCTTTAAAGTGCTACTTGACTGCTTTTCAGTGGTTAGAGTGCTCATTCATTTAGTTGTTAACTGGCTGTGAGCCTGACAGTGGTAGATATAACAATCAGTAACATTAGCAAATGCTGATTATTGGTCCACACCACAGTGCAGGGTTTTACTGTGGTCCCCCTCATGGGAACCCTGTTCCCATTTTCAAATAAATTCTCTCTTCCAATAACCCCTCACTCATCTCTGCTTCTTATCTACTCCCTTATTTTTCCTCTCCCCCTGAGCTCCATGCCATGCCATCTGCTGCCCCGGCCCAGGGTCTGCATTAGTGCTACTGCCAGTGCCCTCACTAAAGCCAGAACTGCTGTTGTGGGAGCCCAAGCCATGAAGCACCACTGCTGCCACCATCAGATATAGAGCCAGAGCCATAAGTCAATTTGTGATGTCTCCATTTGAATTTGCTGTAGTAATGGAAGGGAAGCTCTGCCACTGGCAGTCTCTCTAATCAGACTTCTTGGCAGCCTTGCCATTTTGAAGCCTACTCCCCACTCAAATTCAAATGTGGGCAGTGGGGACCACTGCACCGCTCTTCCTAGGGGTTGCAGCAGGTCAGAAACAATGACAGCATCCTGCAATAAGCAGGCACATGTTGTGCAGCTGAGCAGCCTTTTGCCTGCAGGTGCTGTCTAAGTGCACAGGCCTGATAGCAGCTGCACCAGCCATTCCTCTGCCCTGTCAATGCCTGCTCACCACTTGATTCTAGGGCCCCACCTTCACAAGCTGAGTCAATCATCCTGGCAAATATCCCCCGACTGCCTCAGGGCTGATGCAATTTCATGTGCTGCATTTGTCTAATACTGTCCTTGGCCATTGGCTCCTATTTTTATAGGGGTCTGAAGCAATGGACCCTGTATTTTTTTCCATCCCTGTGCAAAATAAGATTTGTTATGGTCACTGAGGCACATGCAGACATGCACCACCACTAAAAACACAGGCTGCTGGCATGGGCATTCTGCTAATCAGCTGTATAGCTTCTGAATCCCTCATGGGTGGCCGCCTAAGCTCTCAGCTCACAGGGAACACTGGTCCCAGGGACCAGTACCCATCTGTCTTGCAATGCCTCTGCAAAATCTTTGCAAAATTTGAGCATGCACCAACATTGCCTCGTAGTAACAGTAAGCACTAATACTCCATCCTGCAGAGGGCACGGTCACTGAGCACGCTCTAGTGTTAAAGGGATTTGCCCCCCATGCTTTATCAAAATTGTCTTACAAATATTAATATGCATAACTCAAAGATGCTTTACACAAACTACTTAATGTAGCATATCAGTTACAATAGTACCATCTACTGAATGTGCATATCTTATTTTTGTGAACATGTCATTCTTGTATATGAAGTGTGGATCTGTTTATAGTTCTAAAGGTGCTAATGAGAGCCATTACAAGTGCTCCAGTACTTAAAGACTCAGTACTCAAAGCAATAACTTGTGAATGACTATATTTGTTCTATAATTTTAAACTGTGAAGATCCATGTGGATCATAGTGAATGGAAGAATATGCTGAAGTCAATGTCTGTTCACAGGATGAGCAAACATGGGAAGTCACATGTCATACTTTTACAGTTTGTGAAGGATCATAGTATCAATGCAGGTTTTCATACACAGGCATGTGTAAATATTAAGAAATGGCAAAAAGTACTAAAAATATTGCTTGACCTTCCAAACTTGACCTAGTTTAGGTTTCCCCTCCCACACCTACAAAGTAGTGCTGGAAAGCAACAATTGTGGCATTTACTTGAGCATCAGTAAACAACTACTTTCTAGACATAATACAACTTACGTGCGATTTATCAGAGACACCAAGAGAATTAAATATGAGAGTCCTCTTTAGATGTCTGCTAGGTTACTGTGTATACTGTTAGGTTTAAAAGGAAGTTCTACTGGTGCTCCAAGCACTAGGCTCTATGGCTTTAACCCACAGCAGGTTTCCATAAATAATTGCACATTTTGAATAATGGAAGATTGTTTTTCTAGGAATATCAGAAACTACAGGATGCTAATACTCCAGGCATAATTGCTTTGTCAATTTCATGCCCTTGTGTCCCACCTCAACACCAAGCGGCAGGACCTTCTAACACCTATGGAAGCTGATGAGCCCCAAGGGGCCCACCTATATTCCATGATGGTCCCATAGGTCACCTGGATATTAGTTTGCAGTTCCTTCACAGACTTGTAAGCACACGTATGTATTTGGCATGGTTCTTCCCCATCCCTAGAGCTGTCCCCTCTATAGAACAGTTCAGGATGGCCACCTCAAAGCCCCATGTTTTGGAGACCTCTGCATTAGCTGCCTGAACCATCATATAGATGGATCCCAGTTTAGCCCAGGGGATTACCTGTGGGGAGGGGCCTGGTATGCAGCAGGCTACTGGGTCACCATGGTGAGTGCAAGAAATGAGGAATTGACCCCTGCTGCTTCCTTGCACCAGGCCCAGTCTTGTTATGTCGAATAGCCAACTTGACCAGAGTCATTGCTTAGTGAAGGGGGCCTTGACAAGGGGGCTGGGCAGGATTGCCTTGTAGCCTGCTAAGCATGGCCCTGCCCCTTTTGCAACATGTGGGATACATGAGTGCAAATTGACATCAAGTGTGTTAAGCTGCAGCCCCTCTTCTAACACCTGCACAACCTTCTTCTTTCGGTTCTGGCTTCATTTTTCCTTATATCAACTGAACTATGCTCACCCCATCTGTGAGGTGAATGACTATGACTATGAAGTCATGAGACACCATCCTTCTCCTGACTCTCATTAAGTTGGCTATTCAACATAAAATCATACAATACTAGGACTGGAAGGGGCCTCGAGAGGCCATTGAGTCCAGCCGCCTGCCCTCATGGCAGGACCAAGTACTGTCTAAACCATTCCTGATAGACATCTATCTAACCTGTTCTTAAATATCTCCAGCGATGGAGATTCCACAACCTCCCTTGGCAATTTATTCCACTGTTTGACCACCCTGACAGTTAGGAACTTTTTCCTAATGTCCAACCTAAACCTCCCTTGCTGCAGTTTAAGTCTATTGCCTCTTGTTTCTATCCTCAGAGGCCAAGAACAAGTTTTCTCCCTCCTTCTTTTGACACCCTTTTAGAAACTTGAAAACCGCTATGTTGTCACCCTCAATCTTCTCTTTTCCAAAACTAAACAACCCCAGTTCTTTCAGGCTTTCTTGATAGGTCACGTTCTCTAGACCTTTAATCATTCTTGTTGCTCTTTTCTGGCCCCTCTCTAATTTCTCCACATCTTTCTTGAACTGTGGTGCCCAGAACTGGACACAATACTCCAGCTGAGGCCTAACCAGCGCAGAGTAGAGCGGGAGAATGACTTCTCGTGTCTTGTTCACAACACACCTGTTAATGCATCCCAGAATCTTGTTTGTTATTTTTGCAACAGCATCACACTGTTGACTCATATTTAGCTTGTGGTCCACTATAACCCCTAGATCCCATTCTGCTGTAGTCGTTCCTAGACAGTCTCTTCCCATTCCCTATGCGTGACACTGATTGTTCCTTCCCCAGTGAAGCACCTTTACAGTTGTCATAACAAGACTGTGCTAGATGTCCAGGCACTCTGTGATCTGCTTGTCCCTCTGCACACTTATCTGGGCAGAGTTCATCTGACCATTTCCATTAGTTTCATTCCCACCTAGCCACAGATCCTCAAAACAAAACAGACAGGCAGTTATTTTGCTCATCTCTTGAGCCTTCAGCCTCAGTTGCTAGAGTATCAGCTACTTAGCCTTACCTCTGGCCTGCTACTCCTGATCCCATGAAACTTCCACTTTGAGCAGGTATAGGCAATAAGTCGGAGCCAATTCAGCAGTGTTAGCTTTTAGCAGGCTACTGGCACTTTTATTTACCTGCATATCCTGTTTGGGCCACAAGCAGCTTGCAAACTGAGACCCACAGGGCTAGAGCTTTCCCTCCAGCTGAGCTAAGGTTGAGAAATAGTGCCTGGGAAAGAGCCACATAAAGGTTGGAAGAGGTATTGAACTAGAAACCCTTGGAAGAAACTACTGTGCAAAGCATCCCCTGGCTCCAGAGAATAACTGAATTGTAAAGTTCCGATTAAATGTTAAACAGGAGTTGGTAAACAGTTTCTTAGACTGGAAGGGCAGTTAGGTGCAACTATAAGTACTGTAATAAATATGAATCTCTTACTAACCAGTTACTGTACAAGACAAACATTTGACAGCCTTGTTCCAAGAAACACAGACCGACCCAATCCCACGACGTTCGCAGTTGTAATTCTATGCAGAAGGCCAAGAGATGGGACATTGGGAGCAGCACTTAGCGTCTCACTGGACACTCCCGGCACAACCAGCAGCTGTACTTGCCAAAACAGCAGCTGAGGTTTCCCCAGTGCAAGGTGAACGCACAACCTGCTGCCAAGCTGCGACCCACGACCCCGCCACTAGCCACTGGCACAGACCACACCCCCTGAGACGCGGCTTTCTACCTGGCGTCCCGCGGGCGCAAGTGGGCGGGATAAAGTGAGTCCAGGTGACCAATGAGAGCAACGCAGTGGTTTACCTTTCAAGCCAATGAAAGGGCTGGCTTTGGTAGGCGGGGCAGGAGCCAGCTAGCGCCATTTCTCGGCCAATCAGAAGGCAGCTCTTCGCGCCGGCCGCGCGCTTGGGCGCCCCTCCTACCCGCTAATTCCTTGCCCCTGAGGGGAGGAGGGTCTGTGCGGTTCAGTCCCCTGCCAGTGGAGGCGGCGATGGCAGTTGGCTGGGGCGACACCCTCAGCTAGAGGAGGCTGGAGCCGCGGCCGGAATGCGGAGGCCTCGCTGTGCTTAGGGCAGGTGAGAGCTGGATCCCCTCCGGCTGTTGGGCGGGTCGGTGTTTGTCCTGGTTACTGGGCTGGGGGAATGACGGCGCGAGGAGCTGCGAAAGAGACGCTGACAAAGGGACTGAGGCGCCCTCCGCCTCCCGCGCGGCGCTGGAGATGCTAAGGGGGCTCCCGGCGCGCGCGCCCCCATTTCACGGTCAGTCAGCCGACTTCGGAGGTGGGGAAGGGGCAGGCGCGTGAGTGGGGCCAGCGGGAGGGGGTCGGGGATGCTCTGAGTGGGACATGGGGGTCTGATGTCCCGGGAAGGAAAGCGGTGCAGAGCGGCCGCGGATGCCTGGGCAAGAAGGGCTGAGCTGGGCTGGCGTGTCCGAGCTGTTTCATAACGATTTCAGGGCGGCTCAAGCTTGTCAGACGGTGGCTTCCATTTTTTTTCCCTCACACGTGCCGCGATCCCTGGGTGGCGGCAAGGTAAGGCTGTCACCTGGCTGAGGAGTTGAACTCTGAAGAAGAAGGAGGCTCAGCTTAAGCGACAGTCAGCGCCGTGCTGCTTTTACGGGAAGAGTCTGGTACCGCTGTAAGAGAGGCAATCTGTCGTCAGCTCCGGGTTGTATTTTTCCTGGTGGGCGACGGGGACCCGTGAGTCGTGTGGCTGGTGGGAGGAGATAAGAGGGACGAGCACCGGTTGCTTGCAGGTTCGGGCCAGAAGGCATCTTTGGGTTCTCGAATATTAACTAATATTTCCAGGCTGGTGCTAAAGCCTGGCTTGTTAGGGAGTAGAATTGCAGATGTGACCAGTAAATCCACATCACTTCGTTGAGATGAGAAGGCAGATGTTACAGGAAATGCTCTTGTTACCCTTCAACAGATTAGGTATTTTGTTAGCATGAAGATTAAATGCTGCTCTACACAACAAAGCCAGTTTTATTTTGTGCAGTCTCTCTTTTTATGAATACTTTTATTTCAAATGATAACTTTGCATTTTAAACAGCAGTGAAGGGTCCTGTGGCACCTTTGTATTTTCAAGTATTATAATGGGAGGACACCTGTAATTTTAATACCACGCTAACCTTCTACATAGCATAATCAGACGTCAGATTAAAAACAACAAGAAGTCTTGTGGCACCTTATAGACTAACAGATCTTTTGGAGCATAAGCTTTCATGAGCAAAATAGCTGTTAGTCTGTAAAGTGTCACAGGACTTCTTGTTTTTGAAGGTGCAGGCTAACTCGGCTACCTCTCTGATACATAGACCTCAGATTGTTATCCGTAGATCTGGATGTAACACAGGACATCAGTGTAATTTTCCCCCATTATAAATATGGGCTTGTTAACTTAGTTACTGGGTGGTGAAGTGAGTTGCACAGGCTCATCCCGCAGCCCAGTAGTAGAATCTGGAATACATCCCAAGTCTCCTGACTTCCAGTACAGTGCTCTCTCCCCTAGTTTACCTTGCTTCTCCATGTTGTATAATAAATTTAACTTGATGGGTCAAAATGTAAGGGAGAAGTTTCTTTAATTATGAATCGTGCTGCAGCCATTTTTTGTTTTAAAACATAAGGCACCACTGGGAATAGTTAAGAAGAATTAATTTATAAGAAGTAATGGATATGAATAAATCATCGACTACGTAGCTAAACCCAGGAGACCTATTAATTTTAATTTATAGGTCATTGGTACCGTGAGGTATTTTTATGAATTGCCTAAAAATAATTTAATTCACTTCTGTGAAACAGATTCCTTACAGAAAAAGTATGTGGACATTAACAAAATAGTAGGCAAGTCTTGACAGGGTTTATAAATAAGATTATTCACTTGGCCAATTTGTGTGCAAAGAACACAAATTGTGTTTACTGTGTGAATTGGAAAGGGTGGCAGACCTGACGTTAATTTTCTATATTCTCTTTCCTGAATACATAATTCTATCTTCATTTTAGTTAATGCTATAAGAACAAAGCATCTCTCTAGGTTTTCATGTGTTTCTTAGGCTAAGCCACAGGCTTTAATAGTTCATTTCCACACTATGTATTCTAAAATATTTGGGGAAACCTGAATGGCAGTAAATATTTTTCTGCCAAGAAGAATCACCGTCTTGGATGTCTCTACTGATTTCACCTGATATGCTGATAATGGAGAAGATAAAATAGTTTACAAGCCCATTTAAAACAAAACCGCTTTCCTCAGCAAGTAGATTTTAAGTTCACTGAATGTAGGTTACCCATTTGTTGGTCATCTTAAATTTACATTTTTTCTAATCCAATTCACTCTTAAATATTTGAACTGTTAATTAAAAGCCATTGAAATGCTTAATTGAATTCTTAAATATTACAAAATGAACCAAGTAACTAGGAAATCGACAAACAGTTATTGGAAAGCTCAACTGCTCAAAGTTTTAAATGTCATTAGGTGAGATTTGTGGTTGTCTCCACTAACTCAGTTATCTTAGTAAATGAAGAATCATGTATCAGCAGGATTTATTAACTGATATAGCAGCAGGTTAAATGGATATGTTTGCCAACTATAGACATTGTCACTTTTAAACTAAGTGCAGTGGTTGGATTTTTGGGTACATGCAATAGAAAGGCATCTGCAGTATTGCTATTTATGCACTAATTTAAAAAAAAAAAATCTGCTGGGGTTGTCGTTGTAGAAGTATTTTTAATCAGAAATTGAATATAGTCTGAAAATATTTGCATTGTTGGCTCAAATTGTCATAGAGGGCACTCTGCTTGGGAATTAATTTTATCATTGGACTAAATCATACTAGGAGGATTGTGCAAAGCCTCCCTTCATTCAGAATGGTTAACTATCCCATGTTTGTAGTCTCCAGCAGCTCAGTTTAGGTGCCTTGACTTTAAGTTTTAATGAAAGATTTGGTTTTCATTGTTTTTGACATTTTCAGTTAAAACTTTTATTCTGTTTTAATGTTTTCCTGTTGCTTTCATTAAACAAATAACTCCACACCAGTGGTGTGGAGTTGAGTGTGAAATTTACTAGTCAATCTACAGTGTGTCCAATTTAATCAGAATGAAAATATGTAAATTTCTGTAATAGAGAAGCAAACTAGATTTGCTTTAGCTTTGAATCACAGGTGAGCACAAGGGTTCCTTTAAAATGAAAGGTTGCTTCAGCTGTACAGGTATAGATAGGAAAAATAAAGCTCTCTTAGGTCATAATGCCAATTCCAGAAATTAGTTTTCATATTATGCAAGTGTCAAACTTAGGTAATTGGTGTTTCAGAGTGCATAATGTGGTAATAAGTACTTTGATTTGTGAAAACAAGGGGAATAAAGTACAGTCATATAAAAACTTTTTTTTTGTATTTCTGGCAGGTCTTACAAATTTACAGACCCCAGCTACACTAGAGAATGTATATAGTACAGCCAGTGATGCTCCCATTGAGGTTTCAGTCACAAGTGGCTCCTTCATGTGTCTGCTGTGGCTTTTTGCAGCAGATGAGATTAAAACATTGCAATTTAATTATTAATCAAAGTTATTAAGCAGTTAAATACTTTTGCTATGTTATTCACCAGTTGCAGCTGATACAATATCTTGGTCAGTTATTTTGCTGTCCATCTACTACATATACACAAAGGGAGAGAGGAGTAAATTAAAACTCTGAATTCACATTACTGGAGCTCTTTTGGGCAGTGCTGATAACTAAGTTGGCTTCCGATTCACTGAAGTCTGAGTGTTACTGGTTTAGTAGTTAGAGGCCATTATGAAAACTCCTCCTCAGCATTGTGCTTGTACTCAGCACACTCCCTTTTCCTGAGTGCCTGGGGGAGGTTGTTGGCATCTCACTAAGGCACGGTCACTAGAATCTGCTGAGATGTCTGTCTCTTCTTTTGACTCTGTTAATTCAGGAGCTTTTTCAGTTTCAGACAATATATTTTCCTGTGTTTTAATCTCTCCCTCTTTTTGTGCTCCCACACCAATTGTCTGACAAACACACTGAATGCCCTCTGCCCCCAGAGTCACGGGCTGGCCTGTGGGACTCAGGTACCAGGGCGGTGGGGTAAGCAGGAGAAGCTGGGAGCTGCATGCACCTTTGCACAAGGCTTGCTGTAAACAGACCTTTGCAACCAAGTATAGCAGGAGTGGTACTATTACAGTTTGTTGAGAGCAGTCTGTATTTGTTGGATGGGAGTATCTTTTTCTTTTCTTTGAAAGTTGCTTCAGTGAATTCACTGTGGGATTTGTCACTGGTTTCAGCTGGGCCTGTTTAGTGCAGCAGCCATGCAAACTTATACTGGCAAAGCTGTGGGAACTTATTCCTGAGTTCTGACCTACAGTAGATGTGCTGTTCTTGTCCTATGCTGCTTAAAAAGAGGTTGCTCTATAAATGACTGGTTTTTATTTTAGTCGAGGGTGGTCAGGTAGTGATTTTATTCAGGAGGGGTGGTTTTTGGAGCAAGTAATTGTGAAAAGAACTCTGCTGAAGCATTAGCAGCTCAAGATCTTAACAGGGCAGATACCTGCATTTGTGAAATTGCATGTTTAGGAGCTAGGCCAGATGGAGAGCCCATAGGTGCTGGCATTGGAGGCATGGGAGCTGGGGTGCTTTGTGTGACAAGACAGTTTACAGTAGTACATAGATATTCATTTTGTTGTTGACATATTTCCTTGGAGTAGGGCAGGCTCTGTTGACTTTCATTGATACTGCATCTTTGCAGTATCAGTGAAGACAACCAGGACTGGAGTAAGATATGTAACAGTACAGTTAGGCTTCCAAATGCAGTGCTCCTGTAAACCATGAGTTCAGAACATAGCTCTGTCACCATTCAGATTGAGAGCATATATAACCCACACACTTATGTGTGGTTAACTGTCCCATGTAGTGGTACATAGACCACTTCACAGGGAGAAAATGTTTTGTCTGCAGTCTGAGCTGAGAGGAAGCTAACTTTTAGCTCAAACTGTAGAGGCGCCTGCACTAAGCTCCAGAGGTCCCAGGTTTGAGCCTGCCTGAGGGCAGTTACGCATGCAGTTCTATGTGGAGTTGCAATTGTGTTCTGTGTCTTCAACTCTTATCCATTTCTCTCCCTGTGGCAGTTCTCAGTTCTTCTTCGAGTGTCCCCGTGGGTGCTCCACCATAGGTGACGGCTTGGCCGGCGCCGCAGATCGGATCTTCCAAGCAGTCTCTGCCGGACCGCGCATGCGCCGGCACGCGCCGCTCCCTGGCGCGCTCCTGGCCATGTGCGCGATCCGGTCCCCGCCAGTTCCTCTCAACCGCCGTCGGCTGCAGACGGAATCCGACTAGGCTAAAGCCACATAGCGTATTCAACGACTTTATTTGTTTTTCTCTTTAAAGTTTTTCAGTTCTTAGGATACCATAAGTAACCGGTTGTTATTTTGCAAAAAAAAAAAAAAAAAAAACAAACAAACAAACAAACAAACAACAAACAAGCTACGGAGGGACAGCTCAAGCCAGTCCCAGTAACCAGCGCCGGAGGCCGGGAGCTAGGGCCATCAGCCCTCCTGCGGAGGCAGGCCATCGGACGGGGAAACAGCACAAAGAAGTGCTAAGTACCCACAAGCAAACTCAAAGACTCACCAACAATGTCCTCCTCAGGCTTTAAAAAATGTGAGTCCTGCCGAGAGGCGATGCCAGTGTCCGATGGGCACAGTCTATGCATAAGGTGCCTGGGGGAGTCCCATGTGGCACAAAAATGCGCCTTCTGTGCAAAGTTAACGACCAGAGCACGGAGAGACAGGGAGATGAGAATTAAACTGCTGCTTCTTGACAAGGCCCTCCAGCCAGACGTGCCGGAGCGGCCGCAGCAGGAGGGACCCTCCGGGGCCCTTAGAAGGAAAGCTGCCTCCCTCACTCCATCAGCGCAAAAACGGAGGAAAGTTTCTCCAACCCGATCCCTGCCGGCAGCAACAGTGAGCGGGACGGGAGGAGCGAGCAGCCCCCAGCCGCAGCAACAGCTGATCGGCGGCGGCACGGAGAGCCACGTGGAAGCGGCTCAGCCTCCGATGATCAGCCAGCCGCCCCGCACCGCAGGCAGGGCGGCGGCTAAGCAAGCGCCGGTACCAGCGGCACCGCAGGCAGCGGCACCGATCCCCGGGGAACCGGCGGTGCAGAGCGCGCAGGCACGTAGCCTGCAGGCGCACAAGGACTCCGCACGTGTGGCACCGCCCTCGAGCGTGCCTAGCACGGTGCCGACGGGGCCGGGATCCCCCGCCCATCAGGGGGCGGAGTTACCTCCTCAAGGGAGGGGGAAGGCTGCACACAAGAGGAGGCATTGCAGCCCCTCTCCAGACAGGGCTGTGGAGCTCTTCTCTCACAGCCCTCCGCTCATGTTGCAGACTCCAACCAGAAGGCAGGGGCCCCCCCTAGCCTACCCGGAGCCCCCTTCTCCTTTCCTGCAATCAGCCTCCCCATGGCTGGCACCACCCTCGCCCTTCCTGGGATTTGAATCGCTGGACTATTATGCAAAATCGCTCTCTCCAGTGTCTCGACAATCCCCCTCTCCCAGACACACAGGGTACGTGCAAAGGGAATGGTCAAGGTCACCTTCCCAGGAACAGTGCCTATACTGCCATGGTCGTCCCTACCACGCGGGGCATGGACACCATCGGCAATCTACCAGGGAGAGATCCCCACATATTACCTCGTACCCCCGAGGGCAATCGCGATCGGGGACGGAGACTCAAGCATCCCAGGGGGGACTGGCCGTGGACCCACGAGATTTTCCCTCGCAAACCTCCAGCGAGAGGGCGCACCATCACCATCAAGAACCGGAAGGGTCCAAAGAAATGTACCCCAGCGGTTCCTCGTTTTCCTCCCCGGATGAGGCCACGGCCTTAGGGGACGTCCATCCCAAGGACGATCTCAAACAGTTTCAGGAGCTGTTTAAGAGGGTAGCTTTCACGCAAGGCATCCAGACAGCACAAGTGCAAGAGAAGCATCATAAGCTCCTTAAAAATTTGAGCTCCCCGGCCTCCTCCAGAGTAGCAATCCCGCTTGATGAAGCGATCTTGGAGTCCGCCACTACCATATGGCAGACCCCGGCAACTATTCCGCCTGTCCAAAAGAGAGCGGATAAGAAATACTTCGTGCCGGCGAAGGGCATGGAGTTCTTGTTTAGCCACCCCCAGCCAAACTCCTTGGTGGTGGAGTCCTCGCAGCAAAGATTAAAAACATCTCAATTTAAAACAGGGGGAATGGACAAAGATGCCAAGAAGCTAGAGCTGTTCGGCAGAAAGGTCTACTCCTCCTCCACTTTAACCTTGCGAATGGCAAATTATGCAGCGCACTTGGCGAACCATAATTTCGACAACTATGCCAGATTAACTTCCCTCATGGACTCGCTTCCAGAGGACAAAAAGCCGGTCCTCAAGGCCATAGTGCAAGAGGGCTACGCGGCTGCGAGGATGGAAGTTCAGATTGCTTTGGACGTTGCGGACACGGCAGCACGTTCCACAGCAACTGCAGTGGTGATGCGACGGGAGTCCTGGCTCCAGACCTCGGGCATACCGAGAGATCTGCAGGCGAAGATAATCGACCTTCCCTTCGACTTGCAGAAGCTGTTTGCTGAATCAACTGACTCGGTCCTTCATTCCAGTAAAGACTCAAGAGCCACACTCAGGACCCTGGGGATTTACACCCCTCCATACTCAAAGAAAAGGTACTACCCACAGCAAAGGCGGTACCAATACCAGCAACAGCGCCCCCAGTATCACAGGGGTTACGAGCAAGGGCGGCATCAGCAGCACCAGCAGTACAGAACCCCCAGGCGACGCTCACAACAGGGCCGTACGTCCTCGGGGCGGGGCCAAAGGCCACAAGTTTGACATACAAATCCAGGGCTGCGCCATCACCACCATTGCACAAGATCATCCGAAACGACTTTTTCACCATCGCCTCTGACCATTCTACGACCAGTGGCAAAGGATCACCACAGACAAATGGGTGCTGGAGATCATAGCCACGGGGTACGCCATCCCCTTCCAGTCGCTCCCGCCGCCGCGACCCCCGCCCAAGCCCCACCCCCAGGAGGCCTCCCATGTAGCCAGGCTCAGGCAGGAGGTGGCCCACCTAGAGTTCATAGGGGCGGTGGAAAAGGTGCCGGAGCAACTGCAAGGGAAAGGGTTCTACTCTCGGTATTTCCTGACGGAGAAAAAGACAGGAGGCTGGAGGCCCATCTTAGACCTTCGTGGCCTCAACAGGTATCTGCGCAAGCAACGTTTTCGGATGATCACTATTGCCTCCATCCTTACAGCACTGGACGATGGAGACTGGTTCGCAGCCCTCGATCTACAAGACGCGTACTTCCACATAACCATTCATCCGGCTCACCGACGTTTTCTCCGGTTCATGGTGGGCAACGAACACTTCCAATACAAGGTCCTACCGTTTGGCCTTTCCTCGGCCCCCAGAGTCTTCACCAAGACCTTGGCAGTGGTGTCAGCCTACCTGCACAGACAGGGGGTGTTTATTTTCCCGTATCTGGACGACTGCCTGCTCAAAGGGACCTCGAAAAGGGAGGTTCTCCGCATGATACGCGTCACAGCAAACACGTTCTCCGCACTTGGCCTGGTTATCAATATGGCAAAATCAAAGATAGACCCCTCACAGGACATAGAGTTCATAGGGGCTCGCATAAACTCAGTCTCGGCGAGAGTATACCTTCCAGAGGCTCGCTTTCGAGCCATCGGTTCCCTCGTGCAGGTCATCACCTTCAGCCCTACGGTGCCGGTCTTGACGTGCTTGCAGCTGCTGGGCCACATGGCAGCGGCTACGTTTGTGGTACAGAACGCCAGGTTGCACATGCGCGGCATGCAACATTGGCTGGCAAGTGTATACAAGCCGGCAGTACACACCGTTCACAGGGTGGTGTCGCCCCCACCTGGGGTGCGCGAATCCCTGCAATGGTGGGTAAACCCCGGGAACTTGCTAACAGGGGTACCCTTCCATCAGCCGCAAATATCGGTTTTCCTCACTACGGATGCCTCCCTCATAGGGTGGGGAGCGCACATGGGCGAAGAGGTGGCTCAAGGACTGTGGTCACCCACGGAACAGTCTCTGCATATCAATGTTTTAGAGCTCAGAGCAGTGTTCAACGCCTGCAAACACTTTCGAGACCGTATACGAGGCAAAGTCGTCGGGATCAGTACAGACAATACCTCCACCATGTTTTACATAAACAGGCAAGGAGGAGCTCGATCCCGTACCTTATGCGCGGAAGCAATCCGCCTATGGAACTGGTGCATCGCCCACGATATAATCCTGAGAGCCTCCTACTTGCCGGGCACGCACAACGTGAAGGCAGACCAGTTGAGCAGACGTTTTGCGCTCACCCACGAGTGGCAGATCCGTCCCGATCTACTACGGCCTATTTTCCACGCATGGGGGTTTCCCCAAATAGATCTGTTTGCCACTCAGCACAACAAACAGTGCCCACGATTCTCCTCCAGAGCAGGGCTGGGCCGGGGGTCCCTGGGGGACGCGTTCGCGATCCCGTGGGGAGGCCCCCTGCTTTACGCGTTTCCCCCCGCAGTGCTGATCCACAAGGTTCTGCAAAAAGCCAGGAGAGACAAGGCTCGGATGATCCTGATAGTCCCAACATGGGATCGCCAACCATGGTTCCCCCTACTCCTGCGCCTGTCGGACCGCCCACCGATGCCTCTTCCGGTGGCGCCGGACCTGCTCACGCAAGCCCAGGGGTCCATAGTGCATCCGCACCCCCAAAGCCTGCGACTGCAAGCGTGGCTAATCCATGGCTCAGCTCCCTAGAGAGCACATGCACAGTGGAAGTACAGCAAGTCCTAGAAAGTAGCAGGAGGACTTCCACTAGGAAAACCTACAAACAAAAATGGACTCGCTTCATGGCTTGGTGTTCTACCAAGCAGCTGGCCCCCCTTTCGGTGCCTATACCTACAATTCTAGAGTATTTACTGGACCTCAAGAGAGCAGGACTCTCGCTATCCTCGTTAAAGGTCCACCTGGCCGCCATCTCAGCGTTCAGACATGAGGAGGGAGGGCACACGGTGTTCGCCCACCCTATGGTTACCAGGTTCCTCAAAGGGTTGGTAAACCTATACCCCCCTCGGAAACCGATCCCACCTTCGTGGAGCTTGGACCTGGTGCTTACCACACTCATGGGACCACCGTTTGAGCCCTTGGCCACGGTTCCCCTTCGCCTCCTTACAGTAAAGATGACCTTTCTTCTTGCAATTACGTCAGCCCGTCGGGTGAGCGAGCTTGCGGCAGTCATGGCAACGCCACCCTGTACTGTCTTTTCCAAGGAGGCGGTAACCATACGGCTGCATCCAGCCTTTGTTCCCAAAGTTTCTTCCGAGTTTCACATCAATGAACCTATTGTTCTACCCTCGTTCTATCCAAAGCCTCATAACTCCAGCGAAGAGGCGCGCCTACACCTCCTGGATGTGAGGAGGGCGCTAGCCTTCTACGTAGACAGGACCAAGTCCTTCCGAAAAACGGATAGACTCCTGGTCTCCCTCGCTCCCAAATCTAAAGGAGAAGGTCTCTCATCGCAGAGAATCTCAAAGCACATTGTATCCTGCATAAAAATGTGCTACGAGCTCAGAAAGACTCCTTTGTCGGCCACTCCCAGGGCTCATTCCACCAGGGCGGTGGCAGCATCAACAGCCTTTTTCAAGGGCGTTGCATTGAAAGACATTTGCAGAACGGCGACCTGGTCATCCTACGACACGTTCGCCAAACATTACGCCCTTCACAGGGTATTCCAAGAGGATACCCGTCTCTCTGCAGCGGTCCTCTCGGGGACCAGCTGCACATAATCCGATTACCCACCACCTATCTGGGTTACTGCTGGGTAGTCACCTATGGTGGAGCACCCACGGGGACACTCGAAGAAGAAAGAGAAGTTACTCACCGTGGTAACGGTGGTTCTTCGAGATGTGTCCCCGTGGGTGCTCCACTTCCCGCCCATTCTCCCCGCTTCGGATCTCTGTTATTGTTTTGCAGGGGCAACCGAGGCGGTTGGTCGAGGAACTGGCGGGGACCGGATCGCGCACATGGCCAGGAGCGCGCCAGGGAGCGGCGCGTGCCGGCGCATGCGCGGTCCGGCAGAGACTGCTTGGAAGATCCGATCTGCGGCGCCGGCCAAGCCGTCACCTATGGTGGAGCACCCACGGGGACACATCTCGAAGAACCACCGTTACCACGGTGAGTAACTTCTCTTTATTTCACCTTCAGAACAGCAAAGGAGGATCGAAGAATAGAATAAAAAATAAGGCTTTATGTAGGACTTAAAATTTTTTTTCCAAAGGGATTCATCTGGATAACAAGAGACGGAAGTCCAAAGGCTGGTTAACAGACACATGGCCACATACAAGTTAGACTGCGTCTACGCTACAAGATAAAAATCAAATTTAAAGGCGTTAGCTTGATATTAAAATGTCACTGTCTTTACTGTAAATACCGTTAGCTTGAATTAGTGAACCTTAATACTGATAACAAAATGTCGATATTACCGGATGGGTATAGCATCAATTTTGAATTTAAAATTTCGAATAAAGGCTAGTTTGGAAGTGCCATGTCTTTAGTTCAAATTAATTAGCCTCCAGAAGTGTCCTGTATGTATCCCACAAAGCTACATTGTGACCCTCCATGTATGGCTGCTTCCTTCTCTGTGGGTCTCCATTCAGGTGCTCAGGAAGAAGGTCACAGGAAGCCTGCGAATTTTTGATTGAATTAGAATTAGAATTTGAATTCTGCAGTGCCCAGGCCTACAAATATAAAGTTCTGGATGCACAGCTGATGGAACTGGATGGAGGTGGACAAGGCTGATAGCAAAGCTGCCTATTGCTACGCCAATGTCCACAGAGGGCGTGTGGTACAGGGAACCTGGACGGGTTTGGGGGAGGGCTGAAGGCACAGCTGCGTGCCAGTATGCCATTGTCTACACAGCTGATGGAACTGGGTGGGGGTGGACAGGGCTGATAACACAGGTGTCTGCCGCTAGCCAGTGTCCTCAGAGAACATGTGGCACAGGAACCTGGGTGGGTTTGATGGAGGTCTGAATTCTGTTAGTGGGTGCTCTGAATTCTGGGACAGTGCTTTACATTCTGGGATTCTAACATGAAACACCCACTAGCAACTGGGGCTAAGGCACTGTGGGATAGGTACTCACAGTGCACTGCTTACACTGTCAAACTTGCATAGGGCAATGAGGACATGGAAACTTGACATGGAAAAACAATAGGTCGAATTTCAAGAAGGTCTGTGAACACTTTGAATTCATAAGAACAAGGTTAAAAAATCAAACTTTATTAAAAATTGAATTTATCTCGTAGTGTAGACATAGCCTTAGAATTCCTTTCCATATGCACTTGCTTTATTGACGGTTTTAACAGCAGTCCATCTCCCATTTCAACTTCTCCCATGCTCTATGTATCTTAAAAAGAGAACACAGAATAAAGTCACAGTCTAAGGCTTTGTCTGCCCTTCACAGCTTTTAGTGTCAGGGTTATGTCGAGAGAGTCATGTTGCTAAAAGTGAGGCAGTTTAGCTGCTGTTTGTCAGCCTTTTGCTGGCAAAATTCTTTCTCCTCCAGTGAGTGGTGTTCGTGTTGTCCTCAGGAGAGTACCAACACGCTCTTCACACTGACACTGGCACTTGTTGCCCATAGTCTGGGGCAACCCCCACTCCCGATTGCCTCAGGTACTAGGCTCAGGACTACCCACTGGCTGCAGGCCGCACCCAACCTCTGCTCCACCCTACCCCACCCTGTTCTTGTTCTGCCCCCTTGTGCCCTCCCCCAAGCAATGTGAGATGTGAAGTACTGAAGGGTCTGGTGCGGGGCAGCAGCAGGGGTCATCCTCCCCTCCCACACTCACCAAGGCAGCAGTAATAGGAGCAACCCTGTAATTTGGTGTTTCTGTCTCTTCTCTGTTTGGTTCTACAATAAGCAATCCTGTTCCAGGCACATCCTTTTTTCCTTTAAATTATGATAAAAGGAGGCTGTAAAGTAAACCCTCGAGTTACGTGGGGGATGCATTCTTGCAACCCCCACGTAATTCATATGTTTTGTGCACATCGGTGAGGAGAGGGAACCAGGCTGCCATCTGGTTCCCAGTTCCCCTCTGCTTGTGGGACTAGGAAACTGACCAGCCCATCAGGGCTCATCAGTTTCCTGGTTGCATCTTCCAGCCTTCCTCCAGCAATGTGACTGTCAGGCTGACAGTTGTGTGGCTGGGGGATGGCAGGGGAAAGGAGCTTTTAGTTTGCCTGAAGCCTTCCCCCTGCTTTCCTCCAGTGGTGCAGCTATCAGGCTGACAGACGCGCAGCTGGTAGAGGGCAGGGGGAAGGTCCACAGAGCAGCTTCAAGTTGTGCTTAACTTGCGTTCAAGTGAGTTATGCACAACTTGAAGCCACGTATTTGGAGGGTTTACTGTATAGTGAATTTGGTGGTCCTAGTTTTTACGGTTTAAGAGGAGTTCTTTATAAAACAGACAAACCCTCTGTAAAATATATTAACACGTTAGAGTTTTGTACAAATTATGATGTTAGAGTTGAGAGAGTGGAGCAATTTAAAAGCCAGTAAATAGACATTTGGTCTTTTGGTCACAGGTTTTCCCCTTAATTCCACGGAAAACATGTCAGCTCTTTTATACCAAGCATAAAGCAGTTTCTGTACAACTGTAAGTGCGCTCTGCTTGGTGGTGTTTTAAAAATTTATTACCTGATTTTCCCACAAGTGTAGTACAATGTTACCAGTAGTTGACAGAGGATTGAATAATAAGACAATCCTAAAGAAAAATGAAGTATTTTCAAGGATTTATGTACACTACAGATTTTTCCCAGTGTAGGAAGACTTTACACGATAAGTTTTCCAATGGAGATATATATCTTACTATAGTAACAGAAAGAAGGTGGTGCTAGTCTATATGCTATCAAAAAAGTAGTGCAGTAGCACTTTTAAGACTAACAAAATAATTTATTTGGTGATGAGCTTTCGTGGGACAGACCCACTTCTTCAGATCATAGCCATAGCAGAACAGACTCAATATTTAAGGTACAGAGAACCAATATTTTTGTGATTTGTCAACCTTGATTACTGTTTTTGGTTCTCTGTGCCTTAAATATTGAGTCTGTTCTGCTATGGCTATGATCTGAAGAAGTGGGTCTGTCCCACGAAAGCTCATCACCAAATAAATTATTTTGTTAGTCTTAAAAGTGCTACTGGACTGCTTTTTTGTTTTGATAAGTTACTATGAATGCTTAGTGTTAAAAGCAATCATAAGAAATCTTGTGTACTGTTTTGACTACATGCCTGTATTGAATGGTTTCACTGAGAAGCAGTTGCGCCTCATTTCACCATTCAGTTAGCTGATGTGTGGTTGTGTATTTAACCAGCATAATGATTTGTGTGTGTGTGTGTGCGTGTGCATGCATGTTCTTGGCTATGACGGTATCTTCAGTCAATGTTGAATACTGAGAGTAAGGCTGTGTCTTTACTCAGCACATTGCTGTCTGATCCGCTGTTTTAGGTATTCAAGTTGCATACCTAAAATCGACTTTTCAGCTGTAAACTTCTCTGCCTGTCTTCATGACAGAAGCTTGACAGGAGTGCTTCTCCCGTCGACTTTCCGTAATCCTTGCAGCTAATGAGGAGTTTCAAGGTCAACACTGACCCAGGAACATGCCGTTTCATGCATGCGTAAAATGGAACCTCAGAAGATCAAACCCGAGCAGTCGATCTTCCATGGTCAGTGTAGATGTACCCTAAGTCTTTTTGGTAGAATTATTACCTGATAAATACTTCTGAACCATTGTTTTTTGATAACACAGGATTGGATTTAAATTTTTATCTTTTGTAAGGCTCTAAGCATAGTAATGTGGATTAGTATAATACCAGAAATTATTACCTTTCATGCTTGGTGTTCACTTAAAACATATACGTTCCTAATGTCAGTTGTTTTAACCATCTTAAATGTTTTGTTTATAAAGTGTCACAGGTGCTTTATCTCATGAGCTGGGATGCAGTCTCTGCCTTGTTAAACTTGCGGATATTGTGATAGGACATGTTCCAGAGGTAAACACTCCCATTTTGAGGCTGCAAAGTTCCTCCAAAAAGGAAATACCAGCTACATCAATATCTGAAATATATGATATAACTGTCTGCTGTCATTACATTAATACTGTATCTTTAGTGTAAAAAAAAAAATCATTACAGTTGGTGTCCCTACAGAACTATTTCAGAACTATGAAATTTGCCAGTGTGTCAATCTAGTTTTATGTAATTATGATGTCCGCTTCTAAGCTGGGAATTGTTCCAAGTAGCATGGTGGTGGTCTGTGTTTTTTGAGTTCCACTGAGAATTAATATTTAATAAGTTATATTATTCTTAGAACATTATTGTATAGTGAATAATACATAGAAGGAAACAGACTTTGCTAGTTATATACTAAATATAGCAGATTATAACTATTCTTCAGCTTTCACATGCACATATCAGAAGCAACAGTATACAAAATAGTATTAAAATGCAAACACACAAAATTCTGTTCTTTTCATCAAATATTTTTATGTTCTGTAGGCTTTGTCTACACTAGCCAAAAACTTTGAAATGGCCATACATATTCAGCACCTCATTAGCATGCGGGCGGCCACGGCACTTCAAAATTGATGCGGCTTGTCCAGACGGGGCTCCTGTTCCAAAGGACCCTAGCTACTTCGAAGTCCCCTTGTTCCTATGAGCAGATGGGAATAAGGGGACTTCGAGCTGCGTCAATTTCAAAGTGCCGCAGCCACCCACATGCTAATGAGGCGCTGAATATGTATTTTCTTCTTGCAAAAGAAGCTCTTTTGAAATAAGAATATGCAAATAAGGTGCTGGATATGCAGATACATACCTCATTTGCATTTTCAATTTCCCTCATTCGCATACCTCTTTTGAAAGAGGAATGCAAGTGTAGACACAGCCTTAGAGTAGGGGAGGAGGGAGTGAGAAGGAGGACAGAGTGCACTCTTCTGCTTCCTGCGGCAGCCGTGATTGCATACCTCAGACCATCAGATATGAAGCATTTATACAAGTCAGTCAGAGAAAAAATGCATAACAAGAAGCAGGGAAAAGATTATGTTGGTTTTTTTTTTTTTTTTTTTTTTTTTTTTTTTTTTTTTTTGTTAATGGAAACCCGGGGGATGGCAAAGGAGAGAGATGATGGTAATCCTTTGTGCATCTGATGGAGAAGGAAGAATGTGAATTTCCTTGTTTTTCTGTTAAGAATGTTCTTTCACATGCAGGGCCTGTAAAAACAAGGTGACATAGATTAGTGCTTCATAATTGAAAGAAATAAAATCCATCCAGAAATGGATGCCTAGGGAAACTGCATTCCTTATGTGCTTCTTTTTTATAGTCCTTTAAGTGGATAGCAGTGATGTAACAAACTGTTTATTTCAGTCAATATTGACTTTTCCCCAAGGTGCAGCAGCTCAAGGTGTTTCTCCTTTCCAGGTAGATTGTAGATTATGGCTGCATGAGCAGCAGGTATAATAGGCCAGCCTGGTGCAATCTGCCTCTGGATGTCTGGTATCTGGGTGCATGGATGGGAGGAGTTGGTGAATGAGGTTGGGAGTGGAGGGGCCGCAGGCAGAAGAGCTGGAGGGGAAGTTCTCTTGCCACTCATGCACAGCTGGGTAAACAAAACCTGATCTTGGAAAAAAGCAAGACACATGCCGGAAGTGGATGAATGCAAGAAGACATTAAAAGGTGATTAAAACCATCCACTTGCTATTGTAGACAGATTTTGCAAATGAAAAGGAAAAGTGGAAGGAAACAAAAGCACGTTTTAGATGTTGCATTTCTTGGAGATCAACAGATTAGGTTTCTGTTGCATGAGTGGCAAGCTGGGTAATAAATCCAGGAGCAATTTCTCGGATATTACTGAATATCAATCATCAAAGTATGATTGGATTTTGGGTGATCATGGTGATCATGTTAAAAAAGACAACAGAGAGTTCAAGTGTCTAACTTACTAAGGGACCTGAAGTTAATGTATTCAGGAATGTACAGGGCAAGGTATGAAAACAGTGTGAAGTGAATTTAAAGAGCCGTGTACTTTTCAATCACTTCTGATGCAACCCCATACAGCTCACACGAGGAACAAAAATATGGATCAGAAAGATTCATCAAACACCCACTGATAACTTTGTCATTCAGGATCATTTTTTTGTGCTTCAGAGATTTTACCAAGACAATTGCTGAGGAAATAGCTGACATCATTCTCAGTACCACAGGTGAACATGGATTAGATTTCAGCTTGTTGTAGACAGATTTATGATGGTGTCATGCCAATATGGAGGTCAGGCAGTGTTGCAGCAAAATCCTGGGGCACTTTTTTCTTTTCAATGGTTTGTGCTGATTGATCTGAGTAACAAATTGTATTATTTTCTTTGGATGCTTGTAGACATTGTATAGAATTTTCAGCACATGTCCAACAGCAATGGGAATTTTTGATTCTGTCTATTCAATGTAATTTATTCAGTGGGTTGCATGTATTGATTGTGTGTATGGAAATGTTTCCCAAACTTGAAACATTTGTATACCCCTTTCTGGACTTCAGTCTTATTGGGGTACCCCCTCTCCCAGAGGGGTAGGCCCTTGACAAATTCCAGGTAGCTCTTCTGAAAATTTTTTAAAATCTAATGCAGAAAGAGCAGCTTTAATACTGTCTTGGTATTGAAGTTTTGCTAACCATATCTAGCTTTTCTTTTCTCCAAAAAAATCTAAAATTCTATGCCTATTTAAAAAATATACAATGTACAAAAATAAAAAAAGTATAGACACTTATGAGCTTTATCAGTATCGTTGGTTAAATGTAAAGTAATAATCATTAAATTCAAATTTATATATATTCCTAGAAATAAACTTGTTGTGAGGAGTGGAACAGCTTGCAACCAGGTAGTAGGACAGGGATATCCGGCTTGATGTTCGTGAGCTTAAGACGAAGATGCAGCTCCATATCAATAAGATGATTTCATTTTTTTTTTTTTTTTTTTTTGTTTTGTTTTGAGGCCAACCAGCACCGAGAATCGTGACTCACATATGTAAGAGGTAGCAAAAGGCAGAAGATACTTAACTGTTTTGTCTGATAGGGCTGGATACTCAGAACTAATGCTCAGCCAAAATGATGAGTGTTTTTTGCCCACATGCTGTTTTCAGGAAGCCATTTGAAGCGAGCTCCAAGAGATGTTTTTCTTCTGAATCTGAGGGGTTGTTTGGCAATGTTTGGACACTGATGAGGAAAGCATTCCTTATCAACTCAAAGGTGATGCCCAGTTTAGGGAAACAGAGTAAACTCTTTCATATTCAGCAACTCTGGGACCAGGAGGCTGCCAGATGTTCAAGTATGCTGGATAATAGAAAGCAGTGGTGGGATCTCCTGAGACATGGAGCAGTCTGGAGCATGGAGCCCTGCCAGCAGCCCCAACCACTGTTACCACAGCCAGGTGGCGAAGACGCCACCATCTCCACAGCGGGCTGCCATGCTGGCAGCTCCAGCCTTAGGGAGCCAGCCAGGGCCAGGGATACTCTCAGAGCTGGCTGGGGCTTTGGGAACTCCACTGGGGCGCAGAACTCTGCCAGCAGCCATGGGGCTGGGGAGCTGGCTGGGGCTGGGATGTGGAGCTATGCCAGGGAGCCAGAGGAATCCAATTTACCATGACTAATGCATTTACCCCACAGCTTCAGTTTTGTGATCATGCTCACTTGGTCTTGAACATGGACTATGGATATGAGCTTGCCTTGCAAGGATAGAATAAAGCTGCTCAAATGAGCAAAGTTATCTGCAATATATGCTAACCCCCATCCTAGCCTGTTCTTGCACCCTACTCCACCTAAACCCCAAAGGTGTCTTTTCTGGGGTTTCCAGTTCATAGTATCTTCATTTCATAGCTAACATACTCATGAGTGGTAAGTTTATATAATGTTTGGTGGTGTGCAGAATGAGTCCAAGCCTCCCCTCTCCACACTAGCCTTGTAATGTAAAAATAGACTGGATACACGAAACATTCCAGTTTCCCGAGATTGCCCAATATAATAAGAAAATTCATTTTAACTAAGAATATCACCTTTTTTTTTTTAATATTCTTTGGAATAGGGAAACAGCCAAGCACTCTAGGATCAACAACTCTCAAAAGCAAATACATTCTGTAATTAAAAGAAAAGTAGCCCCTTTTGTGGAGTTGTTAGCAGGCAGGTAACACTTTTCATTGTTGTTGTTTGATTCTTGAAATAAAGTCATCTAGGAGACTTGAAATGTCCAATTCAGACGTAAAATTCTTGTGACTGTGCAGGACTGTCAAGTGACATTGACGTTCTTGGCCTGTTATCATTTGCATATTATTTTTCAGTCTGCACAGGCAACTTAATGGTCATTCTGAGTGGTGTAGGTTGTAGTTGAAATTGTGTAGAGTAATTTCAGGAGAATTGTAGCTTTTAACATGTCCCGCAAGCCTTCATTTTGTTTCAGAAATTGCTTCATTTTACTTACTGAATTAAGTTGGTAATTTCTTGATCTGCAAATATCACTCTTTATTTCTAAGCGAATAGATAGCCTTTCTGGCTGTCTACGTGGCACTGTAAGATCAAACTATGTATTTTGAGGCATCCCTGTACTCATCATGTGATGAGGTGTACAGGGATGCCAGAATAGCTCACCTGTTATCTCACACTGTTTGGAATCAATGGGTGGATTGCACAGATACAGTGGTATCCCAAAATAGCACCCCCCTCCTATGTTCAATGTTACTGTGGAAAGCTTCACTTGGTGGGATCCCATTTTGCATCAGTTATATGTTTCCCTAAATTTACTGTAAAGGTAAACTTTCCATTGAAATTCTTTGTTCAATGTCAGTTTTGGATGCCCACATATTTTTGATGAAAATTCTCTTTGTTGTCACTGAAGGTCTGAAGAAGGCTTCCATGGTCAATTCAGCTCAGTAGTGTAAGAACCTCTATCTAAAGACGTTTTGCCTTCCCTCCTGTTATTTCCCCAGGGTGATTATTTGATGAGTCAGTGTGCAGCCTGTTCAGCATTTTTTTGCAACAGGTGAACTTCATAGTGCTTGCCAGCGACACATTTGGGCTTTGAATTTTTGCATTAGCATCTTCTGCAGGAGCTATGGCTTTGACAAGAACTGCTAGCGTAAAGTCTGTTGAAAGAGACTGGAGTTACTTTGAGAATACAGTATGTTATGAGCCAAATTAATCTAGGCAGTTCTTCATGGCTTTGTAGTTTTTGAATTGTTTAATACTGCTGATTGTTCATGTCCATCTTTTTGGGCACAGAGGTCAATGAAGAAGGCTCCCCTTCACACTGAAATGCTTTGGTGACTTCCCCTGAAGGCACTGATGAGCTCTTTCACCAGTGAAAACTTACTGATGCATTCTGGAAACTTATGTAGGACATCCTTTGTGATAAAATTAAGGGACTGTAGAGCACAATGCACAAATTACACTCCTGGCTCTCAAACCTTCACTCTGGCATGGACCCCAGTAAATTGGCTGGACAACATTACTGGCTTTGTCGTAATGCTGCTCCAGCAATCAGGAAAGGTCAGAGCACACCTGAGAAGTGTATTATTCACAGTTTTGAAAAGAGGCAGCACGCATTGCATCTGTCTGATAAAACTCAATAAACCTCTTAAGTCTTCCAGTCCTCATTATAAAAGAATCTTAAAAGAAAAATGTACTTGTTCTGTTCTTGAAATCAGTAGTCTCATCCATTAGTTACAATGGCATAAAACTTCTGAAGCCCTTATCTTTTGCATGGTTTGTCTTAGTACCATCATTACCATCATTTTTGATTATTTTGTTAACCTCATGTGACAGCCACTTGTTTTTTGCGCCTAAGCCACTGTTTCATTTCCTATGAATCTGTAATGCATAGCAACAAGAGCTGCATCAAATTTGAATCACTCTTATTATGTCCATGCTGTGCTATTTCATGTTGAGATAGGTGTAATTGTTGTGTGGTGCCTTCCTCGCTGATTGTGTGGTTTGTTTTGTTTTTGTTTTTTATCTGTAACTGGCTGACATTAGAGCAGAAACATTTACCTGTGATTACAGAGCAGTATACTTCATTACTACTTCCTTATGACAGGAGAATTTTTCATGTGATTGTAAAACTATGCAGCGTATATTCTCAATCCTGTAATCCCTATGAAATAAATGTTGGTTTGGCCTTCACAGAAATTAACGTTTTCTTTTCAGATTAGTTTTTGCAGACTGATAAAAAAAAATTCTGTTTAACTTGCAATTGTATTCCAACCATGTAAATTTTGATAGCCAAGATTGCTGAAACCTCCTCTTCTTATCTTGTAAATTGTCCACATTCTTCTTTTGTATGACTTCAGTTTGAACGCTGAGTACCAAACTCAGGCCATCACTTGATGAATTACCCTTTTCTTCTTTTTCCTGGGTAACTTAATCAATAATTTATCCACTGTTGGTTATTACTGATCCTACAAATCAAGAATGTGATTCTGGGATAAAATAAAACTATGGCATGCTAGTGCCATTTGATTATAAGGACTAATTAAAAGTGGAAAGTCAGAAGCAGTCCTCACCTGTTTCAATGCCATATATTTTGTTGTATCCACATACAACCAAATATATACTTTAAAGGGTATAAAGTCAGCTATTGTGCTAAACACAATTTGTACTCTGACTGAATTTTAAGTTGTATATTGTTTTTCCTCATGTGAGGGTTCTGGGGTGGGGCTGGAGATGACGAGCTCACAGCATAGGATGGGCTCAGAAGGCTAGGGCTGAAGGTTGGGGTCCCAGGTTTTTGCTGGGAATGTGGGCACTGAGGCATGGTGAAGCTAAGGATGAGGAGCTTGGAATGCAGACAGGTTCCCTGGGCAAGGGTCAGAGAGGAGGACTCTTTCCAACCCTCTTTCTGCCAGCAGCAGTGAGCTTCATGGGAGAGGCCCACTTCTCTCCCTACTACCTCCCAGGGCTGCACACTCACCCTGCATCTTTGTTGTTAACCATATAAGAGGTCCTTTATTTAAGTCACTTGGATATGTGTTGTTTCACACTTAAGCCATTGAAACTTTGAGGAACACAATGTAAAACTTCCTCTCACTTACATGGTTACCTCGGGGCTGGCTGCCAGGAAAAAGAAAAGTTAATTAAACATTTTTTAATTAACACCTGTTACAGTAAATTGTACAATTTAAAAAATAATTGTTTAGACCCTCCTCCCCATCTTGATTTCTTATGGGGAAAATTCCTCATTATATGTCATTTTACTTTGTTGCAACTTTCTGGTCTCTATCCCAACAGATACTGAGAACCCCCTGTACTTGTAGGGGCCTTCAGATCCAGAAAGATCATCATCTTTTCTGTGGTGGGTGTTTTTTCCAGGGGGAGTCTGCCATCACACATGCACCTCTTCTCATGCTGTTGCCCCTCATTGTGGCCTTCCTGGGGGTGAGGAATGGGGCTGCCCCTTGCCCAGTGTGCGGGAGGAGTGATCTTGCGGCTTGGTATCTGATGGTTGGACAGATGATCAGGCTCATCTCTAGGAACACCCCTTTGGCATTGCCTCTTGGTGAGTGGTGGGGCTGCCAAATGTGTGTACCTCCTCCATCTGCAAGTATAGTAATGGCATCAGGCTGCTGTTGGCACTACTCATGTTTGTAGACAGTAACGGCTGGTGGCAGCAAGGGAGTGCAGGATGGAGCAGCAGGATAGCTGCCTGCTGGAGGCAGGAATGCTCCAGAGCCTGGGAGAGGTACATAGAGGTGGCAGGCATGGGGCTATAGGCCACTCTGGGGGAGTCATATGCAGGCAGCAAGCAAAGCTGGCAGGGAGGGAGGGAGATCTGGCTCGAAAAATTGGTGGATCTGGGCCTTCATTCCGTGCATATTCCTGGGTCCTTAACAATCTGCTGTCCTTCAGTGTACTAATAAAAAGTTTAGCTTTCCCTTCATATACTTCAGGGATCATTTTATCTGGCATTTCCTGGAGTAGGTAATCAGTATGTAACAATGTTTTCTCCCCAATGTGTAGCTTCAAAAGGAAGCCCACTTCATAAAGATTGTCCCAAGCAGTTCTTTCGAAATTCCTACCTTTTTCGCAAGGGTTACGTAAGTGTCCTAGAAAAGTGACATATAATCTTACAATAACACACAAACAACTGCATTTTTTAATACAATGGACCCCAAAGGTAATAAACTTTAATTCAGTAACATTTATGCAGGAAATTGCTATCTGTCACATGCATACATAAATAATTTATTTAAAATGTTTCAGATGTTGGTTATCTTAACCGGGCATGAGCTGAAAAAAGAGCAAATGGAGATATTTCTGGCACAGCCAAAGAGTTTGGCAAGTTCCTTACAAGTATTAAGCCACATTGCAATTGTACAAGTGTTACAGCAATACTGGTTCAGCATAGCGTATAAGAATAGGGGAGCAGTTGATCATTCTGGTGATGCCCACTGTCTTCTGTTTTAGCAACCACTCAGCAACACTACATTAAACTAAGCCATATCATAAAAGACCATCCAACATCTTGACAGATGAAAGGAGATATGAAAAAGTCAATCCATCAGTGATGCTCAGTGGTATGGGAAAAGAACCTGATGCAAGTATGGCAAACCTGCCTGTAATAGCTATAGGTCCAGACAGCAGATGGAAGCTTAAGTATATACCTGTTTCCTGGATTGCCTGCAGGCTTCAGCCTGGGGTGTCTCATGGCTTTCTATGGTTTCTGAACTAGTTTTAACTTACCTTCTTTAAACTGAACGATTGCAGACAGGATTTTCCCAGTTGCCAGTACAAATGCTGAATTTCTTGAGGCCTTGATTGACCTTGTTGCTGCACCAGAGCTGTGTCTTTCCTCTCATGGGAAATTCTTAATTTGATCATAGAACGTAGCCTTTGGAAGATGATCTTGAATGACAGTATAGTCCTGTATAGTATAGGTCAGGGGTCAGCAACCAAAATAGCAAGAAGAGCCATTTTTTCCAATTTGGTGTTAAAAAATTCAAGAGCCGCAATGCAAGTGAATACGAGATGGTCCTTAATAAATAATGTCAAACCATACTTTTTGTAACCCCTGTTTTAAGAAAAATGCACACACCATGATTTGTAATGCAATGCATGATTACTGCAGGATGTTCACAAACTTTATACATATTCTATTTCCTAACACTTTGTGTTTTTGTACCACGGTCTTTCTGATTTTTCATTTCTGAACCCCTCCCCCAAAGGATGCTAAGGGAAGTTATCCAACATTTCGAGATCATATATCATTTGCCATTTAAATATGAGTTGTTTATTTTTGGACTTTTAGACATTCATCATTTATTGAAAATAATCAGTTTGGTTTTTTTTAACATTGCAATTATAGCATTGGGAGCCACAAAGAATGTCCTTAAAGAGCTGCAGGTTACAGATGCCTGCTGTAGGTCTTGTATAATAGTACAGGTTGATCGCCTCTAGTCTGGCACCCTTGGGACTTGACTGGTGCCAAATGAGAGAATTTGCCAGATGACAGCAGGTCAATATTGTCTAGCAGGATTATCAACACTTCCACTGCTTACTGGGGTCTTGGAAGACATTTATAGCTAAATAACAGCACAGAGCAATGAGGAGCTAGCACTGGTTGCTAGAAACAAACTTTATGGGATCACTGGAGTCTCGGCCACATCCATGTTAAGTGATTCGTCCTGCTAACTAAAGTCATTCCAGTTTATGGATGTTGCCCAGAGAGTGTACTGAACTAGATGGGTTCAACCTGTATATAGTTAATAGCTTGGTTATCTGGGACCCAGCTGTGCTATGGAAGTTTCTTCGTTGTTGTAAAGTAACAAAAAGAAACATTAAATATTTTTGTTTGTAACACACAATCTGTGGTAAACGTATGTCAGCATAACGTGCAGAAATAATGCTTTTTGTTGGAGAGTAACATGTCCCAACTACTACAAAACAGTCGAATGACCATTGAGATGTGTGATTTGGAGTGTTCTGCAAAGTGTTTGGTCATGTAGAGCCAGACAAAGGATAGGTTTATGTGAATAATTAGTAATACAAGATGTCATATAAATGTCTTATTTTGGTTAATGTTTTAAAAAGTGATTTTCCTTAAAATAAAAATTTATCTGATGGATAAGAAATTGGGATCTGTGAATAAGGAACCTGTTACGGCCTCATGACCAGTACCTCGGCAGGAATATAGCCTCAGAATTGCCAATGTTATCCTCTGGAATTGAGAAGCCTCCAGTAAATGCTGCAAATGATGTAGGTACAGTGGGGTCACAACATTTGCGAGGGTTCGATGTTGAGAACCCTTGCAAATGTTGCATTTTGTGAATAGGGTGGGCAGCTCAGGGCAGCAACGGAGACTTGCGGTGGGGCCATGGGGAGTCAAGGAAGTGGCAGCTGCTGGCGCTCCCAGCCCCAGAAAAGTGGCGGCTGGTGCTCTCTGGCTGGAGCCCCAGGGAAGCAAGGCCGCTCTCGAATAATTGAATTTGCGAATGTGGTACTTGCCAGTGTTGCTGTATTATGGCTACAGAAGCGCCTGTGCAGTCTGAAGAAGTGCTCCCTAAGAGCTTCCAGAATTGATATATGTATCAAGACTACAGCCTAAGCTCTGGGACTCTATGGGGGTGGAGGGTTCTGCTGTTTGCCCTCCAGATGGAGTCCAGATGTCTACACATCAATTTTTAGCCCCTCAACCTGAGTTTCATGAGTCCAGCTCAGGTGACCTGGGCCAGACTCAGCTGTACCATGGGTTTTTTTTTTTTCATACCTTATAAACATACCCATACCTTTGGTATGGACCTTATGAAGTCTGAAAAGAGGACTTCAGCAATTTAATCTCTTGAGTACTCATTTGCCTGTGTCACTTGATTACAGCAATACATGATAGGCTGTCAGTTCATTTATCCCAAACTGTTTACTTTGAATCAAGAGTTTCTAAATGTTTAGAATACAGAGGGGGAAGAAAAAAAGCTGGTTAACAGTTTAATGGAAATCCTCAACCAGGTGACTTGCCATAAGCATAATTTTAAGTAACACTTCTTGAAAATTGGGAAAGACTTATTTTGTGAAAAACCTGCCTTCAGAGTTCAAATTTGTCTTTTGTCAGTTGCTTTAACAAGATCTTACAAAAATTAAAACTAAGCTGTAAGTAACTGTTATATTCTCAGATCTGATTTCAGTGGACTCTAATCACGGTTCTGAGCCAAAAGCTCCCAAAATTAGTAACTTAAGCAATTTCTAGCTGAAATTAACTCTTCAATGTTAAGATCAGGAGGTGTGGGATATTACAACCCTCTCCAGGCTTTTCCCTCACTATGGCACTTGGCGTGCAGAAGCCCATAAGAGACTTCAAAATGTCATGCCATGCCACTAAAGGCTTCTCTTTACAAACTCCTGAAGGTCACAGATTCCCTGGCTTTTGATTGAGATGGCTACTAGCACCCAAATGCAAAACTACCTTTGATAATCCAGGTAGATAGAATTTCTTCCTGTAGGGTATCTTCAAACTCTTTAACCCTTTCTCTGCAGAGAGCTTGACAAAAACTTTTTTTTTTTTCCTAATGACTGGTCTCATTGTCCTAGGCACATGCATACAAGAACCATCTGCCTTCTGTAGCACAGCAATTGGATCATGGTATTAAAAAAGGTGATTTTTTTTTTTTAAATTTAACCAAACAAAGAAAGCATACTTGGTTGCTAGTTGTGACAGAGTAACTGGAGGAAAAAAAAAAGATTAAAACACAGACAATTGCTTCCCTGGGATTCATTTTTAAAAAGTTAGTGTAGGAGGGTAGTTACAGGTACTCAGCAGAGAGAAGTCCAACAATCCTGAAAATAACCTGATTGCATCTGATTAAACATTCCTTTTTCTACTTTCATATTTTTTGTTCCAGGGTTTAGTATATTCCATGCTTGGCTCCTGGCTTAATTCATGTCTCCCAGCTCTGCTCTAGTCACACACAGATTGGAACAGGAAGGTCACTGTTTCCAGTTCAAAAAAACATGCTCTATTTTCACTGGCTCTCCTAGCTTCCTGTCAACTTACTTCCTTATTCCCTAGCATTCCTGGAGACCTGATAGGTCCCATTGTCTGTCGTTTTCTCCATTACAGGAGCTTAGTTAAATGAATAGCTGGAATGTCCAGAAAAGGGTATTACTCCTCTCATTCATCCCAAACCCAAATTCAGAATATGTGGGCATGGGTGTGCAAACTTTTTGGCCTGAAGGCCACATCAGGGTTCAGGTACAGAAGGTTAGGTGATGCTGTGCTTCTCCAGACAGCCACGTGTAGCCTGGCTCTCCATCCCCTGTCCTGCTCAACTGTTCCCTTGGGACCTCCTACCCCCTCTCACCATCCTCTTGAATCCTTTCCTCTAGAACCTCCTGCCCCCATCAAACCCTGCCTGCTTCTCGCCTCCCTGGAACCTTCTACTTCCTTTCCCCTGACTGCATGCCCCAGGCTGCCTGCCTCTTATCCAGCTGTCCTGTTCCCTGGCTACCCCTGCTTCCTGCCCCCTGACTGGGCCACATGGAGTTGTAGGGCAGGTGTTACTATAGCTGTGCTACCTGAACCATGGTGCCATCCAGTTGGAGCTGCATCTCTGTCTCCTTGAGCATCTAGGATAAACAAAATGAACAAGCCAACTGATAAAGCAAATTGATCAGTGGAAACATAGTTTGCACTTTGGTGGTGGAGAAAAACTTGGTATGCATTTTGAAGGAATGCATTTCAAAGATTTATTGAGCTATAAAAAGGAAAAAAAGAGAACCTTTTAGTTATCCATCACTTAAGGAACAAAGGAAATAGTATCTTCTTATTCTATGAATGGTGAATCCCCGTGATTGAGGGGTTGGAGAGAATTATCAGTTGATGCAAGTGAGAAAGATGTATTTTTATTTTGTTTGTAATCCTACCTGTCTTTTTACTGCCTTGCTTAATATCATTTAAATCTGTTACTTATTAATATGCTTATTTTTACAGTAAACCATGTCATCATCTACTACTACTACTTTAACCCTTGTACTCTGAGTGGAGCATAGGTCATGTACACGTCTCCTCCACTTCACTCTCTTTTGGGACAAAACTTCTAGCTGGCTCCAGGAGTACCCCCATTTGTTATCCTTCAGTCTCAGTAGATCTTCTCCATGTTGTCTAAGGTCTTCCTCTTTTTGTGTTTTCCTTGCAGATTCCATTTGAGAGCTTGATGGACTATGCTTTGATGGTTTTCTGAGAGTGTAGCCTAGCCATCCTCACTTTCTTCTCTTGATTTGAATGTCAAATGGTTCTTGTCCTGCTCTGTTCCAAAGCTCCTCATTTTTGGCAAAGTCTTGCATTTGACATGAAGAATGTACCTCAGGCATATGTTTTTGAATGTCTGTAGCTTGTGATTTGAAGACTTCTTAGCATATCAGGTTTCCCATCAATACAAGAGCACACTCTTCATTCACATTCTTGTTTGAAGATCTTCATCTTCTCAGATATTATTTGTGAACTCCATATAAGATGGAGTGTCTTGAATGCAGCTATTGCTTTCCCTGTCTTGGTATTGATATCCTTATTCGTTCCTCTGTCTCTCCTCATAATACTCCCCAGGTAGGTGAACTGCCTCACCTCTTCCAGGTCATCCCCACCCAGTGTGATGGTGGTGTTGTTGGAGTGGTTGATTCTCGTTGCCTTGGTCTTTGCCTTTCTAATGCTCAGTCCGGTCATTGAGGCAGTTTTGCCTGGCATTGTGACCTTTTCTTCTATGCTTTCCTGTCACTGTGAAAGGAGGGTGACATCATCAGCAGAATCAATGTCCTCTAGCTGTTTGAAAAGTGTCCATTAGAAAACCTTGTTGATGGCCCTCTGTTGTCCTGTTTGTGATCCAGTCAATGGTCACCTATCCTGTTGTTGGGCTTTATAGGCACCCATGTCGCACTCCTGTGAGTATGCTAAAGGATTCCGTCAAGACACCATTGTGATCAACTTGGAATGTCAAGGGTTCCTATGTTGAACGGATCAAGTTAATAATTTTGGATGGACTGCTGCAGTGTTGCAGCAGTTTCCACAAAGTGTGTCTGTCAACACTGTTAAAGGTATGGGGGGTCGTGGTGAGGTGCCTTGTGTTTCTCTACACTGAGGGCTATGCCAGTGGGTGCTATAGGTCCTCGAAGGGTCATGCAAACTGGACAGGTCAAAGGGTATATACCAGACAAATCTGGATCATCTCTCCGCAAGGTAAAAGGAGTTGGCTTAGGGTTAACAACCTTATCTGTAAAAACACAAAGTTACGGACACAAGTACAAAGAACCTGCAACTACACAGATCTTGGGTGGAGTTGGCAATCAGCTCGAACTGAGTATGAAGCGTGGTAGGGAAAGCCGAAAAGAAGCTGCCCTGCAGATGACCCTTCTCTCACCCAGGGCAACCACCCAGTTCAGTATATGGAACGCTTGTACTATGTATCAAGTGGGAAAGGCAGCACAGATTGCTGCGGAGATGAAACAGTACAGTCTTGCAGTTTTGAGCTTGTGTGAGACAAAATGGACTCAATCTGGGTAGCTATGCCTGGCAATAGGTGAAACCCTCATCTACTCGGGACATGAAGGAGAGGATGCACCACACACAGAAGGTGTGGGCTTGATGTTATTTGAAGAGGCATCTGATGGTTTAACGGACTGGAAAGCCGTATCATCATGCATAATCACAACTAGAGTCTACTTCAAAGTGTGGAACGTACTAATTGTGCAGTGTTATGCACCAACCAACGAAACCATGTCAGTACTATTAAAGTAATTTGTGTGGATTCTCAATTGTCCTAGCAGTCTGATATGTTTTCTCTGGTTGGAGTCAGTGGGTTTTCTTGGTTTCTGCTAAGAGACCAGTGAGAGGGGGTGGAGCAACATTACAAGGTGTGATTCACTGAATACTGCTTGGAAGGCAACACTGAACCATGGTCTACACTAGAAGATTAAGTTGAATTTAAGCATCTAAGGTTGATTTTATAAACCATCAGTTTACACCCAGTGCTCAATAGGTCAATTTTGAGGACATCTAACATCAACTTTTGTAATGCTGTTTTCCTCAGGAGTAACTCCTAAAAGTCGATTTGACATTGTTAAACTATACAAGTGCAGATGGCAGCATCATTAAAATTGATTTTATTAGCCTCTGAAACAGTGCTCCTCAAAGCGTCCTTTCTGGTTATTGTTCCACCTCCAATGCTTTCCAGGAGAGGTGGAAGGTAGGTGACAGGAAGCGAGAGTCATCAGCCCAGGAGTTTTGATTAGATTTCCTTTCCTCTCTGGCCGGCGAACAGATCTGCGGATCATGTCTCTGCAGCATACCTTGTAGCTATGAGTTCTCAGGATCACAAAAGGCCCCCAGCATGGAGCCATCAGGAGATCTTGGACCTCATCTCAGAGTGGGTGGAAAGAAGCTATCTTCTTCCAGATGAAAGCCAGAGAAAGAAAAGCTGATATTTATGTTAAAATATCACAAGGTATGATTCTCAAAGGCTACACCAAGGATGCTCAGCCGTGCCATGTAAAGATAAAGGCAGAGCTATACCAGGAATTCATTAAGTCACTCCAAGCGTGCATGTGAACCAGGGGATCTACCAGAAATGCAACAAGCAAATGGCATTTCTGGGAGATGCTCCAGACCAACCAATATTATGATGAGCTTCATGATATTCTGGGGACAGATGCAACCTCTTCCTCCAGAAGATGACTTGATACCTCCTTACAGAGTGTTTCTTGGGAGGATGATGAAGCATGTCCTGATTTGGTAGAGGTGGATTGCAGTGCAGTCCAGTCAAGTGTAGAAGCAGAGCATGAAAGTCAGGAGCTGTTTCTCTACTTGGAGCCTGTCGTCTTAACTGAAGAGATGGCTTTGGAGGCAAACCTGGCTCGGGCGCTGCTAGTAAGTATGCTTTTTTTTTTTTTTTTTTTTCTCCTACTGATAATAGTATGTTGCAATCGTGAAGTGGAGGGTCTATGCCTGTTTTCCTTAGAACAGCATGTTAATATTTCTGTGGTTTAGAGTGCAGATTCTGTTTGGACAAAAGTCTGAATGTCTTAGACAGGCACTCTTGGATTCTCCTCACAAGTTTTATTGAGGAGACCTGACTTGTTCCTGCTTCCATGGTGAGACACCTTACTGCACCAAACGAACTGTAAGTGATCTGGAAGCATGGCCCTACGGACAATTCTTGCAAATTTTCCAACATTGTACCCAGACAGAATGAGCAATCTTTCCTTAACCCTTTTTTCTTCTTCTGATGAGGCTGATGTCTCATTTTGGCAACCTATAATGCGTGGGAAGTTTCGTGAGTCACTAATGATTTTTTGCTTGTGACTTATGCAGTGCAGAGCAAAACTTATTCTTCTCCTGGAGCAGCCACCTTACAATGCAGGCACTGCTTTAAGCCGCATACACTGTAGGCAACTCCCCCACCTACTTGTTTGGTGGGCGATCAGACCCTCCCCAATTCACATGTGCAACTGGAGTGATTTTTTTTTTTTTTTAATACCTAGATTAGTCGCTTTAAAATCCAGGTGCTAGTTTATCTAGCACATGCTTCAGGCAACACCCCCCGCTCCCGCTGCCTCCCAGGTCCAGTGGGCTATTGGACCCTCCCCTGGTTCATGTGTGCACATGCAATGACTTTTAATGATTTTTATTTTTAACTCCTGAGTCAGACACTTTCAAATTCAGAAGCTGGTTTAAGAGTGCAGCAATGGAGCCACCTTCTCCCCCTGGGCTGGCACCAATGGAACACATGCTCCCATCCCCCCAGCACTGGTTTAAGAAGTCTGGGTTCGGACAAGTGGCAAAATTTTTTTTCTATGGAATGAAGATAGCTTACCATGATGTTGAAAGTAAACTTCAGGTGCAGAAGAGTGTAAATTGCTATGATTAGAATCATGCTTTCTGCCTTAAGAGTTACCAGAGTGACCTTGCAGTTGCACTATGTTCTTCCATACAGACAGGCAACCATTCATTTTGTCAGTATGGTCATTGTTCCGAGTAAAGATAAAAAATGTTGCTATTGACAATGCCATTAATATTTCTACACTTATTTTATCGGGACCTGACCTTCCTAGATGACAGAGAGGCCCCAGTCCCACCTATAAGAGGTTGTGCCAAATGTGGAGGTGGAAGAAGTCTGGGCATGAAATGTTGGAGTGTTATTTTGATATTGTAACAAAGGCAAAAGGAGAGCTGACTTACTGGAGGAAAACCATGATGGACTGTCAAGCACAAATGCATGCTTCATTCCTATCTGGTAATGAACAGGAAGACAGAGTTGATTTGCATCGCCGATTGAGAAATCAAAATCGGCAACTTCTGCCTTAATTGAAGCAGTACTTGAAAAAAACAAAGTCAGCAAACTCTTGATTTCCCCCTCCAACACGTTTCCCATTACATGGCCCCCTGTCCTTCTCTTTTGTGGGCCTTCTATCCTCAGGCCACTCCATGCCACCCTTACCGCATTCATTCTCTTCCCCTGGACTGGGCATTGCATCCGCCAGCCTCTCCAGGCACCAGCATTTTATATCTCCCTCAACCCACTCAGTTACTCGCCTGCTCCTGGCTTTGCATCCCCTGTCCAATCTATTCCCCGTTCTCCAAACCTCATCCCTCCACATATCCAGCCCCCTCCTCTCATTGTTGACCCAGAATGAAGGGGGAAGGTCACTGAGAGCCCTTCACTTTAGCGCCACAGTCACCTCCCAGCAGAAAATTTAACCTACAACTAGCCATAGTCGTCTTATCCTTGTGTTTTATGTATACCCACTGCTCTGCCGTTAGTGCCCCCTAAATAAAAACATTATAATTTGGAAAAAGATTTTTTTTTATTGGCTAACAGGCTTTGGAATTGAGAGGGTGGTAACGGTTGTCACACATTTGGAGGTGGTTTCATAAAGGGCAAGGAAACATAACGTGTTGCGGGCGTGACAGTTAACGCCCTTAATGGTCATTCTTAAACTTGGTTTTCAAGGCATCCCTGATTTTCAGGGCCTCTTTCTGGGCTTTCCTGTTTTCTCTTAGGGTCAGTTGCTGATAATTTCTTGCCAGGATCTCTGCCTCAGCACTTCCACACAGGTGTTAAACTTCCTGCCTTGACTCGCAAATGTTAAGAATACAGCAGACCCCAATGACAAGGGTTTGTCTTTTCTTCATTGAGTTCTAAGCAGGTCAGAAGGCACCTGAGCCTGGCTTTTAAATGGCCAAAGACACATTCTACTGACATTCTGCACCTGCTCAGCCTGTATTTGAAGAGCTTCTTATTGGAGTCCAGAGTCCCTGTATATCATTTCATGAGCCAAGGGAGCAAGGTGTAAGCAGGGTCACCAGGAATCACTATGGCCATTTCCAGGCCCTCAATGTTAATTTTCTGGTTGGGGGAAAAGGTACCACTCTAGGGCCTTCTAAACAGACCAGAATTTCTGAAGATTCGTGTTGTCATGGTCCCTTCCTGATCACTCCATGTTGATGTCTATGAAACCACCTTTGCGATCCACCAACACCTGTAAAATCTTAGAGCAGGTTGATGTACTGTAAGGCCCAACCTTGTGGTTGATGTACTCTGAGACCTGGTGGTCTGATGCCAGGATGGGGATGTGCGCTCCATCTTTGGCCCTACTGCAATTAGGGAATGCCGTGGCCGCAAATTCTTCCACTATTTCCTCCATATTCCCCCAGAGTCACTGACTTTCGTAGGAGAAGCTTTTTGATCGCCTGGGCTACCTGGATGATAGCAACCTCCACTGCAGATTTGCTCACTCCAAATTGATTGCCTACTGACGCATAGGTGTCTGGCATTGCAGACTTCCACAGAGCAATTGCACATGTTTCTCAACTGTCAAAGCAGTGCTCATTCTGGTATTGCTGTGCTTCAGGGTGGCAGACAGCCATTCACAGAGTTCCATGAAAGTGGTTTTATGCATGCCAAAATTTTGCAGCCACTGCTGATAGTCCTGTGCCTGTAAAACAATACAGTTCCACCAGCCTGAGCTGTTTTTGTGGGTCCAGAAGCTGCGCTCCATGCTGTGCTCCATTGCTGCCAGCAACTCTGCAGTACTTCTCTCCATATCTTCATGTCCATCAGTGCCCCCAGCAGCAGTGAGGTGATATTGCATGGGTAGTACGTTCAGAACATACTGCATTAGTGGTGTGGCAACTGAGCACAAAGCACTGCAACAAACTTTAAAGTGGCTCAGTATCCATTTTAGTGTTTGTAATGCCGGATGGCAGTCAACATAAGACTGCGTGAAAATGCCATTTGTTCTCAGTGGGCAGCGAGAAGTGAGGGAAATGCATTCTGGGATGATGACATCAGAAACCAAGACCACTTGTGGTGACTTTTTCCTGCAAGACACCGACACAAAATCCCAAAATGCGATGTGTCTGCAGAAACTGTGGGATAGATGCACCTAATGCAATACCTCCAAGGTCAGACTGAGGCTATCTTGTGGGAACACAGTAAATTGACTTTGTGATCAGTTTAGACACTCAAATTTGACCTTATAGTATCTACTGTTAAAAAACTGACTTTAACAAATTTGACTTTATTCGTAAGTGTAAACATACCCTGAGATAGGCATGGTCTTGAGGAGTTTTTTGATTAGGTGGACTGACTGGTCTGGCTAGAAGCTGTCAAATAGTTCCAACAAAGCTTCCTTTTTTTGAGACAGAGCAGTTTATGGTTCTGGGCTCCCTCAGGAAAGTTCATGAAAAGCAAATGAGGGATAATTAAGTGGAAGGAATGAATTTTACAGTTCAGTTCTAAGAAGCATCCCTCTTACACAGGAGCAAGTTCCATAGTTTAGGTCCAGTTGTCCTGAAAGCTGTCTTTTCTTGAGTCTCTCTTTGTTGGGCAAGTGTGCCAGAGTTATTTTGGAATATTTATCATGGAAAATTAATGCAGGAAGAGAGAGATTCTTTTGGGTAACTACAGCTAATCCCATGGAAAACTTTGCATATCAGAGACCTGGAACTGGATTTTGTTTTCAGTAGAGAGCTTCTCAGAGCAGAATACCAGGATATGTTTTCAGCGACATGTGGTGTTAAGAAGATACAATGCTATCTGCTATCAACATTTCACTGTCTGGCTTCAGTCTTAGATACAGGTTGCAATAATAGAGTCTGGCAATGAAATGTAGATTATAGTAACCAGATCTCTGTCTCTTAAGATACCGTGCAGTCTTCTGGCTAGTTGTGTACAAATGAAATTGAGATTATTTTTTGCTTCTGTGGCTAATTTTGTGTTTCAGTACCATTAATAAACTCTTAAGGACTTCAGAGCAGCTTGTGATGCAGAGTTGGGAAGGTGATTTTATTAAGGTTATGAAAGGTAAAGGAATTACAAACTGGCATAGTCAGCCTTATTAGTGGAGGCCTGCTGTGGAGCAGATATTCTCAAACTGAGAGTCAGAATTACAAAGTAGGTTGTGACCCATTCTTAATAGGATCGCTGGGACCCAAAGCTGAAATCATACACTGAAGATAACCACTGGGGGTTCATTTTCATCTTCAGCTCTGGATGGGAGGGACTTATGTTACAAACTTGCCTGATGGAACTCTTGAGCTTTGGCTTCCTGTCTCTTGTGGTAGATCTCAGGTGGCCTTGGGCTTGGTCCTCCCTCCTGGTATCAAGTAGTAATTTTTGTTGTCAGAAGGGAGTAACTGTGCAATTAAGATTGAGCACCCTGCTGTACAGGAGAGTGAGATCGCAAATGGGAGATCTTGTAAATGGATATAGGTAGGACCGTACCTATATTTACAGTCATGGAATCACAACTCTGAAATTGGGTCTCCCTTGAAATCTGGCTTTTACTGTGATTTTTAGTTTTTTACTGCACGGGTGGGGGTGGGGAGAAGGCATTTCTCAGATTGGGGATCCTGACTCAAAAAGGTTATTTTTGTGCTGGAGGGTCACAACAGTGTCACCTGTAGATCTGCACTTCTTACAGAGCTGGGCAGCTGCAGAGTGGCAGTGTTATCTAGGTGCCCAGCTCAGAAAGTGGTTCCTTGCCAACAGCAGTGCAGAAGTAAGGACTGCAATAACGTACTATACATCTGTGCTACTGCCTTCAGAGGTGGGTGGCTGGAGAATGGTGATGGCTGAATGAGGGTTCAGGTCTTGCAGGCAGCTGCACTGAAGTCAGGGTCAACTATACTATGTCATCCTTCTATGTTGCAGCTCTGCTTTCAAAGCTGGGATCCTGGCCAGGAGCTGCTGTTCTCCAGCTGCCCAGCTCTAAAGGTAGTGCTGCTGCTAGCAGCAGTAGCACAGAAGTAAGGGTAGCAGTACCACAACACCATTTACAATAATATTTGTACTTCCCCAACTACTTTTTGGGTCAGGACCCCTACAATTACAAGATAGTGGAAGGTTTTAAATAGCTGAAATAATTAAAATTATTATTTTTAAAATCTCTATAGAATTGAACAAAATAGACCAAGAATTTGGTAAGCCTATAGGCATTGCTTCTTCTACCTGTCCCACTTGACTGGTACCTGGCACTGGCAAAAAATCTTTGCTCTGCTTCTTTCAGGAAAGGAAAAAAAGGGGTGGTATCATAGTCTGGTAAAACGCCACCTGCTGGGCAGTCACCAGGCTTCTATGTTTGGGTGCCACACACTGGAATAGGGTGCTTCAAGTCTGGGCACATAATCTGTTGTTCCATGGAAGTGGGACCTCATGGTCCAGCTAAGCAAGGCTCCAAGATGACTGTAGACTCCCTGCATGCTCCAAAGGCACCACAGTTGCTTAAACACACCCTTTCTCAGAGCTCCAACTTTTTGGATATTCTGGTTTGTAGTTTCTTTCTGCAAGAGCATGGGATAGTTGAAGCATATAACCAGGTGAGGCGACAGCAAGGTTTCAGGGAGCCAGCTCCCTACTTGTGGAAGGGGTGAAGCAGGGGTAGCCAGCCCTCACTGCTTCCAGGACCATGCCCTCACCCACTCTGTGTGATCAGGAACGTGTCACCTGGGGATCTGAAACATTCTGGTGGTGATTCATAGACCCTGGGGCTTGTAGTAGTAGTGGCTGCTGGGAATTCTGGGTGTCTTTTGAATCTTTGGGCATCACGGCAACTGCCTCCTTCCCTCCTACCCCCCCATGTCCCATTGGCAGGTCTGCATGTAACACCTAGGCTTTGGAAAAGAAATTCTGAAACAAGTATTCCTTTTTTTAACAGTGCAAGTATCTATACCAAGGCAAAACAAAAGCACCTACAGGCCCTTCCCTGCATCAGTTGCCTCATCAAACTGGACCATTCTGTGCTTTTGATTGTAGTTCTCTAGGATGGCCAGGTTCCTTCCCTCTTCCACACAGCGTTGCTTTCTATCTATCTCTTCTTCCAGTCTCTCAAAATCGTGGTTGAGAGTGTTTGTCCTTGTAAGACTAGAGTAGGGAACCTTTTCGGTCAGGAGCCCCTCACACAGAAAATCAGTCAAGGGCCACACAGGTAAGAAGGGGAAAAAACCCTAAAACTCACTGGTACAGTCCCCGACTGAAAACCAACAACAACAAATAAAAGATACTCCCTTCATTCCCTTTGTATGCCATCCCCAAAGCATAGGGAGATCAGGACTAGTAGATTTTGTGGGCTCTCCTAGGCTCTGGAATGGAGCCAAAAATAAGGTGTTCAGTGTGGGAGGGGCCTGTCAGGAAGCAGCTTGGTGTGTGGCGACTGGGCAGGAGGGAGGGTGCAGAAGCAGGTTGGGGGTTCTGGTAGGGTTCAGGAGCTGGGTGGGGGTGGGTGATCTGGGTGAGAATGGGATGCAGGAATGTTCAAGGGGGGGAGTCTGAGCTAGAGGGGTGTAGGAAGGGGTTGGGGTGGGGATGTGAGCAGTAGGGGGGTGCAGGAGCAGGCTAGGATGGGAATCTAGGATGGGAGGGAGGTTCAGGAGCTGGTAGGGGGTGGGAGGTCTGGGCAGGAGCAGTGTGTGAAGGCATGCAGAAATAGGCTGGGGATGTGAGGTGGTGCAGAAGAGGGTAGAGGAGCAGGGTGGGGGTGAGCAGGTCTGAGCAGGAGGGGACACAGGGTCAGGGTAGGGGGCCTGGGTTTGGGTAATGGGGGAGGTGCAGGAGCAGTTTGGGGTTGTGGGACCTGGGCCAGTGGGGACTTTTACTTGGCACAGCTCCATGATAGCACACATGGCTCTGTGTCCCCTGCTGATTCCAGGCACCATCTGCTGCTGCTCTGATTATCTGCAATTCTGGCCAATCAGAGCAGCAAGGGAAAAGACTCCAGGCAGCGCTTTGCTGTCTGCCAGTTCTTCAGCTGGAGAGTGGTGGGGAGAGGCAACATGTGGAATTACTTCTTCCCCTGCCACGCAGAACCTGTGAGCCAGATCCAGCTCCACTTGCTTGATGTGATGCTGGCCTGTGAGTCTCTGATCGCCACAGCCCCTGCCCCACAGTGGGCCATATACTGGGGTGGGGAGCCACCAGCTTCAGGGGCCAGGATCCTGTCAAGCCATGGGCTGTGGGTTCCTTGTCCCTGTTTTATGAAGTTGCTGTTCCCTCTGCTAGTCATCCCTTAGGTGATCAAAGTCCCCCTGTTAGGTAGTCTGTTGCTTAGTTACCAGGCTACCAGAGTGGACTGGTTTTCTTGGTCCATTTGCCTTTGTCAAAGGGAGTTTCCATTTGAATAGAAGACTATCAAAGCTGAGTGAACCCCTGTGGTTAACTGACTGTCACCTCCTTGGAAATATGTCCCAAAATGAAGGTAAAAAGACATCAGAAAAACACCAGCTTGTTGGAGTTTTCAGCTTAGTCATTGTATGTTGAGTTCGTGATCACCAGCTGGAGTTCATTAGATGTATAAAGATAAATTTCTCAAATAGTCAAAAACGAGTATACTCTTGTTTCAAACTGAAAGAAGGAAGAACTTGTGTAATTGAGTTGTAGCAATTGCGACATGACTTGTTGGATAGTTGTGTTAATGTTCTTAGTCTTGTTGGGACTAGAAGGAATGAGGAGAGAAATGAAAATTCAGGTGCTTAAGAGGTCTTTCAGGTTATAGTGACTGGTTTTTCCACTTCTCTGGTATGGGTGTGACTTATTTGTTATGTGGTTGTTAACAAAAGGAGGAAATAAAGTGCCTCCTTGCTACTGTAGTTTACCAGAATAAATATAAAGATAGGACACTTTATATCAGGGGTGAACAAACTTTTTACATCTGGCTGCACTTTTCATCCTGGCAGTTAGCAAGGCCTCCACAACATGCTAACCAAGGACCCCTGCTTTATATTGCCTCAGGGTGGGGGTGATTAAGCGGGGGAGGGTACCCCTCAGGAGGGTGTGAAATTTCATAAGGGGACGCAGCACGATCAGCTGCTGGGGCTCAAGCTCATCCATCAATAAAAATGTTGAAATATATTACTGTTTTGATATATGTGTATTTACGTTTATATACCAATTAATAAAGTTTTTACATTTTCTACATACTTTCTTACACATGCTGAGAGGTTTTGTTTTTCGTATGAACCTAACTAAAATTTCCATTGTTTTGGAGTATATTACACAGGTTGCAGGGGGCCCTGCTAATTGCAGGGATGAAAGTCGGGCCCGATGTAGAAAGTTTGCTCATCCCTGCCCTAGGGCCTAGCTTCACAAATACCAGAATGCAGTAGAAATTCTGTATGCAATCTCTAAATAGTTTTCTAGAAGTATTTATCTAGTACAGGGGTCAGCAACCTTTCTGAGGCGAAGTGCTGAATTTGACCTTTTGACCTGTGGGTATGGTCCAAGTGCTGGTCTTACTTTTTAAAGTCACTAATAGTACTACTTAAAACAGCTTAATTAATAAATAAATTAGAATGTAGAGCTTCACCATTTTAGGTGGTGGTTGGTAGCATTAGATGGTCTTTTGTTAATCAACAGGCAACATGGCTTTGAGCAAGCACCTGACTGCGTGGGGAAGAGGGGTGAGGCTGAGCCCCCACCTCATGTGCTGATGCTGCCTTGCATGCTATTCTTGGCATGCATGCTGGGGGTTGCTGACTCCTGATTTAGTCGAATGCATGGGTAACTTGTGGTAACACTAAAGAGGACTATAGAGCACCATCCCCTATGACCCTGCCAAAATTACAGTTGCTAAGTGGGGTGCCACCTCATGCCACCTCTCTGCCCCTCTGGTTTGTCCTCTCTCTGCGGGCCCCTGGGAGCACTAAATCATGCATATGTTTGAGCTAGCTTTTTTCTTTTAACATCAGTACACTGGAGCTGATCAGTTAACAAGTGTGTGCGCCCCTCTAATTTAATTATTTTAAAATATCTGCTGAAAGCTGTGTTTGGTTTATCAATCAAGAATTCAACCATAGGCATTAGGCAAGAAAATATTTGAACAGTCAGTCTGTTTGTCACTTTCTACTTTTAGTAATATTATCTCTTGAAACCAAAGAGCTATGCTTATATACATTTAAATTTCTCTTTCAGTAAATTGTAACTAACTGTAAGAGTTTTGAAATGATGCTACAGTTTGCAGAACTTATATGCAAAGAAAGTAAATAAAAGTTGAAAAATGGTATAGAAGAAAGCTCAACTTTTTTTTCCCAGTCCAGCAGCTTAAAAACTCACATGCTGGGGAAACTTACTGTGTAAAATCAAGAGGGGAGGTAAGGGGAGCAGGAAAGGAGTATTACATATCTACTTGCTAAGAGTAAACTGAAAAGTGTCCTTGGATCAGCAGCAAGAAAACCCAGTGTCCCAAACAAAATCAGTTTCTGTTCTGTTTTAATATCCTTAGCAATTGGAAACGATTGTGGAAATATTTAATATTAACTACAGAATATTTACTGACTTGAGATTCTGCAATGTAAAAGCAGATTGATAATGTGTCATTGGTGTTGTCACTCTTCCAGATTAAGTTCAGAAATGCCATTTGGATTCAAGCTTGCTTTTTCACAAACCCATATGTGCATTTAGAAGAAACACTTTGCTTTCGGAGTATGTCTTTTTGAAAGAGGCTACCTACATACAGGCTACATCTACACTACAGCAGTCTTTCAAAAGAAGTCCATCTGGAAGATCTCTTCTGAAAGAACTTCTTTCGAAAGAGAGCATCCACACACAAAACAGTGGATGAAAAAAGTGATCTGCCCTTTCTAAAGAGTGTCCACACAGCCACCACTCTTTTGAAAGAATGGGACAGAGATTGAAAAATCAGGCGACATGAGGATCGCTCTTTTGAAAAATAGGGCCTGCGGAGTATCTACACGTTTTCTTTCAAAAAAAGATTTTGAAAGAAGGTGCTCTTCCTGAAATGGGAGTGGAAGAGCACTTTTGAAAGGAGTGCCACGTTCTTTCAATTTAATTTCGGAAGAACACTGTGTGTGTGTGTAGATGCGCCCCTAGATATTTTATAAGAACTTGCTAGTGTAGACGTGGCCCTGCTATTCTGGTCACTGGCAGAAAAGAAATTCTTAGCTATTTACATGCTTGAAAGAGTTTTCTTTTTGCAGATTTCTCAAACAGCTTGTAGTGAGAGACCAACTGAAAGAAATCATTTCCACGTTTGAAAGAACAATGCCAAGATGTATTTCTCAAATACTTTCCCTCTTGATTCCCAAATTGCAGCATAACTTTTAATTTAAATATTAGCGTATTAAGTTAAAGGTTGGAGTAATACAAAAAATTCTGAGACAGTGCAGCCTATCTGGGAATCTTGCATGCTGCTTGAATTTCTAAAAGTAATGGCCTTTAAGAAAAAATTAACTTGAGTATACAGTGAGGTCTCAGAGTATGCAAACTCAGAGTATACAACCCAGCTCTTGTGCAGCTGACCCTGACTCCTACAGCAAATCTTGTAGCATGAGTTCCAGTTGCACTTAACTCGCTCCCTCTGCCCTGGTTCAACTCCTCTCAGCTCCACAGGTCCATGGCTCAGTCACCCCGCTTCCCCAGCTCCACTCACCACCTGTGCATAGCTCCTTCTTACCCCCTGCCTCTGGTTCTAGCTCACCACAACTCGGGCTCAACCTCGCTGGCCCTGGTTCAAACCATCTACTGGCTCACCACCTACGTGCAGCTCCAGCTCACTTCCCCCGCACCCACGTGGCTCTGGCTCACTACCGCTCCACGTGGCTCCAACTCACCACCCGCACTGGTTCAAACCCCTTGCATGTGACCCTGGTTCCGTCTTCCCGCCCTGGTTTAAACCGCCCTGGTCAGCTCTGGTTGAAACCACCCCCCCCCCAACTGCACAGCTGTGGTTTAACCCCCCTTCCGGCTGACCACCTGTGCCGGCTCTGGCTCTGGCTCAAACCCCCGTACCTGGCTCACCACCTGAGCAGGGCTCCGGCTCACCACCCCCATGCACAGCCCCAGCTCAACTCCACCCCTCATTCCCCTGAAGCCCTAACTGACCCCAGGCTTAGCCCCCCCTTCCCGCCTCCCACGGCCCCAACCCACTGCCAGGCTTAACCCTCTCCAATTGCCTCCCCCCTGCACCCCAAGACTTACCTTTCTTCTGCTTCCCCAGCTGCGGAATGTGTGTTCTGCTGGGGAAAAAGCTGGACCCCCACTTATGTGAAATCTGGGTTACACGAAGGTGCCTGGAATGGAACCCTTGCGTACTCTGACACCTTACTGTACAACTCTTTCTATATAGCTCCCTGGTACTGCCTCTACGGGTGTAACTTCTTGCAGATCGAGAAGAAGCCATGCTCAAGAACACTAACCGTTACTGGTTCTTGGAGGCGAGTTCAGATTCATCTGATTTGGAATTACTTGCAAGACTTTTTACTTGATGTATATATGTAGATATCTATATATATCTATCTATATATATTTATAGGCACCCCATATGTGGACTATTAAATTTTGGTGCCAGCCAACTTTTTTTTTTTTTAAATTACTAATTCATCAAACTCATTGTAAGTCATTTAGTACAATATGGGAAAGTGATGAAACTACATCGAGATCGTTTTAACTGTTGGTTTTACACTATGACATCCTAAATGTTATGTTCGCCTCAATAAGTAACAAACTTGATTTTAATGGTATGGGCATGACTTGTTTAAATTTAGAATTCCCTGATGCTGTGGAAACAGTATGACATTCACAGTGCCAGAAGAGGTACTACAAAAATCCATGGCTTTCTGTGATGTTAAACACAGATGAGATCTCTGGATTAATGTAACTGATAGAAAGCATTAGTGGAACATTACTTAAAATGTATAAAGGGTTAAGTGTGCCACACACTCAGAGTAGTCTCAGAGGTTAGAATAGGTCATGAGTGTCAGATGATAGTAGAAGGGCATAACTGTGGACAAGTAGAGTACATTATTTTAGTACGTGCCAGAAGTATGAGTAAATTGGACAGCTCTGAGAGGTGACAGTGCATGATCAGCTAGCTGTCCTTATTTCACATAGGAGCTATAAAAGTTTAGTATGCTAGAGGTACATGCATTCCTTTCTCTTTTTAAAAGGAAAAGTATAAAGGAAGTGTAATGATGAAAAGAAAAAGTCTTATGCAGCAAATATGATTGATTCCTTTGACTTGAGTTTGACTGTTGAAGTTGAGGACTTAACTTTGGCACTGTGTACATGCCTGATACAGAGGGCATCATCCATACATTTGACCTGGATGATTTTGTATCTGATTGTGCTTTAGTTTTTTGCACTTGGCACTGTTCACTCAATGGTGCATATGTGTGATATCTTGGATACCTCAACACACTAGGTTCTGCCAGTTTTCTCTCAGGTTTCCAAATGTGATGTTATATTTATGTTCTTTCTTTAGCACTGAATTCTAAAAGCAACTGCTAATGGTGAGAGTTAATGGTGATACACAGAAGAGAATGCTTGGAGAAAGAATTTAAATTCAAAACTGAAAAACTTCTTGGCTAATAAAATATTTAAAATGTTTTCCTTTTGTTAGAAATCAAATAAGTGACACTTGAATATTTTGTGGTTTTGCCACGTTAAAATCTTCTGGCACGAATTAATATTTGCAATTGATATTCAGTTCAAGGCCTGTTAAATAGTAAAACTGAAATAAAATGAAGCTTTATTATTGTTCTGGGAGATATGTGCTTCTTCTGTGAGCTCGTGGATTTTTCAGTGTATTGGCTGGCATCAGCTTTGCATTTATAGCACCATGTGGGGAATTCTGTGGTTCATTGATATTCTACTTCAGTTTGACAGCAGAAGGATGGCAGCCAAACAAATATCTCATGATATGCAAGTAGATCTGCTATTCCTGTATGTGATGGATTTTACTTTTGGTAGTATTGTCTCCTGGTTACAGGTTCATTCCCTTTTAATGCGGAGGTGTTTGGTAGGGTAGAGTAGGATCGACTATTCCTCTGGCCTCAGGTCCAAAGTCCTCTAAGGATTAGCAAGGGTCCCATACTTAGGAGTGCGGTAAGGTCTTCTGACCACCTACTCTTTTTTTTTTTTAGTCCAAGTTTTATAAAGTCTGTGGTGAACTCCGATCAGTTAAAATGTCTAGTTTAGCCCATTGGATTAGTTTCTCTTTATTATATTCATCACTAGTGCAAGGAACCTACAGGCATATATCCTGTAAGAAGATAGCTTCAGCAGTTTTAGAAATAAGACACGAGGCCTATGAACTTTGGCACAAATAAAACAGACCAATAGAAAACCCCAAATATCGGGAAGCTAAAAATAGAGTGGTCAAGGAGAAGTTCTGATTACAGGAACAAGACTCAATCAAAAAATGGCATGGCAATGAACTGATGTACATGGTAAGTTGAGCTCATTGATCCACTAGCTTGTAGGAGAAGGATATTTCAACATTATTAAGGTGATGCAATATAAATAAGAATGAAACCCCTCCCTCCCCAGTTGAATATGTGTTAATCGTATATTATATTACAAATGTTGTATCCCAGTCTCAGGGCCGTAAGGGAGAAAGATATAGTAGCTCTTGGAAGGTGCCAGTATGATGGCCGCTAGTAATGAGGAGGAAGATGATGGCTAATGATGTAGGATGTTTTGCAGGGGATGTTGTGAGTATATGGATGTTCAGGTGTACATTTATAAACTATTTCTAAATAACAGAGAGGTCCTCTAGTGCGAGAGTTACAGCTGTGTACGTTGGGGTTTCAAGTCATATAACTTGATCAATAGTGGACTTGCTGTTGGGAAAAGAAAGTGGCAAATCTCAAAGGGATAACTGGAAATTCTTTGATAGATTTAATATACAATCCACAGATCAAGCTACAGATTAAGCACCCCAGATGGGACTCTGAGCAGTGCACAGGAACAACTTCCCTACCTGGGGTAGGACCTCACCTTTTGATTAAAAAAAAAAAAGTAATCTAAGTTGAAATCCAACTACTCTATCAGTCAGAAACACTGCAGTTTGCTTTGGATTTCTTCTTTTTCCTCATCTATTTTTCTTTTTCTGTTTCTTTCTCTAATATACCACATTACTGATTTCCTTGCACCAGAGGGAGAGATATGCCCCTTTGGGAGAACAGTAGACATAAACACAACCTCCCCTCGAGCAAAGGAGCGCTTGAGGTCTTGACCATCAAACTAATTTGGCAGACCTCATAGATGATCACCTGTTTCCCACCTAAGCAGATATTTTTCACACACCTAAGTGGGAGATGGATCCCCATGTGTTCGTTGTGAATAAGTCTATTGTTAGGTATCCCCAGCACTTGAAGATGGTGTTGAGCACAACTAAAAATGTCCCAAACACTGCTCCAGAGCAAGACTGTTGATGCAATGGGATACTCTTTTCTTATCAAATGGGACAGTCCCCTCATATACACATTTCTTCCCATCCTACTACTCTGCAGTGTACTACAGAAAATCAAAAGCAACTGGATATGAATCATACTAATTGCACCAGCATGGGTGAGACAGACTTGGTTTCTTTAACTTGATCAAATGGTGGTAGCAACTCCTCTATATCTTCCTTACATTGCTCACCTCCTCGCTCAAGATGCAGTATGTATTGCTCACCCAGATATCACTATCCTTCATCTGAAGCGATATTTACTCTGGGACTAACAGACTCAGACCCATTCTGTTCAGAGGAAGTCAAACCCATACTTAACAGCTGCCAAAAGTGGCATCTCTTGCACAGCTGGTTGGCTGCACACTCTCTTTGTCTCTATGTTCTGCACCCTTACCCAGGGCACTGGAACTAAAGAAATAGAGCTCTTCTCCATAGTTCCTTAAGCACGCAATTTGCCTCAGTTTCCTCTAAACATAACAAGGTGGATGGTCAACCTCTCTTTGCATGCTCAGCCACTAAGTGCTTTTTAAAATGACTCAGTGACGTCTTCCTCCACTAAAACAACCAGCTCTGTTATGGGATCTCAATACAGTCCTCTATGCTCTCTTACAGGGAGGCCCTATCTACCTGTTTCTTTTTGAACCTCTCAGTAAAGGCTGCCATCTACTTAACCTGTCTTCTATCCAACGCCTCATACTGTTGCTAACGTCGCTTCTCTTCAGAACCTGGAAGTATGCAGAACACCCATATTTTACTTAGAACAAAATCTTTTAAAATCCCCTCAACTGTTCCTCCCCGTTGCTGAGCACTCTAAAGGACAGGCCATCACCAATCAAAGACTCTCTAAGTGGATATTGCTTTGCACCCATTTCTGCAATGACCAGAAAGACATTTCAGTTCCTTTTTCTTTGCATGTACTTTCTGCTAGGGTAGTAGTTGCCTCTACAACATTTCCACAAAATGTTTCAATCTCAGACTTATGCAGGGCAGCCTCATGAAGTTCAGCGCACATTCACCAAGCACCATGCCATAGAAAAATATGCTGCATTGGACACACAGTACAGCCAGCCATACTTTCTAATCTTTGTACACAAATTCCAAAGCAATTCCTTCTGTGGAAACACATTGCTCTGTAGTCATCTACAATGGAGCACCCTTAGGGACACACCTCGAAGAAGAGGCAGTTACTCATCTTGTGCAGTAATATTCATTCTTTGAGATGGTTGTCCCTGTGAGTGGCCCACAATCTTCCCTCCCCCACAGTGCTTTTGGGATCTAACACTTACTCTGTGGTAGAGAAGGAATTGAGGTGCAGTTAATGACACATGCTGGCTAACTATTCACTGCGGTGCAAGATTGCAGCTGTGCGTGCACTGCCAACTGGGGTACTGCAGGGCAAATATTTGCTTATACATACAGGGTGCCAAACCACTTACATTGGAGCACCCACAGTATCTCTACTGCAATATGTATTTATACAAGGCAAAGTAAAACCGTACTACCCCTTTAACCCATAAGTGGTATGGGAGGCAGTAGGGGAGGAAACAAGGGATCTAACACTCTTAGGCTATGTCTACACTAGCATCCCCCTTTTGAAAGGGGGATGTTAATGAGACACTTTGGGATATGCTAAGGAGGTGCTGCAATGAATGTGCAGTGCATCATTAGGATAATGGCAGCTACGGCACTTTGAAAGTGCTGCTTTTGATCACCATGCGACTTGTTTACATGGGGTCTTTTTTTGAAAGGACCCCACAGACGTCAAGATCCCCTTATTCCTATTTGGTTATGGGGGGTGCTAGCGTAGACATGATCCTTGATTCAAGTGTTAGATATTTATTCTGTTTTGTAAATTGCATATTTGTATTAGGCAAATTAGCCACAAAACTTAATGACCATTTCTGCACATGCCACTTTCTCCAAAAGCATTTTCTCCAAAAGCAGCATGCTAATAAACGGCCCAAAAATGCTAATGAGGCACAGATGTAAATTTCTGATGCCTGATGAGCATACAGTCACATGATTTGGAGTCTGGAAGAAGCTCTTCCAGACTCCAAAATAGCATGTAGAGGCGCGGCTCCTGAGGATCTTCCAGAAGCCCTTTCTTCTTGAAAATTTACATCCGTGCCTCATTAGCATTTTTCGGGCCGTTTGTTAGCATGTGGCATTTGGAAAAAGTGGCATGTACAGAAACAGCCATGAAGTTTTGTGGCGAAGTTGGCTAATACAAATGTGCAATTTACAAAAGAGCATAAATACCTAACGTGTAGAAATGGCCAATGGGTTTAAATCAGTTACTGTATATCATTATTTCAAAAATAGGGATCACGTGAGTTGTGATTCTTGACCTATCCAAAATGGTAAAGGAAGCCAGAAATATACAATCTTTCCGCTTAGCACCTAAGTATTTGACTATAGCTTGAGGAGTGTCATGCAAATTATTTTACTAAGGCTCTCTAACGTCACTTCCCTCTATTTAAGTGCTATGCAAATCTGTTTAGAAATAATTATTTAAATGGGAATTTCACCCGGAGAACTGGGAGAGAGAGTGGGAACTAAAATCTGTGTATCATAATGCTTGGCACAGATATGTGCTTCTGCCTTTCATTTGCGTGAAAGTGCAATATATGTTGATTGCCATGTGTTCTTGGCCCAAGTGCATCATGCTTATAGGGTGCTTCAGACGTTCTTGTTAAGCATTCAAGAGCATTATTAAAGTCATCAAGAGGAGTTGTGGGTATATTTAGAACAATATTTTCTAAATATTCTGACTATGATAAGAAATACTTTGTTTTATTTTTAAGTGTTCTGCAGCTAGTTTATTTTGTGTTATGAAAGGGATCCAGATTACAATCGGTGGTTTGTGTTGTTCAGGGAGGCATTTTCGTCAGCAGCTCCCATCAGGTCAGCTATGGTTCCATAGCTCACTGTAGCAGAACCTTCATGGGGTTCAATGTGTGATCATGCTGGCCCAACCTCACCTTCAGTTCCTTCTTCACTGCCTGTGACAGTTGTTGGACCTGCAAGTGACTTGATTGCAACTTCTCCTCACCTTTTTCTAGCATTAGTGTTTTCATTAGTCTGAAGTTCTTTTAGTTTTCTTCTTGGTTAGTAGTAGTTCTGTTAGGAGTGCTTTTTTTTTTTTTTTTTCCCCCTCCAACCCAACTTTTCCTTTTGGGACATGCCTTAGTCCCCATGATTGAAACCCTGCAAGTCCTGCAGTAAGTCTTTCAACAGGACCCCCCCCCCCCCCCAAAACAAAACTTTGTTTCCAAAAAACAAAACAGTACCTTTTAAAATTAAAATAAATATTTTAGTTTTGTCATATGAAAATGTCATTTTAAGCTAACTGAAATTTAAAATTTTAATTGTGAGAAATCAAGCCAATAACTTAAAATTGATTTCACAAAATTTCACAGGGATTTTTCTGATAAAATTTTCACAGGGGAAACTTTATTCTGACCAGCTCTAGTCAGAACTCAACAACCCATTTGCTTGACAACTGAGGCTGCCAAAAGTATGCAGTCCCTGGGTTCTTTGCATTTAGCTGAACTCCATTCACAGTTTTTTACCCAAAATCTCATGCTTCCCCTAGGGAGCAGAGTTTTACATACTTTGGATGTTCAGAGGGTACTGGCCTTCTATATGGACAGGACCAAACCCTTTAGGAAGTCACAGCAGCTGTTTGTAATGGTGGCAGGCAGGATGAAGGGCCTACCGGTCTTTTTTCCCAGTGGATTTCCTCCTGGATAGTGGCCTGCATTGAGGAATGCTATAAGCTGGCAGGGGTCCACCCTCCCCCGATCAGAGCTCACTCTACCAAAGCTCAAGCTTCCTCAGCAGCATATTTGGCCCGAGTCCCTATCCAGGACATCTGCTGGGTGGCCACCTGGTCCTTCATGCACACGTTTACGGTCCATTACGTGTTGACGCAACACGCTAGAGATGACATGGCCTTAGGCAGGGCTGTACTGCATTCCATTTGGGGCTCTGATTCCATGAGAGCGCAGGTGTCATCTGTGGTGTATTTGGTGCAGGTGCCTTTTGAGGATATCTGTAGGGCAGCCACCTGGTCCTCACTTCATATGTTTACAGCACATTACTCTTCAATTCAGCACACACGGGAAGACAGTGTGGTGGGCAGGGCTGTCGTGCTGTGTACTCTGACCCCACCTCCTATGCTTTGGCTTGTATTCACCCGACTTGGAATGCATATGAACAATCGAAAAAGAAAAGACAGTTGCCTTTTCTGTTACTGGTGTTCTTTTGAGATGTGTTGCACATGTCCATTCCAAAACCCTCCCACTTTCCCCATTGTGAGACTAGCTGGCCAGAAGAAACTCAGTGGGCAGCGGGTCGGGTGGTGCATATATTGGTTGCCATGCAGGCGCCACTTCAGGAGGTGCCACACCAACCCTATGGCTACTGGCTAGGCAAAAAAGCTTCCGGCAACTGGGCATGCACCTGTGCACACCCAACTTGGAATGGACATGAGCACCACATCTCAAAGAACACCAGTTACAGAACAGCTAACTGTCTTCACCTACGGGTCATATTAAAACCTAAAGAATATCTGAAAATGAACACTTCAGACATTTATTAACATTTAAGTTATTATGCCAATAGCATGTATGTTAAAAAGGTAACTTTAATTGTAAGTTTCCACAGCAACCAAAACTCTTCATTTTTAGGAATGCTTTTCTGGCTTTGCAGTGTGCAAACTCATTTATAACTGCAAGTAAATTAGATTTTTCTTCGACATCACTGTTAAAGTTAAGCATTGCAAGCCTGTTCGAGTGTTCTTGTCCCATTGTAGAACAATGATGGTTCTTTACTTGTTTTAACATGCTGAATGTGAAGCCATTGAGAATCTGAAGCCACTGATGAAGGGAGACTGGCAAATATGTAATGCAATAGTGATACTAGGAAATAGAGTCAACAGGCTGAGATAAAATATTTCTTGAAGCAGTTCTTTTGGATTGCAGGCCAATTTAAAGTTGGTGGAATGTATACATTTCAGGAAGACGATCATGTCACCCAGATCTCTTGAATTATCGTTGTACCTTTATTGAAACTGTCACAGAGAGGTAGCTGTGTTTTGTCTGTATCTTCACAAAACAAAAAAGCAGTCTTGTAGCACTTTAAAGACTAACAAAATAATTTATTAGGTAATGAGCTTTCATGGGGTAGACCCACTTCTTTTTCGCTTTATTGAAATTGGTCAGTTGCTGAACATAGATCTTCATTACTTAGTTCTATGCATTCCCAGAGGAATCCAAAAAGGATACAAATTTGTCACAATGACTCAAGTTGGCAGGTAAAACCAGATTTGATAGTCATTGATTAAAAAAAAATGACTCAGTAGTGGCTCTCTGCATCAGATTGAAGTGTTAGGCTACGACTGGTGGAAAACTCAGATGAAATGTCTGTACCCTCTGCTACCGATTTTAAACTGAGGATTGCATCCTATTGATCAAAATCTTTTGGCTGTGTTCTGTGCTAGTCATAAATTCTTGCTCTGAGGTCCTTGTTTTCTGCCTGCACAGTCTCTAAATTGAGTGTAGATTCTGCATCTGTCATTACTGTTGGCATTTCTGTGTCTTGATTAATAACCTCCTCATTTTGAGGCAGTGGCACTGAAATATCATTTGCGGGTACTGAGTTTTCATCATCAGAACTGGAAATGTCACTGTCAGTATGGTCATTGTCTAATGGCTGAGCCGTCTTTTCTGTGAGTAATGATGTTGGCTTTACGTTCTTAACTGCTGTGTCACTTTGTTGATTTTGCTGTCTCTTATTTACACCACTTTTAAAGTCTTTGCTTCATTTTTGTAGAGGGGTCGTTTTTAAACACAGTAACACAATAAATTAATTCACTGAGGGCTACTGGTTATACAAAATTTTAATTGTATGTACTTCACGATGAATATCATATAATAACTGATTGGCGGTGTTATTTATTCTGACCCTTATTGCCTTATATCAAAGTCTAGAAATTTTGTCCACTGGTGTATTCCCATTATTAAATTCCTCTAATAACTGGTATTACTATGACTATGAACATGGGGCAATTGCCAGATTAGACATAAAGTTTATTAAAGAACTACAATGAAAACCTTATTATAACAAAAAAGCCTTTAAAGGTGAATCTAAAACTGGATGAAGAAGTGGGTTACAGCTGAGCCTGGTATGGCTGTTGTGTACACAGGCACATGAGAAAAAAAGGAACACAAAAATCTCCTATGCAGAGATAAATGTAACATTTAAAAGTTAAACTCACCCTCATACCAAGCAAAATCACTTTTCAGTAACAGAAGCTGACTGATGAATGAGAGCAGATTATTTATGAAAGTATATTGAATTTTAGATTACATAATTACATTACCCTCCTGGAGTAGGCTGACAATATGAAATTTGGCAATGAAATATAACAATTGTGTTCATCCTGCTTCTATTTTTCTTCATCTCCTCCACTATCCTCTTTAAAGGTGAGAACAGATGCAATGAGAAAACTGTAAGAATAATTTTTATATTGTGATGCCAAATTTTCAGAATTTGTAAACGGTCTATAGCCGTGTCTACATGAGCCAGCTACTTCTAAGTAGCTGCGCCAACTTCGAAATAGCGCCCGCCACGTCTATACGTGGCGAGCGCTATTTTGAAGTTGAAATCGACGTAAGGCAGTGAGACGTCGAAGTCACTATCCCCATCAGGAGATGGGAATAGCGCCCTACTTCGACGTTGAACGTCGAAGTAGGGCACATGTAGACGATCCGCGTCCTGCAACATCGAAAGAGCGGGGTCCGCCATGGCGGCCATCAGCTGAGGGGTTAAGAGACGCTTTCTCCAGCCCCTGATCTCTATGGTCGCCGCGTGCAGCAGCCCCTTAAAGCTCCCCTCCCCCTGCGTTCCTGTGCAGGAAGCTGAGAGCGCGTGCAGGCGGCAGCACTGCCATGTGGCCAGCCTGCACGCCCGCAGCAGCCACAATCCACCACCCTGCACTGATGGCTGCTCGCCAGCCCCCCAATCTCCCCCAGGGCACCCCCTCCAAGGGGAGCCAGGTCTCCCAGGCTGGCAGCCAGCCAGGGAAGAGGCAGCGGGGCCCCTCCTGGACGGAGGCCGAGATCCGGGACTTGCTGGGGCTCTGGGGTGAGGAGGAGGTGCTCCATGTAATGGGGAGCAAGAGGCGGAACGCGGATGCATTTGCTTGGCTGGCCAAGGGCCTGGCTGCCCGGGGTCACCCTGCCTGCACTCCTGACCATGTCAGGAGTAAGGTTAAGGAGCTGTGGCAGGGTTACGCCTGGGCCCGGGATGCGGCCAGCCAGTCTGGGGCCGCCACCGCCACTTGCCCCTTTTACAGCGAGCTGAGGTCCATCCTGGGTCCCCGGTACACCTCCTCCCCCCCGGCCACTCTTGACACCTCAGCCAACAAGCCCCGGAGACGGAGTCCGCCCCGGAGGCAAGCCCTGCACCCCAGTGGCCCCCCCAGGAGCCCACCCCTGGGATGCTGGAGGAGGAGGAGGGGGACTCCTCCAGCGACGGGGGGGCTCCAGATCACCATCCCATCCTGGAGCTCCAGCAGGGCGTCCGCCCAGTGGGTGTCCCCCGACCATGGGAGTGGACAGTCAGGTATGTACCCCCCCGGTGCACACCCCCGAGGTTAAGGGTCGGGGACAAGAGACATGACCAGGGCCCTCCACATGCCCAGATGACCATGGCCCCAAGGACAGCAGTGGCATATCCCTCAGAAGAGTGCATCAGCCCCTGCCCCCCCCAGCACAACAGTGCCGTGCCCCATCCCTGGGGATGGGTGGGGTGGGACACCCATCATCATCATCAGCAGCATCTCCCGGGGATGGGGAACCAGCAGCAGAGGGGAGGGGGGACAAGGGCCACGGCTCAAGGGCCACACTAATGGCTGTCTCCACTCTTTCCGCCCTATGTTCTGCAGCTGCACCATCTGAGGGCCCGGAGAACGCCGGCGAGGTGTCCGTGGTCCCAGAGAGCCCACTGGAACCATCCCAGCAGGCCAGCCCCTTGGCTGAGCACTGACCAGCCCCAGGACGGGGCCGACGGTGGAGCCACTAGAGGACGGCCACGGACCCCCAGCCGCTCGCGACCCTCCGGTGTCAGCTGGAGGCGTCAGAGTGGTGCCTGCAGGTGGAGGAGCGGTGGCTGGAGCTCCAAGAGCGAGCACTGGCCTGGTGCCAGGAGGCTTGGGTGGCCTTCATGCGGACCTTCGAGCGCATAGCGCAACACCTGGCCCCCAATGCTGCTCTGCCCGCCGCTCTGCCTGCCATCCGCCACCCTGGGGCCTGCCGCCGAGGGGGACCTGGGGCCTGCGGACACCAGCCAGCCCTATTTGCCAGTTCTCCCGGTCCCCACCCAGCCTCAGCCAGGGCTCCAGCCGAGGCGAGGGTCATGCCCTCCAACCCCGGGCGCCGGACATTAGGGGTGCGGGGCCGAGGATGTGGCCCCCCCCCTCCTTTGTACATATCCCCCATTTGTAAATAGTTTGTGGACCCCTGTTCTGTTCTGCTACCTGCCCCCCCATGTAAATAGTTCCCCCCTTTTCTTATATATATTATTAATAAGAGAATGCGCTATTTGGTTTCAAACAACATGTCCATTTATTTGCCAGAAAAGTGGGGGGGGGGGTGTGTGCTCTTGGGTGCTCTATGGTGTGGGTGTGGGCTCAGGGAGTGTTGTGGAAGATGGGCGGGGGGGGTGGTGCAGTCAGTGGCCTGCCAGTGTTCACCCCGCAGCCTGGTCAAAATGGGCCCACAGGGCCTCCCGGACCCAGATCCCCTCGGGGTCGACCTGGCAACTGGGGGCAGTGGGTGGCTGCACATCGGCCCTGCCAGCCTCCATAGCCCAGCCCTGGAAAAAGGCCTTTCCCTTGCTCTCCACCAGGTTGTGGAGTGCGCTGCACGTGCCCACAACCTGGGGGATGTTAGGGAGGCCTGCATCCAGGCGGGTGAGGAGACACCTCCAGCGCCCTTTGAGGCGGCCGAAAGTGCACTCGACCACCTGGCGCTCATGGTTCAACCACGTGTTGAACCACTCCTGGCTGGCTGTGAGATGGCCCGTGTAAGGGTGCATGAGCCAGGGCCGGAGCGGGTACGCCATGTCTGCGATGACGCAGAGGGGCATGGTGGTGTCCCCCACAGGGATCTCCCACTGGGGGATGTAGATCCCTGCTTCCAGCCAGCAGCACAGGCCCGAATTTCTGAATACACGGGCATCGTGGGGGCTGCCAGGCCAGCCAACATAAATGTCCAGGAAGCGGCCCCGGCTGTCCACCAAGGCCTGGAGAACCACAGAATGGTATCCTTTCCTGTTGAGGAAGCATCCTCCGCTGTGCTCCAAGGCACGGATGGGGATATGGGTCCCATCCAGAGCCCCAAAGCAATTTGGGAAGCCCAGGCTGGCAAACCCTGCAATGGCAGCATCCGGGTCCCCGAGCCACACGAGCCTGTGGAGGAGCAGGGCATTGATTGCGCAGATGACCTGCAGGGGAAGGACATGAGAGCACCTGTGAGGGGTGTGCAGGGTGTGTCTGGCCCTCCACCCCAGGGCTTTCCCACCCCCCCCCACCCCGCTCCTGGGTCCTCTTACCTCCATGAGGACAGCCCCGACGGTGGCCTTGCCAACACCAAACTGCTGCCCCATGGATCGGTAGCTGTCTGGAGTGGCCAGCTTCCAGGCAGCAATGCCGACCCGTTTCTCGACCGTGAGGGCACGTCGCATGGAGGTGTCCTGGTGCCGTAAGGCAGGGGTGAGCCACTGGCAGAGCTCCAGGAATGTCTGCTGGCTCATGCAGCAATTCTGGAGCCAGCGCTCGTTGTTCCAGTTGCTGAGCACCAGCCGCTCCCACCAGTCTGTGCTCGTGGGGTAGCTCCACAGCTGGCAGTGTGTGCGGTGGGGGGGGAGTCGGAGGGCAGCAAGGTCTGGGGCTGCTTCCTCATCCCCTGGAGGCAGCTCCTCTTCCATGAATAAAAGGTGATCAGCTGCCTCCTGCATAGCACTGAGCAGGGAAAGCACTGCTCCTGCAGGGGCGGGTGTGTGGACCTCTGGCGGCGGTGGCTGCTGCTGCTGCTGGGGGTCCATACTGCTTCGACGGGTGTGCTTGCCTGTGGCTCTGCAGACTGCGTGCTGTGCAGGCTGTGTGTGTCTGGGAGGGGCCCTTTAAGGGAGCGGCTAGCTGTTGCCCCAGAATGCTAGTCTGCCCTGTGACCCTGTCTGCAGCTGTTCCTGGCACCCTTATTTCGATGTGTGCCGCTGTGGTGTGTAGACGCTCCCCTGCAGCGTGTACTTTGATGTAGTGCTGCCCAACGTCGACGTTGAATGTCGACGGCACCAGCCCTGGAGGACGTATAGACGCTATTCATCGAAATAACTTATTTCGATTTCGCTACATCGAAATAAGCTATTTTGATGTAGCGTCCCCGTGTAGACGTAGCTTATTACAACTAGAATGTGTTTTCCATTCAGAAGACCATTTGTGCTGTGTATCAGTTCCCTTTCAAGAGCAACAAATGCAGATTCGTGAGTCTTGGTAATAAGATTTTGAATTTTTGTTTTATTTTTTAAACTAGGTGTCTCAGACTTGATGATAATCTCTAGATCAGGGGTCAGCAATTTCTGAGGTGGAGAGATGAAATTTGACCTTTTGACCTGTATGTACAGTCCAAGTTCTGGTGATACATTGTAAAGTCACTAATAGTCCTACTTAGAACAGCTTCCTTAATAAGTGGAGATGCAGAGCTTTTCTGTTTATGTGGTGGTTGGTAGTGTTGTTAATCCACTGGTGGCATGGCTTTTAGCAAGGTGCTGACTACATGGGGGAAGGAGGGATGGGGCTGTGCTCCTGACTTGTGTGCTGATAAAAATCAGCTTGTGTGCCACTCTTTGCACCCTTGCAAAGGGTTGCCTACCCCTGTTCTAGATAGTTGCTTATAATTCATTTTGTGACAGGACTCATAATTGCCATTTGACTGTTCATGGGCCTTTGAGAATTAAATTAGGATTTGAATCAGTTTTCAGTAAACAACTGAGAAATTACCACATGACAGCATGTAATATTCCTCGCTGTAAATAGATTTGTGTCCTTACTTGAAAAGAGCATGGATGCTAAACTTCCTTCTCTGCTCTAGAGGGGTGGAGGACCATTGGCCGGCTTATGCTATTTGGTCTGTATGTGTATTGTAGCTACACTTCAGACTATAGTACTAAAATTTCTGAGCCATTCATTCACTAAATTTACATCTGAAGTCTTAAAAGGGGTAAAGCTCCAAGTTTAAATATGCAGTTTTCTTCCAATTTGATGTCTGTCAAAAACTAATTTACACAAGTTGAGTTTTTTCTCCTTGGACAAGTCAGTTCACCTCCTTCTCACTTTCCAGATGTAAAATGGAGATACTTCCCTTCCCTTTTCATACTCTGTGCAGTTCTTTTCACTTTAATGTATTATTACAGTAAATTTATAGGCTGCATTAAATAGCGTCTCTTCATACTATTTATAGAAGGCTTGGTTATTAAATTTTCTCACGAAAAGTGTGGAGGGCTAGCTCAGTAGTTTGAGCACTGGCCTGCTAAACCCAGGGTTGTGAATTCGGTCTTTGAGGAGGGGCCATTTAGTGATCTGAGGCAAATAGATTTAAAAAAAAAATCTGTCAGGGATGGTGATAGGTCCTGCTGTGAGTGCAGGGTACTGGATTCAATGACCCCTGAAGGTTCTTTTCAGTTCTATGAATATCTCCATACATCATAAATTTTGAAAGGTTTTGGAAATACGTTTGCTTCAGAAAGTTAAAATCTTTTCCTAAAGGTACATGTTGTGGAATATGCTATGTTCCAAACTGGTTTTTGGGTTAATGGGTAGATACTAGTAACCACTTTAGGATTTATTAAATTTATTGCCAGTCCACAGTTGACTTAGAAAATATATGTGAATATAGTAGTGGGCTGGACTAGATGACCTCCCTTCCAGCCCTATGATTCTGTGATAGTGATTGTTCTTCTTCGAGTGGTCCCTGTGGGTGCTCCACAGTAGGTGTCAGGCTCACCCCGGCACCGCAGATCGGAAATTTCCAGCAGTCTCCGTCGGGTTGCGCATGCACCGATGCGTGTCGGTCCTTCGCGCGCTTACGGTCACGTGCGCGATCCGGTCCCCACCAGCTCCTTCTCAACCGCCAACGGCTGCAGACGGAATCCACTCTGGCTCCAACGCCCGAGACAGATAAACTCTGTTTTACTTATTGTTAATAGTTATAGCTATTAATTAGTTATTATAGTAATTTTTGGTTAGCGTGTATATAGTTTTAAAAGGAAAAGGGAGCGAGAAAAAGGACGGAGGCGGCCGCCTTCGGTGGGTCCGCTGTCTGAAAGCCTGGAATGTTATCTGTTGACTGTTTACAGTTATCTGTTGCTGGATTGATTGACTGCTAAGTGCCCTGTTAGCACTTAAGGACCTTTAAAGACTTTAAAGTTTAAACAATGTCCTCACCGGGTTTTAAGAAGTGTGAATCATGCCGGGAGGCTATGCCTGCCTCAGATGGACATAGTAAATGTATTTGGTGCCTCGGGGAAGCCCATGTCCCCCAGAAATGCCCTCATTGCTCCTAAGCTTACAGCTAGAGCGTGAAAGGACAGGGAAATGAGGCTCAAAATGTTCCTGTTCGACAAGGCCCTCCAGCCTGGGACATCGGAAAAGCCCCATAAGGATGGCTCTTCAGGCTCGCACAAGAGGAAGGCAGCCTCTCTGACCTCCTCTGTGCAGAAGAAGAAAAAGCTTTCACCAACTCGATCCCTGCCAGTTACTTCTATGAGCGGGACGAGCGGAACACGGGGCCTGGGCCTGCAGGCCTCTCATGGTGGGAAGGCCACGGCACATGTGCCTGTGCAGGGGCCTCCGGTTGTTAAGGAGGCAGCATCGAGGGCTCTGCAGGCACCGGAAGGGTTGGCACCGGCTTCTGCGGCACCGAGCCTTGCGGCACTGACGGCACCGGAGTGAGAGCACCCGGCATGGAGCCCAACGGTGCCGGAGGAGACTACCCGAGCGGCACCGAGAGCAGCGGCACCGAGCGTGGCACCGGGGGCAACGGAACAGAGCACGGCACAGACTACGGTGCCAAGCCCCCCGGCACCGATAAGAACACCTGCGGCGCCTGAATGGGGGAAAACGAAGGCAAAGACCCAGCACCGCAGCCCTTCCCCGGAGATCATTGCACTGCCATTATCACCTCGCTCTCCCCCAGAGATTCAGCGGGCAGCAACTCCAACAGCCTGCCGCAGGCCTCCATCTCCATTCCTTCAACTGCCATCTCCTGGGTTTGGACATTTTTCACCACCTTCAAGCAGGGGTCCCTATGAGTACTATCACAGGGGATCCCCGCCTATGTCAGTGTCATCTCGACGGTCACGCCCTTCTACACATCACGTCTACACTTTCAGGTCGTGGTCCAGGTCCCCATCACCGGGCCCTTGCCCTTGTTGCTATGGCCGTCCTTACCATACGGGACATCGGCACAGGAGATCTGAGTCTCGGGGTAGATCCCCGTCAACGCCTCGTCGACATCGCAGCACACAGTCTCCCCCTGGGGGAGCACCACAAATTTCCCAGTCAGAGAGTGGTTCAAAGGATCTGGAACCCCACCTGGAAACCTTGAAAGTACAACCATGTGAACAGAGTCAGGAACCTGAGGATTTAGAGGAGATGTATCACAGCGATGCCTCCTTGTCTTCCCCAGATGAAGCAGTTGTTCCTGGAGATATCTCCCCCGGATGACCTAAAGCAGTTTCAAGAGCTGTTCAGAAGGGTGGCTCAATCACAAGACATTCAAGTGGCGGAGGTGCAGGAGAAACACCATAAGCTCCTCAAAAATCTCAGACCTCCAGCTTCATCTAAGATAGTCATCCCATTGGATGAAGCAATTATGGAGTCAGCCACCAACATATGGCAGACTCCAGCCTCCATCCCTCCTACGAACAAGAGGGCGGATAAGAAGTATTTTGTCCCTGCCAAGGTTATGGAATTTCTGTTCAGTCACCCACAGCCTAATTCATTAGTGGTTGAATCCTCGCAACACAGAGCCAAAATGTCCCAGCATAAATCCGGGGGATCAGACAAGGATATAAAGAAATTAGACCTCCTCGGCAGAAAGGTTTACTCATCATCTACCTTACTGCTATGAATGGCGAATTACGCCGCTCATTTGTCGAACCACAATTTCGACAACTATTCTAAACTCACCTCACTCATGGACTTCCTTCCAGAAGATAAAAAGCCAGTCCTCAAAGCAATCGTCCAAGAAGGCTACACAGCTTCACGAGCAGGAGTCCAGATTGCTTTAGACGTAGCGGACACAGTGGCTCATTCCACAGCCACTGCGGTGGTAATGCACAGGGAATCGTGGCTCCAGACGTCCGGAATTCCCAAGGATCTGCAAGTAAAAATTGCAGATCTTCCTTTTGACAGGCAGAAGCTATTTGCGGAATCAACTGACGCGGTTCTACACTCTAGTAAGGACTTGAGAGCTACACTTAGGACGCTGGGTACATACACCCCACCATACAGGAGGAAGAAGTTTTACCCTCAGCAACGGCGTTACACTTATCAACCACAGCGGACTCAGTATCAACGGGGGAATGATCAGGGCGCCAACAACAGCCACAGCAGTACAAGGCCCCTAGACGTCGGCCCCAGCAGGGCCGCGCTCCCTCCGGACAAAACATAAAACAGCAGGTTTGACAGGTACATCAGGGACTGCAAAACCAAGACCGTCTCTCAGTGCCAATCTCAACATATGTTTCACCATCAACTCAAGCCATTCTACTCTCAATGGCAAAGCATCACCACAGACAGATGGGTATTGGAGATTTATAGCCACGGGGTACACAATCCCTTTTCAATCATTGCCACCACCGAACCCTCCCACCAGGCCCCTTTTCAAGGATGCCTCTCACCACACAAAGTTAAAACAGGAAGTGGACCATCTCTTGTTCATCGGGGCGGTGGAGAGAGTACCGGAACAATTCCGGGGAAAGGCTTCTACTCCCGGTACTTCCTGACAGAGAAGAAGACAGGAGGTTGGAGGCCCATCCTGGATTTACGGGCCCTCAACCGGTATTTGCGCAAACAGCGCTTCAAAATGACTACAATTGCTTCTATAATCACGGCACTGGACGATGGAGACTGGTTTGCAGCCCTCAACTTACAGGATGCATATTTCCATATAACAATTCATCCGGCGCACAGATGTTTCCTCCGGTTCACAGTAGGCAAAGAACATTTCCAGTACAGAGTCCTTCCATTTGGTCTCTCTTCGGCACCCAGAGTTTTCACCAAAACCCTGGCGGTCGTATCAGCGTATCTACACAGACAAGGCGTATTCATTTTTCCTTACTTGGACGACTGCCTGCGAAAGGAACTTCCAAAGCAGAGGTCTTACGAATGATACACATTTACCTCACTGGGCCTCATCATCAACCTCTCGAAGTCAAAAACCGAGTCAACGCAAAATATAGAATTTATAGGGGCCCGAATAGACTCTGCTACATCAAGGGTATACCTGCCCGATGCCTGTTTTCGCGCCATCAAATCCCTGGTACAACTAATAACATACAGCCCCACTGTTCCAGTCCTAACATGTCTACAGCTGTTGGGGCACATGGCAACCACCACGTTTGTGGTACAAAACGCCAGACTGCACATGCGAGGCTTGCAGCATTGGTTGGCGAGTGTGTACAAACCAACAGCCCATACCGTTCACAGGATGGTATCACCCACAATGGAGGTGCGAAGGTCACTGGCACGGTGGGCAGACCCCAAGAACCTACTAGTAGGGATGCCTTTCCGCCAACCACAAATTACCGTTTTTCTCACAACAGATGCATCCCATATGGGATGGGGAGCGCACATGGGCAGCGAAGTCACTCAAGGTCTATGGTCCCCCGTGGAGAAGACACTGCCTATAAACATACTAGAGCTCAGAGCAGTGTTCAATGCGTGCAGGCATTTTCAAAATTACCTGCACGGAAAAGTAGTTGGGATAAATACAGACAACACCTCAACCATGTTTTATATAAACCGACAAGGGGGAGCCAGATCTCGTGCACTCTGTGCAGAGGCGGTCCGGTTGTGGAACTGGTGCATTGCCAACAATATAACCCTAAGAGCTTCATACTTGCCGGGTGTCCACAACGTAAAGGCGGACCAACTCAGCAGACATTTTGCGCCCACGCACGAGTGGCAGATCCGTTCCGACCTGCTCCGACGAGTGTTTCACAAATGGGGGTTTCCCCAAATCGATTTGTTTGCCACTCACAGCAACAAGAAATGTCCCGGTACTGCTCCAGAGTGGGCATAGGACAGGGATCCTTGGGGGACGCCTTCATGATCCCATGGAAGGGCCCTCTACTCTATGCGTTCCCTACCACAACCCTCAGACACAAGGTTTTGGAGAAAGCCAAAAGGGAGAGAGCACACATTAATACTCGTAGTCCCAACCTGGGATCAACAACAATGGTTCCTGCTGCTTCTGTGCATGGCACGTCGCTGGCTGTTTCCCCTACCGGCAGTACTGGACCTTCTCACACAGGCTTGGGGGTCAATACTGCATCCACACCCACAGGGACTCCGCCTACAGGCAAGGTTAATCCATGGCTCAGCGCCCTAGAGAGCACATGTTCAGAGGGAGTGAAGCAAGTCCTGGAGTGTAGTCAGAGGACTTCCACCAGAAGGACTTATGAGCACAAGTGGACACGATTTACCTCCTGGTGCTCTTCCAAGCAGTTGGCACCTCTGGACGCCCCTATAACTACAATTCTGGACTACCTGCTTACAACTCAAACGAGAGGGGCTCGCTCTATCCTCAATAAAGGTTCATCTCATGGCTATATCAGCTTTTCGACACGAAGAGGAAGGGTCAACCATATTTGCCCATCCTATTGTCACACGTTTCCTAAAGGGGTTGGCAAATCTGTATCCCCCTCAGAAACCGTTACCACCGTCATGGAGTTTGGACTTGGTCCTCCACACGCTGTCAGGACCACCCTTTGAATCATTGGCCACGGTCCCCCTCCGGTTACTTACCACGAAGACAACCTTCCTTCTTGCGATTATGTCAGCCCGTTGGGTGAGCGAGCTTGCAGCAATAATGGCCACACTGCCCTGCACAGCATTCTCAAAGGAATCAGTGGTCTTATGATTACATCCAGCCTTCGTTCCAAAGGTCTCTTCAGAGTTCCACATTAACGAACCAATAGTATTACCCTCGTTTTATCCTAAGCCTCACAACTCCTGAGGTTGTACTTATTAGATGTGAGAAGGGCGTTAGCCTTTTACATAGGTAGGACTAAGCCTTTCCGGAAAACGGACAGACTCCTGGTGTCCCTTGCACCCAGGTCGAAAGGTGAAGGCCTATCTTCACAGAGGATTTCAAACCACATCGTATCCTGCATAAGACTGTGCTATGAGCTTTGCAAGACTCCTCTGCCAGCTCCGCCCAGGGCTCAGTCCACTAGAGCGATGGCAGCGTCGACGGCCTTCTTCAAGGGAATCACGCTGAGAGACATCTGCAGAGCGGCGACTTGGTCATCCTACAACACCTTTGCCAAGCACTATGCTGTGCACTGGGTGTTTGATGAGGATACATGCCTGTTGACAGCAGTCCTTTCAAGGGCAAGCTGCACATAAATCGGATACCCGCCTTCTTTTTTGGGGTTACTGCTGGGTAGTCACCTACTGTGGAGCACCCACGGGGACCACTCAAAGAAGAAAAAGAAGTTACTCACCTGTGTAGTAACGATGGTTCTTCGAGATGTGTCCCCACGGGTGCTCCACTACCCACCTGTTCCTCCCCACTTCGGAGCTCTGTTTTGTGTTTTTCAGAGGCATCCGGAGCGGTTGATCAGGAACTGGTGGGGACCGGATCGCACACGTGACCATAAGCGCGCAAAGGACCGACGCGCATCGGTGCATGCGTGACCCGACGGAGACAGCTGGAAATTTCTGATCTGCGGCACTGGGGTGAGCCCGACACCTACTGTGGAGAACCCATGGGGACACATCTCGAAGAACCATTGTTACTACACAGGTGAGTAACTTCTTTTTCTCTGGAAAAAATAACTTATTAGGTTACTATTTTTGGTTCTCTATGCCTTAAATATTGAGTCTGTTCTGGTATGGCTATGGTCTGAAGAAGTGGGTCTGTCCCACGAGAGCTCACCTAATAAATTATTTTGTTAGTCTTTAAAGTGCTACTTTACTGCTTTTTTGTTTTGATAGTATATGGACTAGCATGGCTTTCTCTCTGTTACTGTTCTCTGGAAGTGATTAACCCTTAGTATGTCACGTTTTGTTACAAATGTCACATCCCTTGGTCAGTTGGAAATTTAGCTATGACACAGGGAGTAGCCAACTCTCATTCTTAACAAAAGAGAGATGACAAAGTATATTTGTGTAATCTGGAGAACATACCCTTCTTCATGCAATATTAAGAAGGCTTCTTTGCTATCAGCAAACAATGCACTCTACCATATAAACCTTTGCAAATGTTTGTGTATTCTTCATAATCCCTCTGATTGTGGTGGTCAATTTAACTGTTTATGGATAGAACTTCTAAACTTTATGTAGGTATTCTTTACTTGTGGGACCTATGAACTTAGTCTGGAGTGTTGCAGATGGAAAAATCCTGTCTCCTGCAGTCCAGCCTGAGAGAGCAAAACTCTCATGAAACTTTGGGGAAGGAGGATATGTCAACTCTTGGGAATAAAGTCAAATGTATTAAAGTTGACTCTTTACCTTGAGATTTTATGAAATCCAAGTTGTGTCCTGCACCTGCTTACAAAGTCGACTTAATATGTCTCTATTAAATTGATAAACTCAACTGTGGCAGAAGGGCATTGTGGGCACCTACCCCACAGTTCCTGCAGCCCCATTGTATGTTGGGATTCTGTGCCAGTGTCTTGGGAGGGGAGGGTGGGGAGTCACTGCAAGTGGTTCTTGGTATCTGATATGATCATCCAAGAGTACATTTCCTTCGCTTCCTGCTGGGGGAAAAAAATGGCTAAGGGAATTTGCATACCACTTTATCACCTGCCACACACCATTACAAGGATAACATGGATCCAGAGATGCTTCAATGTTTGGTGCAGAGTTTTATGTTGACTTCCTACACTGCAGTGCAGTACATGCTGAATTTAATGTACTTGCAGAACGAGCAGATTGAGGCAGGGGGCATTAACACATGTCAAGATCAGGAGAGGAACAGCGTGGAGTCGGTGGTAGCCCTGGAGCAGGAGCACAGGTTCTGGACTTCTGAAACCAGCTCAGACTGGTGGGATTGTGTCATTTTGCCGGCATGGGATGATCAGCAGTGGCTTGAAAACTTCTGCATGTATAAGGCTACTTTTATGGCACTTTGGCTACGTCTACACTAGCCAAAAACTTCGAAATGGCCATGCAAATGGCCATTTCGAAGTTTACTAATGAAACACTGAAATACATATTCAGCGACTCATTTACATGCGGGCGGCCACGGCACTTTGAAATTGACATGGCTTGCCGCCACGTGGCTCGTCCAGACGGGGCTCCTTTTCAAAAGGACCCCGGCTACTTTGAAGTCCCCTTATTCCTATCTGCTCATAGGAATAAGGGGACTTGAAAGTAGCCGGGGTCCTTTCGAAAAGGAGCCCTGTCTGGACGAGCCATGCGGCAGCAAGCCATGTCAATTTCCAAGTCCCCTTGCTCCTATCTGCTCATAGGAATAAGGGGACTTCGAAGTAGCCAGGGCCCTTTCGAAAAGGGGGTTCTCTAATTGCAGTGGCGCCATAGATGGAATGCACATCCCATCCTGGCACTGGAACACAATGTCTCAGAGTACGTTAATCACAAAGGGTACTTCTCTAAGGTTTTTCAGGTGTTGGTGGATCACAAAGATTGTTGCGCTGACATCAAAGTGGGGTGGTCAGGAAGAGTGCATGATGTTTGAATCTTCATGAAGTCTGGTCTGTTTACCTCTCTAGAACCTCCTACTTTCTTTCTAGACCAGAAAATCAACATTGGGTACCTGGAAATGGCCATAGTGATTCTTGGTGACCTTGCTTACCCCTTTCTTCCTTGGCTCATGACACCACACACAGACACTGATTCCGGTAGTTCACAGGGTGCTCCTCGAGATTCTCTCAGAAGGGGCATCGATCATCTTGGTGGCACTGGCATGGGCCTGTCGGCACTGGTACTTGACCCTCCTGCACCTGTCGATCCATAAGCCAGTGACGTTGCTTATCCAGCCAGACCTGCTGACTCAGCAAGAGAGGACACTGCAACATCCCAATCTCCAGTTGCTGCACCTTGCACTGTGGATGCTCCATGGCTGAGACACCAGGAGCTGTCTTGTTTGGATCCCATAAAGGAAGTATTGTTAAATAGTAGAGAACCCTCCATGAGGGTGACCAGTTTGGCTAAGTGGAAAAGGTTTTCAGTTTGGGTGTCTCATAGAGGGCTATCTCCTGCACAAACCCCCATCCCATTGATTTTTAGATTACCTATGAGGTCTGGCACAGGAGGGTTTGTCCCTCTCCTTGGTTAGGGTGCTCTTAGCTGCTATCTCAGCCTTTCACCCGGGTCATGGAACATCTTTTGTGTTCTCAGAGCCTGTAGTCAAAAGGTTTCTGAAAGGTTTAGAAAGAATCAAGCCCCAGGTTCGGGTACCACTGCCCCCTGTGGGATCTCAATTTGGTGTTAGCCAAGCTTATGGGGGCCCTCTTTGAACCCCTGGCTACCTGCCCCCTGCTGTTTCTGAGTTACAAAACAGCATTTGTGGTGATCTCCTCAGCCAGGAGGGTATCTGAGTTGAGGGCACTTCCAGTGAACCCCTTGTATACAGTGTTTCACAAGGATAAGGTTGGTCTGACACCTCATCCCACATTTTTACCGAAGGTGGTCTTTGCATTGCATGTTAACCAAGCCATTTGCCTGCTGGTATTTTACCCAAAGCCCCATGCCTCCCTGAGGGAGTAATGTTTACATACCTTAAACAATAGAAGGGCACTGGCCATCTACATGGATAGGACTAGGCCCTTTAGAAGAATGCAGCAACTCTTTGTGGCAGTTGCTGATAGGATGAAGGGCCTTCCAGTCTCCTCTCAGCAGATTTCCTTCTGGATAGTGATGTGCATCAAGGAGTGTTGCAAACTCACAGGGGTTCTTTTCCCTCCAAGTAGGGCACACTCTATGGGACTGACCAGCGCCTGAGAGAGGGGGAACAGTTTGGGTGCTGGAGGAACCCCTTTTTGTTTACCTTGTAGGTTCATAGAAAGTGTAGCCCTGCAGGCTGGGGTGCATCAGGAGTCAGCCAGCAACGGGCCATAATTAAAGCACCTGGGGCCAGGTAAGGCCTCCAGGCTTTCTATAAAAGGCTTTCCCCAGGCAGAAGGAAGAAAAGGGAGTGGTGCCCAGAGAGAGGGAGGCTGGAGGAGAAGAGTGGACCAGAACAGGCAGAGCTGAGCAGAGCACAGCCAGGTACTCCAGCCACAGGGTACAGGGGAAGGAAAAGACCCCAGAGGGTAGTGGTGGGTGAAGAGGCCCAGGGAAAGGTTGCTGCTGTGGGGCAGGGGCAAAAAGCCCCCACCAGCTCCTTCTTTCTCTGTAGTCCCTTGGCCAGAGTCTCGGGCAGTGGGCAGGACTAGACTCCCACCCCACAGCTTCCCCTGGAGGGAAGACCAACCGGGGCAGAGCCCAAGCCGCTTGAGGCTGGCAGAGAGGGATCTGCTCCACCCCAAATTCATGGTGGCCTGTGAGGAAAATGGCTTGATAAAGGGAGGTCCTTGCCTTTGGGAAGTCCCAGGGCAATGAAAGGGGCTTCTGTGAATCTCTGAGGCACACAAGGAGCTTCCTGGAAGTACAGAAACCTTAAAGGGCGGGTGAGGGCTTTGTGACAGCAGGTTAGACAAACACCTGTCAGGGATGGTCTACATCAGTAGTCTGCAATTTGCAGCTCTGGACTCCTTTTAAGGACCCCAATGCTATAACTGTGAAGTTCTTTTAAAAAAAGCCTCCTGATTATTTCTGGTAAATGGTGAAAGTCTGAAAGCCCAACAATGAGCAACTGGTTATCAAACAATATGTGATCTTGAAAAGTTGGATAACTTCCTCTTTAATATGTGTAGTGTATTGTGGGATATGACACTGTCTCTGTGTTTTGATGGTGTTGCTAATAAAGTTATAATTTTGAAAAGGGAAAGGAAGCTGTGAAGGTCAACATGCATTTGAAAAAAGAAAACAAATGTGAAGTGAAATTGGCATAATTAAAATACTTTCGGGAGTGAAAGTCAGGAAGATATTGGTACAAACACTCACGTGTAAAGTATGAGGAAACAGAAGTTTGTGAAAGTCCTGCAGTAAACATGTATTGCATCACAAATCATAGTGTGTGCTGTTCTTAAAATAGGGGTTGCAAAAAGTATGGTTTGACATTATTTATTAAGGATCATCTTGTATCCACATGCATTGCGGCTCTTGAATTAGTGTTTTACTGACGTAAAAAAAAAGGCTCTTCCTGCTATTTTGGTTGCTGATCCCTGGTCTATATGGTGTTTGGTCCTACCATGAGTGCAGGAGAGTGGACTTTTTATGACCTCACCAGTTCTATGATTCTGTGCAAACATACATTCTTAATCTTTTACCTATCAAACTGACAGCATGTTTAAGCTCATGGAAAATGGGATTGTCACCTACCTGTCTTGAGAATACTTTGACCTATGTTATTACTCATGACATTATCTTGTTAATTAAGTCTAGGCTTTAGGTTGGGTTTCCTTGAAAGCTCTGTGCTTGCAGAGCTCTACAGGAGAGATTCGTGTGCATCCTAGCTGATCTGAAGAGTGCACACAGCCAACAGCATGTGCTCTGGTGTTCCTCCTCTCAACATTGCTCTGTCATGCAGCTGCTCCTGGGATGGACACTCCTGCTAGGTATGCAGGGTATGAGGGGACTGTGGAGGTCAGGGTGCTCCCATGCCATGGTACCACGTCTCTGCAGAGCTGGGGAAAAGTGATAGGGAACACAACCTAGCTCAGTAGAATAAGTTGCTGCTGTCTGAATCATGAGTGACTACCTGCCTTTGTTAAAAAGGCACTGTTTTTGAGTTTTCTCCAGCAGCCAGTTCGTTCGTTCGTTCTCTCTCTCTCTCTAGTTATCACATAGTACTTCCTACACTACACATACAATTTTTTTTGTAATTTTATTCTTTCAAAGTGTATTATTTTAGTGTTTTGACTGGTCTATGTATTTCATAAGTTTTATTTCTTTTGAACTTAAATTTTTTTAGTTGTCTGAGTAGTGAGTTCTAAAGTTCCTTATCTGTCTTGGCTGGAGTAATTATCCATATGGTAACTTTTAAAGTAGATATTAAATCTAGTTGTTTGTTTTGTTTTTTTGTTTCTGTTGGTGGTGCAAAACTGCACAAGTGTAGGTGCACATATATTATGCACATGGATGGAAAAAATTAGAACACCGGCTTTGGGATGTGTGTAATGATTTGACTCTATTTGTAGCCATTTATTTCCAATACTTCCATTTATCATCACTCATATCTCTCTCTGTTTGTTAAATAAGTTTATAGTGAAAAGAAATAAACATTTAAATTCTTTGTGTGAAGTGGCACAGTGAGGTATAACTGGCAAACTGAGATATACTGTTCCATTAGAAGTAGCATATCTCTGAATGTCCTGTGGATCAGAAGCTGGATGCTCCTATAAAAATTGTGGAGGCTAGAATTTGTGCATTGCAAACTTGTAAAGGCAGAAGGCAGTGCTTATGTTGTGCATGGCCAGAGAATTTGTGATGCTGACCACCAACAGGCATAGATTAGGCTTCTCATTCTAAGGTGTTGCATAAACGTGGGCACCCCTGAAAAGCATAACAGCAGCTCACAGTGGAAAAATATCTTTAAAGATTTCTAAAAGAGGTCTAATAACTGGTTGTTCCTAAAGAAACAGGTAAAGAAGCCTCATTCCAAAAAGTTGTGATCTTATTTCTCTAAAGAGGACATCATCCTCTTCTCATTTTAGTGTGCAGTCTTAACACACAGCTACCAGTTCACAGAGAGGTAGTCATGTTAGTCTTTATCTTCTCAAAACAAAAAAGCAGTCCTGTGGTACTTTAAAAACTAATGATATAATTTATTACGTGATGAGCTTTCGTGGGACAGAGCCACTTAGTCAGATCTGGAAGATCCTGATCATTCAAACTGATTCCATTATGTTAACTTCTGTACCAGGAAAGATACTGGAGAAAATAATTAAGGAATCCATGTGCAAACATTTTGAAAATATGTTGATAAGTAACAATTGACATGGGTTTGTTAAGAACAAATCATATCATACCAACCTGATAGCTTTCTTTTGACAGCACAACAAACCTTTTGGATAAAGGGGAAGCAAGAGAGTTGGTAAATCTAGACTTTAGTAAGGAGTTTGATCCAGTCTTGCATGATCTTTTCATTAATACACAGGGGAAATAGAACGTCGATGGAGGTTCTGTAAAAGTGGGTACATAACTGGTTGGATGACCATTCCAAAGGGTAATTATCAGTGGTTCACAGTCATACTGGAAGGTCATAATGAGTGGGGTTCTGCAGGGATCACTTGTGGGGCCAGTTCTGTTCAATATCTTCATCAGTCATTTAGATAATGGCATAGAGAATATGCTTATAAACTTTGCAGATGATACCAAGCTGGGAGGGATTGCAAGTGTTTTGAAGGATAGGAGTATAATTGAGAATGATGTGGAGAAATGGTCTAATGTAAATAGGATGAAGTTCAGTAAGGACAAATGCAAAATACTTTACTTAGGAAGGAACAATCAGTTGCCCGCATACAAAAAGGAAAAGAACTGTCTTGAAAGGAGTACTGCTGAAAGAAATCTAAGCGCTGTAGTGGACCACAAGCTAAATATGAGCTCAACAATGTTGCAAAAAAACAACACACCATTATGGGATGTATTAATAGGAGAAATGTAAACAAGACACAAGAATTAATTGTTTTGCTTTACTCCACACCAAATAGCTCTCAAAAGGAGTGTTGTGTTTAGTTCTTCTTCAGGTTCTTGCTTGTATCTGTTCAAGTGTGCAGGTGCTACATGCATGACTGTTGGAAAGTTTTACCCTAAGTTCTACCTGTCAGGTCGGCTGTGGAGCCTCCTGGAGTATTGCTGGTGTGGAGCCCTATATATGCTCCTGCTGACCAGACTGCCCCTCAGTTCCTTCTTACTGCTTATGTGGGCTGTTGGAACTGTGGCTGAGTGCTTGTTACTCTGCTGCATCTCCCTAGCTCCGCTCTTGTATAAATAGTTTTTAGCATAGCCATTGTTTGCTAGTTAGTTAGTGTTAGGCAGTCAGCGGGTGGGGAACCACTCCAAGGGCTTGGGACTTCAAATCCCAGAGATTCAAGCAGTGCAGCTCCTGTGTAAAGTCTATGCCAATGAGCGACACCCTCCCCCCCACAACTCCTGTCTTCATTGTCTGGGGGAAGCTTGTGAGACTGATAACAGCTGAATCTGTAGAGGTTTCAAGCCCCAGACTTGTAAGGAGCATGGCTTTTGGCTTTGTTAGCGCTTCATGGAGTCCACAGCACTTAAATCTTTGTGGCAAAGCTCTTCACCCAGTTCTTATGTATGCAGCGCACCACCTTCCATTCCAGGCCTGGTGCTGAAAAAGGACTCGTCCCAGCACCGGAGTTCCAGGAAGCCTCCAGTATGACACTATTCACCCTTTCCGGCATGTGCCTCCAAGATGCCTAAGTTGTTGGCACTGGCTCTGTCATCCTCAACATCTTTGATACAGGTGGCACCGGACATTTCTAGGGCCTGTAATTCTGATCCATCGCGGTTATGTACAACGAGCCCAATCCTTCTTGATTCGCCAATAGGAGAACTGGTGCCGTTTCATCCTTTGTCGACACCTGGCAGCATGGGAACTTACGGAGATGATGCAATCCCTCATGTAGATTGAGGACTCTGCCCTTTGACGTATCTCCAGATGTAAGCCTGCACTCATGGGTGCACCTGTTCTGGCACAAGTGTCTGGTCACTTGCAGTCCTAGCACTGCTTTGAGTCCAGACTTGCCCTTTGGTGGTACCATCGATCTGACTTGCAGCACCATAGATCTGACTTGCAGCAAAGATCTCTGTCCTGTTCCACACCTGGCTGCTCCCTTTCTAGGGTCTCCATACTGGGTGACTCTGATTCTGGCTCTTCAACGTGCTCTGCTCAAAACTGCAGCAGTAGTTGACATGAAGTTTCTCAGGGTTTGCACCTATCTCAACAAGGTTCCAAGTTGGACTCTTCCACCTGTTGTATGGGACCTGGGGTCCAACCATGTTGGCCCTGACCAGTTGTAGGTATGGGTGCACCTTCACACCATTCCTGCTCTGTGAGCAGATCCCACTCTCCACACTGGTCTTTGCTTGACTAGCTGGTCTCTCTGCAGATCCTGCCCTTTGCACCCATCTTTCACAGAGCTCTGGACTTCATTTTGGCATCAGTCATGCTTGAAGTGTCAGTTCCATTCTCATCAGTACGCCCATCTGACTCTTGCCACTGGTCCCCATCTTTGGTACTGGTCCCTGTCTTGGCACCAGTCCAGCTCTCAGCACCTGTCTGTCTCTTCACACTGGTCTTGCTCGACTTGTTGACCTCATTAGTGTTCTTGATCTGGACTCAACGCCAACCACTCTCCTGCAGTGGTTCCATCCGGGTCAGCCTCACTCTGGCCTTTGTGCTTAGCCTCTCCTGTCTCTCTTCGGGGGACTTCAGTCCTATCTGACTACTCCATCCCAGTGGACCCTTGCCTGCATAGAGACGCAGACACTCCATTCCAGTGTCATTTCTGTATGCCTTGGATATACCACCAGGTGCAGGATACCAGGCTTCCTTAGCCTTAGCCTCAGTCTCCAGCCCCCACCTCTGGCTCCCGAGGCTACAATTAGCCATCCTCTTCCAGACCCTCATTCTTCCACTTTTCTGGAGGAAGCTACTTGTACCCTGCCACCTGAGCAGCCGGGGTTTCAGCCCAGATAGTGCCCCTATTGGCCCCCTCCAGCTCCTTTCTGGATGAGGCAGTGGTTGGTATCTCCATTTTGGGTCCTTCACCCCTGGACTTCCAGGCATTCCAGAACCTCCTTTGCTGGGTGGCTACCATGGAGGGTCCTTCTCATGTGGCCCTGTCATTTAAAGAGACTGTTTGGTTTTTTTTCCCACAACCACCACCACCATTTAGCAAATTTTGGCCTCCATCCTTCCCCCCACTTGGAGGGAGGGGCTGGAGTGCAAATACTTTGTGCTGGTCGAGAGGCTAGAGTATCTGAACACGCATTTTCTGCCTTGCTCCTTGGTGGTGGACACAGTTAATGAAAAGGAGCCTTAGGGTCAACAAGCTCCAGCCCCAAAATCCAAGGACACTAAGCGCATGGACCTATTCAGGAGAAAGGTGTACTCCATGGGGGCCGTGCTTCCCAAGGTGGCTAACCAGCTGGTTATCCTGTGTCATTACAACCAAGACTCTTGGGTCTCTCTCCTTTAAATTTAAGGACTCACTACCTGAGGACTTGTGGGAGGAATTCTATGTCATCCTGCAAGAACGTAAAAAAACAGTGTCTTGTACCTGTCTTCAGACTTCTTTGGACTCAGGGGAATCAGTGTCCTGAGCTATTGCTTCAGGCATTGCCATCTGGTCTCCTGCCATAGATCCAGCAAACTGTCCAAGCCCTTCCTTTCAACAGAGTGGGGCTGTTTGCAGAACAGGCCAGCTCCCTCCTGCATAGACTCAAGGACTCCAGGAATACCATGAAGTCCTTGGGAATGCACACACCAGCAACACAGCAAAAGCTGTTTAAACTGCAGCCCCAATTTAGGCCTTTCTCATCTCGGGGTGCTTGAACTTCTACCACCATATGCCTCTCTACTTCTGCCCTCTGATCCTCAGTGTCAGACCAATCAGAGCCTGTTCAAGCCATCCTCCAGGTCTAAGCACTCATTTTGATGGTGAACTCAAGATCAGCGTATGAGTACCATTGGATACTTCCCTCCCATTCCTCAACATGCTTTGCGTGGTCCTTCTGGTTGGCCATTATGTCGAACCAGAGAGTCCTCAGGACAGTTGCATTGGGCTTTGCCAGCCCTCTTCATTCTTCTCTGCCTTCCCACCTGGCTTGCCTGTCCCTCTTCAGTGACCCCTCTCACAAGCAGCTCCTCCTCCATTAGGTACAATTGCTCCTGGCCCTGGGGGCAGTGGAAGAGTTTCTTCCTCAGTACAAGGGCCAAGGGTTTTAATCCCATAATTTCCTAATCCCAAATGCAATGCGGCCTATCCTGGACCTAAGGGAACTCAATAAGAACATAAGAACGGCCATACTGGGTCAGACCAAAGGTCCATCCAGCCCAGTATCCCGTCTGCCAACAGTGGCCAATGCCAGGTGCCCCAGAGAAGGAGAGCAGAAGACAATGATCAAGTGATTTATCTCCTGCCATCCATCTCCTGCCCTTGTACTGAAGGCTAGGGCACCATACTTTATCCCTGGCTAATACCCATTTATGGACCTAACCTGCAAAAATTTATCAAGCTCTTTTTTAAACCCTAATAGAGTCCTGGCCTTCACAGCCTCCTCGGGCAAGGAGTTCCACAGGCTGACTGTGCGCTGTGTGAAGAAAAATTTCCTTTTATTCGTTTTGAACCTACTACCCATCAATTTCATTTGGTGTCCCCTAGTTCTTGTATTATGGGAAAAGGTAAATAATTTTTCTATATTCACTTTCTCCACACCAGTCATGATTTTATATACCTCTATCATATCGCCCCTCAATCGCCTCTTTTCCAGACTGAAAAGTCCCAGTCTCTCTAGCCTCTCCCCATATGGGACCTGTTCCAAACCCCTAATCATCTTACTCGCCCTTTTCTGAACCTTTTCTAATGCCAATATATCTTTTTTGAGGTGAGGAGACCACATCTGCACGCAGTACTCAAGATGCGGGCGTACCATAGTTTTATATAGGGGAAATATGATATCTTTTGTCTTATTATCGATCCCTTTTTTGATAATTCCTAACATCCTATTTGCTTTACTAACTGCCGCTGCACACTGCATGGATGTCTTCAGAAAACTATCCACTATAACTCCAAGATCCCTTTCCTGATCTGTCGTAGCTAAATTTGACCCCATCATGTTGTATGTGTAATTTGGGTTATTTTTTCCAATGTGCATTACCTTACACTTACCCACATTAAATTTCATATGCCATTTTGCTGCCCAATCACTCAGTTTGCTGAGATCTTTTTGTAGTTCTTCACAATCCCTTTTGGTTTTGACTGTCCTGAACAACTTGGTGTCATCTGCAAACTTTGCCACCTCACTGCTTACCTCATTTTCTAGATCATTGATGAACAAGTTGAACAGGATCGGTCCCAGGACTGACCCCTGGGGAACACCACTAGTTTCCCCCCTCCATTGTGAAAATTTACCATTTATTCCAACCCTTTGTTTTCTGTCTTTTAACCAATTCCCGATCCATGAAAGGATCTTTCCTTCTATCCCATGACCGCCTAATTTACATAAAAGCCTTTGGTGTGGGACCGTGTCAAAGGCTTTCCGGAAATCTAGGTATATTATGTCCACTGGGTGCCCCTTGTCCGCATGTTTATTAACCCCTTCAAAGAATTCTAATAGATTAGTTAGACACGACTTCCCTCTGCAGAAACCATGCTGACTTTTGCCCAACAATTCGTGCTCTTCTACGTGCCTTGCAATTTTATGCTTTACTAGTGTTTCTACAAATTTGCCTGGTACTGATGTTAGACTTATCGGTCTATAATTGCCAGGGTCTGCTCTAGAGCCTTTTTTAAATATTGGTGTTATATTGGCCGTCTTCCAGTCATTGGGTACCGAAGCGGATTTAAAGGATAGGTTACAAACTACTGTTAATAACTCCGCAATTTCACATTTGAGTTCTTTCAGAACCCTCGGGTGAATACCGTCTGGTCCTGGAGACTTGTTACTATTCAGCTTATCAATTAACTCCAAAACCTCCTCTAATGTCAGTTCAATCTGGGAGAGTTCCTCAGATTTGTCACCTAAAAAGGCTGGCTCAGATTTAGGAACCTCTGTAACATCCTCAGCCGTGAAGACTGAAGCAAAGAAATCATTTAATCGCTCCGCAATGGCACTGTCTTCCTTGATCGCTCCTTTTATATCTTTATCGTCCAAGGGCCCCACTGCTTTTTTTAGCGGGCTTTCTGCTTCTAAAGTATTTAAAAAACATTTTACTATCATTTTTTGAATTTTTGGCTAGCTGTTCCTCAAAATCTTTTTTGGCTTTTCTTACTACATTATGACACTTAATTTGGGAGTGTTTGTGTTCCTTTCTCTTTTCCTCACTAGGATTTGACTTCCACTTTTTAAAAGCTGCCCTTTTCTCTCTCACTGCCTTTTTAACATGGCTATTAAGCCATGGTGGTTCTTTGTTAGGTCTCTTACTGTGTTTTTTTTATTTGGGGTATACATTTAAGTTGGGCCTCTAGTATGGTGTCTTTAAACAGTTTCCATGCAGCTTCCAGGGATTTTAGTTTAGTTACACTACCTTTTAGTTTCTGTTTAACTAGCTTCCTCATTTTAGTGTAATTCCCCCTTTTGAAATTAAATGCCGGAGTGTTTGACCGCTGCGGTGTTCTTCCCAACACAGGAATATTAAAAGTTATTATATTGTGGTCACTATTTCCAAGCGATCCAGTAACAGTTACCTCTTGGACCAGATCCTGTGTTCCAGTCAGGACTAGATCGAGAATTGACTCTCTCCCCTTGTGGGTTCCTGTACTAGCTGCTCCAAGAAGCAGTCATTTAAGGCATCAAGAAATGTAATCTCTGAATCCCGTCCTGAGGTGACGTGTACCCAATCAATATGGGGATAATTGAAATCTCCTATTATTACTGTGTTTTTTATTTTGATAGCCTCTCTAATCTCCCTTAACGTTTCAGCATCACTATCACTGTCCTGTTTAGGTGGTCGATAATATATTCCTAATGCCATATTCATATTAGAGGAATGAATTGTGATCCATAATGATTCTATGGAACATTTTGATTCCTTTAGTATTTTTGCTTCATTTGATTCTATATTATCCTTCACATATAGTACCACTCCGCCACCCGCACGACCTGTTCTGTCTTTCCGATATAATTTATATCCCGGTATGATAGTGTCCCACTGATTGTCCTCATTCCACCATGTTTCTGTGATGCCTATTATGTCAACTTCCTCCTTTGATATGAGGTACTCCATTTCACCCATCTTATTAGACAGACTCCTAGCATTTGTGTAAAAGCACATTAAAAAACTACCACTATTTTATGTCCACCTTCCACAGACACATTGGATTTTTTTATATGCGATTGTTTCACATCTGATCTTGCCCACATATTATTTCCCATGTTCCCTATCTATGGAGCCTCGTGTAAAAGAAGTCTCCGTCCGATCCAGGTGCTCCCCCTCACCAATCGGCTTTCCCCCACCTCTTAGTTTATAAACTGCTCTATGACCTTTTTAATGTTTAATGCCAGCAGTCTGGATCCACCTTGATTTAGGTGGAGCCCATCATTCCTGTATAGGCTCCCCCTACCCCAAAAGTGTCCCCAGTTCCTAATAAATCTTAACTGCTCTTCCCTACACCATCGTCTCATCCACACATTGAGACTGTGAAGTTCTGCCTGTCTATCAGGCCCTGCGCGTGGAACTGGAAGCATTTCAGAGAATGCCACCATAGATGTTCTGGATTTCAGTCTCTTTCCTAGTAACCTAAATTTGGCCTCCAGAACATCTCTTCTACCCTTCCCTATGTCATTGGTACTGACATGTACCACGACCACCGGCTCCTCCCCAGCATATCATTTCCCACAAGTTCCATATGGTTTACCTAGGCACTATTATTTCTGTACTGGATCCAGGGGACTAGTACACTGTTTTGACTTACAGGATGCATGTTTCCATATCACAATCCAGCCTTCCTACTGGTGTTAGCTCTGTTTTACTGTGGGCCACCTGCACCTTCAGTTTACATCCCTTCCCTTTGGGCTCTCCATAGTTCCCAGAGTATTCACCAAAGGTATGGCAATGGTGGACAGCCTTCCCCTACCATAACGATGTTCAGGTCTACCTGTACCTGGACAATTGGGTCCTTCGGGGCTGTTCGTTCCACCAGGGAGAGGCCCAAGTGGCTTTCACCATAGAAACTCTGGACCAGCTGTGACTCTCGCTCAAGCTAGCAAAGTCATCACTGATCCTGACTCAACTCATAAAGTTCATTAGGGAGGTTCTCAACACCATCAAGGCAAGGGCATTTATTCCCAACCATCGTTTCCAAGCTCTTGTCTAGCTTCTACACTCAATGTCCGAATTTCTGGTCACCCCAGTCAGGGTGTGGCCCTGTTTGTCAGGCTGCACCTTTGCCCCCTCCAGGCATGGATGGCATTGGTGTATTGCTTTGGCCTGGACAGCATGGACATGGTTGTCACAGTGCCACATGTGTCTGATGCCATCTGCTGATGGCTCGATCCCCAAAATGTGCTGGTCAGTGTTCCCTTTCACACACACCCTACTTACTATGTCACTGGTAACAGATGCACCCTCCTTGGGCTGGAGGGTCTATCTAGGGCATTTTGCCTCTCAGGCAATGTGGTCAGGAGAGGATTTCTCTCTTCACTTAGTGTGCAAGCTTTAGGCCATTCTCCTTGCTTGCTTTGCCTTTCTACTTAATCTCTGTGGCCGCTGTGTAGCAGTGTTGACAGACAACACCTTGTCTGTATACGCTATCAACTGACAGAGGAGGGCAAGCTTGTCACTGTTCTGTTCGGGGGGCTGTGCACTTGTTGGATCTTTGTGTAGCCCACTCCATTCACCTGGAGACATCCTATCTCCCAGGAGCCCAGAACCAGCTTAAGGACCACCTTGGTCTCTGGTTCTTTGCTCATGAGTGGTCGGTTTGGGTGGACGTCTTCCACTCCGCCTTCCAAAAGTGGGATTTTCCTTGGGTGGTCCTCATTACGTCCTGGAGCAATTGCAAGTGTCCTCAGTTCTGCTCCTTCCAGGGCCTCAGCACCAGCTTCTTAGTGAATGCATTTCTGATACCTTGGAACTATGGGCTTGCTGTACACCTTTCCTCCCATCCCTCCTTATGCGCAAAGTTCACAGGGATTGGGGGACATTATCCTGATAACCTCTGCTTCTGGATCTGGTCACGAATGACCACAGTTGTCTCCTCCATCTGGTCCTTTGCTCCTTTCACCTAATGGCATGGGAGCTTCATGGTTAAATCCTGTTGAGCAGGTGAGTTTGGAGCACATGCAGCTGCTAACTGTCTACGTGGTGCTTGTACTTGGCTAAGTGAACGTGCTGCTCTTGCTATTGTCATCAGCATGACCTCATACCTCTGCCCTGAAGGTGCTGGACTACCTTGTTTCTCTGAAGCAGCAGAGTCTTGCCTTTTCTTCCCTTCTGGTCCACCTGGTGGCCATTTTTGTCTTCCATCTGGGGAGGGAGGGCACTCTGGTTTCACACACCCCATGGTGAGGTGCTTTCTGAAGGATATGGACTGCCTCCATCAGCCTGCTCCACAGCTGATTCTGGTCTGGGACATTAACCTGGTACTGTGGGTGGTTATAGGCCCATCTTGGAACCTTTGCTCACATGTTCCCCACTTTACCTGTCCTGAAAATAGATGTGAGCAAACACTTGAATAGATGTGAGCAAACACTCTTGAATAGATGTGAGCAAACACTCAATGAAAAAATGGTTACTCACCATTGTAACAGTTAAAACAAAAAAGCAGTCATGTAGCACTTTAAAGACTAACAAAATAATTTATTAGGTGATGGCTTTCCCAAGAAAGCTCATCACCTAATACATTATTTTGTTAGTCTTTAAAGTGGTACATGACTGCTTTTTTTTGTTTTGATAGAATACAGACTAACAGTCACTATTCATTGTAACAGTTGTTCTTTGACATGTGTTGCTAAAATCTATTTGGAGCCTACCCTCCTTCCCCAGAGTCAGAGTAGCTGGTAAGAAGGCACTCAGGGGCAGTCAGGTTGGCAGGATCATATAGAGGGCTTCACACCAGCACTAATACAGGAGTTTACACAGCTGACCTGATGGGCAGTAGCTGGTAAAACTTTGAGAGCCATGCTCGCAGCATATACACCTAACTTGAATAGATATGAGCAACATATCTCAAAGAACAAGTTACAATGGTGACATGAACAAATTGGGGAAAGAAAGTCCAGAGATAAGCAACAAATATGATTTAAAGGTCTAGAAAACATGATCAGTGAAAGAAAATTGAAAGAACTGGGTTTGTTAGCCTAGAAAAGAGAAGACTGAGAGGAGACATAAAAGCTTTCAAGTATCCAAAAGGTTGTTGTAAGGAGGAGGGATAAAAATTATTCTCCTTAACTTCTGATGATAGGAAAGAAGCAATGGGTTTAAATTGTGGTGAGGGAAGTTTAGGTTGGACATTAAGAAAAAACTTTCCAACTGTCAGGGTGGTTAACCACTGGAATTGTGTAGGGAGGTTGTGGAATCTCTCCCTCACTGGAGATTTTTAAGAGTAGGTTAGGATAAATACCTGTCAAGGATCTGATGATGTCTCCCATTCTAGTAGTCCGTGATTGAGTGATTATAGCCATAAGAGATTTATGGTATTGAAATTTCTCAGAACAAGAGAAGCGGTAATAGATAATCTAATTCGGAATCCCATAAGGCTTTCTCAGATGGTAACACTGGTCTTGAAAATAAACTTTAACTGTTACCACTCAGTGCTTTGATATACTGGTATGGCAAGATTCGTTAAAAAGGTGGATTTTGGAATTCTTGACATTATTGCCTTCAGTTAGGTAGCCACTTAAAGCACAGAACATCCATTGTAGTCTGTTGGGGCTCTACACATGGCATAACATTAGAAGCCTATACTAATTAGTCCAGGCATCTGAAAGGAGTGTGATTTTGGTCTTTAACAGTAGCAAAATTGTTACTCTAATATGAGAGGCTTGATAAAGATTCAGGGGTGTCCATTCAAGTTAGAAACTTAATTTATTACATCAGAATGATCTAGCTTAGAAGTTCAAAACAAAACGTTCTGCCGACAATCAAGATAAACACTGAAATCCTGAATACTACCTCCTTTTCCTTCCATCTGTCCCCTCTCTCATATTATGTTGGGCTTGAATCAAATAGTGAAGAAGCTAGAAAGTCTTTCTGATTTATCTTCATTAGAAAAGCAGAAAATTGATTCATCTATGACTGAAATGTTGCTGGGAGCCATTTTGTGGAGGGGCAGCTTTTATCTTTTCTTCACTTTTTCTTGCACATTGGTGGCAGCTCATGGTAGAGGCTATTAATAGTTCTAACTCCTTGCAGACTAAGTTGCAAGGAAATGGGGGAACAGACTTTATCTTTAAAATTACTGAAGTTCTAAAGCCGTGTTAGTCTGTATTCTAATAAAACAAACCAGTAGTCGTGTAGCATTTTAAAGACTAACAGCATAATTTTATTAGGTGATGAGCTTTCGTGGGGCAGACTCACTTCCTCAGATCTAGATGTGCCCCACGAAAGCTCATCACCTAATAAAATTATGTTGTCAGTCTTTGCAATGCTATATGACTGATTTATTAGATTTCTTAAGGAGTAAGTGCTCCCTCTTGTGACTGAAAACTACTATACTCAAACTGGAAAGCTCTGAAACTTTCCATTTTTACCATCAGAAATTTTTAAGATCTCACTTTCTTGTACAGTAAGTAGACACGTGTATATACACACACAGTGTACCATAAACACTACACCAATTGATGTGGTTAATCTGAGCATAAACATAACTCCAAAACTGAAGCTAAATCCTGGCAAGTGAATATGCTTTCTTCTCTTAGCTAGGCTTTCTAGCGAATTAAAATAAATTTTATTCCATCACAGGTGATAGAGCTCATAGGAGCATTGTTTGACTCTAGATTGGTGAGAACACATCTCCCTGAAAGCAAGTTCTTACTCGATGCAGTTGCTAATACATGAGAGAGAGTTAAATCAGATTACAACAGTACAAATGTGTCTGGAGCTGGTAGGGACTTCCTCTGTAAAAACTTCAACTCTGGCTCAGGTCAATCCATTTCTTAGCAGACCACTAGATGAACAAGAAGGTGTAGTCCCATCTAACATTGTCATGCAGCTGAGTTCTAATAAAACAGAAAGAACCCTACAACATGCGTAACGTTTTACCATTTATCTCTCCCTGCGACTGGCTTCAATCAGATACAGATTGGTGAGATCCTGGGGCCATCTATAAATGCGAGTGTGGTTTTTATATCAAACCCTCCCCCAAAAGCTTAGAGCTATCAGACTATCTTGCCTTATCTTCTTATCTGTTAGAGATGCCACAGATCCTGATGGCTAACACCTCTACAATGCACTCCCCTTTTTCCTTGTAGCCATGATGCTATGGATGTAGTGCCTCACAATCAGATCACTGTAATAACTCTTCACCGTCTAAGTCCCAGCAATAACTTGGTTAACTTTCTCTCCACTGCTCTCAGGTGCAGAGGAATTAGGCAGCAGGACGACCGTTGCAGTTCGGCACCTGGAAGCCTGTGGCTGTAGGGGCATGAGAGGCTGAAAAATCTTCTCTCTTTTTGTTTGATATTAGTGTGGCTGTGGGGTCTGTGGTTCTGTGCATATCTCTGCTAGCTGCCCCTTTTTTTTTTTTTTCTGTGCTTCCTGGCACCCGCCACTGCCCCCACCCCACCATGTGGCACCTAGGTTGTGGGTGTGGGGGGCTCATGCTTGGATGATAGGACAAGAAACTTATTTTGATACGCTTACATGTTGTCCTGCCCCCCGCCCCATCCCCTCTGTTCCTTCCCTGAGAGGCGCCATACATTCTGGCACTTTCCCTCTCCTGCATCACGTGGCAGCTAGTCTGTGGGTGGGGGTCGTGCTTGGATGAGAAGCTTCTTTCCAGCTACTTACATTATTTTTCTGACCCCTACATCCCTTCCCTTTTTTCCCCCCAGTGGTGCCACGCAGTCTGGAATTTACCAGCGCCCAGCTGCATCGTGTGGCTTGACCTCAAACCAATAAAAGGATGTGCTGCGCAAAGTGGCAGGCAGCATGCGCGTAGTGAAGGTCCTGTAGCCAGTCAGGGGAAGTCCTCCTGGTTAGTCATGATTTTTGGACAACAGAAGAAAGTACTTTGTCACTAGAGAGGCAGTCCTCTTGGAGGAAATTCTTGTATGGGCTTTATCCAAAGGCCAAGGGGCTGACTGTAGTTGGGGGTCTTTTAGCTCCGCAGGGAAAGTCTTTCTTGGTGGTCACAATTTTGGGGTGATGGCTGTAGCTGAGAGTCTTTCAGCTGCCTGGGGGAAGTCTCCCTGGGCGGTCATGATTTTCGGGTGCTGGCTGTAGTCTGGTGTCGTTTAGCGATCCGGGGGAAGTCTCTCGTGGTGGTCACGATTGTTGGGTGCTGGCTGTACCTGGGGGGTGTTTTTAGCTGTCCCGATTCATAACTGTTTCAGTGATTCATTGCAGTTTCAGTGTAGCGCCTGTGTCTACTTAAACAAATGGATCTTCTTTCCAGGAGTTCTAAATCCAGATGCAGGTGGTGGGTCCTGTCCTGAGACCAGAGGGCTGGCTGTAGTTTGGGATATTTTAGCACTGTTGGACCTTTCTCACCTTCACGGGGACTTCCTCCATGTTGCAGCAAGGGGTGGCCTCATTCTGCCAGGGTGGTGGCCATCTGGCATAGGCTTGGGCATTATGGCTCTTCACCTTAGGGCCTTGGAGTAGATCCTCCTGGCCCCACATTTCTGGGAGGCTCTGCACCTTTCACTCAGTCCATGAGGGACTCGTGTCTTGGTGCCCTGAGCTGGCTCTTGGGCTTTTGAGATAAAACGATTGTTCTGAGGCTCTTCTTTGCTAGGAGGTCTAAATCCAGATCCACGCCTGCAAAGATCCAGTGCTTTTGCATCTCATTTTGAAAACCTGTCAGTTGGGAAAACCAAAATCTCTTTTCTAACTATTCCTAAGCGCTTTACGACCCCTCCCCTCAATTATAAAAAGCACATCTCTTCTACAGGCAAGCCAGACCCTGCGTGGAAAAAGGGACGCTTGTTTAACATGGCAGGGGAAAGAGGGAAATGAAATGTAGGGAATGAAGTGTGGGAAGATGTTGTCAGGTACCCACATCTATTCGCGGGACATTTTTTTTTCCCCATGCTGCACCAATGAAAATAGCCAGAATGCTACAGGGCTCAGGCAACTGTGGGATAGGTTCCCATGATATACGCCTGCAGCAGTTGATTTAAGCTGCTTGTGTGTGGCAGCAATAAGCCAGTTTTTTAGGGAGCAGGTGGGAATGTGAGTGTGCTCAAAATCGAATTGTTAAAGTTCAACTTTAGTAAATCAATTTAAAGAAAATCTTGTAGTGTAGACGCAGCCTCAGAGAGTGGAAGAGAGCTGAAGAGGAATGCCAGCATTGCCACAATCAGTAGGGGTGTGTAGAGTTCACACAGGGAGTGTTCACGCTCCCCTTCCCTGAGCTGACCACTGGCATCAGCTGATGGCTGAGGAGGACTGCTTACCCAGTCCAGGCAGACCAGGGGGCCCTTACCTCAGCCCATTTCAGCCAAGGGACATAAGTGCAAATTGCGGCTAGGGCACATGGGGTCCAAACCACAGCACCCAATTACCTGCGGTACTGTGAGCAGAACAAGGGGCTGGGGCCTGGGAGTGAAGCTGCCCTTGCCACACAATGCCTTACATAATCTGTATTACATATAGAGAGACTAGGTGGTGTAGTGTTGCCAACTCTGACTCAAGCTATTCCAAGAGAATATTTTCCCCCCAACTTGACACATCATTTTCTTAAAATATCCTATTAAAATCTCCATGACTGCTTTTAATAGCCACCAGGAATTTGATGCTGATCCTGGCAGATTCCAGGGGAAGTACAATCTTTTAGTAGGCCATCGTTACTCTATTGGTGAGGGAACAAGCTTTTGAACCACACAGAGCTCTTCTTCAGCATCTTCTTTGGACCCTGAAAGCTTGTCTCTTTTACCAACAGAAGTCGCTCCAATAAAATATATTTTCTTATCCACCTTGTCTCCAACATTCTTAGATGGATATGTCCGCAACTACACTGTGTATTACATATATGCAGTTTCCTGTATTGACCAAATGTATGATCTGAGTAAAACTATATCTGGTGATTGGACCTTTTGTTCTGCAAAGCTATGTTCATCAGCATTAATTTATTGCTGTTTTAATTTCTTTGATATTTCAGATTTTTCATATTAGAGGTTCACTATTAAACTGCTTAGCTTTGACTTATTTAGTTTCAGACAAAATAAGGAAAAAATACTTTGAAGGACCATTTTTGTACTAAATGCCAAAACAGTATCAATACCATATTGTTAACCCAGTTAAAATTACAAAATTGAGAAATTGTAAACATTTAAGTTTCCAACAGCAACATTAACTTGGACTCCTTCCGAATCCTCCTGTGTGTTCATAATATACATTGGAACATAAAATAATGTATTAAGGTTGAGTATAACAAGAAAAACAAATAGAAATGAATTCATACATGAAGCAAAGCAGAGTTAACTACTGTTTGGAAGTCTAACTTTGCATTTCTGGTCCTTTTTTGTGATTTTTTTTTTAGCTGTAATTCTTTCATAGAATCACAGGAATGTAGGATTGGAAGGGAATTTGCTAGGTCACCTAGTTCAGTCCCCAACGTTGAGGCAAGACTAAGTATTCTCTAGAGACCATCTATGAGTGGTTCCCACTGATGGTAGGGTGGTCTAGTGGCTAGGCCCCCTTGCCAGGGCCTAGGGGCCTGGGCTGTGGGTCTTCAGACCCCACCCTAGAGGCTGAAGGATAAGTTTGCGGCATGGCCCGAAGAATTTAGTTTCCCCTCCAACGGGAAAGGGGTTCCTGGGTGGGGGGAGGCTTCCCCTTTGTGCCTGGTGGAGGGTTCTGAGGCTCCACCCTCTGGTGGGCAACCCAGTTGCAGCTCTGGCTCGGGCCCTGCTTACCTGCCTCTTGGCTGGTCAGCCCTGAACTGGGCTGGCTTCCCTCCTTTTATGTTTCTCCAGCCTGATACTGGCTGCAGGTGAACTGGGGTGGGGCTGATTGGGTAAACAGGCTCTGTTTAAACCCAGCCCTGCCTGGCCTTCGTCTCACACGTCACCCCCCGACCGCCATAGGGGTCTGCCCCTCCCCCAGCTGTGTTTCTTCTCCCCTGAAGAAAAAGTCTGCATTTGTATGATTCTTCCTTGCACAATGCTGGATCTGGAAAGAGAAGGGTTGGAGGGAAAGGTACCACCTCATGATTCTGGGGTTTGTCTCTTTCATCACCTGTAGCCAGCACAGAAGGGCATGGTCAGTGATGAGGGTAAAGTGTCTCCCCAGGAGGTAATATCAGAGTGAGTCCATGTCCCATTTTACTGCTAGTGTCTCCTCTATTACCAAGTAGGCCTCCTCTCTTGGAAAGAGCTTCCTGCTGATATAAAGAATTGGGTGTCCGTCATCTCCCACAACTTGGGAGAGCATTGCTCCCACTCTGATGTCCGAGGCACTGGTCTGTAACAAGAACTCCTTTGAGAAGTCAGGGCTGTACAGGACCGGTTCTTGGCAGAGCTGAGCCTCTAGGGCTGGAAAACTTCCTCACAAGCTGGAGTCCACAGGATGCGGTTTGGACTCTGTTTCTCAAGGAGGCCAGTAAGAGGGGCAGCAATGGAGGAGAAGCCTGGGATGAAGTGACGGTAGTACTCTGCTAACCCAAGCAACTGGTGTACCTGTCTTTTTGAGGATGGAGGGGCATACCGCTGGAGGGCTTGGACCTTCCCCACTAGGAGGCATACTGTGCGCTTCCCCAGGGTGTAACCTAGGTAGGTGATCTCATCCCTTCTGAGGCAGCATTTTGCCAGGTTCGCTGTCAGGCCTGCTTCTTGAAGGGACTGCAATACGGTGACCATATGTTGCAGGTGCGTCTGCCAATTGTTGCCTCAGATCACTGTATTGTCCAAATACACTGCGGCATATTGGCTATGGGGATGTAGAATCTGGTCCATTAGGCACTGGAATGTGGCCAGAGCACCATGCAGCCTGAAGTGCATGGTCCAGAATTGGAAGAGTCCAAAGGGAGTGGAGAAAGGCATTTTGTCCTTGGACTCAGGCAAGAAAGGGATTTGCCAATAGCCCTTTGTTAAGAGGAGGGTAGAAACATACTCTGCTTCCCCAAGCTGATGGAGCAGCTCATCCACCTGGGGCATTGGTTAGGCATCAAATTTAGACACTGCATTTACTTTCCAGAAGTTGATGCAAAACTGGGTGCTCCCGTCCAGCTTGGGGACTAGGACTGTTGGGCTCTTCCATTCACTGAAAGACTTCTCAGTTACTCCCAGTGCCAGCAACAACTAAAATTCTTGCTTCACCACCTCTTTCGGCTTCTGGGGAAGGGGCCAGGGGTTCTCCTGGACCTTAACCCTGGTTCGGTCTGGATATGATGGACAGCCAGGTGAGTTCAACTGGGTTTTGCTGAGAAGACTGAGGAGAAGTTGGCGACTAACTCCTGGGATTTAAGCCTCTGTTCCAGGTTAAGGTTGGGCCTAATTTGGACCTCCCCTGCATTTTCTACCTCCTCTGCCTGGTGCCCCAGTTCTGGGTCTGGTGGGCAGGAGGTGATAAGTAACCACTTCCTGGGCCTTCCAGGGTTTTAAGAGATTTATGTGGTAGATCTGTCACCCCTTGTGCTTACCTGGCTGGTCCACCTCATAGTTCACTGGGCTCACTTGGTGAACGATCCCATAAGGCACCTGCCAGCAGGCAAGGAGTTTGGAGTCTGTACTTGGTAGTAGCAGTAGCACTTGATCCCCCAGTTGAAACTCGGAGTCTTGCTCGTTTGTTATAAGTTGCCTCCTGGGCCTGCTGTGCTTGAAGGGGGTTCTGTTGGGTAAACGTACCTAGGGCTTTGAGCCTCTCTTGTAGGTTGAGCACATACTGCTTTGGGATGGCTTTTCCTCCCACATCTCCCTTACTAAGTCTAGAATCCCCTGCAAATGCCTCCCAAATTACAAACATGAGGATGGGAGGAGCTGGTCCCAGTAACGTGCATCTGTCAGCACAAACTTGTGGAGCATTGCTTTCAAAGTCCAATTGAAGCGCTCTAGTACTCCATCAGTTTGGGACGGTAGATGGACATCCAGAGTGTCTTGATTTTTAACAGCAGGAAATGATGTTGCACTGTTTGGGACTTAAAGTTTGTCCCCTGATCATTAGGATCTCCCAAGGGACCCTAACCTGAGCAAAGATGTTCATTAGCTCAGTTACCACCTTCTTGGCACTCATGGAGCATAGTGGCACAGCTTCTGGGTACTGGGTTGCATAGTCAACAGCAATGAGGATGAACCAGTACCCAGCTGCAGTCTTCTCCGGTGGGCCGACTATATCGATGCCAATCCACTCAAAGGGTATACTCACAAGTGGGAGGGGAACTAATGGGGCCTTCTCCATGGACCAGGATGCTGTGAGCTGGCATTCTGGGCAGGAGGCCCAGAAGTCTGCAACTTCCCTGTGGATCCTGGGCCAAAAGAAGTGGGCCAAGATCCTAGCCAGTGTCTTGTCTCTTCCCAGTGTCCTGCCATGGGGATGGCTTGGGCAAGCTGCATGACCTCTCTCTGGTATGGTCAGGGAACCAAGAGCCGATGGTGCACTTCTCCCATCTATGGGTCCTTCTCTACACAGTAGAGATGGTCTCCCTGGATTTCAAAATGGGGGAACTGTCCAACTGGATGGGGTCTGGTGGTCTCCCTGTTCATTACTGTCACCTGATCATATGCTCGGCTCAGCGTCTCATCTGCCCACTGCTCTCCCATGAAGTCTGAGGGACGAGGATTTGGGCAGCTGGCGGGGCCTCGGGGGTGTGCCTATATTTGTGGGGTCCTGAGCTTCCCAAAGTTGCATTCCATGTATGGGCAGTCTCGGGACCAGTTCCCAATGCCCCCACATGTGAAGCAGGTGTCCTGTTCCAGGATGGCTTTTGGCGGGTGGGTGTCTCCTCAAGGTGCCCGGGGTGGGGATGGATGTGGAACAGCGTTTCCAGGCTGGGGTGTGAGTTGGGTCTCTGGTACCTTTTCTGAGGGGCGGCTGGTTACCCTATGGAGAAGCTGGTGGGCTGGTCCAAGGCCCAGGATTTGGAGCCTGGGGTTAGCTTGGTAGTCCTGAGTCTTTTGGGGCTCAGGGAGGGGCGGCAGAAACCGTGGTCAACCCCATCCTTGTGACCCCAGGCTCCCCTAGTCACTCGTGCCAGGCTGCCTCTGGCTGACCTGGAGCCTAGAGAGGGAGTCATCCTGGGACACTTGGCTGCTAGATGATTCTCCATCAACTGGATGGCTGCGGTCATATTTTCCGGGTGGTTCTTCATCACCCATTCCCTTCCCCCCGAGGGCAGAATCTAGGTGAACTGTTCAAGTAAGATCTGCTTGGCTACCTGCACTCTTTGTTTTGTCTTTGTTTTAGGCTTCAACCACCTCCAGCAGGCATCCTGCAGCTTCTGGGTGATGAAGTGGGGTCGGGCTCTCAGGGTGGGGGCATATTTACTAATGGCAGAAAGTCTCTTTAGAGATATTCAGGATTGCTGCCTTGACCTGGGCATAGTCCGGAGAGGCCACAGTGACCAGTGCCCAATACACAGTCTGGACGACCCCTGTAAAGTATGGTGCCAAGATGGCTGCCCACTGCTCTATGGCCCACTGGGATATGGTGGCCACCCACTCAAGTCTCCAGGAATGCCTCTGGATCATCCTCTGGGCCCATCTTTGCAAGCTTGATTGGTGCAGGTGCTGGCGGTTCATCTGGGCTTCTGGGTTGTAGCAGGGAAGTCACGTGCTTCATCAGCTGTTGCTGTTGGGTTGCTAATTCCCCCATTAGCTGCTGCTGCTACTGCTGAGCCACCTGTTGGAGCAGCTGTTGCTGCTGCTGGCTGGCCTGTTGCTCCACCATCCACTTCAGCAGGGACTCCATTGCTTCAGTGGTTTGACCTTGCTGGGTCTACAGCTGTTACAGTAGGATAGCTCTTCTGGAGGGCTGGGGCAATGCCCATGTTCTCCACCATGTGTGAGTGGTTCCCACCGATGGCAGGGTGGCCTAGTGGCTAAGCACCCTTGACGGGGCCTAGAGGCTCGGGTGTCGGTCTTCAGCCTCTACCCTCAAGACTGAAGGATAAGTTTTGGCACATGGTCCTGAGAATCTAGTTTCCCCTCCGGCAGGAGACGGGTTTCCATGAGAGGCAGGGGCTTCACCTTTGTGCCTGGGGGAGGGTTCTGAGGCTCCGCCCTCTGGTGGCCAACCCAGTGGCAGCTCTGGCTTGGGCCCTGCTTGCCTCAAAGCCAGCTCCTGCCTCTTGGCTGGTCAGCCCTGAACTGGGCTGGCTTCCCTCCTTTCATGCTCCTCCAGGCCTGACACTGGCTGCAGCTGAACCAGGGTGGGAGCTGCGGGAGTGCAGGGAGTGGTCCAGGCCAGAGGGTGCTATGGGAGCTGCAGGCCAGGGGGACGTTAGGAGTGGACTGGGCTGGGCTGAAGGGTGCATGTGGAGCTGCAGAGCTTGGCTGGAGGTATCTGACCACATGGCTGTGTGTGCCCTGCTGTGTGGCCAGAGCCACTTTACAGTGTGCAGCCATGGCTGCACTGCCATGCGGCAGGAGTCGCTTTGCCATGTGCAGCTGGAAGTACCAGCCGCTCCACCAGACTGCACCAGCGGTAAGTCCTTAACTTACCTGGGGGAGAGGTGTGGGGAGCAGCAGGCTGTGGAGGTTTGGGGACCAGGGTGAGTGTGGGGAGTGGGACCAGATGGGCCAGAGGGTTGGGGAGAGCTGCAGGCCAGCGGGTATTGGAAGCAGGCCGGGCTGGGCCGGGCCAGGCCAAAGGTTGTGGGGGGAAGCTGCAGAGCATGGCTGGAGGTGCCCAAACACATGGCTGTGGACGCCTCCCCCCACCATGCGGTGGGAGCCACTTTGCTGTATGCAGACGTGGCTGCCCCACCACATGGCAGGAGCCACTTTGCCGTATGCAGCTGGAAGTAACTTACCTGGCGGGGGGGTGGGAGTAAAGGGACCAGGCTGAGTGGATGTTGGGAGTGGGGCAGGTCATAGGTGCATGGGGGGCTGCAGGCCAGGGGGTGGTGGGAGCAGGCCGAGCCAGGGAGTGCGGAGGCGGGGGGAGCTGTATGCAGTGGGGGTGTTAGGAGTGGGCCAGCCCGGGGCAGGCGGAGGGGGTCAGCGGCAGGTTAGCGAACAGTGGTGGGGCAGAGCAAACTGGCCCAATCCTCCCTGCCATTTGCCATGTGTTATTTCATCTTGCTTATATGGTCCTCCGCGAGCCCCGAGCAGGGGCAGCAGCAGCAGCACCAGCAGCCCACGGGTGCCAAAAGGGCAGAACATAGAGGGCAGCATGTGCTTCTTCTGGTAGTGCACATCCACACATTCATTGGTGCACATAACAAAATTTATTCTGTCCAAGGATGGAAAAAAAGAACATTGGATGAGGGTAGATGTAGTTATTGGATAGATTGGGTATGGTCAACGTAGTAGCTAAGGGCTGAGTTACAATGGAAGGACTGTAAGGGAGAAGTTTATCTTTCCTCTGTATTAACTAAACATCCTTTATGGCCTCCTCAGTTGCACTTAAGTCTTGAGATAGTAATGTAGCTAAATAGTTTTTCTCAGAAATCTGACATCATGCTATTACGGGTCCATCTCTGATGTCTCATATTCATGAAATCCTCTCCCATGTCCTGTATCTTCTTGCAGAATATTTTCAGCCTTTATGATCTTCACCTTTGCCACCTTTGGCTATATCTAGACTGCTAGGCTTCCATTCTCAGGAAAGTGGAAGCATTCTTTCAGGACATCGCTGTATACTGCGTGCCACAAAGCAAAAGGGATGTGTTGGCAGAGGGGCTCTTCCTAACATTTGTCCCTGTGTGCCTGGGTCAAATGTCAGGAAAGCCTCTCCAAACAGTTCCCTGCAGTTTAGATGCAGCCTCTGGTGGTAAAACTGGAACTCTGAAGGAAAAAAAATGTTGCTCCTTTTTTGATTATGAAACCACATGGGTTTCCTAGGTAGAAAAAAATAAACTTCTAGGCAGTGCCATGAATTATGAAAAGTTCAGATGCATGCATGCTTTAACATGATTAGTCCCCGAGAAATCGCCACAAACATATCTAAATTAAAAACGAAACAGTGAAATGTATTAGTTGAAAATATCAGTTGGACTCTTCAACTGGACTAAGAATTCTCAGCTACTATTCTCAAAGCAGATTACTAAATGTGATTATGTCTAAAGCCCCCTGGCATGAGCCAAGAAATGATGTAACAAACAAACAAAAAAAAAACAATCAAATACTTCCAAAATTACACAAAAGTCTGCCGTATTCTACTCTCAGGAGCAGTGTTCCCTGTAAGCTGCATTTGGGCCACTGCTCAGAAGAAATTCAGATGCTGCCCATCTGATTAGCACAGTGCCCACAGCTAGGTTTTGTGTGTTTATTAGTGGTGGAATTCGCACAGATCTCAGTGCAAATAAAAATTCATTCTACACCTGGATGGAACAAATACACCCAAGGATGGAGAAGATTAGAGGGAACAGTGCTCAGATGGGAATATTTAGAGACAAAAGTAGGAGGTTTCAAGGTATCCAGTTACAGTTCTTCCATTAATTTGGCATTTGACTTCAGGAAGATCATGATCTCTACCTCGGTGTATCTATTTGTAAAATGAGTAGGCACTCTAGAGAGCCACAGTTTTTGTATAACCATCTCTACATTACAGTCTTCAGTAGTTTTATTTTCAGTGATATCCTTCTGAGTTAGAGGGTCACACTAACAGGGAGACCCTGGCAATTATAGACCGATAAGTTTAACATCAGTACCAGGCAAATTTGTAGAAACACTAGTAAAGAATAAAATTGCAAGGCACGTAGAAGAGCACAAATTGTTGGGCAAAAGTCAGCATGGTTTCTGCAGAGGGAAGTCGTGTCTGTCTAATCTATTAGAATTCTTTGAAGGGGTTAATAAACATGCGGACAAGGGGCACCCAGTGGACATAATATACCTAGATTTCCAGAAAGCCTTTGACACGGTCCCACACCAAAGGCTTTTATGTAAATTAGGCGGTCATGGGATAGGAGGAAAGATCCTTTCATGGATTGGGAATTGGTTAAAAGACAGAAAACAAAGGGTTGGAATAAATGGTAAATTTTCACAATGGAGGAGGGTAACTAGTGGTGTTCCCCAGGGGTCAGTCCTGGGACCGATCCTGTTCAACTTGTTCATCAGTGATCTAGAAAATGAGGTAAGCAGTGAGGTGGCAAAGTTTGCAGATGACACCAAGTTGTTCAGGACAGTCAAAACCAAAAGGGATTGTGAAGAACTACAAAAAGATCTCAGCAAACTGAGTGATTGGGCAGCAAAATGGCAAATGAAATTTAATGTGGGTAAGTGTAAGGTAATGCATGTTGGAAAAAATAACCCAAATTACACGTACTACATGATGGGGTCAAATTTAGCTACGACAGATCAGGAAAGGGATCTTGGAGTTATAGTGGATAGTTCTCTGAAGACATCCACGCAGTGTGCAGCGGCAGTTAGTAAGGCAAATAGGATGTTAGGAATTATTAAAAAAGGGATCGATAATAGGACGAAAGATATCATACTTCCCCTATATAAAAGTATGGTACACCCACATCTTGAGTACTGCGTGCAGATGTGGTCTCCTCACCTCAAAAAAGATATATTGGCATTAGAAAAGGTTCAGAAAAGGGCGACTAAGATGATTAGGGGCTTGGAACGGGTCCCATATGGGGAGAGGCTAGAGAGACTGGGACTTTTCAGTTTGGAAAAGAGGCAATTGAGGGGCGATATGATAGAGGTATATAAAATCATGACTGGTGTGGAGAAAGTGAATATAGAAAAATTATTTACCTTTTCCCATAATACAAGAACTAGGGGACACCAAATGAAATTGATGGGTAGTAGGTTCAAAACTAATAAAAGGAAATTTTTCTTCACACAGCGCACAGTCAGCCTGTGGAACTCCTTGCCCGAGGAGGCTGTGAAGGCCAGGACTCTATTAGGGTTTAAAAAAGAGCTTGATAAATTTTTGTAGGTTAGGTCCATAAATGGGTATTAGCCAGGGATAAAGTATGGTGCCCTAGCCTTCAGTACAAGGGCAGGAGATGGATGGCAGGAGATAAATCACTTGATCATTGTCTTCTGTTCTCCTTCTCTGGGGCACCTGGCATTGTCCACCGTCGGCAGATGGGATGCTGGGCTGGATGGACCTTTGGTCTGACCCAGTATGGCCATTCTTATGTTCTTATGTTCATTCTCCTTGCTAGAGATCTGGCTTTCAGATTATACCTAGTCTATGTACTATTTAATGCGACTGGAAATTACAGAAACATGACACTAATTTCTGTACTGTGTATGTGTTCCTCAGGCTACTAGTTCTTCAGGGGAAGCCAATATTGATCTGTTGGAATCCAACTACTTATTAGGTGGAAACTTCCTCAGTAAAAGTAAAGGAAGCAATATATCTCCGAGTGAAATCTTTCAAAACATGAGAATACCACTTTCAGTTCAGATTTTCAGTTACCTAAGGCTTCACAATGAATAAGACTCAATGGCTTTCAGATTGTCCTGTCTCCGCATGAAATATTAGGTCAGGTGCTTCAAATACCATTTGTTGGTATACCTTTCTACTTTTTGGAAGTCAAGATCTTGTTGCTCAGATCAATAGCACTCTTTGGAAGAACAAGTGTAGTATGCATCTTGTGTATCCAAAGACCTGCTTTTTAATTTTCCCTGGAAAACTTGTTCTGTAACAGTTGTCAGATTTCTGCTTTTAAATCATTCAATTGGTTCGTTAAGATGCTTCTTCCTTTTAACTTACAAATGCATAGAAAGTCCATTTGTACTCAGTACATTGTGAAAATCATTGAATAATTCCACAGAATGACAACTTTCACAAATTATTTGTTTTATAATTTATGGGAGTGACAGGATAACGAATCACCATTTCCTCATTGGTTAAGCTAGAAATGGAAAGGCATATTTGAGACCCAACCTGCCAGCTCTTTAGTTAACGTAAGACAGAGCATATTAGGGAAAAGATACATGTCATAGTGCCAGAATTCTCTCTCCATTAAAAAAATGCCCTTTGAGGTGGCACTACAGCAAAATGCTGCCTTTTCTTATAAATGTTTCCAATCTCATTCCTCCTTCCTTTTCTGTTACTGCATCTGGCTCAGTCTTCCCAGTGCCTTCAGACTAGATGTGTGAGCAAGTGAGAGCAGGATCATTTTCTCCCTCTTGTCTGTTGGTTGGTTTTTGATTATCTATCAATCCATACTGGTCCTCTGTGCTTTGCTTACATCTCTGTTTATGGGTATGTACTTCTGTTTCCTCAGAGAACTGTAATTCTAGGATTATTCATCTCTGAAAGTTGTTCTCTGGAGGCTTGTGACACACTCCTGGCCATTTATAACCAGAGGATTTGGTGCCAAGTTAAGTTAGTAGGCATATGTTTGAGATTGGTGGGTGGATCTCATTAAAAAAGAAAACTTCTAGACTGGTGAACATCCATTTATGATGTGTAAGGTTAATTTAAAGGTAGGACAAAACTCTTCAATATTTTAATTCCTTTTAACTGGCAAAACCTAGAAATAGAGGGATTGTAATGGAAACATTTATTAATTCAATTACAATAAGAATGAAGAAGTTAAATTATTTTAGTCCAGTTAAAGTAAGGGTTTTCCCTTAAAAATCCTTCATAATAGCTTCTGAATGTAACATTAGCCAACTCTTTTTATAAAGAGAAAGAAAAGATGTTTGTTTATACAGGAACAGGTTGCTTCATAACATGTAATATCCTAATGTAAATGAATTCACTTCTGTATGTAACCGCTAGATGTCAGAAGTACTGCAGGAGCCTGAGAGGTGTCTAAGGGCCTGGTGGAAATTCAACAACGTATCACAGGACTTCACATATTTCACTGTTTCCACATGGTAGATGCCAGAAGAATCTGATACAGTGTGATATATAGAAGCAAGGTACAACTGGAATAATGAAATTTCAAAAATAAGCCCTTTTTAAAAGTTGGTTGTAACAGTCCTGTTGGGTATTGTAAATGCCTCAGGTGCACTTGATACTGCTGTTACGTTCCTGGCTTTTGGTTCTAATTTTTATGGAAAGATGGATTGAACTTCAATTTAAGAATATTCGGTAATCCCTCTCAGGACATACTGGAACAGCTGGTATTTTTGCGTTGTAGCAAATTGATTCCATACAGCAGTCAGCAATACTTATGGCTGGATTCTGACAAAAACTTTTAAAGCATTTTAAATAAATTCAGCCAAAGAAAATAACATCATCAATGCAAAAATGTAGCTTAATTTGCAAGTTTGGGGAAAGTAACACCATTCCACTCCAACACAATATTAAGCATTTTACTAGTAAGGATTTCATCAGGTCATTTATTTTTCATTTGTATATATAGCTTCTGGAGGGAATAAATTTTTGCCATATATACATTTCTTAAATTATAAGGCAGTTCAATTTTTTTGATATTGAACTTTTTACCATGAAATAAAGAAAATAACTAATGACATCCAAACTTTTTCTACAGAATGAGTGTAGATCAACATAATTTTCTAATTCACGTGAATTATTTTCTTGAGATAGCTTCAGTTTTAATTATTAATACTACAGTACATTTGTTGATGAAAATGCCTTTGAAATTTTTATTGCATTAATTTTTTACATACAAAATCTTTTAGTAGCACATAAATCAGAGGTATGTAATGATAATGATGTGAACTATTGCTACATTTTTAACATGTTTAATAAGCTCATGGAAACTGAAAATCTTACTCTCTATCAGATAGCTGACATTGTTCAGATAAGGATAGTCATATGCTGATTGGGGGATCATAACTCAGATTAGAACTCGCATCTTCTGTTATGAAACTTTTATGTGTAAAAAGTAAAAATTGAAGCTGTGTTTTTTTTCTTAATTTGTACATTGTGTCCTTGGCGTGGACGCCAGTATTTTTCTAAACTGAAGTTTGGCTTTACTTGCACATAGATGTTTTGTAACTCTTAACATCATATGGAAATCTTTGTCGGCCTAGAATACTAACCTTTCTCTTCTCTAGTTTAAAATTTTGCATTTATTATGGATTAGTGAAGTTGTTACTGTCTTGAAAATAATGGCTTTGTTAAATATTAGTACAGTATGTTTGGAAATTGATGCATTGTTTTCGAAAACTTTTCTTTCTTTCCTTCCAAAAACCCATTAAAATCTAATCTTCAATGTGCTGTCTAATTCAAGTAAAATGTAAAGTCTTTATTTTTTATATTCTGAAAAATCCATGGTATTTAACAAGAAGTGGATGCTTTTGCTAATGCAGTAAAGCTTGTCAGCCTTTACCATTTAAAACAAATTCTTAAGGGGAGGTAATTTTACTCTGTATGTGTAATTGAAAAAGAAGAATATCAGTTTAGTCTGAAAGTTAACATATAAAACTTCACTTTGGTGAACTTAAAATACTTTTAAAAGACTAATTTTAATAACAAGTTCAGTTTGGAGTATGTTGGCAACCCTGCCTAGTAACTAAAAATGGATTACAATTCACTAAACAAACAGTCCATGGTAAATAATAATTATAGAGGGTTTTTTCATTTGTGGAGGACAGAATATTAAACAGTTCACAAAGGTTATGGCGCTTGTGCTGTGACCTTTTATAAGACTGTATGTATACAGGTGTGTCCAAAATGTTCACTTTCAGGACCAGGGTGACTTCACAAGAGAGCCATTTTGATTAATAGTGTTGATGTTTTTAAAAAACAACAAAAACATTCCTGTATATACATGGTTTATGAAAAATTGGAATATATTTTATTTTCCAGAATCTAGAAAAAATATAATCTTGACTTTACATCTATCCAACACCACCTTTTTGTGCTCCACTATTCATTAAGACTATCAGTTTTAAATCTGGGCTTCTTTTTCGCTGACTTGTATTACAATGATATTTTAAGAAAGGCTTTTGTACTTAAATTTTTTGTGTAAATTACACCACTCTCAGTTTAAACCAGTGGTAAAGTTAAAGAAAAAAAATGAGCGTGACTTTCTGGCAATAAATACACAAGGTCAAATCCACTGTTTATATAAATAGTCAGAGTTTCATTGCAGTCAGTGCTGCTATGACCACTTATACCAGCTGAGGACCTGCCTCACAAAATATTATTTGTATATTCACTTGAGGTTTGGATCTGTGCTTGTCTAGGCAGTAAGCGCAAGTTATACAGATTCTAAATGAGCTGAAGAGACATGATAGAATTGGAAGTTAAGTGGAGGCCTTGTACAAATTAGTGTTAGAATAAACAGAGGTTGTTATGACAACCTAATCATAATCTGTGAGCAATTTAAAATATTTACTGTTTTGGAAAACTATCCCTTTTATTTCCAAAATAATTGACATTCTAGGGTTAAAATGTGTAATTTTAGTGAAGGAAATTAATGATTTTTACAGCAGCATGGGATTAAAGACTGAACTGAAGAAAACAAGCTTACTTTATCTTGGCAAAAGTTGCGAAGTCAATATAAAAACAATGTACTCTCTTGTTTTTAATTGAGAGTGTCAAATTAAATCAGAAGTTCATTTAGCAATAATAATTTCACTTGGTCAGTAGGAGACTATTTCAAACAGACTGCTAGCCACTCAGTAGGTCAAGTTTTAATTTTTGTTTGATGTGTTTAGGATGCAATGATTTGCAGTTTAACATGTTCTTTATTGTAAAATTATGTTTTTGTTCTTTCTAGGCGAATCTTGGAGATTGCAAAATTTTTGTAAAAAAACTTGGCTGCAGGCATCTAAACAGAAATTAACTGCTGCCTTCTGGCTGTGGAGCACTGTTCTAACGTTCGTGTGTGATAGTCTGCAAACTAAATCATGCCAGCTTTATCAGCTGGATCTGGAAGTGATACAGGTACGCAAGCTAAAAAGAACTATATGTTCTCCCTTGTCTTACTTGTGAAGTCTAAAATCTTTATCTGCAAAAAGATAATTAATTACTGCCTTCTAAGTGAACACACTTTTAAATTTAATCGCTTCTCTCTTTAATTAATGTAAATACACTGCACATCATAGTTAAAAAAATAAATACCTTCAAGCAGATCGTTTATTCCTCTGAGGAATTTCTTTTCAGCCACTGGTTCTTTTTTTTTCTTCCAAAGAATGAAATGGTTTAATATGGCCAAATGTGTGAAACAGTCTAGACTGTCCTCTGAGTTACAGATAAGTGTAGTTATTTCTGAACACAAACTATTTGTTTTTGATTCTTCTCTTAAAAAGTAGTTGTCAGTTTTTTCCCCACTCTCCCATCACACATAAAGGTTCAGTTTATATCACTGAGTATATGCAGTGGTGATGCAGTTATAAAAGCTTTTTCCCTATCATTACAAAGTTTTATCCTTTTTAGCAATGCTAAAGTATCTTAAATATAGACACATTAACTTTTAGGAAGGAAAAATCAAATGCCCAAATACAAAATAGGGAATAATTAGGTAAGCAGAAGTACTACAGCAAAGGATCTGGTGGGTTATAGTGGATCTCAGTTGGAGTCTGCTTCAACGGTGTGGTAGTGTGAAAAGCTGGGTGTTCTTCTGGGAGCCTTGTATGTAAAACCTGAACAGTAATTGTTTCACTCATAGCATTGATTAGGCCGAAGCTGGAGTGTGTCCAGTTTCGGGTGCCGCCCTTTATTAAAGATGTGAACAAACTGAAGAGTCTAGAAGAGAACAGGAGACAATTTCCTCTAAATCTTTCTTTGTGTTTATAAGGAAAGATGGCAAGAATTGGACATGCTTAGGGATGAGACGAGAGTACTGAGGGAGACATAAGTCTCTGAATATGCAAACGATAAATCTGAAGAGGATTGTGATCAAGTGTTCTTCATGTCCATCCAGAAAAGGATAAAAAGTAATGGGTTTTGTTAGCAGCAAGAGACGTTAGGTTAGTGATTTAAAAAACAAAAACAAAAAACAAAACTGGATTGATAGCAAAAAAAAAAATGTACACATAAATTTAAATTAAATGTTTCCCTCTTTCTTTCTTTTGGATTCTACTGCTTGCTGGATTTCCAGAATTTGTTTCCCTCTCTCTCCTGGTGTACCACATTCCATTAACATGACAGTTGAGGCCAGCTAGTGTGTCCACATTGATCTCCAGCTTTGAATTCTGGAGGGCTAGTTATACAATATTTTCGGGGTGATGGTGGTTTCTGTTGTGGTGCTTTCTTGCTCTGGTCCACCTGCTTTTGTTGACCTTTGAGCACCACTTAAGGCCATTTACTCAGATTTGACCAAATATTTTTCTAGTATTCCAAATATTTCAAATAGTGATCAGAGTTGGACAATGGAGTGATGGGTGACTTGGTGTCTGATATAAATGGTGTTGCTTACTTTATTACTTAAATGAAATAAATGTATCCAGAGATAGTGGAGAGAGGGACCTAATGAATCCATGAATAAATAAAATGGCTTGGAAAAAAGTGTGGAAAAAATCAATCCCTCAATATTAAAATTTGTGGCTTTTTCTAGAGAACACGTACTATTATTTTATTTAGGATACATTCAAAATACCATTTTATTATTAGGATTAATGGCAAAACTTAGTTGTCTCCACAAACCGAAGAAGTATATTAATGAGAATGATTAGAGACTTGGTGGGGTAATGTGCATGACTGGAATATTGGTATAGACGGGTATACAACTGGATTGAGGTTGAGAAGGAAATAGGAGACCGACATGTTAAGAGCCACAGGGTAAGGATAAAAGTGGTAAAGAAACAAAGGTGATGTCATGGCAGGAGTCTATTACAGACCACCTAAGCAAGAAGAAGAGCTGGCTGTGCTTGTTTTTTTGTTTTTTGTTTTGTATTAAAACAGCTAAAAATCATGCAAAGCACAGGCCTTGATGATGATGTGCGAATTCAGCTGCCCAGACCACTGCTTGGAAAATATCACAGCACACAGATTATTCAGTAAATTCTTGGAATATACAGGAGACATGTTTTAAAAAATTCAGTAGGTGGGGAGGGGGGAGTAGGGGGAGAGGCTCTTCTAGGTTTTATTTTGATAAATAGGGAGGAACGGACTGAAAATTTGAAAATGGAAGACAGCTTGGAAAAAGTGATCATAAAATTTATAAGAGTTCATAATTCTGTTGAATGATAGGAAGGAGAAAAACACAATGAAGACATTGGATGTCAATAAGGTAGACTTCAGCAAACTCAGGTCATTTGTAGGTAAGGTCCCTTGGGAAGTAAATCTAAGAGGGAAAATAACTGAAGAAAGTTGGCAGTTTTTCCAAGGGCACAAAGCAAACCATTCTCTAAGCAGGAAAGATCTTAATGTGGCAAGGGACCACCCTGGTTTAAGCAGGAGATCTTGAATGATCTTAAAATTGGGGGGAAAAAAGTCCTGTAAAAAGTGGCATCTAGGTCAAATAGTAAAGCACTAATATAAGCAAATAAAACAAGTAGATGGGGCAAAATAAGAAAATACAAAACACGATCAAACTAGATAGAGACATAACGGGTAACAAGAAATATTCTACAAATATATTAGAAGCAGGAGGAAGACCAAGGACAGGGTAGGCCCATAACTCAAAGAAGAGGGAGAAACAATAATAGAAAATGTGGAAATGGCAGAGGTGCTTATTGACTTATTTGTTTCAGTTTTAACCAAGGTTGGTGGCAATTGGATGCCTAATATAATGAATGCTAGTGAAAATGGTTCAGAAGCTAAATAGGGAAAAAACAATTTAAAAATTACTTAGGCTACGTCTACACTGGCACAAAACTTCGAAATGACCATGCTCAGAGGCATAAGAGGATTTCAAAGTTGGCAGGGTACTTTCAAAAAGGACCCCGTCTGAATGAGCTGGGCTGGAGCAAAATGTGGCAATTTTGAAGAGCTGTGGCCAGCAGCATAGTAATGAGGTGCTGAATATGCATTTCAGTGCCTCATTAGTAATTTTCAAAATGGCCACTTGCATGGTCATTTGCATGGCAATTTCGAAGTTTTTGGTGAGTGTAGACACAGCCTAAGACACATTAGATGTCTTCAAATCACCAGGGCTTGATGAAATGCAGCCTAGAATATTCAAGGAGCTGGCTGAGGAGATAATTAACAATTACAGATGAAAAGTCACAGAATATGGGAGAGACTTCAGAAGACTGCAAAAGGGCATATATTGTGCTCATCTGTTAAAAGGGAAAAAGGACAACACAGGGAATTACAAACCAGTCAGTTTAACTGCTGTACCTGGAAAAATAATAGAGCAAATAATTAAGGAGTCTGTTTGCAAACATCTGGAAGATCAGGTGACAAGTAACAGCATGGATTTGTAAAGAACAAATCATGTCAAACCAGCCTGATAGAGTACCTCTACCATTTCCCCCTCATCCACAAGGCTTGTTACCCTGTCAAAAAAGCTATCTAGATTTTGTAAGAAATTTGATCCTGTCTTACATGACCTTCTCATTAATAAACAATGAAAATACAACCTAGATGGATTTATTGGAAGGTGGGTGCATAACTGGTTGAATAACTGTTCCCAGACAATAGTTACCAATGATTCACAAGCATATTGGAAGGTCATAATGAGTGGAGTTCCATAGGGCTAATGCCTAGGGCCAGTTCTTTTGAATCTCTTCACCAATGGCATATATAGTGGCATAAAGAGTAGGTTTTTATAAAATTTGCAAGCTGGGAGGGGCTGAAAATATTTTGGATTTTCTCAAGTGATCTAGACAAACTGGAGAAATGATGAAGTAAACAAAATGAAATTCGGTAAGGACAGAGGCAAAGTACTTCCCTTAGGAAGGAACATTCAGTTGCATACTTACAAAATAGAAATGACTACCTGGGAAGGCATACAGGTTGAACCTCCACAAACCAGACTTCTCTGTTCTGTGGTCATATTTGTGACTCTCCTTCATCCCAGTGAGTCTCAAGATTGTCATAAACAAGGCAGTTGTCTGGGATAGGTCAGATTTGGTCCCAAACACCTAGAATATGTAGGGTGTACCAGCTGAAGTGTAGCAGCACTTTGGATACAGAGGGAGTGCGCAGCTCTTACAGTCAATGTTGTGAGCAGTCACTGCACACCTGGCTTCATGTGCCTTTGTTTTATGTGCAAGTCTTTAGCAATATTGGTAGAAAAAAATCTACATGAACAGAAATCTGTGAAATCTGGAAACCCTGTGTGTGGGCAAGGGTAAACAAAATGTTTCACAGGCCACACACAGAACCCTGATGGGCCACATATGGGCCGCAGGTTGCCTACCAATAGGTTAGAGGGTTGCAGGGCAGTGAAATCTTGCAACCTCTGGTCAGAGCTGCTGAAATCTGTGACTACAATTTTGTTTTACATAAAAAAATGGTAAACCCTGTATTCGCTGACACGAAGCTGCTAACTGTGCAGATGAATACTGCCAACGTTTTCAGGCATGAAAGTTGCACAGGGGGTGCACAGCAAATGTAATATGCTACATCATAGTTCAGGTTACAACATCACTTTCTTAAATTTCCAGTCTGAAAATTGGTGCTGGTTGAGACAAAACTTTAATTGGTTTCAGTGGGATCATGCTGTCATCCTTGTTTCTGGAATGATTGCTGCCCTCACTTGCCAGAAGCACTTACATGGTCTGTAGGCTTGCATTAATATGAGAGATGTAGGAAGCTAAGATATATCTGATAAGCAGTAATTATCAGCTTTAATCCTTACAAAAGAACCAATGTGTGATGATATAAAAATTGCATTTGGACTTTTACCTTATCAGTAATGTTTTCATTCTAATTAGTAAGTTCATACCACTCTGACCAAGTTTTCGAAACTTCTCTAAGAGAGTTAGTCCTTTTTAAAATGTCTGATATATATATTCATTCAGCAAAGTGTCATTACAGATGTATATAGTTTATATTTACCAATGATAAGTGTCTTAAAAATATTAAATTACTTGCACTCAAACTTAACTTTAACTTGTAACATTTGAAAATTGGATAAGTTTATACATTGCAATTCTCAAATCCCGTACTCTTTTGTCCAGAAGGACTACATATGTTGCCAGATGAGAGAGTACTGTGCTGGTCTTGGTGCTGTGGCTGGGGCCAATGCAGGAATGTTGCCTACCCCACGGCAGTGTGGCTCGGAGTGGAGCCCTCCTTCCCTGCCCCCCTAGAAGCATGGCAGGAGCAAGGCCAGGAGCTGGAGCTCTCCCTTGCCCCATGGCAGCCTGAGGGCTGGAGCTGGAGGTCTCCCCTTTCCTGTGGCAGTGTGGGGGCTGGAGACCACACCTCCCCTGCAGAAGCACAAGGGTGGGAGCCGGAGCCCCATGGCAGTTCTATGGCAGCCAGCGAGGATCAGGAGCCCCCTGCCTGCCCTGTGGGGCCAGGGAACAGAGCTGGAGTGCCCTGGCTGCCGTATGACAGCTGGGGCAGGAGCTGGAGCCTGTGGCAGCCCCAGCGAGCCTAGGCTGGGGACACAGTTCCAGAGGAGGGGGTTGGAGGCTGGGGCTGGAGTCTGTCCCAGGGGCAGAAGTCCTGGACCTCCCCTGATCTGGCAAATTTTCTTGTTTGGGACCTATCAGGTCTCAACTATGCTGGACAAGGGAGGTGCAATCTCTACTTAATCTTTTTTTTTTTGGGCAGGGGCGTGGGGAGGGGACAGCAAGGAAACATTATTTGTGCAGTAAGCTTTAATCAATAGCAGGGAGAGTTGTCTTTTGACCAAGAAACTTAATACATTGCTGTTTTTGTTAGAAAACTATAATCACATGAACAGTTTGACAGTTTCTGGTCTTGCTGGCTGTCCTTTGACTGGAGCAGACTATTGTACTGCAGTATAAAATGGAAGAGTGCCAAAATCTAGCTTAGCTGTAGAATATTGTGTACATCAGCTGTCAGAGGGAAGGTGTTCTGGCTTTTCAGCCCAACTTCTGGTCAAGGACTGGCTGTTTTACTAGTAGTCCTAATACTGTTTGTCTGAGTACTTATAGTTACTGAAAGCTTGCCATGCTAATTCCAGTTGCTCGACATAGAGCAGCTACAGATGTTCAAATATTCTTTCTCTCTTGTTAAAGAAAATCCATGTAAACAGAATTTAATGTACTCTATGGATTTCAGTGAAAGGAATATATGAATTGCTTGCCACTCATTCTAATCAGTGTTGTATTTTGCTTAAACATACCCTTGAGACATGGCATCTATTTTGAAAAGTAGGTATATTTTCCTGTTGATTTGAGTACATAGCTTTTGCTTGTGCTAAATGTTATGCTCGTTGAGACTTCTTTCCTTCAGTGTATTAAGTGATATTCACAGTAAATTTTGTTTGCCTGAACTACAACTTACATCAACATCTTCCTGATTGTTGCATGAAATCCTACTAATGATAGGGTCTTTTGATGCCCTGTGGAACAGAGGAAAAGTGAGATTCATGGTAATCAAATGAAGTTTTCCAGTAGTTTTGGGCTCAGCTCAGTAATAAATAGCTTTGATTCCTGTTGTTGGAAGACTTCATTCAATCTCTTAAAGGTAAATTTGTTTTTCCTTTTTTGTAACTATAATTGCCACATTAAGTATTCCACACCTATCCTCCCCAGTGCCAGGCCTTCCATTTACTATGGCAAATGCTGGGAATTTAGAGTTAGTGCATTGAACACGCTCAGTGAGTCTCTCTCCTGGATAGCCTAATGCTGTAGTGACTTGTTTTATTTTTTACTATATGCCAGATACATGTATCCACCTTCTTTGGTGTTGATGAGGACGCAAATATTTGGCAAATGACCCGCACAATAGATTTCTAAACAAGTTGCCATTTAGTTGAGAGTGTTCTGCATGCCACAATATGCAAACTTCCTTGGAAGGCTAAAGCCACAGGCTTTTTTTGAAAAGAGAAATGTGGAATCTGTGCATGGGTTCCTCCACTTTGTTAAAGCTCTCTATTTCACATTGTCAGTACTATCATTATTTTGTTGCTCTTGCAGCTTTACAGAGTTGAATGATGTAACAGGAGTATATTAAAGTTGTAGTGCAATTAGACTTCAGAATATGATGCTTGCTGATATTATGTGTAGCAACTGTTTTGATCTCCTTAGTTTATTTTAAAGGCACATTGGTGATCAGCTGAGTATAGGTAGAGGCACTTTTCCAGCCTTCTGTCCTCCACTGCATGAATGCAAACGGAAATCAACTGTTCAGCTTAACTCAGATGTCACCAGATGTCCTGATTTTATAGCAAAAGTCCTGATATTTAGGGCTTTTTCTCCTATATATGCCTATTGCCTCCCCCCTCACTGTTCTGAATTTTCACACTTTTTTTGTCTGGTTATTACCATACTGGGAATGTAATGTTAAATTTGAAATACGCATGTTTACAGAAATCCTAAAAACCAGGAACGGTTTGGAACAACTGCAAATCTTATAGGTCTTGTAACCCAATACTAAAACTAAAGGCTTTCATTTTATAAGAAGAAGAACTCAAAAAATGGCGCACTTAATTATCTGGAGAACTCCTTTTCAACATTTTCAGTTGTTTTAAGATAGGTTCTCACATTAATGTAATTCGAAGTAATGAAAGATAGCTACAAACTTTGTATTAAAACACATACACTCACTCACTCACTCACTGCATGTTGGTTTTTACTGTCCTGCGTAGGTTTAGTCTTCCCCCTTGAAATCATTTATGACAAAATTGCAATTCAGTATTCATCAAAAAAGCAAAATAAAGCTTAACTAATGTCAATGTTAACTTTGAAATATGAGCTTGCAAAATAGCACTCACAAGGATATCAAAATTTGACAGTTTATTAAAACTAAAAAAAAAACAATAGTTTGATGAATTTTTTCCAAATATGATGATTATGCTTGGATTCATGGACTGCCTTGGGATTGTGGACCATATTCAGTTCCTCTGAAAATGAGGCTGTTAGTGAATTTGCAGAAAACAAAATGTTCAGTTTAAAAATTATATTTACATGTAGGAATGAGTTAATCACTATCACCCTGATCTTGCACATATACTGAACATGATGTACTAGCAGTCCAACATATTTCAATGGGACTGGCCACAGAACATGAATTTAAATATATCTGCAAATTTTTGGACAATTGAGCCCTGAAAGATTAGTGTTCTTTATATGTATTACAGCAAGCACTTACTATATCCATTGTAACTCTTTTTTACTGCAGCTTGTCTACAAGCACTATTTTAAATTCCATCTTTACAGATACTGTGTTAGATAATGAATGTTAGTGACTTTGACTTCTGTGCAGTAGCAATGACATCAAGAGCATAAGCAACAAAAACACGAATTCTGTTGTTTCATTTTTGGTAACTAAAATATTGGCTGATCCTCCTACAGAACTACAAAATAATGCTTTAAATGTGAAAAAGTAAACCTGTTATAAATGGTAGCAAACAGTGTTGATTATTTTACCTTTGACAAAATGGAAAAATTTAAAGGTTGGTGTGTCCCAATTTACTAATATAATAAAATTTGATAGTGTTGTTCTGGGCTCAGATATATGTTCTTTAGTGTTTATTATGTCTTAGTTGCTATTGAAAGCTTGGATTTTAAGCCCAGCATTGTTGTATAGAATACTAATTCAGAAAATTAATTAACAAATGAAAGTAAATACTCATCTATTAGCGTCAACTTTATGAACTTTTTTTCTTGTACTACTCCTAACAATGTTAGCATTTTCTTGTAATATGTAAGAGTGATGGAACGCAGAGACCATATTTTTTTATCATTTAGCACTGGTTTATAGCTTCCACAGACTTGTCCTAATAATGAAGCTATGAAGGATATGACAAGAATGGTGATATTAAATTTCTCTAGACTAACCGTAAATTTTTCCATTCTGATGTCAAGAATCTTGAGCATCTGGAATCTGCAATATGAGTGGTTCACTATGGGAACACTTTCATCAATTACTTAGCCATTTATTCTCCTACTAGGAGCTAGTATTCTTCTCCAGAATATACTACTATATAGGAAACAATTTTGTAGAGTTGGAAGAGTTTTGTGTCCTTTTGCTTCTGATTTAAAAGCCTTCCATTATTTTGGGATTTAAATTGTATTAGATCTTCAGTTTAATTTGTATATAATTTGCTTTTTTAAATAATAAAACTTGGACAAAATTATATTAGGTTTGGGGGGTAAAAAACAGAAGATGTACAATAGACATGTACAAGTGATTCCATTAAGTATACAGAATTTTCTCTGATAGTTGTTTTAACCAAGGGCTATACCAGTGGTTCTCAAACAGGGGTATGTGTACCCTGATGGTATTCAGAGGTCTTTTGTGGGGTACATCATGTCATCTAGGTATTTGCTCAGTTTTACAAAAGGCTACATAGGAAGCATTAGTGAAGTCAATATGAGCTAAACTTTCACACAGTGACTTGTTTATGTTGCTCTCTGTACTATACACAAGTGTGTATGTATTTATATTCTGACTATTTTTAATTATATAATTACAAAAGCACCTTTTAGTAATAATATGCTATGACACTTCTGTGTTTTTATGTCTGATTTTGTAAGCAAGTAGTTTTTAAGAGAAGTGAGACTTGAGGGTACACAAGACAAATCAGACTCCTGGATTAATTACAGTAGTCTGGAAAGGTTGTGAAATACTGTACTACACTGAACTTTCCAATACAGTTGACACTTTTTTCACTGAAATGCTTTCTGTTGTCCTAGTTGACAACTGTGGTCTCTACTGCAGATGTTTACCTTTCTGTTACAATTAGTGCAAAGAATGCATGGATAGATCCCTTAAATGTGTGCCAGGTTGATTTAAATCACGTTTTTTGGTAATATAAAATTTATGCTGCCATAAGCAGAATTATTGTATGTGGTATGGTTGTAGCCTTGTTGCCCCCCAGTATATTAGAAAGAGAAGGGCGGATAAGGTAATAGCCTTTATTGGATCAATTTCTGTTGGCAAGAGACATAAGTTTTCATACTAATTCAGAGCTCTTGTTTGGATCATAAGTTGGCCCGGCAAATGATCTGTCACACACAATGTCTAACAGGGGAAATTATGAAATCTTTGGGTTTTATTCTCTTACATATTTTTTTTACCAGCAGAACTTAACTTCATGTCCCTGTCTCTGCAGAATCCAAAGTACTAATGTGATTCATCAATACCTTTTGAAGTCCTTAGTACTTGGATTAACAAAAGCCCAATTAAAATATACTGTAAATATTTTCACAAGAACTATACAAAACTTTTTGCAATTCTTTTTCTCCTCACTCAGTTCTTCCAGGATACAGATCATTATTCAGTTTATGAATACTATTCTGTAGTATTGTAAACAAGATATGACAAAAATCAGCAATGTGCACATTGGTATGTAGAATTAGGAGCCGATCATTATTGAAATTGACACCTTTTGTGGTTATTGGATTACCATTATTTCATTTAGTTAGTTGACTTTGAAGATAGCTCTTTCCTTCCCAGACTTTTGACAAGGGATTGGTGGGCTAAGGGCAGGATTGGGTGTCTTGTGATTTGAGATCGGGGCTAAATTAGTGTAGGAAGTCCTTTTCCTTTGCAGGTTTGCAAAACTGTCTCTTTTTTTTTTTTTCTCTGTGTGTATAAATTGGCTAGTATTTTTAAAATGTCAGTTACCTTCAGACTTTGGGGAGGCAGTTTTGTTGGTGGAAATTGGTATGAATACATGTGTTATATGTAATCTGTGGCTTTAAATGTGGAAGTATTTTGATTCCTGGACATTGCTCCAGGTATTTTTTTTCTGGTTCCAAAATAGAAGCTGGTTTATTCTAATTCCTGTTTATCGGCCTTCCTTTTCCTAGCTAGCTAAATTTTCTTTCATTTGATGGGCACCAGACAAGAACAGTTAAAGGGTAGAAAAAGAACAATCCTGTGTAATGCTTTTTACAGCATTACCAACCCAAACACTCAAAAATAATTAGTTAAGCACTCCAAAATCCTTTTTCTTAAAAGGGGTTTTTAATTTTTTTAACCGTCTATCTTCAGAACATTTAGAATATGCTCTGGTCACGTTTTAAAGTTTTCTTTACAATCATGAGGTTAGAAACTTATATTCAAAAACTAAGCTGAGATTCTAGAAGTTGGGCAAGCCCACTGATGGGGTGAGAGAAAGGGGCAACTCCCCTGGGACCCAGTGATTCAAAATGGCCTGGGCTTCTGGCCGCTGCCACTGTTAACTCCAGCAAGCATTGGTGGCTGGAGTCCTGGGACTTCTAAATTGATGCCGGAGCACCAAAGGCCTGGTGAAGGAGGCTAGCCCCAACCATGCGTCCTCTGCCCGAGGCCACACCCCTTCTAGGAGTGCAGAGACAGATCCCCCCCATCTTGCCCAGGCGCCCAACAATTCTGCATAGAGCATCTTCACCAGACACACTACAACTGCACAGAGTAGTACTTCTAGTGCAGATCTTCCCATAGATAAGGGCACTCTGGTCATTTACATCCATGAGGACAACTTTCTATAGCAAAGCAATTGCTTTTGGAGTCAACTCTCCACAGGTCACTTCCTGCATACAAGAGGAGGAACCATAACACATTAACTAAATTCCAAGCATTTTTATCCTAACTGTGGTGCTATCAAATCTCACAACCTCACAGGTATCAGAGAGGTAGCTATGTTCTTCTTGTTCTCGAAGATACAGACTGTCCTGTGGCACTTTAGAGACTAAGAGATATTCTGGAGTATAAGCTTTCCTGGGCAAAGACCCGCTTCATCAGATGTATGAGTCTGATGAAGCGGGTCTTTGCCCACGAAAGCTTATGCTCTGAAATATCTTAGTCCATAAGGTGCCACAGGACTTCTTGTTGTTCACAATCTCACAGGGTTAGTCTCAATAAATTGGACGTTCCTCTTAAAGCCCCAGCTCAGCAGTTCTTGGTACCTAGAATTGTGTGCTATGAGCCAGGGAGACAGAAGATGACACAGTAGACTGCAGCACTGCTTGGCCCTTCATGCTTCAGTGGCTCTGGCAGTGCCAAGGAAGTGACGGCAAGTTTTTCTTCGCTGCTTCTCTCTATGCATGACCACTAAAGATCTTTGGCTTGCATGGTACACTTGGTACCAGAGGGTCTGCTACCTTATGCAGTCAGTATCAATGTCATCTGAGGGTCAAGAACACTGGCAAGCTATGTAGCATTTAAAACTCAGGGACCCAGGCATGCCTCTTAGTAGGGCTTCTCCTACTGAGGGAAAGTTTCTGTGCTATACTAAAGGCTATGATAAAAATGATAATCTACAAAAAAGTATTTTTAAGAAAAAATAAATTGGGAAGATGAATGGTAGCTGAACTAGTAACCAGGTAAACGGAGTTCTAAAAGGTACACATCTAAACTAATTCTTAAGGTAAAAGGAGACTCGTGGTTACTGCTGGTTGCTCTTTCTCACATCAAGGGTGGCAGAGAAGGAACTGAGTAGTTGGTCACACAGCACTTTATTATTGACAGAGGTGGTGTGCAACAAGACAACACATATGTGACCCAACCAGGCACTGCTACTGAAACTTCTTCTCCAGTTACAAGCCTGGGGTACAGATTTATCTAAAATAGACCATCCACAAGAACAGTCCTTGAAGAAGAACTTGAGAGGCAGGTCTACATTTCCACTTAATTTAATCTAACTTACACTGCTGAGGGGTATGAAAAAGACAACCCTCTGGCTATGTAAGTGACAGTGACCTAAGTGCTGTGCACTCCAGCACTGTACTGGTGGGAAACACTTTCCTGCCAACATGACTGCTACCTGTCACAAAGGTGAAATAATAATGCCAATGGGAGAGTGCTCTTCTGGTTGCATAGAGCATCGTCACCGGACACACTACTACTGCACCAAAGTAGTACCTCTAGTGTAGACCTTCCCATAGATAAGGGCACTCTGGCCTAAGAGGTTTTTAACAGTTTTTTTTTCTTCCCTGAGGACAAAAAAGAGCAATTTAAAGCAGTCATCTTAGATGGTCACCTTCTAGCTCAAACAGCTTTAGAAGTCTCACTGGACACAGCCACAGTCTTTAGCATCATGGCCATAGCCGTGCACCAATCTTCCTTTCTTCAGCTTCCTGGGTTTCCCACAGAGGTACAAACCACCATTGAGGCTCTTCCGTTCAAGGGACCATAGTTGTTTTGAGCTAAGAACATGCCTGTGCTTACAGCGCTATGGTCACACAGCTGTACCAGTACAGGTGCACCTTCGAAGCTCATGTGCCGAAGATGCTATATGCCAACCCTCATAAGCTATGTCAGTGGGATGATCTCTACTGCTGACATAGCACTGCACACACTAATACTTATGTAAGTTAAAATTGTATTGTTCGGGTGGGTGGAATATTCGCACGCTTGAGGGATGTAAGTTTTATTGACACAGGTGGTAGTATATGCAAAGCTGCAAAGCTAACACGGTTGCCTCACACACCAAAAGACTCCAGTGTGACTCTTCAGTCCTTAGGCATCTACATGCCTATTCTAAGAAAGAAAGAGGAAATACCACTCAGCACAAAGAACAATATCTGTACCATACACATAACCACAGAGGCAATATAATCCTCAAAAATGTAGACAGAGACCACTACCATCTCAAATCATCAAGATTCCAACAACCACCCTTAGCAAAAATTTTGAGGGTTTGATCTGTGGCCCAAGATGCCTTACACATTCTCAATGGCTGGAACCATTCAAAACATCCATCCTTTTAGAGACCTTTTATCTCCGTCCCATACAGCATGGCAGATCATCATATCAGACAGATGGGTATTAAAAATTACCAAGATTGGCTATTCAGTCCAGTTTACTTCCCCACGCGCCACCTACTTTCCTTTGCCATCTCTTTTCAAGGTCTCTTCTCAAAAGCATGTAGTGTGACAGAAAGTAAATTATCTTGTGCACCTGGGCACTGTAGAGCCTATATAAATACAATACAAAAAGAAGGGCTTCTAATCCTACTCATACAAACCATGCACACAACTGGGAGTTAATCTTGGCCAGAAACTACATCATAATCTTACCTTACATATTCATAGCAACACCCCACCCCCAACCCTTAAATCTGACCTGAAAGGAAATTTTAAAAATATACTTATGCCCATTGTGCTGTTTTATCTTCTTGTGTGCCCTTTCCCTGTTTCCACTCTTCCCCATGTTATAGTTTCTGTCTGTCACACTGTCTGGAGTGGCTCTTGACTGAGTGCCAACCTCAGGGCAAACTGTCAAAAAGCAGGGCAGAGACCTCAAACTGGTTTTATGTTCTATAATTAGATCCTGCCAGTGCAATAACAAATATGAACTCCTAAAGCACAACAGTAGAACTCAGAGTAATGAACACTAGGATTATGGACTAGTGAATTACACTCCTCATTTGTGTACAGTACTTCTGTTTCCAATGAAGCAGCAGTAAAGACCAAAACCAAAATAAAACAAGAAAAAAATTACTTAAATATATACTGTAAGAAAGGGAAAATCATCATTTTTCTTTTTATAGTAAAGTTTCAGAGCTACTTAAATTCATATGCAGTTGTAAAGGTGTGAAAGAACAAACAAAACTTTTTGTTCAGAGTTATAAACAACCTCCATTCCCAAGGGGTTTGTAACTCTGAGGGTCTACTGTCTTAACAGTCTTAACATGGAGTCACAAATACTCCCCTTGGACATTCCAGTTTATCTTGCCATTCTGGTAAATTGGATTATGGGATTGTTGTTTGATATCAAAAATTACAATAATACTCAGGTTCTTCTTCAAGTGGTCCCTGTGTATGCTCCACATCTGGTGTCAGACTCACTCTAGTGCTGCAGTTCGGAGATTTTTACAGCCGTGGTTGGCTGGACTTTGCATGCGCAGCCAGCGTGAGGTTCCTTTCATGCTCTTTAGTCACGTGTGCGAGCTGGCTGAACCTAGTTGCTTCCAATCGCCCACAGCTGCAGTCGGAGTTCGTGTTCTCTTGTGTGACTCAGCATATTTTTACTTGAAGAGGGCTCAGAGTGAGTAAATTTTTAATTAAGCTACCTTTTTCTCCAAACTGTTGTTCAGTCACTGAAAATAAATGTGTAATACAGTCTAATAATTACTCTACCTTCTAGCCTCTTGGCTCCTGTGATATTATCAATTCACAAGTTCTTTAGCTGCTGTGTGATCTTCCAAGATAGCTGAGACCTGTATTTTTAATACAAAGTCCAGAGAGGAAACTCCTTTATAAAAACAACACCAAAAAATCTTCCATGATTTCCTTGTGTCATCATAACCTATGCTTTAGTGGGCTACAGCTGAGGATGACAAATTCAGGATAAACTGTTAGATGTAGGTGAGACTCACACCAAAGGAATGGTTGTTTTATTATTAAATACACAAATCAAGAACCAAAAGTAACCTTCTGTTTCACCACATTGCTTGTTAACAAGAAATCTAAACTGCAGTCTCCATAGGCATCCCAGCCCTTGTTTCACCACACAGACATTAAACATACTAATTAATTGTTATTTAAAACCAGTTTGTTTAGACAAAATGTTCTTCTGACCTCATATATTGGTCTGGTTATGCTGCTGATCTTTTAATTCAGATCTGACCCAATATCTAAAGGTTTATTCATGAGAGAGAAGAATAAGTTCAGAGTTAAAGTGGTTATGGAAATCAAATGTGTACATTCATTGCAAAGTTGTTGTACATTTGAGGTAGTGATGGAATAAACTGCTGGCTTGTAAAGTCTGTGGTAATCTTCAAATTGGAATGTCCTTGGTTCATTGATTGGAATGTTCCTTTTAGTGTAATCTGAGAGATCAGAGTGGGAAAACAACAAAATGGAGATGCCTTCAGTGTTCTTATACCTTCTCCAATGTGGCAGGGCTGCTTTCAGTCTTAGTTTGTAGAAAATTACAGGCACAAAATGGAGTCCAGGGTTACATGAGCAAGTCAGATGCCTTGTATGCTATAATAACTCCTAAGAGCATTGGCCCTTTTCTGGCTAAGGTATCCACATAAACGCTTAGAAGGCAGGTGTGGGCTTCTTCTGTGATCCACTGTGAGAGGTAAGTATTCTTTGATGGGCCATCAGTTTGAATAGTTCATTCACAATGTGCTGGCCAGACTGAATGTAAATTACTTATGGGTGTCACCACAGGAGCACAACACATAGGTAGGATGCCAGTATGTAGTCAGTATCTATAATTTGATATACAACCATGATACATGAATATAAGCAAGATAATCATACTTAGAAAATCATAACTTTTATATTGACATCTGATGTGATGAACTTTTTCAAGGTGACAAGTATCAGAAGGGTAGCCGGGTTAGTCTGTATCTTCAAAAACAACAAGAAGTCCTGTGGCACCTTATAGATTAACAGTTTTTTTTGGAGCATAAGCTTTCATGGAAGAAGTGGGTCAAAGAAGCGGGTCTTTGCCCATGAGAGCTTATGCTCCAAAATATCTTCTAGTCTATAAGGTGCTAAAGGACTTCTTGTTGTTTTTGTTCAAGGTATGTTGCAACTTTCTAATAGTGATAACACTAATGATATGAATGGTCATGTTTCAATCATACAACATCACAGCCATAAAGAATCTTAAGGCCATTTTTTTCCTCTTTCAAATAAAACACAATAGAGTGAGAATGACAGAATAGCACATTAGTGATATAGCACTACCTTTAAATTCCTTTTCTCTTTGTGGTGGGTCAGAGAAATTAATAGGTTACATCAAACTCAATTTACAGGGTAACACTGGTAATGTATTCCAAAGAAGGTATATGGTCCTTGCCATGTGAAATCTATATTGTTGTGTTACCACTTATGTATTTAAACCTCTGTATTTTTGAATATTTAATGTTGTTTTCTTTGAAGATTTATTGTCTGAGAGTTAAGGTCCAGTGACCTGATACAAGGACAAAATGAGTGAGTGTATTTTATAGCATGATTTACAGAAAAATAAGAACAGGTCTGTTAATCAAGAGAAAGTAATTATTTCAACCAGCACCTTTACTCAGAGGAAATGGCTCAGGTGTGTATTTTCTTTCCTCTGAATGGTAAACATGATGTTTTGAAATGGTGATTGTGCAACAGTAAAAGCAAAGTCTTCTATTTTCCACTCTTACTTTCAAATAAGTCTTAGGCTACGTCTACACTGTGCAGCTTGCAGCAGCACAGCCATGTCATGTAAGCCTTGCCAATATTTAAGGCATTCAATATAGTTGCTCTTTGTCATCAGAAATGAGTTCTCCTGATGACAAAATAAAACCATGCCCAAGAAAGGACGGTAGTTTTGTCAGTGGGACAGCATCTCCTGCCAACAAAGTCAGTCGACGCTGGCATTTTCATCATTAAAACTTTCGTTATTCAGTGGGATGTCTTTTCATACCCTTGAGCGATGGAAAGTGCTGATGAAAGTGATGAAAGTGCGGTGTACACATAACCTTAGTTTACTGTTAAGGATACATGCTACTCTAATAATTGGCTGGAGAATTAAGTATAGAAAAACAAAACTTAATCGTGTGTAGGAAATCTAAGTTTTCAATAAGAATTTGGTCAATGCCTAATTAAATGGCTATAGTTACACTGACTCAAAGTGCCAACAGCAGTATGCAAATAGGAGCCAGCAGAGGCTGCTGCACACAGAAAAAAGCACTGTAAATGTGGTTCTGTCAGAGAACTCCCGCCCTCCCTACCTATGTCGGCAGCCTCTTATGCCTGGAAAAAATCAAGTATAAGAGGCTGCAGAAAAAAACGTGTGTGTGTGTCGGGGGGGCGTAAGGGGTGTTTGTCACTTGCAGAACCGTATTTACACTATTTTTTTTTCTACTGGCTGCCAGAGAGTGATATGCAAATGAGTGTCCATTTGCATTTTCAAAACCTCCTATTTGCATACTCCTGCTGGCAGTTTGGGTCAGTGTAACCGTAACCATTGGTTTTACTTTTCCAATTTTATTTTTTTCTTTTATCAAGAACGTGTTTCTCCTATTAAAATGATGACTGTAACTGTGTGTTGCTGATAATCACAGTGACTCCACTTAAAATTTGTGTGAACATGCTTAAATAAGAGCCAAGTCTGTTTAAAACACACAGTACTGTGCATATCCATTTATATCAGGTGCCTAGCTTCTATTAATCCAGAGACTGAGAGCCAAGCATCCTATTTTGAATTTATAATCTTTGGGTGTGAGTACAACCACTGATACAAGGCTGTAGTTGGCTGAGGCTTTGTGTTTTTATATCAGTGCAAAATTGTAGTGCTTTGAATTATATCCTCTTTTTTTATAGTATTTCTGAAGCATAAACAGGAACAGATTTAAGTAAAAGCAAGATTTCAAGAGAAATGAATGTCAACCACCAAAAACATTTGGACCACAGAAAAGAATGTAACTGGAAGGAACATTTTTTCCAGAATACTGTACTTAAAGCCAACAAAAAGAGAGAAATGTTAAATAATCAGATCCCAGAGGTACTATATTTAATTTTCAAGGGACAAATGATGCCTTAAAAGGTAGTGAAACAATGCGTATTAATAATATATTCAAATCTTAGGTTTTTGGGAGATAATAGGCATAATAATGATAGGCAACCTATAATTTACCATAATGTGCTTTACTAGTTAATATCTTGTAAAGCTGTCCTTATGAGGAACAGCAGCACTTACTCAAACTAAAAATAATACCAGGATCATGTATAGTGTGTCCCAGGAGATTACTGGTGTTTTTGTAGACAGCAGACAGGAGAAAAAGGCATTTTGTCCTTTTTACCCCAAGCAGTCCCACTGGAAAATTAAACATGTGCTATGAATTGATATCAACTCATGCCAGGTTACCTCCCTAAAGAGCGCTGCTGTAAGCGCTGTTGCTACATTTCTTGGACAGCAGTTTGATGGTCTGTGTGCATGATGGATAGTTTATGCTGTATGCTACTGTGGAACACTGTGCTACTGTCTGCCCCCAGGAGACTGCTAGAGAGGTGTGCCCTGGGAGCAGCAGTTACTTGAACACTTCTAGAGAATCTTGGATAAATCTTGCATACTTAAAATGTAGGTGTTGTAAAAATCTGGCTACACCATAACTAACAATGCAGGTACTTTTGTCTCGCTGTAAATCTTTGCTGGAAGCAAGATAAAAATGCATTAAACATTATATTAGCAAGAAATATGTAGAGAAAACATGAGCCCTTTTTAATGGACCACCCTCTCCCATTTCTGTTCTTTTAAGGAAGTTTTTCCTATTCATGACTCATTTCACTCTTTGGCTAAGATCAAGGTAAATGGAATAACCATTAAGCACAGGAATGTATTTTTTTTCAGGTTTTGTCCTTCAAAATCTTTATGAATTTTCAGTATAGTCTTATGTAAATATATATGGATATAAAAACTTGACACTGTGACATGGTTTAAAAAATATACTGTTAATATCTGCTTAAAAATGTTCCCTTTGATTCTTTAAGCTTTAGGTTTTTCTGGATACACCAAACTCCCTATCCAGTTAAAATTACATGTTCCAGGCAGCCAATTACACAGAACTGTTAAGTGAAATTAATGAGATCACCCTTAGATTATACTTTGTGTTTTATTTTCATTTTATAGGTCTGTATGAGCTGCTGGCTGCATTGCCAGCCCAGCTGCAGCCACATGTGGACAGCCAGGAAGACCTGACCTTCCTTTGGGATATGTTTGGTGAAAAAAGCCTTCATTCACTGGTAAAGGTAAACCACATTTAAGTCAGATTCTTTGAGAAGAGCATATGGAAAAATGTTTTGAGTGCCATCTAGTAAACCAGTGATTGAACTGTTGCTCAGTGAAAACAAAACAGCCTTGTTTCAACTAACTCTGTTTCTGTCAGGGGTGGAAGTTGTTAAATAAGATTCTACCAAAAATACATAGATGATTTCATTTAATAGTGGTGTTCTGGGAGTATAGAATAATGCAACAAACATATGTTTGCCCTTGTTTAGAAAGAGGGAATACTAAATAGTAGCAGGAAATCTGAGATGTCTTTATGGTCAACATTCAAGACATGGAGTTTAGCTTAAGTAAATAAATGTTCATAGCAAAAATTAGAAGGAATATGTTTTCTGAGGTCAAGTATGGCAACAGTTCAGTAGCCACATTAATTTAAAATAATTTCCTTTAACAAAATCAACTGAAATTCTAGTAAGCTGTTTATTGGCTTGCCTCCACTGAAAATTGTGTTTTACATATAAATATATTGAACAAAAGTATGACTGTAAAATAAATTGGGAAGAATACTTCAGTAAAGGGTCCCATTATGAAAATGATCAACAACAAGAAATCAAAGCATGCCATGGGAGTATACAAAGCAATCTCAATAATAGTCAGACTACATAAATCAATCAAACCAGTCAGTTTCTTAGAAATGAACCATGCCAACAGTATGTTATGTCTTGAAACTCTAAGATAACTTAAATTGAAAGAAAATTCTGCAGTTTCAGCTGAATCAGAATGAAGTGGTGTATTCCAGGCCACAAGTGCTCATAATTCAGCAAAATTTGGAACAGTTGTCAATTTGTAGTACCAGTCAATGTATTGTGCCTCTAATAGTATGTTTAGAAATCTTAATGGATAGCATTGTTTTCAAATCCTTTATAGTACCTTAACAATATTAATAGTTATTTTGTAGCAGTTCCAAAAGTTGTGACTTAATATGTTCTATATTTGGCTTATTCACGTGGGAACAGTTACCACAGGCACAAATTTGCCTATCCTGGGTTCATGGAAGTGGTGCTGCTGTTAGTTTAGTTGTTATAACCTGAAGGAGAGGAGGGAGGTGATGAAATTTGATGAACATAGGATGGACTTGAACAGTAGTACAAGTTTGATTTGGGCAGCTAGGTACCGGGAAACATGGCTAGTGGTTAGTAATTGAAAATAAAACAGGAAGAATAATCTCTGTGATCCCATTATACAGGTAGTTCAAAAATCAGCTTTCAGAAATCATGAGCCAGGTCCCAACAACTGAGAGTTTGGATCAAAAATCATTATTGTGTTAAAAACCAATTTTAAGGGTTTTTTCCTTTTTTTTATGTTTTGTTTTTCTTCAGTCTATAAAATAGGCTTAAAGTCACATTTTCAAGCTTCTCTCTACAACCATGTGAACTGGAGCCATATGAACTGGATTTTTTTTTTTTTGTTTGGAAAGCCGAGATTCTTCCTCGAGTGTCCCCGTGGGTGCTCCACGATAGGTGTCGGGCTCGCCCCGGCGCCGCAGATCAGATCTTTCCAGCAGTTTCTGCCGGACCGCGCATGCGCCGGTGCGCACCGCTCCCCTGCGCGCTCCCGGCCACGTGTGCGATCCGGTCCCCGCCAGTTCCTTCTTAATCGCCATTGGCTGCAGACAGAATCTGCTCAGGCTGCGGCCAGAGTCAGCATATTTAGAGTTTTTTTTCCAGAGTTTTAGAGTTCTCTTTCAGAGTTCTTAGTTAAATTGTTTTTCTTTATTGCCAAAAAAAATATATGTGTGTGTGTGTGTGTGTGTGTGTGTGTATATATATAGATATAGATATAGATATACACACACAAGTAGAAAGTCTTAGAAACGAGAGGAGGAGCGGAGGCACCCCGGGGGCGTGAAGGCCAGTAGGCCTCCTGCTGCGGCAGGCTGGAGTCCGTGAGAGGGGAACAGGCACAGAGAAGGTGCTAAGTACCCTATTAACAGCTCAAAGACTCACTGCAATGTCCTCTTCAGGATTCAAGAAGTGAGAGTCCTGCCGCGAAGCTATGCCGGCCTCTGATGGGCACAGTCAATGTATCAGATGCCTGGGGGAATCACACGTCACCCAGAAATGCTCCTTCTGTGCAAAGCTTACGGCCAGAGCCAGAAAGGATAGAGAAATGCGGCTGAAAATGCTGCTGTTTGATAAGGCTCTCCAGCCAGACGTGCCGGAGAGGCCTCAACCGGAGGGACTCACAGGGCTCCATAAAAGGAAGGCGGTGTCCCTCACCCCCTCAGTGCAAAAACAGAGGAAGCTCTCTCCAGCCCGATCCCTGCCGGCGGTCACAGCGAGCGGGACTGACGTAGCTCATAGCCCCCAGCCGCAGTCACAAGCAAGCGGCAGTGCAGCAGCACACGTGGCAGAGGCTGAGCCTCCGATTACTAAACAGCCGGCCCGCGCATTCAGAGTGGCGGCCAGGCAAGATCCAGAACCAGTGGCACTGCCGCAAGCGGCACAGACCCCCGCGGCACCAACGGTGCAGGGCCAACAGGCACGTAGCCTGCAGGCACCGGAGGAGACCACCCGCGCAGCACCGCACATGAGCGTGCCGAGCGTGGCGCCGACAGTGGGGCCAAGATCCCCGGCACGGAGGGGGGCGGAGCCAGCCCCGCAGGGGAAGGGAAAGGCAGCAGCAAAAACCCGGCACCGCAGCCCTTCTCTGGACAGGGCTGCAGGGCTGCTCTCAACAAGTCCTCCCCTTATGCTGCGTACACCAACCAGGCGACATGGGTCTCCCCAAGCCTACCCAGAGCCTCCTTCCCCGTTCCTCCAACCAGCCTCACCATGGCTCGGGCCACCCTCGCCCTTTCTGGGATTTGACCCTCTGGAGTACTACCATAAACCAGTTTCACCATTGTCTCAATCGTCCAGATGATCTCGCTCCCCCAGACATCAGGAGTATACACCTCGAGAGTGGTCCAGGTCTCCATCCCAGGAACCGTGCCCATGCTGCCACGGTCGTCCTTATCACGCCGGGCATAGACACCACAGGCATACACCCAGGGGCAGGTCCCCCTCGACCGCCCAGTACCCCCGTGGGCACTCACAGACGGGGACGGAAACACAGCTGTCTCAAGGGGAGCTGATTCTGGAACCCCGAGATTTTCCCTCGCAAGCCTCTAGTGAGAGGGTGTACCACCGACAGCAGGACCCTGAGAGCTCAAGGGAGGTCTACCCTAGTGGTTCCTCCTTGTCCTCCCCCGACGAGGCTATGGTCCCCGGGGATGTTGCCCCCCGCCCCCAGACGACCTCAAACAGTTTCAGGAGCTGTTTAAAAGGGTGGCTTTCACGCAAGGCATCCAAACAGCAGAGGTGCAGGAGAAGCACCACAAGCTCCTCAAAAACCTGAGGCCTCCGGCCTCGTCCAAAATCGCTATCCCGCTCGACGAAGCAATCATGGAGTCTGCTACCACCATATGGCAGACCCCAGCTTCCGCTCCACCTATAAACAAGAGGGCGGATAAGAAATACTTCATCCTGGAGAAGGGCATGGAGTTCCTGTTTAGTCACCCACAACCAAATTCTCTGGTGGTAGAATCGTCTCAACAGAGATCTAAGACTTCCCAGTACAACGCGGGGGGAACGGACAGAGATGCCAAGAAGCTAGAGCTATTTGGCAGAAAGGTATTCTCCTCCTCCACCCTGCTGCTGAGAATGGCTAATTATGCAGCACATCTAGCGAACCACAATTTCGACAATTACTCCAGGCTTACTTCTCTCATGGATTCACTTCCAGAAGATAAGAAGCCGGTGCTGAAGGCCATCGTGCAAGAGGGCTATGCAGCCTCAAGGACGGGAGTCCAGATTACCCTGGACGTAGTGGACACGGCGGCACGCTCAACGGCTACGGCAGTGGTCATGCGCAGGGAATCCTGGCTCCAGACATTGGGTATCCCGAGGGATCTGCAGGCAAAAATTGTCGATCTCCCTTTCGACACGCAGAAGTTGTTTGCAGAGTCAACTGATTCGGTCCTTCATTCCAGTAAAGACTCAAGAGCTACACTTAGAACCCTGGGTATTTATACCCCTCCATACAGAAAGAAAAAGTATTACCCTCAACAACGGCGATACCCGTACCAGCCTCAGCGTGCTCAGTACCAACGGGGCTACGACCAAGGGTGGCATCAACAGCAACGACAGTATAGAACTCCCAGGTGACGTTCCCAACAAGGCCGTGCATCCTCGGGGCAGGCCCAAAGGCAACAAGTTTGACGGACAGATCGAGGGCTGCACTATTACTACCATCGCGCAATGTCATCCACAATTAATGTTCCATCATCGCCTCTGACCGTTCCACTCACAATGGCAAAAGATCACCACAGACAAGTGGGTACTAGAGATCGTAGCCACGGGTTACGTGATCCCCTTTCAGTCGCTCCCACCGCCAAGACCTCCACCCAGGCCTCATCTCAGGGATGCCTCCCACGAGGCGAAACTCAAGCACAAGGTAGACCACCTGATGCTTATAAGGGCAGTCGAAAGAGTGCCGGAGTGACTTCAAGGGAAAGGGTTTTAGTCACGATACTTCCTCACAGAGAAGAAAACAGGAGGCTGGAGGCCCATCTTAGATCTTCGAGGCCTCGACTGGTACTTGCGCAAACAACGCTTTCGGATGATCACAGTCGCCTCTATACTCACGGCACTGGACGAGGGAGATTGGTTTGCAGCCCTCGACTTACAAGATGCGTATTTTCATATAATAATCCACCCGGCTCACAGACATTTTCTCCGGTTTATGGTCGGCAAAGAACATTTCCAATACAAAGTTCTGCCATTCGGCCTCTCCTCGGCCCCCAGAGTCTTTACCAAGACCCTGGCAGTGGTGTCAGCCTACCTGCACAGACAGGGTGTATTTATATTCCCATATCTGGACGACTGCCTACTGAAAGGGGCCTCGAAAGAGGAGGTACTACGCATGATACACGTAACAGCAAACACGTTTTCTTCGCTGGGCCTGGTCATCAACCTTGCAAAATCAAAGATCGACCCCACACAGGACATAGAGTTCATAGGGGCACGCATAAATTCTATTACAGCAAGGGTTTATCTCCCCGACGCTCGCTTTCGCGCCATCGGTTCCCTAGTACAAGTCATTACATACAGCCCCACGGTGCCGGTTTTAATGTGCTTGCAGCTGCTCGGCCACATGGCAGCGGCAACGTTTGTGGTACAGAACGCTAGATTGCATATGCGCAACCTACAACATTGGTTGGTGAGTGTTTACAAGCCGGCATCCCATACCGTCCGCAGGGCGGTGTCGCCCACGACAGAGGTGCGCAATTCCCTGCAATGGTGGGTAAACCCCAAGAACATGCTAACAGGGGTACCCTTTCACCAACCACAAATCTCTATTTTTCTCACCACCGACGCCTCCCGCATAGGGTGGGGAGCACATATTGGCGAAAAGGTGACTCAAGGACTGTGGTCCCCTACGGAACAGTCACTGCATATAAATATTCTGGAGCTCAGAGCGGTGTTCAACGCCTGCAAACACTTTCAAGACCACATACAAGGCAAGGTAGTCGGGATCAATACAGACAATATCTCCACCATGTTTTGTATAAAGCGACAAGGCGGAGCTCGATCCCGTGCCTTATGTGCAGAAGCAGTCCGGCTGTGGAACTGGTGCATCGCCAACAATATAACGTTGAAAGCCTTGTACTTACCAGGCGCTCACAACGTGAAGGCAAACCAGCTGAGCAGGCACTTCGCACTCACACACGAGTGGCAGATCCGCTCCGATCTTCTACGACCGATTTTTCAGGCATGGGGGTTTCCCCAGATAGACCTGTTTGCCACTCAGCACAACAAGAAGTGCCCCCAATACTGCTCAAGGGCAGGACTGGGACGGGGGTCCCTGGGGGACGCGTTCGCGATATCGTGGAAGGGCCCACTGCTTTACGCATTCCCCCCCACGGTGCTCATCCTCAAGGTCCTGCAGAAAGCCAGGAGGGAGAGAGCCCGCATGATCCTAGTGGTCCCCACATGGGATCGACAGCAATGGTTCCCCTTGCTTCTCCGCATGTCGGATCGTCCACCGCTTCCCCTTCCGGTAGCGCCAGACCTGCTCATGCAGGCCCAGGGGTCCATAGTGCATCCTCACCCCCGAGGCCTGTGCCTACAAGCATGGTTAATCCATGGCTCAGCTCCCTAGAAAGTACATGTACGGAGGGAGTGCAACAAGTCCTAGAAAGTAGCCGAAGGATCTCCACCAGGAAGACCTACAAACAGAAGTGGACTCGATTCACTGCATGGTGTTCCACCAAGCAGTTAGATCCCCTTGAAGTGCCTATACCTGTCATACTAGAATACTTACTGGACCTCAAGAGAGGCGGGCTCTCCCTCTCCTCGTTGAAGGTCCATCTCGCTGGTATATTGGCTTTTCGGCATGAAGACGAAGGGCCCACAGTGTTTGCTCATCCTATTGTTACCAGGTTCCTGAAGGGGCTGGTAAACCTGTACCCCCCCTCGGAAACCGCTTCCACCATCGTGGAGCTTGGACCTGGTGCTCAGCGCGCTAACGGGACCACCCTTTGAACCCTTAGCCACGGTTTCCCTCTGTCTCCTTACGATAAAGACAACCTTCCTTCTTGCAATCACGTCAGCTCGCAGGGTCAGTGAGCTCGCAACAGTTATGGCAACGCTGCCCTGCATGGTATTCTCGAAGGAGGCGGTAACCTTACGGCTGCACCCAGCCTTTGTTCCGAAAGTTTCTTCAGAGTTCCATCTTAACGAACCTATAGTTTTACCCTCGTTTTACCCAAAGCCTCATAGCTCCAACAAGGAGGCATGCCTGCACCTCCTGGACATGAGGAGGGTGTTGGCCTTCTACATAGACAGAACTAAGTCCTTCCGGGAAACGGACAGACTCTTAGTCTCTCTCGCTCCCAGGTCAAAAGGAGAGGGTTTCTCTTCACAGAGAATCTCGAAGCACATTGTGTCCTGCATAAAGATGTGCTACGAACTTCGAAAGACTCCTTTACTGGCCCCGCCTAGGGCTCATTCCACCCGGGCGGTGGCGGCAGCAACAGCCTTTTTCAAGGGCATCGCACTAAAAGACATTTGCAGAGCGGCGACCTGGTCATCCTATGACACCTTCACCAAGCATTATGCCCTACACCAGGTATTCCAAGAGGATACCCACTTCTCGACAGCGGTCCTTTCGGGGGCAAGCTGCACATAACCCGATTACCCACCTCCTTTCTTGGGTTACTGCTGGGTAGTCACCTATCGTGGAGCACCCACGGGGACACTCGAGGAGGAAAGAGAAGTTACTCACCGTAGTAACGATGGTTCTTCGAGATGTGTCCCTGTGGGTGCTCCACCACCCGCCCATCCTCCCCACTTCGGATCTCTGTTTGGTGTTTTTCAGGAGCATCCAAGGCGGTTGGTCAAGGAACTGGCAGGGACCAGATTGCGCACGTGGCCGGGAGTGCGCAGGGGAGTGGCGCGCGCCGGCGCATATGCGGTCCGGCAGAAACTGCTGGAAAGATCCGATCTGCGGCGCCGGGGCGAGCCCAACACCTATCGTGGAGCACCCAAGGGGACACATCTCGAAGAACCATCATTACTACGGTGAGTAACTTCTCTTTCCTTCATAATCTCAGGTCACTGGGTACTAGGATTTTTGGGGAAAAAATCAAATGTAACAGTTGGTAACGCTAGATATGAAAAGGAGATTGCAGTGTTTTCAGATTAATTTGTTGATCTAAATGTAATTTCTGAGTGTTTATAGTATAAGCCAATGGAAAAGGGATCTTTATTGCATTGGTGTTATAGGGGAAAAGATTCTTTTCAAGATGCAGTTTTGTAAGTGCTGAAGATAACTTGTTCTGTGGAGACAGGTAAATGCTATGTAGTGATAGTAGTAATCAGAAATCAGGCCTTTAAAATAATTACTTTTTACTCAGAAATTGACAGAACTTTTTGCCAATATTTGATCAAAATAATTTTGAGATCAGCAAGCGACTCTTTTTTACATATGTTAGACTTCTCTGGTAAGAAATAAATAACAGCAACAAACTAGAAGGATCAGTAATCCGGTATTCTCATTGTCCTGTGGGCTGCATTGCAGGTGCCCTCACTTTCTGGGCACTGTGGATTTCAGTTCACTCGAAGCATCTTAGTGGCTGACTTTAATTGGTCATGCTGCCAATAGGATAACTAAAAAGAGACGAGTTGTACAGTAGTGGTTATTTCCAGTCTGGTTCTGCAGTAATGTGTTAATAACTAAACTAATCCAGGTAGGAAATTGGGTATTGAGTTCTCTCTTTGGGTATGCCTGTGTAGCAATTAAAGATACAAAGCTGTCTTGGGACAACTGAGTTGGGCTCATGAGTTGTGGCCTATGGGGCTATAAAATTGCTGTGTAATAAACAGTCATATTGGGGTTGGAGCTCTGGGACCCTGGGAGGCGAGCAAGTTCCAGAGTCTGGCCTCCTAGCCAAAACCCAATTGTCTACTCAGCAATTTTTAGCCCTCTAAACCTGAGTCTGCTGGTAAGGACCAGCTGTGGCTATGCTACAAGTGTTTAATTCCAGTTTAGGTGTACCCTTAGACTCTGATCCTTCCGAAAATTAGGAGTATGTGTAATTTCATACATGTGAATAGTCACACTGAATTATGGTGGTGCTATTGTATGCTTAGCCTTTCCAAGATAGATGCAAGATAGATTTCATTCCTGACTCCTTTAGCTCAAAACATCCTTTTATATATTAAGTCTATCTATTCATAAGGTTGTGTTTCATATATATTTTTAAGATGAAAGGACCATTGTGATTATCTTCTAGCCTGACCCCATGTAATAACAAGAGCCACAGAGGCTCATTCATTAATTTTTGCATCAAACCATAACTTCTCTTTGAGCTGTAAAATATCATTTCAGAAGATACCCATTCTTACATTCAATTTCAAGATTTGAAAGAGGAGAACAGGTTAGATTTTATAGACAAAAGCAGTTAATATAGTTCAGCTACGTCTACTCTAGAGAGTTGTGTAGACAAAATTCGTGAAGCATCTACACACAGAATAGCTGTGTCTACACTACAGAGCTGTGTTGACAGAAGAGGCCTTCGGTTAACAGTACTAAGGAGTGTCCACACTACCAATGAATTCTGTCAAGAATCTGTCAGCAGAATACAGCTGTTTTCCACATGGAGTTATGTCTTGACCGTACGAGGTGTAGTGCCCCTTTGGACAGATTCTGTCAACAAAAAAAAAAGAAAATCGTGTAGACACTCCTGGGGGAGCATTCTGTTGACCGAAGTTCACCAGGCTTCCCTGTTCACAGAGCTTCTGGTTGGCTGTTCCGTCGACAGAGAGCATTGTCAGGGGAGCCTCTGTTAGCTGTGGGTGTGTTCTGTAGACAGAGGTGCTGTCGGGAAGTGTCTATCTACAGTGACTTTGGTGGACAGAACTGTTCAGTGTAGACACAGCTAATCTGTTTTGTCAGCAGAAACCATTGACAAAAAGCTGTGTAAATGCTCCTGGGACCCTTTTGTCTGCTTTTATGTATAGATGCGATCCAACTACAGAAGTTTTGTCGAAACATCTTTTCCGACAGTAACTTCTTTAGACAGATGCCTCTAGTGTAGACGTAGCCTTAGACATAGAAGTTAGCATCCTATCTAACCCTACCATTTCTTCTGTTTCAGAGTTTCAGAATCATGTAGTGCTTTTTTTGAGAATCTGGAATGCAATTTGAAAAGCTAATTTTTACAGCAATAGTCTTCGATGTGTACTGTACTTTTTGAGTACAAAAGTATGAAATCAGGGTAGGCAGTGGGAGAAGTCTGGTATTTTTAAACAGAGGGAGGAACTGAAGCTTACAGCCAAATGGTATCTCAGTGCTGATGTTACTTTTATCTTTTAAAGGTACCCAAAGTGAATGAAGTTGGAGGGGAAAAAGTATCCTGAATTAGTAGTAATCAGATCCTAATAATTCTTTATATGAGGGGGGGGGAAAGCTCATTTTTAAGGGAAAAGCTGGTCTTGCTAGTATTGGTTACTAGTGGTAAACATACAAGCATCAGTTTGTGAAAGCTATTCTATTCTTCATGATTGCAAACTGGTTAAAAGGTTTATTTTCTGGTTTGAAAAAGCTGCAATAAATAATGCATTTTTAATTTTAAAAATTGTTACTTTGTTTACAGGTGTTTTATATGAACATCTATAATTACAGCATTTTCTGTAAGAAAGGATTCTGATGTGTATGATTTGCTACTTTGGCTTTCTTTTAAATACCACTCTCTTGGATCTCCTTTCAGTCAGTACTATTGGGTAGAAATATCCTTTCTGTGAACTTGGACCAGTATGTGCAGCTTTAAAAAGTTAGAGATGGAAAAGTTGTATTAGATCATCTAGTCTATCCCCTGCAAATTCTGGACTGTTCTCTACAGTACATTCCTGTTGTAGTAAGTAAAACCAGCAAAAACTGATGCAATCATTCATTCCTTCCTGTTTCTCTCAGCCCAGGAATCAGTCAATTTGATTTTAGATTGCAAAGTATAGAGCAGAGAAAGCCCATGACTATACTTGATAGTTTTGGAAGATATAAAAAATTATCTGAAAAGTGAATTTTGAAGTGTCTGCTTCACTCAGCTGATTCCTTTCTCTTTTTATTATGACTCTCTTAAGATGAAGGCCTCTGGTAGAATCTAGGATTTCTGCAGGGTGAAGGAAGTGTAAGTCCCAGCATTTGTGTATAGACTTGTAGCAAGGCTTAGCAAAGAGATGACCTACAGTATTATTAAAGTAGTTGGATGATAACAACCCAAAACAGTGCATTCAGGCTCACAGGCTGGTTAGAGAATTCTTTTTTTCCCTTTGGGTGGGGTACGAGGGAAAAGGAAAAGGATGAGAATGGTGTGGGTTATTAAGGGAATTGTCACTGTGGGATTTCTGTCTATTTTCAACCTGTGTATTTGCACGTGCCATGGGATAGAAAATGAGATAGTTCAAGGCTGCTGTTATTGTTTTGTTTTTGCAGAGAGAAATAAAGGAAATATTTTGAGGAAGAAAAGCTTAGAACAGAAGCTTTCAATGTCTGTTGTATCAAGGCTGTTAATATAAAATAATAAGTAAACCCTCAGATCATGGTATGCCTTTCTGTAGTAATAATGGCAGTGTGCAGCAGCATCAAGTCATTTTAACTGGTCACGGCACTATACTGTTCACTACTGAATATGCTGAAATTGCAGTTTAATTTATCTCTAATTGCTGGATCCCACACTAAATCTATGATCTGGACTGGCATGAGTCAGGCTTATGGGAAGAGAGCTTTTAACTTTAGTTTTATGATATATAAGCGCAATCATAAAGTGTAAGAAACAAACAGTGGTCTTTAGAATAAATGTGCCTGAGATTGGTGCACAAGCTACAATGGAAACCATAGTTACAGGTTTAATGCATGTATTAGAGGGTGAGGTTTTTTAGCCAGTGTTATGCTGGATCATAGTGGTACCTTCTGCCCTTAAAATCTATTAATGATTTATATTAGAAAGCCATATCGATACAATTAAATTTATATTTTACTTATGTGTAAAGTGATTTTCATTGTACTGATGCATCATGTTAGCATTACAAAAATAGTATAGAGACTAGCACAGCTCTCTCTCTGTTACTATTCATCATTTTAGCAGTAAGCCTTGTAAGCCGTTTTCCTACAAATTTGCCATTTGCTGAAATGTAGAGCCCTTTAAAAATAAAAGGAAATGGAGGGCATAGTGAAGAAATAAGGTGAATTTTTTCATGTGAGTTATAGTCAGCTTCTTGAGATGCCAATTGGCTTTAAAAAATCTTAGCAAATTATGCCTGCCATGTGAGGGAACTCGGCTTTGTTTCTATACCTTCATGGCAAATCCTTTGGGGAAGATTGTTAATTGTCTGAAATACTGTTTGCTTTGGCATGGTATGAGAAGGGGAGGGAAGAAAGCCAGACCATGTGAGTATAAGCATCCACCACCTGGCCATATGTAGAAGGAGGTGTGAATGAAGTAGATGGAAGCAGCTGGTAACAATCTATGGGCTCTGAAAGGTAATTGCTCAGCATGCTCTGTAGGGGAAGCAGGCAGACTTGCTCCTTATGTTATAGTTTACATTTTTCAAGCACAGAAAGCATGCAAAACTTTTTTTAAAACATAAATTCTGAAGTTCCAGGAAAAGCTGTTACTTCTGTAATGCAGACTATCCAAACAATGTGCATATGTGATCAGCTTTACAGAAGTTAAACTTCTTAATATTCATATATGGAAGATCATAGACAAATATTACATGGATAATTGAAGTGTATTCTTTAAATCAAAAACTCTGAATTTAGGAAATGTTTACCTTTGCCAAAGTGACTTTTTTTCCTTATTGTTCAGTGAATTAATTGGGTGAGTCAGTGTTGTCTAAAGAGGTGCCACACATCCTGGTCCATGAATCCCACTGGTGTTTTCAGCTCTTCAGAGAACTGAAATTCTATAGAGCAATGTAAGCTTGGTAGTACTCTAACCTACACCATGTAGAATAGTGACAGAGAACTAGCCACATTAGGCTGTATTCTATCAAACAAAAAAGCAGTCAAATTGCACTTTAAAGACTAACAAAATAATTTATTAGGTGACGGGCTTTCGTGGGACAGACCCACTTCTTCAGGTCTGTCCCACGAAAGCTCATCACCTAATAAATTATTTTGTTAGTCTTTAAAGTGCAACTAGAACATGTCAGGGAATATTAAAATGTGTTTTATTTGATCAGGACAGTTATTTTACCAGTGGAGGAAATTGAGACTTCTGTCATTTCTTGGTATAATTCCTGATTTCTTTTGGCTTCTGGGCACCATCTTTTCTTTTGGATAGTGGAAATTAGGTTAATTCCATAACTTCTCCTTTTACTTAGTTTTTAGAAACATAGATGCAGTGGAATTTGACTTTTCCTCAAGTAAAATATTGATAAGAAGTAGTCTGACTCCAACATCTAAATGCAAAATTAATTTTTAGAACATGCTTTATGCTTACATTAAAACAACTACTTTATTAAATGGATATCTAGGAAGGAGGACTCTTACTGGATCACCAACAGGCAGACTGTATGGAGTATCAGGAATAAACTTTCAGATCAAAACTTCATTAGTTAATTTTGCGTTCCTCAGAAGTATTACACCCAATGGTGTTGGTATGCAAAATATTTGTTTTCTGTATTTTTTGCGTTCAGTTTCTTCAAATTTGACACATTGGAAACTTGTGTAAGAAGTGTAAGTGATTTTTGAGGAGTAGCACAACTCTCCTGAAGATTTTGTATGGTCACTGAAAGTTGAGGAGGACCTGGATACAGTTGGCTGCATTATGCTTACGTTTCCATGGAAACAATAGTCAGTCAAAGTAAAGGCAACAAGTGTGAACTTTGTATGCCCTTTAGTCAACAAAATACTTTGATCCCTAGTGAGGGGGTTTTGCTTTGTCGGTAGCAGAGCTCTCCTGGTAGAATAGCAACATACACATTTTCGCTTGTCATGGCAGAACTTTGTTCTGGGGGAGGAGGGATGGGTGAGAGTGTTTAAGCACCTGTGAATGACAAAAGTTCTATTGATCAAATGTATGCGTAGGCATTGCCTGAGCCCCAGTTGGGTGAATGCTAAATGCTCACCAACATAATGGGGTTCACAATCTAGACTTTTGTGAGTGTGTGTTTTTCTAATGTTCCCTTTTCCTGACTATCTTTTCTCCAGTCTTCTCTCCCTTCTGTGATTCTTCGTGCACATATTAACCTTTTGTACTCATCTGCCTTTCCCCTTTTCAGAACAAGGAGTGAAAAGTGTATGGTATGCTGTATGGTATGCACTAAACTCTTTAAATGTATAGTTAATACTACTAATAACAACACAGTTTCTTTTCTCTAAGTTTATTTTTAAAGTAATCATCTCTACACGTCTTTGTAGAAAACATCTGTTCTCTTTGCAGGTGTGGTGATTATCAATGGATGTTCACGTTAGACACAAGTCTCATTCAGTCACAAACTGTGGTATGTGAGCACATAGCATATTTATACAACACATACGGTGCCCCATTCACTGTTGAACATCTAACAAGTTTCTGGAGACATGAGATTTGAAAAAAGTTATAGAGCTCACTTGTCAAATTGACCAAGCAGGTGTATAAGTTCTTGTTCTTTCATTAAGCTTTCTCCACTATCAATCTTAGTGCCAATATCTGCTGTCTGGCACTTCTATCTTTCCTGAACCCCACTTGCTTGTCTGCTAAATGTTCTACCTGCAATCTTAGTCTCTCCATAAGTATCAGCATTAGCACCTTGCCTAGATGACTTGTTAGGGCAATCATTTGGTAGTTCTTGCACTCCAGGGTACTTTCTTTCTTATGTATTGTCACTAGCATGGATCTTGTCCGTTCCTTAGGTGCCTTCCCTTCTTTCCATGCTATATTACACAGTCGGTGTATTTTGTGAATCATACTTTCTCTGCCATATTTGATTATCTCTCTTGTGATCTTATCATTTCCAGGGATCTTGTTGTTTCGTCATTTCAGTGCTATTTCTACTTTCTCCTTCGAAATATTGGTCTGACTCTTGATGATCAGTAGAGATATCTCTTTCAGTTTTTTGATCAGTCTCTCTGAGACATTTGGGTCCAACTGTACTTTGTATCGCTCGGTGCAATATCTCGTCCATCACTGCACAATCTTCTCCTTGTTCATGAGCACCTCTTCGTTCTCATCTTTGATCACCATCTGCTTCGGCTGCCACTTCCTATTAATATTCCTCATAATTTTATACACCTCCCTGATCTTACATTTGCTGTTATACCTCTCTGTATTTTCACACTGCTCCTCTAACCATTTCATCTTACCCTTTCTGGTCGCTTTCCTTACCTCATTGCATTTCACCCTATATTGGTGTTCCACCCTCTCGGAAGCATCTCTTCCGGTCTTCAACACTCTCTTCTCTTGGACCAACTTCAGTGTCTCCTGTGTAATCCACTTCTTATTGATCTTCTCTTCGTCTGGAACAGTCTGCTCAACAGCTTATTCTATCTCCATCCCTTTGGCTCTCTTATCTAGGTCTTTCTCTGTGGTCGCATTCCTAAGCTTCTCTTCGAGCTCTGCTCTGCACACACTCCCTATTTTTATCTCGCCTAGCCTTGCCACATCTCTTTCTCTTGAGTTTTATCTTGATGTTTGCGATCACTAGGCTGTGGTCTGAGTCTGTATCCTCTCCTTAGAAAGATCGGCGCTGCTGTACTGATGTTACCCATCTTCTTATCAAAATCATATCTATCATGTTTTTGGACTTCCTGTCATTTGATCGCCTTGTCCACTTCCTAGAGTCCCTTTGTTGGAATCTTGTATTGCAGATCACCATCTTATGCTCCATAGCAAACTCTAGTAGTTTCTCGCCTCGTTCGTTTCTTTCTCCCTATCAAAACCTTCCCATGACTCTCTCCCAACCTTTGTTATCTGTTCCAACCGTCACGTTCCAATCTCCTCCAGTGGTCAACACATCTCTCTTCAGTATCTCCTCCAGCATCTTTGTCAACTCTTTGTAGAATAACTCGATCTCTTCCTCCATACTGTCCAACATGGGTGCATACACCTGATTGACTTAGATTTTGAAAGGTTTTGCTTCAGATCTCACTACCATCATTCTTGCACTCACAGGTTTGTATCCTAATAATCCTCCTCTAGCTCTTTTGCCCAGAAGGAATCTGACTCCTGCCTTATGCTTCGTTTTGTTTCCTGACTAAATGGCTTTGTAACCGCACATCTCTCCCAGTGTTGTCCAATGCATCTCTGGCCAGTCCAAGTATATCACATCAGTATCTCTTCATCTCTTTCCAAAGCAGCTCTAATTTTCCACTTGCTCGCAGTGTTCAGATGTTTCATGTTCCAGTTGATAGCATGTGTGTTAGTTGTAATTTTCTTTCAGTGGCCAATGTATCAACTCGACCCTGATAACTTGATTGGTGTCGCAGACCTTGTTTATTTGGGTAATGTCCGAGCCGGCATCTTTTATCATTCAGTTGTACTGGCATCAGATTTCATTCCTGTTGTTTCATGGTCAGTGCATCATCACTCATCTGACAAACCTTCCTTCCTTATCCAGACTTGGGACTGACATGGGACCCCCCCAGAGGCTTCATGGCAGAGTTTATTGAGAAAGTCCCTACAATTAATGTCCAGTTGAATATTGGTAATGAGTTCTGAGCAGGCTGAAAATGGAGAGAGAACAATAAGGAATACAAGTGTCCATATTGTTGCTGTTTAAAGTGTGTGCTTTCTGAACTATGCCAGCAGTATACACATTGCAACTTAGTTCCTGATTGAGTGAAATAAGTGGAAAATCATCCTTGTACAGAAGCATAGGCACCACTTATGCTTACAGTAGATTTAAGTCCTTCAGGGCAAGGATGCATTTCATACAAAACAATCTTTTATACTGCAAATTTAAATTCCTTTGAGGAGTGTCCCTGTGGGTGCTTCACCTACATGGGTGCTCCACCTAGGTAGTTTGTCACCTCTGTGCCCCTATTTGGAGAAATACAGTAGCAGTTCCCTTCGTGGGCTGTCTGACCTGTGAAATGTCCATATCAATTTTAGGTGAACATTCTCAATGTATGTGATGCCTAGAAGAGGGACCCTCTACTAGCAAATGTCTCCGTTGTAAAAATCTCACCACCAGAACAAGAAACGCGAGAGAGTTTCAACTCAAGCTGTTCGTCAGAGAGAAATCCATGAGGCCATTCTCTGATCCTGAGCACTCCTCACCACCGAGGCAGCCTTTATCTTCCTTAATTTCTGAATAAGCAGCACCAGCCTTGAGACTCCAGCCCTGGGCAGGCACATAAGAAGCAACCCGATTGAGAAGCACAGAGCCAGTCTCCTCAGAGAAAGCACTACTGCAAAGAAAAATCACCCCCAGTAGCAACGAAATCTAAGACACCAGGTCATGAGGGACTGGGCACACTTAGCTCCTCAGGCTACCACTATGCCAATCACCTGGATAGCGCCAGCTCTATGGGACCAAAGCATAAAAAGCCAAAAATGGCTCTGCTGGCACCAACCAAATCTGCCTTGGCACTGAGCAAGCCAGGAGTTGCATCAGCACCCATTGCTACAATGCTGCCACCTATGGTACCCACAGTGCAGCGCAAGACCTTGGTGCATAAGAAACTACAGGCACCAATGGCACAGGGCAGATCATTGGCACAGACTCCACCACAGGTACCATGCACCATATCTGTTGCCCATTCCTCCAGTCATGCCCTTCTCAACAGCTGCTGATCTGGCAGTGCCCTCAGGACCGGGCACTCCCTTGGACCTTTCTGGGAGGAAGGCCTGATCTTCAGCCACCCTCCAATTCTGTATTGCCAGCTATACTGCCCTACTGGCAAACTATACACACAGTCTCTTTGCTCAGATGACTGAGTTTATTGAACAATTGCCCAATACAAAAAGGGACCAATTCAAGCATAATCTAAGTGAGGGAGCATTAATATTACGAACGATGCTGCAGGCCTCCCTCACCTCTACAGACACTGCCACATGCTCCATGTCTACAGCAGTACTCCTGAAAAGAGCATCATAGCTTCAATTATCAGGCTTCCCAAAAGATGTGCAGGCCATAGTCGAAGTACAGATTTTTATCATTTGCACCAGTGCAGCAGCACTTTGACCATAGGTGAAAACAAAGACAGAACAGGAGACATCAGCAGGCTGAGCACCCTTTACCACCACAGCCTTCTACATCAAGACAGACCTTTTGAGTGATTGGCGGAGAGAAACTCAGCCCTGAAATCCCCAGGGCAGCATCGACAACCAAAAGCACCATTTGGAAACAGGATGGTGTGCTTCTGTTATGTGTGGAACATCACCACAGACAGATGAGTGCTGGAGATAGTGTGCCCTAGCTACTGCATCTATTTTATTTCTATACCCTCATCCATCCCTCTCCGGGGACCCGTCTCACAAGGATTCTGTCACTAATGAGCTCCAACATCTCATGGAACTGGGAGCTACAGAATCTGTTCCACAGGAGAAAAAGGAAAAAGGGTTCTCCTCCCAGTACTTCCTTACACCCAAACAGATGGGAGGATAGAGACCTATCCTCAATCTGTGCAATCTCAATCACTACATCTGCATTCATTGTTTCAAAATGGTGACCCTTGCCACAATACCTGTCCTGGAGAAGGGAGACTGACTGTCTACCTTAGAATAATAGAAGGCTAGGACTGGAAGGGACCTTGAGAGGTCATCGAGTCCAGCCCCCTGCCCTCATGATAGGACCAAGTACTGTCTAGACCATCCCTGATAGACATTTATCTAACCTGTTCTTAAATATCTCCAGAGATGGAGATTACACAATCTCCCTAGGCAATTTATTCCAGTTTTAATAATAATTGGAGATACACATTTGCTAGAACTGGAAGGGACCTTGAGAGATCATCTAGTCCGGTCCCCTTCCCTCTCAAAAGGACCAAGCATCATCTCTGACATCTATTTGGCCCAGTCCCTAAATGGCCTCCTCAAGGATTGAGTTCACAACCCTGGGTTTAGCAGGCTAATGCTCAAACCACTGAGCTATCCCTCTCTTTTTTTAAAGGCCACATTCATTTTGCAACTAACAAACTACTCTTAAGTCTTGTACTTATACTCGCAACCCCATGGCATGGGCTGAGCTAGAACAGGGTGATCAGAGCAAGTGTGAAAATTGAGGACACTTTTTTCCAGGCAGAGAGTACAGTTATTTATCTAACATAAAGCCCCTGATATCTGGATGTCCCCATGATATGGAAGTCCAGTCACCTTAGGAAAGGACAGGTTTAACTCTGGGAATCTGCACCTACAAGCACATATTGAGTGTTTCTAGAACAATATCAGCTGAAGGGTGGCGTCAGCCATGGGCTCTCTCCCACTTTGGAGATCCCTTCACTCCCTTGCTGCAGGAGCCAGAGCAGCAGGCGCATTCCTTCCCCATACTCTGCATGGGCCTGCTCCAAGATGCTTATTTTCACATTGACAAGTATCAGAGGGGTAGCTGCATTAGTCTGTATCTGCAAAAATAATGAGAGGTCCTCTGGCACCTTATAAACTAACAGATATTTTGGAGCATTAGCTTTCATGGGCAAAGACCTGCTTTGACAGATGCAAACAGGTCTGCCAAAGAGGGTCTTTGCCCACAAAAGTTTATGCTCCAAAGTGTCTGTTAGTTTATAAGGTGCAACAGGACTTCTTGCTGTATTTTCACATTGCAGTACATCCTCCCCAGACATGATTTCTACACTTTGCAATATACAATGAGCATTGGACAACATGCTGTACTCCTATTTTTATCCACTGCCTTTCGAGCATTTTCCAGAGTCCTAGCAGTGGTGGTAGTGCATTGATAGAAAATGGGAATAACCATCTTCCCATATCTCGACAGTTGCCTTCCTACACAGCCGCAGAAAATGAGGTCGCTATCCAGAACCCTCTTTGACAAGCTTGGTCTCTAGCTCAATCTTCAAAAATGTACATTGACACCAAGACAAAAGTTGATGAGGACATGCATGGACTTTACAAGAGCCATGGTCAGTCTGTCTCCACAAAGAGCACAGACCATTGTGAGCCTACTGTACCTCATCCGGAACAGGACTCAGATATCATCAAAAACATGCCTTCATCTTCTTGGTCACATGACAACTGCAACATTTGTAGTCCTCCACGCATGCCTCCACATGAGACCCCTTCAAATGTGGCTACACGTGGTTGACCAACCCCATTTTCACCACATGAGAAAAATACTCAGCATCAAGGAATCACTATCCTGATGAACAATACGAGACAACCTATGCGATGGGGTACGTTCTTGAAGACATCTCCTTCACTCACGATCACCATAATCACATCTTTCGTAGGATGGAGTGGTCACCTTGCAGAACACACTACACAAGGCCAATGGTCTCACCAGGAATCCAGGTTACATATAACCTTAATGGAACTCAGAGACAGTTCACAGGGTATGCCAACAATTTTTATACATACTAGTGAACAGAACAGTACAAACACCAGCAGACAATATAACAACCTGTTTTACATGAACAGACAGCTTGGAGCGCGATCATACCTGCTGGCTAGTGCTACACGTACTCCTAGTGCCAGCAGCTTGATGCAAATGAGCAGTGTTGAAAATTCAAAATGGCCACTCATTCACATATTTTTGTGGCTCTTTTGCATATTCAAGACAGAAAACAAGCAATGAAGTTGTGGTTGTGCTGTCAAAATCCCCCTCTGTCTGGAAAAATTCAGGGATATGGGGCTTCCAAATGATTTGAAATACAGCAAAGTCCTCCTACCTTATCTGACAGTCCACATATCTTATAGTATCTATTACATCTCAAACAATTGGGTTTATTGCTTAGCTCTGTAAGGGTACACCTGTCTGCTGTTACTGCTTTACACCCAATGACAGATGAGTGTTCTCTAGTCACACAGCCCACTGTCAAAAAGTTCCTCAGGAGTTTGCAAAATATGTATCCTCCAATGAAAGACTCTATACAAGCCTGGGATTTGAATCTCATGTTGATGACACTCACGAGAAACCCTTTGAGCCCATGGCAATATGTTCATTCCTTCACTTATCCATGAAGACTGCATTCTTAGCAGCTATCATGTCTCCCTGTAGGGTGAGAGAAATGAGAGCTCTTGTGATGGAATCACCCCATATACTATAGTTCACAAAAATAAAATTGTACTTTGCCCACACCCCAAATTCCTTCCCAAAGTAGGTACTTATTTTCACTGTAATGAACCTTTATACTTACCCGTTTTCTTCCCAAAACTCCAATCAAATGACGCTGAAGCACTCAAGCACATGCTAGATGTCCACAGAGTGCTGGCATTCTACCTACAAAGAACCAAACCTTTCAGAAAAATAGACTATTTGTATCATCCGCAGAATACTGGCTATCCAAATGGATATCAGGGTTGTATTCACCTAGTATGTGTAGCTTTTGGCAAACAGCCACCAGCAACTATCCATGCCCACTCCACTAGAGCAATGGCTGTGTCCACTGCATTTCTCCATAATGTGCCCATCCACGACATTTGCAGAGTGACCACATGGGCATCTACACATATATTCACACAACACTATGCCATTAAACTACTCAGCCACAGACACTCAATTTGGTCACACAATTCTATCTACCATAACATTACATCAACCAACGCTCTGTCAGCCAACTAGGGAGACATCTCCATCAGCAGCTATGTGGAGCAACCATGGGGACGTTCCTCGAAGAAGAAGAGGGAGTTCACCTTGTGCAGTAACTGAGGTTATTTGAGATGGTTGCTCACATGGGTGCTGCACCACCCACCCTTCTTCCCCTCTGCTTCAGTTCCTTCTGTTCCAGGCAGAGAAGGAACAGAGGAGTCGGCAGACTGTGCATGTACAGTAGCCACCACGTTCAGTGCATGCCAGCTGCTTTGCACGCGCAGCCCACCAAGTGAACTACTATCATATTTCTCTGATCAGAGGCTCGGGGGTGCTGTACTACCTAGGTGGAGCACCCACGGGAACAACCATCTTAAAGAACTTCACTTACTGCACAAGGTGTGAGTAACTCTCTTTTCCTCGTTCTTAACTCAAACCCATTTTTTTCCTAGTCCAAAGGGACTAGTCCCCATCGACAAGGTCCTGGAATATTTTTTATTTTTCACACTTCAGTTGTGTGTGCTTATTCTGATCATGTTTTTTTAAAAAGCTATGTAAGGATTCACAAACAGAGGTGATAGGGCTGGTCAGGAATTTTTTTGAAACTTTAAGTTGGCAAATCTTGGTTTGTTGATACAAAAGTCTTTTTGTAGAAAAGGGTTAGGTTGATTAATTTTTGATTTAGAAAAAAATTGAAAAAATTTCAAAATTGGACTTTTGACAATCTTTTGGGATTTTGATGGTCCCAATATGAGGTAGGAACAGTTTTAGAAATCTGATTTTTGTGGTATTGGAAGAAATTTTCCTATCCAGCTCTGAAAATTGCAGTATCAGTTCTCACAAAATTCAGAATGGCTGAAAGAATTGTTTCCAGGCTTACCTAAAAATAACATTTTAAATAAATTTTAGGGTAGATTCTAAGTATTGCAGATTTTAACACCAAAAGTGAGTATTTTAGTAAGCTAAACATGTGAAAATGGTAAATTGAGAGGCTTCCTCATAGACCTCTTCAATTGCAGAGCTCAAAAAAAAATGTTGAAAAAGTATAGGAGAGTGAGGATGAGCCAGTGCTTTGGGTGTTAGCCTGGGGCTATGTCTACACTTACCAGGAATATAGACAGCTGCTACGCAATTTTAGGTACACCGATTGTGTACCTAAAATCGATTTTACAGCCATCAATATTGGTCCCTGTCCTCGCTGCAGAATGTCAGTGGGAGTGCTCCTCCGTCCAACATTCCTTAATCCTTGTGGCTTGCAAGGATTTCTGGGGTTGACATTGACGTAAGTGTTCAATCTTCCACCGCCACTGTAGACCTAGCCTAAGTCTTTGGAGACCTGGGATTAATTTTATTCTTCACTGAAGACTTTTTTTCTCCTTGGGCCTCAGTCCCCCATCTGAAAAACGGGGATAGTAATCCTTTTCTACCTTTCAGGGATGCTACAAGAATATTAGGATTATTTGGCACGTCAGAACTGTACTGCAGTAACAGAAGCCATATAAGTACCTTAGATGGAGAAAACTGTGTAAGTATCTCCAGTTTGCCCATGGGGGAAAATGAGGATCAGAGGCTAAGTAATTTGCCCAAGATCACAAAACAAGTCAGTGAGAGAGCTGCAGCAAGAAACTTGATATGCTGGTTCCCAGATGTAATACAGGCCCATATAGCTGGGCCATAAAATCTGTTTTATGGTACAATTGTTAATTTTATTTATTTTTCTGTTTACTTTGTGCATTTGTCTTTCTTGGCTGGTATAATGAGGATCAGTTTTAACTTGAAAACTCTCTTCCTTTCAGAGAATCCTGAATTAAAGTAGACATTTCCTGATGTTAGCTCCAAGTTGGTGGATGGTTCCACTGGCTGGCTTTCTTTTTTCTTTCTATTACATACTGAGACTAAATAATTCTTGTTCCTGTGTTCAAGAAGTTTGAGCTTTGGAGCCAACACTTGTTCTTTCTTCTCCTGTGATTCTTTTTTTTGTCAATAGTTGAAGTGCAAGTGTCCAAACCAGATTTCTAGGTATAGTGTGACCTTTTAAGAAGAACACTGTTGACTGTAAAAAAGCCCAAAAGAAGTGTTCTTACTTTTTGTCTGTTGAAAAATGGACCTAAATGGTCTGCCAAATCTGTCTTTCTGATTTGCTTCTTGTTGATATTTGCCAGAAGTCCTGAACTACAATGCTTACATGCCAATAGTGATTTCATATAGTTTGTGACTATTGCTTGAACTCCTTTTCTTAGTCTTCAGTCTAGATTAAAAATAAACCTTTAGCAGATATGTAAATTGATTGCTTCACTAATGCCATATATTTAATATAGATAACTATTTTTCCATAGAGTAACTTGAGTTGTAATGCCCTTAGGTTTAACAGAAAATAAGCAATTATAGTTTTGTTGGGCTCAATTACACTGTTTTAATTAGGAGCAAAGCATAAATCATGGTGATATTTCAGTTCCAAAATCTTTCAGACTTTCTAGAAAAGAGTATTCAGGAAACATAATCATGCTAATCTGATATATGAAACACTAACATAGACATACTGAAGTTATCAGGTTGTCATTATAGCTAAAAACTGCTCTACCACCACAGAACATGTCAAGCAAAAAAATATTCATAGCTGTATGGACATGCTCTTATATTATAAACACTCACTTTTCACCAAAACAAAAAAGCAGTCATGTAGCACTTTAAAGACTAACAAAATAAGTTTGTCATATCCCAATAAGAAATAATAAGCTCCTCCCTTCTTTCTTTATCACAATCATTGAATCAGATCTTTGACGCACTGGCTTCTTTTTCCTCTTGCAGTAGCTCTATCTTTTTGTCTCTAGTATATGTTCTGTCTTTTAAAATGGCCATAATAGTGAAAAGTGGATGGACACACACAGGCCACAACTTTTGTTAAACTTTAACGTGGTGGAGGGACATCATGCCCGTTCCTGGGAGCTGCACAGACTTGCTCCATCCCCAGGAAATGCCAGGACTACCTAAGGCGGACAATTCCTAGAGCAGGTGTCAGCAACCCCCGGTACAGATGCCAAGAGTGGTGCACAAGCTGATTTTTACTGGAATGCAAAAAAGCAGGAGCTCCATCGCACCCCTTCTCCCCCATGCAGCTAGGATCTTGCTCAAAGCCATGCTGCCTATGGATTAACAAAAGACTAGCTAATGCTACCAACCACCATGTAAATGTTAAAGCTCTTCATCTTTGTTTATTAATGAAGCTGTTGTAAGTAGGACTGTTAGTGACCTTAAAAGTATTACTGACACTTGGACCATACATACAGGTCAAAAGGTCAAATTTCAGCACTCTGCCTTGGAAAGGTTAATGACTCCTGGCCAAGAGCCTGTACACTGAACACTCTTCTGTTCCCCAAACTCTGCTCCAGCTCAGAACTCTCTCCTGTAGGCCAAACTCCCTCTCAGATTCTGCACCCCACATTCCCTCTTACACTCTAATCCCCTGTCCCATCCCGGGGTCCCCTCTCGCACACCAAACTCTTGGCCCCAACCCAGAGCCCCTACCAGCATACCAAACCCTTATCCCCAGCATCACCCTAGAGCCCACATACCTATCCAGAGCCCAGGGCTCATCAGTTCCCTAACCTCTTGCCCCAGGCTGGATGCCTCTCCCACACTCTGAACCCCTCATTTCTGTCCCCACCTGTAGCCCAGAAGCCATAGTGGTGTCTGATGTCACAAGCTGGTGTCCACTCCCCCATCCCAACCCTCATCCTAGAACCCACACATCCATCTGAAGTCCTCATCCCTTTATTCCCAAGCCTGGACTCCCCTCCTAAACTGTAGACTCTTCATCCCTGGCCCCACCTCAGAGCCCGCACCCCCAGTCAGAGCCTCAGTCCCTTTCACACCCAATTCCCTTCCTGAACCTGGTGAAAATGAGTGCCTGAGTGAGGGCAGGAGAGAGTGAGTGATGGAGGGAGGAGAGCTGGAGTGAGCAAGGAGTAATGCCTTAGGAAGGAGAAGGGGATGGAGCAAGAATGCTTGTTTTTTGCAGTTAGAAAGTTGCCAACGATAGGTTGGTTCCAGACATCTACTATTGAAGTTGCAGCCTGATTAAAAACCTTATCAATTATCTGTCCTTTCAGTATGCTGGACGAATGGAAGTGTGTGTGAGATAACCAAATGACAGATGTAAGGGGAAAGAGTGGAAGATTATCTGTATACATTTACCAGTCTAAAGTATTCCTGGATTTTATAATACATTCGTTAAAGAGTAAGGGTGAAATTTATTTTAAAAACATAAAATTTCTTGCATTGGTCAGCATAAGCAAACTATACATAATAGGTATTTGATATTATGTTAGTAGAAGCCTTCTCAATAGTTAGGTAGGTGGCAGGTATGTTAGATTTTTCTTACTGCTTATTTGTTGCTTCAGGATAATAGTTTTCTTTGTGTGTAATACTTTCTAGAAGTCTTTTTTCCACCTTTTTGGGGCTAGGAAACGCAAGTTAAATTTCAAAATGTTAGGTTTACTTTCAAATTCTTGAAATTAAAAAATAGTCCCTCTTGAATGGTTGATTATATGTATGCTGCTTTAAATTATGGGGAAAGTATGATTTTTTTACATATGAAATGCAGTTTGTAACTTTTCAGATATACACATAGAGCTTTCAAAACCATCAAGCTTTCTCTTACAAACATTTCATTTACAATAATATTTTGGTTTTTTGAATATTTTGCTTTATCATTGGAATCACTTCCTTTGAAATTATTTACAAAATATTGTATTGTTATGAATTTCAATAATTATTTAACAGATGAATTCTTGTACTTGTTGATGGAACTGAAGCAGTGACAGAGAACAGCATATTTCTCATTGCAGATAAATTGCACTGATCCCACTAGAGGGTGCTAATTGATTAAAACATTTTTCTTTAGCTTGTCAAAGAGCCACAGGGTCTCTAAATGAAGATTGCTAGTCTCGGAATTTTGGAGGGATTAATTCTGCATCAGTGAAATGTAAAAAATGATCTCTGCAAAATAAGGAACTTGTGACGCTGAGCTGAATAGAAAACTAGGTCTAACTGCACTGAAGCATGTAATACAGCTCTTTACTGTACCAAGCAGAATTAAATCAAACTTTCCTCACTTTTACTGTAGCAAGCTTTACTTAAAAGAAAATAAAGTTGCACAAGATTATTCCAAGGTTTCATTATAGCTATGATGGACTGGACCCCATGGAGATGCTATCTGCTGTGCTGAAGGTACTTCTGAGCCCACCGTTTCTGTGAGCCTTGGCCCCTTTACCTGGGCTTACTGTGTCAGGCTTTAAAGCAGTGGTAGGCCACATGTGGCCCATCAGGGTAATTTGATTTCAGGCTGTTTTGTTTACATTGATCATCTGCAGCAATATTCCCTTCAATTTTTCCCATACACTTGTGGAATAAATTTTATGTGCACTGAGGCATGTGTGGATGTGCACAACCAGTAGAAACACATGCTGGGCAGCATTTGAATCTCTCTTGGTTGGTCCCCCAAGTGCTCAGCTTACAGGGAACACTGGTCTGCAGGTGCAGGCCCCAGGAGCTGCAGTTCCCAGCAAATGGAGAGCAGTGGGAAGCGAAGGCCAACATGTCCCTGTGGCCTGTGCCATTTCCTACAGCTCCCATTGGCCAGGAATTGTGAACCTTGTCCACAGAGTGTTGCAGAAAGCACTGCGTGTGGATGGTTAATATCTGCAAAATGTATCACAGCTCACAATCTGATTACCCAATGTGGAGGAAGATGTACACAGCTTTTCCTCCCTCCCAGAAATAAGTTCATTAACTTTTAAAAGGTATACTTTAATTCTAGGGTGGGCAATAATTTTTTGCACAAATTTTGGTACTGGTCTTGGGCCAACTCTGAATCTGCCAGAAGGGGCGTGGCCTTGGGCAGAAGGTTTGGGGCTGGGGGCTACAGAGAGAGACGAAGAATGTGTAAATGTGAAAGACAAATATTTTTTGTGAGAGAGACAGACTTTGTGATTCAGATTGAGTAGGTGCTGCAGTTTGTAGGTGACACTGTCTATATGCATGTGGCACAGACTGGGTGAGAGTGAGAGTGACACTGTGTGTGTGTGCTGGGTGCTGCTGGGTAAGCTTCTGAGAGAAGCCCCCCTTTGTATCTTTAAAGGAAATCTGTACTGTTCTGCACTCTGGCGTGACAACGAGAAGTTCTGTGGCACCTTATAGACTAACAGATTTTTTTTTTTTTGAAGCATAAGCTTCCGTGGGCAAAGACCTGCCTAGTTAGATGCATCTTGGTCTTTGCCCACGAAAGCTTATGCTCCAAAAAAATCTTTTAGTCTATAAGGTGCCACAGGACTTCTTGGTTTTTTTTTTTTTGTTTTTTTGTTTTTGTGGCTATAGACTAACATGGCTAGCCCTCTGATACTTCAGCGTGAGTCACTTACCATCCGTGCTTCAGACTGGAGCAGCTGTGCTGTGTGTCTCCTTCTCCCCCATCCCTGTTCTGCAGAGATTGGGTACAGGGCCAAGGGAATACCCTGACTTCCAGCCCCTTCTTCTCCTCTCTACCTCCTCCCCCTCTCCACAGCTGACCAGAGAATCCTAGGAGCAGCTCTGCTAGAGACAGAGCAAGGTGTGGGGTAAGGGGCAGCTGTAAGTATGCACTGTCTGCTAAACATCTGGGCAGTCTGTAGAGAAATATTTGGTGGGCCAGATCCAGCCTCCTGTCCTGATTTTGCTCACTCCTGTGTGGCAGGCTACCCCTCCACACCCACTGTGTCTTGCCTGGAGCTTGTGCCTCTCCCTGTGGCTTGGGTCTTAGGCTGCACCCACTTCTGTCTGTCCAGGCTAGTTGAGCAGTTTTTTTCTCCCTAGCCATGGTCTGGTCTTTTAGTCTGACCAAGAGAGGGGAGTCCAAACAGTCCTCCCTGGAGATAAGCCTCCCCACTGCTGTCTTTTCCCAGTACTTCCAGTCTCTTTGTATGTGGTGTTGTCCTCTTATCTCTCTCAACTGCTTCCCTGTGTCTTCCACCTACTCTCTCACTCCCTCCTCCCCTTCTTCCGTGACTGGGACAGCTTTTTAAAAGCCATGCCACTGGGTGGCTGTGAGGTCAGCTGGCCCTCACTGATTAACTGTAGTTCCTCCTGCTGATTTCACCTGGGTGTTTAATCAGCTGTTTCCCTTCTTCTCCTAGCTGGGGCTGTGTCCTGAGCTGTCTTTCCCCCTTCCTACCATGGTCTGCTGGCCTGACCTTGTTACACCTGTTTTCAATGGTTAAAGAGAGAGCAAACAGAAAAAAGTAAATTGCTAAGAAAGCAATACAGAACATGCGAACTAAGCTAGATTCACTAAAGAAATTGGTTACAAATTGTAATTCCTCACTCTAGGGCTACGTCTACACGTGCACCCAACTTCGAAATAGCTTATTTCGATGTTGCGACATCGAAATAGGTTATTTCGATGAATAACGTCTACACGTCCTCCAGGGCTGGCAACGTCGATGTTCAACTTCGACGTTGCTCAGCCCAACATCGAAATAGGCACAGCGAGGGAACGTCTACACGGCAAAGTAGCACACATCGAAATAAGGGAGCCAGGCACAGCTGCAGACAGGGTCACGGGGCGGACTCAACAGCAAGTCGCTCCCTTAAAGGGCCCCTCCCAGACACACTTTCATTAAACAGTGCAAGATACACAGAGCCAACAACTAGTTGCAGACCCTGTATATGCAGCACGGACCCCCAGCTGCAGCAGCAGCAGCCAGAAGCCCTGGGCTAAGGGCTGCTGCCCACGGTGACCACAGAGCCCCGCAAGGGCTGGAGAGAGAGTATCTCTCAACCCCCCAGCTGATGGCCGCCATGGAGGACCCCGCTATTTCGATGTTGCGGGACGCGGATCGTCTACACGTCCCTACTTCGATGTTGAACGTCGAAGTAGGGCGCTATTCCCATCCCCTCATGGGGTTAGCGACTTCGACGTCTCGCCGCCTAACGTCGATTTCAACTTCGAAATAGCGCCCAACACGTGTAGACGTGACGGGCGCTATTTCAAAGTTACTGCCGCTACTTCGAAGTAGCGTGCACGTGTAGACGCAGCTTAGATGTTATTTCAGGTAGAATCCTTCATGGGCCAGAGATGTTTTTTTGTTTCCCAGCCTGGGTACAGCAGTCTTCCCCTGCTACTCCTCCCACCTTAGTTACAGTCCATTTGCTTCCAGGAGTTTTTTAGACTCTCTCTGTGGGGTGGGGTGGCAGAGATGAGGCAAGCTAGATTTCTTCCCCTGCCTTGTACAGAATTTCCTTGTGGAGGGAATCCTTCATCTGAGTTTTGACCCCATGGAACAGTTCAGCAGTCCAAGATGTAGGTGAGTATCAGGTTTCCAGACTGACACTACAGCAGTACAGTATGCTTGAGTCAGGAGTAGTTGAAGTCTCCATAGGAAGGCCAAGCAGATGCACAGTTCATTGTCCTTGTCCTGTCTGGCTTTTCTGTTTTTGTACCTGAAGTGCTAGTGGTGAGAATCAACCAAAGCTGCATAGCTGAAATACTGATGTATACTCCTGACTTCAGATACAAAAATAATACATGCATTCAAAGTGGATAATCATGTTCAGTAAATCATAATCTTTAAATGATACCTTAAATGAATTATATTGCACAAAGCATAGCTCAGTTATAGCATATTCTTATCATAAGCATATTTTCATTAAAATATAGATTATAATGTCACTGTGTGTATACATGGAGGCATGATTTTCTATCTATTTTCCTTGCTGAATATATTCATCAGCATTTCTACAAAATCTTAAATGTTGGGAACAGAGATTAGTGAAAGTCCGTTTAACTGAAGGAAGAATTCAGGGATAGAATTCAGGCATGTCAGAAACATCTTTAACCATTGATACCAATCACAGAAGTGCACCCGCATGGACAAAGTTAATTTTAAGATTCTCATTAGCAGGAATGTGGAACCAGTGAATACTGCAAAATGGACTGGAAATTAGGTCATTAGCACAGATGGAAGGAATAAAGACACAGTGATTGAAAGCAGCTGTGCTGAATAGCTGAGAATACTTGTTATCAGAAAATGTGAAAGTTTATAAAGCAAAATATACCAGCAAAATATACTCAGTTTACCAAAATAACCTGTGTAGAAGAGATTACGTGTACTTCAAAAAAGCTTTTTCCTTAATCTTCTAGGACAAAGGAATGGAGATGACAATGAATAATAATTTAGTTAAGGAATTTACTATGCCTACAAATCCATTAGTTTTGCCACTTATCTATAACTGATACTTTAAAATCTATGTCGAAAGAAATGATCTTGTAAAGAGTTAATTTGATGGTACCTGTTCTTATCTCATTCCAAGTATAAGCCAGACCAGTAAGGGGCTGTGTCACCATGTGGTCTGCAATCATGGGTACGTCACAACACTTTGTTGATGAAACACCCCATTTGTGCCTCTCACAAAGAGCCAAACACAATGCAAATCATACCTTGAGTGTTTGCGTGTCGCTGCAGTCTTGGTCAAGGAGATACCTCAGAAGCCTGTCAGCTACGCATCAACCACACTCTGGCTTCCAGGAACCTGGTTCACTACCTGCAGAATGACTCCATACACTCCCTGAGCTGTATTTTCACCTAAAACATGTGATCTGTATTGCACCAACCTCTTTGGGACATTTCAGATGTTAGAGAGCCATTGCCTCTGTTTGGGGGTTGTCATGAATGAATGCAGGGAAAGGGTTAACCCTCAGAGGGCCCTTAGTCTGTTGGCGGGGGAGGGGCACAAGGTAAGCCAATGGAGGAAGAGAAATTCTTTTGAAGCAAGAACAGTTGCCCTCTGAGGCAGCTTTTTCTGTGTGGCTGAGGCAGAGGAGATGGGGAAAAAATGATTGATCCTAAGCAGCTGGAATGAATTTAGTAACTATCCTGACTCTCTCATAATCAGTACATAGATATGTGAGTAGACAGGAAATGTTTAGTTAGATGGGATCAGGTTATGTTTATTTCCGGAACTGGTGTGGAACTTCTCAGGCTGGGTTGATTCCCCCCAACCCCCTTGTACTCTGTAACTTCTAAGCAGAATCTTAGGGAAGTAATTTTCTGTGCTGCAACAGAATATTTTGAGTTGTTTTATTGTATTATTTCTACCTCCCTTGTCCGGCACCCTTGAGACTTGAGCTGTCCCGGGCGAGGGACTTTTGCAGACTGGGGTGGTAAATTCTGCCCCCTCCTGCCTGACATTCCAGCCCCTTCTCTGGGGCTCCCCCTCCCCACTATCACACGAGGCTCCCCAACTCCCTGTCCCTACAGGCTCTCCGGCTTCCAGGTCATGGCCCCAGCCACCCCTTCCCAACTTCAGCTTTCCTGGGCCCAGCCCTGGCCTCAGCTTCCCGGGGCCACAGCTTCCCACCTAGTCTCAGCAATGAGACACTGCTCTCTAGTCTGGGACTTCTCATCAGCCCCAGCTGTGGGCTGATGAGCTGCTGCTCCCATGCCAGGGCTCTCCATCCAGCCCATTCTTGCCCGGCCAGCCCTGGCTACTGCTCCTGGCCCAGGGTGAGGATCTCTCGCTGCAACTGCCTGATAGACACTGTGGCTCCCTTCCACCCACTTGCCACCAGGCCAGCTGTGGCTGCCCTGGGTTCTTGCCGCTGGTCTGGGTAGCTTCTCCTCCTCCCAGTCTTGGGACTACCTAGTCCTATAAGATCTGTGGTCCTTCCAGGCCACGGACGTTGCTGGAAGAAAGAGTGAAGGATCTGGGAGTTTCAACCTGTATATCCAGCAACTAAGTATATTTAGTTACTTTCTTTGTATTTTTCCATTTTTTATTTTGTGGAATAATTACTTTTTTAAGGTAGTGATCTGATTCCTGTATCCCAAAGAAGGGTCTGTGTATATTCATGCCTTAGACTGAAATATCAGCTGTCAGATTACAGCTCTTGGTTTCCAAGCTCTCTTCTAAGGGAGGGTTAAGAGCTTGGGATCATCTCACAGGAAGACATCCCAAGTGTGTCTTCCTGGGCTCTAAAGAGGGGTTTTCTCCCCTGGGTGGTGGCAGCTCCCTCTCAGGATTGGGGGATCTGTGACATTTGATTTTTTTTTTTTTGTTTTGTTTTTTGTTTTGTTTTGTTTTAAAGCAGAGCCAATAGAACCAAGGTATTTTAAAGGTTTGTGCGGGACACTCAGGCTACGTCTACACATGAAGCCAACATTGAAATAGCTTATTTCGATGTAGCAACGAAATAACGTCTACACGTCCTCCAGGGCTGGCAACGTCGATGTTCAACTTCGACGTTGCGCGGCACCACATCGAAATAGGCGCTGCGAGGGTACATCTACACGCCAAAGTAGCACACATCGAAATAAGGGTGCCAGGCACAGCTGCAGACAGGGTCACAGGGCGGACTCAACAGCAAGCCGCTCCCTTAAAGGGCCCCTCCCAGACACAGTTGCACTAAACAACACAAGATACACAGAGCTGACAACTGGTTGCAGACCCTGTGCCTGCAGCATAGATCCTCAGCTGCCGCAGAAGCAGCCAGAAGCCCTGGGCTAAGGGCTGCTGCCCACGGTGACCATAGAGCCCCGCAGGGGCTGGAGAGAGAGCATCTCTCAACCCCCCAGCTGATGGCCGCCATGGAGGACCCAGCAATTTCGATGTTGCGGGACGCGGATCGTCTACACGGTCCCTACTTCGACGTTGAACGTCGAAGTAGGGCGCTATTCCAATCCCCTCATGAGGTTAGCGACTTCGACGTCTTGCCGCCTAACGTCGAAGTTAACTTCGAAATAGCGCCCGACGCATGTAGCCACGACGGGCGCTATGTCAAAGTTAGTGCCGCTACTTCGAAGTAGCATGCACGTGTAGACACAGCTTCAGAGTGTCAGAGTGAGGAGGCAGCCCTGACAGGGGTCAATGTATAACAATTACCAACCTTCTCAATTTAAACACAAGATGGAGTTAGTTTTGATTAAAGAACAAAACAAGTTTATTTAACTGCAAAGATTGATTTTCAAGTGAATTCAAGTTTAAGTCATTAAGGTCAGACATGGTTGCAAGAGAAATACAGATGACTGCTTTCTAGTTACTAAACTTAACAAAGTGGGTTTGGTTCAAAGTAGAGTCTTTACCCTAAGGTCCTAGCAACAGGACTGACCAAACTCTTATGTCAGAACCCCATCCTGAAGTTCAAAGTCTATTCTTGTACCATCTTAGGCGTGTGTGTGTGAGAGGGAGAGTATCTGGGGTAAGTTTACCTCACTCTTGTATAGTCCAGTCACCTTTTGAAATGCATTTTTTAAGGTTTAATCACTGGATAAATTCTTCCATCTGTAAGACTGGAGGCGTGGGATCATGTGGTGAAAGAGATTGCGTGTTCGTTAAATACAAATCAACCTGTTCCTCTCCCACTCCACCGCCAAAGAATGTCTACTTGGCAGCTGATTGTCGATCAACTTTGACACTTGTCAAGAGGCATGATCTTATCCTTTGTCATTGAGAAACTGGTTTACCTAATCCCCAGACTTGTCGAAAAAACATAATTAAGTCATAATTTCATAACTTTGCATATAACATTGCTACATACATTTCACCATGAGATTATTGATCAGTGAGTTATTAATTTTCAAATAGCAACAAAGGGTCCTGTGGCACCTTATAGACTAACAGAAAAGTTTTGAGCATGAGCTTTCGTGAGCACAGGCTCACTTCATCAGATGCTGATCAGATCCAGTATCTGATGAAGTGAGTCTGTGCTCATGAAAGCTCATGCTCAAAACTTTTCTGTTAGTCTATAAGGTGCCACAGGACCCTTCGTTGCTGTTACAGATCCAGACTAACACGGCTACCCCTCCGATAATTTTCAAATGATAGCTGACAAAGCGTATGTTGTACAAAGATCATTACAATGGTGTATATAATGTCAATACCAGGGTACATTTTCTGTAGGTTTCTTTGCATTCCCTTTGGAACTCTGAGAGTTACTCATTTCTTTTAATTATCCCCCACTCTGCAGCCTCTTATCCAGTTACAATCATTTTGACAGAAGTCTATATAGTATTGCTTTTGGAATATGCTATCACTCCTGAAGTATTTCCATTAACCATTGTGTATGGCGTTCTCTGTCTCTCCCCCACAAGTATTTTGGTTCTAAGAATATGAAACTAACATGAATTGGCATCATCACAAAAAATGTATTAAATTATGTATGCCTTTATGACATGGTTCTTTATTTTTCTGATTAAAATATCAGAATAAAGTAAGTGGGAAGTAGTGTGCCATTGCCTTTTTGTTCTCCATTCTAATAGTAATGATTTCACAACGTTAAATATTTAACATCACAATCTTTGTTGCTTTCTTAGTAGAAATCATAAAAATCACAGATGTTGCCGGGGTACTTTTGAAAATGGAAAGATTTAAAGTAGTGGTTCTCAAATAAAATATACCAGATTTTTGTCCTAAAAGCAGCAAATTCAGTGCTCTTGACCTGGTCTTTCTGTTCTTGAGTACATCTGCAGCTGGATAGAAAGTTACACTGAATATTTCTTTCCTTCTCTGTTTCTTATTTTAACAAAACATAGTGAACTTCTGTTCCTTTTAAAAATCGATCAGTTGTTTATTGCCACGTCCAGTTCAGTCATCTGTTGGGAGTTGGATATCCGAATACATTTGTTTTCTTTAATACTGAAGAAGGTTGACTTATTGTATGAATACTTACTAAAAACCTTGTAAGTAGAAGATTTTGAATTCTAAACCAAATGCAATCCTCTCTTATTAGGGTGTATAGTAATACACTTGAACTTCCTTAATCTGGGAGTCTGTAATCAAGAAACATCTGTTGGTGTTGGAGCACCAGTGCTAGCTCCCCTTTGCAGGGAGCGGGAGCCCCCAGTATCATGGGCCAGAATCAGGGAAGCTGCAAACTGGATCTGGCCTGTGAGAGGAGGAAGTGGCTCTGCATTCTGCTGCTCATCTTCTCCCCAGCTGTGGGAATGGCAGTGAAGTGAAGCAGTTGTCTGGAGGCTTTTCCCCAGCTGCTCCCACTAGCCACAATTCACAGACAATGGGAGTAGTGATGGGCCACCAGGTGAACGTCCATCATCTTCAAACTCAGACCCTGTACCTGCACCTCCAACAAGCTTCTCCCACCCCCAATGCATACCTATCTAAATATAGTGCACAAAGGATTAATCTTATGATATGTTATACATGTACAGTACTCTATAATGCTTTGTATGAACAAAAGGTTTATTTGTTTTGTTTACCCTTCATTATGGCGATCACCCATGGTCAGGAAAATTCCATAATCCACCATAGCCTGTTTCCTGAGGTTGCCTGATTGAAGAGGTTCAAGCGTACTTATTTTCTGCTTATACTATTTTCAATATATGAACTTTGTCTTTATTTACTAAAATTTAAAACAAAAACAAAACAGCCCCTGAGGAAGTGTGACGATGGTAATTTGAGGAAAATTTTGTAGTGGCTTCCAAAAAATGGAAAGCATGTAATGCAGAAAGATGCTGTCAAAGTATAGTGGAACTTTTTTTCTTACAATTGTCATTAGTTTGTGACTTTCTCAAAGTTAAATATCAGGTTTTCTCAAGGTATTTTGTATGAAAATGTCATTATAAAGCTATCTGACCTTTGGCTGCCTCAGTTAGGTTATTTCTATCGGTACAGGTTGAACCTCTCAAATCCAGAACACTCTTGTCTGGCAACATCCATAATTCGGCATGATTTTAGTTAGCTGGATGACCACTTATCATGGATGTGGCCAAATTTCTCGAAGTTCCATAAAGTTTGTTTATGGCTACCAGTCCTGGCTCTGTGTTCTGTGCTGTTGTTTTGCTGTAGATTACCCCTAAATGTCTTCTAAGAGCCCAGTAAGCAGCAAAAGTGTTGGTAACGTACTAGATCAGAAGTGCACAAATTGGGGGTGGTGGTGTGAAATTTCAAAAGGAGAGCGCAGCATAAGCAGCTCCCCCCTACCACAGGGGCCCTCCTTCGCTGCCTCCCCATACTTTTTGTGCACAGCTGTGCAGTGCTTGTGTGCATCCTGCTGGCAGAGGGCTGCCTTCATTTCTGGTTCCACCACCCCCATCAGGACCCTCCATTGCCGCCCTGCAGCCTCTCCTGGCTCAGCTGCCTGCCTCCCCCACCCCCCGAAGTCTCTGTGGTCTTTTTGTGTCCTGCCTCTTATGTTTTGCAGAGGCAGCTGAGTGGGGGGTAAGAGAGGTATGCTTTTACTGGCACAGCTGCTTGTTTCAGCTTCCTGAGAGAGTGTGGGCAATTTTTTCAAAGTGCAAGTATGTTGATCTTTTGTTTAGTTCTTCTACTTACTTTCAAAGACTGCCTGGGAGGGCTGGAAAGGGTGATGGGGAGCTCTTTAAACAGCAGAGATCTATTGTTTTGTTTTCACCTAAGCTAGGTCAGGCTCTTGAAAAAGCAACATGAACTCCCTGGGACTGCTGGAGTTGGGAGGACTCTTTAAATAGAGTGATTTTTCTTTTCTTTTTTGTTTTAATAATTGCCTGGAAAGGTGACTCTTCAAACATGGTTTGCCTCCATCTGTAAAATGAGTATCCCCTCCCTCATTGTGTGCATTTTCCTTGCACCATTGCAGTTTATGTTGCTGCCTCACATAGACTGGCACATGCCATTTTTTTATGTGAACATAACAGAAAATTCCATTGGTTTGGATTTTATTAGACAGGTGGGCGGGGGAGAGAGGGGCTGACTAACTGCAGGGATAAAAAGGGTGGCCCGATGTAAAAAGTTTGCTCACCCCCGTGCTACAAAATATTGACCTCCTGTGGTCTAGCAAATTCTCTTTTTCAGCACCAGTCAACTCCTCAGCATGCCAGGAGGTTCAAACTGAATTTGGTTACTTTCTGCACAGACTTAGTTTAATTTCTCAATACAGTAGTATATGGGTGAAAGTTGCTATTTTGCTTAAAATACATTTATGACAAATTAAAGGTAACACTTTTTTGACAGGTGGTAATGGATGAAATGCCATTTGTTTGATGACAAGGCAGCAACATTTTAAAACCAGCTAAAATATTTCATTCTCTTTGGGTACATCTACACAAGAAACTAACTTTGAAGTTAACTTCGAAGTAGCCAGCAGAGAGTCTACACACATTTTCCCTTCAAAATTAACTGCGAAGTAGGGAGCCCAACTCCAAAGTCCTTACTCCGTTCTTGGGAGTGGAGTGGTGCCCTACTTCAAAGTTTAACTTCAAAGCAGGGTGTGTGTAGATGCTCAACTTCGAAGTTATTCTTGTAGAGTAGACTCAGCCTTTAAGTTGTAAATAAACTACTGATCTTGTATATCTTGGGGAGGTGTTCTTTGTGTAATAAGACTACAGAAGCATAATACATCTATGAACACATTAATGTAGGTGAGATGGTGTGTATGTGATTTAATAATCCAGTTAACTGTTCTTGTAGCCTGCATACTGTATTACCAATTTGGGATGGTTTTGGAACCCCCCAAAAACAAGTCACTAGAGCGTGTGGGCAAGTCTCTGTTACAAATACCTCTGCTTTTCTCCCTGTGGTTTGTAAGATTTCACTGCAGATGTCCATCAGAACATACAGAAGGGAGGTGAACAAATCAGTTGTAGTGATAAACTGATCAGTTTGTTCTTAGAAATTGACTTAGATAGTCCTAGTGTAGACGCACCCTAACTTCAAAGATAACTTTGAAGTGAGGCGCTACTTCAAAGTAGCTAGCAGAGAGTCTACACGTTTTCCTTTACTTTGAAGTTAACTTTGAAGTAAGGGAGCCCAACTTCAAAGTCCTTACTCCATTCTCGGGAATAGAGTACCGCCCTAATTTGAAGGTTAGGTTTGAAGTAGGGTGTGTGAAGATTCTCAACTTCAAAGTCTGTTACTTTGAAGTTGTACTTCAGAGTAAGCAACTTTTAGAAGTTATTTTTGTAGTGTAGACACAGCCATTATGTCTTATTTTTAAGCAATTATATGAGGAGTTTATACTACAGTAGCCATTTCTATTGAATAGAATAGATACAGCATAGTATCAGCATGGTATCCAAAGTCTGAAAGCATTTTTATATCAGGAATATTGCTGTTTTTTCTTCAGTTAAATATTTGGTTAAAACTTTAGCAAGAGTTGTTTTATTTTGAGGGCCAGTCACTGTCAGCATCTCAACGTTTGTTAATTGTTTTAATTGTCATATGTCAAAATCAAGGATAAAGAAAGTCAGAGATAAGATAAACACATAATTGAGAAAATGTGAATGATAATGTTTTCAATGCAGAAATAGAAGTTAATATTTAAAACAAAAATAAATATACTTTTTTAAGCCTTATCTACATGGTAAGTTAGTGCTTGGCAAATTGTTGTGCCATAGGTTGCCAGTATAATTTAATCCTCCCCATGAAGTTCAATTATATAGAATTTTCACATAACAGATATATCTCAACATATATTGTATTGAAGCAGTGACACTGGAATCTTTTTGAGATGCATATGTACCCTTTTAGAGTGCACCTGAAGGAAAGATAGAGATATATGATATCTGTTATTATGCAGATATATTTAGTCAATTGACATTTCTTTAAAGTTACTTGTCAGCATAAGTACCCAGAAGTAGCTAAATAAATATTACAAACATTTTCTGTTGTAACAAATTTGTTCATAAATTAAAATTAACATCTGTGTTTAGCCTGCCTAGGAAGTATGTTTACTGTATACGGAGTTGTCAAACTTTAAATGACTTTTCCAGGCGAGACTCGTTGGAGCAAAGGTGATGAGGGGGCTAGGTGGTAAGGTAGGGTTAGCTCACATGACATAGATTGCAAAAGAGAATAAGACATATTTTAGAGCTCAAGAATGGACATCAAAGTGTGAGGGAGAGAGAATAGGAGAAGGCAGAAAAAGGTCATGGTATATTATCAGTTGTCTTTGAAGAAAACTGAGATCCTAGTTAGAGAACAAATAGCGGGGAGATGGGGTGAGCTATTTCAGAGGAGATCTCAAGGGAGAAGAAGAACCAGAGTTTGTAGGCTCAGAACTCTTAATGTGGAATAGAAATCATGGTGTTTAGCAAGGAGAAGAGCAGAGCTAATAGGGTGTGACAACTGCTATGTAGCCTAGGAAGCATGTATGGTTTCCTGATCATTCCTCAGAGATATCTTTCAGCATAGGAAAAGGAGATGAGGAACCAGATGTGATTAGTCAGCCCTGGGATTTGACTTGATGATTAGAACAATGGGAGAGAAGAGCAAAGAACTCGAGTATGGAGGAGGAAGTGGGTACATTTGTAAATGGAATCACGAAGTCAACTGAGAGGGGAGCAAATGAAACAAGACAGGTTAAGGAGAGTGTCTAGAATCAGACACATTTAATGCTAGGCAAGTGCTCAAGGGTAAAAGGTTTTTGATTGTGGGGAACATTGGTGTAATTTCTAACTGAATGCTTTCCACCTCAGAAGAGAAGGACCAGTTTTCTTAAGTACAGACTAGCTGGAGTAGCCAGAAGGGGTAAAACTAATAGCAAAATGGGAGGGCAAAAAGAGGGAAGATCTGAGTACTCAGCACCAACTGGAGATTCTGAGAACAAAATTCACCAAGGGTGGGAAAAAAAGAATGTGAGAAGAAATTCTTGAATTGTCTATACACCAGTGTGAGGAGCAGTTCTGAAAGAAATATAATGTTGGTCGGTTTCAAGGTAACTGAGCCTGTATCAACTGTGCCTGTATCCCCCTTCATGTGATAAACTGCTGAAGCACACAGGCAGGTCTCAGGTCTTGAGCGATCCTCTTTTTAGGCTGAGAATCTTTGCTCTCCACTGTTCTCTGAGTAGATGTTTAAGCTTGCACAGCCCCATGCCATAAACTGTGATATCCCCAGCAGGCCAATGTGCCTAATGGCCAGCACCTGTGCTTTGCTTGCTCTTTGAGGACAATTACTAGCATATTCCAGGAGTTACAAGATACCACACAGCTCTTTCTCAGCAAAGTACATTATTTGTGGTTTGGCATCCTTGCCCATCCTGGCTAATAACTACTGATAGGATAAAAGAATTACAGAGGAAACAGAAAACAGTAAGTTTCCACACGCATATTAAACATGCTAAAGAATGCTCATCTTCCAAATGAGGAATTTTGTAACCCTTCCAACCCTCAATAAGGTTGGTCCTCTAAGGCCCTCAGATTCTCTCCATTTGCTGAATCAACAGGAAGACCTGGAATCTGCTTTAACAGCATTTATGTATCTCAAGTTACTATATCTCAAGTTTGTTGTGTTGGGAGAACCCAGTTGGAACCAGTGTATGCAGACTGCTCCAGGTTTAGCATTGCTCTGGAGTTGTTTACTCTTAGTGATTTGCCTTAATCCGCCTCCACTCATTTTTTGTTCCTGGAGAAGCTGTGGTAACCCATCCCCATACCAAGAACACGATCATTCATAAACCAAATGCAGTACTCCCCAAAGATTCTGCATGGCGTTGCAGTATCTGTTATAGTTTCTACAGAATGCAAGTGTTCCTATGCCAGTTAGTGAGCTGGCTGAGGAGTTTAGGCAAGGGGCACGTTACTGATAAGTGCTGCATTTGTAAGTCGTTAGGGCCTCAAGTGAAGAAAGAAAGGGACATTTGCCTCAGGGTGCTCTTAATGGAGTCCACACTATCCCTAGCACTGGAGACCAGGTCAGACTTGACCTTGAGTGTGATAACATCAATGCCATTGTAAGTTGGTACCATTCCACCTCTGACAAAGGTTCCAGTGAGAGACTGCTGCCTATCATCCTGCAAGGTCAAGGGGAAGTTGGGTAGACCCAAGACCCATGGTGGGTGGCTTGACACTCCTGCCATGAGTTGGGGGCCAACCTAGACAGAGTGGGCAGAGTGGCCCAGCCCTCCCCCATCCTGCTCTGTAATGCTGAGTAGTGATGAAGGTCTTGAGCACATGGAGGAGCGTCTACCCCAAAGACCTTTTGGGTAGCACAGGACATATTGACTTTTTGGGGCTGGCAGCATCCACTCAGGCAGTAGCACAGTCTAGGGACAAACTCATGTTGGGCCCTGAACAGGTATTTCCATCCCAGCAACTCCTGTCCCCTCTCAAGGTATGATCCCCCCCAGTGCTCCCTGTCTCCCAGCATTCAGGTCTTGGGTGAAGTGAGACAGTGTTAGCCGGTGGCCAGGTAATGTGCGGTGAGGTACTCCCCTGGGTCCTAAACAACCCAGTTTTTTTACTGTTAGAGCAGGCAGCTCCTAGCACTCTCACCCACGGCCAGGCTGTAGTAACCAAACGGTTAAAGTTCTTTTTGTTGTGCCGGCTGTGTTGCAGTGACAAAAGAGTTAACAGCAGTCAGGCTCAGAGCTTAACTAGTTACAAGTTTATTAAGCTACAGTTATAAGCGTGTGGTTACAAAGGCTATTGTTTACTTCTTATATGCTAGCAAAGTACAGGTGTTAACAAGTTACGTTACAATCCAATACAAAGATATCTGTTACCATCTAACACAATGATATCTTGATACAATGACATCCAGTTACAGAGCTCTAATTCTTTAGCTGTGCACAAAAAAGTCGGAGACCTAGCATGGGTGTATCTTACCCTCTCTGCGTCTCTCGATACCAGCGTAGCCAAGCCGGATCGGTCACTCAATTCCGCGGAAAGATGAATACGAGGTCGGGCGTCCCCAGTAGTGGACCTCGGGAGGCAATCACCTGACCTGACCAGCAGGTAGTTGGTGGAGATGCACTCAAAGTTAGAGTTCTGCTGGGCCCATCTTTTATACCCCTTTTTGGGTTACGTATTCTCATTCTTATCTATGGTGCCAGATCATACTGGTCTGTCTTTGTGACGCCAGTTTGTTACAAGGGCATTTCTTACTTAATTTGCACTTGTAAGACAGGAGACAAGCAATTTGAGAGTACAGGACATTCTTTTTGTGTGGGCGGGGCACTTCCCATTCTGGGGTGATGTGTGTGTGCATCATATCGATCAATGCCAGCTGGGGTGATTTCTGAGGGTCCCCCCGCCCCCCTTGTTGACAGTCTGGACTGTTAGCCTTCCATCTGTACTTTCTGCTTCTCAGGGTCACGATAAGCTAGCATATCTGGGCCTCAATGAGGGCATCAAAGACTGTGCTGTCAGCAGCCGTTTCCGTGCCCTGTGTGCTTCTCAGTGGTGGGGGGGGCAGCGAGCAAGCTGGCTTGTAAGGGGGAGACTCTGTCTGGCTACAGGCAGGCTTTAGGAGCACCCTTTTATCCCCCTGATAATGGGTGGAACAGGCAGGACTTGAGGTGACATTCGCCGAAGCCCCAGTGCACATAGGTGGAAGCCTAGGTCTCCTACCTGGAGCACCTGAGTTCGTCCCCGGCTGTCCCAAGACGTTGGTACCATGCCTGGGGTCTCTTGCCCCATCAGTGCCAGTGGTTTTTGTCACACTGGCCTTTATCTCCATCCGTTTGATCCTCATGGTTGAGGAGATCCTCGCGCTACAGGTACTGCTTTAGGTCTAGATCTGTTTTGGATCCTGATGCTGAGCGAGCATCAAGAGGCATCAATCTCTGGTCTTCTGTTACTGATCTGCCAGCTATTCCCCAAGGTCCCAAGACAGATTTATCCCATTCAGCCAGATCTTCTTGGCCCCATGCCTCTCACCAGTCAACAGACGTTGAGAGACCTTCTCACGTTGAGTTGTTAGACACTGATGAAGAGGCCTCAGAGGCTGGCACCAAGTGGGAATCCTTGCCTCTGTGTCAAATGCTAACATTAGTGATGCCACCCCATCCACAAGTCACATCCATCAGAGTGACCACAAAGGCAGTGGGCAGTGCCCTGGTTTCTGTAAAACCTGTGGGAGAGGGAACACCCGACCTCAGGGAACTTGGAGCAGGCATCAGCCTCTAGTACTTCTCCTCCCAGTCAGGGGTAATCCCCTGCAAAAGGTCCAGCACTGGGACAGGAAGCTCTAGCGACCCACCAGTCCATCTTAGATGAGGCTATTTCAACCCCCTGTTCCCAGTAACACAGGATGTGAAGGTGTATCAACTATCACGATTGTGATAGGTGCTTCTCTGTTAGGCTGGGGTGTCCACTTAAGGGGCCAAGTGGTTCAGGGAACATGGTCAACAGATGAGCAGCTCAAACACATCAGGCTCCTGGAGCTCAGAGCATTATGGTATGGCTGCATGCACTTCTTGCAGAGCACCAACAAAACTGTCGACATAATGATGGACAATACATCAAAAATTCACTATATCGACAAACAGGGTGGAGTACCTGTGACGTTACTGGCTTTTAAATTGAAAATGGAAGCTATGTATGTTACCGTTATATAGATCTGCCATCTCCCATGTCTTTCTCAAATGGGGGTTCCCAATTGTGGATCTGTTTGCTATAGCTGTCAACACATGGGGCTTGTCTGCACTACCACCTTCCTATGAAGGAAGGATGGTAATTAGGGTGTTGGGAGTTTACTAATGAAGTGCTGCCGTTCATAGGCAGGACTTCATTAAGCAAATTCTCCCCCGTGGCAACTCTGAAGTTTTAAACGTCGAAGTACTGGCACACGTCAAGCCGCGGCACACCCACTGGTACTTTGAAGTGCCGGGGCAACTTTGAAGTCCCCTTACTCCTCAAAATTTTGCCCTGGCAAAAGTTCTCCTCAAAAGTTGCCCCGGCACTTCAAAGTACCAGTGGGTGCACCGTGGCTAGATGCTGCTGGTACTTTGAAGTTTAAAACTCCGGAGTTGCTGTGGGGGGCGGGAATTTGCTTAATGAAGTGCTGCCTATGCACGGCAGCACTTCATTAGTAAACTCCCAACACCCTAATTACCATCCTTGCTTCGAAGGAAGGTGGTAGTGTAGACACAGCCATGCTGTCTCCACTATCGCTCCAGATATGGATTAGGCCTCAATTCACAGGGGGATGCATTCATCATCATACCTTTAGCATCTGCATTCCCGCTGATTCCTTTCATTCAAAGAGTAGTTGTCAAGGTAAAGACAGACAGGGCTCAGGTCATACTGCTAGCACCCAGGTGGGCCAGACACGCCTGGTTCTCTGAACTTCTACAGCTGTCCAGACATCCCCCACATTGTCTTCCTTCCATCTCCTCGCTCTTAACCCAACAGAATAGGTCCATTTGCTACCCAGTCATTGACCACCTTCACCTCCATGTATGGCTCCTGGTTGGCTGAGAGAGGCAGAACTGCATTGTCCACCTCAGGTCTGAATGATACTCAGAAACAGTAGGCGACCTGCAACCAGAACAACTAACTCACAAAAATGTCATTGCTTCATATTGTGGTGCGTCATCCAACCATGGGATCCCAGGCATGCAGGGATCCTACATATATTCACTTATCCACTTCACCTTCAGCAAACAAATCTATCCACCAGTGTGATTAGTGTCAACCTGGCAGCCATATCATCTTTCCACCTGCCTATCCAAGACCACTCAATCTTCACCCACCTGTCAGTCAAGTGGTTCCTTAAGGGCCTCCACGACATGTTCCTGCTAATCAAAGAACTGCTACCTGTATGGGACCATGGGGGATGGTAGGGACACTGCTACCTACAAATCTTCAGACAGTGGGCGCAGCGGTGCTGCCGCACCTAAAGGTGGAACACCCATGGGGACAACATCTTGAAGAATTCCAGTTACTGCACAGGGTGAGTACCCTCTCCCTTTGCATGGTCTCCTTAGCCCTCATCATTTCCACTCTGGAACCAGGAGACTAGTATGCCACTCTTGACCTGAAGGAGATATAATAGCAGTCTTTCCAGTTCATAGGCATTTCTTTCACTTTACAGTGCGTCTCACCCACTGCCAGTTTATGGTCCTCCCCTTTGGTTGGCCATGACACCAGGGATGCTCACCAAGTGCATGGTAGTACTGGCAGCCTAACTTAGGCATAGGGGTACCCAAATTTACCTTTACTTTGACTGGTTGGTCAAGGGCAGCTCCACATTTTAGGTCCAAAGAAACATAGTGGTTCTCTTTAGACACCTATCGGTTCTTGTGGCTCCTAGTCAATGACAAAAAGTCCTCATTAATATCAGTCCAAAAGATAGAATTCAATGGGTGGTTCTTGACTCAGCACACGTGAGGACATTCCTGCCCCTAGACACATTCCAACCCTTGGCAAACCTCATGAAAGAGGTGTCAAAATTCCCCCTGACCAAGGTAAGGCTCTGCTTCCACTTACTGGGCCACAGGACAGCATGTACATGTGTGGTTCACCACACTCAGCTCCATATGTGACCACTCTAGCAGTGGCTGACTTCAGCTTACTCCCGGTTCTGGGACCACTTGGACAAGGTGGTCATGATTTCCCCACAAGTACGTAACTCTCTGAAGGGGTGGGTGGACAGTTCCTGACAATGTTTTGGAGGGAGTTCCACTCAATGCCTCTGCTCCTTCCGCTGAGTTAAGGTTGGACACACTGGACCTTGGATGGGAACCACATCTCAACGATCTTGGGAACCTGAGGAGATGAGACTCTACAGGTCAGATGAACAGCTCAGAGTACCTTGATATTTGCAATTTTTTTTCTCTCACACGTTTGGCAACCTGGTGTGAGTCCTCTATCATACCTCAACAAGCAGAGAGGGGCAAGCTTGTTGGTCCTGTGGCAGGAAGCACTCTTTTTCTGGCTCTCCTCCATCAGTTACAATGTCCATCTTGAGACTGGTTACCTCCCAGGAATCAACAATGTCCTAGCATATCGCCTCAGCAGGGACTTCTCTTCTCACCATGAGTGATGACCCTGTCTGGACATGGCCAATGTGATCTTCCAGAAGTGGGGATTTCCCCTCATGGATTTGTTTGTCACTGAACAAAATAGAATGTGCCACCAGTTTTGCTCTTGGTCCAGGCTTGGTAGGGGCTCTCTCTGTGACACATTTGACCTCTCATGGTCTGAGAGTCTGCTGTATTCAATCCTGCCCATCCCAAGCTGGGTCCTAGTTCTGATAACATGACACAAAGCTTGAGTGATCACAATCACTCCAGTGTGGCCCTGCCATTATTGATTCAGCACATTCATGAACATGCATCCCTCTTGGCCCTTTCCAAATTGCCTAGACTTCTTGATGCAGGATAACTGTCAACTCCTGCATCCTAACCTCATGTCCCTGCACCTGTCAGTGTGTATGCTTCATGGCTGAACACAGAGTATTGTACTTGATTGGAGAAAATCCAGTAACTCCTACTATGCAGCAGGAGACTATCTATGTGGGTGATTTATCAGGAAAAATGGATGACATTCTCTCTGTGGAATTTGAAGCACAATATCTCACCCAAATGTGGCTCCAGTACAGTCTCTCCTCAACTTCTTGCTGAAGCTCAAGAGCCATCATATCTCACATCTCAAGAGACAGCTATAGAAAGCAGCCAATTCAGTAGTTAGGTCAGGGGCTCGGAGTTGGACTAAAGTTGCATTCAAAGCCTTGCCACTTACTGTCTTTATGGCCTTGGTCTGTCTGCTTCTCTTCCTTGCTATTTTTATTTTATAGTTGGGAAAGCTGGTACTTAAGCTCCCTCATAAAATGCTTTGAGAGGGCTGAATGAAAAATACTATCAAATGTAAGGCATTACTATTTTTATAATGATAATTGTTGCATAAGTTTGACAAAAGCAGATTTATTATCCATAAGTTCAATATATCGAGTTGTTGGCAATGCTACACACTCACCATATTCTTAGAGTGGAACATTTAACTCATGCTGGAACACACACACACACACACACACACACACACACACGTATATGCATTGTTCTTAATAAAATGATTTTTCTCACATTTGTTGTCTGAATGTTAAACTCTAAGGCTACGTCTACACTACAGCAATTTTTCGAAAGAAGCTCTTCCGGAAGATCTCTTCTAAAAAACCTTCTTTAGAAAGAATGCATCCACACACAAAAAAGTGTGTGTGACCAACGGGTAGCAGTCAATGGCTCAATATCTGGATGGCGGTCTGTTTCAAGCGGAGTGCCGCAAGGCTCAGTTCTGGGGCCGGTGTTATTCAACATCTTTATTAATGGCCTGGATGAGGGACTGGGTTGCACCCTCAGCAAGTTTGTAGATGACACAAAACTAGGGGGAGAGGTAGATATGTTGGAGGGTAGAGAGAGAATCCAGAGTGACCTGGATAAATTGGAGGACTGGGCCAAAAGAAATCTGATGTGGTTCAGTAAGGAGAAGTGTAGAGTCCTGCACCTCGGGCGGAAGAATCTCAAACATTGTTACAGTCTGGGGACCGACTGGCTCAGCAGCAGTACGATGGAAAGAGACCTAGGCGTTATGGTGGATGAAAGACTGGATATGAGTAAACAGTGTGCCCTTGTAGCCAAGAAAGCTAACGGCATACTGGGGTGCATTAGGAGGAATATTTCGAGCAGATCTAGGGAAGTAGTTATTCCTCTTTATTCGGCACTGGTGAGGCCCCATCTGGAATATTGTGTCCAGTTTTGGGCCCCCCAGTATAAAAAGGATGTGGGTTTGCTAGAGCAGGTTCAGTGAAGGGCAACAAAAACGATTAAGGGTCTGGAGCACAAGACCTATGAGGATAGGCTGAGGGATTTGGGCTTGTTTAGTTTGCAGAAGAGAAGACTTAGAGGTGTTTTAATGGCAGCCTTCAACTTCCTGAAGGGAAGCTCTAAAATGGAGGGTGAGAAATTGTACTCAGTGGTGTCAGATGGCAAAACAAGGAGTAATGGTTAGAAGTTGAAGAGGGAAAGGTGTAGGCTAGATATTAGGAAAAACTTCACCAGGCGGGTGGTGAAGCATTGGTATGCGTTGCCTAGAGAGGTGGTGGATTCTCCATCCCTTGAGGTTTTTAAGTCCTGGCTGGACAAGGTCCTGGCTGGGATGACTTAGTAGGGGTTGATTCTGCTTGAAGCAGGGGGCTGGACTAGATGACCTCTTGAGGTCCCTTCCAGCCCTATGATTCTGTGATTCTGTGGATCAAAAAAGTGATCCTCTTTTTTGATAGAGAGCGTCCACACAGCCCCTGCTCTTTCCAAAGAATGGGACAGGGATCAAAAAATCTGCCGTCATGAGGACTGCTCTTCCCAAAAAGGAGCCTGAGGAGTATCTTCACATGTTTTTTTTTTCCAAAAGAAGCTTTAGAAAGAAAGTGCTCTTCCTGATCCAGGAGCTGAAGAGGGCTTCCGGAAGAAGAGCTGTGTTCTTTTGATTATGCATCAAAAGAGCACATTTTGTTTGTATAAACTCTGTGTGTTCTTTCAAAAAAGGACTGGATTTTCTGAAAGAACTTGCTAGTGTAGATGTAGCTTAAGTGGCGTCTTGATGAGAAGAAATTAAGCTAAATTATGTTTTGATCACTTGAGTTTATTTTTTTACAGTTCTCCTGGTGATTTATAGAGAAAATATATTTTAACTCATGTATTTAATTTATATCTCTGTCCTTTTCAAAAGTATTTGTGAACATGGTTACAACAAGTGAAAAATCCTAAAGTTCCTGTTGCAGGAATTGAGAGAAAAGACATAGATTCTTTTTATTTAGAGACAGAGGAAGGCAGGACAAAAAGCAGTAAAATATAATAGAAGATAAACCGGAGTCCTGTTTTAAAGACTACTTTACTGCATTTTTCTCCCAAATTTAAGGTAAATATTAGTCCTTACTATACCCTTCACTGTACTATGGTGGGGAATCAGAGAACTGGTATAATTTATTTTTGGTAATGTGAATCAAGCCCCTTCCAAATAATTCTTTACTGAAACTGGATAGTGGTTTCATCTCAGGGTTGATTTTGATAAGTCAATTTGTTTCTAACTGCTGATGCCTTCATGGTGACTACCCAGGCAACCTGTTCTATCTCATCAAAATACTTTTTTCTTAATGATGCTTTAAAATCAAATCCTAGTACTTTAATCTTGCTGCACTGGACTACAATTTGAAGAACACTGTTTTCAAAGAAAGCAAGGTTTGCCAGTGCTGTGCTTTTTAAAGACTGATATAAAATACATTTCAGTTGCACGGACTTCATGTCCTTAGCTCACACGAAAGAGTAGATTGATTCAAATTTGGAAGTGTTCTGAAAGGAAAAAAGTCCTAAGAAATCTGGGGTTAAAAGTACAAAAAAACAATTTTGAAAGTAGTTTATACAGTAGTGGTGTAGGGTGTTTGGCTCTGAAAGGGCAAGAAAATTTATTTTGGAGCAAGTGTGACTTGTTTGGCTTTGGTCTGAACTTCCTCTTTCCACCTAGGGACCCTCTTCCTATAAGCAAACTCATCAAAACTTTTTCTTTATGCTGACAAAAAAGTGCACTTGAATGAAAGACTGTGAAAGCTCACATAATAGCAGCTTTATTTTGTTGTGTAGGGAACAATGAATTCAAAGTGAATAGTATTTCTTATAGAAAGATAAATATTTTAAGAAACTCTGCAAGGAGTTAGGGGGTTGTAGACAGTACATATTCTGTTCTGCTTAACCTTGCAAAAACAGAATTGCTAATATATTAGTCTCAGGCTCGTTACAATATCTTTCATACTCATTTAGAGATCAGTGTTTCTACTTTGTCTGCGGTGCTAAGTGAAAATAAAGGGTACAATTAAGAGTAGATAATACAGAAATAATGTTTTAAAACAGATGTTAACATGTAGCTAATAAAAAAGAAGGAAAAAATCAAAGGCAATATCATACAATTTGAATAATAGATATTTCAGCATTTTTGAAGGATTCCCAAGTATCTTGTTTGTAAAGATGGGAATGAATTAAACAGCTTAAATAGAAATGTTTTAAATGTATTGTAAAATGGTCATCTAACTATATTCTTACTAGAAGTGTGGAATACATATATACTGTAGGGAGCAAAGAACCATACTGCAACTTTTGTCAAATAGTAGATTTATTTTTCACAAATGCCTAAAACAGATTTTTCTGGGCCTTCATAGGAAATCAATTTCTATAAAAATGCAGTGGTGTATTATCAGAGCTCAAATCCAAATGACCATTTCAGTTTAAGCTTAACAAATCCAAAATTGAACTTTCTTTTTCCCTCAATACACTCTACTCTCCCAATTTTTCAGGGTTTGGCTTCACTGTAGGCTCTAAATCGATCTTTAGCATGTCCCGTGAAAACATAAGTCAATGGATCAGCACTCTTCTGTCAACTTCCATACTCCTCTCAACAAGAGGCATAGCTATGTCAATGGGAGAGCATCTTCCACCAACATTGCACCATGTAGACGCTGTCTGAAAGATATGTAAACCAGTGGTTTCCAAACTGTGTTCCAGGAGAACACTGGTGTTCTGCAAGCTATGGCAAAGTGTTCCACCATTGAAATTTGAGTAATGGCGGTCTCTTCCCCATTCTCAGGGACTGCGTCTACACGTGCTCCCTTCTTTTCTAAATAACGCTGTTACACACAAAATGCATTTCAAAATAGCATTTCGCTATTTCAAAATACAGCATCTACACACACACAGAGCCTATTTCAAAACAGAGCCATTGGGTGCAGAGGCTCCATTTCGTGCCTTAAGAAAACTTATTTCAAAATAGCTGTTTCAAAATAGGCGTTATTCCTTGTAGAATGAGGTTTACCAATTTCAAAATAAGCCAACCACTATTTCAACATTATTTTGAAATAGCCGTTGTGTTGTGTAAACGCTAGGATAGTCATTTCAAAATAACGGGTGTTATTTCAAATAACTGTGCTATGTAGACATACCCTTAGTGAACAGTGCTTTGATTTTATCTTCATTGTTCAGTATCTGGCCATAGGTATTGTTTGTGTGCCAATAAAAGCCTAATATGAAGATCTAATATTAATTTGCTTGTGTACTTTTCTGTGGTGTTCATCACTATGTCATCACAAACATTAATTTATCTTAAAAAAACAAAACAAAACAAACCCTCTGTAGTATAAGTATGATGACCAGATAGCAAGTGTGAAAAATCAGGACAAGTGGTTGGTAGTGGGAGAAGTTAATAGGCACCTATATATGACAAACCCCAAATATTGGAACTTTCCCTATAAAATTGGGAAATCTGGTCACCTTGGGTATGAGAGGGTGCTGCTATTCTCATTGTACAGATTGGGAGTTGGGAGACACAGAATAAAAAGATGCCCCTAATTTTGGGTGACCAGTCTGGGATTCACTCTTGGCATTATACATAGCCCTTCATATAATCAGGCACAGTTTCCATTGACTTCAACTGCATCTGTGAGTGCTCAGCCTCTTCTGCAAATTAGACCACGTGGTTTCACTGGGCATCCAAAGGAGCACAATTGATAAATGCCTCTGTAAAGTTTGGTTTAAGTGACTTGACACAACGCACACAAGCTGTATGGCAGGGGCACAGATAGAACCTAATTCTTCAGGTCAGTATTACACTCTTAACAATGTTACCTTCCTTTCTGTTCCTTCAGTCTTCCACCCCATTCACAACATACCTTCCAGTTTTTACAATATATGAGGCAGGGAAGCTATGGTTACCAGCTGCCTCTACCATACAACTTCCATTCTTTCCCTGTACAGATTGATCCTCAGCACTGAAATAGACTGGGGCCCATGGCAAAAATGGCATGTGCTCATGTAAGTGAAGACAATATTGCACGATGGAATGATTTAAATCAAGGCAATTTAAATCATATTTTAAATTGCTCCCCACCTAAAAAAAAAAGATGTAAATCAGGTTACCAAAGAAGCTAAGACTATGTTTAGAATTCATATATGCAAGCAATGCCTGTCTGCTGTGTATATTGGTTGGACAAACTGTACAATCACTATCACTTTGCCAAAGACATTAGGAATCTAAATACACCTAAATCTGTCAGTGAGTACTTCAACCTAGCAGGTCATAGAATTCAAAACTTGAAAGTCTGCATTCTAACACAAAGGCTGTGTCTACGCTAGCCCCAAACTTCGAAATGGCCACGCAAATGGTCATTTTGAAGTTTATTAACGAAGCGCTGAAATGCATATTCAGCGCTTCATTAGCATGTGGGCGGCTGCGGCACTTCAAAATTGACGCGCCTCGCCGCTGTGCGTCTTGTCCTGACGGGGCTCCTTTTCGAAAGGACCCCGCCTACTTCGAAGTCCCCTTATTCCCATCAGCTCATGGGAATAAGGGGACTTCGAAGTAGGCAGGGTCCTTTCGAAAAGGAGCCCTGTTGGGACAAGCCACGCGGCAGCGAGGCACGTCAATTTTGAAGTGCCGCGGCCGTCCGCATGCTAATGAAGCGCTGAATATGCATTTCAGCGCTTCATTAGTAAACTCGAAATGGCCATTTGCGTGGCCATTTCGAAGTTTGGGGCTAGTGTAGACGTAGTCAAATACACTTTAACACCAGATTACAAAGGGAGACATATGAATTGGAGTTCATTATCAAGTTTGACGCTTTCCACCTCAGGCTCAACAAAGATATCAAATACCTTATGTGTTAAGGACAGTTTCCCCACCTTTTATATTTGCAGTGATCCCCAGAAGCCTACTTAACTTAATAGACACTTGCAGTAATTATTTTTCTTCCCCCTTTCCACCTCCACTTCTGTCCTGTCTAGATGATTCATCAGTTTTTATTTCATTTTTTTCTATCCTGCTGTTAAATTCTCTCTGTCCCAGTTATCATTTTTCAGGATTTTCCACATCTGAAGAAGTGGGTCTGTCCCACAAAAGCTCGTCACCTAATAAATTATATTTTAGTCTTTAAACTGCTACAGGACTGCTTTTTTTGTTTTGTGAAGATGCAGACTAATATGGTTACATCTCTGAGACTTAATTTTGGAGTAAGCCCCATTGAACTCACTTGTATGTCTGCTTTTTGAGAAGAATGGGGTTCCCTTGGAAAAGCTGAGTTATGCTGACATAAAATAGGGAATAGATTTATGCCATACCATTATGGTCTGTGGCCATAATGTTCCAAAGTAAGGGACATATGTTATATAATATAAAATAAGGAAATGACCCTCGGTGTCAACTGGCAACTCTAGACTTCTCTTACTGAAGCTTTCTGTGTTATATACTGGAGTGATTAGAGTCTAAACCTAGTTAGCTAATCTGAAAAGCCATATGGATTATCTGAGCTAAACTTCTTTGAGTGTTCCCTGTGGATGCTCCACTCATGTCTTGTTGCACCCTGGCACTGCTGATCAGAGAGTCTTCAGAGCAATATCTGTTGCACCACACATGCATACCAAGGGTGCGTCTACACTAGCCGGCTACTTCGAAGTAGGCGGCACAACGTCGAAATAGCACGTGTTGCGTCTACAAGCGCCGTGTGCTATTTTGACGTTGAAATCGATGTTAGGCGGTGAGACATTGAAATCGCTATTCCCATCCGAAGATGGGAATAGCGCCCTACTTCGACGTTCAGTGTCGAAGTAGGGCACGTGTAGACTATCTGTGTCCTGCTACTTTGAAATAGCAGGGTCCTCCATGGCGGCCATCAGCTGAGGGGTTGAGAGACGCTCTGTCCAGCCCCTGTGGGGCTCTACGGTCACTGCGTGCAGTAGCCCTTAGCCCAGGGCTTCTGTCTGCTGCTGCTGCAGCAGCTGAGGGTCCATGCTGCGTGCACAGGGTCTGTAACGGGTTGTCGGCTCTGCAGATCTTGTGGTGTGCAGGCCGTGTGTGTCTGGGAGGGGCCCTTTAAGGGAGCGGCTTGGGGTTTTGCTGGCCCCTTATTTAGACAGGGAGCACTTGTGTGTGTGGGCACTCCGCATTTCCTTCTGGGGCGGCTCCTTTCTACGGTCTCTATCACTACTTTGACATTGAACATCGATGGCACCAGCCCTGGAGGATGTGTAGATGATACGCATCGAAGTAGCCTATTTCGATGTTCTTACAATTTTCAAGAAGCAAGAGGTATTAGGGAGGTTGAACAGAATAGAGTCATTAATTCATTTTTATGAGACTATAAGTGTACGTGTAACGTGTGATTTTATAATAAAAAGTTACTGTTCCATTGATTTACATTAAAATTAGTCTGATTTAAATTAAAGATCCAATTTTTGTCCAGCCTTCTATGTTGTAAGGCATCTGTACAAAGAGGCTGCATTGAAGTTGCACAGGCAACCTTAATTCTGACATTTCCTGACTTGAGTGGATCTTTAATTTAAATCAGACTAATTTTAATGTAAATCAATGGAACAGTAACTTTTTATTATAAAATCACACGTTACACGTACACTTATAGTCTCATAAAAACATTAATAATTTTCTTTTAATGTAGGTTTCTTCTTCAAGTAGTGTCCCTGTGGGTGCTCCACTCTGGGTGTTGGTGCCTCCTCCTGCTGGCGCTTGGAGATTCTTCTATAGACATGGTTTCCCGCACATGCACAGTGACGCCTCTTTGTGCTATCTGGCCTGCGCGCGTCACAGGCTCCTCAGTTCCTTCTCTACTGTTCTCGGCTGTAGACTGAGCTTCGTTCTCTCTGCAAGGTGAGAGTTAGATAGCCTCAGTTAGCAGTTGTTCTGTAGTTTCCCTTCCAAGTTGCTTTCCCAGTGTGCTTCATTGTTTAAAAAAAATCTGTGCAGAATTAGTGAGTTAAGGTTTGTTGCTGCGTTACTACTGAGCCAGGCTCCCAGGCTTCAAGTGATGTGAAACCTGTAGGGAAGCCATGCCAGTCTCCAGCCGTGATGCTTCTTGCATTAGTGTCTGGCCTGGGTCATCAGACTCAGTCCTGTGTGCACTGCTCCAGCTGAACTGCGAGGGCTCAAAAGGATCAAGCTAATAGATTTAAAAGTTACTTGTATGAAGAATCACTTCAGCCAATAGCCCTGGAGCAACCACCTGCTAAGGACTTGGTGCCAAAACCCAAAGCTATGGACTCTAAGCATCATTCTGCCTCGGCTAACACCACTCCTACGCCAGGCATGTCCCTGGCACATTCCTGGCCTCCGGTGCCATTGTCACGGGCTGTGTCAGCAGGAAAATCCTTGGTCTCACTAGCACTGTACATGATGGCACCGCATAAGAGGGCACTTTTGGAGCCGAGCTACAAGCATTCAGTACCCCCAATGCTGTTGGCACCATCAACTCCTCTGATTCTGACTGCACGATGTCTGAGCCTGAGTGGTCATTGGTCACTGCAACCCCACCCTCAGCACCAGGTTCTGAGCATAAGCAGCACCACTCCAAGTCGCCACATTGCCTGCATAAGCCATAGACCTTGGCTCCATGGAAGACCAAGGCCACGTCTCTGCCTCACTTCTACGCAGAGTCAGCAATAGCACCAAAGTGGCACTGCACCGATGTACCACCAGAACCTCCCACACCAATGCACTCTGCTGGGTCCAAGAAGAAGAATGCTAGCTTGTCGGGAAGAGCAACTTCGGTGCCAGACCTGACACTACCAGCCCCTCATCACCATTATTCCATGGCACTGTCTTCCTCTCTGCACCTGTCTCAGCGCTCAAGGTTATCATGAGGATCCAACGCTAGACCCCTTACTCTGGGGAGAGCTGGCTCCTTCTGCCGTAGTGTCTCCTCCTCCCAGCACTCAAATCTGACACACTGAATGGTAGGACATCCTGCCCACTATGGAATATCCTCCTCCATTTCCTCCGTGGTTCACACACCATCACTTGCACCACCACCTGGCATGAGAGTGGTCTTCGTGGCAGGCACGGTCTCCTCGTCCTTACACCCAGTCGGCACCATCCAAGGTATGAGGGGACCTTCCTCAATCACCATGACCATCCAACTTAGCACTGTACCAACCCAACCATCTCAGCCCTCCGGCACTGAGGACTCCCTTTCAGAGGGGAACAGGACTCCCCACTCCACCTCTCCTTGTCCTCACCCGATGATGCAGTGTTCTCCATTTCACCCCCTCCCAAGGATAATGCCAAGGCCTTTCAGGACCTCTTTTAACAGGGTGGCCCAGGCCCAAGATAAGGATTTGCAGGAGGTGCCAGTCAAACAATACCAGCTTCTGTGCACATTGCAACCCCCCTCTTCATCCAGGGTGAAGCTCTCCATGGGTGAAGCCATTATGGACCCCGCCAATGTCATATGACGAACAGTGGCCTACATTTATCCCACAAACAAAAGGGCAGAGGAAAAAATATTTTGTTGCTTCCAAGGACATGGAGTTTTTATTTACACACCCTCATTGTAACTCTCTGGTGGTGGATGTTGTCTGCAATAAGATCAAGTCGTTCTGCTCTGCCCCCCAGCCCTCTCAGGACAAAGCCAGCAAAAGTGAGACATAATGGAGCATAAGGTGTATTGATCCAGTACACTCCTACTACATGCAGCCAATTATACAGCAATGCTGGCCAACGGTGACTATCGGAACTACTGATCCTGGTGCTTCCAGAACAGCAACACCAGGCCCTTCTCAGCATCATTCAGGAAGGGCATTGGATGGATGCTCATCATTCTGTGCCTTCTCATGCTGCACCCCTTCCTGTCCTCTGGGACTATCTAGTATATCTTCACAAGTTGGGCTTCATCCTTAGCATGGTCCAGGTGCACGCTGCTGTGCTGGTGGTGTTCCACCAGATGGAGGATGGATACTCATTCCTCACCCAGCACATTACCAAATGTTTTCTGATGGGTCTCGAAAACACTTTTCTGTCAGTTCATTCCCTGGTCACTGTTTGAGACCTTAACCACGTACTGAACTGCCTTATGAAACCACCCTTTGAGCCCTTGGCAATATGTTCATGGCTGCACCTGTCTATGAAAGTCTTATTTCTAGTGGTTGTCACATCAGCCAGGAGGGTCGGGGAGCTTGCTGCCCTTATGGCAGAGCCTCCCTACATGGTCTTCACCATGGATAGAGTCATCCTTCCTTCCTAAGGTACCTTCTGTTTTCCACATCAATGAAACTATCCACTATCCACTCTTTTTTTCCCAAAGCCACAGTCCAGCTCTATACATGTGGCGTGGCACATCCCAGATGTCCACCAAGCCTTGGCCTTCTACTTTGACCATATGAAGTCTTGGTGCAAATCTCCAAGACACTTCCTGTCCTTTGCAGAGTGGCCTAAGGGCTTGCGTGTTTCACCTCAGTGGCTCTCTGAGTGGATTTCCTCCTATATTCACCCCTATTACACGATTCAGCATAGGGAACTGTCAGGAGCTGTCACCACCCAGTTGACCCAGGCTGTGTCTTCTACCACCTCCTTTCTCAAAAAAGGGCCCCTTATGGACATTTTCAAGGTGGTCACGTGGTCTTCCAGTAATACATTTGCTATATACTATGCTCTTTTGTCTTCCATTGCGTCCTCCATCCAAGTGGGCCAAGTGGTGTTGTCTACTATGACAGTTACTGAGCTCCAAACGTGCCTCCATTCTGTGACTACTGCTTCATAGTCATCCAAAGTGTAGCACCCACGGGGACATTACTTGAAGAAGAAGAAGAAGAAGAGTTGCAGTAATGATGGTTCTTCGAGATATGTGTACCTGTGGATGCTCTACCTCCCTCCCTCTTTACCCTGTTTTGGAGCATCCTGCTTTAATTGTCAGGTAGAGAAGGAATGGACGATCCCACGCCACACACAGGCCAGATAGTACAAGGAGGCTCCACCATGCATGCATGGCACAGGAAACCCTGGCTATAGAAGAAACTCTGAGCGCCAGTGCGAGGACACACTGACACCCAAGTGGAGCACCCACAGGGGCACACATCTAAAGGAACCATCATTACTGCACAAGGTGAGTAACTTTCTCAAGCTTGCTCATGTGGATTCCATTCTAGGTGTGTTCGTGCCCATCTTGACTACTGTTGAGACTTTTTTCGTTACTGATAGCCGTAGGGCTGTCCCTGGCATCCTATGGAGTCCCATGCTCATGTGCCATTATAAAGGTACCACTGGCCCTCTATTTCCTCAGTTCCTTCTTATCACCTATGTTAGGTTGGAGTACCTTTGCTCTTGCACCTGCGAGTGTGATAGCAGTTTCTCTTTGATGGTCTGCTTCCTTTTCTTGGTATATAATTACTGTAGTTAGTTAGTGAGGAGTGTTAGATCCCTGCAGGAGCTTTGTCCCAGGGAAGGGTCATGCCCCAGTCCCTGAGTTTCAAGCCATGCTCAGCTTGTAGTAGCCTGTGCTGGTTACAAGTCTGATCCCCCATAGAAGTTGCCTGATGTGTATTGGGGAGTCACAAGTGGGGAGGGGGAGAGGGAGTGCAAGATCTGTTAATAATAATAATAATAATAGTAATAATAATAATAATTTTTTTAGGCCAAGGTCATAGAAAGAAGAGGACATTTGCTTAAGAGCTCTCTTCATGGAGTCTTCACTTTGCCTGCATCAGAGCTGGCCCTCTCTGATTCTACCCCATCAGTGCAAAGTACTCTTTTGGTGCCAAACTCCTCTCAAAACCATTTGTCCTTGCTGGTGCCAATGATGCATAAGAAGAAGGGCATAACTCCCTGGCACCAAGTAAAGAGAAGAAGAGGGTGGCTAGCAAAAGACCCTGCTGAGGTTGTGTGCTCATTTTAGTTCATCCAAGGGCTGCCCTCTCCTTTGGAGGCCTCTAAACACCCCTCAGGATTCACCACTGATTCCGGGGCACTGTAGGGGCCCTACGGCTAGGCAGTGTCTTTGGCACCAAATACCTTCCAGGCTAGTAAGGACCTTGTGGCCCTATTGACTGCACCTGTGCTGTAGCTAGTGAGAGAGACCACAAAGGCTTTCCCACTCAAAGTTAAGTGATGATGGTGCTTTGCTGAGGCATAGGTCTATCACCCCGTGACTTGGATCTGATGTCACAGTCCCTGGCTAGACAAGCCAAGCTTTTGGCATCACATTTATGCTCACCACTGTAAACACACCTCGCTAGCCTTGAGATGCTAGTCTCTGCACTCTCTTGGTGCCAGTCTTGGTGCAGGCTTTGGTCACCCAGGTGGTCACTAGGGTACTGGTCATTGACTACTCAGGGCCAATCCTCACACTAGTAGCCCCCATTGGTTCCCACCTTCCTGGCACCAATCACCCCCTGTTTGACACCAATTACCCATCTTCAAGGCAGTTATCAAAAGGGAGTTCCACAGCCCCATCATGTTCCCCAAGGAATAATTCCTCTGGGGAGCTGAAACATAAATTCCACCCTTTCCCAGACAAACAGCAGTTTGATCCTAGACATGACCACAGACCTCTCTGAAAATGTATTGCAACCCTGGCATTGGTCAGTCCAGTGGCCTTACTGTAACCTGGGACAGGGGGTTCCCAGTGATTTCTGTGCTATAGTTGCACAGTTCATCTGCACCTGCACCTGGCCACGACTACTGGCTCTGGGTCTGAATCTTGGTGTGGACTCCATCTCATGGGTGAAGGAGCATGTGCCGGTGCTCAAGAAACCTCACTAGTGGAAGAGACTCAGACATCCCCTTCTTCTGTCATGCCATCATCCTTATCCCCAGACAAAGCCGTAACAGGGCCATCCTATTCTTCCACCCCGATGATTTTAAGGCACACCAGGATGTACTAAAGAGGGTGCCTGCTAACTTTTTGTTTGAGACTAAAACACCCTATTTGACATTTTAACTGGAGCAGCTCACTCCTGGTGCGCAAGAGGGGGTCTTGAAAATAGCCAAGGCCCTTTGGCAGATCCACCCTGGGTGCCCTCTCTAGGGTGACATGGACCCCTGAACCTCCTTAGAGTCCATAGGCTTCCTGGTTTTGGGTGGGCAGCGGTCTCGCAAAGTCTAGTCCCTTTTAATGGGGTAACAAACACTCAGTCTATAGTGAGCCCAGGCCCTGGCTCGGCTCGGGGCGGGGCGGGGCAGCAAACCCAGTTCGCAGAGAGCCCAGGCCCTGGCTGGGGGTGGGACACCAGACATTCACAGTTTGTAGAGTGCCCAGGCCCTGGTTCAGGGTGGTGCAGCAACCACTTACTGTTTGAGTCTTAATGGACCAAACAATCTCAGGGGTTGGCTCCAGTGCAGGGCAAAGTAACAAGTGCACAGGCCATGTACGATGAGGGGTTTAGGGGATTGAGGTGTGGCCTCCCTCAAAGAAGGGGTAGGGGAGCACAGGCCCACCTACTCCACTGCAGCCTGGCCCAGGGCCCTAGCAACAGCTCTCACGAGGAGCCAGTTGGTGGGTATCCTGATCACAACACACCAACATGGGCTCTGGTGGAGCGTCTTCTGGGCCATTTCCTACCTCAGTTTTCATAGGTGCAGGTCCCCACTCGGGTCTTCAGGATAGGTAGCTGCAGGCAACTGCAGCCAGTTAACATCTTCACATTGTTTGGGTAACAGACTGGAGGCAGGACCTCAGGGTACAGCAGGTCAAAGGGTTCAGGGTCTCTGGCAGCGGTTGAGGTCCCACGCTCTGGCAGGTCCTGGGCCTCATTGTAGCTGGGGGCAAGAGAGCTCGCTGGTACAGGCAGGTCTGGGCCCTCAGTATGGGCAGTCATGGGTGAGCTCTCTGGCGCAGGCTGGTTTATGGGGTATGGGGCTCCCAGGTAGGTCTAGGAACTCTGGATACTGGGCCAATGGTAGGCTCGGTCAGGGCTTTCTGGTTTGGCCAGGGTGGCCTGATAAGTGTTCCTGCCAGTCTGTCAATTGGGTATGGACTTCATGGTTCCTGCCAGCAGGAGCCTGACCAAAAACCTCTGCTCTGCTGAGGCCGACCTTTTATTGAGCCCCACGTCCTCCTCTGGTACTTCCAATCCCAGATGCGGCTCACTGAGGGGTGGGGCACAGGTGTTATGAGCCTGCCCACCAAAGCCTGTGGGAGGCCTCCTCTCTCCAAGTCAGGGGGAGGCCACTGTACCTCATCACAGTAGTATCAGTATCCAAAAGGATGGAGAGGAAGTACTCGCTAACTGTTAAGGCATTTAAATACCCCCACCCACAGGGTCATTAGTAATTTCTGCAGACAATGAAAGGGGCAGGCAGGACCAGGTGAGCACCACACTTAAAAATAAGTATGCAAAAAATTAGACCTTTTTGGAAGGAAGTTGTATTTGACAGATAGTCTCCACATGTTGGGCAAACCCAGCTCGATGTTGGACAGGGTTCCTGTTGCAGCCCCATCCTTCTTGATGGCTCTGGTTTCCAGTGCTACAGCCTTGGGTTGTGGAGTTTACCTCTGTGATCTCAGCATGCAGGGTCACTGTTCACAAGGCAATTACACTTTACATATATGTTAGAGGACTCAGAGCAGTGCACTTGCCCTGCTAGGCATTTCTGACTCATCTAAGGAGCAAGGTGGTTCAAATCTTCACTGATAATACCTCTACAATGTTTTATATCAGCTAGTAAGGTAGACCCCCTTCATCAATGCTTTGTCAAGAAGTTTATGATTGTGGGACTCTTTCATAGCTTCACACCTTCCAGGGATCAGTAACATGTTACCAGAGCACCTCAGTAGGACCTTCTCATCTTGCCACAAAAGAGAAGAGATTATATTGCATATCATTTTAGTTACCAAGTAGGAGGCTGTGCAGCTTATCTACATCAGTTGTTGAACTAAAAACATCAGTTTGGTTGTCAATACATACAAAAAATGCTGAATTGCAGGTTGGCAGACCCTTTTGTACTGTCTCAAATCTCTGTGCAGACTTGGATAGTCGACCTTAATGACCAAAACTACATGGTTAAGGAATTATAAAGGGAACAGTTTTACCTAATAAATTGTTTGTTTATCTTAGTACACCTGGCTTTTTAAGAAGGCAAATATAAAATACAGGGTTATTAACTTGCCACGTCACGTTCTTGGGTTCAGAATTGCCTTCCCAGGTTTTTAGAACTTTTAATGGATCTGTTACAAGTTGTCTTTATACAATGTAGTTCTCTTCTCTTATGCAGTACTCCCCAGCTATCTGACTTAGTTATTATCTCCCTGGTGTACTTTCTTTGTTGCTTTCTGCCATCAGGGACAGCCTCCTCTGTGTCTCTCTACTTTATCCATTCTCCATTTCATATTTCTGGTGCAAATATCTCCTTTGCCCTGCCTTCTGCCTCTTCATTTCTCTCCCCAGGCAGGAAGTGTTTCTATGACTGAATACATGAATTTTCACTGTCTTTTCTGTAATGTAAGTGTTTTCTGGATCCCATATCAATATGAGGGATCCAGTGGATACAACTGACTTGGATTTCCAGAAAGCCTTCAACGTGGTCCACCGCCAAAGTTTCTGTCATGGTATAGGAGAGAAGGTCATTTCATGGGTTGGTAACTGGTTAAAAGATAGGAAATAAAGGGTAAGAGAAAATGGTTTTTCAGAATGGAGAGAGGTAGATAGTGAATAGTGTTGTTCTCCAGGAGTCTGTACTGGGAGCAGGCCTATTCAAAATATTCATAAACTAGCAAATTGCTCCAGGGTTGCTTGGATGTTTAAGTTAAGTAAAGTTTCTTTTTTCCCCCCCAGCCCTCTCCCTCCCCCTAACCACACCTGCTGGGCTGAGGGAAAAAAACGCAACCCTGACCCTGTTTTTTTTTTTTTTCCTGCCAGTCCCAGCACAGCAGCAATGTGGGACTGGAGGCTTGGGCCAGGAAAAGAGCTTCAGCCCTAGCACAGTGGCAGTAGGGACATGGGGGCGAGGGCAGTTTTCCTGGTCCCAGCATGAGTTTGGGAGGGTGCTGGGGTGAGATTCATGGCTGCAGCATCTGTGGGGGGGAGCTAATTTTGTGGGGGGGGCATTGTGGTGGGCAACAGAGCTCCTCATGAACAATGCTGTGTTTGGATGCTATGGGGTGTTGGATAGAGGTACAAGCTATTCCCTGTGCTTGCTGCTTCCCCTGTTGTGTTTTGAAGTATGTTTTTCCTCCTGTCAGTGCCTGTCCCTTCCTATGTTCTGGGAAATCATGGGATTTCAGTCATTTCCCACTTTCCAGGCACAACCAAACCATGACCTTGGTTTAAATTAGGGTAGGAGGAAGCAGCATACCAAATTTTGTGGTGATAGCTCTTATGGCTTCAGAGGAGATCTTGAACAAACCTGCAACGGACAGACAGACAGACACTCTAAAATCTACAGTAGATGATCTGCAGAAAGGGTAATCAGTGAGGTGGCAAAATTTTCAGATGATACACAATTGCTCAAGATAGTTGACAGTAGACTGCAAAGAGCTTCAAAAGGAACTTGCAAAAGTGAGTGAATGGGCAACAAAATAGCAGATGAAGTTCAGTGTTGATAAATGCAAAGTAATGCATATCGGAAAACATAATCCCAACTGTACACACAGAATGATTAGTTCTAAATTAAATGTTAACACTTGAGAGAGAGATCTTGGAGTCATAGGTAATTCTCTGAAAATATCCATTCAACGTGGAGCAGAACTCAAAAAAGCAAACAGGATGTTGAGAATCAGTAAGAAAGGTGTACATCATAAGACAGAAAGTACCCTATTGGCTCTTTATAAATCCATGGTACACATACCCCTTGAATAATGTGTGCAGATGTGTTTGCCTTATCTCAAAAAAGATATCTTGGTATCGGAAAAAAGGCAAGAAAAATCAGTATGGATATGAAACAATTGCCATTTGAAGAGAGATTAATAAGACTGGGGTTTTTCATCTTGGAAAAGAGGAGTTTAAGGGAGGATGTGATAGAAGTCTATAAAATCATGACTGCTGTGGAGAAAGTATATATAAGGAAAAGTTATTTACTCCTTCCCATAACTCAAGAGCTAGGGGTCACCTAATGAAATCAATAAGAAGGGACCAAGTTTAAGGTAAACACGAGCAATTATTTCTTCACATAATGCACAGTCAACTTTTGGAATTCCCTGGTAGGGTATGATATGAAGGCCGCAACTTCAGCAGGGTTCAAAAAAGAACTTGATAAATTCATGAAGGATAGGCCCATTAATGGCTATTTATTAGCCAGCACATGCAGGGATGGTGTCTCTATCTTCTGTCAGGGCTGGGTATGGGTGTCGGGATAATCATTTGATGATTACGTTTTGGGTTGATTCCCTCTCGAGCAGGAGGCAGCAGCCCTTCTGAGGCAGAGTGCAGCAATTTGACCTTTTGAGGTCTACATGTGGGCTGAGTGCCCGTGAAACTTCACTAATAGTCCTACTTACAACAGCATCATTAATAAATAAATAAAGCTGCAGAGCTTTACGGTTTAAGTCTTTAAACCTCCATCTGGGTGGGTTTTTTAAATTTCTAAACATACTCTGAATTTTAATACAGGTTGAACCTCTCTTATCCCAGGTGCTCTGGTCCAGCAACATCCGTATATAGATGTTGCTTAACTAGGGAGCTCCAGCCAGAGAGATTGCCAGGGGTTGGGGGCTCAGCCAATCTGGCAGGCAGCCCCAGTGGCTGGGAGCAGAACCACTGGCGGCTGTGGGCAGGGAGCCCTGGTGACCCTGAGTGTGGAGCCTAGGTGACCAGGGGTGCAGAGCTGCTGCTGACCTCTGCTGGGCAGTTCCCTGCAGCCCAGGGCATGAAGCCTCTACTGGCCTGGGTGGTGAAGCTGCTGCAGTCCTAGCTGGGGAGCCCCCAGTGGTCCCAGGTGTGCTGTCCCTGGCCTCTGAGAACCTGCAGGAGCAGCATAGGCGGCACGGGGTGGGGCTGAGCTCCCACCTGCAGATCGGGGAAAATGCCACTCTTGGTATGCATGTGCACTTGGTATGTGTGCTGGGGGTTGCTGACCCCTGCTCTAGGGCATTTAGCATTGTCTAGGTGGACCTTTGGTCTGACCCAGTAAGGACATTCTTACGTTCTGCAATTTTTATGTATTCAATCTTTAATTTTCAATATTGTTAAGTTTTGGTCTATCATATGTCAGAAACATTTTGACATAGGTATAACTGATGCATTAGAGTGGCATAAAGCCAAACATCAAAGCAAGAATATTTATTGCATTTGTTGCCTTCATAGGAGAAAATCTATGTCTGCAGTGAACTGAAGCCAGAAAGTATCAGTCAGTTGTATGTACTTTGGATACAATTGATTATTTGGATTTTTATGGATCTTTGGAAGATTTTTGATGGTGGTAGAGTCATTACTTATGGGTAGTAGTACACATCTCCTTGTTGGAAAATAAATTGCCCATATCTCAGGCTTTACTTATTAGTCTGCTGTTCTTAAACTTTTTCTTGACATGGGCATTCTTTTTATTTATTGCCCCCTTTCCAAACTTTCTCATTTGGAGAAATATTAAAACAGTTGGGAGACAGTTTGGGCTTTGTAGTGCTCAAATTTCCACAACTCCTGTTAATTGTTGTTTTGGACCTGGGAATGGTAAAGACGCTATGGTAGTTTCGGTAGAATATCTTCTAAAAGCAGTTGACAAAAATCAAATGTACTAGGTGATTCTTCCAGATCCTTTTATGTATGTGTTAGATGTCTGCAGTACAGTAACCACAAAATGATGGTGAAGGAACATGTAGCTGATGGCCAGAATAAACAAAATTCCCCTTGAATGTCTCTATCATATTCTCAGGGGATCCCTTGGGTAATAGTTGTCAACTGCTAGCAAGCTCAGAGCTTGCTGATGTACAGCTTGAATATTTTCATCGTTATTTTGCAAGTTGATTATGAAGCACAGTTCTCCACTAACCAAGCGTCACATCTAGTTTGCATGATTCCAGAGTTTACTATATGGGGGCTATTTCTGGAAAAAACACTGGAATTTTTTAGTAACAGAGAGGGAGCCATGCTAGTCTGTATACTATCAAAACAAAAAAGCAGTAAAGTAGCACTTTAAAGACTAACAAAATAATTTATTAGGTGAGTTTTTGTGGGACAGACACACTTCTTCAGACTATAGCCATACCAGCAATACAATATTTAAGGCATAGAGAACCAAAAATAGTAATCAAAGTTGACAAATCAGAAAAAAAATGATCAAGGTGAGCAAATCAGAGAGTAGAGTGGTGGAGGAGTGATGGGGGGAGAGTTAAGAATTAGATTAAGCCAAGTTTGCAAAAGAGCGCCTATAATGACCTAGAAAATTCGCATCGTGGTTCAAACCACTTGTTAATGTGTCAAATTTGAATATAAAAGAGAGTTCAGCAGCCTCTCTTTCCAAAGTGGTGTGAAAATTCCTCTTCAGTAACATGCAAACTCTGAAGTCATTAACAGAATGGCCCACTCCATTAAAATGTCAGCTGACCAGTTTGTGGATCAGCAGTGTTTTTATGTCTGTTTTGTGCCCATTAACTCTTTGTCTAAGAGAGTTTGAAGTCTGTCCAATATACAAAGCATCTGGGCATCGTTGGCACATGATGGCATATATGTTGTTAGCTGAGGAACATGAGAATGTGCCCATGATTCTTTGACTAACCTGGTTAGGTCCGGTGATGGTATCCCCAGAATAGATTTGTGGACAAAGCTGGCAGTGGGCTTTGTTGCAAGGAAAAGTCCCAGGACTGGTGTTCCTGCAGTATAGACTGTGGCTGTTAGTGAGAATCCTCATAAGGTTGGGAGGTTGTCTGTAGGAGAGAACAGGCCTGTCACCTAGGGCCTAACTGAGGAACCACTTGATCAAAATTCTTTACAATAAACAAAAGATTATTAAAAATGAACTCTCTGAACTTAAAATTCTCATCAATAATCGGGCATCCACGAAAGACACCACAGAACCTCTTTTATATTTAAATTCGACACATTAACATGTGGTTTGAACTGGGATGCGAATTTTCTGGGTCATTATAGGGGCTTTTTTGCAAACTTGGCTTAATCTAATTCTTGACTCTCCCCCCGCCACTCTACTCTCTGATTTGCTCACCGTGATCTTTTTTTTTTTTTCTGATTTGTCAATCCTGATTACTATTTTTGGTTCTCTGTGCCTTAAATATTGAGTCTGTTCTGGTATGGCTGTGGTCTGAAGAAGTGGGTCTGTCCCATGAAAGCTCACCTAATAAATTATTTTGTTAGTCTTTAAAGTGCTATTTTACTGCTTTTTTTATCCTGAGCTTACAGTGTCTGAGAGCTGGTTGCAACACAGTCTCAGTGAAAGTCTGGCAACTCTGGAATTCATTTCTATTTCTCTACTGCCCCCAATATTCAGCACAGGCCTAGCTTGTCTAGTCATTACTCATTATCACAGGGGTGGGCAATAATTTTGATGGGGGGGTCACTCCAAGAATTTGGGTAGGGGTCAGGGGCCTCAATCTTCTGTGATATTAATGGGGGAGGTGTGGGGTCTGGGATAGAGGTTGGGTGGATAAGGGAGGTTGGGGAAAAGGATTGAGGTGCAGGAGGGAGTGTGGGGTCTGGGAGGGAATTTGGGTGAAGGGGAGTGGTTGAGCCCTGGAGCAGGGGTCTGGGATGCAGGAAGGAGTGCATGGGCTTGTGTTGTGATGTGGAACAGGAGAGGATTGTGACCCATGAGGTTGTGCAGGGGATTGGGTTGCTGGGTCTGGGAGGGGGTATGAGTGCAGGAGGAGGGGCAGAAGGTTTGGGTTATGTGGGGTGTTGGTGCGGGGGGGAGCAGAGGTTAGGGTTATGTGAGGTAGAGGGGCAGGAGTAGCGGGGACAGAAGGTTTTTGGGGAGCAAGGGTCTGGAGTGTACCAGAGGCAGGCTCTGTCGAGGAGACTTCCCTGGGTGGTTCCCAGCCAGTGCTCTGTTCCTGCTGCTGCTGCAGACCTCTTAGAACTGCTGCTTGCTCCATGTGGCTCTGCCCCAGATGCCAGGGGGAAGCGGGAGGCTTCACGCACTGTCCCTACCCTCCAAGAAAAATCTCTCAGCTCCTATTGGCCAGAAAGCATAAATTGGAGAATGGAAGCTGAGATATTCTGTCAGAGGAGAGGAGTAGTGTGTGAAAACATGCCCTCCCCTTGGCATCTGGAGCAGAGAGCTACATGGAACAGGAACCTGCTTACAGCAGCAGCTGGCTACTCTGTGCCTGAGGTGATTCGTGACCCAAATCTGGTGGTTTGGCTGGCCGGATCCAGCATACAACCCATAGCTTGCTGACCCATGCTTTGTTGTGTGTATTACAGTAGTGCCTAAGTGCCCCCCCAAAATGGCTTCTCATTGAGTTAGACACTGTATAAATGCATTATAGCTGATAGTCCCTGCTGCAAAGAGCATACAAAACAGGATAGGGTGGGGCAAGTGGCAAAACATGGAAGAAGAGTGAACAATGTGGTGGTAGCAAACATTCTATTAATTACATGATTTTTCTGGGGATGTGGGGAAAGTGTGTGTTTAGGTAGGAGTGGGTGAACTAGAGGGAACGTTGAAGTGACAAGGGCCAAAGGAGACAAGGCAAGGAAGAAAAGGGTAAAGTGGGTATGCAGCTGAGATTAAAAGAACATAAAGGAAGGGATTGGACCAACCAACCAACCAACCAAATGGGAGAAAAAAGCCCAGTTAAAATGTCGAACGCTCTCTGAATGTCTGAAGGTCTTTCCTTTGGCTATTTTGGCTTTTGCAGTTGCTCTTAGCACTGGAGTCTGACTGTTCCTCGCTATGGCTTTTTCGTAAGGCTGAATTGTTGGGTGGATGGGGACACTACATGGAGAATTTGGAGTCTTCCCTACACAGTTCTAGATCCAGGGGGAGGGGTTGCTTTGAGAGGTGGGACCAAGGCTGGGCCTCATATTACTCTCTCTCATCAGTGCAGTACTCCCTGCTTTGGGTGCTTCTGCAGCTGCTTCTACTGGTTGGAGTCTGTGCTTGTGCTGAGGAGGGGAACTGTTCTAGTGAGTTAAATATTTTTACAAGTTAATGATAGATGAGTTATGTCATTATTTTATTTTGTATATTTTGTTTATGTCTAGGTTGTGGTTATATGCGAATAATATAAATAAAATGAAATAGTCTCTAAGATAAGACGATTGTTTTTAGAGATGTTTCAAAAATATGTTGGCTATTTTAAGATTTATCATTGGAAATTCTACTTAAAATGCATCACTGATGGGGAGAAAAGAAGATAATAATAATATGTATATTCTTTTTTAAAAAGCCAAGAACATTGCATTCTACAACTATGAAAATTTTAAAATTTTGGCAGTGCAAGTCAATAAAATTTAAAATAAAATCAAGGTATTTTAATTTGCTAAAATACAACTTTTCCTGAATTGGTTGAATTCAAATTAACACTACTCTACCCTTCCTTCTGAATTATTTTAATGATTGCTGCAAATCCACTGTACTGTTCAGCAAAAGGTGGGTGGCAGGCTGTTATTTCACTTCATAAATCATAATTTACGGAGTTTTTATGTCCATTTTGGGGATAAACACTTTATGCTTTGTATTTTCAACAGCAATGTAAAATGTAATGGATACTTAAAGAAATATGTCAGAAATACAGGCATAGAAAAATGAGGGAAAATCACAAATGTTTAGTTTTGCTGTGGGTTGGTCAACATACTGAACATTTTTTCCATCTGATTTCATGCTCTTAGCACTTCAACAGAGGTGGTTGATGAATTGCATGTACATGATTGACTCCTATAGATTTACACGAGGATGTTTCTTTAGTTACACTCAACGGATCAGTTAACTCAATAGGGTTGTGTTGTCATACTTCCTTTGCTGCTAAGGATACTTATCTTTTTTGTGTTATTGTCTTCCAGATTCATGAGAAACTGCATTACTATGAAAAACAGAGCCCTGTACCCATACTTCATGATGCGGCAGCCTTGGCAGATGATGTAAGTGTCTCCTGCTGAGATCACTGGTACCAAGTCTCCCAAAAAACTGTCTGCAAGCAGGACTCTTCATAGTGCAAACATATGAATGTAATCCCCTGAGCTGAAATCATAAGAAGCTGCAAATGTTTCCAAAGGTGCTGTCATCACTGGGTTTATTGCTGATATTACTTTGATTTTTATTCATGTTCTTGTAAAAACACTGCAAGATAGACCCTGTTCTGCTTTGGTAACTACGTAATAGAAATTTGAGGTTGGAACGCCACATGGAGGGAAAAACTGTCAACTATTAGTGTTTTGAGAAGCTCACAGACAAGAGGAATGCTTTGGAAAAATAAAGGCAAATGAGATAGCTGTCCTGTTGACAGGACAAGAAAAATGACAGCTAATACTACAGAAATGAGGCATATAAAATATGTGAAAGAGAAGGGTTGTCAAAAATACCCTTTTAAAAAAGAGAACACTAGTGATTTATGGATATTACAGCATTGCAAATTACCTTCATAACTAAAAAATAAATTATAGAAGTGGTGGGCATTGATGGAGTAGTTAATTTCCTGTTACTGTAAATTTTATTTTAAATGGAAAAAAAAACCCTTCCATGGCTTACTATTTGGTTAATTCTGGGATTCAGGTGAATTTTGCACACACCTGTATAAACTGTGACTGAACCTGAGGCAGGATGGAGAGAGAAATGTTTATTAAACTGTGGTTTAGGTGAAATCCATCAGTCTTTGTTGTAATGGGTGTTCTTGATTCTTTTTTCCCCCTTTTGGAAAAGGCAATATGTTTTAGGATTAATTTCAAACATGCAGAGTTTGAATCATGATGCATTTTAGACATGTTCTTTAACTGCTCAGTTACTGCCTGTATATAATGCCCACACACTTTAAATAAGCCATCTGTTTATGTGGCATGAAACTATTGAAATATTTAGGATTGCAACGTATCTTATAAATGAATATCAATATGTTTGAAACAGTCACCAAAAAGACCATTTAGACTAATTTAATCGTCTTTCAGTATGATGATACTACATCCTGTTATGTATCAAATATAATAAAATATTTACTGTGGCATTAGACACATAAATTAACAGTGTTTTCCTTTAAGTAACTGCATTTAGGCAAATAATTATTTTGCAGATGTTTTAAATTTGGGCAGCAAGACTGAAGGTACTCCACATCCCTCCAGTTCTGAAAATTTAGGCCATTGATTTTTACAAAATTAAATATCTAATGAAAAATGAATTGCATATGGTCTACAAGAAGTACATGCATTAGAGATGTGACTGTGAATTTCTGCATAAACGTAGTTTTAAGATGAGACTTCCGTTGCTTTTTTGGGTTGCTAGTGCTTTTGTCTTTCTCTTAGTGTAATTTGAACAGTTCACTTTATGAGCGCACTGCTGTAAAATGTGGAGCTCTACTGAAATTAATTTAAGCAGGTCTCAGAACCTAGTTTTTATGTGTTAAGATGTTATCAGTCCCTTTTAATGGGATTGTAATTAATTTGTGTATAAAATATGTTATATAACTGTATAACACATGAATTTGTGGAATTAGAGTAGCATTAAATTTTGGGTACTCATGTTGACTAGTAAGCCTTCAAGGATTTAAGTGCATGTTAGCAATATGATAGCAACAAGGTATGAGATATCTTTTACTGGACCAATGTCTGTTGGTGAGAGAGACGAGGTTTCAGGCTATACAAAGGTCTTCTGCAGTTCTGGAAATGGTACTAAAAGCATCACAGCTAAATATAATTGTAATGCTGATAGACCCAGGTCACCAGCACCAGAGATAGAACCTGCCATCATAAGGGCTAAAGCCCTGTGCTCTACCGCATGAGCTAAAGGCCAGCTGGCTGTCAGTTGAGGCTGTAGAGCAGAGACTTCACTCACTCTAGTATGAGATCTCAGTGCCTCTGGGTACTACACAAGACTGAACAGATAATTTAGTGTAACTAGTTAACACACAGGATCATTCAAAATTAAGTGGTTTGCTAATACCCCTGTGATCAAAGGACAAAAAGATGGGGTTTAGGGGGTTACTGATTCTTGTAATAAGACATGAATGCAGTGTCTTTATTAAGACTATGATTTGAATGTCTAATAAAATTATAAATTTAAATTTCCAAGCTCATCTTTGATAGTGTTGTTCAGATTTCCTTTGAGGATTAGGTCAGATATAGAGTAATAATTTTGTGAAGAGTGTTCACCTGTAGGTGTTTTTCATGTCACTCTATATCTGACCTGTCCACTCCCATTCTCAAAGGAATCCTGCATAACAACATTTTCAGAATAAAAGCCTGGGAACTTAAATCCATAACCTCGCAATGCACTTAAAATAATGGTCTTAATAAAGACAATGTGTTTATGGCTTATTACAACAATGTTTAAATCACTAGTCTCCTTTTGTGTCCTGTGCTGAGAATGGTGTTAACAGGCCATTTCACCTTGAGTGATCCCTTAGAACCAGTGCTATCTGTTCAATCTTGTATTTATCTGTGACATTCTGAGTACCTTTTTGCAACCTGAAGAAGAGCTCTGTGAAGCTTGCAGTATTGTCTCATTCTCTGTCAGAAGATGGTTCAATACAACACATTTCCTCACCAATCTTATCTTGCTAATATTCTAGGATTTACATGGCTACAAAAATGCATATTAGCAATAAACCAGACATGTTTCACCAGATATTGAGTTAATGTTTTTTTTTCCAGATGTTAACTGTTTTACTATTTTTATTAATAAGAACTGTCTTATTTCCTATGTGTTATAAAACAAAAATAATGGAGCAGTGCTCTTAAAAATACTATTTCAAGTCTTGTGATTGACGTTAAGGCTTTGGATAGTACTATGAGTGAAGCAGTTGTAACCAGGCTTCTAAACATTTTCATGCATAGCTCAGTTTCTTACAAGGTGAAGTTTTTACTCCAGAGGCCTGTCCACACTTTATCACAGAGCCAAGGTGTTCAGACTATACTGTGTGGTTAACATAAATTCAAAAACCACAGAAAATATATTAATGTAGTGCAAATGTTCTCTCAGAAACCAGATTATTTTAGAGCTGTTAGTTAAATTAGTACTGTACTGATGTAAAGGTTTTCACAACTTTCTCTCCAAACTCCGCAAATGTCTTGTTTCTAGTAGGCACTTTCTGTCCTAGTTTTGTTCTGCTATGATCTCTGGCTCTGGTTTGCTGTTTTTTAAAGATTGCTTCATACTCTCCTCTCTCTAGTGGTTGTGCCCCCATCTCCATAAATTAGTTGAAGATGGTGCTAAGTAAGATGCATCAGTTTCTTTAAAGGAAGAATATCATAAGAGGGTCTCTTCCTGCAACCCTCCATTTAGTCAGGTGATCAGTAATGGCAACAACACCTATCCAGAATACATCACTCAAGTAACACCAGAAATAGCCCCTTACATTAAAAATCCCATACAAAATAATGCATTACAGGTTGTACCTCTCTCGGCTGGCACCCTTGGGACCCAACCAGTGCTGGATGAGAGAATTTGCCATACCACTAGACGTCAATATCGTCTAGCACATTACCAACTGTTCTACTGCTTACTGGGCTCTTAGAAGACATTTAGGGGTAAATTACAGCTAAACAACAGCACGGAACACTGAGAACCAGGACTGGTGTCTGTAAACAAACTTTATAGGACCATGGGAAACTTGGCCACACCCATGATAAGTGGGCATCCAGCTAACTAAAATTATGATGGATTACAGATGTTGCTGGGTGAGAGAGTGCCAGACTAGAGAGGTTCAAACTGTACTACTTAAAATATAGCAGAATCTGTAGAGCCTTTTATACACATACTAGCAAACATTCTCTTCAGTTTCTGTTTCCCTGTAGTCAACACCAGGGATATTGTAGATGCTTTATATTTTTATACAAACTGTGTTTCCTTCTGAAGACTTTAAATGAGAACAAGATTTTATTTTATTTTATTTATTCTTGCTTTTTCAACTATTCAGAGTTTCTCCGCAAGTTTTGTAAGATGTTTTCCTTCCATGAAATACAATGTTCCTGAAGCTTATGCATTCACACCTTTGCAGGACGGTTCTGTATTTGGGATGCCAAAAAGGGGTCCTTACTTATTGTTTAAAAGATACTAATTGACCTGTATTTGGGCTCTCCCCTACTGACCTTTTCCGCCAGAAGCTGCGGGAGGCACTTCCCTGACCCTTGGGGAAGCATGGGAGTGTGGTCAGCTGCAACATCCCTGCTGCTTCCCTGGGGCTCCTGGGGAGGGCTGGTGGCTGCCATTTCCCCAGGGCTCCAGAGGAGGGATGGTGGCTGCCACTCCCCCAGGACTCAGAGAGCCCTGGGGACTGCTATTTCCTCAGGGAGCGGTGGGGGGCTGCCACTTCCCCAGGGCTCCTGGAGAGCACCGGCAGCTGCCACCTCATTCCCGGCTCCCCAGGGCTTGGTGGAGCTGGGAGAAGCCACTCCTCCGCACCGTATCTCCCTGTCCTGTATTTGGGACAGGGAGATATGGTCGCCCTACCCTTTGAATATGTCCATTATCTTAGAAGATCAGCTCTGCTATAGTTAGCCAGTGGTGTGTAACATAATTTGAGGGATAAAAAACCTCATCTGAACCTGTTAACAATATTACGCAGTAAGAAATGTATGTCTTTGTCACTGAAACTGCCATAGGTAGATTTTAATCAATTGTAGTGAATGGTATGAAGACAAGGCAAGAGATTACAAAGGGAAGCTGCACTAGAAGACACTAGGAGCTGGTATCATCTCAGATCATATTGTGCTGCTTAAAACTAAATATCTGAAAAAGCATAATACACTAAACCTCAGTCACTAGTTGGCATTGCTTAGTTTTATGGGCCTAAACCAGCCAGCTGACCTCTTAAGCTGATTTGCCATTGTATAAGAACATAAGAATGGCCATACTGGGTCAGACCAAAGGTCCATCCAGCCCAGTATCCCATCTGCCAACAGTGGCCAATGCCAGGTGCCCCAGAGAAGGAGAACAGAAGACAATGATCAAGTGATTTATCTCCTGCCATCCATCTCCTGCCCTTGTACTGAAGGCTAGGGCACCATACTTTACCCCTGGCTAATAGCCATTTATGGACCTAACCTGCAAAAATTTATTGAGCTCTTTTTTAAACTCTAATAAAGTCCTGTCCTTCACAGCCTCCTCCAGCAAGGAGTTCCACAGGTTGACTGTGCGCTGTGTGAAGAAAAATTTCCTTTTATTAGTTTTGAACCTACTACCCATCAATTTAATTTGGTGTCCCCTAGTTCTTGTATTATGGGAAAAGGTAAATAATTTTTCTATATTCACTTTCTCCACACCATTCATGATTTTATATACCTCTATCATATCGCCCCTCAATCGCCTCTTTTCCAGACTGAAAAGTCCCAGTCTCTCTAGCCTCTCCCCATATGGGACCCGTTCCAAACCCCTAATCATCTTAGTCGCCCTTTTCTGAACCTTTTCTAATGCCAATATATCTTTTTTGAGGTGAGGAGACCACATCTGCACTCAGTACTCAAGATGTGGGTGTACCATACTTTTATATAGGGGAAGTATGATATCTTTTGTCTTATTATCGATCCCTTTTTTAATAATTCCTAACATCCTATTTGCTTTACTAACTGCCGCTGCACACTGCATGGATGTCTTCAGAGAACTATCCACTATAACTCCAAGATCCCTTTCCTGATCTGTCGTAGCTAAATTTGACCCCATCATGTTGTATGTATAATTTGGGTTATTTTTTCCAATGTGCATTACCTTACACTTACCCACATTAAATTTCATATGCCATTTTGCTGCCCAATCACTCAGTTTGCTGAGATCTTTTTGTAGTTCTTCACAATCCCTTTTGGTTTTGACTGTCCTGAACAACTTGGTGTCATCTGCAAACTTTGCCACCTCACTGCTTACCTCATTTTCTAGATCATTGATGAACAAGTTGAACAGGATCGGTCCCAGGACTGACCCCTGGGGAACACCACTAGTTACCCCCCTCCATTGTGAAAATTTACCATTTATTCCAACCCTTTGTTTTCTGTCTTTTAACCAATTCCCGATCCATGAAAGGATCTTTCCTCCTATCCCATGACCGCCTAATTTACATAAAAGCCTTTTGTGTGGGACCGTGTCAAAGGCTTTCTGGAAATCTAGGTATATTATGTCCACTGGGTGCCCCTTGTCCGCATGTTTATTAACCCCTTCAAAGAATTCTAATAGATTAGTTAGACACGACTTCCCTCTGCAGAAACCATGCTGACTTTTGCCCAACAATTCGTGCTCTTCTACGTGCCTTGCAATTTTATTCTTTACTATTGTTTCTACTAATTTGCCTGGTACTGATGTTAGACTTATCGGTCTATAATTGCCAGGGTCTCCTCTAGAGCCTTTTTTAAATATTGGTGTTATATTGGCCATCTTCCAGTCATTGGGTACCGAAGCGGATTTAAAGGATAGGTTACAAACCACTGTTAATAACTCCGCAATTTCACATTTGAGTTCTTTCAGAACCCTCGGGTGAATACCGTCTGGTCCTGGAGACTTGTTACTATTCAGCTTATCAATTAACTCCAAAACCTCCTCTAATGTCACTTCAATCTGGGAGAGTTCCTCAGATTTGTCACCTGAAAAGGCTGGCTCAGATTTAGGAACCCCTGTAACATCCTCAGCCGTGAAGACTGAAGCAAAGAAATCATTTATAATACATTATTAATGTAAGAATATAGTAATAAAAGACCTGTTAGATAGCAAAATATTTTGTTGCTGTATACAATCAACATTTGGTTGTATGGGTCAGAGTTAGAGTTATTGGAGTATATACAGTGAACTTTCTTCTCAATTTTCTTAATTCTAAATCAATTGCAATGGAGGGTAATGGAGAAAATATTGAAATTATTCTTCTTAGCTGTTTTCGTGTTTTTAACGCTTAGGGTTTTATGATTGTATTCTGGAAATAAAAGTTACATTATCCATCATAGCAGCTTTTCAGAATCTTTCAGTATTATTTCTGTGAACAGAAATTAATTTTAACTTTTGTATTAAGATGAAATTACTTGATGTAAATAAACATTTTGAGACATTTTTATAGTATCAGTTTAACATTAAAAAGTGATTATATGAAATCATTTTAGATGAGGTACTGGTAATTTCATATTTCTAGACTAGGTTTCTGTGATGTGAAAACTTTTTGGCTTTTCCCTGTCCTGGAAAATAGCTGACATTTGAAATCCTGTAATAGTAAAACATATGCATCTTAAATCCAAATTAGTTAAGAATTTAGTGATAAGAAAATCTCAAGCATGCAAAAAGTAGTTTGGGGATTACATTTTAGACTGTTGCTCTATTGTTCAGCAAACCACAATGTTGTATTATTACCAAACATACATTTCTGATCTGTAGTTAGGACATAATCTGTAGATTTTGTGTGCTTGAATAGCGAGTGACATGTTTTAGTCCATACTATGATGATTAACCTGCTTTACACTTTAAAAAGCTACTTACCGTGTATGTGTAAACATAGTAAAAGATCAGACTGCTTGCTCTGCTGGGGCACTCTGCTTCCCTAGACCATCCCTAAACAGCACAGGTACTGTGGGTTTTTGGAAGCAGTGTGGATTTCACCACCTCATTCAGAAGCTGGTTTTATAGACAGTGACAAATCTTGATCCAGTCATTTTTACAAGCTGTCCTTTGTCTGCAGGCAAAGGACCATTCACTTAAATGAAGTGCTGGGATTTGCTCTCATTGCTATAAATCAGAAAATGTGATCTGGCTGCACTGTTGCCAAATATAATTACCTGAATTAAACTGAGCAGTAAAGTCTGGCTTAGGTCCACTGAGGGCCAGTAAAGAAGCGCAATGATTGATAGTCTGTTTTTCTTCATGCTGTTTGAACCCACTGAAAAGTAATAACCTTGAACAAGATCAATTCTCTGTTGTCACTGTGACACTATGTGAAACAATGCTCTTGCTAATGTTCTTGTGTCAATTCAATCTCCCTCACAGCTGGCTGAAGAGCTGCAGAGCAAGCTACTGAACCCTGAGATCGGAGAGCTGTTGAAACTACTCTCAAAGCCAAATATTAAGGTGAGGGTGTTTTATACCTGCAAAACACATGCACACATTTTTGCAGGCTCCAGAAGGTTTTGTCTGTTTCAATCAAATTTTTCAAATAGTAGGAAGGAAGAGACTCAATATTTATAGCAAAATGTACTGCAAGAAAAAAGTATTTACCATTATCACTAGATTATAATGTTGTTACTGACGTTCACAAAAGTATCACAGTAGAGAGAGATTTGATATTTAGCAGTTTGAAAAAAGTGTTAAGAAATTAAACTCGCAGAATAAAATATTTCTGCAGATGTCTTTCAGTAAACGTAAAAATATGTCAAAATTGCTACGCTGACTGTAATTTGCTTTTTAATTGATGATTAGTACAGAATACATGGAAAGTGAGAATAATATATCTGAAAAGTAGGATTTTATACCTCAGATGATGCATTTAGTTAATTTAGTTCTCAAAAACTTTCCAGAATTCTCCCACTTATCCTACAAAACCACATAGGGTTCTATAAAGTGCCTTGCAGCAGGCATTCAGCACTTTTTAGGTGACAGGATACGTACGGTATGTTGCAAGGTGATTACCCATCTTTGTCCCAGGTGATAGACAGTGCCTAAACTTTCTTAACATATTTCACTCAGCCTTCCAGTCAATAAAATGCCAGTTCCTCATTCACCCACACCTATATTTTATATTGTCAGGTGGCAACAGACTGTGCATTCAACATTAAGAACTTAATGGAATGAGGCTAAAGGATGTTTTGTGGTCCCATTTATGTTGTTTTAAGAAACTGAATTGCTGCCTTTCGAAAGGAATTATGATGGTGTGACCCATTCTATCAGTGTGGTTGTTTGTCCTGCTGCAGTGGCTAGTTCAAGTATGGAGGCTAATGAGTCCGCTTTAGCTTGGCAGCAAGAATGAAGTGATAAACTTGTACATGTGGCATAGCTACTAGAGGGAGGAAGAGGAGCCATGATGTTTTAGCATAGGTTACAATGACTGTCTGTGTTTATACATTTGGTCAGCTCTACTCAAATTCAGCTTGTTTTCTTTGATGGGCGACTGGTTCTTGACTGGGACCTCTAAGTACTATCCTAATACAGATAAGTCTGAGAGGGGTAGCTGTGTTCGTCTCTATCTTCGCAAAACAAAGCAAGCAGTTCTGTAGCACCTGAAAGCTGAGAATTTTGTTTATTAGGCAGTGAGTTTTCATAATCTGAAGAAGTGGGTCTTATTACCTCATAAATAAAATTGTTAGTCTTCAGGGTGCTGCAGGACTGCCTGCTTTGTTTTGTACAGATAAGTCTGGTAAAATTATTGGGCTGGACCTAACCACATCAGCCACACCCTCAGGGGCTCATGCACCTGCACATGCACTAAAGTGATATATGCTATCATGTGCCAGAAATGTCCCTCTGTTATGTACATTGGACAAACTGGACAGTCCCTGTGCCAAAGGAATGAATGAACATAAATCTGACATCAGGAATTGGAATATACATAAACCTGTAGAGGAACACTTTAACCTCCCTGGACATTCAGTTTATTGAATGGATTTAAAAGTAGCTATTCTTCTACAAAAGGATTTTACCACAGGATTACAGAGGGAGACAGCTGAATTGGAATTGGAATTCATTTACAAATTCAGCATATTTAAATTAGGCCTCAACAGAGACCTCAGTTATGGTACGCATTTCAAGGGCAATTTGCCCACCTTTGATGGTCACAGGAATGGCACACATCCCACTTAATTTGTTTCATGTACTGATCATAATAGTCACAGTCACTATAAATGTTCACAAATATGTTTACCCATTAGACAGTGACTCCAGGTATTCTCTAAAATACCATTAATGAAAACTCTTTCCTATTTAATGATCTGTACTTAAGCAGTTGTCTTCTTCATGCTGAGTGGTTACTAGTGTTAAGTGGATTACTCATTTCCAATGTTTATATTGCATATGATGTAAGCATAGGGTTGTAAAATGATTATATACCCATGTAATGTTTGAGTTATTCTGAGCTTGGCATCTTTTGCATATGTGGATTGAACATAACTGACAGAACTCAGTTGTTCCTGCATTTGTCTTACCACAAGGGTTTCTGGCTTGCTGCCTTTCTGTTCCAAACATTTTCCTCCAAGACTGCAATGTTTACATGGTATAGCTTCTGTGGTGCTCTCACCGAGCCTCCAGTCTTTTTATTTTTATTTCTGGGGAGGACCTCTGCAAAAGGACTGTTAAGTCTTAGTATGCTTAGTTTATATTTATACCATGATGTGTTATCCCATTCTTCTACTGAATATGCTGGTATTACATATTGATTACATACACCCATGCTGATAGGTAGCAATGTCTTATTAGTCTTAGGGCTCTGTTTTTGTTTTTGTTTTTTTTCTTTTTAAGCTTTAACTAGCTAAATTCATTGTGGCAATCATAATGGGATTTCTGGGAGGAAAAAAATCCCAGTGTAACATACTGCCTGTTACTGCACTAGTATGAATTTAACAGCCACATTAACGTAGCTGAATACCCTTTATGGCTACAGAACAGGGGAATAACTGGACAGAGTTTAACAGACTCTTTGTGTAACCCTGTTGGGCAATCCTGAACAAAACAGAAACTCCTCACCTCTCTACATGGGTGATCTTGCTAGAGTTTCTGCATGGTCGTGAGTGGCAAGAAGGGTCTATGTGCCTGATACTCTTGCTACTCATGTTCCCCTGACTAGGTTGCTAATAAGAGAAGCCAGAGAACCTTGACTTCTCCCCCTGACATGTTAGCCAAGAAAGATTATGCTACATTCCCTAATGAGTTCTGGATTAATTACTTTATTTCATCTTTCTTCCCTCTGCACCTTGCTCTCCCTGCTGGGCAGAGAGGGGAGTAGGGTGGGAGCTGTCATTTTTATAGTTATAATTCTTCCCTAGGGCTATGCCTTGGACTGTGCACTGCCCTTAAACAGTTTGAGCAATGTCTAGCCCTTTTGTATTATTACATATAAAATTGATATTGAAGCCTGAAAAGTGGCTTGTGGGGTTGATGGGTGGGGAGGTAAGCTGGGTGGGGAATTTGGTCCAGATAGCTGAGCAGGCAGTTTCTAAATAGTTAGTATCTCTTAGGGTAGCAGAATTTTTTTCAGTAGTTGAAATTGTCCAGGATGTCGATTATATGGAGGTTATTGTTCTGTTGGGAGATCTTCCTCTCATGATCCAGTTTATAAGTAACAACAAGAAGTCCTGTGGCACTGTACAGACTAACAGATATTCTGGAGCATAAGCTTTCGTGGGCAAAGACCAAGCGTGTCTTTGCCCACAAAAGCTTATGCTCCAAAATATCTGTTAGTCTGTAAGGTGCTATGGGACTTGTTGTTTTTGAAGATACAGACTAACTCAGCTACTCCTCTGATACAGTTTATAAGTGAAACTGTACCTGGGGCCAGATGGAGTATTTCCCATTTTCTTCCATCCCCACTTTAATATCTTCATTGCCAGGCTGCATTACCCTAAGATCATGTTCCCACTGACCTGATTGTGGAACAGGGTCAGACACAGGCCAGTGGCACCAGGATGCACAGGACTGGTTAAGAACAAAGTATAAAAGTTTTTGGAAACTGCACTGTGTAGATGAACTCAAGAAAACAAAAAAAGTCAACTTTTACTGGTAAGATATATGAGTATGTGTACTTCTAAATCCTATGAAACATAAGGATTGTCACATTGTCTTGTTACATCTAAAGGACAGGAGACATTTGACATGGGTTTAATCAGGCTGCAGCTTCATTATTAGATGTCTGGACCTACCCAGCAGATAATTGTGTACAGTGCAGGGTAACTTCCATGTTTGTTCCGTTATTACCTATGGGGGCTTTTCCCAGTCTCCCTCTTTTTCCATCTTTGTCCCTCTAGCAAATCTATTGTCAGAACTGTACTATATCCAGGATGAGGGGCTTCCAACCACTACCCCTGTTTTTTACCTGGTCCCTTCAGCATAATCATTATTGGGACCTCACTATCCACACCCACCTCATAGCAGGGTTAAGGTGCGCTTTAAGACCGGTGGGTAGGATCAGTGCAGTACCAGTCATATGCATGATCTTTGTAAATTGCTTTAATGAACACTTCTTTTAAAGTCCTTTTCCAAATCATTTATCTGGTCACTATATATCTTTCCTGTGGAATACTAGTGCTGTACATTTGCCCTGCACTTAATTAAAGAGTTGCAAGTGCATCATATGGCCCACTGAACATCATGCCATGAATGAACAATACCCTTCCTGAAATCTGCTGTGGGAAAGGTAAGAAAGGATAGCTAGCATAATCCCCCAAACCTGGTATTTTACTAAGAATTGGGCGGGGGAGTGTCCTGCCTGAGCCTTGGTGTGTGTAAAAGAAGAAACATTATGCTTCTCTTTTGTAAGCTCTGCATTTACAGAACAAAAAAGAAGTCATGTAGCACTTCAAAGACTAACAAAATAATTTACTAGGTGATGAGCTTCTGTGGGGCAGACCCACTTCTTCAGATCATAGCCATACCAGAACAAACTCAATATATAAAGCACAGAGGTCCAAAAATTGTTATCAAGGTTGGCAAATCAGAAGAGCAGAGAGACGGCGGGGGGGCTTGGGGTGGGGAAGTTAAGAGTTAGATAAGACATCAAAGTATGTAAAAGAGTCCTTATAATGGATCAGGTGATCACTGTCCCTGTTGAAACCACATGTTAATATGTCAAATTTGAATGTGAATGTTAGTTGTGAACATTCCCTCTGTAGACAGTTGTTAAAGTCCCTTTTCAGCAGAACACAAACTTTCAGAGCTTTAACAGAATGACCCACTCCATTAAACCTGGCTGGACACATTTGTGTATTTGGAGTTTTTTGATGTCTGTTCTGTGTCCATTCATTCTTTGTCTAAGAGTGTTTGCAGTCTGTCCTATATATGTGGTGTGTGGGCATTGTTGGCATGTGATGGCTTATATTATTTTAGTTGGGGAACAGGAGAATGTGCACATTAACACATGGTTTGAACAGGGACGGCAATTACCTGACCCGTTACAAGGACTTTTCTTCATACTTTGATATTTTATCTAACTCTTAACTTCCCCACCCCACACCTCCCTGACATCCCTCTGCTCTTCTGATTTGCCAACCTTGATAACAATTTTTGGACCTCTGTGCTTTATATATTGTCTCAGTTCTGGTAAGGCTATGGTCTGAAGAAGTGGGTCTGTTCCATGAAAGCTCATCGCCTAATACATTATTTTGTTAGTCTTTAAAGTGCTATATCACTGGTTTTTTGTTTTGGTAGAATACAGACTAACTCTGTCACTCTGCATTCACAGGTGATGAGGCTATCTGCCCCTTTTGCAACAGTTTTTCTCTCTCTCCAGCTTTCCTTCATTTCCCCCACAGTCAAACACTGTTTCCTTAATTTGTCAAGAACAACCATCACCATCCTCCTTACTAAAAGGTGCAGCATGGTCATGTGTATCTCTTGATTTTATTAAGCTCTGACAAGTTCATGTTATCCAGTTGGGTTTCTGCTCACAAAGGAATCTCCAGAAGTAAGAAATAACTTCCAGAAGAGACATTTAATTTGTTGGAATTGCAGCTTAAAAGGTAATGCAAACTTATGCCAAGAATATTCTTTAGAAACCGGTAGATTTTAAATTAAAGGGACTTGGCCAGTATTTTAAAAAGTCACATAATATCTATCATACTAAACATTAAACACACTAAACACACATCCCACCTGGAATTCCTCTTCCTATACTGCAGGAGTAGGGAACCTTTTTTTGATTGGGATCCACTGACCCAAAGTGAGGAGGAAAAACAAAACACTCCCCCAATGCCAAAAAAAAACCCCAACAACAACCCTAAACCCTGGTCCCAGAGAAGCAAAAATACATACATACACACACTGTTCCCTTAGAAACAAACAGAAATAAACCTCATGGGCCTGGTTCCTAAGAAATAAACAAAAAGACTCACTTGGGGCACTCCCTCACTGAGCTGAATCCTGCCCTCAGCTTCCCTTGGCTCAGATAGAGGCAAGGCTCAGCCCCTACCCCACTCTCCCTCCCTGCCTCCTGCAGCAAGGGGAGCCGCACTAGAACGTCAACCTCATGCTCACACTGAGATAGAGAGACTTGCACCTGGGGTGGCATGCTTGTGAAAGTTCTCCCCACTGGTGGGATGGGGAGGGAAGCCCAAACTTTGTTTCTGACTGGATCAAGGGAGGCTAGGTGCCAGATCTGGCTCATGGGACTTTAAAAGAAGTGTTAATTAAAGACTTTTATCCACACCAATTAAAACAACCGAGACATAGACCAGAGTGTTCTGACTCCAGGAAGAAATCAAGTGGTTTTCTTCTTCTATGCATAAGATACCTCAGAGTGGATTATGACCAAATATTACAGTTTGAGTATTTGTTCAGTCATGCACATTTAAAATATAGTTGCAGAAAACCATACACAGCTAATGTTTGCTAAATTTGCAGTAGCTGATATTTAGTTATGCTTTAAACATCATTGTTGATACCTAAAGTAATGTTTTCATACCTTAGAACTTATTCTCACTTTGTCAACCTGTTCATCTCATATTTATAACAGACTATTAATCTTGATTCATTTATCAGACATTATCTAATTATAAATTATGTAGGAAGGAGTATAACTTCTGTAACTAATTTGTAAAAATATTGACATTTCAAGAATTAAGAAATAAAGTACATTTAGGATATAGTATCTCTGCTTTAGATTCCCTCCCCACCCCCTATTACTAACCTGCTGAATTTAGTCATTTGCAGTGGACCTTCCAGTCAGTGAAAATTAAAGATGCTACTATTTAAAATTTTCAAAACAGTTTTAAACAACTTAGATGAGTAGCTTCTTTGTAGGCAAAATACTTTTAAATTGCTTAATTCATTCTATGTGTCATTCTGTAGCAGTGGTTTTCAACTGGTGTGCCATGAGAACTATCCAAGTGTGCCGTGAAATGTCATCAGTTTCCCCTTGCTGCAGAATGTTGCAGAGTCACTGCTAGGGAAGATGCCAACCCTACAGGAGCCTGTTCATGCTGGGAGGCAGATGAAATGCCCTTCCCTGCTCTGGCAAGGGAGGAGGGAGGAAGGGTGGTAGCCTGTTGGAGCTGGGATGTGGTTTAAGTCCCGCATGCTGGCTCCAATGGGCTGATGGGGAGGGGAGCCTGCTCTCTGCCCTCTGCCCCTGTTCCCCTCAGGTAATCTACTTGGTTACTCAACATCCCTAGTGTGGCACACATTCAAATTGCCTGCCTTTTTTTCAACTTGTCAGAGGCAGTGTATTCTGTGGTGGATTTGAAACATTATTGCATTTGATCCTTATTTAGCTTGTTGTATGCATTATTATGTTGCAAACCTCTCTAGTAAGACTGTAACTATAGTAATTGCAAATAAAGGTGATATTTATGAGCAACCAATTCAGCTGAAAAAAGTGGGTGTGCTTTGGAATTGTTTGTCTCATTGAAGCGTGCAAATGTAGTGCCCATCTTTCAAAACAGAAGAAGGATAATGCAGGGAACTGTAGGCCGGTCAGCCTTACCTCAATCCCTGGGCAAATAAGGGAGAGGATCCTCAAGCAATCCCTTTTGGAGCACTTGGAAGAGGGGAAAGTGATCAAAAGTGGCCAACATGGATTCACCAGAGGCAAGTCCTGCCTGACCAATCTGATTAGCTTCTATGACGAGGTAACAGTCTCTGTGGACATGGGGAAGTCAATGGATGTGATATACCTTGACTTCAGCAAAGCTTTCGATATGGTCTCCCACAACATTCTTGCCCGTAAGTTAAGGAAATATGGATTGGATCCTTGGACTATAAGATGGATAGAAAGCTGGCTTGATGGGCAGGCCCAACAGGTAGTGGTCAATGGCTCAATATCTGGATGGTGGTCAGTTTCAAGCGGAGTGCCGCAAGGCTCAGTTCTGGGGCTGGTGTTGTTCCATATCTTTATTAATGACCTGGATGTGGGACTGGATTGCACCCTCAGCAAGTTTGCAGATGACATAAAACTAGCGGGGAGAGGTAGATACATTGGAGGGTAGAAAGAGGATCCAGAGTGACCTGGATAAATTGGAGGACAGGGCCAAAAGAAATCTGATGTGGTTCAACAAGGAGAAGTGTAGAGTCCTGCACCTGGGGCGGAAGAATCCCAAGCATTGTTATAGACTGGGGACCAAATGGCTCAGCAGCAGTATGATGGAAAGGGACCTAGGGGTTATGGTGGATAAAAGGCTGAATATGAGCAAATAGTGTGCCCTTGTCGCCAAGAAGGCTAACAACATGCAAGGGTGCGTTAGGAGAAGCATTTCCAGCAGATCTAGAGAAGTAGTTGTTCTCCTCTATTTGGCACTGTTGAGGCCACATCTGGAATATTGTGTCCAGTTTTGGGCCTCCCAGTATGAAAAGGATGTGGAGGTACTGGAGCAGGTTCAGCAGAGGGCAACAAAAATGATTAAGGGTCTGGAGCACAAGACCTATGAGGATGGGCTGAGGGATTTGGGCTTGTTTAATTTACAGAAGAGAAGACTGAGGGGTGATTTAATAGCAGCCTTCAACTTCCTGAAGGGGAGCTCTAAAGAGGAGGGCGAGAAACTGTTCTCTGTGGTGTCAGATGGCAGAACAAGGAGTAATGGTCAGAAGTTGAAGAGGGAGAGGTGTAGGTTAGATATTACGAAAAAACTACTTCACCAGGAGGGTGGTGAAGCACTGGAATGTGTTGCCTAGAGAGGTGGTGGATTCTCCATCCCTCAAGGTCTTTAAGTCCCAGCTTGACAAGGTCCTGCATGGGATGACTTAGTGGGGGTTAATCCTTCTTGAAGCAGGGGGCTCAACTAGATGACCTCCTGAGGTACCTTCCAGCCCTATGATTCTATGTTACTGAAAAGGCTGGCAACCATTGTTCTATAGGTTCAAAAGGTCTATTTAACATTAGTGTTTTTGTTAATAATCAAAATTAGTGTTTTTGATAATCAGGCACTCCAGTAGTGATCATCAGTGGATAGATCAATATCAACATGAGTACATTTTACACAGTCCAGCTCTGTGGAAAAAAGATATTATTTGTGATATTGACTAAATGAGATCTTAAAGTTGCAGGATTTGTATTATGTGTATTTAGTAGATTATGTAAGTTTGTTTCCAGTAATATACAAGTAGTGTAATTAATACAAGCTACATTCCAATAGCCTACACTATGTGTCACATTATGGTGTCAGTGCACTAGATTTTGGTGTGCATGTAAAGGCCTTATCAGGTGCCCTACGATGCTGCTTATTAAGGCTGACAAGCCCCATTCACAAGTGATAAAGCTTGTTACAAATTTCATAAATCCATGTGTTGTTTGAGTTGGAGTCCAAGATTTCAGCATTGTGCTGTCTTCTTTTTCACTTTGTGTCCATCTTCTGAATCAAAGCTGCTTCTTGTTGAGCTGCACCCAGTACCATATATTGCCTCTGGAGTGGATGGGATTCTGCACACTCCTCCCAGCTTTCTGCTTTAATGTTGAATGACTTCATATCACTTTTGCAGATGTTGTGGTCCTGCTATGAAAGGTGTCCTGATTTCAGGAGCGATCTTGAATCTCCATGTATAGGGCGACAAGGAGATAGGTGGGGGAGGGGCGGCTCCTCTGAGCTCCACCAAGCCCCGTGGAGCTTGGAAGGGGGTGGCAGCCACTGGCCCTCCCTGAGCCCTGGGGAAGCAACAGCCGCCTGTGCTTCCCTGGAGCTCTGGGGAAGCGGCAGCCGCTGGACCTCCCCAGGAGCCCTGGGGAAGTGGCAGCTGCCTGTGCTCCCTGCCCGCTTCCCTGAGGCTTGAGGAAGTGACCTACCTGCTCTCTGACCAGCAGCTGCATCTGCGCAGCTGGTGGCAGAAAAGGTCAGCAGGCAGAGGGCCCAAATATGGGACAGTTAGTCCCTTTTTAAAAAAAGGAGGGATCCCTTTTTGGCATCCCAAATACAGGACCGTCCCACCAAATACAGGATGGATGGCCACCCTATCCATGTACAAGCTGTTCCTGGGGATACAGTCTCTTGCCATTCTCCTGACTTGACCAAGGCATCACAGCCTCCTTCTCTTGATTTCTAAGGATATGTTTACGCTACTGATTTTTTTCTTTGCCAAAAACTGCCTTTTTGGTGACAAAACAGTGAGGCTATTCTATACTAGACATCAAAGTCGACGGCTGAGATGTAATTTTGCCAACATTTGCATAGCTAAAATCAACTTCTCAGTGGTTGACTACAATGGCTATTTACTCAGAAGAAAGTTGATGGGAGTGTTTCTCCTGTCAATCTTCCCTAATCCTCACTGCTTGCGAGGAGTTCTGGGGTTGAATTTGACCCCAGAAAATGATGTTTCACATGTGTGTGAAGCAAAACCACAGAAGATCAACCCTGAGCAGGTTAATCTTCTGTGGTAGCGTGGCTTTATCCTCAGAAGTTTGCACTGCGATGCGACTTTTTTGTTGGGAGAAACACCTAGTTTCAGTGACAAGAAACTTTGAGCTGTACAATAAACTTTTTCTTTTCCCTTCCCTTTATTTCAACAAAGAGACAATATATAAACAGTGCTGTTTGTTTTGTTGACAGAACTGGCTTCTGCCTGTATCCCACAATGCCTGTCCTGATGGCTCTGTTCCGTGTTTTGATCTCAGCTGCCTGGCGGGCAGGCACCCCTCCTCTTTCAAAGCTCTGGGAAGTATCTGAAAGCTGTGTGCGCTGTTGTTTGGGGAACAAACAAAGAACGCATCATTGGAATGCTCCTCTTCTGCCCTGCACTAGGAACACAGGGACAGGCAGATTGTTGTTGCAGGGGAAGAGGGATGTGCTGCTGTGCTGCTTTCATATTCCTCAGCTCAGAGAGCTACTTTGATGCCCCTCCGAGCATGTTGTGCGAGAACTTGGAGGGAATCCCAAGAGCTGCAGGGATCAGCTCTGCCTTCCCAAACACTTCACTGTGGGATACATACCCACAGTGACGATGGCATCCCCAATGTGGATTTTTGTTTGGTCGACTTTTAGATATTGACATAAGTTTTGCCAACAAAACTTGCGAGTAGAGATATACCCTAAATGTCAGTCCTCAGTGCTCCAGTACCTCTGGGTTTTGTATTTTTTATTCCAACTTTATTTTCAACGATCTTATATGAAAAATGTTCAGAGTCTTGACATACCTGTGTGTGTGTATTTCAGAGTTTGTCTATCCATCTGTCTGTTCTTGCGTATTAAATGGTAAGAGCTAGGACCACCAAATTTGCTGTATAGCTTCTTGTTATCATAACTCAAAGCAAGGTAAGATTTTGGTTGTGTCAGGAATATAAAAAGTGCCTGGAATAGGCTTGCTTCTCATAAAACCATATAGAAAAGAGACAGAATCACCAGGTAGGTGACATCCAGGACACTCCCAGCCTTGAGCTTCCCACCCGCAATTAATACAGGGAAGTTGATGGCTGTTACATTTTGTCAGGGAGCCAGGGGAAAGTGCATATTTGCTGCATTTTCCATTCTGGCTGGGGAGCGCAGGGAACAGAAGAACCTAGACCTTCCCCGCCTGGGATATATGCACCTCTCCCCCAGCTGTGCCTGCTGCAGTGGCCATGGAGAGGCACTTCTCATATGTGACCAAGCAGCTGCAGTAAGAGAGAGCTGGGGTAGTCATTTGTCCCTGGGGCAACTTGTTTACTGAAACCCTCACCCCCAAAAAATAACCCTGAGCAATGCCAGGTAAATCGTGTGTGTGTGTGTGTGTGTGTGTGTGTGCGTGCGTGCGCGCACGCATGCATGCACAGTGACACAGCTTGTTACAAATTTCATAAATCCATGTGGTGTCTGAGATGGAGTCCAAGAGTACAGCATGGTGCTTTCTTCTTTTTCACTTCGCATCCATCTTCTGAATCAAAGCTGCTTCTTGTTGAGTTGCACCCAGTGCCAGATATTGCCTCTGGATTGGCTGGGATTCAGTACACTCCTTCCAGCTTTCTACATCAATGTTGAATGTGTATGTACGCACGCACGCAGATGTACATGGTGTTGCTTGGCTCTTTAACTGAAAGAATTTTTTGAAAATAAATGAGAAATGTACATGCTTTTTTTCTAATGGTACTATTTTTCAAAAATGAATTCAAATGAAGGCTGGGGTAAGGGTTCTGGGGTGTGGAGGGGCAGAGGGTGGCTGGCTTAGGGCACAGGGTTGCAAAGAGTCTGGAGAGAGGCTGTTCACAGTGGTCATGGATGGCAGAACGTGGAACAATGGTCTCAGGTTGCGGTTGGAAAGGTCCAGGTTGATCATTACGAAAAACTTTTTCACTAGTAGGGTGGTGAAACATTGGAATGGTCTACCAAGGGAAGTAGTGGAGTCTCCATCCCTGGAGGTGTTTAAGTCTCGCTTTGACAAAGCCCTGGCGGGGCTGATCTGATTTGTTTGGTCCTGCATAGAGCAGGGGGCTGGACTTGATGGCTTTTTCAGATCTCTTCCAGCTCTGTTGTTCTATGATTCTATGGTGTGCATTTCTCTGCACAGATCTTGAACAACACAGTCCACATTCTCACAGAGAACACAATAACTATGCACTGCATAAACAAATGGCAGAATGTGCTCTAAACAACTCTGCCGGGAAGCAGTGTACCTCTGGGAGTGGTGTACCCCCGACAAATACATAATCATGGTGGCCTATATACTGGGCAAGAGCAACATCCTGGCCAACTATCTCAGTCACAATTTCCCTTTAGATCATGAGTGGCAGATCAACAGGTCCATCATCCGCTACGTCTTCCACAAATGGGGCTTCCTGACCTGACAACTGCCACAGCTCCTCTGCCACCTGCTTTGATCCAGACATGGATTAGACTGCAGTTCACTGGGGGATGCATTCAGCATCACATGGAATGCACCTTTATCATATGCATTCCTACCAGTCCCTCTCATCCAGAGGGTTGTGACCAAGATAAAATGGGATGGACCTCGGGTCATACTTACAGCACCCAAATGTCCCAGACAAAACTGGTTCTCGGAGCTGATGCTCCTCTCCAGATGTCCTATGCACTGCTTACCTCCCGTGCCAGTGCTCTTGACCTTGCAGAACAGATGCATCTGTCTCCCAGCCATGGACTGCCTTCACCTCCATGCATGGTTCCTGGCTGGCTAACAGAACTAGAGCTCAGTTATCCTCCCCAGGTCTACTTGATCCTCAAAAACAGCGGGAGGCCTGCAACAAGAACGATATATTCACAAAAATGGTGGCGTTTTGTAGACTGGTGTCGCACACAAGCATGTGACCCTGTGCAAGCAGGGATCCCATATATATTTACCTACTTACTACACCTGCAACAAACAAGCTTATCAATAAGCACTATTAAGGTCCACCTAGCTGCCATATTGGTTTTCCACCCACCAGTGCAAGACTACTCAGTGTTTACTCAACCTTCCGTAAAACGCTTCCTGACGAGGCTATATAACACATACTCACCAATTAAAGAACCCATACCAGCATGGGACCTTAACCTTGTTCTCATAGCCCTAGTGGAGAAACCATTTGAACCCTTGGCCACCTGCTCTTTACTATATCTGTCCATGAAATTAGCCTTCCTTGTAGCAATAACCTTGACATTGAGGGTAAGAGAATCAATGCACTCATGTCTGAACCACCATATACAATCTTTCATACAGACAAAGCGATCTTACGAACCCCCCCCTAAATTCCTCTCCAAAGTACTTACCTTGTTCTGTTGCAAAGAAACTGTGTACTTTACCTGTGTTCTTCTCCAAACTGCACACATGCAGTAGGGACAGAATCATGCATACCTGTGATGTCCAGCTAACATTGGCCTTTTACTTAGAAAGAAATCAGTCCTTCAGGAGAACAACACGGTTATTCATTTCTACTGCCGATAGATCCTGTGACATGCCCATCTCCAAACAGAAACTCTTGAAATGGATTTGTAGCTGCATAAAGCTTGCCTATTTTAAAGCTCATAGACAATCCCCATTAGGCATTTGGGTGCATTCCACATGTGCGATGGCTGCATCTGCAGCCTATCTGCGAGGCCTATCCACTGAGGACATTTGTAGAGCAGCCACATAGGCCTCCACTCACACATTCACACATCATTATGCCATACAAACCTACTCCAACTCTCAGGCTATATTTGGCCAATCGGTACTATCATCAACCGATACACATCACCCAAAGGACCCACCTCCTACCAATGACACTGCTCTGTAGTAGCTAAAGTAGAGCACCCACGGGTACCCTTGAAGAGGGAGAAGTTACTGACCTCTGCAGTAACTGGAATTCTTTGAGATGGTCATCCCCATGTATGCTCCGCCACACACCCTCTTCCCCACTGCTTCGGATTTCTACCTTGACATCGGGATCAGAGAAGAACAGAAGTGACAGGCTGCCTGCACTTGTTCAGTGGCTGTCACAGGTGTCTCATGCCTGTGCTCTGTGCATGCGGACAGCCGGCTGAAGGACACTGCTACACAAACATCTTTGACCTGTGGGTACAGCAGAGCTGACACACATAATGTGGAGCACCCACAAGCACAGCAGAGCAGGCACACCTAAGGTGGAGCACCCACGGGGATGACAATCTTAAAGAACTCCAGTTACTGCAGAAGTGAGTAACCTCTCCTTAATGCATTTTAAAAGGTTTTATTTAGCATACAAAGTATTATCTTTCAGTTAAACAAAATAAAGAACTATATCATCTTGGCAGCTTCTTCAACTCTTCTGGGCCTTGGTTTATTCTTACAAATCAAAACACACATGAACCTGCAGCTGTGACAAGAAACATAGATAACACACCACCTGATTATTTCTGGGGTTTTCTTATCATGTGTCTTTTTAAGATGTTTGTTAATACAAATGAAGCTAGTCCTTTAAATTAGTTTCTATACCTCTACCCAAAATTAGTTAATACAGGTGTCCTCCATCGTTTTCATCATATTCTTTCACTCATACGTAGAGCACTGCAAGCACTGCACAGATACAAAATTTTTATCCCTATCAAAATGCAATACAGAAAAATGATATCTGGATGTAAGCAGATACCTGTGAATTTGCAGGACTCTCCTCATATGTGTCATAACCACAGATAAACAAAGGAAGGAGGTTTGTGTTGCCATACATGCATTTTATTTTGGATAATAAACAACAATGAGCTGCATGTGAGGGTGTTATTTCCTGACTTATTTAGATATGGAATATTGCATGACTTGTAACTTGTTTTTTCAACTCCTGTAGTGAATTTTTCAGAGGTTTTTAATTCCTGAGGTAAAGCTGTAATTTAGATATTTTACTGTTTCCACCTGACCTTGCTTCTTCGCTAAGAGAACACTTTTATGAATAATTTGTATTTTCAAGACTCATATTTTACATTGCCACTGTCCTTCTGGATAACTGTATAAACTGTGCCTTGGTACTCTACATACTTGAGTGAAGCCTGTGCAATTACCTCTTTGTTTTTCCTGTGGTCAATTTCCTTCTCCACTTACCACCCCGCCTGCCGCCCCCCAAAAAAGAGTTTTTGTCAAGTGTAACCTTAGATTCCTACTACAGTCTCAATACTGTATAAAGGTGTGCATTATTTCTCCAAACTGTATTGGATTAGCACCTTGGATTCTTTCCAGATAAGTCATGTATGGTGGATTTTTCGTACTTCTGAGAACTGATCATTATTTACCTATAACAATAAGACCCAGGAACATTTATCATTTGGAATCTCTTTCTCAAGGGAGGAGTATACTTCTGAAATGTCATTTTGACTCTTAACAGAATTTCTTTTCTTTTTTTTTTTCCCCCCCAGATCTTCATTTTACATAGTGCTTGTATACATCCTGGGAGTAAAACAAATCGTTCATTAAAGTGTTCCTGGTTTAAATATGTGTATATATGTATTCAGAGTGACACACTAACTACAAAGTCTAGTGAACAGTTGAAACAGGAATATCTTCAGTGCTAGACACTGTATTCCTTATCTGCTGCCCTTGTGTTGCTTAGAAATGATGTGTATGTGTATATAAATATATCTCTGTGTGTGTATGTGAATGTGGTAAAGTTTGGAGACATACACACTTTTAGCTATATGTTTTTTGTTTAAAATAAAACTTTTCTAAAACTTAGCAATCAATTATAAATTATTACTTGGTCCATAAAGACAGTAGTACGCTGCAGGTTATAATTACTTTCTTCTACAGTCCTTTTTTTGCTTCAGTCCTGTGATGGGGTGTTGATGCCAAACTTGCCCGAAAAATGTTAATGTACCCTGAGGAGGGGGCTTATTAACCCAACAGGCTGCAGGTGAGGGGAATCAGGTGGCTAACTAATCCCCCTGTCTAGGTAAAGACAAGAAATTGGCAACATGGATGGCACTGCTGGGAAATAGATGGTGGTTGCTCCCTGGCATACCCAGGGAAGCGAGAAGAGTGAGAAGATGAGGAAAGGCCCAGTATAGGCAGTAAAGTCTGGAAGGGAAGAGACCTTGGCTGTTGACTAGAGGGTCTTTCAGCTGGAATCCAGAGTAGAGGGCAGTCCTGGGTTCCCCTGCCAACCACATAGAAAGTCTCCCCAGAGGGCAGCGAATGAGAAGTCTGCCTACAAGTGAAGAAGAAGAGATTTTAATGCTCTGGAATGTAAAACAAGCATATAAGGACCAGACTGGAAGAGCAAGTCACAAAGAGGAGGCTGCAGTTCCAAGAGGAAAAGAAAGGCCAAGAGAAAGAGAGGGACCGTGAGAAGAAGTGCTGGACGTTGCAGAGAGCTGTTCCCCAGAGTGACCAGAAGGAGGGGCTACCTGCGATGTGTGAGTACCCCTATGACAAGCTGGTACAGAAGAAACTTCTGATAGACTGTTGTGAGTTGAAATTAGTAGATATAACAGGTTTTTCCATATCTCATGGATTTGTAAATCATCAGGCTTCATTTGAAGTGCAGGCTATTTATGAAATGTTCTCTAAGTAGAGGATGTTTCTGCTTCTGTTTTGTCCTCTCTTTCTTCATCCATGTTGAAGAAGTACCTATCTCTTTACTGAATCCTACAGCATGTGGAAAATGGAGTCAAAATTCCTCTAAATATATACAGGTGTATTTCTGGTTGTGTGACTTAGATGTTCCATAGTGTTCTCTAGGTATAATTGTAGCATTGATGTCTGCAAGGTGTGGGAGTTCTCATGCCTTTTCAGGCCACCATTGGCTTTTCAGAGTCCTTATTTTATGTTGAACTTCTGCCTTGGCCTTGATATGCACTTCCCTCTTCGTTGCACAGTTGATGTTGCTTTGCCAGGCCCTAAGGGCTTTCCATTTTGCCTCAGTCAGATGTTCAGTTTCCACATCATTCTTATAAAATCAGTCCTGATGCTTCCTGGACTGGTAGCCAATGGCTTCAAATTATGGCATTTTTCAATTGGCTCCAGGGTTCTTCCACATTTTCAGGCAGTTCCCTTTAGATTGCTATCTGGAAATTATTTTGTCTGATGGGGACTTTCAAGCCTTGTATGTTGATCTTTAATTGAATCAGTTTCCTGTGAGGTCTCCATTTGGTAACAATCCTGATCACCATTGTGGATCAAATAAGGCAGTGATCAGTCCAGCAGTCATCAGCACTAGTCATTGCACATGTGAGAAGGACATTGCGCCAATCCCGAGCATGGATGTTGACATGGTCTTAAAGGCAATTGTAGATATGCAGTTCCAGCTATGGCAAGTAGGTGCACAAAATTAACCTGACCCAGGTTGATCTTCTGGGTAGTGAAGCCATATCCTGAGCTATGCAAACTCTTCTTTTGCCCGCCTGACACAAAGGGTGTTCAAGAACTGGGACATCTATCCCAAGACAAAGCTCCTTCTATACAATGCAGTAGCTGTTCCAACATTACTGTATGCATGTGAACTTTGGACAACATGCCAATGTCATTTAAAGGCACTTGAACAATATCATTAATGCTGCCTCAGGAGAATCTAAATATGTCTTGGGAGGATAGGTGCATAAACAATAGCATCCTGGAAGAGATGAACATGGCCGGCACTGAAGCCATTATTATTTACCAACAACTTCAATGGACTGGTCAAGTGGTCCAGATGTCTGATCAGTGGCTCCCAAAATAGATTATTTTTTCTGAGTTGAAGGAAGGACAGAGGAGCATTGGAGGGGCCAAAGGAAGTGATTTAAGGACACACTGAAGGCACACATGAGAAAGTGCAACATCAGTATTAGCACTTGGGAGAACATTGCCCAGAACTGTCCCCAAGGGACGGTGAGGGGGTGGCACAGTTTGAGACGTCCCACTGCAGTGCAGATGTGGCGATGCGGAGAAGAAGAAAAGAGTGGCAAAAACTGTCCCATGCTCTTCCAACAGCTACCAGTACCTGCCCCTTCTGCAATAAGGCCTGCAGCTGCAGAATCAGGCTGGTCAGCCATCAATGCTCTCACAAATAGGAGGTTGACAGGAAGACATCCTACTGGTCATCGAGTAACTGCCAAGAAAAGAAAGATGATTGTCAATACTAGTTCGTGCCTCCTGGTTTATGTAGTAGTTCAGGTGAAAAAGACAGTATTCAGCACTACGTAATGTATATATAGGTATATGTGTTTTTTGTATGAAAATGCTATGTTTTACAAATGTGAAACTTCTTTGCAAACTAAAGCCAGTGTTTTGTAAGAGCAGTGGAATATTATTATGATGTGGAGCTCCAACATGACGTTTTAAAGGTTTCAATTTCAATTCCAGTTTTAACTGAAAATGTTCATGAGTAAAAATTCTCCATTCCTTCTTTAAGAAGTTGGCAAAGGTATGTTCTGTTTCATACAGAGCCATGGCACATGAACACAATTTTTCTTAATTTTTCAAATTTTCAATTTTAAAAACCAAAGAAATAAATCATAGGAGTTCATTTTCAGGTAGCTAAATTTTGTTACTCTGGCTCCTGACCAAAAGGTTTGCTGCGTCACAATATATATATATATATATATGCTATGCCAGCTTTCATCCATGTTTTCTGGGCATTGAGTCAGTTTGAATTGGAGACTGTTACATATGATAGATTATTCAGATTTTACTTTTATTCAATACTGGGATTTTAATAGCAGTTGCATACCTAATTTCCTACATATTACGTTGTCACATTTTACCTTTTTCAAATTAATTCCTGTCAAAGTGAGTTTAGTGGGTTTTGATTTGTGTAACGTAATTGTTCTTGTTAACAATGGGCTAGCCACCATGTGGATTCACGTTAAAAAAAGGTAAGCCACAGTGGAAATTATTTTTTTAAATAGTGGTCAATTTCTTTGGCTTTAAAAGAACATGGAGTTTTTTTCTAACCACTTAAGAATGATTGTGATAATGTTGACTGCTTGTAGTAAAATTATTTACCTACTGTTTGCTATATTAAAAGGATTGCCAACCCCTGGCATGAAGTGCAGAAAGAAGTACATAACAACACAAGGCACAACTGTGAATAACTGAATGTATCAAAGTGCAAAAAAATCTAAACTATTTGGCATACTTCAGAAACTGTACCTTTAGCTCTACTGAGAACAAGCACTGGAAATTCTCATAAGTATTTTTCTTGGCTACTTTTTGTTACATTAGAGCAAGTAGAATTTTGAAAGCAAGGTAATTTAGACTGAAGAGAAAACCACTCTTGCATGACTAGGAATACTTGTCCACAGACATCCTTTCCTGAAAAATGATATTGAGAGAAAGTACAGAAATTTGGAGGTTATTTATATTTTAAAATGTTTTCAGAGTAGAAAACTGAGGAGAAAGTGGTATGCAACCATTGGTTTAGCATATAAAGTAATAAAAAAGATATGTGCTTCCTGTTTCGTTATTTTCAATAGACTTTAAATTAATGCTAAAAATATGTATGTTTAAATAGACTCACTTTTCATCACCTTTATGTACTTCAGCTTTATACATGATATCACCCTTTGGATCTTGAGCTAGAGTCAATACCAAAACTTCAACACACAGTGAAACCTGAGCTACTTCACTGCTTTTAGTTTAACTATTTCTTGTATAATCACACTTGAATTTTAAAATATGTTTTAGGTATTTTTTAATTTAATTTTTACAATTACTCTGCGTTTTCTTGGTAGTCTAAAGCTGTTGATGAGAAATTGAAAAATTGTGTCCCCCATTTAATGATGTGTTTGCTGCCATCATCATAGCTTTTTGGTGCACATTTGATTCTTATGGACGTCTACTGGCTTGGCCTGGTAAGAATGCCTATTACTTTGAATGATTTATTGAAGCTTTTGTCAAAAGAGCCTGAATTACATTAGACAGTGGTTGCTTAGCAGCTGAATTTAATGGACTAGGATCAGTACAGCAGGCATGTCATGAACTAAAATTTATCATTCCATCATTATACCCCAAAGATAATAACATAATCAGATATGTCCTGTAGGTAGCAACAAATAATTTAAGGGGTGTTTACCTATGAACAGCCATACTAAGTCACACCAAAGGTCCACCTAGTCCAGTATCCTGTCATGAGACAATGGCCAATGGGAGGTACCTCAGAGGTAGTGAATAGAAGATGTAATCATTGAGTGATCCCTATCCTGTCATCCATTTCCAGCCTCCGACAAATGGAGGCTAGGGACACTGTTCCCACTCATCCTGATTAATAAGTATTGATGGAGCTAACCTCCATGAATTTATCTAGTTCTTTTTTGGAGTCATGTATAGTATTGACCTTCATGGCATCCTCTTGCAGGGAGGCACACAGGTTGAACACATGTTGTGTGGAGAAGTACTTTCTTTTGCTGGTTTTAAGCCCATTGCCTATTAATTTCATTTGGTGACCCCTAATTCTTGTTATGGAAAGGAGTAAATAACTTTTCATCATTTACTTTCCCCACACCAGTCATAATTTTGTAGACCTGTGTCATATCCCCATTTAGTCATCTCTTTTCCAAGCTGAATAGTCCCAGTGTTATTAATCTCTCCTCATATGGCAACCGTTCCATGGCCCTAATACTTTTTGTTGCCATTTTCTGAACCTTTTCCAGTTCCAATATATCGTTTTGAGATGAAGTGACCACATCTGACACAATATTCAAGATGTGGGCATACCATGGAGTTTTAGAGGCAATAAGATATTTTCTGTCTTATTATATATCCCTTCCTTATTGATTCCCAACATTCTGTTGGTTTTTTGATTGCTGATACAAATCAATTGGATGTTTTCAGAGAACTCTCCACAATGACTCCCAAGATCTCTCTCTCCTATCCCTCATAACAACAGCTAATTTAGACCCTATCATTTTATATATATAGTTGGGATGATGTTTTCTGATATGCATTACTTTGCATTTATCAGCATTGAATTTCCTCTGACATTTTGTTGCTCGATCACCCATTTTTGTAAAATCCTTTTGAACAGTATCAGAGAAGTAGCCGTGTTAGTCTATATCCACAAAAACAACAAGAAGTCCTGTGGCACATTATAGACGAACAAATTTTTTGGAGCATAAGCTTTTCTGGGCAAAGACCCACTTAGATGCATTGGAGATTACAGAGGCAGGTCTAATTATACAGGCTCATGAAAAGAAGGGAGACTTCATCAACTCTGGTCTTCCTCTTGGTTGGTACTCTCTTCTTTTCATGAGCCTGTATATTTAGACCTGCCTCTGGACAGTGCATCTGATGAAGTGGGTCTTTGCCCACAAAAGCTTATGCGCCAAAAAGTCTGTTAGTCTATCAGGTGCCACAGGACTTCACATTGTTTTTGCGGATACAAACTAACACGGTGAACCCACTGAGACTTGTAACCATGCAAGACAATGTATTTAGCTGTATTGAGTGGAAATCCATCAACCTCATGAAAAAACTTGCACAGATACAGACAGACATCATCACCTTCTCCAAATGCAAAGGGATGGACATCATATCAAATGGACTGAAGGTGAAAAAATCTACTGCAGTCAAACTACTACACAGACTATGGTGTGAGATTGTGTTATACACTCTCTAAGAAGCTGAGGAACCACCTGATCAGCATCCTGTACAGCAAACAGGAAAACATTGAAAAAGAGCTCTCAAATCTGGAAACTCTCATAAAAAGAACTGCCTTCCACACAAAGTTCCACGTGGCTGGACTTTACTAAAACAAGAGAGGAGATTTACAATGCACACTTCACTTCTCTACAGAACAAAAAGGACTGTAAACTATGTAAACACCTGCTTGCCACATGGGATGGCAGTAGGAGTACACTTAACTCACCCAGCAATATTGTCAATCTATCCAGCTACACACTCAACCCAGCAGAAGAGTCAGCCCTATCTTGGGGTCTTTCTTTTTGCCTCACCAACCACACAAACATGATACAGTTCTGCAGGGATCTGAAAGCCTACTTTTGCCATCTTTGCTCAAGGAATACTTTCAACACCACACTGAATAGTGCACTGATCCAGAGATATCCTCTCACCTACGGTACAAGAAGAAGAATTCTGTATGGACTCTCCCTGACAGGCAAAATGACAGACCAGACGTATACGTGGAGTGCTTCCGCCAATGTGCACAGGCAGAAATTGTGGAAAAACGGCACTGCTTGTCCCATAACTTCAGCTGTGTAGAATGCAATGTCATCAATAGTCTCAGAGATAACTCTGACATCCTAATCAAAGAGGCTGGCAAAAGAGGTTCTGTTGCCATCATGAATAGGACAGACTACCAAAAGGAGGCTGCCAGGCAACTCTCCAATATCACATTCTACAAGCCACTGTCCTCTGATCCCACTGAGGAGTATACAAAGAAACTACACCATCTGTTCAAGACACTCTCTACAAAAACACAGGAACAAGTCTGTGCAGACACTTCATTAGAGCCTCAGCCAGATTTATTCTGTCTACTACCCAAGATCCATAAACCTGGAAATCCTGGACACCCCATCATCTCTGGCATTGGCACTCTCACTACATAATTGACTGGATATGTGGAATCTCTGCTCAGACCCTACACTACCAGCACTCCCAGCTATTTTTAAGACACCACCAACTTCCTGAGGAAACTACAATACATTGATGACCTTCCTAAAAACACCATCCTGGCCACCATGAACGTAGAGATCCTTTATACTAATATCCCACACAACAATGGACTTCAAGCTGTTAGGAACAGTATCCCTGATGATGCCAAGGCACAACTGTTGGTGGAGCTTTGTGACTTTGTCCTCACCCACAACTATTTTAGATTTGAGGACAATTTATACCTTCAAATCAATGGCACTACTATGGGCACCTGCTTGGACCCACTGCAAGCAAATATTTTTATGTCTGACCTGGAACAACACTTCCTCAGTTCTCGTCCCCTAACACCCTTCCTCTTCTTGTGCTACATTAGAATCATAGAACACTAGAAATGGAAGGGACCTCGAGAGATCATTGAGACCAGTCCTCTGCCCTCACGGCAGAACCAAGCACAATCTAGATCATCCCCAATAGATGTTTGTCTAACCTGCTCTTAAATATCTCCAGTAATGGAGATTCCACAACCTCCCTAGGTGCCTTATTCCAGTGTTTAGCCATCCTGATAGGAAATTTTTCTTGATGTCCAACCTAAACCTCCCTTGCTGCAGTTTAAGCCCATTGTTCCTTGTCCTATTCTCAGAGGCCAAGGAGAACCATATTTCTCCCTCCTCCTTGTAACCTTCTTTTAGGTACTTGAAAACCCCATCATGTTCCCTCTAAGTCTTCTCTTTTCTAAACTAAACGAGTCCTGTTCTTTCAGTCTTCCCTCATAGTTCATGTTCTCTAGACTTTTAATCATTCTTGTTCCTCTTCTCTGGACCTTCTCCATTTTCTCCACATCTTTTTTGAAATGTGGTGCTCAGAACTGGACATAACACTCCATTTGAGGCCTAATGAGCGCTGAGTAGTGTGGAAGAATGACTTCCAGTGTCTTACTCTCAGCACTCCTGTTAATGCATCGCAGAATCATGTTTGCTTGTTTTGCAATGGAATCACACTGTTGACTCATATTTAGCTTGTGGTGCATTATGACACCTAAATGCCTTTCTGCAGTACTCCTTCCTAGACAGTTGCTTCCCATTTTGTATGTATGAAACTGATTGTTCCTACCCAAGTGGAGTACTTTGCATTTGTCCTTACTAAACTTCATTCTGTTTACTTCAGACCATTCCTCCAGTTTGTCCAGATCATTTTGAATTCTGACTCTATCCTCCAAAGCAGTTGCAACCCCTCCCAGCTTGGTATCATCTGCAAACATAATAAGTGTACTCTCTGTGCCGATTTTGATGAATTATTAATTATTGATGAAGATATTGAATAGAACCGGTTCCAAAACAGACCCCTGTGGAACTCCACTTGTTATGCCCTTTCAGCATGACTGCAAACCATTAATAACTAGTCTCTGAGAATGGTTATCTAGCCAGTTATGCCCCCACCTTATAGGAGCCCCATCTAAGTTGTATTTGCCTAGTTTATTGATAAGATTTTGTGAGACCATATAAAATGCCTTACTAAATTCTAGGTATACCACATACACCTCTTCTCTCTTACCCACAAGACTTGTTATCCTGTCAAAGAAAGCTATCAGATTGATCTGGCATGATTTGTTCTTCACAAATCCCTACTGGCTGTTACCCATCACCTTATTTTCTTCCAGATGTTTGCAGATGCATTCCTTAATTACGGGCTCCATTATCTTTCCTGGCATATCGATGACATCTTTATCATCTGGACTCATGGGAAGGAGGCTCTTGAAGAGTTCCACTATGATTTGAACAGTTTCCACTCAACCATTAACCTCAACCTAGACCAGTCCACACGAGATCCACTTCCTGGACACTACAGTGCAAATAAGTGATAGTCACATAAACACCACCCTATAATGGAAACCCACGGACCACTACACTGACCCACATGCTGCCAGCTTCCATGCAGGGCACACCACATAATCCATTGTCTACAGGCAAGCATTAATGTACAACCACATTTGCTTCAACCCTTCAAACAGAGAAGAACATCTACAAGACCTTTACCCACACTTTCCTAAAATGACAATATGCACCTGAGGAAGTGAGGAAACATAATGACAAAGCCAGGCATGTACACAGAAGCCACCTGCTACAAGACAGGCCTAACCAGGAAAATAACAGAACACCACTGGCCATCACCTACAGCCCAAAGCTAAAACCTCTCCAGCACATCATCAGCGATCCTCAACCCATCCTGGACAATGATCCCTCACTCTTGGAGACCTTGGGAGGTAGGCCAGTCCTTGCCTATCGACAGCCCGCCAACCTGAAACAAGTTCTCAGCAGGAACTATACATGACAACATGGTAGCTCTAATTCAGGAACCAATCTCTGCAACAAACCTCAGTGCCAACTCTGCCCCCATATCTACCACAGTGACACCATCACAGGACCTAACTACATCAACCAGACAATCGGCTCATTCACTGCACATCTACTAATGTAATATGTGCCATCATGTGCCAGCAGTGACTTTCTGTCATATATTTTGGCCAAACTGGACAGTCTCTATGTAAAAGAATAAATGGACACAAATCAGATATCAGGAATGGTAACATACAAGAACCTGTAAGAGAACACTTCAGTCTCCCTGGACACTCAGTAGCAGATTTAAAAGTAGCCATCCTGCACCGAAAAAAACCTTCAAAGACAGACTCCAAAGAGAAAGTGCAGAGTTACAATTCATTTGCAAATTTGACACCCTCAGTCAAGGATTGAACAAAGACTGGGAATGGCTGGCCAACTACAAAAGCAGTTTCTCCTCTTCTGGTATTCATACTTCCACATCAGCTGCTGGAAGTGGAACACATCCTCCCTGACTGAATTGACCTCGTCAGCTCTGGCCTTCCTCTTGATTGGTACTCCCTTCTTTTCATGAGCCTGTACAATTAGGCCTGCCTCTGGAATCTTACAACCAATAATAATGAGGGTTCATTCATAGCAAGGACAGCCTTACAGGCTTCCTTTGAGTCTGCTGACACTGCCACACGTTCCCTAGCAGTGGCAGTGGTTATGAGGAGAGCCTCATGGCTCCATGTTTCTGGCTTCCCAAAGGTGGATCAGGTAAGGGTGAAAGACCTCCTTTTTGAAGGCCCCAAACTCTTGCAGAGTCCACAGACACTTCCTTGCACTCCCCAAAAAACTCCACAGCCACCCTTCGCACGCTGAACATTCAGGTTCCTGTACAAAACAGAAACAAAGTAAAAATGTAAATGTAGCTGCTAAGAGGGAGTTCCCTCACCCAACAGAGGGGAATCCACAACTCCAAGCCAGTTCTGTTCTCTGTGAGGTTTGCTGGGTCTGCTATCACCTAACGCGCCCCAGAGGTCACCGGACCTGGCTTCAATGCAAAAACAGCTGGGCAAGCCTAAGACTAATGTGCCTCAAAAATCTAAAATCATTGCTGGCACAAACACCATGCCCTGTTACTGGCAAAATAGCGGGTATAACAAAGCTCCACACTTGACCCCGTTAGCAGGCATGCCTATCCTGTTGCATGGTAAGGTAAAGGGTTCACAGCTGTGGTACCACAACTGGCTGGTGACTCGTGGCCTTCAAGATGCATGTGCCCATCCAGTCCGTTTACAGGAAATACCTCAGTTTTATGGTGTGTGGACAACATTTCCATTTCCATGGTACTTCCCTTTTTCTTCTCCACTACACCTAGGGTATTCTCCAAGGTGCTGGCAGTAGTGGCAGCTCATCTGCACAAGCAGGAAGTATGCATCCTCTCATGTTGGGACGACTGCCTGATAAAAAGGGACTCTGCAAAACACACAAAAAGCACTATCCCTAAACATCAGGTCTCCTCCAAGGAGGCTATATTACTCACACTTGATGCAAGCTGTGCAGTTGTGTTCTACCTTGAGAAAACTACAGCAACCGGAAAATTGGACAGTCTCTGGCATGGGCAAGTCTCATGCAGGAACAGCTGATTTGGCACAACACCTATCCAAATGGATTGCAGTTTCCATACACACTGCATACCAACTCAGAGGCAAACAGCTGCCACAGACTATCAAGACTCACATCATGTGGGCAACGGCTGGCACAACAGCCTTCCTGAATAATACGCCCTTAGTTAACATCTGTATAGTGGCCACGTGGTCTTCACACCATATGTTCACACAGCATTATGCTTTGGCAGATGCAGTCCTGCCTCCATCCACATAAAAGACTCCAATATCCACCTCCATCAAATGGATACTGCTACAGGATCACCTGAGTAGAGCACCTGCAGCAACCACTCGAAGGAGAAGTTACTTACCTTGTGCAGTAACAATAGTTCTCCGAGATATGTCCCTGCAGGTGCTCCACTACACACCACCCTCCCCTCTGCCTGGAGTCTACAGGGACTTCAGGTAGAAAAGGAGCAGATGAGGGCTTCGCTGGGCGTGTAGTCCAACACAGCGGCAGCAGCTAGAGATGCTGAATGTGCAGGCAAGGGGGTGGGGAAGCACTACTCTGAAAGCTTTCCGATCTTCAGCGCTGGGACTCACTGAGACCTGAGTGGAGAACATGCAGGGTCATGTCTTGGAGAAGCGTCATTACTGCACAAGGTGAGTAATGTCTTCTTATCTAAGATGTGAGCATGAACTAAGGAAAAAATTGAGATTCTCGCAAAAGAAGAGAAGTTCTGACAAGTAATATGTATTGACACATGAATAAAGAAAACCCTTAAGAAGTATGGGATTTATTTTCAATTTCAGTGTGGATTGCGAGAAAATGATTTATGCTGTTGAAACCGATATGAAAGGAGTTGCTGAATCAAGAGCAAAAAAACCGTTAACATCTGACTTCCTATTAGATGGATAGTTCTGTAACAGTTTAGCATCACACTGTTTGACACTCAAGAAAAAAGGGCAGAAGTTATCTTGCTCGTCTGATCATGACATTCCTTACTGCGTTTTGGGAACTTCCACTTGGCAGTATTCTCTAGGATACAACTTTTGTAATTTTGGAATTAAAATACAAAGTTTTAATGTCCTAACTTATGCTTAAAACCATCCTTTCTTCATGCACAATCTGTAGCTACATGTATAGTGGATCTTAACAATATTTATTTTAATAGGTAGTTTTATTAGTGTTTGACAAGCTATTAAATTGGCATAAACAAGTAGCAGGCACTCTACATAAATTGTTATGACAGTGGCACCACTCAGATTATGACCTGTACACTTTTGCATTTTATTGGTTTGCAGGCTAATATTTATATTTGCCATTGATATTTTCAGGCTTTGCTCTCTGTACATGACATTGTTGCTCAGAAGAGCTATGATCCAGTATTGCCTCCCATCCCAGATGATATTGACGAGGAGGAGGATTCGGTAAAAATAATCAGACTGGTCAAAAACAGGGAACCACTGGTAAGTTATCTTTCCTATTGTTGCTTTCTTTAATAGTTACGAACTTGATTATGAAGATTACTATTAGCTGGAAATATGAGTAAATAGTCATTTCACGTTTTTTCAAGAGGTGTTGAGTAATGCACCTGTAAATTACACCCTCACATTATTAAAGTAATTCAAATGAATGATCTTCATGTTGATAGTCTTACTTCATGGCTGTTTTAACACCACCTGAAAGCGAGAGTTCATACTGAAATCAATGAAATATTAATTTTTAGTCCTCAACCTGATTTATGAGCTTGTTGTAAAAAGCAAAAATGACAGGTAATCACCAGTGAAATCTAGCCCTTTGTCACAAACCGTTTCTGTTTGCATTAATATTGAGAACATGAGCCTTTGGAATATTGAAAAGAGAGCATGAAACACATTTTAAAATACCTTGAATTTGAGTCTGGGAAAATTTAAGTTGTCTGTTGTTATTTGGATTATGAATACCAGACAGTTGATAGTTCCTATGAGTATCTGGAAAAATGAAACTGGAAAAATGAAATAAAACACATAGTACGTGAATATTAAATTGTACTGATTTGCTGTAGACAGCGAGTAGCATTATGTAATAAATAACTGATTACATTTTCCCCCTGCCAACCAGCAAATGCTTTGTTTTAGGTTATGCTAAAAACTTGTTATTATGGAAAGGAATCTGAAGAAAAAAATCTGTAAAAGAGATTCAATTCTGTACTCAGAATGGTGGGGTGAGAGCAATGCCTATGTTAGACATACAGAGGTAGCTTGTTTCAGAGTTGATATCTCAGTAATGCCCTCAGTCTTGACAGATCTCTGGCGTCAGTCAAAAAGAAATGAATTTTAGTATTGACTGACTCTGGAGGCCCACGGGTACAGTTAAAAATTTGACCATATGGAAGGATTTTACTTGGTATTAACATTCTAAATCATTTTTTCCAAATATTTAGATCACATGCCTATTTCCAGAGCTTTTCAATTTTTATCACATGTATTCCTTCTGCTAGAGAAGAAACTTATATTAAGACTTAGTGTCAGGAACAGTCAAGAGAAGAAGTTGTATTTACTTTTAACTCTGAGAGGTGTGAAAAAATGAATGTCCCATAAAAATTATTTCAAATTAATATGAAAACCACATCATTGACCTGTCTGAATCTATAGCAATAGCTTTGTGACACAGAAGCTTGACATTTCAAAGTGTATGCCATTTTTATGAAGTTTAACATTTTAAACACTTTCAAATTGCTGTGAGGGAAGAATTAATAGTTAAACTTGTGAGCAGGTTTTAATGATTAGTAGGGAGATTTTATTTCCCTTTGCTGTATTACTCATATTCAATCAGAATTATGCAGTAGAAACATTCGAATTAACATTCAAGTTGAGTGGTCCCTGTTAAAAACTAATACTTGTGCAGTTGGATTCTTTTTATTTATCTTTTTATCTCTATAGCTTTAGGGTTCACACAGGCCAGGAAAGGGGAGGTGACACAGTCCCATACCCCTCTCTCACAAAGGGGTTGAGGGGTAACTGATTAATCTGACCCTCCCTGCTTAGCACTTTCAGCCCTTCAAACTTGGCTTAGCCTCTGTGACAGTCCTGCCTCCCCTGGTACTTGGCACCATGCCTTTGGGAGGAAAAATGTAAAACAGAGTACAGGGAATACAGGATCACACACATATGCACACCCTGATTCCTTTCTGGGTTCACACCAGAATTTGGCCAGCAGCAGTCTTTTGGCGCTGTATGGGAGGGAACAGCACCGAAGGGCCCTGTGGCACCTTATAGACTAACAGAAAAGTTTTGAGCATGAGCTTTTGTGAGCATAGACTCACTTCATCAGATGCTGGTCTTGGAAATCTGCAGGGCCAGGTATAAATAAGCCAGAGCAAGGGTGGGGATAACAAGGTTAGCTCAGTCAGCAAGGGTGAGGCTTACTACCAGCAGTTGATCTGGAGGTGTGAACACCAAGGGAGGGGAAGCTGCTTTTGTATTTAGCCAGCCATTCCCAGTCTTTGTTTAAGCCTGAGCTGAGGGTGTCGAATTTGCAGATGAATTGTAGCTCAGCAATTTCTCTTTGGAGTCTGGTCCTGAACTTTTTTTGCTATAGGATAGCTACTTTTAAGTCTGCTACTGTGTGGCCTGGGAGATTGAAGTGCTCTCCTACGGGTTTTTTGTATATTTCCATTTCTGATATCCAATTTGTGTGCGTTTATTCTTTTACATAGAGACTGTCCAGTTTGTCCGATGTATATAGCAGAGGGGCATTGCTGGCACATGATGACATAAACTATATTGGTAGATAGTAACAGAGAGGAAGCCGTGCTAGTCTATACACTATCAAAACAAAAAGGAGTCAAGTAGCACTTTAAAGACTAGCAAAATAGTTTATTAGGTGAGCTTTCGTGGGACAGACCCACGGTTTCCAGGTTTGTGGATTTTGGGAAGTAAATAGAATAATCCAGGCTGCGGCTCAGATGATGTGTCTGAGTTAATGAGGTCCCGAGTAGCAGCAGGGAGTTTCTTCAGTAGTAGTTGTAATTTCCTTTGTAATTTCCAAGCTGGCTTTTATATTCAAATTCAACATATTAACACATGGTTTAAATCGTGATGGGAACTTTCTGAGTCACTGTAGGGGCTCGTCTGCATACTTGGCTCAATCTGATTTGCCCTTCCCCCCACCCCTCCACTCTCTGATTTGCTCACCTTGATTATCTTTTTCTGATTTATCCTCCTTGCTTACTGTTTTAGGTTCTCTGTGCCTTAAATATTGAGTCTGGTTTGGTCTGGCTATGGTCTGAAGAAGTGGGTCTGTCCCACGAAAGCTCACCTAATAAACTATTTTGCTAGTCTTTAAAGTGCTACTTGACTGCTTTTTGTTTTGATATTGGTAGATGTGCAGCTGAATGAACCCACGATGGTGTGGCTGATCTGGTTAGGTCCTGTAATGGTGTTGCTGGTGTAGATATGTGTGCAGAGCTGGCAATGAGGTTTGTTGCATGGATGGGTCCCTGAGTTAGAGTGACTGTGGTGCGGTGTATAGTTGCTGGTTAAGATTTGCTTCAGGTTGGCAGGTTGTCTGTGGGCAAGGACTGTTCTGCCTCCCAAGGCCTGTGAAAGTGGGGGATCATTGTCCAGGATGGGTTGTAAATCCCTAATGATGCTCTGTAGAGGTTTTAGCTGAGGACTGTAGGTGATGGCTAGTGGTGTTCTGTTGGTTTCTCTCTTGGGCTTGTCCTGTAGTAAGACGCTCGTGGCACTTGTCTGGCTCTGTTGATCTGTTCTTTCACTTCCTCGGGTGGGTATTGCAGTTTCAAGAATGCTTGGTAGAGATCCTGTAGGTGTTTGTCTCTGTCAGAGGGGTTGGAGCAAATGCGGTTATATCTTACTGCTTGGCTGTAGACAATGGATCATGTGGTGTGTCTGGGATGGAAGCTGGAGGCATGAAGGTAGGCATAGCGGTCAGTGGGTTTATGGTAGAGGGTGGTATTGATGTGGCCATTGTGTATTAGCACCGTGGTGTCCAGGAAGTGGATCTCCTGTGTAGACTGTTCCAGGCTGAGGTTGATGTTGGGGTGAAAGTTGTTGAAGTCCCGGTGGAATTCCTCTGGAGTCTCCTTCCCATGGGTCCAGATGATGAAGATGTCATCTATGTAGCGTAAGTAGAGATGGGGTGTTAGTGGATGAGAGCTAAGGAAGCGCTGTTCTAGGTCAGCCATGAAAATATTGGCATATTGAGGGGCCATGCGGGTACCCATAGCTGTGCTGCTGATTTGAAGGTATATATCGTCGCCAAATCTGAAGTAGTTGTGTGTGAGGATAAAGTTACAGAGCTCAGCCATCAGATGTGCTGTAGCATCATCAGGGAGGGAAGGTACAAGAGCTGCTTCCAACCACAGGTGAGAGTCAGGAATGGTGATCTAGCTCCTGTCTTTGCAAAGCCCATCTTCTCTCCTCCCCTCCTCCCGGTGGCTGGAAGTAGTTTGTGCCTTCCTGCTCTCCAAGGGTTGAAAGGCAGTTAACACCTTCAGTCTGTTGCTGGCCTCCAGCATAACCCAGCTGCCTCCTATCTCCCAGGTACAGCCTGGGCAGGAAGGGTTTAAGCTGTAAGGGTGCACTGTGCACCCAGAACTTAAGAAACCTGATTGCAGGGCCTTCAGCAAATCCAGCTCAAATGGTGGCTCAGTAGGGCAGTGTGCCTAGGCAAATAAAGCAGCCATTTGCTTCCTGGGAGCAGGATCCAAGATGGGAAAATGAAAGGTGAAAAAGATGCCAAGTCCCTACCCAGAGGATTGCTGTGGAGCCTAAAGATTCAGGGCATGAATACACTGGAAATTGCTTCACCCCTCCCTGCCACCACTTCAGATCTTAGCTGAAGGTCAGAGATGGTTCCCTATGCCAGTGCTGTGCAGTGCTTTGGCACATGCAGTGCTCAGCTCCTTCTAGCTAGTGACCTGGGCCAGAAGGTCTTGAGCAGTGTCTTAAATTCTCTCTCATTTGTGTGCATATGCAGAATGAATTTTGTTATGGGCACCAATATGGAGATATGTAACACATCACTTCTATATTAGTGCACATGAGAAATTTCATTCTGCACATGGATAATCTGTGGTGGGGAGAAGCTGAGGGGTTCAAAGTGTGGGAGGGGGCTCAGGATTGTTGGGCACTGAGGGCTCTGGTTGGGGGTGAGGTGTTTGTGGTTCAGGAGTAGGCTCAAGGCTGGGACTAAGGGCCATGGAATGTGGGCTCAGGGTGGGAGTTAGGAAGTAAGAGGGGACTTGGAATTGGGATATGGGGTTTAGGAGGGAGCTAGGGTGGTGGAGCAGGCTCAGGACTGGGTCTGTGGGTTGAGATGTGGGGTCTGAGATAATGTTTCCTTTAATCTTTTCAATCCATATGTGGAATAAAATTTTTTGTGCACCAAGGCATGTGTGAATATCAATAGAAACAAAATGCCTAGCTGTGCGCGCTCTGCTAATCAGCTGGCTGGCATGTCAATCTTTCCTGAGCAGCTGCATAAACACACAGATTACAGGGAACCCTAGTCTGGGAGGGAGCTAGGGACTTAGGCTACAGGAGAAGACTTAAGGCTAAAGGTAGGGGTTGGAGTGCGGAGCACATACCTGCGGTAACTCCAGTCTGCTGTGTGTGTGGGAGATGGGGGAGCAGACAGGTGGTTCCATGCTGCTTGTGCTGCTCTGTGCTTACCTGCAGGCACTGCCTCCCGTAGCTCCTAGTGGGTGGGAATCATGGGCAAAGGGAGCTGTTGGAGTGGAGCCTGGAGGCCAGGGCAGTGAGGGAACAGAGCTTCCCAGCAGTTGCTGCAATTTGGCTCCAGTTGCAAGCAAGGAAAGGCAGTACACATAGCCACTTCCCTTGTCCCTTGGTCAGGCAGGGCTGGCCCAGAACACAGGGGCTGTGCAAGCTGCAGTATCTGAAGCCTCTATTTCTTAATCTCTTCTTGCTCTGGGGGCAGGAGGAGTGTGCCTTTCTCCCAGCCCCAGCAGGGAGCTATCACAGCTGAGGGAGAGGAGGCCAAGGCAGCTCTATGTGTGGCAGCCCTGCACCTCTGGTTGGGGCTTATTAGGCAGATGTGTAACTTAGAGAGAACTCTGGTCGTGGGTTTTCCTGGTGCATTGAACTGGTCAGAAATAGTGGGGAAGGAAGAGCCTGCCAGCCAGGCTGTTGTTAAGCTGAGAGCTCTGTTCAGTGGCTGGTTTCCTTACAGCAATACTTATCCTGCCAGAATGGATATGGAGGAGCAGCAGGGCTCAGAGGGGGAAGAAGTACTACAAGGAGAGGACAGAGAGAGGAGGAGCATGTGAAGGGCTCATGAGTGTACAGCAGAGGCAATACCTAACAAGCCACTGCCTGGCACCTGCCCACACTCACCAAGCTTTGCAACTCATTCTGTGCAGCCAGTGGTGGCCAGAAATGGGATGTGAGTAGCCCTATTGGCCGAAAGCCAGCCCACAGCTGACTGTGCAGATAGATCAGCAGGGGGTGCAGCCAGTCACACGTGCTGCATATTTGTCCAGCTATTAGCCTTCCACAACAACCCCCGTGGTTGACTACTGGACTACCTCTCCCTGCTGATGGGCAACTGGTGAGCAGTGCAGGATCTGCCAGTACTGATTGGGGAGGGAGGAAAATGGGAAATATGGGACAATTTTTTATTTTTTTTAAATAAAAATCAGGACACCTACAGGAGGGCTTAAATATTGGATTGTGTCTTTAAAAATGGGACACCTGGTTACTCTAATTATTAGTTAATATGATCTCAGAATTGTTATTTCACATAAGTGGCTATTTTTATAAAGAGTATAAGATGCGAAAAATATTGGAAAAAAGATACCTGAAAACATATGTGAGATGTTAATAAAGGGAACAGTATTTTTCAGGAGAAAAATTGCTATAATTTCTATGCATGATTATCATTTTAGAGAGAGGCAATACATTAACTAGACACTGCAAAGTATGAATATTACTTACTGTTCTAGAATTTAGAATTGTTAATATTGGATTTGGGTAAATAAACACAGGAAAGAAAAGATGATTGACTTATGTCAGATAGAATTGACGGCAAAAACATAACGACTAATTAACCAGTGAAAGAAACTAGTTCTCTGAGTGGTCCTTGTGGATTGCCCCACTCAGGTTTCAGCGCATCCCAGTGCCAGAGGTTGGAATGCTTTCAGAGCAGTGCCCCGCCTTCCACGCCACATCTGTGCACTGACAGTCTCAAACTGCTGCTGCTCTGAGGAGTGTGTGTGCGGCGTAGCCCTCATCAGTTCTTTTTCTACCATCCTCAGCTGAAGACGGACATCAGAGCAGCTCTTCTCCTTACCTGAAGACCAATTAGAAACCTATAGTTAGCCTTCCCCATCACCTCATAGTTTTCATAGTTAGATCTTTTTACCTCATTTGAAAAAAAAAAAAAAAAAGGCAGCAATGGCTGCTGTGACACCACGGCAGCAGCTTTTTTTCCCTCCTCACTACATGCCTGGTTCGCCAGAATGAAGAACTGCAATTCATGTGGGGGACCTCCACTGGCAACATGTACCACCTCTGCTAGAACAACCTGCACAACAACATAGGAAAGCACTGTGAAAGATGCAGTATCTGCAGAAATCTCAACAACCTTACTCAGCACCATTAGCTTCTTCGCCACACTCAACAGGGCAAGGGCACATTAATACCTCACAGAATGCCCCACACTCTTCTACACCATGTTCGCCTATATCTGACTATGGTAGCAAGCATAGGAGTAGGCATTTACCAGCCTGTTCATCTCCTTCCTGGCATTCATATAGAGACCATCCTTTTCAGCCACATCCTATTTGGGCCAACAAGTCATGGGCATACCCTCCACACCAGCTTTCACCTCAGTGGGGCCTCTGGGATGCATGGCACAGCTGCCATCCACGTTCCTCTTATACTCATTCCTCCAGACATACTACACAGTGGCATCAGTACACCTCCGGGTGCTCTCCTACAATTTTGGTGCACTCTTCACCTGTTAGTCTACCTTCTATAATCTCCCAGGTGGTTTCTAATGGATTTGATGAGTTATGTCAGTCAGACTCAGAGACTTCCTCCCATGGACCCAGATCTAGACAGGATGAAGCGGTATTTCAGATCTCACCCTCTCCTCTGTCTGACAATCGAAGCAGTTTCAGGAGCTATTCAAACAAGTAGCCCAATCACAGGATGTCACTCTGCAAGAAGTGCAGAATAAGTAATATAGATTACTTACTCTATTACAACCAACAGCATCTTCAAATGTAGGATTGCCTATTAATGAAGCTATCCTCAAGCCTTCTGAGGCCCTGTGGAAAAATCCAGCGTCTATTCTGCCCACAAATCCTAGGGCAGATAGGAAATATTTTGTCCCATCAAAGGACATGGATTTTCTTTTCTCACATCCACAACCAAACTCTCTTGTAGTGGACTCCTTAAATCAAAAGTCCAAAAACCCACAATTTAAATCTACACCTGCCAGTAAAGAGCACAAACAGCTAGATGCTTTTGGCCGCAGTGTTTGCTACTCTGCTACGCTGCAATTTTGCATATCCAACTATACTGGTCCTTTAGCAAATTATGATCTTGCGAATTATAATAAATTACAGGACTTAATTCAGGACCTCCTGGACAATAAACATCCTATCCTTCACTCTGTTATCAAGGACAGCCTTTCAGTTGCCAAGACAATCCTCCAGGCTGTCATGGATATGGCTGAGAATGCTGCTAGAGCCATAGCCGCTGCCATAGTGGCTACAATCATCTGGCATCCCACACAAAATCCACACAAAGGTGGAAGATCTCCCCTTTGATAGGAAGCACTTATTTTCTAGTACTACTGATGGTATCTTACATCCCATGAAAGATTATAGAATGATACTGCGGGCTTTGGGGATGTACACCCCACTAAAGAAGATGCTCAAGTACACTCCCTAACATATTCCACAAAAGCTCACCACTTAATAATTATTTTGTTAGCCTTTGAAGTGCTACTGGACTGCTTTTTTGTTTTGATGGAATATAGACTAACATGGCTATCTCTCTGTTACTACTCCCTAACAAAGATCCAGGTATCATAAGTCCACCTGCTACCGTCAGTAACACAGATCGGATGACAAAAAGACTAAGCACCAATCCAACAGAAGGACACAACAGACCCACTCCTCCACAGCTCACCCTACCTCTCAAAAGCAACAAATTTGAGGTTTTGGCCAGGGGTCTGAGCGACCACCCTACAAGTCTAGTGCATCACAAGGCTAACTTCCATCATTGTTTGAGCCCTTTTACCATCAGTGGACCCAAATCACATCAGACAAATGGGTCCTGGAGATTATCAGAGTGGGCTATACAATTCCTTTCACAGCCACCCCTCCTACTCATACCTCTACCCTGTCCCTCTTTGTGGACCAGTCTTACAAACCTCTTTTACAAGGAGAAGTTCAGAGATGGCTTACCCTAAGAGCAATAGAACCTGTCTCCAGAGCAAGGGTTTCTACTTCAACTATTTCCTTACAGCTAAGAAATCAAGGGGATGGATACTGATCTTAGATCTCAAGGAATTGAACAAATTGATGTACAGTTCAAAGTTCAAAATGTTAACCTTGTGAACTATCATACCAGCACTAGATGAGGGGGACTGGTTCTCAGCCCTCGACCTCCAAGACACATACTTCAGAGTTATTGTGGGCCAAGATCATTACCAGTACAGGGTTCTCTCTTTTGGACTTTCTGTGGCCCCTCAAATATTTTCAGAGACACTTGCAGTTGTCATGGCATTCCTCAGGAGGCAAAATGTCATAATTTTCCTCTACCTCCAATTATTGGGACACGTGGCTGCCACAACATTCGTAGTCCTATTTGCAAGACTGCATATGTATTGCCTACGACACTGGCTCACTCGCAGTTATGTCCCAACCTGTCACACCCTTTCAAAGTGCCTCTCTCTTCCTCCGTCTCTAGAGTGGTGGACGTCCCCAGCAAACCTCCTCGCAGGTATACCCTTCCACTGCCCAGACCCTTCTGTGACTGTAACAACAGATGTGTCGCTCATGGGCTGGGGGGCAGGGGCACTGTGACACAATGTCAATGCAGGGAACATGGGCCCACCCCAAGAGACACTTCCATGTCAATATTCTAGAGCTCAGGGCCATTTGGAAAGCATGCACCCATTTCCTTCCTCTGATAAGATGCAAAACTATCAATGTCCTCATGGACAACACGCCCACTCTGTTTCATGTCAGTTGAGGGAGGGGAATGTGTCTGATCTCACACTCATATTGTGGAACTGGTGCATCAGAAATTGGGTTACCCCAACAGCAATGTACATACCAGGAGAACAGAATGTCAGGGCAGACAGACTGAGCAGACATTTCTCAGACCAGCACAGATGGGAGATTAATACCAATATACTCCTTTCCGTCTTCTACAAATGGGGCTTGGCCACAACAGACCTCTTGGCAACACCTCACAATTGCAAATGTCTCAAATTTTGCTCCAGAGCAGGACTAGGTGAGAGATCACAAGATGATGCCTTCATGATTCACTGGATAGCCCCCTTCTCTGCGCTTTTCTGCAGATTCCATTCATTGCCAGAGTAATCAACAAGATCAGATCAGATCGGGCCACTGTAGTAATAATAGCTCCAGTCTGGCCTAGACAACCTTGGTTCCCTTACCTACATTATCTATTTATAGGTCAACTGATGATGGTGCCAAATCTCCTAAACCAGCACAGCAGTAGCACATGCCACTTCAACATCAGGACTCTGAAACTCATGGCATGGCTTCTCCGTGGTTCCAAAGTGAAGAACTTACCTGCTTTTACAGGGTCAAACACACCCTCTTAAACAGCCATCATTTCTCCACCCAAAGCGCCTATCAAAATAAATGGGCATGCTTTCAACATTGGTGCATGACATGCAATTTGCATCCTGATACCATCTCCATACCTACCTTACTCAATTATCTCATGGACCTTAGTGACACAGGCTGCTCTATCAGCTCTATCAGAGTGCACCTGGCTGTGATTACAACCTTCCATGAGTCCGTAGATGGTTCTTTTCTCTTTACACACCCCAAGGTGAAGCGTTTCCTCACGGGGTTACAGAAAGTGTGCCCAAACCTGCGCCCCCAGAATCACTATGGGACCTAAACTTAGGGTTAGATACACTTACAAGACTACCCTTCGAACCTCTAGCCATGACATTCCTTCAACATCTTTTTGCATCAATCCACATAAAGACTCCAATACCCACTTCCTTCAGTGGATAGTACTACAGAGTCACCTGAGTAGAGCACCCACAGGGATCACTCAAGGAAAAAGGGGAAGTTTCTTACTTTTGTGCAGTAATGATGATTCTCCAACATGTGTCCCTGTGGGTGCTCCACTACCCTCCTGTCCTCCTCTGTGCTTGGAGTCCATAGGGACTTCAGGTAGAAAAGGAACAGAGGAGGGTTGTGCCGCGCGCACACTCCTCAGAACGGCAGCAGTTCAAGACAGTCACTGTGCAGGTGCGGCGCAGAGGTGAGGGGCACTTCTCTGAAAGTGGTCTGATCTCTGGCACCAGGATGTGCTGAGACCTGAGTGGAGCACCCGCAGGGACACATCTCGTAAAACCATCATTACTGCATGAAAGTGAGTAACTTCCCCTTTTTGAAGCTGTGTGGAAATGTAACATTTAAACAGAACAAATAGACATTAATACACTATCTAAAGTAAAGGTTACATTTAAAAACATGGGTTGCATTAAAATTTGTTTTATGTTATATATTGTCTGGTTGCTATAAAAAATGCATAATAAACCTGAAGTCTGTCCTTTACTATTTAATCTATGTTACAGGCCAAGATCAAGCTTGCTTTTATTCGTTGTTAATTTTGGAAGAAAATGGGTTTATTTTATTAATATTCTGGAACCAGTGGTAATCACCAGGTGAATGGATGAAGTACTACTGTTGCTCCTCTCTAGGACTATGTCTAGACTAGAGGGTTTTGTCAACAAAACCTTGGGAGCATCCAGATTGCTACGCACATTCTGTTGACAGTGAGTCATCAGAACTCAGTGCTTTTGTAAACAGCCGTACTCTCTTGCCACAGGGAAGAAGGCTGCTGTCAACAGAGATCTGTTGACAAAACACTGGTCTGGATGTTCTGGCCGGGGGGGTGGGGGCGGCGGCTTTCTGTTGACAGAAGAGGCCTTTGGGATAGCACGCAACCCTGTCTGCTGTGGTTCTGGATGGCCATTTTGCTGATAGAGTGGCGGGGCAGTCTGGCCACTCTCTGTCAACAGAGTGGACTACTTTTTCTATCCACCCTGTGGTCTGGATGCAATCTGTAGACAGAAGTTTTGTTGCAAGATATCGTCTGACACAAACTTCCGCTGAAAAAATCCCTGTAATCTGTAGTGGGGCTCAATAATTTGTAAGCGTAAATGTGCCTAGAATGGGATTGTGTCTCATAAAATGGAATGGAAGGACTCAGCTATATAATGACCATTTGGGGGCAGCAAGTGATATGGGATGGAAAGCAGGGACAGTTATGCTGTATAATGACCACAGGATGGCAGCAAGGGTCCAGAGATGGAAGCCTGGATAGTTATAACCCTTCGAGGTGGCAGGGGTGGTGAAAGGGACAGCTATCTGCTATATATTTGAGTGAAGAGGGGAAGATAAACAGTTTGCCTCGTTCCTTACTCTGGCTTGGGAGCACAGGGTGGCAGATGAATCTGGACCTGCCCGAGCTGGGGGTCATGCCCTCTTCCCTCAGATGTGCCTGTGAGTAGAGGGTCTTTTTACCTGGCCTCAAGCTGCTGCTGTGAGGGAGGGCTTGGTGATTACAGTGTTTTCAATAAAGTAAAAAAAAAAAGCAGTAATAATAGGTAGTAAGGCACAATTACATCAAAGTTAAAGATTATAAATTCAGTTGACACCGAAGACTACACAAACTATATGATGAATACTACATTTCAGTATTGGAACATACTGATACTTTTATACATATGCATAAGGCCATTAACATTACACATGTTGAATGCAGCATATAAATTACCCTATGCACATGTATAAAACAGCATTACAATGTAACGTTAAATAAACATAGATTACTACTTTTTGAGTGGTGATCAGATGGTCACGAACTTGAATAAGGTATGTCACCCATAGAAGAAGGCATTCCGCTATCATAGAATCCTAGGGCTGGAAGGGACTTCAGGAGAGGTCATCAATTCCAGCCCCTTGTCTAGAGTAGGATCAACCCTAACTAAATCATCTCAGCCAGGACTTTGTCAATCTGTGACTTAAAAACCTCTGTGGATGGAGATTCCACCACCTCTCCAGGTAATATTTTTAGGTAACCTATTTTCTAGGTAATCTCTCTAGCTATATTTATAGGCATGTGCAATCATTTTTCAAGCATCATAAAATCAGACTTAGACAATTTCAGTGATCCCTCTGAATCATCTAGACTATACACAGCAGTGTTATTTCAAAATACGTTATTCTGGAAGAAATTTTCCACAATTACTTATTTTGAAATAATGCTGCTGCACACAAAGGCTATGTATGCACTAGAAGCATCTGTTGACAGTAATATCTGTCGAAAGAGTGCACCCACACACAAAAGCAGGTCAACAGAGCAATGCACTCTGTGAACAGAGAGCAGGCAGACTGCCCTTCCCTCTGTTGGCAGAATGTCTGACAAGAAGCTCAGCGAACAGGGCTGTCTACTGAACCGGAAGCCCTCTCTGTCAACAGAAGTGTCTTTGCTGTACTTCTGTCGACAGAGTTCTGTTGGCAAAAAGTGTTATTCCTCAAATTTTCAAGGGATAACACTGTTGAGAGAAATGCAGAGTTCTGTTGAGACTCTGTCATCAAAACGCTTTATATGTCTGTAGACGGTCCCTGAATTATGTCCACAGAAGGTCCCTTCTCTCCACAAAACTCTCTGGTGTAGACACAGCCAAAATGCTGAGCGCTGTTTTGAAACAGAGCATTCAGACACAATAGAGCCTGTTTCAAAACAGAGCCTTTGGAAGCACTGTGGCTTGTTTTGAAATAGCCCCTATTTTGAAGTAGGCGCTATTCCTTGTACAACAAGCTTTACCAATTTTGAAATAAGATGTCCACTTATTTTGAAATAGCGGGTGTGATATTTTGAAATTGGTAAACCTCATTGCTGGAGGAATAGTGTCAATTTCTAAATAGGTTTTGCTAAGGTATGGGACAGCACTTATTTCAAAATAGCTATTTCGGAACAGCTATTCTGGAATAGTTTATTTAAAAATAGGGCTGCTGTGTAGGCATAGCCTCTGTGTCATCCATCTCTGAAGTTTTCTGATAAGCAATCATTGTTGGATTTTTAACTTTAAACTATCATTATTTATAAATTGCATAAATCATTGAGCCTAAATCTAACTACTCTTCCCTGCAAGCAAAATCACTCCAATGCTGTCACTACGTTTGTAATGCTAATTGGGAGAGGTAAATTATTCACTAGATTTCTCACTCCCCACACCCTGGACTGCCACTATATCTATTGAGGGTGCTGCAATCTTTATACAGGATTAAAAGTGGTAAAAATGCTCTTGTAACAGGCCCAAGGTAACCCTTCTTGGACATTGGGAAGTTCTTCCACCTCCCCTGATAATTGTTGCCTTTTCTGATCCCTTGTTCTGTTCCTTCGTGTTTGGGTCCATATTCACTTTCATCTTTTACGTATTTCTACATTACAGATTATATATTCTTTATCCAATTGTCTTTTAGCACAAAAATCTTTTGGGGTTTAGATAACCTGCACATTACATGTCCCTTCAGGGATCCAGCTCACAGCAGTCTTTGTGATAGAACTTCCATCTTTTCTGAGCACATGCCCAGTCCATCTCCAGCATCTTTTCATAATGATGGTGGCCATATCATCGTGCTTGCCCCATGCAAGCAGGTCCTGATTTGAAATTATTCTTGGCTCAAATATATGGACGATCTCTACAGGCTTCTGGTGTGAAAGGTCGACAATTTACTGAGGTCATATTCTGTCATCCACCAGCATTCTGATTCATATAATAATGTTGATAAAACTTCAGTTTGGTGTGGATGCTGTACTATGATGTTAAAGTAGAAATGAAGAGTATGAATCACACTTGGGGCACTATTGAAAGGCTGGCAACTGACAGACAGAAGTGGAGGGCCTTTGTTGCTGCCATACCTTCCAGTAGGCATAAAGGGCAATGAGGATGATGGTGATTACACATTATACTTGCACAAAATTTAGTTGTTCCATTTCAGTATTTTTCTTGCTGGCTAAGCAATTTTCTGAGTCATATTGTTATGTGCCATCTTGTCTTGGGTATTCCCAGGGGGCAAAAAGCTGGTTGGTATTTAATATTAAATGTATGTGTATCTTTTACTTGCACCTTCAAATGTAACATGTTACCTGCTTTGCCTGCAATACCATTTTAAACAGATCAGCAATTTTATATCACAGAATCATAGAACAATAGAGCTGGTAGAGCCCTAAAAAAACCATTGAGTCCCACGCCCTGCTCTAAGCAGGACCAAACCCATCAGATCAGCCCCGCCAGGGCTTTGTCAAAGCGAGACTTAAACACCTCCAGGGATGGAGACTCCACTACTTCCCTGGGTAGACCATTCCAATGCTTCACCACCCTCCTAGTGAAAAAGTTTTTCCTAACGTTCAACCTGGACATTTCCAACTGCAACTTGAGACCATTGTTCCGTGTTCTGCCATCCGTGACCACTGTGAACAGCCTCTCTCCAGCCTCTTTGCAGCCTCCCTTCAGTAAGTTGAAGGCTGTTATCAAGTTTCCCCTCAGTCTTCTCTTCTGCAAACTAAACAGTCCCAGTTCCCTCAACATTTCTTCATAAGTCATATGCTCCAGCACCCTAATTATTGTGGTCGCCTTCTGCTGGACCCTCTCCAGTGTATCCACATCCTTCCTATAATTGGGGGCCCAGAACTGGACACAGTACTCCAGATGTGGCCTTATCAAAGCCGAATAAAGAGGAATAATCACTTTTCTGCATCTACTGGCAATGCTCCTCTTGATGCAACCTAATATGCCATTAGCTTTCTTGGCTACAACGGCACACTGTTGACTCACGTCCAGCTTCTCATCCACTACAACTCTTAGGTCCTTTTCTGCAAAACTACTGTCGAGCCAGTCAGACCCTAGCCTGCAACAATGCTTGGGATTCTTCCAGCCCAAGTGCAGGACTCTGCACTTTTCCTTATTGAACCTCATCACATTTCTTGCAGCCCAGTCTTCCAATTTGTCTAAGTCAGTCTGGACCCTGTCCCTACCCTCCAGTGTATCTACCTCTCCCCCTAGCTTAGTGTCATCCACAGACTTGCTGAGGGTGCAATCCAACCCCTCATCCAGGTCATTGATAAATATGTTGAACAGAACTGGACCCAGAATTGAACCTTGGGGCACTCCACTAGAAATTGACTGCCATCCCAACATCGAGCCGTTGATCACTACCCACTGGGCCCGACCTTCTAGCCAGCTTTCTATCCATCTTACCATCCATTTATTCAATCCACATTCCTTTGACTTACTGACAAGAATATTGTGGGAGACCATATCAAAAGCTTTGCTAAAGTCAAGATAAATCACATCCATTGATTTTCCCTTATCCACAGAGCCAGTTATCTCATCGTAGAAACTAATCAGATTGGTCAGGCATGACTTGTTCTTCATGAATCCATGCTGACTATTCCTGATCACTCTCCCCTCCTCCAAGTGCCTCAACATGACTTCCTTGAGGAGCCCCTCCACGATTTTTCCGGGGACTGATGTAAGACTGACTGACCTATAGTTCCCTGCATCATCATTCTTCCCTTTCTTAAAGATGGGCACTACATTTGCCTTTTTCCAATCATCCGGGATCTCTCTTGATCTCCACGACTTTTCAGAGATAACGGCCATGGGCTCGTCAACAACATACGCCAACTCCCTCAGAACCCTTGGATGAATTAGATCTGGGCCCATCAATCTATGTACATTTAACTTTTTTAGATAGCTCCTAACCTGTTCTTTCACCACCAAAGGCTGTCCACCTTCATCCCACAATGCATCACTTACCGCATTTGTCCTGGAGCTGTCTTTGTCAGTGAAGACAGGCAAAGAAAGCATTAACTACTTCATCTTTCCCTACGTCATCTGTCACTGGGTTACCTCCCTCATCCGGTAGGGGCCCCACAACCTCTCTGATCACCTTCTTCTTAGTAACATGCCTGTAGAATCTTTTCTTGTTATCCTTCACATTCCTCAAGAGTTGCAATTCCAGTTGCGCTTTCGCCTTCCTGATAACTGCCCTACATTCTCGAGCTGTATGTTTATACCCCTGCCTAGACATCTGTCCCGCTTTCCACTTTTTGTGAGCTCCCTTTTTGTGCCTAAGTTTTCCAAGGATTTCCCCATTAAGCCAGTCTGGTCTCCTACCATATTTACTTCTCTTGCTGTGCATCGGGACATTTCTTTCTGCACCTTCAATAGGACTTCCTTAAAATACTGCCACTTTTCCTGGACTCCTTTTCCCTTCATGGTAGCATCCCAGGGGATTCTGCCCATCAGGTTCCTGAAGGAGTCAAAGTCTGCTTTTCCAAAGTCTAAGGTGTGTAATTTGCTGCTCTCTTTCCTTCCTTTGGTCAGGATCCTGAAGTCTACCATCTCATCATGATCACTGCTTCCCAGGTTGTCCCCCACCTCTACCTTCCCTATTAGTTCCTCCCTGTTTGTAAGCAGCAGGTCGAGCCGTGCACGACCTCTTGTTGGGTCCTTCAGCACTTATACCAAGAAGTGATCCCCAACATTCTCCAGAAATGCATTGAAACCACATGTATGTCTCTAAGCCCTTGGGCTAAATGTTGCTGCATCAGTACTGTCTGCTATACATAATTACAAATATAGCTGTTGAAGCTTTTCATCTTTCTGTTAGCAGTTCTTCAATTTATGTTTCAATTTCATCTGTTGTTGTTCAAGCAGGGATGTAATCAGGAAAGACATTAGAGTTTTAACTAGAATAACAAGAAAGATTTGTATAAGTATGTTAGCAAGAAGAAGGTCAGGGAAGTGTGGGACCCCTAATAAATGGATATGGCATCCTATTAACAGACCACAGCTATGTCTACGCTTAGTAAAAATTTCGAAATGGCTATGCTAATGGCCAAGTTGAAGAATACTAATGAGGCACTGAAATGCACAGTCAAGCACCTCAGTAGCACACCGGTGCAGTTCACTCCTGCACAGCTTGTCTACACAGGGGTCCTTTTTGAAAGGACCCCACCAACATCAAAATCCCCTTATTCCTATGAGCTCATTGCTGTGGCCATTTCAAAGATTTTACTAAGTGTAGACACAGCCCACATGGAAAAAGCTGAAGTATTCAATTTTTTTTTTTTTTGCCTCAGTCTTCACAGACAGTGGCGAAAAAGCAGGTTAAAGACTTTCTTTAGAAAATCTGGATGTGCACAAGTATATGGGATTGGATCTAATTCATCCAAAGGTGCTGAGAGAATTTGCTGATATGATTGAAGAGCCATCTTTGAAAACTCATGACGATTACTGGAGGTCCTAGATGATTGGAAAAAAGGAAATGTAGTGCCCATGTTTAGAAAGGGAAGAAGGAGAATTTGGAAGCTACAGACCTGTCAGTCTCACCATGGTCCCTGGAAAAATCATGAAGCAGGTCCTCAATTAAGTCATTTTTAAACATTCAGAGAGAAAAGAAGGCAGTCAGGAACAATCAACATGGATTAATCAAGAGCAAATCATGCCTGACCAACCTAATTGCCTTCTTTGAGGAGATAACTAGTGCTGTGCATATGGGGAAAGTGGTGGATGGTGATATATCTTGAGTTTAACGAAGTTTTTGGTACAGTCTCCCACAGTTTTCTTGCCAGAAAGCTAAAGAATTACAGCTTGGATGAATGGATTAAAAGGTGCATAGGAAGCTGGCTAGGTCATCAGGCTCAACAGTTAGGCCATGTCTACACTGGCCCCTCCCTTTCGAAAGGGGCATGTTAATGAGGGAGATTGGAAGATGCTAATGAGGCACTGCCATGAATATGCAGCACCTTGTTAGCATAATGGCGCCCAAGCGTAATTCAAAAGTGCCACTTTCGGAGCACACGCTGCCTGTGTAGACGGGAGGCTTTTGAAAGGACCCCCTGACTTCAAAAGGCCCTTCTTCCTATTTGATTTTAGGAGGAAGGGGCTTTCAAAGAAGGGTCCTTTCGAAAGGCTCCCATCTACATGGGGGGCATGCGTTCCGAAAGCAGCACTTTTGAATCATGTGCAGCCACCATTGTACTAATGAGGCACTACATATTCATGTAAACACCCCATTAGTATCTTCCAAACTCCCTCATTAACATGCCTCTTTCAAAAGGGAGAGGCCAGTGTAGATGTGGCCTTTGTGAACAACAGCTCAGCCAATGTCAAGTGGAATGCCCGAGGAGTAGGTCCTGGAGCTGATTTCCTTCAGCTTCTTCATTAGTGATCTGGATAATGCAGTGAATTGCAACTTCTGCAAGTTTGTGGATGACACTAATCTGGGGGGAAAAGGTAGATATGCTGGTGGGTTGGATAGGATCTAGAGTGACCTAGAAAAAATGGTGGATTGGGCTAAAACTGATGAGATTCAACAGGGACATGCACAGAGTCCTACACTTGGGACAGAAGCCTCTCAAATCACTCTTGAGGATAAAATGGCTAAGCAGCAATTCAGCAGAAAAGAACCAGGATATTTCTGTGGATATGAAGGTGGACATGAATCAACATTGTACCCTTTTTGCCAAGAAGGCTAACATTATGTTGGCCTGTCTTGGAAGGTGTGCTGTCAACAAATCAAGGAGGGTGATTATTCCCCTCCATTCAGTACTGGTGAGACCACATCTGGAGTATTGTATCCAGTTTTAATACCCCCACTACAGAAAGGGTGTGGACAAATTGTAGAGAGACCAGGAGAGGGCAACAAAAATGATTAGGGGTTAGGATGCTTCACTTTTGAAGAGAGGGTGAGGGTATATTTCGTGGTTCTTCTTCGAGTGTCCCCGTGGGTGCTCCACATTAGGTGTCGGGCTTGCCCGGCGCCGCAGATCGGATCTTCCAAGCAGTTTCTGCCGGACCGCGCATGCGCCGGTGCGCGCCACTCACCCGCGCGCTCCCGGCCACGTGCGCGATCCGGTCCCCGCCAGTTCCTCTTAACCGCCGTCGGCTGCAGACGGAATCCGACTAGGCTAAGGCCAAATAGCGTATTCAACGACTTTATCTGTTTTTCTTTAAAAGTTTTTTTCAGATACTTAGGCTACTATGAGTAGCCGGTTGTTATTTTGCAAAAAAAAAAAAAAAAAAAAAGAACAAACAACAACAAACAAACTACGAGCGGGACAGCTTCAGCCAGTCCCAGTAACAACCGCCGGAGGCCAGGAGCTACGGCCATCAGCCCTCCTGCTGAGGCAGGCCATCGGACGGGGAAAACAGCACAAAGAAGGTGCTAAGTACCCACTTAATAAAACTCAAAGACTCACCAACAATGTCCTCTTCAGGCTTTAAAAAATGTGAGTCCTGCCGAGAGGCGATTAAGGAGAGACAGGGAGATGCGGCTTAAAATGCTGCTTTTGATAAGGCCCTCCAGCCAGACGTGCCGGAGCGGCCGCAGCAGGAGGGACCCTCTGGGGCCCATAAAAGGAAAGCTGCCTCCCTCACTCCATCAGCGCAGAAACGGAGGAAAGTCTCCCCAACCCGATCCCTGCCGGCAGCAACAGCGAGCGGGACGGGAGGAGCGCACAGCCCCCAGCCGCAGCAACAGCTGATCGGTGGCGGCAGGGAGAGCCACGTGGAAGCGGCTCAGCCTCCGATGATCAGCCAGCCGCCCCGCACCGCAAGCAGGGCAGCGGCTTAAAACTGCTTTTCATAAGGCCCTCCAGCCAGACGTGCCGGAGCGGCCGCAGCAGGAGGGACCCTGCGGGGCCCATAAAAGGAAAGCTGCCAAAAACGGAGGAAAGCCTCCCCAGCCCGATCCCTGCCGGCAACAATAGCGAGCGGGACGGGAGGAGCGAGCAGCCCCCAGCCGCAGCAACAGCTGATCGGAGGCGGCACGGAGAGCCACGTGGAAGCGGCTCAGCCTCCAATAATCAGCCAGCCGCCCCGCACCGCAGGCAGGGCAGCGGCTAAACAAGCACCGGTACCGGCGGCACCGCAGGCAGCGGCACCGACCCCCGGGGAACCGGCGGTGCAGAGCGCGCAGGCACGCAGCCTGCAGGCACCGGAGCACACCGCACCTGCGGCACCGCCCTCCAGCGTGCCGAGCTCGGGGCGCACGGGGCCGGGATCCCCTGTACGTCAGGGGGCAGAGTTACCTCCTCAAGGGAGGGGAAAGGCTGCACACAAGAGGAGGCATTGCAGCCCCTCTCCGCACAGGGCTGTGGAGTTGCTTTCTCACAGCCCTCCGCTTATGTTACAGACTCCAACCAGAAGGCAGGGGTCCCCCCTAGCCTACCCGGAGCCCCCTTCTCCATTTTTTGCAACCAGCCTCACCCTGACTGGGACCACCTTCACCCTTCCTGGGGTTTGAACCGCTGGACTATTATGCAAAATCGCTCTCTCCAGCCCTCCCCCAGACGCAGAGGGTATGCACCAAGGGAGTGGTCTAGGTCACCTTCCCAAGAACAGTGCCTATACTGCCATGGTCGCCCCTACCACGCGGGGCATAGACACCATCGGCTATCTACCAGGGAAAGATCCCCACAAACGATCTCGTACCCCCGAGGGCAATTGCGACCGGGGACAGAGACTCAAGCATCTCAGGGGGGACTGGTTATGGAACCCCGAGATTTTCCCTCACAAACCTCTAGTGAGAGGGTGTACCATCACCAGCAGGAACCGGAAGGGTCCACAGAGATGTATCCCAGTGGTTCCTCGCTCTCCTCCCCGGATGAGGCTACGGCCCCGGGGGACGTCCATCCTCCGGACGATCTCAAACAGTTCCAAGAGCTGTTTTACGAGGGTGGCCTTCACGCAAGGCATCCAGACAGATAAGGTGCAAGAGAAACACCATAAGCTCCTCAAAAATCTGAGACCTCCGGCCTCCTCCAAAATAGCAATACCGCTTAATGACGCAATCTTGGAGTCTGCCACTATGATATGGCAGACTCCTGCGACTATTCCACCTGTCCACAAGACAGCGAAAAAAAAAAAAAAAAAACTTCGTGCCGACAAAGGGCACGGAGTTCCTGTTCAGCCACCCACAACCAAATTCCTTGGTGGTGGAGTCGTCGCAATGTGGGGGAACAGACAAACATGCCAAAAAGCTAGAGCTGTTGGGCAGAAAGGTCTACTCCTCCTCCACTCTACTGTTGCGAATGGCAAATTACGCAGCGCATCTAGCGAACAATAATTTCGATAACCACATTAGGTTAACCTCCCTCATGGACTCGCTTCCAGAGGGCAAAAAACCAGTGCTCAAGGCCATCATGCAAGAAGGCTACGCGGCCTCGAGGATGGGAGTTCAGATCGACCTGGATGTTGCGGACTCAGCAACAGCATCCCCAGTACCACAGGGGTTACGAGCAAGGGCGACATCAACAGCACCAGCAGTACAGAACTCCCAGGCGTCGTTCCCAACACAGCCGTGCGTCCTCAGGGCAGGGCCACAGGCCACAAGTTTGACACACAGATCCAGGGCTGCGCCATCACTACCGTCGCAAGGTCATCCGAAGCGGTTATTCCACCATCGCCTCCGACCATTCTATAACCAGTGACGAAGGATCACCACAGACAAATGGGTGCTGGAGATCATAGCCACGGGGTACGCCATCCCCTTCCAGTCGCTCCACCCAGGCCCCACCTCCAGGAGGCCTCCCACGTGGCGAGGCTCACGCAGGAGGTAGACCATCTCATGCTCATAGGGGCAGTGGAAAGAGTGCCGGAGCAACTGCAAGGGAGAGGGTTCTACTCCAGGTACTTCCTCACGGGGAAAAAGACAGGAGGCGGGAGGTCCATCTTAGATTTTCGAGGCCTCAACCGGTACCTGCGCAAGCAACGCTTTCGGATGATCACAATCGCCTCCATCCTTACGGCACTATACGATGGAGATTGGTTCGCAGCCCTCGACTTATAAGACGCGTATTTTCACATAACTATTCATCCGGCTCACCTACGATTCCTCTGGTTTCTCATGGTAGGCAAAGAACATTTTCAATACAAGGTCCTACCGTTTGGCCTCTCCTCGGCCCCCAGAGTCTTCACCAGGCCCTTGGCAGTGGTGTCAGCCTACCTGCACAGACAGGGGGTATTTATATTCCAGTATCCGGATGACTGCCTACTCAAAGGGGCCTCGAAGGAGGAGGTTCTACGCATAATATGCGTCACAACAGGCACGTTCTCTCGCTTGGCCTGGTTATCAATCTGACAAAATCAAAGATAGACCCCACGCAGGACATAGAGTTCTTAGGGGCACGCATAAATTCTATTACAGCGAGGGCGTATCTACCAGAGACTCCCTTTCGGGCCGTCGGCTCCCTCGTGCAAGTCTTCACCTTCAGCCCTACGGTGCTGGTTCTGACGTGCTTACAGCTGCTGGGCCACATGGCAGCAGCGGCGTTCGTACAACAGAACGCTGGGTTACCCATGCGCAGCATGCAGCACTGGCTGGCGAGCGTATACAACCCGGCAGCACACACCGTTCACAGGGTGGCGTCGCCCACAACAGAGGTGCGCAAATCCCTGCAATGGTGGGTAAACCCCGAGAACCTGCTAACAGGGGTACCCTTCCACCAACCACACATATTGGTTTTTCTTACTACAGATGCCTCCCTCATAGGGTGGGGAGCACACATGGGCGAAGAGGTGACGCAAGGGCTGTGGTCCTCCACGGAGCAGTCACTGCACACAAATATACTGGAGCTCAGAGCAGTGTTCAACGCCTGCAGACACTTTCGAGACCATATAAAAGGCAAAATAGTCGGGATCAGTATAGACAATACCTCCACCATGTTTTATATGAATCGGCAAGGAGGAGCTCGGTCCCGTGCCTTATGTGCAGAAGCAGTCCGGTCGTGAAACTGCTGCATCGCCAACAATATAACCCTGGAAGCCTCGTACTTCCCAGGCGCTCACAATGTGCAGGCAGACCAGCTGAGCAGGCGTTTTCGCACTCACGCACGAGTGGCAGATCCGTCCCGATCTGCTGCAACTGATTTTTCATGCATGGGGTTTTTCCCCAGATAGACCTGTTTGCTACTCAGCACAACAAGAAGTGCCCACGATTCTGCTCCAGGGCAGGACTGGGACGGGGGTCCCTGAGGGACGCCTTCATGATCTCTTGGAGGGGCCCCCTGCTTTACGCTTTCCCTCCCACAGTGCTCATCCACAAGGTGTTGCAGAAAGCCAGGAGGGAAGGAGCCTGAATGATCCCGATAGTCCCAACGTGGGATTGACAGCAATGGTTCCCCCTACTCCTGCGCATGTCGGACTGGCCACCGATGCCCCTTCCGGTGGCGCCGGATCTGCTCACGCAAGCCCAGGGGTCCATAGTGCATCCGCACCCCCAAGGCCTGCGACTACAAACGTGGTTAATCCATGGCTCAGCTCCCTAGAGAGCACATGTACGGAGGAAGTGCAGCAAGTCCTAGAAAGTAGCAGGAGGACTTCCACCAGGAAGACCTACAAGCAGCAATGGACTCGCTTTATGGCATGGTGTTCTACCAAACAGCTAGCCCCCCTTTCGGTGCCTATGGCTGTGATATTACAGTATTTACTGGACCTCAAGAGAGGAGGACTCTCGCTATCCTCGTTTAAGGTCCACCTTGCCGCCTTTTTGGCATTCAGACACGGAGAGACAGGGCACACGGTGTTCGCCCATCCCATGGTTATCAGGTTCCTTAAAGGGCTGGTAAACCTATACCCCCCCCTCGGAAACCGCTTCCACCTTCGTGGAACTTGGACCTGGTGCTTAATGCGAAAAGGGGACCACCGTTCGAGCCTTTGGCCACGGTTTCCCTCTGCCTCCTTATGATAAAGACGACCTCTCTTCTCGCAATCATGTCAGCTCGCAGGGTGAGCGAGCTTGCGGCAGTTATGGCAACGCCACCCTGCGCTGTTTTTTCCAAGGAGGCGGTAACCATACGGCTGCATCCAGCCTTTGTTCCTAAAGTTTCTTCTGAGTTTCATACTAACGAACCTATTGTTTACCCTCGTTTTATCCAAAGCCTCATAACTCTGACAAAGAGGTGCGCCTACGCCTCCTGGACGTGAGGAGGCGCTAGCTTTCTATATAGACAGGACCAAGTCCTTCCAGAGAATGGATAGACTCCTAGTCTCTATCGCTCCCAAATCAAAAGGAGAATGTCTCTCTTCGCAGAGAATCTCGAAGCACATCGTATCTTGCATTAAAAAGTGCTACAAACTCAAAAAGACTCCTTTCCTGGCCATGCCCAGAGCTCATTCCACTAGGGCGGTGGCAGCATCAACACCCCTTTTTCAAGGGCGTTGCGCTAAAAGACATTTGCAGAGTGGCGACCTGGTCATCCTGTGACACCTTCGCCAAACATTACGCCCTTCACAGGGTATTCCAAGAGGATACCCGTCTCTCGACAGCGGTCCTCTCGGGGACAAGCTGCACATACTCCGATTACCCACCTCCTATCTTGGGTTACTGCTGGGTAGTCACCTAATGTGGAGCACCCACGGGGACACTCGAAGAAGAAAGAAAGGTTACTCACCTTAGTAACAGTGGTTCTTCGAGATGTGTCCCCTTGGGTGCTCCACTACCCGCCCATCCTCCCCGCTTTGGATCTCTGTTTAGTGTTTTGCAGGAGCATCCGAGGCGGTTGGTCAAGGAACTGGCAGGGACCGGATTGCGCACGTGGCCGGGAGCGCGCGGGGGAGTGGCGCGCACCGGCGCATGCGCGGTCCGGCAGAAACTGCTTGGAAGATCCGATCTGCGGCGCCGGGCGAGCCCGACACCTAATGTGGAGCACCCACGGGGACACATCTCGAAGAACCACCGTTACTACGGTGAGTAACCTTTCTTTTCTTTAAACATGGGTTTTTCATTCAAAGTGCAGTTATGTCTGTTGATCATTATAAAAAAACTTTACAAAATTTACTGTGAATGAGAGGTGTTTCAGTTTTAAGACCTTGCTATTTAGTTGCTTTATTAGTTCCCAAATTGCAAGTTTACTTACACTATTGTAGTTACATTATATCCATCCTGGTGGGAAGGAAAACATTTTGAAGATAATCATCAGTTCAGACTCCATGCTAATCCTCCCTTATTTTCTGCTGATACTGAGCATAATAGCAAGTTTATAGTTTAATGGTAATTTTGTGCTATATACAGCAGCTCACTAGGAGTTGAACTGATATGACGTTACCTCACACAGATTGCTAAGCAGCCTTTCAATTAAAAAAGTATTTATGCTTTATTTAACTGTTAAAAATTATGGCAGATACAGGAAACGTTCCACATTTCTGAACTCTGTGGATTCTCCCTTACATATATTCCAAATGAGTGCTACAGAACAGATGATTTTGCAAAGCCATCTTTGTTCCTTGGATGATTCTTTAAAAACTCCTTTGTGAAATAACAAAGTAGCGGTTAGTGAATGTGTTTGTGCACTGTTTTGAAGGTCTGAATGTTAGCTAAATAAGCACTAAAACATCTTATGTGTTTGGCAACATCATTTCTTTCTGTGCAGGAACTTTACTATATAATTGTTTTTCAGTTTTTAGTAGTACATAAGTGCAAATCTAAAAGTTGAACTAGTACAAATAGGAAACTGCACACTTAAAGGAAATGTTCATATCCAAAATTATATTACTTTTGTCACCCTAGATTCATAATAGGTATATTTCTACACTGCAGTTAAAATACGTGTGGCTGGCCCATGTCAGCTGGCTTAAGCCAGGGGACTGTCAAATTTCAGGATAGATGTGTGGGTTTGGTCTGAAGCCTGAGCTCTTGGACCTGCCCCCATTCCACAGTCCCAGAACCTGGGCTCCAGCCCAAGCCCGAATGTCTACACTACAATTTTAAAGCCTTACAGTCAAAGCCCCATGAGCCCAAGTGAGCTGGCACAGGCCAGCCCCATGTGTTTTACTGCAGTGTAGTCATGTCCTCAGTACAAATAACACACCTGTACAAAATTGATAGGTTATTGCTACAATCCAGGAAAGAACTGAACAAGTGACTGATTATATAGGATGTTTCCCAGTCCAGTGCATTTAAATTATGGTAATACTTACCAAATACCTCTTTTTTTAAAGGGGGCTACTATTAAAAGGGAGGAACATACTGGCGCAATTGTGGTGGCTAGAATAATGCGAGGAGGAGCTGCAGACAGAAGTGGTAAGAGAGGTCTTCTTGACACTAATCATTCAAATTATTACTAGAAATGGGGAAGGGTGTGTGTTTGAGTGTAAGAGAGATGTATCGGTATTTTATATTAAGATAATTGAGAGTTGGGCCATTTTCCAGGGTGGTATTTCCTAGCTGCTGATGGTATTTCCTGTTGAATGAAATGTGGAAATAGCTTAGCGTTTTTGAGTTATTACATAAAAAGCACAATAAATTTTACCAGTGATTGTTTATTATTTGACACATCTGTGCTTAAAAATGATGGATGGTACATGCAAAGATGGTCTTACTTCAAATAAGAATTCAAGATTTGTTAGAATAGATTTTGTTTTTAGATTTCTCCTACTTCCTGTTTCTAGATGGATCATAAGTAGCGCAACAGTCACCATGCTCTATGTATGATCTTTATCTTAAAACTAATACATGAAGAGTGCGAAAACCTCATTACCTTTCAAAGGTGTGTGTTCTTCAAAAAGGTTGGGTTTAGTTCTTATTTACTAAAAATCAGTATGCCCGTCTGTATTGTAGGCACTTTTGATGCAAATAGTAACTGTCTTATCTCAGTGGTCCCCAAATTATGGGTATGCCTCCTCAGTGGGAGCATGGAGGTATGTTTGAAGGGGTGCACAGCGGGGCCAGGCCAAGCCCCACAGGGGTGGGGAGACCATGCCATGTTTCCAGCTTCACTTCTCTCCCAGCATCACTTTTTCCCCAATCGTGTTAACCCCCCAGTTCTGCTCTGCTTTTAGGCTTGGGTAAGCCCTCGCAGGAATCAGGGAGGATGCACCATGTTTCTACCTCCACTCTGCCCAAAACCCTGTTCAGCCCCCAGTTCTGCTCCACTTTGAGGCAACATCCAGCCCCACTCCAGCTTCACTTCACCCTCTTGTCTGGCACCAGACCAGCTGAACTTGTATCCACAGCCCCTTCTTCAGCCCAGGTGCTGCTGCTCAGGAAGCCTTCGCTGTGCAGTAATAGAGTGGGGTTCAGATAGATTCTCTTAATAGTAATGGGGGCATCCCTGGAAAAGTTCGCATATCACTATCTTAGGTGACATCTTCAAAGATAAGCAAAAGGAGATGGATTTAATGGAGCATGAGGTTTTTAATTAGTTATTAATAATTTTACATATAGATATCCTGTGTAAACTAATCCTAATCAATGAAAATATTAAATATGCAGTAAAATTGTATATAAATTACATACTTTTACTACATGTTAAATATTTTTGGGAAATGCAGTAACCTCAGTGCAAAGAGAGAGGTATTTGCCGGTAATGAAGAGGCTATCATGCCTCTTCAAGATTCAAAAGAATGTAATAGGCATAGAACTGATGATGAAACTTAATCAAAATGCATTGATACTTGCTACTGTGTGTAAAGTGTTTTATATTTAATTCTGTAAATGGGAGTCCTCCACTGTATTTGGATCGCATACCAAATTTTTTAACTCCCACACCCGTAGTTGAGAAATATCGCTGGTATCAGATTACAACACCTTCAGTTTTTAAATTGACTGCCCCACACCTGCACTGGTGGAACATTGTCCAGGCTTGCCAAAGGAAGGCAGCAGTATTCTCTGGCAGAAGGGTGGAGGGGGGCAGCATTCCCCATAAGCTGAGCACTTGGGAGAGATGCAGGTGCCACCCAGCTGATTAGCAGTGTGCCTGCAGGTAGGTTTTTGTTTCTACTGCTGGTGTTGCATATGCCTTTATGGACATAAAAATTATTCCACACATCTAAAAGATTGCCAGATAGTCCCAGACATCTGTATAATAAAGTTGTGGCCTGATTAAATCCATATCAAGCATCTCCTCTCCTTCCTTTGGTACAGTGGGATGAGCCCATTTTCTCTGCATTACCATTGTTGCCTTCCTTCTGTTTCTGTCAGGAAAGCGATTTTACCTCCCACTTTCTGTCAGTAGTTATTTAATGTAATGCTTTTTGTGTCATTTAAAAATGTTTGGAACTTCAAATATAAATATGCCAGAAGTGGGTAACTTAGTGATTCTGAAAAAGTTGCTACATAATCAATTTTGCAACATGCCATTGCTTCATATTGATTAGTTTATGATGCTTGGCACCTTGCAGAATTGGACCATAAACTAGCACTCTGGGGGGCAAAAGGAAAGCAATGTAAGTTGAAAGAAAATAAATATAAAGCTTTTTTAATGTCTGTATCTGAAAGACAGAATGTTGGAGATACACGGCTAACTTTGGTTACCTTTCTTTTCCTTCCCTCCAATTTACCAACTCTGTCAATTCTTCATGATGTTATTGGCTAATATATATATGAAGAAAAGATACAGAGATCAGATCAGTGACTATTTTAGAGGGGATGAACATAAAAAGCATAGGAGTTACTACTGACTGTGCACCTTTTCTATTAAACACAAAAACACAACCATTCAATAAAAATACATATTTCTTAATGCATAGGTCTTATTCACGTTGGTGATGAACTTAGGGAAGTCAATGGAATTCCTGTAGATGATAAGAAACCTGAAGAAATAATACAAATTTTGGTAAGTAACGAACACATTTTAAAAGATGTTTGGAAAAAAAATTAGAAAAAGTAATTTATTTCAAAGGAGCCTATTATTCAAAAATATATCTGTGTTTTTTCTCCCAGTACCATCATTTTGCATTTGTGTGTCTTGTGTGCCTTGATGATGAGTTATAGTTTGTATATTAATATGTCATTTATAAAGTGTTAATAGATAACAGCTGTTACAGATCAGCATGTTACACGTCTAAGTAATTTGTGTTATGTGTGCATCAATCAGAAGTGATGTAGGTGGTTAAACTATGGGCATAGACACTTAAATCTGCTGGACTCTAAATTTATAAACATTATTCAGCTATTTATTATAAAAACCTATTACTTACATATTAACCTTTAATAAAGTATTTACAAATAGAACCTTGATAGGAAGTGCAACGAAGGGTCCTGTGGCACCTTATAGACTAACAGAAAAGTTTAGAGCATGAGCTTTCGTGAGTTGAAGCATCTGAAGAAGTGAGTTAACTCACGAAAGCTCATGCTCTAAACTTTTCTGTTAGTCTATAAGGTGCCACAGGACCCTTCGTTGCTCTGCAGATCCAGACTAACACGGCTACCCCTCTGATACTTGATAGGAAGTGTTACATGATGACTATAGATTGTTCTAACGCTGTTGTGCTTTTCCCAGCTTATGGTCATCTCAACTACACCATTGCTGTTAGCCATATAAACTTAAAGATCTCTGTAGTGAAGACGTAGCCTTAGGCTACGTCTTCACTACAGAGATCTTTTGGAAGAAGCTCCTCTGGAAGATCTCTTCCAAAAGAACTTCTTTTAAAAGACTGTGTCCACACACAAAATAGCAGATCAAAGGACCAATCTGCTTTTTTGCAAGCAGCCCCTGCTCTTTCGAAAGAACAGGCCAGGGATTGAAAATGAAGACTGTTCTTTTGAAAGAAGGGCCCTGTGGAGTGTCTACACAAGCTTTTAAAAGGGGACACTTTTCTGAAATGGGAAAGGAAGAGTGATTTCGAAAGGAATGCTACATTCTTTTGATTTACTTTTGAAAGAATGCTTTTTGTGTATAGATGCTCCATGGGTTTTTTTGAAAGAGCCCCCTTTTTTTGAAGAATCTTTGGAAAGAAATTGCAAGTGTAGATGCAGTCTTCAGCTCTATACCTCAGTTACCCCTCAGTACTGACTCTTGGGGAACTACAGGTAGGTAGTAGAAGTGGAATAGCTCAGTGATTAGAGTATGGGCCTCATAAACAAACAGTTGTGAGTTCTACCTTTGTTGGGACCTCAGATGTATTTCATGTTAACAGCTTTCAAGTACTTAGGGACAGGTTAGATAAAAGTCTATAAGAGAGGATGTAGATGGTGCTAGGTCCTGCTGTGAATGCAGGGGACTGGACTCATTAACCTTTTGGGAGCTCTTCTAGTTCTATCATTCTCTAAACTTGTAAGTTTAGAAAAATATGACACCATTAATAGCTTAATATATTTTCAGAAATTATTGCCGTTTTTCTCATGAAAGAACCAATCCTTTTGAAAAGTGTACCAATACAGCTTTCTGTTCTTGAGGTAGTCTTTGCTACACAAGTACATGTGTGGTTGCCCATTACATAGACTGCTTGGTTTTGTCCACAAATTAACTTAACTTCAAATGTTGATATTCCCAGTGATATACTGTACATTCTCTATAGTTTTGTGTTACCTGTCAAAGTGTATTTTCCTTCAAAATTGATATTTAAAAACAATGTCTGTAAATGCAATATTAAAGGTATAATATAGACGTCAGAAACTAATTGGGGCCCTTATTAATGGTAACAGGATTATTGCTGATGAAACAAGAAGTTGGCTGCTGTTTTGTCAGACAGTAAACTTTGGATTGCAGGCTTACAGGCAGAAATATGTCTCATTTATTGCTGAACAGGCCTATTTCCATTTTGTTTGAAGCAGCCTGGCTGGCTGTTCCATTGTGTTAGTTTATATGTCTGCATGTAATAGTAGCAGAGTCTCCAACTAGTTGGTACTTCCTTCAGTAGCAAAATGTCAGGTAGTGGGACGATATTGTACTTTATAAGTAAAATACAGCCAGACACACATACCTTAACTAGGATATAAGGAAAGAAGAGAGGATGAAGTGGTTGATAATGGCTAATTTGCTTGAAGACTTCATTGTTTTTTTCTCTCTAGAACACAGTCAGTTAAAATGTTTTCCTTGTTCTGGTGTTTTTAGCTTGCCAAAAGAATAAATGTTAATAAAAACAGTTCTATTCTACAATTGTAACACAAACCTGCTTGAATATTTTGGGCTATTTTTGAAAGGTATAATGTGTGATGGAGTATTGCAAGTTTTTCACTGAGTCTTGCAACTGTACCCAGTGTACAAAGTGCTGAAAAACTATCATTGACCTTTTCTTTAATACATAAGAACATAAGAACATAAGAATGGCCATACTGGGTCAGACCAAAGGTCCATCAAGCCCAGCATCCCATCTGCCGACGGTGGCCAATGCCAGGCGCCCCAGAGAAGGAAAACAGAAGACAAGTGATTTATCTCCTGCCATCCATCTCCTGCCCTTGTTATGAAGGCTAGGGCACCATACTTTATCCCTGGCTAATAGCCATTTATGGACCTGACCTGCAAAAATTTATCAAGCTCTTTTTTAAACCCTAATAGAGTCCTGGCCTTCACAGCCGCCTCGGGCAAGGAGTTCCACAGGTTGACTGTGCGCTGTGTGAAGAAAAATTTCCTTTTATTAGTTTTGAACCCACTACCCATCAATTTCATTTGGTGTCCCCTAGTTCTTGTATTATGGGAAAAGGTAAATAATTTTTCTATATTCACTTTCTCCACACCATTCATGATTTTATATACCTCTATCATATCGCCCCTCAATCGCCTCTTTTCCAAACTGAAAAGTCCCAGTCTCTCTAGCCTCTCCCCATATGGGACCCTTTCCAAGCCCCTAATCATCTTAGTCGCCCTTTTCTGAACCTTTTCTAATGCCAATATATCTTTTTTGAGGTGAGGAGACCACATCTGCACGCAGTACTCGAGATGTGGGCGTACCATAGTTTTATATAGGGGAAGTATGATATCTTTTGTCTTATTATCGATCCCTTTTTTAATAATTCCTAACATCCTATTTGCCTTACTAACTGCCGCTGCACACTGCGTGGATGTCTTCAGAGAACTATCCACTATAACTCCAAGATCCCTTTCCTGATCTGTCGTAGCTAAATTTGACCCCATCATGTAGTACGTGTAATTTGGGTTATTTTTTCCAACATGCATTACCTTACACTTACCCAGATTAAATTTCATTTGCCATTTTGCTGCCCAATCACTCAGTTTGCTGAGATCTTTTTGTAGTTCTTCACAATCCCTTTTGGTTTTGACTGTCCTGAACAACTTGGTGTCATCTGCAAACTTTGCCACCTCACTGCTTACCTCATTTTCCAGATCATTGATGAACAAGTTGAACAGGATCGGTCCCAGGACTGAGCCCTGGGGAACACCACTAGTTACCCCCCTCCATTGTGAAAATTTACCATTTATTCCCACCCTTTGTTTTCTGTCTTTTAACCAATTCCCGATCCATGAAAGGACCTTTCCTCCTATCCCATGACCACCTAATTTACATAAAAGCCTTTGGTGTGGGACCGTGTCAAAGGCTTTCTGGAAATCTAGGTATATTATGTCCACTGGGTGCCCCTTGTCCGCATGTTTATTAACCCCTTCAAAGAATTCTAATAGATTAGACAGACACGACTTCCCTCTGCAGAAACCATGCTGACTTTTGCCCAACAATTCGTGCTCTTCTATGTGCCTTGCAATTTTACTCTTTACTAGTGTTTCTACTAATTTGCCTGGTACTGATGTTAAACTTATCGGTCTATAATTGCCAGGATCTCCTCTAGAGCCTTTTTTAAATATTGGTGTTATATTGGCCGTCTTCCAGTCATTTGGTACCAAAGTGGATTTAAAGGATAGGTTACAAACCACTGTTAATAACTCCGCAATTTCACATTTGAGTTCTTTCAGAACCCTTGGGTGAATGCCATCTGGTCCTGGGGACTTGTTACTATTCAGCTTATCAATTAATTCCAAAACCTCCTCTAATGTCACTTCAATCTGAGTGAGTTCCTCAGATTTGTCGCCTAAAAAGGCTGGCTCAGATTTAGGAACCTCTGTAACATCTTCAGCCGTGAAGACTGAAGCAAAGAAATCATTTAATCGCTCCGCAATGGCACTGTCTTCCTTGATCGCTCCTTTTATATCTTTATCATCCAAGGGCCCCACTGCTTTTTTAGCAGGCTTCCTGCTTCTAATGTATTTAAAAAACATTTTACTATTGTTTTTTGAATTTTTGGCTAGCTGTTCCTCAAACTCTTTTTTGGCTTTTCTTACTACATTATGACAGTTAATTTGGGAGTGTTTATGTTCCTTTCTATTTTCCTCACTAGGATTTGACTTCCACTTTTTAAAAGCTGCCCTTTTCTCTCTCACTGCCTTTTTAACATGGCTGTTTAGCCATGGTGGTTCTTTGTTAGGTCTCTTACTGTGTTTTTTTATTTGGGGTATACATTTAAGTTGGGCCTCTAGTATGGTGTCTTTAAACAGTTTCCATGCAGCTTCCAGGGATTTTAGTTTAATTACTCTACCTTTTAGTTTCTGTTTAACTAGCTTCCTCATTTTAGTGTAATTCCCCTTTTTGAAATTAAATGCCAGAGTGTTTGACCGCTGCGGTGTTCTTCCCAACACAGGAATATTAAAAGTTATTATATTGTGGTCACTATTTCCAAGCGGTCCAGTAACAGTTACCTCTTGGACCAGATCCTGCGTTCCAGTCAAGACTAGATCGAGAATCGACTCTCCCCTTGTGGGTTCCTGTACTAGCTGCTCCAAGAAGCAGTCATTTAAGGCATCAAGAAATTTAATCTCTGAATCCCGTCCTGAGGTGACATGCACCCAATCAATATGGGGATAATTGAAATCTCCTATTATTACTGTGTTTTTTATTTTGATAGCCTCTCTAATCTCCCTTAACATTTCAGCATCACTATCACTGTCCTGGTTAGGTGGTCGGTAATATATTCCTAATGCCATATTCATATTAGAGGAATGAATTGTTATCCATAATGATTCTATGGAACATTTTGATTCCTTTAGGATTTTTACTTCATTTGATTCTATATTATCCTTCACATATAGTACCACTCCGCCACCCGCACGACCTGTTCTGTCTTTCCGATATAATTTATATCCCGGTATGATAGTGTCCCACTGATTGTCCTCATTCCACCATGTTTCTGAGATGCCTATTATGTCAACTTCCTCCTTTGATATGAGGTACTCCAGTTCACCCATCTTATTAGACAGACTCCTAGCATTAGTGTAAAAGCATGTTAGAAAACTACCACTATTTATATGTCCGCCTTTCACAGACGTGGTGGATTTTTTTATGCACGATTGTTTCACATCTGATCTTGCCCATATATTATTTCCCACGTTCCCTATCTGACTAACTTCTAGGGAATCCCTGTCTATGGAGCCTCGTGTAAGAGAAGTCTCCGTCCGATCCAGGTGCTCCCCCGCACCAATCGGCTTTCCCCCACCTCTTAGTTTAAAAACTGCTCTATGTCCTTTTTAATGTTTAATGCCAGCAGTCTGGATCCACCTTGATTTAGGTGGAGCCCATCCTTCCTGTATAGGCTCCCCCTACCCCAAAAGTGTCCCCAGTTCCTAATAAATCTAAACCCCTCTTCCCTACACCATCGTCTCATCCACGCATTGAGACTCTGAAGTTCTGCCTGTCTATCTGGCCCTGCGCGTGGAACTGGAAGCATTTCAGAGAATGCCACCAAAGATGTTCTGGATTTCAGTCTCTTTCCTAGTAACCTAAATTTGGCCTCCAGAACATCTCTTCTACCCTTCCCTATGTCATTGGTACCAACATGTACCACGACGACCGGCTCCTCCCCAGCACTGCCCATAAGTCTGTCTAGATGCCTCGAGAGATCCGCAACCTTCGCACCAGGCAGGCAAGTCACCATACGGTTCTCCCGGTCATCACAAACCCAACTATCTATATTTCTAATGATGGAATCCCCCACTACTAAAACCTGCTTCTTCCTAACAGCTGGCGCTCCCTCCCCCGGAGAAGTATCCTCGGCACGAGAGGATACAACATCACCCTCTGGAAGGAGGGTCCCAACTACGGGATGGTTTCCCTCTGCTCCCCTTGACTGCTCTCCTTCCCTGAGCCTTTCATCCTCCGTAACAGCCTCAGGACTGTCAGATTGGAGGTGGGACAGCCCTACTATGTCCCGGAAAGTCTCATCCACAAACACCTCTGCCTTCCTTAGCTCCTCCAGTTCAGCCACCCTGGCCTCCAAAGCACGCACTCGGTCTCTGAGGGCCAGGAGCTCCTTGCATCGAGCGCACACATACGCCACCCGCCCACAGGGTAGGTAGTCATACATACTGCACTCGACACAATAAACAGGATAGCCCCCACTCTGCTGCTGGGCTTCTGCCTCCATTTCCTACTCTAGTTATATACGAGGGTTAATTAAATGTTTCAGATAGAGGTTGTTATAAAGGATTTAGTTTAAGGGCAACAGAAGTAAGTCACTGGCTCCCTCCAAGCTCCCCCTCTCAACTCCCCTCTCCAAACTCCCTCCTGTTAGCACGCACCCTGTTTGCCAGCACCCGGTCGCAAAGCTCCCTGGTCGCTTACTAGCAGGGTTTAAGTGCTCAGCCTCCCTGATAGCTCCTCCCTCTGCCTACAGCTCAGCCAATCAGCACACGGTGTTTCAATTCAAACCTAATCAGCTTCCAACTGCCTGCCTGCCTGCCTGCCTGAGCACACGGCCTTTCAAACAAACAAACACACACTCAGCTCAGCACTCCAAACAAACAAACTCCAAACTCCAAACAAACACACAAGCCCAAAACCTCCAAATATAAGCAGCCACTTACCCCAAGGTGCTTTAGTTTGCTCCTTCCTTCCTTCTCCTCCTCCAGGAGAGCCTCTCCAAACTCCCTCCTGTTAGCACGCACCCTGTTTGCCAGCACCCGGTCGCAAAGCTCCCTGGTCGCTTACTAGCAGGGTTTAAGTGCTCAGCCTCCCTGATAGCTCCTCCCTCTGCCTACAGCTCAGCCAATCAGCACACGGTGTTTCAATTCAAACCTAATCAGCTTCCAACTGCCTGCCTGCCTGAGCACACGGCCTTTCAAACAAACAAACACACACTCAGCTCAGCACTCCAAACAAACAAACTCCAAACTCCAAACAAACACACAAGCCCAAAACCTCCAAATATAAGCAGCCACTTACCCCAAGGTGCTTTAGTTTGCTCCTTCCTTCCTTCTCCTCCTCCAGGAGAGCCTCTCCAAACTCCCTCCTGTTAGCACGCACCCTGTTTGCCAGCACCCGGTCGCAAAAGAACTGTAGCCTCTGAAACTGCAGCTTCTAGCTTCTAAGGTTATATATTTACCTTGAGCCATGGTACACAGATCAAAATGGAGCATTGCAAACAAGAATCTGTGATCTTCACAGTTGGCAGATCTATGCAGTGGCATTAAAGAAGTCTGTGGGTCACTTATGAGTTACATTCTGATTTTATCAGCATTTATTTTGTATCCCCCTTGTTTTGTGTTTAGATTCACTGTATTTATTTAAATCTTTGAGAAAGTAATTCTCAATTTGTTTTCTGTTCAAAATATTAATCAGGTTCAGTCTCAAGGAGCAATTACATTTAAAATTATACCTAGTATCAAAGAGGAAACACCTACAATAGAAGGCAAGGTAAGCGCAGTTTAAGACTATTCCATATGATTGTTGCAGTGACTGTTACACTGAATACAAATATTTTATAGGACATTGGTGTAGGAAAGTCAGACACAGGATAGATTTGAGCAATGGGATGTAACATTACTTAATTCATCAATGGTGAAATGTCCTATTCTGCCATACCCCCAAACACCCAGGGATTTAACTAAATGAAATACTGGGTTAGAAGGCTCCCGCCAGATAATCAGTGACTTTGGGTAGATTTGGCTAGGTTCACCTGTAGGACTCATCTCCCTTCTGAATCTTTTCTGTCTTTACCCATGTGGAGGAAGAGAAGGTTACCAGGGGAGTACCTCAGCCTATGAAAACCGTGTATCTCCGTTTCTCCTTATAATCATGAAATCCACCAGTGAACTCTAAGGTCTCATTTTCCTCTGGCAGGAGGCCATTTTAGTCTTTATATTCACTGGATACAGACTTCAAGTTTCACAGACTAAAAGATTCGTAGAATCACAGAAGATTAGGGTTCAAAGAGACCTTAGAAGGTGACCTAATTCAACCTCTCCTCAAAGGACCAACCCCAACAAAATCATCCCAGCTAGGGCTTTGTTCAACCTCGCCCTGAAAACCTGTGAGGATGTAGATTCTACCACCTCATGAGGCAACCCATTCCAATGCTTCACTGCCCTCCTTGTGAAATAGTTTTTCCTAATATCCAGTCTAGATCTCCCTCACTACAACTTGAGAGTGAGGCTTCTTACTTTGTCTTCCACTGCCACTGAGAATAGCCTGGCTCCATCCTCTTTGGAACACCTCTTCAGGTAGTTGAAGGCTGCTATCAAGTCTCCCCCTCCCCAGTCTTCTCTTCTGAAGAGTCTGTAGGTCTATTTTCCTCAGCCTTTTCTCATAAATCATGACAACAAGGACATACTGTTAACTGATAGAATCATAGAACACTAGAACTGGAAGGGACCTCAAGAGGTCATTGAGTCCAGTTCCCTGCCCTCTTGGCAGGACCAAACACTATCTAGACCATCCCTGATAAGTGTCTGTCTAACCTGCTCTCATATCAAGCTTCTTATCTACTGCAATCCGTAGGTCCTTTTTTGCACAACTGCTGCATAGCCATTCAGTCCCCAGCCTGTAGCAGTGCATGGGATTTTCCCATCCTAAGCATAGGACTCTGCACTTTTTTCGTTATTGAACTTTGTGAGATTTCTTTTGGCCTAATCCTCCAATTCGTCTAGATCACTCTGGATCCGATCCTTACCTATGGCGTATCTATCTCACCCCCACCTGAGTGTCATCTGCAAACCTGCTGAGGGTGCAGACCAACCCAACATCTAGATCATTAATGAATATGTTGAACAAAACCAGACCCAGCACCCATCCCTGTGACATATCTGCTTGATCCTAGACATCACATCATTAATCACTACTTGTAGAGCCCAGTGACCTAGTCAGCTTTCTGTCCACCTTACAGTTGGTTCATCCAGGCCATTCTTCATTAGCTTGCTGGCAAGAATACTCTGAGACTGTGTCAAAATCTTTGCTAAAGTCAAGGTACATCACATCCACAACCTTTCTCATATCCACAGAGCCCGTTAATTCATCATGGAAGGCAACCATGTTGCTAGGCATGATTTGACTTTGATGAATTCATGTTGATTGTTCCTGATCACCACGTTCTTCTCAGTCAATTGATTCCTTGAGGACCTGTTCCATGATTTTTCCAGGGACTGAGGTGAGGCTGACTGGTCTGTAGTTCCCCACATTCTCCTCATTCCCCTTTTTAAAGATGAGCACTACATTTTCCTTTTTCCAAATGTCTGGGACCTCCCCTGATAGCCAGGAATTTTTAAAGATGATGGCCAGTGAATGTGCAGCTACATCAACCAACACTCTCAGTATCATCTGATGTATTAGATATGGCCGCATGGTCCTGTACATGTCCAGCTTTTCTAAATAGTGCTTACCCTGTTCTTTCACTACCTCTTCTCTATACTGCGCTGCCCAGTGCATCAGTCCAGACACTCACTTTGTCTGTGAAGACCAAGGGAAAAATATTGACTACTTCAGCTTTTTCCACACATTTGATCTCTAGGTTGCCTTTCCCATTCAGTAAAGGTCCCATGATTCCCCTGACCACCTCCTTGTTGCTAACATACCTGGAGAAATTGTTCTTGTTATCTTTCATATCCCTTGCTAGCTGCAACTCCAGGTGCTTTTTGGCCTCCCTGATTATGCTCCTGCATTCTCTAGTATTGTTTTTATAATCCTCTCTAGTCATCTGTTCAGTTTTCCACTTGTATGCTTTATTTTTGTGTTTAAGCTCATCAAAGATTTCTTTAAGTCAAGTTGGTCACCTGCAATATTTGCTATTATTTCTGCACATTGGGATGTTTTGTTCCTGCACCCTCAATACCACTTTTTTAAAATACAGCCAGCTGGCCTGGACTCCTTTCTCCCTCATATTAACCTCCCAGAGAATTCTGCCCATCAGGTATTTTAGGGTGTCAAAGTCTGCTTTTCAGAAGTCCAGAGTCTCTATTCTGCCACTCTCCTTTCTTTGTTTTGTCAGGATCCCAAACTCGACCATCTTGTGATTACTGCTGCCCAGGTTGCCATCTCATTTTACTCATTTTACTCTCCCAACCCATTCTTCCCTGTTTGTGAGGAGCTAGTCAAGAGACGCATGACCCCTAGTTGGTTTCTTATGCACTTGCACCAGAAAGTTATCTTCAACACTTTCCAAAAGCTTCCTGGATTGTCTGTGAACAGCTATATTCCTCTCCCAGCAGATGTCAGAGTGATTGAAGTCCCCCATGAGAACAAGGAATGGTAATCTTGAAACTTCTGTTAGTCGTCTGAAGAAAGAATCATTTACCTCATCCTCCTACTCCGTTGTCTAGCAGACGCCCACCATGACATCGCTTTTTTTTTGCTCTCACATTTCATCTTAAGCCAGCAAGCTATTCTTCAGTTTCATATTGGAACTCTGAGTAATCTTACATACAGTGCAACCCTTCCACTTTTTCTCCCCCACCTGTCTTTCCTGCATGACAGTGCTACAGTCATGTGACTTACATGAGTGTCTGTTGTTTGCATCACTTCATAGTTCCTTGATTGTGCCAAGATTTCTAATTCTTCCTGTTGGTTTCACAGGCTTCTTGCATTCATGTACTCAAGAAGTAACTACCTGATTCCTCTACTTTCTCAGTATGAGTCACGGGGTTTCCCCTCTTGCATCCTTCTCCTCATGTTTCCTCCCACTATTGCACTTCACCACTTACCTGAGGGCTTAGGTAACCATCTCCTAGAAAGCCTATTTTAAAGCCTTCCTCACTAGATTAAGTTGTATCTAGTGTAACATTAACATTTTGGTGTAAGCATTTGACACCAAAAATATATTCAACATTGTGTAATTTAGTTAATATTTTTTGTAGAAAATGCAAATAAAATGGAATAAATCTATGGATTGTATTTAAGGATATTGTTAATTTTATATAAATCACTCTTCCTTCCAGATGTTTATCAAAGCCTTATTCGACTATGATCCTTATGAAGATAAAGCAATTCCTTGTAAAGAAGCTGGGCTTTCTTTCAGAAAAGGAGATATTCTTCAGATCATGAGCCAGGATGATGCAACCTGGTGGCAAGCCAGACATGAAGGTGATTCCAATCCCAGAGCAGGCTTGATCCCTTCAAAACATTTCCAGGAGAGGTGAGCTACTATGTTACGTAGTTTAATTTTTCATTGTATACAAATATATTTCTTTGCAAAACATTTAGGTCAGCATGGTTGTCATGTAAGTGCTCGTGGATTACAGTGTTATTGTCATCTTTGGAAGCTGGCATGGTGGACAAAACAATTAGAATCATAGAAGAGTAGGACTGGAAGGGACCTTGAGAGGCCATCGAGTCCAGCCCCCTGCCCTCATGGCAGGACCAAGCACTTTCTAGACCATCCCTGAAAGCCATCTATCTAACCTCTTCTTAAATATCTCCAGTGATGGAGATTCGACCACCTCCCTTGGCAATTCATTCCAGTGTTTGATCACCCTGACAGTTAGGAACTTTTTCCTAATGTCCAACCTGAACCTCCCCTGCTGCAATTTAAGTCCATTGCCTCTTGTTCTATCTTCAGAGGCAAGGAAGAACAAGTTCCCTCCCTCTGCCTTATGACACCCTTTTAGATACCTGAAAACTGCTATCATGTCTCCCCTCAATCTTCTCTTTTCCAAACTAAACAAGCCCAATTCTTTCAGCCTTTTTTCATAGGTCATGTTCTCTAGACCTTTGATCATTCTTGTTGCTCTCCTCTGGACCCTCTCCAGTTTCTCCACATCCTTCCTGAACTGCAGTGCCCAGAACTGGACACAATACTCCAGCTGAGGCCTAACCAGCGCAGAGTAGAGCGGGAGAATGACTTTTTGTGTTTTGTTCACAACACACCTGTTAATGCATCCTAGAATCATGTTTGCTTTTTTTGCAACAGCATCACACTCTTGACTCATATTTAGCTTGTGGTCCACTATAACCCCTAGATCCCTTTCTGCTGTACTCATTCCTAGGCAGTCCTTTCCCATTCTGTATGTGTGACACTGATTGTTCCTTCCTAAGTGGAGCACTTTGCATTTGTCCTTATTAAACTTCATCCTGTTTACCTCAGCCCATTTCTCCAGTTTATCCAGATCCTTTTGAATTATGACCCTATCCTCCAAAGAAGTTGCAACCCCTCCCAGCTTGGTATCATCTGCAAACTTAATAAGTGTACTTTCTATGTCAATATCTAAATCGTTAATGAAGATATTGAACAGAACCGGTCCTAAAACAGACCCCTGCGGAACCCCAGTAGTTATACTTTTCCAGCAGGATTGAAAACCATTAATGACTACTCTCTGGGTACAGTTATCCAGCCAGTTGTTCACCCACCTTATAGTAGCCCCATCTAAGTTGTATTTGAGTAGTTTATTGATAAGTATATTATGTGAGACCGTGTCAAATGCTTTACTGAAGTCTAGGTATATCACATCCACCGCTTCTCCCTTGTCCACAAGGCTCGTTATTCTATCAAAGAAAGCTATTAGATTGGTTTGACATGATCTGTTTTTAACAAAACTATGCTGGCTGTTCCCTATCACCTTACCACCTTGCAATTGCTTGCAGATGATTTCTTTAATGACCTGCTCCATTATCTTTCCTGGCACAGAAGTTAAGCTGACTGGCCTGTAGTTTCCTGGGTTACTCTTGTTCCCCTTTTTATAAATGGGTACTATATTTGCCCTTTTCCAGTCTTCTGGAATCTTTCCCGTCTCCCACGATTTTCCAAAAATGATTGCTAAAGGCTCAGATACCTCTTCTATCAGCTCCTTGAGGATTCTCGGATGCATTTCATCAGGCCCTGGTGATTTGCAGACATCTAATTTTTCTAAGTAAATTTTAATTTGTTCTTTTCGTATTTCAACTTCCAAACCTACCCCTTTTTCACTAGCATTCTCTATGTCAGGCATTCCTTCAGATTTCTCAGTGAAGACCGAAACAAAGAAATCATTAAACATCTCTGCCATTTCCAAATTCCCTGTTACTGTTTTTCCCTCGTCACTGACCAATGGCCCTACCCTCTCCTTGGTCTTCCTCTTGTTACCAATGTATTTGTAAAAAGCCTTCTTGTTTCCCTTTATGCTTGTAGCTAGCTTGAGCTCATTTTGTGCCTTAGCCTTTCTAATCTTGCTCCTGAATGCTCGTGTTGTTTGCCTATATTCATCCTTTGTAATTTGTCCTAGTTTCCATTTCTTATATGATTCCTTTTTTAGTTTGAGATCATGCAAGATCTCCTGGTTAAGCCAAGGCAGTCTTTTGCCATGTTTTCTATCTTTCCTACGCAGCGGGATAGCTTACTTTTGGGCCCTTAATAATGTCACTTTGAAAAACTGCCAACTCTCCTCAACCATTTTTCCCCTGAGTTTAGCTTCCCATGGGACCTTACCTACCAGCTGTCTGAGTTTACCAAAATCTGCCTTCCTGAAATCCATTATCTCTATTGTACTGTTTTCCCTTCTACCCTTCCTTAGAATTGTGAACTCTATGATTTCATGATCACTTTCACCCAAGCATCCTTCCACTTTCAAATTCTCAATAATTTCCTCCCTATTTGTTAAAATTAAATCTAGAACAGCTTCCCCCCGGTAGCTTTTTCAACCTTTTGGAATAAAAAGTTGTCTGCAATGCAATCCAAGAATTTATTGGACAGTCTGTCCCCTGCTGTATTAGTTTCCCAACATATACCTGGAGAGTTGAAGTCCCCAATCACCACCAAATTCTCGGCCCTGGATGATTTTGTTAGCTGTTTAAAGAAAGCCTCATCCACCTCTTCCACCTGGCTAGGGGGCCTGTAGTAGATGCCTAGTAGGACCTTATCCTTGTTTTTTACTCCTCTGAGTCTAACCCAGAGACTTTCAACACATCCATCTCCTATGTCCATCTCCACCTCTGTCCAAGTGTGTACATTTTTAATATACAAGGCAACACCTCCTCCCTTCTTTCCCTGTCTGTCCTTTCTAAGCAGGCTGTACCCTTCAATACCAACATTCCAATCATGAGTATTATCCCACCAAGTTTCTGTGATGCCAACGATATCATAGTTGTGTTCATTTATTAGTACTTCCAATTCTTCTTGTTTATTTCCCATACTTCTTCCATTTGTATATAGGCATCTCAGACATTGATTTGGTCTTGCCTCCCATTTTTGCCCTGGCCCTCTTTTTACTCTCCCAGTGTACCCCATACTCCCTCCCATTTCAAGTTCATCTCCCAGGTATCCATGCTCTCCACTTACCTGCAGGCTTTGCTCCCCTGCCCCTGTCGAACCTAGTTTAAAGCAATTGAACAATTGAACTTTGGAATCTCCTTGTTCGAATAGTTTGGATTTCCTTCCTTGTCTGGCTGGAATTAATAATGACCAAGTGATAGGCTAGTGCTTATCCAGTTTGGAAGAAAAGTCATATGGAAAATAACTCTTCAATATCTGTATCCATATTGATGTACAATTCAGGGAAAATATCTAGAGCAATTTTTTGAGAGCTTACAAAAATTAAGACACTGGGATTTAATTTTATAGACCTCGAACAGATTGAATTGTTTTGGGTTAATCTTTTTAAAAAAAAGTCAGGATGTTTTACAATAATTTAATGATACTAAATGTTTATTAATCCCAAACTCACACTAAAAACTAAGGTGTTTGTGTCTTTTTCTCTTTTTGCTATATCCCCTCTAATTTTACAGGAGATTTGCATTGAAAAAATCAGACGTACATATACACCCACTGAAAATTTCCAGCAGAAAGTCATGTAAGTCTATTAACCTGGAATAGAAATCACGCTCCCTGATCTCTAACTTTATGATATTTGTTAAAGCCTAGTCAAGAGGATATACTATTCCAGTGTTCAAAGCTGCTGAATCACATTATCTCAAAAAGAAAAGCAAATATATATGAGAAAATGGGTATTATTATGATTTGTTATTACAGGTCACACTACAATTGCTCTCAACTTGATGATTTATTAAAATATTCAGGACCCAACCCATAGACTTTGAATATGTAATACCTTTAAAAATTAGCCGGTGTTTTGTCTGTTGTAGGCCAAAAAAGGTTTGCTTTTTCATACGTGTAAATCTCTGGGCTCCATTCTGTAATACTTCATCACCACCGTAGTGGAATTAGTGTTAAGTGAGAGAAAAGTTTAGTTGTCCTCATGTCTGTACAGATATCTCTCCACCTTCCAACTGCCAATGGTAAATATGTATCTTTTAAACATATTGGAACACAATTTCTTTACAGGTTTCAGTATAAGCCAGATCTTTCCAAACTGTGGGTCATGGTACCAAATGGGATTATATTATCAGCAGATGGAATAGCAGTGATCCCTAATGTGTGCAGGATGCCATTTTGCTCTGCACAGCAAGACCTTTTAGCCACATCTGCATTATTTTTGAAATTTCAGGCCCTCTTTCGAAAGGGAGCGCAGCGCATCTTCTTTCAAAAACAAAATTGAAGGAACCTGCCCCAGCTTTTGAATACGTTCTTCCAAACATGAAATAGGAAAAGCCCACCCTTTGGAAAGCCTCTTTCAAAAGATGATGCGTATAAATGCTCCACGACCTGCTCTTTCAAAAGAGCAGGGTCCACCATGGTGCTGATCAGCTGGGATGTGGAGACACGCTGCCCAGCGCCTGCAGGGTTCTGTGGTCTGTGTGTGCAGCAGCCCTTAAAGCTGCACGGACCCAGAAATCCCATTGCAGGAAGCGAAGTGTGTGCAGGTAGCAGCCATTGCACATGCTGCCCCTGCTCACCCCAGCAACATTCCCAGGGACTACTGGAGCACCATGTCCAGCAACAAGCAGCATGAGGAGCCCCAGGGCCCCCTCTCTGAGCATGCCCAGGGCTCACAGGGGTCCAGTCAGTGGGGGAAAAAGAGAGCCCTCTCCTGGATGGAGCATGAGCTCTGGGACCTGTTGGGCCTCTGGCAGGAGGAGGAAGTCCTGCGTGAAATGGGCATAAAGCAGTGGAGTTCAGCTGCTTTCACCCAGATGGCTGAGGGCCTGAGTACTCATGGCCACCCTGCCCACACTCCTGACCAAGTGAGGAGCAAGGTCAAGGAGTTACGGCAGGGGTACTCCCAGGCTTGGGACTCAGCCAGACAGTCAGGGGCTATGCTCACTTTGTGCCCATTTTACCGGGAACTGCAGAGCCTCCTGGGGCCACAGGACACCACCTCCCCACCCACCATCCTTGATACCTCAGCTGAGGAGCCCCAGCCTGGGGATGCCGATGAGACAGGACTGTCAGCCAGCCCCACGACACCAGAGCCAGCTGCAGCAGAGTGGTCCAGCAAGGAGGTGAGCTGGTGATAGACACCCCCCTTCCACACTTCGAGCCAGGCCTCAGCCATCTGGGCATCCCTCGACCTCAGCGGTGGACTGTCATGTATGTACCCGACAGGGTGCATACCCCAGATCATAGGACAGAGGCTCCATACCCACCTGAGGGTCCCCCACATCGACAGCAGACCCTAGCTGGCCACAGCCCAGCTGGCCTGTGGCTCTCAGGGCGGCGTCACAGCTGCCAGTGGCCTTCAGCACCCACTCCTATGGGTGGTGCCATGGCCCACTCCATGGGGGAGACGGTGGGCAGGGATGGACTGTGCAAGGGAGCTGCCTTCAGGGGGACAGGGACCTCTACTGTCACCATGGTCCCCCAGGACCTCCCTGATGACGGACGGAGGATGGGGATCCGCTGCCCACAGGGGATGGGGGGCATGGGCCATGGGGCAGGGGTCAGAATTCATGGTCTGTCCCTCTCTTCTCTCCCATTCTTGCGCCTCTTGGAAAGCACTTTTACTGCTATAACCAAGCTGCACTTGTTTAAGGTGGCTCCTACTCAGTCTCAATATTGTGAACAATTGGAGACTAGTAGCTACAAACTGGGACCTAAAAATTTAGCAACACTGGGGCAGAGCAACTTGAATAGGAACTTGGCTTAGCAGCACATCAGTGGCTAGCTTCGGATGTTCCCCACAAACCTGATTATTCTGTGGCAGCATATTAAAATACTACAAAGACTGAACTTAGAATTAGTCAATTACAACTATAATTTAGGGCTTGGGGCTGCATGTTGCTGGGGTATTTTTAGTCAATGCCATTTTATAACTAACAAGGGTTATTAAAACACAACAGCTATTTAAATAACAGTATCTACTCTAAAAGCTGAGAGGTGAATAAGGGGAAATTCTAACCTCAGCACTGAAAAAATTCAAAGTTAGATGTATTTAGCTTTCTTTTCTTAATGTGACACCACATATTGTAGAATCCATTGTCAGCTCTTATATCGTCCAACTTCTTTGATTTTTTCATAGTTTGAACAGTAGAGCCCCTGGGCACTGGAGTCTAAATATTTCTATTTAAACTCAGGGAAAAAAACGTGTTTGTATGTAGGATTTAGAGTCTATTATAGCCTAATTATTTCTCATACTGTGCTCACTTTGTTATAACCCTTTACAACTGAAAGAAATAACTGGTCAAGTGAAAAATGAAACGATACTTAAAACAGATGTTAACATGAATTCCAGTGGAGCGAATATGTTTTCTTCTATGTATAGGTTTGGTTGGAGTTTATTTTTATTTCATATTGTTTAACTAATGTATTTAAAAATCAAGACCATTACAATAATTTTTTTTAAAAACAGAAGATAAATGCTTACAACCAAGAGTTCACAAACTCTTTGCCAACATTGACCCCATTTTAATGAAATGTTTCCTGTTGGGATTCCAGACAGTATGAAGGATGCCATTCTGAAGAACAGAATGGCATTCTCCAAGCACTGTGACCTCTCATGCATTGTACACAAAAGCTACCTCTACACTAGAGCGCGTTTTCGAAAGGGCACCTTTCAAAAATGAGAAATTAAAAGATGCCCTTTCGAAAAATAGCGTACACACATGAGTCGGGGTTGATGCCGTTTATTCGCCCTTTTGAAAGGGACCATCCACTCTTTTGAAAGAGAGTCTGTACACTGTCCCATGGTCTTTTTTGAAAGAAAGGGCCAGGAAATGCCACGGATGGTGTCGCATGGCAGACAAGCCCATCTGGGGCTGCAGCCAGCCGCTCCTTTAAAGGGTCCCTCCCCAAAATCCTCATGTTGCACAGCACAAGGCTTACAGAGCTGCCACAAGTCCCGCAGATGCAGTGCCCGCAGGGACACACGTGGATCTGCAGTAGCAGAAGCTTGAGACCCTGCTGGCCGCCGCCAGCGGTGTGGCTGTCCCGCACCTCCTGTTGGGGTCCACTCCCCTGGTACGGCTGTGGAAACCCCAGACCCGTGCTGCCTCTGGCACCCCTCCCCGCGTGCTTCGCCAACTCTGGAGCCATCCCACCAGCTCCAAGTGGTGGGATTGCCTGGTCCTAGGGGAGTGGGACAATGATTGGTGGCTCCGGAATTTCTGGATGTGGCGACAAACCTTCCTTGAGCTGTGCCAGTGGCTGTTCCCCGCTGCTAGTCTGGAGCCTTGTTTGTTTTTGCAAGACTTTTCCTCCTCACCCCCTTCAAGTCTATAGTTACAGTTTCTTTTTTCTGACTGTTGATTAAGGAGGCCTCTCTGATGACCATTGTGAGGGTGAGAAGAGTTTAGAAGCACTGTTTCTGATTCTTCATACTGGTGCTTTAAGTCCCTAAACGTATTCCACTGTAGGTGCATGTGTGCCTCATGTTCCCAGAGCCAGAGAATTTTGAAAGTGGTGTGCACACCACTTGCAACATTGTTCACTTCACACCTCCAACAAGCAGTTAAAGGGCAGTGAGGAATGACAGTCTCTCCAGTTCCTTCTCATTGCTACCTGATCCAAGTTGCAACCTCCAGAATCACAAGCTTTATTCCTTTATCTCTCAATGTATGTATTAGTAATAAGCTTTAGAAGTGTTTTGAGTTTAAAGCTTTATCTGATAGTTTTAGTGTTTTATAGTTAGTGTGGCAGACCCTACCTGGAAGCTTCAGGACCCTTCTGGAAGGACGGTATACTGGGTGATGGGCCAATGCCTTTTTGTTCCCTGACTAGGCCCAAGCCCTCATTGGTCAGCTGAGGCCCTGCACTCCCTATAAAATGTTCCCCTTGCTGGTTGCAGGGGGGAAGGTTTTGGAAGGCGCACCGGAGGAGCAGAGCAGAGCAGAGCAGAGCAGAGCAGAGCAGAGCTGAGTGAGCGAGCGAGCGAGAAGGTACCACGGGGAAGCGGTGGGTGAAGTGGCCCAGGGTGAGGTTGCTACTTTGGGGCAGGGGTGAAGGCCCTGCCAGTTGGCTCTTGTCCTTGTAGGGACCCTGGGCCGGAGTCCAGGGTAGAGGGTGGGTCTGGACTCCCCCCCACCCTTCCCCAGAGGGATTACTCCACTGGAGCAGGCACAGGCCTGCAAGGGGACTGGCTTTATGCCCCCCACTCTGGGCTTGCCTATGATGAGGATGGCTCACTAAGCGGAGGTTCCTGCCTTTGGAAAGGCCTGGGCAGGTAAAGGGTCTCTGTGAGTCTCTGAGGCACAACAGAGAACCGCCAGGAAGTGCAGGGACCCACAGGAGCTGACAAGGGACTTTGTCACATTAGTTAGCCTCCCTGACCTGGAGAGCGCTGCCCATCCTGTACTCCATTGTGGGTCCTGGGCTTTGCTCTGAACTCTGGACTTCAAAATTTGCACTTTCCTACTCATGTTCCTTCTTGGACAGTAACAACCACCCATGCTGCTTTTAGTGTCTTGGCAAAGCCCACATTGTGTTTGTTCTCCCCTCAGTATCCAGGAAGGATGAGAACTTTGCCTTAGGAAGCATCTAATGAAATATGTCATAAAGCCACAATGATGCCCTTTCCAGGCTTCCCCCGCCCTCCTTCCCACAAACCATATGTTGGCCTCATTCATCAAGGAGTGTATCTCCAGCTGCAAGATCTGATTTAGGAATGAGGGAGTCTACCCCCAACAGATACTTCATAGGGTCTTGACAGGAGAGTAGGAAGTGTATCAGACTAAATTCTTGTAAGCATCCGACTAAATTCTCCTCAAAATCCACTCAGAAAAGTTGGGTTCTGCCTTGCCTAAACTGAACGGGTCTTTAATCTCAGTCAAGACTAGGTTTAGGGACATGATAAGAAAACCCCCAAGCCTAATGCCCTGTCAGCCCTAGATTGCAATTCAGTGGTAGTGATGATTTTGGTACATCCCAAGCACAAACTCAGGGATTTGTCATCACCGACGGGAAAACAATTAAGAGTCTCAGCTAACCAAGGTACCAACTTTGGCTTACAAAGATGTGACACAGACCATGTATACTGCAGTTCCATCATTTTGACAGAGAGGACCCTTCACACTTGATTAAAAGCCGAGACCTGTGCTCCTCCTGAGAACTTCTTCACTGTTCAAGAACTGTTGTCTTCTGTTCTATTGGCCCTTCCATTTCAAAAAAGGTTCTGACTCCACCCGAAGAGCTGACTTTGGGAGAAGTCCATTTCCTGTTCTATCTTCGATTTATGACTTCCCTCCCCTGGCACCAACATTGGATTGGAATCACTCTTCTCTTCTTCAGGAAAATGAACCATTATTTCCTCCATCAAGACATGCCTTTCCAGACAGGAGGCATGGACAGGTTGGAACTGACCCCAGTCTCATCCTCTGCCTTGGAATCTTTTGCACCCTACATCCCAGGGACTTCTGCAAGTCCTGTTGGCCATACTGGGGCTACAAGACCCCTAGCATTGCAAGGAGCCAGTGTAGTCTGCTAAGGAGTTGTCCCATCCCTCTCATCTGGGGGGAGCAAGCAGATATGATCCAATTGAGGATGAGGAGTGCTCACCAAATCCTCATGTCTCCACTGAAACTGATGAAGTTATCAGCTTCTCCAGCTTTCTTTTGAAGAAGTTCAAGATTTTCAGCATAAGCTCCAGGACATCTTCTAGTCCCCTTGTTCCAGCTGAATATCACTCCCTGTTGATGAATCTGTCCTTGAGCCAGTTAGAGCTCTCTGGCATGTCCTAACTTCCCATCCTTTTGCTCTTAATACAGCAGAGGAGCTTTACTATATCCCAGCCAGAGGGACAGAATTTGTGTTCACTCATCCTGTCCCTAATGTTTTATGGGACAGGCTGCCAAGGACAAATCTAAGCAGCAGCACCTTCTAACTACTTTGACTAATAAGGAGAGCATTTCAACTTACTGAGAAGAAAGATCTTCTCTTCCTTTACCCTTCAGTTCAGAATAGCCAATTACCATCCACTAATGGCTAAGTATATTTTCCCAGGCTATTCAAAATGTGCAGATTTTGCTGACTAGCTTCTGAGGCAGGGCTGAGCTTTGTTTCCAGGCTCTCATAGAAGAAGACAAGGTAGTTGCCAGGACCACTGTTTGATGAATGACACATGCAAATAAAACAGCTTCAAGTGCAATAGCTGTGACCATTGTAATGGACAGGCTTCTCCAAGGTGCCTGAGAGTAGACCCAGCCCATCCCCTGCCCCTCAGATCACACTGCCTAGGGCAGGCAGAGGGTCCAGGTCTCTCCATGGTGGCTTGAGGTCCAGTGGTGGCTCTTGCCATGACCTGGTTTTGGCTTCCATCCACGCCAGAGAATGGGGTTTTAAGGGGAATGTAGTGGGGCGGAGTGGCCACCCCACTACCTGGAAAGGGAGGAACCCTTCTAGGAGCCATTTTGCCTGGAGCCTGGCCCCTCCCTGTCACCTGACCAGAAGTCAGGAGGCGGCACCAGGGCTATAAAAGCCCAGGCTGAGGACTCAGTTGGGGCTGAGCCTCCAGAGGAGCAAGAGGATGGCTCTGGGTTCCCGGACTGGTAGGTGGAGGACCAGCTGAATGAGACCGAGCCCTGGGTTGGGCAGCCTGGGCCCTTGCTGATCCTAATGCCCTGGGGACCCCAGCAGAACCTGTTGCCTGCTGAAGACCAGCTGGACCTAGAGGATCACCCTGAGTACCTGCCTCAGCCTGCACCCCAAGCCAGCCTGAGGCACCGGAATCGATATGCCACTTATGCCTGGATCAGGCCACCTGGACCCCAGCCGGACCTGGAACCCCATGAGTCCCGAGAAGTGTGCTGGACATGGGGTATGTGCCAGTGGGGAGACCGGGAGTGGCCTGGGGGCTTTTTCTTGTGGACTACTGACACATGTTTACCCTCTGAACCTGTACAGAGTACGACCGCGGTGCTTCAGTGCATTAATTACGTCCACAGCAGTCACGGTCTTCCACTTTGCATGTTCAGTGTAAGTAACAGCATCTCAGATCATGTTCTCCAAAAAGACATTCAGCACACCCCTACTCTCCTTGTAAATAAGACCCGAAATACACTTGACGCCTCCAAAGTGAGCCAAACAGCAAATAGCAGGCTTTGTAACACCTTGGATATTATCCCTCAACTCCTTCCTATGGTCCTTAGCGCCTGCTTTGCCTAGTCTCTTACCTCCCTTGCCAGTGCCAGACATGATCCCTGAGATTTCAGACAGAGCTGCCTGGGAGTAAGAGGACCATTAAAGTGCCTCAGGTCAGCAAGTAGCAGTCTGGATTCCCTGCTGACCCGCACAGCAGACCATGCTGCTGCGACCAGGGCCCCTGGGCTGGGATGCGGTGGAGTGGGCAGTCCCGTGTCCTCATCTGCTACCCACTTGCTGGGTGGCAGTCTCCCCCCTCTGCCAGCACAGGTGAAGTATCTATGCTCGTCTGGAACTGTGAACTGTGACCTGGGTTGGTTGCCCTGCCCTGCCCTTTGAAATGCTAGTCCCTGGGGCAACTGCCTCCTTTGCCTCCACTCTCAGCAAGAGTACAGTCAGATATTCAGATCTGTTGAAGTGATTCATTAATAAATCATTGCAGGAATTTTGAGAAATATTACCAAAAGTATGATTTGTTTCATAGTCCACACTCTAGATTTGCTGCTGCATGTTTTAGGGTTTTTTTTTAAAATGCCTGCCTATGTTTGTAACTGTGACAGGTGCTGCCAAAAAGTTATTTACTTGTGACATTTGTTCTCATGCTGTCCTATCACTACAACTTGGGGAATTACCTGCTTAAGTCCTTCTAATGGCAATAGTTAGCTATGATACGCCTGTTATTTTTATTAGACCTTGTGAGTTTAATTTTTCTTTTTTTAATGAATGAATTGTGTACTGAAAGATGTATTTCCTCAACTCCATGGAAGCTGTGGAAGAGTGAATGGAGAACGACAGTATGCTAAAATGGTAGTGCTGTTCACATGCCAGAGTTACATGCTACAAGTGACCAGACTATAAACATATTCATGTAAATGTCTACAAAGTCCAGAATGCCTGGCCAGTGGCTTCCAACAGAAAATGCAACATTAATCCCAGATACCACATTTTCAGCATTTCTTTCAACAACTAATAATTGATGTCTCAGATGCATGATGGCTTATAAATCTCCATTTTATCTGGGTATAAGGAAACACTGTTCCCCTTTTGCCCTGGAGCCTGGATATGAAAGTTATCTTTACTAGGAAATAGTGGTTTCCCTGCAAAATCACTTTTTAGTACTGATACTGAGAAGGCTTTTGCATTGGTAATATGGAAATATTGGTCTGAAATGCATTTAAAATCTCCAGTTGATGATGCAGAGAAATTCCTACGTCTGAGGTTACCACTGAGTATCTTGAAACTGGAAAATTCTCTAACTGAATGTTGTCCGGCTGGCTGTGTTCTGTAGCCTTTTGGAAACACGGATGCTTTTGTTGATCAGAAGCAGAGGGCTTGAGGGATTATTCTATTTATTGGCGGTGGGAACTAACACCCTTGTTCTGGAAGGAATGACTCCCCTTGCAGCTTAACTTAGAATGGTAAATCTGGTAAGTCAGTTTCTTGGAATATACCATTCCTTTCCTTCCATGGTGACAAGCTGAGACCACAGATGGATAACTGATTCTTGCATTTCCTCACATTAGTAAAGCTTGTTCTCTGTGCACTCTGTGGCATAAAACAGGTTCTAGATTATTATTATACCTCTGGTTGAAGGCCCAGATCAGCAAAGCCAGAAATGTCTGCAAATTTATCTCCTGGAAGGAGAAACTTGCTACTTTGTCATAGGAAAAGACCATCCACATTCAATGACAGCTCCTGTCAGTCCCCCTAAATAAAGAGTTCCTTGAATTTTTCATTAATCTGAAAATGAACTGAAGAGCTTTCTTTGATGGTTCAATCTGCTACTTTACTGTGTACAGTGAATAACTTCCTATGTCGGCAGAAAGTTTTGAAGACCTGAAGACAGTCCATTGGTACCAAACCATGAAACCTCTTAGTGTTATATCTGCGTAAGGTTGATAGCCTTCAAACTTTTCTGGGGAGGAAGTGAAGATGTGGCATTCCTATACACAACACAGCTACCATTTTAGAAACTAGCAGTGTAGTATGGAAGTGTTTAACTACGTTGTATGCCAGTTAGCTGGAGATAACTCAAGGGATTCTATTATTTTTGCATAGGACCAGTGATGTTGGAACAATTATTGTAGTGGAGTTGCTGAAAGCAGTTGAACAAAACTGTAGACCCTGTGTATGATGGAAATAACTCAAGGCAGGAGGTGCTATCACACCCTCAATACCCCTACTTTTAGCACCTATGCCCAGGAGTGCAGATCCCTAGAGCAAAGAAACTTGGTCATAAATTAAGGATCCTTGGCTTTTTAGGACAGTAGGTGATGTCACCAAAGCAAAAACAAGTGACACGTATTGGGAAAGTGTGGTGCTGAGCCAAAAAATAATTTTAAGAAGGCATTTCCCTTGGACCTGTTGTGGTCTTTCTTCCTTGACTACTATTAAGGGAGCCATGGGTGACAACAGTCTAATTCAGGGTTCAGCAACTCCCAGCACATGGGCCAAGAGTGGCATGTGAGCTGATTTTCATCGGTATGTGAGGTGGGAGCTCAGCCCCAGCCCTCCTCCCTCATACAGCTGGGAGCTTACTCAAGCCATGCTGCCTGTGAACTAGCAAAAAACTAGTTAATGCTAACAACCACCCCCTACACAGTAAAGTTCTACATCTTAACTAATTAAGTTATTAATTAAACAAAAACCACACCACTTTTCTGTGCCAGGAAAGCTCATTACCTAATAAATTATTTTGTTAGTCTTTAAAGTGCTACATGACTGCTTTTTTGTTTTGTGAAGATGCAGACTAACACAGCTAGCTCTCTGTGATTGTTTATTAATGAAGCTGTTATAAGTAGGACTCCTGGTGACTTTAAAAAGTATCATCGGCTCTCGAACCCAACATAGAGGTCAAAAGGTCAAATTTCAGCACTACACCTAGGCAAGGTTGCTGATGTAGTCTGTGATGAAAAGAGAATATCAGCAGTCCTAATGTATTCTTAACTGTTGTAGTAGCCACCTACAAGTGGCACATTTGGTTGTCATTTTCAACACCTGATAATTTAATAGGATAATTACCTACTCATAACAAAGTTTTAGCGGTTAATTACTAGAAGGCATGTGCATTACCACTTGGTACTAGCATCTACGCATGTGTGAAATATGTATTTACACGTGTAAAGTGTCTCTAAATTTTTGTCAATACTATTACAACTTGTCATGTGAATTAGTCTGCATTTAATTTGCTGCATGAGCAGGAGCAAAAAGAGACCAACTGAACACTATGCAGGGAGGAAACAACTAAGGTGATACTGGAGGATAGAGGGGACAGAACGGTGATTAGGGAAGTGAAAGAAGAGAAGAATTTAAAGTGAGTGTGGGGAAGGAGATAGCAAACAGAACACTTAAAAAGCAAGACGAATAGTGTAAATCAAGGAAGCATGAAAGAAGAAGAAAGGGAGGAAAATGTATAAAAAAGATAGGCTGAAGGATAGTGGAAGAGATACCAAGAAATACAAGAGAAAGATGGGGAAATGGGGAAAAGGTAAGCATAAATTCAGTGAAAGTTAATGTTTTTTATTGATTTTTATAGAGCTCAAACCACAATACTAGACTAAAACCATACGTAAATGCTATATTATCTGCACAAAAACTGTACGTCTTTCAATTCAAAATGCATTTGAAATTGTTTAGGGACACAGCTGGGATAAAGCTAAATAGCTTTATCTTGTGATTGTCAAACCCTTTGGCCACTCCAAAGACGGATGGAACTGCTAGTGATCTCCAATCCAGCCCTGAGTTAAGAATTAAACTCCTGCTAATTTTCTCTTCACTGTATGTTTGTCACAAAAACTATATCGAAGACTGGTAGGTCTAAAATCATACACAGAAGCTTGTTCTGGTTCCTGAATAAATATACATATTGCACTAACCCTCAAGTTCTGCGTGGTTCTAATAGGCAAACAAGGCACTGCAATGGAAAAGAAATTAGATTTGTACAGCACAAAAAAACAGTGGAGTCTTGGGTCCATGATGAGGGATAACACAAATTAATAACTTTTAACTTAGAGTGATTACATCCAATTATAAACAAATTTGTTAACAGTGAATAAACTATCAGTGCAACTGATATTTAAACTATTTTGCTCTGTTATGGGTTTTTAGTATTTTTTGTGGATAAGGAAGAAAGCACTAAAGCAAATTAATGGTGAGCAAATTTGGTAAAATTGCTTGGAAGTAAGCGAGTTCAATGGCAGTCCATTGGAACTGTGGAGTACAAACTTTCAAAATAACATTAAGTTGACTGAGCCCCCATTTAAAACATATTATTGTAACAAATATAAGTAAAAATTAAAAAAATTAAAGAAGTGGCTGTTGCTCTGCAGAAATGTCTGCCTTGTCCTCATCTTGCTGCTCTCTAGAGTGTGGGCTGTTAGTGTGAGGGCTGGTAAGTGAGTGAGAGAGAGAAAGAGAGGTGCAGGAGCCAGAGCAGGGGACTATGGCCATGTGGTGGAGGGCTGGAGTAGATGAGTGAGCTGCTGGAAATCAGGGCTGGGTGTGTGCAAAGGAGGGCAGGAGTCGGGGATAGAGGGCAGGAGACTGGACAGGAGGTTTAGAGCAGGGGGGAGCTCTGGGACACGCAGGAGGACAGGATTCAGGGATAGAAGGCAGGAAACTGGACAGGAGGTTGGGAGCAGGGGGGAGCCTTGGGGCTGGGTTTTGGAACACTGTAAGCCATTGATATTTTTGCAGCAGTATAAAAAGAGAATGAAAGCTACTAGTACAATTTAACTCTCCCCCCGCCTCACCCCGCCATTTAAATTTCACTGGAGTCAGTGTATTTAAAACAGATAAATTATGGTGCCTATTTGTTTCCTAGTTACTGCCTTTGGACCACCCTCTCCCCCACCCCCCACCCCGGTCCGCAGTCCTGGCCTATCTAGCTCCCCCATTCCCCAGGACAGGGCCAGATCAAGATAAGGGCTCAGCCTAATGGTTCAAATACCTCTTCCCAAACAAATACTAAATTTAATGGAAATCACTTATCTGGAAATCCAACTCTAATTGAAAAGTCAAATAAACAAACAAACAAACAAACAAACAGGATGTATGGTAAAGTTCTTCCAGTTTTTAATATACCATGCATCAATTAGTACAGTAACACAGGATGTTTTTTTAAAAAATATTGATCAGTTTTCAGATGTCTACAAAACTCCAAAAGAATTACGTTGGTAAAAGAATTCTTTACCTTCTAAGCCATTAACACCTATGCAAAGTGGGGCTGCCAAGCTCCCTATCTCCTCCCTATTTCTCCCATCACCTCACTGTTTTCCATCTCCTCTGGAAGGGTGTGGGGCTGAGACTCTTCCCTTTGAGAGAAGGCACAGGCACAACGACTGGAGCAGAGGTTAGCCTCCCCAAAGGGGGAGTTTCCACTTGACGCACCTGCCTGAGCAATTTAAAAGTGTGTGAGGCTCCCAGACATTTTTAAATTGCTTGGGGTCATGGGCAATTCCACCATTTTACCCCCATCCATCATTTAGCCAGGCTGAGACCCTTCCCAGACTTCAAATCTGAGGGCCTCAGCCTGAAGACCCCTCCTGCTGCATCTCAAACTCTTCATCCTAGGCTCTACATCAGAGCGTGGACTCCTCGCTGGAGCACACTCTCCCCATCTCACATCCCAGCCTTCTGTCCCAGTCTGGAGCCCCCCCACTATTCTGAACCCATTATTTTTGTGCTCACCTCAGATCCTCAGGGGGTCCCACAAAGTGTAATAGCCCTGGCCCCGAGAAGAGTTAATCCAGCCCTACCAGCCCTTCTCCATGATTCACGTTACTTGTGCCTTTCTTCTTGTCTCTGCTCCCTTCTGAGCCCTGTCTCCCACCCTTCATGGGACTCTCCAAACCCCTGATCCCTCATCTAACCTCTGGCCTGGGCCCAGCTGCCCTTTACTCTAGAGAGTTGCTTGTTTGTGCTGCCTGTTGGCTACCAAGCTAAGTGCAACCCCCCCGCCCCTAGCACCTGTCTCCACTTTCCTCCGAGTGGCTGCTCTCCCTTTTCCCAGCATAGGGTCCTGCCCTCCCTCCCCCATTTCTGTTACCTGCCAGCAGTGTTTGGGGGCAGATATCTGAGATGCAGCTTCCTCTGTCTTTCTCAGGCAGTGTAAGCAAAGAGTGCACAGCAGCCTGACCCCCTTGCTCCTCCTCCATCACCTTCCCATCACCCCAGGGGCTGCTGGCAACAGCATGTTTAAACAGTCTGTTTAAAGAACCTGCCTGCCTCCTCCATCCTCTCCAGATAGCTCTTTAAACAGACAGCCTCTGCTGCTTAAGGAGTTGTCTCTTTAAAATTCGGCTCCCTGCTTTGCAACATACAGGACAATTAGCCTGTTTAAAAAAAAAAAAAGTTGAGATGCTCTGCAGGGAGCTAAAAAAGGGACAGGCCCAGTTAAAACGAGACAGATGGTCACCATCTGTTATAATATCTAAGCATGCTGACACTGAGAGTGATTCAGGTGTCAAAATTGAACAGTCTTATTGTAATGAACTATAAAGTGCTATTATATATTTCTCCTAAATATTTGTCTCTCAAATAAAATAATACCAAGTACAGTGCATTCATTCTTTTATTCTGTTTAAATTGCTTTGTTGGCCCACTTGTCTTTGGATAAGCTCAGTTACATCTTGTTTGAATGAACACCATTTGGATGAAGTTAAATATTTCCTGTTGCTCATGTGGTGCTAATCATATATCGCTAATCAAAATTTAAAGTAAGATATGATTTTAAGTCTCAGAAAGCTTATTTAATAATGACTTTGCTCATAATAAGTATCTACGTTTAGCCTCAAAATGGAGGGTGAATTTTCTTTCACATGCAGTCAAGTTTGAATATCTCTTCCTATATTGCATATACTTTTCCCTTAAATTAAAGCAAGTTATGGGCTATAGCCAGTGTAAAATATATCCTGTGAATTATGAACTGTTTCTTCATACCACAGACCACACATATTGGAGTGTAAGAATAAACACAGAGTGTGGTATTAAGGCAAAATTAATGTTTATGCTCAAGGAAGGTTGTTTCTTAGCTAGTAAAGTTGGGCACCGAAATTAAATAACTTGTTGATTATTCATTTCTCAAAGATTATATAATTGCTTTATCTACAAAGTAAACTATAAAAGAAGGTACAGATGGAAACATTACAGCATTTGTTGGCAGTGACCAAGTTTTCTGAAAAATTTTCCTTTTGGACAGAAACCTGTTACATTTAATCACAGCCTAAATATGAACTTTTTAAACACCATCAAGACAATCCTGTTCAGTCACTTGACGTTTGGAAATATGACACCTCTCATTATGTGTGCACACAAAATTTTCTCCCAGTAAAGCTTTTCTCGCTTTTTATTCAGTTAACTCCAATTGATATTTAAAAATTCAGAACCTACTTTGTTAATTCAAAACTCATTTCAAACCTCCAGCAAAGCTACATTTGAAAAGCTGAACATCAGTTAGCTTTAAAGTGCACAATTTCAAAAAGGCATAGTGCACATGTACGCATTGCTCTAGAAACAGATTTTTTTAGGTGCAGTATTCTGTGCCCTCTGCCCTTTCTCTTTTTGCCAGTAGCAGCACTTTGTTTTTTATGTTTCGTTGTGCTGCATATGCCAATTTCTCTGTGGTCTGGAGCACTGCATCCTCAATGGATGACTTTCTAGATAAATCAGTATGTTTCTTGTAAATACTACACTTGTAGTACCTTCAAATGTGCACTCCCTGAAGCACCCATACAATAACTATTTCATGGGAAAAAAATAGTGAAATGCTTATAAAAAATCAAAAGATTCCTCTAATTTTCCTCAGCAATTTTAAGCTTTCTGTCTTCACTCTCAAGGCCCTATACATGAGATGCAGATTTAAGATTAGGGACCATTAAAGAAATCCAGGTGTCTATGTGATCATTTGTTTTACAGTTTTGCATAGAGGGGCAGTTTGGGAGTGTGTTTTGCAGTTTGATAGGTTTGCAAAGGTGTGAATTTAGAGTGCTTTGTTCCAGGTGGGCCTTCCAGGGCTGACGGACTTGGAGGCAAGGCTTTGAGCCGGCCTAGCCAGCAGCAGCCTTTAAAAAGGCAGGCACAGCCAACATTGTGAGCAGCAAACAGGGCAGCAGCTAACAGGGAATTTGCCTGTGACTTCTCCTTGCAGGGAGCCCCATACTGGTTATCTGTTTCTTTCTTATAGTTTTGTTTCTCTTCTGCTCTTCAAGGCAGCACTAGAAATATCTGAGGGAACTCTCTGAAGAAAGGTAAAAATGGATAGTGACAAGTCTACTGACAAGTCAGCTGTTGTTACCTGCACAGCATGTGCCATGTTTGTCTTCCTCCCAGAAGATAGAAGGGATTTTGTATGTAGCAAATGCAAGCTGGTTGCCATCTTGGAAGAGAAGGTTAGGGGACTTAAGGTGCAAATATCAACACTCTGGTCCTTCAGAGAAGGTGAAGACTTCCTTTACAGAAGGCAGAATTTGATACTACAAGCACAGCAGGCTGAGCAGCCAGAGAAGGCAGTGCTAATCAAGGAAGAAAACTGGAAGCATGTAACCTTGAGGGGAAGAAAGCCAGTGCATGCATCTCCTATTCTGGTAGAGGTAAGCAACCAGTTTCCAGCTCTCTACCCAGGTGATTGAGTGGAGAATGCTGTGGCAGAAACCTCACAGGGATGGGCGTAGAAGACCCCACTGACTGGAAGGTGTGGGATGTATAGTCCTAGGGATGAAGGTTCTAAGACCACCACCTGACAGAGAAGAAGACAGGTGGTGGTGGTAGGGGACTTCCTCCCAAGAGGGATGGAGTCATCCATCTGCCAGCCAGACCTGGATTCCTGGGAAGTTTGCTGCTTACCGAAAGCTAGAATCCAGGATGTTACGGAATCTCTTCCAAAAATCATCAAACCTTAATTAATACTCTTTCCTACTCCTCCATGTAGGAATTAATGACACAGCAAGAACGACCTTGAGCAGATCACTGTGGATTATGTAGCTCTGGGAAGAAAGATCAAGGAATAGGGAGTGTAAGTGGTGTTCTTGTCCATTCTCCTGGTTGAAGGAAGGGAACCAGGTAGAGATTGTTGAATCATGGAGGTAAATGCATGGTTGAGCAGGTGGTGTCGAAGAGACAACTTTGGTTGCTTAGACCATGGGGACTCTATTTTGGGAACATGGATTACTAGGAAGAGAGGGGATCCACTTAACGAAGAGAGGAAGGAGCATCTTCATCGGCAGGATTGCAAACCTAGTGAGGAGGGCTTTAAACTAGGTTCATCAGGGGATGGTGACACAACCCTGAGGTAAGTGGGGAGGGAAGAACGAATAACAAAGGTGACCCCTGATTCACATGGAGAATAGCTATCTAAGGTGTTTGTACACAAATGCAAGAAGCCTGGGAAACAAACAGGAAGAATTAGAGGCCCTGGCACAGTCAAAGGAGCGTGAGGTGATTGGAATAACAGAGACTTGGTGAGATGACTCACATAACTGGAGCATGGTCATGGAAGGGTATAAATTGTTCAGGAAGGACAGGCAGGGGAAAAAAGGAAGAGGAGTTGCACTGTTGGTGAGAGAGCAGTATGATTGTTCAGAGCTCCAGTATATGGAGCGAGAAAAGCCAGTTGAGAGTATTTAGGATAAGCTTAGAGGTGGTAGCAAGAGAGATGATGTGGTTGGTGTCTGCTATAGACTGGCAGATCAAGTAAGTGAGGATTTCTTCAGCCTACTAAGAGAAGCTTCCAAATCACAGGCCCTTGTTCTCATGGGAGATGTTAATCACCCAGACATTTGTTGGGAGACCAATACAGCAGCACACAGACAACCCAGGAAGTTTTTGGAGAATGTTGGAGATAACTTCCTGGTACAAGTGCTGTGAAGGAAGTGACCAGAGCTCTGCACAGCTGGATCTGCTGCTCACAGACCAGGAAGAACTAGTAGGAGAAATAGAAGTGAGTGGCAACTTGGGCTGCAACGACCATGAGATAATAGATTTCAGGATCCTGGCAAAAGGAAGAAAGCTGAGCAGTAAAATACAGACCCTTGATTTCAGAAGAGTAGACTTTGACTCCCTGAGAGAACTGATGGGCAGGATCCCCTGGGAAGCTAATATGAAGGGGAAAGGATTCAGGAGAACTGGCAGTATTTTAAGGTGTTATTGAAGGCACAGAAACAAACCATCTTAATGGACAGTTAGAAAAGCAAATGTGGTAGGCAGCCAGCTTGGCTTAACAGGAAAATCCTTGGAGAGCTCAAACTGAAAAGATATGCATATAAGAAATGGAAACTTGGACAGATCACTAAGAAGGAGTATAAATATATTGCTGGAGAATGCCAGGGAGTAATCAGGAAAGTGAAAGCACAACTGGAATTGCATCTAGCAAGGAATGCGAAGGGTAACAAGAAGGGTTTCTACAGGCATGTTAACAATAAGAGGGTGATCAGAGAGGGTGTGCGGCTGTTACTGGATGAGAGATGTAACCTATTGACAGATGATGCAGGAAAAGCTGAAGTACTCAATGCTTTTTTTGCCTCAGTCTTAATGGACTGGATTAGTTCCCAACCTATGGCACTAGGCAATACAGAATGGGAAGGAGGTGGACATCCCTTGGCGGGGAAAGAACAAGTTAGGCACTACTTAGAAAAGCTAGTGGTATACAAATCCGTGGATCCGGATTTAATGCATCCAAGGGTACTGAGGGAATTGGCAGATATCATTGCAGAGCCTTTGGCTAGTATCTTTGAAAACTCATGCCCTGTGTCTGCACAAGCCCCTTCCTTTTGGAAGGGGCATGTTAATGAGCAGGTTTGAAAGATACTAATCAGGCGCTGCCATGAATATGCAGCGCCTCATTAACGTAATGGTGGCTGTGGCAATTCAAAAGTGCGGCTTTTCGAATCCGCACTGCCTGTGGAGACGGGGACCTTCCGAAAGCCCCCCCCCCCCAGTTTTCGAAAGCACCTTCTTCACCCATGGAGACGGGGATCTTCTGAAAGGACCCCCCAGTTTTCGAAAGCCCCTTAGGAAGAAAGTATCAGAGGGGTAGCCGTATTAGTCTGGATCTGCAAAAGCAATGAGGGGTCCTGTGGCACCTTATAGACTAACAGAAATGTATGAGCATAAGCTTTCGTGGGCAAAGACCCACTTCATCAGATGCAGGTCAGAAGGGGCTTAGGAAGAAGGCTCTTTTGAAAACTGGGGAGTCCTTTCAGAAGGTCCGTGTCTCCATGGCTGGCATGTGATTTGAAAAGCCGCACTTTTGAATCACCACGGCCGCCATTGTGCTTATGAGGTGCTGCATATTCATAGGAATGCCTCATTAGCATATTTCAAACCCACCCATTAACATGCCCCTTCCGAAAGGAAGGGGCTTGTGTAGACCCAGCCATGGAGATCAGGAGAGAAACCCAATGGTTGGAAAAAGGGCAAGTGTAGTGCCCACCCTTAAAAAAGGAAAGAAGGACAATCCAGGGGCTACGGACCAGTCAGTCTCACCTCAGTCCCCAAAAAAATCGTGGAGGGGATCCTCAAGGAATCCATTTTGGAACACTTGGAAGAGGGGAAAGTGATCAAAAATAGGCAACATAGATTCACTAAGGGCAAGTCATGCCTGACCAATCATAGCTTCTGTGATGAGGTAACTGGCTCTGTGGACATGGGGAAGTCAATGGATGTGATACTGTCTCCCACAACATTCTTGCCCATAAGTTAAAAAATATGGATTGGATACATTGACTGTAAAATGGATAGAAAGCTGGCTTGATGGATGGACCCAATAGGTAGCAGTCAATGGCTCAATGTCTGGTTGGCAGTCGGTTTCAAGTGGAGTGCACCCAGGTTCAGTTCTAGGGCCAGTACTGTTCAACATCTTTATTAATGACCTGGATGAGGGGATGGATTGCACCCTCAGTAAATTTGCAGATGACACTAAGATAGAGGTACATTGGAGGTAGATACATTGGAGGGTAGGGATAGAGTCCAGAATGACCTAAACAAATAGGAGGATTGGGCCAAAAGAAATCTGATGGGGTTCAACAAGGAGGAGTGCAGAGTCCTGCACTTGGGACGGAAGAATCCCAAGCACTGTTAACAAGCTGGGGACCAATTGGCAAAGTAGCACTGCAGCAGAAAAGGACCTGGGGATTATAATGGATGATAGGCCGGATATGAGTCAACAGTGTGCCCTTGCAGCCAAAAAGGCTAATGGCATATTGGGGTGCATTAGGAGGAACATTTCCAGCAGATCTAGATAAGTTATTATTCCCCTCTACTCTGCACTGGTGAGGCCACATCTGGAGTATAGCATCTAGTTCTGGGCCCCCTAGTATAGAGAGGATGTGGACACATTGGAGCAGGTTCAGTGCAGAGCAAAGAAAATGATTGAGTCTGGAGCACATGAGCTATGAGGAGAGGCTGAGAGATTTGGACTTATTTAGTCTGCAGAAGAGTGAAGGGCAATTTGATAGCAGCCTTCAACTTCCTGAAAGGGAGTTCTAAAGAGAATGGAGAGAGACTGCTGTCAGTGGTGACAGATAGCAGAATAAGGAGCAATGGTCTGAAGTTACAGAGGGAGAAGTGTAGGCTGGATATTAGGAGAAACTGTTTCACCAGGAGGGTGGTGAAGCACTGGAATGTGTTACTGAGAGAGGTGGTAGAATCTCCATCCCTAGAAGTTTTTAAGTCCCAGCTTGACATGGTCACGGCTGGAATGATTTAGTCGAGGTCGATCCTGCTTTAGGCAGGGGTCTGGACTAGATAACCTCGTGAGGTCTCTTCCAACCCTAGAATTCTATGATTCTGTGAAATGAAGAGTGTTCTCTAAATTGCTGGTTGATTGTGCTGTAGAATGAGGATGATGAGTAGAAGGGAGCCGGAAATGAGGAGCAGAAAATGTAGAAGAAAGAAGCACAGAGGTTGGCAAAGCAAAGCTGGGAATGCATGTAAGTTTTGTGCAGTCCACAAATTCAGCTTACTAGTTTGCACTACTACTGCATTTACGGAAACAATATGATATTATATATGACAACTGCAGATTTCATTTTTCCATACATTAATAAAACACATGATTAAATTACTCTGCCCCTTGTATGTACTCTTATTCTGAATTTATGTTGTGCATGTTTACCCATCTTTTAATCCTTTCTTCAGTATTTTGTCATCAATCTTTTCTGCAATATTAATTAGCAACAAAAGTTATACTGAGAGGCAGTTAAGATTAGGGCAGGATACATTGCAGCACCTTAAAAGAATGCATGTAAAAGTGTGTTCCTTCACTTTCATGTAGCTAGAATGCCATCAATAGACATCCAACAACCAAGCTTTATATGCCCATTTCTGACAAAGTGGTCTTTGCCCACGAAAGCTTACGTTCATACATTTCTGTTAGTCTGTAAGGTGTCACAGGACCCCTCGTTGCTTTTGCAGATCCAGACTAACACAGCTACCCCTCTGATACAGAAGTAACTCAGTACCTCAACTTCAAGGTTTTGTGTTAGAGTGCAAATTTGATAAACAGTGAACTGTGATCTTCATTCATTCAAAATATCAAACAGGATAAGATTATAGGTCACCGCTGGTAAATCAATAACCAAAATTCTCAAATAAGAATTTTAGAGCGCATATATTTCTGCTGCATCTTTTACTGTCCTCTTTCTTTCAGTTCAACAATACTTCAACATGTAAAGATGAACTCAGTGTAGGTGAATTAGAGCTTGTCTCTGCAATTAAACAGTTGTTATCTTAGAAGTTTTTAGAACAGCTAAATATAGATGTGTTTTCTTATTTATGAAGTATTAAATAATAATACTTTGTTTTTTGGCTGTTCTAAGATGTGGAAACGGTTGAGTGTGGTAGGTGCATTTTTTTCTTCTTAGATTTAACTTTTCATTTTTCAGCTGTGTTTTCAGCCCATTTAATGATTTCCTTTCCTATTTTTTCCCTTTGTGCTTCTCAGAGGAAATTAAAGGTACATGTACAAAAGTTTCCCTGCATAGCCCAGTAATTTTATTTAGAGAACATGTGTTTAAAATTAAATTGAATGTAGTTCAAAGTTTGCAATTGATGTTATATGTACAAAATTTCCGTATTTGCTCTACAATATCAAATATATTGAATCAGACGATCTCACACTGAGAAAATAGTTTTGGTTATCACTCACACCAATTTTAGATGTTTCACTTAGTGGTCAGGGTTTTATCTTTAATTGAATATTGGGAAATGTAGACATTTACAAAAAATAAAAAAGGTGCTATAAAATAACCTTGGCAGAACTTGCTAAGTGGGGTAGAGTGGAGGAAGGTTATTTAGATGACCCTAAAAGATCTTTTCCTTTCATGTATTGGGACAAAGTAGAGTAGCTCATTAACTGTTTACTAACTGAATATAATCAGTATTGAGGAGTGTATTGCTTTGAAACACAGTAGTAAGTTTATTCATGTAATATATTCTTTATTTTTCCTCAGTATATAGCCTAGGTTGTAGTAATAGTCACAGCATATGATAAAGCAATAGCAGCTGATCTCTTTAGTTTTAGTTTACTTGAAATGACTTCTGTTTATAAAGGCATTAGAAATTGCAGCTCATATTTTTATCAAAAGGCTTCTGGCATGTAAAAAATACATTATAGCTATTTTATAGCAAATGAAAGGGCATGTTTTTGATCAAAAAACTTTCTGTCTAATCCACTGAGCCAAAAGTGTAAGCTAAAATCTGATAATATGTAGTTTGCCATAGAGCTTGATTTACATAAATTAAAGGGTGGGGTTTTGTTTTTTTTGCTTTTTGCTTTTTAAGTGGCATCATATTTTTTATTTTTTTAATAGATAAACTATAAATAATGCAAAGTTAGAATGCTTTTAAAAATATTTGATTTAGCTGTAACAAATGCACTGTATGAAAAGATAAAAAGATCAAAGTGTGCATGATGCAAAATTACAGAATACCTCCAGCTAAAATATAAAACAAGACAAGTTGTTTTATGTTTTTAAGCAATGGCATATTAAAGCTTTCTTATGCTATGCTTTATACCATTGTCATTTTAAGTAACTCCTCTTTTACATTTGTGTTTGGGCTTCTAACTATTTTGCTTTATTTCTTGGCTTTTGTTCTGTATGCTTTTACACTTCGTCCAGAGGATGATGAATGTGCTGGTCACAACAGTGGAACCTATATAGGTGAGCAATTGGCTATGAAAGACATTTTTTTCCTTTCTTTCAGGTTCTTTTTCTTGTAACTACTCTGTCCTTTCTTTCTTCTGGTAATTGCATTAAAGTTTCCTCACTGTGACACTGCTTGAATGAGCATGAATTTTGAAATAAGAAACGGCTCACTGGATTTGACAAAAAGGACTTATTTGTTTATTGTGACCTGTTTTTATTATTCTTGCTATTCAGGAGCTATTAAAATACTTCTCTTAATGCTCAACACCACTGGTAGGTACAATATTTATGGCTGCAAGATTGAAAATTATAAGTAAAAGGCAAATTAAAAACGGAATATCCCATGAGGTGTGTTTTACTTTTTTTGACCAGTTTTACGTGATGTTTGTCATTACAGTGATCTATGGCCACTTTCTGCCACCTATCTGGAGTAAATTGAGCTTTAGCCAGAAATTGCCACCATATAATTTCCCCTGATTCTAAATAGCTCGGTGCTAGGAAGAAAGGCTGTCTGATGTGGATTTTGCCCCTATCCACTCTTCCACAGCGCCACAGTATCCTCACAGTAAGAAGAAGGAATGGGAAAGTATGTGGCAAAGAGCTCTGCTGCATCCAAACTTACACCAGTTACAGGCCTGCTTCTACACTTGCCTTATTACCATGCCCCATCTAACAGGAGAGGGCAATTCAAAGCAGGCTAATGAGGTGCTAACATGCATATTCAGCACCTCATGAGCATAATGGCAGCTATGCGAATTTCAAAGTGCAGACTTCCAATTGCAGCTTGACTGTGTAGATGTGGGCAGCTTTGAAATAAGTGCCCCACTTCAACATTCCCTTGCTCCCAAAAAACTAGGTGGGAGTAAAGGAATGTCGAAGTGAGGCACTTCTTTCAAAGCTGCCCACATCTACATGGTCAATCTGCAATTGGAAGTCTGCACTTAGAAATTCGTGTGGCTGCCATTATGCTAATGAGGCACTGAATATGCACATTAGCACCTCATTAGCCTTCTTTGAATTGCATCATTACCATGACCCTGCCGACAGGAGAGAGCGAGTGTAGAAGCAGCCACAGATCAGTCACCAATTTTGTGCTGTTTCTCTGTGGCATAAGTTAGAGCTGTTCTTCAGCAACCAGAGCTTGCCCTTTTGACCTGCTCTCCACTACAGGGCAAAGCTTAGCCAAGGCAGAAAATCCAGCCTAGTGAGTTTAGTGAGCTCACAAGCATCATGCCAATTACAGTAAACATCTTCATATCTAACATTCTATCATCCAGAACCCTCAAATAACCAGCATGTTAACTGTAAGTAAATTTTAGTTTTGTTTTCCATAAGTACAGCATAGGGAAAGTAAATACAAATAAATACAGCAAACATAGTATAAGTTTAGAGTGCACAGTGTACTGTTATTGTTGGTAAATAAATTACTCTGCATACGTTTTTATTTGTTTCGTAATATCTAATCTTGTTTTTCTTTAGTGTTATGCATTGCTAGGAATATCTCTTTATTATCCTGAATATTTGAATATCTGGCAACCTCCAGGTTCCACGGCTGCTGGATATGTAAAAGTTTACTATAGTGCTGAAGACATATATAGCATGTATTGATACACTGGTTTTAAAGCTTTATGTATATAATGGATGAGGCTACAAACTAGACAGTACAAGCAAAAAAGCAGTCCAGTAACACTTTGAAGACTAATAAAATAATTTATTAGGTGATGAGCTTTTGTGGGACAGACCCACTTCTTCAGACCTGGGTCTGTCCCACGAAAGCTCATCACCTAAGAAATTATTGTGTTAGTCTTCAATGTGCTACTGGACTGCTTTTTTGTTTTGATAGTATATAGACTAGCATGGCTATCTCTGTGTTACTAGACAGTACAAAACATCCATGACGTGTTGCCTACAGTCTGAGGAGTGTACAACTAATTTCCTTGTTTATTTTCAGAAATGTTTGTTAATCATTATTCTTCTCTCTAGATAGTGTGCTGAAAACCCAAACATTTTTACATCTATGAATAAATCAGATAAAGTGTAACCCTTAAAGTACAGTTTAATAGAAGACTGCATAGCAACTGGAAAAAGAAATTTTGGGAATAGTTCTAAATTTGTGTGTGTCATGTATCATATCAAGAAATGTATCATTTCTTGGTGACTTAAATATTAAATTGCTTTCTTTTGAAAATTAAAAAATTGCTTCTCTAATGCCTGCATTGCTTACTTACCTATGGGGTCTGAAAATCAGGCAGTGGTATTTCTATATTTACATTTTAGCAAGCAATTGCTTTGTTTCATGAACAATGAAGTTTAATAAACTCTTCCTCAGCCACTGAATCATAGGAATGTAGGGCTGGAAGGAGTTTGAGATGTCACTTGGTCTACCTCATCCCACCCAATGGCTGTGGCACAAACTAGCATATTAAGGACAAAAACAAAAGAGCAATCATGTAGCACTTTAAAGGCTAACAGAATAATTTATTAAGTGAAGAGCTTTCATGGGACAGACCCACTTCTTCAGATTTGGAAATTCTGGTGAAAGTTAACAGTCACAATGAGAATTTAAGAGAAATTATATAGAAAGGAAAAAAATGAAATGAAAACTGACAATTATCTACATAGGACAGAAGGTAGGGTGAAAGGAGAGAAAGAAGGGGAAGAAAATTACTTAACGCAAGTGACTGTTAACTAACTTGCCTGAGACTGAGGGGGAGGGATAGCTCAGTGGTTTGAGCATTGGCCCAGCATTGTGAGCTCAATCTTTGAGGGGGCTATTTAGGGATCTGCAGCAAATAGATTAAAACAAGATGGTACTTGGTCATGCCAAGAGGGCAGGGGACTGGACTCAATGGCCTCCTGAGGTCCCTTCCAGCTCTGAGATGTGTATGTCCATATTACTATGACTATCAAAGCTGGGGAAACTGTCCTTGTAATGTGTAAGGTAATTGCTGTCTCTGTTGAGACCTAGGCACAAAGTGTCAAACCTGAGAATAAACACCAGTTCAGATGCCTCCCTTTGTAATCTGATGTTAAAATCTCTTAGTTTTAAGATGCAGATTTTGAGATTGTTAATGCTATGGCCTGCTCCACTGAAGTACTCACTGACAGGTTTATGTGTATTCACATTCCTGATGTCAGCTGATAGGAATAAGGGGATTTCAATGTATGCAGGATCCTTTCGAAAATACCCTCATGTAGACAAGCTGCATGCGAGCAAGCGAAACACGGCATTTTTGAAGTGCCGCGGATAGCAGCATGCTAATGAGGCACTGAATATTCATTTCAGTGCCTTATTAGTATTCTCCGATTTGGCCATTAGCATGGCCATTTCAAAGTTTTTCCCTAGTGTAGATGTAGCCTTAGACAAACAATTTTCTCTACTCTTTTCCCAATTTCCTCCACTTTATCTCTGGGCCATATCATTTGCCATCAAAACTTGTTGCACATGAGGCTCTTGGTGAGCAGGATCAGCAACTCAGATTCTGGGTAGGATTTTGTGCAACTGCTTCCTTTATGAGCCACTTATCCTAGTTTGTTGAAATGATGAGGTGTCACTTTCAAAATGAGAAGCAAACTATAATGTATTTGGGGTGCATAGTGCCACACCTTCATTATAACAGGTGTAATGGATCCAGAGGATATGTAAAAGGATTGCACTTTGAACAGTCGACGTATAGTTAATATGCACAATGGCATATATTTTTGTTTTTTTTCCGAGCAAAGGCCTTAACACTCCCATGAACTTGCGTCCAATAAAGTTTTCATCTGTTTTCAAGTCACTCTAAGTAGAAAAATGTTTCAATTTAGTAAGACTATGAAATAGTATCTTAAGACTTGCTCTTAAAAATTATTGCTTTCCTAAGTGCACTTGCTAGTTTAAAAAAACTTATATAGTAAGCATTTGTCATTATATAAATGAAAAGCACAACAGAGAAATAACATTTTTAGACTTGATACACATATAAACAAGCAGTTGAATAAACCTCAAATACACTCATCCCTCATTTAATGCGTACTTTACTCACAAGTACTCATTAAAACAAGGGAGACACATACCTACCAGTGTTCAATACACGAGTGAACTTCTGCTAATACGAGCCAGGCCCACAGCTGGCTCCGCGCCAGCTGCTGGGTCCCTGGCGGGGGCGGAGGGAGGGGAGACCGGCAGCCCTGTGGGGTCCCCATCAGGGAGGCGGTGAGTCTGACAGCCCCACGGCTGTAGCTGAGCCAGCCCCGGGGTCTCTGGCCATCTTTTTGGCCCAATTCATCTAGGTAAGTCTGGATGATATCCCTACCTTCCAGCATATCTACCTCTCTCCCAGCTTACTGTCATCTGCAAATTTGCTGAGGGTGCAATCCATCCCCTCATCCAGGTCATTAAAAAAGATGTTAAACAATACTGGCTACAGAAACAATCCTTGAGGCACTCCACTTGAAACTGACCACCAACAGACATGGATAACTACCCATTGGGCCCAACCATCTAGACACCTTTCTATCCACCTTATAGTCCATTTACCTAATCCATACTTCCTTAACTTGCGGGCAAGAATATTGTGGCAGACTGCATCAAAATCTAGGCCCTGGTGTGGGGCCAAAAAGGGGTTCAGTATGTGGGAGGGGGCTGGGGTTGCACAGTCTGGGCAGGAAGTGGGGCATAGGAGTAGGGTGGGGGGTGGTATGTAGGGTGCAGCAGTAGGTAGGGGAGAGTGTGAGGTCTGTGTGACGTAGGATGCAGGAGTAGACTGGGGATGTGCTATCTGGGTAGGTGATTAATTGAAGAAGCAAGTGTGGATGCAGGGTTTGAGTGGAAGATGAAGTGCAGGAGTGGGGTAGTGGAGCAGGATGGAGGTGTGGGCAGGAAGTAGGGTGCAGGGTCTGACAGCAGGACAGAGGATTGGTACACCTACCATGTGCAGCTCCTGAGTGGGTACAGGTGGCTTCACACTACCCTGAGCTTTCAGGTGTCACCCCCTGCCTTTGCCATTGGCCACAATTTCAAGCCAATGTCAGCAATAGGTCTGGGAGCCTTCAAGCTAGTTCAGGGATGGAGCTTTCCTGTTCTAGCTTCCCTGTGCTTCCATTCTCACAGATAGGGATGGGGGAATGGCAGCACACAGAGCCACTTCCTACCCACTGTCAGGCAGAGCCTGCAGACTGGATGAGGCTGGCAGCTTGCCTAAACACAGCCCGGGAGGCTTGGAGTTCTTCCTCTTCACAGCAAGGAGCCAGTGCTCACTCTCCAGCCATGGCACCTGCCCACATCACTAGAGCACCAATACTGCCTTGCCCCACTGGGCAGGGGGAGTCTTGAGCCTCATGAGACAGATCAAGGCAAGCTGCAAGTGAGAGTCAGCCTGCAGACCTTAGGTTACCCATCCTTGTCCTACAACCATATTAGCCTGTGAGTTGCAACGTGGTTGATTTTAAGGCTTCATTTCTTGCTTTAACTGTACATTTTCTGTCTTTTGTGAATTTACTTATGGAGCCATAATATTGTCTTTTGTGAGTGAAAATAATCTACTGATCGGTGAGTTGTTATTGGCAAATGCAAATAATTGCTCCCATAAACAAATTATATGTATAAGAAGACTGGAAAAAATATTGTTTTGTTTACGCTTTTATTGATGTTCATGATTCACGAATAAGGCTACGGTTTTGTCATTGAGGTCATGGAAGTCTTTGAATTCACGACTTACAAAGATCTTTGTGACTTCAGACTCAGGGGCTGTGAGCTTCATGGTCCTGCCACCTCCCACAGCAGCAGGAAGCTAGGAGGTATCCCCTACTGAGGAAGCAGAGTGCCCAAGCTCAGAGCCATCCTGGGCAGCAGAGGGGGATCCCTGCAGCTTCCTGGCAGGAGCTCCTGCAATTCACTGACTGCGGGGAATGGGATAATCCGCACATCATCTCACTTGTGCAAGTGCAGTTAGATGTGTACTCTAGAGCTCCAAGCCCCAGTGGGTGGTGGGAGTCCTTGGGAGATCCCTACCACCAGATAGTTGCCCAGCCCATTCCTATTTTATCATCAGTATTTTTAGTACAAGTCATGAACAGGTCCATGGATGGCCCATCAATTTTTCTTTGTTTCTGTGAGCTGTCCGTGACTTATACTAAGAATATCCTTGACAAAATCTTAGCCTTACTCATTAGCATACTATTCCAAATAATTAAGATTCCATAAAGTTGTTACATAAATGAAATATATGGTACACAAAAAACAAGCAGTCCTGTATCACCTTAAGGACTAACAATTTTATTTATTAGGGAATGAGCTTTTGTAGGTCTGACTCACTTCAGAGCTCATTACCTAACATAAAATTGTTAGTCTTTAAGGTGCTACAGGACTGCTTACTTTTTTGTGAAGTTGCAGGCTAATACAGCTACTCCTCCGAAGATCTATGGTGTGTGTCTTTACACATCTTAAGTTCTTACCAACTCTGCTGTTTTACCAGATATGTTTGTTTGGCATTTTGTATGTTTAGAACTGTTCACTTGTGGACATATTAGGTTGATAATCAGAAAATTATGTAAGCTATATAACTTACATTGAAAGGGAACAGTCTTTAGCAGTTTTAGTAGTGATTTTGCAGTTCTTTCACCCAAGAACTTTCAGCAGCCAATGTCACTGGAAATATAAGCATTATATATATTATTTGTTCTGTGTCCATCCATCTGTCCGGGCAAGGTTCTACCATGTTTTCCCCAACCCACTGTGACAGCCTCAGCCCCTCCGCTGGCCATTGTGGGGCCTGGCCCAGCCACCCCCCCACACCAGTGCCAGCCCACCCCTCCCCCCCAGCCAGTGTGGGGCCCAGCCCATGCCCTTTGGATGTGTATTTCAACAACTTTCTGTCTAGAACTTTCTTCTGGCCCAACTTACGCTTGCAAGCGGAGCTGTAAGCAGGCCTCCAGTATGGATTTATTTTTGGAAAACAAAATATATGTACAGTTTTCATGAGGAACAATTTTTATTTCTAATGTCCTACTGCTTTATACTAATTATTGTATAAAGGCTTTAAAAACATATTTTAAAGTAATGAGAAAAAGCAAACCTGGCAGATAATATAAATTGCTAATTGTACTTTGCTGAACTGTTTTCTGCTTGCTTTAAGGATTCTTGTGCTACAAAGGATTTTAAATTCAAAAAGAATTCTGTTACTGGGTGCTCTGAATTCTGGGACAGTGCTTTGCATTCTGGGATTCTCACATGAAACACCCACAAACAACCGAGGCTAAGGCACTGTGAGATAGGTACTCACAATGCACTGCTCACACTGTGAAACTTGCATAGGGCAATGGGAATGTGGAAATTCAACACAGAAAAATGATGGGTTGCATTTCAATAAGGTTTGTTGACACTTAAATTCAAATTCATAAGAATGAGGTTAAAAAATCAAATTTATTAAAAATCGAATTTATCTTGTAGTATAGATGTAGCCTATGAATCTTCTATATTTTCTGTGGCCTCAGGTTACTGCTAATTTTAACTAACCTTGCCAAAATGATCTTGATGCTAATTTGATAAAGAATCTTGAAGCCAGACTACAATACTGTGTATTTTGAAGTAATAATTTCCTGAGAATAATTGAGGAGAATTTTAAAGTTTTTTTTTTTTTTTTAATCTTTGACAAGCACACTTAATTCTGTCTACATGACAAGAATCTTTATACACTGTCAAGGAATATAGATTAATACTGTCACAAGGCCCTCCATGCTTTATGAAAATTGGTTTAGGAATATGAATGTGCTTAACTTGATGCATTTTGCATTAAGCGTCTTTGTGTAACCTATCAATTTTAAAGGTACAATCTGCTGAATACATATATCCTATTTTTGTTTGTGTATCATTTCTATGTGATGTTAGAAATATGAAGTGTGGATCTGTTTATAATTCTAAATGTGCTAATGAGGGCCATAACTGATGCTCCAGAATCTGACTGTCTAGGTGATGAAGTCAATGACCTGTGAATAGCTTTGTTCGTCCTGTAAGCCCAAGCTGTGGTTGGTCCTAGAAAGACAGGTGGGCAGGCCATTAGATGTTGAAACCTGTTTTGGATCTGTTACTTTTCCAGTCAAGGTGAGAAAAGTTATAACTATGCACATAGTATTTCTGTCTTGGGTGCGGGCAGGGAGAACAGAGAAATTGGGAGTTGCCACATGCCGAGAGACCTCCTCCTCCTCCTACATGCACATACTATCTAACGTGCCTGCTGGAAACATCTTAAATTGAGCAGAGGCAAGGATCAGGCCCAAGCTAGGAGGCTGCTTAGGTAGTGAAAGCGCTATTTAGAACAAGTGTTAGGGTAATAATTTGCATGTAACAAGTTTCTTAATATATTAGAATTATGTGGGTTTTTTGTTTATTTTAACTTAGTAATTTACTTTGGTCTAACAGTTTTCTCTTGCACCCACTTAAATACTACTTTTTATACTTAATAAAAACACTTTTGTTCGCACTGTACTTGATAATGAACAAGTGTTACCTGACAAGGGGAGCTAGGGTAGACATCGTTTTGAACTTTCTCTTTGTAAAACTTTTACATAGAGTAAGATGGATTTGGAGTTTTGATCCCTTTTGGGGTTGATTTCGTGGGTTCTGAGCTTTTATATCTGAGCCCCCTTGGAGCTGAGCTGAGCTGGTTCAGCATGTGTATTGCTCTGCAGGTCAGTAGTTATCCCCAACTCTGTACCTTTCCTGGGGGGAGACCAGAGCTTCTGGCCCAATAGGACAGGGTGGTGGGGAGCCCCAGAGAGCAGGAGGGTGGGTGTCAGTGGCTGGATTGGCACTTCCATAAATATCTGTTCACTGTTCTTAGTTTTGATTGAAAACTCTAGACATAATCATAAAATCCCAGAATCCTAGATCTGGAAGGGACTTCTAGTGATCAAATCCAGCCTACTGCACTTATGGCAGGACCAGACACTATCTAGAGCATCTCTGATAGATGTGTATTTAACCTGCTCTTAAATATCTCCAATAATGGCAATTCCACAGCCTCCCAAGATAATTGGTGCCAGTGCTTAACCCACCCTAATAGTGGGGAAGTTTTTCCTAATGTCCAGCACAGAGTAGAGCTCCCAACATTCCTGTTAATGCATCCTAGAATCTTATTTGCTTTTTTGCAACAGTGTCACACTGTTGAGTCATATTTAGTTTGTGGTCCACTATGATCTCTAGATTCCTTTCTGCAGTACTCCTTCCTAGACAGTCACTTCTCATTTTGTATATGTGAAACTCATGGTTCCTTCTTAAGTGGACTACCTTGCATTTTTCCGTATTAAAATTCATCTTATTTATCCCAGATCATTTTGAATTGTGACCCTATTCTCCAAAGCACATGCAACACCTCCTGGCTTGGTATCATCTGCAAACTTTATAAACACCCTCTCTATGTCATTATCTAAATTGTTAATGAATATATTGAACAGATTCATTCCCTAAACCAGGGTCTGCAACTGAAATAATGAGAAGAGCCATTTTTTTTAAAATTCAGTTACAAAATCAATCCTTCAAGAACCGCAATGCGTGGGAATATGAAACAGTCCTTAATAAATAACATCATACACCATACTTTTTATCATCCCTTTTTTAAGAACAAGGAGCACCCATTGATTTGTACCAGCGCTTCATTAGTAATCTTCGAAATAGCCATTTGCATGGCTATTTCGAAGTTTTGGCCAAGTGTGGCCACAGCCTATGTGTAGGCTGGATATATAACCTGAATAGAATGAATATTAGATCTAAATTCAGCAAAGTGCTGAGGTGCATGCTTATAGTGAAGCCCATACTTAACTGTTTTGTTGAACAGGGATAAACATAAGCACATCTGTGGAAACTTTTATTGAATTCTGTGGCCTTAGTTTGTTGTAGAACATCCAACATTTAGGGTTGGCAAAATTGTAACAATTATTAGTATTGGACTTTCTCTGAAATTAAGGAGTTCTCTTTCCACTTCTACATTGTGAATTTGGAATTACCTGCGCAGACCACTGGACTGGTGACTGAGGTACAGTTTTCTTTCCTCCATTTTCTAGAATTATATTACATTTAAAGGAGAGTAAATTTTTACATGGTATAATATTAGCCTTTGTTAACACATTCTCTGGCTTAGGTATGAATTGCAGTATGTGGCTATTGCTTTGACGTTGGAGTTCCAGAGATATTACTAATTATATGTAGTACTAGGTTTTTGAAGTTCTTTTGTTATCTTCATATCATAAGCGCAAGCTGCTAGTTCTTTTCTATGTAATCATATTTATTAGTGTTAATTTTAGATTTTGTCTGTGGTTTGAGAGCTGTGAGGAGGTTTAGAGGCATTTGTGGGCTATATACATTTTTTCTCCACATTTTTCTCATAGCGGCTGTTCTTAATTTCATGAAACCTGCTACATTTCAAAGGTGGTCTATAGATTAGCTTGTTCAGTAGGCTTATTGTGATGTCCTTGAAGTCAATGAGTATTTACAAAGTTGTAGCACATTAGCATAATGGCAGCCACACGAATTTTGAAGCTGCTAACTGCGAAGTTCTGACAGGCATTCTAGAGGCAGGTGCTTCGAAATACGTGCCCAACTTTGAAATACCCCTACTCTGAAAACAAATTGGGATTAAGTGAATTTCAAAGTTGAGCACGTATTTTGAAGCACCCACATCTAGACTGCCTGTCAGCACTTTGAAGTTAGCAGCTTCCAAAGCTGTGTGGCTGACATTATGCAAATGAGGCACTGCATATGCATAGCAGCACCTTATTGATATTCTCTGGTCCATGTCATTTCCCTGCCCCCTTTGAAGACAGGGAGCTAGTGTAGACATGGCCTTAACGTCAAGAATTCCAGGTTCCTTTGGTGATTGTATTTTTTTCACTTCATTCTATATTCTGCATAGTTGGGAGATAAACTTAAATTCTGCTTATGTCTGTAGTTTTTCTTTCCTTTTGATAGAAGTTTATATTCACATTTAAGAAAATTAAAAATGACATTTTACAGTGTATATCAATAATTTTCAGTGGTTCTTTGCAGTGTTTTCTGTGATCTCTAAACATTTCAACAGTCATTTATTAGAAAGTATTTGTATTTGAAAATATTTTCTATATTTCTGTGATTCTGTGTACTACTTAAACATTATCTTTATTTAAATAATTTTAATAGGTTAAGCTTAGACCTTAATATGCAATGCTATTATTTTAATTTCAAATAGATTTATTTAAATTACATAAACAAAAGAATTTGATTTAAGTAAAATCAGTTTTTATTTTTTATCCATGCTGTTTTTCTTGTTTTGGTAACCTTTACTAGATTTATATGCAATGCTACTTATAGGTGACTATTTGCAAATCAGTTTAAAAAGTAACATTCATACAGGGAAGCCTAAGACAACAAGGCAATCCATCTGTGATTAGTATTTAAGGTTCTACAGGTATGCAGGGCCAACTGTTGGTACATTACAGAGAAGTCTGTCTTTTTAACAATTTATATAAGTTCATCCCTGACTCTTGTACCTTTTCTGTAGTGTTCACTGTTATAGATCTTCGTGAATTTATTCTTTCAGCATTCCTAAGAGACAGAGGAGTTTAAATATTCTTTCACAGGTGGAGAAATACTAAGTTTGCATCTATACTACAAGATAAATTGGAATTTAAGGTAGTTAGCTTGATATTACCACGTGACTGTCTTCACTGTAAATACAATTAGCTCGATTTAGGGAACACTAATATCGATATCACAATGTCATTAGCACCTGATGAATATAGTGTCAAACTCGAATGCAGATGTTCAAATAAAGGCCAATGTAGAAGTGCCACATCTTAAAATAAAATTTATTAGCCTCCAAAGATGTCCCATATGTAACCCACAATGCCCCACAGTGCTCCGATCTGGCTATTGCTTGCCAGGTGCGCAGGAATTAAATAAGAGGAAGATCGTGAATTTCAGATTGGGACCAGGAAGCCTGTGGCTGTGGGGTTATGTTTGTATGAGAGCCTGAGAAACGTCTTTCTTTCTTTCTTTGCTATTAGCACTGTGACTGCATCTGCCCATTACAAATAGTCCCAGCATGGAGTTCATGGTTCTGTCTTTACACTTGGTATTTTTTTCTGCACTGCCTGCACCAGCTGCTGCCCCGTCACACCACATGGCAGCAAGGTTATTGTGGGGTTGCGTTTGCATAAGAAGCTGAGAAACTTCTTCTCAGGTGTTTACATTTGTGCACACACGCCCCTTATCCCACAGGCGCCACACACTTGGAGCCTCTCCTGCACTCAGCCATATCACATGGGTAGCCCCCAACCCAATAAAAACATGTACCTGCCGTTTGGTGCTGACCTTGCTGCCAGGCAGCACTATATTCTGGCTTGCGCGTGGTTAGGGATCCAAGGGTGGGAAAGAATTTTGGGGCTTGCAACCACCAAGGGTCAGTCTCCCCCGGTGGCTAAGACTTTTGGTGGCTTGCTGCCACGTGGGGAGACTTCTTCAACTGACTCCCCCCCACCAAAAATATTTTCAGGGCCTTTCTGCACTGGGGAGAAGTGTTCCCTACTGAAACCCCCCCACATCCCAGCAAGGACCTGGAGGGCTTGCTGCCACCAGGGGGAAATGTCCCCCAGAGGCTAAAATATTCAGGGTCTTGCTGCTGCCAAGGAGGAGGAATTCCCCCTGGGCAGCTAAGATTTTCGGGGGCGGTGGAACATTTCAACCAGCTCTGCAGCCACAGACCACAGTGCTTCCCCCCATATCCCCCCCAGTGCCAAAAATATTTTCAGGCTCTTGCTGCCCATTGCACACACCCGCTGCTTTTTGCAAAATCTTTAATCTTTCATTTATAAAATCTTTTTCCTAACCTTTTCTATCCTGTTTCTTCATGCTTTGACCCCCCACCCCCACCCCACTCCCAAAAACACAGGGGATAGTGGATGGAGGGCTGGTTGAGATTCTTGCTTCCATTATAAGTTAAGTGTATGAGATTTCACTGCCATCACCCAAGTTGGCAGTATCTGTGTAGTGAAAAGGAAAGACAAAAATATTTTTCCTAGCCTTTTCTATCCTCTTTCTTCTAACTTTGCACCCCTTCATGCAGAGAAGAGTGGGTGGAGGGCCAGTTGAGAATACAGGCTCTGTACAGAAGCTGTGTAATGAACTGGGAATCCAAATACCCTCCCTTTTTTCAAAAACTTTACTATCAATTCTTTCTTCAAGCTTTTCATTGTCCCCATGTTATTTTCAGGCATCAGATGCAATCACGGGTGGAGGGACAATCAGTGGATGGCCAGTTGAGAAGACACACAATTGCAGATTTTTATTAAATCCTCGATAATTCAGTTACAGAAGAGAGAGATTTCTGTTAACTTTGCCATCTTTATTGATACCCTACTTGTCCTTCCTTTTGATGGGAAAAATGGATGTTTGCTTAACATGGGAGGGGAATGAGGACAATGCAATGTGGGAAGATGAAGTCAAACACTAGAAAACACATGCAGAATGCCATGGGGATGAGGGAACTGTGGGACAGGTTCCCACAATGCACTATTGCAGCAGTCAGTGTTTGCCAATTGAGTGTGGCAGCAATAAGTTGACTTTGTGAGGAGCAAGTGGGAAGGTGAGGATAGTCAAAATTGAATTTATAAATTCCACAGTTACAAAATCAATATTAATAAATTCAATTCTGTCTTCTATTGTAGACACAGCCTAAATGATTTGCTCAAGGTCATACAAAAAATCAGTAGAAGAATTGTGGATGGAACTTGAATCTCTTGTGTCCCATTGCAGTGTCTTAAAGGACATGATAGCAGCTTTCAAGTACCTAAAAGGGAGGAGAGAGAAAAATTATTCTCCTTAGTATCTGATAATGGAACAAGAAGTAATGGGTTTAAATTGCAGCAAGGGAGGTTTGGGTTGGATATTAGAAAAAATTTCCCAACTGTCAGGGTGGTAAAGCACTAAAATAAATTGCCTGGGATGGTTGTAGAATCTCCATCATTGGAGAATATTTAAAAACAGGTCAGATAAATATCTAGGTGGTGCTTGATCCCGCTATGAGGGCAGGTGCCTGGACATGATGACCTCTTCAGGTCCCTTACAGTTCTAGTTTTCTAGGATGTAAAATGCAGGAAATGGCCTTAAAGAAGCCATTAAAGAATATTTATGTTTACTGCTTGATTTTTGCATTAGAAATTCAAGTTTTTCTCTGTCCTGGACCATTAAGATGGTGGGAGATATGCTGCAAGCTGCTATGGATGGGGTACTATGCTGTGCAGGGAGCCACTCTGGGCGGCTTGTGCATGGCCATGCTGTGCGTCTCTCTGGGTGGTGCACCACACCGCACAGTGAGCTTCTGTTGCCACCTCACACATTGCTGTGAGCCACTCTGTACGGGTGCACCATTCTGCGCAGGGAACTGCTCTGGCCAGCTCACTCGTGGCCATGCTGTACACCTCTCTGGGTGGGACACCATGCTGTGCATTGAGCCGTTCTGGGTGGTGGTCACTGGGCAGGAGAGGAGGAGATGCCAGCTGCTTACACATGGGATGGAATGCCAGTTAATTGAGAAGTCTAGTTATTTGAATACTGGTTAAAACAGAGTTTACTGTATAATAGTCCCTATATGTTGAAGGTGAAGAACAAGTGGAGGGTGGGGTGAGGTGAGATTTGTATTTAATTGTGTTAAGTTTTCAGGCTTTATTTATTAGAACAAAAATCTCTGAAAGTTTAAATAAACAACCACCATAATCTTAAATTTTTCAAATGGTTTTGGAGGTCACCCTGACCACAAAGCCATCCATCCTCTCTAGAGCTAAGCAATGTACTTTGTGGCAAAATGTACACACTATGAAACCTTCAGTAAAGTGGGAAGAATTAATTTCTCTTTGTGTGAAAAGATATTACAGGGGAATGTTCACATATTTTGAAAGTAGCTTTGGTACGCTTATGTCTGGGGGCTTTAGATTACAGCACAAGAAAAAAATTAACATTGTTCCTTTTCTGTGTCTCTAATGCAGACGCTAAAATAGTGTTAAAGTCATTGATTGCAGTTTACTAGGTTCATGATGCTAAATCAACAGAATATTAGTATCCCCTGACACTTTAGAACTGAACCAGTTACTAGAGAGTGTAGTTTTTACACTGCAAATATTTGAATTCAAAAATAATATAAAATAATCAACTGTACTCTTAGTATTCTGTGTAGTAATTGAAAATAGTATGTTTGGCAAGGTGAAAAACATCCAAAATATTTACATAATGGTATTTTATTATTGTTCAATACTACACGTACATCTGCAATTATTTGCAATTTTTTTTAAATCTGGCAACTAATTTTTAAAATAATTTGACAGCTGTATTTTCAATGTGTTTGGATGTGACTGTAATGCCGACAGACCCTAGTCAGCAGTAGGCAGGATTGAAGCAGGATCTTTGAAGTTTAGTACATGAGCCAAAAGCCACATGGCTATTAGCTAAGGCTTTGGCAGCTTCAGCAATGTATAGCTGAACTATGTGCCAGTAGAAGGGGACAGAGCACTACACCAGTTTTAAGTTACAGCCTTTCCACAGCCAAGGAAGCACATCTTGAGCTTCAGAGACTTCCCAGTTGATATCCTGGATGAACTCCCACTTGTAAATTCCCATAGATCCCCTGTTATCAGTGGGTGGATCAAACCTGCAAGCTCTGAAGCTCAGTACTTGAGCCTCAACTGCATGAGCTAAAAGCCATATGCTTATTAGCTAAGGCTCTGGCAGACTCATCAGTCTTAGTTGGGCTAGGTGCCTTGAGAGAGGAACACATTGCCACACCAAGCAAGCATAGGGTAGGTTTGCAGATGCTATTTTTAAATTTTGAGTTATGATAGAGAAACAGAGAGTCAAGGTCATAATTTTTTGAAAGGTGATGCTTTTATTAACTCTTTCACCCCTGTTCCTTACTGCCACAACGTATAATAATATCTAAGTGTCTGCATCCAATAGCAATTCAACAGGGATATGTCAGAGATGGTATATGACTCAGAATTGAATGTATGTTTTCCATATATCTGTTAGTTTATGTATCATTCAAGAAATTAATTATTAGTTTATTGTAAATATTATGAAGCTTGTTCCAATTGATTTACAAAATATTTCATTCCCTCAAACAGAAATAATAAAATCAATCATTTAATGTATTGGGCATATCATATTCTAAGTTGAAATGCCTGTTGTTTTTCAGTTTAGACTTAAATGTAAATTACCACCAAATTGTTATTGTCTTTGAATCTCTTCTGTACCATAAGGACCTGGTTTCTCAAAAAATGCATTTGAAATTTCATGCCAACTTTGTGAGTGCAACCAATGTGATTGCTCACAGAAACAGCCAGTTTGGTATTTCTTAAGAAGTCATTGCCTTCCTGTCTTTCCTGTGTGGGAATGAATCTTTCTGGGCTTTTCAGATATTAAATATCTTAGTTTAAAATAAATCATATTGTTCTTCCAGCTGGTTTTAGGAGAAGCTTTCGACTTAGCAGAAAAGATAGAAAGACAAATAAATCTATGTATGAATGCAAGAAGAGTGATCAGTATGATACAGCAGATGTCCCAACATATGAAGAAGTTGCACCATATCAACGACAGCCTAATGAAAAATACAGGCTTGTAGTTTTGGTTGGTAAGTAATTTCTTTAATTTCTAAATCAGGAATCTAGAGTAAATGTTAGTGCAATATTATTACAGAAAATTTAGCTTCTGTCTTTCAAACTGAAAATTTTTATATTTAGAATATTATGTTGCTCTTTTTGCTCATAATTTTTCATCTTTTTTGGTTGTTTGAGTTTTGGAAAACTGCAGCTGTAAAGCTATTTGTGTATCATATACTGTTCCTGAAAATGCTCCCCCTTATTAAGATATACAGATAAGCTGTAATGTTACCTTGATCTTTTTGTTGTTTAAAGTCAAGAAACTAAATCTTATTTTGGTACAGTGAATACTTCTGAATTGGCTGCAAATTTACCAGCAGAATATAGCTTGCAAAGGCATTTCGTAAACATGTAGTTCTCTTCTCAGTGATCCTTTTAGGTGCTCCACTCAAGGTATCAGCGCATCTTCACGCCAGCAATATGGAAATTTTTCTAATCAGTATCAGAGGGGTAGCTGTGTTAGTCTGTATCTGCAACAGCAACAAGTCCTGGCTCACCTTATAAAGTAAACTTTTGTGGCCAAAGACCCCCTTCATCAGTTTATAAGGTGCCCCAGAACGACTTGTTGTTTTTCTAATCAGTGGCTTGCAGGGCTGCCCATGTGCAACGGGGTCTATGTCAGTTGGCCACCTACTGCTTCTTTGCAGCATGATACCTGCAAATTCCTTTCACATTCTTGGTAGCAGATGGATCTTCACAGCTCTCCTCTTTCTGTCAAAAAAGGAACGACAAGAAACTTTAACATGTCTTTACCTTTGCCTCACTATTCCCTGTACCTTACCAAAAAACAAGAAACAAAGAACCACCAAAAAGAAAGCCTTTTCCTCCTGTATTGTCCTTCCCCTCCTCTACGGGACATTCAGTAGTTCAAAATGCCAGGCTCCTCCAGCGTCAAGACGTGTAGATTGCAGAGAGACGATGCCTGCATTGGACAGGCATGCCTCCTGCATTAAGTGTCTGGGAGAGAACCGTTTCTCACAGAACTGCACACATTGTCTTAGAGTTACAAGGGCCAGAAGGGATAGAGAGCTCGGACTAAAATTTTAATGCTTGAGAAATCCCTACAACCAGCAGGCACACCAAAGCCCTCCCAACAGGGCTCTCAGGAACAGTCTTGGACCACTAACTAACTAACTCTTTTCTGATCAGACATGCCCCAAAGAAATGAGTATTTCCAGTAGCATCTTCACTAGCTGTCACTAAGTATGTCTACACTAGCCAAAAACTTTGAAATTGCCATGCAAATGGCCATTTCAAAGTTTACTTATGAAGCGCTGAAATACATATTCAGCGCCTCATCAGCATGCGGGCTCATCCAGATGGGGCTTCTTTTCGAAATAATGAGGAATAAGGGGACTTCGAAGTAGCGGGGGTCCTTTCGAAAAGGAGCCCTGTCTGGACAAGCCGCGTGGCAGCGAGCCGCATCAATTTCAAAGTGCCGTGGCTGCCCGCATGCTAATGAGGCGCTGAATATGTATTTCAGCACTTCATTAGTAAACTTTGAAATGGCCATTTGCATGGCAATTTCGACGTTTTTGGCTAGTGTAGACATGGCCACTGTCTGGGAGAACAGCAGTGAGCGGCAGTAGAGCCTGGAGCCACTTCCTGCCCCCAAGCTCCTGGCCCCCAGCAGAGCCCACAGTCTGCATCCAGACTGCAGCTTGCCTAATCTGGATCATGAGGCTCAAGGCTCCAAACCTTCCATCCTGTTATGGGCCAGATGCTATGGAAGGGAGCCCCAAGCCTCAGGGTCTGAATGCGGACAAGCCGAGGTCCCGATCCAGACCATGGGCTGGTGATTCCCCACCCTTGCATTCGACTGTTGGTCAGAAATATGTCCACATTTATCTCAGAGAAATGAACCTTGTTATCCACAAAAACTTCTGGGTACCCAAGTGCAAATAGGTGTCAGTGTTCCACAGGATCCTCAGGATCTCCCTGGGCTGTAGCTTGTCTTCCTGGAAATGAGAAAAAATAATTTCCTTATCAGTGTCTGGGATGTTGTAAAACAGAAGCCTATTGTTTATTGCATTACAATAAATACCTGTATTAGTTGCCTGATTCCTGGGGATTTGTTAGATTGCCAATTGGTAAGCTTTCAGATCAGAATAGGACTCATTTGTGTCAGAAGTTCTCTTTTCCATATTGGACCCATTTCAATCAGCAGAAAGAGAGATTATTTGTTTGTTCCTAAAATTACTCCCAGATAATTATATTTCCCTACTGATAAACATGTAGTAAAGCTTGGCCTTGTGGCACCTGAAGTTGTTGCTGCCAAGTGCACACAATTCACAGGCTAGTACAGTGACTTGGCTTGTGAAATTCAGGTATTTCATCAGTGCTTGCAACTGTTGCAGGGCTAACTTGCACATCTCATGGGCTGATTGAACTAGCAAGTTGGATTTCTTGACCAGATAGTGAGACATGGTGACCTCTGTGTTCAGTTCAGTACTGAAGAGTTGCACAGCCTAGGATGATGCCAACATGCTTTTGCCTGACTGTTTTCTCGAAAAAGTTTAGAAAGGTTGAGAGTAAATAAGTGTCCCATATTACTTTCCACTTCATAAAGTGTCTGAATTTCACAAATGTTGAACGTATAGAGAAGCAGTCTTAAAAATATATAGCTGGGAAAAAAATCCAACGATGCGAAAAGTGCATAAGGCACGAAATGAGGCAGAGCACTGACTTGATGTTGCATTTTGCCAAAAAAGCCCAGTTCACCACAGACCTACCCATAAGGACATCGGAATCAAAGGAATGGCAGTCTGAGCATAAACCAGGATCAATATAATCACTCACAGTGCCAACACACAAGCACTACTGAACCTGCCAGCATTTACCAGGGGCCTTCTTCTGAATCAACACCAAAGAGAATGTATAACTAAAATCATCTTTACCCAGACAAACATTACAGTCAGGACTTGTCTATATTTAGAATGTATTGTATTTAGTGATCACTCAGAAATGTGTTGAGATCTTCAAACCTCAAATTGTTACAACATGTACATCTGCAAATGCAAAAATGTGCTGTTAGATTATTTTTCAATTTTGTAAAAACCTCATGGTTTATTATGTTTTTTTGGGGGGTTGCGGGGGAGGTTAGCCTCAACTCCCAGAAAGATTTGATTGATATGGAGGAAAAAATGTTGCAGAAAACTTGTGTCTACAAGTGTGAAAGATTGGGAAATATTCAGCAAAGAGCCCAATCCTGAAAATCTCACTCATGGGATTAGTACCTCTGAAGTTAGCTGGTATTGTTTCCATGAGAAGTTATGGGGCTACTCACTTGACTAATAGTTGCAGTAACAAGCCTATTTTGATAAAGTATTATTTTAGGATTTACATATCACTCTGAATATGGCGAACAAATTACAATGAGTTTTGGATGTTGACAAAAATATAACAGTACAGCATTACAAACACTCAGGATAATTATTTAACATTTTTTGCCATGGTTCTGGAAAAGTCCTACTCCAAATGTAATGTAAAAGTAAAAAGTTGATTGTATTTAGGCATTTTGTTCTGTGATAGTTCCAGTGAAATTCCTTTCCTTACTTGGAAGTCTGAAGATTCATGTTTAATTGTTTGGGTTTTTTTTAAATAATCTGTGAACAGAGTGAAATTTGTGCATTATGTGAAAAGGAAATTTAGCTTTGACACTCATTATGTAACTGTTTGTGTCACAAACTGTTTAAGTCCCAGCTATTTCTATAGGGATATTATATTTCTTGCATAGTACGTAACAGGTATTTTAATATTCTGATCAATCAGATAAGACTATCATAGCCATTGCTTCCATTAAAACAGTGTATGTATTTATAATTGTTACTGTCTGGCCATTGCTGATTGTAATCCAGGGCTAATCCTAAGGCTCCAGGCCTCCTAAGGCTCAGACCAGTAGTTCTCTGGCATTTGTTCTAAGTCACTCATCATGGTGGGAGAGGGAATGAGGACATGTTGAGAGCACAACAAGACAGAAGAACGACACACACAGTTATGAGGAAAAATTTGTGTGTGTTTGAACTTGATGAAAACCTTATGGAAGGCATGGGTCCATGCCAGGGGTCTGCAACCAAAATAGTGAGGAGAGCCATTTTTTCAAATTCAGTTACAAAATCAATACTTTAAGAGCCGGAATACATGTGAATACGAGACAGTCCTTAATAAATAACACAAAACTGTGCTTTTTATCACCCGTTTTAAGAACAGTGCATACATATTGATTTGTACCAGTTAGAAAATTACCCCCATCTCCAGGCTTAACCCTCCTCAGCCCCCAAATCCATCCACATCCCCAGGCTTTACCCTGCCCATCCTGCAAACCCACCCACGACCCCCAGGCTTAACCTCTCTCAGCCCCAAAGCTGCCCCCCAACTCCAGGTTTAACTCCCCTCAGCTCCGAACTGCACCCGCATCCTCAGGTTTAACTACTCTCTGCCCCAAGGCATGCCCCCCCACCGGGTTGGGACTGACGCAGCCCCAACCTCCCCCCGCATCCCCAGAATTAACTTGCCACAGCATGCGCGGCTCTTCCGCAGTTACCCCCCAAGTCCTCTGTTCCCTGCCGCCCCTTCGGTGAAGCTGTGCAGCTCCTGCAGGGGCAGGCTCAGCTGCCCCTCCCCTCAGCTGTCTTGTGGGCTTAGTGCCTCCCCCACGTGCAACACAGGCAGCTCCCTGCCCTGCTAGCTTTCTCTTCCAGGGGGCTCTGCCCTGCCCTGCCCTGCCCTGCCTTGCCCTGCCCTGCGCTGCCACAGCTTTCTGCTCCAGGGCTCCCTTTCACAGATGACTGCTCAGCAGCTCCGGAGGCTACTGCCACTTAAACAAAAAAAAAAAAGACCCTAAATTCAGTTGGCTTAACGACTGGCAACTGAATTTAGGTTTTTGTTTTTTTTTTTTATTATTTAAGCAGTAGCAGCCTCTGGAGCTGCAAGAGACGCAGAAGCAGTGGCTGTGCTTGGAGCCACAAGTGACTCCTTAAAGAGCTGCATGCAGGCCTCTTATAATCCATAGGGAAAAGATTAGTAGCTTGGAGGAGCATCGTAGTTGGGTACTTTGAAACTCCCCTACAAAGATCTAATAACGTACTTCAGTCCGGACCTAATTCCATTCCAGCCTTTTCTTGTACCGAAAATCTCATTAATACCAAATTCTTCACTTTATGTAATGTTGTTAAATGTGTCATAGTGACTAAGATAAGATTCAGCAGAATTGTGATTATGAGTAACATTTTAACCCAGGTTTCTCAATTTACATTAAGCTTGATCCCTCTATGTCACTTGACAATGTAGATCAAATAGGTCAATTTCAGAGAAAAGAAATGCATGTAGACATGAGTTGTGTTTAAATTATGGACAAAGCCACAATTTAAATGAAATACCACCAAAAAGCAACACATGCTGACAGTAGTTGAAAGGAGTTGAGGAAACAATAGCAGTCCCAAACATTCACTGGCTTTTCCCCCTACATTATTTTATTATTGTTAATTGTAAACATTCAAATAAGAAGGTAGCTACTATAGATAAGAAATAAGACATGGTCCATGGCAAACAAGAATGGTTTGAGAATGGGAGGATGAAAGAAATATGAACTCATTATGTAGCTGAGTGGATTTGTTAATACAATGTACCTTCCTTGAGATGCTGAGTTAATTGATGGGCTTGGAGTTAAGGAGGAAACATCATAAGGGGAAGGGGGGAATGGAAAAGACAGTTATTTTGAAAGCTGTATCTACATTGCACTGGGATTGAGCTTCCAAGCGTGTGTAGATGGACTAATGCTAGTGAGATTCAAGTTAGACCACTAAAAATGGGATCATGCATATTTCAGCTCAATGGACTGTACAGGCTCTCAGGTGCACCCTACTCCCTATTTCTCAGTTCTGATACTCATGTACTGAGCATCTTAATTTTACCACTTTAATAGGCCTGCCTAATTCCAAGGCAGATAGGCCATTTTCTATGCATAATTAAGTCCTCAGGGCTTATACAGAGTCCTCAGACACTCCTGCAGGCCCAGCTCCCATCTCTTGGGAACACAGGTTGATGTCCTTTCCCTGAAATTAGGCATTTCAGGATCAAAACTCACCACCACCTTCCAGTGACTTAATATTGTCCTGTGAAGCTACTCTGAACTTTGTGGCCAGGACACCACTGAAATGGATATAGCGGAGTAGGAAAAGGTTCAGAAAAGGATAACAGCTGCCATATGAGAAGAGATTGATAAGACTGAGACTTTTCAGCTTGGGAAAGAGAAAGGGAGGCATGATAGAGGTCTATAAAATCATGACTTGCATTGAGAAAGTAAATACGGAAAAGTTACATGCTCCTTTGCATAACACAAGACCTAAGAGTCATAAAATGAAATTAATAGGTAGCAGGGTTAAAACAAACAAAAGGAAGTATTTTTTTACGTAACACACAGTCAACTCATGGAACTTCCTGCCAGAAGAGGTTGTGAAGGTCGGGAATTTAACAGGGGTCAAAAAGAACTGGATAAATTAATGGAGAATACCTGAATTAATGGCTGCTAGCCAGGATGGGCAGGGATGGTATCCCTTGCCTCAGTTTGTCAGAGCTGGGGATAGGTGACGCAGGAGGGATTATTTAATGATTACCTATTCATTCCTTCTGGGGCACCTAGCATTAGCCACTTTCAGAAGACAGAATACTGAGTTAGATGTACCTGTGGTCTGACCCAGTATGGCCATTCTTATGCTCTTATGAAATTAGCAGTCCTGTGAAAAATCAGAAGCAAAAATGAAATCTGATGAAGCCCATCATGTTGTCCTTAAGAAAATTCCACAAAACCTGTCCTGAAGAACAAACAAACAAAGAAACCGTGAACAAACTCATGATAAAGAAAGCACATAAAAAGGAACAAAATTATATCCTGTATTACAACAAGTAAATTAAGGGGAGGGTGGAGCAGGTTGGGTTCCTCAGCAGCCAACTTTGGTGACTGACATAAGTATCAGGGTTGCCCAGATGCAAACATTTAAAGCTGCAAACAGGTAGCAATATGTGGCTTTGCATCTGGCTTACACATACCTGATAGTCTGGCACCCAGCTGGATAAGTGTTCTTGTAATGTTTTTTAAGTATATGTAATTAAAATACATTGCTTCAGTCTGTTTTTAGAAACTGGATAGTATAAATCCAATTTAAAGTACAATGATATGTTAACTTAATATTTTCAGAGTAACCAGATCATCTGTCAGGCTACTTTTTGTGGTAACATATGAATTGATGCTTTATTAGTACAGTCTTCTCTACTATGAAAGTATTAGAGCAGAAGAAATATGACATTGTCAAGCATGTTTACGAACTGTTGAGTGGCTGTGTTTTTATGAAAATCATATCCAGGGGAGCATTAAGTTTAGATTTAATGAACAGTTTTGTCACCTTCCAACACTAAAAATTCAGCTGTCTACTAGTGTGATTGTTCTAAGATTGTGGGCTATATGCAACGTGTAATACCATGATCAAGTTGACTTTACACCTACATCAACACAATGCAGTACAAAATTATAAGTAGTTTTTTTTATAACAAATAGCTTTTCTGATTTGACAAATACCTAGAGGTTTCGTTTGATTTTAGTTGTAATAAAGAAAGTATGCTTTCTCAGTAGCAAAGGCAGTTCAGAAATTTATTGTAGATGTCAAAAATTCTAATGTTTTTATCTGTGTATTGTCTGGCCAAAGCCATTAAAATGTCTTGGGTGAAAAGTGACAAAAAAGCACTGTCAGGTAATACTGTTAAAGTAGAAACAAACACATTTGAAAGACTTTATACATGCCAGTAGCAGCATTCAGTCTAACATGTGAAACATAATTTTAATACTATTGCCAGGGAACGCAAGGGCAAATAATTAAAGTAATGCAGTACTGGACAGAGCAGAAAGTGTCCATTATGTTGCACTATGACTGAAAGCATAACTTACAGGAAGCTGTATGGGGCAGGGTCGGGGGACCTGGAGCCAAGTGGAAATTTCTAGAGATTTGATCTATTACTTTATTCTCCTTTAAAAAATGCAAGTTTCATGCTTAATTAGTTTTAGTCCTATTAAGTGTTCTAGGATAATGAAGTGAAATAAGTATTTTTAAATGGGTTCATTTAGGCTGGTTAATCAGTACGTTGATCTCTTTCTGCATTGACTTTATATCTGTTTTGTATGAGTTTGAGTAAAGTTTCACACATCTTCACAGTTAAAAATACTGTCTATTGTCTTATGCATTTCTGGAAGGATGGAAGATGACAGATGAGGAAATTACTTGTTCTGTCTTTTTTACCATTTGTGGGGACCACAATTCAGGAAGAATTCCCAAATCAGGGGAATACTTTCAAAAAAAAAAAAAGCTTTCCTGAATTGAAGATTATACTGAGTACATCAGAGAATCAAACTTTGTTATAGCATCTTAATAGAGAAATTGATGGAAGCCATTCCATGTCAAATTGCAGGACCAATCTTCCCTCTTTTTTGTGATCATGTAATGTCCCAATGACAACTACAGCAGCTGATATGTTTAATAGTAATATAGGAAAGCACTCACTGTACTTTTGACATAAATGCAACATACCAGCTGGAAATGAGAGTAATCAGCTTCATGTGATCAGACAGCCCTCTACACACCACCACCAAACAGTCCATCTGTGACCAGCAGTTCACAGCCTACTTCTCATTAGCTACTCTAAACAGGCCACCTATACTTCATTGATCCCTTTCCTTCTCTTTTCTCTTTATAAGAATTCTTAGTATATCATATTAACAGTGGGATAAGCATCAGTCAGCTGTATAATTGAGATGATGACAAGTATTTTGATCTGTGATGTGTTTCATGTATGTACACTGGAAATTTACTCACATTCATGGTAAAGCACTTCAGTCCAGTTAAACGAGGCCTGTGGTTTAGTAAGTGTTTGGGCAAGACCAATACAGGTGTCATGTTCTATATACACTAATGTGTATGTGCAAAATCAGCTCCAGCCCGTGGCCAGCCAAACCTGCGATAGGGCTTCTTAAATTGATGCTGGTTTTTCTTGTCTCCTTTTGGGATGGCATGGGACTAAGTTGTCTTTGTTTTCCTCATAATATGCTGGAGTTGCCATCAATGTAAAGAGGAATAAGCAAGACAGAAGGAATGGAAAGGCATTCGTGGGTCTGCTCTTCAGCAGATCATCAGAAAGGAGACACAACCTTTGTACTTCTCACCATGTTTTTGACCAACTTTACACTTTTATTGACATAGCTGACAGCAAACGAGATCAATATAAAGCCCTCATAGGAAAAGGCTCTCTCATTTCAAGAACTGCAATTCAGAACTGGCATCAGCAGTTGTCATGAGGCAGGTGTCTTGGCTTCAGCTGTCTGGATTTTTCAAAGATGTCCAAACCCCCATTGAGGCAAGGGACGGACTAGCTCAGTGGTTTGAGCATTGGCCTGCTAAACCCAGGGTTGTGAGTTTAGAGGGGGCCATTTAGGGATGTGGGGTAAATAGATTTAAAAAAAATCTGTCAGGGATGGTGATAGGTCCTCCTGTAAGTGCAGGGGACTGGTCTTGATGACCTCTGAAGAGCCCTTCCAGTTCTCTGAGATAGGTATATCATCCATATGATCTTCCCTTCAAGATCTCTGAGCTCTTTGCAGACAATACAAACAAAACACTCCCTCAAAGACTCAAGGGTTATCTTGGTACCCTGGGCATCCAAACAGTTACTACCACCAAAAAAAAAAAAAACCCACCAGACAGTTCCTCTTTGAGTGATGTCACCATGGGCACTACACTGTAGGTGCTGCACTCGTCCCAGCACTGCAGATCAGAGACTCTTGAAAGCTATGTCTAGCCAGCCTACACATGCATGGTCACTGCGTTGCTCCAGTCACACTCTTGTGATCATGCACATTGTCCAGTTCAAACTAGTTCCTCTCAGCTGCCCCAGGCTGCAGACAGAGTTACCTGCCTCTCTTTGTCTTCAATATTGTGAGACTTGAATCCGTCCCTTCTTGATTTCTCAAGCAGTAGTTTTGTGTTCTTGTTGAGCTGTTGAAACTTCATTTGCCACAAAAAAAAAAAATTAAAAGTTAACTTAGTTTGAAGATCAAAATTAACAAGTCCTGTGGCACCTTATAGACTAAGAGATATTTTGGAGCATTAGCTTTCGTGCGCAAAGACCTGCTTTGCTTATGCTCCAAATTATTTGTCAGTCTATAAGGTGCTACAGGACTTCTTGTTGTTTTTGAAGATACAGACTAACTCGGCTACCCCTGTGATATCTGAAGATCAAGTTAAAGTTCATTGTTCAAACTGTTCTCCATTTCAGACTGTTGCCTGTTCTTACTAGTTCCTTGTTGGATTGGGCTTTAGGTGAGCTAGTTATCAGGCCTGGCCCACAAAGTTTTGCAAAATACAATAAGTGCCACAAAGCGATGCCCGCCTCAGACAGCCACTCCTCAGAAATGCCAGCACTCCAGCAAGTTAACGGGAAGGGCATGGTGCAACTCTGAAATGCACCTTAAAATGATTTTATTAGATAAGGCTCTTCAGCCTTCTGAGGACGACACTGTGAGGTCTTTAGAGCAGCCCCAGCATAAATGCAGAGCTTCTTCATCAACAGCTATTCCACCAAGCAAATCTAAGACGTTACCAACGAGATCCCTGCCTGCTATTTTGCAGAGCAGATCTGATGTGACTGATAAGCCTGGCATCTCTAGCACCATCTCTTCACATTCTAAGTCTGTCTCGACTTCTAAAATGGCCAAAGTCCTGAAGTCCTTGGCACCAAAACATTTGGAGCCAGGAGCACCAACACTGACTTCTTCAAAATGAACGACCCCAAGCACACTGGCATCAGCTCCCGCACCGACTTTGGCATTGATAGTGTCAGCACCGACATCTCTGCCTCATTCTCTGGCACCATCCGTGCAGGTGCCAACGGCACCAGGGGCTCCTAGTGACGCAGCACTGATGAAGGCACCGACTAAATCTCAGCACCGTAGTCATACTCCATAGTCTCTGTCACCTACTTTTTCTCTGGCACTGTCTCCATCCCCAGCAGCACCGAGGTCACCCATTCTACACAAAGGCAGACCAGAAAGACGCAGACCACAATGTTATGAATTTCACAGGCTGCCCTCTCCCTTCTTAACTCCTCCTGCAGATGAGAGCCGGTATGACTGCAGACACCTCTCACCTTCTCCTTCAAATTCCTCTCATATATCTTGCCAATTCTCTCCTTGTCAAGGAGACCTCTCCTGGGGCTTGCAAAGGCATTCTTATGGATCAGGGTGCTCCCCCCATTCTAGCAGCTGCCACTATCATGACCATCGTCAATATTACTCCCCACGCAGCTTCTCCCCTCAATGAGGTTACTACAACAGGTATTGATCAAGGGGACATTCAACGGCTGGCTACACATCTCAGTTGTCACCTATTTCAGATCCTCTGTCTCCACCACCGTAATCTCTGTCCCCTCAACATCTGGAGTTGGAGATGGCACCAGCGTCCAAGGTACAGTAACAGTGCCCTGATGTTTCTCCTACTGATCAGTCTTCCTCTTCACTGGATGAGGCCATCATACTAAGGAACGTCTTACCACCAGATGACATTGGACAATTTAATGATCTTTTCAAGCAGGTTGCTATGAGGCAGGACAAGCAAATAGCAGAAGTGCAGGAAAAACGACACCAGCTGCTAAAATATTCACAACCCATGCAGTGCTCCAAAATAGCCACCCCCTTGGATGAAGCTATACTTAAAGTAGCCAATTATATATGGCAAACTCCTGCTTCAGCTCCTCGTACTAACAAAAGGGTATATAATTCCTATTTACGCATCTACAGCCTAATTCACCAATAGCAGATGCTGTGTTACACAGATTGCACACATCCCAGTTCAGAGGTACTGCGCCTGACAAGGATGTCAAATGTCTGGATATCTTTGAAGAAAGCTTTATACCTTGGCAACCCTTCTGTTGTTTGTAGCCAATTATGAAGCACATTTATCCAACCATTACTTTGATAACTATGTGTAGCCAGACAAAGTCTCCCCCTTACAATCCAGCTTGCTCGCTGCCCCACCCCCCACTGAGAAGCACACCGGGCACGGAAACGGCTGCTGACAGCACAGTCTTTGGTGCCCTCATTGAGGCCCAGATGTGCTAGCTTATCGTGACCCTGAGAAACAGAAAGTACAGATAGAGGGCTAACAGGCCAAACTGTCAACAAGAGGGGGGGCACGCTCAAGAAATCACTCCAGCAGGCATTGATGGATATGATGCACACACACATACCATCCCCGAAGAGGAAATCTCCGCCCCCGCAAAAAGAATGTCCTGTACTCCTAAATTGCTTATCTCCTGTCTTACAAGTGCAAATTAAGTAAGAAATGCCCTTGTAACAAACTGGCGTCACAAAAGACAGACCAGTGTGATCTGGCACCTTAGATAAGAAAGAGAATACGTAACCTAAAAGGGGTATAAAAGATGGGTCCAGCAGAAGTCTAACTTTGAGTGCATTCCACCAACTACCTGCTGGTTGGGTCAGGTGATTGCCTCCCGAGGTCCACAACTGGGGACGCCCAACCTCGTATTCGTCTTTCCGTGGAATTGAGTGACCGATTCGGCTTGGCTACGCTGGTATCGAGAGACGCAGAGAGGGTAAGATACACCCATGCTAGGTCTCCGATTTTTTTTTGTGCACAGCTAAAGAATTAGAGCTCTGTAACTAGACGTCGTTGTATCAAGATATCATTGTGTTAGATGGTAACAGATATCTTTGTATTGGATTGTAACGTAACTTAACACCTGTACTTTGCTAGCATATAAGAAGTAGACAATAGCCTTTTGTAACCACACACTTATAACTGTAGCTTAAATAAACTTGTAACTAGTTAAGATCCAAGCCTGACCCTGTTATCCTTTTGTCACTACAACACAGCTGGCACAACAAAAGAACTGTAACCATTTGGTTACTACAGCCTGGCCATGGGTGAGTGCGCTAGCAGCTCCCTGCTCTAACAGTAAAAACTGGGTTGCTTAGGACCCAGGGGAATCCGTCAGCCTGTCTTGGCTGCTTGCAGCGACGAGCTCCCTGCTCTTGCAGTTTTAAACTCAGATGATAACAAGGGCATAGTTGGTACCTTACCTCACATTACCCGGCCACCGGCTAACACTATGTTATGCTTATGCCCCTTATGGACAACCTGCTGGAGTCCCAGAGGCTAATTCTCAAGTCAGTGCTGAAAGAGGGATACACCATGGCCAGAACTGCTGTCCGGATAGTTCTGGACATTGCAGATACAGCGGCACAGGCTACTGCTACCGCAGTTATGATGCAGCATGCCTCATATTTGCAGCCATGATACCTAAAGAGCTGCAAACTAAAGTTGAGGACCTGCTCTTGGACAAAAAAGAACTATTTATGGGAAACACCGACTCCATCCTCCACTCTAGCAAGGACCCTTGCACTATGGTACTAACACTTGGAACGTATACCCCTCCTTATAGAAGGAGGCAATATCCTCCTTGCCAGAGATGTGAATTTGGATGCTACTAGCTGCAGTTCCAACAACTTCCCAGGCCTTATAATCAAACCCGTACCCAGCAGAGACCCCAAAGGTGCTGAAATCGGGGTGGGGGGTCGCAATCAACCTCTTCAAACAACAGGCAGCAAGTGTGACTCCGTGGTTGAGATCAGCAACATTGCAAAGGTCACCTCCCAACCTCCCAACATTTTCCACCACCAGCTGAGACTCTTTCTTCATCCATGGGCCTCTATTAAAACTGATAGGTGGATTCTGGAGATCATGAAAATCACATTTATACCATACCTTACATCCATTACTTGCTACATGCAGATGACACAGAACTACTCAAAATAGTTAAGTTTCAAGCAGACTGTGAAGAGCTATGAAAGGATCTTAATAAATTGGGTGACTGGACAACAAAATGGCAGATGAAATTTGGTGTTGATAAATGCAAAGTAATGCACATTGGAAAATATAATCACAACTATACATATAAAATGATGGGGTCTGACTTAGCTGTTACCACTCAAGAAAGAGATCTTGGAGTCATTGTGGGTATTTGTTTGAAAACATCCACTCAATGTGCAGCAGTAGTCAAAAAAGCTCACAAAATGTTGGGAATCATTAAGAAAGGAATAGATAATAAGACAGAATATGTCATATTACCTCTGTATAAATCTATGGTATGCCCACATCTGGAATATTGTGTGCAAATGTGGTCTCCCCATCTCAAAAAACATATATTGGAATTGGAAAAGGTTCAGAAAAGGGCAGCAAAAATGCTTAAGGGTATGGAATGTCTGTATATGAGAAGAGAGTAATAACATTGGGACTATTTAGCTTGGAAAAAAGACAGTTAAGGGCGGATATGATAGAGGTATATAAAACAGGACTGGTGTGGAGAAAGTAAATAAGGAAATATTATTTACTCCCTCTCACAACACAAGACCTAGGGGTCATCAAATGAAATTAATAGGCAGCAGATTTAAAACAAAGAATAGGAAATATTTTTTTCACACAACTCACAGTTAACCTGTGGAACTCCTTGCCAGATGCTGTTGTGAAGGCCAAGACTATAGTAGAGTTTAAAAAATAATAGATAAATTCATGAAGGATAGGTCCATAAATGGCTATTAGCCAAGATGGGCATGGAGGCTGTTCCTAGCCTCTGTTTGCCAGAGGCTGGAAACGGGTAACAGAGCACTGAACACTTGATGATTACCTGTTCTGTTCATTCCCTTTGGGGCACCTGGCATTGGCCACTGTTGGAAGACAGGATACTGGCTTTGATGGAGCTATGGTCTGACCCGGTATGGCTGTTTTTATGTTCTTATGATCTTTAGTATACCAAAGGTTCCTAATACTTAGTAATGCGTAATTCACATCACTCATTACAAGTATGGTGCATACATATCTGCTAGAAAGGCAACTGCACCACAGACCCTGCATTATTGCATACCTGTGGCTTTGGCCGGTGGCCACTGCTGTACTTTCGTTTGTGTAGGAGTTGCCAGATGTCACCGAATGCATCATATTAGTTACTAATAATGCAAACCTGTGTATATATATATGTATTTCTACACCATTCTTTTCTCCTGATTTTTATAATTTATTTTCTGCCATGTACATCTTGAAATTCTTGTGCGTACCATTGGTGGTACATGTACCACACTTTGGGAAACACTTCTGTAAACAACTGTGAATGGGTTTGTCTATATTTTGAGCTGGGGCGTTAATTCCAGATTGAAGAGACGTACCTGTTCTATGTCTAATCGAGCTACTTTTCTAAAATTAGTGTGTGGTCATGGCAATGCAATCAATGAGAGAAGCTAGCCACCCTGTGTATATATCTATCCAAAACACAGTAGTAACATACTTGAGGTGGCTAGCCCATAAATCTGCTCTTGTTGCTGCAACTACATTATGGCTGTGTCTACACTACCACCCTCCTTCAAAGGAAGGATGGTAATTAGGGTGTTGGGAGTTTATTAATGAAGTGCTGCTGTGCATAGGCAGCAGTTCATTCAGCAAATTCCACCCCCGCAGCAACTTCGAAGTTTTAAACTTCAAGGGACCGGCACACGTCTAGCTGCGGCGCACCCGCTGGTACTTTGAAGTGCTGAGGCGACTTTAAAATCCCTTTACTCCTCAAAATTCTGCGGCTAGACGTGTGCCGGTACTTCAAATTTTAAAACTTCAAAGTTGCCGCAGAGGGGAATTTACTTAATGAAGTGCTGCCTATGCACATCAGCGCTTCATTAGTAAACTCCCAACACCCTACTTACCATCCTTCCTTTGAAGGGAGGTGGTAGTGTAGATAAGCCCTACATTTTTAGCTCACTGTCTGGTAAGAGCTAGTGCAGATATGTCTCCTTGAGCTGGGAATTACATCATCAGCTCAGACTGTAAACATACCATTGTGATAAAGTCACAACCACTAGGCACAGCAGTAGGTGTGCACTGGATTGGACTTTTAAGTGGAATGATTCAAAAAGGCTTCAGTAACTGACATGTCTTTTTTTTTCTTAAAATTGTTGCCAATAAATAGAATGAATTATCATTCAGGTTGAGAAAATTTAATTTGATTGCACCAACACAAAAAGAAGTATGCCTCTTTCATGGTTCTGTTAAAATGGAAAAGAACATTCAGAGTTGAATTGAACATTTTATTCAGGAAATGTAGTAGAAGAGCAGACAATATACTCATAATTTCCTTTGCTAATTAGGTATCAGTCCTCTCTGTGTCTCAGAAACATTTACACATGATAGCAATTGCACAAAGATAAAAACAATCTTGGAAACTCTGTAAAGTAGCCACTGAAACAAAAGAATCTACATCTTTCATAGCTATTTTCTACAGTGACAGAAAATGGCAGGTGGGGATGAAAGACAGAGCTAGTAGTTGGTTTTTTGGTCTGGAAACAGATTGCTCTATGTTTCCAGAGCATTTGTCAGACAGTAAATGAAGCCTGAGTTCTTAAATAGAAATAGAACTAAAAGCATACCATTGATTTGGCAATATGTAGGTTGGGAAATAACATCTGTATATAGGGAAGATGTCTTAAATGTTTAAAAAAACTAGTAAAAAGCAGATTTTTTTCTACTTCAGTTCTTACTGATTCAGTCTGATACACTAATTAATCTCCGATGCATACAGAATTTATATTACATTTCGTAAAAAAATCTTACTAGCTTAAATAAGTAAACTACTAATAAATTTTATGCACGATTTAGGAAAAAAAAAAAAGCTTGACACCATGACGCATTGCAATTTTCTACAGACATGCACCAGTAGAGGCTGTTGTACATTCCATTAAATAACCATTTATACTGCTAGATTAATTACAGGTAGATCAAAGATGGGAGTTGAAAGGTAGTTGTGTGTTTTATGTAAACATACAAAAAGTTATAAGTGCATTTTTATAGAGAGGCCATAGTTTTCAAGTGGTAGAAAGCTTTGGTCTTCATGATTGTACCTTGCTACATACATGAGAGGAGAGTAATTAATCGGTCATTTTTGGTAATTATTACTAAAAAGTTCTAAAACTTCGTTTTTAACTCCAGGTACTTAAGCTTACGAGCAAACTATGGAGAAAGGCTCATAAAGAGCATCAAGTTCCATTAAAATACATATCAGGCTGGTACATCATTTTTTTACTTTATGAAATATTTTGAATTGTAAGACTCAGGGTACATCTGCATCTTCTGCTGAAATGTCAAGATCCTTTCCAAGGCCCACAAATGTTACCTTCACTTTCTGTGGGTTAAACTTCAGATGATTGTCTCTCGTCCAAGTCCTAATCTTGACCATGCACTGGGAAAGTAATGCCATTCTACCATCTGGGTCTGATGAAAATGGAGCTGTAAATCATCCTTATCTCAATGATAATACAATCCTGCTCCTCCCCCTCCCCCTCCCCCTTCCCACCCATGTGTCTTGTACAAATTTGATAAGATGAGTGATAGGCTGGAACCCTGCATGACAGATCTCTTGGAACTGCCGAGAGATTACCCAAAACCATCCTTTGAGACCACACTGAGAGAAAAAACAAAGCTTTTTGAAAGTGCCATCCCTGCTAGAATCGATAGGCAGATCAATGAAATTTTGCATATAAAGTAGACCCCCCCTCTATATGCAATTTTGGCTCATGCTTAACTTGCATTAATGTGAGTCAAAATCCTGGGATTCCCAGGACCTGGAGGCTGGTGGGAGTGCAGCTCCTCTGCCATCTCCCTTCTCCAGCCTCTGGCTCCCCTTGCTAGGGGAAGCCAGGGAGAAGCTGTTCTGCCATGGCTGTCTGCCCGCCTGGCTGTCCCACCTGAGGGAAGCCGGGCAGGCAGACAGCTATGGCGGCACGGCTTCTCCCCAGCTTCCCCCAGCTGGGGGAGCCAGGGGATCAGACAGCTGCAGCAGAGCGGCTTCTGCCTGGCTCCTCACCATCCTGGGAGCCAAGAAACTGACAAGCGCTGGTGTGCTGGTCAGTTTCCCAGCTCCTGCAAGCCCAAGGTAGCTGAGAGCCAGGCTGCCGCCTGGTTCCCAACTCCCCCCAACTTGCATGAAATTTGAGTTACGTCAGGTTGCCCCCGAGTGCAACCCTCACGTAACTTGGGCAGTCTACTTTAATATCAAAAGTTGCTAACAGATTTAAAAGATCCACTGTGGGCCTCTTTCCTGCATCATTTTATAGAAGATAGTCAATGGGATCACCATCTATATGCTAAAACCAAACACTCCCAACATCAGTGTTTGCTAGACACTACTTTTTTATTTACATTTTCCAAGGAGAGAAAAATTAAATATAGTGTTACATGCACATTAAATCTTCTGAAATTTGTCTGAAGAGGGTATAAGCATGGGCAGTTCTTGAAGCCTCTGATTACTAAAAAGCCCAGACCTGTTGTTCTGTGGGGAAGTATCACAATGACCAATAATAACACCTGAACATAAAAGAGAACTTTTGTTTAAAAACAATGTAATTTATCTTTCAGGTCCCGTGGGTGTCGGGTTGAATGAACTTAAACGAAAATTGTTGATCAGTGATACCCAGCATTATGGTGTAACAGTCCCACGTAAGTAGAAACACATTTTGTGAGGTCCTCATATTGTATCAGTTTTTTTAAAATTATGTTAAGAACAATGTTAACATTGTCCAATATAGATGCACACATTTTATTTAGGTACCTCATTTAGTGTCACAAATTTTAAACATCAACGAAGGGTCCTGTGGCACGTGATAGACTAACAGAAAAGTTTTGAGCATGAGCTTTCGTGAGCACAGACTCACTTCATCAGATGCTGGTCTTGGAAATCTGCAGGGCCAGGTATAAATAAGCCAGAGCAAGGGTGGGGATAACCAGGTTAGCTCAGTCAGCAAGGGTGAGGCTTACTACCAGCAGTTGATCTGGAGGTGTGAACACCAAGGGAGGGGAAGCAGCTTCCCTCCCTTGGTGTTCACACCTCCAGATCAACTGCTGGTAGTAAGCCTCACCCTTGCTGACTGAGCTAACCTGGTTATCCCCACCCTTGCTCTGGCTTATTTATACCTGGCCCTGCAGATTTCCAAGACCAGCATCTGATGAAGTGAGTCTGTGCTCACGAAAGCTCATGCTCAGAACTTTTCTGTTAGTCTATCAGGTGCCACAGGACCCTTTGTTGCCATTACAGATCCAGACTAACACAGCTACCCCTCCAAAATTTTAAACGTCTACATCTGCTGTGTCTGTTTGAATCAACATTTATGAAACTAACTAGAAAATTTTGGCCCAGATTCTATGCAGTGGCTTTTCAGTGTAAATTTAACAGTTGATGTCAGCAAAGATTTTAGTAAATGAAACATCCATTTGAAAGTTCTTAGGAGTTTGAATTTCATGCTGAAATGTATACCACCAGCAATCCAATCTGAGGGAGCAGAATCTTACAAGAACAAGAGGAGAATTCACCCAACACAGACCTATATGGCTTGCTGCCTCTTCAAAGTTGCTATCTTGGAAGTTTGCACAGGAGGCGTTAGGCTAATGAAGCGCTGCACAGTCATCACAACACCGCATTGCTATTCACCAAATTGGCTCTTTTACATGTCCCCTTTGAAGGAGGGTCCAAGTGTAGATGAGCTCAAGGTGGGATATTGGTCTCTTTTGCAGACAATCAAATTACACTAGGGAAGAGGGTAACTGTCTTTTTACAGTATGGACCCTTTTTGTCTCGAGACAGTGATTAGGAGCGGCAGTGAGGATCTATGGGCAGTGTTTGAGTCTGCAGCTTCTCTCGTGGCTTATCCGCCCAATATTAGATTTGCACAGTCGATTGCAATAACCTCATGTCAGTCTGTTTCTAAACTCTGGAGTCTGAGAGTTTTTCCTCCTGAGACAAAGTTCTTTTGTGTGGCTTGCACATATACTGTCGAATTATGATAGCCCTGTCATAGCAATCGTCGCCAGGTATTTCAATCTGATGATGTAGATTGCTGGGATTTTGGATCATGTTGAACTTGTTTATGGCATTTTTTCATGTATCCTTGAATCTTAGCTTTGGTCTTCCTCTTGTTCTCAACCCACATGACAGTTCGCTGAAGAGGATTTCTTTGAGAAGATGTTCATCACCCATTTCTCTCACATGACCAAGCTATCGTAGTCTTCTGCTGTTGAGGATCGCTATGAGGCTGGGTATGCCAGATCTTGACAGGCCATCTGCATTTGAAACTTTGTCTTGCTAGTTGATATTCATAATTCTGCAGAGGCAGTGAAGATGGAAGCTGTTCAGTTTGTTCTCCTGGTTCGAGTAGGTGGTCCCTGCCTCAGAACCATATAGCAGGATACGCAATACACATGCCTGGTGGATTAGTATCTTTGTTTTCACTGTCAGCTAAGAGTTGTTCCATGCTCATTTCATAAGTCTGTCAAAAATCATAGCTGCCTTACCAATCCTGATGTTCAGTTCTTTGTCCACGGATAGGTTTGTGGTAACAGTAGATCCAAGATAACAGAATTGTTGAACCACATCTAGTGGGCTGTTATCCAGAATGACATTGCGTCGCTGAGGTATACCTTGAGTGAATGCAACAGTTTTCTTCATGCTTATGTCAAGGGAAAACTACTTGTAGGCTTTGGGTAGAGTGACTGTAGCATGACTGTAGCATGTCTTCATTATGAGCAATGAGAGCTGCATGATCTGTGAAGAGGAGTTCCCTAATGAGGGCTTTCTTGACCTTAGTTTTGGCCTTGAATCTTGCCAGGTTGTAGAGAGAGTCATCTAATCTTGTGTGGAGAAATACATCGCTGCATTAGTTTTGAAATGCTCGATTTAGTAGAACTAAGAATATGCCGAAGAGGGTAGGGGCAAGGACACACCCTTGTTTGACTCCACTGTTTATTGCAAACGGTTCCCATATAGATCCAGCATATTGCACTGTTGCTTTCATGTTTTTGTGAAAGTATGTTATGAGCTTGAGTAGGGTCAGCGGGCAGCCAATCTTGGTTAATACTCTATATAGTCCTGATCTATTAAATGTATCTAATGCCTTGTTGGCTACGTCTACACGTGCAGCCAACATCGAAATAGTCTATTTCGATGAATAACGTCTACACGTCCTCCAGGGCCAGCAACATCGATGTTCAACTTCGACGTTGCTCAGCCCAACATCGAAATAGGCGCAGCGAGGGAACGTCTACACGTCAAAGTAGCACACATCAAAATAGGGATGCCAGGCACAGCTGCAGACAGGGTCACAGGGCGGACTCAACAGCAAGCCGCTCCCTTAAAGGGCCCCTCCCAGACACAGTTGCACTAAACAACACAAGATACACAGAGCTGACAACTGGTTGCAGACCCTGTGCCTGCAGCATAGATCCCCAGCTGCCGCAGAAGCAGCCAGAAGCCCTGGGCTAAGGGCTGCTGCCCACGGTGACCATAGAGCCCCGCAGGGGCTGGAGAGAGAGCATCTCTCAACCCCCCAGCTGATGGCCGCCATGGAGGACCCAGCAATTTCGACGTTGCGGGACGCGGATCGTCTACACGGTCCCTACTTCGACGTTCAACGTCGAAGTAGGGCGCTATTCCTATCTCCTCATGAGGTTAGCGACTTCGACGTCTCGCCGCCTAACGTCGAAGTTAAATTCGAAATAGCGCCCGACGCGTGTAGACACGACGGGCGCTATTTCGAAGTTGGTGCCGCTACTTCGAAGTAGCGTGCACGTGTAGACGCAGCTGTTAAGTCCACAGATGCTATGAATAACAGCTTTCCTTGTTCTCTGCATTTTTTCTGTAGTTGTCGAAGTGAGAAAATCATGTCCATTGTTGACCTGTCAGCCCTGAAGCCACGTTGTGTTTCTGGATAGACTCGATCTGTGAGTTTTTGCAGGCGTTTGAGAATGACACAGGCAAATGCTTTGCCTGTGATGCTCAGTAACGAGATGCCTCTGTGGTTGTTGCAGTCACCCTTGTCACCTTTGTTTTCGTAGCAGTGATAATGTTTGCATCCTTCATGTCTTGTGGGACATCACCTGCTGTCCAGCATTTTAGGAGTAAATCAAAGAGGAAAGGAAAGAGCACAACCTTGTTTGCCTTCAGGACTTCAGCTGGAATTTTGTTGTTTCCTGGTGCTTTTCCATTGGAGAGAGCATGAAGACCTTGAGAAAGTTCCTCCTTTGCAGGCTCTGCATCTAGCTCAGACATTTGTGGAAGAGTTGGGATGTGGTTGTCCAGTTCATGTTGTATTGTATGCTCGTGAGAATAAAGATTTTAGTAGGGTTCCACCCATCTGGACATCTGCAGCTTTTTGTCTATGATCATCTGTCCATTTAAATGCTTCAGTACGGTGACTTTGGTAATGTCTGGTCTGAGAGATTTCTTCAATCCATCATACAGGTTTTCAGGTCACCCAAATCAGATGCCTTTTGAATATTAGAACATAGATCGGCTCAATACTTGTTTGCACACCACCTGGATTCTCTCTGAAGAACAGATCTGGTGTGTCAGATTTGATCTCTTGTGATTTGGGATGAGTTCTTTGTATTATTCAGATGCGCCTTTTGTTTTTCTTCAAGAGAAGTCTAAGAATGTCAGCGTTTTCATCAATCCAGTCTTTGTTAGAGAATTTACATGTTCCAAAGGCAGATTTGGCACATTCATGTATTGCATCTTTCAGCATGGACCATGTTTCATCAACAGTTTGTTGGTCAGGCTTGTGTTCCATTTTGTGAGTAAGATCACCTGCGAGGACAGAGCATTTCAGCGCATCTCTGCCATTGAAGGTATTGATTTTTTGGCTTATTGCATTCTTTTGTCATATAGTTTATTTGGGATAATTTTTACTCTGCTGATGATCAAGGAGTGATCAGTGTCACAATCTGCACTGTGATATGTGTGTGTAAATTTGACGGTGTTGAGATGTTTCCTGTGTACCAGTACAAGGTCAAGGTGATGCCAGTGGCCGGATCTGGGGTGGCGCCATGAAACCTTGTGACACTCTTTCAAGTTAAGGAAAGTATTAGTGCTGCAGAGATGATTCTGAGAGCTGAATTTGAGAAGCCTTTGACCATTTCCATTGATTTTTCCCAATACCATGATGACTGAGGCAGATGGGCTAGGACTAATGGTCACATCCAACTCTGCATTGAAGTCACCAAGGACATACAGTTGTTCGCCAGTTGGAAAGGAGTTGATAACTTTCTGAAGATTATAATAAAAGCAGTCCTTGTCTTCAGCACATGATGCCAATGTGGGTACATAAGCACTGAAGAAGTTGACACATCCTGGCTTGGTGCAGACCTTCAAGGATATAATACGTTCTAATTCAGCTATCGGCGTATTGATAGATTTCAGCAGATTTTCCAAACAGCAAATCTAAATCCGTTGAAGCGACATTTCTCTGAACTCAAGCCCTTCCAGAAGAAAGTGTAGTTGGTTTCTTTCACTGACCCAGCATCTGCCAGCCTGGTTTCTAGGAGATCAGTGATGTCAACATTCCGTTTGTGTAGCTGTTGATCTATGACTGCTGTTTTGTGTGTTGAGTCAGTGTTCATAAGATGAAAAGCAGATTCAAGTCCCGGACACATGGTCCTCACAGTCCAGCTACCAAGCCAAAATCAAGTTGACTTATTATTTCGTTTTTGGTGGGTGCATCATTTATATCTAGTTTTCAATTTTTGGTCGATCCCCATGCACTCAATGAGGAAGGCAGATGTGGCGGGTCAGCACCGTATTGACCAGGGGCTGCGCAGCTTGAGGTGGGCAGTAGCTGACCAATGGAGTGTGATGACTCCTCCCACTGATGAAAGGGACCCATGGCATTGTCCACTTCACCAGTTGAGGAGAGCTTATAAACCCGTAGCTGCCGTTTCTCTTGTTGTTTCCATGCTATCAGCAAGGATGGAGTGTCCTCTCCATTTGGCACCCTCTTACATGCTGTATTGCCTGGGCTAGTGTTTGGAGTAAGTGCGTTGCCCAAGTGGCACTATCCCCATCTTGGTCACGCCAGTTGAATCCAAAGGAAAGACAGAGGTCAGTATGTTTGGAACTGAGGTGACTGCAAGGAGATGCCGGAAAGCAGGTTTGATTAATCCTCCCTGCTAATGGCCTTAGGGTCTCCACTCCAGGTTTTCTGTCTGGGTTTATTCCCATACTCTTTGGATCTCCTGAACCTACCCACAAGTCTGTGGAGAGTTTTCTGGCAGGGTTGTCTTCCCTGGGGTGACATTAGGAGTCATGCTCCCTTAGATGCCAGTGACCAAATCATGGTTCAAGCGCCATTTGGATTGACCAAAATAATCCAGGGACCCAAGTATCCCAGACTCTCATCTCATACAGAATGAGGGGGCAGAAGCCACTCAGTCCACCCACCAGCTGTCACGTTCAGGGGTCCGCGCTGCCCGCTTGGTGCCCGTGGGCTGCTGGCGCTGCTGCTGCTGCCCCTTCTTGGGGCTTGCGGAGGACTATGTGAGCAAGAAGAAATAACATATGGAAAATGGCAGGGAGGATCGGGCCTGTTCTATCCTTCCCAACACTGCCCGCTCCTCTATCACAGAGCTTCCCCCGGTCTGCAGCCCCTCCACACACCCTAGCCCACTCTGCTCACAACACTTCCCTGGCCGCATCCCAACTGCATGCCCAGCCTGGCCCAGCCCACTCACAACACTCCGCAGCCCGCAACCCCCCCTGCACCCCATGACCCATCCTGCTCCCACTACCCCCCCGACACACAGCCACCCCCACCTCATAACCCAGCCCGCTCCCAACACTCCCCCAGCCTGCAACTCCCCCCCCATGACCTGATCTGCTCCCAATACTCACCCGGTCCCCTAACCCACCCCCCAGGTAAGTAAAGGACATACCACTGGTGCAGCCCGGAGGAGCCGCCAGCTCCTCCGCTGGAGCCACCAGTACCTTCAGCTGCACAGGGAAAAGTGACTCCTTCCCCATGGCTGGGCAGCCGGCTGTGTGCTGTGAAGTAGCTCTGGCTGCTCAGTGGGGTGTCCGCAGCCATATGTTCTGGCGCCTCCAGCCGTGCTCCACAGCTCCCTCCCCACCCTCCAGCCCAACCCAACCCAGCCTGCTCCCAACAACCCCCAGCCCACAGCTCCCTCCAAACCCTCTGGTCCAGCTGGGCCCACTCCTGACAACTACCCCAGTTCCCAAACCCACCCAGTCCACGACTCCCCGTCCCCCCCCACCCCCAGGTAAGTTAAGAACTTACCGCCGGTGCAGCCTGGAGTTGCTGCTGGTACCTCCAGCTGCACATGTCAAAGTGGCTCCCAATAACATGGCTCACACACCTAACTATAATGTGCAAGAGTGAGGAAGTTGTGTAATAAGAAGGGACTTAAATCAGTGTGACATATGCTGGGTGTCTCATGCTGCAAATACTAGAACATCATTGTAATTTCTAAACATCATAGCTGTCAATTTCATAAGTCAATAATTGTAGCAGCCAGTGTAGGAATTCTGTATGACACCTCGTCTTAACAGATGAAGAGGAACTCACCACACACGCACACACACACACACAATGATGGCTTTACTGCAAGTGATTATGATTTTGTCACATTTACAATGTGCAAGCAGAACAAAGTCCAGACTAGTAATGTTTACACTGGGTGTTAAATAGAGCCAGCTTCACAAAGCTGAAAATAGTTATGAACCAAATCAGCTGTCAGGAAGAATTTAATCAGAAAAATATGAATGATGATTGGGAATGATTTAAGAACACCATGCTAGATTTCCAAAAAGCCACAATCAAGAAAGAAGGCCTGTACTGGTTTAAAAAATGATCTGGTTTAAAGGGAAAGTGAAAGCAACTGCAAAAAAGAATATATGTGTGGAATAAAACAAACAGAAAAAGGGGGAAGTTGATAATCAAAAGACAAGAATTGTAGAAAATTGACAACGGGAGACAAGGAGCAGTTTCTAGCCAGGCGAGTTAAAGACAATGAGAAAGAGGTTTTTAAATATATTAGAAATAAAATAAATCCTGACAGTTATTCTTGTACATTACTAGATGAAAATGGTAGAATTAACAATAATAATGCAAAAAAGGCAGAACTGTTCAATCAATATTTCTCTTCTGTGTTTGAGGAAAAATGACAGATCATAGTGTGATGATAACACATTCCATTCCATTAGTGTTCCTAAAAGGTAATAAGCAGAGGCTACTAAAGTTAGACATTTTCAAATCAGCAGGTCTGGATAACTTGTATCAAAGAGTTTTAAAAAAGCTGATAAAGTGGTTTGCTGGACTGCTTGGCCATGTCTACACTAGCCAAAAACTTCAAAATTGCCATGCAACTGGCCATTTCGAAGTTTACTAATGAAGCACGGAAATACATATTCAGAGCCTCATTAGCATGCGGGCGGCTGCGGCACTTCGAAATTGACATGGCTCGTCCAGACAGGGCTCCTTTTCGAAAGGACCCCGGCTACTTTGAAGTCCCCTTATTCCCATCTGCTCCTAGGAATAAGGGGACTTCGAAGTAGCCGGGGTCCTTTCGAAAAGGAGCCCTGTCTGGATGAGCCGTGTCAATTTCGAAGTGCCGCAGCCACCCGCATGCTAATGAGGCACTGAATATGTATTTCAGCACTTCATTAGTAAACTTCGAAATGGCCAGTTGCATGGCCATTTCAAAGTTTTTGGCTAGTGTAGAGGTAGCCCTTATGTTGCTTGTCAATAAGTCTTAGAGCGCTGGAGAAGTTCCAGAAAACTGGAGAAAAACTAATGTTCCATTTTTAAAAAGGGTAAAAAAGATGACCTGGGTTATTAGAGGCATGTCTCCTGACATCAATCCCAGACAAGATAATGGAGAGGCTGATATACAACTCAAGTAATAACTGAGTAAAAGGGACAAGGTAATTAATGCAAATCAAGATGATTTATGGTAAATAGATCCTATCAAACGAACTTGATGTCTAACGGCGGTAAGGTTCCAAATTTTGGTTAATGAAGGTAATGTTGATGCAATATTCTTTGACTTCTGTGGACATTTGACTTGGTACTGCATCACATTTTTATTAAAAGCCTAGAACAATATAAAATAATATAGCACACATTAAATGGGATTAAAATGGCTGTTAGGTCTCAAAAGGTAATTATAAGCAAGGAATTATCACTGAGTGGGTGTATTTCCAGAGGAGTCCCAGAAGATTCAATTCATGGCTCTGCATTGATTAACATTTTTATCAGTGACCTGAAAGGAAACAAAATGGTCACAGATAAAGTCTCTGGATGACACAAAAATTGCGGGAGTGACAAATAATAAAGAGAACAGGTCTCTCATTCAGAGCAATCTGTGTCACTTGGTAGACTGGGTGCTATCAAACAATGTGTGTTTTTATACAGCTAACTTAAATGGCTTAATAGGGAGAAATGGTAGACATGCTGTATCTTTATTTTCATTGGGCTTTTAACACAGAATCATATGACATTCTCATAAACATTGAGGGAAATGCATTTTCAATAAAATTATTATCTGGGTTCAACAGTTGAAATTCAATAAATAAATCTGCTAAGTACTTAGGTGGGAAAAATCAAATGCACAAGTACAAAATTCGAAATAGCTAGTTAGGTGGTTGTACTGCTGACAAAGATCTGTGATTTATAATGGATTTCAAATCAAATATAAATCAACAATGTGTTGCAGGTATGAAATAAGGTTATATTCTGGGTTGTACTAATGGGAATCAAAACAAAAAGCAGTCAAGTAGCACTTTAAAGACTAGCAAAATAGTTTATTAGGTGAGCTTTCGTGGGACAGACCCACTTCTTCAGACCGTACAATGTTATATGTAAGGCACAAAAGTAACTGTCACACTGTATTTGGCACTGGTGTATTGTGTCAAGTTGTGGGTGGTGTACAAACTGGAGAGTGTGTAGAGGAGAGCAACACAAATGATGAAGAGATTTAGAAAACCCGACCTATGAGGAAATTATTTTTGTTTTGAAAAGGGCATATTTAATAATCAGAAAAGAAGACAAAGAGGGGAGCTGTAGCTGTCTTCAGTTATGTTAAGGGCTTTAACTAAGAGAATGGTGATCAAGTGTTCTCCATGTCCCCTGAAGGTAGGAGAAGTCATGCTTTATTTGTAGTACGGGAGAGATACAGAGGTTAGATATTTGAAAAATTTTCAAACTATAAGAGCATTTGAACTTTGGAATAGGCTTCCGAGAGATGTTATGAAATCCCCATCATACAGATTGGAAAATTACCTCTCAAGGTTATGATTTAGGTATACTAGGTCCTGCCTCAGACATGGGGACTGGACTTTATGACTTCAAGGTTCTGTCTAATTCTACATTTCTATTATGAAATATATATGTATCTAGAGAAAAGAATGTAGGTCATACATATCCTAGGAAGCAGTGATTTAAAAAAATGTTGATTAAGGTAGATAATCAGCATGAGATTCTAATGTGATACTGTGGCTCAGAATCAATGTGATCCTGGAGATATAAATAGGACTCTTGAGTGGGGGTAAAGAGGTTATTTTACCTTTATGTTTGGTGCTGGTGTGACTACTGCTTGAATATTATGTCCAAGCCGATGCCCACAATTCAAAAAGGACATTGATAAATTGGAGCAGAGACACAAGAATGATTAAAGGATTAGAAAACTTGTCTTACAGTGGCACACTTTAAGAGCTTTATCTGTTTAACAGAAAGTTATGGGGTGACTTGATTACAGTCTACTAGTAATTACATAGGGAACAAATATTTAAGAACAGGCTCCTTAGTTGAAGAGAGATAGGCATAACATCAGCCAATGGCTGAAAGTGGAAACTAGACAAATTCAAATTGGAATTGAATTGTATATTTCTAACAATGGGAGTAATTTACTAAGAGTCATGGCAGATTTTCCATTACCAACCATTTTAAAATCAAGATTGGATTTTTTTTCTTAAAAGTACTTTAGGAATCTGGGCCACTTCAGTGACTTGTGCTGTCCAGGAAGTCAGAATAGATGCTCACAGTGGCCCTTTCTGGGCTTGAATTCTCTGGATAAGTTGAAATGTTGACTTTTTTCAGAACGGATCAAATAATGTGATGTATAAACACTGTAGTTATACTGACACCATCAGATGCATTGCTACACTTATGGAACAGTTTATAAGATTGAGGGCAGCAGATATTTTATTTACCATAACACCTTTTAATAAAGAGAATTTTATTTACAAAATTTGATGTGTTCATAAGTTAAGTAGGTTTTAACTTTGTTGTAAGAAGTTTATTTTTATAAAAATGTATAAAATTTGATAATTTGAAGCAAACTACAGTAGCTGTGGTTGGTCTACACACCAAAAAGTAAAAACTGTAATCAGTGTGCATAAAGATAATGAATTTTAAATATTAGAATAATTTTCTCTCAAGAATTTTATTTTTTAAATAAAAATCTAAAACCCAACACAAAAATATACTGTATTGTCAGTAAAATGTATGTATATATGTAAAATCTCATACTTTAAATATTACTTTAACTGAACTGAAGGTTGTGAGTTTAGTTGCAGGATGTAATGAGTTTCATTGTGTATACTCTGTTCAAGGTCAAGGCTAGTTACAAATTACAGAATTTTGCAAGAAAAATTCCGACCAGATGAGTTCCTGCCATTAGATCATGTGTGAGCCCTAGAATAGATCAGGCTCTTGCAGTTCCAAGCAGCTTTACAACCGCATTAGTGAATCCTGAAAATCTGGTTTAACACTACCCTTACAGAATTGTTCTAGCCACTGGGGCCTTATCCGTGCTCTGCTTATGTAGCTAGCTGGAAAAATTAATATGTTTGTTCTCTGATTCACAAGTATTGCAAATGTTTCTGTAAATTCCTAAAAATTTGCTAGATGCTCTCAAATACTCAACTAGTTGATAAACATGCAATCATCTTCACGAGATATTTCTTCCCCCACAAATTGACATTTTTTATGAAGCAATTTTGTGTCTGCAAACTTCTGGTTTTTGGTTGCTCATCAAAACTTGAGGGAGAGGGAGTCAAGTGAAATTTAATTATTGCAAAATTTGAAGTGGAACCATCCTTGTAATATATATATTTGTATGTTAGCTGAAGAAGACTATGTCACAAATTCTAAATATATATTCTCTATGTGTGTCTTTGTTTATTTATCTGTAAGTGATATAAGCCGTGTCTACAAGTGCACGCTACTTCGAAGTAGCAGCACTAACTTCGAAATAGTGCCCGTCGCGGCTACACGTGTTGGGCGCTATTTCGATGTTAACATCGACGTTAGGCGGTGAGACGTTGAAGCCGCTAACCCCATGAGGGGATGGGAATAGCGCTGTACTTCGAAGTAGGGCACGTGTAGACGATCTGCGTCCCGCAACATCGAAATAGTGGGGTCCGCCATGGTGGCCATCAGCTGAGGGGTTGAGAGATGCTCTCTCTCCAGCCCCTGCGGGGCTCTATGGCCACCGTGTGCAGCAGCCCTTAGCCCAGGGCTTCTGGCTGCTGCTGCTGCAGCTGGGGATCCATGCTGCATGCACAGGGTCTGCAACCAGTTGTCGGCTCTGGGGATCTTGTGTCGTTTAGTGCAACTGTGTCTGGGAGGGACCCTTTAAGGGAGCAGCTTGCTGTCGAGTCCGCTCTGTGACCCTGTCTGCAGCTGTTCCTGGCACCCTTATTTTGATGTGTGCTACTTTGGCGTGTAGACATTCCCTCGCAGCGCCTATTTCGACGTGGTGCTGCGCAACATCGATGTTGAACATCGACGTTGCCAGCCCTGGAGGACGTGTAGATGTTATTCATCGAAATAGCCTATTTCGATGTCGCTACATCGAAATAAGCTACTTCGATGTAGGCTTCACGTGTAGACGTAGCTATAGAGTACATGACAGCCTTGTTTGATAAGTATGAATTTGGAATGGTAACATTAGTCACAAACGAGTGAGCTACACCATAATAAAAACTTTCATACCACTCTACACCATTAAGCATTTTGCACACAGTGTACCCAAATTATAAAAAAGTTATTACTAGATGCTTGAGAGGAAGTAAACATTGAATTAAAAACCCAGTAGCCTTCCGAGTATGTTGTACAAGACTGTAGCAGGAGGGGAAATGGGGATTCCTTTCTGACCACCAGAGGCACTCAGCTCCTAAGATACCAAATGAAATTTTCCATTATATTACAGTAGGGTCTCAACATTTGCGAACCTATGGTTCATGAATTCAAGTATTCGTGAGTGGCCTCTTCCCAGTGCTCTGGGGTGGAGGACGTGAGCAGCTGCCGCTTGCAGGCGCCCCAGGCAGGTAGTAGCGGCAGCTACCACTTCCCCCGGGGCCCTGGGCAGGGAGTGCCAGGAGCCGCCACTTCCCCCAGGGCCCCGGGCAGGAGTACCAGCAGCTGTCACCTCCCCCCACAGGTAGGAACCTTGGCAGCTGGGCTCCAGGCAGGAGCAGCATTAGCAAAATTCAACATTTGTGAGGGTTGTCCACATGGAACCCTCGCAAATGTTGAGACCTTACTGTGCTATCATACCTCAAATACTGAAGCTACAGATGTTGTTAATGATCATAACATTATTTGTGTCTCTGATAAATCCAGTCACTAAACTTCATTTGCCTTGATGGTTGCCTGTGCCAGTGAATGCCACAAATTGCTTTTATGATGAATAGTAGCAGAGGGAGCTGGGGAGTGTTTTAGATTGCTACTCATTGAATTTTCCAACAGCCTCTTTGTTCCCACTTAGTTAACTCTCTTCCATTAGCAAATAAAATCGATAATCTGTTATATATATCCAATGAGGTTTTCTAGTGTTTGCTTGGGTTCAATCCTGTGACATGCTGAGTGCAGCCTATAAGATGCTGAGCACATTCAACTCCTTTGGAAACCAGTGTAAGAGATAAGAGCATCATGCACTACACAGGATTGGGCACTTTATATTTTTCCTAAAACTGCTTTGTTGTATTTTTTTTAAAAGACTTTTTTTCTTTTAACTACAGACACAACTAGACCAAGAAGAGGCCAAGAAAGTGATGGTGTTGAGTACATTTTCATTTCCAAGCACTTGTTTGAGACAGATGTACAGAATAACAAGTATGTTGAAAGGGCTAACTAGAGCCCTAGTCAAAACAAGAGTTTTATTGTGAAGTTTTAGTACTTGGTTCTTCTGTGTTGTAATTTAAAATAGGTATAGTCTGCATTGATTTTAAAACACATTAAAGTGTAATTTTCATGTCTAAAGTACACTGCAATTTCTGCAGATTGTTCAAACAAAATAAAAATAGTATGAACAAAATGTAAACAGTTTTAAACCACTGAATATTTTAAAATAGCTGTCCAAAGAGCTATATGGACAGAGATATATATTTTTTTCAGATTTTGAAGATGGGGGCCCCTTTTAAACTGGCATTATTTGTCTTACTGATTGATCTTTGCAGGAAAGTAAAGGAGGCTTCCAGTACTGCATTTCAAATACGTGTTTCAGTTAATAGTTTCGTATAGTTACATTCCCCTCCAATACAAGCATTTCCTGTTCAAAAGAACAGGAATTTGGAGAAATATAGAGAAGGCCTCCCCTCAAGCACTCCAAAAATTAAAATAAAGATTTTAAAGATAAAGGTAAAATAAAGATCGTGTTCTCCACCAAGCTGAAAAATATTGTAAGTTTAAATCCTGCTCTAAGTAATTCAGAGGGCAAAGTGTAATAGACACAAAGCTTGTAAGTTTGATTGAAACTAAAAAATATGCTTTGCTTCTTTTCTCAAATTGGATTTTTATTATTATAGCACATAACCAGCCATATTGGTTCTGTTAGCTCTATCATAGCTGTTCCTCCTTTTTGGAGACAGAGGGTTCAGATATTCTATAGCACAGAAAGACATTTCAGTAGTTTCTATTGTTTAGCTTATCCACTTTTTTATTACATTACATTTGTTCTAAAAAAGAGGTGATGGAAAACATTAGTGTGCTGTTGGATGATAGTACTTTTTCTCTTAAACTGTAATATAAGCAGGTGTTACTGATTTGAAAACGGTAAAATAGAAGGCTTTTTTTAGGTTGACATGCCGAAGTATTTGGCAGCATTTCCTTTTATAAAACATGGTAAAAATCATAATGTAGAGTAAAAATATTTCTGTTCATGAACTAGATCTTATAAACCAAACTGTTAGGTATTTACTAAAGAAAAATGGAATGATTCTGATTTTTTTCACTTTCTACCATAGGTTTATTGAATATGGTGAATACAAGAACAACTACTATGGTACAAGCATAGACTCAGTTCGATCTGTTCTAAGTAAAAACAAAGTTTGTTTGTTGGATGTGCAGCCTCATGTAAGTAAGCACATCTCTTGACCTGACAATTTATTGCATTCTGAGTTAGGAATCCAGAAGACTGTGAATAGAGCATTCCATTTTATTCCACGTTCAGTTTATATTTCACACACTTTCTGGGTATACTTAATGTACACAGCATTCCTAAAGGGAAATTTCAACACAGATTAGATAGTGTTTGATGCAAAAACTCACTGCACTGACAGCTTACATTAACATGAAGATTTAATTAGTCACAGAATGCTCCAATATTTGTATTCAGTGTTCTACTGTTCTGAATCAGAATGTCTCAAAAACTTGATATTTAAATCCAAAATATCCTTCAGAAAGTGCTTCATCCTTCAGCCCTTAGTCACATAAGTAATCCTTTGATTTCAATAAGACTGTTCATATACAGGGTATTAGGACATTCCAAAATGTGAAGAATGCATTAAAATATAACAGATTGGGTGTGTCTACACTAGGAGCTAACTTCCAAGTTAACTTTGAAGTTAAGCACTACATCGAAGTAGCCAGCAGAGAGTCTACACACATTTTCCATTACTTGGAAGTTAACTTCAAAGTAGAGAGCCCAACTTCAAAGTCTTTATTCCATCTCCAGGAATGGAGTAGTGCCTTACTTTGAAGTTGTACGTTGAAGTAGGGTGTGTGTAGATGCTCTACTTCGAAGTTGTACTTTGAATTAAGCAACTTCTAAGTTATTTTTTGTAGTGTAGACACAGCCATAGAATAGTATTCTGTAGAGGGAAGGGACTGGTTTTTTATTTGTTCCTCTTTTGTGTGCATGCTCTATTTCCTACTTACCCTGAGACCCAGTATTTAGTATTGTCTGGATGCAACTTTAACTTGTGCATTTTTACATGTAAGAAAAGTTAGAAATAAATAAATGTACAAATATGGTTTTAAATACATTGTTCAGAACAAATATTTCCGTTTCTTTTGTGTTCTTCTCCCCCATCTTTGACTTGTTTGAGTATTGTTCAAATACTGTGTAGTGCAGCACAAAATTCAGGAGGAATTAAAATTAAAAGGAAACAGTTAAGTCTTCCATATTTCCTGACTTACCCTGTGCATAAGTACCTGCATGATGAAGTACTCAAGTTGTTGGTTTAAAGAGGGTTGTGTAGGTAATAGGACACGATTTTTCCCTGTCTGTTTCATTTTCTGTAAATGTTTGATGGCCTCATGGCACAGTTTTCTTCATGCTAATTGAAATGTGTCGCGTTCTTAATTAGAAAATTGGCAAAAAAAGAGGCTTTCTGTAGGAAAATGGGATGGCACAGACAGAAGCTGGTTGAATAATGGCTTTAGGAAACCCATGTCACGAGGTCAAAAACCTACATCAGTTCTTCTTTTGGTTGATCACCAGCAAACAAAGTACAATTTTGGATTCACTTGCTGAATTTTTGCAATGTGTGGAACATTGAATTTGGTGTGAAAACTGTCGGCTAATATTAACAATTTTAATCAAAAGGAAATTTTGATTTAGTAGTATATAGCATACCATAGTAAACAACTGACTTTTTTTCTAGCTTTAAAATGAGAAACTGTCATTACCTTCAGATTAAAAAGATCCCAGTTGGAAATACAATAACCAAATTCTAATAACCCAGGCTAAGCTTAGGGACAAGTGCATTTGACATTGGGGGTTTCAACCCTATACTGTTATAAATAGCTGCTTCTGCATCTGCTGCTAGGATTGCAGAAGGAAGGTGCTTGATAATGTGTCTGCAAGTTATCTGTCAGGGACTTGTTACTGGCCAACCACAGTTATATGAAGGAATGTTTTAGTTCTTTGAGTATGTTTCCCTATGGGTGCTCCACTATAGGATGCTCAAATGCCCAATGCTTTTGATCGGAGGCTGAAAAGTAATCTCCGTGAGCCTGCGCCTATGCAGAATATTGCCTTGTACTCTGAACGAGGGCATATAAGGAGGTGCAAAACAGCCTTCTCTTTGCTTTAGATGGAGCGTTCTGCTGTCAGCTGTATTCATCTTTCCAGCTTTCATCTTGCAAATTCTTTTTACCCTAATTTCATATTTATTTTATTGTAGTTTTCCTTATTTTGTTTGTTTGGTCCTTTTACTTACTTTGCACGCTAGTGCTTATAAGGCGTGACTTCCTTCCCCTTTTTTTCCTTAGATCTTTTATTTGTGCTGGAGTACACTTTGTTATGCCTAAAATCCTGGGGTTTAAACCCTCTTAGATATGCCACAGATTCTTTCCCCACAGTGATGGACACTCCAGTTGCCTGTGGTGTTTGAGGCACTCATAGGACCTTGTAAATTCAAGGTTTATCTGGATTTCCAAGTCAAATCCAATAAAAGATAGGAAATCTAGACTTAAGCTCCTATTAATGGAACATGCTCTCTCTCTGTCAGTGAGAGCTCTCCCTTCTTTCCTCCAGTTACATCAGGCTTTATGCCATGTGCTCAACACCATTCCATCTCACTTGTGCTGAGGAAGAGGCAAAACTCATGTAGCCCGTCAGCACCAAACAACAAATGGGCTTCAAGTAAAGAATATGTCAGACCATATGCCCGATATGGGGCTTCACAGGGCTACCACTGCAGACCCCCATCCCAGCAGTGTTGCAGAGCCTTCAATGCCCAAAGCAGCCCTGACATCTAACAACCAAAGCTGCCTGTCTCTGCAGGTGTCACAGCAAGTGACAAAACAGCTCTGCTCCTGGCACTAAAGGGTAAGTAACCAGCAGGATGCAGCAGCAGCATACACTGGCAGAAAACCCCCAGTCACTGGACCACCTGCGCAAATTCCTACTGCCACAACCCCAGATTCAGCACTGCAACCTACCTCCACAGCCAGACAGCCTAGTTCTTGTTCGAGTGGTCCCTGTGGTGTCGGTGAGTCATCATGCTGGCAGTATGGAAGCTTTTCTGAGCAGTGCCTCACTGTGGTGCACATGCACAGCAGGAGTCCTTGTCTGCTAGCTGCTTGCTGTGTGTGTGCAGTGCAGCACCCCCCTGTTCTTCCTCCTCCATCTTCAGTGGCAGATGGATCTATACAGTGCTCTTCTTTCTGTCTGGAAAAACAACTGAAGACTTTGCCTTTCCTTATCTGTTCACCTCACCAATTCTCCCCCATTCTTGCCTTGCTAACCCTTACCTCTAGTTAAAACACAACAAACAAAAAAAACCTAACCCTAAAAAAACACTCGACTCACCTTTGTTTCTTTTGTTTTTGGAGGCATCAGCAAATTCAAAATGCTAGGCTCCTGCAGTTTAAAAAATGTGCAGATTGTAGGGAGCCAATGCTAGCTTCAGATGGGTACGTCCCCTGTATCAAATGCCTGGGAGAGACACGTACCACCCAAAAATGCCAACGTTGCCTCAAAATTATGACAAGGTTCAGGAGGTATCGAGAGCTCAGACTGAAAATGCTGATGCTTGAAAAGTCCCCACAGCCACCAGACATGAAAAAGCCATCACAGCAAGGTTCTTGTGAACTGTCCCAGGGGAGTCGGAAAAGAGGTAACTCCTCTCTGATTGGTCAAGCCCCAAAGAAACGGGCTTCCCCAATGGGATCTTTGTCAGCCATCCTGAATACTTCAAGGACTGTGAAAGCCATAGATATGGCACAGGGTAAAACTGGCCAATTGGCCCCACTGAAAAAGACCAGCTCCACACATTTACTTGCTCTAAATCACCACTTGGCACCGAAGCTGATATGGCCTGATATGCCACTTCCATCAGCACTGGCACAGGCCTTGGCACTGATGCATTTAATGGCACCAGCCCCAGCACCAAAACATATCTCAACTCCAAAGCACACAGTGGCCCTGGGGCAGGGCTTGACACCAGTGTGCCTCCCGGCACTGGCTACAAAATCTTCTTCATCTTAGCCCATCACTAAATGTGCCTTGCACCTGCTCTTGGCACTGACACACTCCCTTACATTGGAGGAATTGTGTATCTTATCAGTTCTACATTCCCCTCTCTTCAGCACTGATACCTCACCTCCTCTGTCTATTGCTTCAGGAACTTTTTTCCTACACCCTCTTCTACCCATAGAGATGCTGAATCTGACAGAATCAGTAGATTCTCATCACAGCATTCTTCTCCAACCTACTCCAAACCAAAGAAGAAATCAGAAAGAGAAGATGGTGATGGATTGGACATGCCATTAGAAAATCACCAATATCACAAGGCAAGCCTTAAGTTGGAACCCACAAGGAAAAAGGAAAAGAGGGAGCCCAAGCAAGGCCTGACACAGAGACCTGAAGGCAGACACTAAAAGGATGGGATACATCTGGTCAGAACTATAAAAGATCGTCCAGGACAAGGGACTCTGGCAAATGATTGCCAATAGCCTATGTAGGCATGGAAGAGGCTTACTGCTACTACTCCAAACCCATATGGGAACCACTCAAGCTACCAATACAACAACATATACAGCAGCCACGCTGGTACAACCATCTATGGCCATACCCATCACCACCACACCCACCTCAATGGCCTTAGGATCCCTGGGCTGTGTATCAATACCCAACCACACAAACTCCAGCTCGCTCCTCAGAACCAACACCCAGAGTGCACCAGCTACCCACTTCGCTGTCCCATCTGATGATGAACCAATTGAGGAATAGACAACTTAGCTCATTTGGACAATGAAGATGCAGAGCAACCTGGAAACTCCTCCTCCTCCCTAGACAAGGCAGTTATTCCATTCACTGTCACTCACATGCACAACATCAAGCAATTCCAGAAATTGTTCAAGCATGTGGCAGTCTCCCTGTAGCATCCACTGAAGGAAATACAAGAGAAACAATATTGTTTGCTATGCAACTTACAGCCAGTCCAGTTGTCCAAGATTGCGGTGTCAATTGATGAAGAAGGCTTCCAACACCATCTGGCAAACCCCCGCATCGATTGTTCCCATTCATAAGAGACTTGACAGGTAATACTTCATTCCATCCAAGAGCCTTGACTTCCTGGTCTCCAACCCTCAACCGAACTTGCTGGGGATGGACTCTGTCCATCGACAATCCAAATTGTTCCAGTTCAGATCCATTGCGGATAACTAAGATCAAAAGTGGTTTGACCTTTTCAGGCACAAAGTATATTCTTCTGCCACATTACTGCTGCAGGCTGCAAATTACATGGCCCTTCTAGTGGATTATGACTATATTAACTACTTCAGGCTTCAAGATCTCATGCCTCACTTGCCAGAGGGTAAAAAAGCTGAACTACAGTCTGTCCTCCAGGAGGATCACACAATTGCATGCACCTCCATACAGACTTCCATGGAGACTGTGGACACAGCAGCGTGAACTCCAGTGACTGCAATAGTCATGTGCAGACCTGCTTGAAATGATTAAAGAGCTACAGACCAAAGTGGAAGATCTCTCCTTCAAAAAGGCACAGTTATTCACAGCAAAGAGTAATGAAGTCCTTCACTGCATGAAGGTCTTGTAAACTACTGCATGTAGCCTTGGTATTTAAATGCTGCCAAATAAACGGAAGTGCTACACTCCATACCAGAGATCTAGGTATCCACCCTTCCAACGCAAGCCTCACTGACCATTCGACCAAAGATCCAGGCCTAACCTCCAGAATTGTAGATGAGCCACAAAACTGCACTAATCAGCAAACAAGCCTTCTGCTTCCAAGCCACAATTTTGAGGGTTTGGTTGAGGGCCTGAATGACCTCATTACACAGCATTATGGCCAGTTAAAACACCCCAACCTGGAATTCCTTCACTTCATGGCATAAAAACTCCATGGCTGGACCAGCTTGAGCTCCAGTCTTTGAGCTTGGTTAGGGAAGTTTTGCTGGGAAGCAGAAAATCAACTCATGCAACATACCTGGCAAATTGGAAGTCTTCCTCTATTTAGTCCCTTCATGCAGATACCTCATCACAACAGGTCTCCATTTCTGTTGACTACCCCCTGCATCTGAAATATCATGGGCTGGTGTGATGGGGTGGACTGGAGCACTTGGACAGCTCCGAAGGAAGCGCTGTGCTTTGACCCAGGTAAGGCCGAGGCCCAGTGTCTGGAGATTGGCCACAACCCTGGTGAAGGAGCTGACAGCATCCTGGATAGGGTGTGTCAGATCCCACCTTCAGGACTCAGAAGGCAGCAATCAAGACTGCGCAGAGTGCCCTCTGCCACAGAGGGACACCTGAGAGCAGGATGTGACCCTGTTTCAGCTGGCTATATCAGTCATCTCAGCCTTCCACTCTTACAGCTGGAAGATCACAAAAATCAGCAGGACTGCTACATGTTCTTCAGTACATTCTGTGTATTGTGTAAGCATTATGTCACATGACCTGCTTGCAGAGTTGACCCCATCTTTAGCGATACAGTCCTCCAAACTATCCTAAGCTGTTCACCTCAGCAACCACCTCTTTGATAGGTTTCTGCTTAGAAGTTTCCTACAATAGAGCACCTATAGAGACAAAACATCTCAAAGAACTCAAACTACGGTAAAATAAGTAATCCCTTTCTTAATAGGCAACAATAATCTGATCCTCCAGCACAAACAGAACTTAATAAGTCTTAACTAAAGGTGGTCATCTAACCACTGTACCTTTTTGCACTTGGGCTGCAGAAAACCTTTCCAATTTTCTTTGGAACGGGGCAGTGGGAAGCCCAGCCAATCAGCTACTAAATCATCTGCTACTCCTCAGTGCATCAGCTAAAAACCTTTTGTCCAACTAAATTTTTCTAATAATTAGTGCCACTTCTGTGGATGGTCTATGACATTATCTTTACTCTGCCAGACTGATCAAATTTACCAACACTAGCAACTTTTGTGGAAATCAAGATTTTTTGTATCAGTCAAGTTGCAATAGGTGATGCACAGAATAAACTCTGTGTAAGAAAGTAGGATTCTAAGGAATGAAATGTACACTTGAAGAGATACTTTATAGATTTTGTGTGATAGCAAAGGTGTCTTTTGTTGTTGCAAACTCCAGCAGAAGGAATGAATTCAAATCCTGTTGGAAATTAATTATGATTTTTCCCTTTCCCAGACAGTGAAGCATTTAAGAACATTAGAATTTAAACCATTTGTGATATTTATAAAGCCTCCATCACTTGAGCGTTTGAGAGATACTAGAAAAAATGCCAAGATTATTTCAAGTAAAGATGAAAAGGGGGCTGCAAAACCCTTTACAGTAAGTATGTTTATATGTAATAAGAACATGAGATGCAGTGAAGAGTTTTTTTAATTGTTTATCATGAAGATGAAGTTATTGAATACCTTTAGAATTTAATGGAACTTGTGTCTCAAAGCATTTAAGTGTGCATATGCGTATGTACACATACTATTTGGTTTTGTTCACTTTTGTGCCATAAGCCTCCTAGGTTGATTTAACTACATGATTCACTTCTGCATAGCTGCAGTGGCCTTCTTAGCTTCTTATTTCAGTTTATGCAGTCACAGCTCAGACAGGCAAAAAACTCATTTTAGAAGAAATAATGCTACTCTCGTTAGTATAATACTGTTCGGCTACAGCCACACAGCAAAGTTATTTTGCAATTACATACATTATTTTGAAATAACTTTGCTAGTGTATACACCATGCACATGCTATTTTGAAATAAATTTGAAATATTAAGCATGTTGTTTTGAATTTTGTAAACCTCATTGCAGGAGGAATTATGTCTATTTAGAAATAGGTGCTGTTAAGATACAGAATAGCACTATTTCGAAATAAGCCATAATTACGTCCAATGATGCTATTTTGAAATAGACACTATGGGAGCGTCTACACTTACATTCCTCTTTCAAAAGAGGTATGCAAATGCGAGAAACAAAAATGCAAATGAGGCATGAATTTGCATATTGACACCTCATTTGCATATTCTAATTTCAAAAGAGCTTCTTTCAAAAGAAGACAGCCAGTGTAGACGCTGCTCTCTTGAAAGTAAACCCATCTTCAAAAGAATCCTTCTCTCCTTTATTTAATAGGAAGAAGGATTCTTTTGAAGATGGGGTTCAGTTTTGAAAGAGCAGTGTCTACACTGGCTTTCTTCTTTCAAAAGAAGCTCTTTTGAAATTAGAATATGCAAATGAGGTGCCAGATATGCAAATTTATAACATATTTGCATTATTGATTTACCTCCTTTGCATACCTCTTTCGAAAGAGGAATGCAAGTGTAGACACACCCTAGGTGTCCAGGCATGCTATTTTGAAATGAATTCTTGTGTCTGTGTTATTTCGAAATAAGCTATTTCAGAATGGATTATTTGAAAATAATGCTGTTGTATAGATTCAGCCTTACAGTGTTAAGAAGAATCAAAGATATTTTCACGTTGGCATCAGAACTCTTTTTTATGAAGGTACACTGGGTTTTCTTTAATTTGTGTATTACTGTGACCCAGGAACCTCTGCACAGGGGGTGTATATCATTTTATAGGGATCCCCTTGGGTCAGAGATATGCATCTTAATGTTACCTAAGGGTGGCGTGTCAGATCTCTGCCAAGAGCCCATTATTTGCTATAGTTACTGCAAGGTGTATATCTGGACTGTGTTTAAGGAATTAGGCATCTGTACTTACAATTACGTTCTTAAGGTACCTGAACTAAGACAAGTCACCAGAAAGTGATAAACATATTCATTTCCTGTAGTGAGGATGAAATGCTTGTCTCTCTCTGGCTTGTCTGATGTGTATTGTCTGCTTCACCATGGAGGCTTATCTACACAGTGAACCAGTGCTAATCAAGAGATTGCAAAATAGAGAAGAAAGAGGCACATGAGAGAAAACAATCTGCTGGGGTATCTTTCTATGAGAAACAATAACAGATTGAACCAGGGCACAGGTGGCAGCATACATGCCCTTTACTCCTGGTGGAGGAGAGAAGAGACCAGAGGAGTAATTCACACTTTCTCCTCGTTCCCTGATAGTCAGGGACCAGGATGAAGAGCAAGCAGTGTCCTGGTGCACATGGCTGCTGTCCCTGCCTTCCCTACCCTCTCAAAATGGCACCCTTGAGGTTGGAAGACTGGGGGGGAGCGTTATTTCCAGTATTTCTATTAGCTATCTTTGGGCTCTCCACTCTTTGTTAAATACAGTAAACTGTTGAAATGTGCCCAGTTCGATTTGTGCTTAACTCGCATTAACGCGAGTTAAGCACAACTCAAAATCCCGCTCCCCCGAGCCCTGGCTCAACCTCACTGTCCCTACATGGCTCTGGTTCAACCCCCGCCCCAGCCCCGCTCACCACCTGTGTGGCTCCAGCTCTCCCCTCACCCCCGCGCCCGGCTTTGGCTCCAACTCCAGCTCACCACCCCTCACGTGCAGCTCCAGCTCAACACCCCCAGCTCCGGTTCAAATCCCCTGCATCCCAGCACACCACCCGCACATGGCTCTAGCTCAACACCCCCACCCCCACATGTGGCTCTGGCTCACCACCCTCACGCACAGCTCCAGTTCAAACCCCCACCCCGATTCAAACTCTGCACCCGCGGCCCCAGTTAAAAACCCCACAGCCCCAGTTCAACCACCCTCCCCAGCCCAGCTCACTACCCAAGTACAGCTCCAGCTCAACCCCCCACGCATGCCTCTAGCTCAACCCCCTCGTCCTGGCTCAGCTGCCTTCTGCTCATGCGACTCCGGCTCAACTCCACCCCCCAACCCCTGTAACCCTATCCCACCTCAGGCCTAATCCTCCTGCCTCCAGCTCAACTCAACCCCTCACCCCCATGGTCCCAACCCATTGCCAGGCTTAACCCTCCCCAACTGCCCCCCTCCAACCCCCGGATTTACCTTTCTAAAGGAGCTCCAGGTGCTCCTGCTGCTTCCCCAGCTGCAGAACATGCATTCCGCCAGGGAAAAAAAGCCGCCCCACAACTTACACGAAATTAGACTTATGTGAGGGTGCATGCAAATGCAACCCTCATGTAGTTCAAGGCACTACTGTATGCTTTTGCTTGTTTTCACCATAATCATATGTAAGTGCTGCATGTTAAGTGGAGCTGTGATCCCAGGTGCAACCGGTAAGCTGGTAGGCATACCATTCTTTTGGGAGCAGTAAATCTCTCAATTCTGAGTGCATCCAATGTATCAGGTGCTGGACACTCCTGGGGAATTCTCAGAGGTTCATGTGTTCATATCTCTAATATGCCAAGAGATATCAAAGCCCAGACAGAAGGCGGGGAGTACTTATATTTCTTGCTGCCAGTGCAGTCAGGGAGCTGACCCCCCTGAAGCACAGACAGGACTTCCACATACTGATATGTGATAGTTTTTTCCTCATCTGTGTGTAGAATAAATTTTGTTATGTGCACCACCAGTAGAAACGCATGCTGCTGCCTGTGGGTTCTCCACTAATCAGCTGGATGGCATTTGAATCTCTCCTGGATAGCTGCCGAAACGCTCAGCTTACAGGGAACATTGGTGAGGGATACCTTGAGAAGTGTCATAGTTATTACAATTTTTTTATATTTCTTTAGTTAAAAATATTTAAAAAAAAAAAAAAAAAAAAAAGCTCCACTTCTGTCAGTACAAGGAAAAATAGAAGCCATGTTACAGGTACATTTGAAATATAATTAAGGAATTGAAAACAACTGGAAGGAAGGAGAAGAGCAAAATAAAAATGAAACAAGAAACAAATGCAAAAGTCTTTTAAAAAAAAAAAACTCCAAACATGAGGTAATCATTCCATGAGATCCAAACTTTAATAAACTTTCTGAAATATGTAATGAATTCAGATTTAATAGACAATGCGATAAAGCTTATCACAAACTTTTATATTAGCACATTTTATTTATTCCAGTTTCGTTGATAAACATGTCTTTATATTTAATTTTCATGCAAAATTCTTGATGTGAAATTTAGTATTTGGTTGAAACAACTTTAATATGGTGCATTGCAATAATACAGTGCGTAATATGAAATACCAAAGTGGGCTTTTAGTGTATAAGAGTAATGCAGTTTTAAGTCTTTCCTCATTTTAGCATCACTTCATCTTAATTATGTAATCAATTGACTATTTAGGCGGTTCCTCAAAAAATTAATATAAACCTATCTGAACTAATTCTAACAAGAAAGATATGGGAAGTCAGTAGGAACTACCCTTTGGATACCACCAAGCTCCTACAAAGTAAAGTTCACGTTCTGATTAATACCTTGCTAATAGCAACCTGGGATTTAGGTAATGCAGTTATTAGTGCACCATTAATGTAAACACCTATAAACATTTTTCCTCTGGCATTTGTAGCACAAACATTTCTCTGTAATTATCAGTGAGTGGCTTATTGCACTGTTAGGAGGGAAAAGTGGGAAAGTATTGCCTTGTGAAGCTAAAGCTAGTTGTGAAAATATTCACAGAAAATTAACTTGAAATGGTGGTTTTTGAAAATTCTTGGTCAGTGGCACAATTCCCATCTACTGGGTTACCTTAAAATAAACTATGTAAAATTAAATAAAGCAGTCAATGAAGATTTGCATTTGGCACTGTTGTGAACTGATTCAGTTGTATTTTTGACTGACTTCTACTGCCTTTCTTAGGAAGAAGATTTTCAAGAAATGATTAAATCTGCACAGATGATGGAAAGCCAGTACGGCCATCTCTTTGACAAAGTTATAGTCAATGATGACCTAACCACAGCTTACAATGAGCTGAAAACAACCTTTGACAAATTGGAAACAGAGACATTTTGGGTTCCAGTCAGCTGGTTGCATTCATAAGACTATAAATAAGGAATAGAAATGGTTATAGTTCATAATCTCGTTAATAGAAGTCCATGGTTGGAACTCAGCTGCCATTTAATTGTTACGAAGGTTTTCTAATGTTGGGAAACTTAATATATAGTTAAGGACTTGGTGTAGTTGGAATGCGCATCTTCTTTTTCTGTATCTTGAGCAATCCTATTCAGAATTTGGGGACAGTAAGATTACACTGAATCAGATACAGTACACTGAGCTAGTCATGCACCCAATACTACTAAGAAGCTTGTTATTTACATATAAAATTCAAAATTGACTTTTATGAATGGAGGGGTAGCACAGATATTAATACTGGATTCTATGGTGGTCTCAAACATAGCTATGGCCTTATGAAGTTGCACATGAGCATTTGGAGTTTTTCAGTACTTTCAAGTAGGGACTTTAACAGAACTGAAACAATCAAAAGTTGTCAGAAGGGACATCAGAGTTTTAACTGGGATAAGTATCGAGGGATCATTTTACTTTAGTAGAAGCGTGAGCTTTATTTTATGTGTACAAAATTATCCTAGTGTTAATTTGTATTTTAATGTTTCACAGAGAAGTAAAGTATTCATTGGCTTACTTGTAAAATGTGTTGTAAAAGAGCTACAGTCTGCTGCTGCTACTAATCTGCTATAAGTATGCAGATCTTGAAACTCTTTGCATGCATGCTTTGTGATGCACCAACTTGGAATAGCTATCTGAAAAAGGGAAAATATATGTTATCTAAATGTATAAAATCTTTGTGGGTTAATTATCTGTAAAATCAGAAGCATATTGGCATAAATAGTTTGTAGAAGGAAGGGTTTGTGGGGTGGAGGTTGTTTGTTTTAACTTCAAATCATTTTCAGACATTTCTGTTGTCCTTCAAAGTACTTTAGCATATTAGAGATTTGCTGATGATTATTAGGGGAAACCTCTGACAGTTGAGAAGGCAGTTACAATGCACAAATTACTTTTACTAATAAATACCTAGCAATACTTGTTTTGAAACATAATGTAACATGTCAAAATGCATTGTTTTAGATTTGAAAGGTTTTCATTGAGTTTAAATTTATACGCTCCAAAGAAAGAAGAGAAAAATTATTCACCTGTGACACTGCCCGGATTCATTTGAAACCTCAGATAGTTCTCTGTGCAATAGAGTAAGCAAATAATTGTAAATCATGTATATTTAACAAAGGTAGCCTTGTATTTTTCTTGATTTACTGTTGGTGTGCAGCAAGAGAAAACACACATATTGAAAACGTAAAGCATGTGTATTGTGCAAGTGAATTTCTATTACAGGTACAGTGTGTAGATGAGCTTGCTAACTTAAATCATGACATCTGTAGCATAGGAAGGGGAGTTATTTTATTTTAATATGTAAAGAAAAACAATTTAGTGAAATGTATTTATGAAAGAGTTGAAAAAGGATACTAAGTTTTTGAATTTTTCATCTTTTTGATCATTTCTAATAAAACGTTACTAGGTGCCTGTAATTAGAAGCACCATTTATGTAAATTAAATCAACATTCCATGTAAATATTTTAGGTTAGCTGATTTGACTCATCAGCTCTTTACAGTTGTATCCTAAATTTATGTTTGGCATTGAGGTCATTGCATTTGGGTTAAAATCAGATGAAACAATTGAATTCAGCAACAAGATAAAAATAGGAGTTTTAAATGTTTGTACTGGAATTATTGACATATACCATATTGCACTATTGATACATACTCAGAATCATAGAATTCCAGAGCTGGAGAGGACCTCAGGAAATCATCTAGTCCAGCCCACCCTCCCTTCCCCGTAGTTGAGCAGTCCGATGCTAGTGTAATTTCAAAAATATCAGATTTCACTTCTTTCTGCTGGACTTATAGTTGTTTGTAACAACATCTGACTGATTAGGTTAATTGCATAAAAATCATAATCATAATGTGAGCTGTAGAAATGTTCTCAACTTTTTATTAGTCCAAATGTAATTATTTTTACTGGGGAATATTATTCAGCACATCGCTGGAGGCTTGCAACTGCAAGATGCCGAGTATCCTTGTTTCTTTTGCCAAAAGCAATACCTGAAGGGGCTCTGCACCTCTCAGGATCTGGTCCTTTTATGTCAAGAGAGGGTCATTCTTCTGAAACAGTTTGCTAACACTGCTAGTAAACTGTAGCAGCTTAGATCACTATTGTATTATATCTTTTAAATAAGGGAACTATTCTGCCCTTAGGGAAACAGATAATACTGTACATGGTCTGAAAACTGTTAGAAACAGAGTGGCCCTGGCTGCTCTTTAGGCTTGTTTCTGGAGCTGTGGTGTCCTTTTGAAATAATTTTTAAAATATATTCTCATGTTGATGGGGTCTAGAAGAGCCTCATCTAGTATGTTTACTCTGTGGGATGATAGACGGAAAGCTCCCCAATGCTTTGTTCCTTTTCCAGAGAGACTTGCTTTCTGATCCTCTGTTTGGCAATGGCAATAATTTATACATGGTGACTGCATACGTATTTTCTGCTAAGAGATTAATTTCTTAATTGTACTGGTGGTAAGAGAACAAGGGAAAATGAAACCATGTATGTACACAGCAAATGAAAGAAATAAAGTATGTGGGAATCTTTATGCTCCTAGAAATAAAGTGTGTAATGAGTTACTGGAAAGGAGAATGGGATAGCCCATTCCAGTAAATACCACTTTAAAAACTAGCATTACTGCAGTGTGTGCTCATCAAGAAAATAGAGGTCAATGGTCTCTGTGAGGCTATCATGTATGATCCTAGATCAAGACAGAAAATATTTTAATGTGACAGTTTTATTAACTGGACAAGAGCATGCCCATTTTACTGATATACAAACTCACTTGTTGATAAACTTCCTTTGTTATGACAAAAATTATGTATTGTGTGTTTCTGACTTTTATGGATAGATGTGAGAATACATCTTACATATTGTGAATATTCAAATTGAGCTGTTTATTTTTTAAATAATTGAATGTTTTTACATGCAAGTACCGATATTTGTATTGTATTTTTGCTGTTTTGCCACAGTACAACAAATGTTAACATTTTATACTATTGTATCCAGCTCTATACTTGAAGTTGCCATCAATTCATTCATTGATGTCATGCCTGAAATGTAATTTTACTTTCTTATGCAGAACAATAAATTATCAATATAATTTATCAGTGAAGCTATTTTTAAAAACCCTGAACAAGACAGTTTACTGTGTAACTCATAAGAATGACTAAAGTGCTAAAACATGTATTGAGTGAACTCTCTTACAGCTCTTCATTCTAAGTGCAACCATTAAAACAGTAGGTTTTAAATGAATACCACTGGAAAGAGGATTGAAACTCTTTATTTATCGTTGTTGTTTACATTTTCTCTGAACAGACCCCCTCCTTTTCCTGTCCCAAAAATTAACTCTCCTCTTTCAGACAGTAAAAGTGGTGGGGAGTGCAGCATAAGGACATTGGGCCAAAGGCAGAGGTGGTATGACAGGTGTGATACAGAGAAAATGCACACCAGCACAAAGGCTACGTATATGCATGCCCCTTCTGAACATGTCAAAAAAATTGGGAAGAAGGGTACTTTCAAAATCGGGGTTTCCTGTCAAAGGAACCCCATCTATATGTCTAGTGTGCAATTTGAAAGCAGCACTTTTGATGCACTGGGTGGCTGTCATTATGCAAGCAAGGCACTGAATAATCATATCAGCACCTCATTAGCATTTTTGACCGGCTTCATTTGCGTGTCCCTTCCAAAAGGGAGGGGCATGTCTAAGCGTAGCCTAAATGTAGTAGAGTCTATCTGAATGATGATTAACTGATGATGAACTTTTCATGCTATCAGGTGAGGATGTATAACAAGCAACTAACGGGAAGTTATAAAATTAATTAAGCCATACTTTAATATACATCTAGCTACTATGGCCCTTGGCATTTAAATAGCCAAAATTTAGACTGAGTTACACAAGCATGTAATTAACATCACCTTATATGTAATTCATAGTTTGAATAAAATCTAAAGTGTAGATTTGCAATCCCAACAGCTATAGTTATTTCTCAGGAATAAGAAGGTAGGTGTGTTTGGGGTTTCTTTCTTTCCTTCCCTTTCCTTTCCTTTCCTATTTCAGTGTTAAAAGTATTTTCTGCTTGCAGGATGATTGGTTTACTGTTTAGCATCTGAGATTGATAGTAATGTTATTCCAATAGGAGTGCTGATTGAAAAACAGCCAAAAATAGATTGAAGAAATAAATTCTTTTATGTAAGAGGATAACTGATAAATTTCCCAGTTATATAATTTAAATGTTTTTTGGATATTTACATTTTTGTGTCTTGTTATAATTGCACATTACAAGTGAGACAGATTGGAGTTGTGGAAAGGTAAGTACTTTTTTTCTAACAAGTATCTATGTGTGAAAAAACAACCATACAAATTACTTATTGTAACCAAATTACAAACCAGATTGGTTTCTCAGATAATTGCATTGATTATTTACGATTTTTTAAAAGTGGATAAATGCTGACTTAATATTCATATTTGCTGTGTCCCTCCTTTCAGAGATATGCTTAAATCTGTTAAAACTTACTTTTTCAGTTAGAATGATCCAGAAGTTTCAAAATGTACAATTAAAATATCATGAATAGTCTAAAACAAAAACAGTATCTTTAGGATTCTCAAGAATTCCCAGCTGAACTAAATTTTCAAAACTTCTTGATAAGATTTTATAATCAGTTAAAAGAGAAATAGGTTGCATTACCCTTTTTCTTTTCAGTGTCCACGTTGATTGTGAAGGACTGAATATTCTAATGCAAAGATAAACAAGGTAGGTCATGATTACCTTTAAGTGATTAATTTTAGATTCACTCTTCAACAAAGGCATTACAGAACTTTCTACAATATAAAACAGACAAAGGATTGTGGAAGGGTGGAGTTTTAATCGCTTATATATTTGCTTTAAAGAATTCAGGATGTAGTGGGAAGAGCAAATGAAACAGAAACTTAAGAATCAAAATATTTTTGGTTACTTGTGGAAATGTAGATTGTATGCTACCTTCTCATTTGAGTGTTTTTGCTGTATATCACTGCACAACAGGAATAGTGAGTGTTAGATGTGGGACCCACATTTATATGACATATTTATAGGACCCATATTTATATGAGAGCACACAGCCCTGAAGAATGTAGTTTGACACTTCACTGCCTATACAGAATCATTCATCAATGAATTTCCCAAACCACATCTCAAGCTATTCATGGCTCATGAATCATTATATTATTTGTATTACTTTATCATCTGAGAGCACTAATCAGGGGCCAGGACCTCATTGTGTTTGGTGCTGTACACATGAACAAAAAAGCAGTACCTATCCCCACAAAGCTTACAATCAACGTATAGGACATGAGACACACACATATAGACAGATAAGGGTGTGTAAGAAATACTTTATCAGTCAACGCTCTACCAACACACTTGCAGTTGAATCATTGTCAAGTGCTGTGTAGATCATGGCAAAAAAGAGTTTGAAGGAGGGCCAATTGGACGCAGGAGTCAACATGCTGAAAGCAAGCGAGAGATGATATGTAGAGTGGAGACAGGTCATAAAGGAACTTGCAAGTGAAGACAAGTAATAGATGTTTGATGAGCTATAGAAGAATGGGGCACATGATCAAAGCAACAAGCTAAGGAAATTATCCTTGCCACAGCATTCTGAATTGATATGGACAGGGAACTGTGTTTGTCATGGGGTCGTAAAAGTTACAGATTCTATGACTTGCCATGATCTCTGTGACTTCTTTAGCAGCCAGTATGGTTGAGCCCAGGGCTGCCCAAGCAGCTGGCCCTTGAAGATAACCAAACCAGCCCCTGTTGAAATGGCCCTGCAGCCAGTCACACCAGCTAATGCATTAGCCCCCAGGCCCCATCCCAACATTCCACCTCTCCCAGCGGCTGGTGCTACAGGTTCCTGTCCTCCCCAAAAGTCAATTGAGTATTTACAGTATAAATCCTGGATAGGTCACAAGCAGTGATTTGTTTCTTGCCTGTGATCTGTTCTTAACTTTTACATGTGATTAAATGTATCCTTGTATATGACCGGCGCAAGGCTGGATTTGTTGAGGACATTGCAATAATTGAGGCTTCAGATGGTGGTTCTTTGGGGAGTGGGAGAGAGTTTTAGCTGTGTGCGTAGATAGAAAAGACTGTATCTTACAGATGTTACAGAGAAATAATCTGCAAGATTTAGATGATGTTAGAACCTAGAGAGAGACCTGAGCCAAAGCTGATACCCAGGTAGTGGGCCTGAGTGTTAGGTGGGATAGCGATGCTGTCCTAAAACACAGCCAATGCATGGCAGAATGCAGCTGTCATGCATCTGACAACAGAGGGGAAAAAGGAGAAAAATGTACTGTTAACAAATATTCATTTCCTGTTATACAAAGATATATTCATAGGGCTTTTTAAATGTATTGAGGGAACTAGACCTACGTGGTATCTGCATGAAGAGCCCTGGCATTCTCTCTGCTGTTCACTGGTTTGACCATTGGCCTGCTAAACCAGGGTTGTGAGTTCAGTCCTTGAGGCCATTTAGGGGTCTGGGGCAAATAGATTAAAAAAAAAAAGTTGTCGGGGATGGCGCTTTGTCCTGCCAGGAGGGCAGGGGACGGGACTCAATGACCTCTTGAGGTCCCTTCCAGCTCTATGAGATATGTATCTCTCCTTGCTCCATTGAAATTACCATTTGTAGTGTAGAATTCTTTTGGCAAGTGTGATTAAAAACTTGAGTGAACAGACAGTACAGTCTGAAAGTACCTTCTGCAGCTTTAGTGACTCTTGGAAACGTTAAGGTGGGGAAGAATGTTTTGTTGGTAGTTAGCTAAGTTAAGTACTTCTTTTACAAATAATACTGATGCTATCCAGTAGAACATAACGTCATATTAACCTTTTTGTATAACATGTCAAAATTAGTCCAACTGATGTTCATGAAATGCCAGCACAAATAACTTCATTTTATAGCATATCTGTATACACATCCCAAAAGCTGCAGTTGTCAGCAATCACTTGTTTCATTTACATGAAAACAACATGCTTTCAGAAGTTTCTTTATTGTTTAATTGAAGGATTCCTGCATTTTTTCTTGTCTAGCAGAGCCATGAAGTCACAGACCAGCAAAGACAGATGTAATTGTATCCAAGTAAGACTTCACACATCTCAAGACGTTTGGGATTTTACATTTCAAATAACAGTACTTTTCTTTATCTGATGGAAGCCAAGAGAGTATGATTAAATGCAGACTCCAAACTTGCTCACTGCAAACCTAGATGAACATGAAATCTTGCTGGAATTAACATAATTGTTTTTAAATAAAAGGCTGCCTTGGGCCTAGAATAGCATTTTATGCTTGCCAGATGAAAGAAATGTAAACATGTGAGGAGACGTAGGAATTTGTTTGTGTAAGAGAATCTCTGGACCCAATGTTTTCTCCATTTGTATAATTCTTAAGTGCAAAGCACCAGTGTGGTGATTCCCATTTGCATAAAATAGCCAATATGGTGGCATTTTGTGGGAAGGAAAAATCAAGTTCTATTTTGCTTGCAGAATTTGGGATGAACTTTGGTCTGACTAAAAATGTACCCTATTTCTGAAACAGTAGTTGGGTGTTGGGGGGGGGGGCCGAGGGCGAATTGGCCCTCCAATTCTTCCTTCCCTACATCTGTCCAATGGAGGACAGAGAAACTTGACACTCCTCTAAACAAATTTCTGCTCATTCGAGAGGTCTGTGAAAGGGGCCTTAATCAGTCTTCTGTGCACATTCACAATTATTGCCTTCATTGTTCCTAGTGTTATCAAACACATCACTGCTGAGTTGTGGTGGGGTTTGACATAGTAGTAGGCATCCTTCAGTCTACGTAGACTATGGATCGTGCCCTTTATAGTTTCATTTTAGGACTTCATTTACATCGTCTACTGTGACTATGAAGACCCACATGAGAGTGACAGTCCTTGCTGCATCTCTTGCAGATGTGGGTGTCTGGCAAGTCCTTAATGTGCTTTCTGTGCACTCGCTTCTCCTCTGCTAGCTGTCTGATTCTCATCTTGCCCTTCTGAAGGCCCTTGTGTAACCCCTGCCTCCATCTGCTGCGGTCGTCTGCTAGTTCTTCCCAGTTGTCCAGCTCGATGTCTACCTCTCTGAGGTCTCTCTTGCAGACATCTCTGTAGCGCAACTGGGGGCATCCGGGAGGTCTCTTCCCAGAGGCTAGCTCACCATACAGGATGTCTCTTGGAATTCTTCCATCATTCATCCTGTGGATGGGGCCAAGCCAGCGGAGCCGACACTGCCTGAGGAGGGTGTGCATGGTTGGGATTCCAGCTTGCTCGAGGACGGCGGTGTTGGTCACTGTGTCCTTCCATGATATTCCAAGGATGCACCTGAGGCAGCGCAAATGGAAGACGTTCAGCCTTTTTTCCTGGCGGGCATACAGGGTCCAAGTCTCGCTGACATAAAGGAGGGTGCTGAGGATGCAGGCTCTGTAGACTTGCGTTTTGGTGTGAGTGTACAACTTGTTGTTATTCCACACTCTCTCGCTGAGTCTGGACAGAGTTGTGGCCGCTTTTCCGATCTTCCTATTTAGCTCAGTGTCCAGCGACAGGGTGTCAGTGATGGTGGACCCGAGGTAGACGAACTCGTGGATGACCTCTAACATATAGTTGTCAATGCTGATTGATGGGGATTCAGCAACGTCCTGACCGAGTACGTTTCTCTTCTTTAGGCTGATGGTAAGCCCAAAGTCCTTGCACGCTTTGGAGAACTGATCCAGCAGTTTTTGAAGCTGGTCTTCTATGTGAGACACTACAGCAGCATAGTCTGCGAACAGCATGTCTCTGGTGAAGACTTCCCACACCTTAGACTTAGCTTTCAGCCTTGCAAGATTAAACAGTTTCCCATCACATCTTGTGTGCAGCAAGATGCCCTCTGTTGAAGATCCAAAGGCATGCTTCAGGAGGAGTGCGAAGAAGATCCCGAACAATGTCGGAGCAAGCATGCATCCTTGTTTGATGCCGCTCCTGATTCTGAAAGCATCCGATAATGCGCCGTCATATTGGATGGTTCCTCTCATGTCTTCATGGAACGACTGGATCATCTTGAGTAACCGTGGAGGACAGCCTATCTTGTGGAGCAGTTTGAACAGACCATCCCTACTGACCAAGTCGAAGGCCTTGGTCAGGTCGATGAAGGCTATGTAGAGTGGCTTCCTCTGCTCCCTACACTTCTCCTGCAGCTGCCTTAGAGAGAAGACCATGTCAACGGTAGACCTCTCTGCGTGGAATCCGCACTGCGATTCGGGGTACACCCTCTCAGCAATCTTCTGGAGTCTGTCAAGGATGACGCGAGCGAACAGTTTACCAGTGACGCTTAGGAGGGAGATTCCACGGTAGTTGTTGCAGTCGCTTCTGTCTCCTTTGTTCTTATACAAGGTTACAATGTTAGCGTCACTCATATCCTGTGGAACCTCACCCTTTTTCCAGCACAGGCACAGTAGCTCATGTAGGGGTTCCAGGAGTGTGTCCGCGGCACACTTGATTACCTCTGGTGGTATACCGTCCTGGCCAGGGGCCTTTCCTGCTGCAATGCTGTTGATGGCTCTCTTCAGTTCATCCACAGTCGGTTCCTGATCCAGTTTGTCCATTACTGGTAGGAGCTCGACGGCATCGAGGGCTGCGTCAACCACAACGTTCTTGCGTGAGTACAGCTCGGAGTAGTGCTCAACCCAGTGCTCCATCTGTTTGGCTTTGTCAGCGATGACTTCACCAGATTTGGATTTCAGAGGTGCCATCTTGTTCTGGGTGGGTCCTAAAGCCTTCTTCATACCTTTGTACATTCCTCTGAGATTACCAAAGTCAGCACAGGTCTGGATGCTGCTGCATAGCTGGAGCCAGTGGTTGTTGGCACAGCACCTGGCTGTCTGCTGTACTGTTCTTCTGGCTGGTCTAAGTGCTTGCTGGGTACTCTGGCTCGGTGAGCATTTGTACTCCAGGAGTGCAGCGCACTTCTTTTCAATGACTGGAATCGTCTCGTCTGAGTTAGCTTCAAACCAGTCGTTTGTGTTTCTAGCTTTTCTTCCAAACACTGACAAGGCCGTGTTGTAAACTGTATCCCTCAGATGTTGCCATTTGGATGTCACATCGGCGCCCTTGGGGCCACTGTGCAGATTTTCCTGGAGGGTCTCTCTGAAATTTTCAGCTTTCTCCGAGTTTGCTGTCTTTCTGGCGTCGATGCGGGGCCTTCCAGCAGGTTAGAGCAGTACAGCTTCTTGGGTCTCAGCTCGAGCTTGGAGAAAACTAGCGAGTGATCTGTATCACAGTCAGCAGTATGATAGCTGCGTGTCAGAAGGACGTTTGTGAGGTTATTACGCCTTGTGATGACCACGTCTAGTTGATGCCAGTGCTTCGAGCGTGGGTGTCTCCACAACACTCTGTGCTGTGGCTTCGTTTGGAAGAATGTGTTTGTGACGCAGAGATTGTGGTACGTGCACAGTTCAAGGAGACGCTGTCCATTGTCATTTATTTTTCCCACACCGAAGTGTCCTAAGCAGGAAGGCCATGAGGCCCAATCAGCTCCAACTCTTGCATTGAAGTCACCCAAGATGTACAGTTGTTCACGAGCAGGTATTTGCGCTGCAGCAGCACTAAGCACGTCATAGAACTTGTCTTTTACTTCTGGTGTGGCATACAGGGTTAGAGCATAAGCGCTGATCAGGTGGATGGGACCAGTGCAAGTTTGAAGCGTGATCTGAAGAAGTCTTTCTGATCTGCCCATGACTAATTCCACCATTTGTAGAAGGGTGTTTCTGACAGCAAAGCCAACACCATGCTCTCTGGGTTCTTCTTGGGCTTTAGCCTGCCAGAAAAAGGTGTAGTCCTTTTCCTTTAGAGATCCCAAATCTGCGAGTCGTGTCTCTTGCAGTGCAGCGATATCAACTCGGAGCCTCTTCAGTTCCTTGTTGATGACAGCGGTCTTTTGGGTGTCACTGATGGCCTGAAGATCTTCAGTCAAGCTGGTCAGCATGGTCCGCACATTCCAGCAAGGAAGCTTAAATTGTTGATCTTTCTCATTTCTTGTTGATTTTCTTATTGGTTTGCCTGGTGCCCAGATTTCAGTCACTTGTCAGGTTCAGGAACCTTAAGCCTCACGCACCCAGTGAGGCAGGTGAACTGTGGCAGGACAGTATCCCATTGGCTGGGGGCTGCCCAGCTTGAGGCAGGCGGTGACTGTCCAGTGAGATGCGAGGATCTCTCCCACCGTCGAAGGCAACCCCTGGTGCTCGTTCTCTACGCCAATCGAGTAAGAGCTTATAACCAGTATCTGTTGCCTCCCGTGTTGATGCAACTCTGTTCAGCGATGCCGGAGTACCTCTCCGGGCGCGAGCCTGGGCACTTACTATGGAGACTCTGGGCTGCCCAGGCACCAGTGTCCCCCTCTCGGCTTTACTGATATAGTCCAAAGGAGAGGATAACCTCCACATCTGGTACCAGCTCAGCTGCAGGAGTTGCCGGGACAGTGCCAGAAGTTGACACCGAACCGCCTTCGGACTCCACTCCGGATTTTCTGTCAGGGTTTACTCCCTTAGCCTTGCTCCTTCCCAGGATATTTTGGTGTTTTTATATAAAGCTGTGTATTTGCTCCCAATTTTCTTCCCATTTCCACTTTGTCAATTACTATTCCTCAAAGTATGCCCGGTCCGTGCCTTTTGCAGTCTTCTCCAGAAACTGAGTCATGAAAAATTACCTAAAATTGTGCCCATTCATTTTCCCTACAGTTTTACAGAATCTTCTGTGAAGATTCTCCATAATGTGGATAAGACTGATGAACTTTTTAATCCTTAAAAGGCTTTATATCTGCCTAATTGCATGGAAGTATGGTGGTATCAAAGGATATCAATGACAATGTGGAGGCAGCAGTGAGAACAGGTGAAGAGTTGGGAATCTGGTTTAGAATGAGTAGAAGTACCAGACAAGGAGATCTGTTATCACTGCATGCATCTGTTATCATGCATCTAGAGAGAGTGACAGACAAAATCAAGGAAGACATAAAAGGGATATCTGTGCATGGGATAAGAATTAACAACATGAGGTTTGTGGATGATTTTGAGGAAGATGAGAAGCTAGCAAGAACAGTGCAGGTGCTTACTGAGGAAGAGAAGCTGTATGGGCTGATTAAGAACATTGATGAAACGAAAACAGTTGTATTTGGAGACAAGGAAATAGGAAGGAAGATCAGTGTAGATGGGATTGAACAAGAGAATGCAGAGAAGTTCACATATCTGGGAAGCAACATAATGTATGGAAGGAAATATCAACTAGAATAGCGAAAGCAAGAGCAAGTTTGAAGGTGATGGATAAAATCTGGAAAAATAAAGTGATTAGCTTAGGAACGAACTAGAGCATCTTGAAAATGTGTATTCAGCAGCATATTGTATAAATGTGAGACATGGATAATAACGAAAGATTTCAAAGAAAAGAATATTGGCATTTGGGAGGAGTTGTCATATAAAGATCCTAAGAATAGGATGGATGCAGAAGGTCACTAATGAGGAATTATATAGGAAGATACAGCTGAAGGAGAACCTACTGCAGAAGGTTATGCAACAGGAAGTTACAGCTATTTGGGCATATTTGCAGAATGAATGATGACTGAAAGATCAAGACCCTGGTATTCGACAGTGGATGGCTTGAATAGGAGAGGCAGACCCCACAGAGAATGGGTAAATGATATACTAGATTGATGCAGCACTAGTCTTCAGAAACTAAGCCACTCCACACTGGGCAGGGAAAGATGGAAGGAAATAGTAAGAGAGGCATCAGACACCAACAGGTACTGAAGCCATGGTTGTTGATGATGGTGGTGGTATCAGTAAATAATTACATGAATGTCACATCATAGGCCGTTAAGGATTTAAACTGGGACACTCAAAGTTTGATTGTCTCCAGGAATTCCAGTATCTCGTTCTTCTTTTTTTAGATGTTCTTTCATGATCCTTTACAACAATCATATGGGGCAAGGTAATCTCCTAATATGAGATCTACTCAGCTCAGGTAAAGGAGAGAGAGCCTTAATGTCTGTCCTGAACAGTCCTAGCCCTGTCCATATCTTTGTTATTTGTCCTGAGGTCTCCAGTGATGCAGAATTCACATTCTTCCCTCTTATTTCAGTATTCAAGATTTATTTTGCTTTCCTGGTTTTGTTTGTTTTATTTTTTGTTTGTTTGTTTCTTTTTAGCATCTTTGGGAATAATTTTGTTGTTGTTTCCAGGCTAATGTTGCTCCATCCTGGTATTTTGCCTCATTTCATGCTCTTAGAAATATTTAATTTTGGATTGTGTTGCTGGTCACATGTGGGTTCTGATGCTGCTTTCTATGTTATGTATGTAAGACCAAATGAAATATTAAGACATCTGGTACTACTTACACTTCTCAATGAACAGATAATGAGTACAAACTTTTTGTACAGTAGCTCTCAGATGACATGTCATGGTGTAACATATTGTCATCTCTCTCTCTCTCAATTTAAATAGTGTCATAATGGCACCCTGTAGAAAAATGATCATGAGTAAATCCTGTCCTAAGCCTGCTGACAGTAATTCCAAGCTCCAGCACAGAACAATTAGTGGGCCCCTTTCCCCCTTCCTCAGCTTGAGCCACAAGACACACACCCTGCCCAAAGAGACTCCAAGCACCCCACCCCATCAGATCAGAAGACCCCCTTGTGAGTCAAAGTCTTGTCCCCCACCTGCCCAGTGTCTAGAGCCGACAGGTTCTTTTAAATCACTTGGGCCCCTGAGCAAATGTCCCCTTTGCTCACTTTCCCCACCTTTCCATTCTGCGCACACACACGCGCCCCATAGGTAGGCCTGCCTGGTTCCATTGAAGTTACCAGGAGTTTCCCAATTGCTCACATTTACTACCACGTTATCTTACTTTCATAAGTTGCCCCTTTGACTTCTGTGCTGTTACCCATGATGGTAGTGTTTTCAGAATTGGCCTTTAGGCCTTGATCCTATGCATTTTATTCAATGACAAAACTCTATGGCCTTCACTAGGATCAGCATCTGGCACATTATGGGCTGTTCAATATAACACACTGAGGCTACGTCTACACGTGCAGCCAACATCGAAATAGCTTATTTCGATGTTGCGACATCGAAATAGTCTATTTCGATGAATAACGTCTACACGTCCTCCAGGGCCAGCAACGTCGATGTTCAACTTCGACGTTGCTCAGCCCAACATCGAAATAGGCGCAGCGAGGGAACGTCTACACGTCAAAGTAGCACACATCGAAATAGGGATGCCAGGCACAGCTGCAGACAGGGTCACAGGGCGGACTCAACAGCAAGCCGCTCCCTTAAAGGGCCCCTCCCAGACACAGTTGCACTAAACAACACAAGATACACAGAGCTGACAACTGGTTGCAGACCCTGTGCCTGCAGCATAGATCCCCAGCTGCCGCAGAAGCAGCCAGAAGCCCTGGGCTAAGGGCTGCTGCCCACGGTGACCATAGAGCCCCGCAGGGGCTGGAGAGAGAGCATCTCTCAACCCCCCAGCTGATGGCCGCCATGGAGGACCCGGCAATTTCGACGTTGCGGGACGCGGATCGTCTACACGGTCGAAGTAGGGCGCTATTCCTATCTCCTCATGAGGTTAGCGACTTGAACGTCTCGCCGCCTAACGTCGTGTAGACGCGACGGGCGCTATTTCGAAGTTGGTGCCGCTACTTCGAAGTAGCGTGCACGTGTAGACGCAGCTTGAGAGATGATAAACACTGTGCAGAATGACTATACATACTTTTTATAAACTGTTGAATTAACAACTTTGTATAACTATCTAATCTGAGTACCAGAGCATGAATTTAAGTACAAACATTTCTATTCTGAAGTATTGATAAGCAAATTAAATCACACTGATAAATCTATATCATACAAATATATAGTAAATATAAAATAAATAATGCAAACTGTAATTTTTGGCTTCCTTTTGGTGCTGCTTAGCTTGTTGCCCATTATTTCATTCCTTTTACATCTGAGACACATTGTTCATTAAATTATTTTGTGCACCTTTAAGTTATTTTCCAAATGTTCTGAGAACTGAGGCAGCAATGCATATCTTTCTTAAGCAAATTATCACTGAAATGTTGATTACAATGTTTCAGAATAAATTATGGTGTTTGTAACATCTCCTAGTCTTGACCAGTGCATCTAAAAGACTGCATACTCTCTCATGTTTATTACCTTGGAGTTGCCTCCTATTTACCATATCCGCATAAATTCTTTGTTCTTCTTCGAGTGATTGGTCATGTGCATTCCAGTTTGGGTGTGCGCCGGCACATGCCCAGTTGCTGGAAGCTTTTTGACTTCACCAGTAACCCTAGGGTCAGTGTGGTGCCTGTATGGCTGCCCATATATGCACCGCCCGCCCCGCCCCCCTGTCAGTTCCTTCTTGCCATGCTGTCGGTTGCTGGAGCTCCCTCTTTGCTGAGTGTTGTCTGGTAGCCTTTATTGTTAAATTAATTGATAGTTAGTGAAAACAGTTGTAAATAGTTTGGATAGTTGTCTTTCATCTGTAAATTGTTCCACTTAGCACTTAGTAACAGAGAGGAAGCCGTGCTAGTCTATACACTATCAAAACAAAGAGCAGTCAGGTAGCACTTTAAAGACTAGCAAAATAGTTTATTAGGTGAGCTTTCGTGGGACAGACCCACTTCTTCAGACCAAGGTCTGAAGAAGTGGGTCTGTCCCACGAAAGCTCACCTAATAAACTATTTTGCTAGTCTTTAAAGTGCTACCTGACTGCTCTTTGTTTTGACTTAGCACTTAGTGAGCCGAGCTGGGACTTTAACCTGCCTCAGCACCAGGGGATGCCTGGCTCCCCTGGGTTTAAAACCTGCTCAAAATGTGGCAGACAAATACCCGAAAGTGACCTGCATAGGGCTTGCCTGAGCTGCCTCGGAGAGGCCCACCTCTGGGAACACTGCTGTATTTGCAAGGCCTTCAAGTCTAGGACTTTGAAAGACAAAGCTCAGTAGCTGAAGGTACTTATAATAGAATCAGCCTTGCAGCTGGACAGTTCCCCGGCAGGCACTCAGGGTGCTGCATCATCGGTTCAGTGTGCTCTGGCACTGTTGGTACCATTGGAAAGCTCCCGGTGACGAGAGCAGGACTCGGTGCCTAGCACCACCCAGCACCGTAAGAGTCAGTCCCTGGTGCCTCGCAAGAAGAGGAGGCATGTCCGAGTTTGATCCCAGGAGAGGAGGAGGTGACAGCAAGCATTGGGAGAGTCCGCCAGATCGCACGGTGACCAGGGTCATGAAGTGCAAGCATTGACTCCACCACAAGGCAAGAGCCCACACTCTCCCAGACTGCCCTTGACACCGGAGGCCTTTAGTGCAGTGCAAGGCCTCCTGCAGATCACGATGCCGCTGCAGACGCCACACCGGGAGCCTTCATCGCCCTAGATACAGGCATCTGAACAGTCTATAGGGGCCCCAGCACGGTTCCTGATGCCGGTGAGGCAACTGCAAATAGTCACCTCCCTCGGTGCCCCACATCAGATGGTGCCGGGCATGCAGGAGCCGATAGGCACTATGGGACCTTTGGCAGCACCGTGGTCGTCAGCGTCAGAGTCAGCATTGGAGTCAGACTCTTTTTACTCCAGCTTAGCTCGGAGCAGGAGTACAAGATCATTCTGACACTGCCCATTATAAAGTCAATTGCCAACACAGCAAAGACAGTGTGGCAGACCCCAGCCTCAGCCTTACCCATGGCTAGAAAGAATGAGTGCTGTTATTTCATCCCAGCCCAGGGCAATGAACATCTGTTCACCCACCCTCCCCCTGGAGAGTCAGGGGGTCCAGGGGCCCTCCCCTAAAAACAAAGAGTCCAAACGCTTAGACCTGTATGGTAGAAAAGTTTATCCTACAGGTGACCTCCAGTTGCGAATTGCTAACCAGCAAGCCATGGTTAGCAGATATGCATATAATACAGCCAGCTCCATGGACTGTTTCGCTGAGCTGCTCCCGCCAGAGACCAACTTGGACTTTAAGGCCCTGGTGGAGGAACAGAGACTCATATCCAGAGCGGCACTACAGGCCGCACTAGATGCAGCGGATGCAGCCACCAGGGTCATGGCCTCGGGTATAGCCATGAGAAGTGGGGCATGGCTTCAGGTCTCGGGACTCTCGCAGGAAGTGCAGCAGTCCATACAGGACCTCCCCTTTGAGGGCCCTCCCTATTTTCAGAAAAGACTGATAAGAGGTTTCATAGCATGAAGGACTCAGCCAACCCTATGCTCGCTGGGTCTATATACACCTGCAACCCAGAGGAGACACATGACTCCGAAACCCCAGTTCAGACTTCCCACAACAACACCAGGATGGGAACAGGAGAAGGGGCCACCATAGTAGGAGACGTCAAGGCCGCCAGACACAGGATCAGAGCCACCAAAAACCCCCACCACGGTCTAAACACCAGTTTTGATGGGGTGGTCGGGAGTGACACACCAGCCACCCCCACAATTCCAGCTCAGGATTTATTTTCATCCCACCTATCCCCATTCTACCATGCATGGTGCAGCATGTCAGACCAGTGGGTCCTCCGCACGATAGAAAAGGGATATGCCATCCAATTTGCTTCCTACCCCACTTCTCACCCCCTCTCCCTGTCCCTCTTCAGGGACCCCTCTCATGAGACATTTCTCAGGCAGGAGGTAAAGGCCCTCCTTCAAAAGGGGGCTATAGAGGAAGTTCCTGATGAATTCCAGGGGCAGAGGTTTTATTCCCATTATTTCCTAATTCTGAAAGTGAAAGGGGGATTATGGCCAATCTTGGACCTGCGAAACCTGAACAAATTTGTGAAGAAGATAAAGTTTCATGTGCTATCCCTGGGCATAATTATCCCAATGCTGGAACAAGGGGAGTGGTTTGCCACTCTCGACTTACAGGACGCATATTTCCACATAGCAATCTATCCACCTCACAGGAGGTTCCTCTGGTTTGTGCTAGGGAAGGACCATTACCAGTTCACGGTTCTTCCGTTCAGCCTACCCTCGGCCCCAGGAGTCTTTACTAAATGTATGTCAGTAGTGACGGTCTTCCTACGCAGGAAGGGGGTGAACCTCTTCCCCTACCTGGATGACTGGCTGATCCAAGGTCAGTCGCAGCAACAGGTGGCGCAACACGTGCAGCTGATACAAGAGACGTTCGACACACTAGGCCTCCTAGTGAATGAGGCAAAGTCTGTACTAGCCGCAACTCAGGTCATGGAGTTTGTGGGTGCCCAACTAGATGCAGAGCAAGCCAGGGCCTTCCTGCCCCAGAGCAGGGTCCAGGCCATGGCGTCTTGCATCCAAGGTCTAATCTGGTTCCCAATCACAATGGCCGGGCGATGCCTCAGACTGTTGGGCCACATGGCGGCATGCACGTTCATAGTCCAGCATGCCAGGTTGTGAATGCACCCTTTCCAGCTGTGGCTCGCCTCAGTATACAGACCTGTCAGGGACAATATAGACAAGTTAGTGACAGTCCCCCCAAGAGTGTTAACAGCATTACTCTGGTGGCTAGAGGCCCAGTCAGTCTGCATGGGAGTTCCCTTCAATCCCCCCCAACCCCCCTCTCCCTGGTCACAGATGTCTTGGACCTGGGCTGGGAGGCAACACTTGGGGGATCGTCAGAGTCAGGCCCTGTGGAGCGAGACCAATGCTCAGTTCCACATAAATGTGCAGGATCTCAGAGCGCTTTGGCTGGCATGCAAAGTGTTTCAGAGCAAACTGAAGGGGCAGTGTGTCGCAGTCAGCATACCTACCTGGGCCTCACAACTCCCTAGAGGACCATCTCAGCAGGTCCTTCATGGACCACAAGCTGTCACTACACATGGAAGTACTGAGTTCAATTTTCCAGAAGTTGGGACATCCCCAGGTAGACCTCTTCACCACCCATCTCAACACAAAATGCGGAACGTTCTGCTCTTAACCAGAACCGAAGCCTGGGATCTTGGGCAGACGCCTTCAGCATTCGTTGGTCGGGACCCTTGCTTTACACCTTCCCACCGATACCACTCATCCACTGAACAGTGATGAAAATTCGGTCAGACCGAGCATCAGCTATCCTGGTGGCCCCAGCTTGGGCTCAACAACACTGGAACTCTACCCTCTTGGAGATGTCTGTTTGCAACCCGGAGGTGCTTCCGCTATGCCTGGATCTGCTGACACAGGAGGAGGGGAGACTGCATCACCCCAGTCTCCAGGCACTACATCTCACAGCGTTGAGGCTCCATGGCTGAGACCAATCGAGCTGGCCTGCTCTGAATCTGTCAGGAAAGTATTGTTAAACAGCAGGAAGTCCTCCACGAGGGTAACATATGTACCCAAATGGAAGAGGTTTACTGTATGGGACACTCAAAGGGGATTGTCCCCAGGGCAGGCCTCAATACCTCATATCCTAGACTACTTCTGGCCTTAAGCCAGACAGGGCTGTCACTATCCTTGCTGAAAGTGCACTTGGTAACTATTTCGGCATTTCACCCAGAGCCTGGGATGTCATCCGTCTTCTCAGACCTGTGGTGAAAAGGTTCATGAAAGGGATGGAAAGGGTCAAACCACAGGTTTGGGCCTCCCCGCCAACATGGGATCTTAATTTGGTATTGTCTAAGCTTATGGCTCCCCCATTTGAACCCCTCGCCACCTGCTCCATGTTATTCCTTAGTTACGAGGCAGCATTTCTGGTGGCCATTACCTCAGCCAGAAGGGTGTCAGAGCTCAGGGCCCTGACAGTGGACCCACTTTATATGGTGTTCCACAAAGATAAGGTCAGGCTGAGACCCCACCCAGCGTTTCTGCCTAAGGTGGTCTCCCACTTCCACATTAACCAAGACATCACTTTACCAGGGTGTTATCCAAAGCCCCTTGCCACCCCTAGGGAGCAGAGCTTGCACACTTTGGATGTCCAGAGGACACTGGCCTTCTATATGGACAGGACCAAACCCTTCCGGAAGTCTCAACAGTTGTTTGTTGCAGTGGTGGACAGGATGAAGAGGCACCCAGTCTCCTCTCAGCGGATCTCCTCCTGGATAGTGGCCTGTATCAGAGAGTGCTACAAACTGGGGGGGGCTCTCCCTCTCCCGATCAGGGCTCACTCCACCAGGGCACAGGTGTCCTCTGCGGCATACTTGGCCAGGGTCCTTGTGGAGGACATCTGCAGGGTGGCCACTTGGTCCTCCATTCACACGTTCTCAGCACATTACGTAGTTACACATACACACGAGAAGACGTTGCGGTGGGCAGGGCTGTCCTGCACTCCTTCTGGGGCTCCGACCCCACCTCCTAGACGTTGGCTGGCATTCACCCAAATTGGAATGCACATGAGCAATCACTCGAAGAAGAAAAGGCAGTTACCTGTTCTGTAACTGGTGTTCTTTGAGATGTGTTGCCATGTCCATTCCAAAACCCTCCCACCTTCCCCTCTGTCAGAGTAGCCGGCAAGAAGGAACTGAGCAGGTCGGGTGGTGCATATGTGGGCGGCCATATTGGCACGACTCCAGAGGGTGCCGCACCAACCCTAGGACTACCGGCTAGGGCAAAAAGCTTCCGGCAACTGAGCATGTGCTGGCACACACCCAAATTGGAGTGGACATGAGCAACACATCTCAGAGAACACCAGTTACAGAACAGGTAACTGTCTTTTTATTCTCCTAGCTTCACTTGTTTCTAACTGAACTGAGGTACTTACTGCACTGTGCATATCCACTTGTAAATGGAATATCTTGGGTTTTTTAGTTGTAATTTTTCTGTGTAATATTTTCCAGATTCTTATATTGGATTCCACAGTTAAAAAGCCACCTGGATATTCCTTTTCCATTCTTTTTGTTAAAGTACCTCTAAGCCTTTCTGTGTGTTTCTGTAATCTGTAAGACAGACTCTTACAACAGGTTTTCAAAAGACTTATGCAGCTGGTAGCTTTTTGGTTATTTCATTTGACAATTCTTTTGGCGTCAGTATGGGTATTAAGAAGAACGAGTACTGTATTAGTTGTACTAAATATTGGTGATCTGCTTACAAAGATATTAACACTTTTGTTGCTACAATTACCACCTGTGGATTGTTGTTATACTGGAGAAAAAACAGAATCTAGCAAAAGCACATATGGGAGAGGGGAGACAGAAGTGGTATCATAAATCTGTTATACCAGACTCTTTTATGACAGTTTCAGAGAACAGATGAAAACTCCTCCAGGTGTTCTTTAAATACCAATATGTAGTCAAATATATATTTTAAAAATTGAAGAGTGAAACTCAAGTGCATGGTTCAGACTCATGAATGTAACTATGGCTTGCAATTTTAAACGATTCCTTATTTGTAAGAGATGTGGAAAACTGTTATGCAAGAAGAATGAGGGACTTGGATATTTGCAGCTGTCTTTGAGGTTGTGAATACAGAGCGGATAAATACATTGTGGTGTTCACTGATGTCTTTTGGGGACAGTGTAACTATTTTTACACTGCATAATACATTAATTTTGCGTCCTTGCTGTAAACATTCACTGTTATATGGAAAAACAAGTAAGCATTAGCGAGCTGAAGGGCTTCAGAAAAGCTTGTCAGTTATTGGTGGCATCTAGCATTTTCAAGATATAGTCAAAACAGGGTCTAAAGAAGGATGATCAGTTGTATGCATTTTTAAATAATCTAAAATGTTGGTCTCTCACATCAGCTATATATACAGGTTCTAGAATAGTATCGGAGGGGTAGCCATGTTAGTCTGGATCTGTAACAGCAACAAAGGGTCCTGTGGCACCTTATAGACTAACAGAAAAGTTTTGAGCATGAGCTGGTCCAGCATCTGATGAAGTGAGTCTGTGCTCACGAAAGCTCATGCTCAAAACTTTTCTGTTAGTCGATAAGGTGCCACAGGACCCTTCATTGCTGTTACAGGTTCGAGAATGTCATCAACTCTTTGGCTCTTATGAGGGACTTGTAGACACTAAGGGCTTGCCTGCATGGGGAAATAGCCTGGAACAGCTATTGCAGACTAGCCAGTGCTTTTTTTTTTTGTGCTGGAACTGCGTATAAGCACTCCAGCACCCCCAGCCTTGGGATTGACTGTGGGGGAGCGGCAGGGGGCCAGCTGAGTTACCAGCTCCCTGACCCCCCTTTTTTCTTTCTTTTTTTTTAACAAAAAAGGCACTGAGAACAGCTTTCACAGTAACTCTCCATAAAGACACTGCTGTTCTGCACAAAGAGTGCCTTTGTGTGGTTTATTCTACTTCCAAGGTGAATTAAACTAATCTGTAGAAAGGCACTCGATGCAGGATACTTCAGTTTTGATGCAGAAGAGGAGTTTCTACATTGGGTGTTAGAGTAGCACAGCTTATTGTGGTTTAAATGCACACCCTAGCTTATTCTGCTATAACTTCCCCATGCAGAGAAGCCCTAATACACGTAATTACAATTTGTTAAGCAGCATGTTGAATGGAATTTTGATTCAGTACCAGGAAAGAACAATGTTCTCCTCAAAGATATAACTGCAGAAAATCATGAACTTTTCTTATAGTGTAAGGTGGAAGCTCTGTTTTCCATCTCAGATACTCTTCCTTAAGAAAAACATCTCATATTAAATAGGCAATCTGACAAGTATTCCAAAAGAACATAATACATTTGGAATACTGAGATCTGAGCTGACAAAATTTTGGCAAAAATATGCATAAAGTGTATTTGTGTGAAGGTTTAAAAATAGAAGACCATTGTATGTGGCATTGGAGGCCAGGCTGATTCATGATTTATGACATTTGAAAGAATATACTGACCTTAGAAAATGACTTTAGAATCATCCGAATGTAATACAATTTAGATGGCTCTCGGAAGCTGTTTCTGCAGAAAGGATTCAGGGAATTCCAAAAACTGTTTTGTGAATAATACACAACGTGGTGCCAGGCACAATGTGAAAAAGATTCAGAATTCACAGTTTTCAGTCTACATTAATAGATGACTGATGTTATTTATTTTAATAACTTTTTGTACTTAAATTGTTAGAAATTTTTTCAGGTTTTTAGATTTGGCGCAGCTCAGAGGTTCAAGCTCCTTCATGTCCTGGCCTTTCCCCTTATTTACACTCACAACACACTTACAAGGCAAATTTATCAGAGCAGCCAGGAACATTTTTGTTATTGCCATTAGTTTGCTAATACATTGAGGTGTCATCAATCTCCTCCTTTCTTCTCCAGTTTTGTGAATGGATACTACTGACTATAAAGCTGGGCATTATGTAGACTGTCATTATTATCAATGAAGCACAGGTTGATTAAACTGAAGATTGCATTCTAAAGAAAAGGTACAGCATTGTACCCTTATGTACTTAGAAACCTAGTACATTAAAGTTAAGACATAAAATTTGGGATTGCTGTACTCTAGACACAGGAAAAATACTTTAACAGTAATTTTTTTAACATGTTTTGATTTTCCTTTTTAATTTCCCTTTCAAGTTGATTTTTTTTCTTTTCATGATAGATTTAGTATGAACATTAATTTTTCATAGAATTATAGAATGCTAGGACTGGAAGGGACCTTGAGAGGTCATCGTGTCCAGCCCCCTGCCCTCATGGCAGGACCAAGTACTGTCTAGACCATCCCTCATAGACACTTATCTAACCTGTTCTTAAATATCTCCAGAGATGGAGATTCCACAACCTCCTTAGGCAATTTATTCCAGTGTTTGACCACCCTGACAGTTAGGAATTTTTTCCTAATGTCCAACCTAAACCTCCCTTGCTGCAGTTTAAGCCCATTGCTTCTTGTTCTATCCTCAGAGGCCAAGAAGAACAAGTTTTCTCCCTCCTCCTTATAACACCCTTTTAGATACCTGAAAAACACTATGATGTTCCCCTTAGTCTTCTTTTTCCCAAACTAAACAAGCCCAATTCTTTCAGCCTTTCTTCATAAGTCATGTTCTCTAGAGCTTTGATCATTCTTGTTGCTCTTTTCTGGACCCTTTCCAGTTTCTCCACATCTTTCTTGAAATGCAGTGCCCAGAACTGGACACAATACTCCAATTGGGGCCTAACCAGCGCAGAGTAGAGCGGCAGAATGACTTCTCGTATCTTGTTCACAACCCACCTGTTAATGCATCCCAGAATCATGTTTGCTTTTTTTGCAACAGCATCACACTGTTGACTCATATTTACCTTGTGGTCCACTATAGCCCCTAGATTCCTTTCTGCCTTACCCCTTCCTAGACAGTCGCTTCCCATTCTGTATGTTAAGTACATGCTCCTCTTCATGCTGTGTCTATATAGGTACTCCATTTCGGGTATACATGCACCTTTGATTAGAGATTTTTGGTAGCAGTGTCCATTTGGCCAATACATGCATCCTACACATCCTTGTGATTATATCCCCCATATATACTGTTCTCCCAGTCTGGTCATTGTCTTCTTCTCTAATGGGTTGCTTGGAAAGCATCTGCAGCCCTCTCAAACTGCTGTCTCTCAAAAAGGGCAATGGGGGGTGGGGAGAGCAGGCAGAGAAGGGAGGCCCAAGAGGGCTTGCCCAACCTGACTGCAGTCCTTCCTGGAGTGTGGCTATCTGACTGATCCTGCCAGTAGCATACGCTTCTCTCAAAGATTAAGCCATGCATGTCTAAGTATACATGGCTGGTACTGTGAACTGATGAATGGCTCAATAAATCAGTTGCTGTTCTTTTGGTCATGCCAATCCTTACTTGGAAAACTGTGGTAATTCTAGGGCCCATAAATGCCGACAAGCGCTGACTTCTGAGGATGAGTACATTTATCAGACCAGAAGGTTCTTCCTCAAGTGATTGCTCATGTCCATTCGAAGTTGGGTGTGTGCAGGCGCATGCCCAGATGCCAGAAGCTTTTTGCCCTAGCCAGTAGCCATAGGGTCAGTGTGGCCCCCTGGAGTGGCACCAATATGGTGATCAATTTATGCACCCCCCTCTGACCCCTGCTCCGCTAAGTTCCTTCCCATCGCACCATCAGTCATTGGAGCTCTTGCTTTCTCCTTTCTAATTAAGTAAGGTAGTAGCCTTTTGTAGTCAAATAGTTCTCAAAGTGGTGTAAATAGTTTTAGAGTTTAATAGTTAGTCTTTAGCGTCTTCACTAATAGCTGAGGCAGGGCTGTCCGTCCTCCTCGGTGCTGAGGAATGCCTGGCTCCCCAGCTTTAAGACTTGTTTAAAGTGTGGCAAACACATGCCCAAGAGCAACCCCCATTCAGCTTGTCTGAGTTGCCTGGGGGAAGGACACTTGCATGACCACTGCTCAGTTTGTAAGGCCTTTAAGCCCAGAACTTTAAAAGATAGGGCCCAATGCCTTAAAGTCCTGCTAATGGAGGTGGCTCTTAAACCTCAGGTGTTCCCAGCAGGAGCGGAGAGTAGACCCTCCTTGGTGCAAAGTGCAACAGCACTGTCTACCATAGTGCTGTCCACGGACTCTCAGCACCAGGAGCAGGCACAGGCACCGTTGCCATCTTGGCACCGTACACCATCTTGGTGTGCACTGTTGAAGGGCAGGAGGCACACACATTGCAGCCGGTGCGGAGAGGGAGCCTGCAGGTTCTCGACTTGCCCTCAATGCCAGAGGCCTTTTCAGTGGCGCAAGGCCTTCTTCAAATGACAGTATGGGGTCCCTCCCTGTCAGTAGAGGACCGGCGCTGTAGCATCGAGACTGAGTGTTTGGGGCCTATGGATGTTACGCCAGCACCAACCCCCACACTCATGTTGACACTAGTACAAACATCGTACCCGGTGCCAACTGCCCTGGTGCTGGCCCATCAGGGAACAACTGTGGGCCAGTTTCAGGTGCCCTTTGCTCCAGCACCAGCACAATTATCAGTGCACTTGACATCAGCGCCAACTCTGGTGGCCCTGCCATGGTCATCGGTTTCCAAATCGGCATTAGAGTCCAACTCGTTATACTCGAGCTCCAGATGCAGTGGGAGCTAGAGAAGGTCATGCCATAGCTGTCACAGGCATCATAGTCATTGTTCAGACTATACGGGTTGGCCATCGGCTTCGCAGGCAACACAGCAGTGGCCCTTCTGGACCTCACCAGCATTTCACAAGGCGCAGGACCAGACTGTGGGCATAATTTCAGTGATGCTGGGAGCCCCACCAATCCCACACTTGGCACCATTGGCATCGCTCAGCGCCCCACCACCAGAGCATCAGCAGGAAGTGGCGGGCACTAGAGAGCCACTGGCATTGATCTCATTGGCATCAACATCAGCACTGTCACAGTATGGCTGGACCTCAGTGGTGCCAGCACAGTCTGTGATGCTACCTCCGGTGCTGATAGGGCAGGCACCAGCCCCAGCACCAGTGCCAGCTTAAGTACAGGGCACTGTGCCAGCACTGTTGGTACAGCCTGTTGGTGGTTTTCCTGTTCAGCCAGTACCAGTGCCTGCTCTACCTTCGGTGCCTCCTGGTTACCCTGTAATGCCTGTGGGGGGCCAGTTGATGGAGCAGGTCCCTACTGCTTTTCCCCTCCAGATGGAGGTGCAAGGGGTACCATCCTCTTCCTCCCCGGATGAGGTGGTGGTGGACTCGTCAGCCTCACTTGTATTGGAGGATGGTAGGGCATTTCAGTAGCTACTCAGGAGAATGGCCCAAAACTTGGGGGTGCAAGCAGAGGAGGTCCAAGATGAGATGGACCCTGTTATGGACATTTTTTTCTCTGCGGGCCCACTAGGGTGGCTCTGCCTAATCAAAACAATTGCCACTGTGGGTAAAATGGTTTGGCAGACCCCAGCTTCCGCCTTTCCTACAGTCCATAGGAATGAGAAACGGTACTTTGTTCCATCCCAGGACAATGAACATTTATTTACCCACCCCACTCTCAACTCCCTGGTAGTGGATGCTGCAAACCACAGAGAGCACCAAGGGTTCCAGAGTCCCCACCCAAAAAATAGAGATGCTAAACACTTGGACCTCTATGGGAGGAAGGTCTACTCAACAGGAGGGTTACAACTGAGGATTGCTAACCAGCAGGCCCTGGTCAGCAGGTATGCATACAACAGAATCAGTGCCCTACCTAGGTTCTCCAAACTGGTACCACCCAAAGCCAAGCAGGACTTCACAGCAGTGGTAGAAAAGAACAAACTGGTCTCAAGGGTGGCCCTGCAGGTGGCACTAGATGCTGCAGATGCTGCCACGAGGGTTATGGTTTCCAGAGTGGTGATGCGCAGGAGGGCATGGTTGCAGGTTTCAGGCCTGTCACATGAGGTTCAGCAAACAATCCAGGATCTCCCCTTCGATGTGCCTACCCTGTTCTCAAACAAGACAGATAAAAGACTGCATAGTCGGAAAGTCTCCAGGGCCATCCCAGTCTCATTGAGCCTTCATACGCCTGCCAATCAATGCAGGCATTTTAACCCCCATCTGCAGCAAAGACAGTTTCCACAGCCACAAAGGGATGGTACTAGAAGGTGGAACAGGATGGGCAGATGGCGTTCAGGCCAGCAGCCTCAGGGCCGTCAAAAGGGACCACAGGAGCCCAAGCCACAGTTTTGATGGCACAGTTGGGAGTGTCGAATTAATTTCACCCATTCCAGTATCCCTACTTTTTTCACTCCGCCTATCCCTCTTTTACTATATGTGATGCAGCATCACCACAAATCAGTGGGTCTGGTGTACGGTAGAGAGGGAATATGCCATTCAGTTCTCTTCCTACTCTGCTTCACAACCACCTTCCCTGTCCCTCTTCAGGGACCCCCTCATAAGATCCTGTTAAAACAGGAATTGCAATCACTTCTGGGTTCTGGAGCCATGGAAGTTCCTCCCAGGTTCAGGGGACAGGGGTTTTATTCCTGGTATTTCCTAATTCTGAAACCAAAAGAAGACTTGAGACCCATACTGGACCTAAGAGGTCTCAACGAGTTCAAGAAAAAGATGAACGTTCGTATGATATCCCTGGGTCTCATACTCCCGATGCTGGACCAGGGAGATTAGTTTGTGGCTCTCAACTTACAGGACGCATATTTCCATACTTCAATCTACACTCCTCACAGGAGGTTTCTCAGGTTTATGGCAGATGAAAACCATTATCAGTTCACAGTCCTGCCTTTCAGTCTGTCTGCTGCCCCAAGGGTCTTCACCAAATGCATGATGGTAGTAGCAATGCATCTACTCAGTGAAGGGGTGCAGCTGTTCCTGTACCTGGATGACTAGTTAGTCAAGGGTCATTCCAGAGAGCAGGTGATTCAGCATGTACAGTTTATCCATCAAACCTTTGTAAACCTCAGCCTCTTAATCAATGAGGCAAAGTCAGTGTTGATCCCATCTCAATCAGAAGAGTTTGTAGGGGCACAACTGGACACTAGGTGTGCCAGGGCGTTCCTGCCGGATGACAGGTGCTGCCTGCATTTGCTGGGTCACATGGCAGCGTGCACCTTCATGTTACAGCATGCCGAGTTAAGGAAGCACTCTCTACAGCTATGGCTGTCATCAGTGTATTGCTCTGTAAGAGACAGTTTAGACTTGATGATTACAGTGCTGACACAAACATTGTCGACCCTGCACAGGTGGTTAGACAAGGGGGTTGTCCTTACAGGAGTCTCCTGTACCGCTCAGCAGCCCTCCTTTTCCCTAGTAACAGATGCTTCGGACTGTGGGTGGGGAGCACACCTGGGTCAGCTACAAGCCCAGGCTGTCTGGAGCATCTGAGACTTTCAGCTTCACATAAATGTGATGGAGCTCAGGGCCATCAAACTAGCATGTGTGACTTTCAAGGCCAATCTGGCATGACATTCCATGTCAGTCAGTACAGACAACATGACAGCAACGTACTGTATCAACGAAAGGGTGTGCGTGCTCCTCTCCCCCGTGTGACAAGGCCACGATGCTCTGGGACTTCTGCATACAGCACATCATGCTGCGGACCTTTTACCTGCCAGGTGTGCACAATTCACTGGTGGACCAACGCAGCATGTTCTTTACAGATCATGAGTGGTCTCTCTACCTGGAGATAATTCATTCTATTTTCCAGACGTAAGGGTATCCCCAGGTGGACCTGTTCACATCTCACCTCAGTGTGAAATGTGGGATGTTTTGCTCCTTCCACAATCAGAGCCTGGGGTCCTGGGCAGACATCTTCAGTGAACCCTGGTCGGGCAGGCTGATGTATGCATTTCCTCTGATCCTGCTAGTTCACAGGCTCCTCCTCAAGGTTTGCTCAGAAGAGACATTGATCATCTTGGTGGCACTGGCATGGGCCTGTCAGTACTGATGCTCGCCCCTCCTGCACCCATCGATCCATAAGCCAATGACGTTGCCGATCCAGCTGGACCTGCTGACGCAGCAAGAGGGGAGACTGCAACATTGCAATCTCTAGTCGTTGCATCTCACAACGTGGATGCTCTGTGGCTGAGGGACCGGAAGCTGACCTGTTCTGATCCCATAAAGGAAGTATTGTTAAATAGTAGAAAACCCTCCACAAGGGTGACTTATATGGCTAAGTGGAAAAGGTTTTTGGTTTGGGTTTCTCACAGAGGGCTATCTCCCTCATGAGTCCCCATCCCATTGATTTTAGATTACCTATGGGGTCTGGTACAGGAGGGTTTGTCCCTCTCCTTGGTTAGGGTGCGCTTAGCTGTTATCTCAGCCTTTCACCCAGGTCATGGAACGTCTTCTGTGTTTTCAAACCCATAGTCAAAAGGTTTCTGAAAGGTTTAGAAAGAATCAAGCCCCAGGTTTGGGCACCACTGCCCCCTGTGGGATCTCAATTTGGTGTTAGCCAAGCTTAAGGGGTCCCCCTTTGAACCCCTGGCTACCTGCCCCCTGCTGTTTCTGAGTTACAAAACAGCATTTTTAGTGGTAATCACCTCAGCCAGGAGGGTATCTGAATTGAGGCACTGTCAGTGGACCCCTTGTACACAGTGTTTCACACGGATAAGGTTAGGCTCAGACCTCACCCCATGTTTTTCCTAAGTTGGTCTCCGCACTTCATGTTAACCAAGACATTTCCCTGCCAGTATTTTATCCAAAACCCCACGCCTCCCCAAGGGAGCAATGGTTACATACCTTGGATGTTAGGTGGGTGCTGGCCTTCTATATGGATAGGACTAGGCCTCTGTGGCAGTTGCTGATAGGATGAAAGGCCTTCCAGTCTCCTCCCAGGAGATTTGCTCCTGGAAAGTGATGGCCATCGAGGAGTGTTACAGCATCGCAGGGGTTCTTCCCCCGCCAGTTAGGACGCACTCCACAAGAGCACAGACATTGTATTTCGTGCAGGTGCCTATCCAGGACATCTGTAGGGCAGCCACCTGGTCCTCAATTCATATGTTTACAGCACATTACACTTCAATGCAGCATGCACGGGAAGACACTGCAGTGGGCTGGGCTGTCTTGCAGTCTGTTTGAGACTCTGACCCCACCTCCTGGGCAATGGCTTGTATTCACCCAGCTTGGAATAGACATGAGCAATCACTCAAAGAACGAAAGGCAGTTACCTGTTCTGTAGATGTGTTGCTCATGTCCATTCCAAAGCCCCCCTGCCTTCTCCACTGTTGGAGTAGCCAGCAAGAAGGAACTGAGCGGGCGGGGGGGTGGGCTTGGGTGGTGCATATATTGGTCACCGTATCAGCGCCATTCCAGGGGCACCGCACTGACCCTATGGTTACTGGCTAGGGCAAAAAGCTTCCAGTGACTGGGTGTGCACCTGCACGCACCCAACTTGGAATGGACATGAGCAACACATCTCAAAGAACGCCTGTTACAGAATAGGTAACTGTCTTTTATCCAACAAATTGCCTTCAATTCCATCTCAACTGCACTGGCCTGAGCTGGAGTATTCAGCATGTCTGCTTTTGTGGGTCAAGCTTGCCTAAACAAGTTTATCAGTTTAGTTTAGTGTTTAGTAGTTACTTAGCAGTAGCTCTTGTAAGAAAATCACTTATCCTCTTATTCCTTCCTCCATTAGATAGGTGTGCCTGGATCAAAGAGAGTCAAACATTGCCTCACTTCCTGGAAGGCAATCCCAGTCAGCAACAGGCATTACTGGTACATTTGTGGTCTTAGACAAAAGGCGCATTCTATGTAAGTCTAACTTCTTTTTATCCCATAAGAGCAGAGCCATAAAGAACTGGGATGCTGCTTATGGATGGAACGTTCACTTTGTCCGACTTCAAATCCAGGTCAGCATCCCTCATCAACAGAGGGGGAGAGAGTTTCCTTCCAGCAAGATGGTACCAATAGGTACTCTCCTGCAACCTATGGTACCCAAGGTCATAGGAACCTCATTACTGCACAAAGCTAAGAGTAACCTCATCTGTCTACACCTGTCTTGAGGCATGCAGAATCATCATCAACTTCCTCTGCAAGAGACTTACCTGGACAAATTCCCAGCTCATTATCATTACTTCACTTGATACTGTAGGAATTTTGATTCTCAAAAGATCTTTCTATGTTAGAGGAGTCAGTCTCTTCTTTTTATCAGCAATCTTCTCCTCTTGGTACCGAGATCTGTAGTCACAGGGGCTACATCTACACAGGCAGCGTCTGTTGACAAAGGTGACTGTCGACAGAGAAACCTCAGCAATATGTCTGTTGACAGATCACATCCACACATAAAAGTGGCTCAAAAGAGCGAGCTGCTCTGATGACAGAGAGTGGCTGGACTGCCCTGCCCTCTCTCAATGAACAGCTGACTGGATGCTCTGCAAACAGGGCTGCCTGGGGAACCAGAAACCCTCTCTGTTGACAGAAGTGTCTACATGGGCACTCTGTCGACAAAACACTGGCGATAGAGGTGTTCTACCTGATCGGGGAGAGGTGTAACACTACCGGCTGAACAGCTGAGTTTTGTCAACAGACTCTCAACAGAGTGATTTAATTGTGTACAAGCTCTGCAAGTTTTGTTGACAAAAGCTCAATTAGACGTAACCTGGACTTACACCTTTTTCCATTACCATCTGAATCTCCACCATTCTGTTCCGGTACTCCACTTAAGAACTACTAGAAGATTTACCTGGCATTGCTTGGGTCCTTGACTTAAAATAAGTTTTGGGTTTCTTCACATAAATCATTGTTCTGGAGTGGGACTAAGGATGAGGGGTTCAGTGTGCAGGTTTCCCTGAGGAGAGAGGGCAACCCCAGTCCTGTCTCACTGCAGCTTCTTGGGGCCAGGTGAGAAGTGCCTGTCCATAGATGTGGTGGCTGCAATGGGCACAGCCAGAGGAGGAGTGGGAGCTGAGGGAGAGATGAGACAGACATACAGATACAAAGACAAACTCTCTGAAATATGTACTACATAGCTGTCCCTTTCTCAACCCCAGCACCTTGTTGGCCCAATGGGGTTATTATAGCTGTCAGTGTACCCATCTCTGGCCCCTTGATGCCCTCCTTGTGGTCATTCTGCAGAATAACTCCCTCCTACCAGAACTCCTCCCTTTCCATTTTATGAGAAATAATCAAATTCCATACACATCTCATTATCCTGGCACAACCAAACCCTGACCTTACTTTAAGTTGTAATCAGAGGGAGTTGCATGCCAAATTTGGTGATCCTAACTGTTACCATTTAGAAGGAGTTCTTGAACAAATGGACTCACAAACTGATAGATGCACATTTCTAAAATACATAGTAAGGTGATGAGGATCTTTAATCAGCCTCTCAAACCTCTGTCCAAAGCTCTCCTATTTATGGAAATCCCCTACTGACATCTACCAAGAAAGGGATGATGCCTGGGGAAACATTTCAAAGACTTCCTTGATTGCACCAATAACCTTGAGTTCCACCTCCTATTCCATATCGTCCTGTTTGGTGGCCATATTGGGACCCTGAGGCAGTCTACCAACAGCAATTTTCTCAAGCTGTAGTTTCATTCACTGGAACCACAGGAACACCTATTGCTCCATTGTTACCTGAACAGGAGGAAATTTTCAAGGACCAGAAGGCTACAGCAGACAAAGAGACTACCACAGGCTAATATTCCCTCCTTTTCTCCAGGGGAGATTCTGATGTGTCTCCCATCCTTCATAACTGGCATCTTCAGTCAGTTTCAGGACCTCACAAACTGACTGGTGGAATCTTTCCAGATCCCTTGGACAAGGTCAGGGAATCAGCATAAACTGTTCAATACACCCAGCACTATGGCACCTTCTTGTGGCTCATTTGGGCATTAGCTCAGCAATAGTTTAACATCATCCCCTTAAGTCACTTGTCCTGCTATCTCTCTGGCTTTCTGGATTCAGGGTACCCTTCTTCATGTTTCCAGATGCTCCCTCTTCATGTCTTCTTGGCTCTCTGGATCAGTCACTATAGCCCTTCTTCAGGGTATTAAGATCACATTGGACAACTGTCCCAGGCAGCCTTCTGCTCTACTGCCCAGTGTGTGCCACTTTCCCTGTGGCTGTTAGGGAAACTAGGGCCCACCCACTCCTGCCCAAGACCTCTACAACCAGCAGCCAATGTCTTAACTGTTCCAAACTTTGTTACTGTTTCCTATTTTGTCTCTATCAGACTTCTTCTCTAGCACTTCTCTGGGTACCCCATTCCCTTAGGGCCAGGCTCCCAGGTCTTCTGTTCCCTCCATGGCTTTTCTCCCCTCCTTCTCTAAGCCGAGAGAATGACCTCATCATCTTACTGTACATTTTAGAAATGTGTATCTGTCTGTGAGTCTGTTTGTTCAAGAACTTCTGTTCTGCAATCATCTTATTACTTTCTACTTTCTGGTTTTATATAATTGGAAACATGCATCTCCTAGAACTGGAAGGGACCTTTGAAGTTCATCTAGTCCAGTCCCCTGCCCACTTGGCAGGACCAAGCACACTTTCTAAGCCCCAATCCCTAAGTGGCCTCCACAAGGATTGAGCTCACAGGCCACTGCTGAAACCAGCTGAGTCTGGCCTTGCCCACTTGGGCTTCATAATCAAGTAAAAGCTTATCAGCCTAATTCTCATCTAGGTGTAGCCTGTCATAGAGGTAACTGGTCCTTTTTTCTCTACTCAAGCCTCAGCTGCATAGGCACCAACTCCTGGTCTTGAGCACTCATGGAGAAAATTTAGAGAGTGCTTAGCATCCACTGGCAATGAAGCTCCACTAGGCACCTCTTGCTCACTGTCTGCCCTATCATTCAACTCCTGTCTGCCGACTGCAAACAATTGTTTCACAACAAGCAGGAGCTGCTGGGAGGGCTAAGGAAAAGAGGGGTGGGGAAAAGGCAGGGAAGGGGGTTCGAGGAAAGTGCTGAGTATGGGGCTATTGCCTAGGTTAAGGTGGGGCTGGAACACCCACCTCATGAGCTAGAGGGGAAGTTGGTTCCTATGCTTGTGTGGGTAATCACCCATCACATTTTACACACAGCAGCATCTGCTTGAGTGGCCTTGTGGATTAATGAGGTGCTTTTGTATCCCAGCAAGGCTATCTGGATGATCTCTCCAACAGTACCACCCATTTGCAAGCAATCCAATAAAAATATTGAGTCCTGGCCAAAGTCTCTGAATTTTTATTTTCTTACACTTTTCGTACCTCCTTAGTCATGGAAGAAGTAATCAAATGTGGAAGATGGCACCATGCTAAACTGACATTATATTACAAAGCTCAAAAACCTCTTTAACTTTTTAATGTAAGAGATATTCATCAGAAACCTTCAGTTCAGGATGACAGTTTACCAGGTTCCTATACGAACTATATTACAATTTAGTCTCTTATTGAACACTTTTCAGCAGAGCATCAAGAGCAGTTCCAGGCCATGATAACAGGGGATAACTTGCTTCTTTGAGTGTCTTTACAAGCTGTCCAATGGGGCCACTGATACTGCTGCCTGATCCATCTCCATGGCAGTCGTCATGCATCTGACATCTTGGATCCACCACTCTGGGATATTCTGAAGGTCCAAAGTACAGTGGAGGATCTTCCCTTTAATGACTTGAAACTTTTTGCAGTGAACATCAACAAGTTACTGCACACTACATGGATACCTAAGAAGGATTCTGAAGTGATCTGCAGTCTCTCTGAATCTACATTATTTAAAAAAAAAAGCAGTAGATCCCAGACAGCTCAGAGATCTTGCTCTCTCCAGTTCTCTATGTTTCAAAGACCAGTTGAACCACTGAAGAAGAAAGTGAGATTTCAGAGAAAGAGACTGTGGCATTATGCCCCATATTCTTTATAGTAATAATATGATATGAGTGTAGCATCATTATGATGTATTTTGTGCATGATAAGGCATGTAAGACCACTGAAAAAGCTATGATTTTCTGAACATGATTATCCTATTTGTAGCATGTATCACTTTTGTACCTGAAGTTAGGAATATTGTCTATGCATCTATTACAAAGTGTTTACCCTTGGGGAACACTCAATAGACAGAATGGTAACAGAGAGATAGCCGTGTTAGTCTATATACTATGAAAACAAAAAAAAAGCAGTCCAGTAGCACTTTAAAGACTAACAAAATAATTTATTAGGTGGTGAGCTGTCTGCAGTACGTGCACAGAGCAGAGTGGAGCATAGCTCAGCCAACACCCAAATGCCCCCGATGGGTCATCAGCTGCTCCCCATTGGGGAATTGCTGCAGGCTGTGGCCAGCCTGCTGGCTGTTCTCCTGGTTGGCCAGCAGTGACTCTGGATGACTAGCCACCTCTCCACTTTCCTGAGGTGCCCCCCATGCTGCAAGCTGTTTGCCCCAGGGTCTGATGGTGTCTGTGGCAGTATCCCACCAGCAGCGAGTGGTGGGATCAGCTCGTCCTGGGAGAGTAGACTGATGAACAGTGGCTCTGGAATTTTAGAATGACCAAAGCCATGTTCGTGGAGCTCTGCCAGTGACTTGAACCCATCCTTCAGCACCAGGACACAAGGATGTGGCCTGCGCTCTCACTCCAGAAGAGGGTGGCTATTGCCCTATGAAAGTTGGCCACTCCCAACAGCAACTGCTCAGTCAGGCATGAATTTGAAGTGGGCAAGGCTACCGTCGGGGTTGTCCTCCTTGAAGTAAGCCAGCCTGAGTCACACACCCACCACGAGGAGGAGAGGGGATGGGGGAAGGCCATGGGAGCGTGGTGGGCATCCTGGAGCACCCACCATGTACTCAGGGCTGCATTTGCCCTCCATCCTGTGCAGGTCATCCATCCCATAAACACCATCCTACTGCCCCGGATCATCTGTGCTGGGGACCTCAATGCCACCATCATTGGCTTTGCTGACCTGGGGTTCCCAAACTGCATTGGGGAACTTGATGAGACCCATATAGCTAACTGGGCCCCGCACACTAGCACTGGAGGGTACATAAACCGCAAGGAGTACCACTCTGTGGTGCTCCAGGTCCTTGTCGACATCAATGGGTGATTTAGGGACATTTGCACAGGCTGGTCAGGCAGGGCCCACAATGCCCACATATTCCAGAACTCCTGGCTTGGTTGCTGTATGCAGGAGAGTATCTACCTCCCCGCACAGGAGCTTCCGGTTGGTGACACAACAATGCCCCCCTACTTTGTAGCCAACGCAGCCTACCCACTGTAGGTCTGGCTTATATATCCATACACAGGCCACACAGACCCCAGCCAGGACCTGTTTAATGCCTGCCTCAACCAGGCCCACAACACAGCTTAGAGGGCATTTGGCCATCTGAAGGGGCATTTCAGGTGTCTGTTGTGGCTGGAGATTGGCCTCCCCAGCGTGCCTGCAATCATTGTAGCTTGCTGTGCTCTCCACAATATTGTGGAGAGCAAACACAAAGTGTTCATTCAGGGGTGGGTGGCTGAGGCCATACCACACTTCGAGCAGTCAGCTGCTGCCCTGTGCTGCCAGCAACACCAGGAGTGGGTGCCTGTGAGAGAGACCCTTCCGGAGGCGTTTACCCAAGGAGCCCAGTGACCATCCTCTGCCCTACCCCATCATCTCCCCTTCCTGTACAGCGACCCCTCACTGCTCCCCCACAAATCCAAAGGGACACTGGGGTGGTGGAAAACAAACACTTTATTTCACTGTTGAAAAATGTGTGCACACCTACATTTTTTAACTTAACCATATATAATGGGAGGGGCTAGGGGTAGCATTTGAATGATATACAATGGTGGGGGCTAGGAAAAGGGTTTGAATTATACACAATGTTGGGGCTGGGGATACAGTTTGAACTATATACAATAGGGGGGTAAGGATGGGGGGCCCCTCACCCCTCTGATGGGGTGGGGGACTGCAACCCGTGGTGGCCCTGGATGCCCCTACTACTCCAGGTCCTGTGCCCCCTGTGGGGCTGAGACAGGCATGGGACCATGGGGAGCTAGGGGTGAGGTGGGGTGCTGCGCCCTCAGACTCAGTGGGGTATACAGGTGGGGCCGGGGGGGGCACAGGGGCTGATGCAAGGGTGGCCATGCTGACCATCAGCCACCATGCCAGTTCCATCCAGGAGGCTGGGAAGAGGTCTGCTGGAAGCAAGGCAGCAAGGGCAGGAGCTGCAGGGGGATGTGGGGGGCGGGTGTTGCGGAGCGGGGCTGGCCCTGGAGCAGGCAGCAGGTCCAGGTGGGTGGTGACAGCCTGGGTGAAAACACTGAACGTCCCTATAATGCGCTCCCAGGCCGCCGCCTCCGTGGCCATCCACCGCTGCAGGAGGTGGTTCTGCTCCCGCCATGCTGCTGCCTGTGCAGCAGGGCCCTCCTCCTGGGGTCAGTGACGTGCCCTCCTGGTGCAGCTCATGGGCCTTGGTGTTGGTGCCCTGTCCCCCTCACTGCCTGCTGCAGGGCTCCCCGGGATGTTGATGGGGCTGGCCTGGCCCTTGGACACAGGTGCCATGGAGACAGAAGGGAAAAGAGTTAACCCATGAGTCCTGCAACCTAACTACACAGGGACGTGCCCCCAAAGCCCAGCCACCCATGCCCGCTGTCCATTGACCAGGTTGCCCTAGGGCATCCTGGTGCCAGAGGGGGTCCCAGCATGGGTGGGATGAATGCCAGTGATGGTCCAACCCAATCCCATTTCCTCCAAGCCCCTTTGCAGCTGGCCATGGGGGCATGTGCTGATGGGCAAGCGCAAGCCTCTCCTAGGGCTGGGGTATGCAACCAAGCCTCATGAGTCTGGCCTGGGGCCAGGGTCTGTGTGGGTGTCCTGCAGCCAGCTGTGGGTGAATCTGTGCCCTCCCTGCCTCACCAGCTGTGCCCTCCCCCGGCTCTGGAATGTCTGGAATGCCCAGGCCCTACCTCAGGGTGCCTCAAGGAGCTCTGGGGAGGCCCAGCTGGAGGTTGCCTGGCTTGAGGACTGGGATGGGCTGGTGGTGACCAATGTGCCACCACTGGACCCCTTCCCATCGCTGTCCTGCTCGGTCTGTTGCCTCTGCTCCAGGTGCTGCGGGGGGGTGTTACATGGAGGGTCCCAGCTCGTTGTCCCCTGCAGCCTCCTGGGGTGCCTCTTCCAGCTCAGCTGTGTCAGTGACCTCCCCTGGGGTGGCTGGCTCCTTTGTCCCCAGGAGCCAGTCCAAATCTTCGTAATAGGGGCAGCTTGTGGGTGCTGACACTAACGGTGTGTGGCATTCCAGGCCTTACAATACCCCTGCCCTATTTCTTTTACTTTAGAGAGGACTTGGTCCACAGTCTGGTGGGGGTGGTCTCAGGCGATCAGGCCTGCTGACAAACTTGAAAAGGCTGCGGCATTCTGCTGATGCCCCTGAGTCTGCAGCAGGACCTCCTCATCTGCCCACAGAGCAAGGAGGTCCCTGAGCTCTGGCTCAAACCAGAAAGGGCCCCATTTTTTGGCCCCCTGGCTGACATCCTGGGAGCCCTTTCCTGGTCTGCTTGGGGCTTCCAGGGGGCACTGGGCTCCTGGCTGCTGGCCACATCCCTTTTGGGGACAGTTGGCAGCTTGGAGGTGCAAAAGGTTGGGGCTGCAGGCTCGTGTGCCTGTGGCTGCCTGCACATACTCAGTCTCTTGAACAGGGTTTCTGGGTCCAAGCAGCTTTAGAAGTGGCCAGAGGCAAAGACCATAGAGCCCCACTGGGGCTGCCTGGCACATCTTCGCACTCCAGCTGGCCAGCACCATGGCAAACCTGCTCTTTCGAAGTAGGGGTCCATGGCGGGGCTACACGTTTACTTTCGAAATTAACTTCAAAATAGGGCACTCTACCCAATACAGGAGTGGAAGAGCAATTTCAAAATGCAGGCCGCATTCCTTCTATTTGAATTTTGAAATAGCGCTCTTTGCGTGTAGTTGCTCCTGGGCGCATTTTGAAAGAGCTGCACATTTCGCAATTATTTTTGATGAAAAGTGCTAGTGCAGCCATGGCCATCCAATTTCTTTAGCATATTAAGCTTACATTGCATTTTTATTTTTGTTTCCCAGGTAATCTACTTTAAGCTTTTTGCTAGTGGAAATTTTAAGAGCAAGTAAAACAAACATCTGTCAGGGATCTGACACTCTGAGTGTAGAAGGTGGGGGCCTGCAAGAGACCTTAAAAATACATTGCCTCTATAGGCTTCTGTTTAAAAGCTTCCCAAGGTCAGAGATTCCCTGATCCTGGGAAGTAGCTGTCATGACCCAAGTGAGAAAACTTCCCTTTAGAACTCAGGAAGACACACTTGGGATATCTCCCTGTGGGGTAACAAGTTCGCCAAATAACACCTAGCAGATTATCTACAGGTTTTCAGAAGACAGCAGGTGCATTGCGTAGCCCAAAAGGGAGAACATTAAATTCATACAGCCCTGCATGTGTAATGAAGTTTGACCTTTTCTTGACTGATTCATCCAGAGGTACTTGCCCGTATCTGTTGGTTAAGTCTAGGGTGAAGATGAACTGGGAATGTCCCAGTTTCACCAGCAGTTCGTCTGTGTGTGGTACTGGCTAATTGTTTGGGTGAGTTACAGCATTTAACCTATGGTAGTCCACACAAAAGTGGATTTTTATATCTAGTTTGGCAACTAGGACTACTAGAAAAGCCCATGTGCTCTCAGAAGGGTGAATTACACCAATTTCTATCATCTCCTTGATCTTCTTTTCTATAGCCACTTTGGCTGAAGGAGCCAGTCAGTAGGGTTATGCTCTGACTGTGTGAGCACCACCTGTGTTAATGGAGTGGAACACCTGTTTGGTCCATCCTGGGGTGGCTAAAAACACTGGAGTGAACCGCTCCACAATCTGACATCGCTGCTCGTGGCCAAGGCTCATGGAGAGTGTTACTCCTTGTACTGTGCCCTTGCCTTTCCCCCGCTACCTTAAAGGACCCACTTTCTGGCATGTTTATCATACAAGGCCTTCTGCTGTGCATTCTGCAAATTCCTCTGAGTGAGTTTTAAAGAGTAAGTTGTGTACAAAATCCAAAATGTTAGTTTCAGAGGAATGGTAGTCCCCACCCACTGCTGCTTTACTAGTTGCAAGGGGCCCTTAACATATACAAACATATACAAGTTTGAAAGGTGAGAATCCCAAACTGGCAAGTGGAACATCTCTATAGGCAAACAGTAAATGTTGTAACACCAAGTCCAATTCACTGGCACATTCATTCATGAATTTATGTATCATAGACCCATTATATTTTTCTACCAGGCCATTTGATTTTGGTAGAGGGTGGCAGGGAGGTGTTTCTCTATTCTCATTGGCTCACCTTGTGCTTGTCAACAGAGAACCCACTTTCTCTGGGTTTAACCCTTTATTGGCATTCATTCATGACTGGTTTATTATCAATTTATGGTTTCACCCCGTCTGGCCAGGTCCAAGGCTATGCAAAAACTCCTTCAGACTCTAAGCAGGCATTTTGATGGTATGTCCAAGGACAGAGTGCCAACTTCCACTGATTTCTCCCCACCATTCCTGAACCCTCTGTCCCACTTTCCCCAGGCATAGGCCAGTATTACTTCACAGGCAGTGCAGGCTGTGGCTCCTTTCCACCCTCCACAGCACATTTGCTCACATCACTGACACATCCACTTTGGGCTGGGGAGCACACCTCAAAGATTTCATGACCCAGACTATGGAGATGGCAGAGGAATTGTCTCTCCGTACCAATGTCCAAAAACTAAGGGCAGTAAATGTCTGGGGTTCCTGCCAATGGTTCCTGTCCCACGGCAGGGATTGGTGTGTGGTGGTCCTGACAGACATGACCACCATATTTAATATCAACCAGCAAGGTAGTGAAATGCCTTTTTCTGTACCCATACTGTAAGGGCTATAGCCATACTATAAGGCCCAACGCGTAAGGCCTTCATCTGCAGCCAGATTAAAAGAGCAGCAGCTCATAGCTGAAATGCATGAAGTTACATACTCACATTCCATCTAAATTGCATTAAAATTGTGTATTACCAGGCACTTAAGGAGACGCTGTCCTAACGGCACTCTAATATTAAAATGGCACTCTAAGATGAAGAAATAGATCTCAAGATGGTTATAGAAAACTTATTTTGATAGCCTTCTTAGCTTGATAGTTGGGGTTGTGAAATCCTCACTTCTTTATTGTTCTATTATTGTGGTCCCCTCTTCCCCATAATTTGTATGATCTTTTTCTGTTTTTAATTTTTTGTTTGCTGTATGCTAGGGGTAAAACAAGGTGGTGGGATAATATTCGGTTAGGGAAATATGTTACAATATGTTAGGATTGGTTAGTAAAATAACTGGTCAAGATATAGCTAAACAGGACTCAAGTTTCACTATATAAATTCCAACAAGGAAACCAGCAGGAAAAAGGAGCAGTCTTCCCTCGTACCTTATGTTCTCTAGATCTTTAATCATTCTTGTTGCTCTTCTGTGGACCTTCTCCAATTTCTCCACATCTTTCTTGAAATGTGGTGTGCAGAACTGGACACAATACTCTAATTGGGGTCTAATTAGCACAGAGTAGTGTCATCAGAGTGTATCTGCTCCTGGATCACAGTCTAGAGCCACATATGTTATCACATAGTCAAGGCTCCTCTGCCAACTCCCTCAGTATACACCACACCGGCACAAGCCTCCTTGGCTGCTTTTCAGGCTCATGTCTCTCTTCAGGAGCTATGTAGAGCAGCAACTCAATAATTCATCCATACCTTCACATCACATTGTGCCAATGTCCACCAATCCACAGGATGCAGCTTTTGACACAGCAGTGCTCCAGTAAGCGACTCATTAAGTCTGACACCCTTTTCTGAATAAGGTTTGTGAATCACCTCCTTGGAACTGATATGAGCAAGCACTCAAAGAAGAAAAAAATAGTTAGTAACCTTCTTGTTACCATTATTGTTCGTTGAGATGTGTTGCTTGCATCTATTCCATACCAACCCTCCTTCCCTGCGATATAGAGCACCACAACATTACTCTAGGGGGCTCCAGAACCAACCCGATGGATAGGTGTGAGGGTAAAGCTTTCCAGCAGCCATGCATGTGGTGCACACACACCTACCTGGAACAGATATGAGCAACACATCTTGAAGAATAACAGTTATGAGAAGGTGAATAACTGTCTTTTTATCTGTATTAAGATTAGGTGAGCGAGACATCCAGGAGATGGGCTCAGAGAGCGATGCTTATGACAAGATTGAATAGAGGACCACCAGTCAGATGTGCAACGGTAGGTTTGAAAGTCATCAATATAAAGATAATAGTTAAAGTAATGAGAGTGGGTAGGATGAAGACTAACCAAAAGAAATGCTGATGGAATTATCATAGGGGAAAAAGGAAGAATCCTAGAAGAGAATAGTTTAATAAAAGTCAGTTGGAACATGAGATTCCAAGAAGTAATGTACAATTTACAGCATCAAAATCAATGAAAGAGACCCAGTGAGGCTGAGGATGGAACACAGGGTCTTGGGTTTTGACCAGAAAACAGGTAACTGGGGACTTTGCTGTGTAAGCAGTTTCATAAGAGCAAAGAGGGGGCAGAAGACAGATTAGAAGTGACCCAACCTGGAGCTGGAGAACAATTTTTTTACTCCTGTGGTATCTTGGTTTTTTTGTTTTTTGTTTTGTTTGTGTCAGTCCAAGACCTTTGTTTGTTTCAGTCACAGACCTCAAATAAATATGATCTGATTATTTAAATAAAATTCTAGTCCTCATGGTTACAGGGAAAGCTTGAAAACATGACCCTTTTATATCCCAAATGTTTGGAAGGGAAAAAAAAAGTACCTACAATGTATTATTTTTAAGCTGGTCATGATTTTGGGGCTCTGACTCATAATTTTTGAATGCTTATTCTGGACAATATTGAGAGAAGAATTTGAAGAGTATTTGTATGTGGCCATGTTGATTGAATTGTAGAGGTGAAGAGAAAAGTGGAAATGTGACAACATTGACAGAAGTAGATGAGATCAAAAGTGGTATTTTGTATAAAGAGGGACACTGGAACATGGTTGTATTTCAGCACACAGGCCAGAAGATATTGAGAAGTCAAGAGCTGCTAAAATTAATGGAGAAGGTTACTCGGTCTAATGCCCATTTTTTATGGTGTCTGAGAATTGAGTAATCTCATTAAATAGTCTGGAAGCCCTCTAATAGGACTTCCTGTGTTTGACTGCAGAAAACACTGACTAGATGCTAACAGACCAGACCAACTATGCAAATATGTATTTCTTCATGGTCACTTGACAATGAGTAGGACATTTTCATGTCACCCTCCTATTTGTGAGTCTATTGGTGGCCGATCACCCTGATTCTGGAGCCACAGGTCTTATCACGGAAGGGGCAGTCGTTGGTGGCTATTGGAGATTATGTGGGATGGTTATTGATGCTCTTTTCTACTTCTCCACCTAGCCTCGTCTGCACTACGGCAGGACTTCTGCCTATTGAATGCCATGCTTTACTTTTAACTGAATGAGCTTTTGTACAGATTTTGGATAGTTAAATCCTTTTACACAGACAATCAGGTCTGCTGACTGGGGTGGGGGCAAAAAAGGCAACTGCTGCAGGACCCAAAGATTCAAAAGGACCTGGGCTCCCAGCTGCTGCTACTGTGGCAGCTGGAGCTCCAAGCCCTTTAAATCACCTCTAGAGCCTGGCATGGCATGCTCCAGAGGCTTAGACGGTGTGCTCCAAGCAGAACTAAAGGGCTGGCAGAAGGAAACTAGCCCCAGCTCCACCCCTTCCATGAGTGTGAAGTCAGCCCCTCCCCACCAACCACCTGGCCCAGGTGCTCAGCAAATTTCTCCCTACCCCATTCTCTTGTATTGCTCTGCATAAAATAATTCCACATAGGAATCATTACATATAATAGAGAAGATACGTAATGGGTAATGGTAAATTATGAGATTTTTCTTGTAAGTACGATCTTAGATATACAGGAATAATGCAAGCGTTTTGTCACATGTAAGTTGAACTCATAATTTATCTATCAGGCATGACACATCCTATGTATGCCACAGATCTGTGCTTACACATTTACTGTTTCAAAAGGTTTAATTAGAGTCAGTTGTAGTTCCTCAGTTTTCTGGTTTTACTCAATGAGAGAGAATCACATTTCTGACATTAAATACAGCACCATTGTGGTTGCATTTATTTGAAGAGATATTTGCAGTTACATATATTTCGCACTTGTCATACTTCCAGATGTTTTTGGAAAAAAATAAATGTATGATCCATATGGCCTTACTTACATGAGTAAATCTTTCATATATCCCAATTTAACTCAATGTGCAAGGATGAGTACTTACCCGTGTAAGGATTTGCAGATCTGGACCCTTTTCTCTTCTGTGAGTATTCATTTTCAGTGTCACAAATATATGAACTTTTTAATTTGTGTTTTCACTAAAACATAACATTATTCAAACAAAAGTGTTCCATAGTAAAATAAAACCTTTAGGGACCAAAATAAAATATTTGACATCACAGAAATGTATCAAGCATAATACGCCCCCTTTTACATTACTTAACACTTCTCTGTTTAGAAATCATCAGGGGAGTGGGATATGCTTAAATTTTATTGAATCAGATGTAGCAAACATAATACTAATTGATTCTGAAGCAATTATAAGTCATACTGAAAATATACCTTTTTCACAGTAAATTCCAAGACATTTACCAAAATCAAAAGAATGTTGCAAATATTAAACTGACATCTTCGAAGACAATTTTCTTTCATATGACTGAGTCATGAGCACTAAACTCAATTGTAGTTTATAGTCTTGGGTTTAATTGAATCAGTCTGGTAAAATAAAAGTATTCTCAGTTTTTGCTGTGATGCTACTCTTTTGGGGCCATGTTTTTCTGTCAATGAAATCACATATAAAATTCTGGTGACTTTATCTGAAGCAAGATTGTGTCCTTTTTTTAGGAGATTGTATAATGTATGATTTTTCCTGTAGAGAAAAAAAAATATCTTCCATCTTAAATCATTTACTTCAAATTGCACAACAGACATTTGGCATTATAATTGGCCACTTTCCTAATATATTTTTACAAGTAAAAAATAAATAGGAGCTAAGCCTAATAATATGAGAAAACATTTAAAATAAAATCTGGCAATAATGCATGAAAGGCAGTTAAATTTAAGCTATTAATATGTCCAAATGCAGTTATATCTTAGTGCTTGGCTGTAGACAATGGACACCACACGATCCATTGTCTACAGCCAAGCACTAAGATATAACCGCATTTGCTCCAACCCCTCTGACAGAGACAAACACCTACAGGATCTCTACCAAGCATTCTTGAAACTGCAATACCCACCTGAGGAAGTGAAAAAACAGATCAACAGAGCCAGACGTGTGCCACGAAACCTCTTACTACAGGACAAGCCCAAGAGAGAAAACAACAGAACACCACTAGCCATCACCTACAGTCCTCAGCTAAAACCTCTACAGCGCATCATCAGTGACTTACAACCCATCCTGGACAATGATTCCCCATTTTCACAGGCCTTGGGAGGCAGACCAGTCCTTGCCCACAGACAACCTTCCAACCTGAAGCAAATCCTAACCAGCAACTATACACCGCACCACAGTCACTCTAAGTCAGGGACCCATCCATGCAACAAACCTTTTTGCCAGCTCTGCCCACATATCTACACCAGCAGCACCATTACAGGACCTAACCAGATCAGCCACACTGTCGTGGGGTCATTCAGCTGCACATCTACCAACATGTGCCATAGTGTGCCAGCAATGCCCCTCTGCTATATGCATTGGACAAACTGGACAGTCTGTATGTAAAAGAATAAATGCACACAAATCAGATATTAGAAATGGCAATATACAAAAACCCATAGGAGAGCACTTCAATCTCCCAGGCCACACAGTAGCAGACTTAAAAGAAGCTATCCTACAGCAAAGAAATTTCAGGACCAGACTCCAAAGAGAAATTTCTGAGCTACAATTCATCTGCAAATTCGATGCCCTCAGCTCAGGCTTAAACAAAGACTGGGAATGGCTGGCTAAATACAGAAGCAGCTTCCCCTCCCTTGGTGTTCACACCTCCAGATCAACTGCTGGTAGTAAGCCTCACCCTTGCTGACTGAGCTAACCTGGTTATCCCCACCCTTGCTCTGGCTTATTTATACCTGGCTCTGCAGATTTCCAAGACCAGCATCTGATGAAGTGAGTCTGTGCCCACGAAAGCTCATGCTCAAAACTTTTCTGTTAGTCTATAAGGTGCCACAGGACCCTTCATTGCTCTCGCAAGTGTTGAATTTCATAAATATGGAAGCCACTCCCTGCCTGCAGCCTGGCTGCTGGGGCTCCTGGCCCGGAGCTTTGAAGAGGCAGCAGCTGCCAGCACTCCCTGCCCCAGGCCCTCAGGGAAGCAGTGGCTGCCAGGGCTCCCCATCCTGGAGCCCCAGGAAGCAGCAGCTGTCAGCACTTCTGCCTGGAGCTCTGGGGAAGTGGCCACTCACAAATAATTGAATTTGCGAACCTTAAGTTCGCAAATGTTGAGACCCTACTGTAGTTGATGTTAACAAATAGTGAGGTTCTTTGTTGAAAATTTGGAAATGGACAGCAGCTGGGTGAAAATGATCATGAAATGATAGAGTTCATGATTTCAAGGAAAGGTAGAAGGGAGAACAGTAAAAATAAAATACATTTCAAGAGGGCAGACTGGTACCGTGGGAAGCAAGTCTAAGAGAAAAAAACAATTGAAGATAAATAGTAGCTTTTCAAAGAGCCACTATTAAAGGTGAAAGAGCAAACAATTCCACTGTGTAAAAAAGATAAGTAGTATGCCAGGAGCCCACTGTGGATAACCAAGAGATCTTGAATGATCTAAAAATCAAAAAGGACTTCTCCAAAAAGTAGAAAATGGTCAAATTACAAAGGATGAACATAAACAAAAAGCATTTACGTAAGCTGATCATAGCTGTACTTTTTTCACATGCATTCATTTTTGACCTAAAGTGGGTGGGAGGGGGTCAACAAAAGTCATTCACAGAGCTGGTGTTATTATTTTGAGGTAAAAGCCCTCATCTCAATTTTTCTCACACGGCAGTGTGAACACTCCACTTATTTTTTTCCTTCAGAAAACATTTTTTCTGGGGAAAAAAAAATAAAAACACAAGCATAGAAAAGCCGTATGATCCCAACAGCCCTGGCTCTGTGGAGCTCCTGGAACTGAACAGCATTTCCTTCCCCTGCTCCTAGGACTCTGCATGCTGCCCCTCCCAGCTCCAGCGCATCCCAAGGTTGGAAGCCAAGGCCAATGGGAACTGTAAGAGAGATGTCTATAGACAGGAACAGTGTACAGAACCTCCTGGCTGTGCCTCCCTATAGGAGAGGGAGGGAAATGCCAGCTGCTTCCGGAAGTCACCTAAGGTAAGTGCCACCCATAGCCTGCACCTCTCACTCTTTCCTGTACCTCAACCCACTGTCCCAGTCCTGAGCCCCCTCCCGCAAACAAACTTCCTTCCAGAGCCCATATCCTGAGGGGTCTCTCTCCACTCTTTCCCTTGCCTGAGCCTCCTCCCATAGCCATGTGCCCTCATGCACTCCAAACTCCTCAGTCCCAGCCCAGACTCTGCACCCCTCCTCCCAAGCCCTCCCCCAGAGCATGCACCAGTAGTCACAGTCCTAACACCCTGCTGTTTCCACACACACCATCCCAGCCCAGAGCTCCCCACCCCCGACCTCATTTCTGACCCTATCCCAGAGTCCACACCCCACAAGCCAAAACCTGTACTCCCTCACACACTCTATGCCTTTGCTCCCGTCTGGAGTCCCCTCACACACTCCGAACTGCTCATTTCTGGCCCCTTCCTGGAGCTCCACCTGCACCCCCTGCCCAGCATGGTGAAAATGAGCAAGGGAGGGTGGGGGGAGAGTGATTGATGGAGAGTGGGGGGATGTAAGGAGCAGGAGGCAAGTCCTTGGTGATGGAGTGGGACAGGGACAGCACCTCATGAAGGGGCAAAGAGTGGGACAATGGTGTTCAGTTTCAACATTCTGGAAGCTGGTAACCCTGGTTTCATTTTAAACAGAACGATGTATTATTCTGAATCAAAATACCAACTATATAAGTCTGTACTGTGATACTAACTGTGATATTCATTGCAACAGTACTATCCACGTAAGTTTGTACTGTAATGTTAACTTCAACAGTCAATGACCAACATTGTTCTTTGTGGTTTACATCTTCTTATCTAAACTATTAATTCTTTGACAAAATATTACCTACTGCTAAAAAGGGGTGTTAAAGGTTAACCAGTTAACCTGTAGGGGCTGGAGCAGCCCCTCACCAGTGTAAGGGGTGCAGGGATCCCCAAGCTCTGCACCCTATCTGCAGGAAGGAGTGACTCCCACTCAGCAGGAGAACAGCATTTGTATTAGCCAACAGGGACACAGCATTGTATAGAGGTGTCAGTACAGCAATCAGAGACAGCCAGTCCAATCCCTGTTGAGGAGAGGAGGCCCCGAGGGGCCCCCCAAGCCAGGGGCTTGCCTCCTCCTTTGTCTCTCTCTTTCTGTCCCAGACTCACTGCTTTCCAACTCCCAGTTCCAATTCAAAACCCTCAGGCTCCACCTCCCCCTTTGCAGTACAGAGGTATCACCTGGTTGCCTAGATTACTCTCAGCAGGAACCCCACACCCTCTGTGAGCCACACACATATACACATGTATCTCACACTACATTACATCACCAGCCACGGGCAGGAAGCTGCTCCAGCTCAGGGAGTACCACAGGCGGAGGGTCTCCAGCCCATCTGGAGCAGCCCTTTCTATGGTGGGTGGTTGGGGCACAAAGGTGCTCCTGGCAGGATGGAGTGCCTTCCCCAGTCACCCTCCCATTTAATCAGTTAATCAGTTGAATTGAATGTTTAACTGGTTAACTGATTAAACAATTTTACATCCCTACTACTAACTGGCATATTTCCTTTTCTGAATGCCCAAAAATAATTTCCCCTTTTTGTGTCTGACTAGAAATTACATTTTTACCAAAAAAGCCAACAACACCAAAAGAACATGCAATAATACTAAAGATCACTCTGAACCCCACAATGTTTTACTGAGAATGAAGTGATGGAAACAGCTACAAGCAAGGCTGAGAGCTTTTTAGGTTGAGTATTACTAAGTTCAGTCATTACTGGGATTCATGGTTTTTATCTAATTTTTAAATTTTAAGCCAGTTTTGACTTTTTTACATGCAGGACATTACTATATGAATTATACGTGTGTGATAGTACAACCTCTGTCTTTGTCTTCTGAGTTTTGCAAGCCCAGTTTGAAATAGTATGGTTGTTTCTACACATACCACTTTCTCCGATGCTGAAAATTTTGGGGAGGAAGTGGTCTCTGGAAGGAGAACTTCCTTCCGGAAGACCCCCTGGAGGCCGTGCTTCAACACTGTTTTGGAGTCTGGAAGAACGCCTTCTGGACTCCAAATCAAGTGACCTTATGCTAATGAGGTGTGGGGAATTTACATCCATGCCTCATTAGCATATTTTGGGCCGTTTATTAGCATGACACTTTCAGAGAAAGTGGCATGTGTAGAAACAATCTATGTGTAATGCACACTAGGGTTGGTACTTCCCTGGAATTACCTGTTGTAGGATCTGCAGTAATTACTACTAGTGTTCCCTCTAATTTTTTCCATCCATGTGCAGAATAATTTTTGTTGTGTGCACCACCAGCAGAAGTGGATGCTACCAGCAGATGCTGGCTGTGGGTGCACTACTAATCTTCTGGGCAGTATTTGAATTTCTCCTGGGTGGCCGCCCAAGCACTCAGGTTACAATGAATACTGATCTCTACCAACTGATCTTAGTTCCTGAAGCCCTCCCCAGCCAGCAAGCCTACAAACACTGCGTCACAGAGATGCAGATAATCAGAATATGCATACCAAAATCAGGACACTCCTGTTACCAGTGTTCCCTGTAAACTGTGCACTTGTACATCTGCTCAGGAGAGATTCACATGCTGCCCAGCTGATTAAAAGAGTGCCCACAGCTAGGTTTTTTGTTTCTAGTGGTTCGGAATGCTTTCAAATGCCTCGGTACACATAAAAATTTACTCCACTTATGGATGGAAAAGATTAAATAAAACATTGCCTGTTACCCCCCAGCCAGCTGGTATTAAGGGGTTCTTGTGTCACAGCCAGATTTACCAGTATGTTTGAGTTGCCTTTCTCTAAAGATGCACAGCATCTGTACATCCAGTTTAATTACAGGTGCACTATGGTTGTGTTACCATGATTCAGTGAATCTGTCCTTAAAATTTAACTTTCAATCAATTTTGTAAAATGTTAATACAACATATAATCAAGTCATTAGAAATATTGTATAATTCTTTATTTTAGTTTAATAAGTATGTAATTTTTGCTTTTATATGAAGATTAGTTAAAGTTGAGTGTGTGTATCAGTAATTTAATAGTAAAAACAAAATTAGAGAGAATTTGTAATTATCCCTGACCAAAACATTGTAAAGCCAGGAAATACAGAGTTAAGGTTACACTGTAAAGAAATGCATTTGAGGTACCAAGCAATCTTAACTCTGCCACTAGGGAAAAACATTGAAAAATCTCTCTTAAAAATCAGATGAATTTAGTACTAGAAACATTAATATATACTAGTTGTATGGGTATTACACCACATGACTTTATTCCTCCAAACAGTTTGACTTCAGAAGAATTGTGTAATAGTTTGCATAAGAGAGGAGTGAATAATCACCTAGAATGGAGAGAAAGAAGCACAATCCAATTTCATAATTCTGAAATATTTTGACCCTTTCTGTATTGATTAAAAACTCTTACTAAATCACATTCATTCTTGGCTAGTAGAGTATGGGTCCCATCTGGAAACAATTTTAAAAAGAGAACCACAATATCTTCTTTGCTGTCACTATAGGAAGAATAACCACCCGGATATTGTTAATCTTGAGTTTATGGGCCAAAATATGAAGTCTTGCTTTAAAGCTTTTATTCTCCTTGATGATTTCTGGAGTAAGTATCTCTTGGCCAGACAGTCCATTCTCTAAATCACATACCTTTTTTTCCAATCACATGAGTTCTTTCCAAAAGTTCAGTTTTTTATCTGCATCTGAATTGGTATGTTGCATGATGCCTAATCTTTAATAAATCTCACTTCCGCCCTAGATCATCTTGCAATTTTTGCACCATGGGATTATTCAGCGAATGAAGAGGTAAGTAGAATGATCAAAGAGGGTATAGGAGCCCGTGACACACTTGGCAAGGAATGCTTACTGGCTTGCTTTCTAAGGTACTGGCTTTGGAAATTTTCCTTACTGTTTCCTAACAAAATATTTTTAGAATTGGGCAGCTGCAATTAGCTCAAGAAAAACAAAAATGTGAAGAAAAAGTTAGTTGAAACATATCCTATCACTTTTCTGAGTCTCGTCAATGGTGATCCAAAACTCAGTTGAGTCTTCAGATCTTCCTTCTGATGCAAAAAGAAAATTCCCTCTTGATTGTCCAAAAATGGATTATGCAAATTTAGGACTTGTGTGAGATGTTAGGTCAAGACACTTGTGTCTTATATTTATGTATAGGATAGGTTAAGCAAATGCATTACCAGCACAGGATTTCTCCCACCATTCCACTAAAGTCAACAAGACAACTTTTGTTCTAAGGGTGCCAACAAAGATGTCAATACCAAAAGTAAACACAACAAGAATTCCTGTGGCACCTTATAGACTAACGTATTTTGACTGAAAATGACAAAATAATATCTGACGAGGCAGGTCTTTGCCCATGAAAGCTTATGCTCCAAAATATCAGGTTGGGTGTATCTACATGTGCACAGTATTTTGAAAAGACCGTCCCTCTTTCAAAAGAATGAAGGGAGCATCTACACGTGCCATGAGCTCTTTCGATTTGAAATCGAAGGAATGCAGCCCAGACATCGAAAGCTGTACCCTGATCCAGTAGTGGGAAGAGCGCCCCCCCATCGAAAAACAACGTTGAAAGAAGGCATGTGTAGACGCTCCATGGCCCACTCTTTCAAAAGAGGAGTCCTCCACAACGGCACCCAGCTGGAGCATGGAGACGCCCTGCCCCGCAGAGCGGAGCTCTATAGCCCATGCATCTGGCTGCTCTTAAAACTGCACAGACCCAGAAACCTTGTGGTAGGAAGCTGAGAGCAGGCAAGCTGCGACAGCATGAGATCCCAGCAACACGTCTGCTAAGCCACCCCCGACGACAGCAAAAGGCACGTAGCCAGCACCCGGCAGCCTCCTGAGCCCGAAGCCCCCCACTCAGAGCTCCCAAGAGGGATCCCAGGAGCCTGTTCCAGAAAAAAAGAAAAGGGGCCCCTCCTGAACAGACCATGAACTCCGAGACCTCCTGGGCCTCTGGAAAGAAGAGGAGGTCTTCCAGGAGTTGGGGGTCAAGCACAGGAACATCGCTTCCTTCGCCCGCTTGGCCCGGGGACTGACTAGCCAAGGCCACCCGGAACAGACCCTGGAGCATGTCCAGAGCAAAGTTAAGGAGCTCTGGCAGAGCTATGCTTGGGTCCAGGATGAGGCCGGGCGCTCAGGAGCATGTCCCTCCACCTGCCCCTACTATCAGGAGATACACTGCATCCTGGGGCGCTGGGACAGCTCCCTGCCCACAGCGGTCCTGGACACCTCCATGGACCAGCCCGAGCCAGAGGAGCTGGAGGAGCCAGGACCAGCCAGCCTGAGCCAGGGGGCAAACACCACCCGGGACCAGTCCAGCGAGGAGGGTGACCTCGTCGTCAATGTCCCCTTGAGGTCATCCAGCCGGGCCATGGGGAGCTGGGCATCCCTGGAGATAATCGAGGTCCCCCCCAAGAAAGGGCACAGAGGGGCCAGCACCCCGGTAGGCAGGGCAGGGTTGGCACCCCTGCCAGTGGACTGGGCACAGGCCCGCAGGCCCAAGGCCAGACAAGTCAGCTGGCCACAGCCCCAAATACGCCCCCTGCACCCACCTGTGCCACCCAGCACCCAGACGTGTGGACAGCTCCAGGCACCCAGTTGCCCAGTGGGATGTCTGCAGGCCAGCCTGCACCCAGAGATGGTTCCATCTAGGGGGAGCCCTATGTGCACCTGATGCCACAGGGATGCCATGCCCACCATGGCTAGGCCCCGGGGGGGGACAAGAGGGGCCTCGGGGACAAGGTCCTGCTCAGAGACTGACATGCAATCCATCACCCCTTCCAGGTGCAGCAAGCGAGGGCTCACATGATGCATTGGCATCGGTGGTCCCTGAGAGCCCCCCACAGGCGTTGGACAGGGGCTAGGCACCTCCAGCAGCAGCAAGACACCAGATGCGCAGCCGGAGGTCACAGTGGCGCACGGGGAATGACACACCTCCAGCCTCCACCAGGCAGAGCTTATGGAGCGCCACCTCCAGCTGAAGGAGACTGACTTGGTGTGGTGGAGGGAGGCCTGGAACCAGCTCATGTCCCACCTGGAGGGCATCCACGGGACTCTGCAGGAGCATGTGGGCAATGTGGCATGGGTCCTGGCCCTCCACAACCCCCAGCTGCCCAGCCCCTTGAGCCCTCTGCAGTCCCCCCCCAGGAAGGTCCCCTCCAGGGTCCCCTGCCCACCTCCCATCCCCACAAAGTCCTCCACCCCACCCCACACCAATGCCCCCTCTGCCATCCCACAATGCCCCTACCTCCTGGTGCTTCCCGCCCTATCCCAGCCCTGCTGTGGCACCTGATCTTGGGGGTGGGAGAAGGGGATCCCAGTACTAGTGGGGCTCTCAGCCCACAACCTCCATGCCCGAGTGACCCTCCCAGTTCTGGCTCCCTCCTCACCCTCCTCCAAGTTTAGGCCCCCCGAACTGCAACATACATCGATGTCCCCCCACCCACATTGTAAATAGTTATGCATTCAATACCCACTAGTTTATGGTTAATATTGATAAAGGTTTTTATTGTGCACCAATGCCTGTGTCCTGTGGTCCCATGTGGGGGGGCATGGGTGCAGTGGAGGTGCATGGGGTGGATGTGGGGGGGACAGTAAGGGGTGAGCACTGGGGGGCGGTCAGTGCAGCCCTGGGGTGAGGCTTACACAAAGGGCCTCCCGGATCCGGACACCGTCGCAGTTTGCCTGGCAGCTGGTGATAGCGGGTGGCTGCTTGAAGCCCATGGTGGCCTCAGCCGCCCACTCCTGCATGTAGGTGTCTCCCTTGCTTATGTTGTGGAGGATGCAGCAGGCGCTCCCCACTTGTGGGACATTGTGCATCTCCACCTCCAGGTGGGAGAGGAGGCACTGCCACCTCCCCTTGAGTTGCCCAAAGGCCCGCTCAACCATGTGCCAGGCCTGGTTGAGGCAAGTGTTGAAGGCCTCCCTGGTGGGGTCGAGGTGGCCAGTGTAGGGCTGCATCAGCCATGGCAGTAGGGGGCATGCCGCATCTGCAACCATGCATAGCAGCATGATGGTGTCCCCGACTGGCATTTCCCACTGGGGGATGAAGGTGCTGGCATCCATACACACCCTGGCATTGTGGGCTCGCTCTGATGTAGATGTCCATGAACCGGCCTTTGTGATCCACCAGGGCCTAGAGGACCACTGAGTGGTAGCCCTTCCATTTGACATAGCGACCGATGCTGTTTGGTGGGGTGCAGATGGGGATGTGCGTCCCGTCCAGGGCACCAAAGCAGTTTGGGAACCCCAATGAGGAGAAACTCCCAATGATGGCGTCCAGGTCCCTGATGCAGACAACCTGGTGCAGGAGCATGGTGTTTGTGGCACGGACGGTGTTCCAGCCAGCGACCCCATCCCGGCCCCCACCGGTCAGTGGCCCCCAAGGGTTCCCTGTGCCCATGGGCCCCCTTCCACCTTCCCATGGTTGGAGTGTGCCCCAGACCCGGCTTACCTCCATGAGCACCGTTCCAATGGTGGCCTGGCCCACCCCGAACTGGTGCCCCACTGAACGGTAGGAGTCTGGGGTGGCCAGTTTCCATACTGCAATAGCAGCTCATTAAGGAATCTGTTTTGGAGCACTTGGAAGAGGGGAAAGTGATCAATAGTAGCCAACATGGATTCACCAGGGCCAAGTCCTGCCTGACCAATCTGATTAGCTTCTATGATGAGGTAACAAGTTCTGTGGACATGTGGAAGTCTGTGGATGTGATATACCTTGACTTCAGCAAGGCTTTGGATACGGTCTCCCACAACATTCTCGTCCATAAGTTAAGGAAATATGGATTGGATCCTTGGACTATAAGATGGATAGAAAGCTGGCGTGATGGTCAGGCCCAACGGGTAGCGGTCAATGGCTCAATATCTGGATGGTGGTCTGTTTGAAGCGGAGTGCCGCAAGGCTCGGTTCTGGAACTGGTGTTATTCAACATCTTTATTAATGATCTGGATGAGGGACTGGATTGCACCCTCAGCAAGTTTGCGGATGACACAAAACTAGGGGGAGAGGTAGATTCGTTGGAGGGTAGAGAGAGAATCCAGAGGGACCTGGATAAATTGGAGGACAGGGCCAAAAGAAATCTGATGCAGTTCAATAAGGAGAAGTGTAGAATCCTGCACCTGGGGTGGAAGAATGCCAAGCATTGTTACAGGCTGGGGACTGACTGGCTCAGCAGCAGTACGATGGAAAGGGACCTAGGGGTTATTGTGGATGAAAGGCTGGATATGAGTGAACAGTGTGCCCTTGTAGCCAAGAAGGCTAACAGCATACTGGGGTGCATTAGGAGGAATATTTCGAGCAGATCTAGAGAAGTAGTTATTCCTCTTTATTTGGCACTGGTGAGGCTACATCTTGAATATTGTGTCCAGTTTTGGGCCCCCCAGTATAAAAAGGATGTGGATTTGCTGCAGCAGGTTCAGCGAAGTGCAACACAAATCATTAAGGGGCTGGAGCACAAGACCTATGAGGATAGGCTGAGGGATTTGGGCTTATTTAGTTCACAGAAGAGAAGACTTAGAGGTGATTTAATAGCAGCCTTCAGCTTCCTGAAGGGGAGCACTAAAGAGGAGGGTGAGAAACTGTTCTCAGTGGTGTCAGATGGCAGAACAAGGAGTAATGGTCTGAAGTTGAAGAGGGAGAGGTGTAGGTTAGATATTTGGAAAAATGTCTTCACCAGGCAGGTGGTGAAGCATTGGAATGCGTTGCCTAGAGAGGTGGTGGATTCTCCATCCCTTGAGGTTTTTAAGTCCCAGTTGGACAAGGTCTTGGCTGGGATGACTTAGTGGGGGTTGATCCTGCTTGAAGCAGGGGGCTGGACTAGATGACCTCCTGAGGTCCCTTCCAGCCCTGTGATTCTGTGAGTCTTGAGGGGGAATGCAAGACACATGGTAGTATCCTGATGCCTCAATGCAGGTGCCAGACAGTGACACAGCTCCTGGAAGGTGTCCCACCTCATGTGAAAGTTCCAGAGCCAAGTGGCATCATCACATTGCCCCAGAACCAGTTGCTCCCATCAGTCCGTGCTGCTGGGATGGCTCCACAGGGGTGCCAGGGGGTAGGGTGCAGGCTAATATTGTCTAGCAGCATAACCAACACTTCCACTGCTTACTGGGCTTTAAGAAGACATTTAGGCTGTGCCTACACTTGCATTCCTCTTTCGAAAGATGTATGCAAATAAGGGAAATCGAAAATGCAAATGAAATGCAGATTTTCATATCTGGCACTTCATTTGCATATTAGTTCAAAAGAGCTTCTTTCGAAAGAAGAAAACCAGTGTAGACACTGCTCTTTCAAAAGTAAACCACATCTTCAAAAGAATCCTTCTTCCCATAAAAGAAGGGAAGAAGGATGCTTTTGAAAATGGGGTTTACTTTCGAAAGAGCACTGTCTACACTGGTTTTCTTCTTTTGAAAGAAGCTCTTTCAAAAGAAGAATATGCAAATGAGGTGCTAGATATGCAAATATGTACCTCATTTGCATATCTCTTTCAAAAGAGGAATGCAAGTGTAGACACAGCCTTTAGTGGTTTAATCAAAGCTAAATAACTGAGCTTGCAACCTTGTGTTTAGCAGGCAAATGTTCAAACCACTGAGCTATCCCTCTGCTCCCCAAACAGTTTACAGGCTACATTTTCATTTAATACTTGGCACAGGCAACAACAAATGCTGTGTCTCCATTAAATTTACTTTTTAGGTATGTCATAATCTTCCTCAGCATTCATGCTGTAAAACTAATATATGCATTATTGCCTAATATATGCGGAAGAAAAAAAGGGAAAATAAACAGTTGTCTACACACACTCTTTACCACTATTACTGAGATTTAAAAAATAGGTTTGAAAATGCCCTGTCACCCCCACCTGTTTCATGAGCACTAATTTCACTTGATAGTTTTTAAAAAAGAAACACATTTTAAACATGCACTAGAAGACTGCTAATCAATATTAAATGTGAGTAAAAATTAAGTCAATTTGATTAGAGGAATTTGCTTTTAGTGACTGGAAGCTAGTCTGCCCTGAAGACTGAATGCAGAGCACCACATTTACTTCCTGTAGGACTTTAGCCTGCGGTAACTTAAATAATTCACTAGCTTCCATTTATACTAAGAATATTTGCATTTAATTATTAACAAATAAAAGAATACAATCTAATAGATATAGTAATTCTTTCAGTACCCACTTCAGCCAGATGCCCCCCCCCATCACCCAGCACCTATTGCAGCCAGATGCTCTCCATCACTACCACTCAGTTTACTGGGGCAGTACTTCAAATCAATTATCTACTTTATTTAATCCCACACCAAAACTAAGTGTGAAGGTGGCCCAATTCCTTTCCCTCCACCTCAATGAAAATGAGGGTATGTCATCACTACCAGGAAGATTGACCCAGTCAGGGTCAATCATTTCAGGTTCGATTTTGTGCACCTAGTAGGGATGTGCAAAATCAAATTATCAAAAATTGACAGTTAACCTCTGTACTCCTTAATCTCACAAGGAAAAAGGGAGGTCAATGGAAGAGTTTCTCCCCTGGATTTCTCTCAGTGAGGATGGCCAGGTAGGTCAACTGTACACAAATCAATTACAGTTATGCAATTTCCATTGGCTGATATAGAGTATCTACAATCAATTTAAGGTCTAGTGTAGACCTGGCCTGAGTCACAGCCAGATGCTGATCAGCCATTCGCTACTCCCACCACCCCAAAAACCATATCAATCTGACCCATCCTGACTGCTAACACCCACTCCATATCCCCCAAATTCCCAGTATCCACAGCCAGCACCCTAACCAGACTCCTTGGCACCCACAACAGTCAATCTCATGCTCACAACCAGCATTCCTCCTCGTGTTTCTGGGCACCCTCAGAGACCTCCCAGACTTTCTATCCCCCCTTGGCACCCACACCAGCCAGACACTGTAACACCCACCATAGATGTCACCCCCTTGAGTCTCACCATCACCCACTTTAGACTTTTCAGTACTCACAACAGCCACATGCCCCCCTCACCCTCAGCATACACAGCAGCTGCACACCCTCTGTCACCCCAGCACCCACCGCAGCCAAACGCCCCTTGTCACACCCGCACTTGCTGGAGCCGTGTTCCCCATCACTCTAGCAACTACAGCAGCCATACACCCGTGTCACCTCAGCGCCACAGCTGCTAGATGCCCCCTGTCACCCCAGCACCCACCGCAGCCAGCCGCCCCCCCTCCAGCCTAACACCACCGCAGCCGGACGCTTCCCGTTACCCCAGCACCCACGGCAGCCAGTCGCCTCCGGAGCGGTCGCCTTGGGCAGACGGGCGCGCGTCTGTAGCCAGGGCCGCGGCGCGGTGCTGAGGGCGCGCTCGGAGGGCGGGTTCTCAGGCCCCACTGTGTTTACCCTCCTCTCCTAGTAACCGGCCGCGACTGGCCCGTCCCCATAGCAACCGCGCCGGCGGCTGCAGTCAGGAGAGCCAGGGCGCCGGAGCCGGGGCAAGGTACCGGGGCGGAGAGCGGGTGGGGGCGGCTCGTGGGGTGCTGCCGCTGCCGCCAGCGGGGCGCAGGGACTCCTGCCCGGCGGGAGTGAGAGCCCAGCAGGCTGGCCCCACGCAGAGGCAGCGTCCTCCCATAGTAGTGGGGGTGGGAGGGCGTGATCCTTACCCAGAATGGGGGAGGCTCCTTCTGATGAGTGAGGGGCCTCTGGGCAGTCAGGTGCGCCCCCCTCAGTCAACAAAGTGTGTGTCGCACACCCTGCCAATGACAAGCTTGGAAACATGCTGTTCTCCGCCCCAAAGCGTAGGAGCCGCCCTCTGGGTCTCCCCCGTGTGCGAAGGCATGTGGCCTCTGCTGCCTCATAGGGACCTCATCTCCCCAGTAGATCGGGTGTACTAGGCAGCAGCCACTGGTTCAGGCTCTTAGCTTAAAAGTTACATGAAATGAAGAGTTGAACTGGCTATGTTTCACTGCCCACCGTGAGCCTCTAGTTCTCATGACGTTTCCTGTCATTACCTGTAAGTGGTCATCTGCCTACATTTTCCCCAGCAATGCCCTTTGTTGAGGGGGCTGCCCTAGGACGTATTGGAGGGTACTCAATACACAGTGCCAGCTGTCTAGTTTTACCTGCTCAGGTGCAGCCTGTTTTGGTTTTTATATCCAAGATGCAGCTGATGAAGCTGTGAAATGACTAAGCACCTTTGTTTCAGTTTAAACTGATTTTTTGAAAAAATTCTGGGTTTAAAAAAATCATTTCCCACTGATTTTGTCCATACTTTTGTATATAACATATAGAAAATATTTTTATTAGGAAAATACAATATACTGCCTGAAAACATGGTAGTCTGTTTTATATGCAAAGTGGCCTGTTGAAGTAAGGCTATATTTTAGTCAAAGAGATACACAACAAATATACAAACAAAGGCCTGCATATACTCTCCAAAGTGCATGCACATGTAACTGTAATGCTGAATCTCATCCCCACCACGTATACATTTCAAGCTGTGTAAATTTTTTGCACCTAAAATGAAAGTCTGTATCAGAAAGAACACAAGTATGTGTCCAAAATTAATAAAAAAAAAAGAGGAGAAAAGGCTGAAGTTGAGTGTATTTGCTCCACGTGGCATGGCCCAATTATTAAATTTAAATATACCGTAGCTAATAATTCTATCTCTACAACAGTAGACTCTTTTTTCAAATTAACACTTTGATTTGGGTATTTCAGATATGTTTCCTTGAGTTCAGAGAAGGCAGTATGTTTTGAGTTCTGCTTTAGTTCCACAGCAGACCACACTGAATTCCATTAATTAAAGCACGAATCCACCAAATATTTTTTTCTTTCTGTTCTTGCTTCTACAAAAATAATACTCTACTAATTACCCAGAAAAATTATAGTAATAGTTTTTGCACCAGTTTTCACCCATGTTTGATTTTGAAGTACAGGCTGAAGTTCCCTAGTTTAGCATCCTTGGGACCTGATCGGTGCCAAAAGAGAGAAGTTGCCAAACTCCGTGAGTCAATATTGTCTGACAGCATTACTAACATTTCTTCCATTGCTTTCTGGGCTCTTAGGAGATATTTATGGGTAAATAAAAGCTAAATAACAGCACAGAACACTGAAATCCTGGTGGTTGTAAACAAACTCTATGGGACCATGGGAAACTTGGCCACATCCAAGACACATGGTTGTCCAGCTAACTAAAATCATGCCAGCCCATGGATGTTGCCAGAGAAGAGAGTACCAGACTAGAGAATTTCAGCCTGTAATAAAAACAAATTCCCAGGAAAAATTAAAATAAAAACTGAAAATAAAAGGCCACAAAGATGACAAAAACCACTCCTTAGTCCCATTGCAAACAGAACAGAACCCATTTGCTTTGTCCTGCATTAAATGTTATTGATATGGTTAGTTAACAGAAGTATATATATATATCATTTTCCACAGGGAGCCTTATTGTTTTTAATGTAGCATTAGCAAGTCTATTCCCCAGATTGCTGGTGTAATGTTACTAAATTAATTGAATTAGGCCCAACAATTCTTATTGTTAACTATTAAGTCTACAGATGTAGTCTTTTAACATTTTGGGATCTTAAATATATTTAAATAATAAACTATTTATTTGCCAAGGCACACGTCGTTATTAGTGAAGCCATGGGAGTGGCACTGACCAGAGCAGCTCAGTGGACTTCTGCTGGTTCTGGAACTGGCACACTAGAAATCACCCCGTTGAATGAATCTCTTCTAAATGACATAATTAAGTTTGCAGAGAGCTTTGGCTCTAAACATCCTGAAGAAGCAGCATATGTCTTCAGAGAACCACTTGAATGGAAAACACAACTGGATTATTCAATATTTGACTTAGGTTATGAGATCAGGTAGGTCTGAATGGCACTGGTTTTTACATATATTAAAAAAGAACTGCAAGAAAAAATTATGCTCATTTTGTATAACAAATGTTTGATTTTTTATTGTATTTGTTTTCTCAGTTTTTTACACTGGAAATTTTGTATTCTGATTTATAATTTTTCCCCACATATTTGTAGCACCTGGATTGTGACTTCACAGTTGTGTGCTGAAACCTCTACTGTTTCTTATTGAAGTGGGGCAGAGATATTTACCCTTGTTCTAGAATTTTTCACATTTTGTTGATAATGCTGGTGCAGACCTGCCAGTGCTATCAAGGAAGGAGGCATTAGTGTTGGCCTAACACAGGTGTTTTGTCATTGTGGGTACGTGTACACAGCAACTAGACGTCCACAGCTGACCCAGGGCAGCTGACTGGGCTTGTAGGTTTTGGGCTGCAGGGTAGTTTTGCTGCTCTGCAGATTTCTGAGTTTGGACTCAAGTACCCCATGATATCGCAGAACCCTAGAGCTCAGGTTCCAGTCCCAGCCTGAAAGTCTACACAGCAGTGAAACAGCCAGAGCCCCAGGAACCCGAGGTGGGTTGGCACAGATCAGCCGTGGTTGTCTAGTTGCTGTGCAGACATATCTTGAACAGTGTTTTTTGTTCATGTGAGGAATTAATTTTGTTATGTGCTCCAGTACGGAGATGATATGCAACCTCTGATGAAGATGTGATTTTATTTTGCCCACAGGTGCTTATCCCAAATAAATCTTTTAGTCTTTAAGATGCCACAGGACTCCTCATCATTATCACCTCCATGTTGGTGCTCATAAAAAAATTCATTCTGCACATGGACAATCTGTGGCAGGGATGGTGCTTGAGAGTTCAGAGTGTGGGAGGGGGCTCAGGGTGTGGGGGCAGGATGAGGGCTCTGGCTGGGAGTGCAGGCTCTGGGGTGGGGTGGGGCTGATGTGTTTGGAGTGCAAGAAGGAGCCCCAGGGAGTGTAGAGTACTGGAAGCAGACTCAGGGCAGGATGTTGGGGTGGGGGTCCAGGGTCTGGGTGGCAGTTAGGGAATAGGAGGGGGTTCAGGGTTGGGGTGTGAGGTCAAGGAGGGAGCTAGGATGGTGGAAAGAGCTCAGGGCTGGGGCTCTGGTTTGGTATGTGGGATCTGGGAGGGAGTTAGGATGCAAGAGGAGGTTCAGGGCGAGAGCAGGGCAAAGGGTGCGGGGTGCCTGCTTGGCCAGCTCCCATTTAGTGGTGGGAGGACAGGAGACTTCAGTGGCCTGCAGTGTCCCATGCTTACCTGCAGGAAGTGCCCCTCCATAGCTCTCACTGGTCATGATTCCTGGCCAATGGGATCTGGGGGCGGGGGGAGGGGGGAGATTCCTGGTGAGGGCTGCACAGGAGCAGAACTTCCCATGCTTGTGACAGTGTGGTGCCAGCTGGGAGGAAAATGAATGGCAGTACATGGAGCCGCTTCTCCTCTCCCCTGCCAGGAAGGGCTGGCCCAGAACACAGGGCCTTTATGGGCTGCAACCCCTAAAGCTGCTTTCTTAATTTGGCCCTGTTGAGAAAAACTTAACACAGCTTTTATAAAGGAAAATCATGCCTTACCAATCTATGAAAGTTTTCTGAGTGGGTCAACAAATGTGTGAACAGAGGTGATCCAGTGGATATAATGGACGTGGACTTTCAGAAAGCTTTTGCAAGGTCCCTGATCAAAGGCTCTTAAAACTAAGTGGTCATGGGCTAAGATGGAAGTTTGTATGCAGCAGTAACTGTTTGAAAGATAGGAAATAAAGGGAAGGAGTAAGGGCTCAATTTTCACAATAGACAGAGAAAAATAATGTGATCCCCCATAGAACTGTATTGAGACTTGTGTTCCACATATTCTAAAACAACCTGGAAAAGGGTGTGTGGGGGTGGGGGTGGTGAGCAGTGAGGTGGCAAAGTTTGCAGGTGTTCCAAAATTATGCAAGATAGATATGTTCAAAACTGACTGGGGAAGAATTACAAAAGCTTCTCACAAAACTGAGTGAGCAGCAAAAGGGTAGATGAAAATCAGTGTTGCTAAATGCAAAATTGTGCACACTGGAAAAAATAATCCCAGCTATACATGCACAATGATGGATGTCAAATAGCTGTTAACATTCAAGCAAGAGACCTAGGAGACATTGTGGATATTTAAAAAGCAATCTATTCAATGTGCAGACAAAAAATTAGGGACTATTAGTAAAACAATAAATATAAACAGAAAATATTATAATATCAATATACACATCTGCAGTATGCCCATACTTAGAATACAGCATGCAGTTTGGCTTGCCCCATCTGAAGAAAGGTATAATAGAATTGGAAAGTTTGCAGGAGCAGTGAAAATGTTTCAGGATATGGAACAGCTTCCATGAGATGAGATTTTAAAAAAAGACTAGGACTCTTCAGGGTAGAAAAGAGGTGACTAAGAGGAGCTATGATAATGGTCTATGAAATCATGAATGGTATGGAAAAAGTGAATAGGGAAGTATTATTTCCCCCTCACGTAACACTAAGAACTAACGCGTCACCTGAGGATATTAATAGGTAGAAAGTGCAGAACAAGTAAAAGAGAGAGTTTCTGCAAGCAAAACAAAATCAACCTGTGGAACTCATTGCCAAGGGATGTTCTGAGGCCAAAAGTGTAGCTGCGTTCAAAAAATGAAATAGGTAAGTTCATGGAAGATGGGTCCATTGCTTTTTTTTTTTTTCCCTGGGGCTGCGGAGGTGCTGGTACTCAGTACTGACAAGTACCAGCACAGAAAAAGCACTAGGTCCATCAATGGCTACTAGCCAAGAAGGTCAGGAACACAACTTCAGGCTCTGGGTGTCTGTCATACTCCAACTATCAGAAGACAGGACTGGATGACAATTGTAATGATCCCGTTCTGTTCATTTCCTCTGAAGTATCCGGCATTGGCTACTGACGGAACAAAAGATATTGGCTGTGGCCACACTAGCCCCTCCTTTTGGAGGGGCTATGGTAAAGTGGTACTTCGGTAGATGCTAATGAGGCGCTACCAAGAATATTCAGTGCCTCATTAGCATAATGGCAGCTGCATGCGTTTTGAAAGTGCTGCTTTTGAGGCGCATGCTGCCCATGTAACCCAGGGCTGTTCAAAATGACTCCCTGATTTCAAACGCCCCTTATTTCCAAAACCAAATGCAAATAAGGGGCTTTCAAAATTAGGGGGTCATTTCGAAAGGCCCCTGGCTACATGGGTGGCGTGCACTTCAAAAGTGGCACTTTTGAAACACTCGCAGCTGCCATTATGCTAATGTGGTGCTGCATATTCATGACAGCCCGTCCATAGTATCTGCTGAAGTGCCATATTACCATAGCCCCTCTGAAAGGAGGGGCTCATGTAGCCACAGCCATTGAGTCAGATGGACCAATTTTTTATTTCAGTTGTCAGCTGTAATATATTTTTCATGGGTAAAACATTCATTTGGTAAGTAAGATATAACAGCCTAACGTTTCCTTCTGTGACAAGCATCAGAGGGCTAGCCATATTAGTCTGTATCCACAAAAACAACAAGAAGTCCTGCGGCACGTGACAGACTAACAGATTTAATGGAGCATAAGCTTTCGTGGGCAGAGACCCACTTCATCAGATACACATCATGTTTCTTTCTGCAAACTCTTGATTTTGCAAGTCAACATGGTTTATTAGTAAATAGAAAGGGTAATGTAAATTAGGAGAAGTGTTCCATTTTCAATTCATAACTATGAGTAACATTGTCAGATTTGGACCCTATCTAAAATTTTCCTTTAATAAAATTTCTCTCTTTATGATGCATCATTTTATTCTTCTAGTGGAACAACTGTTCAGTCAGAAGAAAGAGACAAAGATGATCAACCACTGCTGCTCCTAACTGCCTCAACTATCAGAGTACGCAGTTTTGGCCAACTCTCTCGTTTGCTGCATGTAGCTACAGAAAAAAAGTTAAAGGAAGCACAGGCGTGCCTTGAAGGTTAGGGTTTTTTTGCTTTTGTTTTGTTTTGATTTTTTTAAATCTTGCCCTTGAATTTTAAGGTTTAAAAATAAGAGAAAGACATAAACACATAGGTTACATTTTATTTAGTGCTCATTTGGCTCATGAATGATTACTTGAAAACAGTGATGGATGAATCAGCAAGCTTCTATGTTTATATTTTTATCTTTCTTTTGGTCAGTAATATAGAGTGCTGGAATAATGTTAACATTGAATTTCATATAAAGATACATGTATTTTGATTAGTACCTCAGCAATTATAGCAAATCATACAGTCAGATCTCAGTATGCTCAGTGTCATCCATCAGAAGTTATGTTATTTTTGTATACTTTTAACTCAATTGCTTTTGCAGAATTTTCATTTATTAGAAACAACCAACCAAAATATGTTGTGCCTAGGAAGTTCATGGCATAAAAATTTCCAGATCTTTGCGATGAAGCCTTTTAAAAAACTGTGTTACAGTTATTCGGTCAAATGCAGTTCCTTGTCTTCAAACTGTGACTAAAATGCACCTAAGTATGCTAAATTAGACATCTGGGGGGTGCAAGATCTGAGTAACATTCATTTGTGACATTGGTAGAAATCAAGCAAGCTACAGGACTGATGCAGCTACAGATGGATTGGGTCTGATTGTAAAATGCTCACACAGTAAAGGCACACACAGTGGTCATTCTTCAGTGTGAGCCAGAACAGCTATGCACCTGTATAAGAATACTGTCACTTTTTGGGGCACTGAGAACAAGAAGAGCTTATGAAACCAGCTGACACACAGTTGTGTCACTGGTCACTGTAGAGGACAGCTGGCAATCCTGAGCAAGTGATAGTTGAGCCTTTTATGGAATCATTAGGATTGTTGCCAACAAATCTTAAGACATTGTTTTATACTAAATCAAACTTCCGCAATGATGGTTTCTCTGTGAATTGAGCCCATTGACTAGATGTTTGGGCCAACATTCAATTTTATTATCCCTGAAGGTAAATAGTGACCTGAAAGAGAGCTTGATATTTTCTTCTTGAGTCTTATAAATCTTGATGTTTATTGCACCAGAGAAGAGCTCCCGTATATTATTTAATGCTTATTTTAGCTGAATTTTGTTAAAATATGGATATATTAATATGTTTCAAGTCAAAACAAAATGATGTGAAATCATGTATTTCTACTCAGGATAAAACAGTAATTGTTTCAGAAACAACACCCATTCGCTACCTTTTAAAATTAAATATGTGTTCACATTATAAGTTAACGTTGTTACAATGCTTTGGCAGTTAAGGATTTTAAAAATCCTTTAAGATCAGTTTTGAAGTATCATTAGTTTCATGTTGGTAATGTTTCTTATTTACAGCCAACAGAGATCCTATAGTGAAAATTCTTGGCCCTGGATATGGAACAATTGAAGGAGAAGATATGTCTATGCTGCGTTTGCTGGACAGAATGAAAACAGATGATGATCCTGATACAGAAATTAAAATGAAGATTGCTCTTCTTCTTCAACAGCTGGATATGCAATTACTTAACAGTTCTTTAAAACATATTTCACAGTAAGTGCATTTCAAATGAAACTGTCCATTTTTAGTCAGTAAATTTTTAATTTTTAAATTAAATTAATTTTAACTCAAAACCTATGCTATTGGTGTGATCACAAGAAAAGATATGAAATTAATTATCATTATTGATTAATGAAACCCATGAAAAGTTGCAGAAATTAAAGTTATTTTCTGGCAGTTTACCAGTCTAAGTATAGATGTATATGTCAATGCGTGTGTACACAAATATGCATGCAGGACATATGTTCTTTACTTTGGAAACCACTCAATTTAATTTATATGTAAATAAGTCACTAGCAACTAAAACATTTTCATAGAGTTAATTTAGTCATGAAAACACAGAAAAGATTATACTGAATTTGTCAGTTTCATTTTAGTTGTAAAACTAAAATTTCACTCAATAGTCTTTTGCCCATTTCCATTCATTTTTCTCACTGCTCTGAAACCAGTGAAAAGAGCAAAATCTGTTTACACAACATTTTGAATATTTTTGAATATATATTTATTATTACATTTTAGTCCATGTTCTGTTAATTACAGAGAGGTGAGATTAACCCCTGCTGCTGTAAAAAATGAAGTGGATCTGCTCAAACATTTTTCTGGAGAAGGAGAAAATACTGTTCTGGAATCTCTTGAATATACATCAGGTTAAAATTCTACCATTTATGTTTTGTTTGATCATATTTTACATTTACACATGAACATTAAATATAAAACATTTGATTTTTTCATGTGGATGTTAAGATAAGCTAATTATATCATAATAATTTAAAACATATTTCTATTTTTAAGTAATAAAATACAACAACATGCATCTACAAATATGGAGCTCAATTCTTTAAGCTTGATTTACTTAAAAAATCCCACTGAATTCAGTGGGCCTAATTAAGGGCTTGGTCATGAGAAGCGCTGCAGATGTATTTAAAGTGATTTGTTAGGTCAGGCTGGAATGCTCAGCACCTTGCAGGATCCTAAAGGAGTTTAAACTGTTGACATAGTAAGGGTTGAAGGATTGGGACCTTGATTTTTATTAATTATGTAATTTAAAAAAAAAATCTGTTCAGGACTTATTATTAGAAATAGCAATATATTTTTTAAAATTACACAAAATCTGTTGTTGCAGATTATGAATTCTCCAATGGATGTCGAGCCCCACCTTGGAGACAAGTCCATGGGGAAATTTGTTATTTGAGTGTTAAGCCACATGACACTGATCCTATGTATATCACTTGCAGCACAGCAGGAGTGTTTTTAAATGGAGTAAGTAATAATAAAAATGTAAATTTGGTTTAGCAGAAACCTGACTGTATAAAAATGAGTGAGTGTTGGCTGAGGATTTACAGCAGTTGCATTCAACCAAGAGCTGAAGAATTACTTCAGTGGCACTTGCAGAAAGAGAGAAAATAATTGTCATGTTAATGAGGGAGTTTGGAAGATGCTAATGAGGCACTGCCATGAATATGCAGCGCCTCATTAGCATAATGGCAGCCACAGTGATTCGAAAGTGCCGCTTTCGAATCACGTGCCACCCATGTAGCTGGGAGCTTTTTGAAACAACCCCCAGGACTTCAAAAGCCCCTTCTTCCCAAAACAAATCCCTCATTAACATGCCCCTTTGAAAAGGAGGGGGCATGTGTAGACACACCCTTTGTGTTTACTATAAAGCCATTGTAATACAAACTGAAGCATTGCTGTAAACATTTCAGTAATAATTTTATCAAAAACATTAATTTAATATACTTAGCAATATGGTTAGGGTGTCACCCTACTTAAGTTAATAATAATGAAATAGAAATGAAAAACCCAATATATTGTCAAGTTTTGACTTTCCAAAACTTTTGTGTTTTTTGTCTTAGACCCAATCCTGCAAAACCATACATTTGTAAGTACAGGCATGTGAGTAATCTCACTGAGTTCATTTCAGTGGTATTTCTTACATAGGTAAACATCCTCAGGTAGCCATAAGTAAACATCAACCAAAATTAGCTTAGTATTTCTTATGGCTCATTCCGATGTTACTATTTAAAACGTTAATAACCTTTTAAAATGAAAGTCTAATCACTTCAAACCTAAAAAACAACTCATGCCCAATTCAACAAAACACATACGAATGAACTTATCTTAAGCATGCGAGCACTTCCATTGAAGTGACTGGCGCAAAGTGTCTCCAAGATAACAACAGTAAAAAATTCACTGACTCTTTGGACTCTGACAAACAGTGGTATATATAATGTGTCAGTGTTCAGGAATTTCTTGTACACATTTATTTAGCTCAGCCACAAACCTAAATGACTACTTTTGATTCTAATACTCCTTTATGGATTTCAGAGGGGAGGCAAAAATCAGACTTTTTGTGGAAACTCAGTAGCAGTCTTAATATGGATCAGTTACCTCCACTCTATGTTGTCTTGCCCAAATTCATATAGGAAATCTGTAGCAGAGCTGGGAGTAGAACCCCATTTCTTCCTCCCCGTTAAGATAGGGGCCATGGGATCTTTGCTGGCACAGTGGTCAGTTGTGTGATAATCATTGCAAGTTTGGGACTTACATTTCATAATATTATTTACTTTACAGATGGGAACCTTTTATAAAAGCTAAGAATAATTTTAAAAAAATTTTTTTAAGGGTAGAGGAAAGGAAAAAGATGATATTGATTATGAGAGAAAAAGTGACATATATAAAGATCTCATCACATTTTTAAGGGAAAGATCACCAAAATTTGTAGAAAATATGGCTAAACAGGTATGTATATTTCGATGGTATTTTATTTACTTTACTGTGATATAGTCTGTTCCCATATTGGTACTGTTGCCTAGCAGTCATGTGGTATAGTCCTTTAAGATTCTGAGAGGCTCTGATGTATGCAAAAGGTCTAGGAAATAAGAGGTATTTGTGGAGAGGAAGCAGTTCCTGGAGCATGTAGTGAGGGGAGAAAGCCAGTTACATTTTGTTTCAGGGGCTGGGACCAAGGGTATTGTGGAGCGGGTGAGCTTGGAGCAAGCCTCTTCTCCTCTCCAACCAATTTGGAATGAGAGGGCTGTATATATGCAGCCTCTTCCCTCAGAACAGAGAGGTGTGAAGAAGAGACAGTTGTCACCTAAATCATCTGAAGCTGGGAATTATTTGGAGAAAGGATCCAGCTGAATGAGAAGCTGATTGAAAGCCAGATCTGACCTGAGGTAAAGGGCACAGCTCAAAAGGGAGGAAGTAATTTCTACAATTTTAAAGATTAAGCCACCAGTTTTATCAAGACAAGTCCAACTATAAGCCTCTTCCCAGACTAGCTGTGGTATGATACATTATAGATTTCATGCATTTGATGAAGTGGGCTGCAGCACATGAAAACTTATTCCCAAATAAATGTTAGTCTTTACGATGCCACAGGACTTCTCATTGTTTATGTTACAACATACAGCTGTTATTAATTTAAGTACAAGATCCATCCCAAAGAGAAAATTGAATAATGAAAATGCGTAAATGAATAAAAGACATACTCAGATTTAGGGAGATTTTAAGAACAATGGAATCCACAAGGTGCAAAAAAATTGGAATATTTACAGTGCAATTCACCATGCCCTTAGTATGAAATATAAAAATGCAGCACAATAATACATACATTTTAAATTTATTAATAACAGTTCATAATTTGTTACCATAAATCATGTTTTCTACACTTGTATTGTTACACACACAAAATTCCTTATTACACACAATCTGAGGCACCCAACTTTACCCTAAATGTATTGCCTGCACACTCTAGGACATCCCAACTCTACCTTGTCTCTAGGATCAAGGCATCCTACCTCTACTTAGTATTTTAGATCTCAAGGTGTAACCTGGTTGATTTAGGCACTTTCTCTCTTTCACAGTTTCTAGGGCTCCAGAAAAAAGGTACCTAACTTTACCCATCTCTAGCTCTAGGCTCTACTCCAAACACGGGGCAAACACATCTTTCCTGTGGACTCCCAGCTTAATCCTTTGTGGATTTATGGGGTCTCTTACCAGTGAAAGAGCCTTGCAGGGTAATATCCTACTCAACCTCTATTTAAGATCAATTAAAAAAATGCATATGCTAAACACACAGTATTCACCATTCCCACTCCCAATATGGCAGATGAACTTTTCTTGATGGCCATTCAGGGCTGGGTCAACTCGGGGGTTGGGAGGGCTGCAGTTTCTCCACAGTCTCTTTGGCAGAGTGTTGAGGTATGGCAGTTCTGATCTTGGGGCTGTGACCCAGAATTAGTTCTCCAAAAAACTTTTGGACCTCAGTTTAAATACAGAAACTTGAGTCCTGCTTATCTGTGCCTTGAACAACCATTTTACTTAAATATTACTAACTGATTGTAATATATTGTAAAACAGTTATTTAACCAGTCACATTCCACCACCTTAATTGAATGACTCCTAGCCAAATTAATTATATAAAAGAAAGAAACAATCAAAAAGCAAGACAGAGACCATGCAAATAACCTAGTGGTGCACAACTCATGGGTCACAACCCCCAAAGGTGTCATGGATGTCTTGGGCTGATAAGGAGATCCTCCAGAGTCACATGCAGCTCTTTAAAGAGCCCCTACCAGCTGTGAGCACTGCCACCGCTGACTTAAACTTTAGGCAGCAGTAGCCTCCAGAGCCACAAGTGGAGTCAGCGGTGGCAAGGAGCCCTGGAAGAGGAAGCCAGCTGGGCAGGGAGCCCTGGCAGAGGAAGCCGGTAGGGCAAGAAGCTAAGGCAGCAGGAGAGTTGGGGAAGGGGTGTCCGAGCCTGCCTGCCGGAGCTGCACTGAGAAGGAGGAGGCAGTGGGAAGCAGCGGGGGGAGGTGGCAGCTGTGGGGGAGCAGCGCTCCTCACTTCAGTCAGGTAAAACCTGGGATGAGGTGGGGTTGGGACTGACAGAGGGTAAAGCTTGGAGATGGGACTGAGAGGCATTAAGCCTGTGGATGGAGGGGGGCTGGGGCCGGTAGGAGTTAAGGCTCAGGGGTCATGACACGAGTGCAAGAAAATATGGGGGTCGTGGTTGAAAAAAGTTGAACACCACTGATATAAACAATAGAGAAGAATAAGAAAATGGGATTTCATAACCATAACTATTCATAAGGCATTCCTTGCTAGACAGAATGTTATCAAACTATGTTTTCAGTAAGCATCTTAAGATCTGTTTCTTTATCTGGTGTTAGCAAGCGCTAGTAGGATAGGATCTCCTTACAGCCCAATATTACATTATTTTAATGTAATTTCAATGGAATATGAAGATGCAACTTCCTGCTTCTAAGCTCGTGTTTGCTGATCTCTTAATATGACTTCAGACAAAGGCCTCCAACTTTACATTATGGCTACAGGAAAAGGCATTATCCTTACAGTGTTTCTAAAGGGTCACGTCTACACTAGCTCCCTACTTTCAGAAGGGGAATGGTAATGGGGGATTTTGGCAGATGCTAATGAGGCACTGCAATGAATGTGCAGTGCCTTATTAGCATAATGGCATCTACGTGTGTTTCGAAAGTGCCACTTTCTACATGCACGCTGCCCGTGTAGACAGGGGCCTTTCAAAAGGACCTACCAGACTTCAAAAGCCCCTTCCCAAAACCAAAAGGGAAGAAGGGGCTATTGAAATCAGGGGGTCCTTTCAAAAGGACCCTGTCTACACAGGTTGCAAGCATTTAGAAAGCAGCACTTTTGAAACACACGCGGCCACCATTGTGCTAACAAGGTGCTGTATATTCATTGCAATGCCTCTTTAACATCTGCCAAAATCCCTCATTACCATGCCTCTTCCAAAAGTGAGAGCTAGTGTAGACATGGCCAAGATAAATAATATAGCTGAGTATTTCAATAAATTGTTTGTTCTAATTTGGGGTCTCTAATGGTGTCATGACTCATCATTATAGTGACTCTTGCTGGCTACGCTGGGAATTAACTTTCATTTCGCTGAGGCACCCTCATCTTATGATGTCTCACCCTTCATCACTTTCACCTCCACCACTAGGAACCATGTCGATTCCCAGACAGCAGGGTCCACATCTACATGAAGCCCTCCAGTTGTGCTCCATGCCATTCTCCCATTCCTTGTGGGGATCTGACTATCCTCAGTCCAGCAACTTGCCTTGGTGGAAAACTGCAGACTCTGATCTAGCCACTCAACTCCATGGTGGCCAGTGGGAGAAGGGAGACCCAGGCCCACCCTCTACTATGGGTCCCAACTCAGGGACCTGGTACTAGTCATCTCTGATGCATCACCTCCAACACTGGCTGTATGTCTCCCTGGGCCACTTCCCTGTAACCCTAGAATTGTCTCTGCCCTGGTATTAGGACCTGAGTCTGGCAGCCATCAGGCTGGAGCTTGTTCTTGCTCCCCTCACCCTGCCCAGCAGTGCTCTGTCCATGGTTTTGTCTCTCTCAGCCCTCCTACAGCACAGCCACTTCTCTTCCCTTGACCTCTAAGGAGGTGCTGATTCTGCTTTGATCAGTAGTCCTTCTGACATGTGGCAGCCTCGTCCTGACTGGCTGATCGAATACTTTTATTGGCTGGCTCAGTAACCTCTCATCTAATTGGCTGGGATCTGCACAACCTCCCTAAGAATTCTTTAATATCCATTCTGCCCATGTAGGGCAAGAGCCCCACCACAGTGGTCCATCAGAACATAAACTCAGTTTATAAATTTGCATGAAAAATTTATATTAATCCTTTATCCTGGTATTGTTCTTTATGAAGTTGTCGATAACCTTCATTTGTTGCAAGAGTTGTCTTTGATTTAAATGTCAGAGCTGAGAAGTGTTGCCATCATGGTACAACAGGTCTAAGATTTAAGTGTCTCTGATTTCTGTTTGGACTTACACAGTAGCTAAGGTAAGAAATGTCCCATTTTACCTATTACACTAGCATCCAGTAGTGCCAATACAGTTTAAATTATTTTATTGTTCCTATTTACAGACCTCTCTCTACAGATTTTCAGTGGTTTAAAATTTAGGAGTAAAATTAATTACTAGTTGAAACTTGTCATACGGATAAGGATGCCATAAGAAACGTAGGTTTTCTAAAATAGTCCCTTAGGTTTATGTAGCACTTTTCAGCCAAAAGAATCTCAAAACATTTTGCTTGATAATTTATGATAGTAAATAAGACTATTTTATCTAGTTGAATATTCAGAAGAAGTTTCGTAGGAAGAATGCTATTATTTAAACTGAAATGTATCTAATATACCAAGGCTAACAGTCTGCTCCTTGAAAATGTGTCATAGGGGCTACGTCTACACTAGCACACTACATTGAAGTAGCCTATTTCGAAGTAAGAACATCGAAATAGGCTACTTCCACATGTATCATCTACATATCCTCTGGTGCTGGTGCCGTCGATGTTCAACGTCGAAGTAGTGACAGGGAATGACGAAAGGAGCCAACCCGGAAGGAAATGCGGAGCGTCCACACACACAAGCACTCTCCGACGAAATAAGGGGGCAGCAAAGCCTGCGGACGGGGTCACAGGCTGGACTAGCCTTTCTGGGGCAAGAGCAAGCCACTCCCTTAAAGGGCCCCTCCCAGACACACTCGGCCTGCACAGCACGAGGTCCACAGAGCTGACAACCGGTTGCAGACCCCGTGCACACAGCATGGACCCCCAGCTGCAGCAGCAGCAGCAGCAGCCAGAAGCCCTGGGCTAAGAGCTGCTGCACACGGCGATCATAGAGCCCTGCAGGGGCTGGACAGAACATCTCTCAACCCCTCAGCTGATGGCCGCCATGGAGGACTGCATTATTTCGATGTAGCGGAATGCGGATCATCTACACACACCCTACTTCGACGTTGAACGTTGAAGTAGGGTGCTATTCCCATCTTCGGATAGGAATAGCACTTTTGACATCTTGCCGCCTAACGTTGATTTCAATGTTGAAATAGCGCACGGCGTGTGTAGATGCAACGTGTGCTGTTTCGACATTGTGCCAGCTATTTCGAAGTAGCTGGCTAGTGTAGACGCACCCAGGATCTTTACAGTACATTTACATAGCACTGAGCCTTCTGTTGGGGAGAGGTGGGCAAATAGGGTAAGGGCGTAGGGGCCCGGCATTTCAAAGGCTGGGTCTACATTTGCCCCCAACTTCGAAGGGGACATGTTAATTGGGGTGATGGGAGATTACTAATGAAGTGCTGCGGTGAATACGCAGCACTTCATTGGGCTAATTCTCCCCCGCGACAACTTCAAAGTGTCAAACTTTGAAGTGCCAGCATGCATGTAGCCATGTGCACTTTGAAGTGCCCACATTCCTTCGAAGTGCCTTTGCTCCCCAAAATTTTGAAGAGTAAAGGCACTTGGCGCTTGGAATTGCCCACGGCTACACATATGTTGGCACTTCGATGTTTGACACTTGGAAGTTGCCACGGGGGAGAATTAGCCCAATGAAGTGCTGCATATTCACCGCAGCACTTCATTAGTAATCTCCTATTGCCCTCATTGACATGCCCCCTTGTGGGCAAGCTGTGGGCAAGAGAAGACAAGCCCAAAGGGCCAAGAGCTCCTGAATGCTGCTGCTGCAGCATCAACGGCAGCCAGGTGCTCCAGGTCCTTTGAAATGCCATGGAAGCGTCACTACACTGCTCTGCATGGTTTCTAAGGGCTGGTGAGGGGACCAGCACCCTGCTATAGGCAGCACTAAAAGCTGACTGCCATTGTCCCACTCATTCTATCAGAGGCTCCGCTCTTTCCAGGGATGTGGAGCTGGGCCCCTACACACACACCTGGTGCCCAGACCCTCAATGCCTGTCAGCTGTGCTGCATAGCACTTGCATTTCTGGTGACATGTAGAGCAGCATACCCTATATGGTACCCTGGTGTGGGTCTAAATAGCAGAATAATTGTTAGTACATGTGAATGGTGATAGATTGACTATACTCAAAATTACAGCCATTAACCAAAGAACAGATACGGAAAAAGCAATAGGAATGCAAACTTGTTTATCATATTCCATTAGGCTGCATCTACACTAGCAAGCCCTTTCGAAAGGATGCCTTTCGAAACTAAACGTCGAAAGATGGACTTTAGACAATAAGCATCCACACAGGCAAATGGGGAGCGAAGGCCTGACCCGCCTCTTTGAAAGGCCTCACAGCTCTTTCTAAAGAGAGCGTCCACACACCCAGGGCACCCTTTAAAAAGTAGAGAGCCAGGAAACACCATGGGCAGGGTTGCATGGTGGACAAGCCCCTCCACGGCCATCACCAGCCCGCCTTATAGAGGGCCCCCAACCCTGGAGCCTCAGCCTGCACATACTTAGGGCTGGCTAGCCATCCCCTGACAGGCAGAGGGAGGGTGAGTGCAGGAGGCACCCCTATGGACCCGAATCAGCTCCCCCCACCCATCGAGGCCATGGCCAGCAGCATGCGGGCCAGGTGCAACAGGCCAGCTGCAGGGAGGTGGGTTGGGATCAGGGCAGTGAGGGCAGGCTTTTGGGTGAGGGGCAGCGTGGGGAAGAGGTAGGGGGGCTGGAGTAGGGGGGAAAGGCAGAAAGGGGAGGTTGACAGAGAGTGGAGCAGGGGGGGAGATTGGTGGGGGAGAAGAGGATGGGGGAGCAGGGCACGGGGGGAGGTCAGAAGGTAACAGGGGAGGGGGGAGAGGTCAAGGGCGGAGGAGGTGGGAGGGCAGCAGGGTGATAGGGGGATGGTGGATGGTGGGCCAGCAGTGGGAGGGGCAGGTGCGGGAATGGCTCATGAGGGGGCAGTGGCTGGGGCCAGGTGGGCAGTTATGGCCTGGGTCTGGGCGTCCAAGTTGGCTACCACCTGGTCCCAGGACTGCTGCTCAATGGCGAGTCACTCCAGCAGCATGCCTGTGAGGTCCCGCAGGGCCATGGTGTAGGCAGGGTCCCCCACCTCCTCCTCCCTGCCCTGGTGGTGCCAGCAGATGGCCCACTGGTGGCCCCAAGCTGTCCCTGCGTGGGCTCTGGGCCACTCCCCCTTGCCCTTGGAGATCTGGCTCCCTGGGCCATGGATGGGGCCGGTCCAGCTGCCAGCTGCTGGAGCTGTGGAGACAGAAGGGGAGAGAGGAAAGGGACTTTAGTCCCATGTGATGGCCCCCATGTCACTGCCCCTCTCCCCCATCCCAGGTGTCCTGTGAGTACCGCATCCTGGGGTTTCCCACGTGGGTGGCGCGGGTGTGGGCTCCCCTCTGCTTCCCCAGTCCCTCCACGGCCGTATGATCTGTGGTGCTGTCCTGGCTGCATGGTGCTGAGTGCTATGCATTGGCCCCCCCAGGGCCTGGGGAATGTGGCCATCTGAGCTTCACATGCACAAGGGCTGGAAACTGTGTGGGTGGGCTCTGGCAACCCCGGACAGGACCAATCACCCCCTCCCCAGCACCCGGGGTGACTGGCCTACACGCCACCTACCTGTGGGCCCCTCCAGGAACTCGGGCAAGGCACGGGTGCAGGGGGCCTCTTTGGATGGGCTGGACAGGACATCAATTATGAGGGCCCCCTTGCTTGAGCCCTCATTATCACTGATGGTCTCCAGCGTCCTTGGCCTCCATGGGTGCCTGGTGCTGGCCACCAGTCCTGGGTACTCCTTTCTCTCCATCCCTGCCTTGGGCTCCAGCTCCATCTCGGGGTCTGGGGAGTCAAAGACCATGGCTGGGGGTCCCACCTCCTTGAGCCCGAGAAGACGGTCGAGCTCCCTGAAGTAGAGGTAGCTGGTGGGTGCTGCCCCCGACCATCTGGTTGTGTCCCAGGTCTTGCAGTAGCCCTGGCAGAGCTCCTTGACTTTTCATCTGACTTGGTCTGGGGTGTGGGTAGGGTGGCCCCAACCAGCGAGGCTCTTTGAGAGCCACTCAGAGGTCGTGATGTTGCAGTGCTAGACCCCCATCTGGTGCAGGACCTCTTCATCTTCACACAGGGAAAGGAGGTCCCGGAGCTCAGCCTCTTTCCAGGAGGGGGCCCAGCACTTGGAGGCCTGGGTCACCTCCTGGGAGGACTCCCTGGTCTCTTTGAGGGGCCCGTGGGATGGGCAAGGGTCTGGCTGTCTGGCCATGAGGCCGGGGAGCACGGCAGGCTGTCAGAGGTGACGTGGCAGGGAGCAGGCTGTGCAGCAGTGTGGGCTCCGTGATGCTTGCACACTCTCAGCTTCCTGCATGGGAGTTTGTGGGAGCCTGCATCTTTAAACATATCCAGATGCTGGGGCCATAGAGCTCTGCTTCTGCTGTGAGTGGCACCGTCGCCCATCAGCTGATCGACACCACGGAGGACTCCTTTTGAAAGAGTCGTCTGTGGCACGTCTACACTTGCTCTCTTTCTAAAGAGTCTTTCAAAAGGGACTGCTCTTCCCACTGTGGGAGCAGAGGACCAACTTTGATGGAATGGACCCGTTCTTTCTAAGTTAATTTCAAAAGATCTTGTTTTGTGTGTAAACACAACAAGAAGTCCCGTGGCACCTTATAGACTAACAGATATTTTGGAGCATGAGCTTTCATGGGCAAAGACTAGCTTCATCGGATGTTTGTGTGTAGACGCTCCACCAGGAATTTTGAAAGATGGCCTTCTTTCAACATTACTTTTGAATGTACTTGCTAGTGTAAACATGGCATAAATGATTTCAACCATGAAATGGAGAAACTGTTACTAGGAGTTTACAGATCAATCTCTATTAGTTCAAATCCAAACTTCTGCTGAGCAAAGCTAGGAAAGGATGAAACTTGTCATGCAGGGTTTTCTCATATTGAGCCATAACTCAATAAGCTAAAAAACATGGTGGACGGTTATTTACTAAACACTATAAATGTGCTTTATGGTGTTCAAAATGTAAAGGAAGTACATTCCCTACCTCAGGATGCCAGTTTCTGGTTAGAATTTAAATGGCAAGATAAACCAAAGTGGTTTAGGAAGTGACACTGGTTATTCAGTAAGTGGCATTCTTCCCAAACAATCAGAACTAAAACCAGTGTTCCAGAATGGCATTAAGAGGTCACTGTGCTGCTGGAACACCCATCTTTCAAATGAAATGTAAAAATGAGGTCCTGAACCTTTGTGGAGATTAAGGCTATAAGTACATTGCAAACTCCTTGAGGCAGCATGTAATATGTGTGTGGCTACATAACACAGTGAAAAGCAGTTTGCACCCACACCGTGGTATGTAACTACACATCTCAATGAAAGGGCTCTGGAAGGGGGAAAGTAGTGGGAACTAGCCAGACCCTTTTCCCACTGCCTCCACCTTGCCAGAAATTTTCTGTATTGCTAGTCTTTGACTGTGGCCTGGAAAGCTCCCTGTGGCTGATAAAGGCTCTAGCTGTAGACAAATGGTAGAGTTTTCCCCAGCGCTACAATATCTGTGTCTCTATGTCAGAAAATGACTCCCGCAACAAGAGCTGTGTCTACACGTGCACGCTACTTCGAAGTAGCGGCGACAACTTCGAAATAGCGCCCGTCACGGCTACACGTGTTGGGCACTATTTCGAAGTTAACATCGACATTAGGCGGCGAGACGTCGAAGTTGCTAACCCCATGAGGGGATGGGAATAGTGCCCTACTTCGACATTCAACGTCGAAGTAGGGAACATGTAGTTGTTGCGCGTCCCGCAACATCGAAATTGCGGGGTCCTCCATGGCGGCCATCAGCTGAGGGGTTGAGAGACGCTCTCTCCATCCCCTGAGCTTGATGGTGGCTGCGTGGAGCAGCCCCTTAAAGCTCCCCGCCCCCTCCCTTCCTGTGCAGGAAGCTGAGAGAACGTGCAGGTGGCAGCCCAGACACGCGGCCAGCAGGCACGTCTCTGAGCAGCCACAGACACCGCCCCCAGCTGCGATGGCCGCACGCCAGCCCCCCAAGCGCCCCCAGGGGACCCCCCCAAGGGGAGCCAGGGCTCCCAGCCCAGCAGCCAGGTGGGGAAGCAGCAGTGGGGCCCCTCCTGGACGGAGGCCGACCTGCGGGACCTGCTGGGGCTCTGGAGCGAGGAGGAGGTGCTCCAGGTAATGGGGAGCAAGAGGCGGAACGCAGATGTGTTCGTTCGGCTGGCCAAGGGCCTGGCCGCCCGGGGTCACCCTGCCCGCACTCCAGATCATGTCCGGAGTAAAGTGAAGGAGCTGCGGCAGGGTTACGCCCGGGCCCGGGATGCGGCCGGCCGATCTGGGGCCGCCCCCGTCACTTGCCCTTTTTACAGGGAGCTCAGGGACATCCTGGGCCCCCGGCACACCTCCTTCCCTCCAGCCACTCTTGATACTTCGGCCGAGGAGCCCCAGCAGGCCCTGGAGGTGGAGTCCGCTCTGGAGGCAATCCCCGCACCCCGGGGCCCCCCCAGGAGCCCACCCCTGGGGCACCGGAGGAGGAGGAGGAGGAGGAGGAGGAGAGGGAGTCCTCCTCAAGTGACGCCGGCCTCCAGATCATACTCCCATCCAGGAGCTCCAGCCGGGCATCCGCCCCCCGGGTGTCCCCCGACTGTGGGAGTGGACCATCAGGTATGTACCCCCCCGGTGCACACCCCCGGGATTGAGGGGTGGGGGTAATAGTTATGACCAGGGCCCTCCACATGCCCAGATGACCATGGCCCCAAGGACAGCAGTGGCATGTCCCTCAGAAGAGTGCATCAGCCCCTGCATCCCCCAGCACGACAGTGCCATGCCCCATCCCCGGGGCTGCGGGGAGTGGAACCTCTAGGGTCACCCGGGGAGAGGGGGTGGGACACCCAGCAGCAGCAACAGCAGCAGCATGTGATGGAGTGGGGGGACTGCAAATGCGAGACTCAGGCTACATATGAGAAACAAGCTGAATAGCTCCCAGTGGCTAAGGATGATCCTGGGGCTACAACTGGCAGGTTACACCTCTGCCCTGAGCAAAGAGGAGGGAGGAGCCAAGCTGGGTTTGAATCGGGAGCAGCAGTTAGAGGCTAGGGGAAGGGAGAGGTAGAAGGCAGCCAGCCTGAGGAGGGGGAAAGCTACATCCCAGAGGGGCACCCCTTGGGGTCTTCTCCCCAGGAAGGGTTGGAAGGACTGTCTCTGACTGCTGTACTGTCGCTTCTGTGAGAAACTGGGCATCTGTTGCCTCATAAACCTCCTGTTGTACCTGCTGAGTGAGAGTCACTCCTGCTAGCGGACGGGGGGCAGTGCAGGGGGATCCCTGAACCCCATCACAGCAGCATCTCCCGGGGACGGGGATGGGGACCCTGCAGCAGAGGAGTGGGGGGACAAGGGCCACGGCTTAGGGCCCACACTAACGGCTGTCTCCACTCTTCTTCCCCACCTCCTGTGTTCCGCAGCTGCACCATCGGAAGGACTGGAGAGCGCCGGCGAGGCGTCCGTGGTCCCGGACAGCCCTCCGGGGCCGTCACTCCAGGCCAGCCCCTCGGCGGAGGACCAACCAGCCCCACGGCGGGGAAGATGGCAGACCCAGCACCAGCAGCCGACGGCGACGGACCCCCAGCTGCTGGCCCTCCACCATCGGCAGCTGGAGGTTGCCGATCAGCAGCTGCGGGTGGAGGAACGCTGCCTCCAGCTGCAGGAGCGGGCACTGGCCTGGCGCCAGGAGGCATGGGGGGCCTACATGCGGACCCTCAACCGTATCACGGACTCCCTGGCCCCCATGCCGCGCTGGCCGCCGCAGCGCCCACCCTGCCTGCTCCACCTGCTGCTCCACCCACTGCTCCAGCCGCTGCGCCGTCCACCGTCACACTGCCACCTGCCACCGAGGGCCCTTCCGCCGAGGGGGACCTGGGGCCAGCTGACACTCGCCGGCCGTATCTCCCGGTCCACCCGGCCCCCAGCCAGCCCTGGCCAGGGCTGAGGCCGAGGCGGGGATCCCGGCCCCCCACTCCCAGCACTGGACTTTAGGGGCGTGGGGCCCAGGACGTGGCACCCCCCCTCCCCCTTTGTATATATTCCCCCCAGTTTTTAAGTTACTTTGCTGTAAATAGTTTGTATATTTGACCCCTATTACCATGGTGATCCTTACCCCCCCATGTAAATAGTTCTCCCCTTCCTTGTCTTCCCCTTTCATGTTATCCCTATTTTTATAATGTATATATATTATAAGTTAGATTTTCCCTGTACATAGTTAGTCAGTCTTGTTAATAATAATAATAAGAGTTCTAAAGATATTTGAGTTGACGAACAACAGTCTGCTTTTATTTTTACAAGAAAAGTTGGGGGGGGCTCTTGGGTGCTCTGTGGTGTGGGCGTAAGGGCAGGGAGTGTTGTGGAGGATGGGGGGTGCAGTGGGGGGCCTGCCAGCATTCACCCCACGGCCTCATCGAACTGGGCCTGCAGAGCATCCCGGACCCGGGTCCCTTCGGGGTCCACCTGGCGACTGGGGGCAGCGGGTGGCTGCAGATTGGCCCTGCCGGCCTCCACAGCCCAACCCTGAAAGAAGGCCTCCCCCTTGCTCTCCGCGAGGCTGTGTAGGGCGCTGCATGCGCCCACAATCTGGGGGATGTTGGTGGGGCCCGCATCAAGGCGGGTGAAGAGACACCTCCAGCGCCCTTTGAGGCGCCCAAATGTGTGCTCCACCACCTGGCGCGCGTGGTTCAGGCGCTGGTTGAAGCGCTCCTGGCTGGCAGACAGATGGCCTGTGTACGGGTGCATGAGCCAGGGCCGGAGGGGGTATGCCGCATCTGCGATGACGCAGAGGCACATGGTGGTGTCCCCCACATGGATCTCCCACTGGGGGATGTAGGTCCCCGCCTCCAGCTGGTGGCACAGGCCCGAGTTCCGGAATACCCGGGCGTCATGGGTGCTGCCAGGCCAGCCCACATAAATGTCCAGGAAACGGCCCGGCTGTCCACCAAGGCCTAGAGGACCACTGAGTGGTAGCCCTTCGTGTTTAGGTCGCGTCCTCCACTGTGCTCCGGGGCGCGGATGGGGATGTGAGTCCCATCCAGAGCCCCGAAGCAACTGGGGAAGCCCAGGGTGGCAAAGCCCGAGATGGCGGCATCCGGGTCCCGAAGCCTCATGAGCCTGTGGAGGAGCAGGGCGTTGATGGCACAGACGACCTTCAGGGGAAGCACATGGGAGAGCACCAATGAGGGGTGAGCAGGGTGTGTGTGGCCCTCCCCTTCCAGGGCACCCCTCCCCTCCTCTCCCCTGCCAGGGCCCCCCTTCCCCACCCCGCCAGGGCTGCCTCTCCCTCCCCCTGTGGGTCCTCTTACCTCCATGAGGACAGCCCCGATGGTGGCCTTGCCGACGCCAAACTGCTGCCCCACGGATCGGTAGCTGTCTGGAGTGGCCAGCTTCCAGACAGCGACGCCGACCCGTTTCTCGACGCTGAGGGCACGCCGCATGAAGGTGTCCTGGTGCCTCAGTGCGGGGGTGAGCCACTGGCATAGCTCCAGAAATGTCTGCCGGCTTATCCGAAAGTTCTGGAGCCAGTGGTCATCATCCCACTCTCCGAGCACAAGCCGCTCCCACCAGTCGGTGCTTGTGGGGTAGCTCCACAGCTGGAGGTGTGTGCGGCGGGTGGGGGGGCGGGGGCGGCGGGGTGCTGCAGGGTTGAGGGCTGCGTCCTCCTCCCCTGCAGGCAGCTCCTCCTCTGTGGCAAGGAGATGCTCAGCTGCCTCCTGCATGGCATGGAGCAGGGCGAGCACTGCTTCTGCAGGGGCGGCTGTGTGGACCTCTGGCTGCTGCTGCTGCTGCTGCTGCTGGGAGTCCATGACTGCGTCGCTCGAGGTGTGCGTGCCTATGGCTCTGCAGACTGCGTGCTGTGCAGGCTGCATGTGTCTCAGAGGGGCCCTTTAAGGGAGCGGCTAGCTGTTGCCCCGGAAGCGCTCGTCTGCCCTGTGACCCTGTCTGCAGCTGTTCCTGGCACCCTTATTTCGATGTGTGCTACTTTGGCGTGTAGACGTTCCCTCGCAGCGCCTATTTCGATGTGGTGCCGCGCAACGTCGAAGTTGAACATCGACGTTGCCAGCCCTGGAGGACGTGTAGACGTTATTCATCGAAATAGCCTATTTCGATGTTGCTACATCGAAATAAGCTATTTCGATGTTGGCTTCACGTGTAGACGTAGCCATAGTGCCACTTCCCCACTGGCATGATCTGTTCTGTCTTTCCAATATATTTTGTATCCCAGTATGACTCTCTGTCTCATTGATTACCCTCATTCCACCAAGTTACTGTGGTGCCTATTATACCAATATCCTCATTCAATATGAAGCACTCTAGTTCATCTTCCTTGTTAGACTTCTAGCATTTGTATAGATGCACTTTGTAATAACAAAAAAGATCCCTATTGCAGTCTAAAGACTAACAGATTTATCTGGGCATCAGCTTTCATGGACAAAACCCTGCTTCATCAAACACATGAAGAACTGGCCAAGTGAAAACACTTTTTCAGAGAGTGGATATTTTATTGCCAATTAAAGATTAAAACCTCAGGCTCTGACGCTGCAAACTCTTTACTCATGAAAATAACCCTTACACAAGCATTCAGTTGAAAGCAGAACATAGTTTGCAGGACTGGACCATTAAAACTGGTTTGAAGTTGGATTCTGCAGTACTGCTGGTGTTGCATATTACCAATAGGACAGAATTCACCTTTAGAGTAACTTCAAGAATTTCCAGATTGAGCCAATAACTTTGTTTTTATCTACATTTCAATTGTCTGGAATACTGAAAAAAGGACAAGAGATACTTTAATCAGGCCACAACTTTATTATATAGATGTCTGGGACTACCCAGAAGACAAATGTACAGTGCAGACAAATATATATTTCTTTAAATCATTACCCCCAGCTCCTCCAGCCCACCCTTAATTTTCGTCCAGGTCCCACCCACCCTCTCTCCCACCAGCCAGGTTATGGCTTGGATCTTACCATACACCTCCCTTGTAGGAGGGTGAAGGTAGGCTATTAGAATGGGGAGAGAGGTTGGCTCCCTGCTGTGCCAGTCAGAGGAGTCCCCAAACCTCCTCCCACACCCTTCTGTTAATTTATCCAACCCTCCTTTGAAGTACTTAACCTAGGCCATTTATTTGGTCCCTGTCTGTGTTTCCTAGGGAGTACCTGCACTGGACATCTGCCCAACCTTACCAATAGTTGTGAAATATGGCCATCTCCTTTTCTTCTTATCCAAAAATGCCCTCCCTGACACTCACTGTGTAGAAGGCAAAATACTCCTCACTCCACCAAAGCCAATTTGGAGATGCAGGAAAAATTCTTTCCCAGCCTCCCTCTAGGAAGAGCAACTAACATGATGTCTACAGCAGGTCCAAACCCACCCTCCTATTCACCCCCACAAGGAGAGTGAGGGTAGTAGCTGGCTGCATGGAACAAAGAGGCTTTGCTGGCTTCATGGAACAAAGAGACTTCCCCTGCCCAAGGCTTGTTCCTTAATGCTTTTTGGTCCTCACATTCCTGAGGGGCAGAGTCAGTACTGCAAATCTTCCTACTCTCCACCTGTTTGCATCAGTCTTTGACCTCTCCCCAGCCATAAAGCAGAGTCAACCTTCTTTGGCAAGCTCAGACAACCCCTGCCCCACACTCTAATTTTAGTGCAATCATTTGTATGTAAGGCAAATGTTTTCATCCTATGCATTTTTAAATTAATATGGATGCTGCATTCTTGTACGGCAATTTAAATACACACAATGTAATGCATTCAAAGTTCTGCATATATCATATACAATTGTTAAAGTAATGTACCTTGGAATTTCTTCTTATAACTTATTTTAATGTGTATTATTCATGTGGCAATATGATTGACAAACCATTTCTCCATTTTTATAGGATTATACTTTTTTCGGAGAACCAACTTATGAAAAACATTATCACCATATGGAAAGAGTTGATGCTGAGGATTTAGGCCAATCCCAAAAGTTTTACGATTATTCAGAAAAGAATGCATTTGAAAAGACGAAGAGCCCTCTTGTAAAAAGCAAACCCATTGACAAGAAATTAGAACCATCTCTGAAGTGGAAGAACGTCGGGCTTGCTAGTTCCCGAGAGTATGTAGTTATTTGAAAAACTGAATTTTACAATAGACTTTGCTAATTTAATCTAATGATTTAGAAATACATTGTATGCGATTTTTTTCTTGTTGAAAATAAATTAAACAAATACAAAATAAAATTCAGGACCCCGCTGCTATAAAACATTTTAATCTTTGTAATTTTAAACTTTGTAATCCAGTTTCTTATAGTCCTCTTCTGCTATCCTGCCTGACAAAAGCCTTGAATGTCATCATAATACAGTTCTATCAGGAAGGAGGCAGCAATATCTTGCAGTCATCTGCAGTACTGTAGTTAAGCCTTAGTTCAAACATTTTCATAAATTAAAGGTTCTTTCTAGGGCAGGAAAGAATAAACAACCCATTCAAAGCAACACTTTTTGAGGGAAGAAGAGGACTGCAATAAACTGGACTGCCAGTAAGTAATTTTCCCTTGTCATACAACCCACTTCTGCAAACCTACATGGCAGTAACTTTGTCTAACAGTGGACATAGCACACATTAGAAATCCCTGAAGAGAGTTTACTTACAATAGAGAGGGGTTTTCATTTCTGAAATCAGGATCTGCCACGCACATCAAATCCAAGTGATAATAGAGGATGGATGTCTGAGAGCAGGCATAGAACTTGGTGGCCACCTTTCAGAAGGAGGAAGTAGATGCCTCATCCCTTGAAACCCAGGAGCTGGCATGCAGAAAATGGAACTTAATTGCAGCAACTGTCAGATTTTGATATCTGCTTCCTGGTTGGTTGAGTGTAATGCTGATAATCAAGGCTTTTGCTAATATGGATGGGACAAGAACAACATACAACAGTTATAACAGCTGTTTAGTTTTAATTATTTATTCTGATACTGCATATTATGAGCCTGATTGTGTAAGGGTGTCTAGCAATCTTTCAGATACCATTGCAGGATAGAGGCCTCTATTATTGTATATACATTTGCTGTATTATATTTTGTGCACATACTGAAGTCTTACAAATGTGAGACTTTGCTATAGGCCTCTGGTACTAGGGAGTTTTTAAAGTGCTAGCTGAGGAGCTCACTGCATCATTAATGTTGCTTTTCAGTAAATTTTGGAATGCTGGGAAAGTTACAAGGACTATAACAAACCTGATGTTGTACCAATATTTGAAAATATTTATGAGTCTGTCAATTTGATATGGATCCTGAGAAAGAAAATGGAGCAGCTGCTATAAGGTTCAAGGATATCATTAATATCAATCTACATGGGTTTATGGAAAATGGAACCTGTCAAATTAATATAATATCCTCTTTTGATGAGATTGCAAGTTTGGTTGATAAAGCTAATAGTGTTGTTGTAATTTTTTGTATGCCATTTGACTTGATAATGTATGATATTTTGATTAAAAGCCTAGAAAAATATAAAATTAACAGGGTATGCATTAACTGCATTAAAAGCTTACTGATGGGTCTTAAAATGTAACTGCAATTGAAGAATCAACATTGAGCATATGTGTTTCTAGCAGGGTCCCACAGGGATCTGCTATTGCCCCTATGCTATTTCACACTTCTATTAAAGACCTGGGAGAAAACATAAAACCATGACTGATAAAATGTGCTGATCACACGAAAATCGAAAGAACAGCAAATAATGAAGAGAACAAGTCACTTGCATAGTATGATCAAGATTACTTGGTAAATTGGGTACAAAAACAAAAACATGCCTTTAATATGGCTAAACGTAAATGTATACATCTCTGAATAAACAACATTGCACATAGCCCATACTGATGAGGGGGAAAAGTCTGTCCTAGGAGGGAGGCACTGATTAAAAATGATTTTGGGGTCATGATCGGTAATCAGCCAGACGTGAGCTCCCTGTTAACACTTCAGTCAAGAGGGCTGTGGCTGAAGCTGCCAAGGTGTCAGTACTCAGTACTGGCAAGTACTGGCACAAAAACAAACAAACAAAAAAACCCCCCAAAACCCCGCTGCTTTCTTTCTATTTCATCCCAATGAAAATGTACAGTGGAAAAATATATTCCCAGTGTCACATTGTGCAGCAGAATTAATCAGTTTAAACAGTGTAACTTCTTAATGATGATCATTATGAAGATTATTATGTACATATTGAAAAACAGATGCAATATTTATCGAACTTAAAATAAAATGTTAACAAAAATAAATATTTTCAGTGACAAAGCTTCAAGCAAAGTTATCAAAGAAGAAAAGGAAAGCAGACCTATTGTTCCAGAAAGCAAGAAAAAAGGCAATGTCCTTTCCCCTGGACATATTAAGAAACAATCAGTTCCAAAACGGTATACCATCTTCATTTTTCTCCCTTTCATACTTTTATTATCTTTTAGCACATATAGTCATTTTAATCTTGTTCAACATCTGGCAAATATATTTTTTTCTAATGAAATTTAAAATGTGAAAAATCTTGTCCAATCTGTTACATTTGTCTGTTTATTTTAGTCAATAACTACTTAAAGTAAACAATGACATTTTCTTGTTGCTAGTAAAATATCAGAGAAATCTGATGAAATTAGTGAAAGTTCCTCTGAGAGCGAAGAAGATGAAGAACAGCCTGAACGTTATCAGGAAGGAAACACAGATTTGCCTTCCGAATACTGGCAAATTCAGAAACTAGTAAAATATATAAAGGTAAGAAAAAAGAATATTAGCAGGTTTTTATTATAAAAATACTGAAAAGACATGTATTGAAAATTAGCTAATCAGCTAGTATATTGAGATTCTGAAACTCTTGACATGCCTATCTCGTTCCCTTTTCTCAGACTTTTTATTTGCTCTTTGTGGAATTTACATTCTCTGAGTTAGCCCACTTGTCTGTTTATTTAATGTTTTTAAAAACATAAATGATTTCTTCTTTAGGAATTGTTTATTTTGAATTTTGAAATACAGTATTTTAAGATATTTCTTTATGTAGCTAACTTTTAACAGCTTTTATTAAGTTAGAACCTTTTGCCTAAAGTTTTTCATCAACTGTCATTAATGCATTACGGAAGTAACCCCAAGGGTTGTCTTGTACCTTGTCAAACGTTTGTTAGCTGAAAAGAAAATGTCTGATAAATAGGAGTCTCCCAAAGTATAATAATAATAATAATAATAACAATAATAATATTTTACTGAATGTTTTTAAACATATAGTGGTATGTACATATTTATTATTCTGTAGATATATTACATAATACAAATTACACTATTCATTGGCCCTTTTAAACCAATTACAGTAAACTCTTTCATATCCGGCATTCTATCATTCAGAACTCTCAAATAACTGGCATTTTAACAATAAGTTAGTTTTAGTTCTTTTTTGAGTGGTCCCTGTGGGTGCTCAACCTCAGATGTTGGGCTTGCCCTGGCATTGCAGTTTGGAGATTTTCAAGACGAAGTTAGCCAGACCACACACATACAGGAGCGCGCTGGGCTCTTTGCGTGCTTTTAGTCATGTGCGCGATCCAGTCTGAGCCAGTTCATCTCAACTGCCCACAGCTACAGATGGACTTCACTCATGCTCCAACGCACGCCTGAAAGAAATGAGAATTCACAAGTTAATAGTTTGACTTTTATCTTCTGAACGTTTTTCAAACTCTTTATTGTATATAGTTATTTAAAAAAAAAGGAGAGGGGGAAAGAAAGGACAATTTACCTAATATGTTTAAGAGTTACTTAGAAGTTTTCTTTGTCTGTTGTTAACTACTGTTTACAATCATTAAGTACTGTTAAATACTGTTTACCATTCTACTTAAAAAAATGTCTGTGACAGGTTTTAAAAAGTATAAGTCATGCTGCAAAGCTATGCTTGCCTCTGATGGCCATAACAAATGCATCCACTGCCTGGGGGAGGCTCATGTACCTCAAAAATGTCCCCACTGCCCTAAACTCACAGCAGGGGCTCAGAAGGATAGATAGATGAGGTGGAAGATCGTCCTCTTTGGTAAGGCTGTTGAGCCTACTACCTCTGAGCCTTCACCCTGTGAGGGTTCAACAGCGCCTCAGAAGTGCAAAGTGGCCTACTTGGCTTCCCCAAGTCACAAGAAAAAGAGATCATCTCCCATTTGGTCCTTGCCAGTACTACCTATGAGCAGGACGAGTGAGGCTGAAAGCCATTATCCCTGTGCATCTAAAGGGGACAAATGGCTCAAAGAGCAGAAGTCAGTGGCTCCAACCCAGGCGCACAGACATGCCTCAGAACTGAGAAGGTCACGTGTCGAAGTGGCTGGCACCGAAAACTACGACACTGAGACAGTCATCCCAAGCACCAAGAACATCATCAGCATCAGAGGATTCGGAACATAGATCTACAGTACCTTGAGTGTCGGTGCTCACGGAACCCGCAGTGGAACTATCAGAACTGTGACCGGGCTACGGTGTCGTGTTTTAGTTTGAGCCTTCCTGGGTTATTGGAAAGAGTGACTGTCAGAGGCTGAAGGGTACAGTGCCAATTGACTCGGTGCCGAGCAGGCTGGTAATGTACTCAGTGCCATCAGCCTCGGTGCTGAATCTCATGGTGCCATTCGTCTCGATGTTCTGTTTGTCGGTGCCCTTCATACAATACTCTATAACCCCATCTCCAAAGAGACACCAATTTTCCTCTTCAAGAGAACGTCCTGAGACAGTGCTTACCACTCCCCCAGAACCCACAGAGGAATAATTGGAAGAAATTGTGGAGGAACAGGCAGAAGCCTATCAGATGGATGTCTCTTCATCACCCTCGAATGAGGCAGTCATCCCTGGTGACATATCCTCTCACGATGACCTAAGGCAATTTCAGGAGCTCTTCAAAAGGGTCACCCAGACACAAGACATCCTGGTTGCAGAGGTCCATGAAAACCAACATAAGCTGCTAAAGAACCTGAGGACCCCAACATCATCTAAGATAGCCATTCCACTGGATGATGCCATCACAGAGGCTGCAGATATCATCTGGCAGGCTTCCGCCTCGTGCTCCAGCGACCAATAAGAGAGCAGATAAAAAGTACTTCATCCCATCGAAGGGCATGGAATTCTTGTTTAACCACCCTCAGCCAAACTCTCTAGTGGTGGAGTCATCGCAGCAGAGGTCAAAGACACCACAATAGAAATCCACAGTGTCTGACAAGGAAGCAAAAAGACTTGATTTATTTGGATGGAAGTTATATTCCTCTTCCACCTTATTACTGTGCATGGCTAATTATGCCACATGCCTTTCTAATCACAACTTTGACAATTATACAAAATAGACATCTCTGATGGAATATCTTCTGGATGATAAGAAGCCTATTCTGAAGGCAATAGTCCAAGAAGGATATCCTGCCTCACGTACGGGAGTCCAAATTGCATTGGTCATGGCAGACACAGCTTCACAATCCACCACTACTGCCATGGTAATGAGATGAGTCTCCTGGCATTCCCAAAGAGCTGCAAACAAAGGTTGAAGATCTTCCCTTTGATGAGGCAAAGCTGTTCGCCGAGTCTGCTGATACAGTTCTACACTCCAGGAAAGACTCAAGAACAGCTTTAAAACAGTGGGTGTATATGCCCCTCCTTATCAGAGAAAGAGGTACTACCCATATCAACAGCATTACAATTACCCCTTTCAGCGACCACAATATCAGCAACATGGATACGATCCGGGACAACAACAACAGAGACCGCCAAGACGGCATAACCAACAGGGTCGTAACCCTGAGCCACAAACAATGAGACAGCAGGTTTGACTCCTGTGTCGGGGACTGCACCACCATACACGTTGTCCAACACAAATGGCCATCTTACCACCTGTTTCATCACCGCCTCAGACCATTCTACCAACAGTGGGCGACCATCACTGCAGACAAGAGCCTCATACTTACCTGGGCATCAGCAATGTCATGGCAGACCTGTTGAGCAGGCAATTTGCACCAAACCAGGAGTGGGAGATCTGTTGTGATGTCCTTCACTGCATCTTCCAAAGTCGGGGCTCCCCTCAAATAGACCTCTTTGCAACCTGCAACAACAGAAAATGCCCTTGTTTCTGCTCCAGGAATGGTCTTGGTTACGGTTCACTCAGTGAGGCTTTTCTCATACCGTGGAAATGACCCTTTATGCTTTTCCCCCAACAGTACTTACTCACAAGGTCCTGGAAAAGGTGTGACTGGAGAAAGCCAATCTGATCCTCATAGCCCCTGCATTGGCCCATCAGCATTGGTTCCAAGTTCTACAACAAATGTCATTTTGCCCTCCACACCCCCTCCTTCTTGTCCCGGACCTCCTCACACAGTATCAAGGGGCCCTGACTCATCGTCAACCACAAACATTACGCCTTATGGCATGGCTAATTCTTGTTTCAATGCCTCAGAGAGCCTATGCTCCGAGCAGGTCGAAGAAGTACTGATATGTAGTAGACGAACTTCCACATGAAAAACTTATGTCTACAAAAGGAAGTGGTTTACCTCTTGGTGTTCCTCCAAGCAACTGCACCCTTTGGAGGCACCCATACCTACAATTCTAGACTACCTACTTGACCTTAAACAAGGAGGGCTTACCCTACCATCCTTAAAGGGCCATCTTGCACCTATATTGGCTTTTAGACATACCGTAGAAGGGTCAACAGTTTTCATGCATCCTAGTATGACCCGTTTTCTGAAGGGCCTCGCAAACTTGTACCCTCCTCATAAGCCAATTTCACCTCAGTGGAACCTGGACCTGGTGCTAGACGCTGCCTAGACCATCTTTCAACTACTAGCTACTAGTTCACTTCGTTTACTTACCTTAAAGATGGGGTTTCTTTTAGCTGTCTCCTCAGCCCATAGAGTCAGTGAGTTGGCTGCAATGATGGAAATTCTGCCTTATACAACTTTCTCTAAGGATACGGTGATACTTCATCTACATCCTGCTTTCGTCCCCAAGGCCTCCTTGTAATGTCATATTAATGAGCTGCTAATATTACCATTCTTCTATTCTAAGCCACATGCTTCCAATAGTGAGATAAGACTCCATTGACTGGACGTATGAAGGGCTCTAGCCTTTTATGTGGACAGAATGAAACCCTTCTCTAAAATGGTCAGATTATTCATATCCCTCACACAGAGACTGAAGGGCGAAGGGTTATCATCACAGAGGATCTCAAATATTATCACATGTTGTGTCAAGATGTGCTACTCATTGTGGAAAGTCATGTTATCAGCTCCACCCAAAGTGCATTCTACCAGAACAAATGGCAGTTTCAACAACCTTTTCTGAGGAATTTCCTTGAAGGACATTTGCCAAGCAGCAGCATGGTCATCCTATGACACATTTGCTAAACACTACACGATACATCGCCAGCAGGATGAGGACACGCGCCTTCTGGCAGCAGTGCTTTCCGTGTCGAACAGCACATAACTCCGGTACCCTCCTCCATGTCTTGGGGTCACTGCTGTGTAGTTACCTGATGTGGAGCACTGATGGGGACCAGTTGGAGAAGAAAGAAAAGTTACTCACTTGGATAGTAACGATGGTTCTTTGAGCTGTGTCCCTGTGGGTGCTCCACTATCCACCCATTCCTCCCCACTTCAGAGTTTCTGCTTTTATGTTTTTCAGATGCTCCCATGGCAGCTTCGAGGAACTGGCTCAGGCCAGATTGCGCACCCAGTGCGCTCCTGCACACGTGTGGTCCAGCTAACAATGGCTTGAAAATCTCTGAACTGCGGTCCTGGGTCAAGCCTGACACCTGATGTGGTGCACCCATGGGGACACATCTCAAAGAACTATCATTACTACCCAAGTGAGTAACTTCTCTTTACGTTTTCCATAAGTACAGTATAGTGAAAATAAATAAAAAAAAATACAGCAAATTCAGCATAAGTTTACAGTGTACAAAACTACTCTGGTTGGTAAATAAAGTACTCTGCATACATTTTTGTTTGTTTCTTAATATGTAATCTTGTTTTTCTTTAGTGTTATGCATTGCTAGGTATACCTCTCTGTTATCCAGAATATATGAGTATCTGGCAACCTCCTGGTCTTGGGGTTGCTGGATATGGAAGTTTACTGTATGTTTCCCTCAGGGAGAATTCAAAGTTTATTGTGGAATTTAAATAATATAATTTACTAATAATTGAAATACGATTTTTTAAAAATATAGCCATAAAGTATAGGACATGGTTCACACTAGGTAATCGCAGGACAGAATTCCTACTGGTACTGTCAGTTGTTTGGTTACACTGGTATTAGCAACAATGATTCCACTAATGTAGCTTCAGCAGTTTCCAGTGTTTTAACTGCTGGACACACTGGGATTAACTAATTTTCTCTGTCACTGAGCTAGTTTCTAATTTATCTTTCACTAACACCTTTTAATTTGTGTATGTAGAATCTACTGTAGATACCATAGCGATGGATGCATAAAAAATTCCGTGGGTGAATACAAGCATTGCCATGGTTCTCTACATCATCCCCACCTGTAGACTGGACCTTTATATTGAATGCTGTTTGGAGCTTCTAAAAGACCATCTGGAAATTTAATCTTGTAGAGAATGTGACATCTTGCTTGCTGAGTGATGCTACTGGTATTGAGCATATAATGTTTGTTGTTGGCACTGTGCACTTATTTCTATTTGCTTTTATGTGCAGTTCAAGATGTTGATGTTAATGTTTGGCTTAATAGACCACCTAGCTCTTTGTCTTCACTGATGAATGCTGCTATGAGTTTTGCATTTGAACTTTGAAGTAGCTGGGGCTGGGTCCTTGGCTTTGGACCTACTCTGCCCTTCTGTCCCTACTTCTTCCTTGATCCAGGAATTGGCCAGGGCTATGTTGTTCATAGTCCCGGTGGCTGGAATGCCTGCTGAACCTGTGGGTCTGTTAGCACCATCCATCCAGCTTTCTCTTCCACAGTCAATGGAAGTGGGACTGGTGACAGGCATGGCACAGGAGGCCTTCTCAGCACCGGAAGCTTCTTGGTCACCCTTGATGTCAGTGCTGCCAATGTTACCATGGCAGTACTCATCTTTCACCACTTTAGCAGCTCTGACGACTTCCACGTTGATGCTGTTTCCAGCAGTCAGCATCAGCACCAGTTAAAATTTTTGGGGCTATGGATGGGTCACACTAGTCATTCACAACCTCAGGGCTGGCTCACTTTTTATCCCCAGAGTGCTGGGTCTCCATGGCATCCAGAATGGGATCTTCCTCCTCTTTCTCTCCATTGCTAAATCCGCACTATTGGCCATTCATAGAGTGCTATAGGAAAAAGGATTGGTGCTTGTCTCATGGTTGGGATGCTTCCCCTGCCCTGACTCAGCTCCTATTGTCCATTCCAGTGGACTCCATGAAATCTGTAGGATGCTCCTGGGTCATGAAGGTTCAAATCCATCTTACTCGAAGGTGAGATCAATAGGCAAGTCTGTGATGAAGACCACCCATCTGCCATAGGCCCATGCACAGTGAACTTTGCCTCATTGACTTGCCAGAGTTATCCCATCCAGGTCTGTCAGTCCTGGTGCAGGATCTGACTCAGGCACAGTTAATCACATCATCTTAGTCCCTGGATCAATCTGCAGTGCCTGAGTTACCCTCTTTTTTGGTACTGAAGGATTTCAAAGTGCAGCAGGAATTTTTGTGACACATGGGAGCTTCCTTGGTTATTCAGCTGGAGTTTCTGCAAGAGACTATCCATAAGTACTGGAAATACTGAAGTCATCTGCCCTCGAGAGAGTTGACATGCTTCTTAAAGATGCACTTTTTGAGTATTCTGAGATTTTTCTGAAGTATTATAGTTTTCATATTGCCTACTGCAAAGAACATGGAGAAATGTTACTCCGTTTTGATGTAGGGATCTGAGGGATTTTATTCCCCTTTGACCCCAAATTACTTTATTGTAACCACAATGAATAAAAGAGCTCTTCAGGGTAGATTTAAGTCTTCTTCCAAGGATAAAAACTCTAAACTGATGGACCTCATGGGTAAGTTTGCATTGCTAGCTAGCATGCACTGCTGTCCAAATACAATGTTCTGAACTGAACGGCTATGTCTAACTGTACAGAAGATGAACTATTCAGTGCCTCAAGGGAGGAATTTCAGGCATTTTATTAAAGTTAGCTTGGTTGCTAAGACATCACTGGAGTCCAGGAGTCCACTTTGGATATGTCTTTGATACATCAGCCAGAGTAATGGCATTGGAGGTGACAATGACAAGAGCTTCCTAGCTGCAGAATTTGAGTTTTGCTCCTGATGTGCAGCTGGCCTTGGAGTATTTGTCTTCTGATAATCAAGTTCTTTTTTTGGGTTTGATGGATGAAATGCTGGGCTCCTTCAAGAGGTCTAGTGGTACCATGTAGTTCTTGGGGCATTATTATCACAGTTCAGAGATGCCACTACAGTGGTCAGCAGCAGAAATAATCGAAGCACATATTTGGTCAGTCTTTCTCTTTCCCAGGACAGCAGGACTACCCCAGAAGGAGGCATGGATCCAATAGGAGGAAGCTGTTGTGTCTGGGATTTGGCCACTTGACATGTCTTCCCCAGAAAGCCCTACCTGTAGCGCCTATTTTGACTACTTGGTCTGAAGCAATGTTCCAGTTGTCACTTCCTTCTCCTCATCTTCTATGTCTGGGGACAGGCTGGTCCAGTTTCACAATGCTTGGGATAAATCACCTTTGACAGCTGGGTCCTACACATTGTTTGATCAGGCAATGACATTCATTTTCTTTATATCCCTCCTGCTCGCCCTCGGTCCACATCACTTTTCAAGGACCCCTTTCATGACGTATCACCCCTTGATCAGGATCACTCTATGTTGGCTTTGGGAGCAGGGGCAAAGGTTCTACAGGCAAATTTCAGCCAGGGCTTCCATTCCTGGTACTCTCTGGTGCCCAAATACAATGGAGGTAAATCTAGTCTCAATCTTCGTAGCCTCAACAAAGATATCAGGTCCATGAGGTTCTGAACAGCCACTCTATTGAGTATCCTTGTACTGTCTCAGAATGACTGGTTTGCTGCTTTAAGAAATTACTTTCATGTGGCAATGTTACCAAGCCACAGGAAATTCCTTTGATTCATCTTAGTGGAGTGCCATTTTCAGGATTTGGTGCTTCCCTTTGGCTCCTCTTCTGTCCCTGGTGTTTTCACCAAACGCAGGTTGTGGTGTTGGTATACATAGGAAAGAAAGGAATCCAGTATTCCCACATCTGCATGACTGATTCCTGAGGGACAGGTCTAGAGAGGAAGTCCTTTCTTACAGCAACACTACATTGGTCTTGCTCGACTGGAGAATGTTTGTCAGTGTATTCCCTTCATTAGGCCCTGACCAATCATGTCTGTTGTCACCAACATCTCTCTGATGGGCAGGGAAGAACATCTGGGCTTGCTGAAAGTTCAAAATCTGTGGCTGGAGCAAGATTCCTTCATGTTAATGTCCTGGGGCTGTGAGCTGTTTACAGTAGAGGGGCAGTACACTTTTCTGAACCTTAGCAGGGGCTCAATGGGTCAGATATTACTGACAATATCACTGCAATCTGTTACGTGAACAAGCAAAGGGAAGCACACTGTTGGATGCTCTGTCAAGAGGGGAGCAGGTTGAAGCAGTTTTTCCTCAAGAAGAGTATCGCTCCAATATCCAACCAATAGCCCAGAAACCAGAATCATCTCATGCACTGTCTCAGCATAAATTTTCCCTGAGTCATGAGTGGACCCTGATAACAAGTATCCTTTGTTTCATCATCTCAGTTTCAGGCATTCAGCTGACTGACCTGTTTTGCATGAGTTGGGCCAAACCAAGTTCACAGCCATGAAAAATACATTACAGACCGTGTACCAAAGGGGTAGGCAGTCTGTGTCTGCAAAAACGAGAAGTCCTGTGGCACCTTATAGACTAACAGATTTTTTTGGAGCATAAGCTGTTGTGGGCAAAGACCCACTTTGTCCAATGCATGTCACATGAAATCTGTTTTTGTGTGCTTTTATTGTATACTATACAGACTTAATGGGGGGCCCAGAGTTTCTTAAATTGTGGATCCTGTCCCAAAAAGTAGTTGCAGTGGGGTTACAAGCTTATTTTAGGTGGGAGTTACAGAATGGCTACCAGTGTTCCCTCTAGTTTTTTCCGTCCATGGGCAGAATAAATTAGCTATGTGCATCTAGGCATGTGTAGGTGTGCACCACTAATAGAAACACATGCTGCTGGCCATTGGCACTGTGAGTGCTCTGCTAATCAGCTGGGCAACACCTGAATCTCTCCTAAGTGGCTGTCTACGCGCTCATCTTACAGGGAATGCTGGTTGCTATTGTCACTTCTGCGCTGTCTTCAGAGTTGGGTGGCTAGAGAAAAGCGGCCACTGACCATACCATACCCTACCCTACCATACCATGCCGTTCTTATTTCTCCGCAGCTGCTTTCAGCAGCTCTGTCTTCAGACCTTGTCTCCTGGCCATCCGCCACCACTCTCCAGCTACCTAATTTTGAAGTTAGTGCCACAACCACCACCAGGAGCTGCAGCAGCACAGAAGTAAAGGTAGCAGAATTGCAATCCCTGTACAATAACCTTCTGACTTCCCCAGAGCTCCTTTTTGGGTCAGAACTTCAAACTATTACACCCCTGAAATTTTAGATTTAAATAGTTGAAATAGCAAAATGTGTGTTTTTAATAATCCTATGGCCATGAAATTGGCCAAAATAGACTATGAATTTGGTAGGGCCCTCTCTATGAGGGACAAAAGGAAATATTATATGTTATGTTCTCAAAGTGGAATCCCTGTCCAATGCTTTGCATGTCAGCTGGCAGTCTATTCTCCTGTAATGCTTTTATCTGGATTTCAATTGTCCCACTAGTCATCTTCAAGATGAAAGTGGACCATGCCAATCTCATTCTCATTGTCCTGGTGCGGCCAAGGCAGTGCTGATTCTCTGAACTTCTCTTAACTCAACATCCCCGTCTCACATCTCTTCCTCTCCATCCCATTCTATTCAGACAGGATCATGGTTACACCTTATATCTCATGCTCAGCACCCTGTATCTCACAGCATGACTGTGTTGTGTGTGATCAACGAGAAAGTGCAATGTTTGGTGGCTCTTGAACAGATCCTATTCAACAGTAGAAAGCCCTCTACCTGAATTGCTTATACCGTAAATGGAAAGGGTTTTGATATAGTGGTTGGCCCACAGAATTTAGCCAACACTGGCTTCTGTTCAAGACATCTTGGACTACCTGCTGCATCTTCAATCTTCAGGACATGTTCTTAGTTCATTGAAAGTGTATTGGCATGTCCCCATTCAGAGAAGATCACTTTTTTCCAAAGCCATGATAATAAGATTCTTCTTTGTTTCTCTCCTCTATGTGGGATCTTAGCATGGTCGTAGCAACTTTAATGACACCTTCATTCAAGCCCTTGGCATGTTGTCCCTTTCTGCTTTTGTGTCAGAAGACTGCATTCCTGGTAGCAATAACTTCTGCAAGGAGAGCCTGTAAGTTTCAGGTTCAGATGGCAGAGCCCCCATACATCCAGTTTTCCAAAGACAAAGTGACATTACAACCACATCCAAAATGTTTGTCTAAAGTGAGTTTTTAGTTTCATTTGAACCAGCCAGCATACTTACCTTCATTGTTCCCTAGGCTCCACTTACCTCTGGAGAAGCAGTGTCTCCATATATTAGATATCAGGTAATGTCTAGCCTTCTATCAGGACAGAACTAAGCTTTTTCATGCTTTGCTTTGCCTGTTAGTGTCATGTGCAGATCACGTGAAGGGACAAACAGCCTTTTCACAGATGATTTCTAAATGAATACCATTCTGTATCAAAACTGCATATGAAGTAACTTCTGCTAAGCCTCCTTAGTGACTGTGAGCTCATTTTACAGTAGCACAGTGATCGTTTTCTCAGTGGCATTTCAATACGAGACATTTGCAGGGCTGCTATGTGGTTATTCATACATACCTTTATGAATCATTATGCCATTCCTTCATCATCTGGGGCTTGTTTTCCTATGGCAGACCTGCAGTCCTTGATTCAGTTGAGTCAAAGCCCCGCCTTCTAGAGGCAGTACTGCTTCTGAGTTTCTGAAGGAGAATACAGTGCTACTTCTAATCAAAGAAGAAGAAGTGATTATTTGCTGTAGCTGGTTCTTTGAGATGTCATGTCATTATGTATTCTGCATCAGAATTCACCATCTGGGCATTCAATGCTAAGGAACTGGGGATGGGAGTGGGTGTCAAGGTGGTGTTGCCTCATATCACTAAGGAAGGGGCTCTGAGCATGAGGCATGAGTACCAGCTCCTATAGGCAAAACTATCTGTATCCACTGTATTGGGCTTTCATTTATATAAGGGTAATACATATCTGTGCCACATCTTGAAGAATCACAGTTACAGTAAGTAACTGGTTTTTTTTCAGTATGTGAACTGGTCAATAGTCACAGATAGATATGTATGTGTGAAGCCATTTTGAACTACCAGAGTGAAGAAATATTTAGCAAGTGAAAGATGATTTGACCAGTTCACATATTGAAAAGACAAAACAACTGTTGCTCACTGTAACTGTGGTTTTTCATGCTCGTATACTTTAGAAATATTCTGAACAGCTCTTGTTTGGCCTGTCAGCAGCAATCACTGCAGAATTTAAAATAAGTGTGAGAAATTGCATCCCAAAGGAATATCTTTCAGAAAATTATTAATACTTGAAAAAAGGGATTTTAATATCCACTGCCATAAAGCAACAGTCTTGTTACCAAAATTAAGAATGCATACCTATGAGTGTTTACATTGATACACACACATACATGTACACAGACACAGGTTTTAAGTTAATTAGAAAGTAGATATTCTTTAACAAACAATTCTCTTGAGGCTGATGGCTATGTTGAACAACAAATCTCCAAAGGGTTAGATAAAGTTGAAAAAACGTGCAGTAGTACCATACCACAGACAGTGGTGGAAACTCCTTATTGATGAAGTGTGACTTTAACTAGCACATGGAATTAATTTATAATTCAAGTGCAAATATTGTACTTCTGGCGAAACTGAGCAAATTTTTGGCATATATGTTCATGTGGGCAAGCGTTCATGACATATCCAGAATAAGGGAGGGGATATCTACAGTTATATATATGTTTATATGGAAGCACAGGCATAATTTTCTAGACGTGTGTGTGTGTGTGTGTGTGTGTGTGTGTGTGTGTGTAAGAGAGAGAGAGAGAGAGAGCAGTTAAATATATATTTTGCATATCTTAAAGGGGAACTAAAGTACTCTTAAAACACAGTTTGAATTTCCAAAGTTAGAAAACATAATTTGTATAGAGTAAATATTGGAAGTATAAAAATGTAAAGGGATGATAATAAGATTACATGAAGGAAGGATGTCTATATACAACCCGCCGACAAGACGTGAAAGATGCATATTTACAGTACAAACCAAACCTTCAAGTGTATGGGTTTTCCTGATAGGCTCTGGCTTTCCAGATCCTTTTACTGGTTTCTGGAGAAAAACTGTAACCTACAGGGAAATACTCCTCTGACTTCCCCCTTTTCCCCTTCCTGGGGCTGAGCAGCCTTATCAGAACTGCTCCATGTGCTGAGGAAAGATCTGGTCCCAGAGCACATGGAGGAAGAAAAATTTCTGCTTCCCATATGTGCAGCTAGGTGTCATTCTCTGTGCAGTAGATAAACGAAGAACAGCTGCTCTTACCCGCTCTGCAGCCCCTGCTCTGGCTCTCTGCACAGCCTCCTTACTTTCAAATTTAAGAGCCTAAGTCTCTTTGAAAATCAAGGTATGTCTACACTATGAAACTATGTTGAATTTATTTTGGTTGGCTTTTAGCAGCTGATTTTTTTAAAGTCAAGGGCGCGTGTCCTCACTGAGCATGTCGTGAGCAGAGTGTACCCCCACTATTATGGTTAATATTGACTCTAACAGCAATGCACTCTGGGTAGCCATCTTACAGTTTATGCCACTCATTTGAATTCTGGGTTAGGATCACAGTGCCAGATGGGACAAAAGCACTGTTGTGGGTGGTTCTGTATATATGTTGTCAGCCTTCCATGATGCACACATCTCCTCCTTCCCTTCCTGCTTGAAAGCAACAGGAAACAATCAGTTTGTGCCATTTCTTCCCAGTTTATCTGTGCAGACACCACAGTATGGCAAGCCTGGATGCCACCCAGTTGCAAAAGGCTGTGGCAAGCATTTGAAACACCTCACGCATTATCCTGTTGTTTGTTCAGAGCCTAGCTCAGAGCAGCTTCTGCAAGAAAGAATGTGAGGAGGCCAAACACACAGAGATATGCAGGAACACATTGAATGGACCAGTTGGCATATTCTGGCGGCAGTGGGGCACATTGACACAGTGGAACACCAATTCTAGTCCCAGGACACAAGCACAGACTAATCGGATTGCATAGTTATGTAGCTATGGGACAATGAGGCCATGCATAGGGCCACTTTAATGACATTTTGCGAATTGCTTTCCTGCGCACGGAAGTGCTGCAATACCAGAGTGAGACCTGCCCTGACAGTTGAGAAGTGAATGGCAATAGGCCTATGGAAGCTTGCAATGCCAGACAACTGCCAGTCAGTTGGGAATAAGTTCAGAATGGGCAAATCTACAGCAGGGGCAGCTGTTATCCAAGTAACCAGAGCAGTCAATATCCTTCTACTAAGAAAGAGAGTGACTCTGGGGAATGTGCAATACACAGTTTATGGCCTTGCTGTGATGGAGATCCCTAACTGTGGTGGGGTGATAAATGGAATGCACATCCCTATGTTGGCACCAGATCACTTGCCAGGGAGTACATAAACTGTAAGGGGTATTTCTCCATGATGTTGCAGTGCTGGTGAATCACAAGGGCCATTTCATTGACATCAGTGTGGGATGGTCAGGAAGGGAGCATGACGTGCACACCTTAGGAGCTCTGGTCTTTTCAGAAAACTGCAAGATGAAACTTTCTTCCAAGACTAGAAAATTACTATTGGAGGTGTTGAAAGGTCAGTAATTATTCTGGAGACCCAACCTATGCCTTGCTCCCATTGTTCATAAAGCCATATGCAGGCAGGATGGACAGTTCACCTTCAGACAGATCAAGTGCAGAATGATATTGGAATGTGCCTTTGGCCATTTAAAAGGATGCTGGCAAAGTCTATTAAGATGAGACTGTAGTGACTGTGTAGCAACTAAAGGTGTGGAAATGACAGCCTTCTGCTGCAGGAGCCATCCCTGGGAATTGAGTTAAAGGCTTCCTTGGCCTTGCCTCCCTGCATTCTAGGATGTCTGTGAAGAGGAGGATATGGAACTTGGGGAGGCGAGCAAGTGGTTTATCAATAGAGTGTGGCGGGGGGCTCTATGCTCCAGCAGCTTTTCCTGAGCCTCTACCAGGTGCCTCATTTGCTCCCACGTGAGTTGCAACATCTCAACAAGCATCTTACACTGTTACCTACATGCTTTTCTGTCCTCCTGTTTGGTGCAGAAAACTTCTAACAGTATTTGCATCCACACGTTCAGTTGTGCCCTGTCAGTGTGGGTGGATTCCCTGAGCTCATTCAACATTTCACCCTGTGTATGGTTTTTTTCACCTTCTAATCTGCAAAAGCCTAACAGCTGAAGGAGTGCAGGTTGGTAGCAAACTGATAGTTCCAGCTGCACTGGAAGAAAAAAGACAATGGTGGACTTTAGAAAAGGTACATTGTAAAAATCAGAAGGTTAACTCTTTTACAATGAATGAAGCACTGTACAGCACAAAAGATGTGTCATATACAAGGTGAATTTTGTATTTTAAACTGAGTGCCTATCAGTAAGGTATAACACACACCAGAGTGTTGGGCAGCTGAATTTGGTTTGCAGGCAGGCATGGTCAGCAATACCAAAGCTCTTTTGCTTCTGCTTTGAAAAAATGGGAAATGGTGCTTGCAAACTACAGCCCTCATTGTTGCTCACTCATTTGCATTTGCAAAGGGAGGGCCTTGTTTGTGATGCCTTCTTTCCCCTCCCCCTGCCCAATATGCTTCCAATCCCAAAAAAAGCATGCTGAGGGAAGCTGTGTTCCCATAGTGCAAGGAAGACTTTGTAGCTACGTCTACACATGTATGCTACATCGAAATAGCTTATTTCGATGTAGCGACATCGAAATAAGCTGTTTCGATGAATAACATCTACACGTCCTCCAGGGCTTGTGCCATCCACGTTCAACATCGACGTTGGGCAGCACCACATCGAAGTAGGCGCTGCAGGGGAGCGTCTACACGCTAAAGCGGCACACATCGAAATAAGGGTGCCAGGAACAGCTGCAGACAGGGTCACAGGGCGGACTAGCACTTCTGGGGCAACAGCTAGCCGCTCCCTTAAAGGGCCCCTCCCAGACACATTCAGCCTGCACAGCACGCAGTTTGCAGAGCCATAGGCACACACACCTCGGCAAAGCAGTTATGGACCCCCAGCAGCAGCAGCAGCAGCAGCAGCAGCAGCAGCCAGAGGTCCACCCAGCCGCACCTTCAGGAGCAGTGCGTGCCCTGCTCAATGCCATGCAGGAGGCAGCTGATCACCTTTTAGTCACAGAAGAGGAGCTGCCCCCAGGGGAGGAGGAAGCAACCCCAGACCCTGCTGCCCTCCGCCCCCACCCCCGCCGCACACGCTGCCGGCTGTGGAGCTACCCCACGAGCACTGACTGGTGGGAGCAGCTGGTGCTCGGTGAGTGGGACAACGACCGCTGGCTCCAGAACTTTCGTATGAGCCAACAGACATTTCTGGAGCTCTGCCAGTGGCTCACCCCTGCACTGAGGCACCAGGACACCGCCATGCGGCGTGCCCTCAGCGTGGAGAAACGGGTCGGCATCGCTGTCTGGAAGCTGGCCACTCCAGACAGCTACCGATCTGTGGGGCAGCAGTTTGGCGTCGGCAAGGCCACCATCGGGGCTGTCCTCATGGAGGTAAGAGGACCCAGGGGGAGGGGGAGGCAGCCCTGGGGGTGGAGGGGAGCCCTGGGAAGGGAGGGGAGCCCGGTGGTGGAGGGCCACACACATCCTGCACACCTCTCATTGGTGCTCTCCCATGTCCTTCCCCTGCAGGTTGTCCGCGCCATCAACGCCCTGCTCCTCCACAGGCTCGTGCGGCTTGGGGACCTGGATGCCGCCATCACGGGGTTTGCCAGCCTGGGCTTCCCAAATTGCTTTGGGGCGCTGGATGGGACCCATATCCCCATCCGCGCCCCGGAGCACAGTGGAGGACGCTACCTAAACACGAAGGGCTACCACTCAGTGGTCCTCCAGGCCTTGGTGGACAGCCGGGGCCGCTTCCTGGACATTTATGTTGGCTGGCCTGGCAGCACCCACGATGCCTGGGTGTTCAGGAATTCAGGCCTGTGCTGCCAGCTGGAGGTGGGGACCTACATCCCCCAGCGGGAGATCCCTGTGGGGGACACCACCATGCCCCTATGCATCGTCGCAGACACGGCGTACCCCCTCCAGCCCTGGCTCATGCACCCTTACACGGGCCATCTGTCTGCCGGCCAGGAGCGCTTCAACACGCGCCTGAACCACGCGCGCCAGGTGGTTGAGCGCACATTTGGCCGCCTCAAAGGGCACTGGAGGTGTCTCCTCACCCGCCTTGATGCGGGCCCCACCAACATCCCCCAGATTGTGGGCGCATGCAGCGCACTCCACAACCTGGTGGAGAGCAAGGGGGAGGCGTTCTTTCAGGGCTGGGCTGTGGAGGCTGGCAGGGCTGACGTGCAGCCACCCGCTGCCCCCAGTTGCCAGGTGGACCCTGAGGGGATCCAGGTCCGGGAGGCCCTGCGGGCCCATTTTGACCAGGCCGCGGGGTGAATGCTGGCAGGCCCCCCACTGCACCCCCGCCATCCTCCACAACACTCCCTGCCCCTACACCCACACCACAGAGCACCCAAGAGCACACACCCCCACACTTTTCTTGCGAATAAAAATAGACCTGTTGTTTGTGAAATCACAAAACAGTGAATTCTCTTATTATATTATTACTACAAATATATTATATATTATTATATGATAAACAAACAGTGGAACACAAGGAAGGGGAGAACTATTTACATGGGGGGGCAGGTATCATAAAATAACAAGGGTCTAATACAAACTATATACAACATAAAGGGGATATGTAAAAAGGGGGGGGGCCACATCCTGGGCCCTGCACCCCCTAATGTCCAGCGCTGGGGGCTGGCGGGCGCGACCCTCGCCTCGGCCTCAGCCCTGGCCGAGGCTGGCTGGGGGCCGGGCAAACAGGCAAATACGGCTGGCGGGTGTCAGCAGGCCCCAGGTCCCCCTCAGCGGAAGGCCCCTCGGTGGCAGACGACGGTGGGACGGCAGGTGGAGCAGCGGATGGAGCGGCGGGTGGAGCAGGCAGGGCGGGCAGAGCAGTGGCCGGCGTGGCATGGGGGGCTAGGTAGTCCGTGATGTGCTCAAAAGTGCGCATAAAGGCCCCCCATGCCTCCTGGCACCAGGCCAGCACCCACTTCTGCAGTTGAAGGCGCCACTCATCCACCCTCAGGCGCTGCTCCGAGACCTCCAGCTGCTGCCGGCGGATCGCCAGCAGCTGGGGGTCCATCACCGTCCGGTGGTGGTGCTGGGTCCGTCGTCAGCCCCGCCCTGGGGCTAGTCGGTGCTCCGCTGAGGGGCTGGCCTGCAGTGATGGCCCCGGTGGGCTCTCCGGGACCACTGACACCTCACCGGCGCTCTCCGGGCCCTCTGATGGTGCAGCTGCGTAACACAGGGGGGAAGAAGAGTGGAGACAGCTGTTAGTGTGGCCCCCGAGCCGTGGCCCTTGTTCCCTCGCCCCTCTGCTGCTGGTTCCCCGTCCCCGGGAGATGCTGCTGCTGCTGCTGATGGGTGTCCCACCCCCTCTCCCCGGGGGACCTAGGTTCCGCTCCCCCCATCCCCAGGGATGGGGCATGGCACTGTCCTGCTGGGGGGGCAGGGGCTAATGCACTCTTCTGAGGGACATGCCACTGTTGTCCTTGGGGCCATGGTCATCTGGGCATGTGGAGGGCCCTGGTCATGTCTGTTGTCCCCACCCCTCAACCCCGGGAGGGTGCACCGGGGGGGTACGTACCTGACGGTCCGCTCCCACGGTCGGGGGACACCCTGTGGGCAGATGCCCTGCTGGAGCTCCGGGAAGCCACGATGATCTGAAGCCCCCCGTCGCTGGAGGAGGATTCCCCCTCCTCCTCCTCCGGCATCCCAGGGGTGGGCTCCTAGGGCGGCCCCTGGGGTGTAGGGCTTGCCTCCGGGGCAGACTCCACCTCCGGGGCCTGCTGGGGCTCGTCGGCCGAGGTGTCAAGAGTGGCCAGCGGGGAGGAGGTGTGCTGGGGGCCCAGGATGGACCTGAGCTCCCTGTAAAAGGGGCAAGTGGAGGGGGCGGCCCAGATCGGCTGGCCGCATCCCGGGCCCAGGCGTAACCCTGCCACAGCTCCTTGACCTTACTCCTGACATGGTCAGGAGTGCGGGCAGCCAGGCCCTCGGCCAGCCAGGTCCTTGGCCAGCCGAGCGAACGCATCCGCGTTCCACCTCTTGCTCCCCATTACCTGGAGCACCTCCTCCTCGCTCCAGAGCCCCAGCAGGTCCCGGATCTCGGCCTCTGTCCAGGAGGGGCCCCGCTGCCTCTTCCAGGGCTATTTGGCTGTCTGGGAGCCCTGGCTCCCCTTGTGGGGTGGGTGCCCTGGGGGCGCTTGGGGGGCTGGCAGGCGGCCATTGCAGTCGGGGGGGTGTCTCTGGGCTGCAGGGAGGCGTGCAGGCTGGCCGTGTGGCTGTGCTGCCACCTGCACACTCTCTCAGCTTCCTGAACAGGAAGGCAGGGAGCGGGGAGCTTTAAGGGGCCGCTGCATGCGGCGACCATAGAGCTCAGGGTCTGGAGAGAGCGTCTCTCAACCCCTCAGCTGATGGCTGCCATGGCGGACCCCACTCTTTCGATGTTGCGGGATGTGGATCGGCTACACGTGCCCTACTTCGACGTTCAACACCCCAAGCGTTCAACGTCGAAGTAGGGCGCTATTCCCATATCCTCATGAGGATAGCGACTTCGACGTCTTGCCGCCTTACGTCGATGTCAACTTTGAAATAGCACTTGCCACGTGTAGACGTGGCGGACGCTATTTCGAAGTTGGCGCGGCTACTTCGAAGTAGCCGGCACGTGTAGCCGTAGCTTGTGACTCTTCTTTGCATGGTGTATATAAGGGGATGCTCAAGGCTGGGGTCGGCAACCCACAACACATGTACCACTCTCAGCATGAAAGCTGATGTATAGTGGCATTTGGGGGAGCTCTGGCCCCACCCTTCTCCTATGCAGTGTGGGAAGGTGCAGGAGCAAAGTATCACGGCTGGAGCCCACGCTGTGGCACAGGGCCGGAGCTTGAGCTGGGGCCGCCGGCGGAGCATAGGGCTGCAGCCAGGGGGCCAGGGCTGGTGCCCCACCACAGACCGTGGGACTACAATATGGGACTCGTGGATGGGGCTAGAGTCCCACCGCAGAGCTCCTGCCACAGCATGGGGCTGGAGCCGGTCCCACCATGGAGTCTCCTTCCCCACAACGGCACACGGCTGGGCCTGGAGCCCACAGGGCCGGGGTCCCCACCAGGATGTGGGTCTGGTTCCAGGGTGAAGCTCCCCTCTGACTAGGGCATGGGATCAGGGCCTCCACTGGGGCTGGAGCATGGGGCGGGTCCCAAGTCTGGGACCATCTTTGTGCACTCCCCACCCTGCCATGTCATCCCACCCAGCCATGGCACAGGGCTGAAGACAGTGGGACCAGTACCCCCACTGGGGCATGAGACCGTGCCTGGATTGTGGGCCCCCACTGGAGCACAGGTCCCCCATTGGCTTTGGAGTGTGGGGCCAGACCAGAGTGCAAGGCCCCCACTGAGGCATGGGGCCAAGCACAGGGCCCCTGCTGTGGACTCCCCACCTGGATATGATGGCCTCATCATGGCATGGAGCCTGTGGCATGGGCCCAGAGCCCTTGCTGTAGCACGGGGCAGTACTCCCAGGAGTGTGGGTCCCCAGAGAGACTTTAAAAAGTATCACAGGCATTCAGGCCACATGGAGAGGTCAAAAGGTCAAATTTTGGCACTTTGCCTCATGCCTTGTGCTGTCACAAGGTGATACTGGTCCTTAAAGAGAGGAGAGAGCAGTGCAGCTGTGATTGTCACCTACCTTAAAAGATTTTGTTTTAAGTGCAGTTATATTTAAAAAATTCTACATCTGTAAATTGCACTTACATGGTAACAATATTGTACTATCTTACTTGTAAGAGGTGAATTGAAAAATAGTATTTCTTTTATCATTTTACAGTGTAAGTATTGGTAGTAATAATAATAATAATAATAATACTATAAAAATACAGGTTGAACCACTCTAATCGGGAACTCTTCTGTCTGGCAAACTCTTTTGTCTGTAATTCAGCATGACTTTAATTAGCTGGATGACCACTTAGCATGGGTGTAGCCAAGTTTCCTGTGGTCCCATCAAGTTTGTTTAGAGGCTCTCAAAAACAACAAGAAGGAATAAGGGGATTTCAAAGCTGGTGAGGTCCTTTTGAAGAGGACCCCGGTGTAGACAAACCACGCGGCAGCGAAACATGGCAATTTTGAAGTTCCGCACACACCGGCATGCTAATGAGGTGCTGAATATGCATTTCAGCATCTCATTAGTATTCTTTCATCTGGCAATTAGCATGGCCATTTTGAAGTTTTTACTAAGTGTAGACATAGCCTCTGTTGCACACCAGAAGCAACTACAACAGTACATTGTCATCATCAGGAGGGCGCCCTTTGCTCAGGAAAGAAACAACAGCCCTCTGCTTATCGGGAAGGGTACTCTGTATATTGCAGCCCAGGTTAGCTGGGGTTGGTTAATTTCTTCTGAGACAGCCTGGATTTGAGTCCTTGCCAGGCCCCGAGGCAAGGTGGTGGAGCCCTGCTCCGTGCCATCAGAAGGGGTGGAGCTTTGGGTAGAAGAGGTGGGCCTGGGGCAGCCAGCCCTCAGTGCCACCTGGACAGCAGTGCCACTGTACCTTCAGCCCGCAGTGCTGCCCAGAGCACAGCACTCCAGCAGCAAATTAAAAGGCCTGGGTCTCCAGCTGCAGTTGCTGACACAGTAGCCATGATGGCCAGAGGTCCGAGAACATTTATATTGCTTGGCCCTAGGGCAGATGTCCCCTTTGCCCCATCAACAGACCTGTACATAATGGTATTGATTTATTGTGCGAAATAATGTAATAAGAACAGCATATAATATATTTTATTAACAGTGGTGAGTTACTTGTGAATGATTTTGAGATTATACATATTGGGGACTTCTTTTTCTGTCACTGTACATGGCAGTGAAAGTCACTATATTTGTCAATGGTCACTTTCAAAATTATTTGCTTACTGAGACCTTGGGTGTAGGGCTGGCAGCCATGACCCTGTGCACCTCATGCCCTTGCCTTGCGTCCTTAGTTCTCATGCCTATGGGATGTGGGAGAGAGACAGAGTCAGCAGCTGCAGCTGAAAGCATGGTAGCAGAGTCTGGAACAAACCTGGAGAGAAATTTTTGGGTCGGGGTATAGGCTGTGTGTTCTATGAGTGTTCTTAGTGCTGTGAGCAAAACAAGCTGTTTTCTGCTCTTTGATTCCTTCTTTGTTCACAAAGGAAAAACATCGCACCTTCTTTGTAAATAAAGTTGTAGAAAAGATTACCTGACTGTCACCAATTTCTGCTCTCAGATGGAACATCCCCAGTGTCCCAGATTTTGACTAGCCATTATGGTTGAAAGGGGAAACAATATTAATGTGCGCCTGAAACCTTATTTTAACACAGCCAAGCTATATTCATATTGATTCTCCATAGTTCTGTGCCAGTGCCTTTTTCAGCACTTACAGTAGTGCAGATAATTTAACAGACATTATTTGTGGTGTGCTTGGCAATGAGCACTTTTTTAGGAGCATGGAAGGTAATTTAACTGAAATTGAAATTCCAAAATGAACAAGTGAATATTGCTGTTCTTCAGCTACCAGTGTGGACAGTTACTTGGCAGAAAGTAGCACTTGTATAAGGGATGATTCAGTGCCATATTCCAAGAAACATATTTGGCTAACTTTGCAGCTCTGGCTACTAAATGTCTAATCTATTTGTACAGTAAATCCCCATCTTACACGGGTCCGAGTTACACGGGTCCATAGATACATGGATACAGAAAGGTCTCAGAGTATGCAAATCCAGAGTACATGACCCCGATCTTATACGGCTGACCCCCAAATCACACAGTAATCCCCCCACTTAATGCGGCTTCACATTGCAAGAAACTCGCTTTAACGCGAGTTTCGTGCAATGTGAATCTCCTGGGCTCTAAACCTGCCTAGCTTCTCGCAGCTGCAGGGAGCTAGGCAGGCTAAGAGCCCCTCCCTCTGTTTTCCCAGAGCGGTGCTAGGCCAGCTGCTGCAGGCACCTGAGGCTCTACCTCCCTGCACCTAACCACCCTGTCCTGGTTCAACTGGTTCAACATTCCCGCCCACCCCCTGCCGACAACCCCAGCTCACATTCCCCCAGCACGTGGGGCTCCGGCTTCAACCTGCACCCGGGGCTCCAGCTCCAATCCCCCTGCCCACCACCCTCACAGCCCTGGCTCCAACCCCCTGGCCAGGGTTACCCTTAGCCCCAACCCCCTGCTGCCTGGGTCCAACCACCTGTATGTCCCAGCTCAATTGCACCCTCACACCACCACCACCACCACAGCCCTAACCCGCCCCAGGCTTAAGCCCCCTGCCTCCTCCCAGGGCCCCAATCCATCACCTAAGTCCTCTCTGACTTACGTGGTTTTCAACTTACACAGTGACCTTCGGAATGACTTAACAGTGTTGGACCAGTGGCCTGTGAGCCCCGTGGGATCCCGGGTGCCCAGAGGATCCCGCCTGGCAAGGGTCAGGTCATGTTCCCTCCCCCTCCCCCATCCCAGGCGTGTGGGCTGCGGGGCTGTTCCAGGAGGGGGCCCCGTATCTGGGCCTTGTGACATCTTACTAACTCCGTATGTACTGGCTGCAGCCTCCCGGGACTGAGGCAAGGCTTAGCTCAACGAGGCTCAGCAGGGTGTTCTGATGGGGAGGGTGATGAGGGTCCCGTCACTGGAGCCCTTGTCATTGTCCTCAGTCTCGGTGGGCTGGTCTTCAAATGGGGAGCTGGTGATGCTGGAGGGGCCCACCTCCTCATTGCTGTCTGCAGGGGGTGGGACCAGCGGTGTCGATGACATGCTCCAGTGTGGCCACCTTCCTCAGCCACAGGAGACTTTGAGCTCCCTATAGTGGGGGCAGGGCATGGGACGTGCCCCTGACCAGCTGGCAGCACCGTGGGCCTTGAAGTACACCTGCCTGAGTTCCTTGACATTTGTCTGCATACTGCTGCAAGTGTGGTCAGGGTGGCCTTGTGCGGCAAGCCCTCTGGCCAGCCGGTTGAAGGTCTCGGCATTGTGCTGGCAGGCGCTGGTTTGCCAAAGGACCTCCTCCCCATTCCCACAGGGCCAGGAGGGTCAACTCTGCCTCAGACCAGGAAGATCTCCTCCTGGCGTGGGTCTTGCCCAGGTGCTGTGAGCCCTTGGACTCCTCATCCGTGGCCCCCAGGAGGGCAGTGGAGTTCTGGCATGCTGCCATCGTGGTCAGGGGGTGTGGAGTCTGGCTGGTGCTTCGAGCAGGGGCAGCCCAAGGGAGAGCTCGTGCTGCCCCTGCTTGTGGCACAGTGTTTGAAGACCTCTCAAAAGGTGGAAGTATATCTGAACTGCATTTTGTAGTCAAAAATCAGTTACCTACTTCACAAGGCTGTTGTTGTGGAAATTGATAATTTATTTGCAATGCACTAGATGACTTTTGGGATGAAAATGCTTTGCCAAAGTATCAGTTGCCACCAATTTTTATCAGCCACCTGGAAAGCCTTAAATTTCAGTTTTGGGAGTACTTTCCTGAAAAGGATCAGACAACAGAAGCGTGGATTAGAAATCTCTTTAATGCAGAAGCAATGGGAAGTGCTGTTATGGCACTATAGTGAAAGAAACATTGATGCACTGTTCCTGTGATGAGACATTTATGCTGAACTTTTCTGAGCAACCTCTTGCTATCTTGAATTTCCATGTGAAGCATATCCTGAGCTGTCATCTGCAGCTTAAAATGCCTGCATGCCATTTCCATCCACCTACCTGTTGAAGCCATATTTTCAGAACTGACGTTACTGAAAGAAGAAATACAGGCCCCATCTCACTGCTGAAGATTGTAGAATGAAAGAGTTTGAAGCATGAGCCTGGTGTAAATCCTGATGCCTGAACCAAACTGAGCAAGCCTTATACTGTAACAGGCATGCACTCAACAAACAACCTCTGTCTTTACCTCAGTGTCACAGTGCCCTGTGTCAAGGGTTTATATGCATCAGTTCAAACTTATCACTACGTTAAGTGCACGTTTATTTTTATTTTTTACTGCTATATATAAAGATTGTCTTGTGAACTAAAATATTTGAGTGGATACTGTTTGTAGATATGACCTTGTAATGCATTTTTTTATTTAAAGTACTATCTATTGTGAGTAACACAGGGCACTGGGGTTGTGTAGTAAGTTTTCTTATCAGAAGTGGGTTGCGGTGCAATGAAGTTTGAGGACCTCTGGGTTTGACAAAACCCTGTCATGGATGGCTGATTTGCTCAGGCCTGCCTCAACACAGGGAGCTGGAGTAGATGGACTCAAGATCTCTTCCAGCTCTACATTTCTGTGATTCTAAGAAGCAGTTTAAGAAGTTGCTTTAAAACAGGACAATGATGAGTATTAAGAATCTTAAATCCAATTAAATTTGACTATCTCTGTTTATGAAAGTTTGGCCCCTGACTGCTATCCTGGAACACATTATCTAATCATCTGATGATTAAGCAGAGAAACCCATTAATAGTTTAAGTTACTATTGCATTTCAACATTCCAATTTAATCCTTACAGGGAGTACAAAATCTGATTCCTGGGCACAGTTTGAGTTAACTTTAAGTTCAATTAGATTTTCCTCAGTGTGGTTTCTTCTTGAGTGTTTGCTGGTTTTCAGTGTTTTGCTATTTATAATAGTTTGTAAAGATGAACAAGAAGAGTTGGGGGGAATTTAAGCAGCCTGGGAAATGTGGTGTGCATGTGAGAGGTACTGACTTCAGAGTGTTAAATTTTTCTCCCAATTTTCATGAAATTTTTGGAAAACACTCCTTACAGGCTATTAAGATTCACAGTTAATTGCTGGCATTCTTTTATTGTCTACAGCAATACAGACAGCTGTTGCAGACCCCACGGCAAGGTGTGTGGGGGTGGGGACAGCTCCACACCCTGGAAGGATGTGTGGGGACAAAGGTGGAAGGTGTGGGGCCTAGGGCATCACAACCACAGGCAGCTGGAGCAGCACTATCATGGCAGTTCAAAGAGACCTGGAGCTCAAGCTGCCCCTACCAAAGTAGCAGCAGCAGTGGCTGGAGATCCGGGCCCCTTTGAAATGCCGGGCCACTGGGCAACTACCACCTTTTTGCTCCCCCTCCCCTGCCAGCTTTGGCAGGTCTAATTGTCTCCATGTCTTACAGGACTGGCTTGGGCTTCAGCTTCTGAAAATGCAGTCTATTTAAAGACTGCACAACATTTCTAACTGTCTTTGTTCATCTTATGGTAGGAAAAACCCAGAAAACCTGATAAAGTTAGAGTTTTACTTTTTATTTGTTCAGATTTCTGAGCTATTCCTGGAATTTTATTACAGTTCATGAGGAAATGAATCTCTACGGGGACTTGTTCTGTGAAACATTTTTATAAATGAGCTGGAAAAGGTGTAAATAGTGAGGTGACAATATTTGCAGATGCTATAGACTTAAGATAGTTATATCCAAAACTGATTATGAAGGCTTACAATAGGATCTCCAAAAACTGGCTGATGAAATTCTGTGTTGATGAAAGCAAAGTAATGCACATGGGACAACAAAATCCAAACAATATGTATAAAATGATGGATTCTAAGTTAACTGTTCCGCCTCAAGAAAGGCATCTTGGGTGGTTTTCTGAAAACATCTGAGCAATATGCAGCAACAGTAAAACAAAAACAAAAACAACACAAAAAAACCAGCTAATAGAATTTTAGGAACCATTGTAAAGGGTATATATAATAAGACAGAAGTGTTATAATTCATCTACATAAATCAATGGTATGCCCACTCAATGTATACTGTAAGTAGTTCTGGTGACTCCATTACAAAAAAGACATTAGAATTGAAAAGGTGCAGAGAGGGGCAACAAAGATGGTTAGGGGTATGCAACAGCTTTCGTAATGAGGAAGGTTGGAAAAAACTGGATTTTTTGGCTTAGAAAAGAGGTAACTGAAGGGAAGGGACTATGGCAGAATTCTATAAAATCTTGAATGAGGCGGAGAAAGTGAATGGGGTGGTGTTTTTTAGCCTTTTAGGTAGCACAGGAACCGGATGTCACCTGATGACATTCAGAGGTTGCAGATTCAAAACAAACAGAAGGAAATACTTCTCTGTGGATCTTCTTAAGCGTTGTTGTTTTGAAAGCCAACAATAAAACTGGGATCAGATAAGAATTTGGTACGTTTCTGGAGGATAGGTCCATTAATAGCTATTAGGCAGAGGGATGCAACCCCATTTTCCAGTATCCCTAAACCTCTGACTGCCAGAAATTGGGACTAGATAATGGTGATGGATCACTTGATAATTGCACTGTCCATTCCCACTGAAGCATCTGGCACTGGCCACTGTTTGGAGACAGGATGTTGGGCTACATGGATCATTTGTCTGGCCCAGAATGGCCATTCTTATTTTCTCATGTTTGTATTTGGAATTCTTGTATGTGACTTAATTAACCCCAAAGTAGGGACTCAAGTTAAATTCTACTTGCATTGAATATTGTTTAACAATTCAATAGTTAACCATTTTCTAATATAGCTTTTTATTAAGCCCTATTTCTGTCTCCCGCACTGGTGGGGCTTTGTTGCTTCAGAAGTAGTGTATAGCCTTCCCTAAGACCTCTGCAGGCCTGGGGATTTGAGAGCTGAGAGGCCAGTCTGTACACCCAGTGGCAACATGCCGCTTTCATGCACCAACCATGCGGGACTAAAATTTAGCATTCTTCAGTATCGCTAAAACACACATTATAGGGATTAAGAACTGGCTAATGGACAGATCTCAGAAAGTAGTTTTCAGTGCAGAATCATCAAGTGAAGGTCTTTCTACTTACAATGAGAGAGTTAACAAGCTTACTCTCTTTCATTCATCAAAAAGATGGATGAGCATAGTTTACAATTCAGAGATGTGCTGCCCCCCATGTCCCACCAACATTTGAATTGCTAAATGGGGTGCCCTATATCACCCCCCCTTGTCCGTCTGGACAGACGTTTTTGCACTCCCTCACCTGGCAGTCATCAGAAGTCCCCGTTGAGAGGAGTCTTATTGCAGTGTATAAGTGCTTTCTTGGGCTCTACAGTGCTCTGTAATCAAGCAGCGGAAGCTATCAAAAGAACCAGTATCGGGAAGCTGAAACTTCAAATAAGAATTTAGGCATACATTTTTAACAGTGAAAGTGATTTAACCACTGGAACAAATTAACAAGGCATTATCTTCAGATCAAGACTGGATGCCTTTCTGGAAGATGTACTTCAGCCAAACACAAGTTATTGAGCTCAATACAAGTGAATTTGAATGGCCTATTGTGTAAAGAAGGTCATATCAGACCCCTTCGTACCAAATTCCCTTCAGGCCTTAAACTCTACCACTCTTGGGCCACATGGGGAAAAGGTAATACAGCAACAATATATTAGAGTTCTGTAGTCCTCTGTAACTGAGAACACCTTTTAAGATGCAGACAAAGGGCGTCAAAGGACAACAGCAACAGAAGAAGCCATTATGCCATGGAATGGGCTGGAGAAGGCATCTGGAGCCCCATTGCTGTGGAGGAGTCAATGTGGATCACTTTGACTTCTGAGGAATCTGCAGGGTTGGTGTATAGGCCTCATGGGTTGCCCCCAATATAACGATTGTGGAAAAGTTTCTGAAAAGAAAACCTCACAGAAATGTCCGCGCCATTATCTTCCTGCCATCAGTTTTCTCACGGAAGAAGCATTCAGCCCCAAATTTATATTATATGCTGATCATATCATTTTTCAATATAGCTTGCCTTGAAAACATTTAAAGTTTTTAATCATATTTTATTTTACATTGAATAACTCTACAATTGTTCCATGAAACCCTTTAAAATAAAAACAAAGGAAAGACCAACTTTGAAGTAGAGTTTATTTTAAACGAATTATTTTTGTGTGGCCATTTTTATAGTTTTGTAATTCTCAGATGTGTGACATGTGCCATAGTACTGAACTGAAGTACTCTAATTACAACACTGGCATTGGTTAGAAAATATTTTATTACACGTTCTGTTTTAGAATTTATATTTTGTTGTCGTCTAATTTTTGGGTACTTATACTGTATCATTATATAAGAGGAGATACACATTTTAAACTAAATCTGCATTTAATCTGAAGCTTTACATTTGATTGTTGAAGTGCCAGTAGAATTCCGTTTGCATCCAACACATGGGATTTCAAAGAGTATAACAACATGATTTGTGTAAATTTAATGGGGCGCTAACTATTTCCATGTTTGTTAAAATCTATGCTGTATGACTTGCTGTAATGATAACTACAAGAAAGCGAAATAATTATTATGGTCTTCAGTAGTATTACTTATGCTGTCAAACTAATGTTTTGAGACATATGAAAATATTTTATTGTGGTTTTGCTTGAAAAATGTATATTAAGCTGTGCAAGCAATTTAGAAGCAAAAGAACAAAATACATTTATATTTTTTCATATTCTGTTTTATTTTTATTTAATATGAGAGAATAAGAAGTTTTGTATTTTTTTAAATACTTGGAACATACCAAATGTCATATGCCAACCATTATGTATGTGATACACAAGCATAATATAAATTATTTCATGATGGATCAAAGTATAGTTACACTTTAGTGAGTGTGTTCCTTAAAGGAAAAGACATAGCTTGGAGTACTAGACACACATTCTTTACATGTGCATAAAAATGAAATGACATGATGTGTCTTTAAACACCTGTTCCAAAGTGTTATAAAGCAAAGCAACTTTACAATATATCCTATAGCATGAGGTATGGTATTAAGATTTTATATTTTATGAAAGGGCAACTGTTAGCCTTTCTGAAGTCTCACACCACAGTGTTTGCTGTGGTTTTTCAGTCATCTTCTGTCTTGGAGAAGTAGATTTTTGTATTATTTAGACAGGCCAATTATATGCTAAGTGAGGAAAATATCACTTCTCTAGGAAAGCTGCTGAAAACATTACATGGTATTTTAGTATAGAGCGAACTGTATTCAAAATGTTTGCCTAATATTTTAAGTTAGGCACACACTTAATTACCTTGTGGAATCTGCACCACAGTGATGATATCAAAACAGTGAGACATTTTTGGAAAGACAAGATGCATCTAATCTTACTCTGAAAATAGATTTTGGGATGGACCTATAATAAACTGTCCTTCCTGAGGTATAAATTCCTGGAGTGATTAAGGCAACACTAAAGGACAAGGATATAACCCTTCAGTAAAGTAATTGACATATGCAGTATTCTTTCCAAAACAAAATATTTTTATTAATGTAACTAACAGTCCAATACAGTATAATATAAACCTCCTAAAAAGGCACAAAATCTCTCACCATTGCAAATTAAGGAACATTCAAACTACAACAGTACATGATTGAAATTATTCTGATTGTACTGCTTTGTTACAAGCGGTCAGTTAGTAATATATTGCCAACAGCAGTTATTACATCATATTTTAAATTTTACATAAATAAAATACATTTAAAACACACAAACATTCCAAATGTACACCATAAATACTATGCCAAACTATACTATACTAAAAATTATATCTACAACTGGCAAGTTTACTCAGGTTTACAGTTTGGCCCACACTCAGAAGGGGGCTCAAATGCTCAGACCATCACTCCATCCCCACCAAACCTGTGACCCTCATCACACTTGTGGCCCTCCCTCTGCTTCATCCAAAGTCCCATTCACCACTTGCTCTTCTCTGCCCCCTCCTCTCCTTGCCTTCTGCACACTCCTCTCTGCCCCTCCCCACCAAGAAAGCAGCATGCAGGGTCTTGGGAGGAAGAGGCCAAGCTAAGGTAGAGCCTTGCTGCAGAGCACAAGCAGAGCGAGGGGCAGAGCCACAGTCCAGAAGCTGGTGTCCACAACAAACTAATCTGTCCCTGAGTTTACTTTATCTTGCCATTAGTATCCCTTTAAAATCTCTTCTGGTGCTTTGCACACCTTTAATTACTATTGCTGTTCAGTTGAGGGTTAGTCAGCTTTGCCCTGCTCCAGTTTTCTTCTGTCTCTCTGTAGCAGCTTTTCTGATTTCTTTCCAACAGCCTTTCTCTTTGCTGACTTCCAGTTTCCATGTTCTTCCAATTGTGTCTTTCTCCAGTTCATATCTTCTGCAAATCTGCCTGCTATTAGCTGGCCTCTAACACTGTCTTAATACACCCTTTTAAAGAATCAGTGACCACACTTGCATGCACCCAGTGTCAATCATTACTTTAGAGTTCTGATTTATACCTCTGATCTTTAACACAAGTTGTGATTGGGATGAATAACTTAGGACCAACTAGCTTCTCAGTTAACTGACTGCTTTGTCACCACTAATGCACATGCTCAGTAGGCATTAATCTTGCACATGCTTACTTTATCATTTACCTCAGAGGTATGATTCTGCTAATCCACCCAGAAACGTACTTGGCTGTTTACCGGAGCATCATTTTTAAAATCCTGTGTTTTCACTGAGTGTACTCAGGGTCATAGAATCTTAGAATCATAGAATCCTAGGGTTGGAGGTTATCTAGTCCAGCCCCCTGTCTGAAGCAGGATCAACCCCAATTAAATCATCCCAGCCTGGATTTTGTCAAGCTGGGACTTTAAAACCTCTAGGGGTGGAGATTCCACCACCTCTCCAGGTAACGCATTCCAGTGATTCATCACTCTCCTAGTGAAATAGTTTTTCCCAATATGCAACCTCCATCTCTTCCGCTGTAACTTCAGACCATTGCTCCTTGTTCTGCCATCTGTTACTACTGAGAACAGCCTTTGTCCATCCTCTTCAGAGCCCCCTTTCAGGAAGTTGAAAGCTGCTATCAAATTGCCCCTCACTCTTCTCTTCTGCAAATTAAATAAGTCCAAGTCCCTCAGCCTCTCCTCATTGATCATGTGCTCCAGCCCCCTAATCAGTTTCATTTCCCTTTGCTGAATCCACTCCAATGCAGCCATATCATTTATATACTGGGGGTCCACAACTGGATGTAATACTCCAGATGAGGCCTCACCAGTGCTGAATAGAGGGGAATACTAACTTCTCTAGATGTGCTGGAAATGCTTCTCCTAATGCACCCCAATATGCCATTAGCCTTCTTGGCTACAAGGGCACACTGTTGACTCGTATCCAGCCTCTCATCCACAATAAACCCCAGGTCCTTTTCTGCTGCACTGTAACTTAGCCAGTTGGCGCACAGCTTGTAACAATGCTTGGGATTCTTCCATCTCAAGTGCAGGACTCTGAACTTGTCCTTGTTAAACCCCATCAGATTACTTTTGACCCAATCCTTCAATTTGTCTAGGCCACTCTGGACCCTATCCCTACCCTCCAATATATCTACCTCCAATGTATCCCCTAGCTTAGTGCCATCTGCAAATTTGTTGAGGGTGCAATCCAGTCCCCCATCCAGGTCATTAATAAAGATGTTGAACAATACCAGTCCTAGAATCAGTCCTTGGGGTATTCTAATTTAAACTGACCACCAACCAGACATTAAGCCATTGATCACTACCCGTTGGGTCCAAGCATCTAGCCAGTTTTCTATCCATCTTACTGTCCATGTATCCAGTCCATACTTCCTTAACTTATGGGCAAGGATGTTGTGGGAGATTGTATCAAAAGCTTTGCTAAAGTCAAGGTATATCACATCCATTGACTTCCCCATGTCCACAGGGCCAGTTACCTCATCATAGAAGCTAATCATAGAATCATAGAATGCTAGGCCTGGAAGGGACCTTGAGAGGTCATCAAGTCCAGCCCCCTGCCCTCATAGCAGGACCAAGGTTGGTCAGGCATGACTTGCTCTTTGTGAATCCATGTTGACTATTCTTGATCACTCTCACTTCTTCCAAGTGGTTCAGAATGGATTCCTGGACGATACCCTCCATGATTTTCTGGGGACTGAGGTAAAGCTGACAGGTCCATAGTTCCCTGGTTTGACCTTCTTTTCTTTTTTAAAGAGGGGCACTACATTTGCCTTTTTCCAATCATCTGGGATGTCTCCCAATCTCCATGAGTTTTCAAAAGTCATGACCAAAGGCTCTGCGATGATATCTACTAGTTCCCTCAGTACCCCTGGATGCATTAAATCCAGACCCATGGATTTGTGTGTGTCTAGCTTTCCTAAATAGCTCTTAACCTGTTCTTTCCCCTCCAAGGATTTCCTAGTGCCATAATCTGCAGTGTTCATCTCAAGATGGACTTAACTTTTGCTTTTACAGAATAAAGATCAGAAGGCAAAGTGCAGACTGGTGAATTCCCCTACTAACTTAGTAATAACTTTATGGGACCTACTTTTACTGATCATAGAGACAAAATTTTAAGTTTACAGAAGAGATTTGTGTAAGCCTGAAAGCTTGTCTCTCCCTCACCAACAGAAATAGGGCCAATAAAACAGATCTTCTCTCTCTAAAATCCTGGGACTGACACATCTACAACTAAACAGAGTTATCTTTAGGCATTTTCCTGGGAGAATATAAATGTTTCATTTATCCGTATACGTCTGTTGTAAATGATCAGTTTCTGAGCAGTTTTTGTATCTGTGGATGTTTTTAGTTAGAGGAAATCAATGTAAAAATTACCTTTGAAACTGCATCCATGTCAATGTCACTGATTAACAAGATTGTCAAATACACAGTTTCTGATTTGAAACCCTGTCATATAGTTTTCTCCAATTTGTGGTCTGGCTTGCTTTCTCATGCAGTCCCTAGCTAACTTTTGTGATGACCTATGTAGGATACCTTAAATTAGCTGTTTCAGCAGAGTATATATATAGTTGAATTACCATTTTAAACATATCTCATGGAGCTGGAAGGGACATTGAGAGGTCATCAAGTCCAGTCCCCTGCCTTCTTAGCAGGGCCAAGCACCATCCCTGACAGATTTTTTTAAATCTATTTGCCCTAAATCCCTACGTGATCTCCTTAAAGATTGAATTCGCAACTCTGGGTTTACAAGGCTAATGCTCAGACCACTGAGCTATTTTGGCTTAATTATGTCAAGCTTTTATTCTCTAGGTGCTGCATGGTATGATGCTATGATGTAAATTTCTCCTAAAATGTACTCATTTCAGATTACTAATCATAATCCATTTTTTCAGTGACTTTCCAAATTTTAGAATGCCAGTCATGGATTAGGAAATTATCCTCCTTTGGAATGGACAAATTCAAAGTCCTTTGCAATATCATCAACTTCAGTAAAAATACATGGGCTTGAGCAGCAAAATCCACATCTAGATGTTGGCCTAATTTTTCAGAGAATTCAAACGGATGTTTGGATATAAGGTTTTTATAGAGTCATATATTTTTATTCCACAGAGGATCATTGTGATCATCTAGTTTGACCTCTGATATAACATAGGCCATGCAACTTCCTTGAAGCCTTCCCTGAATTAATTTGTGCTCCCTTCTAATATAAATAGAATAGAGCATACAATTTAGAAAAAAAACATTCCATCTTAATTTTTAAAAAATAATTTATAACCAGAGTATTACAATCTAAGTGCATGTTCCACTGATTATTCACCTTGACCCTTCAGACATTTTCATTTAAATGGTATAGGGTCAGTTTCAGTATGTTTATGTAATCATGTTTGCATTTTACCTGTAGCTGTAATAATTTTTTCATTATTTTAGGGAGGTAACCAGACTGCTACAGTAATTGCATTATGTTCAATGAGAGATTTTAACTTGGCTCAAGAAACTTGTCAACTGGCTATCAGAGATGTTGGGGGTCTAGAAGTGCTGATTAATTTACTTGATACAGAAGAAATTAAATGTAAGGTAAGTAAAGATATGTAAATAAATTGAGCTCTGTATATGCTAGCCACTATTAGAATGCTCCCCTGCTCTGGAATCCCATGGAATATATGGTATAAAGAAGTGTTGCTTTATGAATTCTATTTAAAAGAGTGTATGTTAGATAATCCATAATTTTAAATGATTGCTAGCTAAAATGATTATATATTCTTATATAATGCCTCACATTTACTATCTTCCTCTGTTTAGATTGGCTCTTTAAAAATCCTGAAGGAGATTAGTCAGAATTCACAGATCAGACATACAATTGCAGACTTTGGGGGCTTGCAAATTATGGTGAAAATACTAGACTCCCCAGATAAGGATTTGAAATGTTTGGCTGCTGAAACGATTGCTAATGTTGCCAGGTTTAAACGAGCACGAAGGACAGTAAGACAGCATGGAGGAATCAAGCGACTAGTAAGTAGATATTAAAATCAGCACATTTACTGTATTTGCATTTTTTCTACTTTATAAGTCGTTTGTTAGCCAGAATCATCACTTAGGAATGCAGTATAGTAAAAATCTTTCTATAATTAAATACACTCAGAATGTTTTGGTTTTTTTCAGGTTGGGCTACTGGACTGTGTTCCAATGGATTCAGCTAATCTAACTCCACACCAGGAAAAAGATATTGAAGTAGCATGCTGTGGGGCTTTGGCACTCTGGAGCTGTAGCAAAAGCACCAAAAATAAAGAAGCAATTCGTAGGGCTGGAGGTATTCCACTACTGGCTCGGTTGCTCAAGTCCCCACATGCAAACATGTTAACACCTGTGGTGGGGACATTACAAGAGTGTGCATCTGAGGTAAGCCATATAACTGCTTAGTTGAGGCATGTCAAACTCAAAGCTTACTCATGGACTCACAAACAAAAACTGACAGCTTCTTCTTTGAGTGCTGTCCCCATGGGTACTCCACAGCAGGTGTTGGGCTCTCCCAGCACCACAGCACAGAGACTTTTCTTAGCAGCACTCAATGGGGCTGCGCATGCACAATCCCAGTGTGCGCTGTTTGCACCACTAGGGTTTGCACATGAAGCCCTACTCTCTCCTCAGTTCCTTTTAGCTGCCCTCGGCTGCAGGTGGAGCTCTGCTCTCTCCTCTCTCCTCAGACCTGTATAGAGAGAATATACAGTCTATAGTTACTACTTCCTTGTTTCTATAACCATAGTTCTTTGTGTTACATACTTAAAAAAAAAGAGAGAGAGAGAAAAAAGAAGCCTGAGAAAGAAGAAGCATCATTCTTTCTTTTCAGTTTCAAAGTTCATTGTACAGAGTTTGCTGACATGACCCATTACTAAAAAAAAAGTCAAGTAGAAGAAGAAGATGAAGACAAATAGAAACAAATAAACATGTCAATAATCCTGGGCTTTAGCAAATGCTCTATGTGCCGCAATCCTATATCTGCCTGAGACAGGCACTCAGAATGTATTTGTTGCCTCGGAGAGGTTCGCATTTCTAGAAATGCTCTCATTGTAAGAGCTTAACTGCAAGAGCTAGAAAGGACAGGAAGCTGAGGCTGAAAATGCTCATTTTTGACGAAGCTCTTGAGCCACTGCCAGACCCGCAGTTTAAACCAGACAATGTCCCGTCTGTCAGGCATGCCATCTCCTTCTCACTGGGGACTAACGCAACCACTAAGCCTTCCCAGGGTGTACTCCCTGCCCAGGATGAGCCTGGGAGGTGAACTGTGCACACCAGGCATGCAAAAGCCCAAGCCCACCTCTAAACTTAAAAGTTGCATCTCAGGGAAAGCGGTTTCAACTTCCCTGGCACTTGCAATCCTGGAAGGGGCTACGCGGCCATCACCAGAGCCAGCAGGCCAAATGGTGGCTGCCAGGCCAACCACGCAACTGGCCCCAGCTGAAACAGAGCCGTTGCTGGTGCCAGAGGAACATTCAATGCCACACTCTCTCCCAGCACCGGGGGAGCAACATCAAACCCCAGTGCAACACCAGGTCTCACGAGTGGCACTGCAGAAAGCCAGGGAAAAAGCTAAATGAGTTCCCATAGAAACCATAACCCATGTTTTTTAACTAGATCACCATGGGGCACTACGCACCATCCCTCAGTCAACCCTATCACCAGAGAGATAATGTGAGTGCTTATTATCCTTATTACAAGGCACCAAGGTATTATCAATCACCTCAGTCTCATTACTCTGCAGTGCACAGAGATGACTCACGTAGGCTACGTCTACACGTGCACGCTACATCGAAATAGCTAATTTCGATGTAGCGACATCGAAATAGGCTATTTCGATGAATAGCGTCTACATGTCCTCCAGGGCCGGCAACGTCGATGTTCAACTTTGATGTTGTGCAGCCCAACATCAAAATAGGCGCAGCGAGGGAACGTCTACACGCCAAAGTAGCGCGCATCAAAATAGGGATGCCAGACACAGCTGCAGACAGGGTCAGAGGGCGGACTAGCGCTTCCGGGGCAACAGCTAGCCGCTCCCTTAAAGGGCCCCTCCCAGACACACTCAGCCTGCACAGCACGCAGTCTGAGGAGCCATAGGCACACAGATCCCAGGCGCCGCAGTCATGGACCCCCAGCAGCAGCAGCAGCAGCAGCAGCAGCCAGAGGTCCACCCAGCCCTCCCGGCAGGAGCAGGGCTTGCCCTGCTCCATGCCACGTGGGAGGCAGCTGAGCACCTCCGTGCTACACCGGAGGAGGAGCTGCCCCCAGGGCAGCAGGGCTCAACCCCTAACCCTGCAGCACCCCGTCCCCCCGCCCCCCCGCCTCACACGCCGGCGGCTGTGGAGCTACCCCACCAGCACCGACTGGTGGGAGCAGCTGGTGCTTGGGGAGTGGGACGACGACCGCTGACTCAGGAACTTCAGGATGAGCCGGCAGACATTTATGGAGCTGTGCCAGTGGCTCACCCCCGCACTCAGGCACCAGGACACGGCCATGCGGCGTGCCCTCACAGTGCAGAAATGGGTCGGCATCGCTGTCTGGAAGCTGGCCGCTCCAGACAGCTACCGATCCGTGGGGCAGCAGTTTGGTGTCGGCAAGGCCAGCGTCGGGGCTGTCCTCATGGAGGTAAGAGGACACACGGGGGGAGGGCAGGGCAGGGGAGGGGGGCCTGGGCAGAGGAGGGCAGGGGAGGGGAGGGGAGGCCAGGGCAGAGGAGGGCAGGGCAGGGGAGGGGGGCCTGGGCAGAGGAGGGCAGGGCAGGGCAGGGCCACGCACACCCTGCTCACCCCTCATTGGTGCTGTCCCATGTGCTTTCTCTGCAGGTTGTGCGTGCCATCAACGCCATGCTCCTGCACAGGCTCGTGAGGCTGGGGGACCCACATGCCACCATCGCGGCCTTTGCCACCCTGGGCTTCCCCAACTGCTTTGGGGCTCTGGATGGGACTCACATCCCCATCCGCACCCCGCATCACAGTGGAGGACGATACCTGAATCGCAAGGGCTACCATTCTGTGGTCCTCCAGGCCTTGGTGGACAGCCGGGGACTTTTCCAGGACATTTATGTGGGCTGGCCTGGCAGCACCCATGACGCCCGGGTTTTCCGGAACTCGGGCCTGTGCCGCCGGCTGGAGGCAGGGACCTACATCCCCCAGCGGGAGATCCCTGTGGGGGACACCACCATGCCCTTCTGCATCATCGCAGATGCGGCATACCCCCTCCGCCCGTGGCTCATGCACCCGTACACGGGCCATCTCTCCGCTAGCCAGGAGCGCTTCAACGAGCGCCTGAACCACGTGCGCCAGGTGGTGGAGCGCTCATTTGGCCGCCTGAAGGGACACTGGAGATGTCTCCTGACCCGCCTGGATGCGGGCCCCCACAACATCCCCCAGATTGTGGGTGCCTGCTGCGCCCTGCACAGTTTGGTGGAGAGCAAAGGGGACACCTTTTTCCAGGGCTGGGCTGCGGAGGCCGGCAGGGCAGACGTCCAGCCACCTGCTGCCCCCAGTCGGCAGGTGGACCCCGAAGGTACCCGGGTCCGGGAGGCCCTGCGGGCCCACTTCAATGATGAGGCCGCGGGGTGAACTCTGCCCAGGCCCCCCACTGCCCGCCGCTTCCTCCACCACACTCCTGCCCCAACGCCCACACCATGGAGCACCCCACCGCACCCCCCTCCCACTTTTCCTGGACAAATGACAGCACGCACTTGTGGCTGAACTTAAACTTCTTTTTCTTTCAGAACTTTTTCTTTTAACTGTAAATATATGAAACAAGAACAAACTATATACAAACATGTGGAAACAAACTAATATGTACAAAAATAAAACAATACTAACAAGTGTCCTCAATAATAAAAAGAAAACCAGGGAGGATAAAGGGGAGAACTATTTACATGGGGGGACAGGGCAAACGGGGGGCACCAAATAAGAACTTTAAACTATATACAAGGGGGGGGGCCATGTCCCGGGCCCCTCGCCCCTATAGCCCAGCACTGGGCGTGGCCGGCCGGGAGCCCCACCGCGGTTGCAGCCCTGTCCGGGGCTGGCTGGGGGCGGGCCAGACCGGAAGATAGGATGCCCGGCGAGTCTCAGGTGGCTCCAGGGGTCCCTCAGCGCTCCAGCCCTCGGCGGTGGGTGGCGGGGTGACGGCGGACAGGACGGCGACGGGCGGAGCAGCTGGTGGTGGGGCTGGTGGAGCAGGCAGGGCGGGCGCTGCGGCGGCCGGTGCGGCATGGGGGGCCAGGTAGTCCACCAGGCAGTTAAAAGTCTCCATGTAGGCCCCCCATGCCTCCTGGCGCCAGGCCAGCGCCTGCTCCTGCAGCTGCAGCTGCTGCTCCGCGACCTCCAGCTGCCGTCGGTGGATGGCCAGCAGCTGGGGGTCCGTCGCCGTCGGGTGGTGGTGGTGCGGGGTCCGCCGTCTAGTCCGCCGTGGGGCCGGTCGGTCCTCGGCTGAGGGGCTGGCCTGGAGCGATGGTCCCGGAGGGCTCTCCGGGACGACTGAGGCCTTGCCAACGCTCTCTTCCGGTCCTTCTGATGGTGCAGGTGCGGGACACAGGAGAGGAGGCGGGGATGAAGAATGGAGACAGGCGTTAGTGTGGGCCCCTAGCCGTGGCCTTTGTCCCCCCAGCCCTGTGCTGCAGGTTCCCCATCCCCGTCCCCGGGAGATGCTGCTGTGATGGATGGGGTTCAGGGGTCCCCCTGCCCTGCACCCCGTCCCCTGGTGGGAGCGACTCTCACTTCACCCCACAGGGTCTGACAGCAGGAGAGGTTTCTTAGGCCACAGATGCCCAGTTTCTCCCAGGAGTGAGAGCACCAGCTGTCAGAAGAGACAGTCCTTCCAACCCGTCGTGGGGAGAAGACCCCAAGGGGGGCCCCTCTGGGATGCAGCTTTCCCCCTCCTCAGGCTGGCTGCCTTCCAGCTCTCCCTTCCCCTAGCCTCTACCTGTGGCCCCCGCCCTCCCCCCGCCAATTCCAAGCCAGCTCGGCTCCTCCCTCCTGTTTGTTCAGGGCAGAGGTGTCACCTGCCAGCTGTAGCCCCAGGATCCTCCTTTGCCCCTGGGAGCTATTCGGCTCTTGTTGCTCATACGTAGCCTGAGTCTCCCTTTTGCACTCCCCCCACTCCATCACATGCTGCTGCTGCTGCTGCTGCTGCTGCGGGGTGTCCCACCCCCTCCTCCCGGGGGCCCCTCGAGGTTCCGCTCCCCCCTGCCCCGGGGATGGGGTGCTGATGCAGTGCTGTGAGGGCCATGGCCCTGCTGTCCTTGGGGCCATGGCCATGTGAGCATGTGGGGGCCCTGGACACATATCTATTACCCCCCGCCCCTCAAGCCCAGGGGTGTACACCAGAGGGGGGTACCTACCTGTCGGTCTGCTCCCACGGTCCGGAGATCCCTGGGGGGCGGAGGCCCTGCTGCTGCTCCGGAATGGCAGGAGAAGGATCTGCAGCCCGGATTCTGCAGAGGAGGAGCCCCCCTCCTCCTCCTCCTCCTCCTCCTCCTCCTGCCGCGATGTCCTGGGGGTGGGCTCCGGGGGGGGGCCCCCGGGGTGCGGGGCTTACCTCCGGGGCGGACTCCGGCTTCAGGGCCTGCTGGGGCTCGTCGGCCGAGGTGTCAAGGGTGGCCGGAGGGGAGGAGGTGTGCCGGGGGCCCAGGATGTCCCTGAGCTCCCTGTAAAAGGGGCAAGTGACGGGGGCGGCCCCAGATCGGCTGGCCGCATCCCGGGCCCGGGAGTAACCCTGCCGCAGCTCCTTGACCTTACTCCTGACGTGATCAGGAGTGCGGGCAGGGTGACCCCGGGCAGCCAGGCCGTCGGCCAGCCGAGCGAACGCATCCGTGTTCCGCCTCTTGCTCCCCATTACCTGGAGCACCTCCTCCTCGCTCCAGAGCCCCAGCAGGTCCCGCAGCTCGGCCTCCGTCCAGGAGGGGCCCCGCTGCCGCTTGCCAGCTTGGCTGCCCTTCTGGCTGGGCTGGCTGCCCTGGCTCCCCTTGGGGGGGGGTCCCCTGGGGGCGCTGGAGGGGCTGCCGGGCAGCCATCGCAGCTGAGTGGGTGGCTGAGGGACGTGCAGGCTGGCCGCGTGTGTGGGCTGCCGCCTGCACGATCCCTCAGCTTCCTGCACAGGAAGGGAGGGGGAGGGGACCTTTAAGGGGCTGCTCCATGCGGCCACCATTGAGCTGAGTGGCTGGAGAGAGCGTCTCTCAACCCCTCAGCTGATGGCCGCAATGGAGGACACGGCAATTTCGACGTTGCGGGACGTGCAATGACTACACGGTCCCTACTTCGACGTTGAACATTGAAGTAGGGCGCTATTCCTATCCCCTCATGGGGTTAGCGACTTCGACATCTCGCCGCCTAACGTCAAAGTTAACTTCGAAATAGCGCCCGACGCGTGTAGCCGCGATGGGCGCTATTTCGAAGTTAGTGCCGCTACTTCGAAGTAGCGTGCACGTGTAGACACGGCTATAGAGTGGTTAGTCAGTTTCCAGAAGCCATCACATCACCATGCTCTTCTAGGGCTAATAAATGTTATGACTGTAGAAGTGCCTTTTCATCACAACACTCATTCCCAAGTGCAACTTATGCATCACGTTATTACTCAGAACATCATCATCACTATCCACGTGAGCCTTTTTACTCTAGCCTCGATCACACTGATGGCTCTGTCGCTACAGCAGTCCCATTAGGGATCACTCAAGGGCACCCTCCGCTGTGCCACAACACCAACCATCTCTTATCTTGTCTGTTTCCTCACATAATGGAAAAGGCATAGAAATACGTGATACCCACCTGCCAGACAATCTAGAGTCCCACCTTCCTCCTGACTCACCAACAGCTCAATCTGTAGTGTCTTGCAGAGAAGCACTCTCAACCATACACCATTCTTCTTCTGACGACCTGAAACAATTCCAGGATCCCTGTAAGAGCATGGCAATCAGCCAGGAGATTACCAGAGAAGTAGCATAAGTTTCTAAAACATTTAGAACCACCTACAATGACTAGAGTAGCTCTACCACTTGATGAAGCTATAATGGAGGCAGCAGAGGAAATCTGGCAAAACCCTGCCACGGCTGCACCTGCCAATAAATGGGCTGAGAGAAAATACTTTGTCACAGCAAAGGGCACAGACTTTCTATTTTTAAATCCACAGCCAGAATCTCTAGTGATAGATGCTGCCAACCACCAAGCAAAATCATCAATGTGTAAAACTCTCCTGCTGACAAGGAACATAAATGCCCATAGCTATTCAGTAGAAGGATCTATTTGTGTTCTACCCTCCAAGTACGCATAGTTAATTATGTGACACTTTTAGCCAATTATGATTTCAACAATTACTGTAAGCTTTCTCAATTAAGTTCTCATCTCCCTGAAGACAAGAGACCTACCCTGAAATCTATAGTTCAGGAAGGCCACAATGCAGCAAAAACGGCACTGCAGAGGTCGTTAGACTCGGCTTATACTTCAGCCAGAACCATAGCCACAGCCATTGCTATGAGAAGATCCTCATGGCACAAGCAGCAGGTGTTCCTAAAAGAACTCCAGGCTAAGGTGGAAGATTTACCATTTGATAAACTCAACTCTTTGCAACAAACAAAGATGAGGTCTTACATTCCAGCAAGGACACACAAACCACTTTGAGCACTTTGGGTATGTACACTTCTGTATTTTGTAAAAGGAGGTACACCCCATATCACCAACACAGGGACCAATTATGCACAAGAGAATCCTATAAATTGTGTCAGTACAATACTAATAGACCACAAAATCAGTAGCGCAAAGCCCCAAATAACCACTCAGTGCTTCCAACAGCCTACAAATAGCAGGTTTGAAGTTATGTCTGAGGGCTCGCCGAACCTCCCACACTCTCCAGTGAACAACTATCAAATATTTCACCATTGCCTACATCCCTTTTACCACAGTGGACGCTAATAGCCAGAGACAGATAGGTGGTAGACATCATTGCCCAGGGATATACTGCCCCTCTTCTCTCCATCCCTCCAACATTTCCCCCTTATCTGTCCCTCTTCAAGGACCCTTCCCATGAGAACTTACTACAGCTCAAAGTACTACACTTCCTACAATTTGGAGCCATAGAAGTTCTGAAACAACACTGGGGAAAGGATTTTATTCCAACTACTTCCTAACACAAAAGAAAACAGGGGGTTGGAGACCCATCTAGATCTACAGTGGCTGAACAAATATATTCACAAACAGTGCTTTAAAATGACCATACTGTCTTCTATAATCCCTGCACTGGATGAGGGGGATTGGTTCGTAGCCCTTGACCCTCAAGATGCTTATTTTCATGTCACCATTCTTTCTGCTCTCAGAAGCTTTTTGTGCTTTGCCCTCCCAGCACAACACTGTCAATACAGAGTCCTTCCCTTTGGACTTTCAACTGCCTCCAGAATATTCACCAAAATCCTTGCACCAGTAGCTGCGCATCTCAGACAGGAAGTCATCACCATATTCTCATATCTCAACAATTACCTCCTTTGAGGCCCATCACAAGATGTTATAAGACCCATGGTACAATCCACGAGACAGCTCCTACAGTCTCTTGGTTTCCTCAGCAGCATCACCAAATCAACCCTGAAGCCTACCACATGCATCGACTTCATCAGAGCTCTAGACTCAACAACTGCTCGAGCTTATCTCCCTACACAATGCCACAAGGCTATAAAGAGCCTTATATCACAGCTTACCATTAACCCTATGACTCCTGTTCTTACATATGTTCGCTTCCTCAGCCACATGGCGACCAATGCTTATGTGGTCCCCAATGCTCAGCTACATTTTCACTGCCTTCAGCATTGGATGACATCAGTATATATCCCACCAGACATCACATAAACAGACGGGTGTCAGTACCTCAAAAGGTATTTGAGTCCCTACGCTTGCGGACCCAAGAATGAAACACTTTTTAGTGGAGATCCTGTTTCACTGCACCCAACCAGTTAACCAAATGACAATAGATGCGTGGCTTCTTGGATGGGGAGTGCGTTGTCAAGTATCACTTCCAAGCTCGATGAACCAAGTACGAACAGAGACTACATATCAACCTACTTTTGCTGCACACTGTTTTCAATGCTAGCAATCATTTTCTGCCGCACATTCAAAGCAAGACCATCTGGATCCTCACAGACAATACCACGATGATGTTTTATATCAATCGTCAGGGAGGGGCCTGGTCACAATTGCTTTGTGCAGAGGCCATAAAACTATGGAACTGGTGTATTGGGCACAAAATCATCCTCACAGCATCATACCTGCCATGAGCAACACACTTGCAGACTCTCTAAGTCACCATTTCTCCCTGGACCATGAATGGGAGCTCCACGATGAAGTGACCCAACACCTCTTTCAGATGTGGGGCCATCCAGCTGTAGATCTCATTGCAGCACCAGAAAACTCCAAGTGCAGCCAGTGTTGTTTAAGAGCAGACAAAGACTGCAGATCTCTAGGGGATACCTTTCCTCTCTCCTGGAATACTCACCTTTTGTATGCCTTTACATCCATTCTTCTGATCACCAGAGTCCTCAAGAAAATCCAGACAGGCAGAGCATGAATTATTTTCATTGCTCCAGAGTGCCCCAAACAGATTTGGTTTCCTTTTCTCTCTCACCTATCTCGTCATTCTCCTTACCTGCTTCCCAGCTATCCAGACTTGCTCTCTCACCACAGCATGGAGACTTTTCTTAGCAGCATGCATTGGGGCTGCACATGCATGATCTGAATGCACGTCATTCCCACCACTAGGGATTGCACACACAGCCCCGCTCTTTCCTCAGTTACTTAATTAATGCCCTAACTATGTCTATTGCACTGAGTAGAGGGGAGGTGGACAGGAGACGGAGCATCCATGGGGACTCACATCTCAAAGGAACATCGTTACTACACAAAGTGAGTAGCTTCTCTTTCTTCTTCTAGTGCTGTCCCTGTGGGTGCTCCACAGTAGGTGACTGTAGAGCAGTACCCCCTAACTGTATGGTGGATTTTGGTTTGGTGCATCTACTGTAGACAGTAGTGCTTTAGCTACTGCCAAGTCTTTGTCTGCATGAGACTGTCTTACATAGTGTATCATAAAGGTGTGGTTAGAGGACCACATGGCTGCATGATATATGTCCTGTAATGACACTTCCTTTAGGAAGGTTGTTAATGTTGCTACGAATCTCATAGAATGTGCTCTTGGAAATGCCAGCAGTGGTTTACTTTGAATAGAATAGCATTGCATAATGCATGCAGATATAAGTCTCAGTATAGATTGGGATGACAGGGGCAATCCCTCTGACCTTTCTGTGATAGATAAGAATGGCATTTGTGATTTTCTGAAAGAGTGTGTCCTGTCTATTTAGAAGGAAATTGTTTTTCTAACATCCAAAGTGTGCAGTTTGACCTCCGCATGAGAAACACGAGGCTTAGGGTAGAAGTTAGGGAGGATTATAGGTTCATTGATGTGGAATTGAGAGTGTACTTTCAGTAGCAAGGAAGGATGGGGACATAATACAACTCTGTGTTTGTGGAAGGTTGTGTATAGTGGGTAGTCGGTTAAAGAAGCTATCTCACTCACCCTGATGGTGCGAATGATGTGCATTAGGATCATGCGTGTGCAGCCCCGCTGCGTGCTGCTAAGAAAAGTCTCCATGCTGTGGTGCTGAGTAAACCCAACACCTACCGTTGAGCAGCAATGGGGACACACATCTTGAAGAAACATTGTTACTGCATGAAGTGAGTGACTTCTCTTTTCAGGGCCACCAAAGAAAATGTACTTCTATCACAAAGTCATAATTATTTGTTATTATAGAGTATGTTTTAGTTATATTTTATAATAGTTTTCACAACTTTTCCAAATATAATACAATAATTTAAATTGAGAATTTAATACTTAATATGAATTTTATTATTTTATTATTTTATTAATAGTTCATAAAATTTGAGAAAAGACAAATAGCAGTGAGGGAAGAAAGAGACAGAAAGCACTGGTAATAAAAGCAGACCAGGGAGAAAAGCCAAATCAGAAAAGCCAAAACATCTCAAAGAAAGAAGAGATAGATAGTTTTGCAGTGAACATGCAAAGCCAAGTGTCAGGACGCCTGCATTCTATGGCTAGCTCTGGACTCTCTCTGCTGTCAGTTTCATCATCTCTAAAAATGAGTATAACCTATCACACAGGAAAGTCATGAGTTACCAACATGAATGAATGACTGAATGGGCTTTGAGATTTGTGGCTGGAAAGAACAACACGAAGAGTTAATTTAAAGAAGTGGTATCTGAGAGAAATGGCACTGTACAGACTCGGAAAAGGGTATTAGGTCTGAGAGAAACTGATCACCAGCTCACCAGTGGAATGCCTCTGATGTTATGTCATTAAGGGTGCACTTAAGTTGGAGCATTTCCATTGTAGAGGCGTTGCTTTGTCAATCATTGTGACCAGATTTGAATGATGCTTTGCCTGATTTTATGTATTTCCCCCTCACCTTTGTATAGGGTGGTTAAAACACAGTGAAACCATTCCCCTGCCCTAAGAGCAACCTCTCTCCCCATATGGAGGTTACAAATTCCCTTTTCCCCCACCCCCTTTCAGTGGGCCATAGAAGATATCACAAGCCAACATTAAATTTCCTGCATAGAGGAAGCAGGGAGAGAGGAAAGGGGTGCTGGGTGGGACTGGGTAGCCCGCAGGAGGGGAAGGGGTAATGGGGAGAGAGAGACCAGGGCAGCATCTCACAGCTTCTGTGGCTATTACCAAAAGTCTGGAAAGGAGGTTCCCTTTATTTTCCACCAAAGGAGAAACATTGCACTCCTCTCCACCTCTTAGAGCCCCTCCTCCAGTTTACACTGCACTCCCTCCTCCATTTCTTTGCACTTCATAAGCTGTGTCTACACGTGCACGCTACTTCGAAGTAGCGGCACTAACTTCGAAATAGCGCCCGTCGCGGCTACACGCGTCGGGCGCTATTTCGAAGTTAACTTCGACGTTAGGCGGTGAGACGTCGAAGTCGCTAACCTCATGAGGGGATCGGAATAGCGCCCTACTTCGACGTTCAACGTTGAAGTAGGGACCGTGTAGACGATCCGCGTCCCGCAACTTCGAAATTGCCGGGTCCTCCATGGCGGCCATCAGCTGGGGGGTTGAGAGACGCTCTCTCTCCAGCCCCTGCGGGGCTCTATGGTCACCGTGGGCAGCAGCCCTTAGCCCAGGGCTTCTGGCTGCTGCCGCGGCAGCTGGGGATCTATGCTGCAGGCACAGGGTCTGCAACCAGTTGTCGGCTCTGTGTATCTTGTGTTGTTTAGTGCAACTGTGTCTGGGAGGGGCCCTTTAAGGGAGCGGCTTGCTGTTGAGTCCGCCCTGTGACCCTGTCTGCAGCTGTGCCTAGCACCCTTATTTCGATGTGTGCTACTTTGGCGTGTAGACGTACCCTCTCAGCGCCTATTTCGATGTGGTGCTGCGCAACGTCGAAGTTGAACATCGACGTTACCAGCCCTGGAGGACGTGTAGACGTTATTCATCGAAATAGCCTATTTCGATGTTGCTACATCGAAATAAGCTATTTCGATGTTGGCTTCATGTGTAGACGTAGCCATAGAATCATAGAATTCTAGGGCTGGAAGAGACCTCACAAGATCATCTAATCCAGCCCCATGCCTAAAGCAGGATCAACCCCAACTAAATCATTCCAGCCGTGACTATGTCAAGCTGGGACTTAAAAATCTCTAGGGATGGAGATTCCACCAGTACTCTCAGCAACGCAATCCAGTGCTTCACCACCCTCTTGGTGAAGTAGTTTTTCCTAATATCCAACCTACACCTCTCCCTCTGTAACTTCAGACCATTGCTCCTTGTTCTATCATCTTTCACCACTGGGAACAGTCTCTCTCTACCCTCCTTAGAGCCCCCTTTCAGGAAGTTGAAAGCTGCTATCAATTTGCCCCTCACTCTTCTCTTCTGCAAACTAAATAAGCCCATGTCCCTCAGCCTCTCCTCATAGGTCATGTGTTCCAGCCCCCTAATCATTTTTGTTGCCCTCTGCTGAATCTGCTTCAATGCATCCGTATCCTTTCTATACTGAGGGACCCACAACTGGACAGAATACTCCAGATGTGGCCCCACCAGTGCTGAGTAGAGGGGAATAATAACTTCTCTAGATCTGCTGGAAATGCTTCTCCTAATGCACCCCAGTATGCCATTAGCCTTCTTGGCTACAAGGGCTCACTGTTGACTCATATCTAGCCTCTCATCCACTGTAATCCCCATGTCCTTTTCTGTTACACTGCTACTTAGTCAGTCAGTCCCCAGCCTGTAACAATGCTTGGGGCTGTTCTGTCCCACGTTCAGGACTCTGCACTTCTCCTTGTTGAACCTCATCAAATTTCTTTTGGCTGAATCCTCAAATTGGCTACGTCACTCTGGGCTCTATCCCTATCCTCCAATGTATGTATCTGTCCCCCTAGCTTAGTGTCATCTGCAAATTTGCTGAGGGTACAATCCATCCCCTCATCCAGGCCGTTAATAAAGATGTTGAACCATACTGGCTCTAGAATCAATCCTTGGGGCACTCCACTTGAAACCGACTGCCAACCAGACATTGAGCCATTAACCACTACCTGTTGGGCCCATCCATCAAGCCAGTTTTGTGCTTATCTTACAGTCCATTTATCCAATCCATATTTCCTTAACTTATGGGCAAGAATGTTGTGGGAAATGGTATCAAAAGCTTTGCTAAAGTCAAGGTATATCACATCCATTGACTTCCCCATGTCCACAGAGCCATCATAGAAGCTAATCAGGTTGGTCAGGCATGATGACTTGCTCTTTGTGAATCCATGTTGACTACGCTTGATCACTTCCCCTCTTCCAAGTGCTCCAAAATGGATTCCTTGAGGAACCCCTCCATGATTTTCTGGGGACTAAGGTAAGGCTGACTGGTCTATAGTTCCCAGGATTGTTCTTCTTTTCTCTTTTAAAGAGGGGCACTACATTTACCTTTTTCCAGTCATTTGGGATCTCTCCTGATCTCCACGAGTTTTCAAAGATAATGGCCAAAGGCTCTGCAGTGACTTGTGCCAATTCCCTTCGTACCCTTGGATGCATTAAATCTTGACCCATGGATTTGTGTACAATTAGCTTTTCTAAGTACCTCTTTACCTGCTCGCCACCAAGGGCTGCCCACTTCCTTCCCACACTGCATTGCCTAGTGCTGTAGTTTGGGAACTGATCTTGCCTGTGAAGACTGAGGCAAAAATAGCAGTGAGTAGTTCAGCTTTTCCTGCATCGTCTTTCACTAGGTTTACCTCCCCCATCCAGTAATAATGTTCCTTTTCAGACATTCTGGAGTTTACACTGCAATCCCCCATTGCACTGTGTTCTCCACTGCTGTCAGACTCTTTGGGGCTTGTATTCTCCCCACTGCAGTGCAGCCCCCATTGTACTACCCTCTGGCCCCTGGGGGCCTGCACTGCTCCCCATTACAGTGTAGTTTTCATTGCACTGCCACCCATTGTAGTGCAGCCCCCCCTTGCACTGCTTCCTTAGGCCCCTTGAGGCTAGCATTGCCCCCACTCCATGCTCTACCCCCTAGGTTTCTTGAGGCTTGAACTGCATCCCACCTTGGCTCACATGGGTTTCACCGTCCCTCTACTTAGAGCAGTCACACACCCTTCTCTGGCATGCATGAGCAGCAGGGGGCAGGACAAACACCAATCCTGGCTCCTTGGGCTGTCTGTATCTGGTTCATGCGTATTAAAACCCCTTTAGCTTTACATATGAAAGTACATGTGGGTAGCAAGCTGGGCAGCAGTAATCATGAGATGATCAAATTCAGGATCCTGAAGAAAGGAAGAAAGGAGAGCAGCAAAATACAGACCCTGGTCCTCAGGAAAGTAGTCTTTCACTCCCCCAGGGAACTGATGGGCAGGGTGCCCTTGGATGTTAGCTTGAGGGGGGAAGGACTCCAGAAGAGTTGTCTGTGTTTCAAAGAAACCTTATAAAAGGCACAGGAACTCACGCTCCTAATGTGCAGTAAAAAAAAAAAGTAACTATGGTAGGTGACCAGCCTGGTGTAACAGAGAAATCTTTTATGAGTTTAAACACAAAAAGGAAATTTACAAGGAGTGGAAACTTGGACAGAGGACCAGGGAAGAGTATAAATATATTGCTTGAGCATGCAGGCATGTAATCAGGAAGGCCAAAGCGCAGCTGGAGTTGCAGCTAGCAGGGAATGTGAAAGGGAATAAGAAAGGGTTCTACTGGCATGTTAGCAATAAAAAGTTGGCCAGGGAAGGTTTTGGACACTTCCTGAATGAGGGAGGTAATCTAGTCAGAGATGATGTGGAAAAGGCTGAAGTACGCAATGATTTTTTGCCTTTGTCCTCAAGACAAGGTCAGCTACTAGAGTGCTGCACGAGGCAGCACAGTATGGGAAGTGGGTGGGCAGCCCTCAGTGGGGAAAGAACAGGCTAAGAACTATGTAGAAAAGCTGGACATACACAAATCCTTAGGGGGTGGATCAAATGCATCCAAGGGTGCTAACAATTGAGGGGGGACATGATAGCAGTTTTCAGGTATCTAAAAGGGTGTCATAAGGCAGAGGGAGGGAACTTGTTCTTCCTTGCCTCTGAGGATAGAACAAGAGGCAATGGACTTAAATTGCAGCAGGGGAGGTTCGGGTTGGACATTAGGAAAAAGTTCCTAACTGTTAGGGTGATCAAACACTGGAGTGAACTGCCAAGGGAGGTGGTAGAATCTCCATCACTGGAGATATTTAAGAAGAGGTTAGATAGATGGCTTTCAGGGATGGTCTAGAAAGTGCTTGGTCCTGCCATGAGGGCAGGGGGCTGGACTCGAGGTTCCTTCCAGTCCTACTCTTCTATGATTCTATGATTCTATGAATGTTAGCTGATGTGATTGCAGAGTCATTGGCCATCATCTTTGAAAATTTGTGACACTCAAGGGAGGTCCTGGATGATTGGAAAAAAGCAATTGTAGTGCCTGTTCTTAATAAAGGGAAGAAGGAGAATCTGGGGAACTGTAGAATGGTTAGCCTCACCTCAATTCCCAGGAAAATCAAAGAGGGGATCCTTATGGAATCCATTTTGAAAGACTTGGAGAGTAAAGTGATCAGGAATGATCAACATAGCTTCACCATGGACAAGTCATGCCTGACCAACCTGATTGCTTTCTATACTGAGGTAACTGATTCTGTGGGTATGGGGGAAATGGTGCATGTAATATACTTTGACTTTAGCAAAGCTTTTGATATGGTCTCCCGTGGTATGTTTTCCAGCAAGTATGGATTGGCTAAATGGACTCTAAGGTGGCTAGAAAGCTGGCTAGTAGTGATCCATGGCTTGATGTTTAGATGGCAACCGGTATCAAGTGGTCTACTCCCAGGGTCTACTCTGGGGCTGGTTTTTTTCAACATCTTTTTTAATGACCTAGATGAGGGAAAAGGATTGCACCCTCAGCAGATTTGCAGATGACACTAAACTAGGGTTAGAGGTTGATATGCTGTAAATTAGGGATAGGGTCCAGAAAGACCTAGACAAATTGGATGATTAGGCCAAAAGAATCATATGAGATTCAATAAGGACAAGTGCAGACTCCTGCACTTATGACAGAGGAATCCCAAACACTGCTACAGGCTGGGTTCCAAAGAGAACAGGGACTGTTCTCAGTAGTGACGGATAACAGAACAAGGAGCAATGGTCTCAAGTTGCAGTGGGGGAGGTGTAGGTTGGATATTAGGAAAAAACTATTTCACCAGGAGACCATTGAAGCTCTGGAAAGGGTTACCTATGTAGGTGGTAGAATCTCCTTTTCTAGAGGTCTTTAAGTCCCAGCTTGACAAAGCTCTGCTGAGATGATGTAGTTAGGATTGCTCCTGCTTTCAATAAGGGGTTTGACTTGATGTCCTCCCAAGGTCTCTTCCATCCCTATGATTCTGTGATTTCCTTTTCTACATACTTTGCAAATTGTGCAATAAATGTGACATGGGTTGCACAGGAAGCAGCCTCTTTCACTACTCAACCATATTTCATTTTGTGCACTTCATGAGACAAGAGTAATGAGAAAACATATAATATGACCATGTAACTAATGACTTTGTGATGTATCATAATGCTAAGCCCAAGGAGGCCAAATTAAGAAACACCCTGAACAAAAGCTACTCCTTTGCCACTTTTCAAGTCCCTGCCCATCAGCATGAGAGCACTAGATCTTTTCAAAGAAAATTTCACAAGAATTTTTAATACAGGCAAAACGTGTTTTTCCTTAGCCTTTTTCTTGGGAATAGCCGAACCATTTTAGTTAAAATTAAAAAAAAGCTAGAGACCCCTTGCATACAAACTCTTAGTGTTTGTCAAAATTATAAGCAACTGAAGGCATAGTTTAACATGGGAGCTGTGTCTACACGTGCACAGAACATCGAAATAAGCAGCCCTTCTTCAAAAGAGTGGGAGGAGTGTCCACATGCGTAATGCCGTCTTTCGAAAGGAAATCAAAAAAAGGGGGCACAAACGTCCAAATCCGAACTCCGATCCCAGATCAGGAAGATCAGCCCCTTTTGAAATATTAAATTGAAAGAGTACACGTGTAGACACTCCACAGTCTGCTTTTTCGAAATGGTGCCGCTCCACCCGGCAGCAGCAGGGCTCTATGGTCCCTGTGTCCAGCTGCCTTAGAGCTGCACACACGCAGAAAACCCATGGCAGGAAGCTGAGAGTGTCCTAGGAGCAGCCTCTGCATGTGCTCCAGCCCCACGCTCCAGCACCGCAGCATGGCCAGCAGCCAGCCCCCCCGCGAGCCCCACAGACCCCCTCCAGGCCCCCGCCGGGCTCCCAGGGCTCCCTGTGGGAGAAAAAAAAGGGCCCCCCTCCTGGATGGAGTGGGAGCTGCGGGGCCTCCTTGGCCTGTGGAAGGAGAAGGAGTTCCTGCATGAGATGGGGGTCAAGCAGCACAATGCCTCTGCCTTAGGCTGCCTGGCTCAGGGCCTTCTGATCAGGGGCCACCCAGAGCGTACTGCGGAGCTGGTATGCTCCAAGGTCAAGGAGCTGTGGCAGGCCTGTGCCTGGGCCAGGGACCAGGACAACCACTCCAGGGCTGCTCCAGCCATATGCCCCTTCTTTTGGGATCTTCAGGGCATCCTGGGGCCCCAGGACAGCTCCCCATCCCCATTGTTCTTGGACATCTTGGCCGAGGAGCTGCAGCTGGAGAAGGAGGAGTGGCCTGGACTGGGGACCCAGGAGGGAGAGGGGACCACTGAGTGGTCGAGTGAGGAGGGGAACTTCACCATTGTCCTCTCCTCCCGCTCCTTCAGCCGGGTGACCAGGAGCCAGACATCCCCGGAGGTCGCCGAGGGACCCTCCGGTACATACAGGGTAGGGGCGACGCAATGGCTGGTCACCCACACACAGGACCGGTGGTCCCGGGTCGCACACAGGCCACCCCGCACGTGGGATGTGGCACCCTGCGGTGGCCCACCAGCAATGCCCAGCACCCGCCTTCAGTGGACAGCGCTGCAAGCCTCACGGGGTGGCGGCCGATCAGTGCTGGACAGCACCTGGGGCCTGCACACCACGGGCCAGGAAGGGCCACCTGCATGAGAGACCCCTGGATGCACCCCGCAGGCTGGGAGGTGGTCGGTGCTCCTGGGCGGGGGTCAGTGTCCTTTGTGGGGGTTGGGGCCCCATGGGGTGGGCTCAGGTGGGTGGGCCACAGCCGGGTCCCTTCCATCCGGGGCACATTACTGACATGATGTCCTCTTCTCCACACAGCTGCATCATCTGTGGGCCAGGAGAGCCCTGTGCCATCTCTTGGCCCTGAGAGACCCCCTGCAGTCCTCGGAGGCGCCCGTATGCCACCCCAAGTGGCGTGCTGTTGGGGTCATGGCTAGAGGGCCCCCCGCCAGGCCGAGGAGGACCCAGCCAGGCCAAGGTGGCCAAATAGTACCTGCAGCTTGCCCAGGCTGAGATGGAGAGGCGGAGGGCAGCCTGGAAGAGGCTGCTGACCACCCTGGAGGGCATTGGCCACACCCTCTGGGACCATGCAGCCAACGTTGCCTGCTTCCTGGCCCCCACAGCAGCTCCCCCAGCTGAGCCCGCCCCCTTGACCCCACTGAGCCCAACTCTCCCGCGCTACGGAGCCTGCACCCTCTGCCCCCACCAGGCCCAGTCACCAGCATTACCTGCTGGTGCTCCCCGCACCCTCTCCACCCCACGGGGGAACCTGTACCCATGCAGGCAAGGGCTCCAGGGGCTGACGGGGCTCGTGGCCCACCACCCCTGCCCCGGAATGAGCTGCCTGCCCCCTTCCAAGTTAGATTCTCCCTGTCCCCCTCCACGTTAGGTTCCCACCCGCTGTACATAGTTAACAAGAATAGTGGAGATAAATGTTTATTTTAATGTTCACCACTCCTTTCTGTGCTCCTCAGAGGGATGGTGGATGTGTGGGTCCGGTGCTGGTGTGGAGGGGTGGGGATGGTGGGTGGCAGATGTACGTGGGATGTGGGTGTGCATGCGGATCAGAGGTGGCCGTTTGCAAAAGCCTGCCTGAGGGCCTCCCTGTTGTGGTGGTTGTCCTGGTGGGCCTGGTGGATGGGTGCAGTGCCCAGCTGCTCATAGTTGGCACTGGCCGGAGGGGCCCCCCAGGGACATAGGCATCCCCCTTTCCTTCTACAGCATTGTGGAGGACGCAACATGCACCCTCCACCTGGGGCACGTTGAGGACCCTGAATTCCAGCCGAGTGTGGAGGCACCTCCACCGCCCCATTAGGCACCCGAAGGCCTGCTCCATGACATTGCGGGAATGGTTGAAGTGCTGATTGAATGCCTCTCAGGTGGGGTCGAGGTGTCCCGTGTATGGCCTCAAGAGCCACGGCTGCAGGGGGCACGCTGCATCTGTCAGCATGCAGACTGGCATGGTGACGTCCTCCACCACCAGGATCTCCTGCTGGGGAACAAAGGTGCTGGCCTCCATGTGCTGGCAGAGGCCGGAGTTCCGGAAGACCCAGGCATTGTGGGTGCGGACGGCCCAGCCCACATAGATGTCGGTGAACCAGCCCCTTGCATCCACCAGGGCCTGGAGCACCACCGAATGGTAGCCCTTCCTGTTGACGTACTGGCTGGCGCTGTGTGGCAGGGCGCAGATGGGGATATGCGTGCCATCCAAAAGCGCTGATGCAGTTCAGAAAGCCCAGGTCCTGGAAGCTGGCGACGGTGTTGTCCACGTCCCCCAGGCCGATGACCCTATGAAGCAGCATTGCATTGATGGCTCTGATGACCTGAGGGGGCGGGGAGGGGGACACATGCTTTAGTGCAGGTGGCAGGCCATCTCCCCCCCACCTCAAGCCCATTCTGTCCCTCTCCCATCCAGCCCCCACACCGTCCAGCCCCCTGCCCCCTCCCATCCAGCCCCTGCCCCATCCAGCTCCCTGCCCCCCTCCTATCTGGCCCCTTACAGTGGTGGGTTCCCCTCACCCCAGCCCCACCCACCCAGCCGTGGAGGATGTGTGACCCAGCCCCACCTTACCTCCATAAGTACACCCTAGACGGTGGCCTTGCCCATCCCAAACTGTTGTCCCACAGAGCAGTAAGAGTCCGGGATGGCAAGCTTCCAGATGGCAGTCGCAACCCATTTCTCCAGAGTGAGGGCTGGCCGCATGCAGGTATCCTGGTGCCAAAATGTGGGGGTGAGCCAGTGGCAGATCTCCTCGAAGGTCTGCCTCCACAGGCGGAAGTTCCACAGCCACCTTTCCTCACCCCACTCCCCCAGCACCAGGCGCTCCCACCAGTTGGTGCTGCTGGGGTGGGTCCAGAGGTGTCAGGACACCCGGGGAGGTTCCCAGCAGTGCCCCGGGTGGGGGAGCCCCAGACCACCAGGGGGACCGCCCAGCCACCCGATGAGATTGGGTGCAGCTGCGGCGATGGTGCACAGCACTGCCAGCAGGGTGTCCATAATGAGGGTGTCCTCCTGCAGGAGCTGTTGCTGTGCCTCCGTTGTGGGCACAGGTGGGCTCTGCTGGTCTGGGAAAGGCTGGGCAGCACTCGGCTCTTCCGGAGGGGAGGGTGGAGGGAGGTGCCCTTTAAAGGGGGCAGCTGGCTGTGGCCCTGGAAGGGCTTGTTGGCCATGGGACCCCCATCTGCGGTGTTTCCTGCCTCCCTTCTTTTGAAAGAGGGCTTGGAGCCGTGTGGACGCTCTCTTTCAAAAGACCTGTGGCTGCACTTCGAAAGAGCGGATCGAAATGCCGATCTGATAATGGCTGCAGGTGCTCCTTTTCGACAGCCGCTATTTCAACCACTGAATTTCGATTTTCACCCTTTCAGAAGGGTGCTTATGTGCAGACCCAGCTGGGAAGTGTTGGGTACCCTTCACAATAGTCATGGTAACCTGTTTGTTTGTGTGTGTGCTCCTTCTTTTGAGATGTTTTTGTAAGTTTTATGTCCTTTTGGAGTTTTGTATTTCTAAATCTTTCTATATACATTTATATTTTTAAAAAAATTTGTAAGCCACCCTTAATATTTTAAATGGGGGGGAGTAAAAATATTTTAAATAAATAATAAAATAGAGAAATAAAATAGAGAAATAACAGGGGCTTTATTGTTATGTGATTTTGTTACATAAAAGTAATGACCAGGAAGAGTTCTTTGAAAAATGTTTGACTCAAACAGGAATATGCTATTTTAAAGTAAATCTCTTGAATGCCTTTGGAGCAATGGAAGTTTGACACATATATTTATGACATGCAGTGGTAGAGATTAAGACCACAATCCTGCAGAGTGCATGATTGACTTTGAACACATCTGTTATCTCTTTCAGGACAATGCAATGTGACAACCCATATGCTTAAAGTTAACACATACACAGCATTTTGCAGTATTAGGAGTTACATTAATAGTGCAGTAGTTTTTAGCATAATAGCAATGTCATTTATTTGATGATATAGGTAACTAAAACTTTAACTTGCATTCATAGCCGAGTTACAGACTTGCTATCAAGACAGAGAAGATGATTGAGAACCTTGTGAAAAATCTGAGTAGTGAAAATGTAGAGCTTCAGATGCATTGTGCCAGTGCTATCTTTAAGGTAAATTTGTAATTTTTATGATCAGATTCTTAAATGCTAGTGTTTGTTTTCATGCCATACACACAATAACAATATCCTATATAAATGATATAGTAAAGTTTTACATGAAGAAAATAGATGTGATTCTATGGTTTAAATTATCTGGTTTTTTTCCTATTGTACAGCTAAAGAAGTGTCTCTGTAATGTAACAATTTAAATATAATTATTTTATTCCTAAAAAGTAAGAAACATATATGTATTATGCTTTGTACCAGTGTTCTTAAGCTACGTTCCACAGAACACCAGTGTTCTTTCAACAACTCGCAGGCGTGCCATGAGCGTCTGATACTTTTTGATATCATACACTCATGTTATATATTTTCTGTTATTAAAACCAGATGCAATGCTACTTCTTCATTGCTATGATACCTGACTAAATTACTTAATTTTGTTTTTTGCTGTATGTGTTGCTGTTTGTTTGTTTGTTTTAGTCTGACAAAAATTTTTGAAGAAAATTTTCATAGGTGGCTGCATAAAAAGTACTGCTTTTTGGTATTCTCTAGTCTCAAAAAGTTTAAGAAACACTGCTTTGCACATGTTTTTAATATATCCCTAAAATATCTTCATTTTTATTCTCTGTGATATCGCCTACTGTTCTCGAACATTTGAGATTATTTTTGTGACCTGTTTGCATTCAAAATTGGCACCGTGTAAAATAGTTGGATTATCTAACAGATGTCTGTTATTTTGTCATGTTAGCTGTGGCCACACTTGGCCAAAACTTTGAAATGGCCATGCAAATGGCCATTTCGAAGATTACTAATGAGGCGCTGAATTGAATATTCAGCGCCTCATTAGCATTAGGACACTTCCAGCCGCAGCACTTTGAAAGCGTTGCTTTCGAAAGCACGTGGCTCGACATGGCTGCACGGGAGTCCTTTTTTAAAGGAACCTGCTCCTTTCAAAATCCCCTTATTCCTCTCAGCAGAGGGGAATAAGGGGATTTCGAAAGGAGCGGGGTCCTTCCGAAAAGGATCCCTGTGTAGCTGCGCTGAACCATGCGCTGTTGAAAGAAGCGCTTTCAAAGTGCCGCGGCCAGAAGTGTCCTAATGCTAATGAGGTGCTGAAAATTCAATTCAGCACCTCATTAGTAATCTTTGAAATGGCCATTTGCATGGCCATTTCATAGTTTTGGCCAAGTGTGGCCACAGCCATTACGTAAATGGTGATTCTGCAGAAAACTAAGACCCAGATTCTGTAACTGATTCTATATGTGTTGACCTCTGTGCCCCTACTGAGCCCCCTAATACCAGTCTGGCTCTGTGTGAGTACTGGGGTCAGCCTGCTTAGAGCCAGTTGTAATTTTGAGGGCTAAATAACCATATCTTAGTAATATCTGTTTTACATGCTTTATAAATATCAGGTGCAAAAACAACAGGCAGTGTTTGCATCAAGAATTTGAGACTCATAACTGGTGGACTTCAGTAAGAATGGTAAAAATAGTAAGGAATCTGGTGGCACTTTAAGGACTAACAATTCAAGCTTTCTTGAATTGCCGCTCACTTTGTCAGATGCGTAAAGTGAAAGAAAAAAACCAGATGGTAGGGGTGAAGAAATGGGAGTGTAACAGTAGTAGTAGTAGTAGGCGTCCTTCAGTCTGCATAGACTATGGATCGCGCCCTTTAAAGTTTCAATTGAGGACTTCATTTACAGCGTCTGCTGTGACTATAAAGACCCACATGAGAGTTACAGTCCTTGCTGCATCTCTTGCAGATGTAGTGGGTGTCTGGCAAGTCCTTATTGTGCTTTCTGTGTGCTCGCTTCTCCTCTGCTAGCTGTCTGATCTTCAACTCGCCCTTCTGAAGGCCCTTGTGTAACCCCTGCCTCCATCTGCTGTGGTTGTCTGCTAGATCTTCCCAGTTGTCCAGCTCGATGTCTACCTCTCTGAGGTCTCTCTTGCAGACATCTTTATAACGCAACTGGGGGTGTCCGGGAGGTCTTTTGCCAGAGGCTAGCTCACCATACAGGATGTCTTTTGGAATCCTTCCATTGTTCATCCTGTGGACGTAGCCAAGCCAGCGGAGTCGACGCTGCCTGAGGAGGGTGTGCATGGTTGGGATTCCAGCTTGCTCGAGGACGGCAGTGTTGGTCACTCTGTCCTTCCATGATATTCCAAGGATGCGCCTGAGGCAGCGCAAGTGGAAGACGTTCAGCCTCTTTTCCTGGTGGGCATACAGGGTCCAAGTCTTGCTGCCATAAAGGAGGGGGCTGAGGATGCAGGCTCTGTAGACTTCCATTTTGGTGTGAGTGTACAGCTTGTTGTTATTCCACACTCTCTTGCTGAGTCTGGACAGAGTTGTAGCCGCTTTTCCGATCCTCCTATTTAGCTCAGTGTCCAACGACAGGGTGTCAGTGATGGTGGACCCTAGGTAAACGAATTCGAGTGCGAAGAAGATCCCGAACAACGTCGGAGCAAGCACGCATCCTTGTTTGACACCGCTCCTGATTCTGAAAGCATCCGATAATGCGCCGTCATATTGGATGGTTCCTCTCATGTTTTCGTGGAACGACTGGATCATCTTCAGTAACCGTGGAGGACAGCCTATCTTGTGGAGCAGTTTGAACAGACCATCCCTGCTGACCAAGTCAAAAGCCTTGGTCAAGTCGATGAAGGTTGAACTGTGCGCGTACCACAATCTGTGCATCACAAACACATTCTTCCAAACAAAGCCACAGCACAGAGTGTCGTGGAGACACCCACGCTCGAAGAACTGGCATCAACTAGATGTGGTCATCACTAGGCGTAATAACCTCAAAAACGTCCTTCTGACACGCAGCTATCATAGTGCTGACTGTGATACAGATCACTCGCTAGTTTGCTCCAAGCTCAAGCTGAGACCCAAGAAGCTGTACCGCTCTAAACCTGCTGGAAGGCCCCGCATTGACGCCAGAAAGACCGCAAACTCGGAGAAAGCTGAAAAGTTCAGAGAGACCCTCCAGGAAAATCTGTGCAGTGGTCCTGGGGGCGTCGATGCGACATCCATATGGCAACATCTGAGGGATACAGTTTACAACACGGCCTTGTCGGTGTTTGGAAGAAGAGCTAGAAACACAAACGACTGGTTCGAAGCTAACTCTGATGAGATGATTCCAGTCATTGAAAAGAAGCGCACTGCACTCCAGGAGTACAAACGCTCACCGAGCCAGAGTACCCAGCAAGTACTCAGAGAGGCCAGAAGAATAGTACAGCAGACAGCCAGGTGCTGTGCCAACAACCACTGGCTCCAGCTATGCAGCAGCATTCAGACCTGTGTCGACTTTGGTAATCTCAGAGGAATGTATGAGGGTATGAAGAAGGTATTAGGACCCACCCAGAACAAGATGGCACCTCTGAAATCCAAATCTGGTGAAGTCATCGTTGACAAAGCCAAACAGATGGAGCGCTGGGTTGAGCACTACTCCGAGCTGTACTCACGCGAGAATGTTGTGGTTGACGCAGCCCTCGATGTCGTCGAGTTCCTCCCAGTAATGGACAAACTGGACCAAGAGCTGACTGTGGATGAAATGAAGACAGCCATCAACAGCATTGCAGCTGGAAAGGCCCCTGGTCAGGATGGTATACCAGCAGAGGTAATCAAATGTGCCTCAGACACACTCCTGGAACCCCTGCATGAGCTACTGTGCCTGTGCTGGAAAGAGGGTGAGGTTCCACAGGATATGCGCGACACTAATGTTGTAACGTTGTATAAGAACAAAGGAGACAGAAGCGACTGCAACAACTACCGTGGAATCTCCCTCCTAAGCGTCACTGGTAAACTGTTCGCTCGCGTCATCCTTGGCAGACTCCAGAAGATTGCTGAGAGGGTGTACCCCGAATCGCAGTGCGGATTCCGCGCAGAGAGGTCTACCGTTGATATGGTCTTCTCTCTAAGGCAGCTGCAGGAGAAGTGCAGGGAGCAGGGAGTGTAACATCAGAACTAATTTCATCAGTGTGGATGTGAAACCTGAACTAAGTATTGTATATGTTCAGTGGCTTGTAGGATCAGGTTGCTAGAAAGCAATTAACATAGTCAGAGCATTGTGATAGCAGCACTGTAATTATGCCTGAGAAGGTAATTTTCATCTAAGCTTGTATTTTCAGTACTTTATATCTTCCCTAATAGTGACTTTTTGGCCTATAAGATTTTCTGTTTGTTTTAAGATCAGTATTAATTTTGGGGAGAGAGTGCAAAATAAAAAAATCGATTAATTAATTAGTTAAAATATTCAGAATTGTTATTGTGGCTCCTTTCCGGGCTTAAAATGTTTAATGACCTGGAATTAAAATTCCAAACTTTTGCCTATCTTGTAATAAAAATGAGGAATACGTGCATTTTAAGTATAAAATTAATGAATGAAAAATAGCATGTGATAAATAAATAATCATTTATTTCTCTTTCACAATTTAAAGGCCAATTTTTTTAGAGTTGGAGGCCTGAAATCCACAGACAAAAATGTACATAATAACATGTGTTCATAATCGTACATGCAGTAACTCACTGCGCTAGTCTTTTGTGTGCACACATCCATTTGCAATTTGCACAGTTGTGTTAATTGCATACATATTTTATATGCCTGTGTTGTGTGAAAGGACCATTGCCTTTATTTTCTGAACATTTGTCTGAACAGTGTTCTATTGTTACATGTAGTTCTTTGCCATCATTCCTATACTAGTTTTGAAATATGAATTAAATTAGAAAGTATATTTTGAAAATATTTTAATAAATAAAATAATTACATAAAGCTCCCTGTTAGATGGTGTCAGTTGCTTGGCAATTCATCAGGGGCATTGTTTTATACATTTTAAATAGTCTTATATTTAATTCATTTTACAGTGTGCAGAAGATGAGGAGACACGTGACCTAGTTAGGCATCACGGAGGCCTACAGCCACTTGCTACTCTGCTCAGTAACTCTGAAAATAAAGAACTATTAGCAGCAGTGACAGGAGCAATTTGGAAGTGTGCAATCAGCAGAGAAAATGTGACAAAGTATGGATAACAACTTAATTATATTAAATATATGTGTTAATTAATATTTTTGATTTTATGGGCTCATTTTGTTTTAATAATGGTTACATAGTAACACCACTAACGGAAACTTTATTTGCATCCATATTCTGTCTGGTCTTCAAACTGCAGCTTCTTGGTTATTACTATTTATAGCATAAATAATCTGCATTTATGGTTGACATGCAGTTGCCATTACCAGATCAGAAGGGTTTGCAAATATATGGGCCTATGCTGACTTTTAATACACCTCCTCCTACCCATTACCCACTATACTTACATCACAGAGGGCACAAGAAGTGACGTGTTCATGGGCTTTGTGATAGTTCCCCACATTTTGGTAGTTCCCAACGTGCCTTTTGAATTTCTGATATCTTCCTTCTCTGTTGACATTTTTGAAATTGTTTGGTTATTTCTTTATTGTCTAGTGTAGTTAATATATTTTCTCTTGGAGAAACATTACTTTGTTCAAAAGGATCAGGAACTAGAAAGATTTCCTAAGTTGACTAGTTATGCTAATTGCATTGTTATTGTATGCACATAAAGTTCTAAATATCATCTTTCAATGTTATACTCCTAGCCCTTCTACCTGAACTTCAAAGATAGATAGATTGATTAGATAGATAGATAGATGTGTGAACACCTGCATTAGAACTGTGTGATCATAATGTAGGAAAACTCAAAACCAGCCATCCCCAGCATTATCCACAGAAAAAAGATCAAGTAAAATTGATTAGCTTTTAACTCTGCCAAAGTTAAGACTAGTCATGTTTTAAAAGGTACAATCTTACTTAAGTGGATTACAGTAACATCTCGCATCAGCTAGCCACATAAAATTCTCTGTCCTTTGGTATATTTTTATGTTTTATGAATTCAAGCTTTAAATGTTAATTAACTATATCCATTAAGGATAAGGTTTACACCTTTGGAATAATACACCAATGGTAGTGGTAAGTGATTTAGGATTGTTGATGGTAAGTGGTTAATATGGGAATAAATGTTTATTTTTTTAAAAAAAACTGTTAATTTAAATAAGAGAAAAATATTTTAAAATATGATTGATTGTTTTACTGTATATCACATTCCCAAACTGTTTATGAATGAATAACACATGCGGTTTGTTTACCAAAGCAATTTGTTCATAAAAATGAAAATATTATCTTGTAACATTACTGCAATAAGAATGATGCTTTGGGTTTTTTTTATTGTTAACATTTAGATTTCGGGAGTACAAAGCCATAGAAACTTTGGTAGTGCTGCTAACTGATCAACCTGAAGAAGTCCTTGTGAATGTGGTTGGAGCATTAGGGGAATGTTGCCAGGAGCCAGCAAATAGAGCTATTATCCGGAGATGTGGCGGTATCCCACCCCTGGTTAATTTACTTACTGGAACCAATAAGGCACTTCTCGTGAATGTCACCAAAGCAGTGGGAGCTTGTGCAACAGAACCTGAAAATATGATGTAAGTTGTTTGTCTTCATTCTAAATAGCTCATGTAAATGAAAAATGCCGGCAATTGTGTTGGCTGAACCTTCAATCTTCTAACATGAATATAGTTAAGGTTGTGATGAAAAATAAAAAATGGGAGAGATTTATTTGCCATAGATTTTACATTTAAGTCACAGAAAAGTTATTTAGTATAATGAGACAATATAAAAGTTGTGAGAATTTTAAATTAGTATTTTAATATCAATTAGCTCAAGATATTATTCATGACACACTATTATGACCCGTCTGCCTTAAAACTCCAGATAATTTCTCAGTTTTTTCACATTGTAAGCACATTTTATAGGTTTTGTTTTTGTCAAGTTAATTGGCTTATTAAGTAACTGTTTTGCATGGCACCAGTATTTTTGGCTTTCTACAGAATGTGTGTGTTTTCTTTTGTGCTACTGTAGATTATGCTACGTAGTAAGAGAAACATAGTACAGAAAAATAAAATAGGAAGAATAAACACTTGTATTCTTGAGAAATTTGGATAAGCCTTTAAAGTTATAAATTTAATCCAAAGCTAATTTAAACTTTCAGAATAGGTTTGTAAATTCTTGTTTTCAAGGGCTCCCAGCTGAGGACATGTTTTTCCTCATCTTCTCACACTTTCAGGCTCAAATTATAGAAAAGTTATAGTAAAAATGTGTTCAGTTAGCACCACGAAAAAGGGTTTTTTAAAAAATTCTTACAATAGGACTATTATTAACATTTTAACTTGGAAACAAAAAATCCATGTTAGTTCTCTGTATAAATTTAATACCCCCTTCTTTTTACAGTAGTATACACACTCACCCACCCCCTCCCATACAACCATGCAATGGACCAAAGAAAAAGGTGGTGTTTTGTTCAGAAAGTTACTGCTCTCTGACTTGTCTTCTAATATCAGATTTGTGCAGCTTGTGAAAATCAAACTTTAATGTTTGTGAGAAATGTTCCAATAAAATGTCTAAGTCAGTATTTAGTGTGTTTGCTGTGTTTAGGACAGAGATATATTCCCCAAGGCTGTGGGCATAATTCTCTCCTTACACATGAGCGTGATCAGAAAGAGATAGTTGTCTTGTTCTCCTGCTGTTCTGATTTGCATAATTCACTTGATATTCATATAGCACTGCAAGGTTTCCTTTTGCTGAATAGGCCTTTTGTTTTCAGGCTTTGGCTGTCACCCAGTGGCAAAAGCCTAGATAGTATACAACTGTAAACATGGCATATATGAACAGTGTTAGTCATGTAGCATAAAAGTATGCATAAATGAAATAAACTCCACAGCCTATTTCATAAGAAGAATTGTAAGCATCAGCCTTATGCACTAATATATTAACCCAACAGAATGAGCATCATAAATCAACTGAGAAATTCAAACACCAATAAATATAAATTGGCACTCATAAAACCTCAGACATACTCCAGTACTCAGAGCTATCACTTCAAATACCCAGTATGGATAGCTTCATTCTGAAGTGTGGTCAGTCTAAGCACCAAAAATAACATAAGTTATTGCTAAAATTGTGGTCAAACAAAGTCCATCTTGTATTTGAGAAGGAGAGAGTACAGGTTGTTTGGGAGGAACTTTTAAAAAGGTTGCCAAGAATGGGGGAAGGAATCAAATCTCAAATTAGAATCATATGAAATTTTTTCTCCATTGAAATTATTCTCAAAATTAGATAACTAAGGAAGCAAACTTCTAGTCGAGGACTAGAATGTATTTTTCATTACTAGAAAAAAGCAGACACAGCTAATTACATATCATGAGCTAGACTGTGCAATTCACATGTAACTCTTCGCAGACTGCAGTGAAGATCTGCTCCGTACTTCAGCAGCACTGGAAGAGACTGTGCTATAATCTTACGTTTAATTCAATCCTGCAAGTTTCATAGCACTTTGGGCCTGATCCAGGAAAAGCAATTTAGTACATATTTAAGATGAAGCATGCGCCTTAATCCCATTGACTTTTGTGAAACTAATCACATGCTTAAAATTCAGCATGTGCTTAAGTGATTTGCTGCACTTAGTGTTCAGCACCTTAAAGAATGAGACAAGGGAGTTCCCCAGCATGCATAGGGGATGCCGTCTCTGTGTCATCCATTGTTTTCCTTGGTGTACCAGTTCTGCTCCACAGACAGGCCTGTGAAGAGAGAACTGAATCCATTGCCCCTCTACTGCCCCACACTACCCATGTCTGGGTAGTTTGGCTAGGAAAGGAGATGAAGAAAAGCTGTCCCTACCATATCACTTATTGCCAAACACAAAATGGCTGTGCCTACACGTGCCCCAAACTTCGAAATGGCCATGCAAATGGCCATTTCGAAGTTTACTAATGAAGCGCTGAAATGCATATTCAGCGCTTCATTAGCATGCGGGCGGCAGCGGCGCTTCGAAATTGACGAGCCTTGCCGCCGCGCGGCACGTCCAGACGGGGCTCCTTTTCGAAAGGACGCCACCTTCTTCGAAGTCCCCTTATTCCCATGAGCTCATGGGAATAAGGGGACTTCGAAGTAGGCAGCATCCTTTCGAAAAGGAGCCCCGTCTGGACGCGCCGCGCGGCGGCAAGGAGCGTCAATTTCGAAGCGCCGCTGCCGCCCGCATGCTAATGAAGCGCTGAATATGCATTTCAGCGCTTCATTAGTAAAACTTCGAAATGGCCATTTGCATGGCCATTTCGAAGTTTGGGGCACGTGTAGACGTAGCCAATGTGAGACAAAAAAGAACTGTTCATGCAGAAAACTTAAAATGCTGTGCAGTTCATTACTTTAGCATAAATAATATTTTATAAATTTCACACAAAAAAATGAGGGGATACCTAGTATGTGTGGAAATTAGGTATTCTTGGGACTAAAATGAGTGCTATTCCTTGTAATCAGGGCCAATTAAGAGGTTTGGTCCCTATTCACAGGGTCTTCCATTTTGATTGACTCATTGACTTTCTTAGGACCAGGATTTCATGCCATATATCAAAATGCTTTACAGAGTTAGTTAGTTTAGAATCACAGAATCATAGAAATATAGGGCTGGCAGGGGCCTCTAGAGGTCATCTAGTTCAGTATTTCCAAAACTGTGGCTCACAGGAAATTTCTAGAAGGGTTGCAGACCTGGAGCAGAGAGGAGGTTTTGGGATAGGAGGTGCCAGAGAGCAAGGCCATCCTTCAAAGACAGCTCTTCCCAGATTTGACCTGGCTGCCCCTCTTTTGTGACACCTGGGCAGTTGGACCAAATTTTAGTGAAAAGTGTTGTTATATGGCACACAGCAGGACAATGGGCCAAACCTGCCTGATGCTGCAACCCTGTGTGCCACATCATAACACTTGAAGAAGGGAGCCAGGTTTGCCTTGTGGCATGCATGGGGGTCAGATCACTCTCCAACCCCTGCCTCTACCCTGACTTCCCCTCACTGCTGGGTTATAGCGCTGCACGGGAGGCTGCTGCTGTGGCTAGTCATTGGCCCCATCGCTGGGTAAGGATCATTGACGAAGAAAGAGAAAGACACTGGTCTATGATTTTTGGGAGCTCTTCCCAAATTTGGAGCCTTGGCAGATCACACACACACACACACACACACACACGAGAGAGAGAGAGAGAGAAAAATTAGTTGGTCAGTTTATTCTAAAGTTTGGGAACCATGGATCTAGTCTGTGCCCTCTCACATTGAGGCAAAACCACATATACTTAGTCCTTCCTTGACAGATGTTTGTCTAACCAGTTCTTAAAATTCTCGGCTGTCTATGGCTGTGGGCGGGCTCTCCGGAATGAGGGATGACATGGAGCGGCCTGGGATAGACCAGTTATATAAATGTTTCTTTATTATTCACCACTCTGTGCTGTGCTCCTTGGTGGCTGGTGGCTGGTGGATGTGCTGGTGTGGAGCTGGTGGGGGTGGCAGGGATGGTGGGTGACGAATGTGCGTGGGATGTGGGTGTGCATTCTGCCCCCCTCCCATCCAGCCCCTGGCCCGTGCAGCCCCCTCCCCCTCCCGTCCAGCCCCTGTCCCATCTGGCCCCTTGCAGGGGAGGGTTCCCCTTGCCCCAGCCTCCCCGCCCACCCGGCCCCACCTTACCTCCATAAGTACAGCCCCAACGGTGGCCTTGCCCACCCCAAACTGCTGTCCCACGGAGCGATAGGAGTCCGGGGTGGCCAGCTTCCAGAAGGCAATCGCGACCCATTTCTCCAGGGTGAGGGCTGGCTGCATGCAGGTGTCGTGGTGCCAGAGTGCGGGGGCGAGCCAGTGGCAGATCTCGTCGAAGGTCTGCCTTGACATGCAGAAGTTCCGCAGCCACCTTTCCTCACCCCACTCCCCTAGCACCACATGTTCCCACCAGTTGGTGCTGCTGGGGTGGGTTCAGAGGCATTGGGGCACCCGGGGGTGCACCTGGCGGTGCCCTAGTGGGGGAAGCCCTGTAGCCCCCGGGGGACTGCACAGCCACCCTATGAGTTCGGATGCAGCTGCAGCGATGGTGCACAGCACTGCCAGCAGGGTGTCCATGATGAGGGCGTCCTCCTGCAGGAGCTGTTTCTGGGCCTCCATGGTGGGCACAAGTGGGCTCTGCTGGGCTGGGACAGGCTAGGCAGCACTTGGCTCATGTGGAGGGAGGGGCCCTTTAAAGAAGGAGGCTGGCTGTGGTCCTGGAAGGGCTTGTAGGCCATGGGACCCCATCTGCGCATTTCCTGCCTCCCTTCTTTTGAAAGAGGGCTTGGAGCTGTGTGGACGCTCTCTTTTGAAAGACCTCGATGGCACTTTGAAAGAGCAGATCGAAACGCTGATCTGAAAAATGGCGGCGGGGGCTCTCTTTCGATGGCCGCTTTTTTGAAAGCCGAACTTCGATTTTTGCCCTTTTGAAAGGGCGCTTACATGTAGACACAGCTTTTCTGTTATGCTGCACCAAACTTTGATGATACTCTGAGACAACTCATGGAAATTAAATTGTTCTAATTGTATGTATGTGCATGGGAAAGGAAGAGGTTGGACATGTACAGTAGCTCTGATCTACTTCTTCAATCCGGAATTACATTTTTCTCCACATTAGTCCACTCCTTCATCCACACGTTAATACAACTTTAACACACAATGAAGCCATTGGAGGGTAGGTGAATATGCAAGCTTCTTCACTGTGGTATGGTATGCATTTGTATCACAACAGATTATTTATCTTTCCCCAAAGCATGGCTGCTTGAATGAGCATCACCAATCCAGAGTACGAAAGATCAGTATCAGAGAGGTAGCTGTGTAGAAAAGAGTTCTCATTATTCTCCAGATCGGTTCTGCTGCACAACCTCACATAAGGATGTGTCCCCATCCACTGCAATGTTATTTTTTATTTTGAGGAAGTCCTTTTCCAGTCATTCTTTTTCTATTAATGATTTTAAATGCATTTATTTCTTATTCCATTGGTAAGTTTTACTAATTTTCAGATTTTTAAATCTAGTTTTCAATGCTGAGCTATAAGATATTACAATGTTATGGACTAAAATATACGATTATTTTAGTCAGATGATTTTAGAGTCACTGATGTACATTTTATCAAAGCAGTTTGCAACAAATATTATGAAAGTTTTAAGTCACGTGTTAAACTGTGGTTTCAGAAAAGATGAGATTACACTCTTCCAAAAGTAAACCCTATAATTTTACCAGTGCGCACAAAACAGAGTCAGTATAACATTGTTTGTTTATGTTTGTGTATGTGGTCTGAGTTGGCAGGGTATATTCCCAGACTTCTCAAAAGTGCTGGCAAATAGTGTTTCAAAAAAGATGATAGATATAACAAACAGATGTCTAGAGGGTACACATGTTTGAGGAATCTATGTTAAAGTTTATGCTGGAAATGTTCAATATCAAATTATTTGAAGGTAAAATTGGTTTATATAGGTTACATTTTTATTAAAATATAGTAATAGAAAACTGATTTGTATTCCTAGAACAGTTATTCTGCCCATCAAACACATTTACCTGTAAATACAGTGAACCCTATCTTATTAAGTAGCTAGTGATCCTAAGAACCCCAAAGTCTTCCCCAGCATTTTATGAATCTAAATTACCTGTAGTAAGTAATAGTCTCCCCAGTATAAGCAAATTCTGCCCAGAATTGGTCTTAGTAACACGGCACTTCATTTTAGGAAACTGGCTAAACTGCTTTGAAATTCAGTGCCAATAAGGCCTGTGTTCAGTATAGTTACTGTTGGTCAGCTGTTTTGAGTTGAAATTTGATTTGCTTTTCTCCTGCAAATTCCCTTTTTCAAGGCAAATATTTAGATAATGTAGAGTTAACCATAGATCTATGTCACCCTCACTCTTAGTTCTTGTCATAGGGTCATGACCGGTGGAAAGGGGCACAGCTGGACAGCCTCTGGAAGCTGGTTATTCCCAATTTCCAGAACAGCTGCTTACGGCCATGGAAAATGTACCGGCTGCTCTTAATTCTGCTTCTGAGTAAGCCAGGCCAGTCCCCATCCAACCCCAAACTCGGGGCTTGAAGAGGAACCTACAGCTACCTTTTCCCCAGCTCCATGTCTCAGCCTCACTGAGCGCACCTCAGTCACAGCAAAGCCATGGTCTACGCTACCGACTTATGTCAGTATGGCTTTGTTGTTGAGTGTAGATTTTCCATACCCCTGAACAACACAATTATACCAAACAAACTTCTGGAGTAGGCAGAACTGTGCCAATGGGAGGGTTTCACCATCAACATAACTACTGCCTCTTGGAGAGGTGTCATACGTATGCCGATGAAAGCAACTCTTCTACTGGCAAAAGTAACATCTTCACTTAGTTCAACAGTGGCACTGCTGCATTGCTGTAAATGTAAATAAGCCCAAAGAATCCAGGCACACTTTGTACACTGCATAATTCTGAGTACAGTTAAGTTTTTATACTGAAACACAAGACAGCACTTAAATGTAATAAACTTTACATATTTACTTCATTTATGTTTTCTAGGATAACTGGAAAATAGACCAGCATTTTAGCTCTCAATGGCCTCTCATACAATAAAAATCTATTTAAATGTTTTTATTTTACATATAATAAGGAATAAAAGTGTTTAAATATTTGAATGTTTAAAAGTCATAAATACCAAGATTTTTTGCTATGAACTAAATACAATATTTAATTGTTATTTAAATCTCTTCAGCTTTTCAAATAAATTGTTCAGCTATTGTTATTAAATGACCTTGTCCTTTAAATATCCTTTGGATTTGTCCTTAATGCAGGTTTTGCTGTAATTTAATTGTATCTTCATAATGCCAAAAATTATTGTAAAATATGTTATTTAAGTGACAACAGCTACAAGGGAGACTAATATGCATGCTATGAATACAGAATTGGATGCCGACTGAAGTAAATGTTAAACTCTGAAAATCTGTATTATGATAGGTAGTTTTATTACAGCATCCTGCCAGTGATACTAAAGTTTGAAAAGAAATTTATAAGAGAGCAGCTATTGGAAGCTCAGGGAAACCATCCCATAGTTGGGACCCTCCTTCCAAAGGATGTTACAGTATCCTCTTGCACTGAGGATACCTCTCTGGGAGAGGGAACGCCAATTGTTAGGAAAAGGCAGGTGTTAGTAGTGGGTGATTCAACTGTTAGAAACATAGATAGCTGGGTTTGCGATGACCAGGAGAACCGTATGGTGACTTGCCTGCCTGGTGCGAAGGTTGCGGATCTCTCGAGGCATCTAGATAAACTAATGTGTAGTGCTGGGAAGGAGCTGGTGTTCGTGGTACATGTTGGTACCAACGCCATATGAAAGGATAGGAGAGACGTCCTGGACGCCAAATTTAGGTTGCTAGGAAAGAGACTGAAATCCAGGACCTCTAAAGTGGCATTCTCAGAAATGCTTCCTGTTCCACACACAGGGGCTACGTCTACACGTGCAGCCAACATCGAAATAGTCTATTTCGATGAATAACGTCTACACGTCCTCCAGGGCCAGCAACGTCGATGTTCAACTTCGACGTTGCTCAGCCCAACATCGAAATAGGCGCAGCGAGGGAATGTCTACACGTCAAAGTAGCACACATCGAAATAGGGATGCCAGGCACAGCTGCAGACAGGGTTACAGGGCGGACTCAACAGCAAGCCGCTCCCTTAAAGGGCCCCTCCCAGACACAGTTGCACTAAACAACACGAGATACACAGAGCTGACAACTGGTTGCAGACTCTGTGCCTGCAGCATAGATCCCCAGCTGCCGCAGAAGCAGCCAGAAGCCCTGGGCTAAGGGCTGCTGCCCACGGTGACCATAGAGCCCCGCAGGGGCTGGAGAGAGAGCATCTCTCAACCCCCCAGCTGATGGCCGCCATGGAGGACCCAGCAATTTCGACGTTGCGGGACGCGGATCGTCTACACGGTCCCTACTTCGACGTTGAACGTCGAAGTAGGGCGCTATTCCTATCTCCTCATGAGGTTAGCGACTTCGACGTCTCGCCGCCTAACGTCGAAGTTAACTTCGAAATAGCGCCCGACGCGTGTAGACGCGACGGGCGCTATTTCGAAGTTGGTGCCGCTACTTCGAAGTAGCGTGCACGTGTAGACGCAGCTAGGGCCAGGTAAGCAAGCGAAACTTCAGAGTCTCAATGTGTGGATGAGACAATGGTGTAGGGAGGAGGGGGTTAGATTTGTTAGGAACTGGTGACACTTTTGGGAGAGGGGGAGCCTATACAGGAAGGATGGGCTCCACCTAAATCAAAGGGGATCCAGACTGCTGGCACTAAACATTAAAAAGGTCATAGAGCAGTTTTTAAACTAAGAGATGGGGGAAAGCCAATTGGTGCAAAGGAGCATGTGGATCAGACAAAAACTCCTCTTAGAGGAGAATCCATCGATAGAGATATTCTAGGCTTTAGTAAAAAAGAGAGGAGGAGAGATATCAAACAATGGGCTACATCAGACAAACAATCACATGTAAAAGAATCTAATACATCTGGGATGGGAAGACAAATAAGCAGAGGCAAATATTTAAAATGCCTCTACACAAATGCTAGAAGTCTGACTAATAAGATGGGTGAACTAGAGTACCTTGTATTAAAGGAGGAAATTGACATAACAGGCATCACGGAAACTTGGTGGAATGAATACAATGTATGGGACGCAATCATACCAGGATATAAAATATGTCGGAAGGATAGAAAGGGCTGTGTGGGTGGCAGAGTGGCACTGCATGTGAAAGATAACATAGAATCATATGAAATAAGAATTTTAAATGAATCAAAATGTTCCCTAGAATCACTATGGATAGTAATTCCAAGCTCTACTAAGAATATAGCAGTAGGGATATATTATCGACTGCCTCATCAAGACAGTGATAGTGATGTTGAAATGCTAAGGGAGATTAGAGAGGCTACCAAAATAAAACACTAAATATTAATGGGGGATTTCAGTTATCCCCATATTGACTGGGTACATGTCACATCAGGACGAGATGCAGAAATAAGATTTCTCGATGCCGTTAATGACTGCTTCTTTGAGCAGCCAGTACGGGAACCCACAAGGAGAGGAGCAATTCTCGATTTAGTACTGAGTGGAGTGCAGGATCTGGTCCACAAGGTCATTATTACAGGACTGCTTGGGAACAGTGGTCATAATGTAATAACATTTAATACTCCTGTGGTGGGAAGAACACCTCAGCAGTCCAATACTCCAGCATTTAATTTCAAAAGGGAGAATTATGCAAAAATGAGGAGGTTAGTTAAACAGAAATTAAAATCCAGAGAGACTAGAATGAAAACCCTGCAAGCTGCATGGAAGCTTCTCAAAGACACTATAATAGAGGCCCAACTTAAATATATATCCCAAATTAAAAAACATACTAAGAGACTGAAAAAAGAGCCACCATGGGTTAACACTCATGTAAAACAAGCAGTGAGGGATAAAAAGGCATCTTTCAAAAAGTGGAACGCAAATCCTAGTGAGGTAAATAGAAAGGAACATCAACACTACCGAACTGAGTGTAAAACTGTAATAAGGAAAGCCAAAAAAGATTTTGAGGAACAGCTAGACAAAAACTCAAAAAGTAATAATAAAATGTTTTTTAAATACATTAGAAGCAAGAAGCTTGCTAAAAAAAACAGTGGGTCCCCTAGATGATACAAATACAAAAGGAGCAATCAAGGATGATAAAGCCATTGCAGAGAGACTAAATGATTTCTTTGCTTCAGTCTTCACGGCTGAGGGTGTTGGGGAGATTTCCAAACCTTCACCGTTTTTTGTGGGAAATGAAACCGAGGAACTGTCCTGGAATGAAGTGTCATTAGAGGAGGTTCTGGAACAAATAGATAATGTTAACAAATCACCAGGACTGGATGGCATTCATCCAGCGTTCTGAAAGAACTCAAGTGGGAAATTGCAGAACTATTACCACTAGTTTGTAACTTGTCCTTTGGATTAGCTTCTGTACCTAATGACTGGAAGATAGCTAATGTGACACCAACATTTAAAACGGGCTCTAGAGGTGACCCTGGCAATTACAGACCTGTAAGTTTAATGTTAGTTCTGGGCAAATTAGTTGAAACAATAGTAAAGAATAAAATTGTCAGGCACATAGAAGAACATAATTTGATGGGCAAAAGTCAATATAGTTTCTGCAGAGGGAAATCATGTCTTACTAATCTGTTCTTTGAAGGGTTAACAAACATGCAGACAGGGGAGATCCAGTGGATATAGTATACTTAGATTTCCAGAAAGCCTTTGACAAGGTACTTCATCAAAGGCTCTTACATAAATTAAGTTGTCATGGGATAAGAGGGATAAGAGGATAAGAGGGATAAGATAAGGGATAAGAGGGAAGGTCCTTTCATGGATTGAGAACTGGTTAAAAGACAGGAAACAAAGGGCAGGCATAAATGGTAAGTCTTCCGAATGGAGAGGGATAACCACCACTAGTTAGTGGTGTCCCCCAAGGGTCAGTCCTAGGACCAATCCTGTTCAATTTATTCATATATGATCTGGAGAAGGGGGTGAGCAGTGAGGTGGCAAAGTTTGTAGATGACCATAAACTGTTCAAGATAGTCAAGACAAAGGCAGACTGTGAAGAACTTCAAAAAGATCTTGTCAGACTGAGTGACTGCGCAATAAAATGGCAAATGAAATGTAATGTGGATAAATGTGAGGTAATGCACATTGGAAAAAAACAACCCCAACTATACTTATAATGTGATGGGGGCTAATTTAGTTAACTAGTCAGAAAAGGGATCTTGGAGCTATCATGGATAGTTCCTTGAAAACATCCATGCAGTGTACAGAGGCAGTCAAAAAGGCAAATAGGATGTTATGTGTCATTAAAAGAGGGATAGAAAATAAGACAGGGAGTATCTTACTGCCCCATATATAAATCTATGGTACACCCACATCTCGAATACTGTGTACAGGTGTTGTCTCCTCACCTAAAAAAAAGATATCCTGGCACTGGAAAAGGTTCAGAAAAGGACAACTAAAATGATTTGGGGCTTGGAACAGGTCCCATATGAGGAGAGGCTAAAAGATTGGGACTTTTCAGTTTAGAAAAGAGGAGACTGAGGGGGGACACGATAGAGGTATATAAAATTATACATAAAATTATGACAGGTGTGGAGAGGGTGAAAAAGGAGAAGTTATTTACTTGTGCCCAAAATACAAGAACTAGAGGACACCAAATGAAATTAATGGGTAGCTGGTTTAAAACTAATAAAAGAAAGTTCTTCTTCACTCAGCGCATAGTTAACCTGTGGAACTCCTTGCCAGAGGAGACTGTGAAGGCTAGGATTATAACAGAATTTAAGAAAGCGCTTGATGAATTTATGGAGGTTAGGTCCATAAAAGGCTATTAGCTAAGGGTAGGAATGGTGTCCCTGGCCTTTGATTGTCAGAGCCTGGAGATGGATGGCAGGAGACAAATCACTTGATCATTGTCTTCGATCCCCCGGCACTGGCCACTGTCAGCAGACAAGCTGCTGAGCTGGATGGACCTTTGGTCTGACCCAGTTTGTCCATTCTTATGTTCTTACTTCTGTGCTTTTTAAAAAGATATTTTTATCTTGGAAGAAGCTAAAATTGGAAAATATTTAAAGAAATCCATTTTCTTAGCCATTTATATTCAGTGTCCCTTTTCTATTATTACAAATATTTGAGTTTGAAAAGAAGCTTTCTGTCTCATATATCCCAATTTCCTGATCTGCTTGATCATGCAGTCCCCAATTTAATACAGATATCTTCAGTAGATGGCAAGTGTCACAGAAGAAATTCTCAACAAGTAAAATTTAAAATGGTGTAAGCTTAAATTGTGATTAAATACATTTAAAAGTTTCTCTCAGCATGAAAATCTTTCTTTAAGAGCACTGTTTAGAGTTAAGACCATATACTGTTATTGTGATTGATCAATTGTGAATGAGACAGAGAAGAGAGAGAGGGTGTGAATATGATGAATGAGGTAAATGTATTTGTCTTTATGTTTTAGGTGATGTAGCATCTATGTGCTTTCTTTCTAATTATGCATTTTAAGACTGTTTAGGGGGTGGTATTGTTCCCATTATTGAAGAAAATGTCCGAACTCCCTTTAATGTGAGCAGGGTCAGGTCCACTGATGCCAATACAAATTGCAAGTGCTTCATATTTCACAGGATCTGTCTACCAGTGTTTCTCTTTCTGGATATTCCATTTTGAATGGAATTGTGAGCCAGAATCTGAATCAAGCTACATAGATTATGAATGTATCAGTCAGTTTATTGATACTTGATGGAGGGCATGTCTATACTTGTTGGGAGATCAACCTGGTCAGGGTTGATTTTCCAAGGTTTGATTTTTCATGCCTAGTGGGGACGTGCAAAATTTAACTATCGGGGCTCAACAGTTGACCCCTGTACTCCTCATTATCATGAGCAGTAAGGGAGGTTGATGGGAGATGCAGGGTTAGAGTTTGTGTGATCTTTTAAAACGTCTGAAAGCATGTGCCATGCCTTCTCACTGTCAGATTGTGGAAGGCACTGCAGATTCTTAAACCTTGGGTTGAGTGCTGTAGCTTCTTTTTAGAAATCTCACACTAGTAACTTCTTTGCATTTTGTCAGCTCTGCTGTGAAAGTGTTTTTAAAATGAATGTTTGCTGGGTTATCATCCAAGACTTCTTAAACATGAAATATATGGCAGAATTCAAGAAAAACAGGGCGGGAGATATACAATTCTCCCCCAGTGAGTTCAGTTACAAATTTAATGAACTTGTATTTTTTAATAAACATCATCAGCGTGGAAGCATATCCTCTGGAAGGTATTGAAGAATGAAGAGGCATATGAATCTTTAGCATATCTGGCACATAAACACCTTGCAACACCAGCTACAAAAGTGCAATGTGAACACCTGTTCTCACGTTCAAGTGACATTGTAAATAAAGAGTGGGCAATATTATCTCATGTAAATGTAAACAAACTTGTTTCTCTTAGAGACTGGCTGAGCTACAAGAGGGACTGAGTAGACGTGTAGGCTCTAAAATTAACATTGTTTTATAGTTGAGTGCAATTATGTGACAAAAAAATCTACATTTGTAACTTACACTTTCACTATAAAGAGATGGCACTACAGCACTAGTAAAAGGTGAACTGAAAAATGCTATTTCTTCTGTTTATCATTTCCGTAGTGCAAATATTTTGTAACAAAATAATATAAAGTGAGCATTGGACACTTTGTATTCTGTGTTATAATAGAAATCACAATATTTAAAAATGTAGAAAAATCCAAAAATATTTAATTTTTGAGTTAATTGAATGAGATAAGTTCAATTGATTGACAGATCTACTCTATAACAAGTATAGTTAGGGAGTACTTTCATGGCTCATCATCACCTGGAATGTAGTATTCAAAACAAGATATGGGAAACTACAGGAATGTGCCAAGAAAAAGCAAGGGCTGCTAGGTGTTTCGTTTTCTACCAGAGCATCTGGTTGAAACGGGACCCTAGTGGCTGCCGACCAGGCTATTAAAAGTCTGGTTGGCAGCTCAGTGAGGCTGGCAGGATCTCTGCCTACCTCCCCAGAGCTCACAGGAAGGGGCTGGCATATCGAGCATCTCCTAGGCAGAAAGGTGTCCTCAGGGGCTCCAAGTGCTGCCCTCCCTGAGCACCAGCTCCATGATTGCTATTGGCCAGGAACTATGGCCAATGATAGCTGTGGGGATGGCACCTGTAGGGGAGGGCAGCATGCAAAGCCCCTCCACTTAGGACCTAAAGGGACATGTCATCACTTCCTGGGAGTAACCTAAAGTTGCCATCTGGAGCCCAAACTGAAAGTCTCCTCTCATGCCCCAAGCCCCACCTCAGCTGGAACCCCTTCATACACTCAAACTCCCTCCTGAAGCCCTCATCCTCTCCCACACCCAAACGTCCTGCCGCAGTCCCCTTGGGTACCTTGAACCCCTCATTTTGTCCCTAGCCCAGAGCCTGTACCTCCTCCCACATCCCAACCGCTGCCTCACCCTGGAGCCTCCTCCCACACTCCAAGCCCCTCAGCTCCACTCCCCAGCCCAGAGTCCCTTCCTGCACCCTCATCCCCCAGCACACCTCAGAGCTTCCAGTCAGAGCATCACAGCCTCTCACACCCTGACTCCTTTGCCCCTGCACAGTGAAAATGAGCAAGTGAGTAAGGATGAGGGTGGGAGTGAGTGATGGAGGGAGTGGGGGTGAACTGAGGGGGACAAGGCCTTGGAGAAGGGATGGGGCAGGAGTGGGGCCCCAGGGATGGGGGTGAGGCAAGGGCATTTGGTTTTCTGAGATTAAAAGGTTAGGCACTCCAGACAGAGCAGGCATAAACTAGTAGGTTAAGCTTAAACTTCAAGTGACATATAGAGGGTATTTAGCTGTATCTTTAAAGTGCACCTTCTCTGTGAGATAAGAATTGCTTCATTGATGGAGGATACATATGTCTTCTTGCTGCATTACTTAATCTTTAGACAAATTTGGCTAAATTTGGTTATTTGGTCTCTTGAACATTTTTAAGAACAAACCAGAATGAAGTCAATAAGCCACTTATAATGTTATTCAACTTTAGTCATGCATAAGAAGTGTTGCACCCAAAAAGGGCAATTCGGGCATTGGTAAGTGGCAGATGCTTCAAGGAGGAAGGGTAGTTTTGAAAAAGTTTCAGTTTCACTGAATTATGATTCAGGAAACTTGGTCAGATTCTTGACTCTACAATATAGTCCCTTTGTGACCCTGGGCAAATTACGTAATCCCTGTGTGCCTCAGTGATGTCTGTAACAGGGAGATAATAATTCCTTCCTTCTGGTTTTTGTCTGACTCTTCTGTTTTGTTTTGCAAACTCTGTGGGACAGGAGCAGTCTCTAATTATGTTTGTGTGGTACCTAACGCAATGGTGTCCTGGTCTTAGTAGTCGCAACAGGTGCTGTTCTCAAACAAATAAATAATAATAATGTGGGAGACAACATTGCTTGAGCAAAGGCCGATTGTAGTGATGAGTGCAGTATGGGAAACTATAGCCTAGAACAGCAGCCAGGGAAACTGAAAACAAAATTACAGTTGATTTGCCAGGGAAAGACGGATTAAAAGAAAATACAAGTGAAAGCTGAAACAGGCTAGAATTTATTCTCTGTAATGCAATGCAGGAAATCTGAGCTTAATACATAACCTCTGTCTCTGGATTCTAGGGGTCGGTAGCAGTGTGGGTGCTAACATATTTGCTTAGGCTATATATTTAGCCACTCAGGGAAGGAAGTACCTCCCATTGCTCAATGTTGACTCCTCTGATTGACTAAGGATAGTGATATTGACAGACTTCAAAAGCAGTCCTCTTTGTTGCTGGTGGAATTGTGGCTACTGGAGTCTGTGTGATGGAAACATAAAAGAGGGCAAAATGAGTGAGATATCTGGGTTCCAGCAGAGATGCAGAGAAATCGTACTGAAAAGATGAGGGAGAGAAAAGAAAGATCATAGTAACAAGATGTTCTTCTGAGTAGATGAATGTACTGTGAGATAAGAATGACACCTCATCGTCCATAGTTTACCAGCTTAGGGTCATAATATTAAGGGAGAAAACAAACTAGAGCTATTTCTTGGTTTGGATAATTTCTCGAGTAATTGCAGGCTGCTATATCTACTAAGACTAGCGGCTAATTGTGATCAGGTGCTTGTTTTCTTCTCCCACACTCTGCTGTTAGGGAAATGGGTGCTTTCGACAATCCCACTAGTCACCTATTTTCATCTCTAAGTGCCTAAATAACTTTAAACATCTCTTCCTTTCCATCTTTTAGAAGCAAGGAGAATGTCATAATCTGCAAAGCCACCATCCTCCTTTAAAATCAATCTTCTCATTATGCTTATCAGAAACGCCTGCCCTCCTCTCCCTCAAAGCCTTTACCGTATGATGGTACCAAGGCGACTAGAACACTGTGATTACTACTACTAATTATATTCAAATCATGCGCACATTTTAATTTTTCTCAGAAAAATTAACTAGTATTAAGGCGAGGGCTTTTTTGATTATTCACATTAGCATTATGGTGTAAGATCAGAATTTGTACCTAGGCTGGTACATTTTCTTTAGTATTTTGGAAGACTGTACATCTTCAGATCACTTTGGGTTTTCTTGTGTTCTCACACTAGTCATGTTAACTACATTGGCTGCTCTCAAGTAAACTCCAGATATATACTGGGCTCTTTATCAAGTCCAATAGCAAAAAATTTCCTGTTTGTGTTTTCTGAAATGACAGGAAAGCGGTACTGAAGTTATTGAAAGGAGCATTATATGAAGTTTTGAAAATTGTCAGTCTTTGTTACTATTGTTTACATATTTATACATAGTTGTGTTCTGTGTTGTGTCTTTGTGCCATAGTTTGTTGTGCTAGTACCAAAGTTAACTCGGATTCCTTACATTTTCAGTTCACTTTTCTTCTGGCATTTGGTATATTTGGCACTGAGCATATAAATGAGATTACCTTTAGTTTAGCAGGTCTTACATTAAATGGGGCTTTTAAAATCAGGGTCTCCTCATTAATGGGGGAAAAAATCTAGATTTTGAAAGCAAAATTACATAACCAGGTAGTATAATTTGTTGTAAATAATGCCCTGAGCAGCTTTAAATAAAGTTCATGTCATAAATAACTTCTTCTGCATCAAAAATCATATGATTATGTATATTTAAGTTTTAAAAAGTCCTGGAAAACTTTTCCATAGTGAGCAGAAATTATATGTTTTTGTGTGATATTTTGTACGATTTACAATGAAGATTTGGACTATCAGTATACAATTAAACTTTTACTTTCCAGATGAGAAATCAGAGTATGCGTGATTTTCTTTATCTTCATCTCATCTGCTCTGAGTTTAACATATCCTTCTGAACAAAGACATGTTTGTAAAGGATATTAAGTTTTGTTTGGCCTTCCTCTCCATTTAAAGTACTCAGTGGACCCTAATGGGAAGTTACAATACCCAAGACTGATTGATATATAAACATAAGACAGATGGTGTAGAGATGACTCTGAAGATAATTCATTTTTCAGCTAGTCATGAAGATACTTTGATTACTGTGTGTTTAAGTAATTATAACACAGTGTTCAATGTTAGTTTTGTCAGTAGGGAACACGTGGGAAACAAGTTATACATTATTTGTGCCCAACAAAGCATGCACTGTGGTGTGACCATTTTAATTCCTCATGCTAGATTAGAAACATAGGATTTTAAAATATATCATACTGTAAAGTAAATAAATTAAGCGCAGACTGAAAAAAGTTAAGTACGTAGGTTTTTTGGCATAAATATTAGTTTTGGAAAATATTTGTTACTGTATGAAAGAAACTAGTATGTTTGAATTAAGGTTTCCGTTTACATGCAGCTCATTAAAATGTCACGTGGTTTGTTTCTAGGTTTACATGAGTCCTAGATATAATGTAGTTTGCTTCGTTCCTTCAGTAAAATATTTTAAGTGTAAATAGTGAGAAAAAGATAAACAACACCCATAAGCTTTGATTAGAAAACACATTTTGGCCTAAAAAATGTGTGTTTAATTATCTGGTGACACTGAGTAACATTTATAGAAAATGTTGATAGTATTTAGTTGACAGTAAATTACAAACACCTAAATAACATGACTGTTTGTTTTAAAAATCATACCACTATTTCTTGACATGATTTTTGAAACAAAATTATGTAATTTCAAGGTTGCGTTTGTAAAGATGACAGACCCAGGTTGTTGGCATGCAGGACTGAACTTGTGACCTTATAGGCTAGAGCTGTATACTTCTACCAGATGAATTAAAAGACAACTGTCTCTTAGCTGTAGAGCAGACTCACTCTCCCTTTTCAGTGATCTCCGTGTTTCTGAGTTACACATTGTTTACAACATAATTAATTAAGATTTCATAACGTCTTTCCCAAATAGGATAATTGACCGTTTAGATGGAGTTCGTTTGTTATGGTCCTTGTTGAAAAATCCTCATCCAGATGTTCAAGCAAGTGCAGCATGGGCTATCTGTCCATGCATTGAAAATGCTAAGGTAAGAATATATTTAATAAATGCAATTGTTTATGGTTAAGGCAAAGATTTAGTCATGGGTATTTTTAGTCAAAGTCATGGAGAGATCACAATTAATAAAAGAAATTTTCTACTGTGACCTGTCTCTGATGTTGGCTGTGTATGTACCCTGACTAAAATGTAGCATTTCCTAGGGCCCCCAGTGCTGCTCCTCTGAGGGGCTCAGGCAGCAACAGCTGCCCCTGGATTGGCTGACTGCCCTTAGCCATCCACTGCTTTGATATCCCGGTGTCCATTGCTTGGGTGCACCCTGGGGCCAGCTTCATACCTCCCAGGACTGCCTGAGCAGAGCCAGTGCAGCTGACCAGAGAGAAGCCCCCAGGACAGCTCCTCAGGTACCCCCTGGGGCCAGCTGCCCTGGGCCATGCGAGCAGCGGCCTGTGCAACTGGTTTCAGGGTGCCCCATCACACAGCCCCAGGGCCAGGTGCTCTGCTAGACCCAGCGCCAGCTGCTCTGCAGCTGCAAAAGTCATGGAAGATGCAGAAAGTCAGAGAAGCCAACTTTTACAACCTCCATGACAGATTTGCAGCATTATTTATAGATTGCAATTACTTAATCACATTTTTCTATGATTTTCAATAATTAATGTTTAAAGTTTTGCTACTTATTTGCTTTTTACTTGCATTCTTTTAACTGCTTTAAATCATGTATTTACTTCTAAATATTTAAAACACAGCTACAGAAACCATCCAGTGTTAACAGCAATCTGGTTGTCCTTAAATGTACTTGCTCTCTTGGTAAAATGTTGTCTTTATAATCATATAACCCTATCTCTGCATATTGTTTCCAGAAAAGCACCCTGAAGTGTGCTAATCTGACAATAACAGAAATAAAATTATTCTATTAACAGCCTGTGAACAGTGCTGGTAGTGGCTCTCCTCAACCCTACATACCTCAGCCTGGTTCTCAGGGGAGTACCTTTTGGCTTGAGAATATATTTTAGTCCCCATGCCAATGAAATCTTTAGATTCTCTGCTCAGATTGCCAACAAAAAGTGCCACTTGTGAATAGTGGTTCTTGTGCTGCAGTCAGCTGTGCACAAAGAACTGAGCTATTAATTTATTTCGTATAGACTGCCAGATGGAGACAAAACGGTGGCTGTTTTTTTGTTTTTTTTTTCTGATTTAGAATGGATTAGAATAGAGATTAGTTTAGGAATGAAGGTAAGGGTCTTGAAAAAGTGTGTGTTCAGCAGCATGTTGTACGAATGTGAGACATGGGTGATAACGAAAGATTCAAAGAGAAGGATATTGGCGTTCAAGAAGAGTTGTTATAGAAAGATCCTGCGAATAGGATGGATGCAGAAGGTCACCAATGAGGAATTGTATAGGAAGATACAGCTGAAGGAGAACCTACTGCAGAAGGTTATACAACAGGAAGTTACAGCTATTTGGGCATATTTGCAGAATAAATGACGAATGAAAAATCAATACCTTGGTATTTGACATAATGGACGGCTTGGATAGGAGAGGCAGACCCCACACAGAATGGGCAGATGATACAGTAGATTGGTGCAGAGCTAGTCTAGAGAAACTAAGCTACTCTGCACTGGACAGGGAAAGATGGAAGGAAATAGTGAGAGAGGCATCAGACACCAATGGGCACTGAGGCCAGGGTTGTTAATGATGATGATGATGATGATGAATCTTGCATCACTAACTTTTATACAAAGCTGGAGTGATTTCTTTCAGTTTTTGATGAATGCCTTCACTAACACAAGTTTTTATTTTCCCTTCTATTCTGTCACTGAGATAAATCATTCTGCACAATGTTGAAAGACTTGATCCTGTGAGGCGCTGGAACCTCCTTGGAAGTACTCAATCGGTGACACTCAGACACTGAGGTTCCCAAGCCACAAGTGGCTCTTTAGTGTATCTCTTGCAGCTCTGTGTAGCACATGATATTAAATTTTTGAACTATTACCCAACCTAAGTTATTAACCAATCCAGATGCTTCTAAGTTAATTACCAATTGTAGTAGATAAAATAATAATACTTGGTCAGTCATTTTGCTTAGAGAAACATAAATATAGGAAGAGGAACAATGAATTCATGCCACTCTAGCTCTTTTAAGTAATGGTGATCCCTAATTTGGTTCCTGAACCACTAAAATCTCAGTATCACTGTTTTAAGTGCTCTACACTGCCATAGAAGTTATTTCCTAGGATCAACAATCTTTGTACATCCTCCTTTCTTTTAATGTTTTATAAACATCATGATACAGTTGAAGGAACAGTGTCCTGATTTTGAGTTACATCTTCAGCATCTTACTGTTTTTCACATTGATTTCTATACACCACTTACCTGCCTCTTTTCTAAACTAACGAAGTCATTCTGAAGTGTATTTCCCTTTCTTTTTTATTGACACACTCTCCTCTATGGTGGTGAGTCATATACATTTCTCTTTTTTTCAAGAAACAGATACACCTGTCTGTATCTTGAACTGTTACCATTTATACATGTTGCCTGCATTTGATAGCCAAGACTTTTCATTGTACGGCTAAGTAGGTCTTCTATCACCTGTGCTTAGGAACTATCCTGGCTACTTAGCTCAGCTGGCTTTGGGAGCTCTTTTGCCAGAAAGCTCTACCCTACCATATTGAAGGCAATGGAACCAATACTGTGTTCTTAGGCTGCATAAATTTTTGGTTGGCTTTTTCACTGGTTTTGTGAAGAAAGGGAAGCTATGTACATCATTGTGCCAGTCCTTCTCCCACTTCTGTCTGCCTATCACACAACTTCAGATCTCTAACCCCACAAAAAAATATCTCTGTGCGTCCTTCAAAATGGGAGCACAATGACACAGAAGCAGTTGCCATCCCTTCCCCCCCCGGCAAGAAGATTCACAAATGGGGACAATTATAGCAGTGTGAGGGGAGGGGCTGCTTGCATGTAATCACAATTATTTGGCATGATAGCAGTTTTCAAGAAAAATTGTTCTCCTTAACCTCTGATCAAAGGGCTGGAAGCAATGGGCTTAAAATGGAGCAAGAGAGGTTTAGGTTGGACATTAGGAAAACCTTCGTAACTGTCAGGGTGGTTAAGCACTGGAATAAATTGCCTAGGGAGTCTGTGGAATCTCCATCACTGGAAATATTTAAATGCAGATTAGATAAACATCTATCCAGGATAATCTGGAATGGTGCCTGTTCCTATTGTGAGTGCAGGGTATTACACTTGGTGACCTCTCAAGGTCCCTTCCAGTTTTAGTACTCTATAATTACATTTAATTCTTCTATAATTACATTTAATTGCGGTTAATATTTACCTATTCTTATGATCGATCAAGACATGCTTTGAAATAAATTTTTCTATCTTGTGAGATAAAATGGAGCCTGTAGCTTTAAAAGATGCTTACATACTGTTGCTTCCCCAATCCTATCTAGTTAAGAGTGTCAGCTACGTGTGGGGTAGCTGTGGGCCTTGGATTTGGGTTTAATTTATTTTTGCTTCACTTTGGTGGTTGCTCAGTGCAGTCTGTGGATTATGAAGGGTGAAACAGAAAGGGAAAGCCCATTGTAACCTATGTTTATAATTGTGCCATGTAGCTGAAGACCCATTTTCCTGCAAAGATATGTAATGTGCCTGGATTTTAAGGGTTGTCTTCTATAAAATTCATATTTATGTGTTGTGCTGCACATGTGAGTTGAGTGTACACTGCACCACGGTAGTTCTCTCTATACTGAAATGAAATAAACATCCATAATTTTTACAGAAACTAATTCAAAACACTAGTTTAAACGCTGTAAGAGAGTTCTGTGTTGGCTGTAAGTGATCTATCTATTTTGCTTATATGGCCTCTATTTCCATAGTATTTAAGCACCTCGCAATCTGTAATGCATTCATCCTCACAACTCCCCCGAGACAGGAAAATGGTATCTCCATTTGAGAAGATGGGGAGTTGAAAGTGCAGAGAAACTAAGTAATTGGCCCAAGTTCACACTTGAAGTCTGCGGCCCAGCAGGGAATTAAATTCTCAGCCCTAGGCTAGCAAAGGCCACATGTACACATAGTGCCTGATTTGGGTCACTGTGCTACAGAAAAAATAATGAATTTATGTTAAAACTGCTGTTTGATAATATCAATAAAATGATTTGGTTAATGTTATTTTGTTTGTGATAGATTCAAAGCATTTTATAAGTGATGAGGTAGGTTGTACTGGCTAATGCAGGGGTCAGCAAACCCTGGCATACCTGCCACTCTTGGCATATGAGCCAATTTGGAGTGGCACATGGTAGGAGCTTAGCCCTGCCCTTTCTTCCCCCGTGCAGCATGGAAGGTGGTGGGAGCATGGGACTGGGGACAGAGCCCCTCCACAGATCCCCAGCCATGGTGCGGGGCCAGATCTGTGGCCTTGTTCCAGGGTTGGCCTCCATGCTGGAGCATGGGCTCAGGGCCAGGCCCCTCCCTGTGGTGAAACATGGGGCTGTAGCTGTCCTACCACCACCACCAGAACACCAGGCTAGGGCACACCCTTTCACCCTCTCAGAGCACCAGAACACAGGGCTGGAATGCAGGACTGGAGCACCTGCATTTCTCCAGACCATTGGAGAACTAGACTGAGGTAAACAAGATGAAGTTTAATAAGGACAAATGCAAAGTGCTCCACTTGGGAAGGAACAATCGGTGTCACACGTACAGAATGGGAAGAGATTGTCTAGGAGTGACTGCAGCAGAAAGGTATCTAGGGGTTATACTGGACCACAAGCTAAATATGAGTCAACAGTGTGATGCTGTTGCAAAAAAAGCAAACATGATTCTGGGATACATTAACAGGTGTGTTGTGAACAAAACACAAGAAGTCAATCTTCCGCTCTACTCTGGGCTGGTTAGGCCTCAGCTGGAGTATTGTGTCCAGTTCTGGGCACCGCAGTTTAAGAAAGATGTGGAGAAATTAGAGAGGATCCAGAAAAGAGCAACAAGAATGATTAAAGGTCTAGAGAAAGTGACCTATGAAGAAAGGCTGAAAGAACTGGGCTTGTTTAGTTTGGAAAAGAGAAGATTGAGGGGGGACATGATAGCAGTTTTCAAGTATCTAAAAGGGTGTCATAAGGAGGAGGGAGAAAATTTGTTCTTCTTGGCCTCTGAGGATAGAACAAGAGGCAATGGACTTGAACTGCAGCAAGGGAGGTTTAGGTTGGACATTAGGAAAAAGTTCCTAACTGTCAGAGTGGTCGAACAGTGGAATAAATTGCCAAGGGAGGTTGTGGAATCTCCATCTCTGGAGATATTTAAGAACAGGTTAGATAGATGTCTATCAGGGATGGTTTAGACAGTACTTGGTCGGGGCTGGACTCGATGGCCTCTTGAGGTCCCTTCCAGCCCTAGTATTCTATGATTCTATGATTCATCCCCTCCCCTCCACCACAGCGTGACCCTCCATCCCTGTCAGAGCACGGAGCTAGCATGCAGACCCTCCCTCCACCAGAGCATGTCCCCTACATCCCTACCAGCACACAGGGCCAGAACATGGCCCCCACCCTCCCTGGAGCTTGGGCCCCCGCCTCTCACCCCTCCAGACGATGGGGCTGGGGCACTGGGATCATAAGAAAGGTACTCTGCCAGTTGTAAGTAGGACTCTTAGGCTATATCTATACTAGACATAGAAGTCGACTGCTGATACTCAATTTTAGCTATGCCAATTGCGTAGCTAAAACTGACTTATCAGCTGTTGACTACAATGGCTGTCTACATGGAAGAAGGTCAACAGGAGCATTTCTGTCTCTGACCTTCCTCAATCTTTGCTGCGCACAAGGAGTTCCAGGGTCAACTTTGACCCCAGAAAGCACTGTTTCATGCAAGCGCAAAACACAACCACAGAAGATCAACCCTGAGTGGGTCAATCTTCCATGGTAGTGTAGCTTTAGTCTTTGTGACTTTAAATAAAGTATCACCAGAACTCAGACCACACATAGAGGTCAAAAGGTCAAATTTCTGCACTCTCTCAGAAGGTTGCTGACCCCTGGGCTAATGCATAAACCATTCCACCACTGGAAGCTACAAATGATTGTTGGTCTGAAGCTAGTCACTGTTGTTGAACATCACTAAGCCACTACCCCTGATGGATTTCAGAGTGGCCTGCAAATGACTTGTGAGGAAATAGTAGTAAGCTGGCATTGACTGAAGTAGTGGAACTGTTTAGGAAAATCTGCACAACTTCTATTGCTACTAGTCGCTCACTTTCATGAGCATGAAATTAATTTGCCTGATTTACAAACCAAGACTAGAGGAGCTGTGCAGGTCGTTAATTCAAAAGAATGATCTTAATACAAACAGATTTAGATTAATTAGTTCCTTAATTCAAAATGAAAAAAAATGCAGAGTGGGTAGTAATAGGATATAAGTGCACTGTCCAAGAAATGCAAATAATTATGAAAAAGTACAAGGAAAAGTATACCTAACTCTGTTGATATTAGAATGTTAAATTATGTGTTATGAATCATGCTACCTCAAAAAAGATTATTTATGCCTTTATTTCAAAGCATAGCTATCCAAACTGAAAAATATAGCAAAACTCAACGAAAGTTTTATTAATCCTATTGTGAAATCCACCTGTGCAGAGAAAGACTGTTCACACACTAGTGAAGGAGATAACATCAATATGATTGTAACTGATGAATTAAAAACAAATTCCTGGTCGAGTGACCTTTAAATAGTAATTTCTGAGACTTAAAAATTGCAGTAAAGATATCTGCTCCTCTCTTTATGTTTAAAGAAGACTTTTGGGTAGTCCTGAGAGTGGAACACTAAGCATGCTCATGCTAACCTGTCCTCTCCTTACCTTTTCTCTCTGGGCACACACCTGCTCACTGTCTGGTCAGAACTAATTTTAATTTCAGCTCTGCTGCTCGTGTTACTTGTACGCATACCTTTAAAAGGATTGGGAAGGGTGAACACCATCCACAAAACACTGAAACTGACTATCCCTCAACCTGTCGAGGTAGTTGGGTAGTAAAATTGAAAGGGAAAAAAAAGGAAAATCATTAAAAAAGGGATCGATAATAAGACAAAATATATCATACTTCCCCTATATAAAACTATGGTACGCCCACATCTCGAGTACTGCGTGCAGATGTGGTCTCCTCACCTCAAAAAAGATATATTGGCATTAGAAAAGGTTCAGAAAAGGGCGACTAAGATGATTAGGGGCTTGGAATGGGTCCCATATGGGGAGAGGCTAGAGAGACTGGGACTTTTCAGTTTGGAAAAAAGGCGATTGAGGGGCGATATGATAGAGGTATATAAAATCATGAATGGTGTGGAGAAAGTGAATATAGAAAAATTATTTACCTTTTCCCATAATACAAGAACTAGGGGACACCAAATGAAATTGATGGGTAGTAGGTTCAAAACTAATAAAAGGAAATTTTTCTTCACACAGCGCACAGTCAACCTGTGGAACTCCTTGCCCGAGGAGGCTGTGAAGGCCAGGACTCTATTAGGGTTTAAAAAAGAGCTTGATAAATTTTTGCAGGTTAGGTCCATAAATGGCTATTAGCCAGGGATAAAGTATGGTGCCCTAGCCTTCATAACAAGGGCAGGAGATGGATGGCAGGAGATAAATCACTTGATCATTGTCATCTGTTCTCCTTCTCTGGGGCACCTGGCATTGGTCACCGTCGGCAGATGGGATGCTGGGCTTGATGGACCTTTGGTCTGACCCAGTATGGCCATTCTTATGTTCTTATGTTCTTATGTAAGAAGCCCCCCCGGATCCGATCGGGGTTACTTTTAACAATGTAGTTCAACATTTTAAAGTTGAAGTGTGATTTTCAAATTGATGCCTCTCTTTGAATCCATACATTCATGGGGAAGCTGCAGGATGAGGAGCCTTGAAGATTGTATCCCAGGTGCAGGCAAGATATGGCCTGGGAGCTGGATTTGGCCTGTCAAGCCTTTTAATCTGGCCCATGGCTGGCCCCTACAACTGAAGAGAGGAGCGTTTGAGGTACTGCCCCAGCCCTCAGCAAAATCTCTCAGCTCCCATTGGCCAATTTCCCACGCTGCCCCCACTCCCAGCAAAATATCTTAGCTCCTATTGGCAGGAAACCAGATGATATTAAGAGATTTTGCTGGGGACTGAGGCAGAGCCACACAATTTCAGCCTGAGGTCTTATTCCAAGCAGGGTAACAGCAAAGTTAGTGAGCTCAGGTGTGCCTTCAGATAGCCTGAGGGAACGGGAGTCTGCCATCCACTGGTTGGGTGGCAAGAGGGACACAGGGCCACCCACACCACTGCATCCCAGGCCAGGGCCCTCCCAGTGTCAAAATGGTCCATCACTGAGTCAGTGGGGATCCAGGCTTCAATACACTGATTCATCTTCTGTCAGCATTGCAGCTTAACAAGGGTCTACTATCCCTGGGCCACCTCCACACACCCCCTCTGAGCATACCTGTTGCTCTAAAGGGGTACCCTGGTTTCTGGGAGCCTCCATCATCATTGGTCACTCTTCCAGATCAGGTCAGCCAGGGATCTAGATGGTCCGAGCCAGTTGTCAGTTTCTTCCAGGTCTCCTACCATCTTCCAATTTGTGAGCTCAGAGGATGTATCTGCCTCTTCTGGTGAATGGGCTCCAACTGAGCCTTCAGTTTCACCCCTTATACTCTGGCCATACCACTCTGCTTCCAGGGAAGTCTGGCTCCACCCACCAGGGTATAGTGAGGTGGTCTTCCACTTCAGGCTCAGAGGGGAGCCAACCCCTCTTGCTACAGTTCTGTATGACTTTTTGAAAAAAAATCATTTTATAAATATTCATTTCTGCACCATATGAAGTCAAAATTCCTTATATGAGCGCATACAATACTTCATGATTTTCTTGCTTTGTGAAGCTTCTTGTATGTGCGTACAGAAACCTTGGCATTTTGAAGCTGATGATCTTATTGCTTCCTTTCGTTTTCTCTTTTTTCTCTGTTAACATTATTACACATCAGCCAGACTCTACTTCTTTACACTCTGCTAACTATAAGGAATTTGATCTTACTTTTGTAATTTTAAAACCATGCAACTAAGCTAGAATTTCCTGATATTATTGTATACAATATTTCCTGGCCAGTGGAGGAAGATTTAGGCCCTCTGTTATAGACAAGACATTAATTATTGATTATCAACAATAATTATTAATTCATTTTCCTGGTGGGTCCAGACTTTGATAGGTTCCATAACAACATAAAAGAAGGCATGGCACCTACACTAACATGGTTTTCACTTGACAATAAATTTTTTTAAAGTTGTCTGAGGCAGAAATGATAATTTTCCACAGTCCAGCAGCTCCCACAATTCTGGACATGTGGGCTGCTCTCCTCTCTCCGTGGCTCAAGAAAGCGGATCAGCATTTTGGCACCACATAGTCTGGCCATGCCCCTCTGTTTGCTGCCAGATTCTTTACCTCTTCAGTAGGAAACAATGAGAGTTTCTTTACTCTCCCCTTTAACTTTTTTGGTTAACTTTTCTGCCCAGGTTTTTGTGAAATGGGAAGCATGCCTCTTTCACATTCACCCTTTTTCCTGGCTTGGTTAACCCCTTTAGGGATTTAACCCTCATTGAACCTCCAGTGAAGTGGTTTTCTGCCAACTCCTCTGACCCTTACAGGCGTGACAAAGCAGGTGAAAAAAAGATGCTGATTATGTGAGGCAGCCTTCCCAGACTCAGGTTGCAGGCAGCTCACCTGTACCACTTCCCAGGCAACATCCTGATCAGCACTCTGTTGCATTCAGCAGCACTCAGGGCCGCATCTTGGGCATTGGAACTCCTCTAGGCACATATCTTCATCACCAATGCCAAGAGAAGTTCTATGGTACCATTAACCACAATAACTCACCTGAGGGTATAAATAGACATCTTGGCAGTGAAGATCTACCCATCATTAGAAAGATTTCATAATATCTGAGAATGTATTTTCTTGTTCCAGAACTGCAGGAGATCTTCCACTGTGCCTTCAACTGCTAGGATTCCTGGTGTTGTGCATAGGAATCACTCCACGGGTACAGTCATGCACCCCAAGTCTGCAAGCCTTCATATTAAAGGTGCGGACCATACCCTGGAATATACACACAACATACAGGTTCAGACACAGGTATTCAACTACTTCCAATGGTGATCAGCTCACAACAATATCTGATAAGGCATGTCCATCTACCTTCTGTGCAATGCAAGTAATAAGGTGGACTGAACAGCTCTTTCTTTCCTTCAGGCCAATCAACATCAAAGGGGACCTGAACCAAAAGGCTGACTGACTCATCAGAGACAGAGTCAACAACTCTGAGGCTAGGCCTAGCTCAAAATAACTTACACAGTTTGCAGTGCACAAACTGTGTAAGTTATTTTGAGGCATCGTATTTCAAACCTGGTGCAGGCTACACTATGCCAGAGTTTGAAATAAGAGCCTCCTCATATGAGGAAGGTTACTGGGAATGAAATACAACCCTTGAAACAGCCCTACTATTTTGAGCATGGTGTTTGGCCATGCGGTTTCTATTTTGAGACACAAATGTATCCCAAAATATAAAGCATAATGTAGCCTTAGCTTGAGTGTTGCGTAAGTCAGCAGATTTTCAACTTCTTTGTTCAGTTATTCAGCATCCTTTCAACTGTCTGTTTCTGAATCATAAGCCGCGTCTACACGTGCCAGCTACTTCGAAGTAGCCACGCCAACTTCGAAATAGCGCCCGCCACATCTAGACGTGGCGAGCACTATTTCGAAGTCGACATTGACGTAAGGCGGCGAGACGTCAAAGTCGCTATCCCCATCAGGGGATGGGAATAGCACCCTATTTCGACGTTGAACGTCGAAGTAGGGCACGTGCAGCCAATCTGTGTCCTGCAACATCGAAAGAGCGGGGTCCACCATGGCGGCCATCAGCTGAGGGGTTGAGAGACGCTCTCTCCAGCCCCTGAGCTCTATGGTCGCCACGTGCAGTGGCCCCTTAAAGCTCCCCGCCCCCTGCCTTCCTGTGCAGGAAGCTGAGAGCGTGTGCAGGCAGCAGCAGTAACACGTGGCTAGCCTGCACGCTTCCCTGCAGCCCCAAGACACCTCCCTGCTGCGATGGCCACCCGCCAGCCCCCCAAATGCCCCCAGGGCACCCCCCCCAAGGGGAGCCAGGGCTCCCAGCCTGGCAGCCAGCCCGGAAAGAGGCAGCAGGGCCCCTCCTGGACAGAGGCCGAGATCCAGGACCTTCTGGGGCTCTGGAGCAAGGAGGAGGTGCTCTAGGTAATGGGGAGCAAGAGGCGGAATGCGAATGCGTTTGCTTGGCTGGCCAAGGGCCTGACCGCCCGGGATCACCCTGCCCGCACTCCTGACCACGTCAGGAGTAAGGTTAAGGAGCTGAGGCAGGGTTACGCCCGGGCCCGGGATCCGGCCAGCCGATCTGGGGCCGCCCCCGCCACTTGCCCCTTTTACAGGGAGCTCAGGGAAATCCTGGGCCCCCGGTACATCTCCTCCCCACCGGCCACTCTTGACACCTCGGCCGACAAGCCCCAGCAGGCCCTGGAGGTAGAGTCTGCCCCAGAGGCAAGCCCCGCACCCCAGGGTTTCCCCCCCAGGAGCCCCCCCCCGGGACGCCGGAGAAGGAGGAGGGGGAATCCTCCTCCAGCGATGGGGGGCTGCAGATCATCGTGGCTTCCCAGAGCTCCAGCAGGGCATCCATCAGGTATGTACCCCCCCCGGTGCACACCCCCAGGGTTAAGGGGCGGGGACAAGAGACATGACCAGGGCCCTGCACATGCCCAGATGACCATGGCCCCAAGGACAACAGTGGCATGTCCCTCAGAAGAGTGCATCAGCCCCTGCCCCCCCAGCAGGACAGTGCCATGCCCCATCCCTGGGGATTCGGGGAGTGGAACCTAGCGTCCCCCAGGTCGCGGGGTGGGACACCCATCAGCAGCAGCAGCAGCATCTCCCGGGGATGGGGATGGGGAACCAGCAGCAGAGGGCTGTGGGGGACAAGGACCACGGCTCGGGGGCCACACTAACATTTGTCTCCACTCTTCTTCCCCCCGTGTTCCACAGCTGCACCATTGGAGGGCCTGGAGAGCGCCGGCGAGGTGTCAGTGGTCCTGGACAGCCCACCGGGGCCATCGCTGCAGGCCAGCCCCTCGGCGGAGCACCAACCAGCCCCAGGGCGGGGCCGACGGTGGAGCCACCACCACCAGAGGATGGTGACGGACCCTCAGCTGCTTGCGACACTCCGGCGGCAGCTGGAGGTGTCGGAGCGTTGCCTGCGGGTGGACGAGCAGCGGCTGCAATTGCAGGAGCGGGCACTGGCCTGACACCAGGAGGCATGTGGGGCCTTTATGCGCACTTCTGAGTGCATAGCAGACTACCTGGCCCCCCATGCCGTGCCGCCTGCTGCTCTGCCCGCCCTGCCCGCTGCTCCACCTGCTGCTCCGATCGCTGTCCCACCGCCGTCCACCACCCCGGGGCCTTCCGCCGAGGGGGACCTGGGGCCTGCTGACACCTGCCGGCCGTATCTGCTGGTTTGCCCAGCCCCCGGCCAGCCTCGGCCAGGGCTGAAGCCGAGGCGAGGGTCACGCCCGCCAACCCCAGGCGCTGGACAGTAGGGGGTGCGGGGCCCAGGATGTGGCCCCCACCTTGTATATATCCCCATTATTTTTGTATATAGTTTGTGTTAGACCCCTGTTCTTTTATGGTACCTGCCCCCCCATGTGAATAGTTTCCCCCTTTTGTTTCACTGTTATATATATATATTGTATTAATAAGAGAATTCACTGTTTTGTGGTTTCAAAAACAACAGGTCTATTTTTATTTGCAAGAAAAGTGGGGGGGTGTGCTCTTGGGTGTTCTGTGGTGTGGGCGTGGGGGCAGGGAGTGCTTTGGAGGATGGGGGGGTGCAGTGGGGGGCCTGCCAGTGTTCACCCCGCAGCCTGGTCGAAATGGGCCCGCAGGGCCTCCCGGACCCGGATCCTGTCAGGGTCCACCTGGTGACTGGGGGCAGCGGGTGGCTGCACGTCAGCCCTGCCAGCCTCCACAGCCCAGCCCTGAAAGAATGCCTCCCCCTTGCTCTCGACCAGGTTGTGGAGTGCACTGCACACGCCCACAATCTGGGGGATGTTGGTGGGGCCTGCATCAAGGCGGGTGAGGAGATACCTCCAGCGCCGTTTGAGGCAGCCAAAAGTGCGCTCAACCACCTGGCGTGCATGGTTCAGGCATGTGTTGAAGCACTCCTGGCTGGCTGAGAGATGGCCCGTGTAAGGGTGCATGAGCCAGGACTGGAGGGGGTACGCCGCGTCTGCGACGACGCAGAGGGGCATGGTGGTGTCCCCCACAGGGATCTCCCGCTGGGGGATATAGGTCCCCGCCTCCAGCCGGCGGCACAGGCCCAAATTCCTGAACACCCGGGCGTCATGGGTGCTGCCAGGCCACCCAACGTAAATGTCCAGGAAGCGGCTCCAGCTGTCCATCAAGGCCTAGGGACCACCGAATGGTAGCCCTTCCTGTTCAGGAAGTGTCCTCCACTGTGCTCCAGAGCTCGGATGGGGATATGGGTCCCATCCAGAGCCCCGAAGCAATTTGGGTAGCCCAGGCTGGCAAACCCCATGATGGTGGCATCTGGGTCCCAAAGCCGCACGAGCCTGTGGAGGAGCAGGGCGTTGATGGCGTGGACGACCTGCAGGGGAAGGACATGGGAGAGCACCAGTGAGGGGTGTGCAGGGTGTGTCTGCCCCCCCCCAGGGCTGCCTCCCCCTCCCCGTGGGTCCTCTTACCTCCATGAGGACAGCCCCGATGGTGGCCTTGCCCACACCAAACTGCTGCCCCACGGATCGGTAGCTGTCTGGAGTGGCCAGCTTCCAGACAGCGATGCCGACCCGTTTCTTGACGCTGAGGGCACGCATCAATAAGTATTTCGATGTAGCATTCACGTGTAGACGTAGCTATACAGATGCAAAAAAGCCAAAATACTTTACATGCAGGTAGAGCCCAGATCTGTGGGGACAGATGTCTTATTATCCAGCTGATTGCAGGGCCTACATTGCACACATCCACCCCATTGACTACTGGTGAAAGTGATCCAAAAGATAAAATGAGAACAAGCAGCAGTAATACTGATAATTCCTCATTGGCCAAGGAGACCCTGGTCCTCAGACCTCATAAAATTGAAACTGGAACCCCCATGCCAGCTTCCATGGAGACCAGAGATCTATCACAAGATCCTCTTCTTCCTCCATACCTGAAATACGTTCAACTGGCATCCTGGCTATTCAGAGGGAAGCACTAGAAGGTCTCAGTCTGTCCTTCAAGATCATGAAGACAATGCTTTCATCCAGATTATTGACACTAAAAATGTACACCTCTGTCTGGTCCAGATTTAATAGCTGGCACCAAAAGCACAAGGCAAATCCCCCAAATCCAGAAATTCCAGTCATTCTGGATTTTTTTCCATGGCGGCATCGACAGAGGCCTTCATTCCAGTACCACTGCATGTCAGTCGCCTGTTCTTAGTAGCGTGCTCTTGAAATGACCCTTGGTCTTCCTGGCAGCTATCCATTAGGTAGCCAGATTCCTTTCCGCAGTTCTCTTAGCCACACCAGTGGTCAGGTCACTCTTACCAAAATGGAATCGTCCACTAATTTTGAAGGCCCTGACAAGCCATCCCTTCAGTCTCTGATTTCAGTGTCAGCCTTTTATTTATCCATTGAGACTTGTTTCTTAGTAGCTGTCACATCTACCGGGCCAGTGTCAGAGATGGCAGCTTTATGGATACAGGAACCTTACTGTTTGTTCTCCAAGGTGCTGCAACCCATGAGATCTTTAGTGACCTCATGAGCAAGTGTGTCCTCTCTGCAAAGAGAGAACTTGGTCTACAGCTAATACCTTCATTAAGCACTACAGGATGAATGTTCTGTCTTTTGCAGAGACCTCCTTTGATAGGAGGGTGTGCTGTAGATGGAAATAATACAGACTCGTAAATGAGGTGTTAGAAATGCAGGGTACTTATTTCCCACCTAACTTTTGTTTTATAATCTTCCCTACATCAGTTCACAACTCACTACTTCCCAGAAGTCCACAATTGTGGGAGACACTGGAATGCAGAACAGAAAATTTCTTACAGATAATTTACTTTCTACAATCAGGGTTTTCCACAGTTCCACCACCTTGGATGCTATGTAAGCCATGTCAGGTATTAGTTGGAATCCTTCAAATCAAAACTGAATATTTTTCTAAATGACAAAACTCTAGGAATTATTTTGGGAAGTTCTGTGGCCTGTGTCATACAGAAGATCAGACACGTTATACAGAAGCTCGGGTGAATGCATTTATAGGAAAGAATCTACAAATTTATGAATCTACATTGGTCTAATATATAGTTAGTTCATTATCTCTGGAATATTCATTAAGAGTGACGCTATTCCAGCTCTGAAGTTTGGGAATAACCTTTCTGGCTATTAGTGGGTGCAGAAAGGATGTGGCCAGAACCTGCAGCACCAAAATGCTGATCTGCTTCTGTGAGCTGCAGAGAAAGAGCAGCTCAGAAGTCCAGAATTGTGGGAGATGCTGCTAGCATCAAGGAAATTACTGGTAAGATCTTTTCCATGACTTCTATGACTTAATTTGTTCAGTTGATTCTTTATTTTTCTTTTCATTTTTAATGTCTACTGGGAGGAATAGCTGCAGTTTCCATCTACATCCTCTCTTCTCTAATCAACTCGTAGGCTCTTGGCAGGGCTGCTTCCGTGTGCCTCTTTAGACAACTGTACAGTGTTCCATATGGATTCATAACTGCAGCTCTTGAGAAAACAGAATCTAGACCCAATGAAAAATTTCAAATTTTTGAAAAAAAATCCCAAGTCAGCATGAAAAGTCAAAAAATATCGTAAAAATGGGTTGTAATTTCTTTAAAGCACCCATTCTGGAGTCACTGAGCCCAGCTCCTGTTTCCCTGGTAACCTATTGGGGAAGCAGTTGGGGAACCCAGGAGCCCACTGGGGTCACTGTGCAGTTACTTCATTTCATATTTCAAATATAATGGTGCTTTACAAACTGTCCAAAAAGATAAATTATGACCTTTCCTCCATGGCCACAAAGGACCCTGACTTTAGTCATTTGGCTGCTTTTGTGCAGGGAAGTTGGATTGGGGAGCTTACAACCCTGTGTGCACTCTGGAGGTCCACAGCAGAGAGCACAGAAAGTGTCTTGGGAGACTGAAAAGATATTTGTGGGGAGGGTAAATCTAGTCCAATCTTTGGCAGGAGGTGGGCAATGAGATAGCCAGAAAGGGTACTCTACCCTAACTTTGCAATAGTAGCTATAAAATGGCCTGAGAAAGGGAAGATTATTTCCCTCACTCCCACTGGCTTTCACGGAATGCCTAGGGTTGCTAAGTGTCTGGTTTTCAATTGAAAAGTCTGGTTGAAAGGGGGCCTGTGCAGTGTCCATTCACTACTGCTGATCAGACACCAAAAGTGTGATTGCTGATGTAACTGCAATTGTCTTCTGCTGCTGGAAGGGCAGGAAGAGTAGTTGCTGCTGGAGAAACTGGATTCTGGCTCTGATGGAGAGGTAGGTCCTGGTTCTGCCTGGAGGCAGGATCCAGACAGCATGAGGCATTTGAGGAGCAGGGTTGGTGGCTGGGTTTGCTGCCCATAATGTCTTGTCCCACTTTCTGAGCCTGCTAAGGCCCCAGCACTTCTGGTTTTGAAAAATTGGAATGTTGGCAAACTTATGCCCCACTGAATAGCGTGATTACTTGGCTAAGGATTTTGCCTTAGTGCTTAAATATAGATGGCAACACATAGTATTTGGCTGTCTGATGATTGTTCCAGGAAGTGTTATGGGGAAGGAATCTGCCCTCTCAGACCAAAGAGCACCAGTAAAGACACTTCACAGCTATTACTGCAAATCCAAGGCGTCAGTTGTCTTTGCCACCTCAATGAGATGAGGACAGGAAAATCCATGTACAATTCATGTCACTACCCAGCGCTGTCCCACTCAGTAGCTTGTGCACTGTGACAGGGCTGGGAAACCTACTGGGAACCTGTCCAGTTTTGTGAGATGGAAATTCATTAGTTCTGCAACCATGGGAACCTTCACAACTTCTGTGGCAGGGGCAGAATTTACCTTACCAATTCTGCAATGATGGGAACTCTCTCAGCTTTGGAGGCAAGTAAGATTAACACGCTGGTGCAGAAGAATTTGAGCAAATAGTAACAATCAGGTGTGTCATATGAACAATGAATAAATATTTCCTTATGTAAATACCATGCCCCCTCTTTTCACTAAACAATTGAAGTAGAGTGCTGCACTGGTTTTGTTAAGTTACCTAAGAACGTTCATAGATGGGAAATAACACGTATTGTAAACTAAGGTCAGATTTTTGAAGTTTATAAATTGCTTTGTGATTTGGTATGATAAATTATGGAATTGGCAATGGAGAGTAAAAATGGACAGTTTCCATTAGAAGAAAGGTAGTCTAAAGATTACTTGATAATTAAAGTTTATTTATGCAACCATACCATCACATTTTTGGGCAAAAGCAATCAAGGTTGACAAATTAACTTTGACATCTTAAGCTTTGTAAGATGTTCTAAATGTAAAATATTACTGATTTTAGTGGAGAAACTTTTATCTGTAAAATGAAGCATTTGAAAGATAAACACAATGTATTTTTGCAGTGCTGTATTTAGTTTTCAAGTAAGAACAGTGGTGTTTTTTAGAAGTAATGAGAGAGGAATTTGGTTTCAGAGGAATTTTTTGTATTAATGCCTGGACAAGTATTTTATGTCTCAATTTAGAGATGATGAGCTTTGTTTTCTAAATAGAAATCGCTACCCCCAAATTAGGTATAATATGGTAATGGACAAACCTCAGAAGGGGCCAAAGAATTTGGCATACAACAACATTTGGAAGTTTTTCAGGATTGTATTTTCTGAAAAGTAGGATAGAAATATTGCAAGACTTCTGTAGCTGATGTTCCCAATTAGTCAACATATTCTTCAAGATGAGGCTTTCTGATGAGGATTTCTGCTCCTGTTAGGAGCTAGAAGTGTAGAAGTATGTGCAAATAAAAATTAATGAAAGAAAAATTCACATTTTGCTGAGGTGGTTGGTGTTTGAGAGAATTGGTAAGATGTACAAATCAGCTGTGTGATTAGAAGCCATCAGGCAGCAGCTTCTATTAGCATAACAAACTAGGTTCTTGTCTTCTGAAAATCTGCCAGATTTTTGTTTTCACAGTGTGTTTATGATTGTAAGCCCTTGGTAGTCTCAGGAAAAAAGTTTTGCTGCCTTGAAAATGTAAGATCATAAAAATCTTTTTGGCTTTCTGGTCTGCTCCTTACAATTTTTAAAGTAGTTTAGCAGCCTGTCCTGTTTTTATAGGTTTTCTCCTTGTTTTCATTTAAGATATAAATATTACATTTCAAATGTCAGTGTAATAATAATTTGAAAGTACATTTTGTTGACTTTGTAATAACTTGTTGTCCCTTCTACTTTTTGATTTCTGCTATATCTTAGCATTTGGCCCCTCCATTTTTACAAACCAGTATACAATTATTACCTTATTGGTCAATGTGGGAAGATAGGATACTAGGTGGATAGACCTTTGGTCTGACCCAGTATGGACATTCTTATGTTCTGCCTTATAACAGGAAGCACACACAATTTATCACAATACACCTGTAGGACCTTACAGGGACAATATGTTTATTTATTGTCAGTGAAAATTGATAATATTTGAAGTAATGAAGTGTGTTGCTTAGAATTTTTTCATATAAAGAAGTATTCTTTTTGCCTTACTCACAATGAATAATTCTTACTTCATGAAGACTGTTCAAGAAGTGAAGTACCACTTGGTAAATTAAAGTGGGTGAATGAGTACCAGAATCAAAGAGATAAATTCACTCACATAATTTTCTTTTGTATCCAAATGCTGACATTATTCTGTAGTATAACTATACAGTTATGCTTTTTAAACTTTTCAAAACAACACTAAAAGTTTACATTTTATATGTAACTTATTAAAAAGAAAAGAGCAAGTCTAAATAGTAAACTTAAATGTGTTTAATACATTAGAATTTTATAGTATATAAAGACTCATTATATGTACAAAGTTAGTAATTTAGCCTTAGGCTTGAAAAGTGACACTCTCCTCTTTATGTTGAATGTCAGAATCTTATTATTCCCCAAAAGCAAACTGACTGGTGAGCCAAGATTTAGAAACAATATCATTTTCATTTTCATTTCTGTATTAGGATTTTAGGATTACTAGTATATATTAAAACCTCACACACTAGCTTTTGGCAACGACAAACCTTTTTGGTCTGACTCACAGAAAGGTCATACGTTGATTAATTTAAAAGATACGCTTTCATTATATATAGCATAAAGGTTGTATGTTTTATACCTAATTCAGAAAAAAATACTGAGTACATAGGAAATCTCTGAAACCATGTATGATTGTTTTATTTTGTTATGAAAGCAATTTGTAGACATAACTGCCCTAGGCTACTTGAAAATTAAATGAGAGTCTGAGAAGAATACAAACAACTGAAGACTTTATTTGGTAAAAGAAATATTACTAGTATGAAGATCTATCTCATTAATACAAATATACGAAAACATCTAGGCTACGTCTATACTACAGCATGCTTTAGGAAAGCAATCTTTCAAAAGCCACACTTTGAAAGATCGCCTTTTGAAAGTGCATGTCTACACATAAAAACTGGATCAAGATTCAGATCTGCCCTTTTGAAAGACCAGCCTGCTGTTTCAGAAGTGACCATCCACACAGCTACAGGCACCCTTTCAAAAGAATGGGCCAGGAAACACAATCGACAGGATCACATGGCAGACAAGCCCTTCTGGGCTACGCAGCCAGATGCTCCCTTAAAGGGCCTCTCCCAAGCATCCTCACCCTGAACACACTGAGGTCTGCAGAGCTGTCACAAGCCCCGCAGAGCCCCCCCCCCACATGTGCCCCACTGCCTCTAGAACCACCCCAGCAGCATGGACTGGTGGGAGTGGCTGGTGGTGGGGGACTGTGATGATGCCAGCTGGATGCGAAATTTCTGCTTGAGCAGGCAGACCTTTAAAGAGCTCTGTCACTGGCTTGCCCCTGCTCTGAGACACCTGGGCACTCACATGTGGCCTGCCCTCCCACTCGAAAAACAGGTGGCCACCTCAGACAGTTACTGGTCATTGGAGTACAAATTCAGGGTTGGCAAGGCCAGTGTTGGGGCTGTCACCCTGGAGTTAAGGCACGCTCGGGGCATGCACCCACCACAGGGAGGGGGGAGGGTGCCCCCGGGCAAGAGGAACCATTAGTGGCTTGGGGCACGTGGAGGGGTCCAAGGACGGGGCTGGGTACACCCTGTCACAGCCTCACAAGAGCGCTTGCCCTCCAGCCCATGCAGGTCAGGTGTGCCATCAACACTATGCTGTTGCACAGGGTAGTCCACATGGGGGACATGGACACAGTAGTGCTCCAGGTGCTGGTGGACCTGAGGGGGAGTTTTTGGGATATTTATGTGCACTGGGCAGGCCAGACACACAACACCTGGGTGTTCCAGAATTCTGGCCTCTGCCACCGAATGGAGGCCAGTACATACATCCCACCGTGGGAGCACCAGGTTGGGGACATCACCATGTCACTCTGCAAGGTGGTGGACACCACCTTGCACCTTGCAGCCCTGGTTAATGTGGAGCTATACTGGCCGCCTTGACCCCATCCAGGAGCTGTTCAACACATACATGAATCAGACTTACCATATGGTGAAGCAGGCCTTCTCGTGCACCTAGAAGTTGGCTTGCAGAATGTCCCGCAGGTGGTGGGTGCCTGCTGCATCCTCCACAACATTGTGGAAGATAAGGGTGAGGTATTCCCCCAGTAGTGGGTGGCCGAGTCCAGCCCCAGCCCCAGATTCAACCAGGTGGCCCCTGCCCCAAGCTGCCAAACCCAGATCTGCTTTAGTGAGGCCCTCTGGGGGACCTTTGCACACAGACAACAGTCATCCCCACCCACAGCACCCCACACAGGCCCCCCTGCACATACATTCCTCACCATCTCCTCACTGCATCCCCCCACACCTACATCCACCCCACACTATAGCCCCAACAAGAGCATGGGACATGGGGTGGTGCAAAAATAAAACTTTAACTATCACTCTAACCTTTATGTTGTCTAACAATATCACAACAAAACTAGCTACAGCAGGGAGCAGGGGGCAAACTTTGTACAATGTGGGGGCTGGGCAAGGGGGATGTGGTGCAAGTGGGGGTGGTACTCAACTGGGGGGGACCTCAACCTGGAAGGGTGGCGGGGGGGTAAATCAACTGCGGCAGTGAAGCTCCCTATAGTAGGGACAGGTCACGGGACCTGCCCCTGAGCAGCCAATGGAGTCCTGGGTCTGGGCGTAACCCTGCCACAGCTCTTCACCTTGCTGTGGATCTGGTTGGGGTACAGCCAGGGTGTCCTGAGGTGTCCAGGCCTTTGGACAGGTTGGCAAAAGCAGCTGCATTCTGCCACTTGCCCCCCATCTCCTTCAGGACCTGCTCCTCTTTCCAGAGCCCCAGCAGGTCCCTCCGATCTGGCCTGTGTTTTCAGGGCTGGCTGGAGTCCTGTGATCCCTGCAAGGGCTCTGAGTGGCCTCCTGGGGCTCTTGGGTGTTTGGCTGCTGATCGTAGGTCATGGTTGTTGCTCTGGGGTTACTCAGAGGGAGTGCTGTGGGAACTTGTGCTATGACTGCTCCCAGCACACTCTCAACTTCCTGCCAGAGTTTCTGGACCCATGTGTCTTTAAACATGGTCGGACACAGCTAGCATAGAGCCCCACTGCCACCAGTCAGGGTGTCTCCATGCGCCAGCTGGCTAACGCCACGGAGCCCTTCTCTTTCAAAAGAGCGGCCTGCAGAACGTTTATGCACATTTCCTTTCAAAAGAATCTTTCAAAAGGGGGTGCTCTTCCTATTACAGGACCAGAGGAACGCTTTCAAAAACAGCACTGTGCTCTTTCGATTTGCTTTCAAAAGGGTGCTTTTTGTGTGTAGATGCTCTATGTGCTCTTTCGAAAGAGGGCTGGATTTTCCAAATGTACTTCCAAATGTAGACACAGCCCTAAAGTAAATGTGGCTTCTGTAAGCAGTGGATACCTGTATGTTTCAATAAACACAAATTCAAGTTGAAACTTCATGTAGTTAGCAAAGTATATGGTTTTGTTAAATGATATTACAAGATTAAATTTGACTTTAAATATGTTTGCAAGAAAATCTTTTCAAAAAGTCTTGTAAAGAGCACAGTATGAGCTATCAGACCTACAGACTCTCAGTTTTACTTCTTTCTTCTCATTATGATCCTGATTTCCTGCTTCTCTGCTTTTCTTTTTTTCCTTTCACAGACCATCAGGCTACACCCACAAGCACATATGGAAACTTTCCTGACATGTGGTTTCTGCAATTTCCCTCTGCTTTTCATTACTAATAGAAGGTTCTATCCCTGTGTTTAGGGGGCTTCACAACGGATTCTGAGACTAAGCTCTCTTCCTTGCTACTGGGTTGTTTATATGCTAGCATATCACCAGCCTACATTCACCTGACTCCATTACAAAAGGCGGAATGTATGTTCTTTACCATACTACATATTGGACATGTAGGCCTACAGTTATCATGTATGGGCCTTGAAAATTTCAATTTTAACTTTTTAGAGATTGCTACACATCTTTACATCAGTAGATGGCTTTTGAGCACTGCCTCTTCATAAAAGAACCTGAGCTTTCAGAAGCATGCAGAGAAATCCCATAGAATTTGAATCAGCCATAGAGACAGGGGAATTTGCAGGGAGGCCTAGTCCTTCAATTTCAGGGGACAGAACTGTAGTTGGCAGAGCAGGAAGCAGAGAAGGAAAATGCAGATGAGTTCAACATTAACTTTTGCAGAAATATCCTTATAAGTTGAGGTGAGATTGTGGCTATCCACTGTCCTTTTGTTTCTCCACCTAGCTATGTCCACTTCCAATTTGAAGTCCTCCTGCAACCATATATTTTTAAGAGGAAACATTCACAAAACTGTTACTCTTCCCTTCCATGTCCTACCCAATTTCTGTCTATTAGTACTACTGCAAAATATAATAGAGAATGAATTTCCAGACTGAAATATTCCATTGTAATGAGTCATCTGATGTCCTCCGTCAGTAGTTTTAAAGTTTCCAGGAGAGGAATGATTTTTTAATCAAAAAATCTTTCTGCTTCTTCAAGTGATAGTCCCTATTCACAGGGATCAGTTTTGGGACTGGTTCTGTTCAATATCTTCAATAATTTAGACAATGGCATAGAGAGTATGTAAGTTAGTGAATGATCCCACACTGGGATGGCTTGCAAGCACTTTGAAGAACAGGATTAAAATTCAAAATCATAATGTAAACAGAATGAAATTCAATAATGACATAATAGCTTCTATGACAAGGTAACAAGCTCTGTGGACATGGGGAAGTCAGTGGGTGTGATATACCTTGACTTCAGCAGAGCTTTTGTTACACTCTCCCACAAGATTCTTGCCCATAAATTAATGAAGTACAGTTTGGATCCATGGACTATAAGACAGATAGAAAGCTGGCTTGATGGTTGGGCCCAACGGGTAGTGGTCAATGGCTCAATATCTGGATGGCGGTCAGCTTCACGTGGAGTGCCCCAAGGCTCGGTTCTGGGGCCGGTGTTGTTCAACATCCTTATTAATGACCTGGATGAGGGACTGGATTGCACCCTCAGCAAGTCTGCAAATGACACAAAACTAGGGGGAGAGGTAGACATGTTGGCGGGTAGAGAGAGAATCCAGAGTGACCTGGATAAATTGGAGGACTGGGCCAAAATAAATCTGATGTGGTTCAACAAGGAGAAGTGTAGAGTCCTGCACCTGGGGTGGAAGAATGCCAAGCATTATTATAGGCTGGGGACCGACTGGCTCAGCAGCAGTGTGATGGAAAGGGACCTAGAGGTTATGGTGGATGAAAGGCTGGATATGACTAAACAGTGTGCCCTTGTAGCCAAGAAAGTTAACAGCATATTAGGGTGTATTATTAGGGTGTATTAGGAGGAGCATTTCAAGCAGACCTAGAGAAGTAGTTGTTCCTCTCTATTCAGCAGTGGTAAGGCCACATCTGGAACACTGTGTTCAGTTTTGGGCCACCCCATATAAAAAGGATGTGGATGTGCTGGTGCAGGTTCAGAGGAGGGCAACAAAAATGATTATAGGGCTGGAACTTATGACCTGTGAGGAGAGGCCAAGGGATTTGGGCTTATTTAGTTTACATAACAGAAGACTGCGGAGTGATTTAATAGCAGCCCTCAACTTCCTGAAGGGAAGTTCTAAAGAGAATTGTGCAAAACTGTTCTCAGTGGTGTCAGATAGCAGAACAAGGAACAATGGTCTGAAGTTATAGAAGGAGAGGTGTATGTTGGATATTAGGAAAAACTATTTCACCAGGAGGGTGGTGAAGCATTAGAATGCGTTGCCTGGAGAGATGGTGGATTCTCCATCCCTAGAGGTTTTGAAGTCCCTGCTTGACAAGGCCCTGGATGGGATGACTTAGTTGTGGTTGATCCTGCTTGAAGTAGGGGTTAGGACTAGATGACTTCCTGAGGTCCCGTCCAGCCCTATGATTCTATGAATGACAAATGAAAAGTACCACACTTTGGAAGGAACAATCATTTGCACGCATACAAAATGGGAAATGACTGTATAGAAAGGAACACTGCAGAAAAGGATCTGGTGGTCACAGTGGATAGCAAGTTAAATATGAGTCAACAGTATGACGCTGTTGCCAAAAAGCAAACATCATCCTGCAATGCATTAACAAGAGGGTTGTACAGTTGCACAGGAATGCAAGAACATGAAAAGTAGTTCTTCGGTTGTGCTCTGCGCTGATTGGCCATGTCTACACTAGCCCCAAACTTCGAAATGGCCACGCAAATGGCCATTTCGAAGTTTACTAATGAAGCGCTGAAATACATATTCAGCACTTCATTAGCGTGCGGGTGGCTGCGGCACTTCGAAATTGACGCGCCTCGCCACCGTGCAGCTCGTCCCGACGGGGCTCCTTTTCAAAAGGACCCCACCTACTTCAAAGTCCCCTTATTCCCATCAGCTGTCCAGGCTGGCAGGCTTCCAGATAGTGATGGCCACACATTTCTCTATGGTCAGTGCTGGCTGTATCCTGGAGTCAAAAGACCTGGGCGAGCCAGCTGCAGAGCTCCATGAAGGTGTCTTCATTCAGAAGTTCTGCAGCCAGCACTCATCAGACCACTTGGCCAAGACCAGTCAGTCCCACTAATCAGAGCTGGTGGAGGTGCTGGCTGGCCCAGGGATGTGGGGGTGCAGACAGGGCCATGGTGGGTTGGGGGGCCCAAGGACAGGGCTCGGCCACTGAAACAGATGGAGAGTGACTGCAACAAGGGTGGCAAGCAGGCAGCTCAGAGGCTGATGTGGGTGTATGGCTCTCAGATCTGAGGATCAGGACCAGGCACTGGCTCAGCTTCACTTGTATCAGCTCAGAAGGCCTCAGCAACATATGCAGGGAGGGGGTGTTTTTGGAAGGGCCCTTTAAGGGAGCACGTGGCCGGCACTCCTGGCAAGGCTTGCCAGCCATGCGACCCTGTCCACGGTGTTTCCTGGCCTGTTCTTTCAAAAGAACACACAAAGCTGTGTGGCTACACCCTGTCAAAAGAGCAGCTATGACGATCATATGGATGTGATCTTTTGAAAGAGGGCTTTCCAGAAGATCTCTTCTAGAAAATCATCTTTCAAAAGATCTCTGTAGTGTAGATGCAATTTTAATATTATTTGAATTTTGTATCAAATATAGGTTGGTCATTCAAAATAATATTTCTTTTGTTTTTGGCTTAGGATGCTGGAGAAATGGTTCGCTCCTTTGTTGGTGGCTTGGAACTGATAGTCAATTTGCTAAAATCAGAGAATAAAGAAGTTTTAGCAAGTGTATGTGCTGCTATTACCAACATAGCCAAAGATGAAGAGAATTTAGCTGTTATAACAGATCATGGGGTCGTCCCTCTGTTGTCCAAACTAGCAAACACAGTAAGTGACAGTTTTCTGTAATATCCAACCAGTTTTCTGTAAATCCAAATTTAATTAGCCACTTGATTCCAGTTGTTGTATTAAACCCAAAGTGAATAGGTATGGCATGAGTTCTACGGTAGTTGTGTAAAAGGGATATAGAATCTTTTTCCACTTCAGAATGCAGACTGGCTGTGAAGTCGCTCTGTGACAAATGTACAGCTGCCTTGGAGCATGAACCCCTTTTTAGTATTCCTTGCAAGTTTTACGAAAGGGATAAGGGTGCCTCTCTATGCAGCAGCTGTCTCTGGGAGGAAGGGAATGAGCAATATATCTGAATGACACAGAGAAATCCTTTTCAGAATCTCAGTGACAAAGCCACATGTCTAGCTGGGGCTTTTCTTACAGATTTTAAGACTAATTTTGCCGGACTTCAAGGCAGCCTATATGCACACCTGGATCTTTGAAAATATACAGTCTACATTAAGTTCAAAACAGTATAATCTGCCAGTTCCACTGTACTCATGCAAAAGTTATAATTGGGATCCCAGTTTTTCTTTCTTTCTTTCTTTCTTTCTTTCTTTCTTTCTTTCTGGATGTCCCTGACCTATGCTGAAATATGGTTCTCCTATGTATTTAGGAAACATGTTTAATGAATTATTTTTATTTTTGCTTTACCCAGAACAATGATAAATTAAGGTGCCATTTGGCAGAGGCCATTTCTCGCTGTTGTATGTGGGGAAGTAACAGAATTGCCTTTGGAGAAACCAAAGCAGTGGCCCCTTTAGTGCGTTACCTAAAATCAAATGACACATCTGTTCATCGAGCTACAGCTCAGGCCTTGTACCAACTTTCAGAGGATCCCAATAACTGCATCACCATGCATGAAAATGGAGTGGTGAAGGTAAGATGAAAGATTTTTGGAATTCTGGCTTCAAATTGATAAATAGCATTGGCATGATAAGAAGACTTCCCTCACATGAAGGAATTTCTGAATATACTTGCCAGCTCGAGAGAATAAAGCCTAAGGAACTGGACAGAATAGGACTCTGACCTTTCAGCAGAAGGAGAAGGGTATTTGGGAACTGCATTAAGCCACTTCTGGAAAATTTCATCAAGGGTTTACTATTTAAAATTCCTCTTTTCCCTTTAGAATCCAGATTATGTTAATGACAGAGCATTTATTGTATGCATCAGTTGAGAGCTCAAGACTTGAACTGAAGTGACCAGATGTTTCATTTTTAAAGGAACAGGCCTGTATTTAACCTTCTTTCAGGTGTCCTGACTTTTTCTTTAGAAGTGTGTTAAAAATGTGGTGACCTTTTTTGGAAAGCTCTAGCATCCCCATGCAGTGCAGGAAGCACTTGAAATGTGGTGTGCGAGGGTGGATTTTGAGTCAGGGATTTGCCTTTTGTCAGTCTCATGAAAATCCATTCAATTTACACCAATTTATGAGCTTTTGAAAAATTGCAGTTTACACATGCTCAGCAGCTAGAGTTAAACAGCTAAAATCTCTGAATAGTCTATCCTCATTTCACATGCTTGAGCTTCCCACTTCTCCTGGTGCTGAATTCATACATGTGATCAGACTGAACGTGTGTTATCCCAACAGAGCAATTGAGTATGCTTTCTTCAGCCCAGGGCTGCTTGGACAAAGCAAGACTTCTCTATAATCACTACTCTTGACTGCTTCACAGCAGGGCTGACAGCCACTGCAGGCCCTGGGGTAAGATGGGAGGGATCCCAATTCCACACCTTGGGAGAGGGCGGGGCCAAGGATGGAAGGGGCAGGGCCTAGAGCAGTCAGCTTGGATCAGAGCCACACAGAGTGAAATGCTATGCCCTGTTAATCTGCTTGCTTTGCCTGCCCTTCCCATTAGCAGGCCTGCTGCCCCAGGTCAGGATGGGGAACTAAAAGCAGAAAGTCTGTCTTTCCTGTGGCCCAATGCATTGTGGAGGAGGAAGATGTTTGGCTCAAATCAAAGCAGGCAAGAATGGGTCTGGGATGCTGTAAGGAGGGCAGAGAAAGTGAATTGGAACACGAATCCTGGCGTCAGAGACTGGAACAGGCTGGGCAAGGAGATGTCTGGGTACTGGTGAGAAAGAAAGATGAGATGGCAAGACAATGAACTGGGGGGGAAACTGAGATTGACTGTGAAGCCCGATGGTGAATGGGATTGGCAGAGCAATGAGACTTGGTGTGTTTCTACACTACAAAAATAACTTCAAACTTGCTTACTTTGAAGTAAAACTTTGAAGTAGGCAACTTCAAAGAAGAGCATCTACGTGCACCCTACTTCAAAGTTAAACTTCGAAGTAAGGCACTACTCCATACCTGGGAATGCAGTAAGGACTTCAAAGTTGGGCGCCCTAATTCGAAGTTAACTTTGAAGTAAGGGGAAAATGTGTGTAGACTCTCAGCTGGCTATTTCAATATAATGCCTAACTTCAAAGTTAACTTTGAAGTTAGTTCCTAGTGTATATGCACCCTTGGACTCTGAAGTGGAAGGATGTGGGATTGGAAGTGAAACCTCCAAGAACACAAGAACAGCCATACTGGGTCAGACCATAGGTAAATCAAGCCCAATATCCTGTCTTACGACAGTGGCCAATGCCAGGTGCCCCAGAGGGAATGAACAGAACAGGTAATCATCAAGTGATCAATTCTCTGTCGCCCATTTCCAGCCTCTGGCAAACAGAGGTTAGGAACACCCTCCATGCCCATCTTGGCTAATAGCTATTGATAGACCTATCCCCCATGAATTTATCTAGTTCTTTTTAAAACTCTGCTGTAGTCTTGGTCTTCACAACATCCTCCAGCAAGAAGTTCCACAGGTTAACTGTGTGTTGTGTGAGAAAATATTTCCTATTGTTTGTTTTAAACCTGCTGCCTATTAATTTCGTTTGGTGACTCCCTAGTGCTTGTGTTGTGAGAAGGAGTAAATAACATTTCCTTGTTTACTTTCTCCACATCAGTCATGATTTTATATACCTCTGTCATATCCACACATAATCATCTTTTTTCCAAGCTAAAACATCCCAGTCTCATTAATCTCTCCTCATATGGCAGAAGATCCATACCCTTAATCATTTTTGTTGCCCTTTTCTGAACCTTTTCGAATTCCAATATATCTTTTTTGAGATGGGGCAACTACATTTGCACACAGTATTCCAGATATGGATGTACCATGGATTTATACAGAGGTAATATGACATTTTGGCTATACCTACACGAGCCCCCTCCTTTCAGAGGGGGCATGTTAATGAGGGAGTTCGAAAGATGCTAATGAGGCACTGCCATGCATATGCAGCACCTCATTAGCATAATAGCAGCCACGGCGATTCAAAAGAGCTGCTTTTGAATCATGCGCTGCCCGTGTAGCCAGGGGCCTTTCGAAACAAACCCCGAGTCTAACCATTTGTTTTGGGAAGAGGGGGCTTGCGAAGACTGGGACACCTTCAAATCGCTGCAGCTGCCATTATGCTAATGAGGCACTGCATATTCATGGAAGCGTCTCATTAGCATCTTTCGAACTCGCTCATTAACATGTCCCTTGCGAAAGGAGAGGGCTCATGTAGACACAGACTTTCTGTCTTATTATCTATTCCTTTCTTAATGGTTCCCAACATTTTGTTAGTTTTTTTGACTGCTGCTGTACATTGATTGGATGTTTTCAGAGAACTATCCACAATGACTCCAAGAGTGGTCTTGAGTGGTAACAGCTAAGTCAGACCCCATCATTTTATATGTACAGTTGGGATTATATTTTCCAATGTGCATTACTTTGCATTTATCAACACTGAATTTCATCTGCCATTTTGTTGCCCAGTCGCCCAATTTATTAAGATCTTTTTGTAACTCTTCACAGTCTGCTTGGGATTCAACTATTTGGAGTAGTCTTGTGTCATCTGCAAATTTTGCCACCTCACTGTTTATCCCTTTTTCCAGATCACTTATAAATATGTTGAATAGTACTCGTCCCATTACAGACCCCTGGGGGACACCACTATTTATGTCTCTCCATTCTGAAAACTGTCTGTTTATTCCTACCCTTTATTTCCAGTCTTTTAAACAATTACCAATCCAAGAGGAGACCTTCCCTCTTATCCCATGACAGTTAACTTTGCTTAAGAGCCTTTGGTGATGGACCCTGTCAAAGGCTTTCTGAAAACCTAAGTACACTATATCCATAGGATCCCCCTTGTCCCTATGTTTGTTGACCCTTTCAAAAAATTCTAATAGATTGATGAGGCATGATTTCCTTTTACAAAAGCCATATTGACTCTTCCCCAACAAATTATGTTCATGAATGTGTCTGACAATTCTGTTCTTTACGAGAGTTTCGACCAGCTTGTCCAGTACTGAAGTCAGACTGACTGGCCTGTAGTTGCCAGGATCATCTCTGGAGCCCTTTTTAAAGATTGGCATCACATTACCTATCCTCCAGTCATCTGGAATAGAAGCTGATTTAAATGACAGGTTACAAACTACAGTTAGTAGTTCTGCAATTTCACATTTGAGTTCCTGCAGAACTCTTGGGTGAATGCCATCTGGTCCTGGTGACTTATTACTATTTAGTTTATCAATTTGTTCCAAAACCTCTTCTAATGACACCTCAATTTGAGACAGTTTATCAGATTTGTTACCTGAAAAGAATTGTGCAGGTTTGGGGATCTCCCTCATGCCCTCAGCCATGAAGACTGATGCAAAGAAATAATTTAATTTCTCTGCAATGGTCTTTTCATCCTTGAGTGCTCCTTTAGCATCTCAATCATCCAGTGGCCCCACTAGTTGTTTACCAGGCTTCCTGCTTCTGAAGTACTTAAAAAGTTTTTTTTTTTGCTATTACTTTTTGACTCTTTGGCTCGCTGTTCTTCAAATTCTTTTTGGCCTTCCAAATTATATTTTTACACTTCACTTGGCAGAGTTTATGTTCCTTTCTATTTTCCACACTAGGTTTTAATTTCCATTTTTCAAGGAAGCCTTTTTGTCACTCACTGCCTCTTTTACTTTATTGTTTAACCACACTGGCACTTTTTTGGTTCTCTTACTACATTTCCTAAATTGGGGTATACATTTAAGTTGACCCTCTATTATGGTGTCTTTAAAAAGTTTTCTTGTGGCTGGCCGGGATTTCACTCTAGGTACTGTATCTTTTAATTCCTGTTTAACTAACTTCCTCATTTTTGTGTAGTCTCCCTTTCAGAAATTAAGTACTACAGTCTTGGGCTGCTGTAGTATTTTCCCAGCCACAGGAATGTGAAATTTAATTATATTATTGTCAGTATTACCCGAAGGTCCAGACATATTCACCTACCTCTTGGACAAGATCCTGTGTTCCACTTAGGACTAAATCAAGAATCACCTCTCCTCTTGTGGGTTTCAGGACTAGTTGCTCCAAGAAGCAGTCATTTAAGGTGTCAAGAAACTTTATCTCAGCTTCCTATCCTGAGGTGACATGTACCCAGTCTATATGGGGATAGTTGAAATCCCCCATGATTATTGGTTTTTTTATTTTGATTGCCTCTCTAATCCCCCTGAGTCACTATCGCCATCCTAGTTAGGTGGTCGGTAATATATCCCTGCCAGTATAGTCTTATTATTCAAGCATGGGATCCCTATCCAGAGAGATTCTCTGGTACAGTTTGGTTCATTTATGATTTTTACTTCATTTGATACTACACTTTCTTTAATGTAGAGTGCCACCCCTTCTCCAGCATGACCTATTCTGTCCTTCCGATAAATTTTGTACCCTGGTATTACTGTGTCCCATTGATTATCCTCATTCCACCAAGTTTCTGTGATACCTACTATATCAATATTTTCATTTAATAAGAGGCGCTCTAGCTCACCCATCTTATTATCTAGACTTCTAGCATTTGTATATAAGCACTTTAAAACTTGTCACTCTTTAGCTGCCTGCCATTACATGAGGCAATTGAAAGGGACTCTGTTTTACTTGACAGTTCCTCATGAGATGCTACCTGTATTTTATCATGTTTATCATGTTTCATCCTCTCCTCCTTTCCTCCTTACTAGGACATGGAGAATCTCCACTAAGAGATCCTGCCCTAAGGGATGCCACCATCCAAACCACATGCACCTCTGCACCTGTCTGCTTCCCCGCAGCCCTTAGTTTAAAAGCTGCTCTATGACCCTTTTAATTTTAAGTGCCAGCAGTCTGGTTCCATTTTGGTTTCGGTGGAGCCCATCCTTCCTGTATAGGCTCCCCCTTTTCCAAAGGTTTCCCCAGTTCCTTATAAATCCAAACCCCTCCCTCCTATACCTTCATCTCATCCAGGCATTGAGACCCTGCAGTTGTGCCTGTCTAACTGGCCCTGCACATGGAACTGGAAGCATTTCCGAGAATGCTACCATGGAGGTCCTGGACTTCAATCTCCTACCTAGTGGCCTAAATTTGGCCTCCAGGACCTCCCTCCTATCCTTCCCTATGTCATTGGTACCAACATGTACCACAACCTCCTGCTCCTCCCCAGCACTAAGTCTATCTAGACGTCTTGAGAGATCCGCAAGCCTCACACCAGGCAGGCAAGTCACCATGCGGTTAGCCCGTCATCACAAACCCAGCTATCTGTGTTGCCAATGATTAAATCACCCATAACTAAGACCCGTCTCTCCCTAAGAACTGGAATTTCCTCTCCTGGAGAGGTATCCTCAATGCGAGAGGATACTCTAACATTATGTGGAAAAAGGGTCCTGGTTATGGGATCATTTCCCTCTGCTCCAGGTAGATGTTCTCCTTCCCTGAGACTTTCATCCTCCTCAACAGCACCGAGGCTATCAGACTGGAGGTGGAACCATTCTACTATGTTCCGAAAAGTTTCATTTATGTATCTTTCTGTCTCTCTCAGCTGCTCCAGTTCTGCCATCCTGTCCTTCAAAGCATGTACATGGTCTCTGAGGTCCAGGAGCTCCTTGAACTGGATGCACACATCGACCACCTTCCCAATAAACTGGATAGCCCCCACCCTATTCCTGGGCTTCTGCCTGCATTGTCTTCTTAAACCTGGGGTTGTGTGGATTAAGTTAGGTTGGTATTGGCTTTAAATTCAAGCTGGACAATTTTAGCATTGTTAGTCCCCCCTCAGACTCCTCCTCTAAACTCCCTTGCAAAACTCCTGTTAGCTGCTCCTGTTTGCTAGCTTCTGACAAGAATCTGAGGTGCAGGAAAAATATTGGAATTGTCTGGGCAAGGAGACTGGGGCAAGAAGCTGGGGAAGGTGAGGAAGATACTCAGATTTGTTGAGCGGTCTGGAGAGGGCAACTGGAACTGGAAATTACTAGGAATGGGAACTGTGGTCAGGTGGTCAGGTAGATACCGGCTGGAGTGTGGAGACACAAATTGAGGCATGTGGGAGAGAACTGAGATGGGCTGGACAAAGAGAGGGACCTGTAGTGGGAAGGAACTGGGAATAGCTGTTCAAAGAAACAAAGAGTGGTAGGCACAGACTGTTAATGGCAATGAGAGGACTCAGATAGGGAGTTTGCAAGACCTAGAAATACAATATAAAATTAAATATCAAAGGAGCTTTGTTGCTTAAGATCTGGAGTCTGGGTTACTGTTACACATTCTTACCATGTTCATGTCTGGAACCTTCGAGTTAACGGTGGTCATGACAGTTTGAATAGTTTTAAAACCATCCAAAACCATTGTCCCAAATTCCTAAAAATAGTATAAAAAACTAGGATTTCTTACTTAATTTTGAAGTGGGAGAGATGGGCTTATTGTTGGATGTGAAGTCCTAGGAAACAATTGCAATCAATATCTTAAAATTCAAAGTAACAATTTTAATATAATTTTGTCTAGCATCAAATATGTGTGTGATTGCCCTGAATATTTTCCATGGTTAGTTTAAGAGTTACAAATTAACTAGTTAAACTAAGTTACTTAATTGTGTTCAATACCTGCATAAAACACAACATTTAAATTCTCCATGTGTTCATTTTCATTTAGAGTCAAGTAAGTAGTCACAGCAGCACAGTTGGGTCTCAACATTTGCGAGGGTTCCATGTTGACAACCCTTGTGAATGTTGAATTTTGAAAACATGGCTCCCACCTGGAGCCTGGCTGCCAGCGCTCCTGCCCAGGGCCCCAGGGGAAGTGGCCACTCGGCTGTTCGCGAATAATTGAATTTGCAAACATTAAATTCACAACTATTCAGACTCTACTGTATTTAATTACAGAAATTTAGTTTGAAGAATATGAAAATAATTATGTATGTCCAAACCTTCCAGAACACTTCTTTAAGAGTAATAATTTTTGGGCTTTAATTATCCAGATATTTTTAAAATAATATTTTTGAAAGCTTATACCTTATGAACTGAGTTATTGTGAAAGGCCCAGTCCTTCAAGACTTGAGCTCTGAGGAAGCAATAACATGATAGAATAGAGAATCCATGGTGTCAATTGTTTTAGTGCATGGCTCAAAGAAGGAGGTTGAGAAATGGAGAGAAATCTATTACTTATCCAAACAAACAGCTAATGTTTGGCAAGCTGGATTGCAAACTGTCTTTGTATTAGCCTGCTGCGTACTGTCTCTGTGGACTCTGCTGCCATGCACTAGAAGTTCAGGTTCCCTAATGCAGCAACTGGCTTCACACAGACAATATGTGGCAGGCTACTGCAGGGTACGTTTACATCCCAGCTTACTGAGCAGTAACTATTCATGTAGATTAAGGGTAGGGTATAATTTTCACAGAAGGGTCACTCCATGAATTTTGGTGTTGGTTTAGGGCTGGCTCTGGGCCTCCTGGAAGGGGCAGGGCCACAGGCAGAAGAGTTGGGTCTGGGGGCTACAGAGAGAGACAAAGAGAGTGTATAAGAGAAACATTTTGTGTGTGAGAGACAGACTGTGACAGAATGAGTGTGTGCTGCTGAGTATATGTGACTGACTGTGTGTGACACAGACTGGTTATGTGTGACAGTGCAGCAGACTGTGTGTGGTGGGTGCTGCTGGGTAAGTTTCTGAGAGAAACCACCCTCTCTCTCTTTAAGGGAAATCTGTCCTGTTCTGTTGTCTCCCACAGCCCCTGCTCTGCACTCCTGAATGAGTCGCTTGCCATCCTATTTCAGACTGGAGCAGCTGTGCTGAGTGTCTCCCTCTCCCTGATCCCTGCTCTGGAGAGATGGGGTGCAGGGGAACACTCTGACTTCAGCACTACCCTCTCCCTCTCCCCCTCCATCCTCCCCAACCCCACACAGCTAGCATGAGAATCCTAGGAGCAGCTCAGCTGCAGATGGAACAAGGTGTGAAGAGGGGCAGCTGAAAACATGCTGCTGGCTATAAGTATGCATCCACTGCTAATCCAGTGGGCGGGCCAGAGAGAAATACTTGGCAAGCTGGATCTGGCCCATGGATCTGACCCAATGTAGATGTTATGAAACTTCTGTTTAGCTATGTGTAGACAATAAAGTTGTATCTGGAATATGGTGAGGCATGCAAACGTACGTATTGTATTTCTTTCCGTTCAAACTGAAAACTGTTTCCTGAGAAGCATATTGTATAGTCTTACCTTAGTGCTTTTCAAGAGACCCTCCTCCTCACCAAAAAATCACCCAACCTATAAAGTTCCCAGTCCAAATTAATTTTTGTTATTAACTGTGGGTGACATCTTGAGACCTGCTCCCCCTCGGGAGCATCTACACTAGGAATTAACTTCAAACTTAACTTCAAAGTTAGGTGCTACTTCGAAGTAGCCAGCAGAGAGTCTACACACATTTTCCCTCACTTTGAAGTTAACTTTGAAGTAGGGAGCTCAACTTCAAAGTCATTACTCCATTCCTGGGAATGGAGTAGTGCCCTACTTCAAAGTTGTACTTCAACATAAGTAACTTTGAAGTTATTTTTGTAGAGTAGACACAACCCTCTTGATGCATAAAAGAGCCAGAGTAGTGCAAAAGGGCAAACAGTAGTGATAAATAGAGTTTCATGGAGAGTAGCTGAAGAGCCTGTTCTTGGAGTTACAGAGACTTGGTAAGTGTTTGATCTGTCTATTTTTTCATTTACTTTCTGGGAGAGTCATGTGGCTTGACTGTGGACCCCTGAACACTCTGTGTGAGTTAGGTCTGTTTGTCTTAGTGAGGGGTATGTGGTTGGGACCCTTGGCTCCTTGATCAGCTCCAATTTTTGATCAGTCCCAAAGGGTAATTCCTTCATGTTAATGAGGGAGTGGATCAGACCAACAAGACCTGGTATAGATGAACTTGTCTAAACTGGCAAGGTTTGTTAAGGAAAAGTGTATTTTGTCGACAACACTACCTGAGCATTCACACTGCAATGCAACTTTTGTCACAAAAAACACCCAGCAATTTTCATCAACAAAAAACAAACAGAAAAACTTCCAGCTTCATGCGGGGTTTCTGGCTTTTGCATTCCCTGTGTTAATGACAAACAAAGTATGGATGTCTCAAGGCATTTTGTCACTGATTCTGGCATCTAGGAAGTGGCCAACAATTCCCAAGCAGCCCCTCTGGTCATGAATTTGAATTCTGTCACCCTGCAGTCATCTGACCAGATACCTGCCTTGCCATTTTGCAAGCCCCATGAAATTTAAATTCATTTTCCTTCTCCCTGAGCACCTGGAGCCATCTCCATCCCATGCTGGCTCAATGTTCAGTAATTTCATGCTGTCTTCCCAGGCACCCCTGCCTGGCCATTGCACCAAATGCTCCTCCAGCTTGGACCACTGTGGAGATGTTTTATCTGATCAGTGTATGGGGAGAGGGACCTGTCCAGTCCCAGCTGGAAGTGACCCATAGGAACTGGGCAAGTATGGACATATTTCTTGAGCCTTGTGTGGTAAAGGGGCACGAGAGGGACACATAACAATGCAGAAATTAAATTAAAGAACTGAAACAAGCCTATCATATGGGCCATGAAGCAAACTGATGCTCTGGTGCATCACCATAGACCTGCCTTTTCTATAAGGAGCTGGATGCAATCCTCAGAGAGACCCCACCTCTACAGCCAAGAGTTCCATGGATAAAATTCAGAGTACGTGGAGGTAGTGCATGGAAGACCTAGCCCACTGGATGAAATTGTAGTTGTGGAGGCTGAGGTAGCCAAGGACGAGGGGCATCTCCTTGGGTTCACCAAGTGTGTCTGGCAGCCAGGAACTCTACTTCACTGCTGACAGACAGCCAGTCTGAGCAGCCACTTACCAGGGACCAGAAAGCAGGGATGGGAGACAGGATAAGTCGTTGTGGCTTGTGGGGTGAAGGGATGAAAGCTTGAAAAAGTCGGAGAATGGTTGTATTTCTGTGTGCTGCACGTGTCTGTGTAGCTAATTCATATGGCTGAGTAGCATGTTGATGCTCACCATGATCTCAATGGAATCCTTCTGAGAAAAGTTATTGAAAATTTTGGAGAGGTATTTGTATATTTTGTGCTTAAAATTCCACAGCAGTGCTGCTTTCCTTCTCTCCCATTGTAGGGGACTTGCTCACACCATTCAGCAATCACTTGCACAGGAACCAAAGCAGAACATAGATAGACCACATAAGGAGGAAGGTGAAAGACATAAGCCTGAAGAAGTACCGCCTTTGTTTCCTTGCTTACTCTGAGCTGGGAGATGTCTGCCACGAAGTTACCTGTCTGTTGGCAATTGTGGCATAATTAGGACTACATTTGTTATTGCAAAGGGAATTTTCTAGCACCAGCTGCAAATTATGGTTCCTGTATGCACAGATTACATCAGCCCCTTCCCTTCAGTCACCATGATTAAGGTGCTTGGTGAGATGCTTTCCCTTCAAAGGCCAATAGAACAGTGAATGAAAATGGTTGAAAAGGGTTTTGTAGAGGTGAAATGTTACAATCTAGGATTTATTGTCACATTTTTGTGCTTTTTTTCTAATATCAGAGATCTTGGTGACGCTGTTGTGCGCTACCTCAGGGTACTTGCTACAGATAAGGCAAGGACCTCACAGAAATAAGGAGGATTTGGTTCACAGAGTGCTAAGTCAGTCATTGAGAGAGTGCAGACTTAGGGAACAGTGATAGGAAAAGGGAACTCAGGTCCCACAAGGACAATCAGGCCTTAGCCAGGAAGGACACAGAACACCTGATCGAGGTCATGGAGGAACAAACTGATATTCTAAGGTCCTTTGTGAAGTGACATTGCGAGCTAACATGGATTGTGCCTTTCACCCCAAAGCAGGTTCAAAATTCTGTGTACAGCAATCCTCCCTCTACACCATCACATTCCTTTTCCGTCTGTGGGAGTCCGAATTTTCCCATGCACTCCACTCCCTCTCCCAACTGTGATTACAAAGCTGGACCTACACACTCCTGTGAGTAGTGACCCTTTACCGGCACCTGCCTTACCATGTAAGTTGGTAAGGCTTCACTGTGTTTCATAGTACTGCTTTCTAATTAATAAAGGTACTCTTTCAGAACAATTCAGTGTTTTTATTTACTGCTTACATATGTCACATACCAGTCACCATTATCCCATGTATAATCACAGAAAGCATGTTCCTGATTATTTGATCCATTGGAGTGAGGTGAGAAAGGGAAGCAAGTGTTACAGAGGTTTATTTCAGTGCCCCCCATTCTCAAAGTACACTCTCAAAGATTCCCTAGCCCTTTAAGCTCTTCTTATATCTCTACTGTCTGGCTGCTCAAACTCTGCAGCTAAGCACTGTTCATCATTGGTCCACAAACAAGCAGTACCCTCTTATTTTCATACAGATTGTGCAAGCTATAACATATTATAACCATGAGAATACGATGTCCCCAGTGTGGTACAGCCTTCCACTGAGACACCTTCTCCATCTCACCATCAATCTCTCAAAGGTGCATTCAATCACCATTTGGCACCTGCTCAGTCTGTTGTTATTGCTGTCTAGGTGCAACACGTATGGTTTCATGAGCCAAGATTACAATGGGTCTCCCAGGATTACAAGGGGCATATCCCCTCACTGTAATCTTGTGACCTGGAAAGAAGGTTCTTGCCTGCAGTTTTCTGTATAGACTAGTATTCTGGAAGATGTGTGTGACATGCACCTTCCTAGACAACCCCATGTCAATGTTGGTGAAACTCCCACAGTGATCCGCAAGTGCCTTCTGCACCATCATTTCTTCCTGATGATGTACTTGCTGGCAAGGTGAGATAATGCTAACATTGGAATATGTGTGCCATCTATTGCCCCTGCACAATTGGGAAATTCCATGTCCTCAAATCCAGCCACTATGTCATGCACATGTCCCAGAGCCAAAGTCCTCTGTAGCAGAATGTGATTTATTGCTCTGCACACTTGAAACATTACGCCTCCAACAGTAGACTTTTCCAAATCCATACTGATTTGCAACTGACCAGTAGTAATCAGGAGTCATCAGCTTCCAAACAGGAAATGACAAATGGTGGCACCAGGCAGAGTGGGATACATAACCACATTGCATTGCTCCTGCTCTTGACAGGGGAACTTAGATATGGCACAGTCTTTCAACAGAGAAGCAACTGCAAATACACTTTAGTGACTTTCTTTTTTGTGACATCTATATTGATGTTAGTTTCCTTAACAACACTTGGTAGTGTAGACGTACCTCTAACTCATTTACCAAGCTCACTCCTAAGTAGGAGAACAGGAACATCAATCAGTGGAGTTTCTGGGAGAGTTTATGGAGGAAAAGTGTAAGATTTTCATTCTATGTGCAGTTCTACACTCAGTACCATGACGGCCAGTGATGGATTAGTGGCTGTGACCTGGAAGGGACATGCAATGTTACCTGTGTCAGAGAAGGGGCTGGGTAGTTAATAATCACAAGTGGCAGGAGAACTGTGTAATATTCTACATGGCTGCAGGCAGGTATGCATGAGTAGGCTTTGCCCACCAAAGGCAGAAAGAATTCCACATAGCTGCAAGATTCCCATCTTATCACATTCTTGGCATGGAAACTGAAGAAAATATCTCTCGAGTTACAGCTGGTCATATGGAAAGGAGGGGTGTACAAGACATTCTTGTAGATAGCCTCTCAACCAAACCCACAAGACAATCAGACAAATCCACAAAAGAGGAAGACAGAAGATCCTTGTTTGGGATTCTGTGCTGAGAAGAATGGAAAAAATATTCTGCAAAGGACGTATGGACAACAGGGTGGTGTGCACTCTTCCTGGAGCCAAGAAAGAAGATATAACTCTAAGACTGAATAGATTTCTGAAGTTGGCCTATAATAATCATCTGGTGATAGTGCATATCACCACTAGTGACATTTCTTCACAGGACATTTTACAGATTATAGATGACTCCAAAGAACACAGAAGTGTACAAAAGAAGGAGAATATCCCAGTGATTACCTTTGAGATACTTTCTGCCTTTTAAGCGAAGGAAGACAGAAGTTTCTGAAAGTGAACACCAACTTCGTAAGTAATGTAAGGGGTTTGGTGTTGCATGAAACGTTGTTATACCTTCTTTGGCCACTGCTGGGGTGGCCCTACGGCTCTATAGCATGGGTGGCCTCCATCTCAGTAGAAGGAGAACCAATATTTTAAGGAACAGGCTGCCTAGACTAGTCAGGAGAGTATTAATCTAAAACAAAAAGGGAGGGCAAAATAAGGGAATGAATGGGCATGTAGTAGTAGGCATCCTTCAGTCTGCATAGACTATGGATCGCGCCCCTTATATTTTCAATTGAGGACTTCATTTACAGCGTCTACTGTGACTATGAAGACCCACACGAGAGTGACAGTCCTTGCTGCATCTCTTGCAGATGTGGTGGGTGTCTGGCAAGTCGTTATTGTGCTTTCTGTGTGCTCGCTTCTCCTCTGCTAGCTGTCTGATCCTCATCTCGCCCTTCTGAAGGCCCTTGTGTAACCCCTGCCTCCATCTGCTGCAGTCGTCTGCTAGTTCTTCCCAGTTGTCCAGCTCGATGTCTACCTCTCTGAGGTCTCTCTTGCAGACATCTTTGTAGTACAACTGGGGGCGTCCGGGAGGTCTTTTGCCAGAGGCTAGCTCACCATACAGGATGTCTTTTGGAATCCTTCCATCATTCATCCTGTTGATATGGCCACGCCAGCGGAGCCGATGCTGTCTGAGGAGGGTGTGCATGGTTGGGATTCCAGCTTGTTCGAGGACGGTGGTGTTGGTCACTCTGTCCTTCCATGATATTCCAAGGATGCCCCTGAGGCAGCGCAAGAGGAAGACATTCAGCCTCTTTTCCTGGTGGGCATACAGGGTCCAAGTCTCGCTGCCATAAAGGAGGGTGCTGAGGATGCAGGCTCTATAGACTTGCATTTTGGTGTGAGTGTACAGCTTGTTGTTATTCCACACTCTCTTGCTGAGTCTGGACAGAGTTGTGGCCACTTTTCCGATCCTCCTATTTAGCTCAGTGTCCAACGACAGGGTGTCAGTGATGGTGGACCCAAGGTAAACGAACTCGTGGACGACCTCTAACGTATAGTTGTCAATGCTGATTGTTGTGGATTCAGCAACATCCTGACCGAGTATGTTTGTCTTCTTTAGGCTAATGGTAAGCCCAAAGTCCTTGCACGCTTTGGAGAACTGATCCAGCAGTTTTTGAAGTTGGTCTTCTGTGTGAGACACTACAGCAGTATCGTCTGCGAACAGCATGTCTCTGATGAAGACTTCCCGCATCTTAGACTTAGCTTTCAGCCTTGCAAGATTAAACAGTTTCCCATCAGGTCTTGTGTACAGCAAGATGCCCTCTGTTGAAGATCCAAAGGCATGCTTCAGGAGGAGTGTGAAGAACTCCAGGAGTGCAGCGCGCTTCTTTTCAATGACTGGAATCATCTCATCGGAGTTAGCTTCGAACCAGTCGTTCGTGTCTCTAGCTCTTCTTCCAAACACCGACAAGACCATGTTGTAAACTGTATCCCTCAGATGTTGCCATTTGGATGTCACATCGGCGCCCCCAGGGCCACTGCGCAGATTTTCCTGGAGGGTCTCTCTGAACTTTTCAGCTTTCTCCGAGTTTGCCGTCTTTCTGGCGCCAATGTGGGGCCTTCCAGCAGGTTTAGAGCGGTACAGCTTCTTGGGTCTCAGCTTGAGCTTGGGGCAAACTAGCGAGTGATCTGTATCACAGTCAGCACTATGATAGCTGCGTGTCAGAAGGACATTTTTGAGGTTATTACGCCTAGCGATGACCATGTCTAGTTGATGCCAGTGCTTCGAGCGTGGGTGTCTCCACAACACTCTGTGCTGTGGCTTCATTTGGAAGAATGTGTTTGTGATGCACAGATTGTGGTACGTGCACAGTTCAAGGAGACGCTGTCCATTGTCATTCATTTTTCCCACACCGAAGTGTCCTAAGCAGGAAGACCATGATGCCCAATCAGCTCCAACTCTTGCATTGAAGTCACCCAAGATGTACAGTTGTTCACGAGCAGGTATTTGTGCTACAGCAGCACTAAGCACGTCATAGAACTTGTCTTTTACTTCTGGTGTGGCGTACAGAGTTGGAGCATAAGCTCTGATCAGGTGGATGGGACCAGTGCAAGTTTGAAGCGTGATCCAAAGAAGTCTTTCTGATCCGCCCATGACTAATTCCACCATTTGTAGAAGGGTGTTTCTGACAGCAAAGCCAACACCATGCTCTCTGGGTTCTTCTTGGGCTTTACCCTGCCAGAAAAAGGTGTAGTCCTTTTCCTTTAGAGATCCCGAATCTGCAAGTTGCGTCTCTTGCAGTGCAGCGATATCAACTCTGAGCCTCTTCAGTTCCTCGTTGATGACAGCGGTCTTTCAGGTGTCACTGATGGCCTGAAGATCTTCAGTCAAGCTGTTCAGCATGGTCCGCACATTCCAGCAAGCAAGCTTAAATTGTTGATGTTTCTTATTTCTTGTTGATTTTCTTATTGGTTTGCCTGGTGCCCAAATTTCAGTCACTTGTCAGGTTCAGGAACCTTAAGCCTCACGCACCCAGTGAGGCAGGTGAACTGTGGCAGGACAGTACCCTATTGGCTGGGGGCTGCCCAGCTTGAGGCGGGCAGTGACTGTCCAGTGAGATGCGAGGATCTCTCCCACCGTCGAAGGCAACCCCTGGTGCTCGTTCTCTACGCCAATCGAGCAAGAGCTTATAACCGGTATCTGTTGCCTCCCGTGTTGATGCAACGCTGTTCAGCGATGCCGGAGTACCTCTCCGGGCGCGAGCCTGGGCACTTATTATGGAGACTCTGGGCTGCCCAGACACCAGTGTCCCCCTCTTGGCTTTACTGATACAGTCCAAAGGAGAGGATAACCTCCACGTCTGGTACCAGCTCAGCTCAGGAGTTGCCGGGACAGTGCCAGAAGTTGACACCGAACCACCTTCGGACTCCCCTCCGGATTTCCTGTCAGGGTTTACTCCCTTAGCCTTGCTCCTTCCCAGGATAACCCATAAGGCAGTGGGGTGTGGAGAATGTGGTTAAAGATCCCACTACTTCACACCTCCCTGTCACCACAAGTCACCATAGCTCCCTGTGGAGCAATGACCTCATATCCCTGGGACCCTCCTCCCCACCTTTCGCTCCCCCCGCCAGCTACCATCACCATAGGACCCTCCCCAACCCACTACCTCCATCTGCTCCCATGTCCACCCTCCTCACTGCACTGGCCCCTCTCCGCCCAGCTGCTCTCAGTGCCCCCAGGTCCACCTTCCCCCATCGCTCTTCAGGCTCTTCTCTTCAGAGACGCCTTTTCCTGACAGTGCTGCCTTGCGGGGCACAGGTGGAACACCATATCTGAAAAGGAAAACAAACACGGGGCTCCTCCCTCGGCGAACTCCCAGAGGCAAACTCCCTTCCCTGTTAGCTGCTGCCCAGCATGATTTAGCATTAAATCACGTTGTTGAGAACAAAATTATGATACCAGGGGTTATGAAGAGAAGAAATTCTTATAATAGTCTGTACATCAATACTAGATGATGCTAATCTACACATCAATGATCCTGAATAATAAGAGGAATGAAATAGTTTGTTTATGGTCATAAATTCAATCTAGCTGGTAGTACTGAAACCTAATGGGAAGATTCATGTAATTGGAATGTTAAAATCAGTGATTATATCTAAGGCTGTGAGTCTGGCACAGAGGTCACAGAAGTCAAGGATGCTGTTTGTTACATATATTAGCCCAGAACTTCTGTGACTTCTGTAGCTGCAATGGAGTGGCTATCTGCATTCAACACTCCTGGGGTGGCCCTGGGTCAGGCACTGTTGGAGCAGTCCTGGTGCCAGCTGCACTGGCTACTGCTGGGACGGCCCAGTGCATCTGGCCCTGGGGACCACCGAAGTAGGAGTTCCCAGGGGCCATCGGAGTAGCACACAGTGAAGGACCGTTCACTCCTGCCTCTGGAGCAGGAGCCAACTGCCACCCATGCCCCAGGCTGCTCAAAGCAGTAGTACATTGTGCCATCCAGGACAGTAGTGCCTCAGGGCTACTCAGAGCAATAGTACCCCATGAATCCAGGAGCAGCTAGGATTTAATCAGGGGCATTTTTAGCAAAGGAAAAGATAAGTATAGAGGCCTAGAGGATAGAGGATAAGCCCCTTAAATCACCCCTATCTGAAGTGTGGCAGAGTATTTTGATTACAGTGGCAATGAAGAGAAGAGTAAGTGTTTAAAGATTAAGAATTAAGATTAAAAATAAAAGATATTTCATTTTGGAAAAAGATAAAAGAGTGAAGGATTTTTCCCTGTGGATGGTGATTTTTTGCTGTTATCGATAGGAAGGACTTGAATAGGAAGGCCATGAATGTTTGTTTAATGCCTGTGATCCATCCTAAAAAGCCTTTGTCTAAATCTTAACCTTAATTATAACATATTTAGGAAGGACTGAGTTGGAAAAAAATGGGAAATAGCATAGTGCTTCCCTTTGTCAATTTGCTTTCAAACCAGAGCAGATTTTTTTTAGAAAACATTTGTTGTAGAAAACTTTATTGTTTAAGATAACTCCGACTCCAATAAGAGTGGATGTATATTTAACCCTTCCCATGATTACCAATTTAGGGCCAGACTGTGATGCCTCAAATGACGATGAGTACTTTACAAGTCTTCTCATTGATTTCAGTGGGACTATTCATGATGTAAATTACTACTCAGCATAAGAAAACTGACACATTCTGGTCCTAATGATTCCTAATCTGGCACTAGCAGAGAACTACCTCTGTGAGGAAAGGGGGATTACTACACATTACTGCCTGCTACTAAGGCTGATCCTGGTGAATCATCTACAAAATAAGTAGCTCCATAAAGATATTATATCAACTTTCTTTTTCAGAACCGAAACATAAACACTTTCATTAACATATGAAGCCCTTCCTTTCAATAACAGCAAAGAATCAGCATCGACAGGGAAAAGTCCTTCTCTCTTTTATCTTTTTTCCAAAATGAAATGTCTTTTATTCTTAATCATTAAATACTTACTCTTCCCTTCATTGCCATTGTAACAAAATACTCTTCCACACTACAGATAGGGATGATTTAAGGGGCTAATCCTCTCTCCCCGTCCCTGCATGCTGATATTCCAAGCAAAGAGAGACCTGGCTGGGCTGTACTGCTATTGATATATGGCATTGCACTTATTTCTTTTTTCTTTTCTTCTCAGCTTTTTCTTGTTTCTTTTGTCAGAAAATACATAAAAAGGTTGTTGAAATCATTTTTAAGTCCCCAGTGATATAGACCTCTCCTTGGGTACAGATCACTCACAACTTAAAAGCTTAACTGAATTTATCTAGGTATTTTTTTAGAAAATAAAATATTTATTAAGAGATCAAAGTGCTGAATCTCACTATACTATCTTTGAAAGTCAGATATTCCATTATCACAGTTGGAAGTGACAGTTTTGAAAGCAGTATGGTACGCTAGAAAATAGGAATCTCATTAGCTGAAAATACGATAATGGTTTGTGAAGTACAGGGACTTACTGATGATGGATTCCCTTTTTGATAAGAATACAAGCACCTTGGAAAAGAAAACTGTAAAGCTGCAAACAAGATGATGTTTCCTCATAAAAATATCTCTGAGATTTGCAGGCAGCTGGTCAGTTTGCACATAAACGTATTCTAAAATGACCAGGGACATCTATGCAATCAGATCACCTTTGCTTTACTTTTTACTCTGTTGTGGAGGGTATGAGACACCTTTTGATGTTCCAAAAGGGTGCCATGTGACCTTAGGCTAACTGTGTACTAAAACTATCAACTTAACTAATTATTAATTTGTCATTTATTTACATATTTAATTGCTTTGTGATAGCACTTAAAGGCCCCAGTCAAGGTCAAGGACTCATTTTGTTAAGCACTATTGTATACATATACATACAATAAAAAGATGGTTCCTGCCTGCAAAGTACTTGTAGGAAAACATATGCAGAAACATAGGCAGAAAGCTCTATCTTAACTGGTATTCTATCATCTGGAACTCTCAAATAACTGGCATTTTTTAACCATAAGTAAATGTTAGTTACATGTTTTCCATAAGTATGGTATAGTTTGCACCTCCAAAAAACAACATTCTCTGGTCTGGCAACATCCCTCATCCAGCAGGGCCAACGATACTCCTGAAACAGAGAGCCAGGGTAGGAGGGTAAGCTAAGCTGGTCTCCCTACAGCCCCATGGGGAACAGCAGGGCCTGGGCCAAAGGCAGCATGCCCCAGCAGCCCCACAGTGCTGGGGGCTGGTGCTGGGATCAGGGAGCTGGCATCCCCCAGCTGCCCCACACAGGGTCAGGGAGCTAGCAGTGGGGCTGGGGAGCCAGCAAATCTGCACAGAGCCAGATCTCTAGCTGTAGATGGGGAGGCAGCTGTCCTGCTCAGAGCTGTGGCTGGAGGGCTGGCATCCTCTGGCAGCCCTGCATGGAGCCAGGGTTGGGAAGTCAGCATTCTCTGCCTGCCCTGCGTGGAGCTCTGCACCAGAGAGAAGACCCTACTGTTGCAATGAGCTGCAAGAAGCCAGCAGGGGTGGCCAGGGACTGTAGGGCATTAACCCCCCGGTCTGGCAAAATCTCTCATTTGGGACCACTGGGGTACTGAGGGTGCCAGACCAGAGAGGTGGAACCTGTATAGTGCAAGTAAATACAAATAAATACAGCAAATATAGTATAAGTTTATAGCATACAATACTACTGTTGTTGGTAAATAAATAAACTACATACACTTTTTTTTTTGTTTCTTAATAGCTGAACTTGTTTTTCTTTAGTGTTATGCATTGCTAGGTATACCTCTCTGTTATCCAGAATATTTGACTATCCGGCAACCTCCCAGACCCCGGGTTGCCAGATATGAAAGAATTTACTGTAATGAGACACAACAAGGAAGAGAATAACACATGGGAAAGGGGGTGCTGGAAAACATGGGTATCAATACTTGCACATATTATATTTGGTAATATGATCAGTATCAAAAACCATTCACTTCTTAGTGTTCAGTTATCTTATTCTTTTGTACAAAACCATAGCCTTTATATGTAATTAAAAGGTAGATCCTGGTTGTTCCTGGCACCCAACTCTTATAATTTCTCTGGGTTATGAGAAAGGAATCTCCATATACATGCCACTGAGCAGGACTGTGTCTTCTTTATGTCATCTTCTTAAGCCCCAGGTCTGAAGGAGTCTCCTCTCTTGTGACCCTCTCCACTGCTAAGAGGGAAACCATTATAAGTGAATCTTTATAATAGTGGATCTGTTGTGCACAGCGTGGGTAGGAAACCAATGGAGCTAAGTTTTATGGTGTGAAAGGATCATTTAAACCCTGCTCAGGCTTCCAAAATCTTGTTCCCTCCCATGCTCATGCTCATATGAACCATATCAGTCTCTATACATGTAGAACCCTTTAACACCCTTCAAGCATAAAGGTTAGCCATAGGTCTTGCCCTTAAATAAAGCTATGTCTATACTAGGCAAAGTTAGTCGACCACTGATATGCAATTCTAGCTACAGTAATTGTGTAGCTAAAATCAACATATCTGCTCTCAGCTAACTTGGCTGTCTATACAGGGGAATGTCAATAGGAGAGTTTCTCCTGTTGGCCTCTCTTACTCCTTGCATGTGACAAGGAGTACAGGGGTCAACTGAGACCTCTGAGAGGTTGATTTCATACATCCATACTAAACACACAAAATTGAACCCCAGAAGATCAACCCTGAGTGAGTCAGTCTTCCAGGGTAGTGAAGATGCAGCCTAAGAATACTCAAATTGGCTACGTCTACACGTGAAGCCTACATCAAAATAGGCTATTTCGATGAGTAACGTCTACACGTCCTCCAGGGCTGGCAACGTCGATGTTCAACTTCGACGTTGCATGGCACCACATCGAAATAGGCGCTGCGAGGGAACGTCTACATGCCAAAGTAGCACACATCGAAATAAGGGTGCCAGGCACAGCTGCAGACAGGGTCACAGGGCGGACTCAACAGCAAGCCGCTCCCTTAAAGGGCCCCTCCCAGACACAGTTGCACTAAACAACACAAAATACAGAGCTGACAACTGGTTGCAGACCCTGTGCCTGCAGCATGGATCCCCAGCTGCCGCAGCAGCAGCCAGAAGCCCTGGGCTAAGGGCTGCTGCCCACGGTGATCATAGAGCCCCGCAGGGGCTCGAGAGAGAGCGTCTCTCAACCCCTTAGCTGATGGTCGCCATGGTGGACCCCGCTATTTCGAAGTTGCGGGACGCGCAACGACTACACGGTCTCTACTTCGACGTTGAACGTCGAAGTAGGGTGCTATTCCTATCCCCTCATGGGGTTAGCGACTTTGACGTCTCGCCGCCTAACGTCGAAGTTAACTTCGAAATAGCGCCCAGCGCGTGTAGCCATGACGGGCGCTATTTCGAAGTTAGTGCCGCTACTTGGAAGTAGCGTGCACGTGTAGACACGGCTATTCTGAGCCAAAACTGTATTCAGTATAATTCATGGATTACTGTGTCAAGTATTGAATTTTCATAGGTCATAAAACTCATTTTTTCACTCCACAAATACGATTGTGCAACTCACAGTGAAGTCAGTGGGACTTGCCTGCATATCAAAGGGCAAAAAAAACCATAATTAGAAATTTTATTAGTCAGTCTAACCCTTTCATTTTCCTGTCTCAGATTTTAATTTAAAATTACATGATACAACATTTTTAGTCTTCCTGTATTGTTTTGTCAAAGGGGTAGTTACAGTTTACTGTATTCTTATGTTATTGTGAATTAATACGTAAATAACTGTTGTGTACAATGGACTTATTTTTAAAGGGAGAAAGATTTATATCTATGGATTCTATCATTCTATTGTAATCACCAAATGTACAAAACTGGCAGATTTCACCATGATATATGTTGTTTGACATTCAGGTTTAATATTAGACATGTTGTGGCATATTTTTAAAGATAGTCACAATAATACTGTATTCAGCATTTTCATCATGCACTGCTTTTGAAGAACTGGGTACTGTTTGCTGAGATCATAAATTCTTACAGAGGGCTTTGGATTTTTTTTTATATTAAAGAAGTTATTTCATCAAACACAGTGAAATAAATTGAAGAAAATTACAAAATATAGAACATAATTATTTGTAATTTCTGCTACAAATATTTCAGAAATTACTAGTGCCAGCTGCTGTTATGGGTTTAAGGTTTGATGTTTGAAATACTAAAGCATCTGGCTTTTTTATATGTCATATTGTTGGAGAGGTTTTGCTGAGAATGATAGGACAGAAGCTTATATTTTACACCATCAGCCATCATTTAAGAAAAGATGTTTTTAAAACTGGTGCAGTTTTTCCATTTAAATATATGCAGTTATACAGAATTTGTTTATTTACAAATTTGTGTATCTTTGGAATTTTCTTTCAACTAACACATGGAAGAACCTACTTTTGTAACTCTATTTGTTGGCTCCAAAGTTTAGGCTGGAGGTGCAATGCATGGCTGGCACATCCACTAATCTGATGCCTGTTGCTTGAAATATATTAGTTGTTATAGTACTTGGACATCGAAAGCTAAGGCACTAGATGGCAAAATTGTTGCATGTTTGTCAGCGGCAGAAAATCTGCCCAATTCCTTTTCTGTTTACAAGTTAACATATCAATCACATAGCACTAGAGAATTTCTGAGAAAGGAGGCACCAAAACCCCTTGCTTGCATATTTTATTTTGTTTAGGAAGGACTATTGAAACTTGACAACCATAAATCACTGCAATGTGCATTCTATTTAAAAGCTTCCAGGTTGAAACGTTTTCCTTAGCGGTCAAACTCCATTAAAGGAAACAGCATGTTACATCATTGCCAGGGGTCATAAAGGTTTTGATTCAGTGTAAATTAGACCTCAACTGGAGTTAATTTCTCAAAATTATCACATTACTGAAGTTTGGGATACCTAGAAAGTCCCTGTTAATGTCTGTCTGATCCAGAATGGGAAAACACAGCAGCAGCAGCAGCAGCTAGGGAACTTTGCTTATCTTTGCCTGAACTGTGTGGTTCAGGATACCTCTAATTTAGTAATGTTTGGTTAACAAACCTTGAGGCTGGCATAACACTTCTCTTGGAACATTCTAAACAATTTTTAATCTTATAAAAAGAAGCTTGTCCCACTAAGCTATAGGTTTGTTGGAGCTGTTCGACAGTAGCTATGCCCTGCAGCTCTTCTAGTGATAAATGACCCATTTCAAATAAGTGATGCTACAGCCAATTGTGCAGAAAGAAACATTAAAAAAATTTAGATAGACATTTTTGAAGATTAGCAAATGCACCAACAAAGTATGTTAGATCAAAATATATGCTGCTTCTTTTAATGGAACAGAGTGCTACTGGCTAAGTCTGCCAGCTTCAATAGGTGTGCCAAAAAGCCAAGGAATCTGGCAGAGTTCATAGATAGCTGTTCCATTTTTCATCTATATTTCTTTTCTGTATTTATCTTGCTTTAGAAAATGCAGGGAATGTCTTTTCCTTCCGACTTGGCACTTTTTCCAAACCACAGAAATACACAGAGCAGCTTCTTGCAATTGTTTAGTTCCCTGCACAGTCTGAGCTTTGTGACTGTGTGAAATGTTTCTTTTTAATTTGCCAGTAATAAAGAAAGAAGAATGCTTTTAGAATGCTTTTTATTACTAATATATATAGCATTAAAATGTGAATGAATAAAATTAATTTTCTTAATTGGCAGATATTGGGCTTAATACCTATGAGCAGAATACCAGATAATTATTTTTGGCATTCAGCTGGCAAAAAAATAGCTTCCTTGTATCAGAAGTTATTCACAGAAGCTGAATATAAGAAATAATAATAACAACAATGATGGTGTTTCAGACTTCATGAATAACTCTTTTTTTGGAATTTAGCCAAATACGATTGTGTGCATCCGTAAATAGTCCTTGAATTAGCATTCAGGAAACTTAATGTACCAAAATATGCATTTAACATCATCTTCTGAAACCCCTTTTTTCTCTCTGCAGGATCAATCAGTTTTTAGTTAAAAATAGCTTTCAAACACTTAGAAACCATTGTCTTTGGATGTGTCCACCTCAGACATCTTGAGAGCAATATTTTTATAGTAATGCATCATGTCTTACTGATTCAAGTGTAAAGTGAAGGTGGTGAATGAGGTTCCTGTAGATGTGGACTATCAACAGATGAGTTCTAGTTTCAAAGATCAGTCTCCTAAAAGACTTCTTTCTCAGTCGTACCACATATTTTAGGTAAAACAAGGCATAAGGGCCTGATCAAGTTCTCATTGAAATCAGTGAGATTTTTATCTTTTGACTTCAACAGGCACTGGATTAGACTCTAAATCACTGTTGATTTTGTGACAATAATTATAAAAATGTATGCAGATATTTTATAACACTATGTCTCTCTGATTATTTAAAGGCTTGTCAAATCTCATTTTCTTTCATTGTGCTGTTGTTTCCAAAGCAAAACATTTGGTCATACTTACTAATTGCTAATCAGTGTAAGAATTCAAAGTTTGTGTTGGTTCTATTTGTGAAGTGGGGAGTGAGGTCATTTAAAGGAAAAGGAATGTTAAATGAATGCAACAGTGGCTAGTATTGTCCTCTTGAGTTAACTTCTAAATATAGGGCCTAATACAGAAAAAATATCCAGTTCAAAACTAAGGAAAGCCAGCAGGCTGCATGGAAGCTGACTTTGTGGAGACTCCATTATATCCAGGGGGGAAATTAAATCTGAAAATGGTAGTGGTGGGGGTGGAGTCCGCGTAGGATGAAACTGCAAATCAGCTTGGCTCATGTAAATGTGCTTCCATCCTTCCTTACAGGTATTGTGGCTCGATCAACTGGACTTACCTCTGTCTATTCCTTTCCTTTCTATGTACTGCACCTGGCAAGCTATGGGCGTTTCTGCAACCATAGGGTTGGAGTAACTCCTTTGCTTGAACCCCAGGATGAAAAATGAATAAGTCCCAAGTCAAATAAGAAGCATTGTCTAGTGGAACATGGACAGACCTGGAAACCAGGCACACTTGACTTCTACTATTGGCTTTGCCCACTGACAGGTTAACCACTTTGTTGCTGTTAACCACTTTGATCCTGAATTTCCTCATCTGAGAAACAGACCCTCTCTTTAACAAAAACAAAAATTGATATCCCTTTGTCTTCAAATGGGTCTTGATTTCCCTAGGGAATGGGTCTGTAACCTGCAGCTCCAGAGCTGCATGCTTTTCTTTATGGTTTGATGTCTTGTGCATTGCAGCTCTTGAATTATTGAGTTTTTTTACCAAATTGGAAAAAATGGCTCTTACTATTTTGGTTGCTGACTGCAGCCCAACAGGATAAAAGCTTGGTATTCAGCTCAGTATTGCAGTAAGATAGAGGCATCCTCAAGAATAATTAATCCTGGCAGATGCCTCAGTTCCCCACAAAAAGAAAATGCTTAAGTCCCACAAACTTCACTAAGGCTTAAGTATGTCCTAAATGTTTTCCTTACATGAGCTGGTTATCTAAGTCCAGATGAAAAAGATTGTATTCAAACATGGGAGTGTTGCACCACAGAGGTGTCCCTCAGACATCTCATTTCACCTGAGAATGCCTGCTATGCTAGCAAGAATGTGAGAATTTCACTGTACAAATGTAATTTTCTGAAGCCATTTAAGTAAGGTTCCTAGCTGGTTTAAGCTGCTGGACTGGAGCTAAGAGCTGAGAGTTAGAGCTGAGATCAGAATATGGATAGTGAATCTTTTCACTTCTGTAGATTCATCCTTCAGCCAGTAAGTCCTTATGCATTGTTTCCCTGTCTCTCTTTTTTTTCCTTTGTCACTACATACATGGGTGCAGTGGTGCATCTGCAGTGCACGCTTCTGTAATGTATCTGCCAAGCGTTGTTGGCAGCAACAGGGACTGGATTTAGTATCTAGGGGATCCTCTTAAGAGAGGATAAAACAGAACCATCTTGACCCTCTCCCCTCCAAGCAGTAATCTGCAAAAATAACCCTGGGGAGCTCTAAGAGGCAGTACTTCCATACTCACAAGCACTGAGACAGTGTTTAGCAAAAGAAAATGTTTACTAACAGAAGGAAACTCAGGACTGATTTGGGAAAATGCTGCAGCAGTGACTTGAAATTACGCAACCAATAAGTAAAGCATCCATCCCAAAGTTTGCTTTCTACCCTAAGGTGAGGGGGTATTTGAAGGATGAGTCTGCCTCTGCTCATCGCTTTCTGCTCATTGCTTTCTTTGCAGTCTCTCTGCCTGTGCTTGTTGCTTTCTCTCCTGCTGTCACAGCTGCTGCTTTGTCATTGCTACTGTTTATTGCATTTGCAATCTCTGACACTACTTGTCATTGCCACTACCTGTCACTGCCACTGCTCATAGCTGCCACCATCACTGACCCTCTTGCTGTTAAGTTGTGTTCAGAGGTCCCACCACTTAGTTTAGTTCTCAGTGATTTCAGCTCTGTAGTGATTTCACTGGTTGTTGGGAAACCTCTCTGCTACTATCTCCTTGACATTGTTTCATCACTGCAACATTTTCTCTGAACTAGATCTAATGGTCAACACTCTTCTGATTGGCTGATTCATGAGCTCATCTCTACTGGTCACTGAAAAGGAACCAGAACTCTCAAATGAGCCTAGTCATTTCTTTCTTCAAACACTGGAGAAGCAGGATTGTCATGTGGCTTCCTAGGCCCTTTAAACAGGTCTATATCACCAAATAGAAATATTTCTCCCTACCCTTTCAGACTCTTGGACTTCCCCCTGGTTAGTATTACTATGGCCTCTTTTCAGCTCAAGAGATGGTGGCTAGCAGCAGAGGTGAGTATCTATGGGCAGCGTTTGAGTCTGCAGATTCTCTCATGGCTTATCTGTCGAGTATTGGATTTGCACGGTCAATTGCAATAACCGCTTGTCAGTCTATTTCTGTATTCTTGAGTCTGAGAGCTTTTCCTTCTAAGACGAAGTTCTTTTGTGTGGCTTGCATATGAACTGTTGAAGGATGATGTGCCCTGTCATAGTAATCATCACCAGGTATTTCAATCTGATGATGTAGATTCCCAGGATCGATGTTGAATTTTTTCATAGTGTTTTTGCATGCATCCTTGAATCTTAGCTCTGGTTTTCCTCTTGTTCTCAATCCACATGACAGTTCACCAAAGAAGATTTCTTTGGGAAGATGTTTGTCACCCATTCTTCTCACATGACCAAGCCAACGTAGTCTTCTGCTTTTCAGGATCGCTAACAGGCTGGGTATGCCAGATCTGGACAGGACATCTGCATTTGAAGCTTTATCTTGCCGGTTGATATTCATAATTCTGGGGAGGCAGTGAAGATGGAAGCTATTCAGTTTTTTTCTCCTGGTTGGAGTAGGTGGTCCATGCCTCAGAACCATATAGCAGGACACTCAATACACATGCCTGGTAGATTAGTATCTTTGTTTTCACTGTCAGCTTCATGCTCATTTTGTAAGTCTGCCAAAAATAGTAGCTGCCTTCCCGATTCTGATATTCAATTCTTCGTCCATGGATAGCTTTGTGGTGACAGTAGATCCAAGGTAACAGAATTGTTGAACCACATCTAATGGGCTGTTATCCAGAATGGCATTGGGTCACTGAGGTATACCTTGAGTGAATACAAGTTTTTTTCATGCTTATGTCAAGAGAAAGCAACTTGCAGGATCTAGACAGAGTGACTCTATCAGTGACTGTAACGTGTCTTCATTATGAGCAATGACAGCTGCATCATCTGAGAAGAGGAGTTCCTTTATGAGGACTTTCTTGACCTTAGTTTTGGCCTTGAGTCGTGCCAGATTGTAGAGAGAGCCGTGTAATCTTGTGTGGAGAAATACATCACTGCGTGAGTTTTGAAATGAGCAATTTAATAGAACTGAGAAGAATATGCTGAAGAGGGTAGGGGCAAGAACACAACCTTGTTTGACTCTGCTGTTCATTGTGTACGATTCCAATGTAGATCCATCATATTGCGCTGTTGCTTTCATGTTTTCATGAAAGGATGTTATGAGCTTGAATAGGATTGGTGGCGGCCAATCTTGGTTAATACTCTGTTTAGTTCTGACCTACTAACTGTATCAAACGCTTTTGTTAAGTTCACAAATGCTATGAATAATGGCTTTCCTTTGTTTTCTGCACTTTTCCTGTAGTTGTTGAAGTGAGAAAATCATGTCTATTTTTCACGTGCCAGCCCTGAAGCCACATTGTGTTTCTGGATAGGCTCAATCTGCAAGTTTTTGCAGGTGTTTTGAGAACGACACTGGCAAATGCTTTACCTGTGATGCTCAGTAACGAGATGCCTCTGTAGTTGTTCCAGTCACCATTGTAGCCTTTGTTTTTATAGAGAGTGATGATGTTTGCATCCTTCATATCATGTGGGACATCTCCTGCTCTCCAACATTTTAGGAGTAAATCATAGAGGAAGCGGGAGAGCACAGCCTTGTTTGCCTTCAGTACTTCAGCTGGGATTCTGTCATCCTGGTGCTTTTCCATTGGAGAGACCATCATGAGCTTGAGAAAAGTCCTCCTCCATAGGCTCTGCATCTAGTTCAGACATTTCTGGAAGAGTGGGGATGAGGTTTTCAAGTTCAGGTTGTATTGCACTCTCATTGGAATAAAAACTTGAGTCGTGTTACGCCCATCTGGACAACTGCAGCTTTTTGTCTGTGATCATGTCCACTTAAATGCTTCAGTGGGATGACTTTGGTAATGTTTGGTTCCAGTGCTTTCTTCAATCAATCAGACATAGTTTTCAGGTCACCCAAATCAGATGCCTTTTGAATATTAGAATATAAATTGGCCCAATACTTGTTCACACACCGCCTGGATTCTCTCTACAGAACAAATTTAGCATGTCGAAGTTGGTCTCTTGTGCTTTGAGATGGGTTCTTTATGTTATTCAGATGTGACTTGTGTTTTTCTTCAAGAAGAGGCCTAATGATGTCAGCATTTTTATCAATCCGGTCTTGGTTAGAGAATTTACATGTTTCAAAGGCAGATTTGGCAAATTCGTATATTGCATCTCTCAGCATGGACCATGCTTCATCAACAGTTTGTTGGTCAGATTTGTATTCCATTCTGTGAGTGAGATCATCTGCAAAGAGAGCATTTCAGAGCATCTCTGGTATTGAGGCTATTGATTTTTGGCTTATTGCATTTCTTTGTCATATAAAGTTCCTTTGGGATGATTTTCACTCTGCTGATGATCAAGGAGTGATCAGTGTCACAATCTGCACTGTGATATGCATGTGTAAATTTGACAGCGTTGAGATGTTTCCTGCCTACCAGTACAAGGTCATGCTTATGCCAATGACCGGATCTGGGGTGGTGTCATGAGACCTTGTGACACTCATTTAAGTTAAAGAAAGCATTAGTGATGCAGAGCTGATTCTGAGAGCTGAATTCAAGAAGACTTTGACCATTTTTGTTCATTTTCCCAATACCATGATGACCAAGGCAAATGGGCCAGGACTGATGGTCACTTCCAACTCTTGCATGGAAGTCGCCAAGGATGTACAGTTGTTCACTGGTTGGAAAGGAGTCGATAACTTTCTGAAGATTATAATAAAAGTAGTCCTTTTCTTCGGTGCATGACACCAACTTGGGTTCATAAGCACTGATGATGTTGACATATCCTGACTAGGTCCATAGCTTCAAGGATATAATACAATCAATTCAGCTGTGGGCGTATTGATAGATTTCAGCAGATTGTTCCAAACAGCAAATCCAACTATGCAGAGGCAGTGTTTCTCTGAACTCAAGCTCTTCTAGAAGAAAGTGTAGTTGGTTTCTTTCACTGACCCAGCCTGGTTTCCTGGGCAGCAGTGATGTCAATGTTCTGTTTGTGTAGCTGTTGATCTATGACTGCTGTTTTGTGTATCGAGTCAGTGTTCGTAAGGTCAAGGGCAGACTCATGTCCCGGACACATGGTCTGCACATTCCAGCAACCGAGCTGGAGGCAAGTTGATTTATTATTTTGGTTTTTGGCAGGTACGTCATTTACATCTACTTTTCAATTTTTTGGTCTATCCCCATGCACCCAGTGAGGAAGACAGATGTGGCAAGTCAGCACCTTATTGACTGGGGGCTGCCCAGTGTGAGGTGGGCTGTAGCTGACCAGTGGAGTGCGATGACTCAAGGAGGGATCAGTGTCTCAACCTGTGATGTGGTACATTAGTGAATGAGGTTAAATTAGGGTGACCGCCTCAATCAGGGCGTGCTGAATACTGTCTCCTGCCCTATTCTAAAACAGTAAGAATAATATTTCATTACCTCTGCACTCAATACTTAACCCAAACGAGCCAAAATTGATCACTTTGCATAGCAGCTCTGTCTGCTGAACATCTAGGCAGAGTATGTGTGACTATGAAAGACACATGACTCCCAACATCTTTTCCCCCGTTCATCACTAGATGTCAGGAGAGTGCTCATTCATACCCTGTTTACACATCTTTTGTTAGCCTGTTTAGCCAGCTAACATGGAGACCTGGCAGTTGGGCCAAAAATGGGAGAGAACATTGGCTGTAGTAACATCGAAAAAGAGGGACTAGGCAGAACTGGGAGGCAAAATCAAAACAGTATCTTAGATTCCTATATACAAATGCAAGAAGTATGGGTAATAAGCAGGAAGAACTCGAAGTCCTGATAAATAAACACAGCTATGACATAGTTGGTATCACAGAGACTTGGTGGGATAATACACAATTGGAATGTTGGTATAAAAGGGTACAGCTTACTTGGGAAGGATAGGTAGAGTGAACAGGGAGGAGGTATTGCATTATATATTAAAAATGTACACACCTGGACTGAGGTGGGCATGAACGTGGGAGACGGAACCATTAAGAGTCTTTGGGCGAGGTTAAAAGGGATAAAAAACAAGGGTGATATTAAGCTAGGGGACTACATACCACCTACCCATGTAGAAGAGGTGGATAAGGCTTTTTCTAAGCGACTAACAAAACCATTCAAAGTGCAAGTTTTGGTGGTGATGGGGGACTTCAGCTATCCAGACATACGTTGGGAAACTAGCCTAGCAAGGCACAGACTATCCAATAAGTTCTTGGACTTCATTGAATACAACATTTTATTTGAGAAGGTGGAAAAAGCTACTAGGGGAGAAGCTGTTCTAGATTTGATTTTAACAAATAGGGAGGAACTGATAGAGAATTTGAAAGTAGAAAACAGCCTGGGAGAAAGTGACCATGAAACCATAGAGTTCGTGATTCTAAAGAGTGGTCGAAGGGAGAACAGTAAAATAGAGATGATGAATTTCAGGAAGGCAGATTTTGGTAAACTCAGCTGGTAGGTAAGGTACCATGTGAAGCAAGACTAAGAGGAAAAACAACTAAAGAGAGCTGGCAGTTTTTCAAAGGGACATTATTAAAGGCCCAAAAACAAGCTACTCCACTGTGTAGGAAAGATAGAAACTATGGCAAAAGACTGCCTTGTCTTAACCAGGATATCATGTATGATCTCAAAAACAAAAAGGAGTCATACAAAAAGTGGAAACTAGCACAAATTACAAAGGATAAGTATTAGCAAACAATGCAGATACGGAGGAGCAAGATTAGAGAGGCAAAGGCACAAAATAAGCTCAAACTAGCTAGAGACATAAATGGGAACAAGAAACATTTTATAACTATATTAGGAGTAAGAGGAAAACCAAGGACAGGGTAGTCCCAATGCTCAGTGAAGAAGAAGAAACAATATCAGAAAACTAGGAAATTGCAGAGGTACTTGATAACTTCTGTTTCAGTCTTCACCAAGAAGTCTGAAGAAGGAATGCTAAACATAGTGAATGCTAGTGGAAAGGGGATAGGTTTAGAAGATAAAATTTAAAAAGACCAACTTAAAAATTACTTCAAAAAGTTAGAGAACAAGAAATCCTGTGGCACCTTGTAGACTAACAGATATTTTGGAGCATAACCTTTCGTGTGATGCATCTGATGAAGCAGGTCTTTGCCCACAAAAACTTATGCTCCAAAATATCTTAGTCTATAAGGTGCCACAGGGCTTCTTGTTGTTCTTGAAGATACAGACTAACATGGCTACCTCTCTGATACTTGAAAAGTTAGATGTCTACAAGTCACCAGGGCCTGATTAAATGCATCCTAGAATACCCAAAGGCCATGTCTACATGGCCCTTTAGCACAGCGTTGCTGCTGTATGTGCTATGCTAATGACAGTTCAAGACATTGCAAATGGAGGACCATTTCAGTTTCAGTTTTTTAGAACATAAGGAAACAGACTGTATATACATTTTTTCCTTTGGAGGTCACCTTTGAAAGAAAAGCATGTTGTATGCCCTTTCATGCAATCTGACCTTCAAAAATGTCAAAGGAGATGTATATTGAATTTATCTTTTGTTCTGTTTTTCTTGGCACATTGATCTCTATGGTATTATACAATTGTAATGTGCTCTAAATGGTGTATTTTACCAATTGAATTCCAATTACAGAATGTCTGACTTTTATTTATACATAAAGATTAAAAAGCAAACAAAACCACAAAAATAGCAATTCCAACAAAAATCTTTTGGCCAAAATGAAGACCGTGAATGAGAACATTTTCACTGATTTACCAGATAAAATGTATTTTGTAAAGTTTCAGTCTGACAAAATTTTTAATAAAAGTTCACTGGGCAAATGTCAGTTTCGTAAATCAAAGTATTTCAGGTTCATATTCTATTTATTTATTAATCATTTGATAGCATCAGAATGTTGTCTTGAGTGAACAAACATCTGGGGTTACAGTAACTTTTTTAGTGTAACTGTTGACAAAGTGGAGGTAAACCAAAAATGAATTCACTTCACGGACTTGGCATTTACATTTATTTTGAACAAATACCTTATTTTTCATTAGTATTCATAGTATTAGATACCAGTCAGCACCCCATGGAAAAGTCTAACTCTGATCACTGGATCACTTAGAATGAAAGGACTAGATGGGACCTCAAGAGGTCATCTAGTCTAATACTGGGGACTAATTTCTGTCTTGGCAACCTCTGACGAGTATTTGTTCAACTTCCTCTTAAAAATTACAGTGATGGAAGTTCCGCAACCTTCCTAGGCAAGTTATTCCAGTGCTTAACCAACTTGAATTTTACAAAGTTTTTTTTCTAGTTTCTAGCCTGAACTGCTCAAGTTGCAATTTAAGCCCGTTGTTTCTTTGCCTATCTCCAGAGTTTAAAGAGAACACTTTTAATCCCTCTTCCTTGTAACAACCTTTTATTTATTTGAAAACTGTTGTGTCCCCTCTCAGTCTTCTCTCCTCCAGACTAAACAAATGCGTTTTTTTTTTCAATGTTCTGTCATGGGCCATGTTGTCTAGATTTTTAATCATTTTTGTTTTCTTTTCAAGACCTTTGATTTATCCAGGTCTTTGCTAAAAAATGGCACCCAGAACTGGACACAATAATCCAGTTGAGGCCTAATCATCATGGAGTGGAACAGAAGAATTACTTCTTGTGTCTGGCTCACAGCACTCCTGTTAATAAATCCCACATTTTCTTTTTTTGCAGCAATGTTACACTATTGACTTATATTTAACTTGTGATCCACTAAGCACCCCAGATCCCTTTCTGCAGTACTCCTTTTCTAGACAGTTATTTCTCATTTTGTATGTGTTCCTTCCAAAGTACAATATTTTGCATTTGTCCTTATTGAATTTCATCCAGTTTATTTCATATCATTTCTCCAGCTGAACCAGCTGATTTTGAATTTTAATGCTGTTTTCCAAAGCACTTGCAAGCCCTCTCAGCTTTGTATCATCTGAAGTCTTTATGGGACTTTGCTCTATGCCATTATTTAAATCAGTGATGAAGATACTGAACAGAACCAGACCTAGAACTGATCCCTGCGAGAACCCACTTGATATACCCTTCCAGTTTGACTATGAACCACTGATAAGTACTCTCTGGGAATGGTTTTCCAACTGTAGCTCCATCTAGATTTTATTTGCCTAGTATGTTTATGAGACGATCACGTGAGACAGAACCAAAACCCTTACGAAATTCAAGATACCTCCCCACCCTCATCCACAAGGCTTGTTCCCTTCTCAGAGAAAGCTCTTAGGTTGAGCTGTCCAGTCACATGCATGGTGGAGACACCTTGTCCTTGGTTCCACCTTCTAATCCACATTAGAAGAATCCTAAAATATGTTAAGTGCTTTTCCATTTGATTTTCTCTGGAAAGCCCTAAAGATGTTAATTGATCCCAAATGTGAGTGTGGTAGTCTCTGCAATTGCAAATTGGCATAAAAGTCATCCATGAGAGAATTTTTCTGTTCAGGTGCTGTCTATGTTGTAAAAAAAATTGGGAACTCCTGTAATGTATAAAATATATTTTCTCTCCCAACATTTTTTTCATTATTAGTGAAATTTATAAGAAAACCGCATGCTTAATTTTAAGAATGCTTTTACTCTTGCTCCTTTATTCCTCATTTGATATTTCTTCAGCAAACAGTTGTAATAGACTATGACTTATTAAGGAACAAAGAACAAGATCAGCAGAACCCTTAAAAATCAAGCATGTACATGACCCTACTAATTAAAAAGGAGGAAAGATTACACAACCAGAAATGTCACTAATGGATTTATATAAGTTATTTACAGTTTGTTAAAAGACATCTGTTTACAGATTTCTTACCCAATTATGTTCTGGTTTTGCCATGTAGTGCAGGGCACAGTTGTCCCTCCCCGTTTTACTTGAAGATTGGCCCGGCCACCTCAGTACCTCACCAGGATCGTGACGTACTTTTGGGGGGAAATTAGCACAATATGTGTTGTGTCATTCCGGCCTTTGTAACAAGGATAAGTCCCAACTGTGGTAACTCCCAACTGTCCAGAGAGCTAAGCCCCTCAGGGCAGGGAGCACTGGCAAGCAGTCTGTAGTGCTGCCTCTCAGGAGGATGTGTGCTGGCAAGCAGTCTGCAGTGCTGCCCCGGTGGCATGAAAAAATTTGCTGTACTGAATTTTATTTTATGTGGTGCTTATGTAGGCACTGGAAAAAGTTCAAAAAAGGGCAACAAAAATGAGTAGGGGGTTGGAATGACTGCTTTGTGAGGAGAGATTAAAAGAATGGGACTTTGCAGTTTAGAAAAGTGACTAAGGGGGAGATATCATAGAGGTCTATAAAATCACGTCTGGAATGGAGAAAGTGAAAAGTGAAAGTGAAAAAGGAAAAGTTATTTACCTGTTCCCATAACACAAGAACTAAGGTAACCAACATCACATGGAATGTACCTTCAGCGCATGTATTCCCACCAGTCCCTCTGATTCAGAGGGTGATGGTCAAGATAACGCAGGAAATGGCCCAGGTTATACGACTAGCATCCAGATGGCCCAGACAGACCTGGTTCTCCAAACCTCAATAGCTGTCCAGACATCCCCCGTATGATCTTCCCCATCTTCTCACTCTTAACCCAATAGAACAGGTCCATTCACCACCCAGCCATCTGGTGCCTTCACTGTCGTGCATCATTCCTGGTGGGCTGGCAGATTCAGAGCTGCACTGCCCACCTCGGGTTCAAATGATCCTCATAAACAGTAGGCGACCTGCAACAAAGAACACTTACTCACAAAAATGGCAACACTTCATAGTGTGGTATCTCCCTCTCACAACAACTTCCTGCCAATCAAAGAGTTGATACCTGCATGGGACCTCAATTTGGTCTTCAGGGCCTAACCAGTGAGCCCTTCGAGCCGATAGCCACCTGCTCTTTGTCACACTTTTCCATGAAAGTGGCTTTCCTTGTGGCAATCACCTCAGCACAAAGGGTGAGAGAGATCTGTGCACTAATGTCCAAACCATCATGTTCAACCTTTTACAAGGACAACGTGGTCCTCCACACCCACCCAAAAATTCATCGCAAACGTACTTACCTTTTTCCACTGTAACAAGCCAATGTACTCACCTGTCTTCTTCCCTAAACTGCATACTGATGATAGGGACTGATCTATGCATAGCCTCCAACATCTGTCGGGCCTCGATCTTCTGCCTGCAGAGAACACGGTCATTTCAGAAGTCTCCTCAGCCTCGAGGTCCCATGGCACGCCTCTCTCTAAACAGAGGCTTTCAAAATGGATCTCAGGCTGATTAGCCTACAGTAAGTTTAACAACAAACCTCCAGCAGGCATTTGTGCCCATTCCACATTGCAATGGCTGCCTCTGCAGCCTTCCTCTGAGGCGTGTCCACTGACAACATTTGCAGAGCATCCATGTGGGCATCTCCTCACACTTTCACTGAGTGTTATGCCATATGAACCTATGCTGAACCACAGACTGTATTCGGCCAATCTGTTTTATTATCAGCCAATGCACATCATCCAACTGACCCCCTCCAAGCAGTGACACTGCTTTGTAGTCACATAAAGGTAGAACAACCATGGGGACACTCAAAGAAGGAGAGGTTACTCACCCTGTGCAGTAACTGGAGTTCTTTGAGATGTTGTCTCTGTGGGTGCTCCACTCCCACCCTCCTCTTCCCTGCTTCAGATCCCTGCTTTGGCTTCTGGATCAGAGAAGAAATGAGAAGCTGGCTGCCCGCACATGCACAGTAAGGCCTCAGGCCTGTACCCTGCATGTGTGTGCAGCTGAGGCAGGGACACTGCTACGTATAAATCTACAGTCAGTGAGTACAGCACCCACGGAAAGAACCTCTTGAAGAACTCCAGTTACTGCACAGAGTGAGTAACCTCTCCTTCTCATCTTCCAGGCATTCAGATCTGAGAAGTATTTGCAAAAGCATGTTCCTAGTGTCAGCATTCGTGATTGAGTATCTAAAGTATCTAAAGAGGGATCTGTCGTTGGCCTAGGAGAGTTCCAGAGATCAAAATCAACATGTTGAATTAAATTCAAAAGAAAATGTGAATTCAGCCAATATATTGCTTAACCCTACAAAGTAACAGTAACAGTCAGATTCTGCCACCTGTAACCAATGGGAATCCTTACAGGTACTATTCGATGTACGGATGACAGAATCTGACTCTGATCTGGAAGATGTTTAGTGGTTGCAAGCGGTAATTCAAAGTATATTCAAGGACAACTCTATGTAGAGTGAATTCAAGACTCCAGGAACAACTGGGAATCCAGAAACATCCACAGCCAAAGATCTTATGGGCAGCTTATGCATAAGCCTTTGGTAATGAGGACAGACACTACCAGTAAATATTCTACAATAAATGAGTTATTTGTCACCAGTGTACACAACACTTTATTTTTAGGACATCTGTTATTTATGTGACCCAAACAAGAGTAGGAACTTTGTGAGTCCAGAGCAACTAATTGTTATTTATTTTCAGTGGTCCTCTGTTGTTAGATAAATGCCATAAATAGAATGGCTGGCGTTTCAAATTAATAGCAAGTTAACAACAAATGTGGCAATCCCTCTCCATATTTCCTACTCCCACAGTTATCCACATATAGCGGGGGCAAGGAAAAAATCATGCTCAGAACACTAGAAAAAATTAGACATTTTTAAAAAAGAAAAGTTTAACAAAATATGGAATAGCAAAAGAACTCAAAAGAAGACATAGAGATGAAGAGCAACAACAAATGGAAAAGAAAATCCTCAGGATGTCACAGAAGCAAACCTAAATTACAAAAAAAAAAAAAGACAACATTCCTGGCAAAGGGCTGTCTGTTATAAATGTGCTATTATGTTATAAATTTTGCTATTATGAAAAAAGTCTGTGTTCTCTCCCTTTCTTCAGCTGTCCTCGTTATATATTAATCATCTCTTGGAAACCACAGTGAAATGAAAATAAAATTGAGATAATAGTCCCAAACAAAAATATGCTATAAGACCTTTGGCTTCATCATTTCTGGATTATCAGATCTGCCTATTGCTTTTTGTGGGATGAATTTCAAATCCTGTAAGTCTCTTAGTACATTGGAATGTTCTTGATGATAGAATTTTTTCTAAACATTGCACCAATCCTGTTACAGCCAAAAATAGAGCAAAATTATCTGACATCTAAGAGTCTAGACTCATATCCAATAAGCCCCCTATCTAAAATTGGTGAAAATGTTCCTTGAAAACCTAAGAGTTAAAATATAAAATGAGAGAATCTTAAAAATTCCTATATTTTAAAATATGCAAGCAGTTTACAAACTTTTAGTATTTGCTTTATATTAGCACACATACACTTCTTTGCGCTATCAGTGATTCTCTGGCTTCATTTGCCCATTTGTCAGATATTGAAACAAGCATGTTGCTACTTCATTTCTCCTTGTCCATTGTCCCATAAAGCCATAACAAATTAAGCAATAAATGATGGGTCGGAAAAGTGGAGGATAATTTACTCTTACTTTGTCCATTTATAATATTAAAAACATGAGAATGAATTTATGTATATAAATACTTAATATGCAGTATTTGATTGTATTCTCCCTGGCAGTACATATATTATCTTCTTTGACTGTACCTTGTCAGGTCAGGGCCCATGTGTTTCTGCTACATTTTGTACAATGGAATGGGGATTCTGGATACTGCTGCAGTATAGACTATTATTCATTTATTTGTGGTATTTCCTAGAGGAACATCAGTTCCATTGTACTAGGTATGGTAGAGACTAATAACAAAGAATATAGTTTTTGTCTCAGAGATCTTACAATGGAGGTATCAGACAGGATGCTGAATGAAATAGACAGTGATGATGGCAAAGCGACTGAGAAAATGGTAATGATGAAATTTCACAAAATAAAAAGTTTTGAACTATAAAATGTCTGTTTTTACAGAAAATCAGTTGAAATGCAATGAAAATGTGCATTGAAATTAAATAGATTACATCTTATTGCTAGACACAATCAGACACAATACTTGACTTCCACTGTTAGATTCCTCAGATATATGATTTTTTTTCTCTCCACTTTTGTGTCCAGTCATTTATCTTACTCTTTGTCTTTCTCATATTCCATTTCTCTGTACCTTCTCTCCTTCTTGCTTTTGACTAACCATCTAGATACTAGCATTTTAGTTCCCCAACTTAACCTAGGCCTGGTCTGGCCAGCACATTAATTAGATCTCCCAGAGCTGCCATAATTTGCAGCTCTACGTAAGATTTCTAAAAAGAAAGGTCCTTATGTCAGTGGAGAATTGTCATAATGGAGCTGCATTCCTCCCATCTCCTGCCATGCCTCCTGCGTTCCCTTGCACATCCTCCGTACCAGGATGGGGAGGGTGACTTGAACAAGAAGTGGTTTATCTACATCTGCCAGATTTATACCATCAGGGAGTTCCTCTCCACAGTGGGAATTAATTCTTTTACAGCTGGAATAAATCTGCTTTGTGCTGTCTCAATGAAGCACAATGAGCACAGAGCACTACAGAATGTGGGCCAATGCCTTTTTAGCAGTATGGGTATGGCCAGTAGTGCCTTATCCTTTTGCTCAGTTGGAAATGGAAATCAGATTGGATTTTATTAAAATTGAAACAGTGACTGAGCTTAACCTCATGTTTTGATTGTACAGTATGTTGTATTATTTATAATTTAATTGTATGGGAAATATTTTCATAAGGATAAATTATATGTGTAACATAATACTCCAAGCTAGGTGCTTTAAAATTTTCCAGTGTGCAGTATATTGTTGAAAGTTACAAAATGTTGGCTGGATCCAGACTGATACTTTTTTGGGTACATTTCTCCCACATGCTTTTATTTAAAGTATTTTTTGTTTTAGGTTAGATTTAGAAAAGCCATGTAAAAAATGTCTTTTTTGGAATGAGAGTGTTTTACAATTAGGCGATCACAGTGCAGGAATTCAGCATCTTCTAGGAACTACAGGATATGGAATAAATGAAAAACTAAATCTGAAAAAAATCTTTAACTCCTAATTGCAGTTGGGCACACTGTGTCACCCTAAAATATATCATCAGTAAAGTGACAGAAGCACCAATCCTATTGAAACAAACATTTTTGGTCTCAAAGGCTCTCGGCTCCATCTGATAGCCCTGATTTTCCAGAATGTCTTCGTCTAGTAACAGATTTATTTCAAAGAGGTAGCTCATATTTTCTTCAGATTAGAAGTTGAATGCATTTGTTCAAAAGGGACACGAGAAGAAGAAAAGGAATGATGTTTGCAAAGACTTCATTCTGTTGTGGAAGGTCTATTTGTCTTTCACATTTTCAGGATGCTGAACTGTTGTGTTTGGCAATCTCTAAATTATCTGTTTTACCTGAACCAAGAAACGCTTTCCCAGTATGGGTTGTTGTGCCCTTCCATGCTGTTTTAGATCAGCTGGTGAAAAATGAATGGCAAACACTTCACAGCTATCCAAGAGAAAATATATTGTCCACAAAAATTCTGCCTCCTGTGTCTCCCACTGTTCACGTGAGACTTTGTAACTGAGATGGCCATGGCCAGAGCAAAGAAGGTGAATATATACTACTGTGCTTAGACTCTTGATCTTGAGCACCAAGATATTTTTGCAAGAATGGTTTACTAATACATCAGTGCCTGTGCTTGCAGTTTTTCTGATTTGACATCTCCTGAACTTCGTCTCCGTGGGTGAGAATCCTGCCAAGGTGGTATCTTTAGAATTACTTATGCTTTGTGACTCTGCTTCACTGAAGATACCACCTCTGCAGAGTTCTCATTCACAAATATCTCTCTCCTCAGGTTTTGGAGGGGAGTCTTCAGAGGCGGTGTATGTCTTTATAATTTGATGTTTGTATTGTTTTATCTGAGGAAATAATTTATTGGTTTGTTTTATGAGTGGCTAAGATTTTCTTTGAGGAGCCTTTGCTTCTTGTGACACACAGCTAACAACAGAGATGCTGTGGTTTACACCTTTATTCTGACTGCTTCACTAGAGACCAAAAACCTCATAGCTTTATGCCTGTCTTGTGCTAGGATGCACAAGACTCAGCAGTAAGAATCCTTTAAGAATATTTTCAGATTTTCAGAACTACAAGGCAACTAATCCCATTGTGCAGCCTTGGGATATTGTAGTATTTTAAAGCTGGGCTAGTAATAGTAAAATCTTCCCTATTGCTATGACCATTTGAATAACTGAGAGTGTGAATTATTCTTGCTTTTAGAGTCCATAAATGACCGGCACACTCTATAATTTCCAGACATCTTGGCTACGTCTACACTACAACGATCTTTCAAAAAAAGTTCTCCCAGAAGATCTCTTCCGAAAGAACTTTCAAAAGAGTGCATCCACGCACAAAAAGGCAGATCAAAAGACTGATCTGTTCTTTCAAAAGAGAGCATTCACACAGCCCCTGCTTTTCAAATGAACAGGCCAGGGATCAAAAAAATCAGGCACCATGAGGACTGCTCTTTTGAAAAAAAAGGGCCTGTGGAGCATCGACACCCGTTTTCTTTCTAAAGAAGCTTTCAAAAGAAGGAGCTCGTTCTTTCAATTTAATTTCAAAAGAACAGTTTTTGTGTGTAGACACTCCACTGGATATTTTGAAAGAGCCCCTTCTTTCAAAAGATATTTCAAAAGAACTTGCTAGTGTAGATGTGGCCCTTATGTTTATCCTTATTTGCTGGTATGATGTGCTACCTGTGCCAAATTTCTTCAACATTTGCCTTAGAATATAAATATCAGCCAACAAAAATGAAGTCTATGTAATACTGCAATTGCCTTCTCTTTTTGTGGAAAGTGCTTTTTCATGCCAGACATTTATACTACCTGCCTCTTTACTGCCTCTGACATCAGTTAACATTTCCATGTGACAGAAAACAATACTTTAACAGTAAAGAGGAAGGCTATGTGAAGTTCTGGGGCACTGCATCTGAGAAAAAAAACAAGCTATAGTGCATTGGTGCCTTGAATGCCTCAAAAGTCTTGAACATATCAAAAGGTATGTAATATAATGACTTCTTCTTGGTGGTCACTTGATAATGAGTAGGACGTCTTCATGTCACCCTCCTATTTGTAAGTCCGTTGATGGCTGATCAGCCCAATTCTGGAGCCTCAGCTCTTGTCACAGAAGGGGTGGGGTTGGTAGCTGTTTGACAAGTGCGGGGCAGTTTTTGATGCTCTTTTCTTCTTCCATCCTCTCCTCATCTGCAGTGCAGCAGGACCTCTCACATTGTGCCACCCCCTCATGGATTATTGTTCTCCACTGGGGGTGGTCTTGGGCAAGGTTCTCCCAAGTGTGGATGCTGACGCTGCACTTTCTCATGTGTGCCTTCAACATGTCCTTATATCACTTCCACTGGCCCCCAATGCTCCTCTGTCCTTCTTCCAATTTGGAAAAGAGAATCTGTTTTGAGAGGTGCTGATCAGACATCCAAACCACATGACCAGTCTAACAAAGTTGTTGATGAATGATAATGGCTTCAATGCTGGTCATGTTCAACTTTTCTAGGATGCTAGTATTCATGCATCTATTCTCCCAAGAGATATGTAGGAGTCTCCTGAGGCACCATTGATGATATTGTTAAAGTGCCCTCAAATGATGCTTGTATGCTGTCCAGGTTTCACATGCATATAGTAGCATTGGAACAACCACTGCACAGTATATGAGGAGTTTTGTCTTGGGATAGATGTCTCAGTTCTCAAAGACCCTTTGTCTCAGGCAGGTGAAAGCAGAGTGTGCATGGTTCAGGCAATGCTGGATTTCTGCATCAATGTTGACTTTAGTGGAAAGATACCTATTTCATAGAACTGGAAGGGACCTTGAGAGGTCATCAATTCCAGTCCACTGCACTCACAGAAAGCCCTGTATCACCATCCTTGATAGATTTCTTTTCTTTGCCCCAGACAACTGGATGGTCCCCTCAAGGATTGAAATCACTACCGTGGGTTTCCAAGGCCAATGCTCAAACCGCTCAGCTATCACCCCCCAAAAAGTATGGGAAGTGCTCTACATTTTCTAGCAGTTCTCCATTGACTTCGACAGAAGGGGCATGAGATTGTCCGATTGGTGAAGGCTGGTCAACCACCTTGGTCTTTCTGTTGTTCAGTGTGGGGCTGAGATTCTCATGTGCTTCAGCGGAGATAGTGTGAAGATGGCTGTGGGACAAAGAACAGCAACCATATTGTCATCTGCGTACTGGAACTCCATGATTGAGGTTGTGGAGGTCTTGCTTTTAGCCTTCACTCTCCTGAGATTGAAAAGTTTCTTGTTAATTCTATAGACAATCTTCACACCATCTGGAAGCTTACCATCAATGAGGTGAAGGGTCATGGCAATAAACATGCAGAACAGTAATGAGGAAATGACACAGCCTTGCTTGACTCCCGTTTTGACCTCAAAGGGGTCGCTTTGGGGTCAATTGTTGCTCAATACTGTGGCAGCCATGTTGTCATAAAGCAGCCTTAAGATGCTAATTAATTGTTTGGGGCAGTAGATCTTTGAGAGGATGGTCCACAGGGTGCTACGATTGACTAAATTGAACACTTTGGTCAGTTGATGAAACTCACATATAAGGCTTGGTTTTGTTCATGACATTTTTCTTGCATTTGCTGGACAGTGTAGATCATGTCTGCTGTTTCTTGAAATGATCGGAAGTCACACTGGGATTCTGGGAGAATTTCTTTTGAGAGTGGCAGGGGGTGGTTTGTAGGGGCTCGAGTTAAGAGTTTCCCTGCCATTGCCAGGAGATAGGTGCCTTAATGGTTTTCACAGTCTGACTTGTTGCCCTTCTTGAAAAGACTGATGATCAGTGTCTCACTCCAGACAGCTACCACTCCATGGACCACCAGTTTGGTGTGAGCAAGGCTACAGTCAGGACCATTGTCATGGAGGTAAGAAAACTCAGGCCACATACCCACTGGAGGAGGGGATCCAAGGAAAGGGGGTCCATTGGTGATCGGGAGCTGGTGGGTGCTGGAGGAGGCCTGGCATACCCCGCACGCCCTCATGGGTGTGTATGTCTTCCATCCCATGAAGGTGGTTCGTGCATTGAATGCAATGCTACTCCAGAGGGTGATCCACGTGGGGGACCTGGACACAGCTGTCACTGGCTTCATAGCATTCAGTTTCCCAAACTGTTTCGGTGCCCTTGATGGGACCCATATCCCAATCCGCACCCCAGAACACAGCAGGGACCAATATATCAACAGGAAAGGCTACCACTCTGTGGTGCTGCAGGCCATGGTGGACAGCAGGGGCCGGTTCCAGAACATCTGCATGGGCTGGCCTGGCTGCACCCATAATGTGTGGATCTTCAGAAACTCTGGGCAGTGCCACCACATGGAGGCAGGAACTTACATCTCCCAGAGGCAGATCCTGCCCAGGGACACCATGGTGCTCCTGTGCACAGTTGCAGATGCTGCCTATCCCCTCCAGGCCTGGCTTATGCTGACCTATATGGGCCACCCCACCCACAGCCAGGAGCACTTCAATGCCCAACTCAACAACACCTGAAACGTGGTGGAGCGCACCTTCGGGCATTTGAAAAGCCAGTGGCACTATCTCCTGGTACGCCTGGAAGTGAGCCTCCTGAATATTTCCCAGGTGGTTGGCACCTGCTGCACCCTCCATAATATTGTTGAGAGTAAGGGGGAGGCCTTCCTCCGGGAGTGGGAAGCTGAGTCCGGTCCAGGCTACACACAGCTGGCTGCTGTCCCTAGCCTCCAGGTCCACCAGGAGAGGATCAGTGTATGGGAGCCCTGCATGAGCACTTTGCTTAGGGCCCCAATGAGTGCAGCCTCAGCCACCCCCAGCAGGTCCTCTGTATACTCCCCTCCACCCCGCACACCCCCTGTCGCCACCCTGCCACACACTCCCCTCCACTCCCCCACCAATAAGCCCAAGCTTGCAGGTATGTGGTTTAAATAAAGTATGTATTTCTTACAAGAAAACCTTGTAGTTATTAACTGGAACATATAATGGAACCACTGACCTATCTACACAGCACAGAGGGGTGAACTATTTACACAGGGAAGGAGACATGGATGGCCTGCATGGGGAATCCTTATTGCGGGGCAGGGGTCAAAGGCCTCAACCCATACCATCCCCGGGATCTGCGACCCCCCTGGTTTGGGGTCCCTGGCGGGGCTGGGATGGGGCAGAGAGGATGGGGAGATAGGGCCAGGGATCTGCCCCATCTGGGGGATCAGCCATTATGGGGGCCTCTCCAGGGGGGCTGGTGGGTGCGGCCATAGCAGGGCAGGTGGTAGGAGGGGCTACAGAGGGTGACAGGAGTGGCGGCAGGAGGGAGCAGCTGGACCAGGAGCTCCCTGAAGGTGCCCACCACGTCCCTCAGAGTGCCCATCAGTTCCACCCAGGCTGCCTGGCATCAGGAGGCCTCACCGTCCTCTAGGTGGAGGTGCTGCTTCACCACCTCCACCTGGCACCGGACAGAGGTGGTGAGCTGGAGGTCCTGGTGCCAGTGGTGGAGCTGCCTGGCCTCTGTCCCTCACCTCTGGGGGGCTGTCCAGGACCACAGAGGGAGCTAGGGTCTCCTGGCCCACTGATGGCATAGATGCAAGAATGGGAAAGAAGAGAGGGACAGGTCATGAGTCCCGACCCCTGCCCTGTGGGCCACAACCCACATCCGCCAGTGGGCAGCAGGTCCCTGTCCCCCATCTGATGGCGGGGAGGCCCGAGGGGACCCTGAGGGTGACCAGCTTGTGAAGTCCAGCCCCACCAACCCCCTCCCGGCAACAGCAGGCCACGGCATTATCCATGAGAGTGGGTTCTGACAGCCACTGGCAGCTGTGATGCTGTCCACAGGGCTGTGGCCAGCCAGCGTCTGCTGGGAGTGTGAGAAGCTCTTTGGCAGATATGGAGTCCCTGCTCTGTGATCCAGAGTGTGTACCCTGTTGGGTCCTTACCTGAGGGTCCACCGCCAAGGTTGAGGGATGCCCAGCTGGCTGAGGCACTTCTGGAGGTGCGGGAGGGGAGGTCTATGACCGGTTCACCCTCCTCCCTGGACCACCCAGCAGCTGGGTCCATCTCTGGCCCTGGTGTGGTGGGGCTGGCTGCAGGTCCCAGCTCATTGTCATCCCCAGCCCGGGGCTTCTTGAAAGTGTTGTCGAGGACAGCGGGCAGGGAGGTGGTGTCTCTGGGCCTGAGGAGGCCCCACAGCTCCTTATAGAAGGGAAAGGAGGCAGGGGCTTCCCTGACTGGCTGGCCAAGTCCCTAGCCAAGGCTCATCTCTGCCACAGCTCCTTGACCGTACTCCTGACCTGGTCAGGAGTGCAGACAGGCTGGCCCTGGGTGGACAGGCCCTCAGCCAGCCAGGCAAATGCAGCCGCATTCTTCCACTTTGTGCCCACCTTCCGCAGGACTTCCTCCTGCCATAGGCCTAGGAGGTCCTGGAGCTCATGCTCGGACCAGGAGGGGGCTCGCTTCCCCCCCGCCCCCGGCTGGACCCCTGCGAGCCCTAGGCATGCTTAGAGGGCAGGGCCTGAGGCTCCTCACATGGCTGGGTGCTGGCTATGCTGATCTGGGCGCTGCTGGAGGTCTCGCTGGGGCATGCAGGTATAGCATGTGTAAAGGCTGCTGCCTGCACGCTCTAAGCTCCCTGCAATGGGGTTTCTGGGTCTGTGTGGCTTTAAGGGCTGCTGCATGCACAGACCATAGAGCCCTGCAGGCACTAGGCAGCTAGTGTCCACATCCCAGCTGACTGGCACCATGGCAGATCTGCCTTTTTGAAAGAGTGGGTCATGGAGTGGCTACACATGTCTTCTTTCAAAACAGCCATTTGAAAGCTGGGGCTTTTCCTATTTCAAGTTTGGAAGAGCAATTTCGAAAGCTGGGGTGCATTCCTTCAATTTTTCTTTTGAAAGAGAGTGCAGCATATGCAGGTGCTCTGCGCTCTTTCGAAAGAGGACCAGAAATTTTGAAAATACTAGCTAGTTTAGGTGTGGCTACTGCGAAGATATGCAGAGCACAGCCTGGTATATAGGAACGGTCTGTATGGAAGTAGTTCTGCACACATGCTATGATTTGTTGATGATTTGGAAGAACAGCGGATTGGGAAATGACTGTTCCTGCCCTACCAAGGTCAGAATTAAAACTGTCATTGACTTCAGCATAAAACAGCAAATATTTTTATGCTGGACTACATCACTGAATAGGTTTATAAAAATTCCTGTTCATATTTGTATAACTGATGTAATAAAGTAACAAAATAGGTACACTTAAAAATATCTTATGTACTCAGAAACAAGTGAATGGCTGAAGGTAAATATAAATTAGTATGGAGCTGATGGCTCTAGGCAGACAGTGGAGAAGTGCATTTTTATATGCTGCTAAATAATGTACATCCAAAAACACTAATTCCATCATAACTTCTGGTGACATGAACTAATCACAATTCCAGCAGTGACATTATTATGAGAAGTTGGGGTTCATCATTCATTAAAATAAAAAGTCCTTGCTCTAGAGTCTAGGGCCTGTGAATATACAGACTGTAATTATCTAAAATATATGGCATATTTGTTCCAAAATTGTGGTTTTACCAAAATCACCATATGTATGTAAATTATGTGCATGCCTATTTTTGATTTTGAATCAGATGCATGAAATACATATACTTTTACTCCTTAATTTTCACAAGAAACTTGTGACATGCCCAAGGGAGCCCTTTTTATTTTTACAATTAAAGTTGATCAGAATTATGATTTACTGAAGAAACAAAATTAATAAGTGACGTATAGTAATTAGTAAGGAAGAAAGCATTTTATCAATGCCATTTAATCCGTCTTATAAGAAATGCATTCTGCTTTGTGTACTATATAATGCAATTTTCTCACCACACATGCATGCAGAGCATGTTCTTATTCCCATTGAATTAAATGACAAGGCTTATGTTGACTTCAATGGCAGCTGGATCAGGCCGATAGGGTACAGGTATAAATAGGGTGGCCATATCTCCCCCAGCCAAATGCGGGAAATGGGGAATGACCCCCATCCCAGCCAAAACGGGACAGATGGTCACGTTATTGGGGCACCGGGAACAGGGCTGCCGCCCTGCCAGCTATGCTCCTGTCTTCCCTGAGCTGTGGGTGGCAGCCAGCGCCGCCGCACAGTCCAGCTCCCAGCTGCCCCAGCTGGGGGAAGCCAGGTGGGTCCGGCTCCAACCCCACTGCGGCCATGGTTCACCTCACCTCCCACACACACTCAAACCCCCCATGACTGTGGCTCTGGCTTAGCCCCCCCCAAGTCCCAGCTCCAGCTTCAGTGGCCCCACTCAACCCCACCCCCTCAGGCTCCAGCTTTTGCTCCAACCTCCACAGCCCAGCTCAACCCCTCATGGCTCTGGCTCCAGGCCCCCGGCCCCAGCCCTGGCTCCAGCAGCCCCACTCCAACTCCCCCACACTCGGCTCGGGCTCCTGCTCCAATCTCCGCAGCCCAACCCAATCCCCCATGGCTCCGGCTCCAATCCCTGCTCCTGCTTCAAACCCTGCTGCCTGTGGGGGGGGCTGCCTGCTGCCTGTATCCAACCCCACTGTAGCCCTGGTTCACCCCTGTGGCTCCTGCTCCAACCCCCACGGCCCCAGCTCAGCTCCAGCCCCTGCTGGGGGAAACTAGGCAGCGGCTAAGCCACCGTATAGTCTGGCTTCTCGATCCCCTGAGTAGGGGAAGCCAGTGAATCCTATGAAATACAGAGCAATGTAGCCCCTTTTGCAAAATAAATTGGGGCACCAGAATGGTGCCAAAATATGGGGCTGTCCTGCCAAAAGCAGAATGGATGGTCACACTAGCTATAAATAAAGTGTAGATACAAAGCTTTCTCATACAATTGTCCATCAATTTTAACTCTTTGAAAGGAAATAAATAATATATATATTTTATGGACATATTCACATCTTAATAATTCTGATGTACTGTTCATACAGATGTAAATTCCATTCAAATTAATAGGAGTTATGTGAAAATTTTGACACAAGAATTGATCCCCACTGACGTTTAATTTACATAAGGCCTTTTTGACATAATTCAAGCATATTCACGACAGCCTTTCATAAGTTACTGATGGGGTCAAGGGGTGAAAAGTAACTGGCAAGAAGCTTATTTTGTACATTAGTCTAACACAAATACTTCCTTAAGTATAAAATGCTTTGATCTTCACAAGCAAATGCCATATGCGAACAGCTGTGACCCATGCCTCACAACTGCTGGAAGGTTAGAGAAAGGTAGCATATGAAGTCAATCTCTGTATTCAATTTATGCATTTATATTTAGCAGTTCATAATTTCATGTAATATTTTAGCTGTATGAAAAATATGCACTGGAGTTGAGTGATAACAGATTTCTTTGTGGTTTGACACAACATTGTTTGGGTGAATACAGAATCCTAAGTATTGCAGACTGAAAGTAGGAGTTTTAATTAGAGCTGTCTGTGCTTCAGAATACCTGAACTCACATTAAGATTGGCAGATTTCCTGAAATCTGAAGAGTATGTGGAGCTTATTTGAGCTAGACAAGAGTCTTTTGCTTTCCGGTGTATATGGCTTATTCATTTGCATCACTGACTTGCAGTACATTAAAAATAAGGAAAGGGAACTATCATCAGTTATTTGCTGATGTGAAAACACTATTTTATTTGTAAAGATCCAGTGTTGTCACCCTTTCTTTGGGTAGGGCTTTTTTCAAGGAGAATTTCTGTTGAAAACAATTGGACTACTCAACGGCTACGGTTACACTAGTAAGTTTAGCCACAAAACTGGTGGAATGTCCACCGCAAAATGCGTTTTGTTTGTTGACAAAACTCAGCACTTTCGCTGGCAGCATTCTGGCTCTCAGCCATGAGGCATAACACTTCTGTCAACAGATTCTGTCCACAAAAAACTGTGTGCACTCTTGGGGGGCGGGGGGCGCTTTTCTCAAGAGACAGGGCATCCTGAACAATGGGCAGCCCTGGGTGCTGTGCTTCTGGGTGCCTTTTTGTTGAGAGAGCAACCGGGCAGTCCAGCTGCTCTAGCGACAGAGTGGAGTGCTCCTCCAGTTGGCTTTTGTGTGTGGCCGCACTCTGTTGACAGGAGTTTTGTTGGGAAATCTCTTCTGACAGTGAGTTCCATAGGCAGATTTATGCGGTGTAACCATAGCCACACAGTAAAGTTCTAGTCAACTGCAGCAAACGACAGAATAGGACGCTAAATTGCTTTGTTTTTGACATGTAAGTGTGCAAAGAATTACGACTTCAGATTTGGGTCTCTCAAGTAGATTAATGTGGGTGGTTTATCAGGGTTCTTTGTGGACCCAAAAGTTTTCTCTTATTTGTGTGCATACATATAAATATGTATATATGACTTTAATTCAGTAATTTAATATCAGGGTATTAATTAATTTTGTTTTTTCTAATTTTATTTTATTAGCTTCTCTTGGGTATGGTAGGCTCTACAGATGAAACCCTACAGGAAGCAGCAGCTGGTTGCATAGCAAATATCCGCAGATTGGCTCTAGCTACAGAGAAAGCAAAATATGGTTGAAGTCTCAGCTACTTTTACAGGCTTCCATGTTTTACATACTATGAGACATTTGAATATGTAGCAACATGGGCTATCTAAGTTAGAGAAACGTGTCTGACGATATATTTAAAGCCTACTATCTAATTAAAATGTATGTGTTTAAAAGGTGTGCAAGATAGTATATTCATATTATATGCTTTTTAAAAAGTTTTTCAGTTATTGTATCATCTAAAAAATACTTAAAACAAATGAAAATAATTGTATGAGTTCCAGGTTAACAATATTAACTCTCAGATTTTAGACATGTCTTTGCTTTTAATGAAATTGTAATAAATACATTTTTCTGCACTGTGTGTGGCTTACAGTAATTCATGAATGTCTTGAACAATTCCCTTACTGCTAAACCTGTCTCATCATCCTGTCATTATGGTTTTGCCTGCTTGATCCCTTGAAATCCACGAGAGAGGACTGACTACAGGTGCACCAATTTCACATCTGGTGCTACATAAGTACTGCAAACAGCTGGAGTTTTAGACATCGTTCCAAAAGTATCCCAAATTTCCTCTTACTAGCACCAACATCAAACAAGGTAATATTTAATTATATAATTGATAGATAATACATATTAAATAGTTAAAATTCACAGCAGTAAATTTAGAAAAAATGAAGATGGGTAAGCACTTTATACTAATATTCTTATCTTTATTTATTAGAAATATAGTCTCTCGAGGAGTCACCCATATTCTTTTAAATTTAGAACTTTGAGGTATTTACTTTGTTACTTTACATAAAACTACCCTCAGAATTATTGACTTTACTTTTAATAATCAAGGTCTTTATTCCATGTTTTAATGAATTATCACTGCTATTGTGGAATACAGAGCTAGTGAAATACACACAGGCTACGAGTACACTAGCCCCTTCCTTTTGGAAGGAGCATGGTAATGAGTGAGTTGGGAACATGCTAATAAGGTGCTTCCATGAATATGCAGTGCCTCATTAGCATCAAGGCAGCAGCGCATGATTAAAAAGCTCTGCTTTCAAAATGTGTACCACCAGTGTAGACAGGGGCCTTTCAAAAGCCCCTATTTGGTATTAGGAATAAGGGTCTTCTGAAGTCTGGGGCATCCTTTCGAAAGGCCACCATCTACATGGGCAGTGCATGATTCAAAAGCAGCATTTTCAAATCGGGCGTGGCTGTTATTATGCTAATGAGGTGCTGCATATTCATGAAAGTGCCTCATTAGCATCTTCCCAACTTGCTCATTGCCATGTCCCTTCCAAAAGGAGGGGGCTAGTGTAGACACTACCTCAGGTTATTAATTAAGCCATGAGTAGTCCAGGTTTATGCACATACTGTGGATAACAATATTTGTAAGCAGCAGAACAAAGCTGAGACCTTGGATTATAAGTGAAAAAGAAAATCTTAAAATACTTGCAGGTTACTACCAAACAGTTACTTCTTAATGAATTGTATACTTTACTTTTCAATGCTGATGATTTAAAGTACCATACACCCTAGACTAAAAGCTGCCATGCCTATTAAATTTGATTAATTTTCCCTGTGCCTTGTGAGATAAAACTGCAGCTACTGAATGAAGTCAGCTTCAAATGGTGACATTCAAGTACAAACCCCAACTTTTTCATATTTATTACTCTCTTTTAAATGTATCCATGGACTCATTAGCTATAGCCAGAGTGGTGTGTAATACAATTATTTCTCATTTTATTGATTAAAAGAAACAACATACAAGGTGTGAAACAATTTTTTTTTTATCTTGAGCCAATTTTAGGTTTTTGAAGGCCTCTGTGAGTCTAACCAGTGGATCCTGATTCAGGCAAGCATTGAGCATGTGCTTATATCCAGACATTGCTTAAACAAGTATCCAACTTTAAACATATAGTCAAGCCCTTTTCTGACTTGGGATCTAAAAACCTACTTAAAATGATATTCTTGTTCATATTATAATTCAGGCATCACTAAATTTGTCAACAGTCATAGATGTACTAGAAGATCCAGTTTGATAATTCACTGAAACCTAATAATCCAAACCTGCTTCTCTACAAGAAAGACAGTCTCATGCCTAATCTGGAGCTGTAGTATGAAGCATCTATCTAGTTGCGTTACTTTCCCCTCCACAAGCAAAGTGACTCTATTAGCAGCTGTGGTACCTACATATCTCCTGTGTGGAAGGTTTGCACCTGTGGATTTGCACTGCATTCACTGTCTGTTCCTCCACTACACACGTAGAACTCTGTGGTGCATTGGGAGGAAAGGAGGTTCAGAGTTCCCTGCACACAAACCTGTGCTCTACCTTCCCAATATAGCGGATCCAACATTTCTTCTTCAAGTAGTTTCCCCATGGTTGCTCCACTCTATGTGCTGATACTTCCTCACTCCAGCAACAGGAGATTTTTATAGCAGTGTCCACTGCACCTGCACCATGGCACCCCCTCATGCCACTGGTGTCCATTAGGTTTATGCGTGGTTCCCTCCATTCCTTCCCTATGTATGCTAGTAAAGCATGGGGCACCAAAGCAGGGGAAAGAGGAAGGGTAATGGAGCACCCACAGGGACACACATCTCAAAGAACCACCCTTACTGCACAAGATGAGTAACTCTTCTTCTTCTAGTAGTGTCCTCATGGGTGCGCCACTCTGAGCCACTATAAAGCTGTGGTCAAATCATGGAGATGGGATTGGACCCCTGCCACTGTCACCAAGATAGTACTGCCTGTTTGAAAGCCATAGATGATGCAATGGAGGATTGAAGAGCATAATGTTGTGAAAATGTGTGGTCTGATGGACCAAGCAGCTGCTTTGCAAGTGTCCTGGAGAGGTACATTTTTGAGGAAGGCAGTTATAGAGGACATGGCCCTGGTGGAATGGTGCCTGGTGGTTCTTTGTTGTGGATGGCGGAGACATGAAGAAATCCACTTGGAGATCCTCGAAGAAGAGGCAACCTGTCCTTTGGATCATTCTGCACAGGATAGGAAGAGTCTAGGAGAGGAGTCAGCAACCTCTCCAAGGCGGAGTGCTGAAATTTGACCTTTTGACCTCTATGCATGGGCTGAATGCTGGTGATACTTTTTAAAGTCTCTAATAGTCCTACTTACAATAGCTTCACTAATAAATAAATAAAGATGCAGAGCATTACCGTTTAGGTGGTGGTTGGTAGCATTAGCTGGTCTTTTGTTAATCCACAGGCAACATGGCTTTGGGCAAGCTCTCAGCTGTATGGGGCAAGAAGGGCAGGGCTCAGCTCCCACTTCATGTGCTGATGAAAATTGGTTTGTGTGCCACTCGTGCCGGGGGTTGCTGACCCCTGGTCTAGGAGACATTTGCCAGAATTTTGTGTGATCAATGATACACATCTCAAAAAACCATCATTACTGCATGAGTAACTCAGAGCAGGAGACAGATGTTGCCATTTATTAAGGTATAGGAAGTTTTAAAAATATATATGGGAACAGATTGTGAACTGCATGGTAGCAGTTTAAATTTTGAGTAACTCCACTTATATTAGAGGAGATCAAAGCGTGAATTCACTAATCAACAATTTTACATAAATGTAAACCTTTTCATGGAATCATAAATGTTCCAAATTCTGTTGGTGACTCCTTTTACACCAATGGTCTTGCTAAGCAATTTTAAATAGACATCTCTATATCTTGCTTCTGATATCACAGTAAAGTCTTTATTATACACACAATATAACCATCTGATAAATATTTTTGTTAAATGCAAATATGGTTTAGTAGTTTGCGGAGGATATTGGGAGCAAACAGTTGGGTATAGTTTCATTTTCTTGTTTACAAGAAACATAACACTAACGGATATTTTACTGTATAAAGGGAAACAAACCTTTCTGTCAAGAATAGTTGGCTTAGATATGACATATCTGTTCAGACTTTAAGGATTTATATAGAATTCTAAATGGTATAAAACGTAAACTCAATTTTATGATCCAGTTATTTTGAAAATAAATGTAATTCCCATGGCGGGGCAGGACTTGAACCTGAAACTCTTACTCACCTGAGTAATCCTCACATATGAAAGAAATTCCATTGAAGTCATTGGCTTAAATCACAGTCTTGTAATTCCAGCCTTGAGCTGTATTATTTGCGATGTTTCCTTTTGTTTTACCATTCCTGCAGCTGTTCTGTTCTATACAGGGAGAAGAAGCCCTTTGAAATCGAGGCAGAACAGCTGCATAGTCACAGTAACTGTATTAAAAACCCAGTTCTCATTTGTATAAAACTGATGGATTCTACGTAAATAATTTAAATTGAATAGATTTTTAAAACCAATTGAATTCTGGCTTCGCTGACATACAGTGCAATGTAGGCACATGCATTTTCAAAGACTTCCACTTCCTTCATTAACCCAATAGGCAGCACAACAGGAATGGTCTTTGAAAAGAAACTATGCAAAGCTGGTTCTCAATCACTTTCCCCGAGCATGGTGGCATGGAAGGGACAGAATGGCTCCGATGCAAATTAGAGCAGCCTCAAGGATTTTGGCTAAGACAAAGATTTGACCCCATATGTTGAATACCTCTGATGATGAGACCTGAGTTACCTCTTGCTGTAGTCCCTGTGTGTCCCTACAGGGACTGTAATTCTGTGGGTCATGCACAGGTTAAGAAGGCACCTTAATATTTCCCCCCAGCACTCCTTTCCCATGTAAGAATCTAGTCCACTGAAACTTTAGATCAAATAGATTGACAAATGCAGACTCTTGTCTGGAATTATTCAACAAGAAATGGCTATTTTAATTATAACACTGGAGTGATTGTTAGAAAAAAGCCTATTTCTGGCACATGCATCTTCTACTCACCTAGCTCTTGACCTCTCCACCTTGGTTTTTAATTTGTTTCAATCCTTCTTTGATCAGTGCTTTCTGGTATCTCTTTCCAGCCTACAATTTATTTGCATTTGTTTTGCTGTAAGAGCAGAGGTTGTCCCAATGCATGAATTACCTTTTAAACTCTTTGGGGCCAGGTCTTCAGTTAGTTAATCAGTGTGGTTCATGCCTTTGCAGGCCATAAATCTGTGCCTACTTTATGCCAGCTGAAGGTCTGGATTTTTGTTCCTCATTTGCATTAAAATGGTCAAAAATTTTAAATTAAAAAAAAAGCTACACTGTCAGGAAGACAGTATCATTTCTAATACAGATCTATTATAGCTGACCAGAAATAAAGCAGCAGAAAGAATCTTTCACCTGTATGTAATTCCTTATTGAATCTTAAAAGAATACCAACTCTTTCATTCCAGACATCTGTCAGCAGACAACAAAGCTTTTCTTTTATCACTCTATGTCTGTGTGATTTATTGCTTAGTGACAATCATTATCAATTATTTAATTGTCCCAGGATGGTCAAATTACACATTTAAATGTAAAATTTATGTTAATTTCCCATTAAAGTTCATGTTTATGTAAAATGCATATGTAATGACACACAGTTTTATCTTTAAGTTGTTAAAGAAACATAAAATGTGAGTCCTGAGTGCAACGCATTTCATATTGTACTCACTGCTTCTTTATGCTGGTCAGTCACCAGAATTATTCTCCTTTTATATAATGAAAGCTGGGAGTTGAAGATCACAAGGCTCTGTCCTGATATTTAAATTTGTTGGAGGCCAGCTGATCGCTTCTTTTGAAAGTGGTACTTTTGTTTCACATCTCATAAAATATCTGAGGTGAGCTGCTGACTCCGTGTATCAAAGAAATGAGCCTTTCCAATGGGATGACCTAGTAAGAAATTAACCTCATAATAAATTAAGTGGCTGCTCCTTGTACCTGTATGTGTACCAAAGTTATTTTTTCCTTATAAGCAACAGCAGAATAATGCAAATGAAAAAAGTTTACATGCCTTTCTAATGAAAATATTCAACATTCCATATCATCTGTCTGCTTACAGAATTTATTTCTGAATTCTTAAACAAATTCTGCCCCTGCCATAAATTGTGGTTTTCATCTCTGTAGCCTCTTAAGTTTTGCCACATACTCATCAACTGCATGAAAACTGTGAGAGACAATCTTCTGTGACTCAGCCACATTTAAACAAACTAGTCCTTTGAATTTCAGTGACATATTTACCTTTTAGTGGGCCAAAATCTCTGGTGATGTAATCCGCTGAAGTTAGTGGAGCTATGTTAGCAGAGGACATGTGCCGAAAGTGTGCATTCTAAAGGGAACCATTTTGTTATAGTGACTATTAGACTATATGGCATTTCTCACAGAGAAAAAGAAAAGGTACATCAATTATGTTTAACTTCCCTGCATAAACTGTAACATCACATACTACTCAGCACTTTGCTCTCCTACCCAGGATGCAGAAACTAGCAAATAACTGCTCCAGTTTTATGAATCTGTGCTATAGGTTAGGCCTAATGTGTGGTTTTGTATTATTGTAACTGGATTTTAAATATTAGTTCCTAGATACCATGTCAGTGGTGTTCCCTTTTTTTTTATTATGGATTTTATGAGCAAGACTGCCTTGATTTGTGTGAGCTTTCTAGTCTTGTTTCTGTGGTCTGTGCAAGGCACCCTTTGGCTGGCAAGTTCCTCTCCTATTCCTGCTATTTTATTGGCATGTTACATGTTTTATCCAAATTGAAATGGCATATAGTGTTACTTATCTGCTTGCTCATTTCTTACAAAGACTGGTCAATAGTTTACTAGTTACAAGTCTGGTTCCTCTTCACCAGATTCATTAACCCACACAAAGGAAGCTCTGCATTCAATGTCAGTATGGGCCTGATCTTGTCACCCATTAATGTTTATTTTTATTTCTCTAATGGAAGAAACATGCCTTATACTGGCTTCAGTTACAGAGCATTGTGTATTTACCTAGCTCCTTTGTTTTATTCCTGCTACTGATTACTGTAAGGAGACTTCCCAGAACTTGTTGAAAGAGTATTCAGTTTTTTCATACGTCATGAAATCTTCCAATGAATGGAGGGGGAAAACACACATGATGGGACAAACTGTTACGAAAATCAGACAGAGGCTACATCTACACTACCACAGAAGATTGACTGCTCAGAGTCGATCTTCTGGGGTCTGCTTTCATGCATTTAGTTTGGATGCGCAAAATTGAGCTCTCATGTGTCACAGTCAACCCTGTATTCTTCATGAGATGTGAGGAGTAAGGGAGGTTGAAGGAAGAAACTCTCCCATCAACCTTACCCTGTAAAGACAGACAAGTTAGCTGAGTGCAGATATGTCAATTTTAGCTACACAATTGGCGTAGCTAAAATTGCGTAACTATGGGGTTGACTTTCTGCATCTAATACGTACAAAGCCAGTGGCAGAGAGATAGCCATGTTAGTCTGCTTTCTATCAAAACAAAAAAGCAGTCAAGTAGCACTTTAAAGACTAACAAAATAATTTATTAGGTGATGAGCTTGACTGCTTTTTTGTTTTTATGTATAGCCAGAGAGAATAGAGATTGATAATAGGTGTTCAGCAGTTTGATAAGGGAAGGTTATGCATTTGATGGTGAAAGCAACCAAAACCACTATTGGGTATGTAGTCTCAGAGGACTAGTTGCGTTACTCTGTAGCATCACAAATAACAAGCAGAACACCTTAGAGACTAACGATTTTTTTAGGTCATGAGCTTTCGTGGGTGAGATCCATTCATCTGTGGAGGTGGATCTTGCTCACAAAAGCTCATGACCTAATAAATTTGTTACTCTCTAAGGTGCTACAGGACTGTTTGTTGTTAACTGTAGGGTGGTTGTTTGATAGCGCTGAGGTTTTCCAGGTAGTCTATAGAGAACAGTTGAAGAAATTAGCACCATTGAATTGGTCTGGTAATGATAATAATACTCGGAACAGAGTGGGACAAATTACTGTGTCCCCGAGTGGGAGCTTGCACTGCCATTACTTGTGCAGTTTCTGTTCAGTAAATAAGTAGGGATTTCTTTCTTCGAGGCTGTAAATCTGCCACTGTTTACTAACACTAAACTCAGTGGCAGTGATTGCCCACCTCCCATGCCCAGACCCAGAATTTGTACTAATGCTTTGTCAGCACTGTGAAGGAGAAGAAGAGGAAATAACACCATTCCTCTCCTGGCTATACATGAATCAGAGTCATCGTGTTATATCAGTATGTCATTTTGGTTATGACCAAAGGCAGGAAGCAAAGATACACATAAACATTCAAGTAACATTTTAACAGGCTAATTCAGGTTCATTTTGAGAGGTGAGCAAAAGTTTCAGTCGATTTTATATCATTCAAAGAGTTTCTGCCATTTTTGCACTATAGATTCCCTTGCTTGTGTTGCCCCCACTGAGTTGTTATTGTTTCTGTCCCCTGCTGCCCTCTATCTTGTAATATATGAGTTATGGTTTGGTTTTGAAAGTAACCGAATAAAAATAATCAACCTGTTGCAACATGGAGTCCCAAACTTACTGGAATTCCTACTTGTGCAATATTAAGTTTGTGCGTAAGGATTTGTCAGCCTGGAACCTAAACTTGCTCTTGAATCTATCAGCCCATATACAAACTCTTTGGCATATGGGAGATACGTAACTGCTCTCATTCTATTGACTTCACCAGGGATTACACCTTTGTATGTAATGACAGAATTTCCCACCCAAAGGTTTATAGTGGTATGACATCTTATTTTCAACCAAAGTGCTCAATGAAGCTCTAGAGTAGCAAGGTACCAGTCACTTTACAAGTTCTTTGGTTACATGACATTCCTTTCCTTTTGGAAAGACCTTTTAATTTTGTTAGTGGCAAAGCCAAATGTAAAGGAAATTGTTATCATATGATGTGTGAAACATTTTTCTCCATATCATAGAGGAGCGCTTCGAAGTGATTTGATGTGTTTGTAATATAATGAGCCGTAACAAGACATCCGCTTTTTTGCCCAGTGTCCAGCTGAGGTACTCAGATGGAAATCCTAGAGTTGGATATGTCTTTAACTCATATCCACTGCTAGCATTAGTACCTGGGCCAACCAATCCCAGACCAAGAAACCACAGAGAAGGAAAATTACCAGAATGCCACTACAATCACAAGTCTCCCAAAAGACCTACAAGGTACCAGACAAAAAAAAGGGGCCATGTAATTAAGCTGCCATTCTCTTAGCTCATGGAGCTCACAAGTATTTGATGTTATAAAAGACTGAATTTGAATGTAAAACATTTCTGTGAAAGTCCGTAGTTGGTGATCTGTTGTTCTGGCACTTTGCTTCCTGGCCCTAGACTTCATTCACAGTGTGGCTACATGTTGGTATTTGGCCTAAAGTTCTAGAGGAATGTGGGAAAGTGGCCTGAGGGATAGTTGATGTGTGGCTCTAGTTTGCCTAAAGTCATTTTTATTTTAAGGATCTTATTGTGTTCTGTCATGGGACAACTACTTTGGATCACAAAAGGGACTCATAGACACCACAGCTGTTCAGGCAGAACCTATATTTAACTGCAATTCCCATTTTGACCAGTAGATGGTGGTAGCAATTTCTGCACTAAGACTGCTATTTTGCAACATCACAATATACATAAATTATCTATAACATAAGGGATAGAAGATGTGACAACTTGTTTGTCAACATTCCACGAAGAATGTGTCTTTAACAATGCCAATAATATTCAAAGACAAATAGCGTTCCGTATCTGAGAGTTTAACATGTTTTAGAACAAAACAAAAAGGCAGTCCAGTAGCACTTTAAAGATGAGCAAAATAATTTATTGGGTGCTGAGCTTTCGTGGGACAGGCCCAATGCTTCAGAGTGGGTCTGACCCATGAAAGCTCACCACCTAATAAATTATTTTGTTCATCTTTAAAGTGCTACTGGACTGCTTTTCGGTTTTGATAAAATACAGACTAACACAGCTATCTCTCTGTTACTATTCAACATACAAGGCACTACATTTAGGGTTTTAGAACAGTGCATGTGGCTGATCAACTGTTTGAATGGGACGGAACAATCATTAGCAGAACTGACCAATTAGTGAGGCCTGCCATTCCATTTATTTGAATAGCTAGTTCTATTAAATTCTCAAACTCCAAGAAATTGTCTGCTTCCACTAAGAATTTTAAGTAATTGAAATCTCTGGGCTTCTAAAAATCCAGTGACACAGCAGGACCCAGGCAGGCTGTATGCATGCTGTGACCCTGTGCCAGGGGTCTGCAACCTGCTTCTCTGGAGCCATAGTGCGGCTCTTTAAGGATTTCTTTGTGGCTCCCAATGTTATAATTGCAAAGTAAAAAAAAAAAAACCAAAACAAAAATCTTCTGATTTGTTTTTGATAAATGGTGAACTCCTAAAAGCCCAACAATGAACAGCTCATATCTCATAGCAAATTATTTGTGATCTCAAAATGTTGGATAAATCTCCCCTTAACATATGCAGTGAGTTGGGGCTATGATACTGTATCTGTGTTTTGATCATGTAGCTAATGAAGTCTTGATTTTGAGAAGGAAAAGGAAACTTGTGGCACTCCTACTGAGAAGGGCAACACACTTTTTAAGAAAGAAAACTGAAATTAAACATGACATAAAATTGTCATAATTAAAGTGGGGTTGGAACATCTTCAAAGAAGAGGAAAATCAAAGATGAAAACAGAATTTCAAACTGAAAGAACCCGATCCTTTGCATTTATATTGAGTTTGTCTGGGCTCCCTTTATGTCTCCTTAGTAATGAGAAATTCACCAACAACAAAAAATACAAATGCAAGAGAATATTTTAAGTTTGTGAACATCCTGCAGGAAACGTGTATCGCATTACAAATCATTGTGTGCGCCGTTCTTAAAACGGGTTACAAAAAGCGTGGTTTGATGTTCCTAAGGACCGTCTCCTGTTCACATGAATTGCGGCTCTTGAATTATTGAGTTTTTTGCTGAACTCCAACAAAATGGCTCTCCTGGCTATTTTGGTTGCCAGTCCCTGCCCTGTGCCATTTCCACAAGCATCTGGCTGCTGGCCCATCTCTGCGGCCCCTGGTGGAGGGGGTAAGAAGGTTGCTCCGTACTCTGCCCCTGCCCCCCGCATCTGTTCCAAGCCAATGGAAACTGTGGGGTCAGGGTAGGAGGAACTCGTGTACACAGGTAGTGCAAGAAGACATGCTGTTGCCCTCCCTCTACAAGCAGAGATGGGCCAGCAGTCTGCTGCTTCTGGGAGCAGCATGGGGACATAACAGGTGGGCAGCCTGCCTCAGCCGCCCCCGTCCCATTGACTGGGAACCATCTGCAGTAAGGGCCTCCCAGGCAGAGCATATATCTCACACCCCTTCTGCTCCTCAGTCCTGTGACCCAGCTCAGAATTCCCTCCTGCACCCCTCACTCTCTGCTGCACAATAAATATTCTGCCCAGCCTGGCATCTTCTGCACCCAAATTGTCTCTCAGAAAGAAACTAATATAACAGTTGTTCTAAGGTAAGAACTAAGTTATTCTGAATCAACTTAACTGTATTCTGCTTGTTTTACGACTGAAGTGCAACCACAGAATGGCTTTATGTTACCTAAAGGCAAGTTTAGTATAGCATGAATAGCCTTGGTGCCATAATTATCATCATTTTGCTCAAAAGTAGAGAAAAGACTTGTGTACTGGGGCCCCACAAAATCTAATAGCTGCAGGCCCACAAGACAGTTAATCTGGCCCGGGATAAATCAGAAGATAGAGCTACCTAGAACAGTTTTACATGGCAGCCAGAGGCTTTTCACCTGCGTGTCCAGTGGTATTCATAATTAGAAACATTTAGAAACAGCTTTCCATAAACCTGCACAATCTCAGAACATTCAGGGTTGGTCTTCCTATCCTGAAAAAAGCTCTGCACTGTCTGATTGCAAGACTGACCCAGAGAGAATAGGGTCCTGATGCTTTCCAAACAATCCCAATCAGCCTTCCCAAAACCCATTTTACAGCACCTGGGAACAATTTGGGATTCTTTTTTTTCAGCTCGCAAAACCATAATACAGCATGGTGTCTAAAATGCAGATTGTCTTGGCACATGCATTCCAGGAGCAGAAATCCACTGAATGGAGTTTTTAAAGACAAGTTTTTATCCAGAATAAACTTTGAATTTTTTTTTCAAATCAAAGCATTGACAAATCTTGATTGACAAATCTCAGTGATTACAATAATCAGAGACTTTAAGAAGTGGGGGGTGGGGCTGATAGGGAGGTTTCTTCAGATTATATTATTCGGTGATTGGGAGGCAAGCATGCCTAAGAATATTATGACTCTTTTTATCCATTTTCAGGCTTCCAAGTCCAAATGAAATTTATACCCGCTCATAGAAACTGGGAGAACTTCTGATTTAACCCAGTTTACTGTGTAACCAGATAACCTCCCAAACCTTTGGATGTGGGAAGTAAATTGAGATATTGTGGGCTGATACCAGCAGAAGTATATTGTCAGTATAAAGCAAGAAGAAGGAAACATTTATTTGTCAGTACAGGATGAACCTGTGCAGTACAGCACTCTCTCATCTGGCAACATCCGTAATCTGGCATGATTTTAGTTTGCCGGACAACCTCTTATTGTGGGGGTATCCAAGTTTCCCATAGTCCAGTAAGGTTTATTTACAGCTTCCGGTCCTGGCTGTCAGTGTTCTGTGCTGTTATTTACCTGTATTTTACCCCTAAACATCTTCTAAGAGCCCAGTAAGCAGGGAAGTGTTGGTAATGCTGCTAGACAGTATTGACCTACTGTGATCCGGCAAGTTCTCTAGGGTCAGGTCCGAGGGTGCCAGACTAGAGAGGTTCAGCCTGCATGATTATTATTACAGCACCATCTAGATACTATGCTCCAGCCAAGGTCATGCACGTACTTTGTTAGGCATTGTCAAAGCTTAGTATGAAACAGCTACTATCCCCTTGGAACAGATAAAGAGCTAAGGCACAGAGATTACAACTTATCCAAGGTCAAACACAAAGTTTGTGATTGAGTTGGCAATTGAATCAAGACTTCTTGAATCCCACTCCCAGAGGTTCACCACAAGCCTATGAGTAGTCTTGTAAACCAGCCCCCTTTTCCAGGTTTTGAATTGATTCCATTGTAAATATGGCAGCTATTTAAAGATACTGAAGAGCTTGGATTGGTAGAATACGTCCCATGAAGATGGAGTAGGGGATAGAGGAGGTGTCGAGTGTGTAACTACATTTTTTTTATATCAAGAGCTACAAGGACCATCTCAGAATAGCCGGATGATTAGAGCTCTTCCCTTGGATGTGGGAGGTGAGGATCAGAGAGAGCAGGAATTTAAACTTGTATTGTCCATAGCCCAGGATCAGGTCCTAACCACAAGTCTATTGGCTTTCCGTGCTTCTGTTTTCACAACACTTTCCAGAATGTCCTGTTCCTCAATGGAATGAAAAATACTGAAACTTGGATTTTTTTTCGAATGGGAATTGTTGTTTTTTGGCCAGTCCTAACATGTATGTCGCTCCTTGTATGTAAAAAAGAGACTTGAACAAAAGTCCCTCACACTTGAAACATATTATAATACTTTCAATTATTAAAAATGCTAGCTTGGCAACTGTATTTATTATATTGGTGAAGTAATGCCAGCGGTATTGGTTACCCTGAAAAACATCTGACTTTACCCCTTTCAGTAAAACAAGAATGGGAACCAGAATAAATATTAGTGAATTTAGTAAAATGATGTGTGATGTTTATTTTTTACACAGATGTCTGAAATGAAGCAAATGAATTTTTTATTGTTATAGACTGTTAAACATTTAACCTGAAGTTTTCAAAGTAGCAGTAGGTAATTTTAACATTGTGGTGCATACCAATTAATGGCGAATCCCCAGTAAATCCTCAATCACTTTGGAAATGTCTGGCAGTGATCTGCCATTTGAGATGCTGGATTAAGTGGAACTGAATTATTCTGTAACTTGTCAAATATAACAGTACAGTGAATTCCAGTAGAAGAATATGAAATGTACAATTCCCTGGTGATCATTGCACAGAATCGCCTGCCAATCTGATTTTCTCCGTAATTGCACACTTATTATAGCACTGTCACTGCCTGATTCTATTCCAAGTAAAACACTAGCAAACAGTCAGTAACTGCCCGGATTTTATTTGCCTGCATAGTTGTCCTCAGAACTAAATCCATCCACAACCTAACATGCAGATCAGAAGAGGAATGAATGGGTTTTGTTAATAGTACAGTGTGTTTCATGCAGGACCCGCTCCTGAATTCATTGAAGTCAGTATGATGGGTTAGATCACAGAAATCCCCTTGGGGTTGTCACCCAGTGTTCTGATTAAGCCACTGTCATCCACCTTGCTGCTCTCTGGGATTTCCCACCACCCTGTGCTCCTGGGCCAGAAGCTTTGATTTCCCCACATCCAGGGCACAGAATTAGGGTAGACTCCCTCCAGAGGAATGCTTATCCCAGCTCTGTGCCTTTTCTGATATGTCAAACATCTGAAACCACTCACACATTTCCACTTAATAATATTTTAACACACAGTAGTCTCCTGCATTTAAAAAGAATCTGGGGTAGCTCTTCTTCTCAGCTTTCATTCCTAACATTGTCTATTCCTTCCAGATTTAATTTTGCAGTAGTTTACTTTCACTTGTTTCCGTACTCGATGCCATCTTTATAATATTAATGTCTTTCCTGGTAGGAAATAATGACGAGTTATTCTGAAAACAAATCTTTGCTAGGTATATAATCTTTGTCTGTCAATGAATTTAGTCTGACTAAAAATGAACAACACAAGATTCTGTTCTACAGTTAATTCCTCCAGTTTTCACAATGTCAGAGATTGACAATCCTGTCTTTTTGCCTGTTTATTTTTCTTTGATTTCTACATTCCCTTGACCTGCAGTTTAAAATTATTAACTGGCCGCAGAGTCAACAGGTTAGTTAATTTAAAAAACAGTCATGTGTTAGATTGGTGTATTCACCTTTCAAATAGTTTTCCACTTAATATCCTCATCTTGCTAATGCCTTGAGTCCAAAGAAAAACACAAGGTTTTTGTTCTATTTTTCAGATGGATCTTTCACGTCCTTCATGAAACTGCAGAAATTCCTCATTTCCCTGCTAATATCCTTTTACCTCCTAGAGCAATGGTGGGAACATGTGGCCCATTGGAGTTCTGTATGTGGCCCATGAGACATTTTATTTACTGTTGCCCACATGAAGGGTTGCCAGATTCTACTTGTTTCCATCCATGTAGGGTCTTTTTTTCTTTCCAACATTACTAAAGTGACATGTGTTAGAGCAAGGGCACATGAAGAGAGGTGCATATTGACTGCACACAGTGTTGATTGTAAGAGCCATGTGGTTCTTCATCCAATCAAACACTGCTGCAGTTCAGCTGGCACACCCAAAAAAATCTAAATATGCAAGCCCAGTGAGGGAAACTATCCTATTCTGGGAGACAATCTTGATTACAACAATCCTGCAGCCCACCAACATGAAGGAGGAACCCTCATATGGCCCATTCACTAGCCTAGATTGCCCATCACTGTCCTAGAGGTTCTCGACATAATTTCCAAAAGGTTTGGTCTTATCCTCAGAGTCAAACTTAACATTTCTTAATATACCTAAAACCAGTTGTTCTTCTTATTTATCAGACTTCTGTCCACCATGATCAGATGACTCTTCTTAAGTGATGAGCTATATAGTGGCATGCAAGTGGTGCTGGGGGAAGAGGGAGATGTGAGGGTGGGATGAGACCAGGAGAGGGGGCAGAACGGAATAGAAAGACGAAGGATGGAGGTACGGGGGAAAGGATGGAGTGAGGATCAAGCACCCCCTGGCAAGTTAGAAAGACAGCACCTGTCACAGTATCTTTTCTAGAACATGATACAATCTAATTTCAGGTGTCTCCAGAGGTAAGGCTTCCACCAATGAGGCCTCACAATTAGGAAATGTAGCATAAATTTACCTTTACTGAGGGTTTGTCAATGCTTACTGGAAGATCAGTGTACTGGCTGGCGATCTTCTGGAGTTCAATTTTGCATCTGGTGAAGACGTGGCAAAATCAATTTCTCTGGGCTTGGCCGTTGGCCCCCATGCGCCACACTATTGCATGGAGTAAGGGATATTGAGGCAAGACTGCAGAAGCTCAGTCTTCACAATGGAAGTAAGTCAATTCTGATAACTCTAGCTACGCAAATACTGTATCTGGAATTGCATATCTGAAATCAACTTATTTCTCTAGTATAGACTTACCCTTAGTGTCATCCCTGGGCTTTTGAAACCTAGTCTAGAAGATGATCAAACAGTAGAAGTGATTGCAATTGAAGCGGTGTTAAACATAGGTCATGCAAGGGCTCACCCAGTCCCTCTCTCATTCCGTTAATTTGCTGAACCAGGTTTGTCCTTCTCTACATTTACATCTGAAATGAGTCCTGTGTTAGTTCATTGCCCATCATTGTTAACAGCAGTTGTCAACACCTGCTCTGTTTAGGATTGTCAATAAGGCTTCTGTTTGTATTATCCTAAGAAATTCCTCATCTACCCTAGGGGTTTAGGCTCTTTAAATACATGCAGTTATTAGCTGCCCAGAATCTTGTAGCAGAGTGTGCATGGGTGAGACAAGGAAATTCTTTGAATGTTATACCTCTATGTTAACTGTGTGGAATTTGCAGCTGAAAGGAAATTGTACATAAAGAGGAGCCCAAATTCTTACAGGTATTTAAGGTGCTGAACTTCCAGGTGCCTAAATAACTTTAAGGATCTGGGCCAAGGTGATATTTTTTAAATATAATGCTTTTAAAATTGTAGCTCAAAATGGGGACAGGAGTGAATTTTTGTGGATGGGGAAGGATAATTGATTTTACAGCATCAGTCAATGAACATCTATATTGCTAGATTAAAATGGATTTTGGGTTGGGTTGTACTGTTGAAAAGTGAAAATGTTAGTGAAAAACTGTGTTTGAAATTGGCCTCAGTTTGCCATAGCATTAAAGAAGATGTTTCTCAAACCAACACTAAGCGAAAAGGAGAAGGAGTGAGTTATTGGGCTGAGTAACTGTCTTCAAAATATCAGTGAGCTCAGGAGCTTGCTTATCAGGTGGGGTTTCCCATAGTCTTGGTGACCTGTACTCCTCATTCCCTGTTCAGTGCCATTGGTATCACAGCAGGGCTTGTGATTTGGAGTGTGTCCACAAAGCAAAATTATTTCAGAATAATGACCGCTATTCCAAAATAATTTTGCAAGTGTACAAACAGCAAAACTTCTATTTCAAAATAATTTCAAAATAGCAGGCAGCTTATTTTGAATTCTGTAAACCTCATTCTGCGAGAAATATACCTATTCCAAAATAGATTTTTGCAATGGGAGGCTGTATAGATAGGGAATAAGGGCTATTTTGAAATAAGCTATAGTATTTCCAGGGCCTCTAATACGAAACAGACTGTATTGTGTGTGGACACTCTATTTCAAAAGAGCTGAGTGCTATTTTGATGCACATTTTGGCCGCATTTACACTACAGTGATCTTTTGAAAGATGCTCTTTCCGGGAGATTGTCTTTTGAAAGATTGTATCCACACACAAAAAGTGTACGGGAAGAGCTATCTGTCCTCTCTAAAAAGCGTGCCTGCACAGCCACAGGTGCCCTTTTGAATGAAAGGGCCAGGAAATGTCACAAATGTGGTTGGATGGCCAGAAAGCCCTTCCAGGGATGCCAGTCACACACTGCCTTAAAGGGCCCTTCCCAAACAGCTCCGCTCTGCGCATGCTGCTGGGGCCTGCAGAGCTGTTCACGGTGAAGCTGAACCTCCGCCTGATTCTGACCCTCGCTTGTGAGATCCGTGGACCCATAGCACCTGTGCACCCACACAGGATCTCCCTGGCTCAGCTGCTAGCCAGCCTGCTGGCGGTCATCTTCTGCCTTCTGCAGTGCTGGAGACCCAGTCCCAGGGGCCCCAACCCATCATGGCCCCTCCTGCACCACCCCTGGGCCATCCAGTGCATCTGGACCCACCCCATGAGTTCCAGGTGGTCCTGATAGAATGGGATGACACCTGCTGGCTGCAGAACATCAGAATGAAGAAGGACACCTTCATGGACCTCTGCAGCTGGCTTGCCCACATCCTCCAATGCCAGGACAGCCTGATGCGACCAGCCGTCTCCGTGGAGAAGCATGTGGTCATTGCTGTATGCAAGTTCACCCCCTCCCTCCAACAGCTAGCATTCCTCTGGGCAGCAGTTTGGGGCGGGCAAGTCCAGTGTTGGGGCTGTTGTCCTCAAGGTAAGACACACTCCACTTGCCAGCCCAGCATGGGAAGTGGAAAGAGGGCTGCCTGGCCTGGGGCACCCTCGGAGGCTGGGGGCAGGGGGGCTGAGGAAGGGGAAAGAGAGGTGGGCAGGGGAGCAGGTGGGGACACCCCAGGTCACACCCATGAGCTTGCCAGCTCTCCCTTCCCTGCAGGTCATGAGAGCCAACAAATGGGTGCTGCTCTGGAGGCTCGTGTGCATCGGGGACTTGGATGTGGCTTTCATGAGGTTCTCTGCTCTTGGCTCCCCCCCATTGTTTTGAAGCAATCAACGGCACGCACATCACCATCAGGGCCCCAGACCATGGTGCTGGCCGCTATGTGAACAGGAAGGGATATCACTCCATCATGATCCAGGCATTGATGGACGTTTTATGGACATTTATGTGGGCTGGCCAGGCTGGGCTCATGATGCACGTGTTTTCAGGAACTCTAACCTGTATCACAGGATGGAGGCTGGTTCTTATGTCCCCCAACAGGAGCGCACCATCAGGGACATCGCCATGCCCCTCAATATGGTGAGTGACTCAGCCTACCTCCTACAGCCCTGGCCTATGCAGCAATACACAGGCCACCTCACCCAGTCCCAGGAGGTCTTCAACGGATGGCTCACATGGGCAAGCTACCCCACTGAGTGTGCCTTTGGCTGCTTGAAGGTGAGATTTAGGTGCCTCCTCATGCACCTTGATGTCAAGGTGGAGAATGTGCCCCAAGTCATGGTGGCCTGCTGTTCCCTCTACAACCTGGATGAGGCCAGGGAGATCTTTCCTCATGACTGGATGGCCAAGACCATCCACAGATTCAAGCAGCCTACCATGGCCCCCGACTGCTAAGGCCACCTCGATGGGCTTCACCTCTGGAAAGCCCTCTGAGAGGCATTTGCCACAGGCCAGAGTGAGTCTCACCAAGGCACCCCCCACAGGCACATCCCACACAAACACCTCTCATTGTTCCCCTCCCCAGTAACAGAGGACATGGGAGTATTGCAACTATTAAACTGTACTCAAATACAGGAATGTTAGAAAAATAAAAATTGTACATTGAACTACGTACATCAGTTTATGTAGGTAACTATATACATTGGATGGTCTTGAGACAGGGGAAATATTTCAAAATGGATGTGGGGGCCAGGGCCAGGGGTCACTATTCCAGGGAAGGGGTGGAGGGCTGTGAGCCCTGGCAGCTGTCAGAATCTCTCCTATCCCAGGTGCAGAGTCTCTGTATGGGCATGGAGGGGGCTGGGAGCATGGGGAAGTTGGGGGCCACTGGCTTGACCTCAGTGAGGTTGCAAGGCAGACTGTCTCAGTGGCGAGGGTTTGCCTTGGTGGGGTCCACCCTAGCCATGAGCCAGGCTGCGAGGCCCCAGAGGGTGGAAGGCAAGAGGTCTGCCAGCAGCTGGATGGTGAGGGCCTCAGGGTGTCAGGGTAGGCAGGCGGGGGCGGCTGTGGGGGGCAAGTGAAGGAGCAGCTGGCGAGGCAGGAGCCTGGGCTGACGGCTGCGTGAGGGTCCCGTGCAGTGTGGAGCATGCCTGCCACCTCTGCCCATGTGTCCCACCACCCAGCCATGTCGGCCTCATCCAGTGCCAGCCACCGCTCCACCAGGGTGTTCTGGTGGTGGAGGGCAGCTGCGTGTGTCATGGCCTCCTCCTCCCAGCTGCGGTGTCAGGCCCTCTGGGTGTGGGCCTGCTGGGACACCAGTGGTGGGGCTGGTCCAGTCCTCTCAGCCCACTCTCCCATGGTCTGCAGCCCACCAGCCTGGATGGGGCTAGCCAGCCATGGGGGGTGTACTAGGGCTCTCCCAGCCCTCGGATGGCACAGATTGTAAGGGATGAAATGGGAGGGAGGGGGAATCAGTCCCACATCCCAGGCCTGGTTTCTGTTCTCCCCACCCCCAGGGGGCAGCTGCCTCCATCCCTGACCTGGGGGATGGGCATGTGCCCATAGCAGTGGCACATGTTCCCTGCATGGTATCCCATGGCATGCATGGCCTCTGTGATGATTTGGGGATGGTGACAGGGCCCCCCACCCCCTCAGGGAATGGGATAGGTGGCATGTGGGGAGGGGGTCATCTAAGCAAGGAGGAATCCCTCCTTGGGTGCTGGGTGAGCTGGGTGCGGCCTGGCCCTGCCTGGGCCTCCCTCCCCACCTGCACACATATGCAGTTCACAGTGCTGTCCACAGAAGCAGGTGCTGGGTGTCACCCATAGGTGTTCCTGAATGCCAGGGGTGCTCTCAAGGGTGGAATGTCTGGGATCGGGCCATTGGCCATGTGCCTGGGGGGGGGCACCTCCCCCACCACCACCCTGAGGTATGCAATGCCCTGTGCAGTCACCAGCGAGTCCCTCGAAGGGGTCAGAGGATGCCCAGCTTGAGGTGGTTTGACTGCAAGAGGCTGACCAGTTGGGCAAATACAGGGGTACTCCACCAGTGACCCGTTGTGTTCCAGGGGACCTCCTCATGTTTCCAGAGCCCCAGGAGGTCCTAAAGCTTTTGCTCAGTCCATGAGGGGGCCCTCCATTTTGTGACCCAGGCAGGCTCCTGTGACCCGCTCCAAAGGCTCCCTGGAGGGCCCCTGGGGGTCACAGGGCATGGAGGCTCCAGATGCTGCAGGGCTGGCTCGAGGGCATGTGGCGCAGAAGCACAGGTGCTCACTGCTGCCACGTGCTCAGCTTCCTGAAATGCGGGTTCTGGGTCCCTGCAGCATTAAGAGTGGCCAGAAGCAGAGCCCATAGAACGCCGGTGTGGCTGGCCGGGGCATCTCGGTGTTCCGACTGGCCGGTGCCATGGACGACTGCTCTTTCAAAAGAAGGGGGTCACATTTTTCCAAAAGATTCTTTCAGGGGAAGGAGCTTGTCCAGGCCTGGGAGTGGAACAGGGCCTCCAGAAGAAGCGCCGCATTCTTTCGGAAGGAATGCAGAAGAACCCACTTTGTGTGTGGATGCGCCACATGCTCTCCCAAAAGAGAGCCGGCTAGTCCGAAAGTGCTTCTCAGTGTGGACGCGGCCTGTGTGCGTAGACACCCTATTTCAAAATCAGCTGGGCCAGAAAATCTCTGCGGCTACACTAGCCCCCTCCTTTTGGAAGAGGCATGGTAATGAGGCCCTTTGGCAGATGCTCATGAGGCGCTGTCCTGAATATGCAGCACCTCATGAGCATAATGGCAGCCACGTGCTTTTCAAAAGTGCTGCTTTCGAAGCGCCCGCTGCCCATGTAGACAGGGGCCTTTCGAAAGGACCCCCCAGACTTCGAAAGGCCCTTCTTCCCATTTGGTTTTGGGAAAAAAGGGCTTTTGAAGCCCGGGGGAGGCCTTTTGAAAGTTCCCCGTCTATCCCAGCAGCATGCTTCTCAAAAGCAGACCTTTCGAAATGCATGCAGCTGCCATTATGCTAATGAGGTGCTGCAGCACCTCATTAGCGTCTGCTGAAGTGCCACATTACCATGCCCCTTCTGAAAGGAGGAGGGAGCTGGTGTTGCCTCAGCCTTACAGAATAGCTTGTTGTGAAATAACACTGCTGTGTACACATAGCCTTGGGGATTTCAGTCTTTAAAGAAAAGGAGGCCCATGATGCCTCTTTCAGGCCCTGTGGAGCCCATTCTGAGTAACCTACGCAGGAAAATGCCCTGTGACCCTTCTCTGGGTTCCAGCTAAAAACTCTAGTCACCAAAAAAGTAATTCGTGCATCGTGAATGGAAATTTCCAACTACATTAAACATAGAATGAACTTCTCAGTGGGGATTCCAAGTGGCAGATGCCAATTTTGAGTTCAAAACTAGATCTAAAGCATCCAGTCATTCCACTGTTATAATCTTCTGCCCTTAGATACAGTTAATAGGTTGATGCTGGTGTCTTCTGTATAACCTTTTCTCATTTCTGAGGCAGGTCACTGTTACCCTCTCACTATGGACTTGCTGGAGTGTCAGTGACTGAGCTGTGGTCTTGCTCCCCAGCTAACAGTTAACAGCTATGGACTTACTGTTCCATGCAGTGTGTTGGGTGCGTAACCTTAATTAAAAACATAAAGCCTTCCTTTTGTATCACATTCTAAATGTTAAGCAAGCGCTGAAAATAGAAATCCTGTTTTCATTAAAGCTTTTCAAATGTGATCTAAGAAATAAAATATGGAGGGGGAGAGTGTATGTGAAATTTACATGTGATTATTTGATAGCTCTTGCTATTTTAAAGGCATTTTGGTGCCAACTGCTCCTGTAGCTCCTTCACACTCTTTGGCAGATTTTTCTCTACAGGGCCTGTTGGGTTTTTTTCCAGCACCACTTTCCAAATGTTGATTTATTATTTAAAAAAAAAAAACTTTTATGGTCAATGATAGGCAGTGTTCTCCATTAACCTGCTGTTCATCTACCGATCTCTCCGTCTCCTGACTGTCGTCTGTGTGTTTCTGGAAGATTTGCAGATGACTTGGGATGTGGCCTAAATGACAGGAATGTCTTTTGAAAGCACTAGTGGAAAAAATGATTCCACTAAAAAGAATTTTGCCTTTAGTAAAACGGCATCTTTACAAAGCACATGGAAGTGAGTCTTTAATTTAGGAGTAAACATGTTGCTCAGTTTTACAATATCTCTTTAAAAATGTTTTAGAACTTTGTTACAAGTAGAATTAAAATGTCACTGGTGTGGGGTGGGGATGTTCTTGCCACTGTAATGTCATCACTTTGATAAAACAGGACAAGAAGTCTTGAGAACTTATCACAACCTCACTATGGAGCCCCTTCAGAATAAACTAGGTATGGGTATTATCCAAATCTTTCTTTTACAGCTCTTAACAGTGGACAAAATGCACATGGAATTTATTTACAAATGAAGTGTGACAAAACTGCTTAATGGCATTTGTCTAGAAAGGCTACATTAGAAAATTGGCTTTGTGGGTTTTTCACTTAGCTACTATAAGCAATGCAAGTTTGTAGAATGAAAAAAATATGACCATTACAAAGTCGGCTCCTGCTTCTTGGTGAGCTTTCATCCTTTATATATGCCAACTAATTCAAAATTGGATTCAAGTGAATTATCAGAAGTCATAAATCAAATAATCTATATTGCAGGGAGTTGGCATGGTACACACTGTCTCTAGTATGTTCTTGAAAATACAAGGTGATTCACTAACAAGTTTAACAACAATTTTACTTTTTAAAAAATTGAGCAAACAAGCTACCCCATCCAAAAATTGACAAAAGACAGATTCCCTGATGTCCAAGCATTTTTATTATTCATTGTTTTTAGCATTATGTAACATGTGGCCCACGTTGGTTATGAACATATACTTGTTAATTGTGTTAATCATATTAGCATGACTACTCAATCATAAGAACATAAGAACATAAGAATGGCCATACTGGGTCAGACCAAAGGTCCATCGAGCCCAGCATCCCATCTGCCGACGGTGGCCAATGCCAGGTGCCCCAGAGAAGGAGAACAGAAGACAATGATCAGTGATTTATCTCCTGCCATCCATCTCCTGCCCTTGTTCTGAAGGCTAGGGCACCATACTTTATCCCTGGCTAATAGCCATTTATGGACCTAACCTGCAAAAATTCATCAAGCTCTTTTTTAAACCCTAATAGAGTCCTGGCCTTCACAGCCTCCTCGGGCAAGGAGTTCCACAGGTTGACTGTGCGCTGTGTGAAGAAAAATTTCCTTTTATTAGTTTTGAACCTACTACCCATCAATTTCATTTGGTGTCCCCTCTTTGGTCCATCCCAGATCCCTTTGAAGTGAATGAGTCTGCTCCTTAGGAACAAAGGAGCAGGGATTGTAAAGTCGCAGCATTGACAAGAGAATGAAAGAATTAATAAAAATGTTCCCATATGAATAAATCCAATGATCAGGCATCCTCCTTCTTTGTACTGTCAAAAGTCACGTAGTCAGTGTTTTTTAAATGACTGTGAAGCCTGTAGCCTCCCCCCCGACTCCCGGGGTGGTTAAATATTCGTCACCGTGTTTAAGTAAAACTTTCAGGCTCCAGCATATCTCCATTTGGCTGGTCAGCTCCCAATCTCCACGCCGTTCCCGGGCTGCAGTCCCACCTCGGGGTCCCAGATGCCATTAGCACATCAGTCCGAACGTTTTTGCTAGTGATTTATGGTTAGTAACAAAATACCACCGTGGAATCACAACCCAGATATGTGTCGCCCAGTGTAAATAACTCCGCTTGCTGTTCTGCGGGATTGTTGGTGCGTTCAAGCCCTGGTATCAAGGGGAAAGGAGGCAGGAACTGAAAAATCTACGCTTGAAAATGTACTTTTTCTGTATTGTCTTTTCACTTTGCCCTGCCTGGCCGTTGTTCTCAGGTGCAGCCTGGGGAAGGCGGGCGGGCGGCAGCTCTCTCTCTCTCTCAATCAGTCAAGCGGTTCGCTTTGGGGTTTTGTTGACCTGTACGGTACTGGAATGCAACTGTCGCGTCACGAACAGCTCAGCTGGGGCAGCGGCTAATCGCTACGTTGCCCGTGTTTGAGCAAGTCTGGGAGAGTTTGCGCTGATTAGAAGGATCGATTGACTCTGGGCGACGGGCTCCCTTGTAAGATCTGCCTCCCCTTCAGAACCCAGCCTAGTGCCTGGCAGGGGCTGCAAAAGCAGAGGGGACGCTCAGCTGGCAAAGGGCCGGAAAACCAAACTGAAATGACGCCGGAGAGCACCAGTGTCACCTCAGGGCAGGGTGGCCGCTGGGAGCGGCCCTTCAGCCCGGCGCTGCCCCGCTGACGGAGGTGGGACGCTGTTGATCTCTCCTGCTTGGGGCAAAGCCACCTACCGGCGCGCCGGGGCTCCGGCCGGGGCGGGACTCGGGTGACTCGCGCGGCAGCGCGGTGTGACGCAGGCAGCCCTGGCCGCCTACCCGGGGCGCTGTGACGTCACAGAGGCACAAAGTGAGGTCACGCCTTAAGGCAGCGCTCGCCCCCGGCAGCGGCCCCGCACTCCCTGGGCGGCGGCGGCCGAGGCACAAGGCTGATGTCCCCTCGGCTCTGGCTCGGGCCGGGCCGGGCCGGCCGTCTCAAAGAGCAGGTCAGCGCTCCCCGGGCTTCCCAGCTTCTGCTCCGCGGGGCTGCCCCGCCGCCCGCCTAGCCCGCAGCCGGGTGCCTCCCCCAGCCAGGCAGCCCCGGGACTGGCGGACCGATCTAGGCCCGCGGCCGGCCGAGCTGTGCCTGGGGCGAGGCGGCTTTCCCGGGGGTAGAGACCCAGCGAGTGGCGGGCAGGTCTGCGGGCCGGAGAGCCGGGGCCTGTCCCCGCGCCGGGCCCTGGGAGGTGGATGGCGCAATGGGAGGATGGTCGCGGGCTCGGCTCCGTGGCTAGGAAACCTGAGGCGGCTGCGGGCTGCCCGCTCCGGGGCCCGGGAAATAAAGAGCAGCGGCTGCCGCCGGCGGAGGGGCCAGAGCCGGGCTGCGCGGGGAGCGAACATGTGGCGGGCGTGGCAATGGGCGTAGGGCCCCGGCTGGGTCGGGTCGGGTCGCTCCGCCGGCCCGCCCGCGCCAGGTAGGGTCTCCCGCGGCTTTGCCGGGGGTCGCGCTGTCACCCCGGCTGGGCGAACGGCCTGAGCGCAGCCGGCCCTGGCTCCCCGGGGAGGGCGGCGGAGCCGAGAGCGCCGCACCCGGGCGGGACCTGGCGGCGCCGACCCTGCACCGGCAGCTGCGCCTTGGGTTGGCAGCAGACGCGCGCCCTGGCCCGGCCCGTGTGCCGTCCGCTCCCCGGGGCCTGAAGCGGAACCGCCCTGGCGCGCCGGTGCGGGGATCCGGCGCGGGGCCGGGCACGGCCGGCGCGTCGGTAAATAACCGGGTGGGTGGGGGGATCCCGCGGTAAGGGCCGGTTACGGACGGGGCTGTGCGGCACGGGGGAGCGGGAGGCGGGGCAGGAGCCCGGCGCTGGACTTGCAGCCGCTGTGGGCGCGCTGGGAGCCGCGCGGCGCGGGCCGGCCGGTCTGCGGGGCACCGTAGCGAATAGTGACTGTGGGCGTCTTTCCCGCGGCCGCTTCTCCCGGGGGCGGCGGCGGCGGGGGGAGGCAGGAGCCGAGCTCCGGTGGGTACCAGGGGAGGGCGCTGGGCGCAGCGCGGAAACCAAGCCCCGGGCGCACGGAACCGGCTCAGGCGGACTTTGGCAGCGGACAGACCGGCGGCGCTGGGCTGGCGGGCGGGCGCGGGGCTAAGCCTTGTGGTGTGCCAGCAGCGTTAGCGCGGAGCGGGGGCCGTCGGCCGGGGCCCGGCCGCACCCCAGAGGTTGTGACCCACCCGCACTGCGCGCCCCGGCTCCCCGGGCACGGCCACGCCCCTGCCTTCTCCAGCGCTGCGGCCCCCGGGGCTGGGTCCCCGCCCGAGAAGCCGCAGAGCAGCTCTCCTCCGCGATCCGAACTCGCCGCCAGCCCACGCTGCCCAGCGCGCACCACGCGGGTCTCACAGCGTGTCGCTGCGGCCCCGCGTGGGCTCACCCCCCCACCCGGGGAAGGAGCGCCCCACAATGCGGCCCTTGTGAGCTCGGCACAGCTGGTCCCCCGCAGAGCTCCCGAGAGCCGAGGCCCCGCGCTGGAGCTGTTCCTGGCGAGGAACCCCTGGCTAGAAACCAGCCCCCCGGCTCACGGTAACGAAAGCAGTTTATTCCCGCGCTCCCTTGGGGAGCGGCGGCGGGCGGGGGGCGGGCTGCTGCCGGACACCCGCGGGAGCGCCGCGGCTGGTGCAGGCTCGTCCATAGCGCCGCGGGGGGAGAGTTCACAGCAGGGGAGGAGACGCTGGGGCAGGACACAGAGACACGCACACAGACAGGAGCTTCACACACAGACACACACGGAGACACACAACAGAGCAGCCACACAATCAGCAGCTTCACACACGGACACGCACACAGACAGAGCGGCTTCACACACACACGCACACGGGACCTTGGCACCCTGTGCAGCTAACACTAGGCGGCAAGCAGACAGCTCCCGCCTTCCATGCCAAGTCCGCCTGGATGGTTGTCGTGTTTAAATAATTACTGCGCTATGGCCGATTTCCTCGAGTAACCCGATGCTGCTTCTTTCCAGCGCAACCCGAGTCCTCTGGCCATCCGAGCGGCGAGCCGCCCCCTTCCCCGAGCCTGCTGCGCCTGAAGAGCCGGGCTGACGGCAGCCGGCCCGCGGCCCCGCACCATGAACACCGTGGTCTTTAGCAAGCTCAACGGCCAAGTGCTCTTTGAGGAGGACGCCAAGGAGAGGGACACCAACAGCCGGCCCTACGCGGGGGTCATCGACAGCCCGCACCGGCCCGACGTGCGCCTTCCCGACAGCCCCTCAATTAAAGACAGCCTCAGCCTTCGCAACAGGCGACCAGGGTATGGGCCGCCTGCTCGCTGCCGCTTGGGCGCCGAGCGCGCGTGTGTTGAGTCTAGTGCCGGAGGATTGTTGTGACTGGTTATTGCCACCCTGCTGTTCGAGCCTCCCCTTAATCTCCCGAGGCTCCAGTGCCATACCCACTGCTAGTGGAAAGCCCTGCGGTAGCCAATGCGGTGTCAGTCCTGTTTCGCGGGCGCGTGTGAATGAGCGTACAGGACTTCGGTTTCAGGTTACTTCTCTGCCGCCGTGAAGTACAAATGCAAAACTAACAAGCGGTAAAGCCCGTCTTTATCCTGCTCGTTTGTTTTAACATATTAACTGTGCCGCTACAGACAAGCGAGAAGGAAAGCCGCCCAGTACGTGTATTTTTTTTCTCTCGTGGCATTGTAGCAAACCCGCCAAATAGAGCAGCTATGGAACACAAGCTCTAGGAAGTTGCGTCGTGAGATGTGTTTAGTAAACAGGGCCTTTAAGAAAAACCCGTGTCAACCAAACAGCTATAGATTTTTGTTTTAAGTTGTCTGGCCGAGCAAAGAAAGTTCACTTTATTTTCGTTACCAGGCTAGCAAGAGGAGTGAAAAAAATAATTCCTCTGAAGCCCGCCAAAGGCAGGCAGTCTTGGTATTAGTGTTATGTGAAAAATTCAACTGGTGATAAAACATCAGCTGTTAAATGTTTGTCCTGGAACAGGTGAAAGGGGAGCTGGTGATGGCGGATGGAAAGTAGTAAGTTTTGTTAGCGCTCAGCTCTAATCAACTATGCGTTTTAGTGTCAATGTAATTAATTTCGGTTAAATACACAAATTAGGTCTCAAGGCATTAAGAGTAAGGACAATGAAAATGCTGCAGAGCTATTTGTATTTATATTGCATCAGTTCACACTCCTATAAGCATTGCTGGCTGGTAGGGTTGGTGAGGCACATCTTACGTTTCATCAAAATGTTTCACCAGCCGATTCAGACATAGACTTTATTTAAATAAAGTATTTCAAAGACCGGGAAGCAGGCGAGGGAATCCGGCATAGAGCAGGTAGCTGGCGAGGCCCGACAGCGACACCTGCCGACCCAGTCTGGAACTACAGCACCAAATTCACCTTTTCTCCCCGTTCGTGGCGGCGGCCGGTTCGCCACGGAGGCGGCATTTCCTTGGGAGCCTAGCCTGGGTTATTTTTAATCCGATATATTTTTGTTCTTCTGAATTAGATTCTGTTTTCCACTTTATTTCCTTACGCCTTTTAACATTTTAAACGATAGGTTCCCTCTCCCCCGTGGTAGTTGTTTTCGAAGCCGAGAGGTTGCTTTTTGCCGGCAAGTTTGGGAAAGGAGCCGGGTGTTGCCCACAGGACGATTGTCTGAGCTTTTGATTTAAGGAGGGGTTATGCACCGACGAGCCAGGACCCGCCTAATCTCGGGAGATTGTCTGGCGAAGGGCAGCTCCATCTCTGGCAGATTAGCTCAGTGAGGTCGGCCGGAGTTTTAAGCGTACTTCCCCCGCGCGTTGTGCAGGAGAGCACAGTTCTGGCGGCGAAACACCAGAGGTCAGCCGCGCTGGGAAGCGCCCCGTGTACTCGAGACAGAGGCTTTCTGTGATATTGCAAACCGGCCCAGAAGGCCGGCGACAAAGGTTATGGGCAGCGCGCTGGTGCTGCACACATCCCCAGAACCGGCTCCAGGGCGCTAGCTACATGACGCTTCTCTGCTGTGCGTGTTGCCCCGCAGCGTAGTACTTCAGCGCGGGGCTCGGGAGCCATTTGCCGCCTCCTTTCTCTCCTGGGCGAGAAGGGCACTAGGCCTGGCCCTGCAGACTTCCGTGCTGCAAGCTCTGTTCTGTCTGTTGCGCACCCTCCCTCCCGCCTCGCTGTCCCAGGGTAGCAGTCTTCTACTTGTGTGTCTCACTGACACCGCCTCGGGGAGGTCTGAGCCGCGTGTGTCTTCGGCCACAGGGAAGGAAACAGTCCAACTGACAGGCAGAGCGCGGTAGAGGGTGTAGTAAAACGGGAGCTGTCGTTGGTAGGCAGGTGGCCGCGTGTCTGACTGCACAGACAGGGAGGGTGCGGAACACAGCACCTGTCAGGGGACAATATGTGACTTTTGTCATCATGCTTCATTTCACTCAGGCTCGGAAACCGGGGGGGGAGAGAGTGTACGGGGGAGTGTGTATGTGTGCATGTGTATGTGTGTGCGTACAGGGCCTCTTTCCTCTTGTTCTGCCGGCACGTGCTGTGGGACGTTGCTGCAAACGCCCGGCTCGCATGTGCGGCGCGTGCATCTGTACGACTTTACGCGTTGCTCTCCCCCGCCACACGCACGCCCTTGTGCGGCACCTGAACGCCCCCGCACACAGAAGGCGCGGCGTGGCTGGGCGGGCGGGCTGGCAGAGGGCACCCCGCGAGCTACTAACGAGCCGAGCCGCCCTCTCCCTCTGCAGGGCGCGGCAGAGCGGCGGCAAGGTGCGGCACAAGCGGCAGGCGCTGCAGGACATGGCCCGGCCGCTCAAGCAGTGGCTGTACAAGCACCGCGACAACCCGTACCCCACCAAGACCGAGAAGATCCTGCTGGCGCTCGGCTCCCAGATGACTCTGGTGCAGGTAATCCCGCGTCCCGCCGCGCGCGCGCGCTGCCAAACTCCGGACCCGGCCACCCCTCGTGTGCCCCGGGCGCAGGGCCCGGGGCGGCCTCTGTGCTCGCACAGCTGTGCAGCATTTAACACACAGACGGGAAGCCACAAGCCCCCCCAAAACCCAGCCCGCGAGACCGGGGAGCTGGTGTCCGAGTGCGTGTGGGGCGGGCGGGGGCCGGCTTGCCCGTCTCCCCGCCGCTGCCGGGCCTGAGGTGAGCGCCCTGGCCAATGGGGCACGTCCTCAGGGTGCCTTTTTACGCCTTTTTACGCACCGGCAGGGAGCGGCTCTCGCCAAGGCCGCGGAACGAGCTAATTGGGTGCCCCTTCCGGTCATCGTAGCCCCAGCGGGCGCGCTGCTTTTTGGCGGAGCCCGGTGTGCCGTGCCCAGGCCGTGGCTCGGCCCACGCACACCCACAGACGCCTGGCTGGGGCCGGAGAGGGCTGGGAGGCGAAGACTCCTGAGTACGGACTTAACTCGTTCGGAAGCGGCCCGTTAGGACCTCCCCTCCCACAGCGCTAGTTCCCTGCCAAGCGTGAGCTTTCTGACCTGCTCGGCCCCAGGGTAGAACGAGTGGCAAAGAGGTTGCTCCTTCGTGGGAAAGGGGAGCACTTTTATTGGCCTCCTTCACAAAGCACGTGTGCTTAGGCTTTGAAAATCAACTTCAGGCAGCCAGGAAGTAGGGAAGGTTTTAGCACCAAAAGCAAACACTTCAGAAGGGCTGCAGCTGCACTACGAGTTTTGCCCACGGAGCCCCAGTTTTGTCATAAAACTGGGGGAACGTCCACACACAAAATGCGGTTGGTGACAGTTTGTCGACAAAATGCAGGACTTTTCACGGCAGCGTTCTGCCTCTCAGCCATGAGGCATAACAGTGCTGTCAATGTTCTGTCCAGGAAAGAGCCATGGGAATACTCTGGGGGGCCTTCTCTCAACAGGCAGGGCATCCACAACAATGGGCAGCCCTGTCTGCTGTGCAACCAGGTGCCTGTTTTGCAGAGAGAACAGCCAGACAGTCCGGCTGCTCTGTCAACAGAGTGCTCTCCGTATTGACTTTTGTGTGTAGCCACATTCTGTCGACAAAAGTTTTGTCAGGAAATCTCTTCAGACAGTGACTTCTTTCTACAGAACTCTGTAGTGTAACAGTAAACAAAGTGATCAGTAGCTGTTCACTTCAGATGTGAAAATGCCATAGACTGAAAAGAGCTATCCAGACATCACTACTACTACATATTACACCCATTCTACACAACCGGCACTTGCATCTAGTGATTTTGACTTTTCCATTTTCACAAGACTATATATACAAATTATCAAAGGGGTGGCCGCGTTACTCTGTATCTGCAAAAACGAGAACTCCTGTAGCACCTTGTAGTCTAACGGATTTTTTGGAGCATGAGCTTTCATAGGCAAAGACCTGCTTTGCCAGATGCACGTGATGAAGCCGGTCTTTGTCCAGGCAAGCGTATACGCCAAAAAATCTGTTAGTCTATAAGGTGCCACAGGACGTCTCATTGTTCATACAGATTATAAGATTGTGCTGAATATAGGAGGGTAGCCTGTCCCTTATTACTTACTTAGGCAAAACTCCCACTGAAATCAGAGAAGATTGTCAAGAGAAACGAGAACAGGATTGACTGACAAAAGCGTGCAAATATTAGTATTATTTTTTTCATCTGACACGGTTAGATGATGGGCTTACATGGTGTCAACTGTAGGATGGTGCTATCTCAGGATGGGTCTATGTAGCAAAGTTATTTTGAAATTTCAGCCACTATTTCAAAATAACTTTGAACCAATATTTTGAAATAATTTTGAAATAGTGGTTGACTTATTTCAAAATAGATGAACCTCATTCCATGAGGAATAGCACCTATTTTGAAACAGCTGTTTCAAAATATGGGCTGTGTAGATAGGGAATAGAGCTTATTTCAGAATAAGCCATAGTGAGTCCAGTGGCTTTATTTCGAAACAGGCTCTATTGTGTCTAGATGCTCAGCTGTTTTGAAATGAATTTTGTGTGTATCAGGTCGTGGCTACAGTACTCCGCCCTTTTGCATGTAAATTACAGCAGTTCGAAAATGCAAATGAGGCACTTGATATGAATATTATGCACCTCATTTGTACAACAACAACCACCCGGCCTGTCAGAAGTGCTGATTTTGAAATTCAAATAGCCGTGTAGCCAGGGTTCCTTTGAAAGTGTGCCCTGATTTCAAAAGCACCCTTCTTCCCCAAAAAAGTATATTGGGCTCTGGTTTGTTGTGATAGATGCTGTAGAAACGTGTAAGGGCTGTCTACGCTAGAGTTTTGTAGAGAAACCTGAGTTTTGTAGACAAAACTTGCAGAGTGTCTACACATAAAAGGTGTTTTGTCGACAGAAACTGTTGACGTAAAAGCTGTGTAGACACTCCGGGGACCTGTTTGTTGACAGAGTGGATCAAAAGATTGATATGTTTTTATGTGTAGACAGGATCTGTTGACAGAAGTTTTGTCAGAACACCTCTTCTCACAGTAACTTCTGTAGACAGATATTTCTAGTGTAGACATAGCCATGGCTCCTGTTCCACATAAATTATATTCCAAGTAGGATGCAGAATAAAAGAATGAGCTAAATTAATCCCTGGCCATTGACTTCACAAGAGTTACTCTGGGGTTGAATTTGGCCTAGGCATTTTACATAAATATTTCTTTTTAAAGAAACATGCAAACCAGCTAATATCTTAATTTACAGATGCACATGATTGAAAATAAACCCCATTTGTTTTTCCTCATAATTCAGGTGGAATATTCTTTTAATCCAGAGGTACCACATTGTCTGTATGAGAGATAAATACATGTCTGGCATCCACAGTAATTCCTGCACCTGGAAGACTAAAACAACAGTATCCCCCATATATTTTTCAGATCCAAAAAAGAACAGGCCTGGAATACAGATCAAAATAGTTGAATTCTGAGAATTAAACACACAAACAGGTTGTGATCTCAGACAGGCTGATATAAATCTGAAATAACTTCACTGATGTCAGTGGTGTTACTTTGTATGGAGAGTGGCAGAACAAAGAGCAGATTCTGGGCCACATATTTGCATGTGTTTGAAAATTTTGTGTCTTGTTCCAAGAGTTGCACATTCCAGATGTATCAAACAGGGTGTTGTGTAAGTGCCCAGCCATCAAATGCCAAGACATGTTGTACAACTACCAGAAACCATTATGTAACGTTTTCTAAACAGGCTTACATTTTATCTTTACTGTTTTCTAGTTCATCAGTTCAGTTTCTCAGTGCTTTACAGACTCCTTTGTTATCACCTAAAATATCAACCTGTTACAATAATCATGTTCTTACTAGTTCTTTCAAGCTTATTGTTTCGTGAAGCTGTTGCACCTTCAGTTGCATTCAGCTTTAAATCACACCCTGCACTGACAACTCTATAGGAGGCTAAAAGAGACTTGGAAAATTCTTTAATTTCCATCCAGGGAATCATCCAGTTGGTTTTATTGGGTGGTATTGTTTTCCTGAATACAATCCTGCTGAGATTCCAAGAATGGCAAATAATTTCCATGCATGTAGGTGCATCTGCATTGAAATCCAGCCCCCCACCCCCAGCTCCCATGCTATATTCTGGACTCCAGAATAGTTACAGGTGGAATTGTGCTGCCAGTGCATCCCTGCCTGCAATCTGTCTTTTCCCACACATAGGCTACATCTACGTGAGACGCCTCTGCTGACAGAAGTCGCTCTTGCAAGGGATTTCTCAGCAAAACTTCTGTCGATAGGTTGTGTCTACGCATAAAAGCAGATTGAAAGAGCAATCCACTCTGTTGACAGAGAGCAGCCAGACTGCCCAGCCAGCTCTTGACAGAACAGCTGCCCAGTGAACCAGAAGCCCTGTCTGTCGACAAAAGGGCCCTGGGTCATCTACAGGGCTGTTTTGTCAACAGAACGCTGTCAAGAGAGGCGTTATAACTGAACAGGGAGGGGTATAACACGGCTGGCAGATGTGCCTTGTTTTGTCGACAAACTGTTGACAAAGTGCATTTTGTGTGTAGACGCTCTGCGTTTTTTCCCGACAAAAGCCCAGTTTTGCTGGGAAAAGCCTGTCATGTAGACATAGCCATAATATTTGCAAGCATGGAGAACAAATATGTAAGACTTAATGAGTAAACTTTCCAGGATCAACTTTCATGCCCACATATATTTCCTCCACGCTTGACTGGCAGATGATGCTGAATACAGTAGAGTGACCGCCCTGGGGCTATGACCAGTCTTCATCTCACCCACTCTCTCCAAATATACAGAGCTCCAAAAATGCAGAATTTGCACCAGGCTTCTGCGGGATCATATGGTACATAGGGGGGTTAGTTTTAGAGTGGTTTCTCTCTGACCAGATTTTGGGCCATTTTTGAGTGTCCCGCTATTTTCATTTCCTCCACTACCTCGCATATCTCTCTTTTAACTAATTTCCATCATGTTAGTAATTCTTTGTCTCTTCATACTGTGAAACTAAAAGGAGGTTTGTTCTATTACCTGATTCCTAGAAACTTAGGAAATAAAGGTAGAATCTCGTGGAGAGCTAGCGTTTTGAAGGCATTATGAAATTCCTTGATTTCTAATCACTAACAACATGAACACAAGGGGCGAAATTATTTGCTTGTTTATATATATACAACCCCAGTAAAGTCAATAGGAGTTCAGTGTGTGTGAGTTAGTGCACCATTTGGCTTAACAATTCAAAACATTATACTCCCAAAATTGAGAAGGCAGAAGACTAGAAAGTTTCTAAAAGCTGTCTTCCATCTTAGCCCACAGATTAGACTCCAGTTTGGAATCCAGCAATTTGTTCTATTAATTTGCCACGAACATGTTATGTTTTCATTTGCACTATTCCCACAACATTTGATTTATTTAATTTTAAATTTTGGTTTAAATATTCTTGTGAAATAAAAAAGAAAAATGACTGCATGTTCTTTCCAAAAGGAAATATGAATGGCTTTATTGTTTAATAAGAAGTTATTTGCCACAGTAAGATTAATATACTGGGCATGTGCTGCTGTGGCTTTAATAATATTACCATTTGCACAAGTATATCTGTGACATAATTTATTTTGGGGAAAGGAATCATTGGGCTATTATCCTTCTTTTAAATCCTTAGCTGTTCTTGAATAGAAAAGCATAAAAGATCAGAATAATTTTTCAGAGGCAAAGCCATGGAGTGAGTGTGTCTCGGGTGTCTGTGAATATTTTTGTCCATGCTGGGGAATTTGAACAAATCTTAGAAACATATTTGTGGTAACCCTATTTTTGGTTTGAGGATTTTCTTTTCATGGTATTATTCTGATGTTGATAATTATGCATAAATAGATGGTAGTAATAATTTTAATCATGCAGTTTTTTTCAGGATACTTAATTGTTGGTTGAATTATAATGCAAGTTTCTTCTCTGAGTGCCTTGTAAGCAAATCATCAATTTTTCTATGTTTGATAGGATTTTTCATGTTCACACAGTAATGTGAATCGTAGTCATCTTAATAAGTGTTTTGATGTTGTTAGTTTATGGAAAGATCTTTTATGATAAATCCTAAATAAGAATGGTAATAATATGTGCAGACGTAGTAATACCTTATGGCTATGTCTACACTACAGTGATCTTTCGAAAGAAGGTCTTCCAGAAGATCTCTTCTGAAATAAAAAAAAAACCAAAAACTTCTTTCAAAGGATCGCATTCACACACAAAAAAGCGGATCGAAAGATCGATCCGCTCTTTTGATAGTGTCTACACAGCCCCTGTTCTTTTGAAAGAACAGGCTGGGGATCAAAAAATCTAGTGCCATGAGAACTGCTCTTTTGAAAGAAGGACCCGTGGAGCATCTACACATGCTTTTTTTGAAATAAGCTGTTGAAAGAAGGTGCTCTTCCTTATCCGGGAGTGGAAGAGGGCTTCTGGAAGAAGATCTGTGTACTTTTGATTTTGGATTGAAAGAGCACATTTTGTATGTATATGCTCCATGTGTTCTATCGAAAAAGGGCTGGATTTTTCCAAAAGAACTTGATAGTATAGTTGCAGCCTATAAGGTGAGAAGGAACCACTGTGATTATGCCCTGTGTAATGCAGGCCACTGAGTTGCTGAGAGATATGACATGCAACATTTGAATGAACACGTATAGATATCCAATGAATTCCTGCCCTGGTTAAAATTAATGACAAAAACTCTTTTACTTTAATGGGATCAGGATTCACCCACAGTATTTTTGAAACTTTTGGGTAGATAAGTCTCATGCATCATTTTCATTCAGCATTAGTAAAACTTATTGTAATTCCATTCAGAATTTGATTATAAAGTCATTTCAGGGGGAGTTCGTAGCTGAAGTATATTTCTGTGGCAGAGTCTGTAATACTATATATTTGGGAAAAATTCTTTTGTAAATGCTAAGTTAAGGCTATTTCTCATTAGATGAATATTATTTCATCTTCTCATACTGAAAGTCTTAAAATATGTATGTAATGTTTACTCATATTAATATGAAAAATATTAAGAGTTGGAATGGAAAGAACATATTCACTGTATTTCCTGTGAGGTTTTCAACAAACTGATAGTGTATCCATAAATCACTTTAGTTAAATCTAATTGCTTTTATGCAAGAGTCATGCCATTTCTGTGCATGGTACTCTGATAGCACCATGGTAAGCTGTGTAGGTCTGGCTTGACAAGCGTATGTGTCTCATGGGACGCTGAGAGATCTGTCATTTTTCTTAGGCATTGCAGTAACTGTTAAAATATTTATCTGGACCCCAAATCAATCACTCTGTATTATTGCATATATGAATCTAGAATTATAGTAAATCCTGTAGAAGTCAAGTGACCCATGTTTCATCTGAGCAGTCTGGAATGAGTTTGTTAACTGCATTAGAAGTGGATGGATTCCAATCCATCCTTTCAGGGTTACTATAATGATTGCTGTGTCAATATGATAAATGTAAACAAGAAGCCTTGGAGCAGAACAAACATTACTTAGTCTTCTCTGCCAGCTATGATTTTGGTCTCCTAATGCATCACAGTGAACTCCAGAGTTTGTAAAGTAATGAATGTGGCGTTAGAGTGCTGATCCAGAGCTCACTTTGCTTGCTGTGGAGCCCTGTTTCATGTAAAATAGGATTTAAATAAAATCAAAGTGACAGGCTTAACGAATCTCTACGTGAAGTTCTAGATGGATGCCTGGCCCAAAATTTTGCTTGTAATTAAGCAGGTAGTGTTTATTTTCCTCGTAATCACCCTTAACTGGATTAGTGATCAAAAGTAACTAGCTAACTACTTATGTGATATATATCCTTTTACCACAATAGATGGAATACAAAACTAGGGCCAAATCCATCTGAGGCTTTCTGGTAATAGACTGATAGACTGCTATCTGGTCAGTTGTCTGTTCTGTAAATTTGTTATTGACTAGGTTACTGGTTTAGCATCCCCAAGTAACACTCTAAAATTTGGTAGATTCATGTGTCAAGATCAGTCCCAGTATGATCATAATTGCTGCTTTGAGAGCCCCCTGGACTACAGCATTGACAAAACCATTCCCAGTCAGGGAAGACTTTCTGTAACTAAAAAGTTTTATTATTAAAATAATTAGTCTGATAAGTAAACCAGTCATAATAAGCAAAGTGATTTAGTGTAATGCTGCGAAAGTGGCTGGCACCATCTCTCTCTCTCTCACACACACACACACACACACACACACACACACTCTCTCTCTCTCTCTCTCTCTCTCTCTCTCTCTCTCTCTCTCCTTGGGGAGAGCTCTCGAAGTTGAGACAGATCTCAGTCCTACTCTGGCATGCTGGCGAAGAGCTCCAATGGCTGTAACTGAGACCAGATGTTTCATAGCCTTTGAGAGTCCTCATGCATATGTATGCATAGGTCTTCCTTTGTTTACCGTATCTTAACTTATTCCCCCCAGAATATTGGGGTGCTCTTGACCTATAGGTGAATATATTAATTAAGCTATGATTATTAATATACACATCAATTGGATTATGATGATTAGCTGTGACTGAGCATCCAGTAACGTTGCCTCCAAAAATACTCTAATCCAGTGGTTTCCAGCCTGGAGTCTGTAGATCCCTGGGAGTCCTCAAGGGTATTAGAGATAAATAAAAAATAAATAAAAGGGTATGGGAGATAAATAAAAGATAAATAAAAATTATCATAAAAATAAGTTTTAAATAAATTGAAAATTTGCAATCAATTATTTAAAATTAAATATTTTCTAATAATGTTATTAATTGCTGTCTGAAAATCTATTTTATGGTTCTATTATTTATTTAGTGATGTGTTCATAGTGGCAAGAATTGGCTTTGATGGGGTCTGCTAATGGTTTGGGGGGTGATTTGGGGTTTGTGAACAGTTTGGTGGGTAATTGCAGGTCTGCACTATGAAAATGTTGGGAGCCACTTCTCTAACTGGATAAAAGCTTTCTTCCTGTGGTTACCTACCAGCAATTTGGAACACTTGTGACTAAAACAATAAACAAAGTGTTATACCATCTTATAATTTAAGATCATTGTTAGTTTACTTTCTCGTGCTAATTTATTGAGCAACTATTGTTACTTAAGCTGTAATGTCTTTTACTTAGGCTGACTGCTTAAGCTATGGTTATAAGTCTAAGCCTATAGATCTCTTGCATTTCTGCTATTAGTTCCTTACCCCTTAATCTTATGATTACTAATACAGTCACTGCGTCGGTACAGGTGATTGAACATGCATTAGGGGCTTATCTACACTAGCCCCCTCCTTCAAAGGGGGCATGTAAATGAGCCTGAGTGGTGAATAGCAGTGAAGTGCTATGCTGCATACGTAGCACCTCATTAGCCTAATTCTCACCAGGCAAATTTCGAAGTTGCTAACTTCAAAGCGCTGGCAAGCTGTGTAGCCACGGGCACTTTGAAGTAGCTGCACAACTTCAAAGTGCCCTTACCTCCAGAACATTTTGGGGGTAAGGGCACTTCAAAGTTGTGCGGGTACTTTGAAGCGCCCGTGGCTGCGCAGCTGCAACTTCGAAGTTCGCACGGTGAGAATTAGGCTAATGAGGTGCTGCATATGCAGCGCAGCACTCCATTGCTATTCACCGCTCAGGCTAATTTACATGCCCCCTTTGAAGGAGTGGGCTAGTGTAGACAAGCCCTACCTGTCTTTGCAAGATAATTTCTAGATTCAGATTTCTAGGGTGTGTGCAGCTTGATACTCTTTACTCACACAAGTGTAGCTCACTGACATCAATCGGGTTTCGCCGGCGTTACATTCATTTACAAATACTACAAACGTTGCTATTTAAAGTCACTCTAAACCCACCGGATCATGTTTTGAATACTTGCATAACATAGGGCAGAGTCTATAGCATGTATAATATGTTTTTTCACTTTATTAATAAAGAAAGTATGACACAATATTACAACCCTCTTTTTTAGAGTCTCACTTTTTGAGGCTAGTGTATATCAGAAAGCATGGCACGTGTTAAATAATATTTGGTTCATTGTGTCATATCTAATGAAAAATACTGTTTGGCATAATCAGCTATAGATCAATGTCTAGGTTTCTATTGACTCTAAACATGGTATGTTCTCTACATGCTGCTACCTTTACCTTCTTGTCATCAGTCATAATATACCAGAACCAGTAAAGGGCTGAATTTAGTTGTTTATGTCAACATGTTGAAAAGAGTTCATATTTTCCCTATTTTATTAAGCACATACTTCGTATTGTAAGAACAGATGTTACACTGTCAACTGGTAGATGATCTAATATAACTTATTTAATTTAAAACAATTAAGTGTATATTGGAGATACTGAATAAAATTTCAGTACATTGTCTTTTTTACAAAAATACTGAAGTTAATATAAAAGGACCATTATGGAAGAATAGAATTATTATTAATCACAAGTGCATGCTAACTCTTCAGAAGGAATACTTGCCAGTTGAAGGCCTGATCCTGCATTCCTGGCTCAGGCAAAATTTCTCCATTCTTCTTAATGGAGTTTAACATAAACTTGGGCCTGGACACATGTGAATGCATTTCAGCCTTTCTCAGTTTTCACAAAACATATGTGACACTTGTAGAAGAGTAGTAAATTAGATTTGTAAGTGTTTTTTTGGGGGAAACCATTGCATTTGTTTTTATGTAGGTATCCAACTGGTTTGCCAATGCAAGACGTCGCCTTAAGAATACAGTCCGTCAGCCAGATCTAAGCTGGGCTTTACGAATAAAGTTGTACAACAAATACGTTCAAGGAAATGCCGAAAGACTTAGTGTAAGCAGCGATGATTCATGTTCTGAAGGTTTGTTGATATTTTTATGTTTGTTTCATTCTTCTATTTGACACTAGAGAATACCCCATTCTTCCCAAAGGATTCTGATCTTTCACAAAAAGCTTTCAGTGTCCTAGAGTCCAGACTTTATTTATATTAGCTATATGCCAAATTCGGTTTGCAGTTATATACATATAATTCTCCTATAGTTAGAAAGATTACACGGATTAACTAGGGGAGAATCTGGTCTTACATGAGATACGTTGGTCCTTGATGTGTAATGCTAATGTTAGACAAAATAATGCTTATTTCTTTGGGTATTAAATAATAGACCTTTAGGGCCTAGAACAGCGGAGCACTTAAATGTGCTTAAATTTAGTGACAAGATTTGTCTAATTGAAATCAAAGGGCCTTAATGTTCCTGTATTCATGGGTTATCATATGCAGGTAGTCCCATTATTAACAAAGGTAGATGGATTAACTTCATTCAGCTTCTCATATAACAATGTGAGTTGGGTTTGAGCTGTAATGCAATCACAGTAGGAAAAGCAGTCCTTGAAAAATTCTTTCATATTTTCTCTCCTCAGCAAAATGAAAGCACAGTATTATGTTGTCTGATTTAGGAGACTAATATTATTTATTTAGATAATATGGATTGTGAAAAAAAATTATATGGCATTCTACTTTTGTTTCCTGAATGTTGATCGTATTCATACATTTCTATAATTTTCCAGTAACTTTGTAACATGATATGTATATTTATCCCCTGTAGTCTATCAGAAATGAGCCAATGCTACAAAATATTTTTGGAAGTGTTTGTTTGCATTTGACTGAATTTTTTTCATCTGTGCATGTGTTTTCTTTTGTGTTCAATTTCCATAAAAGTTTAGTTGCAGAACTATTAGTTGAAAGAGCAAATTATTAAGCAGATAGTGCGGAGTTTCATGGCAAATGAGTTTCAGATTCATAATTCTTAGCAAAGATAATGTGAAGAATTAAGCTCATCAAATCAGGGCATTAAAAGATAATCATGATTTAGTTGCCTGCTTATACAGCTCAGATTTCAAATATCAAATGCATGTAGTATACTGTTCATGTGAAAGCTACAGACCAAGCATTATTTCTAAAATTATTCAGAAGATAATTAGAATAACTAAAATATGTGAGAAGACTGTGATCTGCTCATGGACAAGTTGTGAACAAAAATGAAATTAACTGTGAAAATCGTAAGTTGTTCTGTGTCTACTGTTATTCATATTATATATATTTAAAGATGCACAGATAAGGTTGCTCTATAAGTTAACTGTAATGTATATTTCTTCTTCAGATGAGGAAAATCCTCCAAGAAGCCATGTGAATGAAGCTGGATATAATAAACCAGTTCACCACACTGTGATTAAAACTGAAAATTCAGTGATAAAAACAGGAGTGAGACCAGAGACAAGTGCCAATGAGGATTATGTGTCACCTCCCAAATACAAAAGCAGTTTATTGAATCGTTACCTAAATGACTCATTGAGACATGTCATGGCTACTAATGCAGCCATGATGGAAAAAACAAGGCAAAGGAATCATTCTGGTTCATTTAGTTCCAACGAATTTGAGGAGGAATTGGTGTCTCCGTCATCATCAGAGACTGAAGGCAATTTCGTCTACCGGACAGGTAAGGAATTCTTCATGTACCATTTTAAAACAGTTGCCTGTGTTTGTTAATGTCACCTGAAAATGAATATAGTGTTACATATGCAATCACATAGTTGTAAGCTATTATTATTATCACCGGAACATCCTCCCTGATACATTCCATAATATCATTCTGTAACCAAGACACTAGGGCCACATCGACACAAGTGGTTTTTCCTGGCAAAACTGGGCTTTTGTCAGAAAAACCTGTGGAGCAGCTACATGGAAAATGTGCTTTGTTGACAGTTTGTCAACAAAACCTGGCACATCCACCAGCAGCATTATGCATCTCCCTGTTTAGGTATAATGCCTGTCAACAGTTCTGTTGACAAAACAGCCATATAGACGTTCCAGGCCCTTTTGTCGACAGGGCTTCTGGTTCACCAGGCATCCCTGTTTGCATAGCTTCTGGTCAGCTGTTCTGTTGAGCAAGGGCCGGGAAATCTGACTGCTCTCTGTCGACAGAGCAGATTGCTCTTTCAAATCTGCTTTTATGTATAGACATGATCTGTTGACACAGATCCTGCCAGGAAATCTCTTCCGACAGTGACATCTGTTGACAGAGGCTTCTCATGTAAACATGGCCTTGAGTCAGAGAGAGAGCTGTGTTAGTCTGTGTCTTTGAGAACAAGAAGACGACCCGTGGCACCTTATAGACTAACAGATATTTTGGAGCATAAGCTTTTGTGGGCAAAGACCCGCTTCATCAGATGCATGAGTGGGGTTGGGTGGGTTAAGAGGGGTATTTAAAGAGCAGTGTCCCAGTAAAAGAGAGGGACAGAGCTGACAAGGTCTATTCAGTCAAGGTGGAAATGGCCTATAGTCAGTAGTCCGTATCAAAATGGCCTAGAAGTAATTTTTCCACTCTACTCTGCACTGATAATGCTTAGTTCAAGTGTTGTGCCCATTTCTGGGCATCACATTTCAGGAAAGATGTGGACAAACTGAATAAAGTCTAGAGGAGATCAGCAAAAATGATTAAACATCTAGGTGATGTGACCTGTGAGGGAAGGCTGACGAAAAATGGTGTTGCTTAAATCTGGAGAAGAGAAGACTGCAAGGGGACATGATAACAGTTTCTAACTACGTAAAATATTGTTATAAGGAGCAGTCATAAGCCTCTTCCATTCTTATATCTTGGAGCATAGGCCACTGATGATCAGGGTGAAAAATTATTCTCCTTAACCCCTGGGGATAACACAAGAAGCAATCAGCTTAAATTGCGGCACCTGAGGTTTAAGTCATACATCAGGAAAAACTGTCTGTCAGGGTAGCTGAGCACTAGAAAAAAATTGCCTAGGGGGGTTTTGGGCTCTCCATCACTGGTGGTTTGTAAGAACAAATGTCTGTCGGGAATGGCCTCATTACTACTTAGTCCTGCCTTGAGTGCAGGGGATTGGGGTAGAAGACCTGCTGAGGTCCCTTCCAGTCCTACACTTCTGTGATGGTTGTCAGGGAAATTAAGCTACCTTGGCGTAAATCCCATATTTTACAGTGGATATCAGGGTATTGTAAAATGGGAATGATAGAGCTGTGCCCACTGGCTGAGGTGGGAATCTGTTGGGGCTGAGATGAGGGACGATGGCAGGGAACTCTGGAGGCTCTCAATCTTGCCTCTCTCATGGTAGGCATCAAAAGATATATGCAGCCAACATTTTCAGAAGTGCGTGCCCTAGTTAATGGGAGCCCAGAAGAAAGCCCCCAGGTGTTTAGGGGGCTCAAATATCCGTCCACTCTTCATTAGGAGTCACATGAACATTCGTCCTTCACCTGACAACTAGAGTTCAGGTACCACCCTGGCCTCATCAGGACCTAAACACAGAACATAAAAACCCCTGGCTATCCTTGGGTGTGGAGGAGCACATTATGGAAGCTACCTGCTCCCCAAGCAGACGATGTGTATCCCTTCCTTCTTGATTATACCTCAGGCCCAACCATCCTTAGGATGAGAGCCCCAGTATGTAGCTGGTTGTCTGACCATTTGGGGCTTATAATCTTTAATCGCCTCCTAGTGTTGCTTAAGTTGGCAAGTAGCTTGGCCCTGTAGTTGCATTAGCTGGACACCACACGCTGAGCTCATGCAGTTTTAGGCTTAACTCTCTTTCAGTCCTTTTAACGTTTAATTTATTCTTTTAATCTTAGCAATAAAAGAAAAAATGTGTTTGTTTCACATAATAGGATGTTTGTTGGGAAGTCACCAAACCTGCCTTGACTCACACCCCTTTGATAGGTGTACATTAGGGCAAGATCTGGACCCTCTCTGGGCTCAGTCGTCCCCTCACAGATGGGGGAGGGAAGTATGAAGAGAAAATCTCAGCTCTGAAAGTTCAGGGTTTGTTTTTGTTTTGTTTTGCTGGGAGCTTGAAGAGGAGTAGGGGTGGAAGAGTGCAGTGGCTCCCCTGAACCTGAAAAAATAGAGTTTTGGACCCCAACATTTTGATCCAACCCACAGCAGCATAGGGCCTTTCCATTGACTTGGGGGTCTTCCCAGCTGAGGCTGTCCCACCAGGGACTCTGGACACAGCTTTAGCTCTTTTCATCAGTGATAATTTTTCTGCAGCTTGGAGCTATGGGAAGAGGGGAATAACAAAGGGGGTAGTTGCCCCAGACCCTACCAATTCAAAAGGTCCCAGGGTTCCTGGTTCCTACCACCACTAGGAGCCCCGGGCCCTTTTCATACCTGCTCGAGCACCACCCGGCATGGGCTGGGCAGCTCTGAGGGGTGCCTGGGGATGAAGGGGCCATGATGCAGCATGCTGAGGGCTGACTGCCCTAACTCTGCCACTTCTACATGAGGCCCTGCCTGTTCTGGGAGCATGGAGAATTGCCCCTTGCCCCACCTTGCCCTGGGGCCTAGAGAGTCTTTCAGCTCACCTGACTTGGAAGGTCTCTGTGGGAAAGTCCTGACAGCTCTGGGCTGTTGGTTCCCATCTGAGCTGTCTGGGAGAAAAGACACAGGTTCCTCTCAACCTTGTCTGTAATTCTGTACTTCTCTCCCCATTTCCCAGGACATCTGTTACTGCAAAGACTCCTCCACTGAATACAAGGGGAAGGATACAGTGCTAAGAAGGCAGCAGTAACCCCTTTTGTGTAAATCTTAAGGGGATGATGAATTAGGGTGTGTGGTAAAATCTTAGGTAGAAGAGGAGAGGTGCATGAATAGTGAATACATTCCAAAATTAAATTGGTTGACCAGTTAACATTATTTTTCAACATACCAAAAGCATTTGGTCCATGTTATGGACTAATTGCCTGCCAAGTTTTATTTTTAACTCAGAAGTTATTGAAGAACAGACACAGTGGTTTAAACATATAAACTTTGGATTTCTATACTTTTATATTGTAACTTAAAAGTGATCACAATAGTTTTTATAAACATAATAAATTTGCTACCGAACTAAGTTTTTCTTGCCAAGTTTCAGCTGAGAGTGAAGAAGAGAGTCTTAAATGGAAAGGCTGAGACAGCTGTAGTATGAGCTGCAGTGTTAACAGGCTGGACTGTAATGTACAAATAGCAGCATATTTCCCCATAAAGTAGAAACCATGGCATATATGGCCCTCATCGTAAGTTTTTAAAATAATTTTTAAATATTTTCATTAACTTTTTTTGAGTTCTACAGCCTTTCATGAGAACAAAACAGTTTTTAGGATATACTTTATTCTGCCTCTACTGATAAAACAGAAAAACAGAAAATTGTCTGTGGAAAGAAAAGTGTCAGGTACATGCTGTGTCCTACACTCTGTCTTTCCCATGTGTACAGACCCACTCCATAAAATAGTAGATGCAGATAGGCAGTTTTGAATGATAAGGTTATAATTCCATTAAAGGGTTCTGGTGATGTTATGATATGCAAGAACAGAGCCTGTTTTAAGAAAAAATAATGGGTAAGTTTTCAAGTTATTTCAAGTTTGTTTATGAAAGCTCTTAGAAACTCTTGAAATTACCAACATGATTTCTAGACTGCTTGAGTTAAAATAAACATGTTTTATCATTACAGAATTTTATTCCCACACACTGTTCCCAGAATAGTCATGTAGCAGACATGCATGCATGTTCTCCATAATAACTATAATACATTCTTGTGATGCCAGATTGGCAGATTATTATCATCAGATGTCAGTCATAAGGCTATAATAGCAGAAAGTGAGAGAATGACTCTTTTAAAAGTGAGGCTTACTATACATCTGTTGAACTGTATAGTTTGAGTTATGCTCAATTCTTAGCTGACAGGAACTTCATTTCATACTTGTCTCTTTGGCATTCTAGGTTATGACAACAGTTTTTTGGCATTTAAGTAAACTGTGAGTGAAAATTGATTCACACTTTAGTTTTGAAAAATAATGTTAAGTGTTGATACATTTCTATCTGTAGAAGATGTCAGCAAAAATTTGGTGTTGAAGGAAACCGTTGTGCATTTCCTTAAGAGCAATTTCTTGAAATAAAATTTAGTAACTGCAGCTGGTCCATGTTATGAGTCACATTCTGATTTCAGTTATATCAGTATATCTGTAGTAACTTCATAAATATAGCCTAGTGTAGCTGAGAGCAGAATGTGGCCATGTGTATCTTAATGGTTTTGGCCAAATTAACAGGATATGATTTCAGTGTCCAATGACAAATGCAATTTCTTGTTTTTAAAATTTATAAGGAAAATGGGTTGTATCATTTCCTGTTCCAGTCATTAACATGCTTATAAAGACTCAACCATATGCTACCCTAGATTCAGCTATAGAACTGGGGAGTCCTACTGTTAGATCAAGGCTAGAGTGTAACCTTTTGTTAACAGAATGTCTATGCGTTATTCCTTTACATATGAGAACCCAGGGTTTTAATATGCACAATAATATTCAAAAGAAAACAGAAAGCTGCATAATTTAAATCTTTTATACATTCTGTATTTATTTTGTACTTGCCTCAGCCATTTCATCCTGTTCTCACATACCACTGACATTGTTAAATAGGAAAAGAGGCTGCAATGACATACCATTGCCAACTCATGAACTGCTAGAGCAGTGAAAAGCGGAAAAATAGATGCATTCATACATATTACTCATGTAAGCATCTACCTTAAAGGATACATATATCATCTGCTGTTATATATGTGTGTTCACTTAAGACAGAAAGTTATCTCTCCAGAGTAGTTCTTAGTGCAGATACACTCTTTTTTTTCTCTGTATCAGCCTCCTGCCTTCAGTTTTGTGTATATTAAGTTTTCCAATATGATTTTGTTTAACTTTTAGTTAAAAACATTTATATTAGGTAATAAATTGTTGCAAGTCCCTTTGGGCAGGTTTTACTGTATGTTGTTCTGATGCACTCATTGAATATATGAAGAACAGAGAACTGCATTTATCTGCTCTTATTCATTTAGAATTTGCATTGTGTGGGTATGTAGAGGCCATGTTCCCCTTGTGCTAAGCATTGCACAATAATATAACAAAAATATCTAAGAATATTAGTGAGATCTGTCTGTATATGCCAAAAACCTAAGTTAATCTTTGCCTGACGTGTTATTAAAATTTTAACACTGGAATTATCTTGAAATGATTTTCAGTTGCTCTGTTGATCACTTAGGACGTGTCTACGTGTGCATGTTATTTTGAAAAGATAGATCCTCTTTCGAAAGAACAGAGGGAGCATCTACACGTGCCATGCGCTCTTTCAATTGGAAATTGGAGGAACGCGGTCCAGACATCAAAACCTGGACCCCGATCCTGTAATGGGAAGAGCACCTGTTGTCGACAAACTACGTCAAAAGAAGGCACGCGTAGACGCTCCACAGCCCACTCTTTGGAAAGAGAAATCCCCCATGGTGGCACCCAGCTGAAGCATGGAGACACCCTGCCCTGCAGAGTGGAGCTCTATGACCCACGTGTCCGGCTGCTCTTAAAGCCGCACAGACCCAGAAACCCTGTGGCAGGAAGCTGAGAGCAGGTGAGCTGCAAGTGCACGAGCTGCCAACGGCACACCTGCTTAGCCGCCCTCAACAACTCCAGAGGCCACATGGCCAGTGTCCGGTAGCCTCCCGAGCCACAGGGCCCCACCTCAGAGCCCTTACAGGGTTCCTAGGAGCATGCCCCAGAGAAGAAATAAAGGGCCCCCTCCTGGCCAGTCCCCAAACTCTGAGACCTCCTAGGTCTATGGAAAGTTGAAGAGATCCTCCAGGAGATGGGGGTCAAAGGAAGGAATGCCGCACCCTTTGCCCACCTGGACCGGGGATTGACCAGCCATGGTCACCCGAAGCAGACCCCAGATCAAGTCCAGAGCAAAGTCAAAGAGCTCCAGCAGGGCTAGACCTGGGTCCAGGACAAGGCTTTGGTGCTCAGGGCAGGTCCTGCCACCTGCTCCTACTACTGGGAGCTCCGCTCCGTCTTGGGGCCCCGGGTTAGCTCCCTGCCCACAATGGTCCTGGATACCTCTGCAGACCAGCCTGATCCAGAGGAGCCAGGACCAGCCAGCCCAAGCCAGGGGACTGGTCCAGCGAGGAGGGTGACCTTGTCATCGACGTCCTCTTGCGGTTGTCCAGCTGGGCCATGGGGAGCTAGGCATCACCGAAGGTCATCATGGAACCCCTCGGTAAGTGCACGGTGGGGCTGGCACTCTTGCTGGCCGGGCAGAGGCAGCACAGCCACCAGCGGGCCATGCATGGGCCCGGAGGCCCGGGGCCAGACATCCCAGCCAGCAGTGGCCCACGGCATGCCCCTGGTGTCTGCCCATGACACCCAGCATCTGGACCCATGGACAGCTCTGAGCACCCAGATGCTTGGTGGGACATACATGGGCTGGTCCACACCTGGGAACTGTCCCACCGGGGGGAACCCCTGTGTGCACCCAACACCACATTGATGCCATGCCCACCACACCAGGCCCCAGGGGGACAGGAGGAGTGGGATCTGTGGGAGGTAGGGGGACAGAGTCCTGGGGGAATGGCGGGATTGGGTCCTGGGGTGAATGGGGGGATGGGTTCCCTCTTGGGGACTGACAAGTCATCCATCTCCCCTTCCAGGTGCAGCAAGCGAGGGCTTGCACAGACCATCAGCCTCGGTGGTTCCCAAGAGCCCCCAGAGGCATCAGACTGGGGCCAGGCACCTCCAGTGGCACCAACACGCTGAGCGTGCAGTCGGAGACGGCAGCGGTGCATGGGGGATCACACCGCCAGCCTCCACCAGGCTGAGCTGACTGAGCAGTGCCTCCGACTAGAGGAGGCCAACCTTGCCTGGTGAAGAGAGGTGTGGGACTGACACATGTCCCACCTGGAGGGCATCCACTGTACCCTGCAGGAGCATGTGGGCAGCGTACCTGGCTCCTGGCTCTCCGCATAGCCTTCCGCCCAGTCACCCCCCAAGCCCTCTGCAGAGGCGCCCCCCCAAGAGGTTCCTCCCACGGGGTCCCCTGCCTGTCCCACGCCCTTCGCAGAGGCCCCTGCCCCACCCACTGTGATGCCTCTGCTGACTTCCCCCAATGCCCCTACCTTCCAGTGCTCCCTGCCCCATCCGAGCCCCACCATGGAGCTTGTACCCAGAGGGGAAGGGGATCCCAGGGCCAACAGGCCTCTCGACCACCAACTCCCACCCCCAAGTGACCCTCCTGGTTCGGGCCCCTCCCTGCACCTGTCCTGGTTCTGGCCTCTCCCCACACCGCTCTCAGTTCCAGCCCGTCCCTGCCCAACAACGTACATGGCTGGCCCCCCACCCCATTGTAAATAGTGAAATATTTGCACAGGCACTAGGTTGTGGTTCTTGTTGATAAACGTTTATCGCACACCTATGCCCGTGTCTCCTGGTCTCATAGAGGGGAAGCACAAGTGCAGTGATGGTGGTGGTGCATGTGGTGGGGGGTGGATGCATGGGGGGATGGTGAGGGGTGGGCATCGGGAGTGTCAGTGCGGCCCAGGGGCAAGGCTCATCCAGAGGGCCTCCTGGGTCTGGACCTCATCATGGTTCACCTGGTGACTGATGAGAGCGGCTGGCTGCTCAAACCCCGCAGCGGCCTCATCCGCCCATCCCTAGATGTAGGCATCCCCCTTGCCCTCCACGATGTTGTGGAGGGCTCAGCAGGTGCCGACCATCTGCAGGACATTGCGCACCCTGACCTCGAGGCAGGCAAGAAGGCCTCGCCACTGTCCCTTGAGGCACCCAAAGGCCTGCTTGACCATGTGCTGGGTCTCGTTGAGATGGGTGTTGAAGGGCTCCTGCCTGGAGTTGAGGTGGCTAGTATGGGGCCGCATCAGCCATGGCAGTAGGTAGTATGCTCATCCGCAACCGTGCAGAGTGGCATGGTGGTGTCCCCAACTGGCATCTCCCACTGGGGGATGAAGTGCCGGCCTCTATATGCCAGCACAGGCTGGAACTGCAGAAGACTCTGGCATCATGGGTTCACCTCCGTCAGCCCGTGTGGATGTCCATGAACCGGCCTTTGTGGCCTGCCAGGGCCTGGAGGACCGTCGAGTGGTAGCCCTTCCAGTTGACATACTGGCCAGTGCTGTGTGGCGGGGCACGGATGGGGATGTGCATTCCATCCAGGGTGCTGAAGCAATTCGGGAACCCCAGCGAGGAGAAACCCCCCAACAACGGTGTTGTGGTCCCTGACACAAATTACCTGATGCAGGAGCATCATGTTTATGGTGTGGATAACTTGCATGGGAGGGAGGCCATGCACTCTTGTGAGGGTGCGGCAGGGCATTCCAGGCCAGCATCCCGCCTGTGCCCCCTCCCGGCCAGCAGCCCCCAGGGGTCCCTGTGCCCCTTCCCGGCCAGGGGCACCCTCCCCCTCCCTGTGCTGGGAGTGTGCCCTGGGCCCAGCTTACCTCCATGAGCATTGTGCCGGCGGTGGCCTTGCCCACCTCAAACTGGTGCCCCACTGAGCGGTAGGAGTCTGGGGTAGCCAGTTTCCATATTGCAATCACACTTTGCACTCCCCACTTCTTAAGGGGGAATGCAGGCTGCATGGTGGTGTCCTGATGCCTCAGTGCGGGTGCCAGCCAGTGGCATAACTCGTGGAAGGTGTCCTGGCTCATGCAGAAGTTCTGCAGCCATGTGGCATCATCCCATTGCCCCAATACCAGTTGCTCCCAGCAGTCTGCACTGCTGGGGTGGCTCCACAGGCATCAAGGTGCCAGGGGGTGGGGTGCAGGCTGAGGTTGCCCACATCCTTAGGGGGGCCGCTCTGTCTTCTGAGGAGGAGCGGGGCAGCCGCGGTGACCATGCGGATGAGGTGGACAACAGTATCTGATGTCTGCATCCAGTGCCAGGAGCAGGGTGTTGTTGGCCATGGTGCTGCTGCACTGGGGTCTGTATTGCTGCTGGCAGCTCGGCTTGTCTCGGCTCGTGCAGGGTGGAGGAGTTGGGGGGCCTTTAAGGAGGCAGCTAGTTGCAGGCCCCAGAAGGGTTTGGCAGCCATGCAACCCTGTCTGTGGTGTCTCTGCCTCCCTTCTTTCGAAAGAGCACTCAGATGTGTGGACGCTCCCTTCTGAAAAAACGGGACAGATCATCGAAAGAGGGGGTTGAACCTGTGATCTGCCTTTGCTGTGTGGTTGTACGCTTTCGAATGCTGGGATGTTGATTCCTGGCTTTCAGTTTTGCCCTTGTGATGGTGAGCTCCCATGCAGACAGAGCCCTATTTGTACAGAACCTTTTGCACTGTTATAGGGAAATGGGGTTAAAAAAAAAAAACCCTCCTGGAATGTCACTGTTTTGTGAGCTAGGACTGATAAACAAAAGCGAATCTTAAAACTGAAAATACAAAGGATGAAATGGAAGGAAGGAGAGTTTGTAAACTGCTTGAGAAAGACAGATTTTCATTAGTTTCACTTTGTTACCTAGCACTGTAGGAGAACCAGAATAAATAAAAATAATGACGAAGTTAAGACTTGCAGACCTGAAAAAGAAGTTGGCATAAAAAAAAAACTGCGAGAGACTAGTTGATTTTGAAGATGTTTGATCTTTATTTTTACATGCTTGTACTCAGAAGCATGTTTAGTTTTTGATATTTTGCATAACTGTTGCTTTTTTCTCCTCCTTTCGCTGTCCTTTCTACTTACATTTTTCTGTCTTCTGATTCCTGGGAAGTGTATGATTGACACAGCTTGAGACTGTGCACTTTGTCAGCACCCTCAATCCCCACTGAGTTGCACTTGCAGGGCAGCTGAAGGTGCTTAGCACCTCCTGCCTTGCAGGGGCATTCATTATATTAAAAGATTCAGTCCGTGATCACAGATACCCTGTATGTCTCTCTGTGTGTGCGCGCACTCACCCTATAGAATGTCTGTTATTCTGTGCTGTCCTTGCTGATTTTTTTTCTCTCACTTTAATATTTTAAGAAGTGAGTATATATTTTTTAAATGGGCCATAAAATCTAAAGCATGACCTGAATACAGTGGAACCTGTTTTGATGAGGCAGCAAAAAATTCTAATATTAGTGATTTCTTCAAGTTTTACAAATTGTAAAGGAGTCCTCAGGGATACTTATTTTAAAGTGGTCACTTAAAACCAAGCTCATGAGATCTTAACTGCAGACATGAGGGTAGTTAATAAACAAAATTGGGAAGTGGATTATCAAACATGGCATTTAATGCACAAATCGTATAATTGAAATTTGAAGGTTGCATAGTTGAAGTAACATTGCTAATGGAACTTTAGTTTTTGCATTATCAGAGTGGGCAATATTGCACTAGCATAGATTTGTTTGGGGAAGGGGTTGCATTTAATTTCTTTATGGTTGTTGGTAGAGAAAAAGAGAAACAAGAAATTACCTGTGGTAAAATGAGCGATGTCAGTCTAAAAATGTATCATGTTGAAAACAAACTGTGAGAATTTTAGAAATTCAGTTGGTTTTTTTTTTTACTATTTATGCTGTTTGTACACTTTTTGAATTTCTTTCTGTTTGGACAATGAAAATCACTTAAGTCCATTTCATGGTGGTTTCTAGTCAGTTTCTCTTCTTGCTTCCATGGATGGCAAAGCAAAATTGCCATGCACTCTAATAAAAGCAGGATCCAACCAGTTATTTGGTTGCAGACAGCTTTGTTGCAGGGCAGTAGCATGTTGTTTTCATGATTTGTACTGGCTTTATCATTATAGCAGAGAAGGATATATTTGAAATTAAAGCTTTGAAATTGAAAATATTAAAACATGACAAAAAATACAGAGGTCTAAAAATCATGGGATAAGCCACGTTTATAAGGCCGCAGCTTTCTCTTGTCATTGATGATGTGACGGTGTGTGGCTAATTGAGACCATTATAACTTCCCTCATATATGTTCTTAAAACTAGATTGAATGCTGCAGTTCCTGTGCATACGCAGGATCTTTGTCTGATCAGGAGGGAAAAGTTTACAATGCTGTCATCATGAGACAGCACTGTGGCAGGTGCTTCTGAAATGGTAGACAATACCAAGAGAGCGTGCCTAAAAGTAATTGGAAGTTACTTACACCTTTTTATGTTTATATCCTCCCTCCAATTTAGCAAATGCTCCATTCCTGAGTGAGGACTATGCCCCTGCCACGTTTCAGACTTATTGCATCCAAGCTTATTGAAAACATGTGGTTAACGTGTGTATGAAGGGGAAAGAATGTCTTTTTCCCATTCCCCTACTTCCCAAAATGACTAAAGAGAGTTTGAAGAAAAGAAAGAAAGAAAGAAAAAGAGAATTGCCTTTAAAAGAGCCAGCCCACACTATAACTGTTTCAGGAAGTTCTGAGTGTGTGAAACAGATGGTTAGATTGGTCGTAAACTGCTTTGCAGCTTCAGCAATGGATAACATGACCAATAATCACTATAATAAGGAAATTATTAAGACAATTAACATTTTAAACAGGAATATTCAGTGAGAGCATAGAAACTGAAAAAGAAACTGAAGTTTGGCCCATATGAGAAAATTGAGATTTAACTAAAGTGCTTTAGAAACTGTTTTAGTTAAATGAGTTTAAAAATTGTATGTGGGCACTCTTATTGCAATGTAGGCGTCTTTGATATTGGTATAGTTTAGATCAATAACTTACCAATTTAAGGAGAAATTTCAAAGGAATGGTACATGTCCAACTCCTGTTGAAAGTAAATAGAGTTGGGTGCTTACCTTCTCTTTATGCCTTTGAAAATCTACCCTGCTTTTAGGCATTGTATTAATCCCTTTGTTGAGAAGACACTTTTCCCTCACTGCCAGATTAGTTTGGGTGGGGTGATGTTTTCTGTCTGTATCAAAGCAGCTCATGGATCAGATGGGGGTGGGGGTCAGGAGTCTGGTTCAAGTTGTGACAACTTGGCACATGTCCAGCACACATGCTCATTCTTTCGGGCAGCTGGTTCCCTGATAAATTGGGAGAAGAGTCAGGTGAAGGCATTCCCTGAAGAAGCTGGGGGAAAGGAGGTCAGGCTCTTAATATCTGGTAAGGCAGAGAGACAACCTGCTTTCTCCAGCCTCTTAGCACTTATACAAGAGGACGGTAATGTGATTCTAGCAATGGAACCAGGTTGGGAGTGGGGAGGACTGTTTTCAGTCCTCCCCAAACAGGTGGAAATGATTACGGAAGGAATGATGACCCCTTACTGTATGATTTATTGTTGGGTAGTCCCCAGATAAGTTAATAAACTTGCAGCCTATTTAAACTGTATCCCTTGAAGCTCGTCCTGCGTGTGCAGAACAATAAAAGCAGGGAATCCTAATACACCAGACAAGGAAAAATTCTTGTGCCCACATGAAGCCAACATAAGGCTGAGGCTCTGAGCATAATTGACCTGGCATAGTGTGATGCTTGGGGAGGAATGGTACAGAGCCCACACAGAACACAGATCTGGAGCAGTCCTCTATGGGGTCCATGCAAGATGCTAGGGGATAAACCTTGGATCAGGTACTTCTGCAGATTCACTTGAACCCACAGTGGGTATATGTGAGAGATTGAGGGGTAGGCATGTGCAGAGGCATTCCACTGACGCTTTGCCATCTGTGATGGTAGAGAGGTGTCCGTTGTGTTTTCTACAACTTCTGGGAAGCCGTAATGCAAAAACCTTTTACCAGGAGGGAGCAGTTGTGCTCAAGAAAGTGAGACATATGACATGAGATAAGGGAAATTTAAGGGAAACATGAAGGAAATAAAACAAAACAAGGGTGTTTCCACAGATTAAAAACATGTGACTCCAATCCTTGTGGATAAGTTTTGAAATCACATGCCTTACTTTATCACTGACAAAAGAGATTCTTCTTTCTAGTACATACAAATCTGTATCTAGAGACAGACTAAACTGAGGCTTTGCTGAGTTTGAACTGGCAACGCTCTTGAGCCTGACATTGAAATGTTCCTGTTTTGCATCCTGGGTTTTCAATGGCTCATCAGTCAGCTTTCCACTCATGCCCACATAATATTATAAATGCACTATGCCAGCATGTACAGGTAGTAAAATTGTCACAGGCAAAGCATCTTTTTGTTTGGTGAATATTACACCACCTATAAATTCCACTCATCTTGTGTGCATACATCTAAAACCTCCCAAAGTGTGTATGCAAGTGCAAATGAACCCACATGAACATATGTAAGGCGGGGGGCGGGACCCGTCTTTTGAGCATACTTTGTTAGATGGGGCTGCCACAATTGCAGGCGGGGACTGAAAATTGGGGAGATGTATTTTAGCATTTCTTCCTGCAAACTTTTAAAGTAACTGTAACGATTCATTTCATTCCAGAAAATGCCTGAATTGAAATGTCATACCTGGAATGGCATTTCTGTGTGTACCATTCTGTTTAATATAAATAAAAAAAACTACTGTTGTCATTCTGGTAACTTCTACTTGTACTTCAGTCTGTTGGATTGGCCCGTGTCCTATTATATATTAGAGAGGTGCCGCTGATGCTGCAAAATTTAAGTTTGTCCTGGTGTTTCTATTAAAATCCTTTTTAATTCAAGAGTTTAATATCCAGCTGTTAAAGTTCAGTCTGGACTGAAACCTGGTATAGATGGGAGTTTATTCTCCCATCAGTGTATAGTGTTTTAAGCAGGTACATCCCAGTAATACCAGTCTAAGTTATGGTTTAAATCCATGATGTGTTGATGAGCAAATAAAACTTAAGGAATCTTACTAGGTGTAGAGATGTATGAATAAATTCACTTCCCATGTGAAACTGGTGAAAAATTGTTTTTTCAATGGTTTGGGGAGAAAACAAACATTTTTATTTTGATTGTTTTCTGTTGTGTTTCTCCCATACACATACTTCTTTAAAAGAAAAATTGCCATTTTGCTGTGAAAATATTTTGAAGTGGTTGACAAAATGTGAACCATTTCTCACAGTGAAAACAGGCAGTCACTGGTGAAAATGGTAATGTTTGTTTATTGATTAGGTATACAATTTAATGCGAAATTAATAGTTGATAGTTTAATATCACTTTTCTTTGAAGTCAATTTTAAGCTGATTTTTTTTAAAATTAAAGTTTGAATGGTAGAGCAGAATATAAATATAATTAAAATATCCCTTCAGTGCAGCATTGCAAAATCAGTTTTAGTCATACTATTTGTTCCCATTTTGGTTGAAAATGTCGTGTACTGTACAGTGCCAGACTAGATGGACCAACATGATATAGCAAATTCTATGTGGATCCTATTTGTGGGTTTGTGGCTTTTGAAATTAACACCATAACTTACAATACTGCTTTATGTGTTTAACAGAAATTTTGAGGTCACTCATCCATAATGTGAACAATTGCAGCATAAAGATAGAAATAGGTTTTTGGGACCAGACTTGTAAGCTGTGTCTACACGTGCACGCTACTTCGAAGTAGTGGCACTAACTTCGAAATAGCGCCCGTCGCGGCTACACGCGTCGGGCGCTATTTCGAAGTTAACTTCGATGTTAGGCGGCGAGACGTCGAAGTCGCTAACCTCATGAGGGGATCGGAATAGCGCCCTACTTCGACGTTCAACATCGAAGTAGGGACCGTGTAGACGATCTGCATCCTGCAACGTCGAAATTGCCGGGTCCTCCATGGCGGCCATCAGCTGGGGGGTTGAGAGATGCTCTCTCTCCAGCCCCTGCGGGGCTCTATGGTCACCGTGGGCAGCAGCCCTTAGCCCAGGGCTTCTGGCTGCTGCTGCGGCAGCTGGGGATCCATGCTGCAGGCACAGGGTCTGCAACCAGTTGTCGGCTCTGTGGATCTTGTGTTGTTTAGTGCAACTGTGTCTGGGAGCGGCCCTTTAAGGGAGCGGCTTGCTGTTGAGTCCACCCTGTGACCCTGTCTGCAGCTGTTCCTGGCACCCTTATTTCTGTGTGTGCTACTTTGGCGTGTAGACGTTCCCTCGCAGCGCCTATTTCGATGTGGTGCCGCGCAACGTCGAAGTTGAACATCGACATTGCCAGCCCTGGAGGACATGTAGACGTTATTCATCGAAATAGCCTATTTCGATGTTGGCTTCACGTGTAGACGTAGCCGTACTCTTACATACATATGCAAGTGAACTCTTATAGGGAAGAGTTGACACCAATGGGAGTTACAAGAAGAGAGAGATTGAGGAAGCAATGCTTCAGTCTGTGTGTGCACTAGGGTTTAGACTGGCAATTAGGTTTTTCTTTCACTCCAATGTCTCATTAACTTCACCCTCACAATGATGGGAAACTTATTGGATCAACTTATCTTGTGATATTTCTGCCATCTTGATGGAGGTGAAGTCTCTCATGAGATATCCATTCTTGTGAAATTTCTACTGTTGTGGACCAAAACCAAAACAGAGAGCCAGTGCTGGATTCAAGTCTGTCCTTCCCATCCTACTCCAGAATTCCATAGGGTTGAGATTTGAAGTTCCAACTTTGGCTTCTCTCTAGCTACAAAAATGCAGGCTTTAAAGAAAGATTAGACTTCAAAACTTTCATGAATAATAAATGCTTGTTAATATTTGATGCCTTTTGAGTTTTTTGGAAGAAGCAGTAGCAGAAATGACCATACATTTTACATAATATGCACACAATTGAAGGTATATGTGAGTTTTATGAAAAAAATTATACTTAAATAAGCAAACTCCAGAGAGACAAATGTTTAAAGCGAGAAATGAAGTGGGAAAGGGAAGTTGCATTACAGAAAACCTCAAAATATAAGAATAACTTAAATAAAAAGAGAATGAAAGAAAAGTTTGAGGGTTAGAAGAGTTCAAAAGGGATACAAAAATAAATAGTTATAGCAAAATTTTGATGAGCTATGAAATGTTTCCTTCTTAATTCTTCACAGTAGCCTGGAACCTTAGTCTGAAAGATTTTGTGTGTCTGCGTTTTTCACCCATGGCTAAGGTTATGATGACCAAATTTTTTGGTGTGGCATTGACTTTTCAAGTAAGGATGAACTGCTTTGCCAAGATTCTCAGTTATGACACTAAAATGTACCATTATTTCAAAAGCCAGTTTTCAATCACTCCCTCTTTCCTCCCAGTTGATTTAGACAACAGATGCACGGAAGGCAAAGCAACATTCAAAATCATCTGTCAGCTGAAGCTAGGAGGAAAGATGGCCAGCTGACGGTAGCCAAGATTCCTTAAATGTTACAGTGTTTTACATTTCTGAATGTAAAAACGCTCTTTCCAGTATAAAGTACTAGCCAAAAGTCTTCAATGTGGTATCTTAGACTAGGTTAAAGTTGGAATATTAGAGACATTCGTGACTTTTGACAGATTTACGCTCTTGAAGCTAAAGTTAATGTTGTTGTCTTCTGCATTTCCCGTTGTTTTCATCTGCTTCCTTCTTTCTCTCTCAGCTATCATTTGTCATCTTAAATCCTGCTTGCTGAAAAAAATCAAGGCTTTTCATAAACTGGCTCTGGGGAAAAGAACTCCTTCAAGTTCTTTTTGTTAGATTTTTTTATGTGTGTGTTACATTATTATTTATCTAGTGCTAGTAATGTAGTAGACCCAGGGTTCTGAGAACAATTTATTTGGTGGCGTCAGAGTGCTGCCACCAACGCTCGTTAGTGACCATTCTGACTGTTTTTCAAGCCTTTAACCCTGATGTCTTCGGCTGGAGCCCAGGAGCTGCAAACAAAAGCTTGCTGAATACACACACTGGTCCCAGGTGTCTTCAGAGGTATTTCCTGGATCTCCCAGTAGGCTGCCTGGTGGAGAGTGCTGATCCTTTGCTTGGGGTGCCAGCAAACATCAAGGCAGCCAGAAGCAACAGCTGGGCACTGCAGCGAAGGACTGTTATTTTACCCTCCCTCCAAAAAGTAGGCTGTTGTGGCCATAGAAAAATTCCCTGGCAGCTGCATTTGAGAAATGCTGTGCTAGACACATTCTGGACAGATATGAAGACAAAGGGCAAAATGCTGGCTCCACTGAAGTCATTGGGAGTTTTGCCATTGATTTCAAGTGGGTGGGGTGCAGGGTCATAATTCTCCCCTAGGTTCCTGAACCAAAATAGCCATGCTTGGTTAAGCCCTAAAGCATTGCAATCTATAACTCCTAGCAGCTCTGCCACTGAATGTAATTTATAGTCCTGGGTTGGGTGCCATGGAGAGCTATGGGTACCAAAGGAAAGGGTTTTCAAAAGCCAGCAAGCAGGGAGCCACTCGAGTGCACAGGTGGGGCTGGGGCTTAAGGTTCAGGTCTACAAAAGTACTTAGTTGCCTGACTGGTAGGCAAGAGGTAGGTGCCTATCTCTGTTTCAGATTCTCAGTTCTGACCCCTCTTTTGGTGTTAGGTGCCTAAACCAGGCCAGTGTTCTGTTGTTAGAGGGAAAGGGAAGGAGCGAGAGGGAGAAATTGTCTGGCCTTTTTATAGCCAATGACCCAGAGGTTAGGGCACTCATCTGAGATTTGGCAGATGTGCTTTCAAATCCCTACTGTGTCTGATTTGGAGAAGAAAGACCCCCGATCTCAAGTGAATGCAGTGTTGATTGGTGGCATATTATGCATTACAGTGATGCAGTAAAATTCACTGCTCTCCTACTTGTCTCTCTCTTATGTTGCTTAGATAGTGTGTTCATTGACTAGCACATAATATTAGCAACTTCCTTGGCTTGTCAGATAAGATCATTGTACAGGAAGGTTTAGCATTTATTATTTTTGCTGTCAAAACATTCCTTCACTTCAGTGGAGTTCCTGACAGCAGTAAATGCATTGTTTTCAATGTGGTTGCACGTGTATAGATGAAAGCACAATTTAGTTTCTTTTCATGTCAATAACATCACTCAGTATATCATTAATTTGCCATACCACTTGGAGTGCTCATCCTTTAGTAAAGTTGATAATGTAGTTGTCGTACAATCATCATTATTAACTCAACAGTATTGAATATTTAGTAATATTCTTTTGTCTGTAATATAGGATAAATGCTATGGAATGTTGGACTTTTCAGGAGATTGAATATGTACATGTAACTAGTGCACTCCACTGTATATTGATTTATTTGGCTTAGCCCTCTCCACAGATAATTATGCTTCACCGTTATCATGAAATATTCCTGTTGTAAGCCTAATCCTGCTTTTCCTTTTTATGCCCAAAATTTATTCACATAAATGAAAGTTGGGATTAAATAAACAGTATAGTATACTCCTGAGTGAATTCTGTGCCAAAATTTTAACAACTCTGCTCCAAGAAAACAAAAATTCTGCACATAGTATTTAAAAATTCTGCATATTTTTTGTCAAAATAAAACAATATAACACGCCATTTTCAATTATTTTCTGACAAGTACTTTGAAAATGGTGTAATTATATTGTTGTGTTTCTGTGTTATTTTGACAAGTAGGCAGAATTTTAAATGTTTTGGTACAGAATTCCCTCAAGAATAAGGTCCTATAAGGTGCAATCTGGATGTAGGCTGCTCATGGGAGGGGACAGGGTTCGGGGGGAAATATGGATGCACAGGGCCTTGGGTAGAGTTCTGGGTGCCAGTGAAATGGGACTTCACAGAGAAATCCAGGTGAAGGTAGGTAGAGATGGAGTGAGGCTGAGGAAGTGCGGGTTGGTGAAGAGGTGGGGGCGTGATAATCAGGATCCAGCTAGTTGGAGCTTTGTGTGGTGGATGTCCAAGTATGGGGGGACCCTGATGAAGCTCAGCAGGATAGAAACTTAGTGGGGGGCTCATAGGGCAACTTTGAGTGCAGGGGGCTCCTGATGTGGAGGGACTCAATGTAGGTGAGTTCTGGGTGTGTGGTTGGAGGAGGGGTCAATGTACAGGGAGCTGTTCTTGCTGTCCACCCAACCTTCCCATGGATCCAGAGCCCCCTGCACCCTTCTGCTGAGCTTTCCCCGCCACCGCCTCTGAAGTCCCGAGCCTGAGCCTCAACGTCCTCACCTCCAAGCTCCACCTGAGGTTTGCTCAGTCAGAGACCCATGCTCTGCAGAATCTTATGTGTTTTCAGAACCTCGACAGCACTTTGTGAAACTCAGATACCATAGGACAATGTTTATAGGGAACAAGAAAGATAAAACAATAACTTCCTATTATATATTGGCTACGTCTACACGTGCACACTACATCGAAATAGCTTATTTCGATCAATAAAGTCTACACGTCTTCCAGGGCTGGCAACGTCGACGTTCAACTTCGACGTTTGGCAGCACCACATCGAAATAGGCGCTGCGAGGGAACGTCTACACGCCAAAGTAGCACACGCAGAAATAAGGGTGCCAGGAACAGCTGCAGACAGGGTCACAGGGTGGACTCAACAGCAAGCCGCTCCCTTAAAGGGCCCCTCCCAGACACAGTTGCACTAAACAACACAAGATCCACAGAGCCGACAACTGGTTGCAGACCCTGTGCCTGCAGCATGGATCCCCAGCTGCCGCAGCAGCAGCCAGAAGCCCTGGGCTAAGGGCTGCTGCCCACGGTGACCATAGAGCCCCGCAGGGGCTGGAGAGAGAGCGTCTCTCAACCCCTCAGCAGATGGCTGCCATGGCGGACCCCGCTATTTCGATGTTGCGGGACGCGGATTGTCTACATGTGCCCTACTTCGACGTTCAACTTTGAAGTAGTGTGCTATTCCCATCCCCTCATGGGGTTAGTGACTTCGACGTCTCGCCGCCTAATGTCGATTTCAACTTCGAAATAGCGCCCAACACGTGTAGCCGTGACGGGTGCTATTTCGAAGTTGGCGCCGCTACTTCGAAGTAGCGTGCACGTGTAGATGCGGCCATTGTATGTCATCTATATGTAACATATTATTACACTCCATCACTTTCAAAAGTGCAAGTGCTTAAACTAAAGAGCTAAATATAATTTAGTTAGTAAAAATATACCTTAGTTATAATAAAATGATAATAGTGGAACTTGGCAACAGAGTAGCTAATAAATACTACACTTCTGAAATGTGACTGGAATCCAAGTGCATACTATTTTACAGTGTAGTTAAACATGTGGCAGGACATACTAAAGCAAGATTTTCTTTTTGTCTTTCCAGTGGAAAACTAAAGTTCTTTGTTTAAGTGAGGCCTGATGGGAATTTTTAAAATAAAAACAAGGAGCTAAAGAATTCCATTCCTTTTTGCCAACTTTTTTTCCTCCTTCAAGCCAAATTATCGATTAATGGGGCATTAAATGTCAACTAGTACATAGATGTTTTCTTACCCTTTTTATTTAGGATTACTTCAGTAATTTCTAACTGATACTTCAAATACCAGGCAATGCCACAAAACAAGAGAATACATTTTCCAAAGCTTTGACCTTATAACAGTAAAAGTTGGTGCTATGAAAGTCAGGAGATTCACATATTTAATCCTATTTCTAATTTTTAGAAAACTCCTCCTATTCCTCTACAGTATTCTTCATTTTGAATCTCAGTTGTTTGTCTTCTTCATTAGCTGTTGCCAGTCTGCCACAGCTAAGTGAACGCTTGACCATATTTTTGTCTGGCTATAGTTAAATAGTGATCTGACAATAGAATACTTTTCTCTAGGCTTTCCTTCTTCCCCCAGGGAACAGTACTTCAAGGGCAACCTGCTTGTCCAGCATATGAACATGTGGAAAATCCACTGCTATGCACTAATGATTTTCAGATGGGCCATTGTTGCTGAAAATCATCCCAAGAGTAGCAGCTTCACCATTGTAGCACCTAACTATTTTGAGACCACATTGCCAGTATTTAGATCTGGTATGAGCTGCTTATATTCATATGTATAGTGGTGACATGCTACATTGCATGTACAGAGCAGTAAATAATTTGACTTAAGAAAATTAGGTAAGTTTTCCTTCTGTGGCTTCCTTGTAGTCTGTAATAATCCTATTTTTATTTCAGCATAGAAACTTAACCATTGGAAAAAATAAGATTATGCCAATGATCCATGACAGCAATGGCAAAAGCATCCTAAATACGGTTCATAAATTAATTACGTTCACACATTTACTTTAAATATTTATGGCTAATGGTGCTTCACACTTGGGAGAGGAGAATGAATTTTAAATTTCAAACAGTTTCTGTAACTGTTCTGCTTAAAAACACATACTTTTTAAACAACTTTCACTTTTAATCTATAATTAAAGCCAAAGTTTTCTTTTAATTTTAAAAGCTTGTCCTTGGACTAAAATAACATGGAACATTTTTAAACATTACTCCAAACTGCTGTAGATACATTTTATTTAAACCACAGAGCCTGCAGTTAGATTCCTTACTTTGCCAGACAGACTACAAATTGTAACTGTGGCAGTAATGACTGAAACTCTGGATGCTATACTACCAGCAAAAAGGGCTGTTTTTCTGGAGCTGTGCCTCCCTTTGGGCCCTATTCATGAATGACTTAATCCCTGAGTATTATCAAATGTTATGCAAGTTACTGTGCACAGAAGAATCATGGAATGCTGCTCTCCCTTGTGTTCCTGACGTGGAACTGGTTTGCTCACCTTGCAGCAGTTGGATAGCAGAGAGGGTGGAAAGACAGCAACTGTAAAAAAAAAAAAAAAAAAAAAAAAAAAAAAGCGTGTGTGAAATAAAAGGGGTGAGGCAAAGAAAGCATAAACTTTTGAAAAATTGGGTGTGCAAGTTGGACTAGTTCTCAGACCGATTTAACTTGCCCAAGTAGCACCAGCTGGAGATGGAACAGAACTTAAGACTTGGCAATGTTACAGAAGTAATATTTTCACCGAGAAAAAAATGTTCCAGAGTACTTTCCAGTTACTGGGTAAAAACATGATTTCTTTGTGCATGTCTTTTGTTCAGCTGGTTTCTAAACCATAAAAGATTCAGCAGTTAAATGCATATTATATTTTTCTGAATGTCCTGGGCCAAATTAATTCATAGTGTAATTCTTCTGTTTCAAGTGAAGTTAAGCCGGTAGTGATCCTGATTCCTCCTTTGTCTGAAATTTAATACAAAAAGCCTCTGGCAGGCAATTGTGAGTCCATTCACTTGATACTTAGTGTTCTTGGCCTAGCCAAACCCAAACCTAGAGATAATGGAAGTCTCTCGCAGAGGCATGTTTAAAATTTCACACCTGATTTTCAGGCATACTGCTGTAGGGTGGTTTGGTTGTGTTTGGGTACATCTCTGACCCAATATTCCAAATATTTTGAACTTTACCCCATACTGCCTTTTCTTCCTGTAACCTCTAAAATCAAAATTCTTGTTTTAAGACATTTCAGGTCATCATTTATAAGGCTCGGGAAGAAAATTCAACCCTCCATAGCAGTTAAGGAGCATTATAGGATCTCTGCCTTCCTCTGAAACATCATAAATTGGCAGCGGGCACACAAAGGGCATCATACTAGATGGTTCAATAGGCCAGTCTTGCATGACAAGTCCTTCATGCCCATATAATTCATTTACATGTATATACAAGATATATTTGAGAGAGTTAGTCTGTTTGTCTGTTTGTTCAAGAACTGCTTCTAAATGGGAAGATCTAGGACCACCAAATTTGGTATATAGCTTCCTTCCACTGTAACTTAAAACGATGTGAGGGTGTGGTTGTGCCAGGAAAATGGGATGTGCATGGAATGGGATTGCTTCTCATAAAATCATACAGAAAAGAGACAGGATGTGAAAGGGGCTGGCTGGGGGTGTCCTGTACACTGGGACCTCCTCAGCCCCAAGCCTTCTACCACACTCCCAGCACCCTTATGGAGGGTGGGGGGGGCTGAATATCCCTGCACTCCTTACAATTCATACAGGGACATTTCTGGCTGTTCCCCTTCATCAGGGAGCAAGGGGAAAGTGCACTGTTTGCTGCATTCCTCAGTCTTGCTTGGGGATTACAGGGGACAGACAAACCTGGACCTTCCCCAGCCAGGGGAAGTGCACCCCTACCCCACTGTGCCCACTGGAGTTGCAGCAGCCATGGAGAGATGCTTCTAAGCTGGCCCCAAGCTGCTGTAGTGAGGGTTGAGTAGCCCTCTCTCCCTGGAGCAGCTTGCATACCCACTCCAGAGCAATGATTTAAATGAAGTGTGTACATTTTATTTTATTTCCAAAAAGCAAAAATTAATTGAATTGAGGACTGGAACAAAGCTGACCAATCTTCTAGTAATTTTAAACTTCAGTGGAACATCAACAGAAACCTTTGCTCTCCCATCTCTCTTCTTCTGGCCCAAAAACATAGTTTTTAAAAGAAATAGAAGTTATCTGGATTAAAAACACAATCTGTGGTAGCGAGTGGGTGGTTTTGTTTACCCTGCCACATAATATAGTACCACTTCTTCTCCTTGTTTGGATAGCAGTCATAAGGCCTAGATATCAAGCTGTGAATGTTATTTTTCTTGTAGAAGTCTCTCTCTTTTTGGCGTGCATTTCTATCAGTGACTTTGGAGATGCCTTTGTTTTTGTCATCTGGTTGGGGTGATGAGGAGATTTCTGTACTGCTTTTTTTTCCCCAGGTTCAGTTAGTCTGACTCTTCTTCAATTCTGAGCAATTGGCACACTCTTGAATGCATGCAGATTTGCATCACAACCTAATAAGGTCTTAATATATAGTCTCGGTAAAAAAATAGCCTCAAAGGAAAGAATGCATTGTGTTGTTCCACATGATAAAAATCTGTTTTCTGTCTCTGCAGCTACCCACGTCCAAAAACACATTCCATTTTTTATAACAATTTTCATTTGTGAATCAAGGCATAATGAGAGGAAATGACTGGGGTATAATCGTCCCATCTAGAAACATTCATTTTAGTCCTGTAAACACAGAGCTAGAACTGTGTAAACAAGTGTCTTAATTTTCTTTAAACTGAATATTTTAGATGTCAGAGGTAGACAAGCTGGTTAGATCAATACCATATGCTTTATATTGCATCAGTGGATTTTTCTTTATTACTATATGTACTATATGTGAAGGATAATATAGAATCAAATGAAGTAAAAATCCTAAAGGAATCACAATGTTCCATAGAATCATTATGGATAACAATTCATTCCTCTAATATGAATATGGCATTAGGAATATATTACCGACCACCTAACCAGGACAGTGATAGTGATGCTGAAATGTTAAGGGAGATTAGAGAGGCTATCAAAATAAAAAACACAGTAATAATAGGAGATTTCAATTATCCCCATATTGATTGGGTGCATGTCACCTCAGGACGGGATTCAGAGATTAAATTTCTTGATGCCTTAAATGACTGCTTCTTGGAGCAGCTAGTACAGGAACCCACAAGGGGAGAGTCGATTCTCGATCTAGTCTTGACTGGAACGCAGGATCTGGTCCAAGAGGTAACTGTTACTGGACCGCTTGGAAATAGTGACCACAATATAATAACTTTTAATATTCCTGTGTTGGGAAGAACACCGCAGCGGTCAAACACTCTGGCATTTAATTTCAAAAAGGGGAATTACACTAAAATGAGGAAGCTAGTTAAACAGAAACTAAAAGGTAGAGTAATTAAACTAAAATCCCTGGAAGCTGCATGGAAACTGTTTAAAGACACCATACTAGAGGCCCAACTTAAATGTATACCCCAAATAAAAAAACACAGTAAGAGACCTAACAAAGAACCACCATGGCTAAACAACCATGTTAAAAAGGCAGTGAGAGAGAAAAGGGAAGCTTTTAAAAAATGGAAGTCAAATCCTAGTGAGGAAAATAGAAAGGAACATAAACACTCCCAAATTAACTGTCATAATGTAGTAAGAAAAGCCAAAAAAGAGTTTGAGGAACAGCTAGCCAAAAATTCAAAAAACAATAGTAAAATGTTTTTTAAATACATTAGAAGCAGGAAGCCTGCTAAAAAAGCAGTGGGGCCCTTGGATGATAAAGATATAAAAGGAGCAATCAAGGAAGACAGTGCCATTGCGGAGCGATTAAATGATTTCTTTGCTTCAGTCTTCACGGCTGAAGATGTTACAGAGGTTCCTAAATCTGAGCCAGCCTTTTTAGGCGACAAATCTGAGGAACTCACTCAGATTGAAGTGACATTAGAGGAGGTTTTGGAATTAATTGATAAGCTGAATAGTAACAAGTCTCCAGGACCAGATGGCATTCACCCAAGGGTTCTGAAAGAACTCAAATGTGAAATTGCGGAGTTATTAACAGTGGTTTGTAACCTATCCTTTAAATCCACTTTGGTACCAAATGACTGGAAGACGGCCAATATAACACCAATATTTAAAAAAGGCTCTAGAGGAGATCCTGGCAATTATAGACCGATAAGTTTAACATCAGTACCAGGCAAATTAGTAGAAACACTAGTAAAGAGTAAAATTGCAAGGCACATAGAAGAGCACGAATTGTTGGGCAAAAGTCAGCATGGTTTCTGCAGAGGGAAGTCGTGTCTGTCTAATCTATTAGAATTCTTTGAAGGGGTTAATAAACATGCGGACAAGGGGCACCCAGTGGACATAATATACCTAGATTTCCAGAAAGCCTTTGACACGGTCCCACACCAAAGGCTTTTATGTAAATTAGGTGGTCATGGGATAGGAGGAAAGGTCCTTTCATGGATCGGGAATTGGTTAAAAGACAGAAAACAAAGGGTGGGAATAAATGGTAAATGTTCACAATGGAGGGGGGTAACTAGTGGTGTTCCCCAGGGCTCAGTCCTGGGACCGATCCTGTTCAACTTGTTCATCAATGATCTGGAAAATGAGGTAAGCAGTGAGGTGGCAAAGTTTGCAGATGACACCAAGTTGTTCAGGACAGTCAAAAGCAAAAGGGATTGTGAAGAACTACAAAAAGATCTCAGCAAACTGAGTGATTGGGCAGCAAAATGGCAAATGAAATTTAATGTGGGTAAGTGTAAGGTAATGCATGTTGGAAAAAATAACCCAAATTACACGTACTACGTGATGGGGTCAAATTTAGCTACGACAGATCAGGAAAGGGATCTTGGAGTTATAGTGGATAGTTCTCTGAAGACATCCACGCAGTGTGCAGCGGCAGTTAGTAAGGCAAATAGGATGTTAGGAATTATTAAAAAAGGGATCGATAATAAGACAAAAGATATCATACTTCCCCTATATAAAACTATGGTACGCCCACATCTCGAGTACTGCGTGCAGATGTGGTCTCCTCACCTCAAAAAAGATATATTGGCATTAGAAAAGGTTCAGAAAAGGGCGACTAAGATGATTAGGGGCTTGGAAAGGGTCCCATATGGGGAGAGGCTAGAGAGACTGGGACTTTTCAGTTTGGAAAAGAGGCGATTGAGGGGCGATATGATAGAGGTATATAAAATCATGAATGGTGTGGAGAAAGTGAATATAGAAAAATTATTTACCTTTTCCCATAATACAAGAACTAGGGGACACCAAATGAAATTGATGGGTAGTGGGTTCAAAACTAATAAAAGGAAATTTTTCTTCACACAGCGCACAGTCAACCTGTGGAACTCCTTGCCCGAGGCGGCTGTGAAGGCCAGGACTCTATTAGGGTTTAAAAAAGAGCTTGATAAATTTTTGCAGGTCAGGTCCATAAATGGCTATTAGCCAGGGATAAAGTATGGTGCCCTAGCCTTCATAACAAGGGCAGGAGATGGATGGCAGGAGATAAATCACTTGTCTTCTGTTCTCCTTCTCTGGGGCGCCTGGCATTGGCCACCGTCGGCAGATGGGATGCTGGGCTTGATGGACCTTTGGTCTGACCCAGTATGGCCATTCTTATGTTCTTATGTTCTTATGTTCTAATATTCTGATCAAACAGATAATTTTTCAAAAACGTTAATTTTATAAAATCCAGTAATCTGTCTCCCTTCCCTCCCCCCCCCCACATCTACAGCGTATCCTGCTATTCATCATCCTCATGTCTGAGCACCTTGCATGTAAAAGCAATAGCAATAGTGAAGTCCCTAGTGGAGTTCAAGGAGTCTCTGGCATGTCTCACTTTCTGAGCTCAAAACTTTTCTTCAGGTATGTTTCTGAGGGCTGGTACAGGTTTAGCAATAGGAGAGGGTATCAGTGGAGGAATAAGTGATAAAGAACTGTTTATCTGTTAATTCAAATTACTAGTTTATAATATAAAATGCACAAGACCAAGTAATATCTTGAATATTGCAAAATTCCCGTTGACTTCAAATAAGAACCAGGCCTACAAGCTTTATGTGTAAATGTTGTCAGGCCAACATCTGCCTGGTATAAAGAGAAAATTTAGTTTGGATTATAGCATCCAAGAGTGTGAGCAATGTATGCTAATTTTTTTGTTGTATAAATAACAGTCAGCAAAGTAAATAATATATGTTTAATATGCAGTACACATGTAACTTAGGCACTGCAGTGAGGTTTTACTTCTTACCAATAACATAAGCTTTAATCAGAAGCTTTTTCTCTGGAGATAACCGAGTACAGTAATATATACTTGCATGCACATTGTTATGTTACAGAGATGTCTTTTAAGTCTGAGCTAAAAATCATCTCTCTTGTGACATTCTTTTCAGCTTGCATTGCATATTCTGGGCTTTGGCCCATTGAATCCTATGGAATTTTACCCTTAACCTGAGTTAGGATCAGCTCCAAACTCCACCTGAAATCACCTTTTGCAAATATACATAATTCCTAATCACAGAATTATTGTTTGTGAGCAACACACGTCATGCAAATTTATAAAAGTCATAGAGATCAATCACTTTGTTAAGTGGAAATATTTATGTTTGGATCCCAAAAATGTTATGAATCATTTTGGTGCTTTAAGTTCAGTGTAAATTATTCCAAAAATTATAGTGGCCAAATGTCATTCCCTCCAAACTTTTGGGTAATATCTATTTATCTGTGGGTCGATGACTGTTATGTATAATTAGAGGCAGACTTTGTCGAGTTAATACTAAGTAAACACAGCTGAACATAAGCAATTTGGACTACAAGCTTCTTTGAGTTTTGCCAATATCATACGACCCTGAAGATTGCTGCTTCTTCGCTACAGTCTGCTTTCAATGAGAGAGGATCCCTTTTGTTTCCAATGAATAAGTGTTTGGAAATTTGGTTTGTTTAAATTTTTCTTTGCAACAGAAAAGGACAATATGGCTGTACTTGCCAATGAAGGGCATCCTTTCTATAGTTTGGGAATTTGAATGGTTTCATAGAGGACTTCATCTTGAATAATTTGCTAAAACAAAGAACAATAGTGTAGCTAAAGACATAGTTTCATACTAATTTGAAAATTAATGTATGTGAAAGAAAACTTGCTACTGTTTCTGTAGAAATTAAATATTTAATATTCGGTATAAGAGATATATAGTCTTTATGTAGACATCGTTCTTAAAATAACATAAAAACTTGAAGAAAAAATGTTGTCTGGATTTCTAAGGCTGTGTTTCTTGATAAACATTTTCCACACCTCCTGTTTTGCCTCCAGGTACAAAAAGAAAATATAGCTTTATCTTCTTGTAGCAGGAGTGGCACAATTTAAAAATGTATTCATATAGTAACTTGCCACTTTGATATTATCACGTGCCTAAATAGAATTCCTTTTACACATCTGATTTTAAAAGTCATGTTATTTATCAGTTCAAAGAGTCTTCAAAAAACTGAAGCAGTAGCTTGGCTTAGCTTAAAAATAAATAAGGGTTCTAATTTCTGCTATATTCTGGTTATTTAGACAAAGATGTCTAATTTATGCAACAGGAAGAATGATTTTGTAATGTAAAGTGTTTTTGGTTCTAAAAATATTCTATTTTGCCTTACATCATACATCTTAAAATAATAATAGCTGATTTTGCAGCAAAAAATGCTCTTGCCAGGTAAGGCCCTGCATGCTGGTAACTTCCCACTCTTACGTGCAATCCCATTGCCTTTGATGAAGCCTTTGAGTACTATTAAATGTGAAAGAAATGTTACATTGGTATCATTATCAGTCTTCTTGGGCTCATCTACACTAGCCCTCTACTTCGAAGGGGGCATGTAAACGAGCCCAAGCAGCAAATAGCATTGAGGTGCTGCACTGCATGTGCAGCACCTCATTAGCATAATTCTTGCCACACGAACTTCAAAGTTATGAACTTCAAAGTGCTGGCAAGCTGTGTAGCCATGGACATTTTGAAGTGCTCGTGCAACTTCGAAGTGCCCTTACTCCTAAAATGTAATAAGAGAAAATCATCTGAATGAACAGCTAATGTCCTTCTGATAGAAGGATGATTAGCAACTCCCATAATTAAGTATAAACATTAAAAATTAAGTACAAACCCAAAACAAAACATCAACAGCTGAAAGAAGGATAGTTAATGTCATTCTTTTGTACAAAAATAGAGAGGATGATATTGTTCAAAAAAAGTCTGTCTTTCCTTAAAGATTAAAAAAACATTTTTATGAAAAAGAAATGCAAAACAAATTAGGTATGGAAAATAGTTTTACATTTTGTGTTTCTTTAAATTTTTATTTTTAGAGAAAACTACTGGAAATTAAAAGTAAGTAACATTTGACCATTTTTTAAATGGGAGGAGCATTTTTGCATCTTTTGATCGCAAATCTCCTTAATATTAGGAATGATGCTAGAAAGTTGGATCCTCATATGATGCAGCATCATGTAATTTCTCTGACCATGACTCATGCCGAAACAATCCAAATCAAGTCAATTTGTTTTGGCATGAGTCATATAATAACAGCTGTACTATTATGAGTGTATTATAAATATTAATATACCTACAATTTGAATACTATTCAAGCACCTTAGTATTTTTGATACACACATCATTTCATATTTAATATTTTAGAGGAAAAATGTCACTAACATCAAAATTTTTTCACACAACCCCTATTCACATCACGTGGAACACCAGTGTTCCACGGAACGCAGTTTGGGAAACACTGTCTTAAATAATATCCAGTTTTTAGATGTAGTTTCAAGTGCTGCTTTTGATAACACGGTGCTTGATTTGTAGCTACGATGACTCACCCAGGGAATCACTGATGCGCATTGCTCTTCAGGACTCAGTTGTGGACTAGTCTTCGCCTGGACAGGGCATTAAGCAGCCTTCGGAGAACCATACTTCATAATAACTTGTATTAATACAGTCTCCCTGACAGATGGGGCTTATCGTGGCATGTGCCGGTATATGGAACACTATTACAACAAGGGCAAGTACTGTCGTTTTGTCACCTGCTATCAAAGAGCTAGAAGATGATGATGATAGTTATGTTTAAATTTAATTAGATTTGATAATTTCATTAAAGTTAATTAATTTTTATTTATTGATTTATTATTAATTTCAAATGGGCAATACAGTTTTTTTCAAATCAAATAGATTTTTTTAATCATATCACACATTTAAGAAAGTGATTTTTATTTGGCACACATGGCTGTAGAACTAATCAGAACAATACCCTAATTTTTTAGACGCTTTTATTTCTCTGTTTGAAAATGATTTTATATTTTTGTTTGCATTTTGCACGTTGGGAGCTTCTGTGGTTCTGTTCAGTATGGCTGCAGTTACTCTAGTGAGTTTCGCTGACAAAACTGTTGAAAACAGCCAATGGAGGGGAGAGACTCTGAGGGAAGAGATTCTCCTGTCACAAAGACAGACCCAAACCTTTCTTTGCATACAGATAATTAGCAACCTTAAAGAGCAGAGGTATTTCTGCTTCTCTTGAATCTGGACAAAATTTATGAACCTCCTGAAAAACAAGACGTCCTTAGCACCTTATAGACTAACAGATATTTTGGAGCATAACCTTTCGTGGGCAAAGACCCACTTCGTCAGATGCATGAGTGGGGGTTCCAGAGGAGGGTCTAAATGTATTGGCTTATGAAAAGGAAGGAGTACCAGTCAAGAGGAGGGCCAGAGTTGACAAGGTCAGTTCAGTCACAGAGGATGTGGCCCATTATCAGCAGATAATATGAAGTTGCGAACATCAAGAGAGGAGAAGCCAGGACATTTCAGTCAGGGAGGATGTGGCCCATTATCAGTAGTTAATGTGGAGGTATGACTATCAAGAAAGGAGAAACTGCTTTTGTAATTGGCCAGCCACTCCCAGTCTCTGTTCAGTCCTTGGCTGATCGTGTGAAATTTGCAAATGAATTGTAGCTCTGCAGTTTCTCTTTGGAATCTGTTTTTGAAGGTTTTTTTTTTTTTGTTGCAGGATGGCCACTTTTAAATCTGTTACTCAGGCTGTGTCTACACTAAGAGATAAATCTGATATTTAATAAATTTGAATATTTAACCTCGATATTATGAATTCAAATAAAGTGTCTACAAAGCTTCTTGAAATTCAACCCACCTTTTTTCTGTGTCGAATCTCCATGTTCCCATTGCTCTGTGCAAGTTCAACAGCATGCACACTGATTTGTGGGGACCTATCCCACAGTGCCTTAGCCCTGTTTGCTTGTGGATGTTTCATGTTGGAATCCCAGAATTCAGTGCATCACTAACCACACAAAATAAAGAACTGGAGATCATGCCATTTCCTGCCGCAGCATTCCAGTGCAAGCATGGATCCATGAACTCTCCAACTCCTAGCACAGATCATTTCAGCAACCACAGCAGCTGTCATGCAATTTGTCCTTCAGTTCCAAAGCTCAGTGCTGCGTGGCTATCCTCATAGTGCTGCTTTTGCTGCTGAGGATGGTTTGGAAGAGCAAATCTCCCAAGTGTGTTCCAAGAACTCAGAGCTGCTGGCTGCCTTGACCACATTGCTGACAGTGGAGCAGCAGTTTTGGACTTGAGACCAGCACACTGGAGGGACCACATCATTTTGGAGTCCAGGGATGACCAGCAGTGGGTGCAGAACTTTTGCATGCACAAGTCCACTTTTATGGAACTTTGTAATGTGCTGTCACCTGCACTGAAGCATAGCAACACAAAAATGAGGCAGGCTTCAATGGTTCAGAAGCGAGTGGCAATCGCACTGTGGAAGTTTGCAACACCCAACAGTTACCGGTCTGTGGCAAATCAGTTCGGGGTGGGCAGATATAGAGTGGGGTCTGTGGTAATGGAGGTGACCAATGCAATCTGTTGGTGTCTCCTCAGGAAGACTGTGGCCCTGGGAGATGTACAGGCCATAATGGGTGGCTTTGCTGCCCAGGGCTTTTCTAACTGCGGTGGGGCAATAGACGGCATACACATCCCCATCATGGCCCCATCCCAAGTTGCCTCAGAGTATATAAATCGAAAGGGGGTACTTCTCCATGGTGATGCAGGGGTTGGTAGATCACAAAGGTAATTTTACCGACATCAACATTGGCTGGTCAGGGAGTGTTCATGATGTGCACATATTCTGAAATTTGGGACTGTACCAAAAGCTCTTGGGTGGGACTTTTTTCCCTGATGGGAAAATCAAGATTGGCGATGTGGAGATGCCCATTGTTATATTGGGCAACCCTGCTCACCCTCTGCTTCCCTGCCTGATGAAACACTACACAGAAGCCCTGTCCCCCAGCATGGAAGGCTTTAATCACAGACTGAGCAGGTGCAGAATGATGGGGGACTGTGCCATTGGATGTTTAAAAGTGAGGTTCAGATGTTTATTGACATGTTTGGATGTTTCTGAAGGTAATGTCCCCACCATTATTGCACCACATGCGTGAATCAAGGCATGAGACTTTCCCATCCATCTGGAATTCCAAAGTGGAGGCCATAGGCAGGGCTTACTTACAGCCACCTATATAGCCACCCACCAGTAGCAATGCTGACGCAGCAGCAATAAGGGATGCTTTAAAAACAGCTTCATGAATGATCTGTAGCACACATGCTACCCATGTATTTCTCTGCCATAATGCAAATAAATCATACCATGCCATAATGAATGAATGATTTTACTTGGTGGGAGGGGGTTAAGTTGTAGTAAGTAGAATGCATGTGGTGGGCAGCTGTGTCTTCAGCACCCCACCCCAACCTGCCCTGTTCCCTCAGCTGCACATCTGTTGCAGACCAGGGGGTATCAATGGGCAGCTGTGCCTTCAGCGGCCCCCTCTCCCTGCACTCACCCAGTTCCCTCAGCCATGCATCTGCTGCAGACCAGGGAGTATCAGTGGGAAGCTGTGACCCCCTCCCCTCCCCCAATCTGCCTGGTTCCCTCAGTCGTGAATCTGCTGTGGACCAGGGAGTATCACCGGGCAGCTGTGCCTTCAGTGGCCCGCCTCCTTCTGCAACCCACCCAACTTGATTTATGTTTCCCCCATGCTGACTCCTGCACAACAAGAAATCACACTGAGCTCAAATGAATGATTTTATTTTTGCGGGAGTAAAGGTTTAAGTGGCCGGGAAGAGAAGCCCTCTCAAGGGTGCTGGAATAGCCGTTTGCAGTGGCCCTGGGGCTGGACTGGCAGGATAGCCTTGCCCTCCCTCCCCACGTGCAGGGACCACAACGATGGGGGGTAGGCAGCTCTCCTCAGGGGACTCCGGCCAGCAGGTATCAGCTGCTGCACTGCTGGGTTGAGAGTCCCTGTGCAGCTGGAGTCGGGAGTGCAGGACCTCCGTCTGCTCATTAATAGCCGTTACGAGCTTTGCTGCAACCTCAGTCTGTTTTGCCGCAGTCTCACTCATCTTTGCTAGTTGCAGCTCCTTGAGGTCAAGCATTCCAAAGGAGAGCTAACCTGGTGGTTTGAGTATTAGCTTGCTAAACCCAGGGTTACGAGCTTGGTTCTTGAGAGGACCATTTAGGGATCTGGGGCAAATTGAGGGAGGAAAGAAAAAAGCATCAGTGAGGGTGATAGGTCCTACGGTGGGGGCAGAGGACTGAACTCAGTGACTTCTGAAGGTTCTTTCCAGTTTTATGAGATAGGTACATCTCCATATTATTATTCTCTTGTTAAAGTGTACTTGACTCTGATGCCACTCAGCTGTACTGTGATGCTATTGAGCAGTATCCTTTGCCAGCTTGATGTGCGTTGCCTCAATCTTTTCCGTATGCTGCAGGATCAGATCGTGTTTGCTTTTCTTGCGTCTTTGGTTTTTCTCCGGAATGCTGGGCACTGGGTCTGGAAAATGAAAGTCAAAATTAAGATACAGTTCACATAATATGCTTTGAGGTGCAGTGAATAGGTCTTTCTGTGTACTGTCACTGAAAGTATACTTTTGAAGAACACCCGTGGCTTACTAAGGATGGGATAGTAAGCCTGCATTTCACAATACATCCCTTGCTATTAATTATCCAGCACATTGCTTTGTGGACATGGTAAACTATAACCAGTTGTCCTCTTTTGGGAGATGGGGGTGTCTGCAAAGCAGGGGAAGCCGCCACGTGTCCTGTGACAGTGAAAAATGGACGGCTATGTTGGGGGGTTCGATGCACACTAAAAGTAATGTACAGTAAAAAAAAATAACCCAAAGAAAGGCTGGGTGTAAAGGGACATGGGAAGGGACAACCACAGCAGAGTCCACCAGCCGCATGGTGCTGGGGAGTCCTGGAAAAGCTGAAGAAACACTGGGGGAGGGGAACATGGGAGGGAAAATGCCCAGCAGAGCCTGGCAGCCATGAGGTGCTGGGGAGTCCTGAAAAATGCAAATAAATGCTGTAAAAGAAATGCTGGGGGAAAGGGACATGGGATGGGAAAAGCCCAGCAGAGCCCAGCAGCGTGGGAGTCCTGAAAAATGAAAAGGCATGCTGGTTGGAGAGCCTGCAAACCATGTTGTAGCGTGGGGAACGGAGTGCCCACTGACTGCTGGAAGCAAATGTAAAGGGACAGGTTGCCAAAGAAGACATCACCCTCCTAAAACTAACAGATATGGAGAAAGAACAGCTACTCCTGCTGTGTGACCAAGAGCCTGGAAAATTTGCTAAAATGCTGTATGGCACCATGATACCAGATTACTATCTGGTTGCCTGGCATGGCAAGGTGTGCTACCGTGGAAGCCGCAACAAATCAGGCATGCCCAAGAACCTCATGAGAAAAAATACAAGAGTGCCTGGATGAGGCCTTCGAGGAAATCTCCAAAACAGAGAAGTGCTCCATCCCAAGAAACATTAACACGCTGTTCTGAGGGGCACAGAACTACAGCTAGCAAACCTGTACCCCTACATGACCCTATAGTTATACCTACCCCCAACCCGAATACTCTTGCTCCAGGGGCTCTGGGACTGGTGTGGAGGGGCCCACTGTGAAGGGAACTGGTTCCAGGTCTATGGTGAAGAACCTTGGGCTGTCTGGAACAACTTCCTTTGTCCGCTTCTCATTGCTCCTTTCCTCCTCTTGGTTACTCTTTTCCTCCGGGCCCCCCTGCTCCTCTGGGCTCACACTGAACTCCATACCAGAGCATCCACAAGTATCATAATTCAGTCTGGGCTCTGTGGTAGGGTTGCTCCCCGTAAGCATGTGCAGCTCTTGATAATAGCAGCAGGTCTGTGGTGCCGCCTCTGACCTCTGGTTGGCTTCCTGGACTTTTTGATTGGCCTGCTGGCGTTCTTTAACCTTCACCTGGCACTGCATAGAGTCCTGGGAGTAACCCTGGGTGGTCATCTCACGTGCCATCTGAGCAGGTTTCTCTTGGCCACCTGAAGTCTCTTCGCCACTGATTGGTCTCCCCAAATGGCAATAAGATCAAGAATCTCCTGGTGGGTCCAAGCTGGGGCCCTCCTGCGAACCTGAAAAGTGGTAGTCAGATCACTACCCTGAATGCTCATGATTGCAGTACAGGGCTACTGAAAATTGCTACCTGTGTGGCGCAATGGCTACTGATGGGATGCAGCATGGTGGGCACGGGGATGTTTTCATAATGGACGCCCTTTATATTTGAAGGGCTGGGCTGCTGAATTCCAATTCTAATGCTAATTCAGATTCAATCAAAACTTCGCAGGCTTACTTTGACTTTCTGCCTGCAAACCTGAGAGCAGTGCATAACGAAGTGGCCATACTTGGAGGATCACCGCATAGCTTTGTGGGATACATACGGGACACTTCTGGAGGCTGACAAATTCAAATTAAGGACATGGTGCTTCCATACTAGCCTTGATTCAAGATTTTGAATTCAAATTTGATGCTATACCCATCCTGTAATATTGATACTTTGTAATCTGTATTACGGCTCAATAAATTGAGTTACTGGTATTAACTGTGAAGACAGTCACATTTTGATATCGAGCTAATGCCTTGAAAATCAATTTTATCTTGTAGTGTAGATGCAGCCTCAGTGTCCAGGGAGATTGGGGTGTTCTGCTACAGGTTTTTGTTCGTTACCATTCCTGATATCTGATTTGTGTCCATTTCTTCTTTTACATAGAGACTGTCCAGTGTGGCCAAAGTATCTTGAAGTGGGGCATTGCTGGCACATGATGGCCCTCCTCTTGACTGAGACTCCTTCCTTTTCATGAGCTTATAAATTTAGACCCTCCTCTGGAACCCCCACTCATGCATCTGAAGCAGGTGTCTGCCCATGAAAGCTTACTCTTCATACTATCTATTAGTCTATAAGGTGTCACAGGACTTCTTGTTGTTTTTGAAGATACAGACTAACTTGGCTACCCCTCTGATACTTGAACCTCCTGAGTTACTTTTCTCGAATTGGGACCTTTTTGCTGCAATAACCTTATCTCCTTTATCTTGTTTGCTCCATTCTTTTTCACTCATTCACATTTAATGGGTGAGAATGGGCAGATCTGAAAGCGTAATAACTACACTGACTCACCTGTCAGTTTTTGGAAGTCTCCAAGGGCCTGTTGTTTGGAAGGTGTCTAGCAATACTTGGATTTGGGAGGAAATGTTTGTGAGAAAAGATAAAGGTAAGCAGAGTTGTGGTGAGCAGTGAAAGCAAAGAGGACAAAATGTATCTTAAGATATTCTAAATTGTGTTAACTGGTTGTATTGTATCCTAGGCTCTCTACTAGCCTAAAAGTCGTCTAAGTAGGCACCATAAGGTACTTGAGAATTATAGACAAGGGGGGTAGCAGTGCCTATTAGTAAGAGTGCTTAACACTTCCCATTACAACACTTTCTTTTTTGCTTGCCCAGAGATTTTCTGTGCTAGGTTTCCGCCTCATGCTGAATACTTCAGGAAAATTTGATCCAAAATGGTTGAGGTGATTATGTAGGCAATCCAATATTAAAATATTGCTTTGAAACGTTCTAGCGTCCCCTTGCTTTGAAGCAGGGACTTGAAATGTGGTATGGCTTTGTAACAGAAATTTGGTATGCCTCTCCATCCCTGTGAAAATCCATCCAAATTTGGTAAAATAATAAGCCTTTTAAAAATGTGGTTTGCACAAGCTAAGTAGAGACTGCTTGAATTTGAGAAGCTAAATTCTCCAAGGACTCTGTGTGTGTGTAAACTGGGAATGGGAGTTGTTCTGGGAGGAGACTGGGCCATACTGTTTTTTCCACAGGATGCCTGCCTCATTCAGTGCATATCAGTGCTTTTTTGTGCCAGTACTTGCTCATACTGCCCCTTGGCAGCCCTCACTGTGGAATTGGTTGGTGGGGACAGCGGGGGAGAGCTGGGTGAGCACCAGCTCCTTTCTCTCTCTCTCTCTCTCTCTTTTTAAATACAAAAAAAGCCCTGGTGCATAGGATAGATGGGTCTCACTTAATGAACAGCTGTTCAATATTTTGTTTCTGATTGTTGCATAACATGTGGTCCTAAGTTTTATTTGTTGCATGCTCTTCAAACCCTGTTCTGAAAAAGAGAATTGTTAGTTTCCTCTATGGCATCCATTGTTATATTATCTGGATGCTTTACAGACATTAATGAATTAATTTTCACCACACCCCATGAGGTAATGGGTGCGATATTATCCCCATTTTACAGCTGGGTATCTGTGGCATAGAGAGATCCCCTGATATTGGATGCCCACTTTGAGGTGTTCAGAACGTGATTTTTTCAAAGTACTTAGTCTTATATCGCATTTTATAAGCTCAAAGCACAACTTCCATAGACATTAGTTGCCACTCTGAATGTTCAGCACTTCTGTAAATCAGATCCCAGGGTCCCAAGTCAGGTTCCCAGAAAATGAACGTGAATTTAGTGGCCCCTTGGGCAATGTTGATATAAGTGACTTACTCAGAATCAGACAGGAACACTGGCCAGCAGGCTAAATTACCAGGGGGACTACAGGACTGAACTAGCCCCTTGAATATGCCGAATTGTCTCTGTTAGAAAAACAAAACAAAATCAGAACATTTTGTTGTGATGTGTGTGAAATGAAGTGTGTTGTTTTTTTTTTTAATTCAAAACGATTTTTCATTTACAAATTTCCATGAAAACGAAACCTTTTGTTTTGGGCTAAATTAACCATTTAGTTAAGCCCAAAACAGAAGCATTTTTTCCAGGTTAACGTGGAATGAATTTTTCTCATTTTTGGAACTCTCAGTAAATTGAGAAATCTGTTGTCTCCTGTGACCTGAAGCAAAGTGTTTAGGCCCAGTTAAATGCTTTCACCTCTTGAAACTTATTCAAAAGCATTGTGATAGGTGGGCCAAATGTGTACACCTAAAGGTTCTCTATTAATGAGTGAAATCAGACCCGCTGATAGTGAGGGATCAAAGAGGGCAACTGCCCCTGGGCCTGACAATTCAAAGGGATCTGCACAGTCCCAGGTCCTTTAAACAGCCACTGGAGCCCTGCCTTTTCTGCCTAAGGCTCTGCCCCTTCCGTGCGGTCAGCTTGCCTCGGTGAAATTTGCCCTTGCTCTTTCCAATGTGATTGCATTGGTATCATAAATGTCTAGGCACAACTTAGGTGATTGTTTTTCTCTCTTGCATAAGCCTCACTAAGGAAAAGGTAAAGAACCACGTGATAAACTGACCATGATCTTTCTAAATACAGATCCATCAACAAATGTCCATTTCAATGGACAAGGGGATGTTAGTAATAGTTTTTACAGACAAATGTTCAAAACAATGAATTCCTTTCCCTCTTCTGACTTTGCATTCTTCACTGTGGATAAGTGCTGGATAAGTACACCATGGAATCAGTTCTGGCATGGGGTTAGAAATTCTGCTGCATGGCCTGACAATAGTGTATCTTGTATTGTACACATGATTTTTGTACATTGTATAAGCATGTTTTGTTGCTGTTGGGGATGGCTGACTGGGGATGAGGGAGAACTGAGAAATGGTTATGAGCAGGGGCCCTGGAATTCTGTCCAACATTTTTGTGAATTCTGTGGCAGGAGTCTGAGAACATCCTGTGTGTATGCATTTATAACATAATATTATACCGTGTGTATAGGGTCTGCTCCCAAACCCACAGCCAACTAGCATAAAAACATCAGATTTTACTGCCATAGTGTCAACATAGGATTGAAAAAAGGCTTTGAAACCCACTCCCTTACTCCTTACTTTTAATAAAAAAAACAATTGGGGGAATTGGAGCTTGCCATGGAATGTAATAGAGCTTTATCCTGGCTGCATTTAACTTAACTGCATTTAACTTAACTTTTTTACTTTAAAAGCTTTATTTTAATCTTTACAAACTCCTAGTTAAACTTTTAAAATAAAGTGAAAATCTGAACATGTCTAAGAACATAACATAAGAATGTCCATACTGGGTCAGACCAAAGATCCATCTAGCCAAGTATCCTGCGTTCCAACAGTGGCCAATGCCATATACCCCAGAGAAAATGAACAGAATGGGTAATAACTGAGTGGTCCCTCTCCTGTCATCCATTTCCAGCCTCTGACAGACAGTCTAGAGACACCCTTCCTACCCAGACTAGCTAATAAGTATTGATGGACCTAACCTCCCCAGCTCCGTGAATTTATCTAGTTCTTTTTGAACCCTGATAAATCCTGGTTTTCACAATAGTCTCTAGCAAGGAGTTCCACAAGTTGACTGTGTCCTGTGTGAAGAGAAACTTACTTTTGTTTGTTTTAAATCTTCTACCTATTAATTTAATTAGGTGACCCCTAGTTCAAATGTTATGGGGACAAGTAATTTTTCCATATTCACTTTATCCATTCCAGTCATGATTTTATAGACCTGTATCATAGTCCCACTTTGCCCCTTCTTTTCTAAACTGAAGTTTTAGTTTTTTTAATCTTGCCCATTCAAAACCCCTAGTAATTTTTGTTGCCCTTTTCTGAACATTTTCCAGTGGCACTATGTCTTTTTTGAGATGAGTTGACCACATCTGTATGCAGTATTCAAGATGTGAACATACCATAGATTTATACAGAGGCAATAAGATATACTTTGTCTTATTAGCCGTGTCTACACGTGCACGCTATTTCGAAGTAGCAGCGCACTAACTTCGAAATAGCGCCTGTCACAGCTACACGCATCGGGCGCTATTTCGAAGTTAACTTCGACGTTAGGCGGCGAGACGTCGAAGTCGCTATCCTCATCAGGAGATGGGGATAGCGCCCTACTTCGACGTTCAACGTCGAAGTAGGGACCGTGTAGTCATTGCGTGTCCCGCAACTTCGAAATAGCGGGGTCCGCCATGGCGGCCATCAGCTGGGGGGTTGAGAGACGCTCTCTCTCGAGCCCCTGCGGGGCTCTATGGTCACCGTGGGCAGCAGCCCTTAGCCCAGGGCTTCTGGCTGCTGCTGCGGCAGCTGGGGATCCATGCTGCAGGCACAGGGTCTGCAACCAGTTGTCGGCTCTGTGGATCTTGTGGTGTTTTGTGCAACTGTGTCTGGGAGGGGCCCTTTAAGAGAGCGGCTTGCTGTTGAGTCCGCCCTGTTACGCTGTCTGCAGCTGTGCCTGGCACCCTTATTTCTATGTGTGCTACTTTGGCGTGTAGACGTTTCCTCGCAGCGCCTATTTCGATGTGGTGCTGCGCAACATCGAAGTTGAACATCGACGTTGCCAGCCCTGGAGGACGTGTAGACGTTATTCATCGAAATAGGTTGCTACATCGAAATAAGCTATTTCGATGTAGGCTTCATGTGTAGACGTAGCCATTCTCTATCAGTACAGTACAGTTGCCTGATCTTTGTTCCATGACAGAAATTATTAGCCAGAAAGACCAGTTCATTATCTGTACTGGAGCCAGATCTAACATTAGACTGAAAGGGGCCAAGGCAAAGTGTTGCTGGAGCTACTTGGTCACAGCCTTCTCAGTAACCTTTTGTCTCATACAGCAAAGGTAATCGTCAGTGAGAGCATCAGTTTAAAGAGCTGGTCTCCTGAATGTGGGGTTAAAGGTCATTCATTTGAGAGTCTCTGGCAGCTTTCCTCCTTCGGCTCCACAAAACAAGGTATTGACAAATTTCTTCCAAGTGTGACCACTGTATACGCTCCCTACATTATACCAGTATGATGGATGTGGGTCCTGTTCACAGGTCACAGCTTGATGCTCCCCAGCACCTCTTCAACGAATATTGGCTGTAAGTCAACCAGCTCTTCTATCCTGACCTGATACAAATAACTCTTGTCAGAGGCAACCAACCTGTTCGAAATCTGATCAACCATATCCACAAAGCAGACAGAAAATTCCCCAGGGGAGAAACATTAAATTCTGATTTCAGGTGAAGACAGGCCAGATTCTCTAGGCTGTCAACTGCCTTGAACAGTTTCACTGACTGGAAATTTGCAGATGCCTATGATGGGAAGATAGGGAAGAGCAACTTTCTTCAGTGCAAAAAACAAAAACAGGCTATCTACAGCAGTCAGATTCAGAGCGAGAGAACCATTCTATACTCCTTCCTCTATAATTCATCTGTTATGGGACTTCTGTAGAACAGTAACGTGGGGCAGGGAAACACAAAGGGATCTGTCTTTTTGAAATGTCTGCACCAGTTTCTAGGGTCAGAAGATGATTATAAATGCTCTACAAAGCTATTTGATAGAGTTTTCCACTAGCTGAACAAAATTAGTCCCCCCAGAAAAAAAGGATGTGTTTAAAGAATCAGAATGGATGGAATACTGAGGTGGGTCAGCTCGTACTTCCTCCACTCAAACTGGAGGAACTGCTGATTACTTTGCTTGGTTCCTTCAGAATTTGCAACTGGTTGTGCATGGACATTAAATGGCACTTTTTGTCAGAGCAGAAAAATGGCCCAGTGCTCATGGTTAAAATAGTCTTCCCATTCTGTTGTATAGCTTGCTGTACTCTGTGTGCTTGCTCCTTTGTACTCCAGAGATGGCTGGATTGTAGTGATGATGAGTGGTTTATGGTTTACTATGGGATACGCTGAAAAGAAAGGCGGTATAGCAATGTGAATTAATATAGTAATATTAACTCCATGCAACTCAGCATCCCCTCTACTTTCTCACATTGCCATTTAAGTCATGTACTCTTAAACAGTGATTTGAAAATCATTATACAATGAAGATGTGTCTAACCAGGAGAATGATATCACATCATCACTAATTTACATACATTGGTAACTTTATTTTTCATTCAACTGCCTCTTGTTATGGCTCATCCTTCTTTCTCCTTTTGTTTCTTTCTTTTGCTTGTTTTGAAAATGCTGGTCAGCACGTGTGAAACCAGGGTCTCCAGAAGCAGCAAAAGACTGCATAAGAGGAGGAAAGAGAAACAGCCAACTGTGCTGCTGCCAATTTTACAATGAAGATAAGTTTTATACGAGGCCTATCAAATCAGCAGATATTCACAATTTAGGGCCGAAAAGAACCTTTATATCAGAGATATCTTTATTTCTGCAATAGATTCATAAGGAAGCTATACATTTGTATATGGCTTTTAAATATGGTTGTCACATAAGATTGATTTCTTGTATCTTAACGCCCACGTTGGTTTGTTTTCACTATATAATAATCTGTAGCATTCTCTTTTTTTTCTCTCCACCCGTCTTATACAAAGCACTTCCTCCTCAAATTACAAGCTCCATTTGCTCTGCCTATTCTAAATGATAGCAAAAAGCAGAGTATGGAGCCCAAAGATTACAATTTGGCATGACCTTTTTATAAGTTACATAAAACAGGAGGGAAGTGGTCAGGGCCAGCCAAAGGATTTTTGGTGCGCTAGGCAAAGTATGACTCTGGTGAATCCCCCCATATTCACTACAGAAAAAAATGAGAAGTCTAGAATGAAATTTTACCTTTATTTACTTGCATTCAAATCACCCAGAGTCTGACACTTAAAAGTTTTTTAAACATTTTGAGTTGTATTCAGAGTTTCTTGTCAGCATTATAAACAATTGCATTTCAGGTTGCAACTGTCTTCCTTCCAAAAGAACTGATTTTTGGAAACCTTTTGCATTGGGCCATTGTTTATGAAACTTTCAGAGAGGTAGCCGCTTTAGTCTGTAACTTCAAAAACCAGCAGTCCTGTAGCACCTTAAAGACTAACAAAGTTATTTATTAGGTAATGAGCTTTTGTTGGTAAGGCCCACTTCTATAGGTTTTCAGATTTTCGCACTCAGATCTGATCTTTCAGATCTTTCAGGTCTGAATCTTCAGATGAAGTCCAAATCTAAGAATCTGAAGAAGTGAGTTTTCTTCTTCGAGTGGTCCCCGTGGGTGCTCCACAATCGGTGTCGGGCTTGCCCGGCACCGCAGATCGGAAATCTTCCAGCAGTTTCTCCTGGATCGCGCATGCGCCGGCGCGTGCTGCCCCCCTGCGCGCCCCTGGCCGCATGCACGATCCGGTCCCTGCCAGTTCCTTCTCAACCGCCATCAGCTGCAGACGGAATCCACTCAGGCTAAGGCCAGAGTCAGATTACTTAGTGGTTTTTTTCCACGTGTAATTTGTTGTTTTTCGGTTATTAAACAAAAAAAAAAAAAGAAGAGAGAAAGCAAAGACAAAGAGAATACCAGCAAAAAAAAAAAAGGGAAAAAGAGAGGAGCGGAGAAGAACAGAGCGGACGTGGAAGGCCCTTAGGCCTCCCACTGCCGCAGGCCGGTGATCACTCTTTGAGGAGGAAAGGCACGGATTAAGTGCTAAGTACCCTCTTAACAATAAAGGACTCACCACAATGGCCTCTTCAGGTTTTACACAGCGTGAGTCATGCTGTGAAGCTCTGCCGGCCTCCGTGGGGCATAGCGAAGGCATCCGACGCCTGCGGGAATTGCAGGCTACCCGGCCGCGTTCTCACTGTGCTCTGACCACCGCCCCCCTCAGTGCAGAAACGGAGGGAACTCTCCCTGGCTCGATCCTTGCCGTGCATCTGCAGCGAGCAGGACGAGCGGAGCACACAGCTACCGGCTGTCTTCCCTCCTTGGCTTGATCCTTGCCGTGCATCTGCAGCGAGCAGGACGAGCGGAGCACACAGCTACTGGCCGCATACTCAGGCGGCGGCACTGTCACAGGCGGCACAGACCCCTGCGGCACCAGTGGTGCAGGGGTGCCAGGCATGGAGCCTGCAGGCACTGGAGGGGGATACCCGCTGACGGTGCCGAGCGTGGTGCTAACAGCGGGGCCGAGATTCCCGGCAGGGGAGGGGCCGGTGCCGGCCCCGCAACGGAGGGGCAAGGCAACATCAAAAACCCGGCACCGCAGTCCATTTCTGGACAGGGCTGCGCTGCTGTTAGCACCAAGCCCTCCACCTGTGATACACACGCTGCACCAAAGGCCTGTGTCTCCACTGGCCCATCAGGGGAAAAAGAAACAAAAAAAAAAAACAACCGCCTTCTCCGTTCCTCCAACCGATGTCACCACGGCTTGGGCCACCTTCACCATTTTCTGGGATTGGATCCCCCTGGAGTACTGTCACAAGCCAGTTTCACCTCTATCGGTGTCGCCGCGGAGGTCTCGCTCTCCCAGACATCAGGGGTACACACCCCGTGAGTGGTCCAGGTCTCCATCTCCGGACCCTTGCCATACTGCCATGGTCGTCCCTATCAGGCTGGACACAGACAAACCACAGGCCTGCACCCAGGGGCAGGTCCCCACCCCCGGCCGCTCAGTACCCCTGTGGGCTCTCCCGATTGGGGACGGAAACACAGTTGTCTCAAGGGGAGTTAAATTTAGAACCCCGAGACTTTCCTTCACAATCCTCCAGCGAGCAAGTGTGTCATCGCCTGCGGGAACCCGAGGGTTCAAGGGAGGTTTACCTTAGGGGTTCCTCCTCATCCTCCCCAGACGAGGCCATGGCCCCCGGGGATATCTCTCCCCGGGATGACCTTAAACAGTTTCAGGAGCTGTTTTAAAGGGTGGCTTTTGCGCATGACATTTAAACGGCAGAGGTGCAGGAGAAACATCACAAATTCCTGAAAAATCTGAGACCCCCGGCTTCATCCAAAATTGCTATTCCGCTGGACGAAGCCATTCTGGAGTCAGCCATTACTATATGGCAGACTCCAGCCTCTGTTCCGCCTACGAATGGGAGAGCGGATAAGAAATACTTCGTCCCGGCAGAGGGCATGTAGTTCCTCTTCAGTCACCCACAACCAAATTCTTTGGTGGTCAGGTCGTCCCAGCAGAGGTCAAAGGCTTCTCAGTACAAATCGGGGGATCAGACAAAGATGCTACGAAGCTAGAGCTGTTTGGCAGGAAGGTATATTCCTCTCCTATCCTGCGATTGAGAATGGCAAATTATGGGCACACCTAGCAAACCATAATTTTGATAATTACTCCGGGCTTACTCCCCTCATGGATTCACTCCCGGAAGACAAAAAGCTGGTGTTAAAGGCGATTGTTCAAGAGGGCTACGCAGCATCACAGACGGAAGTTCAGATTGCCCTGGACGTGGCGGACACGGCAGCATGCTCAACGGCTACAGCAGTGGTCATGCATAGAGAATCCTGGCCCTAGACGTCGGGTATCTCGAGGGACCTACAAGCGAAGATCGTGGACCTTCCGTTTGATACACAAAAGCTGTTTTGCAGACTCAACCGACTCGGTCCCTCACTCCAGTAAGGACTCGAGAGCTACACTTAGAAGCTCGGGCATTTATACTTCCCCATACAGGAGGGAAAAATTTTATCCTCAACAAAGACGCTATGCTTACAACCTCAGCGTGCTCAATATCAACGGGGCTACGGCCACGGGCGCTATCAATAGCGGCAACAGTACAGAACCCCTAGGCGACGTTCTCAACAAAGCCGTACGCCCTCGGGTCAGGCCTCAAAGGCAACAAGTTTGATGGGTATGTCGGGGGCTGCACTATCAATACCCTCGCTCAATGCCACTCTCATCTCATGTTCCATCATCGCCTCAGACCGTTCCACTCCCAATGGCAAAAGATCACCACAGACATATGGGTGCTGGAGATCATAGCCACAGTTGCACGATCTCCTCCCAGTCACTTCCACCGACGAAGCCTCCCACCAGGCCTCACCTCAGGGGCGCTGCCACGAGGCGAGGCTCAAGCAGAAGGTGACTCATCTTATGTTCACAAGTGCGGTGGAAAGAGTGCCGGAATAATTCCAGGGGAAGGTTTTTATTCACGCTACTTCCTATCAGAGAAGAAAACGGGACACCGGAGGCCCATCTTAGATCTTCGGGGCCTCAACCGTTACTTGCGCAAGCAACGGTTTTGGATGATCACAGTTGCCTTGATACTCATGGCACTGGACGATGGAGACTGGGTTGCAGCACTGGACTGACGAGATGCTTACTTTCATATAACAATCCACCCGGCACACAGACGCTTCCTCTGCTTCACGGTCAGCCAGGAGTGCTTCCAGCACAGAGTTCTTCCGTTTGGCCTCTCCTCGGCCCCCAGAGTCTTCACCGAAACCTTGGCAGTGGTGTCAGCCTACCTGCACGGACAGGGGGTGTTTATTTTTCCCATATCTGGGCAACTGCCTGCTAAAAGGGACCTCGAAGGCAGAGGTCTCACGCATGATACGCGTCACAGCAGACACGTTTCTTCGCTGGGCCTAGTCATCAACCTCGTAAAGTCAAAGTCCGAACCCACACAACATATAGAGTTCATAGGGGCACGCATAAACTCTATCACAGCAAGGGTGTACCTACCCGATGCCCACTTCCATGCAATCAGTTCGCTGGTGCAAGTCATTACATACAGCCCCACGGTGCCGATCTCACCATGCCTACAGCTGCTGGGCCATATGGCGGCAGCGACGTTTGTGGTACAGAATGCCAGGTTGCACATGTCAAGCCTGTAGCATTGGCTGGCGAGCGTTTACAAACCGGCATCCCACACTGTCCACAGGGTGGTGTCGCCCACAACAGAGGTGCGCAGATCCCTGGCGTGGTGGGAAAACCCTGAGAATCTGCTAGTGGGGGTGCCTTTTCACCAACCACAAATTTCTATTTTTCTTACTACCGGCGCCTCCCACATGGGATGGGGAGCGCACATCGGCGACAAGGTAACGCAAGGGCTATGGTCCCCTGCGGAACAGCCACTGCACATATCCATACTGGAGCTCAGAGCAGTGTTCAACGCCTGCAAACATTTTCGGGATTACCTGCATGGCAAAGTAGTCGGGATTCAATACCGACAATACCTCCACTATGGTCTACATCAATCGATAAGGAGGAGCACGATCCCGTGCCCTATGTGCGGAAGCACTCCAATTGTGGAATCGGTGCATTGCCAACAACATAACGTTGAAAGCCTCGTACTTGCCGGGCGCGCACAACGTGAATGCAGACCAGCTGAGCAGGCGCTTCGCAATCACGCACAAATGGCAGATCCGCTCCGATCTGCTACAGCACATTTTTCGTACATGGGGGTTTCCCCAGATCGATCTGTTTGCCACCCAGTACAAAAAAAAAAAAAAAAGTGTCCCCAGCACTGCTCCAGAGCAGGAGTGGGGCGGGGGTCCCTGGGGGACGCATTCATGTTTTTCATGGAAGGGCTCCCTACTTTACGCGTTTCCCCCGCAGTGCTTATCCGCAAGGTCTTGCACAAAGCCAGAAGGGAGAGAGTTTGCACGATACTCATAGTCCCGCTTGGGATCGGCAGCAATGGTTTCCCTTGCTTCTGTGCATGTCGGACCGCCCACCGCTCCCTCTACTGGTGGCGCCGGACTTACTCCCATGGGCTCAAGGGTCTATAGTGCACCCGCACCCTTAAGGTCTGCACCTACAAGCATGGCTAATCCATCGCTCAGCTCCTTAAAGAGCACGTGTACGGAGGGAGCACAAGTAGTCATGGAATGTAGCCGAAGGACCTCCACCAGGCGGACTTACAAGCACAAATGGACTCGTTTCACAGCCTGGTGTTCTGCCAAGCAGTTAGCTCCCCTTGACATTCCTATACCTGTAATATTAGAATACTTATTGGACCTCAAGAGAGGCGGGCTTTCTCTATCCTCGCTAAAGGTCCACCTCGCCGCTATATCAGCCTTTTCGGCATACAGAGGAAGGGCCCGTGGTATTCGCCCATCCTATTGTTACCAGGTTCTTGAAGGGGCTGGTAAACCTGTACCCCCCTTGGAAACTGCTTCCACCATCGTGGAATTTGGGCTTGGTGCTCAGTACGCTATCGGGTCCACCTTTTGAACCATTAGCCACAGTTCCCATACGCCTCCTTACGATAAAAACAACCTTCCTCCTTGCAACTATGTCAGCCAGCAGGGTCAGTGAGCTCGCGGCAGTGATGGCAACGCCGCACTGCACAGTATTCTCAAAGGAGGCGGGAACCTTAAGGCTGCACCCAGCCTTTGTGCCAAGAAAAAAGTCTCTCCGGAGTCCAATCTTAACGAGCCAATAGTTTTACCCTCGTTTTACCCGAAGCCTCACAGCTCCGGCAAGGAGGCACGCCTGCATCTCCTAAATGTGAGGAGGGCGTTGGCCTTCTACACAGACAGAACTAAGTCCTTCTGGAAAACGGACAGGCTTCTAGTCTCTCTCGCTCCTGGGTCTCTCTTCCCGGAAAATCTCAAAGCACATTGTGCCCTGTATAACAATGTGCTTCGAACTTCGAAAGACTCCTTTGCTGGCCCCACCCAGGGCTCACTCCACCAGGGCAGTGGCGGCGTCAACAGCCTTATTCAAGGGCATCGCGTTAACAGACATCTGTAGAGCGGCGACCTGGTCATCGTATGACACCTTTGCCAAGCGTTATGCCCTGCCTTGGGTATTCTGAGAGGATACCCATCTGTCGACAGCGGTCCTCTCAGGGGCAAGCTGCACATAAACCGATTACCCACCTCCTTACTTGGGTTACTGCTGGGTAGTCATCTATTGTGGAGCACCCACGGGGACCACTCGAAGAAAGAGAAGTTACTCACCTGTAGTAACCATGGTTCTTCGAGATGTGTCCCCGTGGGTGCTCCACCACCCGCCCATCCTCCCCGCTTCGGATCTCTGTCTAGTGTTTTTCAGGAGCATCCGAGGCGGTTGGTCAAGGAACTGGCGGGGACTGGATCGTGCACGTAGCTGGGGGCGTGCAGGGGGGCAGCGCACGCCGGCGCATGTGCGATCCAGGAGAAACTGCTGGAAGATTTCCGATCTGCGGCCCCGGGCGAGCCCGACACCTATTGTGGAGCACCCACAGGGACACATCTCGAAGAACCATCGTTACTACAGGTGAGTAACTTCTCTTTATCCATGAAAGCTCATTATGTAATACATAAATAAATAAATAAATTTGTTAGTCTTCAAAGTGCTGTAGGACTGCTTGTTTTTCTTATTTAGAACTTTGCTTTTCATGCTTTTGCTTTTGCCAATTGGGCAATAAGTTGTCTGAGACAAAGTTTTTAAGCTTTTTCTTGTTCTATCAAGATGGTGACCAGTCCAAAAAGTCTCTCTTTCAACATACTTATGTCTTTATCAGTTTTAACGTTGAAAAGCTAAGCTCCCCCTTGCAGCTGAAACTGGAAGAGTCAAGAGAATTTGAAGAGCAGTGAAAATGTTGGAAAAGCTGTCTGTGAGTCTGTGTTTACAAATAAATGCCAGGACAGATTGAGGTGTATCTGCTCAAATAATTCTTTGACTGAATTGCAGTATCTAGGACTGAAAAGTAATTTACTTCTAAGTTTTGTTTTGGATCCTGAACTCATTCTTCTTTTGCCTCATATATGAGCTGTGGAGTCTATCTCTGAATACATGCTAGTTCTAGTTCAAAGTTCAAATTCATCAGTAAGCTCTTGAGCATCTACTAGTTTAACGTAAATGGTATCATGAGCAAATACTAGTATCTTTTCAAACTTTTTATGATTCCTGCATTCCTCCAGAAACTTCTTACTGTCTTGCAGCTGTTGTATAGCAGAATGCATGTCAAAGTCTTTTGCCTGAAGTTTCTTACTAGTAAGGTTAATCTCAAACAAGATACACAATACCACAAAATGAGTGAAACTACAATTTTGAACTTGTAAAGGCCATTTGCAAGAACTTCTGCATCTGCATGCACCACTTTGCCAGCTGAGCTTATTAGAGTAGCATCATCAGAAACTTCAGTTAGTGCATCATAGATATTTTCAAGCTCTTGTTGAAGAGGCTTCAAGGCATCAACTTGACTCTCCCATCTTCTTTGACTTAATGGTTTCAGAGCTAGAGAATACATAAGGGCATGAAGAACTTCCCAATGAAATGTTGAACTGGAAAAAATCCACATATGCATTGCACCAGGTCAAAGAAACTGTTTACCTCCGAGCAACATCTGGCAGCATCATTGACAGCAAAATTCAGGGACTATGTACTTCAAGGAACAAAAAAAAGCCTATTATTCCTTTTTGTACACCATTGTCTTTACCCTTCATCTTACTCCCAGTGTCATAGCCTTGGCCATGTAAGTTGTTCATTAGATGAGGATACGCCTTCAAATTCTCATAGAATACATTCAGTCATAAAAACACCAGCTGTCTCCAGAGATATAAATATAAAAAATGTTCCTTTATGATCACTTCAGCATTATCCTCAACTACAGATTTTGATGTATCTGCAAAGTGAATGATCACTGTCATCTACTCGCTATGATTCTCATCTGGTGCACAGTCCAGAATTACTGAAAACTGTTTTGCAATATGGGCAGTTTCTAACATTTCCTCTTGAATAGCTTTTGCTAGAGTTAACTCAACTTATTCTGCAGAGTTTTCCAAGGTAATGAACATGAGTTTCATGGTCATTTATTTTATAAGATGCTCCTTTATGACTGGATCAAAGCAAGCGTGGTATTCAATAAATTTTAAGACATTCCCATTACCTACACTCAGTGTTCTCTCTAGAATGAGTACTTGGGCAGCTGCCAATGAGAGATTCAAATGCCACTCAGCTAGTTAGCAGAGTGCCTATAGCACCCACAGCTGGCAGCATGTGTTTCTAATGGTAGTGCACACACCTTTATGCACATGACAAAATTTATTCAACACACGGATGGAAGAAATTAAAGGAAACACTTCTTCCACTGTATAATTTTTCATTTGTGCTGTGGAATGGCAGGTTTTGCCTACTGAGAACTCTCACTAAAGCCACCAGATGCACCATTATTTGGCTTCAGTATTCTTCTTCTTGCTTGATTACATGTACATTTTCTTCATCAATAGTTGTCTGGGTTTTTTTTTTTTCATTCATAGTTTAAGTTCTTTCCAATTTTGTAATTGTTCCAAATGTTCAGGACTTTTTTCATGAGAAGACAGATGTTTTTCCAATTCTTTGAACCGTTTTTAGTAAATGAGCTACCAATTTCAGAATTGCAAAACATTTCGCAACAGAAGCCAAATACTGAGGCCACGTCTACACGGCCTGGATCATCAGCTCCGCTGCCAGCAGAGCTATGCTAAGCAGGTTTCTGGAAACTACAAATGGCTTTCCATTTGCCTACTCACATGGCTAATTAGCATAGCTGCATGGGATTTCGTTCTCGGCAGAGGGGTCTGCCACCAGGAAAGAGACCATGTAGATGTGCCTCTGCTGGCTAAACCCCCTTCTGTCACTAGTCCGTTTTGCGTGAATTTTGTCGTTTTGGAAGTAAGGGAACTTCAAAGTTGTGTGGGTACTTTGAAGTGCCCACAGTTACACGGCTTGCCAGCGCTTCAAAGTTCACACCTTCAAAGTTCATGCGGCAAGAATTATGCTAATGAGGCACTGCATGTGCAGCACAGCACCTCATTGCTATTCACCGATCGGGCTCGTTTACAAGCCCCCTTTCAAGGAGGGGGCTTGCGTAGACAAGCCTTAACAGTAATAGTGTACAATACACACATAATCTTAATCTTACAAGTTTTTGCGATTCTCCTTTTACATTCTTGTTTAAACCTTTTACCAACATAATACAAATTCTTTGTGGGCACAGCATCTTGGTATCATGACTTGTAATGCTGCAGAACAGCTGATGTGGGTTGCTGACTGGCCTTCACTAAGCAGTGAGCAACACTGATTGAACTGTATGACCGACCAGCACTGGGCACTGAGAATGACTGAACAGCCAGACCCTGTCCCTTCACACAGCAAACCTGGAAGTGACTCTTTTGAAGCTATGTCATGACACATTTTAATTGTATTTACCTATGCAGCCATGCTCCACAATGTGAAATAAATAATATAACTCAACTTCTGACATGGCAATGCTGCACTGTTTTACAAGTACAATATTTGATGCTTTTGGTTATAAGAGATAATGTATTAATATATTTTTAAATAGAGAATAAAAACACTTCCATCTAATTTGTCACCCCTTAAAGCCTTGCACCCTTGGTGACAGCTTATTTTTCTTATATAGGTGGGTCAGTCCCGGAAAGAAAATGTGCATCTCTTAATCAGGATGCAGCACAATTGATTGTTTTTTTTCTTTAGTTACTCACTAGAAGGAAATTTGGAGAAGCTGGTCGTAATTGCACACATGCATAGTATAAGAATAATACTGTCATATCAACATGAAGATTAAGCTATAGCTGTAAGTTATATTATCAAAAGCATTGTTCTTAAATTCCAACCTCTTTCCATACTAGGACTAGACCAAAATAACTTAACAGGCCCATGAGTGTTTTTGAAATAACTGAAAACTGCTGTATACGTCAAAATAAGGAAATCTGAGTTTGTTGGGGTCTGTACAAGTTGCATGGAATGCTCCTGTATGCTTCTGGCTTTTATGCCAATTCCTTCTGTGGCATTGGACAAGTTATGTAAAGGGATACCATCAATTTGCAAACCGCATATCTGTCTGCAGTTTTGTCTTTTATTGTTACAAATAAGAGCTAAGATAAATATACTGGAAAGACACTGGAGAAAAAAAATACTTTGCTGTTTCCTCATTTTGACCTAATACACGTGAGAGCCTGTTCTATCTAGCCAGTTACCCTGCTTCTCTTTTGTAGACGGATAGTCAGTTTGGGTGGGTCTTTCACACAGTAGTAAGAGAGAGAAAAAATATTTTTGAAATACATAACTTTTGAAAGAGGTGATGATGAAAATATCAAAATTTGCAGGAGGGCTCAGGGCAAGCATAGGAGCCAAAATAATTGACTTTTAACTGTTCTTTTGCAGTTGATGAGGTTGGAAGTGAATAGTGTCACCTTCATTATGTTGCATCTCGTGTTTCCCATTTGTTCCAATGAGGATAATAAGAGTTACCTCACAAGAGTTGTCGGTATTATTAACAAGTTAATAATTTTACAGAACTTTTTAAGATGTAAAAGAGAATATACTATTTGGGTGCATCTACACTAGGAACTAACTTTGAAGTTAACTCTTCAAAGTAGCCTGCAGAGAGTCTACACGTTTTTCCCTGACTTTTAAGTCCGTATTCCATTCACAGGAATGCAGTAATGCCCTCCTTCGAAGTTTAACTTTGAAGTAGGTTGTCTTTAGATGCTCAACTTCGAAGTCTGCTACTTCAAAGTCGTACTTCGAAGTAAGCAACTTTGAAGTTATTTTTGTAGTGTAGACGTGGCCTTTGTATACTGTATTAATAATGGTAATTATGTGACTTCTGAAAAACACTGTACTGCGTTATGGAACTATTATTGTCGGTTAACTATAATTTTGGCACTGAACGTTCTAGTTTTAATGCTTACTTTATACTGAACACTTCTGTTAATAGAAAGGTATATTGGATCCCATTGGTAGGAGATTGTTTGATGCTTTTTGTTATAAACAACAAGGAATAGTTCAGTCTGATTGGTCTCTTTGGGTGGATAATGGGAGCAGGATGAAGCATTTTTGGCCAATCAGTGTCTAACCTTGGGTGCTTGTGCAGTTGGGAGCAGAAAGGAAGGTACTACCACTACTACAATAGAATTCATAATTCTATGTTGTTTATGTTGTGGTAGCACTTAGAGACCCCAGCTATAGACTAGAGTCTCCTGTACTGGACTCTGTACAAATACATAATAAAAAAAGAATGTCTGACTGTTGCCGTAAACTATTCTTTCATCCCCAAGGGCTCTGAAATATTGTCCAAAGCGTACACAGAAATCACACCTCCCATCACTGAGGGGCAGCACTTTCTGAAGCTTAACCCAGTACCATTTTCAGTAGCACATGAGAATGTTGTATCCATTTGTAACAGATGGACATTCAGAAAATGTGATATTTGGAATTCAGCAGGAAGTGTTGTGTAATTGATAGCCACTACAGGTGTCTGTCATGTAGCAGTTGGTGTGCTCTTCTTCAGATCAAATAGTTGTTTAAAAGTGTTTTTGATAGGAAAGGTGCTGTGGAGGTCCTATAATTTATAGTACTGCATCTTAGTGCATAAACATGATATTGGCTTGTTCCTTTAACAAGTGACGGGGAGTTGGTAACCAAAATATGCTTCCAAAGCCAAATATGCACCAGAGACCTCTACAATGCTTCCCACCCACCTCCCCATGTTGTGACCATACCTGGAGCCTCCCTCCTGTGTCCCTGCCTGTAGCCTCCCTCACACCTCTTCACATGGCCCTGTTACTCCTCAGCAGCCCTGTGTAGCCCACTCTGCCTCCCAGCCTGACTCCAAGAAGGCTGTTGTGACTTTCACTTGGGTTGGGAGAGACACCAGCCACCAGCCTGCTAGTTTGCTGCTACCCGCCAAACCAGTCAGACCGAGCCAGCTCAGGCTCTTTTGGTGCTGGAGTGGCCTCTTGTGGGTAAAAGTTGGGAATGCAACACCATTTCTGTGGAAAAGCAAATTCTGCCTCCCTCAAACCATAATTTTGTGCATGCTGCAAACATCACTTAAGTGGAAGGGGCAGACCAAGAGACAAGCACTGTGAGGCATCTTGGCTGTCGGTGGGACAAATCAGGAAGTTCCCTCCCAAGAACTCTCGAGAGGAGGGGCCAGCAACAGCCCAAAATACTGCAATTCACAATTGCTAAAAAACCCTGTGGCTAACAGCTAAAAATGATCCAGTTGAGCTCGAAATATCACATACTTAGCAGACAGTGCCCTTGAAACATCAGCGCCTATAGGCATGTGCCTACTGTGCTTAATTGAAAAGCTGACCCTATCTGTTGCTGGGGGAGAATTTACTTGAATGAACAGTTATTGTTCTTGAGTGGGCAAGGGTGTCATTTGCAATGGCGCAGATTGCCCTTCAAGTTTGGTTTGCCATCCCACAAGTTTCATAGGTTTGGATATGCAATTTGTTGCACACCTGAGATTTTGCAGGCTGTAGCTACATCACATATAATGTTCTGCATGCCTCTGGGTGGAGCCAAAGAGAAAATGCAACAAAATCACTGATGGGTACTGACCATGTGTGTTTGATGTTTATGTAAATACATGCCCTTTCTAAATCCCTGCTTGTGGTTTAGTTGCAAACTGGGTCAGGGTCACATTTAAAACCTCATACACTGGTTAAACTGTCTTGTCAGTGGAAATTTTGTTTTGTAACAAATTTACCCTTAGATTCATACAGCATGTTAATGTTGTTCTGCTTTTTCATGTTTCTAATTGTTCCTGGTATCCTCAGGATTTCTTTTAGCATTTAAGTCCATCACCACCAGAACCTTTGAGGAAGCATCCTGGGCCAAGCACCTTTGTTGAAGCTGGAAGAGCTACAATGTATCTACCACCCCAAGCCTGCTACATTGCGCTCTAGGAGGAATTCATCCTCATAGAGCATCTCCCCCTTGCCACCCCCCCCCCCCAATTAATGTTGCCTGCTTTAGGGGCCTTTTGAGTTACAACACCTCTGTCAGACAGGTCTTTACCTGGCTGCAGCCTCTCAAACTGGACATTTTATCATCTAATGCCGTAGGGTCTGTGCTAGTTGCCCCTGGCTGAGACACTTCAGTGAACCTGGTGCAGTGTATTTCAGGCTCTCTTATTGGATAGCTGTACAGCTGCTTTCATAGAATACTAATCTCTATCTCACAAGTTGTCTTAGCTCCACTTTAGCCAATTCAGTGCTGAACTGGGGGCTAAGTTTGGGGAAATGCCATATACAAAATGGTCACTAAGAGGCTTTTCTCTCTGCTTTCAGAAACATTGGACAATGGACCCAATAAGTGTGAAAGGTGAGTGAGGAGCTATCTTTGCCATTTGAATTTTTCTGTGCAATTTGTACCCTGGTCACATGTCCTGGTAGAGATGTACTCTGTACATGTAAATGTTTGTTGTTGCTTGAATCTAGCGCAGCTAACAGAAAAGGAACAAACAAAGATGAAACGTACTGGAAGGAGATCAATGCAGCGATGGCCCTAACAAACCTTGCCCAAGGAAAGGATAAACTGCAGGGAACTACCAGCTGCATCATTCAAAAGTCATCACATATATCAGAAATAAAGACTGTTAAAGTACCAGTAGTTCAGCAGTTTTGAGAAATTGCTATTTTTTGGTCAAATGGACATTCCTCACAACATTGGGTTTCAGCAAAATCCAATCCATGGTTATGAAGCAAATACTGAAAAAAAGGTCCTTTATACATTGTGGTCAGTTTCAAAATTAAAATGCACTCTCAGATCCAGACTTTTTCAACATATTAAATAAAATGTTCAATTGCTTCTATAAAAGGCATGTAAATTATAAAAAAGTCCATTTTTATCAAAATATTAACTTATTTTATGTTAATCAAAGTGAGCATAAAATGTCTGCATTGCTTATAACAATAAGTGCCTTGCTTTCAAACAATAAGCTATAACGTGGGCATAGTACAACAGTTATGCCTCAAAACGACAATGCCATTAACCTTAATCTTTTGTATATTATTTCAAGTGAGCCTGTGCAGTCTGGGGCTGAACACATTGCTGGAAACCCTTGAGAGAATTGTTGCATATTTGACTTACACAAACTGATAACTGGTGAATCTTAATAAAAACATTAAATCTTTAAAAAATCCACAGTATTATTAAAAATTGTATACTGTGTTTGGACAAAATGACAATGAGGTGGTTGTTCATGTTTCTTACCTGTACCTGCAGTGTGTTAAAATACCAAAATGACTCAGCTGAAAAGTGCAATACTGTAGAAAACACACACAGGTTGAGAAATACATCAGACATTCAGATTAATATGAATGCACAGCCACACAGACGTTGTGATAATTAGAGCTTTCGAGTGGAGAAGGTTACAACAAGACAGTCTTGTACATTCAATCTGGATTTTATCCTTATCCTTCTAAAGCTTTGCTATTGACTTATTGAAGTAGTTATATACATAAACAAAACCAGTCTCTCCTGGTCCCAAGCTAATGTATAGCACAGTTTGTTATTTGTGTTGGAGCTCAATAACGTTCCACATTGGAAACGTATTACTTTAATATGTCCAAATCCTTTTATTTTGTACATATTGTATCAAATAAGGACAGTTGATTGACAATTCACATTTCAAGGGAAAAGAACACAAAGCAAAACTATATATACTCCAAGTTAAAGCCTGAATTAAAAACATCTGGGATATGAAAGCTTGAAAAATATCAGCATGTATCTTAGGAAGAGTTTAAAGTCAATGCTAAACCATGCATTAAAAATAACATTTTAAGTCTCTAAACTTGACTGCAATTGAGTGATATAATCAGTGTAAAAGCAGAAATTTGTGTTTGGTGTACAAGGTTTTCTTGACTCATACAACAATATCCTAACCAGCGCTTGAATAAACAGTGGTGAAGCCAAATATAATTTGTACTGAATCGGTTACAGAAAACTGGAAAAGAGCTGATTGTTCTTGGGGTTTGGATTTTTTTCCCTGTGGGTAACCTATCAGTTGTTATTTCTAGCGCTTTGCTCCTGCTCCCATTGACAGTGACAAGAAAACGCTCATATACTTCAGTAGAAGCGGGATTGGGCCAAAAATGAAAATTCCCTGCATGTGTAGTCTGTTCCAGTTGCACTAAAATGTCAAGATATATAACAAAGATCATCCTTTTTGTGACTTCTGTGACACTTCCTGATGTAACATAATATTATGTTGGGTTTGTTAAGGGTACAATGAAATGATTAATATGGAAATATTTTGTACATATATATATTTTTACTTTGTTTTCTAAATTACTGATGTGCATTGACATAAAGTGCCAAGCAGGAAACATGTCACGACTGTATGAACAGTTGAAGTATACCTCCTATTGACTTGCATCATTATGTGTCTAGAATGCCATGACAATAATTTTTGATACCTAACTTACTGGATTTTTGTCATAATAATGTGAGTTTTTAACTAAGAACAGAAATTAAATACTTCACCCTTGTTCATACTATTATAAATTATTCTGGTATTAAATATTTGTGACAATAAATTGATTGTCTTGTCAAACTATTCTGTTAAATATATTCTCAGTGTTTTTATTCGAGTAAATGACAATAATATTTGTGTCTGTGTTAGAAATAAAAAGGACTTTCAGTGACTTCTCTGGGATAAACTGAGGAGGACAAGCCATTTTACAAACATATTTGTCTTTTTGTATCATCAAAGCACAGAGAACAGCCTGCAAAACATATCAAGTATGTTTTGCAATTAACAGATATTTGCATAATTTCTCATTACAATTTTCTTTAATTTATTTTTGTTGCTGCTTTATCGTTTTCTAAAAACATAAATGCTCGTAGTTTGTGTGTGTGTGTTTTTAAATAACAAGGATCATGATCAAAGCTGAGCCAACAGCTAATGAAGTCTCAATAATTATTTATAATGTAGGAAAAACAAATATTATTAGTATTGCTCTTTTTGTTTCAACATATGTAACCATTTTAATAAAATAAATAACTGCAAACCACATCTTTCTGTTTTTGAAATAAATGGTCATTTCTCTTTCCTTAGTCATCACTTGCATACAATATTCTCTCTGTTTTCCTGTAGTACTATGGGGGTTGTTAGAATGGGGTGCAATAAGTGTTAAGCACAGGGAGAAGGGATACTGTCTGTTAGTACCCCTTTTGCTGAATGAGAGAATGTAGCAGCTCAGTGCATCCCAGGTGACTGTGGCTGCTTAGCAAGGTCATGGCTGCTGACTAATCCTCCTGGCGTAGTGTGCTGGGCTCTGGAAAGGAGAGTACAAAGAATCCTATTTCAGAGTCTCACGTGGGAGTTTCCTCTGAACAGTCTCATACTGATGGCTCTGAGGCCTACAGTTCTTATGTTCTGACAGATGCTGCACTTTATTCTCCAAAGCTGGTACAGGAAGGCGATTCAAACCTCTGTGTGTCTATGAAAATAACTGTGCCCAGTAGAGGTGTCCCCCAGTGTGAGGGTAAGTACCTAGCACTGAGTCTGACCGGGGTCCAGTTTGTGAAGGTTGTAACAGAGATGTACTGAGCAAACACGTCTTTGGTCATGGTGACAAGATACCCTTCCCAGCCAGTGCTGCCACTATTTTGGGCTGCCCTGGGTGTGTATGAGTCACATAGCAAAGGGAAGTTTGTGGCTGCCTTTTGCTTTTTATCGCCTGCATCTAGGCCAGCTTCCTGTGACATAAACCGTGAGCGAGTGTGTCCTGATGCCGTTCTGTGCCACAGTCATGCACTGACATGAAGGATGCAGTCTTGACTTGCACAGGTTAATATCAGGAAGATTGATTGTAGCCTGAGAGACACCGACTGCTCCTAGTGCCCTCTGGCATTTAGAGTTTTATGGTCAGGTCAGAGTTCATGTAGTGGTGGGAGGGAGCTATTAGGTGTGGTTCACAGGCCTGCACTGCACTGCAGCATTGCCTTGCTTTTGCATATTATAACAGGAATGTAGCCTAGAGATGGGGTCATGCTACCAACATTTGATCCAGATTTTGAGCATGCCAAAGTTTAAACATGCTGCTCCAGGATATGAGAGATTGCAAAATTTAGATCCTGGTCCAGTGTCCCTCAAAATCCCTCAAAATGTTGGGTTTCATATCTGATTTTGGCCCCATCTCTAAACCCACCTTGGTTAATAAAGAAGGAGTAGCTGGACTGAAGTGGAAAAGAGACATGAATGCCTCATGCTACAGAAAGGTCGCCAAATGTTCCTGTTATATCAGCTTGGGCAATTGGCAATGGAAGTGATTATTGGCAACAGAATTTAGACCTTGCTCATGGCTCATTTAACTCACATAACTGACTTTTTAGAGGGAACTGAGGTGTGTATTCTTGATGTTCTTTTTACATTTGTGTAGCGGATCCCTTCTTCAGATTTTGACTTTCCCTTTCAGGCACTTTTGGACTTGCTTCCCCTTCCATCTTTCTTCCTGCTTGAAAAATATCCTGTTACATGCAGGTGGCAACAGGACCCATCATGCCAAAGCTCATTGTATTTTCCTAGGCCCGTATTGATGAAGAACATATGATTTCAGTAGCCTATTGAATGATAAAGTCTCCCATTAACTGATATCTTCATTCTTCCATCCCCCTGATAAGTAATATTTCTCAACATGTGATGGACTCAGGAGTATGGTATAAAGATTGTCTAACCAACAGAATGTACTGTCTATCACTATGCTCTTAACTGTTACTGCTTTTGGCTATCTTAGCTCCCTAAAGGACTGTCAATTTAACCATAACTACGTAAGAACTGCCAAGTCTCATTTTATGAGCTGCTGTTGAGAGTTTAGCTATTTAAGTCTGATGTTAAACAATTTTTATTAGTACTTCATGGCACATGCTTGATTTACAGAGCTGTAAATAACCACAAATTAGGGGCATGTCTTTCCTTTATGGGAACAGCACATTATCTTGAAGGGTGGAAAGATGGTTTGAAGGAGAATACCTTGATTCTATTCCCAGATCTATCACAGCCTTCCAGTGAGAATTTTAGGAAGTCCAATGTAGCCTTCATTCCAGCGGAGGCTATGGAGTATACCCCAGGGGAGGGGAGCACTCTGGTATGGATGCTCTTAAAACAGGAGTTTTCAAAGCTATAGTCACTGGTCTCGATGTTCCAAAAATGTGGCTCTTGCTTTGGCTATCCACACTGCCCAGGTGCTCTGAATCTGGGTGACAGAATGCCACCATCACATCGAATGGTTATGCAGTGGAGGGTCATAGGTCCTACTGGTCCCATGAGCACAAAATGCAAAAGTGTTCCTCATCCCCTGGTATCCCAGCCGGTAGCCAACAAGGGACTATGCAGGGAGCAGTCAGTAACAAAAAAAACCAACACAGAACTTAGAAACATAGACGACATCAGAAATGCACGTCATAGGCGGGCATGAATGGAAAATGCCCATCAGTAACAGTATGGCTGCTTAGAACACCTGCTGGAGAGGTAGCGTGTCTATGAGACATGGGGCAATGCTTGCCTATTCTCCCACAAAGGGAGGGGATGCTGTAAATACTGTAGCTTCTCTTGTATTATTGCCCCATGATTCCCTGCTTCACTTTTTTCCTGTTCAGCAGATTCATTTAAGGTTAGTGATTCATTTAAGTCTGCCCCAGCAGGCCAGAGTAGTCCATGTCTCACAACCGTATTATGCAGCAAAGAACATATCAGGAAAAACCCTATTAACATTTACAGAGGGATATTTCAATGGGGTACAAGTCTGATGCCAGTGGCGTGTTGTCATTTTGACTAGGTCATGTGATCTCACTATGGCCACTTAGATGGAGTGGGGAACACAGAACATTTTTTTGGTTGACCCTGTTGGGAATTCACTGGGGGAGGGTGGGGCTCAGGAGCCATGTGCTCAAGGAAAATTCAGTCTCCTGAGGGAAGGAGGGAGCTAATGTATCTGACAGAATGACTCTTCCATCAGTGTGTTCTTGTGGGGCTCTGCATGGTGTGTATAGTATTTGCTTGCTCATTTGGGAAGAACATAGACTTGCTGGCTCAACTCTCAAATGAGACAGGGACAGATTATGACATTCTGAGGCCCTAAACTGTGACAAGTGTAAGAGGTCCCATAAAAAAAAATGAATGTATTATTGTCTCAAAAAAGACAATGAATTTATACATACAAAAGCTTTATTTTTGCATATATAGAAAAGCAAAATTGTAAAAATAGAGTAATCTAACTAAAACACATCTTCCAATATTCTTGTTTACATTATTAAATAGTTACTTTTGTCTGTGATGTAATTAGTAAATATGAAAATATTATATCTACAGCACCACAAAAGCAGTTACATTGACACAGACCAACTTACTTAACGGAAGCAGTACAACTTGCAATAGGTCTGATTGCTCATCAATTTAATTTTAACACAAATTTAAAACATTTTGGCTGTGGCCACACTAGCCCCTCCTTTCGGAAGGGCTATGGTAATGTGGCACTCTGGAATATGCTAATGAGGCACTGCCATGAATATGCTGTGCCTCATTCACATAATGGCAGCCTCACAGGCTTCTAAACTGCTGGTTTCTAAACAAACACTGTCTGTGTAGCCGTGGGCCTTTTGAAATGGCCCCCTGATTTCAAAAGCCCCTTATTCCCATCTGGTTTTGGGAAGAAGGGGCTTTCGAAATCAGGGTCCTTTCGAAAGGCCCCCTGGCTACACAGGCGGAGTGCGTTTTTGAAACCAGCAGTTTAGAAGCATTTGCTGCTGCTGTTATGCTAATGATGTGCTGCATATTCATGGAGGTGCTTCATTTGCATATTCCAAAGTGCCACATTACCATAGCCCTTCCGAAAGGAGGAGCTAGTGTGGCCACAGCCTTTGTGCCATGATTTTTGGAGAACAAAGTTATTGGTGACATCCTCAAATGATAATCTATGGCCATACTAGTCCCTTGTTTTGGAAGGGCTATGTTAATGGGGATTCAAATTCACGGCAGCACCTCATTATCATATTCCAAAGTGCCAGTTTACCATAGCCCTTCTGAAAGGAGGGGCTAATGTGGCCATGGCCTATGGCATTTGTCACTCTCAGTGCACAGAATGCTTAGGGCAGAGCTTTTCTTGCCAAACTGCTGTCCACGGTTCATTCTTGATATACTTCAGCTAAGAAAAAGACCTTCTCCTGAGCAGTTTGTTACCATTAGACTGAAAAGTAGCTGTAAAATTGTTTCTATATTAGGGCAGGCTAACTGATTGGTATCTCGGATGTTGACTTCCTAAAGGTCCTAATGGTTTAAATGTATACATCAGCATAATTTTCCTGGATATGGGCATGGGAGTGCTTTATTCTTCTTCAAATGCTTGTTCATCTCAACTCCAATCAGGTGTGCATGCACTGCATGCCCGATCGCTGGAAGATTTTTCCTCTAACAGTATCCCTAGGTACTCTGGGCACTCCACACAATCATGCCTTCATGGTGTCCAATACAGAGTCCTGCCAGTCCTCTGCCCACCCCCATTTCCTTCTTACTGCTTGGGGCAGCTAATACAATACCCCATTGTTTTTGCCTTGTAAAGCATGTGTGTCGCAGTATTGTTGTGTGAATATAATTAGATTAAGTAGCAGAACAGTTTTCAGTTTGCCTAGATAGATTTTTCATGTTTGCTGTGGGGGTGTCCCCAACATTTCCTGGGAATTGTGTATGCTTTGGTCCCTGGGCTTTAAGCCATGTTTGTACTGTGGCAGGTTTATGCCTAGAAGTGACCTGCACACTTTGTGCTTGAAGTGTCTTGGTGAGGGTTACTTCAGTGAATGTTGTAAGATATCTAGAGGGTTTTACCCCAGGACCCTCAAAGACAGAGAACAGCGCCTCTGAGTTTTGCTTATGGAGGCAGCACTTTGGCCTCAGTCAGAGGCCAGCATGGCAGACGCAGCTCCAAGCACCTGTTCCTCGGTGCAGTGCTCTGGCATCATTGACTTGAGTCAGTACCAAGGAAGGACTCCTCTAGAGCAGTGGTTTTCAACAGGTATGCAGTAACACACTGGTGTGCCATGAGAACTGTCCAAGTGTGCCTTGCCATGGCTCTTTTCAGAGCCATCATGGAGGGAAATTTATGACCCTATGCCAGCTGGGGCTCAAGCAGCAAGGCCGCCTGAGTCCCAGCTAGCCCAAGGTTGGTCTGTTTCCTCCTGCAGGGGCTTTTTGCAGAGCTGCTATGTGGGGAGATGCCAGTCCTGCAGGAGCTCACTTGCATTGGGAGGCAGCTAAAATGTGGCTCCCTGGCCTGAACGGGCTGGTGGGGAGCCTGCCTCCCTGCTCTGCTGTGGCAAGGGGGGCAGGAGGGAGGATGGGAGCCTCTTGGAGCTGGGAAATGGTTTAATTGCCACATCTCAGTTCCAGTGGGTTGTCAGGGAGAGGAGCCTGATCTTTGGAGCCATCCTTCCCTGACTTGCCCACCTTTTTGCATGCTGGCAGACCCAGGTTTCCCACTAGCCCAATAAGCTGCTATTGACTCTATTTTGCATTTTGCTCTGATCCATTGAATTTCAGTTATTTATCCATTCAATGGTTTAATGAAAATTATACTTTTTAAAATATCCTTACAAATAACAAAATTTATAACATGAAAAGACAAAATTCAGATGCCTGAATTGAATGCTGCATGGGAAACAGCTGGAGGGCTATAGATAGTTAGAAACAGTTCTGCTGGGCAGATTTTGTGTCTGTGTTTGCTGTTGAAGATGGTGTATTCTGTGGCGTATTTGAAACATTAATGCATTTGATACTTGTTGAGGTTGTTGTGTGCACTATTATGTTGCAAAGCTCTGTAGGAAGACTGTAACCATAGTAAATGTAAGCAAAGGTGGAATTTATGAGCAATCGATTCAGCTGAAAAAAAGTGGGTGTGCTGTGGAACTGTTTGGCCGTTGAAGTGTGCCATTTTCAAGGTTGAGAACCACTGCTCTAGAGATACAAAGCACTGGCACAGCTCTGCACACAGGTCATAGTCCTCAGTGCAGCACCGGTCTCACTCCCTGGTGCCCTACAAAATAAGTAAATAAATAAGGCCAAAAGAAGGCATTGCCAGAACAAGTCTAAAGACCAGGCGGCACGCAAGCCCCCATCAGATGCCCAGTCAGTGGGGTTTCCCCAAACTCCTGCCTCAGGAGGACTCCAGTAGATTCTGGACCTCCACTGCTCACTGGTCCCCCCACCATGAGGACCTACAGCTGCCTACTACGCCAGGAGCCTTTGTGGAGGCATTAGACCTTTTAGTGCTTATAGTGCCATCCTCCCCTCCATGGCAAGATAGGTGGCCTGCACTGGTTCCTGACCCAGTATATTCTGTGGTCATGGTGGTGACTATGGTATCAATAAGGTTGTCATCACCTGCACACTGATCCTGGGCACCACTGACCTTGTGTGGGGGAGCCACTCCAGTCCCCTAGTTGGCATCGCTCACTGACAGCAACTGACTTCCATCCAAATGCACAAGGCTGGTCAGTCTTCACCAGTCCTATGGTCAGCCATGTTCTCAAGGGTCTCAGCTGGCTATTTCCACATGTTGCTCAACTGTTCCTCGCCTGGGACCTCAACCTTGACGTCAGCCAGGATATTTTCCTCCCAATATTCTATCCTAAGCTGCACTCACTGAATATCTTCAGAACGTTAGCCTTTTACATGAAGAGAGCAAAGCCGTCCCAAAAGGCTGTGCCGCTATTTGTGGCTGTGGCAGACACAATGAAGGGTCTTCCTGTCTCCTCTCAATAAATGTTGCTGTGACTCGTGTCATGCCTCCATGAGTGCTACAATCTGGCTGGGGGGCTTGCCCATCCTCTCACTGCATACTCCACCAGGGCGCCGGCTTTTTTAGTTGTACTCTTGGTTCAGGTTCCCACTCAGAAAATATGCAGAGTGGCAATGTTGTCCTCCATGCATACTTTCTCTGCACATTATGCAGTTACCCGGCAGGCAAGAGATGATGCCGCTTTGGTAGGGCAGGGCTCCAATCAGTGAACAATTCTGATCCTGACTCCTCAACTTAGACTTGGGTGTCAGCTGATTAAAATTGACATGAACAAGCACTTAAACAACTAAAAATGGTTACTCACCTTCCCATAAGTGTTCTCATTTGATGTGTGTGGTTCATATCCAGTCTAGTACCCAGCTCCCTGCCCTTCCCCACTCTGGGAGCCAGGAAACTGACCACAGCTGGTGTGCTGGTAAGTTTCCCTGCTCCTGCAAGCCCAGGGGAGCCAAGAACCATGCAGCAGCCTGGATCCTGGATCCCTGCCGACTTGTGTGAAATTTGAGTTACGTGAAGGTGCACAGGAGTGCAACCCTCGAATAAGTCTACTGTATTTCACACAAAATTTGTCTCTTGAAGAAAACAATTCACCATCATTCAGTGCATCACTATCATTGACTTTTTTTCTGATTCTTTTCTGTTTTATCTACACGTGCGGTCTAGATCAGGCAGGTTTTATTTTGCTTTTGGTTAATGTGTGAAATAGAAAGTGGTGCACAGTTGTACCCATGTACAGATCAAAAGAAGAAAACACTTAAAAAAGCAAACAAGGAGTGAAGGACCTAGATGCCTGAGCATGCTGGACCATAAACAAAAGATGGCAGCCTTCCAGCTATTCCCAGTCAAGGGGAACGATATACAAGCCATCACTCCTCGGATGAACCTTAAACCCATATCAGTATGAACTTTGCAGGTTTGCTTTAAAACACTGTTGTCTTCAGCCTCATATTTTTCCAATGTCATGTTCCAATTTCATTGGCAGTGAGCTTATTTGTTTATTTGCTAAAGTGATGAGGGCACAGTCAGCATTCTACCAGTAACAGGTGGCCAACAAACGCTGCCTGAGGAGACTTCTAGCAGACTTATTCATGGAAATACTAATTTTACAAATGCAATTATTGTTTTTTTCCTCAGCCTCCTCCCTGTCACTAATAAACAATTAGCGAGCGGTAAGGGTATTTGTGTAATCAACTGGAAATATTTTGTCATTATTTGAATGAAAATATCTATGTTTAGAGAGAATCCTTTTTTCCTTATCACCTTTATTTATCAACCCATTTTGACAACATTTGAAATGGAGTCAGGTTTTTTTTTTTCTTTTTTAGAGGTCTTCTCATATTTCTTTTTTCTGATTGCTGAGCTTGGAGGCAGTAGAATGGTTCTTCAGAAATTGGTTCTTTGATTTTGGCAAGCTGGAGATGTTTGCCAATGAGGGATATTACCCAGTGAAAAAGTTTAGTTAAGTTTTTGGTTCACTATTTAAAAATATAGGTGCCTAAATTTATTCCCCTAAGTGCATAGCTTGACAGCTATAGTAATTTTCCTGCAAAACCTTGGTGAAACCTTGCTGAATTAAGTGTAAGTATCATATCATATTAAAAACAAATAACATTTGTTTGTTACCGTGGTAATATTTGTAAATTGTCCTGGAAATATGAATGATGTAACCCTTGGGAAGTGTTATGCACTGCACAGGACTCTTTTAAGCTGTGATCCAAGACAAAAATTTGTAAGTTGAGTTGTTTTTTGAGGAAATCCTTGGGAGGAGGGAAATGCAAACGCCCGCCTCTAGCCTTGCTCCTTTGAAAGTTCAGCCTTAGAAAGGGACTTTTGGCACCAGTAACCTAGTCCCATGACCCAAAGGGATAACACAGTTACGAGGGTTCTTGTTCTGAGAAAAAAGAGCTATGAACATCTGATAACAGACTGGTCACTAATGGGGTTTGAAGGACCATTAACCAGCCTTAGGCCTGGTTGGAGTTGGGGTGATTGGAGTGAGCTCTCCTAGCTACCCCCGCCTTGCACATGCATTAGAGCTCTCCTGATGGTGCACAGGGCAGGGCAGCAGTGTTTCCTCTAAGATTTTCCATCCTTGGATGGGTGAAATTTTCTTTTAGTCTGGTTAAAACTTCTTATGTGCAACACCAATGTTGAGGTACTACGTGAATGTGCACCACCAGTGCAAACAAAAACCTAGATATAAATATCTGTTGTAAATAGGCCATAGGTGTGGAACAAAATATATTAAAACAGGGGATAACTTATAAAGAACAACACTTACAATAAAAAAGCAGCCCAGTAGCACTTTAAAGAGTAACTAAATTATTTATTAGGTGGTGAACTTTCTAATACATTATTTTGCTAGTCTTTAACGTGCTACTGAGCTGCTCTTTGCTTTGATAAAATATAGACTAACACGGCTATCTCTCTGTCACTATTCAATGCTTACGATGTTTATTTTGTATGAAATCAAGTTTAAAAAATGAACGCTACTGTTGGAGTACCTGTATTATGATCCTTACTAGCCACTCAGGTTAGTGAACCACCAAAATGCTTATTATCCACCCATAACTCAGCTTTAAGATGCTAAACAAATCTATTAGTCACTTAGAAACACTCCAAAAATTATAGGATGGAGTGTGAGAGGCTCAGGGCAGTGGGCTGACGATGTGGGGTGCAGGAGTCTGGGCTGGGGTATATGGTGTGCTCAGGGTATGCGACTGGAGTGTATAGGGGGTGCAAAAGTGAGGGCAGGGTGCTGGTATGTGGAAGAGCAGGAATCAGGGTTGGGGTGAATGAGGAGCTCAGGGATGGGGCTTGCAATATGTGGGAAGCAGGAGGTCGGGTAGGATGCTGGGGATGTAAGGGGTTCAGGAGTAGTAACAGAGAGGTGGCTATGTTAGTCTGTATTAAAACAAACCAGCCGTCATGTAGTATTTTAAAGACTAACATAACCCCACAAAAGCTCATCACCTAATCCATTATTTTGTTAGTATTTAATGTGCTACATGGCTGGTTTTTTGTTCTGTGATAATATGCAACTGTTTTGTCAGTAAATTCATGGTTGGCGCATGCCTGTTAAATGCTTTTAATTACCACTTAATATCTCTTCCATGGAGCCTGTGTTATGCTCATAGTCTGACAAGCCTGAAGGCTTTTCACTTTTAAGTTAACAGAGCCAATGTCGGGAGAAGAGTGATGCGTCTGCAAGCTGCTGTTGTGCGCGCTTCCAGGAGGCTCAGAATAAGGATAGGAAGTGGTAAAACGCTGGATGGGCCACTGGGGGAACAATAGGACTTGGAAGATGCTAATCTCCCAGTTTCCTTCCTGCTTTTTTGTTTTGATAGTATATAGTTTTGTTTTGTCTCTATGCTACTTCCTTCCTGGGGTCCTGTAAACAACCCTGGCTCATGACTGCTTTAACACTATAGCAGTGGTTCTTAACCTTTACTGCAGCCTGCACCCCTTTGGTTGTCAAAATATGTTCTCACACCCCATGTCAAAAATCAAAAATGGAGTTGGGGGGGCGCTATGCACTTTTAAATGTTCTTTCTCAACACAAATAATATTACACTAGACATACAAAAATATGCAAGTACTACCTGGAGATGTTGTAGAGTTTTACTATGGAAGTAAACTGTAACTGACAAGCTAACAGCAGCTAACTGAATTCAAACAAAGCCACTGTGCTGCATCATCATCTGCACATGCATCAAGAAATACCCTGCAACGTGGCAGTACCTGTATTTTGTAGCGAGATAATTTCACTACAATTAATCGTTAAAAAATTATTAAGTAATCGTTAAAAATGTGTAATGTTAATAAATACATAGGTTTGATGAAACAAAGTGGTTGTACTTCTGTGCCTGTTCTTAATTTGTGTTTTCAGTGATTTACCTTCTAAAAAAAATCTGGCATGTCTTGCGCCCCCAGAAAGGGCGTCACCCCCAACCCCCCCAGGCAGTGTGTGCATCCCAGGTTAAGAACCACTGCATTATAGGGTTATATAATCATGTCATCTAGTGCTGGACTTCATCATCTTGGATGAGTGGCATTTTCTGGGGGTGTGTTCCACACTAGGAAACAAAAATTCCCACCATATGTAAATCCTATTTAAGGCAGGATAGTGAGTTAATCTAGAATCGTTCTAGGCTGAATCCCATCCAGGATGACTGCTGGAAAAAATCTAAGAAGCCAAACATGAAGAGAGGTGGGAGAAGAGCTGAGCCCAGGCCAAAAAATGTGTCTGGCCTATGACATAATTGCCTAAAAACATTTTGGGTGCGTCTACACTAGCCAGCTACTTCGAAGTAGTTGGCACAACATCAAAGTAGCACGCGTTGTGTCTACATGCGCTGTGCGCTATTTCGACATTGAAATCGATGTTAGGCGGCGAAATGTCAAAATCGCTTTTCCTATCCGAAGATGGGAATAGCACCCTACTTTGACGTTCAACGTTGAAGTAGAGCGTGTGCAGACAATCTGCATCCTGCTACATCAAAATAGCGGGGTCCTCCATGGCAGCCCTCAGCTGAGGGGTTGAGAGAGACTCTGTCCAGCCCCTGCAGGGCTCTGTGGTCACTGCATGCAGCAGCCCTTAGCCCAGGGCTTCTGGCTGCTGCTGCTGCTGCTGCAGCTGCAGCTGCAGCTGCAGCTGGGGGTCCGTGCTGTGTGCACGGCGTCTGCAACCGGTTGTTGGCTCTGTGGACCTTGTGCTGTGCAGGCCGAGTGTGTCTGGGAGGGGCCCTTTAAGGGAGTGGCTTGCTCTGGCCCCAGAAGGGCTAGTCCAGCCTGTGACCCCATCCGCAGGCTTTGCTGGCCCCTTATTTCGACGGGGAGCGCTTGTGTGTGTGGATGCTCCGCATTTCCTTCCAGGGAGACTCCTTTCGACGTTCCCCGTCGCTACTTCGACATTGAACATCGACGGCACCAGCCCTGGAGGACATGTAGACGATATGCATCAAAGTAGCCTATTTCAATGTTCTTACTTCGAAATAGACTACTTCAACGTAGTGTGCTAGTGTAGACGTAGCCTTTGGGTAAGAAGTTACTATTTTCACCAGCGTCTGTAGTGTATTAAACTTAGTTTGCATGTTTGTTTTATTTGGTTACTAATCTACTTCGTTCTGTTTGCTACCCCATATAATTCCTTAAAATCTATCTTTTGTAGCTAATAAAATTGTTTTGTTTTCTCTAAACTCAGTTTGTTGAATTCATAACTGGGAGGACAAGAAGCTGTGCATGTCTGCCTCTGCATTGGGGGAGGGGATGAATCTCTTGAGCTTGGGCTCTACAGTTCTCTGTGCAACACAAGACAATACAATTTGCGTTTGCACCCCAGGAGGCTGTGCACGTGAGTGCTGGGCAATTCCTTAGCTGAGTCTTCCCATGCAGAGCTGATTACAGTGCCTGTTTCTTTGTGCAGCTGGCCGTGTGCCTACCTTGGGTGTGCTTAAGAAGGCTTGAAGGCCTGACTCGGCAGGACAGGGTGAGGGAACCCCGGCTGGTGGAACAGTGGTACCCCAAAATATCAGGTGGCATCCTGGTGTCGGGGGAGCTTTGTAACAAGAGCACAATAAGCAAAGGAGTATTGGAATACTGTATGTGAAGCAACAAAGGTTTATTACAACCAGCTGGCGGAGTGATTCTGAACTTGGTTGAGTTTCAGAATGCACTGACTGGCATCAAGCTGTGATTGGTTATATAGAGATCTGATAGGCAGAGGAAAAGATAGGAGCAGAAAGTAAGGAAATGAGTATAATCAATGAGCAATCCATGTGAATTAACAAACAGTCTGGGAGTTACAAAGAGTTTTCATGTGCAGTTTACAGAACATGTTATCTACAAACAACAAGTCCTTTGCAGAGTGCAGTCCCCAACATCGATGTATAAAGTGATATCTCGTCTGTAATACACTGATGTGTAAAGCAGTGATGTCTTGTCTGGCATCGTGATGTTATCTTCACATGGACTTGATCATTCACGTTGTCTCTACAGAATCAAAGCAAGCGGGCAATTCAGGATCAAAGCAGAAGATAGTGAAAGACTCGTGTCAGTTGCTCTTTAACTATAGTCTAATTACCCTCCCCACAGGGTCCCTTCCTGGAATGTAGCTGCCTAGGGACTTGTACATCACCTGGGATGCCCTCCCCAGATGGCTGGGGTTGGGGGGAGGAGGGGGCTTACCAGACTCCATTTTGGAACAGTGGTTCTTAGTAAATATGGCCTACTTCAAATTTTTATCCTATAGGAGGAAGCAGAAGAAAGTACAGAGCAACAGCTCAGAGCGGTGAGTATTCCCTGCACTTAAACTGCTAACCAACAACAAAATAGTATATGAATTTCTGAATGGTCACAGTCAGCAGTGAAACTATAATGATAACTTTCCATTTTATTGGTAGTAAAATCAACATAAACTGTCAATTCAGAAAACATGGCTGAAAGTGACCCAAATCTTTTTCTTATAAAGCAAACCTTTGAAATGTCAAAGTTTCTAAACAATGGGCTATATTCCTCGACCAGGTATCAGCTGAACAGGATATCTGTGAAGGAGTAGTGTAAAGACTTTAGTCAGAGAAGACTGAACAAGGCTGGCTTAATGGCATAGGTAGATCCATATGACTATAGCTAAAACTTATGCTGTTACTGAAAATGTTCAATGTGTGTGTCACTTTTTTTGAAATGAGTAGAATGTTACACTGTCAGATGTACATTTACAAGCACTTTAGCCCCCTTTTAGATAAAAGCCAAACTTGGTTCTTATAAAAAACACATTTCCACAAAAGCCATCTTAACCAAGACAACTTAAAATACAAGCATTTACTGTGTGATAAAACTATAAATAAATCACTACATTAAATGTAGGATAAGAAGCATTACTCAGGGCCACCTTTAGAAACAAAAACAGAAGGAGGGCAGTTGAAACCTTTCTGCAATTTCCTCACGGGCAACCGGGGTGGGAATTCTATACCCAATTTATAACACCAAATAGCCCCTGTATCTGTTTCACAGTGACATGTACCAGCATGAGCATGGGATTTAGTGGAACATGGATTTACAACTGGACATTAAATATAGGCATGTGGAAACATTATTATGTAAACTAATACTTAGCTACTTCTTGCTGGATTCCCTCAACAGCAACAAAATGGTAGCACAGAAACTAAGAGCCAAGTGTAATTTTTAAAATTTGTTTTACAAGACCAAAAAGAAAAGAAAGTCTTCTGCGGCTTCAGGGTGATTTTTTAACTGGGACATGTTCTAAGTATTCATTCTTTTTTCCCTTAATTGACTTAAATTCAATGCTATGTCATAAAGGAATTCAACAAACATCACATGTGTAGTCACACTGACAAAGTTATCATCAAAATCCTTCTTCTGTTGTGAAATTTTAAATGTTGCCAGATTCCGCTTCTACTGAAGTCAGTGTAAGTTTGCCATTAATTTCAGTTAGCAAAAACAAGTTCCAGGTTTATTACTTTTTAAATGCATTACAAAGAATCTTTAGAAAATTTTGGAATCCTCTGGGCTACTTGTCTTCCATACTTGTCACTTTCATTGCTCGCAGAGGAGCTCTGGCTCAAGATGACTGCCAGCTAGACATATAAGCCACGTCTACACTAGCAAGTACATTCAAAAAATTCATCCCTCTTCTGACAGAGCCTGTAGTGTCTACATCACAGATCATGCTCTTTCGAACAGAAATCGAAAGAACATGGCGCTGCTTTCAAAAGTGTTCCTCTGGTCCCATCTTAGGAAAACCACTCTCTTTCGAAAGATTCTTTGGAAAGAAAATGTGTATACATACTCCACAAGCCACTCTTTCAAAAGAGGAGTCCTCTGTGGTGCTGGCCACCTGGGGTATGGAGAAGTCCCGGCCAGTGGCAGCAGAGATCTAAGCTCCCTATGTCCAGCCGCATTTAAAGATGCAGGGACCCAGAAACCCCATGGAAGGAAGCTGAGAGCGTGCGGGCAGCAGAGGCATGAGCCACAAGCCGCATGCCTTCACCCCTGCTCCCCACCCTGCAGATGTGAAGGCAGCTGTGGCCACCAGCCAGCCCCCACACAAACCCCAGGGCCCCTGCTCATGGTTCAGAGCCGTCGTTGGACTCTCAGGAGCCCAGCCAGCCACAGGAAAAACGGGGTCCCTCCTGGACAGAGCTGAAGCTCTGGGAGTTCGTTGGCCTGTGGAAGGAGGAGAAGGTCCTGAGGGAGATGGGCGGCAGGCAGCATAACGTGGCTGTCTTTGCCCACCTTGCAACTTGCCTGGCTGCTCGGGGACACCCGGCCCACACCAAGGAGCAAGCCCAGAGCAAAGTGAAGGAGCTACAGCAGGGCTACGCCCAGGCCCGAGATTCAGCTGGCTGGTCGGGGCAGGTCCCATAACTTTCCCCTTGTATTGGGAGCTCCAGAGCCTCCTGAGGCGCCAAAACAGCTCATCTTCATCCGCCGTCCTTGACACTGTGGCACATGACCTGCACCCTGAGGCTGAGGAGGAGCCAGGACTGAAGTGGTCCAGCAAGGAGGGGAACCTGGTGATTGACCTCCCTTCATGGTCATCAAGCTGGGTGACAGCCAGCTGGGCATCAACAGACCTCAGCAAGGGACCGTCTGGTAAGTACCTACTGGGGCCCCTGTTCATAGTTCTGTTCACTGTTTGTATTAATCACACAGTTAGTAGTTTTCCACCAGCCCCATGTCCCATGCTTATGGTGGGGGGATGCTGTGGGGGGATCATGGTGAGGTTATGGTGAGGAATGGACGTGTGTAGGGGGGCTGCGTGGGATGGCTGTGGGTGGGGTTACTGAGGTCCATGAGCAAAGCTCTCACAGAGGGCCTCCTGGATGCAGACCCTGTACCTGGCAACTCGAGGCAGCGGCTGGCTGTTCATAGCTGAGCCCAGACTCAGCCACCCACCCCTGAATGAATGCCTTCCCCTTGCCCTCCGTGATGTTATGGAGGGCACAGCAGGCGCCCACCACCTGCGGGAAATTCTGCAGCCTGATCTCCAGGCACATGAGGAGGCATCTGAACTGGTTCTTCAAGTGCCCAAACATCTGCTCAATGACACTATGGTCCTGGTTGAGCCTGACATTGAAAAGCTCTAAGGTGGGGTCCAGGTGGACAGTATAGGGCCACATTAGCCAGGGCTGCAGGGGGTATGCAGCATCCACCACTATGCACAGGGGCATGGTGACATCCCCAACCAAGAGCTCCTGCTGGGGGATGTAGGTCCTGGTCTCCATGTGCTGGCAGGGGCCAGAGTTCCAGAACACACAGGCATTGAGTGTCCTGCTCACCCAGCCCACATAGACGTCCATTAACCATCCTTTTGAGTCTACCAGGGCCTGGAGCACTACCAAGTGGTAGCCCTTTCTGTTAATGTAGCGGCTAGTACTGTGTTCCAGGGCATGGATGAGGCTGTGTCCCCCATCCAGGGTGCCAAAGCAGTCTGGGAAGCTGAGCATTGTGAACTCTGCAAAGGCTGCAGCCAGACCCCCCATGCAGATGACCCTATGAAGCAACATTGTGTTGATGGCCTGGACAACCTTGCATAGGCTAGAGGGTGTGTGCTCTCTATGCCATCTTCCAGCCCCTGCCCCCCATGCCTCCTCCCAACCCCAGCTTCCCATGCCCTCTCCCAGCCCTCTGCAGCTAAGGGTCCCCCCTCTTGCCTGGGAGTCCCCTTCCCATGGCTGGTCTGTGAGCCAAGCATGCCTTACTTCCATGTGATCAGCCCCGACAGTTGTCTTGCCCACCCCAAACTGGTGCCCCACAGAGCAGTAGCTGTCTGGGGTGGCCAGCTTCCAGCCAGCATTGGCAACCCACTTCTCAAGGGGGAGAGCAGGCTGCATGCAGGTGTCCTGGTGTCTGAGGGCTGGGGCAAGCCAGTGGCAGAGCTCCAGGAAGGTCCACTTGCTCATATGAAAATTCTGGAGCCATCTGGCACCGTCCCACTCCCCCATCAGCAGCTGGTCCCACCAGTCTGAGGTGTTTGGGTGGCTACAGAGGTTCTGGGGCACCCAGGAGGGGCTCCAGCAGGATTCCCAGTAGGGGGGCTCCATGTCTCTGGTGGCAGGACTCACCCACTGGAGGAGGTGAAGGGAAGCTGTGACTGCCAGGGCCAGCAGGCCAACCATGGTGTCCAGGATGGCCAACTCTAGTAGCGCGAGTTGCGGATGGGGATCCATCGGGTAGTGTGCTGGCTGCCTGGTACCTGCACAGGCTCTGCATTGCTTGGGAGAGCTCAGCAAGCCTCAGTGTGTGCACGGTGGGGCTGTTTGGGAAGGGCCTTTAAGAGAGCAGCTGGCTGCGGCCTCCAGAAGGGTTTGGCAGCTATGTGACCCCATCCGCAGTGTTTTCTGCTCCATTCTTTCAGAAGAGCTGCTGTAGCTGTGTGGATGTGCTCTTTCAGAAAACAGAGCAATCTTTTGAAAGAGTGCATCAAAGGATCAAACTGGTTTTCATGTGCAGATGCACTCCTTTGAAAGATGTTCTTCTGGGGCAGGGGTATCTTCCAGAAGCTCTTCTTTCGGAAGAGTGCTGTAGTGTAGACATAGCTATTTAGACTAGTATAATATTAGAGGTGGATGTAGGGTGATGCACAAACTTTTTCCTGGCTCCCTGCACAAAAAATGAATGCCATCTTTTCAGAATGCCATGCCATGGGTTGGCAAAAACCATAAGGCATTGTATTTTAAGATACAGCCCTTGCTCATTCAGCTGGACTCTAACTTCTTCAATCAACCCACTGGAAATTGAACCACAAATCTCTAGAACTAGAAGCGTGAGTCTTTGGAGCTTGAGCTAAACACCCCAGGATTACTCCTATGCACCATGATTTTTATGCCCTCAGTGGGACAGATAATATGCACTGACCAGTGGGTTACCTACACCCACACCCATACTCTTACTCCGATCTCCCGGGGTAGATAGCCAAGCTCCACTTTTGGTTGAGGTTTTTTTATGTGTTAGTAGTCAGTATGGCTTCCCAGAACATAGATAGTCCACCAGAGCAGTCTACCTTAAAAGTTGGGGGTGGCAGCAGTCATATAATGTTTGTTGGTCACTACACTTACTATTGCTTTGATAACATCACAGCTGATGTATTCTTTTATTACTATACTTTTACTTTCCAGACTTAACAGTGTGAAGAAATAGGGTGAAAAATTGTGGCTGACACTTTTTTCACTGAAAAATGCAGATTCGTTTACACTCAACTGTTTCAGGAATAATGTTGGTTTCACTGAATTGTTTAATTAAACAATAAAAATGTCACAATGAACTGTTCTGTTGGCTTTAAGTTTTGAAAAAAAACTTTTATAAAATGGTCAAAACTGAAATGGATACATTTCATCTTGATTTGAACAAAACTTTTTGTTTGACCCAGAATGAATTGATTTTTTTTTGCCAAAAACTGGGAATTTTTAATTTTCATGATAACCTGAAATGAGATTGTGCTTGATTTTTTTGAATTCTAATAAAACTGAAAACTACATTATTTACTGAGTTCTACTGAGAAGGATAATTTGGTATATCACTATCACAGCAAATCACCTAGCTGCAGAAAAGTGAGTATTGCAAAGCATACTGTTTCTCCAACTTCCCAGACTCCAAGTAATAGTTATAAGGCTTTCTCCTTGATGGAAAACAAAATACTGGGGTGGGGGAGGCATATTTAAACCACAAGGTGAAGTTTCCAGAAGAAAAGAATAATTCATTTAGGTGCGATTGATCGGATCATGAGACAGTGAGATTTTTGTTTCTAGGTACATATTCTTTGTTCCCATAAAGCATATTGGTTTGCGCATAAGTCACCATAGTGACAATAGCTGTTGATGAAAATATGCAGCTTGTACACTTCTAAATATCATGTAGCTGCACACGCATTCCTGAAGGATCAGCTTGTATTTGCTCTGCTGAATAGCATAGGAAATAAAACTTTCACTCTGTTATGGGGTCCGACGCAGACAGACACACCAGGAATAAAAGCACATGCAGAGATCCCATAAAGCTCTGGAGCCACTGGTAAGTGCTGAGGGATTCTGATTACATAAAAGAAGCCAAGAAGTGGAAGGAATAACTTGACAGTTTATTGCAGTCTTAAACATAGTGAACACAGTGTTAACTGATGTCTTTCATAACAGGTTGAATTTTGTTGTTTAGAGATACAAAAACAAGTGTCTGTTGTCTGAGTGTGGTAGGTCATAACACAAGGTCAGGGGTATGGCTGCAACAAAATCCCAAGGGGTGAAAGTGACTAATAAAGTTCACAAGTTAACGGAATTTTTGTGTCCTAGATCACAAAGTCAGAATGCTACTGATGAGACAAGAAAGTTATTCGGAAGCAAGGACCTGGCATGCAAAGATCTGACGGGCTGGCGCTGGGGGTGAAAAGGGATATGTTGAGTGCATTACTAGGCATGCACACATAGCTTCAGGCAAGAGGTAGTAAATAAGGCATAGGAAAACAAGAATGGAAAACAAAATACCATTAAATCATGATAACGAAAGGGGTAGAACCAGAAAAAAAATAGATGGAGGAAGAAGCATCAAATAGATTTGTATATCTTCATTATTGTGGCCTCTTTGTAGATCTGGGTAAACTTCAATATTTGATGCTGTGGTGATAGCATATTCAGTCACCTTCCTCCAGCAGCACCATAATTTGCAAAGCAAATTGCCCATCATGTCCAATAGTCATGAACAACCAGAGTGCCATGTTTTGTAATGAAAGTGATCCATCCTTCCTAGTCCAAAGGAGCCATAAGAATTGGCTGTCCCTTTGCATGACAATAATGAAAAATGAAATAGTGTGTGATGGGGTGTCTAAACTGCACACCAGAAAAGAGGGGGATTAATTAGAATCAGAATGCCTGGGTATAGCTGGAGTGCACAGCAGACTCAAGAGAAGAATCTTCAGGCCAAGGGGAGATATGGCCTTAGATCCCCTCCTGAGGGGAGAGGATGGGCAAGAACCGTGGATAAAGGGCTAGAGAAAAGCAGTAGGAGAGGATTAGCTACTGTGGTGGGCCCTGGGAAAGACCAAAACTTGAGCAAGTTGTTCCTGTGAGTCAACCTACTGAGAACAGGACAGAGGATTGAGGGAGAGGGAGCTGTGGAGGAGGGGAAAGAAAAGAGATTAAAAATTCAATTCCTTCAGGAGTAAGATGCAGCAGTACTTTTTGTTCAGTGTCATTTGGCACTGAGACCAGAACTGAAAAGACTCAGGAGGGACAGAAGATGTTGGAGGAGATTACCTGAGACTCTAAAGGCAGTGGTACCACAGAAGGATTGGGACTAGATTGTGCCATGGCCAAGTCGCCCCAATGATGAACAACCAAAATCTCGATGTGAAAGCTGAGGCAGAGCTGTAGCATGCCAAAAGGGGGTCTTCAGGACAGCAAGTCAATTATAAGGTCCACCTGCAATGCTGCAGAAACAGCTGGTGCTTTAAAGGGAGGACGTGGGGTTTCCCAGCTCCTATCGGGGTGGCGGCCGGACTCTCGGCTGCTGTCATTGACAGGAGCAGCTGCCACCCCTGACAGGAGTGGGTAAACTGTTGTTGAGGGGTATTGTAATTACTAGTTGTGTTAAATATGTTATGAGGTGGTTAAATATGTTATAATAATGGTTATGAGGTGTCTGAATGCTTGTGCCTATCACAAGAGAGAGAGACTCCATCTTAAAATGCAGGAGGCCATCTTGGAATTCAGGATCAGGGACTAAGCCAGTCTTGACTGAATTTTCCCACCAAAACCTGACTGAGAATTCCATTACCTCAGGAAGGTGCATAACTCTGCACATGGTACTAATTTGTGTCCACAAGACTAAGACTGTTGCACATGGCCCAGAGACTATTCCAGTACGTGGCTCTCAAATGGGGGCCAGAGCCCTCTATTCCATCTGAGAAGCATTTGGGTGTGGCTGTTTCATCTAAGAGAGGTGTGAATGCTCCCACCTGCACTTCTATCTGCACTAGGCTATCGGAGCTGTACCACCCAAAGAGGAGACAGATGATCTTCATTGGAATCTCCCTGGAGTTCCTCCCCAAGAGCTTAGAAGTTGTAGGTCTCAGGCTTCGTCTACACATCACCCGAAGTATAAACTTTCTATATTTTCCTTTCTAGGGTTCTTCCTCATTCTGATTAAATGGGTATTTGGGCCTAGGCTTCATGCCTTTTGTATACAATCCCAGTACTGGTATTTAGTTATATGTTTATGATCAGATGCTTGTTATTGTTTGATTGTTTGATTATTCATTCCCATTTTGCACTTGCTGTAATTTAACCTGGTAATACGTTTTGTGAATTTACTTAATGGGTTCCTCGCATTATTATGCTACACTGGGAGGGGAGAACACACTGGGATTATTCAATACCGGTGATAAATATGGGAAGAGAGGGGTTCCTACATCTTTTGTAACAGGGGCTGCCTTACCTTTCCCTTTTCCACATACACTTTCCCTTCGTTGCCTGTGTCCACTGGGTAACAATGCTCCTGTCAGGGGCAACCAAGAGTCAAGCTGCCACCCCTGACAGGAGCTGGGAAACCGCTCCTGTCAGGGGCAGCAGCCTGACTCTTGGCTGACGCCCCGGCGGGAGCCAGGCAGTAGAGCCAACAGTCAGGCTGCCACCCCTGAGAGGAGCAGGAAAACCAACCAGTTTAACAGCACTAGTCAGTTTCCCCTGTCCTGTGAGCAGCAGGCAGCCCAGAGCCAGGCTCTTGGCTGCCCACCTTTCACAGGAGACAGGAAACTGACCAGTGCTGCTGCTCTGCTCAGTTTTCTGGGTCCCCCGAGCTGCGCAAAATTTGACTTGCATGGGGTTGTGCAAGAACACAACCCCCATGTAAGTTGGGGGGTCTACAGTAATCAGTAATGGAAGGTGGGAATAAACCATTCGTCATCAGACCAAAAGTTTAAGCAGATCTCAAAAATCAGCTCAAGATTGAATTCTTTACTGGCTGATAGAATGGGTAATTTCACCATTATGCTACCATTCAGTCTGTAGGGAGATCATTATGACAAGGAATCTAGTATTTTGTTCAGACTCAAATCCAGAGTAGGTTAAAATCTTAGCAAAACTGACCTGTGCCAAACTTACCTGTAAATACAAACGGTGGGAAAATATCAGGGTTTACTAACAATAGCTTTGGAAGGGAATGCTACCTAGTTAGTTATGGCTGAGAATGAAAGTTAAATGCCAAGCATCTGTACATAATCTTGCTGAGCATTATAGTTTGAGTTCATAATGGCAACTACAGAGCTTTCCCACATTCCCTAAAGTACATGGGCCATACAGGTCATTCTAATGGCTTTCACAAGGTATCAATGAGGGTTAAGACCATAATGGATGTTCCAGTTCCTGAAAATTCTGAATATATTTAGTTATTTTCTGGCATTATTGAATTAATAGATTCTTCATTGCTCACCTGACTACACTTCCAAATCTTCTTCTAGATCAAAGGAAAACCTAAGGTTGTATTTCCAAACACTGCACTCCATGTATCTTGTATGTCATTTTACACGACAATCTCTTTGGGACAGGCTGTGGTGCAGCTGTCTAGTGAAAGAGCAGAAGCACTTTTGGTGAAAACATAGTTTACGTTTTTGCAATTTCTGTTCATCTGGGCTGCGTCTACACGTGCATGCTACTTCGAAGTAGCGGCACCAACTTCGAAATAGCGCCCGTCGCGTCTACACGCGTCAGGCGCTATTTCGAAGTTAACTTCGACGTTAGGCGGCGAGACGTCGAAGTCGCTAACCTCATGAGGAGATAGGAATAGCGCCCTACTTCGACGTTCAACGTCGAAGTAGGGACCGTGTAGACGATCTGCGTCCCGCAACGTCGAAATTGCTGGGTCCTCCATGGCGGCCATCATCTGGGGGGTTGAGAGATGCTCTCTCTCCAGCCCCTGCGGGGCTCTATGGTCACCGTGGGCAGCAGCCCTTAGCCCAGGGCTTCTGGCTGCTGCTGCGGCAGCTGGGGATCTATGCTGCAGGCACAGGGTCTGCAACCAGTTGTCAGCTCTGTGTATCTTGTGTTGTTTAGTGCAACTGTGTCTGGGAGGGGCCCTTTAAGGGAGCGGCTGGCTGTTGAGTCCGCCCTGTGACCCTGTCTGCAGCTGTGCCTGGCATCCCTATTTCGATGTGTGCTACTTTGATGTGTAGACGTTCCCTCGCTGCGCCTATTTCGATGTTGGGCTGAGCAACGTCGAAGTTGAACATCGACGTTGCCGGCCCTGGAGGACGTGTAGACGTTATTCATCGAAATAGCCTATTTCGATGTTGCAACATCGAAATAGGCTACTTCGAAGTAGGCTTCACGTGTAGACGTAGCTCTGGTGTTCTAGCTGAATCCTTTGCAGTCACAGTATCTGTGTGCCTAACATGCTAAGGATTGTGGGAGAGTCTGGGAGTTAGGTTGAAAGTAGGTGTGCTGTGCTTTGCTCTTCTCTGTGTGCTCTCCCCCATTTCACCCATTAGCACGATGAGGTTTTGGTTTTTTGTGTGTGCTTAGTTTTTTGGTTGATGTGGGGTTAATTTCTAGCTCCCTTTTGTTTTAGCAGCCTTTTGTCACCCATCTGAGCTATCACTGTCAGGCCAGTGGGGCAGAGATCTACTTCTGTGGTGTCAAAGGATTTAACCCATGGCCATGGGTTGCAGATTTTGCCTACAGACTCTGTCTCTGGGAGGAGCTTGTTCTAGCTGTGAGGAAGGTGACTGGGTTTAAACGTGTGAGATATGTCTCCCACGTGAGCTGTTATTGTGTATTTTGCGACACTTAGGGCTAATGTGCACTAAGGAAATAAGTTGATTTTGTCCTGCTCATGCCACCCTCCACACCTGCTGTAAAAGTGTCTTATGTTTCTCCTTTCTTAGAAAATGAGCAGCTGGTAAGATCACTAGCCCTATCAGGTGGATTCCTTTGGGCTAGAAACCCCAGAGGTTTTTCACACCTTCGCCTTTCACAGAATCATAGGGCTGGAAGGGACCTCAGGAGGTCATCTAGTCCAGCCCCCTGCTTCAAGCAGGATCAGCCCCCACTAAGTCATCCCAGCCAGGACATTGTCCAGCCAGGACTTAAAAACCTCAAGGGATGGAGAATCCACCACCTCTCTAGGCAACACATTCCAGTGCTTCACCACCCGCCTGGTGAAGAAGGTTTTCCTAATATCTAACCTACACCTTTCCCTCTTCAACTTCTGACCACTACTCCTTGTTCTGCCATCTGACACCACTGAGAACAATTTCTCACCCTCCTCTGTAGAGCTCCCCTTCAGGAAGTTGAAGGCTGCTATTAAATCACCTCTAAGTCTTCTCTTCTGTAAACTAAACAAGCCCAAATCCCTCAGCCTATCCACATAGGTCTTGTGCTCCAGACCCTTAATCATTTTTGTTCCCTTCGCTGAACCTGCTCTTGCAAATCCACATCCTTTTTATACTGGGGGGCCCAAAACTGGACACAATATTCCAGATGTGGCCTCACCAGTGCTGAATAAAGAGGAATAACTACTTCCCTAGATCTGCTCGAAATGCTCCTCCTAATGCACCCCAGTATGCCGTTATCTTTCTTGACTACAAGGGAACACTGTTTACTCATATCCAGCCTTTCATCCACCATAACCCCTACTTTCCATCGTACTGCTGCTGAGCCAGTTGGTCCCCAGCCTGTAACAATGTTTGGGATTCTTCCGCCCCAGGTGCAGGACTCTACACTTCTCCTTATTGAACCACATCAGATTTCTTTTGGCCCAGTCCTCCAATTTATCCAGGTCACTCTGGATTCTCTCTCTACCCTCCAACATATCTACCTCTCCCCCTAGTTTTGTGTCATCCACAAACTTGCTGAGGGTGCAACCCAGTCCCTCATCCAGATCATTAATAAAGATGTTGAATAGCACCAGTTCCAGAACCGAGCCTTGCGGCACTCTGCTTGAAACAGACCACCATCCAGATATTGAGTCATTGACCACTACCTATTGGGCCCGACCATCAAGCCAGCTTTCTATCCGTCTTATAGTCCAAGGATCCAATCCATATTTCCTTAACTTATGGACAAGAATGTTGTGGGAGACCATGTCAAAAGCCTTGCTGAAGTCAAGGTATATCACATCCACTGACTTCCTCATGTCCACAGAGCTTGTTACATTGTCATAGAAGCTGATCAGACTGGTGAGGCAGGACTTGCCCCTGGTGAATCCATGTTGGCTACTTTTGATCACTTTCCCATCTTCCAAGTGCTTCAAAATGGATTCCTTGAGGATTCCCTCCATTATTTTCCCAGGGATTGAGGTAAGGCTGACGGGTCTATAGTTCCCTGGATTGTCCTTCTTTCCTTTTTTAAAGATGGGCACTACATTTGCCTTGTTCCAGTCATCCGGTATCTCCCCCGATTTCCAAGAGTCTTCAAGGAGAATGGCCAAAGGTTCAGCAATGACCTCTGCCAATTCCCTCAGTACCCTGGGCTGCATTAAATCCAGACCCATGGACTTGTGCACATCTAGTTTTTCTAGATAGCTCAGAACTTGTCCCTTCCCCACAGATGGCTGCCCTCCACCTTCCCGTACTGCATCATTTAGGACCATCATTGGGAAGTTGACTTTGTCTGTGAAGACTGAGGCAAAAAAAGCATTGAGTACTTCAGCTTTTCCTGCATCATCTGTCACTAGGTTACCTTCCTCATCCAGTAATGGCCCCACACCTTCTCTGATAACCCGTTTATTGTTCACATGCCTGTAGAAACCCTTCTTGCATCCCTTGCCACCTGCAGTTCCAATTGTGCTTTTGCTTTCCTGATTACTGCCAGGCATTCTCCAGCCGTATGTTTATACTCCTCCTTAGTCAACTGTCCTCATTTCCATTTCTTGTATGCATCCTTTTTGAGTTTAAGCTGACTAAGGATTTCCCTGTTAAGCCAAGCTGGTTGCCTACCATGTTTGCATTTCTTACTATGCAGCAGGATTGTTTGTTCCTGTGCCTTCATTAGCATAGTGACTCAGAAAGTTCCCATCACGATTTAAACCATGTGTTAATGTGACGAATTTGAGTCACTATAAGGGCTCATCTGCATACTTGGCTCAATCTAATTCTTGACCTCCCCCCGCACCCCTCCACTCTCTGATTTGCTCACCTTGATTATCTTTTTCTGATTTGTCCTCCTTGCTTGCTGTTTTTGGTTCTCTGTGCCTTAAATATTGAGTCTGGTCTGGTCTGGCTATGGTCTGAAGAAGTGGGTCTGTCCCACGAAAGCTCACCTAATAAACTATTTTGCTAGTCTTTAAAGTGCTACTTGACTGCTTTTTGTTTTGATTTTGATGAGTGTGTAAGGTAAGGTGTGTCCCTACAGAGACTAGAACTGAGAGAGAACTTCAAGGCCACAAAGAAGGTAGCAACTCTGAACATAGTGGATGGGAAAATTTAGAACTTTATGTAGAGTGTTGAAACCACATCGCTGTTGCTATGGACAAGGCAATGTGCTTCTGAGATCATCACCTTTTCACATGTCTTTTATTTGGGCTTTATTAACTATTAACTCTCTAGTTGCCTGGATATTGTAAAGATGGACTTCTTATTTCCAGTCCACCACTTTGTGATTTGGGCAGAGGTCCAAATGACTAAAGACCCACCAAAGTCAGCTGCCACCAGGCAGAGGGTACTAGAAGGAAAGGAGCGAGGAACTACATCTAGGCTATAGGAGCGATTCAAGTGACAAATGCCCTCATTGTAGTTGGTTTATGTAAATTTAGTCACCCAGCTACCATGGAGGTGGGCATAGTAGATACACAGATTCCTGAACAAGAAAACATTCAGAAGGAGCCAGTGCTCTCCAGCTGCATAGCTGGTTTAGCATGAAATAATACTAGAAGATCAGAAAAGTGAGTGCCCTGTTAGTCTGGAGGACTAGTTTAGTCTGCACATACTTGCTGCAAGATATCTGAGTTAGTAGTCTGCCACTCTTAAAACAACAGATGCTGGATCAGCTATGAGTTGCACATAGTGACGGGATGTATCTGAAACCCCGCCCCCCCCCCGCCCCGGCTGGATGCCATTTTTGATGGCCTCGTGTGGATTGCACCAGTGAAGAGAGGGCAAAAAAAACCAAACCCACAAATATCTTCCTTGTGAATCAGCTGATAAAGACCATGCTGAGACTGCCAGTCTACTGCTATGTAATCATGGCCTGAGCATCCATGGCAAGATACTTTGCTGGGGGAAGGGGGGAGGTTGGAGAACATATGTTCTTGGTAGCCCTTTATGTTTATTCAAAGTGGCCAGAGATCTGTGTAATGGAATGTGCTGCAGGATGTATGTGAAATGCTCAGCCAGTCTGCCAAGATGAAGTGACAAAGGAATTTTATTTTTGTCTTCTGAGATCAAAACTCTTTTGCAATGTAATGGGGAAGGAGATTATATTAACTCAGTGCTAAATCAAGTTAAATGGTTGCCTGGGTATCCTTTAGCTGGACCAGTATCATGGTTTCAAATCAGAGAGACTTGTTGCTAAGTTTTGGGGCATATGTTTATCAGTTCTTCCATTCCACAGCCATCTCTAATAGCAGAGCCAACAGCTGCCCTTTGTCAACTAGTTTTCAACAGTACCTGATGATTTTAAGTGATAATAGCTTTGAATACACTATGCCACAATTGAAATGGCAGATCTTCAACAGACATTTGGGTACATCCTAATCCCTGGGCTAGGACAGAATTCATGGTAGTCAACCTCATTTTCACATCAGTAATAGTCAAATATTAGAGCATTCCATAGGGAGAGTGAGAGAGGAGTACATTACCTCCACTGATTGCATAGTTTTGCCTTGAGTGAATATGTCACATTAACACTGTGTACAAAAATTAAGGCTTAGATCCTCAGCTGGTTTAAACTGGCATAACTCTGGCCCTTTGCTGTTTAACACCATCTGAGGAACTGACCCATGTACTGTCCCTCTGCCGAAGAATAAACCAGGAATATATTTGTTGGACAGCACTGAGGGCTGTTTGCCTTTGGCACTGCCCCTTTTACCTTTGGCCCTGCCCCTTTCAGGCATGGAGCTGGGCCTGCCTCTCACCTTGCCCCACGGCCTGCGGCAGCTGTCACCCCACTGCTGCTGTGGCTACCAGCGGAATAGCCAGGACTAGAAACTTAGCAGCTGAATCTAAAAGAGGGGTCACAAAGGTTCAGGAGAGGAAGAACAAGACAAAACTGGATGAGTAGGTTGTGTGTTTTCAAACACAGGTTTAATTTATTACATTAAACAATAAGAAAAGGCAGAGACAACGAGAAATCCTCTGGCATCTTATAGACCAACAGATATATTGGACCATAAGATTTCATGGGCAAAGACCCACTTCATCAGATGGTCAGATTGTCTTTGCCCATCAAAGCTTATGTTTCAATATATCTGATAGTAAAGGACTTCTCGTTTTTGTGGATACAGACTAGCAGGGCTACCCCTCTGATAAAAGAGAGATGCTAAGGGCCTGAAAATGTAGAACCAGCATGGAATATAGGAGCCTTGAACCAGGAACCTGAGCCTACAAACACCAGAAGGGATTCCAGCCAAGACAGCATTTTTTTATTTACTTTTTCATGCCATAGAATATAACAATCCATTTACTCTCAAAATTATTTATATTATATTTTGAGTAGTGACCTGCTGATCTAAAGCGTTTAAAAGACCCACAAGCACTTCACATTTGTAATATCCTCTTTCAGACCACTTTCTTTCCCTTTGGAGCAGCGTGTAGCCCAGGGGTATATAACTGAGAGATGTCCACTTCAGTCAGGGGAGCAACCTTCATGAATCACCAAACAACAATGCTCCAGTGAGAAAAGCACTTTTTTTGTACCGCTTTGTGGACTTTAAGAAGTGAGGAGAAAGCAGAGCTTTGGAAACCCTTAAGCTACAGCTACAGTATTGTTGCTATTTGTTTCAGGATACAAATGTATCCCAAAACCGCAGCTCCAGGGCTAAACATGGCAGTCAAAATAAAAAATAGCAGCACTATTTTAAGCATAGTATTCTATTTTCACTACCCCTCATTGTAGGGGGGGGAGGGGTCATGGAAACCTGAGACTAGCCCCTTATTTCAAACCAGTGCCGTTTGGACAGCACTGATGTCGAAATAAGGTAACTCGAAATAACACGCGATTATGCTCACGTTCTCTCTCGGCCTCTTCTACTTGTAAGTCTCAGCGTGGTTTAATTTAAGTCCTTAAAATTCAAACAGTGACATTCACGTACTTCTTTTTTCCCTTCTGAACTCACAGAATTTCCATCCCTCTGTCTCTTGTCACTCTCACTCTGTCATAAAACAAATGAATCATACCCTGATATGAAATAGTAGCACATTTTATTCTTGCTGGGTTTTTTGTTTGGGTTTTTTGGGGGCTTTCCCCCCTCTTGTTGACTTTTCGGCAAACAGCCTAGAAGGGCTGAGTTATTTGCCAGAACTTAAATTTCTGGCAAACAGCACAAAGCCAGTTGAAATCTCAAATCATATTTCAGGAATGCCATCCTTCTACTGTGCCTTTCCAGATCTTTTCTCTGCACACTAATGAGTATTATAGGGAAATGGGTTCCAGAAATGTGAAAATCGATGTAGCAGGAAATGTACCAGAACCACCTTTCCACTTATATGGTCTCAGATGTCCAAGAAACACAATTAATTAGTGTTACTGAACTCCTTAGCGCCCCTGTAAAAGCTATTTGAGTGATTATATGCAGAACCATTGGTAGCGATTACTTCATACTGAAGTAATTAGTGGAAGTTTTGATTAAATTCTGCTAAGTGAAATATCAGTTTGTTTGGTCATCTGCACACATGGAAAACATATGCACTGTTGAACACACTACACAGGAGTTTGGATTAAAGGGGCTGATTAAACTAGTTGGAGAGTATGCTCCTTAAACATATATAAAGGATCTGAATTTTTTAAAGCAGCCCCTAATTTTGCTCCTGCAATGTTGAGAGTGAAAATAATTACAGGTGGTTTTCTAGGATTTATGGCTAGAAAGTGAGTTACTAAACCAAATTAAGGCCACTTCAGCTCTGAATGAGCATGTCCACAGTGGGATTTAGTACAGTTTACTTAATTTTCAATTGCCATTCACCCCTTTCCTTAAGTCACATTAACTTTCCTGAGCAGCTAAATGTAGCCAAGCCTTTCGACATCTCTCACTCCCTGGCTGTGTCTACACTTGCATTCCTGTTTCAAAAGAGGAATGCAACTGAGGGAAATTGCAAATACAAATGAGACACTGATTTAGATATCTCGTGCTTCATTTGCATAATCTCTTTTAGGAAGAGAGTCTTTCGAAGGAAAAAAGTGCAGATGGGGATCTTTTGAAAATAAACCCCATCTTCAAAAAAAAGCTCTTCTTCCTGAAACAAAATATGATGAAAGCTTTTTTTTGAAGATGGGGGTTTATTTTCAAAAGATCCTCATCTACACTCTTTTCTTTCGACAGACTCTCTTCTGAAAAGAGATTATGCAAATGAAGCATGAGATATGTAAATCAGAACCTCATTTGCATTTTCAGTTTCCCTCATTTGCATTCCTCTGTCACAAGAGGAATGCAAGTGTAGACACAGCCCCTGACTGAATGCATTAGGAAAGGGGTCCTCTTCCTACAGCACTGTTTGTTTCTGTTTGCAGCCATTGGGCCAGATGTTCTACTCATTTCCATCAGTGAAAGTCAAGACTCACTCCCCTGCCTTCAGCAGAGTTTTACTGGTGTAAACACCAGCCTACATGAGAGGAAAAACAAGGCCAGTATCTGTCACCCAGCACCGTATGTGGGGTATGGCTTGAGGACTTTCCTTACAACCAGAAGGGATAAAAGTTCAACTTTTATGTGAAATGAAAACTTAAATGTCAAAAAGGAGGCTTTGCCTGAGCAGTGGCGGCTTGTAGTGACACTGCATGCCCACAAAAATCTGCTGCCCCTTATGTTCTTTCGTTTCCATCTATCCTCTGTCTAGAGCAGCCGTTCCCAACCTTTTTGAGACGGTGACCCATTTTGACTAGACTGCGTGCCCCAAGGCAATTCAAAACCCAGTGTCAGGTGGGAGGTTCTCCCTTGGGAAAAATTATTTTATAAGTCTTTATCCACCCCCACGCCCCCAGGCTTTAACACCACACAGCCCCAAACTGTCCCCCCCCATATCTACCTCCCATGAACGCCGCTACTGCTCTCTTCTGCTCCTTCACGGGGCAGCTGCTGTCACCTCCTCCCCATGGCTCCCCCCCAGCCTTCCTACTCCCTTTGCCCACCTGCAGCACAGGCAGTTCCCTGACCCGCCGTGCTGAAATGGGGCTCAGTTTAATTGGTTTTACAGCAGGATCCTTCCTGCCAGCCGCTAAATCGATTAAATTGAGTTCCATTTCAGCCCGGAAAGGCAAGGACTGGAAGCTGGAGGAATGAGCAGTGGCAGCAGCAGGAGCCACAAATGGCTCCTTAAAAAGCCACAAATGGCCAGAGCCACCCAGCCGGCGACCTTTAGAAACTCTAATGGGGACCCAGGTTTGGGTCCTGACCCACAGGTTGGGAAACGCTGGTCTAGAACTATCTGCAGTGAAATTAAAAAAAGGACTGTGACGGTGTGCTGACCTATTTTGGGTCCCGTGGGTGCGCGTGAGGGTTGATACAGTGCAGGGAGGGTGCGGGGTGGATGGCCCGGGACCGACCACCCCACCTCTATGGCAGCCTTATATAGTATAGCAGCAATATGTGATTCAGTGTATCTACTTTAAAACCTGGGTTTCCACAGTATTACGAGTATCAGGAACAATAACACTCTGATTGTAAACACCACAATGCCCTGTGGCTGTTCTAAGTCCCAATAATGCTCTATACAGCCCCAGCTAGTCTAGCTAGTGGTATTTACCAATAATGACTGATTCATCTATTCGTAAGTACAACTACTTAACACTTGTCTTAAATATATTTATTTATTTGGCATAGGCTAAACACTAGGTTACATATAGCTGTATACAATTATATATGATTTACCAATAACATCCAATGCTCCCACATCTCACCAACAACTACGTTACAGCGGACTGTCAAGTCAGAGATACGGCTTGGTTGGGACCTTTCGTGGTGGTGACGTCCGGGTGATCAGGCCGGGGTCTGCTGTCTGGACTGGAAGTTGCTAGCCTCCGCCTGGTGTCCAGGAGCCCACCCCCTTGTCCCTGCTAAATCACCTTTTATACTGTTTCTTAGTTGGGGGTTCCATACCTGGCCAATTAAAGCGTTTTTTACCCAATTTGGACTTTCTATCCTCCCGGCCTGTCAGAACATGTTATAAAATTTCCTCTGTCCTTGGTAAATTTCCAAACCTGCCCCCGGGACCCTCTGATATTGCACAACCAGGATGTTCTCTTTGGGGGGCTTCCAGCAACTTGTCCCAGCTGTTCTCTTTGGTGACTTACTATCTACTTGTCAGGATGTTTTTCTTTGGGACTCTCCAACTACTTGTCAACTTTCTGATTTCGTTCTCCTGGTCTGGTTTCAGACCACCCCGCCATTATATGATAGCGTTCCAGGATGGAGTGTATGGTCATTCTGCCTTGCGAGTAAGGCCCGGCCACCGGGTGTTCGTGCTCCCACAGACTGCTACTCTGAAGCATTTTCTGAATATAGGGATTGCACAGAAAGCGTCAGATGAGGGCTAGCAATCCCGTGTATCCCACAAACTCCAAAGGAAATGGACCACTTCTTCCCCCCTACTTTTTAAAGACTCCAGGATGGACCAGTCTTGTTTCACTTGACCACATAACTGATTAGCCAGATTCGAAACTCATTTTTGTATATAGGGCCGCCTCTACATCCCAGCCGGTAAGAAGCAGGAAGTGTGATTTCGGCTGCCTTTCACCCCCCAAGCCTATTGAAGCAGATGATTCCAGGACTAAGCCCTAAATCCCATCCTGCATGCAAACAGGAAGTGTTCCTCTCCGAGGGTTTAGCAGTGGCAGGAGTTGGCTCTGGGGCCTCTTTCCCAATTAGCTACTGCAGGTGGAGAGCCATGCAAGGCCCTAGGATTGTTTTTATAGCTATCACACCTTTATGTGGCTGAAGTGTTTTTTTCCACTGTAACTAGGCCATTTTTGCAAGAGAAATATTTTCGGTCACATTATCATTTTTTTCCCCCAAGGAAAGCTTATGAAAACTAATCTGCAAAGAAATTGTTAGGGAGAAACATCAGCAAGTGTGTTTTTAAATGGATAATCTTAAAAGGAGCTAATTTCTGGGGAGTTACAAAGTAAAAGCTTTGGGCCAACTCCTGCTTTCTGCATTTCTTTCGCCACCCAAGCTGCTTTGCATTAGCCTCCACTAAGCCTCCAGTGATTATTTTTCTAATTATTGGCTTTAATGCTGGTGAGAATGCCTGGCTGATTACCCTTGAGGCTGAAGCACACTGTTCATTACCCACAGGAGAGGTATAACACAGGCAGTGCATGGCAAGATTTCCCATACTGCCTTGCTAATCCATCTCAGCTGCTACCAATATGGATAGGAGAACTATTTTAGGCCCATTCATTTCATTGCCTCTTTCCTAGGGTAATGAGACATCCCAATTAAAAAACGTCAGGATTCTCCTGATATTAGGAGCTTTGTCCACTAGCCCATTCAAAAGCCCATCTGCATGTCATTTGCCTCAACTTTTCACAGGTTGAAGGAGCCCATGCTCAAGATGCACCACTCACCATAGGGCTGAAGGAAGCTCCTTCAGTGCTGTTCAGCAGGGCTTGGCTCGATCATCCCTGAATGGCAGAATTATTTTAAGGAGCCCTATATTACAAGGCAGGCCTATGTGCACGTTCTATTTTTAATTTTTATAAAAATAAATCTTACATATGTGATTATTCCTACACCCCTAGGAAAAAAGTCCTGATTCTGCACAGTTGCTATCTGGCCGCTATACTCTTTGCTGAGGTTGGCAGAGTGGGACCCGTCTGTGGCAGGAGAGGTAGCTTGTTTGGTTTTGATTATCCCTGCACTGGGTCCTGGACTGAGCCCAACATAAAGGCCCAAGAAAGGGTAGCAATTTCAGTTTGTATCAATCTGTGCTAATTTAAACCAAGGACATTGGTAAAAGAGGCTTCATTAGTAACCCTTAGCCATGTAACCTCCCTGTTCTATGAAATGATGTTATAAACAGAGCACAGAACTTTCAGTGCAACAATGCAGGCATTAGTATTTTCAAATTTATCATTAACATGAAGAAACTTTATGTATAAGTATTAATAAATCTTAGTCATAAATAACCTGAATTGGTTCCATTACAGACCCATTTGCGTTTGGTTAACCCCTTAGCATGATTTTATATTTCTTTGTTGAAGTTCCCAAAATAGTAACCATGTATTTTACTACCAACTGGGTCTTCATATAAATCTTTCATTTTTCCCATTGGCATGATTTTCCAGATTTTATTTCTCCATGCCACTAATGTTTGCCGGGGAAGAGGGTATGATCTTTTCCCAAAAATGAGCTATTACACATCTGGCTGCTTGGAGTAATTGCATTGTCTGTGTGTTCTTCCAAGTTAATAACCTCCTTTGGATATGGTATTTTATTTCCAACTTCACTTCCCTGTAACACAATATTAACTAAAATGTTGTTCAGAAATCAGATATAAGGCAGACACGTCCTCATTATTAATTTGATAATTGTTAGCCCCATGGTTCAAGAAATATCAAATGCTTACTAAACTAAATGACGTGTCTCTCTCTCTTTCCATGGCAGATCCATTATCCCTTCACACAAAGATTTTCCATCATATATCCTCCATGTATTATTCATGCTTCAACAGACAATGCAACTTCAATCCAGGGCAGCTCCAGTGAGTCTTTACTGCCTTGTGCAATCATTTGATCTGTGAGGAGAAGGCATAACTCACTTTGCACTCACTTTGCAAGGTGCAAATGACTACTCAAGGTCCGAAGCAGTGGCAAATGATTGTAGAGCACTTTAACATGTGCAGATGTAGAACAATGGAGGCACCTGGGATAGAATGATCAGAGGTAATTGCAAATCAGCATTACCTAGAAGTACATGTTCCTTTTCCTCCATGTGTCTGACTTTCATTATTGGCAATAGAAGCCATGTATGCGCATCAAGAGAACAGCATGTCAGTGAATATGTGAATGTTACAAGCATGAGTACTCTGAATTCTGCCTCGTATTGGGTTATGAAGAGTGAAGCTTCAGCAAGATGTTCCCCTTCTAGAGGACACTATGGGCTTGTCTACATTAAGGGGAAGATTGACACAGCTGCAGTTGATCTTCCAGGGTTTGTTTCAGTGCACGTAGTGGGAAAGGGCTAATCAAACCCTGATGGTGCTCCCATCACCGCAGAACTCCTCACTGTCATGGTCAGCGAGGGAAGTCAAGAGGATAGTTTCTCCTGCAGCCCTTGCACAGTGGGCCTGTGCCGCAAACTCACTCTAGCGCACGTCAACACCAGCTGCACAATTTTCATATCTAAACTTGTATATCTCAGGCTCAGTTCCTTTTCCAGTGTAGACCAAGCCTATGTAGTGTCATGCTATTGTGGGCTCACACGCTCAAGCTGAGAAACAGGAGCTGGTTGTACAGCCTGAGTCAAGGAATGCTGCCGGGCTAGGATACAGCAGCACCAGGGCTGTGTTTACTTTAAAGCTTATTTCTTGTTGTTAACTAAGTAAATTATCCTAAAACCTGCCTCAGTCATCACTGAAATATTCCAGACACTCTCATTCTTTACATTATATTAGCTCCCAAAGGCACCTGGGAGCTGGTGCACATGAGAACTTTTCAAGGGAACTTTTACTTTTTACGAACTGCTGAATATTACAGAGTAGTTGCTCTAAAACATAAATCTGCTGTCCTTTCTCAAAGCTCCCAGACCAAAAGGTTAGAGGTGATAATTATCACTGAGTCCCATTCAGAAAGAGAGAACTATTTATCTGGTTGAGTTTTTAACTAAAGAAGTGGATTTATACAGTTTGGGAGCTATTTTTGGGTAGAATAAAAAATGACCTGCAGAAATCTTTCATCTTATTTCTACACCTGCCAGCTTTCCTCACTCCTTCCCTGACCCTCATTAGGCTTTTAGCAAGTCTCATAAATCCACCAAGAGAAATGTGGCTCTTAAAAGCTACCAAAGCTTTTTTTTTCATAGAAGACTATAAACAGTACATGTGTTTTATTTATCAGATTTTTTTAAATGTGTGTCTAGCCATAGAAATTATTGATGAATATCAAAGCAGAACATATTTCTCCACTGCAGTGAAAGTTCATTAACTCGTTTCCGAGAGTCATCAACTGAAGGAAATGTATTAGGGTCAAATCCTGTGAGCTTCTGAGTGCTCACAACTCTCAGTAAAGTGAATGGCCCTTTACCAGCTCTAACTGATTATCTATATTTGTCGTGTCCCTAACACATGGAAAAGCACTGGTCACTACTATGAAGTGAGACACTATGTCATAATTATGGTATTATTTATAGCCACCATGGAGAACCAAACAAAATATTCATGTCTAGCGCATGACAGGCTGAATCTGATCCACAGATTGAATGATGGCCATTAGGACAAAAGACCTTTATTACTTGTAGCACAAGAAATTAGATATGTGACTGACTGTGGAAAATAATCCATCTAGAATATTAATCTTAGTACAGGGTATACAAATAATAGCATCAAAGAACTAGTGTCAGAGTTGAAACATGTTGATGATCTTTGCTGGGTTTTATGGCCTGCATCATTTGTCCTAGAAGCTCTATACCATTTAAATACACATATCATAAAGCTAAGATGAATGAAATCGTTATTTTCAGTAAAGGCGAGTTTTGAGCAGCAGTCTCTTGCTATCCATTCTGGCACTTCCATTCATGTATATAGGAATACTTTATATAGCCCTTTCTACATGAAGCTATTTTAATGGGAATTAGCACAGACACCTTGTTAGGAGTTATCATCTTAATGACCTTCTATGCCTGACTTACGGTATGCTTGTAGTTTACTGAAACACACTTATAACAGATGTGCAAGGCTATCACTGAATACCCTTCTGGTCCCCCCAGTCAGACTCTTGCTCATGTGACACAAACCTGTGGCTTAATATCAAAGCAGGTTGTTGACTGCAATGGTGGGGGGGGCCCTGGAACAAAATTCAGTTAATCTCTTTGTTGTTTTTTCATGCTTTATATGAATGTGTATCAATTTAAAACCTAATCTACTCTAACAAACCTGTGGCCAGCTAGTGGTTCATAGTTGCTACTGTACCATACTCTCTGGTCACTTAGGTCTAGATCTGCAAAGGGACATAGGTGCTGCAATGCCTGTCTTTTAAGGTAGGTCTACATAACATTTGGGAATGAACCTCCCAGCTTGGGTCCGCAGCCTCCCCCTGTGTGCTAAATAGCAACAGAGAGGTAGCTGTGTTAGCCTGTATTCTGACAAAACACAGAAGCCATCATGTAGCACTTTAAAGACTAACAAAATAATTTATTAGGTGATGAGCTTATGTGGGGCAGACCCACTTCTTCAGATGGGGAGCTGGTGCTGTACTGGAAATGGGATGATGGCTTTGTAACGCAGAGATCCACAAAAAATTGAAATAAAAACTGACAAATCAGATACAGGAGTCCCTCGAGTTACGCGAGGGCTCCATTCCACGCATCCTTCCATAACTCAAATTGCGCGTAAGTCGGTGGGGTGGCTTTTTTCCCTGGCGGAATGCACATTCTGCAGCCAGGGAGCAGCAGGAGCACCTGGAGCTCCTTTAGTAACTTTAGTAAGTCCTCAGGTTGGCAGGGAGGCAGTTGTGGAGGGTTAGGCCTGTCACTGGGCTGGGCTCATGGGGGGGACAGGGGTGTTAAGCCTGGGGCGGTTTAGGGCTGCAGGGAAGAGCCGGGGGTGGAGTTGAGCCACAGCCATGGCAGGGGTGGTGAGTTGGAGCCACATACTGTGGGGTTTGAACCAGGGCATGGGGGTGGTGAGCCAGGATGCAGGGGCGGGGAGGGGGGTTTGAACTGGGGCAGGGGAGTTGAGCTGCAGCCCACACGGGAGTGGTGAGCCGGCCACGGGGGTACGGTTGAATCGGGGCTTGGGTGGTAAACTGAAGCTGTGCATGGGGGTGATGAGCTGGACCCAGGCCATGTGGGGTTTGAACTGGGGCAGTGGGTGTTGAGCCGGAGCTATGCACAGGGGGTTTGAACTGAGTGGGGGGATTAAGCCAGAGCCATGCAAAGGTGTGGTGAGCCCAGCTGCAGGGGAGGTTGAACCGGGGTGGGGGGGTTGAACTGGGGCCATGTGGGGCCGGGGGGGAGTGGGATTTTGAGTTGCACTTAACTTGCATTAAATGTGGGTTAAGCGCAACTCAGAATTATACATTTCAAGGGTTTATTGCACATAGGACAGAAAGGGTGGGCGAAGGTGGGGGAGGATTGGAGGGAATTAGTAACTAAGTATCCTGTCTGAGATCACTATGAATATCAAAGGTGGGGAAGCTGTCTTTGTAATGTGTAAGGTAGTTGCTATTTCTATTAAGACCTAGTCTCAAAGTATTAAATCTGAGCATGAATTGCAGTTCAGATATCTCCCTTTGAAATCTGCTTTTAAAGCCTCTTTGTTGGAATATGCATATTCTCAGATCTTGAACTATGTGTACTCAGATTACTAACATCTGCTTTGTGTCCATTCATTCTTCGGTGAAATGATCGTCCAGTTTGTCTGATATACATAGCAGAAAAGCAAGTGAAAGCTCATCACCTAATAAATTATTTTGTTAGTGTTTAAGGTTGCTATGTGCTAAGACAGCTGTGTAGACATTATAACATGGGCTGGAACTTGGATTCTGAAGTCTAAACTGAGAAGGGGGCTCTAGCCCTAGCCCAAAGCGCAATGTCTACACAGCGATTCTTAGTATCCTAGTGCAAATCCCTGGACCTGGGTTTGCAAGCTTGCTCCCAGACACAACACAGACAGATCCATAAGCTGCACTCCGTGGGTAATGCAATGAGGAATTCTGAGGGCTATTTAATGCTGTGATTTTTCTATTTTCTTGGTGAATCATCAAACATACTGAGGGGCTTTATAACATCCAAGCCATTGGGAAATCTCATAGTGCTCAATAGCTCTCCCAGTGCCAAACAGCACAACTGGTACAGCAATCCATTTTTGGAAGCTCACAGGACTAACTCTTACTTATGCAGGTAGGCTCCTTGCCCTGAATAAGCTGAGTGGGGTTTGGTCTGATATCTAGGGGTACATCTATACTTACCAGAAGATCGGCTTCTTCAGGTTCGATCTTCCTGGGTTTGATTTAGCATGCCTAGTGGGGACACCGCTAAAATAAGGGCTCTACAGCCGACCCTGCTACTCTTCCCTGTTGAGAGGAACACTGGAGGTTGACGGGAGAGTTTCTCCCATAGACCTCCTGCTGTTTGGGCGGCCCAAAAAACTGATCTATGATATGTAGATTCCAGCCACACAATTGTCATAGCTGGAATTGCGTATATTAAATCAGTTTTTTGGCCTAGTGTAGACTTGGCTTAAGAGTACTGGACAGATAAAATTTGGAGAAAGCCTGTTTTCCTTCTTGCACTGCTTTGTTTTGCTATGTGGCTTTAAATATATATTTGCTTTGTATTTAAAATTCAGTTCTGCTCTGACACAAGATGACAGTAATCACTCACTCATTCAATCAAATAAAATGGTTGCTTAATTCTCAGCTTTGCTCCTACCATCTATCCAGTACTTCAGCAATATTTTCTTCCAGTGGCACAACCTTTTATCTTTCAAATCAAACCCCACACAATTAAACAATTTTGTGTGCGAGTCAACCAGAAATGCCCTTGCTTTTCTCCACATCATCTTGCAAAGGCCTGCATGCAATCTTATGTGTATGTGAATTTACACCCAGTTTGAAACAACTATAAACGTCTGGTTTTGTGCTTTTCTGTCTAACCATCTGTTCGCACTTGCTGCTCCCACTTCCAGTTCTGTGGGTGGTGCACAGAGCAAAGCCCTGCACAGTCACCACCAACACCCTGCAAGCACCAGCAGTTGCTGACAGCCAGTAGCTGCTGAGACTAATTACACATGTTTATTTTCTGGGACTATTCTGAACCTTGTTTATTAAATCTGGAAGTTGGAAGCAGAGGCACCACTTAGGGGAGACTAGGGATTGCTGTAGCCCCTCCTGAGGCTTGAATATCTGCATTTCATACCTGACCTGTGCTAAAAGCACATACACTAGTCCCAGAGGCAGCTCTTAACTGCTACAGAAATTGTGCTGCTCCCAGCTTTGCCTTTGGGGCAGGGCGTTTGTTTATACCCAGAGGAAGGCAGGGTGATTAAGCTAACAAAAGGCTTGTCAAGCAAGAAACTGAAGGATTTTTAGATGATCATGGAAACGTTACCAGTTGCATCACTTTAATGATAGGAAAAAAGAATAGGTTGCAAAGGGACTAATGCTGTTCAACTGATTCATATGTAACCCCTTTTCTCCGGGTTAGTCGGGAGCAGGCAGCACTCAGTTGAGTGTTAGGGGTGCCTGAGAGGTTCAATATTAAAGGAGATCCTGAGCGTCCCAGTGGTGATATTGGATAGTTGGGAATCCCCTTTCTACCCCTGATTTCTAAAGCTCTGTAAAACGACAGTGCCGCCACCTGGCTGGCCCCTGTACACACTTAATGGTGCACCTTGGGAGCCTCCAGGAAACTTATTTCAGTTATAATCTGGATTTAACTCCCAAACATTATAAACAGTATATGTCTAATAGACCACATAAGAATCAACACACAGCTTTGAACAACTTAAGGGGACAGGGTTACAGACTAAACATGAATGCCATCAATTAACAATGTACACAGAAATAAATGAAACGTAACTGGCATGTACACTGCTTTCAGTGCTCCCACACGAGAGTGTACACTCCAATTATCAAAGTTCTGGTTACTTGCTTGCGGTGGCTTGTTGTTCACTGGCTTGCAGACAGCTTGGTCAGGGTTCTGTGCGTCAATCCAGGCAAAGCAAACAACTGAACAGGGCCTCTGACCTGGAGTTGGCCTCTGCAGCACTCTAGCACACACAAATCAAGTTCCTTTCCTGCAGGGTCTCTCATCAGCAGGCTGCAGCTCTCCAGTGTAGTTGCTGGCTGGGAGAAAACTTCACCCTTACGTGGAAGCAGTCTGTTCAAACAGCATTCTCTGTTCCACAACAGGAGACCTGGGTAAAAAGCCTCTCCTTCTTTCCCAAAGCCTCATGGGAGTTGTAGTCTCTAGAGCCAGGTTGCCACACACAGCAGCAGCTACAAGCTCCCACTTACGGAGAGGCTTACACATAAATGATCTTGAAAGTAAGGTGACAATTACAAAGGGATCTCACAAATCTGGGTGATTGGGGAACACAGTGGCAGGTGGAATTCTATGCTGATAAAAGCAAAGTAATGCACATAGAAATATATAATCCTAACTGCACACAGAAAATGATGACATCTAAATTAGCTGGTACAGCTCAAGACATAGATCTTAGAATCGTTGTGGCTAGTCCTCTCAAAACATCTGCTCAATGTGCAGTGGCAATCCAAAAAGCTAACTGAAAACTGGGAATCACTAAGGAAAGACGGATAGAATCTCAGACAGTAAAACTCTGAGTTAAGTGGGAGTTGCAAATTTTGTGTAAGTTGGGGGAAGTGAACCCCTCCCTCCCCCTCTGAGCCCCTGGGAGCCTGGAGCCAGGCGCAGCAACACCTGGTCACTTTCTAGGCTCCTGCTTAGTCCCAGGAAGCTGGGAGCCAGAGGCAGCAGTGCCTTGTCAGTTTCTTGGCTCCTCACTGCTTGCTGGAGCCGGGAAACTGACCAGGTGCTACTGCACCTGGCTCCCAGCTCCCTAATGGCTCCGAGGAGGAGGAGGAGGGAGACAAGATAAACTGGATTTGGAAAAGGTTCAGAAAAAGGCAATAAACATGGTTGGTGTCAGGAATGGTTTCCATATGAGGAGAGATTAAAAAAACTGGGACTTTTCAGCTTAGCAAACAAATGACAAAAGGGTGGGGATATACCTTAGAGGTCTAGAAAATCATGAATGGTATGGAAAAATTGAATAAGGAAATGTTATTCACTCCTTCAGTAACGTAACACAGGAAGGCCACCCAATTACATTTATAGGCAGCAGATTTAAACAAACAAAGCAAATTATTTCTTCATGGTCAACCTCTGGAACTCTTTGCTGGGGGATGGATGAAAGGCCCAAATTATAACAGGGTTCCAGTGAGAACAAAATAAATTCAAGGAGGTTAGGTCCATCAATAGCTACTAGCCAGGATGGGCAGGGATGGTGTCCCTGTCCTCTGTTTGCCGAAAGCTGGGGATGGGTAGCTGGGTATGGAAGCGGATTGCCTCTTCTGTTCATTCCTTCTGAAGATCCTGGCAGTGGACACTGTTGGAAGTCAGGATATTGAGTAGCTGGATCTTGGACCTGACCCAGTATGGCCTTCCTGATGTTTTTATATAGAACCCCACATCCGTCCTAGAGTTGAGATACAGCCCATGGGTCCTGACAGTGTTCCTCTCTCTTTCTCTAAGGCATGGTGAAATTCCTGGGGGGGGGGGCTGCAAGGTGACCCACCCCCTGTCATTCCCCTCACCCAGAGAAAAAGCTGGCCTTTGCTTCCAGCTCTCAGCCCCTACTATTTTACATGGGCAACTCAGTGCAGCTGCTATAAAAAGCAGGCAGCCAGTGAAGACCCACATGGAGCTAGCTGCCTCCTGCAAAAATGAGTAAGTGTGGGCTGGGGAGGGGAGGGAAGGGAAGGAGGAGAAGGATGCGCTTAGATGGGGGCTGGGGATGCCTGGCTTGTAGGAGGGGCATGGAGTGAGTGGGGGACTGGGAGGTGACTGGCTTTGGGGGAGGGGCTTGGGCGACCGGCTTGAGGGGCTTGGGTGGCTGGCCCCAGCATTGCAGGGCTTTGGCAGCTCAGGCTGGGGGGCTGGTGGCTGGCCTCAGCAGCACAGGGCTTGGTCAGCTTGGATGGGCAGCTCAGGCAGCACGGGGCTCAGGCAGGCAGGCAGGCAGGGAGGCAGCTGGCGCAGGCAGCTAGCACAGGGCTCGGGCAGCTGGCCGGGTAGGGCTGCACCAGGCACCATAAGGGGCCAAGAAAAACTGTTTGTGCTGATTTTTAATTTCAAATAGCATTTTTCTATCAAGTTTTTGTGTTTATTTTAAATAATGAATTGAATTTTTTGTTAAAAGGGGGTTGGATGATGGTAAAGAAGAGGTGGGAGTGTGTGAGGGTTTCTCAAAAATCAAAAGGAGGCGTGATGCTGAAAAGTTTGGGCACTGCTGCTCTATGGAGGTAGTAACAAATCAGAATACACATTTAAGTTTTAAGCCTGAACAGTGTCCCTTAAGTGTCTTGCTGCAAGATGTCAGAACATGTAGAGCAGAGTGGGCCTAACATGTATTTAATTTTCTTTCATTTATATAGGAGTTAGTGAAACGTGTGTGGGGAGAAGGTGGATGGCGGGGGGGGGGGGGGGGTCAATGCCATTCCTCCCACCCTCATTTGCTGCTTAGTTTGTCCCGAGCATGTGCAGTAACACTACTGAAGTGGCTGTCCTTAATCTGGTTCCCCTTGCTCTGTCCCACCTTGCATCATGTGCAAGACACCCCCACTCACCACCAAAATTTGAAGTGGTGCCCCTGTTTGGAAGCCCAAGTCATGATCAGAAGTTAGTTCTCGTGATCCACAAGTCTGACAGGACTGTAAGACAGTGTTATATTAGCTGGAGGGGTATTAATATCACCAGAGTGCTCTGTGTTTTACATGCAAATGGAAGGAGCAGGAGTCTCATTCTCACACTGGTGAAAATGAGGAGTAATGCCATTCAGAGGAATGTGTGTGAAGCTGGTGTGAGATCAGAGTCCAAGGTCCCTGCTCCAAAGAACTTACAATGGGAAGTTTCACACTTGAGTGAAGTTTACCCCTGCTCAGATGTCCAGCTAAAGGCTGCATTATGTGAGCCTTCACAATGACCCACCAATTGGCTCAAACTGGCCCTTGAGTACAGGTGTAATGCCTAAATCTGACAGTCTCTGGTACGGTGGAAGAGGAGTGTCACTGGACCAGACAGCCAGGCGGGAAGGTGCAGCTCATGTCTTCTGGCAGCCCTGAGTGGGAGGCCAGCAGGGGAGGGGGGCAGTTTCTAGAATTCCTCCAGCAATCTGTGAGGTTGGGTTAGGCACACAGGGCTGGGACTGGCACCTGCCAGCAGCCTTGCAGGGCTGGGGGAAGCCTCTGCTGGGGCTGGAACCAACTTTCCCCTGCAGTCCCATGGGGTTGGGTCCAGCTTCCTCCAGCAGCCCTACCACAGTGGGAACAGCAGCACAGGGCTGGAGCTGCAACCCCTGCACTGGCCTGGAGCTGGCTTCCACTAGAAGCTCCAGAACATGGGCAGTAGCCTCGGAGCAGCTGCAGCCTGGGGCCTGGGCCTCAGTAGAAGGTAGAGGAACAGCCCAGTGGGCAGGGGTGGGGGTGGAGGGGATGACAGTTTGGGGGCCTGTCGCAGGGAACCTTCCTTGGTCCTGCAAATTCTTTTGTCCAGGACTGATCAGGTCCCCACCAGACTGGACCAGGGAGGTGGAACCTGTAGCATATAGAAGTCTTATTAGCCCCCTGCCCAGGCATGACTGTCATCTCTACACTCCTTGTGCCACTTCTAAATCCTTTGTTGAATCACTCCTTCCACAGACAATTAGTCTGAAGAAACCAATATCAGAAAGTTCCTGGGTCTGGCTAATTAAACCCAGTGCAGGCAATTCAGGCTTCAGGATGTAGATGGTGGTTTCTGCTGAGAGGTTAACCCTGATGCAAACGGTGCTTGTGCTTCACATCTTCCAGTTTTGCCTTGGATAATATTACCTCACCATAGACTCTCTGGGAAATAATGTGAATGCTGAAGTTAAATGGTTTTGCTTTCTTGATTGACTGATGTTAGCACTTTATTGTTATTCAGAAACTTGTAATGAGTATTGAAATAATAACTAGCTCTTAGATATGAACTAGTTTAATTTTGGTATAAGTTTCAGATCCTTACCAAAGGAATAGAGAGAGCATGTGTTTTAAAAATATGAAACAATGCCTACGTGTAGAAAATATTGCCATTTAAAGTTTAACGAAGAAGCTGGAGCTGTTTCCAGGTCAGGCTGTCAGATATTTACTTCCTTTCCAGAAAACAAAACAAATCAAACCAATACCAAGGAGAAACTTTGATTTTATTTCTGACCTGCTTTCAGGGGTATTGGGGCAGGATGTGAAATCTGACACAAATATCAAATACTTTCTGTCCCATGAACCTTAACAACTTCTGGCCACACCAGCACTAGAAACTCTAGGCATTCTGGGCAAATGCTCCTTACAACTAAACTGCATTGTAAAGAAAATGAGTTCATTTTGGAGGCATGTTTTCGAATGCAATGCTCCATTTGTCCCCTTTCCTCCTGTCTGTCTCTATCTACATTGACTCCTGCATGGAGAATATCTCCTCGATCTCTTTGCCAGGCCACCACCTTCTCCATATTATAATTGCATTACAGTAGCACCTACAGCAGTGATCAGCAACCTTTTGGATGCAGTGCTAAAATTTGGCCTTTTGATCTCTATGTACCGTCAGAGTGCGGGTGATACTTTATAAAGTCACTAATAGTCCTACTTACAACAGCTTCATTAACAAATCAATAAGATGCAGAGCTTTAACACTTAGGTGGTGGTTGGTAGCATTAGCTGGTCTTTTGTTCCACAGGCGGCATGGCTTTGAGTAAGCTCCCAGCTGCATGGGGAAGGAGAGCTGTGGATGAGCTCCTGCCTCAAATGCTGATGAAAATTGGCTCGTGTGCCATTGTTGGCATGTGTGCTGGTGGTTGCTGATCCCTGACCTAGAGGCTTCAGCCAAGATTAGGACTTAATTATCTCAGGCACTCTACAGAAACATAGTAAGAGATTCTCTGCTTCCAAGAGATTTCAATTTAAATAGACAAGACAGACAGTGGGAGGAAGAGAAACAATAGCCCATATGGATGAAGTTAGTTGGGTGAGATCACAGAGCCAGTGCCAGGATTAGCAGTCAGGGCTTCCAATGCCCAGGTCAGTGGGCAGTTCACCCATCCCTGTTGTTCCCTGAAGTGCTAAACTTGCCATTCAAGATTCACTTCTACTTCAATGCACCCATGTAGTGACCGGTTCAAACATTATATTAAAAGAAATAAATTAATTCTTCCCCCAGGTTTCCCAACTTGCGTCATTTTCTCTTATTTTGCCTATTCACTTGCAAACTCTGCTGGATTGGGAATTTCTTCATTTTGTGTTTTGCAGAGATACAAATGCATTGCTGGTGTTCAATGGAATAATAGTAAAGATTGCTAATTATTTTCAACAACAAGTCAGAGAAAATAGAAGGAAAACATCAGATTCAATATATAAACTCACCCTTCGGAATAAGCTTAATGCTTGACCGATGTGCAGGTGGAAGCGAAAAATTTCATATTTCACAAGCAGTTTGTTTGGAATGTTCTGTATTACATAACAAAGCCGTTACTCTTCACTGGGTGTATTAGTGAAAATGACAATGTTTCAGGATGACCCAAGTGTCTATGCACCCTTGACAAATGAAGATTTGCTTTGCAACTGCCTGGGGAGAGAGCCAGACTATTTTGTCTGTAATTGAAACAAAGCAGCCCCCTTTTGAGTTCGTCAGAAAACACGAGATCTTTTTCTTACGTAGCTTTTTACATTTTTGCTCCTTACTCTCCCAGTTGTAGTTTGTCTAATTGCCAGCATTGTAATGGAGGCCAGGAAATCTTGATTTGCTATTAAAAGGGGCCTACTGTAGTAGATTGCATTTTTAACAGAGACTCACCAATAAATGGACTATTGGGTTAAAGCCATCAAAAACACATTTCCCAAACTCAGCTTCTGAAGTTCAATACATCTCCTTCGGTTCTATAACACACAGAAACTTTAATTATAAGAGGGCACTTCTGGGCATCCCTGATGTTTGGAAGAGGGATTCTTGGTGGGCAGAGCTGGTAAATATAGAAATAAGATGTCAGCGCTATGGGAACATTTTCCTTCAAAATTAATAGCCATTACGTAAACACTCTTTAAGTAAAAAGTCTCAGAGGTGTAGTCGTATTAGTCTGTAACTTCACAAACAACAAGCAGCCCTGTGACACCTTACAGACCAACACATCTATTACGTCATGGGCTTTGGTGGGTAAAATCCACTTCATCACATGGGTTTGGAGTGGAAAAACAGAATCCAAGATTATATAGCAGGGGTGAGGGTTAGGGAAGGGAGAAAGAAGTAAGCTACCTGTCAAAAGTAAGACCATGAAGCAATAAATGAAGCAAATTAAGTTGGCTGTGTCCCATTCCTGCAAATACCAAAGGTGGAGAAATGCCCTTGCAACTCATTTGCCAGTTAAGGTCTCTATTCGGGCCAAGGTTAAAGGTGTTAAACCTGGCAAGGCAGCACAATATTGAACAGAATGGGTCAGGCGGTTCAAGAGAAATAATATATAAAAAGAATTTTACTGCTACATTATGAGTAATTCTGTGCACTAGAAGGTTGGCGCATGTCAGAGCTGCCAGGATAAAGTAGCACAGTGTAAATACCAGGGCTATGTCTACAACTGTGCCCCTATAATGGGCACCTACAACTGCACCTTCTAAGGCATGTGATCTAACAGCTCCTTGTTGTTCAGAAAGAGCATTCCCACAGACCAAATCAAACCACTCTCAACAAGGGGCAGTAGCTTCTGCTGCTGACAAAGCCTGTTGTCCACACTGGCACTTTTCCTTATCAAAACTTCTGTTGTTCAGGGATGTGTTTTTTCATATCCCTGAGTGACAAATATTGTAAGGGTAAAAGTGCAATGCAGACAAAAACCTTGATATGGTCAAATAGATAGTTAAGCTAGATAAGCTACTAGGTCTTTTGCATAGCTAACATCCAGAATTATGCGCTTAGCATGGCCCTCTATTGCTTTGCAGCTTGTGAAGGCACTTATGCCAGTGCAAACTATGTGTAAAATATCATAAAATCAGAACTGTAGAATATTATACCTACTTTGCACTCATTCAGGGAAAGCGCATGTGACTTCAGAAACTGCACAGCAGTTGAGAACCAAGGGAAACTGAGTCCTTTGTCCCAATTACCCTGGGGATTGATCTGAACTGGCAATGGGAGAGCCATCTTCTCCCTTGGCTAACAGCATTAACTTACATCTGTCGCCCTCCAAAGCATGATTCCCCTTCCATGTACTCCAACAGGAGTGGATATGGGAAAGCAGTAGAAGTGGTATATCTTGACTTTAGTAGAACTTTTGATAGTTTCTCACAGGACCTTTACTTAAACTAACTAGAAAAGCACAACCTAGACTGAGCTACTATAATGTGGGTGCATAACCAACTGAAAAACTTACTCAGAGAATAGTTACCAGTGGACGTTGGAAGGGTGTGAGAAGGGTCATAGTGGGTCAGACCAATGGACTAGCCAGTATCCCGTCTTCTGGCAGTGTTCGGTGCCAGGTGTCCCAGGTACAAATAACAGAACAATTAATCAGTAAGTGATTCATCCACTGTCACCCACCTCCAACTTTTGCCATATCAAATGGGATCCAGCGGGGATAAGTCCTGGGTCCAGTTCTGTTCAGTATCTTCATCAGTTATTTACATAACGCCATAGAGAGTACACTTATAAAGTTTGTGGGCAATGCCATAGTGAATACACTTATAAAGTTTGTGGGCAAAAGCTGGGAGGGATTGCAAGTACTTTGGAGGGTAGGATTAACATTCAAAATGAGCTGGACAAACCAGAAAAATTATCTGAAGTATGAAGATGAAATTCAATCAGGACAAATGCAAAGTACTTGTAACCCTTCTGCCGGAAGGAGTTGGCAGCAACCAGGGCCGGGTTCAACATCTAGGGGTTCCTTTTCATCCATCTCACATAGAACCAGCTCAAGCCCCACCCAGTAGCCTGGGAAATTCACACACCTCGGAGAGGCAGTGCTTCCCCACTCGCAAGCACAAAGTCTGAGTGTAGAAAAGAACTTTTAGTAAAAGAGGCAGAAAAGTTGATTAACATAAGCTTGGGAAAATACCACACCCAGAGTTCATAACCAGTCCTCAAGTAAATGTCCCAGCTCAAATACATTGAGCAATGTCCTTTGGCATCTCAGGCTCACCAGGCCAATACTGTAAACAGCCAATCCACACACCCAACTTTCTCCGCACCCCCAATTCAAATGCCCCACTTGCAACTCAGTCCAGTCTGTGCAGGCTCTGACACCTCACACTAATGCATTCCCTCATGGAACCTGAGACAATGCCACCTTTGTGCTGGTCCAGAGTTCTGCTTGCTCCCACCGGCCGGCCGCCGGTCGCGCCATCCATCCATCCACTGCTCCTTCTACTGGCCGTCCATGCTGTCTGTCCATCTGCTGCTCCTCCTACCGGCTGCCCACCACTCACACCGTCCATCTGCCCGCTGCTCCTCCTATCGTCTGCCCAGCAGTCGTGCTGTCCATTAGTCCGCTGTGGGTTTGGCCTGAGGCAAAACCCTGTGATTTCAGCCCCTAATATCTACCAAAGTGGAGTCTCATAAAAAACACTAGCATGCAGCTCTATCTTTTAACAGGTGAAGAGGGCTAGTCAAACCAGGCTCATAGCTATATGGCCTAGGCCTAGGCAGGGCCCAGGCACTCAATTAGCTAGCTCAAACCATATCCTTCCCCTTCTGCTTTACAATGCTTTAAACCAAGGGAGCCCTGTATAATCCATGTCTTATGCAGTCTTGATGACCTGCCCTGTCCCCCACAACAAGTTGGAGTATTGGTGAGATTTCACAATTCTTATACTGAGTGTTAGCATAAATTGTAATTTTACAACAATGTGTTCACAATAGACAAAATCACATTGATCCCTTGCTACCCATGAGGCTTTGTTTGCAAGGTATCACATATGCACACCTTTGCATTCTCATATAAATGACCTTTGGGAGATACTTTCCTCCCAGCTTTCAGCAGCATTGAGTTCCTGCTGGCACATTCCATACATACTCAATTTAGAAAGGAACACTCAGTTGTACATTCATAAGAGTGACCTTAGTAAACTGGGGGATTGGGCCAAAAGAAATTTGATGAGGTTCAACAAGGACAAGTGCTGAGTGCTGCACATAGGACAGAAGAGTCCCAAGCATTGTTATGGGCTGGGGAAGAACGGTCTAGCAAGCAGTGCAGCAGAAAAGGACCTGGGGGTTACAGTGGATGAGAAGCTGTATATGAGTCAACGGTGTGCACATGTAGCCAAGAAGGCTAATGGTTTACAAAGGTGCATTAGGAGGAGCATTTCCAGCAGATCTAGAGAAGTTATTATGCCCCTCTATTTAGCACTGGTGTGGCCACATCTGGAGTATTGCCTCCAATTCTGGACTGTCAGTATAGAAAAGATGTGGATGCATTGGACAGGGTCCAGCAGAAGGCAACCAAAATGATTAGGGGACTCGAGCACATGACCTATGAGAAGAAGCTGTGGGATTTGGGCTTATTTAGTTTTCAGAAGAGAAGAATGAGGTGCAATTTGATAATAGCCTTCAACTTCCTGAAGGGGAGTTCTAAAGAGCATGGAGAGAGACTGTTCTCAGTAGCGACAGATGGCAAAACAAGGAGCAATGGTCTAAAGTTACAGAGAAGGAGGTGCAGATTGGATATTAGAAAGAACTATTTCACCAGGAGAGTGGTGAATCACTGGAATGCATTACCTAGAGAGGTGGTGGAATCCCCATACCTAGAGGTTTTTAAGTCCTGGCTTGACAAAGTTCTGGTTAGGATAATTTAGTTAGGGTTGATCCTGCTTTGGGCAGTGGGCTGGAATCGATGACCTCCTTAGGTCCCTTCCAGCCCTAGGATTCTATGATTCTAAGATGAGAGAAGGCTGCCCAAGAAGAAGTATTGAAGAAAATGGATCAGAGGGTCATATTGAATCACAAACTAAATCTGAGTGAACCCTGTCATAAGAAAAGCAAACATCATTTTGGGCTGTATCAACAGGAGTATTGTAAGCAGGACACAAGAAGTTATTCTTCTGTTCTACTCCAAGCTAACTGGTCTTCAGATGACTGCTGAAATATTGTGTCAAGTTCTGGGTGCCACTTTTCAGAAAAGGTGTGGACAAACTAGAGGAAGTCCACAAAGGAGCAATTTGACCTATGAGGGAAAATTTTAAAAATCAGGTTTGTTTAGGCTGGAGAAGACTGAGAGGGGACGTGACAGGAGTTTTTAAGCACTTAAAGGGTAGCTGCAAAGAGGAAGGGGAAAAATTGTTTTCATTAACCTCTGATGATAGGGCAAGAAGCAATGGGCTTAAATTGCAGCAAGAGTAGTTTACATTGAACTTTAGATAAAACTTCCTGTCAGGGTGGAGAGCTTGTGGAATCTCCATCACTGAAGATTTTTAAGAGTTTGTCAGACAAACACCTGTCAGGCATGTGCTAGATAGTTTTGTCATTAGTGCAAAGGACTGGACTAGATGACTTCTGGAGGTCCCTTCCACTTGCAAGAGTCTGTGATTTTAGGGCAATAAATGATGGAGAGTCATTGCCAGGGTGGCTCCCTTAGGACCCATGTAGCCATCCAAGTCTGAAGGAGAAGCAGTGAGAAGTTTTCTAGGAACACCCTCCAGCTAAACATTAACTGTGTGTGTGTGTGTGTGTGTGTGTGTGTGTGTTGATCCTCCTCAGTGTTTGGTATTTGTTTGGTTTTGTGAGGGGAGAAGGGAAGTGGATGCGTGTTTGTGCCTCAAAGGGGTTGAGGGTTAGAAACTCTTTTTTGTAGAAGAAAGCTGAGCTCCTTCCTTTGATATCTAGTACCCTAAAACCAGGAACTGAGGAGGAGAAGATGCTGGGTTCACAGGGTCCCTTTGAGGATGCCAGCAGTGACCTTGAAGAGGTTTTGATGGTTCTTCATTCTAACCTTCTTTACTGCTCTAACCTATATTATTAGACAGCCACTGACTGGTTTTTATGAGGCATTTTATTTTGGAGTTTTTAGAACTGTTGAAAAAGCAAAGGGAAGATTTATAATAATAGTTGCTAACTCTAGGCCAACTGGTTTGGCACAGAGAAGAGCTATGTTTTGCAGAACAGCTTTACAACATTCCACCATTAGCTAAAGTGTATGAAAATTACAGTTTTGAAATGACCAGATGTTTCTTTCGAAAAAGGAGTAGATGACCTGAAAGGAGAAGATGAGACCTGAACTCAGGCTTCCATGCTACAGCTGTCAACTTCTCAGCTAATGGATGACCTTTGATCATCCAACACTACTAAATGTGTGTGATTAATGCTCCTCAATTGCAGTCATGGTGTATTTATAATTTTCTCCATCAGGATGATATCACTTGCATCACTATAAAAGGTGAAGGAGAGGAAAGATTAATATGTCATTCTGGTATGGAACAGTGCGAAATAGCTCGCCTCAAAACAGAGGTTTTCTCAGGATGTAGATAAATGGTTTAGTCTGTTTTGTTTCCATCTTTTTAAATCAAGAAGCAGCAGCTAATCTGAGCTTTGTCTGTTTTTATTTCCAGACAGAACTGAGACCAGAAGTTTTTCTGATTTCAGTTTTATGTTGTTCAACACAATAAGATAAATGAGATAAATACACTGGAGAATGGTCAAAAGCACAGAAAATCTCCTTTTGACCACCCAAAGTGGCCTAATTGATATGGCCTGGCTTTAGGAATCTGTGCTGACTTGATAGGTGCTTTAAAGCTTTCCCTTTGGTTCTGCCCAGAGGTTACCAGTCAGGAGAAAGTAGTAGTGAGAGCATGCAGAGGGCCAGACTAACTGGATATGTGTAGCTATGGATAACCTAACAACCTTCTCTTCATGGCCATGGCCTTGCAGCTCCCACTTGGGCAGAGAGACCCTTCCCTTCTCCTCTGCCCATTCCCACATCAGAGAGTAGTGAGGAGCTTTCATTAAGGGGAGTCAAGGGAAGCTTAACAGGGGGATTGATAGCTCAGTGGTTAGAGCACTGGCCTTGTAAACTCAGGGTTGTGCGCTCAGTCCTTGGGCGGGGAGGCAGAGCTTTTCGAAACACTGGGACAGATTAGATTTGTGAGTCTGGCTGGTTCAGTTAGTGGAGCATCAGACTTTAAGCAGGGAGGTCTTGCTCAGTAGTTAGCTAACTGGCTGTGTAAACCCCGGGTTAGGAATTCAGCCCTTGAGGGGGCTATCAAGGTTCTAGAGCAGGTTTGATTTAAAAAAAAATTGTTGGGGATGATGATAGGTCCTGCTGTGAGTACAGGGAACTGGACTGGACTCAATGACCTCTCAAGGCCCCTTCCAGCTCTTTGAGATATGTTTGTTTCAATGCAATGGGGGGAGTGATTGAGGTTATAGTTACTGCTGCACCATGCCATGTCATACACTTATTGCCAAGCCCAGCATTGGCGCCCCAATCTGGACAATTAGACTACATCTGACGGCTAATACTACATTTATGCTTTGTTATTACCATATAGGGCCGGGCTGGCAAAGTGTGGTGCACTTCATTCTCACTGATGAAGTGAGTCTGTGCTCAGAAAAGCTCATGCTCAAAACTTTTCTGTTAGTCTATAAGGTGCCACAGGACCCTTCGTTGCTGTTACAGATCCAGACTAACACGGCTACCCCTCCGATACTTCATTATCACTGATGACAATGGGCTCTTGGAGCATTCAGCAACTTGCCAGGTCAGGCCCATAAAGCTACTGCTGCTGCTTCTGAAAAAGTAACATTATCCTGCCTGCTCCTCTTCGAAGAGAACACACAGTGACAAGTATTGCAATTTCTTTCAACTCCTTTAAAATTAACAGTTTTTAAAGGAACCTTATGGTATTAAATCATGTATTGTCATGGGCTGGGGCTGTATGTAATCTGGTCTAGGGAGAGATATAACAAATATTGCAGCCCCATTGTCCATTGCTTTAAATGAATGATTTATGTATCTACTCCCCTAGGGTGGACTAACACAGCTCCTCTAGGAACTTTGGTGGGGCTTTCAAACACTGGGGTCCTTTCGAAAGGCCCCTGTCTACACAGGTGGTGCACAATTCAAAAGCGGCTGCCATTACGCTAGTGAGATGCTGCATATTCATGGTAGTGCCTCATTAGCATCTTCTGACCTCGCTCATTACCGTGCCCCTTTTCGAAAGGAAGGGGCTAGTGCAGACGTAGCCACAGTGTTTTCAGGAAAGAAATAATGAAAACAGAAATGGGTAAAATTAGTTATGAACAACCAAAGAAAGCCCATCTCAGAGCTCATAATATGGTCCTCTGAACTACTGGTTAGAGACCACGGTGGTGTCAGCGTCACAGCTGGGAATCATGGTAAAGATCAAAGCCTCAGTCATATGGAAAGCCACCACAAGGATCAGGGTCACAGCCACCCAAGGAGTAAGCCAGAACTAGAGTCAGAAGTCTCTCCAACAGTCAAAGATAGAAACAGCAGTGGCAGTAAGGGCAAGGAACCAGAAATGTGTTAAAATGTGTGGTATCAGGAACTGGGACTAGGCATGAAAGCAAGAGCCAGGGAGAAGTTGAGGCAAGGGCTTGGACTCAGGGATGTAGGCATCAACAAGCCTAACAACTAGTTACTCAGACAGGTGTGGGATAGTAATAGGAAGTGTTACACCTGGTCAGGTCCAACCAGCAGTCTGCTGCTTATCAGCTGAGCTGCTGAGACAGTAGCAGCTGGTCATGGGGCATTAGCAGCAGTTCCCTCATCTAACCCTGTGGTGCAAGATAAGACTCTTCCTTGACAGTCCCATGAACCTGTGGCTGAGGCACGCCAACTGACAAGTCAGCTGCTTGAATTATGCAGAGAAAGGCTGAAAACACTGCAGAGAAGGCAAGGGTGCAACTAGTTTACTCTCTGTATTGTGATGGCCAGAAGAGGAATTATGGTCCAGATTTGGAAGGAACATCCAGAAGCTGGCAAATATCTTGGAGCTGAAGGCTAGAGAGAAGCTGACAAAGGCAATAGGCATGTTCCATCAGGATCAAATACACCAATAACTGGGCAGATCAACAGAGCAGGAGAAGCTGCATCTGGAGAGGAACACGGACAAAGTGTGTTTGGATTTCTGAATCCCAGTAGCTAGGAGAGTGTGAGAGGCAGTATGAGTATGAAAAAAGAGAGACAGAAAAATCTGAGGTTAGGCCACTGGAGTTCTCTAGAACCACCCTCTGGAAAGATAGGGCAGAGATCGGAATTCAGCTGTCTGCAAAGGGGACTGTAAAATGTCTCTTGCCTGACCACTCTGCTGTCCATGGTTGACAACTTCTTTACAGGGAGACAGCCATGCCTCAAGGAATTTCTGCATATATGTTTGGAGGTAAAAGAGGTTTGTGAGAGCTGTCTGTCCAAGGGACTGAGTGGAAGTGTTGGCAGGACTGGACCTCCTAGGGTTCCATAAGACTGATCTCTGGCAAGCTCTATCCTTAGGGATAAATGTGCTTGCTTAGAAAGAGCAGTCTGGTGACTTGGATTACAGGCTGAACCTCTCTTATCCAGCAACATCCATCGTCTGGCAAGATTTTAGTTAACCAGATGCCCACATATCATAGGTGTGGCCAAGTTTCTCCCAGTCCATACATTTTGTTTAAGGCTACCAGTCCTGGCTCTCAGTGTCCTGTGCTGTTATTTAGCTCAAAGTCACCTATCAATGTCTTCTAAGAGCCCAGTAAGAAGTGAAAGGGTTGGTAATGCTGCTAGACAATACTGACCTCCCATAATTCAGCAAATTCTCTTGTTTGACACTGGTTAGGTCATGAGTGTGCCGGACTAGAGAGGTTTGTCCTGTATTTCATTCATAGCATTTGATTGGAAAGCAAAGCACGGTCACTGGCTAAGTCATAGCTTTGGCCTGGTACTGTGCAGCCTGGAAGAACCACAGTCCAGGAGGGAGGATCTGGATTTCACCCCACAGAGTTGATGGCTGGGAGTTGGAACCCTTTATGTGAGTGCTCTCAAGGGACTACATGTGCAGTTACTCTGAAACTGTGGCATAGTTGTAAGTCAGACAAAAAGCTATTTAAAGTCTGTTCAAAATTATGCATTCTCCACTTCATGGGTTTGCTAAGCTCATTATAAAAGCAGAATTAAATTCCATAGCACTTTTAATATTTTATTATGATTATTATTGTGCTTTACTGAGGTAATAGAAAGTGACTTGGTCATCCACAATCCAAGAGCAAAAAGGTGTAGGAATCCTAGAAATTTGAACTCCATAGCAATACAGTGACTACCCAGTTTGGCTCCTCAATCACTAGCGTCCTTCCAAGGCAGGATTAAGAGGATTGTGTTTGCACATGTTGAGATGAATAGGCTGAGACAAGATCATTTTACTGCATTTCTGAAAGAGTTAGAATATTTGTGGAAAGCAGTAAAACTGGGCTGCTCTGGAGTCTGATTTTCAGCTTTACAAAATTATCTACCACATGAGAGTCACTAAATGAAATCACCCAGCTTCTCTCTGATCCTCTAGTTGTCTTTGATGAATTCTGGTCTCAGGGATTTTTTTTTCCTGCTCTCTTGTAAGCTAAGTAAGACTGCAATTTTGGACCTTCCAAGAAACAGCTTATAGTGTTGTGGGGTAGTTGCCCCACTCCTACAGGAATTTGCCCAAGAAAATTTGTCCAGATTATACGCCTTTTCCATGACGACATGACAGGCGAAGTACTGTCTGATGGAGCCACATCAGCCCCCTTCAACATCACCAACGGCGTGAAACAAGGATGTGTTCTTGCTTCTGTCTTATTTAACCTGTTCTTTGTATGCGTCCTTAACCATGCAATGAAAGATCTAGACCGAGGTATATACTTGAAATACCGGCATGATGGTTCACTTTTTGACCTCCGTCACCTGAATGCAAAGACTAAGACAGTGCAGAAACTCCTTTCTGAGGCACTCTTTGCCGACAACTGTGCCCTTATGGCTCACACTGAAAATGATCCTCAGCATATTGTCAACAAGTTTGCTGAGGCCTCGCAACTTTTCGGACTAACTATCAGCCTCGGAAAGACAGAAGTTCTCCATCAACCTGCACCTGGATCAAATGCTCCTGTCCCAAGTATCTCCATTGATGGCACTCAGCTAAAAGTAGTGGAGATCTTTAAATACCTGGGTAGTGTCATATCCAGTGATGGATCACTGGATAATGAGATCAACGCGCAAATATCCAAAGTGAGCCAGGCACTTGGCTGTCTGCGTGTCAAAGTTCTAAACCACCATAACATCCGAATGTCAACAAAACTGCTTGTGTACAGAGCTGTTGTTCTCTCATCTCTTTTGTACGGGTGCAAACATGGACACTATATAGGTGGCACATCAAGCAGCTCGAAGAATTACACATGCGCTGCCTCCGTAACATCATGAAGATCCACTGGCAAGACAAAGTGCCCAATCTTGAGGTCCTCGAGAAAGCCCAGATGACAAGCATCGAAATGATGATTATGAAGTCACAACTACGTTGGACTGGTCATGTCAACTGCATGGATGCCAACAGAATCCCTCGCCAGCTTCTGTATGGTGAACTATCCCAGAGCATCCAGCATATAGGTCGTCCACTGAAACGCTACAAGGATACCATCAAAGCCAATCTGCAGTACAGCAGTATCAAACCTAGGGACTTTGAGGACGCCACCAGTGACAGAACATGGTGGCATGCAACAGTCAGAAATACCTGCATTGCCTTTGAGGAAGACCGTTGCCGGCATCTACAAGAGGCATGTGAACGACATCACAGAGCATCAGCAATGCACAATCCACAGATTGCAAACTTCCCAGGCACCATCTGCGGCAAAATGTGCACCTCTAGAATTGGCTTATACAGTCACCAGAGGGCACACCATGAGACCAATAACAGATGATCTGCACAGATTTGTCATCATCGGATCAATGGCCTACCATTACAAGAAAGAGGTTACAGCAGCATCCCCAACTGGAGAGGGGCTTAAAAGTAGCCAATAAGAGGGCATCTTGTTGGAGCAGCCCTGTATATAAGGACTTGCTCAGCAGAGCTGAGCGAGTTGGAATCTGACCAGGGAAGGTGCTGGGCCGACTCCTGGTAAGACGAATCTCCTGGAGAGAACACTGCTGCACAGGCTCAGGGGAGTGACTGAGAGGCTCCAGCCTGATACCTGTCCAACTGCTGGCCCTGATACAAAGGCCAGTCAGGTGCAAGGGGCCACAGAGCAAGTGGCCCAGGGAATGAGAAGCAGCTAAGGGAGAGAGGAGGAGGAGGAGGAGGAGGGCAGGACAAGGCTTCCACCAGAGGGTCCCTGGGCCAGGACTCAAAGTGGTGGGTGGACCTGGGTTCTTCCCCTCCCCACCAGCACTACATCTAGATACATTCAAGAGTAGCTATTATGGACTGTGGCTTGTCCCTGAGGTGAGGCGATAGTTGGAGATTGCAGTGGGCCACAGTGGTGGTGTGCAAACATAGGATTGCTGATACCCCTGGAAAGGCATGAAAGAAGGTGGAAGGCAGTGTCCTGAAGAGGGTATCACAATCTGGGGAGTGATGCGGGTGCAGAGACATTTATGGTAGATGAAAGGTTGGATATGAGTAAACAGTGTGCCCGTGTAGCCAAGAAGGCTAACGGCATAGTAGGGTGCATTAGGAGGAGCATTTTGAGCAGATCTAGAGAAGTAGTTATTCCTCTTTATTCAGCACTGGTGAGGCCACATCTGGAATATTGTGTCCAGTTTTGGGCCCCCCAGTATAAAAAGGATGTGGATTTGCAAGAGCAGGTTCAGCGAAGGGCAACAAAAACGATTAAGGGTCTGGAGCACAAGACCTATGAGGATAGGCTGAGGGATTCGGGCTTGTTTAGTTTACAGAAGAGAAGACTTAGGGGTGATTTACTAGCAGCCTTCAACTTCCTGAAGGGGAGCTCTAAAGAGGAGGGTGAGAAACTGTTCTCAGTGGTGTCAGATGATACAACAAGGAGTAATGGTCTGAAGTTGAAGAGGGAGAGGTGTAGGTTAGATATTAGGAAAAACTACTTCACCAGGAGAGTGGTGAAGCACTGGAATGTGTTGCCTAGAGAGGTGGTGGATTCTCCAACCCTTGAGGTTTTTAGGTTCTGGCTTGACAAGGTCCTGGCTGGGATGACTTAGTGAGGATTGATCCAGCTTGAAGCAGGGGGCTGGACTAGATGACCTCGTGAGGTCCCATCCTGCCCTATGATTCCATGATTCCATGAACATGGAGCGTGAGGAGCAAAAACAGATGACACCAGCCAGGCGAGGGCACCCGGCTGACAAAGAGTTAATTCCCGAGTGACGACCAGGAGGTGCCACAGCAGTGAGCCACACCCAGTTCCAACAGTAAAATGTGACAGACCTGTGAACTGATGATATTCAAATAAGAATGAGCTTTAAGCCACAAGGGCAAGTGTGAACAGAACCTCATTCTTTTGGAAGGTTTGAAAAATTTTAGGTTTGTTTCTCTTTTGTTCACCTGTCCCACTGCAATTTCTGTTTTAGATCAAAAGGAGAAGGACAGTTGCACTTCGGGATTTGTCTTTTATACCTGAGCTCCACACTCTGTAATTGCCAGTCTAAAGAATGTTCTTGGCAATAAAGGCTGCTTCCTGTTTCAATTATTATCTGAAGTGGGGCTTCCTGGGAGCAGAGCCACAATCTGGCCCCTGAAACTCACTAGAGCCGCGTTTACACATGCCGGCTACTTCGAAGTAGCCGTGCCAACTTCGAAATAGTGCCCGCCACGTCTACACATGGCGAGCGCTATTTCGAAGTTGAAATCGACGTAAGGCAGCGAGACGTCGAAGTCGCTATCCCCATCAGGAGATGGGAATAGCGCCCTACTTCGATGTTGAACGTCGAAGTAGGGCACGTGTAGCTGATCCGCGTCCCACAACATCGAAATAGCGGGGTCTGCCATGGCGGCCATCAGCTGAGGGGTTGAGAGACGCTCTCTCCAGTCCCTGAGCTCTATGGTCGCCATGTGAAGCAGCCCCTTAAAGCTCCCCGCCCCCTGCGTTCCTGTGCAGGAAGCTGAGAGCGCATGCAGGTGGCAGTACTGACACACGGCCTGCCTGCACGCATCCCTGCAGCCCCAAGCCACCCCCCCTGCTGCAATGGCCGCCTGCCAGCCCCCCAAGCATCTCCAGAGCACCCCCCGAAAGGGGAGCCAGGGTTCCCAGCCTGGCTGCCAGCCTGGAAAAAGGCAGAGGGGCCCCTCCTGGATGGAGGCTGAGATCTGGGACCTGCTGGGGCTCTGGAGCAAGGAGGAGGTGCTCCGGGTAATGGGGAGCAAGAGGCGGAACGTGGATGCGTTTGCTCGGCTGGCCAAGAGCCTGGCTTCCCAGGGTCACCCTGCCCACACTCCTGACCACATCAGGAGTAAGGTGAAGGAGCTGCGGCAGGGTTACGCCCGGGCCCGGGATGCGGTCAGCCGATCTGGGGCTGCCCCCGCCACTTGCCCCTTTTACAGGGAGCTCAGGTCCATCCTGGGCCCCCGGTACACCTCCCCCCGCCGGCCACTCTTGACACCTTGGCGGACGAGTCCCAGCAGGCCCCGGAGGCAGAGTCCGCCCTGGAGGCAAGCCCCGCACCCCAGGGGCCCCCCCAGGAGCCCACCCCTGGGACACTGGAGGAGGAGGAGGGGGAATCCTCCTCCAGTGACGGGGGACTGCAGATCATCCTGCCGTCTTGGAGCTCCAGCCGGGCATCCGCCCCCCCCGGGTGTCCCCCGACTGTGGGAGCGGACCGTCAGGTATGTACCCCCCTCCCCGGTGCACACCCCCGGGGTTAAGGGGCAGAGACAAGAGACATGACCAGGGCCCTCCACATGCCCGGATGACCAAGGCTCCAAGGACAGCAGTGGCATGTCCCTCAGAAGAGTGCATCAGCCCCTGCCCCCCCAGCAGGACAGTGCCATGCCCCATCCCTGGGGATGGGGGGAGCAGAACCTAGGGTCTCCCGGGGAGGGGGTGGGACACCCATCAGCAGCAGCAGCAGCATCTCCCGGGGACGGGGATGGGGAACCAGCAGCAGAGGGGTGGGGGGACAAGGGCCACGGCTCGGGGGCCACACTGTCTCCACTCTTCTACCCCCCGCACCCCCATGTTCCGCAGCTGCACCATCGGAGGGCCTGGAGAGCGCCGGCAAGGTCTCAGTGGTCCCGGAGAGCCCACCGGGGCCATCCCAGCAGGCCAGCCCCTTGGCGGAGCACCAACCAGCCCCAGGACGGGGCCGACGGCGGATCCGCCACCACCACCCAAGGATGGCCACGGACCCCCAGCTGCTCGCAACCCTCCGGCGTCAGCTGGAGGTGTCGGAGCGGTGCCTGCAGTTGGCTGAGAGGCAGCTGGAGCTCCAGGAGCGGGCGCTGGCCTGGCGCCAGGAGGCATGGGGGGCCTTTATGTGCACATTCGGGCGCATAGCAGAATACCTGGCCCCCCCCCATGCTGCGCTGCCCGCCGCTCCGCTCGCCCTGCCCGCCGCTCCACCCGCTGCTCTGACCGCTGTCCGCCACCATGGGGGCCTTCTGCCGAGGGGGACCTGGGGCCTGCTGACACCCGCCGGCCATACCTGCTGGTTCGCCCGGTCCCCAGCCAGCCTCGGCCAGGGCTCAGACCGAGGCGAGGGTTGCGCCCGCCAACCCCGGGCGCTGGACAGTAGAGGGGTGCAGGGCCCAGGACATGGCCCCCCCTCCCCCTTTGTACATATCCCCCCATATATATTTATATATAGTTTGTGTTACATCCCTGTTCTTTCATATGGTACCTGCCCCCCATGTAAATAGTCCCCCCCTTTTGTTCTGCTCTCTCTCTCTATATATATATTTTTGTTGTTTGAATAATAAGACAAATCACCGGTTTTTGGTTTCAAAAACAACAGGTCCATTTTTATTTGCTAGAAGGGGCGGGGTGTTCTTGGGTGCTCTGTGGTGGGTGCAGGGAGTGTTGTGGAGGATGGGGGGGGTGCAGTGGGGGGCCTGCCAGGGTTCACCCCGCGGCCTGGTCGAAATGGGCCCGCAGGGCCTCCTGGACCCAGATCCCCTCGGGGTCCACCTGGTGACTGGGGGCAGCGGGTGGCTGCACGTCAGCCCTGCCAGCCTCCACAGCCCAGCCCTGGAAGAATGCCTACCCCTTGCTCTCGACCAGGTTGTGGAGTGCGCTGCATGCACCCACAACCTGGGGGATGTTGGTGGGGCCTGCATCAAGGCGGGTGAGGAGACACCTCCAGTGCCCTTTGAGGCGGCCAAAAGTGCACTCAACCACCTGGCATGCATGGTTCAAGCATGTGTTGAAGCGCTCCTGGCTGTCTGAGAGATGGCCCATGTAAGGGTGCATGAGCCAAGGCTGGAGGGGGTACGCCGCATCTGCAACAATGCAGAGGGACATGGTGGTGTCCCCCACAGGGATCTCCCGCTGGGGGATGTAGGTCCCCGCCTCCAGCTGGCGGCACAGGCCCGAATTCCTGAACACCCAGGCATCGTGGGTGCTGCCAGGCCACCCAACATAAATGTCCAGGAAGTGGCCCCGGCTGTCCACCAAGGCCCGGAGGACCACAGAATGGTAGCCCTTCCTGTTCAGGAAGCGTCCTCCGCTGTGCTCCGGGGCAGGGATGGGGATATGGGTCCCATCCAGAGCCCCAAAGCAATTTGGGAAGCCCAGGCTGGCAAACCCCGCGATGGCGGCATCTGGGTCCCCAAGCCGCACGAGCCTGTGGAGGAGCAGGGCATTGATGGCGCGGATGACCTGCAGGGGAAGGACATGGGAGAGCACCAGTGAGGGGTGTGCAGGGTGTGTCTGGCCCTCCCCCACAGGGCTGCCCGCCCCCAGGTCCTCTTACCTCCATGAGGACAGCCCTGACGGTGGCCTTGCCCACGCCAAACTGCTGCCCCACGGATCGGTAGCTGTCTGCAGTGGCCAGCTTCCAGACAGCGATGCCGACCCGTTTCTCGACCGTGAGGGCGCGCCGCATGGCGGTGTCCTGGTGCCTCAGTGCGGGGGTGAGCCACTGGCAGAGCTCCAGGAGTGTCTGCCGGCTCATGCGAAAGTTCTGGAGCCAGCGCTCGTTGTCCCACTTGCCGAGCACCAGCCGCTCCCACCAGTCTGTGCTCGTGGGGTAGCTCCACAGCCAGCGGCGTGTGCGGTGGTGGGGGGGGGGGGGTCGGAGGGCAGCAAGGTCTGGGGTTGCTTCCTCCTCCCCGGGGGCAGCTCCACTTCTGTGAATAAAAGGTGATCAGCTGCCTCTTGCATAGCACTGAGCAGGGCAAGCACTGCTCCTGCAGGGGCAGGTGTGTGGACCTCTGGCTGCTGCTGCTGCTGCTGGGGGTCCATAAGTACTTCGACGGGTGTGCGTGCCTGTGGCTCTGCAGACCGTGTGCTGTGCAGGCTGAGTGTGTCTGGGAGGGGCCCTTTAAGGGAGTGGCTAGCTGTTGTCCCGGAAGTGCTAGTCCGCCCTGTGACCCTGTCTGCAGCTGTTCCTGGCACCCTTATTTCGATGTGGGCCACTTTGGCATGTAGACACTCCCCTGCAGCGGCTACTTCGATGTGGTGCTGCCCAGCGTCGACGCTGAACATTGACAGCAGCAGTCCTGGAGGACGTGTAGACGCTATTCATCGAAATAAGATATTTCTATGTAGCGTCCCCATGTAGACGTAGCTTAGAGCTCTCATTTACCTTTATCTGGGAGCTCTTCTCTGACTGGCAGAAGCATCGTAAAGGGGCTCAATGCTTGAAAGACTTCACTTTGGCTGACAACTCTGTTCCAAAGTTCCTATCACCCTTTTACCCTTCCTCCTTTCCCCCTGCTACCTTCCACTGCCAAAATTGAATCAGTGCTTGGGGGAAAAAGTAGCTACTACCCTTTCGACAACAAGAAGATTCTAGAGAGTATCCATAGCCTTCAGCCCTCTCTAGCAAGAGGTGCCAGACACCGATAATAGACATTTAGCCTGTTCAGCCAGCCAACAGCTTATGTCACAGTTCCTTGCTCTCTTTCTTGAGTCCATACATCAGAGTTACTCCAACCGTAGAAATGCAGGAATATCGGTGTGTTAACATAGCTGTAGCTGTGTTTCTGTTTTATGCACCCACAATAACATCCAGGCTCACCGAAAGAGGGGGCAGGGCAAGGACACAATTGCCCCTGGGCTTTTTGAATTGCAGTAGCTGGTGAGGGGGGTGTCCCACAGCTGCAGTCCGGCTGGTGCTGAGGGCCAAAAGCCCTAATCCCTGCCCTTGGCCCTGCCCCTTCCAGGACATGGAGCTGGGCCCCCCTCCCACCTTGCCCCGGGGCCTACAGTGGCTGGTGGCGCCACTGTTTGTCTGAGAACTAGTCTAAAAATAGTTCACTGCCAGGTTAAACCTATATTTACCCAGATGGAACCAAGACCACTTTTGTGTGCTATTTTTGAATATACCAGCCCTATCCCATAAGCATGGGGCTCATCAGCAAAATCCCAGCCAAGTTTTTCTATTTCTGGGTACCCTCTTTTTTTACCACTCTGGCAACTGGCCACGAGTACTACCATTACATTACTAAATTCTAGTCCCAGTTAACCTGATTGTGCCCCTATGATGGTGAGAGGAAGGCAAAAGAACCCCTCAGATCTCTTCTAATTTTGCCTTAACTGGAAGAAATGATTCCTTTCTGGCACCCAAAATGGGTGATGGTCAGATCCATGGCTCTGCAAAACACAGCTCCAAAACAACATATACAGGGGGCCTGGTACTGCATACATAGCAATCGCCCCAAAGCTAGAATCTCTATTGCTTAGTGTGACAGCTGGTGCATAATCCATAGATTGAAGCAACTTCTATCCAACTGGCTGACGTGCCCTGAATCAAAACTGAAAAACTTGCCAAAAAAGTTGCCAAAACCGCAAAAGGTGGCTAATAATAACGCACAAAGAAACTTTAGACAAAAGACAAAAATTCAAATCAGCGTACCTTTAAAATGACCTGTATTTCAAAAGTGTGACAGTTCTGCAAACTTATCTTCCAAGTAAATCTGGCAATTTTGAGGGCAAACTAATTCTTCAAGTCAGTGTTATGGGAAAATAAAAGCAGGATTTTATAATGAAGGTTGGCAGCAGCCTTAATATAGATAGATAAATATTATCGAGAGAAACTGAGAGCGAGAAGTGTGTGTGTATGCATACATACACCTTCACTGTGCTAGGCAATTCATAATATACAGTAATTTCCCTTCTGAACTGCTATAGTTATTGTAGCCTTAAAGCTGGATAGACCTAGAGTAATGGTATTTCCTGACATTTCAAAATGTCTAAAGGTCAACAAAAACAGTACGTATGGAAACAATCTCTTGTCATTATATTATGTAGCATGAATTAAACAACCCTTTTCTCTTTCTTCATCTGTCACAGAGGGGAAAACATCTAAATGGAAAGCATCAAAAGAGCCTGAAAACACCAAGACATTAATTTAAGAAACATTCCACAAATCCATTCTATTCTGTTCAGTTTAAATCTACTGCTTTAGCATCTACGCTGTGCTAAGGGCATTGAGAAATTAACCAGCCTAACCTTGTGACATGAATATGAAGCTATCCAGGGAATATCTTTCTCCACATTTAATATAAGCTATATTTTGCTCATGATGCGTTGACCAACACTGACAAACTTGTTTGCAGTAGAATAATATTTCCTCTTTTATATATGCAGTTCTGGAACACAGAGATGTCACTGAAGAGCCCATAGTCAAGACCAGCATGGTCAGAATCACTAAGGCATTTGGACACCTCTCATTGATTTCCATGGGAGTTAGGGTCAGAAGTACCTTTGTGAACCTGTAACAGCAACGAAGGGTCCTGTGGCACCTTATAGACTAACAGAAAAGTTTTGAGCATGAGCTTTCGTGAGCACAGACTCACTTCATCCAATGCTGGTCATGGAAATCTGCAGGGCCAGGTATAAATAAGCCAGAGCAAAGCTGGGGATAACAAGGTTAGCTCAGTCAGGAAGGGTGAAGCTTACTACCAGCAGTTGATCTGGAGGTGTGAACACCAAGGGAGGGGAAGCTGCTTTTGTATTTAGCCAGCCATTCACAGTTGTGAATCTGCTTTTGTGAATCTGGGCTCCCCATCACACACTGTAACTTCTCACTATAAGCGGAAGTGATACTGCAAGTCCCCAATATGACTTCCATCCACTCAACATATTGGCTATGTCAACACTAGTCCCCCCCACTTCAAAAGCGGGATGCTAATGAAACACTTTGGGATATGCTAATGAGGCGCTGGAATGAATATGCAGCACCTCATTAGCATAATGGCGGCCGTGGCACATTGAAAATGGCACTTTGGATCATGCATGGCTCGTCTCCACAGGGTCCTTTTCGAAAGGACACCACACACTTTGAAATCTCCTTATTCCTATAACCAAATAGGAAGAAGGGGCTTTCGAAGCCCAGGGGGTCCATTCAAAAGGCCCCTGTCTACATAGGCAGCGTGCAATTCGAAAGTGATACTTTCGAATTGTGTGCGGCCACCATTATGATAATGAAGTGCTGCATATTCATGACAGAACCTCATTTGCATCTTCCCAAATTGCTCATTCCCATGCCCCTTCCAAAAGGAAGGGACTAGTGTAGACATAGCCAATGACTTCAGGATCTCGCTTGGGTGGCAACCGTTTATTTAGACCCCCTCATTTTACATGTAGAGTCGGGGTTATATTTCCACTGTGCATTATTTTGTATTGATCAGTACTGAATTTTATCTACCATACTGATGCCCATTCACCCAATTTTGTGAGATCCCTTTGCAATCTCCTTTGGACTGATCTTAAGGAGTCTTATATCATCTGCAAATTTTGCCATCTCACTCTTCACGCCTTTTTCTAGGTCACTTATGAATATGCTGAATAGTAGTAATACAGACCATAGGTGACCCCACTAGTCCCCTTGTTCCATTCTGAAAACTGACCTAGCCTTTGGTTTTTATCTTTTAAACATTTAGCGATCAGGGACAAGACACGACCCTCCAACCATATGAGCCAGTTTGCTATTCCTGACAGCTCCTTGTTTGGTAGAACAGCACAAAGCTTGTGGCTCCAGTCCAGATAAATACCCACCATGCACTCTATCCCCAAAACACCAACTGTCCCAGAGGGCTTGGCTGGAGATGCCACCAGGAAGTGGCTGGCTTGTTTAAACATCCAGTGTGTTACATTGCTGGTTGTAGTGAGTGTGTCTGTTTTTACCAGAGAGCTACTAATCTGAACTGGTAAAAGTGTAGCTGAGTGCCTGGCCTCTTGGGCAGTTCAGCATCCTGATTGCTACCTGGAGCAAGGTGAGCATCCAGGCTGCCTGGGATTCTCTGAAAGGAACCTGAAGATCTCCACCAGACCCTGTTGGCAGGGAGAGTACAATGCACTGAAGACCCACTATCACTTGGCAAAAGACACCAGCCCCATGCCAGAGCCTGTGGACCAAAGCAGATCACCGCCCCTGACAGTGCAGAGAAGAGCTATGTACTAGAAGGAGAGACTGAGATATGGCCAGGGAGAACAATGAGGAGACCTCGTGCCTGTTGCAAGAGTTCTTTGGTATAGTAGTGTGTTTAAGTAGTATGCAATCCATTGAAAGAACAGAGCCCGGAGTCACAAGGCTTTGTGTGGGAGACAGCCAGTCTGTGAAACTGCTTTGGTCTATGCCACTAATATACTAGAACCGTGGTGTCCAGTACATTGGTCACTCACCAGTGTGGTGAACAGGACACCATGCTGTGATGAATAAGGCTCTGGAGCTGCATGCAGCTCTTAGAGCCTTTAAATGCAGCTCGTCAGAGCCGCACGTCGTGCCCTCTTCTTGCTCCATGTACACGTCCCACCACTTGGTGGGACAAGCGCATAGTGGCGGCAGCAGCCCCTCTGGCTCCTGCTGGTCCAGCACTGTTCCTGTGGGCCCAGTGGCCTCGGCTTCGGTGGCAGTTCCAGTGGCAGCAGCTCTGGTGAGTCGACGGCATATTCAGTTATCATGTGGGGGGGTGGGCTGGGGGTGCCTAACTCTGGGGGAGGACAATTATTTAGAGCAGTGGAGGCAGTGGTGAATATGCAAAGACAACAACCACAACTGTGGCGATCCTTGAATTGCTATTCGACTCCACAGCACTAGAGCAACTAGCCTCTGGTGCGGATGGAAGTCTGATGACATCCTCCACCCCGCCACACAAAGTCTTCTGGGACACAACAATCCCACTGGCTTCCACATTCCTGAGAGGCTGCTACTCCTCAAAGTTTTAAAGGGACAAATAAAGTGAATCAATGACTCCTTGCATTAGCTGTGCAGAGATGCCAGGTTTATAGAAAGCATATGCCTCAGGACTCTGGGTTTAAGAGGCTCAGCTGCCTTGCTGACCAGAGTTCATTTGAGTGTGGCTCTTTCTTCAACCTCTTTGTCTAAATTTGCGCAGGTGTGACAGCGACTTGGTGAGACTCACTGCTTCTCACCCTCTGCATAGAGTAAAAGCCACCAGAGCCACAATAGCTACGCCTCACTTCCTCTTCTGATCCTGACACGGATTTGGCACATGGTGACCACAGGGGCCCTCTACAAGCCAACCCTGTGGTTCCATTGTGTCGCATTTCCTCGACTGCCCTTCTATCCTGCGTGAATTTTGTCTCAATCATGTAGATTACTCTAGCTCATATCTGGACTAAATTACTTTTATCACTTTAATAATCAGATACACAGTAGCATGCCAACAGCATGCATGCTCATATAGTGAAACTTCCACTTTTCACCAGATCTGATCCTAGCCTGGGGCTCTTTTATCACCAATATGCAGGATGTGTGCTTTATGTAGCCAAGCACACATTACGGTGGATGGCAGAATGCCTGCAGAGTAATAGCTTCAAGCATAAGCTGCTAGTAGTCCCTCAAACACATTTGGTATCCTGCTTTTTGGAGACAGAATTGGGTCAACTCCAGGAAGTCCTATTGCAATAATTTTTCCAGGAGTTAATATGGTAGGAAAAATATAGCTAATAAGTCAAACTCTTTCTTCTTTTGCTAAATAAAATAAACATTTTTCTAACTTGTATTGTTTCTGGCTCCACTTTCGTCTGTCTCTTACTACACTTTACTTCAAAATTCCTTGCTGGGTGTTGGCAGGGCACCTATAATCAATAGCATGACCTGGTAATATGGCACACCAATGTCATCCTGTATCACACACTGCAATGTTGAGCTTTTATTGGAAGTGAAGCTGCATAAACAAACACTCTTACCTTAATAGGAAGTAAAACAGTTTGAGTTACAACAGTGCAACTTTGGTGTAGTAGAAATTAATCTGAAATGGGTGGAACTACGTACTAGTGCAGTTAAAAAAACCCCCCACTGATTTGCTATTTTTCTTGCTATGCAGCTGGCGTCCAATACATTCTGCTAACTTTGTTTACAAAACACACTGCTCAGTGCTACTGCCCTTCCTCGTGAGGGATGCCCACATGGGAGATGTCAGTGGCTGACTATGCCTCAGACTGCCCCCCTACTCCTCCTGCTCTTCCATTTGAAGCTCAATCCATTGCACCTGTGCTAGTGCAGCCTCAGGGCATCTATGCTGGGGTTATCTGTACTGATATCAAAGAATCAAAGCAGATGAGGGTTGGGAAAGACTGCATGAGGTCATCCAGAGCAACCTCTCCTCCCAGAAGGAGCAACCCCAATGACATACAATTATAGATATGTTTGTGCAGCGCTTGCGTCACTGCTGCTTACTCTAGTATGAATTCTGGGAAAGCAATACTGCTAGCAGTCACTATGTGCATGTGTAAAGAGGCAATGTGGCATGAGAAGGGATGAGGACAAAAATGCCCGGACCTTAAGACAAGTGGGTGGGAGGCAGCTCCAGGCCCTAAAAGGAGGGGCAGAGCCTCCATTAAAGGGGGCAAAGTTGGAGCTACCTCCCACTAGCAAGTGCTTCTGTTCTGCCCTGACCACACCTCACAGGGCTACAGCAACAATTTAAGTCACCAGAGCTCCAGCTGTCTAACGATACTTACCTTATTTGACAGCTATGCACAAATGGCAACCTATAAGAGCTGGGTATTAGCTACTTTAGGGGCTTGCACTGGTGAAGCCACTTTGGTGTCAGTGTTCGGGTGCAAAAAATTCCACGTAGACAAGCCCTGAATGTATCTGTGCCCAGACTTTTATAGTTTTGGAAAAAGTGCTGGTCCCATTGAAATCAACAGCAAAACTCCTGTTCACTCCAAAGGGGCCAGGATTTCCCCGTACTGAAAGTGGAAGCTTAATGACTAGAATGCTGTGGTGTGAGGTCAATTGTGCTGCAGGTGGGAAGGTTGGTGTGGAGGAAGACAGAGAAATGTGAGCTTGGTAGCCCCAAATAAAGATAATTTCAACTTGATTTATCTGTACTGAGCCTTTGTTAGAAAAGAGCTTTTAACCAACTGTGGCAGCACGTTTATTTTGCTTACATCAAGTGGTCTCCAAAGCTGTTAGGCATACATTAGCTAGCATGCACATATTTAAAATGTACAGTCCTCAGTATTATCATTTGTACACCTTACCCCCATCACACGTAAGTTGAAGGCTGAACATTTCGGTGATATTTAGAAAGCATGTTAGATGGATTTTATATACAGCAGCCCTGCAGCTTGGAACTAACTGTAGCATAAGAAAGATGACAATAACAATTATATTTATGTGGCTAAAATGCTCATACCTCTTCCAATAGACATTAATCGGTTAACTAAGAAATTATTCCAAAATGTAATTTTCACATAGGAATCAAATTCTCTTTTTCAGTCAATCACAAGTCACGTAAAATGCTTGGCTAATTTTGATAGTGGCTGTTTTGTTTTGTTTTGAGTCTATTCTGAATCATTTCTTGGCATTTTTAAGTCAAAATAGCGGTAATGGAATTTTCATCCACCTGCATTGCATTGGTCACAGGAAAATAATGAAATGGATTCTCAGGCCTGTTTGTGCCTTGCTTAACAGGTTGCAGTGTCTGCAGTAGGCAAGACACATGAATGCTGCTTGCGCCACAAAATGTCCTCACAAGCAAAAAAAAAAATACAAACATAATGGGGCACTCTGAGCCAAACGATAGCAAATGCAGCTGCTTTTACCTTCCTCCCTCTGCTTCAAGGCCATCTTTGCAATATGGATTTCATTAATGGCTCACAGGCAACATTGCAGAAATACACGTCTAAGATGTTATTGGAAAAGCCACCTCATGAATCTTTATATATATATATATATATATATATATATATATATATATATATGTATATAATTAAAAACTAACTTTGAAAAGTTATTAGGAATTAGCTGGGAATTCAATGCACGCATGCATAAAGTGATCAACTACACAGACATTCTGTGATGCTGTCCCTTAATTTACCAAAAAACACACAATCAGGAATTCAGCAGCCATAGCATTTACTCTGTCTGTTGTTGATTCTGTTAGATTGTCACGGTTCTGAGTGGGGTCAGTATCTGAGTTTATACAGAACAATGAAGCCTGAAGGTCTCTTGCTGAGACTTTTAAGCACTGCCCTACTGTATATGATTATTTATAATATATTACAAGTGTAAATTCACAGATATGACTATTCCCTAACACCATCAGAGGAGTACATTCTATAGTAAAAGGGTGTCTACTATTTTCAAAGGAGTCAGGCATCTAGACATTTTTACATTAATAATGCACATCCTTTTAAAGAGGAAATCAGTGGATTTTAATAAAAACAATAATAAGCTACCAACTAAGCTAATTAGTAAATGAACAAAAATGCAAATATATCAGTAAGTGATGGGAGAAATACATTTTAGTTCTGAAATAATCAATAACAAATTGTGTTAGAACTGCATACAGAGGCTACTTCTAAATTGCCATGAACTGTTGGCAAAAGATACACAAATTGTGCAATGCATTTGACTACCTCCTGCCGACATTTCTGTTGGGAGAGGCTTTCCCGACATTTGGCCCATCCACATACGGTCAAATGTCGGGGAAACCCCCTCTGCTGACACATTCCTTTCTCTTTGTAGAATGAAGATGACCAGGATGTTGGCAGAGGGTTCCTGGAGCAGCAGACTTCTGTCAGGAGACTTCTGGGCTCCCAACAGAAGCCTGCAATCTAGACAATCTAGACATAGCCAGACAATGTGTAAAAATGCCATTGCACCTATGGACAACAGCCAAGACATCCATGCTGCCGAGGGTTATCGATAATCCCAGAAACAAAATACTGCAGGCTCCATGCATGGTACTTTCTTGCTGCATTATGACTAGCTGCCACTGTATGGTATCTGCCAACAAATGAAAATACAAAACGCCCGGAATCAGTTGGCGTGATGAATGGGGGCATTGTCAGACTAAAATCTCTGTTGATCTTATATCAAAATCTTGCCAATTTTTCAAAAGTGCCTTTTTGCGCTTGTGCAAACCCGGTGCACTTGTGCCAATCTGGTTTCACGTTCTGTGCACGCAGGTGCATGTGCACCACCCTGACCTGTGTACATGCCCTTTTTAAAGAACTGGAGCCCTGTTAAGTACAGTTCACCACAGGGCTTCAGCATCATTCCAGGCTGTTCAGTTCTAGTGTGCGGTGAATGCCAGTTCTTTTTGCTCTCTGCCGTATATGTGAATATTAACATGGAGAGATCAAGTCCTTCTTCATGGCATGAGGCCTCAAACAAATGCATCAGTCTATATATAAAAAATTAACATCAGTTACAGTCCTGGTCAGTTCTTGAAAAATAAAACCAAACTAGAACCACCCCGCGGTGAGGTGCAACAGTCCATGAAGCAGGTGGAGCAAGGCATGACACAGTTTGCTCACTGGAATGCATGTACTCAGAAAGCTCTTTTTCCTCACTGGTATATCATGGAAGCACCAGCAACAGCGTTCTGGAAGTAAACCAAATGCTTTGCATGTACTAGTGATTGCACTGAGCTTTGTGTGAACATCACAACGTTCCCTTTTCTTTCCCCTGTTTGAAAGCAACCTAGCCAAAATAGCATCCCCAGCTGCCTTGCAGGCAGGTATGCAGCAGTCAAGCCAAGTGAGAGGCCAGGAAGACATGAGAGGAGGGAAATAAACTGGCAAGTGGGTGCCATATCTGGAGCATTGCTTCTTGAGTTGTATAACTTCATCTTGCAGATGCTGAGTTGAAGGGCCAGAGCAGTTGTCTTCAATTATGGCTAGAGCCAAAGACATAACGAGAGTAATGAGAGCTAAATGCTGCCCTGCCAGCTCCTGGAAGATTATATGTTTATTCATTTAGTTAGTTACCAGAACGACAATCTAGACTTTGTATATGTCTGTGCGATGCAAGTGCACAAGCTAATCTACATCCAAGATGGTAGTTAGCTGCTGTGGTGAGCAGTGATACTCTTGTTTATTATAAATAATACCCTCCAGGAATCTGGCACACACACTGAAGCACTCTTATTTTCCTAAACAGTGTCAGATTGAGTAACTTGCAGGTTACTATTTGTACAGCACCCAAGAGCATGCTAGGCACTTTCCAAAGCAAATGGAGTCATTCAGACACAGCCCCAGAGACCTCTACTAGTCCGATTTTAAATGTAAGAAAAAGGTTCGCAGAGGACCTGCAGGAGTGAGAGGCTGGGTGAAAAATGACATGGGTTATGAGACGGGCATAGAATGTTACCTCTGGGGACAAAGTTAATTCATTGTTTCATTCTGCATTTCCTGTCTTAATTATTGAAAGCATCTCCTCTCTAGCTTCTCCAACACCAGCATTATCCCCTGGAGCCAACCAAAGTCTAACGACACACATACCATTTTCCTGGTTCATGAGTCTGTCCAGGTTACTCCTGCCTTTGACTGGCACCATGGCTCCCCCTTCTCCATTGCATCAAGTTTCAATGTCTCGCTCTTGCCTACCCTACCTTACTCATTCCACCTCCTATCTTAGTGCAGCACCCCGTCCTTGGCTGCTTTTTCTACAACCATCTTCATGCTGTCTTGCCTGCTCCCTTCCCACACAAGGGCTGCTCTTCCTGAGATGGTTAGCAAGTCCCACACCCACACATTTTGCTCTATATTGAATCACACAGACTCACAGAATAATAGGGCTGGAAGGGACCTCAGGAGGTCATTTAGTCCAGCCCCCTGCTTCAAGCTGGATCAACCCCCACTAGGTCACCCAGCCAGGACATTGTCAAGGCAGGATTTAAAAACCTTGAGGGGTGGAGAATCTACCACCTCTCTAGGCAACGCATTCCAATGCTTCACCACCCACCTGGTGAAGTAGTTTTTTCCTAATATCTAACCTACACCTCTCCCTCTTCAACTTCAGTCCATTACTCCTTCTTCTGTCATCTGACACCACTGAGAACAGTTTCTCACCCTTCTCTTTAGAGCTCCCCTTCAGGAAGATGAAGGCTGCTTTTAAATCACCTCTAAGTCTTCTCTTCTGTAAACTAAACAAGCCCAAATCCCTCAGCCTATCCTCATAGGTCTTGTGCTCCAGCCCCTTAATCATTTTTGTTTCCCTCCACTGAACCTGCTCAAGCAAATCCATGTCCTTTTTATATTGAGGGTCCCAAAACTGGACACAATATTCAAGATGTGGCCTCACCTGTGCCAAATAGAGGAGAATAACTACTTCTTTAGATCTGTTCAAAATGCTCCTCCTAATGCACCCTACTATGCCGTTAGCCTTCTTGGCTATAAGGGCACACTGTTTACTCATATCCAGCCTTTCATCCACCATAACGCCTAGGTCCCTTTCCATCGTACTGCTGCTGAGCCAGTCGGTCCCCAGCCTATAACAATGTTTGGGATTCTTCCGCCCCAGGTGCAGGACTCTACACTTCTCCTTGTTGAACCTCATCAGATTTCTTTTGGCCCAGTCCTCCAATTTATCCAGGTCACTCTGGATTCTCTCTCTACCCTCCAATGTATCTACCTCTCCCCCTAGTTTTGTGTAATCCGCAAACTTGCTGAGGGTGCAACCCAGTCCCTCATCCAGGTCATTAATAAAGATGTTAAATAACACCGACTCCAGAACCGAGCCTTGTGGCACTCCACTTGAAACCAACCACCATCCAGATATTGAGCCCTTGACCACTGCCCATTGGGAATGACCATCAAGCCAGCTTTCTATCCACCTTATAGTTCAGGGATCCAATCCATATGTCCTTAACTTATGGACAAGATTGTTGTGGGAGACCGTATCAAAAGCTTTGCTGAAGTCAAGGTATATCACATCCACTGACTTCCCCATGTCCACAGAGCTTGTTATCTTATCGTAGAAGCTAATCAGATTGGTGAGGCAGGACTTGCCCCTGGTGAATCCATGTTGGCTACTTTTGATCACTTTCCCCTCTTCCAAGTGCTCCAAAATGGATTCCTTGAGGATTCCCTCCATTATTTTCCCAGCGATTGAGGTAAGGCTGACGGGTCTATAGTTCCCTGGATTGTCCTTCTTTCCTTTTTTAAAGATGGGCACTACGTTTGCCTTCTTCCAGTCATCCGGTATCTCCCCTGATCTCCAAGTGTCTTCAAAGGTAATGGCCAAAGGTTCAGCCATGGTGTCTGCCAATTCCCTCAGTACTCTTGGGTGCATTAAATCCAGACCCATGGATTTGTGTACATCTAGTTTTTCTAGATAGCTCAGAACTTGTCCCTTCCCCACAGATGGCTGCCCTCCACCTTCCCATACTGCATTGTCTAGGACCATCATGTGGAAGTTGACTTTGTCCATGAAGACTGAGGTAAAAAAAGCATTGAGTACTTCAACTTTTCCTACATCATCTGTCACTAGCTTATTTCCCTCATCCAGTAATGGCCCCACACCTTCTCTGATAACCCATTTATTGTTAACATGCCTGTAAAAACCCTTCCTGTTACTCTTCACATCCCTTGCCAGCTGCAGTTCCAATTGTGCTTTCGCTTTCCTGATTACTGCCCAACATTCTCTAGCCGTATGTTTATACTCCTCCTTAGTCAACTGTCCACATTTCCATTTCTTGTATGCATCCTTTTTGAGTATAAGCTGACTAAGGATTTCCCTGTTAAGCCAAGCTGGTTGCCTACCATGTTTGCATTTCTTACTCTGCAGTGGGATGACTTGTTCCTGTGCCTTCAGTAAGACTTGTTTAAAATACTGTCAGTTCTCTTGAACTCTTTTCCCCTTCATCTTCATTTCCCAAGGATCATGCTCATCCATTCTCTCAGGGAGTCGAAGTCTGCTCTTCTGAAATCAAGGGTCTGTATGTTACTGTTCACCCTTCTTCCTTTTGAACACCCACTTTCACAGAGATTTGTAATATCCAAAACTAGAAAGAACCATTGTGATAACACAGCCCATAGAGCTTCCCTAAAATAATTTTTAGAGCATATCTTTTAGAAAAAACATGCAATCTTTATTAAAAAATTGCCAAGGATGGAGAATCCACCACAACCCTTGGTAAACAGTTTAAAGAAACTGTATAGTGTATAACAGTGTTTCTTAAACTATGTTCTGTGGAACACTTGTGTTCTGTGAACAGCTCACAGGTGTGCCAGAAGCATTTGGAAAAATAATTCAATATATTTTCTGTTATGAGAACCATATAAAATGTTATTTCTTCATTGCTATGATGCCTGATTAAATTAATTCATTTTGGTTTTGCTGTATGTGTTTCTGTTTGGTTGGTTGGTTGGTTTTGGTCTGACAACAATAATTTTTTGAAGAAAATATGCAGGTGTTCTGCATAACATTTATTATTGTTTGGGGTTCCATGGTCTCAAAAGGTTTAAGAAATACTGCTGCATATAGTCACACACAACACTTGCTGGCCTCAGTATCCGAGTAATCTTACCACTGTCGCCTCCAAAAACTAACGTCACCTGACTGCTTCCCCCCTTGATTATAATATAGCTGGTTTAAGTTTGTAAGTTGTTTGTGATGGAGACTGTGCCCTCTTATTTGTATTCTGAAGCACTCTAGCAAATGTTGAGTGGTATAAAATAATACATAAATTAATTATAATCATTGAAAATAAACATTATAATCACTGAAAATAAATATACAATACACGTTGGCATTCTAACATCCATTTTAACTATATATAATGCCAAATGAAGAGAATTACTAAGGAAAAAATAAATATCTGCAATAGTTACAGTATTACCTACTGGGAGACAATCACTCAACTGACTCTGCTAAAGGTCAGGGTTTTAGTTTTTTTTCCACACAGAACAGAACAATAATGGCCTTGGAGATTACATCGTTTCTTAGCACTTCTAAACGGCCTTTAATAATTTTCTCCATGACACACTAAAATGCTACCCTACAGAAATGAGAGACAGTATCACATGGAAATGGAGAAATAACTGGTGAAAAACAAGGAAATGTTGTTTCAGTCGTAGGCCTCCACAATTTTAATCTTTTATACCTAATTTTGATCAAAAGACTAGTTACATTTAATTACTTCACACTAAGTGCTAATCTGGGGAAGAGAGCTAGGCTGACATGCTGCAGCAAATACAACTCCATGGAATCTGAATCTGGAGCTACATCAGATTTGCTGACACTGTAAATAGCAACACTGAAAACTCTGAACATGAAACCCAGACCTTGTAAGGTGTAGAGAGTCCTAAAAACTAAACAATTTACCAAGAGTCAGAGAACTCTGTTCTCAAATCCACAGTCTTTTGAACCAGTGGTCTGTGAAAATAATTCCTCCTCTCAAACGCTTTTGATAAAAACTGTGAATCAATAACACACAAACTGGGTTTGCACTAGTTATATCACTAGTGCGTGGCAGAGTGGGGGGTTAAAAATGTTTACTAAGGAAAGGCACACCTGAAAAGACTTTTTTAAACATTCCATAGATCAAAGTGTTTCTTCCAGATCAATGAGTACCTTATGTTTGAAGGTAGCTACAATTTCCTCCAAATCGTTCACATCTGTCATGCTACGTTGTAAAAATGACACCGCAATAACTGAAGAGCTACAAAAAGGCAACAAGGTGGGTAGAATGACAGCGAAACAGCCAACAATATATTTTATCTTTGGACAGAAACCCCCAACCCTCTTTAAACATTATTTTATAATTTTATTTTCCTCAGTTAACTACTCTTTTCACTCTGGTAGATTCAACAGACAAAGAACAGTGAATTGGTTAAATTAAGCTTTTCATTTTACACAAACCATAAGTACTGTTTGTGATTTGACAACTAAATGCAGCAGTTTTACATTTTTATTTTTATTTTGCTATCTCTGAGACTGTTGAAAATTTTGAATGAATAAATCCCATCAGCTTAATTTAAGAGTTATTTACTTTAGTATTAATTAGAAACAGTATTTATACCTTCCTTTCACGCCCTTTATTTGGTGCTATTTACAATCCAATTATCTAATTTAGAATAGTTAGTTTATAGAGTTATAGCAATCATACATAGTAAAAGAAGGCTCCGTTTTTGAAATATATATTTGAAGTATTGTCCCAAAATAATAAGTAATGTTTATTTACCTAAAATCTGTCTCACACATGCGAAGTATCAAGATTGATTTAAAACTTAAAAATTCATAATGAAGTTCTGAACAAGAAAAATAAAGGATGTGAACATATGCTTACAAGTACACTATAATTATCAACAAGGCTTTCTTTATTAAAAGTCTCATTTCTTTTAGTTGCTGCTTTAGTTAAATCCACATAGGAGTACAGAAAGGGAAACATCTCAGTTCCTGTATAAAATACAACCTTCTCCCTTGATGGCAAGAGGAAAATCATGATGCATAAGAATTCTTTAATATATTTGCCTTTGAAGTTTATTGACTTTGCTTCTGCTGGTATGTAGGAATAACATTTGGTTACCAAGACTAGATCCTTAAAACCCATCCATTCGACTATAATTTTGTGTAAGTTCTATTAATTAAAGGCACATGAAGCTGGGGGGAGACATCTGTCTGCCTATATTTCAAAAGTTTTAAATGTTTTCTTCCTTTAAAAAGAATTACAGAAATACATACTATAAATTGTAAATGTTTCCCCTCCTTAGCAAAAGTTAGAGAAATATGTGCTATAAATCTGGGTCAGATGACTGAAAGGTGGAGCAAATTTCTTACTGAGATAATATATCAAGTTAATATTTGAATATGCCTCATCTCAGAGTGTTTTTCAAATTAATTTATTAAGTAGCTGAATGATTTTATCTTACCTATGTACCAGTCTTTAATTCTAGAAATAACCACTATGCAGAGTGGACAGTCTATGCACTGGTTTTATTCTGTTTTAGAAAGAGGTTATCACTGATGAATATGATTTTTATTTCAGAAATGTGAGCTGTCACTCTTTACCAGGAATTAAGGTATCATTTAAAGTTATATAGTATGCTGTATTGTGAGCAGCCCAAGGTACTGCCTTAAATTCAAGCCAACCAGCCAGCCAGGCTTCCCATATGGTTCTCATAATATGGCCTAGAGCTATATTTCATTTTATAATCTGAAGAGACGACACTAGATTTAAAGCAGGCCCAACAACGATACATTTCAGGAGACATTGCAGGTATTCTAATTATGTAACATGTAGTCATTTCTGGTACATAAATTGGATTTTTATTGGTATGCACTGAATCCTTAAAAACTTGCACCTTGAACATAATCAGCATTGATTCATACTACGGCAGTGGGTAAGGGATATTTCTACTGGGGTTTTGACTTTTTCATCTAGTTTGTATTACCTTAAAACATTTCAATGGCCAGTAGAATAGCAAGATGTTTAAAGTCTTCCAAGCTGTAAAGATGCAGTATCGTTTATAGAACATACTGCAAGGGGATTGTGTTCCTCTGAATTCTCAGTCAATCAGAAAGGCTCCAATCCTGCAACAGGATTCACAAATGCAGACCATTAAACCCACACAAAGTCCTCAGCTTACTTGAATGGAATTCAGGCAGTCGAAAAATTTCATGCTAGTAGGTCCTGCTGCTGCAGTGGGAATTATTTTAGTAAAAAGATCTTAGCTGATTTAATGTTGCCAGTGGTATTATTTCAGGAGCCACATATAAAGCTATAGCATATTCCACTTGCTTAGTGATATTTAATGTAAACCTTATTTTAAATAGACAGAAGAATTAGATCATGCTGGAAATATGAATATAATACAATAAACAGAATACCAAGTTGTCTGAGGCACACTGAATTATCTGGCACCAAAAGGAGCATAACCATTTCCAGTAGGCATTTGAATAGGCATCTGAAAAAAAAGGTAAAACGGAAGAAACATCACAGTGTGCAGAATCACTTTATTTCTCTGGCAAATGTGATATTTCTTCAGTGTGTTTAAAATTCCAAATCATCACATCTGAAATCCCAAAATAATAGAAATAGGGTTATAAAATCGATGACCCATTTGTTGTGTCTGATGTAAAATACAATAGGTCATTCATGTCTTTTTCTCTTGCAGGTGTAAATCAGCTAGATCTATGCCACAAATTTATGTCACACAGGAGCATGAAAAATCCACCCCACCCTACCCCAAGCTTCTCCCATTGATACAGCAAGCGCCGATTGCAGAGGTGGATTCCATGTGCTGACAGGAGAAGCTCTCCTGTTGGTGCCTAATGCTCTCATGGAAGTACTACTGTGGCACAGCTGCATTAGTGGAGCTGTGCTGTGGCAGCCTTGTAAGTACAGACTTTCTCTGACGCTGTGTCTATACTAGACTAAGAAAGTTGACTATAGATACGTAATTTGAGCAATGCCAATTGTATAGCTTAAATCGATGAATCTGCACTCAGCTAACTTGTCTGTCTATACAGGGGAAGGTCGATGGAAGAGTTTCTCCTTTCAACCTCCCTTACTCTTTACACCTCATGAGAGGTACAGGGGTTGACTGCTCGATTTCAGACATCCAGACTAGAGTCATGAAATCAAACCCTGGAATATCAACCCTGAGCAGGTCAATCTTACGTGGTCGTGTACATAAGCCCTGAGTCAATGCCCTGTCTTTGTGAACCAAACATCCTATCATATGGTTGCTGATACCACTCTGGGCCTGACTGTAGAGGTGCTGGTCCCTGTCATTTCCACTGAGTACAACGCAGTGCAGGATTTTAAGCAGAACAGCTATATCTGTACCAAAGCCCAGTTCAAGATGGATGTAGAACATGACACAGCAGAGGCTAAAATCAATCATCTGACATTTGTTTTCTCTGGATTCTCAATAGGTTAACAAGCCTTTCCAACTTTTTGATGCACAGAATCCTGAAACCTTTAAATCCAGAGTTATCAGCATACAGCTTGGAATTCTAACTCCATTTCATACCAATATGTCATAAGTAGAATAATTCATGACTGGCCCAATGGTCTGAATGAGTTTCATCTTTCTCCTTATTCTGTCCAGAAGTGTTAAAATTTCACCTATCAGATAAGAAAAGAGCATCTTTTTTTACAATAACTCATTGTTATTTAACAGACTCCACCCAACAGGACAAATTTTCTCTTGTGTCACAAGAGATTGAGGTTGCAGGACTAAATAACAACACCTCAGTGTCATTCTGTTGCTGCATGCATTGTAGCTACACATTTATGAGTACATTCAACTACAGATTATTTCCATGGCCTGGTGACTTTTTCAGCTCTCCGGGTTTACTCTTTCAGGATGATATAAAATCTTTCTACAGCACCCATTGTGTTATGCTAAATAGAAAAATGTACCAACTAATATGCAGGCTGAACAAAACTCACACGAATTACATGCTCGCAACAAGTAAATTATGGTGTGTGGTAATAAAAAAATATTGTCCTTGTTATTCCTATGGCTAAACACCAATAATATGTGGCAACACATCCTACATGGTTTACTTAATGCCACTGGTTCTAAGGAGCTAGTTACTGACCAAAATAGGAGGCTTATCCTATGCCTTGTATGCAGGTGGATGCTTGGCTGTAGCATACTTCACATATGCTTTATCATAGATAGACTGTGCTAAGCTGAAAATGTGCAGTGCTTTATTTTGACTCCAATCCTTTATATTCAGGCCCAGATGCAGTGTGTCTGTTTCTGTGCTCAGGGCAAGCATGGAGAGGGATGGGGCAGAGATGGCTTTAAGTCACTTTTGCCCTGTCCATATTCTGGGGCCACGTGAGACTGCTCTGACTTACACATCATTTCTCTTCATTTAGCTTGCCACTGCCTCCCCTGCTCGGTCCTGATCTGGGTCTCTAGATGCTGCCACAATACAAATAACAATTCCTGACGGGCCTGCGGCACCACCCCAAAAACAGCTGGAAATGGACTGAAGAAAGTAAGTTAAAGGCTTTGTAAAATAAACAAAACGTCCAGCATGTAGATCCTGATAACATACTGCCATCTCGTTAGAAAAATGGACAGAATGAAGTCACTGGGAAAAACTCCAGGAGACTCCTCAGAGCAAGTGAGGCCTCAAGCACCTTGTGGACCAGTAACAGAGGAATGACTTCTTAACATACATGGTCACCTGCCAAACATAATCTCTATGACAGCTCTAAACTTTTTCACAGACAAAAGTGCCTTAGCTGCCAGGTGGGAAAGATTTTGCAGAGAGAGGGAAACTAGAAAAAGCCACACGCCCCCAGCTGCTGTTTCCTATAAGAAAGCAGGTCCAGTATTTCATAGACATGTCTGCCATACCAAAACACTGCTCCTGGCCTCCAGTCCCTAACGTTCTCTGCTAAGGTTACAACCTCTATTTTTTTTCCATCCATGTACAGAATAAATTTTGTTATATGCAACAAAGCATATGTGGATGGGCATCATCAGTACAAATACACGCTGTGGGCAGTTGTGGGCAGCTCCTGAATGTCTCCTCTTAGAGGGTCCACTGATTATAACATCAGACTTTCAGTCACCAGTAATTTGGATTCTCTTCCTTGAGAGTATACCACTGTAAACCATGCACACTTCCTGGATCTGGCTCATGTACTTCAATACAAGGCCCAAAACTGGGCTTATCACTGGACTGCGTTTTTTAATATTAAGGGAAGACAGGAAAACACTTTGCCTCTAACTCAATGCATTCAGAGAAAGAAACTCATTAGAATAAAATCCTTCAAACACACAGGGATCAAAATAATAATAAAGAAGTTGGAAAGCTTTGTTTTTTAAAAAGGAAGATTTGAATGGAAAATAAATACCTGTGCTACTTTAAATCTTCTCCGTTTGACGCAGAAGTCTCCAACTTTTGAACTGTGATTCCTGTGCAGTTGGTGGATTGGTTTCTAATGGTGCACAAGAAACAAAAACAGATGACTAATATTAGCCAGTAAACATAAGCACCAGGAATATTAAAAAGAAGTGACTATGAGTAACCTGTCCCCCAGCCCCCCTTCCCCACATCTCCACTGTCACCCAGCCATTTGAGCTAAATAAATAAATGACAGTATTTTCACTAATAAAGAACCTTCCATCTGAGAATCACAAAGCACTTTATGGATGATAACTTCACTGTACAATGCTCAGAAAAGTACCCATTTCTTACCTGCATGATTATCACTATACATCTCAGTAATAATATATATAATCTCACAGCAGAAATATGCGTATGTATATTTCAACTGTAGATGCCACTGTAAAACATATATGACAAAGAACATTTAAATACCCAAGATTTAGAACCCTTTAAGTTAAATGCTTTCAGAAAAGAGAGCTCTTTTGTCAAATGGCTTCTCTTCCTATTATCTTCTCTCAGACAGCACAAACATCAGCACTCATGCCCCAAGAAGCGCCGGAGAACCCCTTTTCTTTGACAAGCAATGCTAAATTGGGAAACCAGGTTTAATCACAACATGAGACAAACCCCCTTCTTTGTTTCGGGGGAAAAGAATCCTACTCTTTTCCTACCTCCTCTTGCTGCCAGACTCTAAGTCTCTCCCTTTAAAGAAATAACCACACAAATGAAACATAAAAAGAGACTAAATTATTCTGTCACTTTCCCCTACATTCTGCACAGTCAACCACTGTGAATGTTAGCCTGTAACTTGACACTAACAATTCTCTTGTGAAGTTTTGCTGTGAACATCTGTCTGCAGAGTTTTTTAAGACAATAGAAAGGATTTTATCGAATAAAAAAAGATACCTAACTGATCTATGCCAGGAAAATCACAAGGGACCTGCACCAAGCAAATGAAAATAAACCCCATGAAAGCTGGATGTTTTAAAACTATCAGCAGATTTTTGCATATTATTTCACAAGCCCATGTCCCTTGACAAGTTGCTGCCATCTTATGGAAGACTTTGAAAAATATTCTTTTTCAAAACAGACAATTTAGCTTCTATTATCTTTGCTGTTTTCTCCTTCTTCTGTTCTTTACTTGTTGAATAATAAAGATATTCACATCTAAAAACAAAAGAGAGAATTTTGTTGCTTGGAGATCCATCTACTTGCTGCTGATTCCTCACTTAAAGTCACAGGACTGTGTGAGACATTACAGTCTCAGTGGGGGTAGCTGTATTACTGTGTAGCTTCACAAAAAGCAAGCAAACTGCTTATGTTTTGAGGACATTACAGTAATTTTCAGAGCAACTAGGAAACACCCTGATGTGAGAAAAGGGTGGTCTGTTCTATTTCTGCCTCTACCACAGACTCGGGCCCTAATCCTACACTGTTAAATTCAACGTGAGCTTTGTCATTGGCCTAAGTGATTAAGACCAAGCCCTCATCATATAGCCTTGAGGAAATCACTTAACTGATCTGTCTCTGGTTGTCTGTATATGAGAAGGTTGGACCTGCTTAACTACCAGTGTGATTTTTTGACTCATTTAGTTAAGTTAAGGTGACCATCCATCCTGTTTTTGGTGGGACAGTCCCGTATTTGGGATGCCAAAAAGGAATCCCTTCATATTGTAGAAAAGGGACTAATTGTCCCGTATTTCTGTGGGCAGCCATGGCTGCCCTGTTCCTGCCACTGAGGCTCAGGGAAAGCCAGGGGGAAGCATTGCAGCTGCCCAATCCCTGCTGCTTCCTTGGGGCTCCTGGGAGCCCTGGGGGCTGCTGCAGCCCATGGCTCGGGGAGGGCAGGTGGCTACTGCCTTCTTCCTGGATCCCCAGGGCTTGGAGGAGCCAGGAGGAGACGCCCCTCCCCCCTATCTACCTGTCCTGCATTTAGGACAGGTAGATATGGTCACCCTAAGTTAAATAGTTGCAAACCCCTGGGAAGATTCTCTTATTTGCTTAAACTTGACTTGCTTTGGTTTAGCTTAATTCACTTAGGAATACATTTAAAGCAAAATAGGCCAGTCAAACTGAAATCAGATGTAAAACTGGGGCATCCTGCACATGTAGACAAGCCCAGCTTTGTAAACAAGAGCACTGTATTTACTAACCTCAGTTGAGAGCAGTGGTGGATTAACTACTGGGCCAACAAGGCTCCAGAAAATGGGCACCCCCATGCCTGCCTGCCTGGCGCTTTTACCAGGGAGTGTATTTGGGTGCAGGAGTTTGCCTTGCTCTGTGCGGCCAGTGCTGGAGCACCCCGACTCCACTCCCTGGCCGGAGCATGGGGTAGGGTTACCAATGATATTGTGATATCAATATTAGTGCTCCCTATATCAAGCTAATGGCATTTAAAGTGAAAACAGTCACATAGTAATATCGAGCTAACTGTCTTAAATTTGAATGTATGTGATCGCGTAAAAGCAGCCAGAGACAGGCTTTTCAGCTTCACAGAGCTCTTCTACAGGTCTGGAGAGGGTAACTCAAGCATCTACGGTAAATACAAGTGAGGACAGATCGTTAAGCAAATGAATTCATGCAGGTAATTCAGTCAGCCAGCAGTGGGGTGAGTTACAGATTGTTACAATGAGCTATAAAACTAGTGTCTCAGTTAAGTCCATGATTGTTAGTGTCTATTAGAGTTATCAGGTCTATTCTTGCCATGTGTGGTGGCCTATACAACCTGAGTGGCCACTCCAGGCGGTGGGGGGCGGGGCTGCACTCAGGGCTACAGGTGAGTGTGTGCGGGTGGAGACAGGAGCTGTATGGGAGACAGGAGCAAAGTGGGGTGGCTGACATGGAGCGGGGGGCGGGGGATGGCACAGCTAGAGCTGTCCCAACAACCACCAGGCCCTGTGCTTTGGGCGGGGGGGTGTGCTTCCGGGGGATGCAGAAATGCATGGGCTAGCACAGCCCGAAGGAGTAGCAGGCGCCTGGCGCTGGCAGCAAGGGTCAGACCACCCCCACATTCGTCAGCAGGAAGCGGAGTGACACAGCCCTTGCCTGCAGCAACACTGAACTTCAGGCACAGGAGGTTGGGGAAAGGGATGGAATGGGGGCAGGGTGGAGCAGGAGTAGAGCCTGGGGCAGGGAGGGGATTGTCCCAGCCCCACAACACCATTGGGATGGCCATGCAGAGCTGTGGGCCACCCAGGAGGTGGAGCAAATGGCAGACATACAGCCAGTGGGCAGAGAAAAGAGGTAGTGAGTTGTGCCATCAGCTGCGTGCAGATGGTAGAACCAGCACTGTCCACGGCTGCTTCATGTCCCATCCCTAGGTATATGCAGGATAGAGCAGGACTAAATTTGGGGCACCACAACAGTACCCCACATTTAGTGGTGCCCTACACAGCTGTGTATGCTGTACATGCCTATGGACGGCCCTGAGAGTTCCAGTTCCCAATCTCCTCTCGGGATGGTGTTGAAGATGAGGACTAAGAGGTCAAGGACGGCGTGAATGAGTTTTGAAAAGGGCCTGCCCATGGATAAGACGGTGTTTTTGTTTTGTATAGTCTTTCTTTTGAGAAAGTTGTGATTGCCTGGATTCACCAACAGTGTTAATGGGGCTTTTAATGCACTGAATGAGGTACGGGGGTCCCCTTTATAAGTTGCCCCAATGGACGCTGTTTCACACTCACGTTGTGGACATATTGAGGGCAAACACATAAAAATTCCTGCTCTGACATCGTCACGCTGTATCAGCAGTCAAAACAACACTTCAATTTGAAATTCACGGCAGCGCCCCCATCTTAGCATTATGTACTGCACCAGCATCCTCCACGCCGCTTCTTCCGCCTAGTGTGTTCTTTCATATTGCGCCTCGCAGTGTTCCTTCCATTTTACGGTACAGTATTTGCCATCTATTAACAATGAGCAAGTGTAGTGCAAGCGCAAGTGAAGGTGCCAAGGTAAAGAAACAACACAGATGTATTGCGTTAAACATTAAGTTGGATGTTATAAGTCAGAGCAAAAAGGGTGAATGTGTGGTCGGCATCGCCCACGCTCTTAACGTGCCTCCATCAAGTGTTTGTACGATAGTGAAGAATGCTTCCAAAGTAGAAAGCAAGGCGAAGCATACTTTGAAGCATTCAGAGGTAATATAATGAGGTAAAGAAGTGAGATAATGGAGAGACTGGAAAGTTTGCTGGCATTATGAATCGAGGATTTCCATAACCAGAAAGTGCCGATCAGCTCAGCCCTCATTCAGGAGAAAGCTTTAAGCTTACATGAAGATCTAAAAAAGCAGTTGGGAGAGGAATCCACTGCAAATGGGAACAGCAAGAAGTCCTGTGGCACCTTGTAGACTAACAGCTATTTTGGAGCATAAGCTTTCGTGGGCAAAGACCCACTTCGTCAGATGCATCTGACAAGCAGGTCTTTGCCCATGAAAGCTTATGCTCCAAAAGAGCTATTAGTCTATAATGTGCCATAGGACTTCTTGTTCTCAAAGACACAGGCTAACATGGCTACCTCTCCGATACTACTTCAAATGAAAAGATCTTCAAGGCTGCCAACGGACAGTTTCACCATTTCCAAAAAAGGTTTAATTTCAAAAACATAAAGATTCAAGGAGAGGCAGCCAGCGCCAACACAGATGCTGCAGAAACGTTTCCTGAAAAACTTATAAAAATAATTGGAGAAGGTAGGTATGATTTTATGCAGGTATTTAATGTTGATGAAACTGGGCTGTATTGAAAGCACATGCCTGCTCTGAGATATATTTCTGTGAAAGAGAAGACTGCTCCTGGTTTCAAAGCTGCAAAAGATAGACTTACACTCCTTTTAGGGGGCAACGCCAAGGTGATAAGAAATTAAAGCCATTGGTAGTTTATCATAGTGAAAATCTAAGAGCATTGAAGAACGTAGTAAAATTTTACCTCCCTGTTATCTGGAAATCCCACCACAAGGTTTGGATTACAAGGCAAATATTCAGTGAATGGCTCATTGATTCTTTGTCTCTGAAATGAAAGACTACTGCAAGAAAAATAATTTTACATTCAAGATTCTGCTCATATTAGACAATGACAATGCCCATGACCTTGATTTTGAACAGGTGTGCCCCAAGGTTAAGGTTGTTTTCATGCCACCGAGGACAACATGGCTGCTGCAGCCTATGGACCTGGCTGTGACTGCAACATTCAAGGCCTACTACTTGAGAAAGGTGTTCCACAAACTCATAGCTGACACTGATGGTGACGAAAAACCCACTGTCCTGGAATTCTGGAAAATTTTCAGCATTTATGACTCTATATTGTTAATTAGCTCCACCTGGGATGAAGGTTCTAGCCGCCTAATGAATGATTCTTAGAAAAAAAATTGTCCTGGTGCAATCCATACCTTCCTTGGCTTCAATGACACATCAGGTGTTCATGATGAAATAGTAAAACTGGCAAAGGAAGCAAGCTTCCATGAAGTGGCAGTTATTGATGTTGGAGTCACATGGTTTGCCTCTGAGCAATGAAGCTCTGTTAGAAGCAGGCATGCATGGTTTTGAAAAAGAAAATATGTCTGATAGTGATGATGAAGAAGAGGGCGATTCTGAACAGAAAGCTATCTTCACAGTTCACTCTCTAAAGGAAATGTTCAATCATGTTGAATGTGCAATAGAGATAATGCAAAGATATGACAATCTTTTCGACCACTCATCAATGATGGCTAAGAGCATTAGAGAATCTATGGCTTGCTGCTGAGAAATATTAAAAGCAAAACAAAAAGCAGGAAAGCAGACAATCTTCGATTCTTTCTTTAAATAGAAAATGAAGCAACAAACTCACAGATGAACTTGAAGCAGGACCCTCAGGGTTTTAAGGTTAAAAGCCTTTAAAATGTATGTTTGGTTCTATGATTTGTACACTAAAAATGTTTTAACATGTAGTGTACGTGGTTCGTTGCTAACAGCTATTAAAACAAGAAAACAGCTCTGTCCCCATCCCAATGTATTTACATGTATTATTGTAGAAAATTCCCATTGGACGTTGTCTGGGCACCACTACTGCATCTGAAGCCCCTACTCCCCCCTGTATTTACATGTATTCTTGCGGGGTGGGAGGGAATTCCCCTTTATATGTTGTTTCGCTTTACATCACCACTTCATGGTCCCTAACCACAACGTATAAAGGGGCCCCCCTGTACACCACATGCTGTCACAGGCCTGTGTAGTACCCATGGATCTTGAAACGTGTGTTGTGCTGGGTACTGATCATTAAAGCAATGCAGATATGTCTGCAGGTTTTACATCTGTTGTTCTGGCAGAGTCTGAGAGACACCTGGAAGCAGTTAGCTTCTAAAGGGTTTGTTCAGACAATTCCTGCCTCAAGGCACTTGCCAGTTTACAGCCAGATTGTGACCCTTGATGTACATTCATGCAGAGAAATAAGAGGGTGAATAATAAGGGAAGCTAAAGATATCAGGGGAAAAATCCATGGTTGGCAGGGCTAAGGACAATCAGCAGGAGTTTTTAAATTATGTTAGGAATCATAAAAAATCTTCGCAGTTGTATAGTCCCATTACTAGATGGGGATAGCAACGTTGTTAATGATGCAGAAAAGGCAGAAATGATCAATGAATATTTTCTGGTCTGTATTTGGAAAGAAACTGGATGATGTGCGTGTATCACATGAATCTGATGAAGTACTTTCCAGTTCATTAGTAACCAAAGAGGATGTTAAACAACATCTGCTAGGCATAAACATTTTTAAAATCAGCAGACCTAGATAACTTATACCCAAAGTTCCTAACATACTGGCTGAGAAGCTCTCTGGCTTTCTGAGGCTCATTTTTAATGTCTTGGAATACCATGGAAATTCCAGAAGATTGCTAATTTTGTGCCAATATTCGAAAAGGGCAAAGATGATAATTGGGTAACTGCAGGCTAGTTAGTGGAATGTCAGTCTGGGCGAGGTCATGGAAAACTAACACAGGATTAGGTTAACAAAAAATTAAAGGTTAGGACAATAATTAATGTCAGTTGTGACCTACGCCCTATTGGCCCTAGTCCCCCAGCTCCATCTCTAGACCATCAACCCCAATCCTCCAGCTCCTGATCGCTGCACCCCAATCCTCCCTCCCTCCCTTCCTCCCCTGCCCTGCCCGTTGGCCTTCAGCTCCAGCTAGCTGTGCCACTCAGTTTGTTTGCTCCCCCACCAGCCTCCCTACCCTCCTCCCTCTGACCTTCCCACAGCTCCTGCCCCCACAGGCCAGAGCTCAGCCTTGCCCCATGGAAGATGCTATGTATGGCACCAAAAATCTTAAGGACAGCCTTGGTTGTCATGCAAGAACCGCTGGATCACAATTGGCAGAGGGGTGGATTGTGTTGTGCAGGGGATCCCCTGGGTCCGACATCTGCCTAATAATACACCAAAGAGTGGCAAGTGAAGTCTCCACTGACTGTCAGTAGCCCACTGGTTATCATGTTTCTATGGATAATAGGTCAGAAATTCTGTATGTGTACACACACTGAAGATCATGTTCTTAACATGGATTTAAGGCAGGTCACCAGGAAATGCCTCAGAAATGTCTCTTTCAGCCTGGAGGTAACACTTTTTGCTCTGTCCTGCTGTTTCTGTAGTACATGCCTACTGGCACATGGCCACATGCAAATTAAGAGATTGTAAAATATACAAGACAGAAAATCTAGAGGATGAAACAAATAGTGGGTGTGTGAGTTGGTCATCTCTTCAAAGAATTAAATCAGGTTTGTGTAGCAAGGCAAGGCTTATTTGCCACTAAAAAAATCACCTTGTCTAGCGTGATGCCTGAGAAGATAAAATAGACTTTGGTTAGGTGTTTGACTCAGAACTCATGACAGTGCAATTTAAAATTAGAACTATACAATTTCAATTGAGCACACCATCAGTGAATTAAGAATCGGCTAGCTCAGTAGACAGAGGTCAATATGTAGTCCTCAGTGAGATCTGTCACTGTCAACATCTGGCACTATTCAAATTTTTTATTAATGATTTGAAAGTAAATATAAAATAGCTTCTGATAAACTTTGTGAATGCATCCAAAATTGGCATAACAGTAAACAATGATGAGGACAGAGCAGACATACGGAGTCAGGGGGGAGCTAAGTAAATTATAATGGTTTGTGTTAAATAGGTGATTAGATTAGAAGACCTAGCTTTAAACTCTATTAATCTATATGAAAGGAGCCACTTTATACTCCCACATCACCTACCCATATTGTTAGTCTATGCCTTAGGGTTGTGGGTGGCAGGGACCAGTCTCCAGCAAACTGATACTTTCTTTTCCAGCAGAACTAAGCTTTTATGGAAAGGGAGGTAAACTACAGCAGGTATGGGACTGATATATATAGTATAGGTACAAACTACCTCCGTTCTGAACTAAAATTGATACAGAAACAGACCTGGAACTAATCTCTGATTCTGACTCATTGTCTGAGACCTGGTCTGGTGCTATGACAGCATAATTACACCCTGCCCCTTACTCAGGGCTTTCAACAAACCTCAGTCAAGTCCTAAGTAGTACTAATACAGTACAGACCCTCATACAATCAAAGACAAGACAAGACTGGAAGGTCCACTCAAGTAGTCATGCTGAGTTCTTTGCAGACACTCCCTTCCCACACATGCATACACACCTTACAGTGGTGGATTATACTTGAAAGGCTTTGCACATGTAGTGCCTTCTAAACTGAGAAGGTAGCAGCATGGAGCACTTAACAGGGCACTGCTAGTACTGGAGAGGAAGGATGATTCAGCAGTAAAGATACTAAAATGGGTCTTGAGAGATGTTGGCTCAATTCCCTGTTCTGCCACACACTTCCTACATCACTTTGGACAATTCAGTCTCTTTGTGCCTCAGTTCTCTGTCTGCAAAGTAGAGATAATAGGAGCAGTTGGAAATTCATCATGTTAATGAGTGTGAGGCACACATATATTGGCAATAGGTGCTGTGGTGCTATGCCCCATATTGTATGGAAATATGTTTTTGAATGACTATGCAGAACTTCAATATGCTTTATGCAAATAGGGGCATACAACCTACCATTCAAAAGCCTGTAATCTCCTGAATGGGTATGTTCTAGTTGTCTGAGTGTATCATTTTTGTGTGTGTAGTTCGAAATATGAAGTGTAAATCTGCTTTATTAATTCCAGGTCTTCTAGTGGTGATTAAGGACCTCAAGGGCCTGGTGCTGCTCAAGATAATGAGCTGTAAATCATTTTGTTTTTCCAGTTAGCCCAGACTGTGGCTGGTCCTACAAAAACAAAATTACAATGCCATCTGGTGCAGGAATCCATCTTGAATTTGGTATTTTTCCATGGGGATGGGGAGAATGAAACAAAGGTTTCCTGCCCTGCAGAAAGTCTACTTCAAGGATGAGAAGCCATAAATGACAGTCTTCAGATGGCTTTTAAAACTGCCTCTCTGTCCCAAGAAGATACACAAGAAGCTGTTAGACCCAGGTCTAGAGAAAAGATCAGCTCTGACTTGAAGGATTTTACCTGAAATAAGGAGTAGGATGAGAAATGTGATCTGTGTAGCAATCTCTCTCACTGTATTAGGCTAACTGGCATGTTTTGTTTATTTAAGATTAGTAACTTGCTTTGAGCTGCCTGTTTTCACTTGCAATCACTTAAATCCTACATTTTATACTTAATAGAAACACTTCTGTTCATTATGAAGCCCAGCGTAGACAATTATTTACTGGGGTTGCCGGGGGGAGGCGGGGGGCAAGCAACAACTGTGCATATCTCTCCTTCATTGGATAAGGAGAGTGAACTTCTGAGCTGTCTTGAAAATTTTTATACTAGCCAAGATGGCTTTGGTCCCTTTTGAGAGCTGTGCTCTTGGAAACAATCATGTCCCTGTAGCTGAGTCCTCCTAAAGCTGAGCATCCGTGTTACTCTGCTGGGTGGGGAGAGGAGGCTAGTACTCCAACTCCGTGTCTTTGCTAGGGTTGACAAAAGTTTCTGGCCCAGCAGAATAGAGCAGTGGGATGCCCCAAAAAGGTATATAGGTAGACTCAGTAGTGCAATCAGCACACTGGGTGATAGTCTCAAGGGAACCTCTACAATCCAAACTGTGACAGGTGCTGTTTAAGTCCATTTACTTGGCTTTCTCTATATATCAGTTTGTAAAGTCTCATTTTAAGTGCACAGATGTTTAATGATAATATTCAGAACCAGTGCTTTTTAAATACAAATTCCAGTATACATATAACCCTATGTTAACAGGGCACTATATAGAGTTTCAATAAAAAAAGAAGGTAACAGTTTCTCAGCTCCACCTCATTTCTGTAATCAGAGCATTAAAAACAATTTTAAAGTGATATGAAAAACACACTGTCATTTTAATTTTTCTTTCCCATCAGGCATCTCTGACCTGCTTTGTTTTTAAATGGGCTTGTGCAATGCCAGTGTTTTCTTTGGCAGCTATGGAAAGCTGGGTTTTGACATAAAAGTAAATTGCTCTAAAGCACTACAATAAGATTGAGACTTGACAGAATTCCATACAAATCAATTCTGCACAAGCCTAGACATAGTTTTTTCTTTCCTTCATGTTAAAGATAAAATTTTGCAAGAATGGAGTCCAGGTTAGGTGGCAAGCCCTTGTTAAGTCTACATGAAAGTCTTCTGGGGAGGTGGGCTTAGAGAGAGAGTAAGAACACCTAACTTCTTACCGTGGTTATATAATTTTTCTTGCAATGTTCACATGCACTTAAATAATGGCATAGTACCAAGAATGGACCTTCATGTCAGTTTGTTCTGTTAGTAGTTGTGGTAGAGAAAAGACATGCGCTTTAAAACTCACTCAGTCTTGAAAAAGTTGAGACCTGAATTGCTTACCTAAAAAACCCCCACACCATCATATTTTACAGCTTGTACTTAGTGGCTGAGGTGGACAGATGGGAGCCGGTTAAATAGAGGGAAAGGAACACATATTTTAGCCTTTATCCACACACCACAGCTGAAACTATGCCCAAAGCACCTCTCTCTGGCACAGCTGTTACCATTCATGTTTCTGTGACCAGAGAGGGCATTTTCTTTTTCCCCCACAAGAACTATGTTCTGAATCAGGGTTCTGCGTTAGCTAGATAGTAATTTTGGAAGCATGGTTTAGTGAGCACAGTGTTCAGAAAGAAAATAATCCTGTAAGTAACGGATGGGGAAAAACAATGATAACAGCTGTGTTAAACAAGCACTGCAGCAATCTTCACTCAAATGCTGGCAATCAGGGAATACCACAGAATTTTCCCAAATAGGCAAATTTAGTTTTCTTACAACAACTAAATTACAGTCATCATGCTATAGAATTTCTTCCTTTCTCCGCCTAAGCAACTATATATGCTTAAACTAGGTCTCCTAGCCCTAAAACTTTTTCTGCCCGATACCTTTTTACCACTCAGTTGAATTTAGACCAAAAATAAATATCAGGAAAAGTGCACTAATGTTAATTACTTGCATGTAGCTACTAGCATCTTAATATAAACCATTCTAGTATGGTTTCAAATGCACTGTGTTTACAGAGCTACATTCTAATCATTCGATGTCCAGATTTGTGGAGCATTTTAACGTAGAGGCCTCAGACATAACGGAAGCACAAAATGAATGGTAAAACAGGCAATTAAAACTAAAGTAAAATGTATAGTTTACTTAGATGGAAAAAACATTCAAATAAATTAAAACCCATCTGCCATATAAATTATGGTGGCTATAGCTTTTGTTTCCTCTTAACATATTTCCACGTGGCGCCAGGTTCACTTGCTCTCGGATTCCCACTTCAGCTAAGTCAGGCACCAATGTTAATGTTGCTGTCTCCCTCTTTATGCTCTAGACAGTCAGTCATCCAGCTGCCCAGTGTCTGACCTTGGTTATGAAGCAGAACTCTCAGACAGACATCCTGGAATACTTGCATTTCTATCGAGTTTAATTAAAAGAAGGGACAGAGCCAGCACATTGGGGGGCCCAAGGCAGCACACCAGCAGAGGGTGTTTTTATTAAGTCTCAGCTGTAGTCTTACATCAGTCCCTGGAAAAATCATGGAGGGACTCCTCAAGGAAGTCATTTTGAAGCACTTGGAGGAGGGGAAAGTGATCAGGAATAGTCCGCATGGACTCATGAAGGGCAAGTCATGCCTGACCAATCTGATTAGTTTCTATGATGAGATAACTGGCTGTTTAGATAAGGGGAAAAAAAAAACAAAAACCAACAACAAAAATTCAATGGATGTGATTTATCTTGACTTTATCAAAGCTTTTGATACAGTCTCCCACAATATTCTTGTCAGCAAGTTAAAGGAATGTGGACTGGATAAATGGATGGTAAGATGGATAGAAAGCTGGCTAGAAGGTCAGGCCCAGCGGGTAGTGATCAACAGCTCGATGTTGGGATGACGGTCGGTTTCAGTGGAGTGCTACAAGGTTCAGTTCAACATATTTATCAATGACCTGGATGAGAGGTTGGACTGCACCCTCAGCAAGTTTGTGGATGACACTAAGCTAGGGGAAGAGGTAGATATGCTGGAGGTTAGGGATAGGGTCCAGAGTGACTTAAACAAATTGGAAGACTGGGCTGCAAGAAATCTGATGAGCTTCAATAAGGACAAGTGCAGAGTCCTGTACTTGGGCCGGAAGAATCCCAAGCATTGTTACAGGCTGGGGTCCAACTGGCTTAGTAGTAGTTCTGCAGAAAAGGACCTGGGAGTTGTAGCGGATGAGAAGCTGGACATGAGTCAACAATGTGCCGCTGTAGCCAGGAAGGGTAATGGCATGTTAGGTTGCACCAAGAGGAACGTTGCCAGCAGATCCAGAGAAGTGATTATTCCTCTTTATTTGGCTTTGGTAAGGCTGCGTCTGGAGTACTGTCCAGTTCTGGGCCCCCAATTATAGGAAGGATGTGGACACACTGGAGAGGGTCCAGAGGAGGGTGACCAAAATAATGAGAGGGCTGGAGCATATGACCTATGAAGAAACGTTGAGGGAATTGGGTCTGTTTAATCTGCAGAACAAAAGACTGAGGGGGGATTTGATAACAGCCTTCAACTTACTGAAGGGAGGTTGCAAAGAGGCTGTTCACAGTGGTCACAGATGGTAGAACATGGAACACGGTCTCAAGTTGCAGTTGGAAAGGTCCAGGTTGAACGTTAGAGAACAAACGTTTTCACTAGGAGGGTGGTGAAGCATTGGAATGGTCTACCCATGGAAGTAGTGGAGTCTCCATCCCTTGAGGTGTTTAAGTCTGGGCTCGACAAAGCCCTGTCTGGGCTTATCTGATGGGGTTTGGTCCTGCCTCGGGCAGGGGGCTGGACTTGATGGCTTCTTAGGTCTCTTCCAGCTCTATTGTTCTATGATATGTAAAACAGCCTCTCTGTGCCATGATAGCTCTAATTAACTGTTTACTGAAGAAGTGACCTTCCTCCCAGAATTCCTCCGGTGATGAAATCAGGAGGGGGGGGGCGTCAAATGTTGGCATGCAGTTGGGCTGGAGGAGAAGGGCCTGGTTGTTATGGTGCTCTGCATGAATATCCCATGGCTCTGAAATTCACATCCTGGTTTAGCTCCTCACAGTAAAACTCTATAACCCTTGCTACCACACCCAAATATCCATCAGGGTGGTATAGACAGTGCTTGGTCCTGCCACGAGTGCAGGGGACTGGACTGGATGCCCTTCCAAGTTTCCTTCCACTCTTCTGATTGGAGGAGGCATCCAGGTGAGGGGTGGTGGCTCTGGGTCCCCAGAGCAGGTAGGGTGAGTGAACCAGACTCCCTCACTGTGCCAGCCTGATGAGCAATTGAACTGGGGGACCTTTGACTTGCCCTCAAAGTTATCATACAATACATACCACTTCCACGTAAAACTAAAATTACTGGCAATTTTAGGATTCCCACATTTCCAAATCAAAGGCTACGTCTACACGTGCACCCAACTTCGAAATAGCTTATTTCGATGTTGCGACATCGAAATAGGCTATTTCGATGAATAACGTCTACACGTCCTCCAGGGCTGGCAACGTCGATGTTCAACTTCGACGTTGCTCAGCCCAACATCGAAATAGGCACAGCGAGGGAACGTCTACACGCCAAAGTAGCACACATCGAAATAAGGGAGCCAGGCACAGCTGCAGACAGGGTCACGGGGCGGACTCAACAGCAAGTCGCTCCCTTAAAGGGCCCCTCCCAGACACACTTTCATTAAACAGTGCAAGATACACAGAGCCAACAACTAGTTGCAGACCCTGTATATGCAGCACGGACCCCCAGCTGCAGCAGCAGCAGCCAGAAGCCCTGGGCTAAGGGCTGCTGCCCACGGTGACCACAGAGCCCCGCAAGGGCTGGAGAGAGAGTATCTCTCAACCCCCCAGCTGATGGCCGCCATGGAGGACCCCGCTATTTCGATGTTGCGGGACGCGGATCGTCTACACGTCCCTACTTCGATGTTGAACGTCGAAGTAGGGCGCTATTCCCATCCGCTCATGGGGTTAGCGACTTCGACGTCTCGCCGCCTAACGTCGATTTCAACTTCGAAATAGCGCCCAACACGTGTAGACGTGACGGGCGCTATTTCGAAGTTACTGCCGCTACTTCGAAGTAGCGTGCACGTGTAGACGCAGCCAAAGTCTCCTGAGATTTTGACAAAAAAGTTAGCACTTCCCATACAGTAATACTCACGACCATTCTATTAATTCTGTCAACTATCCCCTAGAAAAAAGCTCTATATAGAAATGATACACTAATATCTTGAAAGGCCCTTACTGAAGAAGAGGCAGCCAGATGTCGTTGATTTATACACAAGGCCCAGAAGTAGTTACAAAGCAGTCTGCTACACAAGCACATTTCAAGAAGATTAGAGCTCTGTGTGGTAACTCAAAGGTTGCAAACTTAAAGATGAAAATACTAGCCTGAAAACTGAGTCCCATGTTAGATCAAACTGGTACCTTATTTGTCGACTGTTAGCCTTACTGGGACTCTCATCCCACTGAGCAAACAAGATCCTAGAGGTATTGGCTCTGCTTAAGGAGGTTAGATGTTACAGCTTCACTGAAATCAAAGTGAGCAATAACCAGCCTGGGAAGTGCCAAGACAGAAGCACTGTGGCAGACACCCAACGCATCGGCATCGTGGAGCTGCCTCTGACTACATCATCAGTTCTCCGTGTAGCTTCACATATGGTATAGCTCAAAACACTATTAAAATTTTGCAGCTGTAGGACCCCATACAGAAGGCAGACAATGCTCTTTTACTTGGTTACCAAGTATGACCCACCTGCAACCTTCCAAACAGCAAAAATGAAGTAATCATGAAGTAAGCTTGAGAAGTATCCATGTATCCTCACAAATCTATGCCCATCAGTCAAGCAGGACTTTTTGATCAGTGTGTCTCACATCCGCTCAAAAGGATAATGCTGGAGTCCAACACAGTTCCCATTGTCAAGCCCTAAAACCAAATCTGAAAAAATGGTTCCAGCTTTCTTCACTCAGCATTCTCATTTATTCCCCTTCTGAAAGAAAGGCAGGTTAAAGTAGGGCAGTAGCTGAAGTTCTCAATGCAATCCGCTTAACTACAAACCCCACAATATATTGGCCAATTATTTTCCCTTCAGACGACAATAAGTCACTTCTTACCTATTTTCATTAGGCCAGAGGAATAAGGCTCTCACACGTGGACGGCAAACGCAGTGTTCTCTTTCCTAGTGAGACACACCCTGGGTCAATGCTGAAACCCAAGCAGGGATGAGAGGGTATTGATGTTTTTGTTGCCTTGCTCCAATTATCTGACTCTCAGACTAGAAACAGAAGAGTGGCCAGAGCAGTCACAGCTGCCTGGTCTACCCAGATTCCTTTCTCAACTTGAATAACTCTTCCAAATAAGAAGTTATAGCATCCATGGCAAAAAACTATTTCCTCTCTCTCTAGAATAGTTGTTGGTAACCCTGAATGCAGACTCAAGAATGCCATTAATTATTGGAGTTGTGGCTAGCAAGCAACGTGAAAAGAACAGGAACAAGAACAAGAAAGGTTTCTACAGGCCTGTTAGCAATAAATAGGCAGATCAGGGAAAGTGTGGGAGCTACTGAATAAGGGAGTTAATCTAGTGACAGCTGATGTGGAAAAAGCTGAAGTACTGGATACTTGTTTGCCTGTCTTCACAGACAAGGTCTGCTCCCAGAGTGCTGCACTAGGCAGCACTGAATGGGAAAGAAGCGGGCAGCTCTCAGTGGGGAAACAGGTTAAAAACTATTTAGAAAAGCTGAACATAAACACAAATTCATGGTACCAGATCATATGCATCCAAGAGTGCTGAGGATGTGATTTCAGAACTATTGACTCTTATCTTTGAAAACTCATGTAATCGGAGGAGGTCCCAGATAACTGAAAAAAAAATGCAAATATAGTGCCTCTCTTTAAAAAAAGAAAAGAAGAAGGAGAATCAGAAAATGGTCAACTGCCTCAGTTCCCAGAAAAATCTTGGAGGGGATCCTTATGGAATCCATTTTGAAGCACTTGGAGGAAAGCAATCAGGAACAGTTAACATGGCTTCACCAAGGACAAGTCATACCTGATCACATTCTATGATATGGTGTGACTGGCTCTGTGGATATGGGGGAATGCAGTGGACATAATATACCTTGACTTTAGCAAAGCTTTTGACATAGTCTCCTGCAGTATACTTGCCAGCAAGTTAAAGACGTATGGATTGGCTGTACTGTAAGGTGGATAAGAAGCTGGCTAGATCGTTGGGCTTAATGGGTAGTGGTCAACAGCTCTGTGTCTGGTGGTGGCTGGTATCGAGCAGAGTACCCCAAAGGTTCGTTCTAGGGCTGGTTTTGTTCAACATCTTTATTGATGATTTGGATAAGGGGATGGATTGCACACTCAAATTTATGGATGATACTAAACTGGAGGGAGAGGTTGATATGCTGGAGGGTAGGGATAGGGTCCAGGAAGACCTAGACAAATTAGAGGATTGGGCCAAATGAAATATGATGAAGTTCAACAAGGACAAGTGCAGAGTCCTGCACTTAGGACAGAGGAATCCCATGCACAGCTACAGGCTAGGAACCAAGTGGCTAAGCAGAAGTTCTGCAGAAAAGTACCTGGAGATTACAGTGGGAGTAGAAGCTGTATATAAGCAAACACTGTGCCCCTGTAGGGAAGAAGGCTAACGGCATATTGGGGTGCAGTAGTAGGAGCACTGCCATTGCCAGCAGATCTAGGGACATGATTATTCCCCTTTACTCACCACTGTTGAGGTTGCATCTGGAGTACTGCTTCCAATTATGGGCCCCTGATTACAGAAAGAATGTGGATGCATTGGAGAGAGTCCACCAGAGGGCAACAAAAATTGATTAAGAGCCTGGAGCACAACACTTATGAGAGGCTGAGGGATTTGGGCTTATTTAGTCTACATAAAAGTGAGAGAGGATTTGATAGCAGCCTTCAACTACCTGAAGGGGGTTCCAAAGAGGATAGAGAGAAGCTGTTCTCAATGGTGACAGATGACAGAACTAGGCACAATGGTCTCAAGTTGCAGTTAGGGAGGTCGAGCTTGGATATTAGGAAAAACTGTTTCATTAGGAGAGTGGTAAAGCTCTGGAATGGGCTACCTAGAGACGTGGTAGAATCTCCTTCCCTACAGATCCTTAAGTCCTGGCTTGACAAAGCCTGGGCGGGGATGATTTAGTTGGGATTGGCCCTGCTTTTAAGCAGGGGGTTGGACTTGATGACCTCCTGAGGTCTCTTCCCAGTACCTCTCCACTAGCATGCCAGAATCCTCCTCTGTCAGTTTTCATATGTTAACGGAATTCTAACAACATATAGACTCGTGGTATCCAACATGCTAGCCATTGGTCACACATATTTGGCCAGAGTCTGATCACTTTGCAGAAACAATAAATACAAATTTTCAGAATAATGTGGCTAGTTCACATAGTTCACTATTTGGCTGTTCTGAACTGACTAGACCCCATGGACCTATGCTTACAAGATACAGTTGTCTGCAGCTGATGATGAGCACTATTACCCAGGAGACCCTTGAGAGTCTTTCTGCTTTCCTGTTAGTCTATAAGGTGCCACAGGACCCTTCGTTTCTGCTGGGTATAGTTTCCTTAACATTTATAGAATCTGCTACTATAGAATCTGCTAGTTGGTGGTCTTCTACTTTGCGAGACATATTGATAGATTATACCTAATACAATTTTGCAACTGAAAGTGGTTCACTCATGAAAGTTCTAGGGCCCTCTAGGTTTTCAACTGAACATGGAAAAGAAGTTACCCAAATACAAGGCCATGGTGCTGATACAAACATTACAAATCACTTTGGCAGGGTCTACACTAGAGAGTTTTGTCAACAGAGAGGGCTTCTAGTTGCTGGGCAGCCCTCTTTGCAGAGCTGCCATTCCACTTTCTGGCACCAGAGGGAAGTGCAGTCTGACAAAGCAAGTTGTGTGTAGATGCAGTCTGGTGACAGCGGTTCTGTCGAGATTACCCTATTGACAGTAACTTCGAGTGTAGACATAGCATTTATGTCCACTACCTTAGATATCTTGACATCACATCATCCATTCCCTCCACACCAACCTAGAGGATCATCGGGGTCACAGATGACCTATGACACTTGAAGTACATAGGCAGAAAGTCAGAATACTAACATCACAAAATAAAGATTAATCCACCTACTAACAACTATTCTAGGATGATGTGATGTGACTGCAATAAAGGAGGGAAAAAAAAAAAAAAAAAAAAAAAAAGGCTTTTACTCCACTGCAGTCAATGACGCAGACTCACAGACAATAATTTTGCACAGTGAACAAATTCATCATCCAAAACTGCATAGCCCCAAATTCCAAACCAAGCATCAACCACTAGTAAGATCAAATGAATGCACATGGAAATAACAGGGAAAGAAAACTCCATCCAAACCCGACTGTATTATTCACCACATTACCTCTGACTGTGATGCCTCCAACTCTGACATTCAAGAAGCCCTGAAAAATATTGGCACTGCAGTCTGCAAAATCAATCCATACTCCTCCTGGCAGGAAAAACCCAGCAAATAACTATAACCACTATTAATGGACATTTTCAATGCCATTTGCAAGGTCAACCCCTTACTAAAACTCAACCAGTTTGATCAACCCTCAATAAGCCATCATTTGATCTTGAAAGGCCTGTCGCACTAGCATCTCATCTCCAATGTCCCATTCCCAGACAAAATACTTGAGAAAATAGCAGCCAGCAAGAGGCAACATGTGAGGCATCCAGGATGTTGGCTGATGTCACAAATCAGGGCACAACACACATGGAAGGCTGACTGACCTGGGTCATCTGCAGGAGTGAATGAACCTGCGACCCTAGTGGCTAGAGCTATGTGCTTTCAGACATGAACTAAAAGCCAGCTGGATCTCAAAGGCTGTAGAGCAGAAACTTCACTCTCCCTTGTCAGCATTCTCAGTGCCGCTGGGGTTAAACATAGGCGGATTAAGGGCATGAAAGGAGTATTGCAGTCAGTGAACACATGCAAGATCGATATGCTCATAATAAAGTAAACCTGCTTAAATCAAATAGCAGAAGATGGCCCAGCACTGCTGTGGCTCCTATCATTCCCTGGAGGAGCTCCCCAGGGGAGTCATTTTGAGGCACTTGGAGGAGGGTAGCATCATCAGGAATAGTCAGCATGGATTCATGAAGGGCAAGTCATGCCTGACCAATCTTATTAGTTTCTACGATGAGATAACTGGCTCTGTGGATGGGGGTGGCGGGGGAATCAATGGATGCGATTTACCTTGACTTTAGTAAAGCTTTTGATACGGTCTCCCACAAAATATTCTTGTCAGCAAGTTAAAGGAATGTGGACTGGATAAATGGATGGTAAGATGGATAGAAACCTAGCTAGGTCGGGCCCAGCAGGTAGCGATCAACAGCTCAATGTCGGGATAGCAGTCGGTTTCTAGTGCAGTGCCTCAAGGTTTGGTTCTGGGTCCTGTTCTGTTCAACATATTTATCAAATGACCTGGATGAGGGGTTGGATTGCACCCTCAGCAAGTTTGCGGATGACACTAAGCTAGGTGGAGAGGTAGATATGCTGGAGGGTAGGGATAGGGTCCAGAGTGACTTAGACAAATTGGAAGATTGGGCTGCAAGATATCTGATGAGGTACAATAAGGACAAGTGCAGAGTCCTGTACTTGGGCCGGAAGAATCCCAAGCATTGTTACAGGCTGGGGTCCGACTGGCTCGGTAGTAGTTTTGCAAAAAAGGACCTGGGAGTTGTAGTGGATGAGAAGCTAGACATGAGTCAACAGTGTGCCATTGTAGCCAAGAAAGCTAATGGCATATTAGGTTGCATCAACAGGAGCATTGCCAGTAGATCCAGAGAAGTGATTATTCCTCTTTATTCATTCAGCTTTGATAAGGCCGCATCTGGAGTACTGTGTCCAGTTCTGGGCCCCCAGTTATAGGAAGGATGTAGATACACTGGAGAGGGTCCAGAGGAGGGTGACCAAAATAATTAGGGGGCTGGAGCATATGACTTATGAAGAAAGGTTGAGGGAATTGGGACTGTTTAGTCTGCAGAAGAGAAGACGACTGAGGGGAAACTTGATAACAGCCTTCAACTTACTGAAGGGAGGTTGCAAAGAGGCTGGAGAGAGGCTGTTCACAGTGGTCACGGATGGCAGAACACAGAACAATGGTCTCAAGTTGCAGTTGGAAAGGTCCAGGTGTAAACATTAGGAAAAACTTTTCACTATGAGCGTAGTGAAACATTGGAATGATCTACCCAGGGAAGTGGTGGAGTCTCCATCCCTGGAGGTGTAAGTCTTGCCTCGACAAAGCCCTGGTGAGGCTGATCTGATGGGTTTGGTCCTGCTTAGAGCAGGGGGCTGGACTCAATGGCTTTTTTAGGTCTCTTCCAGCTCTATTGTTCTGTGAGTCTATGATTCCTCTCCAGCTCAACTCAAAGTGGTGATGGGTATTTGCTCCTCCTCTCAGGAGGCCATCATTGTAGGATCTCACAGTGATCCCCTTTTCAATATCTGTGTGAGACCACTGGGAAAATACAGAATGATGCCAGTTAAAAAACCCGCAGCACAATCTGAGTCCAGGTTTGCTGAATCAGCCTCCAGGACGTTGGGTTGCGAGGCTACAAAACTGCAGTGCAAAACAGTCCCACTAAGGCTGAGTCTCAGAGCCAGGGCTCTACTTCCCTCATAGACTGCTGAGCAACATGAGTGGAAGCATTGGAAGATATGATTACAATCTCCTGAAGGAGGTTGTGTCAGAAAGGTTGAATCTTACAAAAGAATGAAACTTTGTGGTATAATTTCCACAGGCGGCATAAAAGTAGTGGTGTAATTGCCCATCTCAACCTTCCGCCATTCCAAGGATTGGAATCATCTCCACATATTCTTAGGAGCAACTGGCGGCAAAGAAGTCTAAGACTGACATTCTGCAGCCATCTAGTAGAATGAACAAGTATTAAGCAGTTTTCAGTGACAGCTAGCATACAAAACAATTGTACCATGGCCCGATCTAAAGCCTTGCTAGACCATTTTCTAGCTGAGAGAGAATGTGTGAACTTCCATTTCTATTTCTTTAAAAAAGAGTAAATACTGACCCGTAGTAACGTGAGGTATGGAGCACCAACATCTTACCTATTGGTCAGAAATTAGTAAGCTTTATGAGGGCTAGTAGACTCCTAGTATTTCCTTGGTGCAGTCTGATGCTAGATGGTTCGGACACTCTCGGTCACAAAGGAAGCCATACAAAAAGTCACAAGTGGTGACTTGATTTTTTTCTTCAGTATTTATTGGATGTTTTACGTAATTACACCAAATTCTGAAGAAAATAAGCTAGGCAGGTGGGCCATTTGATCCTGTCCCTAATACAGTCCACCCCAGCATAAGTATTTTATAGCATTTTTGCTGAGTTCTGTAAGAGAAGGGAGCCGAGGCAGTGCAGTTTTCATCCCAAAATAACCTTGCTGAGTATAGCTGGAGCCTCGGATCTCTGCATAATTCTCAGCACAACACAACTCCAATTTTTTTGTGATCACTGAAACTCCCAGTTTATGCAGCATGGAGATTAGCTCACGTATTCCCCCTTTCCCAAGGCTGCAAAGCAAGTCCATTCCAAATTAAGATTTGCCACCCCCTTTACCTCCTCCTCCTCACCACATATTCAACCACTTCAAGAAACTTCACAAATCCTACATATTTTCAACAATTGCTATTGGGACCAGAGTTTATCCAAAAGCTCCCACAAGCATAACATGAAGATTATTGATAGAGTTAGCATTGTATTTTAGGCACAAATCCTTCATTTTGCAAGCGGATATTTGCCAAATACCACTTCTATAGAGGTAGCTGGCGGCAAACAACATACAAACTGGCAAACTAAAAAGCTTTCAACATATTTAAGTCAGAGGACTCAAAGTCACATTTGCAACACAAAGAATCACAAGCGCCAGCAATGTAGGCAAGATACAGTGGGATTGCTTCCCTCATCTGAAAGCTTTCAAGCTACTCTGCACTAGATGGTACAATGTTGTCCTGCTTATTGAGAAGTTTAGTGTATTCATGTTCATTTAGTTTAAGAAGGGAGTGCCAGGAAAAAAGTGAGAAAAAGGGAAAGAATGGCTTAAGATAAGTCACTCTTCAGCGAACAGGCACAGAAGAGCAAAAGCGACTATAGCAGAATTAAAAAAATGGTGCTCAAATGTGCCTGTGTAAGGGGTTAATTATTAGTGTTCAAAACAGCACTGAATCGTCGGACCTCACTCAGAGCACCTGAGAAAGTTAGGTCTGGCTAAGTTAATGGGGAGAGATGAGTAGACATGCCAGCAGACCAGATTAGTATTTTTTCTTTAATGCTTTGTTTTTACTGCAAAATAAAAATAATTATTTTCCGAAAGCTGGCTGCTCATGCTCTCTCACTGGCCACAGCCTCTTAAAGGCCAGAACTGTGGATACCCCGCAGGTCTGACTGAGTTTGTGTAACAGTGGTTGACATGCAGGATATCACAGCCCAATGCTCATTTTAAGTGGTGGAATTCTACACTGCAATGTAAAAACGGTACAATGCCTGAAAGCTGTAGTGATGCACTTGACCAAGGTGGGAACACAGCAGCAGTGAGCCATGCAACTGACAACTAGCTAAAAGTTACCCAAATTAGTATCAATTATCAGAAAGTTGTAGTTCAGCAGCTGAGATTTTATGTTAGTATGTGTCAGTATGTTCCTGCCCTAATCAAGCATTCAAAGCACATAACCAGGAACAACCAGGTTAACACAGGTATCCTCTACCAAAACACAGTGAGCTTTAATGCAACATGGAAGTGTATTGAATTATTGACTACATTTACATATTTAAACAATGCTACTTACAGTAATAGTACGCAATATACAATAGTTGGTATAAATCACTGGTATATTTAAGTCTTCAAATTTTGGTAATGTTTTCTACCAAGTTTAAAAGTAGAAAGCATGGTTATCATAGATGAATAAGTGTATTTAACCAGAAACAACTCAAGTGGCTGCACAATACAGAATTACTATAATTGAGAGCTGACAAAATGCAGTATTAAAATGTATTTAATGCATATTTACAAGAAACTGCTTAGTATTTTACTCTAATATGTATATCAGCTATCGGACTAATGTTAAAGATGTGCTCAGGTTTCTCTTTGCTTTAGTGCATCAGAAATAATCCCTCCATAAAAAGTATACTAGAAAATATACAACTGTACAATAGGAAGGGGATAGAAAAAAATTAACACTGTTGAAAAAATTTTATTAATCTATACAGGTAAGTCTTCCGAAACAGTTAAACCATTGGCTGTTTACAGTAAACTCAAGTGAAATACTCACTGCAATAGTATTTTCCACACACAGATCCCAAAGCAGTTTGACTTTCCTCTTACTTAGTGTCTGAGAGAAAACTGTTTAACAAAAGCCATACAAAAAGCAGTTGTGCGATATAGACCTTCACAGCCGTAAGTGAGCTGAAGTTTGAGATACATGTACATTACCAACATTTAAGAAAAGAGCATCTGTACTGAAGTGTGGCAAGCTGATTCACAGTGAAAGAATAAAAGACACCTCTCCAATTCTTAGCCAAAAAAATGAAGACTCTATAGCAGGACAATAGTGAATTGCATCATAAAGAATTCCATTAATTTAATACATAAAATATGACAGGATTAAAACTCTAGTTAAGCAATCAAGTTGTCAAATGAAGTGATGAATTTAACTTGTAAAAATCACCTATTATGTTGCTCAAATTCTCAAAGGAAAAATTTTAGAAATCTCTACAAAAAAGTGTCCAGATTAGCTATAAACTGGCAGAGGCCATACTTTGGACAACTCTGCATCATGAAAAAGAATTTGTAACAGACTTGGCTGTAAGAATTGTGTACTCATACTACATATGCTGTTATGCCAACAAGGACAAGCATTTACCTGTAAAAGATATTACATTTTGGCTTGCATCATTTTTAAGAGTTGTGCATAAAACGCAATTCTATAATTCCAAGGCCGTAGCCACACTAGCCCCCTCTCTTTGGAGAGGCGATGGTAAATGTGGCACTTTGGAATATGCTAATGAGGCCCTTCCAGGAATATGCTGTGCCTCATTAGCATAATGGCAGCCATGCAAGCTTCAAAACATACAACGCCTGTGTAGCCAGGGGCCTTTTGAAGTGACCCCCGATTTCAAAAGCCCCTTCTTTCCAAAATCAAATGGGAAGAAGGGGCTTTTGAAATCGGGGAGTCATTTCAAAAGGCCCCCAGCTACATGGGCATCATGCATTTCGAAACCGGCAGTTTTGAAGCTTGCATGGCCGCCATTATGCTAATGAAACACTACATATTCGTGGCAGGGCCTCATTAGCATATTCTGAAGTGCCACATTACCATTGACCTTCCAAAGGGAGGCACTAGTGTGGCCATGGCCCAAGAGTATTTAAATGAAAGAAAACCCAGACACCGCAAAAGGTATATTTGTTAGGATTTTTTAAGAGTAGTTACATGATGAATGTGTAAGGTCATAAAACTTGAGTGCATTTATTCTTGCACACTATTTTATGCTACATATAAAAAACCTGAAGATTGCACATTGGGCATGCTTACCATAACGGTTTTCAACTGGGAATCCTGCTGAGCATGTTTTCCTACGAATGATCACTGCCGTGATACAAAACAAATATGTGCAAACTGCAAGGTCCCTAAAAATAGTTAATGAATTTACACAAAGGTGACACTGTCTAAATATGCAAGAGGACAAACTTCCCAGAGTTTATAACATAGAGCAGTATCCACCACAGGCTCCTCCTCCATAGGCTGCTTCCTGGCTTGATAGCTTTACACCTCGGTTTTGGCTCTCGCTTTCCCACAGTCCAGGTGTCTGGATGATTTTTTCAACAAGCTCTTCAAAGGCACACTGTACACCATCACATGTTTTTGCACTTGCCTCTGGGGGAAGAAAAATGCATGAAGTCAAGCAAGTGTCAGTGTACCTTTCAGCATCTTCTTGCTTTAACTGGAGAACAACAAAAGGTGTTTCTCTCAATATGCATCTTACACTTTTGGTACAGGAGGGAAAGTCACCACAGATAAACAGCAAGTCCTAGTATTTAAGGCAGTAGGCTTTTTACTCTCTACAGTCAGATATGAGCTTTGATACACTATGGCCATGTCTACACTTAGGAAAAACTTCTGAATGGCCATGCTAATTGGAATAAGGAGATTTCGACGTTTGCAGGGTCCTTTCAAAAAGGACCCTCATGTAGATGAGCCTGGCGTGACCAGAAACGCAGCACTTTCGAAGTGCTGCGCCCAGTGACATGCTAATAAGGCACTGACTATTCATTTCAGCACCTCATTGGTATTCTTCGATTTGGCCATTAGCAGGGCCACTTCAAAGTTTTTCCTAAGTGTAGACGTAGCCTATGTGAAATGTTAAAATAATTACCACTGGCATGTTTGAAGTTTTTTTAGAACTTTAATGTCTAGCAGTTTTAAAGGGCCTATTATACTTTACAGCACAGCACTGTACTCATAAAAGACAAGTTTTAAAATGTTAGTGAGTGATACCGAGTTAGCAGGATAAATGGTCCAGTAGTTCAGTCAGTAGCCACAGTCAGTGATGTTTTTACTGCATATCAACAAGTTTAACACCACTTTGAGAGGTCTCTTTACAACAGGAAGTGGAGCAAAGAATGATGCTAGGAACATAAAACAGCCTTTATTTTCATCTCAGCATATAGGTACTAAGGTGATGGTTGCACCAGAGGTGTAAGACTAAAGAGAGTGACTCCAACGTAATTCAGACAGTTTCTAGATGATGATCAGTTGAGAGCTCAGTCTATTTTAGTTTATAGATTGTGGCCAGTACCTTAAAAAAAAAAAAAAAAAAATCCACTTTGGATAGTTATGGAATCATATGCCTATAGGTTAAGTTTCTTCCTAGCCTCGTGGGATTCTGGTTGATTTTATAGGAAATTAAAAATATATTTTTTTCCAAAGTAAATGTTCAACAACTTAAGATCTTGACTTCTGTGATACTCTGTAGCAACAAGTTCTGCATGTTTAACTACATGTTGTGTCATGTACTTCTGCAGTTTTCAAATTTGTGACCTTTCAGGTTCATTAAAGTGTTCTCTTGCTCTTGTATTATCAGGGCAGATATACATTAGCATCTGATTTGCCGCCTCTACGCCATTTGTTTCCCCACCACCACCACTCTATGTCCCCTTTAGATAGTTCCACGATTCCAATAGTATTCCAGGATTGTAATAGTTTGCGTCCCATCTCCCATGTTCTAGTTCTGCAATATCTTTGTCCTAGTTTACAGTACCATGGGCCTTTGATCTAAGATACATAACTTCAGCTACATGAATAGCATAGCTGAAGTTGACATATGGTCAATAGCAGATGCTTTTCCACCAAATCTGACTACGTTTCCAGTACAGTATGGAGCTGACAGGAGAGTGCTTGGCAGTCAACTTATCACACTACAAATTGACCCCTTCTGGATTGACTGCAGTCTGGCAGGTAGTGTAAACATGCCTTCTGAGCATGTGTGACCAGAGGCGAACACAGCACAGAATCAGACAAAGGCACATCATTATTTATGGCATATCACTTCATCCTAGCTCAATACACAGAACAAAGAATTTAGTTGGCAAAGTTATGCCACACTGACATCCAGGTCAACACCAACAGCAGTTAATTTACAATTCAGCAATGTGCAAGATCACTGAAAGTTATTCCTTCCACCCTGAATTACTTTACATAGTTAACACTAGCTTGTCTACCCTGTCCTTATGATGCCCACACATTTAGCTTTGTCAAGGTCCCCTGGTGTGTAGCAGTTCTCTAGTCCCAAAGAACTTAATTACCTACAAGTTTGTCATCTCATTAGTCCAAACCATCCCTCACGTATCAACACATTTAAAAAACCAACCCTAATACAGACCATTGAGCTAAACCTATTTCTTTGATGATCTGAGGGCTGGCCAGCTATTTGCCAGTTCTCTCTCTGGTTTTGATTCGGCCATCAATTCAATGTTGTTTTTGCCATCCCACACAGAGTGAAATCCGTGGTCCATTGACACTAACGGCAGAACTCCCAGTCACTTCAATGAGGTCAGAATTTCATCTTTAGGCTTCATGTGCCTAGTCCAGTGGTTCCCAAACTTTTCAGTAACACAGCACACTTCAGTGAGACAAAATTCCAGGGCATATCCACATTTTTCAGCTGAATCAGTTGCTCATAAATATCACATTTAGTATAGTTACAGTCATACTAGAAAGGTTTGCAACACAGTATTGCATACAAGCAGCTAACCAAGGATCAAATGCATTAATGTTTCAAATCCACCAAAGAATACACCTTCAGTGAGCACAAGCACTTTCAAAATCAGTGCAACTCATCTATTCATATCCTAAAGCTGTTCGACATGCAGCATTCGGTTCGAGCACCTGAATTGCCCCTTTTACAAATAGGGAATTGATAATGTGAAGAATATTTTTAAAAGTGTAATTTTTATTAAATAATTGAACGGATAAGAAATTGAAATGTAATGGATCAGAGCAAAACACATACCAGAGAAAAACAGTCAACTAACCAGTTTAGCTGGAAACCTGGACCTGACAGTGTGCAAAAAGGTGGGCAAGTGAATGCTCACCATGTTAGGTCTGATTAGTAACTGCTAAAAATCTCTCAGTGGTTACTTGATTGCTTACTGTGGAGCAAGGGAGAGGAGGCAGCTCCAGAGAGTAAGCTCCCCTCCCTGCCAGTCCACTGGAGCCAGGAAGCAGCATTTAAACTGTGCCCAGTTCCAACAGGCCCCTTCCCTCCCACATTTCCGCTGCCTCTTGAGGCCAACAGACCCCTGCAAGGTTGGCGTTTCCCCCTCATGATGACTCTGCAAAGAGAGTCACCTCAGGGAGAGCTGACCAACACCACATCAGTGGGGTTGTCTGTGCCTTGCTGCCTGAGCCCCAGCTGGAGTGGAGTCAGTAATTCTCTCCTCCCTACCGCCATGCAATGGCAAGGAGAAACTGATGAAAATTCACAGCACACTTGGAGAGTTCTGGCACACTAGTTAAAAACCACTGGACCTACTCATTGGTTAGGAGTCTGGAGATTGGGATAGACACAGTTTAAGACCCATTTAAACAAGACGGCAATGTGCGTTTTGAGGCAGTTATGTTTAAGTTAATTTTGTAAAACACTTAAGCACTGTAGCTGAAAGGTACTTAGCTGATACAATAAAAATGGAATCCAATCACAGTTTTATTTGTTATATAGTGGTAATCTGAATCATCATATAGGACTTTACATGCATCTTCAAAAGCATACCTATGAACAACATGGAATGTTTCCTTGCAAATTTGAGACCTTTATTCCTGTCAACTACCCGGTTTTCCTGCAAGAAGAAACAGTGTGCTTATTATATGCTGTGACAGACATATAAGCCACAACGTAATTTTTCAACTCTGCTTACCTTATCAATCTTGTTTCCAACTAACATTTTAACTATGTCATTCCTTGTGCAGTATGTCTCCAATTCATTCAGCCAATTGTCCAGTTTAACAAAGGTGTCTCTTCTTGTGACATCATAAACTGAAAAATAGTGCCAATGGTCACTGACCTGATTTAAGGGATTTTTAAGAACTTTCCAAATAATTTATTGCAACTATTAAGTGATTTTTAGACATTCAAAATCTGAATTTTTTAAAAAGACAGGCCAGTCTACAAATCAACCTGGTTAAGTTATTGCATATACAGTTGCACACAAATGAGGTTAACCGAGTATCTCCTTCGAGCCAGATGATTGTCAAGACTTAAATACAAAGCACCAAAATTATTTTTACCCCTGGATTTCTTGCTACCAACCAGCTCTAGCAGTAGTAATACAGGCATTGAGCTCTAAGTGCTAGTACAGAGGCTTTCAATACACAGTAGAACAATACTCCAAAGAAAAGCAACAGTTAACATCAGTGGGCAGACACAAGAAGCAGGGTATCTGCCACACAGGCTTCTCAATTTCAAACACAATCTTTTCCCAAATGACATTGAGGATATGACAGAAACATTATCAGAGTTGGAAGCAGAATGGATCATCTATTTTAATCAAAATAGAATATTAAGAGTTGTCTACATGGCACCATTAATCCAGATTAAGAGAGAAATACATATTATAGGTATCTTTTAATACATCAGAAGACTGTACACAAAGTAGTTAAAGCATAATATTTTACTGTGTTCTACATTTCACCCACCCCTATGCAGGACTGTGTAAACAAGCAGGGAAGGATTTCTAAAAGAAGAGAGGTGGTTTCCTAACAGAGGATGCTCAAAATGTTTAGATGTTCCAGTAATTGGGAGGATACTAAAATTATTGGTCTTTAATTACACATATTAAAAAGCCAAATGTAATTGGAGAAGGATTAGTTTGTCCTGAATTTCTTTGTAAAGAGTAGAAAAAAAATTTAAGGTTTAAAAGTGGCATATTGATGTTGGAACCAAGTCTGGAAACCATGCAGAGTCAAGTAGGAGGGTAGCATACATACCTAGGATAACACCCTGTGCTCCTCTATAGTAGCTGGGCGTTAATGTTCTGAACCGCTCCTGACCTGCGGTATCCTAAAAATATTTAGAACACTTTCTATTACCGTTCTTGCACAAAGGGATTTATGTGCTGCTGAAATTAGAGCATTTGCAAGATCTAATATACGCAGCAAAAAACTATCAAAAAATATTGCATCACTAAATTAAAGTTTACTTCACTTTTTAGATAAAGAATTAAGATTAGATGCAGAGTGGATAAACTTCTGCTTTAAAAAGTGGCTTTTAAAGTCCAAATCTTTAGGTAAAATAAGCAAGTCTATAATGAGATGGGATACTCACATTTCGCTGAGGCTACTGATACTTTACAGCTAGCAGATAGAGACACCAGTGCAACAGTGCACTTGTTTCTAAATGAACATTTTAGGTTTGCAAACATCTCATACCGCAAGATACATGACTTTTCACTGTCCAATATTCATAATTAGCTTCAAACCAGAGAAACATGTTTAATATGAATTACAGCAAACCAAACTGTAGCAGAAGTAACAAAAAACTGATCATGTTCCTTCTAAATCTCAAGAAGCTTGTGAATCAATGGGTCTACAGAGACAAAATATTAAAATGCTGACTACATATGCTTTACTGGAGATCTGTGAAAGTACAATGAACAATATAAGCACCACAGATAACGACAGCATGTTAATAAAGGCAATCTTGAACTCAAACATTATCAGGCAAATGTCTTTTGGGTATTTGCCTGGGTATTTCCATGGTTTTTTTCCACATTAAAGTTACATACAAGTTACTAATGTAAATTGAACACGCACAACTGTGGCAATTCTCAAGCTATGTAATTTATGCCATACTAGCACAGAAAATAAAATCTTATTTGAGAAGATTTTTTTCCTTTAGAAATGTAAATATTTAGTGTGAGGAGCACTATACCTAATTTAACACGCTTAGTTATCAAGCTCAAAGAATATAGTCTGTTGTATATACACTTCAAGTAGAATGTTGTATGTTCCATAGATAATATTTACCCATACTCAAAATTAACAGACTTTTCCTTCTAATCTAACTCCATATTCTCCTCTATAGTTGGTGGCTTTTAAAATGTTATCTGAATACAGTAAAGTCTTTTCCCATAAAAAAATTCTACAGTAGAGACCCATTTGCTAATTTCAGATACTAGAGCTGATACTATAACTGTGTGACCTACACAGAAAATGGGAAAATACTACCAGTAATGCTTTTATGAATGGCCCAATTTAAAAAAAAAAAAACTTTACTAAAAATGCCTGTTAATATGGCAAATCCCTTCAACTGCATATTTCCAGAAAACCCACCACCATTATTAAAAAAGCAATAAACTATGACAGACTCAGGTGTTTTATTATAGTCGGGACTTACCCATATTGCCAGCTTGGCTTTATTTCCATCAACTGAAATTGTTTTCACCTTGAAGTCAACACCTAGAAGAGTAAATAGCTTTTAATTCTCCTGTATGACAAAATTATGTCTTTAAAAAAAACAAAAAAACAAAAAACCAACAATAAAAGAGTCAAGTAAATCAGAAATCAAGTTGTGCTTTGACAGTAGCAGACTAGTTAAATCTGTTACTTTTTACTTTTTTTTTTTTTTTTTTTTCCCCCCCCGGCCCTACACCAGGTTCCAATGTTACAGTTTAGAAGAGTCTTGAGGTAATCACAAGCCATGGACCAATAGGTATATCATGGAAGTGAAGCAGGTATTAATATTTCCTACATGAAGTGTAGCACTCCTGACTATGCTCTTCAAGATAGCTGCTTAAATAAAGTTAAATGAAGTTTTTAAGACAAGGCCTGATAAAGCCCTGGCTGGAAAGATTTAGCTGGTCCTGCTTTGAGGAGGTGGTTGGACTAGATGTCCTAAGGTCTCTTCCTACCCTAATCTTCTATGATTCTATGACAATAGCCACTGAAGACCTCTGAGGGTCACAAGTTCAGCTTAGAATTTCAGAGGTTTTTCCTGAATTGCCAAGTAAGATCGTCACTATGCACGGAAATATACAGCTAGATGACAACTAGTTATGCCTTAGCAGAAGTTACGAGAAAGGAAAGTGTACTATTTTATAATGTAATCACTCTCCAAAGTTGACTGAGCACTGTGCTTTGTATGTATGTCACAAGGGGAGTTCATTCCCAGGAGGAAGTTCTTAATATTTGTAAACTGTTTTTCTGCTCCAAAATTGGAACAAACTTATATCAGCAGAATAAAATAGTTCAGCTCCTCTATTTCTATTAGCTCAGCACAAACAACCCCCAAAAAACTTAACTGATAGCATAAAGGAGATACTTTTACAATGGGAGACTGCCAATTTACAATAACACTATCATGGAAGTTAACCCTGTGGAACCATAGTCTCCCTCCTTCATCCAATAGTAAAATAGGGCCTCATATCATCCATGACAGGAAAAGTAGTTTCAGGGTTTTTAAAAATAAGTACATTTAAGCTTCAGTCCATGCTTATGCATATGTATACTAGACTGTGCTTTTTAATTTCCCCTTTAGAGAATTTCACAGAACAGTCCATGGCCAGTGTAAGCCACATTTTTTTTTTTTTTTAAACTATTTACACCCACCAAATAAGTTAAGCGCCAAAAGTAAGCACTGTAGCAATGTCCAGGTTGTGAAATCAGAATTTTAGTTAGGAGTTTGATGATATAAGATTTCAGCCTATGCCCAACTGATTACATAGAAGCTTTTCTAATGTATTTCTCCCACTTGTAAGTCTTAATTTGTTACACTATAGACTAAATAGTAAGTTAACTCTACTGTATTTGGCATTCATGTCACCACTTCTTTTAAATCCCTGATTTTCTGAATTGGTTGTTCCGTATGTCTCCAATGTTTCATTGATGCTAGTTTTTGCTTTGTTATATGGTACATGCATCTGTCAGGACAATTCTGCATATTAAGTGGTAGCATGACATTTGATCCTATTAGCCCCCAAACATGTGCGACTAGACTAAATTATCCCCTCTATAGGGCACTTGCAGTCTTTTCATAAGGCCAGAAAATTTCAGCACAAAGGCAAGATTTGGAATTCCACCTGAGCTGGGTCACAACTACAATGAAATGGATAATTCAAGACCACCACCAAAGGGGTTAAATATATAATTAATGCTGGCTTAAAGAAGATTGGTTTTATCAGACAAATCTGCTGTTTGACAGGTTTGGTTGATAAAAGCAACTACACCTCAGGAAAATTAGTCTGAATTAAAGGTGTGAATCAAAAGTGGAGTAGTTAAATTACATTAAACCCCTATTTACACACAGTTAACCAAATTAAGTCTACTTTAATTCTGAGTAACTATACTACACATGATTAAAATGTCAGACTAAAAACTCATTGATTGAAGACAAAATGTAGTTGTTAATGGAGAAGTATCAATTATCCAGGTTCTTTCTAACAAGTCCTCATGGAATTTGGTTTTGGTCCAATGCTGTTAATTTCAGTGACCTACGTTGGAGTGAGCAAACATTTTAGGTCAGACCCCCTCTTCATCCCTGCAATTAGACAGCTCCCCCGCCAAACCAATGGAAATTCACTCTGAAGACCCCTCCCACCTCTAGCAGTGCCAGGTCAAGAGCTTGACCCATGATCCAGCTTGGGGAGGAAAAAGCAAAAAAAACTCTTGCACACAAACAAACAGAGCTTGTTTAAAGCACCCCCCTCTCCCTCTCCCTCTCCCTCTCCCACACACACACACACTTTCTAGCCCTCCCAGGCAGTTCTTTAAAGGGAACAACAACAACAAAGCCTGGATTCACTCAGGAAACTGAAACAAAGTGGTGTCCCAGTAAAAGCACACATATACTGCCCCCCACTCAGATAACTCTGCAAAACCTGACTCAAGGGACACGTACGTAACATTGCTGGGAGACCCAGACTGGAAAGGATTCCAGTGCTCCCAAGAGACAGTGAATACTTGGTGGTGTGTGGAGGGGGAGAGAGCAGGAGGACTGGCAATGCAGTTCACCTGAGCCTGGAGAAGCAATGAGTAGGCAGCAGAGGCCCGCACAGGGTGGGGCCCGGGGAAGTGGAAATCATTCTGGCCCTCTGCCAAGAGCAGAGACAGCCTGGCAGGGCTGGTGACAGGAGAGAAACTGCAGGAGGTAAAGGAGGGCCCCGACCGGGAAGGAAGAACTGGAAATTAAGCGGGCTTGCTGCTAGCATAGACCAGGGAGGCAGGCAGCAAGTGCTGCACAGGGCAGGTGACTGGAAAGAGGCTGAGGGAAGCAACAGAGGGCCTCAGCAGGGGGCAGGAGCCAATCACTGTGCCCCCCTTTTGAAATTTCATGCCCCACCCCCCCGTTTGCACTCCCCTGATCTAGATGATTGAAAACCTCTGCTAGAAAAAATATGCAGATGACAAAGATTGCTGAGATAGTAAATAATGGGAACTTGTTACTGTCAAGGTTAGGGTTAGTTAACCCTAGTTAAACAGTTAAACCCAGTCAAACAGTTGTTATACAACCAATTGTAAGGTATTTTATCTGGGAACAAACAATACAGGTTAATCTTACATGATGGAAGTGACTTAGAATTCTAAGTGCAAGACTGGCAAAATGGATAAATGAGACCCTTGGTGTACGCATGGATTATTAAGCACAAATAGGAGATGCACTCTTGAAGTGGTATGTGGATATCCTGGAGAGTACACAAGAGAACCACAAAAGTGTTTTGGAGCTGGAAAACAAGGAACAGCCTTACAGTATGAACGGAGCCCAATGCTGATATGAAATGTGTATCTGCTTCCCCATCTCTGAACACAGCCCATAGACATCCGTAGCTGTAAAGCAGATATTCACAGACCTGGAGGGCTCTAAGTACTAGGTTTGATAAGTTGACCTCAATGAGGAGATCATTGACATGCAGCCTGATCACCGTGCACAGGTTTTACACAGGGAGAAGATTTGATGAGACCATCTCACTTTTTCCGACAAAGGCACAAAATGCAATGGCTAAAAGTTGGAAAAAATTAAAACTGAAGTAAGAACCTCCCAGCAGTGAGGGTAAACAATGGAACAGTTCAGCTCACCAGAAAAAGATGGTAGACTCATCACTGTCTGGAGTCTTTAAAATAAGATTACATAGCTTTCTAAATTATATGGCTTAATCCAGCTTCTGGAAGAAGCACCTGTGTTTGTCTGTAGCCAGGCTTTTCTCTTTATGAATCTCCACGTTCATTCCCTTCCCTAATGTGCCTGGTAGAACAGGATTGCCTGCATTGTCCTCAGCATGGTCAAAACACTTGCAGCTTTGCATTAATACAACAGCTATAATCAAATTTCATGCTTCAGAACTTCAGCCAGTCAACTGAAGGCAACAGGCTGTTCCTCAGCTCTGTGCCTTTCTTGGGGAGACCAAAGCATCTAGCTCAGCAGGACAGAGTGGTGGAGCACCCCAGAATGTAGGTAGAAGGGCTCAGTATGTTTTGTTGTTGCAGTGTAAAAAATAGATTGCCAGATGCATCCATTATTGTATACTTGATCAGTCCATCAAGTGACAGTCTCCAGCAGACCTGCTGACAAGGGGAGGGAGGGCTGCAGGAGGTAAAGGGTCACTTGCTCCGGGACCCAGTGTTTCAAAGATGGCGGCAGAGACCTGGGCCTCTCTAAAGTGCTTCAGCAGCACTGCTGCACACAGCTCTGAAGCGGGGAGGGGTGCCCAGTGAGCAACACTAATGGCTCACTGCCCTTGGTCCGCCTCCCACCATGTCCTAGGGACCATGGTGGCCCTGCTGGTCAAATGGGGATCTCTGTGACCCAAGCTTCTTCCAGGTCTTCAGTTAGTACCTCCATTGCCCTAAGTCTGGTGTTAGAATAAGTGGTACAGAAAAGTGACTTTAATTTGTTCCCAGTTACTTATTTGGCTTAGATTATGGATCATATGATGTATTGCATAATATCAGGATGAGTTATAGCCATTTTAACGCCCTTCACAAACTTCACTATCCACACACATACTCCTCTCATTCTGGGGCCCATCTCTCCCTCCTAAATACAATTCAATTAATGTTGGACAGTTATTGCTGCTCATATCACCCACATATTCCTGGAACACAGGATTTCAGAAACTCTGGATATTCCCCTCTCTTCTTGGGCCACTTGCCTAGGTGGGAATAGTTGTTTTGCGTAGTTAAGGAAGAACCCACTTTCTACCATTCAGACATCTGTTCCTTGAATGAGTGTGAGGGGGAGTTCAGTGTCCAGTACAACATAAAGACACTCTAGAGTAGAAACGGCTACAGTTCTGGAGTGCTTAATTGAATCTTTCTCAAAATACCCAGTTCCCTAGGTGGCCACCTAAGCAACCTACCAAATAAGTGCCAATCTGCTATTACTTTTGAGAGATTGTACTGGACTTCTCACAAAGTTCAGCAAGAATTCTTTTGCACATGGCTGTGACAATTCATGAATACCATGGGAGTTGCATCTGTTAGCACTAAAATAGGTCTCCTTCAGTGAGAGTCCACATCTACAGCTCCCATCTTTAAGAAGACAGAATACACATTACAACTTTGCACAAAATGAATTCAAAATTGAGACAAAAAGTATAACAGCACCAAATTACTGTTTATACTCCTGTAGCATTTAACTCCATTTTTGGGTATGTCTACACTTCAAAGGCACATCACAGCAATGCTTCAATATGGACATTACCTATGCCAATGGGAGGCAGTCTCCCATTGGTGTAGGTAATCCACCTCCACAACAGACAATACAGCATTGTCTAAAATAGGGATTAGGTCAATTTAACTACACTACTTAGAGGTGTGGATTTTTTTTTTTTAAAACACTCTCAAGCAACATAGTTGAACTGACAATTTCTAGTGTCGACCAGGATGATGACTGAGAAAAAATCATGCCCTCCCGGCTTTAATGAAGACAAGATGGGGCTGAACCTCATTATCAGTTGTGCAAGCAGACAAACTAACTAACTATCTTCTACCCATGGTGGTTTAAATGCTTATGAAGCAGCGCTTAGCGCATACTTACCAATTGTTGCTGCAAGTTCTGGGTCAAACGTATCATCTGTGAACCGCAACAAAAGGCTGAAGAGGAAAGGAGGAGAGTAAAAGATACTATTAGAACACCAAGTATTTTGTTGTTGCAGCATAACTGCAGCTTGCTAGAGGCACCTATAATTACTATATACCACATATCTTAAAGCAATGTCACATTCATATAAAACAAGATACACCTGAGTGTCACTTTCAAGACAGTACAGGGAAAAAGGACTGCGTATCAGCTCACTGTGTAACTAACATTCACTATGTTTTCAGAAAGTTATTTTTACTCCTCACTTCCAATACTGGAAAAGCAACGAGGGGTCCTGTGGCACCTTATAGACTAACAGAAATGTGTGAGCATAAGCTTTCGTGGGCAAAGACCCACTTCGCCAGATGACCTGCATCTGGCAAAGTGGGTCTTTGCCCACGAAAGCTTATGCTCACACATTTCTGTTAGTCTATAAAGGTGCCACAGGACCCCTCGTTGCTTTTGCAGATCCAGACTAACATGGCTACCTACCCCTTTGATACTTTCTTCCAATACTGGGTAAGCCTCTTTGAGGCTTAAGTCTCCTGCTCTGACTGTTCAGAATATTTTATTTCTAATGCTCTATTTCAAGTCTCATGCAACAGTGCAAAAAAAAAAAAAAAAAAAAAAAAAAAGGGGGGGGGGGGGAGGATATAATTAGGTAATGCCCCCAAGACATTTTGCAACTTTGAAAGAAGGTTCCAGAGTACAAGTTAACTCAAAGTAGGAGGAATCTAAGGGGGGGGGGGGGGCGGAAAAAAACAAAAAACAAAAAACAAAAAACACAAACACATGTGCAATGAATAGTCAGCATGCTTAGACCTAAAAAGCCACAGAACTTTAGTGGTATTAGTAAAAGAAAAATAACAACTCAACCCCTCCTGCAACTATTTCCAGTGGATAGGTCCCAAGACACTCTGAAAAATACTAATGCAGCCACAACACAAAATTAAATTTCTGATGAAACTGTAAATACTAGAAGTTAAATTTTACATTGTACCAGGGTGGCTGGCACATCATATTATAGAAAATTTAGTAATGGGCCCTGTAACATCTGTTATCCAAGAGCTGCCAGTCCTTTGAGAGGGATTTCACCCACATTTCAGAACCCTGGTCAGAATACAGGGTGACTTGTAGAAAACTGCAAGTCACAATAAAAGACAAGAGAACTTGCAGACAGAAAAAAAAAACCCACAGATGAAGGCCAGAGAATCACCAAGAAAAGGCAACACCGCATAATCAGTGACTCCCTATTAAGAACAGGTAGGCATGTCCCCAGAGCTGACCTGGAGAATAAAAGGGTATGCTGTGTACCAGGAGCTAAGATACGGGATGTGGACCTGGAGAGATGAACAGCAGTGGGTAGGAGAATGGACAGTAAATGGAACGATAATGCTGATACCAGAGGAGCTAGTCAGGTAGATACTGTCAGAATGAGTTACTCAAATCAGCTATGGAATCTAGGTGAAGCCAACTAGAAACAACTGAGAAGTTTGTATAGCATTGCAAGGAACCTGGATAACAAAATGGAAGAAGAACTAGAAAAAACAGGTGCTGGAAGTGAAACCCGATATTATAGGGATAACAGAAACATGGTAGAACAGTAGGCAAGGAATACAGGTAATTGAACAGCATGTACTGTTCAGAAGATGGAAATAAAAGTAAAGGTGAAAGAATAGCCTTAAATGTTAATGAGAAAATATACTGAAGAAATTCAAAGTGATGAATGGCTAAAATAGAATTGGTTTTGGCCAAAATCACTTTGGAGAATTAAGCAATAGAGGTTCTCGTGGGATATGCTACAGGCCCCTGGGATCCAATCTCGATATAGACAAAAACCTCTAATGTTTTTCATGAAATAAACACTACTAGGAACTGCAGGATTAGGGAAGTTGTTAACTTCCCAGATACAGACTGAAGGACAATTGCTGCTAATTATACAAGGGTCCACATTTTCTTGGATGCAACAGCTGACAGACCTATTCACCAAACAGTTGCTGAAACCACAAAAGGTAATGCTATTTTGCAACTAGAGTCCCTAATTTCAAAATGGCAACCATTAAAAAAGCTGAAGGAATTAGTTAGGGAATTGGACTGAACTAAAGAAGTCAAGGATCCAAATCTGGAGGAGGCTTAGAATCACTTTACCTCAGAGCTGTGGAAACCATCCAAAACCTGCATCCCAAGCAAAGGGAAAATTTTTGTAGGAAGGTTGCAGACCAAGCATTTCAAACAGATAATTAAGGCTACATCTGCACTACAAGATGATTTTAATAAATCTGAATTGAATTTTGTAACGCTGGGTTTCATAAATTCAAATTTGACTATACTCCCCTCCCCACAAATTACCACAAAGTCAACTTATTGCTGCTACACTGTACCCCCCAAACATCAACTGTTGCAGAGGTGCATTGTGGGAATGTATCCCTCAGTCCTGTAGCATTCTGGGTATTTTTCACTGATGCATTATGGGAAAAAAATGCCCTGCAAATGGTTGCGAGTATGTGATGTCATCTTCCCACACTGCATTGCTCTCATTCCCTTCGTGTTGGAAGCAAACAGCCATTTTTCCAGAAGGAAAGAACAAAAAGCAAGGAATCACAATGTGTACGTGCTCTCGGATCACCCAGATGACTGTGGCACATCATGTGGTTCCTCAGGTACTTTGCCCCCCATTGAAACTGCAGCATGGCATGAAAGAAATTAACATTAGAAAGAAAGCATCAAAAAAAAAAAATTAACTGAATTCTCTTGCTTTTATAACTGAATTCTCAAGGATTTTACAGAATGTGGCAGGTGTCGGAGTCTTCTCATCTGGCCCTCCAACCACTGTTCCCCCTCCCTTGATTTCAAAAATACCAGCCCTGAAAAACATTACAGGAACAATGCAAAGCTTGAAGAAAGAGAAGGATAGGAAAGATTAGGGGAAAAAAATACATTTTTGATGCAGGATATTTGGCTTCCTGCTACACAGAAGTGCTCAACATGGGGGATGGAATTCCCTCATCACATTAGGAGGGTGTGGGCTCTTCGGCTGAAGGGCCAGTTGACATGGTCCCTTCAGTGTTGCTCAAGCTGGGGGTGGGGGGGCATCTGCAACTGACTGTGCAGGGCTGGCCCTCCTCATCACTTTAGAGGGGTGTCATGGAGCATGGGGGTTGTTGGTTGAAGGGCTCAGGCAAGGATGGCAAATCCCCGAAATCTTTGCCGTGGGGGGAGACTTTCCCCTGGTGACAGCAAGCCCCATAAATCTTTGCTACAGGGGTGCTTCCCCTCTGGCAACAGCAAGCCCCCAAAAATGTTTCCCACCCTTGCAGCCCTAACCATACGCAAGCCAGGACATGGTGCTGCCTGGCAGCATGGTTGACACTGAACAGCAGGCACATCTTTTTATTGGGTCATAGGCTAGCCACATGATGTGGGTGAGCACAGGAAAAACCCTGACTGCATGGCACCTGTGGCAGACAGGGTGGGCTGCCCCTGTGCAAATGTAAACTGCAGAGAAGAAGCTTCTCATCCTCTCATACAAGCATAATCCCCACAGACTAGATGCCACATGGTGCAGTGGGGCAGGGGCTAGTGCCAGCATGGGGCGGGGGAAAAAATATATATATATATAATATCCCCAAGTGCTGAGCTTACAGAGCCACGATCTCCATGTTGGAGCTATCTTTAACAAGTAAATACACTCACTGTGCTCACAGCAAAGAAAGAAAGAAGCTTCTCAGCCTCTCTTACAAGCATGATCCCCCAGGCTAGCTACCATGGACTTCCTGGTGCCGAATTCCTCTTACCTAACTCCTGTGCACCTGGAAAGCAATGGAGATGGAAGCAGCCATACAGAACAATGGTGGAGCATTGTGGGATACATATGGGACACCTCTGGAAGCTAATAAGTCTATTAAAAGACATGTTTCAACACTCGCCTTAATTCGAACTTTTAAATTGGAACTTGACGCTATGTCGAGTTGCTTCTCATAGTGTTATAATATCTACGTTAGCACTGCTTAAAATGGAACTAATGGTATTTACAGTGAAGATGGTGACATTGTAAAAAATAAATAAAAAAAAAAAAAAAAAATCGAACTAATTGCCTTAAATTCAACTTTATCATGTACAGTAGACATAGCTTAAGAGAGAGCATACAAGGAATGGAAGATGGGCTGGATCAGCAAAGAAAGTGAAAAGCTCTCTCTTGAGGTCAGGAAGCATGTGTATAAAATGAGAATTGTCAAAAGCCAAGCAGAGTTGGACCCTGCAAAGGAAATTAAAATAAATTGTGAAAATAGGTTCTATTTGCCATATAAGAAAGAAGAAAACGGGAAAGAAATAGCGGGATTACAAAATAAAGAGGATTGTGTTGAGATTAAAGATAGTCTAGGTATGGCTCAACAACTAAATTAATACTTTACCTCAGTTTTTAAATAAAACTAATGAAGAGCTTAGGGTCAGTGGCACGGCAGCTAAAGGGAATGATTACATAGAAATAGAAATCAAACTCAAACAGCTGAAACCGACACTGAAGTAATAAAAATTAGGTGAAATTTAATAGTTCAAAGTCACATACTTAGTGATTAAAATAAGAAGAATGTCCGATATATGCTAGGAACGAATCAGCTGGAAATGGCAGAGTAAGAGAAGGACCTGGGTATACTGGCTGATCACAAGATGACAATGAGCCACCAATGTGATGAAGCTGTGAAAAAGGCTAATGCAGTTTTTACAATGAAACAAAGTATTTCCAGTACACAGGAAAGTCTTAATGACATCAAAAGGTACTGGGGAGACTTCCTCTTCAACTCTGTATGTGATTCCAGTCCCTCATGTTTAAGAAAGATTAAAGTGGAATAGGTGCACAAAAGGGCTACTAGGTGCACAAATATAAATAAATAAAAACCACTCTTATGAAAGGAGACAAAGAGCTTGACTTGTTTAGTCTGATCAAAAGAAGGTTCAAGGGACATATGATAACCCCTCTGATGTATTTATAAAGTGCAAACATAAAGATGTAGAGGAGTTAAGTGCACACATGCACACAATGGACATAACTGGGCTCTCAACTAACTTAGGCATGAAATTAAACAAAGGTTTTAAACCACCAGAGTACTGATGGTTCTGGAACAGCTTTCCAAGGGGAACAGTGCAGGCAAAAATAACCATCTGGATCAAGACAGTTTGATTAAGTTTATACAGAGATTAGTGTTTCATCACCAGCCTTTGTTTATTTTCCAGCATAAGCAGTCTCTTTATACTAGATAGAGAGGCTGAGTAACTACTGAGAATTCTTTCCTAGGTGCCCCGCTGCTTTGTCAGGGGCCAATTCCCATATCTGGAGCTAGGAAGGAATTTTCCCCTGGGTCAGACTGACAAGGACCCTGACTTTTTTTTCGGGGGCGGGGGGGCTGGGGTTTGGCCTTCCTCTGTATCCTGGGGCATGGGACACTTTGAGGCTTAACTAATGTAAACGATGGATTCTATGTAACTTGAAGTTTTTAAATCAAGAGTAGAAGGCTGCAGCAATTCTGTCAGAAGTTGTGTTTCTGCTACAGGACTGGCTGTGTAAGATTCTGGAGCCTATCATGTGCGGGAGGCCAGATGATCATTGTGATCTCTTCTGGCCTTCAAGTCAATGTACAAGGATTCTCATTTTGGCATACTAGACATAATATTAGGCTAAAGTTTATTTTAAGTTATTGATCAGTGATTTTACATGTTTGGGACAAGAGTATATAACCATGTGGCAAACAGTTGATAACTATGATGGACATCCTGTATTGATTTTCGCTGTCTAGTGCAGGAAAACACAGGGCATCTGAAGTGTGATACTTTCAAAATCTAGAAGTCAAGCTTATTTTACAGAGTATTTGAACTTAAAAGTGCTGTATGGCTAGAGGCGTGACGATAATACTTTCATATATATCTGAGAGTGTGCATACTATAAGTACTATCTGCTTTCTTTACCTACAGCCCAAAAAAGAGCTTACTTAAGGAACAGTTAAATTGTCTAATCAAAAGTTGTGTTTTAGTGTTAAAAAAAAACAAACCTACTACTACTGTAAAAAAATAATACTACTTGATACGAAGTTGTAGTTTCCCCTCCCATATAAAGAAAACTTTTAAATGCTAAGGGGGTTTAATGTTATTCCTGGATATAAAATAATAAAAAACATTATGACAGAGATTAGAGATTTTTAAATGCCTATTTTGAGATATTTAATATCTACAATAGGTAAACAAGACTTGGGAGTTATTTATCTAAGTTTAAACTTTTAGAAGGTCACAGAACAAGAGATGACTTGAAGAAAAAAAAGTTTCTTTTAGATTAGGTCATGTCTGCCATCACAAGATTATTGCAACACTTTACAGTTCAGATATCAGAGGATTCAAAAGAAGTTAGCTGTCACTTCATTTAAACTATTACAGGCAAGATTTTTTTTTTTTTAAAATCAGTAGCTGTTTATGACTTGTCTGCTGCAAAAATAGCACAACTGAATTCTTGTTTTAAAAAAAGCATTTATTCCTAAATGTAATCTAATTAAGAATAATTAGGTTTTTAATTTCTAAGTGTCAGTTAGCATCATAAAGAGTAATTTAAACACAAAGTGAAAACAAAATAGTTCAATTGATAATAAAAACTTACAAACAGACAAAAGAAAGAAGAATGATACTTGCGACAGAGTTTGATTGATGGATATTTAATTTGCGAACATTAAAAGTCAACTGTACAATTTGTGACTTAGTATCTTAAAGCTGTAACACAAGGTCTGCTGTCATTAAGTAATTACTGTGTTATCCCCAACTTTCCAATCCCACCATCATTTCCCACAGCTGTGAAAATGAATAAAAATACATTAAAATAGGACTTAAAATAAACACTATTATCCATCAAACAACAAACAATAATAAAAGTCAAATTCTGTCAAGCCTAACTATGATCCACTCAGGTGTACATGACTACAATTTGGTCAGGAGTCTGGCTTTCCAGGTCTCATTTGAAAGAGTCAGTAATAGGAAAATGGAGGCACATCAACATATGTGAGTAAGCTGGTTTTGGTATTTTTATTTAGTCTCTGTTTTAGTTAGCTCAGGGGACTGTCCAAAGAACTCACTGTCAGAAAGTTTATTCTAGTATGACCCCTGGGTACTGGGAAGCAGAGGTCTAGAAGTAATTTAACAAATTGCACCCAAAGCACAGTGCTGAGATGTAGACAGCTCCTGAACACAGAATGAGGAGACAGCTAGGTAAGGGGTTTCCCCCTCGATAAACAGGAAGTGAAACAACCTGACTATGCAAAGGAACAAGGAGGAAGGTCTCCGACAAGGAGGTGGGGTGAGGCTACAGCACACACACAGATCCTCAAACCTGAGGCACGTAGCAGACTGTGACCCAGGCTAGGATACGTAGGGCCCCAGCTAGGTGTGAGCAGGGAGGGAGGGAGAGAAGGAAGGGCCCGGACCTAGCAGGAGAGCTGGCTGTCACCACTGCCGACCGGAGGGGCTGCTAATTGTCAGCAGGACGGCGGCCGGAAGGAGGGAGGGAGGGACCGAGAGGGGGCCTGCTGGCTGTCACCAGAGCCAGAGAAGAGGATTCGGGTCCCAGAGCGGGGGATGGGGGGGACCTCTCCCGCTAAGTGCGAACACGAGAGGGCCCCGGATCCAAGATGGGGGGCCGAGGCGCCTCACCAGGGCCGAGGGGGAGAGACTCGGCCCGAAGGGGAGGGGCCGCTGGCTGTCACCAGGGCCGGGGCGGGGCTCGCGCTAAAGGGGGCGCTGGCTCCCAAGGGCCCGGGAGAGGGGCGCTGGCCGTCACCAGGGCCGGGGTGGTCGGACATGAGAGCCGCACGCCTGCTGGCTGGGAACAGAGCCGAGCCGACGGGGGCAGGGCAGCCAGCACGGCACGGGGCCCTCCCACGACAAGACGGCCTAGGAGCCTGGCCCCGCAGGGCGGGAGCAGCCCCAGCTCACCTGGACTTGCCGACGCCGCTCTCGCCGATGATGAGGATCTTGAGCGTGGTCAGTATGTCCTCGTCCATCCCGAGCGCCCAGCGACCCCGGCCGACCCAACCCTCTTCTCCCTGCCTGCTCAGTGCAGCAGCTGACCGTGGCTACGCATGCGTACGCAGCCTTTCACCCGTTTTCTAGTGCAGCCTTTCTACGCATGCGTTTTGACCCGCTTCGGCTTAGATGTGTTCTCGCCTCCGATTCCGAAGCCTTCCCTGCAGCGCATGCGCCGCACAAGGTCGATGGTATGTTCGGTGGGGTGGTGTTACCGCACGGCCCGGAACGGTCCGGCTCGGCTTCCGTGCGCTGCGTCATCCACGATGAGACTGGGGCCTTTGGCTGCTTCTGCTCTGTCCCCGGCCTGGGCGCAGCCTGGGGTTCTGTTCTGTGGTCTGACAGAGTCTAACCTCCGCCCCAGTAACCAGACTAGCGCCACTCCAGCTGCAGGCAGTTGCAGCCTGTACAGTGCGACGTGGGTGGCAGCTGGGCTTGGACACTAGCTGAGAGCCAGGAGGCGTGTGGGCTGGGAAGCCGGCAGCAACCCCCGGAGATATGCCTGGCACGCTGGCTGCAGCCGGACCAGTAGTGTGTCTAGCCATGCTGGGCGGCACGGTCACAGCTGCACCGCGGAAATATCCTTATTAGTGACCAAATATACACGGAGATGTGGGATATACATGGATAAGGGGCTCTTTTTAGGGGGGTTGGGGCCCTTAGTGACTTGGAAGTGGGGAAATGAGGACATTTGTCATGGGGAGAGGGGGAATTGTCAAGGACCAGTCGGCACACCCGTTCGTCCATTTTTTCCTCCTCTTCCGTCCTTGTTTGCCAACTGTTCACCCAATTATCCCATCACCACAGCAAATAAAATTATTAAATAAATTATGCACACGTACTTGTGGAGCCCTGACTAGAACCCTGGGATGCCAAAAAGAAGGGCACTAGTTAAGATAATGTATTAACTGTACATGTCTTGTTGCCATTGTATTGTAATTTAAATAAATTACCAAGATAATTGAAACCAGCATAATTATATTACTTTGACAGATACAGTATGGAGAATTTTAAAATACTGTGTACAGAATTTTAAATTTTTGGGTGAAGAATTTCACTGGAAATAAAAATTGGAAAGGATTCAGAGAAGAGCTACAAGAATGATTAAATGATTAGCAAACCTGCTTTAGAGTGATAGACTGAGGGATCTTAATCTATTTATAAAATCATAGACCTGGGACCTTGAGAAGGGCATTGAGTGCACTCACAGCAGGACCTACATCTTCGCTAACAGATATTTATCTAACCTACTCCTAGGTCAGGAGTCTGCAACCTGTGGTTCTGGAGCTGCATGCATCTCTTTAAGGACTTCTTTGTGGTTCCCAACACTATGATTGCAAAGTAAAAAAAAACAAAACAAACTGATTACTTTCGATAAACGGTGAAGGTCTAAAATCCCAAAAATGAGCAACTCATATCAAAATAGCAAACGATATGTGACAGTGAAATGTTGGATAACTCCCGGGAGCATCCTCCAGAGAAAGAGAAGGTTCGGGAGTGAAAGTCAGGAAGACAGTAGTATGAACACACAAAACGTGAGGAAATACATAAAAAGTTTGTGAATGTCTTGCAGTAAACGTGTAGCATTACAAATCATTGTGCACTGTTCTTAAAATAGGGGTTTTAAAAAGTATGGTCTGATGTTATTCGTTAAGGATTGTCTCATATTCATATGCCTAGCTGCTCTTAAATTATTGATTTTTTTACCAAATTGCAAAAAATGGCTTTTCTTGCTATTTTGGTTGCCAGCTTCTGCCCTAGGTACTTGAAAGTTGTTACTGTGAAATATGTTTGAGGCCCCAGTAAGGACTGAACTGTCAACCCCTGGTTTACAAGACCACTGCTGAGCTATTTAACAAAGAAAATATTAAAAGGTGATTTGATTGCAGTCTAAAAGTACTTATCTAGAGAAAAAATATTTAATACTGGGCTCTTTAATCTATCAGAGAAGGTATAACGTGATCCAATGGCTGGAAATTAAAACTAGACAACTTTAGACTGGAAGTAAGGTATATTTTTAACAGCATGGTAGTTAATCACTTAAACAATTTATCAAGGATTATGATGGTTTCTCCATCATTGGCTATGTGTACACTAGACCCAAACTTCGAAATGGCCATGCAAATGGCCATTTCGAAGTTTACTAATGAAGCGCTGAAATACATATTCAGCACCTCATTAGCATGCGGGCAGCCGCAGCGCTTCAAAATTGACGCGGCTCGTCCCGACGGGGCTCCTTTTCAAAAGGACCCCACCTACTTCGAAGTCCCCTTATTCCCATCTGCTCATGGGAATAAGGGGACTTCAGAGTAGCCCGGGTCCTTTCGAAAAGGAGCCCCATCTGGCACGGCAGCGAGCCGCATCAATTTTGAAGTGCCGCAGCCGCCCGCATGCTAATGAGGCGCTGAATATGTATTTCAGCGCTTCATTAATAAAGTTCGAAATGGCCATTTCGAAGTTTGGAGCTAGTGTAGACATAGCTATATATAGAAATACCATTGACATGATACAATTTTGTACCAGTACCTCTTCTCTACCAACCGTTATTGTTCAGTACCTGCTTTTCACGGCTGCTCGCACATATATTAATAAATGTCTGTTTTTCAGTGCTCTCCATTCACTTCCTGACTCGCACATAATGCATATTTTCAACATGACCCACACCCCTTTTTGGATGCACTTGATAACACAGGCCCTCCACTGGGAGACACTTGATCAGTTATCAGTCTTGCCATATACATATTTCTCCAAAACACTGCTGGGTGTGGAGTTGGCTAGAGTGCCTGAAACTAGGACAGTTTGGCTGAAGGAGATTTTAGAAAGATGAGCAAAACAACAGATATTTTCTGGAAACACACAGCAAAATCTTCTGTCTCTACTGAGAAAAAGTTTCCAATAAAACCAATTGGCTTCCACTTCTGAGCTCAGGATTTTACTCAGACCTGTTGTAAGATACATAGAAGTAGTGTACTCGAAAGGAAAAATAAAATCTACAGTGAAATAGGGAATAGTTAGCTAAGCAGTAATAAAGCTGAAAATGAATTTGGGGTTATAGTTAGAGCCCTGCAAATCTGCAGATACCTGCTTGATAGTCACCAATTTCCGCACACAATATTTGCAGATTGCAGATGAATGTAGATTCAAATTTTTGTCTCAAAGCCTCCAAATCTGCATATATCGACATACAATTGCTGGACCATTTTTGCAGATTGTGGATCAAATGAGGATACAAATTTTGATATTTTGATAATGGATAAAAAATTGAATGGGACAAAAATATGATGCAGTTGCAAAAAAGACTAATATATTTCTGAGATGTATTAAGGAGTCTTATGTGGAAGACATGGAGGGTAACTGTCCCTTTTTGTTTGGCACACTGAGACCTCTGCTGAAGCACTGTATATGCCACAGTTTAAGAAAGCTATGGACAATTTGGAGAGATTCCAGAGGAGAGCAACAAAAATCATAAAAGGTTTAAAAAAACATGACCTCTGAGGAAAACTGAAGAAAAAAAAAACCTGAGCATGTTTAGTCTTGAGGGGAGACTCAGCACAGTTTTCAGCAACATTAACTGCTGCTACAGAGAGGGTGGGAGCAGGCCAAGAAGTGATGGGTTTAATCTGCACCTGGGAGATTTAGTTTAGACAGTTGGGAATACTTTCTAAATGTGGTGATGGGTAAGCACTGCAACAGGCTTCCAAGGGAAGTTGTGGAATCCCTTTAATTGGAGGTTTCTAAAAATGGGTTAGACAAACACCTGTCAGGGAAGGTCTAGGTATACTTAACCTCACCTCAACACCCAAAGTTCTGTGATTTCCTAAGGGGCTCTAACTCCCAATGACTATATTGCATGTATATTAATTTCCTCCCAGTATTGGAGTGGGGCAGGGGCACACCAGCTAAGGGGAGAGCACATGACCTGTACATGTGACTCCACGCAGCCCAGAGGCCCCACACTCTACCCCTCTGCATCCCACATTACCTGGGGCCAGGGGAGATGGTACAACAGCCAGAGGGTCTACTGGTGTTCTGCTTCTTTCCTCACTGCCTACCCCAGCAGGAAAAGTAGCAGAAGTCCCAGCCCCACTTCCTAGGGTTCCCAGAGCTGCATCTCCTCTAGCTCTGTACTACAGCAACCTTGCTGGGGGACATGACTCAGAGTTCTGCTCCTTTCTTTGCTGGAAGAAAGATTTCTTTCTTGTTTCATGAAATTAAGTTTCATTCAGCTTCCAGCCCCTCCCACCTGCAGGGATCATTGGTGCCAGAGGATACGCACTGTGGAAACCATCTTAGAATCATAGAATCGTAGCAGAGTAGGACTGGAAGGGACCTCGAGAGGCCATCGTGTCCAGCCCCCTGCCCTCATGGCAGGACCAAGTACTTTCTAGACCATCCCTGAAAGCCATCTATCTAACCTCTTCTTAAATAGCTCCAGTGATGGAGATTCTACCACTTCCCTTGGCAATTCGTTCTAGTGTTTGATCACCCTGACAGTTAGGAACTTTTTCCTAATGTCCAACCTGAACCTCCCCTGCTGCAGTTTGAGTCCATTGCCTCTTGTTCTATCCTCAGAGGCAAGGAAGAACAAGTTCCCTCCCTCTGCCTTATGACACCCTTTTAGATACCTGAAAACTGCTGTCATGTCCCCGCTCAATCTTCTCTTTTCCAAACTAAACAAGCCCAATTCTCTCAGCCTTCCTTCACAGGTCATGTTCTCTAGAGCTTTGATCATTCTCGTTGCTCTCCTCTGGACCCTCTCCAATTTCTCCTCATCCTTCCTGAACTGTGGTGCCCAGAACTGGACACAATACTCCAGCTGAGGCCTAACCAGCGCAGAGTAGAGCGGGAGAATGACTTCTCGTGTTTTGTTCGCAACACACCTGTTAATGCATCCTAGAATCATGTTTGCTTTTTTTGCAACACCATCACACTGTTGACTCATATTTAGCTTGTGGTCCACTATAACCCCTAGATCCCTTTCTGCTGTACTCATTCCTAGGCAGTCCTTTCCCATTCTGTATGTGTGACACTGATTGTTCCTTCCTAAGTGGAGCACTTTGGATTTGTCCTTATTAAACTTCATCCTGTTTACCTCAGCCCATTTCTCCAGTTTATCCAGATCCTTTTGAATTATGACCCTACCCTCCAAAGAAGTTGCAACCCCTCCCAGCTTGGTATCATCTGCAAACTTAGTAAGTGTACTTTCTATGTCAATATCTAAATCGTTAATCTTGTATAAAAAGCCATTTCACATCCCTTACTTCTGCACGCACACAAGAGCCTGTACTTTCCTTGACCTGTTTGGGAATAGCAGGAAGGATGAGCTCTATGGAAAGCGCTCATTAGCTGTTCGTAGTTAAGGCTCCAGCTCCCCGGTACCTGTTTCTCTTTGCTGATAATGGTTTCTCTTGGAGAAGTGATTTACGGTTCTCTAACTAATTGCCTCTGACACTGGGCTTTGTTTGTGTAAGGGTATAAAATGCTAGAGTTTGCTGCATCAAGCAGCCTTGCTGGACCTGGTTTTACTAGTGTCCAGTTTGGCTCATGTGTTGCCTTATTGAATTCAATAAAGCTGAATGTTAGCCGCCTAAACACAGAGAAGTCTTGTGCTTCAACAATCTGGAGGTTCCACCGAGATCCCAACGCACCACTTGCCCGGATGGAGGGACCGGCACCCCACGTCCAAGCCTCTCAAGAGCGCTCAATAGAAGGTAAGGGGGATACCTGTTACAAAATCTCCCAGGAGGGGCTTGGGACTGGAGTGACGGCCAGCTGTCAGGGTAAGGGGGAGCTATGGGTTCCACCTTTGTGGAGTGGCTAACATTCTTTCTCTGTCTGTCTGTTTGTTTGTGTCTGTCTTTGTCTATTAGGCCTGTCTTGTATGTCACAGTTCTAACACAGCACTCCGGTGTCTCTAGGGAGGCAGCCATGTGCCAGACCCTCTGTGTTCGGACACTAAAAGCTGGTGTGGTGCCACTACACTCTTTTGGCACATGGAACTGTGGGAAGCCTTGTTGCCTTCCTCTGTTTCTGTTTTGAAGAAAGACTAACCTTTAAAGATATCCCTAAGCCCGGGCAGACTTCACTCCCGCCAGGCCGTTTCCAGGCGCCAGGACGCAGACATCCTGCGGGGCTGGAGCGGGTGCCGGGGACACCCCCTTCCCGCAAGCCAGGTGGTCTTCGGTCCAGTGCCTCGCACCCTGTAAGCCAGGTGAACTCCGGTTCAGTGCCTTGCAGGGAGAGATCTTGCGAGCCAGGTGAACTTCGGTTCAGTGCCTTGCACCCTATGAGCCAGGCGAACTCCAGTTCAGTGCCTCACAGGGAGAAAATAAATTATGGGGTTAGGTCAATCTACTTGCAAGTTTTTAGATAAATGGAATTGGTACACCAGAAATGATCCTTTGAAGCAATTTCCTCTAGAGGGTACATTTGACTTTAAAAAAAAAAAGAAAAGAAAAGAAAAAAACTGAAAAAGAAAACAAAAAAACCCCAAAAATAACTGAAAAAAAACCAGAAAAAAAAAAAGAGAAAAAAAAATTATTTCTCTCCAGAGGGCATTAGAATCAAAAGGTAGCAAAAATTTCTCAAACACAACTTACTGGGAGTAAGGAATATCGGAGCAGTTGCATCTGGGCTGTGAGAAACAGCTGATTGAACAAAAGCCCAGACTATAAGACCTTGAAGAAACTGCCCAACTCTGAAAGCTGTTAGTTTAACTCTGTATGGTACAGAGTGTAGTCATGCAAGCATTTATGTTGCAGTATGTGTGTATCCGTCAGGGAGTTTTGTTTAAATTAATTGTCTTGCTAACATGTGCTTGTGTCAGAATCTGTTAACTTGCCCTTGCAGCAACAAAGAGCTGTTTCGGTTTTGTACTGCCAAGCATCTGGCAATTAGAATCCGTACTCATCTGCATTCCTCATCCGTTTGTGTTTGGAGCTTCTTTGCTTTTGACTGGTCTGGGGTAGTTTTGTCTGTCTATCTGTTTCTGTGTCTTGCTGGTGTACCCATAAGGAGGGGACGCCTTCCGATGTGGACACCATCCAATATCAGAGAACAAAAGTTGTGTAAAACCTAAATAAGATCACAGAGTTAAAATCTTCCCTTCTGTTGTAAAGTTAAGTAAATTATAGAGGTAACATTAATATATAGAAATAATGGGTGAGATGTATTTGAAATCTCCTGCTAAGGGTTATGCCCAGCAGGACCACAGGGATGTGCAGAGTCTGGTAAACCAAATATACAAGTTAGAAGAAGGGTTTAATACCAATCTGCCAATAGCTCTCAGCGTTATAAATCCAAGATTTACTAAAGGAAGGGGTACTCATGAAGACCCAGACCCCTTCAATAGCCCAAATTTGGCCAGTTCTAAAAAAAAAAAAAATCAAATTTAAATCTCCATAATTCAGTAAAACTTGCTAAAAGAAGATAAAGGGTTTCTATTGGGATTTAACTGCCCCAAATGTATAAAAGGGAATGTAAGCTGTGTGCAGCACTGTAAAATTAGTTAGAGTAGTGAAACGGGTGTTAATTGAAATAAAAAAGTATGCACTTAACATGAGTGACCCTGTAATAAGGTGCAATGTATATAATTGTCTTTTAATAAAGGGAAGTAATAAAAGTCAAAGGGAAAGTTAGATCCCTGTAATAACACCTTCAAATGGTGAAATCTAAACTACTGAAGTTTTCATTTTAAGGGAGCAAGCATGTGATTAGAGGGAAAGAGTAAATCACTAACTCTGAAGAGTCTGAAAAAAAAATTCAAAGGAGCTTGCAGAGTTTAAAAGGAACTAAGCATATTTGTAAATGGAGTATTTTAAGATGTAATCTGTATTTTAAAATGTAACCTGTCACTCCCAAAGGGGGATAGAAAATTGTTCTTTTGTCTTTGAGAAACACAGAAAAAATACTGGTAGTTACTGAAGAACAACCTAAAACATCATAATCTCCTTTCAAAACGAAAAGCATGGTTTTGTATTTTGTTAGTGCTTGTCTTATTAATAGCATTGTTAAGTTGTCTATATTGGTAAGTAAACAAAAATACACATGGCCTCACAAATTAAAAAAATGGTCTGTATGTTGCTGCCTTATTAAATGCCTTGCAGTTACCATATGCTGTTGCAGTTACGAAGTATGCTGTTCATCAGGCTGCTCATGATGAAGATACACGTGGAAATGCCTTGGCTAACTCAGCAGCTAACGCTGCAGCCCTTTCCCCTCTTGGGCCACTTAACTATTTCCTATTTTTACGGACTCCCAGTCTCCTATTGCAACTCTTATTGATACTGCACTATTCCAAGATCAGGCCCTAAATTTGGAAAAGACCACCTGGAGACTGGATGAATGCCTTTTGCATCCTGACCACCTTTGACGCTCCCGGACAGCCGCCTGGTTGCGCCCAAGGTCCTTCTCCCTTATCTTGCTTGCGTGCACCACAGCGTGGCTCATGTAAGCAAAAGGGAGGGGATGATTACTGCTGTTCAAACAAAATTGGTTTGCTCCCAAATTCTCCCAAGTGGCCCAGGACTACTGTCTGGCTTGCCCTGTCTGCCAAGCCCACAACGTGGGCAAACCTGTAAGGACAGTTCTGGCAACCAGATCTCCACCTTTTAGGACCATTCCTAAATTTATAAATGAACTCCATTCAACTAGCCAAATGTAAATCTTTTGAATATGTGCTGGTTATTGTTTGTTTGTTCTCGGGATGGGTAAAAGCTTATCCATGCAGGAACGCTAATACCATCACAGTGGCAAAAAGACTTTTAAGTCATTATATCTCATCCTGGGGAATACCCCCTCATGATCTCCAGTAATAGAGGTATGCACTTCACCGGACTTAGTCCCTATGAGATAGTGTGTGGCTGCCCTATGTGACAGCTGAGCAGCCCGAAGATTGACCAGGCCAATACCACACTTATCAAAGGAAGCATAGTTAAGTACTGTCAGGAACTTATGAGGTGTGTGCAGTCCTATCATTCACAGGTCAAGGACGCTTTCCTGGAGGCCCCAACTGAACCGTGCCATCAGCTACAACCAGGAGATTGGGTCTGTGTAAAGGTCCACCAGCGAAAGACTGCCCTACAGCCAAGGTAGAAGGGCCCCTACCAAGTCCTTTTGACCACACATACCGCTGTGAAGTGTGAGGGACTGCCCATCTGGATCCACACCTCCCACTGCAAACTGGTTCCAGCTCCTACAGAGGCGGGTCCTGCAGAGGAGCACCGCAGACCTGGTTCCAGAAACCCAGGTCCAGAAGTAGATGGGGATTAGTGCAGGCCTGGTACCGGCAATCCAGGCCCAGAAGCAGATGAACCTGAGGGACCAAGACTAAGGTACCAACTGCACCCAGGAAACCTGCCAGCGATAGGTGAAGAAAGCGACAAAGCCCTGAAGAACAGCCCAATGGGGCTGGCCAAACAAATCCTGCTGAACTTACGTTTAGTTTTGTTTTTAATACCTACTAGCCATAGCCTATATGGCTCGAATACGTTTATGCTTTTAATGAACCAAATTTCCCTAGAATTTAACACCACAGATGTTGAATGTGTGCTCATAGCCCTGTACATTCAGAAGGAGGTGTCCCAGTGATTCCAGTCCCACTAAATAACACTCAGATGAATGGAACATGGTTCGGTGAATTGGGCCAGAATGACACATGGTATGATAAAGGGTTTAACGGCCTAGGATATGTTCGTTTAGCCATAACCTCAGTTGGAGAATATTAGTGGACGTGCAATGGCACAGGAGGCTTGAGTGGGGAAAAGCAGGTGTGAGATAAGTGTTGTCCAGAATGGGGTTTGGTGTAAGATAAAGACCCTGCCAACCTTGACATCTTCAGGTACTCTTTGCCGTGGATGATGAACTCCCAATGCAGTAAAGCCTTAACAGCTAAGATTGGCCATTATTTCATATGTGGCCAAAGGGCATATAAAACCCTGCCCATAAGTTGGAGTGGAACCTGCTATATTGGGGCAGCTTTCCCAGCCATTCAGATAGTAGACCGTCTTCCCAGTAGCAGAGTCCAAAACTATCGAGAGATAACAAACGTGGAATGGTATTGGGGAGTCACGACCGCAGGTTTGGGTATGGCCTTTGCGATGAAGGAAATACAGAGGCCGGCAGAAGCTTTTGAGAAAGTAGCCAATGCTACAACCAAAGCCCTCCGAGCCATCGATAAGAAATTGGGAGAAGTGAGGCAAATGGTCCTCCAAAACTGAATGGCCCTAGATTACGTCCTGGCAAGTAAGGGATGTGAAATGGCTTCTTATACAAGATGGTTTCCACAACACACACACAAATGAATAATTGGAGATAAATCATCTCCTAGAGCTGGGAGGGACCTCAGGAGGTCATCTGGTCCAGTCCAGTCCAATCCCCTGCCCTCTTAGCAGGACCAAGGACCATCCCTGACATCTATTTGCCCCAGTCCCTTAAGCGGCTTCCTCAAGGATTGAGCTCACAAGCCGACTGAGTTATCCCTCCCTCCTACTAACAAGAGATACACTTCTCCTAGAACTGGAAGGGCCCTCTGGGGGTCATCTAGTCCAGTCCCCTGCTCTCTTGGCAGGACCAAGCACCATCCCTGGTATCTATTTGCCCCAATCCCTATATGGTCTCCCCAAGGATTGGGCTCACAACCCTAGGTTTAGCAGGCCAATGATGTAGCATTGTGGAAACATAAGGAGAGGCTGCAGGTTCTGCTCCTGTCCTTGCTCAGCAGGGCAGCAGTTCCCAGGGAAAGCACCTCCCCCAGCTGCCATACCATTCCCAGCTCCCCATGCCCCAGCCCTGTTCTCCTGAGAGGCAGCTCCGTAGAGGGGCTGGGGATGGTATGGTGTCTTTCTGGTACACCATACCATTTATAATGGCTTGCTGGTATGGCCTACCAGACCTTACCGGCCACTTTCTTACTGGTATGCTGTACCGGCTACTACTCACTTCCTTTCGCCTTTGTGTATGTGCACAAAAACAATTACTATTTTATTATTATATATTACAGGCACATCCCTTATTTAAAGCTGTGCAAATAGATAACTAGGGCTGTGTCTCTATTAGTAATACAGTAAAGTTTTTTGTATTTGGCAGCTCTGGCACTGGGAGGTTGCCAGAAGTTCAGTGTTCTGGATGGTGGAGAGGTGTCTTCTCCCTCGTGGGGATGCAGCTGCATGCCTGCCGGCAGGAGGCTCTTGTCCCACTCCTGCTGCAGCACAGTGGTCTCCTCACCCAGCTCCTCCTTCTATGCCTGTTAGTGAGTCAACAGCTCCTCCCGCTCATGGATCGGCCAGTGCGGCAGCTCGTCCTGCTGCCAGCTGCACCGTTGAGCTGCCCTTGTCCACCGGCAGCTCCTTCTCCCAGGCGGCCCACAGCAGAGCCTCTCTGTGCCGCTCCTGCTCCTGCTCCCATCGCATCTGCCCAAAATGCTGGGGCTCTTCCCCTCCCTTGAGGTCAGAGTGCTGCTCTCCAGCGGCTAGATCACCACCTCTGGCTTCAGCTCATATGCACTCAGTGATGCTCATGAGGGTCCCCAGGGCCTCACACCAGCTGGAGCAGGCTGTCCCACCCAGTTAATGTAGCGTCTCCCCTTGGCAGGTCTGCCTTGTCCTGGGCCACCAGCTCAGGGGTATCCCATTGCCAGGGACCACTGGGCCATGCCGGTCACCAGGCAGTGGCTGGATTCAGAGTGGGCCCTCTGCTGCTGGTGCCGGTTGTTTGAGAATTCCAGGATGTTGAATATCTATAGATTATATTGTATACATGTATATTATTACATAAACAAATCCACAGAATTCTGGGGCCCTGTGCAGAATGGCAGCCCCCATCCACCACCATCACCTCCAGCTTCCAGAGGGTGGGATGTCTCAGGAAGATGAGTGAGCAAATCCTGTCCCACATGGCTGGCCTGTTTTTCATTCTGACCTGTGGGCTTTCACCACAGTGTTCAGGAGTGGCACTCCCCTGCAATGTGATGCCCTGCCACAGCCCCTTCCTGGCCCTGAGTTGTTCTGAGTGTGGTGTGAGGGTGTTTTTCTCCCTCCAGTGGTTGGGGCTTCCACTGAAATGGGGGCTGTATGCCAGTGCACTGAGTGAACATTGGTTAATCTGGGCCCAACCTCAAAATAGGGGAGGTTTTTTTTTCGACAGAGTGTTGGTTCTGGCCTTTATAGATACATGAGATATTGGCTAAACTTGGATCTGTTCCAATGACTGCTCCCTTCCTTATACGTGTTTAAGGGATTTTCACATCAGGGACATATTCTCAGTCCTGGTAATGCCAGGAGCAGGAGCTTAAATCTGCCCTAAATGGACAGCTAAAGATAATCCTCCATAGGGGAAATCCTCAGATAGTATATAACTGAAATAGCTGGCTCTGCTTCAGCCCTCTTAGTCCTCCAGTGTGCAGCATGTGGCAGGAGCCCAGAAGGGAACGTGGTGCACAGCAGCAGGGATTCCACAGGACTCTTCCAAGCCTGTTCCAGCTCTTGGCCAGCTCCTATTTTGGGGGAACTGGAAATGTGGCTTACAGCCTATTTTGCCTCTCCCGCTTCAGCTGCACCAAGCATGTGGGATCGTCATAGATAAGGACTCATCCCCCAAGATTTTGACTTAATTCCATGTCTGCAAATTACATAAACGAGACAACTCAATACACTGGACCAGGGGGTTCATGGGAGAGACGACGGGAAATGCTGAGAAGCAATAGCGCTCCTGCAGTGCATTTTGGAGAGTAGTGTTCACAAGGAAAGTGTGTGGGTAGCTCACAATGCTAGGCAGCAGAATACAGATGAGTTTTGGCATCCAGAGGACTTCTGTGACTTTCAGGACCTAGAAGTGTCAGACCAGCGTAAATCAGTGGAACACACTAAAGCCATTTAAACTGAGTATCTGAGTACTCCTGAAGTCTAATCTCCATTTCCACTTAAATAAACAAAAAAACTCACCCTTTTTCTTACAAATATATCTTTGAAAAAGTAAACTGATGCCAAGGACTGAAGGTTTCATATTTTCCTGAAAACCAGGCACAACCTCTCCCTCCTTTTACCCAGAGATGATCTATGAAAAACAGGGCCACTGGACTCCTTGATTGTTGGCTGCATGGATAAGTGCCAACCAGGTCACTGCTGCTTTCATGCTGAAGCCACTCTGTAAGGAACTCTGAGCTAACTGTGTGCAGCTGGACCAGCTTCTGTGCTGAGCTGGAAATGTAACTTCTAGCCACAAGAATAGGTGTAACGTGACATGCATTGTGATCTAATGAACAAATTATGGGATTGACAACAAAGGGCTGTTGCAGTCTAGTCCTGGGTGTGACAGACTCCTTTGACAATTTTGCCAAGTTATTTTCTGTTTTAATTTCTCTGTCTGTAAAACACAGATAATGATATTTACTTCTCAAGGGCTATGTCTACCCTTGCCCTCTTCTTCCAAGGGGGCATGGTAATCAGGCTGCTGGGAGATTACTAATGAAGTGCTGCAATGAATATGCAGCACTTCATTAGGCTAATTCTCCCCACGGCAACTTCAAAGTGTCAAACTTCGAAGCTGCTGCAGGGGAAAATTAGACTAGTGAAATGTTGCACATGCATCGCAGCACTTTTTTAGAAATCTCCCATCAGCCTGAGTAAGAGTAGATGTAGCCAAGATGTTCCAGCAATTGATGAGGTAGTAGTTATACCTTTGCTCCAGGTTGCACACAAAACCTTCTAGAGTAGAGGTCCTCAGACTGTGGCATGTGCCTCCTGGGGGAAGCTGAGGAACATGTGGGAAGCACGGCTGTGGCCCAGACCTTTTCTGGAGTCCTGACTACTATGAAGATCCCCTCCTCCTGAAGTGAGATCTTCCAGGAATTTGCAAATGAGGTGCAAGATATTTTAATCTGCACCTTGTTTGGATCTTCTGCTATGCTCATGACCATGCCCCTTCCGGAAGGTGGGGGTCCGGTGTAGACGTGGCCTTTGTGAGCATCCACACAACGCAATCGCTTAGTTTGAATTTGGCAAACTCTTTGGCTATGTCTACACTAGAGCACTACATTGAAATAGTGTCTTTCAAAGTAGAGACTTTGAAAGAAGCTACTTCAACGCATAGCATCTATACACGTGCCAGGGCTGGCGCCATCGATGTGCAACATTGAAATAGCGACATGGCGCATTGAAAGGGGCCATCCTGGACGTGGAAAGAGAGCGTCTACACCTATAAGTGGCCCCATTCAAAATAAGGGTCCAGGAAAGGCTGTGGAAGGCGACGCAGGGTGGACAAGCCGTTCCAGGGCTGCAGCAAGCTGCTCCTTTAAAGGGCCCCTCCCAAATACACTCGGCCTGCACAGCATGAGACCTACGGAGTTGCCACAAGCCCCACAGACACAGGGCCCACAGGAATGGACACAGAGCAGCAGCAGCAGCAGCAGCAGCTCAACATCCTGCTAGCTGCCACCAGCAGTTGGGCACCCTGCTAGCCGCAACACGTGTGGTCACCCAGCAGCTCCTGGCAGGGGAGCCCTCCCCAGGGGTAGAAGGGGACACCCTAGACCATCGGGGCCTCCTGGTACTCCACCACGGATGCCCCACCAGCTCTGGAGCCACCCCACCAGCTCCGAGTGGTGGGAGTGACTCGTCAGGGGGAGTGGGACGACAACCAGTGGCTCCAGAATTTCCGGATGGGGCAGCAGACCTTCTTGGAGATCTGCCAGTGGCTGACCCCAGCCCTGAGGCAACAGGACACCCAGATGCAGTGTGCCCTCTCCATGAAGAAGAGGGTCGTGATAGCTGTCTGGAAGCTGGCCACTCCAGACAGCTCCCACTCCATGAGACACCAATTCGGTGTGGGCAAGGCCACAGTTGGGGCCATCGTCTTGGAGGTAAGGAGGCCCAGGCATGCACCCACATGGGGACCGGGGGAGGGAGCTTGGGATGGGGGGCCAGGGTGGGCCGGGCACACCCTCATGGGTGCCTATGGCCCCTCCCCATTGGTGGTCTGTGCCCTGAACACCCTGCTCCTGCAGAGAGTTGTCTGCACTGGGGACCTGGCCACAGCCATCACAGGCTTTGCTGCACTGGGATTCCCAAATTGCTTTGGGTCCCTCAACGGGACCCACATCCCCTTCTGCATCACGGAGCACAGCAGGGGACAATACATAAACTGGAGGGGCTACCATTCCATGGTCCTGCAGGCCGTGATGGACAGCTGGGGCCGGTTTCAGGATGTATATGTGGGCTGGCCCAGCTGGACCCAAAACACACAGGTCTTCCGCAACTCAGGCCTGTGCCGCTGGCTGGAGGCAGGGACCTACATCACCCAGAGAGAGATCCCACTGGGGCACACCACCATGCCCCTCTGCCTGATTGCCGACACTGCTTACCCACTCCATCTCTGGCTCATGTGGACATGTATGGACCATCTCACTACCCGCCGGGAGCAGTCAATGGGCAGCTCAACCACGCCCGCCAGGTGGTTGAGCGCACCTTTTGCTGCCTGAAGGGGTGGCGGTGCTGCCTCCTCGCCCGCCTGGATGTGGGCATCCTCAGTGTCCCCCCACGTCATGGACACCTGCTACACGCTCCACATCGTGGAGAGTAGGGGGAAGCCTACGTGCAGGGGTCAGCAGTCGAGGCTGGCATAAGCTACCCCCCAGCCAGCCACTGCCCCTAGCCACAAGGCCCACCATGACGGGATCCCCATCCAGGAGGCCCTGCAGCGGTACTTTGAGCAGGGGCCCCTGTGTATGCCACCCCTGCCACCCCTGGCGGGCCTCCCGCACACCCCCCTCCACCCTCCACACACTACACCCCCCCCCAGCGAGCACACAGCACACAGGGGTTTGGGAAAATAAAACTGTATATATATTGAAAACCTGCACCTTGGAATAAAACATGTTTAATGAACAACATTGAAGAAAACTATTTACATGAGGGGGGGCAACTATTTACGGGGGGGCACTTGGATGGCCAGGCCGTTGTCCCATCACTCTGAGGCAGGAGTACAGGGGTGCAACCCCCACTGGCTCTGGCTCCCATGCCCTGCCCCGCCCTGCTCATCTAGGGTCCCCAGTGAGGCTGGGTGGGAGCGGGGAGCACGGGCATGTAAGGCTGGGGCTCAGCCTCGGGCTGGCGTGCAGGCCCAGTGGGCTCCTCACCCAGGAGCCTGTTGGGTGGGGCCACAGCAAGAGGGGCAGCAGGGCGGGGGGGCAGCGGGAGGGGGCAGCCAGGCCACCAGCTCTCGGTATGAGGCTGGAGGTCATCAAAGGTGCACATGAACGCCCGCCAGGCCTCCCGGCACCAGGTGGCTTCCCCCTCCTCGAAGCAGAGGCACCGCTCTACCAGCTTGACCTGGCGCCAGAAGGAGGCAACCACAAGCGGGTCCCTGACCGTTTGCCTCTGGCTTTGGTGAGAGCGGGCCCATCCCAGCACTGGTGGTGCCTCCAGATGGTTGCTGTCTCTCACCTCTGGGGGGGCTCTCTGGGACAACTAATGCGATGAGACTTTTCTGCCCCTCAGATGGTGCAGCTGTGGACACGGGGAGGGGGAAGAGAAGAAGGGTGTGAGTACCAACCTCTGCCCCATGGCCCATGACCCTGTCTACCCATGGGCACCGGGTCCCCATCCCATCCGTGGGTGCGGTGGCCCTGTGGATGGCCCCTTTGTGTGGTCCTCCCCACACCCTGTCCCCCCAGGGTGGGGTGCGGCACTGTTCATGGGAGTGCGTGGGATAGCAATTTCGACGACTCCATGCCTACCATCAATTTCAACTTTGAAGTAGCACATGGTGTGTGTAGACACGACATGCGCTACTTCAAAATTGTGCCTGCTATTTCAAAGCAGCAAGCTCGTGTAGACGCGGCTCTTATGAGGAACAGCGTCTATTCTGAAATAGATATTTCAGAATAGCGGGTGTGTAGACAGGGAATAGGGGCTATTTTGAAATAGGGGGTCTCCACTTTCAAAATAGGGAGCTTTGGGCTATGTCTACACAGCAGTGTTATTTTGAAATAAATGCGTGCTATTTCAAAATGCATTTTGTGTGTAGACACATTATTTTGAAATAAGCTATTCTGGAAAATCTATTCCAGAATAACTTGTTCTGAAATAACACTGCTGTGTAGACATAGCCTTAGAGAGCAGTTATTCTGGTTAAGAAGAGAAATATTCCACTTTTATTTTTTAACTAGAATGACGCTGGAGTAAAGGTTTTAAAAGGAGGAAATTCAGCAATGGGACACTTTTGTTTTGCTCTTGCGAACAAATACCCTCATTTACCACAAGCTCATTGGTCTCAACACTTAAGCCACATCTACATGTGCCGGCTACTTCGAAGTAGCTGCACCAACTTTGAAATAGCACCCGCCACATCTACACGTGGCAAGCGCAATTTCAAAGTTGAAATCGACGTAAGGTGGCGAGATGTCGAAGTCACTATCCCCATCAGGAGACAAAGCAGAGGGGCATGGTGGTGTCCCCCACAGGGATCTCCCACTGGGGGATGTAGGTCCCCGTCTCCAGCCGGCGGCACAGGCCCGAATTCCTGAACACCCGGGCGTCGTGGGTGCTGCCAGGCCACCCAATATAAATGTCCAGGAAGCGCCCCCGGCTGTCCACCAAGGCCTGGAGGACCACCAAATGGTAGCCCTTCCTGTTCAGGAAGCGTCCTCCACTGTGCTCCGGGGCACGGATGGGGATATGGGTCCCATCCAGAGCCCCAAAGCAATTTGGGAAGCCCACGCTGGCAAACCCCGCGATGGCGGCATCCGGGTCCCCAAGCCGCACGAGCCTGTGGAGGAGCAGGGCATTGATGGCGCAGACGACCTGCAGTGGAAGGACATGGGAGAGCACCAGTGAGGGGTGTGCAGGGTGTGTCTGGCCCTCCACCCCAGGGCTGCCCTCCACCCCAGGCCCCCCCCCAATCCTCTTACCTCCATGAGGACAGCCCCGACGGTGGCCTTGCCCACGCCAAACTGCTGCCCCACGGATCGGTAGCTGTCTGCAGTGGCCAGCTTCCAGACAGTGATGCCGACCCGTTTCTCGACCGTGAGGGCGCGCCGCATGGCGGTGTCCTGGTGCCTCAGTGCGGGGGTGAGCCACTGGCAGAGCTCCAGGAGCGTCTGCCAGCTCCTGCGAAAGTTCTGGGGCCAGAGCTCGTTGTCCCACCCGCCGAGCACCAGCCGCTCCCACCAGTCGGTGCTCGTGGGGTAGCTCCACAGCCGGTGGCGTGTGCGGCGGTGGGGGGGTCGGAGGGCAGCAAGGTCTGGGGTTGCTCCCTCCTCCCCTGCGGGCAGCTCCTCTTCTGTGAATAAAAGGTGGTCAGCTGCCTCCTGCATAGCACTGATCAGGGCGAGCACTGCTCCTGCAGGGGTGGCTGTGTAGACCTCTGGCTGCTGCTGCTGCTGCTGCTGCTGCTGCTGCTGCTGCTGGGGGTCCATACTGCTTCGACGGGTGTGCGTGCCTGTGGCTCTGCAGACCGCGTGCCGTGCAGGCTGAGTGTGTCTGGGAGGGGCCCTTTAAGGGAGCGGCTAGCTGTTGCCCCGGAAGTGCTAGTCCGCCCTGTGACCCTGTCTGCAGCTGTTCCTGACACCCTTATTTCAACGTGGGCCACTTTGGCGTGTAGACACTCCCCTCCAGCGCCTACTTCGATGTGGTGCTGCCAACAGCACCAGTCCTGGAGGACGTGTAGATGCTATTCATCGAAAGAGCTTATTTCGATGTAGCATACACGTGTAGACGTAGGTTTAATAAAGCAAATGTAGCACGCAAGAAGAGCCTTTGCCTTCATATTCATCTCTGACATGTGGTTCAAAGGCTGCCACAACATAAAGCTATCTGATAAGCTAGGAAAAAGAGCCAACCAAGTGAAGAGATCATTTTCTGGCACAGGTAGATGGATGTGTTAGAATGAGGGAGTGATGAGGGTCCACAGTACCAGAAGGAACTTTGTCTGGCACTTCTGTGACTGACAGCTCCGGTGTGTGAATGCAGTTCTGACTGCATGGACGATGTACAGTAAGCAAGGATACCTGAATAATGTGAGATGTCTTCTCTCCTAGAGGCAGATCCTGCTGCATCTGTATATTGCCAGGTTTAGACACAATGTGTAGGAATTGGAACTCGGGTTTCTGCGTATTATGTAAAAGGACAAAACTAAATGCCAAGACCAGTCCAAGTTATCTGCCATTATTCAACTACCTCTTATGCCCCTTATTCAGTAAAGGTGCATCTACACGTGCAAAAAACTTCGAAAAAAGAGGCCCTTTTTCAAAAGAGTGGGAGGAGCATCTACACTCATAAACCCGTCTTTCGAAAGAAAATCGAAAGTACAGGGCTCACAAATCAAAATCCAAACCCCAATCCCGTATCAGGCAGATCTCTCCCTTTCGAAATAATAAATCAAAAGAGTACGCGTGTAGACACTCCACAGCCCACTCTTTCGAAATGCAGGTCCACCATGGCGCCGATCAGCTGGAGCACGGGGCCACTCCAGCCAGCCGCAGCGGGACTCTATGGTCCCTGCATTCGGCTGCTTTAAAGCTGCACACATGCAGAAAACCCGTGGCAGGAAGCTGAGAGCATGCTAGGAGCAGCGTCTGCACGAGCTCCAGCCGCACGCTCCAGCCATGGCCAGTAGCCAGACCCCCCCATGAGCCCCACGCCACCCCCACAAGCCCTCTCCAGCCTCCCAGGGCTCCCAGGGGGAGAAAAAAAATGAGCCCCCTCCTGGATAGAGCAGGAGCTCCAGGACCTCCTTGGCCTCTGGCAGGACGAGGAGGTCCTGCGCCACATGGGCGTCAAGCAGCGCAATGCCGCAGCCTTTGGCCACCTGGCAACGGGCCTCTGCACCAGGGGCCACCCAGAGCGTACCCCAGACCAGGTACGCTGCAAAGTAAAAGAGCTCCAGCAGGGCATGCCCAGGCCAGGGACCAGGCCGGATGCTCCGGGGCAGGTCCAGCAACGTGCCCCTTCTACCGAGAGCTCCAGAGCATCCTGGGGCCCCAGGAGAGTTCCCCCCCATGGCCTTCCTGTACACCTCTGGGGAGGAGCTGCAGCTGGCAGAGGCGGAGGAGCAGCCCGGATCAGGGACCCCGGAGGGCGAGGGGACCACCGAGGGGTCAAGCGAGGAGGGGGAGCTGACCATCCTCATCCCCTCCTGCTCCTCCAGCTGGGCGACCAAGGGCTGGACATCTCCAGACATCGCCAGGGGACCCTCTGGTACATCCAGGGAGGGGCGCACACCTACTCCAAGGGTGGGGGCGATGCAACGGCTAGGCACCCGCACATGGGACCGGTGGTCCCGGGCCTTACACAGGCCAGCTCCCACAGGGGATGCGGCACCCTGCAGTGGCACATCAGCCACGCCCAGCACCTGCCCTCAGTGGACAGTGCCGTAAGCCGTGCAGGGGTGGCGGCTGGTCGGTGCCCGACAGCACCCGGGGCCCACATACTGCAGGCTGGGAAGGGCCACCTGCGGGAGAGACCCCTGGAATCACACCCAGGCTGGGAGGCCCGATCTCAAGAGAGGGTGGGAGGCGGGTTGGTGCTCCCTGGGGGGTCAGTGTTCCTTGTGGGGGTGGGGGCCCATGGGGTGGGCTCGGGCAGGTACACCACAGCACTTCAAAAGAGCGGATTGGAACGCCGAGCTGAAAAATGGCGGCGGGTGCTCTCTTTCGATAGCCAAACTTCAATTTTTGCCCTTTCAAAAGAGCACTTACATGTAGATGCAGCTTAAGTAGCCATGGCAACATAACAGCTCTCATTGTATAACCTTTCTTACATATTCTGTTATAAAAATTACAACATCACAGGGTCTAGAAAACATTTCCATAGAGAATATCTATGTTTGCTGTTTCATCACATTACTTTTTCGTTATGATATCTTATTAATGCGGGGGTTTATGCTTGAGCACACCGAGCAGCTGTGTTTCCCTGTTAATGAGAAGTGGGGGGTGTTCACCCCTTACTCTCAGGTCTAGTAGTAGTTGTAGTAGTAGCTATAAATATTAATTAGTGTGGCTCACATTTATATAATGTCCTTCATCCCAAACTGTTTGCAAACTCCTTAGAAACCTTTTTAACAACTGCTTGAAGCAAAGCTACCTCCAAGGTAGGAGACAATGTGTTGAAAAGCACATTGCAGTGCTGCAGGACCTTTAAGAGCAGGAAACCAAGAAAAATACCATATCAACTTGAAAGTGAAGCAGAAAGGTAAGAAGGTATAGACCAAATCTAATTGCTTAAGTTAGGATTTTGGCAGGACAACAGCAAACACCTATTCGTACACTTTGGTGAACATTTTAATGGGAACCTTTAATAACAACTAATGTTCAGAGCCTTATTTTTATATTTCATTTGATGTAAAATGTCACTACTAATTAAACAATCCTCTTTTACACCGTGCTGGGGTATAGGTTTACTGCTATTTTTAATATTTCTATTGCTTTAGTGTCCAGAGGTCTGCATCAGGGTCGGACTCCATTGTATTATGTGCTGTATAATCACAGATCTACATCCTGAAGAGCTGACTTTGAGAGATAAGCACCAACTCTTCAGGTATGTCTATACTTACTGGAAGATCAACTTATTTGGGGTCGATCTTCCAGGGTTCAGTTTAGCACACATAGAGGGGATCTGCTAAATTGAACCTTTAGGGCTCTACAGTTGACTCTGGTACTCCTCACTGGTGTTAGCAGCAAGGAGGGTCGATGGGCGGGTTTCTCCTGTCGATCTCCTGCTGCATGAATGGAAGCAATTGTCGTAGCTGGAATTGTATATCTTAAATCAACTTTTCGCCTAGCGTAGACCTGGCTTCAGATGGGGAGTCAAATTATCTGTACCACCTTGAGTTTTTCTTGATACTGACCAGACTTTATCCTGTTTCACTGACAAGAGCCAAGAGGATCACAATTTGGGTGGTGGCACAATGCACAGTACTAATTTCAAGAGCAAAACATCTGCAATTTCATCTTCACATGACAACAAGTAAGGCAAAATGGTTACAAATAAACCAAAACATTTCTTCTGTATGAGGAGTTTGAATCAAGTGATTTGAGTTTTCCTGGCAGTGAGAGAATTATTCTGTTTAACCTATGCCTTCTATGTTATAAATAGTCACACATACTTTCCTTGTTTCTTGTTGATTTACAAAGATTACTTTTCCACTGCGTTTCCTGCATCTTGTTAATACTCACCCTTGATTCTCTGGATTCAGCTGCTCAATTGTCTATTTATGAAGCGTCTGGAACTTGAATGCAGCTAGAGTTTTTTAGATTTGTCATTTACCCTGTGGAGAGTCTTCAGGATAGTCCTCCAAGTCTTGTATCCTGTTTTTAACTTCTCCTGTTCATATCACATGCCAACCATTACATCTGGGTAACTTTTCCAATGAGTATTTCAATTATGTGTCAATATGAAGCATTTGTTATGGACTTCAAAAGACTCTGGTTTCCATTTGTCATTTGAGCTGTTCACATTGAATGCTTAGAGTACATTGAACTTTGGAAGCACTTTTGCAGATCTTCTTGTCTTTGTTTGATCCTTAATTTCTAGGGGACTCTTAAGTATCTTTAGCTATTAGCATTTGTTTTAACAAGATAGTTTAGGTTTAAATCATCTCTTCATTATAATCTGAGCTGATGAGGCACAGTACATTCACCAATGTAAGAACTGCTAGATTCCATAGTACTGTGATATGAATCATTTCCTGCTGTCTCTAAACTTTCAGCAGTCTGATGCCTTCCTCATGCAGAACACTTCCTTATCAACTTTTTGGGTTATACAGTATAGCTAGACTGAGAGTCACCAATGGATAAATACTCATCCCTATTGTATTTGAACACATTTCATTCCTGAATTTTCCATGGGCAATTTATTTTATTTTTGTAACTTAATTTCAGCTTTGTTGTTATTAATTTAGGGGAAGCTGTTAAAGATGAAAAAGTAATGCGGAGTTTTTAACAATCATCATGAATTATACTGTTTCCAGATTTTGTTCTTGATCTGGCTCCCATTGAGGTCGGTGGAACAAATCTTTCATTGATGTTACTGTCAGCCGGACAAGGCCCTCATCCAGTTTTGTAATTGCAGTCTTGGTTTTGGGTTTATAATACTTCAATATAGAAATAACATACAATAGTACCGTGTTTGTGTCTAAAGCGAAATATACCTTTGTTGTTGAATGCTAGCTAGGTAGGTATCAAAACAAAAGCTTAATTTTTATTTTTTTCCCATAGTCTGAATTACTTAGTTGTTTTACTGTAGAACTACGAATGCCTGAACTTATTCATTTTTAAAAAATATCTTGATATACACACCAGAAATCAGGAAATTTTAAACAGCTAATGTTCCTAGTAAAGAGCCCCTTATTTTCAGCCTCTACTCACTTCCATAATCTTGATCCTCCTCCTATTCAATCTAACAGGAAACCTCCCTATGAGTTCAACAGGAGCACAATTTTGTACACACTCCATCCTTTTGTCATGATTCATGTAGATGAGCATGAATCTGTAATGCAGAGTCCATGCCTAGTGATGGAGGTGTACCTATTTGTTTGAAGGAAAGTTGGAAAAACAAATTTTGTTTAATACAGTAAATACAGGAAAGACCTAATTCCAGTTCATAAACTCCACCAACCAAAGCTACAGAAACAGGGCGTAAAGTGGTAAGCATTATATCATCAGAATAGTGGGGGGAAGGGAGCTTGCTGAGACACAGGTAAAACCTCAGTGGGCCTCAGGCTTCTGCAGTCCTGTTGAGGTGAAGGAGAGCCGCTCATGCAGCCCACTCACCATTCATGGTTGCCCATCACTGGAATATATTCGAATGGACGGATCTGGATACATAAAACAGCTAGCCAGTAGTTTCTATGAACTGATTTCTCCCTTTCTAGATCTCACATAAATCACAGGGCTCACTCTGCTATCACTGGAGTTGGTATAATGAAGTTCACATACCATTGAGATGATATAATCCTCAAGTTTAATTTTAAATTAATTCTGGCACACATGGTAAATAAGTATAAGGGGATACACATCTTGTAGAGCTGGAAGGATCTTGAGTCCACTCCCCTGCCATCCAGGCAGGACCATGCAACATCCTTTTTTTTTTTTTTTTTTAAATCTATTTGTCCCAGATCACTAAATGGTCCCCTCAAGGCTTGAACTTGCAATCCTGGGTTTAGCAGGCAAATGCTCAAGCCAATCCCTCCCCTTCCTTGATACCAGAGCCCTACTGCTTTGTTTTTCAGCAGAGTTTATACAGAGACACACAATCCAGGAAAGGATAGGATGGTTCAAAGGTTTATTTGTGTCAGAGTGCTGTTCAAATGCATTTTAATTTGACCACTTGCGAAGAGTTATTCAGAATTATTTTTAAAACAGGTATCAGTAAATGTGTTCTCTCGATTATCCATTCCTTTGAATTCCTTGAGTCATATCCTGTCTGCTTTGCTGCCAATGGTTAAAACACTCACTGATTTCAGTTGGGTCAGAATTTCACCCGATATAGTTAAATAGTTTCAACTTAGCAATAGTTCAACATCGCAAAAATCTAAAGTAACAAATTGTCCTAATAATTTACAATTTGCCTGTTTTGGTAAAAAAGGTCAAGGAAAAATGTAGTAGTCGTACAGCTTACCTGTAGTATACTCTTGAAAAATTAAGGAATGGATGAATAATATGCAAAATAATCAAGTTCTCATCTTCTGCTACTGCAGTGAAGATTTATTGTGTCGCCATTTGGACTTAGTACTTTATTCTCAAAGCAAAAGGTGTGTTAAGTTTCAACAGGTTCTGACCTGCAAACCAAGCACTCTGTGGAACTCACCTTTGATCTGGCTGAATAGACTGTATGTTTGAATCACTAAATAAAAGACAGTATTGCACAGCTCCCAAGCTGAGAGTAATCAGATCGGTATGTTAATTCTATAATCATTCTGCCTGAGTAACATGGGATGGAAGAACAGATGGACCCTCTCTGTCTACTAGAGTTCCTCATAATCATTTCATTGAAAACCTTGAAAATCAATAAAATAATACTGAGTCTCACTCTAATTCTGCAAAGGTTTTATTAATTCTTGCTTCTCAGTGTGTGAATAGCTCATTGGCAGAATCACAATACTGTGCTGCCACCTCTGTGTTATAAATTTCAGTTTCTAAGACAAGTTTTGGGTGAACCTGCCACTATGTAAACAGTGTGCTTCTTAAAAATGTTTTTTTTTCTCTGCCCCAAACCTTTGTATTTCTGCAGTCCTACTGCTTTAGCACATTACGTTTTGGCATAGCAAAAGGTGTATACGTGCAGTGAAATAATATGACAATTTAGAGTCAGACTTAAATCTTTTGGAATATAGCACACGATACGTTTATAACTTGTTTCCTACGTATTGAACTGATCCTGCCTTAAATTACCCTTTGGGGGGTAATATATGTATCCCAGAAAAAAGTTAATAGACTGGTACATACACATACACAGCTGCTGTCTGAAAAAAATCTCTCCTTTTACTTCCTTCCCAATACTGCTGTGAGCCTCTCTTTAGAAGTCCCCTATTGCGTACTATCTTTGTGCTACAACTTGTAGAAGAATAAGAAAAGACAAATGCAAAAAAGAACAATTGCTGTTAAAATCTGACGTGTGATCCTCTTATGGAATGATATGGCATGCAAATGTTTTGGGTTATAATTACACTCACCTGCAAAGGTAAAACATGGTTTATACCCTTTTTGCTGCTCTACAATGTATAGGAAGTCCTGACAGTTCTAAAATAGTGTTGCGATGGGAATGTTTCTATATATTTGTCAACTTAGAAATATCAGGAATATTCAGTCTGACTTTCCCCCACTTTTTATGTAAGTGTTGGAGGACTCAATGACGAATTGGGAGTGAAAAATTTATTTTAGTTTTTGACAATCACGTTTTAATAAAAAATTCTCCTCCAAATTTTTGCTTTTTTGACAACAGAATGAATGATGCAGGAAAAAGATTCCCTTTTTCTTAGCTGGTGGGGTTTTATTCATCTCACCTTTTGTTATTGTTTTTGTTTTTGCTTTTTCTATTCTGTTGCTTTTCAAAACTTCCCCAAAATTTATAAAGGTACAGTGGCAAAGCCAAAACTTTTCCATCTTAGAAAGTTAGAGTAGAAAAGGAAGCTTTATCGTGAGAAGGCAATAGCCTGGACACTATTCATTTTATTCCCTGCAGTGGCAAAGGGGACATTTTTAAAAAAGAGAGAAACAAGGTGCAAAGGGGAAAAGTGAATTTAAAAAAATAATAAAATGATAAATAGCACTCGTTCAGATTCCTCAGATGGAAACAACATCAAAATTGTTCATGAAATTGTTTTCCGGTGTTTCAAATAGTGCTGCTAAGGAGCTTGATTCACCACTGTACCCCAGTCTTATGTCACTTGAATGCCACTGAAATCCTTGGACTGGACTGAAGTAATTCAGTTTTGAATCAGGTCCAGCAGCTCGGATGTTAAAGGTGACTGTTACACTAGCGCCATCTGTCGACAGAAGTGTCTGTTGGAAGAGTTTTCCCAACAGAGGCTGCAGCTACACTACCCCTCATTTTGGAAGGGGTATGTAAATGCAGCCATTCAAAAATGCAAATGAGGTGCAGATTAAAATATCTCACACCTCATTTGCATATGCCCATGGGATCTTGATTCTGAAAGGGGCTGCTTTCAAATCGCAAACAGTTGTGTAGCCAGGGTTCCCATTTTTGGGGGAAGAAGGGTGCTTTTGAAAGTGGGGTTTCCTTTCGAGGGAACCTGGCCTCTAGTCTGCCTGTGATTTGAAAGCAGCCCCTTTCAGAATTGAGAGCCCGAGGGAGTATACAAATGAGACGTGAGATATTTAAATCCGTCCCTCATTTTTGCGTTTTTGAATGGCTGCATTTACATGCCCGTCCGAAAGGGAGGGGTAGTGTAGATGCAGCCAGAAAGTATCCACACAGAAAAGCGGATTGGAAGAGCCATCCGCTCTGTCAACAGAAAGAAGCTGGATGTCCTGGCCACTTTCTTGACAGAAGGGGGCCCCAGAAACCAGCCAAACAGGGTCTCATGGCTGACAAGTCCTTCCAGTACCCCCAACCAGGCACGCCCTTAAAGGGCCCTCCACCCCACCCATTGCTTGCCCATGCCGAGCCTGGCAGACCCCTCCAAGGCACAGACATGCTGGCACAGGGCTCGCATGCTGCCCTGAGGAAACACACAGCCCAGCAGAGGCATGGACTATGACCAGCCCCCCAGGCTGGCCCCTCACTGCCCAGCAGCTGCTCTGGTGCAGCTCAGCACAATGCTGGCCCTCCTCCCTACGTGTGGGGGGATGCTGAGGATGTGCTTGCTGCCCCAGTGCCCCTCCTGCCCTCGCCCCCCAAAGGTGCCATGGCAGGTGTGGCGCTACAACACCAGTGCGGACTTGTGGGCTCAGCTAGTAATGGGGCAGCGGGACGACTACCAGTGGGTACAGAACTTCAGAGCGAGAAGGGAGACCTTCCAGGGACTCTGCACCTGGCTTGCCCCCACACTGTGCTGGCAGGACACCTGCATGTGGCCAGCCACCCCCCTCAGAAGTGGGTGGCCATCGCACTGTGGAAGCTCCGCTGGGAACTGAACCAGGGTGGGGTTCAAGGGAAGAGGCAGACGGGGGTGGGGGGGCAGGTGTGAGAGGGGAACCAAGGGCAGCATGTGGGTATGCCTGGGCCAGTGTGGCCCCCGGACAGGGTCTGGATCTTCCAGAGCTTGGCCATCATCTGGGCCCAGTCCTGCTTGCACCAGCCCAGCTGGTTCTGGTGCAGCAGGGGCGCCAAACACAGCGTGCGTGCCTTGTCTCCCCTGGAGAGGCTCATGGGCCTGGACCCATGGTAGTGGGGTGCCAGCTGCAGTGGGTGCTGGTCTGGGGCTGGCTGGCGCTGGATGGTGCATGGGACTGGCTGGTCCAGGCAAGGTGGTGGTGTTGGCCCAGCCTTCCTATGGTGCAACTGTGCGGAAGAGGAGACGGAAAGACAGTGAGTCATTCCCACCACACAGCCCCTCAGGCCCTGCCCCCCCACACACTGCAAGCAGTGGCCCGCACCCCCAAAGCATGTGTGTGGCCCTCAGCACTGACTATGGGAGTGGGTGCTGCCTGTTGCCTGCAGCCATGACCATGTGCTGGGGGTGCACCTCCCACTGGCATCTGAGGGATTGGGCCATGGTCCAAGTGGCTGGCCCTCTCCCAGCCAGGGCAGGGAGTCCCACTGCCCCCAAGGCCCTGTGGCCTGTGCGGCCTCCTGTGGAGCTGGCAGTGGGCTGGTGTCCATGCCAGGAGCTGCCCACTGGATTGGGGTGGGACATGCTGCTGGACGCTCAGTTGCACTTGCCATGCCCGCAGCTTGGGGTCCCACCCGGGCCAGCCTGGTGGGTCGCACACCACACTCCATGTGTGTCTGCCCCTTATGCCCTAGGGTATGTGACCCGGGGGTACCGGATGGCCCCACAAAGGGGTCTGGAGATGTCCAGGGTGTCTCCTCACTGGAGGAGCCCAAGTCCAGGGTGATGGTGAGGGTCGTCTGGCTGGACTCAGGGTCCATGTCCAGCTCTGGCTGTGCCCCGGGCAGTGTCCCCAGCTGCTCTGACTCTGGTGGCTGTTAGATGGCCTCCTTGGCCATGTGGATGGCTGCTGTGCACTCGGTGCCATTGTTGCCCCCCCAGGCGTCTGCTGTAGGTGGTTTCCACACCCCACTTTTCTTTTAAGGACTGCTTCATTTCTGCCAGGAGAGCCACAAAAAGGAGGCAGAGGGGACCTGAGTGTAAACTTCCATCTGAAGGATGACTCTTCCAACAGTACAAGAAAACTAAAAATGTTTTGCACTTCACTGGCACCTTTCCAAAATTTGCACTCTCACATATTCATTTGCTTAACCACCAGCATTTGCACAAACTAACAGGCTCAGACGCATGTGGTAGTTTATATCTTAAATGCAAACTCTAGTGTGAATCATGTTAGACATTAAAATATATAAACCAAGCTACATGTAACCCTTCTATTAATGCCAGGTGCCTGTCAGAAGGGCCGGGTTCAGCTCCTAGGGGGTTCCTGTCAAGGATACAACCAACTGGCTCGAGCCCCCACCCAGTGGCCTGGGACAATCTCACCCCACTTGCTGGGTGCCTGTAAGGCAGTTCTCCCCCCACCCACAAGCACAGAGTCTAAGATAGAAACAGCTTATTTAATTACCAGAACCTACCCCAAGTTTACAGTGACATATGCAGTATATCTACGCAAAGGAGAGACAAACCCCTTTAACAAGATACCATCCTCATATGCTATAGAACCAAGTCTCTTGCTGGGGCTCTCGGCCTTTACCCCACACGCCATTACAGGGTGTACCTCTCGTAGTGCAGTCCCAGACCCAGAGCCCACAGATACATCACCAGGGCAGTACTAGCTGTCCACTTGTCTGCAGCATCCCACTGACTGCCATCTGCTGGCCGCTGGCTACTCCTCCTACCGGCCGCCTGCCAGTCACACCATCCGCCGCTCCCCCTACTGGCCGCCCGCCAGTCATGCCGTCCGCTGCTCCTCCTACCAGCCGCCCACTGGTCACCGTCGTCCACCACTGCTCCCTCACCAGCCACTCGCCATTGCCCGCCGCTGCTCCCTTACCGGCCACCCACCAGTCATCATCATCTGCCACTGCTCCTACTGGCTGCCCACCAGTTGCCATCATCCACTGCTGCTCCCTTACCAGCCACCCACCAGTCCCCATTGTTCACCACTCCACCCAGCAGCCACCCACAAGCATCTGCTGGGGACTGCCCTGTGATTTCAGCCCTGTGTAGTCTCAACAGCCACTCTGTGATTTCAGGTTTTAATACCTCCAGTGTGGAGTTCCATGAAAACTCTAGTATCCACCTCTATCTTTCAACAGGTAGGGAAGACTAGTCAAGCCAGGTTTATAGCTATATGACCAAGACAGCCACCAAGCTTACTCAACTTGTACTCCTTCCCTGCTGCCTTACAATGCTTTAAACCAGGGAGCCCTGTGTAATCAATGTCTTATGCAGCTATGGCAACTGCCCTGTCCCCCACAACAACCCAGAGTATTGGTGAGATCCCACAACTCCCACACTGAGTGTCAGCATAAATTGTGATTTTACAACAATGTGTTTACAATACACAAAATCTCATGGCTTACTTGCTACCCATTAGGCTTTGCCTGAAAGGTATCACACATATACCCCTTTGCATTCTCATGCAAATGATCTCTGGGAGACACATTCCTCCCAACCTTCAGCAGCATTGCGTTCCTGCTACCGCATTCCTTACATCCACAATATTGCAAGAAGCAAATTTTGACTGGCATTTGAAAAGCAATGGTACAGCTTCTGATTAAGAAACAAACAGGTGGAGATATGGTGTCAGTCATAACTTCATTAAGTTTTCACTGGAACAGAATTTACAGCTCAGTCCTGTAATTTATATTCAGGCGCACAGCCCCATTGCTTTCAGTGTGCTGCCTCTTACAGGATACGGTTAAGTCCTTAATGGATAATGGACACAGATATCTCTCAGCTGAGCAGACACATTTACTGACAACCATCCTTTCATCCTCTCAGTTTCAGTTCATGCCCTATTTCAAATAAAATACGGTGCATTGTTTACATAATATAGGACTTTGTGAATAACAGAGAAAGCAGAAGGCCATGCATTAGACTGGTGTTGTGTCTTGCTGGCTACGGTTACACTACAGCACTCTATTGACAGAAGTCACTGTTGGAAGAGATTTCCCGACAAAACTTCAGTCAACAGAGTGCAGCCACATGCAAAAGCCAATTGAAAGAGCTCTCCACTCTGTCGACAGAGCAGCTAGACTGCCCACCTGCTCTCTTGACAAAACAGGCACCCAGGAGCACAGTAGACAGGGTTGCCTATTGTTGTAAATGCCTTGTCTGTGGAGAGAAGCACACCCTCCTCCCCTCACGAGTATCCACCCAGCTTTTTGGTCGACAGAATTTGTCAACAGTAGTGTTGTGCCTCACGGCTTCGGGGCAGACTGCTGCCAGCGAAAGTGCTGAGTTTTGTCGACAAACTGTTGACAAAATGCATTTTGGGTGTGTTCCACCAGCTTTGTTGTCAAAACTGGGGTCTTGCTGGCAAAACTCGCTAGTGTAACCATAGCTGCTGTGTTTCTGAATGTTACAGTGATAAAGTATTACATTAAAGCATCAATGGGGGGGTATTAAAACTTTGAAACAGTGTGAAATTAGCTCCTTAATAAAAGAACATTCACACAAAGAGTTGGGGAAAAGCAACTGAAAGCACTCAGAATAGTGTGTAGAAAAGGAGGATGTAGATAAAATATAGTGATGCCAAATCTGTACAATTATGTTTTTGGCTGCCCTTGATTTTTAGATTTTTTTTTTTATTCAGCAGACTTCAGTTCATATTTACTTTGTTTTAACGTCTGGAATAATGTGCATTTCACCCTCTCTATTCTAAATGTTTATATAGTGTGATTTGCTACAATGTGGATGTGTAATTATGTTGATGATTAGACAAAACATTTTTGACAAGAAAGGAAAACAGTAGTTAATAATGTTTTCCATCTGTTTGGTAAAAATCTTAAAACAAAGCAAAAATGAGTGCTTCACATGTAACAACATCCAAGACAACACCTATGCAAGTACATGACAGAAATATAAATCCCAATGAATTAATTCTGATCATTACTCACACATTTTTGAAAGTGTTGCCATCTGTTTTATAGATAAATATTACTGTAATTAGTGTCAGCACATGTTTACGTTATATCATTCCTAGGGTCTTATTTTAGAGTTAAGACCCTGATTTTTTTTCCAGGTATATGTAGGCTATTGGCAAGAAATACATTGTGAGTAGAATAAAATGACTGTATTTCAATAATGGCCTCTTGTTGGAGAACTTAAGAGCATTCAATGGTCTTGCTCTTCATTCAGGGTTGAATACTGGGTCACTGCCTGCTCATGGAAAGCCCCAAAGATGTTTAAAAATGGCAAACTGTCACCGAGGGAATGTAGCAACCCTTGGTTCTCTGTACCCTTGAGATTCCCTATTGCAGGTCTCTGTAGTATGCCCACGGCGAATAAGAACTTAAGGTTTGATCATGCAAGATGTTGAGCACTCCAAAGAACATTACAATGGCCATACTGGGTCAGACCTAGCCCAATATCCTGTCTACAGATAGTGGCCAATGCCAGGTGCTTCAGCAGGAATAAAAAGAAAAAATTGTCATTGAGTGATCCATCCCCTGCTGCCCATTCTCCACTATGGCAGACAGAGGCTAGGGACACCATTCCTTAGGACAGGGATGGGGAGCCTACAGCCTCTGGGCCAAATCTGGCCCATGGCTTATCTGGCTCCAACCCATTAGACTTGGGGCTCAGCCTCCCCCCTGCAGCGGGGATCTTGGGCTGGCGTCCCAGTCCCCTGCCCCCACCAAAGGCTGTAGCGCTGGCACTGGCTCCCCACTGCGGGAGGGGGTAGCTGTGAGCTTCACGGGTCACAGCCAGACCAAACAGGGCCAGACTGGGCCTGCAGGCTCTGCCTGGCAGGGGAGGAAGTATTGTGCATGCAGCACTTCCACCAGCTAAGGAAATGGCAAGGCAATGAAGCACTGCCCGGAGATTCTCATTGGCCAGTCCCTGGTGACAGGATCACATGGAGTGGAGCTGGTGCACCATCATGGCTGTGCTGTCCTCCTGTCTCAAAGAACAAGAAACTTCGGGGCCCTCAGGAATCAGGGAAGATTAATAGCAACTGGCACCCTGGGATGGTCTCATCTTCCTCTCTATTGATCTCCAGTGCCAGACATACACATCCCCCTTGTAGAGCCCCTGCCTCCATTCCCTCCATCTCCCTCTGACAGCTCTTCCTCGGCAGCTTCTCATAGTCTGATTTCTCTGTCTGGTTTTGGTGGCTGTGCTCTTCCATTCCCATTGAGTTGCATCTCTGGCCCCACAGAAAAGCAGGGCTCCCTACTGTAGGTGGAGTATCCTTTGTGCCTGCGGGAGAGGTGGATCCTGAATGGACTGGTGGGAGAAGGAGACAGACACGCTTATCCTCCAGCTGGGACCAGTCTCAGAGGATTAGTTGAGTTTCACCAGGGCACCCATTATCCAACGAGGGACAGTCTCGGGTGGGAGGTGAATAATTTCTTAAGGGTTCCCATTGCCTTGCTTCTGTCAGTGTCAATGTTCTATTGGGCCACATTTCCCACTTGGGCTTCCTTACCCCTAGTATAACAGCAGTTTGCAGAGCCTGTAAATATCCTCCCTGGCCAGCTGGCTGATGTCCTTGGCTGGGTCACTGGCGGATGGTTGCAGCCAAGACACCAAGTTCCCTAATTTGGGGAACTGCACTGGGTTCTAATGGAAGGAAAGGAGAGGGGGTGTTCTACTGTCAGCTCCCAGTCTCCCCTGGACCTGGAGACCTTCTTCGCTACGCCCCGCTGCTGGAGACACTGGGGGAGAAGAACTAGAGCTAGTCCCTCAACTCCTTCTGTCCCTAAGGGATCCTGGAGCAAAGCAGTGTGGGCTGGGCTTCCACCCAATGTTACGTCTATTTCTTCCATCCATGTGCAGAATAAATTTTGTTATGTGCACTAAGGTAGGTGACGATGTGCACCACTAGTAGAAACACATGAGCGCTTTGCTAATCAGCTGGGCAACACCTGACTCGCCTCATGTGTGGTCACTCAAGCACTCAGCTTACAGTGCTCTCTGTGCATCCCATCTGCTCCAGGAGGACAAGAAGGGGCTGAAGACCAGGCATGAACCTCGCCGGAGCAGGGGGTCGAACATGATCCCCTGAAAGTCAGATTAACTTTACTCAACTCTGTCTCATTCCCTACTCTGTGTCTGCCTTCCCAAGGGGAATACTCCCAAACCACAGTCCCTACAGCTGCAGGTCCCATGGCCTACCAGAGCCAGCATGCCCATGCCTGGCATCAGGAAGTTGGAGGCAGAGGTCACATATGTTAAATTCGGGGAGGATGAGGATGACTCAGAATGGAGCTCATCTGTTCCATACGGCCTTGGCTTTGCCTGGGACACTCTGGACCTGATGCAGAAGTTGACAGGCTCTGGAGAAAGGAGGCAGGTCAGATGCACATGCAGTGCAAACCAGCCCACCCCACTCACCCCCCGGGCTGAGACACTGTGCTCCGGGTGGAATATCTGAGTCATTGATCTTGGGGCTTGGAAGGGGGTTACCAGAAGTTGTCTTTGTGTGTGTCTGTACTTACTGCAGGTTTGATGCACCTCAGTCATTCCACCAGAGTTTGGTTTTGCTGTGTCAGTGAAGACATGGCAAAAATCAATCTCTCTGGGTTTGGCCTTCAACCCTGGTATGCCACACTGCCATGTGGAGTAAGGGGAGTCAGAGTGAGCCCAAAGAGACCTGATCTATACCAGGGAACAGAGTCGATCCTGATACGTCAATTCTAGCCGTGCTAATGGCATGGCTAGAATTGAGTATCTGGGATCGACTTTGATCCCGAGTGTAGACCAGGCCTTTGCCTCTCTAGACTGGGACAATGTTTGGTGTCTGGGCTGGTCCCATCCTTGCTGAGCTCCTGATTCATTACCAGCTCATGAGGATGGACACAGATCCTCTCCCCTCACTTCTCAAAATCCCTCCTTCAGGTGATCATGAGGAGAATTCCCCCCACCCTTCTCAGTGCTGGCAGGAGAGAAGAGCTCGTTCCCCTCAGGCCCACTTGGTTCTCTAGGAGGGAGTCTGTGACTGTTCTGTGAGCATCAGCTCCTGCATCTTACAGCCGAAGCAGGAGAGACTGAGCAGGGGGGATTTGAGGCTCTCACTGCCAGACAGGGCCCTGACTTGAGGTTTCATCTCCTTCCCCTGTGCCCATTTAACAAAAATGCTGGTTTGTGCACTTTAATCTGAATTTCCATCCAAACAGCTTGACACAAATCATGAGTAATAAAGTCTAGCAAAGAAGAAATGTAACATGTTCTAATGTAATACATTCAGGCCCACTGCTGAGGGTCGGGAGCAAGAAGGGGCAGTTGCCCCAGGGCCTAATGATTCAAAGGGGCCCAGGGCTCTGTGCATCACTGCTGGTGCAGTAACAAGTGGCAACAGCTGGAACCCTCGGCCCTTTTAATGGCTGGAGCTCTGAGCTGCGCACTCCAGGCAGCTCTAAAGTCTGGTGCAGGGTGGGTGGCAACGTGGTGCACTCCAGACAGTGCTGAGGGCTAGCTGCACGTGGCCTCGCCCCTTCCAGAGCGCAGAGCTGGGCCCTCCCCCAGACTGCCCAGGGGCTTGCAGAGGCTGTCAGCTTCCTTGAACACCTTGAAAATTAAGAATCTGAAGACATCCTTCCATAAATAAATGGGCCTGGACTGCTCACCAAGGATGGCCCACTGGGGTGCAGGCTGGAAGGGCAGACTGGAAAATAGATTTCTAGTCTCTCCTTTCCAGTTCCCCGCAGCAGTGAGGTAAAACTTCCCCTTGCCCCTCCTGACCATGCTCCTCCTTCCCAAGATGTACTGGAGCCTGTTTACGTCTGGGGACTCTGTCAGCAGGTTCCCCAGCATGACCTGCTTGGGGTTAGACAAAGCCATGTACAGAGCCTGCAAAGCAAGGGAAAGCCATGGGTCACAGTTGGGAAATTGGTCAAACTTTTCCTTCCTATCAATTGCCCCTCTTCGGCCAATCAGCTTCAAGACTCAGATCACCACCGGAGGGGATCATTCTCAGCTGGCCTCCCACAACGCCATCAGGGTGGGTATGTCTGAAGTTGGCTCCTTCCTTGCAACTCTGTCCTGCCTGGCTGATGTCAGGATCTCTCTGGGAAGTCAACACCTTCCACCAATAGGCTGAGGTTCTGCAACAGGCCTTTGTGATGTCACTGCCACATCCACCCGTCCCCTGCAAGGCGAATGTCATCAGAATGAAGTGCCTTTAAATGAGTTACAAACCAACAGTTGCTCATAATCATCACTGAGAAAGTATTTGAGAAGAACTGGAACATTAGAGAGAATCAGAATCTGTGCAGAGACAATAATTGCAGAGAAGCAGCATGATCAATCAAATGCATTATTGCTTGTGACTTATTTGTTCTTTAAAGAGAAGAAAAGGACCTGAGTCCTCCCTGTAAATAGCCACCTGTCCGGCCAATCAGCTTTGTGACTCTGAGACCTGGGAGGTGGAGGAATATCAGCAGAAGTCCAAAAAGATGGCCTAGGTCCCCAACAGAGGTAATCAGTTTCAGAGCATTCTTCTGGCCCCTCCTCTTTGTGACGACCTCACACAATAACAGTAAGCCCCTCTGACACCTCCCCCCACCAACAAACAAACACACATACACACACCCTCATTGATGGAGGCAAGGAGGAATGGATAAGAGGGGAACAAGAAGCAAGAGAAGAAGAGAAAGAGGGAGAAAGGAGAAAAAGGGAAGTCTAAAAGGATAGACCTCCAATGCCCTGTGAAACAAAGTCCTTAGTAGGAAACCAAATCACTTTAATCAAGTGATTTCTATGCCTAGAATTCTGGTGATACCAGGTGGATCAGACTGAACCACTTCCAAACCTCTGTGAGGTTCTTACCTTCTAAACAGGGACTAGGGAAGGAGAAAACACCAAGGAGGTTCTGCCTCGTGCTCAGCTACATTATAGTAATTCTCTTTCAGTCTCCAAGGAGAAATCTTGAGAAGGAGCTTTATAAGGCTACAAGAGTTTCTGAGGTTGCCCCTGCCTTGCACCTGTGTCCTGCATGGCTGATGTTAAGATCTCTTTATGAGGTCACCATCTCCCTACCACTATCCCCCAATATGCTGAGGTCCTGAAACAAGTCTTTGTGATGTCACTGTCTCCTGTAAGGCTGAGGCTCCTGCCTGGCCTCTTTGGATGTTTAAGTGGCTTCCCTTGGATCATCCCACTCAATGACAGCTGAGTCTGGGGATCAAGCCAGCTACACATGCTCCTGCCAGCCTGCTGTGCTCTGCCTGCCATTTGCCTGCTGTCCTGCGGGTTTTGCTGTAAGCAAAACCCTGGCATTCCAGCTCTTTGTAGCTTCAGCTACCAGTGATTTCATCTTATAGTGACATTCAGCTCTGGGCCTAGCCACAGCATCTCAATATCCACCAGGTGCTGTCTCACAAAATAACTATAGACCCAGCTTTAGATCTATCTTTGAACAACTTCAAGCGTTTGTGAGACTCCACAGTTCTTACACTGGGTGATAGCATAAATTGTGACTTTACAACATGTTGTTTACAATAGACGACAGCTCATTGCTTCACCTGCTACCCATCAGGCTTTGTTTACCAGGTATTATATATGCACACCTTTGCATTTTCATGCAAATGATCTCTAGAGGACATATTCCCCAAATCCTTCTGCAGTATTAAGCTCCTCTGCTGGCACATTCCTTGCATCATGTGGCTAAAATTAAGCAAAAACTATCCAAAAATGGTCACAGAGAGGTATTCAGGTTGGTCTGTATCTTCACACAACAAAAAAGCAGTCCTGTAGCACTTTAAAGACTAACAAAATAATTTTTAGGTGATGAGCTTTTGTGGGGGTAAACCCACTTCTTCAGATCTGGAAAAAGAAGATCTGAAGAAGTGGGTCTATCCCATGAAAGCTCACCACCTAATAAATTATTTTGTTACTCTTAAAGCGCTAAATGACTGCTTTTTTGTTTTATCCAAAAATGCTTCATTTTCATTGAAATATTCAGAGCTCAGCAAGCACACATCAGTAATAACAACATACAATCCCTTTCCTCTGGAAAAACCCAGGAAACTGCTGAGCTAGTACAACCCAGATGAGCAGTGTAAAAAGAATAAAACCTGATAAACTCAAACGGTACCTCCCACTAATGTACCAAAACCCTCAGTCCTTACTTGCAGCTATCAGTGTTCTATAGCAAGAGAAACTGGCTGGCTGCCAGCTACCTGTTCCATCCCTTCTTTGTTGTTTCCATAGTGCTATGTATTGAGATGCTAGAAGAGTAAATTGTCCCAGATATAAAAATCTGATGGCACAGTAAGAGATTTTATTGCAAATTTCTGCAAATCTGTCAACAGAAGGCAATAGCGTTAGAAGAAGAAACAGACCATGACACAAAGTTCACATCCCTATCCAGATGCAAACTTCTTAATGTTTGGACATGTTTGAATTCAGAGAACTGGGCTGGCTCATTAGTCATGGCCTGATGCATCTTCTGGGTCCAGAATTAAATTCTCAAAAAACTAGGATGTGTGTGTATGCACATGCATGTTCACATATATACACACATGCCCCCTCCTTCTGTATCATCTTTCTTCTGAGAATCTGAAAATTCTTTCAGAATACTAATTGCCAAGCCTCACATGCCTCCCCAGAGGTAGGTCAACTTGATTCCTTCCTGAGATGGAACGCAGCAGCTGTTTAAAAATTCACAGTTATCTTCACAAAAGCTTACAGATGAAGTGAAAAATAATATTGCATGCAGTGGAAATAGCAGGGGAAATAAAGTAGGTGGAATGTGATGACATAAGTGGACACTTGGGCAAGACATTCATGTTTTCAAATCCCTGCTCTTACAATAAGCAGTATGAATTTTTTTAATGACCATACACAGTTAAACCTCATTTCTGTGTTGTATCTGAAATACTATACCTGCAACAGCAGTGTTCCATGGTGCCTTGTGGGGAGACTGGTTCAGTGTGACTCAGGATGAAATGTGTTGTACTGAATCACCCACACCATTTCCCAAGGCAGCTAGGTGTCCCCTGGAGGTCTTCCATCCAACTACTAATTCAGATTAATTCTGCATATTTGTGAGGGTGTTTAAAAATGGTGTTCAAAGTCCCCAGGTTACAAAGAAAGCCCATTCCCTAGTTTATATCAACCTCTATGTGCATGCAAAGTGTATTACCATGTTCAAGAAAAACGTTACAACCACAGTCTGAAAGTACGTGCAGTTGAAACAGCTGCTATATGCTTTGGTGTTATATACAGTAATAGATAAAGCATAAAAGAAATGAAGCTGTCTAACAATATTGCTTTACATCTATCCACCAGATGAAAGCAAGACGGAGAAAGCAAAAAATCTTTTGCTGTAGGATGAGATCAAATTGTGAGCAATAAAGAACAGGAGTATATTCACACATCGTATTGTGGAAAAAAGATTATGTTTCAGAAGCTTCAGTATTACACGTGCAGATATAGCATAGTCCCAGTGGTCTTTCCTGTTTTCTTCTGCTATCCAGATTTAGTTACACTAGATTTTTAATAAAATAAAAAGGTGTTGTCCTTTGCGCTCTTACAGTCAAAACTCTCATTTTATTTATATGGGACTTTTCAGAAAATACTGATTAAAAGAGTTACATAAGAACAGCCATGCTGGGTCAGACCAAAGGTCCATCTAGCCCAGTAGCCTGTCTTCTGACACTGGCCAATCACAGGTGCCACAGAGGCTACGTCTACACTGAAACAAAACTTCAAAACGGCCATGCAAATGGCTGTTTCGAAGATTGCTAATGAGACACTGAAATGCATATTCAGCGCCTCAGAGCCGCGGCAGGCAGCATGCTAATGAGGCTGTGAATATGCATTTCAGCCCCTCATTAGTAATCTTTGAAAGGGCCATTTGCAAGGCCATTTTGAGTTTTGTTTCAGTGTAGACACGGCCAGAGGGAACTAACAGAACAGGTAATCATCAAGTGATCCATCCCCTCTTGCCTGTTCCCATCTTCTGACTAACAGGCTAGGGCAGGGTCTGCAACCTGTGGCTCTTTAAGGACTTCTTTGTGTCTCCCAATGCTATAATTACAAAGGAAAAAAAATAGAAACAAAAAACTGTTGCATTATTTTTGATAAATGGTGAATGTCTAAAATCTCAAAAATAAATAACTCATATCTAAATAGCAAACAATATGTGATCGCTAAATGTCGGATAAATCCCCCTTTAATATGTGCAGTGCACACCTTATCTGTGTTCGGATCGTGTTGCTAATAAAGTCTTGATTTTGCAAAGGAAACTTGTGGCATTCCTGCTGTGAAGGGCAACACACATTTTAAGAAAGAAAATTTAAATTAAACGTGAAAAAAAATTGGACTAATTAATGTGGAGTTGGAATGGCTTCAAAAAAGAGGAAAATCAAGAAAACAAAGAGTTTCAGACTGAATGGATCCAATCCTTTGCATTTATACTGAGTTCTTCTGGGCTCCCTTTATGTCTTATTTGCAATGAGAAATTCACCAACACAAAAATGCAATCTTCCAAGAATAAGTAAAACGTTTGTGAACGTCCTGCAGTACATATGTATCACATAACAAATCATTGTGTGTGCACTGTTCTTAGCATAGGGGTTACAAAAAGCATGGTTTGACATTATTTTTAAGGACTATATCATAGTCACATGCATTGTGGCTCTTGAATTACTGAGATTTTTACTGAATTAAAAACAAAATGGCTCTTCTTGCTATTTCAGTTGCCGACCCCTGGGTTAGGGACACCATTCCTACCCATCCTGATATTAGCCATCATGTACCTATCCTCTATGTATTTATCTAGCTCTTTTTGGAACTCTGCTAAAGTCCTGGTCTTCACAACATATCTGGCAAGGAGTTCCACAGGTTGACTGTGTGTTGTGTGAAGAAATACCTCTTTGTATTTGTTTTAAGCCTGTTTACCTACTAATTATATTTGGTGAACCCTAGTTCTTGTGTTACGTAACTAGTTCTTGTAACTAGACAACTGCAGCTGGCCTCTGGCCTCTCACTTGGGCTCATGGGCCTTGAGCTGCAGGACTGCTTCATTGCCATGTAGACTTCTAGGCTCAGTCTGGAGCCTGGGCTGTAGGACTCTGAAGGGTGGGAGCATCCCAGAGCAGGGGTTTCATCCTGATCCCAGAAATTTACAAAGCAATGACACAGCCCCACTGGCCAACCCCTGGAAGCCTGAGATGGCTGGCACAGGCCAGCTACAGGTTTTTCTTGGTTACATAGACATACCCAGAGTGACAAGGAAGCGAACAATTCGTTACCTTACCAGGTAGCATTTCCAATTCTGCCCACTGTGATGTATTTCTGAATACTGTATGTTGACCTGCTTGTTGGGATGTTTGCTGAATGAATTCTCAATAGCAGGAGGTTGGACAAATAATCAGAAAGCGGGACTAGAGAGAGTCTCTTTAACAGAGTGGCTTGTCCTAAGGAGTCAGTCAACCCTGATTACTGAAGGAGCTGAACCTGAGAGGTACCACGTGATTTCTCTGTAACAATCAGCAGAAAGAAATGTGCTGGAGGGATTACAAAGCCAGAAAGTTTGTAGCAGAAAGCCAGGTGGCCAGGAGGATGTCTGGATGCAGGCTGGCTGACTTATACTTTGGGGAGAGAAGGAAGATGGAGGGGAGAATGCTGAAGCCAGTCTAGAAGATAATGAAGGAGAAAGCAGATGGGAAAACTGTCAACAGGTGAGGGAAAAGCAAAGGATGGGCATGTCAGAACTAGAAAAAGAAACAGAAAGAGTGGAGAGAAAAATCAAACTGTTATAAAAATATCACTAATCACAGATGCGAAGATAGGGCTTATAAAGTCTCTGAAAATGGCAGAAAGGATTCTTGTAAGTGCTGGAAGCTTCACACATAACAAGCGGTACTGTAGGACAGAGGAAGTGGGTCTTATCCACAAAAGTTCACAAGCAATAAATTTGTTGGTTTCTAAGGTGTTACAGGACTGCTTGTTACTTGTGAAGCTACAGACTAACACAGCCAGGACTGCCAATGGGGCAGAGGGATAAAGGGGGCAATTGTATAGGGGCTCGGTGGATTTAAGGGGCCCCAGGGCTTCTGCTGCTGTAGCCCTGCCCAGGTCCTTTTAAATAGTCCTGCTGTAGCAACATGGTAGGACTGTGGGGAACCCAGGGTTTGTAATCGTGTGCATGAGTGGGGAGGAGAGAGATCGGCTGGGAAGGGAGTGGTGGCAGGAGGGGCAGAGCTCTGAATAGAGCTGGGAACAGGACTGCAGGGCACTAGGGCTGAGGGGAGGAGGGATAGCTCAGTGGTTTGAGCATTGGCTTGTTAAACCCAGGGCTGGGAGCTCTGTCTTTGAGGGGGGCATTTAGGGATCTATGGCAAATACATTTTAGAAAAAAAAACCTGTCAGGGATGGTGATAGGTCCTGCTGTGAGTGCAGGAGACTGGACTAGATGACCTCTGTAGGGTCTTTCCAGTTCTGTGACATAAGTATATCTCCATTTAAAAAAAAAAGTGTGAAGAACCAAGATGGGAAGGTGAAAAGAGCGGCGGGGGGTGCAGGGACCCAGTGGGGATGGAGTTGATATGGGCACAGGACTGCTGGAGGGACAGGGCTGTGGAAGAAGGGTGGGAGGGACATCTCCAGACAAGTGGGGCTGGGTTGCTTCTGACTGGCAGGGGTCCCCTGATTGACAGGTGGTGCTCAGGTTTTCCCTGGGAAGGTGAGGTGGTTTCTGGCTCTGTCTGAGGGAGAGCAGCAGGTGACCCACTGATTGTGCTGCTCTGAGGCCTAGTATTCCTGTCAGCAGGCCTGAACATGGCTATCCCCCTGAGACAGGAAAGCTAGAAAACCATGAGGAGGAGATCTGTTAATTGAAAGGAAGGAACAAATGGGGATGCTATTAAATGGAGCAAACTGAAAGTAAGCTGCCAGTTGCCTAAGTATTTGGTAGGGACAGGAGTTGTACTATGGGTGCTGATCAAAAGGACTGAAGGTGAAGTGAAGGAAGATGCTGGTGAGGTGAAGGTATGATAAGTAAACAGCTAATTAGCAAGAGAGCAGGGGAAAGAAAAGCCACCAATAGCTGTGTTAGATGCATTTAGAGAAGAAGCCCTTCCAGATACTATCACAATAGGATGACTGATTTTTTTTGAGGGAAGCAACATATTCCAGACCTGATGAGGTGTTCTGCGTCCCAGAGGTTTGGACATGAGGCAAATATATGAAAAGGGAAAACTGGAGGAAGTACTTCAGGATGGCAGCACTTTTATGACAAGTTGTCAGGGAGGATAGAATTAGCACAATGCATTTATCAGCATTGAAATTCATCTGCCTTTGTGTTGCCCAGTCAACCAATGTAGTGAAATCTCTTTGTAACTCTTTGCCGTCTTTTTTCTCTCCCTGCCCCCCACCCCTCCACCATGAAATACAGTTTATTACTTCAGGCATACAGGCTATGTCTCTTTTTGCTTAGACATAATGGCTACATCTACACAGGCAGCTTCTATTGACAAAGGTCACTGTCTACAGAGAAACCTGGGCAAAACCGCTGTTGACAGCTAGTGTCTATGCACAAAAGCAGATTGAAAGAACAATCTGTTCTATGAACATAGAGCAGCCAGACTGCCCTGCACGCTCTCAGCAGAGCAGCTGACTGGAAGCTCTGCAAACAGGGCTGCCTGGGGAACCAGAAGCCCTCTCTGTTGACAAAAGTGGCTACACGAGCACTCTGTTAACACTGTTGATAGAGGCGCTATACCTGATCTGGAAGAGCTATAATGCTACCCCATGAACAGCTGAGTTTTGTCAGCAAACTCTCAACAGAGCACTTTAACCATGTAGATTCTCAGTGAGTTTGGGCGACAAAAGCCCAGTTTTGTCGACAGAAGCTACCCATGTAGCCATGGCCAATATGTCTTCCCCCTATTGTCACTGTATCGCTCCAGTGGTGCTTTAACAAATGTATTTGTGCATAAACTTTCATGGGCTGGATAGAGCCTATCCTTAGAGTTATTCTGTTACAGGTTTGTCTTTCTCCTCACAGAGTTTCCTTTCCTCCTCTTCTTTTACTCTTAAATGCCCCTGTATCCTCTGCGTATGGTATGTTATTTGAAGCATTTGTTTTTATATCTATCTTGCTCACACTGAGCTATACAGCTTCTCTGTGCTGCAAAGTAATACACATGGCAATATATAACCCCAAATATACATACAAAATGGTGGGATCTAGATTAGCTTAACTCATCAATAAGGAGATCTTGGACACATTGTGCATAGTTGTTTGTAAATATTTGCTCCATGTCTAGTGACAATCAAAAAAAAAACAACCCCTAACTGAATATTGGGACTCATTAGCAAAGGGATAAGTCAGAAAATATCATATTGCCTCTATGTAAATCCATAGTACGCCCACATATCAAATACTATTTGCAGATTTGGTCATCCCATCTGAAAAAAGAAATACATATTTAACTTAAAAAAGGTACAGAGAAAAGCAATAGAAATTATTAGGAGCACTGAACACATTCCTTATGAGGAGAGATTAAAAAGACTGGCACTTTTCAGTTTGGAAAAGATGATTAAAGGGGAGATACGACAGAGGTTTTTTATGAAATCATGAATGATGTGGAAAAGTTGAATAAGGAAGTGTTATTTACTCCTTCAAATAACAGAAGAACTAGAAATCACTCAATGAAATTAATAGGCAGCACATTTAAAACAAAATAATGTATTGAGGAACACTTTGCCAGAGGATGTTGGACAGGCCAAGACTATAACAGGGTTTTTAAAAGAATTAGATAAGTTCATGGAGAATAGGTCCCTCAATGGCTATTAGCCAATGTGGGCAGAGATCCAACACCGTCCCCAGCATGTTTCTCATCTCTATTTGCCAGAAGCTGGGAATGAGTGGGGGGATAAATCACTCAATGATTGTCCATTGTGTTCATTCCTTGTGAGGCACCTGGCATTTGCTCCTGAGAGAAGATAGGATACTGGGCTAGATGGAACTCTGGTTTGACCCAGTATGATCATTCTGATGTTCTTAAGTAGAATTCAAGTATAGCTGTCCCCTGCTATAAACCACTGGAATGAGAATCTCCTCGCAGTGCTGAGCCAGAAGCCAGAAGTTCTGTTAGGTGCTCTCTCTCTCTCTCTCTCTCTCTCTCTCTCTCTCGCCACAGAATTAGTAACAAAGTAAGAATATATATTAAAATTTTAAACTTAACAGTATCCCTTAAGTGACTGGCCAGGAAATGTCACAATAACCGCGTCTACACGAGCCGGCTACTTCGAAGTAGCCGTGCCAACTTCGAAATAGCGCCCGCCACGTCTACACGTGGCGAGCGCTATTTCGAAGTTGAAATCGACGTAAGGCGGCGAGACGTCGAAGTCACTATCCCCAACAGGAGATGGGAATAGCGCCCTACTTCGACGCTGAACGTCGAAGTAGGGCACGTGTAGACGATCCACGTCCCGCAACATCGATATAGGGGGGTCCGCCATGGCGGCCATCAGCTGAGGGGTTGAGAGATACTCTCTCCAGCCCCTGCGGGGCTCTATGGTCACCGTGTGCAGCAGCCCTTAGCCCAGGTCTTCTGGCTGCTGCTGCTGCAGCTGGGGATCCATGCGGCATGCACAGGGTCTGCAACCAGTTGTCGGCTCTGTGGATCTTGTGCTGTTTAGTGCAAGTGTGTCTGGGAGGGGCCCTTTAAGGGAGCGGCTAGCTGTTGCCCCGGAAGTGCTAGTCCACCCTGTGACCCTGTCTGCAGCTGTTCCTGGCACCCTTATTTCGATGTGGGCCGCTTTGGTGTGTAGATGCTCCCCTGCAGCGCCTACTTCGATGTAGTGCTGCCCAACGTCGACGTTGGATGTCGACAGCACCAGCCCTGGAGGACATGTAGACGCTATTCATCGAAATAGCTTATTTCGATTTCGCTACATCGAAATAAGCTATTTCGATGTAGCATCCCCGTGTAGACGTAGCTAATATGTTATTATTTGAGCTGAGTGGGTTAATAATTTGTCCTTTTATACAGGAACTAGATACAGGACTCCTGCCAGTTAAATGCTAGCTTATCTGCCAGAAAACAAGAGTTTTCAAGGGCCTAAATAGCCCCTTGTTCACAGACGATGCTGCTGTAGCGTCTCACACAGAAGACCAGCTTGAAAAACTGCTGGATCAGTTCTCCAAAGCGTGCAAGGACTTTGGGCTTACCATCAGCCTAAAGAAGACAAACGTACTCGGTCAGGATGTTGCTGAATCCCGATCAATCAGCATTGACAACTATACATTAGAGGTCGTCCACGAGTTCATTTACCTCGGGTCCACCATCACTGACACCCTGTCGTTGGACACTGAGCTAAATAGGAGGATCGGAAAAGTGGCCACAACTCTGTCCAGACTCAGCAAGAGAGTGTGGAATAACAACAAGCTGTACACTCACACCAAAATGCAAGTCTACAGAGCCTGCATTCTCAGCACCCTCCTTTATGGCAGCGAGTCTTGGACCCTATATGCCCGCCAGGAAAAGAGGCTGAACGTCTTCCACTTGCACTGCCTCAGGCACATCCTTGGAATATCATGGAAGGACAGAGTGACCAACACCGCCGTCCTCGAGCAAGCTGGAATCCCAACCATGCACACCCTCCTCAGGCAGCGTCGACTCCGCTGGCTTGGCCACGTCCACAGGATGAACGATGGAAGGATTCCAAAAGACATCCTGTATGGTGAGCTAGCCTTTGGCAAAAGACCACCCGGACGCCCCCAGTTGCGCTACAAAGATGTCTGCAAGAGAGACCTCAGAGATGTAGACATCGAGCTGGACAACTGGGAAGAACTAGCAGACGACTGCAGCAGATGGAGGCAGGGGTTACGCAAGGGCCTTCAGAAGGGCAAGATGAAGATCAGACAGCTAGCAGAGGAGAAGCAAGTGCACAGAAAGCACACTAAGGACTTGCCAGACACCCACCACATCTGCAAGAGATGCAGCAAGGACTGTCACTCTCGTGTGGGTCTCCATAGTCACAGTAGATGCTGTAAATGAAGTCCTCAATTGAAAATATAAAGGGCGCGATCCATAGTCTATGCAGACTGAAGGATACCTACTACTACTACTAAATAGCCTCTGAAATCGTGGTTAAAATTGCCTCCCCAGCCAAAATCCGAAACGGTGTGTCTGCAACTGACCTTACATCGTGTATGGGTAAAGCTATGGAAAGAATGGTGGCTGAAAAATGAACAACATAGCTAGAGAGAAATGGATTTATAGACAATGCACAAAGTAGGTTCAAGAGAGGAAGGAGCATAGTTGATCATGTAGGGAGAGTGGAGATAGAAGCATTCAAAATTATGAGAAATAAAAAATAGACTTTCCAGATACTCAGAAAAGCATAAGAAAAGTGGGCTTATTGCATAAAACAGCATTCCTGGGCATAAAAAGAAAAGTATAGGTGGATAAAGGCTGTGGAACTGGAACACTTTGGCTAGTGGGGATGCTGAAAGCCAGCTCCCTTATCTCGTCCACTCCTCTCTGCCCGATCTGAGTTGGGAGCAGGACCCTGTCTTTGAGGGGGAATCTGGACAGAGATAAGGGGCCCAGGCTGAGGCTTGGACTAGGTTAGGGCAGGCACTGAGTGCAGGGCCAGGAGTGAAGTCCCTCTGGACATGGGTCCATTAGCCAGGGCTCCTGGGTGCAGGGGTTGCAGCAGAGCCCCAGGCATGGGAGGGCAGATGGAACTCATGTAGAATATGAGGGTGCTGGAGCACCCCCTTTACCCTTAGTGCCTAAATCTGTGGATTAAGGATTTCTTAAGTAAAAGAACTATGCAGCTCAGGGTAGGGAGAGCCTACTCTAACATATATACAATGACAAATGGCACTCCACAGAGAGCACCAGCAGCCCTATCTTATTCAATATGGAGATAATCAGTCTCCTGAGAAGGATGATGGCAGGAATGGGCATGTCCTCCTTTGCAAATGAGAACCCCATGAGAGCTTAAAAACAGAAACCAAGAGAAGCAAATTAATGAAGAACTCAGGAAGAGTGCAGAAAGGGAAATGTACAGCTTTAAATTTCCAGTACTATACACTAAGGCTGTGTCTACACTTGCATTCCTCCTTCAAAAGAGGAGTGAAAATGAAGGAAATCGAAAAAGCAAATGAGGCACTGATTTACATATCTCATGCTTCAATTGCATAATCTCTTTTCGGAAGAGATTCTTTTGAAAGGAAGAAAGCAGCGTAGACAGGGCTCTTTCAAAAATAAACCCCATCTTTGAAAGAACCCTTCTTCCTATTTTGTTTCAGGAAGAAGGTTCTTTCGAAGATTGGGTTTATTTTCGAAAGAGCCCCCTCTATGCTGCTCTGTCTTTTGAAAGACTCTCTTCCAAAAAGAGATTATGCAAATGAAGCCCAGGATATGTAAATCAGTACCTCAGTTGCATTTTTTGATTTCCCTCATTTGCATTCCTCTTTCAAAAGAGGAATGCAAGTGTAGACACAGCCTGAAGGAATGATATTCACTAAAATAGAAAATAGGTTGTAAACTGGGTCAACATGGGCAGCAAATCTATCTGTGTGTGGTCCATTGGTTTGCCAATGACGCTCTCTATTTTTGTGGATTCTGGAATGACTCTCAAGTCCAGTGTATGACACGTATGCTCATGAGTATATCAGGCCAACAAAGTCAATAGTGAGCACTGTGATAGCTATAGCAGAAATATGATGCTTTCCTTTGGCAGCTAACAATTATTTCTGTCCTCTTCAAAGGCTTGGAAAGCTCTAGTCTAAGCACTATGTGCAGTGAGGCTGATCCATTTAATGCGGCTTTCTTGAGATCATCTGATTTTATTGCACCAAAGTGTGTGCTGTTCTTGATGCTCTTCTTATAGTTCTTTTGTGGGTGGCCTTGATTCTAATGTCCTTGTGCCAATTCTCCATAGGAAATTTTTTTTCGTGACATCAGTGTTCAGACATCCTCCTGAAGTGCCGAAGCCCGTGTAATTGGGCTTTTATAAGCATGGCTTCAATGCTTATGGCATTGGATTTTTCGTGAGCTGCCAGGCTGGTAAATTTGTCCTGCCAGCAGATGCCCATAGTGGCACACGGAAACTGCATATCGAAGACATCTAGCTGTTTGATTTGTGTGGAGCTCTACAGTCGACAACTATAGAGGAGAGGTGTGAGCACTAAGGCATTATACACCTTCATTTTTGTCCAGTGGGTTATGTTGTAGGATTTCAGGACTTCATTACATAGCTTTCCTCGTGACTGAGATATTTTCTGTTTGTGATCTCTCTGTGAAGAGCTCCGTCATTGGAAATATTGTTACTGAGATAGTGGAATCCAACTAGGACAAGTGAAGAATTTTACCTAATGGATAGGCTAGGCGATATGACACGGCATGGTGAAGATGACTGATGCAACATTACATTTTTCGCCAGCCTGACTGTAAAGCCAAATCATTCTGATGTTTCAGTGAAGTGATCTACGATGCACCAGAAGCCACACATAGAAGTGAGGTGCAGTGGGCTGGGAGGGGGGTGGGGTGGGGTAGAGCAGGCTTCTGGGCCACTCTGGTTCCCATCATCCATGTAGTGAGCTGGGGAGGAGACAAACCCTGTTACCACCATCATACCAGCCCCTGTAAATTCCGGTAAGGCGGCAAGGCAAAGACAGAGCATGGGTGGGGCTTGGAGAGTGGGGGAATACGGGGAGAGGATTGCCTCAGGCCCTGCACCAGGGGCACTGGGGAGGGGGTGCCCAGGCACCACACCCACCTCAGGATTGCTTTGACTACATGGCAGACAAAGTAAATATAAACAAAAACCAAAAATAGATCTAAAAGATTGCTAAAGGATATTAACTAAACGGCTTAAAAACCTAACTGAAAATAAACAAAGAGGACAGTGGCAGAGACAAAAGAAACAAGGAGGAAAATATTTCATGAAGTATGTCCTAGAATCAAAAATGCTGACCTACTGCAAGAACCAGGGAGGAAAATCAAGATAGCTGTTCTCCAAATAGTTACTAAACACTGTGGCTTACACAAAAATTAGGTTGTAATGAATAAAGCCAAAGACGGACTGTGTGAGAAATGGAAGATCAAAGAAATGGCTGATCAAATCCTCTGGAGTGTAAAGAATATAACACTGATGAGGGGAGGAGCTTATATGACAAACTCAGGCACGTAAAAGTGAAAAAAAATTACCCCAAAAACACCTAATAAGAGCATCAGAAAAATGGGGCACCATTAATATGGCAATATTACATTTTTTTAAAAACACTGGAGGCGAAAAAAGAGTCCCCAACTATATATTCATGAAGTCTAGTCCTGGGCTGTTATACGCACAGAATGCAAGTCTGTTAGGCTGTAAGAAGGAAGAAGAAGAAATGCTGAGGGATCATAGACTGGCAGAGGAGAGCCCTGGGAGTTGGGGCTGAGACTCCAGCCAGCAGCACGACCTGCCAAAGCAGGAAGGGAAAAGGAAGGGAGCCTTTTGTCTGGAAAAGCCCCAGGCAGGAAGGCATGGGAGGAGTAAGAAAACTTTTTAGTTTGATGTGGACATTTGGATGAGCTTTGTTTTGGGGGGTTGAATTTGATTTGGGCTTTGATTACACAAACGAATGCAGCCCGTTGTGGGGTAATGTTGTCTGTGGGAGCACCTGTATGAAGTTCTAATATTGATCAATTTAAGGGAGGGAAACTGGGACAGGCTACCTGAGGAGTGACTTCCAGGCAACGCAGAGAGGGTGGTGCTCAGAAGGTGGCTCCCCTCATAGCCACCATTGACCATCATTGACTTAATGGACAAACAAGAGCCATTTGCTTTAGTGCTCTACCTCTCACCCTTGCTGAGATCACAGGTGGTGTTTCAAGGTGTCCAAGCTTGTGAACGGAGAACACGTATCGACTCAACATAAAAGGACACACTTCTTCCCCCAGGGGAGAGACACTTAATGGGAAGACTGGCACTCGGAACCCAGAGGTTAGGGTGACAGGAATCCTTCCTGATCCTCAGTTTGCCAACCCCAGAATGGCAGGCCTCTAGATAAGACAGACATGCACGTACCTCTTCTGTTGTCAGAAAGCCTCTCACTTGTGTTATGCTTTGTTCAAATTGAGAGCAAGCAGTCCTTTGGCTTATGGAGGCTGCCTGTTCTCTATGTTCACCACTAGTCATAGACTCCTACTGATGTTACTCAGGGCTCTGTCTATGAGTAGGAGAATTGCAGGGTTCCTTTGGGGATGTACTTGGAGACCAGAGAAGAAAAAGCAATGAAGCTAGCTCTCTAAAGCTGTGTCTACACGTGCACGCTACTTCGAAGTAGCGGCACTAACTTCGAAATAGCGCCCGTCGCGGCTACACGTGTCGGGCACTATTTCGAAGTTAACTTCGACGTTAGGCGGCGAGACGTCAAAGTCGCTAACCCCATGAGGGGATAGGAATAGCGCCCTACTTTGACGTTCAACGTCGAAGTAGGGACAGTGTAGACGATCAGCGTCCCGCAACGTCGAAATTGCCGGGTCCTCCATGGTGGCCATCAGCTGGGGGGTTGAGAGACGCTCTCTCCAGCCCCTCAGCTCACTGGTGGCCGCGTGGAGCGGCCCCTTAAAGGTCCCCTCCCCCGCCCTGACTCTGCAGGAAGCTGAGGCAACGTGCAGGCTGCAGCCTGCACAGGCGGGCAGCCTGCACAGCCCTCAGTCCCCCACACAGCGGCGATGGCTGCCCAGCAGCCCCCCCAGCACCCCCAGGGGACCCCCCCCAAGGGGAGCCAGGGCAGCCAGCCCAGCCAGAGGGCCAGGCAGTCTGGGAAGCGGCAGCGGGGCCCCTCCTGGACGGAGGCCGAGCTGCGGGACCTGCTGGGGCTCTGGAGCGAGGAGGAGGTGCTCCAGGTAATGGGGAGCAAGAGGCGGAACGCGGATGCGTTCGCTCGGCTGGCCGAGGGCCTGGCTGCCCGGGGTCACCCTGTCCGCACTCTGGACCATGTCCGGAGTAAAGTGAAAGAGCTGCGGCAGGGTTACGCCCGGGCCCGGGATGCGGCCAGCCGATCTGGGGCCGCCCCCGTCACTTGCCCCTTTTACAGGGAGCTCAGGGACATCCTGGGCTCCCGGCACACCTCCTCCCCTCCGGCCACCCTTGACACCTCGGCTGACGAGCCCCAGCAGGCCCTGCAGACGGAGTCCGCCCCGGAGGCAAGCCCTGCACCCCGGGGGCTCCCCCCGGAGGCCATCCCTGGGACATCGCGGCAGGAGGAGGAGGAGGAGGAGGAGGGGGGCTCCTCCTCCACAGAATCCAGCCTGCAGATCCTCCTCCTGCCATCCCGGAGCAGCAGCAGGGCCTCCGACCCCCGGGGATCTCCGGACCGGTGGAGTGGACCCACAGGTAGGTACCCCTCTCTGGTGGACACCCCTGGGCTTGAGGGGCGGGGGTAACAGAGATGTGTCCAGGGCCCCCCACACACTCACATGGCCATGGCCCCAAGGACACCAGGGCCATGGCCCTCACAGCACTGCAGCCATCAGCCCCTGCCCCCACCACCCTGCATGACAGTGCCATGCCCCATCCCCGGGCCAGGGGGGAGCGGAACCTCGAGGGGCCCCCGGCCAGAGGGGGTGGGACACCCCGCAGCAGCAGCATGTGATGGAGTGGGGGGAGTGCCAAAGGGAGACTCAGGCTACATATGAGCCACAAGAGCTGAAGAGCTCCCAGGGCCAAAGGAGGATCCTGGCGCTACAGCTGGCAGGTGATACCTCTGCCCTGAACAAACAGGAGGGAGGAGCCGAGCTGGCTTGGAATTGGGGGGCAAGGGTGGGGGCCACAGGTAGAGGCTAGGGGAAGGGAGAGCCGGTAGGCAGCCAGCCAGAGGAGGGGGAAAGCTGCATCCCAGAGGAGCCCCCCTTGGGGTCTTCTCCCCACGACGGGTTGGAAGGACTGTCTCTCCCGACAGCTGGTGCTGTCACTCCTGCCAGAAACTGGCCATCTGTGGCCTAAGAAACCTCTCCTGCTCTCAGACCCTGCGGGCTGAAGTGAGAGTCGCTCCCACCAGGGGACGGGGTGCAGGGCAGGGGGACCCCTGAACCCCATCCATCACAGCAGCATCTCCCGGGGATGGGGATGGGGAACCTGCAGCACAGGGCGGGGGGGACAGAGGCCACGGCTCGGGGCCCACACTAACGCCTGTCTCCATTCTTCTTTCCCCCCTCCTCTCCTGTGTCCTGCACCTGCACCTGCACCATCCGAAGGACCGGAAGAGAGCGCCGGCGAGGCCTCAGTTGTCCCGGAGAGCCCTCCGGGACCATCGCTCCAGGGCAGCCCCTCGGCCGAGGAACCACCGGCCCCGCGGAAGGCAAGATGGCAGACCCCGCGCCCACTACCGGCGACGGCCACGGACTCCCAGCTGCTGGCCATCCTCCGCCGGCAGCTGGAGGTGTCGGAGCAGCACCTCCAGCTGCAGGAGCGGGCCCTGGCCTGGCGCCAGGAGGCATGGGGGGCCTATATCCAGACATTTAACCGCCTGGTTGAATACCTGGCCCCCCATGCCGCGCCGGCCCAGCCATCGCCCGCCCCGCCCGCTCCTGCAGCCCCACCACCAGCTGCTCCGGCCGTCGCCAGGCCGTCCGCCGTCGCCCCACCACCCACCCGCGAGGGCCACAGCGCCGAGGGACCCCTGGAGCCACCTGAGACTCGCCGGCACTGATACCTTCCGGTCCAGCCCGCTCCCACCCAGCCACGGACCAGACTGCAGGCACGGCGGGGCTCCCGGCCGGGCACGCCCAGTGCTGGGCTCTAGGGGCGAGGGGCCCGGGACGTGGCCCCCCCCTTGTTCTTGTGTATATAGTTGGACTGTTTTTTTTTGGTGCCCCCATTTGCCCCGTCCCCCCCATGTAAATAGTTCTCCCCGTTCTCCTCCCTGGTTTTCTTTTTGGTTGATGGCGCACACTTGTTTGCTTTGTTGTTGTATTGTTTTATTTGTGCACATCTTGCTTTTGTTGAACGTTTGTCCCTACTTTTTGGTTTGTGTTTGACATATTTATTGAAAAAAAAAAAAAGTTTCTGAAAGACAAAAAATAAGTTTACGTTCAGCCACAAGTTCGTGCTGTCATTTGTCCAGGACAAGTGGGGGGGGGGAGCGGTGGGGTGCTCCATGGTGTGGGCGTTGGGGCAGGAGTGTGGGGGAGGAAGGGGCGGGCAGTAGGGGACCTGGGCAGAGTTCACCCCACGGCCTGTTGGTCGAAGTGGGCCCGCAGGGCCTCCCGGACCCGGGTCCCCTCGGGGTCCACCTGCCGACTGGGAGCAGCAGGTGGCTGCATGTGTGCCCTGCCAGCCTCCGCGGCCCAGCCCTGCAGAAAGGTCTCCCCCTTGCTCTCCATGAGGTTGTGCAGGGCGCAGCAGGCACCCACAATCTGGGGGATGTTGTTGGGGCCCGCATCCAGGCGGGTCAGGAGACATCGCCAGCGTCCCTTGAGGCGGCCAAATGAGCGCTCCACCACCTGGCGCGCACAGTTCAGGTGCTCGTTGAAGCGCTCCTGGCTAGCGAGAGATGGCCTGTGTAGGGGTGCATGAGCCACGGCCGGAGGGGGTAGGCCGCATCTGCGATGACGCAGAAGGGCATGGTGGTGTCCCCCAGAGGGATCTCCCGCTGGGGGATGTAGGTCCCCGCCTCCAGCCGGCAGCACAGGCCCGAGTTCCGAAAAACCCGGGCGTCGTGGGTGCTGCCAGGCCAGCCCACGTAAATGTCCTGGAAACGTCCCCGGCTGTCCACCAAGGCCTGCAGGACGACAGAATGGTAGCCCTTCCGATTGAGGTATCGTCCTCCACTGTGCTGAGGGGCGCGGATGGGGATGTGAGTCCCATCCAGAGCCCCAAAGCAGTTGGGGAAGCTCAGGGTGGCAAAGGCGGCGACAGTGGCATGTGGGTCCCCCAGCCTCACGAGCCTGTGCAGGAGCATGGCGTTGATGGCACGCACGACCTGCAGAGAAAGCACATGGGACAGCCCCAATGAGGGGTCAACAGGGTGTGTGTGGCCCTGCCCTGCCCTGGCCCCCCTGCCCTGGCCTGCCCTGCCCTGCCCTGCCCTGCCCTGCCCTGCCCTGGCCCCCCTGCCCTGGCCTGGCCCCCCTGCCCTGCCCTGGCCTCCCCCTGTGGGTTCTCTTACCTCCATGAAGACAGCCCCGACGGTGGCCTTTCCGACACCAAACTGCTGTCCCACGGATCGGTAGCTGTCCGGAGTGGCCAGCTTCCAGACAGCGATGCCGACCCGTTTCTCCACAGGGAGGGCACGCCGCATGGCAGTGTCCCGGTGCCTGAGTGCGGGGGTGAGCCACTGGCACAGCTCCAGGAATGTCTGGTGGGTCATCCTGAAGTTCCTGAGCCAGTGGTCATCGTCCCACTCCCCAAGCACCAGCCGCTCCCACCAGTCGGTGCTGGTGGGGTAGCTCCACAGCCGCCGGCGTGTGAGGCGGGGGGTGGAGCGGGGTGCTGCAGGGGTAGGGGTTGAGCCCTGCTGCCCTGGGGGCATCTCCTCCCCTGGGGCAAGAAGGTACTCAGCTGCCTCCCACATGGCATGGGCCAGGGCAAGCCCTGCTCCTGCCGGGAGGGCTGGGTGGACCTCTAGCTGCTGCTGCTGGGGGTCCATGACTGCGGCGCCCGGGGGCTGTGTGCCTATGGCTCCTCAGACCGCATGCTGTGCAGGCTGAGTGTATGTGGGAGGGGCCCTTTAAGGGAACGGCTAGCTGTTGCCCCGGAAGCGCTAGTCCGCCCGTTGACCCTGTCTGCAGCTGTGCCTGGCATCCCTATTTCGATGTGTGCTACTTTGACGTGTAGACGTTCCCTCGCTGCGCCTATTTCGATGTTGGGCTGAGCACCGTCGAAGTTGAACATCGACGTTGCCGGCCCTGGAGGACGTGTAGACGTTATTCATCGAAATAGGCTATTTCGATGTTGGCTTCACGTGTAGACGTAGCCTAACTGTGACACCCACAGCCTTCCTGAAAAACACTGTTTACATGTGTCAATCAAGTTACTCTATTCAAGCACCCAGATTCATTGCCCTATGCTTCCTCGATTCAAGAATTTTGTGACTCCTGGTGTCTATGCAGTGTTTAAAATAGATCAGACGACACAGTCAGCAACTATCTCACAAACAGTGTGTGTTTGTGTCAGCAGCTTGATTTACAAGGTAAGGAAATTGTGGTGGTGCTACTGGATGTGGGGAAATCTCCTTCCTCCACAAGAAGCCATGCTCTTGAATGAGTGCTACTGCAGCTCACATATTGAAAAAGGAAGATAGTAAGCTATGAAAGCCGTCAAGAGGAGATTGAACCAACTAAATCAGGCAGTGTTGTAAATCCAATATTAGCTTGGCAGTCAAGACTATTGACTATTAGAATGAAGAGGTTGGTGAGTAAATCTTTATCTTCCATTGTAAAGAAATGAATGGGACTCCTCCAACCTATAAAAACTTGAGATAAGATTTTCACAAGTCAGACCTAGCACATTTTCTGACATTTTTCCTCCTCTTCCTTCTCCACTTATGGAGGTAGCTCCCTTTGCAAAACATGCATTTCCATGAGTGTCAGCAATAAGTCTTCAGCCACAATTTAGATGCTCAGTATTAGTGACTGATTTTATTTTTCCCTCTAATATATTTTTAGCTAATTTTTATAAAAGTAGTTTTATAACGAATGTTCTGTTCAGGTGCTGTGCTTCTGCTAGCAGGGCAGAAAATATCAAACAGAAATGGGTTTTTGCTTCTTTTCCACTCATTCCGAATCACTTCCTTAAGAAGACTGACAGCGCACATGTTTAAACAACATGGGTCATTGGAGTGAAGCCTAGCTGGAGAAATGCAGGAGTTTCCAGAAGAGAACACACTCTGTGGATGCAGTCTTGGAGTTCTTGTACATCCAGTGCTGTTCTCTACCTCTAGTAACAGCAAAGAAAACTCGGTGCTGTATAAATTATGGAAACAACACATATCTGTTCTGACCTCAGACAAAGAATATAATACCTCACATCAAAAGTGATTGATATTATTAAAAATAAGAGCATGGTTTTCTAACAGATTAAACATATTAACTCTTTCATTTTTTACTAAGTGGCTGCTTTGTTCAGTTACACAATTTTCCCATATTATTTCAGGCGCTCTGCCAACAAAACATTAGAAATGAAGGAACACTAGAAAATACAGTATTATTCATCTATTTTGCCAGCATGTAGCAAATAGGTATAATCCATCATTTCCAATGTCCTTTTCAATAGGATCTTTCACTACTTCAGATAATTTAACAATCACTCTGACAGTCTAACTCCTTCCTTGAATAGCCAAGATGTTTTCCAAAGTAACATTGTTTTTTTCCACTAGCATATTCTGGGTAATCCGCTACAACCCCTTTAGATGCAAAACGCCTCCCTTTCTTGGGATGATTTCAGGAATGTTGGAAAGATTTAGAAAAGATATTTTCATTTTTTAGGTAACTCCGAAAAAAATCCTCACAATCTTCTCATCATTTCTGTTCTTTTTGCACTCAGTCTTATACTGGAACTGTGGTACGAGTCTGAAAATATTTGGTTCAGTAATTTTGCCAGTGGTGAGCTCGGGACATTTCTTGATTGGGGGCTGTCTTGTCTCCCATCTCTTTTAGTGGAGAAAGAATGTTGTTATTAGCAATGGGCCAAGTGTGGATTATTTGATGCCCCTGAGTATCCAACATACGTAACTGTAGGTCCAGTGAGTGTGTGTGTCTTCCAATACTGCACCCATGACTGAAGACCTTATTGTATAATATCTGCAGACAGAATTTAAAAGGCAAAAATAATGCCGCACAAAAGGAAGTCCTTTGTTTACTTAATAAGTGTGGCTTAGTTTGTTTCACAATTAGCTCTCTGTAAGGTTATATAAATAAAATACCTGACTTTCTTAAAGCCCTCCAAAGAACCCTATCCCATGGAGAATAACTGGCACTGGGTCTATTATTTATTTCCTTTTGTAGCCAACCAGGCTCGGGTTCCCCAGAGACGAGGCTGCACCCAGAAGGCGAGTGCTATATTTGGTTTATTGAAAGCGCGTGACACCCGCGATGGGAGCCCCGGAGACGCCGCAGTCACCAGTGGGGAAAACCCGACGCGTCGGAGCTTCGCTCGGGGAGAGGCTCTACAACAGGCCTCCTAACGCTAGCTGATAAAGCTGAGCTCATTAACATAAAATTGCCTACAATTGCCTATGCATTCCTTATCACTATCTCTAGTGGCCTACTGCCAATGTAGCCTTGGAGTTTTGGCAGGCGCAGCGTGTTCCACAGGTGGTGCGAGTTGTTTTGCAACTTTTACCTTGCACAGCAATTCTGGTATCTCTTGTTTGTTGGCAGCATGCTTCTGTATATGATTCCTGTGAGAGTTCACAGAGGGGTCGGACTGCTCTCATGAGACCGTTACAAAGTCTTCTCGCACCCTACACCTTTTACAACATAAAACATTTTAATCAAATATGCCTATGACTGGACCAAATGTCTGATCTCTTAGAAATGTGATATGCACTTAATAATAGACGAATTATACTAAAGGGGCTCATAATATTAAATACTCTCATTCTGCAAAAGGAAGAATAGACAAATACTGTATTATATGGACATCCTATGTTGTGCCTTGGAGTGAATTTGTTTTTCTCTGTTGGTGAAAGGAGTATCATCAGTTTCATTCCTGATAATGTCATTAGCACTAGAGAAAAGTTTTTAACCTTGTACTAGTGTGTTTCTTCATTTTTCAGGTGTCAGTGGTATTAATAGGCTGGAAATTCAATAAGTAAGTCAAAAGTTTGTTTGCAACTGCAGCACCTCATATTGCTCCCATATATCACTGATGTGCTGGGGTTTCGAGTTTCACTTCTTTATAAAAATATATACTTTCTGAAACTGTAAGACACTGGTGATCAATCTGCAGCAACCATGTTCATATAACAATATAACATATTTAATTGATACAACAATACAATATTCTGCTCAAGAATTCTGCAGTAGATGCCTCCCCCGAAAGAGACTGGAAAACTAAAACACTGCTAATTGCTTTTAATATTACACAAATTACTTTCTGGCAAATAGCCAGAATAGCCCCATTTAAACAAGACTTTGCCCATAGTACTTTTTCTATGAGAGAGTGTGGTTTTCCAGCAGAAAAAAAGAATCATCATCATCATCATCAATAACCATGGGCTCAGTGCTTGTGGGTGCTGGATGCCTCTCTCATGATTTCCTTCCATCTTCCTCTGCCCAGTGTTGAGTGGCTTAGTTTCTGTAGACTAGCTCTGCACCAATCTACTACATCACCTATCCATTCTCTGTGGGGTCTGCATCTCCTATTCAAACTGTCCATTATGCTGAATACCAGGGTCTTGACTTTTCGTTTGTCATTCATCCTGCAGATATGCCCAAATAGCTGTAGCTTCCATTGCATAACCTTCTGCAGCAGGTTCTCTTTCAGCTGTATCTTCCTATATAATTCCTCGTAAGTGACCTTCTGCATCCATCTTATTCTCAGGATCTTTCTGTAACAACTCCTCTTGAATGCCAATATCCTTCTCTTTGAATCTTCCGTTATCACCCGTGTCTCACATCTGTGCAACATGCTGCTGAATACACACATTTTGAAGACGTGCAGCTTCATTCCTAAGCTAATCACTTTGCTTTTTCCAGATCTTATCTATCGCCTTCAAACTTGCTCCTGCTTTTGCTATTTTAGTCAGTATTTCCTTATAGTCTAGATCATATGTCATATTGCTCCCCAGATAAGTGAACTTCTCTAGTTCAATCCCATTTATATTGATCTTCCTTCCTCTTTCCTTATCTCCAAACACCATTGTCTTTGTTTTATCGATGTTTATAATCAGTCTGTACCGCTTCCCTGCCTCATTTAGCACCTGCACCATTTTCTCTAGCTTCTCTTCATCCTCCTCAATGATAACTATATCATCCGCGAACCTCAAGTTGTTAATTCTCATCCCATGCACCAATATCCCTTCTGCCTCTTCCTTGATCCTGACCATTGCTCTCTCTAGGTGTGTGACGAAGATACTAAGTAATATCAGATCTCCTGGTCTCATACCTCTACTCATCCTAAACCAACTTCCCAACTCTCTGCACGTACTCACCGCTACCTCCACACTGTTGTAGATATCCTTCAACAACCATATCAGTCTGCTTACCGCTCCATACAACTCCAACACTACCCAAGTCACTTTCTGATCTATACTGTCAAATGCCTTCAGAAAACCAACAAAGCAATTGTAGATGTTCTTGCTCTTCCATTGAGCTTTCTTCACTATCAATCTTAGTGCCAATATCTGCTGTATGGTATCTTTCCTGAATCTCACTTAATCATCCACTAGATGTTCTTCTATCTGTTCTCTCAGACTCTCCGTCAGTATCATCACCAGTACCTTGCACAGAAGACTCATTCGGGCAATTGTTCTGTAGTTCTTGCACTCCAGCGTGCTTCCTTTCTTGTGTATTATCACATTATCTTGCCCATTCCTTAGGTGCATTCCATTCCTACCACTCTATATTACATAGTCAGTATATTTCCTGAATTATACTTTCTCCACCATATTTGATCATCTCTCCTGTGATCTTATCATTTCCAGGGCTTTGTTGTTCTTTAGTTGTTTCCCTGCTCTTCCTACCTCCTCCTTCAAAACATCAGTCTCACTCTTGATACTTAGTGGTGACATCTCTTTCAGTTCTCCGATCAGTCCCTCTCAGATACTTGGGTTCAACTGTGCTTTGTATAGATTGGTGCAATATCTTGTCCATTGCTGCACAACCTTTTCCTTGTTCATGAGCACGTTTTTGTTCTCATCTTTGATCACCATTTGCTTCGCCTGCCACTTTCTGTTAATACTTATCATCATCTTATACACCTCCCTGGTCATGCACTCACTGTAATATCTCTCTATGTGTTCACACTGCTCCTCTAACCATTTTGCCTTATCCATTCTGGATGCTTTCCTTATCTCATTGCGTTTCACTCTATATTGCTCTTCTGCCTTCTCGGAAACATCCCTTTTGATTGTCAATGCACTCTTCTCTCGAACCAACTTCAGTGTCTCCTGCATAATCCACTTCTTACTGATGTTCTCTTCTGGAACAGTCTGCACAATTGCCTCTTCTATCGCCATGGCTATCCCTTCGACTCTTATGTTGGCCTTTCCCAGTGCCTGCATTCCTGATCTTCTCTTCAAACATGGCTCTTTGTTTCTTGAACTGTCTTATACTTTCTCTTGAGTTTCATCTTGATGTTCACAATCACTAGACCGTGGTCCAAATCCACATCGGCTCCTTGGAAAGTTCAGCACTGTTGTACTGATGTTACCCATTTTCTTCTTATCAAGATCATATCTGCCATGTTCTTAGACTTCCCATCTTTCAATCACCATCTACTTCATACAATCTTTTGCATGGAATCTTGTGCTGCATATCACCATCTCATGCTCTGTAGCAAACTCTAGTAGTTTCTTTCTCCGTTCAAATCTTCCCATGTTTCTCTCCCAATCTTTGTTGTCTGTTCCAACCTTTGCATTCCAATCTCCTCCAGTGATTAACACATTTGTCTTTGGTATGTCCTCCAGTGTCTTTGTCAAGTCTTTATAGACTAGCTTGATCTCTTTCTCCATGTTGTCACCTGAACAGCCAAGATGTTGAATGGTTTTGCTTCGAATCTTGCTACCATCATTATCGTACTCACCGGTTTGTATGCTAACAATGCTCCTCTCGCTCTCGTGGTAAGAAGGAATCCAACTCCTGTCTCATTTCATTCCCTGACCAAGTGACTTCAAAACCACACATCTGTCCCAATGCTGTCCAACGCATCTCTGCCAGTCCATGTATATCGCATCAGTATCTCTCCATCTCCTTTCAAAGCAGCTCTAACTTTCCAGTCACCCACAGTGTTTGGACATTCCACATTCTGATTGATTTTGTTTTGATTGATAAGTATATGTGTTGGCTGCAATTTTCTTTTGGTAACCAAATTGTCTATCCAACCCCGATCGCTCAATTGGCATTGCGGACCTTGTTTATCCAGATGACATCTTTTATCAGTTAGTCGTACTGGCATCAGATTTTATTCATATTGTTCTTTTATGATCAGCTCATCAACATTCATCTGACCAACTCTCCTCCTTCACCTAGGTTTGGGACTGGCATGGAGCCCCTAGAGGCTTCATAGTGGAATAAGAAAAAAGAAGCAGCAACATAAAAAGTGAAAATAATTTTAAAAAGACAAAGAGGAATGGAACAAATAACAAGTATGCAACTTTGGGTTGCTAGTACCATGAGCATCTCTGACTTGTAAAAATAATAACCTTTGATTTGATGTCACATTTTTTATTTTTAATTTTCTTCTTTCTGTAAGACAGCAGAGCTTTAAAAAGAAAAAGTGAAAGCATGTTTTGAGAGCCAAGGTCATGGTGTTGTAGTATTAAAGTATTGTCCCATATTGTTATGTCCATAGAAGAGTTTTTAAGAACAAATTGATTAATGAAACTATAATAAATCCCCAGGACTAGACAGTATTCACCGAAGAGTTCCAAAGGAACTCATATAAAATTGCAGAACTATTAACTGTAGTGTGTAATCTATGCTGAAATCAGCCTCTGTACCAGATGACTAAAGGGTAGCTAATGTAACACCAGTTTTTAAACAGGGCTTGCAAGGTGACCCTAACAATTGCAAACTGGTGAGCCTAACTTCAGTACTGGGCAAACTGGTAAACATTGTAGTAATTAACAGAATTATCAAACACATAGATCAACAAACATTGCCAAGGAAGAGTAAACATGCCTTTTGCAAGTAAAAATAATGTCTCACTGATCCATAAGAATTTTCTGAGGTTGTCAACAAACATCTGGATAAAGGGATCCAGTCAATATAGTGTACTTGGATTTTAAGAACACCTTCGACAAGGCCCCCTTGCCAAAAGTTGTTAAGGAAAGTAAGTGGTCAGGGGATAACAGGGAAGGTCCTCTCATGCATCAGGAAAAGATGATTAAAAGAGCAGGAGTAAATGGCCAGTTTTCACAATGGAGTGTAGTAAAAAGGAAATTACTCACCTAGGGTTTGTCTACACTAGCCCCCCTCCTTCAAAGGGGGCATGTAAAGAAGCCCATGCGGTGAATAGCAATGAGGTGCTGCACTGAATATGCAGCACCTCATTAGCTTAATTCTCACTGCACAAACTTCAAAGTTGCTAACTTCGAAGCACCAGGAAGCTGTGTAGCTGCAGGCACTGCAAAGTAACCACTCAACTTCGAAGTGCCCTTACTCCCAAAACGCTCCAGTGGGGGGGTGTAGGGGCCACGCTCTGGCAGAGGGAGTAGGCCATGCTCTGTCCCTGTGCTCTGGTGGGAGTAGGGGCTGCACTCTGGCAAGTGGAAGGAGGGTGCTCCAGCCCCATGTTCCAGAGCTATGGCCCCGTGCTCTGGCAGGGATGTGGGCAGACCTTTGGCAAGGGGGGACAGTGGCATGCTCCAACCACATGTTCTGGCTGTGGGGACAGCTATAGCCCCAAGTTCTACCAGCAGGAGGGGCCCAGCCCTGACCCCATGCTCCAGTGTGGGGCCCAGACCCAGCCCTGCGCCATGACTGGAACGCTGCACTGTGGGCTCCAATCCCAGCCCTGGGACTTAGCAGTGGAGCTCTGGCCCCAGCCCCATGCTTCCATCATCTCCCATGCTGCATGGGGGGAAAGAGGGGTGGGACTGAGCTCCCATCATGTGCCAACCCAAGTTGGCCTGAGTACCAGGAGTAGCTTGCATGTTGGTGGTTGCTGACCCCCGGGTATAAAAAGTCCCATTAGTTTGGGCTACAGGAGGTAAAATATAGGATAAAGAGACTGACACAGGTGCAATCAGTTTATATTGGCACCATGATTCAAAATGTTTCCACTTCCGTGTGTGTGTGTGTGTGTGTTAGGTACATTTCCTAGTTTAACAACTTGTTCTGTATTTCTGTGGAATGTGTTGTTTCAAATCCCAAGAGCCTTGGAGAAACCATGCTTTGAGTGGAAGTTTGTAGGGGTCTGGACAGATGAAACAGCCTGTGGCTTGCCATGGGAGCTGAAGCAGAGACAGACGCTTACACAGTGGAGAGACTGTCATGTGAAGAAGGTATGGATGCCATGATTGTCCATGGTTAAGGTTGGCAGTATGGATGGTGTGGATGCCATGTTTGGCCCCATCCTGTTTTATCTAGTAGAATACTTGGGACATAATGGGCTTGTGGGCAAGACATAGAGGAGAGGGGCATTCCAGTTGATAAGGAAGGCATTGCCCAGAGAGTGGTGTTCGAGTCATGCTCTGAACCAGAATTGGCAGCATTTGGAGATTTGTGAGGTTACAAAGAGCCCTGACAACTGGAAGATATCTTGGATGCTCCATGTTTTCAGCTCCCATTTGTGGTCTTGTTAGAACCTCCTACTCAGAGCATCTGCCATATTGCTATGGTAGCCAGGTAAGTATGATGTTATCACATGGATGGTGTGTCTGATGCACCATTGCCAGAGATACATGGCTTCCATGCATAGGGAATGTAATTGTGCTCCCTCTTGTCTGTGTATGTTGAACTTATTGGATTGTCCATGATGCACAGTATCGTTTTATTTTAGACCAATGTCAAAAAGCAAGAGTGGGCATTGCAAACCACGCAAAGCTCCAGAAGCTTAATATGAACTTGGGATTCTGTTGTAGACCAGCGGGGCTGTACAGAATGTGCTTGTAGGTGTGCCCCCCTCTCCCACTGCCTAGGTAAGGGTAGGCGGATTCTGCATGAAGAGCACTACAGTGCAGACATTGTCTGTGTTGGTTTACCATAAGGAGGAATCCTTGACTGCGCTGGGCATGGTGAGGAGTGTGTGCATGATGTGTCTCTGAGGAGTTTACTACGTCCATTTCCAGGCTTGAAAATAATGCATACCGAACTTTGTACGGTGGTTGACAAAGGTCATAATGGCCATGTGGCCAAGCAGCGGAAGGCACATTCTGGCAGAAACCCCATGTTGCCGTTCCATGTTGTTGAGATCAAAGTAGCTAGAACCTGAAAGTGTTTTATTGGAAAAGAAGCTGTTGCTTCGTGGGAGTGGAGATCTGCCGCACTGACTTTGAGGTTCTGAACTAGTGTTAGGGTGGGCTTTTGAAAGTTTGTTTGAAGCTCTTGGGAGGTAAAGAGATGGATCGTATGTTGGGTGGACTGCACGGCTGTCTGCAGTGTTGGTGCTTTGAGCAGGCAGCCATCTAGGGCTACGTCTACACGTGCAGCCAACATCGAAATAGCTTATTTCGATGTTGCAACATCGAAATAGTCTATTTCGATGAATAACGTCTACACGTCCTCCAGGGCCGGCAACGTCGATGTTCAACTTCGACGTTGCTCAGCCCAACATCGAAATAGGCACAGCGAGGGAACGTCTACACGCCCAAGTAGCACACATCGAAATAGGGATGCCAGGCACAGCTGCAGACAGGGTCACAGGGCGGACTCAACAGCAAGCCGCTCCCTTAAAGGGCCCCTCCCAGACACAGTTGCACTAAACAACACAAGATACACAGAGCCGACAACTGGTTGCAGACCCTGTGCCTGCAGCATAGATCCCCAGCTGCCGCAGAAGCAGCCAGAAGCCCTGGGCTAAGGGCTGCTGCCCACGGTGACCATAGAGCCCCACAGGGGCTGGAGAGAGAGCATCTCTCAACCCCCCAGCTGATGGCCGCCATGGAGAACCCGGCAATTTCGACGTTGCGGGACGCGGATCGTCTACGCGGTCCCTACTTCGACGTTGAACGTCGAAGTAGGGCGCTATTCCTATCTCCTCATGAGGTTAGCGACTTCGACGTCTCGCCGCCTAACGTCGAAGTTAACTTCGAAATAGCGCCCGACGCGTGTAGACGCGACGGGCGCTATTTCGAAGTTGGTGCCACTACTTCGAAGTAGCGTGCACGTGTAGACGCAGCTCAAATATGGGAATATCATTATGCCCTCGCTCTGTGTAGGTGGGCTGCTCCTATGGCAAGTACTTTGGAAGACACACTCAGCGCAGTGGAAAGGCCGAAAGAGCTTTGTCCTGAAAATGGTCCTTTGCTATGGTAAACAACAGAAATTTCTGATATGATGGGTGGATGGATATGTGAAAATACTCATACTGGGCACTGCAGGCTGAGAACCAGTCCCCTATTTCTACAGCTGGGATTATGGTACTTAGTGTGACCATTTTGAATCTTTGCATTTTTACATATATGTTGAGTCACTTTAGCTACGTCTACACGTGAACCCTACATCGAAGTAGCTTATTTCGATGTAGCGACATCGAAATAGCCTATTTCGATGAATAACGTCTACACGTCCTCCAGGGCTGGCAACGTCGACGTTCAACGTTGACATTGCACAGCACCACATCGAAATAGGCGCTGCGAGGGAACGTCTACACGCCAAAGTAGCACACATTGAAATAAGGGTGCCAGGCACAGCTGCAGACAGGGTCGCAGGGAGGACTAGCGCTTCCGGGGCAACAGCTAGCCGCTCCCTTAAAGGGCCCCTCCCAGACACATGCAGCCTGCACAGCACGCGGTCTGCAGAGCCATAGGCATGCACACCTCAAGAGACGCAGTCATGATGGACCCCCAGCAGCAGCAGCAGCAGCAGCAGCAGGAGCCAGAGGTCCACCCAGCCATCCCTGCAGGAGCAGTGCTCACCCTGCTCCATGCCATGCAGGAGGCAGCTGAGCACCTCCTTGCCACAGAGGAGGAGCTGCCTGCAGGGGAGGAGGACGCAACCCCCAACCCTGCAGCACCCCCCCCCCCCGCCGCCTCATACACCACCGGCTGTGGAGCTACCCCACGAGCACCGACTCGTGGGAGCGGCTGGTGCTCGGAGAGTGGGACGACGACCGCTGGCTCAGGAGCTTTCATATGAGCCAGCAGACGTTTCTGGAGCTATGCCAGTGGCTCACCCCCGCACTGAGGCACCAGGACACCACCATGCAGCGTGCCCTCAGTGTGGAGAAACGGGTCGGCATCGCTGTCTGGAAGCTGGCCACTCCAGACAGCTACCGATCCGTGGGGCAGCAGTTTGGCGTTGGCAAGGCCACCGTCGGGGCTGTCCTCATGGAGGTAAGAGGACCCACAGGGGGGAGGGGGGGAGGCAGCCCTGGCAGGGGAGGGCCACACACACCCTGCTCACCCCTCATTGGTGCTCTCCCATGTGCTTCCCCTGCAGGTCGTCTGCGCCATCAACGCCAGGCTCCTCCACAGGCTCGTGAGGCTTGGGGACCCGGATGCCACCATCACAGGCTTTGCCACCCTGGGCTTCCCCAATTGCTTCGGGGCTCTGGATGGGACTCACATCCCCATCCGTGCCCTGGAGCACAGTAGAGGACGCTACATAAACAGGAAGGGCTACCACTCAGTGGTCCTCCAGGCCTTGGTGGACAGCTGGGGCCGTTTTCTGGACATTTATGTGGGCTGGTCTGGCAGCACCCACGACGCCCGGGTATTCCGGAACTCGGGCCTGTGCCGCCGGCTGGAGGCGGGGACCTACATCCCCCAGTGGGAGATCCCTGTGGGGGACACCACCATGCCCCTTTGCATCATCGCAGATGCGGCATACCCCCTCCGGCCCTGGCTCATGCACCCATACATGGGACATCTGTCTGCCAGCCAGGAGCGCTTCAACCAGCGCCTGAACCATGCGCGCCAGGTGGTGGAGTGCTCATTTGGCCTCCTCAAAGGGCACTGGAGGTGTCTCCTCACCCGCCTGGATGCGGGCCCCACCAACATCCACCAGATTGTGGGTGCATGCAGCGCCCTACACAACCTGGTGGAGAGCAAGGGGGAGGCCTTCTTTCACGGCTGGGCTGTGGAGGCTGGCAGGGCCGATGTGCAGCCACCCGCTGCCCCCAGTCGCCAGGTGGACCCCGAAGGGACCCGGGTCCGGGAGGCCCTGCGGGCCCAGTTCGATGAGGCCGCGGGGTGAACGCTGGCAGGCCCCCCACTGCACCCCCCATCCTCCACAACACTCCCTGCCCCTACGCCCACACCACAGAGCACCCAAGAGCACACACCCCCACTTTTCTTGTAAAAATAAAAGCAGACAGTTGTTTGTCAAATCGAACATCTTTTGAACTGTTATTAATTATGGAAATTCTAACTTATATATATGTATATATTATAAAAACAGGGATAATAAGGAAGGGGAGAACTATTTACATAGGGGGGTAAGGATCAGCGATGGAGAACGGGGGTAACAAATAAATACAAACTATTTACAGCAAAAAAACAACGTAAAAGGGGAGGGAATATACACAAAGGGAGGGGGGGCACGTCCTGGGCCCCACACCCCTACAGTCCAGCACTGGGGGTGGGCGGCCGGGATCCCCGCCTCGGCCGCAGCCCTGGCCGGGGCCGGCTGGGGGCCGGGCGGACCGGGCGATACGGCTGGCGAGTGTCAGCTGGCCCCAGGTCCCCCTCGGCGGAATGGCCCTCGGTGGCGGTGCGATGGCGGACGGCACAGTGGCTGGAGCAGCGGGTGGTGCAGTGGGTGGAGCAGGCAGGGCAGGTGCAGCAGCGGCCGGCGCGGCATGGGGGGCCAGGTAGTCTGCAATGCGGTTGAAAGTCTGCATGTAAGCCCCCCATGCCTCCTGGCACCAGGCCAGCGCCCGCTCCTGCAGGTGGAGGCAGCGTTGCTCCACCCGCAGTCGCTGCTCAGAGACCTTCACCTGCCGGCGGTGCAAGGGCAGCAGCTGGGGGTCCGTCGCCAGCAGCTGCTGCTGCTGGGTCCGCCGTCTTGCCCGCCGTGGAGCCGGTCGGTCCTCCACTGAGGGGCTGGCCTGGAGTGATGGCCCCGGAGGGCTTTCCGGGACCACTGACGCCTCGCTGGTGCTCTCCGGTCCTTCCGATGGTGCAGCTGCGGAACACAGGAGGTGGGGAAGAAGAGTGGAGACAGCCGTTAGTGTGGGCCCTGAGCCGTGGCCCCTGTCCCCCCACCCCTCTGCTGCAGGTTCCCCATCCCCGTCCCTGGGAGATGCTGCTGTGATGGGGTTCAGGGGTCCCCCTGCACTGCACCCCATCCGCTGGCAGGAGTGACTCTCACTCAGCAGGTACAACAGGAGGTTTATTAGGCAACAGATGCCCAGTTTCTCCCAGAAGCGACAGTACAGCAGTCAGAGACGGTCCTTCCAACCCGTCCTGGGGAGAAGACCCCGAGGGGTGCCCCTCCGAGGTGTAGCTTTCCCCGCTCTTCAGGCTGGCTGCCTTCTAGCTCTCCCTTCCCCTAGCCTCTAACTGCCGCCCCCGATTCAAACCCAGCTCAGCTCCTCCCTCCTCTTTGTTCAGGGCAGAGGTGTAACCTGCCAGTTGTAGCCCCAGGATCATCCTTAGCCACTGGGAGCTATTCAGCTTGTTTCTCATATGTAGCCTGAGTCTCGCATTTGCACTCCCCCCACTCCATCACATGCTGCTGCTGTTGCTGCTGCTGGGTGTCCCACCCCCTTCCCCCGGGGGACCCTAGAGGTTCCACTCCCCCCAGTCCCGGGGATGGGGCATGGCACTGTCATGCTGGTGGGGGCAGGGGTTGATGGACTCTTCTGAGGGACATGCCACTGCTGTCCTTGGGGCCATGGTCATCTGGGCATGTGGAGGGCCCTGGTCATATCTATTACCCCCGCCCCTCAACCCCAGGGGTGTGCACCGGGGGGGGTACATACCTGACGGTCCGCTCCCACGCTCGTGGGACACCTGGGGGGCAGATGCCTGGCTGGAGCTCCGAGACGGCATCAGTATTTGGAGCCCAGTGTCGCTGGAGGAGGAGTCCCCCTCCTCCTGCTCCGGTGCCCCTGGGGTGGGCTCCTGGGGGGGCCCCCGGGGTGCGGGGTTTGCCTCCGGGGCGGACTCCGCCTCCGGGGCCTGCTGGGGCTCCTCAGCCGAGGTGTCAAGAGTGGCCGGAGGGGAGGAGGTGTGCCGGGGGCCCAGGATGTCCCTGAGCTCCCTGTAAAAGGGGCAAGTGACAGGGGTGGCCCCAGATCGGCCAGCCGCATCCCGGGCCCGGGCGTAACCCTGCCGCAGCTCCTTCGCTTTACTCTGGACATGAGCCGGAGTGCGGCCAGGGTGACCCCAGGCAGCCAGGCCCTCGGCCAGCCAAGCGAACGCATCCACGTTCCGCCTCTTGCTCCCCATTACCTGGAGCACCTCCTCCTCGCTCCAGAGCCCCAGCAGGTCCCAAAGCTCGGCCTCTGTCCAGGAGGGGCCCCGGTGCCGCTTCGCCGCCTGGCTCCTGGGCTGGGAGCCCTGGGTCCCCTTGGGGGGGGTCCCCTGGGGGCACTGGGGGGGGGCTGCCGGGCGGCCATCGCGTCAGGTGGGGGTGCGGGTGGCTGCGGAGGAGCGTGCAGGCTAGCCACGTGTTACTGCTGCTGCCTGCATGCTCTCTCAGCTTCCTGCACAGGAAGGGAGGGGGCGGGGAGCTTTAAGGGGCCGCTCCACACGGCCACCATTGAGCTGAGGGGCTGGAGAGAGCGTCTCTCAACCCCTCAGCTGATGGCCGCTATGGAGGACCCCGCAATTTCGATGTTGCGGGACGCGCAACGACTACACGGGCCCTACTTTGACGTTGAACATTGAATTAGGGCGCTATTCCCATCCCCTCATGGGGTTAGCGGCTTCGACGTCTCGCCGCTTAACGTCGATGTTAACTTCGAAATAGCGCCCAACACGTGTAGCCGTGACGGGCGCTATTTCGAAGTTAGTGCCGCTACTTCGAAGTAGTGTGCATGTGTAGACGTGGCTTTTAAGTCTAGAATAGGTCTCTTGCCTCCCATCTTTTTCTGTGTGAGAAAGTAGCGAGAGTAGTAGAACCCTTTCCCTAGGTAGTCAGATGGTACGAGTTCTACGGCTCCCAAGCAGGGGTGGATTTCGAGTTAATGGAAACCTATGCTTAGCTTCATTTTGAGCCCTCCCATGGGACCCAACCAAAAAAATAGAGAACATTCTCCCTTATCTTTCTCCTCTCTGTTTTCCATTCTTTGCCCTCTTCCTCCTCCTAAGTTATAAATAATAGAAAGTAAATGAAAATAAAGTGAGGTACCTTGATTGTTTTTGTAATCTAACTTTGTTTTTCCACAGACTACTTGAATATTACTGAGGGTCTTGGCAAACCACATAATGATCTTTCCAAATGCTGTTTGTGTCATTAGCTAACTACTGTAAAGTGCTTTGGATAAGAGTGCTTTTCAAAAAAAAAAGAAAAAAAAAACCACCTTAATAGCCTTTCCTCAGTCCACCTGAATGGAGTTCTCAGCTCACAGTTTGAGAACTTCTGGTTTAGATGAAAGTTTGTATTTGCGTTATGGTAACATGAAAAATGTGTAAAAATAAAAAGTATAGATGACGCATGAATGGAAAAAATAAAAGTTAACTTCCTCTGAATTAATTTACTCAATTTGAAAAATATATATATATTTATTCAGATTGCTTTTTTTCCTACACTTTTTCTTTACAAAATCATCAGTGAAGTCATTGTAAGTAATATTTTTGGAAAGAGGCACTTTCAGTTGTCACTATTGCCAAACTTGTCAAATGTTCCTCACTCATTGTATTTTGGAAATAATTTTAATTCATTTGAGTACAGAAAAAGAACATTCTCCAGAAGCATTTGTGACAGGTATTGGCTTCTACATTTGGAAGGGTTGCCTGCAAACTATCACATACAAGTTTTTACAAATCAACAGGTGATCTCAAAACACAAACCTCATTATTTTTGATAAAATGAATGAAATGATTTAATCTGTCTTCAAAAAGATTTGTGTATATTACCTCGTAGTAGAATTCACTTAATTTCTTACTGAGGTAGTTTTTTAGCATTTTCGTCCATACTTTGAGCAAAAAAAAAAAAAAAACATGCAAAAAGAGCATAGAACTGTGTGTGCCATGTACGTCATTTATTTGTTTTACTATTTTCCACTGCATGACATACAGGAGAGGGAAGCTAAATCAGCCTGGCAGAACAACATGCCTGAGAGCTGTCTTTGGACAGATAAGCAACTGATCAAAATCACATTCTCTAATCCCTTATTGGGGCCACATCCTGTTCCCAATGAAATCAAAAGGAATTTTGCTGTTGAGTTCAATGTGAACAGGCTTTGGCATTTGCAGGGGAAAGAACAAAACCCCCGGAGCAAGAACTGTGTTGCTTATACCAAAGGAATCAAAGGCTGCTGACTCATGTATAGCCCACTGCCAACCCCTTTACCTGCTCTGCTGTTTGGGGCTCATCCCCTCTTCCATAGCTCACTCTGCCCATCCCCTCTGTGGGCCCAGTGGGAAGCCAGTCTCACCCTGACCCAGGACTGTGAAGGGTCAGGGCCCCTCTGCTCCTTGGTGCAATAGGAGTAAAATGCCCACTGCTCCAACCTTTGGGAAATGCCAGAAGAAAGCAGAAGGTAAGGGGGCGGGGGGGCTTTTCTGGGCAGGCTCTCGGACCCTGGCCAAGAGAAACCAGAACTCTAGCACCACCTGGGCTGGGAGACATCAGAGATGAGCCCCAAAAAGGGGAAGGCTCTGCCCAGGCTGAACTGTCCCAGCCTCCACTCCCAGCCAGGCCCTCCCTGACTGACTCTTCCTTCTAGGTCCCTGAGCCTTCCTAGCCCACCCCTTCCCTTTCTATGTGAGGAAACGTCCATTAAGTCAAGTGTACACAGGGCAGGCATTTCCAGGGACTGTTGTGAGCTAAGTATTCCTTAATGGGCTGTTCAGCTTAGCTGTTGGCTTTTCCGCTGACTTCACAGGCTGGCTAAATAACTTATAGGCATAACCACAATAGCAGCTGTAAACATACAGCAAAGAGTTGGAAAATGAGGCATTTGTTTTCTTTGCTGCTCCACTGCGGGGCCACCATGTCACTGAGGGACCATCTATATCGCGGTAAATCTGCCATGGCCCAGGGATATAAGACATGCTTTACGTGTTCATGAGAAGAGTCCCTGAAGAGGGACAGAGAAGGGAGGTATGCAGACGGGTTGGAGGTAATCATCAGTTTTGATTCATTCTTGCTTGGTAATGAAGTGGGGTAAAATGGGATTTGGAGATTGCCTAAGATTTTGCCAGAAAGAGATTCTGAGAGTGATGAGGTGCTTGAGCTCTTAATCTAGGCTTCAGCTCTGCTGTCTGGAGGATGATGACTGGGAACAGCGGCCAAGGAGGCAGAGTGCCTTCTCCTGGGGGTTTTCTCTCTGTGAATCCACTGGTTTAGAACCTGTTGTGCTGAATGAGTGTATGAAGGAGTTTGGACTCACTGCTGAGTTTGGAAATTGCTTTGTCATCTCCCATTTCTAGGTGTGTAAAGTGGCCGTGGAGTCTTTCAGCGTGTGTAATGACTTGTCAGTCTCGTCGGCAAAGAGCTTGGCACCTCTAAACAGTAAGTCCACTGCAATGAACTATTTGGCTTTGGAGAGCCAGACAGGTGAAGCCGGAAGCTCTCCTCATTGTGACCAGGGTGGCTTTAGATCTCACCACAGAATCAGGAGAGTGGAGGATGGTTTAAAACACTGTTCTAGCGCTGAGGTGATGTTCTCTAACGATGCCTTTGTACTGCTCTCTTTTCAGAGGTGTCTGGCTGAAATTCATAGCGTTGACAGTAGGTGGCAGCATAAGCACTGAAATGCTCAGGACTGATGGTTTACTGGCTGTGGTAGGTGCAGAGCTGTGGAGTTTAACTTCCCCTTAGTACTTGTAGAACTCGTGTGTTTAGGAGTTCTGTGCTTTTTGGCATTGGTACGAGAGGGACCAGGTCTGTCATACGTGGATAAAGCTGTTGCTATCGGTGTCAGGAGTGCTTGGCTGCTATCAAAGCGACAGAGGGGGAGTTGCACAGGTCTCTCTCTCTCTCTCTCTCTCTCTCTCTCTCTCTCTCTCTCTCTCTCTCTCTCACACACACACACACACACACACACACACACACACACACACACACACACACACACACACACACACACACAGAGAGAGAGAGAGCGTTGGTCCTTTCCTGCGTTCCCCATCAGTGGGGAACTTGGCTGCCAGTTGGTGCTGGAGTTAGTGCCTATGCCTGGCAACCCAAACTGGACAGATGGAGTTTGGAGTTCCTCAAAACTGAAAAGAAACAAGTGCCCAACCCACAGATGACTGCTCTGAGCTGGTAGAAAGATTTTTCTGCATTTGCCTGCAGCTCTTTTTCCTGCTCTCTTCTTCCAGAACTGGGACTGCTGTTACTTCAAAGAAAATCAAGCTGAGTACCCCTCTGAGACCATGTCCAGGAGAGCCAGCCTGAGTGATGGGTGAGGAGTTGCTTTCCTCTCTTACTGCTAAGGGCTTGGTGACACCATGTGGCTGTTTTGATTTTTGCACATCAAAAGAATGGCTCTGCTCTGAAAAAAGTCGGGTTATGGTGTGCAAGCTGGAGAAGCCCAGCTTGATTTTGCACAGTTGTATTATAATTTGAGGTGTTGGCTGTTAGATAACCCTCCATTTTATGATGAACAAATTTTACCTGGAATGCAGTAGAACAAAACAAATAGATGACATAAATGATTTTTTTTCAAGATCGTGCTGCACCTTACAGGGTGATTTCTTTTTAAAGACCACCCCAGTCCCTCCTTCCCTTTTCTCAACATTTATGATAGAGCACCACCAAACATTAACATAACCAGAAGTTCTTTCATTAAATCCAAAGGCCAAGTGGTATCTATGCAACTGCTTTAAACACATCTAAAAAGCCTGGACCATAAGCAATTTATTTCATCCGGTGCAATGACATACATCCACTACTATATGATCCACTCTGTTTACAGATGGACCAGACCAAAGAACAGTTCTCTCATTCTGGTTTGTCCCAGAATGATTGGACTGGATCTGACAAAGATCCTTCAGGTTCCTGGCTCTCTTTATACCCTTCAACTAACTTGCTGACATCAGCAAAGACACACTTTGATGCCATTTATCCTTACAACTTTTCCTCTTCTGAGGCCTTCCTTTACTACCATCTTCAGCTTAACAGAAGAAAAGTTGGAAGGCTTGTGCTTGTTTCTTATCAGAGAGCATTTATTTGCCTTTTTACTGCAGTCTTCCCACACTACATTCTGATGTTATAACTTCTATTCTCAAAGCCTACTTTTATTTGTTGATTAGGGCCTTTTCTTAGTAACCTCAAATCATAAAGCAAATACATTAGTTTATCAACCAATCTTAAGCTAGCTTTAGTTCTTTAATCTCCTAACTATCCATATGCCATTTAAAAACACAAACAAATTTAAGTTAGTCTTTAAAATAGATGAAAAAATGGCAAAAGTAGGACCAAACTCCACAGTCCTATTTAAAAACTTCCATTAGTGGGTCTACCAACTATAGGGGAATAAATAATTTAGAAACAATTGAGATCTCTTTATTTTCATTATTTAAATAGCTGAATTTTATTTCCAGCCTACTTTTCTTGTGTTTTGTCCAATATCTAAATGGATGAACAGTTTATTTTTGAACTTGGCCTTTTTTGATTTCTGGGAGATTTTTGGACACATACAATTTGTAGCAATCCACCATGTGATCAATGACCACAAAAGGAAGAATTCCAATTTGCATTCCTGAAATAAACCACAGCAAAATGCTGCTTATTTATCAATATTACTCTTCAACATTTCAGAGGGCTTTTTCCATTTCTTGCTGAATATACTCACTGAATGTATCATGGGACAGTCATAACGGATCACAGAAGCAATCACTTTCTTTGCCTCATCTTGCTTGTTTTTTTTACTAAAATGTAAAGAAATGTTGCACACATCCTCACTTTTCTGCCACCAGCACGCCCACACTTTTTTCTGTATAAAAATGTAATGAGAATTAATACTTTATATTATAAATCTATAAGAGTCACCAACTCCACTATTTAGCCACATGTGGTCATCTTTTGGCCTTGAGGAGTGTTTTTCCACTTGATTTAGTTGAATTATCAAATCTCAATAGAACAGGTTCAGACTCAGTAGGAGTGACACTTCTCAATGGGATTAATCCCCTGCCAGGTTGGCCAACAGCTTTGATGAAGCTCTAGGGAGTGCAGCTCTGTGTTTCCAGTTAGGAAGTCCTGCAGCTTCTGTTCTTCTGGAAGGCCTCCACTCATTACCACTTTAGCCTGCTGACTGTCACCTTTATGTAAACATTCCCACCTACACTGCTTATCTCTGATTGTTCACTTTTTAGATATCTTCCTGGCCTCTGATTGCTTGCTCTGTCAATGGGTAGATATTCTCTCAGCCAATCAGCTAGCGTAACTGTAGCCAATGAGTGCCATCGGGTTTCTTCTGTTCCTTTCTTTTCCTTCTCTTTTTTCCTTGGTGTTCTGCAAGATACTGAGCGAGCGAGAAAGACAGACAGAGAGGACAAGGGAAAGGGCTCGAAACTTCTCAGGCAAGAAGGCAAAGAAAACTGAAAAGACGGTCTGGTTGCAGAGATTTATAACTTGCTGTTTCCCAATAGGTGGTCTCATAATACTTTATCTTTTCACTCATCATCCTGTGCGGGAGGGCGGGGAGGTCTGAGATGAGAGCTCCAACACTTCTGCTAGCTGTTAAACTCAGGCAACTACCCTGAGTCACTGTGGTCATGCAGCTTAAACTGAAAGCCTGATCTGGCCTATACTGTGACTTTAATGTGTAATACTTGATGCTCTCATTAAAATAATAATGAGACGTAAGGAAAGCTGCGTTTACAAAACATGATTATCATAATTTATATATTATAAGGATTTTGCATGCGATTGAATATTTTGTATTATTTACCATCTATACTACTATAAAAGGAACTGTCCAGCCATCCTACCCTGTCCAGGTCCCTGGGGCTGGAGCTGCTGGTGGAGCTCTGCACCCTAGCTGGCTCCTGGCCCCAGGACTGCTGAGGTTCTCCCAGGCTCCTGGCCCTGGGGCTGCCAGGGTTCCCCCAATCCCAGCTGGATCTCTGGGGCTGGAGCTGCCAGCGGAGCCCTCCACCCCATCTGGCTTCCAGCTGCGAGGTTGCCGGGGCTCCCCCAGGCCCAGCCAGATCCCCAGGGCTGGAGCTGCTGGGCTTCTCCCATCTAGGTTCCTGGGGCTGCAGTGGCTGGCAGAGCTGTGCACCCCACTTGCCTCCTAGGCCCGGGGCTGCCTGCGTTCCCCTGGCCCCAGCTGGATCCCTGGGGCTGGAGCTGGCAGTGGAGCTCTGCGGCCTGTCTAGCTCCTGCCCTGGGGCTGCCAGGGTTACTCCAGTCCCAGTTGGATCTCCAGGGCTGGAGCTGCCAGCAGAACTCCATGTGCTGGCTTGCTCCTGGCCCCAGGGCTGCTGCGGTTCCCCCAGCCCCAGCCAGATCCTCAGGGCTGGAGCTGCCAGTGAGATCCTGGACTATCTTGCTAATATAATATAAGTATATAGAAATACATTTAAAATTGAAACAAGGCTTTTTATACAATTTTCCAGAGCTGACTGTGTGCAAAGTAAAGAGTGGGTTGCAGCAATTGGAGCGCTGTCTTCTGAGTTAGCTGTGCTAATCAGCTTTGGACTGTTGCTGTTCTGTGGGGCATCATTTCTTACGCTGGGTAAGTGAAAAGAAAGAAATGTCTTGGAAAAAGTGGAAATGAAAAATGTGCCTAGTGGGAGATCATTTTACATGGCAGGAATCACCACAATTGCAAGCTAAGGCCACTGGGGATGTTAGTTTTCAAGATTTGTGACCCTTTTGTTATTCAGCGGTACAGAATGTGCAAACTAAGGGCTCCCTGATGGTGATGGCTTACAGCAGGATGTACGGTAGCAGAGGGCCATTCAGCTCAGTGCGATACTGGAGGTGGATTCATGCTCCCAAAAGCAGTTCTGCATTTTCCATAGACCGGATGAGGGGGATCCGCCTCATTTTCAAGACATGCTTTGTCTTTCAGAGAAATATTGTGTGTGTGAGAGAGAGAGAGATCGCACCATGGGAAAATGTAGCCATTACCTCACAGACAGAGGGGGTGGGTGACATTTTTTTCCTGTGGGTCCATAACTTCAGTTTATGTGAACAAAATGCTTATTGCTCAGCTTTATTCATTGATTGCTTTGCAATTTCAGTATTTCCCTTAGAAATTGATATTGGTAGGGCAAAAAGTATGCCCGGACTGGGGAACCTTTTCTGGATCAGGGGGCCATTGACCCACAGAAAAATTAGTCAGAGGCCACACAAAACTGGGAAACAAAACACCCTCACAAAACCTTCACTGATATGGCCCCTGACTGAGACACCTCACTCCCCTCTTGCTCCAGTACCATGGGCAGGAGGCTGGAGAAGTGGGGGACTATGGTTCAGGGCTTCCTCCAGGCCAGATTAACTCTTCTGGGGACCTGGAACCAAAAACGGGGGGTTCAGGGATCATTGTGCAGGAGGGAGCTGCTGGGGAACAAGGGTGTGGAGTCTGGGTGGGAGGGATGGTGCAGGAACAGGTGTGCATCTGGGGGTGCAGATATGGGTAGTGACAGCAGTGGGGATGGGGGGGTTAGGAGCAGGCTGGAGGTGAGGGGCTGGGTGGGAGGGAGAGTGCAGGAGCAGGGAGGGGGTGAGGGCCTAGGCAGGAGGGGTGCAGGAGCAGTGTGGGGGTAGGGAGGCTTGCAGGAGGGAGTGTGCAGGGATGGGCTGAGGGTGGAGGGCTGAATGGGAAGGGGTGCAGACAGGGGTTCTGGGCAGGAAGAGGAGCAAGAGCAGGGTGGAGGGTCTGAGTGGGAGGTGTAGTGCATTAGTGGGCTTGGGGCAGCAGTGCAGGGAGCTGAGGAGCAGAGCAGCTGGAGGTGAGGGATCTGGACAAGAGAGCAGAAGCAGGGTGGAGGCTCTGGCTAGGAGGAAGGGGAGGAAGCAGGCTGGGAGTGGGGTCACCCACCACCATGCGCTGACACTGGTGCCGCTGCTGCCTCCTACTCTGGCTACGGAAACGGCGGCAGTGGAGAAAATCCTCTCCAAGGAGCTTTTTCTCCCCCTGCTGCCAGGCCTCACCTCCCTGCTGCTGCTATGATTGGCTGGAGTTCCAGACAATCAGAGCAGTGAAGGAAGCCTCTCTGTGGTTTATCTAATCTGGCCCATGAGGCTCAGGGCTCTGCACTCCCTGCTCTGCCGTGGGCCGGATGCTTGGGAGGGGAGCCACAAGCCTTGGTACCCAGAGCCAGGCAAGCTGGCTAGACCTGACTCTGGGGCAGAGGTTCCCCACCCCTGCATTAAGCTATTAACCATTTCCCTTTTGGAGGGGGTGGTGTTGATGACATGTTCATTAGATCTCCCGTTGGCAACAGTTGGAAAGTGGATAGCCAAAACACATGCAGAGGCAGCTGTGTCTCTCACAACCACCACTCTCACTGGTGTTTTAACCTTCTGCCTAGGGAGCATTACTTCCTTTCAATCTGTGAAGTCCTTTTGCTGCCACACAGGAACTGCTTTCATCTTCTGTTATGTATAAAACATCACAGTCTTTGGAGCTGTTCTTGCTTTAAATGGAGCGAGAGAAGAATGCAACAGACACTGGCTAATTTGCACAAAACCAAAAGATGGTGTTCAGCCTAATTGTTTCCACTTGTACAACATGTGCTGGGTAGCAGGTTTTTCTACCAAGTCTTCTGGTGCAGAAGGTGAACCGCCAATGAATAAATTCTTTAGGAAATATTATGGTCCTTTCCTTTCAAATAACAGAACCAAAGTGTTTGTGGTAGTGTTGTATGGAGTGTTCCTAGCAAGTAGTATTTTTGTTTGTGGATGGTTATGTATGCTGGTCACGTGATGTAAGTAAGAAAAAAACTTAAGCAAAGGTTGCAGCTTGCTAAAATTATGTTTTAAACCCTAGGAAGTGGTGGCTTTTTACTTTGTTTTCTTGTAACCATAGTGTGGGTTTTTTTCTCTTGTTTAGTAGCGCTCAAATCTCTGTTCTTATTAATAAACATTTTCTTAGTTTGACTATAAACTAACTTGGTGCTGACAGGTAGACATGTTAGTCTGTATCTTAACAAAACAAACGAGCAGTCCTGTAGCATTTTAAAGACTAACAAAATAATTTATCAGGTGATGAGCTTTCGCGGGGCAGACCCACTTCTTCGGATCTGGTGGTGGAGAGGCAGGGAGGGAATAGGATGAGGGGAGAGAAGAGGGTGACTGAGAATGCTGTCTGCCCAGAGAAATGGGAGTGTTTCCCTCCCCACTAGCCATTACTTTCTGTTGTCTCCAGGGTGGATAAGAACAGCCATTCTGGGTCAGACCAGAGGTCCCTCAAGCCCAGTATCCTGTCTTCTCGCAAATGCCAGTGCCAGGTGCCCCAGAGGGAAGAAACAGAACAGGTAATCATCAAGTGATCAACTTCCTTTCACCCATTTCCAGTATCTGGCAAACAGAGGCTAGGAACACCCTCCATGAGCGTGCCTCAGGCTGCAGTGTGCCCTGGCCTTCCCAGAGCAGACGACAACCATCTGCCCATCCCCTACTGGCTATGTCCAGACCCTGTCTTAAGCAAACCAAAGTAATAGTTAATGTGTTGACTTAAATTCTGCAAATAAAACACTCTTGGTAGATGTCTGTCAGCATTCAAATGAAAGTTCGAGTAAGCCAGAGGCTCTGAGACCAGAAGGGAGACTGAAGTCTGCTCTACAACCTTAGCTAAAAGCTACTTTGCTGTTAACTCATGTGACAGAGGCATCTGGTTTCAGCCCCTGCGGTCCCTGTTTCAAGCCCATTTGCCAACAGCTGCGTCCAGTAGTGTTACAGTAGTATATTGACTTGGCTCACATTGCTATCAGATAACAAATACTAAACCTGTTTTTGGCACATACACCAGCAGTGGATGTGACCAACGTAACACAGAGTGAGCTGCATATGCAGCCCATAGCGGTAAACAGCTTGAAAACCACTGGTCTAGAGTGTACCCTGGTATGTCACAGGTATAACTACACCACTTAAGGGTGTGAAAAATCTTGGCCCTGAGCAACCACAGTTAAACTAACCAAGCCCCCGCAACAGACAGCACTAGATTGACAGGAGAATTCGCCTGTCACCTGAAGCACTGCCTCTCAGGGAGATGGATTATCTGCCCTGACAGGAGAAGCCCATCCTTTTAGTGTATGAGCAGTCTTCACTGAAGCACTACACGGGCACAACTGAAGCTGTGTCTACACGTGCACGCTACTTCGAAGTAGCGGCACTAACTTCGACGTTAGGCGGCGAGACGTCGAAGTCGCTAACCTCATGAGGGGATCGGAATAGCGCCCTACTTCGACGTTCAACGTCGAAGTAGGGACCGTGTAGACGATCTGCGTCCCGCAACGTCAAAATTGCCGGGTCCTCCATGGCGGCCATCAGCTGGGGGGTTGAGAGATGCTCTCTCTCCAGCCCCTGCGGGGCTCTATGGTCACCGTGGGCAGCAGCCCTTAGCCCAGGGCTTCTGGCTGCTGCTGCAGCAGCTGGGGATCCATGCTGCAGGCACAGGGTCTGCAACCAGTTGTCGGCTCTGTGGATCTTGTGTTGTTTAGTGCAACTGTGTCTGGGAGGGGCCCTTTAAGGGAGCGGCTTGCTGTTCAGTCCGCCCTGTGTCCCTGTCTGCAGCTGTGCCTGGCACCCTTATTTCGATGTGTGCTACTTTGGCGTGTAGACGTACCCTCGCAGCGCCTATTTCGATGTGGTGCCGCGCAACGTCGAAGTTGAACATCGACGTTGCCAGCCCTGGAGGACGTGTAGACGTTATTCATCTAAATAAGCTATTTCGATGTTGGCTTCACGTGTAGACGTAGCCTGAGTGGCACAGCCATGCACAGGGCCTCTGACTGGGAGGAGGGCAGAGGGGGCAGTTGCCTTGGGACCTGCCAATTTAAAAGGGCCTGGGGCTCTGGGCTGCCACTGCTGCTACTGCAGCAGAAACAGCAGCCATAGCCCCGGAACCTTTACATTGCTGGGAAAGCCTCACACAGCATGGTCCAGATGCTGCTGAGGGCTGCATAGGGAGGTCAGCCCCTGCCTCCCCGCCAGCCGTGTCCGTTCTTGTCCAGGTCCTGGTGAAGTCTGCCACCAGCCCTGGCCATGTCACTGGGTTATTTTAAGTATAAACAGGAGCAGACTGTATTGCCTTTCAAATCCGAGTTAAATAAAGATCTTTTTTTTTAAAAAAAAAAAAAAGGCTGAAGGAGAAAAAGGGGGTGGGAAAGAGGAGAGAAAAAAGAATTAAAATAAGGAAAAGACAAAGGCAATATTTCCTAGGTTTCTTTTTTTCTGTTTTTGATATTTGTTTTCTCGTTAGTAACGTATGGATAATAATTGGCTATAGAGAACTTAGTTCAAGTTGTTATATTGCCTGCATTTATACTTACTCATTTCGACATTCTTCACAGACATACGAAAATTTATAAATAAAACATCAGAAAATGTGTGTAGCCTTTCAGACAATTTTTAATATACTGTATAGCATCATGCAAGGCATTTCTTTATTTGAGATATATATAGCTATAAAATGTGATCTACAGGCTGAACCTCTTGTCTGGCATCCTCAGGACCTGACCAGTACCGAATGAGAGAATTTGCCAGACCACAGGAAGTTAATATTGTCTAATATATTACCAACGCTTTTACTGCTTACTGGGAACTAAGAAGACATTTAGGAGTAAATCACAGCTCAATAATAGCACAGAACACTGAGGAACAGGACTGGCAGCTGTAAACAAAGTTTATGGGACCACAGGAAACTTGGCCACACCCATGATAAGTGGTCCACCGACTAACTAAAATCATGGTTAATTACAGATGTTGCAGGACAAGAGAGTTCCAGATTAGAGAGATTCAGCCTGTACTAGTAATAAAAATATCAGTCTAAAACAATTGCTAAAATAATGTTGTTTTCTTGTGTTCATTAATGTCAAAAATGGGAAAAATGTACAGTTTACCTTATATTTTACCTCGTATACAAATCTGCTAAATAAATATATGCACAGGTTTACCTGTATTTTTACTAATATGCTTACAAAATATGAGCTAATATACTAGGTATGATACATCTGATAAACCACAGAGTAACAAAGATAGTGTGCTATCAAAATTAAGAGGGTTTAGTGGCCAAAAAGCTAATTTCTTATTGCTCAAATCTTTACTCTACGCAAAGTGTGCGACGATTATTTTAAAATGTCACTTAGGTGCCTAAGTTACCAAATTACTACATAAAATGTGTTCCTATAAACAGCTGCCATCATCGATACTTTCTACGACATGAGTTGTTTTCTCTTGTGACCCACTTTCATTAGAACTTGCTTCTAAAAGGAGAACTAAACTTGATATTGTTGTGTGAGGATCAAGCAATTTCACAAGGGGTATTTCCACCCTTCTGTCACGAAAGATCAGATTCTGTAGCGTCATGGCTAACATAGAGTCCATGCCCAGTGATGCAACTGATGTGTTCATCGTAAGATCACTCATGTTTGTGTTACAGAGGTGACTCACCAGTGAGGTGACATAATCTTCGGAATTGACTGCCAATAAATTCTGTGAGGTTCTTTGTTCAGATAACTCAAGCTTACTGCCTAGCTCTTCTGAAATGAGTGTTTCAAAGCGACTTTTGAGTGATGCTATCCGAGAAAGAACATTATTAGTTAGCGTCTCAAAATTTAATTTTACTACAGCTTGCTGAGGGTTATTCAGAATTAAGCTTTTTTTAAGGTAATCATAAGTTTCATGTACCTGAAGAATATCTATGCCTTTGGATTCCAAAATATTTTGAATGTGATTTTGATTTAGCAAGAGTCCAAGATTCAAGGCACCCCAATTAATAGATTGTCCTGAAAGTCCACAATTCCTCCTGTAGTGACAGAAAACATCAAGGAAAGAATTAGCAGCAGCATAGTTTGCTTGCATTGAATTTCCAAGAAATGAAGTAATGGAGGAGTAACACACAAAATAGTCAAGTTCCTGCGCTCTGGTAGCCCAGTGGAGATTTATTGCCCCTGCAACTTTGGGACTTAACACTTTCTCAAAGTGAGACAAGTTCAGAGCTTCGAGGCGTCCGTCATGCAAAACCGCAGCACTATGGAATACACCTTTGATTGGACTCTTTGAAAAGATGCTGTCAATTGAACTGATAGCGTGTTCAACGTGTGACCTAGAAATAACATTGCATTGCAGATTGACTATTCTGCTCCCTTTACACTGATTTTGCAAAGCCCTGATTTCCTCTTGTTTCTCAGTGCTAGGATGGCTCCTTGAAAGTATTGCAATACAGCCCCCTCCGTTCTGGGCTATAAATTTCACAGTTTCAAAGCCAAGTCCAGTAAGTCCCCCTGTCACTATGTAAACGGCATTCTGTTGAAACATTTTCTTCTGTGCTTCATAGACTGGTATGTCTGAAATCCAGTTAGTTGCCACATCCCCTTTCAGCACAGCAAGTGGGATCGATTGGCAGGTGAAATAGGAGGTCCCAGTATGGTCTGTATTGTCCGGGTGCTCAGGCTGCTGAAAAACATAATATGACAGGTTTTTAAATTGCTTCATTTGCATAGATATGATCCATCCACGAACGGCACTTAGAGATTGTTTCAGAGATGCTTTCTGAAAGATACTGATGGTTTTCAGTACACGAACGCAGATGTTTTCTTGATCATTTCCAATTAGATATCGAAAACGCTCAGACTGTTGATTACCATGTACTATCACAAGGTCTTGGAGATGGGAAAGATGGATCAGATCTTCCTTAGACATTCCAGTTACTGGTGGCAGACAAACGAGGGCACTGCACTGCTTTACACGTTGCCACTGATCGGAAGTAGGTTTTGCAAGTACTGTTCTCCAGCCTATTTCCTGTGCTGTCAGAGTAAGCACTTGGCACAAAACAGACTCTGGTTCAATAGAAATGACACCTAAAGCCCCACTGTGTTTTGCCTTTGGTAATAATCGATTTAAAATTTCCCAGGCTACCATAAAGTATGACACACAAGGTATGTCTCTGAAGCATGGAAACTTCTTGATGTTGAAACAAGCGGTCTCTGGGACCTTGACTCTTGATGATGCAACAACTGGATAACATGAAGCAACTTGATCTCCCACTTTTACTTTTGTCACTTCACTACCTACTGCAGTTACTGTGCCACTGAAGTCCAGAGCTAAAAGCTTATGTTTGCCTACTGAATATGAATTCCAGTACAACGTATTCCCAAAGTCACAGCTTGAAACACTAACAGGAAAATAGTCTTCTGAATGGATGCACATTTTATCAGTTTGAACTTCAACGCTGTGATTTTCAAGCTGAGTAATGGTATTATCAACTATTTCAGCAGATAAATCTTTCACATGATAAGGATCTGTAGTGTATAAAGTGAATGTCTCTGAGTTCTGAAGAGACTTGGAAGGTTGGCTGTAATCTATATCTTTAAATGGTGTGCGCCTGATTTCTGAAGTGTAAATTCTTCCTTGATTGATCCAAATTTCTGAATGATCCTGTCCTTTATATTTTACAAGGACAGCTGCTAGGGCTGAAATGTCCCGTGTACTCAAAGAGCTGATGTCAATCATCTGAAATGTGATTTCTGAAACTTCAGCTATGCAGGTTCTCATCATGCCACACAAAGCAAATCCAGGGTTAATATGATCTACATTTCTGTCTGTTGTTCTGTAGGTGATTATTCTAACTACACAACTGGATTTTTTCTCTTGTAATGCTACAATAATTTGTCGATAAGCTTCACAACACTTAGCTAAATGTGTCACCACTTTGCTTGGGGACTCGTCGTTTAACTTCTGAATTCCCCACATGAACAAAACTTCACGGTAGTCCCCAAGCTCCCTGTTCATTTTATTCTGTATGGCCATTTCTGGCCTGTTGGTTTCCAACAACATCTCCCAATCTTCATACATAACGTATCTCGACTCATTGTGTAAGTATTTTTTGAGCTGCTGAGTGATTCCAAGTTTGTCAGCAAACACAATGACTCTGGGTCCTTCCCCAACACTTCCTACTGTCTGAGCAGGAGATAGTTCTTTCCACTTATTTTCAAACAGCAAGTCATTGTCTCTGGGGGATGTTTGTTCCATAAAAGTGATCCCAACACATTTCAGTTCTGCCAGAACAGAGCCACGTTTATCTGTAAAGCATCCACAAACCTCTAAGTGGTTCCCAGTGGATTTACTTGTTTTCATATATATCATCATTTCTTCCTCCAAAGGTCTGAAAACTACAAGGCTGCCTATGTCAGAAGGAAAGCCTGCCCTGGTTTGGACAGTTAGTGTTGTCAGAATAGCAGTCATTTGTAAAAAACAGTCTAACAGCACTGGATGGATACAATAGTCAGACATTTCTTCTCTGGTCTTTCTGTTCACCTTTATGCTGGTTATGGCTTCCTCTAGATCTTTACAATAGAAAACATCATTTAAGTGTCTGAACCTGGAACCGTATTGAAATCCAACCTGTGACAGTGTTTCATAAACCATGTCAGCTGTAAATACGGATTTACACCTCTGAAAGATGTCTTGAAAGCAGATGCTGCTTTCTTCCAATGCAGCTTCAGACTTCTTTGTAACTTGTCCTGATGCATAAACTGCGGCTGAAGATGACAGTATGCTGAAGTCTGTCACCGTCTGTTGTGACAGCAATTTTATCTTTAAAACATGAGGATTTGAGTTTAAAACACAAGGCGCCAACAACTTGATGCTGATCTGACAAGTACTTAAAGGCACTTTTGGCCTCGAGCTACTCATCACAGATGCCAAACCAAGCTCTACAAAAAATGCACCTGGAACTAGAGCAACACCATTGTTCTGGTGCTCATATAAATAGGGTACTGATGCCTGGGATAGTGGGCAGATGAATTCCATGTTGTCACTGTTCACACTGTAAACCAAAGGATGATAAGAGTTTGCAGCCCGTTGATTTGCTTGCTGATGGATTTCTAAATAGTTCATTAGCTTCTTACGGTCAAACTGATACCTGGGAAAGGCTGCTGGGATACTTTGGTACCCTTCATAAAAGTGATGCCAGTCAGGATTATATCCCAGCTCAAACAGATTTCCCACAAGAGTAAGAAGCGTCTGATATTCTACATCAGTTTGCAAGGAGGACAAAACTCTAGTTTGTTTCCCTAGTGTTTCCACTATGTGCCGCTGCAAAGTTCTGTCAGGGCCTATTTCAACAAACACAACATTTTCCTTCTCGTTAGCTGAACTCACTATGGCCTGTGCAAAAGCAACAGGATCTCGAATGTGTTGGGCCCAGAATTTGCCTGTACAGAATTCATCTGCAGAAGCAGCCTTCCCAGTCAGTGTTGAAATCACTTCAATTTCTGGCTTCTGCTTTTCCAAATACTGTAAATGCTCCATCATCTCCTTTACTATTGGATCCATCATGTGGCTGTGGTATGCAGCCGGGACATGTAAAACATGAAGAAATATGTCTCTCTTGCTGAACAGTTGAGCTAGTTCTTTCTCAAGTGCACTCACAGAGTCTACATCTCCAGACAAAGTACAGGAAGAAGGGCTGTTAAAAGCTGCAATGCACACCTTACCAGAATACGGGCCAAGGGCTTCTGAAACTTCTTGAACAGGGATGTTACCAACAACCAACATTCTGCCTCCAGGAACCTTTGCCTGTAACCTGCTTCTGTGATAAATTATTTTGACAGCATCTTCAAGGGAAAGGAACCCTCCACAATGGGCAGCAGCAACTTCTCCAACCGAATGGCCAACAGCAGCCACCGGCTTAATTCCCCAATATTTCAGAAGAGAAGCTAAGGCAACCTGGAGAGTAAAAAGCAATGGCTGGGCAATTTCTGGCCTAGAGAAATCATGTTCATTTTCGGTGAGTCCCAGGAGGTTGATGGGTACATACTGCTGAAATAACAGTTCTATTTCTTTACATTTCTCTCTAAATATTGGCTCTGAACTCAGTAGTGCCTTGCAGATCCCTTTGAAATGTACTCCATTAGCACAGAACACAAAAACTAATTGTGGAGTCATCTTTGACGGAGTTATTTCTGTTTTAGCCGCTAGGGTAACTTGTTGCTGTAAATGTTGAAGAGAGTTGGTAAGAAACGCTTTTCTGTACCTATAATTTATGTGGGTTCTTCTACAGGCAGATGTATAGGCTAAATTTGGGAGAGTTACTGCGTTGCTCATGTTTAACTGTTCAGCTGTGTCATCCATAATCAATCTGAGGGACTTGCCTGAAGCTGCAGAGAGTACAAATAGTTCAAGTGGTTTTTTAAAAGTGGGAAGAACCTGTGTTTGTTTGAACTGTCTGATCACGATATGGGCATTGGTTCCCCCAAATCCAAAACAATTGACACCAGCTACTCTTCCAAATTCTCTCAACTCTTCCCATTGTTCTACAGTTGTTGGAATGGATAGATTTAATTTCTCTGTATTTATGCTGCTAATATCCTCTCGATAGTGCAAAGATGGAACAATCTTTTCATGATGCATCATTAAAAGAACTTTAATTAATGCAGCTGCCCCAGCAGCTGACTCTGTGTGGCCCACATTCCCTTTGACAGAACCAATTTTCAGGGCAGACATTTTAAGAGATCTGTTACTACCAATGATGCTACCTAGGCTCTTTGCTTCTGTAGGGTCCCCAGCAGGAGTCCCTGTGCCATGCGTTTCAACATACTGCACAACTGATGGGTCAACATGCGCCGGATAAATGCTTTGTAGTAACTGTTCCTGTGCTGTGTGAGATGGTCTTGTGATTGGAGTCACAGATCTGCCATTCTGGTTTACTGCACTGAAGCGTATAACACCCCATATTCTGTTGTAGTCTTCTAGGGCCTGTTTCAGAGAAAGGAATCAAAGTCTGGAATCATTTGTGATTTTTCACATAGTGAAGAAGACTACAAAAGCAAGAGCAGACAGAACATTTTGTTTGACTGATCAATGTACTCTTCTTTCTTATGTTAGGATAAGTGTCTAACTTGTTTAGGCTTGGACATTAACCTCAGAGCAGAAGGGTTAAATGTAGAGTTGTGACTATGTTCTCCTATAGGAGGACATAGAATGGGAATTGTACCATTCTTGGTACCTGCAAAACTTATTTTCTGAAGCTCTATGAAAATAACTGTACCTTTTTTAGTGGCTTCAGGTAAAGAACACCACAGCCTTCTCCCCTTCCGTAACCATTTGCATTTTTCGAAAAAGGCATACTCATTCCATCAGGAGAGATCATTTTTGCTTTACTCAGAGATACGAAGGTGCGAGGATCTATAATACAGTTCACCCCTCCACACAGAGCTGTTTCACAATCTCCTGTAGTAAAATAAACGTAGAAGTGTTTTCCACCTTCTATGCATCTCTATAGATTCACATTAATAGGAGTAATATGCTGAACTGATAGCTTTGGGCACTGATGATAACCAAAAGAATTCTCAGAGAGATCACCAATAACTCAATGAAAGTTCATAGATACATTCAGATTTTCAAGCCCTGTAGCCCAATAGATAGTGCAACTCAGTGTTTGGAATGGCACTGTGCAGACAGCAGAATACTAGTAGAAGTCAATGAGGAAGTAAATACTCTTGGTCCTTCTTTTAAAACAAAACCAAAAACCACTCAGCACTCTAAAAATCATGAAGGTGTGCTTTGGCAGCAAAGCAGACACTAAGAATTGCAGAAGTCTCTGAAAAAGCCAAGCTCATTGCAATCAAATGCACCTCTGTATTGTATTTGTATCCTACATACAATTATAATGAGCTTTGTGCTGAATAGCCCTGTGAAGTATCTTGCTGGTCAATAATATGGTGAAATTTATATAGCAGCATGATATATAAAATTGTGGATTCTCCTTGAATGTTGGTGTTAGCACATATTCACACTCACATAGCCCTGATTAGGCAGAACTGGTCAAACCATTCCATCTTAAATACAGGAATATGTGTTTAGTAAACTAGGCCCTAGAGATAGCAAGAGGAAGAGGAGTCAAATCTGCATCTTAGCAAACAACAGCATGAAATCTTTGTGACCAAGTGAATTATATAGGAAGATACAGCCAAAAGAGAACCTGCTGCAGTAGGTTATAAAAAGGAAGCTACAACTATTTGGACATATTTGCAGAATGAATGACGAACAAAAAATCAAGACCCTAGTATTCAGCATAATGGATGGTTCGAATAGGAGCGGCAGACCCCACAGAGAATGGATAGATGATGTAGTAGACTGGTGCGGAGCTGGTCTACAGAGACTAAGCCATTCTGCACTGGACAGGGAAAGATGGAAGGAAATAGTGAGAGAGGCATCAGACACCAACGGGTGCTGAGCCCACAGTTACTGATGATGATGATGATGATGCCTCCTTTTCTCCTTCTTCACATTGGGACTTATCTTTGCCTAGGGGTAACCCTCAGGAAAATTCATTTCAAAGAGCGATTGAACAATAAAAGGGAGGGACTAAAAGATCCCAAGTTCTCTGTCCCTATCCAGCTCACTCTCTCATTCATTCACCTAAGAAGACACAGACACAAACTTCAAATTTTGGGGCAGATCCTCGTCTGGGAATTTGATCAGCAAAGCCACTAGAAATACATGATAAGGGACTTCATTTTGAATCAAGTCCAGCTTTTTAAGTTTTAGTACTATGAAGTGTTTTTATTTCTCTTGTAACAACTTCTAACTTTAACGCCTTATACTTGTACTCACTTAAAATCTCTTTCTTTGTAATTAAACACAAGTTATTATTTAATCAAAACTAATCCAGTGCTATGAATGATTTTGATAGCTCCATTTAAGCTGACCAATTGTTGTATATTGATCCCCTTAGAACATGGGCAGCAACCCCGGTACAGATCACGAGAGTGGCATGTGAGCCAATTTTCCTCAGTACCTGAGGTGGGAGCCTTGCCTCACCTCCCCAATGCAGTCAGGTGCTTCCTCAAAGCCATACTGCCTGTGGATTAACAGAAGACCAGCTAATGCTACCAACCACCACCTAGACAGTAAAGCTCTTCATCTTAATTTGTTTATTTAATGAAGCTGTTGTAAGTAGGACTAGTAGTGTCTTGAAAAAGTATCACTGGCACTCAGACTGTACATAGAGGTCAAAAGGTCAAATTTCAGTACTCTGCCTCAGAAAGGTTGCTGACCCTCGCCTTAGAAGGACGGTGGACCTCTCATACTTAGACTGTCAAGGGAGGGTTGGGCAGTGCAGAACAAATATTTTTGGGGGAAATTCATGACAGGGAGTGTAGTAGAGTCCCCCTGCAAGTGTTAACTAAGGTTGGTGGAAGCCAGAATTTGAGAAGAGTGTGCTGGCAAGGTGTAGCTATACACAGACACTTAAGGTGTGACCTGCATGCTAACTGGCTGTTTGTGAGAGGTCCAGCTTGAGAGCTACAGCAGTAAAGCATTGTCACGTATCTCAGATTACAGGTCAGGAGGTGGCACAACTCCTCACCGGTCTGGGCTGCACCCCAGAATGTCATACTCACACCTTTCATGGGTGCCAGCAATCAATGAGAGTGGTTGGCGGTTGCTGTTGCCTGTCACAGGAACCGAGCATGAAAATATTTCATTTTGGTAATGATAAAAGGGAAATGCCTTTAGACTTTACCAGCTGCAATATTAGGAAAATTTTAGTACCTCACATATATACCTGAGCAGCTTAGCTGCTGCAGCAATCAATTTAGTGGCTTGTTTACTTTTTGTACCCATACCTTGCTGAATTGCTTGTGAGGCGTAATGCAAAGCAAAAAGGAACGATGAACAGGCAGTGTCAATGGCAAGTGAGGGGCCAGTCAGATTAAAAGTGTATGAAATCCTGTTGGCAGCTATACTGGTTGCTGCCCCAGTCCCATCATAGTGATTTATTTCCATTACCGCTTTGCTTGTGAGGACCTCATAATCTCGATTCATAAGGCCTGTAAAAACAGCAGACACAGTCCATGTTAGCAGGTGAGATTACAATAGGTGCTCAGATCTAATCCTGGTGGTGTTCTTTGTTCTCCTAGGTTTATCCCATGCTGCCTCAGCTCAGCACCTCCTGTGAAATCCTGATTGTATTGAAGTCAATGGCAAAACTCCCATTGACTTCAGTGGGGCCAGGTTTTCACTCCTGATTTACAAATTTGACATGTGAAACTTGCTGATGGTGTTAAATGACATGAAGGCCTCGTCTGCAAGAGAAAGCAGCCCTGGTCTAACTGAAGATGTGACTCCAAACTGATTCAGTGAAACTGGGACAAATCTCTAATTTGATTTAGCTTAAACAGATTCCTAATTAAATGAGCCTGGTTTAAAACTACAGTAGGAGAGTCCACAGAGCCTTGTGCACTGGTTGAACAGACTAGGTTTTACAATTGCACTGTTGTGAAGCCAGCCCAGCTTTCTTATGTAGCCCAGGCCTTAGTGCTCGATATTGACACAGCCCTATGATGCTGAGTAGGGCAGTGAGGCTGTAGAAGAACCATCCCCTTTCCTTGTAACCCAGCAGGGCTTAGGTGGCTTTTGAGACATTGGGATGGGTGAGACAAGAGCAGGGCCTGTTCTCCCAAGGTGACCGGGTAAGTGACGGAAACAGAGGTATTATTGGTGCTGTGCATGTGCACCCTGCAATGAGAGGAGGAATGAGCTGGACCAGCCCAGCTGGAGCACCAGGAGCTGGAGGCACAGAGATTCCCAGAGTTGTCAGGAGAGCGAGGAAACCATGCACACTGCTACCTCTATCCAGAGAGCACGGTGTCCACCTCATCCATAGCCAGGCAGCGCTGTTGTGCACTAGACCTAGGCTGTGTCTACACTACCACTTATGTCGGCAAACCTTATGTCACTCCTGGGGTTGAACATTCCACCCCCAGGAGTAACAAAAGTTACACTGACATAGGCATTCATCCAGTCAATATAGCTATCACTACTCATTGGGCATAGATTGATTGTGCTGCTAGGAGAGCACTTTTCCATTAGCTTAAAGCAGCTATACTAGAGATCTTGCAGTGGTGCAGCTGCACCACTATACAATCACTAGTGCAGACATGGCCTTAGAGTATCAGTTACATAGCAATGAACAATCCAAAAAGCTAGTTAGGGTAACGTGAGCTGGTCACAACACACAATATTGAGCATTGTTCATACTATGGTAGATTTAGATTTTCTATCATTAGTAAATAAATTAGATAACTTTCTATAGTATTTGGAAATGTGTACTGTTTTGCGAGACGCTAAATTTATTAAATAACTTGCCACAGACTGCTAACTTACCAACAAAAACCCCGGTTTTGGTGCCACTGATATTTTCCATTGTAACTCCTGCATCCTCCAGTGCTCTGTATGTGCATTCCAAGAGTAACTTTTGTTGAGGATCCATGCGCTCTGCTTCCAGGTCATTAATTCCAAATAGCTTGTTGTCAAATGTGTTAAATCTAAGACATATGAACCAGGAAATTATATGATATATACTTAGGAGATACACTGCAAGAGATTTTTTTTTAGATAGTTGTTATTACACGATAAGGCAAACCTCTGTATAGGTTGGGTCTAGATTGTGGAGAACTGTTGGCAAAAGATATGCAAATTGTGCGCCACAATTTGCAAATCTTTTGCTGACCATTCTGTTGGGAGAGGCTTTCCTGTCATTTGGCCCATCCACATGGGGCCAAATATTGGGAAAATCTCCTCTGCCAGGACATCCCATCTGCCTTGTGGCGTGAGGTGTACAGGGATGTCAGCAGAACACATCTGCTTTTCCGACCGTGGTCTTGGAAAAGTGGACGCGTTGTTTGGACACAGCAGACCTCTTCTGAGAGACCTCTGATATCCCAGACAAAGTCTGAAGTCTAGAAGAAGCCATATCTCTCCCCAAACAATAACTCTCAGAAAGCTTCATGCCAGTAAAAGTGCAAGTTTTGTTTTTCTGCCTATGACAAGCAACACCTCCAAAAATATTTGTATTCACAAGAGTGTAGCTACCAAATAGCAGAAGGAGTTCATAAAACACAAAAAGCACATAAAACAGTGACATAAAGAATGGAAGGAAAAACATTAAAAGTATTTTTAGAGTTATATAAGCACCACTGACCCAGAAAAGTAAAATTATTATTGTAATTAACTCTATCCATCTATATAGCATTGAAAGGTTTTACAATAGAGCTGGATGGAAAAATTGCAATCATACTTTTCTGATTGGAACTTGCTGATTTGTTAAAATCAAAAATGTTTCACACAGACAGTTTAATATCAGTAAACTTCTGATGGAACCTGGGGAGAATATTCCCAGTGTTTCCCACAGAATCAGGGCAGCCAAATGTTATTTTCATTTAGATGGAAAAATGGAAATTGGAACAATTTGCTTTCTCCAAAACAAAACAAAAAAGAATGGAATTTCAAACATTCTGAATTATTGAAATTTCCTGTGGAACAGAGAATCTACATTTCACCCAGCTCTGTTTATCAGCAAAGAGGCAGAGTCTCAGATGGTGTATATCATGGTGGCACAATTGAAGCCAATGACGTTCTCTTCAGTGGGAACAGGACTAAACTTTAACATATAATTTAAGAAAATTTGGCCAACGGCTTTGGAGCACAGGAACAGACTTACCCATCAATAAGAGCAGCTCGCGTTGTGCATATTTTTCCAGGCTTGTTATCATCTGGATCATACCAATCTCTGATATTGAATCGTTCAGGAGTTATTTCTATGGTGCAGTTTCTGCCCTCCACCAGCACTTGCCAGAAATTGTCAATGCCTTCACCTGTTGCATCAATATGTTTAAAAGTTAGATTATTTTTTTCCTTTAACAGCACTTACTGAAATTCAAACCCTCATAAATCTACCTTATGCAAGTAAAATGTTACATCATTGTCTTTAAAGATAAAGTATGATAAATATAAAATAAGGTTAATAAAATAAATAAAATATAAATAAAAATAAAGGTGACAAGGAAAATTCCCAGGTTATAAGGAAATGACAGATTTGCAGATAAATGGTGCTTCCGTGTCTCCTCCAACTGTGTGTGTTTTACAAAAAAAACAAACCACCCACAAAATTCAGATTTTATTCTCTATTTTGAAGTCATTGGGCTGTTTTCAGTAAGTGTTTCTTGGCGGACACTCGATAAGGAGTAGGATGTCGTCATGTCACCCTCCTATTTGTGCCACTCCCTACATGCTGGTTCATGACTAAAAGCTTCCAGATTTCACAATCCTGCTCCTGCTGCAATTTACCAGTTGCTCTAGGGCTTAGGTTCCCAAACTGGGGGCGGGGCATCCCCCCTGGCGGTGTGTGAAGAAATTCCAGGGGTGTGTGAGGTGACCCAGCTCCCCTATCAATCCCTTCCACCCCAAGAAAGTCATAGCTAATATCAGGAGAAGAAAGAGGTCAGGCTGGCGTTACTGCCTGCAAAAATGGAGGTAGTGCCATCTTCCTGCAGTGGGGGGAAGGTCCTGCAGCTGCACATCAGAGCTGGCTTCTCAGGAAGTGTGTGTGCTCCTTCCCCTCCCCAAACACCCACCGCATTTCCTGAAAAGCCGGGTCTATTGCCTGATGGCAACGTCTTTCTACCGGCTGGCTTCCTGCACACAGGACAGTGGAATAGGAGCAGCACGCCCAGACACCTACAAGTACCCTGCCCCAAACCCCATGAGTACCCTGCCCAGGGCCCCACCAGCACCCTTCTCCTGCCCCTTACCGCCTGGTCAGACTCCTACCCCAGCTTGCTACTGTACCATATTTTCCAACCAGATTCTGCACCCCATCTCTATCCCACTCACAGGCAGCCTTGTTCTGCACACTGGATCCCTCATTTTTGGCCCCACTGCAGAGTGTAAAGGGGCCCACAAATTCCACTAACCCTGGAACCCCAGAAGAATTAATCTGGCCTGAGGCCTTGAACCTCAGTCCTACCTACTTCCCCCTCACGGGATTGGGGTGCCAGGGAAGGGAGGTGTCTCAGTTGGGACTGCATCAGAGGGACTTGGGGGGCTTGGAGGGTTGTTGGGTTTTTTATTTACATCTCAGTTGTGTGGTCCCTGACTTATTTCTCTGTGGGTCAGTGACCCCAACCCAAAACAGGTTCCCCACCCCTCCCATAAATAAAGCCTTTTTTTTTTTTTTTTTGCCTTTCAATGTGTGGGGTACCAGTTTGATCAGTGGGGAGGCTGAAGAATGATGTCAAAGGCAATGGAACTTTTTAGCACACTCGCGGGAGTGTTTGGGACTGTTCTGTCAAGGGAGTAGGTAGCTAGTCTTGTGCAGTTACTGGTGGTGGGGTATATACAAGGCAGCACATGTCTGTACATAATAGTAGTAGTAAATAAACATTCACGGTAATGTATCAAAGTCACTTGCATCCACTAAAGTTATTCTAATCAGGAAAATTATTTTATAGATTTTTAATTAACATATTAGGACTGTGATTACGAAAAGGAATTATGACGATGGCTACATTAAGAATGGCTTCCCTGTGATGGAAAAAAATGGGATCAATTATCCTCAATGCGTAGTATGCCCCACAGTTCTCAGCAATGACAAATTGAGACCTAGTTGTCTTGAGTGACACTTGACAAAGAACCACAGCACTTTAACGGGCAGACCAAAAGATTTTTTGCTGCTAACCTTCAACTTTGAAATGCATGAAGCTGGACGCTTCCGGAGCTTTTCATCAAGCAACGGCCAAAGCAGTAGAAGCATCTTGTGAACTGTCATTGCTCATCGTTAAAGCCAAGAAAGCGCACATAATTGGAGAAACTCTTGTGAAGCCTTACTTGTTGAAAGCAGCTGATGTTGTGCTTCATGTCAAAAGCAAGAAAAATCTGTCAGACGTTTTGCTTTCTGACAGTTTCATGAAACGTTGCCTCGATGACCTGGTGAAAGATCTTAAACTTCAAGTCACGGAGGCAGTGCTGGCTTCTCCTTCTTTTGCAATTCAATGCGATGATACCACTGATGCAGCACAATGCCGTGCGTTGCTTGCCTACATTCGATTAATTAACAATGGTACTATTTTTGAAGGAATTGACAATCACAGCGAAGGCTTCTGATGTTTTGAAAACCATTTCTGACTTTTACAAAGAAAATAGACTTTCATGGGGAGAACTGGATGGTGTATGCACGGATGGTGTTCCAGCGATGCTTGGCTCTCACTCTAGATTTGTGACATTGGTGAAAGAAAAAATATCCAGCCGTAACCACAGCTCACTGCATCATCATACAGACAAGCATTGGCTGCTAAAATCCTTCCAGATGACCTGTGTGACTCGTTGAATTTGACTACCAAAGTTGTCAATTTTGTGAAGAACAGTGCTTTAAATACAAGACTTTTTGAGGCTCTTTGCACAGATTTGGGAGAATATCATAAAACCCTTTAATTTCATACAAGGGTACGATAGCTTTCCAAAGGTAACATGCTTTTGAGATTATTCGAACTGAAAGACAAAATGGAAATTTTCCACAAGAAACTGAAGAAGGAAAAGTTATATCATGCATTTACGGACCAAATATTTCAACTTTCACTGGCACACCGTGTGGACATTTTTGAATCATTGAACAGCCTCAATTTGAAGCTGCAAGAAAACAAAGCTGCAAACATTGTAGCACACAATGGTGCCATCAAAAAAATCCAGCTTTGGTAATGTAGAACACAAGCTCAGACACCTAATTTGTCTTTTCTGACATTTTCATCACTAACTGAAAATGAAGGTTTCCAGGAACTTTATAAAGAGGACGTGACGAACAAAAAATGTGTTCAATCTGGACTGCCTTGCTAACGAATTCATCTGCTCTTTTCCAGACAACTTTTCTGGCAACCCCATTCATAAATTAGTATGCAGTCCATTCAACACTAATGTCGATTCATTGCCAGAAGTACTTCAACAACAAGCACTCAAAATAAAATATGATTCAAGTGCGAAAGATAATTTTGAAAACTCAAGCTGGGAGGAGTTTTGGATAAAATATTTCCCAATATACTTGAAAGTTGGAGAAGTGCTACGTGTTATTCTTCTGTTTTCATCAACGCACCTCTGCGAAAAAAGACTTTCAAGTTTAGTCACATTAAAAATGAAACAAAGAAATCAACTGGATGTCGAAAGCGATTTGTGTTGCCCATTTTCATCTTTCAAGCTTAGGATTTCCCAACTTGTGAAGAAAATGCAGCATCATCCTTCACATTAAATTTGTTTGTTTCTGCTATTTCTGATGTTAAATTACAGTTTTATTAAATTTCTAGGCCAAGAAAAAAAAACTATTTGTGCTTATTTTTAATTTTAAATAAAATTTTTATAACAAGTTTTTGTGTTTAAGTTTTAAGTTGCAAATTGAATTTTTTGTTAAAAGGGGGGTTGGATAATGGTAAAGAAGAGGTGGGAGGTGGGAGGGTTTCTCAAAAATCAAAAGTGGGGGGCGTGATGCCGAACAGTTTGAGAATCACTGCTAGTTAAGTTTAGGAAAGCAGTACACAAAGGAAGATGCCTGTCCCTGACTTCTTTTAATGTGGAGGGACTGTTGCACTGCAGCCACCACATGGTTCTTGATGGATAGAAGACTCAGGTCCAATGGCATGGAATCCACGACAACTGAGAGGCTCTTGTCTGCTGCGGCCTTCATCTGCCTTCACAGCCGTTGTAGTGTTTCCTTTGCTATCCTCTGCCTGGTCTTCCGTTGAGGACTTATAGGCTCATTCTTTTTCTGGACCTTCCCTCTTGAACTTGCTGCCAAGGGTGACCCTGCTGGGAGCACAAGACTCCAGATCATCACCTTGTTGTGGTGAGTGGGCTTGTGTGTTTCAATGAACCCAAGATTCTAAACCATTAATGGCATCAGAGATAGTCACATCTGCCACGACACATAAAAGATATCAACTGACTAGAAGATTTACCTGGTGCTGATTGGGTTCTTTAGGGCAGGGGCTGTGGGTGTGGGGGGTGCAGGAGTCCTGGCAGGGCTTGAGGGCTCAAGGCAGGGAGTGGGGATGCAGGAGTCAGGGCAGGGGTCTGGGATGTGTCAGGGGGCTCAGGGCAAGGGTTGGTGTTGCAGGAATTAGAGTAGGGATCTGGGAGGTGTGAGGAGTCTGAGGGCAGTGGGTGCAAGGCTCAGGGAAGGTTTAGAGATTGGGGGGCACAGGATTCAGAGGAGTCGGGGGCTCAGGCCAGGGGGCTACTGCTGTGCTGACACCACAGCATATCATCCTGATCAATACTGTCCGCTTGTTTCCTTCTAGTCCCCCTCTGTCTGTCTCCATCTGTTGTCTTATACTTGGAACAGGGACTATTAAGTACTCTGAAAAATCAGTGCGTCTCAGATTGGGTAGTTTTATGTCCTGACATTAGCTGTGATTTTTGATATTTCCAGCTTTAATTTCTGTGCCTCAGTTCTCTATTAATGCAATGGGGATAATAATAAGTCTTCCCATGATTCATGCTTGTATGAAACTAAAATACTTTAAGAGCTCCACAGAAAAGCCTAGGAGGAAAATTATAATTCTGTCTTCAAGGTGGGGTTCAAATGATGTGCCTAAGTACTGCAACAAGTCAAACATTGAGTGATGATGACACAAAGAAAACTAGAAAGCTACCTATTCAGTGAGCATTGTTCAGAGACACCCTCAAAGCCAACATGAAGAAGTGTGATCTTGATGTAAACTCAGGGGAAACCCAAGCCCTCAACTGACCAATGTCAAAGGACTTTGTGGCAAGGATGTCAGTATTATGAGATCCAAAGCAGACAATGGGAAATGGAGAATCTGGAAAGGCGGAAGGAATGTTTAGCAGCCTAATTTAACAGTTCAGATGCACCTCATCCATTGGGAAATATCTGCACCAACTGTGACAAATTCTATGAATCCTGGCTAGATCTCCTTAGTCACCTGTAGATCCATCCATAAGAACTAGCTATCATTTTATTTGAAGACAATCACCCTTGAACTCCAAGGAATCACCAATACACATAGGACCGGCTACCCCGGGTCTCAATATGGTCTGTAGCCTATTAATCCATGTGAACTGTTGTATGATCAAACTCTTTATTTGTCATAAGCAAGAGATGACGCAGTCACACTACTTCCTGGAGCTGTGACACAGTATTAACAATGAGGTGTCTTCTCTGAACTTTAAAATATCTGATGTATTCCCGATCTAATCCCAAATCCTTATTCTATAGTTTGAACCCATAAATGAAAGAGATAATGATGCAGTCTCTTCCCGGTAGCATTAGTACATTTGGCACAGTAGCATACATGTACTGGAGGTCTCCCATCATATTGTAAACCATATGGGCAGCACACAGAGGCCCCTGTTTTGGCGATACTAGCCCCAACTCCATCCTTTCCACCTGCACTCCCACCACTCCCGCCCTGCCCCTTCCCCCATGGCCATGTTCCAAGACCCTCTCCAGTGCCATCTGGAAGAGCCCCAAGCACTCCCACATGGGATGTAAGACCCCCAATCTGTCTGAAGCCACAAGCCCTGCTCTCCTCTGCCGCTGCCAGGAGAAGCCATGGGCCAGCCACAACCATATCTCCCCTGCCCTGCCCTGCCCATATCTGAGCCACCCCAAGGACGAGCATCTCTTCTGCATGCTTTTGATACGCTCCGTGCAGGCTCTGGGGTGGCTAAGGAGGCATTAGGTGCTATCTAGCTTTCTGGGGTCCTCAACTATCTCTCTGGATTCTAGTGAGATTACTGATGAATCCAGGAAGCTGAGGAGCAGATACTGCCTCCTCAGCAGCCCTGGAACCTGCATGGGGCATAACAAATCAAAGGCTTATCCCCAGACTTCTGTAACTGAGGAGGCTGCTGGCCACAGCAGCACCAGGCCAGGCAGAGCCTCCCCTCACCTATTAAACCTGCTGCCCATAGTACAACACATGACTGAACGATAGCACTGAGATATGCAGTCTGTACTGAGATTTGTATTTATCCTAAACTTACCTCCAGGAAAATTGCATCCTATTCCCACTATGGCAATTTCATCCCCAGTTGGCTTCATTGTTTCTGACTTTTTCTTGAGCTGCAAAATATATTTATAATCATCACATAAAGTATGAAAGTCTCATTAAAATCATCATTACAGAAGTGAACTTCCCACAAGCACACAAACCCAGACAAAGTATGATTCATCCTGAGTGCTCTGTGTAAATTTCAGGGGCCTGGCCCTCCTAAATGGTGACCAGATTGCCACCATCTCAGCCTTTTTGATATTAGCCTTTCTTAAATCACATCTCATGGCTGACTCATATTCAGCAAGTAAACTGTTTAATAGCATATATTTAATATATTTAATAAGTGATTTGATAGCAGCCTTCAACTTCTAAAAAGCTCTAAAAAGGATGGTGAGAAACTGTTCTCAGTGGTGTCAGATAGCAGAACAAGGACTAATGGTCTGAAGTTAAAGAGGGAGAGGTATGGGTTGAATATTAGGAAAAACCACTTCACCAGGAGAGTGATGAAGCATTGGAATGCTTTGCCTGGAAAGGTGGTGGATTCGCCATCCCTAGAGATTTTTAAGTCCTGGCTTGACAAGGTCCTGGCTGAGATAACTTAGTGGGTATTGATTGTGCTTGAAGCAGGGGGCTGGACTAGATGACCTTATGACATCCCTTCCAGTCCTATGATTCTATGATAACCCCGGCTCCTTTTCAACAGTACTACCGCCCACCTAATAATTCATAATTCTGAAGTTGTACATTTACTCTTTTTTCTTCCCAAGTGTAATACTTTGCACTTTTTTGAATTTTCATCTTTTTGATTTCAAACCAGTTCTGCAATTTATCAAGGTGACTTTGAATTGTAATCCTATCCTCCAAAAGGTTAGGAACCCAATCATGTTGCGGCAAATTACAAAGAAGTCATATGGCATGATAAAAACCAATCACTGACTAGAAAGGTGTTAATAGCCAATTAGTTACATCTATTGCATGTGTGCTGTAATGACTAGGTTAGCGGCCCAAAGGGACCACTGTTATGGTTTAGTCTGATCTCTGTACAGTACACGCCACAGAACTTCCCTAAAATAATTCCTTGTACATACCATTTTAGGAAAAAATCCAGTCTTGACTTTAAAATTACTAATGACTCCAATTAATTGTTTCAGTGGTAAATTACCCTCACTTTTAAAATGTATGCCTTATTGCCAGTCTGAATTTGTCTTGCTTCAACTTCCAGCCACTGCATCATGTTATAGTTTTCTCTGCTAAAATGAAAACCCATTATCAAACATTTATTTTCTATTTAGGTACCTTTAAATTGTGATCATGTCATTCCTTAACCTTCTATTTATTAAGCTCAGTAGATTGAGCTCCCTAAATTTAGCACTACATGGCATGTTTTCCAATTCTTTAATCATTCTCCCAGATCTTCTCTGAATCATCTCCAATTTAGCCACACCCTTCTTGAACTGTGGACACCAGAACTGGATGCAGAATTCCAGAAGAGGTTGCACCAATGGCAAATACAGAAATAATATAACCTCTGTTCTCCTATTTAAGGTTCCCCTGCTTAGGCATCCACAAATCACATTAGCCCTTTTTGCCACAGTTTAAGTTCTGTGAGTTCATGTACAGCTCATTCCCATCCCCAAATTGTTTTCAGTCACTGATTCCCAGGATACAGTCCCCTATCTGCTAAGTATGACCTATATACTTCATTCTTTGATGTATACATGCATATTTAGCTCTGTTGAAATGCATATATCCTTCTGTCCAGATTGCCAATCATCCAGAATCCTTTCTATCAATGGCCTAGCCACATCATCATGTATCACTCCCCCAATTTTTGTGTCCTCTGCAAATTTTACCAATAATTAATTTTATCTTTTTTTTCTATGTCATTGATGAAAATGTCAAATAGCACAGGGCCAAAACTGACCCCCTGCAGGGTGCCACAAGTCATACACCTGTTTAACGAGGAGTCACCATTTACAATGATACTTTTAGACCTCTGAGTTAGCTAGTTTTTAATCCATTTAATATGTGCCATATTAATTTTAGATCATTCTGATTTTTTAATTGAAAGCTCATGGTACTGAGTCAAACACCTTACAGAAGTTTAAGAAACACCATTATCTTTACCAATCAAACAAAAAGATATCCAGTTAGTTCGGCAGGATTTTTTTTCCCATAAATTGATGTTAAATTACATTAATTATATTGTTTCCTGTAATTCTTGATTGATCAAGTGCCAAATCAGCAACTCTACTATCTTTCCTGAAATCAATGGTAATTAGTTGTTTCTTAAGGCAATCGCTTAAGTCAATCTAATTTAGGTCACTCAGGAGTTTGAAAAAGACCCCCTCTACCAATGCAAGTTACAGCAGTCTAAGTGGTGTCCACACGAGTACTCCGTTGGCAAGAGACACTCTTCGAATGACATAGTTTTCACCTCTCACAGAGCTGGAATAATTATGCTAACAGACGAGCCCTATCCTCCTGAAGTCAGATTCACATTAATTTCATTGACTGCAGTAGTGTTAGTCCATGATGACACTGGTGTAATTGAGATCAGACTCTGGGCCTTAATGTCTCAGCTCCCCCAAGATGGCTTTACATTTATAGTGTCCTGTGTTTATGTTTTTTCAAAGTTGAAAGCTGATTTGAGCAAATTATTATTTATTTGGAGTCACTCAGCTATACTTGCTCATGCTGAACAATATCACTACAGTGGTGTAAGATGAGACCCAAATATGCAGAAGCTGAGCAGAATCTGGACCCCCCAGAAGTAAGAGTCTGTTTTTATCTCTTGAAAACATTGTTTTCTTCAACTTCTTAGAAAAAATGCCACCCTTGCCCCTATGAACCTTGAAGATGCACTCCCCCAAAGCACAGAGAAATTTGACAATTACAAAATGTGATGGGGTTCTGGGGTCCCCCAAGCTCTGCACCCTGTCCGCAGGCAGGAGAGTTTCTCACTTAGCAGGAAAACAGCAGGTTTATTAGCCGACAGGACACAGCGTTGTACAGAGGAGTCAGTGCAGCCGGCAGAGACAGACAGTCCAATCCATGTTGGGGAGAGGAGGCCCCGAGGGGCCCCCAGAGCTGGGGCCTTGCCCCCTCCTTTGTCTCTCTCTCTCTCCCAGCCCAGACTAACTGCTTCCAACTCCCAGTTCCAATTTAAACCCCTTAGGCTCCACCTTCTCCTTTGTCTCCTGTACAAAGGTGTTACCTGGTCGTCAGGGTTACCCTCAGCAGGACCCCACACCCTCTGTGAGCCACTCACATACACACAGGTATCCCCCACTCCATCACATCTCTCCCCCCTTCCAGACCGAACTGAGCGGGGTCACTCAGCCGGTGACCTGGGGAAGTTCGGGGCCCTCCCCTCGTGATCGGGCATCGGCTGTACCCTCGGTGCTTCCCTTGATGTGCACCACCTCCATGTTATAATCCTGCTGGGGGAGGCTCCAACTCAGGAGCTTGGTATTGGCCCTTTTCATGTGATGCAGCCGGACAAATCCCTTTAGTTCCCTCAGGCTGGTTGGTCTCCCTGCTTTGGCCCCGGTCCGTTAGCCACGTTCTTAAGTTGGGCAGGCAGAGCCCATACAGATGCTGCAGCATCAACAGGTTAAATAGTTCTTTTTTGGTCTGGGCCCTGCCCTGTTTGACCACCAGCCCATACAGCTGCTCTGGCAAATGTTTGGAATTTAGTTACAGTCCAGTAAAAGAAGGTACAAATGCTTCCACCCTTGGCATTTAGCCAGACCACCAAAATGGTTGTGTGCCTCAGTTTCCCCTTCCATGCCACACAATAGGTTTGGAATGTTCCTCCTCACGTGAGAGGTTGCAAGACTAGTTACAGGGAACAATGGTGACATTTTAGAGTTACAGACTTCTTTAACATACAATTTATGCTTTTACATTAATGTCATTATGTTAAATGGCTCTTTCCAAACATTTAGTACATGGTACAATTTTACAGCTTTTGGTAGCAGCACCCCTTGGTTACAACAGTTAGCGTGAGTAACAGAACAAACCCATTGCAACTGTACATTTACGTTGCTCTTTGGTAGACCACAACCTTTGTGCAACAGCCTTGAGAATTTGGTATTTTGGGGATAAATGGCTGAGGCCTTTTTTAGCACCATCAAGTTCTAATCTTCTCTCTTGCCCCCTGGGGTGGAAATTTGATCTTTCTGGCTGTGCCCTCCCTTTTAACAAGAGCTGGGCCATTGATGATTTCAGGGAGACGGCCCCCTCCCAGCCAGCCTGGAAATTTGCAAACCAAACTGCTTTTTGAGAGTTGTTTTGTGAGTCCCAGACGCAGAATCCACATGGAGGAATCCCTGTTTATCCCTTACTGGCCCACCAGGACCACAGCTCCTTTGTCCTTCCACCTCCAACTACTGCCTCCCCATGGAATCAGAAGTGGAGTCCAGTATAAGAATATAAGTGTTTTCACCATCTGGAGATGGGGATTTGCTGGCCCTCTCCTGCATCCTACAGAGACTGACTGTGCAGCTGTTTTACTTGGTTCTTACAGGGCTGCTCACACTCCCTGATAGTTTTTACTTTACTTGCATTAACTTCCAATTTCTGAGAAACTTTTACCCTGCCTGCTTTGGACCCTTCCAGAGCACAGCCAGTGGTTTCACACTCAAGCAGGTCCTGGCCATCAGGAGCTGAAACAAACTTCTCCCCAGGCAAAGGTTTGGCTCTGGCTTTTACAGACATGCACCTTTTCTGTTTATTTTCCTTCACCTCACTCCCATTTTCTGCAGTCCCCACAGACGGGTCAGGAAAAGTTTCAGGGAAATTCTTTTCCTCAAGAGCTCCCCCAAACAATAACTCACCCCTGTCTGGCTCCACAGGGGCACTGTTCCCTTGAGCCACAACCAGCTCCTGGGTTTCACCTACGCCCAGGATCACTTCTGGCCCATCAGGCAGATTCCCATGTAATCCCCCTCCAGGCAGACAGCCAGTACCACCGGACAGAAGGTTAGGGTCCCTTTCCTCCCTTCTGCTACCAGCTTCTTTATCTTCATCAGTCAGCGTAACTCCATTGCCCGTTTGTTTGCCGTCTGTTCTTGTGTCCTGGCGAGAGGATGACTTTGGTAGGACAGAGTCCTCTCACCCCCTCCCAGTAACACCTCAGCATCAGGCAAAGAACAAGTACCAGAATCATCTGGTCTCTGGGATTCCCTGATGATACTAACTGGATCAGACCGAGTTAAAGCATTATCCCCCCTGAGAGACACAGAGGTAGGCCCACTTCCCATCTGGGCTTCAGCTGCCCTTAGATCCAGCTCTGGGATCTTGGCTCCATCTCGAGCCCTCACAGGCTCAGGCAAAGGATTCACTTCCCCAGAAGCAGAAGCACTTTTCTTGCACCAAGGACCAGTGTCCTGAGCAGTGACACCACTGCCCATCCCAGAGCCATTCCCTTTGCTCCAGCCCCCATGGCTGGATTCAGTCACACCTGGAATGCTCTTTCCTGGTGGTTCCTTCTCCAGCCACCCCAGGCTGGTGAATCTTCCTCAGACAATGGGCTAGTTTCCTCATTGGCACCTTTTCCAAATGCAGGCTCTGCTTTCTCCCCAGGCTGCTGCTGCTGTTCAACACAGACAGACAATGGGAGACACTCTCTCCTTTGTCCCAGCCCCCCGGCTGGTCTCCACACACACACAGAAGGTGGAGCAGCTTCTCTCACAGACAACTTGCCATTCCCAGTGGACAAGCTGCTTTCCTGCACAGACACACAGGGACCTTCCTTGGCCCAGGCCTGGAAAACTCTTCGCAGGTCTGTCTCGGCCACTAGTAGATGATGGGTTGGAATCGCTCCTTCCCTCCTTGAGCTGTGGCAGGCCACTCGGTTTAGAGCTCCAGGCAGTCCCGGGTTCCCTGCCCCGATCCGGGCTCACTTCTGCAGGATTCTCCTTAACCCTCAGCTCTGCCACTGCACATCCACGCTGCCTTGTCCAGCTTCTTTAATCTCGATTTCAGTTTCCAGGTGCTGCCACTTCACAGCGGAGTTGCTCAGTGTGGTTGCAGGCTCTCAGGCTGATGCCCTCTGCACCCCACGATTCCTGGAACAATCCCTTCAGTGTGCCAGACTTCTTGCGGGTCACAAGCTGCCCGGGGTTAGGCCGTAGGACCCTCCATCTTCTGGGACCGACTCCAACAGACTCCCAGCGGAACCCCTTCTTCAGTGTGACACCCGCTCTCAGGGACCATGAGCACCCTGTCTTGGGAAGGACTCATTCAGCGTCAGCCTCCTCAGGGGTCACTTGTTCCTGGGGGTTGGGCTCTCGGCCCCTCCACCTTCTGGGACCAACTCCAACAGATTCCCAGGAGTAACCCCTCCTCGGGTGTGACACCCCCTCTCGAGAACCACAACCGCAGTTGCCTGGGTTCGGCCGCAGGCCCCTCCGCCTTGGGGAACTGCACCTCACTGCCCTTCAGCACACCTGGGTCTCGCAGGCCCCACTTCTTCCAGGGCCCCGGTCACTTACTGCTGGATGCTCCATCCTCGGGGTGCAGAACATCCCACTTCTGACACCAGTGTGATGGGGTTCTGGGGTCCCCCAAGCTCTGCACCCTGTCCGCAGGCAGGAGAGTTTCTCACTTAGCAGGAAAACAGCAGGTTTATTAGCCGACAGGACACAGCGTTGTACAGAGGAGTCAGTGCAGCCGGCAGAGACAGACAGTCCAATCCATGTTGGGGAGAGGAGGCCCCGAGGGGCCCCCAGAGCTGGGGCCTTGCCCCCTCCTTTGTCTCTCTCTCTCTCCCAGCCCAGACTAACTGCTTCCAACTCCCAGTTCCAATTTAAACCCCTTAGGCTCCACCTTCTCCTTTGTCTCCTGTACAAAGGTGTTACCTGGTCGTCAGGGTTACCCTCAGCAGGACCCCACACCCTCTGTGAGCCACTCACATACACACAGGTATCCCCCACTCCATCACACAAAATGATAGCTATTTGGTTACTGGAATATTATATAAGAATATTGCCTCAAATTTTGATCCATTTGAATTATATCATTTGTAAGCTAAAGCTGAATAGCCAGGTAAATATGCTAGGAAAGAGATATTATAACTCATTGATGATAAACTAAAAGCTAAGTAGCATATACACAATTGTGATGGGAAAATAACAGCCTTACAATAAACATATTTCAAATTGTATAGTATATTTCTCTCTTTAAGGTGATATGTTGTTCTTACCTTGTTTCCCCCTGAATGGTACTAAATGCTGATTTGGTTTAAAACCATTATATAGGTTTCTGACGTGTCAAATGTCTCAGGCATAACTTAAGAGGAAAGATTGAAAGAACTGGGTATGTTTAGTTTTGAGGGGAAAAAAAGACCGAGAGAACCTGATAACAATCTTCAATTCAATTATTAAAGCCTGGTATAAAGAGGACAGTGTTCCATTGTTGTTTATGTTCTCTTGGGTTGCACAAGAAATAATTAGTTTAATCTGCAGGAAGGGAGAGTCATGATCTACACTAGGGAAAACTTAATAACTATAAGCATAGATAACCACTGAAATAGGTTACCAAAGCTGGTTAGAGCAACCCCATCATCAGAGGGTTTTTTAAGTCCATGTTAAATAAATGCACATCAGGGATGGTCTGGGTGTATTTCCTCCTACTTCTGCATAAAAGGCTGGATGAACTAAATGGTATCTCAAGGTGCCTTCCAGCCCTATGCTTTTATGAAATTCAACTAACTTCAATAAAATGTGATGTAGAAATGTTAACATCCTTTAAAGGAAATAAATCTGATGAATAACTGGGATAGTCACTGACCCCGAATGAAGTTTGAATAATTTTTTATATGGGGTATACTGCTGAAGTGGTGAACACTGAGTATGTTTTACATTAGTTAATGTATTAGATTGCTGGAATACAAAGTGAAGTCCACATATTGTTAAACAGTGCTTTTGCAGTTATCATTGTCCTGAAATAGGAGATATTGTCCTATCATTAAGCTAAGTCATAATGTGCTCTCAACTTAAGAAAACAATGAAAAGCATCTGTTTAAAGTAAATGGATTAAGGTTGTACATCCTTCATCTCTATAAAGCTCAGATATTATTTTAAAATATCATATGCAACACATATTGAGACACCTAAATAAAAAACCTTTTTTCAACTAAAATTGTATTTCATGTTGCTTTTGAGGTTGCTGGACCTTAAATTCCAGTTGTTTATAAATATGCAAATACAAAACTTTGTTAAAAGAGCAAAAAGTTGACAAGTTTTAAAGAGAGTCCAAGTCCAAATACAGTACTATGCTCTCTTTCCAAACATTCTGCACCATTAAAGAAAACAACGAATACTGGGAAGTACAGATGCAAAAGAGCCAGTTCCTCACTGCTATATAGTCTTCATGACTTCCCCCATCTCATTTTATACCACCCATCAAAACCTACCTTCGCCCCCTTGTTTGGATTTGAAAGGCTGTGCCTAGCCTAGCCCCCAACTTTGAAGGGAGCATGTTAATTAGGGTGTCAGGAGATTACTAATGAAGTGCTGCAGTGCATATGCAGCACTTAACTAGTCAAAATCTCTCCCATGGCAACTTCAGTGTGAAACTTCGAAGTGCCGAATTGCTTGTAGCCACACGTCAGCCGCAGGTACTTCAAAGTGCCCGCGCTCCTTTGAAGTCCCTTTACTCCTCAGAATTTTGGAGTTTCATGGCACCACCCAAACTCTCGTCACTGGCATCACCTTGACCTTGTAGTGGTACACAGGAAACATCTCTATGTTGCCAAATTTACACACACATACCACAGCTCAGATTGTGACACTAATCACTCCTTGATCATCAGCAGAGTGAAAATCATCCCAAAGAAACTCTATATGACAAAGGAATGCAGTAAACCAAAGATCAATACCCTCAAAACCAGAGATGCGCTGAAATGCTCCGTCTTCGCAGATGATCTCGCTCGCAAAATGGAACACAAACCAGACCAACAAACCGTTGTTGAAACATGGTCCATGCTGAGAGATGCAATATATGATTGTGTCAAATCTGCCTTTGGAACATGTAAATTCTCCCGCAAAGACTGGACTGAAGAAAATGCCCATATTCTTAGGCCTCTTTTCGAAGAAAAACACAAGGCACATCTGAATAACATAAAGAACCCATCTCAAAACACAAGAGGTCAATTTTGACATGCAAGATCTGTTCTTCAGAGAGAGTCCAGGTGGTGTGCAAATAAGTATTGGGCCGATCTGTGTTCTAATATTCAAAAGGTGTCCAATTTGGGCAACCTGAAAACTACGTATGATGGATTGAAGAAAGCACTCGGATGAAACATTACCAAAGTTGCCCCAATGAAGCATTTAAATGGACAGGTGATCACAGACAAAAAGCTGCAGACACCTAGATGGGTGGAACACTATCAAGTCTTTATTCCCACGAGCATACAATACAACCTGAACTTGGCAACCTCATCCCAACTCTTCCAGAAATCTCTGAGCTAGATGCAGACCCTACGGAGGATGAAATTTCACAAGCTCTTGGTGCTCTCTCCAAAGAAAAAGCACCAGGAAATGACAGAATTCCAGCTGAAGTCCTGGAGGCAAACAAGGCTCTTCCCCGTCTTCTATGATTTACTCCTAAAACATTGGAGAGCAGGAGATGTCCCATACAACATGAAAGATGCAAACATCACCACTCTCTACAAAAACAAAGGCGACAAGGCTGCAACAACTACAAAGGCATCTTATTACTGAGCATCACAGAAAAAGCATTTGCCCATGTCCTTCTCAAACACCTACAAAAACTCACAGATCAAGTCTATCCAGAAACATAATGTGGCTTCAGGGCTGGCAGGTCAACACTGGACATGATTTTCTCTCTTGGACAACTATAGGAAAAATGCAGAGAACATGGAAAGCCATTATTCATAGCATTTGTAGACTTAACAAAGGTGTTTGACACAGTTAGTAGATCATGACCACACAGAGTATTAACCAAGATTGGCTGCCCATTGACCCTACCCCAGCTCATAACATCCTTTAATGAAAACATGAAAGTAACAGTGTAATATGAAGGATCTACATTGCAACTGTTTGCAATGAACAGCGGAATCAAACAAGGGTGTGTTCTTGCCCCTACCCTCTTTGGCATAGTCTTCTCAGTTCTATTAAATTGTGCATTTCAAAACTCACGCAGTGATGTATTTCTCCACACAAGATTAGATGGCTCTCTCTACAACCTGGCACGACTCAAGGCCAAAACTAAGGTCAAGAAAGTCCTCCTTAGGAACTCCTCTTTGCAGATGATGCAGCTCTCATCACTCATAATGAAGACATGCTACAGTCACTGATGGATTCTCTGTCCAGAGCCTGAAAGTTATTTTCTCTTGACATAAGCATGAAGAAAACTGTTCTATTCAGTCAAGGTATACCTCAGCGACGCAATGTCATTCTGGATAACAGCCTATCATATGTGGTTCAACAGTTACCTGGGATCTATTTTCATCCTATCCATGGCCAAAGAACTAAACATCAGAATCGGGAAGGCAGCTACTACTTTTGGCAGACTTACGCAACAAGCATGGAACAATCCTAAGCTGACAATGAAAACAAAGATACTACCAGCCATGTGCATTGAGTATCCTGCTATAAGGTTCTGAGGCAGGGATCACGTATTCAAACCAGGAATAAAAATTTAACAGCTTCCATCTCCTCTGCCTCTGCAGAATTATGAATATCAACTGAGAAGATAAAGTTTCAAATGAAAAATGTCCTGTCAAATTCTGGCATACCCAGCCTCATAAGGATCCTCAGCAATAGAAGACTACATTGGCTTGGTCATGTGAGAAGAATGGGTGATGAATATCTTCCCAAAGAAATCTTTGGTGAACTCTCATGTGGGTTGAGAACAAGAGGAAGACCAAAGCTAAGATTCAAAGATACATGCAAAAACGCCATGAAAATAATTCAACATGGAACCAAAATCCTGGGAATCTACATCATCGGATCAAAATACCTGGTGACGACTGCTACAAAGCACGTCATCCTTTGATAGTATACATGCAAGCCATGCAAAAGAACATTGTCTTAGAAGGAAAAGCTCTCAGACTCAAGAATTCAGAAATAGACTGACATGCAGTTATTGCAATCAACCATGCAAATCCAATACTGGATGGATAAGCCATGAGAGAAGCTGCAGACTTAAATACTGCCCATAGATCCTCACCGCTGCTGCTAACCACTATCTCTTGAGAAGAAAAGGGGCCACATGCCGAAGTTCAGGAAAGCTTTGTCATTGATTTCACTGAGCACAGTACTGACTTGGCTGTGAACACCACTGTAACAGAAACTAGTCATAAACTGATGGTGATATCTACAACATGATCTTTGTTATCCAGAAACATCAAGGACTGTGGAATTCCAGTTAATCAAATGTTTGGGTTAACAGAGGTATACCTATTGGTTTAGAAATGTTCACACTTTACATGTAAGTTGGCAATTTGAACAAACCGCAGTACACTAAATTTTCACTTAGGCTATGTCTACATTACAGTGACCTGTCGACATAAGTTACTGTCGGAAGAGCTGTTCCAGGAAAAACCTCTGTCAACAGATCACTTCCACACACAAAAGCGGATCAAAAGAGCAATCCACTCTGTCAACAGAGAGCACCCAGACTGCCCAGCCACTCTCTCAACAGAAGGGCCTACCGGAAGCTCAGCAAACAGGGCAGCCCGGGGAACCTGACGCCCTGTTTGTCAACAAAAGGGCTCCCAGAGAAACGATACAGGTTTTTGGCGATGGAACTGTCGACAAAGGCATTATTCCTGAGCAAGGAGAGGCACAACACTGTCAGTGGATGTGCCGGGATTTGTCGACAGTCTGTCAACAAAGCTCGTTTTCCATGTAGATGCTCCATGGGTTTTTCTGACAAAACCCTGGTTTTGTCGGAGAGGGTTTTTCTCTGTAAGGCAGTTTGATTTTTTTAACCTGTGTGGCCTTCTCATTCTCCATTCTGATATAACAAATGGAGGGAAGGCCTTTTTACTATATCAAACTCTTAACAGAATCTTACATACCATGGGTTACACACAAGAACTTATTTTATTGTGCTTTTAAACAATGGGAGACAATTTTATGAAAACAGTTAAACTCAGATATAATAAATCAAATAAAACTAGCTTTGCATCATTAGGAAAAAACTATGCCTTGTTATTTTGTGTGAGTAAATACAAACATTCCCCTTTAAGATTTAACAGGGAATGTTTTACCAATAAATATTTTGTATTACAACTTATTTAGATCACAGAAGCATTTAGCAAAATGGAAATCAATAATAAAAATACACCTCCCCTATACAGGGGCATATGCACATTGATAATGCATTAAAAAGTTCTCATGTGAGGCTGAAAGCTAAAACGTTACAACATGGGACCTGCAGTTTTCAGTAGGTCAAATTGCTCCTGAACTGTCTCTGAGGAAAAACTGGTTTTCTTTCTTTCTTCAAGAATATCAGAAAACCTAATCTTAAGGCTACATCTTAGCCTTTGTAACACTTCTATCTTCAAACAATGAGTCAGGATAAGCTTCTGGGTGCACTTCCCATGCACAAAATTTCACACAACTTACCAAGTATCAGACGGATAGCCGTGTTAGTCTGTATCCACAAAAACAAGAAGTCCTGTGGCACCTTATAAACTAACAGATATTTTGGAGCATAAGATTTAAGGGGCAAAGTTTTGATAAGTTTCATGAGACTCTCAGAGAATATGGAAAAATTGCAGTGCAGATTTTGTAGAATATTAATACAGACACGTATTTTATCTAACAGGCCAGAATCCCAACATGCTTTATCAGTATTTTAGGACTCTTAAAACACAGAGGGAGAGAGAGTGCTTATGAGCACTACATGGTACCAGTATAAGCACAAACAACCAGAAACCACAAAGTTAATCACATACACACAAAGGAAAAGAAAAAAGCTACTTGGGGGCATTCATACTGACTGAAACTTCGATCAGTAAACACGGAAAGAGCATTGAAGACATTCCTTCCACATATTTCTCTTCTAAGTAAATAGATATCAGACCTTCCAGTCTCTAAAAGACTTCTTTCCTTCCTAAGATGTTGTGTTTATTTTAATTTGTTCGCAAAGCAAACGAAACAAGACTTACCACAGGCCTTTGTATTTCAGGTCCCAGGTCCATTGTTTGTTCGTAGTTCATCACAGTGCAAATTGTAACAAATAGCCCCGCCCCAAAGGCTGAGGAAAAGCACTAGATACAGCTGTCCGGGCTAGGCATCTTACTCGTGGCCTTTCCCTCACTGGTTTTGGCTCATCTCAGACACACCCAGAAAAGTCAGCAGGTTCCTAACTATCATATGAACAAGAATCAGGGTAACTAAAGGACCAGGAAGGACAGGTTTGGCTGGGAGTCTCAGCCTTTCCAAACAGGGACCAAATTGCTTACAAGGTAACTTTTAACTTCCAAAAACAGACAGGTAGACTAGGGATTTCTGGGCCATCTAAGTGGATCTTTTTTCAGTAAGAGAAATGTAAGCAACTTACTACAGGTTCTGGGGCAGGATCTGACAAATACTATGTGCCAGATCCTTGGTCCTGACCAAGTCCCCTTTGCATTGCTTCAATGGCACAAAGGAATTTAAAGTAGCCTCGAAGCACAGGCTGAAATAGTACTGGGACAGAGTGAACATGTCTGGCAATAAACTCATATTTCTTAACCAAGAGACGCAAGAGAGGTGAGTTTTTGGTTTAGACAAACTTCATCATCCAGGTAAAACCAACTTCCACAATGAACAGCATGGCTGGCCCATCACAAACTATTTTACTTAATACACAGGTAAGCTCTCTGAAATGCAGCCTGTGAGGTGGGTCATTAAGCCTTTAAAAGGAGACTTCTCAAAGTCATTATATTCGCAATAAACCATTTCCTACCACACAAATCTTTGGGAAAAGCAGCAAGTTCAAAACTCTTATTTTGGGTATGTCAACTCCCAAAAGTCAACAAAACAAAAATTGCTAGAGGATGTTTACATTTGTTCCCTCTTTGGACAGATCATGTTCACATTGTGGGCACCATCCCTGAATATTTCAGCAATGCACTTTCGGTATGTATCCCACAGTGCAGAGCTGTGGAAAGGCAGACCTAATCCCTGCGCATCTTGGAATTCCTTGTGAGATCTCCCACGGTACCCTGAGCTGCTGAAACGGTCTCATGAGTAGCTCTGTAAGTTCTCCAATCTTAGGAATGTCAAAGCTGCACACCAGCCTGTTCTCTCGCCCAGCTGCAGCAGTCTGCCTGGGCTGAGGAGCAGTCCAATGATTTGTTCTTTGTTTGCTCCCCAAACAGAGCAGCTGTCACAAAAAATACATATTTCTCCTAACAAAAGCCACACTGAATTGTAAATTCTCTCACTGTTTTTTCTCCAAAAGGCAGTTTTTGGAGACAAAACTTGGAAGTGCAGACATACCCTTAGTGTGTTGGTGTGAAAAAATGTATGAAAAAGGTACCATCCCTTCAAGGGACAGGCTGCAGCCTATTGGCTAGGGATAAACCACAAGGCCCCAACCCATCTACATGCTGAATAATAGAAGCAGAAACCAGAGAAAGGAGAGGCAGGTGTGGGGAGGGAGCAAGTAAGGTTACAGTAAGCTGCACCTGGTCTCTCCGATACCACAAGGCAAGCCCAAATGGGCATGGCTGTCGTACAGTGAATTTTTAAAACCAATGGCGGTAAGCATCAGAGCCTGGGTTCACAGATTCATGCTTACAGTGCTTATGTATGGTACTGAAAGCAGCAGTGTGGACACTGGTGTTTGGGCTGACACCCAGCTGCAAAGGACTTCCTGTCCCGCCTCCACATGGTGCCCAAGCAGGGACTGAACCCTCTTCCACAAAAGAGGAGTGTGAATACAAAAAGGTGCTTGTGCTATCCCATGCTGTGAGATGTCAGCCCAGGCTGGTGGATAGACCAACAGCAATGGCCCAAAAGTTCTGGGGCCGCGGGCATGGCCAGGGACCCAGCACCAACTGCACAGGACAAATTGCAGTGAAGGTGAAAGGAAAAGGAGACATTCTGTCCTGCTCATCAGGGGAACAGACTGTATCAAAGAAGAGTGTGTAAGTTAGCCTCTGTCTCCCAGGGGCAGACCCATGTGCATTGCTGGCCCAGGAGGAGCACTGAGACACCTGGGGAGCTCTGCACTATAAAGGCCTGAGACCAGACAACTGCAGGAGCTGAAGAAATACCTAGAGAGCACAGTTCTGGGCCAGTTAGAAGGATATGGCAGGGTAAACTGTGTTAAATGCCAGGAAGGAGGCATGTGAGAAGGTGCTGCTCTTCAGGGACTTTGGATTCATCATCACCAACAACCAGGGGCTCAGTGCCCATTGGTGTCCAACGCCTCCCTCGCTATTTCCTTCCATCTTTCCCTGTCCAGTGCGGAGTGGCTTAGTTTCTGTAGACTAGCTCTGCACCACTCTACTATATCATCTACCCATTCCCGGTGGGGTCTGCCTCTCCTATACGAACCGTCCATTATACCAAATACCAGGGTCTTGATTTCTTGTTCATCATTCATTCTACAAATATGCCCGGATAGCTGTAACTTCTGTTGTATAACCTTCTGCAGTAGGTTCTCTTTCAGCTGTGTCTTCCTATATAATTCCTTGTTGGTGGCCTTCAGCATCCATCCTATTCTCAGGATCTTTCTATAATAACTCCTTTCCCATGCCAATATCCTTCTCTTCAAATCTTTCGTTATCAAGCTTTGGATTGAAGGGCTGTAATTATGGGGAAGTAAGAATATAGTGCCGGGCAACTGTGGGATTGCCCAAAGAAGAAAACATCAAATGGTAAGCCACAGGGCAAGGGCCTTCCATGGGTTTAAGACACACACCCTGCCCCTTGCTTGGAATGCCTTGACTCAGCCCACAGGCTCAGGACACAAGTATGTGAGACATCTGAGTAATCTGATACATGAGAGTGATAGAACCTAGTCAACTGCTCATAGACAAATAGATTTTAAAGTCAGAAGGGACCATCATAATTACCTCGCCTGACCTGCACATCGAAGGTCACCAAACCTCACCAACCCACTTCTATAATGGACCCCTAACCTCTGGCTCAGTTGCTGAAGTCCTCAAATGATGAGTTAAAGATTTCAAGTTACAGCGAATCCACCATTTATACTAGTATAAACGTGCAGGTGACCCATGGATCATCCTGCAGAAAAAGGCAAAAACTTCCAGGGTCTTTGCCAATCTGACCCAGGGGAAATTCTGTCCCAACCCTGTAAATATGGAGATCAGTTAGACCCTGAGCATGTGGGCAAGACCCATCAGCCAGATAAGGAAAGAATTCTCCGTAGTAACACACAGCCTTCCCCATCAACTCTCCTATCACCAGGCACTAGAAGTGTTTGCTGCTAGCAGTTACAGGTCAGCTACTTGCCAGTATGGAAATTTCATCACATCATCTCCTCCATAAACATATTACTCTTCAAGCCAGTTAGGGTTTTACCCATCTACTCAAGGGTGCCAGAACAGGGATCTCCAAGGGGCCATGGCTCTTCCCCCTTTTTGAAAATGGATGGTGCTGGACTGTTCACTTTTGACCATAGGCTCAGCCTCTTGCTCTTCCTTTCCCCGCTCTCCCTCTCCCACAAGGCCACTGGCCCCTAACAGTTTAGAAGCAGGGCCTGGCCTAGGGAACACAGCTGGTACTAGGTGCTAAGGACCCTCAACTGCCTGAAGTGAGGGGTGAGGCCTGAGACTAGTCCCTGACCCATGTTCCTGCTCCCTCAGCCCCAGACCCAGGACAGGTGTAGGACCCATGGCAGGGATGCTGGAATATGAGGAGCCTTAGCTGGTTATAAAGACAAGTGACAGGAGATAAGAGGGCGGCCTCTTTGGAGGACATGGTGGCGTAGGAGCATTGCTCTGGTGAGAAGGAGCAATGCAAGAGTGTCACCTTGATGAGAAGAGGCACTGCAGAGGGTGAAGCCTTGGTGTGGGCACTGGTGTCCCTCCCCATCACTGTCAGGAAGCTTCTGCTACCTCCACTTCTGCTCCCCTTGGAAGGCTGTTCCAGAACTTCACTGCTGTGTGGTTAGAAACCTTCATCTAATTTCAAGCTTAAACCAGTCAACGGTCAATTTATATATGTTTTTTCTTGGGTCCAAATAGGCACTTAACTCAAACAACTCCACTTGTACTTATCCCTCCTTAGAGTAACCATATAAAAAAGTGGACACCGCTGAGAGGGAGTGTATCTGCATCAGTATGTACCAACTCACAGGCTATGTCTACACTAACACCCGCCCTTTTGAAAGGGGGATGCTAATGAGACACTTCAGAATATGCTAATGAGGTGCTGCAATGAATATGCAGTGCCTCATTAGCATAATGGCAGCCACAGCACTTCAAAAGTGCCACTTTCCATAGCATGCAGCTCATCTACACGGATTCCTTTTGGAAAGGACCCCACACACTTCGAAATCCCCTTATTCCTATTTGAAGTGCCGTGGCTGCCATTATGCTAATGAAGCGCTGCATATTCATTGAACATTCATGAATATGCATCTACCTTTATGTCCTTAACTATCTTCTTTTTCAAATTTGTTCTAAGACATTTGAGGTCAAACTAACAGATCCGTAGTTTCCTAGGTCACTATTTTCCCATCTTACGAATAGGAATTTTATTAGCAATACTTCAAGCATAGGGACTGACCCCAAAGTTCACAGATTCATTAAAAATCTTTACTATTGATATTGGAATTTCATATACCAGTTCCTTTAATATTCTTGGACAGAGATATTTCCAGGCTTTCTGTAGGATGGAAATTTGTGAGGCAGGTTATGGTATTTTGCTTAACACCTCCTATTTGAATCCTAAAATCTGAAGTAGTCCTATAATCCTATAGTTCAGAAACCCAGTTAGCATGAGTGGAAAGTTACCCCTGCTTGCCCCCCATCTCACTCACAAGACCCAAGAAAGGTTGTCCCAACATGGACAGGGCTTTGGAGTTTGGAGGGAGGGATAGTTGCCCCAGCAACCACATTCCAAGAAGAGGCCATGCATGTGAGAACAAGGATATAGTGCCATCCCATTTGCTATCCCAGGGTGGTACATAAAAACAAATGTGGAAGTGCTAAATGCTGCCACTGTCTTTTGCTTTAATCTTCTAGATAATGCACCCCTGGATGTGCCTGTGTAAGGGCACCATCATTACTCCAGTAGACACATCATTAATCCAGTTAGACACATTGTTGTCATTAAATGTCTGCTTTGTTTAAATAACTTGTTATGGAAAACCACCCGTACTGGAGATAAGGTGTTCTGTAAACTATGGGCAGGGACACTATGCAACCTTTTCAGATTATTGTTTTATTATGCTCATTTTGTCTTGCTGCTAGAACCTATCCAGGCTTGGAAAACATCCATGCAGTCATTTCCCCCCACCCATCAGCATCCTATATAATGAATTGTAACCTATTTTCTGGCAGTGTTCACTAAGCCTAACAAGCAAAATGACACTCCACCAGCTCTGTGTGTAATACACCCTTCTGCTTGCTTCATACACACTGGCCAGACTTTGTTCCAATGCTTCCTGATTCAGTCCCAGTAAAATGTTTGAGTTTATTTTTCCACCTCCTTTGTGATAATTTCTACTTCCATATCCTCATTCCCATTAGCTTCTCTACCAATATCCCTAAGATCCTCATTACCATTATTAAAAACTGAGGCACAGTATCTCCCATCTCCAAAAGGGAGCAGATTTACTGGACTGGAAGATTGAGGGCAAAAGCTGAGAGGAGATGACAGGCACCAGGGAATGATTGTGAGAGGGCTCTGATAATCCTACACAATTAAGTGGGTTGCTGACTCACATGCAGATTTTCCTACAGAATCTGGATAATCAACTGAAACAAATCTGGCATTTAAAAAGGCAAAAAGAAGGAGCTACTGATACAGAAAGAGCAAAGTCACTTGACCAGGTTACTGAGCTACAGATCACAGAACTTAAAAGATAGCTAACTGACCTAGAAGGAGGAAGATCACTCAGTCCCGACTGATGTTAAGAAGAAGGTAGCCCAGAAGACCCTGGCCCAGGAAGAAATCTGACTGAAGAAGCTAAACTGGAAGCTCAACTAACTAAACTTCAGGGAGACCTACAGGATGGACAATCATCCAGAAACCCAGAAGCAGGACAAAGAAGGAACTGTAGGGACATTGAAAACAGAGTTTGCAAATAGCCTGGATTCCACTGCTGCTCAGCACAAACAGGGCAAAGTGGGGACACAAAGTGACTTTTCTGAGGAAAACCCTGGATGATGAGGCAAAGACCCTATGAGGCACAAATCCAGGAGCTGAAGCAGAGGCATACACATGCTGTGAAAGAGCTGACAGGGCAGCCGGAACAAATCAGGCTAGTTACAGCAAAGTTTGAAAACAAAAAGCAGGTTCTGGAGAACAAGCAGGTTGAACTGGTCATTGAAGTGAAAATACTTTTGCAGGACAAAGAGGGTTGGCTATAGCAGAAGAAGGTAGAAGTCTGGCTCCAATAGCTTCAGGTAAAATTTGTTCAGTGTGGCAGTTTGTGCAAGGAGCTGGTTGTGAAAGTCAGACTGAAAGGATCACACGGCAATTCTACGCCACAGGCCTTCTGATCTAGTCAGAGAGTGAGTCAATCAAAACTAGTGAAAGGCATCCCTGCAGTGGAGTCACAGCTGCAGAATATGCTGGAGCTGCTGCAGGAGACTTCCCAGAAGCTGAGCCACAGCAGCAAACTGGAGCAGATAGAAGATAAGAAGAACATCTTCCAACAGCACCTGGAGGAGGAAAAGTCAAAGAGAAGCCTGGATAAACAAGTCTCTATCCTGCATCAACAGGTATCAGACATGTAGTTGGATGATGGCCTGGGCTGCCTGTATTTAGTGGTGGAAGCCAAGAAGAAGCAGAAGAAGGCCCCAAATCAGCTGCTGGTAGAGAAAAAATATCTCTGCCAAGTATGCCAGGATAGGGTGGAGGCTGGAGTAGATACACACAAGACAGATCAAGGCTCCTCCTGAAAGAAGTAACGGAACAAAAGGTGGAGCACAGTAAATAATTCCTCACCAAGATTAAGAACCTTGTGAGTTCCAAGGACAACACTGGAAGTGTATTCACAAGCTGGAGAAATTTAAGCCAATCAGCAACCACCACCCCAAGCAACTTAGGAAAAACGAGATTTTTCACCAAAGGACAGGTTATTGATAGCCATAATGCACACGTTGCTTCTACAGTAGAAGCTGCGGTGTTGGTGAGATGCTCTATAATGAAATGTCCTACAGACCAAGAAAGCATAGACCTTTTAGGGGCTAGAAAAGAAATTCTCCACTGGGGGTTCAGGCTTTGGCACAAGCTATACAATGGGAGTAGGGGTTGTCTTGCTTATGGACAGAAAAAGAAAACTGTGAGAAATCAGGTTTGCTGATGGAGAAAGACTTTCAAGAGCTTGATGAGGAAATCTTGCACCTGTATCAGATCATCCAGACCCAGGAGGAAGAAGCAGAACTACTAGAGATAGAGAAGACAGCCCTGAACAAAAGTTAAAGCTATGGGGAAGGGTAAATAACAAGGCTCATGTGCGAGTGCGAAAGTCCCCACGTTAGTAAAATGGAAACATCCTTTCCGGAGGAAGACCAAGGAAGATGAAAAAAAGACAAGAGTTTGCTCCTTAAGAGGTGGCCTGTAAGCAGCAGAGTGGAGCCCGAACTGGGCTGAGACTAAAAAGTAGTCCATTCTAAAAGCAAAGGTGACCTCACAAGGGCTGAATAATAATAGTGGTTCATCTGTTTTCACCAGGGCTTACATTCAGCCAGAGCCATCCAGCATGGATCTCCAATAAATATTCTCAAATGTGTGATGAGGTGGGGCATAGATAACTGTGAGAAACAGTGCATGAGAAAGGCCCTGGCTTTCATCATCTCCCACAGAATAGCATGGTTGCAAGAGGCTCACGAATCAGTCCCAGAAGTCTTTCACTGCAGACTTCAGGGTGGAAGACGTTGTCAGCTATGATCAGCAAACCAGATGAGGAACTAGGCTAGATGAAGGGTGATCTTAACTTTGAAGGATGTGCCTATAACATACCCTGTAAGGCTGGTCTCAAAGAGACTGAGGAGGAGCCTTATTTGGGTTTACCAACAGGAGAAGCCTGGTGCTCCTCACTACCTCTGACATGGCCAGAAAAGATTACTTTACAAAAACGTGGCTTGTATTGAATTACATACTAGACTGTGCAAGAATTTGTCTGCCATGCAAGCTATATGAGGCACTGGCTAAATGCACGTCCTGGTCTATTCATCTTTTAGAACAAATATACAGGCAAAGGACTGAAGAACTTCTTTGGGGCCACTAAGCAGGAAGTGCCCCTCCAGTTGGAGGAAATGGTCCTAGGGAAGAGGCTAGGCCAGCAGCCCTAGGGAAATCAGGTAAGACGCTTACCCTGCTGAAATATGCATATTGTCAGGGGGGGAAGGGAGGTATATAAGAGTGTATGAGAAACAGTTCTACCTTTTAAGGGGCAGACTGAAGCATACAGCCTGCTGCAGACAATCAACAAGGCCCTGGCTGGCCTAGGTGTTAGGTGGCATAAATAGGAAGCAGACGGAAGAGTGCAGAGGAGTAGAAGACAGATAGGGTGCAGTGTGTAGCACTTGGTTTCTCAGGCACCGGATCCAAGCCTAAACTGACTCAAAGACCTGGGTGTGGACCGTAAGGGTGGGAGCCCTAAGTCCGAGGCCTGAAGAATTAGTTTGTTGTATGGATTCCTGAATTGATGGAGTGTTTGATTGCAATGGTTCCTGGCCTGAAAACAGGACATGTTATCTGATTACTGTGTTGGCTTTTTTCCCAGTTATTTTTACTGTTACTGTCTAATTGGAGATGGGGATGCTAGAAGGTGAGGCATGCCCACAGCATGATGCACACGCTTTTACAGTAAGTAACCTGAAAATCTGGTTTAAATAATCAGAAGAGTGGCATGCACCTTAGACAATGGAAGTATAGTTGGGCAAGAAATTGTATGCCTGTTCCAGGAATATTTTTGAAGGAGTTTCTTTTTTCTCTCATGTTATACAGGGGAAAAAATAATCTCAGAAATATTTGCAAAAGGAATAGAAAAAATTATTTCAGATCAGTTGAAATATTTCAATTTTTTTCAATTTTGGTTTTTGTTTTAGTCTAATTAGCTTAAATTTAGAACCAAAAACATTTTAAATCAGAAAAACAAACTTTTTCACTTCAGCTGTGTCAGTGTTGCATTTCACCAGTTTCAAAGTCTTTTTATGTTGTTTTGTCTTTCAACATTTTCTTTAATTAGGAAATTTTTGTTTGACACACTACAAAAAATGTGAAAATGTTCCCAATGACTTCAGAGTGGGGGCCTTGTTTGGACAGGCAAAGAGCCCCACAGTGAGAGGTGGTGGGACAGGAGAGCTCTGAAGACTACAAGCCGAGAGGTCTCTTCTGACAGAGAGTAGCCATTATAATTCTGTCACTGGGGCCAGAGCCATAGATGGCTTTTTTTGGAACATGTAAGCAACTCTCTCCTTTCTGTAAGTCAAACAAAGACCGGCTTATGCAAATCTAGGTATAGTAAGGAAACCATTCCTTGGTTTTATTCCATTTTCTTTATTTCTTAAGGACAAGATATGTTAGAAATCTGTTGAGTGATGTAAGGTTCAACTAGTCCCTCCTCAAGACAAAAAGGCCCCTCAAATTTTGAAAGAGGAAAAAAGACCTACCCTTAAAATAAATAAAAAACAATAAAAGAAATAAAACCACCCTCAACTTGCTTGTGAACTAAGGTATTTTCCTTCGGGGGTTGGAAAGTTGTTCTGTCATGCTTGTACAGGTTGTGGCTCCTGGGTCCAGCACCCTTGGGGACCTGACTTGTCTAGAACCAGGGAATCCGCTTGCCCCTCTGCTGTGTAGTTCCACTTCAGCAGCAGCAGAAGGGCTCACATTGCCCATGTGGGGACTGGGGGGCAGGGAATGCCCAAGGGAAGCAGTAGGGTGGATGTGAAGGCCCAGGCATGCAGCCCCATGGACGTACACTGAGCTCCACAGCAGCTGGACTGAGCTCCCAAACTCTCAGCCCCAAACTCTGTAGCCACCTGCCTTTTTCCCCAAATGCTCCCTACCTCATCCCTGCTTCTCCCCTCGTGCCCCTTCAAGAGGTTGAGCACCACAAATGAGCTATTTGCAGTGCGCTGGAAAGGAGGGGAGGAGTTGCTGAACACAGATTTGGGCTTTTCTCCTTGAGTGCTGCAATCCTACAGGGATGTCAGACCATGGATGGTGCCAGACTATGGAAGTCCAGACCATACAGATCAAACCTGCATTATACAAAGTCTTATAGATGCCTCTCATGCAGTTTGATGTAGGAGCAAGTGAAGTCTCCCTTGTGTTGACAGAAGACCACCTGGAAATTGGCTCCACTGGTGAAGTGGTTGTTTTAGCAGAGTTCCCATATACTTAAGTCCACAGGTACTTAAATATTCTGTACTTTAGAATTAATTAAGTACTTTTAAAATATATTTGCCAGCAAGAACTTTTTCAAAATGTTGATGGGGCCATGGGATTTATTTGTTTAGATCACCTTTTGCCCAACTGTCCTAGATAGTGGTTGATCTACAGAAACTACTGTGTTAGGTTGGGAGCTTCCAGCCATTCCAACTGCCAGGGCTTCTTTCCTGTTGGACCAGCTGCTGCACCAGCAACTGAAGGAATAACTTCACTTCTGTTTGGTCACTGCAACCTGCAGCAGGTTGCACCCCTGCCCAGTGCAGCAGAGGTGGATGAACTCGCTGTCTGGCCTGGCCCAGCCTAGGAGTGAGTCAAACCCTTTTGCCAGGAAGCCACCATCATCAGGATATGTGCAACATTAGGCTGTATGGAAGCAAAATGCCCGTTTCATGAAATGATGTGCTGTATGTATAGAATGTTGTATAAAATTAAAAGGAAATTTAAACATTTATTTACATTTACAAGAGGTGTTCAGTGTTATTCCATGCTTATTTGTGGAGACAATAAAATTCATAAATATTATTTTCTTTCCTTGCACTATGTGCTTACTCTGTTTAGGTAGAGGTCTATATACAGACAAGCATACAACTATTTGCATTTATCTTTGTACTTACTCTTTGGCCATATAGGGCCAAATGTCAGAAAAATCCCTCTCTGTCAAGACATCCCTTCTTCCTTGTGGACCAAGGTATACAGGGATATTGATAGAATGCTCTGGTCCAGCAGATCTCTTCCGACAGATCTGCAGTCTGGACACACACACAGTCTACAAACTTTGGTCAACAAAAGTTTTGTCAACAGACGCCTGCAGTCTTGATAGAGCCTGTTGCTCAAGTCTTGACACACTGTATATTTTGCCTTCTTCCAAGTCTATGGTTATGTTTTTTATTTGTAGACAGCATCTGTGTTTACCGTTTCGTATAATATATTCCTATTCACTGCTGTCAAAACAAAAAAGCAGTCATGTAACACTTTAAAGACTAACGAAACAATTTATTAGTTGATGAGCTTTCGTGGGACAGACCCGCTTCTTCAGATCACAGCCTTACCAGAACTGAGTCGATATATAAAGCACAGAGGTCCAAACATTGTAATCAAGGTTGGCAAATCAGATAAAGCAGAGAGAGCAGGGTGAGTGGTGAGAGAAGTTAAGTGGTTCGTCAAAATATATGAAAAAGTACTTGTAATGGGTGAGGTAACTGCTGTCCCTGTTCAAACCATGTGTTAAATGTGTCACATTTGAATAGGAATCTTAGTTCTGAACATTCTCTCTGTTGACAGTTTTGAAGTCTCTTTTCTCCAGAACACAAACTCTCAAGTCTCTAACAAATGACCAACTCCATTAAAGTGCTGGCTGATTGGTTTGTGTATTTGGAGATTGTTGATGTCTGCTCTGTGTGCATTCATTCTTTGGCAAAGAGTGTTTGTAGTCTGCCCAACATACATAGTGGATGGGCATTGCTAGCACATGATGGCATATATAACGTTAGTGAGGAACAGAAGAATGTGCCCCTGGTTCTGTAATTAACGTGGTTAGGTCCAGTGATGGTATCTCCAGAATAGATATGTAGACTCCTATGGTATACGAATAAGTATTTATTTGTTGAGTATATATAGCTTGTCTCCAAGTATTATTTGTCCTGATGAAATAATCTGTCACATACCTGTGTCTCTTCCTTTCTGTCTTTTCTTCTTGTTCTCCTACTGCCAACTGTAGAAACAGTGGGGCTACAGGCTGCACAGTATACAAGCATCTTGATAGCAAGCATTGTACTAGGTTATTAAAGTCTCCTTCAGAAATATTTCTTTGCTATGTCTTATCTGTTCTTGCAACTGTCTTTAATAGAGTCTTAATTTTAACTTCCAGTTGTGCTTTGCCCTCTGTCCCAGCTGTTGGAGACACCAGAAGCTGACCCCGAACAGACCCCTGCTCCTTAATCTCAAATATTTTGAAGATGCCCACCCTTTACAGAGGTAAGGGCTGTACAAGTGTGTGTCACTTCCTATGAACAATTCAAACCAAGGAGTTGAGTTGGGAAGTTAAAAAGTTAGGGGGAACAGTCAAAGAAGTACTAAGTGTAAGAACTAAATAAGGCATTAAATTTACCTATGTTTCTTCTTTGAAAGCTCTCACCAACTGTACAATAGCTTCCTGGAGGCCTTTGAAAATCTGTGTATAGGCACAACTCTGCAAGCACATGTCTTCAATTCCTTTATTTTTGCTTAGGTCCAAGACATGTCTTTCAAAAGGACACGAGTTAAAAAGCTGAAGCCTGAATCATATCCAGACCTGTAATAGTCAGGGTTATGATGTCCAATTTTCTCCTCACAGGTGTAAAATATCACTTCACTAGTTGGTTAATTCACCTGTTTTACTTTTTTGTGCTCCTCATGCTCAGGAGCCCCCTTCATGCTCTTGTTAGCAAACACAATAATCAGTCTTGCCTACACCTGAGGAGCTATTAAAGAACAGTCAACTAGGTTTAGGCAGGGCATCTTGTTTGATTGCTAGAAATAATATTTATTACCAAGATTAAGAATGTTTTCCTCTCCAGGTGAATAGTTCTGATCTATCCCAGCTCTATGGTGTCCAAAATTTTAACTCTGCATCCCATCCTGAGGTGACATATGTCCAGTCAAAACAGGGATAGTTGACATGACCCATCATTATAGTGCTTTCTGCCCTTGTAGCCTCTCCAATCTCCTTGAGCATTTCACCATCACCAGCATGGTTAATAATATATTCCTAATGATATTCTTTTATTGTTCATCATGGAAATTCTAACCACAGGGAATTTATGCTACAGTTTGTTTCATTCAAGATTTTTCCTTTATTCAAGTCTATGCTTTCTTTTACGTTGTACCAATCCTTCACTGTCTAGTCTGTCTTTCCTACATATTTTTAACCCTGTCATTAGTGGCCAATTGATAAGACTCATTCCACCAAGTTTCAGCAATGCCAATTATATCAATATCTTCACTGAATGCCAGACATCCTAATTAATCGATCTTAGTATTTAGACTTCTAGCATTTGTACATTACATCAATATTCAGTTATTTGGCAGGGTGCTATAATTTCTTCAGTTCTACTAAATTGCACATTTCAAAACTCACGCGATATACTTCTCCCCACAAGATTAGATGGCCCTCTACAATCTGGCAAGACTCAAGGCCAAAACTAAGGTAAAGAAAGTCTTCATTAGGGAACTCTTCTTCACAGATGATGGAGCTCTTGTCATTCACAATGAAGACACGCTACAGTCACTGATGGATTCTCTGTCCAGAGCCTGTAAGTTGTTTTCCCTTGACATAAGCATGAAGAAAACTGTTGTATTCACTCAAGGTATACTTCTGTGACCCAATGTCATTCTGGATAACATCCCATTAGATGGGGTTCAACAGTTCTGTTACCTTGGATCTACTGTCACTAAAAACCTATCCATGGACAAAGAATTGAACATCAGAATCGGGAGGGCAGCTGCTATTTTTGGCAGACTTATGAAATGAGCATGGAACAATCCTAAGATGACAGTGAAAACAAAGATATTAATCTACCAGGCATGCGTATTGAGTATCCTGTTATATGGTTCTGAGGCACGGACCACCTATTCAAACCAGGAACAAAAGTTGAACATCTTCCATCTTCACTACCTCTGCAGAATTATGAATATCAACTGTCAAAATAAAGTTTCAAATGCAGATGTCCTGTCAAGATCTGGCATACCTAGCCTCAGAGCAATCCTCAACAGCAGACGACCACGATGGCTTGGGCATGTAAGAAAAATGGGTGATGAAGGTTTTCCCAAAGAAATCCTCTTTGGTAAACTGTCATGTGGGTTGAGAACAAGAGAAAGACCTAAGCTGGGATTGAAGGGTACCTGCAAAAACACCATGAAAAAATTCAACATCGATCCAAAATTCTGGGAATCTACGTCATCATCATCAAAATACCTGGCAATGATTGCTATGACAGGGCACATCATCCTTCCATAATATATCTGGAAGCCACACAATTTTGTCTAAGGAAAAACCTCTCAGACTCCACTATTTGGAAATGGACTGACAGGTGGTTATTGCAATCGACTGTGCAAATCCAATATTGGATAGATAAGCCATGAGAGAAGCTGCACACAAATGCTGCCCATAGATCCTCACCACTGCTGCTAACCACCATCTCTCAGGACAAAAGGGGCCATAGTATAATTTCTAATGCAATTTGTTATACCTGTGGGACCAGGTTTTTCACTGCTGTTGGGGGCTGCACAGTTTTAACTGACGGAATAATGGTCCATATAGTCTGGTTTTAAACTTTTATTATGTTACTTATGTATGGTCGGTGGTATGTTGCAATATGCAACAACTTGAAAATTCTCACCCAGATACTCTGCGCAAATTTCCAGGTCAGAGTGGAATGATTTCTTCTGCGCGAGGGAGATTTGGACTACTGCTCTGTGGGTGCCATTTGTCATCACTGTAACAAATGCACCATTTCTTATCCTGGGTAAATGAAAAATGTAGGTCAGATTTAGAAAGGTTAAAAAGTGAATTTCATTTCATGTAATTATATCCTGAAATGCACCCGGTCTCACTAAGGCTCTGGCTGGCCAAGGGATGAGGGGTTTGGGAATGAAAATGGACTCCTCACTTACAGGCCACAGGGCTGGGACAGGGGCATGGGCTTCCCTCTAGCGATTCCTGGTCAGTTGTGCAGCAGGGGTGCAGAAGCTCACTTCCCACCTGCCCTGAAACTGTGGAGTCCTGTACACTCCAAAAGACCCTCAGCAGATCCAATTCCTAGGCAGAGATGTGCAAGCAGCTCTCCACAATTATTGCCCACAAGCACCATCTCCCTCAGCTCACATTGGCCTTAGTGCAGAGCTGATGCTCAGGGCCAGGGCAGTATACAGAGCCCCAGGGTCCTCCTGCCTAGAAACCAAACCCCCTGCTAGCTGCTTCTAGTGCACAGTATTGTGTCAGATCAGGTAGGGCTTCGCAGTCATCTGCAAGTGCTAGTCATGTACCTGCTTCAGCCAGCCACCTGGGGATGAATAAGGCAACCAGTGCCAGAGAGTCCATGACCCAGTCACAACCCAAAGTTTGAAAAACACTGCTTTAGATGTGCAGTCCCTGCCCAAATTACCTTAATTAGGGAGAAACACATATTCCCCTATTCCAGCTCTGCCCCATCTTTTTACCCAATGTCTAGGGAGAAATGAAGGGTTTACACTGAGACTGCCAAACCTCAATGGCCAAACAATAACCTGGAGGCCATTCCTAATGTGTGTTCCAGGGCATACTGCAAAAAATGCAGACCTGGTGCAGAGCAGGAAGGACATGAACAACAAAATCAGCATGTGGTGACAGAGGAAAAATCGTTGGCAACCACAGAATCCAGTCTGAAGAAGGGGGATCCCACTGAATGAACTACAGGTTCCACCTCCCTGGTCCAACATGGTTGGGACCTGACAGGTAATGAACGACGCAGGGGAGGGTGTCCAGGGCTTCTGCCCCGGCGGCCCCAGCTCTTGTTTCTTGGGGACTCTGGGCTTCCTAGGCTGCCAAAGCTCTCGGGCCCCCGACCCCATGCTCCTACAGCCTCGGCCATGGCCCCATAGTGCAGTGGGGGCTCCAGCAGTGGCTCTGGCCCCATCCCCAAGCTGCATCAAGGGCTCCACCCTGTCCCCTCCTCCCCTGTGCTGCAGTGGGACCAGTGGGAGCTCCAATTCTGTCCCTGGCCAAGCTGCTGGCCACTGCTCTGGCCCCAGCCCCTACCACAAAACTCTGTGGTCCTGGGACCACAGATGTTGCTAGACAAGAGAGTACCAGATTCGAGAGGCCCATCCTGTACTGACATTTTTCAAGAGGCAGACTATTTTAAAAGGCATAATGTAGGTAAAAGCTTAAATTTAAGGCTTTGGAAGTTGTACAAAACTTGAAAAGTACAATGAGCACTGTTAGAGACAATTTTTAGTATGCTTATTGGGACAATCATTTATTTCAGTAAGTTTCTACTCTTCTTGCCTCTGGTACACATGATTTACAGCAACACCAGCATGAGAGGGAAATGAAAGCCAAAGCAAGAAAAAAATAGACCTTTGTTCACCCTGATCATATTAATGCTTAAAAAGACATCTCCTAATCCAGTGTCAAACTAGGCTCTAAGACTAAAGACAATACACAAAGCTGTCAGTGTCTGATTTATAGCTGAATGGGAGGTATCATTTCCAACTCAGGAACGGCCTTGCTGGCCCTCTGGGCATTGTGGAGGGACTGCTCTGAACTTCTGGAAAGGCCAGGGCCAACACCACCTGGACCACAATGTGCCCTGGAGCCCTCAGTGCTGCCAAAGTGCCAGATGGACCAAATTAAAGGGCCTCAGCCGCCAGACACTACCATAACTGGGAACTTGGAGCCTTTTGTATCTCCCAGCCCAGGAGCAACTGCCCCCTTCGCCATCTTCCCCATCAACTGGCCCGGGTACAAACATGCGCTAACTGAAATCAAACTACCGTGTGAAAAATAAATAGTTATGTAGCCATAGTCGCATAAGCAACAGTGTAGACTATCCACCCCAAGTATTATCCCATCTGAAACCCTTGAAATATATTTGGTTGGCTAAAAGAATGACTAATGGCAAGTACCTGACATTCATGTGAGAAGGATACCCTTCAAAAAGTGAAAATCCTGAGCAAATGAAGCCAACACAAATTAAAAACAAGTAAAATAGAAGACAAATTTGAAAGACTAGAAGAATTTGATGAACCAATTGTGAAAAAGACACAAAAACATAATCACCAGCAAAATTTTCTGAAATTAAAATGTGAAAAGTTTACTGATTTCCCCCAGGGAAGCTTTAATGGGTTACTGATGTACCATCATACATCAAATACAAACAAGGGGTTAAATTGTTTCAAAATCAGGGGTTATGAATGCAAGAATTTTTGATCACAGCAAATACAAGCAACAAAAGAAAAAGGTATAAATTAACCTATGCAGTAGTTGCTGTATAGATGATCCCATACCAATTCCACTTTCAAAGACACCCCAAGACACAGGAGCTGAGGTAGAAAAATGTTCCCAAACCAGAAAGACTATGGAACAGAATCAATTTGTCCAGAAATCTCTGGGCAGCTTCTGGCCACAACAGTCTTGTGCATGGAACTGCTAACAGGCATGCATATCAGGAAAGAACAGTTCCCCTTTAGGATATATCTTCAGGTCCATTTTGACAAGATACACCTTTGGCTAGCTCTGATCAAGTTAGCTTATCAAAATAAAGTGGAGTCATAGAAGCAGGAGTGACAGGTGTGGATGGGTACCAGTTTGAAACATGAAGTATACACTTGGGATGGTTAGCTCCACCCACTACTCGTGCCATCCCACCTATTCTCTATTTTTAGCTGCGAGCTCAATCAGACCTAGCAGAGGCATGTCTCCTTAAGCTGGAAGCTACACTTCCAGCTTGAAGCATAGACAAGTTTTTAAATAATTGACATATGGATCACACTACGAAGCAAAATAAAAGAGAGGCAGGTATCCACCATTCTGCTGCTGACAGGGCGGAGCTGGTGAGTGCTGAAAGAAAGTATCCCCTGAAAGAAATGCATGCCAAATTGATTCAGGCAAGCCAACTCATCAGTAATTCTGTGAAGTCCCATACAATATCCTGCCCAGCTGTGACACCTCCACAGAGCCAACATCAATTTATGTGGTTATGCTGTCACGAAACTCTGGACAAATTCTCAGGATTCCAAGGGTGGGAGAGGAAAACAAAACAAAAACCAACAACCACCAGCCACCACAACACCTTGGTAAAATAAAATAGAAAAACATGAAAAATCTGGGTGACTGAGTTGTGGGATTATCAGATGCAATTCCTGGTGGGAGAGGGAAAAGAATTATACAACTTGCAAGTAAAGAATCAAATAAAACTATGTATCTGAAAATAGGGAAAAATAAATATACAATTACATGGCCCAGTTACAGCATTCTTTGTAGGTAGTCCATTGTGTCCGACGATGTCTTGAGCTTGCACAGGCTCATCGGTTGTGGACTCGCATGTGGCTGAGGAGTCCAAGCTTTGAATGGCCTGGGCATTCACAGTAGGGGCAAGGGAATTGTCCTGGCTCTGTTGGTGTGGCTGCTACTGTTGCTTTCTTCCTCTCATGAGCATCAATGAGGTGTACGCGTTGCTGCTCTTCAAAGTTGTCATACGCATGTTGTACGAGAGCACGCCAGCTATTCGGTCTTTTGCATGCTGTTCTAGCTGATCTAGTTTTAAACCAGCATGAGCAATGTCGGCCTTTACACAGTCTTTGTACCTCTTGCGAGGCCTACCTTGGTGCCTTTTCCCTGGCAGAGTTCACTGTAGAGGAGTTGCTTAGGGATTCTTGACTCCTCCATTCATATGACATGCCTTGTCCAGCGAAGCTGAGCTTTCAGAATCATGGCTTCGATGCTCATGGTTCCTGCTCTGTCCAGGACTTCCAGGTTCATAACTTCGTCCTGCCATCGAATGTGCAGTATTGACCTTAGGCTGCGTGTGTGGAAGCACTCCAGCAGTTTTGTCTTCTGTACAAGGTCCAGGTTTCACAGCCATACAGGAGACTGGTCAGGACTACAGCCTTGCACACTTTCAGTTTAGTGGACTGTCGGATATTGTGCTGATTCAACACTCGCGGTCTCAGACATCCTAGTGCCTGGCTGGCCTGGCAGATTCTGTCATTGATTTCTTTGCCAAGGGAGCCATCACTGGCTCTCACACTGCCAAGGTACTTGAACTCCTCTACTGTTTTTAACTCTGATCCTTCAATAAAGATTGAAGTGGGGAGATCATCAGATCCTGCAGCCGATTGAAACAGTACCTCAGTCTTTCCTAGGCTGATGGTCACACCAAAGAGGTGAGTGGTAGATCCCCTGGGCAGACGTGTCTCCTGAGCGCCCCCTTGTGACTAGAGTTTGCTGCATGCAGTGCCCTGTTAATAAGACTCCCTCAGACATGTCCCTACACAAACTCTGCACTGGTTTTGCCTGCCCTTACAATACCCTTCGCTCTTCTCATCCTTCCCCTCCCCCGCCTTTTCAGGGTCTTGAGTTATTAACGTAAACTAAATTCCCAAATAAAAAGATATAGTGTGTCAATTCCACTCTCTGGTTGGATCATTCAGACCTTTTCTCTCCACAGCATCTGTTGGAAAATCCACATCCAGCAATCTTCAGTTCACTCTACTCCCAGCCTTCTTGCCTGGGCCTTTCCTACTTTGGCAACCACTCACAGCCTTACCTGGGGGAGTTGCAGCTTTCCAGCTCTGGCTGCCAAAGCCTCCCATATTAATGTTTGCCCTGCAGGAGCCAGACTACCTATCTGTATCAGAGGGGTCACCGTGTTAGTCTGGATCTGTAACAGCAACGAAGGGTCCTATGGCACCTTATAGACTAACAGAAAAGTTTTGAGCATGAGCTTTCGTGAGCACAGACTCACTTCAACAGATGCTGGTCTTGGAAATCTGCAGGGCCAGGTATAAATAAGCCAGAGTAAGGGTGAGGATAACAAGGTTAGCTCAGTCAGCAAGGGTGAGGCTTACTACCAGCAGTTGATCTGGAGGTGTGAACACCAAGGGAGGGGAAGCTGCTTCTGTATTTAGCCAGCCATTCACAGTCTTTGTTTAAGCCTGAGCTGAGGGCGTCGAATTTGCAGATGAATTGTAGCTCAGAAATTTCTCTTTGGAGTCTGGTCCTGAAATTTCTTTGCTGTAGGATAGCTACATTTAAGTCTGCTACTGTGTGGCCTGGGAGATTGAAGTGCTCTCTTACGGGTTTTTATATATGGCCATTTCTGATATCTGATTTGTGTGCGTTTATGCTTTTACATAGAGACTGTCCAGTTTGTCCAATGCATATAGCAGAGGGGCATTGCTGGCACATGATGGCATAAATTATATTGGTAGATGTGCAGCTGAATGAACCCACGATGGTGTGGCTGATCTGGTTAGGTCCTGTAATGGTGTTGCTGGTGTAGATATGTGGGCAGAGCTGGCAACGAGGTTTGTTGCATGGATGGGTCCCAGAGTTAGAGTGACTGTGGTGCGGTGTATAGTTGCTGGTTAGGATTTGCTTCAGGTTGGCAGGTTGTCTGTGGGCAGAGTCTCCTTCCCATGGGTCCAGATGATGAAGATGTCGTCAATGTAGCGTAAGTAGAGACAGGGTGTTAGTGGACAAGAGCTAAGGAAGCGCTGTTCCAGGTCAGCCATGAAAATATTGGCATATTGAGGGGCCATGTGGGTACCCATAGCTGTGCCACTGATTTGAAGGTATATATCATCGCCATATCTGAAATTGTTGTGTGTGAGGATAAAGTTACAGAACTCAGCCATCACATCTGAGCTCTTCATCATCTGGACCCATGGGAAGGAGACTCTGGAGGAATTCCACCGGGACTTCAACAACTTTCACCCCAACATCAACCTCAGCCTGGAACAGTCCACACAGGAGATCCACTTCCTGGACACCACGGTGTTAATACACGATGGCCACATCAATACCACCCTCTACCATAAACCCACTGACCGCTACTCCTACCTTCATGCCTCCAGCTTCCATCCCAGACACTCCACACGATCCATTGTCTACAGCCAAGCACTAAGCTATAACCGCATTTGCTCCAACCCTTCCGACAGAGACAAAACACCTACAGGATCTCTACCAAGCGTTCTTGAAACTGCAATACCCACCTGAGGAACTGAAAAAACAGATCAACAGAGCCAGACGTGTGCCATGAAGCCTCTTACTACAGGACAAGCCCAAGAGAGAAACCAACAGAACACCACTAGCCATCACCTACAGTCCTCAGCTAAAACCTCTACAGCGCATCATCAGGGATTTACAACCCATCCTGGCCAATGATCCCCCACTTTCACAGACCTTGGGAGGCAGACCAGTCCTTGTCCACAGACAACCTGCCAACCTGAAGCAACTTCCCCTCCCTTGGTGTTCACACCTCCAGATCAACTGCTGATATTAAGCCTCACCCTTGCTGACTGAGCTAACCTGGTTATCCCCACCCTTGCTCTAGCTTATTTATACCTGGCCCTGCAGATTTCCAAGACCAGCATCTGATGAAGTGAGTCTGTGCTCACGAAAGCTCTTGCTCAAAACTTTTCTGTTAGTCTATAAGGTGCCACAGGACCCTTCGTTGCTGTTACCTATCTGTAGTTTCCCGAGTCTCCCCCTTACTGCAGCCACTTACTATCGTTTATTTCCTGACTTAGATGGTGCTTAAGAGCATGCAGGCTCATCCTCAGGCCCTCCAGCCCCACAACAAACCACCCTGTTACAGAGCAAATATGTGGGCAAAGTTGGCAATGGGGGTCGTTGCAAGAAGTTCCAGGATTAGTATTTCTGTGATATGGCATGTGGTTGCAAGTGAGAATTTTTCTGAGGTGAAGTGGCGGTCTGTAGGACAGCAGAGGCCTCTCATCCAGAGTCTCTTGGAACCTCACCCAGAGCTTCTAACCTAGATCCTCTCCATCACTGGAGAGAACCACATCAGTTACATGATCAGGGGTTCATATTCCTGTACCTCCACTAATGTTAAATATGCCATCCTGTGCCAGCAATGCCCATCTGCTATGTACACTGGACAGACTGGACAATCACTTTGCTGAAGAATGAAAGGACAAGTCAGACATCAGCAATCTGAATACACATAAACCTGCCAGCGTGCACTTCAAGAGTAGGCCATAGTATGAAAGACCTGAGAATCTGCATCCTACAACAAAAAGGCTAACACCAGATCAGAAAGGGAGACGTCTGAAGTGGAATTTATTTTCAAATTTGACACATTGGGCCTTGGCCTTAGAGATAGCAATTACCTTATATATTACAAAGACAGCTTCCCCATCTTTGATAATCGTAGTGATCTCCGGCAAGTCACTTCATCTAATAGACACTTTTGGGAAGTAATTTGCTCTCTACCCTTTGCCTCTGCAGCTAATTTGTCAGTTTTCATTTCATTTTTTTTTGTTTGTTTTCTCTCCGTTACAGATGCGTCATAACAGGTCATTTTCAACACTATTTCTAGATCTGAAGAAATGGGTCTGCCCCACGAAAGCTGATCACCTAACGAATTAGTTTGTTAGTCTTTGAAGTGCTACAGGACTGCTTTTTTGTTTTGAGCAGAAACAAGTGTGACAAATTGAACTTCAAAAGGGGCCTCAGGACAAGATCATAGACTGCACAGAACACCCACAGGACATTTGCTGAGTCAGGATTGCTCCTCTAGACGAGGTGTTTTATTCCAAGCCATATGTAATCATCTTTTTGGGCTGACAGTACCTGTATGATGTGCCAACAGGAGAGGCATAGTCCCAGTGTTTCAGCAGTTCCAGAGGTTTTTTCTACTTGGATTATTTTCTGGTGCTGCTAGTAGATACCTGGCTCCTTTTGGTATGCTAGAGAGTAAAGCTACTTGGCAGTGCCTCCAGGGACATTACAACAGTGCTAGGCAGGCTTGAACTCAAAAATAATACAAGCTCACACATGCAACCAAATTAAGAACAGTATCTACAAGCCTTGAATGGGAAGAGGTGGTGCCGGATGTACCAGGCTTCAACATCTTTTGTAAGTAAACATAGCTTGTGTATGAGAGAGACTACTCATTAATAAAATTACACACGCGCTCAGATGTTTGCAGGATGGTAGGACCTCAATGTGTTTTGATGTGTTACAAGCAATATCACACACTTCTAAAATACACATTTTAAATGAGCAAGTTGCCTTTCCTTTTTCATCAGTGCAATTATGACTATAGCAGCAAAACTCAGGAAACATCTGAACAGACTCAGCTGTATCTCAGCACTCTTTTGGAATCCTGGGGCATATGGACTGCAGTTCAGGGCACTTTTTATAATAATACTTACTGGTCTAACTTCTATTTAGAATTTACGGAAAAATATCTGAGCATTACAAATTCCATAAATCTGACAGGAACCACTCAGTTCTCTCCCTTATTTTTTTTCTAAAAAAAATATTTTTACTGTTGAGAAAGTTGGTGGAAAAAGAAGGGTCTTAGAGTTCCACTCCAATGGAATGCTATGAAAGTTTGTCTCCTTCACCTACAAGTCTGATCCCACAGCTAATACTTGCTTATTGCTCCTGAAGAACTCAGCTGCCATATGACATACTTTGTTCATTAAGTGAGCCACAACCCATGGAATCGCAGAGCCCCAACATGGGCTTTGAAGATTAGTCACAGAATTTTAAACTTTACACCTTGATTCAAAGTCAGTGCCCAAATGACTTGCATAGTAGAGCTAACTGCTCATGCAGCAATCACTGAAACTTAGCTTGATAGCATCACAGTTGCACTAGGGATCTACTTCATGCAGTCCGCTGTTTTCATTCAAGGTGGGTGCAAGGCAATGGGACAGCAACTGGAACAAAACTTAAAAAAAAGGAAATACAATAATATTCAAAGGGAAATATTGTGATGTTGCTGTGAGGTGATCAAGATCTGTAATGATTTATATATATTCTTAATTCACTAAACCAGCCGTGCTATAAAGGAACAAAATGTACCAGGCAGGTGTAACTGAAAAACAGAAGAGACATGCTAAGCATGATTAAATATTAGGGGCAGCAAAATCTTTGAGTGGTTCTTGTGCAAGACACTGAGAGGTGGAATATGCTCACTACCTTTTTCCTTTTTATCTCCAGATCTGAGGAAGTGTGCCTGCACCATGAAAGCTCATCACCTCAAATTATTTTGTTAGTCTTTAAAGTGCTACAGGACTGCTGGTTTGTTTTTATCAGAATACAGACTCACATGGCTACCTCTCTGTTACTATCTTTTTTCCCTCGGTTACCTTCAGTTGTAGACTTGGTGCCAGCAACACAGCACTTCAAGAATTAAAGCTGAAAAATGTGACCACTTTCAGATCAATAGAACCAGAGAACTACAGAGGTACAGTAATGCACCCAGCTTCTGGAAAGGAAGAGGAATAATGTCTGTTTACTGAATTAATGAAATAATTAGTCAGTCTTGGAACAGCGCTAATTAAATTCCACTGAAGTACCATCCAGCCTTTGTTGGCTCACTCTACTAAGAAGGGGAGAGTAAACATGAAAAATTAGAGAGACCTCGTGACTTACAGCACCCATTTACTACTCCAACCCCCTCCTCAGTCAGTGACATGTACAGGTCTGATAAAGTTAACCATGGCTTTACAATCACAAATAGCAAATATCTTTATGCTTATGCCAAGTACGTTTATAAAAATCTCAGCAACTTTGCTATGTTACCAGATGGATGCAGTAAAATTGAGCAGTCAGGTTCATAACAAATATAAGACTATGCACATATGCAAAACTGGCAGATATGTTGTATCATTTTTTAAATAGATTTTTAAGATTTAATTCACATGCACACACTATTTCAAATTTCAACCAGTGATGAAAAACTAAAATCAGATAGACTTGTAAAGCTCCCTCTCGGGTATTGCTATGAACCTGGTATCACAGTACACATCAAGGAAAATTGGAACTGATGCTTGAATGTGACTGTTAGAGGCATGGGGAAAGTTACAGACACACATCAGTTGCAATTACAGACAGACAATTAATGTGTCTAATGTCACACTTTCAATACTGTGTGTTTTCCACCCCACCTCTAAATCACAAATGCAGTGTGAAGGAGAAACCTGGCTAAAGCTCTAAGATTCATCAGAACATGGACAGACTAATTTCTCCCCACCCCCATGAGAACCACAAAACTGAGACAAAGCCTACAAGTATCACATACACAAAGAGGAGACTAGTAGTTACATAGGAAATAAAACAAGAACAGTCGAGTATCTCAAACCATTAGTGTTTTTAAAAGAAGACAAGAGTATCCATCAATTAGAATGACCACTTTCCTCTACCGATTTCCTCTTGTCAGTGCATGGAGTGGCATTTGATACTCTAGAGCAGGCGTGTCCAACCCGCGGCCCACAGGCCGCATGCAGCCCTGGACAGCTAGTAATGTGGCCCCACAAGATCGTAAACTTTTAACATTATTATGTTATTCATATACATTAACTATATTATATATTTTATATGCAGCCCAAGACAATTCCTCTTCACTCAATGCGGCCCAGGCAAGCCAAAAGGTTGGACACCCATGCTCTAGAGGAAACCTTGTTCATCCATCCTTCATTAATACAACTTAATACAAAATGGGATTTTGTAAAATGAATTTAAAATGGGGATAATTAAAAATAGTGAATTTGGCTTATATTAAACCTAGAAAAGGGATACATTCAAAATAGACTTGACTTCAAGCTTGGGAAGCTCTCTTTTTTTTTAAATCAATTCATATTATTTACCAGACAAAAAAGAAATGTACTTCTATCAAGTAATTACTCTAAGTAACAATTTATGGTAATAAAGTTTGAATGTTTCAGGAAAAAACTTCCTACAGGTACAACTGAAGAAAGTACAAGTTTGCCATAATGGTTGAGTTTATTTACAAATTTAAGCATGTTTTATATACTTCAATTTACATAAGAGGGAAACTAGTATTATACTTTATAGCAATATACAATGAAGGAAAAATGAAATAAAGCAAAGTGCATAATAAAATGAACCTTTATTATTCCAATAAAGGAGGCCAACCATGCCATATTTGCATGTTTCTGAATGCATATTCCTAAAATACATATACACCTGTAAGCAATCAGCTTAGAAACTTGGTATACTGTTTTAGAGCAAGTGTATTCAAGTTCTTCCATACTGCACTGGGGATGTCATGGTCTTAAGCTGACTGAATGAAAACAACACAGCAAATTAAAGGAAAAAATGTGATATTGCGGCACTGGCTTTCAAAGAAAAATGCATTCTCTACTAATAAAAATAACTGACCAAGCCCAATGTTCTACTGACAACAAAATTCTGTGCTAATGCCAGTTTTAAATGTAGTTAATTACTAACTTTTGGGTTTTTATCCACATTTATTGGCACTACTTTTTCACTATTTAATCTTAAATTTTAGTATTCTAATAAACAGCCTTTTCGTTAGGAAAGGATAAGTGTCTAGGGTATAGTATTTTCTATAATTGTTCAGAGAGATACTACTATCCAGCCGGTGTTAATGCTCCTAAAAATTAATCCTTGGTCTTGGCAGCAGCAAGATGCCTATGTAAGACTTCTTGCAAATTTATGCTTGATTGTAACTTCGTTGCTAACAATATCTATTAGACCTTCTTCTGGCTAGGATATCTGAGAATATCTGTATGGATTAAATATTTTAGATTTTTAAGCAAAAAAGACTTTTTAATGGAACAGGAAACTGATTTTTTTTTCTATTTTTTTCCTCTCCGTCCTCCCCCTCCCGCCCCCCCCTTTTTTTTTTTAAACAAGCCACTTACTTCTGAAGTATCCTTGGAGTTGAGTAACATTTGTCTCCTTTTGGATGTAATCTTTCCTGGGTTTATCAAAGAGCCCATACACAAAATTAGTAAACCCAGTTCAATAGTATGTCCAACAATATAAAAGCACAGCTAACAAATCAGACCCATTTATTGCCTTTATGAAGTGTGAGAGAACACCTTGTCAGCAGCACATCAGATGTGAACAGCACAGCATTTCCATTTCCCATCCCTGGCACAGTTTTGTCAGCATGAACACTACTTTTTACAACATGGTCCAAAGGGTTTTCAACTAACGTATCCTGTCATTGCCCACATGTTAAAATTTGAGTCATGTGAGTATGTATCTTAACTTTTAAAAGCAATTAATGTATAATGAAAAGTTCACCTGTTTTGGGGCCCCCATATTTTCCTGTATTGGGGGTGCATTCTGTATCCGCTCATTTAACAGTTACGTTTGTTATATTTCTGGAGCAGAAAAATGTTTTTTAAAAACTGTGCTTTATTAGTAAACATAAAATCATCACTCTTCTGTAATTTTAAAACTTAAGGGTTGTCTACAAAACTTTGTACTGTACATATTAAGGTGGCATCACTTCACATCCACCTATAGCAGCATAATCAAGGAAATATGTGTGGACACACTAGAGCACTTGCTTTTCTTTTTTTCTTTCCAATGTTAACATTTGACTGAGGTCTCCAAAAAAGGTGGGTTCAACCCTGAGATTTTACATTTGACTTTTTTTTTCCTGTGAGAGGTTATTTTATTTCTTGTCTCTCATTCTGAACAAAAACAAAAATTAGATAGTTGTAACAAAGGCTTAAGACAATGTATAGCACTAAGAAATGTCATTAATACTACGCACACAACAAGAAAAAAAAAGCTATGCTGCATTCAGAGACAAATGCGTTGCTAGAGGTACATTCTTCAAATCATCAGTTAGACTCCATAAAGGAAGTTATCATCTCACTTCTAGTTTTTTCCCCTCTAGTACTATCTGGATTTCTTTGGCATCCAAAGTCTCATATGTCAATAAAGCTTCTGCTAAATTCTTGTGTTCCTTTGCATGAATCTTCAAGATGTTCTTTGCGCGTTCATATGAGTCCTAATATAAAAAGAAACATTTAAACCATTCAGAACAGAAAACTTACGTACAAATACATTTTGAAAACCATTTTTCCCATCAGTTCAAATATATCACCAAGATAGTGTGCACAGCTCTTGTGAAAAATATCATTTCAGTTCAATCTTAAGTACACCTTTGATCTTGCAAAGACTTAAGCACTTGCAGCATTTTATACGTAATCTGATACGTGAGGCTTGGGGATCCTCCCCCATTGCATCAAGGTGAGCCGGCACTCCACTGATGTGGGGGTGGTAGGTGCCAAATCAACTCCCTGCAGGGGGAGGGAGGAACCTAAGCCTCATGGGCTGGATCAAGAGAGATCAAGATTCTGCCTGGCAGGTAGCTGGGAGCATTTCTGCACACTGCTGTTCCTCTACCCTAACCCCACTGTAGAACACTAACACAGGGAAGATCTGTTCTACACGGCTTACAGGCCACCCACCCCATTGCTCCCATTGGCTGGGATTCCTGCCCAATGGGAGTGGCAAGGGGTGGTGCCTGTGCACATGTGGCAGCACAGAACCAACTGTGTCCCTTTTCAGGAGCCCTGCCCCCTCCAGCCCAGATTCCTCATACTCAGCCTGCCTGTACAGTCTCCCACATGCCAAGACCAGACAACCTCACTGGCAGCCCACTCCCGGACGCTATCTTTTCACCAGTCCTCAACCTCCAACCTGCTCTTGCACTCTCCCTCTCAGACCCTGCACCCCTAAAACCTGCTCCCCAGCCATTTTTGGCTTCACCCAGAGCCTAGGGGAGACCTACAAACTCTGCTATCCCTGGGCCCCCAGAAGTTAATCTGGCTCAGGGTGGAAGCCCGGAGTCTTGGCAGTCCCCAGGGGGCTGGAGTGTGAGTGAGATGAGTGTCTTTTTTCCCCCCGCTTATCAGTCAGGGAGCACATATGTGTATTTTCCCTCCATTTCTCCGTGTGTGGGATCCCTGACAAAAGAAAGATTCCTCACAGCTTCACGATCATGTGTAAGTCCTTACAGGATCAGGATCTCTGTGTGGGGTTGAGGAAGCAATCCTGCAGACCTGCTTTGAGCAGTTTAATTTTTATTTCAGTATATTCAGAAACTGAACGACTGTAAGATTCCTCAAAGAATCTACTGTACATGTCAAGTTTAAAATGGTGCTCTGATAACTCAGTGCTTAACTTCAAATTTTGCTCTGTCTCACAAAAGGTGCACAAGCCTGGAAGAGGTTATAATCTGAAGATTTTTTTTTTTAAATATTAAAAAGCACCTTCCATCAACCTTCACATAATTCACTTTTGGAAATTTTTTTCAACTACTCAAAAGAATCTAAATTATCAGCCACAGAAAAATACAGCATTAGAAAAATATATTAGCACGATCATATTATAAATAAATGTAATCTGAAAATCCCCACATAGTATTTTAAATTAAACATAATAAATCAGAATATGAAATATATCATTATTAAGAGTTAGAATAATCATTTAAATAAACAATATACCACCAACCCTTCTTGCAAATGATAACCAGGAAGTAAAAGTATGACTAAATGGTAGGCAAAATCATGCCTTGCTAATCTACTTGAGTTCTTTGAGGGGTCAATAAGCACGTGGATCCAGTGGACATAATGTACTCTGATTTCCAGAAAGCATTTGACAAAGTCCCTCACCAATGGCCCTTAAGTAAAGTAAGTGGTCATGGGTTAAGAGAGAAGTCCTCTTATGGATTGAAAACTGGTTAAAAGACAGGAAACAAAACGTATGAATAAAGGGACAGTTTTCAGAATGGAGCGTGGTAACTAGTGGTGTTCCCCAACTAATGATGTACTGGAACCAATCCTATTCAATCTATTTATAAATGATTTGGAAAAAAGGGATAAATAGCGAGGTGGCAAAATTGCAGATGATACTAAATTGTTCAAAACCATTAAGAAAAAGCAGACTTCAAAGTGCTTCAAAAAGATCCCACAAAAATAAGTTACTGGGCAACAAAATGGCAGATTAATGTCGGCAAATATAAAGTAATGCAAATCAGAAAAAATAATCCCAGCTATACATAAAAAATGATGGGGACTAATTTAGCTATAACCACTCAAGAGAGAGATCATGGGAGCCATTGTTGATAGTTCTCTGAAAACATCCACTCAATGTACAGGAAAAGTCACAAAAGCAAACAATGTTAGGAATCATTAAAAAAGGCGTAGAGAATAAGAGAGAATATCTTATTGGCTCTACATAAATTCATGGTACGCCCACATCTTATATACTGTGTTCAGATGCAGTTGCCTCTTCTCAAAAGATATATTGGCACTGAAAAAGGTTAAAAAAGGGAAAGAAAAATGATGAGGGGTTTGGAATGGGGGCCATTTAAAGAAAAATTAAAAAGATGGGACTTCTCAGCTTAAAAAAGAGGAGACTAATGGGAGATGTAGAAGAAGTCTATAAATTGTGACAGGTATGGAAAAAGCGAATAAGGAAAAGTTATTTGCTCCCATAAGAACTAGGGGTCACCAAATGAAATTAATAGAGGGCAGGTTTAAAACCAACAAAAGGAACTTTTTCTTCATGCAGTGCATGGTAGGCCTGTGGAACGCCTTTCTAGAAGATGCTGTGAAGACCATTCAGGGTTCGAAAATGAACTAGATAAATTCATGGAGATTAGATCCACCAATGACTATTAGCCAAGATGGGTAGAATCGTGTCCCTAGCCTCCGTTTGTCAGAGGCTGGAAATAGACAACAGGAGAGGAATCACTTTGATGATTACTTGTTCTGTTCACTCCCTCTGGGGCATGTGACATTGGATGTTGTCAGAAACAGGGTACTGGGCTAAATGGCTCTTTGGTCTGACTCAGTACAGCTGTTCTTTTGTTCTTATGTATACCCTAAACTGGAATTCCAATCTGGAAGTCTCACACTGACCAAGAATTCTATTAAATTATGTGAGTGATGGGTATAAACCAGTGGAAGGTAACACAAAATCGCCAGCTGTTCTAAAATAGGTAACTGGATGGTATTTAGTAGAACTCCCACATTAATTCACCATAAATTACACAGACAAAGCAGACCACCATTATGAATACAGAGGTGCGTATTAACATGCAACACAGTAGATGTGGTTGGTCAAAACCAACACTTCTATGCCATACTGCTTAAAAATTAGCCACATGCATAGCTATTATGGTTTGAACCTCGGTAGTCCAGCACCCTGAGGACCTGATGAGTGTCCAACTAGAGAATTCACTGAACCATGAGAGGTTAATATGGTCTCACAGTACTATCAACCCTTCCACTGCTTACTGGGCTAGCAGAAGACATCTGAGGGTAAATTACAGCTAAATAACATAAAACACTCAGAGCCAGGACCAGTGGCAATAAATAAGTTTTATGGGATCACAGGAAACTTGGCTGCATCCATGATAAGTGGATGGCTGGCTAACTAGTATCATGCTGGACCATAGACATTGCCAGACTAGACAGGTTCAACCTGTCACAACTCTGCAAACAGACTCAGTATCAAGAGATATTGTGGGTTTTAATTCAAATCTGACTTAGATGAACCTTTAAGATTATTTCCATCCACAAGGGTCAAACATATTGTGTATCGCAAAGAAACCAATATAATCAAGCCTTTCATTGTCTTTGTTTAGCTTCTCTCTTAGACAGGATGGCTACGTCTACACGTGCACCCAACTTCGAAATAGCTTATTTCGATGTTGCGACATCGAAATAGGCTATTTCGATGAATAACGTCTACACGTCCTCCAGGGCTGGCAACGTCGATGTTCAACTTCGACGTTGCTCAGCCCAACATCGAAATAGGCACAGCGAGGGAACGTCTACACGCCAAAGTAGCACACATCGAAATAAGGGAGCCAGGCACAGCTGCAGACAGGGTCACGGGGCGGACTCAACAGCAAGTCGCTCCCTTAAAGGGCCCCTCCCAGACACACTTTCATTAAACAGTGCAAGATACACAGAGCCAACAACTAGTTGCAGACCCTGTATATGCAGCACGGACCCCCAGCTGCAGCAGCAGCAGCCAGAAGCCCTGGGCTAAGGGCTGCTGCCCACGGTGACCACAGAGCCCCGCAAGGGCTGGAGAGAGAGTATCTCTCAACCCCCCAGCTGATGGCCGCCATGGAGGACCCCGCTATTTCGATGTTGCGGGACGCGGATCGTCTACACGTCCCTACTTCGATGTTGAACGTCGAAGTAGGGCGCTATTCCCATCCCCTCATGGGGTTAGCGACTTCGACGTCTCGCCGCCTAACGTCGATTTCAACTTCGAAATAGCGCCCGACGCGTGTAGACGTGACGGGCGCTATTTCGAAGTTAGTGCCGCTACTTCGAAGTAGCGTGCACGTGTAGACGCAGCTGATAAGTAATTGCAGGAAACAACTCTTACCCTTAGCAGCGTTCTTATTTCCTGTTCAATTGCAGACTGGGTTTCAGGACTGAGTTTTCCTGTATCTGTGTACGTCATGACACCAAGCTAAAGAAAGAGAATACCAAGATTAAAAAAAAAAATCTTTCATTTGAATAAAACACTGATTCTATTTACTGCTATTTGCGTATAAGAGATGCATTATTCACTTACAAATAAACAAACAAAATTGCTAGATAATATATACATCCAGAATAATAAATATGGTGAAAAGTCAAAGGCCAAAATATCACCAAAGGCCTATCTTTCCACAAGGTGAAAACAAAGTGCCCTTTGAGATTACATTTTAGCTCTGACATTTTTATTTTTTCCAACTAGCCTATATAATGCTATATCTTTAAGTCTACAAAAATCTCAGTTCTCTCCACATGTTCACTGAGATTGCTTCCAAAGAATGAATCCTTAAGATTATCTTCAATTTTTAGAACACATTTTTGCTACAGAAAAAAAAAAAAAAAAATTGAACATACATTATTAATACTCCCATTGACATAAGTCTATAGGTCAACTGTCAAGAACTCAATAAGAAAAAACATTGTACAAAGATCAAATGAAAAAGCCTGCATTTCAAATTAGCCAAATCACTACAATAGTTCTTGTGGTTACAATGTCAACAAGATTTCTAGATTGCTATATAGGTTTGATCTTTCACCCCTCTGCACACAAAAGATTTGGAATCTCAAAAACTGCTGATTCTGTTGACTATGAAATTAGCATGATCTTACCTTCTCACTCATTCCAAATCTAGTTACCATCAGCTTTGCTATTTTAGTAGCATTGTCAAAGTCACTGGAAGCACCTAAATATGAAAAACAAAATTTAAGTTAGAGTCAACTAAAGTGAAGTTACACACTTAATATCCATGGACAGATGATTCTTTAGTAACAGATCACAACTCACCGGTAGTGATGTGATCACTTCCAAATATGAGTTCTTCTGCTACTCTCCCTCCCATACTAACATCCATCTGTGCAAGCAGCTGGGATCTAGTTTCACTCCACCTGTCATTTTCTGGTAACAAAGATACCTATAAAACATAGAACTGGTCAGATTAAAATAAAATGAAGCATAAACAGAACAATGTTAAGGCTTCTGGAGCTTTCTGTATTCACTGCTTTCATTTTTCAGGTTATTTTTAGCTATTTTAATTTTAGAGAGATGCCCAAAAATCAGGAGCTTTCAGGGCTCATTAGTACACAGTGTAATGAGTAATCTCTTTGTAGTGTTCCTTAGTGCAATTTGAAACAGTACTACAATAAGCTTACTATGTTAAAGCATGCTAGGGAATCTTTAGGCAACATCAGTAAGGTATCCATGGACATATTTAAAGATCAATATTTTAGTATGCTTTAGAAATCATACCCCTTGTAGTCCACATTACTTCTGAGTCAAGAAGACCTAGAAGACAAGTAACTATGTCCAGTGTTGCTGGAGGAATATCAATTTTTCTTTTAAAAAGCTATTTTAAATCAGAGGTGTTTTATTGATAAAATGTAAAACAAGAAGCCCTTAGCAATCAACAGGCTGACATGCCGAAGAACCAACATCAGGGAACTAAAAAGTGATTGTATCCCCACTATTTCTTAAACATGTACTGAGTACAGGTCAACTTGTCTGGAGGACAGACAAAGAACCTTTGTGATCATGTAGTCTGACTGTGTAACACCAGCTGTAAAACTTCCAAAACAGTACTCACTTCTACAGCATACCCTTTTAAAAACATTGAATCTTGATTTAAAAATTGTCAGTGATGGATAATCAACTTCAACCTTTGGTACATTGTTCCAGTAGTTAATTATGTTCACTATTTGAAATGTATGCCCTATTTCCAGTCTGAATTTGTTTAGCATCAACTTCCAGCCACTGACTGTTACACTTCTTGCCACTGAGAAGCCATTATTAAATATCTGCTCCCCTTACAGATTTCTAATCAAGTTACCCCCCGCCCCTTTTTTGTTAAACTAAATAGACTGACCGCTTTGAGCCTATAGTCATAAGGCATGTCTTCTAATACTAATTCTCACAGCTATTTTTGCAGATTTACCAACATCCTTCTTAAATTGTGGGCACCAGAAAAGGACAGACTCTAGCAGTAGTTGCACAAGTGCCATATAGAGAAGTAAAATAATCTGCTACTACTACAAATTCCACCCATATATACATCCCAGGATCACATTACCTCTTTTGGCTACACCACCACACTGGGAGCTCACACCTCTGCTAATTATCCAACACGTGACTAAAATCTTTTTCAGATTTTCTGCTTCCCAATATAGAACCCTTCATCCTAAAAGTAAGTCCTACATTCTTTGTTCCCAAGTGTATACATTAGCCATATTAAAATGCATACTGTTTGCTTACCCCTAGTTCACCAAATGGTCCAGATAGTTCTGTACCAGTGACCTTTCCGTTTTGATATTTATCATTCCCCCACATTGAGTTATCTGCAAGCTTTGTCAGTGACAGTTTGTTTTGTTTGTTTGAAACCTCCAGCACACTGATAAAACATTAAAATAAGTGTGGGGACAAGAACTGGCAGGTTCCCTTTGGAAACATCTGTTCAGTGATGCTCTCTCTTACACTGCAGGTGTTTTCTTAGGATACGAGGTATCCTGTAATAGCTGCCCACATCCATGCAATGTGCCCATTGTCTCGGAACAATTTTCGAGATAAGCATGCTATTCTCGCAACCCTGTATACCTCATTGTAGGTGGAGTAAAGGGATGCCTTGAAATAGCACTTTATTTCAGTATGTGGCACCGTTTAGACAGTGCCACATGACGAAATAATCTATTGCGAGGTTAGGGTGTCATGTTGACATAGTCTGGACTATTCCCAGTTGGCCATTTTTTAACCAATTTAATGTCCATCATGTTGATTTTAGCGTGCCCCCCCCCCCCCCCCATTTTTTTTTTTTAAATCAAGATGTCATGCAATACCAAGTCAAAAGCCTTAAAGTCATCTAAGACTGTTACATCAACATTACAGCCTTTACCAATACAACGTGTAATCTCATCAAAAAAGATATCAAATTGACAGGCTTTATTTTCCATAAATCTACTTTTATTTACATTACACTCCCTTAATTCTTGATCAATCAAGTTCTGCATCAGCCACTCCACACTCTTGTTCAGGATCAATGTCAAACTGAGAAACCTATAATTATCCACCTCATCTCATTTATCCTTTTTAAAAATTGTCCCACTAACTTTGTTTTCATCTTCTGGAACCATCATAGTGTTCCAAAACTTATTAATGGGCCAACTACCTCAAGGCCAAGACTTTTAAAGCTCTTTGACCTGAAGTTATCTGGACCTGCTAATTTAAGTGTCTAAACCTCAGTAACTTCTGACTTACATCCTCTAAAGATACCAGTGGAATGAAAGAATGAAGAAACTCCAGCACCTGTATTTTCCCTCACACACTGAACAACATTTACTGAGTGGTTTATCTTTTCTGCATTAATATTAGAGCTACCAAATTTGCAGCCACAAAAAATATGCTGCAGACCATGAAATCTGGTCTTTTGTGACCGAGTCTAAATTCATTTTAATATGGTTGTCAGGCCTCAGACTTGAGACCTCCTTGGGCCCTCAGGCTTTGACTTTGGCCCCCTAACATGAGGTGGTGAGACTTCAGCTTTTCCCCCTAGACATCCAGCACAGCAGGACTTGTGGGAGCTCAGGCTTCAGTCCTCCTCCTGGGTCATGTAGTAATTTTTGTTTTTCAGAAAAAAGTTACAGGCAATGAAGTTTGAGAACCGCTGCCCTATACTATACAAATTTCACGGGTGGTGGGAAGGGGGGCAGGGACACAATCATTTCACAAACTAGGTCCTGACCCACAAGAGGGTCATGGGGTGATGAGGCCATTACATTATTTGGAGTGGGATCATGGTGTTCCTTCTGTGCTACTTTTGGAACTGAGTAGCTTTAGAAAGGCAGCTGCTAACCAGGTGTCTACCTCTCAAGGCAGTGTCCCACCAGCAGCAGTGCAGAAGGGTCAGAAAACCATACCATGACACCCTTACTTGTGCACTGCTGCCTTCAGAATTGTCTCAGGGCCCCGATAGTGACAACACTGAAATTTCAGACAAGTCTCTGAAACCATGAATTCTACAACTTTTAAAATTGTCAACCTGTGAAATTGACCAAAATGGACCATGAATTTAGTAAGGTCTTGTCCTAACATAGAATTCCTCCCTGTTGGCTGCAACACTTAAGCATGATTTAGTATTGACCACAAGACCTCCAGTCTACAGCACTCAAAATGACATTCTCCCAGTTTCAACCGTTTTCCCTCCCATGTCGCAAATAGGTGAGTAAGGCAGTAGGTCATCTTGTTCCTTGAACTGATCTGGTTGATCTATGGCAGGCACCAACTGATACCTATCTTGTTCTGTACCAGTTAGGCACTGGTCCAGAAGAATGCTGACAAGGCAAGGTCTGTCCTAAAAAGAGCAAGTAAATTACTGGAGTCAGCAATATATTTTAGACAAAATATCTTTGGAAAAGCATTGGCTTGAAGCAAGAAAATTTCTACAAAAGGCAGCTCTGCTTTTAAGCTTTGTGGGATTTTCTGGCTCTTCTAGAACATAAGTGGACCAGTAATAGTTCAGAATCACATGAAAACTTAATATTCCCTCCTGTTTACAGCTGTTTAACTATTCCTAATGCCTAGCAAATGTGAAGCTAAGGAGAAATCTCTGTCTCTCTAACCCAGCTGTAGGAAAAAATACAAAACAAAGCAACTGATAAGAGTTCTCTTCAAACAGCTTATTTTTATATAATATGCATATTAGTTTATTACAGTAGTTTTTCAACATCATGGCATGCCTTTTATGTCACAATGGTGTTGGGAAATTCCTTGACAGTGTACAGAGATAAAAAGTATAAATGTTAGACTTATTCCAAAATACACCACTCACATGCCCAAGTGTTGGTCCTCGGGGCATGATTGTAGCTTTGTTGATGGGCATTGCATCTTTGGTATAATATGCAATTATAGCATGTCCAGATTCATGATACGCTGTGATTGTTTTGTTTTTATCATCAATTTCTACACTTCTACGTTCAGGTCCTTAAAAAAAAAACACATGAAAAGGAACAGATTAATAAAGCTTCATAACAAGTACATAAAATTGACTATTGTTCAAACAAGTTACTGCTATCAAAATACGATAGCAATATTAATGTCCTATTAAACACACGAGACCAACATTTGAAGATTATTGTGCAATAATCAAATAACATCATTAGATTTGTTATTGGGAGGGATTTTCCAAAAGGCTCAGCACTGACCTAACTCTGATCCTACTGAAGTGAAACTGATGCTACAAGTTCTTTTGAAAATTTCACTCAGTCTACTAAGTATAAATGGATCAGAAAATGTTTTCAGAACAATATTTCATTCAGACATTTAAGTTTTATCTCACCATATGCAACCCAAACCAAATCTTGCTTCAGGTTTTGGATAATTCATCTCCCTTCTTTATAAGGAAGGAGCATATCCCCTTTTAACTGATCCTCTGCTTTCCATTTATTTTTAAAGTGCTGACAGCATGCTCATTACTATATAAGACACTGACTGAGGTCATCCTTGCTGCAAGAAGCTTGCACAATTAACAAACCTCAACCAATCAGTTTTAAATTGCATGTTAACATGCTGCTATCATCTGGGTTGGATCAGTCCTATCCAAAGTTGGAGTGAACAGCAGAAGGCTTTTGTACACGTATTAATCACTCCCTTAACCCTTGCCTCCCCCAAATCTACAGTCATGTCACAAGAACATGCTGTGCCTCAGTTCAAATATTCTTGTAACAGTATCTCTAGTATAATCTGGCTGAGTAAATTACACATAGTACCATTGTTCATTTTTCTACACTACTTGACTTTGTGAAAGATTATTGCAGAAGGCTGGAAATACATTAGCTTCTCCTGAACGTCCTATATTCGGAGTTTCTGAACTCTCAAGCCTGTTGAATGCAATGAGTTAGTTAACTGTCTCCAAAAGCCAGTAGGCGTTAGGGCAAGAGTCTAGATTTCTCCATGTAGTATGCTATTATACAGACTGTCTGTTGTCAGTATCTCAATTGCCACGGCAACTACTACAAACTTTGACTTAACTAGCTAACATTAGTGTACTTCAGACTATTACCTTAGAGTATCATTTAGGCTTGCATTTGCAAACATCTTTCTCAAGGCCTTCTAATGGGCACGTCATTGTAGATGATAGGTACTAATTTAAAAACATCTATCTAACTGAGAAACAGGTAGTTGAAAATGATAACTAAACGCAATAAACCCACTCAAATACAAAGTACTACGCCATGTTAAAAATGGCTAATTTTGCATAAGTAAAAGCCTACCCATGAGAATTTTGTCCTTTGAGAATTCCAGTTCCTTCATGGTAACCATATCTTTCCCATCAACAGCTGCCTTTAATGCAGCTTGGTTCACAAGATTTTCTAGCTCTGCTCCAGAAAATCCTACTGTACCTCGTGCAATTATTTCTGGATCGATAGCTGTGTGGAAAAAGAACAGATTAATACCATCTATTATCTCCTGTTTATCTAATGATGTGAAAAAGCAGGGGCTAGTCATTTATATGAATGAGAATGCCTGGCTATCACAGTAAAATAAACAAGTTTTAGAAAGCATATGAACTTTCGTGCCTCTGGATTTAGACTCTGCTAACCACCGTGGATTACAAGGCAGCTTTATGTGGAGCAAACTGTCCTATTGCGGGGTTTCTTACTCCATCTGAAGCATCTGGTTCAGGTCACTATTGCTGACATGATAATGGATTAGGAATTAGTGTTTCCCAAAGTGTGGTACATGTACAACACTTCAAGGAATACTTGGCAAAAAACAAGTAACTAAAAATCAGGAGATAAGCACTGGGACACCACTGGGAGAATTGGTACACCGCTAAGGCTGAAATCCCAAAAGGGGTATGCTAGTGGTTTCAGTTTGGGAAACACTGGATTAGATGGAACAAGGGAGTCTGACAGAAAAAAAAGTCATCCCATGCAGATAAATATTTGTACTTACACTGATCATACTTTATTTTATTAAGGTACCATTTCAGAATTTCTGTTCGGCCTCTTACGTCTGGCCTTGGAACTGTAACTTGCATGTCAAAGCGACCAGGACGTATTAGGGCGCTAAGAGATAGGAAAAAATAATAAATAAAATGTGCTTTAACATTTGAAGAACGATGTTATGAGAGTGTTACAGCAACATACTTAATTTTCTCAACAACAGACATTTTGTGAAGACTCTCAGGAACACATCTCTCTCCACCTATCTGTACACTGTGGATGCAGCTGACGTGTTTATTGCTGACTAACTTTTGCAGAATGCCATTTCTCATAATTTATCAAAGAGATGCAGTAACATCATTGTTATATAAAATTATTGCTAAAATGCATATCATCTCAGGGGTGATTCTTTACCAAGCTGTCAAGGCAGCATAGCAACATGGTGGTCAGGTACTCAAATGTATACAACACTTACTAAAACTTTTGGTAATATTATGGATTTCATTTGTATTAGCGGCCCTTAAACATTAAAAATTGGCCAGCCACTACAGCTTTCCAGAGGGGGAAAAAAAAAAATTAACACCATTTGCAAAATCTGAAGATCATTACAATTGCATCTAGTAAGAGACAGTCCCCATCAATATAGAACTATAGATTTAATACACATTTGTGAAACTGGTATGTAAATTTTATACTTACTTATCTAATGCTTCAGGGAAGTTTGTTGCACCAATAATAATAACTCCTTCATTAGGCTTAAAGCTTGAAAAGAGATTTTAAAAGTACATTAGTTTACAAAGTTAGATCCCTAAGCATTTTGAAATTTCACATTAAACAAGGGCAGCCTACTTTTTAGCTAGTTTACTATTTCTGGATATCTTCCAGGCTAGCTGCTGTCAATTATCCTGTGAGAGTGTGAAGTCCAATGAGATATGAACCATAAATATTGCCAAAACAAGACAATGATTTTTTATATGTCCCTTCCATCCACCTATCCATTCCAGCGCATATAGCTCTGAAGGTCATCAACCGAACAATAGGGACAGAGTGCCTTTATTTCTTAAAATGGGGTTTAAAAATTGGTCCAACTAATAGAAAAGAGATATTTTCACAAACACACACTCCACTCCAAAATCAGGCATCTGTTTTGAAAATTGAAGTATTTTAGGCTTAACCAGTAATAAAAATAGCTTTGTTAGATGTATGGCTTGAATGAACTGATGTGAAACATCAGGTGTATTTTTGTACTAACCCTGAGTTAAGGCTCTTACATAAAGAATGATGAAGGACATTCCAAACCTGCCCTGCTTGTCAAGGTGGCAAGATGAAACCAAGTTCCCTAGGCCAAGTAGGGGAAAAAAAATTTTTAGCTTATCCTTCAGGACAAGATGTAGGTAAATAAGCACTTGTCAGTTTAATATGTTTATTTGGGGGGTAAATTTAGATAATCATCAGGGTGGATAAAACTCATTTTTTATACTACGCTAGTGCCTTGATTTACATGACAGTTGCATTCCCACACACCCTCACATAACTCAAATTTTGCATAAGTCGCGGGGCAGGGGGGAGCAGCTTTTGTCCCACAGCAGAATGCACATTCTGCAGCCAGGGAAGCAGCAGGAGCACCTGGAGCTCCTTTTGAAAGGTAAGTCCCTGGGGGCAGGCGGAACATTTGAGGATGGTTAAGCCTTGTGGTGCTTTGGGGCTGCAGGGGAGCGGAGTTGAGCTGGAGCTGCACAAGGGAGGGTGGCTGAACCAGGGCACGGTGGGAGTGTTGAGGCAGAGCCACACATGGGGGTGGTGAGCTGGAGCTGTGCTCACGTGGTGAGCCGAGCCGCAGGGAGCTTGAACTAGGGCCGTGCGCCGCAGATTGAACTGGGCCGGCCGGAGCTGGAGCCGTGTGCAGGTGGAATGGGGCTGCGGGGTTGGGGGGATGGGGAGGAGGTCAAAGGATTTTGAGCTGTGCTTAACTCCCATTAATGCAAGTTAAGTGCAACTTGAAATGATTCATTTTGAGGGTTTACTGAAACAGTTTGATTTTTTTTTTAAATTAAACACTACATTTCTCTCATTTAAAGAAATGACAATTACAATTCAATCTCATCACAAAAACGCTCACAATTCTGTCCAGACTCAGCGAGAGAGTGTGGAATAACATCAAGCTGTACACCCACACCAAAATGCAAGTCTACAGAGCCTGCATCCTCAGCACCCTCCTTTATGGCAGTGAGACTTGGACCCTGTACGCCCGCCAGGAAAAGAGGCTGAACGCCTTCCACTTGCACTGCCTCAGGCACATCCTTGGAATATTGTGGAAGAACAGAGTGTCCAACACTACCGTCCTTGAGCAAGCTGGAATCCCAACTATGCACACCCTCCTCAGGCAGCGGCGGCTCTGCTGGCTTGGCCAAGTCCACAGGATGAACGATGGAAGGATCCCAAAAGACATCCTGTATGGTGAGCTAGCCTCTGGCAAAAGACCTCCTGGACACCCCCAGCTGCGCTACAAAGATGTTTGCAAGAGAGACCTCAGGGAAGTAGACATCAAGCCAGACAGCTGGGAGGAGCTGGCAGACGATCGCAGCAGATGGAGGCAGGAACTATACAAGGGCCTTCAGAAGGGTGAGTTGAGGATCAGACAGCTAGCAAAGGAGAAGTGAGCCCACAGAAAGCACAGCAAGGACCTGCCAGACACCCATTACATATGTAACAGATGCAGCAAGGACTGTCACTCTCGTGTGGGGCTTCACAGTCACAGCCGACGCTGCAAATGAGGATGCCAAACGGAACTACGAAGGGCGCGATCCATAGTCTACGTAGACTGAAGGATGCTACTACTACTATAGTTACACAGTCTCCTGAAAATGAATTAATGTCTCTAATCCTCCCAGCCTAACTACCAGCTCTTGCTTCTTTAAAGTTCTGGGCTTTCAGTTTTTGTTTCTCAATAGACTAAAGTCACATGTGCAAAGACAAGAGTTCTATCCTGCCTGTGTCTGTTATTCTGTGCTTATGTGGTGATGAAACTGGGCTAAGTGAGGTAGAAAACGTAATTAAAAACACTGAATTAAAGACAGAGACAGTATATAAAAAAGGATGGTGACAGTAAAAAGAAATAGTGAAGTAGACTCGAAAGAAAAAGGGAGGACATTATTTAGTACACACACTTTCTATATCTCCTCATACTTCTTGCCAGAGAATAACTGTCATGGCTTCTAAGAATAAAAGATAATATCTGGGAATATTTTGAAGAAATTCCTTCACTGGGTAAAAAAAGATAAGTGTGCCAAATGTAAGCAGTACAAGAAGGAGATAAAGAGCCTGCTTGCAAGAATGAAAGAAAAAAAAAATCAAAACGGAAAACTGCTTACTGGGAAGAAGTGATGTGGATAAGATTAAAGAACAATGTGGAAAAACTGGTTAGTAACTTAAATAATTCACTTTGCAATGCAACCTTCTTCAAGATTCTTGCTATGCCTTTTAGTATAAGTGTGGTTAAACAAAAATTCCCCAAGCTGTTTGCTATGCTGGATGTTGTTAGAAAAAATAACTAAACTTAGATTCTAAACCTAGTTAACAAATGAAACAAACCATAATTATCAGCTATCCCCCAAGTATATAGTACAAAAAGCAGCAATAAGAGAAATCTAGAGCTACCAATGGATATTATTTTATTCTTATTTTATATTATAATACATGCCACTTAATTTTGGAACGTCATGGCCACAAACCATAATGGTGATGCCGTAAGTCATTTCCTATTTTACTGCAATAGGACTCAGCTGTCTTAAAGACATTCCATCCTTTATTGTTTGCTCAGAAGACCAAAGTGCCCTTGAGTTCAAGGGTACTTACTCCAAACTTAAGTGCACTGTAAGATCAGCCAATTTTAGCTTTCGTGTCATTTCAAATTGGATCTGCATTCTTGCTGAAAAAAGTATAAAAGATAAACTGAAAATAGTGTGAGAACAGAGAAGAACAGCTATCCAAAATAATTTTTGAATGTTGTGTCAAGAGCCTATTTTTTCATAGGAGACCAAATTTTACTGTCTATACTCAAACAACCTTAAAGTCATCCGTTGGTACTTTTAGCATTAGTGTTGCAACTAAAAGTATTTCAAAGTACCAGTAGCAAGCAAAAGATTGAGATCATCCACTGAAACCACCTCCATGGATAGAAAAAAAAAGCAGTCAAATAGCACATTAAAGACTAACAAAATAATTTATTAGGTGAGCTTTTGTGGGACAGACTCACTTCTTCAGACCATAGCCAGACCAGAACAGACTCAATATTTAAGGCACAGAGAACCAAAAACAGTAATCAAGGTGGAAAAAAAAAATCAGAAAAAAAATGATCAAGGTGAGCAAATCAGAAAGTAGAGAGGCAGAAGGGAGAGGGTCAAGAATTAGAGTAAGCCAAGTATGCAAACAAGCCCCTATAGTGACCCAGAAAATTCCAATTTCACTTCAAACCACGTGTTAATGTGCCAAATTTGAATATGAAAGAGTTCAGCAGCCTCATTTGCATACTTGGCTTAATCTTCTGCCCCTCTACTCTCTGAGTTGCTCACCTTGATCATTTTTTTCTGATTTGTCCTCCTTGATTACTGTTTTTGGTTCTCTGTGCCGTAAATATTGAGTCTGTTCTGGTCTGGCTTTGGTCTGAAAAAGTGAGTCCGTCCCATGAATGCTCACCTAATAAATTATTTTGTTAGTCTTTAAAGTGCTATTTGACTTCTTTTTTGTTTTGATAGTATACAGACTAGCATGGCTCCCTCTTTGTTGACATGGTAGAGTCCTTAACAACTAGGCTACAGTCCTCTGCGTAGAACTGACATTGGTGAAAGGTTGCTAGATAGTGTATGAGAAGGAACTTCAACAGTATGAAAGAAATATTAAGGGAAAAATTGCCAGGTTAATGCAATGTACACAATGATTCACTAATAAGTTCCTGTGACACAACAGAAATGGGGCTGCATATCTTTCAGAAACAATAGATAAACTGAGAAAAGACCACACAACACTTCTTAAAAGTGACAGTGAAAGCTGTACTAAACTGTGAAAAATTCAACTCTCACGTGTGCAGTTATGTCATTAATAATTCTACAAATATGGCAAAGATGAGAAGATACTTAGAAAAATAAAGAGAATGCTGCTCCTTAATAGGTGGTGATAGTGCCTTTAAAGTGTCTTTTAGTCAAAGACTTAAATATGTCTTCTGCCAGAATAAAAAAAAAGTTGAAATTGCAAAATATTTCCATGACAACCATTTTGCTTCAGCTTCACTGAACAAAGCACGAGGATCCAAACTAAGTCTCCCTGAAGATGTTCAATGAAATTCTGGGGTTGATTATTCTGAATGATTTATTAAGAACTGGCCTATTGTCATAAAACATTGACAAGAAAACCACAATTAAATAGATGAAAGTATCTCAGCCAAAGTAGTTAATGCTGAATTAAGGAAGAATGTAGCGCACAGGCTCAGTGTAAAGAAGCCTACATCTACAGACTTAAACTTCAGAGAAATTGCTGCAGCACTGCTGATGCTTTCAAAATGTTGAAGGCACTTTAGGAGATACTGACAGAAAAAATACCCCACCAGAAAGCTAAACTGCAGGCAGTAAAGAAGCAAATGGATCAAGCACTATGTATCTACCTCATTTTCTTGTGAACATTCTTAATCTCAGATACAAAGGTAAGATGCCTAACTTCAGATGAAGATGAATGCTGCCATGACATAGGCATCTCAAAATCACTCCTCAATTATGTCAGTCATAATAAATTTCAGGCTGCAGCAAAATCAGTTACCAGAGTGTTTACTGATGTTATGAACAAAGTCACTCCCGTGAATTTGTGGAACTCACTAGTAAGGCACCTTGAAACAGAGTTCCTTCAGTTTCTAAGGCAACTTGACATCAGTAACCTCCTCTACAAGCACAGAGAGAATATTACCATTGTTCGGGGGTTATTCACACAAATCAAAGAAATCGACAGAGTTGAAAAAGCAGAAAAACTCATTTCTGTTTCAGTCAGCGAACCAAAATGACAGTGGGAGCAGGGGAAGATGAGAGCTAGTTGCAGAAGTTTTAAGGACACTGCACATTTACTATTGCGATAGTTTGTCTGTTGGAGTTAAAAAAAATGTGAAAATTTTAGAAAAAAGGACAGCTGTTAGCCAGGAACTCAGTATGCTGCAATTGCAAAAGTGAAACATTGTAACATTTAAGATTAAGGCTGCTTCGAAGCATGTCACCTCCCCTTGAAGGTGGCACGGTAGAGAGGCAATTCGAAGCAGGCAAATGAGGCTCTAACCTGAACATTCAGCACCTCGTTAGCATAACTGCAGCTGCACAAATGTCTAAGTGCAGACTTCGAATTCCAGATTGACAGTGTAGATGGGGACAGCTTCGAAATAAGCGTTCCACTTCGACATTCCCTTATTCCCACAAAACTAGATCAGAATAAGGGAATGTCAAAGTGGGGCGCTTATTTCAAAGCTGCCCCCATCTACACTGTCAAGCTGAAATTCAAAGTCTGCACTCCAAAATTTGCAGTGCTGCGATTGTGATAATGAGGTGCTGAATATGCACATTAGCACCTCATTAACCTGCTTCAAATTTCCATATTACCATGCCACCTATGACAGGAAGTGACATATGTAGAAGCAGCCTTAGTTTCATAAAATAAGTACTACCGTGGTTGGTATGTGTGACTTAGTTTATCATTTCAAATGTACTGCTGCTGCACCTGCAGTTTGACACACGTAATGAGCATTCCTTCCTAAATTTAAAAAAAAAAAATCAAGTTATCTAAAAAATTTCACCAAGTACACCTCCTAGATGATGTAAAATGCTGTTCTGTGTTGTAAATTAATATGGCTTGGTGATGAGACTTGCACCATTTACTAAGAAATATGAAGTAGTATCAGTGGGGAACTTACTTTAAATCAATGATTTTTCTCATGGTGATTTAAACTACCTTGATTTAAATCTACCCACCCTTTTATTTGGTTTAAACCCTAAAAATACCGTTCTAGTTCTCCTGATCTGTATCCCACTGAGAACACCAGCCAAATGCATCTGCTTGAATCAGAGGAATACGACAAAAGTTAAGGAAAGCTGGTGCACGTAGCCCTTTCAGCATTTACTAAGCCACTACACTGTGGGACTAAAGGGGAAGGGTTATTCAGCCCTGAAAAGGAGAAGCAGCATTTCTATCACTATTTTTCCTAAGGCTTTCAACTGGTACCTTTAATTCCTGCTGAGGATCTCCATGAATTAAACCAGCTAATGTGCTAATTCAGATTTCTGCTCCCCGCCCCCAACTCTGCCATCTTTCTCTCACTCTTTTTAAAGCTAGCATCTCCTCCAAGAATCTCATCCGGACTCCTGCCCCCAAAATAAGTGAAACTTCATCTGCTTGGCTACTGCAGTCTGGCCTCCTCATATGATTTCTGCCACCAAGATCAGTTTTACTGCTCTTGCTCGTATAAAATGGTGATGAAATTGGTTATATGTAGTATTTAAATTGCACAGCCTTTAATCATATCTCAATTTTGAAGATCAGTCTTAATTTAGTATCTTTATATTCATTCCAGCTGCATCTACACTAGCAAGTTCTTTCAAAAGAACGCGGCTCTTTCAAAAGATCCCACAGAGCGTCTGCACACAAAAAGTGTGCTTTCAAAAGTAAATCGAAAGAATGTGGCGCTCCTTTCAAAATCTCTCTTCCTTTCCCTCCCCCTTTCAAAAGAAAAGGTGTAGACATTCTGCAGGCCCTTTTGTCCTCCCCGAACGAGCAGTCCTTATGGGGCCTCATTTTTCGATCCCAGGCCCTTTCTTTCAAAAGAGCAGTGGCTGCGTGGACACTCTCTTTCGAAAGAAAAGATCAGTCTTTTGATCCACTCTTTTGTGTGTGGACACACTCTTTCAAAAGAGGGTCTTTCAGAATAGGTCTTCCAGAAAGGTTTCTTTTGAAAGATCTCTGTAGTGTTGACATAGCCACCGGGTTTTAAAAATATCAGTACAGAGAAAGGTTCATTCACCATAAAACAAAAACATACTTACCCATCCATTTCAGCAAGAAGTTGATTGATGGTCTGTCTTGAGTAGGGATGCATTGGAGACTCAATTCTCTTTCCACCCACAGAATCCAACTCATCAATAAATATAACACAAGGAGCATTTGCTTTTGCTTCCCCTAACAAAAATAGATTCAGAACATTTGAAATCCACATATTTCATAGATACAAACTATATCCAACTTTTCTCCCTATTACTTTGGAATTCTATTATTGTGTTCTATTATTCCACTTTTCAGAAGTCAGAATTTTTGCCATCTATCACCAGGATTACACTTGTTTGGGGAAAAAGTCACCAAGAATTAAGAAATCTATGTTTTAGATCAAACACACACACAAAAATATATTTGTTCAGTATAAATAGATATAAATTGTGACTCATTAACACAGGAGACATTGTCAAGTTTGTGGAACTTAAACCTGGTCTACTGTATTATAAACTGTCTCATAGCAAAGGCTTTGCCTTAAAAATGCCAGTTATTGATTAACTGTCCACTCAAAAGCAACAGTTGTGACCTTAGAAAACTCCCCAATAATCAAAAATTGAGACCACAAACAGGTGTGTACACACTTAGCATCTTAGGCTCACTTTATTTTCCTCTTAAATAACATCTGTTCAGGAAAACTTTGTATCTACAGATTGGAGGGTGATTACAGTAAAGTGACAACTGTCAAGGTAAGGCCAAATATTGACTTTTTGCCTTACCAATTTTCCTAGTTCATCTTATTTTTATTTTATTTATATTCAAAATAAAAAAAAGTTCTTCCTTACTTATTACTAACTACACTTAGTCATGAGTATTTTGTAAAAGTCCTGGACAGGTCACAGGCAATAAACTAAAATTCATGCCCTATCTAGGACCTTTACAAAAATACCCCTGACAAAATCAGGGTGGGAAATGCTCATGGGAGAAAGGAGGCACCCCGGGGGTGCTTGAATGGCCTGGGGGGTCAGCTACACTGGCTCCTGTAGAAACCATGGAATTCGCAACCTCTGTAACAGACAGAGTTTACTCATTACATTTAGTAGTGGCAGGACCTATTTACGACAAACAGCAGCTAAATGCTATTCCAGTCAGAACTATGATTTTAAGTGGACGGTGTCTATGAAAGACTGGAATACTGAATAACTTACCAAGACATATTTCTACATATGAAAATAGTTTAAATTAATGTTGATAATTAAGAATAGTAAGTTTTTGCAGCTAGTAGCTACTCATGGGGCCTGCTAGCCTTGGAAAATTGGCCCAGAGTGGAAATGTGTTGGTTGCCATAAGACACTGCTACTTCTTATTGTAGGAGCCACAGTTATCTGTATATCTAAAAAGCCTGTTATACCTCCCCCCTTCCTCTCTCTCACTGAATGCCTGTGAGATGGCTCCTCTCTCTCCAACCCCGCTGAAATGTTTGTGGAGATGAATGGCCTGTCTGAAGAGCTGGAAGATTAGAAGAGCGCTCAGGTAGAAAAGGCACCTGGGACTCTGATCAGGTGACAATCACATGCCCTGTACATGGACACTGCTGGAGGAGGGGGTGTGACCAACCAGACATGGCCAAGTCTCCTCTAGCCACAGACGAGAATGAGCAGGTCCTTAAAAGGGGAAGGAGCCAGGTGCTCGAGAGCATGCTCACAAGACTGCACCTCCCAGGAAGGCCTTTCACCCAAAGTGCCTGGCCAGTGGTCTGCCACATCGCATTCCATCATGCCTCAGGAAGATCTGCCACCATTGCACCATCCATCACTGTGCTGTGGGAAAGTTACCTCGCAGAGCCCCAAAATCTCTATTGCTGTGTCTGTTCTGGGAGCATGAGTATGTGCCCCCATCCACCTTTCTTGAGCTTAATTATCAGTGTAATAAACATGCTGCTTTCTGACAAACTCTGGTGGTTTATTAGTCCTCCCTGAGTTTAGCAGTCTTTGGCTAAACTTTGGCCCAATTTTGGGTAACACCACTGTTGCAGAATGTGGGCAGCTTAAGGGAGGATTTGACCCAGGAGTAAGGATCCCCTGGTGCCTCCTGGTAGTTTCTTGAGAGGGTCTAGCTCAACTCACTGCAGGGAGAAAAGGATGCTGCTGCTGAATGCCAGTGTAGGGAAAGAGTTTAAGTTATAATCCACTGGTGCCCCCTAGTGGTCTATTGAATGGGGCCAGCTTGGGCCTGTGCAAAGGGATAGGCTAGCAGGATGCCAATGCCAAGCACGCCTGTGTGGCAAGGGAAAGGTGAAGTAGCCTGAGTGACAGAACACTCCCCCTTGGGAACTAGAGCCACCACCTGAGGTGGTGTTAGGATGCCTCCAAAAGAAAGGGACAGACACCTGGATGCCGGGGCGGTACCACCTGGGAGTACAATTCCCAAACTAGAGCTCACTTTGGATAAATATGCACTTATATATGGTCCTGATAAGGTAGGACTGGATTGTGCAGCCACCTGACTGCTGTGATCAGCAGTGTGGCAATGGCAGGTGGCAAAAAGTCAGCTGGCCGCTGAAACAGATTCACTCCAGGATCAATGCAAAGAGTTGGAGGAGGAATGGGATATGTGGAAGGCACAGACTCTAAACATCCTCCCTTTTGGTAGCCACAGAACAGATTGTGGGAGCAGAGGAGGAGCTGGAGCAGGTGGAGGTAGAGAATGCCGCCCTGAGTCAGGTGGTTACCTGCCTGAAGGATCTGGTCTTAGAAGGGGTCCACCCAGGAGAATGGAGGTCCAGGGGCCTCATTCAGTCTGGGTTGCTGCTGTTGGGGTGAAAGCCCCTGGGGGCTGCTGGACCATGATGATGATTGGGATGGGTATATTTGGCATGACCCGGGTCCCCCAGATCCAGACCTCAGATGGTTGGACCCTAGACACTGTGTTGCAGTGGTCCGGAAGGTGGCCTGAAACTACAGACCTGCACCCATGGGGGTAGGGCAGCCCCAAGTACTGGACACACTATGGTAGAGACCGACTTGGACCCTGCACAAGCAACAGAGTTAGCAAAGACCCTTATACTCTGGGTTCAGCAGATGGGCTTGGGGTATGATGACCCTGGGTTTGGATCAGGGAATGAACCTAGCTGAGACCCAACAGGTGTTAAACGCCATGTCTTGGTCGGGAGATTTAGCAGGAGTGGCTCAGCAGCAAGCCCGTCATGCCACACCTAACAGTATCTTTGATATGTTGGCAGGGATGGCGCCTGCTATGGGGCCACGCACATTGCTGGAAGAATTTGTCTCGGCAGCTGCTGTACCTGGTGAGGATCCCATTTGGTTGAGAGAGGGAATGATTCTTCTGGCATACTTGTGTGGTGGAGTGTGGTGCGACAGCGGGAGGGCAAGTACCCATGACCAATCGCCCAAATAGCCCTGGCTCCGGAAGAATTGAGGCTGATTGTGCAGTGTCTCCAAGTCCACGTACAGCAGGCGATTGAGAGGTGGAGACCCAGGGAACCTACAGATGAGGAAGCCTTAGTGGATGCCTGTGCCACATCCACCATTGGGCAAGGCTTCTAAGGTGGCAGCAGTGGACCACAGAAACCCTGGGAAGCCACACACTCAGTATGGAAACCGCAGGGGACCGCCCTGCCTGTGGAATAACCTCTGGCGGGCCCTGCTGAAAAAAGGGGAAGATATGGATAACTGGCATGAAAAGCTCACTGAGGACCTGATGCTTCAGTGAGTGCAGTTGGGGATATCCCTTCCTACAGGGGAACAGGAGGGTGTCCCAGCCCCATCAGGAGCAGTGCCAACCAGCTGGGACTGGCCAAAGCAAGCTTCCTAGAGGAGCCCACAAGAGGATGGGTGCCCAGAGAACAGATGGAGATGGGTAGCCACCCTGCCCCCCATTGGAAGGGGGTGTCTAGTAGTCAAAATGCAGGTAGGTATGACACGTACCCCTGCATGGCACTGGTAGATACTGTACAGCAGTTTCGCTTTCACCCTTCCTCCTCCCCGAGCGTGTGCAAATTGGGTCAGATGGGCTGGCCGCTTAAGGAGGCCATGAGTAAGGCTGCAGTCAAATGGACATGGGGTGGTCACAAGTAGAACCATGGGCTCATGGGATAGTGGGATTCACGTAACATATTGTAAATTCACCACTCATCCTCTGCAGGTGAAGTGGGAGGGACCCTATACTGTGGTGAACGGGGCAGAGGCAACAGTGTATATGATACATTAAACACTGGAAGGGAAATGGGTACACTGCAAACAACTCAAGGGAGCAGGGTCTGCTGTAGTGGGAACACTCTGCTAAGTTGTTTCTGAGCTTCTTCTATCTTTCAGCTTCCTGATCGGAACACTGGGTACAGGTACTAGCACTTGTTCAGCAGCAATCAACATGAACCATCGCAAACACCCCTGTGGGTATTCTATCCACATGATGGGTGTTTCTTCCCCCTAAAGATCCCTCAAGAACTGTTAATAGCACAGGACTCAAACACTGTAGCAACTAGATATCAGTTTATGTACCAGCTGCTCCACTAAACCCCATGATGCTCTATATCTTCTGAATCAGTCTGCCCTTGCATACCAACCAGGACCCCTACAAACCTTACTTGTTAGATGTACCTGAGGCAGTTCTGACCTTTTAGCATTTGGTAGCTAGTGCAGTACTGAACTTGGCCTCCATTCGTTGATGTGCCCAATTATTGTGATGGTTTTATTGTATTCCCAATTATTATGATTGTAATGATTTATTATCTTCTCAATGATTAAGACTGCAACAATTTTATTGTATTGCTAATTATGATAGTAATGATTTGCATTTGTATTTTGATATTATATTTGAGCTTAGTTCAAATATAATGATTTTAGTTACATTCACATTGTTACAACTGTTTGTAAACAGATCACCTGCGCCCTACAACAACTACTGTAATGATCATCCATCAAGGGGCAGAGTGTTGTAGATGCAGCAGTGATCTGTATGTCTAAAAAGACTGTTACATCTCCCCGCTCCTCTCTCTCACTGAATGGCTGTGAGATGCCTCAATTTCAGGTAACACTTCAAGCAGACAGTACTTTATGCAATAACATTTGTCCTTCTGACACTTAAATAGCACCAGCTAACGCCCAACTTCAAGTGTTAAAGGAACAGAAAAATAACTGAACTGAGAAACGAACTTACTAAACAGATTTCGGATACGACTTGCTCCAACACCAACGAACATCTCATCAAACTCTGACCCAGATGCGTAATAGAATGGCACGTCAGCTTCACCAGCCACAGCTCGGGCAAGAAGAGTCTTGCCTGTACCTGGTGGTCCAACTAACAAAATACCTGACAGAAGATAGATATACAATACCATAAACAAACTGTTATACAGTAGCTCTCATAGCTTCCAAAATTTTTAAAAATATACAAATAGCTTCAATGACATCTTAATACTCAATTTCAAATAGTGCTCAACCAATATCTCAACATGGTTGCCACATAGCAGGACTTAGATTCACAGATCTATATATCCTTTGATCCATATGTGAAGCACAGAAACAGAAGATCTCTAAATTTAAAAAGCTTACTGCCAAAAAAAAAATATATATCAGAAATCTAGGCACAACCACATACACTAATTACTACATGCTGAACCTCTCTAGTTCAGCACCTGATCAGCACTGAACAAGAGAATTTGCTGAGCCATGGGAGGTCAATGTTGTCTAGCAGCATTACTAACACTTCCACTGGTTACTGGGCTCTCAGAAGCCATTTAAGGGTAAATCACAGCTAAACAACCGCACAGAACACTGACAGACAGGACCAATGGCTGTAAACAAGCTTTATGGGACTGTGGGAAACTTGGCCACACCCGTGATAAGTGCTCATATGACCATCTAAACTCATGCCAGATGCTGCAGGATGAGAGAGGGCTGGACTAGAGAGGTTCGGCCTATATTGAAATTCTACCAGTTTCTACTTCTTGAAAAGTCCAGTTTTCCCTAGTTATGTTAGAGTTCCTCAACAATGTTTCCTTTTCTTACATGTGAGATTTACCAGGTTTGTCACAATCTATGATGTAGCTTGTGTCATGGTGCCGTGATTTCTTAAGTTATGAATATGACCAACAAAATGATCTGCATAAAGTAGAATGCGTCAATAAGACAAAATTCCCCCTAAGTGGTGCAGCAGCACAGCTTTCCATTAAGCCTGTGCAGGGCCTCAGCGTTGCAGTTGAGAGAGATCTCTCTCCTCAAGCCCTGAAGCTGCCAGGGCCAGCAGAGGGGAGCCCTCCCCATCAGCCCCAGCAGGGAGCCACCCATAAGCCCAAGCTCCAATCCCTTGTGCCTCATTTTGAGCTCTCATCACCCTGAGGACAGTCTGTACCCCACAGCTCTCATCCCCATCTCCACGCAAAGTGCCCAAACCCCAGCTCAGAGTCTGTATCCTTCTCCCCACCCCCGCACCATAACTGCCAACCCAGAATCCTTCCACAAACTTGGGGACTCCCTCCTGTTGCCCAAACTCCTCATGCCTGCACCTCGAGCCGGAGCCTCTGCACTCCTGCATCCCAGCTCTCTGCCACAGCTCTCTTAGCCCCCTTCCTGACATATTAATTTTGTAATGTCACCAACATGAAGATGTATCACATCATCTCCATACTGATGTACATAGTTGGTGTTCAACACCTCCCTCACTATTTCCTTCCATCGTTACCTATCTAGTGCGGAATAGCTTACTTTCTGTAGCTACTTAGTTTCTTAGGGTCTGCCTCGCCTATTCGAGCTGTCCATTATGCTGAACACCAGGGTCTTGATTTTTCATTAGTCGTTCATTCTGCAGATATGCCTGATTCACTGTAGCTTCCGTTGTATAACCTCCTGCAGTAGGTTCTCTTTCGGCTGTACCTTCCTATATAATTCCTTGTTGGTGACCTTCTGCACCCATCCTATTCTCAGGATCTTTCTATAGTAATTCCACACAAATGCCAATATCCTTCTCTTCAAATCTTTCGTTATCACTCAGGTTTCACATCTGTAAAACATGCTGCTGAATATGCACATTTTCAAGACACTCAAATTTGTTCCTAAGCTAATCGCTTTGCTTTTCTGGATCTTACCCATCACCTTCAAACACGCTCTTGCTTTCATTATTCTAGTCACTATTTCCTTCTTATAATCTAGACCATATGTCATGTTGTTCCCCAGATACATGAATTTCTTTATGTTTTCTAGTTCAATCCCTTCTACACTGATCTTCGTTCCTATTTCCTTCTTTCCAAATACCATTGTTTTCATTTTATCCATGTTCATAATCAGTATGTTCCGTTTTCCTTCCTCATTTAGCACCTGCACGATTCTTACTACATTCTCGTCATCTTCCTCAACAATAACTATATCATGCATGAACCTCAAGTTGCTAATTCTCATTCCAAGCACCAATATCCCTTCTACGTCTTCCTTGATCTAGTCCATCATTCTCTCTAGGAATATGATGAAGATACTCGGCAATATCAGATCTCCTTGTCTGATACTTGTCTGTACTCATTCTAAACCAACTTCCCAACTCTCTGCTGTATGGTATTTCTATCTTTCCTGAACCCCGCTTGCTCATCCACTAGATGTTCTTCTATCTGTGATCTCTGTCGGTGTCATCATCAGCACTTTGCCTAGATGACTTGTCAGGGCAACTGTTCAGTAGTTCTTGCACTCCAGTGCGCTTCCTTTCTTGTGTATTGCCACTAGCAAGAATCTTATCCATTTCTTAGGTGCCTTCCCTTCTTTCTGTACTATATTACAGAGTTTCATTTTGTTCCCTGACCAAATGACTTCGCAACCACACATCTCTCCCAATGCCATCCAACGTATCTCCGCAGTCCAAGTATATTGCATCGGTACCTCTCTCTCCTTTCAAAGCAGCTCTAACTTTCCAGTTGCCCACAGCATTTGGACATTCCATGTTCCAACTGACAGTATATGCACTAGTTGTAATTTTCTTTCAGTGGCTAACTTATCAATCCAATCCAAATCACTGGACTGGTGTCATAGACCTTGTTTATCCAGGCAACATCTGAGATGGCATCTTTTATCGGTTAGACGCACTGGCATCAGATTTCATTTGTATTGTTGTTTTATAATCAGAGCACTGACACTCATGTGACCAATCCTCCTGCTTTATCCAGGGTTGGAACCCCTAGAGGCTTCATGGCAGAGTTCCATAAAACTTAAAAACTAGTGTATATTAGATGACTGAACAACTGTTGAAAGTGAGTTTCAGTTATGAGTCCTTCTAAACTTTTCCTGAAAATAGTTTGAGTGGTATAATAGACATGCAAGCCCATTTCACACCACTGAGATTTGGTATCAGTCTAACAAGACAAGATACATCAAGTATTAATCATACTTACAGACATAGTGGCAACCACTGTGTCCATATAAAGTTTTCTAAACCAATTTCTCCTTCTGTTCACAGAAATAAGCAGTAAGTCACTTCCAAAAACTGTTCAGTTTAGGAAGAGACTAGTTTTTAGGATGAAAATTACCATTCCATTCTAGCCCAGTAATTTCCTCAATCAGTGTTTGTTTGTTTTTTCCCTTCCCCTCCCAAGTTTCTCATTTCTCACATTTGGGCTGAGACAAGACAAGACAGCTCTGGGGGAGTTTTAGTAAAAGTAGCTAAGCCCTTTTCAAGCTAGAAGAGCATAAACAATTCTTTTTTTAAACATACCAACATTCTTGTATTAGCTCAGGTGGGTTTTAAGCTTTAAGCATACCACATATTTAAGACTCAATAAGCACACAAGCAAAACACGTCTACAATACTAAGTGTCAATTTTTACTACTTAACACCCCGCCCCCAAGTTACCTCTCATATCACAAGAGGCTACAACTCTTGGCACAGAATAAATTGTAGCTGTTAACACCATGCCGATGTCATTTAAGAAGTCAAAGTGCCTGAGAACTTAACAACTAGATGATGATAGAAAGCAAAGCCAAGTAATGACTGAATCTAGTAATATTCTGAGCAAAAGGTTCTCAACTGTCTCCACTGCTTCATGACGACTCAGACATTCAAGGCTTCACCTTACTTATATAAGCAGACAGCATTCTTACCTTTTGGAAGTTTACCTCCCAGTACTGTAAACTTCTGTGGGTTTTTCAAGAATTCTACAACTTCCTGCAGTTCCTGCTTAGCTTCTTCCACCTACACATTAAAATATGCCAGGAATCTTGTTATAAGAGATTGCAGTCATTCTGATACAGTTACAAATAACTGTGGACAAAAATAATTGTGGAAGTAGTTTATGCCAGGCACATGAGCAGATATGTTCAGATTGCAACAAGAGCTCACAGAAAATTAAAGCAAAACAATGCATTGGGAGAATGCATTAAATGGCATGTTGCCAATGCTTCAAAAAGAAAGCTGTTTTATACAGGTCAAACCTCAAAAAAAAAAAAAAAAAAAAAAAAATCACACACTGGTCCAGCAACATCTGTGGTGTGGAAGGAACACTGATGCTGGACCAGAGAGCCCTGGTGGCTGGGAGCAGGGTCCAGCTGTGAAGCCAGTGGCTGAGTGCCAGCCAACCATAGACTGGCCAGCAAAGGCGAGGAAGCCGGAGGCATTGGCCAAACCAGTGGAGGCGAGAAACCCAGCAGCAGCTGGGGAGGCCATCAGCAGCTAGGGCCAATGATCTGGTGGCAGGGCCAAGGAAGTGAGCTATGGCCAGGCTAGGGAGCCAGTAGCAGGACCCAGGGAGGGAGCCTCACTTAGGGCTGTGGTAGGGGCTGGGGAAGGAGCACCGCCCAGGGTCAGGGAGACAGGAAGTTGCAACCAGGAGCTCCAAGTAGGGCTGGTGGCTGGTGGAACAGAGGCCAGGAGCCCTGCTGGATCCACAGTTGAGCCTAGTGGCCTAGGCTGGTGGCTAATGGTGCAGAGGGGAGCTGACTTCCCCTGGTCTGGCAAAATCCTTCATTTGAGACAGCACAAGTCCCAAGGGTGCTGAACCAGGGAGACACAATGTGTACAGTTCTCATCACAGAAAAAAAATAAAAACTACCAAATCCAATGACAAAGCAGACTATTACTGAAGTTAATGCCAAAGTTTTCTCTCATGAGACTCTCAGCTATTTGTTTCGGATAAATCAAAAATTACAGTACAGATGCAACAGAAATTTAGAGCGCAGCTAAATAGCCATTCAAACTGCTCCCTATTAAGCAGTCAGATTTTCAGAAACCAAGGCGTTCTGATTCTGACTTCTTGGCATTCAGTCTTCACAGAAGCATAGACCAGTCTTGACCTGCTCAGGGTCAGTTTTGTGGAGTTCTACTCTTCATGTCTGATAAAAATGCACAAAATCAATCTGTCTGGGGTCAGCAGTCAACACTCCTGTTGACCTTCCTTGGTGAAGGCAGTCACAAAAGTTGCTTTCCGGTACGTTGATTCTAGCTATACAATTGCTGTAGCTAGAACTGAGTATACGAAATCAACTTTCAGGTGCAGTGTAGACCTGGCCTTAGAGTAGCCTTCAGCGAGCAGAAACTATGCTGTCCTTAAGCATTCACGGATATCTTCTGGCGATACTTGTAGCTTGTGGATGAAGACGTTATTCACCACAGGATTAAACAATAATACACTTACTACAGTTTGTGAAAGTTAGTTTGTGAAATAATCTATTCCAGCCGCAGAACACATTTCCTGGACTTCCTCATCCTCTTTCCACCAAACCCATTCTACTTATAGAATACAAAAATTAGTTGGCAGCCACTTATCTGGCCTCTCTAAAACCTTGCTGCCTCTCTAGTAACTGTACAACAAATTGAAAATGCTATGCTGGTCTTTACTTCCCTTCTTTTCTAGGTTTATCATTCATCCACAATGCAAACCTAATTTTATCATTCTATAACCAGTCTTGTAAAAACAAGGTTTCACCACTTGTAGAAAACAGCATAAACCACAATTTTTCAAGTTCACAGTTTGATGATAAATAATTCACACAAAGCTAATTTTGAACTTACCCCTTTAACATGTTCAAAGGTGACATTTTTCATCTGAATAGGATCAACTGCTGCATCAAGCCCAGATGTTGTCCGAAAGCGTACTATAGGCAAATCAGAAGGAGAGGAATAAGGGGTATTTCAGTTTATGTTTACAAAATGCCATTTAATTTCCAGAAAATTAACCTCTTGTAGTACTTTGTCTCATCCACACCTTTTCTTAAAAGCAATATTTCAATTTCAACCATCCAGCTACAATAATTTTAATAGCGGCTTCATTTTGTAGAAGGTTTAGGTTTTATCCACATATATTTAATGTGAATATTTAATATGAAGTCAGTTCAGTCATTATGAGAGCTTAACCAACTGTTTTTTGGTTCATTTTAGAGAGCATTCCTCCATTACTCGGGAGGAAATCCTGTCTTTTCAAAATAGCTCTTAAAATGTAACTCTTTTTAAAATAGCTCTTTAAATGTACCTATATACACAAAGACACAGGTAGCCATAAACACTTCCCCATGGTGCCTCAAAACAAAAATGAATCTCACCTGTGTTCCAGCGTGACCACTCCTAAGCATGGAACTATGGTCCAAAATTGACACATTCAGACTTTGACCATTCAGATGAGATAGTCAACAAGTACAAATTTACGATAGTGCTTTTGGCAACATAAGCACCTAGCCACTAGACGCTAGCAGAGATGAGAGAATCCCAGAATTCTACAATTGGAAGGGACCTCAAGTTCCCTGTCCTCACCGCAGGACCATCTGTATTATCCCTGTTGAATATTTATCTAAGATGTTCTTAAATATTTCCAATGATGGAAATTCTACAGCCACTGTAGGCAATTTATTCCACTATTTAACCACTATCACGCTTAGGAATTTTTTTTCCTAATGTACAATCTAAGCCTTTCTTGCTGCCATTTAAGTCCATTGCTTCTTGTACTATTTTCAGAGGCTAAGGAGAATAATTTTTCACCCTCCTCCTTGTAACATTCTTTTAGGTACTTGAAAGCTGCTACCATGTCCTCTCTCAGCCTTCTCTTTTTCAATTTAAACAAACCCAGTTATTTAATCTTCTTTCATTGGTCATATTTTCTAGAACATTAATCATTTTAGCTGCTCTCCTCTGGACCCTTTCCAATTTCTCAACATCTTTCCTAAAATGTGGGGCTCAGAACTGGACACACTACTTGAGTTGAGGCCCAATCAATGCAAAGTAGAGCTCAAGAATCACTTCTTATGTCTTGCTCACAACACTCCTGTTAATGCATCCCAGAATCATGATTGGGTTTTTTGCACCAGTGTCACACTGTTGACTCACACTCAGTGGTCCACTATGACCCGTAGATCCCTTACAGCAGTATTCCTTCCAAGGGTGTCCCTTCCCATTTTGTATGTGTGAAACTGACAGTTCCTCACTAAGTGCAGTACTTTGCATTTGTCTTTACTGAATTTCATTTTATTTGCTCATAAGAGTCACCAAACAACAAGAGTCCTTTCCTCACTGAACTGAATGAGAGCAGATTACTTAAATTCTGAGTCACATTACTCTTTCAGTAAACAATTCAGTTCATTTTCTTCCCTCCACCCTGCTCTGCAAGAATTACCAAATAAGTCAAGAAAGTCAGGAACAGACAGAGAAAGGAAAATGTTACTTTACAAATGTGTAGTATTTATTGACATGCTGAGTGAAAAAGCAACAAATATTGCCTAAATTCCTTTGGTATTTTGAAACATTACCTTAAAATAATCACAACTACAATATGCATTCTACTTAGCGTTCAGCTTGTATAAAAATTAAGTGAGTAAAGTGAAAGGTTAAAGGAATGAAAAGTTGACAAACCAGTATCAGAAAAGGAGCCTTTACCAGATAAATATGGGTTTTTTGACCAGCCATAAATACCAAGCAGTATTACTATAAGGAGAAAAAGACGTGTTCTTCTTAAGGAATCTGTAAAAGAAGAAACATATATTTTAAATAGGATGAAATGAACTACTTTTCAAACAGAATGTGCTGGTATTAAGTTAAAGCAGCTTACCATTTGTTCTTTGCGTGAGTGCCTGTGCTTTCAAAAAGCCCTCAGCAAAACCAGTTTTAAATGCATCCTGATGAACTTCAGGCACATTTTTTGTTTTCATTAATTTGTCTAAGCTTTCAACATCAGATCCTCGGTCTCTCGAAAGGAGTCCCTAAACATATATTGCATACTCATATTACTTTGTATTCTCTTTGACAGAGAACCAGTTTTCACACAGAGCAAGAATGAGAGTGAATTGGCTTCCACGCCTGTAAGTTTTTCAGAGAAAAACACTGACACTAGCAATATGAATTTGTTTGCAGTATAAAATGTTATAGAGTAGAATCTCAAAGTTATGAACATCCTGGGAATGAAGGCTGTAACTCTGAAAAAACATCATGGTTCTTCTTTTAGAAGTTTAAAACTGAACATTTTCAAAGCTATATAGTCATTTTACTATACAGAAGAAAAACGCTGCTTTTAACCATCTTAATGACTTAAGAAGAAGTCATTCTCCCGCTCTACTCTGCGCTGGTTAGGCCTCAGCTGGAGTACTGTGTCCAGTTCTGGGCGCCGCAATTCAGGAAGGATGTGGAGAAATTGGAGAGGGTCCAGAGGAGAGCAATGAGAATGATCAAAGGTCTAGAGAACATGACCTATGAAGAAAGGCTGAAAGAATTGGGCTTGTTTAGTTTGGAAAAGAGAAGATTGAGGGGGGACATGATAGCAGTTTTCAGGTATCTAAAAGGGTGTCATAAGGCAGAGGGAGGGAACTTGTTCTTCCTTGCCTCTGAGGATAGAACAAGAGGCAATGGACTGAAATTGCAGCAGGGGAGGTTCAGGTTGGACATTAGGAAAAAGTTCCTAACTGTCAGGGTGATCAAACACTGGAACGAATTGCCAAGGGAGGTGGTAGAATCTCCACCACTGGAGCTATTTAAGAAGAGGTTAGATAGATGGCTTTCAGGGATGGTCTAGAAAATGCTTGGTCCTGCTATGAGGGCGGGGGGCTGGACTCAATGGCCTCTCGAGGTCCCTTCCAGTCCTACTCTTCTATGATTCTATGAATTTAACTGAAGCAGGAAGAGTAACAGAGTCCATAGCTTATCTAATTTTTAAGCAGTTTAAATTTAACACAACATATTTCTGGTTCCAAATTAGGTGTATGGTTGATGGGTCAGTTTGTAACTCTGATGTTTAACTGTATGGGGCATCCATGACAGAGGATCTATTCCAATAACATGTTCTGGCTACTCCAACATCTGGGTCATTGCATTTACTGCATCAAATTTCTACAAGTTGTCTTTTCGGGTTAAAACCACTGCCTATTCAGATCAACACTCTACAGTGTTAAAAAGACAACAACCACGAAAGCAACTATTCTTAAAGCAATAGCCAAGTGACAGGTGAAGCCACTCTCTGAACTTCTGTTTATAAGAGTACTTCACTGGTCTCCAAGATTACTTTTAAAATAAATTACCAAATAAAAGTCATAAACATGAATATTTTATTGTGGGATTAAAAATTTACTCTTTTAGGTTGGTTTTCAACCTGCTTTCTTTACGCGTAGTAATGGACTTGGGGATCCTCATAACAGTAATATATAAGTTAAGTCATGGATGGAGTATTAAGGAGGGGGAAATGGAATCTTTTCAATTATTTCCAGTTGTAAGATCTAAGATGACGTTCCTTTCAAGAACTGAGAACATTGTTGATTATTCAGTAACGAAATGTCATGACTTAAGTATTCAGTTTCTTCACAGATGTCATAACCTTAAAATGTGGCTCTTTTTACTTGCCTTTACAAATGAAGGAGGTACATTTTCTGTTTCTGCAAATCGTTCAGATGTTGATTGCAGACGTCTTGCTCTTGATTTCAAAGTCTTAAAACCCCGAGACTGTATGAAAACTTAAAGAACACCTTCCTTTAACATTATATTTCCTCAAAGCAGAGAAGGAATAAGGTTTGTCAAATAAAGATTTCACCATTTTTGTAGGTTCTTCCTTTGTCTTATTTCTCTAAAACCATTTAGAAATGACTGTTTTTATTATTTATACAATAAACTATATAAGCAACTATACTAAAAGGTGCTAGGTGACACCAGTAAATTGTCAGTCATTTCCATTAGTCCACTTGAGCCTTTGAAATGTTACACTCACTCCAAAAAGGCTCTCAAAACCCAGTTCCCCAATTAATACTGAAGTTCTCGTGAATCCCCCCAGCATACCTCCTGAAATGGACAGCAATCCCAATACAAAATCAAAGGAGAGTGACACAAGGAGCATATCAGGAAAGATCACTAGTGCTGATGTCAGCCTGAATTTACTTTTTGACTCAAAAGATGAGGGGATTGAGGTACTCTTCACCAACATCACTTACTTTCACACCTAAAAGCAAGATCTACTAATTATATCATATTTATTGACTTTACCAAGAAACCATGTTGGTTACTTAAAGAGGTCTTCCAACTTAAGAGTACTTTAAAAAGTACTAAATTCCAGTAAGTTTGCCAATATTTGCTGAATACCCGCTTTCACTCAGACTAAGTAGAATCTCTGGGGAAGTGGGCGGGGGGAGGGGTGGAGAGAGAGAATTATGTTTATTAAAAACAAAATACTGATCTCATGAGGTATAGTTTTTTGCTTCTTACCTGGCCAGCGCTGAAGGTCTGAACACACACTCTGGAGGGGACTAGGATGCTGTCTATACAAGTAAGATGATCGTAAAACACTAAATACATCCATGAAACCTAGAAAAAAAGATTCAACAACATAAGCCTGATTTCCATTTTTGATAGATTATATTCCATACTAAACTTTTTACTTAGACAAGGGGTCTCAGACTTGTGGTCCACAGCTCCCTTTGGGGATAGGATGCAACAGGTGGGGAGTGGGAGGGGAGAAGGGGAAGGCAGGAAAGAGTTTGAAGGCTGGATGCAGACACACCCCTTCTTGGGCTACCAGGACTCCTGAGCTGGACTGTGAAAACACTCTGGCCATAGTCAGTCAGCGGCCCCTGAGTTTGAGACTACTGACTTAGACCAAGTTATTCATAATTATGACAAATCCAAATGTCTACTACTTATATCTGGTCATTTCAAATATCACAGACCAATAGAAAAAACCATTACTAACAACATATTCATTGGGGAAATACTGAAGTTCCTCATTTCGGACACTCTCTCAACACACCAGAATTCTTTTAATTAGAACTTCCAGGTGAAAAAGATTCCACCTAAAGCTTCCATGGGAAAATCCCAATTAAATTAACTAGACTCTCATAGGATTTCTATGCAGAGAATAATTTCATGAACTGCTTTAAATATAAGATTCATACAAAGCATTAAGATACTTTAAGACTACATTAAAGTACATTGAATATTTGTGCAATAACATGAAAACAAGAAGTGGGAAAAAAGAACAACAGCAGAAAATGTGCCAGCAAACACCATTTAAAAATGTTAGCTACTCTGAATAGATAGCATATGACAAGCATGCCATATATATTCATTGTTTTATTAAGAGATATTCAGAATGAGGTTCCTAAACTGCAAATAGTTATTTAATGTGTTTCCTGAGGCTTTCTGCAGCACATATTAAAAAAGCGTGATTAAATATTTACCCAGTCAAAGTTATTAACCAATAAGGATACTTAGTAGTAGTAGCATTAGCCAATAAGGATGGTTATGCTCCAATAATTGGTCAATAATTTGCTGTAAATGTTATGTATATAAAATAAAAATATATATCGTAAGTTAAACAATTAATTCACACTACTGTGGCTCTTTTGGGTAAGGTTGATCACTAATATGGTTCCTGAACCACTGAGGTTTGAAGTGCCTATGGTTTAGTGCCATTGAAATCAGTTCCTTAGCAGTGCAAAATCTCCATTACGTAGGCATGGGCTATTTAAAATTGTGGGTAATCCTAGGCTTCACAGATGGTACAAATATTGTCCATACATATTGATTTTGGGGACCCTGAAGGCAAAAAAAAAAAAAAAAAAAAAAAAATACATTTTTAATGTGTATATATGTTCAAAGAAGGTATTTACAGGAGGGGCTCAACATTCGTGAGGGTTCCATGTTGGGAACCCTCAAGAATGTTGAATTTCACCAGTGTGGCAGCCCCCGACTGCTGGCGCTCTGTGTCCCAGAGCCCTGGGGCAAGCGGCGGCTGCCAGCACTCTGTGCCCGGAGCCGCGGGGAAAGCGGTGGCAGCTGCCGGCGCTGTGTGTCCTGGAGGAAGCAGCCGCTCCAGCCGCTCACAAATAATTGAATTCATGAAATGCAGGTTTGTGAATATTGAGACTCTACTGTGTATGACTTGGTTAAATCTCAGAATTATTCTGGGTCATCTTCTTAAATGTAATTAAAAGTATATTAAAATACAAAAAAAAAACCCCGTAATGAAACATTAACATTTTAAATGCTCAAAAGCCTGGAAATGCAAAAGTTAGAGTTAAATGCAAAACCTTAATTGTGAATTCTTGAATGTCTGTATTACTATGCAATCTTTAATTATGAGCACATTCTTCAAACAATAAACCACTTCCCCTGCCTTTAGACATAGATGTATTCCTAAATCTTTTTGGGGTATCAACCTAATGTTCTTCCATACCATCTAACACTAAGTTATACCAAAAGTACAAATGAAGTCATAAGAAGATGTAAGAATAGCAGCAAAAAGCAATGCGCGCTTGCATCCTGCGTAAGTGTTTACAAGTAAATTTTGGAAGTATCAAAGCCGATTGTCGGCAGTTATACATAAACTATATAGCTAAATTAACACAAATTCTTTTAAAGAAAAAACATCTAAAACTCAGGAACATTTTTCAAACACTTAGATTTAGTCACCTAATTCTTCATTTTCCTATCCAAACCTTTTAGGCAACTTAAAATCCCAGCCTTAAAGTAAGTGAGGATAAATAACAAAAAAAAAAAAACTAACTTAACTTCTACATAAGGTAGTAAAATATTTCATCTTGAATCATTATGATTTATCTCAGTAACATAAGGATATGTTGTTAAACATTTTACAATCAAAAGAAAAGATTCTGATTTCAGCTGTTACAATGACCATCAGTTCTCAAGCAGTTTCTCCTATTATAAGACTTCTTACCCCTACACTGGAGTTTCAGGTGCTCTTTGCCCCGTGGCAAACAGCTCATCCCCAGGACACATCTACACTATAAACTTAAGCTGACTTCTGTTAAATCAACTTATAGCCACGAAAGTAAATACTGCAGTGGTTTATGCCTGCACAGCCCTTCTGTCAGTGGTGCACATCCTCACCAGGAATGCTTCCACCAATGCGAAAGGGGCAACATGGCTAGCAGAGAATCAGAGCTCTCAGCTCTGCATGAAGCTCCTTAACCCACCTGCCCATCTTCCTGCTGGGAATGGAGAAACCACACCAGGATTCTTGGTTTTCCAGTGTGAGCTGGCCAGTTGCCCTGAGCTTCCTGACTCCTGGCTGGGAGCAAGACAGCTATGCTGGGATCCAAGAACAGAGCTCCCCACAGGTGCATCCACTTTCCTAGTGGGAGCAGGAGGTGTTCCCTGTAAGCTGAATGCTTGGGTGGCCATCCAAGACAGTTAGGTGCTGCCCACCTGATAAGCAGAATGCTGCTGACTGTGGGCATGTGCCTCTATTGGTGGTGAACAGCCACGCATACCTTGGTGCACACAACATTTATTCTGGCCATGGATGGAAAAAATTAGAGGGAACACTAGCAGAGAGTCAGAACAGTGAACCTGGCCAGCAGCCCAGCTGGAAGTAATAAGCCAAGCCACCAGGGGCAGCAGGATTCCTTGTGGAGAACATGGGCAGCAGCCTGAGCCAAAAACCTGGATGGCAGACCAGCTGGGAAGCAGAGACTGTGCAACATCCTGACTAAAACTGACAACAGCTAATAGATGCAAGTAACACAGGCTCTACCAGAACACTGTTTCACCCTAATTACATTAACATAAGCTCTATACCTGTTGTTGAGGTATTACATTGCTATACTGAAAGGTCCCCACATTTGTGAACTTAAGGTCCACGAATTCAATTATTCGCAAGCGCTGGCAGCCAATGCTTCCCCGGGGCCCCAAGCGGGAGCGCCAGTTGCTGCTGCAATCATGGAATTCAACATTTGAGAGCGTTCTCAACACAGAACCCTCGTGAATGTTCCGACCCTACTGTAGTAGGGCACTTACATCAGACACAACAGGATTATAGCATGTACACTGACAGAATTAGGTTGGTGCACACTGCTTTATGTTGACCTCACTGTAGTATAAAACTTGGCCTCAGTCACCTTGTCTGAAAAAAAATCAATCTAACGATCTTTTACAGGTGACCTGAACTTCTATAGCTCTGAAGATTCCCAAAAACCTTTTCAATGCTCCCCTTTCAACCAGAGACGTGTTTCTGCAAGTTATTTTTCATATTTACACCCACTGAAGATGCAGTTCTTTTAGCAAGTCTGCCGAGTCTTGGCTACATTTGATTTCCCTCTTCCTACTCTCCCATCTACTATGCCATGGAAGCAGGTTTTAGATACCAGCTAATTGCTGCTACTTGTAGAACAATCAGGGCACTTCTATCAACACCTTGCTTCTGTGGCAACATTCCTTTTGAATTTAGCAGAAGATTGGGGGGTGGGGGGGGCCACGTGTTAAAAAAAGACTCAGATTCTAAAGCCAGAAAGTCCCATAAAGATCATCTGGTCTGAACTCATGCACAATGGCAAAAGAAATTCCCAAGTTCTTACATTATTTTCTGTAATGAAACAGCAACGCATATTAACAGTCCTGCCAATCTGAATTCCTTTGCAGTCATACCGCATGGCTGTATTTTACAAGCTGCAGAAATCCTTACAACTAAAAGAGAGGGCATTTATCTAGATTGGCACAGTATGTTCAAAGACAGATACACTGGTAGTTACAATGCACAGTTGAACTTAGTACAGGTAATGGGGACACACTGTTGACTTTCTAAATTTGTGGGCACTCATAATCGACTTTATAAAAATCTAGTGGTGTAAAGTCAACTTTAATAAATTCAACTTTATTTCATAATGTAGATGTAGCCTAATTAGTGTAAGTACCTATCCCACAGTTCCTGCTCCTCCATTGCATTCTGGGGTTCTGTGCCAGTGTGTTATGGGAAAAAAAATGCACTGCAAGTGGTTGTGGGTGTCTGATGCCATCATCCCAGAATGCACTGCCCTCACTCCCCACTCCCATTGAAAACAAACTACAAATGCATTTTCATGCCAGTTTTCCACAGCCTGCCCCTAACACATGCCATTACAAGGCTAGTGGGCCAGTTCTGAGAAATGTAAAATGAACTAATAAAAATCTGAAAAGTTTCATTTTGGAGCTACTGAAAATTTGTTGTTGATATTGTTGAAAAGCTTCATTTTGATATTGTTATTCTGATTAATTTCATTTTGACCTGTCAGCCATGCAGTGCAGAAGGCAGCCAGAGAGCTTGGGCTGACCCCTGCTTCCTACTTCTTGCTCACCTGGAGAGCAGCAGAGGTGAAAGTGATGGTCAGTATGGACACACTGGGGGCAGTTTGAGATACTTCTGGAAGCCAATAAAATTGAATAAAACAACAGTGTATCTACACTAGCCTTAAATTGACCTTTTAATTTGAATTTGCTGTGGCTCTTCATGAAAAAGCTGGAGTAGAAAAGTCGACGTTAGGATCCCTTAAAAATCCACCTAATGTTATTTGCAGTGAAGACAGGTACATCATAAAATCAATCTAACTCCCTTAAAATCAACTTTATTCTCTAGGCTAGCCAAAATAGCCTTAGTTTCAACTTCCATTCATGAAATCTCACTGGCACCTGAAAGCTCAATCCTGGCATAGATAAGAGGGATGTATTTGCATCAAAGTTAAATTGATGAAATTAGCTACTACATCTGATTATTAAACAGAAGAAAAAAAATGAACTCTAAAATCATTAAGTCTCAACCTATCTATAACACTGAGTATTACTGGAAATAAAGGTACAAGATGAACAAACTCAGAAAAACGCCACATATGATCCATTTTAGCAAGTATGGTACTGATATTCTGATTTCTTTTACTGATGTCTTCAACAGTTTGCTTGAAACCACAATCTAAGTAATTGTATAAAATAATTACCTACAGCTTGCTTTCATCTTGAAAATTTTAAGTGTGACAGCTTTCACTAATCCTATGTTTATGTTTGTTGAAATGATAATACTGGTATACCATCCCCAAACATACCATATTTATTTTCAAAGAAGGACTGTGCAGAGATATAGGATGTATGCCACTGGGAAGAGATTTTGTTTTCTGCAGAATAGCCAGGAAGCAACCTGTTCACGAGTTCATCAAGCTGGCTAACTTTCAAGTCAGACAATCCCAGGTCTCTCAGATTCAGTACAGGCTATAAAACAATAAAAAAATATTCAAAATATTTATCATCATCAGATTACCCAGGGGGAAAAGACTTCTGCCAAGAACAGAGCTTCAACTATCAGATTTTTAATGTAATAAGAATTTTGAACTGAAAAACACTTATTTTTAGATGGTGAGAAACAGGAAGAGTTAATTTAGCTATAAAAGAAAAATTAAGCCAGTTAATGTTGATATGAAATAAGCTTCTGGTATAGGCAATCTTGTGTGTATTTATCAAAATGTGTGCTTGTTTGCCAGCATACATAAGCAAATGTTTCCTTTGTTAACTATAAAAGAGTGCTCTCTTCATATTTGAAAGCACAGTAAATTGAATTATTTTTTGACTTAAATCAACCACCAATTTTAGTCATGATTTAAGTCAGCAGCCAGGAAACCTTGGCTTTAAATTGACAGTTTTAAATCTTGTTTTACATTTGTACTTATTTTCCTAAAGAAAAGTTGGTTCTCATAAGTTGGTGAACATTAAAACATGCTGAACAGCAACCAGCTCTAACTTTCACACTAATTTTTGTATTTTTTTGCTACTGGACAACAAATGCCTGTACATATTTATACAAGCAGTTATATATCTTAATGGAAAAATTAAGATTATGAATAAATGTATGCCGTGTTAAAAATAGTGAATAATGCATTTCTAATTTACCAGATGATTGTTTTCTTGTGATGTTCCAAACTCTATTTGGATGGAAACTAGAATTAAAGGCACAAAACCAGCATTTTAAAGTTGCTTTTTTAGTTAATAATTATGCTATGGCCGTGTCTACACTAGCCAAAAACTTCGAAATGGCCATGCGAATGGCCATTTCGAAGTTTACTAATGAAGCGCTGAAATACATATTCAACGCCTCATTAGCATGTGGGCGGCCGCGGCACTTCAAAATTGATGTGGCTCACCGCCACGCGGCTCGTCCACACGGGGCTCCTTTTCAAAAGGACCCTGGCTACTTCAAAAGTCCCTTTATTCCTATGAGCAGATATGAATAAGGAGACTTTGAAGTAGCCAGGGTCCTTTCGAAAAGGAGCCCCTGTGGACAAGCCACACGGCGGCAAGCCACATCAATTTCAAAGTGCAGCGGCCGCCCACATGCTAATGAGGCGTTGAATATGTATTTCAGCGCTTCATTAGTAAACTTCGAAATGGCCATTTGCATGGCCATTTCGAAGTTTTTTGCTAGTGTAGACATAGCCAATATGTGCTGAATAGACAAAGTTTTAAATGCAATCATGTTTGACAAACTTAACTGATTAAACAAAAATTACCTGCGGTTAGTGAACTGAACTGATTGTTTCTGGTCACTACATGCTTCAAAATTTTATTATAAGCAGATCTGATAATCTCATACCTTGTTTTATTTATAGATTGGAGGAGTAAAACAAGTTTTCCTGCTTTTTCAATCCCCCATTATTGTAGTCATTGAACTGCACTACATGAATAAGATGAAAAAAGTATTTTCTCTGCACACATAAAAGAGCCATATTGTCAAAAGCTTTGGGTGCTTACCCATTGATTTCCAAGCTGTTCAGTGATCCGACTTTCTTTATAACTTTGGTAGCAGCACGCACTGGTTACTTTTTTAATTTAATGTCAATTATTATAATATATTAAAGTAAATGCAGACATTAACCGACTGCCATAGTTTCAAAATTTAAGCTTCAATAACTTTTTAAAAAGAAAAAAATCAATTTACATTAAAAATCATATGAATTATTTTTTTACAAGAATATTTATTTTTATTCATGTTTTCTACTTTAGGTTATACCTCCCTTGTCCAGCACCCTTGGGACCTCAGTGGTCCCGAATGAGGGGATTTGCCAAATGAGGGGAGGTCAGGCCAGCTGCCTTGGGGGAGGGGCACTCCCGCAGGCTTCCACAGGGCTGCCATGCTCCCCCTCTCCTTCCTCTCTGCACCCTCCCTCCAGTCAGGGGTTCCCACAGCCGCAGAGCTGCTGGAGCGCCTCACCTCAGCCAGCTCCAAGCTGCAGGACAGCTCTGTGCCCCAGCCGGCTCCCAGCCATGAAACTGCTGAGGTTCCTTCAACCACAGCTGGGGCAGGCTTTCTACTGAGGGGCTGCCAGGGTTCCTCCATCTGGGATCCATGGGCAGGGCTCGGTGCCCAGCTGGCTCCCCGCAGCGGGACTGTGGGGGGTTCCCCACCATGGGGATCCCCGGCTCCCCAAGCCCAGCCAGGGTCCCCACGGCTGCAGGACTGGGAGCAGGGCTGAGTGCCACAGCCCAGCTCCCGCCCCCAAAAGTGGGGCTCAACTGGATTCCCCCCAGCAGAGCTCCCCAAACCCAGTCAGGCTCCTGGTAGTGGGACTCTCTGAACCGGATCCTTGCCCTGGGGCTCCCCAGAGTAGGCTGCCAACTGAGAACCCTGCCACCCACAAGGCTTCCCTGTGCCAGGCACAGCTGGTGTTCTTTGGTCCAGGTGCTCTCCCCTCCAGCTACATCCATTGTTCTGCTACATGAAGGATGTTGCCGGATGAGAGAGATGGACAATATAGTTTCAACCTGTATTGCGTTATATGAGCAGACATGGAAATAGATGCATTGTTTTCCTGTCTCTCTCAGCCTCTGGAACCTTTCTAGTCTTTGAGATGTTGTTATCCTGTCGGAGAGAAGAAAAATTCTTCAAGAATGTGCAACTGTAGCTATCTGTTACAGTTAATCTGACTGACACACAGAGTCATCTGTAATTTCTCTCTTTTTTCCCCAGATGCTTTTTTAAGTTTTGAGTGGTGCACAAGAAATTGAGGAACTTGTAGATATTTTATATTTCATAGTAGTTTTAAAACTGCCCTTCCATCAGTGGCGCATTGTACAAAAACAAGGTGCCATTTAAAAATAATGTATTAATAACAAAAATAGCCTCTTATTTTAATACACAGAATTCACAGGATAACATACCACACTCGTTGTCAGATATCAAACTATTTTGCGTGACAATATATTTTTACTTAGAAATTTTAAGGCCTTATTTAAATGTAAATATAATCTCAACTCTTTCCAAAAGTCTTATTACCTCACTGCTTTGAACATCATGTTCTGTGGCTGTATCCCTCTGTACAGCCTGAATAGATGCTGTACTAGCAGAAGTAGCTGAAGTTTTTGGTGAATGGAAGGCATTGATCAGGTGACTCAGAGGAACTGTAACCTGGAGGAAATTAAAGATTAAATGAATCACACTAACAGAAAGTAATGCCATCAAAATTAAATACCAAAAAGAAAATTCAGGTATCCAGACCTCAGGTACAGATATAAAATTATATGATCTTATGCAATGCCTCCCAAGTTAAGTTCTCAAAATGCTTTCTAAATTTTGGCTCAATGTTTACCCCTTGTGCCTGTTATTGCCATTTTACAGATTGAGACAGAGAGTTAGCACTGAAACAGAAAGGCTACATCTACACTTGGCCAAAACTTTGAAATGGCCATTCTCATGGCCAAATTGGAGAATACTAATGAGGCACTGAAATGAGTATTCATCGCCTTGTTAGCATGCTGCTGGCCACAAGAAAACACTTATTATGGGCAAAAACCCCTGGACTAGAATAGGACAACTACTGCCAAAAACAGGTGGTAATGTCCCAATAAGAAGTAGCTCAAAGTAGATTGTCAGATAAGAAAGCAACTGCCAGTTTAAAAATCATACTTCTGAATTTTTCACTATTATTGAATTGTCTGAGATTAGTGTAACTGAAAAATCAGAAAAAATATTCTTCAGTTTCATTAAACACCACTTTGACTATGGACAGAATTAAATTTACTTTATACAAACTCCAGCTTGAGGGGTTTTAACACAGCAGCAATGCAGAGACATTTGCAAACTACATGTGATTACAGAAACATAAAAAAGCAAAGGAACCTACAAGCAAGAAAAATAAATGAATGTATTTTAAACTGTCTAGATTTCAAGTTAAGATTCTGTTTAATTATTTAAGGGATTTATTAATTTAATTTATGTTTAGCTCCACAGTGCATTGGTTCATTTTGTAAACAAGAATGAAGTGGCCTCCATCACTCTAGAGCAGGTGTCTGCTAAACCAAAATCTGGACGAATCCCACAGCAAAACCACTTTTCCATGATGTATTATATAGTAAACATGCAATGCTCTGCAAATACAATGTATGGAGAACACAAACAGTGACCTGAGCATCCAAAAAGGGTAATGTAAATATTTTAATTTGCATAGAGAGTTCAATTTTGCTAAATAAATAACAGTTTTTAATCTCAAAACTCGGTAGAGTTTGAAATTTCACTGGTGTTCTACACCTTCCATTTTCTCTTTCAGCTATAATTTGTCCCGTGGATCCTGCTTAGACAGCTTGTTTGTAAGTGGTCTAAGTCTGGGCAATGCGAAGTATGCGTGTATCAACCAACTGGTTTAAACAAAAGTATTGTAATTTGTAGAACTGGTAATCTGTATAACAATGGCTCTCTCCCCATTTGTTGGGCCAGACATTTGGCCAAAATTATGCATGTTCAACATTTTTACAGATATAGTTGAAATGTTTTATATATAGTTTTATTTCTTTGTATCACATTGCCCTAGTCTAACCTCATTAATCAGTGTTTTCCTCACAGAGTTGAGACCAAACAAACAATGTTTTGGTAGCTCTCAGGCTTGCTACAATTGGGAACTGGTACACCTAAGATCAGCAAAGGATGAGGGAGAGGATACTGAGAAAAGCTGTAGCCATCTAAGTAATACCACTGATGAATAAATTTTTAAATCCTGAAGAAACCAAACAGGCAACTAGAGAAGCGCCAGTATGATGTACTATCTAGCGGCAGCTCAACTCAACAGGTGTGGGGTATTTTAAAAAAGTCACACAAATAAAAGCAGAGACCCAAGCTTGACCATTTTCAGAAACCTTGCACATTGCACTTTTAACAGAATTGACATTTTCTGATTAGTTTATTGTTAAAATTTCTACTGTGCTATTCGGCATAAATAGGACAAATAATCATGCCAGTATTATTGGTTACTAGCATTTCCTACAAAAGTACTTACTAAGTAAATTGTGAAGGTGTTAATAAGCCATATTGTAGCCTAAACAAAAAGAAACAAAACCTACCATGTAACACTAAGGCATCTAACCATGGCAAGGAACTGGACTAATCAGGAAGGGAATAAGGTAGGCTAAGAGACAAGACATATATAGGATTGTAGTATACTGTACCAGAGTCCAGAAGGTGAAAGGCAGTCAGCTGCATATTTGGCTGAGGCTTAGGTGTAGTCACAAGCTATGTCAAATAAAGAATGACTGCGTGCAATATCTAGGCCTCTCTCTCAGGTATCTATATTGCCCCGATCACTGATGCATTTGAGCATCACCCAATATTTAATAAATAACACAACGCCCATATATAAGCCACGTTTATGCTAAACTGTCCACATTTTGCAGATGGGAAAATCAGGCACAGAGAAACTGACTTGCCCGAGGGTGCTCAAAAGGCTATAATCAAGAAGGGATTTCACCCCAAGTTAATACTCTAACCACTGGGCTAGTGTATTTCATTACACACCTGGTTCCTTCTACTACTGACACACAGAGTGACAGAGACCGGGAAGTATTTCGACCTCCTTTGTCAGCTCAGAAAAGGGAGAAAGAAATAACCTAGCCGAGCCACAGGCGGGGTGGCTGGACTCGAAAGAGCAGAGGGCTCTCCGCTCAGACCCGAGCAGGTGTATCTGCCAGTTCTGGACGTCAACCCGTCAGCTTCCCTGACTCCTTCCTTGCACGCCACACCCCCAGCCCCTCCGCGCGTGAGCTCTGGGACTTTCTAGGGTGAAATGTCCCAGCTCGGCGGCTCCCACACAAGGGACGGAAGTTGCTCCACCGACACCTCCTTCCCTCTCAGTAGTAGTGGGGCGAGCCGCCTCTTCCCCCGCACCCCGGATCCCAGCCGCGCCCCAGCACACTCACCTGGGGCTGCACGGTGGTAGAGAAAGAAAACATCCTCCCCTCTAGGAGGGCAGCGTCGGCGACTCCCCACCCCACTCCTCCGGCCGGAAGCGGCGACCTACGCGCCCGGCAGCCTTCACCTCTCACTCCCTCTGACACGACTACCGGGAGAAGCCGCACTCAGCGGCTCGGCTCCCCTGAAAATGGCCGCTTCCTACGGCCGGCAACGACTAAGCTAACTACAACTGGGCCGGAAACAGACGGTGCGGCATACCGCTTCCGGGTCATACTGCCTCCCAGTCCTTCCTGCCGCGCGCTCTCTCCTCCCTCCCCCACCAGCAACCAGACACCTTAGCAACCAGTGTGTCTCGCGTGCGTACATCAGCCTTTCCCCACGACACTCTTGCGCGCGGGAACAAACCATTCCTTCCGTCTGCGGGGTGGGGGTTGGGGGGAGAAAAGAGTAGCAAGGACGCTGGGCCGAACCATTTCTGCGGCTGGGGTGCAGCTGTGTGAGGTGCGTGCGTCAGCTGCTCGGTTCGGTCAGCGTCGCGTCGTCGCAGCACGAGCCCATCATTCTGGAAACAGCCGCGGACCCAAGCGAGCCGCCCGACAGCACGGGGTATGCAGAAAGCAGGCCCCTTACGCCGAGCCACGACGGCTTCTGTACAGTTTCATGCAGTGCAGCCCACGTCCGTCCTCAGTGGCCGGCCCAACCGGGCCGAAGCTTAGTGCTCCCGGGACAGCAAACGCCGCGAAGCTCGAGGCTGGGATCCTGCAAATGATTATGCGTGTAACTTAGTGTCACTGACATTAGTGCCTGGATACCCCTCGTGGTCGCAAGGCCGGCCTCAGGCACAGGCACTAGGGAATGAGGCAAAAGCCCTGAGCACCTTATAAGCGGGTTGTCTCTAGAGCAGAAGTGACCCTCTACACTGCTCCTATTACTGGCCCTTTACCAGTACTGCTGCCCTTAGGCTGTACTGTACTAGCAACCCCCTACCCAGGTGGAGGCAGCTGAAGACGGTTGCCAGCTCTCCCAGACCAGACAAACCAGACCCATTAGCTGCAATGGAGTCTGAGGTGTGCACTCCAGGAAAGTTGTCAGCTGTCGAACAGCGCATGGAGGGGAGTCTGGCCTGAGAGCCTCCATGCCGGAGGCACAGAATGGGCTGGAAAGAAGCAGCACTTTGAAAGGAAAAGCCCCTTTTCGAGTTCTCTGGGCTATGGTCACACCACTTGCTGTCATGTGGTGAGCAGCAGCTGGGAGCTGATCCTGAAGGAAGGGCAGCCAGAGCCCTGGTACTCAGCTTGTGGAGGGGTAGAAGCATCCCTCTGCAGACACAGCCTAGTGTTACCAGCTCTGTGTTTTTGGGGAACCAGGGAGTGATACTTAAGGAAAACAATCCCCTTCCCCCAAGCCTTTGTTTGAATGGAAGACAAAGCACTGAAACTGGTGGGTGGACACACCTAATTCCTACCAACAAGGCTGATTGGATTAAGGAAACAGCCCCAGCCTCATCTGCATTGAAGATAGATCAGAAAGACCTCTCTATTACCGTAATGAATGGAGAACAGCTCTTTCAAAGCAGGAATCCCACTGAACTATGGGATACTGAAAGTGGAGAAGCACTGCCTGATAGGAAATCTGCTCCAGCTGCTAATGACTCCAGGCCAGCTCATACCAACTTAGTCATTATCAGACCAATTCTACTAATGGATCCTATTGATACCCAAATACTGAAACTGCCTAATTGCATTGTAACAAAACAAAAAGGCAGTCATGTAGCACTTTAAAGACTAACCAAATAATTTATTAGATGAGTTTTCAAAAACAAAAAAAAACCTGACAAATCATATACATAGGACAGAAGTGGGGGTAAGTATCTGATTTGTCAGATTTTATTTCATTTTCTTTGGATGTCTGTATTATGAAACCATCATGCCATTTCCACTACAGCACTATCTCCAGATCTAGCAAAGTGGATCTGCCGCATGAAAGCTCATCACCTAATTAAAGGAGAAGTCAATGCCTATAACACATGTTCCTGATCCCAGTCAATGCTGCTCTAATGGCAGGGGGACTGTTGTGATCACTAGTTCTATTTAGTCATCTAAGAGTGAACTGAGATTGCACATGAATAATAAACATGATAGACAATAAAGCACATACAATCTTTGTCAACTGCCACAATTACCGGTAGTTATTGTATGAGGCAGTTTAACAGTCACAGGAGATTGGTAGTTGGGTGGTTACAAAGGACCACTAGATATGAGTATATTCATTCTGAGGTGCCTTATAAACTAGTTGAGTATAGCATCTTAGCAAAAGGGTTTTGTAACTTGGTCTAATTGCAGAGGATCATGAAAGCCATGTAGGAGGGTGATTACATGCATTGATGATTGCAGTGAAGGCAGCTGTAACAGAAAGGTAGCAAGGCCCTTCATTTTCAGTTATTTTAAAATTTCCCCAAAATGATCAGTTTCTTACAAAAATTAAAAAGGTAAAATATAACAGTTTTCTGGATAAATATTAGGGTTAATATTGGAGGATGGCAATTCAGAAAAAAAAACAAACAATAGTGACTATTGCAAGTAAAAATTGTTTTACTTGACTTGTGAACTTTGCATTGGCAATAAGCTCAAAAGTTTTTCTCACCAGGCCTACTGACGGGGTATGGCAGGTGAAGTGGTCCAGCGATATATAAGGGACCAAAGTTTCCGGCTGCTAACATAACTACTTCACCAACATCCAGAACCCCAGGCCCTTAAATCAATGCAGGAGCATCACTTGGTGTACTCTCCAGGCAATACTGAGGCTAGGAGTAGAGTTGAGGACTGACTATCGCTTCCCTCACCACTTCCAACAGAGACCACACCCCTTCTGAGAGCGTGAAGCAGGCTACCTCTCCCCCAGAGACTGTGTCATGCTGTCAATCCTACTGTGTCTCACCAACCAAAGTTGGGCCAGTAAAAGACATTATATCAGTCACCCTTTCTAATACCTACTCAGACACTTGTGTATATTCCACTAGCAAACTGCCTCATTTACATTTAAATTAATTCATTATTAACATAAACAAGTACCTAAGATGTAAGATACTGATTTTTTTTCTGAATGGGTATTTTCATGTACTGAAGTCCTGTAGCACCTTATAGACTATTAGGTGCCACAGGACTTCTTGTTGTTTTTGAAGATATAGACTAACTCAGCCACCTCTCCAATTCATATACTGAGTGAGCCAAAGTGAGATCACAAATCAGCAAAAAAAAAAAAGTCATTTTTAAAATCTGGGATTTTTTTCAGCAAAAATTGAAAATTCAGAGTCTTACCTCTGAAGCATATTAATTACATCGGAGGTTCTTGCAGCAGTGCGTTAGCTATTGGTTATATTAGAGGCAGTTGTATTCGGCTTGGCTACTTTGGGTTAAGGAGGGTACAACAGGAAACGTTTAGTGGGGGTGGGGTACACTTGTATTAGGGGCAGAGTGGCTTTGTGGCCGGTTGTACACTCGGGACAGACCAGCTGTTGACGCGCCAGCTTTCTTCCATTCCCCAGAGCTCACGTGCACCTCCCAGCCTGCTAGTCGACGCCCACTGCTACTGCCTCAGCACATAACGTTCACTGCGCATGCGTACAAGACTCCCCTTCTTCCGGGTCCCTCCTTACCGCTCTCGCGCGGAGTCCCGGGAGATCTTGTCCAGTCGTGTGCGCTCAGTTGCCCCATGACGTCACCCGCGGGCGGGGCGGGACATAGCTTTGAATTGGCGCGGGGCGGGGAGCGGTGAGAAGAGCGCGGAGGCGCGCGATGGGGACGGTGCAACCTGCAACTGAGGAGAGGGGCGCCGAGCGGGTGAGGCGCATCGCGGTGCCCCAGCCTCCCTCCATCGAGGACTTCACAATCGTGAAGCCCATCAGCCGCGGCGCTTTCGGGAAGGTCTACCTGGGCCGGAAGGGGGGGAAACTCTACGCCGTCAAGGTGAGGGTGGTGGGGCAGGGGGCCATTCCCCTGGGTTGGGTGGAGTGTATCGCTGCTCTGCTTCCCGCAGTCACACCTTCAGCGGGACGAGCTTAGTGGGGCCTTCCTCAGACGACCCCCTCCGCCAGACACCCGAATTAGGTGGGGTTTCGTCAGTGGCCTCTCGTAATCAAGCCCTGCCTCCCGGGAGGTACTTCCGCCAAGCTGGGCGATAGGAGATGGCAGTACCGGTACGTGTACACTAGTACAGGAAACTTTTAAGGGGGGGACAAGGCAAGTAAACCGCCTCTGTGCGTGTTTGGTTTAATGCCCTTGCAAACAGCATTTTAATCCTGCCCAGGAACATTTCAGAGCTGTATTAATTAAGTATCCAGTTGTAAACTTGTGAGCGAACAACCATGACATTTTGTTTGGTGCTGAATAACATACATTCCAGAAATGTTTGTGACTCTGAGGTTCTACCATATACTTTGGGCCTGACCAAGCATCATTTCGTCGGTCACTGTCTTCTAGTTTGTTGGCTTACGCGTCAGAGACCGGGGGGTGGTATTTAAATTGCCCCCACCTTCCATTTAAAGCCAATTAGTCTTTCCCTGACTAACATGTTAATGAGGCAGAAAGGTCAACTATCCTCATACATTTTTCTTACACAAAAATGTCATTGCTCTTTCCCTGTGCATCCTTTCAGTAAGAGCAAAGCATGACAGCAGGAGACATCCTATCTAGGCTGTGCAACTAAGAGCATCTAGTTCATCATCCTAGGCTGTTGTTTTATGTACCAGAAGGTGGATGCAAAGGCAGCATTTCTGCAGAATGCAGTAGTTCATTTGTGGTCAATGATTTTTAAATATCCATTATTTGTATTTCTGATAAACATATCCCTGTTGAATGGTGGGTGAGTATTGATGGACAGATGTAAGGTAGTTATGGAATGCACAGTGTAAAATGTTGCACTTTTTCATTTGAAGTGATATGAACGGTGAGAGTATCTGAGGTTTTTTCTTCCTTTAATTATATCCATATCTTATATGCACTTTGTCTATAAAAGCTCTTGATAAACATTCACAAATATTTAACCTTATTACTTTCAAATTCCAGTTACTAATTAAGTTAACTAATCTCCTTCTCCCTCTTTAGAGCGAAAACCTCAATAAGCGGAGTAAAGCTTTCTGTATATTGTAAATGCTTTGTGAGTATAGCTACACTGGCAGAATTTGCTATTATAGATGTAGCTTAATGTCTGCATCCCCAAATGACATTAACTATACCAACAGAAGCATTTTTAGGTCGGCATAACTGTGATATTGGCTTGGGAATATGTTGTTTTTTCCCCGCTTCTGACTGATACAACTATTCCAACAAAATTTTGTAGCATAGATATGGCTTAAATCTGCACCATTATTGGCTCCCTCCACTGCTTCTCCCTAAACAAAGATAGAGGTAGCCGAGGGGCTCTTATGGAACTCTTACCTTTACTTCACGCTATTTTTCAAAGGGTCAGAGTGCCATAGAGCAACTGGCTCCAGGCTACCAATCTAAGTCAACAGAGCTACAGCTTTGCAGAGTCCCCACATTTGTGTGTATCTCCTAAGTAGGGCTCTACCAAATTTGTGGTCATGAAAAACATGTTGTGGACCAGGAAACCTGCTCACCTTCATGATACTGGCTATTGTAGGAGAGGCATAGAGCTGGGTGCACCCTAGCTGCTAGTCCTGGCCAAGTCAGGGAGGGACAGGACTTCTTTTTCCACTGCAAGGGCTGAGTCAGAACTGCCTCCAGGAATCACACTGGTGACTTACAGTAGCTGGGGAGAATTTTCAGAGGAAGATCTGACATGACTTCAGGAACAGCACCTGCAGGGGAAGAGGAACCCCTGTTCCTCCCTGGTCTACCCAGAACTAGGAGGAGGATCCTGGTGTGTGGTAGGAGACCCTGGATGGGGCCTTGCAGGCCTGCCCATCTCTGGGTCTGTGCCCAGCACTAGGAGGTTAAGGGGGCCTTGGATGGTTGTGAGGTAGGGTTTGGAGCACACCTCCCCATGATGTCCTGGAACCCAGATTTCTGCACTGCTGCTCTAAAGCCGGCACCGCTGCCAGCAGCAGCACAGAAGTAAAAGTGGCAATCTGACAAACCTGTACAATAGCTTTGCAGACATGAGGACCTCCATGATTACAACAGGATGAAATTTCACATGCAAACATCTGAAACAGCGACATCAACTATCTGTAAAATCTTATGACCATTAAATTAACCAAAATGGACTCGGAATTTTATAGGGCCCTACGCATAAGCTATATAACTACTATTTCAAGTATTCTGAACTGTTTGATTGCAACCTAATTTCTTCAAATATAGCTTATAAATTAGTTTAAGAAGTTCTAACTGATGTAAATTAGTTGTTACCTTCTGAGTTAGAGGCATTTAAAAGCATATTAGAAGCTAGTCTGATATTCATCTGAGAATAGTTTAATAACCTGAAATAGAAATTTTGTGACTAATTTTCTTCAGATGTTGCAGGAGAGTTTTTCAAAGTAGGCATTCATGTACAAAACTATAGTGTCTCAATACAAGGGCCAAAAGTAAAAATGTCATTCTAACTATGCCATTGATACAAGGAACTCAGCAAGTCTCACTCTCCAGATCGTCACCTTGTTGCGTTGAGTGGGCTTGTGTTTCAATGAACCCAAGAGCAATGCCACAGGGAGTCTTGTACTCTCAGCAAGGTCACCCATGGTGGCAAGATCAAGAGGGTCGAGACAAATAATGATCCTAAAAGTCTTCAATGGGCAGAAAAAATGGAGGATAGCAAGGGTAATGCTACAATGGCTGTGAAGGCGGATGAAGGCTGCAGTGGACAGACTTCCAGTCATCATGCGTCCCCTGAGCCTTCTATCCATCAAGAACCTTGTGGTGGCTGCAGTGCAACAGTCCCCCTGTGTTTAAAAGAAGTTGGGCACAGGCATCTTCCTCTGCGTACTGCTCTCCTAAACTTAAGCCACCACGTAGGCAATGGATGTATCTATCAGTTGTTCCATTTTAAGGACCAAGGTGGTAGAACAGTCCAGCTGTTGCATCCATGACTGAGCAGCCCTGTTTAGGATTTGCTCTGCTCACCCCAGAGCAGGAGGGGGCTAGAAAAGGTCTACCTCAACCCCTGCAACTGCAAAACTGTGTCTAGTGGATTCACCTCTGTGCAGTCAAAATGGAATAGTAAACTTTGGAACATGAAATATTTGGACTCAAGTGGACAAACCCAGATGGTGAGCAACCTTGAAAGATGCAAGACAATTATCACTCACAAGCTTCAATGATTCAACATCGATATAGGTGCCCTCAGCAAGTTGACTGAAGAAAAGTTTATCTAGGAAACTATCTTTATCACCATATGTATTCTTCAAAAAAAAAATGAATATGGCACATTATTACTGTGAATTCATTTCTACCTGAATTGTTTTACAGGTGGTCAAAAAAGCGGACCTGATAAATAAAAACATGGTTCACCAGGTCCAGGCAGAGAGAGATGCATTGGCTCTCAGCAAAAGTCCTTTCATTGTACATTTATACTACTCACTTCAGTCAGCTAACAATGTCTACTTGGTGAGTAAATGATTTACAATATTTGAATACAGGTTTGAAAACAGTAAGGTCTGAGAACACAAGCTCAGAGTACGTGACCCCACTCTTACGTGTCTGACCCCAATTCCTATTGTAAACAGTGTACCGTGATTTCCAGTTCTGCTTAACTAGCTCCCCCTGCCCTGGCTCAACCTCCCTCAGCTCCGCATGGCCCCAGAGCAGCTTTCCCACAGCTCCACTCACCACCCGCACGGAGCTCTGGCTCTCCCCAAATGCCCGTGCCTGACTCTGGCTTACCACCACTCTCACATGGCTCCAGCTCACCCCCCCAGCCCCTGGCTCACTTTAAACTGCCTGCAAGCAGCTCTGATTCAAGCCCCCACTGCCCTGTGCGGCTCTGGTGCAACACCCCCGCTGGCTCACAAGCCGCCCGCCTCCCTCCCCCTGCGACTCTGGTGCAACCCCCGTGGCTCACAAGCTGCTCACTCGCCACCCTGTCCCGCCCCACAGCTCTACTGCAAGCCCCCCTGACTCACAAGCCGCCTGCCTCCCTCCCCACCCCCATGGCTCCAGTCAACCCCTTGGCTCACAAGCCTCCCACCCAGCCAGCCAGCCACCCCAGCCCCATACAGCTCTGGTGCAACCCCCCGCCAGCTCACCACCCACGCACAGCTCTGATTCCGACTCAGGTCCCTGCCCCCCTGCAGCCCAGCTCACCACCCACGCACAGCTCCAGCTCAACTCCACCCCTCACCCCCCCACAGCCCTAACCCACCCCAGGTTTAACCCTCCCAAACTGCCACCCACAGCCCAGGACTTACCCTTCTTCTGCTTCCCCGGCTGCAGAACACGTGTTCTGCCTAGGAAAAAGCTGGACCCCCACTTACGTGAAATCTGGGTGTATGTGAGGGTGGGTGAAACAGAACCCTTGCATACTCTGAGACCTTACTGTACTACGCCATGCCACCCTTACTTCTGTGCTGCTGCCTTCAGATCCAGGCAGCAAGGAGTAAAGGCTGCTGACTGAGGGCCCAGCTCTGCAGGCAGCAGCTCAGAAGTAAGGGTGACAACACCATACAATGCCATCCTTATTTTTGTGTTTCTGTTCTTGGCAACTGTGCCATCACAGATGGGCTCCTGGCCAGCAGCTGCTGCTTTCCACCTTCCCAGCTCTGAAGACAGCAGCACCACCAACAGCAGCACCACAGAACTAAGTGCAGCAGTACCACAACACCCTTTCTCCCCTCCCCCATCACCCCACAATAATCTTGTGATGCCCCCATCCTTTTTGGGTCATGACTCTTACAACTATAGCACCATGAAATTTCTGATTTAAATACCTGAAATCATGAAATTTACAATTTTTAAAATCATATGACTGTGAAAATGACCAAAATAAGCTGCAGACTTGGTAGGGCCCTAGATATGGGCTATGCGTTCCTCTGCAGCCCTCTATAGAAGGCTCACTGTGGTAGAACCAGCAACTTAAACCCTTCCTCAAGGTTTGGGATAGGATTCTGGCAGAGTCCATGCAAGTGATACCCCAGCTATGCAGAAGAGTTTTGGACCTGTACCCTTTCATATGAAAGCCTAGATTTTGCCAGAAGTGATGAGGAAGACAATTGGATGTAAAAAGTTGCCTACTTAAATTTGGCAAGTGGATATGTGAAATCTTGCTTCTGTGAAACATGCTATTTTCTAATGTTGCATTAAATTTAATCAAGACATCTTGAGCTTTAGAGACTGAGAGAGCATTAATATTGGTCTGGCCAGCCCAAATAAATGACAATTTAAAATGCTAATCTTTTAAAATAAGTTTAATGTGGGATCATATCCAGATCATTTGCTATTGCCCCAATTATGTCAAGGAAAAACAGAGCTCAGATTTTTATTTATGCCCTTAAGTATGCTCATAATTACTGCCTATCTAGTCTCTTGAATTCACAATTTCTCTAGTCATATACGTGATCTTGGGAATTACTCATCTCTGAAAATCTGAGTTTGGATTTTGTGTGTATATTTACACTTTCAAAATATAATCATTAAGATATTGTAATCTTGATACGACAGATATTTTTGACACTTGGGATAGATTACTCTTGACTGACACTGAATTTTGCTTTACCAAATTATGCTTCCTGTCCTGGGATATGGAATTTGTGATCAGTCTAACCTATTTAAAAGCTGACCTTGGTTTACAAAAAGATGCAATGAAAAGCTTCTGTGTACACCAAAGGAATGTTTATGGGTCATGTAATCTGGAATATTTTTTTGAAACAGAAAGCAATATATTTCAGCATAGCATCAGTGACTTGCCTGGACAATGATTTAAACCACCACGAGAATACTTTTATCTGCTTTTAATCTATGTGAAATAATCCTCTTTTGAAAAGAAAAAAGAGCAATTTGTTGTAAATGAAGTCTTTCAATTGCAGGTGATGGAGTATCTTATTGGTGGAGATGTCAAATCTCTTCTCCACATATACGGCTATTTTGATGAAGAAATGGCAGTGAAGTATATTTCTGAAGCAGCATTGGCTCTTGATTATCTGCATAGGCATGGGATAATCCACAGGTAAAAATCTAATGTAATTTTATGGCTACAAATCAATACATTGTTAAATGTTTTTGTTAAATATCATTTTATGGTATGAGCATCTAATTTTCGTGGAGTTCAGCTCTTATATCATCAGCTTTTTACTACTGAGTATCTATTTGAATATCCATCTCTTGTCTGTTTTTGGAGAGAGAAGGAACTCTGAGTCTTTTTTTTCCAATTAATCTCTCCAAGAGAATAAGAGCAGGATCTTGGCGACTCTGCCTGTCCCCAGTGTCCCATGAATGTTCCCAGTGTGAAAGGAGTGAGGAGAAAAGGGAAGGGAGTCTACTTCTCCTGTAGTGATGAAATACTCCCTTCAGTTTATTTAAGGAATACATTTTACAATCACTGGTAATGCTTAATGTAAAATGCTAGTGAGTACTGATAATTTGGTAGTCCTCAGTGAGAGTCTGAGATGCTTCCCAACTGATTCAAATTTTAGGAGAACACTCTTGGGGCATGTATTTTAGGATACATGATGACGCTCTTTACATACTCTTTAATGCTAGATACATTTAATGTTTTACACATCTCTAGAATCTGAATTTTAAAAGATTTTCTAATGGGAAAGAGGCCCTGTCTGTCCCATGAATAGTCTTTAAAGTGCCACAGGCCTGCTTTTTTTGTTTTGATAGGCCCTAATATTAATCCTAAAGAACAATAAATGCCCCCCGCCCCCGCCGCTAGTTGATTGATTTATTTCTACTCAGTGCTGTCTCCCTTCTTTATTATGCTAAATTGTTTGTACTCCAATCTTATTTCGGTACCTTTATATCTGCAGGGACCTGAAACCAGACAACATGCTAATTTCTAATGAGGGCCATGTTAAACTGACAGACTTTGGTCTCTCCAGAGTTACTCTGAACAGAGGTGAGATGTGAATCAATGAACCTGTGGTTCCTCACTAGTTTCTGAATATCATGTTTTAATATTTTTGATATTTTACATTCCAATGCCATATGTTTTCCCCAATTAGAATCAGGGTTCCCTGAGCAGTGCAGTGTACAAATAACCTAACCAATATTTCTAATCAATAACTAGTGTTGTTAGAACCTCAGAGGTACAACCACCAGAGTTATGAACTGACAGGTCAAGTGCGTCTCTCATTTGAAACCAGAAGCATACAATCAGGCAGCAGTAGGGATTTTAAAAAAGCAAATTCATTATAATGCTGTGTTAGATATAAACATTTTTTTAAAAAAGAAAGCATCATTCTTCTCCTGCCTTGTGATGTTTCAAATGTTTCATTAAGTCATCGTTGAAAGAATCACCATAATGCTTTGTAGTTGTAAACACTTCAGAGTAACAAATAACTTCCATTCCCAAGATGCTCATAACTCTGAGGCTCTACTGTACTGGTACCACACATGCTTGGTGAAGCTCCTTGACTAACTACTTCTATAAAAGCATTAGTAATTAATTAAATAGTAATATTTTGGAGGAGGGACTCTAAAACATTGTGCACAGCTGTGGAAGTATATTCTTTCTAATAATTGTATCACATGAATATTAAGAGAATTTTACAAACTCTGGCACTCTGAAACATTTTATGTACACCCTGCCTAGTTCTGCAGGCGCTATTTTGTGCTGTTTCCCTCATAACACATGCATTGTAAGTGTTGCATAACACACGATCCTGTATTATTTTTCAAAAGGCTTGTCTACATTAGCCCCCTGCAAAGGGGGAATGGTAATCAGTCAGAGCGAGGAAGGGATAGCTCAGTGGTCTGAGCATTGGCCTGCTAAACCCAGGATTGTGAGCTCAGTCCTTGAGAGAGGCCGTTTAAGGATCTGGGGCATATAGATTTAAAAAAAAAAAAGGTGGGGGGATGGTGCTTGGCCCTATCAAGAGGGCAGGAGACTGGACTTGATGACCTCCCAAGGTCCCTTCCAGCTCTGAGATGAGTATCTCCATATACTATTATTTATTATTAAGCTAATTTTCACTACGCAAACTTCAAAGGTGAAGCACCTCATTGCTATTCACTGCTTGGGCTGATTACCATGCCCCCTGAAGGGGGCTGGTGTAGACTCAGCCAAACAGACTATACATCAGTCTACAATCTTAAATATTGTGTAATACACTGTATATGCCAGACAGTTGTGTGTTTGGAAGCTTCATTGTAATCTCTGACACAACATGTTATATTTAGTATGCAACATAGCATAATAATGTAAATTTGCTGATACATAGACATACGTACACAAACATCACCTCTTGTGGTAGCTAATCTTACTTAATAGTTCATAGCCTTTTCAGCTATGTTGATAGTTAATAGCCTCATTCTCTGAATTGCATAATCTACCTCTCCTAGAAAAGAGAGTGTGCCATATATGGATTCTGACTACCTGTTCAAAATGTTATTTAGTGAGAAGAGCACTTACAGCACAGTCTTTTAAAATTATACGTTACTGGACTGTTATGGCAGCAAAATTAGGAGGATGAGATCAGTGCAGGAATACCTTTTATTGGACTGTCTGCTGGTGAAAGACTAGCTTTCAAGTGCCACAGAACTCTTCTTTGAGCCTTATATTCTGGGACAAAGACAGTTATTGCAAACAAATCTACGTGTATTAAGAAAAAGTTTGATATATGAATCGAAGGTTGTAGAGAGAGTGTGTATATTTTATATATGTGAAATAATGTCACTAAGTACGTTAGCTTAGCATACGTGGAAAGTGTGGTGTCTCTGTGCTTTAGTCAAACTTCATTTTGGCATTTCACAATTTTATGTTAACTCTACAACCCTAATATTTTCTTAATGTAGAGAAATGCTTTCTTTACTTTCCAGCCTGTTTTCTAAAAAGGAAAAAAAAAAGTACACTTTATAAGGGTAGTGGAAAAATCTTATTAAAAATCTGCACATATGCTAGTGTGCTTTCTTTAGCTATCATCCCCTCCACCCCAAAAAAAGATTTGTTTCACCCTGTGAAAATTACTAAAGCAATTTTCTCTCACAGTAATTCTTAGCTCTACGTAATAGAGAGCACTGTGTGTGCTCCAGAAGTTATACTCAGTATCACCTCACCCTAAAATTCTTGGTTCTAATGTATTTGTTTAAAAAAAATATCAGTGGAAAGTTCTTGCAAACCTTTGCCTCAGTTTTGGGCTTTTGCAGTATGGTATTGAAACCCTGAAAATGAAACTATCAGTGGCTTTTATGGCGGTAAATGCACAAAATAATAGTCAAGTTATATTTCACAAATTTAAAAATCTATTGAGTTTAATAAATGTGATGAAGGGGCATAGGTAAAGAAATGGCTTGTGTAAAACACAGAACTAAGGGCGATGTTTATGTGGCTAAGCTTTTCTTTTCACTGAATTTAAATATTGTTAATGACTGAAAATTTTCATTTATTTATTAATTAAATAAAACTTGACATGCTGTATTAACTTGTAAATTTTAGAGCTAAATATGATGGATATCCTTACTACACCATCAATGGCTAAGCCTAAACAAGATTATTCACGCACTCCAGGACAAGTATTATCGCTCATCAGCTCCCTGGGTTTTGTAAGTAATCTAGTTGTTAGTTTTTCTTCACACTGCTCACATTTCAGGTAACAGGAAGAACTTAAGAAGGAGTAATCTGGCTTTGCCCTGACTCAGCTGACCACAGCCAGTAGCATGCCTTGTGATTGGACTGCCCATACCTTTGACTGAGTGTTCCAGAAACTACTTTTGACCTTGTTTCAGATAAGAGAATTGTCAGATTTGGGGTGTGATCTCAGCTGACCTCCAATAATTTAATTTTGAGTAAATTTAAGACTACATTTTTAGCTATTGATTTTAAAGTTTAAATGAACAAACAAAATCATTGATTTAAATGAAGTTACAAAAAAAGTTAAGACTGGCTGCGCTAACAGTGTAATTAATTTTGGAGTAAGCTCCCATTAAACTCACTGGCGTTTCGTTTTGAGAAAACAAGTATAGAATTGGGTTCCTTTGGAAAAGCTTAGCTATGCTGAAGTAAAATAGGAAACAGATTTATGCCATCCCTATTATGGTTTATGACCACCATGTTCTGAAATAAGTCATGTATTATGTAATATTAAATGAGAAAATGACATTCAGTGGCAACTGCCAACTTTAGATTTCTTTTACTTCAGCTTTCTCTATTGTACACTTAAGTGATATTCTAAACCTAGTTAACCAATTAAACAAGCAGTATGTATTAGCTAACCTAAACCTTTTTTCTAGCAACATCCAACACCTCACACAACTTGTGAATTTATTTGTCAAATTACACTTACACTAACAGGCATAGAGAGAGTTTTGTAAAATGAAGCATTGCAAAGTGATTTATTTAAGTTATTACCCAGTTGATCCACTCAGCCATATCCACATCTTGATGCGCACCGTTTTCTCCCAATAAGCAATTTACCTTATGGTGTTTCATCCTTGCAGCTAAGTCGTGCATCATCTTGCATTGCCTGCACTTGACACTTTTTTTTTTAAAAACCCAGGGAATGAATTTCTTCAAAACATTCCCAGTTAATGTCTTTCTTGTGTCCAGAAGCCATAACAGTTTTTCTGTGCCAAAAGCATGGGGAAATACAGGAAGTTGTTTGTGTGCTGCATAATGTGTTCCATTTTTCTTTCCCGTACACTCCACCATTACTTTGTACGCTGCCTCCATCATTTCCTATATGTTGTCTCTGTCTTTAAGACAATGTCTTTAACTCTTCTGCTGTGGTTGGCCTGGGTCCACCACCATGTGAGCACAGACCAAAAACAATCCTATCCAGGTTGTCTTTTTTTGCATGTTCTTTTAGTATGCTGAGAAACAGAAATTGAAAACTCAAATTTCAACAAGCAAGAGTAGTTAGGCTGGATGGATTAGTGCCATTAATTAATTTTATGAGACACTAAGGCTGTATCTACACTTGCATGCTTCTTTCAAAAGAGGCATGCAAATGAGGTGCAGATTTACATATCTGGTGATTCATTTGCATATTTTTCAAAAGGATTGCAAGTGTAGATGCAGCTGTGTGTCTGTAGCATACCTGTGATGAGATGTAATTGCAACTTATTTTTAAGTGAGCAGTTTAGTATTTTGTTTTTAAAAAATATAAAAACTCCAATTTTTTTAAAAAAATCAGTTTTAGCCACAGTTTTTAGCTACAGATATTCTATACAAACTTTAATCCATTTGCCTTTTAAGAAAATTTCTATCATTTTGGCAGCACACGCCAATTGGTGGGAAAATGCAAGGACCTAGTTCAAGTCCCATGTCTGCTGATACTTTGCAACTTTCTCAAGGATTGGTTTCTCCCATGTCTGTTGGCCAAAAGGATTATACCCCTGTTTCAAATAAACTATTGAAATCATGTAAGTACTGAAAATATGTAAGTATAACAAGTCATGTAATAAGCAATGCCGTTAACTCATGGATTTTTGTTTTTTAACTTGACGGAGTGATTAATTGAGTCCAGTCACGGGCTTTATCTCTTCCAAAAGGCAATACATTCAACAACAGGATGTTCTCTACCACTAGTTACTCCTGAGGGAATGTGTATGATATTCTGAAATTCTGTAGATGTTGTCTGTCAAATGTGAAGGCTCCAGCAGTGGGGATCTCAGGCCGCTGGGTGCACAGAGGTTAGAGATTACTCTGCATGCCCTCGGCTCCCTTCTTTCCCTCCTGCCCCCTCTCCCACCCGACACAGACTCAGTGGTGAGACGGTACCTGACCCTTACAACAGTACAAGGGTGAGACTTACACCAAAACTACCCTGTAGTCCTGCCCCTCCATGGACACACCAGCTGGGGCCCAGCAGACTCAGCTGGGGAGGATCCAAGAGTGGGGGTGGGATCCAGACTTGAGATGAGAGGGTTCTGCATGGGGCAATCTAGGTAGGGCAGCTCATTGTGGATGGTTGGGTGTAGGGGGTTCTAAATGCATAGGGGTTTGGGGCTGTCTGTGTTCAGGGCAATGGGCTCACTGGTGGAGCAGGGTTCAAGTGAAAGTGATTGGGGCTCATCAGGGAATCTGTTGTAGGGGGTGGGGAGAAGTGTGGGTATTCAAGAGTCTGACTGCAGCTGGTTGGAGTTCAGTGGTGTAGGCAGCTCAGAACTACCTTATAGGAGGTGGGGCTCATCATGGCGAGAGTATGAATGCAGGGAACTTCAGTGGAAGTGGTCTGGGTGCAGGACTAGGAATCTAGATGAATGGGGGTAGGGATGGATGCTAGGCAGAGGCGTAGCAGGATGAAAGTTTGGGTGAGAGAGGCTCACAGGTGGGTGAGACTTGGCATTAGGTCCAGGTGCATAGAGTTTTAGGTGTACAGTGGAACAGCTCCCTGAACAGGGAGCTCTTGGCCCATGGGCAGGAAAGTGGTGGATGCAAGAAGTGAGCTTAAAGGATGTAGCAGTGACCTAGCCAAAACTGCTTTGTGTGGCAGAGATATGCTTCCTCCTATTCCCAGCCCAACCAGGACTGGCAGCTGAGCCCAGTCAATGAGTCGAACATCCCTTGCAGCAGAAGTAGTTTGGGGGAGGGTTGCTGGGTGCAAGGATGTAGATGTATGAGGAAGGGGTTGGGTCTCAGGGGCCACAAGGCTCAGGGTTCCAAACCATCCACCTCACCATGTACTGGATGCTATGGAGGGGAGCCTGAACCTCAGGGTCCAGATCCAAACAAGCCAGGGGTCCCTCACCCCTAGCTTAAACAGATTCTGTACATTCATCTGAGGACTGGAGTGAGGCCTTGTGATAGGCAGAGGAAGCACCACAGAGATGTCCTAAAGAACACCTTGGTAAAGTGCAACATTAATGCTGACACCCGAGAGAGGAAATTGGAGGACTGGATAACCTGGAGGACCACCATTAAGAGTGGTGCCCAACACTTTGAGATCAAGGGTTACTTCTGTGAAGAAGACCAGAGAGCCTGATGTAAAGAACGTGCTTGGGTCTGACAGAACTCACGTCCAGCCACTGCCAAAGTGGTCCTTGCCAGAACTGGCCTAATTTTTCACCTTTGCACTCCTGAGTTATAGGCATCCAAGGGGAAATCTTACTCAACATGAGGGATCCCAGAGAGAGACATTTTTGTCTTTGTTGGCTATAACCTTGGCCAGCAGGGTGTCAGAACTTGGGGCCCTAACATTAGAGCCCCATACACTGTGTTCCTTGACAAGGAGCAGTTAAGACCTCACCCTTCATTCCTTCCTAAGGTGGCTTCTCAGTTCCACATATTTGTCCTGGAGTTTCATCCTAAACCACATACTGGGAATCAGAAACAGACTCCAAACTTTGGACATATTCAGGCAGGAAGGCAGATGTTGGTAAACTCAGATAACTGGTATGTAAGGTCCCATGGGAAGCAAGATTAACAGGAAAAGCAACTAAAGAGAGTTGCAGTTTTTCAAAAGGACATTACTAAAGGCCCCAAAGCCAACTATTCCTTTGCGTAGAAAAGATAAAAAGTATGGAAAAAGGCCATCTTGTCCGGGAGATCTTGCATGATCTCCAAATCAAAAAGGAGTCACACAAAAAGTGGAATCTCGGGCAAATTACAAAGGATGAGTAAAAGCAAAGGATACAGTATGCAGGGGCAAGATTAGATGAGGCAAATGCAAAAAACAAGCTCTAACTAGCTAGAGACAAAGGCTAACAAGATCAAGGACTGGGTAGACCCACTGCTCGGTAACCAGGGAGAAGCTTTCAGAAGACTTGGAAATGGCAAAGGTGCTTAAAGACTTCTTTGTTTCGACCAAGAAGTCTGATGAAGAAATGCCTAACATACTGCATGCTAGTTGGAAAGGGGGCAGGTTCAGAAGATAAAAATTACTTGAAGAGTTAGACATCTGCAAGTCACGAGGGCCTCATGAAATGCATCCTAGAATACTCAAGGATGGAGGAGGTATCTGAGCTATTAGCTATCATCTTTGAAAAATCATGGAAGTCTGGGGAGATTCCAGAAGACTGGAAAAGGGGCAAATATAGTTCCCATCTGTAAAAAGGGGAACAAGGCAACCCAGGAGATCAGACAAGTCAGTTTCTTTTTGTGCCAGGAAAGATAGTGGAGCAAGTAATTAAAGAATTCATCCGCAAACATCTGGAAGAAAATAAGATGATAGGTAACAGCCAGTATGGATTAGTCAAGAACAAATCAACTCAAATGAATCTGATATGTGGTTTACATAGACTTTAGTAAAGCATTTGATGTGGTCTTGCATGATCTTATCAATAAAATGGATGTGTAAATGGCTAGATACCCCTTTTCAGAGTATGGTAAACTCTTTCATATCTGTCATTCTATCATCCAGAACACTCAGATAACTGGCATTTGAACCATATGTAAATTTTAGTTGTTTTCCATAAGGACAGTATAGTGAAAATAAATGCAAGTGAATACAGCAAATATACTGAAAGTTTACAGTATACAACTATTGTTAGTAAATAAAGTACTCTGCATGCATTTTTGCTTCTTAATATGTAATGTTGTTTTTCTTTAGTGTTAAGCATTGCTAGGTCTACATTTCTATTATCTAGAATATTTGAATAGCTGGCAACCTCCCAGTCCCGAGGCTGATGGATATCAAAGAGTTTACTGTAGCTATTGAAGGTTCACAATCATGCTGAAAGGGCATAACAAACAGGGTTCCACAGCATTCTGTTTTGGGACTGGTTCTGTTCTTTATCTTCATCAACATTTAGATATTGGCGTAAAGAGTACGCATATCAAGTTTGAAAATGATGCCATGCTGGGAGGAGTTGCAACTGCTTTGGAGGATAGGGTCACAATTCAAAATGATCTGAACAAACTGGAGAAATTGTCTGAGGTAAATAGGATGAAGTTTTAATAAGGACAAATGCAAAGTACTCTACTTAGGAAGGAACAATCAGCTTCATACATACAGAATGGGGAGTGACTGTCTAGGAAAGAGTACTGAAGAAAGTGATCCAGTGTTGATAGTGGACCATGAGCTAAATGTGTCAACAGTGTGTCGCTGTTGTGCAAAAAAAAAAAAGGCAAACGTGATTCTGGGGTGCGTTAACAGGAGTGTAGTGAGCAAAAAAAAGAGGTCATTCTTCTGCTGTACTCTGGGCTAATAAGGCCTCAGTTGGAGTACTGTGCCCAGTTCTGGGAACCACATGTCAAGAAAATTGTGGAGAAATTGGAGAAGGTCCAGAGAAAAACAACAAAAATGATTAAAGGTCTAAAGAACATATGCTATGAGGGAAGACTGAAAGAATTGGGCTTCCTCAGTTTAGAAAAGAAGGCTGAGAGGGGACATGATAGCGGTTTACAAGTACCTAAAAGAGTGTTAGGAGGAGGAAGAATAAAAATTGTTCTCCTTGACCTCTAAGGACAGGACAGACAACTGTGGACTTAAACTGCAGCAAGGGCGGTTTACGTTGGACGTTAGGAAAAATACTTCCTAACTGTCAGGGTAGTTAAACACTGTAGTAAATTGCCTGGGTGGCTGTGGAATCTCCATCACTGGAGATATTAACAAGCAATTTAGATAGACATCTATCAGGGATGGTCTAGACAGTGCTTGGTCCAGCCATGAGGCCAGGAAACTGGATTCAGTGACTTCTCAAGGTCCCTTCCGGTTCTAGTGTTCTATGATTAAGAGATCTAGACCATTTAGAAAATCACCCCTGTTATTTGTAGTTAGTGCAGATAGGATGAGAAGCCACCTGGCATCCTCTCTGCAAATCTCCTACTGGAGCCTCTCCTGCATTTGTGAATGAAATAACCTTGCATGGGTGCCTGCACTGGCAATTATGGTGCATTCTGCCAAAGTACAGGCCTCATCCAGCATTCTTCTTAGAGTGTCCCCGTGGGTGCTCCACAATAGGTGACGGGCTTGCCCGGCGCCGCAGATCGGATCTTCCAAGCAGTTTCTGCCGGACCGCGCATGCGCCGGCGCGCGCCGCTCCCTTGCGCGCTCCTGGCCATGTGCGCGATCCGGTCCCCACCAGTTCCTCTTAACCGCCGTCGGCTGCAGACGGAATCCGACTAGGCTAAGGCCAAATAGCGTATTCAACGACTTTATCTGTTTTTCTTTCAAAGTTTTTCAGATACTTAGGCTACTACGAGTTAGCCGGTTGTTTTTGTTTTTTTTTGCAAAATAACAAACAACAACAAACAAACTACAAGCGGGACAGCTTCAGTCCAGTCCCAGTAACAAGTGCCGGAGGCCAGGAGCTACGGCCATCAGCCCTCCTGCTGAGGCAGGCCATCGGACGGGGAAAACAGCACAAAGAAGGTGCTAAGTACCCACTTAAAAAAACTCAGACTCACCAACAATGTCCTCTTCAGGCTTTAAAAAATGTAAGTCCTGCCGAGAGGCGTTGCCAGTGTCCGATGGGCACAGTCTATGCATAAGGTGCCTGGGGGAGTCCCATGTGGCACAGAAATGCGCCTTCTGTGCTAAATTAACAACCAGAGCACGAAGAGACAGGGAGATGCGGATTAAAATGCTGCTTCTTGATAAGGCCCTCCAGCCAGACGTGCCGGAGCGGCCGCAGCAGGAGGGACCCTCCGGGGCCCTTAAAAGGAAAGCTGCCTCCCTCACTCCATCAGCGCAAAAACGGAGGAAAGTCTCTCCAGCCCGATCCCTGCCGGCAGCAACAGTGAGCGGGACGGGAGGAACACGCAGCCCCCAGCCGCAGCAACAGCTGATCGGCGGCGGCACGGAGAGCCACGTGGAAACGGCTCAGCCTCCGATGATCAGCCAGCCGCCCCGCACTGCAGGCAGGACGGCAGCTAAACAAGCGCCGGTACCGGCGGCACCGCAGGCAGCGGCACCGACCCCGATGGAACCGGCGGTGCAGAGCGCGCAGGCACGTAGCCTGCAGGCGCAGAAGGACACCGCATGTGCGGCACCGCCTTCGAGCGTGCCTAGCATGGTGCCGACGGGGCCGGGATCCCCCGCGCGTCAGGGGGCGGAGTCACCTCCTCCAGGGAGGGGGAAGGCTGCACACAAGAGGAGGCATTGCAGCCCCTCTCCGGACAGGGCTGTGGAGCTGCTTTCTCACAGCCCTCCGCTTATGTTGCAGACTCCAACCAGAAGGCAGGGGTCCCCCCTAGCCTACCCGGAGCCCCCTTCTCCATTTTTACAACCAGCCTCGCCATGGCTGGCACCACCTTCACCCTTCCTGGGGTTTGAACCACTGGACTATTATGCGAAATCGCTCTCTCCAGTGTCTCGACGATCTCCCTCCCCCAGACGCAGAGGGTACGCACCAAGGGAGTGGTCTAGGTCACCTTCCCAAGAACAGTGCCTATACTGCCATGGTCGCTCCTACCACGTGGGGCATACACACCATCGGCAATCTACTAGGGAAAGATCCCCACAAACTATCTCGTACCCCCGAGGGCAATCGCAACCGGGGACAGAGACTCAAGCATCTCAAGGGGGACTGGTCATGGAACCCCGAGATTTTCCCTCGCAAACCTCCAGCGAGAGGGTGTACCATCACCAGCAGGAACCGGAAGGGTCCAGAGAGATGTACCCCAGCGGTTCCTCGCTCTCTTCCCCGGACGAGGCTACAGCCCTGGGGGACGTCCATCCTACGGACGATCTCAAACAGTTTCAGGAGCTGTTTAAGAGGGTGGCCTTCACGCAAGGCATCCAGACAGCAGAGGTGCAAGAGAAACACCATAAGCTCCTCAAAAATTTGAGACCTCCGGCCTCTTCCAGAGTAGCAATACCACTTAATGAAGCGATCTTAGAGTCCGCCACTACGATATGGCAGACCCCTGCAACTATTCCGCCTGTCCAAAAGAGAGCGGATAAGAAATACTTCGTGCCAGCGAAGGGCATGGATTTCCTGTTTAGCCACCCACAGCCAAACTCCCTGGTGGTGGAGTCCTCGCAACAAAGATCAAAAACATCTCAATTTAAAACAGGGGGAACGGACAAAGATGCCAAGAAGCTAGAGCTGTTCGGCAGAAAGGTCTACTCCTCCTCCACTTTAACGTTGCGAATGGCAAATTACGCAGCGCACTTAGCGAACCATAATTTTGACAACTATTCCAGGTTAACTTCCCTCATGGACTCGCTTCCAGAGGACAAAAAGCCGGTCCTCAAGGCCATAGTGCAAGAAGGCTACGCGGCTGCGAGGATGGGAGTTCAGATTGCTTTGGACGTTGCGGACACGGCAGCACGTTCCACAGCAACCGCAGTGGTGATGCGAAGGGAGTCCTGGCTCCAGACCTCGGGTATACCGAGGGATCTGCAGGCGAAGATAGTTGACCTTCCCTTCGACTTGCAGAAGCTGTTTGCTGAATCAACTGACTCGGTCCTTCATTCCAGTAAAGATTCAAGAGCCACACTCAGGACCCTGGGGATTTACACCCCCCCATACACAAAGAAAAGGTACTACCCTCAGCAAAGGCGGTACCAGTACCAGCAACAGCGCCCCCGGTATCACAGGGGTTACGAGCAAGGGCGACATCAACAGCACCAGCAGTACAGAACTCCCAGGCGACGCTCACAACAGAGCCGTGCGTCCTCGGGGCGGGGCCAAAGGCCACAAGTTTGACATACAGATCCAGGGCTGCGCCATCACTACCATCGCACAAGGTCATCCGAAGCAGCTGTTCCACCATCGCCTCCGACCATTCTACGACCAGTGGCAAAGGATCACCACAGACAAATGGGTGCTGGAGATCGTAGCCACGGGGTACGCCATCCCCTTCCAGTCGCTCCCACCATCACGACCTCCACCCAAGCCCCACCTCCAGGAGGCCTCCCAGGTAGCGAGGCTCAGGCAGGAGGTGGACCATCTCATGCTCATAGGGGCGGTGGAAAGAGTGCCGGAGCAACTGCACGGGAAAGGGTTCTACTCCAGGTATTTCCTCACGGAGAAAAAGACAGGAGGCTGGAGGCCCATCTTAGACCTTCGCGGCCTCAACAGGTACCTGCGCAAGCAACGTTTTCGGATGACCACGATCGCCTCCATCCTTACAGCTCTGGACGATGGAGACTGGTTCGCAGCCCTCGATTTACAAGACGTGTACTTCCACATAACCATCCATCCGGCTCACCGGCGATTCCTCCGGTTCATGGTAGGCAACGAACACTTCCAATACAAGGTCCTACCGTTTGGCCTCTCCTCGGCCCCCAGAGTCTTCACCAAGACCTTGGCAGTGGTGTCAGCCTACCTGCACAGACAGGGGGTATTTCTTTTCCCGTATCTGGACGACTGCCTGCTCAAAGGGGCCTCGAAAGGGGAGGTTCTGCGCATGATACGCGTCACAGCAAACACGTTCTCCTCACTTGGCCTGGTTATCAATCTGCAAAATCACAAATAGACCCCACACAGGACATAGAGTTCATAGGGGCTCGCATAAACTCGGTTACAGCGAGAGTATACCTACCAGAGGCTCGCTTTCGAGCCATCGGTTCCCTCGTGCAAGTCATCACCTTCAGCCCTACGGTGCCGGTCTTGACGTGCCTGCAGCTGCTGGGCCACATGGCAGCGGCGACGTTTGTAGTGCAGGACGCCAGGTTACACATGTGCAGCATGCAGCACTGGCTGGCGAGTGTATACAAACCGGCAGTACACACCGTTCACAGGGTGGTGTCGCCCACAGCCGGGGTGCGCAAATCCCTGCAATGGTGGGTAAACCCCAGGAACTTGCTAACAGGGGTACCCTTCCACCAGCCACAAATATCGGTTTTTCTCACTACAGATGCCTCCCTCATAGGGTGGGGAGCGCACATGGGCGAAGAGGTGACTCAAGGACTGTGGTCACCCACGGAACAGTCTCTACACATCAACGTACTGGAGCTCAGAGCAGTGTTCAACGCCTGCAAACACTTTCGAGACCACATACAAGGCAAAGTCGTCGGCATCAGTACAGACAATACCTCCACCATGTTTTATATAAACAGGCAAGGAGGAGCTCGATCCCGTGCCTTATGCGCGGAAGCAATCCGCTTATGGAACTGGTGCATCGCCCACGATATAATCTTGAAAGCCTCATACTTGCCGGGTGTGCACAACGTGAAGGCAGACCAGCTGAGCAGGCGTTTTGCGCTCACACACGAGTGGCAGATCCGTCCCGATCTGCTCCAGCCGATTTTCCACGCATGGGGTTTTCCCCAAATAGATCTGTTTGCCACTCAGCACAACAAGCAGTGCCCACGATTCTGCTCCAGGGCAGGACTGGGATGGGGGTCCCTGGGGGACGCGTTCGCGATCCCGTGGGGGGGCCCCCTGCTTTATGCGTTTCCTCCCACAGTGCTGATCCACAAAGTTTTGCAAAAAGCCAGGAGGGAAAGGGCCCGGATGATCCTGATAGTCCCAACGTGGGATCGCCAACAATGGTTCCCCCTACTCCTGCGCATGTCGGACCGTCCACCGATGCCTCTTCTGGTGGCGCCGGATCTGCTCACGCAAGCCCAGGGGTCCATAGTGCATCCGCACCCCCACAGCCTGCGACTGCAAGCGTGGTTAATCCATGGCTCAGCTCCCTAGAGAGCACATGCACAGTGGCAGTACAACAAGTCCTAGAAAGTAGCAGGAGGACTTCCACTAGGAAGACCTACAAACAAAGGTGGACTCGCTTCACGGCTTGGTGTTCTACCAAGCAGCTGGCCCCCCTTTCGGTGCCTATACCTACAATTCTAGAGTATTTACTGGACCTCAAGAGAGGAGGACTCTCGCTATCCTCATTAAAGGTCCACCTTGCCGCCATCTCGGCGTTCAGACATGAGGAGGAAGGGCACACGGTGTTCGCCCACCCTATGGTTACCAGGTTCCTCAAAGGGTTGGTAAACCTCTACCCCCCTCGGAAACCGATTCCACCTTCGTGGAACTTGGACCTGGTGCTTACCACACTGATGGGACCACCGTTCGAGCCCTTGGCCACGGTTCCCCTCCGCCTCCTTACAATAAAGACGACCTTTCTTCTTGCAATTACGTCAGCTCGTAGGGTGAGCGAGCTCGCGGCAGTCATGGCAACGCCACCCTGCACTGTTTTTTCCAAGGAGGTGGTAACCATACGGCTGCATCCAGCCTTTGTTCCCAAAGTTTCTTCCGAGTTTCACATCAACGAACCTATTGTTCTACCCTCGTTTTATCCAAAGCCTCATAACTCCAACGAAGAGGCGCGCCTACACCTCCTGGATGTGAGGAGGGCGCTAGCCTTCTACGTAGACAGGACCAAGTCCTTCCGGAAAACGGATAGACTCCTAGTCTCCCTCGCTCCCAAATCGAAAGGAGAGGGTCTCTCCTCGCAGAGAATCTCACAGCACATTGTATCCTGCATAAAAATGTGCTACGAGCTCAAAAAGACTCCTTTATCCGCCACTCCCAGGGCTCATTCCACCAGGGCGGTGGCGGCATCAACAGCCTTTTTCAAGGGCGTTGCGTTAAAAGACATTTGCAGAGCGGCGACCTGGTCGTCCTACGACACCTTCGCCAAACATTACGCCCTTCACAGGGTATTCCAAGAGGATACCCGTCTCTCTGCAGCGGTCCTCTCGGGGACAAGCTGCACATAATCCGATTACCCACCTCCTATCTTGGGTTACTGCTGGGTAGTCACCTATTGTGGAGCACCCACGGGGACACTCGAAGAAGAAAGAGAAGTTACTCACCGTAGTAACGGTGGTTCTTCGAGATGTGTCCCCGTGGGTGCTCCACTACCCGCCCATCCTCCCCGCTTCGGATCTCTGTTAGTGTTTTGCAGGGGCACCCGAGGCGGTTGGTCGAGGAACTGGCGGGGACCGGATCGCGCACATGGCCAGGAGCGCGCAAGGGAGCGGCACGCGCCGGCACATGCGCGGTCCGGCAGAAACTGCTTGGAAGATCCGATCTGCGGCGCCGGGCAAGCCCGTCACCTATTGTGGAGCACCCACGGGGACTCATCTCGAAGAACCACCGTTACTACGGTGAGTAACTTCTCTTTTCTTTCTCATGTTCCAACTCATAAGTTATGTAAGGTGGTGACTTGGTTGTCCATCCATACTTTGCCTGCACCAGCAGTCCACAGTTAATGCAGCCTTGGGCAGGGCAGTACTCCAATCAGCTCATGGCTTCAACCCCACCTCCCAAAGCTAACTTGCCTTTCATAATTTGTTCAATATGTGTTTATGTCCAGTCCAATACCCACCCTCTTCTTACCCCTTGGTTGGAGTGTCAGCGAGGAGTTGTGGGGTTGGTGGGTCAGCAAGGCTATACATCAAGCACCATCTTGGTGCCATTTCAAGGAGCGCCTAGGCTGACCCAACATTGCTGCTGAGCATAAATTTTCCAGCTTCCTTGTACACACACACCCCTAATTGGAATGGATATGAACACATCTCCAAGCACAACAGTTACAAATGGATGGAATAATGATTTTTGTAGAAGATTATCTTCAGAAAGTTGCTTAGATTTGGTATGAAGCTGGCTAATGTGCATTACACATTTCAGTCAAAATCTTAACTATCATTTTTTTTCCTTTCAAAGGTCTAGATGTTGCTGGGATGCCAGTGAAGAGTTTAACTCCAACGCTACTTCAGTCTAGGAAGAGGTTGGCTACGTCCAGTGCAAGTAGCCATTCACATACACACCTGTCAAGTATGGAATCAGAATGCTGTAGCAGTCCCAGGTGGGAGAAAGATGTACAGGTCAGAACTACTTTATTTCTCGAAGATAACTTACATTGTACATTTATACAAATATAAGGGCTCCCATACATTAACCATACAACTTTTCAAAGCACTTTCTCTCTCTCTCTCTCTCTCTCTCTTGCCTTCACTTATTCCAAAAGCAGAACTTGGGGAGAATGGGCTAGGTGCACTCGATAGTAGTAGCTCTGCCCCTCTTTGCTTTTTCAACCAAATGCTCATACTGTTCTGCCCAGTGGTAAGGGAAATTAAATTCCGCCTCTATATTGGCATGCAGTAATAGACATGGAAGAGACCCTGTGGAGTGGAGACCTTAGCTTGGCTCTTGCTCAAGGTTGGCATGTGTCCAGTTTTTGACTAGAAGACCCAGTTGAAAAGAGATCCTGGCAGCTCCAGTCTGGTTGGCAGGGCTGGTGGCTGCCTTACCTGGCTTTGCACAGCTCCCAGAAGCAGAAACATGTCCCTTGAGCACCTAAACAGAGGGTTGTTGGGTGGGACGCTACCCCCTGGCCCTGCCCCATGTGCCATCTCTGTAGCTCCCATTGGTTGGGATTAACTGGGTCAGACCGCGGCCAGTGTGTACCACAGGAGTGATGCTTGCAGGCAGGGGCAGCACACACCATGTAGAGCCCCCCACCACCACACACACACACACACACCAGTCCCCTTTCTCAGCTTGGATTCCCCCCCATATGCTGAATCCTTTGCCTCCACTCTTGAGCTCGGAGACCCCTCCTGCACCTCATCCCCCTCATTCTCAGACATACCCTAGATCCATGTGTCCCTGCTCAAGCCTCCTCCCACATCCAGATCATAACTCTGACCTCCACAGAGCCCACAACCCAGAGCCAGATCTCTCACACACTCCTGCCCCAATCCAGTGAAAGCGAGTGAGGATGAGGGAGAGCAAGTGATGTGTAGGGTGGGGAGGATAGAGTGAGTGCGGAGTGGGGTCTCCAAGAAGGTGTGGGGAGAGGCAGGGCAAAGATGTTTGGTTTTACGATATTAGAAAGTTGACACCCTATATAAACTTCATAATCTACCAGACTAATGGTTCTGGGGTCTTGACAGCCAGCAAAGCAGGGAAGTTTCATGTCTTGTGTTGTAAACAAAATCACTGTCACAATGGCTGATTCCTGGTTGATTTTTCAGTTACTTATTTTTAGAACGTATTTGTAGTGACTTTTTGTGATTGGATGTCCTGATGAACGTTTCGTGTTAAACTACAGTTTTTTGAAATAAAGTATTTTTAAGCTAGCTCAAGAAGAGGTATATTTCTATAATACTATAATTCTTAGTATTTAAAAAATTTAATGTGCTTGTTTTCAGGAAACTGAAGATGTGTGTTCTGGAACAGGCACAGAAAGTAATGTATCAGAAAAGCTTTCTAATACACAACTGCTGAAGGCAAAAGACACTACAGCCTTAAAGAAAAAGGAACTTGAGTTTGCCATCTCTCCCATTGGTAGCAATGACTCGGGCTCTAGGAATAATGCAAAAACTGAGTATTTTGATATAGGTAACACTCCTGTAATTGCATCAGATATGAAAGATCTAGTAAGAAAATGTCTTTCTGAAAATGAGGCTTGGGAAGAAAAATTTGTGGATAAAGTTGGTGTGGCTAATGAGACAGCAAAATCTTACAGTCACCACCAGTCATGCTCATGGTTGGCTGATCCTGCCAAATTCATCAAGGAGGAGGACATTGTTGAAAAGCCAGGTGTGAAAAGAAGCTTTGAAAAAGTTGACACCAGTCCATTTCAAGAACTTCACTATGTCAAAAAAAGCAATGCAGAATATAAACGCGGCTGTCAAATCTCAGAATTTCAGGCAAACCAATGCACGGGCTTAACAACAGAAATCCAGTGTTTAATGCTTTCTGGTGATGGAGGTCTAAAAGAGACCCATAAGAATGAAGAAAAAGCTATTTCTAGTCAACAAACATCAGAAAAGTCAGACACGCCAATAATAGCTAAGAACCTTATATGTGAGCTAAATGCAGATTGTGGGAAAGACTGTAAAAAGGAATATATTAATTCTAGTTTCTTATGCACTGATGATGAAAAACCGCTCGGAATTTTGAGTGCAGACTCTGATTTATCCTTTCCTGAAATTTCTGTTACAGAGAGCCATTTAGAAAAGCAGCTTTCAGATCTGGATAAGAGTATTAAAGAACTTTCCTTTGAGGAGTCAAAAACTGAAGACATGTCAGTAACAATGTCCTGTTGCCAAGATGCCTCACAAAGAGGTGAGGAAGAGAATATTATCCAGGACAGCATGCCTGTGTGCCACAAACAGGATAACATCCTGAAATGTTTGGTTGAAACTCATACTGACCTAGTTTCTACTCCCTCGGAGGAGATGATGAAAACATTGAACCTCCTTAAAAAAAGTGTTGTAGCTTTTCGAAGTTATAACAGTCCAATTAATGTGTCCAATGTATCTGAGCCATCAAGAATTAGCATGGCTTCTTTAGATGTAATAGATCTCTCTCCTGCTTGCAGTGGCTCTTACCCCATGGCTATTACACCTGCACAAAAGGGAAGATCTTATAAGGCTTACCAGGTATGTGTCAAAGTGTTGCGTTGGTAAGTGGTATGTACACGTAATCGTTGATTGAATTATTTTGTATTATAATATGAAAGACTGACGAAGGCAAGCAGAGAGAGCTTTTTGAAAAGTCAGATTTTGAGTGGATGTATGTGCATTGCCCAAAATTGCCTTTCAGCAAGCATATAGCAAAACTCCTTCATCTCCCATAATTTGGCCTCTAAAGAATGCTGTGTCACTGTGCCTTTCTAAAGAACTATGTAAGGATTTTTTTTTTGGTCTTGCTGTATGCTCTAGTTGCAATGAGAAATTTTCTTTGCACTACTTCTTGTTGTGTGAGTCATTAGGTTTTTTTGCCTGCCTTCCTTCCTTTTTCTTGACTCATCAGTGCAGGGTAAAACACTCAGCAGTGTTCAAGCATTTGCTGCTCTTGTTCATGTTGTCTCCCTTGTGCTGTTGATGCTGTGATTGATTCCGTTGTACGTGATTAAAGAGCATGTCATTATGACTGATGCAAAGAAAACCTGCTGTATGCAAGGTATGAAGTTTTCATGTTGGCTGCAGTACTCCGCATTATATTCCAAATGATGATAAAATTACATATGTTTACTAAGTATGTGTGGCCCTGCTATCTGGACTTCCAAGAAATCACATTTACATTAAGTAGCTTGTGGAAGGAAGAAAAAGTAAAAGTGTATATTTGAATCCCCAGTGCTTGCTAGTGTATTATTAGTGGGTGATGTGAAAGCTTAAGGTAGTAACTCTGAGTGTTGCTAGGAAGAAAATCTAAAGCTGACCTCGAGAGAAGGAATTGTTAAAATGTTCTGTGTTAGCAATATGTGCTAAATGGCTCTAGCACACTAAAGGAGAGTATTCACTGTGTTAACTTTAAAAAATGCATTTTTTTCTTTCTTGTGAATACTTGGACTTCTTGGATTGCTAGGTCCTATCTGATTTATTGTGAAATCACATCAACCATGAAACAGGTGTTGTAGCATGGATTTCAGCCTGTACAGAATTAGGGCAGCAACTGCTTTATCATCTGTACCAAATGGTGTTACAATTTTTTATATAATTTTTCGGGTATATATTGAGGTATAGAATTTTTATATAGTAAAACATAATCTTATGACGTCAACCTCCATATTAACCTGTATGCCTTTCTGAGCATGGCTTTGGTTGCTAATATGACTGTAGAGCATAGTGTGCACTGGATTATTCACCAAAGATAAAGTTAGAGATCAAGTGAAGGCTTCATATTTGGACCTTATGGGAATCTCTGGTTTGGAAAGCCACCACATAACATACTGTGTGTGTATTCAGTAGCATATGCTTGTTTTAGTAGGGAAAAAGTTAAGATTTTATTCTGTCAACCTTTGAGTGCCAGTATAGCTATGGAGAACATTTTGATTATCTTCAAGATCACACATCCACAGTTGTTACTGACGTACCATTTTGGGGCCATTAGCTGAAATCCCATTGTCCTCAAATGAGGCATTGTGCTATTCCACTTGAAGTAAAGCCTGCATAGGTTTAACACACTGCAGGTGAAATTCTGCCCAGTCTTGATTACTTGAGATGAATATACATCTCTGAAAGAACCCAGCTTGAGTTCCAGATCCCAAGCTGTCAACAGGATGGACAACAAAACAACAAAAGCCACATTACATATACATAAGAACAGCCATACTGTGTCAGACCAAAGGTCCATCTAGCCCAGTATCTTGTCTGCCGACAGTAGCCAATGCCTGGTGCCCCAGAGGAGGTGAACCAAAGACAATGATCAAGTGATTTGTCTCCTGCCATCCATCTCCTGCCTTCGACAAAAGGCTAGGCACCATACCTTAGCCATCTGTGGACCTAACCTCCAAATATTTATCGAGCTCTTTTTTAAACTCTGTTAGAGTCCTGGCCTTCACAGCATCCTCTGGTAAGGAGTTCCACAGGTTTACTGTGCACTGTGTGAAGAAAAACTTTCTTTTATTAGTATTGAACCTGCTACCCATTAATTTCATTTGGTGTCCTCTAGTTCTTATATTATGGAAACAAGTAAATAACTTTTCTGTATTCACTTTCTCCACACCATTCATGATTTTATATGCCTCTATCATATCACCCCTCAGTTTCCTCTTTTCTAGACTGTAAAGTCTCAGTCTCTCTAGCCTCCTCTCATATGGGACCCGTTCCAAACACTTAATCATTTTAGTTGCCCTTTTCTGAACCTTTTCTAATGCCAATATATCTTTTTTGAGGTGAAGAGACCACATCTGCATGCAGCACTCAAGATGTGGGCGTACTATAGTTTTATATAGGGGAAGTAAGATATTCTTTGTCTTATTTTCTATCCCTTTTTTAATTATTCCTAACATCCTATTTGCTTTACTGACTGCCGCTGCACACTGCGTGGATGTTTTCAGAGAACTATCCACTGTAATTCCAAGATCCCTTTCCTGATCTGTTGTAGCTAAATTTGCCCCCATCATATAATATGTATAATTAGGGTTATTTTTCCCAATGTGCATTACCTTATACTTACCCACATTAAATTTCATTTGCCATTTTGCCGCCCTGTCACTCAGTTTGCTGAGATTTTTTTGAAGTTCTTCACAGTCTGCTTTGGTTTTGACTATCCTGAACAGTTTGGTGTCATCTGCAAACTTTGCCACCTCACTGTTTACCCCTTTCTCTAGATCATTGACGAATAAGTTGAACAAGATTGGTCCCAGGACTGACCCTTGGGGAATGCCACTAGTTACCCCCTTCCATTGTGAAAATGTACCATTTATTCCTACGCTTTGTTTCCTGTCTTTTAACCAGTTTCCAATCCATGAAAGGATCTTTCCTCCTATCCCATGACCACCTAATTTACATAAGAGCCTTTGGTGAGGGACCTTGTCAAAGGCTTTCTGGAAATCTAAGTATACTATGTCTGCTGGATCCCCCCGTCCACTTGCTTGTTAACCCCTTCAAAGAACTCTAATAGATTAGTAAGACATGACTTCCCTTTACAGAAACCATGTTGACTTTTGCTCAACAAATCATGTTCCTCTACATGTCTGACAATTTTATTCTTTACTATTGTTTCTACTAATTTGCCCAGTACTGACGTTAGACTTACCAGTCTATAATTGCTACGGTCTCCTTTAGAGCCCTTTTTAAATATTGTTGTTATATTAGCTGTCTTCCAATCATTGGGTACCAAAGCTGATTTAAAGGATAGGTTACAAACCACCGTTAATAGTTCCGCAATTTTATATTTGAGTTCTTTCAGAACCCTTGGGTGAATACCATCCAGTCCCGGAGACTTGACTGTTTAGCCTATCGATTAGTTCGAAAACCTCCTCTAATGATACTTCAATCTGGGATAGTTCCTCAGATTTGTCACCCATAAAGGATGGCTCAGATTTGGGAATCTCTCTAACCTCCTCAGCCGTGAAGACTGAAGCAAAGAAATCATTCAGTTTTTCCACAATGGCATTATCTTCCTTGATTGCTCCTTTTATGTTTCTATCGTCCAGGGTCCCCACTGCTTTTTTAGCAGGCTTCCTGCTTCTAATGTACTTAAACATTTTACTATTGTTTTTTGAATTTATGGCTAACTGTTCCTCAATCTTTTTTGGCTTTTCTTATCACATTTTTACATTTAATTTGGCAGTGTTTATGTTCCTTTCTATTTTGATCACTAGGGTTTGACTTCCACTTTTTAAAAGATGCCTTTTTATCTCTCACTGCCTCTTTTACATGGTTGTTAAGCCATGGTGGCTCTGTTTTAGGTCTCTTACTGTGTTTTTTCATTGGATATACATATAAGTTGGGCCTCTAATATGGTATCTTTTGAAAAGTTTGCACACAGCTTGCAGGGATTTTACTTTAGTTACTCTACCTTTTAATTTCTGCTTAACTAACCTCCTCATTTTTGTGTAATTCCCCTTTTTGAAATTAAATACCAGAGTGTTGGACTGTTGCGGTGTTCTTCCCAACACGGGAATATTAAATGTTGTTATGTTATGGTCACTATTGGCAAGCTGTCCTGTAATAGTTACCTCTTGGACCAGATCCTATGTTCCACTCAGTACTAAATCAAGAATTGCCTCTCCCCTTGTGGGCTCCTGTACCAGCTGCTCCAAGAAGCAGTCATTTAAGGTATCAAGAAATTTTCTCTCTGAATCCCCTCCTGAGGTGACATGTACCCAGTCAATATGGGGACAATTGAAATCCCCCATTATTAGTGAGTTTTTTATTTTGATAGCCTCTCTAATCTCCCTTGGCATTTCAGCATCGCTGTCACTGTCCTGGTCAGGTGGTTGATGATCTATCCCTAGTGCTATATTCCCATCAGAGGAAGGAATTGCTATCCTTAATGATTCTATGGAACATTTTGATTCATTTACGATTTTTATTTCATTTGATTCTATATTATCTTTCACATACAGTATCACTTCACCACCTGCTCAACCCATTCTGTCCTTCTGATACATTTTATATCCCGGTATGATAGTGTCCCACTGATTGTCCTTATTCCACCAGGTTTCCGTGATGCTTATTATGTCAGTCTCCTCCTTTTGATATGAGGTACTCTAACTCACCCATCTTTATTAGACAGACTTCTAGCATTTGTGTAAAAGCACTTTAAAAAAACTACCACTATGCATATGCCTGCCCTTCCCTGACGTATTGGATTCTTTTACATGTGATTTTTTTTTTTTTTTCTCATCTGATCTGACCCATACTCTATCATCTCCCTTCTTCTCTTTCTGACTGAATTCTAGAGAATCTCTATCAATGGAGTGTCGTCTAAGAGAAGTCTCCGTCCGATCCACGTGCTTCTCTGCACCAATTGGCTTTCCCCCATCTCTTAGTTTAAACACTGCTCTACGACCTTTTTAATGTTTAATGCCAGCAGCCTGGATCCACCTTAGTTTAGGTGGAGCCCATCCTTCCTGTATAGGCCCCCCCTACCACAAAAGTGTCCCCAGTTCCTAATAAATCTAAACCCTTCTTCCCTACACCATCGTCTCATCCACGCATTGAGACTCTGAAGTTCTGCCTGCCTACCTGGCCCTGCGCGTGGAACTGGAAGCATGTCTGAGAATGCCACCATAGAGGTCCTGGATTTCAGTCTCCTTCCTAGCAACTTAAATTTGGCCTCCAGGACATCTCTCCTACCCTTCCCTATGTCATTGGTACCTACATGTACCACGACCACTGGCTCCTCCCCACTACTGCATATAAGTCTGTCTAGATGCCTCGAAAGATCCGCAACCTTCGCGCCAGGCAGGCAAGTCACCATATGGTTCTCCTGGTCATCACGAACCCAACTATCTATATTTCTAATGATCGAATCACCCACTACTAACACCTGCCTCTTCCTAACAACTGGCGTTCCCTCCCCCAGAGAGGTATGCTTGGCGTGAGAGGATACCATAGCACTCTCTGGAAGGAGGGTCCCAACTATGGGATGGTTTCCCTCTGCCCCCATTGACTGCTCTCCTTCCCTGAGCATTTCATCCTCCTTAACAGCATCGGGGCTGTCAGATTGGAGGTGGGACAGCCCTACTACATCCCAGAAAGCCTCATCAACAAATCTCTCTGCCTCCCTTAGCTCCTCCAGTTCAGCCACCCTGGTCTCCAAAGCCCGTACTCAGTCTCTGAGAGCCAGGAGCTCCTTGCATCGAGTGCACACATAAGCCACTCGCCCACAGGGTAGGTAATCATACATATTACACTTGATGCAATAAACAGGATAGCCCCCGCTCTGCTGCTGGTCTTCTGCCTCCATTTCCTCTGATTTAATTTAATTCTATATGGGGTTCTTAAGTAAAAGTATCGGTTGGGGATGCTATAAAAGATTTAAGGACGTTAGAAGTAACTAGCTCCCTCTAAACTCCCCTCTCAAAACTCCCGCCTGTTAGCAGTCGTCCTGTTTGCAAGAACGCCGGTTGCAAGCGCCCTGGTCGCTTGCCAGCAGGGTTTAAAAGGCTCTGGCCTTCCTGGTAGCCCCTTCCTCTGGCTACAGCTCAGCCAATCAGCACAGAGGTTTAAATTTCAAACCTAATCAAGGCTCACAGCTTCCAACTGCCAGCCTGAGTACACGGCCTTTCAAACAGACAGCTCAGCACTCCAAACAAGAGTAAATCTGGGATACAATAGCTGGAATCCCATGATGCCAATTCTATTTTTGATGAATATTACTATTACACTAGAGCAATTGTTAAGGAAGAATTCTCATTGATAATGAAGAAATGGGATTCACTCATTTCTGTGCTCTGGAGTAGTTAGTTATTCAACAAAAAGTGCAAAATCTGTTACATGATTGCAGTTTGTTGTGCACAGACTAGCTAATAAGCACACTTTCTGGAACTTGGAAATAAAATACTGTTAATATACAAATTGTAGCATTGTCTTTGATTATATGGATTACTTAAATCTTATATTAATAGCACTCCTAGCCATTACTTATACTAGGAGGCAGGATGGATTGAATTGAATCAAGTTTCCCATTGATACGTCATGCATTTCTTAAACAATGGCATGAATCAGATCACTAAAACATGCAAAATGCTGGACTGAGATGTAAATGAACATCTAAGAGCTTATACTTTGTGTAACTTTTTTAGATGACTTGATTTTTATTAATTTAGGAAATAGTACATAATATTCATTACTCGAGTCAAGCAGAGATGCAGCAGCAGTACAGAAGGAATAGTAAGAATTAAATTGCATGCAAGCACAATAGCACCCATATTTAACTGAATAAAATGTTTCACATTTTGGAATTGCAGCAGTGGAAATTGGGAACTCCTACATCTTTCTTACTGTAGTTTTCTGTACTATATATTTTGGTGATAGATTCTAAATTTAGTTAACTAATTAAACAAACTATAAGGATTAGCTTAAGCTAACCTTAGTTTTTTTTCTAGCAACATCTTGGGAATTTAACTGTTAAATTATGCCATTAATAAAAGGCATAGAGTCTTGAGAGATGATATTGCAAAGAGAATTTTTACTAACCAGTCGATGCACATTGTTCTTCAGATATAACCGCATCTTCATCTATATATTTTTTTCCCCATAAGTAGTTTCCTTTGTGATGTTTCATTATTGCAACTAGGTCCCACATCTTTTTGCACTACTTGCACTTGACTCGTTTCCCTTTCTTATCCAGGGAATCTAGATAGGGTCTCCCTTATTCCCAGAAGCCATAACACTTTCTCTCTAGCAAAAGCATGGGGGAATATAGGAAGCTCAGTGTGTGCTGAATGTCTCCTCTCTCTTTCTATTCCACTCCACTTCCTTTCTATGCTGCCTCCATCATTTCATACATGTTTTCTTTAAGACCACATCTTAACTACTTCCTCTACCATGCTTGAACAAGGTCCACCACCACATAAGCACAGAATAGTGTTTTCCAAACAGTGTCCCACAGAACCCTGGGGTTCCGCGAAGTGAAAATAAGAGTTCCATAAGAAAATTGCATTACAATAACATTTTATGATTTTTTTAAAAATATATAAGCATTTATAAATTTTATCAAAAACAATTTTCATTTGTGTTTGCCACAAGGGTCACTGTAATGCCAGCTTAGCCAGAGAGTGGGGACGAAGATATTGCTTTGTAACAGTATTGCAATAGCCTGTTATAAACCACAGTAAATCCCCATACTCACTATTAAATCTGTTAAGTTAAATGTGATTTTTGTTTTTAAATACGTGCAATTATACTAAATGTTGATCTCATGACCTTGTTTAGCATTTGTTTATTATTATCCTAACTTATTTGTGGTCTACTTTTGCATCTTCATATATGCCTGTTATTAGCGGTTCCACAAAATTCTTTTGCATTTAAAAGCGTCCTGTGGCCAAATAAAATTGGGAAACACTGGCACAGAACAAAAAAAAATCCTATTCATCCTGGGTGTGTCTACATGGGCACAAATCTTTGTTTCAAAGATTACTAATGAGGCACTGAATTGAATATTCAGCACCTCATTAGCATTAGGACGCTTCCAGCCGCGGTGCTGCGAAAGCGCTGCTTTCGAAAGCATGCAGCTTGGCGCAGCTTCACGGGGGTCCATTTTGAAAGGTGCAGGTCCTTTTGAAAAGGACCCCCGTGTAGCCGTGCCAAGCCGCACGCTTTCAAAAGCGGCGCAGCCGGAAGAGTCCTAATGCTATGAGGCACTGACTATTCAATTCAGTGCCTCATTAGTAATTTTCAAAACAGCCATATTAGTAATTTTCATTAGTAATCTTTGAAATATGGCTGTTTCGAAGATTTCGGCCCGTATAGACACAGCCCATGTCTGTCTACGTGAGCTATTTTAGTCTGCTGAGAAACTGATACTAAAAGCCCAAAACTTTCTAGAAGGAAGAACTGGTAGATTGACTGGACAGACTAGAGCCATTAATCCATTTTTATGAGACTGTTAAGTGTAAGTGTAGGATGTTTGTGATGCGATTTAATTGTAACTACTATTCAAAAATGAGAAGTTTAATATTGATGATTTTTAGAAAATCACTGATTCTCCCCTTCCCCCCCACACACCACCCCCACTCTGCTGTGAACGGAAATAGACTATTGTCTCTCTGTATGACATTTGTATTTGAAATCTTTTCTTTTTTGATTGGTTGGCTTTTTTGGCATAAGACACCTAATCAGGAAAATGCTGACACACCGTATAGGACTCCAAAGAGTGTAAGAAGAGGAGCTGCCCCAGTGGAAGGTGAACGCATTTTAGGAACCCCAGACTACCTGGCCCCTGAGTTGCTATTAGCAAAGCCTCATGGTAAGAAATTTTTTTATGAATGCAAGAATGTAGGTAATGTTTAAAGCATATTTTATGTACTTAGGTGCCTAAAGATGCAGATAAGTTTTTAGTTGAATTTTCAAAAAAGTCTAACCCCCATTCTTTTAAAGGGAGTTAAGTACCTTGTACTAGCACATATATATATGCAGCTCCAGAGAGCATTAGATCCAGCTCAGGGAAGAACAGGAGAGCTTCCAAAGCGAGAGATCTTGTACTGACCAAATAGCAACTCAGACTGATCATAGAACAGTTGCTAGAGTGGAACTCCCCCCTGTACATATCCTTCATAGACTTGGAAAAGCCTTTGAGGGCACTGGTAGAGACACTTTGCGGAAACTGCTGCAACACTGTGATATCTCCTCCAAAATTATTAACCTGATCCATTCAACATGCAAACCTTCAACATGCTAAGTTGTTCACAATGGTGTCTTGACAGAATCCTTCAGCATACTCTCAGGAGTGCAACGCGGTGCCTATTGTCACCTTTCCTGTCCTCAGTCACAGTGGACTGAATTATGATCAGGACAGCAGATGGCCATCAATGGGGCATTCAGTAGACACTTTTCAAACAGCTAGAGTACACTGATTTTGCTGACACTGCCCTCCTTTCACACCAACATGAAAGAAAAGATTGCAACACTAGACAAAACTGCTTCAATGACTGGACTGAGCACCAACAAGAGAGAGACCAAGACAATGAGGATCAACCAGTCCAACACCACCATCACAGTAGGAAAGGATGGCCTAGAAGATGTGGAACAGTTCACCTACTTGGAGTATTATGGCACAGACGGAGGAAGCAAGAAGGATACCAATGATGGAATAGGGAAAGCAACAGCTGCATTCAAGACTCCTCATCCCATATGGAGATGACAAAAAATATCTGCAAAGATGGAACACCAGATCTTCAACACAAATGTAAAGTGTGCTCTTGTAGGATGCAAGACCTGGCACAATAAAAAGTCTTCAAACCACAGTCTACAGCCATTCATTAACAACTGCCTGAGGAACATCCTTCACATCAAATGGCAAGACTTGGTCACAAATGAGGAGCTTTAGAACAGAGCAGGACAAGAACCACTTGACATTCAAATCAAGAGAAGAAAGTGGGGTCGGCTAGGCCAGACTCTCAGAAAACTATCATCCAGCATAGTCCGTCAAGCTCTCCAATGGAACCTTCAAGGAAAACACAAAAGAGGAAGGCCTCTGACAACGTGGAGAAGATCTACTGAGATTAAAAGACAACTGGGGTGCTCCTGTGGTCAGTTAGAAGTTTTGTCCCGAGACAGAGAGGGAGGTGGAAAAGACTTGTAGATGACCTATGCTCCACCGAGGCTACGTCTACACGTGCACGCTACATCGAAATAGCTTATGTGTAGCGACATCGAAAGTCTATTTCGGTGAATAATGTCTACACATCCTCCAGGGCTGGCAACGTCAACGTTCAACTTCGACATTGGGCAGCACCACATCGAAATAGGCGCTGCGAGGGAATGTCTACATGCCAAAGTAGCACACATCGAAATAAGGGTGCCAGGAACAGCTGCAGACAGGGTCACAAGGCGGACTCAACAGCAAGCTGCTCCCTTAAAGGGCCCCACCCAGACACACTTGCACTAAACAACACAAGATCCACGGAGCCAACAACTGGTTGCAGACCCTGTGCATGCAGCATGGATCTCCAGCTGCAGCAGCAACTGCCAGAAGCCCTGGGCTAAGGGCTGCTGTACACAGTGACCATAGAGCCCCACAGGGGCTGGAGAGAGAGCGTCTCTCAACCCCTCAGCTGATGGCCGCCATGGCGGACCCCGCTATTTCGATGTTGCAGGACGCAGATCGTCTACACGTGCCCTACTTCTTCGTTCAACTTCGAAGTAGGGCGCTATTCCCATCCCCTCATGGGGTTAGCGACTTCGATGTCTTGCCGCCTAATGTCGATTTCAACTTTGAAATAGCGCCCAACACGTGTAGCCGTGACGGGCGCTATTTCGAAGCTGGAGCCGCTACTTCAAAGTAGCGTGCACGTGTAGACGCGGCCCCAGAGTACAAGGGTTTAAGTCAGGTAAATGAAATCCAGGGCTGCATAGATCAGCATGTAAATCTAAAGATGGAAAATAAGCTGGATCTCTTTTAGCCATAATGTCTATTGTACTAGAGGATTCCAGCTTCACATTGCGAAACAGAAAGCAGTCCTCAGCCAGTACAGCTGTAGTTCTTGGAACACACTGATCAGGTTGGAAGAGTTGCTTCTCACTGAATGCCAGGTCAGAGTTCTGGGGCATCCTTGATGATGATGGCAAAATCATGGCGCACATCTCCTTTCAAGCCACTCTAGACTCAGCAATTTGTACTGTGTTGACTGCCATAACTGTAAGAAGGATCTCATGGCTGAAGGCTTTGAACCTACTGCACAAGGTCTAGCAAACAATTCAGGACTTGCCCTTCAGTGGCTCAAGGTTCTTGAAGCAAATGAACTCCAAGATGCACAGTCTCAAAAATTTGCAAGCAACACTAAAATTTTGAGCTTCATCCATTCAAAAAGGAAATTTTTCAGGCCACTTCATGCTTCTGTCATGCTCATAGTAGGCATGATTACAGTAGGTGGCCTAGGAGGAATACTAGACAAAGGCCCACCTCAACCATTGTCCTCAACTAAAAGTCCTCTGCCAACCAAGGTCAGGGCTTGGTGAAGCAGTCTTCAGACCCCAAGCTGTCTGGGTGCGCAGGGTCTGGGTAATGGGTGTACAATTACCTTTGTAGCACCTCTCAGATGCTCATGGCTCTGTATCCCCTCCCCCTGCTCCCAGGCACCATCCTCCAGTACTCTGATTGGCTATAATTCTGACCAATCAGAGCAGTGATAGGGAGGCTGTCCAGACCACCGTTGCTGGTTTTTGTTTTTTGTTTTTTCCCCCCTCCCTTCTCCTGACTGGGAGAACAGCAGCAATCAGCAGTGGAGCCTGGAGCTGCTTCCTGCTCACCAGTCTGCAATCTGGATCAGATCTGCAGTTTGCCTGATCCAGACCCTGAGGCTTGGGGCTCTTCCCGCTCCACTCACTGTGAGCCAGATTTTATGGAGAGGAGCACTGAGCCTTGAGGTCTGGACCCAGACAAGCTGCAAACCAGATTCAGACTGGGCAGAGGGGTTCACTACTCCTGATCTAGAGTCATTGTACCTTCTGAGCTCCCAAAATAAATTGGCTGATCATCTCAGCAGGTCCTTTTACAATCGCAACTTGTCCCTCTGTCTAGATATTGTGAACAACATCTATCAATCATGGGAAGTTCCCCAGATAGACTCATTCATGACCAGGCATAACAGGAAGTTCCGGTCCTTCCTGAATCGCAGATCAAGCTCATTCCTGGATGTTTTTCTTCTCCCTTGGAAGGACCACCTGCTATTTGAGCTCCAACTCATGCATAAATCCGTACTAGAAGTCAGAGGAGAGAGGGCATCAATGATACTAACAGCACTAGTGAAGCCCAGCCAACACTGGTTCACTGCACTTCTAGACCTATCAGTGGACATGCTCCTCATCCCAGACTTGATCACACAGGACCACAGCCCCACCTCCAGCACCCCACACTAGTCTACCTGATGGCATGGGAATGCCATGGCTAAACCGCCTATAGGTGACATGCTCAACCCTTGTCAGGGAGTCCTCCTCAGAAGCAGAAAACCATCTACTAAAGCAGTGGCAGGCAACCTGCAGCCAGTAGGCCATACACAGTGTGTCTGTGTAAGCCACTGCTGGGCCACCAGGTAAGTGACTTACCTTGCATCCACATGTATGGCTGCCCACAGCTTCCACTGGCTCCATTTCACCATTCCTTGTCAATGGGAGCTGCAGGAAGCAGTGGCCAGCAAGTATCTGCAGCCTCTGATGCTTCCCACAGCTCCCATTTCCAGGAATGGTGAACCGTGGCTGCTGGAAGCTGTGGGCAGCCATACTTGTGGATTCAAGGTAAACCTATCTGGCGGCGTCCCAGTGTGTTATCCTGATGCGTCTGCCCACCACTGCACTCCAGCCATGTATTTGGCTAAATGGAAGATAGACTCCATTTGCTCATTACAAAAGGCCATTTCACAGTTGCAGTCATTGTTTTTCTTTTATGCGGGGCTATTTTCTGCACCTGAAGCAATAGGACCTGTGGGTGTAGTCAGTAAAGGTGCTTCCCTTGCAGGTTCAGCCAACCAATCAGTGTAACTCTTTCTAGCAATTGTGGAATGGATTTCAAGTCTTGAAGTGACATCCCAAAGAATTTCCTCATGCATCACAGCCTGTATGAGAACAGGCTGTGACCTAACAAAGATACCTGGCTTGGCATAGACAGCACACTCCACAAGGGCAGAAGCATCATTGGCAGTGTTCCTGATGCAGGTCCCCATTAAAGACGTCTGCCCAGCAGCAACATGGTTGTCAGTCCACACCACTACATCATGTTAGGCCATGACTCAGCAGGCCAGAGATGATGCTACATTTGGCAGAGCAGCGCTGCAGTCCACAACTTGGTGAACTTCAGTCCCCTCTCCCAGAGTTAATGCTTGGAGTCACCTACTTGGAATTGACATGAACAGTCACTTGAAGGAGAAATGTAACCTCTTGTAACTGTTGTTCTTTGAGATGTGTTGCTTATGTCCATTCCAAGATCCACATGCTAGGAGACTTGATAGAATCCTACTCTATTGAAGTAGACCAAGCAAGAAGGAATTGAAGACATAGTGGATCAGCAGGGACCTATACCACGCCACAAAGCCACAACTCCATGGGGTTCCACAGCTGAGTCAATTAAGTGACCCCTGGGAAAGAACAACAGTTGAGTGTGGCGCACACGCATTTATTTGGAAGGGATATGAGCAAGACATCTTGGAAAAACAGTTTGGAAAAGGTAGGTAACTCTCTTTTGCTCCTCTCTAAATTTCGTAAAGCATATTGAGGTTAACTCCTTTTTTAAAAAGTGTTTGTAGTTATAGTTAGTAACTCAAAGTATCTCAGTGTATTAAAGCAATGAGCAAGAAATAAAATTTTTCTCCAGTATTGGATATAATTGACAATATTTAATGAATGTGTACAACAAGTAATATATTGCCATAAGCTTAATATGGATAACTGTTTTTTTTACATGCAGGAATTCTGATGTCTGGTGAGTTTGACTCTAAAGGAGTGTTCAACTAAACTATAAACAGTCAAAGTATAACTAGATCACATTTTCCAAGTAAACCTTGTGTAGCTAAAGAAATTGCACATATATAGCAATAAGAGACCCATATAATACCACAAGAGACTCGACTCAAAGAGAAATTTTTAATCTCCCTCTTGCAGACGACTGAAGGCTATGCTTACAGCCTTCAGATGCAAGTCAGTACCCACCACTTGTAAATACATTTTCACTATCGGGAAGTAAGCCACAAAAGATGTACAAAATAGGAGATGATGGTGGGAAATGATCATTCAGAATGACTGGTTTAAAATTATCAGCTGTTCTGGACCAGCTGATAATGTATGCTCATTTATGTGGTTAGAAAGTTTGAGATACTTATAAACCTTATTTGTCTTTCTTGCCCCAAAAATAGATGACAGAAATTCATTTCTACTTAGAAGGGTTGTGATAAGAACATTTAAAATTATTTGTATATCTCTAGACCATGAAATATTTTTAGTATTTTTTGTCCCAATTTGTGATCTTATTAAACTTTGACTTATGCTTCTAATCTTTCCAAAACATCCAAGTATATTGGATGTCAGGGATGGGATCTCACGGTATGCTGAGCTGGGAGAGGTGCTATAATTGCTGTGTCTGGCAGCGAAATGTGTAACTGACCTATCTCTTTGGTTTATTAAGCCATGAGGTTAGAAATACAGAGAAGCAAAAAGATAAAAAGCTTTTTCCTTGGGGGTGAACTTTTTTTACAAGCTTTGATTTTGGGCCAAAACATTTTTGCACCAAATGAATCCTGTATATTTATAAAGTGGAGTAGGCATGGCTTAAAGATGCAGAAAACAGAATGCATGCAAATGTTGGACTAGTGATGTCTGGACTGTTTGTCTGCTTGTTTAAGTGGGTTGACTGCACATGTTCGTCCAAAGCCTGTATGCTTCCCAGAAAAAAACACATGAGAACAGATAAGTAGCTTCACATTGCCCTAATGAACTTTAGAACAGTAGAACATTAATCCATTTTCCTCCATGCTGGTGCATCTCTACAGACCAGTTCAGTACTGGCAGAAATGGGTTTACAGAAAATAAATGTCAACATTTTGCGCTTCTGTACTTGCTTCAAGCAACTGGTAGTTTGTGGAATTACAAAGTTCACTCGGACTTTAATTCCAGAGGAGCTGAGAAATTACAAATAACTGTCTCCTACCACAAGACAGCACTTTAAGTGAGAGAGCCTATTAGGCACTATCAGACTCGTATGTACAGGAGTTTGCAGTTATGCTATTCCTACACTATTCTGTCGTCAATAAATTTTACTCTGAATATTAACATGAAGCTACAAACATCATGACTAAAATAAATTTAAAATCTCTTGTCACAGTTATCAGAATACAACTTGTGTTTTGTCTGTTTCTCAGGATTTCATAAACTTATTTCCCAGAAAGCTTTTCAGGGCTTAGAATTTTTTTTTTTAAATTTTTCCAGTGTTACACTTGAAATGATTGTTAGCAAATGTTGTTGACCCTTTGTGTTTGTCACAGTACAACTTATTCAGGAGCGTCATCCTTATGCTAACTGTCGTCTTTACCTTTTTTCAGGTCCCGCAGTAGATTGGTGGGCTCTTGGAGTCTGTCTGTTTGAGTTCTTAACAGGAATTCCACCCTTTAATGATGAAACACCACAACAAGTTTTCCAGAATATTTTGAAAAGAGGTAGTTCATTCTCATTGAAACTGATGAATTCAAAGTTTGCTGTGTTATCTGAACTGCTGACAGTCTATATCTTTCTACCTGTAGATATTCCTTGGCCTGAGGGTGAAGAACAGTTGTCTAGTAATGCCCAAAATGCAATAGATATTCTTTTAACCATTGACACTACCAAGAGAGCTGGACTGAAAGGTCAGTATTTATTACACTTTTTGCATTTTACTTAAATATTTCAAAATGTCATGGTTCCTGCTTTAGCACTGAGCCTGAGTGCTAGAATACATTGAAAATTATGGTATCAATTATACTGTTTGTGTAGATAAAAGGTGTTTTGTGCTAAGAGGTTTTATGCTGTTGAATAAGAAAAGCAAACAATGATTTTTACTTGTATACATTCATGCTACTTGCAATTAATGTTTAACATTGTTCATGTTTGACTTACCAAAGTACAATCTATCCAACTCTTCCTGAAAACAGATATTTAGTGTCCAGTTTGTCTGTCCACCCAACAAAAGACTGTTGAGCTCCTGTGAGTGTATTGTCTTGCTTTGTAGCACAGTTGCTTTACATACATCTTAGGGAAAAAAAGGAGAGAAATCCTTGGAGAGAATTTCCTTTGAGAACTTTGGAAGGATTAAGTAGAGTCCAGCTAGATCCATAATGAGACCCAGTGGCTGAAGACTGGAGGCAGACAAACTTTAAAATATAGCTATTACACTGTGACCTGTGATGAAACATTGGAACAAATTATCAAAGGAAGTGGTGGATTCTCCATCTCTTGATGTCTTTACATCAAGAGATGCCACTCTGGAAAATAAACTTTAGCTGAACACAAGTTATTGGATTAATCACAGGGATCACATGATGTTATAGCTTGTGATGTTCAGAAGGGTGGACTGAAAGGTCTAATGGTCAGTGAGATTCTACAAAGAGCTGCAATAGTAACAGAAGTATCCCTACTGCTGCATTAAAGGCCTTTCACAGATAGGCCAATATCTCAGCTGTTACGGCATTTTCGTGGCATCGGCTATTATTGTAACTAATAACAGATTCACTGTCATAAATCAGAAACCCTGACAGGTGAAGGAATTCAAGGAACTTGGTTGCATCATGGGGTGTGGATGGCCCGCCAGTCACGTCAGTGATATTTTCAGATGAGAAGTTAAACAGGTAGTAGTTTTAAGAACACAAGCATTCACAAGCATTGAAAGTTTTTCTTGATAAAACATCTTTGACTGCAGCCTATTGTCAGTATGTCTTTTTAAGGGAACCATTAACGTTCCTCCAAGAAAGGGCCCAGGCATTCTCCCAGCCTTTGAGTTTCCAAGCAGTCCTCAGGTTTTTGACACAAGCTCTATTTCTCTAACCTAAACTTGCCCACATTTCACATGCTGGAGTTTATTACAGATTTGGTAACCTGAGTAGTACTTCATAATATGTGTAGAGGAAGAGTTGAACATTTTCTCCTGGAATAACTCAAAACCATCCAGATGATGAAGATAAAGTAGACTAATGGATGCTCTCTCAAACTGGAAGAGGGAGCCCCATGAGAGAATCAGAAAATACTATAATTCGGTCTTGCCCTCAAAGTTAGGGAAGAGGGACTCAGGGGTCTGGTTTCTGGATCAAACTAAAGTAGGTTTTCATCTAAGTGGAATTTAAAAATTGTTTGGGCAGGTGCCCTATGTTGAAGTGACTTTTTTTTTTTTCCTTTTTTCTGTGCCATGGCCAGTGTATGAAATTTCATACAAACTCCTTTAGTTCAGAATCCATGGCAAATACAAAATTCTTCTCTATAACTGAGAAGGTTAGTTTGTGTAGTTTGCCTGATTCCATTGGGTATTTGACTGACTTGTCCTCACAGTAGCTTAAAATAAACCACCCTTCTTTCAGTCAGCCTTAAAAGTGAAGTAACTATTATGCTAATTTGAATGCAAATAGGGCATCTTGACTAAACAACTCTCACTGGCTGTTTGCAGTGTAGGCTTTTAAATGCCTAAAGAGCTGGCAACTGACATGTCAATGAGATGGCTAAATGAGTCTGTTCACAGGAGAACATTTACTATTTTGTGCAAACTTTTGTTTTAGAGCTGAAACGCCATTCCCTCTTTCATGATGTAGACTGGGATAATCTTCAGCATCAAACAATGCCTTTCATACCTCAGCCCGATGATGAAACAGATACCTCCTACTTTGAAGCTAGAAATAACGCTCAGCATCTGACTGTGTCTGGATTTAGCTTATAGTATAGAGAAAATGGAACTTTGTCCAAGGTTTTGCACATTTGTAAACTACCCTTAAACACTAGTTTGGTCTTGGTTTTCTTACCAAACTTAGTTTTTTAAAACAATTGGTCAGTCTGCTTTTAACTTATGTATCCTTTTGTTCTATAACAAAACTACTATACAAAATGTTTAATTACAAATGGCTCCTTGTTTGTATTTATCTTAATTTCTGCACCTTATTGAAAGCCTATATATGTATTTGTAAAGTTAGTAATGACACTTTCACACTTGGCAAAATATTGTCCTTTCTCTTGCTGCTGTGGAGTACTTCCATTTGTAGGGCTATTTTGCAATTGAACATGACAGAAAATGTATGCTAATTATTTACCTACCAGGATTCAATATGTTCATAATCACATTTGGGATAGGAGCTTTCAGACCAATTTGGAGCTGCATCCATAGTGAAAATGGAAGTTTTTTAGGTCCCAAGGCACTGTTATTCCTTAGTGAGCTAAGGATGCCAAAATAGCTCTTAGGTCATATGCTCCCTACTTGACTGCTGAGGTATTTGTGTTGTAAAACTGAACTGCATTTTTACTGCCAACACTTTTTTTTCATGTTTATGTATGGAGTAAAGGAAGCTTATAGCAAATTTAAAAAAAAAAACAAAACTTGAGTTTGAATGCATGATGGGATGGTAGACTGAACAGTTTATTTTAGTGATTGTTTATTTTAAATGTAGAAGATGAGGATATATATTTGACTTTCCTGTATCATTCAGCCAGATGTTTAAAAAACTGTATGCTAATTAAAACATGAATTATGTATATTCAGGTCTATGTAATGTATTGTAAATTAACTAATTTGAGATCATAACTTCGATTTCAATAAAACAAGTTAAAATTAGGACTTTCAGTATTAAACATTTTAAACAAGGGTATATAAGCTGTATGTTAATCTCTGCATTTTCCCAATATATTATCAGAAATGTAACAATACCTACTTTTGTTACAACTGTTTCCTTTTATCTTTAATGGGAGGCACCATTACAAAAAGATTAGCTTTAACACTTTGTTTTATTCAGTTCATTGCACAGTCTTCAATTTCCAGCTTCACTGTTTACTTGGAAGTGTAGAAGATTCATGCTGTGCTGTGCTGTAATTTGGCTACTGTACCCCCAAAACTGATCACTATGCTAGCCACATGATTACTTTTCAAGCATGGCATGGAACTGACAATTGAGGCACAACAAACAGATTGACTGTGCATATCTCATGTTTCCTGTCCCACAAGGCTAGTGAATAGTGTGTATTAATCGTGCAGTTGCAAGATTTTCTGCTTCAAATAATCAAAAAGCGTATGAAAGAAATACCATGGCCACGTCTACACTACAGGCATCTTCTGCAAGATCTTTCAAAAGAGCATGTCCCCACGTGCACACAAGCAGATTTGAAAAAAATCAATCCGCTCTTTCAAAGAAAGGGGTCAGGGATGGAAAAATCCTGCACCATGAAGACTTTATTTTTTTTTAAATAAAAGGGGGGGAGGCTGGCCCATGGAGTATCTACACATGCTTTTTCTTCCCTAAAGAAGCTTTTTAAAAGAAGTGTTTTTTTTCCTGATGCAGAAGAGGGCTTCCGAAAGAGGAGCCACGGTCTTTCAACTTGAAATTGAAAGAGAGCAGGTTGTGTGTGGGCGTGCCATGTGTTCTTTTTTTAAAAAAAAATGATTTTCCAAAAGAACTTGCTAGTGTAGGTGTGGCCACTGTTCTGTCTCAGAAGCCAACAACTTGCAAAAAGTCACTATCATAGCTGATTTCTTGATAATTCACAGCAATGTTTGTATTGTAATTTATCAATGTCTAGGAACTTGTGAAAGTATGGTATGATGAACACAATGGAATAATGAGCTAACAAGCTACACTATAGCCCGTTCACTGAAGTGTCCCTGAATTTCTATACATTCACAGGTCACTGAATGTAAATTTATGCATCTAGCAGCAATTTAAATGGTGGTTGCCTTTCTAAATGTTGAATATAATTTGTATTTATGAAGGCATATGATTAGGACTTTTTGTCAGAGAGAAAGAAGCTGGAGATCATAACTGATCCTTTTTCATAAGACAGGAAATGCAGAATTTGTATCTAAAATGTCCCAATCTCTCTCTCAAAAAAAATTAACCTGAGGTGTAAAGTACAGCCTCTGAAAATGTCATGACATTAATTTATTTTGCGTAAGTTAGGGATAAGAAAATTAGTCTAATTGGTAACACTTTTTGATGCATTATATAAAGAAAGCTGTATTTCCTAAGTCAAGCTGAACACCAAAACTAATTTTAGTATTCAGCTATTAAAAAGAAACAAGATGCAGTGATCAATTTAGCATAAATTTAGTTCATACTGCTAGCAAAGATTTTGGTTTTGGCAAGATGTTCTACTAAATATACCAGTTTATACTCAACAAGGAAGTGTCTAATTTGTAAAGGATCACAAATTGATATGAGCTTTTATTTAAAGATCTTTAAAATTAGTGTGCACCATGAATGACAAAACTAAGTGTTTAATCATCTTGACACTAATACATAAATATACAAAAGAAATTAAATCACTAAAACATGTATAAACAAGAACCTGAGTATCTGTCCATTCTGTTATTTAGATGTTTGTTTTACTCTAATAAACCTAATAAGTCAAATTATGGGAATTTTTTGCTACACTAAGTTTTTTGGAGATAAGTCAGGTAACAGTTTATGAATGGTATGCATTCATAAAGCATGGCTGAACAGTCACTTTTCTTGGTCTGTGCAATTGCATAGTATGAAACTCTCATAATTCTTCTGAATAGCCTGAGTTTGTTACTCTCCAGGTCTAATGGAATTAAGTACAGCTGGACTAAAGCAAGCAAATCCAGTACATGCTCTCCTCAAAAAGCTTCCCTAGCTTTATCCTCTATTATGTATGCCTTCAAAGATTTGTTGTTACTCTTCAATACCACCTATTTTCCCATGATAGAGAAGCATAAAATAAGTTTTGAGGCCTTAGACAAACTCAGTCTTAGTACTCTAATTATCTCATCTATGATGAGTATAAAAGCTGCGGAATGCTACCCCTGTAATCTGTTCTGCATTTAATAAGCCAGCAGTTTCTTTTGAAAAACAAGTCATCCTGGGCACCTTATAGACTAACAAGTTTCTTTTGAGGCCCCTCATTTCCATGCAATCTGTTGTTCTGTATACAATTCTAAAGCTTCTGCCTGACCTCATTGTCATCCTAGCTACTGTCAAATGGTCTGAGGGTTAAGAGATACTAGAATAAAAGATAAATGTCAGCACCACTGCAATCTATGTTTAACAGGGCCATGTTTCTCAGGCACTTTGCTCTATAGCCATCGTTTCCCCTCCCCAGATGGCAGACAGTTAGGGTCAAGACACTGAGATGTTGACTACCTTTGATTGGGCCCAGGCTTAGTAACCTGAAGCCTGCAGACTCAACTATTAGAACCACTCACCTGCCTGAGAAAACCCAACCCCTACCTTCCAGTCAGTTTTGGAATGCACTCTCCTCAATTTACAAAGGAGCTCAGTGGAATTTTAAGGAACTAATGTTTGTTCTAGGAGTGACTGACTGCTCCTGGGCTAAATTTGCCCATTTTGATACTTTGTTTTCTCTATTGAACACTAAACATGTCCTTTTTTAAACTGTGGGCCATGACCTAGCACTGTGCTTTACTAGTGTAGCCACTTTGAAAAATTATTTCCCCTCTTCTACAGACAAACATTTCATTTTGACACTTGCCCTCCCTTAAACTTTTTTGAAATCTATATAATAAAAATGTTTTAAAGTCTCAGAAGTACAATTTACATGTGTCAAGAAAGTAGTACCAAGCTGAGATTAGTCCTTTATTTCAATCTGTGAACACTTTACATAGTGTGCACAGTTGAGGAAAAAATGTTTATTGGGGCCTGCTTTGCTTCCAAATCCATACTGCTACTTAGGACAGAAAGGGTCAGTAATGTTATTGAGGAGGAAGCAGCAATTTCCAATGTTTATTTCAGCAGTCAGGGATTCTTCAAATACTTATATTATTCTACCCCATTCTGTATTTAAATAATTTTTCTGCCCTTTTTGCTTGTAGGGCATTGGGCCATTGGTCAATCATGTAGCTTCCTCCCCTCCCCTCCCCTCCATTATGTCATCTGTCCTCTAGCCACTATTTCTGACCCTGTGACATGGCAGAAAGGAACTTGTTGCAGTCCTCCTTGGAAAAGAAAACTCTGCAGATAAAGTAGAAAGAAGCAAGAAAAGTATCTTTGTGCCTTATGGTTCCTCCTTACAGCCGCTTGCTGTGTTGGGGGATCCAATCTTAGACTGCCACTTTCAGGGTTTAAGTTAGACTTTCATGAGGTCTACAGTGATGTCTAGTGTGGAATATATCTACCTTGGCTGCTAATGTTGAAAGAGCAAAAGGGAGCAGAACCAGTGGAATAACTGTTCTGCTTTGTGTAAAAACTTACAGGAATAGGTTTCTTTCCAAAAATGGCATGGGGGGGTGCGTTATATACGTGTGTGTACTGACTGCGTAACAATGCAGCAGTAACATTGTATGGAAGAAGTGCTTCTATGTTTGTTAAAGGCCTTTTATTTTTAAAAAAGTGAACAGAGTTACTTTTCACAAAAGCCATGGAGAGAGAGAGAGTATCGTGTATGTGATCATCTGCCTCCTTATTTGCAGTGAGTTATATCAGGCGCACAGTTTTTAGAGTGTAAGAAGAACTAGCTTTAATGTAATCTCCTTTTACACAAATCGTTCTTAATTTTCATCGTCTTTCATGACAACTACTGAAAAGTGCCAGCAGTAATGTCACAGAAGCCTAGAATCTCAACTGTAGCAAAACTTCCATTGTCATATACTGTTTTAATTCAAACCTTTCAGCATCTTCAGTCATGCGATATTTGTTTGTGTTACACTAAAAAAAGCAGCTTATCACAACATGCTAGGAGAGATGTTCTTCTGACACACTTTATTTAGTAACTCAAAGACTAAAGATCAGAAGAGGAAGACATTTTTAAAAAAAAGTAAAGACAAGATTAAAATTATTCTATTAAACAAGGCAGAAACATTAAAGCCTATTTTACACAGTATCATTTGTGTGAAAAATGCTTTCCAAAACTATAAGAGGAGACTTTACAGGGCAGACAGCAAGTCTTACCCCAAAAGACATTTCCCATGAATTATTTAATTATGGCTGAAGAATGACAACAAATAACCATACAGTTTAAAATTTGTGTCTTAAATGTAGAGTCTGGCACAATGGAATTTTTCTTCTTTTAATTGCAAATGCAAAAGTAACCATTTTCCTACGTAGGTGTGAGGTCGGTCTTCATACAGAAAAAGCAATCTTAATATACTGCTCCCCTTTTCCACAGATCTAAGCTATTTAGACATGTTAAAAAAATGAAATTGCAAAGCATGCTTTGACCAAGCAAACTTCACAGGATCTTTATAGTCACGTGTTTATATGGATCAATGAAATTTCGATGTATGAACAAATACCACTGAAAAGGAAAAATCAGAACCAAAATTTAAAAACATCTTGGAAGATATTTGGATTTAGTGAAAGAATACAAGAAAAATATCAAAAGTTATGTTCTCTCCAGTTGGTTTTTGTGTGGGACAGGCTGCACAGATGCTGGGGCTAGACTCCTGTCTAGGATTTAAATTAACTATGACATAAACTAGAAATCTTACAAATATGGGGTGTAACTCGTTTTCATATTGTATTTTACAGCACTGTGTGCATAAACTACATTTGTTGAAATGTAACCTGTCAGCAGTAAAGAAATACCTGTATGAAAAGTATTGTTCAGTGCTGCTTCTCTCTATGGCTGTTTTATAGCATACATTGTTTTCAACGTTATAATCAACAATCCCTGTGTTACTACCATGCCTGTAACATGCATGATGCTTGGCTGCTCAGACTAAAGTAGTTTTGGGAGTAGGTAGGGAAGTGCAATCAATGGCAAGATTACAGAGTCAAATATTTGATTCCACCCATGACAAATTTCCTCCACGTGTCCAGCATAAAAACAGACCAGTTGCTAAGCCCTTCAGAGCTACATTACATGCAGCATTTCAGACACCATATAATTATGTAGACAGAACTTACACTGCTTCCATCTTACAGAATGGAATATGTGAAAGACATCTGAGTTACTGCAACTGCAAAATCATCCTCCTATTAAAGGGACCATTTTACAAAATTTCTATTCCATATATACACAGGGTTTTTTCTTTTTACAAAGCTAACATTCCCCTCATTATCGAGTGCCATAAGAATAATCAATCATCCCGACAGAATGATCATCCAGAAATCCATCCCAGAAGAAAAGTTAATGTAATGTTCATGTGGTTTAAGGGTGGGACAATTAAACACATTTTACTTGTACCCTAGGAACAGTGAATCATTCAAGTATCAGTAATATTAGTCCTTAAGTGGTTAACTCACATGTAGTGCAAAAAATTACTACAACAGAAGGAAAATTTAGCCATCACAGATCCTGAGGTTGTCATGTGCGTTCTGAATTCCTTCTCTTTCCAGGCTTTCCCAGTCCTAGGAGTCTTTAAGCGAAATCAAAACTTAAGTTCTGAGTTCAGTTTTCTAAAAGAGGAACCAAGCATGTAATTAGTTTAATCCCACTTCCTTAGCTTTTGAAAAAAAAAAGTTAATAGAGCCACTTAAACCTTCGTATGTAATTACTTGTGACTCAAAACAGCCACGTTGTGAACATAAGGAATTAAGAAACTAATTACACATTAAATCCCACAATTACTTGAAATCACGTCTCACCTTTATTAATTTTGCATTCACTATATGTTTCTTCACAGTGTACAATTGTATAGTAAACAAAAAGATGATCAAACTTAAAAGCTGTGCATAGGTTTTAAGTGTCAGGTGCTGTTAAAAGTAATTAGGCCAAAAGATTATTTTTATGCACGCGTGGTCAGCCTGGACCCTTTTTAAATAAAAATACTTAAGCAGAGGATTTTATCCTCCTAACCATAGATTTATTATATTTGTCTAACTATACCTTAAAAGAATTTGACACTTTAGGACATCTAGCCATTAAAACAAAATACAAAAAATCCAGAGGCACAATAGCAGCACATTTTCTCCTTCATTACCACATAACTCACCAGTAAGCACACATCCCTCCCCCTCACCTTTCCACCATCAAGAAGTGAAAAAAGTCCCTTCCAAAATGCCAGTGACCTCTCTGCTCCCCACAGATCACTTTTGCAATAAACCTGGAAAATCATATGATTCAGGTAACTTCTGAATTCCAAATACTCTGGAGGACAAAAATGTTACCATTATGCAGCATGTCCATCCCCCCACCATTCTGTAGCTAAGATCCTCAGCACAAATCTTCCGCATGGCAGCACAGTGCACTTATACTACACAAGTAGGCTGGCCCCTTCGTTTGTTTGGTTTTGTTCTTTTAATTGGTATAAATAATAGAACAAAGCTTGTTGTCAAAAACATTTGGGCAGTATAATACCAGTGTACTGTATTCTTATTTTGGAGAAATGGGATATGGGACCCCTTAACTCAGAGTGTCCATTCCAAGTCTGTACTAAATGTGTGAGCAATTGCCACTTTTTAAAAGACCAGCGTAGTTTGATTAAAAATATAATTCAATATAAATTTAGTGAGAGATCTGCAAAAAATACGTGGAATAAGAGGAGGCTAGGCTAAAGAATAACACCATGCTAAGAAAACAAGAGTCAGCAGCAAGGTCCAAAGCTTGATCAAGCATTTAGAAAACACTAACCTGAGCCTTCCATACTCAGGTAAGAAAAACAGGAGATTAAGTAGAGCTTGAAAGGTGCTACTCTTAATTAAAGCACCACTAGGTCATTTAGCTAAAGGAAGCAGAAAAGAAGCTCAAGATCACTATCAAGAAACAACTGACAGGAAGGTATTCATAACACTGAAAAATATGCACTGGTTATCAGTATAAAAAGTAAAATCCCAGTGTAGATGAGATGACAGGGAGCAAAAGTAGCTAGAATAGGAAATAAACATGGAATGCCCTGGAATTCTTTAAAGGTACCATGTCTACTTACAGGGAATAATCTGTTTGGTAGGTAAGAGCAAAAAACCAGAAATGTACTGGAGACTCCTGCATAACAATGGAGGTGATTCAAGGGGATATTGTGGGCCAGGGAGCCTAAGGATGTCACTCAGAAGGGAGCCAAACAGGCTCAGATATATGAGGATACTTACTGGAGTAGTGTGGTGTATCATTTGGTGCAAGGCTTATAGTTAAGTCCGGTTAAATTCATATTGCCCATGCAGTCAACTTAGCAGATCCTTTCCTATGCTAAAGAAATTTGCAATGGAATAAGGCCATACAGGTCACTTCCTGAAAGAGCTCATGAAATTCCCTACTTTAAGGGCGAAGCTGTGGTAGCTAATTTTAATTTTTTTGCTCAAAATCCATTCTTTTCCTCTTTGGGAAAAAGAGCACATCTTCCTCTTCCAGTCTCTGGGACACAATTAGGCTGAGCACCCCATTCTTAACATAGGGAGTTTCACTGGGACACAGAGTAGAGCTTTCAGCAAGTCACCTTCTGGACAGTGAAAGCTCAAGGAAATGTGGAATTCTTTACAGGCACTAGCTAGCAATCTACTGAATATTTTGACACTGCCCATGTCCTCTGTTCACATTATATAAGTCTCAAGGCAATGCAAGCATACGATCACCGTTATATAGGAAAGCAAAATCTTTATTTGTGCTTATCCCTATGAATAGAGTACTGTAGGGACTAAGAAATGAAATCTTAAATATACAAACACATGCTCTGTTGAATAAAAGTATACAAATACAGCTTTACCTTCGTCTTCTTTGAAAGTACACATGCATTAACCACTGGGCAATGAAGGGCCACACGACAGCAAAGACTAAAGTGCCAGGAGAAATCTCAAAGGGCCACCATGACGGTCTCTAAGCAAAATAAAATATAAATTGTGGCCACCAGTTTGCACCAGAACATTAGATGCTAGTATAGAAACACACTTTAAATGCTAGTGTCCAAGTGCAAAAAATTAAAAGCTTCACAGTAAAAGAAAATTTATTGAAACATCTCTTCAGATGGGATTGTAAGAGCTCTATTTTACTCCTTGTTCAAGGATCAGGCAAAATTTAAAGCATGTGAAAAATCTAAAGCCATTCTATCTTGTTCCAAACATTCCTTCTTATAATGCAGAAAAATCTTACCTTAACAGATGAGGCTAGTTGTAAATTTGATTGTAGCGTCAGAGATCTTGCCTTTAAATACAAAACCAAGCCTAGTACGTATCAAAACGGTACATTGACCTCTAATAGAAATTACTACAAATTTCTGTAGGAATGCATTTACTTGCAACTAAAGAACCAACTAATACAGCTGACTTCATAGGTACAAGTGGCATGAACTTATTACGGGAGTCCCAAGTTATGGGAAGGTTGCGTTCCCACCCATGCTCCCGTAACTCTAATTTCATGTGAGTCGGTGGAGGGGCGGCTTTTTTTTCCCCTGGCGGAATGCACATTCTACAGCCAGGGAAGCAGCAGGAGCACCTGGAACTCCTTTTGAATGTTAAGTCGTGGGGTTTGAGGGGGCACTTGGGGACGGTTAAGCTTGGCAGTATGTTGGGGCAGCGGGTTTAAGCCTGGGGTGGGTTAGGGCTGCAGGGAGGAGCAGGGGTGGTGAGCCAGGGCCACGTGGCCCTTTGGGGGGATTGAGTTGGAGCCGCACGGGGTTGAGGGGCACACATGCGAGTTAAGCAGAACTCAAAATTGTGCATTTCGAGGGATTACTGCATAGTGAAGAATAGATGAAGCTAAGGCCCCACACAAGATCTCTCAGTTGCAAAATACAACAATGTAAAAATATCTTTAATAACTTAAATTACAGACCTAATTCTTACTTTCTTATATCAAAAAGCATATTGAATGATCCAAAATATCCCCTTAAGAGAGCTTTTCAAGACATTTCTAGTTAATAAACATAGGTATTTAAAGAAAGAATTACAACTTCCCAGGAAAAATAATTTACCTGGGAGGCTGTCAGTGCCTCCAGCGTATGCAGTCTCTGCAGGACATTCTGCATGTCTTCTTGTAATTTCAAGAGAACTACTGCAATTTGTTCATTGAGACTGCCCCTTTGTGCTCTGTCTGACCCCCAGCGTTCTCCATCTCCTCCACTACCCATCTGTCCACCTTGAACACCATCACCCAGAGATTGCATCCTATGCCCTATGGTTTTGAGAAGAAAAACAAAAAACAAAACAAACAAAAAAAGAGAGATACACATCTACCAAAAATGTTTGGTTATACTGCTTTATCATTTCCCACTTCTACAGCCTAGGGTAAAACATGTAATCTCTATAGAGTTAACACTAAATTCTCATACAAAAGAGCCAGGATGTCATTATAGCAGCACTTGTGATGCTGCACGCAAGTGTTTGTAACTATAAACTTCATTTGCAGGATTGTCTGATTCCTGTCAGTCAGTTCAACAGTAGGCCAGATGAAATGTTTTCACCACTTTCTTTTACCTGCTTCATAGGTTTATCTTTATATATTCAGTGTCTCTCAGTCTTCTATTCTAGTTCCTTCCATTCAGATATGTGTCACCACATAATGTATCCTTTTCAGGTCCATTATTGACAAATCAAAACCACCAGTGTGTTTTTTCTTGAATTTTCTATAACCAAGGTATTTCTTGCCCTAGACATTTTCTTATCACTTAATTTTTTATTTTCTGTAGTCTTGACACACTCAGTATTCCTCTCAGCCACTTCATTATCTTTGTCAGCTCTCTCATATCTCAAATCTTCTAACCCATATAGTAGTCTCCATATACACTAATTTTCTTTTTTATCTAAATGTCTTTAACCTTCCAGATCTTGCAGAATTTTCTAAATGCAGTAACAGCTAATTTGAGTCTTCTGGCACCTTTGCGATTTCCCTTCCTCAATACTAGTCCTCCAAGATACACAGATGTTTCCCCTTGTTCTAGTATTTGGTCTCTGACTTTGATCTTTACCTCCTTTTGTCTTCCAATTGCCATAGTTTTTGTCTTCTCTATATTTATCTTCAATTTTAATGTTCTGCTTTCCACATTTACCTTGTTGGTTATTATTCTTCATAAATTCTCCTTGATCAAAGGTGGTCTGCAAATATAGCATTCAATATCCTCCCATTTAACATGACTCCTCTAACTGAATCTCTCTGTGCTACTGTCTTTACTGCTTCCCATACTGAGTTTAAGAAATTTGGTGATGGAGTGAGACATGGACACAGAGTTAAGCTGATGATCTGATGTTCATGATTAGAACAGCCTATAACGAAACCACATAGTACAATGCTGAATATGAAAGCTGCATACAGGTCTGAGCAAAGTCCCCTATTCTAAGTAGTGACCTCTCTGTCCATTTTGAGACACTGAAGAAGGCAGAAAAGGGGGTGCAAAAAAGTTGGATAACTACATCAAACTTAATTTTGTCTTCAAATGTTTGGTTCTTAATCTATAGAGGTTCTGCAAGGAAGTGGCAATCATGAAGGGGGATAGGATAAATAATTCCATATACAGCGCTATAGGACTGTCCTTAAAATATCTGCTAAGGATAGTGTCTAGTGCCTGTTGGGGAAAAAAGGGGGAGAAACAGCTGTTGCATTCTTTTAAATAAAGTGCATGATTTAAATATACTAGCAGCAAGCCTCTGCACATTTGCTCATTTCAGTGTTCTAAAAACCTCTAATCTTCATTCCTAGACATTTCTTCCATGTTTCAGATGAACAAACTGGCTTTAACATTGGCCATATTTAAACCAGTGGCAGATGGGTGTTTACAAATACAAGTTTTTAAGAGAAGAAAGGAGTGCTGTTTCCATATCATAATTCTCAATATTGTTAAAAATCAACACAGGTAATAAGATGCGAAGGGGATGGGTGGACAGAATATACCTCATATAGTGAAGAATTTATCTACTAAATATAACTGTCTGATATCTTAGTTATTTAGGCTTTATGTTAATATAAGGCAAATAGCTATAGCCAAAGACTGGCCAAATTAAATACAATGCCAAAAGTGAATATTTTAATGAAGGATTTGATTCAGATACAATAAAAGTAAAAATACTTTGAAGCTTAAATTGTAACTCTCTCTATACTTGTAAATCTAGTTTGAAGACAAAGTGAAAGACTACACTTATAAAACAGAAGGGTGCCCTATGTGATGCTTGGAATTCAAGGTATGCCAAACCAGAACAGTCCATTATAAGGTCATGAGGCTGACTCAAATACTCTCCAACCCAAGAACAATCTTTTCCGACTCTTATTATAAATAAAAGGTACTCTTAAAGCCAAGGTTAATGGTTACCACTAGAATTTAGGGATGCAATGTTTAGTAAACCACTTATGGAAGAAGGTGGGATGAAAAGATTATACAGCATGGCTGCCTTATTGTTCAATCTTGACAACTGAATCAGTTTCGCCTGATTTGAATGTGGAAATACAGTGAGACAAATACAAAGTGTGCACATACAGTACCTCTCCCTCTTCGGACTCCATGAAAATCCATCTTTTCTGCACCTTTCTTCTCTTTGTGAGGGCCTCCATCACTACTTTTGCCATCTTCACCACCACACTTGACTTCACCTTTTCCTTCAACTGGTGTTTCCTTTACATCCTCAGAGGGCAGGTGAGCATTTTCCAATAGATGACTGTGATGTACTACTTCCAAGTAATGGGATGAATGCTTTAAAGATCTGTTGGCTGATGCAATGATTTCCAATGGCTACAAATTAACAGCAGCATCTGGTTAATCTTAATGTTGGTGTTATGTAAAATGTGACAGTTATCAAATAAAATAAGAGGATACTTCTGTAGGATAACAAACCTGGTAACATGCTACACAATACACTATGTAGATAAAAGGGGGCCCCCTTATCGCAGCTACACTCACCATTCACCACTAGTCTCTTTAGGGTTCAGAGCAGAACACATTTGCTCCTCAACTTCATCTTTTTAAGAGATTCCCCAAGGATTTGCTTTCAATAGACGCAATCACCACACTATCAAAACAAAAAGCTATATATAGGATGTTCTTAAAAAACAAGAAGCCTTGTGGCAGCTTAAAGATTAACAGATTTATTTGGGCAAAGGCTTTTGTGGGCAAAAACCCACTTTGTCAGATGCACAGAGTGGGAATTACAGAGGTAGGCATAAATATACTCCCACATGAAAAGAAGGGAATTACCTTATTAAATGAAGGACCAGTGCTAACCATGCCAATTCAGTCAGTGTGGATGTGACCCACTCTCAACACCTGATAAGGATGTGTGAATATCAAGAGAGGGAAAATTGCTTTTGTAGTGAGTTAGCCATCCCAGTCCCTATTCAAACCGAGAATAATAATGTCCAGTTTTCAAATGAATTGCAACTCTGCAGCATCTCTTTAAAGTCTGTTTTTGAATTTTTTGTTGAAGTATGGCCACTTTTAAACCTATTAATAGTTTCTAGATGTCCTCTTTAGTTTAGAAACCACTTTAGAGATAAGAGGACATTTACCTTAATATAGGTGCCTGTAAAAGGGAGATGACTTCTTTAACTATCATCTCAGAGGTATTTAGTATTTATAATTTCTAAAAAAAGCTTTAAATATTTAAGCAATTCTAATTAAAATTATTTAAATTCCAAAAACTTTCCATTTGGAAATAAACCAAAGCCTACGTGCCTTCTTTTAGTTAGAACTGGTGATTAAAACGTATGAATATTGTAACCATTATCTTCAAAATACTGCTCAAGCTGTAAATTTGAAGGGAAATTATTTTTAGATATTACAGTATTAAATATCATATATTTGTAATTACTAAGAACTAAGCTTCAGAACAAACTGAATGCTATTCAGTTTCTCCTCAGACTAGTTACAGCTGTCTACAGAATTCTGCTGTCAAGAAGTACCCTGACATTAGGGAGGTTGCATAGGCAGTGGTAAAACTGCAAGTGTATCGGGATATTCACTGTCACACTGTTCTAGTATTTGGCCATCATCTTACATCTTTCACAAAACATTCATTACTAACAGCCTTTCATCAACTATTCCCTCTAAACTTGCAACACTATGGCTATGTCTACACTAGCCAAAAACTTCGAAATGGCCATGCATATGGCCATTTCAAAGTTTACTAATGAAGCGCTGAAATACATATTCAGCGCCTCATCAGCATGTGGGCGGCCGTGGCACTTTGAAATGGACACGACTTGTCCACACGGGACTCCTTTTCAAAAGGACCCCGGCTACTTCGAAGTCCCCTTATTCCCATCTGCTCATAGGAATAAGAGGACTTCGAAGTAGCCAGGGTCCTTTCGAAAAGGAGCCCCGTCTGGACGAGCCGTGTCAATTTCCAAGTGCCGCAGCTGCCCGCATGCTAATGAGGCACTGAATATGTATTTCAGAGCTTCATTAGTAAACTTTGAAAGGGCCATTTGCATGGCAATTTCAAAGTTTTTGGCTAGTGTAGGCACGGCCTAGAGGATTTAGGGCATACACCTGGCATATATATCTGCTGAAAGGCAAACCATGATAAAGGCCAGAGAAATGGATTGTATACATATGGCAGCTTGTATAAATTCACATTTAGGCATGTGACATACCCTGTCCAGTTTAAGGGGAATGTTCACTTATCTACTGAGCCCTTTGACTTAGAGAAGCATGAACCAAATAAAAATATTACCCCTGCCCCTCCCAAAAATTTTTTTTTTAAATTTGGCCCAAGTCCAGAACTGAACTCAAGCTGCCGTTCTTCCCAGGGATCATGTCATTTTTCCTACAGGAACAAACAAAAATACCTGTTCAACTCGAAATTAGCTTTTATTCACTTAAAAAAAACTTTATATATACCAAAGTCAAACTAAGTACAACTGATGGCGAAGTATGTTAGCTTTGTAAATGCGTCTCTCAACCTCTTGATTTTCTGAAGAATCATACAGCCACTACAGTGTGTATGATTTTAAGGGGTGAGGAGAGAATAAAAACAGGATATACCTGGATCAGTTGACAAAGAAAACATGGTAACGTTATTTTTTAAAAAGCAGTCAACAAATTCATACACACCACCCTTAAACCAAGGAGGTTTTTTTTCATTAGTATAAAAATCCATATTTCTGGGCTAAAATATAAAGCATTTGATGTCATATGAAATGCTTTGGAAACAGTTTGCAAGTGTAGCTTCAAAGATTAAACCTAAAGGTTAGGGCACTGAATTTTTTTTTTACCTCTTCTTGTCCAAATTGTTCCATAGAATCACAATATACTTCACTGTCTGAATCACTTGTCAAGTGCTGCATTCCTGAGACCTCTTCAACACTGTCTTCATGTGCACCTATACATAATTGATACATGCCCAAACAATAAATACAATAAGACCAATTCTGACAGAAAATAAGGAAATGACTCAGTAGTCAAGTAAGCTACACTTGACAACATTTTGAATATGGTAATCATGAGCCATAGATTAAAGATTACAATGAATAATTACATATTGTAAAATTAGTTTTATTGAGGAGAAAAAAAAAAGTTCAGTAACTGGATTCTGCTTCCTTTGTGTAGGTGCAGCTGGGTATTCCACTTAGTTGTGTGCATACAGTCTGGAGAATTTTACCTTACAGCACCTGTACAGGGGTTGTGCTAGGGTCTTGTGGCCCTTGCCACTCCCCTGGCTAGATGAGGTGGTTCTGCCTTGACCTCCCCACCCGAAGTTTCTTCTTACAGTCCATAACTGGAGTCAAGTCTGTCAGATTTTCAACTTCACAACCCTTTCAAGTAGCAATCCTGTTCAGTGATTTTCTCCTAGCTGTCTATAGTTCTAGTATGGGATTAATGTTGGACTTAATGTTACTTTAGTTATAGTATTCTCTTGTGATACCCTCATAATGGTCTGTTTTGGGAGGATGGGGTTTGATCCATAACAACAAGGCTCCCATGCAGTGCTTGTTGTGTCTAGGCAAAACCCACATCAAGGAATGGGTGTTCAATTTGCACATTGTTCATAAAGCAGACAGGTACCAAGGAATCTTCACTGAAGCAGCACCCACTCAAACAGCCCATACAGTCTGCTTTGGCACTGCAGATTAATTGTAGATCATGCTCTGGTTCAGAGAATGCTGCCACTCTTAAGTCCTGAAGCTGACCTCTTTCTGAAAGAAGGAGGGAGTCATTCCCTGTTGAGTTTACCAAGGACAAGCTTGCATAAGAGACTCTTTTAGTTCACTCCAGGTGCCATGGGGTCTAACTCCTCCAGAAGGGCTGTGACTCAGCCTAGGTTGAATACTGGTATACAGAACAGAGCAGGACCAATCAACTGCTCCCCAGCACCATGCAGGAAGGTTGGAGGTCCTGTACCTTGACTCCGGTTCTGGCCCCCAAGTGTCTGTCGAGGGTGGTACAGATGAGGGTGATGGCAGTGCTCACTGCTTCCCCACTGGCAGCATATCAGGCAGCACTGGGCATCCTCTGCCTTTCTGTCCTAACTTCTTTTTTTGATCCAGAACTTTTCCAGGCCTGTGTTCATTATTGCTCTGTGGGCTTTGCAGGCTGCTGAACGTATGGGTCTGTAATTGATACACCCGATGTTTCCTTGACACTCTCAATGGAAATGGAGCCAGTACTGGTGTTGGCACAAGGGACCGCCTCAGCACTAGGGTACTTCAGTACCCTGTGGCTGACACACCGTTGCTGTGGCATCAGTCACCACCCTCTATTTTGGCACACTCAGTTACTTGGGCACCAATGCTGACTTCAGGGATAACACTGTTTCCAGCACTAGAAACAACAGAGGCACACTCAGTTCCACCATAACCAATTTCCAACATCACCATCAGCCCTCTCATTGTTCTGGGCTATGGACAAATCAGACCAGCTACTCACACCCAAAGCAATCCCCAAAGGCCCAGGATTTCTGTGTCCAAATCAGGATCTTTCTCCTCCCACTACTGCCTGAGTGAGGGTCATTCACGGAACACCACTGAGACAAGGACTGCTGCTCTTTTCGTGGTTGAGACAGAGGCCCTGGCTTGTCAGCTTACTAGTCACCCTTATCCATAACAGTGACCTTCATGGAATCCATTATCTTCTCCTCAGTCAGAGGCCTTATTCCTGCTCAAAGCTAAGATCGCTGACCAGGTCTGAAGTTGTCTCTGTTGAGCCACCAAAGTTGCAGATACTGGCAAAATCTCCCCCTCAAGGAGCCTTGAGAGTTGTCCTACACCAGCCTGTCAGCCTAGGGGCAGCTCTGGCAGTTAACTGCCTCATTCTCATCTTTGGATGTTACATGGTGCCAGTTGTGACATTACACCCCATATTTTTCATAGGTATATTGTTATGATATTAATATGGTGCAACTAAGATATGTTTTATGCAAGATTAATCATGTGAGGATCACTATATAGGTCATGATGTATTCAATATAATTATCCTATTCATATGCATGTATCATTTTTGTATCTGAAGCTGGGAATAGTCTATGTACCTATTAAAACTGAGTTTACACCCAGGGAACAGCCACAAGACACAATGCAATAAGCCTGGATGGACCATTAGGGAAAATGACTGGACTTTGCAGATGTTACTCTCCCACTGCCCAAAAAGCTTTCTGTGATGTTGCAAACAACTGTTGACTCATGGCAGCTGACACTGTAGGGACATGCGATTAACTCACAAGCTCTTGGATTCCAGGATAGAAACCAGTATTTTTAACACTGGTGGGCAGGAGAGGACCACATGGTAAGCAAAGGGTCCTGGTCCCGCCTCCCCCCCACCCCCCGCTCCCATCCCTCATATGTAAAACCTATTTAAGACAGTGTGATTAGTTAGGCTTCATTTTTCACTGAATCTCTGCCCCAGATGACTGCTAGAACAGGACTGAGAGAAAAAAAAATAAAAGCTAGATAAATTTATGGAGGTTAGGTCCATCAATGGCTGTTAGCCAGTATAGTTAGGAATGATATCCCTAGCCTCTGTTTGTCAGGTGCTGGTAATGGAGCATAGATATGGGGTTGAGACATGGGGGCCTGCCCTGCTCTACCCATCCAGTGCTCCTGCTGGGCAGCAAGGTCAGGGCACAAGGTCTTTTCCCACTCTCTGGCATTAGTACTGGATGGGCAGAACAGGTCAGGGTACCCATTCTTCTGGGAGCTTGGGGTAGGACCACCTCATATATGCAGGTGAGGGGCTATGGTCATGAGGTACAAACACTACTCCTCTACAGAGCTGCTACCTAAGTTCTCTGGCTTCAGTGTGCACACACCTAAACAATACATGCATGCACCACATCTCATAAAAATACAGTTGTATTAATTACCCATTTCATTCCTGTTCTAGAACAAATGGATTAATTCTCTGTTTACTTCACTCACTTTCCCAAACACATTATAGAGCAGTATTTCAGTCTGAAGTTACTGATTTGTCTAGAGGCTAAAGTTTAAGTTATCCAGTTACACCAGTGTTTCAAAAACTTGAAATGTTTGCATACCCCTTTCGTGATTTCACCCGTATTGATGCACCCCCTCTCCCAGTGCTGTCCCAATGCTTCTCTTCTGATTTTTGAAGAATTTATTTTCTGCCACATGCCTTTGAAATCCTTTTGCATACCACTGGTGGTACACATACCACACTTTGGGAAACACTGATGATTTACACATCTGAGTTTACAGGTACAATCTTTTCAAGTTCTAATATAAATCTCAGTGATTTTCCATCTGCTTACTTTGGTTCAAATTCAAATGGCATTTCAACATATATGAAATTTTACAACAAATCAAGTTTATGAAAAAATAGTTTTGGACCTCCCTGTCTCTGGATTCATATCTTTACTATTACAGATATTTAGGGGTTTATTTAAACCAGTATTCTAATTTTAATCACATTTAATGTTTTTACTGAAAAGACCCAGTGGTTAAAGGATACCAGCTGCAGACCTTGAAATTTCTGGAGTAAGCTTTGCACATATATAAAGGACAGCATACCCATGTGAGGAAAATACCTTCATGAACATCATTATTTGTTTCCACCATTAGTTCTAGGTTTTGCTCCACTTTCTTTATTTCTTCCTCCTTGTTTACACCATTCCAAGCAGATTTAGTCTGGATGCTAGTCTGCACATCTGGAATTAAGCTGTCCTTATATGAGCCGTTAGTGACAATACTTTCCAAATCCTTCACTGCTGCTGAGTCCTGCATCACATTCTTATTGTCTGTGGAAGAACAAGGAAACCTTGCAAATGAAAAGCCATGTGAGTTATGCTACAAGACATGTTTCTTTGGATAGCTGACTTTCTGATTTGCTGTGTATTTCTTATATGGTCTCAATCAGATTTAGCTTACATTTTACTTGGACTTATGTTCACAGCTAGTCCTGCTCCTTTAAAAATATTAAGCTTATATGCAAACAAAACACCCTAAAAGTTTCGTTCTACATAGCAAGCATAACAGGTATTTTTAAATATAAAAGTGGCAAAACCACTGTATCCCTCATCAGTTAGTGAAACTAATATAATCTTCTTTAGTTTTCTGATAAACCAAAATACTTCTGAACTAAGTTCTAAATACATATTTTCTCTTGGTTTTCATAAGAAACTGTATTCTCCTAAAATACACACAAAAAGTCCTCATTGAAACGCTTTTTCAATCGAAAGATAAAAGGAGAGGAGGAAACAAGATTTTAATTCTACATGCGCCCAAAAGCCAACCACAAGATAAATGGACCCTAAATACAAAAACAGAATAACCATCCACAGAAAACCCCAGGCCCTGATCCTGTATGCTGTCATGTGCAGAGACACACTTTATGAAATTGACGAGGATCTCAAAGGCTGCTTCCACACCTACCACCTCCTGTCTGAGAGGGCATGGTAATGAGGCAATTTGAAAGAGAATAATGAGGCTCTGATGTGCATATTCAGCACCTCATTGCATAATGGTGGCTGCATGAATGTCAAAGTGCAGACAGACAGTGTAGATGGGGGCAGCTTCAAAATAAGCGCCCCACTTCAACATTCCCTTACTCTAATCTAGTTTTGTGGGAGTAATGGAATGTGGAAGTAGGGTGCTTATTTCAAAACTGACCCTATCTACACTGTCAATCTGCAATTCGAAGACTGCACTTGGAAATTCATACAGCTGTCATTATGCTAAAGAGGCACTGAATATGCATGTTAGTGCCTCATTAGCCTGCTTCAAATTGCCTCATTACCATGCCAACTCCGAAAGGAGGTGGCATGTGTACAAGTAGCTTAAGTAAGCATGGAGAATGTGCATAGCCCCATGTGCTGAAAAGCACAGGCTGGATTAAGGTCTACCTATGCAGGGCTCCGCCTGTATGAAACAGGGTTTAGGATTCACAAGACAAAATAGCAGTCATATAGCACTTTAAAGACTAACAAAGCTACATGACTGCTCTTTTGTTTTGTGAAGATACAGACTAACTCTCTGTAACTATTCACCCTGTAAGGATTTAGGATTGTTGTACTTAGTCTTTCACCTTGTAATTAAGTTGAAACGTGATCCCATTCTTCACATATAAACTTCTGTGCACTTTGTATAAACAAAATAAACCCACTGATGTATCTCACATGACATTCAAGATTTGTAGCCATTTAGGGGAGTAATACCCCACTTTGTGTTGAAAAAGTTATAACAGTTCAAGTCTCAAATCTACACCTTTGACACAATGCTGTCTTTCCTTTTCCTCTTCTTCATTATCCTCTTCTGATTCTGCTCCACTGTCACTGCTCTCAGATTTACCATTCACAGCCTTTGAATTTGACATGGAAGTCATAACATTACCAAGGTCTAAAAAGAAATTTTAAATAGACAAGTATATTAGTATTTATTTTAAAGCTACAATTTAGAATAGTGTTATGTAATAGCCATTTTTAAACTTCCCAGACTAGAACATTTCTCCAGCATGCTCAATTTAATTCCACCATCTTGTTTCATTTTTAAAATCACCACCATCATCATCATCATCATTTTTACTGTCACTCACCATACAAAGTCTGTGAGTAACTGCAGCTGAATTGTTTCCTCTGATGAGATCAAAATTAGTCTAGAAACAAACTGACAAGAGACACTATTCTTGCTATGCGGCTAACATCAAAGATGTGGAAAAGATCACCCCCTTTATACCAATACAGCAGTAATGCGATATGGAAAACAAAGCTGACCATTCTGACCTAAGCCATAATCTATGTTGCTCTAAAAAGTTCCCATTGAGTTTAAAAGTTTCAAGTACTCTCTCAGTCCAAAGGTGAATTTTGGAAGAAAGGTTTGTCAAACCCCATTTACTCACATGAATAAGGTAAATGTGAAAGCGATACAGTTGTTCACATATTTATTTTGGCATTCTCACGTATGGCTTCTCTTCACTACTTCCAGTCTATTATGCAATGAACTTCGAAATCAGTTAAATCGAATGCCTTTTAATTGTTTGAAGAAATTTAACTTAAGGAAGTGTTCTCTTTGAAAGACGGTAGAGTAGGCACTATTTTCTTAAGCAATTTAAACAGAGCCAGTTGTGGTCTTTATACTTGCAATCACATGTTAACATCTATGTGGAGAAGTGTGCATAAAAATAAACAGCAGTGCACTGTTTTCTATTATTAGATAGTGAAATAAAGTGCATGTTAAGGTTTACTTCAAATATACATTTTAAAAAGCAAACCTCTTTGAAATAAACATTTCAGAAGTGCCAAGCTACAGATATAGTACAGAAGTTCCACAGCTGCCATCATTCAAAGACTCATATTAAAATAAACATGTTTATTCCAATGTAAAATCAATTAGATATTCTCCTTTAAAATCAACAGTAAAGTCAATTGAGAATATTCTCACAATTCTACTGCACTGGACATATACATTTGGACATACATTGATGTCAGGCAATAAATGTACAAAGTGATAACCCAACAGAATCATAGTGGGGCCCTTCAACTTTTGAACATAAAATCAAGATTTAATTCTTGTCCACTTAAAATTGTCATCCTTATTGTAGTAACATAGTTTTATATTAATATGTCAAAACCATCAAAGATTAATTCTTAAATTTGGGCTGCATAACAATATATAGTTACATTAGACTTAATAAACCTGATCTAATATTTTCTTTGCTGCAATGTAATTTAATGTTCAGAGTTTTCTCTGTAAACTAACCTTCAGACAGGGAGGCAGGTGGGCTAGCCACACTCCTGTAGTTTCAGAAAACTATGGCCTAATTTGATCACATTCAAAAGTAAAAGTAAATATAATCTCTTGCTCCCCATATTACTATTCAGAAAACTTGCTTGTAAGGAAAACTGTTTTACAAAATAGAAAGTCCCTGCATTTTCCTCTATATATTATGTGATTTTTTTCTTGACATCTTGTATTCATTCCAGATCACACAACACTTTGCTTCTGAAAATGAATGGTTAATAATAGCGTCCCGGTTCAGCTCCAAGCTACATAATTACTTTTTGTCACCATAAATGCTCTCTCCATTGCCTAAAGAATTCTTTGCTTCTTTTCCTGAATTGCTGCATCCTTCTACTGTCTTTCAGTGCAGGTTGGAAAGAGTACACAATACACACTATATGTAGTGCTCTGGCGGGATGGCACGAGGCTTAGCTAATCTTTGCAAGACCCACTGATCTTTGGATGAAAAAATAAATAAAAAGGTCAAGATAATATTATTTGTACAGTCCCCATGGACTTTGAATTGAAATTTTGATGTATAGATGATGATTTCAGAGTGATACCTCAGCATTTTTACAATTTTTAAAATCCTATGATTGTCAAATTTACCAGAATGGACTGTGAATTTGGTAGGGCACTAGCAATAAAAAATGTCCTTATTTGAATTCCAAATAACTATTTGGTCAACCACGATCATGTCTTCTTATTCATTTCTGGAGTATTCACAAGCAGCTTTTTGTTTGTATGAATGCTGGAGGAATGGCAGTTAAATAAATACTTGTACTGATATGCAACAAGGCTATTCAGAAGAGATAAAGGAGAGTTTGTATCAGCTTTCTACTTTTAGTCTCACCAAGTGCAGAGAAAAGGGACACCCACTCCTCACTTACTTGTGCCAGTCCCTCTCACAGAACCTTGGGCTTTCAGAAACACTCCCCTCCCTCAATCCCATGGAAGGAAGACTAGCACCAAGTACTTCAGACTCTTGCTGGGTAGAAGAGATGTGATCTCTGTCGAGACTCTAGTGTACCCAGATGGGCAGGGGCACAATTGCACTCCATGGTTTTGCACCAGGAAAAAAAAACAATGAGAACTGGACAGAGAGAGAGTACTGTAGTCTGTTTGAAAGCAATAGAAAACTGCATCTCTGGGTGCCCCAGGCACTTCAATCTGTAATGACTGCGTAGGTCCTGCACTAAGTGAACAAAGAGGGACACAATAGTCAAATTACGTGTTTGTCCGTGACTACTCCAGGCTTCCTAACTAAAGGCTTTTTACAATGCTCCAATTAATCACAGCCTCCTGGATTACACAGATAATTGCTATTCCATACATATTTGAGGCCCCAAATTAGACTCATACATTTTTGCTTCTCTAATGAGGCTTATGTGCATGAAGCCCTCTACCCCATGCTGGTTGGAAAGGTTTCTAACAGCAATCAAAACCAGAGCTACCTACATCTGTTCTTTTCCTCTGCCTATTATAAGCAAACCATTTTATTATTTGTCACTTTCACCTGATGCCAGAGCTAATTAAGTACAAACCTGTCCTGCACACTAAAATGCTCTACACATACATTATCAAGCACATGCAAAAGGTTCACTAAACTTCCTTTATGAATGTTAGAAGAAAAGCTTATAGTCAGAAAACCCTCTTCTGGTGCAACAAACAGCTGGTTCTAGACAGAGAATCTGTGGCTAAAGACTAATTATTAACAATGACACTAATTGTTAACTCAGCCCACCCAAAAGAAGAAAACAATCAGGCAACGGAGTCAACTGAGGCAAGACAAAGTAAATGAGGTTTTTCTTTTAACAATTTAAGTAAGAGAAAGAAGAAGAAATGAAATTTGCTTCATACTTTCTTTGAAATAATTCATTTTTGTATTTTAACACACAGTTATAGCACCATAGCATAAGCAGTTAAATATTATCTAGTTGTGCACAAATGATTTGGAGAGTGTGTCAGGGAAATGGAGAGCTCAGTCTCTCAGGCCTTAAAATACTGGAGCTACTGTCAGTTGGTCACCCTTATAGCTGCATCAGTGCAAACTCCTAGTGCAGATATGGTAAGCTAGATTTGCACCACTGGTGCCTAAAACTGGGATATAAAATTCTCACTTCCACCAATCGAGCCCTTAATCCTTTCTTTTGTATTAAGCTTATCCTGCAGAGCTAGGCAACAGAATCATAATGGAAGGTTTTAACATAAAGTATTAATTCACATATTAAATGCTGATTGCCTTCCTACCACTACCCCAATGATAAAGCACAGTGAACAGAAGGCTTATGATTTAGAGAAAAATAAGATTTGAAACATCCCTCAGTCACCAAACTTAAGTTTTTTATTCCCCCTCCAAAGCGTCACTCTGCTTTGGTGCAGCTTCCCAACTCACCCGCATCTGAAAATTTCATCTTCTGGCAAAGCTATACAAATACTTTTTGTGGGTCCTATGGCATAGCCATAAGGTTATCACAAAATCTTAAGAAAACAATCATAAACAAGTATGTTTGAAGGCAAACCACTGCAGAAATAAACCAAACATAAACCAAAGTAGAGATGGAGGATGTTTCACAATGAAGCAAGCAGGGAAAGGTGCAATACTGAAAGTGCCACTACATATAAAGACTGTACCACTAACCTGAAAGGCTTTCTGAAAAACACAAATATTTAAAAGTGAAACTTAATTTACTTTTTTTTTTTCCTAACAAAGTTGGCTTTCAAAGGAGTTGTAATAATTATGAAAACAGAACAGAGTCACTTTTTTCAAGGATCGGAGGGGTAGCCGTGTTAGTCTGCATCTGTAACAGCAACGAAGGGTCCTGTGGCACCTTATAGACTAACAGAAAAGTTTTGAGCATCAGCTTTCGTGAGCACAGACTCACTTCATCAGATGCTGGTCTTGGAAATCTGCAGGGCCAGGTATAAATAAGCCAGAGCAAGGGTGGGGATAACAAGGTTAGCTCAGTCAGCAAGGGTGGGGCTTACTACCAGCAGTTGATCTGGAGGTGTGAACACCAAGGGAGGGGAAGCTGCTTCTGTATTTAGCCAGCCATTCGCAGTCTTTGTTTAAGCCAGAGCTGAGGGCATCGAATTTGCAGATGAATTGTAGCTCAGAAATTTCTCTTTGGAGTCGGGTCCTGAAATTTCTTTGCTGTAGGATAGCTACTTTTAAGTCTGCTACTGTGTGGCCTGGGAGATTGAAGTGCTCTCCTACGGGTTTTTATATATTGCCATTTCTGATATCTGATTTGTGTGCGTTTATTCTTTTACGTAGGGACTGTCCAGTTTGTCTAACGTATATAGGAGAGGGGCATTGCTGGCACATGATGGCATAAATTATATTGGTAGATGTGCAGCTGAATGAACCCACGATGGTGTGGCTGATCTGGTTAGGTCCTGTAATGGTGTTGCTGGTGTAGATATGTGGGCAGAGCTGGCAATGAGGTTTGTTGAATGGATGGGTCCCTGAGTTAGAGTGACTGTGGTGCGGTGTATAGTTGCTGGTTAGGATTTGCTTCAGGTTGGCAGGTTGTCTGTTGGCAAGGACTGGTCTGCCTCCCAAGGCCTGTGAAAGTGGCGGATTATTGTCCAGGATGGGTTGTAAAAGAGAAGTTACTCACCTGTAGTAATGATGGTTCTTCGAGATGTGTCCCCGTGGTGCTCCACAATAGGTGTCGGGCTCGCCCAGTGCCGAAGATCAGAACTCTTCTAGCAGTTTCCATTGGATCGCGCATGCGCCAATGCGCACCGCTCCGCTGCGTGCCCCCAGCCATGTGCACGATCCGGTCCCCACCAGTTCCTTGACCAACCGCCTCGGATGCTCCTGAAAAACACCATACAGAGATCCGAAGCGGGGAGGATGGGCGGGTGGTGGAGCACCCACGGGGACACATCTCAAAGAACCATCGTTACTACAGGTCAGTAACTTCTCTTTCTTCTTCGAGTGGTCCCCATGGGTGCTCCACAATAGGTGACTACCCAGCAGTAACCCAAGTAAGGAGGTGGGTAATCGATTCATGTGCAGCTTGCCCCCGAGAGGACTGCTGTCGACAGACGGGTATCCTCCTGGAATACCCGATGTAGGGCATAATGCTTGGCGAAGGTGTCGTAGGATGACCAGGTCGCCCCTCTACAGATGTCTTTTCACGCGATGCCCTTGAAGAAGGCTGTTGACGCCGCCACCGCCCTGGTGGAGTGAGCCCTAGGCGGGGCCAGCAAAGGGGTCTTTCGAAGCTCGTAGCACATTTTTATACAGAACACAATGTGCTTTGAAATTCTCTGTGAAGAGAGGCCTTCCCCTTTTGACCTGGGAGCAAGAGACACTAGGAACCTGTCCGTTTTCCGGAAGGACTTAGTTTTGTCTATGTAAAAGGCCAACGCCCTTCTCACGTCTAGGAGATATAGGCGCGCCTCCTTGCTGGAGCTGTGAGGCTTTGGGTAAAACGAGGGTAAAACTATTGGTTCATTAAGATGGAACTCTGAGGAAACTTTTGGAACGAAGGCTGGGTGTAACCATAAGGTTACCGCCTCCTTTGAGAATACTGTGCAGGGCGGCGTTGCCATCACTGCTGCGAGCTCGCTCACCCTGCGGGCTGACGTAATCGCAAAGAGGAAGGTTGTTTTCATCATAAGGAGTCGGAGGGGTACCGTGGCTAATGGTTCGAAGGGTGGTCCCGAGAGCGTGCTGAGCACCAAGTCCAAATTCCACGACAGCGGAAGTGGTTTTCGAGGGGGGTAAAGGTTTACCAGCCCCTTCAGAACCTTGTGACGATAGGGTGGGCGAATACAGTGGGCCCTTCCTCTGTATGCCGAAAAGCTGATATAGCAGTGAGGTGGACCTTTAGCGAGGATAGAAAAAGCCCGTCTCGTTTGAGATTCAATAGGTATTCTAGTATTACGGTTATAGAAACATCAAGGGGAGCTAACTGCTTGGCGGAACACCAGGCTGTAAATCGAGTCCATTTCTGTTCATAAGTCCTCCTGGTGGAGGTCCTTCGGCTACACTCCAGGACTTGTTGTACTCCCTCCATACACGTACTCTCTAAGGCGCTGAGCCATGGATTAACCATGCTTGTAGGCGCAGACCCTGAGGGTGCGGGTGCACTATGGACCCATGAGCCTGCATGAGTAAGTCCGGCGCCACCGGTAGGGGGAGTGGTGGACGATCCGACATGCGCAGAAGCAAGGGAAACCATTGTTGCCAGTCCCAAGCTGGGACTATGAGTATCATGTGAGCTCTCTCCCTTCTGGCTTTCTGCAGAACCTTGTGGATAAGCGTTGTGGGGGGAAACGCGTAGAGGGCCCTTCCATGAAATCATGAATGCGTCCCCCAGGGACCCCCCCCCCATTCCTGCTCTGGAGCAGTACTGGGGACACTTCTTGTTGTACTGGGTGGCAAACAAATCGACTTGGGGAAACCCCCATGTATGAAATATGCGCTGTAGCAGGTCGGAGCGGATCTGCCATTCATGCGTGAGTGCGAAGCGCCTGCTCAGCTGATCTGCCTTCACGTTGTGAGCGCCTGGCAAGTACGAGGCTTTCAACGTTATGTTGTTGGCAATGCACCAGTTCCACAATCGGACTGCTTCCGCACATAACGCACGGAATCGTGCCCCTCCTTGTCGATTGATGTAGAACATAGTAGAAGTATTGTTGGTATTGATCCCGACTACTTTGCCATGCAGGTAATCTTGAAAATGTCTGCATGCATTGAGCACTGCTCTGAGCTCCAGTATGTTTATGTGCAGTGTCTGTTCCACAGGGGACCATAGCCCTTGCGTCACCTTGCTGCCAATGTGAGCTCCCCATCCTATGTGGGAGGCGTCGGTAGTAACAAAGATAGAAATTTGTGGTTGGTGAAAAGGCACCCCCACTAGCAGATTCTTGGGATTTTCCCACCACGCTAGGGATCTCGCACCTCCATCGTGGGCGACACTACCCTGTGGACAGTGTGGGATGCCGGTTTGTAAACACTCGGCAGCCAATGCTGCAGGCTTCGCATGTGTAACCTGGCATTCTGTACCACAAACGTCGCTGCCGCCATGTGCCCCAACAGCTGCAGGCACGTTAGGACCGGCACCGTGGGGCGGTACGTCATGACTTGCACCAGGGAGTTGATCGTGCGGAAGTGGGCGTCGGGCAGGTATACTCTTGCTGTGATAGAGTTTATGCGTGCCCCTATGAACTCTATATCTTGTGTGGGTTCGGTCTTTGACTTTGCGAGGTTGATAACTAGGCCTAGAGAAGTAAACATGTTCGCGTTGACACGTATCATGCGTAAGACCTCTGCCTTTGAGGCCCCTTTCAGCAGACAGTCGTCCAGATATGGGAAAATAAACACCCTCTGTCTGTGCAGGTAGGCTGATACCACTGCCAGGGTTTTGGTAAAGACTCTGGGTGCCGAGGATAAGCCGAACGGAAGAACCCTGTACTGGAAATGTTCCCTGCTGACCGTGAAGCAGAGGAAGCTGTGCCGGGTGGATTATACGAAAGTAAGCATCTTGTAAGTCGAGGGCTGCAAACCAGTCTCCATCGTCCAGTGCCATAAGTATGGAGGCAACTGTGATCATCCGAAAGTGTTGCTTGCGCAAGTAACGGTTGAGGCCCCGTAGATCCAAGATCGGCCTCCAGCCTCCTGTTTTCTTCTCTGTTAGGAAGTAGCGTGAATAAAAACCTTTCCCTTGGAATTGTTCCGGCACTCTTTCCACCGCCCCTATGAACATGAGGTGATCTACCTCCTGCTTGAGCCTTGCCTCGTGGGCAACATCCCTGAGATGAGGCCTGGAGGGACGCTTCGTCGGTGGAAGTGACTGGAAAGGGATCGTGTAACCCGTGGCTATAATTTCTAGCACCCATTTGTCTGTGGTGATCTTTTGCCATTGGGAGTAGAACGGTTTGAGGCGATGATGGAACATGAGATGAGAGTGGCATTGAGCGATGGTGTTGATAGTGCAGCCCCCGACATACCCGTCAAACTTGCTGTCTCTGGGCCTGCCCCAAGGGTGTATGGCTTTGTTGAGAATATCGCCTGGGAGTCCTGTATTGCTGCTGCTGTTGATGGCGCCCTTGGTCGTAGCCTCACTGATATTGAGCACGCTGTGGTTGGTAAGCATAGCGTCTTTGCTGAGGATAAAATTTCTTCTTCTTGTATGGGGGAGTATAAATACCCAAGGTCCTAAGTGTGGCCCTCGGGTCTTTGCTGGAGTGGAGGACCGAGTCGGTTGAGTCCACAAACAGCTTTTGCTTATCAAAGGGAAGATCCACGATCTTCGCCTGTAGGTCTCTGGGGATACCAGACGTCTGGAGCCAGGATTCCCTACGCATTACCACTGCTGCAGCTGTTGGACATGCCACGGTGTCCGCCACGTCCAGGGCAATCTGGACTCCCGTCCGCGATGCCGCATAGCCCTCTTGGACAATCGCCTTTAACACCGGCTTCTTGTCCTCCGGGAGTGAATCCATGAGGGGAGTGAGCCTAGAGTAATTGTCAAAGTTGTGGTTTGATAGATGTGCCGCGTAATTTGCCACTCTCAATAATAGGGTAGAGGAGGAATACACCTTCCTGCCAAACAGCTCTAGCATCTTAGCATCTTTATCCGACCCCCACCCCCGACTTCTACTGAGACGTCTTCAACCTCTGCTGGGACGATTCGACCACCAAAGAATTGGGCTGCGGGTGACTAAAGAGGAACTCCATGCCCTTGGCTGGGACGAAATACTTCTTATCCGCTCTCTTGTTTGTAGGCGGAATAGAGGCCGGGGTCTGCCATATGTTAGTGGCTGACTCCATAATGGCTTCGTCCAGCGGGATAGTGATTTTACATGAAGCCGGGGGTCTCAAATTTTTCAGGAGTTTATGATGCTTCTCCTGCACCTCTGCTATTTGAATGACCTGCGTGAAAGCTACTCTTTTGAACAGCTCCTGGAATTGTTTAAGGTCATCCAGGGGGGAAACAACCCCACGGGCCATGGCCTCATCTGGGGTGGATGAGGAGGAACCGCTGGGGTACACCTCCCTCAAATCCTCTGGCTCCCAAGTTCGGTGATATACTTGCTCCCTGGAGGACTGTGAAGGGAAGTCTCGGGATTCTGGACCTAATTCCCCCTGAGACAACTGTGTTCCCATCCCAGAGCGAGAGTGTACATGGGAGTATTGACGAGTAGCAGGGGAGGACCTGCCCTTGGATCTAGACCTGTGGTGTCTGTGTTCAGCATGATGAGGACGACCATAGCAGCATGGACAAGGGCCCGGTGATGGGGACCTGGACCACGATCGGGGAGTGTACCCATGATGTCTGGGAGAGCAGGACCTCTGCGACGACATAGATAGCGGTGAAGCTGGTTTGTGATAGTACTCAAGGGGATCCATGCCCAGAAATGGTGAAGGTGGCCCAAGCCATGGCGAAATTGGTTGGAGGAATGGAGAGGGAGGCCCTAAATAAGTCGGTGGAGTTACAGCCTGTCGGTGCGGCGTGTGTATCTCGGGGGCAGGGCTAGGAGATAAGGGCAGCGCGGCCCTGCCTGGTGCCGCGTTTTTGTTTTTGCCTTGCCCCTTCCCGTGCCGGGGATCTCGGCCCCCTTGTTGGCGCCGCGCTTGACACAATCAACAGCGGTGCTGCGCGGGTAGCTTCCTCTGGCGCTGATAGGTTCCATGCTGGGTGCCCCTGCACCGTCGGCGCCGCCGATTTTGGTGCTTGCCTCGCTGGCGCTCGTGGCACCTTCCGTGCCGCCTGCTGTGTAATCGGAGGCTCAGCCTCTGCTCCGTGCACTGCTGTGCTGCCGCTTTCATGAGCTCGCGGCTGGGGGCTTTGCGTTCCGCTCGTCCTGCCCGCTGGGCCCACCGGCAAGGATCGAGCCGGGGAGAGTTTCCTCCTCTTCTGCACCAAGGGGGTCAAAGAGGCTGCCTTCCTTTTATGCAACCCAGAGGGCCCTTCTGCGTGAGGCTTCTCCGGAGGTTCCAGGTGGAGAGCCTTATCAAACAAGATCATTTTGAGCCTCCTCTCTCTGTCTTTCCTGGCCCTGGCTGTAAGCTTAGCACAGTGGGAACACTTCTGGGTAACATGTGACTCTCCCAGGCAGCGAATGCATTCACTATGCCCATCGGAGGCCAGCATAGCCTCATGGCATGACTCACACTTCTTAAACCCCGAGGAGGCCATCGCGGTGAGTCTTTACTGTTAATAGGGTACTTAGCCACTAATCAGTGCTTTCTAACCCAAAATAACATGCACCGGCCTGCGAGGCAGCGGACAGCTTAACTAGCCTTCTTGTCCGCCCCTCTCTCCTTCATTCCTCTTCTTTCTGCTCTCTAATATTCTCTTTCTTTCTCTCTCTTTTTTTTTTTTTTAAGTGACAAAAACAAACAAACTACACGTAAAAACAACTATCTTATCTGTCTCTGGCTTTAGCCGGAGAGGATTCCGTCTGCAGCCAACGGCGGCTGAGAAGGAACTGGCGGGGACCGGATCGTGCACATGGCCAGGGGCGCGCAGGGGAGCAGCGTGCGTCGGCGCATGCGCGATCCAATGGAAACTGCTAGAAGAGTTCCAATCTGCGGCGCCGGGCGAGCCCGACACCTATTGTGGAGCACCCACGGGGACCACTTGAAGAAGAATCCCTGATGATGCGCTGTAGAGGTTTTAGCTGAGGACTGCAGGTGATGGCTAGTGGTGGTGTTGGTTTCTCTCTTGGGCTTGTCCTGTAGTAAGAGGCTTCGTGGCACACATCTGGCTCTGTTGATCTGTTTTTTCACTTCCTCAGGTGGGTATTGCAGTTTCAAGAATGCTTGGTAGAGATCCTGTAGGTGTTTGTCTCTGTCGGAGGGGTTGGAGCAAATGCAGTTATATCTTAGTGCTTGGCTGTAGACAATGGATCGTGTGGTGCGTCTGGGATGGAAGCTGGAGGCATGAAGGTAGGCGTAGCAGTCAATAGGTTTACGGTACAGGGTGGTATTGATGTGTTAATACACGATGGCCACATCAATACCACTCTGTACCGTAAACCTACTGACCACTACGCCTACCTTCATGCCTCCAGCTTCCATCCCAGATACACCACACGATCCATTGTTTACAGCCAAGCACTAAGATATAACTGCATTTGCTCCAACCCCTCCGACAGAGACAAACACCTACAGGATCTCTACCAAGCATTCTTGAAACTGCAATACCCACCTGAGGAAGTGAAAAAACAGATCAACAGAGCCAGATGTGTGCCACGAAGCCTCTTACTACAGGACAAGCCCAAGAGAGAAACCAACAGAACACCACTAGCCATCACCTACAGTCCTCAGGTAAAACCTCTACAGAGCATCATCAGGGATTTACAACCCATCCTGGACAATGATCCCCCACTTTCACAGGCCTTGGGAGGCAGACCAGTCCTTGCCAACAGACAACCTGCCAACCTGAAGCAAATCCTAACCAGCAACTATACACCGCACCACAGTCACTCTAACTCAGGGACCCATCCATTCAACAAACCTCATTGCCAGCTCTGCCCACATATCTACACCAGCAACACCATTACAGGACCTAACCAGATCAGCCACACCATCGTGGGTTCATTCAGCTGCACATCACCAATATAATTTATGCCATCATGTGCCAGCAATGCCCCTCTGCTATATACATCGGACAAACTGGACAGTCCCTACATAAAAGAATAAACGCACACAAATCAGATATCAGAAATGGCAATATACAAAAACCCGTAGGAGAGCACTTCAATCTCCCAGGCCACACAGTAGCAGACTTAAAAGTAGCTATCCTACAGCAAAGAAATTTCAGGACCCGACTCCAAAGAGAAATTTCTGAGCTACAATTCATCTGCAAATTCGATGCCCTCAGCTCTGGCTTAAACAAAGACTGCGAATGGCTAGCTAAATACAGAAGTAGCTTCCCCTCCCTTGGTGTTCACACCTCCAGATTAACTGCTGGTAGTAAGCCTCACCCTTGCTGACTGAGCTAACCTTGTTATCCCCACCCTTGCTCTGGCTTACTTATACCTGGCCCTGCAGATTTCCAAGACCAGCATCTGATGAAGTGAGTCTGTGCTCACGAAAGCTCATGCTCAAAACTTTTCTGTTAGTCTATAAGGTGCCACAGGACCCTTCGTTGTTTTTTCAAGGGGGATTTCTCCTCCAATTTTGCCTACATACACATTTGTGCGCCAGCAGCAGTCTTCTAGCGAAAGATATAGTCTCAAAACGTGTTCATGATTACAGAACCTGGGAACTTTAAATACAGAATGAGCTATAGGAAGATAGCTGAGAATATGGCTTTAGGGCCACCATTTGCATCAGTGCAAACTTCTAGTACAGGCAAGGCTGCTGTGAGTCCCAACAGAAACTTGGTTATACTGCAACACTGCAAATCATGAATTCCCTTTCCTACAGCAGTGGCTTATATTTGGTGCAGTTATGTCAATGGCTGGAATGTGGACAAATTCCCAGTAAAGAGTAGTAGTATTTGAGATTACAAGGCTTAAAATACTGTTTTGCTTCTTAGGGGAGAGTAGAGGTGAACACACTTCATGATGTTGTACAACCATTTAGTACACAACCAGCATTTCCTCTAATTTTTCCTACTCCTTAGTGGAATATATATATTGGTGAACCTAACAAAACATGTGGCAGGAGTGGGGGCAAGCAGTTTCAGTGTGGGACGGGGCTGAGATCTGAAGCAGATGGTTGGGATGCAGAAGTCTGAGAGCTCCAGCGGGGGGTGGGGGCTCTGGGCTGGGACGAAGGGATGACGTGCAGGCTGTAGGATGAGGCTACGAATAACAGATTTGGAATGCAAGAGGGGGCTCCAGATTTGGGAAGAACTCAAGACTGCGATGCAGGTACAGACTCTAGGCTGGGCATGTGGGCTTTGGGGTGCAGAAGGGTGCTCAGGGCTGGGGCGGGAAGATAATCAAGGTGAGACTGGGAATTTGGGCTTAGGCTTACCTGGGAGGTTCCCTGCTTGGGGACAGCAAGGGATGGCACCTTTCCTCTGGTTGTGGGAGCTCTGATCTGGGGCTGGTGAGAAGGGGCACCCACCTGCCTTCCTTAGCAGCTCTGTACTGGGCCCAGAAAGGAGGTGCTTCTCTCCACCACCCACAGTAGCTTCAGGGCTTGGGGACAGATCTTGCTCACCACTGTAGCCATTAGCTCCTGCAGGGGATTTAAGGGGAAGCTTCATATCTTAGGGGAAATTTTGTGCACAATCTCTAGCAGCTGAAGTCCACACGTAATTTCAAATAGGGTTCTATGAGATTTTAACTAATGTAAAGGTGCACAGTTATTTTAATTTCTAGAGCTCTGTAAGCATACAAAAATAGCATGTTAAATGTACAGTGTGTTGTAAGGTATAGGGGCAGAACTACCAACCAAGAGACTGCTTCACTGATGCTAATTTCTAGAGGATCTAGCTCAGTGGTTCCCAACCTTCTCCAGATGGGGACCCATTTTGACAATTCAGAAAGATTTGGTGACCCAAGGCAATTCAAAAATGGGTGGGGGGAAGCACTGCTGTAACTACCTGATTTTGCGCCTGAGGTAAGAACATAAAGTTGTGCCCCCTCATGTTTATGTATTTAAAATAGTTATTTCATAGGAAAAGGGAAAATGCATAAATAACTATAAAATAATAACACTACTTTTATTATAGTTAATTATTACAGTTGATCTGAGTTGTGGTGGGGGAAAGACCCTCAGTCCCAAATCACTCCCCTGCCACTCCTCCAGCTTAAACCCCACACTCAGAGGCTGGAGGGGAGTCACACACAAGAGCTTGGGTCACATTGAGAGCCTGGGAGAAGTCACACTGCAGGGGAGCTGGGAGGATCACACTGAGAGGCTGGAGATGGGGGTCACTCAGGTTGCAAGGAGTCAAATTCAGGGGCTGGGTGGGTCATACTTGGGGCTGGGAGGTCACACTCAGGCTGAGGGGAGCCACTCAAGGGCTTGGGTGAGTCACAAACAAAAAAGTGAAAACTGACAAATCAGCTACATAGAACAGAAGTGGGGAAGGGAAGGGGCTCTCTGTTACTGCAAGAGGCTTTTAAGTGGCTTGCCTGGGGTGGCTCTGAATATCAAAGGTCTTTGTGATGTGTAATTGCTTCTCTATTGATAGAGATAGCTGCTGGGTGTGGTAGAAGCTGCAAATGCCTTCTTGAACATCACATACAGCTCTGAGCTGCTGGTGACCCTTAACAAATCTAAGGGCAACCCATGTTTGGCTCCCAACCCATGGGTAGGGAATCCCTGATCTTGCTAAATTTTGAGGTGGCTATGCACATTATGAAAGTGAACTGATTAGGTGACTGCTGTTTGTCTTTAGATTCACAATAAGTCATCTTGTTCATAAATAAGTAGTCGTAGAGAAGGTTATAGAAATGAGCCAGGGTGTGTCTACATAGCAGCCTTATTTCGAAATAAGCTATTCCAAAAGAACTTATTTTGAAATAATGCTGCTACACACAAAAATGCATTTGGAAACAACACTTAGTTATTTCAAAATACAGTGTCTACACACAAAGCCTATTTTGAAGTAGAGCCATTGGATGCACTATGGCTTATTTTGAAACAGACTATTCCTTGTCTTAGCAGCACCTATTTCGAAACAGCTATTTTGAAATAGGTGCTATTCCTCATAGAGGCTGCGTCTACACTAGCCAACTACTTCAAAGTAGCTGGCATAATGTCAAAATAGCGCGCACTGCGTCTACACACACCGCTCGCTACTTTGATGTTGAAATTGAAGTTAGACAGTGAGACATTGAAATTGCTGTTCCTATAGCGTCCTATTTCAAAGTTAGGCATCAAAGTAGGACATGAGTAGCCAATCCACATCCCACTACTTTGAAATAGCAGGGTCCTCCATGGTGGCAATCAGCTGAGAGGTTGAAACATGCTGTCCAGCCCCTGCAGGGCTCTATGATCACCTCACGCAATAACCGTTAAAGCACCGTGCACCCAGATTTCCTGTGCCAGGAAGCTGAAAGTATGCAGGCAGCAGCACGCACACGTTTTCCCTGCACACCCTCCACAGACCCCGACCCATCCACCCAGCACCATGGCATCCAGCCAGCCCCCAGAGCGCCCCCCGCAACCAAACAGGGGGCCAAAAAGTGGCAGGGCTCCCCCTGGACGGAGACAGAGCTCTGAGACCTGCTGGAGCTCTGGGGTGAAGAGGAGGTGCTCCATGTGATGGGGAGCAAGTGGCGGAACGCAGAAGCATTCACCCGACTGGCTAAGGGCCTGGCCGCCCGGGGTCACCCTGCCTGCACTCCGGATCACACCCAGACCAAGGTGAAGGAGTTGCTGCAGGGTTACGCCCGCGCCCGGGACTCAGCCAGCCAGTCTGGGGCCACCCCTGCTACTTGCCCCCATTACAGGGAGCTCAGGGCCATCCTAGGCCCCAAGGACACCTCCTCCCCTCCCCGTCACACTGGATACGGCAGCCAAGGAGTCCCAGCAGGCCTCGGAGCCAGAGTCCGGCCTGGAGGCCAGCCCTGCACCTCGGGGCCCACCTGAGAAGCCACCCCTCGGGACGGCGGAAATGGGGTCCAGCAGCGAGGAGCAGGGGGACTCCTCATAGACCTCCCCTCCTGGAGCACCAGCCAGGTGTCTGCCTACCGGGTTTCCCCCAACCGCAGCACTGGATAGTCAGGTACTTACCCCACAGGGCACACACCCCCAGGCCACTGGGTGGGGGCACCAGATATGACTGGGGGGCCCACACACCCCCAGCAGACCGCGACCTGCAACTGCCCAGCTACAGCATGGACCCAGGACAGCAGCATGGCCATCAGCACCTGTCAGCACCCACACCCACAGACAGCGCCATGCCCTAACCCTGGGGGAAGCGGGGGAACCATGCAATGGGGCCACCGACAGGGACACCACACCCAGGGACAGGGGATGGAGACCCAGCACCCAAGAGGGCACAGGAGGCATGGGCCACAGGCCAGGGCACAGTACTAACAGCCTTCCGTTCCCTCTCTCCCACTTTCCGCAGTTGTGCCATCCAAGGCCCCAGTCAGCCAGACACCCTCCGTTATGCCGGAGAGCCCACTGAAGGCCAGGCACCACCGGCGCCCAGGGACACTGCCAAGGCCAGGACTGGCACGCCACTGCCAGACCCAGGGGATGGCCCCCGTGAAACCCCAGCTCCTAGTGGCAGGCAGAGCTGGCCGAGGAGAGGCTGCAATTCGACAGGGAGGAGACCACCTGGCACCGGGCAACATGGCAGGAGTTTATGGGGGTTTTCTGGGAGATAGTCAGGTCGTTCTGGGAGGCTGTGGCCTGGCTCCCTCCCACCGCTGCTCCCCCTGATGCCCCACCTGCCTCGTCTGCCACCCTACCTGCCAGCCCCCCAGGACTGGAGCCCACTGGGGCTGAAGACCAGCTGGGAGAGGCATCCCGGCCCTACCTACCAGTCCTCCTGGCTCCCAGCCTGCCACACTGGAGACCGCAGACAAGCGGGGGACCCGCGACCCAAACCCACCGGGGGTCACGCCCCTCTACCACCACTGCAGAGTGATGGGCCGAAGGCTGAGCTGTCTGCTGCCCCCCATTTGTATATAAAGTTCCAGTTTTTGTTGTTCACATATCATACCACACAGTCTTATCAGTTATTCAGTAATCCACTGTTTTATTTTTCAAAGAACCCTGTGAGACGTGTGCTTGTTGGGGCGATAGTGTGCAGGTGCTGGGGGTGGTGTGTGGGAGGCCTGCCAGGGATGGCCAGGGAGGTGCTCAGGGGTCTCCCTGATCAAAATGGGCCCACAGGGACCCCTCACAACGGGCCTGGTGACTGGGTGCGGTGGCTGGCTGGGGGAAGCCTGTGCCGGCATTGACTGTCCACTTCTGGACGAAGGCTTCCCCTTGCTCTCAGTGATGTTGTGGAGCATGCAGCACACATGGGGGATGTTCTGGAGGCTGACATCCAGGTGGGCAAGGAGGCACAGTCACCGGCCATCCGAAGGGCTGAAGGTCCTCTCCACCACCTGGCGGGCGTGGTTCAAGCAACTAATGAACTGCTCCTGGCTGGCACTGAAGTAGCCGGCATAGGGGTGCATGAGTCAGGGTGGGCAGATATAGGCCACATCTGCCACGAGGCAAAGGAGCACAGTGATGTCCCCCAGAGGGAGATCCCTTTGGGGGATGTAGATCCCTGCCTCCAGCCAGGGGCACAGGCCTGAGTTCCAGAAGACACAGGTGTCGTGTGTACAGCTGGGCCAGCCCACGTAGACATCCTGAAAGTGGCCCCAGTTGTCCACCATGGCCTGCAGGACCACAGAGCGGTAGCCCCTCCAGTTTATGTATCATCCCCCGCTGTGGTCCGGGGTGTGGATGGGGGTATGGGTCCTGTCTAGGGCCCCGAAGCAGTTCGGGAACCCCACAGCAGTGAATCCTGCAACAGCCATGTCCAGGTCCCCAACTTGGACAACACTCGGGAGCAGCAAGGCATTGAGTGCATGGACCACCTGTGGTGAGAGGACACAAGCACCCATGAGGGTGTGCAGAATGCCCCAGGCTCCTCCCCCTAGATACTCCCATCCTGGGCACCCCCAGCCCAGCCCCTCCCTCCCAGGCGCGCGTGCGCACACACACACACACACACACACCCCAAGCACCTCCCCCCCAGGCACCCCTCCTTCACCAGACCTCCACCCGGCCCCCTCCCTCCCCAGGACCGCCCCCCCCCCAGTGGGTGCATGCCCAGGCCTCCTTACCCCCATGACGACAGCCCGACCATGGCCTTTCCCACTCCAAACTGGTGGCCCATGGACAGGTAGCTGTCTGGAGTTGCCAGCTTCCAGACAGCTATTGCGACCCTCTTCTCCACAGGGAGGGCGCGCCGCATCCAGGTGTCCTGGCGCCTCAGTGCAGGGGTGAACTACCGGCAGAGCTCCAGGAAGGTCTGCCAGCACATGCAGAAGTGCTGCAGCCACATGTTGTCATCCCACTCCCCCATGACCTGCTGCTCCCACCACTCGGAGCTGGTGAGGTAGCTCCAGAGATGGCAGAGCACTCGGTGGGGGAGCCACAGGGGAGCGCAGTGGTCAGGGGCATCCCTGTCTGCTTCTGTGGAAGGCTCCCCTGCCAGGAGCTGCTGGACGGCCTCCTGTGCAGCACCTAGCAGGGTGCTTGCTCCCTGGGTGACAACCTGGAAGGTTTCCAGGTGCTGCTGCTGAGGGTCCATGGCTGCTGTGACTTGGTCTACGAGAGTGTGGCTAGCACTCCGCAAACATCATGCTGCGCAGGCTGGGTGTGTCTGGGAGGGGCCCTTTAAAGGAGCAGCTTGCTGTTGCCCCGGAAGGGTTAGTCCACCCTGTGACCCCATACACAGGCTTTCCTGGCCCCTTATGTCGAAGGAGGGCGCTTGTGTGTGCGGACACTCCGCTTTTCCGTCCAGGGCAGCCCCTTTCAATGTTCCCCATCACTACTTCGACATTGAACATCAACAGCACCAGCTCCGGAGGACGTGTGGACGATACGCATCTAAGTAGCCTATTTTGATGTTGTTACTTCAAAATACACAACATCAACATAGTGTCCTAGTGTAGACGTAGCCAGAATGAGGTTTACCAATTTTGAAATAAGCCAACTACTTATTCTGAAACAGCAGTTGCATTGTGTAGCTACTAGGATAGTTATTTTGAACTAACTGCTGTGTAAACCTACCCCCAGATTTGTAATTCTGGTCACCTGTCACGTGCCAGGCATTTACAGAAAATCTAACTTTTCTTTCATGAAACCTGCATCAGATTACTGTAACTGAACCAATTCTAGCTAACCTGCTGTCTGAACCTGAAGAAAGAGAAGCAGAAGCAAATCTTCAAAAAATTTAGGAACTTTTGTTAGTCTGAAAGTCTGAACCACAGGTTTTTAACACTCCAATATAAGAATGGCTGTATTAGATCAAGATCAATGGCCTTTCTAGCCCAGCATCCTGTCTTCCAACAGTGACCAAGGCCAGATGCTTCAGAGGGAACTGACAGAGCAGATCAATTACTACATGTTCTAGTCCACTGTTCAGTCCCAGCATCTAGCAGTCAGAGACTTAAGGGCATAGGGATTGCATCCCTGATCATCTTGGCTAATAGTCACGGATAGATCTCACTCTCCATGAGCTTAACTAATTCTTCTTTCCACTCAGTTATACTTTTGGCCTTCATAACATCCCCAACAAGAAGATATGCTTCCAGTTGTTTGTTTTAAACCTCCTGCCTATTAATTTCATTGGATGACCCTTTGCTCTTATGTTACATGAAGGGGTACGTAATGCTCCTTTACTCTCTCCTTCTCCACACCAGTCATGATTTTTTAGAAAGTTCTTGATCTATTCAGCACAGGGTTGAGTGTCGCATTTTTGAGCATTTGTCAGGAAGTCAGAAGGTTGCTCACTCCATTTTAAAATACTAACATAAAAGGGGAAATGTATTTTGAGGCATGGGCCACTGACCCAGAGGAAAAAAAGAAAAATCAGTCAGCAGCCACATGCAAGTGAGAAACAAAACAAAAACCTCACTGCACTGGCCCTCAAGTGAGGAGAAGTAGTAAAAAGTGACACACACTCACCTCAAGCTCCAGCCCCATGGTGGGGGCAGCACAACTCAGGGCGCTCCCCCAGACCAATTAACTCTTCTAGGGGCCTGTGACTAGTACATTTTATAAGCCCCCCCGGCTCTGGGGTTGAACCAAGAGGAAAGGTTTAGTGCAGGGTGCAAAGGGGAGGAGATCCAGGGTTTGAGCAAGAGCAGGTTGGAGCTGGGGTTTTTTGGGCAGGAGAGGCCAGTAGATTGAGGCACCTGGCTTAGTGTCACTTGGGAGTGGGTAAGGGGTAAAGAGATGGCTCCCCCTACCATTGGCCATGATTCCCAGGCAGTGGGAATGACAAGTGTGGAGTCTTCAAACAAGCACAGAGACAGTTTCCTTGCACTTGCAGTGGGTCAAATTGGCACTTCGGTCAAGCAGAGAGTACCCCACATGGCTGGAGTGACAGCACCAGCTCACCCTGCCAAGGAGCTGGGGAAAGCTTCCGGGGCTGCATCAAGGCAAGCCACACGCCAGATCCATCCTGTGGGCTATAGGTTCCCCATCTCTGCCTTAACAGCTGCAAGGGCATTCTTTGACATTTAGAATTTTTGTGTAATAAAAATGTTTATGAACTGTTAATAGTCAAGAAGTGAGTTAATGTTTGCCAAGAAAGAGATACTCAGAGCTCAGCAGAGTTAGAGGCAGAACAAACCTTAAAATCATATTAGTTTTTCTGATGTTAAGAAAATATATTCGTTGGACTAACAAATTTAGGATTCAATGTATTTTGGTCGGGGTTACCTATGGATTCTCTGTTAATTTAGATTTAGCTACTCATTAAAAGTGGCTTTTGGCTCTCTATACCTTATTATGCAGATCATAGACCTGAATCTCTGGATACTCTATTACAATATTGCCCATCAATCCAGCTGCCTAGAAGTATTTAAATAACAGATCTGAATCATATGCAATCTTAGCTGAAAAAAAGTGACCCTGCTTTTAAAGCAGTCATTTAAAAAATCCAGCCATTATTTTCCCCTCCAGTATATGAAAAATCTATTCAACCATATAACTGGCTTAAACTCTGGCAATTAAACAAAGCTATTTTTGAATTGTAAAAATGCAAAAAGTTGCTTAAAACCAGTGTGTCAAGTTATTTTAAAATTTATATAAAAATTCAACTGTAGAACAGACCAATTTGTTAGAAATTGTTCCAAACATAATTACCTATATCCAATTCTAGCTTTAAGAATTAGTCAGGTTTTTAAGCCAAGATGGAAACAAACAACCTTACCTGTAATATTTCAACAGTCTAATTATCAAAACATTTTCAGAGAATCATCTATAAACTACAATCATGTTGCAAAATAATAGTTGCCACGGGGCCTTTTACAGAACTACAAAATTAATGGGTTTGCCGCCTGTCAGATATTCACCGAATGTTAAAAATTTACAATGGTTAGCGTACAGGGGGAAGGGTGTGTTGGAGCTATTGACTAGTCCCTTCTCTCTTGTATTCAAATACTGGGTAATGCAAACTGCAAGTGAGAGAAAGACTACAGGTCCTTTATTATTTGTCTGTGAAATCTCATGCACACCTGTGCTGAAGTGTACATAATTCAAAAAATTGAAGGACAGCAAAAAAAAGTTTCTCAACCTGAATGAGAGTGAATAAACAAACTGCAAACTATAGCACACAGCTCGTTTGCTTGCACATACCCACAAACAGGGTGTAGTAAAAAGCAGAATTTAAAAATCTGTTCTTCTTGAGAAACAGAAACTCAATTTTTTTTTTTAATTCTCAGCAAATAGACCCTCTCTAGTGATGCTATCCTCTCCAGAACTGAAAACATTTGGTTAAGTTCCAAACATGATGCTGGACTTCCCAGTAGTGTTTTTATTTTTAAATAAAAAAAATGGTGACAAACCCAGAACTCACAAACATTGCAGAAAATTACAGCACATAAAACAATGAGATGGATTTATACTGAATTTATCATTCCTACCTTCTAAATATTTAGAGACTTTCTCCAGTCGGACTGGCATATGGTGAAGGAATTAAATAGAAATATGCAATATTTAGCTTTAAAATTCATAGAAATTAAAAGAATGAAAAATTAATTAATAGTCTGAATTTGATTATTATTTGCAGTACAAAATAAGTAGAAGGTATTTATTCAAACCTGATGTTAGGCCAGATCCTCTGTTCTTTTTCTCCTCTACTATTTCATAGAATGGGCCTAGCACTTGCAGTAATTCTTCAACCTTTTCCGTCATTGGCATACTCTCAAGAATCTGTACAAGCCCAAAAACCAAAATGTCTTGTGAAACAATATATTAATGATTCATTTGATAACTTGATGCCAAATTGCCTTATGGTTGCTGCAATACTCATATAGCAACAACATGTAACAAAATAAACCCTATAATATACTGTACAATTCTATATTTTAACATTACGTAGAACATTCACCAAATAGCAGACCATAAATTCAATCAGAAGCAAAACAACTTCGGGATTTTTAAAGCAGTTCATTGTCATTAAGGACTCCATCAACATATCAATTACTAATTTTAACATTTATTATCCCAGCAATTTCAGACTAAGTCATGCAGAAATTAGATAGACAGGTGCGTGTCATCAAGAGCAATCTGCTTTTTAATCCGTTTTTTTCTTGGGGAAAATGGAACTGAAGAAGCTCCTTCCAAACAGAATGTTCGTTTTATTTTCCATATCCCATCCTCTTTTGGCTGAGCACAAGCACCATATTAGGAATGTTTATTGTGCCCTTCTAATTTACCAGCTCCACCTAAAAACAAAAAAGCAAAGCCACTGTCCACAGCAAACAGGATGGAACCAAGTAAGACCAGTCTAAACTGCATGATCAAGACAGAAAATTAGGATCCAATCCTGCTCCCTCAAAGTCAGTTCGAGCTGGATCAGATTTTCAATTTATTAATCTAACATGGGTAGCACCAGAACAGGCATTCATATAACAGCAAGGGATGCAGTCAGACAGACAGAACAGAGATGACTGCAAAGCTGCCAAAACTGGCAATACAACCGTCTGTCAAACCTTATCACTAACTTCCAATATTTCTTAAGCCACTTGAGTGGCTTGTGCTAACTCCCCCTGGTAAGACAGTTCCAGGAAAAGATGCAGGCATCAGTAGCAGCAAACCCTCTTCCTGCAAAACAGCAGCAGTAGCTATGGTAAGCCCTCCCCCAAAGAAGGCATCAGGCAAAGTAGCAAGTAGCGGCAAAAGAAGCTACGGCAACTCAACTGAAACTACATCAAACACACACAAATGCAATTACTGTTCTCCCACATACCCCACAAAACCCACCCACATAATACGGACAATTTTTGAATCATACTAGGCTTTAGCACCAACAAATTTTAATAGGAGTTTTGTTGAGAAAGTCCTTTGGACATTTTAGGTGAGCACTACTGGAGCCAAAGGACTTTGGCTCTTATCTGTCACATTTCAGCTTTGGAGATAGGGAAGCTGCCTTGATGACCAATATATATGTCCCTCCATATATTTTCTGCACAGAGCCAGAATCAAACTCTCTTCCCAGTTGGTGTGGGTGCTGAGGTGGGCCAAACAAAGTTGGGTGAGCTGAGCTGTACATTTTGTGGGCACATGTTTTGTTTTGTTTTTTTAAAAAAAGCAATACACACTTACACCTGCAATTTGTCTATGTTATCCTCAAAAAGAATATAATTATATACAGACAAATCCATTTCAAACATTATCCATGGCAGCTCAACCAAGCCAATATATAAATCTCCACCAGTGACAAATGCAAAATCCTGGAAAAACAGGTATTGGTTAAACAAGACATCATAGTAATAGCTAATTATTTTAAACTGGAACATATTGCTATTTTAAAATGGTCATTTGCACACAGCAAAGTAGGATATATGGAAGATTTGTAAATTCAGAGCCCATGTTCTAATATTTTACATCCATGTGTGGGAAGAATTTTGTTATACGCATCAATAGGGAGATGATATATGTTGGGTATGAGGTTGAGGGTTTAGAGTGAGGGAAGGGGCTTAGGGCTGGGACAGGGGGTTGGTGTGGGGGTGGGGAAGGGGAGTAAGAGGCCTCTAGCTAGGGGTGAGGGCTCTGGGGTGGGGCAAGACGACTCTCCTCAGGCCTCTCTCAACACAGCAGCTTTGAGCCACAAGCTCTGGCTGGCCTGGGACTGGAGGAAGGGTGCCTCTCCCTGCCTGCTCGACAGCCTACTGAGCAGCCACAAGGCCATAAAGCTTAGAGGGAATTCCTCACACTGCAGTCTTTCTGGAGCAGGGAGCCTCTGTGCTAGAGTGGGTTAACTGAGCACAGGTGCTGCCACAGGTATTACTTAGACACCTTAGGCTCTATTTTCCACCCTTATCAACAGTTGGAGAAGGCAATGAGTAGTAAGGGGATGGGTGCCAAGTCTATATGTGTGGGTGGCAGGTGAAGCTTGCCCTGGGGAAAGCTAAATCCCTGTCCTGCCACTTCCACCTGTGCCCCCATCACCTATTCCCAGTCAAGATCCCTTCAAACCCCCATATCTCTCCTCATCCCCCACATCGCCACTAACCTATTATACCCCAATACCTGTGGGGTATAATCCCCAGCCACATTGCAAACCTAAATGGAGCGTATGCCACTGCCGCAGGCATGTGGCAGAGAGCCACTAGCTGGGGATGTGAATGCAGCATGGGGAAGCAGAACCATTTCAAATTCTTTTCTTTTGGCAGGGGAGGCGGGTAGAAGCTTTACCTGTGATTCCAGAGGCTAACAAACACCTGAAAACTCTAGGGCAAGGGCTATACTGTAGCCCTACCTCAAAATAAAATTTCGAGGCATCTTATTTTGAACCTGGTGCAGGCTACACTGCTTCACAGTTTCTATTTTGGGATGCAAATGTATACCAAAACAGAAATCACAGTGTAGCCTTAGCCTAGCCTTTTTGCAGGTAACTTAGAAATTAGCTTATAGGAGCACTCTATATTATATTTTCTCTCTCACACTCACACTCTTCAAACGTGGTTTTATTTGTATGTAAATTTAGAACCATTGGGAGATAATACAGCAAACTAGTCTCAATCACAAACCTGGAGCTCTCTCTTCTGGAGCCTGAACACAGAAATCAGAAAGAAAGATAAGTCTGATACTTTATATACTATCTTAAGTAGAGTGAAACAAACAAAAATTACTTTCTCTGAACAGACACACTGAATTACTGTCATTATCTACCCTACTTCAATCAACTATTTTTCACTCCGCTAAAACCTATTTTAAAGTTTAAGATTAAAGCTTTTCTTCTGTTCTAGTAAGAAGTAAATTTGTTTGTCTCCTTACTTTGGCATTTACCTTTTCCAGCCACAATCATGAATGTGACTTAAACTAACATCTAACTTTGCCGCTGCTGTTAGTGTCTGACCTGCAACCACATTATTCATAATCACATTTCAAGTTACTTTACAATATCTAAAGTTTTGTGTTTAGCTAATTTTTCCCACTTTTATTAAACTGGCAGTGCCAACGTGAGTACAAGAAATTACAATCTGGAAGGATATTATTTGTCTGTATACTTTTTATAATGAATGACAAAGCACAACATGGCAATAAACCTAATAATCATAATTACACCAGCCAGAACAGATTAGGTATTTTACACCTTACTACTCAAAGAATTAAATTTAACTTTGAAAGAATAAAATTAGAGAATATGTATTTCAGTAGACTGTACCAAGAAATTGCAAAACACAATAATAATATTAGGGTGGGAAGGAGAAAAAAAAAGTATGTGGTGAAAGGGGGAGAGCACCTCGGAGGGAGTGTGTGCATGCCTGGGTGAGCAACTCAGCATAATGTGTCTTTAGACCAAGCATCCAGGAGCCAGAACTCTTGTTTGATAAAGCAACAGCTTCAGCTCCCACTCCTGATCCACAGGAACCAGTACTGACAGGCTTCCTGTCTTCCCCCACCCCAGACTTCCATTTGGACACCTCTAGCAGTGGATGAGTACCTAAAAAATGGGATATTGCCATGCCATGGATCAGCTTCCCACCATATTTCAAACCAGAATTCAGGTGCAAAATTTACTGTAAATTTAGCTTTTTCCTCTTTGAGCTCCTTTGCTTTCTTTCCCGAGTTTGCTCTGAATCAGGTGCAGTTTCAGTTCCAGTGCTTCCCTACAGCTCACTTGCCAGAAATGCATTGTATTTGGGCCTGTCATTTAAAACATTACGGCTATGTCTACACTAGCCCCAGAACTTGGAAAGAGGGATGACAATGAACCTAATCGAAAGATGCTAATGAGGAGCTGACATGAATATGCAACACCTTGTTAGCATAAAGGCGGCCACAGCACTTCAAAAGTGCCTCTTTTGACTGAGTGCAGCTCATCTACATGGGGTCCTTTTCGAAAGGACCCCACATACTTCAAAATCCCCTTATTCCTATAACCAAATAGGAATAAGGGGATTTCAAAGTGCATGGCATCCTTTCAAAAAGGACCCCATGCAGACAACCCACATGCAATCAAAAGCAGCACTTTTTGAAGTGCCGCGGCAGCCTTTATCCTAACAAGGTGCTGCATATTCATGGAGGTGCCTCATTAGCATCTTTCGATTAAGTTCATTGTCATGCCCCTTTTCAAGTTGTGGGGTTAGTGTAGACAAAGCCTATGTCAACAGGTTCCTTAGGTCTCTTCAAATTCAAAACTATTACCACCAGACAATTTAGGGTTAAGTTAATTCAGCAAGCTCACAAAAGGAATGAAATCCTATTAGCCGGTGAAATATTTTCTTTATTTTTCTAATGTTCTAAAAATAAAGATACTTTAGAAGATACATAAATTTAAATTACTCTTACCTTTTTCATTTCTTCAACATATGCTATCATGGCTTCTTCTTTGGGCATATTCCCCAGAGCACTCCAAGCATCCCTAAAAACAAAAAACAAACATCATCAGAACATTCATGGTCTGCCTATATTTTTCATACCAGTCTTAAGTAGTCTTTCTTATTGTGCCTGCATTTGTGTGTTTTAAAACTCTACAACTAAACTAGCTGATTTGGGTGCATTAATCACGTTAACTGTACATCTACCAAGATGTTTTACGATCCGGTGGATAAGAAATTGAACTGTCAAGTTTGATTCTCGCTTCTAAACACTGACTGACTGTTCGGTGTTGGAGAAGATCAGTTTTGAGAGAGACCTTCAAAAAGGTATTCTTATATTAGTCTTATACAGTGCTTTTTTGTATTAAAAAAAAAAAAAAAAAAAGCCGGTACTCAGCCAGCTCCCCACCCCTATCCCACAGTTAATCCCATGGCTAGGGCTGCTGAGGTGCCAGTACTCACCAGTGGCAAGTACCAGCACAAAAAAAGCACTGGTTTTATACATATTGCCATCGTTGTATAAATTCAGCCAGAATTATATACAGGTCCATTTAATATTTTCTATTAAGCCTTACTCAAACAGGAAAGTTCCAGCCTAAAGATAAAATTGTGGACTTATCTCTAACACAATGTACATTACAGTGGCATCTACACAGTCCCTCCCTTTCGGAAGGAGTATGCAAGAGTCTCCTTCTTTAAAAGGACCAAAAATAGGAATGATGAAAATTATGTTGTCTACCAAGAGAGGCCTTGTTTTTAAAAAACCAGTTTTGGTTCTACACTTTTTCTTACTTAAGCAGCATGATCTTAACCCAGTCCTTGAGTTAAATCAAAATGCCTTCTTGCTCGGACTAGTTCAGTCTGGCTCCCTTTTGTAACTTCTTCCCGTCAACATTTGTTATAAGTTACTGACATTTTCTACAATTAATCTCATAATTAAAGTAAATATGTAGATTCAATTATTAAAAGGAGAGGGAGGTGCCTCCTACCACCATGGATCCCTGACATGGATCCCATCTTTTGCAGAGGTGGCCTTGGCATTTTTGGGAGGCCATACATGCCACCGAATAAACAAACCATCAGCAAGATTATTCTTCAGAGGAATTGCAGTCTTAACTAACTAATCAACTTTAAATACATAGCAAGCCATGATTATTTTTTAGGTCTCTTCCCACAGAAATGAACCTCAGATGCTTGAGCTGGGTTCCATACAGTTGCCAATATTTTTAAAAATTATTTAAATCCTTTTCGAACTTAATGCTTGAATAAACCATAGTCATCTCCTCCTCAAATCCTGAAGACTTGGTGTGCACATTGATTCACTTTAGGGTTTGTAAAGTGCTTTACTAATGTTAATTATCATGTTTATCTGTGAACTATGTACTAGTGTTACAGTATCTTTATTTTATACACTGGAAAACTCAGATATAAACATTCAGTCTGCATCTACACATGCCCCTTCTGGAACAAGGGGTATGGTAATGAGCAGCCTGGAAGATGCTAATGAGGCACGGATGTAAATTTCCCACACCTCATTAGCATATGGCCACATGATTTGAAGTCCAGAAGAAGCTCTTCCGGACTCCAAAACAGACATACAGATGCACAGCCCACCAGGATCTTCCTGAAGGAAACCCTACTTGAGGAAGAGGGGGCTTCCAGGAGATTTTCCTTCTGGAAGATTCCCATGGGCCACACATCAACACGTCTATTTTGGAGTCCAAAAGAGCTTCTTCTGGACTCCAAATCATGTGGTCATATGCTAATGAGGCACAGGAAGTTTACATCCATAGCTCATTAGTATTTTTGAGGCTGCTCATTACCATGCCCCTTCCAGAATAAGGGGCATGTGTAGATGCAGCCTGGTGATTTGACTAAAGCCACAGAAGACACCTATTGCAAAACAGAGATAAGAACACAGAATTCCTTTCTTCTAAGTCCTGTTCTTATCTCATTTGATCTTGTTCTTCCTACTGTTAGATTCTCCATCCACCTTGCAAATCAGCTGTTCAGTAATGGAGCCATCTCAGGCACAGGCAGTCAGGTGAGAGGGAACTTATTGTCAAAGCCTAAGAGTACTGTCCTCCAACAGCTACAAGCTAATTTGGGCTCCCTTAAATTCTGGGGAGAGGAGGAAATACTGCAGAGGTACTGTAGTGAGATCTGCCCAAGCAGCATCCTCCTCAGTTGTAGCAGCAAAGGGAATGTTCTCTCCCCAATGCTGAGAAAGCAATCCTCATTTAAATTTAATGGCTGGCACAGGCATCTCATACACATTACCAATTTCACTCTCAAAGGAATGGACTTCTTGAACGAACACACACACACACACACACACACACACACACACACACACACGTTTTATTAACTGAGGTCTTTAAAAAGGAACAAGGTGTGCTCAGAAAAACTTTCAGTACAAATAACCAACCAACCAACCTCTCATGTGCTATTACCATTTATATCTACCAATAGGATCCCAGAATCCAGGTCTTGGACTGTTACAGGGTCCTTGGGTTGCTTGCTTATAAAAGCTATAGAACTTGAGCATCATTTCATTCGTTGGCTGGAATGAACCTAGTGAAAAATGTATTTTAATATTAATAGACTAATATCTTTAGTGTCAATTTCCATGTTACACATTGCCCACAAAAATATTAACAATTAACCTGCACTTTTTATAACTCACAGCATCATAAAGTGTCTGATTCTCAAAAGGTATAATTCCCTCTGAAGTCAATGAAGACAGTAAGGGTTAACACATTGCTGGATTAGGCCCAGATTGAACGTTTACTGACTGAGGGAAAATTTCAGACCTAGTTAAAGGGGCTGTATGATCAATGACTCTGGACTTTAAGCTCCACATTCAGACAGGATCTTAAAGAAGTCACTCTGATTATTTTGAAGGGACAAAGTTAACTTCACCACATTTGTCTTGATTTTGAAAACTATTTTTTTTTACTTATAGCAAATAGTATACAAAGTGTTGTCAAATGCTGAAAGTAAACAAAATGAAAAAATAGTGAAATATGTTGATCTCTGATCTGTCAAGTGTGAAACTATCTATCACTCTTTTCTCAGTAACACAAAACATTTGCATAAAAAGGAAAATGCGATTATTTGGCAGAGGGACTTCACATTCAGGCACTTCTAAAGTAACTTGTAAGTGGAAACCTATATCAGCTGTTTAAAAAAAGCTGATAATGATCCTTTAATTTTTGCCTTCATAAAATCAATTATAGTTTAAATCAGTCTGGATGAATTTTTGGCTTTTCTGCTCATATAAAACACAGAGTGTCTATTTGATAGCAGCAACAAAGAAAAACTCTAAGAAAAAAAAAATCTTGCCCTCAAGTTCTGAAAGTCTTCAAACTCATTTAATCCCTTTGTTTACACTTCCAACTAACAAATTCACAATGATAGCTGTGAAATCATATAAAATCATATTAGGGATTTCATGGAGGCAATATATCTTCTCCTGCTTTTGCAAAGAAGGGGAAATGAGAATGAGCAAAATATTGATATTAGTAGGGCATTTGACACAGTCTTGCATGATGTTCTGATCAGTAAACTAAGCAAATACAACTTAGATGGGGCTATTATAAGGTGGGTGCATAACTGGCTGGATAACCATTCTCAGAGAGTAGTCCCATATGGGGAGAGGCTAGAGAGACTGGGACTTTTCAGTCTGGAAAAGAGGCGATTGAGGGACGATACGATAGAGGTATATAAAATCATGAATGGTGTGGAGAAAGTGAATATAGAAAAATTATTTACCTTTTCCCATAATACAAGAACTAGGGGACACCAAATGAAATTGATGGGTAGTAGGTTCAAAACTAATAAAAGGAAATTTTTCTTCACACAGAGCACAGTCAACCTTGCCGGAGGAGGCTGTGAAGGCCAGGACTCTATTAGGGTTTAAAAAAGAGCTCGATAAATTTTTGCAGGTTAGGTCCATAAATGGCTATTAGCCAGGGGTAAAGTATGGTGCCCTAGGCTTCAGTACAAGGGCAGGAGATGGATGGCAGGAGATAAATCACTTGATCATTGTCTTCTGTTCTACTTCTCTGGGGCACCTGTCATTGGCCACTGTCAGCAGACGGGATACTGGGCTGGATGGACCTTTGGTCTGACCCAGCATGGCCATTCTTATGTTCTTATGTTATTAATGGTTCACAGTCACACTGGAAGGGCATAACAAGCGAAGCTCCGCAGGGATATGTTTTGGGACCAGTTCTAGTCAATATCTTCATCAACGATTTAGATATTGGCAGACAGTACACTTATTAAGTTTGCAGATGATACCAAGCTGGGAGGGGTTGCAACTGCTTTGGAGGATAGGATCAGAATTCAGAATGACCTGGACAAACTGGAGAAATGGTCTGAAGCAAACAGGATGAAGTTTAATAAGGACAAATGCAAAGTACTCCACTTAGAAAGAAACAATTAGCTGCATTCATATTTTTATATATACATAGCATGAAAAGTGACTGTCTAGGAAGGAGTACTGCAGAAAGGGACTTAGGGGTCATAGTGGACAACAAGCTAAATATGAGTCAACAGTGTGATGCTGTTGCCAAAAAGGCAAACATGCTTCTGGAATATATTAACAGGAGTGTTGTGAGAAAGACACGAGAAGTCATTCTTCCTCCCTACTCAGTGCTCATTAGGCCTCAATTGGAGTATTGTGTCCAGTTCTGGGCACCACATTTCAAGAAGGGTGTGGAGAAATTGGAATAGGTCCAGAGAAGAGCAACAGGAATGATTAAAGGCCAAGAGAACATGAGCTATGATGGAAGACTGAAAGAACTGGGCTTGTTTAATTTAGAAAAGAGAAGATTCACAGGGAACATGACAGCAGTTTTCAAGTACCTCAAAGAGGGCTAAAAGGAGAATGGAGAAAAATTCTTCTCCTTGGCCTGTGACAAGGAGCAATGGCTTAAACTGCAGCAAGGGAGGTTTGCATCAGACATTAGGAAAAACTTCCTAACTGTCAGGCTGGTTAAACACTAGAATAAGGTGCCTAGGAAGGTTGTGGAATCTCCATCACTGGAGATATTTAAGAGCAAGTTCAATAGACACCTATCAGGGATGATTTAAATGGTGTTTGGTCCTGCCAAGAGGGCAGGGAACTGGACTCCATGACCTCTTGAGGTCCCTTCCAGTTCTAACATTCTACTATTTACATCCACAACCTCCTATGTAAACAAACTGCATGCCTAGAGCATGATAAGCAAAGATATTTACTTTGTGGCATCAGGAATGATTAAACACATGCTGAATTAGGAAGAAAAAAATGCCAAAAGGATATTTTAAAACTTGACCTGCTGGGCCCCTGAAAACTTTACAGCGACGTGAAGGATTTATTGCACTACTGATTGCTAACATGAGAAAACTGTAGATCAGGCATGTCCAACCCACGGCCCTGGACAGCTAGTAAGTAATGAGGCCCCACAAGATCGTAAACTTTTAACATTATTATGTGATTTATATACATTAACTATATTATATATTTTATATGCAGCCCAAGACAATTCCTCCTCACTCAATGCGGCCCAGGCAAGCCAAAAGGTTGGACACCCATGCTGTAGATGATGCCATGTCTTTAAGTGGCTGATCAACTAAGTTCAGAATAAGCCTTTGGGCCAGAGGATCAGTGTCAGAGACAGCGCTGTCACCACGTTTAAGGGCTGGTGTCTCTCAGACACTCCCCTCTTCCTCCAACAGAGACTGCCTACCCCTGCGGACGCCACAAGCCAGCTGCCTGCCAGGTACCCTCCTGGAGAGCTCTCGAGGGGGCTGCAATGAGCTGTGGGGGAGGGGAGCGGTGCGAGCAGACAGCCGACGATCGCTAGGGAAAGTGCCAAGCCCGTAGCGGCCTGAAGGAGGAGGAGGGGCAGGCGACCGCCCAAGGCCGCAGGGCTCCCGCCTCCTCCAGCCCCGCACGGACAGTCCCCTCACTTACCATTTTTGGGCAAGCTCTGAATCACCTTCACGGCCGCTTCAAACCTGGTCTCGTGCACCGAGCCGGTCTCCGCCATGCCGCCGCCGCCGCCTCCTCAGGCGCTGCCGGCCGCAAGGGGTGTCCGGGGCAGCGCGCGGCAGCAGCTTCCCCTCCCCGAGGCGCCTGCATCCAACTGCCCGGAGACAGGGGGAGAGCAATGGGCGGCTGCTCCGCCCCGGCCTGGGTCGCCGCTCGAAGCAAGAGCGGCCCGCTCGGGGGAGACGGGGCAAAGGGCAGCAGGGCCCAGCCCATCTCGCCTGCCCCAGGCTGCCACCCTCGCTGTACGCACCTGTTCTGCAACTCTCACCCTGCCCCTCCCAGCCGCCCCGCTTCACCCCCGCCTCCCGATACCGTCCTACCCCTCGACAGCTCCCCCCTCCCCCGCTGCAGGACACTGTCCTCACCTTCCCCCGCCGCCCCTCGGGGCTCCCCCCCACCCCCGAAACCCGCCGCTCCAGGCGACACAACCCGGCAGTTGCCAAGATCAACCATAAATGGCCCGGACGCGCCGCGCCGCGCCGCGCCTCCCGCCCGCGGTACGAATGAACACCACCGCCGAAACACAGGCAGCTGGTCCTGCCTCCCCGTCCCCCTCCCCTCCAGCTGACAAGCGACACTTACCCTCGCCCCGCTGTAATGTCTCCCACCCGCTGCTATCAACTTGCCCCTGTCCCGAGGCATTCTGGGAAATGTAGTCCGCGCTGCCGCTCCGCTTCCGGTGTGAGGCCTAGCGGTGGGTGGTAACCGTGCCTGTGCCTGTGCCTGGCTGGTTCCGTTTAGCGCCCCGAGCCCAGGCTGGGTCGCGCTGTGCCTGCGGGGAAGGGTCCTGCGCTGGGAGAGGCGCGGGCCCTACCGCGCAGGGAGTGAAGCCTCCGCGTGAGCGTAATAGTATGGGAGAGCCACTGGGGGTCCCAAAGGCTTCGAACCCACAACCATTTCCTCTCGCAGCTCCGCGCTGGCCGGCCCCCGCGCCTGACTGCAGGGTGCACGGCCAGCCGCCCTGGGACACTCCCTGTGCGGGACAAGTATCGTTTTGTCTCGGGACTGCTCGTTCTTTCCGTCACCTGCTGGGACCAACGCGGATTTAAGGCGTAGGCCCAAGGGTGGAGTGTCTGAAATGCTGCAGCTCATGTTCAATATCACAAGCAACGAGATTACAATGGGCTGAGGAAACAATATTCTCTTCTCTCACATAGCGTCTCCCTTCTCTAGTGCTCCCTTTGCTTTCCCTCTCCCTTTCTGTTTCTTTTCGTGGACTGGTGCAGCTGTATCTCCTTGGTCACCTTACATAGATCCCCCAAACGCACTCAGGCTATGTCTACAGTACTTGATAAATTCAAATTTAAGGCAGGTGGCTTGATTTTACAGCATCACTGTCTTCACTTCAAATACCATTACTTCTATTTTAGGAAGCACTAAGATGGATGTCATAACATGCTCAAAAGTGGGTGGGTGTAGTGTGAAGTTCAAATTTAAAAGTTCAAATGAAGGCTAGTGTGGAAGTGCCATGTAGAAGGCATCCTTCAGTCTGCATAGACTATGGATCGCACCCTTTAAAGTTTCAATTGAGGACTTCATTTACAGCGTCTATTGTGACTATGAAGACCCACATGAGAGTGACAGTGCTTGCTGCATCTCTTGCAGATGTAGTGGGTGTCTGGCAAGTCCTTATTGTGCTTTCTGTGTGCTCGCTTCTCCGCTGCTAGCTGTCTGATCTTCATCTCGCCCTTCTGAAGGCCCTTGTGTAACCCCTGCCTCCATCTGCTGCGGTCATCCGCTAGTTCTTCCCAGTTGTCCAGCTCGATGTCTACCTCTCTGAGGTTTCTCTTGCAGACATCTTTGTAGCGCAACTGGGGGCGTCCGGGAGGTCTTTTGCCAGAGGCTAGCTCACCATACAGGATGTCTTTTGGAATCCTTCCATCATTCATCCTGTGGACATGGCCAAGCCAGCGGAGTCGACACTGCCTGAGGACGGTGTGCATGGTTGGGATTCCAGCTTGCTCGAGGACGGCGGTGTTGGTCACTCTGTCCTTCCATGATATTCCGAGGATGCGCCTGAGGCAGCGCAAGTGGAAGACGTTCAGCCTCTTTTCCTGGCGCGCATACAGGGTCCAAGTCTCGCTGCCATAAAGGAGGGTGCTGAGGACGCAGGCTCTGTAGACTTGCATTTTGGTGTGAGTGTACAGCTTGTTGTTATTCCACACTCTCTTGCTGAGTCTGGACAGAGTTGTGGCTGCTTTTCCGATCCTCCTATTTAGCTCAGTGTCCAACGACAGGGTGTCAGGATGGTGGACCCGAGGTAAACGAACTCGTGGACGACCTCTAACGTATAGTTGTCAATGCTGATTGATGGGGATTCAGCAACATCCTGACCGAGTACATTTGTCTTCTTTAGGCTGATGGTAAGCCCAAAGTCCTTGCACGCTTTGGAGAACTGATCCAGCAGTTTTTGAAGCTGGTCTTCTGTGTGAGACACTACAGCAGCAGCATCTGCGAACAGCATGTCTCTGATGAGGACTTCTCACACCTTAGACTTAGCTTTCAGCCTTGCAAGATTAAACAGTTTCCCATCAGATCTTGTGTGCAGCAAGATGCCCTCTGTTGAAGATCCAAAGGCATGCTTCAGGAGGAGTGCGAAGAAGATCCCGAACAATGTCAGAGCAAGCACTCATCCTTGTTTGACGCCGCTCCTGATTCTGAAAGCATCCGATAATGTGCCGTCATATTGGATGGTTCCTCTCATGTCTTCATGGAACGACTGGATCATCTTGAGTAACCGTGGAGGACAGCCTATCTTGTGGAGCAGTTTGAATAGACCATCCCTGCTGACCAAGTCAAAGGCCTTGGTCAGGTCGATGAAGGCTATGTAGAGTGGCTTCCTCTGCTCCCTGCACTTCTCCTGCAGCTGCCTTAGAGAGAAGACCATGTCAACGGAATTCTTTAACCTCCTGAGGTGTCTTCTGTTTATCCCACAATCTCCCACATTCCTTTACTTTGGCCACTTCTATCTCTGCTGCTCTCCAAGTGCACAGGAATTAGGTAACAGGAAGTCCACAAATTTGAATTTGGCACCAGGAAGCCCGTGGCTGGGGGCCGGTCAGGCTTGTATGAGAGGCTGAGAAACTTCTTTGTTTCTTTCCTTCTTTGCTATCGGCACTGTGAGTGTATCTACCCATTAAAAATAGCCCCAACATGGCTTCATGGTTCTGTCTCTACCTCCACAAGCTGAGCACTTGGATTTCTTTTTCTCTGCACTGGCGCCAGCCCATGCCCTACTGACCAAGTGGCAGCTTGGCTGTTGGGGGGAGGGGGCTCATGCTTGTATGAGAGGCCAAGAAACTTTTTTTCTGTGGTTTACATTTGTGCAGGAGCACCTCTTTCTTCCCTGACAGGCACCATGTAGTCAGGATCTTTTCCTGTCCCCAACCACATCACGTGGCTAGGCCTCGACCCAGTAAATGGATGTGCTTGCCATTCAGTGCGGACCATGCAGCACCATGCCCTGGCTTGCACTCAGTGAGGGGTCCAAGGGTGGGAAAGGTTTTCAGGGGCTTGCTGCTGCCCAGGAGAAACCTCCCCACTGGCTAAGACTTTTAGGAGCTTGTGGCCGCCACGGGGACCATCTCAACTGGCCCTTGAGCCATGGACCCCATGCTCCCCTGCCAAAAATAATTTTGGAGGCTTGTTGTGGGGGAAGTCTCTCCTGGCAGCTAAGACTTTTGGGGAGTTGGTGCAGTGGGGGGGATCAAGTCAACTGTCTCTGCAGCCACAGACCTCATATCCCACCCTATGGTGATGAGGAACCTGCCCACCCCTGCCTGAGCAACACTGAAGGACCTCGTCAACTGGCCCTTCATCCTCCAATCTGCCCAACTGCCCCCATGGGGTGAGGTGGTCTGTCCCCCTAACAGTCAGTCAGGGTTGGCTTCCCCACCTGAGCAACTCTGCTTGTTGGAATTTGGCGAGCTCCATCCTCTGCGTTGGACAACTGTGTAGTGAAGTGGGAAAACAAAAATCTTTCTCCTATTCTTTTCTGTCCTTCTCTTTCTTCTAGCTTTGGCCCCCTTAGCACAGGGAAAAGTGGCTGGAGGGCCAGCTGAGAATACACAGACACCTGCTGCTTTTTGTTAAAATCTTTGATAATTCAGTTATAAAAAGCAATACAGTTATAGAAGCAAGACATTTCAGTTAATTTGGTGATCTCTGTTGAAGCCCTATTTTTCCTTCTGGAAAAATGGCTGTTTGCTTTCCACAGGATGGGATGAAGGCAATGCAATGTGGGAAGATTATATCACATACCCGCAACCATTTGCGGGGCATTTTTTTCCCATGCTGCACCAGCAAAAATACCCAGAATGCTACAGGGATGAGGGAACTGAGGAATAGGTTTCCACAATGCACTGCTGCAACAGTTGATGTTTGATGATTGAGTGTGGCAGCAATAAGTTGACTTTGTGGGGAATTTGTGGGGATGTGAGGATAGCCAAATGCGAATTTATAAAATGCAGCGTTAAAAAATCCATTTTATTAAATTCTAATTTATCTCATAGGGTAGACATAGCCTCAGTCTATTTAACTGCTTTTCTTCTCACACCCATTCTCTCAAATACTAATCTCATTTATACACACATCCACTGGTTCTCTGATTAACTTTACATATATCTATTAATTCTAAACTGCCAGTATACATACACATGTAGTTTTAGATTATTAAAAGGATATCATTAATTTAAAAATTATAGTATTTTCAGAAGGAGCCCAGAGTTAGACTTACAAATTCATGTTTAGATAAGTTAATAAACAAAGAAAATACCTGTAGACTACCACTCACAGATCAAATACATAATTAAATTACCAAAGTGCTGAGCAGCTAGCACTTCAGAAAATCATGCCAAAATATGTCAAAGCAAAGCATCTTGCCTTTATGATAAGAGAAATAATTGACCAGAGTTATAGGATCAGTTTACAGCCTTTTTGACTTTATACACCCACACATACTATTGGAAGACAGTTATCTAGTCACATTATGTGCTATGTGGTGGGAAAGAAAAAACTCCACATGCCCAGAGATTAAAGTAGATGAGCCTTTGCCCTGCTGAGCCGGTACATTCCATTGGAACAAGAACCTGCTGGGCAGGTTAGGGCTTTGGTAGAGAAGCTTACACTTTCAAAGCTACTCAAAAACGACTGTTGATACTGTATAAATTAAAGTGTCCTGAACACTAACACCAGTGCCAGGCCATGTGGCACAAGTAGATTAGTCTGAATTTATCATTTTGAGTGTTGTATTGTTTAGTCTCTTGTAAACTTTAACAACTATACTCTTCATTGCACACACGTAAGAAAGAGAGAAGCTCAGACCAAGAGGAACTGTTCATTTACATATCAGCGATACCCTGCTTAGGAAGATTGTACATCAGCTCAGTCTACAAAGAGAATTAATCAAAAATATTGTGTCTGTGGTGAGCCAGGCTGATATGAAAATCTAGTTTATCTGGAAAATCTAAAATGACTTCTGCCATTTAATCAATGTATGGGAAATGTCTGGTACTTTTGAAATGAATATTTCTCCCAGCCTCTAGCTGGAGGTAAGTGAAAGTGGTAGTAATGACAGCCTGTTTTTGAGAGCATTCTGGTACAGATGCAACAGTCTCTCGTTTGAAGAGTTGTTGTGTCAGTGAAAAATCCAGAGATTCAGAAAGGAGCACTGAAAATGACAAAAGGTGAAGATAACTAATAACCCCATATCCAAAGATAAGAATGAAGTAATTAATTTTAGAACAATAATAAATTGTTACAGCAATAATAAATTATTAGTATTTCCACTAATTTGTGCTACATTTCTTTTCTTTTCTTGCATAATCATTATAATTACTTGCAGGTTGGTTGAACAACTAGCATTTCGGGGGAGCACTATAAATATTAAGTATAATCTTTCCCTTCCATTTTCCTTTCTATATTATTTCAATAACCAGTGGAAATTTTGTTCATATTCGTATGAAAAAAAACTTTCAGCACATGTAAGAAAGTAAGCATGTAGAATGTAAAATTTGTATTAATCAGTATATACATGTGAATACACATACATAAAAACAGTACCATATTTTGACATTTTTAATGAGATGGATGAACCTGAGACCCAGCAGCCAGTTGTGCTGAGCCCCACTTATGAAAATTTCATGCCCCCATAAGGGGGCTCTCACCCCACTTTTTGCACCCCTGCGTTAGGAAACAAAACTACAGGATTTCACATCCAGAAGGTTGCTGAGCAGCTCCTGTGCTTGCAACTCCTAATAATGCAGAAAAAGGTAGAACATGATCCATAATCTGGAAGCTGAAGCTAGTCAAATTCAGAGTGGAAATAAGGGTCACATTTTTAAAGGTGAGGGTATGTAACCACTGGAACAACTTACTGAGACATTAAGGGAAATACCCTTATACTGACAGCGAGGAGACTAACAAGGTCCTCTGGGTCTGCTCAACCCCAGTGAGGTGTATCTGCAAAGTATGTTCTGTCTGGAGAGAGGAGTGGGGTGGGGGAATTTAAAACAGAAAATCTACTACAGGAAGTAGGAGTGAAGAGGAAGATCTTATTTATTTTTAGTTTCCCAGGTACTCTGCTCTCCATAAGGGAGGGTAGAGTGGTGAAGAAATCTTTTATTTCTTTGCATCCAGAACACCCTGAGCTGTTGGGACAGAGAGGGAGAATAGAAGGACTTTATATGGGCCTTTGGAGGGGACCTCCCAGCCCCTACAAATGGTGGAAAAAGCAGGCATAACACCCATGACACAAAGGGTAAAAAAATCCAGTGAGGGAATAGAGCTCTGCTGCTCCACGTGAGATGGAACTGGAGCACTGGTACAAGGGATTAGTAGAGCCTTTGCTGAAGCAGTGGACCACACAGCAGCAAATTCAGTCACACATCAGCAACAGCTGTTGAAGGAACTTCTGGTCCAGCAACAGGAGTTTCCAAAGGAGACGATACAGAAGTTAGCGTCAGCCCTGTTCCCGCAGGGAGTCCCAGCAGATCATGCCTCCAAAAAGCATGTTCCCTTGCTAGTACCAGTAAAGTGAACCAGTACCACAGCTAGCTAATTTTGCACCTGAGGCAAGAATATAAAATTGCACCCCCTCATATATTCATAGTAGTTATTTTGTAGAAAAAGGGAAAATACATAAATAATAATAATAATAATAATAGTAATAATAATAATAATAATCATAATACCACACTGCTTATGCTGGCTTGGGTTTGAGCAGGAGCCTGGGGGTGCCTGGTTCTGAGGGATGGGAGGGGGATTGGATTAGAGCAGGGGCCCAGGGGAGGGGCTGTGTGTGTGGTTCCCCATGGGCTTGCTGGCGTGACTACAGCTGAGTGTGGGAACCCATACTACAATGGTAATGATTGCCCCAACAAAAAAATTGGCCTAGCCCATGATCATTATATGGGACTTTTTTTTCTTGCAAGTCTTTAATACAAAAGCCAAGAGAGCAGATGAGGATCTAGATTCCCCATTGCAAACAGTTCCCCAGAGCTAGAGAAACTGGGTGAAGCCAACGACCCTGAAGAAAAATGTCCTGGGCACCCCAGCCAATGGCACCCAGCGCGAAAGAAGACACAAGCAGTTGGGACCTGAAGCCATCCTACACAGCATTAATTGTGTACAAGAACAGAGGAAAAACCATATATTGAACCATGTAGACGACCAACTGGCTCTGTAAATGATGACGTAACAAAGCCTCAGCAGCTGAGTAAGTAATCCTGCTTTCCACCCAAGAAGGAGCACTTGTGCCAGATTGAAAGAGATTAACAAAACAAAATGGTGAGATCCCAGCTATGGGGCAGTGTTACATCTTGCACACAATATCCCATGTGCTCAACCGCTAGGAAAGGAGAAGACTTTGTCTCAAGTATTAACTCAGTCCTACTGACCAGATATGCATAATAGGCTAAGAAAATACTATTCCTACTGCCCAGAGTTTCAGCTAGTAGCAGTAAAGTGGCCCCTCATGCACCCTTGGTCATTCTGCCATTGATCAAGATGCCAACTGAAAAAAATCAGTGTGGACATCGTCAAGCCCCTAGAGAAAACTGCCTTGGGATGTCAGTGCATATTAGTGATAATTCGCTATGCAATCAGGCACCTGGAGGCTGTTCATTTGTGCTCTGTGACAGCTATGGCAATGACTTTGGACCTCTTGCAGCTCTTTTCATGTGTGGGATTTCCCCACAAAATATTAACAGATTAAGGGACCCACTTCACCTTACAGCTGAGTGGAGTATGCTAACTTCTGAAGGTCAGGTCCTTGAAAACCTCAGTATACCACCTGCAGACTGACATATTAAGAGAGTGATTTAAGAGCACCCCGGATGTGCCCCCATCCCTGTGCACTTGTTGTCTGGGGACCAAACTCAGCTGTTCGTAGGATCCTCCACCATTCACCATCCACTCCTGAAGGAACTCCTCCCCTTTTCGCTCCAATAGGTTGTGGAGGCCACAACAGGAAGCCACAACGTAGGGGACATTCTGCTCCACCATGTCCAGCCAAGTCAGGAGGCAATGGAACCTCCCCTTCAAGTGTCCAAGGGTGCATTCCACTTGGTTCCTTGCCTGGGTGCAGTGGGCTTTGAATAGTTCTTGGGTGGGGTCCAGGTGCCAGGTGTATGGCTTCACCAGCTGTGGTAGGACTGGGTAGGCTGCATGTCCCACTATGCAAAAAGGTGTCTGTGTCCCTGATGGCCAGTTCCTGGTGAGGGATACAGGTGCCCACCTCCTTCACCCATGGTCCCCAATGACCCTCCCAAGGCCACCCCTGGGGGTTGCCCCGGGGCCTGCAGTCTTACCTTCTTCCCACTCCCCCAACTCCCATCAAAGAAGGAGGGACACAGGGGTGGTGTTTAAAAAAAACTTTAACTAAACAAGATAAAACTTTGTAAAAAAGGGTTGTGACAGAACTATTTACAAGATGCAACATGCCAAACTATATGCAGCGGGTCGGGGGTTGGGATGAGGGGGTGCATCTCAGCTGGCGGGACATCTCAATCTCAAAAATTTTTAGGAGTAAGAGGACTTCGAAGATGTCCAGGCACTTCGAAGTACCGGTGGGAGCGCCACCGCTAGACGCGCGCTGGTACTTCGAAGTTTTAAACTTTGGAGTTGCCGCAAGGGGGAATTTGCCTAATGAAGTGCTGCCTGTGGACGGCAGCACTTCATTAGTAAACTCTGAATAGCCTCACTACCATACTTCCTTCAAAGGAAGGTGGTAATGTAGACACAGCCTTTGAGTAAACGTCAGCTCCTTTTGAGGAGTAAAGGGACTTCGAAGTACCCCAGGCACTTCAAAGCACTTCGAAGTACCAGCTGGTGAGCCGCGGCTAGACACGAGCCAGCACTTCGAAGTTTAACACTTTGAAGTTGCTGTGGGGGGAATTTGCTTAATGAAGTGCTGCATGTGCACCACAGCATTTCATTAATAAACTCCCAACACCCGACTTACCATCCTCCTTTCGATGTAGGGAGCTAGTGTAGACAAGCCCTTAGTGTTTTAAAAGAGAGATCCAATAACAAAATGTAATATTTTAAATACTGCTATCTGAAAAGCAAACCTTTTGAAACTTAATTTTGTACAAAGTGTAACCATATCTGCCCCCACCCCCAAAAGAAGTTTATCAGCATTTGACTTTGTACTGGACCCTGTAATGCCTCTGGAGGTAAGACTGATTTTACAGCCTTGTAGTGCTCTACTAGATATTGAATTGTCATCTTCATATTATTTTCTACAAGATGCAATATTATCATTCAGTTCTTTTATGAGATTTTTAATAAAGATAAGTTTCTTTCCTACCTAAAGCTATTATTCCTCTAGAACTACCAGACTATTTACTGAAATAATGTAAAAAAAACCCATCCCCTTATAAAACTGTGAACTATACTTCAGAAAGTGTGTCGTTTCTTCTTGGAGCCGCATAACAGGCCTGGATAAATACGTGCCATGTCTCCTTTTGACCAATGAAAACAACCAGCAGAAATGTAGCACTTTAAAGATGAACAAAATGATTTATTTGGTGATGAGCTTTCGTGTGACAGACCCACTTCATCAGATCCATCTCATTTCCAATACAGACTAACATTTATAAGTACAGAGGACAAATAAAACTGCAGTAAAAACTGGAAAATCAAGTACATAGGACTGAAGTAGGTGGCAAAGGGATGGGGGATGTTAATTGTCCTGAGATAATTACGAGCATCAAAGGAAGGGAAGCAATCCTTGTAATTCGTGAGGTAATTGGTGTCTCTGTTCATACCATGTGTTAATGTGTTGAATTTGAATACGAATTACAATTCACAAATTTCTGTTTTTAAATTCTCTTTGTTCTAGGACACAGATTCTCAGGTCTTTAACAGAATGGCCCATTCCATTGAAGTGTTCACTGACTGGCTTATGTGTTTTGAGATTCCTGGGCTGTGTCTACACTACCACCCTCCTTTGAAGGAAGGATGGTAATTAAGGTGTTGGGAGTTTACTAATGAAGTGCTGTGCTGCATACACAACAGTTCATTAAGCAAATTACCCCCCATGGCAACTTCAAAGTTTTAAACTTCAAAGTACCAGCTCACGTCTATCCATGGCTCACCCACCGGTACTTCGAAGTGAAGAGTAAAGGGACTTCGCAGTTGCCCTGGGGTTATCCCCAGAATAAATATGTGGACAAAGTTGGCATTGGGGTTTGTTGCAAGGAAAAGTTCCAGGATTAGTATTACCATGGTGTAACCTGTGATTGCTGGTGAAAATCTTTCTTAGGTTAGGAGGTTGTCTATAGGAGAGGACAGGCCTTCTGGAGTGTAGTAACATCATCTAGAATAGGTTGTACATTTTTAATGATGTGTTGCAGGGGTTTCAGTTAGGAGCTGTAGGTGATGACAAGTGGTGTTCTATTATTGATCTTCTGGGGCCTATCTTGGGCTACGTCTACACGTGCACGCTACATCGAAATAGCTTATTTCGATGTAGCGACATCAAAATAGTCTATTTCAATGAATAACGTCTACACGTCCTCCAGGGCTGGCAACGTCGACGTTCAACTTCGACGTTGGGCAGCACCACATCGAAATAGGCGCTGCGATGGAACATCTACACACCAAAGTAGCACACATCGAAATAAGGGTACCAGGAACAGCTGCAGACAGGGTCACAGGGCGGACTCAACAGCAAGCCGCTCCCTTAAAGGGCCCCTCCCAGACACAGTTGCACTAAACAACACAAGATCCACAGAGCCGACAACTGGTTGCAGACCCTGTGCATGCAGCATGGATCCCCAGCTGCCGCAGCAGCAGCCAGAAGCCCTGGGCTAAGGGCTGCTGCACACAGTGACCATAGAGCCCCGCAGGGGCTGGAGAGAGAGTGTCTCTCAACCCCTCAAATGATGGCCGCCATGGAGGACCCCGCTATTTCGATGTTGCGGGACGCGGATCGTCTACACGTGCCCTACTTCGACGTTCAACTTCGAAGTAGGGCGCTATTCCCATCCCCTCATGGGGTTAGCGACTTCAACGTCTCGCCACCTAACGTCGATTTCAACTTCGAAATAGTGCCCAACACGTGTAGCCGTGACGGGCGCTATTTCGAAGTTGGCGCCGCTACTTCGAAATAGCGTGCACGTGTAGACGCGGCCTTGAAGTACTGCTCTGGCCCTGTCAATCTTTTTTTTTTTTCTATACTTCTCCCAGTGGATAATTAAGTTTTATAAATGCTTGGTACAGGTCTTGAAGTTTTTGGGCTCTGTCAGTAGGATCAGAGCAGATGCAACTGTATGTAAGGCCTTGACTGTAAATGATGGATCATGTGGTGTGTGCTGGATAGAAGTTGGAGGCATGTAGGTAAGTGTAGCAGTCAGTGCATTTCTGGTAGAGAGTGGTGTCTATGTGGCCATCAGTGAGTTGCACTGTGGTATCCCGGAAATGTATTTCTTGTGTGGAGTAGTCAAGGCTGAGATTGATGGTGGGGTGCAGGTTGTTAAAATCTCTGTGGAATTCTTCCAGAGTCTCTTTACGATGGGTCCAAATGATGAAGATGTCATTGATGTAGCATGAGTAAAGGAGTGCTAACAAGGCACAAGAGCTGAGGAATTGTTGTTCTAAATTGGCCATAAAAATGTTAGAATACTGAGGGGCCCCCTGAGTGCCCATAGCAGTGCCGCTAACCTGGAGGTATAAATTGTCCCCATGGATTGCATATAGCACACTTACTCTTTTCTCATGAGCATGAGCTCCAATATTTCAAGGTCAAATTCTGCCCTCAATTCTGTTGACATGCACGGCCTGGAGTAAATCTGGAGTAACCCATTGAATCCAGAGGATTTACAGTGTTCTGGATTTTCACCAGTGCAATTTACAAGAATTACAGAAGAAGAATCCTAAAAGTCTGTCCCATTATGGGGCTGATTTTTAAGTCAGATTTGGTGTTTGCAGTTCCTATCTTCACTTACCACTGCTACTAAAGCTTTGAAAAGCTGATACTTTTCATATAATTTTGCCTTTTGGGAATAGCAAAATGCTGTAACTCAATGTATTAGTGTGCTTATACAATGACATATTTATAGCCTCAGGAATCTTGTAACACTTCTTTCAGCAATGACTTGAAAAAAGTCAAAGTAGTATTCTTATTTTTATCCAGGCTCCTTTGGAATGCCAAAAATGATAGTTATTGTTCTTTCAAGCCAATCTTGTACATGACACTGTGGAAATGTCTTCATGACACACACTTGCCAAAATACAAAACTTGAAGTTTAATTGGCAGGGCTGGTTGAACTCAAGACATTCCCTGCTTATACTTAAAATTCTGCATATTTATTCAGGTAGAAGATGTACTACAGATTTTTTTTCTGTAGGTTTCAACAACCTAATGTATCAAGTTGGGGGTGATTTATTGGAACGAGTACTCCTGGGAAAAAGATCTAGAGGGATTTACAATTCAGCTTTAATGGGGTGTCTCCACTCACCACCACAACCATGTGTTATTTCCTTTGGTCACCAGAAGTGGCCCAGTTCTGGCACTGTGGGAGCTCTGGTAAAACATCAGACTCACTCAGAACTGGTTGCCAGCTGAGCCACTGTTGTCAGCTTTCTTCCAGGGCTTTTCCACTTGTATCTTACTTAAGTGTACCCACTGGTACTAGCCTTTATACAGGAAAGGTGCTGGTACAGGCCTTTATCCGGGCATCCCTGCCAGAGAAACAAATGACATTTTGGAATAGTTTCTGTTCCTATTACTAGATTATTGTTATTAAAATACAGTAAAGGAATAGTTTTTGCTGGACTGAAGTTTGCAGAATAAAGCAGTTTCTTTGCTCATATTTCACTTTTATAGGGGTGGCTAGCAGGGGTGTTAAGGGTTAACCAGTAAGTCTCACTCTAAATGAAGAATGCTTACTGGTTATGGTTAACCAGTGATGGCTGACGCACCCCCATCCCTGTCACTGGCAGAGGGCTGCTCCAGCCCTGTGGGGTCTGCCAAAGACAAGGGCACTCCAGCTCAGCCAGAGCATCCCTGGTCTGCAGCAGCTCTGGGAGCACTGTGAACGGCTGGAGGAAGTCCCCCTCCCATCCCACCTGTCCCCTTTGTTTAATCAGTTAACTGGAGGTCCTTAAAATGCATGTCCAACACGCACTAAGTGTTCTCATGTGTCTGATTAGCTCAGTGGTTGCCAAACTTACTGACCTATGTGCTGCACATGACCATCCTCAGAAGTTCAAGAGCTGGGACACACATGCTAGGGCTCGGGGCTTCAGCCCCACAGGAGGTGCCTGTTAGGGCTCGACGCTTCAGTTGCATCCCCATTGAAGTCCCAAGTCCTGGCAGGTACCGTGGTATTGAAGTCCTGAGATCCCCTCCTCAGTGGGTAGAATCCCTACACCAGCACCCTGCTTCAGAGCAGAGGTCATGAGCTCTCCCCATAATCTGGCAGGTGGAGAGTGATGGGAGGAAGTATAGGGGGCTGCTCAACCCACATTTTAATTGTAAAAGAACTGCATGCAGCTTGTAGGCAACAGTTTGGCTGCCCCTGGATTAGCTCATGGGTCAAGAAGTAGAAATGGAACTAGGACAGGGGTATCAGATTTCCTGTGTGGTGGCTACTCTTTCACTCAGAGTCTGTGGGCTAGGAATAAAAAAACAATCACTTGCAAGAGGGTAATTTTGTAATCTTCTCTGACACAACATGCTCCCCTTGTCTAGCAATGGGGTTTATGATTTAAAGCACAGTTTTGTGAAGTACTGTAAACACATTTTCATCTCCGTTTGGCCCCACCCCCTGTCTTTGTGTGAATTGACCCTCATTTTCAAAGGTTGCCTGGGAAACGTTTAATTTTGGCACTTCCTAATTTTTGAGTTTTTGACTTTGCAACCTTAGCATTGTTTTAACATTTTTGTCTTGGTCCTGGGAGAATTCTGGAATTTTTAAGGTTATGTCTATGCTAGGAAATAAAGTTGAATTTATTAAAGTTGACTTTATACCACTAGATTTTATAAAGTCGATGGTGAGTGTCCACACATTTAGAAAGTCAACATAATGTGTTCCCATTACCTTAGCTAAGTTTGACTGTGTCAGCAGTGCATTGTGGGTACCTATCCCACAGTTCTTGCACCCCTGTTGCATTCTGAGTTTCTGTGCCAGTGTGTTATGGGGAAAACAATGTGCCACAAGTGGTTGTGGGTGTCTGATGATCCCAGAGTGCACTGCCGTCACTCCCCACTCCCATTGAATACAAACTGCCAAATGCATTTTCACGCAACTTTTCTACAGCCTGCCCCGGCACACACCATTACAGGGCTAGTGGGCCAGTCCTGAGAAATATATAATGACTAAATAAAAATCTGAAAAGTTTTAATTTGAAGCTATTGAAATGTTAGTTTTTGGTATTGTTGAAAAGCTTCATTTTGATACTGTTATTTGGATTCATTTTGACCTGGCAGCTGCATAATGCAGGGGGCAGCCAGAGAGCCCGGCAGCTACATGATGCGGGGGGCAGCCGGAGAGCCCAGGCTGATTCCTGCTTCCTGCTCATCTGGGCCGTGTCTACACTAGCCCCAAACTTCGAAATGGCCACGCAAATGGCCATTTTGAAGTTTACTAATGAAGCGCTGAAATGCATATTCAGCGCTTCATTAGCATGCGGGCGGCTGCGGCACTTCGAAATTGACGCGCCTCACCGCCGCATGTCTCATCCCAACGGGGCTCCTTTTTGAAGGGACCCCACCTACCTCGAAGTCCCATTATTCCCATCAGCTCATGGGAATAAGGGGACTTCGAAGTAGGTGGGGTCCTTTCGAAAAGGAGCCCCGTCAGGACGAGACGCGCAGAGGCAAGGCACGTCAATTTCGAAGTGCCGCAGCCGCCCGCATGCTAACGAAGTGCTGAAAGTGCATTTCAGCACTTCATTAGTAAACTTCGAAATGGCCATTTGCGTGGCCATTTCGAAGTTTGGAGCTAGGGTAGATGTAGCCCTGGAGACCAGCAGAGGTGAAAGTGATGGTCAGAATGGACACATTGGGGGCATTGTGGGATACTTCTGGAGGTCAATAAAATCAAATTAAATAACACTGTCTACACGAGCATTAAGTTGACCTTGTAAATTCAAATTTGGCATTACTCCTTGTGAAAAAGCTGGAGTAGAAAAGTTGACCTAAGGACCCCTTAAAATTGGCCTAATGATATTTGTAGTGAAGACAGGTACAGTATAAAATCAACCTAACACCCATAAAGTCAACTTTATTCTCTAGTGTAGACATATCCTAAGGCTCCAAATTAAGGATGTTAATGTGTAACTAGTAAGCCTCACCCTTAATGGATGAGGCTGTCTGGTTAGGTGCAGGGGCATTCCAGCCAGACCAAAAGGAAGCCCCACTGCTCCCACCTAGCCTGTGCAATGCCCACCTGCAGCAACCCTGAGTAGGAACTCTGCAGCTGTGGGGGAACAGCCCCCACCACTCCCATATGATCAGTTACTCTCTTAAACCCAACATTTAACTGTTTAACCACTTATATGGGATTTTTCATCCCTACTCCAAAGGGCTCCCTCAAGGGTTGAGCTCACACCCTGAGGTTTAGCAGGCCAGTGCTCAAACCACCAACCCATCCTTTCCTGCAACATGTGAGCATTCTAATAAGAGTGTCTTTTATTAGTTTGGCTTATGTCTCTCAGAGAAGGCTTCAAGCTAAATTTCAAAAAGCCACTCTGCCTTAGTTTTACCCTGCTCATGGCACCCTCTTTGATGCTCACCCCAGAGGCCAGTCGTGGCTAATAGGAATATTGAAAACTCAAAAGTCTTTATTATTAGGAACTCTTAAAACTATAATAGGTAAAAGTCCTACTATATTGTCCTGAGTGGAGCAATCCTGTATTGTTAGAGAGCCTGACTAGATGGCCTACTAGGTCTTTTCTAGTGCTAACTCCTATGGCAGGGGTCAGCAACCTGCAGCATGCAAACTGATTTTCATCAGCATACGAGGCAGGAGCTCAGCCCCGCCCCTCCTCCCCCATGCAGCTGGGAGGTTGCTCAAAGCCATGATGCCCATCCAGTTCAACAACATATCAGCTAATGCTACCAACCACCACCTACAGGTAAAGCGCTACATTTTAATTTATTTATTAAGGAAGCTGTTGTAAGTAGGACTATTAGTAACCTTAAAAAGTATCACCGGCACTCAGCCAATGGAACACTGCTGGGCAACCCTTACCTTGGGCAGCTACAGGTTCACAGTGCACCGGGACTAAGGCAAGCTCCCTGTCTTTCCTGGCTCTGTTCCACTCCTAAGAGCAACCAGCATGAATCTGCAGCCCTGGGAGATGCAGGGGGCTCTGTGCACTGCCCTTACCTGGAGGCACCATCTCCACAGCTCCCATTGGCTGCAGTTCCCAGCTAATGGGAACTGCAGAGTCTGCACTCAGTGTGACAGCAGAGCAAGGAGTCTAACTCCAGGCCGTCTGCTTCCTGGAGTGGCGCGTGGCCAGTGTAGGCAGAGAGCCTGCTTTAGTCCTGCTGCACCACTGGACTTCTAGTAGCCTACAATATCCTGGTTGGATTCAGCAGCCCGCAGGTGATTGAGCCCCGTGATTCCATGAGACTCTTGGCAAAACAGGGAGGGGAGTCATCTGCTATCTTTTACAAATGTGTAAAATTCATAACATCCTGGTCCAACAAGCACAGACCTCTGCCCTGTTCAAATTGTTAAGCCAGCAACGGAATTGTTAACCACTCTGCAGTTCTGAGGTACTCCACTCACGCATGGCAGTGCAGTAGCATTCACAACTACATTGCTGTTTCAAGCCATCAGGTGGCTTTCAGTTGTAACTGCAGCTAGAGAATAAATTATGTTGTGTTTCAGTTTGATGTAATTTGCTTCTCTCCCCATCCCTCTCTTCCTCCTCCTCCCCTGGGTACCCCAAGCACAAATCCTAGCAGAAAAATCACATAAGTGTGATGTGGTGTTGCTGTCATGCTAAGAGGTAATTGAACTAGTTACCACATCAGTCCTTACAGCTTATGACAATGCGTGTGTTAACCTCACTATTCCTTTGCTACATAAGACAAGCAAACATAGGGATATTTTATTTCTTACAAAGAAATAAATATCTAGCCAGAGGCAGATAGACAGCATGGAAAATTTTAGCCCTCAGGTTTAGTTTCCCAAAGACAGTAACCACTGAAAAAGAGAAGTTACTCACCGTAGTAACGGTGGTTCTTTGAGATGTGTCCCCGTGGGTGCTCCACAATAGGTGACGGGCTTGACCGGCGCCGCAGATCGGATTTTCCAAGCAGTTTCTGCCGGACCGCGCATGCGCCGGCGCGCGCCGCTCCCTTGCGCGCTCCTGGCCATGTGCGCGATCCGGTCCCCGCCAGTTCTTTGACCAACCGCCTCGGGCGCCCCTGTAAAACACTAACAGAGATCCGAAGCGGGGAGGATGGGCGGGTAGTGGAGCACCCACGGGGACACATCTCGAAGAACCACCGTTACTACGGTGAGTAACTTCTCTTTCTTCTTCGAGTGTCCCCGTGGGTGCTCCACAATAGGTGACTACCCAGCAGTAACCCAAGATAGGAGGTGGGTAATCGGATTATGTGCAGCTTGTCCCCGAGAGGACCGCTGCAGAGAGACGGGTATCCTCTTGGAATACCCTGTGAAGGGCGTAATGTTTGGCGAAGGTGTCGTAGGATGACCAGGTCGCCGCTCTGCAAATGTCTTTTAACGCAACGCCCTTGAAAAAGGCTGTTGATGCCGCCACCGCCCTGGTGGAATGAGCCCTGGGAGTGGCCGACAAAGGAGTCTTTTTGAGCTTGTAGCACATTTTTATGCAGGATACAATGTGCTTTGAGATTCTCTGCGAGGAGAGACCCTCTCCTTTCGATTTGGGAGCGAGGGAGACGAGGAGTCTATCCGTTTTCCGGAAGGACTTGGTCCTGTCTACGTAGAAGGCTAGCGCCCTCCTCACGTCCAGGAGGTGTAGGCGCGCCTCTTCGTTGGAATTATGAGGCTTTGGATAAAACGAGGGTGGAACAATAGGTTCGTTGATGTGAAACTCGGAAGAAACTTTGGGAACAAAGGCTGGATGCAGCCGTATGGTTACCGCCTCCTTGGAAAAAACAGTGCAGGGTGGCGTTGCCATGACTGCCGCGAGCTCGCTCACCCTACGAGCTGACGTAATTGCAAGAAGAAAGGTCATCTTTATTGTAAGGAGGCGGAGGGGAACCGTGGCCAAGGGCTCGAACGGTGGTCCCATTAGTGTGGTAAGCACCAGGTCCAAGTTCCACGAAGGTGGAATCGGTTTCCGAGGGGGGTATAGGTTCACCAACCCTTTGAGGAACCTGGTAACCATAGGGTGGGCGAACACCGTGTGCCTGTCCTCCTCATGTCTGAACGCCGAGATGGCGGCAAGGTGGACTTTTAACGAGGATAGCGAGAGTCCTCCTCTCTTGAGGTCCAGTAAATACTCTAGTATTGTAGGTATAGGCACCAAAAGGGGGGCCAGCTGTTTGGTAGAACACCAAGCCGTGAAGCGAGTCCACTTTTGTTTGTAGGTCTTCCTGGTGGAAGTCCTCCTGCTACTTTCTAGGACTTGCTGTACTTCCACTGTGCATGTGCTCTCTATGGAGCTGAGCCATGGATTAACCACGCTTGCAGTCGCAGGCTTTGGGGGTGCGGATGCACTATGGACCCCTGGGCTTGCGTGAGCAGATCCGGCGCCACCGGAAGGGGCATCGGTGGACGGTCCGACATGCGCAGGAGTAGGGGGAACCATTGTTGTCGATCCCACGTTGGGACTATCAGGATCATCCGGGCCCTTTCCCTCCTGGCTTTTTGCAAAACTTTGTGGATCAGCACTGTGGGAGGAAATGCATAAAGCAGGGGGCCCCTCCACGGGATCGTGAACGCGTCCCCCAGGGACCCCCATCCCAGTCCTGCCCTGGAGCAGAATCGCGGGCACTTCTTGTTGTGCTGAGTGGCAAACAGATCTATCTGGGGAAAACCCCATGCGTGGAAAATCGGCCGTAGCAGATCGGGACGGATCTGCCACTCGTGCATGAGTGCAAAACACCTGCTTAGCTGGTCTGCCTTCACGTTGTGCGCACCCGGCAAGTATGAGGCTTTCAAGATTATATTGTTGGCGATGCACCAGTTCCATAAGCGGATTGCTTCCGTGCATAGGGCACAGGATCGAGCTCCTCCTTGCCCGTTTATATAAAACATGGTGGAGGTATTGTCTGTCCTGATCCCGACTACTTTGCCTTGTATGTGGTCTCGAAAGTGTCTGCAGGCGTTGAACACTGCTCTGAGCTCCAGTACATTGATGTGTAGTGACTGTTCCATGGGTGACCACAGTCCTTGAGTCACCTTTTCGCCCATGTGCGCTCCCCACCCTATGAGGGAGGCATCTGTAGTGAGAAAAACCGATATTTGCGGCTGGTGGAAGGGTACCCCTGTTAGCAAGTTCCTGGGGTTTACCCACCATTGTAGGGATTTGCGCACCCCGGCTGTGGGCGACACCACCCTGTGAACGGAGTGTATTGCCGGTTTGTATACGCTCGCCAGCCAGTGCTGCATGCTGCGCATGTGTAACCTGGCGTTCTGTACTACGAACGTCGCTGCTGCCACGTGGCCCAGCAGCTGCAAGCACGTCAAGACCGGCACCGTAGGGCTGAAGGTGATGACTTGTACGAGGGAACCGATGGCCCGAAAGCGAGCCTCTGGTAGATATACTCTCGCTGTAACTGAGTTTATGCGAGCCCCTATGAACTCTATGTCCTGTGTGGGGTCTATTTTTGATTTTGCCAGATTGATAACCAGGCCGAGTGAAGAGAACGTGTTTGCTGTGACGCGTATCATGCGCAGAACCTCCCCTCTCGAGGCCCCTTTGAGCAGGCAGTCGTCCAGATACGGGAAAAGAAATACCCCCTGTCTGTGCAGGTAGGCTGACACCACTGCCAAGGTCTTGGTGAAGACTCTGGGGGCCGAGGAGAGGCCAAACGGTAGGACCTTGTATTGGAAGTGTTCGTTGCCTACCATGAAGTGGAGGAATCGCCGGTGAGCCGGATGGATAGTTATGTGGAAGTACGCGTCTTGTAAATCGAGGGCTGTGAACCAGTCTCCATCGTCCAGTGCTGTAAGGATGGAGGCGATTGTGGTCATCCGAAAACGTTGCTTGCGCAGGTACCTGTTGAGGCCGCGAAGGTCTAAGATGGGCCTCCAGCCTCCTGTCTTTTTCTCCGTGAGGAAGTACCGGGAGTAGAACCCTTTCCCTTGCAGTTGCTCCGGCACCCTTTCCACTGCCCCTATGAGCATGAGATGGGCCACCTCCTGCCTGAGCCTCACTACATGGGAGGGCTCCTGGAGGTGGGGCTTGGGTGGAGGTCACGATGGTGGGAGCGACTGGAAGGGGATGGCGTACCCCGTGGCTATGATCTCCAGCACCCATTTGTCTGTGGTGATCCTTTGCCACTGGTCGTAGAATGGTTGGAGGCGATGGTGGAATAGCCGCTTCGGATGACCTTGTGCGATGGTAGTGATGGCGCAGCCCTGGATCTGTATGTCAAACTTGTGGCCTTTGGCCCCGCCCAGAGGACGCACGGCTCTGTTGTGAGCGTCGCCTGGGAGTTCTGTACTGCTGGTGCTGTTGATGTCGCCCTTGCTCGTAACCCCTGTGATACTGGGGGCGCTGTTGCTGGTACTGGTACCGCCTTTGTTGAGGGTAGTACCTTTTCTTTGTGTATGGAGGGGTGTAAATCCCCAGGGTCCTGAGTGTGGCTCTTGAATCTTTACTGGAATGAAGGACCGAGTCAGTTGATTCAGCAAACAGCTTCTGCGAGTCGAAGGGAAGGTCAACTATTTTCGGCTGCAGATCCCTCGGTATACCCGAAGTCTGGAGCCAGGACTCCCTTCGCATCACCACTGCCGTTGCTGTGGAACATGCTGCTGTGTCCGCAACGTCCAGAGCAATCTAAATTCCCGTCCTCGCGGCCGCGTAGCCTTCTTGCACTATGGCCTTGAGCACTGGCTTTTTGTCCTCTGGAAGCGAGTCCATGAGGGAGGTTAACCTGGAATAGTTGTCAAAATTATGGTTCGCTAAGTGCGCTGCGTAATTTGCCATTCGCAGCGTTAAAGTGGAGTAGGAGTAGACCTTTCTGCCGAACAGCTCTAGCTTCTTGGCATCTATGTCTGTTCCCCCTGTCTTGAATTGAGATGTCTTTGATCTTTGTTGCGAGGACTCCACCACCAAGGAATTTGGCTGTGGGTGGCTAAACAGGAACTCCATGCCCTTCGCCGGCACGAAGTATTTCTTATCCACTCTCTTTTGGACGGGCGGAATAGTTACAAGGGTCTGCCATATCATAGTGGCGGACTCTAAGATCGCTTCATCAAGCGGTATTGCTACTCTGGAGGAGGCCGGAGGTCTCAAATTTTTGAGGAGCTTATGGTGTTTCTCTTGCACCTCTGCTGTCTGGATGCCTTGCGTGAAGGCCACCCTCTTAAACAGTTCCTGAAACTGTTTGAGATCGTCCGTAGGATGGACGTCCCCCGGGGCCGTAGCCTCGTCCAGGGAGGAGAGCGAGGAACCGCTGGGGTACGTCTCTCTGGACCCTTCCGGTTCCTGCTGGTGATGGTACACCCTCTCGCTAGAGGTTTGAGAGGGAAAATCTCGGGGTTCCATGACCAGTCCCCCCTGAGATGCTTGAGTCTCTGTCTCCGGTCGCAATTGCCCTCGCGGGTACGAGATAGTCTGTGGGGATCTTTCCCTAGTAGATTGCCGATGGTGTGTATGCCCCGCGTGGTAGGGGCGACCATGGCAGTATAGGCACTGTTCTTGGGAAGGTGACCTAGACCACTCCCTTGGTGCGTACCCTCTGCGTCTGGGGGAGGGAGATCGTCGAGACACTGGAGAGAGCGATTTTGCATAATAGTCCAGCGGTTCAAACCCCAGGAAGGGTGAAGGTGGTGCCCTCCAGGGTGAGGCTGGTTGTATAAATGGAGAAGGGGGCTCCGGGTAGGCTAGGGGGGACCCCTGCCTTCTGGTTGGAGTCTGCAACATGAGCAGGGGGCTGTGAGAAAGCAGCTCCACAGCCCTGTCCGGAGAGGGGCTGCAATGCCTCCTCTTGTGTGCAGCCTTCCCCCTCCCTGGAGGAGGTAACTCTGCCCCCTGACGCGCAGGGGATCCCGGCCCCGTCGGCACCGTGCTAGGCACGCTCGAAGGCGGTGCCGCACGTGCGGTGTCCTTGTGCACCTGCAGGCTACGTGCCTGCGCGCTCTGCACCGCTGGTTCCCCGGGGGTCGGTGCCGCTGCCTGCGGTGCCACCGGTACCGGCGCTTGTTTAGCCGCCGCCCTGCCTGCGGTGTGGGGCGGCTGGCTGATTATCGGAGGCTGAGCCGCTTCCACGTGGCTCTCCGTGCCGCCGCCGATCAGCTGTTGCTGCGGCTGGGGGCTGCTCGCTCCTCCTGTCCCGCTCGCTGTTGCTGCCGGCAGGGATCGGGCTGGAGAGGCTTTCCTCCGTTTTTGCACTGATGGGGTGAGGGAGGCAGCTTTCCTCTTATGGGCCCCGGAGGGTCCCTCCTGCTGCGGCCGCTCCGGCACGTCTGGCTGGAGGGCCTTATCAAAAAGCCTCATTTTAAGCCGCATCTCCCTGTCTCTCCGTGCTCTGGTTGTTAATTTAGCACAGAAGGAGCATTTCTGTGCCACATGGGACTCCCCCAGGCACCTTATGCATAGACTGTGCCCATCGGATGCTGGCATCGCCTCTCGGCAGGACTCACATTTTTTAAATCCTGAAGAGGACATTGTTGGTGAGTCTTTCAGTTGTTAAGCGGGTACTTAGCACCTTTTCTGTGCTGTTTTCCCCGTCCGATGGCCTGCCTCAGCAGGGGGCTGATGGCCCTATGCTCCTGGCCTCCGGCGCTTGTTACTGGGACTGGATTGAAGCTGTCCCGCTTGTAGTTTGTTTGTTTGTTTTTGTTTTTGTTTTTTTTTTTAAAATAACAACCGGCTAACTTACAGTCGCCTAAGTACTTGAAAAACTTAAGAGAAAAACAGTTGAAGTCATTGAATACGCTACTTGGCCTTAGCCTAGTCGGATTCCGTCTGCAGCCGACGGCGGTTAAGAGGAACTGGCGGGGACCGGATCGCGCACATGGCCAGGAGCGTGCAAGGGAGTGGTGCGCGCCGGCGCATGCGCGCGCCGGCAAAAACTGCTTGGAAGATCCGATCTGCGGCGCCGGGCAAGCCCGACACCTATTGTGGAGCACCCACGGGGACACTCGAAGAAGAACAGAGTCTTATAATGGGAAGTATCAAGAAACCATTACTATATGCAGTGCTATCAGCTGCACCTAAAATATAGTGAGCTCTCTGTAGTATATCTCCTGTACATAATTTCATCCTAATTTTTATTCCATGACTCGAGCATTATTGTAGTTCCCTAACAAATACGTAAGCTTTGTCCAAATATTTTCTTCCCTTACGATCAAAGATTACTTGTAGAAATGAGTATGATCAGATACTACAGCAAGGGGTGTAGTATAAAGCTTGGACAGATAAGCATAAGGAATGTTCTGCAAAGTGAAAGTATCAGTCTCTCCAGGTATAGTACAGACAACTCCATTATTTTATTCAGTGCTTTCTTTTTAGAAAAAAGGGTAGCAGAACTCAAGCCCCAAACTGCCCTCACTGCCCCAAGGCCCAACCTCCATCAGTGGCTTAAGCCCCCCATGTGGGGCCCAAGCTGTCCCCGGTGGCTTAACTGCTCCCCGGGGGCCCAAACTATCCCCCAGCGGGGCGCAATCTGTCACCAGGCAGCTTAACTACCCCCCATGCTGGGCCCAAACTGCCCTGTGTGGGGCCCAAGCTGTCCCCCAACAGGGCCTGAGCTGCCCCCCAGCAGCTTAACTGCCCCTCAAGAGGCCCAAACCACCCCCCAGCAGCTTAGCCACCCTGTGTGGGGCCCAAGCACCCCCTGTGTGGGGCCCAAACTGCCCCATGCTGGGCCCAAGTTGCCCTTGGAGGCTTAGCCACCCTCTGGGGGCCCAAACTACTGTAATGCTGACAGACCTGGGTTGCTGGCCCCAGGGATAGCACCTGTGAGCATAGGGTCAGTCTAAAGCCCCACACTCTACCATGTGAGCTAAAGGCCAGCTGGCTCTCAGCCGAGGCTGTAGAGCAGAAACTTCATGCGCCCCAGATGAGGTCTCAGTGCCTGTGGGTACTACACTACCCAACGTGGGGCTGGAGCTGCCCCCCGGTGGCTTAATCACACCCTGTGCGGGGCCTGAGCTGCGCCCTGGTGGCTTAACCCCTCCTTGCAAGGGCCTCCTCACAAGGAGCAGCCCCCCCCCAGCTCCCTGTGACTTAACCACCCCCCTCACAGCCGCAAACCACCACCTCTGTCCCCAGACTTAACCCCCGCACAATCCAGGATCACTTATCTTCCCTGCTCAGCAGCAGTGGCTCTCTCTGGCTCCCCCATGTGCAGTGCAGGAGGGACAGCTCCAAGCGCTCTGCTGTGCTGATAAAATGACTCCATTTAATTGGTTTGTTTGAACCAATTAAATTGAGTCCTCTTTCAGCCAGCAGGATGCTGGGAGCTGGAAGACAGCCTCAGCAGCAGCAGCAGCAAATGGCACTTTAAAGAACCACAAGTAGGTTGCAGCTGCTCAGCAGCCGTTTAAAAATGGCAGCTCCAGAAAAAAGGGTGCCGGAACCCATTCTGTGGTGTTCCAGCATAAAAAAAGCCCTGATTTTACAAAAAGAAATTAGAGGGGGTTTTTTTGTGCTGTTTTGAGAAAAAGAAGATGTAGAACTAGTTGCTACTTCTGCATGTGTAATAATTATTTTAAATTAATGTTACAAGGATTTCTCTGGTGTAAGATAGTTTTGTGTTTCACTGGGTGCCAAAATTTGTTTTAAAAAAATCCAACCCTCAACTAACTGGCAAAATAGAAAAGGAGCACATTATCCACAAAAATATGCTGTATGAGCTTAATGGTTATGATCAAATAAATCCAAACATTCACAGCGAAAGCTGCCATCCAGTAGCTGAACCCAACAGGAGGCTTCCCATGCTAATTTGTGCATACTCCTTTGATTATGCCTACAAATCACAAAGGAGGGACTCATCTGTGAGGTCCTCACAACCAAGACATTTTCCAGCTGAGGTATATTCTCCTCTCAGTACAAGCAAATAATATTAATTTTAATCAAGGGATAATGTCTATTACATTAGGTAAAGGAAGCAAAAACTGGTTGCTGAGATTGATTAATATTTAAACGAAAGCTGAGAGATGTAATCAGTCTCGGACTCAGAATAGATTATTCCTGATTTACCACAAAAAGCAACATGAAAAATTAAAGTAAGCCTAACACATCTTTCTGCTGAATGGCAAATTTTCTGCCATTATCATCTGTTGGATTGTACCAAATGGCCTGAACTATTTTTAAAAAATGTTCCCAGTGGCAAATCCACCTGTCTCTCAATCATGGCTTCATACCCAGATGATCTCCCAATTTCTCGATTTGATCAAGAGGTTGAACAGTGTCAAAGATATTTGAGAGGGGATGATGTTCTATTTTTCTGAACTGCCTCACTGAATTTATTTTCTAGGGCTATATGTGATGGATCTCCCAAGTTTTATGGAGAATAGGTTATTAATATGAATATGCATAACTCACAGGTGCTTTGAACAAAATGTGTCTTGTAACCGATCACTTTCAATTATATAATCTGATGGATCTATAAATCTTGGTTTTGTGCATGCATTGTTTTTGTAGTTGAAGTTATAGTTATTGTCCGCAAACTAGTGTTCCAAATGTTTGTGTCTGTGAAGACCTCGACAGAAGATGTGACTACCCTATAGTGAGAGTATGGCTTGTGAAGAGATAGCAGTACTTAGCCAACAAAGGGCCTTGCTGTCACGTTCAGACAAGTGAGTAGGCAATGGATGATTGCCTAAAAAGGACAGGGATGGGCAGATGATTTCATTCATGTGACAGTCTCCATCTTGGAAAATACTTTTACACAAAAAGAACAATGGAATTCCCTTCTCAGGGGAAAGGTATAAAGAGGGCCCTGGGTTTTCTTGAATTTGTGTCTTCAGCCTGCCTTGGAAATTGCCTATACCTTAAGAAGAAACAGAAAGTGCTATACAGTTTACTGGAGAAATAAGTCAGGGTAAGATCAGTCCTGACTTGAAGCTTTCACCTGATATAAAGGCAGCTGTTTAGGGTAAGAACTCATAAATAAAAAGATTCTCAGGGGGATAGAATTAGCTATGTGTTTTCTCTTTTGTTTGATTTGGTTACTCACTTTGATCTGCCTGTTCTTATCTATAACCACTTAAATCCTACTATTTTGCTTAATAAAATCTCTTTTGTTTATAATCAAACCCAATGTAAATTGTTTTTACCTGGGGTGGGCTACCACTGGACATATCTCTCTTTCATTGATAAAGGGGGCTTACCTAATGAGCCCTCTCTGTGCAAACCTTTTGCACAGAGAGAGGTGGATTTATTTGGGGTTTTGATCTGTTCTGGAGGTTGACTGCATGGGTGCTGTGGCCTAGAACTGCATTGACAAAGAGCTGTGGTTAAGCAGAGTCTGCATTGCTATAACGCCAATTCTGTGCCTTCGCTGGGTGGGGGTCAGCAGGAGAGGGTGGTGGGGATGACCCAGAGAGCAAGATGGTGGGTATCTGTGGCCTGATTAGCACACTGAGGAACATCCTAATAGGTCTTCTGCGACCACACCATGTCACACCATAGAAATCATCCGCATCAATAGATGAGAGGAGACTATGCACCTGATCCAGTACCTGAGGACACACTAGGGCCCACACCATTGGAGCTTATAGGCTCACTCCTGTTCCAATTTCAATCAACTGGAGCTTTGCTATTTGCTCTTTCAGTGGGCGTAGGCAAGGCCCAATGCTCCTAATGCACTGTTTTGGTTAACGAAAAATATTACAGTATGAAATATTACACTGACCTATTCTGTCATCTCAATATTGTGTCAAGAATTATTTTAATAATGCAGCATTACTGCTGAATATCTACCTTTTACTGGGGAAAATAGCACACTACTTTTGCAGTACTATGTTATCATTTATTTTTTTCTTTTCTGTTTTATGCCAGAAAGTGGCAGTTCAATGTACTATATATTTAAACAAAAAAGTGGCATATCAATTGATCAGCACAGAATTATAGGTGCTTGTAGATTGTTAGAAAATTCTGAGCTGCCAAAAGAATGACCCCACTACACCCCCAATAACCACCACCACTGTCCAAAAATGATGTGCTAATCAGGCTTACATTTTTCATACACAATTAAAATATTTCCATGTTTAACCATTCCCGAAAAATTGTACAGTATTTTAAAGGACATTTGCAGATTGCTTTATCTCTCGTTACTCAGAACATATCTGAATACCTAACTATTTATGGATACTAATAAACTTTCTGAAACACTGAGAGTTGAAACACTGATATTTAATGGGTGAGAAAATCTGGGAAAGCAGTCATGGAGAGACAGAGCTGGCATAAAAGGTAGAGAGCAAAGTGGACTTGAGCTTGCAGAAAAACAGTTAAATGTATATGGCAGAAAAAGTGACCATACCAATTTTGAGCTTCAACTATATCACTCTGTGGAATATGTTTGTTTGTTTAATTCTGACAGCTTCTGTGATACTATACCAAATATGAAAAAAATCACAAGGAGCTTATAATGAATGAGATTGCCTGATTCTGTAAGTGTACCTTATAAAGTTGTACATGTTAGTCAAGGCTGGTCCCTGGTATTCATATTCATTTAAGCACAGTTTTTGAACCTTTCCAGTCCAGCACCCTGGACACCTGACTGATGCTGAACCACAGAATTTGCTGAACCATGGGAGGTAAATATTGTCTATTAACATTACCAATACTTCCACTACTTATTGGCTCTTATAAGACATTTAGGGATAAATTATGGCTAAATAATAGCACAGAATACTGAGTGAGGACTGGTAGCTGTAAACAAACTTTATGGGATCACAGAAAACTTGACCACCCCACAATAAGTGGGCATCCAGCTAACCAAAATCATGCTGGACCATGGATGTTTCAACCTGTATTAAAGCTACCAGTTAGGAAAGGTGAAAGGACAGGAGGTGGTAAGAACAGGAAGAAGAATAAAGGCCAATGGGAGCAAAAGATATAAAACAATAAAGAATGGCAGAATTTCAGAGGACAGGATAAGACAGATGGAATGGGAGGGATAGAGTACTGGGGTATTGGAGAAGGGAGAAAATTGATAATTAACATTTGTTGGGGCATGAAGGAATGCTGTAAAAGAGAAGACTAGCATGGAGGAGGGATGAAGGAAAGGAGCAAAACAAGTGTGAAAAAGATTGGAATAGAAAAAGGGCAAAGAAACTATGTGAGAAAGGCCTGGTCAGAATAAAATACTATAGAAATGTGTATGGTTTCAGCCTCATATTTTGTGCCTTCTCAAGCCAGCAATATTTTTGCTTTATTTTTGTGCTCCCCAGCAAGCTCAAGCTGCCTAGCAATGACTGGCTTGAGTGTACTTGTTCTGCCTTGGAAAGCACTCCTGCTGCCTAGCAACAAGCAATATGAGTGGCCCTGTAGTCCAGTGAACAGAGCACTGGATTCCAAGTTAAGCAAACTGTGTGCAGGCAGTGGTATGAAGTATAGACACCTCTCTGAAGATACTCTTGTTCTCTGGAATCTCATCTTTCATCAAGTCATTAGCTATTACAGTTGTGGAGACAACCTCAAAATATGAGAGATGCCTGTGTGAATACTGAATGTGGAACATTAGTTCTAAGAGGTATGAATTGCCCCATTCATCTCATTGCAGTGTTAACTCAGAATTCCCACTGACAAGCGAAGTATCAACATCATTAGCAATTTAATTCCTCCTGCAAGACCTGGTGCAGGAAAGATTTATTGGCATAACGTAAGGTCTATTTTTAAATCAATATAGTGTTCCTAGTATAACCTTCTGGGGAGACATCCTTATTCTTGTATGAGTTATCTGAGTTCTTTATTTTTTTTTCAGTTTAAACTTTCCTTGTTTTGGAAAAGGGGCTTAAACTAACCTAGAAAACCAATCTTCACTCTAATCTTTCCATCCATGTACAGATTTTTTCCATCCATTTGCAGAATAAATTTTGTCCATGTGCACCCAGTGTTGTGCAAATGTGCAACGCCACTAGAAGCAAAAATCTAGCTGTAGGTGCTCTGCCAATCAGTGGAGAACTGCTGGAAAACGTGGTGCATTTCTCATACCTTATAAGTAATCTTTCTGCTAAAGTTGACATAGATGTAGAAATCCAGCATTGTCTGAGCTGTGCAAGCTCTGCTTTCACCCGAGACAAAGAGTCTTCGAGATCCAGCACATTTATACCAAGACAAAGCTCCTTGTATACGTGTGCAGGTGGTTGTTCCAGTGCTACTGTATGCATGTGAAACCTGGACAATATACAAGTGTGATTTGAAGACACTTGAACAATATCATCAACACTGCCTCAGGAGAGTTCTAAATATCTATTGGGAGGATAGGTGCACAAACACTAGCGTCCTGGAAGAGTCGAACATGACCAGCATTGAAGACATTATTATTTACCATCAGCTTCATTGGACTGGTCTGTCATGGAATACGCCAACAGACCTGTCTGCAGGCCTAAAGGGCAGCCTGCAGGCCTCAGAGAGCAAGAGTGGGAACTTCCATTCCTGTGGTACAACCAAGTTCCCATCCCTGCGTTACACCTTGTTACAGCCTTGGACACCGTAAATATAAACATGAGAGAGCCATATCATCTCCTGACACCAGCATTTAGACATAGGAACCGAGAGGACCGGTAACCAGGACAACCTTGGCTTCAGCCCTGTGAGAACGTTAAAAGTGGTGTTGAGCTGGTATACACGCACCCAGTAAACAGCTATGGGATAAAATCACTGTGAGGTCCTGCCCCTAGCTGGGGTTCACCACGGTCTCTCCACCTCCGGGGTGCCTCGGCCGTTCCCCCAGCTGGAGCAACGTCTGCTGTGATCCTGATGTGAGGCACTTCAGGACTGGAACTCCCAGCTGCAGAAAGGTGCGTATCATGCCAAATAGCCTCTTGTCCAGACATATTACATCCTGTTGTATGTTGCTTGCTAATGTTTACCATGTGAATAAATTGTGGTAACTTGTAGTAGGTAAGCTTAATAAAGTACATTATCCCTAATTGGCTCTATATTGGAGTGAATCCCATGATACTGTCCATATTTGGCTTGTGAGCTGACATGGTCATGTGGTTTGGATGTTCAGTCAGTGCCTCCCAAAATAGATTTTGTTTTCCGAGTTGGAGGAAGGACGGGAGAGTGTTGTGGGCAAGAGGAAGCAATATAAGGAGATGGTGACGGCACACATGAAATAGTGCAGCATTGGTGCCGACACTTGGGAGAACCTTGACCAGGACTATCTCCAGTGGAGAACAGTAACCCATGAGAGGGTGGCGCAATTTGAGAGGTCCCACTGCAGTGCAGACAAGAAGAGGCAGAGAAGAAGAAAAGAGCATCAAAAACTGCCCTTCACCCCTTCAACAGCTACCAGCACCCCCTTCTTTTGTGATAAGACCGGACTCTCCAGAATCGGGCTGGTCATGGACTCACAAATAGGAGGGTGACATGAAAACATCCTTCTCGTTATCAAGTGACCACTAAGGAAAAAAAGAGAAATATCTGAATCTTTTCTGAGCAGCAATACAAGTGCACAGCGTGCATGGAACTCTGTCCAAAACTAACTTTTATACCATAATTTTGTTTACAGGAGGTAGGTGGGGGCAGGACCAATGGGGCTGGTGGGGCTGGAGGGCCATTGGGACTGTGTCTAAAGCTCAAAGTGGGCCTCAGATTTAGACATGTGGTAATTTTTTGGCATTTGATAAGTTTCTCAACTTGTTTTTACGTGCATCCCTGAATAATTAGTGCATTTGCACAGAAAAAGTCTAAAAGGCTATTTGTTAAATGAAAGATACCTGAATGATTGTCCACTCTTTTTTGGTGCCTTATTTTGTATTCATGGGTTATCATTTTTTATTTTTGTTATGGCTAGGGGCCTCAAAAGCTGGAAGCAGCCCAGGCTTCTCAGGACCTCTAAGAGGGCCAGTGTGGGGGCAGTTGTACCGGTGAAACTACATGCTGCATAGCTGGTAAAGCTTGCATTGCAGGCAAGGCCTAAGACAGGAGACAGAAATGTTACAGATCAGGACAAATTTCTGTGATTCAAGTCTCATTTTGGTGCCACGAGTGGGTGCTGTTTAGATTATAGCACCACATATTTTTCCCATAAATTAAAAATAAAACAAGCCCAAGGATGAGCCCGTGGGTGTCTTCAACTCCCACTGAGAGAGAACCAACATCAGGAAGCCAGATGGAACTCAAAGAATTGCATCAAAATGCTTTAAAGAACTACAGAATCTACCATGATTAGAGTCTTGTTCAGATAACTCACAAGGGTAGAATTTTGTGGATACAGCAGAGGCAACTAGTGGAAGAGTCATAAACAGAGCACCAGCTGATGGGGAATGTAACCTTCCCATTTATTTCCCACATGTGACCTCCCCACATGACTTGTTTTCACCCCCAACTGGGGCTTCCTATGCACTTCCCATCCCATGTTACCTGGGAGGGCCCGGGGCCCATTAGCTGTTTCCTCTCTCAGGCAGCCTCTGGCCATGCTGCCCAGTGCAGCACAGGAGCTGCCTGGGAGAGTACAGCCATTGCACTGGGCAGCATGCCAGGCAGACAGCATGGCCAACAGGGGAAGCAGAGAGGCTTTGGACCCACCTCTTCCCTTCTGGCTCTGCTGCAGGCCCCTTGCCTCACCTCAGCAGCTTTGGATGGGACATGTGACCATGAATGCCCATCCCATGCGTCTCTTCTGGTGCAGAACCTGAAGATAACACTATTTATTCTCTTGCAATCTGACCCTTGGAGTGAGGAGAGGTGTTTCGTGGCACTTGTTCTGCCACTGGCTTGCTTTGTGATCTTGAGTGAGTTACTAGCCCTTGTTTTGCCTGTATATAGATGGGGGTAAAGTAGTGTTATGGCAGGTAGGGCCTTCACTCCTGTCTTACACAAAGAAACTGCAGACTCCAGTAATTGCATATTCACAGCAGGTGTTCCCTCCACAACGCTCACCATGCAAGTCTATTTAAAATATCTACAGTGCTTTTGGCCCTCTCATCTGGAAGTGAAGGGAGTAAAAATTTCCTTTCCCTGATGCCTCCATGTGACTTTAAACAATTGGCCCTTACCCTTCACTTCCTTCCAATGCCTCCTTAGCAGACTTGGGCTGATGGGCTAATTGGCTTCTTATCCTACCCAGCCAGCTTACCTAATTACCTCTGTCAGCTTTCTCTAGGGAATTAAGTGGCATCTAAGTGACAAGAGGGCTGGCTCACTCTTTAGCTTCTAGCACTCTGTCACATTGTTGGAAATGAGGAAGTCCTATAAACATATTCTGTTCAATGTGATTTTTCGTTCTGTGCAAGGAAACTTGACGCTTGTAGGCTACGTCTACACTAGCCCCAAACTTCGAAATGGCCACACAAATGGCCATTTAGAAGTTTACTAATGAAGCACTGAAATGCATATTCAGCGCTTCATTAGCATGCGGGCGGCTGCAGCACTTCGAAATTGATGCGCCTTCCCGCCGCGCGGCTCGTCCCGACGGGGCTCCTTTTCGAAAGGATCCCGCCTACTTCGAAGTCCCCTTATTCCCATGAGCTCATAGGAATAGGGGGACTTCGAAGAAGGCGGGGTCCTTTCGAAAAGGAGCCCCGTCAGGACGAGCCGTGCAGCGGCGAGGCGCGTCAATTTCGAAGTGCCGCAGCCGCCCGCATGCTAATGAAGCGCTGAATATGCATTTCAGCGCCTCATTAGTAAACTTCGAAATGGCCATTTGCATGGACATTTCAAAGTTTGGGGCTAGTGTAGACACGCCCGTAAAGACATAGGCTGCCTCTACACGTGCATGCTACTTCAAAGTAGCGGCGCCAACTTCAAAATAGCGCCCGTCACAGCTACACGTGTTGGGCACTATTTCGATGTTAACATCGACGTTAGGTGGTGAGACGTCGAAGTCGCTAACCCCATGAGGGGATGGGAATAGCGCCCTACTTCGAAGTTGAACGTCGAAGTAGGGCACGTGTAGATGATCTGCGTCCCGCAACATCGAAATAGTGGGGTCCGCCATGGCGGCCATCAGCTGAGGGGTTGAGAGACGCTCTCTCTCCAGCCCCTGCGGGGCTCTATGGTCATCGTGTGCAGCAGCCCTTAGCCCAGGGCTTCTGGCTGCTGCTGCGGCAGCTGGGGATCCATGCTGCATGCACAGGGTCTGCAACTAGTTGTCGGCTCTGTGGATCTTGTGTTGTTTAGTGCAACTGTGTCTGGGAGGGGCCCTTTAAGGGAGCAGCTTGCTGTTGAGTCCGCCCTGTGACCCTGTCTGCAGCTGTGCCTGGCACCCTTATTTCGATGTGTGCTACTTTGGCGTGTAGACGTTCCCTCGCAGCGCCTATTTCGATGTGGTGCTGCCCAACATCGAAGTTGAACGTCGACGTTGCCAGCCCTGGAGGACGTGTAGACGTTATTCATCGAAATAGCCTATTTTGATGTCGCTACATCGAAATAAGTTATTTCGATGTAGCGTGCACGTGTAGACGTAGCCATATTGTGTTATTGGTGGGGATGGGATAGCTCAGTGGTTTGAGCATTGGCCTGCTAAATCCAGGGTTGTGAGCGCAGTCGGCCGTGGCCACACTTGGCCAAAACTTCAAAATGGCCATGCAAATGGCCATTTAAAAGATTACTAATGAGGTGCTGAATTGAATATTTCGAAATGTGCAGGGTCCTTTCGAAAAGGACCCCCAAGTAGCTGGGCCAAGCCACATGTGTTCGAAAGCGGCGCTTTTGAAGTGCCATGGCTGGAAGCATCCTAATGCTAATGAGGTGCTGAATATTCAGTTCAGTGCCTCATTAGTAATCTTTGAAGTGGCCATTTGCATGGCCATTTTGAAGTTTTGGCCAAGTGTGGCCACAGCCCTTGAGGAGGCCACTTAGGGGTCTGGGGTAAATAGATTTAAAATTAAAAAAAAAAAGGTTGTTGGTGGTGGAATGGTGCTTGGTCCTGCCAAAAGGGCAGGGGACTGGACTTCATGACCTCCCAGTTCTATGAGATGTGTATCTGCATTGTTTTGAGTTATGCATGGCTTTTTTCTTCTGCATAGAGGTGGACTGGGGAGAGAGGGAACAGTGTGAGGCTGTTTGCCTTGAGCTCTGGCTAAAGTAAACTCTTAAGGCACAGGTTGCTCCCTGGGAATTAACGGTGGCCTTGAATTCCTAGTAGCTGTGATTACCCTGCATGCATTTTTACTGTCTTATCTGAAGACCACTGCATAAGTGTAAATAAAAGAAGTTACACTTTAATTCCAAGGATATCCAGATCTCTTATCACTGATTTCTCTTGCTTTTGGAAGGTCCACCTGCAAAGTCCCCAGATGTTTCTTATCTTGTGGCACAAGGGCAACACAATGTCAGAAGAGAAAAGGACACTGATTCCAGAAAAAGGAGCAACAATAGTGTTATGCTGAAAAGTGTTAAAGGCTGCCATTAAGCAGTTTTTGATCTGTAGACTATCTCAAGCTTTGTTACAGCTGTTGGATGGACAAAGCACTTTTATTTCAAGCTGACTGAAAGGAGTAATTAAGTGTCCAGTTTGTAGTGATAATTGGAAGCAACAGGAAGCCATCATTCCAGGTAGTGGATTGTATTGCAAGGCTGATCAGATGAGTTGTGTGGTCTCCAGGTTTTCCCTGATGTTGGTATTAAAATACACGAGCAGAGCATTGATTAGAGAAGAGAAGCCTGCAGAAAGTGAGAGCAGCAGTGGTGAACATGGCCCACTGAGAAAGCTGAGCGATGCTGCTTCTTTTGGACATGGTAGGAAACTCCATCTGGAAGGTCCAGCTTGGATTTTTGAGCACAAACTGCTTGTTGTTGTTTACTTCTACAATATTCAGAGAAATGGGTTTGGGCACACTTTTTTTTAAAGAAAGTAGGACTCCATCATAGAAATACCTTACTCCAACAATTCTTACTAGGAGAAACAATGAGGAGTGCTGTAGTACCTTAGAGACTAATGGATTTACTAGGGCACACGTTTTTTTGGTAAAAGTCACTTTGATGGACAGATGTTCATCTGATGAACTGGGTTTTACCCATGAAAACTTATGCCCTAATAAATCTGTTACTCTCTAAGGTGCTACAGGACTCATTATTTTTACATACACAGACTAATGGAGCTATTCCTCTGAGACTCTTCCTAGGAAGAACAACTCAGCATCAAGCCCCGAAATACTGGTTAACTGAATGGGCTTCAATGGGGCCAAAATAACTTAATTCACCTGTTTTAAGTGCTACTTAGGGGAAAAAAACATATAAATGCTGATTTTATTAACTGTTATTACTAATGGTCAGGCAGTATTTTTGTCTGCTGTTTCAGCGTACTGTAAATTTGACAGGCTATATTTGAACCTCCTTAATTCAGGTGTCTGTGATCTATGGCTCAGACTTCCATATGGGTGGAGTGCCAACTCTGGCTCCTTGCAATGGGGGAAGAAGCAGGCTGGATCCACGCAAGCCACAGGCAGATCTGTATTTGGAGGCTTTTCCCCACTGCTCTCACTGACCATGAATCCTAATCCATGCCAATGTGAGTAGTGGGGGTGGGGTGGGGTGGGGAGGAGGGCTGAGAGGGGTGGTGCCTCAGAGCAGCAAGGGGTGTGGAGAGCAAAGTGCCATGTAAGCTCTCCAACCCCATCCCTCATGCTCCCACAAACAGTTGAAATACAGTGTATTAAGGATTTAGCTTATGGCATGTTATATGTATACAGTGTTCTATGATGTTTTGTACATGTTAGTAAATGACTTTGTTATGGTGAACACCCATGAGCCAGAAAACTTCATAATCTGGTTTAGCCTATTTTCCAAGGTTGCCAGCAGAGCTGACCCATCCATTGGATGGTTTGGAGTGGCTGCCCCAGACCCTGCGTTTTGAGGAACACCATGGTAGCCACCTCAACTGTCCTATCAACAGGGGATCAGCAGGGGGTGGGTGAGGCACCTGGCATGGGGCAAGAGAAAGGGTTGGCCTTCCCCCACACTTACTATGGTGGCAGGGAAACAGGAGCAACCCAGCAGCCCGCTTTACTCGGTCATCCTGCCCCCTCCCAACCTGCTGCACCCCACTTCTCTGCAGCAGCAGGAAGAAGAGCATCCTGGTCCCAGGGCACTTCATTTCCCACCAGAGCAGAGAAGCAGGGCAGAGCAGAGCAGGCTGTGAGGGCAGCTCGACAGAGTGAAGCAGGCTGCTCCAGATCCTGCTACCATAGTATGTGTGGATGACAGGAACCCCTGCTGCCATACCATGCCTGGTTCCCCCATCTGTATTCCCCTGGGTTGTGTCACACTGGGGCAGAGCAGGGGTCAGGCTTGGGAAAGGGGTGAGCGGGGACAGGGTGGAGGAAGTTGTCCTCCACTCCAGGGACAGGCCTAGTTGCCAAAACTGAGTTCAAGTGAACCAGCTCCAACCCACACAACCGGAGCCCAGTTCCTTGAGATCTCCCGCTTAAAAGCTCCATTTCAGAGCCTCCCCCGTGTGGGTGACACTGACCGGCCCTGGAGCGAAGCCTCTGGCTCTGAAGGGGCCTGGAGAGCGCAGCGCCCCGCGAACCGATCGCGGGGCCCCGGCGCAGAGACGCAGCCAGTCGGGAGTGGCAGTAAAGCAGCTGTCGAAGCAGGTCTGCCCGGGGCTTCCGCGGAGGTGAGGGCGGGACGAAGGAGCTTCAGCGTCCGATGCTCAGACCCTCTGTTCCTAGACCCCGGAGCTGCCTCACAGCCGCCCGTGGTTGCAGCTGGCCCAGCCCAGCCACGCGCCGAGCCGAGCCGAGCCGAGCCACTCCGCCCAAGGGCAAGGCCCAGCCGCGACTCCAGGCGGGTGGAAGGGAGGAAGCCCGTCCTACACCGCCTCTTCGCCCGCGCATGCCCACTCCGGTGGTGGGGAGTCGCGGGGGAGGACAACAGACTACAACTCCCAGCATGCAGCGCGCCGGGCTCTTTCGGGGGTGGGGCGGGGAGAGCGCGGCGGCCTCTCGAAAGCGAGGCGAGGCGGACTCCCACAATACCAGGCGGGCTGTGGGCTGTGCGCTCGCTGCCGCCGCCGCTGCTGCCCGTTGTGATGCAGGAGGAAGCGATGCTGAGGGGAGGAAAATGGCAGAGCTGCAGATGCTGCTAGAGGAGGAGATCCCGTCGGGCAAGCGGGCGCTGCTCGAGAGTTACCAGAACCTCACGCGCGTGGCTGACTACTGCGAGAACAACTACATCCAGGTGAGCGCGTTCGGCCGGCCGGCGGGGCGCCCGGGCGGGCACCCGCGGGGCAGGAAGTGGCCACCGAACGTTGCAGCAGCGCGGGGAGCCGCCGCCGCTACATTGTATCGCTCGGCAGCCGCTTCCTGCTCCAGCCCCGCTCGGCTGCCCCTGTCCACGTTCCAGCCGAGTGCCTCATAACCCCCCCGCACCCCATGCTGGGGCAGGGGGGACGGGGCGGCGGCCGGGAGGGTGTGTCTCGTTCTTTATTTATTTATTGTGACTCACGGCGCCCGGCTGGGAGGGAGGGCAGGTTGGCTGTACGTGCGTCCGAGTGAGGGCTGGTAAATCGGCCCGTGTCTCTCTGTCGCACCGAATTCCCCCTTGGCCGGCACGCGGGGGCTTCAGGGTGGCTACCGTGGTCGCGCAGGCAATCAAACTAACCCCCAGAAAAAGTCTCTAAATCCCTTGAAGTGCTGAGTTCTTGGGCTGCTTGAACTAGGGACCTTTGCATCAGTCCTCTTCACCTTTCCGGGGTGTGTTTTGCCCTCCTTATTAGGCGAACGTCGGAAGGGCTGCAAGTGTGAGGTTGGCAAATGACGGATTTTAGCCAGGGTTGAAATGCAAATGACAAATGTAGAATTCTGTTTGGAGAACGGGGGGGGGGGGTACCACACCACACCACACCATCTACCAATTTAATTACCAATTGTCTGTTTAATATTAAGCATCTAAGTCTCACGAAGACTACACTAGTGAATTGCATTCCTGGCGTGCTGCACTGGTGATCCGGAGTTGTCACAATGAACAGCTTGCATATGCACATAGACAGTAATGTGGAAGTGTGATGTGGTATTTCAGAACGGCAGTTTCTCCTTCTGGGAGGGCAGGCCTGCTTGCTTTATAATTCAGGCATCCTGTAGCAATGTTTTTAAATAGAGTGTCTCTCACTGCCAGATAGGAGGGAAGTGCATTATGTTGTATCTTTCAGTTAGAGTTCTTCTCTTGATTCCAGTTTCCTCATCCCTCTTTACATGCATATGTAAAGTTTTATATGTTTATTTTGGCTTTTAAAATTATTTAATATTAATAGCTGTATAAATCTGAATAGAATTGTGTGCATTCAGCTGAACTGAAGAGAGCACAGAGCTGTACCAGATGCTTATATTAGTATATGGAAGAACTTCCTTAAAAGACCACTAAATATTGTGCCATTGAATTTTATGGGTTCTCTTTATCATGAGAATTAACCCTATTGATTGTAGCCTATATTTATTATAGTTTTTCATGTTTTAATATTTAGTACTCTCCTGAAACTAACAGGGTATTTTATTTGTTCAAGTAAAACAACCAAATTACTGTTCTATTAAACTTTAAATATTCCTCAACATCTCTTTTTGTAAAATTACTCTTGTTCAAAATGTCAGGCTGTTGGCTATTTGAATTAAAATTAAAGTAGCAAATCGGATCTTATTTTAGAAGGGATATAAATCCTTCTCACAGTGTCAGGTGATAAGGGTTAAATTGTTTTTATTCTTCAGTACTTGCTCCACCCAAAGAAAGCTGGGTGTATAAATGCATCAAAAAGGCGAGGTTGTATTTGGGTTTACTCATGGGAAATATGACAGACACACTACAGTAGTAATTGCAGCACATGTTTTGACCTGTCCACTTTTTTTTTTTCTATTACAGGAGAGTTGTAGAAAATCTTTCTGGTATTACATGTTGCTTTCAAATAGTTTTTAAACTTTATTGGTTTTTAAAAGCAAGCTTTTAAGAGACGTGTCCTCATCAATCATTTAAAAATCCATCTAAGCACCTTAAGAACCATCTTAAGAATCAAGGTCTGACGTACACATATCCAGTCTATTTTACAGTTTGTCCTCATACAGCTGTGTATAGCTCTGTTGGAAGGAAGCAGTATTAAGGGGAATAACGGGACTTGTACACTAGTTTTGTGGATTTTTATGCCCAGTTTGTATTCTTCCCAGCTTCAGCCCAATTCAGTAAATGAGAAGAAACTCTGCTTTTTTTTAGTGCAAAACAGTTTTTTCAGTGATTGTGTAAAGTCATCTGTTCTACAGCTGGACTAGGGTCGAGGAGTACAATCAGTTTTCTGGGGTAGTAATATCAGAGGGGATGGTGTGCCCCAGGATTAGAGGAAGTGACACACAAGGTAATTAATGTTGGGTTGTGAGAAGGAGCTATCAAAACAATACATATAGGTTTGTATTAAGTACCATTGAACTGACAAACAGTACTTTTACAACAAGATAGGTAGATTGCTAAGAAAAGGTATAGCAGATCAAAAAGAGAGCTTTACGCTGTTTTAAACATTTCAGAAGTGGGATGTTTTCACAATTTGGCTTTCTGTTTGCTTAGCTGACTTGAACAAGGTTTTTGAGGTATCTGATAAAGCCATGACGTCTGTTACCTTTTTGTGCTGCTTGGTGCAGAAGGTGTTAACTCTATTGCTGCCCCTCTGCATTTTGAAAGTCTAACAGCCTTTTTTATCGAAGCCTGCTAAAGTTGTTGTAAAGGCTTTTCTGATGGAAGTTCTCAGTCCGATATCTTGCATTCTTCCTTCATGTGGCAAGAACTTAATATTTTATAAGATAACTGATCTTTTTCCTTTGAAAATTCGTTTGAAATTGTATGTGTATTAAAAATGCCATATGCCTAAATCTGAAAAAAATTAGGCTTAAATCTCATTTCTAGTTCTGTCCCTTTCTCTCCTTCCTACTTCACCTTCAACAGCTGATGCTACTCATTGGAAGTTAATGCTACAAGGGACCGAGAAACAGCTACTGGCTACAATGTGCTGTGAAACAAACAGCAAAGTAGACATCTAAAGAGTCGTGTATCTAGCCCACCAGGAGGTGTATAAGATGGTTATCTGATAGGAAGGAAGAAGAATGCTTGGAGAAGGCACTGAAAGGAGGCGATAAGGTTAGAAGATTAAAAATACTAAAAGGAAATTTTAGTGATTATTGAGGAGAGAAGACAAAATGTAAAAGCATCAACTAATTATAAATGTTGGGGATAGGGGCTTCAAAATTTGCTTCCAAGGAAACAAAACTGTTACATGACTTGTTTTAATTTGTAATTAGATTTAACATTTATCTTTAAACCTCTGGTTGCACTTGAAGGTGTTAATGGTTTGAAAACAGCTAGAAATGTAGTATCTGATGTAGAGTGCTGGTTGTCAACCCTTCCAGAGTATTTTCTCTCTTTCAGGAGACTTTGTTTTGTGTGTCTCAAGATCAACCTCATTAGGCTACATGTAAACTACAGCTCATATCCATGCTCTGAGGTCAATCCATCAGCAGTTGATCTACTGAGTCCAGTGAAGGCCTACCAGATCAACTGCAGATTGCACTCTGAGCCACCCTGTTAACATTGCTTACTCTTCTCATCTGGGGTAAAGTGATGGGAGAGAAATAAGCTATGTTGTTCATGCAGCTGGCATTGCATAGCTTAAGTTGACCTGTAGTGTAGATGTAGCATACAAAATCAGGTGCAAAAATATGAAAGTGTTACTGCACAACTGCTGAGAAATTGCTTTTATATTCTAAAACAAAAACCATGACTACCAGGTTGAGAAATACTGCTAGGCTATGTAGAGTAATATAAATCATTTTGTCAAATTTTAGTTGATACTCACTTTTCTAGTGCTTTTCTATGTAGCCTGTTGTCAACTCATCTAGATAAGAAAGATAGTCATGTTAGTCTGTACTCCAACAAAACAAAGCGGCAGAAATGTAGCACTTGAAAGACTAACAAATTGATTTATTTGGTGATGAGCTTTCATAGGACAGACCCACTATCCCATGAAAGCTCATCACCGAGTAAATCATTTTGTTAGTCTTTCAAGTGCTGTATTTCTGCTGCTTTGTTTCATCTAGATAAGTTTTACGTAATCTTTTTTGAGAACCACTGATCGAGAAGACCCCTGGCAAGGTTATAAAGGATTTGTAAAAATTTTTAAAGATGAGGATTTGATTTGATTTTTTTCCCCCCACCCCCCCACCCCAAATTGACAATGTGATGTCTTGGCTGCTTTCAGAAGGAGAGAGGTGTCTTAATACGGATATCTGCTCTGGAGTCAAATTTTTGTTCTTAGTTGTCTAAATTGCCTATGAGTGTTATATTGGCATGTGTATTAAAGGGAACAGAACAAATTCTGGCGTTCATTTTATGATAGGTAGCAAGTTAAAGGGCACACTTGTGAGTAAGTGTGCTTTACAATGATATGCTGTATGATATGAATGCGTGGGAAGGACTTGGTACTCCTGGGTACGCCTCAAGCTAAGGCTTTTTGTTAGCATTGCATGCAAAATACCAAACCAAAAAACAAGCCAAATGCACCATCCTTTCCCCACCAAAAAGAAGTTCTTATCATATGTTGGTTAAATTATGAAGAGACAGCAACTGGGTTTGCATCTGGAGTTCAACTCCAGGATCTTCCTATAGGTTTTAATTTGGCTGCTAGCCTGAGTCATGCATTTTGTTGCCATGTCTTGGCAGCACTAAAGAATCAAAGCTAACCTGAGTTAAAAACATATATTTTGTGTTTTGCTTTGTGAGGGCGTACATTTTAAAATACAAGCCTTAGTTTTTGATTCTGATCTGTTTCTTGTAATTCTACATGACTGCAGTTAAGCTTGCCAAGTATGTAGTGGTGGTATGTAACAATTCAGGTATTGTGATAGTAGTGAAATCCTTCGGCAAAACTATATAGAAATAACATACAGGGTTAGAAAGACATATGCAGACACGATTAAAACTGCCCAACTCCTGAACTAAAATATTAAAATTTATGTCTGTGTCCAGTCTGAGTGGGCTGAATTGGTTAACTTTACTGATCATATCCCCACTAACTGCTTAAAGAGTGTGTTAATGAAGAGTAGAAATCATACAGGAAGCCATCTTCTACAGTGTTGTCTTTACATCTGCCTCAGGGTTGCTACAGTTGATTGCAGTAGGAGAGAGAATGTAGTGACTAGTCTCGGAGGGGTAGCTGTGTTAGTTTGTAGCTGCCCAAAAACAAGCAGTCCTGTGGCATCTTGAAGACTACCTAATAAATAAAATTGTTAATGACCCTTTGTGGGTGAACACCACTTCACCTCTGAAAGCTCATTATCTAGTAAAGAAAACTTAGTCCTGTAGAACCTTAAAGACTGCTTGTTTGTTTTAATGTAGTGAGTTTACTTCAGTAATGGGTCTATAAAATACAGTTGGTAAACACCAAAGATTGAAGCCAGGTACTGCCCCTTCACCCTGCCCTTATCTCATGGTCTGCTTAAGGCTGTGTGTCTACATTGTGAACACAACTTTTATCATTCACAGGTGCCTTAAAGAAAACAGCCTCCTCAAGACCCAAGCTTTTGCCCTAACAAGGCAGTTTTGAAAGGCTCCTTGTAGGCAAGAGTGCTCTCCTGTTGACAATGCAAGTGCAGTTCTTAGGGGGTGGACGAGCTCAAACAGTATTCATACTCTAGCCTTCAGTGACATGTCCCTTAAAATGCTGTATAGAGTAGACCCCTGGATTGTGAGACTGCTGTGGAAACTCGTAGTAGTTAAATCACATTTATTTTTTTCAAAACTCTTTTCAAGAGCCTGTAAGCTAATGGCTTGAAATGCCATGAGATTCTTGAGTGATGATGCTTATCGTGAGTTCTTTAACAGGGATCACTTTTTGTTTTTTGTGAATAGATTCTGTTGCTTTTAAAAGTGAACTGCATAAATACTGAACATGAGAATTTGAGGAAGTATGTGCTGACTTGCTTAAATGTGCTTGTTGGGGTGTTTCCTGGTGTAACTTCAAGTATGATATGTAGAAACTCTAGTTCATGTGTAGATGACTGTTCACCTGTTCGGGAAGAGAGGCAGAAACAAGGGCATAGTTTTTAGATGAGCCCTTAGACTTCACCCTATTGGAGGAAATTGGAGGTTTCCTTCTGGGGGGGGGAGAGTGTGTGTGTGTGTGTAGAAAGCATGTTACATGTCCCAGCGTTTCTGGTAGAATGTTTGTATTGTTATGCAAGGTCTGTTCTGTTTTTGATTGAGATATTCCATAAGTTAAGTATCTTAAGAGGACATAAAGATAATTTGTTCATAATGTTACCTACCCCTTGTTCTTAGGTTGTTTTTTTTTTTGATGTGGGTGACTGATCTCCTATCAGACTCACTTTGAAAGGGCTTCACTCTGAAACAGGTAATCTCCTGTATCAAAACTCCAAAGAGAAACTTTTTATAAGCAAACATTAATACAAATGTACATTCTGAGGGAACTTAATCCAGCAAAAGTAGTTAATCGTTTTTGAAGACATAAATATAGATCTATTAAAAGGCTAAATTACACTGACTTATTACTGACTTTCAAAATGTGCTACACTAAACCTGAAATCAGTCCACTTGCCATGATACATAACTGCAGCATGTATCATAAAGATTTGGGAGCTTTAGAATAAGATGTAACACCCAAGACACAACCGAAGGAATGCTTCATGTGACTAAAATGGTAGTACAGTAAATCCTCAATTTAATGGACTAATGTGGGGCGGAGTGTCCATTAAAGCTCAAAGTCCATTAAATCCAAATCTGCTGGACTGGAGGCACCTTGCAATGTGTACTCTGAGACCTGGGAGGAATGCAGTGGGCTATTTGAACTGTTTACAGAGTAGAGCCTCTGGGCTTGCCTTCCACAAGCCACTCATCACCCAACCCCAGTGGCCTCAGTTGCTGCCACCATGGCTCCTCCAGCTCTGGTGGTTCCAGGGGTGGTGGTGGTGCCTCTGGTGAGGGACTGCTGTTTATTGGGGGGGTGGGGTGAGGGTGGGGAGGCTGGAGGACAATGTCCATTATTTCCGAAACCTGTTAAATTGGGGTCCAGTAAACTGAGGGATTACTGTATGTGCATTTTTTTAAAAAAGCATGTTACCTTGTGCGCAAAATAATTTTTTTTAAAAGGATGGGGAACAGAACAGAAATGTCTTGTGTAAGTATTAGCTGATAACATAGACCATTATGCCTTTCTTGTAAATCTGTTTTTGGTGATTTTGTTGAAAGTATGGATTATTGGCCTAGCAGACTTGATGGCTCCTCTTGCTTCCATGAGCTTGTTTTTGAAAAAACAGTTGAATGTGCATACAGTTGTAAAATGGATATGAGCAATAAGGCCTTAGTGTAGTTTCATATTAAATATTTAAGTGGTTATTTTCCATTCACAAGAATTAGTTCTCTACTATAGCATGATCATTTAGTATATTTGCTGTAAGGAGGACTGGTTCAGATCATGGACTAGTTGTCATAAACAGACTTTTTTTTTTTTTTTTTTTATACTGGGTTTTCTAAAATACTTAAAATGGGATGCCAAGATTTCCTTTTCTTCTGAAGTGGCAATGGCACAGGACCAGTAGGGTTATACTTATGCTTCCTCACCTAATTATTTATTATTACCAGGCAAAGCAGGACCAATTGGACTAATTTGTCACTGGGGTTACAGTCTGCCTATTAGACCCTATCAGAAGCAGGGCCATTTGGCCAGGGCCTCAAGAGATGATGGGGCCTCAAATATTGATGCTTTTTATACCAAGTCGATTCTGCTTTTTATACACCTTGCAGTTACAACAGACAAAAGGAGCTATATATATACCTTCAACAGTTGATTTAAATCATTGCGGGACCTTGGGCCTTGATCAATTTTTTGATCACATCAGCATTTTCATCTGCATGACTGGAGTAACTTCTGTGATTTAGTAATTCTTTGCATAGTTTACAGTAACAAGTGTGACTTTCAAAATCTCTCAAGTGATTTTGCTTGGTGTGAGGGTGAGTAACTTTTAAATTTAGATTTTCCTTTTCCTGTTTTTTCTCATGTCTTTGTATACCATAACCATATCAGACTCAGCTGTAAGCTACCTCTTCATCCAGTTTTAGATTCACCTTTAATGGCTTTTTTGCTATCAACTTTTAATTCTAGTTGTTTAGTCAACTTTATATCTAATCTGGCAATTGTCCGTGTTGATGTTCATAATAATCACACCAGTTAATAGTGGAATTTCATAATGGGAACATGTTAGCAGACAAAATTTCAAGACTTGAAGTAAGGCTAAAGGCTGTAGTAAATAACACCCCTAAACTGTTGTTATATAACTATTGCAAAGTATATACAACTAAAATTGTGTATAACCAGCAGCTGTTAGCAAATTAATTAGTTGTAAAAGAACCCCTTTATAAAACTGAACAAAGATTTGAAAGTGATGCAAGTAAGAGATGGTCAAAGCACCAGACTGAAGTAGCAGTTAAGAGTTTAAAGCCAATACAATTTCTCACAGAAAAACCGCCTCGCCCATTAGGCAGTGGCCATGCTGACTGACACTTCCAGTTCTGCTTATGCAAACTTGATACCCACAAATTACACTAGAGTGCCACTGCCTCAAAATGAGGAGGTCATTAATCAAGACTCAGAATGCCAACAGTAGGGATAGATGCAGAATCTGTACTCGATTTTAGAGACTGCGCAGGCAGAAAATGAGGATCTCTGAGATGCTGAGTAGCAAGCACAGAAACTTATAACTAGCACAGGCCCGTGTAACAACAGTGGCATCAGAAGCTGATACTGGACTTGTTAAGAGCAATGTTGCTCAAATGCACTCGTTTCTCAAGGTTAGTGGCTTTCAGATTCTGAGGAATATACCAAGACTCACTTTTCCCCTTGTCTGCTGACAGAAACTGTCCCAAATATAGAGAGCTACATAAAAGACTAGCTCTACTGGAGCATGGAGATCGTGAAGGCTCTGTACTGTGTACTATGTTCCATTTTTAACAGTAATACTTCAGATGCATTCGTACTGTCTGATCCATTTGTCTGGAGCTATCAGTAGATGATGGAGTAAGTTGAAAGACCAAATACCTGCACATGAAACTTCAGTATTGCATAGATAATTGTTCATGGAAATCGGCTAATAGAGCCATGCCAGCTGACAGTTCAATTGAAAACTTACTCTTGGTATACTTGAGCTTCTTAACAAGTAATACCCTCTTTTATCAGGCCATGTTGAGGATATTTGTGAATCTCAAGAAAAAATGCATGCAAGACCATTATCTGTCTAGTGGAATACAAAATGAGTTTGAGCTGTATGGGATATTTGTGCAAACAGTTCTTGAAGGGATATGATATAAGAAGTACTTTTCAATTATTATTGATGCAGCTCCAGACTGTTCTCATAAAGAACAGATGACCTTGGTGGTTCAGTGTATTAAAATTGCAGGAAGTTCAAATGTTTCAACTAGACAATTTATTTTGCTCAGTAATTTCATGGGTGGGGTGGGGCAGAAACTGGAAAAGAAATCACTGCTAGTGCATTAGAGATTTTGGAAGGCTTCAGATTAAAATTACCAGTCTGCATTGGCCAAGCCTATGACAATGGATCCAGTATGTCTGGGAATTACAAAGGAGGACAAGCAGTCTCTCAAGCCAAATCACAACTGTATTTTCTCCAGGTTTGGCAACCACACACTGAACTTCGTCGGCCTTGCTTTCCTGAATGAAACAGCACAATCAGGCATGCGTTTTGGAACAATCCAGAAATTGTACAATCTCTTCAGCAGCAGTCCTCGAAAGTGGGGAAATTCTGAAGTCACATCTGCCGGTTTTCCTTCACGTCATGTTGACGATGAGATGGTCAGCACAAAACGATAGCACTAAACCTGTTGCACAGCATTTGGACTCTGTGAGAGAGGCTTTAAGTGTGCTTGTCTGTTACTCTCAGCACAGGCTTACACTGAGCTTAAGTCAATTCAGAAGTTCTACATCCAAATTTGAATGCACTTTAATGTCATCTATGTTGCTAAAGCTTCTAAAAATGATCCACGAAACTAATCTTGTAATTGCACGCGACATTACATTCAGCGTTGGGAGGGATAACATCAAATGACTACTTTAAAGATATTCAAGATTCGTAATCAATGGGACACAATCTTTTGAGTCCCAATCAGTAGCACAGGATAGTGGCATTTCTTTTGAGGTTTTTCCACCACTTGCAGCCTATCATATCAATCTGATGCAGAAAGGCACTACCGAGTCAACAATAAAAAAAAAAAAAAGGTCTTACACATTGACTTGAGTCACTGACAGATTTTTACCCTTTTTGGATTCCTTTGGGACTTCAGAGGACTAAGTGGTGGTGATCTTTATTCAGAAGCAGAACAGTTTCAACAAAGATACAGCAATGAAATTTCAAGAGATGTCTGTGAGTGTCTTCCTGAAATGTCTACGTTCCACCAACTTTAAATCAGACTGCAAGCCAAAAGAACTGCTTCAAGAAATATTCAATCTCAGCCTGTTGAGTGTACTTCCTAATATCACAATTCCATTACATACGTCAGCCTCCCTTTCTCAGAGGCTTCAGGTGAATGTGCATTCAGCATGTTAAAACGAGTAAAGAACTGGTCTACAATGGGACGAGCATTTGAATGGGCTTGCAATGGCTTAACATTAACAGTTGTATTGCACTTTAATTAGATTTTTTTTTCTTCAGTTGTAAACTGGCTCTGTTGTATGCAAACTGAAAAAGCATTCCTAAAATGAGGAATGTTGTTTGCAGTGGAAACTCAAAATGAAAGTTACCTTTTTAATATACATGCTGTTGGTATAATGACATTAATTTTAAATAAATGTCAGGTACTCTTGGTTTTTTGTATCATCCTGTGGATGAGACGTTAGATATGCTGGGGGACTACGGCTGGGCTGGGACCTCTAAAATCAGTGTCCTGGGCCTCTGTCATTCCCTGAGAGGGCCTTGACTACAGGAGATGATCTGAGGAGGGCACTTGAAAGCAAGGGCCTACTGACAACATGTTGAAGGTTTAGCTTCATATCTTGCTTCCTAGCCTGAAAGGAACTTGAGCACTGTAGTTAGTAGGACTGAAATGTTGGAGACAAGAGAAGAATTGCAGAGTGAAAGAGGGATGAGTCCTGCCCTTTACCTGCAGGGCCTGAGTGAAGGTCACTGTGAGGTTCAGGGCCTTTTGGAGTGGGAACGAAACTGGTGTGTGGCTTCAATGTGAAACAAAAGAAATTGCTTTTGAAAGCTGTGTGAGGGTGCAGAGGTGATCTGGTGTCGAATAGCAGTGGAAATAAAGTGAATGGAAGGGGTGAAGGAGGAAGATGTGGGTAATGAATAGCTTAATAAGCATCAACTAAGTATTTACCTTTGTCAGTCATGCCACCACTGAAGATTTAGAAGTATGAACAGTCTCCCGTTACCCCTTTTTGATAGGGTGAATTATTTTTCTTGATTAGTTCAGAGGAATAAGTGGAGGCATAGGAAGGACAAGAAGCTATTTTCTCCCGTGGCCTTTTTTTTTCCTGAGGGGGGGCTTGATCATAATGAAAACTGTTTGCTTTTCATAGGCCTGGCAACCAAAATGTGTTTTCCTACAGACTAGCAAGGCTTAGTTGCAGGGTGGGTCAGTTCTCTGTGGGGTAATAGGGTAACTTTACCTCTTTAGTCTTGTGTTAGAGGGACGACCAATTACAGTAAATCCTCGATTTTTACGAACCCTGATGTAATGGACTTCAGGAACAGTGGGGCAACATCTGTTCTTGAAATCTGATGGGGTCAGTAAATCAGTCCTGCCTCCTCCAAAGTGTTAAAGGACTTACCGCTGGCTCAGCCTGGAGAAGCTGCCACCTCCTTCCCCAGAGCGGGGATACATACATGAGGGCTCCAGCAGTGGCTCCTCCAGGCTGTGCAGTGGCCCCTCTGGCCACGTGTGGTGGGGTCCAGTGGCTCCGGCTGGGCATGGAGGGGCTCTTTTCTGTAGGTTTGGGGGGAAGGCTGGGGGAGCCAGGCAGGAGGTGAGTGGGTGGGCAAGTAAATCCTCGCATATGATGGACTTTTGGTAACAGCAGACAACCTTCCCCCCCATTAGTCTGTTATTGAGGCTTTACTGTATGATGGTTTTTGGGGGGAGGGTGAGTGTTTGTATGGTAGTTGCTTAGCAAGTGGGAAATAGACTGTGACCCCAAACCAGCCATGATATGGTAACAAATCCAGCTGGTTTCAAAGTTGAAATCCTTTCTTCTTTTGGTGTCAGTATCACTCAGGGCTAAATCTTTACTTGTTTCCTTGCCCATCTCTCGCTGGCCAGTCCTGAGTTGCAGAGACTGATATGGGCAGTCCCCATGCACAGGAGTTTTCTCCTTCTTCCGCACCCACAAAGAAGGGTCACAAGGGGCTGGGGAAGAAAGAGGGATATAAGGAGTCAATCTGTAGCATTAGATCCAGTGGCCCAGCCCTTCTTTCATTAGTGTCTGTCCCCAAGTGCCACCATTAAATTAGCTACTTTGGTGTTTGGTTATGGCGTGCATGCGAGGCATAGCTAGCCCCTCTTTGTGCATTCCAGCAATCCTGCTCCTCTGTGAGCAGCAGAACCATGCTGGTAAACAAGTGCCATATGTGAGAGAGTTATCTGCAGACACTCTTCTGTCTATGCTTACTGGAAGATGAACCACTTTAGTTTGGTTTCGTGTGCCTAGTGAAGATGTGCAAAATCCAACAGTCAGAGCTAGACTGTCGACCCTGGTACTTCTCATTATCATGAGGAGTAAGGGAAGTTGACAGGAGAATTTCCCCGATGGACCTCCCTCTGTGAGGAGGGCCTGATAAGTTGATCTTAGATATGTGGGTTCCGGCTACGCAGTTGTCAACTTTTAGGTCCAGTGTAGACCTGGCCTTACATGGGAACTTGGTCATAAGAAATGTTTAATGTGTCCTTGAGCTGTCTGAGTGCCAAATAGCGGAATAATGCATGGAATTTGCTGGGGTGGGGAACCTGTGGGCCAGATCCAGACCCCGGTCTCCTTGGATCCAAGCCGTGGCAAGGGTCAGGGCTTTTGGCTGTAGTGGAGCAAACTGGTGCTTGCACTCTAACCTCATAGTGTGTTTCTGAGCTTTGGAATGAATCTCTCTTGCAAGGCTGACATGCATGCACTGGCTTACCTCACTGCTGGGGGAAGCCAGTGAGTTCTGTGTGTTTTAAATTTTTGCTTGTTGGGTACCGGGTCAAATACTTTTAAGTGTGTGTGTGTGCACGCGCGCAGGTGGGCCCCCTACTGATTTTTTTTCTGTGTCAGTGGCCTCTGATTGGAAGAAGGTTCTCCACCCCCTGCCTTGAGAAATAAATTTGTGGTGTAGCTAATACCAAGCAGAACTCTAATTCCTGGGTTTCTTTACTTCTAGAGGGAGTGCCACTTTACTTTTTTCAGGCCGATCAATTAATAGAGGTGTTAATATGAGAGTGAAGTGCCACCTCTGCTTTGTGGCATGCAACTAACATCCTTTGTTGCTCAAGTAATGCCTTAGTATCAACAGGAGCCTGCTGAGAATAATTTATCGACAGTGTGAGCTACAGATGTAAATTTGTTACTCTATGGTGTAGGTGTTATAAAAACCTGAACGTATTTTTAAGAATTGTAGCCCAACTTGCAGTATTTTAATGAGTGGAAAAAAATTAAGCCTTCATTTAGAGGACTTTCAAACTTTATACAGTAAAATATAACATACCTTAGTATGAGATGAAATTAGTAACTACTCATACAGTGGCTAATCTTACATAAACTTTTTTTAAAAATGTAATATTCTTTTTGAAGTACCATGCCTGGTGTGTTTCAGTGATTCCAGTTCAAATATGTTCCACATAGAAAAGCCATAATTTTACTTCTGTTAGTTTTGGAAAATCAGCCTGGAATCAAAGCTAAAACTGTTTTTCTTGGCTCATGCTGTCTCAGCAATACCTTTTTTGTAACTGGACCATAGCGAAGAATTCTCTTTGAAGATGTGCCATCTAGAAGAGAAGCCACCTGCTCTTATAGCTGTATTGTTAATGCAGGCTATGTCTAGACTAGAGGGTTTTGTCAATAAAATGACCATTTTGTTGAAAAACCTCATGGACCGTCCAGGTTCTCAAGAGTCTTCTGTTGACAGTAAGCCAACAGAATGCAGCATTTGTCAACAGCTGTACCCCATTCACCGCAAGGAAGAGCAGTGCTGCCAACAGATACGCTGACCAAAAGCTGGTGTGGATAGTTCAGGGGCCCTTCTGTCAACAGAAGGGGGTTCCAGGACACAGGGCAGCCCTGTCTACTGTGTTTCTGGTTAGCCATTTTGTCAATAGTGGCTGGGCAGGCTGCTTGCTCTTTGTCAACAGAACGGATTGCTCTTTCAATCCGCTTTGGCGGTCCGGCCATGATCTGTCGACCAGAAATTTTGTAATAACGACCTTGAGCGTATTACTGTGGATTATGCAGCGCTGGGAAGAAGGGTCAAAGAATTTGGAGCGCAAGTGGTGGTCTTGTCCATCCTTCCTGTCGAAGGGAAAGGACTAGGTAGGGACCGTCGAATTGAGGAAGTAAATGCATGGTTAAGCAGGTGGCGTCTGGGAGAGGGCTTTGGATTCTTTGATCATGGGATGCTGTTCCAGGCACAAGAATTATTGGGAAGAGATGGGGTCCACCTAACCCAGAGAGGAGGGAGCTTTCTCGCAAGTAGGCTTGCAAACTTAGTGAGGAGAGCTTTAAACTAGGTTTGCTGGGAGATGGCAACCAAAACCCTGAAGGGAGAAAGCAACTTAGAGGCTGGGAAGAAATGCAAAGAGGAATGTACAACAAAAGTGGACCCCTGGCTAGAGTAGAGAGGGCAGGGAGATCGACTGGTTCTCAGGTGTTTGTACACCAATGCCAGAAGCCTGGGCAACAAGCAGGAGGAATTAGAAGCCCTGGTCCAGTCCAAGAACTATGACTTGATTGGGATAACAGAGACTTGGTGGGATGACTCGCGTGACTGGAGCGCTGTTGTGAAAGGGTATAAACTGTTCAGGAAGAACAGGTAAGGGAGAAGAGGAGGAGGAGGAGTTGCACTGTATGTAAGAGCACTATGATTGATTGCTTGGAACTCCAGCACATTGAGGGAGAAAAGCCTGCTGAGATCTATGGGTCAAGCTTAGTGGTGCAGGCCGCACTGGAGATGTGGTGGTTGGTGTCTGCTACAGGCTGCCAAATCAGGATGATGAGGAGAATGAGGCTTTTTTTTGGACAATTGAGAGAAGTTTCTGGATCGCAGGTTCTTGTTATCATGGGGGACTTCAATTACCCTGACATTTGTTGGGAGACCAATACAGTGGTATACAAGCAATCCAGGAAGTTGCTGGAGAATGTTGGGGATCACTTCTTGATACAAGTTTTGAAGGACCCGACCAGCGGCTTGACCTGCTGCTTACAAACAGGGAGGAACTAATAGGGAAGGTAGAGGTGGGGGACAACCTGGGAAGCAGTGATCATGAGATGGTAGACTTCAGGATCCTGACCAAAGGAAGGAAAGAGCAGTAAATTACACACCTTGGACTTCAGAAAAGCAGACTTGGACTACTTTAGGAACCTGATGGACAGAATCCCCTGGGATGCTACCATGAAAGGAAAAGGAGTCCAGGAAAACTGGCAGTATTTTAAGGAAGTCCTATAGAAGGTGGGGAAAGAAACCATCCCGATGCGCGGCAAGAGAAGTAAATATGGTAGGAGACCAGAGCGGCTTACTGGGGAAATCCTTGGAAAACTTAGGCACAGAAAGGGAGCTTACAAAAGGTGGAAACTTGGACAGGTGTCTAGGGAGGGATATAAATGTATAGCTGGACAATGCAGGCCAGTTATCAGGAAGACGAAAGCACAACTGGAATTGTGATTTGTGAGGAACGTGAAGGATAACAAGAAGAGTTTCTACAGGCATGTTACCAAGAAGAAGGTGATGAGAGGAGGGCATGGGGCCCCTACTGGATGAGGGAGGTAACCCAGTGATGGATGATGTAGGGAAAGCTGAAGTACTTAATGCTTTGTTTGTGAAGACAGAAGCGAAGGACAGCTCCCAGACTAATGTGATGCACTGTGGGATGAATGTGGACAGCCTTTGGTGGGGAAAGAACAGGCTAGGAGCTAGCTAAAAAAGCTAAACGTGCATAAATCCATGGGCCCGGACCTAATTTATCTGAGGGAGCTGGCATATGTTGTGGACGAGCCCGTGGCCGTTGTCTTTGAAAAGTCGTGGTGATCAGGAGAGATCCCGGATGATTGGAAAAAGGGAAATGTAGTGCCCATCTTTAAAAAAGGGAAGAAGGATGAGCCAGGGAACTATAGGCCTGTGAGTCTTACATCGGTCCCTGGAAAAATCATGGAGGGGCTCCTCAAGGAAGTTGTTTTGAGGTGCTTGGAGGAGGAGAAAGTGATTAGGAATAGTCAGCATGGATTCATGAAGGGCAAGTCCTGCCTGACCAATCTGATTAGTTTCTATGATGAGATAACTGGCTCCCACAATATTCTTGTCAGCAAGTTAAAGGAATGTGGATTGGATAAATGGATGGTAAGATGAATAGAAACCTGGCTAGAAGGTCAGGCCCAGTGGGTAGTTGTCAACGGCTCGATGTTGGGATGGTGGTCGGTTTCTAGTGGAGTGCCCCAAGATTCATTTCTGGATCCTGTTCTGTGCAATGTATTTATCAATGACGTGGATGAGGGGTTGGATTGCACCCTTAGCAAGTTTACAGATGATGCTAAGTTAAGGGGAGAGGTAGATACGCTGGAGGGATAGGGTCCAGCATGACTTAGACAAATTGGAAGACTGGGCCACAAGAAATCTGATGAGGCTTAATAAGGACAAGTGCAGAGTCCTGCATTTGGGCCGGAAGAATCCCAAGCATTGTCACAGGCTGGGGTCCAACTGACTTAGTAGTAGGTCTGCAGAAAAGGACCTGGGAGTTGTAGTGGACAAGAAGCTGGACATGAGTCGTCAGTGTGCCATTGTAGCCAAGAAGGCTAATGGCATATTAGTTTGCATCAAGAGGAGCATTGCCAGTAGATCCAGATAAGTGATTATTCCTCTTTATTTGGCTTTGGTGAGGCTGCATCTGGAGTACTGTGTCCAGTTCTGGGCCCCCAATTATAGGAAAGATATGGATACACTGGAGAGGGTCCACTGGAGGGTGACCAAAATAATTAGGGGGCTGGAGTATATGACCTATGAAGAAAGGTTGAGGGAACTAGGTCTCTTGAATCTGCAAAAGAGAAGACTGAGGGGGCACTTACTGAATGGAGGCTGCGAAGAGGCTGGAGAGAGGCTGTTCAGTGGTCACAGATGGCAGAACAGGGTATAATGGTCTCAAGTTGCAGTTGGGAAGGTCCGGGTTGAACATTAGAAAAAACTTTTTCACTAGGATAGTGGTGAAGCATTGGAATGGTCTGCCCAGGAAAGTAGTGGAACCTCCATCCCTGGAAGTGTTTAAGTCTTGCCTCGACAAAGCCCTGGCTGGGCTGATCTGATGGGTTTGGTTCTGCCTGGGGCAGGGGGCTGGACTTGATGGCTTTTTTTAGGTCTCTTCCAGCTCTATTGTTCTATGATTCATAAAACATCTTCCCACAAAAACTTCTGTCAACAAATTGCCGTAGACTAGACATAGCCTTAGCGAAGCAAGCAAAGATGACTTTCAGTACTTAAGGGAAAATGCTAAGTTTGCATAGATCTACTCTTCAGTTGAATGCAGTATTTCTTTTGTGGTCCTAATGGTAGGTGCTGTACAGACACAGAACAAATGAAGTCCTTGCTCCCAGGAAGGGTTCACTGTATACTTGTGCAACTGCTCAGGAGAAATTGAGATGCTGCCCAGCCGATCAGCAGAACACGCACAGCAAGGTTTTTCATTTCACCCGGCAGTGCATATCTGCACACGCCACAGTGTACATGCATTTATTCTACACTCGGATGGAAAAGATTAGAGGGACTACTGCCCCAAGAGTTTACAGTGTAACTTCATATCAGGATGTATCTCAACTTTGCGGCCCTTTTTGTTTTTAAAATCTTCATGATACAGCTATAGCCCCGTCTCATGGACTTTCTTTGTACTCTCCACCCTTTGCTGAAAGGGCAAAAAGCAGCCAGCAACAAGCATGCCGTCTTATTAATATGAGTGTTTTTGTCCATAGCTTTTGCTGTCTGGAGCAGTCTTCCTGTATCCAGCTTCCTTATTGATTGTGTCTCTCGTCTTAAATCTCATTTGAAAAATATCTCCCCTGCCTATTCCTCTTACAAGTAAGCCTTCGAGTTACATGGGCGTGGCATTCCTGCAACCCCTGCAAAACTCAAATTTTTGCAGGAGTCCAGGGGAGACAAGAACCAGGCTGTAGCCTGGTGCCTGGCTCCCCTGGGCTTGCAGGAGTCCGGAAACTGACCAGCTCACCAGGGTTGGTCAGATTCTTGGCTCTCAGAGTGGTGGGGAGCTGGGAACTAGGGGACAGCCTGGTTCCTCTCTCCCCTGGGCTTGGAGGACCTAGGAAACTGACTCCACATGTGCTGGTCAGTTTCCTGGCTGCTGCAGGCATTGGGGAGGTGGGAACCAGGCTGCAGCTCAGCTCCCCTCCACTCCTTGGAGCCAGGAAATTGACCTATGTTGTTGCCCAGGTCAGTTTCCCAGTTCTGTAAGCAGAGGGGAGCCAGGCTGCCCCCTGGCTCCCAGCTCCCTGCCACTCTGTGGACCAGGAAACTGCTCCTGTCAGGGGCAGCAAGAGTCAGGCTGCTGCCCTGGACAGCACTGGGTTTCCCACCCCTTTCTGGGGCCGTTCGGGTTAACCTGAGACATGCACAACTTGATTGCGCCTATCTTGATTGTTTGTTGTGTTCTCTGCTTCTGTTACTATTTAACTATAAATCACACTGGGAGGCAGTTTTAAATTATATGGCTGATTTGCATCTTATCTTTGAGGGAGACTGTTGCCACTGCCATAGATTTTAATAGCAACTCATCACATGGGCCAGCAGTGTCTAAAGTGATACATGTTTTAAGTAGTGTAGAGATGAGGCTGAGCCCAGACCTTTACACAGGGACAACATGATACAGAGAGTCCCTGGGGCACAAAGTGTGAGATAAGGGACTGTCCTGGAGATCTTGTTTTGTACAAGACAAAATTAAACCTTTTAACAATCTCCCTTGATTAGGAAACGTGATTTGATTTTTTTTTTTTTTTTTTTTTTAAGGAGACATCACAAAATGTTCCAGATATATGGCAGAAGTTCTGTTCCATCTTTCTAGAAAGGTGTCCTTTAGGTAGCTAATTTTGTGATTGTTGCCCGAGGTGTATTTGTGACTTTGAAATTTAGCTTTGTCATTTGTCTTGCTCTGGTGCAGGAATAGGGCTGCCCGTGATCTGGGCCATAGCTTGCCTGGATCCAGCCTCTGAGGCCTGCGGCTCACCTCCCAGCATCTGGCCCATGATGGGGTGTGTGGAGCCCTAAGCCTCATTGACTGGCATCAGGCAAGCTGGGGCTGGATCTGGCTTATGGCCTCTGTCTGGCAAGGGCAGGAAGCAGCTCATGGCTTTGGGCATGGCTGTTTTTTTCCTCCTTCCCCAGCTGGGTGAATGGCAGTGCAGTGGTGCCTGGAGAGGCTTTTCCCTGCCACTTTTTTTTTCTTTTTGAATTCCAGTTAGAGCTGCAGAAGGTGGTGCCTAGGAGTGGTGGGGAGGGTGTGCTGGGTACATCCCTCTGCACCTCCAGCCCCTTCCTGCATCTGTGCTCCTCCTAGGAAGCCCCCCACCTTGTTTGTTCCTGCAGCCCCCTCACACTCAGACAGCCCCACCCCCAGCCTGCTCCTGGCAGACCCTCCTCTCATGCTGAACCCCCTGCTTTTGGTCCATTCTCAGAAGAGTAAATCTGGCCTGAGGCAGGCCCTGTACCTTGGTTCCCCCTTTACTCCTTGCCCCAGGACTTGTGGTGTGAGGGGGAGTGAGGTGTCACACTTAAGTGTCACATCAGGGAGAGTGGTTTCTATGTGGTCCCTGACTAATGTGTGTCCCCCCCCGCCCGGTGGGTCAGTGGTTTCTCTACCAAAAAAAGTTCTCCACCACTTCTGTGGAGGGTGTGGAGGCCCTGATCCTTGGGTGATAGAGGCTTTTCAGGTATGATGTTGTCAAGGAGGGGGCAGAGGGGTGCAGGAGGAATATTTCATACCTTTGTTTCAGTGGGGAATATTGTCAGAATAGAGAGTTGAGACTGATCCCAGTGTGGTTCTGGCTCACTTGGATTTCCACTGTGAATCCCTATACACGCTGGTGTGGTTTATTAGTTTGGGATGTGAGGCTGATTGTCAGGCTCTGCTAAAGAGAGATGCAATGGGTTAATAGGCTTATCCTGGTGAATCTGGCAGAGACATGAGTGGTGGGGGATATATGCAAGTTGTTTGAATTTGTTACTTAGGGTATTGTTGCCATCTAAAAGTATTTGGCTTTAGCTATTCGAGAAGTGCTCAGATAATAATTTAGGAGCGCCCTAAAATAAGTTGGGATACCAAATTTGGGATCTCTTCAGTGTGCCTCTCTATCTACAGCATTGCTATTTGGGCAGGGCCTTACAAAATTCCCTTAATGAATTTTCCATTGCAGTATGTCCTGGAGAGTTGTGACTCTACACTTTGTTCATTGTTCTTAGGATCTTGAGACTCATTACTGAGGCAGTACAGCTGCCAAGTGGAAGAGTTGACTGCATGCTGTCTGAGGCTGAGCATCTAATAGAGATGCATCTTTATTTTAGTGCCCAGAACTCTTTGAGCATGAGTGCTGGTAAATTCCCTGTTAAAGATATAATTGCCATGTAGGAGCACAGTGGGGTTTCCAATGTGGTTTCCACTAGTATCACTTGATACAACACAGCAGCTATTTTAGATTTTTATCCTATTCCTTTTTGCTTTTGAACAGCATGACTTTTATTTTTCTTTTCCATCAGTGTATAATCAGTGAAAACTTTCACACGCAGGACTGTGCTATTCTGAACTTGTGGTACATAAACCAGTACATTTCAGAAAAAAACAAAATTCTGGTCTCTGTAATTGTTAGTATCACTTAAGTCCAATCAAGATAAACTTTTCTAAGTCTGAAACTACTATTTTGTTATAAGTGGAGGAGGTCTGAAGAAAGGAGGTCCAAAACAAGTGTCTAGCTACAATATGGAAGGGCTGAGTAAAACAAAACCATAGTTAGTAAGTTTTTTGTTCTGTTCTGTGAGGCATTTTCCTGCTGCTAGGAAGAATGTGCTGTTTGTTCATCTAGCAAAGCTGTGTGGCAGTTCCAAGAGCTTTAGTCCCTCACAGTTTGTAGCTATGGTGAAGTGTTTGAAGAGAGCCAGTAGAGACCAGGGCAGCTGGGTAACCCAGCATCTGACTAATGGGGAGCCTATGGAGTTGAAGAATAGGAGGTATGGAGAGGCCTGGATTGATGATTAGTAGGAGGCTTGGAGGAGCAGGATAGAGTTTAGAACAGTCTCCCCTTGTTTTCTGTTCTCCTGTGTCTGTGTCATCCTGCTGTCTAGAGCATTGCTAGTAGGTGATAGGAAAGATCCCGCAATTGCGTGCGATGTTTGGCGACCATGTTGTTACATTTGAGTGGAGGTATCGTTGTTGGCCATGGATTCTGTGCAGCTCCAGTTACCAAGTTCTCCCAGGATCTAAAAGCAGCAGGGTATGATGGAGTCTCATTTAAGTGCAAATGGTAAATGTCTGCAGAGAGGTGCACTACCTGGAGTGTCTTGGATGTTACGGGTTCGAGCTTGGTTTCCCAGGTCATGCTCACACTGCAGTTGGGAACAAGCCTCCCAGCCTGGGCAAGGCAGGCTTGCACCAGTGGGGCTCAAGGTTGCTTGTTTACATAGCTATGTGGGTGTTGTGGCTCAAGGGCTGTGAAGCCGGGAGTGGTCTGGGGGGCCTGAGAGCCTGGGTCGGACAGCTGCATGGCTTGCTCTGAGTCTGTCCACACTGAAATGCTCTCCCAGCTGTGGTGTAGACAATATCCCCAGCAACCATCACTTGCAGGATGGGTTTTTAGAAAAAGGTGGAGAGGTTGGAGGCCGGGGGAGGGGGGGTGCTGCAGAGTTTAGAGACACTTGCCAGTCACGTAGAAAAGACCTTAAAGTTCCCTGATGATAGGTAGGGGCAGGTGATCCTGAGTCAGACTTATCAAAAATACTAATTAGTGTGTTAAATGGAAATAATACAAAATTAGAAGTAAAATGCATCCTCATGAAGGCTGATGAACACAGTCTGGCCATACGAGACGAGACAGAAATCTTCCTGTGAATATACTAATTTATGCCATTGTCTACCATAGAGAACTATTTTTGCTAGTCACTTTCAGAAATGACAGGCTATCAAACTGAAAAGGGACCAGGCTGTGATTTGGTTTGATAACCTTTTCCATGGAATATATTTTGCCACCAGTATAGCCATTAATTCCCTGTTTACCACTCTGCTGACATCTTTGTAACCATTTGTAACAAGTTAATTTGTTTAATACCTGCCCAGTTTGCCTCCTTTCACATCTAGTTGACATTCTGTATCTGTGATAGATAATCCTTGCCAGCTGCCTAGGCTTTCTTTTCCAGTAACTTGTCTGGTGCTTGTCCCTCCCACCCCCATAGCTCTGTAGCTAGGCACTCCCAGGTCACTTCAGTCGGAAGGGGCCATAGTGCTCTGGGTGTATGATCTTCGAACATGCCTGTACCCTAATGAGATGCTATATTGCTATTGCTTAGATCTTAGAGAGATTCAGCTAGCAAGACAGTTGGGATCAATGTTCCCTCTATTTTTTTCTGTCCATGAGTGGAGTAAATTTTATGTGCACCAATGCATGTGCAGATGTGCACCACCCTAAAAACACATGTTGCCAGCTGTGAGTGCTCTGCTGCCAGACCTGGGCAGCATCTGAATTCTCCTTGGGAGCAGCCCAAGCACTCGGTTTACAGGGACACTGGTTGGGATGGGTGGCTGACCTGGGGTCTTTTGAAAAGATCTGCTTGTCTGGACACAACTCACCCTTGTTTATAACCTAACCAGATGAGCATCTGGCTGGTTGCAGAAATAGTCCTTCCAGTGTAGACAGGGCGTTACCAGTGTCTGCCTTGGTTAGTGATACTTGTAACAATTAAACATTGCTCTTGCTGTTGAGGATGAGTGAGCACTCAAATAGCTGAATGCTACAGAGTTCAAGATGGTAGTTGGTTCTTTACTCTAAATCCTGTTGATTTAACCTTGCCTCTTTCTTGCTGTGTGTGGAAACTTTTGTTTGGTAGGCCTCCAGTTGGTGCGCACATAGGAGAAGCAGGAGCATAGAGTTAGAATCTCTAATTAAAGATGATGGAAACTTAGCTGCCCAAACCATGTGAATCTTAACATTTTAATTTTCAGCTAAAACTCTGCAGCAAATCTACCTAGGACTGTAACCTGGTCAGCCATGACTCTGAAAAAGGTTTGGTGTTCATGGTACACTGAACATGAGCTCCAAATGTGGAGCTGTGGCTAGCAGAGCTAATGCGATCCTAGAATGCATAAACGGGAATCTCCAGTTGGAGTAAGATGTTTCCTTTCTTTGTTTGGCACTACTGTAACTGCTGCGAGAATGCCATATCTTATAGTGGTTCCCACAGTTCAGGAAGGATGTTGATAAAGAAGATTCAGAAGAGACCCAAGAATGATTAAAGGATGATGGTCTGAGCCTTTTACCTTAACAAGGGTAGAAAGCTAAGGGGTGACTTACACTGCTGCCTGTGTAATTACGTACGTGGGGAACATGTATGTACAGGTTGAGCCTCTCTAGTCCAGCATCCTCAAGACCTCACTGGTACTGAATCAGAGAATTTGTCAGACTACAGAAGGGCAATATTTTCTAACACGTTACTAGCCCTTCCATTTGTTACTGGGCTCTTAGAAGGCATTTAGGGATAAATTAGCACTAAATAACTGCTCAGAACAGTGAAACCTGGGATTGGTGGCAGTAAATGCACTTTATAGAACCCTGGGAAACTTGGACACACCCCTAAATGGTCATCCAGCTAAAGAAAATCATGCCGGATTATGGATGTTGCCAGATCAGTGTGTGCTGGGCTAGAGGTTCAACCTGTAGTACTGAGCTCTTCAGTCAACCAGTGAGAGGCATAACATGACATGAATGGGTGAAAGATGAAATCAGAGGTTAGTCTAAGCTACTGTGCTACAATGGCAACGCTGCGCCAGTGCATCTGTACCGCTGTAGTGTCAGATGTAGACGCACTGTGCCATTGGGACATTGCTCTCTCTTTGATGTAATTATTCCACCTTAATGAGAGGTTGAAGCCAGATTGGCAGGAGAGCATTTCCTACCAACTTTGCACTGGTGTAGATGCTACTTACGTTGCTGTAACTTGAGTTGCTCAGGTGGCTTTTTATATCTCTGAGTAACAAAGTTGCACTGACTAAAGTGATCACATAGACAAGCCCTTGGCAGTGTTCCCTGTAAGCTGAGCGCTTGGGCGGCTGCCCATGAGAGATTCAGGTGCCACCCAGCTGGTTAGCAGAGTGCCCAGAGTGGGCAGCATGTGTTTTTATTGGTGGTGTACATCCACTTATGCTTTGGTGTACATAACAAAATTTATTTTGCCCATGGATGGGAAAGAAGCTAGAGGAAGACTGCCCCTTGGCATGAATTTTTAACAGAGTAATTTAACCATTAGAGCAATTTACCAAAGCTCACGTAGAATTCTGTCACTGACCATTTTTAAGTCAAACCTGAATGATCTTTTTTTAAAGATGCTATAGGAATTATTTTATGGAAGTTCTATGTTTTGTGTTGCACAGGTGGTTGGACTGCAAGGCCAGAAGGGACTGATCATATAATCTCTGTAAATGGAATGGAGCCTTAATTTCTTAACTGAAACCACATGAGTATCTAAGTTTTTTCTCAAAATGCACATAGGATGCTTTAGGACTAAACTAGAGAGGGGCAAGTAAGTGCTTTCAGTTCTCAAATGTTGGTTTTTTTGGTTGTTCCTGGCCTTAATTTTTTTTAAATTGCCTAACCTGCCTGCCTACTTAAAATGGACCCAAGAACACCAGCCAGTAGTGTCTTTATCAAGCTGTAGCTTCTACTTGAGCTATAATGCATTTTTAAAGAAAGATAATCAGTGTTAATTGATGGGGACTCTGCCAATGTTTCCACTAATCTTTTCCATCCATGTACAGAATAAACTTGTGCATGAAGGCATGTGCAAATGTGCACCACCAATAGAAGAAGAACCTAGCTCTAGGCACTCTGATTGGTGGGGTAGCATTTGAATCTCTCCTGAGCAGCTGCACAAGTGCACAGCTTACAGAGAACACTGAGTTCGTGTCAATGCTGGTGGCATTAATTCAAAGCTTGTCAAAATCTGGACTTGGGTAATTTCAAATAGACCTAACCAGTCCCACTAGATATATAGTTTGGTTAGAGTTCTAGGTATTCCCTGTATTTTATTTCAAATATCTGCAGTAAAATAATACAGGACTCCATGGAAGAGACAAACTATATAGCCACACTACATGACCTCAGTGTAAAGTGTTCTTGTATTGTCCCAAAAGTTGTTTCCTTGAAGACGAGTTGCTGGAGGTGGACTAGCATTATGGATGATGCTGGTGTACAGGCAGAGGGAATAGAAAGCCACTTTAATTTCCAGGCCAGGTTGAAATTTAAAACACAGAATAGATGTTACTGATACAGTTTGATGGGAAACAAGTGATATGAAAGGTCTCAGGGCACTGCAGACAATAGTTAAACTACTTGTCTAATGCTATGTTAGCACACACTGAAGTTAAAGTGGGGTGGGGGAAGGAAACTTGTCATAATTCAAATCCAAAACCAGAGACACAAAGTGGGCTGCTCCTTAAAACAAACACAGTTCACCTGATCTTACCCTAAGCTAACTAAGCATACCCTCTAACCTGCAAGTAGAACCAAGAACCAGGAAATCCCTCAGAAATCTAAAGCAACAACTTGAAATTTCAAGTTTTTTCAGTACATGACATCTAATACACTCAGCTGCTATATGCTCCACTCTGTTTTCAAGTTGTATTTTGCTGATAGCTGCATCAGTAGAAGGCTTCTCTTATTATTTTTGGCCCCTTTTGCTGAGCATAGTCTGTAATGCCCCAATCAGGTGTTAGCCATCACCAGTGGATGGGGAGGTTCGTGTGATGTCAGTATCCAGTGTTTGACCTTTGTGAAGGAATCTTCTTGGAAAAGGCTGAATGCGAAGGCAAATGTAGTCTTGGTAAAGGACAATGACAGTAATAGGAAATTTCAAAGTGTTTATACGTTTCAAGTACGTGTTTGATACAGAATGAGAATTTGGTCCCTGCTGTCTAAATTGGAGGCTTCCTCGGTAGTTTGTCTGCCACCGCCCTTCAGTAGCCTTTTCCCAGTGGTTCCGGGGCATTTTAGAGTCAGCTGGACACTACAGGCCTGGGCTGGTGACTGCTAGGAGGCTGCTGCCATCTCTTGACTGGAAATTGTCTCGGCTTGGGAGGGGGTTTCACTCAAGCCTGGATCTGTCAGCGGCTGGTCATTGTTTAGGCAGTGATGAGCTTAAGTGGCATCAGATACAGTGGGAGGGAGTCAGAACAGCTGCTACATCAGAAGGCAACCATGTGCTGGACAAGGTGGAGCCACCTCAGTAGCTGAAAATGGTTCATGGGGCTCAGTTGCCAGGAGGAGCACCTGGAACCTCCTCCTAACCAGGGAGGGGGTGATAGTGAACTAGGCATGTCCCTACTTCCCGCACCTGCCTCTTGCACAGTCCCCTGCTTTCTTCGGGCAACGTCCATCCCTTTCTGCATCCTCCGTCACTGTCCACAACCTACCTCTTCCTCTCCCCAGAATTGCCAGTTTAGCTAGCTGGGGTATCCCCCTTTTGCCTTGTGTGATAGTGGTACAGAGTGGCAGTACTTATGGCAGATGAATCTCTAGAGCAGCGGTTCCCGAACTTTTCGGCATAATGCCCCCTTTTTGATTTTTGAGAAACGCTCATGGGCCCCCATCTCCTCTTTACCATCATGCAATCCCCCTTTTAACAAAATTAATTTGCAGTTAAAAATAAACATGAAACTGTGATATAAAGTGTTACTTTAAAATTAAAAATAAGCGCAAATAATTTTTCTTAGCCCCTTGTGGGTGCCTGGTGCAGCCCTAGCTGGCCAGCTGCCTGAGACCCATGCCAGCCACCCACCTGCCCGAGCCCTGTGCTGCCAGAGCCACCTGCCAGAGCTGACCAAGCCCCATGCTGGCAACCAGCTGCCAGAGCCAGCCACCTGCCCATGTGCCTCACAAGCTGTGGGTCAGCTGCCCACCCAATCCTCTCCCCAAAGCCAGGCACCACCAGCTCCCTGTTCTTACTCCATTGCCTTCCCCCAAAGCCAGGCACCCTCACCCCTCTATCTAATCCCATTCTCCTCTTCTTCCTCCTCCTCCCCCTCCCCCCAAACCACACTCAGTCACCTTTGGAGAAAGCAGCTAGTGCCATGTGGGTCTTCCCCAGCCGCCTGCTTTCTATAGTCGCTGGGCCGTGTCACCAAAGTAAAATGGCAAGGGCCAAGAGTTGAAAGCAAATGCCGGATCTTTCTTGGAGTGGGGGGAATCACGGGACATGGGTCTGGGTCACCTCATGCCCCCGTGGAATTTCTTCATGCCTCCCCCGCCAGGGGGCATGTCTCCCAGTTTTTGAAACCATGCTCTAGCAGGAGGCATAGTTTAAAAGGTTTGTGAACCTCTGCTCTGAACTACATTTTGCTAAGTTTTGTATTCATAGAAGGTGGTGAGAAGAGAGCTACAGCAAATAAAGGTTATGGGAATGTTTAGTTATTTTGTTTGCAACTTAGTGTCCTCCACCTTCTTATGAGAGAGTAAGGCAGGAGTGAATAGGGACTGACGCCAGTGGTAAGATTTGAGGTGGGCATTGAAGGGAAAATAATACATTTAGTGCAGTGGAAAAGGGGGACCTCCCTCGTGCCTGGGGCAATGTGATGAGTGGCGGAAATCAACAGGCAGTCGTTGCTTTGAGTTGATGACGTTTGATAGAATAATCCAACTTCTCCATTTGTTGTCTCTTCCCCCCTCCCCCCACTTCATTGTATACGGAGAGCCAGTAACCAAAATATCAACCTTTTTATTATGTGAGTGTATTTACTGTTTCTTTGACATGTCTTAACTTGGTTGGGATTGGCAGGAAGCACAAATTCTCATGCCCTACATGCTGTCTGTGTAATATGGGGAGCCATTTGTTCCAGAGCCAATGTGAGCACCCTTTGTTGTGTTGGACAGGAGATGGCATCTGGCTGTGCTTCCTGGCTACCTGTCAGCTTCACTTGGTAAATTGCTCTCCCATTGGGTGGATCAAGTTGCTGCTGTAATGCAAACAGCTGAAATTAAAATGGAACCACATCTTTAAAAGTATATTTACAGTAGAGGTCAAAGTATTGATTGATCTTTTTAAAGAGTATGATGGTTGCCTGAACATTGGTATGCCAAATGGTGTGGTCTCCTGCAACCCCATTAAGATCAGTGACAGAACTGTTTGTATAAGTAGCTGTCAATTTTATTTTTGAACCAAGCAGAAGGGATGCATTTTTAGTTTTCATATTGGTAAACAGTGAGGATCTCAGAAGAGGGCAACATCCTTGGCTCTAGTGATCATGATCCAGTTCAGATTAAACTAAATTTAAAGGGTTACAAAAAAGTAGATATTCAACTAGGGTTCTTGATTCCAAATGAGTTAACTTGAAAAATGTTTAAGGGAATTAATTCGGGAAGTGGACTCAAGCATCTGAATGTAGAAGAAGCTTGGACTTAATGTAAGTTAAAGTTGCAGAAACTAGAGGAAGCCTGCATTCCAAGCCAAGGGAGGTAAAATTGATAGAGAAGTATTGCAGACTAGGCTGGATGAGCAAACATGTCAAACAGGTGATGAGGAAAACAAACTAGCAGTCATGTAGCACTTTAAAGACTACGGTACTGGAAATGGCATATCTCCAGATCTGAAGAAATGGGTCTGCCCCATGAAAGCTCATCACCTAGTAAATTTATATTTTTAGCCTTTAAAGTGCTACCTGACTGTTTTTGTTTTGTTAGGATACAGACTAACACGGTAACAGAGAGGTAACTAGGTGATTAAGAGAGAGCAGCCTCTGAGGAACAGAAGGTGGGGTAGCTCAATAAGGAAAGCTACAATATGGAGGTCAACGTTTTAGGGCTAAAGTGAGAAATACCAAAAACCAAACAGAGCTGGACCTTGGAAAGGGAACAAAAACCAACCCACAACTGACCAACTAAGTTTTTTACTCCCCAAAAACTAGAGGACAAAGAGAGGCACATTTGAGGATGGGATGGAGATTAAAAATCTAGGCATGACACAACACTGAAATATTTTGCTTTGATTTTTAGTTTGTTTAATGAAGAATTTGGAGATAGTGGCAGGGGAGGACCAGAATATCATACAAGATCTGGCTGACCTTGTAGATTGGAATAAAGACAATGGAATGAAATGTAATAAGGCTAAGAACCAAGAGTTTTTTGCTCTGAGCTGGGGACATACCACTCTGAAGTTGATAGAAGAGGGAAAACCAGTGATCAACTAATACCACAGTTGACTGTGATGTCAGTCAATATGATGTGGTCATGTAAAAAGCCAATACGGTCCTAGGATGCACCAGGAGAAGTATTTCTAGTAAATACAGGGATGTGTTAGTACAGTTGTGAGGTCTCTGCAGTGTCTTGTATCTGTGTGCATTTCTGCCCCCCCCCCATTGCTTTGAGAGACTAAAACAGGAATAGATTGAGAGAGGCTGCTGAAGTGATTTAGGGGAATGGGGAAAACCCACCTTATGAGAGGTCACTCAAAGAGCTTGTTTTCAGCCTAACTAAATGGTGACTGAGAGGCAATATGATTCATCCCTGTGAATTCCTCAGAGGGATAAGGAGCAGGGACAGAGTTTGAAGGAGTGGGTTGGGGGCAGTTCAAAAGTGCTGGGAGGGAGAGGGTGGAAAAGGAATTGTCACTCTAGTTCCCCACTGTGTGAAAGGCGTGGGGTGGGAGCATTTGAGGGTGGCAGAGGATGGGTCCATGGGCCTAAGGTGGAACCCCGCCCCTGCCCCCCTCATGGGCTGCATGTGGCTCTGTGGTGGTTCTCCATTGTTACGGTGGTATAATCCTTCTTTGCATCCCTTTGCTGGTTCCCTCTTCTCTGTCTGGTATTCAACAAGTTACTTGTTGTCTTATTCATGGTCCTTCATGACTTATCCCCTTTCTTTAGGGTGACTCTGTGTTCCATTTTGGCTGGAAAAAGGCCACCACCTATTAAGCCTTTTGGCAAAATAGTCATTTGTCCTTCAGCTCCCCTTACATGACAATCAATTTGGCAATAGCAAATAGAACAAATGCCCAGGTTTGCCAGAAATATGGGGTGTGTCCCCTAAGAGGGTGCAGAAAAACCTTTGTGGGGAGAGTGATATGAGATGCTGGGAGGTACAGTAAAGGTTGGGTTGTCCCCCTGTTGACTTTTTGGGGAAATGGTGAACATCTCTGTCATTCATTATCAAAGGTTGAATCCCATCTTCAAATCATGCATGCAGTAGTGGAGCTGGTACCATCTCATGCCTGGGAGAAGCTCCACATAAACATGCAGGAAAACCTGCCCTGAAACTTTTTGCAGTGAGGCTTATGAAAACTTAAGGCTCCTGATATATTGAGACAGCCTCTTTATGCTAACTGATGGTGTCTCACTGTTTTCCTTATGGTCTCATGTCAGTCTATCCATCTGTTCTCTTGTCTTACAACTGGATTGTGAGCTCTTTTGCAGCATGGACTGAGCTTTCTGTTCTGTATTTGTATAGCCCCAAATACAACAGGGTTCTCATCCGTGACTGTGGCTCTAAATGCATAATTATAAATGCTATTAAACTGTCATTTAGGATTTGCATTTTGGGTGGAGTGTTCTACCCTTCCCACTTCTTTTTGAAAGAGAATGACTGACCTAAATGCTTGCGTTTTCTTTCTGAAGAAGATATGCTCGAATCTTGTCTGGGCTGCAATGTGATTGTGACAGTCTGACTCTTCGAATGATTTGTGGTGCACAGCACTGGAGGCAATGTAGTCTGGAACACTGTCTCCCCTGGGCTTCATTAGGGTAGTTATTTAAATGAGATGAAGAGACAGCTTCTGCTAGTTTTTTGTAGTGAATATTGCTGTAACACACCTTTTTATCTCAGCAAAATGTTACCTGGAGTATTGAAGCAGTAGCCGTTATTTCATGCCAAAATGTCTTGAGAGTTGGAAGTTCAGTGATGTAGTGGTAATGAATGTTATGTTTTTCTGAATTTTGGGATGGTCCCCCTCACCTCTCCTTTCACATCTGGACACTCATTCTTGTTGATCTTTGGAAGTATTTTGTCTTTGTCAACAAGCAAAATGCCCTGAGCGTTTTGGATTGTTCTAGAATGACTTCTAAACCTTGGCATGCCCGCCCCCTCATTCTTTTGAAAATAACTATTTCCATAGTTGAGATCTGAAATGTAGTCAGAACCATTCTTACTATGGTTTCTGGGGTAGGGGGAAGGCTCGGGATATATTGGATTATAAAGCCCATTCTGTTCCCCCTTCCTCCTGCCCACTTTGGAAGGGCAGGAGTTTGGCTCCTTGCAGAGGAGCCTTGATAAGAAACAGATTCTAAACAAGAGTAGTTAACTTGCTGCTATTAGTAGCTTACTTTAAAAATTAGTGTGTTAATTAGTGTCTTACATGTTGAAAATCCCTGTTCTCTCGCTTGCCCCTTGAGATGGATGGAAAATGCATCAAAATGACAAGCTGTCCTCAGAGGAGAGAGCACATTAATAAAATACTTGAAGTTTTCTGCTGTAAGTACTTCATTAAGGAATTCTAAATCACACCACTCAATTTGTACATATTTATGTTAGGTCTTTCCATTTATAAACTTAAAATCACTATTAGATTTGTCCAGTGTTAAAATCCTTTCTGATATAGAAAATCTAGTGTGCTGTGCCTACGCTTAGATCTTTTCCCCTCAAACTTCTTACCATTTCTACTGCTGACTCAGCTGCCCTGATGGTGGTAATGAGGGCTGGGGAAAGGAGTGCTAGGATAGGCTGCATGGGGCAGGCATTAGAATTTCACTCTCATTTGATCTAGTCTTCTTTTAAAAGATGTCTATGCTGAGTAGTGGCTATATGCCACTGGTGACCATTTGCAGTCTTGTTTGTTACGCTTGACCATAGGACATTTTAGGATAAAAACCTTATCCTTCTTTTTCCCCTAAAAGGGGTGCAGGGGCGGGAGAAAATGTGTGCTAAAGATGGGGTTCCTAAAGCCTACATTTAGGTAACTGTGTGTCTCCTGATTGCTCAGAAGCATTGAGCACCTTGTACACTCAGGACTGTTGGTGGTTGTATCTTGTACTTAAGTGCCTGTATGTGGATTTAAGAATTTGACCTCTGGTGCAGTGCAACTGTAGACCAGCAGAATTTCTCCCATATAATTCCTATACAGTACAGTCTCAATATTCGCGAACCTGTGGTTCACCAATTCAGTTACTCAAGAGTGGCCAGCAGCTGCTGCTTCCCCTGGGGCACAGAGTGGCTGGCAGCCGCCACTTCACCCAGGGCATGGGGCCCCTTGTATTCACAAAATTCAACGTTCATGAGGGTTCTCAGCATGGAACCATTGCGAATGTTGAGACCCTACTGTATCAGCAAACTAGTAAATATTTTCCAGGCAGAGTCTGACACATCTTGTTTTCCTGTATTATCCCTACTTCCTCTGTCTAATATCAGAATTGTAAATAGCCCTTATTTGTAAATTAAAATTAGTTTTATTAAATTCTGTGGATAATGATTTGCCTCTTACGCTGTTTTTAAAGCAAATGTCCTTTTAAGACTATAAATAATGTTTCATCTTGGAAAGGGAGGAACACCTTGATGTCTGGGAAGCACTTTTTGAATTATGCCAGTCAAATCCCTTGAGCAGATTCCAGATAGCTGTTGGAAGTTTCCTTTGGTGCATAGACTTGTGACTACTACCCTTCAAATTGCTGACCTGACTGTCGTCTTCCTTTTTCCAGTTTTTGGTGGATTGAGGTCATAATGAAAAAACTTTCTGGCAGCAACAGCAGAACATGATCACTAAAAAGCACCCTGTATGCAACATACTTTTTTAGAGTTTCATGAATTATGAATAAACACTAGCCAGTATTCATGGGTTGCAAACCTAATTCAGTAGGTAGCAGCTCAATACTTAAAAGGATCTCTGGATTTATCATTCTTAATACTCTGTATGAATTAGACTTTGGCTCGTAGGTAAACCTTATTTAGCGTGAAAGGAATAATTAAACCTCTGAGATATTACTCTTGCTCTGACACAGAAAGCTTAGATCAAGCTCAACATAAGCTGAAGAAAGCTCAAAATTCCAAGGCCTGTTGCCAACAATAATCAGAATTAAAGAATAATCCTTTAAAATTGCATTCTAGCATTCAAGTTGGCAAAAGCCTGATCAGTGAGATGAAGCAGTGATTTGATGGGAGATTTTTTTTCAAGCTCATTATGGAGACATTTGAGAGTGTTACATTATTACAGGTTTAGTGCTTTTGGGGAGCTGCACAGTGAATGGATGTCTTCACTTCTTGGGTTGGAAAACTGTCCTCTGAAGAGCTACTTGTACCATGTTGGATTGCCACCTCATAGATATCAGGTTCAGTATTGATGTATAGAAGTCCCTAAGCCAACTTCCTGGATGTAGGTTTCCTGTTCTGTTGATGTGGCAAGTATAGCCCTTTCCAGTAGAAATGTAAATTGCAAGCAGGCCTTTCCCTCTTAATGTTTTTAATAATTCTTCCAGAATACCTTAACGCAAGCTACCATGTTAACGGGTACTAGCACCAGTTCAGTTTTCCCATCTTTGTCCTCCTCCACCTTCTGCTCCTCTTCTCACCCCCACTTCTCTTTAGTCCTTGTGTCGTTGCTGTTGTGCATGTGGCGGGGGGGGGGACAGCAGAGCAAGGCTCTATGATCCGGAGAAGGCTAAGTCCAGGTATGACTTAATTTTTGAAGCTAGGTTGGGACTTGATTGTTGGTCCTGTCAAGCCACCAACTTATGCCATACTAAATTGGTTTTCCTGAAGGAGGCACCTTCTGTTTAAGCTTAGAGGAAAACCTGGGCCTCTCTTGTGGCTTCAGTGGAGCCAGAATTTTGGCCCACAGTCTAGAGTAGTGATTCCCACCCTTTTTGAGTAATGCGGCACATGTCAGTGAGACAAACAGTTCCATGGCACACCCACTTCTCAGCTGAATTGATTGCTTGTAAATGTTACATTTACTGTGGTTAGGGTCTTACTAGAGATGTGTGCTCCAATGATTTGTGGGTGGATGTGGGGAGGAGGCAGCTCCAGAGAGCAGCCTCCTCTCCCTGCCAGCCTGTTGGAGACAGGAGTTGACATTTAAACAACATCCCAGCTCCAACAGACTCCCACCCTTCTACCTTGCTGTGGGGCGGAGGTGGGGGTGTGGGGTGGAAAGTTTGGGCTGGGAAGCAGTGTTTCATCTGCCTCCCAATGCCAACAGGCTCCTGTGGAGTCCGCATTTCTCGTCACAGAGGTTCTGCTGGTGTGAGGTTATCAATTTCTCCCCAGCGGTGTCTTTCATGAATGCCATGTGAGCTGGGACTTGGGTATTCTTGAGCCCGTACAGAGCCACAGCGAGGGGAAATTGGCAAAATGTCATGGCATACTTGGACAGTTCTAATGTCACACCAGTGGGTTACTGCATGCTGATTGAAAACCACTGATCTAGAGTGAACAAATGAAGCAAAAATGGGTGGAGTGGGGAGGGCGAAGACTCTCTGCAATGTTCTGATAATTTAATTTATCAAGAAGTATAAATTATGTTCTGTAACTTTCCAAAACAGCTAAGTGAGAGAATTGTATCAGAGTGGCGTGACATGAATCTTCCATATTGACCATTCTCTATTCCCGTTAAGATTAGAGGGTGTGGCATCCTTTGCTAAGTAGCACTATATGATACTGATGGTTTATGTCACATGTAAACTGACTAAAGTAATCAAATTGGCTTTGGACTCGTTGTTGCAAAGCAGCTGGCTTCATAAAGCTATCCACAAAACTAAACAATACCATTGCATTTTTTTTGAGCAAATACAAATTTAGGAAATTGCATGAACTTTACAGCAAAGCCACATAATACAGAGTGTAAATCCCTAATGTACTCCTGTAACTCAGACTCTACAGTGGGTCTGGGCCCTTGACTAGAACATAAACAACTAAGAAGTTATTGGGCACTGAATGATGTGTCTCACACAATGATTATCAGTCAACTAATAAAACAGAACACTCTCTTGGGGCGATGGTGTTTTGGTTTTGAGGTGGCGCATACTCCAACAGATAAAGATGAAAAATCCTGAGGAGATGCTGTCTTCAGTTAAAAGAAACTGTTTCAGGGCCAGCACTTGCTCTTGCTGCAAGTAGTGCCTCTATTTAGTCATTCCTTATTTGTTAGCAAGTGGATGTGGCAACCACCAGAAGTCTCTAAGCTTTGTTCATAAGGAAGCTGGCTGCATATCAAATGAACTGAAATGCGTGGGGTGGAATAAGAGCCGAGCCTTGAGAGAAGGTAGTGTTTGCAGTAACAGTAAAAGTGAACCGGGTGCGTTTCTGAGATGCTGGAGTGTAGGGGATTGTCTGGTGGAGGTGAGATTGGATGTGTCCCTAAATTATCTCAAGGTTGTGAGCTGGAGTAGTTAGGACGATGGTTGGAATCAAATGAAGGGGGAAAGTCGGGAGAGGAGATGATGGTTAGAATACCACAGACACGTTCCTACAGATAGCTGCAGATAAGTGGAATACTGAGAAGAATTTCTTGTTCTTTCTCAGCTGTGTGTGTATAAAGAGTGAGTAATTGACAGATGCTTTAATATCTTTTCCTGAAGTGGGTGGCTGAGTTGAGGAGTCACTGTATGTGCTCACCCTACTATGGTAATGATTTTGGGTGGAGTCCATTGTGTGAAATCATTGTAATGTTGTAATAGCAATACAAGCCTGAAAATGGTTTCAGGGAACTTCATCTTCTTTTAAAATCAGACCATGAAGAGTTAGGGAATCAAAACTGCACACTGGTGCACATGCATATTTCCCCCCACCACCTCTTGACGCTTCCTGCCTGGTTTCTGTGTAAGCTAAGAGCCAAGTAGGCATTCCACATCACTCAGGCCTCAGTTAAGGTTACAGCAGATGTACAGGTTTTAAGCTGGTTTTAAAAGTGGGATGCTCTTTTGCGACAGCTTTTTCACTGAAAATATTGGGGTTCTTTGAAATTAGGTAATATGAAAAATTCAACTTCTCAGAATTTCCAACTAGCTACAGTACAAGTGGAGAAGCGTTGGTCTGTTTGATATTTAATATAGACCATAAAGGCGTGACTCTCTCTCTCTCTCTCTCTCTCTCTTTCCCATCTGTAGTCTGTGTATTTAGTAGTAATGTATTCCTAATGTCTTGAAATCATTACTAATGGGTAGGAATGAACCCCTGCTGAAGCTACAGATATCTTCAGTGTTTTTGCCTAATCTCCCTGCACTGGTTCAAGGCATTGAAAATCACAAAGCAGTTGTCCCTAATTGTTTACAAGAGGCCATGAGATCAAATCTTGATTCTGTTGAAATCAGTAGGAATTTTCCTATTAAATGTAATGGAACCAAGACTTGGCTTTTATTTCAAAACTTGGTTCTGTGTATGGGGGAAAATAGCACAAGTATTGCGTTCTTTTAAAGGAAATGAGACATTTTTGACATTGGAAAACACCTACTCCTGATATTAAACCGTCACTCACGGAGAGGATAGAAACACTGAGTCTAGGAAGACCAGAGTTCTGTTTTTTGTCTTGATTTGTGTAAACTTGGGCAAATTGGCCTATGCATCTTTCATCCCCTCTAAAATTGGGATAATCCTTCCCACCACATTAGGGAGTTTGAAGACATTAATACATGATTGGAAATTCCCTGAAAAATGCTGGTAAGTACCAAGTACAGTTTGCCATGATGCCCTGACATACCTAATTTCATTATAATATTTTTGAACAGAAAAGAAATCTGTTCCTCCTTGCTCCTACCCCATCTGGAAAATCCTGAATAGGTGTGACACCTGTTTTTTGAATTTGTATGAAGAGACTTGTACTACTAGCTCCCAGTTGTGTCATGCACTAGCTTAAATGTCATGTTGACTTCAATGCAAACAGTTAGAGAAAGAGAGAGAAATTTCACCATGTCTTTTATGAGTGTGGCTTGAGTTTTCCAGAGCAAATTCTGTAAAGGTGACTGACCCTTGGTGCTATATATTTTCATCAGAGACTTGTGTAACCATGCGGTTGAACATGGGTTTTTATTCAGATAAGTCCATCTGAGTCAGCTGAAAAAGAGGGCTAGACACTTGATCAAATGACTCAGGTTGCTTGCTGAAATTGCCAGAAAAATAAGGTTTTCACACTGTTTCCATCTGACAACACTCAATCTCTCATCTAGTTAGTTCAAGTCTTGTGGCCTATATCCTATTCTTATGGCCTGTAGGGTCAGACAGTAATCATGTGCAGTCCTTAGTAAATGCCTTGTTTAGGTAAGGATGGTAGAGTGAGGCCGTTCTTGGAACCATTGAGGTATGAGTTCTGCTAGTGTTGTTTATTCCAGCATTTTCTATTACTTAAAACCTGTCTGGGGCAATGTGTTGCTGTGAGGCTGCTCTGACAGTGCCACCACTGGAAGAAGTGTTGGGAACACTAGTGTAGACCTATCGGCATTTTCAGCTGTGCTTAAGCTGTACTTAATCCTGCTCACTGCATGTAAAGCTAGACCGGGGGTTAAAATAATGGTAACTTGTGTACGTTATGGCTCTTGCCGTCACTAGGGTTGCTAACTCTCCCAGATGGATGGAGTAGAAGCCATTGCTGCAAATGGCATCTGGTCAAGAGAGTTGATAATCCTAACCACAGCCAGGGGAGTTGAAACAGTGGCAGTAACTCTGGTTAGCAGAAAACATTCATTAACCTAGGTGGGTGACTAATAGCTTTGTTTTATTTAAGATTTTTTTCATGGTATTTTTCAAATTTCTTGGATCCCTTGGTTTCTGCCAAAACATGCTGCAATAGTGGTGCTCTACTCTCTGCCATTTTGGTCAGATTAGACATTCCTTTTTTTATTCTTGTTGTAGAAAGTCCTGTACTTCAGTGTCCCTAATTCCTCTACCTTTCGTGGAGGAGGATATGCTCCCATTCACTTGAGACTTCCTATTAAACCATTGCTAGAAATTAACCTTAACATAAATAAATATTTAATATAAAAAAGTGACTTCTGACTGTGGCACAATCCTTTTAATGGTGTCACCTTATCCGAGTACTAAACAAAAATGTGGAGGCAAAAGAGTTAATAGAGGCAAGATTTTTAAGAATGATACTTAAGAAGTCAGGAAATGCAGGGCTGAGGGTGTAGTGCAAGCTGAACTCACATTTCCTGTTTTTTGGCTATGCTTAGTTTAAACTTTAATGCAGGGGATGTCATCTCTTTTCTGCTCTACTTTCAATTCTTTAAAGAAATAACAAAATTCAGACAAGAAAGGAAGGGTTTGCAATGGAAACCCTTTTCCAGAAAAAGCAAATGTAGCTGTTGCTGTGATTAGGCGCTCTATAAATCACATGTGGTGAACTGGACACTGTGGTGTGGCCCCTTAGAGCCACCACAAGGAGCCTGCTCCATGCACATGCCTCGCCACTTGGTGTGACAAGTGCGCGGTGGCGGCGGCGGCGGCTCTGGTGAGTCGCCAGCAGTTTTGCACATGTGGGGAGGGAAGGACTGGCACTCCTTAACTTTCTATTGGACGTGACTGTTTTAGGCCCTATACCCCTTCAGATATACAGAACTTTTGTGTGTGTTTGGGGCTGACTCCTCAGGTGAGGGAAGCTTTATGAAATACTCATCAAAACAGGGATAATTTCGCAAAGGCTGGTTGATGGAGGAGTCCTCTGTATGCTTATCCTCTCAACTCTCTGCTCTTTCCTCCCTGCTGTGGGATAAACAGCCAGCACATCTGTAGAGCTGGCCTGGTAGCGTGCTCGGGCAATCCAACTGTGGGAAAATACTTTTTCCTTTTTTAAGTTGGCTTGGGTACAGTGGTGAGAAGCAGGATTTCACTCATCGTGGGAATTGGATGTGTCTCTGTGGAAATGAAGGATGTCTCAACTTAGGGAATTGCTCCTTAGCATAGAACATCATTTCTTAAACAAAACCACCATCTGTTCTTTGTGTGTGTGTCAAATTTTTGCTTGATCTAGACTTGAATATTGCGGTCAGAGCAGTTACATACTCAAGACTTTTGGATGATTTGAAGTTTTAAAAGTAATATTTTGTACTTATCTCTTCCTGCTCTACAAAAATGGCATCTTGTTTGTTTTTCAGGCTCCCGATAAAAGGAAAGCATTAGAGGAGACCAAAGCATATACAACCCAGTCTCTTGCCAGTGTTGCCTATCAAATCAATGCATTGGCCAACAATGTACTCCAACTGCTGGACATTCAAGCATCCCAGCTGCGGAGAATGGAGTCCTCCATCAACCATATCTCCCAGGTAATCTTTTACGTAGGGCGTTGCAATGTAACAAAAACTTATTTTTGCTGAGATGAAGACCCACCAAGTGGAAGTGGGTTAATCAGGAGAGTGTTTGTTTTTTTTTTTTTAAATAAAAAGATGACTAGATCCCCAAAAGTTATGTGAATCTTAAAATCTTTCATTGCTAGAGGAAGAGTTTTTTTTTATTCTGCATCTTGTAAAGGTTCTAAAGGTGTCTATTTTAATAAGCCTGAATGTCATTAAATAATTTGCTATGGAGTTAAGTTTTTAAAAGGCAATGGTTTCAACTTTACCTTAAGAGATCAGCTGAAATAGTAAAATGCGTAGTTTAAATAAGCTAGTTTTCTCTATTTGGATTCGGAAGCCAAGAGTTCAATCATTGAAGCTTCTGGTATTTGGTTTTTAAATTGAAAATAAAGTGAATTTCCTATTCTAGAATAAAATTGAAAGAAATAACTCTAAAATATTAGTAGCAAGCCAGTATTCTCTCATGTTCCTGTTGGGACACGATAAGCTCTACTTTAAAGAGTTTTTCATTCATGTCCCTGCATTGGCTTATTCACATAATTAAATATGTTTCAAAAAATGGAATTTGGGTTTTGATTTCGCCATGACTTTAGGACTGTGAAGAAATTATACCACGCTTTTTTTGGTGATTCTCTGAGACCAGACCAGACTAACCCAACCCCCTTTTAAGACTGTGTAGTAATGAAATAGGCACAGTGAAGGATGCATCCACACCTGAATGTGATACTTAATTCATGGACTGTCCCTTTCACAGTCTCCTGTCCAATTGCTTCCTTTGGTCTCTTCCCATACTTCTCTCCCTCCACTTTTGGTATGTCATGTTGAAGAGCCAGCATTTGTTATTTCTGGTTGATGGGAGCAGCTTGTTGTTGCCACTGTTGGAATAGCTATGTGGCAGATGTGTTACCAGAAGGGAAAACAGAAGAGCACTTCACTTCACTTCAAATGTGGAGTACTCATGTGAGTCAGGAGAGTTTTAAAAAGGTGTGGTTAAGTCCATGCCAGAACAGCAGGTTGTACTTCGTGCTCCCAGTTTTGGGTCACTTCAGCAACAAGATTGGTGAGGTGGGCTGGATCAGTCATCTGGAAAATTATTTGAATAATCCAACATTAGAAACATTCAATTATTCTTGTTCCTCACCTTGAGCTTTCAGAGGCTATGGGTCTATGTGATGCTCCTCTAAAGAGTAAATGTGGGGGGGGGGGCGGCGGGGAAGACTTGATAGGTGAGGTCATAAGGACTGCAGGAAAAAAGCAGCCCTGTACTGGGATTGCCAAGACAAAAAGGTTGCTATTTTGCAGGGGACAGAACAGAGGTGGGGCAGGGAGGATGGAAAGTTTAATGATACACTTCCAGTTTTCAAAAAGATCTGGTTCTTGGTAGTCCAGTTATTTAACCAAACTAGTTTACCCAGGTCCAATTATGTTTCCACTGCATATAGCTTACCCAATAACAGAAGTCTATGGAATGAGACAGCAAGGTTTGGTCAAGCAAGACTTTTCTTGTAAACTAAACTTTTTTTTTAAAAAACCCTTAATATGTTTGGAAAAGCAAAATTTTAAGGGATCTCTTCTATATTACTCTGCACTCCTGTGTCTGTGGGGATTTTGAAACCCTTGTGGGATGCTTGGCTAAATATTATCTGTACAATTCCCTGACCAAGCACTTGAGATGACAACTTTTTTCTTTTTGCGACTTTTACTTCATCTTTCTCTCTTGCCGCCCCCCCCCCCCCCCATTTCCTCCAGTCAACCCATGTTTGTATTGAGCTTATAAAATACTGCAGTAACTGATTTTTAAAATTCTCCTGTTGAGAAGATTTGTCTTGAAGACTGTTGAGCTGCAGTGGTTTAAAAAAAAAAAAAATATTGCAGGAGGTGGTTGGACTTCAAGGAATATCTAAATTCACCCTGAAAATAAAAAACTTAGTTGCTTTAAAATACTTGCTAAATGTTAACGTGTTTTATGTTCTTTTAATATTGTCTAAGCATTCTGATAAATCAGATTTTTTTTTTAACTACTGGAGTTGAGAGAGAGAGAGAGAGGCATATTTTTAGTTATTGTAAAGGATTTGGAAAGATGATTTCTGGACCCTTTAATTTCACTTGCCTTCACAAAGAAGAACTGGGTGAGGAATAAAAATGTACTAACAACATCTCAACATTTTCTCTCTCTCCACCACCATATACATAACACCATGCTTTCATAACTTTTGGATGTCATCTTACCTAGAGCAAAATACTGGTGTGCAAGACGAGCACTTCCCTGTCAGTACTAAGCAATTTCTATTTAAACTGAAATTGTTGGTATCTTCTTGGTCCATTGATAGGAGTTATAGTGTAAAAGCTAAAATATTTGTTACTGGCACAAAAGGTGTAACCCCCTGTACTTGAGCTGCATTTTGAATTGAAGGCGTTATTCTGAATTCATTGAGTCACCTGATACATGAACTGTTTGCTAAAGACTGTGAACAATCAATGCTTTGTGGAGCTTTGTAGTGTCCTTAGCAAGATCTCATCGTTTCCTTGGCTGTTTGGGTCTTTCCTGAAACTAATGCTAATTATAAAGGAACCTTTTCAGGTTGATTTTATGAAATAGATACAAACGATACACACACATTTGAACTCGCATGTGTGGCTTTTTTTTAAAGTCCATTTTAAGTTTACTTATTTAAAAAAAAACAAACAAACAAACCAAAAACCAAGCCCCACTCTGCTGTGTGGCTGTTTACTGACCATTTCAGAAATGAATATTCAGAATTTGTCTTCACCTACCCTTGACGATTTCCATTGAAGCAAATCAGATGGAGATGCATGTGTTTAAATGTGAGTTTCCTGAAGTCTGTTGGGAATACAGGGGCCAGAGCCAGGCTAGTGTACACAGTGTGCATTGCTCAAGCTTCTGCATGCAGCTTTGGAAAATGTACATCAGCAATGTTTCTAGCCGAGGGGTGAGCGGGCCCCACTTTTTGTCCCTGCGGTTAGCCGGGCCCCCTTCAACCTTTCTAATGTAATCCAAACTGATGGAAGTTTCCGTTATCGACAAAACACCCCTTTTGGCACACAGAGAATGTAAAACCTTTATTAATCAGTATATATGTCCATGCATATTTCAACATTTTTAATGATGGATGAGCCTGAGACCCAGCAGCTGATTGTGCTGCCACTCCCCTTACGAAATTTCACATGCACCCCCGAGGGGGTCCACCCCAGACTTCACATGTCCCTGTTGTGGTCCAGGGTCTTCTCTGCACTGGCAGTCCATAGCTTTGTTTGTAATCAAGTCTCCAGAGGAGAAAGCTATGGTGCTGTTCTGTGGGTGGATCAGTTCTCCCTCAGTCCTGCACAATTCACAATGACCTAGGGTTTTTTTTCCAGTCTAGTGGGTGTTTCTGAATTTCTGTAGGTCAGTTATAATAGTGGAAGAAAGACTTATCCAGGTGTCACCTGCTTACTTTGAGACTACTTGGGTTAAATGGCCTGCTGTGTAATCTTGATTTCAAAAGACTGATTTAAATGTTGATATCCTTATTAGAGCTACAGGTTCAAAATAAGCCTCAATAAAATACTAGTGATCCATCTCCCTGTAAGGACAAACTATAAAATTAAAGTGCGCATTGTCATACAACAGCATCTCTCGAGTCATGTCCCTGGAGAACTTACCCACTTACAAAGCTTCAGTTCATCTTCAAGGCAAAACAAAAAGACTGCTTTATGCAGACAAATAGCCCTTAATGGAGGGGAGGGCCTGATGGATCTGACTTCTCAGAGGTTTTTCAGTGAGCTGCTTCACTGTTGTGGATTTTTCATTTGACTGTAGAGCTGTGTTTATGAAGCTCTTTGTTTTCATTCTTGACACCTGCTTTGAGTTTTGCCCCATTACTCCTACCTTTTCCATGCAGGCAGATGTAGTAAACACAAAGCTTGCCATGTATGCAGAGAGAGACTCAAGGTGGATAGGATTGGTTTTTGTTCTGTACTTGTGATGGTGGGCCTTGGTCAAGTGTACCAGAGAAGTTAAAGATAGCCATTATACAGGGAAAGGATGGGCAGCACAGAAAGGAACAGTGGAGTGAACAAAAAAGAAAAAGGTAAGTAATTATTCAGCACACAGTTTCATATATTACCCCCCGCCGTGCTCTTGCCACATTAAAAACTATATCATGTCTGGTCTGGGCATCTGGGGGGAGTAGTCCCACAAGGATTGGTGTGGTGGCAGGGTCAGCAGGGAGGGGCAGGGCGGGCAGAGTCAGTAGGGCTGTCTCTGCCCAATGCTGCAGCTGAGGTCCAGGACAGAGAACTTGGGGCAAAGAGACACTTAACCTGTCCAGAGGCCAGCATGGTGGAGAGCCCCACCCCAGCTGGCCACTGTTTTGTGTGTGTGTGTGTGGTTTTTTTTTTTTTTTTTTTCCTGCTGCAGCTGCCCCCAGTATGAAATGTCATCCTTTTCTGTGCCCCTCTATGTCCATGCTCTGGAAAACTATTGGATTCCTGGCACAACCAAACCCTGAACTTCTTCTAAATGAAGGGAAGAGGAAGCTGCATGCCAGACTTGGTGTCCCTAGCTCTTACTGTTTAGGAGCAGTTCTTGAACTACCTCAGATGCACAGACAGATGTACTCTAAAACATATACATAAATTTGTGTCATGGCCACAGGCCATAATGGTGATGCCGTAAGTCTATTCCCTATTTTACTTCAGTATAACTGAACTCTTCCAAGGGAACCCCATTTTATAGCTTTATTTGAGAAAGACATGCCATGAGTTCAGTGGGGCTTACTCCAAAATGAAGTGCACTCTAAGCATAGATGGTCTTGGCTTTTTTTTGGTAACTGGATTTCAGTCAGTATTTTTGTGGCTATTTAAATAGTGACTCTTAAATCAAGGCAATTTAAATGACTGATTATATCAGTCTACCCTGAAGCAGAGGGTTTTTTTTTCCTTCTGGTAATTTTTCCCCAAAACAAGTGTGCCTGTTGGTTATGGGCTTTGGAGCCCAAACTACTCCTCTCAGTAAAATGGAACACTTCATGAGTGAAAACACTGCTTACTTTTGCAAAAAGTTGGGTCTCTGGACTGTCCTGAAAGGGGCTTATTTTGCAGGGAATATTAACATTTAGGTGTATATTCACACACACGCTCGCTCGCTCGCTCACTCTGTTCTCTGGTTGTCCTTGTTTCCCCTTTTCAAAATAGAGGCGAACATAAGAGATGCAGGTAATTAAAATGGATAACCTTTTTTTACCATTGCAGTTCAACAGTCTTCAAGACCATGAAGATGACTCTGGTTCTCTTGCTATGAAGAGTTGGGCTTACAGGGGCATCCTTGTTTGCTGTGTCAGAACTGAAAAACATAGCTTATCAGAGCTCACATTTATGCAAAGGCAGCTGCAGTATTGGGCGTAGCAACTAGTTTCTTCTTTTCCCCTGAAAATAAACAGTTTTAAAATAGCTCATTATTTAAATCAATGCCTATTGAAGTGTGGAGGAAGAAATAGAGTCCCTTTCAAGAGATTACTTTTCAGGCTAAAATGTTAAATTAAAATTCAGTGTGCAAATTCTTCCTCTTGACTTAAAAAGCTGACTTCAGACATGGAGAGAGATGACAAAATGGAAACCTCTGACTATGTAATTCCCTGGGCTATGCAAAAACCAAGTAGGTTGTCTTCTAGCATAACAAATATTCAAAAAATTTAGAACTAGAAATTGAAGGCCCATATTTACTTTAAAAGATTATTCCTTGTTAATCTGTCTCATTTGTGTGCTTGGCTTCTTACTCAAATATAAGTGTTTGGGCTCTTTGTTTTGTAATGTTGTTGCCCAATTAAAGCCATTGTCACTTAGGGCACACACCTGATCTGTCTCAAGGTTACCTATCCAGACTCTCAGCTGTAGGCTTGAAGTGATCTGCAAATGACATCAGTGCATAGAGGTTGGCTTTCCCTTCTAACTTTAATGTATGACCAACCACGATTAGGATGGACTTCAGGCTTCAAGAACTTAATAGGTTCCAGGAACTTATTAGCCTACCTAAATGTTTAAAATCCTTGCAAGCGGTATAGATTAAGCGTGGAGCCCAGCCTTGGGTGTAGGGATATACAACTCAATTGAATTTAAATTCTTGCTGGGTGTGTGCTGGAAAGGAGTGGAATAGTTCCACAGGAGAGAGGGATTTAGGTGAGGGTGACAGCTGGTTTTCAGTTGTCCTTGGTTGCTGCTTGTATGTGTTTGAGTTAATGTGATGTCTGCTACCTAGTTGTGCCTGCTTCATTGTAGAGAACTAGATTGAAACACAGAGCAACACTTAGCAGGAGGGTACAACAAGTAGACCAGATGCTGCTGTAGCTGTGCTTATCATAACTAGCAACACATGGTGGCTGATCTCAGAAGTACTGATGTAAGGGTCTGGGAACCACTTCTCAGGCTCTAGCATTGGTGGGCAGACTAAGCCACAGCTCCTCAGGCCACTATGTGAGGTTATTGCCCAAATGTCAGATCCCAGGGTCAGGGTTACATGCTGAAGAGGAAGAGATTTCACTTTATTCAAAGTCTGTGTTTTTGCTATTTTTCCTGTTTTTTACATGCAGCAAGGAAGGACATTGCTTCCTCCCTATCCTTGAGTTGAAGGTATGTGGGCTAGTTTGATTTCAGTCATACTATATCAGCCTTCAGGCACACACTTTTTCTATATTTAACTAAAAGTAAAGCAGCTGTTCTCCAATCTGGACAGTTTCATGATATGTGAAATATTGGTGCACGAAAATAAGGGCAGAACTGAATCGTGTATGTGTCACATGCACTCCAAATGAATTAGTGAGATTGTCACACCAGCTCAGGAAATTCAGTAGCCTCACTCTTGGCCTTAGAGAGATTGAGCTGTATCTGCAAGGGGGTATGAACATGGAAGCTACTTTATACAGCCCTGCCACGTTCCTCTGCTGCAGATGAGCTCTGTGGTTCCTTCTTCGATGCTTCTAACTCACATCAACACCTTCTGTTCTTTAGTTTATTCTAGCCCACATGTCATACAGTAAACCCTTGAGATATGAATTGGCTAATGTGTCATAAATGATAGAATGTCCACCTTAATTTGCATTTAAGCATCAAGCAGATGGGGAAAGGGAGAAAACAAAAGGATACAGATGTGAGAAAACCCAGCAGGCAACTTCTGCCTATGCCGACTTTAATTTCTTTGTGCTCATCTGGAAATGTCTTTCATGAGGGAGGCTGAAATAATAAAAAGTTGGGATGGGGGGGGGGGAGCGGCAGAGGCAGAAAACACCTCAACAGCTGCCTCCCCCACCTCTTCCTATCCAGCCAGTCTTTACACTGGAAAGGTCAAAAGACCCAGTTTTTGATGCTGAGGAAGGAGTTGTGACTTAAGGTATCTCTATGCTTGCTGGGAGATGGACCCATTCAGGTCCATCTTCTGGGGTTTGATTTGATGTGCCTGGTGGGGATGCGCAAAAATCAAACTACCAGGGCTTGACAGTTGGCTCCTGTACCCCCCCTGCGGAGTAAGGGAGACTGACAGGAGTTTCTCTCCTATTGATCTTCCTTAGTGAGGATGGATAGATAAGTCAATCGTAGATAACTGCATAGCTGAAATTGACTTGTCGTAGCTAGGATCCCCTTTCCGGCCTAATGTAGACCTGCCCTTAGAGTTTGAATAGTAATGCTGCTGGAAGCGTGAGGTGAGAATGTTTTTTCTTTGATCTGAATACTGTTAGGCACTGAAGGCATTTTATCTTGTAACCGTTTTTCTTGTATGCCTCAGAGCTTGTTGTCAATTGCTTTTTGTAGTTAATCATCTTGTTTTAGTTATCTAATCCAATGTGTTCAAGTAAAGCTCCCAAATAACTCCATTTGAAGGTGGTGAGTTGTGTGCACATGGCCTTAAATAAACCACCAACTTAATATACTTGGATTGCCTAGGAAAGGGCTGGGCAGTACAAGACCTCTATTTCTCAGGGTAAAATCAGGGATTAGGAGTAAGTTTATCATTTTTCAGTATAACCAAGATTGGTAAAAGCCAGAGTTAACCCACCCACTAAAGGTGTAACTTGCAGGCCATAAGGCTGTTGGTGAGAAGCCCAGAACAGGGCTACGTAATCAAGGTTTTTTTGAGGTATGTGAGGTTGCAGGGCACAGTGACATACTAGGTTCTAGTCCAGCTCCATGCGAAGTTGTCAGTTGTATAGCAGCTTGCTATTTTACCTGAGTTTTATACTTGAAGCACTAGGATAGCTGTGTTAGGTGTATTTTAAGTATGGTGACAAATAGTCAAGGAAGGGCTATAGCTCATTTGGTCCTGTTTACACTTTCCTTTGCACTCCCCACGGAGTAAAGGATTACAACATTGTGTAGAGTTCAATAATTTTCTTACTGCGCTAGTGGGCTTTTATAAGTGTACCTGTTATATAATTTTTAGAGAATGAAAGGTCAAGCATGCTTCACACTTGGAGGTGAAGGTGATGAGGTTTGTGGTGATCTTTTTGTTCTTGGACTTGTAGTGGAGAGATGCCAGTGTGCTAAATGAGCATGGTCATTGACTATGGTCATCGTCCTTTTAGATGGCCTTTTTACAGGGGTCAGCAACCAAAATTGCTTACAGTAGGCTAACTTCTCTCCTACCTGGCAAATACATTTCAGACATCTTGGGAATTTGTCCTATATGCACTGAGTCATCAGTATATAATTTTTATATCTTGTTTCTTACCTTTTTAAGAGTGGCTATGGCAGTAGTAAGTTGCAGTAAATTGGTCAGGCCAACTGAAAATTGGTGCTTGAGAACCCCTTGTTCTTTGCTATGACATGCTCTAGCAGGAGACTACTGTTCAGTGCAGTTTTGGTGGTCGTACCTTCTCCATTGAAGAGCAATAACCTCTTGACGTATTTCATACTAAATTCAAAAGATGTAATCTTTGGTTCTCTAAACATCAAAGCTAGAATACCACAAGAATTGCCCTGAAAAGGTTTTAACTGATGGTTTACTGCGCAACAAAGGAATTTAAAGATTCCATGAACACCTTAATCTTTAATGAAAATCTCTCATCTTTGAAAAACCACAAAAATGGAATGCATTATAAACATGCTTGTAAATATTAAAGAAAATATTTCTTTTTTGTATTTTTATGCATATGATTTGGCTGTTGCTCAAAACTAATTTCCCTTCTACTTCAAGTCTTTAAACAAACGCTTTTCCAATATGAGCACTGTAAATACCACTAGTTTTATATTGGCTTGATGGCTTTTAATAAACTTTGTGACTTGCTCTGATATGGCATAGAAGAGGAAAAAATGCTAGGTATCAAGTGAGTGAAATTAGAATACACCATTGCTCATAGCAGCAGGAAGTCATGTATTGTGAGCTATTGGACTTTGTAACAAATATCCACACTTTGTCTGTCTGTCTGTCTCTTGTGTGAACTACAATAGTGTTATGTTTAAACTGCCCAGGGGAGAGCAAGAAAGCGTTGTGAAGCAGTCAACAGTTTTTCATTAAGGTTATGCAAAAGGACCACCATTTATGACCTGTAAGTCAAACAATCAACATAACTTATCGGAGAGATCAGTAGCTAAGTAGTATCTGCAAGGATTTCTATCTGCACAATTCAAACAGATTTTTTTTCTGTCCACCGTGCAGGCTATTGTTTCGAATTTTTCTTGTGTCAAAATGTTGTCAGTTACTAACAAAGTAACATACAAGTGGCATAATGATTCCTACAAGTGAAATCTGAATTTTATAGGGTTATTTATGGCTTATAACAGTTACACAACAGCTGAATTTCACTTCTGTTCATACCTTAGATGTTTCATTGCATATTTTATAAAATTAGAAACTCGTACAATAACTCATTATACAAACTTGTATGTGATATGTTTATATCCAGCACAAGAATAATGTACTACTGCCATTTTTTAAACGTAGAACAGTTACTAGCTTAATGTAACATTTTAAAAACTGTGCACAAAACTTAGGTGCAACAAGCTGTCCTACACTTTGCACTTAATAGTGTAATGTGGCTACTGTGTAAAGGCATGGTGACCTTTTAAGGATAGACCCTAGGTCCAGTAGTTTTGCTACAGTCTGTGCCTGGCCCCGGCCCCATTCTTCCCAAAAAGATTCTGGTAATTTCATTACCCATGAAGTCCAGAGACTTAAAGAAGCGTAAGGTAAATAAGGGAGGACTTGGCCAGTTACTCTTTTGTGGATGCTGATGCTGTTTTGAGATCATATAGATTGGGGTTCTCAAACTCCCTTGCACTGCAAACCCCGTCTGAGTACAAATATAACTATACAGCTCCAGCAAATGGGAACCAAAGACCCAGCCCAGCAGCCTTGGGCAAGAGTGGCCAAAGCCGAAGCCCAAGGGCTTTGGCCCCTGGCAAAGGGGGGGCCTTCTAATGTGAGCCCCACCACTTAGGGCTGAAGCCCTCTGTCTTGAAATATGCCCTGGGCACCAACAAGTCTAACACCAGCCCTTGCACCCTCATTAAAGCAAGTGTGGTGATTCACTTTGGGATCCTGAGCAGATTTTGGCAAAAAGACATTTTACTGGGTTTGGAAACAACAGTAGCTAATGAGATGGTGTGTAATTATTACAACATCTCTTTTTATCCACCCCGGGGAAAGCTTGTGGTATGTGGTTTGATAGTATACGTGTCTCATTCAGTCTCTTTGGCCTGAGTTGCAAAGGATCAAGAGAAGACCATAACTGGCTGGCTTCGTTCCTGGCCATTTCATGACAGAGCAAACATTCAACTTGTGCACAGGAATTCAAGTGCAGTGTTCACACTTAATTTGTTGATACATTTGACCTGTTGACCGATTTTTTTAGCTGAGCTTGAAACTCCTGCACAGCTTGTGAGGGAGGCCTAGGATGTTAGCTGTCTTATCATGTTGATTCAAGATGAGTTTCTTGTAAATGAGAAAAGAAAATCCTCCTTTGAGATTTAGGTTGACTATTTGGCCAGGATGTATGGACACCCCAGAAAGCTTTAATGCAGCGACCACACGCTACACAAAGGCATTTTAGAAATATGCCTGGGTGACATTGGTAATTTTAGTTATGCAGACAGCATAGTGCAACTTGTTGAATCAATGGAGGAAGTAGTGTCTGGATAACTCTTCCTGAAAATTGGACTAAAACCAGTTTTCCAGTCAGCACTTTCAAACATGCGGCTGGCTTTATCATTTCAGTGGGCAGCCACCTACTTGAGATTTCTGTGGTTTTCATCAATAACATGGGTGGCATTGAGAGAGCTAGTTTGAAGCCCATACTGTGAAAATTCATCAGTAATGAGAGACCATCAAAATCATCATTTCCAAACTGAATTCAAGTTGAATACAGAGAAGTTTTTAACTCAGCAGGTCTCAAGCAGTCACCCAGTGCTCTTTAGTGTGGGGATCATCTGCACCAAGTACCTGCCCACTTGCTTGTGAGAATCATGATGGACTTTGACCCATTGAAAGCTGGGTGAAAGACATGTCCCCAGTGTACCTCTCCTGGGAAGAAGGTGGCTGGATGGCATCCACAGATACCTGTCCCTCACAAGCACCCTGCTTTGAAACATGCCAAATTGGACACTTGACAGAACATGAAGGGGCAAAATAAGTTCAGTGGCCTGGTGCAGTACAAGGCTCATCTGTTCCTCTGATCACCACCCTGTGCTGCTCATCCATATGGGCCCTAATGGTGATGTGAGATTTGACCCTGAGCAGATCAGCAGTGACACCAGGGCTCTAGGAGCTAGTATGAACGGCTTGGTGTGAAGGTTATGTTCATGTCTGTTTTCCTGGTGGCAGATCAGAATGTAGGCAGGGCCACACGTATCTTAGCTATGCAAACATGGATGTGAAGGCTTCAGCTTCCTTGACTGTGAGATGAGTGGGATGAAGGTGCTCCTGAGACAAGGTGGTGCCCATTTCACCAAGAAATGAAATGCATGTTTCCAAACTGACCCACCAACCTACTGAAGGAGGGCTTTAAAGTAGGCTCAGAGCAGGCAAGTGACAAAAGCCCACAACTAAATATAAAAAGCAGGTTAGATATTGGGTGGAGGACGTGAAAAATTACAATATGATTGTAGGAGCAAGGGGGAAATCATTGGGGAAATCTAATCACATCTTAGATGCCTATACAAAGAGTTAAGGCATATGGAGAAACAACAGGAAGATGTTGGTGCGTAAACTTAAAATATCAATTTGTAGGCATCGCAGAGTTGGGGAGAAGTTGCATAACTATAATGGTGTAACTGGAGGTGGGGGCAGCCAATTTAGACTTTATTCTGACCAAAAGGAAGGAATTGGTAGCAAATCTTGAGATACACATCTCCTAGAACTGGAAGGGACCCTGGGAGGTCATCTAGTCCAGCCTCCTGCCCTCTTGGCAGGACCAAGCACCATCCCTAATGTCTATTTGCTTCAATCCCTAAATGGCCGCCTCAAGGATTGAGCTCACAAGCCTGGGTTTAGCAGGCCAATGCTCAAGCCACCGAGCTATCGTATTCTCTGAGTGAAAGTGATCATGATTTCATGATAGAAGAAAAGGAAGTGAGATAATTGGAATAAATGGAAAAAAATTTTAAAAAACACCCTTTAAATGGTGGGTAAAAGCCCATGGGAAGAAAATGTAAGACAAGCTCTTTGGAGAGCAAGCAAATTCTGAAGGAGACTGTGTTAAAGCCACAAATGCAAACTACAAGGAAAGTGTTTTTTGAACCCTCTCCTGAGAGCGAGGGGTGGGGGTGGGAGGAGGGGCCGAGACCTGATAAACCTAAATGTGTTAAGGACTACTATAAAGAGGACTAATCAATTTGATCTCCGTGCCCATTCAAGGTGAAACAGAAAGTAATGGACTTAATCTGTACCAGGGGTAAATGTACAGATGTAAATAGAAGCTTTCTTGCTAAGGTAGATAAACTCTGGAGTTTTCTTTTAAGGAAGGTTGGCTTCCACAACCATTGGATGCCTCATTGGATGCCTTAAACAGATAGGATAAACACTTGGTTTTGTTACAGTCCAGAGGTTTGGACTTGAGGTCCCTCCTAGCCTACATTTTCTATGACAAGGAACCTAGCTAATGCAGGATCAGCCCATTCTAGGGGTGGTGATTCTCCAGTTCATGAATGGGAACTCTCGACTCAGAGCAGGACCTCCTGGGGAGATGGGGAGATATGATACAAAGAAGCTTCCTTTTCATCAAAAGGAAGAGAAACAGCTTGCTGTTGGGCTCCCTACTTTTGGTGGTCATTTGAGTAATGAGTAGGACATCTTCATGTCATCCTCCTGTTCGTGAGCCTGTTGGTAGCTGACCAGCCCAATTCTGGAGCTGCAAATCTTATCACAGAAAGGGCAGGAACTAGTAGCTGTTGGAGGGCCATGTAGTAGTTTCTTGCCGCTCTTCTTGCATGTGCTGCAGCATGACATCTCAAATTGTGCCCCCCTCGCCCCCCAATCATAGATTACCACTCTCCACTGGGGACAGTTCTGGGCAAGGTTCTCCCAAATGTCAATACCAATGCCTCTCTTTCATGTGTGCCTTCAGCATGTCCATCTGGCCCCCAAGGCTCCTCCATCAATCAACTTGGGAAACAGAATCTGATTTTGGAGGCACTGATCAGACATCTGGACCACATGACCAGTCCAGTGAAGTTTGTTGGTGAATGATAATGGCTTCAGTGCTGGTTATGTTCAACTCTACCAGGATGCTGGTGTTTGTGCACTTATTCTCCCAAGAGATATTAAGGGGTCTCCTGAGGCAGTGTTCATGTTGCTGTTCATGTGCCTTACAATGATGCTTGTACTTTGTCCAGTTTTCACATGCATACAGTAGTGTTGAAACAACCACTGTGCAGTATATAAGTAGCTTTGTCTTGGCATAGATGTCTTGGTTCACAAAGACCCTGTGTTTCAGGCAGGCAAAAGCAGAGCTTGCGCAGCTCAGGTGATGCTGGATTTCTAGATCAATGTCCACTTTAGTGAAAGGGTGACTTCCAAGGTAGGAGAAGTGCTCCACATTTTCCAGCACTTCTGACTTCAGAAGAGGGTACATGAGAGTGTCTTATCAGTGAGGGTTTGTGGAGCATTTTGGTCTTTCGACGCTCATTGTGAGTTAGCGATTCACGTATGCTTTGGTGAAGGGATTTAAGATGGTCTGAATGAATTCAGGAGGACAAGCAGCAATATACTGTCATATTGTCATCCATGTACTGGAGCCCCATGATCGAGGTCATGGAGGTCTTGCTTTTAGCCTTCAGTCTTCTGTGATTGTCTATAGAATGAATGGGAAGGTTTTCAGTCTTCATGCCATCTGGAAGCTTGCCATCAATGAGGCGAAGTATTGTGGCGATGTAGAACGTGGCTGGGGCAATGATGCAGCCTTATTGGACTCCCATTTTGACTTCAGAAGAGTCGCTTTGGGATCTGTTGTTGCTCAACAGTGTGGCGGCAGTTGTCATGAAGGAGCCTTAAGATGCTAATGAAGTTTTGGGGCAACTGACCTTTGAGAGGGTGATTCACTGGGCTCTATGATTCAGCCAAATGCATTGGTCGTGACAGTGAAACTCATGTACAAGGCTTGGTTTTGTTCATGCCATTTTTCTTGCAGTTGGTAGGAAAAGATTATATCCATTGTTCCTTAGAGTGATTGGAAACCCCACAGGGATTCTGGGAGAATTTTTCTTCTGAGACTGTCCAGAGTTGGTTTGCAAGGATTCTGGCTGGGATTTTCCCTGTCATTGCTAGGAGGGAGATGATGTGATAGTTTTCCACAGTATGACTTGTCACCCTTCTTGACGATCCTAACAATCAGTGTGTCTCTGAACTTTTGTGGCATCTGCTCCCTCTGTCAGATCTTGTGAATCAAGAGGTGGAGCTGTGTGTGGAGAGAGACCTAGACAACAGAGTTGCAGGGGTAGCCATCGCTATAGAAGAGGCAATTGCGCAGACTGTTCCAGAAGAAGAGAAGGTCAATAAGAAGTGGATTACCCAGGAGACAGTGAAGTTGGCTGGAGGAGAGAGTGTTGAAGATCAGAAGAGATATTTGAGATGGCAGAACAGCAATATAGGGTGAAATGCAATGAGATAAGGAAAGCAGCCAGAAAGGATAAGGAGAAATGGTTAGAGCAGCAATGTGAAGATCTAGAGAGGTATTATGGTGAAGGTAAGACCAGGGAGGTGTATAAAACAATTAAGAATATTAATAGGAAATGGCAACCGAAGTAGATGGCGATCAAAGACGAGAAGGAAGAAGTGATCATGAACAGGGAGAAGGTTGTGCAGCAATGGACAAGATATTGCACCAATCTACACAAAGCACGGTTGGACCCAAGCGCCTTGGACTGATGGAAGAACTGAAAGAGAGATCTCCACCAAGCATTGAGAGCAAGACCGATATTTTGAAGGAGGAAGTGGAAAAAGCAATGAAACAACTAAAGAAGAACAAGAGCCCTGGAAATAAGATCACAGGAGAGATGATCAAATACAGCGGAGAAAGCATGGTTCAGGAAATACGCCAACTATGTAATATAACATGGAAAGAAGGGAAGGCGCCTAAGGAATGGACAAGATCTGTGCTAGTGACAATACCCAAGAAAAGAAGTACCTTTGGGTGCAAGAACTACAGAACAATCGCCCTAATGAGTCATCTAGGGAAGGTGGTGGTGATAATGATACTGAGAGACTAAGAATTCAGATAAAGAACATAACAGATGAGTAAGCGGGGCTCAGAAAAGAAGTGCCATACACAGGTATTGGCACTAAGACTGATAGTGGGAAAAGCTCGACGAAAGAACAAGAACATATATGCTTGCTTTGTTTTTTTTTTTTTCAGAAGGCAGTGTAGATTAGAAAGTGACTTGGGTGGTGGTGGAGTCATACGGAGTGGATAGCAGACTGATACGGTTGTTTGAAGGCTATCAGCGACAATGCGGAGGCAGCGGTGAGAACATGCAGGGAGTTGGGAAGTTGGTTTAAAACAAGTAGAGGTATGAGACAAGGAGATCCAATATTGCCAAGTATCTTCATCACACATCTAGAGAGAGAGCAATGGACAAGATCAAGGAAGAGAGGTGGAAGGGATATCTGTGCACAGGAAAAGAATTAACTTGAGGTTTGCAGATGATAGTTAGCTTCTCTTGATCTTCCTCAATAACGAAAATGGTGCAGGTGTTAAATGAAGAAGGGAAGCAGTGCAAACTGATTATAAACATTGTTTTTGTTTTATCAATGTTATTTGGAGATAAGGAAATAGGAAGGAAGATCAGTCTCTCATTCTAGAAAATGTAGAGAAACTCATATCTGGGGAGCAACATAATGTTTGACCTAGACTGTAAGAAGGAAATAGCAAAAGCAAGAGCAAGTTTGAAGGTGAAGGATACGATCTGGAAAAGCAAAGTGATTAAGCTTAAGAATGAAGCTGAGTGTCTTGAAAAGGTGTGTATTCAGCAGCATGTTGTGCGGATGTGAGACATGGGTGATAACTAAAGATTCAAAGAGAAGAATAGTGGCGTTCGAAAAGAGTTGTAGCAAGATTCTGTGAATAAGATGGATGCGGAAGGTCACCAATGAGGAATTATATAGACAAATACAGCCAAAAGAGAACCTTTTGCAGAAGGTTATAAAACGGAAGCTACAACTATTTTGGCATATTTGCAGGCTGAATGACAAACAAAAAATCAAGACCCTGGTATTTGACATAATGGACAATTCAAATAGGAGAGGCAGACCCCACAGAGAATGGATAGATGATATAGTAGAGTGGTGTGGAGCTGGTCTAGAGAAACTAAGCCACTCTGCACTGGATAGGGAAAGATGGAAGGAAATAGTGAGAGAGGCATGAGACAGCAGGGGGCGCTGAGCCCACGGTTGATGATGATGATGATGATCATCAAATCCATAAATACCTTTGGCATGGAAGAAACTTTTTATATTGTTTGCAAAATATTGACGTTCTTGTGCCTTCTCAGTCAACCACTGGTTTTGCAGAGTCCCTGTTTTATGTTGCACTTCTGCCTTGGCCTTGGCATGAGCATCTCTCGATGTGCAGTTGATGTTGCTTTGCCAGCCCCTAAAGACTTCCCTTTTTGCCTCAATCAGTTCCATTTCCACATCATTCTCATCAAACCAGTCTAGATGTTTCCTGGACTGGTAGCCAATAGTTTTCCCCACAAGCTCCAAAAATGGCATTTTTCAGTTGACACCCAGTGTTTTCATCTCTTCAGAGTGAACTGTCAGCAGCTTCCTTGGGAGCACTCTTTGGAAATGAATTCGTCTGACGGGGTCCTTTAAGCCTTGTACAGCAGTCTTTTATCTGATCAGTTGCCTCTGAGTTCTCATTTTGATGACATTCCTACTTGCCATTGTTGATTTGAATAAGGTGGTGATCAGTCCAGCAAACATCAGGACTAGTCATTGCACATGTGAGAAGGACATTGCACCAAGTTCTGAGCACTGACAATGACGTAGCCTCAGGTGCCAGTGCTTCGATCAAGGGTGTTGCTATGAGGTCTTAAATTTGTTTTTCTGGGGAATAGGGTGTTTGTGATGATGAGCTTGTGTTCCACACATCTCGTAAGGATGCTCTACTGGAGTTGCTGTTGCCAATTCCTTTTCCAATCCTAGTCTGCTTGAGGTCAGAGTCTCTTTCAACCCTGCTATTGAACTCCCCCAAAAGAATGAATTTTTAAATATCCTTCAAGGCTGTGTCCGGTTGGGTGTAAAACTTCTCCATCTTTGGTGGCTAGAGTTGGTGCACTAAGCATTCATGATAGTCGTGTGTTGGTTTTGGTAAGCTTCATGCGGAGAGTCATGAGACTCACTCATGCATTGATGCCAACAGGAGCTTCAGATGGGATCTTGGTCAATTTGTTCTTGATGGCAAATCCTACTCCATGAATTTGTTTTTCTTCCTTTGGGGTTCCTTTCCAGAAAAATATGTACCCTCCGCCACCGACTTCTCTTACGTGTCTTCCTTCTGTTCTGTGCATTCCTGCCAGCGCAGCTATATTGATTTTCAATTGATGCAGCTTGTGGGCAGTAATTGCTCAGTGTCTTTCAGGTTGCCCACTGTCTGGGGTGTGCATTAGAATCCCACCATTGCATGTCACAAAGTTTTTGATTTTTGACCACAGAGTGGTGAGCCCACTGCATAGGGTTATCACTCAAGGGGGTTGAGGTGGACAATGTCTAGGGCATTTTTTCTATCCCCCTTCCCGTGCGGGGAGAGGAGAGTGGATCCTCGAAACAGAACTTTCACCCCCTCCCCCACACACACTGATGTTAGATTTCATAATCCTGCTCCCATCACCCTTTGCCATTTGCCATAGGGTTTAAGTTTAGAAGAGTAGTATTCATAGGAAGATGCCTGTGGAGGACTTCGCTTAGTGTGAGGGGACTGTTGCACTGCAGCCACCATGCAGATCTTGACAGATAGAAGGCGCAGGTGTAATGGCGTGGGGTCCAGGGTGATTGGGAGTCTCCTGTTTAGAGCAGCCTTCATCTGCTTTCACAGATATTGTAGCATTACCCTTGTATTCCTCTGTGTGTTGTGTTGAGGTTGTCGTCCTTCTGGGATTTGGGTAGGCCCTTAAAAAATAGAAGAAGCCTGGGAATTGCTGGCAGAAGAGGTGGTAGGCAGCAAATAAGGAAACATCAGTAGTAGCCATTGTGTGTGGAGGGGTAAGAGAGAGCTGGAAGCTAAAGCAGACAGTGACTAATTATTTGTGATATTGGGACTGGAGCTTGTGGTAAAGGGGGAGCATGGCCTCTCCTATTCATCACTTTCAACGTGAGTGCTGATAAGTGTGTACAAAGAGTTGTTCTCCGGAACTCTATGGGGACTAGTTGTGCATTTTGGAAAGGGTGAAATTATTTCAGGCTTGAGGGAGTATTGTGGCTCAGGGCAAGGAGGTGAAAGCTTTTTGCTTGGAATTTTGCTTGAGGGACTTTTCTTCCTCCATTGGAAAGTTCTTAGTTTAGCCCTTCAGTTAAAGTATAGTTAGTTGTGAAAGGGGAGATGGACTGGCTGGGGAACCAAGGCACAGCTGCATCCTGACAGTGAGGGATCATCAACATTGCCACAACTTTAAAAAGAACAAGTTACCATCTGCAAACATGGTGCACTCTACCCTGGCTCCTCTTTTAGCTTGAGCATTTAGTGAATTAGGAAGTAGTGGCATACTGTATCCTTGCCACTAATATTAATTGCTTGCTTTCATCTCTTTGGTTTCTCTAAAGAATTGGCAGCAGGGAGGAGTGAAATAATCTGATGGCTTCAGAATGTGCCCTAAAAGTGGACAAACTTTACCCAAGTAATCACTAAATAATGAGTGTTTATTTTTCTGGAATCAAGTGAAAGTGTGCTGAGGATGGAATGGAACACTTCTGGATGGAGAGGCATATGATGCTAAATACAAGCCGCGGTAAAACCGTGAATTTATGATTATGGCAGGCCAGTAGCCAAGATGTAGACTTTTTTAAAACCTAAATCTCTCCCTTGCTAATTTTACTACAGCACTTTTGTATAATCCCAAAATAAACAATATTTCCTATATAGAAGCTTCCTCTTTTATGAAACTGCAGAGTTAGAGACTTGGGGCATATGTCTTGAGGAGTGCCTATTACAGGGATTTCAATTTAACTCAGGTCTCTGGGGTCCTCTTTGATGTAAGTAGTGTCTAGTATCATAGTTTCATCTTCCTTGGTCACAGTGGTGACTAGAGACTTACAATGGTGAGATTAGAGTTTAAAGCTATGAAGTAAAGCAACAAAGAATTCACTTATGATCACTGGGTCGTCCTGTGATGATAGGAGCACACATACTTTGCATGATGGAAGCTGTCCTTTTTTTAAAACATGAAAAATCCATATTTTTAACTTGAACTGAATTTTGGAATGAAGAGGAAACATTTTTGGGCTAAATAGAGTATGATATTGGTAGGAAATAACTTAAGTTATTGAATGTGCCTTTGGCAAAAAGCTTGCCTCATCTATTAGAATTACTCCCTTAACTGTTCATTCCAGTGGAGAAAGGTGCTCTGTCTCAACTAATCTAGTGTTGGTACACTGGGAATAAAAAGTATTTTGTTAAGACTTTAGGTAGATACCCAATGGAGACTTTTTGTGGAGGGGGTGGGGGGAAGCAGTAGCTCAGCTGGATGCTGCAATTGTTTGGCCTTTCATTTTTATTGTTCACTTGGAATGTGGGCTGACATCTTTATTTGTAAAAGAAAAATGTCTGAGTTTGTGTATTTGGATTGCAATAGCCACAAATACTCATTCTTAATCCCCTTTTTCCTAGTTTATAAATTAAATTATACACAGTAGCCTGAAATCACTAAAAAAGGAATCCGTTTGTTCTATAGTCCCAGGTAGAGAGAGAAGATCATGTTGAGTTATTAGATGTCTAGAAATTGTGTGGGTGAGAGTGAGTGAGTGAGAGAAAATGAATTCAACTGCCATCTACTTCTGAATACAACATTATATGAAAATAAGCTGATACAAGTCAGTTTGATATCCCATTAATGGCTAACAGTCAGTCTCTTTGGGGGTGAAATTTATGCACTCCCTTGAAATATGCTGCCATGTGGGGATCAGCATTTAGGAGTCAGCTCAACACCTCTTGCTCATCAGAATTCTTCCTTCCCTCCTGTAATATAAGAGAAAAGAATATACCTCCTCACCTGAACATGTGTGTCTTGTTTTCCCATCTCAAAGAAGATGTAGCAGAAATGGGAGCCCCAAAAGGGGATGGTGTTGATGAGTGATCCAGAAGATGACAGACAGGATTGGATGTTTTCTGCAGAGGCTACTTTATGATCTGATATAAGGTAGAACTGGGAAAGATCTTCTAGCTGTAAGCCAACCTCTGACTAATCAGCTTTGGGAAGGTGTCCCCTTTAGGCAGGCTAGTTAATATGGCTGATTGCTGAAGAATTCAGTATTGATCAGCGTCTGAGGCAGGATGATGGGATCTGATGTGTTCTAGGCATTCATAAAAAGGACAGTGTAGTCAGAAATGGGGATGACCCTACCAAAACAGCTGTTTCTTCCTCTGCTGAAACCAGATCGTCAGAGGTGTTGGTGAAGCTGGATCAGCAAATGTTTCCGTGTAGTTGAGTTGGTTGGTTGTGTGTTTTTTTTTTTTTTTTTTAAAAGTAAAAAGGCCTTTTGAAATTTAGTCCTAGATTAATCTGCACTGGAAAATGTTCTTTATGAACTAGTAATAGTACCAAGGGCCTTCAACTGTGCAGTTGGTTTACTCTTATAGTTACAGTATCAGATTTGGATTGTTTTGCATATGTGCTTGTTCCAGCCTAACAGTATTTGCCTGCATACTCCCTTAGTGAGAAGCATGAGAACTGTTTGAGAACTGTTCTTCTAAGTCCTTATTGGTATAGTTATATGTAGACCTTAGCACTGGGTTGGCAAGATCTGGCTTTCAGGATGAATCCAATTTGTGGTCCACCTCAGGTTCAGAGCAGCCTGATACTGCTTTTAAGTAGCATTCTGCTCTGGATGCCAGGGAGAGAAGGGGGAGACTTTGAGTTCTGCTTCCTCCAACTTGTAAAATATCTCAGCTCCAATTATCTGGTTTCTGGCCAACAGGCGCTCAGCTTTTGCTGGGAGTCAGGAGCCATGCATGAAACCTCCCCTCCTCTGAAGTGTCTAGAGCAGAGAGTTGCAGGGAACAGGCAACAGTTGAGTGGCCCGAGGCTATACCAGACAGACCTAGGCAGCTCCTGGCCAGCAGCCCTTCAGCAGGATAAGTCTCCTGGCCAGGTGGGCCACCAGATGCTTTGTTTACCTGCACATCCATAGATAAAACCACTTGCAACTCCCATTGGCTGTGGTTCATAGTTCCTGGCCAATGGGAGCTGTGGGAAGCAGTGACCTGGCCTATGGTGCTTCCCATAGCTCCTGTTGGCTGGGAACAGTGAACCTGTCCAACAGAAGCTGCAAGTAGTCATTTCTGTGACACTCAAGTAAGCAAAGTGTCTGGCAGCTTGCTAGGGCTACCTCTGGTGAACCATATTGGGCACATGGGCCATTTATTGCTCACGTTATTTGCCTTGTTTCTCTAATGCAGAGGTGTCTTATCTGTTGTTGGTATGTCGGTCCAATACAGTTTTTCTCATCTACTGTCATGAATGAATGCGGGGAAAGTGTTAACCTTTGAAGGGCCCTCTTGCTGAGGGCAGGGGCAGTCAGGTAACCCCATGGGAGGAGGAGAAATTCTTTCGAATAGAGAACAGTTGTAGTCTGAGGGGTCTTTGTGGGTGAGGCAGAGGAGATGGAAATGATGGGTCCTAATGAGCTGGAATGAATACAGTAAATCTCCTGGCTGCATCATAATCGGAGCTTAGATAAGTAAGTAGGAAGGAAATGTTTAGTTTTAATTTTGGGATGTGGTGAGGAGGTTTGCTCATTTGATTTTTTTAAAAAAAAAAAAAAAAAAAAAAAAAAATACACATGTCCTAGAATTGGAAGGGACCTTGGAAGGTCAGCTAGTCCAGCCCCTGCCCTTTTGGTAGGACTAAGCACCATCCCTGTCATCTATTTGCTGCAATCCCCTAAATGGCCTCTTCAGGGATTGAAGTCTGAACCCTGGGTTTAGCAGGCCAATGCTCAAACCACTGGCCTATGCCTGTGTCCTGTCTACCCACCCCATACCTTCTGTTATACTCTGTAGCTTTTAAGATGAATCTTAGGGAAGTAATTCTCCATGCTGCAACCATAATGTTGAGTTGTTTTTATTACATTAAGCAGCTAAGTATGTTTAATTACTTGAGTGGTATTCTTTCCATCTCTTGTTTTTTGAGTAGATTACTTTTTAAAACTAATGATTTGATTCCTGTGTCCTAGAGAGAGATCCATGTGTATCCTGCTTTAGACTGAAAGGTCAGCTATCAGATTACAGGTCTTTGTTTCAAAGCTTTCTACTAAAGGAAGGTTAAGAGCTTGTGGTTACCCCTCAGAGAGACCACCCAAGTGTGTCTTCCTGGGCTCTCAAGAGGGGTTTTCTCACTTGGGCGGTGACAGCTACCTCCCAGGGTCAGGGGATCTGTGACCTTAGGAATTTTTTAGCAGTGCCTATGGAGGCAAGCAACGAAGGGTCCCGTGGCACCTTATAGACTAACAGAAAAGTTTTTAGAGCATGAGCTTTCGTGAGTTAACTCACGAAAGCTCATGCTCTAAACTTTTCTGTTAGTCTATAAGGTGCCACAGGACCCTTCGTTGCTGCTACAGATCCAGACTAACACGGCTACCCCTCTGATATAGAGGCAAGGTATTTTTAAGGTTTTTGTGGGTCCACACTTTCTGCACTCTGAGGAGGAAAATGCAATGCTGCTTCTGTTGTGAATTTATACGAACATCCACAGAAAGCAGAGGTATTGCAAACATTCGGATCATTGGGACAACCAATTGCTCAAACTCAGTTGCAGTGTATTAACACATTTTAATCAGGTGGATGGATGACTATTTATCCTTCTCATTTGGCAGTATATTTTTTAGCTTTCATTATGTTACTACTTAAAAGCCAATGCCAAATTGCTAAATGTGCTAGTATTTACTGTGTGGATTAAATGCGTTGTGTATTACAGGATGATTGTATGCAAACTAATTCAAAATGGAGTGACCTTGTTTGCAAAGGCAAAGAATTATTGAAACATTAAGTAGAGACTACAGAAGTTTTTGCAGAGCTTTATTTTTGTTTTCTGTTCATTGACTCCAGGTGTACTCCTATATTTCTCTTATGAAAGAGTTTTAAGTGGATTTGCTCAAATTTAATCTAAGAGTGTTTCACGCTTTTCTGAGAGGTCTGATGGACTGCCTTGGCAAACAGCATGGCCAGTCTTCTGTAATTTGCAGAAGGATATGGGGTGTGTTATTTTTGTTGGATTTCAGTGTCATACAGATGTACACATCTATACACGAGTTTGTGACCTTTAAAAATACATCGAAATATATTGGCTCCTTTGAAAAGTTACTGTGCCGCAATTATGTCTGTATTGCCCACAATACTAGGAACATTGTTAGCATGAATGTAGTGTTTCTACTGTTGCTTTTAGTAGTTAATGGTTCAGTTTTGCCAAGCTTCCTTTTACCATTCACTTAGGCAAAGCTAAATAGTAACAGAGGGGTAGCTGTTAGTCTGTACTCTAACAAAACAAAGCAGCAGAAATGTGGCACTTTAAAGACTAACAAAATGACTTGTTTGGTGATGAGCTTTAGTGGGACAGACCCACTTCATCAGATCAATTTCATTTCCAATACAGACTGCCATGTATAAGTACAAAGGACCCAAAAGAAGAAAAAATTGCAGTAAAAACTGGCAAATCACATAGGATAGAAGGAAGGGGGTGAGAGGTGGGGGTGGGAAGAGAGAAGTTAATTGTCCTGTCCGAGATAATTATGAGCATCAAAGGAAAGCTAGATGATTTTACCAGCTTTCTTGCCTTTCCTGTGGGTAACTTTTTACTCATTTGTAGGTATTGCCCTACTGGGGAGTGAGGTTCTGGTGTCATCTTCATGCATATTTGATGTATCAGTGTGACTTCATCTTAGGTATCATTAGATTGGCCATTTAATGATAGTGTTCAAAACAAGGTTATGCAAACTACCAAAGGCAGTTTTCCCATAGACTAGTGACTGTCAGCCCCGGTGCATGCTTCTTTCTGCTTGAGTGGCTGCCTCTAAAAGTTGAGATTCCTCTTTACACTGAGTACCTGAGAGTGAGGGAAGAGGTTTTAGTCTTCATAGAGATGTGCATGTAGAAAAATGAGTTAAACCTTCAATTATTTTAAATTTACTGTCTTTAATAAAACTTAGTCTCAAACCTTTCCAAACTGAGAGCATCTAGCAGTAAAGAGTTGTCTCTTGCACTTTCCAAAACATTGCTGCCAGGCACCATACTTATAAACTTCAAGGGATAAGAAATGTATGGGTCAGAGCCAATTATTTTTGCATGTAGTAAAGAGCATGTGCCAAGGTTCTTAAGTGATCTGTTGTGGCCTCATTACTCATGCAGTCTTGTTGTTGCGATTGTCCCTGTTTCCTCCCCTCCCCACCCCTCTGAAAATCTTGCAGCTGTTCTGGTATGAAGAGAACATGCTTATTAATCTTCAAAGCTTGGTTAGCAAATTCTCTTCTTGACATCTTAATATACTTCTTAAAGTAGGGGGCTGAAACTAGAGCATTTGTAGTGGAGTTAGTGGAACCTTTCATCTAAAAACATCTGATTTGTTTACACCTTAGTAAGTAACAGAAGATACTGTCTGAGGGTTGTCTGGATGGCTTCTGTGGCACGAGTTGATGTGAGTACGCTCCCTTATGCGAGGGGACCGATCACAAAAAGCCCCTCTAGATTTCCCTTTAACATGTGTCCCTACCAGCATCCTCTGAGAAGCCAACAGTTCAGCTGGCATAGTGGGTAAGTCTACAAAGTCGCTTGGCTTCAGGCTGAGAGGCTGTTTGTGTAGCTTTTGGTCTTGGGCTGGAGTCTGTTGTCTTGGACTGTGCAAGATGGAAGGGTCCCATGACTTAGGCTGGGAACATCAAGAGAGGCTGGATCAGCTCCACAGTCTGAGCATTGGCACGGACCGTCCTTCGGTATCTAGTTGCTGTGTAGCCAAACCCAGAATGAGGCTTTCCTATCCCTACAGGCAATCATTACAATTTCAGGTTATGTTGACAGGCCCCCTGCCCGTTCCGTATGTGACTGGAGAACTTCTTCCCTGAGGGCAGTCTCTCCAGGGCCTCGCACAAATGTGACATTACTTTTTGAGGAAGATTTTATATATTTGCGTGTTACGGAAGGCTTATGAAAAGGTAAATAGATAACAAATTAGAACTAATTACATCATTATTTATAATATATTTTAGTCAGTATCAAATATGATGATACCAAGCACAAAGATATATTTTGTCACTGTTCAAAGTGGTGAAGACGGGCTGCTATATGGATCTACAACCCATCCTGGACAATGATCCCACACTTTCACAGGCCTTGGGAGGCAGACCTATCATTGCTCACAGACAACCTGCCAACCTAAAACAAATCCTAACAAGCAACTATACACCGCACCACAGTCACTCTATCTCAGGGACCCATCCATGCAACAAACCTCGTTGCCAGCTCTGCCCACATATACACACCAGCAACATCATTACAGGACCTAACCAGATCAGCCACACCATCGTGGGCTCATTCAGCTGCACATCTACCAATGTAATTTATGCCATCATGTGCCAGCAATGCCCCTCTGCCATATACATGGGACAAACTGGACAGTCCCTACATAAAAGAATAAATGCACACAAATCAGACATCAGAAATGGCAATATACAAAAACCCATAGGAGAGCACTTCAATCTCCCAGGACACACAGCAGCAGATTTAAAAGTAGCTATCCTGCAGCAAAGAAATTTCAAGACCAGACTCCAAAGAGAAATTGCTGAGCTACAATTCATCTGCAAATTCAATACCCTCAGCTCAGGATTAAACAAAGACTGTGAATGGCTGGCTAAATACAAAAGCAGCTTCCCCTCTCTTGGAGTTCACACCTCCAGATCTACTGATGACAATACAACTCAGCCTGCCTGACTGAGCTAACCTCGTTATCCCCAGCCTTGCTCTGGCCTATTTATACCTGGCCTTGCAGATTTCCAGGACCAGCATCTGAAGAAGTGAGTTAACTCACGAAAGCTCATGCTCTAAACTTTTCTGTTAGTCTATAAGGTGCCACAGGACCCTTCGTTGCTGCTACAGATCCAGACTAACATGGCTACCCCTCTGATACTGGGCTGCTATATAGTATACATTGAAAACTGAAAACCAGCCTTTTAAAAATCTGACTGTTCAGCCTGATTTCTCTGAATGTTGGCTTATATTTGCAGCTCAGCGCTGTTTCTGCCAAACTTGTTCAGGAAAAAGTTCAGTGAAATTTGTACTGACTCAGTTTTCTTAAGTTTTTGAGCTGGTTTCCTTTTCAGACACCTGCAGTGCTTGTTGCAGTTGCACATGTTTATTTTCTGTGAAGTTACTTTGTCTAGCATGCAACGTATTTTATAGGGTACAGACTTTTGATCATCTTTCCCTGTGAAGATGTTTCCTTGATGAGGCCAAACCATTTTAGAAACCTTTAATTTTGCCATGTCTACCTTAAATTTTCCCTGAGTGAATTGCAAACAATGAAAAAAGTTGTTTTATTTAATTATAGCATTTTGCCTGTCATGCAAAGCCTCCTATGACTGATTTCTTATGTTTGATGTCATAGCAGGCATAGTTTAAAAAAAAAAAAAAAAAGCTTGGGGAAAAAAATCCTGTTTGTCTGTTTTGAAGTTAATAAAATGTGAGAAATCTCCATATAGTTGAAGATGAATTCTGAGCAAAGAGCTTGTGGAAGAAAAAAATGTGGTACTTTGTCTCCCTTGCCTCTTTTATTAACAAGTCTTTATAGAATGTGGCTATCAAAGTCAGTGCACGTCCTCCTCCAACTTGCAGATTGCATCCCTGGTGGGCTTTCTGCTCCATCCTGCTTCTTGTAATTTCCATTTGAATGTTAGGCACTGATTTTAGAAAGTGGCTAGCAAAGGTGAAATTACTGTGCAGTCTAACGTCAGAACACTGCAGCATTGAATACACTATCAGGATTTTACTTATGCATTATCAAATGTATTAGTAGCATATTTCTTATTTTACTTCATTGTTTTTCCTGAATGTGTTGACTGGCCTTAAATGCCTTGTAGTAAGAATTTTCAAAGTTTTGTTTTCCACATTAGTGGCATCTCTGAATTTTCCAACTTTGAGCACTTAGATTACAAACACGTGGTATTGGTGTTAGCCGATGGCCAGGGGTGAGATACTTCACTTCATCTGAGTCTTTAACTCCTAGGAAACACAGTCCCTTTCCAGCGGGCAGCCAGGGAGGCTGATGGGAGCCTCAAAGGTTGTACTGAGAGCCTCCTTCACCCGAGTCTTTGACTTCTAGGACAGAAAAGTCCCTTCGCAGCGGGCAGCCAGGGAGCCTGACGAGTGCCCCAAGAGTCTGCCCTGGGAAGGCGCACAAATCAGTGCTCTGCTCTCAGTTCACCTCACCAGTGACCACGCTAATACAGCCGAAAACCGGCTGGGATTCTGTGTGTTCAGTTTAGTACAGTAACAGGAGGAGTCAGGCTAAAACTTAAACAGTTACTATTTATTTGATAAGGAAAAGCTTAACTCTTATGGTTACAAGGTTTATAGTTTTACTTCTTTAGTTACAAGCAGCTAGCATATAACAAAGTACTTTAATTTGTAGATCTATTATTACTGAATGCATGCAAAAGCAAAACACATAGCAGGTCTTATTCTCACCCCTGTGTTATCTGACTTTGCCGTGACCAGCATCTGTCACTCAATCCCTTGGGAAGAATAGTATGAGGAGAGCGTCCCCTGGGACCTCAGGAGGCAAAGACCTTCCTGACTGGCAGGTAGAGGTAATTGGAGCTCAATTAGAGTGGGTTGCTGGACCCTTATTTATACCCCTTGGGTCACGTACACTTTCTTCTCTTAAAGATGCCAATTGTGTTAGATCGTCTCATGACGCTAGTTCTCACAGGGAAGTTTGAGACTTAATTCACACCTGCGAGGTGGAGATAATTTAGACGTTCTTTTCTTATGGGCATGAGATTCCTCTCCTGGGACGATGTGTAGGCGTATCAATAACTAGTACTAGCCAAAGGCAGCCTGAGGCCCTGGTCGTCTGCTAGCCCGTTTGTCTTTTGTTGTCTGGTTTCAGTCCGTTCAGGGTCATGATGAGGCAGTCTGTCTGTGCACTGAGGAATCAGACTGTGCTTGAGATTCGCGCATCTGTGCTCTCAGGCATTCCAAGACTTGGCTGTTTCCTTTTGCTCCTTTGTGCTCTGAAGTGCCTAAGAGGGGCAAGATGGAGTAGAGCGGGGGGGATTCTGTCTGGCTACAATTGAGTTAACAGACTGGGTCTTTTCCATTAATATTTTATATGGCATAACAAATGACAAATCAAAACTACATGAGGAAATCTAACTGATATTTTCTGATAAAGAACCCCATTTAAATAAAATAATTTGGCAGAATATCCACTCCATCTCACTCAGTATTTCTCTTAACAAATATTTGTCAGAACCTTGTTTTCAGTGAGTGGTTGGGATAAAATAAAAAATAGCTAGCATGAATGGCCTCCAATACAGTATAAGCCTCTTAAGGGGAATGATATGTGTAGCAAAATGCTAAGTCTGCTTATAATGAATTATTGTGCTTGATTTGTTTTCTTTGTGGTTTCAGTTTAATATGGTGGTGGTCAGTGCTTCTTGTCTTAAAAGGCTGTGTAGGATAGCTGTGCATTGTAACAGGTGTATGTTTGATCTGTGGCTAAACTTTCACTAATGTTTGAAGAGAGTTACAAGGTGCTTTGGGATTTACAGAAGTCCAGAAGGAGGCTGTGTGACATGTACACAGCTTTCTGCCAACAGAAGGATATGGATGTTAGGAGGTGCATAGGGGACAATCACAAAGCATCTTTCTCTCCCAGCTCTTCCCTGTGTGCATGCAATTAAAATTACTTGAAGCATTTTATTAGCTTACTACTCCCCCTGAACTACAGTGCATAGATATATTTTATATCAAAGAAGTTAGCTACCTGCAAAACTAATCTGTCAAGTCCTCTGATGGAAGGTATAGAAGTGCAAATTGTTATACAAGATTTAGCAGTAAATCTTTTCTTTCTTCTGAGGAGGTGCTTCAATTTGATACTTGCTTAATGAATGGTGAAAATCTGCAATACGCCTTTCCTAAGATAAGAGAAAACTGACCTGTGCTTCACCTTTGCATTTCCACCACTGGTAGCAAAGCTAGAACCTGTACAGTCTTTTCCAGTGTGGTGTCTAATCTTGCTCGGAGCCCATTTGTGATCCAGTACTGAAAATGCCTGAGTCCACCTGAAAACTGTCTGTTATGTCTGCCACGAGGAGATGACTTTGTTGTTAAGTGACTTGTCTACTTTTCTTTGGCTTAAGATCACACAGGAAGCCTTGCAGTCAGGATAGAGTTCAGAAATACACTTTACTTTTCTTGTGCCTCAGATGCAAGCCTGTCTGCAGATTGACTTTCCTTTTTGCTTTCAAGAAAACCAGCTGTGTCTGCTCCACAGCACTGTCAGGCCTCCATACTCCAGATGTTTCAAATTCCATTTCAAGTCCCTCTATTGAAGTTCAGAAAAACTCTTCTGGCATTCCACCAATGCAGGAAGATAGTGGGCAGGGAGGAGACAGGATTCTGGTTTTAAGTCCTTGGTATTCCAGCTGCCTTTGCTATTTTTTCTGCACTGCAGCTCTCCATAGACTTACTAAAGTCTGACTCATCTTGGGGTATCCAGTACTGAGAGTTATCCTGTTACCTCCTGCCTCCAAGAAGGGGATTTTTTTTTTCTTTTAAATGGTAGCTAGTTGCCAGCTCCTTGGGGCACCACCAGCCTTTCAGCCACTGAAGCATTCTTCTGTGGTTTCACTTTACCTTACAGGTTAATAGTACGTCACTGAGCTCTCTTGCACTGTTCCCCAGTGGTACCCAGCATATAACATTGACTTCTCACAGAACACTCAGATATCTGCACCCAAGGGTACCCAACCACTGCTCGTGTAAACCACAGACCACTTGTGAGCATATAGGATAAAATAGGAGTAGGTTTATTTAAGGAAGAGTTAAGGTTTAACTAGGAAGAAGGGCGGTGGAAATTAATGGGTTTCGCCTTCATTAACAGTTTCCTCCCCCTATGCTCTTGGTGAAAAAACATGATAGTAGGAAACTGTCTCCCCATCGCAACCAATTTGGCTTTTATTGTTCCCTTTTTCTTCCTCTCTTGGCTTCCTCTTCCCCACCCAAAACTACTCTTATCTACTACATTGCCATCAGTGGGGGAAGGCTTGGTGTGGTATCCTTCTAGAACCTGCCCATGTTTCTGGTTTGTAAAAGCTGAGTCCTGCAGAACAGTAAATGCTGAGTGTCTTCAGGTTCCATGGGAACCAATGGAAGCCAAGAACCCTCATTTTTCACAGGTGGGCCCTGAGATGGCCACTAGGGAACAACTCAAGGGACTTGTTTTCCTGCCTGTTGAGTATAAAGGGTTAGATGTGCAACCGCCATAGCACCCAGCTGGCACAGGGACTGACAGCTCAAGCATGGTCTGAAGTTCTGCTGTTAGACAGGTGGCCCAGCCTTCTGCGTCTTTCTGTCTGCATCAGCCCCTTGTTGGGTGTGTTCCCTCTTGGAATCCTGCTCCATTTGTCCTGAAGAGTCCATGTCTAGTAAGGTTTCCCATAGAGGACTTTTGAAATTTGAAAATGGGGAAGTGAGATGGGACATCAGTGATCCTATGCTGAACAGACCAGTCCCCCACCCGCCATCTCCATGGGACACCACTGTATGTCAGCAACAGAAGCTATTTATGTAGCAAAAAGTGGACGTTAAGACTCTTTTCAGATTAGTGTTTGGCTTTTGTGTATTTTGGGTTTGGCAGGGCCCATCTTGAATAGAAAATAGGGGCTGGATATTGAGATTGTCTACTCGGACCCTGCATTTATATGTGCATATGGAGGTGTGTACATTGATTATTTGAAAAATTGGCCCTCTTGTCTGTTTGCGGTGAAATCTGTTTTTCAGCTTAGAAAAAGCAAGTCTCCAATCTCCTCGTTATAACAGGTTTACTAGTGAGACCAGCAGCTATCAAAAATCAGGGCTTGAATTTCAGCTTTGGCCTTCTTACCCACAAGGAGGGGGGCTCAAGTGGGTTCACGCTTTTGTCCCTCTCCTGGGGATTGTGAATTAATTTTTATCACCAGAAGCAGGCTGTGATGCAATGAAGTTTGAGTTTCTGCACTGAACCTTTTTAAAACTATGGCCAGTAAGACTCCAGGTGCATGTTTGTAGCTTGTCTTTAGCCTTTTGATTTTTTTTAATGAGGCTTTTCAACCTGTGTAAAACCAGCATTTTTGTTTAAATTTAGGGTTTCCTGCCATTGATTTTTCTAGCTCTTTGGTTAAAGCACATTTTCTGACTGCCATGGAAGGCAAATTCCCAAAGTAGTCTTAAACATTGGAAAAAAATTGTCAACGTACATAATACTGATTCAGGAATATCTCAGATATGACAGAGCACCATGTAGGAGACTATTACAATTTATCTAATCATACTCTGTTTTGAGGCTTTTTTTTTTTTTAAGCCAATTGAAGGGACGCAAATGAAATGGCACAGTGAATTTCCCTCTGCTTTTTTGTGGTATCAAGGAAAGAAATTTGCGAATAGAGAATACATCTTGTTTTCAGAGCTTCCAGGTTGTCATTAGCCGCTGCTGTCTGCATAAAGCTCCAGTGTGATCTCCGTTATGCAGGTGCCGTCATTACAAAGATTGAAAAGTCTGCTGCTGTGCATCTGTGCATGTACACTATATGGAAAATTTTGATTGTGAGTGGCCACCTGTAAAGTGGAGAATAACATGTAACCATTAGCCTTCACAGAGAGTGCTAGTGAAACACAAAGATGAGCTGTTAAAAGTAACGAGTTATTTAAGACCTTCCTGCTCAAATAGAGAGTGAGAGGATGGGAGGGTTTGGTGAAATTGGGTGAATTTAGCAAAATGCTCTGTCAGTATTTTAGGATCTATTACATGCGGCTAATTTCAAAAGACACAAATAGGAGCTGCTGATTGTATCCTTCTGTCAGCCTAGGTACTTTCTCTCGGAGGTAGATTCAGTACAGTGCTGGAAAGACCCCTTTAGTTGTAGCATTTATACTACAGTGCTCCTGTGGCAATGCACCTGTGCTGCTGTATTGTTTGTTGTGTAACCATAGACTGATGAAGTAGGAGAATATTGTGCATTTTCCTCCGTGTCTTTTAACAGGGAGATTTCTAGTTAAATAAGTACTGTTGTGGCCATAGAGTTTGTCTAAACTGGAGATCATTTCAAAATGTGGTGATTTTCCTGCTGGTTTCCAGTCACGGGGAAGTTTTGGGTTCTGTGGCTCTTATTACTTCAAGATAAGAATTTTTTGTATAAGAACATTTTTCTGTTCCTAGCAGCTTCAGCAGTTACTCTGGCTAGATTCCCAGGTTGGCTTTCAGAACTCTCAACCCGGTGACGAGAGAAGTGTGTGAGCTGCTAGTTGTAGAGCCAGTGATGTGTTGAAGCAAATGTAACTGCCATTGTGCAAATATGGAACTCATTGTTTTTTGTGAAGCACTTCAGGACAACTTGAGCGCAAAAGCTGATATTCATATTTCTGAGAAGTATGGTGCCTTTTTAGTGGAGGCAAGTCTCCCTGGTCTCAAGCAATATATATGCAAGAGTTGAATAAATACTACTTTTAATTGTCCACTTGCCTCTAGTAAGAAGGTAACTTCCTTGGAGATGAGGTGAAAAGCAATGAATTTCTGTGCAATGTTTAGGATCTATTTTAACAGGTGTTTCTCTCCTTTTATTGTTGTGAAGGTACCCATCTGCACACCTAAGAAAGCACTGCCACAGTGTCTTTGCTCAAAGCATGCTGATGGGCAAACTGCACTCATTCTGCTGTTGCTTATGTAGTTACCAAACAAAACCAGAGTGGAACTAACTAGAGGCTCCATTTCACCGCTGCTGTACGGGGCCCTGTGTGTAGCAAATGAAATCCAATCATTACACTCCTTTCACTCCAGTGAAAGCTGTGGGAACAGAAGCTACTCACAGGAGAGTAGAACACCAAAACACGGAGTCTAGAGAGGAGGGTAGAGAATTGGATTTCTTTTAGTTAACAGCAGCCAGGGATTGAGGGGAGGAGAAGAATAACAGATTTCCATTTTTGGCCTTAGAGGACAGGAGGCTAGTCGGGTATTCCAGTAGCTGGGTGATTGGAAGCTGGTGGTCTCACAGGGATAGTCACTCTTAACCTCCCAGGTACAAAAATTTGGGTGGAGCAGGAGGGATGTTACCTGCTCATACCTAATAGGTGTGATTTTGCTGGTTGCTTGGCAGGTGGTACACTTTCTTCAGTCCCTGATGAGAAGGCTGTTTCTTGGTCCATCTTTTTAGGGGTGAATAGAGAGGAGGAAGAGAGTTTAATTACGTGTCATAAGGTGACTGGAACACTCATGTCTTTCCTTTGGGATCCTGGTGCAGTGTTCGCCATAAGCTGTGTGCTTGTACAGCTTTTGAGGAGAAATTCATATGCTGCCCAGCTGATTAGCAGAGGGCCCACAGCTAGGTTTTGTGTTTCTATTAGTGGCACATATGCCTCAGTGCATGTAAAAACGTATTCTCTATGTGGATGGATAAGACTAGACGGGGCATTGGTCCTGGGTTAGGCTTAGTGGAGAAGGAAGGCCTGAATCTCCTGGCCTTTTCCCCATCTCCTAGCTCAGTTGGATTGCTGGGGTTCTGTCAGGCAAGACCATTCTAAGTCCTTACGATGGAAAGACTGTCAAGCTATGCCCTGTGCCTGAGGGGTGGATAAGGTATTGGGGATCAGAGATAAACAAATGTAGTGTTTGGTCTCCAGGTGGAACCTGTACAAATGTAATTCATCTGTCTTGTAAAATGTTTCCTTTTGCAGTAAAAATTAGATTTCCTGTCAAATGTGCTGTTTTGTACAAGTGCTTCAAAAATTTATGTAAAGTAGTAATGTTTCAGAACTGCACAATAATTAATAGTGTGATTAAGAAGGTAGCAAGTCTTACTTTGTAGATAGGTTAATTTTGATTAATTTAACCCTTAACATTCATATTGCAGACAATCTCTTTAGTATGTTTTTTTAAAAATTGACACACCCTACATTTGCTATTTTCTTTTTAAATCCTGGAAAAAGAATAGTAGGATACAATTGACCTATGTTGATATGCTTTAGTCTCCTTAATCTGGATCCTTTTAAAAATGAGTTTATTCTAAACAGTTGCTGTAGGGAGAGAATGAAAACTGAAGCCCTAGTGAAGAAGTGAAAATATGTGGTGTTCTGGTGGGACTTAAGCAGCTGAGATTTGCAAACAGCTAGAATTATTTAGCTTGGAAGAGGGATTGTGAGGGGATTTGATGAAGGTACTTAAGAGTGAAGGGCATAGTGAAAGCTGGACATGTTTACTTCTACTTGAGTTCCCCTGGGGTAAGGGAAGAGACAAACTGGTGGACTGTGATCTTAGAACCATTATATTAATGCAAAATAGACTTACTCTTGGATTTCACTACCAGGAGCAATTGACCCACAGTTACTTCAGGTTTTAGAAGAAATGCACGGACGGATCACATTTGGCCAAGTACTAACAGTGACGATAGGATAATTAAAGTCCTTTACTTCTAGTCTCAAGCAGATCTGAGTCAGTAAGGAATGCTGCTCAGTCCTCCATGGGCTGCGTTGCACACCCAAATTCAGTCTGAGATTCATTTTCCCTCTCACCCTAGTTTCCTGTACCATATGCTACAGAGAAATGGAATAGATTACCAGATTTGGTGGACCAGTTGTCCTATCTGGCAGTGTCAAACTATATCCCAAATAACTTGCATTAGAATGTCCTTGCTTTTTGTTTTTTGTTCTTCCCTGACCCCACCTTCCAGATGCTTAAGGAAAAACTCAGGAGGTAAGAAAATAACATCAGTTGAGGAGAATTTTTCACACTATCCGCAAATATAAAATGAGTGAAATAATCACCCCATCCTTGTGTCTCCCCATTGTACTCTGAGTGATTTTACTAAGAAGGATTTTGGCTGTTCAGATTAAAAGTAGAATAGATCTCAGTAAGGCTGCATAGATCAGTGCACACTCAAAACACTGTACATCCATTAACGGACTAATCCTCAACTCCCCTTTGAAGTAGATTGGAAAGAGTACTATCTCCCTTTTACATGTGGTAACTGTGACTCACTCAAAATGTCTTGTCATAAGGCATCCCAGTGAGTCAGTGGCTGAGCTAGGGTTAGAATCAGAATTTTTTTGACTTAGAGTTCTGTGCTTGTTCCTCCAGACCAGAACAGTTTTAAAGCCTCATGCTAGTCTTAATAGTGGAACTTTATAATAGAATTTGTGGTGATGTTTTGGTAAGGGTCCCTATGTCTTTTGATCAGTGTTCCCTGTATGCTCTGTGCCTTTGCAGCCACTGAGGAAAAAATTCAGGTGTCACCTAGCTGATTAGCAGTGTGCTGACAACTAGATTGTTTCTGCTGGTGGTGTATGTTTGCATATCCTTGTAAAGAATACTTGCTTATGCCTCGCTACCTTTCTTTGCTGTAATACGGCCATATAAGCTACCTTTTAAATCTGAGCCTGACCGGCCTCCATCATCTGGGACTGCTGACAGTGGTATTAAAACTGCCTCCATTTGGCCATAGACTGTTTCTTCCTTCAGTGGGATTATTGTTCACAAGGCATATGCAAATGTAGTAACTGCATTATTATTTATTCCACAAATAGATGGAAAAGATTAGCGGGAATATTGCGTATTATTGTTTGCTGTACCACTGTAGTAGTGCCATATTGTTTGTAAGCTGTTCCATAGCCTATGCAGTATATGGTGGGGCTTCAGCTTTGGGCATGTCTGTACTTACCCGAAAATTGAAATGTTGACAGTTGATCTTACTAGACTCGTGTCTCTTTTTTTTTTTTTTTTTTTTTAAGTGCACCTAGTGGGGCCATACTAAATCAAAGGGTCAGGGTGCCACTATCAACTTCAGTAATAAGGGAGGTCAATGAGAGAGTTGTTTCTCACGTTGATCTCCTGCTGTGGGGATGGCAGCAAAAATCCATTTAAGAGACCCTGACTCCAGCTTAAATCTTTCCATCCCCTGACAACCCTCCAGTGTAGACCTGGCCTCAGACTACTACTACTTTATCAGCTTACAAAACTAGCTTTATATACCTCTCATTTCTAACATGAGTCAATTGGTGTTATGTTCCCTGAACAGCAACTTTGTGGAAAATGAATTTAAAAAGTGGAGAAGTGACTAATCCATTAAATATGATTTAGTCACTTCAGACACTCTGAAGAGGAGGGGAAGGTTTGCAAATGTGCTCTACCCGAAGCACTTTTTTCTAAGTAACTCCTAAGAACTTTGTCTCTTGTGCCCAACTGTCAATTCACACACAATCCATTCTGATCTAGTAATTCTCATAGCTGCAGAACACTGCTTAGCATGTAAATAGTGCTGTAGCTCTCTAAAGATGTTTGAATATTCATATAGTTGTGTTTAATGACTTAAACCACTCCCAGTCTTACTCAGCCACCAAATGATTTTTTTAAAAAAAGTGTGTGCGTGTCTAACTTACAAAAGCAAAGAAGACTTGGAAATCTTGGTCTCTGTTGTTCATCTTCTCTCTTGATCCTCCAGTGTTTCTCTCCCTCACCTACTTTTTGCCTTCTGCAGGAGTTGTCTTTTGTGGTATAGCAGAGGTATCAGCATGAAGTTTCGGCCCTGAGCTTCCATGTTCGTGTGAATTGAGGGCCAAAATATAATGTTCTTTCTATGTTGCTCTCAGAGCTGTCTTGCTCTTAAAAGAGCAAGTTGTGATGTGAATGTCATGTTTTCTAAAGGTCTATAAATGGTGATGTGAAGTCACTCAAGAAGCTATCAAAAGAAAATTGTGCAAGAAAGAGGAGCAGCACAATTTTAGGCTTTTTTTTCTTTTCCTGTTTAATGTACTTAATCGCTTTGCTTTTGTTTAGGTCCATTCCTTCTCTCTGAAGAGGATGCTATTAACAAATATGCTGCTCAGACATGGACGTTTCTGTAAATGTGCCCTCACGGGTTTCTGAAACTTGATTTGTTTCCCTCTTCTTTCCCCAGGAATGGGTGATGCACAGATAGTAGTTAAACCATCTTCCTGCTAGAGCCCTGAGGATTTGATGTTGCTTTCTCTTTCAGCCCCTCCTCATTTACGTGTTCTTTCCCTCCTGCATGTTGTTCTATACTTCGCATTGCAGCCACCACTCTTACAGTTGAGCACTGGCTAGAACATTCTTTTTGGAGCATGTTGACCCTTTCATTGTGCTTGAAAGGTTGTTAAGCAAGATGAAGAGCTTTTTCCTCAGGTTAAGTGCACTCCTTTATTCTCTAATTCTGCATTCCTACTGATGGTAGGAAGCCTTTGAGTTGGCTGTCCTGCACAGCATTTCAGGCGTCCCACTTAATTTAACACACCTAAAAGGCAGGTACAGTAAATGGTTGACTTAATGGACTAATGGGGGGGGACAGGTGTCTGTTAAACCCGAAAGTCAATAAATGTGAGCATTTACTGCTCCCTCGCCATGTTCCCCCAATACCCACTTCCAAAAGCTCCTGACTCACTGGGACTGTCGTTGCCCAAGGGTCTCCATCATGCACATCTTTTAGCAGGGGTGGGACATGTATGTGAGTGGTCTGCCCATGTATACACCCCACCCCTGGTGGGAGGAGCACATGGCAGCTCTGATGGCGGTCCAGACCATGGTGGACAGTTCGGCAGCTGGAAGTGGCAGCTCCAGTAAGTTGCCTTTCTTTTTGGGGAGGGTGGGAGAGCAGGATTTAGGATTTTATGGACACCAGTTAATCAGCCTTCCGGAATAGTGGGGGTGGGTTGCTGGGTTGGTGGACGTCTGTTGTTCCTGAAGTCTGCTAAATCGGGGTCTGCAAAATCGAGGGTTTACTGTATTTTGTACAAATCTGCTCTTCTGTGTAGCTGGATTTTCTTTTCATCCTCCAAATATTAAGACCAGTTTAATTTTACCAGCTACTGAGTTCATGAGTTTATTTACTAAGGATAGTTTTACTTGCTCTACATCAAGTCCATTCCAAGTCGTCATCTGGCTATGTTAAATGTTCTTTCTTGTAGCAATTGGTGGATGTGGATACGTTGGGGCAGATTTAAGATGGTGGCTGGAACTTTAGCTTAAAACACTTAAAGGTTAAAAGTACAGTAAACCCCCGATATACACGATTTCCACTTGCGCATAACTCACATTAATGCGAGTCGAAATCCTGGGATTCCCAGGGGCTGGTGGCTGGCGGGAAGTCAGGGAGCAGCTTCTCTACTGTGGCTGTCTGCCCTCCTGGGCTCTTCCAGCTGACTGCATGGCTTCCTGTCCCTGGCTCCCCCATCTGGGGATAGACAGCCTCACTGCATGACAGTTTCCTGGCTCCTGCCAGCGGAGGGGAGCCAGGAGCCTCGGCTCTCCCAGCTTCTGTGAAATTTGTGTTACATGAGGTTGCCCAGAGTGCAAACCTTGTGTGACTCAGGGGTCTGCTGTAATGTTCACTTTCTAGAATGGGTTTTCCAAAGACACTATCTTTTCATTATCATTCTTCAGTATGTGTGTGTTTTGGTCTGGGAATATTTTACAGCTCCATACATGTTTTACATTATGGAGTACAAGTGGGGGGGAAAATCAGTGATTTTCGTTTGTGTTGTAGTTCTGGATCTGACATCTTCCTCGCTTCTGAGAAATAATCTCTTGAACTTTAACTTCATATTAACTGTGTATTAGCCTGGACAACTACCTACTAATTGTTGCTAAAAACTACTAGAATCTTCGACAGTTTTCTGATGTTCATTTAGAACTGCATTAACTCAGTTATGTTCTTTACCATTTGCTTTCTGAGGTTTTGTCTTACTGCCTTAAGAAGAAATGTCATTCTTTTTCAAGTGTTCCCATGGGTGCTCCACGTTAGGTGTCGGGCTCGCCCCGGCGCCGCAGGTCGGATCTTCCTAGCAGTTTCTGCTGGACCGCGCATGCACCGGTGCGCACCTCTCCCTTGCGCGCTCCCGGCCACGTGCGCGATCCGGTCCCCGCTAGTTCCTCTTTAACCGCCATCGGCTGCAGACGGAATCGGCTCAGGCTACGGCCAGAGTTAGCGTATTTAACATTTTTAATTGTGTTAAAGTTTCTTCAGTCTTAGATTTAGTTAGTTGGCTGTTTGTTTTCAAAAAAAAAAAAAAAAAAAAAAAAACGAAGGAAGGAAAGGAATTCAAAGCTTCCAATCCTAGTAACAAGTGGAGCACCGGAGGCCAGGAGCCTAGGGCCATTAGCCGTCCTGCCGCGGCAGGCTTTATCTGAGAGGGGAACAAGCACAGAGAAGGTGCTAAGTACCCTATTAACAACTCAGACTCACCACAATGTCCTCTTCAGGATTCAAGAAGTGAGAGTCGTGCCGCGAGGCGATGCCAGCGTCTGATGGGCACAGTCAGTGCATAAGGTGCTTGGGGGAATCCCATGTCACTCAGAAATGTTCTTTCTGCGCCAAGTTAACAGCCAGAGCAAGGAAGGACAGGGAAATGCAGCTGAAAATGCTGCTTTTCGCCAAGGCCCTCCAGCCAGACGTGCCAGAGCGGCCGCAGCAGGAGGGACCCTCCGGGGCCCATAAAAGGAAAGCTGCGTCCCTAACCCCATCAGTGCAAAAACGGAGGAAAATCTCCCCAACCTGACCCCTGCTGGCAGCAACAGCGAGCGGGACGGGTGGAGCGCACAGCCCCCAGCCACAGCTACAGCTGATCGGCGGCGGTGCGGAGATGCATGTGGCAGAGGTTCAGCCTCCGATGATCAAACAGCCGCCCCGCACTGTGGGCAGGGCGGTGGCCAAGCAAGCGCTGGAACCGGCGGCACCGCAAACAGCGGCACCGACCCCCGGGGAACCGGCGGCGCAGAGCGCACAGGCATGCAGCCTGCAGGCACTGGGGGAGACCGCCCGCGCGGCACCGCTGAGGAGTGTGCCGAGCGTGGTGCAGACTACGGGGCCGAGATCCCCGACGCGTCGGGGCGGAGTCACCCCCACAGGGGAGGGGAAAGGCAGCACACAAAACAAGGCACTGCAGTCCCTCTCCATACAGGGCTGCAGAGCTGCTTTCTCTGAGCCCTCTGCTCGTGCTGTGGACTCCAACGAGAAGGCAGGGGTCACCCCAGCCTATCTGGAGCCCTGATCTCCATTTCTACAGCCAGCCTCCCCATGGCTTGGACCACCTTCACCCTTCTTGGGCTTCGAGCCACTTGAGTACTATCACATATCGGTCTCTCCAGCATCACAGGTCTCCAGAAGATCTCGCTCCGCCAGACATAGGGGGTATGCACCAAGGGAGTGGTCTAGGTCACCATCCCAGGAGCAGTGCCCGTGTTGCCATGGTCGCCCCTATCGTGCGGGGCATAGACACCATAGGCATACTACCAGGGACAGATCTCCACAGACGGTTCCGTATCCCCGAGGGCAATCGCAAACGGGGACAGAGACTCATATCTCAGGGGGAGCTGGTCCTGGAACCCTGGGATTTTCCCTCGCAAGCTTCTAGCAAGCAGATGTACCACTGTCAACAGGACCCGGAGGGGTCCAGAGAGGCGTACCCTAGCGGTTCCTCGTTGTCCTCCCTGGATGAGGCTACGGCCCCGGGGGACGTCCATCCTCCGGACGATCTCAAACAAATCCAAGAGCTGTTTAAAAGGGTGGCCTTCACGCAACGCATCCAGACAGCAGAGATGCAAGAGAAGCACCATAAGCTACTTAAAAATCTGAGACCTCCAGCCTCCTCTAAAATAGCCATGCTGCTTGACGAAGCAATCTTGGAGTCTGCCACCACGATATGGCAGACCCCTGCAACTATTCCGCCTGTCCGCAAGAGAGCGGACAAGAAATACTTCGTGCCGGCGAAGGGCATGGAATTCCTATTCAGCCACCCGCAACCAAATTCTCTGGTGGTAGAATCGTCTCAACAGAGGTCAAAAACGTCTCAGTTCAAAACAGGGGGAATGGACAAAGATGCCAAGAAACTAGAGCTGTTCGGCAGAAAGGTCTACTCCTCCTCCACCCTACTGTTGAGAATGGCGAATTACGCAGCGCATCTAGCGAACCACAATTTCGACAACTACTCTAGCTTAACCTCCCTCATGGACTCGCTTCCAGAGGACAAGAAGCTCGTGCTCAAGGCTATCGTGCAAGAAGGCTACGCGGCCTCGAGGACGGGAGTTCAGATCGCCCTAGTCGTATCGGATGTGGCAGCACGCTCAACAGCTACGGCAGTGGTCATGAGCAGGGAGTCCTGGCTCCAGACATCGGGTATCCTGAGGGATATGCAGGCGAAGATCGTTGATCTCCCCTTTGACACACAGAAGCTGTTTGCAGTATCAACCACAGCATCCCCAGTACCACAGGGGCTACAAGCAAGGGCGACATCAACAGCACCAACAGTACAGAACTCCCAGGTGATGTTCTCAACAGAGCCATGCATCCTCGGGGCAGGGCCAAAGGCCACAAGTTTGACACACAGATTGAGGGCTGCACTATCGCTACCATCGCGCATTGTCATCCGAAGCTACTGTTCCACCATCGCCTCCGACCATTCTACGGCCAGTGGCAAAAGATCACCACAGACAAATGCGTGCTGGAGATCATGGCCACGGGTTACGCAATTCCCTTCCAGTCGTTCCCACCTCCACCCAGACCCCACCTAAAGGACGCCTCCCACGAAGCGAGACTCAAGCAGGAGGTAGGCCATCTTATGCTTATAGGGGCAGTGGAAAGAGTGCCGGAGCAACTCCGAGGGAAAGGGTTCTACTCAAGATACTTCCTCACAGAGAAAAGGACAGGAGGCTGGAGGCCCATCCTAGATCTTCAAGGCCTCAACCGGTACTTGCGCAAGCAACGCTTTCAGATGATCACAGTCGCCTCTATACTTACGGCACTGGACAATGGAGATTGGTTCGCAGCCCTCGACTTACAAGACGCGTATTTCCACACAACTATTCACCCGGCTCACAGGCGTTTTCTCCGGGTTATGGTAGGCAAAGAACATTTTCAGTACAAGGTTCTGCCGTTCGGCCTCTCCTCGGCCCCCAGAGTCTTCACCAAGACCTTGGCAGTGGTGTCAGCCTACCTGCACAGACGGGGGGTGTTTATATTCCCATATCTGGGGAAAAAAAAAAGACTGCCTACTGAAAGGGGCCTCGGAGGAGGAGGTACTTCGCGTGATACGCGTCACAGCAGACACGTTCTCTTCGCTGGGCCTGGTCATCAATCTGGCAAAATCAAAGATAGACCCCGCACAGGACATAGAGTTCATAGGGGCACGTATAAATTCCATCACAGCAAGGGTTTATCTACCAGTTGCCTGTTTTCACGCCATTGGTTCCCTCGTGCAAGTCATCACCTTCAGCCCTACGGTGCCGGTTCTGACGTGCTTACAGCTGCTGGGCCACATGGCAGCAGCAGTGTTTGTGGTACAGAATGCCCGATTGCATAGGCGCAGCATGCAGCACTGGCTGGCGAGCGTCTACAAACCAGCAGCACACACCATCCACAGGGTGGTGTCGCCCACGACAGAGGTGCGCAGGGGTGCCCTTTCACCAACCACAAATATCTGTTTTTCCTCACTACCGACGCCTCCCACAGAGGGTGGGGAGCACACATGGGCGAAAAGGTGACGCAAGGACTGTGGTCCTCCACAGAACAGTCACTGCACATAAATACACTGGAGCTCAGAGCAGTGTTCAACGCCTGCAAACACTTTCGAGACCATATACGAGGCAAGTAGTTGGGGATCACTACAGACAATACCTCCACCATGTTTTATATAAATCGGCAAGGAGGAGCTCGGTCCTGTGCCTTATGTGCGGAAGCAGTCGGATTGTGGAACTGGTGCATCGCCAACAATATAACCTTGAAAGCCTCGTATTTACCAGGCGCTCACAATGCGAAGGCAGACCATCTGAGCAGGCGCTTAACACTCACACACGAGTGGTAGATCTGTTCCGATCTGCTACGACCGATTTCTCACGCATGGGGTTTTCCCCAGGTAGACCTGTTTGCCACTCAACACAACAAGAAGTGCCCACAATACTGCTCCAGGGCAGGACTGGGACGGGGGTCCCTGGGGGACGCATTCGCGATCTCGTGGAGGGGCCCCCTGCTCTACGCCTTTTTACTCCCACAGTGCTTATCCACAAAGTCTTGCAGAAAGCCAGGAGAGAGAGAGCCCGAATGATCCTAGTAGTCCCAACGTGGGATCGACCAGCAATGGTTCCCCTTACTCCTGCGCATGTCGGACCGTCCACCGATGCCCCTCCCGGTGGCGCCGGATCTGTTCACGCAGCCCAGGGGTCCATAGTGCATCCACACCCCCGAGGCCTGCGACTGCAAGCATGGTTAATCCATGGCTCAGCTCCCTAGAGCACGCGTACGGAGGGAGTGCAACAAGTCCTAGAAAGCAGCGGGAGGACTTCCACCAGGAAGCCCTATAAGCAAAAATGGACTCGATTCACTGCATGGTGTTCTACCAAGCAATTAGCCCGCCTTGCTGCACCTATACCTGTAATACTAGAGTATTTACTGGACCTCAAGAGAGGCGGACTCTCCCTATCCTCGTTGAAGGGTCCACCTTGCTCCTATATCGGCTTTCAGACATGAAGAGGAAGGGCACACGGTGTTTGCCCATCCCATGGTTACCAGCTTCCTCAAAGGGCTGGTAAACCTATACCCCCCTCGGAAACCGCTTCCACCTTCGTGGAGCTTGGACCTGGTGCTTAATGCGCTAACAGGACCACTGTTTGAACCCTTAGCCACGGTTTCCCTCCATCTCCTTACGATAAAGACAACCTTCCTTCTTGCATTCACGTGAGCTCGCAGGGTGAGCGAGCTTGCGGCAGTCATGGCAACGCCACCCTGCACAGTAACTTCCAAGGAGGCGGTAACCTTACGGCTGCATCCAGCCTTTGTTCCCAAAGTTTCTTCAGAGTGTCATATTAACGAACTCAAAAACACTCTCTTACTGGCCACGCCCAGGGCTCACTCCACTAGGGCGGTGGCGGCATCAACGGCCTTTTTCAAGGGCGTTGCGCTAAAAGACATTTGCAGAGCGGCGACCTGGTCATCCTATGACACCTTCACCAAGCACTACGCCCTTCACAGGGTATTCCAAGAGGATACCCAGCTCTCAACAGCGGTCCTCTCGGGGACAAGCTGCACATGATCCAATTACCCACCTCCTATTTTGGGTTACTGCTGGGTAGTCACCTAATGTGGAGCACCCACGGGGACACTCAAAGAAGAAGGAGAAGTTACTCACCGTAGTAACGGTGGTTCTTTGAGATGTGTCCCCGTGGGTGCTCCACCACCCACCCATCTTCCCCGCTTCGGATCCCTGTTTAGTGTTTTGCAGGAGCATCCGAGGCGGTTGGTCAAGGAACTGGCGGGGACCGGATCGCGCACGTGGCCGGGAGCTCGCAAGGGAGCGGTGCGCACCGGCGCATGCGTGGTCCGGCAGAAACTGCTAGGAAGATCCGACCTGCGTCGCCGGGGCGAGCCCGACACCTAACGTGGAGCACCCACGGGGACACATCTCGAAGAACCACCGTTACTATGGTGAGTAACTTCTCTTTACTGGATAATTAATGCACATTAGCTATAAAATACAAATGAACGTGGGTCACTGTACTATTACTACAAGGAAGAGGGTAACTGCTGATAGGGATACAGCGTTGATCTCGCCTAGCTACCTTGTGATAATACTACAGTGCTTTGTCTCCACTGGGATTTTGCAGTAGAATAGCTATCTTGCTGTAAAGCAAAGCAGAATGGGCATCACTTTTCTTGCAGTGAAGAAACTGACTGATTAAGCAAGCACCACCCTCTTACTGATATACAGTAAACCCACAACTTACGCGGAGGTTATAGTCTTGTACAGCCACGTGTAACTCAAATTTTGCATGACTCGGGAGTGAAGAAACTGCCCAGCGCAGAAGACATGTAGGGGTAAGTCACAGATAAACAGCACAGAACACTGAGCCAGCGCTGGTGGCTTTAAGTTTGAAGCCATGAAAAACTTGGCCACACCCTTAAGTGGTTGTCCAGCTAACTAAAATCATGCTGTGTTATGGATGTTGCCAGACGAGAACGCTGGACTAGAGAGGTTCAACCTGTATCTCATAGAATGAGAAATGTGTACCAGGAGGATTGGGGGGGAGAGTACAGTGGGTGATCGTGCACGTTACAAAAAGAAATGAGAATGAAAGCTCTAAAGAAACATTGAATTAAATAAACATTTTTGAGTTTTATACTTGTTACATAATCATTCTTTAAAATATTTTCCACTACAGTCTAACCTAAAGACTGGAAAATGTAAGTACAGTCAGATCTTGCATTGTGCAATGTTGGGGACTTTCTGAGGAGAGGAATAAACGGTAACTAGAGTTTAAAAAACAAACTTTGTGCCTTTAGACCCAGCCTACACTAAAAAGTTAGGCAGCCCAGGAACAGTACTCAGGTGAAGTGAAAAATCCATGCATTTAAAAGTTACGTTTTAGCCAACCTGACGTCTGGTTACTTCTGGAGAAATACAGTGCCACTGCATGCACCAGAATTCATATCCTTTGTGGATTTTTTCTTTTCTCTGTAGAATAGTAAGAAAAAGAAACCAGTGGTTTACAAAGTTAAATCAGGTAAAATGTATACCTGCTGTGACATGTTCCAAAACTTATTATGCCTGCTCCGATGTGCAAGCTTTCTATCTCCCCAGAGTTAACCAAAGTTGAGTAGCTTGCTTATGCTTTGAAATATTGGCCTTTCCGACTTCTAAGCAGTTTAGTGATAGTTCTTTCTGCTCAGACACTTTTATTCTCTTCCCTTATAATTCAAACAGATGGAACAAGTGTTGGTGTTTTGTCTCTTTCACCCGTGTGTTGCAGGGTGGCAGTGAATAAAGTCTTTATCCTTTTTGGAGGTTTCACAAGGGCTTGTTTGGTTTCATTGGGCCGCCATGTGTGTGGGATCAGTGATATACATTAATACTTTTTGCTGTTTAAGAATTTTGCAGAGGTTTACAGTGCAAACACTCATTAAATTTTGTACCGCGGGATGTAGGTGCTGAAAGTGATATCAGCATGTGTGGCATCCTACAAGCATTTCATCAAATCAAAACACACTCTTGCCAACTTAGCATCCGTTTTCATCATGCTAACAGATGGGTGAGCCAGGCTACTTAGGTTTTTGTCAGGGGTCACGTAGGCCTTGGAGCTTTAGTTAGAGCTGGCTCCTGGTCTGCCAGTATCAAAGACCTAGATAGTGCCTCTTCAAGAGGTGCATTAACTACAGTAGCGGCAGCACCTCTCCCATTGCTGTAGTGAGTGTCTACACTGAAGTGTTACTGTGTGAAACTGCACTTGTGAACACTAGCATTTCTTGGAAAAGACACACCCTTAGTGAGCTGCTGTTCTTCGCTTTTCATGTTGTAAACTGGGTTGCTAGAGGACGCGTAGGTGCTGTAGCTGATCTTAACAGGTAAGAGCTGCATCTGTCTGAAGTACCTAGCTCACAATGTTGCCTCTCCCTACAGGTAGTGATTATTGAGGATTTATGTCAGAGCATGAACATGTAATGCAGTGAAATGTTTGAGCAGAACAGGGATTTAGTTGCATTTTCTCTTCAGGCTTAACTGGAAGAAGATATGTGGCTAAACATCCTTTCATTGCTTGGAAAATCCCAACGTCTTTCCTTTCGATTTCCCTTCCTAAAATAAAGGCATTCCACAGAGTGTTGCAGACGATCAGTTATTCAGCCTGAGGTTGTGAGCACCAGATATGCTAGACTGTACTGCTTTTAGTTGCTCCTCTACTTACTTTGTGATTAACGGGGTATAGAAATTGCAGTGAAAGGTTGGTTGTTTGTTTGTTTTTTTTAATTCCAATTCCTTCTACTTTAATTCTAAAGAGCTCAAGGTGATTTAAGCACATACTAGAATTCAGTTGCCTAATCCTGTTCCTCCATTGCAAGCATTTGAAATGATCTGTGTACGCTTAGCAAAGGGTTTGGGTAAGTCTGCAATTCTTTCTTTCCCCCCCCCCACCCAAGTCTTAGTTTGGGCTCTGAAACCTGGCAGGGCATCAGAGTTCAACCTTCAGTCCAAGCAGGAACGTCTACATGCCCACTAGCCTCAGTAGCACCATGCTGAGTGAACCAACCTGGGTTTTGACCCACACTGCTGTGTGGGGAGTCCTTTTGTTTACAGATGGTAAACTTTTTGGCGTGAGGACCTCGCTGTGATTCAAGAATTGTATGAGGCTGTGCTTCTCCGAACAGCCAGGCATGGACTGGCCCCCAGCTTCTGTTCTCCATCCAATACCATCCCCTATGGAACCTCTCCTCTGTCCAATCCCTGTCGCCCATCCCCAACTCTCCGACCTGCCTTCCGTGACTGATTCCCTCCCCCACCCCTGCCCACACTCCTATTCAAGCCTCCCTCCTCCCCTTCCCTGACATGGAGCTGGATTGTCCTGGGCAGGCTACCTCCAGACTGGACTCTAGAGCATCGAAACTGGTGATGTGGTAAACGTGCTGCCCAGGAGCTTGGGCTTAGTCTCCCGTGTGGGAGCTCAGGCTGGAGAGAAGGGTCTAGTGGGCCAGATGTGGCTCAAGGGCTGTATGTTGCCTCCCTTTGTGTTACAGTGTGCAGCAGGGGTTGGCAATAACTCTTTATGGGGGCCACTCTAGGAATTTGGTAAGTGGCCAAAGGTGGAACTCCGTTTATTTATGTTAGAGAAGGTGTGAGGTCAAGGATGAAAGTTGGGTGCAGGAGGGAGCTCAAGGTAGGGGATTGGGGTGGGGGGGTGTGGCATTTGGGTGAAGGAGGGGGTTTTGACCTGGAGCAGGAGATTGTGGGTGCAGGGCCTAGGAAGGGGGTGTGGGTGCAGGAGGGAATTAGGACTTGGAGTGTGGGAGGGAGTCGAGACGCAGGGCAGAGGTACCGGGGTTTGTGTTGGGACCTAGTGTGGGTGATTGGGATGCAGGGCCTGGAAGGGGATAAGGGTACAGGAGTTGGGTGTGCAGAGTTTGGGTTGGGACCTGGGGGAGGGAGGGAGGAACTGGGATGTCAGGTTCAGGCTCTGGGTAGGAGCTGTTTAAGTTAAGCACAGCCCAGCAGGCCCTTTAAGCAGGGTCCCTGCCTGCCTCACTCTGCATGCCGCTCAGCGGCCGGCTGCAGTGTCCCTGTGCTCTCTGCGTACCACATGCCTCTTGGGGGCAGGGACCCTCTGCACACTGCCAGTGCTGCAGGCACAGCCCATACAGCTCCCATTAGCTGGTTTCTGACCAATGAGAGCTGTGAGATTGTCCTGGGGACAGGGGCAGTGCAAAAAGCCACCCCTCCCTTCCCCCACCCACATGCTCTGCAGAGATCTCATCCCACACCCCTGCCTCCAGCCTCTTGCAGTGGTGTGGCAGGCAGGAAGCCTGCTGAGATGCCTGCTGTGCCATGGGATGGATTAGGCCAGTCATCCCTCTTTTGCCCACCCCTGGTGTAGATGTATGTTGTCCTGGTTGCTTATGGGCATGATTAAATATATGGAGATATATCAGTCTCGCAGCGGAACCTTCAGAGATCATTGAGTGGAGTCCCCTGCACTGAAAGCAGGACGTGTTGCCATCCTTGACAGGTGGTGGTGGTTTTTTTTTTTTTTGGTTTTAAAATCTATTTGCCCCAGATCCCTAAATGGCCCCCTCAAGGATTGAACTCACAGCCCTGGGTTTAGCAGGCCAAAGGTAAAACTATCAAGCTATCCCTACCCCCAAAGTGAAAATTTTGCACTTGAATACAAACTAACTTTTTGATTCATCTACATGCTTACTTCCAGTTTAAACAAAATGTTTGCAGGACTGTACTGGTTTTGATTGATAGCAGATGGCAGCTTCCACAGGGGGAGCCAAACAAGTATTGACCGACATGGATTTTCTTGCTCTTCTTCTGAACTGTTCCCCTCTTTCTGTGAGCCTTTCTCTCCAAGGGAAATGGAGAATTATTTGCTTCAAAAGACTCTGTGCAAAAGTCAGGGGTATTCTGGCTCAAATAAAGGTGACTCTGTAGGCTTTAATGAAAATAACTCGGAGGAAGGGGGGATGATGGTAATATTGGCTATTTGCCTCATGGCATATACAGCTAAATTAGTGGACCACCATCTAGGTCAGCATTTCCCAAACTAATTTTTCCACAACACTTTTGGGCTTGGAATATTATTGATGGAACACCTACGGTCTTGTGGGGGGTGAGAGGTGTAGGGAAAGGAACGGGAGAGAGGATTTCATACCAAAGAAAGTGCTGCTCATAATGCTCAAATTGACTGAGTTAATTTTTTGATGTCTTATTTTGCAAAGAGCAATAAATAATGAGAGAAAATGTGAGTGAACAACCAATGTCCATCTGATAGGGTGGATAGCTGTCCTCTAAATGTAAGATTAAAAATGAAATACAAACCCAAAACCAAAACCTTAATATAATAGCTGAAAGAAGGATGGTTAGTGGTGTTCTCTTGTATAAAAACAGAAAGGACAATATTGTTCAAAAAGGGATTGTCCTTCCCTAAAGCTTAAATATGTGAAAAATAAATGCAAAACAAACTAAGTATGGGAATTTATTTTTAAACTTGGTTTTTATGATTTTTAACAGAAAACTACTGGAAAATAAAAACTTTTTTTTTTTTGGACTTTTGGTCACATGTCCACTTAATATTTAGGAATGGTGTTAGCGCGTTGGATCCTTGTATCAGGTGCAGCATCACGTGATTTGTCTGAACACAATTCATGCCGAAACAATCCAAATTGAGACTGCTTGTTTTGGCTTGAGTCACATAACTACTATACTATTATGAATTCATTATAAATAGTAATATATCTACAATCTAAATACTGTTCAGATTTCTTAGTAATTTTGATACACATTTAATATTTTTAAAGGAAAAATACTGTTAGTCTCAATTTTCTTTCCTGGAACACCTAATTCACATCGTGCACAACACCAGTGTTCCACGGAACACAGTTTGGGAAACGCTGATATAAGTCTGTCTCTCTCTGACTGTGTCTACGCTACCGTGATCTTTTGAAAGATTATCTTTTGAAATAACGTGTCCATGCACAAAATGGCAGATTGGAAGATCAATCCGCTCTTTTGGTAGAGAGCGTCCGTACAGTCCCAGCTCTTTTTTGAGGAGAACAGGCCTGGGGTAGAAAAATCCAGTGTCATGAGGACTGCCCTTTCGAAAAAGGGCCCACGGAGTGTCTACTCATGCTTCTTCTCCCCCACCCCCCAAGAAGCTTTTAAAGGTGTGCTTCCTGAGGCAGGAGCAGAAGAGCTCTTCTGGAAGAAGAAACACATTCTTTTGATTTTTTTGAGATTGAAAGAGCACATTTTGTGTGTGGACACTACACTTTCAAGAGAGATTTTTCTGAAAGATCTTGCTAGTGTAGACATGACATCTGTATCTCTCCCTCTTCCCTATTCAAAGTCAGTTCCAGGGGTTGGATCCATCAAACCAAATCTCCATCCTGAGTAAAGATTTTATCCTGTAATAGAGCATCCGTAATGTTGAGCTTTGGGTCCATTTTCTTTGGTGGAAAAAAAATACTTGGAGCAGGAACAGATGGGAGCTAAAATGGCAGTGACAAGGACACTGTCTTTCTGGTATAATAAGTGGATGGCCTAAATGTATTTCCACGACTCAGTAGAATTATTTTTGGTGGTTTTTCTGATATAAGAAATTGGACCCTCATCCTTCTGTAACAGTTGTTTGATTCTTTGGCCCGCAAGCCCCTGACATGAGCCTCTGCAGTTTTGGACAAGTCATTTTATCTTAGTTTGTCAGCTGTAAAAATGGATTAACTGGTTACTAAAGTAAATTATATGTGTTTTGAGGGTTAATATAGTGAAATCTGTAAGTCAGGAGTGAAGATCAAATATGTTACTTAGTTACTATAACGTAATTCTGACTGTTCCACAGAGTGTAGTTATTATATTTTTAGAAGAAGGATTTTGTTTCTTGTAAATATTTTGCTTCTTGTAAATATTTTGCAAGCATTTTCTTATTTTAAAGAAGTGTAAAGTTTGCCTCAAGTGCTATTAATTTGATCAGGTTATTTAGTTGTGCTTGATTTGACTACTTACACATCTCGTTAAACAAAACATCCTTTTCTGTTTTTAAATTCAGACTGTGGACATCCATAAAGAGAAAGTGGCTCGCCGTGAGATAGGTATTTTGACAACCAATAAGAACACCTCAAGAACTCATAAGATTATAGCGCCTGCAAACATGGAGCGTCCTGTAAGATACATTCGAAAACCTATTGACTATACAGTGCTGGATGATATCGGCCATGGGGTTAAGGTGAGAACTCCATAAATTTGAAATCTAATGTCAACTGATAGCTGTGAGAATTTTAGTTGAGGTTTAAGATATTTAGTGTATGCTGCTGCTGTGAGTGGTTGTTACAAATATAGTTGGGAGCATTAGAGGCACAAAGTGAGATTTTTGTTAAGGTCTTGAGCAATTTCTACTGTAAACTTCACTGAGTGAAGTAACCACAGACCAGGAAACAATGGCTCATGCTTCTGATGATGGCTATTTCATAATAACCTGGTTGCACTAATGGCTCATCAGAAAAGGGGACATGACTGACTTGTTACCAAAAACATTCCTTTGTTTAAGAATGTGCTGCAAAAGCCTTTTTTCCCCCCACTACACTCCTACCTTGTAATGTTTAAATTAGAGTTGTAAGTCATCAGCAAATGAGATGACTCGAGACTTCATTAGTGAGGCTTTTTAAAGTTTGAGCGTTTTCTCCCTGTCCCCTGAAAAATCAATGAGAGCTGGCACTAGGTGTTCATTTAGACTTCTTTTATGTAAGTGTCTTGACAAAACTCAGCTTTTTCGGGTACAACAGAGGGCTGCAGGAGAATTAGCTAAGATGAATCAAAATGGCACCTTTTTTACCATCACTGTGGGAGTCTTTCCTTGTCTGGTAATAGCAGGTTTTATTTTTCCTTAGCTGAGGTGACTGTACGTTCTATTAATCGCTTTAGTCTTCCCTACGTTAAAAGCTTTTATTCGGGACCTAGTTGTCACATAAGGGTTTAGTGTATCAGAGGGGTAGCCGTGGTAGTCTGGATCTGTAACAGCAACGAAGGGTCCTGTGGCACCTTATAGACTAACAGAAAAGTTTTGAGCATGAGCTTTCGTGAGCACAGACTCACTTCATCAGATCTGATGAAGTGAGTCTGTGCTCACGAAAGCTCATGCTCAAAACTTTTCTGTTAGTCTATAAGGTGCCACAGGACCCTTCATTGCTATAAGGATTTGTGTGCTGCGCTCATCAGTCAGGAAAGCAGCTGTGTCAATCTGAAAGTACCTTTCTGTAGTGCTCATCGCTAAGGACGAGAGGTGTGTCTGTGTCAGAGAAACAATCACCACAGCTGAAGATGGAAGGAAGCAGGGGGTGCTAAAATGTCTGGCATTTTGGTGATCTTGCAGATGCTTCGCATCTAGAAGGCTGCTCTTACTGGTGGGAGCTGTCAGTAGTCTCAGGGCTAAGGAGCAGTTAGGGGGCTCTTTATTGTCTGAGGATTATACTGCCCAGCAGAGAAACTTTGAGGGTATATGCACACTTCAACTGAAAACCATGCCAGCTGGCTTGGGCTCAGGGCTGTGGAATTGCTGTGTGGACTTTCAGGCTTGGGCTGCAGGCCAGAATCTGAACATCAACACCACTATTACACAGCCCCTGAGCCTCCAGAGTTAACACAGGCCAGCTGTGAGGTTTCTAATTACAATGTAGATGTACCCTGTGAGCCAGATACAGGGTTGAAGGGTGATTTTGTTTTTGATTGTGTTTTTATTGATACAGTGATGCAAACCTGCTGAATCATTTTACAGGAGTAGAGCACAAAAGAAATGCCAGGAGCAACAAAGCAAAGGAATATATTTGACCTCCTAGAAGAAGGTGACTTCATGTAGGGCCCATAATTTGTTTAAAAAAAATGTAGCTAGTCTAGAGGGAAGTGTCAGAATCCATGTTTGCAAAGCTATATCTCAGCTCACTCTTCAGATAGCAAAGTGATAAATTTTAGAAGACCATAAAATAGTCTAATTAATTAGCCTCTGCAGCTGCTAAATTACTGAGTTTTGTGAATCTTGGAGCCTCATAAACAAAATGTTCTGTTAACAGGCCACAGTGCTGTTAGTTATAGCAGCTTTCTCCCATTTGTACACTTTTTTTTTTTTTTTATTCTGGGGTGTCTATTTAAGTAACAGTCCTCTTTATTTGGAGGGAAAAATAGCCTGTCCTTTGAAACTGAGCATCTTCTGTTCACCAGGTAAGTGGGGTATTCTAGAATGCCCTTCGCATATACATACATGTTTTAATGGCCGGCTAATTAACCTCATTACGGAAACTTGATTGTATTAGAAACTATCCCCAAAAAGAAGCCTGAAGCTTAATGTCTGATTTGTAGTGTACTGTCTTGTTTCTTCACTGTGATAGACCTAGGCTACATCTACACTACAGCCCAGATTTCTGAGAGCAACTATCGCCCCCCCGTCCTCCCTCTCCTCACAGTAGCTCGATGTAAGGTACGTTGACTTCAGCTACATTATTCATGTAGTTGGAATGGTGTAGTTTGAGTTTTTCTTTCTGCTTTAGTGCAGATGTAGGCCTAGAGCAGGGGTGGCCAACGATTTTTATCAGGGCTCTCACAATAATTTCTGGGGGGGGAGCTGAACTCAAAATAGCCCTAGGTGCCTCCTTGCCCCATCTTAAATACCTCACAGCCCCCAAACTGCCACCACCCCAAATCCTGGGTTAAACTTATCCAGGAGCTCTGTGTGCTACTGCCCCCTGCTACTCCTTGCCAGGCTGTCTCCTCTTCCACACAGCTGTGCGCCGCCGCCGCCGCCCCCCCCCCCCCCCCCCCCCGGGCGCCAAATATCATGTAGGGGCAGCTCCCAGCACCGTCCACGCTGAAATGACTCACTTTAATCGGTTCAGTGCCCGGATCCTGCCTGCCGGCCATTTAAATCCAGTTAAATTGAGCTCTAATCCAGTGTTTTCTCAGCCTTTTTTTTATCAAGAACCCCTTTTCCAAAAAAGAAAAAATTGTAAGACCCCCAGGACCCACAATTTTTAGATGCACAAAATCTCCAATTCCCACTCTCGTCCTTCAGAGCCAGGCACCCCCAGCTTCTCTCTCTCTCTCTTCCCCCACTGCCTTGCTTTAGCCCAGTTTCACACTCCTCTCCTCCAGAGCCAGGTTGTCCCCAGACTATAACAATGCTGGTGACTCACCGGAGCTGCCATTGCTGCTGCCCGCACTTCTCTCTCCCCTGCTGTGGGAGCCAGAGAAGGAGCCAAGCTGCAGAGGTGGGAACCGCAAATGGCTCCTAAAAGAGCCACATGTGGCTCGAAGCTGCCCCACTGCCGTTTAAAAATGGTGCTGCTGCCAGCTCTGCAGGTCGGATAAAAAGGCTTCACAGACTGGTTTCTGGCCTGCAGGCTGTGTTAAACACTCCTGGCCAAGCGCCATGATCTCTGCTATGCTATAGGCCATGATGTGGTGGCTGTTTCTCTTCCACAGGATTCATTAGCCAAATACCATAATTGCCAGGCAAACATTACATACCTGTTACTGAAAATGGCACAAGCTTCATTGCAGCAGTTCAGTAGCTGTATGTGTGTATTTATATATTCTGTGAATCATATGCACTTAACTGATATAGTATACTCTGCTGCTTTGGATGTGGTTTATGGCCTTAAAGGTAGTGTGGTTTCCTGACAAACCAGAAATCACAGTTCTAATCCCAGCTCACCCCCATATTGACCACTTATATGAATTTGGGCTGCTCATAGCCTGTTTTTCCCAATAAAATGGGGCGTAATACTTTAAAACCAAGGTGCATGTTAAGTATTAATGTTCAAACAGTGCAACAGCATGTTTGCATAAAAGCTTAGTTACCAGTATTTGTGAGAGTTCGTTTTGGGAGACGGTAAGGAAACTGGAAGGAAAACATGAGGGACAAGGCATTAGAATAAATGCGGAAACCTAGCCAGTGCTCTTCTGTCTGAGAAGAACAATATATTAAAATGCCTTCAAAAATTATTATGGAAAGCATACTACAATTGAGCAAAATGTAACTGTTTTGACAAATGTAAATTGAATTCAGTCTTAATTAAAAAAAGACTGAAAACAAAGCTGGCACTGCACATAACTTCAGAGCCCTCCCCCCCCCCCCCCCCCCACAAAAAAAAAATTTGTTCCGATGTGCTCTTTCCTATGGGGACAGGTTTCACAGCACAGCTGGACCACGCTTCATTTTGTATCTCCCTGTGGGAATAGGGAGTGGATCATCATGGAGGAGGAGAGGAGCAAAAATTGGCACATGTATGAAGGGGCATGAGGAAGGGCTCTGTGGAGTATTTCTCCTTGCCTTTGAGCCCATGAAATCAGCTGCTGTTGTGTGGTTCATGTTCTGTTTTGGGGGAGGGAGAAGATAAACTGCAGAAAACAGCTGCAGCCTGTTTTCCTCCTGCTGGGGCAAGCACTGTAGGAGTTATTGATGCTTCTAGTTCTAGTACTATAAACCGCCCTCCACAGTTTCTGTGAACCAAAAGGCTCTTGTAGGCAATTAGTGGCAGCCCAGATCCTTGGGAAACCTTGGAGCTGTGTAGGATCCAGAGTCCACAGTCTGCACACAGGGACATTCTACCCCCAAAATAGCCTGGGCTATATACCTAATTATGCTCTTACTGACTTACGGGTCTCTGGGTTTTTTCAGGCTCTCCCCTTATCTCTACTCCACAACCCCTCTCTTCGGATGGGGGCAGTGCTAAGTATTTTTTGTCATTTTGTCCCTGCTGTAAGGTATTTCTTGAGATGGGAGCAGCAGGGTTAGCTTGAGTTTTTGGTTTTGATGTGGGCAGTGTAATTTCAAACCATTCCGCTCAGGATTAGACTTAACCGAGCTCTTTTCTCCCATTTCATTGAACAAACATTCTGTGGTTAAATGGCAGCAAGAAATAATGTACATGCAAGCAGATTTTTAGCAGTTTATTAGATAATAAATAGTCACTTAGCAACTATCATCTGGCTGTAGAGGCAGGGGGACACGACTGAAGTACTTCCCTCCTCAACCCCAAATAAATCAGAACCTACCATGACGTCAAATGTTGCTTTAATGTACAGAAACTCAGGCTTCATAACTTAATAGATTATACTCAAGTTAACCATTCTTCCATTCTTGTCCTTTTGTCTTGAAAGGCCAAAAAAAAAAAAGTCAAATGCTGCTATACATACAGAAAATCCAGGGCTTAAAAGAAGTGTAGTAATGGAAAGAATTATGCCTGTCTGGAATTTTAAAATAGTCCTGTGTGAGGAATGAAAAGCAGGTAGAATTGGTACTATAAGGGTGTCTGTTGATTTGGTGGTAAACTGCAGGTTAAAGTAGAAATGGACGTCTTATGCTAAATGTAGATAAAAATGTATTAAACATACACTAAATCAGTGGTGTCCAATAATAATTGAAGGATCCCTGAAATTCTGTATTTGCTACAGGGTCTCCCTCCTCCCCCAGAGCCAGGCACCCCAGCTCCCCTGCACAAACTGAATGCAGCGACTCACCAGTCATGCAGAGGCCTGTGCAATGGCCCTGAGCTGCCGCTGCTGCCCTCCATTTGTCCCACCAAGCGGTGCAGTGCATGTGTGGAGTGGCAGACAGCACCCATGCATACAGCTTGGAGGAGCTGCATTTGAAAGCTCCAAGCATGACATGCAGCTCCGGAGCCAGTTGCCACACCACAGTGTCCAGTTTGCCACCTGTGGTGAGTGGGGAACGTATTGGACCCTGTGGCGCTAAATGAGTGTTCAGTAGTTTCAACTGATTATTAGTTCCATACAATAAACTTTTAATTAAAGCACAGACAGAACACAGGGGAGAAGATTTTTGGAAGAGTTTTAAAATCTCCTAGCGATGAGTCACTTACACTTGGTTATGACAAAATGTAGATTGATTTATCAGTCATGAACCCAAGAAAGATGCAGGGGTTAACAGAAAGGAAAAGGAGAAAATTTGGTCTCCAAATCCCACGGTATTTTAATATAAGAAATGGGTTTGATTTTTTTAACACGTGTTAACAATTTGCCATATACCAGCTTAATGACTTATATTCCTCATGTTTATATCCAGCATATGAAGCAGAGAACAAAAGGCAAGATGACAAAGAGAAAAATTCTGTGCACCTGCTGTTTTTTCTTCCCTGATGGGAAAGGCCTTTGTGTATCTCATCCAGCTAGGCATTAACTGCTTTTGAAGTGACTTGCTAATAACATTTAAATAGACATTTCTACAAGTATCAGTGATTCTGAGCTTGAGATTCTGGGTTTTTCTTATTCCTGATATTGGTTTATTGCTGGACACCAGCACTTCAAGTTTCATTTGGCCAATTGCATTGCTGCCATTTATCAGGTCAGAGGGTCACTATCAGGTCCTACAGTCTGCTGTGGAGCTGTATTGGCTAACAGTTCTTGAAGCAATAGCTGCTACATTGGCAATTGCTATAGCAAACGAGCCACATTATTCTCAAAGTGTAATTATTGTTCAAGCCAAAGAGCCACATGTTGCTAGCATGTTGGGCACCATGGCTATAAAGGGCATAGAGGCTAAAAATAACCATGAATGTTGCCAGTGCTCCTAATTTTATCACAAGGTTTATCATATTTGATTTTTCTTAAAGCGGCGGCTAAATTTACCTTAAGTGAGAATCTCAGCTTTAGTGGTTTTTAGTAGCTTTCTAGAGAAAAAGCCCACGGTTGCAGAGAACCTTGGAAACATGAATCCTGCAAGACAAAAGTAGAGGTTAAACAGCGTGCGTCCCCTCCATCCAACCTGTTACTTTAACAAAAGCTATTACTTTGTAAGACAGTCTTGAATTCTAGATTTGACTCATGATTTTGAATGCTTGGAGCTGGTGATACTGAAATATTTAACAATGTACTATCTTCTCCCAGTGGAGAACCTTTCATCCATGAGTTCCAAACCAAACATTTTTACAAACATTTAGGAGACTGGGTCAGGCTAAAAGTTGAACATAATTCAAAAACATATTGTCTTCCTTATGCTGCTAATAACAGCATAGAGCAATAAGGGAAAATCTAAAAAGGTGAACTACTTGGATAAAAGTGCTATCCCTTTTGCTTGTAGTCAGCATGTGCTTACATTTCACTTTCTGGTTGCTCTGCATTAACGGCAATCTAACTACTGGATTGCAAACACAGGGGATATTCCTAATCTAAGAGTTCTATTAAAATAATACTATGAAGTCTTGCTACTGATTTCTTCTTCTGCAGAAGCTTGTTTTAGAGCTGTGTTATCTAACACTTTCTTTGGGTCTCAGAACAGCTTGTGAGTGGGGTACGATAGTCTCCATTTTTCTCTAGGGAAAACTAAATGCACGGCATGAGTTGCTGAAAGTCCCCAAAGTCAGTGGAAGAATTGGGAATAAAAATCCTCCATTCCAGAATGCAGAGTATATGAAGGAGTCAGGAAGAGAACCCTCTGGATTGTTAACCCTAGAAAAAGATAAGGTTGTCCTTGAGGTTTTTAGGGGCATTGTGAGACGTGATATGCAAGACACACCAGCCTACCCTCTGGCTGCTTGTGATTCTTTCAAACCGATAATGCGATAGGCCAGAGCAATTTTGGGTTGTGTATCTGAAAAGTAGGAAGGGTTTGCATGGGCGGATTAAAGGTTTGTAGGAGGAACGGGTTATTAGCCAACAGATGTGTTAGCAGCAGGAGTCTTCCAAAATGCCTCTGACCATGCTCTTGTTGTTTTGGCATTGGGCTTCCCCAGATACTTTTCTTTGGATAATAAAGAAAATGCCTAAAAATGGCTAGTGCTTTCATCAAAATTAATCTTGGATTTTCTATTAGTTGATTATGGCTAGCTAATCTTAGATGTTCCTTTCACCAATAACATGTACAGTTTTTTTTTTCCTTAAAAAGCTACAAATTACTGAGTGTTATTGGCTTGGACCTGACTGCAGTTTCTTTGGCAGGGTTTAAATCCATCAGTTTAACAACTGGTTTCAGTAGCCTTGGAGGTGTGGTAGGATACATTTTTAAAGCGCATTGGATTAAGGACAAATACAGTGCACAGAGAGGAAGTTTCAGTTCTCTAGAACAGACAATTACATTATATTATCAGCAATTGTAAGTAGGACTATTGCGGACTTTTAAATGTATCGCTGGCACTTGACCTTTTGACCTTTATGTACAGTCCAAATTTCAGCGCTCTGCCCCCAAAAGATTGCTGACGCCTGAGCTAGAAGGCAAGGAGCTATGCCTTCGGGGATTTAGTTTCAGTACTTGATGACATAACAAAATTCCTTGTTTTACGCCATTGTTCTTAGGAACTGGGAAATATTTAAAAAGGGAGGTAACAATATATGGGAGACAAAAGGCATTTCATTGCTTAAAACTTGTTACCTAGGAGGATGATTAGTTGTTAGTAACAAAGAACCACCATGGCTAAACAGCCATATTAAAAAGGCAGTGAGAGAGAAAAGGGCAGCTTTTAAAAAGTGGAAGTCAAATCCTAGTGAGGAAAATAGAAAGGAACATAAACACTCCCAAATTAAGTGTCATAATGTAATAAGAAAAGCCAAAAAAGATTTTGAGGAACAGCTAGCCAAAAATTAAAAAAACGATAGTAAAATGTTTTTTAAATATATTAGAAGCAGGAAGCCCGCTAAAAAAGCAGTGGGGCCCTTGGATGATAAAGATATAAAAGGAGCGATCAAGGAAGACAGTGCCATTGCAGAGCGATTAAATGATTTCTTTGCTTCAGTCTTCACGGCTGAGGATGTTAGAGGTTCCTAAATCTGAGCCAGCCTTTTTAGGTGACAAATCTGAGGAACTCACTCAGATTGAAGTGACATTAGAGGAGGTCTTGGAGTTAATTGATAAGCTGAATAGTAACAAGTCTCCAGGACCAGACGGCATTCACCCAAGGGTTCTGAAAGAACTCAAATGTGAAATTGCGGAGTTATTAACAGTGGTTTGTAACCTATCCTTTAAATCCACTTTGGTACCAAATGACTGGAAGACGGCCAATATAACGCCAATATTTAAAAAAGGCTCTAGAGGAGACCCTGGCAATTATAGACCGATAAGTTTAACATCAGTACCAGGCAAATTAGTAGAAACACTAGTAAAGAATAAAATTGCAAAGCACGTAGAAGAGCACGAATTGTTGGGCAAAAGTCAGCATGGTTTCTGCAGAGGGAAGTCGTGTCTGTCTAATCTATTAGAATTCTTTGAAGGGGTTAATAAACATGCGGACAAGGGGCACCCAGTGGACATAATATACCTAGATTTCCAGAAAGCCTTTGACACGGTCCCACACCAAAGGCTTTTATGTAAATTAGGTGGTCATGGGATAGGAGGAAAGGTCCTTTCATGGATCGGGAATTGGTTAAAAGACAGAAAACAAAGGGTGGGAATAAATGGTAAATTTTCACAATGGAGGAGGGTAACTAGTGGTGTTCCCCAGGGGTCAGTCCTGGGACCGATCCTGTTCAACTTGTTCATCAATGATCTAGAAAATGAGGTAAGCAGTGAGGTGGCAAAGTTTGCAGATGACACCAAGTTGTTCAGGACAGTCAAAACCAAAAGGGATTGTGAAGAACTACAAAAAGATCTCAGCAAACTGAGTGACTGGGCAGCAAAATGGCAAATGAAATTTAATGTGGGTAAGTGTAAGGTAATGCATGTTGGAAAAAATAACCCAAATTACACGTACTACATGATGGGGTCAAATTTAGCTACGACAGATCAGGAAAGGGATCTTGGAGTTATAGTGGATAGTTCTCTGAAGACATCCACACAGTGTGCAGCGGCAGTTAGTAAGGCAAATAGGATGTTAGGAATTATTAAAAAAGGGATCGATAATAAGACAAAAGATATCGTACTTCCCCTATATAAAACTATGGTACGCCCACATCTTGAGTACTGCGTGCAGATGTGGTCGTCTCACCTCAAAAAAGATATATTGGCATTAGAAAAGGTTCAGAAAAGGGCGACTAAGATGATTAGGGGCTTGGAACGGGTCCCATATGGGGAGAGGCTAGAGAGACTGGGACTTTTCAGTTTGGAAAAGAGGCGATTGAGGGGCGATATGATAGAGGTATATAAAATCATGAATGGTGTGGAGAAAGTGAATATAGAAAAATTATTTACCTTTTCCCATAATACAAGAACTAGGGGACACCAAATGAAATTGATGGGTAGTAGGTTCAAAACTAATAAAAGGAAATTTTTCTTCACACAGCGCACAGTCAACCTGTGGAACTCCTTGCCCGAGGAGGCTGTGAAGGCCAGGACTCTATTAGGGTTTAAAAAAGAGCTTGATAAATTTTTGCAGGTTAGGTCCATAAATGGCTATTAGCCAGGGATAAAGTATGGTGCCCTAGCCTTCAGAACAAGGGCAGGAGATGGATGGCAGGAGATAAATCACTTGATCATTGTCTTCTGTTCTCCTTCTCTGGGGCACCTGGCATTGGCCACCGTCGGCAGATGGGATGCTGGGCTCGATGGACCTTTGGTCTGACCCAGTATGGCCGTTCTTATGTTCTTATGTTGTTTTTAAAAAATAGTAACAGACAGAATGCCGTGCTAGTCTATATACTATCAAAACAAAAAAGCAGTCCAGTAGCACTTTAAAGACTAACAGAATAATTTATTAGGTGAGCTTTCGTGGGACAGACCCACTTCTTCAGGACATAGGCATCCCAGAACAAACTTAAAAGACTGTGTCTTACTGAAGAGAAATTTCCACAACACTCTTGAAAGAGAGGTTGCTGAACTCTTTTATATTCAAATTCGGCACATTAACATGTGGTTTGAACCAGGATGGGAATTTTCTGGGTCATTATAGGGGCTTGTTTGCATACTTGGCTTAATCTAATTCTTGACTTTTCTCTCCCCCTCGCCCCTCTACTCTCATTTGCTCACCTTGATACATTTTTTTCTGATTTGTCCACCTTGAGTACTTTTTTTTTGGTTCTCTGTGCCTTAAATATTGAGTCTGTTCTGGTATGGCTATGGTCTGAAGAAGTGGGTCTGTCCCACGAAAGCTCACCTAATAAATTATTTTGTTAGTCTTTAGAGTGCTACTTTACTGCCTTTTTTTTGTGTATAAAATACAGTGTTTTGGAGGTGAGGAGTACCACCACCAGGCCTGGAGACTGAACTTTGTTGTGCATCCACAGAATAGGTGCATTAGAGAAAACAGTAGCTTAAGCATTCTTACTCTGCCTCTTGCCAATAAAATTCAGACCAGACTTGAAGTTGGAGGGACGCTTTCTAGTTCTGCTTCCTATAACTTGACCACTGCTACAACTGCTCACAAGGATGCCAGACTTCATTATGTCTGCGGCTACACTGCATTCCACTTTCAGAAGCAGAATGCAAATGAGTGAGATTGAAAATGCAAATGAAGCACAGATTTACATATCTTGTGCTGCAGTTGCATGTTCTTGTGCAATCACACTTCTGGAAGAGGCTTTTTTGGAAGCAAAACCAGCCAAATAGACTGGGTTCTTTCAAAAACAAATCCTGTTTTTGAAAGAACCTTTCTCCCTGAAACAAAATTAGGAGGAAGGGTTCTTTTGAAAATGGGATTTGTTTTTGAAGGAACCCTATCTACACAGCTGTTTTTGCTTTTGGAAAAGCCTCTTCCAGAAGTGTGATCACACAAGAATATGCAATTGAGGTGTGAGATATGGAAATCTGTGCTTCATTTGCATTTTTGATCTCTCTGACTTGCATTCTGCTTCTGAAAGTGGAATGCAGTGTAGCCACTGCCTACGTGGGAAAACTTTTTTCTCTTTAGGGATTGGTCAGAAAATGCCAAACTGCTTCGTAACTGTCAACAAAATAGACTTTTTATTACTATCAGGAATGCTTCTCCCAGGGGCTCAAAAAATCGCAAGGCTCCCACCCCCTTCTAAAAATACATTGTTCTTTTTTTTATTTTCTCATTTTTGAGCCTTTAGAGTAACTTGAAGTCAGGTATTTATGCTTTCTTTTGCAACCAGGAGGACTAGAAATGTACCTCTCTTTTTAAATGAAAATTGCGATTGTGATTGACTGTGGGAGTTGGAACTTAGACAAATACTTAGTTACTTTGATGCTGGCAGTAAACTCCTAAGAGTTGGCACTGCTGCATTACTGACTTGGGTTGGGTTTCAAGCAGCAACTTGGAGGTGAAGGGCTCTGTTTTATCTCCAGTCTGAGAATTCCCTTTATTCTTTACCATTGGTGCAGCAGGTACGATTTCTCTCTTCTGTGTTCTAGTCCCAAAGTACATGATGATTTAATATATTCTGCAGCATGTGATACTGACTGTATAGGCAATGTGTGGTGTTGGTACATTATAAAGTGTTCTTGGTCTTGGATTTCTGTCTGTCAGACCCTTTAAACTGGTGTTAGAAACTTAAGGCTGACAAAAACCATGTCCCCCTTTTGTTGGCCCTGGAAAAAAGGGGATTTATGTCTCAAGTGGCTACTTTGGAGAGGCCTATTGATTGTGATGTTTGTCAGCTAATGAGCTCATGAGATCGTTTGCTACAGCATATGTGGGATGTAGTGTAAATTGTTAGGAAAAAGAATTACTGTGTAAAAGTTAACTTGTACTACTGATTGATCTGCCATTAATTTCTGCTTTTTTCCCCCTTTTTTTGCCAACATTAAGTGGCTAAAAGCCAAGGTAAGAGGAATCATTTCTCATTTGACCCACAGTGCCTCACTGTATTGATAGTTGAAGCTGCAGAGCCCTTAAAACTGAAAACTAGTACTCTCTTCTATTTCTTTCTGCTTTTCATAGGTTATTTGGGTTACATAAGATTTATTTCTGTGCAGATTTGCAACAATTAGCAGGATTGTATTAATGTATCAGGGAGTAATTGGCATTTGCTTTTATACATAGATACATTAATTTCTCTAACACATGTTTAGTGCTTTGCTTCTGATTTGGTAGATGCCTTGATCTTATTGACTTACATTTTTATAGGAGGTTTCCCAGACAATCTGCATGACTATTCCATCAGAGAGCTGAGCTAAATTGAGTGAGAAATTTTGGGTAAAGATTGACAGTGTTGTACTGTCAGATTTAATGTTTCATTTAAAATATTCACACTGGAACTGACAAATATGGAACGTAATAGTAATTTAAAGAGGGAAAAGTGGAAGACTTGCCTGCATTTGTTGTCAGCTTAATTTTCAGATGAACTGCAGCTGTAGAATGACAGTTAAACAATATGAAACTTACTTTTTGGGCTTGTTTCCTTTTCCTGTTGTCTTCTCTAGTGAGCAGATAAAACCTGCTGTTCCATAGCTGTCTGGGAACCCTCACTTCCTATTACATTAAAAATTAACTCTCAATAGTCCAGCCATTGAAGTATAAAAATAAAATTGTTTCCCTTCATTTTCAGCATGGAAATAACCAGCCTGCAAGAACTGGCACCTTGTCAAGAACAAATCCACCTACACAAAAACCACCAAGTCCTCCAATGTCAGGCCGGGGAACTCTGGGGTAAGAATGAGGCATTCATCCAGCCTGTGTAAAAGAGAATTCTCATTACGGAGATATTAATATTGCCTAAATAAGTGACCATATGAAGACTGAATACCTCAGGGCTCTAGGAGCTTAGACATATGACCTTTCCATGTAAAATATTTTGAATTCTTTTAATGATGCAACTTGGAGAGAGTATCTTTTCATGACGTTTTTATGTTGCAGATTCAAGTGGATGAGATTTGTTTTGTTTTAATAGTAGTCATGTAGAATAATTATTACATGTTTAACACATGAATTTTGATTAAGGCTGTCATTTAAACCAAGCAAAAGATTAAGGATCTTTTTTGTTGCTAACTCATTCCTTTATTCTTACACAGTATAGAATTAACAAATGCATTCAGTGCTTTGTGAAATATTTAAGTAGAGTGCATGTAAAGGAAAGTTAAGGATGTACTGGCAGATCCTAACTCATTTTGTTTTAATGTTTAATTGTGGGGCCTGCACACCCCCCATCCCCCCCAATACACATGCTTTCTACATCCATTGGTTTCACTGTTTGACCTCTGTACATGAGCATGCTATGAGATGGACTGAAATGGAGGTACTTGAAAATGCTGAGCATGCAGGGTATCTCTTCTGTTTGGGCTGATGGGGTTTGGTTGAGATCCTAAACAGAAACTTCTATCGATATTGCTGTTCTGTCACCTGAATCTTTGCCTTTAGTGTGTGGGTTTCAGCAGATGGCATAATAGCGCTGGTGGGCTGGCATAGATTTAGCAGTTATGGATATTTTAGCTTCCTAGTTTGGGGAGCTGAGCATTAAGTTACAAAACAGCTCACAGTGATGATCAAAAGCCAAGCAAGGAAAGTGGGGGAACTGCTGCCCCCCTTTTGAAAAGACAGGGTTGCAGGGCTCTGGAAGTATTGAAGCTTTTAATCCTGATGCAGTGTTTCAGAGTTGTGCAATTTCACTGCTTTAATATCAATATGCAGGGTGTTCTTTGTGTGCCTCTACATGCCAGTACTGAGTACCAGCACCTCGGCAGCCCCAGCCATGGGACTGGCGGGGGGGTGAGGAGCCCGCTGATTACCTGCTGCTTTTTTTTTTTTTTCCTTTTAAAATAAAACACTCAATAGTATAGTGTGCCATGTTTAAGTCTTTAGGGTTTGTTTTAGTCTGCTTGGAGCAGGTTATGAGAATTAGACTCTTGAGCCACTGTTGGTTAATATTGACTTCAGTGATGTCATTTTACCTTGAGGAGTTATCAATCATTTTTGTGTTCTAGTTATAAGAGATTAAGATATACACACTTGAATTTTCTGATGATTGGTCTTTCTGGCACAATAAAAGACCAGTGGCAGCTCATATTTTGAAACTTTCCCAAGTTCCATGTACGATAGAAACTCACTAATTCACAAATCCCATAATCCAGGTAAACAACCTGAGTATTGTTTGAGGAATGGTTTTAGTAGTGCAATGGTGAGTTCTAGTGCTCCTGAGAGAATTCTTAAAAGTGAAAATTTAGTATGTTGATTATAAACAACTGAAACCAACTAGGGCAGGTCATGGAAAAGAGCCTATTTTTGTGATACATTAACCTTTTTTTGTGTTATGAAGTAGCAGGTAAGCACCACATTTGGACACTTGCAGTGAACCCTCTAATAATTTAGTAAGGTTCCACTATGTTGAGTCACTGAATGAATATAATGTGTGCTTTTGTGTTGCTCCTAGTTTGGTTGCCACTGAAAGATGTTCATAGGCTCCCATTTTCCTCATGCTCCCTCATCTATGTGTTCCCCCCCCCCCCCCTTTTTTTTTTAAAAATAGAAAACTCAAAACGTATTCCTGGTGTGAGAATGTGAAAACTTTTTAGTAATGAGTAATTTTTAGGAAATTTGTGCCTCCCTGAAAGTACATGTATGTGAGGAAATGTTCTGTCTAAACATATCTTGCCTACTGTTGAAGGCAGTACTGTAATAGGTAAGTGTTCATGCCATAGTATATGCATACAACTGTTTTAAGAGTATCTTGTGGCCCTGTGTGTAGTATTGGTTCTTAATTAGCTTTTAGCTTAATGGAGCACACAGCTTGGCCTCAATCTAGGAAAGCATTTTCAAAAGATGTTTTTCCCCATTGTATCTGTGCAGACTCACCACTGTGGCACCTCCTGCTGCTTATCTTGGAAATTAGCTCACATCCTTCTGTAGTTCACCCTCCAGTGGTATCTTGTCTGCCATTACTCCCACTTTGCAGTCTCCACCAGTCTGAATATATGAATATGCATTTCAGTGCCTCATTAATAATCTTCAAAATGGCCATTTCCAAGATTTGTGCTAGTGTAGACAGGGCCTCTGTGACCTGCTCTGCGCCCCGGACTATGGAGTCCTCTTCTGGGCACAGCCTTGCTCTGCTGTCTCCTCAGGCACCAGACACCTGTAGTCCAGCCACTCTCCTCAGTGTCCTGCTGTTGTAACCAGGCTAGTCCCTCGCTCCTGGGGAGTGCTGCAGTCTGTTGGCTACTTCCCTCAGGGCAAGTTGGGCAAAGCAAGGTGAGGAAGACCCAGGCCTGCTGCTACTCTGGGTCAAGATTCTCAGTAGGGAGCCATAGCTGGACTTTTAGCCGGCAGTTGCTACAGCCCCTCCTCCAACCTCTCTGCTGCCTCTTTTCCCTGGGCTGCTTCCCTTTTAGCCCAGCACATCATCTTCTCTTATTCCAGGGCCTCGGTCTGGCTCTCTTCAGCCATAAGCTCCTGCTCTGCTACCCTGCCTTGCGCAGCCCTGTCTCTTAGGCAGCCAGTCCTTTTCCCTGACAGGCCAGGGAGAGTCTGCCCTCTGCTCTGTTGAGCAGCCCTGTATAAATGGTCCCCGCTGCCCCTGATGGACTGCTGCAACAAGCCATTTCCCAATTGGTGCTCTCAGTAAGCCCTTTTCTTATTGGAGGGTTCTGTGCAGGCTGTCTTTGGCTTGCTTTAACCCATACTCTTTCTAGTGTGGGGCAACTGCCCACTATATTCATGCTTTTTATCTAGACAGTAGAATTTCCCTTTCACTTTTTGAAATATTTGTTCCAGGAAGATGACTAAAATAGTCTCTTGAAAACTATTTTGTCATTATGCAGAATTAACATGTTCAGTGAAATATCTATGTAACATGCCTCTTTCAGAGTTGGCTTCTATTTGGTAATGCTGGGTTACTGTACAGTGACCTTTTTAATTGAAGAGTTACGGAAACAAATAACTTCAGTACTTTAAAACTTTTTTCTCTCCTTCAACCCAATTTCATTTGAACAGACGAAATACTCCTTACAAAACCCTGGAGCCAGTTAAACCTCCAACGGTTCCTAATGATTACATGACCAGTCCTGCCCGACTTGGGAGTCAACACAGTCCAGGAAGAACAGCTTCCTTAAACCAGAGACCAAGAACACACAGGTAGACTATATTGTTTCTGGTTCTGTAATTGTCTTGACTGGCACGCTGACCCTCACCAGCATTGCAGTGAAGCTTTATGCCTGGCTTCTTCTAAAGTGGGTGGAGAACACAAGTGTGCTTTTATGTACCTTTTCTTTATATGTGTTTGCTGTCTGCATTTGATATCTGTAGATCTGTTAACTTTTAGAAACAATTGTTTGTTTTTCAAAGGTAATACAGGTTGAACCTCTCTAATCCAGAAGACTCGTCTGGCAACATCTGTAATCTGCCATGACTTTAGTTAGCCATATGACCTCTTTTACGGGTGTGGCTAAGTTTTTGTTTTTTTTTTTTTGGTTTTTTTTTTTCCTTCGTCCCATAAAGTTTGTATGCAGCCACCAGTTCTGGCTCTCAGGATTCTGTGCTCTTATCTCTAATTTACCTGTAACTAAGAGCTCAATAAGCAGTGGAAGTGTTTGGTAATGTGCTAGACAGTATTGCCCTCCGTGGTCTGGCAAATTCTCTCATCTGGCACTGTTCAGGTCCTGAGGGTGCTGGATGAGAGAGGTTCAACCTGTACTACAGAATTTTTGTTTATACACACAGCTTTGATTTCACAACCTAGTCTCTATCACTTTTTACCTCATCAGAGGAGGCAGAATTTCAGAAATGTATATGAGTGAATAGGGAGATGGAATAGCTGTCAGACTATGTAACTTAATTCAGACTTTAAGCTGGGATAGAAGTACAGGTAAGCTTGCTTTCACTGCTGCTCATTGTGTAGGGAAGCTGTTCTTGATTAGAAGATAGTTTTGCAAAGCTAAATACTTCCACACTGTCAGAAGTGCAGTTTGTTTTTATTATTCAAAGAAAAATCATGCCTTTTGACATTGTAGATTGACAGTATTGGGAGCTAAAATGTACCCACAGAACCAGTGCAGCAGTGCTAATCACTTTCCACGTGCTGAGGCACATTGGCAGAACAGCACTTCCTCTGGTGAGATGAACTCTTGCAATGAGAGCATAGTGCTGTCTCTAATGAATGCTTCCCCTAAATCTGTTTGTTTCAATATAGTCTTGGCTCAAACTGCAAGAAATTGACAATGGCTACTGAATACAGACAAGATTTAGGCAATGATTATTGTCCCAGGAATAGATGGGATGTGATTTGGTGTGAATCATTGAAATGATCTGTGATGTTTAATAGAACAACTGCAGTTCAAGGGTACCTTATGGACTTTGGGAAAACATGTTAACTTTTTTGTTTTTGAGCAGCTTGCTGTCAATTAAAAGTACTGTCAGATTAAGAAACATTACAAACCAGGATGCAGTCTGTTTAGCTGGCAGATGTAAAATCTGCCACCCTCCCCCCCACTTTTTTTTTTTTTTGGCCTGACACTATTTTTTATGTATACTACCATTAGAAATTCGGCTGCAACCATGGTGACAAAATCAAGGTCTTCAGCGTACAGAACTCTAATTTTGAACTTTAATTTTTATAATCAAGTTATTGTCTTAAGATATTTTCAGATGTGTCCAATTTCTTTGTATCAATTTATATATAGCTGCACAGAAATGGTAAAGTGCATTGAGTGCTACTATATTTTTAGTTACAGGTGTGTGGGCTGTTTAATTCACCTCCTATTGAACCTCTGTAAATTCAGGTCTTGGCTAAAGGCATATTTACTCAATTTTTCCTTGGATTCTTTCTGAAGTCCTGGTGTCCATTTAGCTGAAAAATATGTAATGACACCAACATGGCTGCATGTAAATGTTGTTTAAAAAATTATCTTATGGACTTGTCAGACAGTGCGTGTTGTCATACTGGCTAGTTCCACTAGAACTTTTAGTGATCACAAACTTTAATGCAAATATTTGCTTAGCAAAAAGGAGACATCTTAGGCATCTGCCATTTGTAATTCCTGTGACATGCACTCTGGGATGAACACTTGAATACCCAGTTTGTTAGTTCAAGGTGCCTGGAGCCATTACTATATTTGCATTCAACCAACAGCCCTCTGTCTCATGTGGTTGCTAACATTTTTAGATGTCCGTACTTAAAAGCCATGGGTGTATACACTCATCCGTCATTTAACAAGTGTTCTACTCACGAGTACTTGCTAAAACGAGGGACACACATACTTACAATGTTCATGATGCAAGTGAACTTCCCCGCTTATACAAGCCAGTTGCGTGGTCCCTGTCTGGGGCGCAGGGAGACCCGCAGGGCCTGTTCCCAACATGCCCCCTGTGACCAACTCCCCGCGCACCGCCCAGTCGCAACATTCCTCCAGCTCCCCACGCACCCACCCCATCACATTTCAAACCTGCCCCCAGGTACCTCTGCTGCAGTCAGGAGGAACAAGCCCCTACCTGAGCTACCTGTAGGTTTTAACCCTCCCTCACACTCATGGCCCCAAACTGCCCCCAGCCTTTAACTCCCTCCCAACCCCACATTCACTCTACCTTTCAAAAGCAGTGCCACCTGCTGCCACTCCAAGCACTTGGAACCAATCGGACTTTTACATGTATTTTAACAGGAATTTAGTATCCCTCTTAGGAGTTCTTGCCTACCAACAAAAAGTTAGGAACCAGTTGCGCTCATACAGCAAGGGGTTAGTGTACAAAGTGACTAACAGCTTAGCTAATGGTATCTGTACCTACTAGAGTTCTTAATACTCATCACCCTCAGATAATTTAATCACAATGTAATAGGGGTTTCAGGAACAGTCAGTACACAGGGTAGGGTTTTTGTGTTTGTTTGTTTTTTTTTTTTTTTGTTCACACCAAATGTTAGGTTCCTGTTCAAATGAGTAACGAATGTTGGGGAGGCTGTATGGAAAGCAGAGCTGATGTCTCATCTATCCCCCTCCTTCCCTCTAGTGGCAGTAGCGGAGGAAGCGGCAGTCGAGAGAATAGTGGAAGCAGCAGTATTGGCATTCCCATCGCTGTGCCTACGCCTTCACCACCAACTGTTGGGCCAGGTATTTAAGATGCTTTTTTAATTACGTAACACTGTAGCATGGCTCATTTTTCAAAGGAATTCCTTTGTCTGTGGGTGTATTGGCTTTGAAACTGTGAAATGGGCAGAATCCTGTTTGTGCAGTCTGTTCTGTAAACGTCAAGGAGCATTGAAGTTCTCTTCTCTTCCCTTTGAAGAGGTTGGAGGAGAATTGCTCCCCAAACCTACAAAATACCAGAACAGTTTTCAGCTGCTTGCTTTTTTTATTCATTACACCATAACATGATTTTTTAAAAGATCAGCAAATCTATCTTGAGCTATGTGGAGCAGGTGGAATCTGTGCTTTCAAACATGTCAACAAATAAACATTTCTAGATGTCCTGAGAGGAGAAAGTGACCTACATAGGATCAGAATTGTTTTCTAAAATAGCCTATTGATTTTTATTGCTTACAATTTAGTATGTTTACAATTTTAAGTAAAAAAAACTTCTTTCCATTGAACTGCTTGAGAGGCCTAGGAATTATTGAACACCATCACTAGTGAAATTGAACATCTACCAGTCTGATTTAAAACCAAAATCGTAACTTTAAGATAAGTCTAAATTATCACAGAGCATCAACGTACATGCCTCTAGGGAGAACCTTTTTTTTAGTGATGTTAAGGTGCTGTACTTGGCTTTTTACAGTCAAGGAGCCAGACCAGAGTGGAAGACATGATCACTGGCCTAGTAAGTGTGTATGATTTAGGCTAGGTCTACACTGGCTGTGGAAGATCGAACACTTACGTATGGTCTTCTGGGGCGCTGTTTTGTGTAAGTGCGAAATGGTGCGTTCCAGGATCAATGTCAAACCTGGAACTCCTTGCGAGCTTCTGTTGACATTCTGCGGAGAAGACAGGAGCAATGTCGACGGCTGCAAAATCGATTTTTAGGTATGCAGTTGTCCATACCTAAAATTGTGTAGCAGCTGTCCACATTCCCAGTTAGTGTAGACCTAGCCTTAGTGTTTGTGTGTTTGCGCAAAACATTGATCATCCAAATTAGTCTACAAACGAGTGGTGGTATTCACATGCTGTATTTTTTTCTGAGGGAAACTTGCTATTGCTGTTTTGAATCCTGTTGTCTTGTTGCTTTGTTTGCAAATGTACCCTTCTATGTCTTAAGGACCCCTCTGTGTCCTTGGCCTTCATAGGAATCCACATGCATGGATCTTGCTTTCACAGAGCACGCCCTGGTAAAGTCAATAAGTTCTCCATGCAGGAGAAAACATGTGCAGTTGTAGAACTCTTTGCGGGATTGGGGCCTAAGTGTGTATCCATATATTAATGTTAAATTTTCTTGAACTGGAAATCTTCTGAGTTCCTTTTGTCTCTAAAAATGCAGCTCTTTTGCCCATAGCCTAACTGGCAATATGAACTATTTTATTAGCACAAATTTCTGTTCCTCCTCCTCCTCCTGGAGTCCCACCAGCACCACCACTGCCACCAGCTCTCCCGATGGGCAGTCTTATAGGTGAGACTTGTGTCAGCACTGGTGTGATTGCAGTTACTTGGCATAATCAATAATAAACTCCTCCTAATGGATTTAGAGGAGCCGATTGCCTTGGTAGTGGGGTGTATGTGATTTGGTATAATCATCCAAGTTCTTCTTTAACAAATCTAATCCAAACTAATTCCTGGTGGTGTGAAAGCCTCTGAAAGTAAATACATAAAATATGGACGAACTATATTGGTTGCTTTAAATCCTAGTGTTCCCACTAAAGCTCAGATCCAATTAACAGTGAAGTGAGTGTAATTCCGAGGAATCCAAAGGAGTTTGCCATTAAAGTACACTGTAGTTCAGAAACAGCAGTGGTGCATGGTAGGGATGGTGCATTTCTCTTGTGGACTGATGAGGAAATATGTAAAAAAACAGATATGTCTTATTCGGTGGCTTTGATACGATTCTGTGATTTTATTTTATTTTTTTTTTTTTTGTTAGGAGATACAAAACTGAGACACGAATTCTCCTGCATGTGTGAATGATGACACAGTGACTTGCTTCCTGGTAGATTTGGGTGGGATCCATTTTCATTGTTCTTTGGCATTGACGTAATTGGCCACTTTGTCTTCTCAAGCCACATAGTGCATGCCATTCATGGCTGCCAGAGAGGGGTTTTGAGAGCATTACCTTAGAGAACTTTTAGTTCACCATCCCACCCAAGGACAGTTGTCCTGGTCTTCACACAAATAACTTTAGAGGCTTTGACCCATAATTGTCATACTTTTTCTTACCTAAAATGTTGACTGAAAGTAACTTTTGAGTAGTGTTACTTTTGTCTGTAAACTTCAGAATGTTTATATGTAAAGATAAAATAAATTGATGCATTTTACTGCAATATCGTTGCTATATTTGGAATCTGAAAAGAACTTGAACGTTGGCAAAAAAAAGAGTTCAAGCAACACAAGATGCTCACTGATAGTGTGAAATTTTTACCCTTGACTTAAAATGAAAAAGCAAATATGAAAAAGATGGAACATGTATTCATTATTCATCTGCAATAATGAGTGTTGCACACCAGATGTGAGGTTGGTAGGAATTGATGCTGATCTCAGAGAAGAATGCTGACACATCTTGTGTTGACTGTTCTAGTTTGTTAATGCAAGTTCCCTATATGGAAACAGAGTTTGCAGACATCAGTAACTATAAATGTGGAAAGTGTCCTAGAATCATACCACTGATTTTATGTTTGCTTGATTAAGCACCTAACTTAAATCAAACTTTCTTTTAGTGGTGGTGGTGTCTTTTCTCCTGCTCTATTTTTCTTAATCCACACAGTTTTTTGTGTGTATTTTTGTTTTTTGCCTAGATTGAAGACCTCTGTTTCAGCATGCAAAACTATGGGTTTTCAAGGAGATATGTAACCTTTTCCAAGTGTTCCTTTCCTTTTGTTCAACAGGCAGTGTGATAAAAAAAATTAAGTTAAATTTGTGAAACAAGCAGATCCAACATTCTATATAAATGGTTAAAATGGCTACAACACTTCAGAAAATATAGCTGATGCATCTTGTTATATGGATGTTACTTTCTGTATCTCACCTGGTTGATAGCACAGGACTGGTATAACAAGATGGGTTTTTTTGTTAATATTTTGGTGCTGATCTCAAGATACTGGAGTGTTAGTTTTCTGGCATTCACCCTATTCTGGGACTTCTTTCTGTTTTCTCCATTCTGTCCTAAGTAATACTTTTGGCTTAAGTCGTCTTGTTTGGTTCCTTTTTGGCTACTGCTTTTCAGCTGCTCCTGGTTCAGCTCCTGGTTCCCAGTATGGCACAATGACCAGGCAAATTTCACGACACAACTCTACCACTTCTTCAGCATCTTCTGGTGGATACAGACGGAATCCCTCTGTGACTGCCCCGTTTTCTGCTCAGCCTCATGTTAATGGAGGGCCTCTCTATTCTCAAAACTCAAGTAAGCCTCTGTGCTTTGCTGTTATGCATCCGTTATGGAATGTTTTGAAGTATGATTTGCCTAATAGGCAGCAATCAGAAGCCGAATGCCGTTTGTTTGGTTTTTCTCCCTGGATGTGAGAAAAATAGCAAAAAGGCGCACTTTGCTTCCTTTGATTTATACACGGAACACGTTTCCTCTAGAAAGTGGTCAAGAATTGAATGTAATGGGTAACACCAGGCTGACCTACTTACTTATAAGCAAATATTAGTTAACATTGAGGGTGTGCTGGGGATGCTCTTTGCACGTACTCCAAAAATACAAGTTCTTCTGAAGGGAGAATGAATCTGGTAGGAACTGGGCCATGGACTATAGAGAAGTATTTGTTTCAAAACTGATTCATTAATATTTAAAATACCATATTATGAACGTTCTTCTCTATTTAAAAATGTAAAAGCTGTGAAGAAAAATTGTTGGCTGTCACTGTTGGTAAATGTCAGACTTACTGTCTGATACTGAGACCACAGGCTAAAATAGCTGGAAATCATGTTCCTTGTATAGCATTAATTTTACCTGCTTTTCTCTCATTTCAGCTAATAAACACCGTATTAAGGGATTTCTCCAGTACACAAGTTCCCTTTAGGCTTTCATGTTTTAACAGTAACTGTAATAGCATAGCTTAAAGAACAGGTTAGGGGACAGAAATTAATGGCTAGAATGTTTTTAAAAATGGCTTAAACTGTTAGCATAGTTACTTCTGAGTCCACTATGTTCAATGAGATGGGAGTTGGGAAAATACTGAGGTGGAGTGAGGCAGAAAAACCTGTGGCTGTACAGCTATCATATGCCTGTGCTATACTTCTAGTGGAGTCCTCTAGCTGTCAGAGCAATGGCATAGATGCTCGTAATACACCTTTCCCATCCCAAGGCTCCCAGCTGTAGAAGTTCACTCTTATACCCCTTGCTCTGCCTTCCAGATGTCCACTGTTTCCCTGACTTCCAGCTCATCCCAAGCAGCACTTGCCCCAAATTCCTTTCCTAGATCCTTCTCATGTCTGTCCCCTACCTGCCCCTTGAGCCTGATGAGGTGGCTGGACAGGATGGTGGTGATCTCTTCTCTGCAGCAAGCTCCTCCCTGTCCCGTCCTGTCCAGCACTCAGAGCTGAGGTGGAGGCGGGTAAAGCAGGCCACAGAAGAGACGAGCTGGTTTGCAGAGAGCAGCATGCCACCTGCCTGACAGGGCAGCCCCTACCAGCGGAAGACTGGAAGCAGGACCACTTCCCTGCCCAGATGATTTGCCTGGGTGAGGGGGGAAATGCTGACTGTTGTACTTAAGCAGCTTTGCTGCCTCCTCCTCTCCACCCCAGGTGGGTCGCAGGGGATATGAAACGAGAGCTGGAAATCAGTGTTTCCTTTGCCCCCACTTGCAGCTAAATTACGGTCTTACACACACAACCCCAAGATGGATTAGTAATGCCCTAATGCTCTTCTCACAGTTTCAAGGGTACCTTTCACTTGAGCTGGCCCGGCGGGGCCCAACTGGAGGGCAGTGGATGCAGTAGTCAGTTGGAGTGCAGGGCCCTAGTCAATTGCCTTGCCCTGAGGCCGGGCCTGCATTTCAATATGCTAACTGCCACTTTTACTACAGCATCATCGCTCAGCAATGCATTTGCTCTGTAGGTCCAAGAGAATTGAGCAATGTCTTCGCGCTGTTCTAGCGCTACATATGTGAAGAGCATTTAGGTTAAGAACAACAAGAGTCCTGTAGCACCTTTAAAGACTAACAAATGTATTGGGAATTAGGTAGTGAGCAATTAGCTAATCTGAGGAAGTGGGTCTTGCCTGTGGAAGCTCATTACCTAATACATTTGTTAGTCTTTAAGGTGCTACAGGACTGGTTGTTTGTGAAGCTACAGACAACTATGGCTACCCCTCTGAGTCTATTTAGATTTAAGAACACTCCACACTGATCTAGTATTCATTTTCAGTAAATAAAAAATTTATACACCTAGACAGCTCCTGGGATGGTCAACAACACATGTATTTATTTAATCTTTACTTTCTTCTCCTCACCCTGCTCACGTGCCCGTGGACGTTTTCTGCACATTCTTCACTGCAAAAATGTATTCAGATGATAAAACTAGATTTCATTTCTAAAATGGCTGAATTGTCTCAAATGTTACATAGCTAATTTATTGAAAATTTATAGATTCTCAATGTAACTTCTGTGTTCAGAAACTGGTGTAATCCCTTAATCTGGGTCGTGGTATATAGTGCTTCAAAACAAATTAAAATTAAAGTATTGTGATGAGCGAGTATATTTTTCACTTGAAACTATTTTCATTCACTTCTGATATGTGTGATTTTTAACATCATTGTCTTGACAATACATTGTTTTTCCTGTTTTGCTTGGGTTACACATTCATGTTTACAAACAGTAATTTTTGTTCTGTGAAATGTTGTCTGTCTTTTTTTCCCCCTTTCACACTTCTATACTGGTAAATGATGTGGGGGAGGTAGTTGGTTTTGGAATGAATTAAATATTGCCCTTATTCAGCAAACAATGTTAATTACGCCTTTGTTTTATAACTGTTGCTTGCTCAGAAGAAGAGAACCTCTTTCAATTTTACGATTCCAATCAAATTACTCCGCTGAATTCACACCTCAAATTTTTTTTCTCTGTTTTTATACGTAAAAGTTTTAAAACTGGAAAAGAAGACTTAATTCATTAAATGAGTTGAGCTGTTTTTATCCTCTTGGGAAGATGTTGCACCAGACCAAGACTATTTTTGCAGTCTCTGCAGACTTAAATGTTAATGGAGCCATGAACTACTCTGTTTTCTTCTAGCAAGTGTTTGAGGCACTTTGGTCAGTCAGTGCAGGGGCGTTTGTATGGCCAACTGCCTGTACTGTAACTAGTTGCTTTATACAAAGTGGATTTCAGTTTCTAGGATGTCAGTGCTGTGCCTTTGGTGGGCACTGACTGCACGTACACACACAAATCATTGCTTAATAAAATGAAAGGCTCAGCAGCCATATGCACTCCTGTGTTTCCACTGACTGGATAAGAATTCGTCATATGCACAGGAGGAGCAGTTGTGCCATTGCAACCTATACCAGCTGCCAGACTGCTTGGTGACACATCTGTTCTTTATAGGCTCTTCTTTTACAATATTGAAAGCAAAACGTAATGCTGCTGAAAACCAATTTACACGCTTTTGTGTACTTCAGCCTATGAGACCAGGTCCTTCTTGAATTCCCATAAAATACACCCACAGGAGCACAGTAAATTGAGTCACTTAAGTGACTGTCACTTCTGATATACACTAATAATTGGTTTTTCAGTATGAATTGAATTTAGAATAGCTAGAGTTGCAGGAGTGTCTGCTTCAAGTAAATATTTTTGCCTTGCCTCAAATGTGCCTGTTACGTAACATGAGGAGATCGCCACCGTCCTCTGAACCTTGTCTGATGTTCATATAGCTCTTAAAAGAGAGTCACAATTTTGGAGCAATTCTTTTTAATTTTTTACATGGAGTTAGGAAGCTTTTTGTTTCCTGCCATTTCTAGGTGCTATTGTAATACATGAATGAAATCTTCATTCTCATGTCCTCTGAATTAGGAGCATTCAGAGTGGACTTTGCCCCTTAGATAAATATGTTTATCTTTCTGGAAAGGTTGATTTGGCTAAACATGAATTCAGCTGTAGCTTTAGCTTTTGGGAAAACAAACTTGAAGAAGGTTCTTCAGTGTGTTCTTGTTCTTGCATATTTTGTTTTGTGGTCCTTGTTACTGACAGCTGCTTTTGTTTGTTTCCTTTTTTCCTTTATCTGTTTGACTTCTTCCCCAATATGGTCTCTGTTGCTACCAGTTTCTATTGCTCCACCCCCTCCCCCTATGCCTCAGTTGACTCCACAGATACCTCTCACAGGCTTCGTGGCCAGGGTGCAGGAAAACAGTAAGTTTTGACAAGCTGAGCTGTCAAAGAATAGAGCCTGTTTTCTTCTAGCATGCATGGCTGGCAAGTCAGACTCTATTTTGTTTCCTTTCCAGAAGCTAATACCATCTTGCATTCTAGTGCCACTATACTATCGGAGCTGAAGGGCACGCTCTTCAATTTTTTTGTAACATGTGCATGATTATTACTGACCCATTTAAGATTTGAGCTGCAAATTTCTGATAGAAATACAAATGTGAACTATGTGGCATCTGCTCAGTCTGTGGATGTAGAATTAAAAAAAGTAGTGTTGCATCCTCCTGCCTGAAGCTATCATGAAAGTGATGATTACAAAGGATTATGTAGCCTGTTAAAATATGCACCTGTGTAATTGTTAACTGACAAATTGAAGCAGTTTTTGTAAGCCAGATAAAAAAAATTGTGCAGCTTTACTAAATAATGCAGATAGAAGGATCTTGACGTTTGCCTCAATTCTTTCCTTTTTCTTCGTGTTTTCTACGAGTGAAAACATTTACTGCTATCTGGACATCTTAGCAAAAGTGGAGCAATGATGAGTAACAAAGGGCCTGATCGTCTTCAGTGCGAAGGGCCTGCAATTTCCCATTCGCAGTGTCTTGGGGGAGCCTTCAGGATATTGATTCTGCAAACAGCCGACTCCTTTATAGGGTGCATAGTACTCATAAGAACACTTAAGTCTTCAGGTTTTCAACTTCACCCTGGGGATATTAAGCATTTTTTAGAATCCAGGCCAAAGGAGCCCAAAAGTGACAGAAGCACGCTATAACATTTTAGAGAGTAAACTACCCTGGCCCAAATTTTGTAAAACCCCTTCTCCGTTATAGGACATGCCTTTGCCACAGGCTGGATTGATGGGCAGCAATCCATCTAGTGAGGCTTGATTTATTGCCTCTAATAAAAACGATAAATTGGCTACTGAGTGATCACGCATTGTTTCCAGTACTTCTCCAAAGTGAGAAGAGTAAGCACAGTGTCAGTTTTTGACTTACCAGAGTGAAAGTGCTGCAGTAAGCAGACCTACAAACATTGACTTCAGCTATGTTATTGACATAGCTGAAGTTGCATAATTTACCTTGGTGGCCTGTGGTAGTCCAGACAAGGCCGTAGTGAACTAGCAACTGCTAGAGATCAAGGCTACGAAAAGTTAGAACTCCATTGTTGCATGCCGATAATGGTTCAAAGGTTAATTTTTTGGACTGAAATTTTCCACGCGTACCATCCTTCAGAAGGTGAATCTGCTCCACTCAAGATACAAGTGAGAGAGTGAGTGTGTGTGTGTGTGAGACACCAAAGGAAGAGAATCTGTGCTCACTTTTGGACAGGCTTACTGCCAAAGTGACTAAGGTTTGAAACCCGGCCTGGGAAGGATGAACTTTCCCAAATATCTTTTTAAAAAATGGATTTTGATTTTTTTTTTTTTTTTTTTTTTTTTTTTTTTTTTTAAAAATTAACTGAATTTGAAAACTTACTCCACAGCAAACCCTGTTGACAGTATAGTGTGAAGGCCACAGAGTAGCATGAATAGGCTGGATTTCCATGGCATCAGCATTTCCCTTCCTTATAGCCTCCAAGAAAAAGTTTCTTCCTCTGTGGCCCGATAGACACTTCAGAAAACCTGCTGTTTTTTCCTGCGCCCTGTGCTCTGACTGTGGGTATCTTCAGAAGAGGGTTTCACTCAGACTTTGTAATACCTCAGCTATACAGACACAGGTGACACACAAGTAGCTGTGCTGCTGCTTTTTTTCTCCTCTGAACAAGATTGGTTCATAACAATCCCCACCCCTATTGCCAGCTAAATAATAGCAGCAGCTGTAGGTTAAGGAAGTCACAATGTCCTTACTTTGTACATGCCAAAGAAGTTTGAATTTGAAACCTAGGTTTGGAACTAGTTAAATATTAACAGACCAGCCCATTTCTTCCCTTCCTCCTCTCCCACTTTGTTCTGTTGGATTGTTTAAAAATAAAGTAATGTTAATGCCTCTTCAATTAACCAGTTTAAAATCAGTGAGGAAGTATAAAGACTAAATTTCCAAGAGGAGAGTTAACTCCACTTAATAGCACATATACAGTACTTTCTATTTCCACTTCTCCCATGAAATATGAAGCTGAGTTTGTGTGTTTTCGGAGAAACATTTAAAACAGACTGGTACACTACTGCCAAATCGGTATCTGTTGGCACTTCGTGTTTTTGTTTCCTGGAACCTGGGTTTTTTAAAATAAGAATTCTTAAGGTTGAATTAGCATAGTTTTGCACTTAATAAAATACGGTATTTTCACTAGTTGGAACAGGACAAGAACTGATGAGTGTGTTTAAGTACAACAAAGCCCAAAATGCCGGGAGATGAAAATAGTGGGCAAATGTTGGACTTTAATTGGAAATATGTGAAATGAAATGGGTGCCCAAGGTAGTGTATGAGACAGATCCAATTCCCATAGTTTCACTTATTTGTGTGTGCATTTTTCTATGCCAAGTGGATTGGGTCAGTAAACTATGCCTACTGGCAAGCCCCATTTCACTGCATAGACTGACACCGACAAGACGGTGCTTTTGGAATAAAATGTTTTGTTGGCAAAGGATTTTGGAAATAGTCCAATTTATGAGAATAGAACAGGAGATTGTTCTAGGAGAAGAAACACTAATGATTAGGAGGTGAGGACTAAGGAAGTCACTTTAAAAATTCTAAAATTCTAGTAGTGTCACACATACACAAAGCTTCATCACCACATTGTCCTTTTATTTGCTTGTTGCTATTTGCATATTACACTATGAAAGTAAGGCTGTAAAACTCTGTGGTTGATTCAAAATGTCTTGGAGCTGAGGTTCTACCAGCTGTCCTAGTTTAAGCAAGGCCAAATTGTGATTGGTACTACAGCTGGAGCCATCAATGCATGTTGGTGGTTCTACAGTGGCACTGTCCCTTTTGTGTTAAAGGTTTGAACCTCTTGTCCAGCACCCTTGGGACCTGACTGGAGCTGGATGACAGGAGGTCAATACTGTTTAACAAATTACCAACACTTCCACTGGGCTCTTAAGAGACATTTAGTGGCAAATTACAGCTAAATAACAGCACAGAACACAGAGCTTGCTTTATTTTTTAAATAAGGAGATACACATCTCAGAGCTGAAAGGGACCTTGGGAGGCCATCAACTCCAGTCCCCTCTCCTCTTAGCAGGACTATCTGACAGTTTTGTTTGCTTTTTTTTTTTTTTTTTAAAATAATGTATTTGCCCCAGATCTCTAAATGGCCTCAAGGATTGAGCTCAGAACCCTGGGTTTAGCAGGCCAATGCTCAAACCACTAAGCTGTCCCTCCCCTTCGAGAGAGGTGCCTGTAATCAAACTTTATGGGACCAGAGGAAGCTTGGCCACACCTGTGATAAACCATCATCTGGCTAACTAAAATCATGCCAGATTATGGATCTTGCTGGATGAGCAAGTTCCAGATCAGAGAGGGTCAACCTATACTATTGGTCCAGTGCCCACAGAACCATGTAATGGGACATGACTCAGCTGGGGTGATGTCTGGTGAAATTTCTAAACAAGGAACAGACACTTATTATATGGAATTACTGTTTTTGTGCTTATTCTGGTTCTCAGTCTGATGCACCAATTATATGACTAAATTATTCCTGTAGGAAGGATGCCACATATATGGCACATGGGCTGAATCTGACCAGTGGAGCACTTCCATCTGGCCCCTACTGTTCCAGATGAGAATCTTTCACAGCTGCTTGGCTGCAGCTTGTTCACAGGAACTGGAAGGAATCTGGGTGGGAGGTGGGAACACAGCCTGGGCACAGGTTGTTACTGAACCACTTGTTCAAGGCTCAGAGCAGAGGCTTACCTGTCTGTCCACCTTCTCTCTGCTGCTGTCACCACATGATGGGCTGAGAACTTCATCTGGATACCATGCTTATATTTTAACCAAAACTGTCATGTAGATTGTTGTGCATTGTAAAATGGCTGCCATATTCTTCTATAGAAGGGAGGGACCATGTTGATTGGATATATTTGCCCTCTGTCCTGGTTGTCAGGATGATTGGTAGCAGGTAGTGAATGTGGAAAGTGTACTGAATTGTTTTGCTTTGGGAAGGCAGAAGGGATAAGGTCAAGTGTTTGACCTAGGACAGCAGTTTGTGGATGTTTGTTGCCTATATATAGATGTTAAGGGCCATGTCTACACTAGCCCCAAACTTCGAAATGGCCACGCAAATGGCCATTTTGAAGTTTAGTAATGAAGTCCTGAAATGCATATTCAGTGCTTCATTAGCATGCGGGCGGCTGCATCACTTCGAAATTGACGCGCCTCGCTGCCCTGCGGCTTGTCCAGATGGGGCTCCTTTTCAAAAGGACCCCCGCCTACTTTGAAGTCCCCTTATTCCCATGAGCTGAGAAGGCGCGTCAATTTTGAAGTGCCGCGGCCGCCCGCATGCTAATGAAGCGCTGAATATGCATTTCAGCGCTTCATTACTGAACTTCAAAATGGCCATTTGCGTGGCCATTTCGAAGTTTGGGGCTAGTGTAGACGTAGCCAAGAAGTGATATTTTGTGGCCTTGACCCATGAATGGGAAAGAGATCTCAAGCCCTAATTTGCTGTCTGGATGGGAATTTGCAGGCCAATGTTCACAACTGTATTGTGGCTATAAGAGTTAGGACAAGCCATCTGTGGTCTGTATGCCAGAGGTTCTTGAGTTGGGTAGGGAGATCTGTTGTACATTTTTTTTTGTTCCTGGTGCAGTTCCATGCTGAATATTGAAGATGACTAATTTGAGAGAGATGAGTTTGAACAATGATTTGCACTTCTGTTTTTTTCCTTTCCACCTATCCCAAAGTGACTAGTAATTGTGCTGATATGGGAATCTCTGTAGAAATTTTATATTTGAATTGTGCATTGCTGCCTGAGAGCAGTTGCTGCCTGTCCTCATTTTACATTAAATTTACTAATTGGCATGGTTCATAGACTGTCCTGCAAGATAAGGGTCTGTATAAAGCTGCTTCTGAACATGTATTACTCTGTTTTCTCTTACCTGGTCAAATCTCATTACTGATGACTCTCTCCACCCCGCTTCTTGTTCTATACCAGACTTTTTGTAAAAAGATAACTCAAAGGAAGATGGAAGCAAAGAATAACAGAAATGAAGTGTATACAAAATGAATTAACACAGGATTTTGCAAAAGCATGTCACACCACTGATTCATCACGATGCCTAATTACCTCTTGGTTCCAAGGATGCTTCTGTCATCCCCTTGCACACGTGTATATTGCATATAGGCACTCGTCACTTATAGGAAATGGGGCAAAAATCCTTTCTATCTGCTGGCAATCAGCTTATGCCCCTGGAGCATGTGCTTTGACTCTCTAGCATTTATACCTAGATTTGACTACTAACAACATCGTTGTGTTTTTGTAGTTTTAACATGTCAAGCCTCTCTCTCTGAGCAGTGCATGGTATTGTAGTGCATGCTATGTCTTTCTACAATGCACAGCCGGAGGTTTATATAACTATTTATTTCTGATGCAGATTGTAAACTATTTTTTTTAGTTGCTGATAGTCCAACTCCTCCGCCTCCACCACCACCAGACGAGATGCCTATGTTTGATGATTCTCCCCCTCCCCCTCCCCCTCCCCCAGTGGATTATGAGGATGAGGAAGCTGCAGTAGTGCAGTACAGTGATCCGTATGCAGATGGAGATCCTGCTTGGGCACCTAAAAACTATATTGAGAAAGGTAAGAGATCAACCAATACGTAAGTGCAATTAAATTTGTTGGGATCTGATGAAACCAAAAGCACCCTGCTCAGTCAAAACTTAACAATCATTCTTCTCCAATTTCTCAGCGGCTGTGCCCAGTGTAATGAATCCAGCCCTTGATGGCACGCTAAACAATACACTGGTGCACAGGAATGAAGTGGATAAGTACTCTGTCATTATAAGAAATAGCTGGAAATTGGATTTCATTCTTTCTGTTAAATAATTACACCAGCTATGGCTGTGTTAGCACTGCCGAACCGCTATCCAGAAATACAGAATTGTTTATCGTCCTCAGGGGCTTTGGTGCTCACCTCCTAGGTGACAGTGAATTTTGGCTTCCACACCCCTGAGAGATAGTGGCATCTTAATTTCCCCAAGTGTAAAATGAAGTACAAGGAAGTATCTGCTGATTTTCAGATGCACAGTCTGGAAAAGCACAGAGCCTTATTTTTCAAAGTACTTAGCATTTTCATAGCACTTTCATAGCATGTTCAGAACTCAGCACCTACCCACTTCAGTTGCAGTTGAATGCTCAGCACTTCAAGTCAAACATGAAGTGTCAAGTTAAGCACACACAAAACGAGGCACACAGTGGCCACTTGTCAAAGCTTTGGCTTACACAATGTGCCTAACATCACATAGGAACATAATGGCAAAGGTAGTGATAGAAGGAATCTAATGCTCCAGAGCAGCATTCAATAACTTTAACCACCAGACCTTCCTTTTTTTGAAGCTGTTCCCTTCCTCAGTCCTACATATCTTTCAACTTCTGCAGCAACTGAGTCATGAGCCCTGTAAGCAGCATCTTTCATTAAACTACCCTGACTTATTACCACAGTACAATTCAGCTTGTGCCCTGAAGACCCCATGAAAAAAATGTGGTTGTGTTTGAAAACTATCAATAGAGAACCACAATTCTGGAATTTTCCAAATTCTTGAGTGAATGCAACCTTAACTTATTTTGGAGCTAAAAATCTCCTAAATTTAAAAAAGGTTGGAAAAGACACACTTAAATTCACCACCACTGGAGTAATCCGAGTGGTTGGAATCTTTAGAACCATGGCACTGTTATATGCTGCTTGTGAAAAATGGAAGCAATTCAAAGGTATGCCCTCTCTTGGACCTGGTTTCTTTAGGATTTTCACTAACAGTTGCATTGTATAAACCGAGTAGCTAGTTTAGCTATTAGTGAATATTAATTTCGCACTTGGTGAAGGTTACTCTACAAAACAGTACCTTAGCAGGTCTGAGTATTTGCAGGCAAAAAGGTATTGGGCACAGCAGATTTAGCCTGCAGGCTAAGAGTTGACTTTTGTATACACCTCAGTGAACTGTATTGTTCCATCCCAGGCATCTGTGAAACATTTTCTACAGTTTGATCTGTTACACCTATGCAAACAAAGTTTAATTGAGGGCTGCCTCCTTTACTAGTGGTGTCATGAGGAAAAAATCGGTCTTGCTTCTCTTCAGACTTTGTTAAATGGGGTAGGATCTGGGGGGCATGGAGGTTGGGTAGGGATACTTGTAAACTCAGCACATTAAGACCCACAAATCCCTGAGAGAAATGCTGAAAATCCTAAAATGTCCTTAATCACCATTTAAAAATGACCTGTACTTGATCACCAAACTAATTTGTCTGACTTCATTCCTAGTTGTTGCAATATATGACTACACAAAGGACAAGGATGATGAGCTGTCATTTATGGAAGGTGCAATCATTTATGTGATAAAGAAGAACGATGATGGGTGGTATGAAGGAGTTTGCAATCGAGTGACTGGCCTGTTTCCTGGGAATTATGTTGAATCAATCATGCACTATGCTGATTAGAATCCTTTGCTTTGCAAGCTGGGTCTTGTATTCAATCATACCATGATTATTTACAAGAGGTAACTAAAACTTTTACAAAAATTGTGCCCATCTTTTCAGGCCATACTGTTTTAATGGTATGATTTGAAGAATGTCCATCTCCATAAGCATAAATCTCTGGAGCAGTTTGTCTTACCTGATAGCAATTTGTAAAACAAGCAACAGTCTATTACTGGTTATGCTTATTTCTTATGCATTGTTAATTTTATGACCAGCCTAAATATTCTTGGGAAGTAGGGTATAATATTTAATGAACCATGATTCAGATTGTGCCATTACATTTTTCAGTGCAGCATGGTAACTAACTAAGTTAGACTAACATACTAAAATCTGGGTGAAAAGTTTAATGTCAGTGCTGGTCATATTATTTTTGTTAAGACTCTTGCTCATTCTTGAACTATAATTGTTTAAAGCATGCATACAAACATGTATTGAAATATACTTTTTTAAAAATCCAAGATGCTTCCAATTTGTTGTAATCTTTACCTTGGGTACTCACTGAAGTCTATTACAATGAATTGCTTGAGTCTCTAAGGTGTTGATGTGAATCAAAAATGAGTGGTCTTATGTATGTGTAATTTGTACCAAGTTTTTTAAATGAGTAAATTTGCATTACAACTTTTCCATTCATAAATATATAAGTGGAACCAAAGGTCTTGTCCATTACTTTGTCAGCACTTCTAACTGCTTTGCCAAGAAAGCCAATTCATGATTGTTATCACAAGCAATGTAGTAGAACTAAGTACAAGTGGTGTAGCCTTATTTTAAACATTGACATTTAGTAGGCAAACATAAAACCTAAATTATTCACTTATCACAATCTTCTTTCAGAATTAACTTTTGTAAAGGGTTCAAGTACTGCTAAAATTAAGTACTTGAAAAAGGATTCTCAGTCAAGTGTTTAACTTGTAATTTTAATAACTTTTCAGTTTGTTGCAACTGACATTAGTAAATACAAACTGTGTGCTGGACCAACAGGAGAAATTGTGTGTGTTTGGAGTTGACAATACATGAAGTAGGTTGTCAGATCTAGCAGCCAGAAGGGGACAGATGTTCACAGCCCATTTATTATTGGAAAGTAAGAGGCATTTTGCCTCTCCACTGCATTTTGAGAATGGGGAGCAAGAAGTCAGATGGGATGCTCACCTCAGTTAATATGGAACTGTAGTGCATAGCTTACCTGAGGTAGAGTATACCGTATACTCTTATACGTAGTAAGGAGTTGCTTTGGACTTCGAAGTGCTGTCCTAATAGGGTATTAAATGTACACTTCTATAATGAAGTGCTAAGACTGGTGGTTGGAAGCTTGATTGGGCACTGCATTGTTTGTTTTCTAGCTGAAAAGTAGAAATACTGAATCTTTCACTTTCACCTTCCTTCCTAAAGTTATTGTAACTTCCAAATTCTTTGGTTTTTTAACTGTTTTAATCTCAGTTTCTGAAAAACTACCAACCAATATTTTACCTGTATTTTCTTTATAAATTGGAAAGTTTTCACTTAATTTGTATATAACTTGTTAAAGTTTATGTACAGTCTTTTATAATAAATCATTCTCCTATATAAAATTTTGGGTACTTCTGAACTTTAACATTGAAAGCTTGGAAAGCAGACTGTTTTTACAGCAGACCCAAACATTAAATATTACTGTAAATGTGAAGTGATACTTGGAACACATTAATTGTAACTGATTTATTCTCATTGTGGCTTTGTACATCAATACGTGTAAACAATATTTCCCACAACATAAACACCCTTATTAAAACACAATTAGACAGAATTAATACAATTTAACTGATTTGTTTCATAGTTGTATGGCTTCCTTCAACATACTTTAACTTCAGAAAATATTTTAAAAAAATAATTTTTGGTAACCAGCACTGAGAGCAACCCACAATGTTTTGAAGTGTAGTTTTGTAGGCACAGTCTGGTAAGTAGCTGCCAAAATGAGGGGAAGGAAGTGTGTCACTTGTCCCGGGTCAGTACAGTTTCTGTGAGTTGAATGAGGGCATCTCTTTCAGGGGACGGCCGCAGTTTACTAATCTCTTTCATTGCTTCATGGCAGTAGCGTTGGGCGAGGTAGGTTGTTTGCTGTACACCATCACTCTTTGAGGAGGAAAAAGTTAATACACAGTAACTATTTCCATTACTACACCTAAAACAAAGCAATGCTGTTAGGAGTGAGTGTCTTAAGTCCTCTACACTTGCTCTAGTCAGGGCAGATTGGATTTAAATGGGCAAGCAAGTTTGTTTTTTTTTTTTGTTTAAAAAAAAAAAAATCACACTTCAACCTTTTTTCAGGAAGACTGATTTCATTCATGTAACTTGGTACTACATATATCCATTTAAGTAATGATTAACAAAATTCTCAATATTTACTTTTAGAAATGGGCAAATGATACATTTCTTAAATTAACTTCTGAACTCATCATTTGTGGAAATTGGGATTCAAATGCACAAATACTAATTGTTTCCTGCTGTTTAACTACCCTACACCTGTAGCATACTTTTCTGTATCAAAACATTTTTACATTTTGAGCTTTTGTTAGAGGAATATCTGTAGTGAATTAATGTCCTATAGGATTTTAGAACTAGAAAAATTCACACCTCATTTATAGATCAGAGGTTGAAAAAAACAGAAGGTTTGTTTTTCCAATTGATTTCTCAGCTGTTAACTAGTCACTGAACAAACAAATTAAGGTAATCTCTTTGCCTTCTAAAGAGGCTAGTGCTGTCAAAAGTTGGATTAATAGTTCTAACTCTGGTTCTCGGTGATTAGCTAGTAACTCTGAGCAGTTCTAGCAGCAAACATCAATAATCAATATATTTTAAATTAGTGAGTTTAGGACTCAATTTGTAAAAGGAGTGTTGGCTTAAAAATACTGGTTCCAGTATGTTGGACAAACACTGATACTCTAATGGATATATGATCTCTAAACTTCCTGAAAAATTTTAATATCACAATAAGTAAGGAGAATGGAGGCTAGTTCTATGCTCCATTAACTCTGTACAACCCTGTCCCTTCAGATGCAAGCTAATGTCCAAATTTTGTAAACTTAAACTTGATGTATGCAGTCATTATACAATACCTCTAAAATCTTAAGTTTTTTGCATTTCAGACCAGTCTACAAGAAATCTTCTTTTAGCATGGCCAGACTTAAGCTACTAAACAGTGCAAAGCTTTGTCTCGACTGTGCTATTGTGTTGTACCTTTTCAACGTAGGTTACTTTTCAGTAGCAGGAACAGTTATTAATGCATCTGATTCAGTGAGGAAAATTTCTAAATATTTGTATAGGTGGTGGTGATCTTCTACCACACCTAACTTAATCAAGTAGTCTGCCTCTACTGCTAGCATAGCACTTCAGAGGAAGCTATTTTACGTAACTACTGTATCACAGCAGTCTGCATATCTTGCATACCTCAAGTTTCACCTCATTTGAACTAGTTGGTACAAAAGTGTCATAGCGTGCTATTACTGAAAAATCACTCTGTATGGAACTGTGGCATGTACTAACTAGGGCATTTTTTATGTAGTCTGTTGCAAAAATAGGCAAAGATATAGATAAACTACTGTACCTGAGAAGACCTTGGCATACCCTGAGTATGTGTAGTTAGATGCTAAACTTAAATAAAACCTTCCACACAGGCTGAATCTCTCTACTGTGGTATGCTTGGGACCTGACCAGTGCCAAACCACAGGAGGCTGATAGTGTCTAGAAGCATTATCAATCCTTCCCCTGCTTACTGGGCCCTTAGACATTTAGGGGTAAATAACTAAGAGCACGCAACACTACACCAGGACCAGTAGCTGTAAACAAGCTTTGAGACCATGGGAAACTTGGCAACATCCATGATGAGTGGACATCCAGCTAATAAAATAAGGTTGGGCCACACACCATTGCCAGCCTGGAGAAGTTCAACCTGCAAAGTCCAGCCATCTCTAGGTAATTCATGCAATGAATTCTAGATTACCTATGGCAGCTACAACAAAGATGAAGAATTACTATATTTATACTTTGTACTAGTCTTACCTGAAGTACATATTGCCGAGCGCGTTCAACATCACCTGGCAAACTGAATCTCCTCATGATCATGGCATTCATTTCTGGAAACTAAGCACCATGGAGACAATTAGGTACTGGCTGTTAGTGTTCTGATGAAACTACATAAACTGTAGGATGTCCTTTAAAACTGCTACAACTCAATCATGTTTCATTCTCGCAACTAGGCCCTTCATAACCATCTTGCATGGCTTTCTCTTGGTCCTTTCCCCAACCTGGGAACAAACTTCAACATTCACAGGTAGGTTCTCTTATCCCCAGAAGCCATGACAGTTTTTCTGTGGCAAAAGTGTGGGGTAAAATACAGGAAATGTTTTCCTTTTTCTTTCCATCATTCCTTTTTATGCTGCTTCCATCCTTTCCTATTATTGTCTATCTTGAGTGTCTGAACAAACTCCTTTTTCCATGGCTGGCCCAGATCTACCACCATACAAGCACAAAACAAAAACAATCCTAGACAATTGATGTATGCCTTTACACGTTACTTTAGTCTGCTGAGGAACAAACAAAACCCAGGTTCTTTCAACATACATTGTGTGGCCACCAACTCTAGCAGGTGCCCCCCTCTACCCCCCATGTTGTTTTTTCTTACATCCCAGAGATGTAAAAAAGTCTGCTCCAGGGAATATGGGTCTGCATTGCACTATATCTATGGAATCATATGCTCCCTGAGGTAGGAGTGAGGGGAAAAGCCCAACAGATACTAACACTGCAGCTGCTGCCACTGACCACCATGTCCAGCAGCGTGCGCACACTAGCCCTGTGACTCCAGAGATGCTGCTGTGAGCCCCTGAGGAGGCTGTGTGGTGCAAGATACTGATTCCTGTTGGCAATATCGGTGCAGACAGTTGCATCTTGCTGCCCTGGGTAACAGCTAGTCTGGAACAACAGCTGGGTGCTACAGGAAGGGGCTTCTACCTTTCTTTCCCCTCTCTCTCTCCAGTCATGCTTAGGAGTAGAGCCTTGTGTGGATATCAAATTTATATCCAAATCCACATCTGCAAAAATGAGCTGCAGCTATCCAGAGATTTGGAGGCCCTCACAGCTGCAATAACATCCACTATTGGCTGTCTTTGGGGAAACAGAGTGCCATGTGCACTTAAGCCACTATATACACTATAAATTAGAATACTAAAGTAATAAGAGGCTCTGAGTTTACAGGCCAATTAACTACAATTCTTGTAGCAGAGCTGAGCCTGTGCTGTCATTCTGCAAGCATCTTCTGTGTTCTGTGCACTTGCTGTTCCTTTCTACACTGCATCCTCTCTGCCACTTTTGCAGTTCCTTTCTTTTGTGGGATATGCCTCTTTTCCCCAGAAAGTAATCACTCAGGAAAGCAATCTTACAGGGTGTGTAAGAGTTCTCCTGACCCCTATGGGATTTCCTAGGAGTGGAAACACTTTTATTGCAAGGGACCACTCAATTTTATTTACTGTGTGACCACTACTGTCCTTCCCTCCCAGTTTTTTCCCCTAAAGAAGGGTGTCTTGCCTTATCAGTCTTCCTCTTTGTGCATGCATGTACTCCCTTATCTGGAACACAAATAGAGTTAAGACTAATGGAAGATAGAACAAGCTTTAATGAAAGTGTCCTCTCCAATGCAGAAATACTGAATGCAGCTCTTACAGGAGCCATTCATTACCAGTACTTATGATCACATAGATGACAAAATCCTTCCTAACTCTGTCCTAAGCATGCAACCTCCCATCATTTCCATTTTGCTCCAGGGGTTGGAACCTCCTATCTCACGGTCACTTTTTCTGTCACTCAGTTTTCTGTTTTGGATGCACAGTCCTCTCACCCTTTAGTTTTTGTAACACAAAGTGCTCCGAGTCTGTCTCATAGCTCTCATGCTCTCAAACAAAAAAATTTAAGGAAATGAGATTAATTCGCCTGCTTCTCAGACCGCTCCATTAACAGTAATGCATTTATCCTCTAAACATGACTGCAAGATCCTTTAAGGATCCCACTTTTTTACAGATGAAATGCTGAGACAAAAAGACTGACTTGTTCCAAGTCATACAGCATGCCTGTGGCAGAGCTGGGGCCAGATCCAGGTCCTAGAGCAGTCCTTTGATTACACAGAATCATAGAACACTAGGACTGGAAGGGACCTCGAGAGGCTATTGAGTCCAGCCCCCTGCCCCAATGGCAGGACCAAGTACTATGTAAACCATCCCTGATAGACATCTATCTAACCTGTTCTTAAATATCTCCAGTGATGGAGAGTCCACAACCTCCCTTGCAATGAACTTTCTCAATCCTACCAAGCACCTCTTTGGATGAGCAGTTCTGGGTGCAGAGTTCATTAGTGCTGCTTTAGAATTATTCAGAAGGGCAGGATCATAACAGAGGCTTGAATCTGCCCATTTCTGTACCAACTTTTGGCCTTTTTAAATGAACCAAGAACTGTAGTCCTTAAATAGGTCAGAAGGCTCAAGTTAGGGCAGGAAATGCCTGGGACCAACTAAGTGAGACCAGAACGTGTCCAATAGTCTTGTTACAGTGACATAGGTGTGATATTACTGGATTTTGAAACTGATTACAGAAGACATTGGTGCCACTATATACAGTGGTCACAGAGTTGTCTATTAAACTGCTAATGCCCTGAATCTGTTTGTTACTTAAGTCTGGATTGTTTTATGTGAAGTTATAGGTATTAGCTCTACAACTGTATTAGAAATGTTTTAGTGATAAGTTTCACAATTGGAATGGGGATCACCACCCCAGCCAGGATGCTGCACTAAAAACAATGGCTCAGATAGCAAATGCCTATCTCAGAATTTGGGATTTGTCAATAGAATGCAGCCCACTGGTCAGGTGATCTGGGCTGAGCACAGGAATTAAGATCAAATGCAGACATTCATTCCACGTGCTACATAAAACCAGTGACCAATGCCAGTTTGCCACCACCGCTCACCTGGGTCAGGTGACCCTGACTCTCCTATGCTTGATGAGAAAAAAGGAATTTTCCCTCCATTTGGAAAACTAAGATGGTCCTGGCACTGGCCATCTTGTTTCCAGTTCCAGAATTCAGTGCTCCTGAATGCAAGGATCCAGTGCTCCAGTAATTAAGATTATGTAACTTGGAATCATACCCCTCAGGGTGTACTTTCAAGGATCAGCCTATATCATCACTGGACTGCATCAATAATGGCAATTGACATAATATCACTTTAACAGGTTCTCTTACCCTGTTCTTTCTTTGTTACTGAAGGATTGGCATTGGCAGGGTGATTCGGGTAAGATCTAAATATATACACACCTGGGACTGTAGCTGGACCCTTTGGGGCCCAGAAGAATCTGTGTGGATTTAGTGAAACAGGTTAAGAACCTCTGACCTGAGTAGGGGCCTGTTGATCTGGGCCTGCATAGCAGCTAGAGAATCTGTGGGTTTGCTTGTTTGGTGGCTTCTTGGCTGGCCGGCCAGGCTGGTAGAGGTACTTTTGAGGCTGTTTGGATTTGCCTTAGTGAGAAAGAAATCACAGCCTAGGGCTATCAGTGGCCTGGCTTTAAGCAAATATACCCCAGATTGGTTTCTTCAGTTGTAGCTAGAAAACCTGCCATATTACAATAGGTGGCAGGAAGAAGCCGCTCCATCCAAGGGACAAGGAGGCATAGCAAAAAGTTAGGGAAAGGACCCAAAGGAAGGAGCTAGATTAGGGTTGGAAAGCCAGATTCGGGGCCAGGGGAGGGAAATCTGGAGCTACTTTTGAGCTTCCATCTGAAGGTAGCAAAAAAGCCCCAGAACAAAGGAAAAAACATTTTCAAGCCCTAAGCCAAGGAGGATTGTCTTGGGGAAGACTTAGTTTGGAGGACAGAAGAATGCTTCAGTCTGTGGAAGGTGCAGCCCTATGGACTTGAGGCTTAGCTGGTTCAGTGGCTCCTTATGAGTATGCCAGGGTGTAGCCAGACAGAGCCCCCCCCACACCTTTGCTATACTCCATCTTGTTTTCCTTAGGTGTTTCAGGCCTGAAAGGGTTAAAAGGAACAGCCCAGTCTTGGAATGCCCGAGAGCGCAGATGTGCTTATCTCCTAGCACAAGTCTTTTGATGCTCCGGAGCAAGAGCCAGACTGACCTTGAATGGGCCGAAACCAGACAACAAAGGACAACGGACTAACAGACCAGCAGGGCCTCGGGCTGCCCTTGGATGGCACCGGTGATTGATACGCCCACACTTGGTCCCAGACGGAGCAATCTCCAGCCCATTAAGAAAAAATGCCCTAAATTGTCTCCACCTCACAGGTGCTAAGTAAGCCCTTGAACTCCCTGTGAGAACCAGCATCATGGGACAATTTAACTCAGTTGGCACCTTTTAGATAAGGAAGAAGTGTACATGACCCAAGGGGTATAAAAGGAGGGTCCAGCAGACCCCTTTTTGAGCTCCAATTACCTCTGCCTGCTGGACAGGAGGGTCTTTGTATTCCAAGGTCCCAGGGGATGCCCGTTTCCTCGTAAAAGACTTCTTCCCAAGGGATTGAGAGAAGATGCTGGCCACGCCCCGTTGGTAACACAGGGGTGAGAATAAGACCTGCTAGGTATTTTACCTTTTGCTTTTGCGCGCATTTAACAAATATAGATCTATGGAATAGAGTGTATGCTAGCTATTTGTAATCAAAGTATGAACCGTGTAACCATAAGAGCTTAACTCTTTTAGTTACATAAACAAATGACTGGTTAAGTGGTAACCTGACTCTTCCTGTTACTGTGCAAACCAACCACAAAGAGCCCAGCTGCTTTTCAGCTGTAACAACCTGGTCACTGGTGGGGCGTATTGAGAGATGAGCACTAAGTCGTGCTGCCTCCACGGAGCAGATTCTTGGGGCACCCATGAGCCTTTCTGGCTGCCTGCTGTGAAGGGACCTCATCCTAGCAGTTAAAGACTCAGGTGTTAGGACCCTGGGGCATCCGTCAGCCTGTCTGGGCTGCCCACTGCGAAGGGACTATGTCCTAGCAGTTAAAGACTCGGATGAAAACAAGGGCATAGGTGGTATCTCACCCGACCATCGGCTGACACAGAGAGACTGGAAAGAAGCACCACCTCACCATCTTTCAATATAAAAGAGGACTTAGCTCAGAGAAGGGCAAGAACTGGTACCAATGGCAGTAGTCAGGAAAATGGCTCAGCCAGGCAGGGTAAGGGGGTGTTTGGTTTTGTTAGAATCACTGCTTTCCACCACTGGGGAAAGGGGCTAGTGTGGGTTGGATGAATGGCTAAATTATTGAAACACCCAACCAGCTAGGAGAGAGGACTGCAAGTGAAATGAGCACAGTACTCCCTGTCAATGGCCCAAGGACGATGCTGCTGTGGTTAGGTAATTTGAGAACTCAATTTTGGCCCCCACCCCAAATGCCTTGTGGCTGATGAGACATTGACCACTCTGTACTGATGCACACAGTCAGTCCACTTTCTGCAAGTCTGATGCCATTTCCAGATTCCTTTCTAATCTACAAGCAGTACAGCAAGCAAGGCTGCACAAATCACCGAGTCATGAAATACAAGTTCTCTCCCAAACTGAAAATGGTTTTGTTGTGAAGAGGTGCAATCATCATAATAAACTCTCTTTGGCTGCATCTAAACTTGCATTCCTCTTTTGAGAGAGGCATGCAAATGAGGGAAATAAAAAATGCAAATGAGGAGGAGATTTGCATATCTGGCACCATTCGCATACTCCAAAAGAACCCTTATTTCCATTAAAAAGGAAGGGTTCTTTTGCAGTATGCAAATGAGGTGCCAGATTTGCAAATCTGCTCATTTGCATGCCCCTTTCAAAAAAGGAATGCAAGTGTAGATGCAGCCTTTGTTTACCCATCCATGAAAGGCTCTCAAAATTATAAGCATCAATGCCTCCTCTTTGCCCCTGTGAAGTTAAGAAGGCAAGCCATAATAGAACAGTCTCCTGACAATTTCTAGAAATTATAATTGCTATTTCATTTCTCAAACTTAATGCAAAGAAAGTAGCTATTTCATTTCTTCTGTCTCCATTACTGTAAAAGGAAACAATCAATTTCATTTGGAGCCTTCTACCAAGTAAACTGCTAAATGGTTATTTTAGGACAGTATTAGCTTAAAAATTCTAACTACAGTAGGTAAATGTTCAACATTAAAAATCTAAGATTAGCAGTCAGAGATACTAAAGGACAACTGCCACTCTCTTTTCAGTTTGATTGCTTTGTGTGGGGGCAAGCGCACAGATCCCCCTTGGAAGTCAGTCCATTTGCTACTGCTGTTACCATGGAGAAATTTAAACCTGGGAAAATGTGCTGATGAAACCTGCTGGGAGTCAGGGACAAATACAGCACCTAAATCTGCTTAACACTGTATTGACTTGAAATCTAGTCAATTTAGTGTCTTTAAGCCAGCAGTGATTTTTATTTTAGGACAATGTTCTTTAACCATACCTGTTGGCAAGCAAACAAAACGGGACCAGTGGCTAATCCAAGTTTGAGATCTGCTGCTGCTGGTTTCCCCAACTGGTCAGTACACGATGTAAAATCTAGCACATCATCTATTAGCTGGAAAAAGACAAGCAAACTTTAGTGCATTTAAAAAAAATGTCATGCTTATTTTAATTAAAAGACTTAAAGCATTACAACAATCCAGTCTGGTTTAATTTTGAGAAGCATGCATTTTAGACTTATTAATTCAGTAAAAGCAACAGAATACGCCACCTGAAAAGCTATGCCAACATTTTTTCCGTACTGGTATGCAATCTCATGAACTTCTGGATCAGGGGAGCCAAGTATGGAAACCTGAAAGGAAAAAGGGGAAAAGAAAAAAAGTACAACTAATTATACATCTGCAAAGTATTTTATTGTAGGTGCAACATAAGCACAGTCAATATCTGGAGAAGGAAAAAAAAAGTCATCTTGGAGCCTTCTGGATAGTGGCTTTATGACAATTACACTGGCAAGGTCTACACGAGAATTGACTTTTCTCTATAATCAATTTATGTGGCAGTCCTCACTGAAGGAGGTCAACAGAATTTCTCCCTTACTCCTCGTGAGACTGGAGCACAGGGGTTGACTGTCAACCCCTGATAGTTTGATTTTGTGCATCCTCACTAGGTGTGCAAAATGAAAAATGGAAGTTTGACCCTGACCGGGTTGATCTACCGGGTAGCATAGATGTACGCAAAGTATACTATAAGGAGAGGGAGTGCCAGAGGAGGAGATGGGCTACACAGGCGGGTTAATACTGTCTAGTACAGTTCAGTACCACAGGGCCTGAATCTGTTTATATAATAACCTGGGGAATAAGACGACTGTAGGTAGGTGGATCTTACAAGCCTCCCCGTAATGAACAAACTAACTACCAACAAATACAGAAATCTCCACTGAATTACTGGGGAGTGTTAGAAAGCTGAGATGAGAAGGGGCACATAATTCTAGATTAAACAATCATTGGTTTTGAACAAACTGTAAGGTTCAAGAACTGTCTGAACTATAGCCATACTATGGTAATGTGGGTCTTTATGAACAGCAGTTAGGAAAAAAAATCTCTATTTTATCCTTAGGAAAAATACATTAACATTTTACTTACATGCCCATAAAAGGATTAACTACTTTTGAAGACAAACTCCTAGAGGCATGAATTCTGTATAACTGAGTGAGTGAGTGATCTGGGAGCGGATGGCCAGGAGAACCACAAACACAATTTCAGAATGTTTGTGGGTTTGTGCACTTTAAAACAAATAAATATATTTTGATTTGACACTCAGATTTTAGTTTTTAACAAAACTACAGTTAAGAGAAAAATTCCACCCTGGCTCACAGCAGGAACAACTGATGTTACTAGCAGAGGGAGGAAACTGTGGAGATTCATTTTCCATTATTGGATATTTAAGATCAGGTCATACAGTACTGCTTGAGGAAAGATTTAGATAAGCCTTAGCCCTGCTGTGAGGGCAGGGGACTGTATTAGATGATCTCTTAATGTCTCTTCCAGTCCTATGATTTGAATTATCAAGTAAGAGTAAAAATTCAATGTAAGAGCAGTAGGGGAATGCAAAAATATACACAATTATTTTTCTTAGGAAAGCAATTGCAGAATCATTTTAAAACTGGAGCAGGAACCTTGATGGGGATTTTGATGATGGAAAAGAACCTGAAAAATAAGATATTTACACTGAAGAATATCTTCAAGTCAAGAGAGTGCACCCCCCAGACATGTAATAAAGATGAAAGAACCTCTAACACTGCTTTCTGAACAGGGTTACAAACAGGACCTAGGAGACTCTGGATATTTCTTATTGCCAGACAACATCTCACATTGCCTCAGTCTTTAAAAAGAGGGAAGATGTTTTTAGAATAGCTTTCTTGCTCAACATTTGCCTTGTCATGCGTACTTCTGGAGACTGTCAAAATATAAACGGAACTGAAACTGCAAGGGAGATTTAGATAAGAATAAACTGTTTATCCTTTGGAGCAAACTTTGGTTGCTACTGTAACGTAAATCAAATATAACCACTAAGACAAAGTGCAGGTGTGTGACTATATATTCTTTGTGAAGTTTCTGACTAGTGGCAAGCTCTCAGCATACATTGATACTACAATAAACTACCTACGCCATCTTACTTGGGCAGAAACAGGTGGGCTACAAAATTGCGGATGTTTGTGCTCAAGTTGCAAGAGGGAGAATCCTAAAGGGCAGTTTCCAACTAGAGCCCAAACATCTGCACTACAATTCAGAGTCCTCGTGCTGAATTTGTAGCACAGACTCAGCATCATAGTTTTTCTAATTGCAGTGTAGAGCTACACTTAGTTTGGCCAATCTCACTGTGAAATACACAAAATGAATGGAATTTTACTAATACCTGTTTGAATAACAAAAAGTGGGAGTGGAGACAGATCACTCATTGGGGAATTTAGGGGTCCTGCTCAGAGGGTAGTGTTCAAATTTATTCTATGATTTAGATCAGAACATGACCATGGCCACAGAATCATAATTTACTAGGGACAGCCCTAGGAGATACGAATAATTTTAACAACCTAAATAGGAAGATTTAGATGCAGAGGAGAGGGCTATGGCATGCACTTATGTAAGCAATGTTCACAAGAAAAAAACTGTCATTGTTAAATGAGAACTTCTCATCTTTTATTCAAGCTACAACAAAAATAAAAACTCAGGGCTTAGGCTTATATAACCTCCCAGTGAGTATCCCTCCTACCAGGATCATGTCACAATGTCTATAAGAGAAAGTACAATATGACAACTACAGGGGAAAGTTACTATATAAGCTATGAGTACTCAAACTGCCAATGTATTTTCTATAGAATGACTATACCCAATATAACTCAGAAAACTCTCATCTGCAGGCAAGCCCTGTGTCACTGGAGTTGCAAAGATCTGTTGCAAAGTTAGTCTTCCAGGAGTTCTGATAGAATTTTGAATCCAGGATTAGTGGAGAAGCTTACTCCCAAATTTCTAAATTCACTTTCAAGATAAAGATAACTGTTATGCAGCATTTCTGTACACTACAACAGGCCAACTCAGTTTATTTAAAGCTGTATTTTAGAAACACTTCTTTTTAGAACGGAGAACAATTTTTGAGATAAGCAAAGCTGTGATGTCATCTTGCCACGCAGATTTTATAACTTCAGTGGATTTTTTAAATGAATGAGGGGATTTATCAGACATTCTGTAATAGTGTCTGATACACTTGACAGTTTTATTAACTGAAACCTGCTCCTGGACATCACTGTTCGTTAATGTACATGCACAGCTTGAGGTGGTTGGGTATCACTGACATTACATTCTTTGATATGTCAAGAGGCGTTAAGACAGTTCAGGCCTCAGTTCTGCACTGAGCTCTGTGTTGGTGCACCCCCTGGAGACACACCCAATGGAAGTTTAAACTTAATTAAATTTGGAATCATTAGCAAGGTACAGAAGTACAGCCTCATCCTTCCATTGTAGTCCCTATGACAAATCCCTATCACCAAAAGGAGCTCCACTGGTGTCAGTGGGACTCGATGTGGGTTCAGGGTTATACATGTATAGATCAGACGCAGAATCAGAAGCCAAAGTTTAAAAACTGCAGTCTTGCCATATCAAGCAGGAATCTCGTATGCAACATTTTTATACTCATTTAAATTAAAAAAAAATATTTAAAAATCCCTCTCACTATGCAGAGTGTAAATCTTACCTGTATTTGAAATCTAATTTAGCATTGAAAATAGGCAAGCAAGGGAGAAGTTGCTAAGCTTATTTGGTATCTCAGATTTCTCTTACAACAGCCAGGAATTCATTTGTGCTTCATTGCAGTGTAGTGTGGAACAGAAATCCTTTACACCCATATTGTCTCTGTAAAATGCCTTTTGGTAACTGAGCCTACAGTGACTCTTGGAGACATCTGCCACTATTTACTGGGGCATGCATACACTAGTTGGTTATAGCTTATGCACACAGCTACCACGTAGTTACTGTACACTGGAGAGCGATAGCTTTAGGCCTGTGAAAGACTGTTGACAGAAGCATATTTAGTTACCTTAGTGGCATTTTGGTTCTAAAGTAATGTTGCTTTGTAGATGCAGACAATTTGTTCAGTTGCAGGAAAAAGACATCTGTATCCAATCCTCCTTTCTGTACGTTAATTCTAACTAAAATCCCATTAGTATTAGTTTGCCTTTTTTTCCAGACAATATTTTACCTTCTTTATTATGCGTCTAGAAACAATGTGTCTTTTCCCTCCGTTAACACAAGAAAGGAACGGTCTCATGTCAGCAGGACTTCTCTTAATTGACATTTTTAACCGCCAATTATATATCCTTAATTTGTCCTTGACAATGAAGTCATCTTCAGCCTGGACAATTAAAAGAACCCCCTTTCAAGATACAGATGATGATTCTGCTGACCATTTTGACTACAAAATGAATTCCATCTGAACAAATCAGCTGTCCTTAAACAGCCCAAAGTGCCTCAAGAAAACACGCTGAAGGCACTTTTTGTCAGTAGTGCCATCAGTATCATTCTTCCTGACTCACGAAGAAAAACTGAGGGAAAGACTAAAAAATGTCAGTCATAGGTTAGGTCTACACTTGCCCCCAACTTTGAAGGGGGCATGTTAATCACGGCCACAGGAGATTACTAACTGTCCCCCGCAGCAACTTAGAAGCTTCCAACTTTGAAGTACTGGCACGCATGTAGCCCCAGGCACTTCAAAGTGCCCGTGCTACTTTGAAGTCCCTTTACTCCACAAAGTTGAGGAGTAAAGGGACTTTGAAGCATCCACGGCCACACCCATGCCGGCACTTTGAAGTTGGAAGTTTCGAAGTTGCTGCGGGGGAAAATTAGGCTAATGAAGTGCTGCGTATTCACCACAGCACTTTATTAGTAATCTCCCATGGCCCCGATTAACATGCCCCCTTTGAAGTTGGTTGCCAAAATTGCTATCCATTTTCAACTGTCAGTTACACTGAGTACGTGGCAAGTTGGAAGCTTGACCTAACAGTCTTTATTCAGCCCAAATTCCCACCAAAGATTTGAGCCTTAGACAGGAAAGCTCTACCATACCACCTTGAAGCATCCAGGTCCCAATCTGTTTCCATAAAGAGTTAAGAAATACCAATATTTTTTCCTGGTAGATAAGTTTCTGTACTTCCAAAATATTAAACCTCACACTGAAGTTTAGATTCTTGGACAAGCCCTTGCCCGACTTTCTGGTCCCCCCCCAATACCTCAGTGGTTAGAGCACTGGCCTTGTATACCATGGGTTGTGAGTTTAATAGTTATTGGAATCTCAACTGTATTTCATGTTAACAGCTTTCAAGTACATAGGGGCAGGTTAGATACACATCTTAAACTTGTGTTTCTTAAGTCCTGCTGTGAGTTCAGGGGATTTGACTTGATGACCTCTGAAGATCCTTTTCAGTTCTAAGATTCTTTTCTATTACATGAAGTTACTAATACAGTTGATAGCACGACTGTTTAGAAGGTAGATATGAATCTGGCACCAATAACTAGCAGTATCCTTTTATCAGGGACCCCAACTTTGTTGCAACATTAGGGCTGAGGGTAACTTTATAATAGGGAAATAGGCTGATTTCAGATACGTCAATTCTAGCTACACAAATGCTGTAGCTAGACTTGCATATCAGAATAGACTTACTTCCCTAGTGAAGTCTGAGCCTCTATAATCTTGTTTCGATGTCCCTTACTCCACACGATAAGTGAGGAGTACAGGAGTCAATGGCTGAGCCAAGAGAGGTTGATTTTGCTGCGTTTTCACCAGACGCACAGAACTGAGCTCCAGGAGAGGGTCTCTCTGTCAGTTTGGGACTCAGTCCTTAAACTCATGTTTCTGTCATTTTACAACAATGGGAGTAGATATTACCACTTTAGTCACTCCAACCCACCCAACTAAAAACCAAGTTCAATTCATAAGACAATGAGCAGCAGAAGAGAATAGCATTTCTCTAGATGGGAAATGCTAATAGGAAGAATGCAAACTTTCAATTTTTTCCACTGTTTTCAGGTAGGACTCTGCATTAGAGTTTACTATGTTGTACTATAGCAGGCAACAGATGTGAAAGGAAACTTCTATTCAGCTAATATGATAAATAGTTCTCAGATGTGATTTAAAAAATAGGCTCAAACTTAACGTTTTAGAAATCAGCTCAGGAGTCTACCATAGCTCTTACTATGAAGTGAGGGAGGGAAAATAAATCTGTTTCTGCATGTAAAACAGAAAGGAAAGAATAAAAAACCCAATTAATGTAGGCTACACAGCTAAACTGGGACCCATTCGGAATGTGGCAGAAGACAAACTGAAAAGTACAGCTGGGAGCATTTCCAAAAAGGTAGCAATTACTTGTGAATTTAGCTGTGAAGCTTACAGTATGGTAAGTTAACTTTAGGAGAGACAGAACGTACATACTGCTTTACAACTGTTTGCTATAAGACTTGCAGTCTTCTTAAAGGTCTTCTCGAGGTAGTGAGCAAATCTCTCATTTTCATTTTCTTTGGAGCCCAACTGAAGGAATTCACCTATAAAGATGCAAGGACAAGTCTTTAGTTTTTAGGTTTATTATTTAAAAAATATATAAAGATACAAATAGGAAAAAACCTTACCACGCACCAAATCTTCAATCACCTGACTTAATATTGATATAATAATAGTGTTTCCAATTCTTGCTAAAGCAACAGACGCTGCTGAAAGGATAAAATCACCAGCTAAAACAGCCTGAAAAGAACAAGAGAAATTTTTTGTTTATGTCCTCACATAAAAAACCACACCCACACCCACACACACTAGGAACAGTCTGACTCCCTTTTTATTTTCTAGCTCTAGTCACATTACATTATTTTCCCCAAAAAAGCGTATACTTCTGACTGAAAACTGGAAAAAGGTAAAAACACAGTATTTAAATTTGAACCATTTTGGAGTTTCAATGTTTACCAATGCCCTCTTTTTGCTATATATAGCATTTCTCCTCCTTGCATTATCTGAATATGTTTTACCCATGAGGTAAAGACATGTTTTGACAATTATATACTATATGGTCATTGTGCTTTGTTACTGTATAAATTCAATTAACTTTAAGATATATCTTAATCTTGGAAGTGTCCTTGATCTGCATCAAATGCCAGGACTTCCTGAATTTTTTTTTTAAATGCTTTATGAAGAAGCTTAGTCATTTCACATATTTCACAAGAGAATGAGCACGGTAAAGCCTCTACTATCTTAAGCAGTATAATAAATACTTCAAAGCCTGAAAATTCTAATGCTCCTGTAAAAGCTGTTTTGGTTTGTTATTTCAAAAGGTGAAATTAATACATGAGGTACTTGAAGTAGGCATATTTACAAAGCATTTCAACATTATTTTAGCTACAGTTTGGAACTGCCATTAGAGTCAATAACTATCAGAGTAAAAACACCTTCTCACTATATTTTGCAAAGTCAGGGAGTAGAAAGCCTATATATCTATATCTATCTTACCCTCTCTATGTATATAGAAATTCATACCATGCTGACAACTCTATGATCAGCTCAAATTATACACCTTTCTCCTGTACAGCCCTGGCTTTTACCACAGTTACATTCTGCCACAGGCTAAACATAAGCGCCATGACAAATACAAATGTCTTTACCAGAACTGTATATAATGACAGACTCACCTTTCTCTCCCCCCAGATTTGATTAACCGTCATCTTTCCTCTCCGAGAATTTGCATCATCAATGACATCATCATGAACTAGACTAGCAGTATGGATCATCTCTGTAATTATGGCCACAGAGCGCTGGCTGGCTTGTACCTCCCTAAAATTATAAAAACCCTTTAAGTGTCAATCAAACGTACTATGTGCACTGCAATACGTACATGAAAAGTCTCTATGGAAACTTATTTTCAGTAGCAATAGTTCTCAAAGACTGTGTCTGCACTAGCACCCCCCTTTGCTACTTGATTGTAGGAATAAGGGGATTTCGACGTCTGCAAGGTCCTTTCGAAAAGGACCCTGTGTAGATGAGCCACGTGCAACTGAAAATCGGCACTTTTGAAGTGCTGCTGCTGCCATTATGCTAATGACGTGCTGCGTATTCACTGCAGTGCCTCAATAGCATACCCCGATGTGTCTCATTAGCATCCTCCTTTCGAAAGGGGGTGCTAGTGTAGACACAGCCAAAATGTTTTTGCATTCTGAACATATCATGGATTGACAACCTTCCAAACTTTGAACAAGCAGACAAGAGAGAAGTCAGATAATTTTAATACAATAGGTGCGTTACACCTCCCCATTTTGTAGTCTGCATATTGGCTTGTTTCTGCAACACTGACATTAATGGGAGTTATATCATTAATTTAAGTGATGACTGAATGAGCCTCCATATGAAGGGCTTCGACATCTTATCTCAATGTTTGAAACCCTCACTGCTCTAAATACTTGGAAGCCCGGGTGCAGTTTGATTCTGTCTTGCTTTGTGCTACTGCCCTCCCCCATAATAAGGTTTTCTGAAAATCTGATTGTGGCTGAATTTACATCATGATAATTGAGGCAGTTACAAAATGCAGATAATTTTGAGCTCTGCTAGACCAGAGGTCAGCAACCAAAAGAGCAAGAGCAGCCTTCCCCCCGCCGCCACCGAATTTGGTAAAAAACCTCCACACTGCATATGAATACAAGACGGTCCTTAATAAATAATGTCAAACCATACTTTTTGCCACCCCTATTTTAAGAACAGCACACACATCCCACAATGCACTCACTGCACATTTTAAAGGGGGAGTTATCCAAAGTTTCAAGATCACATATCATTTGCTATTTAGCTATGACTTGTTCATTTTGGGGCTTTTACATGTTCACTGAAATATTGAAAATAGAGTTTTGTTTTGTTTTTTTTCTCCAAACATTTTGTAGTTATAGCAGTGGGAGCCACAAATAAGCGTTTAAAGAGCTGCAGGCAGCTCTGGAATGGCAGGTTGCAGATTCCTGTGTTAGGCAAAACACCAGAAAACTGTTAGCGTTCCCTGGGCTGGAACATCTATAGTTAGAGTCATCTTTATTTTAAACTTGACATCTTTCCCTACTGTAACAAACAGATTTCAAGATCATATGCAAGTGTCCTGTACACCATACTATGAAAAACTGCTACTCTAATAAAAATTACATTAAATAGTTCTTGTTTTACCATAGCAGTCTCTCTCTTTTGTTTCCGCTGTTTAAAGAATTCTACCATCACCACCACCCTGACTCATGAGTTCTAATAAATTTAATTAACTTTACATAGTGGGTTCAAGAAAAATAAGACTGAAAGCATGACTATATGCCTAAGCCTGGGTCCAGAAGAGAAATTTAAGTAAATTTTGCTGACAATCTATGAATCAGAATAGATACCAGCTTACTCTTTGATAGCAGTGCAGCCCATCACAGCTAAGTAGGAAAAAAAACTCAGACTCTGAATGAACATAAGGAACAGAATTTTTTCTGTGATTGAAAATTACAGTATCTTTTTTAAGCCATATTTTATATATTTCACATTACCCTTCCCATGAAGCCCTAGCAATTCTTGTGTAATGCAGTGGCACACTTCACATGCGAAATAGTCAAGAATCAGTTGAGCTCAGAGTATGCAAAAGGAAAAGACTTTTCAAAGATTTTTTAAGTGACTTTTAGACATTAAACTTCCTTTCCCCATCCATAGGAGGGTAAAACATATATACACTACAAGCTCAGCATTATGAGCATCCAAATTATGAACTGATCAGTCATTTACACACACCATCTGTAACCAGTAGTAAACAATCAGGCAGCAGCAGCAAATAAAAGAGCAAAACAAACAGCTCAAATACAGTACAGTGTTGAAGATTAACTACTAAAAAAAAAGATAAAACAGCTTTTTCTTCTATGTTGTAAAGTTTCATAGCTCTATTATGTCAATGTTCAGTTGTAAGTTTTTTGAAAGAATCATCATAATGTTTTGTTCAGAGTTATGAACAACCTCCATTTGTGAGGGGTTTGTAACTCCGATGTTCTACCAGAGGTTCAATTAAGAGTTACGTAACAGCATTAAAGGAATGCTATTCACAAAATGCCCAGTTCAAGTGTAACCCCAATTTTTCCAAAGCCTGGTCATGACCCTCAGGACTGTACTGTATTATCCATCTTAGGTTATCTAAGTCTAGCGTGCAGTAATGAGGTACCAGACTACATGCCCGAGAACGTTTGTTCCAGTGAGACCATGCTCTGGAACATAGCCAACAAGGTTGCCAATCAACCTTGCAGAAGACTGTTTTAAAGGGTGGCCTCAACATCTTGACCGAATAGTAACAGAGAGGAAGCCGTGCTAGTCTATACACTATCAAAACAAAAAGCAGTCAAGTAGCACTTTAAAGACTAGCAAAATAGTTTATTAGGTGATGAGCTTTCGTGCGACAGACGCACTTCTTCAGACCATAGCCAGACCAGAACAGACTCAATATTTAAGGCACAGAGAACCAAAAACGGTAAGCAAGGAGGACAAATCAGAAAAAGATAATCAAGGTGAGCAAATCAGAGAGTGGAGGGGTGGGGGGGAAGGTCAAGAATTAGATTGAGCCAAGTATTCTCTGTGCCTTGAATATTGAGTCTGTTCTGGTCTGGCTATGGTCTGAAGAAGTGGGTCCGCCCCACGAAAGCTCACCTAATAAACTATTTTGCTAGTCTTTAAAGTGCTACTTGACTGATTTTTGTTTTGATCTTGACTGAAGACTGTTTAAAGTCTGCCTTATTTTCCCTGTGTTCCACAAATGGGAGGTCTGAACTACTCTCCAAAGGTGGTTCACAACTCACCAACATCTGGGGACATGATTAGCAAGCTTAGAAATCTGTGTTCTGGATGCAAAGGACACAGAATGCAGCCTCCAATGGCTTTTGAGATGACTCTCTTGACTCCTAAGATTTTGACTGTCTTCAGAGACTGAGATTATTGGGATTGTACTGCATGATGTATAATGTCTGAGTATGATTGTGAACATTTATTAGTCAAAGACAAACACTGATTGATCAATTAAGTCTTCTGAAAGGTGTCGCACCAGTGATTTAACTCTATTTTTAAAGAGGTGGAGGGGAAAGCAATGAGGGAGCAGGAAATGTTGACATTTTCAAATCATTCCCTTCCACGGGAGTGCCAAGTTGCCCTCCCAGCAAAAATAAGAAACTTTAAAAATTAAACAAACCTACTAAATTTCCAGTGGAACAAGAATAAACTGAATATAGAACATAAAAAAAAATCACTTCAAATAATTACAAAAAGAATGTAAGTCTTATTTCACTGACTTTAAAAACATTAAAATGTAATAATCAGCAATAAACTAGAAAGTCACATCTTGCCAGTCTGTGGACAAAGGTGCTAGGATATAACCCTATTTTTAAGCAGCGCACCTTTTAGCTTTTAGTGGAAAGCTGTTCATGCAAAACAATTACAGGATATAACCAGTAGTTTGTGAAAAAAGGAATCATTGCTCAATGTAAGACTAAAAGCTGGACACTTTCATGGTTGTTTTAAGATAGCTCTAATATGCATGAGAAACTGTTAGTTCAATATTTTAGTATAATTTTTTTCCATAAAATTTTTAGTAAATCGTACAAACTTACCTTAAAACAACTGTAAAAGTTTCCAGCCTCTTTCATGCATTCAACTGCTGATTGAAATTCCCTTTGTCATAAACTATGTCAGCAGACTCGACTTCCTGCTGGGAAGTAGCAGTAAAATGGCAGCACTCATTGACAGACCAGAACCATTCAATGGTATAAAGATAGCACAATAGTGACAGACATTTCAAAAGCAAGTTTTGAAAGTTCTGTTTTAAAGTATGGCTCTTCTCTGAAAAGTGACTATAAAAATGGCATTTTAAGGTTCCCTTTTTATGGTGTTTCTGAGTTCTCTATAAAATTTGCCAATTTTACAAGGAACTTTTAAAAACAATAGCTACTATTTCTGCAAACTTAATCTAGGTATCAAGTAAAGTCATTTCCATTAGGGTTGTTAAATCCTGTCTAACTGGTTAAGCTGTTAAATGCTATGTTTAATCATTTAACCAACTAAACAGGTGCGGGGGCAGCTAGGGAGGAAAAGCCAGAGCAGCTCCCTTCTGTGGTGGCCCCGGGCATGCTGAGGGGTGGGCGTGCTCCAGCCAGCCTGAAGCACTCCCTGTCTTTGGTGGCCCCAGGTGCTTCAGTCAGTCCAGAGCAGTCCTGATCTGTAGGAGGGGGGCTGTCCCCAACTGCCCCTCCTCCCTGGTGCCATAGACAGGGTTACTCCAGCACAGCCAGTGCACACCCGCCTGTGGGGCTGGTGCAACCACCTGCCCATGGCAGACAGGGGTCTGCTCCAGCCCATACTGGCTAACCATAATCATTAAGCCTTATCAGTTTTGGATGAAGCTTACCAGTTATAACCAACCAGTTATACTTTAACATCCTTACTTTACACCTCACACGTGAACAACAGTAATACAGGTTCTGCAGGATAAGTTATTCTCTCTGTGATGCTATTGAAATCCCTGCTAGGAGCCCAGTAAGTTTGCTGATGATGCTCAAGAAATGTTAGGAACCTGGTATTTCTCTGTCTCTTTCACTCTGCCATGCTAATAGAACAAAAATAATTGTTAGGTGATTAAGTCAGCAGATAACTGCATACACACAGATTAAGGATGATGGTGCCATTTTTACAAAGTTCTCAGAGTAGAACCACATCTCCATTATTTAGTATAGGACATTCGTGCAACTTGAACTGCCCTTCTGTGCACACACATGACGACACCCTTTAATTACATGATCACATTGTTTTTCAGCAGCCCCCCCCACCCGCTTTATTTTGTGCCACACTGGACAGACAGTAGAAAAGGTTTGTTTAGTGAACTCATTTTGGAACTAAAGTACCTTGACCTTTTCTACTATTATGGTGTGCAGTATGCAGAGGCCTGCTGCAAGAGTAGAATGGCATGAGTAAGGCAGTGTTTCTGTATGGAACTCATTTACTACTTCAAAGAGCTTTGTAACACCCTGTAAGGCTGGTAAGTACAGGTTGAACCTCTCTAATCCACAACACTCATCCAGCAAACTCCATAATCCAGCATCATTTTAGTTAGCCAGATGACCACTTATGTGTGTGGCCAAGTTTCTCATGAACCCATAAAGTTTTACAGCCATCAGTCCTGGCTTTCCTTGTTCTGTGCTGTTATTTGCTGTAATTTACCCCTAAATGTCTTCTAAGAGCCTTGCAAACAGTGGAAGTGTTGGTAATGTGCTAGAAAATACTGACCTCCCCTCTTTGTCCAGTAAAATTCTCTTGTCTGGCACTGGTCAGGTCCCGAAGGGTGCTGGATGAGAGAAGTTCAACTTGTACTGCTACTCTGATTTTAAATATGGGGGAAAACAGAAATGTGTGGCTGATTCCCTGTCCTATGCACTGACCACACCTCCCAGGATAAGCTTTCACTCCCTGCTGAGAAAGAGGTGTGTACTTTCAGGAGTATAAGAAGATGCAGGAGGGAGTTGGGGAGGCACAGATTAGGGAGCTGTATTTGTATCAGGCAGCTGCCAATAAACAATGTATGACCATTGTTGGGAAGTGAAGATGCTGTCAGATGTTCCTTGCCAGAGAATGTTGTGAAAGCCAAGACCATAAGAGGATTCAAAAAGAAGTGGCTATATCCTTCATGAACTTACCTATTAAGGGCAATTATCTCGGATGGGGAGGGATGGCAAATGTAGCCTCTGTCAGAGCTGGGGAACAGGGAATGGATCACTTGAGGATTCCCTGTTCAGTTCATTCCCCCTCAGGCACCTGGCAATGCCCAGTGTCAGAAGACAGAATACTGAGCTACATGGACCTTGGGAATGGCCATACTGCGGCAGACTAATGTTCTTAGGTCGTCTGATGCTGTAGTAATGGGTAGACAGATAGATTGGACAGTGGCAGAGATGTCAGCTTTGTTTCTTTTGCCCTTTTAGGGGAGGAGCTATTTCCCTGCTTTGTGTTTAAGTTTATTGTGCTCATCCCACTTTTTCTTCTTTTGATATTTCTGTAGCTCTTCCTTCTCCTATTTTGTTTCAGTCACTCTGAAGTATGGCCACAGCAGAAGACATTCATATCATTACAAACTATAGGCGGTACATCTGGGCAACCAGTAGAGTGCAGAAGCAGCGATTTAGCCAAGTAAAGTGATAATCCTGTGAGATTCTCCCATTAACTTTTGTGAATAATGCCAGATGGAGGCATAAAAACATGGGAATCACAAAATCCCAATTTAAGCTTCTTACCAGGACTCCAGCTCTCTCACACAAAAATAAAGTTTATATGGTTAAAAAACAGATCAAAGCTATTGCACAAAGGAGCTAAACACTAGGTTTGCATTAATGGCAATACAATCTATGAAAGAGGAAAAAAAATTATAAACCACATTGAACAATTATTACACCCCATTCACTGTTCTTATAATGGGGACACACACGGTTCAAAACCCTGAATGCGTCGTTTTCTTTGCAGTGGCTTAGATAACTTGAAGGAAAAAAGAAGCCACTTAATTGGAAAAAAAAACAACAAAAAACAGTGAGGGATCCAATTTTTAATTGTAAGAAACATGACCATGATGTCAATCCTGCAAGAAGTACTCGATGGTTCGATCTCATCTCCTGCCTAGGCACCGGGGTCTGTCCATGCAGAACACATTCCAGAATTATGGCCTAAGAGTGAGTAAACAGATGTGCTGGTATTTTAATGGCTATGGAGGGAGCATTTTCATTTCTACAGCTATTTATACAGAAAACAAGATTTTAACAGGTTTAAAAAAAAAAGTTAGATCAAAAAAGTTGTGTATGGGTTGGGACTGGCAATTGGACATGAAGAATAAAATGAAACAGTGTGAGTAACAAGCCCCAGAAGCAGGAAAAAAAGAGTTTAGCTGATGAAAAGCAGAATGAACTGTCTGAAGAACAATGACAGGTAAAGGAAAAGATGAAGAACAAAAGCCAGTAAAAGTGACCACTAAAAGTGGGGGGGGAGGGAAACAAGACTTCCTGAAAGTGGGAAGTCACTTTTCTGTACAAATTCTGCTTTCCTGAAGAAATACCTGGCAGGAGTCACAATCCTAGATCTTTGTTTCTTTGCACAAGACTAATGGAACGCTTTACTCTCAAGACTTTTTGATCTTTGAGGGCAACAGTAGCACGATGAGGTAACCAGCTAGGTACCCTGTTTGTGTGCTTCCAGATATAAAGCTGCCTTCCAACTACTCCAGGCAGTCTTTGATTGCATGGGGGGTGGTGGGGAATGAAGCTCCTAGAAGAGTAAAAACCACTCAATTTAAGACCAAAAATGCTTCAAAAGGAAAGAGCAGATCCATGAGAAAAAAACATTTGAAATAGGTAAACTCCAAACATGAAGGGAAAGTAGATGGGTGAGACTTATACATGATGACATATTCAGAGAAAAAAAAGTTATAGTCAAATAATGTTCCCTTCTCCACAGGTACCATCTCTGTAGGACTCTCATTCTTGGATAACAAAAAGAAATAACTTGTCAGAAGAAAATGAGTGCAGAGCTGCAAAGAGCAGCAGCAGCAAAGCTATCAACAGTGTGAACAGGAAATACATTTATCACGCAGTATACAATGAGCAAGACCATCAAGTCTGGTGTATGACCTTTTAGAAATACCTCAACGTGAGAGAAGAGATACTTGCAAAACTTGACCATATCTCAAAATGCAACAAACATTAATTTTTGGTTTGACCTCTACTACCCTAGAAATATGTATCAACATGAAAAGCAGTATATTACAGACTTGTGTGAAATCATCTTGTTTTACCTAGAGAGAAAATGAGATGCAGCAAGTAAGAAGAGAAGTGAGATCTTCATATTTCATTCCCTTTCCCCTTCCAAAGCATTTCATTTTTCTCCCTACTCAACATTTCATTCCAAAAATATAGACAAGGAGGCAGTTATTCAGCATCTCCAGACAGAAAAAGCTGGAACAGCACAGATAACAGAGAGGCGTGAAATATCAAAAGTGGTTCAGGAAGCACTGACACTGCATGGAAACCAACAGAGCAAAAGGTGTCAGGGCCCTCAGTCTCCAGGACAGAGCTTTTACACTGAAAGAACACATGTGCCTCAGCTCCAGCTGTGCTGAGAGGTAATGGGAAGGGAAAGCTCTGAAGCTTGTACAGACTTTAATGAAGGCAGGCCTGTATCTTGCCTTTTGAAAGAATTTATGTTTTAGATTTATCATATGAATATATTATATCAAATAAAATGTGTTTGTTTTCAAAGATTACTGCCTAAATGTCAATCCTTCATGCAGGAAGCTGAATCTGTGTCCTCCTAAGCAAGAGAATTCGTCCGTACTGGGAATTTTCCAAAGGTCAGAGGTACACTCGGTAAGGCCACTCTGGGGATGCCTTAAACCTGATCTGGAGGTGGTACCTTCTTTTGGCTGCAACTCACCAGTAAGTCCTGTCCCACTCAATATATTGATCTGAGGGATTGTGGGCCTCATACGTGGGTCACAAGGTCTCCAAGCAGTGACTGTGGCCGTCACCCAGCGGTGCCTATGAACCATTGGAAAAGGAAGTTTGCAAAGCTATAGCTCTCAAAATGACCCATCCATAAAGCTCCCATGAAGGTGTCCAGTCTCTGCAAGTGGCCAGGGTGAACTACTAAAGATGAAAGCAGCACAGGAAGTTCGCTAAGCAACTAGGAGAATCCTTGACTGGCTGTTACTACAGATTCTGCCTACTTGCCTGACTCCTGAACCCTGTTTTCCTGTCTGTTCCTCCTCTCCTTATCACAGACCATTGTCTATTCCTGTTACCTGTCTTACTCCAGATACTATCTCCTGCACCCTATACTGAATGCTGAGTCCCAGATCACTTGTGTGCAGGAACGTGACTAAAGACTTCCAGCAGCATCCTCTGCCTATCCCTGTTGGCATGTCCCATCACTCATTATGAGGTCACAGAGACAGTGTTGCTTTGCTGGATCACCTGCACAGTGATTGAATTAGATTTAGAAAGGTATGTGCAGTTCCATATCAACTATCTTCTTCATGAACGCCCCGTACCATACAGCAATTGCATCAAGCAAGAAAGCATGGATTAAGTTTGGCGTGCCACCTTCTACCAAATGCTGTTGACACCTTAAGGTTCCTTCAGGTTTCTGGTTACTCCAGAATGGCAATTAGAAACTACACTTCCAAAGGGGGAAAAAAGAAAAAAGGAATACCAGACCAGTCACAGAAACATGTGCCAAGCACTGCAGTGGTTATTAACCCAGGCACTGAACTAGAAAACAAAAAACAAGCAAACAAAATCAGAAGAACTAATGTGCTTAATAGCCATAAAACTGCATAAAAATGTAGATGTTGAGGGGGAGAAAACACACACAACATGACCGCACCACTGAAGTAAACAGAAATGCTTGAAACAAGGCCTTCAAAAATTTAGAGCACTGAACTGGTCTTTACAAAAGGCAGGGGTGGAACCAAGAAAGAATACCTAACAAATGATGCTTCAACCCTTCTCTTTATCTCTTCAACAGTCTCTGTCCTTTGCTGAATACAGAAAGGAGGAACTGTATGGAACAGAAGCGGAAGTCAGCATGTACAAAAAACAGGGATAATGTGAGCTAGCCTATACAGGGCCTGCGTCGTGTTCTACTCTGTTACAGCTGCCCTCAAAAGCCAAACAAACAATCTAAACACATTTTGACTGTTTTCAGATACTCCTAATTTCTGGGAGTGAGAAACCTGCACAAATGATCTCTTTAAACTTTTCTACTACTCAAAGATTATCTTCCTGATTAGAGTATATGAAAGGTACTAACTTCTGCCAGGCCTGCCATGTTTTTATATTATTTTCCTCCCAACCTGAACAAGTTCTTACCTATGACAGTAGGTAATTGCTAAGGGTCTGTCTACTAGAACTGGAGATTTCTTCTCTCCTTTTCACAACAGTACTTTGCACATTTCTAATGGAAAAATAACCAAAACTAATTATTCAGTTCCACAATACAGAACATTGCTTTGTGAGTGTAGAATGTACTTAATGATACAAAATAAACTGATGTCTCATGGGTCACTTTATTGTTCTCTGAAATTTTAAAGTAGGAAGGACAGGTTTGATAAATCTTACTGAGAGTTCCTAATTGTCCACAGGAAAGTATTTAAATAATAGGGACTCACCCAGAGTTGTTATGATGAATATTGCACGCCCTTGCCATTAGCACCACGATCATTGGTCGAAAGGCTTTCCCTTTTCCATCAAAGTAATATTCACACATTTCTCTAAGTTCTGCTGTAGATACAAGTAATTCCTATAAAAATCAAAATGTGTTAACTTTCAAGATACATAATCAACCTGGAAGACAGGTCAGGAACATGCATTCAAATCCTCTAAGCTAGTTGTTTGGTTTTTCTCCCTCCAATTTATGTTGGAATAGACTATTCTTCAGGATTACTTGAAAAAGAAATTAAACAAATAATTAGTTTAGAGAGTAGAAATATAGAGTCATTCTTCTGCCTCCATCAGTTATGTAATGATTTCCTCTTTCCCTCCATTTCAGATTTAGAGGGGATTGCGACAGAATATTTCTCTTCATAGTCTACATTTATTGCTTTCAGTTACTTTAGCACTTTAGTAAACTTTACAGGGAACCAGATGGCTGCATTTAATGATTTTCAATTTCAGAATCATTATATTGTCTTAAAGCGTTCACCAAAACTTCCTACCTTTTTAATGTCCTCATACAGATTCCTCAAATCTTTCCGACCAAGTTTAAAAGGATCCTTGTATTTTTCATCAGTAACTGTTTCACTACAGCTTCTTGTTTGTGCAGTTGTTGTATGATGAAGCCTAGCAATAGTATAATTTACAAAAATACAATAGCTTAAAAAGGTTTTTTTCAGACTTGACACAGCAGAAACAATCCATCAAGACTCTCACCTCCCCTAAAATACTTTCAGACACTACAGTGGGGAGCTTATTATGACCTAGTCAGAAAACGTTAAGTGGGACACAGATTTTAGAGAACCAGGTAAAATGCAGCATTTGAAAAAACTGGGGCTATAAACTTTGGGACTTTTTCAGCAATTCAGTTTTTCTTTTTCCTTCTTTGACAGCCATTTTGCAGGTGCAGTCAACATCTCCTGCAATTTGGTGTCAACAGAATGACTTTATCACCCTTTTTAGTTTAAATAGGTGGTTTGTATTTTGGATTTGAATATGCATTATATGCATCTAGCCACTCTGGCCAACCATGTATGTCTACATCAAATTGATGCCTCCAGGTAGGACAGGCTGTACCTCTTTCTGGATATGCCAAGATCTGTAAGGAAATCAGGCTCTTTCCCCGCAGACCCCTGACACCTAATGGACTCACACACTAGGTCTCCTTTATTGCAACGTCAGAACATTACTTGAGCTTTTTTTTTGCTACAAGTTTTGCAGAATGAGCGCATTTCAGTCTACCTTCACGCCACATCAACACAAAACATCTGATCTATATTAAAACTGGTTTTGTAGACATTACAGCAAATAATCTCATTTTACTGTCTGCTTTAATAACTAAAGCATTAGAGTTTAAAATCCACAGCTTCACTGCAATATACCTAATATTTCTTCACCTTCCTAGCAATATGGATTGTCAACTTACCGCAAAAATATACTACGAAGTTTTGGAAATGACAAAAATGAACTTCTCCCAAGAAAATAATGCATCTGCAGAAAGAAAAAAAAACAAAACAACCCTCTTTTATTCTAAATGCAATTTCTACATTCAGAACTATTTGATCATTAACAAATGCTTGTTCACTGATATTTTGTTCCAGTATTTCCTCACACAGAGAGTTGTAAAATCCAGTGCAAAGTTGTTTCCTTATATCATGTTGTATGTGCACGTATATTGCCAGTTAACTACCTACTTGATAAGTTGACTCCTACAAAAGAATTACAAATACAAATTACAAATACAAAAACTTACTCCTAGGAAGAACAAGGGAGGCACCTTTTATCTAACCGCTACCTGAAAGCTGTAATAGCAAGATCCAGTTTGCGCACTGAGGTGAAGCAGTCTCCTTTCATTGGCTAAGTATCTTGCAAGTAGATCTGGGTTGATATGCCAAAGGACAAGAGCTGCTGGCATGATCCATGACGGCAATTTCAGGAACCACTACACTAATTTTCTTTTTTTTTTTAAAAAGTGGTGTGTATCTTCTGCTCTTCCGTTACATAGGAGGTTTTAAATCAGCATGCCTCCTACTTTAATCCCTTGCATACAGGGAATAAGGAAAATACTGCACAGGATCCAGACCAGTGTCTTTTGCGCAGGATCTGGTCACCAGGGCTAGCCCCTGGTGGGCTGCCACCACTGTATTTACTTGCACCTCCCCAGGTACAGGTGGTTGCAGCTTCCACCAGGCACGGATTGTAGTTACCAGCCAACGGGAGCTGTGGGAATCAGTGCGGACCACAACACTGCTTCCTGCAGCATCCAATGGCCAGAAACAGTGATCCTCGGACCAACAGCTGCTGCAATCACCTGAACTTCTGGAGGATCAGATAAACATAGCACTGGTGGCCTACCAGGGGCTAACCCTGGCAAACCACCACCATTTTATTGCCCACCCCAATCCAGACCCTCACCATCCACCCATCCTTCCTGCAAAGGTTAAAAAATAGACGAGACAGGCCTAGAGAAGTGGTCATCGAATCAGTACAATTCCTGCTGATAGTCAAAATGACCATACCACAAGACACACTGTGAATCCTGCCACTCCTGTCTCAGCTGGGGAGGCAAATGTCTTATGGGAAGAGGGAAGTTTAGTTACATGCAGTGTTCCTGAAGTCCAATTTGGAGATCTAGGGAAACAAATCATATAGGTATTTTTCTCAAAATGCAGCACGGGACACAATGACTATTTGGTAGTTTATCTGACAAAAAAACTGACTCACTGGAGGCAATATTTTAAATTATTTTTAATTTCAGTTCACACATGAGAATCAATCCAGCCAGCATTTCTTGGTACAGGTCAAGCCAACAACCTGACCTTGAGGGACAAACCTAAAACGTGATCTAATTAAAAAAATATCTCTAATTCATTATGACTATAAAAATGTGTAACGCATTTTCTTGCTAAACAAACTAATTATACGTGGTTAAAAAAAATACTGTTTATTTAGCCTACTTCTCCTAACAATAATAGAAAACCTTTATACTGTCTTAGCCCACAATAAAACAAGTCTTGACTCCACAAAGAATTAACATGTGAGTAGTCTTGTTTCAAGGAATGGTAAAGAGCAAACAGGACAAGGGGAAATGAAAATCATTCATCCCTTTCTGGGGAAAGGAATACAGAGAGAAGCGTCATTCAGAATGTGAGTGCAATGTAACTACTCATTCTTAAACTTTAGTGCTTACACAGTTTTTATACACGACTAGGACTTTTGCATTTTAATCTACTCTTAAATTACTTTTAAAATCATCTAGTTTCATATGAATTATACATTCCACTTATTAACAACACCAGAACACAACATTACATTTTACAGTTTTCTTCTGCATTTCCAACTTTAAGTATGGTTTATTTCAACTTACATATTTAGTGAAAGTGATCATTGTCTTGAGGTATGTCTACACTTATGGTGGCATACAGACTACAAGACACTGCATGCTCAGCTAGCATGGGTACATATAGCAGCACAGATGGTGAGGCACCACTGAAGTGACCAGAACGCAGACATACCTAGAGTATACGCTATGTGATTCTCTATATACCAAAACAGTACTTTCCACATTTACACTGCTGTTTTTAGCAGCATATTGTCCCACTTCTAGCACCTTAACCCACCACAGCCCTTCCAGAAGGGAAAGCCTCCAATGACTCCCTGCTGCTAGAGCCTTTCCCTGCTTTTCACAGTCACGTGTAGCAACACACACCTTACATGCCTCCACCAGTAAAACAAGGCCTTAGATTCTGGTTACTTCACCAAAACCCTTACAGATACCTGCAAACAGATCATTTACATGATCTGGTCTGTGTTAATATAATCACACCCTCATATGCTCACAAAAACAAGAAACATGCATCTGAGTCCCTCACAGTATTTAAAATCCAGTCATAAAGCAAACATAAGAAATTTCTACCAAATCAGTTTTATGACATTCTCTAATTACTCTTGGAACTTTTCTTAAGCAAATGAAAGTGAAACTATCAAGCTGTTCTAGAAAGAAGTTCCTTAGAAACCTAACAACACTACAATATTAAAAAATTAAACTACTTAAAAAACCTGATGTAAAAATGTAAAGTTCTCTCTCTTGAGCACTGGAAATACGTTTGTTGCTTTTTTCAATTTTACTTTCAGGCACTGCTACAATTAAGCACATAAGCAGCGTAATCATGAAAGGGAATTTTAATTTAACAATTTATTAGTTTTAATCATCTCTCTATACATATCAATAATAAGTCATTTTACAGGTTAAACCTCCCAAAGAATTCTCTTGTCCGACAACATCCACTGTCTGGCAGGACCATGGATGTTACTGGACCAGAGACCCCAGGCTGGGAGGTTAGTAAGGGGAGCCTGGTGGCATCCAGCAGGGGAGCCCAGCGGGGATGGGACCGTGCAGGCAGCTCAGCCAGGGCTATACCCACCACCCGCAGGGCTAGGATCCTGCAGACAGCCCGCAGCACCAGGACCACGATAGCAACCTAGCCAGTCCATAACCAGCTTCTGGGTTGGGGCTGGCACTGGCACAGAGTCCAGCACCCCAGCCAGGGTGGGAGCTGGTCTCTGCAGGGCCCAGGCTGTGCCTGTAGCTCTGAGGCCATGCTGGCAGCCCAATCAGGGTGGAGCTGGCGCCCACGTGGCTGAGGCCATGTCCAGCACAGGGCTGGAAGCAGCCTTTGCATCTGGTAGCCAGAGCTGGCTGCACTGGGGTTCGCCCAGTAGGCCAAAGTCCAGCAGGAAGAAAGGTGGCCTCTGGGCTGGAGGTGGGGGAGACGAGTGGACAGCAGATGGGGTGGCTGGACCAGGGAACCACCCTTCGTCCAGCAAATTCCCTCATCCAGGACCAGTCAGGTCCAAAGGCTGCCGGATGAAGAGATGCAACCTGTATAAGTACAGAAAGACCTTCAACTTGGACTAATAGTAATGTACTAGTGGGAAACTATTTTCATGTGGAAGGTTATATCCCATCCATTTTGGGAGTCTGTAGGCCTGGAAGGTATCTGTATGTCCTTGTGGGTACAACAGTAGCTGTCAGATGACTTGCCAGCATTTCCCCAGAAAAGGCAACAGCTTGAGAGTGCCATGTTCTACATATGTATTTCACAGACAGCACATTTTTGCTCATGGTGACGTGTCCTTCACTGAATGCAAACATGGCCATCCACTGGCACCCAACCCTCACACATCCAATCCCTCTGTACATCCCTTACAACATACTGCAATGCTTCCTTCCAAACCCCCAGACATACCATCCACGTGCCTTCCCTTTTGCTCTCTCCTTCCCTTTGACCTCATGTCCCTTCCAGCCAACTAACCCAGTACCCGTTTCCCCCCCTCAAGCTTCTAACCACGTGCCCCTTGCACCCACAGCTCTTACTCAGGTTTCCATGCCCCTTGCCCCCCACACACTCATGCCAACGCACCCCATACTCCCCATACTCCTTAACCCACATGCCCACCTCAGCACGTCCCTTAACCCAATGCCCCTTGCACCTCAGGCCCCTTACCCACGTGCCCATCCCAGCATATCCCTCAGCCCGGTATCACTGCTGCCCCGCCCCGCGGCTCCCATTCATTCCCTATGACCTCTAGCTGTCCGCGGCCCCGGCTCGCTCACCTCAGCTGCCTGCGCAGCCCAGCGCGGCCCAGGCCTAGAGCCCGCTCGGGTCCCCACAGCCTCCAGCAGGCTGCGGAGGGAGCCGAACGCGGGCGGCCGGGACCCCCAGCGCCGCCACCACAAGGCCATGGCGTGTCCCAGCGCTGCCGCCGCCCGCTCCGCCTCCCGGCCCAGCCGTGACCCGGACACGGAAACCGGGGCCCGTCCGGGCCGGGCAGGGTGGAGCAGCCCTGGAGAGGGGCTGGCGAGGTTCCTGCGAGTGCCGCGGGCAGGGTGCGGAGAAGCCAAGCCCCGCCCACGGCCTTGTAGGGAGCCGCCGCCTCTGAGCCCCTGGGCGTTGACCCACAGCTCCGTGCGACCCCCGGCCCCAGCCGTGAGACGCAGAGCTCCCGGCCCGAGCGGCGCAGGCTGGTCATTCATTAGCTCCCGAGCGCTCCCTCGGCGGGCCATGCCGGGGAGGCGCAGAAGAGCTTCTGTACCGCTGGGGGCCGGGGGGCGCGCGAGAGCAGAAACTGTCTGTGGTTTACACGCACGAGGCTAGAGCGGCCCATGGTGACTCATCTGGTCAGACTGAATAAGCTGTGCCCTGGCTGCAGGGCTTTTCCTCCAGAGCGGCGTGGTCGCGCTACTCCGGGACCTGTAGTGCCTGGCCCTCAGGGTCTGCTATGCGCGGGTACCAGGCAGTCCTCTGGTTGCTCACTGGGACGGTGCTGGGCAGTCAGGCTGGAAGTCGCCTTCTGGATTCCATAGAGGCTGCAGAGAGTTTCAGCTTCGTGCTTCCTTTCAGCAATAAATCAAACCTTGACCAAAATTACTGTGAAAGAAAAAGAAAAATGAATAGCTTTAATGGGTGGACCCTTTCTTCAGAAAGTCTCCTAGGTACACAGTGTAGTGCACAATTATTTTAGTTGATTGTGTTCTCTGTTGAAATGATTATTACATTTGCTGGTAGGTAGCTTTATTTAGAAAGAACTGGATTTTGTGATTAGGGAGAGACAGTATCACGCTCGTGTACTGCTTTGAAAATTATAACCAACATTGACCAGCACAAATTATTTACTCTCACCTTTGTATTATAGAGTTGTAGCCACGTTAAACAGCACATGTTTAGTTAAGGTTGAGAGATGTCTCAGTTGTGTGTTAATGCAAAACTTGTGACTCTTTTGAATGCATTAAGTTTTGAGTCTCCTGCCTATAGGATTGTATATAATAATAATATATTGTAACCAACAAAATTACACTTTGACAGCTATCCATAACAGATTTTTAAGTTTCAGTACAGTATTTGAATAACGATTCTAGCAATAAATTTCAAGTGTCTGTTAAATATTTTATTAACAATCACAGTATAATATTGTGAAAATGTATATTAGGAAATTTAACAGGTACATTTAACTACTGCAGCAAAAATCTATAGGAAATGTAAATTACTTTGAACACTAGTTTGCTGTCATAAAATCTATTATTTCTGCACTTCTGTCTGTATCCAATATGTGAAGTAGCATTGAGGGAATATTTAAGGGTGGAATGGGTAGGGTTTGTGTCAGAAGAGCCACAAACTGGGCCCTGCACTACACAGGCTGAGCAAACTTTTTATTCCCCACTTCTGGTACCTGCAATTAGCAGCCCCCACCAACCTGTCTAGCATAATCCAAACCAATGGAAATTTCAGTTATGTTCATATGAAAACAAACAAACAAACAAACTTTGGGCATATGTAAAAAAATAAGTATATAGAATGTAAAAATGTTATTAATCAGTATATAAATGTGACTACAGATGCATAAAAACAATAACATATTTCTACATTTTTAGTTAGATGGATGAGCCTGGCACCCAGCAGGTGATTATAATGTTCCTCCCTATTACATTTCATGCCCCCAAGGGGGCCTCCCCCCCACTTTGTTCACCCCTGCAGTCTTAAAGCCTAATCTACTTTATCGGGCTAAGTTTAGCTAATTTATGTGAATCCAGCTACATTAATAATGTAGTTGGAATTGATGTATCTTAGGTCACTTTATTGTGATGCATAAACCCTGAGGTCTACACAGCAATGCAGTGGCTCCACAGCTGGTGCCAGTGAGCCCAAATCCGCTGGCACTGTTCAGCCACAGATTATCTTTTTCGAGGTGGTTGCACCCTTAGTGGCCATTATGATGGTGTGCAATTTGGAGTAGCCCTGAGTCTGTTTTAAGTTGTTGGGAGTGAGAGGGCAGGAAAACTACCCACTAGATTTGTTTTGGAAGGCATGTAAGTACAGTAATGTAAACTGTTCCAGTATATCCTATGTTAGGGGTGTGCAGAATGCAGGGCAGGCCCCCTCAGGTGGGGACACAAAATTTTGTAAGGGGAGCACAGCATGATCGGTCTGCTGGGTCTCAGGCTCATCCACCTTACTAAAATGTTTAAATGTTACTGTTTTTATGTGTGTGTATTCACACATATAACAATTAATAAAGTTTTTATATTCTACGTACTTCTCTTGCAGGTGCCGAAAGGGTATTTTTATATGAACATAACTGAAACTTCTGTCGGTTTGAATTACATGAGACAGGTTGTGAGGGTCCTGATGTAAAAAGTTTGCTCACCCCTGTCCTATACGCAAATCAAGATCCAGCCCTTGCTGTCTAAAACATGGCTACATTTCAGTTCTGCTGCTTATTTGGTCCTGTATTTTCGCTATATATTTTGACTTCACGGAGATAATATATTTGTAATAATGTGGTAAATTCATAACATTGTTAAAGTGTTCATTGGATTTTTTTACAGCTACACTGCTCGTTGATCCTATTCGAGAGAATACAATACGTGAAGTACAGGACTGCATTTTTTCAGTAGCCTACCCTACTCCTTTTAAATCCAGAGTTCTTCTTGCAGCAGTTTCAAAGGTTAGGTTTTATTTGTTTCTTAGAGTGTAGCCTTCCTGATTTATTAATATATATGTTTAAAATTAAAAGAAAATTTTGAACACAAAATGTGTTGTGCATATGCTGTAACCTTTAGTGGTATCTCTTAATAACAAAAAACTGTGTGACCAGAATCTCACTGCCACTGGAACTTTGCTAATGTTGAAGTAATTTCTGTTTTTTCAGGATGTTCTGGAAAATATTTTGGATCTTGATGCATCTGTCAGAGAAACAGATGATTTTCTTCAGCTTGTCAGTGGTGGGAAAGTGGTATTAGGATCTGTTCCTCTGGCTCATAGATATGGAGGTCATCAGGTAATAATTATTTCGGTTCTTCCACATACTAACATGCATTTAGGTGATGGCCTTCACTATTTGAATTATCTCTTCAAAATCTGCTGTTTTTTTTTTTTTTTTAAAAATGTCAGTGGTCCTTAAAGGTTAGATTGTAATTTTACATGTTGCCTTGTTTAAGGGATTGTGTGGACAAGGGAGAGAATTGTAAATCTCAGAAAGTTTCCTGTTTTGAGGAAACTCATTTCTTCCAACAAATCTTCAACATGAAGCCAACAGTAAGCATTTGCAGGATTACACTGAAACAGTATGGCTGTGTCTACATTCGGCCCCTCCTTTCGGAGGGGCCATGTTAATGAGGCAGTTTGGAAGATGCTAAGGAGGCACTGGCATGAATATGCAGTACCTTATTAGCATAAGGGTGCTTGTGCACGTTTCGAAAGTGCTGCTTTCGAAATGCTGCTGCCTGTGTAGATGGGGACCTTTTGAAATAGGAAGAAGAGGCTTTCAAAGACGGGGGGTCCTTTCGAAAAGCCCCCATCCACACAGGTGGTGGCATTCCCAAAGTAGCACTCTCGAATCACTGACGGATGCCATTGTGCTAATGAGGAGATGCATATTCATGTCAGTGCCTCATTAGCATTTTCCAAACTGCCTGATTAGAAAAATTAGATGTCTGCAAATCACCAGGGCCTGATGAAATGCATCCTAGAATCCTCAAGGAGCTGATAGAAGAGGTATCTGAGCCTTTAGCAATCATTTTTGGAAAATCATGGGAGACGAGAGAGATTCCAGAAGACTGGAAAAGGGCAAATATAGTATCCATTTATGAAAAGGGGAACAAGAATAACCCGGGAAACTACAGGCCAGTCAGCTTAACTTCTGTGCCAGGAAGGATAATGGAGCAGGTAATGAAAGAAATCATCTGCAAGCAATTGGAAGGTGGTAAGGTGATAGGGAACAGCCAGCATGGTTGTGTTAAAAACAGATCATGTCAAACCAATCTAATAGCTTTCTTTGGTAGAATAACGAGCCTTGTGGATAAGGGAGAAGCGGTGGATGTGGTATACCTAGACTTCAGTAAAGCATTTGACACGGTCTCACGTAATATACTTATCAATAAACTACGCAAATACAACTTAGATGGGGCTACTATAAGGTGGGTGAACAACTGGCTGGATAACTGTACCCAGAGAGTAGTTACTAATGGTTTTCAATCCTGCTGGAAAAGTATGACTAGTGGGGTTCCGCAGGGGTCTGTTTTAGGACTGGTTCTGTTCAATATCTTCATTAACGATTTAGATATTGACATAGAAAGTACACTTATTAAGTTTGCAGATTATACCAAGCTGGGAGGGGTTGCAACTTCTTTGGAGGATAGGGTCATAATTCAAAAGGATCTGGATAAACTGGAGAAATGGGCTGAGGTAAACAGGATGAAGTTTAATAAGGTCAAATGCAAAGTGCTCCACTTAGGAAGGAACAATCAGTGTCACACATACAGAATGGGAAAGGACTGCCTAGGAATGAGTACAGCAGAAAGGGATCTAGGGGTTATAGTGGACCACAAGCTAAATATGAGTCAACAGTGTGATGCTGTTGCAAAAAAAGCAAACATGATTCTAGGATGCATTAACAGGTGTGTTGTGAACAAGACACGAGAAGTCATTCTCCCGCTCTACTCTGTGCTGGTTAGGCCTCAGCTGGAGTATTGTGTCCAGTTCTGGGCACCACAGTTCAGGAAGGATGTGGAGAAATTAGAGAGGGTCCAGAGGAGAGCGACGAGAATGATCAAAGGTCCAGAGAACATGACCTGTGAAGAAAGGCTGAAAGAATTGGGCTTGTTTAGTTTGGAAAAGAGAAGATTGAGGTGGGACATGATAGCAGTTTTCAGGTATCTAAAAGGGTGTCATAAGGCAGAGGGAGGGAACCTGTTCCTCCTTGCCTCTGAGGATAGAACAAGAGGCAATGGACTGAAATTGCAGCAGGGGAGGTTCAGGTTGGACATTAGGAAAAAGTTCCTAACTGTCAGGGTGATCAAACACTGGAACGAATTGCCAAGGGAGGTGGTAGAATCTCCACCACTGGAGCTATTTAAGAAGAGGTTAGATAGATGGCTTTCAGGGATGGTCTAGAAAGTGCTTGGTCCTGCCATGAGGGCAGGGGACTGGACTCGATGGCCTCTCGAGGTCCCTTCCAGTCCTACTCTTCTATGATTCTATGATCTCTGTTTTGAGGTGAACAGCTAGATGCAAGGGAGTCTGAGAGATGGTTGTGTCTTAAAGGGACACTGTCAACATGAAATCTACTCAATTCCCAAATATATGCTAAAATTAATTTGAGAAACTGCAGCTGCCACTAACTTCCCATTCCAGTTTTATCTGGTATTACGATCACAATTTTTGTTTTCAGAAAGTATTTTACTCCCCCTTGTTGCTGTGTGAAAGACCAGTGCAAGGAGCAGGGTGAACTATCTGACTCTGTCCCTGATCCTATAAGTAATATGCTCATGCTTTACAGAGGTACAATTATGTATGAGGACACTCTTCCTCCATTAAACGAGTACTTCATTTACAAGTACTCGCTTAAACGAGGGACACACTTACCGACCCTAGTTCGTTCTACAAGTGAACTTCCCCTGCTCATACAAGCCTCACCCTGTCCCCGTGGCTCCAACCCCCCAGGCTGCCCCCAACGCCAGCCCCACAGCCCCAACCTGCTGCAGGCTGACACCGCACTGCTGCCTGTACTCCCCAGGGCCCCGCAGCCCCAATCCACAGCAGCCTGACACCCCTGCTGACCCCTCTGCCAGACCCTCCTGCCGCCTGACACCCCCCGCACCCCTAAAATGAACTGCCCCCACAGCCTTAACCCCCCCCGCCGCCTGTACCCCCTGCTGGCCCCCGGCCAGACCCCACGGCCACCTGTATGCCCCGCAGCACAACACCCCTGCCAGCCTCGCAGTGGGCTGACCCCACCGTGGCCACCTGTACACCTCCCACGGCCAGACCCCACCACCACTTGTACCCCCCGCAGCCCTGTGGCCGCCTGTACACCCCCATGTGGCCCCGGAGCCCGACACCCCTGCTGGCCCCGCTGCCACTTGTACCTCCTGCAGCCTCCTGTACCCACCCCCTGCAGCCAGACCGCTTCATGGCTGGCTGTAGCCCCCCTGGCTGGACCCCCTCCCACCCCGCTGTCTGTAACCCCTGCGGCCAGACCCCCCCTCCACCTGTAACCCCTGCAGCCCTGCGGCCAGCCCCCCCGTAGCCCCAAACTGCAGCAGCTAGGCCCCCTTACCGGCCCACAGCCAGACTCCCCCTGCCGCCAGACCCCTGTGGCCCTGCAGCCCAACCCCCCTGCCCCAAACCGCATCAGCCTGAACCCCGCCCCCCAAACCCACCACTAGATTTTAACCCTCCCTCCTGCTCACAGCCCTAAACTACTCCTTTAACCCTCCCCAACCCAAGGTTTCCTTACCTTTCAGAAGCTGCGCCTCCTGCTGCCACTCCTTCCCCAAGTTGGGAGCCCTAGGAACTAATCAGAGAATTTTACATGTAATTTAATGGTAATTTAGTATCCCTCTTACGAGTTTCTGCCTACAAGCAGAAAGTTGGGAACCAATTATGCTTGTAAAGTCAGGAATGAGTGTAGTTCCAATGACTGATATAAGCACCTGTGTAAATCTTTGCAGGCTCAGGGCTTAAATGACTGTGTTTAAGAAAGAAAAAAAAGTGAAAATTACAATCTTGCAGTATTATTATATACAAAGAGTAAACAAATGGCAAAAATTAAGTGAGCTGTTTTATCTTCTGTATCTTTCAGTTTCAGTAACCTTTTAACATTGATGGGAAAACTATTGTAAACTAAAAGTATGCATTTTAGATCAGCGGTGCCTCTTTGAGGTGATCAGATGCTTTTCTTATTACAAAACTTTTTTAAACATATGTTGGAAATAATTCACTGAACAAAATCAGAGATACAAGCAAAATGCAAGTGTACTTCTTATTAGTGTACTCCAGAATTTAAAAAAAAAAAAAACTTTAAAAATCAAATCTGCTGAAGAGATGGAAACTTTTAATAAGTATGTTTATTTTTCTTTCTTAAAATTTTGCAAATCAAAAACTTTCAAAATGCCTCTGGTCCAAATTGTGGCATTTATTTCATGTTTCATATGATTTGGTCATGTCTGGGGCTCATGTGTTTCAGAGTCCCTACAAAGTAAACATTCTTCAGCAAATGCATCACACTTAGCTGTCACAATGCAAGCTCTTGTTGTTTCTATGGTTTCAGTATGCCAGCAAACCTCTCTAGCATTAGTTTTAACACATTTGCTCTGTGGGAGTGCAACGTTTGTAAATGACATGTGAAAAGGTCTGTTCACTCATTTCAACTAAAAGTCCTAAAGTGTCAGTAATTGATGCAAACCCACAAATTTGTGTGGGCATTAGTGTGAAAGGTTATGCCCTTCCTTTACTGTTGTTTTAAACGCTTACTTCAGAGGGATATTATTCCTTAACAAGGTTCCAGACAGCTACTGGCATTTTATCTGTTCAGGACAAGTTTGAAGTCTCAGTAGATAACGCTACAATTCTGTCCTATGCAGTGGTTAAAACCATGGCAACTGCCATTTTTGCTAGTGCTGTCACTGTTGGTACCAATAGCGGAGCTGTACTAGTTTTAGCAATAATGGGGAAATTTTTTTTTCTGAAAAAAGGCTAATACAGACAGGCTGTGTCTACGCTAGCCCAAAACTTCAAAATGGCCATGCAAATGGCCATTTCGAAGTTTACTAATGAAACACTGAAATACATATTCAGCGCCTCATTAGCATGCGGGCGGCCGCAGCACTTCGAAATTGATGCGGCTCGTCGCCGCGCAGCTCATCCAGATGGGGCTCCTTTTTGAAAGGACCCCGGCTACTTCGAAATCCCCTTATTCCTATGAGTAGATAACTGCAAATAAACTAAGTCTTTCGATGAGACCACTAATATGGTAGCTCTGGTTCACATGAAGGTAGAAACCTACATTGTGATGTTAGTGTTTTTTAAATTTTGTTTTGACCAGTGGGAAGTCTGAAACTATTGTTATTTATCTTACAATGGTATTGATCAGTCACAGAGCAGTAGCCATGTTAGTCTGCATTCTAACAAAACAAAACAGCAGTCATGTATAGCACTTTAAAGACTAACAAAATGATTTAGTGGGTGACGAGCAGGAGGACGCACTTGCTCTGTGGACCCTCCTCCGAAAGCTCATCACCTAATAAATCATTTTGTTTAAAGTGCTACATGACTGCTGTTTTTGTTTTGGTATCAGTCAGTCAATTATCAGAGTTCCACACATGGTAGTGCGATAGTCCTTGCCCCAGAGTTCATATTTATGACAGGATGGCACAGATGAAAGAAGTATCGAGAGGATGAGTTGTGGAGATGGAGGCAAGGCAAAAGTGAAACAAATACAGTCTGCGAATAAGCTGTAGCCTCATCTTGTCACCAGCTTGTATCATTTCTAAAGACTTACTCATACCAGCACACCAATTATTTATCTTTTCTTTCGTCTTTAAAATATGATCATAAAATGTGACCTGGATTTGAGCATAAAATATTTTTGCTGAGACAACTGTCATGGCTTTTTCTTACAGCTTAGTTGTAAGTGACGATGATGTGTGGAGAGACCAGTTTTACAATGGAAATGTTAAAAAAGAAAGAGGTAATCCATGCATTTAAGGTATTCTCCAATAGCTTTTTTCATACTGTATACTGGGAAAGTGCACTTTATTTTTAGAATAAAAATATGCACTGTATCATCTTATTTCTGGAGAGTTCTTGATTAGATACAGGTTGAACCTCTCTCATCTGGCATCCTCGGGACCTGACTGGTTCTGGATGAGAGAATTTGTTGGACAATGGGAAGTCAATATTTTGTAGCACATTACTAACTCTTTCACTGCTTACTTGCTCTTAGAAGAAATTTAGGAGTAAATTACAGATAAATAACAGTACTGAGCACTGTGAGCCAGGACTGATGTCCAAAAATGAACTTTATGGGACCATGGGAACCTTGGCCACACTCATAAGTGGTTGTCCTGCTAACTAAAATAATGCCAGATTATGGATTTTGCCAGATGAGAGAGTTCTAGATTAGAGAGGTTCAACCTGTACTATACTCTTTCTGAGGAAATCTGTCCCCAAATGTTTCTTACTTTAAAATGTCTGTACTCAGGCCTCCTGAAGTTGTGGCACACCTGAGGGTGTGTGTGTTTTTGCAACAGCAAACAGAAGAGATGAATGGGGAATTTTGATGGATTTTCCCTCCAACAGTGTCCTCTTTTTGGGAACCTGAAATGTGGTAACCCTAATCTTAATTATTGCTACAAAATACTTGCCCTCTAAATTAGAGAGAGGGCCAAAGAAATTTTAAAGCGAGAAGCTGAAATTGCTTACAGTTTTATGGAAAATTAGACTAGATGTGTTGGAGGAAAGATTGTGGGGGCAAGGCACAATTGAAAGGAGAAGTAAGAGTGTTGTCTCAATATCTTCTCGTGGAAAAGGTTTCAAAGAGCAAATATGCGACTTGCAATATATTAATGCAAAAATCTGGAACATAGCAATTCCCAAAGACTCTCCCCACCTTTTATTCTTTTAGTATGTATGTCTTATTTCTCTGCTTTAAGATTAGGGCCCTCTGTAACAATCCTGACACATTTGTCTGTTTAAATTAACCTTGTATGATCAGTGATGCTATTTCTGACAGGATGAGTTTTCTTGATCCTTTAATTTGTGTTTTCTAGTCCTAAATTTTCACAAGTGACTAGAGACCCAAAACCTCTAGTCCCTTCAGAAATTTAGTCCCTTCTCTACCTCTGTTTTATTTCTTTTGTCTTCTTTGATTTCTTCTTCATTCATTCTTCTTCATTTGCTGCTTTTTCTTCTTGGAATTAAATTTACAGTTTTCCATATAAGGTCCTGTTTCTTTTTAAATGGTTTTATATGTGGCAGTAATTTTCAAGCACATTAAACATTTATTATTAAAATATTTGTACGGGAATTTAAAGATGTACACTCACTGTTTGATTTTTATTTGTTTATACTTTAAGCATGTCTTAAATTTATATGGTTTATGTTTAAGGTGCAATAGTCCTCCGTGTTGCCAAATCGTGGTTTCGTATAGGTTCCTTGGAAATTTTGGCTCATTCTGGGGAGCTGGATTTGCTAAGGTTAGAATGAAATCTTCATTTTAACTACATTAATTCTAGTACCAATTAAATCTATTCAAACATGTATGTACATTAGTAATTTAGGAGAATCACTTATTGGACTGATTCACCTGATTTTGCTATTTATCATTAAAGAAAGAAGTACTGTTTAACAAATTCAGGATATTTGTGGTAAGGACTGGCCTTGATCTTGCAAAAATGTACACATTGGCTTAAATTTACTGGAGTAGTTCCACCAAATAAGCAATTGGATACATTTTTGTAGGGCTGATGTTGGTTTGTAAAACACTATCCCAGTAGGGATGAGCTTCATAGGAGTCTGTGTGTGCTACTGTAATATAAATATGAAATGTAACAATAACAAGTATGTCCTGCAATGTGTATTTTCAAGGTGCGTGCAAGATGAAAAAGGGAATAATGCATGTGGGTAACAAACTATTGCAGAACTATTATAGGCTTTTTAACAACACAGTTGTCTTACCATTAAAATATGTTGGCCCTTAAGCTATTGATTGCTCAGTTGGCTGTTAAAGATGATTTCCTAACTGGACCCATGCCATCTGCCTTCTTTCCCCTTTATTCTAAAATCTTAATGCAGATTTTTGATTTGTGAAAGCAGCTCAGGTATAGTTGAAGCTTTGCCATATAGTCAACAGTTTTTGACAAAATTCCAAGATAAATTTGCTGTCAGGACATGTTGTTAGTGCTTGAAGAACCACACTTATACTGTGGTAAATAACTGTTTTATAAAGGTTTAGGATTCAGCCATAAAAACGTTCTGCATGGAGAAACCTGAGTTAGAACTTTTCCTGGGAGTGACTTTTTTTTCTTGTAACGAAACCATTTTGTCAGAAAATTATGTTATACAGCCATGTAAATAAATGTTGTGCTCTAATCAGATAATTTAATACTGGAGTTGTTTTAACATAATATTTTATACAAAGAACAGAATTAGAAGCCAACACATTAAGTTTTATTGTTAACAGATTCTCTATTTGGGTCTTGCCCATTGCAATTAATGGATATTTCATTATTGAATTCATTAGACTTTGACCAACCCCTTAATGTGAGAATAAGAATAATCAGTCATCTGTTTGGCACATCAGTCCAGAAAATACTGGTTTGGCTTAAAAACTCTTGAATTTTTCAGGACACTACTAGACTTTGTCATACAAGAACATTTTCCATCAGTAAACATGAATGATTCAAATAGGTATTTGGTAAGTATAAGAGAGACTCCCACTTTGCATGAATATTGTGAACAAAAAAACATCATTTGTATTAGTGATCATAAAAATAATTAAAAATTTTGCAGATGTAACTGCAGTAAGCTTGCCATTTTTATTCAAACAGATGTTTGCAAATATTTTTCAATATTCTCACAGTTCTCCCTTCCACCTGAAGTATGAAAATTGTCTTTTCCTGCCCTTTAACTTCACACAAACGTTTTTATGTCAAGCCCATTCTCCATGAAAGTTGGTTCCCTTTATGCCCTGTCCGTAGACTAGTGATTGAGGACAGGATCATGCTCTACCCATAATAAATCCAGCATATATAGATCATTACTATGACACTTTTTTTTAGCATCATTATTGTAGCTGAGTGTGTGTATTGCCACACATTTCTGGGTATTCTTGGATAAGATCAGCAGGCAGTTAATTCATTGAGTGTGCCACGACAGGAATAAAAAGTACATGCCCAGACTTCAAAAAGAAAACAGAATATAGTTTACCCCTGTTACTTTTAAATAAACTATGTATTTGATAACATATTGATTATTTATAGGGGTCTTTTATTGAAAGGGTTTGAAGTAAAAAATTTACTCGATTTCAGGACTTTTTTTCTAGAGTGGTACTGGAGACAGCAAATCTGATTGCATTGTGGATGTCTGTGGGCTTTGCTCATGGTAAGCAGTGATGGCTAAGTTAAAGTATTGTTTGGCAATTATAAAATATTAATGTCAAAAATCTCTTTACCCATAATAAGCTCATAGCCTTTTGGTTTTGGTAGTTTTTGCACCGTTTTATCTTTTGCTTTTTAAATAAACACTGGTATATTCAAAGGAAATAGACTTCAAAGTTTTTAGCATAATTATCAGGGTTACATGTGTGGTGCGAGGACAGAAGGGCAAAAAGACCAAAAAAAAGTAACAGAAAACTACGAGTACTGAAAGTTAAAACAGTTTAATGCTGTCATTTATTTCATATATTGTACATTAACAGTACGCATATATGAAACTATATGCACTTCCCCACCCCACACACACACACACACACACACACACACACACCCCGCTGCCCGTCTGCTCTTCTGATTTGTCAACCTTGATAACAATTTTTGGATGTCTGTGCTTTATATGTTGAGTCTGTTCTGGTATGGCTATGATCTGAGGAAGTGGATCTGTCCCACGAAAGCTCATCACCTAATCAATTATTTTGTTAGTCTTTAAAGTGCTACATGCCTGCTTTTTTGTTATGATAGTATGCACATATATGCATGTAAACGCATGCCTCCATAAGTGTGCTACTTTACTTGACTTGCCTTACTGGAACAGGCAGCCCTGCATTTACATTTGGATACCCTAAAGGTAAGGTGTATTTTCATGTACCTAAGGTTCAAAATTCAGGTAACAATTGATAAAAAAACAAAAAATAGTTTTTTCAAACCTGAGGATTTTTCTCTAGAGATTAGTGAAAAAACAAAAATGAAGGTCCTTAAATATACTCAGTAATTGCTTTTATTTTTAATTCTCCTTCTTTATTTCAAACATTTTGGCATTTTTGCAAACAACAATATCCTGTTTATTGTTTTAGCACTTCTGCAAGTTTTCTCTGACAGAGTCAAGATATGTTTTAAATTATTGAAGGAGAGAGAAAGATCAGGAAGAAGCAAAAGTCCAGCACAGACTTCTGAAGAGTAATGTAATCAATATAGAAAAAAATTCTTTAAGAAGGATTTATGGTTAGTGGCAACGACCACAGTTGTATTATACTTAGTTAAGTTAGTATGACTTTTTTAAAGTGAATATTTTTAGATGATGCAACATGCTGGATTTTTTGAAAGACAGTTGCACTGAGATAGCATTAGTGCATGTAATAGTGTTTTGTGATGTATGTGGAAACCACATGTTAGTTTCATATAAAAGTTTTATTGACATGAGTTAGACATAATTGGAGATACACATCTCCTAGAACTGGATGGGACATTGGGAGGTCATCTAGTCCAGTCCCCAGCCCTCTTGGCAGGACCATGCACCATCCCTAACATCTATTTGCCCTGACCCCTAAATGGCCTCCTCAAGGATTGAGCTCACAACCCTGTGTTTAGCAGGCCAATGCTCAAACCACAGAGCTATCCCTCCCTCCTTTGGGATGCCTTCATTAGATCCTATTTTATATAGTCAGGTAGTGCAGTGGTGGGGCCATATCAGCATCTAGATTCACGAATAGATGAATTATTGGTACAGCATCATGGGAATACTTACTTACGTGGAAAATCACTGTATACTGCTAGTATAACACACACTCAGCTCACAAGGAGAGAAATATAATTAATCAAGTACATAAGAGCTAGTCCTGGTTTCACAGTGTTGCCACTGAAATAAAAAGGTTCAATGACATCTAGGCATAGAAACCTGATTAGGTATCATTAGATGTTTACAATATTCATAGAATCATAGAAGATTAGAGTTGGAAGAGACCTCAGGAGAACATCTAGTCCAACCCCTTGCTTGAAGCAGGACTGACCCCAACTAACTTATCCCACCCAGGGCTTTGTCAGGCCGGGCATTTAATACCTCTAAAGGTGGAGAGTCTACCACTTCCTTAGGTAACCCATTCCTATGCATCACCACCCTAACCCTAGTGAAACAGTTTTTCCTAATATCCAACCTAGAGCTTGAGACCATTGCTGTTTCTGTCATCTACCACCACAGAGAATAGCCTAAATTCATCCTCCTTGGGACCCTGTTCAGGTAGTTGAAGGCAGCTATCAAATCCTGCCCTCTCCCCCGCCCCCGTCTTCTCTTCTGCAGACTAAATAAGGCCAGTTCCTTCAGCTTCTCTTCATAAGTCATGTGGTCCAACCCCCTAATAATTTTCATTGTTCTCCACTGGATTTGCTCCAGTTTGTCCACATTCTTTCTGTAATGGGGGACCCAAAACCAGACACAGTACACCAAATGCAGCCTCACCAGTGCCAAACAGAGGGAAATAATCACTTCCCTTGATCTGCTGGCAGTGCTCCTACTAATGCAGACTAATATGCTGTTAGCCTTCTTGCCAACAAGTGCACATTGTTAACTCACAGCCAGCTTCTTCTTGTCTATTGTAATCCACAGGTCTTTTTCTGCAGAATTGGCACTTTGCCACTTGACCAACCTGTAGCAGTGCATGGGATTCTTCTGTCCTAAGTCCTGGACTCGGAACTTATCCTTGTTAAACCTTTCTCCTGGCCCAATCCTCCAATCTGTCTAGGCCACTCTGACTCTATTGCTGTCCTCCAGCGTATCTACCTCTCCCCTAGCCCCCAGCTTACTGTCATCAGTCAACTTGCTAAGGTTCATCCCATCATCCAGGTCATGAATGAAGAGTATAAATTTTGATGTATAAAATGTCTGCAAGGTTGGGAACACGGAACTGAGTGTGAAATCCAGATTATCATCTGTTGGGACCCACTTCAGCTACTGTGATTTAAATCCATTTGTAAAATACAGGACATTTTCTGTTTTTGATAAATCAGCAGTGTCTAGATGAAAAAAAATATTGTTTTGATAGTTGTAATTTTTTTTGTTGATTAATTCTAGGTGTGTGCAATACAGATAACTTCAGTTTGTTATCCATAACTATAGATTATGGTCCATTTGGTTTTATGGAGTCCTATGATCCAAGTGAGTATAGCACACGTATTTGAATACACCTCTTTTGTTTTGAGGTGAAACTCCTTTTTGATGTGTTAAATTGTTTGCTCAGAAAGTTCCTAACATCATCAGCACATGGATCCTGCATATGTGTGCTGCGTGTATGTTGGTCACAAGGGTTACAAAATAAGTTTTGTGCTTCTAGTTGCATTTGACGTCTGAGACCAGTTTTGCTGTGTGTTACGCAAGTTCCATTTTAAACAGTACACTAAAAAAATTGCAAATGTATATTATTACTAAAAGCTTTTTCATGATGACTCATACTAACCTTTCATCAAATCCACAGATGCTATTGCCAAAATCCAAAAAAAAACCCACTAAAAATCAAACACAACAAGTCTCCAAAAGTAAAATCCATATATATTAATTCCCGTATGTCATGCTTATGAATTCTTTACAGTCACAACTATTAATATGGAGACAGGGAATCAAACTTGTCCAGTTATGACACTATACTGTAAATCTTTCATTGAAAGCGTGGATTACCTTACTCTGTCAATCTGTAATAATAGATGTAGATCCAGAAGATGGCATTCATCTCTGTGTTACATTTAAGCTGGGATTTGTAAGTCAAATCCTGGCTGCGTGGCTGGCTCAATGATGTTGAACTCACACTGTCTGTTTTCATAAATTTGCTGCCTCAAATGATGAGCATCTCCTGAAATCTGATCTTGTACACCTTGGGCAAACCTTAGAAGAGAATCTTTCTAGCTGCAGTTCTTTCTCCAAAACCAAACCAGAGGAGTGGATGTAGATCTGGGGGTTCAGATTTGAATGTGTGCCTCTGCTCCCAAAATTCACAATTGTGTAGTTGAGCTGTGGAGGAGAGTGGGGTTGCATCTGCAGTAGGTCGCGTCTGTCCTCTGCCCGCAAGTCCAGCAGGGGCCTGGTAATGAGCAGAGTGGAAGACGCAAATGAGTTGCGGATTAAAATATCTTGCACCTCATTAGCATATCGCCCTGATATCTCACTTCCAGAAATTCCCCTTCCAGAAACAAAGCTGCCCTATAGATGGGGCTCCTTCGAAAGGACACGGGAGTCCTTGCAGAGGAAATCCCCCTTCCGGATGACCCTTCTTCCTCAAACATTTGCAGAAGAAAGGTCTTCCGGAAGGGGGATTTCCTTCTGAAGGACCCCCGTGTCTTTCCAGAGGAGCCTTGTGTACACGGCAGCTTTGCTTCCAGAAGGGGATCTTCCGGAAGCGAGATCTCATGGGGATATGCTAATGAGGTGCAAGATACTTTAATCTGAGCCATATTTGCATCTTCCACTCCTCTCGTTACCATGCCCCTTTTGGAAGGCAGGGGCAAGTGTAGGTGGGGCCACAGTGTTTTGGGCTCATATTTAATAACAATCACTAGATGAAAATAGAATTCATGTTTGACACCCACACGGAGATAGTGCTTGTTTCTTTCTTTCTGTGTTCTGGGGCTGATCCCTGCTTCTGCTAATGGCTCTTTTGCACTCTCTTAAGAAGCTTCCAGGGTGACAGCCCTATCCCCCAGAGACTGGATGAGAAGTTTATGCTGCATCTTTTCTGAGCTTGATTCTGTGGTTTTATCCCTTTATCCCTGGATATATTATGCCTTTCATGATGGGTATGCATCAGCCTGTTCTCTACTCCTTAAAGTGGACTTTCTTGTACTGGGTTATTAAAGCCCTAAATATTTCAGAAGCACATAGATAATTATCTATTTTGAAATATTTTTATCTTTGGATGATTAGTGCCACGTGGCTACTTAAAATATATGGGTCTTGTTTACTTAGATTACATCATAAAAGATATTTTTCGAAAATCAGGAATCTTTAGGCATCTAACCATGTTTTGTTTAATAGTAGCATTATTTACATTAATGAATACTGGAAAAAAAAGGTTATCTGTTTAAACAGCTGAATTTTTTCCCTGTGTCTTGAAGTAGGAAAATAATGCTTGTGATCGTTTCTGTACTTGGGCTCTGAGAAAGTATTCATTATTGTGGTAAACATTAGATTGTGGGTTATCCAGTGTAAATAAAAATTGTGGTGTTTTGAGTACTCTGTGTTAGTATTTAGTGCATGCAGGGACTCTGTCAGTTTGCTATTTAAATATGGAAAATAACTCTGTTTAATATTTTAATTTTGATTATTTATTCTGATTAGTCTGTTGTAGAAATGTAATTTTTTTTTCAATTAGAGTTTGTCCCAAATACTTCTGATGATGAAAGGAGATATAAAATAGGAAACCAAGCAAATGTTGGGCATTTTAATCTGAACAAACTGTCACAAGCTCTAAAGCCTTTACTGGATCCCAGACAAAAGCAGATGTAAGTTATCCTTAAAAATATCTTCACACACAAAAGAACTAGAGAGATGTAATATAATGGCCATATACATAGGTGAAATGCGGACTAACTTTTAAAAAAGTTTGACTTCTAAACAAAGTATTTTCTAGACATGTTATGGGCCAAACAAGACACTCTTTAAATAGAAAAAATATGAAAATAGCTTTTCATAAATAGATAGGATTTAGGGAAGGTTTCACACTTGAATATGTGTTCACTGTTACTATTGAGCTGTAGGATTTGACTTTTCCTTACTTTCATAGTGCTTCCCAGATTCTGGAGGGATACTCTGAGCATTATCATACCCGGTAGGTACTTCCATAACTGAATTTTAAAGAGGCATGTACGATAGAATATGGTTTCAGAACAATGTCTTTGCTTTCATAATTTCTGTTACTGCTTTCAGTTTTACAGAACTATTTACAGCAAAATTGGGTCTCCTTGGGGAGAGTGAGGATGACAACTATTTGATTGCGTTTCTTCTAAGAGTGAGTTTATTACTGGTCATTCTATTGGTGGATATTTGAACTGTTGTCTAATATTTCAAAAACACTGATAGAAATGTATTTAATTTCATTAGCTCATGGAAGATACAAAGGCTGATTTTACAATGGTGTTTCAGCAGCTCAGTGAGATTACTCAAGACCACCTTAAAGAGCACCATATTCCTCAGGTATTGATTATTACATGATATTTTACAAACATTTTACTGAACTTTGAGCTCACCTAGGTAAGTATGGAATAAATAAGTGAATAATTAAGGCAACATAGAGGAAACTGCATTTGTCAAATTTTCAGGCACAGCGTAGACACCAACAGAAATACATATGCAACTTCACTTACTTGTATGCAAGCACCCACACATATCTTTTGAGCACTTTCAGCCTTTGACACCTGGGGATAACCATTTTTCTATGCGTATACAACTGGCTACTCACAGGTCAGTGTTAGGGTTAGGTTTTTGTTTATGTAAAAAGGATGAGATATCTGATCTGTGAGCTAGAGAAATCCAAGTTGAACCCAGTACAAAGAAAAGAGTTCTCACAAGCCTCACTGTACACTTGTCTTCCCCTCAATGGATTCTTGAAATTAATGATTCTTGTCTTAAAGATTCAAATCAGCCGACAGGTACAAAAAAATAAGTTAATGTCAATTGCTTAAATGCATGGCATCCTGCACTTTTGCAATACCACGTGCCAGACTCTGGCTCAGGGGTGTTTTATACACCAGACAAACACTTCTTGGATAAGTTAGTGTTGGTCCCTCTTCAGGTATGAGAGTCTCTCAGTTGGTGGAGGAATACAAACAATGTCTGCATGAGGATTCCATTTATTCAGCCTCCTTTCTCTATGGTTATGTCTAGATTAGAGGGTTTTGTTGACAAAATCCAGGTTGCATCCAGATTCCTAAGGGCATCCGTTGATAGTAAGTCGACAGAACGCAGTACTTTTGTTGACAGCCGTACCCCACTTGCCATGAGGAAGAATTCCTCTCTGTTGACAAAACACCAGTCTCTACATTGGGGGGGGGGGCGCTTCTGTCAACAGAAAAGGCCTCTGGGACATCGCACAACCCTGTTTGTTGAACTTCCGGGTAGCCATTTTGCCTGTATAGAGGCTGGGCAGTCCAGCCAGACTCTGTCAACAGAGTGGATCGCTCTTTTGATCCTCTCTAAGGTCTGGACCTGCTCTGTCGACAGAAGTTCTGTTCAAAATATCTTTGGACAAAAACTTCTGACAAATTGCTCTAATCTAGGCATAGTCTGCCGCTGTGATGATGGGGCTGGAGAATGTACTTGGAGATACTCGCAGTCTAGGGCAGGGGGTCTTCCCAAGAGATATGACTACACATCAACCTCCTCCAACAGAGGGCTGTCAGGAATGCCTATATCCACTTCCTGCCGTTAATCAGGAACAAATCCACAAAGAGTCTCATGGACAGCACAGCTTGTGTATTCTTTGTCAACTGACATGGAGGGGTTCAGTCCCCTCCTCAGTGTGCTGAAGCGGTAAAGCCAATTTGTATGCTTATTTCAGCAACTTATCTTCTGGGAATATGGAACCAGTTAGTGGATGGCCTCAGCAAGTACTTCTCCCGGCACTACAAATGGGAATTGAATTCTCAGGTTCTTGATTAAATATTTTGGAGTTGGGGAATTCAAAAATAGACCTCTTTGCAACTGTGATCAACCAGAAATGCGAACACTTTTGCTCAAGGTGGCAGTGGAGGGAACTGAGTCTTTCCTCTTTTGGAAAAGCCTTCCTCATTTCATGAACAAAAGGCTTTCCTTATCTGTTTTCCCCAACACCCTGATTCTATAGGTGATCAGCAAGATCAAGCACAACAAAACCATACTAGTCCCAGTGTGATCTACATAGAAACAGTATCCTTTCCTGATTCACCTAGCCATCTGTCAGTTGTTCAGCCTGCTATCCATTTCTCATCTTTTCCAGGATTCTGACTGCACTCTTTATCCCAAACTGAAGGTTATTCATCTCACAGCTTGGGTCCTCAATGGCTCATGATACTAAGGTTGACTTGTTCTGAAGAGGCGCAAGAACTTATTATTATTATTATTGGACAGCAGAAAAGATACCACAAGATATGCTTATGGCTACAAATGGGAAAGGTTCTTCCAAAGAAGTGTTCCAGCTGTTCATTCTTACTTCTTGATCACCTGTTTATAGCTACAAATGATAGGATTATCATTCAGCTCTGGCAGTCTACTTGAAGGCTGTAACAGCCTTCCATTCAACAGTTGATGGATTTATCATCTTCACCCATCCTGCAACTGTAAGATTTCTAAGGGGACTTGGAAAACTTTTTTCTCCAAGTGAAGGCACTCACTGCTATCTCAGATTTGAATTTAGTACTTACATGCCTTCTGCCTCCCTCCTGCCCTTGGGCTGTCTCTTTCCTGATTAATTTGTCTTGGAAACAGCCACCAAAAAGTCTATCATCTCTTCTCACAACATTGGAGAAAGAGGGGCTCTTATGACCAGACTCTCCATTTACAATATTTTTCATGGGCAAGCTTTTGTTATATCCATAACCAAGATATCATCTGAATTTCACATTAACCACATTATGCACCTTCTTTTATTTTTCCACCAAGCCTAATGAAAGAAGAGGTCACTCTATATATGTAGGCCATTGGAAGTTCGGTGGCCTTTTATTTAGAAAGAACTGAGTCACCCGGACTGTGGCTGTTGTGGATAGACGCAAAGATTCAGTAATTGCCATCCAGGACGCTTCAGGTGGATTTTTGAGTGTATCTTATTGTGCTAGAAATCTTTAGATATGTAGCTTCTTTCTAAGGTGTTGACCCATTTCACAAGATCTCTGTCTGCTTCCATGGCATTACTCAAGTACATCCCTATTCTGGAAATTTATAAGGTTACGCTTGAAGTGGAGCACATATAGGGACACGTTTCGAAGAACTTCAGCTACTGCATCATGTGAGTAACCTTGCCATATAAGTAGTCCCATGTCAGTGTAGTGGGAATACTCATGTGCTTGAAGTTACTCATCTATGTAAATATTTACTGGACTGAGGTCCAAATTTTCAAAAATAACTAATTTGTGTATGCAAAAAATCATCCCAATCCTTAAAAAATGTGAGTGCTTCCTGTGAGCTTTCTTGGAAGTTAAGCACATAGTTGCAGACAGGTAATTATGCGTGCAGAATGGATTACTGTACATTAATTTAGGCATTTACCTCATGCTCTTATCTGCGCTCTTTCGCGCTCTGACGCACACACACAGAGGAGTATTTGGATTCTGTAATGCATATGCTATTATTGGGGAAATTTAATATTTCTTGCTTTCTGTCTCAGAGTTGGAAGCCAACAAAATAGACAGTGCTCAGCTAGCATAAATTGAAATAGTTTTGTTGTCTTCTCTTGAATTGCACTGACTGCACTGGCTAACAATCAACAGAGACTGGGAGTGGTTGGCCCATTACAAAAGCAGTTTCTCCTCTCTTGATGTTCACACCTCCACATTAGCAACTGACAATGGGGCACATCCCCCGACTGAACTGACTTGATTTCTCCTCTCTTGATGTTCACAACTCCACATTAACTGCTGACAATGGGTCGCATCCGCCCTGACTGAATAGACCTTGTCAGCTCTGGCCCTCCCCTTGACTGAGACTCCCTCTTTAAATCGTCCTCTGAAACTCCCACATTCATGCATCTGATGAAGCAGGTCTTTGTCCACGAAAGCTTATGCTCCAAAATATCTGTTAGTCTACAATGTGCCAGAGGACTTCTTGTTGTTTTCTTCATTTTTTGTGTTTTTTTAAAAAATTTTAAAGACAAATTAAAATAGACCCATAAGATTAACAATAGTCAAAATAGTAATTTGACGAACTATTACATACATAATATTGACAAGATTTCTGCTAGTTTTGGATGTAGCTGTGGCTTCTGTAGAAATCTGCGTAATACAGTTAAATTTCATTTTAGTTTAGTTAGATTAACGTTTGTATGGAACTTTGGATATATAACACATCAAAGAGACCTACGTATTGGCAGGTATTAAATGAATGTTGAAGTGATGAAAAAGGGTGGCTATCATTTACACAAAACCTGCCTTTCTTAAGAGGAGGATGGAATATGTAAAATAGTTGTTGCTATAGAGTTGGTTGCTCTCTTCTATGCCTTTCACTATTTGTTTCCATGGCAACCAAGCATTCAAGAGTCTGGTATATTCCAAAGGCAAAGTCAAAATACAGGAAATTCCACTTTTACAACAACAGCTGTGGACTTAGAAATCCAAAAGGCTATATGATATATTTAGTATCTTCAATCCCATTCCTGCTCCACAAACTGGTAATATATAAATCCCTAGTCTAGATTGAAAAACTACCACCCATCTTAATCTAACATGAGACCAAAAAGAGAGATTAAGCCTGGACCCTACTTTGGGTTCAGTGGCTCATCCCAGTTCAATATTGTGTCCACTTACCTGCATCAGTCTTAATCTTAACCAGAATCTGCTAGGTTTTACTCAATCCCAACCCTAACGTCAATGCAGCAGGCTGTCCCCAGTTTGGAGCCGCAGGTTGTGTACATGTAAACATGTGATGAGGTAAAATAATATACAGACTGCATTTACTACTGTCCACAATAGTGGAGGATTAACTGAAGTGTTGACTGTGGAGATGACTCTTAGTAAGTAATAATTTAATATATCCAAAAGGGTTTCATGGAAATCTGGAAAGAAACACAAACTTTGTAAGAAAGAAATATTGTCGTTATTTATAATAGTTTTGCTTTATGAGGAGCAGACTTTATATCCCCCTGAAAACTCATAGATTCACTTTAACTTTGATCTTGTTGCTCCTCTTCTGAATCCTGCTGGGGACAGGCTGTCTAATAAACAAATGCATCTTTGTGGGCGGCAAAATGTTCATGTGCATATGACTGATATTAAAAACCAGGGGACATTTAGATTATCTTAACCAAAGTCTGCTTTTTGGTTTCCTCCTCTGTAAAATGAGGATACTTGTCCAGTGGGTTGCTCTGAGGTTTAATTTTTGTTAATATGTCAAAAACTCTTTGATTGCCTTAGATGGTAAGTGCTGTAGATGTGCAAAGGACTGCTATTTTGGAGTGACTAATTTATACAAAGAAAAGTGTATATATAAGAGCAAGAATAGATTTGTCCATGACAGAGTTAGAGACAACACCAGTCCCTGGCTCTTAGCCAGTGGAATCCTCTCATGCATACTGTGGGACCACTCCTGTGTATAAATTAGCACTTGTGGGCTGCAGTATTTGTGATCTTGATTACTGCGTCTTCTCTTCTGTTTGAGGTGCCAGGCTGGTTAATCAGTTTAGCTGTGTCTTTCTCACTCAGGTACATATATGGTCCCCTTTACATGGGGTCTGAGTGCCTCACAGTCTTTTAATATTTGACCTCATGCCTCCTATTTGTAGTTATGTGCTATAATCCCCATATAACAGATGGGGGATTGAGGTACATAGAGGTTAAATGCCTTGCCATAGGTGACCCAGGAAATCTGTGGCAGTGAGGCCTCAGCCAACACTCTAATGCTGGATGAGCATTCCTCTCTTTATGTACTATTCACATCCCTTCGCCAAACCAAGGCCCTTCTGCAGCTCTTATTTGGGCTGGTGCTCTTTGAGTAGCTGAACAAACTGTTTCACGCATGTCAGTTTGGGCTTGTCTAGGAGAAAGCATTTTGGTCAAGGTAGAAGATAATTTAATCCAAGAATTCTTATCCCCCCAAACTGGTTTGAAATATTGAATATAATGTTATGCTGTTTAAAAGAGTCATACTTTTGAAAAGAAGGATTGTACATAAAAAGTAAACATACCTGCAGTTTATCTATGCAAGCATGCTTTGCCAGTGGCAAGGTATGTTTTTACAAGCCAACAGACCACTTACATATCTCCTTCTAGATCAGTGGTGTCCAAAATAAATTTAACCAATCGTGAAAGGTCTCCCTCCCCACCCCCCCCGCCAGGTACCTGCTCTAGCCAGGCACCAGGATGCCATTCCCTCCCCCAGCCATTAGATTACTCACCGGAGCAGTGCAAGCCGCCCCGGTCTGAAGCCATGCCATGCTGTGGTAGCCGCTCTACAGCTGGAACCCACCAGGGCTGGAGGAGCCATGTCCACCGCTGCAGCCACATGGTTTTCTCATCATGTGGTAGGGCGCGTGTGCAGAGGGGTGCCCAGTTCACCACATTCCGCTGCCCTGTTCACTATGGTTCTAGATGCACACAGAAACCAATATAAACACATGCCAAAACCCAGCAGGCATACTGCAAGAATAGCAACTTAACACACAGTATTCTCAACTAGGAGCATCTCTTTTTTCCTGATAAAGCCATTTATCCTCGTGTCCATACATAGGAGCACTGGACTTACACATTCTCCTGTCTGCAAGCTGATTGCTCAAAGCCAGTCCTCCTGTCCCAGGGGTCTGCCATTGAAATAGCAAGAAGAGCCATTTTTTCAAATTCCATTACAAAATCAATAGTTCAGGAGTTGCAGTGCATGTGAATACAAGACAGTGCTTAATTACTGATGTCAACTCATACTTATTTTCACCCCTATTTCAAGAACAGTGTGCACACACAATGATTTGTACCAGTTAGAAAGTTAAGCTACTGCCATCTCCAGGCTTTACCCACCTCAGCCTCCTAACCTGTTCTCTGATCCCCACGTTTAGCTCCTCTCAGCTGAGGAGTGCCATGTACTCCTGCTGCTCCTCCTTGTCTGCCACCTCCCCGCCACTGCTCGTTCCTGCCGCCACCTCAGTGCGGCTCTGGTAAGGCAGGCTCGGCCATCCCTCCACCTGCTCTCTTGCAGGCTGACTTCCTCCACGTGGAATGCACGGGGGTGGCATCCTGCCCTGCCGGCTTCCCCCCTTGCTGCAGCTGACTGCTCAGCAGCTATAGAGACTGCTGCCACTTAAACAAAAAAATCTCAATTCTGTTTTAACGCCAGGCATTGTTTAAGCAGTGGCAGCACTTGGAGCTGCAAGTGGCTCCTTAAAGAGCCACATATGGCGGCAGAGATGCAAGTTGCTCACCCTTGTCCTACCCTGTCACTTTCCCTGACTTTTACGTACCTATAAACTTAAAAGTGTTTGTCATTGTGTTATGTTAGCCTTATGTTTTTAATAATCACAAAAATGTGACTGTCTCCCTTGTTTTTCTTTCGTTTTGCTTCCTTTTCTTTGTTTTACTCTGTTTCCTTCGTTTTACTCTGTTTCCTTCTCTTGCCTGTTATGTTGTTTCTCTTCCTTAATGTATATTTGTACCTGTTTTCTTTTAGCCTGATATTTGTGTAATGTTTATCCAATTTTTCTGGCTGTTTTTGTCCCCCACAGACAATGCAGAGCAACTTTAAACACAGTTTAAACAACTGGTGAAACCTGATTTATGTTTGCTTTGCTTCATACAATTGACTGCTCCAGAGTCTGGTTTCTCATTTTGTTCTTTTATCTTTTTGTTCTTTTTCCTCCCCTAACTTCCTTGTTACCTCTCTTCTTTTCCATTTTCTTTTCTCAGTATTACCTCCCATCTCCTCAGGCTTTCCATTATTCTCCTCTGTTTACCACCTCTTTCCCCATTCATTTTCTTTCCTTCTCACAATATTTTTAAATAGCTGTGTATTTTTTGTAAAAGAAGCAATTTACGAAGGGGCCTTATTTTAGGCACACAAAGCTCAGACAAGAATAGTACAAATATTCTTGTGGCATCACTGTGGGTTAGGGTGAAACAAAAAGCACGCAGTCTAGGGGTCAGCAGTCTTTCCAAGGCGTTTGATCTCTATGTACAGTCCGAATACTGGTAATAGTTTTCAAAGTCACTAATAGTGCTACGTACAACAGCTTTATTAATAAATGAATTAAGATGCAGAGTTTCACTGTTAGGTGGTGGGTGGTAACATTAGCTGATATTTTGCTAATCCACAGGCTGTATGGCTTTGAGAGAACTCCTGGCTGCATGGGGGAGGAATGATGGGGCTGAGCTCCCTCCTTGCATGCCAGTGAAAATCAGCTCACATGCCACTCTGGGTGCATGTACGGGGGGTTGCTGACCTCTGCACTAAAGAAAAGTGAAGTGCTAAGCATTGCAGGTTTTTCCAGCCCTGGTTATGTCCTAGAACAGGCATGTCCAGCCTGCGGGCCGCATGCGGCCCTGGACAGCTAGTAATGCGGCCCCACAAGATTGTAAACTTTTAACATTATTATGTGATTTATATACATTAACTGTATTATTTTTTATATGCGGCCCAAGACAATTCCTCTTCACTCAATGCGGCCCAGGCAAGCCAAAAGGTTGGACACCCATGTCCTAGAATCTTTTATAAATCTGTTCACTTTGTTGCTTTGAAATAATAACTTGCAATGTATGTATCATTAACAGTAACTTTTCATTTAGGAATTCTGGGCTCTGCAGAACCTTGCTAAACACAAGTTATTTTCAGACTGGGTTGCTCTATACCTCTTGCGATTAGAACGGTAAGATAACTAGAGTTTCAAAATAAAAAATTAGAAGTATATTTGCCGGTAGAATTTGGATGGGGTAAACTTAATTTTACCTTGCTCTGGGTCAGCTATTGCATGGTTTTTAGCCAATCCTGTATATTGTCCCAAGGCATACTTTTTATATGACATTTTCTTGCCTGTGTGCATGGAGATACCACTAGCTTCCATGATAATTGCATTGCTGAAATGTACAGTCGGTTCTGTTCTAAAACACAACACTGTAAAAATGACGTTATGGAGTTTGGCATTTAGTGTCCCACAGTGACCTGAGAGTGTATTTACACATATTAGGATTATGATTGTTTTTTATACTGACAACCCAGCAAACTCAATTTGGGATTTGAAAGTCAAGCTGTGTTCTCTCACTAGTCATATGTATTCTTCTGGTCAAGTGCTATTCTCATATATACTTCTATGACACTGTTACCTTGGACTTGAAGAACTGCACAGATGTGACTCATTGTGTAATTGAAAGACAGTGGGTTACATAGATGTCTTCTTCACAGTTGGAAGCTCCTAAAATTCTGTTGTTTCATAAGTCAGAAAAGAGCCCCATTTGCTCTTACATAATTGTATTGATTTTGCAGGGTTGACAGGGGTCAAACATGAGAAATCAAACCTTTTTAAACTAAAGACAATTCTCATTCTGTCCAAATACAATTCTCAGGGAGCAAATGTACATGAGGAGCAAATCTTTTAAGAAAGAAAATGCTGTTTTCATTTAGTCACTTCTCAGAGTATAATTGCATTTAGGGGGTTAATCTTGCTCTTATTGAAAATAATAGCAAAAGTTCTATTATCTTCAATGGAAGGAGAACAAAGTATTTTTAAAAGTAAGTAAATCCCACAAATACTTGGCAAAATTATGTGCCTGATTTGTCATAGCTGCAGCCACAAATCTGAAATATTGATAAATATCCAGTGAGATTTGTAATTTGGCATTTGTTCAAGTGAATAAGTGTTTACCATTTGTATTTGATCACATGCAATCTAGGAAATTAGTGCAACAGTGTCAAATGGAATGTATTTAGAATATATTCAGTACAGAATTTACACTCAGCCATTTTGCACTGGATGCAGGATCTTCCGGGAATCCTGTAAGGAATATATGTACTTCAAGTGTATAAGCAAATGTAGATTGAATACTTTAGAAATGATGTATTGGAAAAGTATTAGGAGAGGGTGAAAAGGGAAAGTAGATGTGCCAGATGGGTTTAATTTTTGCTGTTCACTTGGAATTTTTTTTGTTTTACAGTAGGATAGGGAACTATACTGAGATTGAAACATGATCTTCGTCAAAGAAGTTAAGGTGTACAAAAATAAATGTAATATCTTTGTTTTCCACACGCAGTAATATGGGTGATTCAGACAGTAAAAGAAGAAAAAGAATGACAGGTAGGTAAACGAGTTGAAGATTTTAGAAACTTTTCAGGCAACGGGGAATCATTAGGTAACAGTTTTATTCACAGAAATATGCTATCTGTGCACGGTGTATTCAGTTGAATATTTATTGAGGTGATATCATTGGTCTGAAGAAAGTATTGAAATTGTCCACTGAGAATAAAATTATATACATTGGCTTTTCTGCAGGTTATACAGAGCCTGAGTCTGTGACTGTTAAGGCACAGTGCAAGGGACACCTTTTCTTTTGTCTGAAAGGAGAGACTAGGTAATTGTACTTGTTTCATTTTCCAAACAAAATTTCCAAACTACTCAAAAGCCTTATCAGACTTGTAAGTGGTGCCTAACTGCACAAAACGTGGTTCTTCTGGGCAATCAAGGCCTTCCTTTCAGGAGCATGAAAAAGTACTATATTTTTTATGAAAAGCAAAACAAGGGCCAGATGTTGGTCTCCATTACTCTGCTATAAATTTGGAGTAATTATTTTAAACTTCAGTAGAATTGCTTGAGATTTGCACATACATACTTCAATTGAACAAATGATCATGAGAAGTTTGTGGCTGAAAATAAAGCTTTATTTCTTCAGCTGTTACTGGTTTCACTCCTTTTATACCAGCGGTTCCCAACCTTTTTGAGACACCAACCCATTTTCACAATTCAGTAAGACTTTGTGACCCAAGGCAATTCAAAACTGCAGGGGGGCGGTTCTCCCCTGAGGAAAATAAAATTTTGTAAACATTGACTCGCGCTCCCAGGCTTAAACCCATTGCAGACCCAAAACACACCCCTCACCTCCCTTAGGCAAGTGCTGTTGCTGCCCTCCCCAGCTCCTTCGCTGGGTTGCTGCCACCTCCTCCACGTGGCTCCCCCTAGTCCTCGTACTCCCTTCCCCCACCTGCAGCATGGACAGTTCCCTGCCCTGCCATGCTGAAATGGGACTCAATTTAATAGGTTTAATGGCTGGATCCCTCCTGCTGGCCATTAAACTCATTGAGTTCCATTTCAGTGTGGCAGGGAGCCAGAAGAGTGAGCAGCGGGAGCTGCAAAAGGCTCCTTAAAGTGCCACATGCTGCTTGGAGCCACCCAGCCAGCAACCCTTAGAAAATCTAATGGTGACCCATGTTTGGGTCCCAATCCATAGGTTGGGAATACCTGTTTTATACTGTTTACTTAGATTAAAATGATCCATTCATCCTCTTCAAACTGTTTGGTTACTTTAATTTAAAGTATCTCTTCATAATTACTGAAAATGTAAATAACTAATCTCATCCTGTTGCTGTGGCAGTTTAATCTAGGTGAACAATATTCATGAACAAACATTATTAATTGATGTTTCTAATCTTTCAAAGGTCAGGATACATTGCATTGTTCTCCATTTCATTGTTTGATTAAAGCCAAATATATTCCTCTATGAATGCTTATCTAAAACTTGCGAAGTACAGTTTACTTTTCTGCACTATTTTTTTCAGTTGAGTGGGAATTAAAATGCGATACTGAACCTGTTGCCATTTTCATATATATATATAAACAACTTTGAACATGTTGAAAAAACATTTTGTTTTTTCAACGTTATTTTTATCCCTTTTCCTGATAGTCTTTGTAAAATGAAGTAGAGTTTATAAGTGCACATATCTTGCTTTTCAGACCATGGATATGGTATCTACACTTCCTCTGTTATGTTACAGTCCTTGCAAACCAAGACTAATTTAAATCTTCATTTGAAAAACTGAAGGCTTTAGCCCTTACCACTGTGGGAAGGAAGGAAAGTTTACCCCTGTAATTGAGTTAATGAACTGAAATCACTTCTGCTAAATTGCACATCTGTGCACCAGCAAGGGACTTGAACGGTCCTCAGGGAAGAATTCATCCCCTATCAAGGGCAGGTAGAAGCAGTTGCTGCCCTGATGGCTTGTCTATACTTACTGCCAGGTTGATGCACTGGAAGTTGCTTTTCCACGTTTGGTTTAGCGTATCTAAACCTAAATCAAATGCTGAGGGTGTCCCCATTGACCCCAGTACTCCTTTCAGTTCTCTTAGGTCAACTTTCTTCCCTAGTGCAAAACTGGCCTGAGAAATTCTAGGTCAGTATCTCAGATGTCAAGTAGTGGACTTTACTTTGACTCTGATGGCAAGATTTAGGGATGTAAAAACCCATTGAATGAATTAACTGGTTAAATGTTAGGTTTAACTGGTTAACCATTAAATGGGTGGGGATGCGGGTGGGGCTGGGGAGGTATTTCCTTGGAGTGTGGATTTCCTGCACCCCTTGGAAATAGGATAAAGGCTTGAGGACTTGGCAGAACTGAGGTAGAGGGAAGTACTTGGGGGTGAACTTGGAGGGTTGTTGGGTGAGAGAAATGGAACAAGGTGTTTTGGGCGGGGAAGGGATTGTTCTCCCATGCAGATCCTGGCTGATCCTGAGCTGCTTCCGTTCAGTCAGGAACGTCTGCCCTGTTCCTGTGTGTCCTCCCCATCTTCATTTGTGTTTGTATCCTTCTACCCTGGCCACATGTGTTCCTGCAGCCTCCTCTTCCTATGTGGCCTTGCAGCTCTGAACCTGCTGCCTCCTTGTGGCCATGCAGCCCACCTCCTATTCAGCCCCTGGCTCAATGTTGTCAAGTATCGGAGGGGTAGCCATGTTAGTCTGGATCTGTAACAGCAACGAAGGGTCCTTTGGCACCTTATAGACTAACAGAAAAGTTTTGAGCATGAGCTTTCGTGAGCACAGACCAGCAGCTGATGAAGTGAGTCTGTGCTCACGAAAGCTCATGCTCAAAACTTTTCTGTTAGTCTATAAGGTGCCACAGGACCCTTCGTTGCTGGCTCAATGTTGTCACCCCATTAGCTCCTCCCCACCCAGCCAGTCTTTCTGGACCCCAGTTTATGACCTGTAGCAGCTCTGAATGCCCCATTCTGTCTTTCCAGGGTCTCCTTGCTTGGCCCCACTCAGAAAGGGACCAGGGGGTTACAGTGAATAAGTTGGATATGAGCCAATGGTGTGCCCATGTAGACAAGAAGCCCAACAGCATACTGGAGTGCGCTAGTAAGAGCACTGCCATTGCCGGCAGATCTAGGGATGTGATTATTCCCCTTTATTCAGCACGGGTGAGGCTGCATCTGGAGTACTGAATCCAATTCTGGGCCCCCGCATTGCAGAAAGGATGTGGATGCATTGGAGAGAGTCCACTGGAGTACATGACTTATGGGGATAGGAGGCTGGGCTTATTTGGTCAAAAGAAGGGACAAATGAGTGGGGATTTGATTGCAGCCTTCAGCTACCTGAAGGGGGTTTCCAAAGAGGATGGAGAGAGGCTATTCTCAGTGGTGACAAGTGGCAGAATAAGCAGCAATAGTCTAAAGATGCAGTGTGGGCGGTGTAGCTTGATGTTAGGAAAGACTGGTTTGCTTGGAGAGTGGTGAGGCTCTGGAATGGATTACTTAGGAAGATGGTAGATTCTCCTACCCTCGAGGTGTTTAAGTCCTGGCTTGACAGAGCCCTGGCTGGGATGATCTAGTTGAGATAGGTCCTGCTTTCAACAGTGGGTAGGACTCGGTGACCTCCTGCAGTCTCTCCAGTTTGGTTATAGTCTCGCTTCTGTTGCCAAAGCAAACCCTAGTGGATGAAAGTTGTAAATGCAGCACCTCTTCAGCGGAATATATATTCTGCAGAGAAAAACCTGCAGGGGGACGTGATTCTCCTTGTGCACGCTGGCTTAGAATTCCCCCCAGAGTAATATATTTGAGTGCCATCCATGTGAAATCATGAGCGATAGCAAAGTGAGTAGTGGATTTCATGAAGTCTCTGTCATTCTTTGTTTTCATGATGAAATATCTATTAGGGTAGTATCTGTAGGTTTGATTTTTTTTTTTTTTTTTTTTTTTTTAAAAAAAACTTTATTTAATTTACCTTTTTTGTAGAAGGTCCCGGCTCACAGTTGAGTGTCATGGTAAAAGACTTTCTCAAAGAGGAAGGTCTTGCCTCATTTCTTAAAGACAGAGTCTCTGCTTTTTGTCCTGGCTTTGTGACCTGTCTTGTTCCAGAGCAGTGCTGTTGTCTCAGGAGTTGTTACAGTGGGTCAAATTTCAGTCTTCAATAGATCAGGCCAGCTATATTAACTGCTTTGAGTATTATGGCCAAGGGATTAAACTGACATCAGAAACTGTTTGGGAATCAGTGAAGACATTTCATTTTAGGCCTGATGGGCTCATGATGGCCTACCCTGTGGAAGAGCTGTGCAGCCATACTCTGTATCAGCTGGAGCTTATGCATTGTTTCCATAGTCTGCTTCAAGTACAGTAAATTACAGTAATCCAGCCTGGAGGAGACAAGCGCATGGGTCAGTCTGGCCAAGTCTTTATCCTGGAGGAAAGCTCAATGTTTTATTGCAAAGTGGCAGTAAAAGAAAGCAGTTTAGAAAATTGATGCTACTGCCTCACAGTTAGTGAAAAGTCAGACTAGATCCTGAGGCATCATACTCATTTGGTAAAGGGGAGCAGGATGCCTTCAATGGAAGTTGGAAACAGTGTTTTAGCTAGTTTCACCAGTTGAGAATGAGATGTAGAGTTCACAGCTGAGCCCATGCTGCTGATTGTAGCCACTGCAGGGCTTGACAGTCTGTTCCTGCTCTGTCTTGCAGGCTGGTTAACAATACCATGTGGGCCACTGTGATAAAAGCTGCAGAGAGGTTCAGCAGCATGAACCTGAATATTTTACTGAGTCATAAGAAGGTTGCCTTTTAGTGCCATGAGAGCAGTCTCTGTGTTGTGCTCTTGTCTGAGCCCTCATTGGGAAGCATCCAGATTACTGTCTGATATCACATATAAGAGTTTGGTGGTTTCTATTTTGTTCATGAATGGTGAGTTAGAGCTGGGACAGTAGTTGGAGAGGTCTTCAAGGCCAAATGATGGGTTCTTGTGGATTGGGCAAACTTTGTTTTGGAAGAGTGTGGTAGGCATGCTTCCCTGAAGAAGGCTTTAGCTATTTCTGTTACTAATGGCCATAGTTTTTCTTTGCTGGCTTTCAGTAATAAAGGAAGGGCTTTTTAATGGTAACACCTAATAAAGCTAAAGTTACAAACATAAAAATTACTAAATAGGACAACTCTTGGGTTGGTTCGGCATATTACTGTATGTTTGATTGAGCCCTGTCAAAGAAATGTTTTGAGATTATCTGCTGTTAATGCGGAGTTTTCAGCTGTTTTGTTACGTATTCAGATCCAGATCCTGAAGCCCTAATTCAGGGAGAGATTTTGCTTGGCCATTTTATGACTCTGTGGTAAATTATGTGAAATCTATGAAAAGTTTACATATAGAGGACTTTGAACTATCAGAAGTCTTGAGATAGAGATGCTGCACAGTCAGTAAGATCTGATCTGATTTAAAGGCTTAGTCTTTAGTTACCATATTACTTTGAGAGCTGTTGGATGAAAGTTTATTCACGTGTAATTGCATTTGCAGCAGATGGCCATAGTCTTTGTTAGATATTGACTGGGTACTTCTTTCAAAAGCTTTAATTGATGCCAATGAAAAATAGGAAATTAGATTAAATCTTATTGATCAGAGACTAAGTGTGGAATACTGAGCTGGATTATTTGCACTTTTTCTCAATTGTGCATATTACCAGAGAAGTGTGTTTATTGTTCTAGGGCCTAATTCTGCAAAGGGAACCATCAAAAGGCCTGGCCACATGGCTCCCCAACTCCCTGGGAAGGCTGGGGCTGGCTCCTTGTGCAGCCCACCCCAGTCGTCCAAGGCCCTCTCCTTCCACCCTGGACCCAGCCTCGCCACTGACCTAGGCCCTTTCCCTGCCCCCTTGTCCCTTCTCTCTCCCTCCCTCCCCACTCCAGCTCTTCACCCTGCCACCAGTCTTGGGATTCACTCAGGAGGGGAGGACCTGGGAGCAGCTGCCACTGTCAGGCCATGGCAGGGAGGGAAGGTGCCTTCCAGAGTTTAGCAGTGGCTGCCACTACTGACTGCCCCTGGGCCAGGCAGAAGGATATGGTTCCTGTCAGTAGCAGCAGCTGGAGCTTGGCTCTAAACGGGCCCTCCTGTCTCCTCTGCTTGGGAGGGAAGGTTCTCATCAGAACCAAGCTCCATCTGCCACTGACAGGAGAGTGGCTTCCTGCTGCCCAACCCAGGGGCAGGGAGACTTAGAGGGCCCGCTACTGTGACCACCGCATCACTGTCTGTAAAAATAGAGCTAATACATCATTTCCCTTCTTTCTCTGTCATGTCACTGTTTTCTTGAATTGTGTTCTAAAACGTTCAGCTAAAATAGTCAAGAAAGATGGTTTGCTTATATATGGTAGGTGTTTTATAACCAAATTCAAACAGTTTTTCCTTTGATTTCAGCTATCAATCCTAGATACGTACTTAGGAATTGGATGGCAGAATCAGCGGTGCAAAAAGCTGAAATGAATGATTTTTCAGAGGTACAAGTGTCTGTTCAGTTTATTGTTACAGTAGAATTCCTTTAATCCAGCCTCTGATGATTAGAAAATCATGATGGTCCAGCATCTGGCAAAAATAGTCCCATTTACAGGGATAATCTGGCAAAATTTGATGGTCCAGCATACAGTAGTCCCATGAGATAATGGGGGGGGCTTGGGTGGTGGGTTGGGGCTATGGGAAGGAGGCAGGGGGATTAAGCCTGGGGTGAGTTAGGGCTGCAGGGGGGCCAGGAGCTGGAGTTGAGCTGGGGCGTGCAGGGGTTGGAGCTGGGGCATGCGGGAGTGGTGAAGAAGCTGGGGATGTGTGGTGGTGGTGAGCGGCAGCTGGACACGCGGGGGTGATGAAGAAGATGGGGATGTGCGGGGCGGTAAAGAAGCTGCAGGAGTGCGGGGTGGTGAGCTGCAGCAGCGGTGGGGGTGAACTAGGGCGTGGGGGTTATGGTGACGTCCAGTAGTCCAGAAAATTCCAGCACCTGTCTGGTCCCAGACGTGCAGGATTAAAGGAATTTTACTGTATATTTATGGAGTTAAAGAAATGAGCACTGTGTTTATAATGCTTTGACCAGTACTACCCACCAGTAGTAACAGTAATAAGTGGTCAGAGGAGTAATTCCCTGAGTAAGTTCACTGCTTAGTATGTTATTCCCCAGAGAAGTGACAAAACAATTTTGTGTGGAATGGCTTCTCAATTTTAATTGTTTCTAGGTACGTCTCCTGCAGGAAGTTTTACAACATCCCTTTCAGAGGCAAGCAGCAGCAGAGAAAGCTGGCTATTCGCTCTCTCCACCTGCTTGGGCTAAAGATCTCAAAGTCAGCTGTTCATCCTGATAAAGAGCAGCTGAAGCAAGAGAAGATAGGTGAGGTCAGAGCTCAAACCTTCTACCTGGTGATGGGAACTACGCAAGACTTCCTTCTCTCTCACTGTTCCTTCTGATCTGTTACGTGAGATCTTGACCAGGTTTGTCAAAAGAAATGGAGCTCTGCATGCTTCATTCACTGGTGATTTGCTGGCATTTCTAGCTCTTCCCATGTGTTTGTTTATGCATTAATGTGTGTTACAGGGAAAATGGTGACTGTCACTTTATCCTCCCGAAATCCATTCCCTTTGTGCTGTGTCTTGATTAGTTGACTCTCAGTAAATTTGCCTGATGTGGTTTTAATCATAGAATATTGTGATTGACTATTTTCCCCACTACATCTGACGCACTGTTCAAATATATCTATGTTCTGCTCAGAAGATGGTATTTGTAAAAGGAGGCAAATCCAAATCTTAGTAGGGCAAAATGGTGTCCTTACTAAGTTTCATCAAGGTAACCTCACTGCTTCCCACTAAACTGCCAGATAGCTTTTTAAGGAAATTCAATCAAATGGTCACTGGTGATTTGCTGGCATTTCTAGCTCTTCCCATGTGTTTGTTTATGCATTAATGTGTGTTACAGGGAAAATGGTGACTGTCACTTTATCCTCCCGAAATCCATTCCCTTTGTGCTGTGTCTTGATTAGTTGACTCTCAGTAAATTTGCCTGATGTGGTTTTAATCATAGAATATTGTGATTGACTATTTTCCCCACTACATCTGACGCACTGTTCAAATATATCTATGTTCTGCTCAGAAGATGGTATTTGTAAAAGGAGGCAAATCCAAATCTTAGTAGGGCAAAATGGTGTCCTTACTAAGTTTCATCAAGGTAACCTCACTGCTTCCCACTAAACTGCCAGATAGCTTTTTAAGGAAATTCAATCAAATGGTGAAGAAATGTATGGAGGAAATAAATTCTTCAAGACTAAATTGAGAATTTTTTTAATACCCATCTGTCCATGGGCTTGGGTCACCCCTCCCACTCCCTGCCAATTTTTAGCATTTCCCAGCAGTATTGAGATTCATTTTGTCCTGGGAATGTTTACTGGGGAGACATGAAATCTTCCTGAAGACAACTCCAATATATAAATTTAAATTCGATCAAGGCACCTTTCATACTCAACTTCCAGCTGCACAGTGGAAGTTTAGCAAAAGAATGCTCAAAAAAGCAGAGAAATTGCTGGTGTTTCACTTAACCCAATGGATAAATATGTAGTAGACATGCTAGTCTCCCCATTCTTAGAGGCTGAGATTGTCTTTCGTTATGAGCCTTAATTTCAGAAGTATAATGTTACGAAATGGTAGAAATTTTATAAAATGCTTAAAGTAATTTAAATTATTTGGAAGACCTGAAGCTACAGTTACACTAGCAAGTTTTGTCAACAAAACTGGTGGAACTCCGGCACACAAAATGTATTTTGTCGACAGTTTGTTGACAAAACTCAGAACTTTCACCAGCAGAGTTCTGCCTCTCAGCCATGAGGCACAACACTGCTGTTGACAGAATCAGTTGACAAAAAAGTGGTGTGGATGCGCTGGGGGGCCTTCTCTAAGCAGGCCAGGCATCCAGAACAATGGGAAGCCCTGTCTGCTGTGCTTCTGGGTGCCTGTTTTGTTGAGAGAGCAGCCAGGCAGTCCAGCTGCTCTGCAACAGAACGGTGCTCTTGCGTGGCTTTTGTGTGTGGCTGCACTCTGTGGACAGTTTCGTTGGTAAATCTCTTCCGATAGTGATGTCTGTTGACAAAGTGCTGTAGTGTAACTGTAGCCTGAGGGCTCAAGAATGAGGTCACTTAACCTACTATTTACCAGTGGTTTGGCTTTTGGATAGACAGGAATAGAAACTCCAGTTTTCTTTAACATCTTTTGAGTCTGAAGTGAAGAGGAAACATAGCTGTATAGCTGCCATTCCAGAAATATATCCATTGTATCCTCCTCCAAGTTAGTGCTCGCTCCAGTAGTCAGAAAAGAAGATCTGGCGTCTCTTCACTTGTGACTATAATCAGTATAGTTGGTTATCCTGGACAATTTTCCAAGATATGCAGGGTTTATAAAGTAAAAGTGCTATCATAGTGTAAGACAAAATGTAAACATGTAGCTATAAATCTCTTTGAAGTCCACCTAAAAAATTAGACACCTTACACAAAAAGAGCTCAGAGTAGGAAGAATGGGGAATCACAGGCTTTAAAGTTACATTCTTTCCAGAACCAATCTTTTCTCAGCAGCAACAGCAGCAGACTGTTACAGAGCAGATTTAAAGTATTGAAGAAGTCCATAGGTCAGAGCGGTGAATTTCTTTAAACTTGTTTCAAAATGTCTTTCCTCCAGTGTTCTTCATCAAAATCTCTCTGTCTTATGCACAAGATGCAGTAATTGCTGGTAGTGATAGACCTGTTAAAATTTGGTCATTCTGGTGACCTTAATTGTAAATTTCTGTATGTTCTAATAATTGTCATCCTAATACACATCTTTGATTTGTGTGCATTTGTTTTTTCAGAAGACTAAATTTTTTAAAAAACTCTTATTTTAAGTGATTGATAAGCTATGCACAGCATTTTTGCCTGGGAATTTAGAACTAACATAATTGTCAGTTAAATTTGTAGTAGCAGACATAACAAAAATAACAGAATATAGAAATACAGAAATGGGCATACTGGATCCAGTCAGTAGTCCATCTAGCCCAGTATCCTGTCTTCTGACAGTGACCAGTGAGAGATGCTTCTGAGGCTATGTCTACACATCCCCCCAACTTCCAAGGGGGCATGGTAATCAGGGTGATGGGAGATTACTAATGAATATGCAGCACTTCATTAGGCTAATTCTCCCCTGTGGCAACTTCGAAGTGTCAAACTTGTGAAGCAAAGTAAAAATGTTGGGGAGTAAACGCACTTCAAGGTGCCCGTGACTACACGCATGCTGGCACTTCCAAGTTTGACACTTCGAAGTTGCCGCTGGGGAGAAGTAGTCTAATGAAGTGCTGCATATTCACCACAGCACTTCATTAGTAATCTCCCATCACCCTGATTACCGTGCCCCCTTGGAAGTTGGGAGCAAGTGTAGACAAGCCCTGAGAGTGTGAACAGAATAGGGCAATTATAAATGATCCAACCCCGGTCATCCACTCTCAGCTTCTGGGAGACAGAAGTTAGGGACAACCAGAGCCTGGAGTTGTGTTCCCAATCCTCTTGACTAATAGCTATTGATAGACGTAACATCCACAAACTTATTTAATTCATTTTTGAACCCAGTTACATTTTTGGCAGTCACAACATCCCCTGGCAATGAGTTCCACAGTTAACTATGAATTGTGAAATGAAGTACCTCTTTATGTTAGTTTTAAACCTGCTATCTATTAATTTCATTAGGTGACTATCGCATCTTGTGTTATGTGAAGTGATAAATAACACTTCCCTATTCACCTTTTCAATAACAACCATGATTTTATAGACAGACCTCATAATCTCCCCCCACCATAGTTGCTTTCGTAAGGTGAACAGTCCCATTCTTTTTAATTTCTCTTCATACGGAAAGCTGTTCCATACCTCTCATTGTTATTGTTGCCCTTCGCTGTCTCCCACCCTCTTTCCCGGTACTGCTGAATCTTTTCTGAGATCAAGAGAGCAGAACTGCATGTAGATTTAAGGTATGGCCGTTCCATGGATTTATATAGTTGCATTATTATCTATCCCTTTCCTAATGGTTCCTAACATTGTGTCAATTTTTTGACTGTTGTGATCTAAGCAGGGCTTCCTTTAATGATGGAGTAGCAAAACAGCTTGGCACAATGTGGTGGAGGTAGCCAAATACCCCTTTCTTTGTGGGCAAGAGGAGGTTGGTTATATAGATTCATCTAATTGCAGCCCTCATTAGTTCAGATTTTTGATCTCATTCAGATCTCATTAGTTCAGATATATGAGGCACTTAAATCGTCCCTAGTGTAGTAGCGTAGAATGAATTGCATCCAATATTTTTTCCTGTTTTTCTGGAACTGAAAATACAAAAGCCTATTAATTATTGAGCCTTACAAGATAAGCTTCCCAGGGAAGGGAGGGGAGGTTAAGAGAGGAAGAAATAAAGAAGAGCCTCCGAGGCAGCAAAGGTGATGTCTTAAAATATTTTTAAGTTGCATGATATACCAGATGCCAGTAAAGATCCATGGCCATTTACTTGTGTTAGGTATAAAATAGAAGAGATTTTTATTTGGAAATTAATGATGAGTGCACCTTAAATGACCCAAGAGAGAATTAAGATGAAGCACAAATTAGAACAGGTATGTAGGAGAAAAATTCACACACAGGTACAATCTGAAAGTCTTTGGAAAAATTTTTAGATATATAGTTTAAGACAAAAATGGTTAACCAAAGGAAAAAAAATGACACATTGTTAAAATTAGTTTAAAATTAAACACAGGCATGAAGTTTTGCAACAACCACTGTGATTGCTGACCAAAAGAATTTTAGTTTTATATGGGGACATTTGATTTTAAACCATTTCAGTAAATGTTGAAGTAGAAGAGTGCTGATGGTACACATGGGTTTGCCAGAGTGCAAATGAGGGGCTGCCAAAAGCTTTATCTACATTGCACCCTAGACAGAGCTGGATGAAAGATGCTGAAAGATTTCAATTCAAAAACTCCTGTCCAAAATTTAAAAAATTCACTTTTGTAAACTGTAGGTGAAAAAATAATTTTAGTTGAAATTTTCTGTATGTTTGATGAAAACTCAAAAACTGAAAACAAGAAGTGTCAATATGAAAATGTTTCCCTGGAAAAAATAATTGGGCTTTTTAACCAGCTCTTCTCCCACCACAGACGCTGTACCTTCTCTTACCCAATGAAGAAGTGAATCTAGGCTGGTTGTGCTGCCACTAACTCTCGCATCCATAGTGCAGTGACAGATGGGGGCTTGAGGGGAGCTGGGTCAGTGAAGAGGGAATGCATGCTACCCTGTCTCAAGCTGTGGTGAATAGCATGCACTTCTCTGGACCTCCCCAGGAGGAATTCTGAGTCAGGCAGAATTCCTTCAGGGGATCCTGTTCAAGCACAGCACTTCCAAGACATCCCACAATACGAACTGTGGTTTAAAGTCACTGTCTCATAAACTTCAAGATGTGTTGCCCCTTTTCTTCTGTAGGGCTTTCATTAGGTCAGACATCAGATCTGGCTGTTCACTTCCGCCTCCAGATGGAGGCAGCCCCATGGACTTTGGTTCTTCCATCCGTTCAGTGTGCTCTGACCTTTTTGGAGTGGGTGGCCCAGATTTCTTTATCACAGGTGGTGGCTTACTGGAGACAGAGGCTTCAGGAGGTGGGGGTGGAGGAGGTGGTAGCAGGTCTTCGCTACTGCTGGTACAGCTGGGTGGTGGCGGTGGCACAAAATCCGGAGGATCTTCATAGAAGTCAGGTGGCGGGGGTGGCAAGTCCTCTGCCATGTCAGGTGGCGGTGCTGGAAAAGTGACTGGATCTGAGGTGGAAACTGAGTTTCCACATTTGGGTTGGACAGGTAAAAGAGGTGCAGTGCTCACTGCTGAAGATCGCCTCTGAGGCGGTGGTGGAGGCTTTATTGAGGCACGTTTATTCTGGTACGTCTGTGGCTGTCCAGTTGGCTGCGCTGAACAGCAGCTATTGACATCATTTGGTTTCTTCTCCTTTAATAAAGAAAAAGTGTCATGGTGACTAGTATTATAGTAATAACATTTATGAACTCCTGTTCCAAGTGGCATCGTTTGGATTAGAATGAAAATACACAAGCTGATTTCAGTATTACTCACTGTCACAGAATGAATGCCTCTTTTCAACAAAAAACAGAACTCAAACGATCTAACCAGGACTCCCTGTCCTAGAAATCACAGTGGGCAGGTAATGTGTGACCGTCAAATGAAGCCTTTTAGGCAGAGTCCCCATTATTTGCTTTAATACTTGTACACAAATGTGCTTGGTACCTGACGTGCATATATCCAGTTGCCAGTATTCCACTGGAGATTGACAAAAAAATAGCAAGAAGGATGATTTATTTCATAGTAATGCAGGAGGAGTCAGGGATGTGTAGTGCAGACAGAAAAGCGGTGGGGTGGGAGGGGAGGATGGGACACAGGAGACTTCAAGATGACTTGGCATCTTTTTGGCCAATGGGTCAGTACTATGGTTATTTTGGTTTTGTTTCCCATGGCTGCCTCTGAAACTTTGAAAGCTGCATTCTCACTGCAAAATACCTGTTTAGAATATTCATAGAGCCCCTTTAAGCACTGCTTAACATAATGAATGGTATTGCAAGGTCACAGTGTCTGCAATTAGTAAAGCCTGTAAAGAACCTTCTGATGTTCCAACCAACTGCCCTTTTCTGAAACCATAACATTATTTTCCAAAAAATCTTAATGTGTGTTTACCCCCAGAAGCTAAAATGAACAGCCAACTAAATTTGCACAATGGGAACTTGACCCAGAAGTCAGCTGTGGTTCAGAAAAACTTCGTATTTGTCTGCAGGGTGGACTTCCCAATCTAATATATTTTTTACTGTGCTACAGATGTTCTGTAGTACTAGGAAAAGCTTCCAATTCAGTTTGCTATGGTAGAAGGTCATTACACTAAGAAGAAAGTCCAGCTGAAGTTTGAATGAAAATTAAACTGAGTTTTATCAGCTACAGTTATTAGAATTTGTGGCAAATTCATCCGAAATTGCCATGATTTTATGGCATAAAAACAGATGTAGGGTTTTTTTTTTGTTTTTTTGTTTGTTTTGTTTTGTTTTTCTGCTTGCTTTCTTTTTGAGTTGCTACAATTGTATTTTTGGCTAATGTTAAAATAATGAGGAACACACCTGTCTCCATTTAGCCCCAACAGCCCTCAGCAGGGATAGAATGGTACTTAGTGGGAGTGCATCGTAACTCTGGGGACAAAATCCTTCTTGGACTCCGGGGAGCACACTTCTTGTAATGGTGCAGTGTGCTTCCTTTTGTGTGGCTGGCCAGTTTGCAAGCTGATGTAAAGCATGGGACGACTGTGAGGCAATATGTGCCTTTGGAAGCACCCATGGAGAGCAGCCCCTGGTCTTGGAGAAGGAGGAGTGTACAAGAAGGGGAAGACAAATTTTGTCCCTTCTGCATTAAAGCTAGGGTGATGGACAGTCTTCCCCTACACATTCCTCTGCATTTGTGCTAGTAACTTATACATTTCTTCTATTTTCTCTCATCACAAAAATGTGGCAAAAAACCCCACAACCCATTAGAACTCCAGTCACATTCAGCCACAAATGTAACAGGCATACAGGGGTTTTGATCACTTTATCACCCGTGTTAAAAATAAAATGTAGGTTAGCAAGCAGTTCCTCAAGGCTGTGTTTGCTTTGGCCGAATATGAGGTGAACTCCCATGCAAAATGTGGTTTCTAGTTCATGTGCCAAGGAACAGTACAGCCCCTCCGTTCAAGTCCAGATGTACTCTCTTCTTTACGTTTTAGATGGCAGTTGCTAGCTCTTAACGTGTGCTGTACAAGTCTAAGCAGAAAGCGCTTCTACATCAACTCTTGTCAATCTGTGGAAATGTTCCTTAGCATGAATACCCAGGTCCAGTTACCATCTCAGTCTTTGCTGTACAAAGCTCAACACTAGTAAGATATTAACTGGAAGATGGACTGTAGTCAGCTCTATGCTCTGTTGTAGAGCAATGGGCTACCTTGGTGTGAAGTTCAAGGCTTGAGTTTGGTCCTTAAGTCTGGTCCCAGGCTGGTCGAAACTGGGATCAGAACAGATGCAGCACATTCACCCTTTTAACAGGGACCCCTGTGGTCACTTAGAGTGTTCCGTTCTGTTTTTTCTAAATGGGGATAGCGATACTGACCTCCTGCAGAAAATACTCTGAGATCAACTGATCTAACATACAAAGACGGTGGTGGGCAACATGCAGACCACATGCAGCCCCCTGGGGCTCCATCTGTAGCTTGTGGACTCCCTGTCTGTCCCACTCCCACACATGCCTCTTGCACACTGGGCCCCCTCCCTTCTTGCTCCTTTCCCTGCCTCCCAGCATGTTCAGGAGTCACATCACCTGACGCATGCTCTGGCCCCCGCTCCTCCCTCTCCCTCCCAGAACTGGAAGGCTGCCAATCAGCTGTCTGGGGGCTGTTCAAGCTCTGGGAGGGAGCAGGAGCAGAAGCAGGGAGGGAATGGGACTGAATTTGCAGCTCTCTGAAAGTGCTGGGAGGGAGGTGGAGTAGGAGGAAGTGTGGGGCTCCAATACCCCAGTGTGTGAGAGGTTGAGGCGGGGGGCTGTGGCCTGCAGATGGAGCTCCAGTGGTCCGTGAGTTGCTGTGGCCCACAGGGGTGAGGGAGGGGCAATCATGAAGCCCACTCCCTGTTTTTGATTGCCCATCACTGTATTTAGAAGTTTTTGTAATGGCCTGCGTACCCCCTCCTGGCTCTGAAAGAGTTAACTGAAACCAGGGAAGGAGTCAGCCATTCACCTCCTCAAATGGCAAAACTGACACAGGACCTCTTACTATGCTAGTGCGATGAGGGGACAGAGAGTATGTTATGGAAAATTCAGCTGTTGTGCCCCAACAGAAACCTCTGGTTTGTACCTTTGCCATCTCAGTGTGTTTCTGGGTGTCCATGCTGGCAGGAGGTGTGCTCTGGGGAATCCGTCCGTTTGCTTGAACAGTACCTGTTACGTACCCAAGAGAGGAAGGAAAGGCACAGATGTATTCAATGTGCAGCATTAACCAGAAGTCAAGTAATGAAGAGTAAAAGCTAACAAAAACCCTGGTTGTTTTCCAGCACAGCACAAAGAGCTAGAATTCTCTGACAGTAATTAATCTGTAATGGATTTCACTGCATCAAAGAGGACCATGCAGAGGCACAACATCGCTTTTTTCCTTGTTTTCTAGTCAATTCTGGTTGCCTTGGTGTGAAAAACAAATGCGTGCACCCATACAGTCAAATCACTTGTCATTCCAATTTTACCCTTGATTGCAATTGGCAGTTCTAAAGGAAACAGTATGGCAAAGATTACCAGAGTGGAATTATCAGTGTGTCCAAAGGAGGTGGAGGTGGGAGGGTTTTTGGATTTCACAAGTGGAAGGTAGCTGGATGAATAGGGCCTGAGTTAGGATGGCACAGAACTAGGGAAGGTGGTTTGTCTTTGGACTTCTGCATAAGCAAAGTGGAGACATGTAGGCAGAGTTAAGAATGGTGATTTCTGACGTTTCCCTTGTCTCGTTAAGTACAGCATACCATTTTGTTAAGGCTTTTAGAAGTGCTAGTTTGAGAATTTAACTGTACAATATATTTTTGCTGGATTTTTTTTAAAGAAGTCTGCTTAAGTTTAGAAACAAAAGGGTGTAATCATCCTGTATGGATAGGGATGTCAGGACTATGGATGCTGTCACCCCTTTCCTCTGTTAACTTAGCTCACAACTCTTAAATCTTTGTATTTCCATTAGCAGGGAGTTATGGGAGGCTTGTGAGACCTATTGTACTGTGGAGTAGTCAGTGTTTGCTAACTGGCTGAGCTAAAACTGGAAGTTTTGTTCTGCATGCTGTCAGGGTGTATGTGTACAGAGCTGTGTATAAATCCTCTAGTGTTGCCAAACTGATGACAGACAGCTTGTGCTTCTGGGGGGAGGGAGAGCTCAGTGGTTAGAGCACTGGCCTTGTAAACCCAGCGTTGTGAGTTCAGTCCTGGGGGTGGGGGGGCTTTGAAAGGTTTGGGACAGGTTAGATTTAAAAAAAAAAATTCTATCAGGGATGGTGATACATCCTGCAATGAGGGCAGGGGACTGGACTCTATGACCTCTGGAGGTCCCTTCTAGCTCTATGAGATATATGTAAAAAACCCTACATAGGCTAGTATGGATTAGACCAGGGTCAGTGACCCTCAGCGCATGTGCCAAGAGTGGCGCATGAGCCTGTTTTCATCTGCACGTGAGGCAGGAGCTCAGCCCTGCCCCTTCTCCCCCCATGCAGCAGGGGTGCAGAGATCTGCAGCACTGCTCTGTTCCCACAAGCACACGCCACAGCAAGAGGAGTTGCTGTGGGAAGGCAGTGGCATGCAACCCCACCCGCAAGCTTGCCAGCAGAGGGGCAGCATGGAGCTGCTGCCAGCACAGGGCTGGGCCCTTCAGGTTGCAGGTGTGGGGCGGCTGCAGAGCTGCTCCCACTGCTCCATGTGTGTCCCTCTCTCCCCGCCATCTGTCCTCCTCTCCTCTGGGGAAGGGGAGTGAGCCATCTGCTCTGGGGCAGGGATTTTTTAGTCCCTCTGCCCCCACCTCTGCCCTCTTGCTTTCCTTTTCTGCCCTGCTTTACTACCTTGCCAGTGCTGTTACCATCCTTCAGGCAGGTGGTTAATTCCAGTGATGTGTTTGGAGGTCCTGCTTCCCCACAGCTGCCCAGTTCCTCCTCCTCAGTTTGCTTGCCCCCAGCACATGCCAGAGCCACTTCTGCACACCAGGACTCTCCCTGCCACCAGCCACAGCTAAACAGTAAAGCTCTGCGTCTTATTAATGGAGCTGTTGTAAGTAGGACTATTAGTGACGTTAAAAAGTATCAGCAGCACTTAGACCATGCATAGAGCTCAAAAGGTGAAATTTTAGCACTCCTCTAAAAGGTTGCTGACCCCTGGATTAAACAAACCCTCCAGTTTAGTTGGGGTGGAGGGAGAATCTTTCTAGAAACAGCCGCATGTGAAAGAAGTAGACATAACTGTGTAAATTTCTGAACATCAATAGACGGCCTAGTTTGTTCTCTTAGTGTACAACAATAAGTCCTCTGGCACCTTACAGACTAACAGATACTTTGGAGCATAAGCTTTCAAGGGCAAAGACCTGCTTCAGCAGATGAAGTGGGTCTTTGCCCACAAAAGCTTATACTCCAAAGTATCTGTTAGTCTATAAAGTGCCACAGGATTTCTTGTTGTTTTCTTAGCGTAGTTTATTATGCTGGGACCCAGTGAATGTGGAAGAAAGGTTTTTCAGAGTTATAGCATCTGTCTGGGTTATATTTTCAGCTAAAGAAGATACAATCTACAGTTTCCATATCCTGTGCTTACATCATGAGAAACGTCCATCACATGGTTACAAAACTAATTACGATAGCTTGAGTTTCATAGGTAGTCCTATCCAAGTTGATAAACTAAGCCCAGAAAGGATCATCTGAACATTGCAGAGCACAGAACCTCTCCTGCCCACTCCTGTAATAGACACACACATTACAGGTCTGCACAAAGATGTGTTTAGTGTTGGCATGTGCAAATAAAATTGCTGCACTTGTCCTTTTAGCAAATAGGTGCTATGAATATTAACAGTAAATGACTTAATTAGAGAATTTACAGATCACACAACTTTACCAAATAAAGAAGCAAGACCATATTCTGCTCATCACTGATTTCACCAGAGTTACAAGTGATGCAACTGAGGGTAGAACTTGGACTGTGGTCCCTGTTTTTATGGTATTCATTGAACTAAATCTACTTAATTCAAAGTCCTCTATTGATTATGGCCACGATATTCAGTATTTATTGGAAATTGAACAAGGAGCTTCCATAAGTTGATAGTTGTGGGCCAGTAGGCACAAGCCAGGCGGTGCAAGAACTCCAGAGAGGCTAGAGGACCAACGAGGAACCATGATCCGGCTGCATTTTCCCTCCTTGGTGTATGCAGTTTTTCTGTGACCAAAACTGAAGAACAATTTGTGGGAGTCAGTCTGATCAAAAATGTTCTCTCTAGTCCTGTTAACCTTGAAAGGGGTGCGAGTGGGTCAAGATGGAGCTCTCTCCACAGAGCGGACCTATCTGGCAAAGTGATGCAATCAGGTAGTGAGGAGATAGCTAAATGGCAACCTGATGCCAATGCGTGTGGGTGTTAATGACTCCATCTTTATTTTGCAAATGTTAAGACTTAAGGGCACCATTTGGCACCTGGTCTCCACCCATCATATTCCAGGGTAGCCAGCCAAAGCATGCTGTTATACCACTGAAAATCCAGAGTAATTCCATGCTGCCTTCTCTCTAATTTTGTTGTGTAGTTACTCCAACAAAAGTATCCACATTTTTTTAAATTGGTCAACTTTGTCTAAAATATAGTACAAAATGTCTCCTATGGCAACACGTCTCTCGCATAGTTACGTCTAGGGAACAGCAGCAGCCCTGGTCTTTTGAACACCCTGATGCGCTGGCACAGCTATATATTGTGTTTGCAAGCATATGGAGATTAGTGTAGCAAGACAGAGATGAAAATAACATATTGCATGAAATTCCTTTGGCGCAAAAGACTCTTAAAGAAACACAGACTCTGCTGTTTGGGTGTTTGCAGTTACCACAAATGTTAGCCACAACATTTATGTTACAGATGAGCTGTGAGAGCAGGAAGCTCCACCTGCCTTCTGAGCAACAATTCAGCTGGTATTGAGGCTGATTAAACAAAACTTCCTCTTGTGTTAGTGTAGATTCCTGCCATTAAGTCCAGCCAATATTGTGCATGGCAGTTTAAAAAAGATTCAGACCCATTTTAGAATGTCAGCCACCAGCAGCTCTCGTTAAACAGTCATTCCGTATGGTAAAATAGAAACTGGAAGGAGACAAATTGTGGCCACGTCTGACTCTCTGTTTTAGTTTGGGCTAGTGTGTGATTGTTTAAAATATTCTGTTTTGTTAGTGTGATCAGATACTAGGGATACATCTAAACTATGACATAAATTCAAATTTAAGGCAGTTAACTAGTCCCCAGTTACAAACGGGTTACGTTCCAAACACCTGGCCGTAACTCAGTTTGGTCGTAAGTGGGAAATACCCTTATACTGTAAACCCTCGCATACCTTGAATTTTGTGTAAGTCGGAGATGGCTTGGGTTGGGGCCCTGGGAGGGGGCAGGGAGGTTAAGCCTGGGGTGGGTTAGGGCAGCAGGGGTGGTGGGAGGGTGCAGTTTAACTGGGGCTTGTAGGGGCTTGGACCGGGGCAGCAGGGGATTGGGGTCAGGGCTAAGCCCGGCTAGGGGGTTGGAGACAGGGCTGCAGCGGTGGTGGAGTTGGAGCTGGAGCCCCATGTGCCTGGAAGTGTGAGCTGGAGCCATGGAAGGTTGAGGGGGTTGAACGGGGTGAACCGGGACAGGGGGTTAGCTGGCGGGGGGATAGAGCCTCATGTGCCTGCAGCAGCTGACAGCTGGACAGCCCAGTGCATGCAGGGGCGGGGGTGTTGAGCGGGACAGAGAGGGGATTGAACAGTGGTGAACCAGCATGGGATGGTTGGGTTGAGCTGGCAGGGGGGATAGAGCCTCTGCACATACCTCAAGGGCCAGGCTGGGGGTGGGGGAATGAGCTGGGGCTGGGGAGGGAGGGGTCGTTCCAGGCAGGGGCGTTGAACGGGGGGGTGCACCACAGTGGGGTGTTTGAGCAGCTGGCAAGTTTGTTCCCCTTGGCTGTGGAAATCAGTCCCTCTGCTGTTGCCCAGAAACTGGTACGTTTCCCATCTTTTCCTTGCAGCCACCCCCCTTGGGGGGGGCAGGGAGGTCAGGCTTCTGGAAGGCGATGGGAGAATTTCGGAGTGGTAGTTCATGTTGTGTTGGGAGGGGGGAGGAGTTATGGAGCAATAGCAGTGGGGCGGAGGCAGTTTGGTTGGTTGGTTTCATTTTAACTGGTTCTGACGGCATCGTGTCTGTTATGTGAAGGAGGCCGGAGCACTTTTCATAACAAATAAAATGTACTTTAAGTGTCTGAAGTCAAACTGTTAGTGCAGGTCACTACTCCTGTCACACCCTGCTGCACCTCTTCAGCAGACTGTTGGACTGCACCTCCCACCTGTGGGCTCTCCTTTGTCACTGCGACACTCGGGGTCTGAGAGTAGGGGCTGGTTTTTAATTTGGTTCTGTGTTGAATTTGGGGAGGGGAATTTAAACAAAGACAGGTCCCCCTGCTGGGTGGGAGTGCAGAGCCCAGGAAGGTGGTTGAGTGCTGCCACCAAAGGCGGGAAGGTGAGGGTGGGGAGTGAGTTGCAGAGTACGCCCCTTCCCCCCCTCCCCCCGCATACAACCCATTGCAATAGCTCCCTGCCCTTAGGGGCAGATGGGCTCAGTTTTCCCCACTTAAGGCATTTTGACCTGGCCCCCTCATTCTGCTAGGCAGCCAGGCCAAATCTTGAGTGCCTGGCATTGTGACGTGGTGCATGGACCCTGGCTGCCCCCCAGGTCAGGAGCCACTTCAAATGGGGCATATTCTGGCTTTCTTGAAGTTTCTTGCCACACCCTTTTTTTACTGTCTTGTGACGCTCTTTACCCCGACCACCTGAAACCCCCAGTTCCGAAAACGCTGCTTTGCAGTGATCAATGGGCATGAGAAAGCCGCAGATGTACTGTGTGTAAAGTTTGAAATCGCCCTACGCTCCCTCTTTACGGCCGTGCTATAGTGAGGATGAGTTTGCTAAGACTCCAGGGCCTCTTGTTCCACGTTGTAGCAGAGATAAGGAAGAGGCCTCTATCTCATTCTCCGTTTTAGATAGACAGGCGCACCACTGTCCTGATTGCTTGGAGTGACAACAGCATCAGTCTCTGAAAAGCCCACTGAAGTTCATGTTCCACGAGGGACCATGTAGAGATGATGAATGCATCTTTCTCTGATTAAGATCTCAGACATTAAGTCAAGATGAGGCACGGTGAGGGGAAAACCAGATGCGGAAGCCACCAAAAAACCTTTTATTAAATGTAGCAGGAATGTATATTAACTCTCTTCTGCCCTGGGGGTCTTATGATCAAAGACGTGAACTTGCTTCCTGTAGCAGCATTCCGTATCTGTGGGTTACAGTTATGGACCAGAACTAAAACCCTTATTACTAAACTTCTGGGATAAATTATCCCCAGCAGTCTTGCCTAAGGTTTAATCAGGCTAAGAAACAGTCATGTCAAACAGTTTAGGTACCTGTCAAGGATGACTCTGCAGTGACAGCTGGTTCCACAGCTGCCCGGTTTGTCCATCCCGAGGCCAAGCTGACCCTCTGTACTGCACGTTTGTAGTTATCATACAATGTCTTGCCATACTGTGGAAATAAAGTGCATCTTTAATTCTGGAGCACAGTCAATGCTACTGTCTGCAGGTTCAACAACACATTTGCTATAAGCTGCATTTTCTAACCCCTATCCCAATTTTCTTCTTTTTTAAAAAAAAAAAAATACCAGCTATTTCTACAACTAATAACCCTCAGTCTGTACTGGGATGTGCCAGGAAGAATCCCAGTACCTCAGTAGTCTGTTGATCCCTGCACCATATTGATTTTGATGGGATTCTGTCCTAGGACCCACACAACTCAAATGCTTAAAATAATACTGTAGCATTTAATTCTCTAACAAAATATATTAAAATAATACTTCAAAGTGCTTTGTAAAGGGGCCACAAGAAAGCCTCATCTCTTTAACAAAGCTGGAAGAACAAGGGATGGGGAGTTCTCTGACTTGCTTTAAGTTGTTTGGTGTGTTTCCCAGGAGGCACCACTACTGTTATGTGCAAATACCTGCTGAATAATACCACTACGTTTCACTTGCACTTCAGTATCTGAAAAGATCTCCTTAGACTAACAAGTAAATTCAGAAACTGACAGTATATGGTTGGGGCTTGCAAATGCCTGTTAAATGGCTTCACTCTTATTTGAATGGCTTTCACAAGTTCATTGTTCCTCTAATGGATCTGGCAGGCTTCTTCCCTTTTATGTTAACTAAATGCTCTCAGGAGGCAGCAGAGATGCAGAATGGGTGTCAGAAAAGGTGGGTGGGTGGCCATTAAGATGCAGTGATGCTCTGTGCCAGTGGGGGCCATGAAATTTTTTAAGAGGGGAATTGCAGCACAATTGGCTCATCCATCTTGTCTCATTAAAAATGTTAAAATCTGTTACTTTTTATGTATGTGTAGTCATATTTATATGCCAATTAATAAAGATTTTATATTCTACATACCTGTTTTCTTACATGTGCTGAAAGTTTTTTTTTTCCATATGAACATAACCGAAATGTCCATCGGTTTGGATTATATTAAACAGATTGCAGGAATGAAAAGTGGGGTCCCATTGTAAAAAGTTTTCTCACCCCTGCTCTATGGAGATGCATATTCTGCATTTGGGTAAGGACCAGCCTGCCAACAGTAAAACCAGCCTTGATAATTACTAACCTTCAGTTGCATTTTCAGCATGCACCAGGCAGCTTTCATGGGTCAGTACTCTGACTAGAGCAGGAGCTTGAAGACGATGGACTTACCTTCATTATGGGCTTTATAAAGTGAGTCTGATTAAGTCGACGGGAGAATGATAAGGCAACAGCTCACATAAGTGAAACTGCGTAACCTACTTAAACTTAGTTCCATAATGAACACAAGAACCGTGGGTGGATTTGAGCCAAGGGTGTAGGTGCCTAAATCCTAGTTTTAGGCTTCAGTGCAATCCACAAAACATCACTGCAATCCACAAAACTGCCTAATGCTGTTCATGCTTAAGTTTCTGCCTCCGGGCACATGTACTGTCATGTCCCTCTAGGCATATGAATATTTATCTGCCACCTAAGCTCCAAACTGATTCATGAACCAAAGGAAGATAAATGCCTTTCTTACTGCGGAACCCAGTCCTATAAAGTATGTGCAGAAGCCGCCTGCCAGATTAGATCCCATTAAAAATCAAGGAGATGGAGGTAGTGGTGCCACCCCATAACTTCAAGTCCAGTGGCTAGAGCACTTGGACTGGGGAGACCCAGGTTCAGTTTCCCACGTGATGTGGAGAATGGATTTAAAAGGTGGGCTCCCAGCAACACAGTTTTCCTGCAGACAAATAATTAGCCACTGGAGCAGGAAGACTGGGCTGAGGGCCTCTCACATGGATGCCTAAGCATAAAGCTGCATCATCATTCTCTGTCTCTGGCTCACTGACTCTTAAGAACTAATTCACAGGGAAACAGCCTCACCAGCATCAAGGGAGGGAGCCCCACATCAGACTATCCCATAGCTCAGAGCACTCACTAGACAGGTGGGAGAGACCTGTTCAAAGCTTTTCTCCATCTCTCACACTGAGGAGATAAAAGTTGTAAGGTTGGCAGCAGCCCCACCACCTCTGCCTCCTTGTCTGGCTGGCTGTGTGGAGCAAGGCAGAAGTTTAACTCACTCTCCCAAGAAAAAAAACTTTGATGCCAGAATCCTAAAGAGTGCTTAGTTGTAGATCACTAAGAGAGTGAGCGGTGGTGGCCTCGCTGCCTTTGGCTATTTTTGGTGGCTCCCCACCTAGCTCACCTTCTTATGAGGAACACATTCTAAGAGGCTTCTCTCTCCCCATTCTAAGGAAGCATAGGCACTTAACTCAGTTTTGTGGATGGTAGTGTTGTCCCCGTGACATTTTCCCTCACTAGGCCCCTAAAAGTTAGCCATTGCAACATGGAGTGTTAAGTGCCTTTCTGGATCTGGGCCTAAGATTCATGATAGAAATTGCACCCTTCTGTTAGAAAAGGAAAAGTATGCTCCGCCCCGACTGCAGTGTGCGTACTAAGAGTTAATGTGCAGGAGTCCAGAGAGGAATTCTGATTTCTACTGCCTGAGGTAGTGGAGATGATGGTGATGTGGAAATTATAATGTCAATTTGGTGACCTCCCGGGGCAAGAAATAGTGAAAGTTACAGAAGCCAGGAGTAAGTCACTCTGCACTGAGTTCAGTGAGCCTTGGTGACACCCGATGAGGGAGTTGGGGGTGAAGGAGGGGTGGGAAAGGAAGAAAATGTCTTCAGGCTCACCTTGGCAATTCTTATTCCAGTTACCCACTGCTGTAGACTCCGTTGGTCATCACAACATAAATACTTGATATACTGTGACTCCTTTTGAATCTGGGGATGCTGGAATGAATAATTCTTGCAGTTACACACATACATATTTCAGGCAAAATTAAAAAAGTCTAAGCTTCATGTGGTGATTATAATGGCAACATTGCCTATCTAGAGCACACAAAGAGGACAATTATCAGTATGTAAAAAAGGAGTGAAATCACAATCTGTGGCTCATAGGGACGTTTGTAGCATTTTCTTTTAACAAATGTAACAGGTTGTAAGAGAGGTCTGCACTCTGAATGCCTGAGTTTCAGAAAGCTAAACTGTGACCTGCAGGTCAGGAAAGCCTAGAAATGTCATGGTTCAGTGCCTACCACTCAGTGTGTAAACAGGAAGTCTGTTGCAATCTGTAACATCCATCCTGAAAGCACAGCATGATTACTGTTTCTAAAGAGCACATTCACTTTGGCTAAGCACAGACCTTCAGCTGAAACAGATGCATTTGTCTCAAGGCTCATCTTCTTCTGGGTCTAGTTCTGGTGCTATTCCTCCAAGTTTTGCTTTATGTCCCTTTATCCTTTGTACCTCTTACCAGAATTCCATCCTATTACAGCTATAAGATTATATTTAATGCAACACCACCCAAAAGTAATCACTTTTTCCAGGGCATTAAATCCTTTGATTCTCTGAAGCAATTCTGGAACCACCCCCGATACTGCTCAAGACTGACACTGTCTTACAGTTCACAACCTGCTACAAATTTCAGTCTGATTGCTTGCCTGAAAAGTGTACCTCCTAGTTTTAGCTTTTGAAGGAACTACTTCTATCGCTACAGTAGAATAGGAAGTAAACCTGGGTAGGTCTCAGAAGGGCAGCCGTATTAGTCTGTTTCAGCAAAAACAACAAGGAGTCCTGTGGCACCTTAAAGACTAAATTTTATTTGGGCATAAGGTTTTGTGGGCTGGAGCCCACGTTATCAGATGACTGAACTGGAAACTTCAGTTTGGCAGAGCTATATTCATACCTGTACACACAGAGATAGGAGTGTCCTGTCTCACAATTAAGGCAGCTCTGAAACCCTAAGAAAGACGCGTTCTGTGCTTTTTTTTTTTTTTTTTTGGGGGGGGGGGGCCTAAGCAGTGTAGATGGGGTTCATTCGAAAGGAAACCTTGTTTTCAAAAGTACCTTTCTTCCTGAAAATTATGAGGAAGGAAGCAGGGTGTTTTCGAAAATGGGTTCCTTTTGAATGAACCCCCATATACAGTTACTCCCCCACCCAAAAAACAGCTTTTCTGGAACAGCGATTGGCTGCCATTATGAAAATGAGGCACACAGCATGTAAATCACCACCTCATTTGCATTTCCCATTGGCCATATTTGCATTCCTCTTTCAAAAGAGGAATGTAGTGTAGATGCAGCCAGGGTGAGCAGACCTCATTTGCATGGTGATCTGCAGTTTCTGGCCAACAGGACTTGAGAGATTTTACTGGGGGGTCGGGGCAGCACGCTAAGACTCACCCACAGCACAGGAAGTCACATGGTCTAGGGCTGCTAGCAAGCCTGGAAGCCTGCCTGAGAGTGCTGCTGGTCAGGAACTGCTTAGGTAAGGGCCTCCCAGCCAGATCCTGCCTCTGGCACCTCCCTCCTGCATCTCCACTCCCTCCCAGATCCTGCACCTCCTCCAACACCCTTCCCCCAGGCCAGAATCCTCCCCTGCACCCATACCACTTCCAGGACCCTGCATCCCAATACTTTGCCTCAGGTCACCACCTAAACCCTCTGCACCCCCTCTCCTCCCTGCTACCCCAGGTCACAACTCCCTCACGGACCCTACACCCCCTCTTACCTCCACCCTGCACCAGGCCAGAATCGTCTTCTGCGCCCAAGTCCCCTGCTCCAGGTCACAGGTCACCCAAACTCCCTGGGCCCCCCCCCCACTCTCTCCTCCACCCCCAGTCCTCTACCCTGAGCGCCTGCTGCACCCAATCTCCATCCCAGACCCCATACAACCTCCATGGAATAGTTCAGTCCTTGATCACTTACCAAAATCTTGGAGTGCACCCCCAAGCCCCCATAAAAATTATTGCCCTCCCCGTGACTCCAACTCAGAACATTCAAAGTCCAAGTCAGTTGCCTAGTGTGAAAAATGTCTCCGGCCCAGAGGCCCCCCTCGTACAGGAGGCTAACTAGAATGGGCATATGGATACGCTCAATCAAGAGTGGGAATTTCTGGTCTGACCTGCAATACTCTATTAAGTCCAGCAGATGGCATCAAATACTTTTCAATGGTTTTACAGCACTGGCTGAAAGTGCTATCAACCTGCAGGGCACAGAGCCCAGGCGTTGAGAGACAGGGCCCCCTCTTCCCATCAAAATGAACAGCAGTTGGATGACCCTGTCAGTCTCCCTCAGTTTTTCAAATACCCCATTGAACATTGCTTGTATGAACTTCCTGAAAGGAAATCTGTAATTAATTCAAATAACTTGGCCAAACCCTGGGAGAAGCTTTTGCTTGCTGGCATACACGATGCTGAAAATGAAGTTGCATGACTGTGCCAGCCAGGCAGGCCATTGCTGCAGTTTGAGGGTGACGAAGAGCCATACTGTTCCAGAGAACTGCGAGGGTCTCGGCCTCGAGAATGCCTCCTGCTGTTGCCCAGCACACAGGTAACATCCCTCCAAGCACAGCACACCCTGTGTTCAGGAAAGGCCACTGCAAGCATCAGATGGCAAAGCAAAAACATCTCTCTCTTCTGATAAGGCTGATTCCTTTTTTCCTTGGACACATCCAGCTGTTGAGTGAATTATAAAGGGTAACACTTCAAAAAGCAGCTCCTCAGCAGTCCTGGCTCCAGGGAAAAGTGGGACCATCCAGGCAAAATCCAGAGAAGCAGGAAGGGAACTCAGACGACATCAAAAGCCACAAAAGTCTAGTCTGTTAATTTAGGGACTGAAAAATAATTGGTAACGGGTGTCATTACACTTAAATGCTCTTCATGTCTATACAGGCCTGCTGATGGGCAAGGGGCAACCACCCCAGGACCTAGCAATTTGTAGGGGCCCAGAACTCCCAGCCACTGCCACTGCCAGCCCTTTAAATCACTGCTGGAGAGACACATGCTCTAGAGCCCCAGGCAGCGTATTTCAAGTGGCGCTGAGGGCAGGGAGGGGGTTGTGGCACACTCTGGGAAGCACTGAAAGCTGGCTGCCTCTGCCCCTTCTGCCTGAGGCCCCATCAGTTCCAGAAGTGCAGATCCTCCCTGCACATTTTCCAGGGGTCTGAGGAGTCTGTTGGCCCCCATGTTTCTATAGCACTTTTCCTGCATAGATGGCACAGCATTTCAGATGGGCAGAGAGGTCACAGTACCACCATTTTGCAGATGAGGCACACACTGGTTAAGGGCCTGATTTTCAGAGGTGTTAAAATGCTACATGGAAACAGAGAGCTGCAGGTTCTCAGCCTCTCTGGAAATTAGACTTGGTAGAGACTTGCTGGAAAACCAGGAGACGGTCCAGAGGAGAAGAACTCAGACCCTGCCCCTCAGTTCTCCACCCAACCCTCTAGCTCCTTTCCAAGTATCATGCAGCACACTGCAGAGGGGCTGACTTCTCTAGTTCCCAGGGGTGCTTGAACCCTGCTCCAGTCCCTCCCCATATGGAGATACACATATCTCAGAGAGCTGGAAGGGACCTTGGGAGGTCATTGAGTCTAGTCCCCTGCCCTCCTGGTGGGGCCAAGCACCCAAGACAGATTTTTCCTTTTTAAATTTATTTGCCCTGGACCCCTAAATGGCCTCCTCAAGGATTGAGCTCACAATGCTGGGGTTTAGCAGACTAGTGCTCAAACGCCTGCACTATCCCTCCCCCTTCAAGCTACTGAGCATATTCTGCCTTTTCCCTTAAGTGCCCACCCCAGCCCTGCCTCTTCCCCTTCTTCTCCTGCCTCTTTCTGTCTCTGCTGCCTCCCGCCCCTAGCTCCTCGCTGCAGAACAGTTGATCAACAAGGGACAGAAGGCGCCGGGAGTAGAGGGAAGATCCTGACTGGTGGGACCTGCAAGCAACTGGGCAGGGGGAGGCGGAAACTGATCTGAGGGGGCTTTTTTCTTCCAGCCCCCGAGCACCAACGGAATCAGCACCTATGACACACTGGCTCTGTCTATGCTAGCGATTTTTTTTTTGAAAAAGCTGGGGCTGTTTCAAAAAATCCAGCAGAGCCTCTACACACACACACACCATGCAGTCTTTCTATATTAACTGGGAAGAGCTCAGCACTTGTACTGGCAGCCCTCATCCTCTCCCAGATGAGAAAGACCGCCTTTTCCCAAAAGAGTCTTTAGGAAAAAAAAATGTGTGTAGATGCCCTGGGGGCCCTTTTTCAAAAGCGAGGTCCTCATGGCACCAGATTTTTCGATCCCTGGCCTGTTCTTTCAAAAGAGCAGGGGCTGTGTGGACTTCCTCTATCAAAAGAACAGACTGATCTTTTCGATCTATGTTTTTGTGTGGATGTGCTCTTTCAAAAGAAGTTTTTTCAGAAGAGATCTTCTGGAAGAGCTTTTTTCGAAGGATTGCAGCAGTGCAAATGTAGCCCCAGTGCCCATCCCAAGCATTATTTATACAGATAAAGAACAATGAAACACTTCAGTATAAACACCTTATTTTTCAGAGATGAGTTTAGAAAAGGAAGCCCTGTGCCAAAAGAAAACAGGATAGAATACACTAAACGCCTACAAAGAAATAGGAACTGAAACGTGGTTTCTATGGCTTGTGCCAAAACAAATGATTAAAACAAATGCATTTAAGAGAGAGTATCTATGTAGCATGTTATGTTACTCCTCCTTCTTCCAACAGTGACAATAAGAAGTAAGCTATAGATACTCAGGCATCTCACTGACTTCCTGGCCCCAGAATCAATTGAAGTGGTGGGTGCTCAACACTTCAGAAAGGATCCAATTAGGCATCCAGAATACTGAGGTAAAAGTGTAGCTAGTTGCTTCTAAATTCAGTTATATCTTGGCTCCACATATTCCCCGCAACCAGCATACCAGCCTGGAGGCTGGCCTGATTTACCTAAAATGTACAGAGGGTTTGCTGGTCTAAAACAACAACTGCTTTGTCATAAAGTAAGTATGCTTCTGACCTCTACTTCTCTGGTGACTGAGGCAATATGTTTTAGAGAGCTATTTTTTTTTAAAAAAGCAGTAGTTAGTGTTAACTAAAGAGAATACCTTTTCAGAGAAAACATTTTGTTTTATTTGTTATTTTTATTTGTTATATTCCTTCCCTCACTCTGTGTCTGTACTGCTCGGGGCCTAATCCTTCAAAAACGTACGCACGTTCTTACTTAGGCAGAGAGCTCAACAGGGTAGGACTCAGTTTCCCAACATATCTGAAACAGATTTTTGATAAATAAATGCTCTTTCCACATTTGCTTTCTTCAGGTTGCTGAAGAAATTCAGATACTCACCTGAACTGTTCCTTCTAAAGGATTCAGTTGGTTTGAGTAATGAGGCAAAAATGTTTTCTTCTTCTGTAACCTCCTGATATGCACTTACTTCTCATGTCTAAATTGATGTCCTACAGGGTATATACTTTATACACATTTGTGATGAGATACGATAGGTGTGGGAGAGGGAAGAACCAGCAGTAGTCAAACTAAGAACCAAATTTACTGGAGTAACTGCATTGCGGAAAAATGAGCTAGTTAAGCAGAGAATTTGGCCCTAAAATTCTTGGGAACATTAAAGATCTGACAGAGATGTGGCAGACACCAAATGATACCAAGGAAGCTTAGCTAGAAAGGAAAATGTACCCAGCTGCAAACCAGAAATGAAGTCTGATGATGCCTTTGTCTCAGTTCATCCCCAGGAAACCATTTTGTTTCATCCTAGATTAATTCAGCATTATGTACCATTACCTTCAAGTTACTCAAGCAAAACCAGCACCAATAAACCATAATTAAATTCACTCAGTCTCAAACACCTCAGACAGACTAAGCCAGTCAATTTGCATATAGATTACCTTGCTATTGGTCTGCTTTGAAGGATTTTTCATTGTGGCCTGAGATAACCAGCTCCAGGACTGGTGAATACTCTCAAACAACACACACCCCACAATAATCAAGGTTTTTGTTAAATACATGGAAAATTTCACCAAGGAGATGAACTGCCCCTTACTGTTAAGGTGGGCTCCTCTGGTTTTGGAAGGGTTTCAACTTAACAGCACAAAATGAGCAACGACAATGAGATGCATCCCGTTCTCACTGCAACCTCCAGACAATAGCTGCGCTATACTTCAGAGACAGCAGCTTTATATTTATATTATATAGGTGCTACTCCACACAGTGCTGGATCCTCTCAGTTTGTGCACTCACTATAGGCAGGAGAGGTAACGTCTTCCAGTGCTTGCTAAAAATGGACCTCCCAGGGAAGTATGAGCACAGGTTTTTGCCTCCCTTTCATTTCAGAGTTGCAAGAACAGTCAACAGAAAAGCAGGTGGTTAGAAAAGCTGGGCTACTGCAGGGCTCATTCTTTCAGAAGAGGTATCCTTGTGCAGATGCAAGTGTTAGCGCAGTGCTTCTTTCCAGCTGGCTGTGCATCACGGTTCTGTTGGCTGTATCAGAGATCAGGAGAGCTTCCTGTAACTGTACTATTAGCATCCTGTCATACGTAGGGCCAGGTAGAGGCTGTTTGGATTATTGTTTAGAGAGGGACTTCTAACACCAGCACAAATTTATGTAGCCTCTAAAGGGAAAAGTCCTGATATTCAGCTAACGAGTGGTGCCCCTTAAATTTTGCTCTGAGTTAAGTAATGTTTTGCGAGCAAGATGGCATTACCTGCATGCTTAGATGTGCAGCTCCTCCAAGGGTTCGCTTCCTTCTGAGGCTTTATTTTTTAATAGGTTGTATTGTTTTTCTTATTAGTAACTCTTTCTTTATGGAACGAGGCCTGATGGGAGGCCTGGTTCAGGCACCAAAGGGCCGTTCCAGTGGTTAGTCTCATATTATTGAGGGTAATGGCTCAGCATAGAGCCAGTGGGTAAGAGGGGAGAAAAATCTTTCAACCTTTATGGTTCTTCAAATGCCTGAGGACACTTACATGCTGACTCTATCCAGAAGCCTAGGCAGAGCCCTTTGCCAAACCAGCACTGCCTTCCCAGGGTTCCAAAAGACATTAGTTCCAGTTTAATGCTCACAAATTAATAGGGGCGGCTAAACGTGAGTTCAGCTTTCTGGTATATGCTAATTAGCCACCTGGACTCCATTCAGTTAGCCCCCATCTGGGCTTGTTGCATTAGGAAGTGGCTATTTGTTCCATCACCTCAGATTTTTTCTGAATCATCCTGACAGGCAACTCCTGAATAAGAAAAACAAAAGGTTCCCTCTTTCACAAGAAGACACTAAGAAGTGCTCTTGAGAAAACCCTAAAATACTGGTCCACTAGCTCTTACTTTTATCATCTTCTGAGCAATCTTGCTAGTTCAACTGGAAAACATAATCACTGAAAAGAATAGCTTCCTTTGTGCTCTGGACTGAAGCATATTTAATGCAACACTGCAGTGACTAGAAAAAGTCATGAAGCTGCATTCACAACTCATGTCAGTTTTATCAGAAAATAATTTCCAAACAAAAGAGGTTGTATCTAAGAGGGCACATCCTCCCTTCTCACCTTCCTTTGCCACAGCTTCTTGCCTTAGTAGTCTCTGAAGATCCTTTCCATCCCTTACGACAGGTGAGATCATAAAATAAAAGAAAGCAGTATTTCTTTCAAGGTATAAATCATCACACTCATATTGTGGGGGAGAATCTCTGGAGTCAGGCACAGTTCTGTTGCTTGGATCCTAGTCATCTGGTAAGATGGCTCAATGATATTTTGGGGTTTTGTTGAGGTGTTTTGGGAGGACGCAGGTGTATGCATGTGCTTTCTTCAAAGTAAACATTCATGTTTTTTATTTAGCTTCATTGCAGGCTGTTCTATTAGCCATTCATCCCTCTTTGCATGAACAATGGGCTCCTTTGATATATTTGACGTATGTGTGAGCATAAGCTTAAAAGGTGCAGATGTGAAACTAACCTTGTATCCCATACCTTAGTTTTACTAAAATGGGGCAACGGAACCAATTAAACAAAAAACAGTCTCCTTTCACTTACAATTTAATGCCAGTGTCCATGATCATTGCACCTGAATCATAGTCCCTTCCATTAACTCATCTTGGACACTATTTATTACAGAACGAAAGAGATTGCACATTCTGATTGGTCCGTGATGATTCTCTAAGCAGTTTGGTTCTCCATACAAGTTGTCTTTCTCTTACCCCCCCCACCTCCAGCAGGATAATCTCACCTAGAATACATGCACATACTAAACCAAACTAACAGATGAGCAGTTAACCAACTGGGATGTAGTGGGGGGTGCGTGTGTGAGTGACAGGCTGAGTAGCTCATACAGGCTGTGGATGCCACCCTGTTGGCTGCAACCTAAGCTGTCAGGTAACACCTCTGTCCCCAAACAAAGAACTGGGTGGAGCCCAGCTGGTTTTGAATTAGAGGTGGGCAGCTAGTGTGTGAGGAGTTGGAAGGCAGGGAGACTGGACTGAAGGAGAGGAACAAAGGTGGGGGGGAACCAAGGCCCTGGCTTGGGGGGGGCTCCCCTTGGGCCTTCCCTCCCCAAGATGGATTGGAATGACTGTCTCTGCCTGCTGTACTGGCACCTCTGCACTACGCTGTGTCTCTGTCGACTAATAAACTTCCTTTGCTACCTGCTGAGTGAGAGCCACTTCTGGCTGCAGATGGGGTGCAGTGCTTGGGGACCCCTGAACCCCATCACAACAGCATAATCTGTGTGAGAGCTCTATCCCATAGCCCAATGGTCAACCACAATTCTAGATCCTGTTAGAAACGTTACACTTCTACTCACAGCAGCTGTGCATGGAGGCTGGGAGTACAGAGAACGCGCTTGTTCAGGCCCTGTCCCTACGTCTCACAGACAGTGAGAGATAAGACAGAGTTACATGCAACAAAACCAGAGGTGATAGGCTCTCTGGTTTTGAACCTAGGCCAGAAATGCATCCAGAGGAACTGGTATTTGAACTGGACTGCAGTTACGTGGGAGTGTGACAGCAGTGCGTGCTTGGCGTGTAGTTTCTTTCTTTCTCATCACCCCCTGCACTCAAATGACCACCATTCTCAGCCCCATCGCACTGGCAGCCGCTGAAAGTAGAAGTAAGGACATAGATGGACCTAGCTCTATTGGCCACTATTTTCGCAACCACAGCAACAGTTTAAAATTTGCACACGTCTATGTTGTATAGTGACAGAGAGGGAGCCATGTTAGTCTGTAGTCTATCAAAACAAAAAAGCACTCATGTAGCGCATTAAAGACTGACAATTTTTTATGTGATGAACTTTCATGGTCTGTCCCACAAAAGCTCATCACCTAATAAATTATTTTGTTAGTCTTTAAACTGCTACATGACTGCTTTTTTGTTTTTATCTATGTAGAGGGCTCTTTCAAACGCTGCAATAGCCAGTTTCAGGACTGGCACAACAAAGTGTAAAACTGTTGCATTCAGGAACGTACAATAAATGCTTGATTTATGTGGGGGTTGCATTCCTGCAACCCCCAAGTAACTCAGATTTTCTCACAAGTCCAGGGAGACAGGAACCAGGCTGCCCCTGGCTCCTGGCTTCCCTGGGCTTGCAGGAGCCGGGAAACTGACCAGTTTCCTGGCTCCTAGAGTGGTGGGGAGCTGGGAACCAGGGGTCAGCCTGGTTACTGTCTCCCCGCTGCTTGCAGGACACAGGAAACTGACCTGCTATGTGCTGGTCAGTTTCCTGGTCCCACAAGCAGCAGGGAGATGGGAACCAAGCGGCAGCCTGGTTCCCAGCTCCCCACTGCTTGCAGGACCTGGGAAACTGACCAGCACATGGCTTGTCAGTTTCCCTGTTCCCGCCAGTGCAGGGCAGCCAGGAACCAGTCTGATGCTTGGTTCCCAGATCCCTGGTGCTTAGGGGACCCGGGAAACTGACCATCCATGAGCTGATCGGTTTCAAGGGTCCTGCAAGCAGGGAGGAGCTGGGAACCTGGACAGCAGCCTGACTCCCAGATCCCCAACCCTTGCAGAGCTGGGAAACTGACCAGGGCAACAGCCTTGGTCAGTTTCTTGGCTCCAGCCAGTGGAGGGGAGGCAGGAACCAGGGGCATCCTGGCTTCTGGCTCCCCTCCACTGGCTGGAGCCAACAAACAGACCAGGACTGATGCCCTGGTCAGTTTCATGGCTCTGCAAGTGGAGGGGAGCTAGAAGCCAGGTTGCTGCCTGGTTCCCAGCTTCCCACCACTACCGGGTCCAGGAAACTACCCCTGTCAGGAGCAGCAAGTGTCAGTTAACCCGAGACACATGCAACTAGGTTGTGGGTATCTCAAGGGTTTATTTTACCACATTTCCAAGCCCCTGAACACATATTAGTAGGCTAAAAATGAAGATCAGTTATAGTAATGTAGACCAGATTTCTGCTTACCCATAATAGTGCTATCTGGAGATAACTGTGTGGGTGTGATGCTCATTCTGTTACATTGCAAGTACACTTTAAAGGCACTATAGCAAACAGCTCTAAAAGAAGTACAAGACATTTCAAATTTATAATGCATAAATCCCATCCTCTCAGGCTTTCATTACTGGTTTTTTATCACTCACCCCACTACCACCATCGTAAGTGACACACAGCTGCAACGTGTTAATCTCACACACCCAAGGCATTTTAGTTTAATAAATACTTCACTGCAACAATGATAATTTGTTGCTTAATTTTTGACCACAAATTATAGCACTTTAAGCCTTAAAGATCCCTCACATGTGAATAATTAAAAACAATGCTGAGCACGCTAAAAATCACGTTTCTGTCATACTTCATGCTCATCTACTTGCAAGGTGAATAAAAATGTCTAGAAAGCACTTAAATTAGCCAGATATAAATTCTGACCACTTTCTTCCATTTGAAATATTATACTGACATACAGTGGTAGTTAAATATGCTCACAACAGCTTTGAAATCTTGTACAGAGAGCCAACTTCAATTTACTCTAAAAACTGATGGAACTACAGGCTGAACCTCTATTGTCCAGCAACATCCATGGTCTAGTATGATTTTCGTTTTCTGGACAACCACTTATCATGGGTGTAGCCAAGTTTCCCTGTTTGTTTACAGCTACCAGTCCTGACTCTCAGTATTTTGTGCTGTTATTTAGCTATAATTTACCCCAAATGTATTCTAAGAGCCCAGTAAGCAATGGAAGTGTTGGTAATGCTGCTAGAAAATACGGACTTCCCAGGGCTCAGCAAATTTTCTCATTCAGCACCAGTCAGGTCCCAAGGGTGCCAGAATAGAGAAATTCAACCTACACTTCTCTCTTCTCTATTAAGTGTTCATGTGTTTTCTGAAATAATAATGCCTAGCTCTTGTAAATCACTTTGCATTAGCTGATCTCAAAGTGCCTTCAAAAGGAATCAAATATAAGTATACCCATTTTGTAGGTGGGGAACTTGAGGTGGGGAAGAGAGAGAAGTTATTTTATCAAGATAATTTGAGAACTGCAGTATGTAAACTGTTGAACTGTATCAATCATTTAAATCTCCTAATAGCCTGGTTCATAGGAATTATTCGCACTAGGGTCATGTGTAAACTAAACTGTGGAAGAACTTTTGAAATTGGATGCACATTTCGTTTTTGGATAATGAGCCCATTAAATGCAGCTACTACCAGAAAGCTGTGTATCTGCTTTGTCTTGCCTTTCAAGTTCGCTAAACATTGTTTGGTAACAGCTCTCATTAGCACCACACGGACATAAGAGCTGTAGATGAGGAATCCATATGTTCTGTCACGTTGGTGTTGTCACATATGTTCCGAGTTCTGAATCTTTATTATTTTAGCTAGGAATCCATGCCTAACTGAGGCTATCTAGTGCCCTAAATGCATCACACCACAAGGCATCTCACAGTTCTGGTTTTCTGTCATGGCTCACCCCTTCACTTGGAGTACAGTGGCCATGGACTATCCCCTTCTCTTCCTGAGCAGGACAGCAGCATGGGGTTCCTCCTTCCCCCACCTGGAGCAGCAGTAAGAGGAGACGCAGTACTTTCCCCAGTGGCTGGCCTGTGGCTATGAGGGTGGACCAGGCCCAGCATGCTCTTCTCCTCCTGCTATACAGAGTTGTGCTTTAAGGCATGACACCTGCTAGATGCTGAGCATCATCTTAAGGGCCCCAATTCAGCAAGATACTCAGTGTGACTATTCATGTCCTCAAAGTTAAATGCGTCCTAAAGGTACATGGCTGAATAGGGCCAAAGTGACTAGGATTTGCAGGTGTGCAGTAATGTTTCAGGAAGCACTCTGCACTTTACAGATCAGGCTCTTACCATAACTGTAGAGGGCCGCAGTTGGAATACACATTAGCATAAAAGACTTCTCTTGTACATACCTTTAAGACAAAGCAGTAATCCGTAGGTGCCTTGTATTTCAGTTTGTACTGAGTACCATAATAAACATTCACGTTCTCAAATTGTACGAAGCAGGCCAAATCCCGGGATGTCTAAAAAACGGAAACCAAACATTCTGTTGTTCCAGGGAATTCAGTTCTGATACCAGACATATTAAAGAACCCTTTTTCAGTTTTGATGCTGAATCTTGTTTTAATTGTACTGGATTTTATCAAAGCAGAGAAAATACTGAGGGGTTTGGGTTGCTCCTAAATTGTAGTCATCCTTAAGACAAAGAGGGAAAGGTCAATACACCTTTAGGGTACAGCTACATGACAGGGAAGATCAACAATGCCATGGTCAATCTTCTGGAGTTCGATTTAGTGCGCCCAGTGGAGATGCGCTAAATCAAACGTACAGGTTGTCCCTGTTGACAACAATACTCCACAATGCTTCCCCCTGTGGAGTATGGGACCTCTCTTGGCGGAGACAGGGCAGAAGCCCAAATTAAGGTACACTGACTTTAGCTACATAGCACCGGGAGAGGTAGTCAGGTTAGTCTGTATTCTAACAAAACAAAACAGCAGTCATAGAGCACTTTAAAGACTAACAAAATGATTTATTAGGTGATGAACTTTCACGGGACAGACCCACTTCTTCACAAAAGCTCATCAACTAACAAATCACTTTAAATTGCTATATGACCGCTGTTTTGTTTAGCTACATAATTACCATAGCTGAAATTAACTACCTTAATTTGACCTTCCCCTGTAGTGTAGGCCTGGCTGGAATGATTTAATTGGGCTTGGGTCTGCTTTGAGCAGGGAGTTGGAATAGATGCCTTTCTGCGGTCTCTTCCAACCTTAATCTTCTATTGTTCTCTGATTTCAGGTAAATAGGGGAAGTAGCAGATTATCATGTACAAGGTAAGTCATTTATTGCAAGTATTTTTGCAAAGCCATAAAGTCCTACCTGGGTCACCTGCATAGGGGCACTGCATGCCTCTACCAGCCAGTGGCAGTCTCATTTCTTATTTTTAAATTGATGACTATTTCTTCCATAGTGATTTATTCAGGGAATAAGAAAAGAATTAAGTCCCAGTGCCTTGGTGTCCATCATTAGCTCTGGGCATGGGGAGGCTCAGTCACTGGCACAAGCATTTTCATACACCACAAATCTGAACTTTCCACAGCCATAAGCAGCAGTACATGTCAGAATATAAACCTGACAACAGCTCCCAGTACCCAAAAGTCAGTACCAAGGATGTCACTCTAGAAATGAGAGGCAATGATTTGCATACTGCAGTGTACTTCAGGTTCCTTTGCTTATTGGTTGAGGGCTGGCAATTTAAACTCTTTCAATGCCTCGTAATGGAAAATGCCACTGTATTAGATTCTGCCAGCCTGAATGCCTGTCTCACCTCTTGTTCTACACAGGGCAGCCTTAAAAATCTGAAAAGGCACAACATATTTTCTTGACACAGATCACATCAGGGAAAATATTTGGCATATAATAACACAAAGACTTCAGTGCACTTCCCTGCGATAGTTGTTAACATGGCAAGTTGGTTACACACACAGAACATAAAAACCAGAGTACAGCTTTCAACTGCATTTCGTTACAAACAATGTCAGGTGTTCTGTACTTCCATTTGCTGTCAAGAGTAAGACTGTTTGCAAACTTCTTAAATTCCCTTCCAACAGGAACCAGATATGAATTATAGGCATTATTGGCATCAAAATACCAGCCAAAGGGCATCGGGTTTTTCTCCCCCGCATTAACTTTGAAAGGTGCAAGATTTAACCCAATGGTTTTAACCTAACTATAGAAACTAAAATGGGGGGAATGCCACTGGATTTCTGTGATTGCATCCCAATATTTGCACAAGTTTCACAGTCAAAAGGAAAATCTGCCTCAGATACATCAGTCATTGCTCTCAAGTTGTCACTTCAGGAGCTTTTCACTTTCACTTTCATGAATTGCTTTACTGCTAAAACCATTCCTTTGATTTCCTGACCTTGGTCTTTCCTTTGGGAACGTAATAAATTCCAGAAGCTCGTAGAAGAAAATAGCGCCTCTTCCAGGACTTTTTTCCATCTTCCTTCAAATAAAGGGCCCCTTCAAGCTCTGGCACAATGACTGATGTCCCACAGAAACTTTCCTGTGCAGCAAGAATTGGATTACACAAAATAAATGAACTTGAGTACCCATATTAATAAACAGCAGGCAGCAAATGGGTCACTTTAAAGCAGACCAGACCAGACATTTTCTGTGACCATGAGTGCATAAAGATGGAAGCCCAAGTAACGAAACACAAAAAGTCAAACATTCAAATGTGAGTTTTCTGTGTTAAAATGCTCATATGGGACTGGGACATTCTTTTTAGACACTTGCTCTGGGAACGTGTCCTCACAATAGCGCCCCCCTTCCCAGCTCATTCCCTTCTCTTATGACCCTGATTAAGGGTTCAGTAGTGGATAGAGTCTCCTAGCACAGGCTCTTTGCAGAGTGGTGACTTCTATTTCTAGCCACTCTTAGTTCCTGACCAGTAACAGAAATTTCTTAGTGAAGGGTTTGCAATAACCCACTGTAGACTGTAAGCAGAAGAAGCATTGTCTATTGAATAGAAGGGAATAAAATGCTTAGCACCATGCTTGGGTTTTCAACTACTAGGCTGTGTAAGAAAATACGTAATATCATAAAAACTGCTCCTAAAGGCATGAAGAACTTTAAAATAAAATCAAAGATTGAGAGATTTGTACTAATACTGATTTTTAAGCACACAGCAGCATTCATAAACCATATGAACAAATACAAATACATGTTATTGATGGCCATAAAAGAGCTGCTGTTACAAGGTATAAAACATTCTCGGGGATTTCTAATATCAACATACTTTATTTTCTCATTTACAAATTAGTGTGGACAGCTCTTTGCTTGCTGATATTTGGTGGTTTTGTTATCATGCACTAATTCTAGGCTACATCTACACTACCGAGATCTTTCAAAAGAGAAAATCAAAGTAAATCAAAATGGTTAGTGTAGACGTAGACTTTGTGTGTAGACGGTCCATGGGATCTTTTGAAAGAGCCGCCTTCTTTCAAAAAAAATTTTGAAAGAACTTACTAGCATAGCTGCAGTCTCAAGATGGGAATCCACAGTCATCTGAGTTTAGATCATCCTCTTCCTGCACTTATATCAAAGCCAAAATGATCGCTTAAAACTAAAGGGTTTTTTTTTTGTTTTTTGTTTTATTTTGTTTTTTTTTTAATTCCCTTAGGTCTGTGATTATCATTTCTTTGTTATAAAAGTCTAGAATTTGGTTTCTCAGCATTGTAGACTGGCATGATCAACTTTCAACAAAAAAGGTTCAGAAAATAAGCAGGCTTAAACTGGAATTGAATCCAAAGGCTGATAATACAACACTTGCTGCAGCAGTCTGCGTGGAACTTGGGAGGAGGCACTCAGGCTGTAGAATGAAAGCGTTTGGAAGAGAAATCAGGAAGTTATTCTGTATGTATGTGGCTTGAGTGCTTGCAGCAGCATTTCTGTGATAGATCTCTTTATAAAGAGAGGTTAGTTTTACAAGCATGGAATATTTTCATGGCACAGCCCAGCGTACAGTTCATAAAACAAAAACAATTTTGAGTGTAGGAGAGGAAGGGAGAGCGGGGAAGTGGAAGTGGGTGAGAAATGTACCTACTTTAATCAGAAAGAAAAGCAGTTAAGTATTCATTAATTATTATTATTGATCAGTCTTATTAATGACTTAAAAACTAAAAAAGCCAGTATGATTCTAGATCAGGAGTGTTGTAGATTATTGGTAATGCTGGTGGAGAGCTTGCAAGCAAAGCATTTCTGCAACAAAATCAGAGCTAAGATGAACCCTCATTGCATGAGCCTTTTCAGAGTACCATCGAAGTGAAACACTCCTAATTACCTGCTGTCCTTGCTCAGGCTCCAGTCCTATAAACACTGAATCAGGTGTTTCATTTAACTGAAACCACTAAAACCTCTCACTTTAGAAAAACAGCTAATGACACATGTTAATATTTGTAGGACTGGCATGTAAGAGAAGAAAGGAATTGTCTGTACCATGTTTATAATAAAACTAGGGTCACCATATAAAAAAGAGGATTCCCCTGAGAGGGAGTGCATCTGTATCAGTATCTACCAACTCACGTTGTATTAACATACTATAGTGTATATAGTACATTAATACAACATGAGTTGGCAGATACCAATACAGATACGTTCCCTCTCAGGAGTGTCCTCTTTTTTGAAAGCTCAAATGTGGTAACCCTCAAGTAGAATCTTTTTTTCAGTGGTAAGCAGCAAGTTGAAGAGCTTTTTTCGTAGCCATAAGCACAAAGCTGTTAACAACAAACATCACAAAACTTCCTGTTACATATTAGCAAACAAAGAGCTTTTAGCACTGCTGCTAAGGGCACATAAAGTCTCTGTTGATTAATCTGCTGCATCAGCATTCGCACTATCAGTTTAGCAAGATGGCTTACCTCTAGCAGAAACTCCTTGTTTTTCTCTTTCATTTCTTTGCTTTCATTTTTTTCGTTGTTTGCCAGGTAGAAATTCTGATTAAAATACAAGAGATTGATATTGAACAAAAAAGACAATGAATATAAATGAACAGATCACATCATTATTCACCCTTTCTGTATTGGGCAGCAAGATGGGATGAGAAGCAGCTATCCAAGTACTGCTCTTCAAATGTCATTACAGGAAACCTTCACTGAAGGTACTTATACATACCAGTTTCTCAGAACTAAAATTCATTTTGTCCATATACATGAAACCTCCCCACACACACGTTATAATTGAAAAAATGTAGCCAAATTCTTTGTTTTGTTTGGCTGCTTTCCTGGGTCAGTGGGTTTGATTTAATTTTTTCAGTGTCTTAGACTGCTAGAGATTGGTGTTACAGAACATAATTGATGATTATGCAGAATACAAATGTAATGCCAAGACTAGAATGCATAATTTCTTAGCAATCAGTTTTCATGGCATGAGTTGATTCAGAAATGGAGTTGTGCACATGCTATAGTTTTTATTATTTAATAACAAGTATTTTGACATTATTTCACTGTGCAGGAAAGTACTTTTTGTCCCAGGAGTCATCTGAAGGCCAAGTGGTAATTTTGCCTACTTGTTGACAGACACTGTACACTACCACCTCTCACATCAAACACATTGTTTGAGACTCGGGCCTAACCTTGAAACAATGCATCCACCATGCAACTGATGAAGTGGGTCTTTGCCCATGAAAACTTATGCGCCAATAAATCTGTTAGTCTATAAGGTGCTACGTGACTTCTCTTTGTTTTTGCAAATACAGACTAACATAGCTACCCCTCTGATACATCCACCACTGTGGGTGCAAGTATCCGCACCTGGAACTGTATCCATTCAGAAGCTTATGTGCCTACCTCTGCCTCCAGATACTGCAGCTGTACTATCAACAGAGGTTCAGCTGCAGGCAATAGTAGCTGTACTCACATTTAACTGTAGACACAAAATTGCATCTGTAGTTGTGAAGGTCAGGATCATGCTCTAGTAAGAACTAAGGCCCAAATCAGCTTCTAAATTGAAAGGTCTGTTACACGGCACCACTGTAAGGAAATAACTTGATGGCTGTACATAGCCCCTTTGGTTTTGGTTGAACTATGAATAAGGTTAATTGTTTGCTTTATGGCCCCTGTCCTGCAAACAAAACTGTTTCATGCAGGAAGAATTCTGCCACATTTTATGAAAACTAAAGTACCTAAAATTACTCTTCCAAATCCAGCATAAAGAGTGTGATGAGATTTTTCTCTTCTCTTTCCGCCCCCAGCCCCTACACCCTCCAAGAAAAAAGACCACCAGCAGCTTCCAGTTTGACTTCAATGAGATTTGTGTGTCCTCAAGAGTTCTGAAGTCAGGTAACATATTTACATGCAGATTCGTGCTAGAAATCAACAAAGACCAAAATGTGTCACGGATCTGCAATGCGTCTCTCTTCTGGTGATATTTGCCAGTAGAAGGAGAAATGTACTGGGATTATACCAGACAATAGCTACGTCTACACGTGTATGCTACATCGAAATAGCTTATTTCGATGTAGCAACATCGAAATAAGCTATTTCGATGAATAGCGTCTACACGTCCTCCAGGGCTGGTGCCGTCGACGTTCAACGTCAACGTTGGGCAGCACCACATCGAAGTAGGTGCTGCAGAGGAGCGTCTACACACCAAAGTGGCCCACATCGAAATAAGGGTGCCAGGAACAGCTGCAGACAGGGTCACAGGGCGGACTAGCACTTCCGGGGCAACAGCTAGCCGCTCCCTTAAAGGGCCCCTCCCAGACACACTCAGCCTGCACAGCATGTGGTCTGCAGAGCCACAGGCACACACACCCGTCGAAGCAGTATGGACCCCCAGCAGCAGCAGCAGCAGCCAGAGGGCCACACAGCCGCCCCTGCAGGAGCAGTGCTCGCCCTGCTCAATGCTATGCAGGAGGCGGCTGACCACCTTTTATTCGCAGAAGAGGAGCTGCCCCCAGGGGAGGAGGAAGCAGCCCCAGACCTTGCTGCCCTCCGACCCCCCCACCCCCCGCACACGCCGCTGGCTGTGGAGCTACCCCACGAGCACCGACTGGTGGGAGCGGCTGGTGCTCAGCAAGTGGGACAACGAGCGCTGGCTCCAGAACTTTCGCATGAGCCGGCAGACATTCCTGGAGCTCTGCCAGTGGCTCACCCCTGCACTGAGGCACCAGGACACCACCATGCGGTGTGCCCTCACGGTCGAGAAATGGGTCGGCATCGCCGTCTGGAAGCTGGCCACTCCAGACAGCTACCGATCCGCGGGGCAGCAGTTTGGCGTGGGCAAGGCCACTGTCGGGGCTGTCTTCATGGAGGTAAGAGGAGCCGGGGGGGGGAGGGGGGGCCTGGGGTGGAGGGCCAGACACACCCTGCACACCCCTCACTGGTGCTCTCCCATGTCCTTCCCCTGCAGGTTGTCCACGCCATCAATGCCCTGCTCCTCCACAGGCTCGTGCGGCTTGGGGACCCAGATGCCGCCATCGCAGGGTTTGCCAGCCTGGGCTTCCCAAATTGCTTTGGGGCTCTGGATGGGACCCATATTCCCATCCGTGCTCCGGAGAACAGCGGAGGACGTTTCCTGAACAGGAAGGGCTACCATTCGGTGGTCCTCCAGGCCTTGGTGGACAGCCGGGGCCGCTTCCTGGACATTTACGTTGGGTGGCCTGGCAGCACCCACGATGCCCGGGTGTTCAGGAATTCGGGCCTGTGCCGCCATCTGGAGGCGGGGACCTACATCCCCCAGTGGGAGATCCCTGTGGGGGACACCACCATGCCCTTCTGCGTTGTCGCAGACGTGGCGTACCCCCTCCGGCCCTGGTTCATGCACCCTTACACGGGCCATCTCTCAGCCAGCCAGGAGCGCTTCAACACGCGCTTGAACCATGCGCAGCAGGTGGTTGAGCGCACTTTCGGCTGCCTCAAAGGGCGCTGGAGGTGTCTCCTCACCCGATTGGATGCAGGCCCCACCAACATCCCTCAGGTTGTGGGCGCATGCAGCGCACTCCACAACCTGGTCGAGAGCAAGGGGGAGGCATTCTTCCAGGGCTGGGCTGTGGAGGCTGGCAGGGCTGACGTGCAGCCACCCGCTGCCCCCAGTCGCCAGGTGGACCCTGAGGGGATCCGGGTCCGGGAGGCCCTGCGGGCCCATTTTTCGACCAGGCCGTGGGGTGAACACTGGCAGGCCCCCCACTGCACCCCACATCCTCCACAACACTCCCTGCCCCCACACCCACACCACAGAGCACCCAAGAGCACACATCCCCCCACTTTTCTTGCAAATAAAAATGGACCTGTTGTTTTTGATACCAAAAAACAGTGAATTCTCTTATATTAATACTGACAATATATATATATAAGAACAAAAGGGGGAAACTATTTACATGGGGGGGCAGGTACCATAAAAGAACAGGGGTCTAACACAAACTATATACACAAAAATATGATGGGGGATATGTACAAAGGGGGTGGGGGGGGCCACGTCCTGGGCCCCACACTCCTCTACTGTCCGGCGCCCAGGGTTTGAGGGCGTGACCCTCACCTCAGTCTGAGCCCTGGCTGAAGCTGGGAGGGGGCCGGGCAAACTGGCAGGTATGGCTGGCAGGTGTCAGCAGACCCCAGGTCCCCCTCAGCGGAAGGCCCCAGGGTGGCGGATGGTGGTGGGATGGCCGTCGGAGCGGCGGTTGGAGTGGCGGGTGGAGCGGCTGGCAGGGCGGGCAGAGTGGTGGGCGGCGTGGCATGGGGGGCCAGGTATTCTGCTATGCGCTCGAATGTGCGCATGAAGGCCCCCCATGCCTCCTGGCGCCAGGCCAGCGCTCGCTCCTGGAGCTCCAGCCGCCGCTCCTCCATCCACAGGTGCCGCTCCGACACCTCCAGCTGACGCCGGAGGGTAGCGAGCAGCTGGGGGTCCGTTGCCGTCCTCGGGTGGTGGCTCTGCCGTCGGCCCCATCCTGGGGCTGGTCGGTGCTCCGCCGAGGGGCTCGCCTGCAGCGATGGCCCCGGTGGGCTCTCCGGGACCATGGAGACCTCGCCGGCGCTCTCCGGGCCCTCCGATGGTGCAGCTACAGAACACGGGGGGGAGAAGAGTGGAGACAGCCGTTAGTGTGGGCCCCGAGCTGTGGCCCTTGTCCCCCCACCCCTCTGCTGCTGGTTTCCCATCCCCATCCCCGGGAGATGCTGCTGCTGCTGATGGGTGTCCCACCCCCTCCCCCCGGGGGACCCTAGGTTCCGCTCCCCCCATCCCCAGGGATGGGGCATGGCGCTGTCCTGCTGGGGGTCAGGGGCTGATGCACTCTTCTGAGGGACATGCCACTGCTGTCCTTGGGGCCATGGTCATCTGGGCATGTGGAGGGCCCTGGTCATGTCTCTTGTCCCCGCCCCTTAACCCCGGGGGTGTGCACCAGCGGGGGTACATACCTGACGGTCTGCTCCCACGGTCAGGGGACACCCTCTGGACGGACGCCCTGCTGGAGCTCCAGGATGGCATGGCGATGTGGAGCCCCCCATCGCTGGAGGAGGATTCCCCCTCCTCCTCCTCCTCCAGCATCCCAGGGGTGGGCTCCTGGGGGGGGCCCTGGGGTGCGGGGCTTGCCTCCGGGGCAGACTCTGCCTCCGGGGCCTGCTGGGGCTCGTCGGCCGAGGTGTCAAGAGTGGCCAGCGGGGAGGAGGTGTACCGGGGGCCCAGGATGGACCTGAGCTCCCTGTAAAAGGGGCAAGTGGCGGGGGCGGCCCCAGATCGGCTGGCCGCATCCCGGGCCCGGGCGTAACCCTGCCGCAGCTCCTTAACCTTACTCCTGACGTGGTCAGGAGTGCGGGCAGCGTGACCCTGGGCGGCCAGGCCCTTGGCCAGCCGAGTGAACGCATCCACGTTCCGCCTCTTGCTCCCCATTACCTGGAGCACCTCCTCCTCGCCCCAGAGCCCCAGCAGGTCCCGGATCTTGGCCTCCGTCCAGGAGGGGCCCCGCTGCCTTTTCCCAGGCTGGCTGGCTGCCTGGGAGCTGTGGCTCCCCTTGGCGGGGGTGCCCTGGGGGCGCTTGGGGGTTGGCGGGCGGCCATCGCAGCGGCGGTGGTGGCTTGGGGCTGCAGGGAGGCGTGCAGGCTGGCCGCGTGTCAGTGCTGCCGCCTGCACATGCTCTCAGCTTCCTGCACAGGAACGCAGGGGGCGGGGAGCTTTAAGGGGCCGCTGCACGCAGCGACCATAGAGCTCAGGGGCTGGAGAGAGAGTCTCTCAACCCCTCAGCTGATGGCCACCATGGCGGACCCCGCTCTTTCGATGTTGCGGGATGCGGATCGGCTACATGTGCCCTACTTCAACATTCAACGTCGAAGTAGGGCGCTATTCCAATCTCCTGATGGGGATAGCGACTTCGATGTCTCACCATCTTACGTCGATGTCAACTTCGAAATAGCACTGGCCATGTGTAGATGTGGCAGCGCTATTTCGAAGTTGGCGCAGCTACTTCGGAGTAGCCGGCACGTGTAGACGCAGCTAATGTAACCAAACACCACATCCACCTGCAAGCAGCTAATTGGAGACATCTGCCACCTGGCTGCCAGAGAGCAATTGAGGAACCCAGCTTGACAGTGTTAACCACATTTCCTTCCTGTGCAGTGGCTTGTGCAAGATGGCTTGTTTATTCAGGGACAGCCCGAAGCAACACTCCTTTAAAAAAAGTGGCCTTACAAATGAACAATGTTAAACAGGCAAGCCTAAAAGTACCATCAGCCTCTCGCATCCCTTTACTCTTGCCATGGGCACAGCAATTCTCAGCTTCATGAAAGACACTTGAACTGAACTATTTTCTGACACAAATAAAGTGGAGCTCAGACTCGGGATTCCCAGCAGTATTAACAACTAGATTGGCCAGTAGCTGCCCAAACCCCAACTGCTAAGTTGCAGTAAAAAATTGTGTCTGGGGCCACAGCTGCTGGAGTCCCATAATTCCAATGGAATCTCAACTTTCATTTGGAAACGTATGTTTTTCTAGCCCCCTTAATGGAGAAGAAAGCCTGGTCCTGAACACAGTTGGTGCAGTGATGTAACCTGAGTCTGCAGACAGCTCGAATCAAGTGCTCTGCTGAGGTGAAGTACCACATTCATCTCAGTGCAGATGCTAATCTGAAACCTCTTGCTCTGAGCGAAGAAATCGGTGCTGCCATGCTATCATGGCTCTGCTGCACCAGTGCTGGCAAGAGCCCAGCAAACAAATGGGTAAACTTTGAAACGCATGCAGGAGATATAGTAAAATAAGTCCATTATGCTTTGCTTGGCTAGGTGAGGTTCCTGTCACCCCCTCAGGTGGCAAGGACTGTATCCCACACAAAGTTGGAGTGTTGGTCAAGCTGAAGCTTCCTCCTTCTCTGGACCAACATGGAGCCATAGGAGAACCTCAGTAATCCAGCAAAAGACTCTGGGGGCAGGCGTCAGGGTGGGGACTTTTGCCACTATCAGCACAGCAGGGAAGGGGCCAGAGGAAGCCACAATGTGTGGTTAGGGCTCTGGAATGTCTCAGTCTGGCCCTGTTCTAGCTACCGATGCACAGATTCTGTATGACTGCTGATGGCCTTAAAGATAACACAGAGGCCTTCCAACTGTGACTGATTTACATTAAAGCATCTGGCTTTCATTTAGGAAAAAGCAGACCACCCTGTGCCCACAGACAGTGGTAGAGAGAGAATGTCAGTAATGACTACCACATGGCATCATGAATAAAGCTGCTTTTTGTCAACGAACGAGGGTTTTGCCACCTAACCCTATATCATACAGAAATATCATTTCATCTTTCCCTTGCCAACATGCAATTTGTTTATTATCGTTCACCTTTTGTATGTCCCCTCTTCTCCAGAAATCTCACAGTATCTGACTTTTACTATCCTTCAGTGGATTAGGCCCAGGGGAGGAGACTATGAACTGTACTTGCTACCTCTCTATTGTTGTGTGGTCCTACTGTTGATCAAAGTACCATTCACCATATGCTAGAGGACCCAATGTGTCCACAATGGCTACATCTACACTTACCTGGAAGGTCGAAGGCTGCTATAGGATTTTTGGTACGCCTGTTGTATACCTAAAATCAACTTCGCAGCCATCGACTTCCGTGGCTGTCTTCACAGCAGAAGGTTGACAGTAGTGCTCCTCCTGTCAACCTTCCTTAATCCTCGCATTCGTGAGGAGCTCCGGGGTCAATGTTGACCCAGGAACAGGCTGTTTCATGCATTTGCAAAACAGTGTCCCAGAAGGTTGAACCCACGTGGTCAATCTTCCCTAGTCAGTGTAGATGTAGCCCAAGAGGTCATTCCAACTCCAATAGTCAAAGGCCTTATTAAAAGGCAATTGCTCCCCTTCTGCAAAGACTGTGGGGAGAAGTGTGTCAGGGTTGGGAGCATCAGGCCATGAATATGAACGCCATCTGGACTTGCTGGAGAGCTCTCTCCATATACACGCATTTCCCAAGCAGGAATATTTCTCATGTTTGCAAAGGAGAACATGCCTGTCTGTGGTAGAGAACTGAGGCAACACAAGAGCAACTTTAAAAGTAGCATTTGAAGCAAACAAATCATGTATGTGCACTTGCATTTCAATGGCTGCTTGCTTGCTTAAGGATCTTTGCTTCTGAAAGGGAGTGCGGTGATCAGATTCTTGGACCTGACTTTCTATGCTAGATTCTCCACGGTGCCCACAGAAAACTCAAGAACACAGCCCCCACTTGGCTCCCTGATTCTGCTGTGTCTGGCTTCAGAGCTATCTGATGCTGCAGGGAGAGAAAGAAATAACATGTGCCATTAGTGTGACATCCCTAAGGGGGATTATGTCAGTGGAAAATGGGGAGTGGCAGAGTGTCACTGTATCATGTCACCTCCCTCTGCTGGGCAGTGCAGGGACAGAGTTTAGCAGAGGTAGTGGCTACAGGCGCTCTGCATTCTTCCCACCAGCAGGAAACTCCTCCTACACATGGGGAGTTCTCAGAAGTTTAGGTTCACAGCGTGATTTATAGTCTTCAGCATCACAGGGACTTTGCAGAACATGCCTGCACATGGATATGGTGAATTGTCTGGTGGTGCTGGGGCAGTGGTAGGAGGGAACTGCACTACTATCATCGTCTCTCTAGCATACACACACCCTGAGCTTCAGCTCTGAAAGAAATGGCAGTGTTATGTGAACAGACTGATCTTTGAACATTGCAGAAATGATCTCCCTGGCTCCCTCAAGCCTGTGTGTCAGGTCTTGCTACTTGTACATAGATTTTGGTACAAGCAATAATCTTTCCAGAGGGCCTTTCATCCACTGCTCACCCACCACAAAAACACAACTTTATATAGAGTGAAATTCTTTTACAACACAAGTGCTTTTTTTGTGCTGGTGCTTGCCAGTACTGAGTACCAGTACTTCAGCAGCCCCAGCCATGGGATTGGCTGTGGGTAGGGAGCTGGCTGAGTACCAGCTCCTGAGTGTTACAGTTGCAAAGTGAAACTCCCAAAGTCAGGAAATGCCATTGTTAAAATTGCCTGAATGACTTTCATTCAGGTCCCTTGTGCAGGTGCACAGTTGCCGATTACATACAACATTTCCAGAGGATCCCTGCGGCTGCCAGTGCACAGAAAGGATGGGACGCAGTAGCTGAGGCAGGCTCAATATTGATCTTTGTCTTCTATGTTCAATGAATGGCCCTCTAGCTCATTAACACCGTCATCCAAACTGTCACCTGAACAAGGCAAGGAGTCTCTGGATCACTGCCTCAGTTTCCTTTTTTAAAAAACAAAGGAATGTTGTCGTCATTGCAGACTGCACCGTACTGCCCACATGTAAGGGGGCACAGTTAAGTTATGCAGGTAACATTAACTTTGGGTCCCCCCCAACTTTCAGGTTCTGCTTTTTGAAGCCTACTTCACCAGGCGGGTGGTGAAGCACTGGAATGCGTTGCCTAGGGAGGTGGTGGAATCTCCATCCCTAGAAGTTTTTAAGTCCCAGTTTGACATAGTCATGGCTGGGATGACTTAGCTGGACTTGATCCTGCTTGGGGCAGGGGGCTCGACTTGATGACCTCTTGAGGTCCCTTCCAGCTCGGTGATTCTATTATTCTATGTAATAACAGGGCAGCCAACAGGATTGCTGAGACCCTGGGCAATGTGAGGGGAGCCCCCAGCTCCATGCTCCAAAAAGAGGTGGGGCCTAGGGCAGAATGGGTGGAACTCTGGAGCACGCTGCTGCCTTCCCCACTCCCCAGAGCCAGGAGGTGCGCATGGTGCAGGAGTCTGGAGCGTGCTGTCAGGTGCACTGCCAGCAATTCCATAGGGCCTGGAGCTCCGGCTGCTACTGCTGCCACTACTACTGCAGCCAGAGCTCCAGGCCCTTTAGAATCACTGGGCCCTCTGTTGTTCCCCCCACCCCACCCAGTCAGCAGGCCTGTTAACAGCTATTTTTGATGTAAGAGTGCAGCCCCACCTCCCACCAAAAAAAGATAAAAGAAATAAATTTTGTCATGGAGAATGCTGTGCTCTGCACAAGGTTCCCACTCAGTGAAGCACGGACACACCAACCTGTACAGTCCCAAACACGGTGTGAGTGAGGGAAGGTTCCAAAAGGTCCATGTTTCTACCAGTTGTACACAAACCTGCACGTGAACTGACAAATGGCCTTTCGCTCTTACAGCCATGCAAATGCAAGGCCACGGGAGTGAGGAGACCCCCTCCGTCCAGATCAGAAATTCACTAGATGCAATGCCAGCTGTTCAAAAAGACTGCAACAATAACCGATGTGGCTTTTGTTTTCTGCCTTTTAACACTTGAAACCTTATTCACTTGCAAACAGCTGAATTGCTTTTGGTTTAACTTTCCAAAACTTTTTGAGAGGACCAGACTAAGACACAGCAAATGTTATAAGCAACTGAAAAAGTTCCTTTTAAAATAAGCTACTGGTACAACAATTTCAGTATTTTGTGAGTGGGTCTTTCACATGGCAGCAGACGAGAGAAAAAGAAAATTAAAAAAATTAGAAATTGGATTGTAAAACCATAGACATTAGCAGAGGGACAGGTGTAGTGTCTGACTGTAACTATTAAACTTTGATGGACTAAATCTGAAGTTCAGTGTCCCTTAAGTGGACTCTTGCCTGCCACAGTCAGAAACCACCTACTTGGGTCATAGATATTCATGCATGGATTCCTACTAGGTTATTAGCTTATTTGGAATTCTTCTACCACCTCTTAATTTTATCTTTAGCTTTAGCATCTCTGTTCTAGTTTATCCCCTCCTAGATCATTCCTGGGACAGACACAGGTGTCCATACATTCAGGATACCTTCTACAGCTACCCCCTGGAAATAAATAACTTTCATAGTTCAGCTGGTTGCTTCTCTCTCTGCTGTTCCTCTCCTTTTCAGGGATGTTGTTTTTGGCTTCCCCATTCACTCTGCAACAACGCTTCTCATACCTAAGCTAAAGATCCCTGTAGCGCCCAAAAATCCTGTGGGGTTTGCTCATCAAGTAGGTGACTAGCAGAATGGTTGTTGTGTGAAAGTGGGAATAGGGACCTGCTGAACCCAGGGGGTGTCAAGGAGGGAAGCTTACAGTGCAGTTTAACCCAGACAACTGAGTCCAAGGGCACATGAGGGTCATAATTTGGCAGTGCTGTGCAACCCAGCCTGCTGAATCCATGGACACATCAGGAGTCAGCGGAGGAGTGCCAGACAGAGAGAGAGAGAGAGAGAGAGTTTTTCATCTGATTTTCATTGAACCTCAATCCTGCAGGACAGTTCCATTGGGAGGAAACTGGCAGAAGGGAGTAGTAGAGCTCCATATGAGAACACAAGTAGCGCAAGCAGCACACTGATCAAATTATCAACACTCTCACCCCCAAAGAGTAATCCTAATAAATGAGCATACCCCAAAGTAACAGGTAAACCTGGTAACAAGCTTTCACCTTTGCCCCCCACCCCCATTGGAGCTACATGAGCAGGGGCATACAGCTTTCATTTATGCCGTGTAGAAAATGCTATAAATATACCACAGGGGAAAAGCTCTGGTTCATGTGTGTTTTTCCTTTGTTACTGAAACCACCGATTTTTGTTTTCTCCTGTGGAGCTGGCAGACCTAAAGCCAATAAAACCTCTAGCATGCACTGTGTAAAGTAACCCACACCATTTCTGAGTTCATTGCCAATATAATGTTACCTTACCTGGGGATTTTTGAACACGGCATATTTTTCATTTTTTTCCAAAAACAGGACCTTATTTTCACTGTCCCGGGTCCAGTCTGATAAGACTTCGATAACATTTTCATGGTCTTCAAAAAACCTTTCTGGAGAGAGAAGAAAAGTCAGAGTAAGATAAACACACTCCAGAGGAAGCAGACTGTCCTGTCTCTGAATGTAACCACACTGATGTTCTTTCAGAAATCCAAGTCCTGGTGTCCCTTCCAGTGCAGAGAAGGGAGCTGTACCTCACGAAAATAGCAAGGTATGAAAGGGAAAGATAACGTTATAGTATATAGCTCTGGCTTCCGCTTGGTGCTAGCTCCTTATGTAAGATACAACACATGTCAGAGCCCACAGCTAGCCAGGTTGGGGCGGTAATTATATATAAAGTGTTTTATAAGGGGCATCAAGTAAGCTGTGGAACTGACAGTAGATCTACACCCGCAAAGTTTCCAAAGGAACTTGTCATGCCCTGAACAAGCCTTTTTTCCTTGTTTCCAGAGTACTGGTTGCTGACTTTGTCTTTCTACACCTCTGAACTGGCACTGCAAGGAAATGGAAGCACAGCGGTACCCTTGACCCTGAGCAGCTAAGCAGGCATGCAGCACACCTCTGCAGGTTCCCCAGGAACACTCTTGCTCTAATTTCAATAGCCACTGGCAACCACATTCTTCAGACATCATGGACTGCATACTGTGGGAGGTGAGCAAGAACATTCTGATGGCCTTTTCCAGTGTGTCATACCCTTTTCACACCCATCTCTCTCTCAAGGAGAAGGGTACAATATAGTCCACAAGCACTCAGTTCTGATGATTTAACAGCCTTGTGCTTTAGGATATTACTGAGGATCAGCTGGGGAGCATTTCTGAATGTACACAGTCATTCCTCAGCAACAGAAAGCACTGTAATACTCTGCACTGAACATGTATACCACGGCATAAATACCGATAAGGAACAGAAAGTTAAATTGTGCCCTAAAAAATATCAACGTAACTTGGAAATAACTTTAAAAACAGTGGCTCTAGCTGTAATCCCAGCCACAGAAATATCACAGAGGAATACAATCAAGTCTAAACCAGGGTACAAATGCATTATGTGGTTAAATTGCTCTGTTGCAAATATAGCCCAAGGTTGTTCCACATTAAAGTTCCAGAAAAGCAGCATAAAATTTTTCATCATGCAATTTATCTTAAAGAGTTGATCACTTGATTTACATACAGTCTTGCATGATAAAAGCACGTGTAATGCTCTCCAAAAATGTTCTGCTACAGAAATAGCTTGGACTTTTTTTGGAATATCTGCTCACTAATCCGCAGATATTCCAAAAAGGAACCTGCCTGGTTCACTGTGAATTTACCAATCCAAAGATGTTTCTGTGAAACATTTTGGGTTCAACGAAGTATCATTTTCTGATAAGTCTGTTGTACTCCAGAAAGTCTGCTTAATACGAATGTTAATTGTACTATTTTAATCCCGTAAGCAAATGTATATGTTGATCAAACTAGGATAAATAGCAAATTTCATTTTAAAACATTTGAAGAGAATTTTTGAAATCTCTTTCTCCTATGGTATATGTCACACCAGTGGAAACAGACATCTACTGCTCCACCCAAACTGAAATACCCTTCTACACATGAATAAGCTTTATATCTAGCACACTTGGTCTGGAAGATACAGCAATGCAGTGAGATTCAGGAGACTTCAGCACTATTCTTGGTTGCGCCACTCACCAGCTGAGTGACCATGGGGAAGTCATTTCTTCCCCAGTTTCTGTACTTCTACTTAAATGATCATATCTTAAAAACAGGGACATTAGTATAATGCCAACATGATGGGGCTCTGAATGCAGCTGGAACTTCTGAATGCTATTATAAAGCAAATAATTTTTATTTCTTTAAAATGTCTCACTCTAACCCCAGTCTTTCCCCTGGGTTGTCCCCAGTATTTTTTGCCTCTGGCTGTAAGGCAGGGGATTCAAGATGGCATTCCTGATCATACAGACATACATGTAACCTCAGGTCACACAGGTTCAGGAAAGAAGCTGGCCCTATGCTATTATCCAGTGTTCAGCGATTTCTATCTAGGTTAGACCAGCTGAGACAGATCAGCTCTCCACAGCAAGGAAACACTCCAAAATTATTCAAAGTGATGTCTGTGACATTTCTTGTGCCATTTTCAGTCTCTCTTTTGAGAAGATAAGCAGGTACAGGAGAAGGTGGCAATATTGCTTCATGTATCATCTTAATGGGGTGGAAAGAGTGGATAGGCAATTACTGTATCTGCCATTCCCACCACTAGATAAATATCCCCATGTTCACAGGTACCCACACGTTCTTCTAACTGTTCACCACATCTGATTGATAGTGGAGCAGGATAATTATTCCTGTGACTATTTCAGTGCATGATGCTAACTTTCTTAATACAAATATTATGGCTAGGTAAATTTATACATTTGCCATTCTAAGGGCCATTCTCAGTTTGCAATTTCTCTAGGCTGCTGTGACACAAGGAAGAAGGTCACGGCAACATTCCTTTCTTCATCAAGACATTTCAACCATGGCCCAGAGACAGATATTTGTGACAGTCCAGAGGGTGAGAACCTTCCATCCTACTCAGCCTTGAGGCCTCTCTGAAACCACATAGATCAAACTGTACCAAACAGCACGTGAGTTTTTGCCTGGTTGTTTCTATGGGCTCTGAGGCCAGCCATAGAAGGCACATTACCCTTTGGGCCACGGGGCACCAGAAGCTAAGTGGCAGCCTTAGTGAAGAAAAGCAGCACTAAAGAGTAAGTGACCTGTATTAGAGGAGCAGCCAAAGGTGAAGCATATCAGAAATGACTGACTTGCGGCTCAGAAACATTTGCTTCATTACAGTGCTAGGTGGCCCAAGCAAGCTCACGCTGGCCAACAGCACTTTAACTCTGTAGTCTCGCTTCTAAAACTTATATTGGGTATTTTTGTAAAATTATTCATCTGGATCATTTTCTGGATCATGGCCACTCACCGGGAGTCTGCATGGTCTGCTGCACTGAGGTGTGGGAGACATTCTCCCCGAGTGAAAGGGGCTCAGTACATCACCATACCACACAGTTTCATCTACTGGGTGGACTGGTACTTTACGCATCAGCCTCATGTCTGGCAAGGCTCACATCCCTACAATTCAGACCAACTGCTTCAGCAGTGATACCTCCAAAAGAGAGACAGAGAAAGCCCATACATGGATACAGGGGCAAAGAAAACCTAGCTGTATTGTCTCACTTTTCATAACTATCAGTACTACAGAATGCACATAGGATAAGCCCAGTTGGGTTCGCTGCCCTATGAAACTTACCAATTTGTAGTTCTGGGTATATTTCATACAGACACCAGTCCACCTTGCAATCACAGTGGGTTTTCTCAAAGAGGTTGTCTAGAACATCCCATGCCACCTGCCGTTCATCCACCATCAGAGACTTCGTACTGTTATCGTTCATGTGCACCTTGACGACAAGCTGAGTAAAGAGTCATATAAGAGTCACTTAACTTCAGCAGAGAATTAAAAGCTAATCCAGTCAAGAATCAGCTATGGAAAAACAGATATGGAAGATTAAAGCTAAAGGTAATTACTAATACAGAGGCATCCTGTAGTACACTAAATTGAGAGAAGAATACATCTCTGGAGTTTTTATGTTCTGTTGGCACCAAAGAAAAAGATAGAAAATTAAACTTAGTTTGGGCAAAACAAAAATCAGTCTTGTAGCACTTTAACAAAATGATATTAGCCTTGGGTGTAACTCAAGGAAAGGTGAAATAGTTCTCCGAGAGATCACAGAATTTCAGCACTGCCTCTCTGATGTCTAGTAGATGCACAATGAAGGAAAATGCTCAGTAGATGAGTCAAGTACAATGTGCCCTTAATGAAGGCTAGGAAGATACAGTTATTTACATTACTGTGATTCTTGAAGATGCAATAAGCATGTGTGTTCCATTTGGGTGTGTGCACACCCAGCATGCCAGAGCTGGAGGATATGCAGTACCCATAGCAGGGTGGTGTTCATGCCTCTTGCCATATCCCCTTCCCTGGCGATGAGAGGTTGTGCCAAGTCGAACGAACCCCTCGGTTCCTTCACACCAAGGCGGCACTCACACCTGCTGAAGGAGCGTAGCCAAAGCTCTCTCCATTTAAAGCTCGTCTGTGTAGAGACCACCTGACACGGACATACAATCTTCATATGAGGTGGAGCAAGGTGAAGCATGGTCCAGACCAAAGGGCAGAAATCTTCCTACCCATCAGGTCCATTCATTCAGCATCCTTATCCTTGGTAATAGACTTAAACCTGCCCTGCGAGGCTCAGTTGTTCACTGAGGTTACAGCCACGGAATCTGAGGCTGGATGGAAGTAAAAGCCCTCAAATCCCTGCACTGGGATGAAGTAGCATTTCTCTGTGCACTTTGCTGCCAATAGTACTGAAACCAGCATGTTTCCGATGACCTTAGAAAGCTCAAGGAGTATAGCCATCAGAGACTGAGATACAGGCAGTCTGGCCAAGTAGTCAGAGCAGAAGAAGTCAGGCCAAGTGGGCAGCACAGACATTCAGGTTAGGAGATGGAGCAAAGGGTTAGCACCAGAGTCAACTGCCAGTTACCAGAGCCACCTGGGGTCAAACCAGAGACATGGTCAAAAGTCAGAAGCCAGTGGGTGGAGACAAGTCTAGTAGCTCAGGATTGGAGATGGGCGGTGAGACATAAGGGCAGGAGGAGAGGCAAGAATCAAGCACTGAGTGGCAGCATGGTGGAAACAGGCACAAAAGGTGGGGGTAAAGAACAAGCCATGAAAATAGCAGGGCGGGAACAGGGCACAACAGGCGAGCAGAAGCAGGGTCCAATGCAGGCAGAACCAGAAAGCACAAACTTCCGGTTCCTCCTCCTGGCTCAACTAGTGCAGCTGGACCAAACCGTTTGAAGCAGGTAATCCTCCAGTCACAACTCCGGTGGGTGGTGGCTTGTCTGGGGCTACAGCCAAAGTAGCTTCTCAGCCCACCAGATTTCAGTAGCCGTTGAGTGAATGCCATGATGTGGCAGCTGTATGGAGACTCCCAAGCTTGAGTTCAAGAGCCAGGACATGACATCATCTTTAATAGGGAAGGTGATTCTCCTGAGGAAGATGACTGCAGGATATCCAGTAATTTGCAGGTGTTCTGCTCTAGAAACACTGTTTGGATAACCAGGGGAACAGCCACATCCCATAAAAATCCTGGTACACCTTAAAATCATGCAGAACCTAAGTGGAGGAAGAGATAGGCAACATGGAATCATCTGGGAATGGATGTGAAGCAGTTAATTGTGCCAGAGCTGGATCTCTGCTCCTGGACTGATTGTCTTGGACAGGATGACTCTGGAAGTAGCACAAGAGGAAGGCTCCCCAGTGTCTGGGCCTGTAGCAGATCAACGGTCACTACCATGGACCTGCCCGGAGATCTGGGGCTTAGGGAGTGAGATGAGGAGCAGAATCTCCACAACCGAGGAGTATTCCATGCAGTCCACTGGCATTGACAGAGCATTGGTGAGTGGTAGGTGCCAAGCCAGAGGCTCCCATCATGACCCGTGAGACACATGTGGATCCTGGTACCCACAGCACTTCATGAATGGCCCCAGTGCAGGTCAGGAGATGGAGAATGAGATGAGGAAGATCCAAACCTGGAGGCCAAAGAGTTCCAAGCTTCAGGAAATAAAGGTGGAACTAGTTCTGAGAACGTGACCAAATGTTCTGATTTGTCCAGAGCCCAGAATGACGAGGGAGCTGTTGCCAGTGATGGAAATGGTACTGGTGGCACTGAGCACATCTTTGCTGCTTCTAGTACTGGCACTAGTGTTGATCCTGAAGTGTGAGAAACAGGAGGAGCAGGCGGTCTTGCCTAATATTTACAGCTGGGCTGAGGGCTGCCCACCAGGATGTTAGTTGCCAAGCAGCAGTTGGAGAAATGCAAAAGCCAGAGTCCATCTGGGTTTGGATATCAGAAGTAGTACCAGGCTGGAATCAGAGTCAGCGTCAGGCTGGAGTCAAAGCCTGGAGACTACACTAAGTCTGGTGTTGCAGCAGATTGCAGTCAGTATGATCACCCAGGTAGCTCCCCAGGATAACCCTTGACGTTAAAGAGGGTGTTTGGCCAATCAGAGGCTGCAGAGTACTGGCACTCTGGGTCTGCCCCATGTTTGTGATTGCCATCCATTGAGACTATAAAACATGGTGCGCCCTGGAAAAGTCAGGGACCAAAGGCAAGATCAGAACAGAAAGACAGAGACGGTCTGTCACTGCCTCAAATGTCACCAGTGTGGAATCAACCAGCATTGGCATTGCCCTCACCAATACTGCACTCAATGGATTGTCCCAGGGCCAGCACCAGAGTCAACAACACAGGGTCTCTGACCATCCCGTGTGGTACCAGTGAGTGTCTGATCAGGACCTCTTCCATCCCATGCACCAACATTTACTTCACGCTGATCCACATGTCTCCTGGAGGAGGCAGATCAATCTCTCATCCCAGAGCAGCTAACCTGAGTTCATGTGCTGCAGTGATGGATAACAGTACAAGACTGCTCAATAGACAGATCATCACTTAATGTAATTGACGGCAGAAATCAAAAGAGTTCATTGTTCCTCTTGAAGTACTTTTTAAATTATAGAAACAATGTGCACGTTCATTGTGAAGAGGAAACGATTAAAAAATGCTGAAAATGCTGACAGAGAACAGTGAATATAAAGCAAGAACAGTCAAGTCATCTCCTTGTATTGGAAACAGCAAAACAATTTCCTGACAGGAAACATGTTAGAAAATCAGAAGAACTTCTCCCTACATTGGAGCCTTGGTAAATAGTACAAGTTGAGCCTCTCTGGTCTGGCAAAATCTGGAATCTGGCATCATTTTAGTTAGCTGGACAACCACTTATTGTGGTGTAGCCAAGTTTCCCATGGTCCCATGAAGTTTCTGTACAGCCACTAGTCCTGGCCCTCAGTGTTCTGAGAAGTTATTTAGCTGTACTTTACTCCAAAATGTCTTCCAAGAGCCCAGTAAGCCATGGTAATATTGGCAACAATGCTAGATAATATTGACTTCCTGTGTCCAGCAAATTCTCTTGTTCAGCACCAGTCAGTCAGGTCCGAAGGTGCCAGAAGAGAAAGGTTCAACCTGTATTTTTAAAATGTTTGTATATGAGACTCTGCAGAAGTGGAAACATCTTCTAAAGCAGAGGTAATACCACAGACCTAATAGCAATCGGGAAAAGACCACACAGGCCTTTGAAAAGGAGGACCAGAAAAAGAGCTCTGTGTAAGCTTGCAAGCTTGCCTATTTCACCAATGGAAGTTGGTCGAATAAAAAATTGTCTAACTCATCTGACCTTAGAAAAGAAAAGCAGATCAAAAGTCTAAACTGCATGTTTGCTCTGATTTCAAATCCCAAAATATTCTTCCTAAAATAAGGAGCCCAGATCTGAAGAGAGTTGCAACTCATGAAAGCTTATGCCATCATCCAGTTGTCAGTCCTTAAGGTGCCAGCAGACTCCTGGTTGTTTTTGCAGAAACAAACATGGCTATTTCTGAAATGTGAAGTATGTTGGACATGCATAATCAAAACATGTTTAGGAAACAAAGGGGTGTAATGTCCGGTGTAGTGGTTTGACAAATATGCCTGCAGCATTTACACCATTTTCATGGCTCTAAGCCATAGTGCATTAAACAGCCACTTGTTATATGTGAGATGATTATCTCTCTCTAGAACATGGTTTCCCAAACTGGGTGATGTGTTCCCCCCCGGGGTCATGAAGAAATTCTGGGGGGAGGTGCGAGGTGACCCAGCCCCCCCCCGTCATCCTCCCCACTCCAAGAAAGAGCCGGCCTTTGCTTCCAGCTCTCAGCCCCTGCCATTTTATGTGAGTGATCCAGCGCTGCTGCTATAAAAAGCAGGCAGCTGTTGAAGACCCATGCGGAGCTAGCTGCCTCCTGCAAAGGAGTGTGGATTGGGGCGGGGTGGGGCGGGGAGGAGGATGGAGTTAGATTTGGGGCTGGGGGAGCCTGGTGGTGCCTGGCTTTGGGGGAGGGGAGGGTCTTGGGCAGGCTGCTCGCGGGGCTTGGGCTACTGGCCCTAGCAAAGCAGAACTCAGGCAGCTGACCCTGACTCAGCTGGCTTGGGCTGGCAGGCAGGCAGCTGGCGCCGGCAGCCTGGGGCTCGGGCGGCTGACCTGCAGCTTGGGTGAGTGGCTTGGGCAGCTGGTGGGCGGGTGGCTGGCCCCAGCAGCTGGCAGAAGAGTGGGTGGCTGGCCCCAGCAGCTTTTGGGCAGGTGGGTGGCTGTGGCAGCGCAGGGCTCGGGCAGGTGGGTGGCTGGCACGGGCAGCTCTGGTGGCTGGCATGTGGCTCAGGCAGCTGGCCAGCTGGGGCTGCACCAGGCACCTGCAAGGTGGGGGCTGTGCTGTTAGCCTGGCCAGTCCACAGTCAGCCTCCAAGTTGGGATGGGGCCAGCACAGTGTCCAGCACCTCAGCCAGGGCTGCAGCTGGTCTCTGCAGGGCCCAGGCTGTGCCTGCAGCTCTGGGGCCAGGCTGGCAGCCCATCTGGGGCAGAGCTGGTGCCCATGGGGCCAGGGCCATGTCCAGCATGGGGTTGGAACCAGCCTTTGCAGCCCGTGACTGGGCTGATGGCAGCCCAGCAAGGATCAAGGTCCAGCATGAGGTAAGGGTGCCCCGGGGCTGGTGGGGCCACTAAGGCTTCGATGGTTGGCGTATGGCTCAGGGTGGGACGGCATAGCTCCATTGAGCCTGCTATCATAAATTAGTAACCAATCCATTCAGTGTTGATGCCAATACATTGCCAGAAGTATTGCAAGAGCAAACACCTGAAATAAAATACGATTCAAGTGCAAAAGATAATTTCGAAAACTCAGGGTTGGAGGGATTTTCGATAAAAGATTTCCCATTGTACTTGAAAGTTGAAGAAGTGCTACATATTAGTCTTCCATTTTTGTAAATATACCACCGTGAAAAAGGCTTTTCAAATTCAGCCACACTAACAATGAAACAAAGAAATTGACTGGATGCTAAAAACTACTTCCATTGTGCACTTTCATCTTTCAGACCTAGGATCTCCCAACTTGTGAAGAAAATGCAGCATCATCCTTCACATTAAATTCATTTTGTTTCTGCTGTTTCTCATGTTAAATTACATTTTTATTAAATTTTTGGGCCAAGAAAAACTCTTTGTGCTTATTTTTAATTTTAAATAACATTATAATGTCAAGTTTTTGTGTTTATTTTAAATTACGAATTGAATTTCTTGTTAAAGGGGGATTGGATGATGATAAAGAAGAGGTGGGGGGGCATGAGGGTCTCTCAAAAATCAAAGGGGGGCGTGATGCCGAAAAGTTTGGGAACCGCTGCCCTAGAACTTTGTTTTAATTTTCCTTGGACTTCAGAGAATGATGCTAAATATACCACAGATGGTATTTAGCAACAGGAAGACCATTATAGCCTAACCTGTAGAACACTATGACTATAAATATTTAATATACTGCAAAAAGATAACGATGCAAAATAAATTGTTTGCCCAAAGGAAGGTAACATGATGCAGGTAAAAAGGTAAGATGGGGTAGGATGAACTGTTTTATATGGAAATCTCTGTTAGAAGGTCTCTTAGGGAAGATTGCTCTTAGCATGTCCTCCGGGGAGAGTGTGAGTGTCTTTTTGGAAGTTGTTTTGGCTTAGATACCCTGAATTCATAGGAGACCTGCACCACCTATCCAGAGGCCCCATAGGCTCTGGTCTCTACTGAGGCTCGATTGTAAGGGTACAAAGCTGAACAACTGCAGCTCCTGTTGAGTTTATCTGGAATTCCAGGGTTCTCCTGAGAGTCAGTTTAGCAAGATACAATGGCCTCCCCCTGACTCAGAGGAAGAAGAAGCCTCCCCAAGGCCTTAGTGGGCAAGCCCAGAGCACCTGTGCCCTGCTCCACAGCAAGCAAGACCTGCAGCAGGAAGTGCTAGAGATGGGGCCCAGGCCTCAGTAAAATGGTAGCCTCTGGGCTGTGCAGAGGCTGCTGGCTGGGCTCCTGAAAGTAGGAGCCAAAGGGCCCATGCCAGACTGGCCCTGGGCGCCACAGCTGGGCCTGACGCTGGACTGCTACTCAAAGTACACGGATCTACCGAGGCCCTCTGGCCCACTGTGAGCCCCATGCTCTGAGGACGAGGACCAGCCTGAGTCTGTGAACCTGCCAGCCACCAGCTACCCAGAAGCCTCGGACCTGCCAGAGGCTACAGTCCTGCCTCCAGGCCACTACCCCAACGAAGTGGACATGCCTGAGTGGCCCAACTTGCCCACAGCTGTGTATCCAGAGGACGTGAACCTACCCAATCTCCCAGAGGACCTGGAATGAGGACCCCACGCTGACGAGGCAGGAAGCAGCCCTGGGAACGCTCTGCCAGAGCCCCTGTTGGTGTGTTTTGGCCTGGATCCTCACTGATCAGCTTCTGGTTTGAGCTGCTGTTAGGGCCCCAGGCTGGGGCGCAGTGGATTGGATAGGCCTGTGTCCCCCAGCTCCTTCCCCTGGAGACATAACTCCTTGTCTCTCCCAACTCACACTGCCATGGTGGTGTGCCTGTCACTCTGCCACTCTCTGCTGGACTGTTCGACTGCCCAGTCCTGCTGAAAGGGAGCTGGGCCTCCTTAACTGCTTCCCTCACCCTGCCAAAGGGCCAGGGCTCATATACTGTTTGCTCTGACTCAACCCTGCCAAAAGGCAGCTGAGCCTTGAGAGCTACCGCCCCACCCTGTGATACTCAGCCCTGGCGCCAGGCGCTGAACTCATTGGCTATTAATGGCCGCCCCGCCCTGCCCCAAGGCCACGGCTTACCAGCTGGGGTGCTCAGCCCTGATGCAAGGCGCTGAGCCTACTGACTACCGCCCCACCCTGCCCCAGGGCCAGGGCTTGTGTACTGTGTTTCTCAGCCCTGATGCAAGGTGCTGTGCTTTATGGACTGCTGCCTTGCCCCACGACAGGGCTTATACCTGTTCCTCAGCCCTGTGAGAAGGCTTAGTGGCCCAGCCATGAGACTTTAGCGGGGTGCCGTGACCTCTCCTGCCTACGGTGACCATATTTCCCTCTGCCAAATACAGGACACCTGGTAAAATTGCTCCGCACGGTCAAGGGAAATCAATCAGACCTATGCTGTACACATGTTCAAAATAACATTAAGTTTACTGCACACCCATTAAAAAGACATACTACATTATTATAATTAATAGGTAAAAATGTCAAAAATATATATTTACGATTAAGTTGTAAGCAGGGGAGCTGCACGGCTGCCCCACACCTCGGGGCACTGGGAACGGTGCTGCCGCTCCACAGGGCAACTCCCCAGCTGTGGGGACTCCCTAGCTGTGGAGGCGGCTGCCCCGTGGGCGGCGGTGAGGTGTCGTGGTGGTGGTAGTAGTCCCAGCTCCACCGGAGGCTCTCCTGTGGTGGGGATCAGGCTACCTCCCAGCAGTGGTCTCCCCTGCTGCAGGGGCAGCTGCCCCCCAGAGGAGCTCCCCAGCTGCCCAGCACTGCTGGGGCACCAGGTCCCCCTTAAAATCTTAGGTGTGGAGGGACAAAACACACTACCCCACAACATACCCTGCCTCACCTCTATGGCAGGGCCCCTGGCTCCCTCTCCTGCTGCTGTCTGTGCTAGCCAGTCAGTATGCTCTGCATGTGCTCTCCTGTGGCTGTGCTGGCTTGGGAGAAGGGCAGCTCAGCAGGGTAGTGAACATACAGGATAATTAACCCTTTTGTTAAAAAAACATCATGGTGCCTAAAATACTGGACTCTCCTGGTGAACACAGGACAGATGATCACCCTGTTTCTGCCCCATAGGGGGCAAACCCAGGCACCAACCACTACAGTCAGCCAACCCCTCACGGTTGTGTCTCTATCTCAAAGTGCCACCCTATAGCTCAAAGTACCTTTTTAACTTTGGCCTCCTTCAGCTTTTCCAATGCAAGTTTGATCTTGTTGGCTTTTGCTTGTGCCTCTAGTTCTTCCTGAAACAACAGAAAAATATCCAGTGAATTCTGTTAAATAAATGAGCCAAGTGCCATGCTGACATGCAAACAGCTGCTTATAATGATTTATACCAAACCCACCAGGCCTACCAAGGAAAACTTCATTGGCATAGGTGTCAGCTACAGGAAATAAATGGGTTCTGATGCTTAGCTCCCATTTCCCTAAGCTTAATTCTGATTAACAAGACAAATGCTCCCTGATGCCCAGCCATGGATCTCTTAGGCTGCATCTACATTACAGCAGTCATCGACAGAAGCTACTGTCAGAAGAGATCTTCCGACAAAATCTCTGTTGACAGATCGCATCTACACCCAAAAGTGGCTCGAAAGAGCAATCTGCTCTGTCAACAGAGAGCAGCCAGACTGCCGACCCCTCTCTCAACAGAAGGGCCGACCGGAAGCTCTGCGAACAGGGCTGCCTGGTGAACTGGAAGCCCTCTCTGTTGACAGAAGGGCCCCCCCCGGAGCATCTACACTATTTTTCTGTTGACAGAATTTGTCAACAGAGGTGTTATGCCTCGTCTGGAAGCAACTTAACTTTCCCGACAAAACTGCTGCATTCTGTCAACTGAATCTCACCAGAATGCATTTTAGGTGTAGATGCAGCCTTACAGGATACTGAAATGATCTGGGCATGACTCACAGGTTGCTACAGAACTTGGAGACAGGCCTCCCCCTGTGCTCAGAGGGGAGGTAACCAACATACAGTAGATGTGACATTAATGTCTGAACTTGGGGGGAAAACAAGTGTTGGCACCCTGGGGGGCAGTGTGACTGATGAATGCCACAGCAGTGTGGACAGTAACATGGAAGAGCAAACTCACTGCCGCTCAGTTTATACCTGCAGGGCTCAAAGAACAAGCACTTCCAGAATGATACTGAGCACCTGGTTTGCAACCATGTCATGCACAATTTGAATCCTAAGTCACTTTAGCAGCTGGAAGTGCCCGTTTTCCTTTGTGGTTGATGTAAAGATTGTGAGTGTTTCTCTCTGGCACGGACCCTAAAACAGTTTTCCTCTCTTCCTCTTGGAGCAGGTTACTGTTCTGTATCTTTATAAGGGACTACACTTACATTGGTGACAGCCTGTGACTTCTGAGATCGTGGTGGCTTACTAAGGGCACACTGAGACTTCTGTCTCCCTCACATTCCCCTGCTAATTTCCCAAATTGAGGGCTGCCTCTCCTCAGCTTTTCCCTGTCTCCTTTGCCTCAGGGAGGAGTCTCTGAGTTTTGACTACAGTAGTTTGTAGAGCCACTGGTGATCTTTCCTCTCTCCAAAGCTCCTTTCTGAAGGGGGAGGGATTTTTGTTGCAATGAGAAATGGAGTAGTCAAATACAGCTGCCAATCAGAACACACTGGGAGGCAGTTTTTGACTGAGTGCCACTGTTCCATATTAGAGTTGCTCTGTGTACTGCCCTCCCGTCAACCTCCCCCTCCATTCTAAAGCTGCTGTTCCAAATGGACTATATTTACCTTAGCATTCAGTGGCAAACTGGGATGGTGTATAAACTCATGGGAGCTGTATCTGTAAGAATCATGTAGTGTCATTTCCTTTGTTTGCTGAACAGCACTTCCTTGCAGGGAGGTGTTACTTACTATGTTCTGCCAGCTCATCTTCCAAAAAGGATTTTGTCTGGCAGCTTTCCCCTCTTGATTCTAGCATGAGGCTCACCTCTCAGGATATTAAGAGTCCAGGGGCAAGGCATGCACTCTAAATTAAAGAAGTGGCTCCATGTTGTACCATTGTGGTCACAGTCTCAGCTAAAAATGTCAAAACAGCAGTTCTTGCAGGTCTTCCAGTCAGCAGAGAGAGGAAGGGAATTTGCATTACTCCAGCACTATAGCTCAAAGACGGATTAACTCCAACAGTCCAAAATTAGCTTTGGTGACTGCACAAAGAATGTGTGGTGAAGTGAGATTTTGACAGTCTGCAAAAGAGGGTTGGAGGCTATCAGAATCTCAGTGTATATTCCCCATCACAAACAGCTCTCTGGAGGAGGCACCAAAATATCACAACCAAAATAGTTACCTGGTCTGGCTAAGTTTCCCGCTGAGTAGCTCCAGCAGGTGACTAAATTATGTATCGCTGGTGTATGAACTCTACTGAACAAGGCTAATGCCAATTACAAATCCATGCAACTGATTTCTGTCTGCAAAGAGCTCTCAGTTAACACTACCTTTGTTTTTATTCACACAGATAGAAGGAACACAGTCAGTAAATAACTCATCAGCCTAAAAATACTGGCAACTTTGAAGAAAGCTTTTGACCTCTAAAGGATTTGTATTTTCTACTTTATTCACCATGCTTCCCAAAGCTCAAAGAGAAACACACACATCTAATACACAAAACACTACCAGAAAATATAGAAATGTTATTTAGCTTAAGGACAGTTTTAAAAAGAAATGGCAGAGCTGATGGAAAGTTTTGAGTGCTTCTTTAAAAGAAATGCGGTATTCCTTTGTTGTTTCCACAGTTTTAAAGGTTACAGAATATGGCCCTAGCACTGGAAATGTAATAGGGATGAATGACACTCTAAGTCCATGTGACTAAAAGACGCCCAACAGAACATCAGCTATAGATTGGTTTGGGGGCTACCTATCAAGAGACCTGACTGGCAGGATTATGGATTTTGACAAGCAAATTCTTCTTACACCAGCCTTTGGCACTACCAACCATGCTAGATAACCTCAAAGACAATACTAACTAAGATGCTAAATCAAACAGCCACGTTTAGACAATTATTTCCCATTCCCTTTGTGCAGGCTTCCTTCTGGCATTGCCACTGCCATTCGGTTAATAGCAATATATAGCAGTTTTGCAGGAGGACAGTGAGCTACCCAATCAGCAGCATATTAAGCTGTTTTCAGCAGCTCACGTAATGGGAGTGCTCTGACTTTCAGCTAGGGCTGGGCAGGCAGGCAATGTCTTTGAGAAGCTGCATCTGCACCCTCAAGGCCATTTAAAGACCTAGAACTCTGCCTAGGTTCCTTATGGAACATTAGCCTCATTTGCTTGCCAGAGCATTGGAGATGGCTTCAGGACAGTGCCAGGAAAACAGTGGCTGTGAGAACTGACACAACACACAATCTCATAGGCACTTTTTCATTTGGGGAGAGAAGAGGGATGAAGGACACATCTTGAGTCCTTCTGTGATGGGGTGTTCATCCGACATGAGGCAGAGCACATTAAATTAACTAACCCCGATAGGCAGTACCTGGGGGAGACGCTAAATAATTGCACCACAAGGTATGGGGATGTTTGGTACAAGGTTCCTTCAGTGCTTACCTGAGTGAGTGGTTCAGGTGGAGGAGGTGGTAGTGGGAGGTTGATGACAGGATCTGGTGGTGGAGGGGGCAAGTCATCCTCAAAATGTCCAGTGGTGATCACAGGGACATTTGATTTGAAACCATAAGAAGCACCAGCACAAACACCTGTGGAAGGCTGTGTGACCGCACTTTGTGGGGAGGCAGAAGTTTTCTGTGCTTGCAATGTCTTCTGTTCAACTTCACTAAGGTCTGCCATCAGATCAGCCATTAAAGCATCCAAGTCATTGTCCTCCAGTGTACTCAATGATTCTGTTAAGAAAAGTCCACCCCCCGAACCATACATTAGAGTGGGTGACCTGAAAAACATTTTGCACTCAGTTCAATGAAAACAAAATGGTAGAAGAGCATGCTATCTGGGTAGGGTAAGGGAAAGGGTACAATTTTAAAGAAGACTTTTGTTTGGGTTCTATGAAAAAGGTGCATTTTGGGGATAATTATTCATATGCTCATGCTCAGGGACAGACTAGAAGGAATTTTCTGTTGTAAAAGGACTGCATTCATATCTCAAACCATGTCTACACTAGCACTTTTGTGGGTAAAACTTTTGTTGGTCAGGTGTGTGAAAAATGACCCCTCCAAACGGCATAAATTTCACTGACAAAAGCGCCAGTGTGGACAGCACTGTGTTGATGAGAGGTACACTTCCACCGACACAGCTACTGCTGCTTGTTGGAGTGGTGTAATTCTGCTGATGGAAGAGCTTTCTAGCCACCTAAACATTATGTTCTCCAAAGCTCCAAGGGATGAGGCCTGATTTAGACATGAGCCCTGCAAAGGGCTGAAACTGTTTCTGATACAAAAGAGTACTTAAGCCCTTGTTTAACTTCAAGTAGGCATCCTTTAGTCTGCATTGACTATGGATCGCGCCCTTTAAAGTTTCAATTGAGGACTTCATTTACAGCATCTACTGTGACTATAAAGACCCACACGAGAGTGACAGTCCTTGCTGCATCTCTTGCAGATGTAGTGGGTGTCTGGCAAGTCCTTATTGTGCTTTCTGTGCGCTTGCTTCTCCTCTGCTAGCTGTCTGATCTTCAACTCGCCCTTCTGAAGGCCCTTGTGTAACCCCTGCCTCCATCTGCTGCGGTTGTCTGCTAGTTCTTCCCAGTTGTCCAGCTCGATGTCTACCTCTCTGAGGTCTCTCTTGCAGACATCTTAGTAACGCAGCTGGGGGCGTCCAGGAGGTCTTTTGCCAGAGGCTAGCTCACCATACAGGATGTCTTTTGGAATTCTTCCATCATTCATCCTGTGGACATGGCCAAGCCAGCAGAGTCGACGCTGCCTGAGGACGGTGTGCATGGTTGGGATTCCAGCTTGCTCGAGGACGGCGGTGTTGGTCACTCTATCCTTCCATGATATTCCAAGGATGCGCCTGAGGCAGCGCAAGTGGAAGACGTTCAGCCTCTTTTCTTGGTGGGCATACAGGGTCCAAGTCTCGCTGCCATAAAGGAGGGTGCTGAGGATGCAGGCTCTGTAGACTTGCATTTTGGTGTGAGTGTACAGCTTGTTGTTATTCCACACTCTCTTGCTGAGTCTGGACAGAGTTGTGGCCGCTTTTCAAATCCTCCTATTTAGCTCAGTGTCCAATGACAGGGTGTCAGTGATGGTGGACCCGAGGTAAACGAACTCGTGGACGACCTCTAACGTATAGTTGTCAATGCTGATTGATGGCGATTCAGCAACATCCTGACTATGTTTGTCTTCTTTAGGCTGATGGTAAGCCCAAAGTCCTTGCATGCTTTGGAGAACTGATCCAGCAGTTTTTGAAGCTGGTCTTCTGTGTGAGACACTACAGCAGCATCGTCTGCGAACAGCATGTCTCTGATGAGGACTTCTCGCACCTTAGACTTAGCTTTCAGCCTTGCAAGGTTAAACAGTTTCCCATCAGATCTTGTGTGCAGCAAGATGCCCTCTGTTGAAGATCCAAAGGCATGCTTCAGAAGGAGTGAGAAGAAGATCCCGAACAATGTCGGAGCAAGCACGCATCCTTGTTTGACGCTGCTCCTAATTCTGAAAGCATCCGATAATGCGCCGTCATATTGGATGGTTCCTCTCATGTCTTCGTGGAACGACTGGATTATCTTGAGTAACCGTGGAGGACAGCCTATCTTGTGGAGCAGTTTAAACAGACCATCCCTGCTGACCAAGTCAAAAGCCTTGGTCAGGTCAATGAAGGCTATGTAGAGTGGCTTTCCCTGCTCCCTGCACTTCTCCTGCAGCTGCCTTAGAGAGAAGACCATGTCAATGGTAGACCTCTCTGCGCGGAATCCGCACTGCGATTCGGGGTACACCCTCTCAGCAATCTTCTGGAGTCTGCCAAGGATGACACGAGCGAACAGTTTACCAGTGACGCTTAGGAGGGAGATTCCACGGTAGTTGTTGCAGTCGCTTCTGTCTCCTTTGTTCTTATACAACATTACAACTTCAATTCCACTCAAGTAGTGAAACTTCTCACCTCCTTAAAGATGATGGAAACTTTGCTGGATCAAGGCCAGACTTTACAACATGACTTTACAGCAGCCCAGCTGCAGTGGCATAGCAGTGCTGCTGCGAGGTGCATAGTGTAGCTATGACAGGAGGACTCAATCCCTCTTATATGCATAGTGCTAAGGGCTCAATACAGTAACATGGTATAAAGTCTGGCCCTGACACAGCAAAGTTTTTATGCACATGCCTGTCTGTAAGGAGCTGAGAAGTCCCATTGACTTTGGTGAAAAAGTTAAGAAAGGGCTTAAATACTTGTCTGCATCAGAGACAGTGCTCAGCACCTTGCAGGACTGAGGTCTGAGGTCTAAATCGGGTCTAAGCCTCCCTGGGGGTTAAGAGACCATGACCCCCTAAGAAAAAGTGCTATTTGTTCCAAGGGCAGGGAGTGGAGAGAGGGACAGTGATAGGGGCATATGTGCAGGGTCATCCCAAGGGGTGGCTGGGCCTGGGGCAACCCTCACCCCCACTGATGGGGCCCAGGGTAACTCCCCCCCACATGACAATCCCCACCCCTCCCCTTCTCTGACCCCAACCTGCCTAACCTGCCTCCTCGCCCCCAGCCAACCGGGCCATGCATTACTTGGGGCAGACACAGTGCTGCTAGCAGTCAGCAGCTGCAGGAGGTCACCTCCCTTCAGCCCCCCTGCTGAATTCACCACATGGCTTGCGGGAGCATCAGCCTGCTCCACTCTGCTGTGCCCTTCTCACCCACTGAATCCCACTTCCCCATGGCGGCAGGAAACAGTCTCCTCTCCCCGCCACCTGTGCTGGAGTGGAGCTCAGCAAGCCACGAGGGCACAGTGTGGTGGAACAGGGCACAGGAGGCTGCCACTCCTGCGCCCCACGGGGCTAGCGTGGGAGTGGGCATTCCCACTTCTGCTGCTGCCTGTCACCACTGCTGCGCCCTTTCCCAGGTAATCCTCCCCCGCCTGCCCATAGCTGGGGTGGCTCCCAAAAGCACAGGGCTTAGGGCAGCCACCCCAGTTCATCCTCTGGACAGGTGGCTCGGCATGTGTGTCTGGAATGCCAGACAAGAGGGTCTACAGACAGCAGGCCCTCAGGTAATAAGCAGCTCAGAACCAGCCCAAAGCCTATGATGGACAGAGCACAGACTGGGGACCTCCCAGGGTGGAAGTGAGGAAAAGCCCTGTGAGAGAAAGGGGTCACCTGGGAAGGGCAAACTGGAGGAGGACCTTTGTGCAGAGCTGCACTGAACTATGAGTAGTGGAGCCTGTGGCTTTGCACTTGGATAAGGAGGAAGGCTGTTAGCGAGTTAAGGGGGGAGGTTGTTGCTCTCTGTGGGCTTGCAGAGCGTGGCAGAAGAAGACAACAGAGCCTTTTCTTGGAACCAAAGCCTCGTCAGGAGAGTGCACGACTCCCTGTTGGACTGGAACTCTGCCCAGGATTCCTGAACTCTGAGTCTAGCCACCCTGTTCAGTGTCTAGCCTTTAATGCTGTGGTATCACTGGGCCTCAGGGCCTTTGTTTTGAATGTAACCCTATTTTACTGGTCCCCCATATTCTCCCCACCTGCAGTACCCCCCCACACCCACATCATTCTCCCTCTCTCCACAGCCCTCCATCTGGGCAGCACTTCTTCCGCCTGAAGTAGCCTCTGTCTCAGAACCAGGTTTTAAAGGGACCATGTCCCCTATGTCCATGCAGTTACACGTGCGTAAAAGCAGCGTATGTGCGAGGCTTTCAGATATACGAAAATAATTTCTGAAAAGTCACATATCTACTTCCTACACCAATCACTGTGCGATAGACCGTAGTAACTTGCCACACTTAGGCTAGGTCCTTCTACTAGCCGTGGAAGATTGAACGCTTAGGTTCAATCTTCCAGTTCGCCGTTTTGCACACACGTGAAACAGCGCATTCCGGGACCAATGTGGAACCCGGAACTCCTTGCGAGCCGCAAGGATTAAGGAATGTTGGCGGGAGGAGCACTCCCATTGCCATTCTGCAGTGAGAACAGGGACCAATGTTGACGGCTGCAAAATTGATATTAGGTACACAATTGGCGTACCTAAAATTGTGTAGCAGCCGTCAGTATTCCCGGTAAGTGTAGACGTAGCTATAAGGTAATAGGCAGGGCTGTGAAGAAACATTCAGTCAGTGTTAAAAATATGCCATTTCTCTGTTAAGGTATTTTTCCAAAAGAGATCTAAAAATTCCATATTTGTTGTGTGTTTTTTAACTCTGACACACTTAAATGAGATAACACATTTATCTGGACGCTCCTGTTCACTGCTGCTGCCACAAGGAGCTGAGGGCAACGCTGCAGGGAAACCAAACCAGGATGATGCAAGGGACCCTCAGGCTTCTTCCTGTGGCCACTGGTAACAGTGCACACTGCTGACAGCATCCACTGAGGAGGCACCAGGACAGGCCTGTATGCACCAGCAGCCTGGCTCATAAATTCCCTACAGTGCGCTCCCAGCTGGCCCCCTTCATCTACCTGCCTCACCTGGCTGCACACGCTGGGCTGCCAGCACCAGCCTGCAGCAGGAGCCTGGCTGGGATAACGCACTGGAAAATACACTGCCCGCCAGCTGGCTCTCAGCAGAGCACCCAGACGGCTCTTGCCAGCACGGTGTACTGAGACACACTGCCTTCCTTTCACCTCTGCTGCTATCCTGTGATATCACTGAGAGCTGAAATCACTGAAGACCTGGGTTAAGCAGCGGAGTGCAGAACATGTTGTCGTGCAAGTGGTTGCAGGCTATCCAACAGTGACAGCACACAAGCACCAGCGGCAAAGGCATGGAGCAGCCACAGAGACATTGCTTGATACCCCACACCCTTTGTGGAGTACAAGATGAACCCCTGTGAACACGCCTCTAAACTCTGGGTTTTTGCTAAGCAAGGACAGGCAACTGTGTGGTTGGTGGGGAGGGGCTGGAGGAGTGGTGTGCTAAATAGATACTCATTCATTGGACTTTTCCTGCTACTCAGGGCAAGGATGCTGCCCCCTGCACTGTGGGTGGAGTTTCTGCCTATGGTGAAATGCGTTTGAATGTGGGATTTTCCCAGGCTACTGCTTGGTTCCCTTTCCCTTTTATTAAAAGTTCTCTTTTGTCATGGCCAGACTCAGTGGTTGGGAGAGGGGAAGTATTGCCTCTTTGAGGTGCCCACAGCTGGTGTTATATTTTCTCAGACTATTGGATGGAGGCTCAAGCGGGTTCTGTTTTGTATGGTTAAGAGGACTCCTAGAAATGGAACTGCACCCTTGTTGCTGCCAGTTCCACCTTGCAGAAGAGTGACATTAACTCCATTACAGCAACACTAAATAATCCTTCCAGTCACTTACCGTTTAAATCTTTAAAGCCAACTGTAAAGTTATATTCTTTATTAGATGCTTTGGGGGATGGAGGCTGGACAGTTTCCACTCCTAAACTCTGTTCATATGGAACAAAATGAAAAGAGTTGACATTAATATTTACTGGGCATGTTACACTCATAATTATTCCGACAAAGTCAGTTCTTCCGTCAAGAAACAGAAACACACATACAAGTGTGCTGGTTTTATTTGCTCCATGATGTTTTATATGGACAAATGTCTTCTCTACATGGAGAATTTCTAGTCTGCAGTTTGTTCTGAAGAATGCAGGTTGGGGATTGGTGCTTTAAAAAATGCCAAGAAACATGCAGAATTAAAACAAAGAGCAGATTCCTGTCTGTGATTCCACTGTGGAAAAAGCTGGCTCTAGCAGCTGAATGATTTTGGAAGCATTTATAAATACTAGGATAGGCTGAAACTGGTCCAAGTTTTCCATAAAAAATTAATAAAACCTCTTTACCAGGTAATTTCTTATTTCCCAGCCCTTCAATGTTAGTTTCTTATGTACTTGTACAACACTGAAAAATTGAAGCAAGTGAATTCAAAATGCTGCTTTTGCCTGACTGTTCATGCTTGCAAAAATAGAGAAGGTGTGTGTAGGGAAAAGGAAGGAAATAAACCACATGCAAAAATTTCACAAGCCCAGATAAAAGGAATTTAGAAAGAAGTTTATATATAAAATACAGAAGGGAAAAATGACAATCATAGCCCCAGTCCAGCAAAGCACTTACTACTGGCCTGCTTGATGTTAATCATATTCTTAAATGCTTTTCTGTATCAGTGGACAATTTATATACACATGGAAACAGAGGAACAACAGCCAAATAGAAAAAAAAAACCAGACAAATCAAAGTAAAAACAATGGAAGCATAGAACAAATATTAAAAATTAAACTTGAAGAGGCAGCATAAATTAGAATCAGGCCTATTTTGACTTTGGGGCTGTTTGCACTATGAATGTGCCATATCTACCTCCACTGTCTGGCCCAGTTACACTGCCAGAGCAGTACAAGAGACCCTAATGCAAATGAGAATAAGGCCCAAAGACAGTAATAAAAGTGGTTATGCCATTCGATGAATAATGATGCTAGACACTTCTCAAATATTCAATAAATAATTAAAAACATTTTTGTCTTCATACCCATAGCTTATAGTTGATTCAGTTTACAGTTCATAGTTGTGGGATCCTCAAAATTGGAGGTTTGTAAAAACAGGTTGGACAAACCCCTATCAGGGACAATCTAGGTTTGCTTGGTTCTGCCATAGCACAGGGGCATGACTTATCAAGGTCTCTCCCCTGCCTACATTTCTGTGATTCAGTTGGTAACAGTTCCTTTAAACATGTACACAAAGTGTTCATCCCTGTGACTCAGATCCAAATGCTTCCTGTTTCCATAGCAGAATGTTTAGACATTCTTGTTTAACTTTTGAAAAGGCTTTATCACCTTAGAGCTGTTTCATGTTCTAATCCACTGTAATGTCACTATCCTGGTTGTGCAGGCAACCTGATTTAGATGCCCAATAGAGAAAAATCAGTTTTAAGTCACTTTCCAAAGGCTATTGGTATTTATTCAGTATGAAGGTGTGGTGAGTAGTTGGATAGGAGTAAGAAAGGTAAAGAATTCTCCTTATTTCCCCCATTAGGATAATTTCTCTGTTTTTAAACAAATTACTTACCTGCGTCAGCAGATCCATTTCCCCCAGTAAATTGCTGAACATTTCATCTATATCTTCACATGCCTGCTCCATCTGATAAGAAATAAACCCATGGACATCAGCATTAGTTTGTTTAAAATTTCAGAAGCAATTTTATAAACACAGAAAACTAACTTGATCCTATTTATTTCTTAAAAGTCTTCCCAATTCATACTGGGAAAAAACACCCATGAGTTTCTGATTCAAGCTAATTTAGCTGATAAATCTTTGCATAATTTAGAAATAATTGATAACAAATTAGCTCTCTGATCTTGTGTATGCTTAAACACAGGCTTAATGTTATGCTCTTGAGTAATTTCCATCAATCCTTGGTCCTCCATGTATAATCTAGGTAGTGCCAAGATATAATCTGGAGGCAGGAATTAGAGTCAGGAGATCAGGAGGCAAGGTGAAGTCTGGACTTGCAGCAGGACCAAAGTTTGTATGGTTGTCCAGACAACTTCTTGGAGCACCTTCCACGGTTAAATAGGGTGGTTGGCCAATCAGAGGACAACAGGGTACTGTCACTCTGGCTCCCTTGGGTGATACGCCCTGCAGTGCCTACTCTCCACAGTGATCCCTGGTTGGGGCTGTGCCTGGCCTTCTGGTGGCTCTTTGGGAATATCAGCCATTCCCGTCTCTGCTGACTAGGCTTCTAGTCCCTGAAGTCCTACAGTGGAGGTGGCTGCCAACCACAGATTCTTTATCTCACTTGCTCACCCTTATGGTCAACTAAGCTGCCATGCCTGGGCAGCTTTAGCGGGAAGCCCCTAGTAAGTCAAGGGCTGGGAGGGTACAGACAGTGGCCTAGTTCCCAGCAATGGTCCTCAGCACCATATCCTTCTACCTCCACAGGTTACGTAATTTCCTCTTTTTGATCTTGGAGTCCAGTATGCCCTAGACAAGGGGTGAGAAAAGTAGGGGGGTGGATCCCCTTGGGAAGAAATGAAATTTCAGAAGGTGGGGCTGCAGCATGATCAGCTGCTGGGTCTCAGGTTCATCCACCTCATTAAAAATGTTGAAATATGTTATTGTTTTTATGTCTGTGTATTTGCATTTATATACTGATAAATAAAGTTTTTACATTCTACATACTTATTTTCTTACACATGCCAAAAGGAGTTTTTTATATAAACATAACTGAAATTCCCATAGGTTTGGATTTCATTAGACAGCTTGGGGTGGTCCTGGTATCTGACTCTGGCCTGACTTTGACCCTGATTCTTGTTGACTGCACCACCCAGCAGTTCTGGCAGCAGACACACTCACCAGGTCATGAGACCCCCCAAAAGCCACAGGATGCACTGCCTTAGGATGGTCTGACTGACAGTGCATTCCCAATTCCTGATTGGTCTGGACATACTATTTAAATCTGGGGAGAATACAGGAAGTTCATCTGTACAGGTAGGCAGGATCCCAACTAGCTGCTGCTATAGATCCTGCTTCCTTGTGTTTCTGATACCCAGTTTCTGACTAGGCCTTGTCTTCTGCATCTGACTTCTGGTTTCTAATCCTGTATTGACAAATGACTGTTTCCTGCTGTCTGGTTCTGTCTCATGCCACGTGGCTAACCGCCTATGCCCCAGTGCTGACCATTAAGGTGAAGCATACAACACAGAGAATTATAATACGTTACTGCTCTTTATTTAAACACAACACATACAGAGAGTACAGATCATATATGAAACAACCGCCACCCTCGAGAAAACTTCCCTTACTCAAGTACACCCTTCCCTTGAGAATCCTTAGGGGACAATCTGTGTTCAGGTAGACAGGGTCTCCTGGTACCTTATCAGGCTCCTGAAGCATCTTCCCACAGCTTGAGCTGGTGAAAATGGCCCAGGACCTGTGAACAGATCAGTTCCTGTCCTTTATAGCTTTCCTGTCTCTCTGTCAGGGACTACTAAATCAGCCTACACAATCTACCAGGTGACTTTGTTCCCAGGTTACCTCACCCCAACAAGTTTTCCTGGCTAGGAGCCAGTCTGTTATCCATGGTGAGGGGTTTGCAACTGAAATAGAGAGAAGGCCAATTTTTTTTTTCAAATTCAGTTACAAAATCAATATTTTAAGAGCTGCAATTTATGTGGATACGAGAAAGCCCTTAATAAATAACATCAAACCATACTTTTTGTCACCCATATTTTAAGAAGAGCACACACACAATGATTTGTACCAGTTAGAGAGTTAAAAGTTACTCCCATCTCCAGGCTTTACCCATCTCAGCCCAATCTGCCCCCATCCCCAAGCTTTACATCCCATCCCACAAACCTCCCCCCGATCCCCAGGCTTAACCCCTCTCAGCCCCAAACCTGCCTCCTCCCACCCCCAGGATCTACCTGCCTCAGCCATCGAGCTCCACGAGCTGCCGCTGCTCCCCCTGGCACCTCCTTCTCAGTGCAGCTGCGCAGCTCCGGCAGGGGTAGGCTCGGCCACCCCACCCTTCAACTCTCCTGAAGGCTGACTTCCCCCCCACTGTGGGATGCACAAGCAGCTCCCTGCCCTGCTAGTTTTCCCCCGTCACAGTGACTGCTCAACAGCTCTGGAAGCTGCCACCTCTTAAACAAAAAACTCAGTTCCATTTTAACAGTGGGCATTATTTAATTGGCGGCAGCCTCCGGAGCCTCAAGTGGAGTCACCAGCTCCAGTGCTCTGAGCCACAAGTGGCTCCTTAAAGAACCACATACGGCTCTGGAGCCACAGATCGCTGACCCCTGTTCATGGTGTTTGTGCTAAAACGAAGAACCATCCCATGTTAATGACAGCCTGTAACCAACCTTATATCACTGTGTCTTGGAATTTCAGTTCAACGTGAAGTAAAAGAACAGACGGTGGCCTGATAAAGATACGTAGAATTCATACTCATGCATAGAATTCATAAATTGTACAGATAGATTCCCCCAGCCATCACAGAACACTTGTGACAGTTGCAAAATATCAGTGCTACAAAGCATCCAGACAGGATGACTTTACAGGCAAAAGTTCCCTTCACTTCATTTCCTTTCCCCATCATCTGGTTCTCTCTTCTCCTGGATCCTCAGTTCCAATCCCCCTGCTCAGGGTTTCCCAAACTTTATATTGTTGTGACCTGGCTTTTTGCAGTACCTTTTTTTGTGGCCCAAAAATATAAACACAAATAAAACAAAATGAAAAACGAATAGATTTTCACTGTTTATTATTTATCCACAACAATAACAGTACATAATAACAATATGAATCTTGATATAAAATACTTAAGTGCCTAACTTATTGTTATTACCTTAATTATGCAGGAAAACACAAAATGTATCAACTTAATAGGATTGTGCACAATAATTTGTATACTTTCTAAAGACCAGTACCACACTTCGGGAAATGCTGTTCCTGCTGATTGCTGCAGCAAGATGGGATAGAAAACTGGGATGTGGTGGGTGGCTGGGATCTATCCCATTCACAAGACATGCTGCTGTGTATTGGAACCAGCTGGTCAGTGACAAGCGGCCTTTACAGCTAGTCCTTTGTGTAAGAAATGTGCCAGCAGGAGCTCAGTACTGCTAAAGGAGTTGGGGAATGTGTTCTGCAGAGATCATTTACATAAAAATACAAAGGTGTGCATATGTAAGTCCTTGTAAACAAAGCCTCATGGGAGCAAGCAAAGCAAGGAGGTTTTGTCTATTGTAAGCAACATGTTGTAAAGTCACAAGTTATGTTATCACCCAGTATAAGAATTGTGGAGTCTCACCAATGCTTGAAAAAGCAGTCAAGTAGCACTTTAAAGACTAGCAAAATATTTTATTAGGTGAGCTTTCATGGGACAGACCCACTTCTTCAGACCATAGCCATCCTAGAACAGACTGTTCTGAACAGGTCTGTTCTGGTCTGGCTATGGTCTGAAGAAGTGGGTCTGTCCCACGAAAGCTCAGCTAATAAACTATTTTGCTAGTCTTTAAAGTGCTACTTGACTGCTTTTTGTTTTGATAGTGTATAGACTAGCATGACTCCCTCTCTGTTGCTATTCAATGCTTGAAGTTTTGTGTGTGGGGGAAGTTATAGTGCAGTCATCACTACTGTGTAAAATGGATTACAGAGGGCTCCCCACCTCAAAGCATTGTGTAGGTGGAAGGAGGGAGGTATAGTGGTTGAGTCAGCTGGCTAGAAGCCTTTTGGCTATACAGCTATAAGACCGGTTTGACTAGTTCACCCCTTCACAGGTAAGCCCAACAATAGGTCTATAACAGCAACAAAGGGTCCTGTGGTACCTTATAGTTATTCTGTAAGAATCTACCTTGGTAGACACTGAGATGCTGTGGCTAGGCCCAGAGCTGAGTTTATTATGAGCTGGAATCACTGAGAGCTGGAATCACAGGGTTTTGTCTACAGCAAAACTCATAAGACAGCAGTGGATGGACACACAGTGTGACTGGCGGATGGACACACAGTGTGACTGGCAGATGGCCAGTAGGAGGAGGAGCAGATGGACGGCAGGCACGGCTGGTAGGAGGAGTAGCGGACAGATGGATGGCGCGACTGGTGGATGGCTAGTAGGAGGAGTAGCGGCCGGCCGGTAGGAGGAGCAGCAGCGGACAGACGGATGGCGTGACCGGCGGATGGCCGGTGGGGCAGCTGGCAAGGAGCAAGCGGAACACCAGACCAGCGTAAAGGGGGCATTGCCTCAGGTTCAATGAGGGAATGTGTCAGGGTGATGTGTCAGGGCCTGCACGGACTGGACTGTGTTGTAAGTGGGGCATGTGAAAAGAGGGGTACGAAGAAAGTTTGGGTGGGTGGATTGGCTGGTTACAGTATTGGATTGGTGAGCCTGAGAGGCAAGGGACACTGCTCAATCCCTGTGAGCTGGGACAGTTACTTGAGGATTAGTTATGAACTGTGGGTGTGGTATTTTTCCAAGCTTATGCCAATTGACTTTTCTGCCTTTTTCATTAAAAGTTTCTTTTCTACACTCAGACTCTGTGCTTGCGAGTGGGGAAGCACTGCCTCTCCGAGGCGCCCAGGGGTGTGTGAATTTCCCAGGGTACTGGGTGGGGCTCAGGCCAGTTCTGCGTGAGACAGATGAAAACGAACCCCTAGATATTGAACCCAGCCCTGGTTACTGCTGACTCCTTCCAGCAGAAGGGTTACATTTGCAATTATACTATCAGAAATGCAGAGGAAAGTTTGGTGGTATCTCACCCTGAAGCAAGTAAAATATAAACCAGGAAAAGGTTTGCACATACTTCAGACTTTACTGCACATACTATAATTACAAGTAACTCCTGAGGCAGTTATAAATGAAAGCAATTAAAGGAAAAAAATGCAAATACAACAACCCTCTACGCACTGTTTTCCTCATGTAAGACGAACATGATGGTTCAGAGGAAAAAATCAAAATTAAAACAAAGAAAAGGAAATTGTGGTTGTAAAATAATAAAAGTTGTCAGGGACATGCTAGAGGACGTGCAGTTTGAGACTATATTTTTAACTTATTCTTAAAATGACAAGTTGAAGTTGACAGTGTTCCCTTGAGTTACCCTTTAGAATAAGAGCAAAAACAAAGGAAATGTGTTCACTTTCCTAAGATTGCACATACCATTTATTCGCTGTATCTCCAACAATATCTCATTTCTCCATATGAACTATTTTGACCTTAAACATCCTCATAATTCTCATACTACATGAGGCTAATTGGTACTTACTTAGTTTTTCTTCAGCTTGCTGTTTTAACAATCAACCTTCACTATTCAGGGTCTGCAGACTAAGTTCTATTTTAAAATTTTCTGTCATTTAGAAATGTCTTAGCCAACTCAGCTTATCCACTTTGACTCATAGATCAGGTTATTTATTCATTCTTCATCTGCCAGTCAGTTCTATTCTACTGCACTAATTCCCTGTTTGGTCTTTTTATTTTTAAACCTCTCTCTCCTGATTTTCCAGCCTCTTTACTGATACTTCTCTTACATGAAATATTTACAACTTTATAGCATGGACCAATCTCAAGTCATTTTATTTTGCTATTTGTATTATGTATTAATTTGTCCAATATAATCAGGTTTCTGCATCTTGATTTCTATTCCTCTTCTGGTAGTGTCAGACAAAAGGATTTTTCTTCCTGACCAACAGGGCTTTAGCTGTCCATTGTCACTTACTGGTCTGCTGACATTTCCCAAGTCCTATACACATCCACTTTGGACTGTATCCTATACAAAGATGTCTCCAGCTGTTTCCAATTCACTAGTACCCTTTTGCAGCCTCTTTCTAGATGACCATCACACCAAACTCCCTGAATGCTAGATTTCAAAAGGTTGTCAGTCACACCATGCAACAAGTTGTCCAGATTTTAAAGGCATGTTCAGAATGTGTTCTTTTAAGGTGGGAGTTTTCACCAGAATTTAAATGAGGCTATGGGCAAGGAAACAAAGATGCTTCAAGCCCATGGCCATTTAGCTGTTTCAGGGCAAGGCTCAAGTAGACCTGGGGAAGGAAACACTGCCTAGTACAACTTTCTTCTGCTGCATCAAGCAACGGCCCATCTTTCCAAGACTGTGGGCATTGCTGACAATGGATAACCAATCAATAATGCACATACTCCCTTTTATTTTCTGTAGCACTAGGAAAAGCGCCTGCCTTGGCACTCATGTAGCTGTAGAGGGGATAAAAGAGACTTCCTTCCCTGCGGTACAGGGTAGGATTTTACCCTAAATATGTGAGAGCATAGCTCTGTGGGTGGAATGGGAGATCTCTCAGGCCACATTGTCTTAATATCTCTCATCAGGCAGTTTTATATTCTTCCCTTTCTTAATCCCACTTTTATACCGTTCCAAATCCCAGAACCCTCCTAATTCCGTTTCTGGAATGTCATCATTTCTGGAACTTCCATATAAATTAGATCAGGTTCCACTGGAAGCCATTTTATAAATCATTTATGAACAAGATTACAGTAAACCCTCGAGTTATGCGAGGGTTCCATTCTCCACACCCTCACGTCAGCTGGATATCGCGTCAGTGGGATCCAGCTTCTTCCCCAACGGAACACACATTCTGCAGCCAGGAAAGCAGCAGAAGGTAAGTCCTGGAGTGGGAGGGGCAGTTGGGGAGGGTTAAGCCTGGCAGTGGGTTGGTGCTGTGGGAGACAGGTGGGGGGCAGGGGCTAAGCCTGGGGTGGGTTAGGGCTGCAGCAGGGTGAGGGGTGGAGCTGAGCCGGAGCTGTGCTCTGGTGGTGATCTGGGCCACAAGGGGTTTGAACCAGGGCTGCACGCGGGGAGGGGGTTTGAAACAGGGTGGTGGGAAGGTTGAAATGGAGCCGCGCACTAGGGGATTGAATTGGAGCCACGTGTAAAGGCTGGTGAGACAGTGACAGAACCAAGCGCAGGGCTGGGGGCTGAGCCGGAGCCGTGCGTAGGTGGTGAGCCAGCAGGGGGTTGAACCGGGGCCGGGGAGGTTAAGCCAGAGTCGCACCTGAGGGGTGGTGAGCTGGAGCCAGAGGCAGGGGTGGGGGATGAACAGGAGCTACGTGCAGGTGGTGAGTGGAGCTGGGAGGTGGTGGCTGAGCCAGGGCCGTGCGGAGCTGTGGGGGAGTTGAGCCAGGGTGCGGGGGTGGAAGAGTTAAGCACAACTGGAAATCGTGCATTTCTAGGGTTTACTGTAGGAATCAGAGTCAGCCACGTAAAAGCGGGGTCATGTACTCTGGGTTCACGTACTCTAAGACCTTACTGTACTGAGAACTGAAGAGTTTGCTTGACACATTACAATGCTCTCTTACAAATACACTGGTGAACTCATATGGTCCTACTTAACACAAAAATATCCACATTTCTAGCCTCCTATAAATGCCCACAAGGCATGTTTATGTCTGAGTTCACACTAACAGGTTCTGAATTATATTTAGACATTACAATTTCTGATAAAATCCATCTATTCACTGGGCAATGGTGAAACATTGTTTATCTGGCAAATTTTAGTTATTTGTGAAAATTCATGAAGGAAATGTGATTCTCAATAATGTCACAATTTAACACAGGCCTAGTCTACACTAAGGAACAAAGTCGAGCCCAGATACACAAACCTAGCGATGGCATTAGTGTAGCTAGAATCAACGTATCAGGATTGACTTTGTTCCCTGGTATAGATCGGGGCTCTTTGGGCTAGCGCCGACATCCCTTGATTTCCAGAGGGTCAATTGCAGGGTGTCAAATGCATGGTAAGTATAGATCTACCCACAAAAACACTCAAGTGTGGTGAGACTACACCACCCATCCCACCAGGGTGCCTGCACCTTTCCCCTCTAACCGCTTATTTTAGCCATAGTCAAATGAACGCATTGCTGCTCCTTTTTGACCCAAGTGTCAAATCAAAGTTTGGGGCCCTGAGGATGTTTCTGCAGTGTCACACTGCACTTCTTGCTCTCTCACTCACAGTACGCTCTGGTCACAATGCCCAGGCGGACCATCTGCCCACCTGGAGCTACTTTCTGAGAAGATGCGATTAGGCCTTGTTTTAATTGTCACCTCTTAAGTGTTTCTTACAACTATCTTAAGTGAAGGGCCTATACATTATGGCTGCCAGTTTTGGTTGGCTATACTCCTGGAAATTTCATCACATGATATAAACTTTAAGATTAATTTTTAATTCCTGAAGACTTCAGGCCAATGCTGGAGGGTTGGTAACCCTTATATACATGCTCACTGAGTTTCAAAGAGGTTTGTGAATCAAGCAGTCACCAACATCTCTCAGCACAGCATCATAAAGAGATGATTTTATCTCCTGGGCATTCAAACTACTGTGTTAAGTAAGACAAAAGGCTGAAGTAGGGGTACGTCCATTGAAATTCAATGGGATTTGGGCACCCCTCCCTGTCCAGCTCCTCTGGCAATTCCATTCTTGTTCAAGATATTACGGAGAAAAACCCTACCACAGAAAATGGAAAGAATTTAAATAATTTCTGGTGCTTCTATGGGCTGCCTGAGACTGGTGAGACAGTTACATCCACTCCCACAGAAAATCTTATGAGAAAATGACATTTCTTCTAAGTTGCGTGAAAGAGATGACTACGGGGAAAACTCCTGAAAATGAATAAAGCAGCTATATAAACAAACATTCTAACACCCATGGAAGAGTCATCAGATATATGTACCCTTTGCGTAAAAATGTCTTGTACAATCAGTCGGAGTCCATGCTAGGGCATGATCGTGGCTTTAGGCACAACTGTGAGCAAAAGGTACATAAACTACACCACCACAGCAACCACCCCATTAGGCACTGTGACTCAGACACATCCGTGAGTCACAAGTCCTCCCTTGCTTCCTCTTTGCTCCAAGGTGTGGTAATTTGCGGCTATGACAAATTAGGAGGCCCACAGCCTTGCCTGAGCTCCACTCACCAGCAGGGAAGCACCCTGAGGCAAAAGAGAAAGAGAGAATTAAAGTTCCATGCCTTCTCAGCTCCCACCTGCTTCAAGGACAATAAGCTGGCATGTAGCACCTGCTGTCTGCAGCAAGGCTCACGATAGCCTGAGCAGGGCAGCGGAGGGAGTTCATCCTACTTCCTTGTGCAGACCAGCATCCGGTATCTGGCCACATGCAGAGTGGGGAATATATGGCACCATCTTCAAGGGTCATGCACAGTCAGGAAAGCCTGCCCTGCTCTCGCAAGTAATTCTGGTAGGGATAAACTCTTGGAGGCTCCAGGTGAAGACCCAGGGACCATGCATCTCCTCAGAGCCCCCTTGTATGCATCTGACAACACAGCAAAATCTACTGAGGTGCCAGGTAAGCATGTATTTCAAGGCCCAATCCAGCCCTTCAAAGTGCAGAAAAAATATAGTTTGCCTGCCTACAATCTGACAATAATAATTACAAAGAACACAGGAACAACAAGAAGTCCTGTGGCACCTTATAGACTAACACATATTTTGGAGCATAAGCTTTCATGGGCAGACCTGCTTCATCAGATGCATGAGCTGGGGGAGTGGTTTCAGAGGGGTATTTAAAGAGGGGTACTTATCAAGAGTTAAAAACAAGTCAAATCAGACGGGGGATGTGAGCCTTTGTCAGAGTCTAATGGGGAGACATTAGCACCCAGAGCAGAGAAACTGCCTTTGTAAGCTGAGAGCCACTCCCAGTCTCTGTTTAATCCATTGTTAATGGAGTCAAATTTGCAAATAAATTGCAGCTCAGAGATTTCTCTCTCCATTTGATTTTTGAAATTTTGTTGTTTCAGAACTGTCACCCTTAAATCTGCCACTGAATGTCCAGGAGGATTGAAGTGTTTCCCCACAGGCTTCTGTACGTTACCATTCCTGATGTCTGATTTATGTCCATTTATTCTTTTACGGAGAGACTGTCCAGTTTGGCCAATGTAAATTGCAGTGGGGCATTTCTGGCACATGATGGCGTATATTATATTAGTAGAAGTGCAGGTAAAGGAGCCGCTGATGGCATAGTTGATGTTAGGTCCTGTGATGATGTCACTGGTGTAGATACGTGAGCAGAGCTGGCAGCGAGGACTGTTGCAGGGGCTGGTTCCAGGCCTAGAGTCACTGGTTTGTGATTTGTAGTGGCTGGTGAGGATTTGTTTAAGGTTGGCAGGCTGGCTATAGGCGAGGACAGGCCTGCCTCCCAAGGTCTGTGAGTGTGAAAGATCATTGTTCAGGATGGGTTTCAGATCACTGATGATGCGCTGGAGAGGCCTTAGGTGGGGGCTGTATGTGATGGCAGTTTCTCTGCTTTGGGTGCTAATGTCTCCCCATTAGACTCTGACAAAGGCTCACATCCCCCTACCTGATTTGACTTGTTTTTTCCTCTTTTGATAAGTACTGTGGATACTGGGCCATTTCCACCTTGCTGAACAGACCTTGTCAGCTCTGGCCCTCTCTCTTACTGGGACCCCACTCTTTAAATACCCCTCTGATCCCTCCCACCCCACTCATGCATCTGATGAAGCAGGTCTTTGCCCACGAAAGCTTATGCTCCAAAATATGTGTTAGTCTATAAAGTGCCACAGGACTTCTTGTTGTTCTCAAAGCTACATACTAACACGGCTACCTCTCTGATACTTGTCACCATGCAAGGCACTACATTTAGCCGCAATGAGTGGAAATCCATCAAGCTCATGAAAAAATTTGCACAGATACAGACAGACATCATCTTCCTCTCCAAATGCAAACAGAAGGACATCATACCAAAAGGACTGAAGGTGAAAAACCCACTGAAATCAACATACTACACAGATTACAGTGAGAGATTGTGCCATACACTCTCTAAGAAACTGAGGAATCACCTAATCATCATCCTGTACAACAAACAGGGCAACATCAAAAGAGAGCTCTCAAATCTGGAGACCCTCATAAATGAACAATCTTCCACGCAAACCTCCACATGACTGGACTTTACTAGAACAAGATGGGAGATTTACAACACACATTTCTCTTCTCTACAGAAGAAAAAATACTGTAAACTATCTAAACTCCTACTTTCCACATGGGGCTACAATATTGGTAGCCCTAACTCACGCAGCAATATTGTCAATCTATCCAACTACACACTCAGCCCGGCAAAAGAATTTGCCCTTTCTCAAGGACTCTCTTTCTGGCCCCTCCCCCCGCCCCCGCCCCCTCCCCCAAACTTGATACAGTTCTGTGGTGATCTGGAAGCCTTCTTTCGCTGTCTACGACTCAAGGAATACTTCCAACATGACACAGAACAGCGCACTGACCCACAGGTACCCTCCCACCTATGGTACAAGAAAAAGAATTCCTCATGGACTCCCCCGATGGTCGAAATGACAAACTGGACCTATACACAGAATGCTTCCACCGGGGTGCACCGGCAGAAATTGTGGAAAAACGGCATCGCTTACCCCATAACCTCAGCCGTGCAGAATGCAATACCATCAACAGCCTCAGAAACAACTCTGACGTTGTCATCCAAGTGGCCGACAAGGGAGGTGCTGCTGTCATCATGAATAGGACAGACTACCAAAAGGAGGCTGCCAGGCAACTCTCCGATACCACATTCTACAGGCCTCTGTCCGAGGATCCCACTGAGGAATACACAAAGAAACTACAGCATCTGCTCAAGACCGTCCCTATAAGAACACAGGAACAGATTTACACAGACACACCTCTGGAACCCAAACCAGGTTTATTCTACCTGCTACCCAAGATCCATAAACCTGGAAATCCCGGACGCCCCATCATCTCAGGCAGCGGCACCCTCACCAAAGGATTGTCTGCATATGTGGACTCTCTACCTAGACCCTATGCTACCAGCACCCCCAGCTTTCTTCGAGATACCACCTACTTCCCCAGGAAACTACAAGCCATTGGTGACCTTCCTGAAAACACCATCCTGGCCACCATGGATGTAGAGGCCCTTTACACCAACATCCCACATGAAGATGGACTCCAAGCTGTTAGGAACATTATCCCTGATGAAACCGAGGCACAAATGGTGGCGGAGCTTTGTGACTTTGTCCTCACCCACAACTATTTCAGATTTGGGGACAAATTATACCTTCAAATCAGTGGCACTGCTATGGGCACCCACATGGCCCCACAGTATCCCAACATTTTTATGGCTGACCTGGAACAACGCTTTCTCAGTTCTCGTCCCCTAGTGCCCCTCCTCTACCTGCACTACATTGATGACATCTTCATCATCTGGACCCCTGGGAAGGAGGCTCTTGAAGAGTTCCACTGTGATTTCAACAGTTTCCACCCCACTATCAACCTTAGCCTGGACCAGTCCACACAAGAAATTCACTTCCTGGACACTACTGTGCAGATAAGCGATGGTCACATAAATACCACCCTGTACCATAAACCCACGGACTTCTATGCTTATCTACATGCCTCCAGCTTCCATCCAGAGTATACTACACGATCCATTGTTTACAGCCAGGCACTAAGGTCCAACTGTATTTGCTCTGATCCATCAGACAGAGACAAACATCTACAAGACCTTTACCAAGCTTTCCTCAAACTACAATACCCACCTAAGGAAGTGAGGAAACAGATTGATAGAGCCAGATGGGTACCCAGAAGCCACCTGCTACAAGACAGGCCTCGCAAGGAAATCAAGAGAACACCACTGACAATCACATACAGCCCCCACCTAAGGCCTCTCCAGTGCATCATCAGTGATCTGCAACCCATCCTGAACGATGATCTTCCACTCTCACAGACCTTGGGAGGCAGGCCTGTCCTCGCCTATAGCCAGCCTGCCAACCTTAAACAAATCCTCACCAGCCACTACAAATCACAAACCAGTGACTCTAGGCCTGGAACCAGCCCCTGCAACAGTCCTCGCTGCCAACTCTGCTCACATATCTACACCAGTGACATCGTCACAGGACCTAACATCAACTATGCCATCAGCGGCTCCTTTACCTGCACTTCTACTAATATAATATACGCCATCATGTGCCAGAAATGCCCCACTGCAATTTGCATTGGCCAAACTGGACAGTCTCTCCGTAAAAGAATAAATGGACATAAATCAGACATCAGGAATGGTAACGTACAGAAGCCTGTGGGGAAACACTTCAATCTCCCTGGACATTCAGTGGCAGATTTAAGGGTGACAGTTCTGAAACAACAAAATTTCAAAAATCAAATGGAGAGAGAAATCTCTGAGCTGCAACTTATTTGCAAATTTGACTCCATTAACAATGGATTAAACAGAGACTGGGAGTGGCTCTCAGCTTACAAAGGCAATTTCTCTGCTCTGGGTGCTAATGTCTCCCCATTAGACTCTGACAAAGGCTCACACCCCCCTGTCTGATCTGACTTGTTTTTAACTCTTTTGATAAGTAGTAACAGAGAGGAAGCTGTGCTAGTCTAATAACAAACTATTTTGCTAGTCTTTAAAGTGCTACTTGACTGCTTTTTGACAAGTACTGTTGATACTGGGCCATTTCTACCTTGCTGAATAGATCTTGTCAGCTCTGGCCCTCCCTCTTACTGGGACCCTGTACGCCCGCCAGGAAAAGAGGCTGAACGTCTTCCACTTGTGTTGCCTCAGGCACATCCTTGGAATATCGTGGAAGGACAGAGTGTCCAACAGTACCGTCCTTGAGCAAGCTGGAATCCCAACTATGCACACCCTCCTCAGGCAGCGGCGGCTCCACTGGCTTGGCCATGTCCGCAGGACGAATGATGGAAGGATCCCAAAAGACATCCTGTATGGCAAGCTAGCCTCTGGCAAAAGACCTCCCGGATGCCCCCAGCTGCGCTACAAAGATGTTTGCAAGAGAGACCTCAGCGATGTAGACATCAAGTCAGACAGCTGGGAGGAGCTAGCAGACGATCGCAGCAGATGGAGGGCAGGAACTATACAAGGGCTTCAGAAGGGTGAGTTGAGGATCAGACAGCTAGCAAAGGAGAAGCGAGCCCACAGAAAGCACAGCAAGGACCTGCCAGACACCCATTACATATGCAACAGATGCAGCAAGGACTGTCACTCTCGTGTGGGGCTTCAGAGTCATAGCCGACACTGCAAATGAGGATGCCAAATTGAACTACGAAGGGCGCGAACCATAGTCTACATAGACTGAAGGATGCTGCTACTACTACTACTACTCTTTAAATACCCCTATGAACCACCACCCCCCACTCATGCATCTGCTGAAGCGGGTATTTGCCCATGGAAGCTTATGCTCCAAAATGTCTGTTAGTCTATAAGGTGCCACAGGACTTCTTGTTGTTCTCGAAGCTACAGACTAACACGGCTACCTCTCTGATACAGAACACAGCAGGGGCTCCTTCACAGAAAGCTAAAAAAAGACAAAACATAGTGCCAGTTATCAGGCCTGCCAAATCTCTTTTGCACCATTCCAGTGGCACAAAGCAGACAAAGTGCCCCATGTGGACCACTGAAAATTTCTCTGCCTCGGGGGAAAATTCCAATGTGACGCTAAGTGCTGGCGTTATGGTAAACTGGGGGCATTTCAAGGGGCACGCTGAGGTGGGAACAATTGTGGCTGAACCATGCTGTGCTCAAGTGACCCGACTGATTTATCAGAATCTAGCCAAATTCAGCACCACTTAGAATGGCCTTGAAACATCTTTACGTTGTTCCAGCCTCAACATTTGAGGAGCATGGAAAGGAGCAAAAAGCTTTAGGCCTCAGGTGCCTCCACATGCCTCTCTCATGTGTCACCTGAACCCCCAGATCCTCCTTCCCACTGGACAGAAGCTTTGAGTCCTGGCAAGTGAGCCAAACTTCTGAAGATTGTATGTAGCTTGGGTAGTCAGTAAGTTTTGCCATCCCACATCTAGCCCACTGTGCAGACAAAAACATTCCTTTACCGTACACCCCTGACTTATGCAGCGGTTGCATTCCTGAGCAACCCTGCATAAGTCAAATTTTGCATTACTCGGGCTGCGTCTACACGTGCACGCTACTTCGAAGTAGCGGCAGTAACTTCGAAATAGCGCCCGTCACGTCTACACGTGTTGGGCGCTATTTCGAAGTTGAAATCGACGTTAGGCGGCGAGACATCGAAGTCGCTAACCCCATGAGGGGATGGGAATAGCGCCCTACTTCGACGTTCAACATCGAAGTAGGGACGTGTAGACGATCCGCGTCCCGCAACATCGAAATAGCGGGGTCCTCCATGGCGGCCATCAGCTGGGGGGTTGAGAGATACTCTCTCTCCAGCCCTTGCGGGGCTCTGTGGTCACCGTGGGCAGCAGCCCTTAGCCCAGGGCTTCTGGCTGCTGCTGCTGCAGCTGGGGGTCCGTGCTGCATATACAGGGTCTGCAACTAGTTGTTGGCTCTGTGTATCTTGCACTGTTTAATGAAAGTGTGTCTGGGAGGGGCCCTTTAAGGGAGCGACTTGCTGTTGAGTCCGCCCCGTGACCCTGTCTGCAGCTGTGCCTGGCTCCCTTATTTCGATGTGTGCTACTTTGCTGTGTAGACGTTCCCTCGCTGTGCCTATTTTGATGTTGGGCTGAGCAACGTCGAAGTTGAACATCGACGTTGCCAGCCCTGGAGGACGTGTAGACGTTATTCATCGAAATAGCCTATTTCGATGTCGCAACATCGAAATAAGCTATTTCGAAGTTGGGTGCACGTGTAGACGTAGCCTCGGAGAGCCAGAAAACTGACCATCCCAAAATTCTGAGGATTAAAGGGACTTCGAAGTTGCCCAGGCACTTCCAAGTACTGGCGGGTTAGCCGCAGCTACACGCAAGCTGGCACTTCGAAGTTTAACACTTCGAAGTTGCCACATGGGAGAATTAGCTTAATGAAGTGCTGCATATGCAGCGCAGGACTTCATTAATAATCTCTTGACATCCTACTTACCATGCTCCCTTTGAAATAGGGAGCTAGTATAGACAAGCCCTTGGTTTAATTTTTAAAGACTGATTGAACTCTTGTCAAATTTGTCCATGCCAGGAGAGTACTTCATTGGAAGGCAAGAGCAAAGTAACTGGGCTGCGGAATGTATAAAACATGGAACTCTTCACATATAATGGGATGGTTTGGAAAATCTATACTGTCAACATGAATACCAGACTGTAGGCTCTTCAGTACATGGATTGACTCTTTAGTATATGCCTGTACAATGCCTAGCCCTGGCCTCTAGCTGCTACTGCAATGCAAGTAGTATCTCCTTAAGAAATGGACTTCAAATTATCCTGCACCGCAGATCCCCTTTGACTGCTTCTTACAGTTGGTTAGTACAGCAAGATGGGGGTAGAAGCTAGAAGGACAGGAACTGCTATTTCAGGTCGGACCAGCAGTGGTCCATCCAGTTCATTATCTTCACCCTTAGGTGTTGCTGTTCATTTCTGGTACTCTGTCTCTTGCAGTGTGTACCACAGCATTATGAAGTTGGACTTCACCAACTCAGAACAGTGGTACTAAGCTTTAAAACATATTTCACACCATGCCAATCCACTTAATGTATCACATCCGTAAGAAGTAAGGGAGTAAGTTTCATAGTTTTCAATTATTTATCTACAACATCAATAAGCAACAGCACAGCTTCCAAAAATGAAGCGTACCAAGTAGATTAATTTTACAAAATTAGTAAATGTAGAATCACCAGAAAATCTTTAAACAAAATTCAGTCTACTTTAAACAAACTACGATTAAATAACCACTGTGTAACCTAAAATGACTACACTGCAATGTCTCTTAAAAACACAGGTAAAGTGCCACTCTAAACAGCATGGCTGTTCACATACAGTACTTCCTCAGTGCCATTAGAAGCAAGTCTTTTTTCTTAAACGTGTTTAACAGGAGGAAGTGGTCTACCAAGCATGTCACATGACCTAGATGTTTTGTGATTACAAACAGGAACATTTAACAGGAAGCACTAGCATTATGTTAAGCAAGAATACCATCTCTGCATCTCCAGTCTAGTCTCAGCTGAGCTGATGGAATTTAATTTACTGAAAACTGGATGAAAGACTACACAAAGAGGAAAGATAAAGGTAACAGGTTCAGAGAAGGTCCAATGGGCAGCTGCAGAATAAATATTAGGACCAGTTCTATTTACATTTTCCTAATGATGTGGAAGTAAAGATTCACACCCTACCCATTAATTAAATGAAGAATGTTTATATTATTATCACTAAGCAGCAAAGTGCAAATCATGAGGATAATGAAAAAAATATAGACTGGCTAGAAAAACAAGAAATAAATTTAAACTTGAAAAAATGAAACCGATACATCTCCGAATAAGTCATCTGGAACAGATTTGGTGGAAGGATATAGTGTATTTAAAGAACATTAATTCCAAAAAATACCTATGTGCAACAATGGACAGTGAACTGAATACATGATGTAGTTGCAAAATTGCCAATGAAGATTTCAACTGGGGAAAGTGACTGTCTCAGGGCTCTGTAGATGATTTCTCTGTAGATGATTCTGGGAATGCTGGGCAGATCATTACAAAAATAAAACTCCACAAATAACAATTTATTTTAAAAAATCAAAATAATATACCAGGTCCTCCAGACAGCATGCACACACAGGCCTTCTCTCTGTGTGTGTGTGTGTACGTGCGCGTGCATGCACACGCACACACAGAAAGAGAGAGTCTAGGAAATTGACCGGGAAAAGTACACGTGGGCAATCCAGATGAAAACTAACGGTCATCATTGTCCACCAGTATTCAAAAGGCATAGAAAGGAAACGGCTTGTGCGACTAACCCATGGTTGCATAATGATGACAGGAGTAATGGAATCACACTGTGCAATGTATCGGAGGGGTCACCGTGTTAGTCTGGATCTGTAACAGCAATGAAGGGTCCTGTGGCACCTTATAGACTAACAGAAAAGTTTTGAGCATGAGCTTTCGTGAGCACAGACTCACTTCACCAGATGCATCTGATGAAGTGAGTCTGTGCTCACGAAAGCTCATGCTCAAAACTTTTCTGTTAATCTATAAGGTGCCACAGGACCCTTCGTTGCTGTTACTGTGCAATGGAAAGTTTAGATGAGGGGTCAGCAACCCCCGACACGGGTGCCAAGAGTGGCACGCGGGCCCATTTTCATCAGCCATGAGGCAGGAGCTCAGCCCTGCCCCTCCACCCCCATGCAGTCGGGAGCTTGCTCAATGCCATGCTGCCTGTGGCTTAACAAAAGACCAGCTAACGCTGCCAACCACCCCCTAAACAGTAAAGCTCTGCACCCTAATATATTTATTAGCAAAGCCTTTGTAAGTAGCTATCAGTGACTTTTAAAAGTATAACCAGCACTCAGACTGTAGCTAGAGGTCAAAAGGTCAAATTTCGGCACTCTGCCTCGGAAAGGCTGCTGACTCCTGGTGTAGATCTCATCAGTACATTTTCCAAATGCAGGGCTAGCTCATGCCACCAAGTTTCATGTGTGTAGGCGATCCTTTGTGCACCGATTTCACTCCCCTCAAGGGGGAGTGTGTCAGCCATGCGTGGTTTTCTCCCCATTCTTAGCATATTATAGAGGCTTTGCTGCAGAGGTGGGCTCCATGGGCAGAGAGGCACTGACTGGGCTAATAACTGAGGCAGAGTGGTGCCGCATTGGGTGACAGTGGTGTTAGGGGGATGGATGTTGTCCCACCTCTAGTTTACCTGGAATAGATAGGACATAGTGCTCAGAATTACCTAATGTGCAGAGCTCTCTCTCTGGCAAAAACCAACCCTCAGGAAGACACTGTTGGGCAAGTTGCAGCCTGGAGGAGGGGAAAGTGGAAGTGCTTCTCAACTGTATTGTGATGGGTGAGGGGCTCACTAAGAGTTTGTGTTTAGAGGACAATTCACATATCTGCACATCTGTAGGGCACGTTACTAGACAGGACGCAGCCCTTGTTTAGACTATGTATTGGGATGTAGATGGGCAAAATGACCTTTCACGTCTTTTCTATTTTTCTATTCTTATACATGGGAAGAAAGCATAGCAAAAGTAAACAGGCAGAAGGTGGAAGGGGGTGAGCACTGGCAGCTCAAACATGTCTAGACATATATGAGACAGATGCAATAGGAAAATAGTACTACCAGAAACTCTGGAAAATAAAACAAGGGAAGAAAGAAAATACATTAGTTAACAGCTACAGTCCAATTCCAGAACTCACTGGCTCACCCACTTCTAGGCTACTGGGTGCTGTGCTGCTCCCCTGACCTCAGACAGCACACTGCAGAACTGGAGGTGATTCAGAGGAGGGTGATGAGAATGACTGAGGACATGGAAACACGTTCATGTGAAGTCATCTTGAAAAGACTGGGACGGTTTTTCAGAGAGAGGGGATAAATGAGGATATGTCTGCACTGCAATCGCAGAGTGTGACAGCCGAGTGTGTAGCTATCCCTGAGCTCGCTTGCATTATGCTAGCTTGGTCCCCTGTAGCCAAGAAGCTGCAGCAGCATGGGCTTTGGTGTGGGCTAGCCATATGAGAGATCACTCAGAGTTCTGGGTGGGGTCATACATTCCACGCTGAAATGTTCACCACCTTAGGTTCTCACTGTGGTGGTGCCCAAGATAGCTAGGCTAAAGCTAGTTCGGTTATGTCTACATGAGCTGCAACCACACCCCATAACTGCAGTGCAGATAGGACCCACAAAAGATAATAAAAAGGCATCAAGTTATGAATGGGCTGGAGAAGGTAGATAGGAGAATAGATAACCCTAATGTCATAATGGCCATGTCTACACTAGCCCCAAACTTCGAAATGGCCACGCAAATGGCCATTTTGAAGTTTACTAATGAAGCGCTGAAATGCACATTCAGCGCCTCATTAGCATACGGGCGGCTGCGGCACGTCAAAATTGACGCGCCTTACCGCTGCATGGCTCATCCCAACGGGGCTCCTTTTCGAAAGGACTCCGCCTACTTCGAAGTCCCCTTATTCCCATGAGCTGATGGGAATAAGGGGACTTCGAAGTAGGCGGGGTCCTTTCGAAAAGGAGCCCCCTCGGGGTGAGCTGCGCGGTGGTGAGGTGCATCAATTTCAAAGTGCTGCGGCTGCCCGCATGCTAATGAAGCACTGAATATGCATTTCAGCGCTTCGTTAGTAAACTTCGAAATGGCCATTTGCATGGCCATTTCGAAGTTTGGGGCTAGTGTAGATGTAGCCAATAAGACAAAAAGCAAGGGAATAGCCAATTTAACTTAAAGGTGAAAAACTCAGACCTGACAAAAGGAAATACAGGTTCACACACTACCTGATGACACTGTGGATCTCCCTGCCACAGGATGTCATTCACTCCAAGAACTTAGCCAGATTCATAGAGAGGTTGGACCTTTGCGCAGACAGCAAGAGTTAATGCTAGCAAACATTGGAAAGAGTATGCAACTGGATGGGTCAGGTGTTAAACCAAACTATTACAGATTATTGTGAGGTCTTCATGGGGTGGATTATCTCTGAAGCATCTGGTTGAGGCCACTGTTAGAGACAGGATAACGGTCTAGTTCAGTGGTTCTCAAACTTCTCTTGGTTGTGAACCACTTGGAAATTGCTGAGGGTCTCAGTGGACCACTTAATGGTCTCTCCCAATATTGGTATTGTTAGTTAACTACTGTAAAGTGCTTTGGATAAAAGTGCTATATCAAAAAACCTCAATAAATAATACTTTTTTGTTCTACAAATAAAAGCACACCAGTAAATTTTTAATATAGGTAGGGGTTTCTGCCCTCCCACAGCAGTCATGTAGCTGAGGCTGAGAAGGTGGACCATCTCTTGCACACCAACCTCCTAGCCCATTAATTGGAAAGGGTACCAGGCACTTTTGAATCCTTGTGGGCCTTTCACAGAAATTAACAGAGACTGGTCCAGAAAGGTGCATGGCACACACACAGCTTTTGGAACACTAGCCTATTCAGGAAGCTGCAAGTGGTGACTTTCTTCCCAAACTAGAAAAATCACCATAGTGACCCTGGGAGATCGTGCTTACCCCTTAATGCCATGCATCCATACTTTGGGAGCCTTAAGAGGAGCATGAAGTGGTTCAATAAAAGGCCAAGAAGGTGCAGAATGCCTGTGGAATGTGCTTTCAGCCATATAGAGGCCTAGTGGTGATGTTTGTATGGGAAGCTGGAGCTGGCTGATGATAACACCCCTAGGATTATAGTTGTGTGCTGTACCCTCCATAAGATTTGTGAAGAGAATGGGGAAAGCTTGAATCAGGGCTGGACCACTGAAGCACAGTGCCTGGAGGCTGAGTTTGAACAGCATGAGTCCAGGGCTATTAGACGGGCACAGCATGAAGCCATAAGGATCAATTTGATGCTAAAAATCAGTAATATTTGTTGCCAAATATGGGAGTGCATTGACTGCTTTGCTTGAGGGTTAATGCTATTGATCTGTATGATTCACTCAGTGCTAAAGTCAGAGATCACTGGTGAGGGGGCCGGGGGGCCACCACACATTTGACCCCACCTGCCTGGGGAGGGTTGGGACAACCCCCTCAACCCCAGACCCCACCTCTTCCCACCCACGCTTTGCCCTCTCTCTGCCCTTGCTCTGGTTCTTCTAGCCCTCTACCACCTGAACCCCACCCTTAAGTGATACAGCCCAGGGGACTAGTGAGGCCAAGCACCAGCACTGGCAGAAGGGGTCTCCCCGTCACACCCCGCTACCTGCGCAGAGCAAGGGGAGCAACAGCCCCAGCTTCCTTTGCTCCCCTGCCCGCTCCACTTCCCACAGGTGAGTGCGAAGCAGTCCCTCACCTCTCCAGAGCAATGCAGCTGGAGGAGCGTGGTGAGCTGGGGCTGTTGCTCTGCTTAATCCTACCACAGATGTGAGTGGGGGGGGCACCAGTGTGTTGTGGGTATCAGCCCCCCACTCCTCCCCACCGCCCATGCTGGCTTCTGGCTGGCTGGTCCGCTCCTGCCCCCAGTGTTGGAGCATGTGACTCCTTGGCTACGTCTACACGTGCACCCAACTTCGAAATAGCTTATTTCGATGTTGCGACATCGAAATAGTCTATTTCGATGAATAACGTCTACACGTCCTCCAGGGCTGGCAACGTCGATGTTCAACTTCGACGTTGCTCAGCCCAACATCGAAATAGGCACAGCGAGGGAACGTCTACACAGCAAAGTAGCACACATCGAAATAAGGGAGCCAGGCACAGCTGCAGACAGGGTCACGGGGCGGACTCAACAGCAAGTCGCTCCCTTAAAGGGCCCCTCCCAGACACACTTTCATTAAACAGTGCAAGATACACAGAGCCAACAACTAGTTGCAGACCCTGTATATGCAGCACGGACCCCCAGCTGCAGCAGCAGCAGCCAGAAGCCCTGGGCTAAGGGCTGCTGCCCACGGTGACCACAGAGCCCCGCAAGGGCTGGAGAGAGAGTATCTCTCAACCCCCCAGCTGACGGCCGCCATGGAGAACCCCGCTATTTCGATGTTGCGGGACGCGGATCGTCTACACGTCCCTACTTCGATGTTGAACGTCGAAGTAGGGCGCTATTCCCATCCCCTCATGGGGTTAGCGACTTCGACGTCTCGCTGCCTAACGTCGATTTCAACTTCGAAATAGCGCCCAACACGTGTAGACGTGACGGGCGCTATTTCGAAGTTACTGCCGCTACTTCGAAGTAGCGTGCACGTGTAGACGCAGCCCTTGTGTCCCTGCCCCCCCATGCATCACCTATGGCTGAAGTGACTTTTGCTTTGCTGGCATATGCTTGGTTGTTTTCATGCAATGGAAGACAGACTGCTTTGAAACACAAGAATTTCATTTATTGAAAACAAACATAGGGCACATGCAGCATGGCACAGCTGGACAGAGAACACACAGCCAAGAAACCTGCAGAGGCAGATTGCCCAGCATGTGCATGACACTTTCACAGAGATCTGTGAGGCCGATTACAACGAAGTGAGAGATTCCATCAACACCCTGTTCACCCTTTGAGTGGGCCCATGTCGGTAGCAGCACCACACAGACACAAGCCTGCTCTCTGCAACCCTCCGGCTCCCAGCAACTCGCCTCAGCACTTCCAGAGATCAAAGCCACTTACCCAGCTCATTCTCTCCTGTTCGTACTTCTCCAAGCTCCAGCTGCTGCCCCTGGGTCACCTCCTCCACAGCAGAAAATAGTGTCTGACTACATGAATCCGTGGATGCCAAAACATCCTCCGGGTCTGGGACCTGCTCTCCCTCAACAACTTCTTCTGTGATTTCCTCTTCCTGGCTTGGTCCACTCTGAGATGGCCCGTGAGTCTTTAAGTATCCACAAGGGTCTGGGGTCATCCTCAAATATCTCATCCCACTCTTTGTAGAACCAGCAGATCATGGTCACAGCACCTGTGCTGCTGTTTGCTTCCTGCACCTCATGATATATGTTCCAAAGCTTGTTAATTCGAACCCTGCACTGCAGTGTCCCCCACTCCTGACCCCTATGGGTCATGCACCTTGATATTATAATTCCTACATTTGGAGGAGAGCTGGGATTGGATAGTCTCCTGTCTCCAAATGCTGATGAGGTCCAGCACCTGTGCATTGCTCCAAGCCAGGTCTGCCTGGCGCATGGAGCAGACATGGTCACCTGGAACGATACACAGACAGCATTCCACACATCACTGGGCAAACAGGAAGGGGACTTTCAAAATTCCAAAGGAATTCCAAGGGCAGGTCTGAGGTTGGTAACCTGAGAGCAGAGCAGTAGAGTTCAAACAGATGACCTAAGAAGTGACAATAGGCATTGCGGCACGGGTAACAGAAACAACTGAAGTGTTCACAAGGGTACCTCAGCACTGTAGTGGCTGCGTAGCAAGCTCTACGCCTCTTGTCAAGGTGACTTACTGAGAGTGCAGCAACTGTGGAGTTAATTCGCACGAAGAGCCTTGCCATGTGGGCACCTTGGGAGTGATGTCTTTGGGACTGGGGAATGATTATTTGCTCTGTAACTTGCCAGTGTAGACTTGGCCTTAGTCAGAGAACTGAGCAGACCTCCTGATGTGGTGCCTGCACAACTCTGATTGAATTGTAACTTTATGGATTACAACTCCCCTGATGATTAATGGTCATCTTCCTGGGAATAGTTAGCAGCAGAGACTCTCTAATTTGCAACACACTTCAGTAGCAAGGTTTCTTAATTTCATACACATTAATGATATACATATTTGGACAGAATAATGGAGTTCAGCAGATATCTTACATGGCATGCTTTGTATGAAACATCAGAACCACGTAACAACAAATGATATGGGGCTTTCAGAGTGCTATTTTGAGCTAAAGTGTGTCACAGTCATTTTGCTGTGAGAAAAAATAAATATAACAATATTTCCCCTGTGTTACTGCTTAAATACAAATGCATAGTGCTATAGTAAACGAAACAATAGATTCACGCTACTGTGGCTCTTTTGGGTAATTTACTTCCTGAGCCGATGAGAACTGAGTGTCACTAGTTTAGGTCAACATGGGCTATGAATAAGCTTGTCATCTATAGTTCCAAAAGCACTTGAATCACAATCCTTTATGAACATTCCAGGAGAGACTTTGACTAACACCCTGCAGGCCTGCATCATCCCAGTCCCTGTGGTTAGAGTCCTACCAAATTCACAGCTATGAAAAATGCATCACAGACCATGACATCTTGTCTCCTCTGTTTTTTGTGTGCTTTTTTTGCTCTAAACCAGGGGTGAGCAAACTTTTTACATCAGACCCTACTTTTCATCTCTGCCACTAGCAAGGACCCTCCCAACCCGTCTAATATAATCCAAAACAATGGAGTATGTGCACTACCTTTCGACACGTGTAAGAAAATAAAGATGCAGAATGTAAAAACTTTATTAATCAGCATATCAATGTGAACACACAAACATAAACACAGTAACATATTTAATAATTTTTAATGAGATGGATGAGCCTGACACCCAGCAGCTAATCGTGCTGCGACCCCTTATGAAATTTCACACCCCCAAAAGCTCCCTGCTTTGTGCACCTTTGCTCTATACCATATAGATTTCAAAAAGGAGAACAATATCTCTCAAAGGGGCCAGCCCAAAGCAGGGCAATAGGGAGATCACAGGATTATTAAGTATCAGAGGGGTAGCCATGTTAGTCTGGATCTGTAACACCAACGAAGGGTCCTGTGGCACCTTATAGACTAACAGAAAAGTTTTGAGCATGAGCTTGAGTGCAGAACTACCACTCTTATTTCAGTGAGCGAGTGGAGACTGAGGTTTTGGCATTATTTTACCATTATTTGTCAACCACAAGTGGACATGACTACAGAAGGTATAAGTCTGCATAGAATTAAATTCAGAATTATTTGGTTTCCCTCTCTACAGCTCAAAATAGCAAAGGACTGATAGCAACCAGTCAGTAATCTAGTAGCAGAGAGGGAGCCGTGCTAGTTTATACACTATCAAAACAAAAAAGCAGTCAAGTAGCACTTTCAAGACTAACAAAATAGTTTATTAGGTGAGCTTTCGTGGGACAGACCCACTTCTTCAGACCATAGCCAGACCAGAACAGACTCAATATTTAAGGCATAGAGAACCAAAAACAGTAATCAAAGTTGACAAATCAGAAAAAAATTATCAAGGTGAGCAAATCAGAGGGCAGAGGGGCAGGGGGGTGGGAAGTCAAGAATTAGATTAAGCCAAGTATGCCAAAGAGCCCCTATAAGCCGTGTCTACACGTGCACGCTACTTCGAAGTAGCGGCACTAACTTCGAAATAGCGCCCGTCACGGCTACACGTGTTGGGCGCTATTTCGATGTTAACATCGACGTTAGGCGGTGAGATGTCGAAGCCGCTAACCCCATGAGGGGATGGGAATAGCGTCCTACTTCCAAGTTGAACGTCGAAGTAGGGCACGTGTAGACGATTCGCATCCCGCAACATCAAAATAGTGGGGTCCACCATGGTGGCCATCAGCTGAGGGGTTGAGAGATGCTCTCTCTCCAGCCCCTGCAGGGCTCTATGGTCACCGTGTGCAGCAGCCCTTAGCCCAGGGCTTCTGGCTGCTGCTGCTGCAGCTGGGGATCCATGCTGCATGCACAGGGTCTGCAACCAGTTGTCGGCTCTGTGGATCTTGTGTTGTTTAGTGCAACTGTGTCTGGGAGGGGCCCTTTAAGGGAGCGGCTTGCTGTTGAGTCCGCCCTGTGACCCTGTCTGCAGCTGTGCCTGGCACCCTTATTTCGATGTGTGCTACTTTGGCATGTAGATGTTCCCTCGCAGCGCCTATTTCAATGTGGTGCTGCGCAACATCGATGTTGAACGTCGACATTGCCAGCCCTGGAGGACGTGTAGACGTTATTCATCGAAATAGCCTATTTAGATGTCGCTACATCGAAATAAGCTACTTCGATGTAGGCTTCACGTGTAGACGTAGCTATAATGTCCCCGAAAATTTGCATTAGTCAGTAATCTGTGACACTGAATTTCTTCAAATTTTTCCTTTGTGTTTTTAGGTACTTCACACTTTAGTGTTGACTAAACTGGGTTTACTACTTGTTTTCCCTCCAAGTTCCCTTGTCTTACTGAGCACCCTCAATATCTTCTGATGTGGAAACCATGTTGTATACCTGCCACAAAGATTTGAAGAGTTATCTTGGTTTGGTTTTGTTGACTAATATGAGTGGATTACTCAAACAGCAGGGAAGAGAAAAGAGAGGGACTGGGGTGGAGGGAAGGGGAGAGAGAGACTGAGGGGAGGAATCTGGGGATCAGCAAGTCAGAAAAAGAGGATGGTGACAAACTAAAAGGAAAAGGAGCAAGGAGAATATAAACTAAAAAAGGGCTGAAAAAAGTTACTGTACAAAAGAATTATAAACAGGAATTGCCATGCTGGATCCGACCAATGGTTTATCTAATCTGGTGTATTGTCTCCAACTGTGACCAGTACTAGCTACTATTCCTTCTCTCTCTCTCCTCTCTTTGGCGGTCACTGAATAATGAGTGGGTCATCTTCATGTCACCCTCTTATTTGTGAGTCCATTGATGGCTGGTCAGCCCAGTTCTGGAGCTGCAGATCTTATCACAGAAGGGGCAGATGTTGGTAGCTGTTGATGGAGAGTGAGGCAGTTTATGACGCTCTTTTCTTTTTCTCTGCCTCTCCTTGTCTGCACTGTGGTGGGACCTCTCAAATTGCGCCATTCCCTCACGGATTATTGTTCTCCACTGGGGATGGTCTGGGGCAAGATTCTCCCAAGTGTCGACACTGATGCTGCACTTTTTCCATGTGTGCCTTCAGCATGTCTTTATATTGCTTCTGACCCCCAATGCTCCACTGTCCTCCCTCCAACTTGAAAAACAGAATCTGTTTTGGGAGACGCTGATCAGACAACCAACCCACATGAGCAGTCTAAAGAAGTTGTTGCTGAATGACAATGGCTTCAATGCTGGTCATGTTCGACTCCTCCAGAACACTAGTGTTTGTGTGCCTATCCTCCCAAGAGATATTTAGGATTCCCCTTAGGCAGCGTGGATGATATTATCCAAGTGCCTTCACATGACGCTTTTATGTTGCCTGTGTTTATGTTGTCTCTGTTGTGTCTCCACATTTTCCAGCAGTTCTCCCTTGACTTCAACAGAAGGCACTTGGGATTGTCCCGTCAGTGAAGGTTAGTCCAGCACTTTGGTCTTTTTGATGTTCAGTGTGAGACCAAGATGTTTGTATGCTTCAGCAAAGGCACTTAAGACGGTCTGAAGAGCTGTGGGAGAAAGAGCAGCAACCACATTGTCATCCGCGTAGAGGTCCATGTTCAAGGTCGTGGAGGGCTTGTTTTTAGCCTTCAGAGTCAAATACGAAGACATCCTACTCGTTATCGCGTGACCACCAAAGATAGGAGAGGAGAGACAGAAATAATAGTCTCTAGTACTGGTCACAGCTGGAGACAAGACACCAGATTAGATAAACCATTGGTCATATCCAGCATCTGACGAGTACTAGATACTAGCATAACCCTGTAATGGACAATTATAGAACCATCTGCTTATAAAGCAAATAACTCCTAATGACAGGTTGTTAGTAGCTAGTTTATGCCACAAAACAATAATTTACCTTCTGTAACTGGATGGTCCTTAACAAAAGAGACAAACTGAGCAAAGATGGAGGAAAAGACACCAATAGACAATGCAGAAAGCATTAAAATACAGAAAAGGAGAACACAAATCCAAAGAACATTTAGTAAGTGTGTGTTACTTCATATGGGGTTCAATGCCAATGTTAAACTAAATGGAAATAAATAACGCTCCACCAGAGCCAGCATAGGTGACGTGTGGGTGTGCGCAAGGGGGACACATGCACCCCCTCTTTGCTACCCCCCCACACTCACCGTGAGCTCTACTTCTGATGGGTATGGCGGCAGTCCCACCGCTCCCCTGCAGCAGTGTGGCCTGAGAGTGTTACTCCTAGGCCACGCCACTCCAGGGAACTTCCTCCACACCCACTGGAAGTGGTGCGGTACAGCAGAACAGGAGTGGGGAAGGGGTGGAGCAGGGATGGGAGGGAAGGGGTATGGGTGGCACTGTGGTGGAGCATGGCCAGAACAGGAGGGGGCAAGGCAGGACAGGGGCACTTGGCTAGTGCACCCCCTGCAATCTGTGCCCTGGTCGCTTCTGAGGACCAGCTGAACTCTTCCATGGGCCTGGGGCTATCAGATTTGGTGGGGCCTCTGTACAGAAGTTTCTTTCCCAATTTAAAACAGAACAATCACAAGCAGGAGAGAAGGGGAGGCTCAGGGCTCCTCTGCACTCCAGAGTGGGGCCAATAATGAGGGGTTCATAGTGCAGGAGGGAGCTCCAGGCTGAGGCACAGAGTTGGGGTTCAGGAGGTGGTGAGGCTTCTGCCTGGAGATGAGGGCTCTAGAGTGCAAGTGGGGATGAGGAGCTTGGAATGCAGGAAGGGACTCAGAGCAGGAGGCTGGGGTAGGGGTGTGGGGTCTAGGGCAGTGTTCCCTGTAAGCTGAGCACTTGGGCAGCCACCCAGGAGAGATTCAGGTGCCGCTCAGCTCATTAGCTGAGCACTCACAGCTGGTAGCATGTGTTTCTATTGGTGGTGCACATCCACCCATGTCTTGGTGCACACTGAAAAATTTATTTTGCTCACACGTGGAAAAAAATTAGAGGGAACACTGGTCTAGGCAGGACTCAGGGTGCAGGCAGGGGCTCACAGCTGGGGGTTGGAGTGCAGGGTGCTGAACTTGGCCAGCATCTGTTTGGTGGTGCAGCAGGGCTGAGGCAGGTTCTCAGAAGCTGCAGGCATGTCTCAGGCTGTGGCCTGAGGGGTGGGTGGGGTGGGGTGGAGGGGCATGTGGCTCCATGAGCTGACCTATCCTAGGACCCCAAGATAAGGCGCATGCAAGAAAAAGATCTTCAGGCTACTAAGAATTCAGGTTGTTTTTGCCAGGGATCCCTTTAGCCCAAGGCCCTGGGTTACAGCCACTGAAGCCCCTAAGTTAATCTGGCTGGCGATGAGTTGGGGAGGTGATACCATGTACTGCTGTTCCCCCTGGCAGGGCTGGAACTGTAAATGCTGGCTGGTGGCAGTCAGGGAAGCTCTGTCCGCACATGGCCCTCACCTGAGCCCCACTAGCACGCTTGGCAGTTTGGTCTAGAGCCCTGCAAATAGCTGCAGCTCATTTTTGCAGATACCAATGAGGATACAAATTCTGTATCTAGAACCCTGCAAATTTTCAGCTACTGCTTTATGTCCACAGATACCCGTATCTGTAGGATGTGGATGCAGAGATCCGTGGATCATTTTTTACAGTGATGGATGCAGCTGCAGATACAAATTTTGTGTCCCTGCAGGGATCTAATTCTAGTTAGCAGGGACTGGGTAACCGTTCATGTCTGGTTTTATCTCCCCGGAACAGGCTATTCACACCATCAGGGAAATGGGGTACTGAATAGCTACGGCTGGGATTTAGGCAATGGCTAGTAACGGGAGCTGTGCTGCTGTGAGGAACCTTAGAATCACCACATACAAAGACATCCCATCCCCAGGAATAACTGCCTAGTTACCCAACCTCTGAAGAGCTGCAAACCACTCTGGGGAGTACATAGAGAAAATTTTGAGGACCACATGACTTTCCATACAGCATTTTCCCTTTCTGAGTGGGGCCCTTCCAGAGGAAGAGGACACCAAGCCTCTTTCTCACCTCTCTTCCCCCATCTCTCCTCCCTTCCCTGCTACCAGAGATAGAAGAGAATTGAAAGATTGTTCAGGAAAGATCAAACAATTATGTGGCAGTGGCAGGCAGGCTGAGATACACTGGGAAGGCTCTGCCTAAGCTCATGTAAAGACATGATCCACATAATTGAATGTGGGATTATATGTACCCTAACTTTGGTGCTGAGTGCATACGTACAACTCATCTACCTGAAACCCACTGACTCTCCTGCCTGTACTCTACTGGTGCTGAGTTATCACCATTACTAGCTTCCCTTCCGGCAGCAAACTATGAAACCAAAATGTAGCTGCTGCAGTTATGGGTGTGTTCTATATCAAGACCCATTCGTCATGCACACGCTTACTTGTTTATAGTGATGGCTTATCTCCACAGGCATTGCCTCCCTGAGCCCTGGCCTCCCAGATGCTACACTTGATCAAAAACTCAGAATATTGTCTGTTCTGATGGGTCTATTTCTGAAAGCTATGTGTTCTGACTCCTGTCTCAAGTGAGAAAGAAAGCTGTTCATCTGTTTCATCTTCGAGCAGGAGTTAGCAACCCCGCCAGTATGGGTGCCAGGAATGGCACACGAGCTGATTTTCATCGTCACGCAAGACAGGAGCTCAGCCGCACACCTCTACCCCCATGCAGCTGGGAGCTTGCTCAAAGTCGTGGTGCCTGTGTATTAACAAAAAACCAGCTGATGCTACCAACCATGACATAAACAATAAAGCTCTGCATCTTTATTTATTAATGAAGCTGTTGTAAGTATGACTATTAGTGACTTTTAAAAGTATCGCCAGCACTTGTCCTGTACATAGGGGTCAAAAGGTCAAATTTTTGCACTTCGCCTTGGAAAGGTTGCTGACCTCTGCCATAGAGCCACACAACGATAATTACATCAACATTCAGACAGGCCAATGCTGCTACTGCATCCTTATGGAATGGAGGGAGAAGCTAATAATTAAAAAAATCTGCTCTGCTTTCCGGGCACCACTGCAGTCTCTGCTCTGGCACTGCCTAGCTGCTAAGGAAATAACATGCACCTTTCTGTAATTAGATTACTTTATGAGCACTGTTCTAACACTCACCACTGGTTTATACCCTGACCTCAAGCAACTGTGCTCTGCTCCATACACCCTTTATTCCAAATCCAAAGAGCATCTCTCAAGCTTCTATACACCACATGCCCTGCTTCTCCTTACCCACCCTTTTCCACTGGCTTCACACTATGATCCTTCAATTAAGCAAGTCATATTAACTGTTCTGGGGAAGGAACAGGTTTCATCCATTCCTCTTGCTTTTTATCTTGCCCAGAAACCCTTTCTTATTATGATCTAGAAGCTGTTAGTCACGATCAGTTTCTACTAGAAGCTATACAAGGGAGGAGTTGTATGTTTACTCTCTGTAAAAGCAGCCTCCAAATTCATGTACAATATTCAGCTGTTAAACACTAACCACTTTGAGTCAGAAAGTAGTAGAGGTCAAAAACACTACTTTAAATAGGTGGGGTTGCATTCTACCCTGCTGTCTGCACAGCATAAACTTGGGTTCAGGGTGACAGCAGAAAGTCTGCTCCTACCAGAACCCTGTAGTGTCTGCCACCCCTTCTCTAGGGGGACTTGAAAGAGGTGTGCAGTCCAGAGATGGCCAGATACAGTAAATTTCACCTCTTGAAACTATGATAAGCCTCTGGCTACTGACAATGTATTTGCACATAGAGTGAGAATCAAACAGGTTCAAAAATAACTTTGCACCTTTGTTTCCTCAAAAATAACCGTAAAAAGCCCTTAGTTTTAAAAGTTGCACGCACATTTTGTACTTGTGACAGCTGCTTGCTTCTCAGCTCTGGAGACCACTAATCACAGGTCAGCTACAGCACTAGCACCCAGAGGAGCTTCATGCTGGTCTGCTAATGTTCCCTCCAGGAGCTGGGGAGTGCACAGCTGTAAGGTTAGAGAGTAGCTTAGTCAATGTGTAATCATCCATCAACCTTGTTTCGGGGGGGTGACAAGGGTAACAATCATGATGAAGGCTCTTTGCAATGCTGGGACGCTGGAACCGAACTGAGTCCATCAAAATAACTTCACTCAACTGCCACAAGGTTGGTAACCTTTCAGTTGCTACTGAGGCAGGCTGAGCTTTCAGAAGCAATCCAGAGATGGAAGGCTTGGTGCCCCATTACCAGCCTCCTGTCGCCTTCCATCAGTTGAAGATGCACTGGTTACAGGCACTCCCCAAGTTACAAACGTCTGCAAACACAAACAAAAGCTCATCTGCAACCTCAGGGTAGCAGGCAAGAGGCACAGGTGGTGGCAAGCAACACATGTACTGTCTGGAAGACTGGAGGAGCCAGGCTAGGTCATGCAACCAGTAGCTGCAGAGAATCACTGATTTCGCTTCTCTCCAGCCACCAGCTGCACCGCCAGCCCCTGCTCCTCCAGCGTCCTTCAGCCCACGCTTGTGCCACTTGCCGCTTCCTGGTTAGCAGGAGCTGGGTGCAGGAGCTGGCACAGAGCCACAGGGCACTGAGTGGCAACTGGAGGACACCCAGAAGTCCCCTTCAGAATCTCCATCTACTTCCTCTTCCTCCTCTAATTAAACCTGCCTTTCCCCAAGCACAAGCATTCAGGGTTAAATAAGAAACTATTTCCACTATTTTCATGGCAAATATACAGTATTTCAGCTACGTTAGGGGTTAAATAGGCTTTGTGGGCTAGCCTAGGACTTTAACTAGCATTTATTACATTGCTTCTATGGCAAAATGCATTCAGAGTTATTAACAATCAACTTACAAATGAACTTTTGGAACACAACCTGTTAGCAAGTTGGAGACTTCCTGTATCTAATTTTAAAATTCTGGACTGAGGAGACTGCTTGGGGTCCATGAATAAAGGGGATGGGCAGAGCACTAGAAGTCACAACTTCCAGTCCCTATGTCAGTGGGTCACAGACGATGTTTTTCACAGACAACTTGAAAGTTGATGCAGGTCTCAGTGGACCACTTAATGATCTTTTCAAATGTCTCTCCCATGCCACAGCAGTTTCTGAACTGAGGCTGGGAAGGAGGGGGTGTCTCTCCCCCTGCCATGGCAGCCACAGAGCTGCAGATAGGAAGGAGAGGGGTGTGCCCTTCCACTGCCACAGCAGGCACAGATCTGGGGATAGGAAGGAGGGCCATCTCTCCAGGACAGCCACAGCCCTGAAGTGGGGGATATTCCCAGCTTTGGCTGCTACAGCTCTACACATCCCAAATTTTCCCCACACCTGAGCTGCTCCAGTAATTAGGAGAGCAGCCTTTCATTCTCTCATGTGTGGCCACCCAGGCGCACAGTGGTGGGCCATAATCGGCCGTGGGCCAGACACAGTTCAACAGAATTACCACCATGCCAGTAAACGCTTACACAAGTAGTCCCACTGACCACAGTGGAAGTACTCAAATGACAAAATGCTCACTAAAGTGAATACTTGGCTGGACAATCTGCCTCAATTTAAGCAAATAATTTTAAAGGATTAGTATTTTGCAATTACAATACTCTTAAAATACATTATGGTTAACTTTATTTTGAAAGTGAGAGACATTATTACAGTATAGCTCAATAATATAACAGTATTATTTCTGAGTATAGCTAAATTTCTGCATGCTGAAGGTTATATTTTATCCTTCATCTTTGGGTAGATCTCCCAGTGTGAAATCTCCATAGTGGAGTCTCATATTACCAAGATTTCATCACATTAAAAACAAACATCTGTGCCTAAATGGCATGAACCAGGAATATCTCCAGTTAATTCAGTGGACCTAAATCAGCACAAAATTGATGTGAAGGTGAAATAATCCTCTGTTAAATTAATCAGCATATGGTATAGTAACATTCTACAAAATACCACGAAGCATTGCCACTAATTAAAAGCAAAACAGTAATTGACAAATCACTTTAAAAGTACAGATTGTTATGTTTTTAAAAGAAAAAAAGCAGCCCTGTAAGACTTTAAAGACTAACAAAATAATTTATTAGGTGGTGAGGTTTCTTGGGCAGACCCACTTCTTCAGATCTGGAAAATAGGTTGTCATGTGTTATCCTTGCTTTTTCTTTGTTTATTTTACTTCTGAGCTCACTAACAAAATCCAGTCCCTGACAGCTCCCAGCCATTAGTGTGAAGTTAAGGCAGTTCTACAGGTTGAACCTCTCTAATCCAGAACTCTCTCTTCTGTCAACACCCATAATCTGAATTAATTTTAGTTAGCCAGACAGCCACTTATCGTGGATGAGGCCAAGTTTCTCGTAGTCCCATAAAGTTTGTTTACAGCCACCAGTCCAGGTTCTCAGTGTTCTGTGCTGTTATTTAGCTGTAATTTACCCCTAAATATCTTCTAAGAGCCCAATGGAAGTGTGGGTTTTGCTGCTAGACAATAGACCTTCTGCAGTCCACCAAATTCTCTCATCCAGCACTGGTCAGGTCCTAAGGGTGCCGGACTAGAGTTTCAACCTGTACTAAATACTAACTTCTAATATGCATCTTATAGGGTAATAAGAGCCATTTCAATTAAAAGAAATGAAACAAACAGAAGAAATGTGAAATCATGAAACAAAGGACGTAATTTTCCTTTAAAACAGAATGGTATGGTAGGGCACACAGCAATTTCTATTGTGCCACTGTAATTGTCTTGTGCTGCCCTACATTTCACACAACTGTAATACAATGAGGTTCATGTAGGAAATGCTACAGAGCAGATGGAGCTCTGGGATAGCAGGTTCAATTGAATTCCCATTGAATTCAATCAACTGTGCCCATTTATGCCAGGTTTGAATCCCATCCTCACCATAAACAAAGTAGTACTTGCACATATTTAGGCCACACCAGGTTGGGAGTACAGATGACTGTGTTATTATTTGTGCTTAAAACCCCTAGTTACGGATCAGGACCCCATTGTGCTAGGTGCTATACAAACCAGATCAAAAAGATGGCCTATGCACCAAAGACCTATGTAAAATGAACATTCAATTTAATGGACTAATAGGAAGGAGGGGTGTCTGGTAATGCCAAAAGTCCATTACATGTGAGGGTTTACTGCTCCCCCAGCCAACCCCCGAAATAAATGCTGGCAACTTGCCAAAACCATAGTCGGAGGGGCCACCGCTGTTGCTAGAGCAGCCAGGGCAGCCGCCACTGGAGCCACCATGTGCTCCTCCCACCATGGGAGGGGCATGTATGCAAGTGCTGCCTGCCCGCATACACACCCCACCTCTGGTGGGAGGAGCACATGGTTCCTTCAGCCACAGCAGCGCCCTCTGCTACTCCAGCAGCTCCTCAAGCTGCTCCAGCAGCTCCAGTTGTAGCAGGAGCCCCAGCTGCTCCATCAGCTCCTCCAGCCACAGTGGTGACAGACTCAGGGGCGGCTCTGGTGAATCACCCGCATTTACTTTCTTTCGCGGGAGGCGGACGCTGGCAGATGTCTGTTGTTCCTGAAGTCCGCTAAATTGGGATCCACTGAATCAAGGCTTTACTGTACGATTTTTGCTATAATAGGACACAACTCTGCATAGCCAATAAATAAGATATGTCAAATACTTAAATAAAAAAAGGCATTTCTAATTTGACACTTCATGAGGATGATGGGATATATTTTACAGCTATGACATTGGGGCAAAAATTAGATTGGAACAACTAGTAGTGACTTTAAGGGTCAATCCCATTCTACTAAAACATTAGGACATTCTTATAAAGATGATGTCACAATACTGAAGCAATATGAGTCGTGAAACACCATTAAGTTGGTCATTAGTGGATTTGTACATGAAACTGGGATTTGCTAAAAATGAACATCTTTAACTGAACACAAAGATTTGGGGGAATTTGAAGAAGGAACCAAAACCAGGAGGGAAAACCCTAATCCAAAAGTACTGAAAAAGTAGTAGACTCAGAGGTATTACATGTCCAAGATGATATCTGAGTTTGGAATTAAATGAACAATGATAACAAGCCTGAAAGTTGTGCAAATAAGGAATAACTAGTTGTCCGGAGTTAAATGCCTAACTACATTTAATGCTAATATTTCCTCAATGGAGACTGCAGAATCTAGCCCACAGAAAGAGAACTCTCCAAGAAGCATGCTTAATACATATTAATGGAAATTAATTTGAATGGAGTTACTTATGCTAAGCAGAGGAGAACAGAACCTTTAACTATGAAAGCCGAGTTCCTATAATACCAAATGTAATAACTCAAATTAAAATTGATAGTCTTCTTCTTATTATTATTACACTAATACATTATTTTTAATCCAGATCAAATCTGCTTGCCTTGCTTTGTTACACTGCCTTAAATATAACTACCTTGCATTAGGAAAGTGAGAACTTGGCCCTAAATGTTTTTCCAGAGAAGTAAAGATGAATTATTATTATAGTTCTGTGAATTCTCTTAACCTATATGCATTACTGTTCACTTAGATTGCTACATTTCTTGTCTGTAAACGAATGCAAGTAGTATGGGGAATAAGCAGGAAGAATTTGTAATGCTAGTAAATAAGCACAACTGTGACACAGGTGATATCACAAGGAGTTGGTGGGAGAATATGCATGACTAGAATACTGGTATAGAAGAGGTACAGCTTGCTCAGGAAGGACAAGCAGGTAAAAAAGGGAGGAGGCATTGTTTTAGATATTAAAAATGTATACACTTTGACTGAGGTTGAGATGGACATGGGAGACGAACCAGCTAAGGGTCCGTGGGTAAAGATAAAAGTAGTAAAAGAAAAAGGATGATATCATGGTAGGGGTCTACTATAGACCACCTAACCAGGAAAATCATCCAAAACACAGGACTTGATGGTGATGGGGGACTTCAAGTACCCAAACATCTGTTGGGAAAATAACATAGCATGGCTCAAATGATCCAACAAATTATTGGGATTATTTTTTTATTTCAGTAGGCAAAGAAAGCTAGTGGGGGCGGGGGGAGGACGACACACAGACTGTTCTAGATTTGATTTTGACAAATAGAAGGTACTGCTTGAGAATTTGAAAGTGGAAGGCAGTTTGGGTGAAAGTGATCATGAAATGACAGAGTTCATCATTCAAAGGAATGGTAGGAGGGAGAACAACAAATTAAAGACAATGGATTTCAAGATGGCAGACTTCAGCAGACCCAGAGAGTTGTTAGGTAAGATGCCATGGGAAGCTAGTTCAGGAGGAAAAACAACTGAAGGTAGTGGTTTTTCAAAGAGATATTATTAAAGGCACAAGAGCAAACAATTGAAAGGAAAGGAAAGATAGGAAGTATAGCAAGACTACCCTAGCTTAAAGCAGCAGATTTTCAATTATCAAAAAGGAGTACTGTACTACAAAAAGTGGAAACTAAGTCAGACTACAAAAGACAAATATAAACAATGGAAGCATGTAGCTGCAAAATTAGAATGGCCAAGGCCCCAGGTAGCCAGCTCTGCCCACCCCCTGTGCACTGTGACCCCTTCCTACCCGGAGGTGGCCTGACTCGCGCCCCGCTGGCTGCAGCAGACCAGGAGTTAGAGGCTTTCACTCCCTGGGACACTCTACTCTCCTGCCTCGTCTTCCCTGCTGCCCCTCCATCCTGCCGTATCTGACTGGTTAACAATTAAAAATGCCAGGGCCACGGATGAGCTAGTCCCAGGGGCCAGTTTGGGGCTGAGATAGGTCAATCCTGGGGATAGGGGGCAGGTTTGGGGCTAACAGGGTTTAAGTCTGGGGATGGGGGGAGGGTTTGTGGGATAGGGTGTAAAGTTGGGTATAGAGGGGTGGATTTGGGGGCTGAGGTGGGCAAAGCCTGGAGATGGGGGCAGGTTTGGGGGCTGAGGGGGATAGATCCTGGGAATGGGGGAGGGGCGTGGGCCATGGAGGGTTGATGCAAACATTGCTCCTTCCTGCTTAAGTGCCTATCCCCAGGCACAGCATTTTCCTTGTCCTCATTTGCTCTCCAACCCAGGGGTGAAAGTAACGAACTTTCTAACTGATACAAATCATTGTGTGTGCACTGTTCTTATAAGAGGGGTTACAAAAAGTACAGTTTGATGTTATTTATTAAGGATTGTCTTGTATTCACATGCACTGTGGCTCTTGAACTACTGATTTGTAAGTGAATTTGAAAAAAATGTCTCTTCTAACTATTTTGGTTGCAGACCCCTGACCCAGATGAAACTACTGAAAGTTGGATGCATAACAGGTTGGATAACTCTTCCCAGAGAGTAGTTATCAATGGATCACAGTCATGCTGGATGGGCATAACCAGTGGAATTTCACTAGTTCTGGGTCCAGTTCTGTTCAAGAGCTATATTATTTATTTAGATAATGGCATAGAGAGTACGATTATAAAGTCTGCAGATGTGAGAGGCTGCAATTACTTTGCAGGATAGGTTTATAATTTATAATTTATAGGTTTATGGTTTATAATGATCAAGACAAATTGGAGAAATGGTCTGAGGTAAACAGGATGATATTCAGTAAGGATAAATGCTAATTATTTCACTTACAAAGGAACAATCAGTTGCTCAGATACAAAATGGGAAATGACTATCTAGGGTGGACCAATGCAGAAAGGCATTTAGTGGTCATAATAGATTGCAAGCTGAATATGAGTCACCAACATAACACTATTGCATAAAACAAAAACCAAACAAACCCTACTCCCTCTCCCCCCCGCATTCTGGGATGTATTAACAGGATTGTTGTACACAGGACATAAGAAGTAATTTTTCTACTCTATTCTGTACTGATTAGTCCTCAAGTGCAGCATTGTGTCCACTTCAGGGAACCACATTTCAGGAAAGATGTAAACCAATTTTTAAAAGTCCAAAGGATGACAAAAATGACTGAAGTCCTAGAAGACAAGATCTATGAGGGAAGACTGAATGAACTGAATTGTGGAAACTCCATCATTGGAGATTTTTAGGAGCAAGTTAGACAAACACCTGATAGGGATCATATAGGTGCTTGGTCCTGCCGTGAGTGCAGGGGACTGGACTTGATGACGTTGTGAGGTTCTTTCCAGTTTTATGATTCTGTGTTTTGCAAGCACAGAAAAAGACATACTCCCAGCTCTGCAGACAGAGATACATAGAATCATAGACATACAATCATTTCAGATGTCCCAAGCTGAATGCAACATTACATGAATAAAGGCCCCAGTGAAAGCCACAAGTAATTAACTCATCGGTATGGTCCGATCAAATTCATGGTCCATCTTACAGTCATAGGATTTTTCAAATGCTGTTTCACAGTTGCAGCTGTTTAAATCTGAAATTCATAGTGCTGTAATTGCAGGGGGTCCTGACCCAAAAAGAAGTGGGGAAGTGACAAAGTCATTGTTCGGGGGGCTGCAGTACTACAGTACTGCTAACCTTACTTCTGCATTGTGGATCTATGTGGCATTGCCTTCAGAGCTGGGCAGCAGGAAAACAGCAGCTGCTGACTTGGAGCCAACTTTGAAGGCTGAGCTGTCACCATCAGCACCAGCACAAAGGTGCAGGGCAGGGGTCCTCTACCTTCTCTTACTGAGCTCCACACCCATCCAACATACTATAAAAACCCTTGGGCATAGGCATAGTTTGACTGGGGCAGGGAGAGGCAGGGGCCAACAAGGCTCGACCCAGCACAGAATGGCAAAAGCCAGGGAGGGAGTGTCACATTCAGCCCCTAATTCACCTCAGCAGGCCACCCAGCCTGACTGGGCTGTGGAGGGGTGCGTGGGTGCTGCAACCAAGAAATGTAACTGAAAGGATGGACTCAGCTCAAAATGTTGGGTAAAGCCTGGAGATGGGTTGCAGGCTGGTGGTAGTTATGTTCTGCACATGCCGAGTGGGGTAGCACAGGGTGTAGGGAAGAGGTGGCTAGGGGTGTAGCTCAGGGTGCAGGGAAAAGGACAGCTAGGAGCTGTGTGCCAGGGAGAGACTCCTCCTGGGATGGCTGCTTCCCAAGGGCTCTACTGTCCCAGAGCTGGGTCCCTTGACCCAGGTGGCTCTTACTGGCTGTGTGAGCAGTTAAAGGGGGCTGGGAGCTGACCAGTTCCAATCCTTGGCACCAGCAGCAGATGGGACAATGCCACAACTGCCTTCTCCAAGGCACCACCAGCCAGAGGAGCAGATGCTGAGCTTCCTGCCTAAGACTTGGTCAGAAGGCTGGGTCAGTGGACCACTGAGGGATATGGGGGTGGAACTGCCTTCTGACTGCCCCACTCTGGGTAAGGCACTTCAGTTTGGGGGGGGGTGCCCCACATCAGCCAGTGGTTTCAGGGCTTCTGCCTGAAGGTAGTGCCAAAGCTCATAGTTTCAGACCTACATGGCTCCTAGCTTTGTGGGGAGGTGCTGAGGATTCTGGCTACAGTATTGTGTGTCTCCCGACTTGGAGGTGCAGGCTGCTGGCTTGAGTCTGGCACCGCTCCCAGCTTCAAGCCCACAAGGCCCACCAGGGTTCAGCCATGGGGTCCTACGGACTTCCTGAAAGGGTTCATGGACCCCCAATTGAGAACCAGGGGTATACGGTAAAAGCACAAAAAGAACAGGAGAAGACCAGATTTCATGGCCCATGACCATGGACGGTGCATCTACCAGATGGGAAGGCTCACAGCCCCATATGGCCCTGTCCATGCTTGGTCTGGAGGACACATGCCATCCACTGTTCCAGAGTTGTGGGGGAGAGTCTGCATACCACCTTCCCACCCACGGCTGGGGGTCCCATGCTTTCTGGTGCTGAGAGGATAGCCAGCACTCTGTGTCATCACACTTCACCCAATGCTCAGGGGAGGGTGGAAGGCCAGGCCAAACAGCCAACCCAGTGCTCTGGTGCTGGAGGAGGGCTGGTGGCTGTGGGGAGTAGCTACCTGGACTCAGGGAGAAGGGGGAAGAAGGAGAGTCAGAGTCCTGGGTGGAAGAGATGGACCGACCAGGAACTAGCTGCTTCTGTGAGCAGGGGAGGAGGAGCGTCACCCACTGTCCATGTCTGTGTCACATTTTTCGTGACCAGGAATTTGGTAGTGCCCTACTCATTGGGATTTGTGGCATCCAGGAAAAAATCCAAAGTTTATTCCTAAATCCACCTAATACTGACAGTGATGGTTCCTCACCTTGCATTTAAAATAAGCCTGTTTTTCTTCTTTAACAAAAAGTCCTGTGGCACTTTACAGACTAACAGATGTTACGGAGCATAAGCTGTTGTGGGCAAAGACCCATCTTCTCTGGCGCACTGTACTCCATTCTGATGTGTTTAGTGGAAAGCACTTATCTAAACTACCCTGCATTTCTTGTAAACACCACCTGCAGCACATTGCATGTCCTTCAGTTTCATCAGCACCCCAGGTGCGATTTTAGGATCCCACTGGGTCTGACTCTCCCCTATCAAAGGAGGAACATTGAAAATATGCTCCCCTAAGGAGGAAACCACAGAGCCATTTGCCACAATGAGGCCCAACTCTTATTCTAGAGGCGCCTTTGTTCGCTCAGTGCCCTGCTGACTTTATGAAGATCACTTGTTTGAGTCAGGCGGAGGTTCGTACCTCAGGGAGCAGGACTGGAGCCCGTTATATTTACCATGCAGGTTGCAGCAAGGGCCGGAAGCCAGAAAGGGGCCAGGGCACCACCGCGCTAGGCTGTGCCCGAGGCCTTTGACTCAGGGGCTCTCAGAAGCGCCGCATACAGGGCGGAGTCACAGCATTAGCTCCCCGGGGCCACCCCAGGGCAGAGCGTTGGGGGAGACACACGGGCGGCCGTCACCGGGTCCCGACTGCGCTCTCGGACAGCGAGTGCCACGTGTTTCCCGCCCCGAGCCCGATCGGGGCGAACCCCCCCCCCGCGCTCCCCCTCCCGGCGGCGAGCTGAGAGGCGAGGCGGGGCCAGGCCGGGCCGGGGGCTTCAGCCTGTCGGAACAGCGCTTGCTGCAACTTCCGCGGCGGGAAGCTGGGCAGAGGTGGCGCGAGGGCCCGCGGAGACAGAGGCGCGCGCTAGCCCCTTCCCACTGCCGGCGGGCAGGGGGCTGCCGGTCCCGCTCCGCCCCCCCGCCTCCAGTGCAGGACCACCGGGGCAGACCCCGCCCGCTGCTCCCGACAGCTCCGCGCCTCCAGCAGGGCTCCCTACCGGGAAAGACCTTCCTCCCCGCGCAGGTGCGGCATCAGGCGCCCTTGCAGCCCAGCACTGCAGCCCGCGCCGCTCACCTTGCTGGCGTTTCCCCGACGGGTCCGACTGCCCGGGCTGGCGAAGGCGAGGCTGGCAGCGAGCGGGCTGGGACCGTGCAGCCACCCCCGAGGCACGCCGCTGTGCTCTCGGGGAGGAAGTGCTCGTGGCCTATAAGTTGCCTGCCGCGGGTGAATCCCCTCCCTACACACACACGCTGGGGAGAGGGACCCGCCCCAGGCACAGCCACCCTCCCCCACACCCGGGGGCAGGGACATACTACAGGGGACCCCAAATGCTGGGGAAAGAAGTTGCTGCCCTGACCCCTCCCCTGGAGGAAAGGGAGCCTGGACCCGCATTTCCAAGCTCCCTGTAAAGTCTCCCACAAAATCTACTGGTTCTTAGCCACCCCAAATCCCGTAGTGGGGGACCCCCGCCCCGCCCCGCACTGAAAGGAACTCCCAGGCCCAGGGGAGAGGGAAACTGCTAGTAATTAATTTCTAATGAAAGAGGCATCAGGGCTCAAGACAGATTTTTACCATCCTCAGGGATGCGGGTCATAGGTGCTGGGGCTATGAACTGCCAACCCTAGAGATGCCAGAGCTTAGCTCGGGCACAAATTAAACACTGGGGACTCCTCTTCTAACTGCCCCAGACCCTCCTCCCCCTGTTGATCAAGTAATCCCTCCGTGTCCGGGATGAAAAGACAGCCCACACCTCGCATCCCAAATACTGCAGACAGGGACTCTTGAGGAGCCGCTCTGCCAAGCAACCTGGATCCTGGGAGAGCCGGACTCCTTACACAGCCTGCAGTCTGCACTTACAGCCCCCAGAGCCAGGCCTCTCCCTCCAGTCCCCTCCCTCTCTCTGCCCTAGTGGCAGGGGACTGTCTGCTGCTTGTGCCGCTTTGGGTGGGAGATATAGGCACTTTTATCTTTGCTGGGGCTTATTTCACCCTTGCTGCCAGATCCCTGTGTTGGCAGTGTGTGAGGCACCCACAGAGAGAGGTTTCCCATGGCTCTTTGCTTACTGGGATTTCCTGCTGACCGCACACATCTACCACTTATCGTCACTGTAAATTACCCAAGGAAGTGAGAGCTTGAGAGCCTCCTGCTCTGGCGCTCTGGTGCTGGGCGCCCTCACACTGTGAACGTGCACAGGACGGAAATGCCCGGAAGTGGAGGAGGTGTATTGCCAGCAAACAAAGCATCAGCTGCAAGCTCAGCCTAGGCTGGGGCGGATAGGGAACAGGCCTGGAGGCAAGCTGCACTCCTTTGCACAACAGTGCCACACAAATTAAACACTGGGGACTGCTCTTTTAACTGCCCCAGAGCCTCCTCCCACTCCTTATTAAGTAATCCGAAGGTATCTGGGATGAAAAGACAGCCCCTACCTTGCATCCCTAATACACCTCCCACATGGGGGAGAGGAGGGAGTTATTTGTGACCCTGTGACAGCAACCTTCACTGTTCCTACAGGGTGCTGACAGATTCATCCCCCATTCTCTCCCCCAAGCTGGTTCCTTTCCTCTATGACCCACCTTTCTTGTCCTCTTTTCTCTCTCTTGTTTGACCCTCTACTTTTTGATCCTCTCTCGTTAACATAGGTTCGTAGAATGCCCTTTCTCCTGTACTGTAGCTTTTGAGTTCTGAGAGGAGCTCTCCTGGTGAAGGAGGGGGCAATTTACATCACCTTGGGGTAAGTGGCTGTCTGGAGTGTGTGGGTGTTTGTTTCAGGGTTCAGGGCTTGAGCTTGTCTATTTGTTTGGAGTTTTGAGTGCTGAGCTGTTTGTTTGTTTGAATTGCTGTGCACTCAGGCTGGCACTTGGAAGAAGTGAGCCTTAATTAAACTCCCTGTTCATTGGTCAAGCAGTAGGCAGAGCCAGAAGGAGCCAATCAGAGCCAGAGGGAGGGACTATCAGGAAGGCCAGAGGTTTATAAACCCTGCTAATAAGTGACCAGGGCATTTGCTAACAGGAGGAAGTTTGAGAGGAGAGTTTAGAGGCGGTGCTTAGAGGGCACTAGTTACTTCTGATCACCTTTAAACATAAAACTTTATAAAACTATATCCCAAACATTTAAATAAAAGCCCCTTATGTCATCAAATTTACTCTTAGGCGAAAATGCAGGCAGAAGCCCAGCAGCAGAGTGGGGGCTATCCTGTTTATTGGGTCAAGTATAATATAGATGATTACCTGCCCTGTGGGTGGATGGTGTATGTGTGCACAGGGTGCAAGATGCTCCTGACCCTCAGAGACTGAGTTTGGGCTTTGGAGGCCAGAACTGGAGGAGCTAAGGGAGGCAGAGAGATTTGTTGATGAGGCTTTCCGGGATACTGGAATACTGTCCCACCTCCAGTCTCACAGCCTCAGTGCTGTTAAGGAGGATGAAAGGCTCAGGGGAAGAGAGCAGTCAATGGAAGCCGAGGGAAATCATCTCATAGTTGGGACCCTCCTTCCAAAGGATGTTATGGTATCGTCTTGCACTGAGGATACCTCTCACACTGAGGATACCTCTCTGGGGGAGGGAACACCAGTTGTTAGGAAGAGGCAGGTGTTAGTAGTGGGTGATTTGATCATTAGAAACAAAGATCGTCGGGTCTGTGATAACCAGGAGAACCGTATGGTGACTTGCCTGCCTGGTGCAAAGGTTGCAGATCTCTCGAGGCATCTAGATAGACTTATGTGTAGTGCTGGGGAGGAGCTGGTGGTTGTGGTACATGCAGATACCAGTGATGTAGGGAGAGGTAGGAGAGATGTCCTGGAGGCCAAATTTAGGCTGCTAGGAAAGAGATTGAAATCCAGGCTCTCTATGGTGGCATTCTCAGAAATGCTTCCTGTTCCACACGCAGGGCAGGCAGAACTTCAGAGCCTCAATGCGTGGGGGAGATAATGATGTAGAGAGGAGAGGTTTAGTTTTATTAGGAACTGGGGACACTTTTGGGAGAGGGGGAACCTATACAGGAAGGATGGGCTCGACCTAAACCAAGGTGGATCCAGACTGTCGGCACTACATGTTAAAAAGGTCATAGAGCAGTTTTTAAACTAAAAGATGGGGAAAGCTGATTGGTGAGGAGGAACACATGGATCAGACAAAGACTTCTCTTAGACGAGAGTCCATTGACAGAGATTCTCTAGGTTTGAGTCAGAAAGAGAGGAGGGGAGATGATATAATATGCGCCAGATCAGACAGGAAACACTCACATATAAAAGGATCTAACACATCAAGGAAGGGCAGACAAATAAATGGTAGCATTTTTTTAAAGTGCTTCTACACAAATGCTAGAAGTCTAACTAATAAGATGGGTGAACTAGAGTACCTCATATTAAAGGAGGAGATTCATACAATAGGCATCACAGAAACCTGATGGAATGAGGACAATCAGTGGGACGCAATCTTACCGGGATATAAAATATATTGGAAGGACAGAATAGGTTGTGCGGGTGATGGTGTGGCACTGTATATGAAAGGTAATGTAGAATCAAATGAAGTAAAAATCTTACATGAATCAAAATGTTCCATAGAATCAATATGAATAATAATTCCATTCTCCAATAAGAATATAGCAGTAGGGATGTATTATCGACCACGTGACTAGGACAGTGACAGTGACTTTGACATGTTAAGGGAGATTAGAGAGGCTATGAAAATAAAAAAACTCAGTAGGGGATTTCAGTTATCCCCATACTGACTGGGTGCATGTCACCTCAGGATGAGATGCAGAAATAAAGTTTCTCGATGTCTCAAATGACTACTTCTTGGAACAGCTTTTACAGAAACCCACAAGGGGAGAGGCAACTCTCGATTAGCACTGAATGGAACACAGGATCTTGTCCAGGAGGTAACTAGTACAGGACTGCTTGGGAATAGAGATCATAATATAATATCATTTAACATTCCTGTGGTGGGAAGAACACCTTAGCCCTCCAACACTCTGGCATTTAATTTCAAAAAGGGGAATTACACAAAAATTATGAGGTTAGTTAAACAGAAATTAAAAGGTACAGTGACTAGAGTAAAATCCATGCAAGATGCATAGAAAATTTTCAAGGACACCATAATAGAGACCCAACTTAAATGTATACCCCAAATTAAAAACATAGTAAGAGACCTAAAAAAGAGCCACCCTGGCTTAACAACCATGTAAAAGAAGCAATGAGAGATAAAAAGGCATCTTTTAAAAAGCCAAAGTCCAATCCTAGTGAGGTAAGTAAAAAGGCACATAAACACTACCAAATTAAGTGTAAAAATGTAAGAAGAAAAGCCAAAAAAGATTCTGAGGAACAGCTAGCCAAAAACTCAAAAAGTAATAGCAAAATATTTTTTAAGTACATTAGAAGCAGGAAGACTGCTAAACAACCAGTGGAGCCCTTAAACGATCAAGATACAAAAGGAGCAATCAAGGATGATAAAGTCATTGTGGAGACACTAAATGATTTCTTTGCTTCAGTCTTCACGGCTGAGGATGTTAGGGAGATTCCCAAACCTGCACCGTCCTTTGTGGGTGATGAATCGAGGAACTATCCCAGATTGAAGTGTCATTAGAGGAGGTTTTGGAGCAAAATAGAAAAACTTAATAGTAACAGATCACCAGGACTGGATGGCATTCACCCAAGGGTTCTGAAAGAACTCAAATGTGAAGATGCAGAATTATTAACTGTGATTTGTAACCTATCCTTTAAATCAGCTTTTCTACCCGAGGACTGGAAGACAGCCAATATAATGCCAATATTTAAAAAGGGCTCTGGAGGTGACCCTGGCAATTACAGACCGATAAGTCTAATGTCAGTATGGGGCAAATTAGTTGAAACACTAATAAAGAATAAAATTGCCAGACACACAGAAGAACATAATTTGTTGGGCAAAAGTCAACATGGTTTCTGTAAAAGGAAATCATGTCTTACTAATCTATTAGAATTCTTTGAAGGGGTTAACAAACATGCAGACAAGAGGGACCCAGTAGATATACTATACTTAGATTTCCAGAAAGCCTTTGACAAAGTCCCTCACCAAAGGCTCTTTTGTAAATTAGGTTTTCATGGGATAAGAGGGAAGATCCTTTCATGGACTGAGAACTGGTTAAAAGACAGAAAACAAAGGGGAGGAATAAATCGTAAATTTTCTGAATGGAGAAGGGTAACGAGTGGTGTTCCCCAAGGGTCAGTCCTAGGACCAATCCTTGTCAACTTATTTATAAATGATCTAGAGAAAGGGGTAGGTAGTGAGGTGGTAAAGTTTGTGGATGATACTAAACTGTTCAAAATAATCAGGACGAAACTAGGCTGTGAAGAACTTCAAAAAGATCTCACCAAACTGAGTGATTGGGCAACAAAATGGCAAATGAAATTTAATGTGGATAAGTGTACAGTAATGCACATTGGAAAAAATAACCCCAAGTATACATTCAGTATAATGGGGGCAAATTTAGCTTCAACTAATCAGGAAAGAGCTCTTGGGGTTATCGTGAATAGTCCTCTGAAACATCCACACAGTGTGCAGTGGCAGTCAAAAAAGCAAATAGAATGTTAGGAATTTTTTTAAAAGGAATAGAAAATAAGACAAAAATATTTTACTGCCCCTTTATAAAATTATGGTATGCCCACTGTGTACAAATGTGGTTTCCTTGTCTCAAAAAAGACATTTTGGCATTAGAAAAGGTTCAGAAAAGGACAACTAAAATGATTTGGTTTGGAACGGGTCCCATATGAGGAGAGGTTAAAGAGAGTGGGACTTTTCAGTCTAGAAAGGAGGAGACTGAGGGGGGATATGATAGAGGTATATAAAATCATGAGGGTTGTGGAGAGGGTGAATAAAGAAAAGTTATTCACTTGTTCCCATGATATAAGAACTAGAGGACACCAAATGAAATGAATGGGTAGCAGGTTTAAAACTAATAAAAGAAAGTTCTTTTTCACACAGGGCACGGTCAGCCCATGGAACTCCTTGCCAGAGGAGGCTGTGAAGTCTAGGACTATAAGACAGTTCAGAGAAGAGCTAGATAAATTCATGGAGGTTAGGTCCATAAAAGGCTATTAGACAGAGGGTAGGAATGGTGTCCCTGGCCTCTATTTGTCAGAGTCTGGAGATGGATGGCAGGAGACAAGTAGCTTGATTGTCTTCAGTCCATCCCTCTGGGACACCTGGCACTGGCCACTGTTGGCAGATGGGATGCTGGGCTAGATGGACCTTCGGTCTGATCCAGTAATGACCATTCTTATATTCATATGTTGCTCCTGCAAACTTTTATACCTAATTCTAATAAAAAAACTAATCCACTTAAGTCAATGGGCCTGGTTACATGAGTTAAGTTATTCACACTCTTAAATGTTTGCAAGACTGGGGCCTAAAACCATAGAATGATGATACAAATTGCTTATAAATGCACATAGTAAATAAACAGGAAAACAGAGAAAGTTCTCTTTCTTTTCTTCTTGTTACAATAATTCTAAATGGTTCATGTAACTGCAGTAGGCCTATAATTTTCAAAGTTGGAAGTGCCTCTTTTAAAAACATCTTTGGAAAGAAACATCTACTTACAGACATGTCAGTCATTTTTGGTGGATTTGATCCACTACAAATTGCTAACTTAAAAAGTACTTTCACTGGTTCACTGAATGGAAACAATTTTGTAGTGTATTTCAACTCAGAAAGAAACATTTGAGAAAACAAAGAAATGCCAACCCATCTTTAGGGTTGTTTATCATCTATCAGAAAGAGGACTAGAAGTTAGAAAATTCAGCAAGGTTGTTTCTGACTTGAGGCTTTGACATTTTTTTAAATAGAACATTTGTGTTGCAAAAGGAGTCCCTGATTCATTGACAGGATATTAAAACTATTAGACTGAAAGTAGCTATAGACCCAATAGTGCTTGAGGTTCATAGTTTTACTATAATCTCCATAAGAATTGCAGTGCATATGGTTCATTTGACTATAATGAATGTGATGGGGTGTCTACCTCACACAAGCCCTGGAGGGGTTAAAGTGGCTAGTTGAGTCAATTAACTTCTCCAGGTTGCATTGCAAGAGGAAGCCAGGGAGCAGGATTCAACTGGATGGAAGCAGGAGGGGCAGCCTCTATAAAGCCCAGAAGCTGAGCAAGGGTGAGAAAGGGAAGTAAAGAGTCACACCATCCTTAGGAGAAGGATGATGTGGCTGGGGCTACAGATGCAAATTATGTTTCCTTTGGGAACTAAAACTCAGGAAAAGCCAAAACATAAAAGCAGTCCAGTAGCACTTTGAAGACTAACAAAATAATTTATTAGTTGATGAGATTTCATGGGACAGACCCACTTCTACAGATCATAGCCATACCAGAACAGACTCAATATTTAAGGCACAGAAAACCAAAAATAGTAATCAAGGTTGACAAATCAGAAAACTTGTAATCTAGGCGAGCAAATCAGAGAGCAGAGGGGCAGAAGGAGGGTGGGTGGTAGTCAAAAATTAGATAAAGCAAAGTATGTAAAAGAGTTCTTATAATGAGCCAGATAATTGCCATCCCGGTTCAAACCATGTGTTAGTGTGTTGAATTTGAATATAAAAAAGAGTTCAACATCTCTTTCCAAATGGCTGTTAAAGTTCCTTTTCAGTAAAACACAGACTTTCAGGTCATTAACAGAATGGCCCACTCCATTAAAGTGCTGGCTGACAGGTTTGTTAATCAGGGGTGTTTTTATGTCTGTTTTATGCCCATTAGTTCTTTGTCTAAGAGAGTCTGCAGTCTGTCCAATATACAAAGCATGTGGGCATTGTTGGCACATGATAGCGTATATGATGTTAGATGAGGAACATGAGAATGTGCCCGTGATTCTGTGAATAACCTGGTTAGGTCCAGTGATGGTATCTCCAGAATAGATATGTGGACAAAGTTGGCAATGGGGCTTGTTGCAAGGAAAAGTTCCAGGATTGGTATTCTTGGGGTACAGTCTGTGATTGTTGGTGAGAATCCTCATAAGGTTGGGAGGTTGTCTGTAGGAGAGAACAGGCCTGTCACCTAGGGCCTTCTGGAGTGTGGCATCCTGATTCAGGATAGGTTGTAGGTCTTTAATAAAGTGTTGCAGTGGTTTGAGTTGGGGACTGTAGGTAATGACCAGTGGTGTTCTGTTATTGGCTTTTTGGAGCCTATCTTGGAGAAGCTGGTCTCTGGGTATTCATCTGGCCCTGTTGATTTGTTTTTTTTATTTCTCCTAGTGAGCAATTCAGGTTTATCAATATTTGGTAGAGATCTTGTAGTTTTCGGTCTCTGTCAGTAGGATCAGAGCAAATGTGATTGTACCTAAGGGCTTGACTGTAAACAATGGATCCTGTTGTGTGTGCAGGATGGAAGGTAGAAGTGTGTAGGTAAGTATAACAATCAGTGGGTTTCCAGTAGAGTGTGGTACTGATCAGGCTATCATTGATTCGTACTGTAGTGTCTAGGAAATGTATCTCTCGTGTGGAGTAGTTGAGGTATAAGTTGATGGTGGGGTGCAGATTGTAAAAGTCTCTGTGGAATTCTTCTAGAGTCTCTATACCATGGGTCCAAATCATAAAGATGTCATTGATGTATCATAAGTAAAGCAGGAGTAATAGGGGACAAGAGCTGAGGAATCATTCCAGGTCAGCCATAAATATATTAGCATATTGTGGGGCCATGTGGGTGTCCATAGCAGTTCCACTAATCTGGAAGTATAAATTTTCCCCAAATCAGAAATAATTGTGGGTGAAAACAAAGTTACAGAGGTCAGACACCAGATTGGCTGTGGTGACATCAGGGATGGTATTCCTGATCGCTTGTAATCCATCTTCATGTGGAATAGTAGTGTACAGAGCCTCTACATCCATGGTGGCAAGAATGGTGTTGTCAGGAACTTTTCTGATGTTTTATAATTTCCTCAGGAAATCAGTGGTATCTCGGAGATAGCTGGGAGTGTTGGTGGCATAGGGTTTGAGGAGGGCGTCCACATAACTGGATAGTCTGGTGGTAAGGGTGCCAATACCCGAAATGATGGGGCGTCCGGGGTTTCCAGGTTTGTGAATTTTGGGAAGTAAATAGAATAATCCAGGTTGGGGCTCAGATGGTGTGTCTGAGTGAATAAGGTCCTGAGTAACAGCAGGGAGTTCCTTAAGTAGTTGTTGTAATTCCTTTTGGAATTCCAAAGTGGGATCAGAGGAGAGAGGTCTGTAAAATTTGGTGTTGGAGAGTTGTCTGGCTGCCTCCTGTTCATAGTCTGACTTATTCATGATGACAACAGCACCCACTTTGTCAACTGGTTTGATTATAATGTCTGGGTTATTTTTGAGACTCTGGACAGCATAATGTTCAGCATAGTTCAGATTGTGTCTCATTTGGTATTGTTTGTGTATAATGACAGTCTGAGCACGGTTGCGGAAGCATTGTATGTAGAAATCCAGACTTTCACTATAACCATCAGGGGGAGTCCACATAGAGTTCTTCTTCTTTTGGTGTTGGTGGTGGGGGGCGTTGAGAGAGTCAAATTGCTGTTCATAGGTATGTTGGATTGCTTTTTTGTTTTGATAGTATATAGACTAGCATGGCTATCTCTCTGTTACTATTCAGGAAAAGCTAGAAAGGTTCAGGGGAAACGTAATAAGGCAGGGGATAGGCCAGACTGTGGCTGCTTACAAGAAGGTTGCAGAGCTGGAACCTGGATTAGACGGTGGGTGTAAGTTCCCCTCTCAACGATTGAGGATGACATCTATCAGGCAGTGGAGAGTAGACTGCCAGGAACAGTTTGTCTCAGAAATAGTTTTTCCAGAAGGAGGAAAAGATGTACAGTGATCTCTTTGGAGGACCAAGTTGTTAAGGGGGCTCACATGGAGGTGCAAAGGTATGTGGAGACACTGCTAGAGGAGGGTAGAGCCCCTGAAGAAAGCAAATCCCTAGAACTGCTAAGAGGGTGCCTTTAGTAATGAGTGAACCCTGTGACAATGAATGACGTTGCAGGTAACATTGCTTAACTCTTTCAATCATAAAATTAAGTTTTCAGTTGCTTATTGTAGCAAACCAGGCTCGGGTTCCCCAGAGACGAGGCTGCACCCAGAAGGCGAGTGCTATATTTGGTTTATTGAAAGCCCGTGACACCCGTGGCAGGAGCCCTGGAGACGCCGCAGTCACCCGTGGGGGAAAACCCGACGCGCCGGAGCTTCGCTCGGGGAGAGGCTCTGTAACAGGCCTCCTAACACTAGCTGATAAAGCTGAGCTCATTAACATAAGATTGCCTAAAATTGCCTATGCATTTCTTATCACTATCTCTTGTGGCCTACGGCCAGCGTAGCCTTGAAATCTTGGCAAACGTGGCTTGTTGTGCAGCTGTTCCCATGGCAGTTAGTTTGTAGCTTTTACCTTGCACAGGCTGGTCTGTTTAGATTCTTCTGAGGATTCACAGAGGGGTCAATCTGCTCTCATGAGACCGTTACAAACTCTTCTCGCACCCTACACTTATAATTTTGGCAAACCAAGAAATTTTCTATGCCAGGTGTCTGCCTAAGGTATGTGTGAATGAGATTAGGCACTAATACACTGTAGCCGTGTCTACACGTGCACACTACTTCGAAGTAGCGGCACTAACTTCGAAATAGCGCCCGTCACGGCTACACGTGTAGGGCGCTATTTCGATGTTAACATCGACGTTAAGCGGCGAGACGTCGAAGCCGCTAACCCCATGAGGGGATAGGAATAGCGCCCTACTTCGACGTTCAACGTCGAAGTAGGGACCATGTAGTCGTTGCGCGTCCCACAACATCGAAATTGCGGGGTCCTCCATGGCGGCCATCAGCTGAGGGGTTGAGAGACGCTCTCTACAGCCCCTCAGCTCAATGGTGGCCATGTGGAGCGGCCCCTTAAAGGTCCCCGCCCCCTCCTTTTCTGTGCAGGAAGCTGAGAGAGCGTGCAGGCAGCAGCAATAACACGCGGCTAGCCTGCACGCTCTTCAGCAGCCCCAAGAACCCCCCAGTGCACCGATGGCCACCCGGCAGCCCCCCCAGTGCCCCCAGGGGACCCCCCCAAGGGGAGCCAGGGCAGCCAGGCTGGGAGCCAGGCCAGCAAGCGGCAGTGGGGCCCCTCTTGGACGGAGGCTGAGCTTCGGGACCTGCTGGGGCTCTGGAGCGAGGAGGAGGTGCTCCAGGTAATGGGGAACAAGAGGCGGAACGCGGATGCGTTCGTTCAGCTGGCCGAGGGCCTCGCCACCCGGGGTCACCCTGCCCACACTCCGGACCATGTCAGGAGTAAAGTCAAAGAGCTGCGGCAGGGTTACGCCCGGGCCCAGGTTGCAGCCGGCCAATCTGGGGCCACCCCCATCACTTGCCCCTTTTACAGGGAGCTCAGGGACATCCTGGGCCCCCGGCACACCTCCTCCCCTCCGGCCACTCTTGACACCTCGGCTGAGGAGCCCAGCAGGCCCCGGAGCTGGAGTCCGCCCCAGAGGTAAGCCCCGCACTCCGGGGGCCCCCCCTGGAGCCCACCCCCGGGGCATTGCAGCAGGAGGAGGAGGAGGAGGAGGAGGAGGGGGACTCCTCCTCTGCTGAGACGGGGCTCCACATCCTCCTCCCATCCCAGAGCAGCAGCCAGGCGTCCGCCCCTCAGGTGTCCCCGGACCGTGGGAGTGGACCTACAGGTATGTACCCCCCTGGTGTACACCCCCGGGGTTGAGGGGCAGGGGTAATTGATATGTGGCCAGGGCCCTCCACATGCCCAGATGGCCATGGCCCCAAGGACAGCAGTGCCATGTCCCTCACAGGAGTGCATCAGCCCCTGCCCACCCCCCCCAGCACGACAGTGCCATGCCCCATCCCCGGGGCAGGGGGGAGCGGAACCTCTAGGGTCCCCTGGGAGGAGGGGGTGGGACACCCCGCAGCAGGAGCAGCAGCAGCAGCCGCAGCAGCATGTGATGGAGTGGGGGGAGTGCAAATGCGAGACTCAGGCTAGATATGAGCAACAAGCTGAATAGCTCCCAAGGGCAAAGGATGATCCTGGGGCTACAACTGGCAGGTTACACCTCTGCCCTGAACAAAGAGGAGGGAGGAGCCGAGCTGGCTTTGAATCGGGGGCCGGGGGGACGCAGGTAGAGGCTAGGGGAAGGGAGAACTGGAAGGCAGGCAGCCTGAGGAGGGGGAAAGCTACACCCCAGAGGGGCACCCCTTGGGGTCTTCTCCCCAGGACGGGTTGGAAGGACTGTCTCTGACTGCTGTACTGTCACTCCTGGGAGAAACTGGGCATCTGTGGCCTAAGAGACCTCTCCTGTCAGACCCTGCTGAGTGAAGTGAGAGTCACTCCCGCCAGGGGAGGGGGTGCAGTGCAGGGGCACCCGTGAACCCCATCACAGCAGCATCTCCCGGGGACGGGGATGGGGAACCTGCAGCACAGGGGTCGGGGGACAAGGGCCACGGCTCGGGGCCCACACTAACGCCTGTCTCCACTCTTCTTCCCCCCCCTCCTGTGTTCCGCAGCTGCACCATCGGAAGGACCAGAGAGCGCCGGCGAGGCTTCAGTGGTCCCGGAAACCCCTCCAGGGCCATCGCTCCAGGCCAGCCCCTCGGCGGAGGACCGACCGGCCCCACGGCGGGCAAGACAGCGGACCCAGCAACACCACACACCGGTGACGGACCCCCAGCTGCTGGCCATCCATCGTCGGCAGCTGGAGGTCACGGAGCAGCGTCTGCGGGTGGAGCAACGCCGCCTCCACCTCCAGGAGCGAGCGCTGGCCTGGCGCCAAGAGGCATGGGGGGCCTACATGGATACCTTCCACTGCCTCGTGGACTACCTGGCCCCCCATGCCGTGCCGGCCGCTGCTGCGCCCGCCCTGAGTGCTCCACCCACCGCTCCGCTTGTCGCTGCACCGGCCGCTGTCGCCCCGCCACCCGCCACCGAGGGCTAGACCGCCGAGGGACACCTGGGGCCAGCTGAGACTCGCCGGATGTATCTTCCGGTCCGCCCGGCCCCCAGCCAGCCCCGGACAGGGAATTAGGGAAGAGGTAGGAAAGATATGGAAGTGATGGATGTGTGCCCTTATGAATGTCAGAGCAGAAGTTGCTGACAAGAGCAGGAGGAAATATGTAACATTTCTTCACTAGTTTTCTCCTTTCTCCCCTAAAATGAATGTTCAGCCGATCCATCTCCCTCCTGAACCCCACTCCTCCATGCACGTGCTCTTGGAAAGACATTCATTTGATAAGGGAAAATAATAAATACACATTGACCCATGGCATTTGTGTGACTCAATATGATAACTTATGCAGTTACACATTGTTCTTTTCCTTTTCTTCTCATCGGAGAGTGTATCAATGGAGAGTAGTTACTTCTCTCATGCTGTCATTCCAGACTGCATTGGTGGCTGTATCAAAACTCTGCAGTCTCTGTTGATTGTATTTCTTTGTAATGCACATTTCACTAAAAAAAACAGATAATTTTGATTTAAACAATAACTGCTGCTGCAGAGAGGAAACAAAACACAAGACAAAGAGAGCTTCATGATAAATATAACTTTTTTCTTTTCATATATAATTAGTGTTACCATCAGTGTGCTGCCATCATTGTGTGTTTCCAACCCTCAATGGTGTGACACTGAGGTAGATTCAGTCCATTCATATGCTAAACTCTGACACAGATAGAACTCCTGCTACACTGAATAGAAGTTCAGCCTCAACCAGGAAGGATCAGCTGATAGGTCCTGATCCAAAGCCCATAGAAATCAATGGAAAGGTTGATTATGTGAATAGATAGCATTCACTATTTTGATATTACCTATCCATGGTTCTCTTGTGGCAAAAGGACATTTTAAGAATGCATACAATAAATCTTTAGTCACACAAATGCTATAAAACACACACTTGTTACTTTTATTTTTTTCCACTTTACAATGGCTTGTAAGAGGTGTAGAGGTTTGGAGTCAGGAGGTGTATGGAAAGGCACATTGCCTTATCCTAGTGATACATGGTAGCTACAAAAAACTCATAGCAACAAATTTTGGTCACCAACTAAATCTGCTCTAATGCCAGACTGTCTCCTGTGACAAAGTGCACTTCATGCTGGGATTATGTAACCAGAGGGAAATGTGTTGGCAATGGCTTTTTAGGAGAAAAGGACTCCTTTGACTGGTTTTACACACTGAAGGATGCACTGTTCTCTTCCTGTTGGGAAAGTGTTGCGCTCGCAAAGGTGCAGTTTTGAAGCAAACCGGGAAAAAGGCCTCTCCTGTCCTGTCAAGACAGAATGCTCCTGCTTGTCATAGATACGACAGCCTGTAACATCTGCCTGTAGCAATAACGTAGGTGGCTTTTGCTGTAACTTGAAATGAATCACGTTTTTTTCAATTATTGTGATTAAAGTAACAAAATCGTTTTGTACAACTCCCTCCCCTCCAAAAAGCCCCCCTATTTTTCAAGATTTTCTTGAGATGTTTGGCAAGGCTTGTCTGCACTTGAAATGCTATAGTGGCGTATATACACAAGTGTAGGTTTCTTCCATCCACCTAGCACTGTCTGTGCTTGGATAAGGCTGGTTTAACTATTTTTTTTCATTTCCTCAAAAGTAACATAGCATTTTACTTTCACTGATATTTTATCAGGCTATCCTGAAATGGATGTTGTTCTTTTGCTGAGGAAGACCTAGCAAGTGAGTTTATAGCATTCATGGCATCAAAGTGACTAAAAGCACTGCACCAAAGTGCTGTGTCAATCAAGCTATTCTGGAAGATCTAACAAAGAGTGTAGAGATTGCCTGCAAATTCTCACCTGGCAATCTGACAGAATCTTTAAAAAAGAAATTGCTTCAGCAAAACACTTTTAGTTTCTTTGTGATCTTACTATACCATGGGAAAAAATGCAACTGTTTAAGATAATGATAAATTCACTTGGGAATTTTGCTCAGCCCAGCATTTCTTTAAGACTTTTAGATGGCAGCAGTAGAGATAGACCATTTAGGCCTTTCTTTTGGTTTGCTATAGATTCTGTTCTAAGACATCAATGCAATGCAAAACACAAGTGCACGCAGTTCAGAGAATAGTAACAAATGCATATAAGGTCTTCATCGGTCGAAAGTAAGAAGAGGCTAAAAACCAAAGTGCTGAAAAAATGCTTGTCATGTCTTATAGAAAATGTGCGGTTCTTTAAACTGCAATCCCTGGTTTGGAGATCACAGTTTGATCCATTGGATAACTCTGGCTTCTCAGGGACTCTTGATTTGAAGTAGAATAATTAAATCCTTGCCTTATTGTAGGACATGATCCTGTGCAAAAGGAGCACAGAGGAAAGCAACTGCAGTGTGGATGAAGTATATTCTGCAAATTTGCTTTCTTGAAAGGTTTAACAAGAAATATTTTGATAACTGATGTTGAAAGATCTTGGAGATTAATTCTTTCTCTCCAGATAACAAATAATTAAATACAGGTTGAACCTCTCTCATCCGTCGCCCTGGGGACCTGACCGTTGCCAAACAAATTTGCCAAATGACAGGAGGTCAATGTTTTCTAGCACATTACCAACCGTCCCACTGCTCATGGGGCTCTTAGAAGACATTTAGGGGTAAACTACAGCAAAATAACAGCACAGAACACTGAGAGCTAGGACTGGTGGCTGTAAACAAACTTTATGGGACCACAAGAAAGTTGTTTACACCCATAATAAGTGGTCATCTGGCTAATTAAAACTATGCCAGATTACAGAGGTTGCTGGATGAGAGAGTTCCGGATTAGAGAGGTTCAACCTGTGTATATTAGAGAGTGCATCAGCAGAGACCTCTGAGTCCCCAACAATAACAAATTTAAAATATAAATCTCTTACAATATTTTTTCTTTAAAAAGAATAAAAGTGTAGACGAGCCAGTTCTAAACCTGTCTGAGAGTCAACCCAAAGCTCATGCACCATTTAATTTCCACCTAAATCCTATTTTGAGGTTCAGATAGTATTTAGGCTTCACTATAGGAATATATTTAGCCCTTGGTACAGAACTCTATGCTTTTTAGAAATGTGCTAAAAACTTGCAGAAAAAATCCATTTTGTTTAATTGTGTCAAACATTTTTCACTTTTTAAAAGGCTGATTCTCCACGCCGCCACCACCTATTAACCAGCTGTAGGACAAGATAAATAGGGAAGAGATGGATTGTTCCACAGAAACCATACAAACTCCTGAGTCTTGCTTCTGAGGTTTACATTGTGGAAGGGAAATTTATCACAGAACTAAATACTAAACATCCCAAAACATTTGAATTAAGCTTTTTTCCATTTCCAGAGACCGCCTGAGAGATAGCTCATAAAACCAAAGAAAGAAAAAGAGGATACAGATCAGACAGGTCATTTAGCATTTACTTCTTTGCAGTATAGTCTCTCTGCATTCCTGTAGTTATCGTGCCTTTCACTAGTGACCATCTCCCATGGGCTACTTCTTTTTTCTGCAGTGTTCAATGGGAACTTCCAAGAAATTAAATCCAGCACTGGCAGATATATTTAGTGTAGGTACATCAGACGAATGCATAGTGTGGTGTGCAACCACAGGGTATTTTTGACCAGGAGGTTAGTTAAACCAATGAAATCCATATCAATGTATGTTTGTCTATGAGGGCTCAGTCTGGTGGCTAATTTGTCCCCTCACTTAGGCTGCAAAACCACCAATGGGAGCTGTAGCAGGATTGGTGCTGTATGTGCCTTCTCATCATACAACTACCACTTTCTTTTTCTGACTTTGCTTTTGTAACTTTCACACTTTTATCAGATTGTACCTACAGCTGTATTAAAGTGATATCCTAAATATATCACTTGCAACCACGCATCATAAACAAACTATCTTCTTCCATGTGTGTATTTGTTAGTTCATTTCCCCAGATCCCCAGTGATAGCTGAGGATCATTTTAAAGCCATAAACCACTTTTATGTGTCTATGAACCTGGGCCACCTGGGCACACCATTGCAGGAAAACCAAAATAACCCAAAGGTTATTTTTAAGAGTGTCAGTTCCCAATTGCCCCAACAGACCAATATGGCAAGTGAAGATCAGCATGGTGCAATAGTCATGTCCCCTTTTCCCTGAATATAGCTGTGCCTCCTGTGCCAGCAACTGAGAGTGTTGGTTGGGAACAGAGTGGAAAGCCACCCTACCAAAGGGGATTCCTCCAGTATCTGGAAAATCTGGCCCATCATGTTAGGGCCCAAATATGAAATATTTTCCTACAATGATGTATTGGCTAAAACTGCAGCACACTATATGGTATAATGTGGCGGGTGTCTAAGCTGCATAAGTTTTTGAGTAAGTTTTTGTATTCACATTGTGCAATATTTAGCAAGATGTATTCCTGCCTTATGTGAGAAGGAAGTGAGGTGATGAGCTAATTTAGTCTATGATCCAGCCTGCAGAAGTGAGAAGTGGAGATATTGTCTAATTATGTATTTCTCCACAGCTCAAGCAGCAGATACTAGGGCTGGTGGACAGCTGCAAAAATAGCTTTTATGAATCCTGAACTGCTCACCAGTCTGCTGATGAGTACTATTCACACATGACTGTTACTGCAGTATTCCATGAGCTGCAAAATAAAAGGAACTGGTGGTTCCCATCCTCCTGTCTGCCATAAAAACAACTCAAGATTGCTGATGGAATTCACAGAGAAGCTTGCACATGGTGAACTGTCAGCACCGGGCTCTGGGAATTGCATCATGATCTGTGAAAGGGGTGATGAACAGAGGCTGCAGAACTTCTGACTGCACAAATTCACCTTCACAAAACTGTAAGTGGAGCGCTGGAGCACAAAGACGCCAGAATGAGAGCTGCCCTCACTGTGGCAAAATGAGTGGTGATCACTGCATGGAAGCTGGCAACTTCGTACTGCTCCAGGTCAGCTGCTAATTAGTTTGGGGTTGGAAAATACATGGTGGGGTTTCAGAGAGGCAAGTGTGCATGGCCATTAATTGCCTTCTGCTATGCAGGATTGCTGCTTTTGATAATATGCTGGACACAAATGATGGTTTAAGGTAATGGGATTCTCTAACCTTGTTTCTACATGAGCCCCTTCCTTTTGGAAGGGGCATGTTAATGAGCGGGTTCAAAAGATGCTAATGAGGTGATGCTATGAATATGCAGCACCTCATTAGCATAATGGTGGCTACAGCGATTCAAAAGTGCGCCTTTCAAATCGCGTGCTGCCAATGGAGATGGGGCCCTTCTGAAAGGACCCCCCCAAGTTTTCAAAAGCCCCTTCTTCCTAACACCAGATAGGAAGAAGGGGCTTTTGAAATCTGGGGGTCCTTTTGGAAGGTCCCCATCTCTACGGGCAGCATGTGATTTGAAAGCCGCACTGTCAAATCGCCGTGACCACCCTTATGCTAATGAGGCACTGCATATTCATAGCAGCGCCTCATTAGCATCTTTTGAACCTGCTCATTTACATGCTTCTTCTGAAAGGAAGGGGCTCATATAGACCCAGCCTAACTGTGGTAATGGGGTGATAGATGGAACACACATCTTTATTTTCACCTCAGACAATCTTGAAACTGAGTACATCAACAGGAAGGGTTATTTCTTTATGGTCTTCTTGACTCTTGCAAGCATGGATGGATCACAGCGCCATTTCATTAATAGCAGTATAGGGTGGTCAGGGAAGGTGCATGGAAGGATACATTTTTCAGAATACTGGACTGTATAGATAGCTGCATGCTGCAACTTTCTTTCTAGACTAGAAGATGCCAGTGGGAGGTGTGCATGTGTCCATAGTGATCCTCGGAGACTCCACCTACCCCTTGTTTCTTTGGCTCATGATGCCTTCACTGAGAAATTAGACAGCAGCAAGGAGCGTGTCAAGAAGAGGCTCAGTACATGCTGAATAGCTGTTAAATTTGTATTTGACAGATTAATGGGTTACTGGTGCTGCCTCTTTGGCAAGATAAATCCCAATGAGGAAAACATTCTGAGGGTCACTGCTGCCTGCTATCTTGTACGTGTAACTTTTCTATTACTGGCAGGTGACCACCAGAAAGGCCAGGTTCAGTTCCTTGAGCTTTCCGTCAATAATGCAACCAGCCGGCTCACATCGCCCACCCAGTAACCTGTGACGATCTCACCCCACCTGCTGGGTGCCTGTAAAGGCAGTTCTCCTCTCTCAACCACTGAGTCTGAGACAGAAACAGCTTGTTTAATAATGGTGGCCTAAAATAAATTTCCACAGTGGCACACACAATACACCCAAACAAAGGAGAGGTAACCCCCCCGCACTAAGTAAGGCACTGTCCCCCAGAGTCTGCTGAGCCATGTCTTTATCTACACACCCTACTTAAGCTGGGTCTACATGGAGACATCCTGCGGCAGCTTCATGCTAATGAGCAGTCTCGCAATTGCAAATGGCTGCCCACTCCATATTCCCGTGGCTCATTAGCATAGCTGCGCAAGCTCTCACTGCTGGCAGAGGATGCTACCAGCAGGAAACAGGGCGTGTAGATGTGCCTCTGCTGGCAAAAACCCCCTCTGTCACCAGACTCTTATGCCTGAAAAAATACAGGGATGGTGACAGAGGGGGTTTTTGCCAGCAGAGGCACATCTATATGCCCTCTTCACTGTCAGTAGCACCTTCTGCCAGCAGCAAGATCTCGCATGGCTATGCTAAGGAGCCACAGGAATATGCTAATGAGCAACCATTTGCAATTGTGAGACTGATTATTAGCATGAAGCTGCCAGCCGGACATCTCTGTGTAGACCCAGCCTTAGAGTGTACCTCTGCCTTAGCTCTCCACTTACAATACAGTCTGGTGTGTATCAACCCAGGGTTCACAGGTACATCCCCTGGAGACTCTTGCCAAAACAGGGGCAATATCACCTGTCAGCTGCTTGCTGCTCCTGCTGGATGCTTGTGTACTGGGCTCTGCCAGCTGCCCTGCAGGCCACTTGTCTACTGTGTTGTAGGTTTTGCTCTAGGCAGAAACAGGGATTGCAGCTCTCTGTTGCTTTATTTCTGGGCCTAGCCACAAGAATCCCAGCATCCATCACAGTAGATTCTCACAGAGTGATTACAGGCTACAGAATTGAGCTGGGTTTTTAGTTCTACCTTTGAACAGTGGGAAAAAAACTTAATCAAACCAAGCTTATGGCTAGATGACCCAGGCACCTACCCAGTTGATTTGACCCATAACCCCCTCTCACCTGCTTCCTCATAATGCTAAGAGGAGGGGAGCCCTGTGCAATCCATATCTTACATAGTTATGATGTCTGCCCTGTACCCTCAGAACAACTTCAAGCATTGGTGAGAATCCACAATTCTGACACTGGGTGATAACATAAATTGTGACCTTACAATAACATGATACTTACAATAGGTGAAACCCTGTTGCTTCATCTGCTGCCCATCAGGTCTTGCAACAAAGTATCACATATGCTCACCTTTGCATTTTCATGCAAATGATCTCTAAAGGACACATTCCTCAAATTCCTTCAGCAATACTGAGTTCCTGCTGACACATTCCTTACACCCATAACATTTGCAAAGCAAAGGGGGAAAGTTTCCCAGAAGTGGAGAACTGATGGTGATTAGCTGGCTGCTGATTTTGAGCAGCCAGGTACCAGGGCAATTAGAGAAGCACAGCAGGAAGCCATTCAAACTTGTAAGGCCTTGAAGGAGCATTTTGATAACTAAAGTTTACTTGTTGCCTTGAATGACTCCTGTAGAGCTCGCTTCCTGAGCATTAATTGTGCTGAGCAGATATTCTTGCCTTTAGTCACTGTCTTTGAATATAGGCACTGACCATATGTACGACACAAAGATTATGTGTGTTGAGTTTCAAAGACTCAGGTTTAATAACGGGACAAAACAAACAGGTCAAACAGGGAATACAACAGTGAGGAGCATTCTCTCAGTTAGGGTTCTCACAGCTGGGGTCTGGGCTAGTGGAAGCAGTCCATCCTGACCAGACATATGCTATCCTGGGCCATACCATTTTTGATAACCTTTATTTGGTCAAGACCTTATCCAGCTCAGGTGTAGGGATGATCTGTTAGTTGCCCTCCTGTCCCTGGGTGGGGGGTCTGGGCAAGAATGAGCAGGCAGAGGGCAAGGGTTCAGGGTCTAGGTGGGAGGTAGGGAGTAGAAGTAGGCTGCGGATAGGAGTGCAGGGTCTGGGAGAGAGGAAGGGTGCTGGAATGGGCTGGAGGTGTGAGGTCTTGGCGGGAGGTGTAGTGCCAGAGTGGCAAGTGGCATCTGGGAGGAGAAGAAGATGTGGGAGGGGACAGGGGGAATTGGTGGTTCTTCACCATCCTGCACTTTCAGGCACTTCCCCCTGTCACTCCCACTGGCTGCAATTCCCGGCCAATAGGAATAGAGGGTGGGGAGAGCCTATAGGCTGTAGTAAGATGAGTGACGGAAACATAAGCCCATGTATCACAAGCCTGCTTTGAGGTCTAAGGCCTAAGCCACAACCACCAAGACTTTGCTAATGCTAAACTATGAGCAGGCTTTGCTAACAATATCTGGCACAAACAGGGTTAATGGTATAAACCACTAAAAAGTTCTAGGCACAGACTGGGAGCACATTCCAGAGGGGTAACGAAACAGTTCACGAAGGAGAGAAACATCTTGGTAGCAACACACTCCCCACAAATAACTGACTCAGGCTCCGGACAGAGGCTGAACTGACAGCATGATGGATAAAGGCATTCAAGTCAGTACCAGAACATCCCAATAGCAGAACACTCCCTCTAGAGAATGAGACCAATAGTGACCTGTGCAGAGGATAGAGTCAGGATGACGACAGGATGAATAGCAATGTTTTGATCAAACCATGATGTGGATGCAGTACCTCAGAGGGTGGCAACCTGTTACATTAGGAGTGATGTGTAACTTGTTTGTACCTATGTATAAAAGTCCACATCCTCATGCCCTGCCTGGACTCCAAGTGGCGGAACCTTTTGCCAGCAGTGTAGGCTGGGAAGCCCTGGGGGGCCAGTCTGTATTCCACCTTGGTCCCATGGCCTGCCAGGGATGTCAGCTGAAAGATCCTCCATGGTGTGGTGAACATGGGTGTGTACTTGGCATGGTATGCCCGTCCCCCACACTTGTTCCTTTTGTGGCATGAAGGAGACCCTGGTGCACATCTATCCTGAGTGCACCAGGCTGCAATCTCTCTTCCCTTCCCTCCAGAATGTCCTGTTGAGGTTCTGGCTGCACTTTTCCCTACACCTCCTAATCCTTTTACACCCCATCCATGGCCCCACAAAGTCACGGCCTCTTCCAGGCTATAGCCAAGATGGTCATTTGTAGGACCAGGGAGAGGAGGCTGGTTTTAGGGGATAGAGGGGTGGGACTGTGGGACCCACTTTGGTTCCTGCTTGGTTCACATATCTGGGCCGATTTCCTCTGGGTGACATCCACTGACTCCCTCAAGGCCTTTGGGGACCAGTGGGTATTGTCTGAGGCTTTCTGCTTGGTGTCCCCCACCAGTTCCCTCATTCTGGTCCTTTGAACACCACACCCATCCCTGTTTTTCTTTTTAGATGTTCCCCATACTTATTTGGGCTCCAGGGTTTGTGGATCGCCCTATGGGGGCGGGATCTTGTAGGTGTGGGTGGGCTTGTGCCCACCCACATTCTCAATCCCCCTATAGGACCTGTGTATAAAAGTGTAACCAAAAGGGTCTTTTTTCTCTGGCCTGAGGGGCAGTGCTGCAGTCCTGGCATTGACTGAGCCGGCCCTTTATAACGAGCATACAAGTGTTAGCCTAACTGTAGACACCCGGTCTGGGGAAGCTAAGATCATGCTTCATTTCAATAAACCTGGTTGGGCGCCTTCAATCCTTTTCTGATTTTGCAATGAAGGGTCCTGTGGCACCTTACAGACTAACAGAAAAGTTTTGAGCATGAGCTTTCGTGAGCACAGACCCACTTCATCAGATGCTGGTCTTGGAAATCTGCAGGTCCAGGTATAAATAAGCCAGAGCAAGGGTGGGGATAACAAGGTTAGCTCAGTCAGCAAGGGTGAGGCTTACTACCAGCAGTTGATCTAGAGGTGTGAATACCAAGGGAGGGGAAGCTGCTTCTGTATTTAGCCAGCCATTTGCAGTCTTAGTTTAAGCCAGAGCTGAGGGCATTGAATTTGCAGATGAATTGTAGCTCAGAAATTTCTCTTTGGAGTCTGGTCTTGAAATTTCTTTGCCGCAGGATAGCTACTTTTAAGTCTGCTACTGTGTGGCCTGGGAGATTGAAGTGCTCTCCTACAGGTTTTTGTATATTGCCATTTCTAATATCTGATTTGTGTGCGTTTATTCTTTTACGTAGAGACTGTCCAGTTTGTCCAATGTATATAGCAGGGGGCATTGCTGGCACATGATGGCATAAATTATATTGGTAGATGTGCAGCTGAATGAACCCACAATGGTGTGGCTGATCTGGTTAGGTCCTGTAATGGTGTTGCTGGTGTAGATATGTGGGCAGAGCTGGCAACGAGGTTTGTTGCATGGATGGGTCCCTGAGTTAGAGTGACTGTGGTGCGGTGTATAGTTGCTGGTTAGGATTTGCTTCAGGTTGGCAGGTTGTCTGTGGGCAAGGACTGGTCTGCCTCCCAAGGCCTGTGAAAGTGGGGGATCATTGTCCAGGATGGGTTGTAAATCCCTGATGATGAGCTGTAGAGGTTTTAGCTGAGGACTGTAGGTGATGGCTAGTGGTGTTCTGTTGGTTTCTCTCTTGGGCTTGTCTTGTAGTATACTATGGCAATATACAAAATGGCAATATACAAAAACCCGTAAGAGAGCACTTCAATCTCCCAGGCCACACAGTAGCAGACTTAAAAGTAGCTATCCTACAGCAAAGAAATTTCAGGACCAGACTCCAAAGATAAATTTCTGAGCTACAATTCATCTGCAAATTCGACGCCCTCAGCTCAGGCTTAAACTAAGACTGCAAATGGCTGGCTAAATACAGAAGCAGCTTCCCCTCCCTTGGTGTTCACACCTCCAGATCAACTGCTGGTAGTAAGCCTCACCCTTGCTGACTGAGCTAACCTTGTTATCCCCACCCTTGCTCTGGCTTATTTATACCTGGCCCTGCAGATTTCCAAGACCAGCATCTGATGAAGTGAGCCTGCGCTCATGAAAGCTCATGCTCAAAACTTTTCTGTTAGTCTATAAGGTGCCACAGGACCCTTCGTTGCTGTTACAGATCCAGACTAACACGGCTACCCCTCCAATAATTTTCTGATTTTGTGGTCTTTGAGTTACGAACCTGGAAGTCCTGGACAGAGCACGAACCACGAGCATTGAAGCCATGATTCTCAAAGCCCAACTTTGCTGGACAGGGCACATCATACGAATGGAGGAGTCAAGAATCCCTAAGCAACTCCTCTACGGTGAACTCTCCCAAGGCAAAAGGAATCAAGGTAGGCCTTGCAAGAGGTATAAAGACTGCGTGAAGGCCAACATTGCTCATGCTGGTTTAAAACCAGATCAGCTAGAGCAGCATGCAAAAGATTGAACAGGCTGGCGTGCTCTCGTACGACACGCATAGGACAACTTTGAAGAGCAGCGACACATACACCTCATTGATACTCATGAGAGGAAGAAAGCAACAGCAGCAGCCACACCAACAGAGCCAGGACAATTCCCTTGCCCCTACTGTGAATGCCCAGGCCATTCAAAGCTTGGACTCCTCAGCCACATGCAAGTCCACAACTGATGAGCCTGTGCAAGCTCAAGACGTCATCTCATACATGACAGACTACCTACAAGGTCTTGAGGGCTCCTGGAGTCTATCCCATTAGCCCTGTACAGATGGCTAATGTGATATACAGAGGGAGCATATGCACACAGCCAAATGGTTATCATCACTGATGGAGCAGGAGACTTGTCAGAACACCACACTGGTGACTTCTGACTACCACACTGGTGAGAGCAGGAACAAAGAACTTCCCTGTGCTCATAGCAATGCGGCTCCAGCTTAGGGGCAACGGGGCACAGCAGTGAGCAGAGCCACCCAGCCTGCCGCCCGGCTTTTGACCCCATAACCCTCATAACCTTTCTTTCATGAGTATCCCCTGAAATTTGGTGGCACTGGGTCCAGTAACTCTTCCCCTCAGGTTGAGGCAAGGGGCCATTAGTTGTGGACAGACTTGTGCCAGCACATCCCTGGCTTCCCAAAAGGAGCTGATGCCTAGGGAGACCATATCTCCCTGTCCCAAATACAGGACAGGGAGATATGGGGGTGGGGGCAGCCGCCTGCCTTCCCCAAGCCCCAGGCCGCAGCAGCCTCCAGCGCTCCCAGGAGCCCTGACAAAGCAGGAGGGACAGGACAGCCGCGGCACTTCCCCCTGCTTTCCCTGAGCCCCAAGAAAGCAGCAGGGACGGCGCAGTCACAGTGCTTCTGCCCCACTTTCCCCGAGCCCTGCGCCTGTGCAGCTCTGGTGGCAAATACAGGACAATGAGTCCTTTTTCTGAAATAAGTAGGGACTCCTTTTTGGCATCCCAAATATGGGACCATCCCACCAAAAATGGGACGGATGGTCACCGTGCTGCTACCCAGCACTGTCACAGGCTGGGATTTTTTGTTTTTTGTTTTTTTTAAGTGTAAGGTGTGCCACAGTTGAAGCAAAGTCATCCCTGAATTCACAGAGCGCATGAAACATTGGCTCTGAGTGCATGAACTGTCTCATTCACCACAAGGGGTTCTAACACATATACCAATGATTGCACTTTAAATGTCAAGATTAGTTGTTTTGCTGCTCATCAGGACATGTCAGAATGAAAGAGGACGTGTCATTAAGAAGATATGTACAATCTGCTCGCATGACTGCTCATTTAGAGTCCCACGTGAGTTAGTTTGGGAACAGTGTTTAACTTGTAATGAAACTGGTGCTGGGGCTCAAGCAACTTTTACTTTCATAACTAACAGAGTTATGATGAGGTGCTGGAGTTATGAACACTACTTGGGAGGTACTATACTATGTATGTGTTATCCCCTACTCGGTAAGGAGGAACTAGATCCATGGAGCACAGCAGGTTCTCTGAATATTATTGAGGGGAAGTTATGTCCAAAAAGTCCATGGTGCAGCTTCCCAGCCCCTCCGCACTCTTGCAGCTTGGTTCCCTCAGAAACCATACTGATGCTTCATCCCTCCCTGACCCAACTATCACTACTGAGGCAGCGAGGTCTGTGAGTCAGTGTGTTGCCCCCTGCCTCTGGTGTGAGGGAGCCTTGCCTGTGTCAGCTGGAGGTTAGCATCTTAACACAACCAATCAGGTACTGAAACACTCTCCTCTGCACTGTGCCAGCTCTACCTGTACCCGACAGGCTGATAGTAGATGCACCCTAGCCTGAATCACTTCAAAGTGTGGTGAGATCCTTTAGGTATTCTCACCTTCTTATCTACCTCAACCCTGGCTGAAATAACTCTCATGTAACACTCCCATCTCTGTAACCCTGTCATCTGCTTCTTTTTCATTCACTTCATGCATCCAATGAAGTAAGCTGCAACTTGTGAAAACTTATGCCATACTCAAATTGTTAGTCTTTCAGGTGTCACTCGACTCCGTGTTGTTTAAGTTAAAGATTGTGAGCTCTTTGGATACACATTTATAGAGCCCTCATAGTAACTTAGAAAATTGTGTTAACCACAGCAAAAAACTGTACTATTGCTTCTGAAAGTATTGGACAGACACAAGATGTAAGAAAAATTGCTATAGCGGGGGTGGGTGGAGGAGAGATAGCTACCTATTCAAAGGCTGTTCCCTTTACAGAAACAGTAATACTGCAATTAATATTATCTCTCATTAGAAAGACCAAACCAAACAATAAGGCTGGGTCCACATGGAGCTCTGCTCAGAGCAGCTGCTGGCAGAGCCATGCAAAGTGAGCTTCTTGGGATTGCAAATGGCTGCCTATTTGCATACTCCTGAAGCTCATTACCACGGCCATGTGAGAGTTCGGTGCCAGCAGAAGGGGGTACTGGCACTGCAGAGGCCCTGTGGATGTGCCTCTGCCAGCTAAACTGTCGCCAGTCATTTATGCCTGAAACTGGCAACAGAAGGGGATTTAGCTGGTAGAGGCACATCCTGATGGCCTCTGCAGTGCCAGCACTCCCTTCTGCCGGCACCGAACTCTCATGTGGTTGTGACAATGAGTTTCGGGAGTATGCAAATAGGCAGCCATTTGCAATCCCAAGAAGCTCGCTTTCCATAGCTCTGCCGGCAGCAGCGCTGAGCAGAGCTCTGTGTAGACCCAGCCTAAATCTTGGATTAACTGAAAAAAATCTTTCTTTAGTATAATAAACCCAGGTGGATCTGCATCGACATTTCAAACATTTCTAATTTGATTTTTAGAATTTTCTTTAAAATAGGTTTTAATTTGAGTCTTTTTTTAAGGTTTACCAAAGTGAGGCCCAGTGTCTTGAAGCTAAACAGATACACTTAAAACAACCAGACAAACAAACAAAACTTTTCACAGCTGGAAGCAAAGATCAATATAAACTATTTACAGAGGGCAGTCAAATGACAGCAGATTCATCCATAATATTCTACAGAAACATTTGAATTATTGTGCAAAATTCTTCACTAGTACCAGAAGTTCATTTTTGTCTTCCTTTTACACTCAACAGTGTGCTTTTTAGAAAAGAAAACCCCTTATTCTTCAGAGGTTTTGGTGGTTTTGGTTTTTTTGCACTGAACTTCTCTCAATGCCTTTAATACAGAACATATTGATCACAAGAGGGTAACAGTTTGAGAAAGATGCAGAGGGCTTGATTCACATTTAAACTAAGCCCCTATAGAATTCAATTGCTTAAACATTATCCATTTTCCTTAAAGGAGGAAAGGAGTCCTCATAGTGACTCCATAGGGCTTGTCTGCATACTTGGCTCAATCTAATTCTTGACCTTCCCCCTCACCCCTCCACTCTCTGATTTGCTCACCTTGATTATCTTTTTCTGATTTGTCCTCCTTGCTTATTGTTTTTGGTTCTCTGTGCCTTAAATATTGAGTCTGTTCTGGTCTGGCTATGGTCTGACCCATAAAAAGCTCACCTAATAAACTATTTTGCTAGTCTTTAAAGTGCTACTTGACGGCTTTTTGTTTTGATAGTTTATAGACTAGCACAGCTCCCACTCTGTTACTACAAAACAAAAAAGGGATAGTGCTTGGTCCTGCCAAGAGGGCAGGGGACTGGACTCAATGACCTCCTGGGGTCCCTTCCAGCCCTATGAGATGTATACCTCTGTATGTGGTAATAAAGTAGACATGCTTTTGCAAGGCAAATGTGCCCTCTCTCCTTCCCTAAACATCCGGAGGAGATGAGATTTGTGAGCTACCCACGCCTTGGAGCACAGGAAGGGGGCACTGCTTCTCACACCTCCTTAAATCTCTCGCTAGGATCAGAGAGGGGCAGAGTTTCTTAAACTAGAGAGCAACAGGCTTCCACTCTAGCAATGTCACTGGTTTAAAGTGAAAACCACTCCTCTCCCCCTCCCCAGGGTCCGGAAGCTAAAGGTCGCCTTCCTACTGAACACCGCCAAGCGTGACTCGTTCGCTGGCCCCTGGCCTTGCGTTCCAGCCTCGCCTCGCCTCACGGGAAGCGCGGACCCTGCGGGGGTTCGTCCCCCTGGTTTTTCTTCGCGGTACCTGCGCGGCCCCCTCCCCGCCCCGCCGGGCGCAACTGCAAAGCGCTCCTCGGCGGAACTTTTCCGGCGGCGTCTTTCCCCGCAGCCCAGGGCGGGGGAGTCGCAAGAGTTAAAGGGAGGCGCCTGGGAGGGGGATGCTGAGGAATGTTCTCCAGTAACTTTCTTCCCGGCTCGGGGGAGGTCAGGCCCCACAGCTGGGGAAGGGAAACTCCCTCGGCTCCTGGCCTGGGGCCTCCTCCGGTGCAGCGCCGCGCCGCGCCGCGCCTTACCCCGGGTAAAGCAGCCGGCCGCGATCACGCCCCACTCGGGGAAGAGTTCGCCCGGGGGCTGACACCGGCGGGATTTCTCTGCAGCCGGCGAGCAGAGATGGGGCTCTGGAGCCGCCCTGCAGGGAGCAAACGTGCCCGGGGGCGGGAGTGAGCGAGGGGAGAGGGACACGGAGCCCCGCTGGCCGCTGCGCGGGGTACGCGGCACCGGCCCCCTCCCTGACCCGCCTGTGTCTCTTGCAGATGCGGCCGGAGATGCTGCGGTGTGCTCGCTGCTGCTGGCTGGGCGTTTGCCTCTGGCTGCTGGCTGCAGGAGGCGGCGCTGAAGGCTGCCCGGGCGCGCCGTGCGGCGGCGGCGGCACAGATCCGCCCAGACAGCCGTGCCTGGGGCCCCGCTGCTCGGGCAGAGCCGGCCGCCCGTCCCCCGCCTCCCTTCGCACCGCCCAGCCCCTGCCCGTCCTCCCCTCCGGCAGCGCGGGCGCGCTCAGTCCCCAGCTCCCTGCCCCGGCCGCTAGGGGCGCCGCGGAGAGCTGCCCGCGGGGGGAGTGCGCTGCCCGGGCCAACAGCACCAGCCGGGAGTGCAAGGGCGTTGAGTGCAAGCTGCCCCCGCGGCTGCGCCACAAGGCCCGGCTGGGCAGCCGGACTCAGGACTCCCGGCCCGGAGCGGCCTGCCCGCAGCCCGCCCTGCTCCGGGAGGCCGAGCGAGCCGCCCAGTCCCTGGCTGAAGGCTTCGCCTACCCGCCCTCGGAGCTGGGTGTGCAGCTCATCTGCGATGTCAAGCCAGGTGGGTGCCGGGTAACCCGCGCAGCGTCTGGGTAGCGTGTGTTGTACTGCCCCAGCTACTGGCACCGGGGCGCTTGGAGCGAGAGCCGGGGGCTGGATGCAGCTCCGCTTCCAAGCGCACCTGGGGCTGCGAGGAAGTTCTAGGCAGAAGCTGTTGTAATACACATCCAAAGTGTATGGGGCCGGGCCGGCCCCCACGCTGGATGGGGCTGGCACAGTGTGGAGAGGGGCTTTGTTGGGGGGGCTGGGCTGGGCTGGCTGGGGGAGGGGCTGAGGCCAGTGGAGTGTGTTGGGGGGTGATAGGCGGATGGCCACAACCAAAATAGTACAGGGGTCCCTTGAGTTCTGTGAGGGTTGTATTCCCAGGCACTCTTGCCTAACTCCAATTTCCCGTAAGTTGCGGGGGACGACAGCTTTTTTCCCTAGTGGAACGCTGTCCTGCAGCTGGGAAAGCAGTAGGAGTACTCAGAGCTCCTTTTGAAAGGTAAGTCATGGGGTGGAGGGGGGTGGTTGGGGAGGGTTAAGCCTGGTGGTGGGCTGTGGCTGAGGGAGGGGAGCACGGGGGGATTAAGGCTGGGGTGGGTTAGGGCTGCGGAGGAGGGTGGAGTTGAGCCAAGGCTGTTTGGCTTTGTGGGGGGTGTCTGCTGGTGCTGGGCATGGGTGGTGAGTTGGGCCACAGGGGGTTTGAACGGGGGATGGGGAGCGTGTTGAACCAAGGCTGTGGGCAGGGGTGGTGAGCCAGACCTGTGCATGAGGGGTTTGAACCAGGGCTGGGGGGCTGAACCGGGGTGCGGGAAGGAGCGGGACTTCAAAATCAAGCATTTCAAGAGTTCACTGTATATGATAAGGAGTTTGCCCTACAGCCTTAGCCACTAGGCCCCTGGCTTTCAGCTTCTGCAGTAGAGATCCCGGGTTTGATTTTGTTTGCAAGAGGCTGGGTTCTGCCCACCTTACACTGTGCGCTGTCACCTGCAAAAGGGGAGGCCAGTTCCTCCGATGAGAGGGCAAAGGGGGCAGCTCCTTTGGCACCTGAAATTTCACTCGGGTAGTAGTGGCGGCCTGAACTGTGGACCCCTTTGAGTGCCATGGGAGCACTACTCCACATGGCTGTGAGAAAGAGTGAGGGGCCCCACTGCTGTGGTCCAGGCAGCGCTAAGGCGTCTCTGCTGTAGGCCCCACCCCTTTTCTCTTGGCCCTGTTCCTTGTGGGACACAGAGCTGGGCCCCCCTCTCACCTTGTCCCAGGTCCTACAGTAGCTATCAGCCACACAGAGCATGGCCCCAGTACCTTGACTTGGCCTGGGGAAGCTGGTGGGCAGAGTATCATGCCTTTGGATTAGGTAGGGCCATGAGCTCAAGTGCCTGACTCAAAGGCCAGCATTTGGTACTCTAGCTCTCAGACAGCAAAGGAGCAAGCTTAGTATATTCGTAAGTGCCGCACAGGATTTCCAGCCCCTCAGGATTGGAGGTACCAGATGCGAGACACTCAGATGCTAAATGTCGTAAGTGGTGAGTGGCTACCATGCTGCCTGGAATCAATAGGGAGATGAAGGTCCTCACCACCTCTGGAAATCAGATCCAACGTGCAAAGACCTGGATGTCCCATGTCCTCAGCCAGTTTTGAAAATTTAGGGACACACATTTAAAACAACTTCAGGAAGTTGTCTTGGTTTTGGCCAAGACTGATGGAAAATGGGAATTTTGTGTGCCAAGCTCCTGAGGGAAAAATCAAAGGGCTGAGACAGTTTAGGACAGTAAATTTTTGGAGAAACCCTCTGAACAATCTCTCAGGATCTTTTATTGGATAGTAACAAAGAGGAAGCCATGCTAGTCTATACACTATCAAAACAAAAATCAGTCAAGTAGCACTTTAAAGACTAGCAAAATGGTTTAAACCGTTTTGCTAGTCTTTAAAGTGCTACTTGACTGCTTCTTGTTTTGATCTTTTATTGGGTATATTATGATTAAAAGCAGTCTTGTGGGGTGGAACTCGCAACTTCATTGGCATAGTTCAAAGGAAGAAATTGTAATAATGTCTTAACAACCACTGCTTAATTGGGCAGTCCTAATGTGATCGGGTCACTTTGTTTACGCTCTCGAATGGATGAGAAGCTTGTATTTTAAAACTAACAAAAATTAAACAAAGTGACTTTGTTTGCCAGTTGGATTCTCAAGCTGTTACATGGGTCAAAGAGGTATGCTGAACTATCCTTTTTTCCAGTCCCAAAAGGGCTGCCCCATGAAACAGTGGGTGTCAAGACATTATTACAGTTTCTGCCTTTGAACTTTGCATTCAATTGGACTGCTTGTACAAAGTTACTTGTGCATGAGTGTATTTGGGATCAGGTCCTTAGTTCCTGAGTATGGGAGTATTGAAACAAGATATAAGAAAAGTGTTACTTATTAGTAAATACATAAAACATAGTAGATAAGTAAAATTCTGCTATTAAACATGAAAGCCCTGAGACTGTGTGGATTATTGCAATAGGAAAATCAACTGTTTTAACTTTAAAAGGGTAGTTGAAAAAAGTCAGTTATCATTTGATTATGAAAACACATCTAAAGAGGTTTTAATTTTTTGTTTGTGCACTCAAGCTTCAGGATTTATAGCACAGATATACAAAAAGCTTTTTTTTTGTTTTAGATCTCCAAAGTAAGGATGTTGTTATATTAAATCATGTTTAATTAAAAGAAGGTCTGATGGAATTTTTAATGTCTTTGAATAAGTTGGACAATTATTTTTTGTCAGAAAAGTAATAAAATGCTTGTATTTCAGGAGAAAATGAAGTTCCATCTGAAGATGCACTAATATTACAACTGCAGCTTGCAAAAGGCCAAGAGAAATTTGTTGAAATGTTAAAAAGCCAACAGATAGTAATTGTGGATTTACAACAAAAACTTGCTGACCAACAGAGTGCATTAGTTAGTCAGCAACGAGAAATTCTTGAACAGCAAAGAAAAATGCGTGAGCAAATGGATCTGATAAAAGTTCAGTATGGCATGCTTTTTGACACAGTGAAGCAAATGTCGTTTCAGGGTTTGCATGAGGATATTCAACATTATTTTGAAGCTCAGCTTCAAGGACTTCAGAACCAGGTCAGAAATCATCTCCAGAAATCGTACTCTGTGCGTAAAGTAGAAATTGATGCAAAAGTGATTGATGTTGGCGAGTCTTTATTGGAGTGTGGCCTTTGTAAAAGTGACGAATTTTGCAATTTCCAAAAGACACCATCACAGTGTGAAAAATGCACCTTCTGCCCTGCTGGTTTTTTCCAAATGTCTGAATGTTCTGCAAATGCCGATCGGATTTGCCAGGTGAAATATTATTCTGTGTATTTTAATAAGTTGATCAAGCATTTTGTCAGGCATACAGAGGATGTCATGCTGACATTGGAGCTATTCAAGAGAGAGATCCTAATTTGAGTGCAAGTTTTTTGTATGCCATGCCAAGTTAGTATTCTAAGGTTCACCTGTGTTAATAGTAAGATCTATGCTTTAAGAAATGTATTTAGCAGAAATTCATTGTTGCTAGTATTTACAACATATTTGGTGTTTCAGAGACAGGGTGGAAAACAAGCCTCTTGTCTCAGAGAGTTTAAAATTTAAACTGCTGTTGCACAGAGGAAAGGACATGAAAAAACCAAGCCTATTTATCTCTGTTCTAGTTAATTCCACCATTTACACGTGCATCTCTCTTCCCCACCCCCCACCCCAGTAACATAGGTTGTGGTTTATAGGCTTTCTTAGGGAAGTGTATTTTAATGAGGGACTTGGAGAAGTGGGTGGAAGCAGCACATTACAAAGGCAGTTCCAGCTATCTGAGTAGGCATGAAAAGTTCCAGAGTTGAGAACTGAAGAGGGACATGGATTCAATTGGTAGACATGTGGCTTGGGAAAAACTTATGTAGATGAGGGGTTCAGTGAAACGAGACCATGACAGAGAAGTAAGTAGGAATCACATTACAAAGGGGTTTAAATGCATAGACAGAATTTACAGATAATATAGCTGGTACAGAACCCCAGGGAGGAAGCTGAGAAGAGGGTGGATGTGCTCATTGAAAGGTACAGAGTAAATTACTTTAGTGGCAGTGTTCCAGGTATGTTAAAAGGGTGGTGTGATGGATGTCTGGATCGCTGGGGAGAATGAAGCTGCCATAATCAAGGTAAGAAATAATTAGAGATCAGACAGTGGTTCTGATGGAGGCTGGATGGTGGGAGGAAGGAAGTAGGAATGGGTCAGATTTGAAGAAATTTGCATGATTCAGTGAGACCATTTGTATAAGGAAAGAGGAGAAAAAAATGGAAAAACAACTCTGTTTGTGGACTGGAAGGAAGGGAAAACGATGGAAATTCAGACTCTGAGGTGGGGGAATAGCATGATGGAGAGAGCAGGTTGTTCAGGAAGATGAAGCGGCATATGTCGGAAGTATCATGGTGAGGGTTCAGAGACCCTGAAGTGAATGGGAGACAGAGCAGGGAAGTGGGGAAGAAAATGATATGGTCAGAGAGAAAGAGAGTCCGAAAAATGCAATGTCAGAATGGGGGAGACAGTCTGAGTAAAGACCAGTGAGCACAGTGCTTGTGCAAGCCAACTGATTAATGGTAAAACTCTTACATTAAAATGATTGACACACTTCAGCATCCTCAAAAGTTTATTTTACAAAATTATTAAAAGTAGTACAGTTATGTGGTTTGCAAACCTAATATGGTTTAACTGGTTGCTTTATATAATTGAACCAAACGAAAAATATTTTGAATGTTCCAGGTGAGTGTTTTCCTGTTTCAGGATGTTTATATTAGCCGTTTCATTGTAAGTGAATTGAACATGATTCTTGTGATTTGTAGGATAGAGATGAGTGCGTCGAATTTCCAAACATTTGTGGGGAGAGAGTAAAATGCCTGAATACTCCAGGTAAGTTCCTATCCTTCTGTGATTAATGAAGATAAGCACACCTTCCGTGACAGAATAAGTAGGCAATGAAGAGCAAAGTCCTGCTAGGTGCTGGGCCCTGGAGTGCTTCGGATGCTGGAATCTATTAAAGTCAAAGGCACCCACCCAGCACAGAACAGTAGCTTCAAGAAGGAAAATAAGTCTTGGGAGACCAATGGGCTTCTTCAGGCATAATCTTTACAGCTTCAGGTGCTCTTCTTACTTCTGCTTGCCTTTTTAATTCCTATACTACTTTGATGATGTGAGTCTGACAATCCCTTTGCTTACAGTGCTGTAAATTGGGAGTAACACCTCTGAAATCAACATTACTCCCCGCCAGCAAACAGGTGTGGAAGGATACTAAAGTCATTTATCTCTTGCAGTTTTTTTGACTAATCTTTGTATTTATGTAGCTTCCACCTCTGCAGTATCTGATACAAGTGGTGGCCACAGTATTGTGTAATATTGAGAAGTGAGGCTCCAGTTTCTTAGGATGGTATTTGCTAAAGTACCAGAGTGACTCAGAGCCACAAGTTCTGTTAAACTTCTCAGCCCAGCTTTGGCCTGATATATTAACTTTCAGTTGCCCCTTCCCAATGAGTTTGGCAGTCAGCTTTGTATTTGTGGGTCTAACGTATGCAGTGGATGTGCTAAATCCTGAGGAGGTTTTTGTTCTGCCTGTCAGCCAGACAGTAATCGAAAGGAGGTACATGTCAGCACAGTGTTCACTGCTTATAATCTCTGCCATTGGACTGTCGGCAGAGAAAGGAGAGGGATCCGTCAGGCTAAACCTTGTCCTTCCTCTGGCACTCCCAGTGCTTTCCTACCCAGACTCCATAGCAACCAGAGTGAAAACAAGGGGACACTGCAGTTTAATGTTTTGCCATAAAAGGGTGAAGAGGGTTACCCAGCATCACTGGCTATAATTTGCAACAGTGATCTCCATTATCTCTAAATCACTCCATTTCAGCCACGAGGCAGAGAGAGTTCCATTCTCTCAATAACTTAATGGTTATGGGAAGATTATTTACAAGATGTGTTGGCTCAGGACTGTCCCTTAGGGTACATCTATGTTTACCGGGAGATTGACCGGGTCGGGGTCGATCTTCCGGGATTTGATTTTGTGTACCTAGTGGGGACATGCAAAATTGAACTATGAGGGGTTGACAGTTGACGCTGGTAGTCCTCATTCTTGTAAGAAACTCTCCTGTCAACCTCCCTTCAGTGAGGATGGCCAGATGAGGTGACCATAGATATGTTGATTCCAGCTACTTAATTGCCGTAGCTGGAACTGTATATCTAGGATGGACTTGAAAGTCTAGCGTAGACCTACCCTTAGTTTACACAAGTTTAATGAGCTTGTCAATGGGGATGCTGAAATCAGATGTCTGCTTAGGGAAGGAAGAGTGGATGGGAATTAGATGTGACACGTGAGATTGAGAGTTGGACGTGTTGGCTTCCAGGAGCTAGATGCAAAGGCAGTTCTAGCTTTAACAACAACTGTGGGCTGCACAGTTCTAGTGTGAAGGGAAAAAGAGAGCAAATTGGGATAGAGTTGCACAAGATGAGGAATCTCCTCTTTTCCATGTCTCTGATCTACACTTTGAGGGCTGTGCTAGTCTGGACTGTAAAACAGCTATCCTTGTGGAGTGGGAGTGTGCTTCCTTCAGAGAACAGCCTTGATCTCTGCATAGATCAGTGTGTATTATGCATCTGTGCTCCTATAGGGCTTGCATGTCCTATGGTGCTGGAGAGATTTTCTACAATGTAGGCACCTAACTTGTAGGTACTCCAGGGCTGGAACGCTGACTGCAGTTTTTAGATTACCTGCAAAAGACCCAGCAGTGAATTGGGAAGAACAGCAGACTTCCGTCTTCACCTTGCCCAGAAAAAAACTGTATTACGCTAAAGTCTAAAAACTTACTTGAATAAGTATTACAATATTTTTGAAGAAGCAAATTACTTTTAAGGAAAAAAAAACTTTTTATTATATAAACTAATTTTAAAAGGGACAAATGTATTCAATAGAAATACATTTTATTCTTTTAAATAATTATGAGTACTGTATCAGTATGAAATTTTAAAGGTTGAAATTCATTTGAATAACTTGTCTCCAGTGAAAAAAATTGGAATAAATATGAATTTATTTATTGATTTATTTACTAAAATCCCTAAAATAGTTTTCTGAAATAAAGTTTTTGTTTTTTTTTTTTCAATTGAAAAACCAGAAAGTTTTAATGGGGATTTTTTTTTGTTGTTGTTTAAAAAAATATTTTAGATTCATTTTAATTTTTTTCATGGAAACTAGTTGCCACTTCCCAACCAGCTCTCTTGAGTATATACTGTCTGGTTACACAGGCGGGGCTGGTTCCAGATCTCTCATTCATGCAGTTATACAGCCTTATGTTTCAGTGTTAATGAAAGAAAGGAACATCAGGGAAGGATGTAAAAGACAAATACACCAGGGGGCGAGAGCGAGGTGTTCCCTGATCTGTTTGGAGTTTGTGTATATCAGCAAAGTCTGTGCCGGCCCCTACTGAACAGTATAGTACCAAAAACTAGATCTCTGGTTTTGTCTACATTACATGTTTTTCCCAACCGTACTTTTTTGACATTCCAAGGTCAAAATAAGTATAATAGAAGAATCATGTTCACATGGCCACAGCATTTGTGAAACAGAGTGTTCACATTTACAGCCACAGTTCACCGCCAAAACATTGCAAAAGGAGCTTTCATGTAAGCCAGTAATAGCTGTGCTTTGTTGTCATGCATTAATTTTCGACCTGGAAAGGGAGGGTGTTGACCAGACCAGTGAAAGGTTGTGTCACTGTCTGTTCTGTAACCCTGGGTACCTCACAAATGCCTTGTTGCTATAGTTCCCAACATGGGATGGTCAAAGCTAGGCCACAAGCATGCAGGCTGCACCATGAGTGCCAGTCCTGGTTCAGTAACTCTGGCCTCAACTGTCTTGTCTTCAGTCCCATTCTCCCTGCCACCAGCCTTGGTTACAACCAGCAAGGTGACTCCAGCAAACCCCTTGTCCAGAATTTTCCCATCAACCATGTACTCTGTACTGTCCAGCCCTCTCCTGGAAAGTTCAGAGAATAAGGTCTATTTGTTCTGCTAAAGAAACACGCTACCACATCACAACTTATTAACTTAGTTGAGGTAAATACATTCTCCTTTTAAACATATCACTAAGTTAGTTTATAATAATTAATAATAATAATAATAATAAAAAACAGATTTGTTAACAACAGAGCACAGATTAAGTCATGCCAGGTAGTTAAAGCATTACGGCTGAAACAAAGGCAAAGATACAAATCTGAAAGTCTAAAGTTTAATCTAGCAAAGTACAGTCTTTGCCTAAGCAGATTTCTCACCCACATTCAATTCCCAGAGACTTTAAGCCTCTCTACCCTTTTGACTGAAGGACCCATGTTTCTCAACCTGCAAGAGTTTTGTTGCCATGTGTCCTTCTAGTGGTGGATCAGCAATGGCTTCTGTCCCTGTTTATATCTTCCAAAGTTTATTGAACTTGTTTCAAGAGGCAGGATGCCTCATGCTCTTCTTCTCTTCCAGTATGCTTCCCATCTCCCTATATGTAAGTGGGGCTTCTGTTGTTTTGACTTCACAGTGCTTAATTTACATAGGTGACAGGTTAATAGCTGCCTTGTCTCCTGTTTATCTGGGAACCTGTTTCTTCCTGTTTGGTCACAGACTTTAAAACATAATATTATGAAGTATCCATATTTCCTTATATAGTGTTAATATCACTGTGAAACGCATGTAATAATCTTCAGTGTGTCATTCATCATCCTCATCAACAGCCATGGGCTCAGCCATGTCCGCTTCCTACAGTCATTTTTTTGGGAATTTTGTGTTGCAGATAACCATCTCGTGCCCTATAGCAAACTCTTAGTTTCTCGCCTTGTTCGTTTCTTTCTCCATATCCAAATCTTCCCATGGCTCTCTTCCAACCTTCATTTTCTATTCCGACCTTTGTGTTCCAATCTCCTCCAATGATCAACACATCTCTCTTCAGTATTTCCTGCAGTGTCTTTGTCAAGTCTTTATAGTATAGCTGGATCTCTTCCTTCATGCTGTCCGATTTGGTTGCATACACCTGAACTACCAAGATGTTGAACAGTTTCACTTCGAATCTTGCTACCATCATTCATGCACTCACTGGTTTGTATCCTGACAATGCTCCTGTAGCTCTTTTGCTAAGAAAGAGTCTGACTTCTGCCTCATGTTTCAGTTCATTCCCTGACCAAACGACTTCAACCACACATCTTTTCCAATGCTGTCCAACACATCTCTGCTAATCTGAGTTTATCACATCAGTATCTCTCCACCTCCCTCTGAAGCTTTCCAGTTGCCCACAGCATTCAGCTGTTTCACTTTCTGATTAATAATATATGTGTTAGTTGTAATTTTCTTTCAGTAGCCAACTTACCAATCCAACCCCGATTGCATGATTGGTAGTGCGGACCTTATTTATCTGGGTGATTTCCGAGCCAACATTTTTTTTTAAATCAATTATTCGTACTGGCATCAGATTTCATTCGTATTGTTGTTTTACAATCAGTGCATCAACACTCATCTGACCAATCCTTTATCCAGGCTTGGGGCTGCCATGGAACCCCTTGAGACTTCATGGTTTATTAGCGTCATTAGTTTTCAGCAAAGACCTCACTTTATGTACTTTTATAGTATGGTAACATTGCATATAATCAGTTGATTCAGTTGCCTATCACTTGAGGTTCATCCCCCTGTCTTTATAGACTAATAAACCTTTAAAATGGATTCTGCCTCTCAAAGTAAAGTTTATTCAAGCTGAGGAAAGTGACATGGATTCTGGTGATGAAGAGAGCTCCATTCTTTCTCCTCCCCTATTTGGGTTGGCTAAAATATAAACTGTTCTGTTTCCTGCCATCTCCTCCCCATGCTGTCTTAATGGCCCCGACTACTGCTTATATGGAAACTGAGCTAAAAACACATACCTTTGTTTAGGATAGATCTGTTTAACAATTACCCCAACACACACACATTGCATGAACTTCAGTCATTCCAGCCTATGCTCACAACTTTTAATACCCACTGTGCATATACATTACACAAGAATATTAATGATCAGTGAGTTAATTTTCAGATGATACCTCACAAGGCATGTTTTGTACCAAGATTATTCCAACAGTAGGTGGGATGTGCATATAGGGTGCTTAGGTCCACAGCTTTATAAAAGTTTCAGATGTAGTGGCTTTAAGGTTTTTGGTTACACCTGCACTTCCCAAAGGCTGCAGAGAGCATGTTAGCTATTAATCTTTTGGCATTAATATTCATGTATGGTTCCTTTATTTAGGAGACTTCACATTTTTTCCAATAAATAAAAGGTCCCATAGCACCTTGTAAATTATTAGATATTTTGGAGCATAAGCTGTCATGGGTAAAGACCCATTTCTTCAGATGCAATGTCAATGACAGCTTATACTCCAAAATATCTGTTAGTCTATAAGGTGCCATCGGACTTCTCCTTGATTTTGCAGTTACAGACTAACATGGTTACCCTTCTGGCACATTTTCCAAGTTTAGAAAGCTGGTGGCCTGGTTCTTTTCAAAGCTACTGGGTCCCCTCAACAGCAGCTGTGTGTGCTCAGCACGTCTGAAAATCAGGCCAGAGCTCTTTAATATCGGGCATCCCAAATTAGAGGCCCCTTTTAAATATTTGTTTCTCAGGACCATATTCTGTGAACTACAATTTGCCACATAAATAGGTGCACCCATGCAAAGTGGGCTTAAATTTGTCAGAGGAACTGATGGGGGATCCTCCTTGCACAAGGAAACTCTGCTTCAGTTAAGTGTCTCTTTTACTACTTGTATCAGCCAACCCCACAAACCTCCACCTAAAGAGAGGGAGGGGACGTGTGGGGAAGGGATGTGGTCGAGCAGAGCCCCATTGTGCCTCATCCTTTACTGGTATGCTGCACCAGAATAGCTCCAACATGCACTGGAGGCCATGATCCCTGCAGCTGCCCTTTTCCACTCTGTTTGGGTGCAGGAGAGTGAGGTATGAAGGCCATAGTGTTTGACCCAGGCTTGGAGTCAAGCGTACTGTGACAATATTGAATAATCTGCTTTTGCAGTGTTTTGTGTTCAGTGCCTTGTAAAAATACTTGCTCAGCAGAGCTGTTAAGTTTTTGCATCACATGGGCTTTTAGAAGGTGCACTGGTGACTAAAACTGCCTACTTCCTATGACCAGGTGGCTTCCGATGCCTAGGAATTGCTGAAAAAGATGCAGCCTTGGGACTGTGTGGAGAGGAATATTTCTTTAATAAAGAAATGCAGGAATGCCAAGCTTGTTCAGAGTGTGAAGATGGAATGGTAGCTTTCCCTTGCTCCCCAGTCACTGACACAGTATGTTCAGCAGCCATTGAGAACAAGCTTTCTGAATCGTGGGCTGCAAACGTTATTTTTCCCTCAGCAAAGTCTGGCACTTCTCAGATCTACCCTGGTTTAAACTTGAAGATAGAGGGAAAGCTTCGCTCTGAAGTTGTATCTGTTGAAGATAACAACCTGGTATTCAGGCAGCATGGCTTGCTGTGGATGGACTTCAGTTTTGCTGTGAAGCACAACTGCAGAAACTTTCTCCAGCTGTCCTTGAAATTAAATAACACCGAGGAGAAAGGCTGTGAACTAAGTGGTGTTCGCATTGAACAACCAGAGGGAAAATATTTTCAGAGCACCAGTTTAAGCAGCGCGGCAGAGGTGGAACCAAGCCAAACTCTCTCTGTGTTTCTGAAGAGTCCAAATCAATTCTGCAACCAAAGCAGAGACTTAAGTATTTATGACCTTCGTACTCCACTCAGTTTGTTTTGGTTGTCTCATGACACAGGTGCAGTGGCTATGAGTGCACAGATGTCCACTGCTATGCACTACCAAACTAACTATCGACCTACTTTTAAAGTGATTTCTGTCTCCGACCCTTACATAGTCAGTTTATCTCACGATGGTAGAGCTATAAAGTTCACTGAAACTGGTGTAATAAAATTTGTTTTTCAACAAGCACTTTATTCCATGGGCCCTACATGTGTCCGTGAAGGCTTTACATTGATGTCTTACATCAATAGGAATGGTACTAACAGAGAATTAATAAACATATATAAAGCAGGTGTAAATTACAGAGACACATCGATATCTGCTTCTGGTGCCACAAAAGTTAACAGTGGAGATCTGCTTAGCTTTGAGATCCTTTCTCCGGCTCAATGCAATGTTCGATATTTTGGAGACAGCTCTGGAATTAGTACATTTAGCCTCGTCTGGATCCCATCTGCAGTTTCCGCTGCCATCTCAGCTACAGTCTCTGTTACAGCACTGCCTACGGGAGCTGTTAGAAATAAATTACTGGATTTCACTCACGTCACAGCCAGTGAGAAACAGATACAGATTGTTTCTTCTGGACAGCTTGCTCAGAAGCACTTCAGATTTACGGAGAGGGGAGTTGCCAGCCTTGCTTTTAATTTAAAGCTGATCCACTCATGTAATGTTCTTAAAATAACTCTAAATCATTTGATCAGTGATCAGATGCAACCCACAGCAATTGGCGAGCAAATTGGAGGTCAGATGCCTGAGGGAGCTATGTGGACCAGCGTATCCCTCCGCTCTTCTTTCGAAGTGCATAATGGCACATTGATATCCATTTCTCTTGACTGTGTGCGTGGGCGAATCAATCAGATTTCTCACAAACATGGCACCAGCATATCGATCTTATGGATTTCATCTTAGTTACTCTTTAACAAAATAAACATGAATGGATAATTTGCAATGGATGTTAAATTTTGCCATATTACTTCAGTGATTCTGTATCCTAGATTGTATGAATGTGTGTAGAATGTTGCATTAAAATATTCTTACCATTACAAGCATTTTTAAAATGGTCTTTGGGTGGCTTGTCATCAGCTAAACACAAATAATGTTTCTGCTTTTCCCAAGAGATTCCTCTGTTAACATCTTGGATTGTAGAGTTGGGCATCCAACTCAGATTTTGCAAAACCTACAAATATAAGAGGGAAGGTAAACAGAATAAAATGCCATTTAAAAAAAAAAGTACTGAAATTAGCAACAGTAACAATATTCCTACAATCTAGGTCTGCTTTTGAATACCATTATCCCTTACTACAGCATGGGAATGCCAAGACTACATGCATTTGCTTTAAGTTTAACAAACTCAATGGTCGTGTCTATGCTAGCCCAAAACTTCAAAATGGCCATGCAAATGGACGTTTCGAAATTTACTAATGAAGCGCTGAAATACATATTCAGCGCCTCATTAGAATGCTGGCAGCTGCGGCACTTCGAAATTGATGCGACTCGTCCAGATGGGGCTCCTTTTCGAAAGGACCCCGGCAACTTCAAAATCCCCTTATTCCTAACAGCAGATAGGAATAAGGAGATTTCGAAGTTGCCAGGGTCCTTTTGAAAAGGAGCCACATCAATTTCAAAGTGCCACAGCTGCTGGCATTCTAATGAGGTGCTGAATATGTATTTCAGCCCTTTATTAGTAAACTTCAAAATGTCCCTTTGCATGGCCATTTTGAAGTTTTGGGCTAGTGTAGACATAGCCATTATGTGAGGCTCTGCCATAGCAGTGTTGTTCTTAGGTACACAGGGAGAACCGTGCTTAAGATTAAAGGCAGAAGGATAACAGTCAGCATGGATTGGTTAAGAACAAATCATATCAAACCAACCTGATAGCTTTCTTTGATAGGATAACAAGGCTTGCGGATAAAAGTGAAGCGGTGGGTGTGGTATAATTAGACTTTACTAAAGCATTTGATACAACCTCTCTTTACCTTCTTATCAGTGAACTAGGGAAATGCAACCTAGATGCTGCTCCTATCAGGTAGGTGCACAACTGGTGGTATAACTGCTCACAAAGAGTAGTTATTAATGGTTCACAGTCACGGTGGAAGGGAATAACAAGTGTCATTCTGCATGGAGTCAGTTTTGGGTCCAGTTCTATTCAATATCTTTATCAGTAGTTTAGGTAATGGGATGGGGAGTGTGCTTATCAAGTTGGCAGATGATATGAAGCTGGGTGTGATTTGTAAATACTTTGGAGGATAGCGTCAGAATTCAAAATGATTGGGACAGATGAGAGAAATAGTTTGAAGCAAATAGAAGTTCAATAAGGACAACATCTACAAACTACTCTACGTATGGAAGAACAATCAGTTTCACACATATATGAGAAGTGATTTGCTAGGAAGGAGTGCTGCAGTAAGGGATTTAAGGGTCATAGTGGATCCACAAGCTGAGTATGAGTGAACAGTGTGACACTGCAAAAAAAAAAAAACATGGTTCTGGGATGCATTAACAGGAGTGTTGTGAGCAAGACACAAGGAGTAATTCTTCCTCTCTACTCTGTGCTGATTAGGTCTCATTTGGAGTACTGGGTCCAATTCTGAGCAATAGGTTTCAGGAAAGATGTAGAGAAATGGGCTGAGGTCCAGAGAAGAGCAACTAAGATGATTAAAGGTCAAGAAAATATGACCTACAAGAGAAGATTAAACTAGTTGGGTTTGTTTACTTTGGAAAAGAGAAGACTTAGAGGGGGAAGGATAGCAGGTTTCAAGTACCTCAAGGGTGTTTACAAGGAGGAGGGAGAAAAAATATTCTCCTTAGTGTCTGATGATTGGGCAAGAAGCAGTGGGCTTAAATTTCAGCAGAAGAGGTTTAGGTTGGACATAAGGAAAAATTTCCTTACTATCAGGGGTCGTGTCTACAGTAGCCCCAAACTTCAAAAAGGCCACGCAAATGGCCATTTCGAAGTTCACTAATGAAGCGCTGAAATGCATATGCAGCGCTTCATTAGCATGCGGGCAGCCGCGGTGCTTCGAAATTGACGTGGCTAGCTGCTGTGCGGCTCGTCCCGACAGGGCTCCTTTTTGAAAGGACCCCGCCTACTTCAAAGTCCCCTTATTCCCATCTGCTCATGACTTCGAAGGAGGCGAGGTCCTTTAGAAAAGGAGCCATGTCAATTTCAAAGCACCGCGGCTGCCCACATGCTAATGAAGCGCTGAATATGCATTTCAGTGCTTCATTAGTAAACTTCGAAGTCCCCTTATTCCCATGAGCAGATGGGAATAAGGGGACTTTGAAGTAGGCGGGGTCCTTTCGAAAAGGAGCCCCGTTGGGACGAGCTGCGCAGCAGCGAGCTGCGTCAATTTCAAAGCGCTGCGGACGCCTGCATGCTAATGAAGCTCTGAATATGCATTTCAGCGCTTCATTAGTGAACTTCGAAATGGCCATTTGCGTGGCCATTTCGAAGTTTTTGGCTAGTGTAGACACGGCCTAGAACTGGAAGAGACCTCAAGATGTCATCAAATTCAGTCCCCTTCCCTCACAGCAGCACCCAGCACCATCTATGTCAGGGGTCAACAACATTTCTGAAGTGGTTTGCTAAAATTTGATTTTTTCACCTCCTACATAAAGCCCCAGTGCTGGTGATACTTTTTAAAGCCACTAATAGTCCTACTTACAGCATGGTGGGAGATCCAGCCCCAGCCCCATGTCACATAGGGGGCTCCAGGGATGGGTCTCTAGCCACAGTGGGGGACTCCAGCAGGCCTCTAGCCCCAACCCCACAGAGGTGGCTTGGGGAAGGGGGAGCTCTAGGCCCAGCCCCATGGAGAGAGCTCCAGGTGGATGTGGGGCTCCAGCTCTGTGCTTCAGCAGGACGTGTGGCACTGGCCCTGTGCCAGGGCTCCAGCCCCGTCCCATGCTATACGGGAAGGAGGGGTGGAGTAGAACCCCTGCCACTTGCCACTCTAAATTGGCTTGTGTGCTGAGTGTGGCACATGTGCCGGGAATTGCCTACCCCAATCCATACCATCCCTGGTAGATATTTATTTAACCTGTTTTTTAATATCTCCAGTGAAAGAAATTCTACAACCACCCTGGCTACGTCTACACTAGCCCCAAACTTTGAAATGGCCACGCAAATGGCCATTTCAAAGTCTACTAATGAAGCGCTGAAATGCATATTCAGCACTTCATTAGCATGTGGGCGTCCATGGCGCTTCAAAATTGATGTGGCTCGCTGCTGCGCGGCTCGTCCCAATGGGGCTCCTTTTCGAAAGGACCCCGCCTACTTCAAAGTCCCCTTATTCCCATCTGCTCATGGGAATGAGGGGACTTCGAAGTAGGCAGGGTCCTTTCGAAAAGGAGCCCTGTTGGGGCGAGCCGCGTCAATTTCGAAGCGCTGCGGCCCCCCGCATGCTAATGAAGCGCTGAATATGCATTTCAGCGCTTCATTAGTAAACTTCGAAATGGCCATTTGCATGGCCATTTCGAAGTTTGGGGCTAGTGTAGACGTAGCCCTAGTGTTCTATGATTCTATGCTTAGAATGTAAGGAAGAGGATTGATCAACAATTAGGATGTAATTTTCATCCTCCACGCTTCCAGAGGGGGAAAGAAGGGGAATGGCAATTTTAGTTTGATTTATAGTGGGGGAAAAAAATGGCTTTAAGGTTTCTTGGGGCGGATTTTCAATTTTTTTTCCCTCAAACTGTGTGTAGAGGGAATGAAAAATCTTAACCCCCCCACGTGCTGATCAGCAACAAATCTCTGAAGAAACAATAAAACATTTTGAAGTAGTGCTTGTTCTACGTTTTGTTGAGAAAATGAGGGTTTTTTAAAATTTTAGGATAAAATATTTTAATAAAAAACTTCTTTTTGGTGAAAATGTTCAGTCAGCTCTAATAAGAAAATGTAATTAGCAGCATTGACATTTCTTTGCTCTTTTTCCATACTTTCCATCAAATGTCTTTCCTTCTGGTCTTCTTTCCTACTATATCAAAACTACTTTTCTGCTCTTCTTCTGTTCTGTGCAGACACTACTTTAGTTCCTTTTTCCTCGTTAAAACTAAATTCTGGCTCGTGGGAAAAGTGGTGCAGCACTTTCCCTCTCTATCATCTCATGTGGAGGTATAGATAACGTACCTGGAGGCTACCTAAGTCTCGTCTTACGTGCATGTAACTGGGGCATTTTCCTTCAGAGTGCTAGCATTCTCCCTCTCTCTGCAGTGCAGCGCAGTGCATCAGATAAGTTTAGCTCAGGAGTCTGCATGAGTGTTTACGTATGTAGACCCATGCTCTTCCTATGGCTTCACGATCTCTGAGATACCGCTAGGACCTTACCAAATTCATGACTGTGGAAAAACAAGTCACAGACTCAGAAATCTAGTCACCCTCTGTGAAATTTGGTATTTTGTTTGCTTTTACGCTGTGCTGCAGGGGCAGCAGTGATTGTCATGTTGGGGTTTCTGATCCAAAAGGGAGTCGGGGGAGATAAGGTTATTTTTGGGGGGTAGTGGTATTGCCATCATTCTGTGCTTTCTTTAGAGCTGGGCGGTAGCTGTTGTTCAGGTGCCCAGCTCTAAAGGTAGTGCCTTGCCAGCAGTAATGCCAAGGTAAGGGTGGCAATACCATACCATGCTATCATTCTGCACCGCTGCTAATGATGGTGCTGTGTTCAGAGCTGGGATCCTGGCCAGTGGCCGCCACTCGCCAGCTGCCCAGCTATGAAAGCAACATGGTTCCCAGCAGCAGCACAGAAGTACAGGTTGGAGTACTGCAACCCCTGATCCGTACCTCCATACTCCTTTTTGGGTCAGGATCCATACAATTACAACGCTGAAATTGTAGATTTAAATAGCTGAAGTTATGAAATGTATGATTTTTAAATTCCTGTAACCATGAAATTGACCAAAGTGGCCCATGAATTTGCTACAGCCCTGGATATCAGGCATGAAAGAGTTGCAAAGTAGTTTCTATACCTTTTTTTTTATGAGAGGCAAAATTAGGGTGAGCCACATCCACTAAGCTTCTGTTGTTGCCTACAGCTTTCTAAACAGGCCCTCAACCTTTACTTGTTACATTATTCTCCCTCCCTACCTTACGTTTACTCTGTGCACTCAGGAATATGGAGAGGTTGAAGGCTTTCAGCCTGAACTCCTCCTCACTTCCATCCATTGAAGCTCTGACGGGGGGTGGGCTAAATCTACACTACAATGATAAGTTTACTTACGTTAGGTCCTGTTCTCCCTGCATGGTCAGGCAGCTGCACAGGTGTGACTCAAGTGCAGTGAACTTGATTAGCTGAGCCACATGCATCTGGCAGTGTCTGCCCAGGGGCCTCTCCTCCCCACTGCTTTGCAGCCAGTCTGCTCCTGCTCTCTGCCTTACCTCCCTGGCCAGCTGCTCCTGGTACCTTGCTGCTGGCTATGCAGAGTGGGGGAGGAGAGGAAGAGAGTTCTGCTGTTAGGGTGTCCCTCTGCCTTTATTGTTCCCGCCCCATACTGCATCTCCACGGAAGAGAGATGGGTCAGGAACTGGATAGTTCAACTGCTGCAGTGTGAGGTCTGAATAAGCCATCCTGGTGATAAACTGAGTGCCTTAAAGAGAGAGTGCGTGGTGTCGCAGTGATTTCTCCAGCAATCAGCACATATACACTCTTTCACTCTCCCCTCCCAATGTATACTGGTGGTGTTACTTCTTGGTACTTCCCGCAATGCATGTACATTCTTGGTAATTTTACTCATCCCAAGTGTGCTGTTCTAAGGTTTTTGAGTGGTCTGTGGATTTCATGATTTTTATTTCTCTCAATTTTAAATTTAATTCCTTTGACTATTGAGTTCTAAAATACCTATCCTATCCTTGCTGGGATAATTATCCCTATGGTAACTTTTTAAAACTACCTGTTATGTGTAGGTTTTTTATTTCTATTGGTGGCACACATCTGGGTGATGCACATAACAAAATTTATTCCACACACAAAAAATGAGAGCAACCATTGGTAGTTCAGTTTAAAGCCACTGCATTAATTACTGTGGTGGCTGATGTCCACACCACTCTCCTCCTGTTGGCAATATTTATCCATTGACTGAAGAAGGTGTTGGGCTTTTGTGGTACCCAATGGCAATTGAATGAATCAGACATTTGGCAGAATTAAGAGTCTGTGATGCTTCATTCAGTTCAACAAATCTTTATTCAGTCTGCACCCCCGGTACAAAATCAGCTAGAGACCTCACTTCTCTTGATGTGTTTTATGGCACATGGCAGTTACAAAATGTGAGCCTTTGACCAATCATATCCCATTTCCATATATAGACTCCACCCGTTGAGCTCCCACTCCTGCTTGTCCTCTTTCTAGAATGTTGCTAAGCTGGTGAAACACAACATTCTTCCTTGTGCAGACCCACTCTCTTAATCACATTTTGCGTAAAATAAACGCAAGCATGCCCTTCAGTTCCCCCATTTGGTTTTGATTAGATGTAAGCCCACCTTTTGCTGCAGAAACTCCCTGCCGCTAACGAATTTTCAACCCAGTCCCTATTATTAAATTCAGTAGCTTGACTATTGGCATTTACACGTGATCAAGTGGCTCCTTTTCAGCTGGCTGTATCGGCAAAAACTTAATGCTTCCTTCTACCATTTGCAGAATCATGCTTGGTATGACACTTAAGTCGCTGCAACACTGTAAAGACGAGACATTTGAGAGAGCTCTCAAGTCTCAGAAACCATTCAGAACAATTAACTGACCACAGAAGATTTCCTACATCAATTTTAAGGTGGGTACACTTGGATGGGGACACTTAATGCTGGGAGTGGCTCCCCAGGAGTCCATAGGGAAGGTGAGGATTATTATTTCCCATGTTGAGTCTTACCGTTGTGTACTTTTACTTGTGATGGGTGCACCCAAACGGCAAGTGCAGTGACCCAGGCTGCAGGAGTCGTTACCAAGAGAACTGAGTGAGATCCAGTCCAAGTGGTTCGAAGGTTCATTTTCTATAGGCTTTCAGCAACACCTGATTATCAAGCTGCACCTCACGTGTCCTCTTCACCAGCCGTTGGGTCTGGTTCAGCTTGGGGGTCCTGTGAGACACACCAAGACAACAATTTACAATATTTAACAAGTTGGTTACCTGTGACATACAGCTCCCCTCCTCCCATGCACAAGTCTCCTGCATCCTCATTGCCCACCCTGTCAGCATTTGAAAAGGAGATATGGTATGTGGGTTAGTAAGGCTGGTTCTCATAGACATGAGAACCGCTGGTGCCCCTGTGATGGGAAACATCTTTTGCTTAGCTTGTTTTTAAGGGAATTTCTGTTTGATCTCCAGAGCTGTGCATACACTTTTCGTCACCTTCCCTGTGAAGTGGGTACCTTGGTCACTTTGAATGAAACATGAAAGTCCGCATTGGGGACTTCTTTCAGTCATCAGTATTTTAATGCAGTAGTGGCCTGGGCCACTGGGAAAGCGTCTATCCACTTGGTAAAGTGATCCATGATCACCAGAACATATTCCTTCCCCTTGCACCTTGGCTGGGGCCCAATGAAATCCATTTGTAACTGTGAAAGGCTGTGTTGGTCTTATCTGAAATCGCATTTTCATTTTCACTTTCACTGGGGGAGCAGAATTACATTGAGCGCATTACACACCTCTTCACATAATCATGCACATTCACATTAAGCTTAGGATGCCATCAGGTGTCCGGCATCTGGTGGATCACCCTCTACATCCCATCGTGTCCCAACATACAATAACCCGGTATCGTAGCTTCCATCAGCACATTTGGTAACACTAGCAATGTCATCATGCAGTTTGCCCCCTGTTCCCCAACTGCATCCATAACCACTTCCGTGCCCTTGCTGCAGCATGTTGGATATCCTGTACTTTGAAAAACAGGGTCTTGTGAGAGGCTGTGTTGCAGCAATCAGTTGTGTCTCTTTACCTTCCACAGCTGCTTGTTTGGCTAGTTCATCTGTCCTTCAGTTCCCCTAGCTCTGAGGGTCTGTTTTTTGTGTGGCCTTCATTTTTATCACTGCTACTTTGGTAAGTTTCTGTACGGCTGCGTGGAGTTTCTACACTATCCCCCTCAGTTTGTAGTGGGGATCCTGCACTCGTCAGGAAACCTCAATTTACCCACAAGTAAATCATGTACAACACCAAATGCACATCTAGAATCAGTATCTGTGTTTACAACATGACCTTTCACAGCTTCACATGCCACGACTAATGCCTGTAGCTCTGCTACTTGCGCAGATGCCCCAGGTAAATTGCAGTGTGCCACCAACTGCCTATCTTGAGTACAAATGGCCCATCTTGTGTGTCGTTACCATCCTTGTAGAAGGAAGAACCATCCACCTACAGGCAAGGGGCAGCAGGTATCTCAGTTTCTTTTACCAATGAAAGGTCCATAGGCTCTTCTTCAGTGCAGCAACAATGGAGGTGCCCCTCATCTGGGGTTGGCATGATGGTGGCAGAGTTTAACAATGATGCCTGCTGCAGATGTACCAAAGGCATCAGTAAGTTCATATCCCATAGATTCCACCTTGCCACATGGACTGCCGAGAATTTCTTTCCTGATAAAATAGCAAGAACGGCATGAGGTATGACAATATTTACATCCTGTGCACCAGTAAGTAGTGATGCCTGATTTAGGGCTGTAGAAGCTCCATCCACTGCCTGGAGGCACAGTGGCGTTGCCTGAACGACAGCGTCTGGATTAGAAGACACAACTGGGCGTTGTTTGTTCCCATGTTTTTGTGTTAACGCTGCAGCCACATGTCCATCACTGACGTGTGCACTATGTAAAAGGCATTAATGGATTAGGAAGTCCCAACCCTAGGGCAGTACTTAGCCTCTGTTTCAATGTGGTAAACACCTATTTGCATTTGGGTGTCCATTCAACTGCTTCGGGTGGTCCACCCGCCCTCCTCTGAAGGTCACTATGGGGCTGGACACTCCTTGAATAATTTGGGATTTGAGTTTGGCAAAAATTGAATAGCCCCAAGACTTTCCTCACTCCCCTGACTGTAGTCCGTCATGAGCATGCATTAATAGCTTCAGCTTGCACATTTTGGATATTAGGTGTCAGTTCTTTAACCTCTGCTCTGCACTGCAGCATGTCTTGCCCATACCCTGTTCCACACAAGAGCTGAGAAATATGCCTGTACGTGTCCCAGTTCCTATCGGTAACTCTCACCCGGGACTGGATAAACTCATCTTGACACACACTGCTGAGATCCAACACCTCCATGACTGTCCAACGGGGAGCGTGTGGTGTGGTGGCCAGGCATGGGCATCTGGGAAGATGCCACGAGACAACTGCATGCTGAGCCCGTACATGGGGGGAGGCGAGGAGCAGCTTTGAGGTGCTCAGGGTGCTGGAAATGGAATTTATATTTTGTAAAGCTCACAAGGGGGCAGGGCGGGTAGCTGGTCATGGTTACATGGCAGCAGAATTCAAACTGCTGACCAGAGAGGCTGACTGCGAACTGTGGGCTGCTTCCTGGAGGCCAGAGTCAGTAACAAAATGCCTTGAGGTGTCTATACTGCATGTTTGTCAACAACACAAACTTGGGGAGGGGAAAAGAAGAAAATCCCTCATGGAGTTGGAAGTTTTTAGCAGATGAAAACAGATGGTTTTTTGAGACAAAAATTATGTTGCAGTGTGAATGCTTGCACAGTTCTGTTGACAAAAGGCACTTTTCCTCAACACAGCTTTCCAGTGTAGACAAAGCCTTATCCATTGGAACAGCTTCAACAAGGGAAACCCTCACAGCAGAAACTCCCACAGATCACTCATTAGAACTCTCTCCTGGTGGGTAAGATTTGAACAGAGCCTAAAATTTAGGCGTCTAGAAAACTGTTGATGTGGAAGCTTGGGTGCGCCATATTCCCTCTAATTTTTCTCACTTCTGAGGGGAATGAATTTCCTTAAGCCACCAGTGTGGAGATGATGCATGATGCAGCAATAGTGTGCAATACACCATCTTCATATTGGTGCATGTAACAAAATTCATGTGGTGAGAGTGTGGGCCATGGGGTTCTGAGTGTGGGAGGCAGCTCAGGGCTGGGACAGGGGTTCGAGGTGCAGGAGTATGAGGGCTCCGGCTGGTGTGCATGTTGTAGGGTGGGGCTGGGGTAGAGGGTCAGGGCTGGGATGATGGGGGTGCAGGCTCTGGGGTGGTGCTGGGGATGAGGGGCTTGGAGTGTGGGTGGGGGGCTACAAGTTTGTGGAGGGCTCAGGCTCCGGGGGTTGGGTTGTGGTGGGGAGAGGCTCTGCACTGGGGGCCCAGGATGAGGGCTTTGGGCTCCAGGAAGGTAACCAATGCTTGTCGGGGCAGGGCTTAAGTCGGGCAAGCTTACCTTGGTGGTTACCTGCTGGGACGTGTGAGGAGGAGCCCCCTTCTCCTGGCTTCAGCAGCTGGGTGCTGAGGTTGGCAGGGAGGTAGCATCGCGCCCTTCACAGGGCTTATTGGGCAGCTGCCTGGCCATACTCAGCTGTGCAGCTTAGGTGCGCAGCAGTTTAGGCACCTACAGGGTTAGCAGCCAGGTGAGAATCTCATGGACTGTAGTGACACTGAATGTAGATTCCGACGCTCAAGATGCTATGTAGATTGCGCACCAGACTACTTACTTATGTGTTGACTGAGTGCTTTGCTGGATCAGGGTCGGTGTACTCAGAATGTTGCATAATTAAGTCTTAGGAGCTGTTGCCAAATGTTTTAAAGCACAAATGCATCTTTTTGTTGAAACTGGTAATTATGAGAGCTGGGTTGAAAATGTATAGCTCCATCATGAAAGAAAAAGTTAAGTATATTTCCAGGCAAAGTACTATATATAGATAGTCTGCAAAAATAAATGTTTTTGATCAAAAGAATGGTTTTGTCATGAAAATTTGTTTTGATGAAAAAAGCCTTTTCCATTTAAAAAATAAAATTGAGATGGAAATTCTTCCGCCGTCAGATTTACTTACAGACCACCCAAAACTGTGCTAAGTGCTTTAAAAACACAGGCACTATGATTCAGAGAATTTACAATCTAGCGCTCTAATCCTGCAAAGATTTATGCATATGTTTAACTTTAGAGATTTAGGCTTGTGCTTAATTTTATAGCATCGGGGCCTGGGTACACAACATTTAAATGAGGAGTAAATGGGACCCACAAAATGCATGAAGAACGATGAGCCAAGAAATGGAGCTGTTTGAGCAAAGTGATTGAACATACATTGCACAAACACAGCTTTTTTAGGTGACTGCAGTTTATGTAGTTTCTTGGAAGTTTGAAATTCTTGACTGGACATAAAGAAACTGTAAACATAAGAGAGCATTCTGTAAGCATCTCTTAAATGTGAAATTCTGACAACTACCACATGTCAGACAACTACTACAATATTCTTAAATGCTATCCCTTTAAACATAAAGAGGCAATTTCCCACATAAAGGGCGTTAATAGCAGATTTCCGACTGCAGTGTGAAAGTAGAGCTGTTAATTTTCATTACTTCTTTCTTGTTGAAAAGAGTACACAATTTTAAATTTTTTTCCCTACAAAATACCCACTTTTTAAAGTTTTTCCTCCCTGGTGCTGGTGGTACAGGTTGAACCTCTCTAGTCCAGCACCATCGGGATCTGACTGATGCCAAACAAGTAGGGTTGCCAGATTTTTGGGGAGGGTTTGCAGGACAGGCAGCACCTGTGGTGGGATCCCTGGCAGCAGGCAGAGGAAGAAAATTAGCATCCCTGTGTGGCTGGGATTCCCAGCTGGGGGTGGGGTGGGCGGCAGGGAGGAAAACCAGTAACCCCACAGCTGAGAGGCTGCCATGGCTGGGAGGCTACTGCCAGGCTGGGGCATCCCACATCCCTGCCGGATCCTAGCTGCTGGGCTTCCAGGGTTCCCTTCTGTGCTGGTCCTATGGCTGGGAGCCGTCTGGGGCACAGAGTCCCACCAGCAGCCACAGCTGCAGAAAACCCATCTGGGGCTGGGAATTTCCATGACAAGTCCTGTAGCTCTGCATTTACACACAAATGTCGCCATGGGACATTTTTGTGTAAATGCAAGATGCAGGACTTTTCATGGAAGTTCAGGATTGTCCCTGACATTGCGGACATCTAGAAACCCTACAAACGAAGATTTGCTGAACCATAGGCGGTCAATGTTGTCTAGCAGCATTACCAACATTTTCGCTCCTTAGAGGGCTCTTAGAAAATATTTAAGTGCAAATTAGAGCTAAATAACAGCAGAGAACACTGAGAGCCAGGACTGGTGGCTGGAAACAAGCTTTAGGGGACCATGGGAAACTTGGCCACACCCAGGATAAGTAGTTGTCTGGCTAACTAAAATAATGCCGGATTACAGGTGTAGTGGGACAAGAGAGTGACAGATTAGAGAGGCTCAACATATATTACCCAGAGGACAATGCAGGCTGATAAACAGCTGTGTTCCCTCTCTTTTGCAATCTGAAGTACCTTTTACACTGTTTTGCTGTAAGAGCAACCACTCCTATTCAGCTCTCCCACACAGCCTCCACCCTATCAGTTACTCCCTGTAATATTGCCTGAGTGCTATAGCCAGCCACTTTTGAATAACAATGTGGAGCAACACCAGTTAATTTCCAGTCCCACATTTTCCCCAGAAATCTACATCTTATACTGCTCAGCTCTCTCCTGGACAATACAAGTTCTATAAAATCTGTAATTTATTAACAGGAAATAGTATGCACAAATCGTGTTACCCCAAATGGAGTTTCCCAAACACTTCAGTCCAAATGTTGGTTTAGATAATACATTTGTTTTGTAGTTTTAACTCCAGAAGATAGATTGAATTTAAAGCAAAGGTCTCTCTTGCCATATTTCACCATTCTTATTGGGTGAATTTATTTTCAGTCAGGATTCCTCCCGCAGTCCAATGAGAGCTCCTTTATTTTTAGGTGTTAATGTCATCAGCACAGATGGAGGGAGAGAAGATTGTGGGCATTGGTCCTCTCTTCCTGTGTTTTTTTTCTCTGGAGGATCATCTGATCTGAGGGTGCAGGAGGAGCAGTTTGTGTGGATGGGAACTCCCATCTGTTTCTTTATCAAGATGAAGGGTTTTTTTCCCATCTTTTTCCTATCAAAGAGCAACCACTTGTCAAAGTGGCAGCTGTTTGACCTTGTTGACACCTTCCTGAGGTATTCCTTGGTTAGCCTTTTGCCTCTGGGGAAGTAGTTTGTGACTGCGCCACAAAATGTTTCAGTAATACCATATGGATGACTTAGAATTTTACATGCAATGTCCCCACACATATTTTAGCAAGACAATAATGATCAGCAAATTGCGAGTTTTCAGGTGATAGCTCACAAGGCATACATTGTACAAGATTTATCATAAGTTCTGTAAAAAAAGATGAGCATTTGGGTACAGACTGTCACAATTCCCCAATTTTACTAGCAAAACGGGGAGGAGAGAGAAAAAAGAGGGGGCAGAGGGAGGAGGAATAAAAGCAAAAGTAATGTATTTGCTTAATTTCTCTCTCTCACATTCTCACTTTCTCACCAACCCGTATTCCCCACAAACTATTTTCTTAGAAGTCTCAGAAACAAATTTTTGAAATTTTTTATAAATTATTTATGTACTTGAAACATCCCATTAGAACAGTCTTGTCACACTTGAAACCCTATATACACTGATTCAACAAAGCTTTTAGCAGATGTTTAAACTTAAGCGTTGGCTGAATTTCTATAGATTTTAATATACTCACATGCTTAAAGTTAAGTACATGCATAAAGTTTGAAGTGCTTTGGTGAATTAGGACAATACGTTTGATAAATGAATGAGTTAATAGTACAGTTTGGACAAAGAAACCTGATTATATTTGTGTGTGTTGCATGCATCACTGATTTAGAAGTGTCTACCTAGAGTTAGTGAATGTTGGATTTTTTAGTTCACTGGCCATTTTGAAAAGTAGTGTTACAGTGTTTAGCTCAAAGAAAATACTTCAGTCAACCTGAAATAAAATGTTTTGATTTCAAGCATTTTTAACATTTTTCATTTTTAAAATTCAAGTAAATTTCTAATCAAAAAGTCATTTTGAATCTAAACATTACAAAACCAAATGATTTTATTTTTTAAACCTTTTTTTTCCTTCACCCTGACTCAGATAACCTGGTAAAATTTATGTGAATTTGCTAAATGTTTTGTTGTTGCCAAATTTTCATGCTTTCACTGAACAAACAAAACAAACCAACCTTGTAACAAAACTTTGTTGGGGAGAGAGAGAGAGTACATGACTGAGTTTGTTGTGATTTGTATTCGCTCAGGCTTTGTCGATACTTGCCCCTAGTTTTGAAGGGGGCATGGTAATCAGGGCTGTGGGAGATTACTAATGAAGTGCTGTGGTGCATTTGCAGCACTTCATTAGGCTAATTCTCCCCTGCGGCAATTCTGAATTATCAAACTTTGAAGTGTCGGCATACATGCAGCCTCAGGCATTTCAAAGTGCCTGTGCTACTTTCAAGTCCCTATACTCCTCAAAATTTTGAAGAGTTTGATGCTTCGAAGATGCCACGGGGAAAATTAGCCTAATGAAGTGCTGCGTATTCACCGCAGCACTTCATTAGTAATCTCCCATAGCCCTGATTACCATGCCCCCTTCGAAGTTGGGGGCAAGTGTAGACACAGCCTTACTCACTTTATAGTTTTAAACCAGCATTCAAGTCTTGTTAATGATTCTCTAAGATATATAGGAAATTTAAAATAGTTACATCAAGGCAAATGTGATCTATTGAGTGAGTTAGCCTGGTAGTTAATCTGAATCACATGATTTCATCTTTGGTGTTAAAGAATGAAAGAGACTTCAAAGAATATTAATAGATTCAAAGCAGGTGGTCTCAGTGCTGTAGATGCTTTGTATGAAACCAAATAAATGCCTTAATTGTCTATTTGAAGACCAAAACAGGACAGAGATTTATTATGCTTTATAAAGTACTTTCTTTGGTAAGGTGAAGTAAATTTTCTGGAGTTGTTTGTTAAGAAGAGTAAAGTAAATTTACCTTATTCCAAGCTAATAAAGGCAACTTAAGCAATTGTATTTTATTGCTATGATTGAAAGTACTGTACTTCTGTATTTCAAGCACAGCTTCTCAGACACCCATGTAGATTTTCTGAAAGCATTGTTTCAAATTATTAGCAAATCAGTGATTATATACATGCATGTAATTAATGGGAAAATAATTAATTGTCCTATATTAAATAGACAATCTGGAGGAACTCAGTGGAGTCTGTAAACTTAAGATATGATGTTCGGTGCTTTGCAATGTATTGTACTTCTGCAAAGCTATTTGTAAAGCGCTACATTTCTTACCATAGATTTGTCCCAAATACTTTTTATTTTTTGGCTTTTCAGGTAAAGTTTTCCCTTCTAAGGTTGTGACAGTGCTGTAGGGTGGTTCTAGAGCAGCAGTTCCCAAACTTTTTGGCATCACGCCCCCCCTTATGATTTTTGAGAAACCCTGGTGTCCCCTCCACCTCTTCTTCACCATCATCAACCCTCTTTTAACAAAACATTCCATTTCTAATTTAAAATAAACACAAAAACTTGATATAAAAATGTTATTTAAAATTAAAAATAAGCACAAATAGTTTTTCTTGTTCCCTTGTGGGTGCTGGGCGCAGCCCCATCTGGCCGGGTGCCGGAGCCCCATGCCAGCTGCCAGAGCTGTCTGCGCAAGCTACCCACCCACCTGCCAGAACTGCCTACCGAGCCACCCACCTGCCCCCCTGCCTGAGCCTCGCACTGCCAGGACCAGCTGCCCACCCACCAGCCACCCACCCCAGCCATGTGGCAGCTGCCCAAGCCCCACACTGCTGGGTCCAGCTGCCTGCCCGCTAGCCAAAGCCACCTTGTGCTGCCAGGGCCAGCTGTCCACCTGCCAGCCCGAGCCACCCAAGCCCCACAAGCCCTGCAAGCCACCCGCCTGATGCCCTCCCCTCCCACAAAGCCAGGCCCCACTATGCCCCACTCTTACCCCTTCCCCAGACCCGCATCTAACCCCAACCTCCTCCTCCTGCTCCCACCCACATTCAATCATCTTTGCAGGAGGCACTTAGCTCCACGTGGGTCTTCGCTGGCTGCCTGGTTGTTACAACAGCTGTGGTGGGTCACCCACATAAAATGGCAGGGGCTGAGAGCCAGAAGCAAAGGCTGGCTCTTTCTTTGGCTGGGGAGAATGATGAGGGGGTTGCCTCATGCCCCCCCCCCCGAATTTCTTCACTCCTCCCAGTTTGGGAAACCATGTTCTAGAGGCTCTAATACACAGAAGAAATGCCTACATATATTCATTGGCTAATGTGGGCTGGTGATGTGGAAAGCCTCACAAATTAGACTGAGGTGTACATTAAAGTTGGTGTCCTTGCTGGCCTAAGAAAAAGTGAGCTTTTGCTTCTGCATGACCGGTTCTTGGACCAATTGGCCACTTTAATAAGGGTGTGCGAGGAAAGAGAAGATGCTGCTCTTTGGGCTTTCTGAACCTCCTAGCTGCAAAAGCAGAATTACAACAGGTATTTGTCATCTTCACTGGCCTCAGATATATTTCAATGAAGGGTCTGTATCCTGTAGCATATATAAAAGTACCTGAACATGAGGCTGACAGAGACAGGCACTCCTCTTGTTGGCTTAGAGGTGTAAGGCTCATCATAACTAGGGGATGTTAAAATGATTAACTGGGGGTAAACTGTTTTAATGTAGGTCCCTCTGCAGCTGTGGCTGTGGATCCTGCCAGTGGTCCCACTGCAGCTGAGAGGTCCATCCTGCCAGCCCCAACAGTCTGTCCACTGCCTGATTTAACTGGAAATCCCACCTGTCCACTGCTGGATGTAACTGGAAAGGGCTGGTTATCTGGTAAGCTTATCAGTTTGCCTCAAGCTCACCATCATGTTTACTGGATAAAATCCCTAATCATTACTCCACCTAGCCACAATTCTGTTCTTATTTCCTCTTATCCCTCTTCCTATTATTTAGAAATTACTGTATGGAATGAGATATGTTAGTTTTCTGTTGCTGCCCATCACTGTAACATCTAAGTGCCTTCCTTAAAAAATGTCAACTGCAATGTCCTTGTTGGTCTTCATAGTGGCTCTGATTCTTTTTGGGGTTTAGAAGGTTTGCTAGGGTCATTTTATTTTGTTGATCTTTTTACTTTTGGGCCTTTTTTCTTTTTCTCTCTCTTTCTATTTTTTTGGATGGAGGTGTAGTCGATGTTAGTGCTGAGTCCACTGTAAGGAAGAGGAGCAACCTAATTGTCTCTTCCACCACAAGAAAGAGGAACAACGTAACTACTACCCTTGTGTTCCTCCATTCATGGATTCAGATTTCCCCACCTCCTCCCCACACCCACGCCCACCTCTCCCCACTCCTGTCCTGTGCCTCCCTTGCTCCACTCTACTCATCTTCCTGTCACCTCCCCGAGCAATGCGGCCCAGGGGACTACTGTGCTCGGAGGTCCCATGCTTGCAGTGGGAGTCTGGCAGTGATGGGGGAAGTGGAGAAACATAGCCCCAGCTCACTTTGCTCCTCCATCCATATCTCTCCACTTTCCAATGGTGAGTGCAGGAGCAGTCCTAACCCTTCCCCCAAGTGACATGCCAGGAGAATAGAGTGAGCTGGGGCCATGTTACTCCGCTTCCCCCACCACTGTCAGTGAGTGCAGGTGGGCTGGACCCCTGCTGCAGGTGCCAGGTCCCCCATGCTAATCTTCCCGGATGCCTAGAGACTCTGGCCTGCTGACTGCTGCCTGGCCCCTTGTCCCTTGCATCTATGATGTTTGGGGCATGGGCCCCCCAAGGCTACTAATCAACAGAACATATGCACTAAGCATACCATGCTCATCACTCCTTAAGGGGCATATGAGCATCTCCCAATGCTCAGTCAGGATTGGATCACGCAGGGCTTCAGCTTCTCAAGAGGGTATTAAGTTCTGGCAGCTTTGATCTTGGGCCATGTTCCAGCGTTAGGTTCAGAAGAATTTCCTTTGGGAACCCAGGTTAGATAGTTAAACTTAGGTCCTGCTGCATTGTACCTTAACCAGTCGTTTTTTTGTTTTGTTTCGTTTTGTTTTTACTAAAATATTATAAAACAATATTTGAACCAACCCAGCACATCATGGAACAACAATTCTTTAACCAACTCTAGCACACATTCAGATGTTGGGAGCGCAGTTGCACAACAGACAGAAACAATTAAAGAGCAGACAGAAACAAATGAAGCTTAAAGGGAGTTACAGATTCCCCAACGGCTGCCAGACACAATGTTACCTTACGAAGCTTTTCTTTAAACATCTTAATGTCTGTTTATCAGTCGCTGTTAGTCCTAGAATTCCTGAGGGTGGAATGTTTTCTGAACACCAGATACTCTATTGCTTTGTACAGTTTTATGGGGCTTAACGCTCCACTTTTAGCTAATGGCTATTGCTGCTGATCCTTTGTGCAAAGAGTTCTCACACCATGTAGTCTTCTTGTGATTCTTAAGGGCACATCTACACTTACCGGGAGATCCACTTGGGCAGAATCCATCTTGCGGGGTTTGATTTTGTGCGTCTAGTGGGGATGCACAAAATGGGACTATCGGGGCTCAGCAGTCAACCCCTGTACTCATTATTGCAAGGAGTAAGGGAGGTCAATGAGAGAGTTCCTCCTGTTGGCCACCCTCTGTGAGGATGGCCAGATAAGTAAATTCCAGCTACACAATTGTCATAGCTGGAATTGTGTATCTAGGATCAACTTTCAGGTCTAGTGTAGACCTGACCTCAGTATGATGCCTCCTTTTCAGTTTCTGTGTAATTTCACTGTGGTCCCTGAACTGCGCACCACAAACATTCAGAGCTTTGTGACCAAACAATTTTAGAACCCATATTGCTAGCCTTCTTCGGACACGCTTAGGCTATGTCTACAATTGCCCCCTTCTTCACCGGGGGCATGGAAATCAGGGTGATGGGAGATTGCTAATGATATACTGCAATGCAAAAGTGCTTTCTCCTCAAAAGTTTGACACTTCAGAATTGCCACGGGGGGTGAATTTGCCTAATGAAGTGCTGCATATGCATTGCAGCGCTTCATTAGTAATGTCCCATCACCCTGATTACCATGCCCCCTTCAAAGAAGGAGGCAAGCGTAGATGTAGCCAGGGACATTAAGGGGAGTCTTTCTGTTCATTTCAATGGATGATGCATCAGAATTAATGTGCAAAACTCCCATTGACTTCAATATTAAACATTTCTGGGGAGAGGCAAGGTTGGTGGACTACATTACAGCCCAAAATGAAGCAGAGAAAAATGGAATGCAAAGCTTCATAGAAAATTATTCACCAGTTTAATGTGACTGTTTCTAAGCAAATGAGTATTTTATGTTAATATCTTACTATTTTACTAATGCATTCAAATCCAAATGCCACAATCGTGGAGAAGCTCTGGCCACTGTTTTACTCCATAACTAGGTGCAGGGGTCTGCATTGTACTCCCATGCCCTGGCCTTGTTGGGGATGGGATTTCATTTTCCCAGTCTCCCCAGCTTCCCTTTCAGTCCTTAGTCTTCAAAATACAAGCTTTAACAAACATTGACGGCTATGTTATAATGAGCTTGCACCAGTGAAACTGATGGCATGTGTGCTGTGTTTCAGCAATCATATTTTTGTATTGTTTACTTCTCCCCTCTTCCCAGGCCTTCCGCTTTGGGGCAAAGCAGTGTTATTGAGGTATTAGAACCCTGCAAGCCTCTTTAGACTGCAGTGTGTGTGTGTATTTGTTCCAAAGGAAAACAATGAAAAGTTTTCTCTTTTGGCTGCTAAATCCTCTGAATAGAAAAGTCTTCTTCCAATCTTCCTGGCAGTTAATCTCTAGAGGTCCAGAACACAAAACAGGACCTATTATGTTGAATAGTAACAGAGAAATAGCCATCTATATACTATCAAAACAAAAAAGCAGTCCAGTAGCACTTTAAAGACTAATTAAATAATTTATTAGGTGAAAGCTCATCACCTAATAAATTATTTTGTTAGTCTTTAAAGTGCTACTGGACTTCTTTTTTGTTTTGACAGGGCCTAAGTAGTTCTCATTCAGTTTGTCCCTTTCCCATAGCTGCCTTTCAGACTCAGATAAAGGCCATGGAATTTCAGTGTTACATGAAATGCTGGGCCTGGGGGCAATTGATCCATTTCCCAGAACTTGGGCTCTGCTGGTAACATAGGAGGGAAAATGCCTAATTTGACACCCTGCTTTCAGGTTATGGGCTCTTTGGCCTGCGCTAGGCTGCCAAGCAGCTCGTTAGCCATGGATCAGTGGTAGGGCACAGGCAGCTGTCCAGACTCCCAGCTGTAGAAACTTAAGTGCCTGCTGGATTAAGCAGCAACTGAGCAGTGTTTGGAGCATGTCAGAGCCATGTGAATACTGAGCATAGGCACATAATGAGGCGGTTAGGCCTGGGTGCCTTTGTGAATTTGGCACCTACCATCTTTGTGCCTGATTTCCCCGTCTGCCCCATGAAGAAGAAGCTTCTGGGCTACATAGGGATACTTTGAAGATAAATTCACTAGTGTCTGAGGTGCTATCGTAGCTGACCACCTACAGGATCAAGCATTAAGTGGATCATTTGTCTAATATTAATACACAGTCACTTAGAAACAGATCTTTGCATTGGAATAAATATGGTAAACTTATACTTTGCATATCAACAATAACATTACTACTATTTGACAAACCCAAAGCAATAAGATTGCTGAGCTGTGTTTCAAGAGGTAATATAAAACCAGTTCATCCAAAACTAACAGGAAAAACAAAGCTCCAACCAAACAGATCCAGCCTGATCACAAAAATGGTAATATGCCCATTCTAACAGTGAAATCTCATTACACTAGAGGCAATTATTGCTTCTGCCGAGGACAGCAAGGTGCAGTAGCTGCAGGAAAGGGAAACATTTGCAAAGTGTGTGGAAAGACCCCCACCCCTAACAATTAAGATAAACAACCCTATGGCTCCTCTAGGCAACATGATGAGAGAGACTATAAGAAAATAGCTTTTCGGGTTTTAGGCTCTTCTGTGAATATTGCAGTTTTACTGCCTCTGAAATGTTTTTGTACCCAGCGCTGCTGCTATTAGCTCTTCACAGATTGGTCTACTGCAGGGGATTCATTCTCTTGCGACAAAACTCCTAGCTGGCTCCAGGAGCACCCCAGTTGTTGTCCTTCAATCTCAGTAGACCTTCTCCACATTGTCCGAGGTCGTCTTTTGCGTTTTTCTTGCAGGTTCCATGTGAGAGCTTGACAGACTATGCTGCATAGTGGTTTTTTGAGTGTGGCCTAGCCATCCCCACTTTCTTCTTGTGATTTGAATGTCAATTGGTTCTTGTTCTGCTCTGTTCCAAAGCTCCTCATTACTGACCAAGTCTTGCCATTTGATGTGAAAGAGGTACCTCAAGCATCTGCTTATGAATGTCTGTAGCTTGTGATTTGAAGATATGCTGGGTCGCACATCCATACAAGAGCACACTCTTCACATTTGTGTTGAAGCTCCACAGTTTCGTCTTCACACGTATTATTTGTGAACTCCATATGGGACGGAGAGTCTTGGATACAGCTGTTGCTTTCCCTATCCTGGCATTGGTATCCTTACCTGTTCCTTCATCTATGCCTATAACACTCCCCAAGTAGGTGAACTGCTCCACGGCTATGTTGACACTTGACCCCTTCTTTGAAGGGGGCATGGTAATCAGGGTGATGGGAGATTACTAATGAAGTGCTGCAATGAGTATGCAGCGCTTCATTAGGCTAATTCTCCTCCCCCGGCAACTTGGAAGTGACAAACTTGGAAGTGCTGGCGTGCCATGTAGCTGCAGGCACTTCGAAGTGCCCACGCTCCTTCGACGTGCCGTTGCCCCCCAAAATTTTGAGTGTGACACTTCAAAGTTGCCACAGGGGAGAATTTGCCCAATGAAGTGCTATGTATTCATTGGGGCACTTCATTAGTAATCTCCCACTACCCCGATTACTATGCCCCCTTCAAAGAAGGGGGCAAGTGTTGACATAGCCCACATCTCCAGGTCATCCCCGCCCAGTGTGAGTGTAGGTAATGCTACAGGTAAATTACAGAGAAGTTACTCTAGGGGTGAGTTACATCAGCTTTCCATCTGAAGAAAAATCATCTGTTGAAGGCATCTTTTGCCTTGATAGTTCATTCTTTTATCTTTTGAAGAAGCCCTCAGACTATCTGGTGAGAGAGAGCTGTTCTCACACAGCGAATGTTGGCATGCCGTTTGATGTGTGTATCGTACGTTAGACGGCTGCTTTTTTGATGATTCCTTGTCCTAGACTGTTGTGGTACAAGGCTATAGACTTCTGCCTTGATTTTCAATTAGTTTACGATAGTTTTCTTTTTCCTGTGTGTTTTTACACAGTCTTTTATCATTGGTATTCTGATATGTTGCAGGAAATGCGAATCACTTGGTATTAACTGTGGCCTCAGGGTGGTTGACAGACTTTGTCCTGGCCAGTGTGTGGGGAGGGCTGGCTCTGGGCCCCAGAAAGGGGTGTGACCTCGGGCCGAAGGGTTGGGGCTGGGGCTTGCTTCCCCAGCCAGGCCTTTGGCGCTGCCCAGCACACCCTGGCCAGGGCTTCAGTGGCAATTTAAAGGGCCTGGGACTCCAGCTGCTGCTGTTGCTGGGTGGTGTTGAAATATCCTCACCTGAGGTGCTTGATATGTCCCTGGCCATGGGCTGTGGTGTCTGTGTGTTTCTCCCCACATCTTAACTGAAAGCCTTAGGAACTGAGCATTTTAACATCTATGTGGTTTAATTCATGACTTTATTCCCTATCAAGCCCATAGGAGTACTTTATAAAAATCTACTGTAAAAAATCCCCTTTGAAAAACACCATATAGAACTGTCTAGAATGAAGTAAACAAGAATGACAGTTAGAAAATGACAGTTGGTGTAAATATTTATATGGGGCAGTTAATATGTATAAGTTACAGTTTGAAATCCTAATAGTTAGTTGGTTAGTTTTGGATACCTACTAAATATGTAACATATAGCTTTCCTCGGTTGCTATGGCAACCAAAAATGCAACATGGACTTCAAACAGGTCCTCACAGGCCCTATAAAGTTAGGAGCTTGAGGCCCTTGCTCTCACTCCTTCTGGGGACCTGGACCTGGACTGAGCTGAAATCACTAAAGAGCTGAAGAAGAAAGAAGAAAAGAAGGTGGCAAGCTTCGTGTCAGTCGTTGTACCCCAGCCGCCGAGGGACGTCGAAGACCTGAAGAGGACGCCTTCAGGAACGCAGACTTTGCGCCCATAGTCATCGAGGGACAAAGAAGAGCTCCTGATTGCAGCCATTTTGAAGGCTCCGGTTTTTCCCGGAGGGTTTGTTCCGGCAGGTGACGCCGCCTAACGAGCGTGCGCCCTGTGACAGGGACAAACCACAGCAGCGGTCCTGCCCTTCTCCTCCTCGACCATTTCCGTGGCCGGTGGGGAGAACTAAGGCCGTTCTGAAATCACTACAAATTTGCTTGCTTATTTGCAAATTTGTTACAGGAGGTTTTTGTATCCCAAGTTGGTTCTTTTCCTCCTGGTTCTTTTCTTCAATCCTCTTTCCTGTCAGGCCTAGCGCGGCGCTGTAAAAACGTGCCTGTGCAGCCATACTTTCCTAGCTCCTGAAAGAAGCGATTGCAGGCCCAGCGCCTGGAAACAGAGCTAAGGAAGGAGAGGTAACAATCAAATGTACTTGTGATGACCTGGTTAATGTGTGTATTTTGCACGTGTTGTTGTATCTTTGCTTGCTGCTGGATGTGCTAATCAATAGCAGCAACGCATTATAGGTGGTAGGCTGTGACTGCCCCAGTTCTGCTAAAACAATTCAAACTGTGTAACCCTTTGTTTCTACTAGCCCATGTAAAGCACAGGGGGCGCTATTTATAGCCAGCCCGAGATACCTTCAACCCTGATAGCATTCTAAAAGCATAATTTACTTTGCCAGTAAGAGGCAAGGATTAATTTGACTGGCCCATAATCAGGACGGATATTGTATTTGGAAACTACTGTGAAAGGTGTTTCTTACCTTGGACTAGCTGTATAATTGGCAGTCCAATCTAGGGAGTCATCGTAAGAGGTGACCCCAAACCTCAGGAATCGTCGTAAGAGGCGATCCCAAACCTCAGGAACTGTCGTAGGAGGCGGTCCCATTCCATCTGCTCCCCCCTGTTCGAGAGGGAGGTTGAGCGCCCGGATCATCGTAAGAGGTGATTCCGGAATTAGGGTTGAGAGCCTCGTGGCTCTCCCCCCCTGCCTGTGAGGAAATAACTCCCTGCAGCAGGTTACTTCTTATTCTTTGCCGATAACTGGCACCTCTATAAAAGAGGATTGTGTAATATTGTGCTTTAACTACTTTCCCCTTGCAGCACTCATCAAAGACGTCATGGGATTCCTGGGATTCGCTGTAAGTAGTGGGACATTTTGAGGGTGCTGCTCATTGCAGTTTTACATATTCAAGGGCTGGTGTCATAAATAGACAAACTCTGTGCTAAAAAACTAGTAGAGGAAAGGGAAAACCTATAGTCTGTCAATTTAGGTTTATCCTCGTGTGTAATTCCTCTCCCCTTAATAAATTCCTCTTGTGGTTGCACCTTTAAAGGGACTCATTCGTTCTTTCAGGACAGACAGTGTTCAGCACCATTTTTCTGCGGATCCTACCACAACCCTATAAACCCCATTGTGAGCGACCACCGTGTACACCGTGCTGGGTTGCGGGGTAAAATCCAGTGAGACACTCTATCAGCATCTCTAAGGGTGTGGTTAGGTGTCTCGGGGGCAAAAAATCAATAAAAATTTAAATATGGTGTTGTGCCTCAGTTTCCCCAAGTGCACACACATTGCTCAACAACATTGCCCTCCGCGATAGGTGGAAGCCCTGGGCCTTTTTAAATTTGTGGGCCCTGGGGAAGCTGTCCCCTTTGCTCCCTTCCCCCAGCATTAGTGGACCCCTGTGGTTCTCTTTGAAGGTATCTCAGTATAGCGGTACATGGTAGTTTTAATTAGCATACAGCCTGCTTTTTAAGGGAGTGATATATGTATGCATGCTATTTTTCAGTGCGGTCTGCTGTGTAGGGACTAGGAAACTCAATGAGCAGAAGCTTCAAATATTAAGGGAATTTGTTTTGTTTCTTCCCTTAAGCCCCCAAATGACAAAAATTAAACCACGCATTGCAAATGCTATGTTTACGTAACCTCCAGAAATGGACTCAAGCTTGTGAGAAACACTAAAGTGCCATACTCAGCTCGCCTCTGGAGTCCTCAAAGTATGAATTGTCTGACCTATCCTATGTGCTTATAATATTTTGGCACAAATGTGAGAATTAAATATTGATGCAACTATTGAATCCACTTAATTTTTATGCATTCTAATCCTGACCCCCTAATTTTACTCTATTATAGTAGTGTGTTCACACAGGCTGTCTTTTTTTCTTCTTCTTGCAACAGTATCACACTGTGGACTCATATTTAGCTTGTGGTCAATTTTGATCCCTGGGTCCCTTTCCTCAGTACTCCATATCGACAGTCACTCCCATTTCGTATGTGTGAAATTGATTGTTCCTGCCTAAGTGAAGTACTTTGCATTTGCCCTTATTGTGCTTCAACCTATTTACGTCAGACCATTTCTCCAGGTTGTCCAGATCATTTTGAATTATAACCGTCTACAAAGCCAACTTTGTAAGTGTACTCTATGCCATTATCTATACATTGATAAAAATTGTCATGAATGAATGCCCTGTAAAGGGTTAACCCTTAGAGGTAGCTCTGTGGGGCACTGTCAGGTAAGCCAACAGGGAGAGAGGATCCTTCTTTTTGAATTGGGAACAACTGCAGGCTAAGAGGTCTTTGTCTGGGCTCTGGGACAGTAGCATGGAAAAATCAAAAATGCTGATGAATCTAGTAAATATCCTGGCCACACCATAATCAGAGCATGGCTGTGTAAGCAGAAAGGAGATGTTTAGTTAGACATGATCAGGTTATTTTTTATGTTGGATTCGGTGTGGAACTTCTCAGGCTGATGCTTTTTTCTTTTCTCTGTACTCTAACTTCTAAGCTGAATCCCAAGGAAGTAACTCTGTGCTCTAATATGAGTAATCTTTAGTTGCTTTAATTTACATCTAGCAACTAAGTATGCTTATTTGCTTTCTTGGTATTTTCCATCTTTTGTTTTGTGAATAAATTACTTTTTGAGGCAATGATTTTGATTTCTGTGTCCTAGAGAGTGTCTGTGTGAATATCTGCCTAAAGCAAGGCCAGCAGTTCCTTGTTTCCAAGGTATCTTTTAAGAAGAGAGCTAAGAGTTTGGGGTTATCTCTCAGGGAGAGCGCCAAGTGTATTGTCTTGAGTCGTAAAGGGGGCCTTTCTCAGTTGATGGTGGCAGCAAGGTATTTGACAGACTATGCTGGGTGATGGTTTTCTGAGAATGTGGCCTAGCCATCCCCACTTTCTTTTCTTGATTTAAATGTCAAGTGGTTCTTGTCCTGCTCTGTTCCAAAGCTCCTCATTAGCGACAAAGTCTTGCCATTTGTTGCGAAAGATGTACCTCAGGCATCTGTTTATGAGAAGATCTACTGAGACTGAAGGACAACAACTGGGGTACTTCTGGAGTCAGCTCGAGTTTTGTCCTGAGACAAAGTGAAGTGGAGGAGACTTGTAGATGACCCATGTTCCACTTGGAGTACAAGGGTTTAAGTCAAGTCCACTTTTTGCAGGGAGGGGCAACCCTGTCAAAGATATTGAACAGTACGAGACCGAGAACTGATATTTGTGGACCCTCACCCCTCCTTATGCCCTTCCAGTGTGACTGAACCATTGATTTCTACTCTCTGAGAACAGTTATCCAACTAGCTGTGTACCCAAACTCTTTGTAAAACCTGTTTTTTTAGTAAGAATAATTTTAAATTGAAAATGAAGGAGCTGAAAAACACCTCAGTGAAGAAACCAGAGCAGCAGTTATTGTGCTCCTACTTTGAAACCAGTGTGTATGATGGAAAATGAATGTAATGTAATCACTTAAATTAATACGGTCCATGTTATGCTTTGGTTAGGACTGAATGTTATTAGGGACAGCTGTACTTCAATAACATTTTTCAGCCAAGTTGTAAATAAAATCTTTCATTGATGTAACAGATTACACAGTGCAAAATTAAAACCAGTGGAAGTGGAGCAGATCTGCCCAAAGTGCCTGTATTTTTTTTCTTCTTCTTCTCTATAAACTCTTATTGTTCACTGTGTTTTAACAAAAAAGGGCTAATAGTCAATGTGATTTTCAGTAACATTTTCTTCTAATTTTCAAAGCTTAAGCATTGTTTTAGCTGTCCAGAGAACTATATCAAATTTTTCTGTTTTATCACCTTTCCATAAGGTTTACTGAGAAGCCATCCAGTTCCAGATACGTCCTTTTTTCTGGCTCCATCTTGGTTCAGTCTCAGTATTCGCTCAGTTATGTCAGTTTTGAGGATTGTATTTGATTTGGTGATTCTTTTCTGTTTGGTTGTGTGAGAATCAATCCCATTCTAGGCAGACACCATTTTCCTGGCACAACCAGAACACTTTTGTTGCTTTTCGTTATGATAAAAGGAAGCTGTATACAAAATTTGGCGGTCCTAGCTCTGACCATTTAGGAGGAGTTCTTCATCAAAGAGACAGAGAGAAATTCTCTAAAATGCATGGTAGATATCAGGCTCAATTTTTAAATGTAAAGTATTTATAGGTGAATAGTTCTATATCTACAATAGTAAACTGTTTATTCAAATGAGAGTTTTATTTGGGAATTAGAGAAGTATTGTTTTCTTAAACTCCATGGTAGCATTGTGTTTTGAGCTCTCTTTTAGTTTTGCTGTACACCACACTGAATTCCTTTCATCAAAGTATAAATCTACTGAATACCTTTTGCTCCTGTCCTTCAATCCACCAAAATAAATCCTGATAAATTAATAGTTTTTGGCACTGATTTTCAGCTGTTCTACTTGTTGTAATAGCCAGGAAAATTACATACAATAAAAATTGAAAATGAAGGGCACTAGGTTTTTTTGCTGAGTCTTTCTCTCTGGCTGTTTCACCAAGGTTTCACCTCTGCCTCCTCCCATATCTGAGAGACTCTTTCCTTTCCTCTCACAAATAATAGTGCAAAACACAGCCAGTAGCTATCATACAAGTGTGACATTTCTTAGCAGCCTCCGGCCTAGTCGTGAGGCCACTCCACCTTCTCTTCATTCTTCCAAATGTGCATTCCATCTTCATTCTGCAGCCTTTAAGGATATAGTTAAACAGGTCCTTTCTCCTCTTCAAGTGTCAAGTAGAAGACTTCATAAGCCAGAGAAGCAAAGGGTAAGGTGGTTCTCTGAGAAGGAAAGTAGGAGTCACAGCACCATTAATGTTCATAGTGGTCTTGAACCAGTGATAAATTTCTAAAGATAATGGATCTTTCCAGACGTGATGAATCTACCACAGTGATCAACCTCTCCTTGCAGCACAAGGGATAAATCCCACTCCACACCCCACTGCCTTGTGGGTTATCCTGGGAAGGAGAGAGGCTAAGGGAGTAAACCCTGACAGAAAATCCGGAGTGGAGTCCGAAGGCGGTTCGGTGTCAACTTCTGGCACTGTCCCGGCAACTCCTGCAGCTGAGCTGGTACCAGACGTGGAGGTTGTCCTCTCCTTTGGACTATATCAGTAAAGCTGAGAGGGGGACGCTGGTGTCTGGGCAGCCCAGAGTCTCCATAACAAATGCCCAGGCTCGCGCCCGGAGAGGTACTCTGGCATCGCTGAACAGCGTTGCATCAACACGGGAGGCAACCGTTACTGGTTATAAGCTCTTGCTCGATTGGCGTAGAGAATGAGCGCCAGGGGTTGCCTTCGACGGTGGGAGGGATCCTCGTATCTCACTGGACAGTCATCACCCGCCTCAAGCTGGGCAGCCCCCAGCCAATAGGGTACTGTCCCGCCACAGTTCACCTGCCTCGCTGGGTGCGTGAGGCTTAAGGTTCCTGAACCTGACAAGTGGCTGAAATTTGGGCACCAGGCAAACCAATAAGAAAATCAACAAGAAATGAGAAACATCAACAATTCAAGCTTGCTTGCTGGAATGTGCGGACCATGCTGACTGGCTTGACTGAAGATGTTCAGGCCACCAGTGACACCCGAAAGACCGCTGTCATCAACGAGGACCTGAAGAGGCTCAGAGTTGATATCGCTGCACTGCAAGAGACGCGACTCACAGATTCGGGATCTCTAAAGGAAAAAGACTACACCTTTTTCTGGCACGGTAAAGTCCAAGAAGAACCCAGAGAGCATGGTGTTGGCTTTGCTGTCAGAAACACCCTTCTACAAATGGTGGATTTAGTGATGGGCAGATCAGAAAGACTTCTTCAGATCACGCTTCAAACTTGCGCCGGTCCTGTCCACCTGATCAGCGCTTATGCCCCAACCCTGTATGCCACACCAGAAGTAAAAGACAAGTTCTACGACGTGCTTAGTGCTGCTGTAGCGCAAATACCTGCTCGTGAACAACTGTACATCTTGGGTGACTTCAATGCAAGAGTTGGAGCTGATTGGGCCTCATGGCCTTCCTGCTTAGGACACTTCGGTGTGGGAAAAATGAATGACAATGGACAGCGTCTCCTTGAACTGTGCACGTACCACAATCTGTGCATCACAAACACATTCTTCCAAACAAAGCCACAGCACAGAGTGTCGTGGAGACACCCACGCTCGAAGCACTGGCATCAACTAGATGTGGTCATCACTAGGCGTAATAACCTCAAAAACGTCCTTCTGACACGCAGCTATCATAGTGCTGACTGTGATACAGATCACTCGCTAGTTTGCTCCAAGCTCAAGCTGAGACCCAAGAGGCTGTACCGCTCTAAACCTGCTGGAAGGCCCCGCATTGACGCCAGAAAGACCGCAAACTCGGAGAAAGCTGAAAAGTTCAGAGAGACCCTCCAGGAAAATCTGCGCAGCGGCCCTGGGGGCGTCGATGCGACATCCAAATGGCAACATCTGAGGGATACAGTTTACAACACGGCCTTGTCGGTGTTTGGAAGAAGAGCTAGAAACACGAACGACTGGTTCGAAGCTAACTCTGATGAGATGATTCCAGTCATTGAAAAGAAGCGCGCTGCACTCCTGGAGTACAAACGCTCACCGAGCCAGAGTACCCAGCAAGCACTTAGAGAGGCCAGAAGAACAGTACAGCAGACAGCCAGGCGCTGTGCCAACAACCACTGGCTTCAGCTATGCAGCAGCATTCAGACCTGTGCCGACTTTGGTAATCTCAGAGGAATGTACGAGGGTATGAAGAAGGCATTAGGACCCACCCAGAACAAGATGGCACCTCTGAAATCCAAATCTGGTGAAGTCATTGCTGACAAAGCCAAACAGATGGAGTGCTGGGTTGAGCACTACTCCGAGCTGTACTCACGCGAGAATGTTGTGGTTGACGCAGACCTCGATGCCGTCGAGCTCCTACCAGTAATGGATGAACTGGACCAAGAGCCGACTGTGGATGAACTGAAGACAGTCATCGACAGCATTGCAGCTGGAAAGGTCCGTGGTCAGGATGGTATACCACCAGAGGTAATCAAACGTGCCACGGACACACTCCTGGAACCCCTGCATGAGCTACTGTGCCTGTGCTGGAAAGAGGGTGAGGTTCCACAGGATATGCGTGACGCTAACATTGTAACATTGTATAAGAACAAAGGAGACAGAAGCGACTGCAACAACTACCGTGGAATCTCCCTCCTAAGCGTCACTGGTAAACTGTTCACTCGCGTCATCCTTGGCAGACTCCAGAAGATTGCTGAGAGGGTGTACCCCGAATCGCAGTGCAGATTCCGCGCAGAGAGGTCTACCATTGATATGGTCTTCTCTCTAAGGCAGCTGCAGGAGAAGTGCACGGAGCAGGGAAAGCCACTCTACATAGCCTTCATCGACTTGACCTAGGCTTTTGACTTGGTCAGCAGGGACGGTCTGTTCAAACTGCTCCACAAGATAGGCTGTCCTCCACGGTTACTGAAGATGATCCAGTCGTTCCACGAAAACATGAGAGGAACAATCCAATATGACGGCGCATTATCGGATGCTTTCAGAATCAGGAGCGGCGTCAAACAAGGATGCGTGCTTGCTCCGACATTGTTCGGGATCTTCTTCACACTCCTCCTGAAGCATGCCTTTGGATCTTCAACAGCGGGCATCTTGCTGCACACAAGATCTGATGGGAAACTGTTTAACCTTGCAAGGCTGAAAGCTAAGTCTAAGGTGCGAGAAGTCCTCATCAGAGACATGCTGTTTGCAGACGATGCTCCTGTAGTGTCTCACACAGAAGACCAGCTTCAAAAACTGCTGGATCGGTTCTCCAAAGCATGCAAGGACTTTGGGCTTACCATCAGCCTAAAGAAGACGAACGTACTTGGTCAGTATGTTGCTGAATCGCCATCAATCAGCATTGACAACTATACGTTAGAGGTTGTCCACGAGTTCGTTTACCTAGGGTCCACCATCACTGACACCCTGTCGTTGGACACTGAGCTAAATAGGAGGATCGGAAAAGCAGCCACAACTCTGTCCAGACTCAGCAAGAGAGTGTGGAATAACAACAAGCTGTACACTCACACCAAAATGCAAGTCTACAGAGCCTGCATCCTCAGCACCCTCCTTTATGGCAGCGAGACTTGGACCCTGTATGCCCACCAGGAAAAGAGGCTGAACGTCTTCCACTTGTGCTGCCTCAGGCGCATCCTTGGAATATCATGGAAGGACAGACTGACTAACACTGCCGTCCTCGAGCAAGCTGGAATCCCAACCATGCACACCCTCCTCAGGCAGCGTCGACTCTGCTGGCTTGGCCACGTCCACAGGATGAATGATGGAAGGATTCCAAAAGACATCCTGTATGGTGAGCTAGCCTCTGGCAAAAGACCTCCCGGACGCCCCCAGTTGCGTTACAAAGATGTCTGCAGGAGAGACCTCAGAGAGGTAGACATCAAGCTGGACAACTGGGAAGATCTAGCAGACGACTGCAGCAGATGGAGGCAGGGGTTACACAAGGGCCTTCAGAAGGGCGAGTTGAAGATCAGACAGCTAGCAGAGGAGAAGCGAGCGCACAGAAAGCACAATAAGGACTTGCCAGACACCCACGACATCTGCAAGAGATGCAGCAAGGACTGTCACTCTCGTGTGGGTCTTTATAGTCACAACAGATGCTGTAAATGAAGTCCTCAATTGAAACTTTAAAGGGCGCGATCCATAATCTATGCAGACTGAAGGATGCCTACTACTACTGTTGAGGAACTCTGAAGTCTTGTGGGAAGGGGCAAATAATAGGGCATGTGGGTGTCATTAATGGCCCTAGACTTTTCAGAAACCCCAACCATGGAACTCCATCAATAATATCTTCTGTGCATAGTTCAGCTGTGTGGCCTGTGGCAGCAGCCATTTCTTTATAGCAGCTCAAGGATATTTGACAGCACCTCCAAAAGTTGATTTACCAGCACCTGAGTTGGTAGCTTCTGCGGATAATGAGCATCCAGATGGCAGTGGCCACCTGCTTCTCTACGCTGAGGAGATCACTCATGTTGGTGTTCCATTGCTCTTCCTACAGTCTGAGCTCTGCACACATCTTGCAAAACGTGGCCTTTTGCTTTCCAAAGCTTTCCCATTGCTGGTTAGCCTAGTTCTGCAGCAGTATCCTGCCCCACCAAACAGTGCTAGTTGGCTGCACCCTTCATCCTGGGTGTGCTCTGCGCTGTACTGCCTGGCAGCATGGCACAGACTATCTACCCTCATTCGTACTGGGCATGCCCATGGGTCTGCATTGCCACCGGCACTAGTATAGTCCATCCAGTGCTGCTAACGTGATACAAACTTTATGTTTTCTGCCACCATTCTGCACATAACATTCCTAGGGACTCCAGAGGTAACCCCAGGGATAGAAAGTTGGTAAGTAGAGTATTTAGAGTATCACTGTGCAGGGGTACTGGAACAATTTGTATAGTGAGGGCCCTGGGATCCTGGGACCAAACTGTAAACCCAGTTAGTTGTATTTTGTGCTGTATTCCCTGAGGGGATACATACATACTCCTTAAATGCCCATTTCTTTCTGTACTGTGTCTGTCTAGTCTTATAACTGAACAGTTAGCAAAACATTATTCCTTTGAATCCATTCCCAAAGGGGCCCCATCCATTTCAGCCTACTCAAAGAGTTTTGCATCAATAGTTTTTCTATTCTTGGATCAGCATATGTGGATAATTGGTTTGAATCCCAGTATTTCCCATCTGCTTTCTATAAAGCAAGACAGTACTTTTTGATGTAAGGAAATTAATAGCAGAAATTGTTCTTTATAGGTCTGTAATCAACAGGTAACAGCAGGAGAGGAATTATGGATTCTGCAGAAGAGAAAAGAGAGAAATGTGTCCTGTTTCATAGGAGGTTTCTTTCAGGTGAGGTGGTTGGGAGGTCATGGGGGGCCAGGGGGAGGGGACTGCACAAATGCTGTCACATGTTTGCTCAAAAGTGAAAGCACTGGTCCTGTGGCATTAACAGCACTCAGTGTTTGGAGGCTTCACAGCAGATGGAGTCTATAAACTGCAGGAAGATTCTATAAAGTTCCTGGGTGAAATCCTAGCTCTTTTGAAGTCAATGGCTAATCTCCCATTGGGTAACACCTGCTCGTCCAGAGACAAAGCTTTCCAGGGGGCCAGTTCAAGACTGTGGAGTGAACCCCTGTCCCAAGGAAATAAGTACCATTACAAACCTTGCCACCCTCCGTGCCCTGTGTAAGGCACACCTCTCTACAATCTCATCTCTAACATGGATGTGCAACTGTGTGGTTTTTTTTGTGTACAAACACAAAGCCCTAACGAAACAACCTCCATTGCAGACACAAGTCTCTCCCGGGGAGAGGGCAAAAGAAAGTGATTCCCTAGTGACAGGTGTCAGTTATGTTGCTAAATGCACTGCTGGAATGTGCTTGGATGGTACTGTGATGAGGGTTTCAACCCAGGTCTTTTTTACAGAGGCTCACCACCACTCACACATTTTTCCATTTTGTAGGTTTGTTTCTATATCCTAATATCTCAGTTTCTTTGTCTTCAGATTAGGACAACATGACTTACTGTTCAGAGCAGCACGTTGGCCAAAAGGAATGGGTGGGCTTTCCACTTACTGTATAAACTGGACAAATAATTAACTTGTCTGTGCTTCTAGGTTCCCATCCCTTTGAAACAGGGATAGGGAGAACCAGGACACGTTTTCAAACCATTTGTGGGTAATCAATGTATTTACTGAAAAAGATTCCTATTAGTTTCAATGGGCTTTGAACCAGGCAGGAAGATGGATGAAATGACATCGCTGTCTAATTGACTGGTAATCCACACGGAGGAGGAAGTCCAGATCTGCAGCCTGATCCTGCTGCTAATTGAAACAATGGCAAACCTCCCATTGATTTCTGTGCAGTGCATAAACAAGCTCTAACAGTCTGCCTCCGAGGAAGGGGTGTTAGGCAGTTGAGTTTAATGGGTTCAGTAATATTGATGCTTGAATATTTGCAGAGAGCAAACATGGTAAAAAGACAAGAACTCACGTCAGGCAGATTCAATACTGCTTGTCCTAAGGATGTTTACAGAAAATACTATAGCTACGTCTACACTAGAGCACCGTTTCGAAAGGTTGCCTTTAGAAAGAGAGGAATTGAAAGATGCCCTTTCGAATGGGAGCATCTACAGACGGACCAGGGCTGGAGTTGTTGATTCGCGCTGGCGAAAAGAGCCAATAAGCCCATCAAAAGAGAGCGTCTACACGTACCTATGGTCTCTTTTGAAAGAAGGGGCCAGGAAATGCTGCGGCTATGGCTGGGGATGCATGGCGGACAAGCCCTTCCAGGGCTGCAGCCAGCCTCCCCTTTAACGGGCCCCTCCCCAACACCCTCAGCCTGCACAGTACGAGGCCTGCAGAGCTGCTACCAGCCCCAGTCACGGTGCCTGCCAGACAGAGCAAGGACCAGAAGCAGCTGGAAACCCTGCTTGCTGCTGCCAGCAGTGTCGTTGCAACTCCTGTGGGGGAAGGCACCCCCAGGGCAGCTGGAGATGCCCCAGACCCTCATCTCCTTTGGTGCCACCCTCCCCAGGTGCTCTGCTGGCTCTGGAGCTACCCCACCAGCTCAGAGTGGTGGGAGCACCTGGTAATGGGGGAGGGGGATGATGACCGGTGGCTCCAGAATTTCCAGATGCAGCAGCAGACTGTCCTGGAGCTGCGCCAGTGGCTGTCTCTGGTCCTGAGACATCAGGACACCCAGGCGCAGTGCACCCTTTCCATGGAGAAGAGGAAGCTGCCCACTCCAGACAGCTAGTGCTCTGTGGGACACCAATTCGGTGTTGGCAAGGCCCCAGTCGGGGCCATCATGATGAAGGTAAGGAGGCCCAGGCCATGCACCCACTGGGGGCCCAGGACAGGGAGCCTGGGATGGGGTCAGGACGGAGGGCCTAGGGCGGGGCTGGGGTGGGGCCTGGCATGCCCTGCACACCCTTACGGATGCACTACTCCCCTTTGCAGGTGCTGCGTGTCCTCAACTCAATGCTCCTCCAGAGGGTGGTCTGCATCAGGGACCTGGATGTGGCCATTGCAGGCTTTGCTGTGCTTGGATTCCCAGATTGCTTCGAGGCCCTTGATGGGACCCATATACCCATCCTCAACCGAGAGCACAGTGGAGGACAATATATAAACAGGAAAGACTACCACTCCATGGTCCTGCAGACCATTGTGGACAGCTGGGGCCAGTTCCAGAACATATAGGTGGGCTGGCCTGGCTGCACCCATGAGGCACAGGTTTTCTGCAATTTGGGCCTGTGCCTCCAGCTGGAGGCAGGGACCTACATCTCCTAGAGGGAGATCCTGCTGGGGGACACAACTATACCCTTCAGCCTGGCGGCCGAGGTGGCATATCCGCTCCAGCCCTGGCTCATGCAGCCCTGTAAGAGCCACCCCACCCCCAGCCACGAGTGGTTTAACATCCAGCTCAACCATGCCCACAACGTGGTTGAGCAAACCTTCGGCCGTCTCAAGGGCCAGTGGCGCTGCCTCCTGGCATGCCTGGAAGTGGGCATCCTCAGTGTCCCTCAGGTGGTGGGTGCCTGCTGTATGCTCCACACTATTGTGGAGAGCAAGGGGGAGGCTTTCGTACAGGGGTGGGCAGCCGAGGCCAGCATGGGCTACCCGCAGCTGGTCACCGCCCATAGCCACCAGGCCAACCAGGATGTGATGATAGGGCTGGAAGGGACCTCAGGAGGTCATCTAGTCCAGCCCCCTGCTTCAAGCAGGATGAACCCCCGCCAGGACCTTGTCAAGCTGGGATCTGCATCCAGGAGGCCCTGCACCTATTCTTTGACCGGGGTCCCAGTAAACACAGCCCTGACCACCCTCAGTGGGTCCACCACACACACCCCTCCACCCCGTGTATCCCCCCCCGCCACCCCCTGCTCACAGCCCCCCATCCCCATCACACAGCCCCCCCCGCACACTGGCTCCCACCTCCTGCACACTGTCCTCCCCACCGAGCACATAGCACACAGTGGATATGGGTGAAATAAACCATTATTTTTGAATACAACACGGAACTTTGTTTTCTAAATATGCAGAATGTAAGCATACAACTATTTACAGGTGGGAGGGGATGAACTATATACAGGAGGAGGGGGACATGCATGGCCTGCTTGGGGGGCCCATACTGCAGGGCAGGAGTGGAGGACTTTGACCTACGGTGGCCCCAGGACCCTTGACCCCTCTGCTTGTCCGGGGTCCCTGACAGGGCTGGGAGGGTGTGAGGAGGATTGGGAGGTAGGGCCAGGGGTCCACCACAGCTGGGCAATAGGCCCCAGCAGGGGCCTCTCCAGGAGCTGCCTGAAGGTGCCCATCACATCCCTAAGGGTTCCCATCTGTTCTGCCTAAGCTGCCTGGCACCAGGTGGTCTCGCCCTTTTCCAGACACTGCTCCACCACCTCCACCTACTGGTGGATGGAGGTGGTGAGGTGGAGGTCCTCTGCTGCCAGCCTTTGGCCCCTCCAGGAGCAGGGTCACCCTGGATCCACTGGTGGTACCTCCTGGTGCTCGTCCCTCACTTCTGGGGGGCTGTTGGGCACTACAGAGAGTGCGAGGCTCTCCCAGCCCTTGGATGGCGCAGCTGAAGAACAGGAGGGAAGAGGAGGACAGGCTGTGAGTACCGACCCCTGTCCCATGGCCCACGCCCCACCCCCCGGCTCCTCTGTGGACAGCGGGTCCCCATCCCCTGTCCGACAGCGGGGCAGCCCTGGAGGACCTTGGTGGTGGTGGGGGTCCCTATCCCCTGGGGGCTGCTCCCTTGTGCGGTCCGGCCCCGGCCATCCCCTCCCCACTGGAGGGGGCCATGGCGCTATCCTAGGGGTGGGTGCTGAAGGCCACTGGTGGCTATGCCACTGTCCCAAGGGCCACAGCCCGGCTGGGCTCTGGCTGGCCAGGGTCTGTTGGGGATGTGGGGGGCCCTTTGGTGAGCATACAGCCTTTGCCCTGTGATCCGGGATGTGTGCCCTGTTGGGTACGTACCTGACTGTCCACCACCAAGGTCAGGGGATGCCTGGCTGGAGGTGTGGGAGGGGAGGGCAATGACTAGGTTCCCCTCCTCTCGACCAGTCTGCTGCTGCTTCTGGCTCTGGCCCTGATGGTGTCAGTCTGGCCAACGGTCTTGTCTTGTCAGGGTCCTTGAGCTGCGGCTGCTCCGCAGAGGTATCAAGGACAACGGGTGAGAAGGTGGTGTCCTGTGGGCCCAGGAGGCTGTGGAGCTCCGGGTAAAATGGGCATGAAGTGGGGGTGGCTCCCGACTGCCTGGCCAAGTCCTGAGCCTGGGTGTACTCCGGCCACATCTCCTTGAACTTACTGTGAACCTGGTCCGGAATGCGGGCAGGGTGGTCACGGGTAGCCAGGCCCTCAGCCAGCTGGGTGAAAGCAGCTGCATTCTGCCGCTTCGTGCCCATCTCACGCAGGACCTCCTCCTTCTGCCATAGGCCCAGCAGGTCCCGGAGCTTGTGCCCTGTCCATGAGGGGGCTCTCCTTTTCCTCCCTCTGGCTGGACCCCTGTGAGCCATGGGTGTGCTCAGTGGGGGGGGGGGCCCTGGGGCTCCTCACCTCACTGGCTGGTGGCTATGCTGCTCTGGTAGCCACTGGGGGGTCTTGCTGAGGCATACAGGGGCACGACATGCGATGGCTGCTGCCTGCACGCTCTCAGCTTCCTGCAGCGGGGTTTCTGGGTGTGTGCAGCTTTAAGGGCTGCTGCACGCAGAGACCACAGAGCCCCGCAGGGGCTGGGCAGCGCATCTCCACCTAACAGCTGAGGGACCCGCTCTTTTGAAAGAGCAGGGCGTGAAGTATCTGCACAGGCTTTTTCGAAATAAGCCTTCGAAAGGGAGGCTTTTCCGATTTCATGTCTGGAAGAGCCATTTCAGATGCTGGGCCACATTCCTTCAATTTAGTTTTCAAAGGAGAATGCAGTGTGTGTAGACGTGCCCTACGCTCTATCGAAAGAGGGCCTGGACGTTCGAAAATAATGCCTAGTGTAGACACAGCTTCTGTGTATTTGCCAGCCTCAAAAGATGACTGATGCCGTCTGCTTAAAGTGGCCCTGAAATCATGGTTTAAATGTCATTTTTGTGGTGTTTTCCACATGAAACTATGTACCTGATGGCCTCCTCCTGCCAGCACTCCCCTGGGTTACTTACTGCACTGAGCAAGAGTACTGAATGTGGAGAACACAGGCACAAAGTCAGCCGCCACTTGGACACTGCTCTAGGCAGCGGTGGCAACGTTTTCGTCCCAGGATACTAGAGACACAAGGGGAGCGAAGTAGAGTCTTTCACTAGACCAACTTGTGCTGGCGAGAGGGACACGCTTTCCCTATGCAGAGCTCTTCTTCAGGTCTGAGAAGGGTATTCACTGAAAGATACCGCCTCCCGCACCTGCACTCTTACTAGTCCCGTAATGCTTTCATGCCTACTCTGCAGTAATCTTTCTATGACGTGTAATGAAATAGTACATAGTCTTTTGAGCTGTATTGGTTGTGTGGTAGTTTACCCAGATTCAAGGTTGTACTATGGTCTGTGTAGCAAATAAAACCAATGCTTCCATGAAGAAATTCATTTATAGGCTCCCAATGTGTGTAAGCATCACTCCAAAGTGATGTAAAATAGTAGCTGACGACGTAAGGCTGCTGGCTGGCACACTGAGGGTGGCCGGGGGTGGGGTGAGAGGAGGTGCAAAGGGGTCAATTGCCCTTGGGCCTCAAAGGGGGTGGGGCAGTAGTGGTGGTCACTGGAGCCCCAGGCCCTTTAAATTGCTGCGGGAGGACCTCTCCATGTGGCTCTAAGGGCTGGAGGGGGAGGGACTAGTGCCATGCTCCAAGCGTTGCTGAGGGCTGCTCTCTGTTCCTGCCCCTCTGCCCAAGGCTCTGCCCCTTCCAGGGCATTGATCTGGTTCCCCCCAAACCTTGCTCCTGGCCCACAGAAATTGTAGGCCCCCCGTTGGAGGTTTATAAATATATGCTAAATAGGATCTTGAGGAAGTAACTTGTGTATCACTCTTGCTGGGAAAAAATAGACACAGGATTGGTCATCATCATCGTCATCAATAACCATGGGCTCAGCGCCTGTTGGTGTCTCATGCGTCTCTCACTATTCCTTTCCATCGTTCCCTGTCCAGTGCAGAGCGGCTTAGTTTCTGTAGACTAGCTCCGCACTGATCTACTATACCATCTATCCATTCTCTGTGGGATCTGCCTCTCCTATTCGAACCGTCCATTATGCCAAATACCAGGGTCTTGATTTTTCGTTCGTTGTTCATTCTGCAAATATGCCCAGATAGCTGTAGCTTCTGTTTTATAACTTTCTGCAGCAACAGGAATGGTGATACTGCCAATAACAATTAGTTTATGTGGATTCAGAGGTACCAATTGATGGAAGTATGTTGATTCACACCAGCTGACAATCTGGCCAGAGGTGTGAGCCTGCTCCTACTGAAGTCAGTAGCAAAACTTCAGTGGCAGTAACATCATCACTAGGGGGCCAGACCACGATGCCCTTTCTCCTATTTTAATATTACCTTACTCCATATGACTTCTCACTGAAGTCAGTGGGACTATTGGCAGATGAAGGTAAAATCAAACGTGAGTGAAGGTAGAATCAAACGAGTGCAGGTATCACATTCTGCCTCAAATTAACTTTCACATGGGAGGCAGCCTGGTTTGGTAAATGAGCACACAAGAGTGGGAGTTAGGAGTTCTGGGTTATGGTCCTGACTCTTCTACCGGCTTCTTGTGTGGGACTGGTCAAGTCACTTAACTGGTACATGCTTTAATTTTCCCATTCATCAAGAAGGGACGATACTGAATGTTTTAGATATTTAGATGAGAAGTGTTGAGTGCAATTATTACTGTTAAATTTGTATATTTTATCAACAGCTTTTACTTTCCACTTCCCCCACTAAAAAAAAATCTGTAATTTAGCATTCACATGGTGGACTAAATATCCAGCTATTCAGGAGATTTCGTTTCTTACGTTAAGTGTACAATTATGGCTTCAAGTAAACTGAGCTATCGTGTTTGGGAGGAGGGGAAAACACAAGTTGAGTGGCCATCACTGGAAGCTGTGTGCATGTATAAGGGAGATGCAAAGCCATGTAAATTTCACTGGAGGCAGGATGGCAGAAATTGGGCTATGACAAGAGGGTTCAGTTTTAAAGATTTCTTTCTCCAGTGCTGCTCTTTTCCCCCTCACCCCTGCTGACTCCATCTTAATGTTGAAGAATTCCAGACATCTAAACAGTCACCTTCCTCAGACTAAAATAAAATAAAATCAGTAGCTCTGCACTCACGGTTTCATGTTCTTTTTAATCCAAGAGAACTTTTTTATAGTGGCAACAACAGAAAACGCCAGTTTCCTCATCTTCTCCTCAGATTTCGTAGATTGTTAGGAGACCCGAGGAAGCAATCTCTTGTAAGATCTCACTGAATCAAAACAAGCATGTCTTTCATTGTGAAATCATTTCCTTACTGCCTGTGCCAAAACTTTAAATCAGTTTCTAGTTGCTTTTCCACAGGTACAAGAACTTTCTGTAGTAGCAGCAGCAAGAAGTAAGACAAGGGTCAGTAGCTAGAGATTGGGGTCATTTTCCCAAATATCACATTCCACTCCTCAGTTGCTAGCTCCTTCTGGTATTTTTAAACATTGCTGTAAAAGTTTAGTTGTGTCTTTAACCAAGGTCATTCAGTTTATTAGTATTCTGAACTCCTGTGGTTTGTGACAGACTTAAAGCAAGAACGATACATAGGTATTTTTCAACATCTCAATGGCTATGTCTACACTAGCCAAAAACTTTGAAATGGCCATGCAAATGACCATTTCAGAGTTTACTAATGAAGCGCTGAAATACATATTCAGTGCCTCATTTGCATGATATGAGCAGATAGGAATAAGGGGACTTTGAAGTAGGCGGGGTCCTTTCGAAAAGGAGCCCCATCTGGACGAGCCACGCGGCGGTGAGCCGCATCAATTTCGAAGTGCCGCGGCCACCTGCATGCTAATGAGGCGCTGAATATGTATTTCAGTGCTTCATTAGTAAACTTCGAAATGGCCATTTGCATGGCCATTTCGAAGTTTTTGGCTAGTGTAGATGTAGCCAATGGGTTTAGCTGGCTGGACACAAGTAGAAATTTGACAGGAAAACTGACATAGCATTGCACTATGCTGGACTCTAAACCTTTCTCATTTTAAAGAGTGTGAATTGGTCAGAATGCTTCAGTCAAACTCTTTATACCCTTGTTTGTGCAGAGGATTATAAGTAGGTTGCAATAATTTTTGTGCCATTCAAGATGACATAGGTTAACACTTGCTGGGACCCCTAGAAGGGAGCACAGGGCAGCCCAAGTAAATGGAATCTGATTAATGGGTAACAGAAATGAAATGCACTTCTTCCTACTACTACTATTTCAGTAGTTACCTGTGAGCTAGAGGAAAACAGGTCTTGTAAAGATTGTTCCTGGGAGAGGCAATTCTTAGAGGTAACAGGAAAAAATTCTTCCCTGATATATTCTCTTATTGTCTCCACAAGAAAATGAATCACAGTCAAAACAAAACAAAACAAAACAAAAAGTAACACTTCCATACATGTTTTGATGAGAAACAGGGAGGAAACTGGATGAATACTGTGGTTTTGCATACACTGAGAACTTGGCCTCATTAGAGCCACCGGTGTAGATGCTCCAGTGTAAACAGGCAAAGTCTCCATAAACTTATTGGCAATGGTACAGTTTATCCTTGTTTGAAACCACGTTAGACTTCAGCAGTACAATTAATATTACCACTTACAGTGGCTTTGCTTTGGGTTTGCACTAAGGAAATTACACCAGTGGCTACCTAACAATGGCCAGTGTCCCAGTGTAGACAAGGCCTTAGCATGTGAACATTGTTTTTTGTATTGCAGTAGTTACTGGAAGCTGATTGAGATCAGGACCGCACTGTGCTCATCACTGTACAAACACAGTAAGTGATAGTGCCAGCCCCAAACAGTGTATAGCTTCAATAAATATGACAGGCAAAGAGTGGAAGGGGAAATGGAGGCAAAGAGAATTGAAGTGACTAGGTCAAGGTCACACAGCTGGTCTGTGATGGAGCAAGGAACAGAAGGCAGGCTTCCTGCCCTCTAACCTGGGTTATGTCTACACGGCAGCCTTATTTCAAAATAAGATATTCCAGAATAGCTATTCTGAAAGAGCTGTTTTGAAATAGGGCTGCTACACACAGAGGCTGCATCTACCCTGTCCCTCCCTTTTGGAAGGGGCATGTAAAAGCAGATGTTCAGAAATTCAGATGAGGCGCTGATTTGAACGTTCAGCACCTCATTTGCCTAATGGCAGCTACTCGCTGTGCCAAAAGTGCTGCTTTCCAAATGCAAACGGGCTGGGTAGACAGGGTTGCTTCGAAAGGGAGCCCCACTTTTGAAAGCACCTTTCTTCCTGAAAAAAATTAGGAAGAAAGGCGCTTTTGAAAGTGAGGCTCCCTTTCGAAGGAACCCTGTCTCCATGGCTATTTTGCATTTCGAAAGCAGCACTTTTGGCACAATGAGTGGCTGCCATTATGCAAGTGAGGTAGTGAATATTCATTAGCATTTTCAATCCTCTACATTTACATTCCCCTTCCAAAAGGGAGAGGCAGTGTAGATGCAGCCAGTAACGTATTTTGAAATAGCACTTAGGTATTTTGAAATACGTAGTCTGCACACATAGCACTTATTTCGAAATAGGCGCTGTTCCATGTCTTAACAGCACCATTTCAAAACAGTTATTTCAAAATAGGTGCTATTCCTCGTGCAATTAGGTTGACTGATTTCAAAATAATGCACCCACTATTTCAAATTTATTTTGAAATAGCATGTCTGTGGTGTAGACTACAGCAAAGTTATTTCAAAATAACAGCTGTTACCTTGAAAGAATTTGGCTGTGTGGTCATAGGCCCAGTGACCTATTACAGAGCAAGTTTTTGCGATTCTGTTTTTTTCAGCTGACAATTGTACTCTTTGTTTAAACTCAACTTAATATATCCCAAGTTGCTAGAGGTTAAAAACAAAACAGAATGGCGAGTAGGAGAACAAGAGCACCCTGCTCTGATTAGATTTCTTGTTATGAAGTGGGGTATGTTTTAAAGCAGCAATTAGGAATATTAATATAAGCTGCATACTTAAATCCAAGTTGGATAAAAGCAGATTTTAAAAAATTATTTAATTTAAATACAGTTTTTTTAAAGACAAAACCTTGGTTTAAATTAACTGTAGTTTTTTTATTTTTAAAAAACCCACTGTATTTAATTTAAACAAAAATCAGACCTATTTAAGATCAAATTTTAGCTCATGATGACAATATGCTGTAATGTTCTGGACAAAACTTATTGAAGTAAGCTAACCTTATTGAATTCAGATTAAGTATTTTAGAAGCCCATTGTATTAAAAATGCAGCTGCTTGTGTGCTGTTCAGGGACTGTGTATAATTCCATGGGGGAGAGGGACCACAGCCCTCCAGGAACTAAGACCAATGGTAGGTGGTTTGTAACAGCTCGAAGGAGCTACTGCCAGTTGGCGAGAGGCTCACATATGCTGGTTCACACTGCATTCTCCAGGAACCAGCAGATAAAGAAAGGACATTTAGTTAAATATCCTAAGTTAAAACTGAGTCAGGCCTTCTTTTAGATCCAGCATATGGACAGAACACCACATACAAGGGAGGCTCTAGCTCTGGCAAGACTTTGGTCCGCTTGGAAGTTCATGAGACTGAGAAGTTTTGCTCTGAGGTAAAGTTCTTATGAATTTGTGAACACAGGAAAACCCCTGGCTGGAAGTGATTTCTGTTAAGCTTATTAGCAGGCATATAGGTTCTTTTATTGTTTCAATATGTTCTCCCTCTGATGCTTTTACTTTAAGAATAAATGTGCTTGCTTAGAAAGAGCTATGTGGTAATTTAACTGTGGTAGTTACCGTGTGCACCCTGTCTGAAGAGAGAATCAACGGAGGCCTGCTTAAGTGGTCTGTCTTTTGCTTGGGATACCACATTATATTCAGGAAACTGTAAAGCCTGGAAACACCCTGGTCAGAAATGATAGAGCTGTGTAAATGCTTAAATTGGGGTGTAGTAGTAGGCATCCTTCAGTCTGCATGGACTATGGATCATGCCCTTTAAAGTTTCAGTTGAGGACTTCATTTACAGCATCTATTGTGACTATGAAGACCCACATGAGAGTGACAGTCCTTGCTGCATATCTTGCAGATGTAGTGGGTGTCTGGCAAGTCCTTATTGTGTTTTCTGTGCGCTCGCTTCTCCTCTGCTAGCTGTCTGATCTTCAACTCGCCCTTCTGAAGGCCCTTGTTTAACCCCTGCCTCCATCTGCTGCAGTCGTCTGCTAGATCTTCCCAGTTGTCCAGCTTGATGTCTACCTCTCTGAGGTCTCTCTTGCAGACATCTTTGTAACGCAACTGGGGGCGTCCGGGAGGTCTTTTGCCAGAGGCTAGCTCACCATACAGGATGTCTTTTGGAATCCTTCCATCATTCATCCTGTGGACGTGGCCAAGCCAGCAGAGTCGATGCTGCCTGAGGAGGGTGTGCATGGTTGGGATTCCAGCTTGCTCGAGGACGGCGGTGTTGGTCACTCTGTCCTTCCATGATATTCCAAGGATGCGCCTGAGGCAGCGTAAGTGGAAGACATTCAGCCTCTTTTCCTGGTGGGCATACAGGGTCCAAGTCTCGCTGCCATAAAGGAGGGTGCTGAGGATGCAGGCTCTGTAGACTTGCATTTTGGTGTGAGTGTACAGCTTGTTGTTATTCCACACTCTCTTGCTGAGTCTAGACAGAGTTGTGGCTGCTTTTCCGATCCTCCTATTTAGCTCAGTGTCCAACGACAGGGTGTCAGTGATGGTGGACCCGAGGTAAACGAGTATATTCTCTTAGTTAGCAAAAAGAAGCACCAAATGTAGTGTAAAGACTATATTTTGTTGCAAATCAACACGTATTAACCTGTGAGAATCAACCTTTCTATAGCAAAATAACTAATATGTGCAAATGCAAAACAGGATTAAAATCAAGGTTTCCTCCCTCCTTATTTAAATCATTATTAAAATGTATATTTTAAGTTGCTTTGATTTAAGTCAATCCCCCCACGCCATTTAAATCTCTTCTCTCATACTAAGGGCCTTATTTAAATCCCACTGATGTCAGTAGAAGCATTCTTCTCCATGTCTGCAGGGCTTTGTGGGATATAAAGTTCACAACACATTCCTCACCTGTATGTGGGGGATCTAGGAAAATTTCCAGCTTGTTTGTTTGCAAAGTTAAGCATTTACACAGCACACAGTATTAGCTTATGTAAATCAAATGCCAGTGCAGAATGTTTGTCTGTCAATTTTTTTGTAGAGATCATGAGTAATTAAGAACAGTTTTCCATCCACCTCTACACAGTGAGCTTTTGGGGTCCATGAAAAAGCATTCTCTTCTGTAACAATAATTTGATACAGGGGAAAATCTTTGTGTTTTGCTTTAATTCATGTCTTTTTTCTAACATCAAGTCATTTACAATGCTTGCAAAAATAGTCTTGTTTTAATAATAAAAATGCTTTTTTTCTGTAGCAATACCTTTGTGTCTTACAGGGGCTTAAAAGTGCATTCCTGGCCACAGACACATTACCAGAGTGTGCAGGCCCCCACATTGCAATCTGTGGGTAGCTCTCGTTATTTCTTTCCAAATCCTTGGGAAAAGGAGGTTGGGGGGTTTGCCCTCAGGGAAGTGATTCCAGGTGATTTATTCCTGGCAAGTGGAGTTTGTACTTTTAGTGATGCCAGTGATTAATTTCAGGGAAAACTGAAATCAGGAAAACTTTTCTGTCTCTGGGAAAAGCAGAGACAGTTCTGGAAGGGTTTTATTTGGCTAGCCAGCCCCCCTTACCTACACACAAAGTGCCAGAGTGTGGAATAAGCCATGACAAGCCCATTCTTATTACATTTATTGATGCAGTAACTTCTTAGGAAGCTGTAGGTTTGGCACAAATGACTCAGAAGAAGTGGCAACCACCACCTCTTGTTAGTATCTCTTTCTGAACACTAAAATGGCCCATCAGGAAATAAACTTAATTTCAGAGGTCAGCTTGCACAATTAACAGTGAAGAATACCCAGAACTTGCTGAGTTCTACAGAATAATGCCTTTGTATAATTGTAACCATTCCTTGCCTATCTGTCATTGAAAAGAGAGGAGCTGCTGCTAGAAAAAGCAGGCCACAAGATGTCTTTCCTCATGTGTTGGGAACGAATAGGAAGTGACTGTGCAAAATGATAAACAACTGAACAGTTTGCATAAAGAAAGCCTGTTAGAAGGAAATTCAACCCTTGTTTTAAAATAGAACTATGCCAGGTGTTGGCAGCAGAACTTGAGGCCATATGAAAGCCAGCTGGTTGGGAGTTTCTGTGCAAACTCAAAATCTCAGGTCAGGTTAATTGAGGGTTTTGCTGATGTTTGCAAGTCTTCCAGGTGAATCTGGTCTCACTTTCAAATAATTTTTGCCTGGTTTATGGATTGCTGGGAGATTGTGTGACATCTGAGGTGCCCCGTGGTTCTGAAATGAAACTTTGATGGCAGATTTTTGCCAAGGCGTTGGAAACATTTGAATCTGAAACTCCTGACTTGCAAATGTAAGCCAATTGAAACCAGCATTTCTGTCACCCCCTGTGAAAAGTAATATACGAGGTTTACACAGTTCTCTATAAAGCTCTATCTACTGAAATATTTTGCTGCTTGTGGGATAAAAGCTAGCAAGAAATGTTTAGATTAAAGTCCATTGACAGGGTGTTGCTACAAATGCCTGCCTAAGGGGCAGTCTCACAGTTCCTCACAAAGGAAATGTCAGACATGGCAATATTATTTTCTAACGCATGGCAGCATCACACGTGACCATCCAATGCATGTTTGAGTTATTGTCCTCCAAAAGGCGAGATAAAAATGCACTGTAGCAGCCCTATTTTGGCTGTTTCACACAGTGAAGATAGTCAGACCCCAAATGCAGAACAAGTGGCACCATATAGCCAAAATAAAGTGTTCCATCTGTCTTGGAGTTTCATACTGTGAAAGAAGAGGTAAAGTGAAAGACAAGACAAATTGTGGTACAGTTAAAGATTTATTATTTAGAACTAGCTGGAAATGGTCATTGGGTATTTTTGTGTAGAAAATGTTAAATACTGAAGAAATCCTGGGTCTTCTCTGTGAATGTTTTTATGTAACAATAAAACTGAATATTTTTGGTTTTCAAAAACCTGGGCGTTTGGTTTTCCTCTCTCTCCTTTAAGTTCCCCTCTTTTCTGGGTAGTAAAATCAAAACAGTTTGAAAGCATGAGTGGGTTGGTGATAGCTCAATGATTTGAGCATTGACCTTGCAAACCCAGGGGTATGAGGTCAGTCCTTGAGACGGCCGTATAGGGGTCTGGGGCAAATAGATATTTTTTTATTTAAAAAAAATCTGTCAGGAAGGGTGCTTGATCCTGCCAAGCAAGCAGGGGACAGGATGGGACTGGACTGGACTCAATGACCTCTCAAGGTCCCTTCCAGCTCTAAGAGATACATATACAGTAGGGTCTCACAATTTGCAAACTTAATGTTCATGAATTCAATTATTTGCAAGCGGCCGCTTCCCCTGGGGCTCTGGGCAGGAGTGCTGGCGGCTGCTGCTTCTCCAGGGCTCTGGGCATCCCCATGTTCACAACAAATCAACATTCATGAGGATTCTAGACATGGAACCCTCATGAATGTTGAGACCCTACTGTATATCTCAAACCTTTTTTGGATAAAAAGTTTTGACCAGCACAATTACTATTGTACAAATACTACCACTCTTGGTGAGAAGCATTTTACAGGGCTCCAAGTGGGCTTGGGGGACAGTATTTCCATGGACACATGCCTAGGAAACCAGCATTTTCAGTTGTACAATGCTGCTTTGGGGTAGATGAGTAATTGCAAGACCAGCTGTAATATTACACTTGGGAGGAGGTCTATTAGTACTTCACAGCAATTTGTTACTTTAATGACACACTAATTTTGTCAAAAATGTCTGCAATGGAAGACATGAGGGAGAATGTCCCGTAGCATTAAGAGGAGATTCAGATAAAGCTTAGAGGAGTCTAATCATAAGGGGTATCTGGGGATGTAGAACCTAGAGCTAATCTTCTGTGGTAGACTTGCAGTGATCTGTAACCAGGTCTTTAGAATATGCAGAGAAGAGACTGGATAATCCAACCCATGGAAGAGACATTCTGAGTTATAGCTATAGGAAGATAGGACATGATTAAACCTATTATCATCCCCAAAGGTAAAGTCACCTGCCGTATATTATTTCCAAATTGCCACATCACAAGAACCTCCAGGAAAGTCAGCCCAAAAAAAATGGCTTGAGTTAATACTGAATGACGTCTTGCTGAATAGGAAAAACTCTCACCTAGTTTAACCTTTGGGTGCTTCTGTTTTGGGGTTTGACAAAAGAATGCTGGGGGAAGGTTTCAATGGATTTTTGCTGTCAATTGGGGAATATTTATTTATTTATTTATTTATTTTAAATAGTCATTGATGTGTTTTAAAAAGGGAGAGATTTGGCTTCTATTTGCAGCAGAACTTTAAATTCCACAAGACAAGAAATAGCGTATTAAGATTTAATTGGTGAATTACTGTTAATCTCCAATACAGTGAAACATTTTGAGCCAAATTTGCAGAGCTGCCACCTCTATTAAGCCTGCAGAATTCCTATAAGGATCCATTATGCAACTAAAAAACCCTTAATTTCACAAACCAATTCTGTGAAGACCTGTCTGTTTCTGCATACCAATATTTGAATAGTCATGCAAGTGTGAGTTTAGAATGAAAATTTGGCTGTCCATCTAAATCGAGGGGAGAGGGAAAATAGTCATTGGATTTTCATTCTATAATTAGCAACAGTTCTGAAAATAAGTATTTTATTTCTTATTGTTTTCATTTACAGAGTTGAGCAAACAAACCTGAGTTTACAAACCATGTTGCAGGTAATAAGAAATATATGTCCCAGCTCCCTTTCAAGATATAGAGTAACACAATTCTTCCATTTACAATCACACATGCGACCAAAACCATGTAATTTTCTCACAACCATCTGAGAAATGATTTATTACCACCAAAAGAATACCCCTTTCTACTAGTTTTACTGTAACTTGTCAAGGATTCAACAACCACTTAAAACTGAATCACATGTTTTTTCAGAATTTGAGATTGGGAGCGTGGGAAAACTGCATTTTCTTTCTTTATTTTTCAGTGTGATGCATTAAACAGGAGGTTGTCAGCTGTTTTTGTTTACTTAAAATTATTCCATCTAAACAGGACTGTTTCCTTTATCATGGTTCACATGGTTATAGTAAGTTTGTTGTCATCTGGAACTTTCATTAGTTAAATAATACTTGCTCAATTTAGGTAAGATGTGTTTTGTAGGGTTACCTGTTTGCCAAGAGGGCAAAATCAGTAGTGTGCTGCTGGCCAAAAGTATATTTACAAGTTAATATAAAAGGTAATCTTAAGTCAAAATCTAAAAATAGAAGACTTGTTCTGAGTCATGAAATATATAGGGATTGGTGCTAATAGAACAGCATAGAATAATAGCTAATAGAATATTATTTAATGGTATTACAACTCTGGCTAACTGGCAATCAATGTACTCTTTTAGTGCATAGAGTGTTATGAATTAAACAGCATCCCTGCTTGTCATAATGCTACATCATTTTGCCGTGATTCTTGTTGTTTTATTAGGACTACGGCACATTCCATTTAGAGTTCTTCTGATGGAAACCATCAGTTTAGAGTACTAAGTAAGTGAATGATGCTGTCTCACTTGACCCTAGTGGAACTACTTTAGTTTCATTTTTAAACTAATATGTAATTTGCGTTTTCCCTATTGAGATGACGAACAGTGCTCATAGCTGTACAAAGCACAGCTCAGAGCTCTTATTTTGTACCTCTTTCAGAATTTGATAGAAAAGCAAAGCCTGGGTGAACTAGCCTATAGCATTTAATATAGAGACTTAATTCCTGCCACAGAATTCTGTAGGATGGTCAAAAAAGATGGACAGGTAATTAGTTTCTATGTTTATAGGACTTTTCCATAAAGGATTTTTTTTAAATGACTGAAACATTATAAAAGCACAATATTGTCTTCATGTACATTCTCCTCATAGGCAAATAAATCCCAGATGGCTTTTGCTAACGGTTAGAGGGCTGACCCCAGGCACCTTGCAATCCAGCTCAAGGAAGGGGAAGCAAGTAGCTGCACTGCCACAGGGCTAGGGTGCGGATTCAGTAAAGTTCCTGCTTCTCCTTTGTTCTATGGGAAGTAGTCTGCCCCACCTTTCCCTAGTACAGCCTACATCCTCTCTATGCCTGTGAAGCTGTGGGGGGAATCAAGGGCTGTCTATTTCTTGCAACTCCCACCCAGCTGTGCAAGGTGGGGAGTAGCAGCCTGGCACCAGCTAATTTCTACCCATTCAGCTCCTGTAAGCCCAGAAGTGAAAGTACAGTAAATCCTCCAAATGCGCGATTTCGAGTTGTGCTTAACTGGCATTAGTGTGAGTTAAGTGCAACTCAAAATCCTGTTCCCCCGATCCTGTGTGGCCCCAGTTCAAACCCTCCCACGCTGCCCTGTTCAAATTCCCTGCAGCCTGGCTCGGCTCACCATCTCTCGTGTGCAGCTCTGGCTCCGGCTCAACCCCGCCATCCCAGTTCAAACCCTTCATGGCCCAGCTCACCCGCCCCACGTTGCTCCGGCTCCAGCTCCACTTCCCCCGCCCCAGTTAAACACCTCTGCGGCCTGGCTCACCACCTGACTATGGCTCCAGCTCACCATCCCTATGTGAGGTTCTGGCTCAACCCCCGCCCTAGTTCACACCCCCCGTGGGCAGTTCCGGCTCACCACCCACTCGCCCCCCTTACAGCCTTAACCGACCCCAGGCTTAACCGCCAACCCCCTCCCAGGGCCCCAACCCCCTCCAGGCTTAACCCTCCCCAACTGTCTCCCTCAACCCCAGAACTTCCCTTTCAAAAGGAGCTCCAGGTGCTCCTGCTGCTTCCCCGGCTGCAGTCCGTGCATTCCGCCAGGGAAAAAGCTGACCCCCGACTTATGCCAAATTCAGATTACACCAGGGTGTGTGGGAACAGAGCCCTCACATAACTGGAGGGACTCCTTTAACTTACATTTCTTATAGGTACTGTCCTATTGCAACCTAGGTCCCTGCCAGCTCTTTAATTAGCTCCCTGCCGGCTTTTGTCACTGCCCAGCCAGTTCTTGCTACAGCTGTGTACTAGGGCAACCTTTCCACTTTCACCTCCGCCTGTGCCCCTTAACACTCCTGCACAGGCACAGTCACAGAGTTGTGGTTTAGTCCCACACAGACAAAACTCCCATTGAAAGCAATGGTGGTTTGTCCTATGTCAGGACAGCAGGATCAGGAGAGTATGGATTATATCAAATCATACCTCTTGGTTTGCTAGAGAGGTCTCTTATTAGGTTGTGTCTCTACTGTGAGATAAAATCACATTTAATTTAGTTAGCTTGATTTTGCCACGTGACTGTCTTCACTGTAAAACCCATTAGCTCGATTTTGGGTGCACTAATCTCGAGATTACAAATTTGCAGTTACCTGATGGGTATAGCATCAAGCTCGCATTCAGAAGTTCGGTTAAAGGCCAGTGTGAAAGTGCCATTCTTAAAATCGAATTTAGTAGCCTCCAAAGATGTCCCGTATATAACCCACAATGCCCCTCTCACTGCTACACTCTGGCCTCTGCTTTCCAGTAACAGGAAGATCCTGATTTTCCAAGCAGGAGCAGCGAGCCTTTAGCTGTGGGCTCATGTTAGTATGACATCTTGAGAAATGGCTTCTTTCTTTCTATGCTGTTAGCGGTGTGAATGCACCTACCCATTTGAACAGTCCCTGCAGGGAGTTTGTGGCTCTGTCTGCACACTTGTTATGTTTTTCCGTGCTGCCTGGCACCAGCCCATGCCCCACCATACCACGTGTCAACAAGGCTGTGCTGTGGGGCGGTGCTTGCATAACATGCTGAGAAACTTCTTCTCAGCGGTTTACATTTGTGTGCGAACCCCCTTCCTTCCCCCACAGGCACGACGCAGTCTGGGTCTTTCTTGCGCTCAGACACATCACATGGGTAGCCCCCAACCCAACCCAACCCAACCCAATGGAAGGATGTGCCTGCCGTTTGGTGCTGGCAGTGCTGCCAGTTGTGTGGGAAAGAGAGGGCTTTGCTGCTGCCATGGGGAAGTCTCTTCTAGCAGTTAAGATACTTGGGGCTTTGCTGCTGCTTGGGGGAAAGTCTCTTCTGCTGGTTAAGATACAGGGGGAATTGCTGTTGCCGTGGGGAAGGAACAGCTGAACTTGTCATCCAGCAACACCCCTACACTTGGCCCATACCTGCACTTGCTGCTACCGCCGGGGGGAACCAACAATTCTTTTTTCTTCGATGATGGGAGGTGGGACGGAAGGCCAGTTGAGAATACAGTCGCTGCACCTGTGTTGGCAGTGTAATGTGTGGGGAAACCAAAAATTTTTCTTGTAATTTTGACTGTCTTCTGCATTATTTCCAGGGATCAACATATTTTCAGGGATCAGGAGGGAAATGATGAAAATGCAATGGGGGAAGATGACATCGAGACCAGTGTGCATACCCAGAATGCTACAGGGATGAGGGAACTTTGGGATAGCTTCCCACAATGCACTACTGCCAATATGTGTGTGGCAGAAATGACTCCATTGCGGGGAGCAAGGTATGCAGTGAGGATTGTCAAAACTGAACTTATAAATTCCAAAATTAGAAAATCAATATAAATAAATTTGAATTGATCTCATAATGTAGATACAGCCTTAGCTAAGTACTGGGGCCTAGTCTGACTCTTCCAAGTTTAGCTGATAGCTCTGAAGTGATCACTGATTGAGAAGGTAAGAGTGCAGGCAGACAGGCTCCTATTCATATAGAACTTTTACATCTGCTTGCATAGTTTTTGGTTTTAAATCCTGTTGCTTAGCATTTTTAATGCACAGCTCACTGTGGGATGCAATATAGGAAAACATTAATTGAATGACAGTCGGCTGTCTACTGCATACTAGTGCTCAGCAAATGGAAGGAAACCTTTGCTGCTTTATAACTAGCTTAGGTTCCGATCCTGAAAATCTTATAATTTTTCATTGTTTTCTATTACCATAGTGACTAGGATTGTAGTCTTAAACCAGGAGTTCATTGTGTTAGGCATTGAATTAACAGGGCACCGAACATGTACTTAACTTCATGCACCATAAGCAGTCCCACTGCCAGAGTCGTATCACGTATTTTTAGACCTTCTGGTTTTTAAGTTATTTTTTCAAATATTTATCCTATAAAAGAATAAATATTTCTAGGCACAAGGTTAATTACACAGCATATCCAAGGTATCTTTTATTCACAGCTCTCTACTTATGACTGCAGATTGCTTTTTTCTGAGGTGTGTGCTTCTTTCCCATTGATGAAATATTATCTTGCTAGCCACATGGTACTAAAAATCAGATTAAGCAAAATCATCATACACACAAAAAATGAAAGAGGAAGAATAAATTAAGAAGTGAGATACTGCAGAGAGGTTGTTTCTTTGTATTTGAAATATTACAATCAAATCATAAGAAACATATTAGTGCATGTCATCTTGGAAACTGTTAAATTCAAGCTAATGGTACAGATGGGTGTTAATTAGATACAAATGTATGTGGCACTACTAGGAAAAGAATACAGAAATTATTTTAACACTTTCAGTGTCATTCAGTTGTACCAATAGCTTTCTTTGGTAAGAGAGGAAACCTAGGAGATAGAAGTTCAGACTGGGTATTACCAAGTTGTGAATCAATATCTTCAGATTTCATTGCAAAATTCATGGACCTTTAGTGCATTTTCAGAATGACAAAGTATTTAGTTAAAGCTGAAATCAGAATTTTCAGGTTGCAAAACCAGCCATTGGAAAAAGCTCACTCAGTCCTATGAATGTGACAGACACATGGTACAATTACAAACTAAATATGTTAATAAAATTAATTCATATTTTTGACAATTGCAGGAACTTCCACTGTAATTTTGAAATTACCTTTGACGGTGGGTGGTGTCCGAGACACTGTGAGCTGGTAAAGTATTTAATGGGTGTTTTGCTTAAGAAATACAAGCTCAGACCCGATATTTCGCCAACCTTTTAAAATTTATAGTGCCTTTCCTTCTTCTTTTGTGTTAAGTTGTTCTGATTATCTGCACAACACAGACCTAGAATTGTAACTTGGAAATTCCTGCAGTGGAGGAAATCATTCTCTCTTCTGGTGCACATGAACAATACTGAGCCTGGTAACTTGTGGCTGAACTAAAGCATTTATTTTTTCCTTCCCCTTCTTTTCCCACAAATCCACGACTGCCTTTATTCCATGAAGACATACTATGCTCCCATACCGACCTTTCCTTGAGCACCAAACATACTGTCAGCTCCTTAAAACCTGCCTGTTCATCACACCAGTCACTGCATTCTGGATGGTGTTGATCTAATGACTTTACCTCTGCTTGTTAATCCTTTGGAGCGGGATTTATGTTCATTGGGTAAAGCTGTTGTACTCTAGGGAGCTCTGTAAGTCATTATCCATGGTGTTTATGAAGTATCTAATCACTAATTGGGCATCACTAATAATGAAGTTCTCACTGCAGCAAAGGGATTTGACCCACGTCATGTTTTGGGGTAGATTTGAACTAAAAACAAACAAAAATATATACACAATTCCAATTTTTGGCGACAAGGAAGCAAAATTTTAACTTCATTCTGCACACATGATAATTGTGGATGTTTTTCTAATTTAACGTAAAATGTGTTGAAACTAATGATATAAGTGGTTCAGTCCATGCTGTATAACTGCTGCATCATGTTTTGATTTCCAAAGCACGGAACGTTATATGAGCTGCAATTCACCCTTGTCATTTTACCATGCATGCATGATGCCTTTGGAATTGGCTGCAAGCTAATCTAAAATATCTTTTACATTTGTGCTGATTAAGCTTTTCCTCTGTGTGGTCAGATCAATAACTTATCCCACTGATCAATAACTTATCCCACTGATAACTATATCCCAATGATATTAAGGGGCAAGGTATGAGGTCTGGGATGGAGGCTGGCTGAAGAAGGAAGCTTGAGGTAAGGGATTGGGTTTAGGAGGGGGTACAGGGTCTAGGAGAGGGTTTGAGTGAAGCAGACAGTTGTGACCTGAGGCAGAGGTGGGCAGTGCAAGATTGAGTGCAGAGGTTTGGGTTGTGAGCTAGGGCAGGAGAGAGTTGTCACCTGGGGCAGGGGGCTGGGGTGCAGGGGTTTGGGCTTTGATCTGGGGCAGGGGACTGGGGTTCAGGGTCTGGAAGTGGGTGTGTGTGCAGAGGGGATGCGCAGAGGGTTTGGGTTATGTGGGGAATGAGTGGAGGAGCAGGGGAAGAAGGTTTGGATTATGGGAGGCAGAAGGGCAGGAGTGAGGGGGGCAGAGGGTTGGAAGGAGGGAAGATTTGGGTGGCCAGAGGCAGGATCTGACCAGGAGACTTAGCTGGGTGACTCCCAGCCAGCAGCCCCGCTGATTTTGCAGAAAAATTTCCTGCCTGCTTGGGATGGCAGGGGCCATGTGCATCTGCAAAGAGCTATGAGCCCGAGCATAGAGGGAGGGGTGCTTCAGACAGGAAGCTCTCATTGGCCAGAAACCAGCCAATGTGCTTGTGCTGGGGATGGGAACAGCATGCAAAGCCTCTCTTGCCTACCCCCACTGGGCTTGCAGCTCTTGAAAAACAAACAGGGCCCTGAAGCTTCGTGTGTGTGTGTGCGCGTGCGCTGGGGAGAGGAGGCCTTTGTGGGACAGACTGAAAACCTGCCTGGGGGCTCCCTGTTGCATCCACAGGCTAGATTCGGTCTCTTGTCAGACCAGATGCAGTACCTGGTCCATATTTTGCCCAGGTCTGGTCTTACTGGTGTGGTCACCTCTCTGTGGTCGCTCTGCAGTATAACTATCCCTCCAAGCAGTCCCTTCCCTTTCTCTGTTATGGAAACCAATTGCATTCTCGGCACATTCCATTGTCCTGGCACAACCAAACCCTTACCTTGCTTTAAGTTAGGGTAAGAAGAAGGTGCATACTGAATATGGTGAGCCTAGTGCTTACTGTTCAGGAGAAGTTCTGGAACAAATAGACTCACAGAAGGACAAACAGACATGCAGAAAGATGCACAAACTCTCTCAAATACAAAGTAGATTTAAGAGTCAGCATTTCCAAAAACATAGGCTCAGCAGAATTTGATTTTTTAAACATATAATTTCTATGGATAATTATTTTTTAAGTTTTTTCTATTTATCAATTTAAATGTTCATGGTTGTACAGTTATGTGTTTTAAAACTACAAATAAAAAGCCTAGATGTTTAATTTTCCACAGTTCTGGGGAACTGAGGAGAGGGGTGTCAGAAAATAATTTAATAACAGTGAACATGGAGATACAAAACTTTTAAAGGTATATGGCTGTTAAAACGCAACTGGTCAACATCACATGTCAACAGATTAAAAAAACATTACTCTTAAATCAATCTCTAATTAGTGTTCAAAATTAAGCAGAACTGTTCTGAAATAGTGCATCCACACTGCAGGGAGCCTGCCCTGGACTTAGAGACCTGGAGAGTGCACCGGGAGGGTGGATGCTTCCTGTGGCTGCTGGGTCATGCAAGCTGTAACACACACGTCCAGGAGCTGCTATCTATGGCCATGTCTCACAAGCTACTCTGCCACTGCCCCCACAGCAGGACAGTGGGCATGTGACCTCCTGTGCTCTGCTTGCCCTTGTGGATGCCACAGAATGCAAGACATGGCACTAGAGCTGCTGCGAAGCAGTATTACGTTCATGGACCACACGTTGCATCTCATGGCATAGTACTACCAGTGTGGTCTGCAGGCCTTGCTCATGCAGGTTCTGGTTCTGCTTCTGAGCATGTGCCGTCAAGCCTCTGGACACTGTGGAGTGATGCTTCTGGTGGCACTAGACAAGCTCAGACTGGTGGAATGGCATTGTCCTTCTGGCAGTGGCTGAACAACTTCTGCATGTGGAAAGCCACTTTCCAGAAGCTCTGTGAGTGGCTCACCCCTGCCTTCAGATGACAGGACACCTGCATGAGACCTGCCATGCCCATGCAAAAGCATATGGCCATTGCCCTGTGGAAGCTCACCACGTTGGATAGCTACCGCTCAGCTGGGAACCAGTTCACTGTGGGGAAATCCATGGATAGGGTCGTGCTTCTGCAGATAGTAGAGGCCGTCAACCATGCTGCTACGAAGTGGTGTCATTCCAAAAAATGTGGAAGCCGTCACAGACGTCTTCACTGCCATGGGCTTTCCCAAGTGTGTGGCCGTTTCTACACATGCCACTTTCAAACATGCTAATAAACGGCCCAAAATATGGTAATGAGGCACGGATGCAAATTCCCCACGCCTCATTAGCGTAAAGTCACGTGGTTTGGAGCCTAGAAGATGTACTTCCAGACTCCAAAATGCCATTTACAAGCGTGGCCCACCGGGGGGCTCTTCCGGAAGGAAATCCTTCTTCCGGAGGCCCCTTCTTGCTGAAAATTTTTGGGAAGAAGGACTTTCTTCTGGAAGACCACCCCCCCCGGGGCTGTGCTTCTAAACAGCATTTTGGAGTCCGGAAGAACATCTTCCAGGCTCCAAACCACGTGAACTTATGCTAATGAGGCGTGGGGAATTTGCATCCGCGCCTCATTAGCATATTTTGGGCCGTTTATTAGCTTGCCGCTTTCAAAGAAAGTGGCATGTGTAGAAACAGCCTTTGTGTGTGTGAGGCCATAGATGGCACACACATCCCCATCCTGGCCCCAATCACCGCCCAGCAGACTACATCAATAGAAAAGGGTACTTTTCCATGGTGCTGCAGGCCCTTCTGGATCACAAAAGCCACAAAGGTGATGGAGGAAAACATGTCATCTTGCTGACTGGGAGGGCGAGGTGACAGAAGGTAACAGTAAGGAGGCTGGCCCTCCTGCAAACTGAGGCTGGGCATATCCTGTCTGGAATTGCTGACGATGCCAGGGGAGGCAGTGAGCTCCCCCTCCAAGGGTGGCATCAAGCTGGTGGTAATAGCCACAGGTGTGTGGCGCTGCCCCAGAGTGCCCTACTCCCTGGCCTTGTGGTAGACCTGCCACAGCTCCTTGATTTTTAGTTGGCACTGCCCCAAGGTTCTGGTGTGCCCCTTTTGGGTCAGGCTGGTGGCAATCTGGCCATAGACAGCCACATTGTGCTTCTTGGCATGGAGATCCTAGAGGTTGGTGTCCTCCTACCTGAGCTTGATGAGGTCTAGGATCTCAGCACCAGTCCAGGCAGGGGCTCTCCTTTGTCCCTGGGCATTGGCTACCATAGGAGCTGCAGGAGTGATGGACGCCGCTGGGGGATTGGCGACAGCGCTGCTTGCCAGCCTCAGCTGGCATACTCCCACACAGGGCTGTCATGGCTGGCCACATTCAGGAAGCCATTTTCTCCTTGCAGGCCTTATGTAGGGGAGGGGAACGGTAGAGATGCCTGGTGCTGCCAGAGCAGTCAGGGCTGCAGTTGTCAGAGGCCTCTGGAAGCCACTTATTTCAAATTAACAGCAATGACCCATGCACCCACTGCTATTTCAAAATAGCTGTTGAGATCAGTGTTACTCATGGAAAGCAGGAGTACTGTTTTGGAAGTAAGCGGTGCATTATTTTGAACTAATGGGCATGGCAGCGGGCACATTCTGCTTGTTATTTCGAAATAAGGGGTCTTATTTTCAAGTTAAAGCCTAGTGTAGACCAGGCCTTGAAAGAAGTGGTGGAAAAATCTGCTCATATCTTTTGGGTTACAGTTATCAAACCCACCAAAAATGCTTGTTTGCAGATTCCCTGCAGCTTGGTTGCATAAAAGCATGACATCATTAATAAAAAGAAGCAGTAAAGGCAGAAAAGAATCAACATAAATTGGCCCATATTATGCATAAACAAGGTGTAATGGAGTGGGGGGAGTGCATGTGTGAGTCAGGCTGGATGTCTGAGGCAAGCAGCAGCTCCCAGTGGCTAAGGATGACCCTGGGGCTACAACTGGCAGGTGACACCTCTGCCTGAACAAAGAGCAGGGAGGAGCTGAGCTGGGATTTTTTGAATCGGGGGCGGCAGTTGGAGGCTAGGAAAAGGGAGAGTGGGAAGGCAGCCAGCCGGAGGAGGGGGAAGCTACACCCCAGAGGGGCACCCCTCGGGGTCTTCTCCCCAGGACAGGTGGGAAGGACTGTCTCTGGCTGCTATGCTGTTGCTTCTGTGAGAAACTGGACATCTGTTGCTTAATAAACCTGCTGTTGTACCTGCTGAGTGACAGTCTCTCCTGCCAGCGGACGGGGTGCAGTGCAGGGGGACCACTGAACCCCATCACACAAGGCGTTAAAATGCTTGAATAAACTGAGAACTACCACTAATGGTTTCATTTCATTTTAATGTGAGCATTTCTGTGTGTTGCTGACAGGAAACTTCAGGAAATGTGAGGTAAAAATAGAAAGCCCTTTCACTGGTTGTTTACAGAAAGTACCCACATTGTGAACAGTTTCATAATTCATTTGTGCTTCAGGAACAAGGACAAAGTAAGACATGTGCCATGTTTCATAGTGACATAATTTATTATCAACCTACTGCACACTAATTTCTGAGGCTGTTTAGTTGTCCTGTAGGCTAGACTCAGGAAATGATGGCGTTTCCATTCAAAATGATTTTGGTGCGAGAGGGAGGAATCAATATGGACTTTTCTAATTTTTCTACAAATAACTATTCTGCAGTTTCATGAATCCCACTGAATACTGAGTTTTGGTCCAATGCACCATTTTCATCACCTCAATATGACTTTAGGCATCACTAATAGCATGTTTAATTGTCTACAACATGTAAATGAGGCAGGAGATGACCACTTTCTTGTGCTCTGCCCTGTTATATGCTAAGGCACAACCACTGTCATCAGATGGACCTCCAAATGTGACTCAGAGATGTCCTACATCACACAGCAGGTGATCGAGTTCCTCAGCAAAAATATGATTCCCTCCAGAGCTACTTAAAGAAAATTCTCAGCTCTATGATTTTGTTAGTAACATGGTCTGATCTAGAAATCACTACCTAGCTCACATAGTTAATGTCATTGCCCTACAAGAAACCATACCAAAGACGACAGCCAACAAAGACAAAGATTCACACTTTCCTGATGCAAAACAGAGTCATTTTTCATTCTGCTTGTTGGAACAGTGACTACTACCAGATCTGTTTCCGTACCAAAGATCAGTTCAGAATCTCTGAGCATGGCTCCAGAATTATTCTTGGCAATTTTCCACACTGTCAACATTGACTGGCGATAATGTGCCGTGAGCCTTAACTCCTGGATGCCATCATCATGCAAACTGTGAAGGAATTTTTGAAAGGTAAACTGGGAGGCTCCCAGTGAGGGCGGGGTGGGGTGGGGTCTTCACATACTGTAGCATAACGCACAAGGTGTTCACAATGCTTGCCACGGCAGTTTAAAGCTGAACAGGGTGCCATATGTGTGTCTTAGAGAGAGAGAGAGAGAGAGAGAGAGAGAGAGAGAGAGACTTGCTGTAGTGCCTGACAGGATAACCAGTGAAAAAAAGGGTCACGAAAACATTATTGGCCATTGCCTTCAAGCAGGCGGAGGAGGAGGCGATGTGCGCTATGGGAGGCTCATGTCACATAACCAGAACCAACCGCTGCACTGTTTTGGCCCATCAGACACTGGGAGAATAACCCAAAGTGCCGGGGGGCATCTGGAACTGTGGGATAGCTCTCCACAGCGCATCGCTGTCAAAGCTGCTCACTCTACTGGGGAAGCATGCCATTGAACTCATGTGCACAGTGGGGACACACGCTGTTGACTTTACAAAATTGGGTGCTAAAAAGAACCTGACCTTAATAAATTCAACTAATTTTATAGTGTAGACAGACCTGTAGTGAAATTCCTCATTAAAGCAATGTAAAGGGTAAGAACAATGTAAATGGGGGGGAAGGGGGTGTACAAAAAAAGCAGAATAGCCTGAAACCTGAGGAAGAACCATCAGCTAATGAAGTTGTGCTATAGTCTCTTGAGACTGGGCAGGGTATGATAGGATTCAATTCAGGCCAGAACTTAGCAATAAGCTGATTTTTTTTTCCTAAAGGCGTTACATAATTCCGTAAAAATGAGTGATGGCAGCCATGTTACTAGCCACTCTTATTGGAGGAAGGCTGCCCTTCTCTGCAATTCTTATATCAAAGCTAGCTATGAGATATTTAAACTACTTATAGGTTGGCATCTTAGGTTATGCCTACACTTACTGGATTGAAGGTTGTATCTCCCAGAATCTGATGTCACACATCTGGTGAAGATGCATGAGATCAATTGCTCTGGGGTCTGCAGTCAACCCCCCGGTTTGCCTGCTCTCACGAGGATTAAGGGAGGTCAACAGAGAAATGCGCCCCTTGACGTCCCTCAGTGAGGACAGAACTTACAGTCGACTGCAGATACACAATTGCCATAGCTAGAGTTATGCAGCTGCAGTTGACTGTAGGGTCTAATGTAGACCATGCCATAGTGATGAGAAATGCCACATTCTTTAAGGCTGGTGAAATAAACCCGAGCAGGGCCTGGTGTGGGGGGCGCTAATTCCTTGAGAGCATAATGAGGTTCTAGCTGTCTTGCCACACTTCTCAGGTTTTTGGCTCAGTTCTCACCTTTTAAAAAAAATCCGGAAAATTTCACTACACCAAAAATTGCCAATACTTCACATAAGACACTGGAATAAGAACAGTCTCAGAACTGAGACTTCCTGATTCGCCACTGCATTGTCTAGTCATTTACATGAGGAGAGTATCTGCAAATGGGGTATAAAATCTGCCATTCCAATTGGTTGCAGGTCATACCGATTTTGCTTTTGCTGTACACGGGTCCAAAGACTTCATGATTTAGCCCACTGACATAATAAGACAAAACAGCAGACTGACATAATAAGGTGGTCTGAGTAACACCAACAAGGCATCCGGTGGTAGCTTAAAATTAACAAATTCATTGTGGCATGAGCATTTCAGTTGCTTATGCCACAATAAAATTGTCAGTGTTAAGGTGCCACTGGAGGTCTTGCTGTTTATGCTGGAGCAGGCTAACACAGCGAGCGCTGACATCTGAACAAAAACCAGAAACAAAATACATGGAAGAGGGCCATGTTTGGCCCATGCTCTGACACACAGAAAATAACTTCGAGCTCATAGAGAGACAAATGCAAAGTCTTGCTTTGGCAGCACTCTGTCACAAGCATAGCCTGTCTTTAGCAGGGAGGCTGTCAGCTTCTGCAGGCCCCTAGGCAAGGTCAGGGCGGGGTGGGAGTGCATCTCCATGCGCGGGAGAGTGGCGTGGCAGAAAGCTCAGCATTGCCTGGATGTCAGTACTCACCTCTCCCCTACCCAGCCCTCAGAGCTGCATGGAGACACACTCTAGTGGTGATTCAAAACAGCCTGTGTCTCCATCCATGGCTGCTCTCGCAGTTGTAGCAGCAGTGGCCAGGCTCCTTTGAATCACCAAGCCCTGAGACAATTGCGTCCTTTTCCCCCCCGCCTCTGGAGCTGGTCTTTAGTCGCTTCCTTCCACTGCCTCGCTCTGTCTATAAGAAGAAATAGTCAAGATGCCCAGAATGTCTGTTTTGTATCCCAGAAATTACTCTGTGAAATAATAGGGTTTTGTGGAAAAGGAAAGGCGAGGGTTGTGCCATTGAAAAGCAAAGGTTCATGTCCTACTGCATGTGTTTGTTATGCCACAATTACATAGCTCCATTATTTAGGGCTGAAGACACATATAAAATACAGGGGAAAAAGGCAACCAAAGGGCCACAAATGCTGATAGTTTTTACAGAGGAGAGAAAAATGCATGTGGAAGGTTAATGACAGCTGGATCCACCTTGGTAGCGATTAGATAAACTAGTAACAGGTGTGTTTCCTTGTAGATTCTAATGCTGGCTACTATATGACTCTGCTCATGTCAAGAGTGTATGACACTAGCTTTCAATTAGTTTGCTGTGTATTATACATTGACCTGGTGTTTTACCTGTGAAAATTCAGAAAGAGCAACCAGAAGCGAGCTAGGAGGAGAGAGCATCATCACCACCATGCTGATCCTGGCTCAGAGGTGGCATGATAGATATGTCTTCTGGCTGTTCACAGTCAAGTCTGAGGCCAATAAGAAAAACAAACCTCACACAGCTACAGCATATTCACATTTTACACCTTTATTTGGGTTTAGATCAACAACACAGAGAAAATACTTTGGTCAAATACAAGAAGAGGTTGCTATGTAGTTCTTTCTGGCCGCAATAAACACGGTAATGTGGAAAAATGCTGGTGTCCTCATGAAACACGGAATGCATCCTTTGGATTGGCACATAGAACTAATAATACACTGCCTGTAGTTAGCATTTGAAAACAGAATTTCACATGCAAGGTGTAACCAGGCTACTGCTCACCATCACCATTGTCCCTGTACTATTTTTTGTACTTTGTTCTTTGTCCCCCAGTTTTCTTGGCCAGAAAAAAGGAACAGAATTTGCTCCTCCCCTCAGTGTTTCAATGATTATAGCTGGTAATTTTGTGACCTGCTTGGACAAGGTTGCGTTAGTCCTAATTGGCAGGACTGGTATCTGCTCTGAAGCTTTAATTGAAACATGCATTGCCATGGAGAGGGGACTGTTCTTCTCATAAGCTGGTCAGGAGAGGACAGAGCTGAGCAAAGACTTAGTATAAGGACTTGTGTGTGAATGCAGCTCTTACAATACCAAAAGTCAACAGTACTACCACACGAAGAAAGACATATCGATAATATATTGTACAAGCTGGTTCAATAACACAGGTTGATTTGCAACACTGTACAGTTTAACTAAGTGCACGGCCTCAATCTGAGGTGACAAACAGAACTGTCAATATAATAAAGGCAACACAATTACAGACACAAGTTATTTCCTCTTCTTACATCACAGCTTCATGACGTTACACTGAATCAATACCCCATTTATGTATTTTTAGGTCAAATTAAACCACACTGCACTAGTTTTCTTCAAGTATGTTAGAGAGAGTTAAACAATCCTGTTTTACACATGAAAGTGGCCATGTAGATTCCAGTCAGAAGCCACAACCAAAACTTAACTAGGGTTATACATAGAATCAGGTTTGAGACATGAAGTCCAGATCCAAGCTCTTCCTGATTTTGAGGAAGAGGTGGCTGAACCTCAGTTTCTACTTCCCTGACTCCTCTAATGTTGAAGAATGGTTCATTGTATTTGTTACACAGGATTTAGCATCCATGATTTCTAAGTGGGTCTGGACGGCCACACGATTTAGCGCCAGGAGTACATCACCGTATATCATGGCATTCACACAGTAATTTCAATCAAATGCCATGAAGACCTGGATGGGAGATTTAATCAAACCACTTCTTCATTTGAAAAAGCTGTTTTGACTAAACTGAACTTTTTCACAAAGTTGTATTGCGCTATACAACATTTCTCCCCAAAACAGAAATAAGTTCAGAATGAAAATTTTCAGAATTTCTATGTCGGGAAAAATTGTAACAGCATTTGATTTTGTTCTAATTCAGAATAACAGGTTTCCATCTTTCCTGTGAAACTGGTAGTCTGGGTTTCCACCAGTTCTAGCCCAATGCTGGGAGTGAGGCTGTTTAGAGAAACTATTGTCATGAGGGAAACTCAAGTTCCACCATGACATGAGCATAGGACTAAAGATCCCTTTCTGAGCCCTCTACATATACAGGTAGTCCTCATTCCCCCAATACACATTACAACCTGTTACATTTTGTAAGCTCTGGGTCTTAGGACGTTTGAGTCAAACTCAGTTTTCAATTTATGTTTATCCCTAATGAATAAACTGATGTTTGTAAGGATGCTTATGACACAAGTATTTGGTCTAAAGTATCTCTCTGTTTGATAGGCCGTTTACAAGTAGAACAAAGAAACCATAAAAATATAACCTTAGTTCAGTCTTGGTTAGGACTGTATATTGATTGTCCATTTACGTAGTTTAGGCCATGTGGGAAATCTATTTAGGGATACTAGCATTCTATTATTGTAATGTAATAGTTCTGAGAGTTTTTAAGAGCTGCAGTACTTGTGAGGTTTTGCAATAAACCCTAGAGATGCACAATCCATGTAACCTAGAAATGAGGCACTGTACCTTTTAAGAATTTATGTGGGCTTATGATTCAAAATAATCTTTGTAGATATTGGATGTGCCTCCATTAAAAGAAAAAAAAATCTTGTTTCATTTTCAGTTTCCACCCCTGCATTTTTATAACCCCTATAAAATAAAAATCTGTAGTTTACAAAATAGGATATTTTAATATATATATATATATATTTTCCTTTTTAAAATTATATGTATTTAAATACATTTGAAATGTTGCTATAGATAAATAAGAAATTCTGTTCTAAATCTAAGAAAAAGGCAAAATATTTTTTACTTTTAAACATACAGTTTGTTTACTTTATGCATCTGACTGCCCCAAACTTGATTTTGTCACCATTTGGGGGCAAATTTGGCACCACTCAGATTTTGGGGAAAATCGCAAGTATATTCTGCTATTTCTTATCTGTTTGAATGCAGCTTTTTGTGTATCTAATTATTGAAGAGGTATTCTGAAATACAATAGAGGATTTTAAAAGGAGCATGTTTCTTGATTTTTAAACTGTACTCTACACTTTGACGCCACAATATAGAAATAGATTTACTTTTGAACAAATTACAAATACATTCGCACAGTTTCTGACAACTGAATTGTCTACCTAGAGATTCTGATCAAATTATGATAAATCTTGTCCCAAACGTTCTATTTCCTCAATCAGGAAATCAATGTCTTGATGAGTAGCTGCTGGGTTTGATATGACCATACGGAAGAAATTCACTTTGTCTCCCAGGGGCTGATAGCTGACCATAGTAGTTCCACATTCCATCATTCTGGCTTTTATCACTGGGGCAACCTGCAAAGCATGGTAAATAATTACTTCTAATTACATAATTGGTTTGTTTTTTTTTTTATAAGAGAAGGAAGCTTTTGAAAAAGTCCATTATTGGCCAAAACCAAAAACAGTACAATGTAGACTGTTCAATTTATAAATTGGAAAGGGCACAGAGAAGAGTCATGTGAATGTGTATTAGAAAACATGCTTGAAAGTGATAGTCTAAGGCTGGGTCTACACTAGACCTTAAAGTGGATTGTAGATATGCAATTCCAGTGACGGCAATTGCGTAACTGGAATGGATTTACGTACAATCGACTTATCTGGCTATTCTCACAGAGGGAGGTTGACAGGAGAAACTCTCCCATCGACGTCCCTCACTTCTGGTGTGATTAAGGAATATAGGGGTCAACAGTCAACCCCTGATAGTTCAAGTTCATACGTCCCCTCTAGGCACACAAAATCGAACCCCAGAAGATTGACTTTGACTGGGTTGATCTTCCAGGAAGTGAAGACATACCCTCAAAGAGCTCTATCTATTTAGCTTGACAAAGAGAGGCTTAAGGGGTGATTTGATTACAATCTATATATATCTATGTGGGGAGAAAATATTCAGTAATAGGCTCATCGGTCTAGCAGAGAAAGGTACAGCACAATCCAAAAATCGGCTGATGAAGCTACATAAAATCAGATTAGAAAAAAGTGGCAAATCTTTAATGGTGAAAGTAATTAATCCTGGGAACAGTTTTCCCATGATTGTGGTGGATGCTCCGTCTCTGATGATTTTTAGATCAATACTGGATGTTTGTTCTAAATAATAAGCTCTAGGAATTATTTTTGGGAAGTTCTATGGCTTGTGTTATACAGGCGGGTCACAGTGGATACATCTGGTCTTGGAATTTATGTCTCGATGAAAGTACTGCAGCAGAAGAGCACTGTGGCATTAAATCTTGATGTGCTCTTATTACAATGAATGCACGATTTTCAGGCCTGCTGATGGAGGAAGGGGGCAAAGGGAACAGTTGCCCTGGGGCCTGGTTTTTCAAAGAGGCCCGGAAGGCTCTGGGCCTTTTCAAAAGCTGGGGCAGCACTGCTGTGCTGCTCTGAGCAGCCTTGTGGGACGGAAGAGGCCAACGCCAACACTACTGATGTACTAGGCCCCACCCCTTCCACTCTGGGCCTCACACCTTCTGGGGGCATGGAGCTGGGCCCCCCTCCCACCTTGCCTCAGGGCCCATGGTGGCTGTCAGCCCCACTGGATGTTTTCTACTGACTCTGACTCCAACTCACCAAGACAGTCATTAGAATTGATTGATAATTTTCCATTAGAAGTATGTGTAATCTTTTTGGCAGGAAATTGGATTTTCAATTAAACTGAACATATTGCAAATGTCTCCTTTCCAAGGAAAAAAAGTAATTTTTAAATGGAAAAACAGATGTCTGAAACCCAATGAGTTTATGGCTTTCAGCTGAAAACAGAAATATTTTGTCAAAGCACCACAATATTTTTATTTAGATCTGCCCCTGAAGTGCCTCAGGGAAACTGTAGTTTGGTTACCTCATGTCTCCATCTTCTCTGTAAGCCAGGCTTCCCAGCTAGATATCATCCCCCATCACACCCTGTGGCCATGGGAATCCCTTAATGCACTGCCTCCCCTCACCAACTAGAGAGATCAAGGTGCGCCACAGGAGAGGTACTTGGATCAGGGAGACCAGACTAGACTAGAGTATCAGAGAGGTAGCCATGTTAGTCTGTATCTTCAAGAACAACAAGAAGTCCTGTGGCACCTTGTAGACTAACAGATACTTTGGAGATGCAAGATCTGACGAAGTGGGTCTTTGCCCACAAAAGCTTATGCTCCAAAGTATCTGTTAGTCTATAAGGTGCCACAGGACAGACTGTAGAGGACCTTGGTGAACCAGAACTACAGCTCCCATGAGGCGTTGTGCAGCACTTCTGAATCAAAATATTTCAGTTTTTGCTGAACTAGTTTGGATTTTGACTTTTCATTGAAAAGTCTAAATTTTCAGTTGAAAGCTTCAATTAGTTCACATACCTGGGGAGCAACATAATGTATGATCTAGACTGTAAGAAGGAAATAGCGACTAGAATAGCCAGAGTGAGCTTGAAGGCGATGGATAAGATCTGGAAAAGCAAAGCGATTAGCTTAAGAATGAAGCTGAGTGTCTTGAAAATGTGTGTATTTAGCAGAATGTTGTACGGATGTGAGACATGGGTGATAACGAAAGATTTGAAAAGAAGAATTTTGGCATTCAAAAGGAGTTGTTATAGAAAGATTCTGAGAATAGGATGTATGCAAAAGGTCACGAATGAGGAATTATATAGAAAGAGACAGCCAAAAGAGAACCTGCTGCAGAAGGTTATAAAATGGAAACTATAACTATTTGGGAATATTTGCAGAATGAACGACAAATGAAAAATCAAGACCCTAGTATTTGGCATAATGGACGGTTCGAATATGAGAGGCAGACCCTACAGAGAATGGATACATGATATAGTAGATTGGTGCGGAGCTAGTCTACAGAAACTAAGCCACTGTGCACTGGACAGGGAAAGATGGAAGGAAATAGTGAGAGAGGCCTCAGACACCAACAGGTGCTGAGCCCACGGTTATTGATGGTGATGCAAGCAAAGTAAAACCTTTGGTCAAATTGTTACATATTTTTGGGATCACCAATTGCAATTTAAATGAACACCAAGGAAAACCACGTTCAAATAAGCACCATAGAGAAAAATACTGAGAAAAGGCAAACACACAGAATATAAGCTACATGGAACAGCATTTGAGTAAACTGAATTACACGTACATTTTGTAAACCCCTTTTACCTTGCAGAATCAAACCATTAAAATGACCTTGGAAGAGTTCAACTGATCTCTTTTAATTTTGTCACTTGCTTTTCCAGTTTATAAAAACATAACTAGATACAATCCCCAATGGTCTGAGTGTTCTGCCAAAGCAATTCTCTAGTGGACCACTTCCCCGGCACAGCCCCAAACTTGATCACACAAATTCCTCATTACAGATTATGTGGAGAGAAAACACTAAGAAAGTCTTTGTATATTTCAGCCCTCTTTCAAGCACCAAGTATTCTGGCTTTTTAATAATCACATTGTCTGCTCTTGCTCTTCACTTCATCTCTCCTCCCATCTGTTCTGTTCCTTTCACCCCACCAGCACAGGCTGCCCAACTCTCCTTGCCCTATTCCGATGGACAGGCTGTCTGATCCTCCTTTCTCACCCTTGCCCTCTCAGCAATAAGCATCTCTAGTCCCTAAATGCTGCTCCTGTTCACTCACCTCTTTCTCTTATATAGCAGCAGTCTCCAAAAGGAAACTAGAAGCAGGAGAGGCAGTGATGTGCCTCATGTGATATGCCCAATCTCTGTAGACCACGACAAAGTGCTCTGCAGACTACAGTCTGAGAAAACCATTATGTTAGAGATGAGCCTGATACGCAAAGATAGGATCCAAATCTGGTTAGGTATTCCCCAAACTTGGGGACTGAGCAGTTGTCATCCGAGATTCTTGTGCAAGCTCATCTCTACTGTTTTGAAATATTTTCAGCAAAAGATACCTGTGGCCTTTATTGTGATGACATGGGCATGTCCTGCATACAATGAATCAACAGCTCTTATTTACCTTTTGAAGTCGGTTCATTCTTTCCTCATTGTCTTCCATGCTGCGTAAACTGGGAGGTACATACCAGAAGCAGACATTTGTGTGCTGAGGCTAAACACAGAATAATAATTGCTTACACTACAAGAACTGCTCATAATATCTCAATTGCAATTAATTCCATGCTTTTCTCTCCTCTCATACATCATGTTATGACAGCAATCATTGACCTTCATTACTGCACTCCACACAGAGTCATCGTCATTATTAATGCAAAAAGGATAATTTTAGGCAAATTCTCCCAAAGAAGACAGATCCAGATATACCTTGCCCACTGTGCCTATGCATTTGTCCTCTACGGGGAGGCATATGAATTTTGCAGGTGGTGTCCTTGCAAGACGCTTCCTGGAGCGTGGATTTCATGCATTGTCACAAGCAGGTGTCTTTAGTAGCTGATCTAGTTAATAGAGCATTGTGGGTAATTTAATTTTGTTGTGTGACTGCGTAATGGATAACTCTGGAATTATGGTTAGAGTCAGAAGGGAGTGTGAGATTAGGTGTAAATTAGATTTTCTTCTGCTGCTTGAAATTCCCGGGTGCAATGTTACACTTCTTTGGACTCCATTAAGTGAATATGAATGAAGTAAGTGAAGAATGGAATCTGAACTCATTAAATTTACACAGTTAGGACCTGGAAGAAAAAAGGGGAAAAGTAGGGGGTGGCCTACATTTCTGGCTTGTCTACACAAAGATGTAGTGCATCCCAAGAGGGGGTTTGGCTATACTGGGCACTGGCATGTCCCGCAGAGCCTGTTTACATCTTAGTCTCCAGTAAAAGTGGGCTGTTGGCTTTCTTCTGAGTACAAGCTACAATAGATCTTTCTGCTGCCTCACTTCACCTGTCCAGCAATTATGGGAATCCTTAGCAGTTTCCTTGTAAGGCGCAGGTTGCTGGGTCTTCCAAAAGTAGATTGTCCTATCGGTAGCATCATGACTCTGTACTAAACATACTGAATATTTGAAGTGTCAGTCAGTCAGAATACATACCTTCCCATCAAACACCATTTCATAACCTTCTCTGTTCTTTATTTTATTGTATAGATATTCTGCAAGTTCCAAGCACTTGTCAATGTGTGCTTCAAATCCTGTAGTTCCCTTCAGTTAAAAAAAAAAAAGAGCACAACGTGTTATATCTCTCCGTAATCTGTGTGTCAGGAAATACATGAGCCTTACTAAAGTAATGATGCAGGTTACTTCTCTAAAGTCTATCTTGGAATGGGTCAAGACCTGACTCTGCAAGATGCCGTGCATCTCTTTGTTTGCTCTGAGTAGTTTACTCAGCTCTAGCTGTAACCATCTGACTTCTGTGGAAGAGGCAGGCGCTATCAGTCCAGTTCTTAAACGGCCATTATCTGCCATTGATGGGAAAACTTGGGGTGGCCTCCGCAGCGAGGCCATGGATCGGAAAGCTGTGGACAGGCCACTGAGAGAGTGGGGCAACTGCCCCAGGGTCTGGTGATTCAAAAGGGCCCAGGTCTCCTGGTTGATGCTGCCACTACTGCAGCAGAGGTGGCAGCCAGAGCCACAGTCCTGTTAAATCCCCACTGGAGTCAAGGGTGGAAGCTGGCCCCACAGCCACCTCCCTCTGCACAAGGCCCTGCTGGGAACCAGGGCCCCCTCCCATCTTGCCCAGATATCAGCCCCCATCTCTGTGGAGCATATACTCTACAGGTGTACCCTCTTGGTCAGGGTTCAGTCACATTGTGAACATGCTGGAAATTTTGCTTTGCTTTATGGAAAGAAGACTTCACTTGCAGGTGAAGCAATCTAGCACAAAAATCACCTGGAAAATTAAATGATAAAGTAAGCAGCTTGATGTCTCTTCAGCACAGACATATTTTTCCTCTCCTCATCACTACTCAATAGAGGACATTAGTATGAAACTAGAATCTTTGTTTTTAAGAGCTTCAGTTTCTCCAGCTGCTTCCTCTCAAATTCAAGTCTGCTTGTGACATCACAATCCTTTCTGCAAACACCAGCTACAGTGATGCCACTAACAAAGCATTATTATGGAGTCAAGTCAGGAGAAAAAAGCTGCAGGAACAGACACACTGTTTAAGGAACACTGAGCCTATGTTCATGTAAATATTCTACATTTAATAGTGGCTGGAACAGGGAATAAAAATAGTCAGAGAAATATGAAAATGATCTGGCCTTTAAAACTATTTCTAAACAAATGTCACTCAGCACAAATCACATAATGCAGGGAAGCTCTGGCACTGCAAAGCAGATTTAAAGACAGTTTAAGTGGTCCTCTGGGTAGAGGCATCCTATAATACTGCAGAGTGAAACATCAGGGGTGTTGACAAAGAAAACGGGTTGTGGCCAAAGTTCCCTGGCACTCTGAAGGCTCCCGTTGTTACAGCAGCTCCTTGGAGGCTATTTCAACCAGCACAATTTGAAAACAGCCTTAAGGGTTCTGTAAGTTGCTCCCTGTGACTGGACCAGTGCCTAGTGGCCTGAGAATCAGGGAAGCGCAAAGATAGCTTACATTTAATTGTGCAGACTTCTGATTACAGTCCCAAAGAGCTGTCCCAGAATCTGTTCCAGAATTTGAATAAAGCATCTCCAGTTTTTTTAAGTCCTTTTTTTATAGAAACAATGCAGTCAACTGCAATGACCAAGCCCGAAACAGTTGGGCATAATCATTTTTGAATTCATACATAAAAGTATTTATTTAGCAATATTACATAAAACTACATGAGTCAAAATGAGCCAGTGCTTTCAGATTTTAATTTTTTTGTCCACAGTGATAAAATGACTGTGGTGTTATCATGATATAAAATGGAACCAGATGTGTTAGTCACGAATTTATCATCTGTAGTTTTAAAATTTCCAGATACTTTCTGGCCTGATTACACTTCTACTTAAACATAGTATTTCTTCTCCCTTTCCGATTGTTAGAGGCAGATGCAGCAATTGGTGTACAGTGGCAGGCAGTATGAATTTTTAAAGTCATATGTAATGCTTTGTAGCTAATCAGTTTATGGTAAAGAAACTGGAGATCGGTATCTGTCTCTTATTATAATTATTACTAATTTTCCATTCGTGTTCATTCTTCCCTCACAGGTTACCCATTTTCTGAAAGTATGATTTTATTAAGCAAAACTCTTCACTATTTTAATTTAAACACATACATCACATACTTGCTTACCTTTGCTCTCCACATCAGCCATAGCTTGAAGACATCAACATGACGCCCGCATTGCAATGCTTTGTCTCCAGTGTCATATGACAAATCATAGTGTTTATCTTGTTGAAAGAGGTAGGAAGCATGCATTTGATTGCAGCTCTGCATCAAGCCCTTAAAGAAACAGAGACACATTAAAGGAAAATTGTCATTTGCATGGCTTTATTGCTTTGTTATCTCTATTTCTATTATGTAACCTTCCCAAATGACTTTGCAAAACATTGCTCTGAATAAAACAGGCTGACCCAGCAATTGTGGCTCTTCTAAATAATATCACAACACTCTTTGCAGATTTGGTTTTGTGTCTAAACTACTATTCCCCATCTTTGGGCTTTCAGGGTGCGGTTCATTCCAGTGCTGAAGGCACACACCAGGCCTCCCACACCACTCATGCTAGAACCCAGGTGCTTACATGGTTCTTAAACAGTGAGAGTGACCTTGGGCCGAGTGGGGTGAGTGTGCTTTTAAGCACACTGCTAGTGCTGTTTTTGAAGGTAAGTGGTCCCTTTTGTATTTTGATTCCTTTTGAGGCTGCAAAGTGGCATTTTGGGAGACAGTCTTTCACGGTGCACAAAGCTGGTTGGGGCATAGGCTCCGACTCTGCAGGTGCTCTGGGGCTGGAGCAACCCGGGGAACAATTACTGAGTGCAGAGCACCAACTGTTGCCAAGCTCCTCTCCTCTCCCCCTGTCCCCTGCACCCCTCATGCACTGGCAGCTCCACTGACCAACTCCCCTTTGGCCCTCCCACCGCTTCTGGAGGGAAAGGGTGCCCTGTGGGAGGAGGTGAGGCAGGGATGGTGCAGGGGTGGGAAGAGCCGGGTTGGGAGGGCACGGGTTTTGGGTCAAATTGTGCAGTGGGGGCCAGGCCTGAAGCAGGGGTCTGTGTGTGTCGAGCGCCCTCAGAAAGATGAGGCGTTGGTGCCTATGGCCTGAGGCCATTACTAACTGGCTGTTTTTGAGCTAAGGTAAGGGCAGCTGTTTCACAAAAAGCATAAAGTTAACAATTTTTCCCTGTTTTCCTTTTTACTGGCATGCACTATGTATCAAGAGCCAAATCCTGCCTCTGTTGAAGGGTTCATGCATGTTTTTTGCAGTCCATGAAGGGTCTTTGTTTTCAGGACTTAGCTATACGGTATATGAAATTCATGAACGTGAGATGGAAAAATGAGGTAAGAATTGGCTGTACTCGTTTTGTGAGATACCAGCTCTCACTCCAGGTCAGAAATGGCATTAGTTTCAGTAAGGCCATGTCTTGTCTCACAGGGCAAATACAGCTTAGCTCCTCTCTTTCTGTTTAAGCATATTTTGTGTACAATCTGTTGTGCAGCTGTTAGCAGAGCAGTAACCAGCTTTTCAATAGCTGGTCTAATAAGTGGTGGTTATGTGGCAGCTGTTCCGATGACTGGCTGCTATATGAAGATTACAAGCTTGAAGGATAATTCTTCCAGTTGTAGCTGTCCTACCACTAAATAAAACATGTAGATGTTATTCTCTGTCAACTCCCATTTCCTTTTGCATTCGATCCTGCACAAGGTCGGTCGGTCGGTCGGTCGGTCGGTTTCTTTCTTTCTTGTTGTAATGCCTAGCCATTTGTTTGACCTTCAGATGTCTGAAAGGGCAATTACTCATGGACACTGTGCATTGTTTTGCTAGTACAACTGTTATTTGTAATTGGTCATATTCTGCCTTTTCTCACACCTACATACAGCACTGAAAGCTGTGGGGTTACATGCACAACTTAGTTCTGTGTATTTCAAATTCAAAATCACCAAAATACTGTCAAGCTATAGCCATTACTTTCTCCTGGACAGCTGCTTTAAATGCTTTCTCTGTGTTTGTAGTCTGAGCAAGTGCCTAGAGGCTTTTTTCTCATTTTCGTCTGTAATCTTCATAACATTAACCTACATTAGCTATGACGCAGTTATAACGAAGGCACCCAGCACATTCGAGGAAAATATGTCAGAAACGACTAGAGTACAAATTGACGAAGACGTACCTCTTCCCTAACCAGCAGAGCAGAACACTGCAAGGGGACACCCATCATCTTGTGGGGATTCCAAGTCACAGAATTAGCCCTACAACAACAAACAACATTAAACTGAGAGCCTGAAATCACGAAAACATTTAAATAATAAACATAAGTAATAAGGCTCGTATGGGCCTCAAAGCTGCAAGGCTGACAAGAAGCATGATCATTTCCAGAAGGGTGAGAATTAAAGTTCATACAAGACCCTGAGGCAGTGCTGGAATTTTGAGAGCCCCTACCTGGCTATAATACACAGGCTATGTCTACACTAGGCAAAGTAAGTTGATATGCAATTCTAGGTATGGCAATCATGTAGCTAGAATCGATGTATCTGCGCTCAGCTTACTGGTATCTGCGCTCATCTTACCCTACTAAAGAAAGTCATCAGGAGTTACTCCTGTGTCTCACAAGGAGTACAGGGGTTGACTGTGACCCCGGAGAGGTCAATTTTGAGCATCCCTACCAGATGTGTGAAATTGAACCCCAGAAGATCACCTCTGAACAGGTGTATCATCCGGGCTAGCGCAGACATAGCCATAATAAAAAAATGAATTGGAGCTCAGGGCCCTAACCAATTGCTTAGTTTGCATATATCTAACACTGGCTGTGTAGGGCTCAGATGTAGAACCTTTACTCACATTGTGGGGGACTGTTGTAAATTCATCAGGCAGACTACTCGCCAAAGTAAGGGTTGTTCTATAGTTAGGCCACAAAGGTCCTCAACTATGGCTCTGGAGAGTTAATATGGGGCTGTGGTGCTATACATCTGACATTGTGAGCACCAGCCTTTCTTGTCATTTATCTTCATTTTAAAGGAAAACAGTGAATGTGTCAAAAACACCTATTTGCTTTTAGACCAGCCTGCAATGGTGTGTAGGTAGCTAAGACATAGGTAAGTTCCTAGTGGGATTTTCAAAGGTGCATAAACAGGTTTGGTATCTGATTCTCATTAATAGAGGCCCCCCGTAGATACAAAATTTGTGTCTGCATCTGTAGATACAAAAATGAGCTGTGGATATCAGCAGTGACATCTGCAGATGTGGCTACTCATGGATATAAAGCAGATATCTGCAAATCTGCAAGGCTCTAGATACTAAGTTAAATAAATAAATAAATAAATAAAATCCACATACAAAGTTTGTATGCATATCCGTGTCTGCGGATGTGGTTATCTGCTGCCACATCCACAGATGCAGATACCTGTGACTATAAAGTGGATGTCCGTGGATTTGGAGGGCTCTAGTCATAAACATCCAGTGCTCCCATCAACTTGTTGAGGCTTATCTGAATCTTTGCACATCTTTGAACATTTGTCCCAAAAATCACATTACAAATGAGTCTTACGTGCTTCAGTGAACTTTATCTGTATGGCCATATCCTCAGTTGGTGTACCTTCTCATTGCTCCACTGGCTGCAGGAGAGCTATGACAATTTACACAATCTGAGATCTGGCTCAAAAGGATCCTGAGTAGTGAGCTTAGTATTATCTCAAAAGCTCTTTCATGCTCTTGGTCACTTATCTTGGTTACCAAGATGGCAGAAGAAAGTCCAAGAGCATGCTGAAATACTTATTGGCATGCATTGACTCAAGCAGGAGAAAATCCCACCAGTACTTTGTATTGGGCTATAATCTGCTTCCTGGTTTCCCCACCCAGCACGAGAAAACCCCACCAGTTCCTGTCTTTACTGAATTGATATAGTATGCTTCTCAAGATGCTCTAACATGGGAAGAGAGATTCACTGGCACAGCAAAAGTAATACTGCTAGTGAGTCACATCACTGCAAATGGCTTGGAAAGGGGTAAGAACAGTACTGGGGATTCAAAATGTTTTTGGAGCTTATTTCCCTTTATTTGGGGTATTTGCAGGATTTTTTTAAGTAAACCATTTAATGCAAGAGATTCTTTTTGAAGCACAACAAGTCATCAGAGAAACCTGCTTCTGAAGCACAGCAAATAGTGGCCTAGCATGGTTTGCAGAAGTGTTTAATTTAAAACAACCTAAAAGATCCCATCTTGTTCTACATGAGAGAACATTCAAAAAAGTATTTTTAGACACAACAAAGATGAAGAATATCTCAATATCCCAAGTTTCAAAAGTGGTTAAATAAAATCAAATACTTGGTTTAACATATGTACAGATTGATTTGTGCCTTTGATGTTCAGAATTGGGCAAGTTTGGAAATCTCCAAAGGTGGCTACAGGCCTATTAACATCTAGAATGAACACCTAGCTTAGGTTCCAAGATTGCTCTCTGCATATGATTGCCTAATTCATGATATACACACATAAAATGCATTATGTGAGCATTTGTTAGGTGTATGTCTGTCAAAAGCACTAGAAGAGCTGAGAGCTCTTGTTCATTCTTTGCTGTGTAGTACTTTGTATTGGGCTATAATCTGCTTCCTGGTTTCCCCACACAGCTTCAGGAAGGAAGATGGGAGGGGTGTGTGTGTGTATCTGTGTCTGTGTCTGTGAGTGTAGAGGCAGACAGAAGTAATATATACCAGCAACAGATTACTTTCCTCATGGCTCTGGCCCAAATTCCACTGACTCCACACCAGCAATGCAAGATGTAAATAAAGGACCTGTAGTGGATGCTTTCCAATTGTGTTGCTTCTTGCAATATGGGTAGCCAGCTTAGGACTCAAAGAAGACCCCTGGCACTCATCTTTCTCCACTCTGCAGAAATATTGTATGGGCCACAGTTTGGACCAGAATTGGCACTTATTCTGCTCAGCCTTAAATGGGTGTCAGTTTTAAGAGACACATCTACTTGAAGGTACATTTTTGTACTCACAGTTAATTGTGACCACAGTTCAGGTCACTTAGATCTCTACATACTGGATTGCATCTGCAAATCTGAATCTGGATCAGTGTTCCCAATAAGCTGTGCACTTGTGTGGCTGATGAGAAGAGATTCCAATGTCACCCAGTCGATTAGCAGCGTGTCCACAAGTGAGGCTTTTGCTTCTACTGGTGGTACACATTCGCATCCGCATTGGTGCACATAAAATTATTCTACACAAGGATGGAAAAAATCTGCATGTGAATGGATGAGATTAGAGGGAACACTGGTCTGGATCCCATAGAGTTTAAAGAAAAGTAGATGCTGCCATGTCATTCTCTGTCAGTGGCCCTTCACTGGAAGTGACCCACTCCTTCTGCTCTGTCAAATACGAAAAAGACAGTCTGGTGACTCAAAGGCACGCTGAAAAATCTATCTGCTTGCCTAGGGCTTGGGGGAGAGGGAGCACAAACAAAGTGGGTGACCATTGAAGGACTGAGGTTTCGGGCAGGGTGGAGGGGAGAATAGATTGATTGTTAATTTTTTAATTTTGTTTTATGCCTGATTTGCTTTTGCTAATTGCAGAGTTGATACTTTGTAGGGTGGTTGATGCCTACTGCACAGGATTGTGTTGTTTTTTTTTTTTTTTGCTGGAGAAGGAGTTATTGAAATGTAGACGTCTAAATACGTCACTTCATTAGAGGGTGCAAATATCTAGGAGATCAAAATTGCACCTGCAAAAATAGAGGTGACTGTTTGACAGTCTGGCCAGGGAGGTTTTTTGCTTTTTGTGTTTGGAAACCAGTCAGTAAGGTTTGTGAAGAAGTGCTTTGGGATCCTATGGGATCCCTGCATATTAATACATGACCATTGTTATCTTTTCTCAGCTTGCTCCCCACACCCCAAACTATAGTTTCAGAGATTCTAAGCCCAGAAGAGATCATCCTTATCAATGCAACTACATGCAGTTGCAAAATATGAAGGCTGGCAGAATACTTCGGTGCTGCCTTTCCTGCTATTTCAATGGGACTATGCAGAGCCCGAAGCAAAGTCTGCAGGGAATACTCTTTCATAGACAGCATCTGGCTACCTGGCCCCGCTCTTTGAGTATTTGACAGCTTTTAATCAGCTCAAAGTCACTCATCTGTTTAGGGTACTGGAGTTAATGACTCTAAACTTGCATTCAAGCCTATTAACTCTTTGCTGTTAGAATGAACTTTTATCTGTCTTTACAGAGCTCCATAAACAAGTTCCTTAAGATGCTTCCAGTTAATGAAGGTGGTTTGGTCTTTTTACAGCAAAAAGGGTTAAGCACCAATACCCAAGTATAAATTTTCTGCCTAAATCATTACCTTGACCTTCAGGTCATCCATTTTCTAAAATTCATCACAGTTGTGCACAACATCTTAAGCTAATTAAATTTACAAAAAGTATTGACGTCAACTATTTATATGAACTTCAGTGAAATGATGGCTGACAGTCACATTCAAAGAAGAAAGTTATATAGACAAAAACAAGACAAATTATTTTCTATTGGAAATTTCCTAATGGACCATCCTGGAGTTTTGCTTGATCAAGAACTGCCTTTATTTGCATGTAATGACTATTAGCAATTGGAGGCTGAAGTGGTTGCAGGGGCTCATGCTCACTTTGCAATAGCCAAATGTGACCACCTTAGTGGGATAGCTGTGTCCCATTAATGTAATGAAGCACCAATATGAGCATCCCTGTGTGAGCTCTGAACATTCCATAAAGGTACCCACATTTGAAAAACGGACACGCAGAGTGTCATTCAGAGAGAACAGCAGGATTCCCATGTTATTCACTGCTCTGTACGGGGAGATGACCCTTATCAGAACACTAGATCTAAACCCCTTGAATGTTGGGGCAGTTTCAACCGAGTTGTAGGTCTGAATTCATGCTTAAGACATGTCTGTACCAGAGATTGAACGAAAACTTCCAATGCAAACACCTCTGACTTTGGAAAGGTCAGTTTTGGTTCATATCCTGGATTCAGGTTCTGTGATTCAGGTTCCTCTTTAATGCTACATCCTGAAAAGCAGTAGGAGGAGGAATTTCAATTTCTTGGATGTTTTGAAGTATATCCTGCATAAGCACAGTGTGTATGTATTTAGTGATAAGATGTGTTTCTTTAAAAAAATGTCTAGCTTTTGGAAGTCCTTTTTGAATCCTAAAGTCTCTTTTAAAGTGATCATTTGGATAGGATTTAACTGGCTGCATGGAATTCAAGATTAGAAACAATTCTAAAAAGCCTTATAGCTTTGTGCATCTGAGAGAAAGAGACTGAGCCCTCATACGGAGACATGAATATATAGAGTCTGCAGGAGAAGAAAAGAGGGAAAATATGGTGAAGCCAGAAAGGACATCATTGGAATTAAGTAAAACCAAAGGTATGAAGGCAAAAAAGGAGGAAGTTGGGAGGAGTACTGAAATTTAACTGGCAGGGAGCTGTGGTTTTGCTAGAAACCAGAAAAAAATACAATGGGAATGATATCCTAATCTTAACCGACAGCAGTTTCAACAAAGGTTCTGGACATACACTTGCTCAGGAGTTCATTCAAGCTTATCCTTTACTGCTATTGTATTGGTTCATCATTCCTCTGTGTCTTACAGATGCACTCATCCTGGGTGGAATTCAAAACCCTCTATGTCCAAATCTCAACATTTTCAAGATCCAGCCCAAGGATTGATGGACATGAGGCATATTCAAACAGTGGGAAAATCTGAGCTTTTGCGCATATGAGCTGAATATTGCAACTACCAAGAAGTGGAGAAGAGAAGAAGCTTTGAATTTGGATCTGTAAATTAAATATTCCTAGCAAGAGTATGCATGTCCATGCTTTTGATGGTAAAATTCTAGCTAGAACCCACTAAGTTACACTCCAGTATTACTAGGACATTGCACAAAGATTTAGAGTTATGTTAATGCCATGGAATTGTGTCATGCTGCCATTTCATAGTTATTTGAGGGTTTATAAATGCTCTCCCCAATAAAAACTGCAATGATCTCAGTTTGGTAACCCTGCTGCAAGGTCTCCGAGGTTCAATTCTTTCTGAAATGCAATTGCTAATTATTTTTGGACAGGCGGATAGAGAGAATCACACAAAGACCATTCTGGAGCTCAGAATACAGTTTAAAAGGGGTGATTCACAAATAAGAATGCTACATTATCTGCACAAGAAAACAAAGTCACATCCCTAGATTTTAGTCACACAACCTATCACATAAAGGAGCTTAGCAATACTATTTTAGCAGAGAGAATATAGCTTGAAAGATTGCTTTATGCTATAGGTTGGACATTAAATTATAATAATGAATAGAAAGGGTAGATTTTTTTCTGCGGTAATCATACGCATACTGGAGCCCTTAACTTGTTAATAAATCATACCTTTCAACTCCATTTAATTTCCATTTGTGTTTCTGAGACATCAGCAGCCCGCCTCCCCATGCTGCCTGAAAGATAAGATACACAGGCTTAAGGAACAGGCAGTTTTGTATTCGTCTAGTGCTTGCATCCGTGTGTGAATAATTTTATGTCGTCTCCTTTTCCTGCTGAACCCATATGGTTCTAAACACCTCAGATGGAGCTACAGCGTAGGGCCTGGATAACAAACTGCACTAAGGGTTACATCTCTATCTTCTGTGGTTTCTTCCAGGAGGCAGTGACAGGGGTGGTGTTGGCAAAGGCCTGTGTGTCAACCAGCATCACTAGCCAATCTAATGCCTCCTTCACTGTAACCATAGATGACAGCAGTAGGGTAGACCAGCCCCAGTCTGTAGCAGCAGGCAGCCATGAAGTGACTGGAGGCACACAGAGGTGGCAGGCCTGCAGATGGGGAGGGAGGAAAGGGAAGATTTAAAAAGGTCTCCTGGCCACTGCCACCACTGGTGGTGTTGTAGCAGAGCCACAGCAGGTTCCAGCCCACCCTCGCCGTGCATGGCTCCTGAAGGCAGCTGGCAGGTCCCTGCAGCCCAAGGGGAAGGGATCCCCTTGCACTGACCCTATCCCATGTGCCAAGTCTGCAGTTTCCAATGTCCAGGAACTGTGACCAATGGGAGCTGCTGGGGCAGTGCCTGCAAGCAGCAGCACCTGGCCAGCAGCTGCTGCTGGAAGGGTGTGCTGGTCACTTTCGGGAGCCACCTGAGGTGAGCACTGCCCCTCTCACCTCCTCCCACAGGCAGCCTGCCCCAGACCAGCACCTCACACCCAAACTCCTCCCAGAGCCTACACGCCCCTGCACACACCCGACCCCAACTCCCTCCCAGAGCCTGGCAACTCCTTCCACACCCTGGCCCCAGCCTGGTAAAAGTGAGTGAGGGTGAGGGAGAGCAAGCGATGGCGAGAAGTGGGATGGCGTGTGTAGGCGCAGGGTCTTCGTGATGGGCTGGGACAGGAGTGTGGCCTCAGGAAAACGGGCGGGAGGAGGGGTAGGCAAGGCTCTTTGGTTTGCATGACTGGACAGTTGGCAAACTGTCAGTCAGGCATGTGCAAGTCCTGGTCATGCTGGAAGAGTGGTTCCAGCATTGCAGCCAGCACCTCGTTGGACACCAGCCAGAACAAGCACAGCACTACCCCAATGCCAGGCAGACCACATCTGTGCAGGCATAGCTTTTGTGTGGTTGTGGGCCATTGACAGTTCTGCCCTGGGGCCCAGAATCCCTGGCAGCAGGCCTGCAGATGGGTATGTTGGCCTTTCCCTTTTTGTGACTGTGGGACTGATAGCGTGGTGTGGCAGCCCAGCAGGAGAGATGGGTTTTGCATCAGAATTCAAACCACTAACATCTCCTCAGACCTCCTCTAGTGCCTGCCCCTCCCCTGCCCACCCTCTTTTCTCCTGCAGAGCTCTTGGGTAAGAGAGATCATCTTCCAGTATGTGCAGGAGAATGGGGCACAGTGAGGAACCCAATAAAGTGAGTGAATAATTTGTCAAGCTAGTCTCGCACAGTGGTTTTCAACAGGTGTGCTGAAGAAATTTCATCAGTTTCCCTTCCACCCCCAGATCTTTGCAGAGCCAAGGGTGGGGGAGTTCATGATATTTTACGGCACACTGAGATGACCCCACATCAGGTGGGGGCTCAAACTGCAAGGCTGCCTGAGTCCAGCTGGCGTGAGGTCATCAATTTCCCACCCGCAGACCCTTTGCAAAGCTTCTGTGAGGGGGAACTGACCAACCCCATTCCAGCTGGGAACTAGGCAGCCTTACTGCTTGAGCCCCCAGCTGGCGTGGGGTCATCAGTTCCTCCATGGCGCTGCAAAGAGTTGAGGGGAGAGGAAAGAGACCAACCCTGGGCCAGCTGGGGGCTCAAGCCTCAAGGCTGCCTGGTTCCCTGCTGGTGTGGGGTTGGTCAATTTCCTCTTGCAGAGGCTTTGCAAAGCAGCAAAGAGCCGGTGGCGGGGGGGAATTGACCAACCATGGCTCAAAAGGGCTGGTGGGGAGGGGAGGGGAACTGGCTCTTTGAAGCTGCCTCCTCCCCTCCAAGTAATCAAATAACTTAATCAAGTAATGGCCGAATTTTTCAGCGGTTACTCCTATCATGGTGGACTGTCACACCAGGTAAAAAGTGGGTGTGCTGCGAAATTGTTTGTGTAATTGAAGTGTGCTGTGTTACTGACTTGCAGATGCATTGGGGACCTCAGTGGGTTAGCCATCGGGGGCAAGTTATAGCCTTACCTGACTACAAGTTTAGAAATAACTAACAGCCTTTGCCTCACTTGTTTATATTGAGGACTAGCCAGAAAACAATTTTGTTTCATAAAAAATGTCAAAAATGTATTCATTCCTTAGAACCTGTAAGACACACTCCCCCTCCCCACCCCAGAATAGCTAAAATAGACGCAATAGAGACTTGGAGTCATGCCTCTCGCATTCTGGGTGAGCACACTAACCCGCAGGCTGTCCTGTGAGGAGGTTTCCCCAGCTCTTTCCATACCCCTCCCCCAAATTCCATGTTGGAATGGAGATACCCTCCGGACAATACTGTCATTGAAACAATTACATTTTTGTGAAACATTCCAGCCACAATGCTATGGGATTTTTTGATAGAAAAAAATGTTATTTTTTTTCCAACCAGCTTGATCTATTTTGATGGGCCTGTATGGGATGTGTTATTGTCTCATAATGATGATGCCTAGAGATACAGAGCTGAGGCCATGATTTTCAAGCTACGATTGCTAAAGTGAGTCGCTGAAATGCATGTTGAGACAGCTAAAAGTGGCCTGCTTTTCAAAGGTGCAGAACGCCCACAGCTCTCAGCGACCTCACTATGACAGCCAGGTGCCTACCCCTTTTTTTTTTTTCAGATCAAAGGAGTGGAAAATTAGGCTCTCGCTCATTAGCTCACATTAGAGGAACCAAGAATGCTATCATCTGCAGAAAATGACTCTGTGCACAGATGGGTGAACTCATGCTGGCACACTTTGTAAACCAGTCCCTAGAGCAATAGAGTACTTACATCCACATGCATCCAGATTTTGTATTTCTTGCAGATGTCTGCAATAGCGAGGAGTGGATCAAATGCACCATATACTGTAGTTCCTGCAGTAGCACTAACTAGGAAAGGAACAAATCCCTACACAAAGGAGAGAAATATTCCTCAGTGAAAGATTATTATTTGTCAACCATGGAACCTACCTGAATCCGCAGCAGTTCTATTTTCTTCCAAGTAATCAGAACATGGTATAAGTGAAACTTTAATTGTTGGAGATACTCTGTTAATCTTGAATAAATATATTGTCTCCCAGGTGACAAACCTGCTTTAAGCTGCCAGCAAAGAAAGCTGCCATTCGGAAATCAGGGGCTCCCTCATGTTTGTTTTCTTTTCTCATTCTAGATGTTTATGATATTGCAATTTCTGCCTTTAGATGGCAGCAAACTTCCAAGGCCAACACTGTACCAACCAACTTTTTGTAAGTAAAGATAAATTAGTTGTAGAATATTCAGAATGAACCTTTTCACACTATCTGTTTGAAGTAAAAAATGGATACTTTTTTAACAACACGTAGGACACAAACACCAACCTATCTTTATGCATCAGTGAATAATAAACCTTTGTGGTAAATCTGAAGTAATCTATGTTATGATGTATATTACCATTATATTCAGCACATGCTAGATTCTGTACATCACGTAGGATGGCACATTCTCTTCTCCAAGAATCCATGTTATAAAGTCCTGATCCTCCCAAGCTTTATGTTTATTTTCCACCTTTAGCACAGAGCAGTTCTACCGCCATTGGGACTACTCTAAGCGTATAAAGTTAAGTAAGTGCCTAAGACTTTGCAAGACTGTGGTGTAAAATACAGATATGAAAAATGACATAAAATACAGGTTTCCTAATATACAATCAGCAACTGATAAAAAGACCTTAAAATGCCCAAACTCGCCTCCTCCCGCCCTTAGTAGGTTTTTGGTTGAATGTTTTGATTTTTTTGCTATAGTTTCACCTACCCTCTGGTTTATCTCAGGCAAAATAAGTTTTTACAACGACCAGTTTTTCTTGTGAATTTTGAACTATATTTTTAAATTATTACTGTACAGCAACTGTTGCCATGGCCACCATATAAAAATAAAAGTGCACTTTGTATTTATGCTGTCAAAGTGCACACACATAAAACTGTACCTTGGAGAAGACCTTTAGTTCTTTGAATTAACTCCTCTTGATTTTATGACTTTTATAAGAATATTTTCAGTTTATTAAAAAAAAGCCCCTCAGTCCTCAAGTTTCTTCTCATTTAGTGTCAACATTCAGCAAGTGACTGTATCACACAGTGAGAAGTGCACTATATCATATAACATAGAAGGACGACAAATGCCTTGGGAAGGTCAGGCAACATCTTTAAACATATTGTTTGTTCAGCACCTCTAACCTTCCTCATTATGCTGTTGTGTTTCATATAAGTAAGTCATGGTATAATTCCATGTTGTCCTGCAACAGAACATAACACAGAATTGCTCAGCTGGCCTCTTAAAAACATGAATCAAATTGAGCAAAATGTGCTGGTTTCCTATGCATGGAAGTGGAAAACGCTGCATCATTTCTGCAGGGCACCTGGTAATAGACTTACTTTCTGTTTGGCTTCAATAATTCTTCTCTCAAGGTCTGATGGGATCATTTTCCCTCTGCAGAACGGATAAGGTCATATTAAAGATTCAGTTTGGAAATCAACCCCTTTTGATCACTTTTCAACTTAAATAATCCCAGACAGGGATGAAATTAAGCCTCTGCAGCATTTAACCTCACAAAGTAGGTACTTAAATGGTGCCTAATCCTTGATTTGGCCTTCAGCACAATGCTGCATGTCACCCATTATCCAGCTGGTGCCCCAGTGGGGAAACATTGCTTCTGTACTTTCAGTGTTTGGGACCAAGGTGAAGCCTCACTTAATGCTATATTTAAAGTCATGGAAGATAGGTCCATTATTGGCTATTAGCCAGGATGGGCAGGGATAGTGCACCTAGACTCTGTTTTCCGGAAGCTAGTGTAGTACCCAGAGGCACTGAGACCTCACCTGGGGTGAGTGAAGTCTCTGCTCTACAGCTTCAGCTGAGAGCCAGTTGGCCTTTAGCTCATGTGGTAGAGTGTGGGACTTCAGACCCTCTATTTGCAGGTTCTATTCCAGGGGGCCAGCAACCCAGGCCTATTGGTGTTACACTAGATCCCTTCTGAAGGAGCACATCCATACACAAAAAAGCAGATCAAAAGAACAATCTGCTCTTTCAAAAGAGTGTCCACAAAGCCCCTGCTCTTTCAAAAGAACAGGCCAGGGATTGAAAATGAGGACTCTCCTTTCAAAGGAAGGGCCCTGAGGAGCCTCTACACATCTTCTTTTGAAAGGGGGCGCTCTTCCTGAAACGGGAAAGGAAGAGCGATTTTGAAGAAATGCCACTTTTTTTTATTTACTGTTGAAAGAACACTGCTTGTATGTAGATGCTCCATGGGATCTGTCGAAAGAGCTGCCTTCTTTCCAAAAATCTTTCAAAAGAACGTGCTAGTGTAGACGCAGACTTTCTGATTACCTGTTCTGTTCATTCCCCTTTTTGCTTAAAAATAAAAATTAACTCTTGGTTCCTATCCAAGAACCAGAATATTTTACGAAAAGTAATTTTATAAAATCAAAAAAATTGCTGGGTGTTGGTTCCATTCTCATTAAAAAGTCAGGCAAATAAAATAAATGAAAGTTCTTAATTTTCAGCAAAGAAAATTTGATGTTTGTGATGACAGCTAGTGCTTATTATGCAGCACACCCAATGGTGTCAAAAGTTTGATGCATAAAGAAGTTTTTGGAAGAGATGGGCTTGGACAGCTTTGCTTTGGGAAAAGATCATGATGTTTTGCCTTTCCAAGGAAAAAAGCTGAACTCAGCCCCGGTTTTGTTTTGGGATTCCAGGTTGATACAGAATACTCTGCCCATTCCAGCACTTGTCTCCTTATTTGTTATGGTGTCAGACAATAACAATATTTCCCTTCTCCTCTTCAAACTGCTTTTAGGATTATGAAGATGAATAAAAGGAAAGTAAAACCCAGACTTGAAATTCCTAATCTAAATACAGTATAATAGCATGTTGTTTACCAGCCACCAGCATTGCCAAAATACATGCAGAGATACACTGTAACAGAGACCTGAGCACCACACTGGCAAAATTCATATAACAGTAAGTGATTAGTTAGCCCCAGAAAACCCAAACACACACAGAGACATATATAATAAAGGCTGCTACAAGCACTGTCAAATTTCACATAGGAGGAGGCAGGAAATCAGCCCTCAATACAGACAAAATACAGGTTAGCCCACACAACAAAGTCCCCTGCAGAGGCTAAAGACCTCAGGACCACAGCAAGGCAATCTATTGCATTGCCAACCTACGCAGAAGACCGTGGAGTAAACCAGATACTACCATTACCAATCCATATGAATGCATAGAAGGCGTGCATGGAAGACAAGCCCGGTTAACTGCATGATTTTATAAATTAAAAAAACAGCAAAAACTAGCTCCACTACAGGAACACAGGCGGATTTTACTAGGTGTGGCTCAGGCTTGATAAGCATCCAAAGGTTAGATGGACCCACAGCCATTACAATCCACACCCTTCCTTCATAAGAACCACAAGACCATCCCAGCACACCTGCCTAGTGTATTGTGGGAGAGGGCCTGGTAGGCTGCCATGTTTCTTTGGCCTCTTCCAGGAATGGATGAAAAACACACAGTAATTCTGCCATTGTCTTTAAGAAGAACAATTTAAAGTATTATTTTCACTAATCCAAAACAAATCAGTACATTGACTGCACGGAATTCCTACAAGGGCCATCTTCTGACCCCAGCTACGTGAACCTGGTTCTTAGTATCTAGAGAGAGCAGTGGTGTTCCTATGACATACTGATGCATCAAGAACTTCTTGCTCATTTTCCACACAATCTTTTATTCTGCTGCAAAGAGTTCTCAACTTTTTGGCACTAAGGAGATGAGATTATGCATCAATAACCGTAATTACTATTCTAAATTCCTCAGGTGGGTCTCTTCTTTTGATGAGAGGGTCAGAACATTTGATTTAGTCAGGCCTTCAGTTTGCAGTAAACTCTGTCATAGCCAGCATTCTATCATCTAGAACTCTCAAATAACAGGCATTTTAACCCTAAATAAATTTTAGTTTTGTTTGCCATAAGCACAGTATAGTGAAAGCAAATACCAATAAAAACAGCAAATACGGTATATATAAGTTTACAGTGTACAATACTACTGTCAGTAAAGTACTCTGCATACATTTTTGTTTGTTTCTTAGTGTTATGCTTTGCTAGGTATACCTCTCTGGTATCCAGAATATTTGACTCTCTGGCAACTGCCCAGTCCCGGGGCTGCTGGATATGACAGAGGTGGAGAAGGTGGAGGTGTAAACTATTCAGTAGATTATAACAAAGATAGACAATGGCTTTTAATGAAAGGCAATTTTTTAACTGAAATGCTCTCTGTAGAATTGGCGAGGAATTCTCTTTCAAAAGTGTTTTTTTTTAAACAACCAGAAAATCCAATTTCCAGAAAAACAGAACTTTCTGTGAGAAAATTTTGATTTTTGTGACAATTTCAGTTTTCTCTCAAGGAAGTTGGTTTATTGCACTAAATCAAAATGTTGCATTTGGGCCTATTTGCTAATAATCGCTGTCCACTTGAGTTGGTGTAGCGTCTCAAACGCACTGCAGTTTGAGAGCCTCACATCTGCATCCTCTTCTTTGATCTAGGTGTCCCGACAGGACTATAGCTCCTGTGATACACCACAGCTCCCTCCTCTAGGTTTGCTGCCATGGCCCTTTATGAGACATTGGGTCCCTCCAGGGAATCATAAACAGAAATGGGGGCAGGAGAACCCCCTAATTAAACTTCCATGAGTTACTGCCGGATATAGTTCCATGTTGAATTGAGTTGTTCAGACACTTCAGCTCAGCTAGGCAAACTGAAATGAAATATTTCCATTTAAGAATACAGAAATCTTTATTTTGAGTAAACCAAAGTATTTCACTATTTCTGAATCAAAATTTTAAGGGAGTTTCCATTCCAGGAGAAACAACCATTAGAATTTTCCTTTCCTGGGAAATATTTTAATTTTCAACCAGCTCTGGCTATCAGTTGGTGCAGAAGCTGTGATCCAAGTGCCACTGCATCTGCTGGTATAAACTGGTTTAAATCTTAAGTTAGAACTATGCTGATTCACACCATCTGATAACATGGACCTACACGTTTTTTTTTGTGTGCAGCCATCGCTTGTCCCGTCCCTGGGTGCAGCATTGTAACAAAGTGCAAAGAAATCCTTACTTACCTTTCATCACATCTAATCAGAATCACACTATCTGTGCCAATCCCCAAGGCTGCAGCTCCCTTCTTCACAGAAAAGTGACTCTGAAAAAGCATATTTGTTGTTTTGTATTATGTCTAATATTATTCTTATCCAACTCAATGAAAAACAAAACCAAAATATGAAACACTGAAGTCTTGAAGTGTCCTTGAATAACAAGCCTCATATAAACAATCATTCCATTTATTCATGTAGTTTTTCAGAAACTCATCTGTGTGACTTGAAATTTTATATCAATGCTCCCTCCCCACCTGAAGCAAAATTAATAAATCCAAACTTATTTTACTCAAAATATCAGCGCTATTTAGCTCCCTCACAGAGCAGGAATGCCATGAACAGCTGATTTCCAATGTTCTTCGTCTGGGAGGGAGGGAAGGTGCAAGGATGGAGTGGGAATCAGTCAATTTGTGGTGCTCCAAAAATGCTGGGAGGGAGGGGTGGAGCATGTAAGTGTGGGGCTCTGGCGCCCCAGTGTGTGAGAGGTTTGTGGAGGTTGGGGATGGTGAAAAGGGGAGCTGCAGGAGGGACACGGGCTGCTGTGACCCACTGAGGTGAAGAAGGGCTACTCATGTGGCCCACTCACCATTCGTGGTTGCCCATTCCTAGTGTAAAGCCTTTCGTTTTTTCACTACAGATCACTAGACTTGCAAAAAAAAAAAAAAGAATAAACGGAACTTTCCTACTGGAAATCCTCCAGTGAATTCACAATTAGAAGAATTAGCTATACAGCTGAAGAATCTGTTTGCCACTCAGTATGCATGAATACTTGAATATTGACGTAAGTTATGTGCGTACACACCACCATGTGGTCATAAGTCCTTAACACAGACTAATGAATTGGAGGGAACATATTTGTATCATGTACAGCAGTATTAGTGTAGGGTAAGGCACAGAAATGAGGTAAATCAGATACTAGACTTCATCGTAAAGTCACAGACGTTAGACAAGGAAAAGACACAAGCGTACATAATCCATCCCTCACCATCACAGGACTGTGTGAGTCAAAAGGCAGACTACAGAAGAGATTAATCACTTACACTGAACAAAGCAATTGTTTGAGCCCAGCTGTATTTGCATACACTGGGAAAACAGAGGTGATGCTAAAATTGTTTATTATGCCTCCCATTCAAAGCACTTAAGCACACACTGAACTTACAGCATGTGGCATCAATGGCATTGAAGTCTATTTTAAGTTAAATGCATGCATCAGCGTTTTGAATCCTGAGGCCTGAATGGATGTAATTTAGAAAAGCCAGAGATAGACAGGGACCCACAGTTAGTAAGATGTGGGGTGTTAGAATATGAGTCAGGGGAGAACATTAAAAAAGCAAAGATATAACTCTGCCACTACATAAAATTATCTAATGTAATTTCTCTAATTGTAGCAGGAGTGACTATATATAAGGTTACAAGTTAAAAATTAACCTTAAAACTTTTTTTGTCTTCAGTGAAAAATAGCTGAGGATAGAGACTTGAAATCTGCTCTTGTTTAGGAGAAATGGCTTTTCTGGAGAAAAGAAGTTTTGATTTGGTTAAATTATAAATCATTGAAGAGTACATGTTGGACACGTGTAATACATGGGGCAGGGCTTTTATCTTCCTGAGCTTCTGAGGTGTAGATTGGGATTTACCGTCTCCATGCATGTGGGATTAACAGACAGGTAAACTAAAAATGGTAGAAATGTGTGCTCAGGGCATATAAATTTTGTATTTTGAAATAGAAATTGCTTAATTTTTAGGGCTGAACTGTGCACCCTAAAACTTTTCTTCATGTAGCTACTTATACAATAATATATGCATATGTTACACTACAAGATTTAGTAAAGTAATGAAAAAGTGCTGATTTTATTACACGATTTTTGAAACCCTGAATTTTTTTCTCAAAGTTACATGAATAATGATCTCAGTAGAGTCTTATCAGAGTCATACAGTCAGCACTGATTTTCCTTTATAGGATAAGTAAGTTGTTTTTCTTCACTCATCAGACTCCTGAAATCAACAAGCTTTTAATAGTTAGTTTTTTTCCCCTTTCTCTGTCAAATGTAAGAAACTGACTCAATGGATTATAGTTTGGTAGGAAACTAGCTTGCCTTTCTTGAACGCGATAACAGATACGTGCTTATTGCACATAGTTGTGAAGCATTTCGTGACAGAGATGCTGCTAATACTATCACAAAGACTAACCCACTGCTGAACTAAACTGCATTACGAATTTGAAATGAATTGCCCTTGAAATGCAATTCTACAGGCTGTCATAGTTAGTCACAACCAAATCACTTTTGAACCAACAAGTATGAAGTTACAGATGGCATACCAAAGCAGCTCTCCATGGAGGCCTTGTGGCCCTGGCATCTGAGTCCACCAGTGCCACCCTTTGGTCAGACATGACATTGCACAGATTCTGCTCAGCTGGGCATGCAGCAGAGGGGTAGCCGAGTTAGTCTGTATCTTCAAAACCAACAAGAAGTCCTATGGCACCTTAGAGACGGGGTCTTTGCCCATGAAAGCTTATATTCCAAAATAGCTGTTAGTCTAGAAGGTGCCACAGGACTTCTTGTTGTTTCAGATGGGCACGTGATTTTCCAGAGGCAAGGTTATTAATTCTGTCCCACTAGTGCGTACAGACTTCTCCTATGTTTGTCAGGGATTATCTAGTCCTAGTCCTCAATGAACCTGAAACACCTGTTGGCTCTTACATCCGTGCTAAGAAGTAGCCAGGGAGCCCTAGTCCACCCACTCCACTTAGTTCCAGCTCAGGTTCTTAGCCCACACAGGCAGGATCAGCTCTCTTCAGCTGTATCCTGAGCTCTTTTGTACCCCCTCAGTTCGGCAGGCTTCTGCAGCCTGTGGCGCACATCATCACTTCTTTGGGTTGTTGTCACTCCAGGGTAGCATCACACCAGCTTGCTGCAAGAACCTCCTTTCTCTGGACTGCTGGCTCCTCTGGCAGCTGCCCTATTTGTTTGCTGCTCGGCTCTTTTATTCTCCCAATTGCTGTGAGGCTGCCAATCAGCCTGGCTGGCAGTTCCTGCACTAATTCCTCAGTTACCAGACATCCCATGACAGGCCTATACACCTAGTGCTGTAATAATATTTCTTGGTTGAACCAAAATGTCCCGTGTGGTACACGAATGCAATATGCCAGCATTGCGCACTGATCGACTGTGCCAAACTCATGTTTTCAGCTTTCCGGTCCTGTAATTGCTGCTCTAGGTCCACAGTGCAGCAAACCAGCCCTCTTCAGCAAACCACTTCAGCATGTTCTTAAAGTTAAGCATCTGTATAACATCTATTGACAAGGTTTAGCACGTGCTTCAGTGCTTTGATGAATGGGGCTGGATTTTTATGTGCCTACACGTTTGAATTGGGGCCCAGTGACCATGCACGTAAATGCTAATTTCAGTGGCAGCTGAAGGTGCTCAGCACCTACCAAAGACAGTCAGCATTCACCAATCAGACCCTGAGACTGTGTCTACACTATTCTGGAAGATCAACTCGCTCTGGGGTTTGACTTTGCATGTCTAGTATGGGTGTGTGAAATCGACTTCCCAGAGGTCGCAATCGACCCCTGTACTTCTCATGACGTGAGGAGTATGGGAGGTTAACAGGAGAAATGTATGGACAGTCAAGTTAGCTGAGGGCAGATAAGTTGATTTTTAGCTATGCAATTGCAGTAGCTAGAATTGCATATCTATCATCTACTTACTTTGCCTAGTGTAGACATAGCCTAAGTGTTCTACGAATAGATGTTTGCATGCAATGCAACTCTGTATGCTGTCATAGGCTGGCTTGTCATAACTACAGCTGAACGGAGTTACTTAAGTCATGCAAGCTTGCTACAGGTCTGCTGTCACTTTTGTGGAAGGGTAAAGGGTGGTCAAGCCAAACATGCCACAGCCAAACACCTATCTGGTGCTAGGAAGAAGGGCTTCTGAAAACTGGGGGGTGGGGAGGGTCCTTTTGGAAGGTCCCGTCTCCATGGGCGGCATGCACTTCAAAAAGCTGCACTTTCGAATCGCTGCAGCTGCAATTATGCTAATGAGGCGCTGCATATTCATTGCAGTGCCTCATTAGCATCTTTCAAACCCGCTCATTAACATGCCCCTTTCGAAAACAGGGGGCTTGTGTAGACACAGCCCAAGATCTGAAATCACAGGATTTTGCCTCAGGCCAAACCCACCCACCCCCGGTGGCTGGTAGGAGGAGCAGCGGACGGTGCCACCCATGGGTGGCTGGGAGGAGAAGCAGCCAGTGGCCAGCAGGTGGCAGTCAGCGGGATTCTGTGGACAAGTGGACAGCTAGTACTGCCATGGGGACGTATCTGTGGGCTCTGGGTCTTGGCCTGCACTGTGAGAGATACACCCTGTAACTGTGTGTGGGGTAACAGCAAAGAGCCCCAGCAAGAGACTTAGTTCTATAAAGTATTGGGATGGTACCTTGTTAAAGGGGTTTATCTCTGTTTAGATATATTGCATATGTCACTGCACAAACTTGGGTTTGTTTATCATTATTAAATAAGCTGTTTCCATCTTAGACTCTGTGCTTGCGAGAGGAGAAGAACTGCCTTACAGGCACCCAACAAGTGGGATGAGATTGTCCCAGGCCACTGGGTGGGGGCTTGAGCTGGTTAGGTGCATCATTGACAGAAAACCCCTAGGAGCTGAACCCGGCCCTTCTGGCAGGCACCTGACATTAACTGAAGGGTTACAGTGGTTTCATTCTTGTTGGTCTACTAGTGCTTGCAAGGAATTGTTTTGGATGCTCTAATTAGACACGATGGGATGAAAGTGAGCAAAGAGAAAGCTTGTCAGAGTATTGGGGAAACTTCCTTAACACTGAAGCCTACTGAGCTATACGCTAATCTTCCCAGGGAAGGGGTGGCAGCTGAGTCACATGGGCAAATTAAAGCTAAGCTGTGCAAAGCACTTAAGAATAGAGCGGCAGATAGGTCTGAGGGAATAGTTCTGCTTTGACAGAGGGGTGGACAAGATAATTGAAAGGTTAAACTTATTTAGCGGGTGGAGAGGGGTTGGTAAGAAATGAAGTCTCATAATGTTAGCTTTGGTCTGGACTGTTGATTGATTTTGTGTGGCCATGAAAGGAAGAGATGGGGAGGGAGCCCTACTCCACCCATGGGGCAGTGCAGCAGCCAGCCATGTCTTGAGGTCTGTTGTGGGCTGGAGAGATCAAGGGCTGAATGCCTGCTACACTTCTACCCTGAGAGAAAGTGGGTTAGGAAGGTGGTGAAGAGTGACTGAAAGTAGGCAGAGCCATGCTTCCTCTCTCCTTAGTCACTGGGCAGTGGCGCAGCACATGAGGTGAAGGACTATGCCGTATCTGGTAACGGGCTGACAAAGCACACTGCCTACTGTGGCTTGTATCCTATTAAAGACTGGAAAGCCCTGCCTGCCAGAAAGTGTTATGGAGGGCACCAATGGTAACCCCAGGCCTGAAGACTTGAGGGGCACAAGGACAAACTGAGGCAGCTGCAATTATTTCTCACAGGTGACAGACTGAGGTGGCTTATCAGGAGATGCCTGATGAGCTACTTGTGTTTTACGCCAGCCAGAAAGTAAAGTTGAGTGAAGATGGGTTCAAGAGAAACCTAAACCTATTTCTTGAAAGGGAAGTGTTTACAATATAATGGTGAAAATCCAGCAAGGTAGAGGAGTACTAATGCTAGGTTATTAGGGTTAATGATTACTAATCATAAAACAGGCATGTTAAGCTAGGAGATGCTTTCCTCTTTCTAAATGTCTTATGCTAGTTTGGACTGGGATACTTTAGCTTGTCCCCCTCCTTCTTTATGCCTTTTTATTATTGAACTTTGTACTGTGAGATGCACAATACAAATTTATTACACAGAGACAGTCAGGCCTTTCCAAAAATGAAGAATTGGAATAAAAAATCTTCTGCTCCTTAGATTTAGAAGTTCATTAACAATGGCTGTAACACTGAAATATAGGGTGACTTAGTCTTGCATGATCCTTGCTTTAATATATAGATGTTTATGAATATGACAATAAATCTTCTGCCTTATTTTATGGCCTCATAAATCATTATCACCCAATTCAGGATGTCGGAAATGGAGAGGAAAAAACCTTATAATATTGTGATACCCAATGCCCATATCTAGTCTAGTCAGGGGAAATTAGTCTCTCCCTGCATAAATCAGCTTTGCAAAGGGAATTGGCTGGATAGCAGGGAATTAAGTCCCAAACACAAGGAGGCTGGATGGTGTATCAAAGGGAAGAGTGTCAGTTGTACTTCTGTGATCTCTATGTAGAGCGTCTGGGACATGGTTCATGTGCAACCAAAGGGGCCTCATCCCCCACAGTTTCTCTGCCGTAGCATATTTGATGGAGCCACCTTCTATGGCACAAAGGGAAAGAAGATGCTTCCCTCGGCAGTTCCGCCCAGAGTTTAAATCCTATGGCAGGCCTTATGTGGGCGCTCTGCACCAGGAAGATCTAATAGCAAACAATAGTGTTTTATTGCAATTACCTTGTTGAAATGGAAGCCTCCCATGCCGTGAGCATGGCTGGGTATTGTCACATAAATGTTTTATGCTCACTGACGTAAGATACATGCCTTGGGAGGAGTTTCATCTGCTGCTGCTAGAAGGTTAGCAGGAGTTTTGCTGATGTTAGGGGGCGCATCTGTAATAATAATTTTGTGTCTCTGCCTGACATGCCAATGTTGGTACCTTTTACATTCCAATTTATCTGCATGCAGCCTTCCTCATGCAACAAGGACTCAGGCCAACCTCGCATTTTCTTTGGCTGATTTGTGGAATGCTCAAAGGCAGTGGCGCTGACAGCCACTGTGGGCCCAGAGGCAAGGGAGGAGGGGGCCAAGGAAGAAAGGGGTGGGATTTCACATTGGGAATCAGGGAATTTCAAAGTCTGTGGTTTATTTCGAAGCGCCGGCGTCCACATGGCCAGTTGGCGTTTTGAAAGCAGCAGTTTCGAAGCGTGACTGGCTGCCATTATGCTAATGAGGTGCTGAATATTTATACCAGCGCCTCATTAACCAGTTCCAATCCTTGTCATTTAAATGCCCTTTCTGAAAAGGAGGGGGCATGTGTAAACACAGCCAGGGAATAGCACCTATTTCGAAATAAGCTATAGCGCATCCAATGGCTCTATTTAGAAATATGCACTATGTGTGGAGATGTTGTATTTCGAAAGAGCTAAGTTCTATTTCAAAACGCCGTTTGGTGTGTAGCAGCAATATTCCAGAATAGTTTATTTGGGAATAAGGCTGCTGTGTAGACAGACCATCAGTGAGTTAAAAACTGGTTTCAATTTCCATGTTGAGAACATGGAAACTTTCTTTCTGTTTTTCTTTAGATGGTGAAAACAGAACCTCTGCTCACTTCCTCTGCATGGTTAGAGGAGTCTGCCATTGATTTAATGGAGAAACGCTCTCTGTTAAGAATGACTTCATACTGCATGGCACCAAATGAAAATGCCAGTGGCCAGTATCCTCAAATCCCTCCCTCAAAACACCACCATGTCCATGTTACCTCTGTGAGCCTTACCTGTGGGGCGGACCTGGAAAACTATCTCCTAGGCAGAGCTAGCTGAAGAACCAAAATTCCATTTGATGACAATAGCTGAGATTGGAAAATTTGCTTTCATTACACTGGAATGAAGCCATAACTTAGAATGCTTTTGTAAAACAAAACTGTAGCAAAATTTCCATTTTTTGGCTCAAAAAGGTTGATTCCTCCATCTCTGGAGGTGACCAGCAAGACCGCTCTGCATCTCAGAAACCATCTGGCAAAGACTTTGTCAAAACTGACAGGATGCTATCCAGTGTTTCAACTTTGCCAAGTATCATTTTTCAGCAAAAATGCCCCAAAAAAACTGATTTAGTGGAAAATGTTTTGAACAGCTCCACCCCTATGTTTGCATTTCTTGCAAACTCCCAAGCCCTAGGGATTCCCATGGACTGCAAGCTTAGGCCCTAAAAGACTTTCATTCGCTCTGCAGGCTTGACATACAGTAAAATCCCGAGATACACACGCTCAAGTTGCGCATATCTTGGGTTAACGTGGCCACAGTCAGGGACCGGGAAACTGCTCCTGTCAGGGAAGGTAGCCTGCAGGACCATCTAGTCTCTGCAGACATGAGTGCGAACACAGACCCTGAAAGGGATCTTTCCCACAGGCGGACGTGTAGCAGCCCTCAAGCTACTTAACCCTTCATCTTGCCCAGCAGTGGAAGGCCCAGCTTTGACCTTTCACAGTGCCATCTCTGGGGTGATGCCTGGGGAGACACTGAGCGTGTGCAGTGCCTCTGCCAATGCCCTAGCAGGCAAAGGCTCCTCCTTGGCTGAAGGCAGTTACTTGGAGGGAAATTTAGAGAGGGAGCATGAAGTCTGGCACTGCCGTCTCTTTCCACCCTCTTCCCCCTCCGTAGCCATGGGGTAGTTAACACAGCCCTAAAGCCAAACAAATTCCAGCCTGGGGAGAGACAGGTGTGGAAAACTCATCTCCCACATCTGGGGCAGTTGTGGTTCCACCCCCAGCATCCTCTGTGTGAAGCCCCACTCCTCTCATCCCAGCACTGGTTCGTTCAGTGCCCGCCTGCTTTATGCAAGTGTCTGGGCCTATGCATCCCTTACTGCCAAAGAAGCTGGGCTCAGGGTTTGGTTCATGGAGAGAAACCCCATGCAGTGTTCCCTCTGTTTCTTTTCCATCGGTGTGCAGAATAAATTTTGCTATGTGCACCGAGACATGTGGATGTGCACCATCAGCAGACACACCTGCTGCCAGCTGTGGGTGGTTGTTCTGCTAACCAGCCAGGCAGCATCTGAATCTCGCCTGCATGGCTTCTCAAGTGCACAGCTCACAGGGAACACCGATCACTGGTAAAGTCAGCCAAACCCCTAGTGCATGCATGATTTTTACATATTACTGCATGTTATCAGAGTGACAGTAAATTACAGCAGGAATAGTGTCAGCTACCATCCATTTGGATTTACAGAGATTTACTCTGGTAGACTGCTACAGACAGCAAAATCGCTGTCAGAGTGTTACAGCATTTGATTCTGAACCCATTCACACTGGATTTCACGCTAGGCTTTACACCAATATAGGAGAAAGGCACCATAATTTACAGACCCTGCTTTATAGTATCATGCATTTCAATCTCATGCACCCAGTACACCCCTTCGTATAATAAGAAACAACCCCTTTTTTACTCCCAATGAGAACATGGCAGGCATGAAGCCAGGTAGCCAGGAATCCCTTCTTCGGGTATTCTCTCTATCCTGGGTCAATTAACAAGAGCAAGTTTAACATACACGATAAAAAAGAAACACATACATGCTCTGAGGTGAGGGCAACCAGCCTGGGAATAGCTGCCATTCCTTTCTCTTTGACTTCTGGGAACATCTTGAAACGTGCAATCAACATAGCATACATGTTAGATATGGCACCACCTGGAGTCCACAGTAATACACTGTTATTTTTTCTATGCATTGTTAACATCAGTTCAGTACAAACTACAGTCGTTAAAATTTTTCCAACTCAAGTTCCTAAGCAAACGAGCATGAATAGTTCTTGCTCATTGTTACTCTAATAGGGGCACAGACCAAATGGGTCTATTAATAACCTTCCCATGTCCCAAGGGCATGGACACGTGTGAAATGTTAAGATGGACAAAATGGGGTACTAGGGTTTCTGCCATCTCCCCATTCCCCAAAACTATCCATCTCTTTCCTAAGAACGGTTACATATGCTGCTAGTTTGAATTATTATGTGATGCTCCGACCCCATGGGTGGGAAGGCAAAGGGCCTCCTTCAATGTGTGCACCACAACAGGGAAAGTTGCCAAGTGGCACTTCACAGTGATGCGCTCAGCCCTCAAAGACTCCACTATCTGCCCCAGATTGAGTGTCCTGGATATGCCACCAGGCCAAAGCATTAGGGCAAACAGCAAAAGGAAAGCAGAGAAACAAAAAAGCAAAGAGAAAAAAAAGCATCAGTCCAAAATTATTCTTTTATTTTAAAATCTTATCACCAACTCTGCCCTCTGAACTGTTTCCCACGGTGGGGTTGGGGAGGGATTAAATTTGTCTAACAATATTACAGCAAAATCACTTCCGTACACAAGTTGCTAGTGCTTAGATTAAACAATTTAGACACAAGAAACACAGTATAAGGTTGCGCTTCATTTTCTTTCCTTTCATAAAGCTCTGTAAAATGGACCTGAGGTTCCGCAGTTGATAGGTAAGGCGTTGTTGATAGGTAAGGCCTGGCTATAGCATAGCAACACATTGTTACTTCGGGACTATAATGCACCCTGGGTGGAGGTTTTACAATAATTCTGTATTTGTTTAACTGTTAGGTTTAAGAAGGGTTGGTCAGATTGTCAGCGAGTGTAAAATCAATGTAATGCCACTGAACAAAATGCAGTTGCATCACATCACACCAGCTGAGGTTCTGGTCTGGTAAGTTTAGCTTTTTTATGTCACAGTGAACACAGAGTTATGTATGCTCAATGGGGCCAACAGCCGCTGCAGGCCCTGGGGCAAGGGGTGTGCGTGTGGAGAGGCGGGGCACGGCCAAGCTACTAGGCTGTGTGGAGGGGCAGGGCCTCCGGAGGAAGGGGCGGGGCTGAGGGCTGTCAGTCCCCACCCTGCCAGCCTTCAGAGCTGAATGGAGGAGAACTAAATTAAAAGGGGCCGGGGTGCTGGCTGGCTCTGCTGCTGCACTAGTGGTGGCAGCAGCTAGGAACTCTGGGCCCCTTTGAATCTCCAGGCCCTGGTGCAGTTCCCCACCTTCCCTCCCCCGTGGGCAGGCCTGTGTACACTATTCCTCTGTACACCAAGAACTGTGCTTATACCTCCATTCCTAACTGGTTCACTAGTCCAGGGTTTTATTTAAACCAAGACTAATCTTAGGTCTTCACAAGCCATGGATTTCACTCTGATCTCTCTCACAATGGTATTAATTCAGGTTAGCTCCACTGAGTTTCACTAGTTTAAAAGTGGTGAGAGAGCAGAAGGCAGGTTGTAAGGGATTTATTTTTCTCAACCCCTTGTATGTAGGTATTTTTATGCTTAGTTTTACAAACACTGAAATGGAAGCAGGAAGGTTAAGGCCACATTTACATCCCTGAAGTATTTGGGTGTCTACCTATAGAATTAGATCCCTAAATGACAGCATCTGAGTTTGGGAAATTTGGCCTAAATTAGTGCAGGCATATGAGCCCCTGATCGTGTAACTGACATGGTTAGGTTTGAAGAAGGTGGGTCTGTCCCATGAAAGCTCATCACCTAATAAATTATCTTGTTAGTCTTTAAAGTGCTACACGACTGCTTTTTTGCTTTGTCAACATCAAGTTTACAATGTAGGATAATTTCCATTGCTCCCTTTATTATTTAGCAATTTAGAATTATATTTATTAATGGGTCTTAACCTATCTCATTTTAGCAGACATGTTTTTATCCCCTTAGTTAATTGGGGGGTACTGAAGACAACTGCAAAAGTACAGCTCAAAGTCTGTCTACAAAATGACAGTTGCAGAGAATAAATAGAGTTAGCGACTCTTCTTCACAGCAGTGAGTGTGTTAGCTATTTTTTATTCAGAGAGGCAGGAATTGATACTAACCTGGCACAGAGATAAAGATAGTTTTGACTATTGCCCAAACAAGCAGATCTGGCACAGTAACATACTGCTTCTTAAACCGTGTGAATTATAAACAGGTAATTTGCTCTGATCAATCTGATATGAATGATACAGGACTACTTTCCAGACGACCAGTGCATATATTTGCCCTCCAGAAGCCCAGGAATTACAGAGCCCCTACACACCTCCTCCTTTTCCCCTGATGCTAGCTTCTCCTCTGCACAGGGAAGGAAGATTCTTATTGTGGAGATGGGAACCCCATACATAGGGGTACTGCTCTCCAGAACAGGAGACTCATTTTGTGGCTGAATGGGCTATTTATAGAATGTGACCTATTTGATGAAATCCTGTACCCCAGTGAAATCAATAGCAACACCTCCATTGACTTCAGTGAGGTCAGAATTTCTCCCACTGAGCGTATGTTTCATGGATCACGGCACCTCATATAACCATCTACAGGCGTCATAAACAGGCCCCTCTGCCTAAACCTGACAGCCTTTTAAGCTAGCAATAAGGGTATGTCTAATTACCATCCACATCACTATTGCCCTGCCCAAATCCCAGTCCAAGCAGTGTTACTATTAATCCTCTGTTTTGTACCAGGTTTCTCTGTACTGCAGAAGGACCGTGCCTCTTGTAGTTTGAAAAATTAAAGTCTTTAGACTCTATCAAAAGTTATTTCATTTGCTGCCATTTAAAGGTTGTTGGCCAATGGTTTGTCCCAAGAATTTTTGAGATTGCAAAAATTTTCCCACCTTGAATCAAGAAAAATAAATGGTGAACTCTCAAAACAAATCAAGTCACTTGAAATGTTTCTTTTCAGTTTTGACATTTTACATTTTTAAATCTTTTATGTAAATCAATTAAAATGTTAATATAAAACATCACTTCAAACTGAAAAATGAAACTTTTTCAGCTGCAAATATTGAAATATCCTGTTTTGACATTTACAAAACTTTTTTTCCAATTACTTCTTAAATCAGGAAATTCATCAATACTGACTCCCACTGACTGTTTTGGTTTTGACTACTCAGTGTTTTTTGATGAGAAAACATTTCACCAAAAAATTGCTGGCCTGCTTTAATTGTGATTACAAAAACTGTACATGCAGTCTAGACAACAGCCTTATTCCAAAACAATCTGTTCCAGAACAGTTTATTTCAAAGTGACATGGGTAGGCACAAAAATGCATTTGGAAATAGCACTTAGCTATTTCATACAACAGCACCTACACACAGAGTGTATTTTGAAATAGAGACATTAGGTGAGCTATGGCTTATTTTGAAATAGGCTCTGTTTCCTGTCTTAACTACATCTATTTCAAAATAGCCATTTCAAAGTTGGTAATCCTCAGCCTATGAGGAATAGTGCCTATTTCGAAATAAGGCAGCCACTAGTTCAAAATGATTTCAAAACAGCGGTTGCGTGTGTAGACATTAGGAGAGTTATTTCAAACTAACAGCTGTTATTTCAAAATAACTTTGCTGTGTAAACATACGCTCAGTAACTCGCCAGCAGAAAGCTTTTTTCTTAGGGCCGCCTCCCGATTAGTTGTGCTGTGCAGACAGCAATTAGCCAAAATGCAAACACAACCATATGGTATATCTCAGGTGTATCAGAACTGATTGTATGCAGAGCAGAAACAGTGAGCACCACACACACAAAAAAAAAAACCCCAGACTAGCAGTTAGTTGAACATACTGTTACCTAGTATGGCACCATGATATGGTGAACTCCTCAAATCTAGAGGGTGCTTTTACAGGGAATGAGGCAAATTTAGATGTGATATAAACAGCAGTATAAGTTGCACGTTGAGTGTAAAGTTGGTCACAAAACATATGTGAGTGAGTTTAAATGGTACTTGGCAGCCATGCCTGCCAACAGTGGGTGTGAGAGGGAGGGAAAAAGAGGGGCCCAGTGATTTAAAAGGGCCTGGGCTTCCAGTGGCTGCTAGTGCAGGGGCAGTGGCAGACAGAGCCCGTACCCACTTAAACTGAGGCACTCTCTGGGAATTGCTAAGGGTGGGGATGGGATGATGAAGTGTACTCTGGGTGGCAGGGAGGACTGGCTGCACCAGTCCCACCCCTTCTGCCTAAGACCCCACCCCTTTGAGGAGCGCAAAGCTGGGCTCTCTCTCCTACCTTCCCCAGAGAAGGCTGTAAGTTCCCTTGGATTTAGCATACCTTTGCCTGACATTGAGAAGGCAGCATTGTCTAATGGGCTGGCTACTGGCCTTCTGTTCTTAGCTCTGCTACACACCTATTGCAAGTCACTTCACCTCTCTGTGCTACTGTTTCCTCCTCACTCTTTGTCTGTCGCTTCTATTTAGATTGTAAGACCTTAGGGGCAGGACTTGTATGAGGCAGTGTGCAAACACACAGTAGCAGACAACAAGGCTCTGATCTTGGGCGGAGCCTGCAAGTACCATCATGCATATTACAAGCAACGAATAACACCAAGAATGCCCTCTTCTTGTTTGCTAATCCACCTCATCTGGCACTTGCTTTGCTAATCCACTGAATGCCACCTGAGTTCAAGCTACACAACTTTAATGCTTACACTTGTTCCTTGACCACCTTAACGCTCAATGTGTAGTTTACCTGACAGTTGATTTGATCCAGGGACTGCCATGGGAATTCAACCAGCATAGTTCCGGCTGAATTTGATCCATGCTCTACAAAAAGCTACAGAGCCATGTATCATACAAGGCACAATCCAATCCTCTCACTCTACACCAGGAGGAGAATGACCATAGTGTAATCGAGGATTTGCTCGATTTGTACGCAATTGCTGATCATAGTGCAGGCTACAGTCTTCCCCTTTGGCTGCTTAATTCCTTTCAGGTGTTTGCTTTCTGCACGTGAAGTGCTTTGGCTGCGGGAAGGCACAGGAATGCCCAAGATCAGTGACATACTCCTGTTCATTGCAGAACAAAACTTTCCCTGCTTCAATAGGAATGAGGTCATGTTTATATAAGGCTAATTAAAAACTCATTATTATTATTATTATTATTATTAATAATAATAAGTGATACAAATTTCCCTCTCTTGCACTGTTTGAAATTTATCTCTGTGCAAAGGGCCAGAAGAAGGCCCATTAGCCTCTTAAATCCAAATCCTCTCAAATGGCATGTAAGTGGGGTTTTGCATTAGTCCTCTGCACAGAATGTAGGTAGGGGGCTCAGAAATACCTGTGATGTTTAGCTGTGCAGTCTACTCATCAGGTGACAGTCAAAACATCTTCACCTCATCCCCTGAGACTGCTGAACCTTTTTTTTTCGAGAACAGATTCCTCCCTCGGGGTCATTCTGTTGTGAAATTGATAAGCCAAAGGAATCTATCCAGTGCTAAGTCTTTGTCTCTTTTTGGGATACTTTCTGTGGCTTGGGGAGATAAATACACAAATAATTTTAAGTAAAGTTTCAGAGTAAAATGGGGAGCAAAGAAGATTGTAATGATAACTGGCATGCTAAAAATAATCAGATGGCTCAAGGAAATTGTACTTGCCACTGACAGTGAGTCCTCTATAGTTAATCACACTTATTTCTTGACTTATTGACTTGCCATGAAGAAGTTAGGTCTCTGATCCTGCAAGCACTTACACATTTGAACTACTCACAGGAGCAGTCCCTGGGAACTTAATAAGAGAACTCACCCATGTAAAATTAGCCACATACATAAGGGTTTGCAGGATCTTGGTCAGACTTTGTATTTACAGATAGGGATATTAAATTTTCCTGCACACTTAGATTTCCACTGTAATGAAGGAGGGCATCAGAGGGTTTGTTTGTCACATCATTAATACTACAATATATTTTTTTATGCTATGCAATCTGTAAAAAAGTAGGAACATAGCACAACTGCAGGGCAAATGTCTCTGATTATTTTTTTCCATGCACCACTATTGCTGATCATGATGCAGTACAAATTGCTTGAAGGGAGTATTCAACAGTGACTGACATTTAAGTCCCTAATAATTACATCCCTGTATTTAAAAAATATACAGTAGTTTTATCCAACATAGGACAGTGGTTGCTATTAGGAAGCGACCTCTTGGAATAGTGGATTTCATTGTATTGACTCTTTAGCTAGTTTACTTATGAGGCATATCATAGCATAGACTGAAACACAAAGAAAGCTTGAAATATCATATACCAGGTGAAAATATCCCATCGCCACAGCCCCCTGGCCAGCCAATCATTTCTCTCATTTTCTTTAGCGTGACATATTCCAAAAGCACAAACACTGGAGCAATTTCATAGGTGAACCTGAAATGTAGTAATGGCCATATTTATTGTTTTTTATTTAAAACATTCATTTATTAATTAAAATATCAACACAATTGTTTCCATTGTCAACTCCTGAATCCGTACTACATATAGATACTGTGTATATAGCGTACAGATCAGAAAACTATTTTGCAGACGAGTAAATTTGATTATTTTCTTTCTGCCTTGAAGTTTAAATGTTTAAAACCCACTTTTGTGAGATGCCAAAGATTCTGTTCCCATTGACTTCAGCAGGAGTGGAGCTTGCCCAGTTTCCTGCAGGACTGAGGCTCACATGATTATGAGTTCAAGAGCCACTGGCCTGAACAAGGCCCTTCACTTCACGTACATATATTGTCTCACTGAAGCCAAGGAGATGCTGTGCATAAAAAAGCAAATCATGCGCATACAACATATTGCAGGTCTGAAGCCTTACAAATAAACCCTGGGGCCCATTCTGCAGCCCTTCACCACTTGGATAGTCCCACTGAAGCCAATGGCACTAACCCGCAAGAGAAAGAATTGCAAGGACAGGCTCCTTTGTAAGCAAGACTATTTACAGAACAATATCTCCTTGTGTTTCCATTTTCCATATTTACGCATGCAAAATACAAAACTATTTTTCCCTTCATTTGCAGGAATTTTATCAAAGTTGTCCTTTCATGTAGGTAATGTTTTATCAGAGATGATACACAAAAACAGTTTTAAAATAACATGATGACTGAATTAAAATGCTGACAAATGGGTTTCCTTCTAGTTTCACATAAAAGGCCCTCTTTTACATGTAGCAAATATTGCAGAATCTAATTTTAAAATTAGTCTACATATTGCTAGTGGCAAATGCCACTACTTACATATTAGTATTTGCTGTTGATGTCAGCCAGTCTGCAGCTAATCCAACCATATCCAATCCAGTTGAAAGTTGATTGAAATATCTAGGATGCCCTGTGTAAAATGAAAAATGTATCAGAAGTCTAGTAAAGCAGAATGAAATTGCTCAGTACTGACTGGTTTATTTATCTCAAGATATTTACTCAATGGAAAAGCATCATCAATATGTGAAACAGAACTACAATGGATCGCTTGTAAATCAGAGATTATTTTCCTCTTTTTTATTTCAAAATAAGTAAAACAGGAATAATGAAGTAGGATTAAGAATTACAAGTGCTATCTTTTTCTATTGCTCTTCCCAGTTTCTATTGAAAATTTCCATGCTGTTGCTGCACTGATATAGCTATTGCCCCTGTATGCATGTCACATGTTGTCATTGTGCTTTTGCTTTGGCTATATTTGAAAGGCACGCACTTCTGAGGAGCTTGCCACGGCCTATAACAACATCAGTGATGAAGGGCTAATGATTATAAATGACCGGGCAAGGAGAGAACAGAACAATTTGCTGACTGCTTTGCACATGACTCAGCGGCTGATGATCGTACAAATATGGCAGGGACTGTGGTAATACATGTCATTTCTTCCCTGTCAGAACACAGTTAGAAACAGCAGCTTCCTAATAATTGTGATTTTAAATAAACCTGATGAAAGGAAACATTGCTGGAACACTGGAACGAGTTGCGAGACGATATTCAGTGGACTGGACAGTCTGTTTACAAGGTTTCTCACACTGACTTCTGGATTTTTCCAGCTTCCTGTCAGAGACTTTATTTCAAAAATATGCCTGGAGCTATTCAACCCGGGAATACACATAACTCATTAGAGCTCACTTGACTAGTCATGTACTGCTTCCTGTTCAGAGTTACGGCTTTGTTACCAGCAAGAATTTTGAAAGATAAACAATTAGGTACATATCTCATCCAAAGGAAAGGGTTGCTGCTGGGACCGCACCTGTCCTAATCCAAGGGCTGCAGACTGGTACTGACCCCCTGTGAAACATAAACCACAACAGGGTGACTGAGGAAAGGCAAACAAACCCCAAGAGAAAATTTATCTCCTCGTCTCTGGTGGTCTGTTATCGGGCACATACACGTGGCTGAAAGAATTGTGCTGAGAATTACTCAGCTGCCCCCAAGCTCACAGCATACAAAGGCTGAGTAATTGGGCTTTGTGGCTGGAAGTAAGCTCTTGTTGGGAGTGGGAAACAAAAGCCAGCTCCCCCCACACCATAATCCAGGGACAAGCAGCTACAATCCAATCTTGCTTCAGTTGCTATCCCAATCCTAAGGCCTGAAATAGCAGCCCATACCTTCTCTGCAAGGAAGGCTGACCACTGGTAGAGCACAGATCCATGACCCCTTTCTCTGGTCAGGCAGTGCCTCCCTCCGTCTTTGAAGCTGGCACAGAGCCTAAACTACTAATGCTGAGGGGGCTTGATGCTAATGCCCCCAGTTTGGCTCGCATGGCTGTGCTGCTCCAGCCGCACAAAGATACCTCAGTATTTCTGCCATAGGGGGAGGACCTTGCTCTGGCTTTCTACCAGCAAATGAATTCCCACCCCACTGGACATGTGATATTCTCTCGTAGCTTTTAGCAATTTAGGACCAAATCTTGTCCTCCCCCAGGAAAGCTCACAGAAAACCTGGTAAACCCAAATGAGTCCAGCTCGGAGGCTATGGTGAAATCCTGGAAGATAACACTGTTCTACTGCATTTCTGCAGAGCTCAGTGTCACCTGGTAACTCCTACCTCCAGTCTCCCCTAGGTGCACAGCTCCCCAAGGAACCCTGCACTCAACATTCTGCTCATTTGCAGCTGAGCCAAACCACCCCTCTGCCTCTGGGGAAGTCTGACAGCATGAACCAGGATGTTCTGTAAACTGTACTGGCAGCATTAGCCCTGTCTGGGGACCTGCGGACATTCCTACAGGTTGTCAGGGGACTGACACTACAGAGAGAGGTTCTCCCTGGTGCTGGCTCACCCACATTGCCTTCAAAATCAAGCTGTCCTCCTGTATAAAGCTGCCTCATAGAGATATCCCCAGAGCAAAGGAGGCAGGGAGAATGATGCTTTCACTACCATGGCTTCAGCAAAACTTGGGCCCCACTCCCCATGTATAACAGAAGATACAATTTGAATCTGATCAGAGATGCTCCATTATTGGGACTGCTTAAGGGCCCTGAGAGACTGTGAAGTTATTTCACCCTGCTGGGTGGCTTAAATAAACCTGGCTTCATGGAATCTACTTGACTGTATAAGCAGATCTTTCCTGAGGGCTTAGTAAAAAGCAGTGGAATCATGCTCTCCTATCACAATGCATGGCTATCAACACTGTTTTGCAACTAACTGAAGGAAGTAAGGGCTGAATGTAATCCAGATCTTGGTTCATTTCAGGGGAAATGGAGAATATGTCTGTCCACTGGATTTGCTAACTTAAAAATAGACAATGGGACTTAATTCTCTATCACCTAAGAAGCCCAAAGCCATGGACAGACACTGACCAAACTGTAAAACACACCTGTGAAATAGGTGAGTTCCAGTAGCAGCCTAATCTTACAGCTGGACAAATCAATGGTAACCTGAGCCATACTCAGAGCCAGCAATACAACCTAGGGCACTGACAGCCCCAGCTTTTGCTCTTTGTATTCTCTGATATTTACAGTCGTCTGATGTCCTCTAACCCACCATCTTTTACAGGAGGGGAATGAAAGGAACTGGGCACATCACCCACCCATTCGCCCTGCTGGTATTCATTCAGCTTTGCAAATCAGTCTGCTCTGGCCTCCTGCACAGCTGCTTTGCCTTGGCTAGGCAGCAAGTAGCCCTGCCCAAGAACAGTGCAAGACAAGCAGGCCCTGGCTGGAACGGCCGGGACGGTCTGAGCTCAGACAGACCGGGGGGGGCGGGGAGTGGATCGTGCCGCTGTAATGGAGCAAACACCAGAATCTCCACCAGACGCCCGGGTAGGCGGCAGCCTCCAGTCGAACCCCGGCAAAGGTGCCCACGTGCCACACCGAGCCAATGGCTCCGCCACACACACACACACTGCCTGGATAACGGTGGCGACCGGCCCGGAGAGCGAACGATGGGGGCGAGTTTCCTCCCCTGAATTCGAGCGAGGACCGGGGCCTGGGAACCCGGGGCGGGCTCCGCCCAGGGCGCTCAGCTCCTCAGGTCAGCGCTCTGCCCCTTAGCAAGCGCGTCTGCCCGCCGAGCTGCGCATCCCGAGGCCGCTTCGGGGGATTTTCCCGGGGTCACACGCCGCATTTACCCGCAGCTGAGAACAGACACGTTCGCGCCCTCTGCCAAGCGGCGGCTGCCGAGTCCCACCGCTGCTGCGCTTGGGGAGCCAGACCCGCCTGCCTCGGGCTCCTGACGCAGCCAGCAAAGGGCAGCGGGGGCCCCAATCCGTCTCTTGAGCCGAGCAAATGATCGCCGAGGCTCGGCGAGGCTGAGCTGGGCACTAGTCCCCGGCCCCGCCGCAGCCGCACGCTCAGGGCAATCCCAAAGTAGCAAAACTCGTTATTCCCGGCCCGGAATCCCACTGCCGCCACCAGCTGCCCAGGTCTGGAGGACGCCGGGCGCCGTTTCCCGACCCAGAGCCTGTCTTGATTCCGCCTGGCGCTGCTGAGCTGCAGCTCTCCCGGGCCGAGCGGAGTCGTGCCGGCCCCCGCGGAAAGTTGCCGGTTCCCCACTCCGGCCTGTCCGTGGCTAACCCCGCACCTCGCTGCCCGGCGCTGAGTTGTCCCGTGCCACAGACAGGGCACAGCCCCTTCACCTGCCCCGGCCCCGAGCTCCTCCTACGACCCAACGCCCACTCCCCGGGGAGCGAAGCTTTGATCTCCCGGAGCTCCAGCCCGAGCTTGGCAGGACACGGCCCCGGAGGCGGCCAGGCGCCTGGGAGCGGCAGCGACCCGCCGGCTGTCGGAAGAGGCGGGATAGCGGGCGCACCGCAAGGAGACACGCCCGGGGGCCGGCGGCCGGGGTCCAGCCGCTGCTGTGCCGGTGGGCTGGGGCGCAGCTGCGCTCCCGGTCCCAGGCCCGGCTAGTCCCGAGCCAGGGCCAGATACAGCCACCCGCCGCGCAAGGGGCCATTTCCAGCCTCGCCCCCGAGCGCCAGACGGGCAGGGCCGGCCCGGGTACCGCGCTGGGGTGTCCGTGCCAGGCCAGCCCGGGGCTTGCTCGGAGCCGGTTACAGCGCGTCCCCCGCCCCGCCCTTGTGTCCCTGGGCTGGGGCCAGCGGCTCAGCGCCGACCCTGGCCCCCCAGGCTCCGGCCGAGCCGGCACCGCCGCACGCACAGCGCTGGGGTGCGGGGCGCTCGGGGGGGGGGACCTGCGCCCTCTGACCACCCGGCCCCGCTCCGGCTCCCTTTGCCGGCGGCGCCCGGGCAGTTGGGTGAGCTGGGCCCACGGACGAAGCGCTGCGTGCAGCGGGGCGCCCGGGCTGGGGCGAGCGGCGCCGTCTCCGGGCAGATCCGGATTCACCGGAGCCTTTTGCCGGCCTGGGCAGCGACCAAACCAGCCATTAAAGAGCTTCCAGGAGGGGGCCAGGAGGTCACCCCGGGGCCGGGGCTTTCACCGCGCCACCCTCCTGCCCCTGCGCCAGCGGCTCCCCCACCCCCCCGCCTTTACCGTCGTCCGAGCCCCGGAACAAAGCGGCCAGGGCCCGACCTGCGGCACACCCGAGCGCCTGACAATAAGCGCAGAGTCTTCCTCGGCCCCAGCCACCAGCTGCCCCATCCGCCTGGGACCTGCGCTGCCAGAGCCCCGCACTGCCGGGGCCAGCCGCCGGCTCCCCCAGCACCCCAGCTGCGGGCCGGCCACCGGAGCCGCCTGCCCGGGCCAGCCCCAGCTGCCCAACCCCCCCCCGCTACCAGAGCCGGGGCCGGCCGCCCCAGCCCCCCGCCTTCCCCTCCCACAAAGCCGGGCACCACCAGTCAGCCCGGTGCGATGGCAGGGCTGAGGGCCAGAGGCAAAGGCGGCTCCCGCTCGCTCTCTGGGGGGAGGAGCTGTGGGGGGCCTGGGCTGCCTCGCGCCCCCCCCCCACCCCCCGAATTTCGTCTGGCCCCGCCGTTTGCGAATCCGTGCAGCCGGATCGGGTCCCGGGGAGCTGCGTTGCTCCTTCCCCGCAGCCCGTGCGGTGAGTGGCTGCCCCGCTCCCACGCACCGGGCACTCGCCGCCGTTTGTGTAACTACCCCGGGCAGCAGCTCGCAGCTGTCCGCCCAGACACGCGCTCCATCCCCTTCTCTGCCCCGCACCCGGGCCCGATCCTGCCCCCCCCGGGCTTCTGCTGCGCCCGTCTACATTCCCACTCCCGCGCGGGTAGCTCCGAATTCACACCGTTGCAAGACGCGCTGAATTCGGTGCCCGCTATTAGCGGGTCGCGGTGGAAGATGCGGGGCCCAAAGGCGCAAACGTGAATTGCGGAAAGAGCTACAAAGATGGGAGAATGCTGCTCCCAGAGCCTGACCCACCGCGGCCCCGCCTTTGAGGGCCAGCCAGGTCCCCCAGGAAGAATTGTTGCACTGAAATCGGAACACCGTGTATTTCGCATGGCAAAATATAACAGCCCCCTACGTCTTCCTTTCGTTTCTCCTGCTGACGCTGTTACAATTTAACTTAATTGCTTAACGTGCCCAAGGTAATTTGCTATCCCAGCCTCGCTGACGGGTCAAGGATCAGCGAGTGGCATTTAACTCAACAGAAACAAATCACACGCGAGAGAAGCCAAGCGCGCCTGTTTACCTGTTTTGATCGCATATTTGAGAGCTGTTCTGCAGTTCAGCAAAATCTCTTCCAAGGTCTGCGGCTGATCCGCCAGTTCCCAGTTATGCTCCTGAAGAAGCTCATTTGGGTAATGGAAATCAATAACCTTGGTTGATCTATCAAAACTTTTGACCACGTACTGCAGCAAAATATCCATTACATCTTGCAGGAAAGCCATAGTGGTCAGTTCCCCATCGCACGCGGGAAGAAGATCTGCGGGGGGAAATGACATGACATATTAGCTCCGGTTTATTGTTTAAGGCGGAGAATTTTTTTGTCTTAACGCGATCCGGCCCCTGTTGGCGGTGCGGGTTTGGCACTGAGCTCAGGGATCGGGTTTTTCATTCGGCCAGCGAGCCGGTGAGAGCTCAGTTCAGCCTCTTTTTCCAGGAGATCCGCGGCAGCCCTCACCCATCGGTAGCCAGAAGGGCGGGTTGCTGCCGACTAACCTTCAGGATTTTGAAACAAGAATAAAAAGGATTCCCGGGAAGGCGGCGAACACTGGCGGGGACACAAAGGAAAGCCCGGGGGCGCAGCGCAATAATATTGCGCCTTTGTGTTTGAGGAACCCGGGCGGTTGCAACACCTTGCGGGGGCTGAAGGCCGACCCAAGCGAAGTCGCGTTAGGCTCCGGTTTAGCCCCAGGGTTATTTCTGCGGATCGATAACTTTATTTCAAGGGACCCGCGCCGGCCAGCCGGCCGCCGCGCCAAGGGAAGGCCGGGTTCCTGTGCCTGGCTCCCGGAGGCGGAGCAATACGCAGGAGGATATCTAGGCTGCTTGGGGGCACGGAGCCCGGGGCCCGAGGGGACCTCTCCTCACCCGCACGCCCCTGGGCGTCACTGGGGAGACAGGCTGGGCTGGGCTGTCCCCGCAGAAAGGGCTCCGCTCAAACGCAACGGCTCCTGACACGGCTCAGCGAGAGCTGCCGCCGGCCTTCCCGGAGCCGAGCAGCGAGCAGGCCGAGGGCAGCCCGGCTGGCCCACGGGCCGGGTAGGGGGGGTTGTCATCCGCCGCTTGGAGCAGCTCCGGGGAACGCTGCGCCCCTCCACTCCCCGGCTTTGCCGGCAGGGCCCGTATTGCCCCGCGAAGCGCAGGCAGAGCCGCGTGCGGGCACCCGGAACTAGCACCGAAGAAGGGTGTTTTACACACACACACACACGGGTTATGTGAACTAGCCCCAGTGACGGGTTTCACACACACACACACACGGGTTATGTGAACTAGCTCCAGTGACGGGTTTTACACACACACACACACACGGGTTATGTGAACTAGCCCCAGTGACGGGTTTCACACACACACACAGGTATACGTGTGCTTGTGCGCACCCCCCTCCCCTGAGTCGCAGGACCCTGGCTCTAGCCTAGCCCCGGCCCAGCCCTGCCCTCGGCGCGTGCTGCTGCGAGCCCGGGCAGCGGCGCCCCGGCACCTGAGCCTCACCTGTGGAGTGCAAAGCGGCGTAATCCACCTCCGCCTTCGGGCAGCTGCAGGCCTTGCTGTTGCAGCTACAGGCCGCTCTCTTGCCCGCGGGGGGCGGCTCCTCCCGGGTCCCGCTCTCCGGCGGCTTCTCGGCCTCCCCATACAAGAGCGCTAGCAACGACACGAAACAGCCACGCTTGAGACCGCGATCCCGCCGCGCCCCGCTCACCCCCGGGCCGGCACACAGGGGGGCCGTGCGCAGGCCCCTCGCTGCCGCCGCTTCCCTCCCTTACCGCAGAGTTTGGTTCCGATCCCTCCGGTGAACTTCTGGGCCGCCTGGCACCACGCTTTGGCTGGAAGAGAGAGAGGGCCGGGGGGGGGGTTATCTGCGGGTGTCCCCCCATTCCGGGGCCACCTGGGAAGCGGCCTGGCGGCAACTGTCCCACGATGGCTCCGGCATGGGCGGGAACTGTCCCTCCCACCTGGACGCACGACCACCTCTCCGGTAACACAGCCCCCCCCGGGCAGTCCAGCCCCCCAGACAGCCCAGCACCCCCGGACAGCACAGCCCCCGCCTCCCCGAGAGACCCCCGCCAGGCCGAGCCCTCCGGCGTTCGGCTGGCCGCGCTCCGGCCGGTGCCGGAGGAACTTGCGACAGGCCGGTCCCGCTGTAGCTGCAGCCGCGGCGTTGCGATGAAGCTGCCCCGCAGCCCAGCCCCGCTTCCCGGCTCCCTTGCCAAGCCCGAGCGGAGCCGGTGGCGTTTGGAGTGGCTCGGGGCGGTTATTTGGTGCACCCCAGGGCGCCGCGGGCCAGGTCGGAAGGCGCCAGCTTGTCCCGGGTGCGCCCGGCTGCCGACAGAGATGCGGACGCTGCGAGCGCCTGGCGCCCATCCCGGGCGGGAAGCGGCTGGGAACTTTGCCGCGGGCAGCACGTGGCGGAACCCAGCCCCGCCAGGGCGGCTCCGCGCTCCTACCTGTGCCGGGGGTCTCCGCGTCCCCCGCGCCCTCTTCCGAGCCGAAGGGCCAGAAGCCGGAGCCTGGCGCTGCCATCTGCGGAACCGCCAGCCGCGCCGAGGAGCCGGCGAGCTGCAGAGAGCGGGGTGGCAGGGAGGGAGGGAAGGGAAGGAGGGAGGGTCCCAGGGCGGGAGTGGCCCCGTGTGCCACAGCCAGGCAGCGTGCGCCGGCGCCGAGACAGGCGGCAGCGCTCTGGCGCTCGCTGGGAGCTCCGGAGAGCGGGAGGCTGGACGCCGCGGAGCTGGGGCCGGGCCGGGCAGGGCCACTAGACGCTCTCCATGGTGCTGCTCCTCTGCCTTTCCAAGCCCGCGCGTCTCAGCCCGGCCGGGGAGGGGCTGTCACTGGCTCTCCTTTTATCCAGCCGGAGCCCTAGCTCGGCCGCGGGTCCCTGGGCGGGGGACGCGGCGTGCGCCAGTCACGACTCCCCTTGGGCTGCCGGAGAGCGGCTCTCGGCCCCGCGGCTGGCTCTGCGTGCAGCTCAGCTGCGGCGGCCGGACCGGCCGAGGGACAGCGACAGGCTGGGGCTGATAGGCCGCTACCAGCGCCTCGGCACAGCGCTGGGAGCCGAGCAGGGGCCCACGCGTCCTGCGCCCAGGCAGCTTCAGCGGGAAGGACGAGCCGGCCGCTGGAGGGGGCAGGGGGAGGCTGGCACAGGAGCGAGCCGAGGCGCACAAAGGAACTGACTAGGGCAGCCCCCGAGCGGGCGATCCCACGCATGGCTGGCTCGGTGGGGCGGGGCGGGGGGGACTTGCCGTACGGGGTCACATTGCAGTGAGGGGGTGACTGAGCCAGAGGCTGGTTGGGCGACAGCCTGCACGGGAGGGGAGCGGTCGCCTGAGCTCGCACCGCCCCCGCAGGCTGGTGGGGGTTGTGCCTGGACGGGAGACAACCAAGCGCGGCCCATATCTACGCCGGGTAGCTCAGCACGCGGGCCACAGCTGGAACTGGCGGCGCCCTGGGAGCCTGGCCGGAGCCGGCCACGCGGCGGCAGTTGTTCCCCAGCGGCCCCAGGGCGCTGTACCCAGGCAGCTCCCTTTCGGGCCGGGCGCAGCAGAGCGAAGTCCCCGTTCTCACGCCCGCCTGGCTACTCACAGAAGCGGCCAGGCCAAGGCACTTGGGAGCCCTCGCACTCCCCCACCCCCAGCTAAAGCCACGGCTGGCTTCGCGAGGCGGGCGAGGGACTGCGGGAGGCCGGGCGGGAGCCGATCTTCAGGCGTGCAGCTGCTCAGGCCTGGGCCCTGGAGGCCGCGCGGGCTCCCCCCGCTTCCTTCCAGCTGGGGGCGCCGCGCCTGGAGCTGCCTGTCGGAGCCCGGCGAGGAGCTGCCCCCCCCCCCCGCGGCTGGGAAGGAGACGGACCTTCGCTCGATTTCAAGGGCCTTTCGCTCAGGCGCCCCCTGGCTAAACGCCACGTGCGAAGCAGCCTTCGCCGGCGTCGTGCAGCTCCGGCGGGGACAGCCTGCCCGGCTCGGCTTGGGGAGCGGATCAAACCCTTCAGCAGCCCGGCGGGCCGGGACCGCACGTGGCCGCCCCTGGCGTTCCCGCCGCGCTGGGAACCGTGCCTGGTAGGGATCCCGGCCTTGCGCAGCTATGCGCCGGGCCGATTTCCAGCGGCTGCTGCCCAGCTGCTCCCCGCGCCACCCCCAGCCGCTGCATGCGCCAGGGGCTTGGGGGAAGCGAGCTCGCCCCGCTGGCTGCCCCGCGCAATGCCGCGCCAGCCCCCCCGGAACTGCCATCATTGGGCGCCCGCGGGAGCCACGCCGAGCGCGGAGACGAGCCCAGTGGCTCTGCGCTGGGGGGAGGCGCTGCCCGCTCCCGCAGGCCGCCGGGACAGGGGGCGGGGTTCAGCCCACGGCTCTGCAACTGCCGGCCAGCCCCCGCCGGTGGTGGCGGCCCCGGCGGACACAGGCCGCTCTGCTGCTGGGCAGCTGCGGCAGCTTTGGGGCCGCAAGCGCGGCCTGCTGCTGCGGGGGCAGGTGCCTGTTCCCAGCCTCTGTCCGCGTGGCTCCAACCCGCGAGTTGGGCTGTGACAGCCACTGCCAGGGGCTCAGGCACATACCTGGCCCACACAACCCCTCCATCTGCCTGTCTGTGCCTTCGGGCGGCCAGTTCAAGAGAAGGACTCCAGCAAACAGGTGCCTGAGGGGAGAGCCGCTTTCTGACAGCTGTCCTGGCATCTCTGTCTTTCCCCATCTCTTTCTAGGTTAACTGCTTGGGGTAGGAAAAGTCCATCTATGGAAAGCAGCTATCACATGTCTTCTCTCCCGTGCCCTCTTGTCACACTAGCAGCTGGCAGGGCACAGCAGGCCTGAAATCACCAGCCACCAGCTGATCTTTATGTGGGCAATCAGCACAAATGCACACCCTGGTTGTTTTCTGTAATGTTCTCAAGAATCTGCTTGGGCCCAAAGCCACCCACCCTCTGTGGGGCAGACACAACTCAGGTCTAGCTTTTTTATCCACTGGCAAGGCAGGGTGGCCTTGGCATGCAGAAGGTGATACATGCTGCCCCAGTGTTACCACTGTGCTGGGAGATGTGGCTCAGGTGGATCTTGGCCTTGTGCAGCAATAGTTTAAGCAGTTCCCTGCAGGCAGCAGAATACTGACAGGGGAGACGGGCTTGCATCTTGCTTGGGCTGGGATTGTGTTTAGTCTCATCAGCCCAACTAACATCATGATTTCTCCATACACATCTAGAGCAAGTCTCAGAGAAAACTGGAGAGCGAACTCTAGGAAGAGATGGGAATGCTGCCTTGGCTGGAGGCTATGAGCATCCCTTTATTGATGGGACTCACTCACTCACCTAATAGTTCAGTGGAGGGTATTGCTGCACCTTTAGTTGCACCCCCCCACCTTTGGTAAACCTGGGTGTTAATCAGGGTTCCCTCTAATTTTTTGTATTTTTGGGTGGAATAAATTTAATGTGCACCAAGATATATGTGGATGTTCATTACCAGTAGAAACATAGGTTTCAGGCTGTGGGCACTCTGTTATCAGCTGGGTGGCACCTGAATTTCTCCTGGGCAGTCGCACAAGCATGTAGCTTACAGGGAATATTGGTATTACTACACACAGTGGTTCTACTAACAACATTCTAGGAACTGATCTCACTGAAATGCTTTCAGCATGACCTGCTGAAGAAACAAGGAAGATCAGTCCTGTGAGTTTTTTCTGCGAAAGAATATCTGTCTCGAACTCTCCCAATTTCTAGCTGAAACCTGCACTTATGGAAATGGGGATGAAACACCAACCTGAATTTCAATGTGAAGTGATTGCTCTTAGTTCCTCTCCTTGAGTCTCAGTACCCCCATCTTACCACTGCAATTGCACCTGTGCTGAGTAATTCAAACCCAGCCAAAGCCTGTTGACTTTTGTATTGTTTATTTACTTTGCCATTTTAATAACAGAGAGCAATTTTAAGAGGATTTTAAAAATCACACCAATATTTTCTAGCATATATTACACTACAGCACTTTAACATTGCTTTTAATTTTTCTTAACTACTACAAAATTGGGAAGCACTGATTACATGTGTAGGAAAGAAGGCTAAATTAGTGTCAACAGTTTCTTAAGATAGTTTGTGCAAAGAGCTCTACCCTGCTGGTTCACTCCCACCAGTAATCTCTGCAATGGAACACCTGGCCTGAGAACAGACCAGGATTTGGCTTTTACACAGCTCAGAATATCGGCCTGGTGAAATCTGCCATTCCCACCTTGCTTCACAGAACATGTCACTATTAATCACCGACAAACATAAAAGTGACTGTTCTAGTTATCCACATCCTTTCTCTAAAATAATTTATTTAAAAATAGGAATGTGGGTGAAATTTTTTACAAAGAGGCTATTTTTTTTTAACTCAGTACTTGTTGAATTGATTAAAATAGTCTTTGCATTTTAGGCAGCAATAGATCAATCCACATTTTCCTAGTCACTTCTAAGTGTTTCTGAATTTCAGAATCCTAAAAATCCAATGCATATTTTAAAAGGAATACAAAGTAAACAAAGAGTTGAGAGTTCACCATTTAGCCACAAAGCTCATGGGTAAAAGAGAGCATTGTGGTTATATTCCCCTGAATATAAAGATGCTTCCTAGGTAAAGAATATACACACTCTACAGACTTTTAAACATCATTCCTCAGTAGGCTTTATGTCTATATGAAAATAAATTAGTATATAATATACTATCAAACAATTCACATTTTTTGTATTAAAGGGACTCTTTTTACAGGCAGATTTGGCCCAAAATTTAGGTATTGCAGAACTAAAACAAACAGAAATGCTTTTTTGAAATTCTTTAAAGAAGACCAGTGAAATAATTTATTTAAAAAATTCCTTTTGTGCTAGTGTGCTAACGTTCCAATTGACTAGGAAATAACTATAGAAAAAAACCCGACTAATTGATATAAGTGTAAAAAAGAAAACAGGAAGTACAATTGTCAAAATTTGTTCAGTTGTAGTAATCTGAAATATATTAATATCATTTAAAAATACAATGTTTAGCTTGACAGTGTCCCTTCAAAACAGTATTAGTCTGTAAACTATGATAATTCAGATTAACCGTAAACCTGAAATATTAGAGGTAATGATACAAAAAAAAAAGCATATGGTACAAAATCATAAAAAAAGATTATGCTAATAAAAAGCAAATGGCAGGTGCAGCAGCAGCAGCAGCGGCAGCTAAAACTGCTGGATAAGGCGCCGGCGCTGAGAGGTTTTCCGCAGCAGTTTTCTGTAGTCATAGGGATTATCTTCAGTTTTGCTCTTGTCCAGGGGGCTTTCTGCAACCCTTGACCTAGGGATTAAATGCAGAAGCGCTTTAGAAATTAAAGACGAAACATTTAGTACAGCAAACACTGCTAATTGACTTCTTAACCTCTACCCTCAGCAAAAACAGCTACCTTTCCCAGGCCTTCCCCACCGCTGCAGAATAGAGTCAGCACCCCAGAGCAAAAACATTTATAGCAGAAGAGAGGAATGCTTACAGCAAATGTCTTCTTTCCAAAAGGGAGGAATAAGTAAGGACGTATTAAAACTATCAGGGTATCAGCAAGGCTTTTGAGGTAATACTTGCCTTTTAGACGTTGGATCAGATTGTCAGATGATGTAAATCGGATAGCTCCATTGACATAAATGGAGCTAATCTTGTTTTGCACCCACCGAGGGTCTGTTGAGATTGGATACTGCATATGTTACACGAATAGAATCCAACTCACATTTTTCAGGTGGCAAGAGGCATTTTTCAGGTCATTGCTTGTAACGAGACTAGTCATAAAACCATTATCTGCAAAGCTGGGCTTTTTTTCTAGAAAAAAGGTGGCGAAACTCAAGCCCCAAACTGTCCCGCTCCAAGGCCCAACACCTGGCCTGGCGGCTTTGCCACCCCCCAGCGGGACATGAGCTACCCCCGGGTAGCCTAGTTGCCTCCTGGGGGTGGGGTGGGGGCTCGGGCTGTCCCAGGTGGCTTAGCTGCCTTTCGGCAGGCCTTGAGCTGCTCCCCCCTCACCCACTGTGGGGCCCAAGCCATTCCCCAGTGGCTTACCTGACCCCCTGGTGGGGCCCAAACTGCCTCTGGCAGGGCCTGAGCCACTCCGCATGGCCGCAACCTGCCCCATAGCAGCTTAACCCCCGCTGCAACTCCAAACCGCCCTCCCTCTAAACACTGACTCACCTTATCCAAGAGGAGCTCCATGTGCTGGTGCTTCTTTGCCAGCTGCCTGCTCTTTATAGTGGCTGTGTGGCTCCCCCCAGCCCTCCGGCTCCCCCAGGTCAAACGGCAGGGGCAGGTCACAGCACGCCTGCTGTGCTGAAGGAAGGACTCAATTTAACAGGCTTAACGGATGGCCATTAAACCAGTTAAGTTGAGTCCTTCCTTCAGCAGGGCAGGGTGCTGTAAGCTGGAGGTGAGCAGTGGCAGGAGCAGCAGCAGGAGCTGTATATGACTCCTTAAAGAGCCCATGCAGCTCAGAGCTGCCCAGCTGCATTTTAAAAATGGCAGTGCCAGCAAAAAGGTGGCGGAATGCCATTCCACGGTGTTCTGCTGGGAAAAAAGCCCTGCTGGAAAGTGTATGTTATTTTGAAATAACTATAGAAAATGCTCATGAACTACACTTAGAAGCCCAGTATGGCATTCCAAATGCCAATGAACAAGTAAAAGCATTCACATCTCAAGAACTAAATTGTGCTAGCTTTACTTACGCAACAAGCCCAACTGAAGCAACCACTGAATATTGAACTGTCACTGACACTTTCGTAATAAGCCACAAACAGAGGGTAAATTCTGCTCTCAGTTACACATACACTAGATCTGAAGCTACTCCAGTTATTCTGAGTTACTGAAGACTGACATCAGAGCATGGCATGATAACAGGGCATGCATTCTTAAGGATTGTACCAGTTTCCACTGTGTTCAGGGGCAAAAATCTTACTATGGGTTCTTCAGTGGGATCACCAACAGACCCCTAGTCTACTAATACATATAGCAAAAGCATTTTGATTGAAGAGGCCAAAGATCACATGCAATTATTGACCTGAAAAATCTACGTTGAAAGAAGGCTGATGAACCAGGTTCTCTCTTCAGGATTTTCCTTTGCTTGTCTGTCATACTGGTGTCAAGCAGAAGCTGTCTGGGCCCATGCTGTTGCATTGCAATGGTGAGGAGGGATGGGGAGTAGAAATCTAGAAACAGATGTGTCAGCTACAAAAGCCAGGCAAAAATTCTGGCATGGAGCCAACCAAGTACAATTGAAACCAACATTAAATTTTTAGATTTGGTTTGGTAAGAAGTTTGAAATGCAAAGATGAGCCAGAGGAATAAAATTCCTAGTATTTTTTATTTTACATCGCTCCATAACGAATAGCTGAAGAGTTAATAGCTAGTTTGAATGCACATACTTTTGTCTTTAGTATGAAATAAGTTTGAATCTCTGACTTTTTAAACTGCGTTACACAGCATTTCTTTTGTTCCTACTTTTATTTTTTTATTACTTACCCCTCAGTAGTAATTAAAGAGGAATCTCTGAGCTCCACTGGTGGCTTCTTTTCTTGTGTGCTAGAATTACTCTCATTTGATATGGAATAACTTGATGAAAATTCTTGGTAGTAGTAATCTTCTAAATCTAGCACCTTGCCCAGACTGTAAATACACAAAAGCATTAAATCAGCAATTTTGTTTTGTAATATTTTCCCAGTGAAAATAATATAATGAATCACAGCCTTTATTTTCCTTATCAGCCAATGTGCGAGGACTTTTGATGGGTTGATTGTGGTAAGAAACTATTAAGCACAAAAATATGGTCATGTGTTCAGCTAGTTCAGGAGATTCAGAATGAAGCTCTAGAATACCAGTAAATTTGTGACATTCTCTGGAGGACTATGGGTTAACAGATGAATGGATTACATTGATCCATAAGTACTAAGATAATAATTATCTGTATGTTTAACTCTTTCAGATCATGCGCAAGAAAGCAGAAGTAATAATATTTAGCCAAATTCAATTATATAATTTGTTTTTTTATAATGGCCTAATTTTACCTTTCATATGGTACCTGTCTGTTTCAGTAAACAGCTACATCCCTTTTCTTAACTCTTGAATTTACTTTGTTGACAGTGCAGCCAAACACTTTTTCTGGGGCATTGTAGCAATCGCTGTGGCATAAGTAAATACAGATGAATAAACTACCTGTTTTTTCTTGGTTTCCGTTTTTCTTCTTGGATCGATTTCTAAAAAAAAATCAAGCAATTTTTAAGAAAACTGCATCACTTTTTTATACACCTGGGCATTTTTATTCAAAGTTCCGATATACAGACTTGTTAAATATGAGACTTTCCTATAAGTCTTCCTAAGAAAAATATGTAGAACATAATTTGTCAAGCAAAACCAAAGAAGTATTTGCAGTAGCAGTTTTTAATAATTTTGTGGTTGTGTTTTATATGAGAGATAACTATACTGAGGCCTGCCAATGGGGCAGCGGGGGTGGGAAAGGGCAGTTGTCCCCTGGCCCAGCATTTCAAAGGGGCTAGGAGCTCCAGCTGCCTCCGCTGCTACTTTGGCAGCAGTGGCTGGAACATCAGACTCCTTTGAAACATCGCGCAGTGCTGTGCCACCACTCTGCACGCAGCTCTGAGGGAATGTGCTGGGGCCTGGCTGACAGAGTTCTGCCCCTTCTACCCTTGAACACACCCCTTTCAAGGGTGGGGCACCACGCCCCCCTTCCACCTTGTCCCTGAGCCTGTGGCAGCTGTCTGCACCACTGACTATACTGTAAGAGAAACTGTAATCAGAAGCAGGGGGCGGCGGGGGGATCAAAAATCCAAATGCCTGTATCTATTGTAAAAAAACGATAAACGCTGTCCAATTTAGGCAGCTCTTCATATATGCTATGCCAGTTTATATTGATATTGGCTGCTGCTGGTGATCACTCATTGGTGAGTACAGTAATCTTCCATAGGAGTTGTGGATCCTCAGGTGGCTGATAAGGTCAGTCCTGGAACTCCATGTTCTATTACAGCGAGGACAGATACTTCCAGGTATGGCAGGAGGCTGCTGACCATGACTGAAAGACAGTCTTTCCTTCCTCCTGCGCCTCTTGTCTGCCTCAACTCGCCAGCAGGATATTGGCAATTTACTCTGAGAAGGCCCAAACCAATTCCCCTCCAATGGGATAAAATAAAACTTGGTTTTACAAAAGGTACCTTGAGCTAGATTGACCTGATCTCTTTCTTTGAGACTTTTTAGACAAAGGAAATGCAGTAGATCCAGTCAGTAGAGCCCTGCAGAGACTAAAGTCTGTCTGTGGATATGGATTTCCATGGATAGACATTGTGATCTGCAGATCCACACGACTCTGCTCCCAAGATCCACTGTGCTCAGTGGAGGAAAGTTACCCTGTCACGCAAGGGATCCAGCATCCTACGTTGGCAGCTCTAACTGGCAGGGTGATTGCAGTGCTCCCAGCCCTGCCCCCACATGTGGATTCTCCTGTCTTGGGTCATACTGCCCCACTGGCAGTGGGACTGGGGATGGTGCAGCCACACTGCTGGGAGGAGTTGCTGGCATGGGATGCTGGTTCCTGGGTGTGATGGGCCACTCCTCTCCATTGGTTGCAGTGGCTCTTGTAAGCAGAGCACTGCAGATCACAATGTCTATCTGTGGCTATCTGCATCTGTGGATAGACCTCTGTGTCTGCACGAGGCTCTACTAATTAGCCTGGATTTCAATAAGGCATTTGATACTGTTCCACATGGGATGTTATTAGTTCAGTTGAAGAAGCTGGGTATCAATATGAGATTTGAAAGGTGGATAAGGAGCTGATTAAAGGGGAAACTACAATGGGCCATACTGAAAGGTGACCCCTTGGGCTGGAGGCAGGTTACTGAGTTCCTCATGGGTTGGTCTTGTGGGGACCAATCTTGTCCAACATTTTCAATAATGACATTGGTACATAAAGCCAGAGTGTGCCAGCAAAAATATGTGGGTGATGAAGTTGGGAGGTAATGCCAATATGGAAGAGTTTCAGAATACAAACCAAAAAGAGCTGGATGACCCTGAAAACTGGAATAATAGAAATGGGATGAAATTTAATAGTGCAAGTTAATGAATGTAGGGACTAACAACAAGGGTTTTGCTACAAGCAATTTTGCAACATATCAGTTGGAAAGGACAGAGGAGGTGAACAAGCTTGGTGGACTGATTGATCACAAAATGACTATGAGCCATTAATGTGATGAGGCCGTGAAAAAAGCTACTGCAATCTAAAGATGCATCAGGTGAGATAATTCAGTAGAGAAAGTAAGGGGAACTACTCAGCAGAGCCAGTCCTAACCCAAAAGGCAAGAGTAGTTTCTACAGATCCATATGCACCTCTCCATGATGGGCAGTCCGGATGATCAGCATAACAATCTCATCCTTGACCTCCACCCTGGCTCTTCCATTGTCTACCTTCATGTGTCCCAGGCTTACTAGTATCCAGGGACAGCTCTGGGGACCAAAGATTCTTGGTTTCCAAGGGATATGTAACCACAATGCTTCCCCCTACAAAGCACTGGTGAAACCTCATCTTGAATACTGTGTGCAGTTCTGGTCCCCTGCAGAACTGGGTTTAAGAAAGGTGAATTTAAAGTGGAACAGATGCAGGCAAGAGCTACTAGGAGAATAAACCTATACCATGAGAACACACTCCAGAGCTTGGTTTGTTTATCCCAACCAAAAGATGGCTGAGGGGAGAGGTAATTCATCATCATCACCACCATCACCACCACCACCAACAACAACCATGGGCTCAGTGGCCATTGGTGTCTGATGTCTTTCTCACTATTTCCTTTCATCTTTCCCTGCCAAGTGTGGAGTGGCTTAGTTTCTGTAGACTAGCTCTGCAACAATCTCCTATATCATCTACCCATTCTCTGTGGGATCTGCCTGTCCTATTTGAACCATCCATTATGTCACATACCAGGTCTTGACTTTTCATTTTTTGTTCATTCTGCAAATATGCCTGAATAGCTGTAACTTCCGTCGTATAACCTTCTGCAATAGGTTCTCTTTCAGCTGTATCTTCCTATATAATTCCTCGTTGTGACCTTCTGCATCCATCCTATTCTCAGGATCTTTCTATCACAACTCGTCTTGAACACCAATATACTTCTCTTTGAATCTTTCATTATCACCCACGTCTCACATCTGTACAACATGCTGCTGAATACACACATTTTCAAGACGCTCAGCTTCATTCCTAAGCTAATAGCTTTGCTTTTCCAGATTTTATCCATCGGCTTAAAACCCACTCTTGCTTTCGCTATTCTAGTCGCTACTTCCTTCTTACAGTCTAGATCATACATTAAGTTGGTTCCCAGGCACGTGAACTTCTCTGTATTTTCTAGTTCAATCTCATCTACACTGATCTTCCTTCCTATTTTCTTATCTCCAAATACCATTGTTTTTGTTTCATCAATGTTCATAAGCAGTCCACACCGCTTCCCTTCCTCGTTTAGCACCTGCACCATTTTCGCTAGCTTTTCCTCATCTTCCTCAATGATAACTATATCATCAGTGAACCTCAAGTTGTTAATTCTTTTCCCATGCACAGATATCTCTTCTACCTCTTCCTTGTTCTTGTCCATCGCTCTCGCTAGATGCATGGTGAAGATACTTGGCAACATTGGATCTCCTTGTCTCGTATCTCTACTTGTTCTAAACCAATTTCCCAATTCCCTGCACATTCTCACTGCTGCCTCCACATTGACACTAGCATGGATCTTGTCCATTCCTTTGGTGCCTTCCCTTCTTCCCATGCTATATTATCTAGTCAGTGTATTTCCTGAATTGTACTTTCTCCACTGTATTTGATCATCTCTCCCATGATCTTATAATTTCCAGGGCTCTTGATGCTCCTTAGTTGTTTCAAGGCTCTTTCTACTTCCTCCTTCAAAATATTGGTCTTGCTCTTAATGCTCAGTGGAGATACTTCTTTCAGTTCTTCAATCAGCCTCTCTCAGACACTTGGGTTCAACTGTGCATTGTATAGATTGGTACAATATCTTGTCCATCACTGCACAATCGTCTCCTTATTCATGTTCACTTCGTCAGTCTCATCTTCGATCACCATCTGTTTCGGATGCCGCTTCCTATTAATATTCCGAATCATCTTATACCTCCTTGGTTTTACATTCGCCGTAATACCTCTCTGTATCTTCCTACTGCTCCTTTAGCCATTTTGCCTTATCCTTTCTGGCTGCTTTCCTTACCTCATTGTATTTCACCCTATATTGATGTTCCACCCTCTCAGAAGCATCCCTTCTGATCTTCAGCTCTCTCTTCTCTTGGATCAACTTCAGTGTCTCCTGTGTAGTCCACTTCTTATTGATCTTCTCTTCTTCCAGAACAGTCTGGTCAATTACCTCTTCTATCACCATGGCTATCCCTTCAACTCCCTTATCTAGGTCTTCCTCTGCGGTTGTATTCCTGATCTTCTCTTTGAGCTCTGTACGCATTCCCTATTTTTTCCTCACCTAACCTTGCCACACCTCTTTTCTTCTTAAACTGTATTTCTTGAGTTTTATCTTGATGTTCACAATGAGTAGACCGTGGTCCGAGTCTATATCCGTTCCTTGGAAAGTTTGGCACTGTTGTACTGATATTATCCATTTTCTTCTTATCAAAATCATATCTATCATGTTCTTGGACTTCCCATCATTCAATCACCATGTCCACTTCCTACCGTCCTTCTTTTGGAATCTCGTGTTGCAGATCACCATCTCATGCGCTGTAGCAAACTCTAGTAGTTTCTCACTTTGTTTCTTTCTTTCTCTGTATTCTACTCTTCCCATGACTCTCTCTCAACCTTTATTATCTCTTTCTTAAAGTCTAGGAGTCTGAATTCAATGGGAATTTTGTCATTAGTTTTAACAGAAAAAACTACTGACTCCTATTTAATAAGCAATATATTCTGCTGAAATAGGCTACCATTGGGATGTATGCCCTCCTAAGATGCAGCGCAGAGTTATTATGGAATGTGAATAATTTCTTATTTATAATGATAACTTCCAACTTTGTTTTCCAGTCTTCTCTGATGACCAATACATCTCCCTTCAGTATCTCCTCCGAATACGTCTTTGTCAAGCCTTTGTAGAATAGCTCAATCTCCTCCTCCATACTGTTTGATGTGGGTGCATACACCTGAATGACTGAGATGCTGAATGATTTCGCTTTGAATCTCGCTACCATCATTCTTGCACTCACTGGTTTGTATCCTAACAATGCTCCTCTAGCTCTTTTGCTAAGAAGGAATCCAACTCCTGTCTCATGCTTTGTTTCGTTCCCTGACCAAATGGCTTCGCAACTGCACATCTCTCCCAATGCTGTCCAACACATCTTCACCCATCCAAGTATATCACACTGGTATAGCTCCATCTTCTTCCAAAGCAGCTCTAATTTTCCAGTTGCCCACAGTGTTCAGACTTTCCATGTTCCAACTGATAGCATATGCATTAGTTGTAATTTTCTTTCGGTAGCCAGCTTACCAACCCAACCCCAATCACTCAATTGGTGTCATAGACTTTGTTTATCCATGTGATGTCTGAGCTGGCATCTTTTATCATTTAGTCGCACGGTCATCAGATTTCATTTGCATTGCTGTGTCACAGTCAGTGCATCGTCATGCATCTTACCAACCCTCCTCCTTTACTCAGGCGTCGGACTGGCATGGGACCCCCAGAAGCTTCATGGCAGAGTTGGAGAGAAAATTGCTCTCTCTAAATACATCAGAGGCATAAATACCAGCAAGGTAGAGGCATTATTTAAGATAAGCACTTAAGTGGACACAAGAACTAAGGGCTATTAAGTGGCCATCAAGAAGTTTAGGCTTGAAATTAGATGAAGGTTGTAAAAAGCAAAGGAGAGACATTCTGGAAAAGCCTTTCAAGGGAAGCAGCAGGGACAAAAAAACCTAAATAACTTCAAGATGGAGCCTAGTAACTTTATTGAGGGAAATGTATGATGGGACTGCCTATAATGTCACATGACAGCCAGTCATAAATATCTTCAATGGTTACAGGTGGGACACTAGGTGGGTAGGACTCTGAGTTGCTACAAAGAATTCTTTCCTAGGTATGTGTTTGGTGGTGAGTTTTGCCCATATGTTCAGGGACCCATTGACAGTCATATTTGGGATCAGAAAAGAATCCCCCCTCCCCCATACAAATTAGGAGAGACCCTGGGACTTCTTGCCGCCTTCTGCACCTTGGAGATGGGCCACTTCCGGGGTTTAACTAGGGCAAATCGATTAATTCTTGGTAATCAGAAATCTTTTAGTCATGATTTGAGAATTTAAGTAATTCAGCCAGAAGTTATGGGTCTACTACTGGAGAATGTGTGTGTGGTGGGAATGAGGGGAGGGGCGGGAGCTTCTGTGGCTTGCAATGGAGAAGATGACCATAATTGTCCCATCAGGCCTTAAAGCAGAGACGGGCAGGATCCAGCTCAGGGGCCAAATCCAGTCCACCAAGCCTTTTAATCTGGCCTGAGCCCTCCCCTAGGGCAGGGAGCTGTGACACTGTAAGCAGCCTGCCTTTTCCTTGTGGTTCTCTGCACTGCAGCTTGGGCAGAGCCTCATGTGCTGCTCCTGGCCCAAGGAAAATCTTTCCGCTCCCATCGCCTGAAAACTGGCTAATAGGAGCTGAAAGATTTTGCTGAGGGTGAGGACAAGGCACTAAGCACCCCTCTGCCCCCAGCCCAGAGAGTCATGGGAACAGCCAGTGGACTGTGGCTGCTGGCAGGCAGGGATGCCTGCCTGAGAGTGGTGCTGTCCAGGAGCTGCTTTGGTAAGTGCCTCCCACCAAAGCTTGCCTCTGGGACCCCAATCCAACTCCCTCTAGACCCTGTGCCCTCTCCTACATGCCTTCCCCAGGCTAGAATCTTCCCTGGCACACAGACCCATCCTGGACCCTGCACCCCCTGTATTCTGTTTCAGGTCACAACCCCTCCTTCACCCAAACTCCCCCTCAGATCACACAGCCTACCCTGAACCTCAATCCCCTACCCTGGGCTTCCTTCTACACACAACCTCCATCCCAGACCCCACCCCTCCTCCATAGAAAAATGCATAGAAAATCTTGGAGTGGCCCCTCATCAAAAATTATTGCTCATCCCTGCATTCAAGTCTAGGAATCTGAATTCAATGGGAACTTTGTCACTAGTTTTAACAGAAAAAACTACTGATTCCTATTTAATAAGCAGTATATTCTGCTGAAATAGGCTACCATTGTGATATATGCCCTCCTAAGATGCAGTGGAGAATTATTATGGAATGTGGATATTTTCTTATCTATAATAGACGCATGGAGGTAAGTGAAGGCAGAATGTGGTTTGTTAACTAATTAGTACTGAGAACAATGTGTGAAATAGGTACCAGTACAAATTGTTATTCTCATTTTTACTGAAGGGAATTGCAAGATAGAGTGAATTACAGCAAAATTTTCAAGAATACCTACCAAAATTGTAGGTATTGCTGGTTAGAAACCATTTTCAATATTTCAATTCTTTTATCCCAAGTTGAGAGGAAAGGCTGAAGCTTAATTTTTTTTGAAGAAGAAAATTATAGAAGAAAAAATATTTGAGTCTGTTGAAAGATTTCATTTTCATACATTTAAATTTCAGCCCCTTTTATTTTGTGTAGAAAATAAGTAAATATATTTTGAAATTAAGTCATTTAAACAAACTTTTTCATTCCAAACACGTTTAGAAAATGTCCTCCCCAAATTTTCGAAACAAAATGTCACCAAAACGATTGTGAAGAAAATTGGTTTAGTCAAAATGATGTTTTGCAAGAGAAACGTTTTAATGAACATTTTCCAACCAGCTATAATTTTTGGATACCCAGTTTGTGACACCTTGGGTGTGTTTATATAACCCACACACGTACGTGTGGTTAACTGTCCCATGTAGTGGCACCTAGAACACTTCACAGAAAAAGAATAAGCATCCTTGAGAGCCAGCTGGTCTTTAGGTCAAGCTGTAGAGGCGCCTGCAGTAAGCTCCAGAGGTCCCACGTGCAAGTCTGCCTGTGCTCAGTTACATTTACACTGCAGTTAAGACATGCATAGTTTGTATCAGCTGATTTGGGCTGTTTAATCATGATACGGATGTCCCAGCTCAAAGTGCAGCCTGAGTTCTGGGATGTTTCCACTGTTAAGGGTCCTACTGCCCGGGCTTCATCCTGAGTCCAAAGATCATGATTGGAATTAAACTGCCCTTTAGCCTGAGCCATGAGTCAGCTGGCCCAGGCCAGCTGTGGGTTTTTAATTGCATTGTAGACACGTCTGTAGAGCCTGATTGTCACAGGAGAGAATTTGCAGCTCCCATTCACTTCAGCTGCAGCCACCTGGTGCTGTGGCAAACTGAGTGATTAGATGACTATTCCAAAGAGAAAGATACATAACATCAGTGGACTCTTTTGAAAATTCAGTCCAAGAGATATACTCAAGGTCAAAGAGTTTTAGAAGTAAGGAACTCCTGACTCCCTATCCTGTTTTCAGATAACTAAACACTCGTCTGCACACTGCAGGTGATAAGCCTTAAATTTTATCACCACATTAAGTGTCAGCAAGATACGCCCACTCTCTTTTGCAAAATAAACACAACTGATGGAAAATAATGTTAATGCATGGTTTCAAAACTACTACTGAAAACTAGGTTCAAAGATGCCCAATTTTTGCTGATTCCATACAGACAAGAACAAATGAGTTTTCATAAAGTATCAAGATTCTGCTCTCATTTGTTCTCTGCTTTGTGGATACACTTTGCATCAATAACACATTTACTTTAAGATGCTAGTTTCTTTACATATAGCCTACAGATACCAAACTCCATGTTATGCTTCACATTTAATAGTCCTACATCTCACAAGACTTGTTTTCTAGGAAACAGGTCCTATTCAACATATGCCCATCTCTGTTTCAAAATATGAATGTTTCAGCAATAGCTTCTTTCATCCTGTGCTTATATGATTATTTCTGCTAACAGAGGGACCCATTGTGACAACCAGTTTAATTAACTATACACTCACCTGATGTTAAAATAGACCAATGAGGTACATATGCTGGTAGCAAATTTACTTAATTTATAGAAACCTTCTGAACTGCTTTAAAATGTTCCCCTTTCTGCTCACGTGCTTGGCTTTTTGCTGCATTTAATCGTATTACAGTCACAAAGGAAAAGCAGACAGATATCTGAACTTGTAACAAAGGTCTTACATGAAAACAGTTAAAACCATTAGTTTACTTAGCTGCTTGTTTCTCCTTCAAAAAAGTAACCTTATAGTATACAGCCCCTTTATCAAATAACACTCCATATTTTAATATTTGCTCCCAAGGAAAGATCGGACGCTAAACAAATTACAGTGATGACGGTCATCATAAATACCTAGATAGATAAGGTGGGTGAAGTATTTATATGACTTGCTTATCTGAGGCAATATCTTTTCTATAGGGCTGTCAAGAGAAAATGAAGAAAACTATCTAAAATATATAATAAATTTCAATTGGTATTTTATTGTTTAACAGTTCATTTAATTGCAATTAAGTTTTTTAATCATGATGAATTTTTTGAGTTAATTGTGTGAGTTAACTGCGATTAATCAACAACCCTGCTTTTAGTACCACACCCACCAGGTCTCTCTCTAACATCCTGGTACCAACACGGCTACACACTGCACACAACAATAGACAGACAGAGGAAGTCTGAATTTTGGGTTGTTTGAAATCTGGCTATGAATCTGAATTTTGTGGCCCATATATTTTTACTAGAAGGGTCTTCTGTCCATTGTAGAGGACTGGCTGGACAAGGTACGTCTGCAGGTTTCACCCACCAAAGTTTGTCAAGCTTACATGTATCAGTGTATAGTATGTGGAGTCTTCAGGATTATTTAATGTTTTGGGTTTCCGTGGTCTCCTTCGGGGCCGCTGCAGATGATGAAAATCCTCTGTTTTTGTGGCAGCTATAAAAAAAATACACATGTTCATTTATTCACAGGATGAGAGAGCATAGCAAAAGCATAATAAGAGAGAAACTTTTCTTTGACAGTGGGAAAAACCACTTTCAGCTATTTTTGCACTTGCAAAAAGTACATGTTTTGGGTATTTCCTGGACAAGGCTTGAAAGACATGTGGATCTGTGAAACTTACCTTCAACACTGCCCATAAACACAGATCACACAGAATTTGCCACACTGGAATGGACCAATGGTTCCTCTAGTATGGAACACTCTCTCTAACACTTGCTAATGTTGGATGTTTCAGGGAAAGTTGTTGGGAACTGATGACCAGGTATTGCTTTGTGTCCTTCGTCCTTTTCCCTGTCTTGCATGGAAATGAGTACATTCCATTACAGACACCAGTTAAATGCTCCGATTTTTCTGCGTCCTAGTTAGGTGCGTTTGCCTGTAGATTCAGTTGCACTTTCATCTTCCAGCCTCCCTATTTATCTGTCCCTTAATCTAATATAATTGAAAATATAGCTGACAGGAACCGGAATTATTTCATCTCCCCGTACATATTAAAGCCAGGGCTCTCTGTAGTTGTAACCTGTACCTTACAGGCATTCACAAGAAACTGAACATTGGTTGCCAGGTAGAAAATAGGAGAACTAATATTAGACCTTTATTTCTGGTAATGCGTATTCCTCTTTTATATGAAACCAAACAGCCTTAAGACTTATTCATGTACAGAACTCAAAAGCAGGTAAGATATAAACATTGTTCTATGCTCAGTCTGACTTTCTCAATGCAACAAGTCCCATTTTATTTTACTGATGAAAAGGTTGATTCTTGGAGACCAAAAAGAAAAAAAAGTAGCAGAATTTACACTTGATTATTTTAAACGAAAGAAGTGAGCAATCCTGCATGTAAAAAACGGTTACTTCCAGAACTGTGAAAGAGTAAGAAATATTGTGAGGTACTGATCTCATTCTCCAGACCTTCTACCACTGTGAATATGGCAGATCAATGTGTGCCATATTTAATGGGACATGCTACAGATAGTGCTGGTTGGAATACTTGTTAAAATGTATTTTCATGAAAAGATGTGTTTTGTCAAAACCAAAACTTTGCAGAGGTAGACCAGTTCAGACAAAGATTTCTGAGTTCCAGTATACAAAAAAATGAGAGAAGCAGCTAAAATTAAAAAAAGGCCCTTGTCTGCTGCAAAAATAAACATATTTCACACACTTTTGTTTCATGAAAACATTCAGAAGGTTTTGGTTTCATTCCAAATGCAGAATGAAACCAGAATTTGTCAACAATGCAAGTCACCATGAAATGTATTTGTCATTGCCTGCTCTGCTCTGATTTCAGAGTTAGACATTGGCATGTGAGACGCATTGGTTGGTAAATATGAAACCAAACAGAAAATAAAAGCTCTGTGGACAGCTTCAAATTACTTTTTAAGAAGCACACAGTGATAGTGACTCTTCTGTATGGACGTGTCAGAAGTATTAATATATGCTGAGGTTCTCCATATCCATTTTAAACACTCGTACGCAAAATGTGCATCACTGGAAGATTAGTCCAATGGCTAGGTCAAGACCAGGTCCTTTTCTTGGTTTTGTGCACAAAAGAACCCTTTGTGATTCAGCCTCTTCACATGGAAAGGGAGAACCAGGCACCTCTGCATCAGTGTCCTCTTTCCTTGAAATCCATGGGGGACTCTGTGGCTGAGTCTACACTAACAAGTTCTTTTGAAAAAACCAGGCCTTTTCCAGAAGAACCCACAGGGTGCCTACACCCACAATGGGCTCTTTTGATCTGAAATTGAAAATGCAGCACTTTTTCTGGCGGCCCTCTTCCTTTCCCAGATGAGGAACAGCGCCTTTTTCTGACAGATTCTTTCAGGGGTGGGGGACCAAATATGTGTAGAAGCCCAGGGGGCCCTTTGTTTGAAAGAACAGTCCTCATGGCACTGGATTTTTCACTTCCGGGCCCGTTCCTTTGAAAGAGCAAGGGCCGTGTGGGCGTTCTCTATTGAAAGAGTGGATCAATCTTTTCATCTGCTTTGTTGTGTCCAGATGCAAGCCGTCAAAAGACGTTTTTTCAGAAGAGACCTTTGAAAGATCACTGTAGTATAGACATAGCCTGTAGGCCCGAGGAGCCAGGAGAACACAGGGAGTGGGTAAGACAGGGGAGGAGAAGTGTTCCCTGCATGCTGAGTGCTTGGGCAGCTGCCCACGAGAGAGTCAGGGGCCACCCAGCTGATTAGCAGAGCGCCCACAGTGGGCAGCACGTGTCTTTGTTGGTGATGCACATCTGCATCTGCCTTGGTGCACAGAACAAAATTTATTCTGCCCATGGATGGAAAAGATGACCGAGAACGTTGGGAGTACCACTGTGCCTCCTTCCCCCCTTGCGTTCAGCATCAACACTAGAGGAAATTTAATAAATCCAGAGGCAGTTATGGAGCTTCCTTCACACTGGGGTGGCCCCATGGTAGGCACTGTCGAGGAGCCAGTAGCAGTGAAACTGTATTGGTGCTATGTTAATAGGGACTTGGGCCCAGCTGAGGGATACTGTGAGAATACAGGGCCTCTGCATGGATGGCACTGTGTCGCACTTGCAGGGTTTCAGGCTCGGCCCCATGTCTTCTCTGCCTCACAACCAAAGAATTTGGAGGCAACTCCATGAGTGAAACCTCGGAGTGTTTTGGCCCATGCATGCACATTGTGCGTGAGGGCAGGATCTGCCTCACAATGGCTTATTCACATCGCTAACTACTGTTAAGTATATTCCACTGCAGAAGCCATCCATTGATGTACTGCTGCTCTACTTGCAGTGAAGTTTGCTAACAACACTCAAGTGGGTAAGGAAGGAAAGAACGTATTTTGTTCTCTATGGGCATGTCTGCAGCACAGTTAAAAACATGTGGATTGCTCCTGACAGCTGAATTGGGCCCACTCGGCTGGGGCTGTGGGCCTGTTTAATTACAGTATAGATATCTGGGCCCTGCAGTTCAGGTTCCCACCCAAGGTCAAGTGTCTACACAACAATTACACAGCCCTTTAACTGGACTCCTGCAAGCCCAAGTCAGCTGGCCTGGGCAAGCCATGGATGTGTAATTGTGGGGTAGTCATATCCTAACAGCTCACAGAAACTTCTGTTTTACTCTGGGGAGACAATATCTAGTCTATCTGCATCAGAACACCTTTTTAACCAAGAATATAGCACAAGTATTTATAATGAGAAATGATCACAGTGCATCAATGGTGACACCTGAAAAATTAGCTGTATAAGCTTTTGTTATGTGTGATAAATAAAGGCTTGTAAAGGTCACTGGTATATTGAGGAGCCAGGAGGAATAATGTTAATTTAAACTCTAATAGGGTAATGATTCCATTTATTGTTTCAGCTTCTGATCTGAAATGCAAACTGCTCCTAATGTAATGAATGGACTATTATCTCAACATTTTAACTCTTAAAAAAAGAACAATAGTATCATTCAAAGTCCGGGGATAGCTAATTCACTTTAGATAATGAGATTTGCATACAGCTAATTCATTTCACTAAACTGAGATTAAATATCAGTCATACTTTCATTTAAACTGATGTGCTGCGCCCAATACAGATACATTGGGTATGCTTCTGTTTTTACTATGATGCTGGTTTTACACTGATGCAATTCACCTGGTTTCACTGGAGTTACAGTCGATTTACACAGATGACAGTCAAGTCCAACGTATTTTATCTGCAGGCGTTTAAAGCAGAAATGATGAGTAAAAATCTTTTTCATGTTACGGTACCTAGACCAAAATTCTCTAGTCTGAATTTTCAAAAACTGCATTGGAATGATAGCTATGATCCCATAAAATCTGGAAAAAATGAACTGAAATGGGGGACAGTAGGAAAAGCCCAAGAAAGTTGAACTATTTTTAATAGTAACACATGAGAGCATTACCCTATATGTCATCACATTATTCAGTCTTATCTGACACATCATCACTCTCAAATACCAACAGTACATTTTTGTTTCAGAATAAAACTATTCCTATCAAAATTATGTGTAAGAGTCACTCCTCCATATAGCTGCTCTGAACACTACTCTTCCTACACTCAAAAATCATTTTAGAGATCAAAAGGGCCCAGTAAGATAATTTGCTTTGATTACTGACAATGACATTGCTAACAAGAACATCTTTTTTTCTAGACCTAAATCATGTGAAAGATTCTGCCAACACAAATATCTACATTATACTTTCCTTACACGTCTAAATTTGACTTGAATGTCTTTGCTTCATGGATGAGATAAGAGATCAAATGGTTCACGTTACTTCCTACCTTCCTCCTTTTTTTTCCGCTTCTATAAATCTCTGGCACATGGAAGTCTTTATCTCCCACACTTTCATCAAATGGAGCTCTCCTTCGACATAACTACACCCTCACCCCCATAAAAAAAAAAAAAGGATTAAGCACCAGTCTTTCAAGTTTCATGCAGCCTCTGCTAGCCCCAATACTGGCTGCTGCAGAAATTTTCTCTTTCCATACATCACTTCCTGCTACATAACACAGAGGTCAATGGAGTAACTCCAGATTTGAGGAACACCAGTGTAACTGAGGGAGAATTTGAGTAGCAGTAATTGAGATTATAGCCATAGCAGCAATAAAGGTCTCAGGAACTTTACATGCTGCAGTACTGACATCTGAGACAATGAAAAAAGAAGTCAAGGGGATCAAATTATTATACTGGAGGACAGCAGGCCCCTTAAGAAGATAATCCTAAAACACTGAATTTCCCTTCTTTGTGAAGCTCCAAAGAAAGCCATAGATGAGTGCGGATTTATTTGTCAAATTATCCAAGATGTAAATTCCGATAATTCACATGAAGTTACAGCCCTTGCTCACGTACTCAGTCAGCTAGCTAATGGTTAATAGATTTCTTTCTCCTCTTAGTTTTGCATGTTCTTTTTTAATAAAATACAGAAACTGTTGTTGGTATTTGTAACATGGGACAACTCATTGCTCCAGTGACCATCCGTCCCATATTGGGCAGGACGGTTGTGACTTTTTTTTTTTTAAAGGGGACTCATTGTCCTATAATTGCTCCCCCTTCCCCAGCCTCAGGGAAGCAGAGGGGAGAGCTGGCAGCTGCGGCTTTCTTGAGGTTCCCGAGAGTGCTGGCCACTGCCATCTCCTTCCCAGCTCCCTGGGGCTTGGAGGATCTGCCCCTCCCCACCATATTTGGGACAGGGAGATATGGTCACTCCACTCATTGCACAAAGCAATCAAATCTGCTTTTCATTAGTTGAACTTTTACTTACTAGGTTTGGTTGGAAGGCAAATTACACTAATGAACCTTACAGAAGGTGAATTTCTGTGTACTTGTTTTCCAGGCATTCTGTACACGACTGCAATGGGTGATGAGACAAAAAGCAGAAGCAAAATCATCCTTTATCAGGACAATTAAACTTTGCTTCTTGAGTCTGTCTCTCTTGTGGTACTTGGTCTTTCCAAAGTAAGTTGTAATATGGCATAATTTTGCCCAGTGCTTTATGTGCCTCTAGGGACAGCTGACCATCTGGGCTTTATTTCTGCATATTTGAGAATTAAAATAATACCTTCTAGCCAACTTAAATATTTCTAAAGCACATACCCTTGTAATAGTCAGGTATTACTTGTACTAATATAGTACTTTTAATCGCTAGGTTCAAAGCACTTTACGAAGATGGGTGGGCATTGTTATCCTTATTTTACTGATGGTGGAACAGAGACATTGAAAGGTAAAGTGATTGCTCAAGGTTACATGACAGCAAGTCATTAGCACAGGCAGGAATAGATGCTGCATCTCTGACTCCCTGGTCTCCAGACCATGGCTGCCCATATGCTCATGGTGTGGAAAGAGGACACCAGTAGTGACATACACTGATGTATCCTTGGGGAAAGATTTTAGAGGGTAAGGAGAATTTTGAATAAAAAATGCTGATGTCACACAAAAACCTTACATTTATCAAGACTGTCCCATCAAGAATACAGCCGAACAGCTAAAAACAACACGATTCTGTTTAGACAACCTGAGTGCACACCATGAATACAATCAGAAACAATCAATAGCTAATCAGGCAAAACAAAGAGGTTTTCCTTCAGTGATTTAATTTTTTTTTAATTTAACAATAGCATTCAGTGTACTCTCTCCTCAGGCAGGCAAATCTTATGTGCTGTCTGGGCATAAAACACACTACCCAAATTTGTGCTTAAACAACTCATACTTAGATGTTTAACAAGGACAAGCTAGGACTCCAGAAAGTATGGCCAAGATTTATGTAGGATCGAGGTGGCCAACTCCATGAACGACTATGTGATTGGAATGACTGACAGTTGCCATTAAGAAATTAAAGACATCAGAATCTACATTTTTGCTGTATTGTCTGTCACCAAGGTACAAAAACTAAACAGTGGCAGAGTTAGCTCAAAAGCCGTATTACTTTCTTACCTGCCCTTATTCATGCAAAGTGCCAAGTGACCTCAAGATTTGGACCAGCTACAGCCCTGACTTTTGTTCTCATTGGTGGGCACTTCTCTCCACCATCTCTCTCCATGAAAGCAGTGGCCAGAGCCTTGAGGTGAAGAGGCTGAGCTGGGGTGCGGCGAAAGCCAAGTGGGGTCACAGGGCCCACAAAAGATTAATGTGGCCCTGTGGGAGCTGAGCACCCCTCTTTTTCTGGTGGTGCTTGAACCCCAAAGCATACCAAGAGTCGTCGCCTGTCTACAGCTGTATGTTCTGAACGAGGCCACAGGAATTCTTGGAAATTGGGATGAACATCTCTACATTAGTCAGAAAGATTTATGCATCCACTGCTGAAGTAAGAAAAGCTGGAAGAAGGGCCAGTAAATATCACTTCTCCTTAAGGCCCAGCAGCAGCTGCAGACTCCTGATGTATTGCAGTGGTTCTCTCTGACTAGAAGAGCTGTTCTGGCACTGCTCCTAGGTGCCAACTTCCAAGTGGCACTGAACTGCTGTTTCTTGGCTGCTTGGGAGAACCAGAAATGTTTTCCTCCAGCAAAACGGCTAGGGTTGCTACTGGATGCATTAATTGACACATTGCTGCCACAGCACGCAAACGGACTCTGAAGGGGCGCTACCTCAGGAGTGCCTCCATGTGGCAGGATGCAGCATCACTCTCCTTTTTTCACCCCCAGCTTCCCTGCAGGCTGACCTTGGTGAGTCTTCAGGGGGTTAGCCCTTTGGCCAAGTCACAAAGTCCTTTTGGGGTAGTAAGGAGTCTAATGAACAGTCTATTTTGCCCTCACCAGAGTCTTCTGGCCTGGCTTGGGCCCATTAAATCCAGCCTTTCCTTCAAGCTACCAGATGAACCCTGTCTATTTTGGGGGGTTTCTGTCTCTTTACATAGGGCTGTATGGGAACCCAGGCCCTCAAAACTCCAGATTCCAGCCCAGGGACCCTCTACATAACAGCCACATATTGCTCGATTCAGTTCATTGCTACTTCTTTCCTGGGCCTCTTCCCACCTGGTTCCTTTTAAATTTACCCTTATCTCAAGATAAAGGTTCTTGAGTCCTCCTTCTGCAAACCCAGCTATGTAATACACCGGCAGACACAAACTTTGGCTACCCCTCGAGCTCCTGCCCAGGGCACAGAACCTTTTTCCACATGGCTGGTACCAGCTAGGAATTGACCTTGTAGGCACCACAGCCTTTTTTATCTGGACCAGGTGGACTGTAACTAGCTCTTCTAGCACTTTGAGGATCAGGTCTCTCTAGATTTCTAGATGGTTGCTTCATTGCTGCCACTCTAGGCAAGGCTGGAGGACCCATCTTTACTGCTCTTTTCCTCCCACCTTGCTGCTTTTTGGGGTGGGGTGTAGTAGGACTACAGGGCCTTCTGTAGAGAGCCACAAAGATCAGGTACCGTTCATCACACAGGACCTTTACAGTAGCCAAAAATGACTGGCCACCAGAAGTTGGTTATCTTGCTTTCTCCTAGCTATGACCCTGTGCTGGGCAGTTGTTTGGAATAGGGCAGAACAGAGGCTTATGAATTCTGGGCTGTGCCTACACTTGAATTCCTCTTTCAAAAGAGACATGCAAATGAAGGAAATTGAAAATGCAAATGAAGCACTGATTTACGTATCTGTCACTTCATTTGCATAATCTCTTTTTGCAAGAACTTCTTCCGAAAGAAAGAAAGCAGTGTAGACGGGACACTTCCGAAAGTAAACCCCATCTTCGAAAGAATGCTTCTTCCTGAAACAAAACAGGAAGAAGGGTTCTTTCGACAATGGGGTGTATTTTCAAAAGAGCCTCATCTACACTGCTTTTTTTTCTTTCGAAAGAATCTCTTTTGAAAAGAGATTATGCAAATGAAGCATAATATGTGTAAATCAGCACCTCATTTGCATTTTTGATTTCCCTCATTTGCATGCCTCTTTTGACAGAGGAATTGAAGTGTAAACACAGCCCTGGTGATTTCCCCCTCCACCTGGGTAACTCACAAGACGCTAATTATACCAATATTCTGATATTTTAAAGCGGCAGGATTGTAACCTCAAATCAGGGCCGCCCATGCCTAGAACCCTCACTGCCTTGCATACTGGGCTAGGCCTGAAGCTGTGTCACAGCTCCTCATGCCTTACCAGGGCACAGAAGGGGTAATCTTGAGTGGACGTTTTGTACCCATTTGATTTTCCTTCTCAAAGTAGAAAAAGTCTTTAACGGAGCCTTTGTACCTCCTCTTCCATTTAGTAGTGATGGGCAGCATCATTTTCCTGGAAGGAGGTACACAGTGCAAGTCCTGTTGGTGGTTCATTTTGGGAACTTTCCGCAGATTGCTCATCCCTTTTTGTAAAACTGTTACAAAGCTTCTTTACGATCTACTTGAAAAACCTGCTCAAACAAGATTATTTTGGTTTTCTCAACACAGCTGCATTTCTTAAAAAACTGCATATTTTGCATTCTTATTAAATTGAATGGGGCGGGGGGGGCTGACAGCCACTGTGGGCCCTAGGGCAAGGTGGGAGGGGGGCCTAGCTCCACCCCCCAGAAGGGGCAGGGTCAAGGGCTGAAGGGGTGGGGCCAAGGGCAGTCAGCCTTTAGTGCTGCTCAGGCTGCAGTGCTGCCCCCCACTCCTCCTCCTCCCAGAGCTGTGTGGATCGGTGAAGCAGCAATGCCTCAGTGTTTCCAAGGGGCCTGGTGCTTCAGGCCTCTGTGCAACTGCCCCCCTCCTCCCACCCTCTTTGGAGGGCCTGAACTGAATATGCTTTAAGGCCTTTTATAGTGGCACAACCACATCAGTCAGTTCTCCTGCAGCCCCTTACCTTCTGTGGTCAGTAGAACTACAGTTTTCTGCAAACGAAGTCTAAGAATGTTATCTTTGGAGCAGCTAAGCTGTCAGAATGAACAATGCCAGTCTATTTGTAGATAAAGGAAGACATGTTCCTGTTTGGCATACACAAGGCACTTCTAGAATCATGCATACAGCTGTAAAATGACACATTAACCAAGTGATGTTGAGGGAAATGATCATTTGCATCATCATAGTAATTATATAAATCTAAATGTCATCCGATTTAAAGCCAAACAAAGGGCCAGCAGTCATTGTCATTCACTGATTACTACCTTTATTGGGGAAGGGACAGCAAGGGAGCTGCTCAGCGTGTAAACTGCATGAAAGAAAAAGATAAAATCCTTGCTTCAAAATGTGTAGGAAAGAAGATGAGGCAGCTTCTTTCCTCATTACAAATAGTATATCACTTAATGATAGACCTTATATGTGTGGCCTAGTTAGCCATACAATAGCTAGCTTAGTTTACTTGTTCTGTTTTTTCCCCCTGAAATGCTAATATTTTCATAAAGAAAAATTCAAAATTCAGTTTAAGGTCTGTTTCTAGGTAACTGGTGCTTGCATGCAGTATCTTTGTTCTTTGGACATATAGGGCACTACACTGCGGAATAGTATGCAATAATTCAACAGAAGAAGCAGATGGAATAGGAATACATTTCTTATAATCTACTTTGCATTTTTACATACAGTACCTTCAGAAAGAAACCAATTGGCAATGTCTTCTCTATGGTAAGTACTTAAATGGAAACCCATATTTTCCCACATGTATTCTGCATATCCATTTCACGTAAGCTGTAACTATAATGAATGAACAGTTATTGGGATGTGCATACAGGTAAGCATTGTTGAGAGACTATCTTACTGAAGCTAATATGCTAAGCTGAGATGCAAACTATTTTGACTTTTAAGCTTTTTAATTACTGCAGAATTTTTTCTTATTACAATGCATTGCATGCTCCATCCTGTCTGTGCCTATCTGATACTGGAGCTTTGCTGGTTGTGCACAGGACAGAATTCCCAATGTGATTAAATACATTCCCTAAGTGAATGTGCAGGAGCCCTCTTCTCTTCATTACTATTCAACAGTAACATTAATGATCCTTTAACAAACTGATGAGGGCTAATGCTCCCTCAAGACTGGAGCAATACTGAATGAGAGGGAGGCCAGCTGGGCTTTATAGCAAAGCCACATCAGGGTGAGGAGAATTAATAGAATTTCATACATAATTTGTGAATAGAACTCCTGACTCCCTGATCCTGGCTTTAATCCAGTCAAGCGTCCTTTACACTAGTAAAACTACTCATTGAAAGTTCATTGCGCAGCAAAAGCCACCTTGTTCACTTAACTGTGATAATCTTAAGGGGGAAATGTTCGTATCAACTGCACAGTACATGCAAGTTTAGCAAACACAACTGAAGCTCACAGTTATGAATACCAGGGCTATTAACGGACTGGTTAACTATACACCTCATTCGTAAGCAGAAAAGTACATAATGAGGTAGCAACAGAGACAAAAAAAAAAAAAAGCAAACAGTATAGTTGTTAAACATAAACTACTAAAAACAAAGGGAAAAGTTTTAGAAAAGATTTGACAAAGGAAATGGTTTCTGGACTTGTTTCGTTTAAATTAAAATAGCTAAAAACATTTTTCTTCTACACAGGAAAGTTTCAAAGCTGTATTTAGTCAAAGTTCACCTGTAACTTTTTGAAACATAATATTTTGTTCAGTTATGAATATTTCAGAGTTATGAACAACATCTATTCCTGAGGTGTTTGTAACACTGAGGAAACAATGACATAGGTTTCAACAATGTAAAATATTTTGTGCACTATATTGTTGTGGCAATAATTAAAATTCTGTTTAGTCAGCTGACACACATCTCAAAGTGTTTATGGCATCTCTGAGACAAAAATCCTCTTCTCAGAGAAACACTTCTCAATGTGTGTCACCATTGTCCTTAATGTGTCAGCACTGTCCTTCATTTACAATCTGCAGCTACACTCTTAGGCTCCCAGAAGCTGGGTTCCTCAGTGAGCTACACACCACATTGGGTTATACTTTTGTAAAATAAAGACAAAAACAAGATCACTTTTGTTAAAAAGTATCCACAACCAAGTGGCAAAGATTCCAAGGCAACAAACATGGACAGCAGGTATCAAAGGCCAAGGCAAGCTAAACCTTCACTAGCCCAGGCCATGGCCCCACCCATGTTCCACCTGAGGCCCTGCTGCCCTCCCCATGTCCTCTGAAACCTGCAGTGCCGCAGCTGTAGCCAATGGCCTGGAATTCAGGCTGTGGTGGATGTGCAGAAGGGGAGGATTAGCTTCCCCAAAGGGAAGAGTCACCCGCCAACCACGGCCACAAGTTCATAAAGATGGGCAGGACCTGGTGTGAAATGGACCAGGAATGCACCAGCAGTGGGAGAGGGTGGTGCAGCAGCTGCTGAGGAACTCTATACCATACCAGGATTCTCCTACCTAGGGAGAATGCTACACCAGCTGGATTCACCAGCTTTAAGGCAGTTTTGTGACCCATAACAAAGCTGTCCTGCTGGAAGAGAGAATCAGGCTCTAAATTCATAGTTTTGACCAAAGGGGTGTGTGGGTGTTGGCAGTTAGCACGTATATGGGACAATTTATACAGCAATTTTCAAACTTCTTTAATTGGGAAGTAGTCACTGTCTTCCCATTGTTGATGGGGAGATTGGAGCTGGGGGCAGGGCATAGTTTGGGTTTAGAAACTATCTCGGAGAGAGTGATAGTGGACTGGTTTGGTGTGGTTTCACTTTAAAGTAGTAGAACATTAAGACTACGGCTACACTACAGAGGTATTTTGAAATAATATTTCAAAACAGCTATTTCAAAATATCTTATTTTGAAATAACACAGCTACAGATAAAATGCATTTCAAAATAGCACTCACCTATTCTGAAATAGCATTTTTGAACACATAGGTTGTGGCCACAATAGCCCCCTCCTTTCAGAAGAGGCATGGTAATGAGGGATTTCGGCTGATGCTAATGAGGTGCTCCATGAATATGCAGCACCTCATTAGCATAATGGCGGCCACGCACACTTCGAAAGTGCAGCCTTCGAAATGCACGCCTCCCATGTAGCTGGGGGCCTTTCGAAACCACCCCGATTTCAAAAGCCCTTTCTTCCAAAAACCAAATAGGAAGAAGGGGCTTTCGAAATCAGGGGGTCCTTTTGAAAAGCCCCTGGCTACACGGGCAGCACGCATTTCGAATTTATCACTTTCGAAGCATGCGCAGCCACCATTATGATAATGAGTTGCTGCATATTCATGGCAGTGCCTCATTAGTATCTGCTGAAATCCCTCATTACCATGCCCCTTCTGACAGGAGGGGGCTAGTGTGGCCACAGCCTATATCATGGTCAAGAAACAAATTGTGATTGCCCTTTGCCTTATGTGTTAATACTCTTATACACAGTCTTGTTCTCAGTAAACTTTTCCCATTCTCACAATTCTACCCTTGAACTGCATGTGCTTTACATCATAACTCCTCTCCATGTACTATACGCATCTGGCCTATTTGCTGACCTTAGCAATTCAATCAAAATCTAAGCACAGGCAAATTGAACTTCTTCTGACCACTCTTCTGCAGCATCTATCTGAGCCCTCTTGCAAAGGCCACAGCTTGAATATAAAATACAAACTTTATGTTTCGGGTCACAGGTCATTTTTGCTGTGTTTCGAATGTGTGAAAGGTATTCTGATGTCTGACACCAGTCCAAAACACAAGCAAACAAATAAAAAAAACTTTTAAACTTTAAGTGAAAAATGCAATAAAATGTTTTCTTTATAGATCAGAATTCTCAGAGATGTTTATTCTTCAAATTATAGGTTGTACCTCTGAAAAGTGGCACGCTCTGGTCTGGCAACATCCCTCATGCAGCAGGAGGGCACCCACTCTGGTCTCCCAAATGAAGAGGGGCAGTGGGTCTGGGTTCAGAGGCAGCATCCCCAGCAGCCCCGTGTGGACGAGGCAGGGCCAGGGTGCCAGAGTCCCACAGTAGCCCTGTGTGTCATTGAGGCCGATGTGCTGGTGTCCCCCCAGCAGCTCGACATGGAGCCAGCAGACCCGCGCAGAGCCAGGGTGGAGGAACTGTCACTAGAAAGCTAATGTCTCCTGGAGCTGTGGATCCCTCTGTGCAGGCCTTGTTTTGTCAAAACCTACATTACATTTCTTTGTGAGAAATGGATTTAGTTTTACTTGATAATGGGGAAAATCACGGTCCCAATAATACTAGGATCTGACTCAGAAAAATGGTGTGACGGTCACCACAACAGGTTCAAAGGAGATGATGTAACCAGGGTGAAAGTAAATTAAATTTCTTACAGGTACTGGCTGATTGCAACCTGAGTCCCTTCTAGCTCTTTAAATAGCTCCCTGCTGGCTTCTGCTGCAGCTCAGACAGGTCTTGTTGGAGCTGCACATCAGGGCACACCCACTTTCTTTCACTTTTGGGTGTAACACTTTCCACCCTTCTTACCATAGAAAAAAACCTTGGCATTTAAAAGGAAGTAGAGGTATAGGCAAAGGCTGCCTTATGAGGTTGTACAAACGCTGGTGGGGCAGGGAAGATTTTCAGATGCACACAGGTGAATTAAGTGCCAAACATAGTGAGTTTCAATGGGAACTGGGTGCCTACTTTCCTTTGTGCTTTTGAAAATCACCTTCTGGATCTCTACCAGGTGCTAAATATTGTGATTTTATTGGATTTGGTGGAGGTACTCCAGAGTTATATCAGTGTAACTGGACAGAATTTGGCCCGTTTTGTAAAGTGCAGAAACATATTAGTATATACTTCCATCAGAGTTCACTTGAGTTTTTAACCACTTTCAAGTGAGATCTTTTCCTTACTGGCAAAACAGCCCTCATATTTCCCTCTCTCTGTCTCTCTTATCTGTGTTCTGAAGAGAAATGCTTAAGAAGCATTTGCTATTTTCAAAAGAATGTGTCTTTAATACCGTCTTATACAAGGAATTAGCCTCATACTGTCAAAAATCAGTAAAATATAATGAAGAATTCAGCATAAACCTACTAATGAACATGAACACTGGTATATTTAAAATGACGGTCCTCCAGTCCTGGAATGGAGTTTTCCATTTGATGTTTGCTCTCTCTTGCAGATGCCAGTTGCAGAAAAAAGCTGCAACAGATTGCTGGGGATTAACAAGGAGGAGCCTTTACATTTACAAGGCCCAGCTCTAATGTACACTGAGGTCCCTTTATGACATTTCAGCACTGTGAAGTGCCCTTAAAGTGGGAGTAAAATACACTCGTGTACTTTTAGGCCCCTTTCACATTGTCAGAAGGATGTAAAGGAGCTCAGATGTACATGAAAACCAGCTTCATAATATTACAGTGGCAATAATGTAGTTTGATTTGAACAGTGAAGGGCAAATTCTAAGCCTGGGCTATGACCTGACTATTTGATGCAACAGAATTAGAGGAGACCTTCCCACCAGGTTAGGGAACTACTCAGCAGAGCCAGCCCTAAACCAAAAGGCAAGAGTAGTTTCTACAGATCCATATGCACCTCTCCATGTTGGGCAGTCCGGATGATCTGCATAACAATCTCATCCTTGACCTCCACCCTGGCTCTTTCATTGGCTACCTTCATTTGTTCCAGGTTTACTAGTATCCAGGGACAGCTCTGGGGACCAAAGATTCATGGTTTCCAAAGGATATGTAACCCCTATGCTTCCCCCTACAAAGCAGAACAGCAGTAGTAATCATGCAACTGTAACTGAAGTGGTATTTGTGGAGAAATTGGAAAGGGTCCAGAAAAGAGCAACAGGAATGATCAAAGGTCTAGAGAACATGACCTATGAAGAAAGGCTGAAAGAATTGGGCTTGTTTAGTTTGGAAAAAAGAAGATGAAGGGGGGACATGATAGTGGTTTTCAGGTATCTAAAAGGGTGTCATAAGGAGGAGGGAGAAAACTTATTCTTTTTGGCCTCTGAGGATAAAACAAGAAGCAATGAGCTTAAACTGCAGCAAGGGAGGTTTAGGTTGGACATTAGGAAAAAATTCCTAACTCTCGGGGTGGTCAGACACTGGAATAAATTGCCTAGGTAGGTTGTGGAATCCCCATCTCTGGAGATATTTAAGAACAGGTTGTCTATCAGGGATGGTCGAGACAGTACTTGGTCCTGCCATGAGGGCACGGGGCTGGACACCATGACGTCTCAAGGTCCGTTCCAGTTATAGCATTCTATGATTCCATGATTCAATGAATAAATAATCAGAGGGCAGAAATAAATGCTAGTCCACATGGTTTTATGGAAAATAGGTCATCTCAAACAAATCTGATTTTATCCTTTAACAAGGCATCAGGTTAGGTAGCAGTAACTTTGTAGGTGTACTATATTTTGCTGAAGCATTTGACTCCAGTACTGGTTGACATTATGATTAAAAGTTACCATTATAGCAATCTCAACAGAGCACATGACAAATGGATTAGGAACTGGCTAGCTGACTGCTGGCAAATCTCAATGAAGAATCATCATTGAATGGGAGAGTCCACAGGGGTCGATTTAGGCCTGACAGTATTCAACATTTCAATATAAATGGTTCTGGAAGTAAATATGAAATGACTGCTGATAAAGTCTGTAGAAGGCTAAAGAGCCATGGAATGATATGAAGCGATGAGAACAGAGAATTCAGACAGTGTGAACTGGGAGCTGAGCTCATTTCACCAATATACATTACCACAGTCAAATGTAAAGTCGTACATCTAGGAACAGGGAAGGGAGGTTGTAGTTACAGAAGGGGACCCTGGTTCCTTGAAAACTGTGACTCTTGAAAAAGATGTAGGGGTCATAATGGACAAACAACTCCATGTGAACTCCCACTGTGATGCTGTTGCAAAAAGGGCTACTGTGATCCTTAGATGTATAAAAGGGGAAGTAGAAGCAGGAGGGGATTGTACCTCTGGATATGACACTGGGGTGACTGGCAGTGGAATAAGGTTCTGCAGTCCACATTTTTAAAAGGATGTTAAAAAACTGGAGAAGGAACAGAGAAGAGCTACAAAAATGAGCTGAGAGCTGGAGAAAATGCCCCCCAGTGATGAAGTGTTCCAGACCTGCTGATAGGAGTGGGCGGGTGGCAGCGGTTGGACAAAGGGGACAACTGTCCCAGGACTCAGTGGTTCTAAAGGTCCTGGAGCTCCCAGCCACCACTACTACTGTGGCAGCAGTGGCAGCCAGAGCACCAGACCCTTTAAATCTCTTCTGGAGCACCAGATGGTGCATTCTGGGTGCCTGAGGGCTGCTGGGAAGGAGCAGCCTCAGTGCCGTACACTCTGGTGGTGCTGAGGACTGGCTGCCCCAGCCCTTGCCCCTTCTGCCTGAGGCCTCACCCCTTCTGGGATTGCAGAGCTGGGGCCCACTAGCCCAGAGGCCCAGCCAGTCTGCTGGCTCCCCTGAAGAGTTCAACTTGTTTAGTTTATCTAAGGCTGTGTCTACACTATGAGATAAAACAGAATTTAAGACAGTTCGATATAACCACATGACTGTCTTCACTGTAAATACCATTAGCTTGATTTAGGGAGCACTAATATCGTTGGAACCTGCAGGGTGTAGTGCCGAGTTCAAATTTAAAAGTTCAAATAAAGGCCGGTGTGGAAAATGCCACATCTTAAAATCGAATTTATTAGCCTCCAGAGGTGTCCCATACGTAACCCACAATGCCCCTCAGTGCTCTGCTTTGGCCGCTGCTCTCCAGGCGTGCAGGAATTAGGTCACAGGAGGACTGCACATTTCAAATTGGGACCAGGAAGCCTGTGGCTATGAGGTCATGTTTGTATGAGAGCCTGAGAAATGTCTTTCATTCTTTGCTATTAGTGCTGTGAGCACATCTACCCATTACAAATGGTCCCTGCAGGGAGTTCATGGTTCTGTCTCTACACTTGGCATTTTTTTCTGCGCTTCCTGGCGCCAGCCACTGTCCCGCTGCACCACATGGCAGCAGGGCTGTGCTGGGGGTTGTGCTTACATAAAAGGTGAGAAACTTCTTAGTGATTTATATTTGTGTGTGTCCCCCCCCTACCCCCCCAAAGACACCACACAGTCGGGGTCTTTCCCACTGTTAAACACATCATGTGGGTAGCCCCCGACCCAATAAAAGCATGTGCCTGCCATTTGGTGCTGACCATTCTGCCAGGCAGCACCATGTCCTGGCTTGCACATAGTTAGGGCTCCAAGGGCGGGAAAGATTTTCGGGGGCTTGCAGCCACCAGGGGCACTGCTTCAACTGGCCCCCCATCAATAATATTTTCAGGGCCTTTCTGCTGCCAGGCGAAAGTCTCCCTGTAGCCAGACAGAGACCCTCCACCTTTTGCTATACTCCATCTTGCTTTCCTTAGGTGCTTCAGGCACGAAAGGGTTAAAAAGAACAGCCCAGTCTTGGAATGCCTAAGAACACAGATGTGCTTATCTCCTAGCACAAGTCTTTGATGCTCTGGAGCAAGAGCCAGACTGACCCTGAATGGGCCGAAACCAGACAACAAAGAACAACGGACTAACACACCGTCAGGGCCTTGGGCTGCCCTTGGCAGGAACCAGTGATTGATATGCCAGCTCGGTCCCAGATGGAGGAATCTCCGGCCCCTTTAAAAAAAAATGCCCTAAATTGTCTCCACCTCACAGGTGCTAACTAAGCCCTTGAACTCCTTGTGAGAACCAGCATCACGGGATGATTTAATTCAATTGGCACCTTTTAGATAAGGAAGAAGTGTACATGACCCAAGAGGTATAAGAGGAGGGTCTGGCAGACCCCTTTTTGAGCTCCAATTACCTTTGCCTGCCGGACAGGAGGGTTTTTGCCTCCTGAAGTCCCAGAGGATGCCTGTTTCCTCGAAAAAAAGGGAAAAAGACTTCTTCCCAAGGGATTGAGAGAAGATGCTGGCCACGCCACGTTGGTAATGCAGGGGTGAGAATAAGACCTGCTAGGTATTTTACCTTTTGCTTTTGAGCGCATTTAACAAATATAGATCTATGAATTAAAGTGTATGCTAGCTGTTTGTAATCAAAGTATAAACCTTGTAACCTTGTAACCATAAGAGCTTCACTTGTTAGTTAAATAAACAAGTAATTGATTAAGTGGTAACCTGACTCCTCCTGTTACTGTGCAAACCGAACACAAAACAAAGAGCCCAGCTGCTTTTCAGCTGTAACACCCTGATCGCTGGTGGGGCGTATTGAGAGCCAAGCGCTGAGTCATGCTGCCTCTATGGAGCAGGCTCTTGGGGCACCTGTCAGCCTTCTTGGCTGCCCGCTGTGAAGGGACTCTGTCCTAGCAAGTAAAGACATGGGTGTAGGAGGCTCTCAGTACAACCTGTGGGGCACCCGTCAGCCTGCCTGGGCTGCCTGCTGCGAAGGGATTCTGTCCTAGCAGTTGAAGACTCGGATGAAAACAAGGGCATAGCTGGTATCCCACCCGACCATCGGCTAACACTCCCCCAGTGGCTAAGATTTTCGGGGTGTTGCTGCCTCTGAGGGAAACTCCCCTGGTGGCTAAGATTTTTGCTACCTTCCTGCCATCTGGGGCAAGTCTTCCCCAGTGGCTACAAATCGTGAGGACTTGCAACTGCCCGGTGGGACTACTTCAATTGGCCCCCACCACTGAAACCACCTCAAGCCCCCCACAACAAGGAGCCAGTGGGCTAGCTCCCAGTGGGGAGAAGCCTCCCCCTGGTGGCTAAGATTTTCACTGCCTTTCCGCTGCCAGGAGGAAGTCTCCCGCGGCGGCTACAAATTGCCAGGGCTTGCAGCCACCCAGGGGGAACGGTTCCAGTGGCCCTTGAGCCACAGGTCCTACACCCCAAAGCCAAAAATGGTTTTTGGGACCATGTCAACTGGCCATTCAATCTCCCAAACAACAAACTGCCCCACAATGGCAATGAAACCTGGTGAGCCCCATCCTCTACGTTGGCAATTTCTGTGTAGTGAAGAGGGAAGACAATTTTTTCCTAGCCTGTTCTCTCCTCTTCCTTCTAAACTTTGGACCCCTTCACACAGGGAAGAGCAGGTGGAGGGCCAGTTGAGAATACAGACTGCGCACAGAAGCTGTATAGTGCTCTGGAAACCCCCATACCCTTTCCTCAGCAACTCTCTTTACCATCTACTCTTTCTTCTTGCTTTTCATTGTCCCTGTGTTATTTTCAGGGATCAGAGGCAATTCAGGGAAGGGAAGACAGTCAGTGTCTGGCCAGTTGAGAAGACACACACTTGCTGATTTTTATAAAATCCTTGATAATTCAGTTACAGCTACAGTTTTAAAAAGCAATTCAGTTATGGAATAAAGAGATTCCTGTTAATTTGGAGATCTTTGTTGATGCCCTACTTTTCCTTTCTTCCTCCTGGAAAAATGAACATTTGCTTACCACGGGAGGGGAACGAGGGCAATGCAGTGTGGGAAGATGATGTCAAATACCAGTGAAAATACCCAGAATGCGATGGGGATAACGGAACTGTGGGATAGCTTCCCACAATGCACTATTGCAACAATCAATGGTTGCTGATTGAGTGTGGCAGCAATAAGTCAACATTGTGGGGAGCATGTGGGGGAGGTGAGGATAGCCAGATTCGAATTTATAAAATCCAGCATTACAAAATTGATATTAATAAGTCTCAATTTATCTTGTAGTGTAGATGTAGCCTAAAAGAAGACCACAGGGTGACTTGTGATTATGGTGTATAAGTACCTTTAATGGGGAAAACCACTAGGTATTAAAGGTCTATGTGATTTCACAGGGAAAGGCACAACAAAAGCCAATGGCTCAATGCTGATGCCAGACAAATTCTGATTAGAAACAAGGCACATATTTTTAACAGTGAAGGTAAACAACCACTGGAACAAACTACCAAAGGAAGAGGCCAACTCTCCATCTCTGCATGTCATCATGTCAGAACTGGATTCCCTTCTGCAACATGCTTTGGTTAAATACAGGTTATTGGCTCAATGTCTGGGAAATGGGAGGAAATTTCATGGCCTGTGTTATGCAGGAGGTCCTACCAGATGACACAATGATCCCTTTGGCCTTAACAGCTGTTGAGTATGAACCCATGTCATAGAACCTCGTGGGGCTGCAAGATTTGCTCCTGAGGTACATTAATGGTATTGATAGACATGGAAGCTGAATATTACCTGATTGACACCCATGAGGAGAAAGTCGGCCATTGGTTTGCTTATCTTTGGTCAGCATCACAGGCCTCAGCTGATGTGACAAAATCATTTCATTCAGCTTTTGCTGCAGTGCCAAATAGTCTTCAGACAATTTTGATATCTAAAAAAATTAAGATAGGATACAGAGTTGCATGTTTCCAGGGGTTTCAAGGGTGTAAAACTGCAGATGGGACAACATGGTAAATGAAGATCAGACAAACTATTCCTATGCAGCACACCAGAGGCAACCGGTGTGGGGACTGCAGGGGAAGCACTAGCCAAATGCTGCAGGGGAGGGCGGGGACTGACCCCGTACTCACTGGAAGTGGCGGGGTGCTCCCGGTAAGTGTGTGTGGGGAGATGCGGGGGTACTTGTGGCCCCCTGGGTACCCCCATACATTGCCTATGCAGCACACCATTTTTTTGAAAGTGAGAGATAATTCCATCACAACATTGTGACAATCGATGTGTGTCATGAAACCTGATCATGCAAACTGCTCCTTGCAGGTTCAGGCCTGCGTCCACACAGAAGCCCTCTTGAGGTCAAGGAGAGCAGGGCTCCAACTCTGCAGTGCGTGAACTAGGAATGGGTATGATACCCTTACTCAGAGAGGTAGTTTAAGCATGTGCATAACCTTGAACAGGCCAGGAAAAGACTTTACTACCCTGCTGGGTCAGGGCCTTAGTTGGCATATGTCAGCATTAAAAAACAAAACCACTTGATTTGGTCTTTTGGTTTAGTTAAAATGGACAATGCCCACGCCCAACCCTGACAATATCACCACTTGTAGCCCAAATTGTAGATTTTTATAAACTAGACTTTCAAAGAACTGAATTTTAGGAATGAAATCTCCATCTCACTGAAGTCGACAGGAGCTTTATCATGGGCCCAGGAGTTCATTCACAATGAACTAAAGCCAGGCACAACTTTTTCAGTGTAATGCATTTTTATCAAGCTATGCGGCTTCACTGAAGCCAAATTGTTTTGTGGCAATCTAACGATTTCAATAACATCTTCAACAGAAAGCTTTATGAGGGGCATATGAGGGGGCTTTATTGTTTTTGACCAGGGAGAGTGACATGAATAAAGAACTCATGCTTCTTTTGATCCAAAACAGGATGCTTTCATATAGTTATTTTCCTGAAATTGTCCAAAAGGGTTGCTTTTTCCCCAGTTCAGAACATAACTAATTTCCCAAACCTTGGAATTTGTGATGAAATGTAATCGTTATGTTTTGGCCATTGGAAGTATTTGGGGAAGGAACTGGTGAACCCTCTGTAGGAGCTCATGCTAGGGTTTTGAAGCACAGGGCTTAGAAGAGATAAAATAATTTGATATAATTTAAGGAAAACAAATTTTAAACAGATTAGACCCCCCCGCAACCTCCTCCACACAATTCAGCTCCTGTTGCAAGCATCTGGTTTGCCTAAAACCCATGCCAAGTTTTGGAATAAATTAGTATCAGAACCTGCATAAACCCCACTCTTCAATGCCTGACCAGCAATTTTTTTCCCTCCAAATAAAAACACAATGAATAACGTGATTTAAAATGTTACTGAACAGAATGCCCCCAATACAGTTAATTTCGGAGTTTTGTGTGCGATGAAATAGGGTGAGTCAGACCATCCATTTTCAGTGTGCTATCATCTAATGCACTGCTCTTAGCATACACATTTACCAAGAAATATTTAGCTTAATAAGCTTCTTACCTGTCTTGAAAAGGCTGCCAAATCACAAGCCTCTTTTGCTGAGTCCTCCGGTAGATTCGTATGGCCCTCAGCCTGAGCATTAGAGCTTCGTCTGTCTTTTGTTGTCTTGGAATCATTATTTTGAATGCATACCACTTCAGCAGGCTCTTTACCGTCTCTCTCTTGACTTTTAGAAGGTAATTTCCCTTCGTTTTTGAGTTGCCCTCTTTTTCTGTAACCACGATAATTGCTCTGAATTACCACTGCAGCCTTATCTTTGTCTTCTGAACCTTCTTTTTCTGGATCATCTTGCTTCTGGGAGCCTCTTAATGAGTCTTTCTTTATACTTCCTTTATTTTCACCAGGTATTATCCATTCCTCTGTCAGATGGTTTCTTTCCAAGTGACCGTCATACTTATTCTGAACAACAATAGACATTTGGTTTTGCTCAGCTGTGCTGATTGTTTCCTGGTGAGTCAGATCTTGGAGGCCTGGCTCTGTGAATTTAGATGGCTGCTTCAAAGAGGCCTGTCTTTTATCTTCCTTTGCATGCTGCCATGGAGGATTTAGTTTCATAGAAGCACTCTCTCCTTGTGGAGGCATTTCCCTTTTTCCCTCTATTTTCTGTCTTTCTGGGTGCCCAGGGTAGCTGCTCTCACTGAAAATAGCTGCCTTATCTTTTCTGTATATTTCAATCTCAGCTTCCTGCGCTACATTTTGAACTGGCTTTACTTCCAGTTTGAAGGTTTCCAATGGAGGAGATACTTGGTCTGCTAGTTTTCTGCATTGCTCTTCAGTTTTTTTACTCTCTCTGTAACTTCTGTAGTTACTCTGAACAATAACCGCTGCTTCCTCTTCAGCCGGTGAAGGAGAGTTAGTCATCACGGCTGGATTGTCTTCCTCATCTTGAGGTTGCTCATCTTTTTCAATAATGGAGGTTGCATTTTTAGTTTGTTCCTTCTTCAGAAGTGATTCCCTGCATGAGACATTGTGCATTTGGGAATTATTATAGCAGGCAGATTATCACTGTACAATTTGCTCATACAATTTGGTGCAGCAGTTTGACAATTTGATCAATCAAAAATAAAAAAAACAGCTAGAGCATCTAGCACAGATTAGGGATGGAAAATGAATACACATATTTGTGAACATGAATGATAAGCTAAGTGTGAAAGAATATCCCTGGTGAAGTGGTCCAAGGGCAATGAGAGGGCACTCTAGGTAGCAAAAGATGAGGTGATAAAGGTTACAGAAAACAATCCACTGAAAGTGTACAGACAGTTTAAAAAAAGGCAGGAATTTTCCAGCAGTGTATGAAAACCTTAGTAGTTCACAGAGTCCAAAATCCATCCCACAAAGGAAAAACACTGCCCACGGCGAAATGCAAAAAGAATGTTCATGAATTTGCATTTACGTAATAAAATGTCATATACAAAATACTCCATGACATCAAGGGAATAGCTGGCTTGCTCCCTGGGCCTCCTTTGTCACAAAATTATCACAGACTGGTAGAACTGGAAGAGACATCAATAGGTCATCAAGTCCAATTTTCTGCTGTCATGATGGAAGCAAGCACCATCTAGATCATCCGTTAGATATTTATTCAACCTGTTCTTAAATATCTCCAATGATGGAGAGTCTATATCCACCCTAGATAATTTATTCAGGTACTTAACCAATCCATTAACTAGGAAGTTTTTCTTAATGTCCAACCTAAACCTCCCTCGCTGCAATTTAAGCCCATTGCTTCTTGTCCTATCATCAGAGGCTAAGGAGAACACTTTTTTCTCCCTCCTCCTTGAAACTCCCTTTTCGGTACTTGAAAGCTGCTATCATGTCCCCTCTCAGCCTTCCCTTTGTCAAACCCAAACCATTTAATCTTTCCTCACAGGTCATATTTTCTAGACCAGTGGTGTGCAATAGAAATTTAAGGATCACCAGAGCCTGGCACCACCTCCATGCAAACTGCTGGCGACTCACCAGAGCTGCAGCCACCACTGAAGCTGCTGCCCTGCAGCTGGAGGCAGCGGGCTGCACCTGGGACCGTGGCTGGAGCCATGCTGTGAGCTGTGGCTGGATTTGTGGTGAGCAGCAGCTGATGGAGCTGCAGGAACCCGCAGCTCCATGTTGGAGCCACACAACAAGCAATCGCTGCTGCTGCTGCCACATGCTTGTCCCACCAAGTGGTGGGGTGCGTGTGTGGAGCAGATGGAAGGCACTCTACATGTGCAGCAGCTCTAAGCAGCCACATTTCGCAACACTGTGGTGTCCAGTTCACCACGTGGCAAACGGAATGTGTATTGGACACTGTGCTTCTAGAACTTTAATCGTTTTAGTTGCTCTTCTCTGGACCATCTCCAAACTCTCCACATCTTTCCTAAAATGTAGTGCCCAGAAATAGACACAGTACTACCAAAAAAAAAACCAACCAAAAACAAAAAAAAGCCAGCAGAAGGGGTCTCTCCTGCTGGTACACAGGAGACCTTACACCAGCACAGCTACAGTGGTACAGATGTGCTGCTCTAAGGTCCATAGCGTAAGACATAGCCTGAGATTTCTGGACGTGATTCTTCTCTCACTTACATAGGTTTAAATCAGAAGTAACTCCACTGAAGTCAAAGGAGTTACACTAGAGTAAATGTGGACAGCATCTGGTCTGTTTCAAGTTACTTAGCTTCTTCTGCAAACTTGGCCCAGGTCTTTGGGGTGGGATGGAGCCTGTCCATGGATCATTTTCAGAACAAGGAGTAGAGTGGAAGAATTACTTCTTGTATCTTGCTCACAACACTCCTGTTAATGCATCCCAGAATCATATTTACTTTTTTGCAAGTGTCACACTGTTGACTCAGACTCAGCTTGTGATCGACTATGACCTCTGGCTCTCTTTTTGCAGTACACCATCCTAAGGAGTCACTTCCCATTTTGTACGCATGAAACTTGTTGTTCCTCCCTAAGTGGAGTACGTTGCATTTGTCCTTGTTGAACTTCTTCCTACTTACCTGAGACTACTTCTCCAGTTTGTCCAGAGCATTTTGAATTCTGGATCTATCCTCCAAAACAGTTACAACCCCTCCGAGCTTGGTATCACCTGGAAACTTGATTAGCATACTCACTATGCCGTTAGCTAAATCATTGATGAGGATATTGAACAGAACTGGCCTCAAAACTGAGCTTGGTAGAACCTTGCTTGTTATTTCCTTCCAGCATGACTGTGAACCATTGATAACTATTCTCTAAGAATGGGTATCCAGCCAGTTACGCACCCACCTGATGGTAGTCCCTTCCAGGTTGCATTTGCATAGCCTACTGATACAAAGGCTATGCAATACTCTATCGAGTGCTTTACTAAAATCTAGGTATGCCACGCCCACTGTTCTTATCCTATCAAAGAAAGCTATTGGGTTGGTTTGACTTGATTTATTCTTGATAAATCCATGCTGTTACCTATCACCATAAGATGAGGTTAAATGCCACACCAGACCTTTCATCTTGCTCAATCCACCACTACTTGAAAGATGTCCTGCAGTCCCTCCATAACCCCCTTCTATCTATGAGAGGTACTCATACGGCTCTCCATTATCATAATATTGGGGTGCCTCCCAATCTTTAATGCATTTGTCCTCCCAATACTCCATTTTATAGATGGGGAACTAGAGTACAGAGAGACTAAGCTACTTGCCCCTGATCAAACAGGTCTATAAAGGATCAGGGGCTGAACTCAGATCTCCTGAGTTCTAGAGCAGCATCCCAACCACATCCTTCCACTCCGTCACCCACACTGTTGTTACTGTCTGCAAGTGGTCTCCTGAATGCTTTCCTTCTCCTATGGGTTAGACTACTCAATCTTCCCTGTGCTACCTCCCATGAGGCTTACTCCCACACCAAAAGCAAAACCTACAAATTTAAAAAAAGAACTATGATGATTTCCTGCTCAGCTGCATTACACTGAGCTGATCCAGAACAGTTTGAAAATCCTGGCTGTTCAACTTAGCACATCTGGAAAGAGTTCTGAACTACTTTCATGAATAAAGTTTGCCTGCCCATCTCAACATAAGGATAAGAGGAAGTGTTCATGTTTCAGATTGTCTATGTTTTTCCATTTTTACTTTTATGTGACTCAGAGAAGAGGCGTATGCAATATATAGAAATGAGGTGGACCCATCAGTACGATCAGTTTATTTAAAATACCAGGTGGGTGAAATACTGTCAAATAATTTTTTTAATCACAAATTTGCTTCCCCAAGGTCACAACACTTACGAAAGATGTTTACCGCCATCTTTGAAAATAGGCAAGCAAACTATACTCCTGGGGGAATTCTGTCCACTGCATGTGTGAAGAACTTACATCCCCCACAGATTTCTTAACCTCCCTGCAGAAAAAATGACTTCTAATGGGGAAGCAAAGGGAAACTGCAGAACAGTTATGTGCCCCTCCCTGGCAGCGCAGAAAGGTGGATTAAGATTCCCCAGAGCAGCTGGTAGAAATATAAATCACCACTGGGGGCCAGGGGAGGGGCAGTTGTGCAGGTGAGAAAGAGACAGTCTGTCCCTCTTGCTCTCTGTTGCAGCATACTTGCACATAGGGCTAGTGCTTCAGGGTATTTCTGAGGAGGCTGGGGTAGGGCAGGTTCTGTCCCTTCAGGCAGCACAGAAGGGAAATTCTGTGCCATTCCACAAATGAATGTCCACGCAGAGTTTCTCCCAACACACCTTACGAATGGGCTGCAATGCTGCTAGCTGCAATTAGGAGCCACTGGACCAAGCAGAGGCCAGCTCACACCCAGATGACATGGCTGGGGGAATGAGAGGGGGCTACAGCGTTCTTGGCAGCTGCAGTTCTCAGCATGTCCTGAGGGAAGGAGACGGTGCGTAGGAAACTCCATGCAAGCTTGGGACTGAGCATCAGGCTAGCTCTCTCTCCGGATCCCAGGGTTGTGAAGGTGAGCGAGTATGCCTGGGAGGCCCTACACATAGGTTCTGGGTGGAGAGAAGATTTGCATATATTGGCTGAGGGGGGATATGGTGGGGCTCCGGGGGAGGGGTTGTTGGTGTCCAGTCCTCCAGCTGGGCTCTAGGGGAGGGGCAGATAAAAAAGGAACTGGGTTGTCCTCTTCCACTTGAGGAAATTTTTGCACACCTAGATTGTTACAGTCATATGTACCAACAGGTACTGTGAAAAAAAATCTAAATATATGGAAGTGGCGTGAACATACAGTGTTATTTTGACAAATTAACTGTGCAGAATTTCTTAGAATTTTAAAATATTGCGTGCAGAATTCTTCTGGTTTTGGTGCAGAATGCCTCCCTTCCCTCCCCCTGGAGTAAAACTGTTTTGTGCTACACAGAATAATCCAACTCCAGAGTTTATTGCAGATTTCTGACAATGTATTTGCAGAAGCAGGAGACATTTAAGTGATACAGTAGAAAGGAAAAGATTTCTACCTTTTCTTTTTGAAGCTCTTCCTCTCCCTGTATCCCCTGTAGTGAGACTGAATTGTTGTTGCTGCTTTGTTGGTTGCATCTGTTATTTCTTTAATTTTCTTCCTGATTAAATATCCTCTTGCATCTGACACAAATTACAGCACAATACCATTTTAGACAACACCCAAGCTGTATTTCAAACTTTTAACAGTGTTCAATAGTAACAATGCAAAGTTAAATAACAAAAAGCTGCAGAAGACAGGAGCTGGATCGTATGGGGAAGGCACAGAAAACTGTGTTTTCAAATGAGAGTTTAAATGTGATAGCAAGCCAGTGATGTGGAGAGATAGAGGAAGTTTATCAAGATGACAGAAGCTACAGAGGCGAATGCTCTCATGCCTGCAGTGGAAGATCACATGAAAGATCATAGAGGGAGACAATAATAGATGAACTAGGAAAGGGGGAAGGGAAAGGAAGAGGCCACATTCAGAACCGAAATATAAAGTGGAATAAATTAGACCCCCCTGCATGTATTTATGGATATATGAGTGAGTGTAATGGGCTCTAAGATTGTGTTAATTAGATACCCAGGAGCTAAATGTCAGGTAGGGATGGCCTATCTCATTTATTTATACATCCCCATTAGCTGACTTTCTTGCTGCATTCCTCTCTTCCATCCCACAGACTGTGAACCACATCAGGTTGTGTTCCATTAGATACAATGAGCCAGACTCTGACGTGTTGTGTAAGGGAAACAAGCTCGTGTTGTGTAAGGGAAACAAGCTACTGGTTGAAAGGTGAGTGTGAGTCTAAGGGGGTCAAGGTTAGTCTAGGAAGGAGTATAAAAGAGTTTAACCTGCACTTTGAGGGGGCCCCAAAGACAGCAGAAATTACATGATCTTAGATTCCGTCTAGCGTTTCCTAGGCTTTGTCTACATTTGCACTTTTGTCAATAAGACTTCTGTTGGTCAGGGTGTGAAAAAATTACCCTCCTCCCCAGCAACCGACATCAATTTCACCAACTAAAGTGCCAGTGTGGACAGTGCTCTCTCTCACTAACATAGCTATTACTGTTCTTTGGGAGTAGCTTAATTATGCCATCAGGAGAGCTCTCTCCTGTTGGTACACAGGAGACCTTACATCAGCACAGCTACTGTGGTACAGCTGTGCTGCTCTAAGGTCTGTAGTGTAGACATAGTCTGAGACTTTTTGGACCTGATTCTTCTCTCACTTACATAGGTTTAAATCAGAAGTAACTCCACTGAAGTCAAAGGGGTTATACTCATGTAAATGTGGACAGCATCTGGTTTGTTTCAAGTTACTTAGCTTCTCCTGCAAAGTTGGCCCAGGTCTTTGAGGTGGGATGGAGCCTGTCCAAGGATGGTTTTCAAAACAAGGATGGCAATTTTGAACTGGAGTTTGAAACAAATGGGGAGCAGAGCCACTTAAGTTGTGTGAGACGGGACATCTCATGATTTTACTTCTTTTGTGCTGAAGGAATCTGAGCTGAAGCCACACCTCAGACAGAGAGAGAATAGACATTAAGGAGAAGATACAGTGTAGTGGCTAATCAACAAGGATATGCATTTGTCACATTGTGGTGTTTGAGACTCTCTGCTGAGGAGCTAGTTGGGACATCTCAGATATTGCGTTAATAAACACTGACTTTCAATGGTGATCTTCTTGGAGTAGGTTCTGCTCTCAGACAGGCTTTACATTGGTAAAATTCCAATGACTGCAACTGAGTAGCTACTGAATATATACAACTATGAGATCAATCAGGGACCAAGAGGGAGAGGGTAGATAGAAAAAAGCACTGGCTCTTAGGGAATATTATAGCAGAGATGTTTTGGCAGAAAGAAACAGAAAGAACATTTTGCTAGGTAGGAATGGAACCATGACAGAAGACAACTAGACACGGGCATAGCTATAGATAAGACTCTTCTTTATAGTAAGTGTTACTTAATATGTACCAAATATATATCAAATGCAAGCAATATATACACAAGCATAAAGAGTATCTTGTGTGTAAATACTAAATGCAAGAAGATATACTATGTGCATATGTGTATATTATATACACACAATGTTTACAAGCATAGATATGTGCATCAGATCCTCAGCTGGTATAATCTGCTGTCAGGGTTGTATTACGGAAGCCAAGGATCTGGTACACTACACTGTGTACGAGCAGAGATCAAAAAATCAATATATGAAAAGCCTAGAAAGCCAATGGTTCTTACCTGCTTGAAGTCTGGTAATAAATGTTTCTATTTTGTATTTATTTTTTATGTTTTCATATTCTTTACGAGTGACAAAGCCTCTGTAAACTAAAAAAGAGGTGGGAAAATTTAAGCACATCTATTAGGTGATGCAGAAGAAGATGAAAAGAAAGAATTCTGCAAGGAAGTATGGCACTTAGACTAACATATTCACAAACATAATTTTTCCAGGCTGGTTCTACAAAGAAACATATACTTGACTTGTTACTCAAATTTTCAAATTTACGTCAAGGAACCACACACTGTATAAAATATATAAAACCTGGGTCCTCCAGATCATATCATAATTAGAGAATCAATTAGTATTTATAATAAATGCAGATACTGGAACTTCCAAGATAATATGCTGAGAGTTATGCTAAAAGGAAGCTGTTCAATTAGCAACTTCTCAATCAACAGCTTAATTAATCTGATCATCTAAGATGGTTAATGCATTATTTTTTCCACGGTTGTATTATGTGACATGGTCAAGGTACACTGGAATTTTAGGAATAAAATTATGATTTATGTATTTGCATACATCTATTATTAGAAGCTGCCTTTTAAAAGTAACAACAATTGATAACTGTAGTGAAGCGCATATTGTCTTAACCTGATTAACAGGTTTCTTTTCATAAGAACACACAAGACATCATAGAATGCTTTATCAAATGCAACAAGCTTAAAAGTGAAAAAACATAAGAAGTACAGCTGTATTTCATCCACACACACACAGAATGCGACACTTATTCTAAAATACAGCTGAGCTATTACCTGACTGTATTTTAATAGCACTTTCTTCCCTTTTCTCTTTTAATTTTTTGTATCTCTTTGAACCTAGCCACCCTCTGACATAGGCTTGAATCAAAACAATCCTGTCAACCGTCTCCTTTCTCATTAAATTCAACTGCTCCACATGATAGTATTTAAGGAACACCTTAAAGAGAACAAACAAACAATGATGCAAATCATTAATTCATATGGCCTAGACAGTCTCCTCACAGTGAATCATACATACACATTAGTACACATTTGTCCTTTTAGTACCAACAAAACTTCTAGGTGAGCATCAGGGGAAGAGCACAGCCTTTAGTTCCGTGGTATAAATGATCATTTTTGAAGGTGACAAAGCTGAAAATTCTGAAATTTGAATTGGTAACACAAATGGCCAAAACACTGTTGTTATTTGCATTTTCATTGGGACTTGATCACCTCAAAACCTGACTCTGTGAAAATAGATCCGTTCTGGAAACTGAGTCTGAAGGAGTTCAGATGTTTGCTATCTCACAAACGTTTTCGTGGGGTGCATATTCCACAAAACAAGTTCCAGTCTGTTAATGTTTTTGTCCAGTATCTTAAATCCATGCCAGTTATTTATTTTTTTAATTTGCTTTAAGGGAAGCCAATGCCACAGAAAAACAACCCCAAAAGTGAGACTGGCACAAATGGTGCAAACATGGGGCCTGCTGCTGCTCTCACATAGTAAATCATGAGTAACTCCATTGAAATTAATGGTGTTGCACTGATATGTAACCATTTGCTATAGCAAAGAGCAGAATTAGGCCCACTGAATCTATTTTTTCAGGACTTTTCTGTCTTCTCCTCTCTGTTCCTTTTGCCCCAGTCTCTGTTTGTCAGATTCTGTCTCAGTTTCATTGGCATACATCTGGAGTAACTCCATTAAAGTAAAGCGTGGGATAGGAATTCCCATATTTCCAGTTATTCTCCTTTCCCTCTGCCCAATTTCTCCTTTGGTCCACCTTACAACATAAAAAAGGTTGGGTGGGAGGTCCATCCTTGGATTTTTGTCCAGACATCGCTAGCAAACCCAACCCCAGAAATGTCCCACTGCCTTTGACGAAGACCTTTCTTCTCCTCCTTCTAGCCTCAATATGAAAATCCATCTCTGGTTCCTGAGACTGGAAATCCTTACTAGCAAACAAGAGGTTTGGCCATGGAGAAAGGTGCTGTGTCTACACTGCATGTTTTTTCTGATGATACTTTTTCTGACATCCCAAGGTCAAAATAAGTAAAGTCAAAAAATGGGGGTTCACACAGCCACAGAATTGTGAAAAAGAGCATTCTCATTTACAGCCACAGCATTGCAAAAGGAGCGTTCACATCAGCCGATAATAGATGTGCTTTGTTCACATGCATTCATTTTCCACCTTGAAATGGAGGGTCAATGGAAGTGGTTTACAGAGCTGGAGTTTTTATTTGGAGGGAAAAGCCCTCTTATCTTGACTTTTCATGCAAGGCAGGATGAATGCTCCATGATTTTTTTCCCATACCCCCTCCACCGGTAAGTTAGACAAGCCCACAGACAGAGTAGGTGTCTGCTTCTCAGACAACCTCAGTTCCATGTTTTCCCTTCTATTTGACCCATCTCCATCCCTCTTCTGTTAGATTTAGAGAATGGGAGAGTTGTAATTAACATTGCTTGAGGTGTAGACACACCAGCTTTTCTCCTATGGCAACTCCTGTGTCTGCCAAAACCCCTGGAGTCTATTAGCAGGCATGGCCTTTCTGATAAATCAGGCTAGCAAGGCTGAGGTAGGAAGGAGACTGATAAATTCCACGGGTGCCGTGGGACAATAACGAGAGAGCAGACATTTATCTGTGCCATAACCAGAGCCTACGCAAGACAATCTGCTGCCCTACACAAAACTTCAGTGTGCTGCCCCATCCCCTCCCCATATGCCCAGGGCAGCAGACTTAGTCTGGCAGCTCCTCTGTCATTATAGAGGGAGGCAATTAAGACAAATGTGAGTGAGTGGTATTGTGATCAAATGTAAAGAGTTACAGAACTACTCAAATTTGGCCCAAGCACCCCACTGTTGTGACAAAAGGGTGAACAGCCAAATCTACCACTCTAGGTGACTGCTCAGTCGGCTTATAGCTAGGGCGACTTCTGCCCATAAACCAAAATCTTCCTCCATTCTCTACTTCTAATACCATCTGCTACCAACTCCTCTGCCCCAACTGGGCCGAAGTGTCAGAGAGACTGGTCAACTGTTTTTTTTAAACTAATGTGAATCCAAAGTAACTCCAGTGGAGTAACTGAGAGCAAGAATTTGCCTAATATCTTTACAAGCTCTCAGTGCAATGTATACAAAGTGTATGCAAATATTACTTTGGTTTTTCCAAGAACCCAGTTGTCAAGGTGGGCTTTTTCCAAGATAGCAACACAGGTTTCAGGACTGACTGGAGGATCATCATTTGTTTTGTAACAGATGAGGTAATACCTAAAAGACAAAAGTACAATTCTTTATTACAGTAACTTGGAATGAATGAAAAATGCTGATACATGTCACTCACCTAAATAAAACTTGATTTAAAATGTTTCTTTATGAAGTAATGCATACTGTACTAAAAAGCAGAACGTGCCAAAATCACTATGGCTACGTCTACATTAGCCCCTTCTTTTTGAAAGGGGTGTGGTAATGAGCGAGGTTGGAAGATGCTAATGAGGAGTTGCCATGAATATGCAGTACCTTATTAGTATAATGGTGGCCGCAGAAATTCAAAAGTGCCGCTTTTGAATCACATGCTGCCCATGTAGATGGGGGCCTTTCAAAAGGAACTCCTGGACTTCGAAAGCCCCTTATTCCTATGACACAAATAAGGGGACTTTGAAGTTGGCAGGGTCCTTTTGAAAAGGACCCCAGTCTGGACGAGCCACATGGGAGCGAAACGCAGCAATTTCGAAGAGCCGCGGCCGGCAGCATGCTAATGAGGTGCTGAATATGCATTTCAGCTCCTCATTAGTAATCACCATTTAGAAGTTTTGTTCCAGTGTAGACACAGCCTGTTAGAGGTGCATGACAGGCATCTTGCGCACACCTTAGAAGGTTTTTTAGTTCTCTTAACAGAATGTTCAGAGAATACTCTTTCTAGTGGGAGTTTTTGCCAATTCTTTGCCTTTATTTCTTCTGTTTATGTTGTGGACGTCCCTTTATTTCAAAAACAAAGAGCATGGCAATCATTTTATTTACAGTTGTTTTCTGTTTAATCGTATTCTGTCAAATATTGAATTTTAATATCTCACACCCAGGCCCACCCTACCCTGCATTATATTTGCAGCCACACAACATCAGGTACGGTCATGCAGAAAGTGGCAGCCTACTAACTCCTTGCTGGGAGCATATTACATGTGTGTTGCAGAGGGTACTGGTCTGAAGTTCTTTGACTATCCGTCCCGTTTTCACTGGGACAGTCCTTCATTTTAGGCAGGCACCTATTTTTCTTTTTTAACATATATTGACTCCCCCTGCTGAGCTGCTCTTTCTTCAAGTCGGCTCAGCTGCAGGCAAAATCAATCAGGAGCTCGCTAGACAGCATATGCAGCATGTACTGACTAGCCAGTACCAGCAGCTGCAGCCCCATACCCGGCGCCTGGAGGTGTGGGGCAGCTCGGAGCTGCAGCAATCCTGGAGCATTGTTGGAACCCAGCAGCATGGGGCAGCTGGTGAGCCCACCCCTCTTCTGGCAGGGCAACCACCCCTGCAATTGGAGAACTCCTTCATGGGTCAGGAGCCCCATTCTGGTGCCCTGTGGCATGGGGCAGCCAGGGAGCTGCACTTGCTTGGCAGCCATAGCCAGAGAAGCACCCTCTCCCACAGCGTGTCCCATATTTGGCATAGGGAAGTATGGTTAAACCATTCTTTGCTGGCCTGAGCTATGAAGCTCTTTATAGTTTGGGGCCTATGTACCTTAGTGTAGGGGTGGGGAATCTTTTTTCTGTTAGGGGGACATTTCCCCACTGAAAAAATCAGTCAGGGGCCATACAAAAGTGAGAAGCAAAAAACCAAACCAAACCCTAACTGGCCTAAAAAAAGAGAGAGGAATCCCAATGAGAGCAGTCACCAAGGCTTGGTGTGTGAATTGACCAGGCCTTCTTGAAATCAGTGGCGCACGACTGATTTACACACAGAGAAGATCTGGCCTACTATACTCTGCTCACCCTCCTTTACACTAGCAGAAAAATCTTTAAAAAGCAATAACCAAAGCTCAAGACACACCTTGTTCACTTCTTGAGATTAGATTTAACAGCCTTCATCAAGCTGTGCTTTTTCTGACATTGTCACGGCCTCCTCCTTGCACCTCATCTGGAACGTACTTATCAGATCATCAGCTTGTTCTTTTTTTGTGTCTCTGTCATGAGTTGTCTACCTCTAGTCTTAAGAGTTTCTGTCAGTGTGGGTGTTATCTGCACGATTTCTCCTATTTTTCTCCTGTAAATTTAAGTTTTTATCCAGAGAAATGTCTGGTTTCTACATTTGTAAATGAAAAATGCATCTCTTATGAGCGGAGCTTTTTTTATTTAATAGTCTCCAAGTCATAACAAGTGAGAGACTAGTCTCTTAACAAATGATAATGCTTATCAACTACACTTTAAAAAATAAAGCCATGCATTTAGGCACGTCTACCTTAAGCTTAATACACAATACCCAGATCACACTGTGCTTCTGCAAAACCAGAGGCTGAACTGGGGTAGCTGCTCAGGGTTAGAGATACAGTAATGTTTTTGGAGCCTCTTTGCTTCAAGTTCTAAGATTTAAATTAAAATATTAAGTTTCTAGTTCTTATAGTTCCAAAGAAAACTTTCTTCAGCGATGTTTGCCTGAGTCTGCAGCAAGCCTGGAACAACAGGTCTGAGATGCATGATCTTTCCCTATACACTAAGGAAAGACGTGTACACCTCAGGTCTGTACAATCAAGTTTGCAATCTTTGGCAAACACCTTGTCTTTAAATATGTTTTACCCAGCACTATTTACAATGGTGACATTCACCAAATATTAGACAATGATAGAAATAAGCTCATATGTACATGGCCTTACCGTTTGATGAAGTTAGCAAACAGGATGCGATGGGAATAACCCTGTCTCCGAATTCTTGCTGTCTCAAGAATTCCTGTGTAGCGCAGCTGTACCAGTACCTTCTCTTTGTCATACTTATGTGCCTGTCGATCGTTGTTTGGCTTAATACAGCGGACAAAATGAGGCTGGCCAACCACCATCTTTGACAACAAATCCATCAGAGAATACTTCAAGAAAATGGAGAAACATTTTCTGTTGTGATTCATAAAAGCCTCATACTGAACAATCATATCTGTGCATTTGAAATTTCATTTCACATGAGTGGTACTGGAGATATAACTCCAAATCCATTTAAATTCTGATAATTGTTTAACTGTAGTCAAAGCAATCGGAAATTCTAGCCTCTCTGTAATCAACTCTATCTGAGCCAAAACTCACCTTCAGACAAACATGAACAGCAAATTCCCAGCCAGTGTGTTCCCATAAATTGAAAAACAAAGCAAGCAGTCCTCTAGTGCCTTAAAGACTAACAATATTATTTATTAGGTGATGAGCTTTTGTGGGATAGACCCACTTCATCTGAAGACGTGGACCTTTCCCATGAAAGCTCATCACCTAATAAATATTATTGTTTGTCTTAAAGGGGCTACAGCACTGCTTGCTTTTTGTGAAGTTACAGACTACTACAGCTACCTGTCTCAGACTATTCACCATAAATTGTAGTAATCTACACTGCTAACCACGAGTTAAGCACCAGTTTTGCTTCTGGACGCAGCAGTGTTTTGCATCACAGTTAAAAATACTGACAAACAACAATGTGTATATTTTTGCAAGTTTGTTTGAGGCCCCACTGAGTTGCTGCTGATGCTGTTGAACTACATCAGCCATGTCATTTTCCATATCAAGCTGCACAGTTGAGAACTGGAAAGCACAGTTCAGCTCATGAACATCAATTCTGATTATAGTTGTCAGAATATAGAGACATTTCTTATTTAAAATCTTTCTAAAATGTGAGATGAATGGATTAGGCCATTTGTCAGGGAACTCAATCTCACTATTAGGAAATTAAAAAAGAGAACATTTTTCTATGCACCTGTTTTAAAAATTTGTATGAAGTCCTCATTGATCTCGGAGACTGGAGCTGTTGGGAGACACCAGGCAGTAAGAGGTCAAGCTAAGGATGGGGGAATTGAAGTGTAGCAAGACAATAAATAGCAAGAGTCCTGTGGCACCATAAGGACTAACAGATTTATTTGGGCATCCAGATCTAAAGCACATCTGGTTAGGCCCATCTGATTCAGCAAGCTCCTCTCCTTCCTCTGGTTCTGTTATGGAGCCACTGCTAGTAGCTAACTATAGCTGCCTTCCCTAGGGGAACTCAGAGAGAGGCAGTAGAAACTCCAAGAAGTCCTGTGGCACCTTATAGACTAACAGATATTTTGGAGCATAAGCTTTTGTGGGCAAAGACCCACTTCATCAGAAACACCAATTCACAATTCACACAGCTGCTTTGCACTGACTCCTCCAGCCTGCCATGAGAAGGTTTGTAGCTTTCCAAGCCAGCGGAGCTAAATCTGGGCTTCATGGTCCAGATGGGTTTCTACAGAATTGCTCCACTGCAGGATCCTATTAACAGAGCGATTCCATCCAAAAGACAAGCCTGGAGCTTAAATTCATAATTTTGCGAGATGCTGACAATCATGGTCTTAATAAAGACACTAGAATTATGGCTTATGACAACAGCCAGTAACCCACTAGTCCCCCTTTTATGTCCTAGAAATATACAGGTGTTAATGGGCCAATTTTTCTGCGGTGCCATATAGTTTGTTTACAGCCACCAGTCCTGGCTCTGTGTTCTGTGCTGTTGTTTAGCTCCAATTTGCCCCAAATGTCTTCTAAGAGCCCAGTACGCAGTGAAAGTGTTGGTAATGCTGCTAGACAATACTGACTCTCCATGCTTTAGCACACTCTCTTCTTTGGCACCGGTCAGGTCCCAAGATGCCAGACTATGGAGGTTCAACCTCTATCACCCTAATGTGGTACTAGCTCATTATGTAGTTTATCTTCTGGTGCTTTATTTTGTCGCCTAAACAAAGAATCTGTTATTCTTTGCTATTTTTCACTCAGAGTACATAGAATATTTTCATAAGAGCTAGTAGCATAATCTGAAGCACTTGTATGTTTTTGCTAGAAGATATGAATCAATGGAAGTTGAAAAAGCAGGATCAGGCCCCAAGCCAGCCAGCTCCAAATGCCATGGCGGAACAATTAGAATAGAGAAAATATAGATGTACTTTGGCAGAAGCTGTTTTCAAAGGTGTTTGGAACACAGCGTTTAGAGAAAAATGAGCTAGACTGCACTAAGAGTGTTTCATCCTAGTGATGCTGAAGGACATTGATTATTTTCTTTTACGTTAACTACTGTACACACTGTTCCTCAGCTCTGGAACATCCCTCACTGCAGCAATGTTCTGCAGGATAGAGGCACCACCATCTGCGAGTGCCCGGGTTCTCAGGCATGTCTGATAATACAGCCTCCATTACTGTATTATCAGAGCCTCTCACATGCCTTAAAGAATTATGCTCTCAACACTCCTGTAAAACAGAATCATAGGGCTGCAAGGGACCTCAGGAGATCATCTAGCCCAGCTCCCTGCTTCAAGCAGGATCAACCCCATCTAAGTCATCCCAGCCAGGACCTGGTCAAGCTGGGACTTAAAAACCTCCAGGATTGGAGAATCCACCACCTCTCTAGACAATGCATTCCAACGCTTCACCAGCCTCCTGGTGAAGTAGTTTTTCCTAATATGCAAACTACTCCTCTCATTCTGTAACTTCAGACCTTTGCTCCTTGTTCTGCTGTCTATCACCACTGAGAACAATTTTTCTCCAACCTCTTTAGAGCAGCCCTTCAGAAAGTTGAAGGCTGCTATTAAATCACCCCTCAATTTTCTCCTCTGCAAACTAAATAAGCACAAAACCTTCAGCCTCTCCTCATAACTCACGTGCTCCAGCCCCTTAATCATTTTTGGTGCCCTCTGCTGAACCTGCTCCAGCACATCCACATTCTTTTTATACTGGGGGGCCCAAAACTGGACACACTATTCCAGATGTGGCCTCACCAGTGCCGAATAGAGGGGAACAACCACTTCTCTAAAACGGCTCACAATGCTCCTCCTAATGCACCCTAACATGCTCTTAGCCTTCTTGGTTTCAAGGGCACACTGTTTACTCTCATCCAGAAGTGTCTTTATCCCCATTTTACACCAGGGCTACATCTATATTAGATGCATCTGTCTACAGAAGTTACCGACAGAAGAGATGTTCCGACAAAACTGCCATCAACAGATTGCGTCTACACATAAAAGTGGATCGTGTTTTGACCTGCTCTATTGACAAAAGGGTCCCCCGGAGCATCTACACAGCCTTTTTGTCAACAATTTATGTCAACAAAACACATTTTGTGAGTAGATGCTCCACTAGTTTTGGTGACAAAACTCTCTAGTGTAGACATAGCCCTGGGGAACCCAGACATAGAGCTTAAGTGAGGCCCCACAGGAAGTCTGTGACAAACAGGGAACTGAACTAGATGCACCCTCACCCCTGGACTATCCTTGCGCTTTTGTTATTGCACCAGACTAACGCCTAAGCAGTGCATTTCAGGGGATTAATAGCAAATAGGGATTACTGACAGGATTGCATTTGTTTGCAAAAATTACTATGATTTTGTGACTTGGGGTCCTTATAACCTACAAAGGATGGGAAGTCATCTCACTTCTCTGTTTGTGAAGTGGGGAAAAGGGGTTAGAGAGCATGGCCATGTGTGGGGCAAGGGAATGGCACTGGCAGAGGAGAATCCAGGGGCTATGTCTACACTTCAGCAACCTATCAACAGAAGTTACTGTTGGGAGATATCTCCCTACAAAACTTCTGGTGACAGAGCACGTCCACACAGCAAAGAGGATTGCTTTGGTGATCCGCTCTGTTGACAGAGAGCGGCCAGATCGCTCCGGTCGCTCCCTTGACATAATGGGCCCCAGAACCCCACAGATGGGGGTCACATGGCTGGCAAGCACTCCCGGGAGCCCTTGCCAGATGTGCTCTTAAAAGGCCCCTCCCAGACACGCCTTCCCAGCTTGCCTACCTCTGTGAGGGACAGCATAGCCAGTGCAGGGCACGTACACATGCTGAGGAGGGCTGTGCGCTGCCCAGGTAACCATGGAGCCAGAACAGCCCCCTGGCCTGCCCTGGACCCAGGCAGAGCTGCTGGAGCTGCTGGTCATAGTGATCACAGCTGTCATCCACCTCTTCACAGCCATTGCCCACCTCTTGTAGACAAAACTATCTAGTGTAAACGTAGCTAGGGAGACTGACTCAGTGCATCTCCTCAGCAGCCTCACCACCCAACTCCCTATGGAGTGCTGGGTGGAAATGAAATCTTCCATCTTCTGCCCAGACCCTGAAAGGGGTCTAACTCTATTAGTCCCTGTCCTCCATCATGTTTATCACTCTTGGGGCAAAACAGTCCAGGGTAACACACAGAGGTGTAATTTATGTCATCTTGCACCTGGAAGAGTGAAGTCTGGGCCAGTGGTGCTGGAACACTTTTGATAGTGGGGTGCTGATGGTCACTGAACTGAACTGTAAGCCCCGGATATAACGGAAACCGCTTCCAGTCAGGGGTGCTGGAGCACCCCTTGTTCCAGCACCTATGCAGAGGTGCAGTTTTGGGTCCAGAGGTCGAAAAAATACCCAAAACGTTATTGAGTAAAAATGCACCTGCTTTCACTTCTGCATACTTGAATACAAACAAGATGTGACATGTGCATATGTCTGTGCACTTTTACTCAAGTAGTTTTATGGAGGGACACTGGTAACTTGTACTGAAGTATATCCACCCCTCCAGCAGCTGTAATTTTACTCAAGTAACTTTCTGGGTGTTTTTTTCTACCCCTGCCTGGGCCTGTGACCAATTCTACTCAGTCAAACGACGTGTGAACCATCACATTACTCTAATCTAGGCATGTATACTGCACTCATCACTGTAGTATCTAGGAACTTCACAAACTCTCACTGGAGCCCTATTGTCTTTGTGATTTGTTATAGTTAAAAGGAACAGTGTGTGCACCTGGAAAGTAAAGTGGATGCATTTTAAAAGCTGAAACAATAAATATGAATTCTACTTCAACATAACATCAGAGAAGAGCTGGTGTCTTACTCTAAAATAAGAAGCGACAGTCTGTGTTTTCATACTTGTTGTCTCTCTTGGATGAGGCGTCGTATCTCCAGTTTCATTCTAGGGAAATCAAAAAAGAAAATGACACCTACCTTTACAGAGCCTGAGTTTATTTTGCATTATCCCAACACATTGCCCATTAAAAGAACATTACTAATAAAAATATGCACTCTAAACAGCAAAGGCTATTGAATAATCACTAGCAAAGTAAGAATTGTTGCACAAACACTTTACATTACTTTTTCACATGGTACACACACACACTTGGGACACAGTTTGATAAGTGAACATCCAGATAACTGCCACAAACAACACGATAGGAGGCGAGTTTTTTATATCAAGATCTTCTGATTCTCTGAACATAATTGCATCACTGTTGTTTTGGTTATTCTCTACAGAACATGGCTATATGCCCACAAATTAACTATGATAGTAAAGAGAAGAAAATATTTTTTCTGAAATAGTTATAAAACTATAGCCAGAAAGAAGGGAAATTGTAGGTTTTTACCTCACGGAAGGAATACGAATTGCACAACACAAAGATATCCAGCTAAACAGAAAAGAAAATAGGAGAGGGAGAAAAACCAAGGAAGGGGTTACTTGCTTACTTTCTGTAGCCATAACAACATTGCCTTTGTCTACTTTAAATGAGGGTTCAAAACACTGCTGTGAAATTAGGTTTCTTACCTTTGTATGACTGATTGATTTCTGGGGGTTCCACATCTGGTAATTTATTGCACTTTTGTTTTTGGTATGCGCGAGGTTACCTAAGGAAAGAAGAGAGAAGACAATCCTCTAAGACCTTTTATATTTCAGTTACGTTAAAAAATCTTTCACACAATGCAAGCACCCAGTGTTACAGCTCTGTAAACCCTGAGCTCCTATATGTCTCTTTATTTTCCTTCTAGCTGCTGGAAATGGATGCTGAGAAAGTTGCAGCCACTTTGAAGAGAGGAAGGAAGAGCTCTATATTTCTTATTCTGCACTTACATGACCTACAAAATCAACCATAAAACAAAACAAACCTGCACCACACCACTGCAATTCTCTGGCTCATAAGGCCCCTTTATACTGCCCTGGCAGATAAAGTTGCCTTAAAGTAGGTGAAAATGTAATTTTCATTCCCTTTTAAGGCCTCTTTCCACAACCAGAATGATGCAAAGAGGTCTTAGTGCAAACAGAAATCAGTCCCTATTTATTGAGGAAAATTCCTATTATGACTTCCAGGACTGGCTGCATTACAACAGTTTAAGCAGACACAGATCTTCTAAATACAGAAACACCTTACGAACTTTTAACATTTGCACTTCCGTGTTGAATCCAACCATTCTAGCAAGCTGACATTACTTTAGTTTCAAAAATGTTCTTTCTGGAGTCTTTGAAATGTAGAAATTGTGCTCAGGTACTAAAGCAATGTGTGTAGAAAACGTGGGTAAACAGATACAAACACGATTTGTGACTGGCTAGTGTGTCAATGGTTCATGAATTATGTGACCATATCAAGTACTGAAGACCACCTGACTTAACAGAATGTCAACAGAAGTTTTTATGCACTTTTTTTTTTTAAAGCTGTCTCTTGCGATAAAAAATGGTCCCACAATTCACATGTTAACAGCTTTTATAGCCTAACTAAAGCCAAGGTCACAAAACCGTTCAGAACTAAGCCCGTCACTTCTGATTCTGCTAAGCTGTGCTTACGACTGTGTCAGTCTCTGAACAAAACAAAAAAGCAGTTCTATAGCACTTTAAAAACTGACAAAATAATTTATTAGATGATGAGCTTGCGTGGGACAGACCCACTTCTTCAGATCTGGAAATAGCTCATATTATACCTAGTGTACCTAGGCCTTCGGTTGCCTACATATTCCGATCTGGATCTGAAGAAGTGGGTCTGCCCCACAACAGCTCATCACCTCATAAATTATTTTGTTAGTCTTTAAAGTGTCACAGGACTGCTTTTTTGTTTTGTGAAGATACAGACTAGCATGGTTACCTCTCTGAGACTAGTCTCTGAACAGTGTGTAATCTTAATACCATTGGGCCTAGTTCTGCTCCCAGATACAGAGAGAAAACGGGAGTTGACTCCAGAGGAGTTGCAGCTTTGCCTCTCAGTAGCTATGTCTACACTAGCACTCTCCTTTCAAAAGGGGAATGCTAATGAGACACTTTGGGATATACTAATGAGGCACTGCAATGAATGTGTAGCACCTCATTAGCATAATGGTGGCCACGGCACTTCAAAAGTGCCGCTTTTGATTGCGTGTGGCTCGTCTACACGGCGTCCTTTTTGAAAGGACCCTGCACACTTTGAAATCCCCTTATCTCCCTTTTGAAAAGGACGCCGTGTCAATGAGCCGCGCACGATTGAAAGTGGCACTTTCAAAGTGCTGCGGCCAATATTATGTTAACGAGGAGCTGCATATTCATTGCAGTGCCTCATTAGCATATCCCAAAGTGTCTCACTAGCATACCCCTTTTGAAAGGGAGGTGCTAGTGTAGACACAGCCAGTGAGTTCAAATGCCGGGATAAAAATGCATGGGAAGGATGTGTCACACTGAACTCTGAATTGTGCTGTTTCTATTGACTTTCAATAGCCATATAAAGACCTGACTGCTTTTCATATTCAGGCAAAACTCCATCTGTAAGCAAAGACTTCAGGCCACTGTAAGATAAAATCTAGAGCACTATCTGTTAGACTCTCTCTACTATTCAGCCTAGCTTTCTTTTTCTACTATACGTACAGCTCCCACATGAATGGATGGGTAACTGCAGGAGATAAATTACATATTTTCTGGCCTAAGTATGCTAGGTATATACTATATAATGTGAAATATATCTTGCTTAAAAATGGTAGAATGTACTCAAATCATTAGCGCCATGGCACAGGATAAAGAGATGACACAGGATGATATTGGGTTTCTGAACTCTAATTTGGAAAGACTTACATATTCTGTTTAGTTTCTAGCATTTGCTGAAAGCCACCAAAGCTGGGTAATACCATCGGGAGCCAGACAAAAAAACAGGCATTGTCAGTACTGAGGGATGAGTTATTGGTATCGGTACAATCTGCTACAATTACTGGTACATTACCTGTTTTGGTAAGGGGATGGGTTACCAGTTGTCGAGTCAGGCTGTTTTCTGATGACCGTAAGAGCAGCACAATGTCAGCTGGCAAAGTATCTCTGTTTTTGGCTAAGAATCCACTTGCATTATAAAGAACCTATTTAAAAAGTACATTTAGAGTTATGCAGCTTTTCTTTGTGTCTCAGAGGCTGCTTATTACTACAGCTTCAGGACTTCTGGAATGTCAGCTTACTTGCAAGTACACTCAGGCTATGTCAGGCTATGTCTATTGACATTGACCATATAGTCGATTTTAAGGCACTTAGCTTGATTTTACAATGTGACTGTCTTCACTGCAAATGACATTAGCTAAATTTTAAGGGGTGCTAAGGTCAACTTTCTCGCATCGACCCTCTGAAGCAGCATAATGCCAAGTTTGAACTTAAAAGGCCAAATTAATGCTATTGTGAAAACAGTATTACTTTAAATCAATTTTACTGCCCTCCAGAGGTGTCCCACAGGTATCCCACAATGCTCCACAGGTGTCCGTTCTGCCCACTTTCACCTCCGCTACTCTCCAAGTATGCAGAAAGTAGGTAACAGGAAGCCCAGGAATTCAAATTAATTTTCTTTCTGACCAGTGTGGACAGCACACCTCGGCTACGTCTACACGTGAAGCCTACATCGAAGTAACCTATTTCGATGTGGCGACATCGAAATAGGCTATTTCGATGAATAACGTCTACATGTCCTCCAGGGCTGGCAACGTCGATGTTGAACATCGACGTTGCGCAGCACCACATCGAAATAGGCGCTGCGAGGGAACGTCTACACGCCACAGTAGCACACATCGAAATAAGGGTGCCAGGCACAGCTGCAGACAGGGTCACAGGGCGGACTCAACAGCCAGCCGCTCCCTTAAAGGGCCCCTCCCAGACACACTTGCACTAAACAGCACAAGATCCACAGAGCCGACAACGAGTTGCAGACCCTGTGCATGCAGCATGAATCCCCCGCTGCAGCAGCAGCAGCCAGAAGCCCTGGGCTAAAGGCTGCTGCCCACGGTGACCATAGAGCCCCGCACGGGCTGGAGAGACAGCGTCTCTCAACCCCCCAGCTGATGGCTGCCATGGAGGACCCCACAATTTCGACGTTGCGGGACGCGGATTGTCTACACGGTCCCTACTTCGACGTTGAACGTCGAAGTAGGGCGCTATTCCGATCCCCTCATGAGGTTAGCGACTTCGACGTCTCACCGGCTAACGTCGAAGTTAACTTCGAAATAGCGCCCGACGCGTACAGCCGCGACGGGTGCTATTTCGAAGTTAGTGCCGCTACTTCGAAGTAGCGTGCACGTGTAGACACAGCCCTCAGGAGCCATCCACTGCATCTAGGCATCCTGACTTCTCAGGGCTCTTCTGATCTGAGTTCTCAGGGTCACAAAAGAGCTTCAGCATGGAGCCACAATGAGATCCTAGATCTCATTTCTGTGTGGGGTGAAGAATCGGCAATGAGCAGACTGCAAGTAGCAAGTGAAATGTGGACAGCTATGAGAAGATTTCACAGGGCATGATCAAGAATGGTTATGCCTGGGATGCTCAGCAATGCCAGCTCAAAGTAAAGGAGCTCAGGCAGAACTATCACAAAGTGAGAGAGGCCGACGGGCAATTTGGGTCATCTCCCAAAATGTGTCACGATGATGAGCAGCTGTATGCCACTCTTGGGAGGGACCCAACCATACTCCCTGAGGCTAACAGGAACTCTTCAGGAGGCTGTTCTCAGGACTCTGGTGGGAGCTGAGAGAGGGAGCAGGAAGCTGATACAGGGAAGGATGCTGACATTCGGCCAGTGCTCGATGAAGCTCATCCTACCAGCTCAGAGCTCTTCATCATCCTCGCCCTCAACCCACTCCCCTCATCGACATCTTACACTCTGGGATCCAGCAATGGTGCAGAGAGCTCTTCTGGTGAGTCTTGTTTTTAGAATGCTACAGGTAGGTTGTAGCTGGGTTGGGGTATAAGCTTACTTCTACAGAGCACATTTTTTAAATTGATACAAGTGGGTGGCGGCTCAGGCACAGTGGATCTATGCCCCTTAGAGCAGCTTGTCAATATTTCTGAGGATGGAGCTCTGATCATTTTTGGAGATCTCCAAAAAGGTCTCAGACAGGTACTCTTTTATTTTTCACATGTGGTTTTTGGGGAGGTCTGATTTATTGTGTCTTCCATGATAGCACACCTTGCCATGCCAGGCAAGCAGTGAGTAACCTGGCATCATGGCACCACACAGCATTCTGGCAAATTTTCCAGCCCTGTGCTCACACAGTATGAGCATTATTTTTCACTCTCTGCTACTCTTCGGAGGCTGATGTTTCTTTTGGAAACCTAGAAACAGCATGGGACGTTTTATTAGAGTTTCTTTGCTCTGTTACATGGCTATTTAAAATTCCCAGGACCGCCCTGCCACACAACCTGCCAGGCGGGCTCTCCCTCTCCCCCTCCCCATGGCTGGCAGGCTATCCTGGCCTTCTCCCTGCCAACCATGCTGCTTTAAAAATTGTTTTCCCTGCTATAAATGGATTCTCCCCTCCACAGGATTTATGAGGAACCACTGAGAAAGTTTTTTTTTCGGGGCTTTACAGTTTACAGGGAACACCTCCCCCAGCCTGCCATGCATCCTGCAGGCTTGAACTCTACCCCTGCCAAGTGGCTGCTGGGCTGTGCCAACCCTGCTCCCAGACACCAGCATGTCCTGTGTGGGCTTTCTCTGCTTCAAGTGGCTCTTCCCCAGCACAAGATTTATGAGTTGCTGCCAAGAAAGTTTTTTTTCCCTTTTGTTACAGTTTAAAGGGAAGAGACGCCCCACCCTAGCTCACCATGCGTCCAGCAGCCTTGAACGCTCCCCCCTGCCACATGGTTCCTGATCTGTGTGGATCCTGCCCCCTGCCATCCTTAAGCCAACAAGATCTTACCGTGTCTGCAATATAACGGTCTGGATAACTAATAGCTTCTGTTGTGTAGAGGTTGATTCATTGTCATCCTTAAGAAGCCAAAAGTGGCCTTGGAAAACAAAAGCTACAATGTTTGTCAAACAGACACCCATTCATTTTATGGGTAAGCACTCTGTGTCACATTTAAAAATTGCATCTAAATTTTGACCTTCACTGTCTTCAACAGGCAGCATCAATGGGAGAGACAAGGTTGCTGAAATGAGGTGGAAGAAAAGATCCAAACAGGACCTCATCTTGCAGCAACTTGAAAAGGCTGATAGGGGAGCAAGCCAAAACTACTGCTGACAGAAGGTGGACCCAGCAGTTGTGCCAAACCATGCTCCAGTGCAGGAACAAGAACTCAGCAGAGCTCCTGACGGCTGTCATGGAGCAAACTGAGATTCCTGAGCTCCATGCTGCAGCTGCAGCATCATGAGGCCTCCACACCCTGTTGCCCAGCCTCCCCTTGATATGACTTGACCCCTGCCTTGTTGGGGTCCCCAAATGTGGGGCGGAGGAAGACAAGGACAGTCTCCATGCCCAGGACCTCTCCACACTTCAAAAGACTCACATTCCATACCTGAGGCCAGGATTCCCTTCTTTTTCCTACCTAATCCTTAACCGTCTCCTGTCTAAATAAAAAGAATGATTTTGGGAAAACCACAGAGTCATTTATTGGTTCACATGAGGTGGGGTGTGGTTGGAGGTGCTCTCATAAAAGTAAAGCTCACATCATTGTGGGGGGAGGGGGTTGGAAGTGGTATCACAATAGCTAAATGCAGCAGATTCATGTGGCTGCCTGCTCAGTCATAAAGCTATTTTTCAAAACTTCCCTGATTGCCGTTGCTTCTGCATGTGCCTTGGTGAATGACCTTCTGTCCAGCTGCGCATAAGCACTGCCCAGGGCATCTGCCTCTGCAATCCAGGATGGCATTAAATTTTCCCCCTTCAGTTCAGAAATGTTGTGGAAAATACAGCAGGCTTCAATCATGATGGCAATGTTGGTTTGGCAAAGGTCCAAACAAGTCAGAAGGCATCTGAATCTGGCTTCTAAATTGCCAAGGCACATTCCACTGCCATTCTCCATTTGCTCAGCCTGTAATTGAAGTGCTCCTTGCTGTGGTCCAGGGTGCCTGTGTATGGTTTCATGAGCCAAGAGAGCAGAGAGTAAGCTGGGTCACCCAGTATCACTAAGGGCATCTCCATGTTGCCAATCCTGATCTTCTGTTCTGGGAAGAAAATCCCATTTTGGAGCTTTCTGTACAGACAGGAATTTCTAAAGATGCACATGTTGTGCACCTTTCCTGACCATCCCATGTAGATGTCAGTGAGAGGACCTTTGTTATCTATGAAAGCCTGCAACAGCATGGAGAAGTACCCTTTGCAGTTTATGTAGTCTGAAACCAGGTGATCCAGGGCCAGGATAGGGATGTACATTCCACCTGTCATCCCACTGCTTTTAGGAAACCCCATCACAGCAAAGCCATTCACTATGCGCTAGACATTTCCCAGAGTCATGGTCTTCTGCATCAGAGGGTCACAGATCGCATTGGTTACCAACATCACCACAGCCCCCACTGTAAATCTGGCCACCACAAATTGATTTCCCACTGACCTGTAGCTGTCAAGTGTTGCAAACTTCACAGAGCAATTGCCACTTGTTTATGAACTATCAAAGCAGGTGTCATTTTGGTATGACAGTGCTTCAGAGTGGGAGACAGTGAATCACAAAGTTCCATGAAAGTTGCCTTGCGCATGTGGAAGTTCTGCAGCCACTGCTGGTCATCCTAGACCTCCAAAACAATGTGGTCCCACCAATATGTGCTGGTTTCAGGTCTCCAGAACCAGTGGTCCACTGCAAGCAATGCACCCAGGGCAGCCAACAGCTCTGTGTTCCTGTCCTTGAATTCTTCAATATCATCACCTGAATCATTTGCTTCCATCTCATCCTCCCACTGGCTTTGTCTAATAAAATACTGCACAACACTTCAGGAAGTGGCCATAACACACTGTGCAACTACTCTAAGCTGTTCAGGATCCATGCTAGCGCTGTGTAGCAGCGTGAGCCAGGGCAGGCTTTTGGAAAATAGCGCAAAAAATGGAATGGTGCAAAATTCCTTGGGCCAGCTGTTTGTTTTCCAATGGTGGGGTGGGGGTGAGGGCACTGCACTCTAGGATGATGATATCAGACACCCACAAGCACTTGCGGTGCATTTTTTCCCATAAGCCACTGGCACAAAAACCTAGAATGCAATGGGGCAACAGGCACTGTGGGTTAGATATCCACAATGCATTGCTGGTGCAGTTGAACTTAGGTAAGCCAATGGAGACATGCTATAACGACTTTCTGGACATTTGTGGGCACTCATCTTCAACTTTATAAAATCTAGTGGTAAAAAGTCAATTTCAATACTTCGACTTTATTTCATAATGTAGGCATAGGTGCAAATGTGGCCTGTAATATGTCACCAGAGATCATAGGTTGGCAGTCATAAGGAGCAGTAATTCAGACCTCCCTTTAGCCACTGTTAATTTTAATTTTTAATATGACAATCAGGAAAGAAAATGTGAAGGTGGTGTTGAAGCACAAGACTTCTCTGAGTTTAGGCGGCTAACATTCAGCCTCATTGAATTCAATAAGGCAACAGATGAGCCAAACTGGACACTAGTGAAACCAGGTCCAGCAAGGCAGCTTGATGCAGCTAACTCTAGTATTTTATACCCTTACATAAACAAGCCCAGTGTCAGAGGCAATTAGCTAGAGAATCGTAAATCACTTTCCAAACAGAAACTGTTATCAGCCAGGAGAAACAGGTACCAGGGAGCTGGAGCCCCAACTCCAAACAGCTCATTAACGCATTCCAAAGAGCTCATCCTCCCTGCCATTCCCAAACAGGTCAAGGAAAGGACAGGCTCTTGTGTGCATGCAGAAGTAAGGGATGTGAAATGGCTCCTATATAAGATGGCTTCTACAGTGGTGACTACATCTCTGCAGGTTCATGAGACATTTATTCTTCACAACAGACAGATATTCACATTAGACTTAACATCTCTTCTTAGGCTACGTCTAAATTAGCCTGGAAGATTGACCCACTCACAGTCAGTCTTCCAGGGTTTGATTTCATGCATCTAGTGGGAATGTGCAAAATTGACCTCTCAGGGGTCAGAGTCAACCACTCTACTCCTCACAAGAAGTAAGGGAGGTTGACGGGAGAAACTCCACTGTCGACCTTGCTAAGTATGGACAGCCAAGTAAGCCGAGTTTAGATAGGTTGATTCTAGCTATGCAATTGCTATAGCTAGAATTGTGTATCTGTGGTCGATTTACTTTGCTTGGCGTAGCCTTAGAGATCTATGTATCCACAGCTGCGAAAATTTTCAAAAGCATAAGGGTCAGTTTGGTGCCCAGTTCTCACTGAAAAAAAAAATCAATGAGAATTTTGCACCTAACTAAAAGTTGTCTCTGAGAATCTCCCCCAACTCTGATACTTTCTCTTACCTTTCCTGCATAATGGTAAATCCCAAAGGTTAGGTCTACTCTTTTGGGTCTCCAAAAGTATTTTGACTTCAAGTTATCTTCAAATTTTTCTGTAAGCAGATACAGTTTGTCTTATTGGAGTAGTTGTACAAAACCAGCAATGAGTCCACTTGAATCATACCTCATGTAAGGAAACTAAACTGTCTTTTCATGTAAATGCATAATGACTGACATTATTTTAAAGAGAAGGCGAATGGACCATCAGGATGTTTGTACGCTTAAAAAACTGAACAAGGATTCCGCAGTTCTTGCGTGTATTATTGGCTCTGCTGCAGACTTCTTGTGTGACCTCAGACAAATCACGTAATGCCTCTTTAATTTACTTCCCCATTTGTAAAATGAGGTTAACAATATTTTCTGTCTTTCTAGGTATGTTGCAAGGACACATTCATTGTTGGTTTTAGAGGCACTCAGTGATGGGGGTAGCAGGATAGATAAAGAGCTCCCATTACAGCTGCTATTGTTAGGCTATAAAACCACCACACTGCAGTATTTTTGGCTGATTTGTTTTCAGATGGTCTGAGGTCACCCATAACCCTGATCCTGGTCTTTACATATATGGGTCATGTGACTGAAGTAATAGCTTGTCTACATTGACATTATTTCAGTAGAAGTTTTTCTGCAGACATTCTGATTCGAAAATAAAAGTGTCTGCACACTGAGCTGCACTGAAATGCTAAAGGTGTAAATTACAACCAGTTCAGGGATTTTGGTTCCAGTTGGCATGCAGACAAGCCCTGGCACAGTGTTTGTTTTGTCTGAACACGAGACAAGCTCTGTGCCTTTGTGCCAGATTCAGAGCCACCCAGAGATGGGTCAGATAAAAGCCCTCTTTAACCATAAGAGGTATTTGCAATCTGATTCTAGGTCTGCACCAAAATTAGCCCTTGTCTCCAAAAACTTGGTTCTGAACAGTCCTGAATGGTGAAGAGTTTGAAATCTGGACCAATATCTTGTGGCTCAGGTCCAGCTCACTGCTTTTGGTGAGAAGAAATATTTATTTCAGAGTGGGATTCAGTTCTCCTGTCCCTGAAATGCATGTGGGAAGCTGGAACATATGTACATTGAAAACATAGCTAAGAAGCATAAAAATACACTCTAAACAGAACTTTAAAACTCAAGGCTCTCAAGCCCCCCTTAAATATAACATACACCTACCTACAAGTGTCTGGTCAGTCGCCCGTGGGAATCTACTCTCCTCATCAAGGAGAGACAATAAACCCATTGGTTTCTGGAGGAACATATCTAAGAGAGGCCTGTTGTCTTCGTACTCTATAACTCTTGCATCAACACCTTCATATAGGTATTCATTCTGCAATGGGGACAATATGCATGGTTCACCAACAAACACAGAGCAGTTTCAGAATATGATTCACAAACTGACAGCTGAAGAGAGTCAAAATTACGTACAATAAATAATATCCAATGGGCGAATGATCAGTGTTTTGTAAGAATGTTACTTTGAATGTTGTACCTCAGGGCAATGATTTATGTTTCAATCTTGCCTTCACATACTGCCTCATGCTGTGTGTTTTGTAAAATCATTTGCTTCCCACGGACACACAAGAACAAAGTTAAACAGCTCAAGCTACTGCATTTGAGTAGGCAACATAGAGACTTTAGTGTTCTTCCATTGTCCACTTCACTGGTCTGAATTGTAATAAAATTGTTCTGAAGTCACTGGGGGCTTTTATTATTCACACCTGTTGCCAGTACAGGGACCAAGATTTGCAAAAATGACTCGAAATTCTGAATGCCTGTTTTGGGGGCCCAAGATGAGCTATCTTAAAAGGACCTGGTATGGGGAAGGCTGGAGCTCAACACTTTGTGAAAATCAAAATCCTACAAGATGTCTCAAACTGGACCCTATAATTACTTTTGAAAATCTACACCAGTTACTTAAGGTGGTAAATCAAAAAGTCTAGGTTTTACACTCAGGATGCAGACATCTCAGGCTTCCCAAGATGATGAGAAAACCCACTAAGTAAACTCTGCTAATGTACCATTTGTAGAGGGTTTTTTTTTTGTTTTTAAAGATTTTTTTAATCTAATCAGGGAAAAGTAGACAGACTTTTCTTTAACTATTTTGTAGTTTGTTCCCTAAAACCACAAATCTAATTACTTTTGGCTCTTCATGCTGACTCTTCCACAACACATTGCCTGAACGTGCCTGATAGTTCCATTTTTTGCTATAATTTTAACCAATTTGCCTGTCATTGAAGTTAGGTACAATGGCCTGTAATTGCCAAGCTCACATCTGAAATCTTTTTAAAAAATAGTCATTACATTAGCTATCGTCAGTCTTCTAGTACAGAGGGTGACTTAGACAATAGGCTATACACCAGCTAGTAATTCTGCAATTTCATATTAGAGTTGCTTCACAGCTGTTGGGTGAATACCACCTGGTCTTGATGACTTATGGTTGCTTAACATATCAATCTGTTCCAACTCAGTCTGGGACAGTTCCCCAGAATGTCACCTAAAAAGAATGTCTCAGGTGTAAGAATCTGCTCCACGTTCTCTGCAGTGAAGACAGATACAAGGAATTCAGAGCTTTTCTGCAACAGTCCTGTTTTCTGTAAGTGTGCTCCTGTAGCACTTCAATTATCCAGTGGCCTACCTGATTGGTTGGCAGTCTTCGTGCTTCTGATGTACTAAGGAAAATTTTTGCTATTAGTTTTTGTGGTTTTGCCAGCGTGGCCAGACACCTCCTTCATTTGGTCAGCATCAACTCTCCTCCTGCTGGAGGTTGGGGCCTGGAGTAAATTATGCCAGTTCTGAAGGTTTTCAAAGCTTTTGTCTAGTGTTTTTTTCGTTGTTTACAAAGTTGGCCTCATTTAAGGTTCAACTACTTCTCTTAAGCAAAAACCCAAACTCACAACACCAAAGAAATATATTTCCCTGCCCCTTCTTGGGGTATCTCTACATGGTGCCCTAACCTCGAAACAGGCTATTTCAGTGTGTGGCACTGCCTAAACGGCACCACATGCCAAAGTAAAGCTCTATTTCAAGGCATCCCCTTACTCCTCACGACTAGAACATGGCCTTCCACCCTGCTGTCTCTCATCCTTCTGCAGCTTATTTCCCATCCCTCTTTTCTCTTTCTCACTGGAAGAAGGGCTTTAAAAGGTCACTGGCAGTCATTAATTGGACTCAGATACTGCTAAGTAACCTGAGGTAACCTCTTTTCAGTTTAGGGAAAAAGGTTTTCAACATTTTGGGCTGATATACTTCTTCCACCACTGTCCTACATCCACATTTATATGATTCCTTGGTTTAGTGACTCCTCTCCTTTAGCTGTGTGTGGGCTTGTACCACCCCCTTCCTAGAATCCAAGAGGGTCACTCTTATAGATTAACTGCTTTTCATGCCCGTTTTTGGCCCGTCTAATTTTACTTGTACATTTGATTTGCCAGAGCTTATGCTCCTTTCTATTTTCTTCAGTTAATTTATAAAGGATTTTTTTTTCAGTTCTTGCTACCCTCTCATACTTGATTGTTTAGCCAGAGTGGCATATTTCGGTCTTCTTCCTGTATTATTTTTTAATTTGGAGTTGGCATATAGTTTGAGTCTCTGTGATGGCGTTTTTAAGTAGTTTCCATGCAGCTTGCAAGCATTTCACTCTTATGACTGTCCCTTTTAATTTCCATGTTACTGGCTTCCTCTTTTTTATATAGTTTCCCTTTTTAAAGTTAAACACCAGTGTGGTCGCTTTCCTTAGATTTTTATTCCCATTAATGAATGGTTCAGTTATATTCACCTCTCAGACTAGATCCCCTATGCTATTGGTGACTAAATCAAGAAATTGCCCCTCCCCTTGTGGCTTCCCAGATGAGCTACTTCAAGACAAAGTCAATAATGGTGTCTAGGAATTTTATCCCGGCATCCCATCCTGAGGTGATGTACCAAATTTTGACCAAATGGGGATAGTTAAAATCCCTCATTATTATTTGGTTTTCTGGTTTGCTGCCTCTCTAATGTGTCTGAGAATATAAACAGTCACTGTCATCATTCTGGCAAGGGGATAGGCAGTGTATTCCTACTGCTTTACTGTTATTGTTCAGTCATGGAATTTCTGTCCATAGAGATTCTATGGTGAAGTTTGAGCCATTTAAAATTTGTACTACATTTGACCCTACACTTTCTTTTACATATAGTGACATCCTGCTCCACCAGCATGACTGCCTCCATCATTCCTATATATTTTGTACTCTGGTATTTCTGTGTCCCACTACATTCAAGCTGAAGCTGTTATTAATAAGGATGCTTTTATTACCAACAGTCTACACTTTAATAAATAAATCAGAATAATCTACTTCCAAGCATTATGATAGTTGGAAAAGGAGTAATTGTTTCTATGACACTGGTGCATTCTCAGACAAACATTCCTGGGTGATATCTCCAATTACTGGTTTTCTTAAAAACTCTAATACTCCTGAAAGGAGACTGCTTAACAACACTGGAAACTTAAACCTTATTTAAGAGTAAAAAAAGACTTCCAAATAACTATACAGTAGCTAGGCCTCGTCTACACGGGCACCTTCTGTCAACAGAGCAGAACAGTATTTTGTCGACAGAGTGACCACGTAGCCAGTTCTGTCAACAGAGAGGGCTTCCCGTTGCCAGGTAGCCCTGTTTGCAGAGCTGCCATTCTGCTATTCTGTCACCAGAGGGCAGTGCAGCCTGGCAGTTCTCTGCCGACTGAGGTTCTGTCAAGATTTCCCTGTCGACAGAGGCTCTGTAGACATAGCCTAGTCGAACAGTAGTGAAAGCATGCCTATATTGCTTTCATATACCTCCGTCCTGATGTGGAAGGACCACATATGCAGTTAAGCCTCAGTGATCATTCACTCTTCATCTTCTCTATTAAGACCGCCAAATGGAATGTCGAGAAATGCCAATGGTTTTTGAGATGGTAAAATCTGTCTACTACAACATGGAACAAGTCAGCTAAATCCTCTGTTATTGTAGGCCAGTGAAGTATGGCAGGAAGCAAAAAACTTCCAGTCACTACTGAGCTCGGTTAGATTTAAAATCAGTGACCTAATACTGAAGAATACATATTATCAGTTTCTTGTACGATGTTGCTCCCTCCACCACGTTATTATGAAATATGAGACAGGCGCAAAAACCCAACCTGACAAGTATTAGAAAGACATAATTAAAGAGATTTTATTTGCATTAATTTCTAACATGCCATAAACAAAGAACTGAGTCAGCTACATGAGGCTGAAATCCCCAGTGGTATTTCATGGCATCTGAATTTCCTAAAATAGTTTCCATGCCTCGAGAAGACATCACAAGACAGTATTCACATAGATAGGATGCCACAAGAAATGGCTGAACTATATTGGAGAATGTGGGCTCTTATTTTATGTTGTGCCCATCGTGATCATAGTACCCTGTTAGGAACATTATCCCTGATGAGACCGAGGCATAAATGGTGGCAGAGCCTTGTGACTCACCCACAACTATTTCAGATTTGAGGACAATTTATACTGTCAAATCAGTGGCTCTGCTATGGGCACCCACATGGCCCCACAGTATGCCAACATTTTTATGGCTGACCCGGAAAAAAGCTTCTTCAGCTCTCGTCCCCTAGCACCCCTCCTCTACTTGAGCTACACTGATGGCATCTTCATCATCTGGATCCACTGTGGTACCAACAGTTTCCACCCCACCATCAACCTTACCCTAGACCACTCCACACAAGAGATCCACTTCCTGGACACTACTGTGCAAATAAGGGATGGTTACATAAATACCACCCTAAACCGGAAACTCACGGACTGCTATGCTTACCTACACACCTCCAGCTTCCATCTAGAGCACACTACACAACCCACTGCAAACAGCCAGGCACGAAGGTACAACCACATTTGCTCCAATCCCTCAGACAGAGACAAACACCTACAAGACTTTCACCAAGCTTTCCTGAAACTACAACACCCACCTAAGGAAGTGAAGAAACAGACTGACAGAGCCAGATGTGTACTCAGAAGCCACCTGCTACAGGACAGGCCCAGCCAGGAAAACAGGAGAACACCACTGGCCATCCCATACAGCCCCTAGCTAAAGCTTCTCCAGTGCATCATCAGTGATCTACAACCCATCTTGGACAATGATCCTTCACTCTCACAGACCTTGGGAGGCAGGCCTGTCCTCACCTACAGACAGCCTGCCCACCTTTAACAAATTCTCACCAGCACCTATAGACCACAACACAATAACTCTAAACCTGGAACCAATCCCTGCAACAAACCTCGCTGTCAACTCTGCTCACATATCTATACCAGTGATATCATCACAGGACCTAACCACATCAACCACACCATCAGAGGATCATTCACCTGCACATCTACTGATATAATATATGCCATCATGTGCCAGCAATGCCCCATGACAATTTACATTGGCCAAACTGGACACCCTCTACGTAAAAGAATAAATGGACATAAATCAGACATCAGGAACGGTAACATATAAAAACCTGTAGGAGAGCACTTCCATCTCCCTAGACACTCAGTAACAGATTTAAAAGTAGCAGTCCTACAACAAAAATAAACTGCAAAGAGAAATTTCAGAGTTTCAATTCATTTGCAGATTTGAATCCATCAACCAAGGGTTGAACAGAGATTTGGAGTGGCTGGCTCATTACAAAAGCAGTTTCTCTGCTCTTGATGTTCACACCTTTTCATTAGCTACTGATAAGGGGCCACATGCTCCCCGACTGAACTGACTTGATTTCTCCTCACTTGATGTTCACAACTCCATCTTAACTGCTGATAATGGGCCACATCCACCCTGACTGAATAGATCTTGTCAACTCTGGCCCTCCACTTGACTGAGACTCCCTCTTTAAATCGTCCTCTGAAACTCCTCCAACTCATGCATTTGACGAGGCGGGTCTTTGCCCACAAAAGCTTATGGTCCAAAATATCTGTTAGTCTATAAAGTGCCACAGGACTTCTTGTTGCTTTTGAACATACAGGCTAACTCGGCTACGTCTCTGATACATAGAACCCTGTGTAGCTTTTCTGCACTTAAACCAAAATGAAAAATATTATTAAACAGAGTTACTAATTTTGTGTTGTACTAATAGAAAACAACATGGTCATTAAGTAATGATACTTTGTTGATGTGATAATATGAAATCACCTTGGTTCAAATACCAAATGCAAAAATTTATTCAGAATCTGCCTTTTACCAGCTGACTAAAGCATAAGACGCAATTGTAAAGTTAAAAACTAAATGTGAAAGACAAAGAAGTGTGTACGTGTGAGACAGAGAGAGAGAGAGGTAATATTTTTTAATGGACCAGCTTCAAATTAGATGTCTGCAAGTCACTGGGGCCTGATGAAATGCATCCTAAAATACTCAAAGAGCTGACAGAAGAGGTATTGGAACCTTTAGCTATCATCTTTGAAAAGTCCTGGAAGTAGGGAGAGATTCCAGAAGACTTGAAAAGGGCAAAGATAGTGTCCTACAGAAAGGGAAAAAAGAACAACCCAGGAAACTACAGAAAAGGAAAAAAGAACAACCCAGGAAACTACAGACCAGTCAGTTTAACTTCTTTGCCAGGAAAGATAATGGAACAAGTAATTAAAGAAATTCATCTGCAAGCATCTGGAAGAAAATAAGGTAATAGGTAACAGCAAATATGGATTTGTGAAGAACAAATCATGCCAGACCCATCTGATAGTTTTCTTTGACAGGATAACAAGTCTTGTGGATAAGGGAGAAGCACATAGATGTGGTATACCTAGACTTTAGTAAGACATTTGATATCATCTTGCATGATCTTCTTATGACTAAACTAGGCGAATACGACTTAGATGGGGCTACTATAAGGTGGGTGCATAACTGGCTGGATAAACATTCTCAGAGAGTAGCTATTAATGATTCACAGTCATGCTGGAAGGGCATAACAAGTGGGATTCCACAGGGGTCTGTTTTGGGAGTGGTTCTATTCAATATCTTCATCGATGATTTAGATATTGGCATAGAAAATATACTTACTAAGTTTGCAAATGATAACAAGCTTGGTTGATGGATTCAAATCTGCAAATGAATTGCAACTCTGAAATTTCTCTTTGCAGTTTATTTTTGAATTGTTTTTGTTGTAGGACTGCTACTTTTAAATCTGTTACTGAGTGTCTAGGGAGATGGGAGTGCTCTCCTACAGGTTTTTATATGTTACCATTCCTGATGTCTGATTTATGTCCATTTATTCTTTTATGTAGAGGCTGTCCAGTGTGGCCAATGTTGCAACTACTTTGCAGGATAGGGTCATAATTCAAAATGATCTGGACAAATTGGAGAAATGGTGTGAGGTAAACAGGATGAAGTTTAATAAGGACAAATACAAAGTACTCCACTTAGGAAGGAACAATCATCTTTATACATACAAAATAGGAAGCCACTGTCTAGGATGGAGTACTGTGGGAAGGGATTTAGGGATCATAGTAGACCACAAGCTAAATATGAGTCAACAGTGCGATGTTGCAAAAAGAAGCAAACATGATTCTGGGATGTATTAACAGGAATGTTGAGAGCAAGACATGGGAAGTCATTCTTCTGCTCTACTCAGCGCTCATTAAGGCCTCAATTAGAGTATTGTGTCCAGTTCTGCACACCAAATTTCAAGAGAGATGTGGAGAAATTGGAGAAGGTCCAGAGAAGAGCAACAAGAATGATTAAAAGTCTAGAGAACATGAGCTATGAGGGAAGAGTGAAAGAACTGGGCTTGTTTAGTTTAGGAAAGAGAAGACTGAGTGGGGACATGATAGTGGTTTTCAAGTACCTAAAAGAGGATTACAAGGAGGAGGAAGAAAAATTGTTCTTTTTGGCCTCTGAGGATAGGACAAGGAACAATGGGCTTAAACTGCAGCAAAGGAGGTTTAGGTTGAACATTTCAAAAAACTTCCTAACTGTCAGGGTAGTTAAACACTGGAATAAATTGTCTAGGGAGGTTGTGGAATCTCCATCACTGGAGACACTTAAGAGCAGGTTAGAAAGACATCTATTGGGGATGTTCTAGATGTTGCTTGGTCCTGCTGGGAGGGCAGGGGACTGGGACTTGATGACCTCTCGAGGTCTCTTCCAGTCAAGTGTTCTTTGATTCTATGGTTCTGTTGGTGAAAGAGACAAACTTTCAAGCTACACCGAACTCTGCAGACCAGAAGAACTGTATGTAAGTCAAAAGCTTGGCTCTTTCACAAATAGAATAATATTACTGCATTCATCTTATCTGTCTAACATCCTGGGAATCAATCTGGTTAGAACACTGCAAACAACAATGAATGCTGGACACAGAACCACAGAATCATGGGGCTGGAAGGGACCTCAGAAGGTCATCTAGTCCAGCCCCCTGCTTCAAGCAGGATCAACCCCTACTAAGTCATCCCAGCCAGGACCTTGTCCAGCCGGGACTTAAAAACCTCAAGGGATGGAGAATTCACCACCTCTCTAGGCAACGCATTCCAGTGCTTCACCAACCTCCTGGTGAAGTAGTTTTTCCTAATATCTAACCTACACCTTCCCCTCTTCAACTTCTGACCATTACTCCTTGTTCTGCCATCTGACACCACTGAGAACAATTTCTCACCCTCCTCTTTAGACCTCCCCTTCAGGAAGTTGAAGGCTGCTATTAAATCACCTCTAAGTCTTCTGTAAACTAAACAAGCCCAAATCCCTTGGCCTATCCTCATAGGTCTTGTGATCCAGACCCTTAATCATTTTTGTTGCCCTTCACTGAACCTGCTCTAGCAAATCCACATCCTTTTTATACTGGGGGGCCCAAAACTGGACACAAATATTCCAGATGTGGCCTCACCAGTGCCGAATAAAGAGAAATAACTACTTCCCTAGATCTGCTTGAAATGCTCCTCCTAATGCACCCCAGTATGCTGTTAGCTTTCTTGGCTACAAGGGCACACTGTTTACTCATATCCAGCCTTTCATCCACCATAACCCCTAGGTCCCTTTCCATCATACTGCTGCTGAGCCAGTTGGTCCCCAGCCTGTAACAATGTTTGGGATTCTTCCGCCCCAGGTGCAGGACTCTACACTTCTCCTTATTGAACCGCATCAGATTTCTTTTGGCCCAGTCCTCCAATTTACCCAGGTCCCTCTGGATTCTCTCTCTACCCTCCAACATATCTACCTCTCCCCCTAGTTTTGTGTCATCTGCAAACTTGTTGAGGGTGCAACCCAGTCCCTCATCCAGATCATTAATAAAGATGTTGAATAACACCGGCCCCAGAACCGAGCCTTGTGGCACTCCACTTGAAACAGACCGCCATCCTGATATTGAGCCATTGACCACCTACCCGTTGGGCCCGACCATCAAGCCAGCTTTCTATCCATCTTATAGTCCAAGGATCCAATCCATATTTCCTTAACTTATGGACAAGAATGTTGTGGGAGACCGTATCAAGAGCCTTGCTGAAGTCAAGGTATATCACATCCACTGACTTCCCCATGTCCACAGAGCTTGTTACGTCGTCATAGAAGCTGATCAGATTGGTGAGGCAGGACTTGCCCCTGGTGAATCCATGTTGGCTACTTTTGATCACTTTCCCCTCTTCCACATGCTTCAAAATGGATTCCTTGAGGATTCCCTCCATTATTTTCCCAGGGACTGAGGTAAGGCGGACAGGTCTATAGTTCCCCGGATTGTCCTTCTTTCCTTTTTTAAAGATGGGCACTACGTTTGCCTTCTTCCAGTCATCCGGTATCTCCCCTGATTTCCAAGAGTCTTCAAGGATAATGGCCATAGGTTCAGCAATGACCTCTGCCAATTCCCTCAGTACCCTGGGGTGCATTAAATCCAGACCCATGGACTTGTGCACATCTAATTTTTCTAGATAGCTCAGAACTTGTTCCTTCCCCACAGATGGCTGCCCTTCACCTTCCTGTACTGCATCATCTGGGACCATCACTGGGAAGTTGACTTTGTCTGTGAAGACTGAGGCAAAAAAAGCATTGAGTACTTCAGCTTTTCCTGCATCATCTGTCACTAGGTTACCTCCCTCATCCAGTAACAGCCCCACACCTTCTCTGATAACCCGTTTATTGTTCACATGCCTGTAGAAACCCTTCTTGTTACTCTTCACATCCCTTGCCAGCTGCAGTCCCAATTGTGCTTTCGCTTTGCTGATTACTGCCTGGCATTCTCCAGCCGTATGTTTATACTCCTCCTTAGTCAACTGTCCTCGTTTCCATTTCTTGTATGCATCCTTTTTGAATTTAAGCTGACTAAGGATTTCCCTGTTAAGCCAAGCTGGTTGCCTACCATGTTTGCATTTCTTACTACGCAGCAGGATTGTTTGTTCCTGTGCCTTCAGTAAGACTTCTTTAAAATACTTCTAGTTCTCTTCAACTCTTTTCCCCTTCATCTTCGTTTCCCAAGGGATCCTGCTCATCTGGTCTCTTAGGGAGTCAAAGTCTGCTCTTCTGAAATCAAGGGTCTGTATGTTACTGCTCACCCTTCTTCCTTTCATCCGGATCCTGAAATCTACGATCTCATGGTCGCTGCAGCCCAGGTTCCTCCCCACTTCTATTTCTTCTACTAGTTCTTCCCTGTTCGTGAGCAACAGGTCAAGTTGCGCACGGCCCCTGGTCGGTTCCTTCAGCACTTGTACCAAGAAGTTATCCCCAATAGTTTCCAAAAACTTCCTGGATTGTCTGTGTGCTGCTGTATTGGTCTCCCAACAAATGTCTGGATGATTAAAGTCTCCCATGAGAACCAGGGCCTGTGATTTGGAAGCTTCACTAAGCTGCCTGAAGAAAGCCTCATCTATCTTCTCTCCCTGATCTGGTAGTCTATAACAGACACCAACTACAACATCACCTCTGTTACATCTACCTCTAAGCTTAACCCAAAGACACTCAACTGGATTTTCTCCTTCTTCATACTGGAGCTCTGAGCAATCATACCGCTCCCTCACATAGAGCGCAACTCCTCCTCCTTTTCTTCCCTGTCTGTCCTTCCTAAACAATTTATAGCTGTCCATGACCGTGCTCCAGTTATGCAAATCATCCCACCAAGTCTCAGTTATTCCAACCACCTCATACTTGTGTGACTGTCTTATCCTTAGCTTGTATCAAAATTCTATTGACATGCGCATACATATCACAACAAGCCGGTCAGTCTTCTAAAATACATTATGCCAAGCATCACAATTCATCTCTGTGCTAACACAACACAACCAGTGCTGAAATAACCAGAATTCATGCAGAAGCAGAAGAATTGTCCATCTGTCCAATACCACCTAAGTCCCCCCTTGGCAGATGCCTATCATTCCTGCACAGAGAAGAAAGATCAGCTACCCGCAATGTTGTGTCACTTCCCTGGACCACACAGATCCTTTTGAGCAGGTTCAAGTGAAACATGCTTTGTCCCCCCATAGGCCCTGGCTCAATGGAAATGCTGGCAGCTCAAGCCCATCTCCAGGTACAGTTTGAACATCTCTAGACCAGTACCTTTGGGACCTGACTGGTACTGAATGAGAGAATTTATCAGACCATGGGAGGTGAATATTGTCTAGCACATTACTAACACTTCCATTGCTTTCATGGCTCTTAGAAGACATTTAGGGGTAAATTACAGCTAAATGACAGCACAGAACACTGAGAGCCAGGACGAGTGGCTGTAAACAAACTTTATGTGATCATGGGAAACTTGGCCTCACCTGTGATACGTGGTTGTCTGGTTTACTAAAATCATGCTGGACCATGGATGTTGCCAGACAAGAGTGTGCCAGACTGGAGAGGTTTAACATATAGTAGATGTGCCCTCTCTAGGGCACTTCTGTTCACTGCCAAGGCTCTGTTTCACTTCACAAAGCACCATGAAGGTTTGTGTTAAACAGTAAGTTCCTTTATTATCAACTTCACATATAGCCAGAAGAACACAAAGTAGCTGTAGCAGGCTTCTGCTTTAACTAGCATTCTGAGCCAACATTGCTAAATAAAGAGTGTAACTATTGCCTGGCTTACCACTCTTACACAACAAAACAAGCTGCTCAGTACAGTGGCTAGGAGAAGCTCTGGTAGCATGGCGAGTTCAAAACCATGGAACTAGAGACCAAAATGTAGGGCCAGATAGTGTTTCTGGATGGATGGCTCTGTCTCTATGGATCCCCAGGACCTGAAGGGTTGGGGGGGGGTATATTCATGGCACATTTTGCATGACTTGTTCATTTTGATTCAGGAAAATTTAAAGATTAGATCCTCACAAGGTTTTCGCTTGCTCCCCACCCAAGTCTCTACCTACCCCAAACACAAATGATTATCCTCACTTAAAGTGGGACACATTAATTTTTATTGTTCCATCATTTATATGAAAGGACCTACAGTAGGGCTGGATTTCAATCCAGATTTCCTATTTCTCACTTATAAATCAGAAAAATTCCCTCTCCCAGTTGTCATACAATGTGTCATGTGTAGACATGTGTAGCGATGGTGTGAACATGTGTAGAGGTGGTGTGAACAGCTACTGTCAGACTAAGGACCTCAGGCTGTGGATATTCTGAACCAACACATTCCCTGGATCATTGGCCGCATTCCCACTCTGGCCAGTTTCTTCAGCCTTTGAGACTTTAGTAACTGGGTCCATGCTCCCCAGCAGAGTAGCAATGTAGACACTTGACACTGCTGTGATCCTCTCACTCTTGGGTAGACTTTCTGCCATCAGGATGACATGGAGCTGGTGATCCACCCGCAGAATCCAGGAGTGAATCTGGTCCACTATTTGCAGAGAATTACAAAACTGTTCATGAGTATAAAGAGGCAGCATTTATCCTAATGTTCATTTGCTCCACTCACAACCCCCTTGAAAGAGACCAGTCCTACACCGTGGCTGTAGTGTTAACAAATTGGTTCTGTAAGATTGGGGGGAAAAATGAAGCTCAGAGCTGAAGACCTTCCCCTCAGAATGCCTTGCAATCAGCCCCCACAGGGTTACATTCAGTGCCTAGGCTGACCTCAATTTCTGTGGCAGCTCCTGGAAAGAGAACTGAGATCTTATATAAGAAGGAATTCAACAAGCCACTTAAAGGAAGAATTAGAGAGGTGCCTTATTTACATACAGTGGCATGGATGGGCAATGACATGTACACAAATATAGGCGGCTATTTCCCTGTTATGAAGAACTTACAACACCCATGGAAGAGCAGCTGCTTTTCAAATGGAAGTGAATTGACATGTAGTATTATTTTTCAGTTTTGATACTTATTTCAGAGCTCATTAAATGTGCCAAGGTGATAATGCTAAAATCCCACATAATACAAAGCCCATATCACTTCGACGTTCTGCGCATGAGTTTCCCTAGCTGAAAGATACAGATAATGATATTGTCTTTCTTTGCTGTCTAGTGTGAAAAGCACTATATAAGAGCTATGTATTTACCATTATGATCATCATCCCTAATTGTTATCTCTGGAACTTGTACAGCATAGACTATCCCAGAAATATGCCACCTCCATTAGCAAAGGAATAATTCAGTCTTCCATGTTCATTCCATCCTTGGCTTTATTGCTCAGATTGCCAAAAAGAAAGCCACTTAAGTCAATTATGTTGCTGGTATTTGTTATGCAGATGGATGTTTAGTGAGAAATGAACTAAGACCAATCCACTTGATCTAGGCCACCAAACCACAAAGAGATATATTCTATTCCAACCACTTTTTCTGGGTATGGAGTTGATCAAATAAGCTGGGGAAGAGGGAAGGACTCAAACATAGAGAAGGCTATACTCTTTCTTTAGAAGAATAAAGAGCAAAAACTATATTCTTTTATTTTGTGCAATATGGTGACAAGTGCTATGTAAAAACCTAACATAGAAGAGAAATACTCTCACAGATGTTTATAGACTAACCACCATTCACTTCCTTTGTATTTTTCATTTGCAAATTGATAAATTTATTCCATTAATTATCAGGGATTATAATTTAAAAAGAAACCACGCACATGCACACAAACCCACTAAGGATTCACAGTCACATTTTACAAAAGATATGCTGGCACATTGCTTTAAGCCAAAATGAAGCAGGCTGTAAGCATGCTGGGGGCTCGGAACGCAAAGGGTTGGAGGATTTTAATTGCCCATGATTACATTATTTATGTCTCCCCCTTTGAGTATCTTAAATGAGAAATGGAAGTTGGCAAGCAGATGTGCCTGTCATAGTTTAAATATGTTTAGGAAATGTTACTCCAATTAGGGGAATTCAGTGGGAAAAACAAAGCAACACTGTATAACAAAGGAAATCACACACATTTATATGGATTTACACATCCACTCAGTTTTAGACTGAGGATTTTTAATGACTTTTGAAATCTATATTTTTCTCATATTTTTTAGATTATGATAGAAGATTCTGAATTTGCATAATTTGTAATAGCATTGAAGGCAACAGTTGAAATGTAAAAAAAGTTTTAGCTTATGATATGTTCATCTGGCAATGAGAATAACATACCTCACTTCCAACAACAGAAGTAAACACAATGTCCTCTGTTTCTACTGGCAATAGTGTAGTAATAAGCATAACTTCTATATATCAGTATTGAAATCACGTTACAAATTAAGACCTTGACCATGCAAATCCTAACAAATGTGTAAAGTCTGCTGTGCACATGTGTGGATTTGGTGTCATAATAACTATTTGTACAAGTTTTTGATTTGTACCTGAACATAAACATTGAATTTCTGAACTTTTAATTTTAGTCATTTACGGATTTTAAAATGTATTTTGCTTCTTCCCAAGTTGAGATAGAATCAACATAATATTTTATACTTTTCTTTTTCCTTTTCTTATGCTGATTCCTGAGGAGCGGGCTACTGTAAACATCAGCTAACAGTCAGAGCATATCACACCAGTGCTCAACTTAGCAGGTACCTTACAATTAATATGCAAGATGTGGAACCACCAACTTTCTGCATGATTGTCCTTGTAGTGTGGAACTGAAGCAATGTGCATATCCCAAGCAAAGGAGAAGGGGGCATGTTATAATGGCCATTAATTAAGTTGTAAACTGTCCTTGAGCAATGGCTTTTCGATCAGTGACAACCTCATGCTCACTTCCTGTTTTTAAAGTGACAGGGTTTGACATCAAACCTTGTACACATTTTTGCTTGTAGAATTAGTTAGGCATTACTCCAGCAGGGGAGCTGAGTTACAGGTCAGGGGGTGTCATCTTCTAGGAATATTCAAGGGCTGGGTTTCCAGCTCCACCAATATTTGGGGCCAGTCCTCCCCCAGTCCAATCTCCTGGCCCCATGTACCTCTCCTGGAGCATCTCCTGGTCCTGCCTGCCAGCCCTGTGTGACTTAAAAGTGCCCTTGGGTGGCACTGCCTTTGGTTTTATGTGCTGCCCTCGTCCTTACTATTGACCCAACAGCTCTCATTGTCCAAGGACTGTGTCCAATGACATCTGCAGGGGTGGTGCTTGCGGGCAGCAGGTCATGGAGCCTCCCTGCCCTTCCACCGAGGAGCTACTGCCAGACAGCTGTGTTGGTCACTTTTGGAAGCTGCCCATTGTAAGTGCCACATCCCTTACCTGCTCCCAAACTCCAACTCTCTGCCTTAGCCCAGAGCCTGCACCCAAACTCTCACTCAGAACTTGAACTCTCTGATATGCTGCTCTGCTATCTTCACACCACGGCCATTAAATCTTCTAGGGTCCAAAAGAATCTTAGAATGCTCAGACTTGCGAGATCTACATCTTGGATGTATCTGGAGGCTTTGGGACAAAAACTGTTGAAGTGGTCGGCATAGCCAAAAAGTCAAACCATTGTCTTAGAGGAGTTCAGGACAAAAGAAAAAAAACTTCTAAAGTATTTGGAAATTCTTCATCACGAAGCTACACAATCACTCCCAAAAGGCAACATCTAACTTCACAGGACTGTACTGATTTTGAAACAATTGGAAAGTATCAAATATGTTTGACACAAAGTATTATTTACCTTTTGTTTACACAAAAACACGATATATATATATATATATATATAAGACCAGCTACCCCAAATCTATATATCTGTCATCTACAAAACCAACAATGATGAAAACACTTGGGCAAAATACTGCAGTAATATTCCTAATTAAAATTTCTGAGGGTGGGAGACATAATAACTGGATCTACATGGAGTGGTATTGCTGGCAGCTTCATGCTAATGAGCAATCTTGAAATTGCAAATATCCACTCATTTGCATAATCGTGTGGCATAGCTGCACAAGATCTCACTGACAGCAGAAGTATAACAAATTAAGGCATAAGGGGCTGACAACAGAGGGGGTTTTTGCTGGCAGAGGCATGTTTACTGCTGGCAGCAGCTTCTGCCGACAGCGAGCTCTCATGTGGGTGATTATGCTAATGAGTGGTCATTTGCAATTGCCAGAATGATCTTTAGCATGAAGCTGCAGGCAATAACCCTCCGTGTAGACACAGCCAATGTGCTTCAAAAATATACATCTAACATGTTCTCTAATATGCAGAGAAAGTACTTTTAGGCTCTAAACCTAAAGACCAGGTCTACACTAGCCCCCTCCTTTTGGAGGGGGCATGTTAATGAGTGATTTCAGAAGATGCTAATGAGGAGCTACGATGAACATGCAGCACCTCATTAGCTTACTGGTGGCAGAGCACAATTTGAAAGAGCCACTTCAAAACGCACTTTGCCCTTGTAGATGGGGGCCTTTCAACAGTACTCCCTGATTTCAAAAGCCCGTTCTTTCCAAAACCAAATGGAAAGAAGGGGCTTTCAAAATCGGGGGTCCTTTTGAAAGGCTGCTGTCTACACGGGCAGCATATGCTTCAAAAGTGACAATTTCAAATCACGTGCAGCTGCCATTATGCTAATGAGGTGCTGCATATTCATGAAAACACCTCATTAGCATTTTCTGAAATCCCTCATTAACATGCCCCTCTGAAAGGAGGGGGCTAGTGTAGACATGGCCAAAGTGTGAGGACTGATTACCCAGGAGATACAGAATTGGGTAGTACTTCTGTTTTTGTTGAAATATGTTTTCTCAAATCAGAGAATTGGCTAACAATTTAAAACTGTTTAACTTAATTTTCATTTAATCCTTTTATAAACTCTTTATGATCTTTTTACCATTTTTCTACTGACCCTTTTAAGTTCATTAGCTTCTGTAATTACAGCACGTAATTTTTCTCCAGCTTTTAAATCAAGTTATATAGTGTAATTAAAATATATCTTTCCTCAGTTGGAATAGGAGAACTAATTCTTAAATGAAATACAAATAATTGCAATTCTGATTTTTATTATTGTAATTCAATGTTAAAAAGCTTATTAGCATGCTATTAAGAAAGTGATTCTTCAAAAAATACGTACTGTACGACATTTCTGCTTTTTGCTGTTGAAAATTACATAGTACATTATTCCTCAACAAAACAGCAATGCATTTGAATCAAAACCATTATCGCTGTGCTCTGTTGCCTAGAAACTATAAATTTGAAGTATAATGCATTTAGATGGACATTTAAATTACAAACAGCCGTCCAACTGTTCTTCACAAAATGTATAGACAGAAAGCAGTCTGCTATAGTCTACTATTCTGTGCCTCTTAAGAAAAAGGAAGAGTTTAGTTTTTTTTGTTTTTTTTTTTGCGTCAGGTATTTTACATTCAGTTTGATAAAATATTCCTAAACCTACCTGTTCCCAGGCAAATACATGCTGATTGAAGTAGAATTGAATCTGTTCATTGGCAATGTTGATACACAGTTGTTCAAAAGAGTTTTTCTTGAAATTTTCAAAGCCAAAGATATCAAGAATCCCAATGTTTAGCCAATCATCATTTTCGCTGAAAAGATGAGAAAGGCTCTTTATACTTTTATCTCTGTTATTCTACATAGTGCCTACCTTCCTTATTGTTTCAAGGAAATAAAAAAGGGGCCAAATTCATCACTGATGCTGGAAGTTACATAAGGGTAAATTTTGCCCAATCAAATTAATCTTAATAGAATCATCAATTCTAATACGAAATACAATAATACATGTACATCTACGATGAGTGTATTTACTAAACATGATGTATTTACAGTGAGTATGAATAAACTCAGCTAGCAAAGACAAGCAGGATTTCCAATTTCAGGTTTAAACTAATATACTTTAAACCTATCAGTAGAAAGCAGACTATGGTTCATAAATAGCACACAGTTGCTCTTTGTTTCAACGGTAATAAAATAGGTTTATAATAAAGTACTAGTTATTTGTTGCTTCAGATTATTTGCTCATAATGCTGTAGGCTACGTTTTCTAAAAAGATTGTCTGCGAAGGCTCCTAAATTCATTTTTATGCACCAAAATACCTGTTTCAAATATTAAGATAGGAGTTAAATTTGCAATGAGATGCATGCAGTAGGCATTTAGAAGTCTAGATTTAGGAACTGAAGTATGAAAATTTGACCTTACATGTTACTAGCAAAAAATCTGAAGAAAAAGTACTGGATGAGTAACTACAGGAATTTAGCAAGTAAATGCCTATTTTGTTACCTCATCCCTTCCCCTTCTACACTGGAATCAAGCTCATTCCACTGGGTTGGCACCCTCAAAGCCTGCTCAATGGCAGTGATGGGATATGTACATAAATTGGCTGTACAGTAATCCCCTAGTATGTGTGATTTCCATTTGCACTTAACTTGCGTTTATGTGAGTTAAGGTAAATTGAAAGCTCTCGAGCCCCCAGCTCGGGGAAGTCGGGGAGAAGACCTGCCGCAGTGGCTGTCTGCTCGCTGGGCTCCCCCAGCTGAGGGAGCTGGAGAGAAGCCACACCTGGCTCCCATAAGCCCAGGGGAGCCAGGAGCCAGACTGCTGCCTTGTTCCCAACTCTCCCCCTCCGATTTATATGAAATTTGAGTTATGCCAGAGCGCGCAGGAACGCAACCTTTGCATAACGCAGGGGACTACTGTACAGCTAAGTCTGTTTTGTATTTTGGCTTAATAACCATTGATCAAAATTATATTTATTCCTTTACTGAGTATCTTAAAGATTAAAGGGCTCTTACGGCTATTCAACTGCAGGCTTGCATTCCTCTGATGCTTCTCAAATGAAAATGCAGATTTGCCAGAGTGAAAATAGTATACATATTCTGAATCTCCCTCGACATACAGCTGCCATGGACGGTCTTGACTTACACGATTTTCTAACAAAGCTATGCCACTCCTTCACCAAATTAATTTGCATCCCCATCCCCTACTCTTTACCTGTTTGGGTCTAGACTATAGACCTCAGGCAAGCACAGTTGTTTCTTATGTTTGTAAGGTATGCAGCAAAATGGGGTACGAACCTGAACCCGATAGGACTTTGGGCTCTATCATTATATATATAAAATAACAACAAGAACACCAGAGGATGATTGTAAATGAGATCAGAATATGGCCAAATTAATCTACAGATGTACGGCAGAGTGGGACTTAAGTGTTATGAATAGGTTTACTCCTAACTTACACGGGAATAACTGAAATCAAAATTTCACCCAAATAATCTATAAATACTGAGATCTCATTATTATGGCTATTTACTCTATGCCTAATGTATACTGTTCAAGAAAAAAGTATATGATCAGAAATGTTTGCAACAGGCACAAAAGTTATCAGATGAAGGAAGGATTTCTAAGAACTAATTGTTACAGATCTGGACAAGCTAGTTAAATACTATATTATGAATGTTCAGTTCCCAGATCTATCTATTTCATGTAGTTATACAAATCATACATTTCATATTGCAAAGAGATTTCTTCTTCTTGAAAAATGTCCCTTTACCTTAAAAGTTTGTCTGGCTTCAGTAAAGTATTGATGCGATTGACTATCCAACTGAAGAGACGTCCATACAATGCTTTGGCCACAGCATCTCTAACATCGATAGCTTTTTCCACGGTGTTCGGACGGATAATGGTTTCCCCTCTAGTCACCACACAGTGGGAGGTGAGAGCTTCTTGCAGTTCATCAGCCTGCATGCACAGCAAGGAAGCACCTAGGAAGTGAGCATATGTAATGTTAAAATATACACACACTTTCCAGGCATAATTCTGAAAGAAGGAGGGAGTTCTTAGTTTTTAAGGACTGGATTCTAACAGCACAATAAAAACAATAAGGTGCCTTGCAGTGTCCTGATTACAGGGCTCTATGGAATTGTTCTGTCTCAGGCATAATTTGGAGCTATCTCCCCTCTCACCATCACTTTCTCAGGTGCAGATTAACGTACCCTCAGTGACAGCTCAGCCAGGCTGGCCAATATAATGGGGCAATATCTCTCTCTCTCTCTATCCCACACTCTCTCTCATAGATGAAGGGGAGTAGCTTCCCTGTGAATGCTTTCCACTGTAAGTCCATTGTGACCCACAAAGCAGGTAGCCCATCTCTACTTCCTCCAGATAAACACTGTAGAAGTAGAGCAGAGCTGTAGAGTACCAGTAGAGCTGCTAAAAATATAAAACTCAAAATATTTATACAATTTTTCACAAAAAGGTATAAATGTTGACATCATGAAAATTTCATTTTGCCTTTTCACACATCCTCAGTAACAGTCACACTACCTGAATAAACTATGTGGATGGACACAAAAAATAAATTTGTACATACATACATCTATTTTTACTAATGTGGATTTGGCATGAATCTAAGTGCTGTATTTTACACAGGCTGGGTCTACGCTTGCCCCCAGCTTCAAAGGAGACATGTTAATCAGGGTGATGAGAGATTTCTAATGAAGTGCTGTGGTGAATACACAGCACTTCATTAGGCTAATCCTCCCCCACAGCAACTTCAAAGTGTCAAACTTCGAAGTGCCGGCATGAGTGTAAAGGAGTAAAGGCACTTGGAATTCCCCATGGCTACATGCATGCCAGCACTTCGAAGTCTGACCCTTCGAAGCTGCCATGAGGGAGAATTAGCCTTATGAAGTGCTGCGTATTCACCGCAGCACTTCATTAGTAATCTCCCATCGCCCTGAGTAACATGCCCCCTTCGAAGTTGGGGGCAAATATAGACAAGCTCTTAGTCTTGCAAAATTTTCATTTGCATGCAGTTTTACAGATAAATCTAATGTGATAAAATCTCCTGCCTCCGAAACCATTAAAGAAATTTAATCTTTAATCAAATAAAAAAGAACTCACAATTCTCAAGTGCAACTGGATTGGAAATATTGCTCTTGTCGATCATGTGCTCGGATACCACTGAAGAAAAGTCAACGTTACCCACGTTTAAAATTGCAGCAAGAATACTGTATACGCTTCCAAGTTCCTGAAAAGAAGATTAAAATGTCTCTATTTATAGTTTTTACATTGGGACCAGAGGCTCCAACGACTGACATTCAACTCCTCTTTTTCATACCTTGAAGATAAGCATTTGTACTGGCACTAACATGTTGCTGTTGGACTACCTCCTCATTTTCCACGCAACACGGACTGTCTCAGAACACATACAATTGAACAAAAATCACTGGATGGTCAGATCAATGACCATGGCAGCCAACATACATTATTCTAGTAAACTGATGCAAATGCCTGGGAAGCTGTGGAATCTCTAAGAGCAGGTTAGACAAACATCTATCAGGGATTATCTAAACGATGCTTTGTCCTTCCATGAAGGCAGGGGACTGGACTTGACATCCTCTTGAGGTCTCTTCCAGTTCTACTTTTCTATGATTTTATAAGGCTGGGAACTCCTTTTCAGAACAAGTACAGCTCAATTAGCTGTAGTGATCTCATCACGCTTTCCCCTCTCCATTAGTAAGGCCAAAGCACCCCTCTCCTTGAATCACTTCAGAAGCCATGGCTCTGACTTCTAATTCAAACTCTTTGTTCTTGATTTCCAGGTCCTGCAAAATCTTTATCACCATCTCCATTTTTTGTTCTTATTGCCTCTTCCTCCGTGTTTCTCTCAGTCCTTTACCTTACTGCTCCCTTTTCTCACTCCATGACTTCCAGCACTCTGCCTCCCATGTCTGGGACAGCCTCATTCTTCTTGTCCACCATACACTCTCTTCCAGGAATACATCCATCCCATTCTTCTCACCAGTAATTCCTCACATTATGGCCACTAACAGGGGGCTGGGAGAAGGTGGGTGCAATAGCTTAGAAGTGGATGAGCATACAGGGAAGAGCAGGATGCATCCCATAAAGGGGTGCCATACTGGTTGTTCTTCTCTGTACACCAGAGAATTCAGGTGCAACTCCATACAACTCCTTGCATTCTCTTAAAGCATAATCTAGCCATAAGGCTAGAAGCTTCCTGGAACAAAAAATTAGTTTTACAACAGGTGTATTCCTGTCTCCACTGAAGTCAAAGGGAGGAGAATCAGACCACATAAGTTCTGATTCATGAAAGCATTTATTCATTTCCATATTCATGATAGCACTTTAAACACATACTCCATTTTAAGTAAGTGCCCAAATCCCATTGATTTCAAGTTAAGCATGTGCTTAAGTGCCATTTGGAATAGGAATTTTTTCCTGATCTGGGGACAACGTTTGTAATGACAGTGTAAATTTTAGGTGACACACAGTAAGTGACCAACAAGAATAATGGCTGTTAAATAAAAATATAACTGTAACAAAATAATGCTTTCATTGTGGTTTTGGCTTTGATCTAAGCTGTAAACTTGAATATCCATCTCTGTATTTGATGATTTTTGGTCATTTTCTAAGCAGAGTCAGCCAGTGTTAGCTTCTGTAATGTAGCCTAGGATTAAAATAGAGTTTTTGGCTATTATTTTTCTTGAGAGTGCAGAAGTATCGGACAAGCGCTTTATTAGATGGGCTACTCATCTCTCCCCAGCATATTACATCCTAACTTTTTGTAACCTGCTTGTCTCAATTATTCAGCTAAAATACTCAAGCCTTAATTATCTTTAATTATTCAGAATATTTGATCTTATTTACAACACTTCCACAAGGAATAACCTCATGCTATTCATGGGAGGCTCGAGAGGGAAGTGAGATTCTTTATGCCTCTCCTTTTCATCCACTCAGACACTAAGTGTACCCGGTCCCACAAACTTTGGCAAAATGAAGGGAAGTTGCATGCTGGTATTGTATTCAGTGTGCCAAGTCACATTTCTCAGTGGACTTCCATAACATCAGAAATGACACCTCCTCTTTTGGCTATGTAGACTTATTGCTATTCAACAGTCTTTTTAATCAAAATGAATGTTTAAGAATGCGGAACAGGTACACACTGGTGTAACAGCATAGTGCACCTCAAGCCCCACAAGGCTCTGTTGATAACAGTTGTATAACCTTCACACTTGTTGTAGGCCAGTTCTGAAGAGATGGAAATACTGCTGACAGGAGACTGTTGTGCATACAGCATTAGAGTTGTGAATAAGTATCAAAAGGAAGAAGAGGAGAAAGAGCTTGAGAAAAAACATGAAAATTCAGCTTTACTGCTAATGGGTTTTATCTGCTTTGACTACAGTATAGGCTTGTGTCAAGGCAGGTAATGGATTTGACTAAAAGCTTTCTGTCAAAATTATTTTTTCAACAGAAAATTGGATTTCGAATAAATGATTTTTTTTGTCAAACACGGATATTTTTGGTAAAAAATTATTTCTTAAATGAGACATATTTGGATTTTGAAATGCCACTACAGTGTTGTAGTTAAGGTTTATAATGCTCTTATTCTTCTTTATGGGCCATGCTCTCCATTAAGACTTCCCCTCCCATGATTCCATGTAACTTCCACCAAGCACCAGCTATCTCGAGAAGGAAAATTCGGTGTATGACGGGAGATACTTTCGATACTTCTTGACAACTCCAGTGTCATAAAACATCAGGCAATGCTGCTTGTGATTTTGTTTTTTGCAAAAATTTCAAAGGTTTCCATGGGGGAAAAAAAACAAACCTATTTTCAAATGACATTGTGGCTGGGTCTACACTAGCACCTCCCTTTTGAGCTAATGAGATACTTTGGGATATGCTAATGAGGCCCTGCAATGAATATGCAGTGTCTCATTAGCATAATGGTGGCTGCAGCACTTTGAAAGTGCCACTTTCAATTGCATGCGGCTCATCCACATGGGGTCCTTTTCAAAAGGACCCCACACATTTTGAAATCCCCTTATTACTATTTGCATTTCAACTATTCTTGCCAAAGACTACTTATTTCAAACTAATTAAAAAAGCCAATAAAGCTTATACTAACCAGACTATAATTATGGTCTTATTAATGGTTACAAACTTTATTTTTATACACATATTCTGCAAATGTGTTTTTTAAATATTCATCTGTGTTATGTCCGCTAATTTTATATTATTATAGACTAAAAAATCTTTCTTGTTTATAGATTCCTAAAAGCTTTTTAACTAATTAAAATATATACCAATATAATGACCAAATGACCATGGAATATTAAAAAATGTCTAAGAAACATCATCAAAATAAGTAACATAATGTAGGAAATTAGTTGTATTCTTTGCATACATTTCCTCTCCATTACCCTTTGCTACAGGAGGAAGCATAGAAAGGTTTCAAAAAGTGAAAAAGACTGAAATGTTATCAGAACTCACCTCCATTGTAAAACCTATGACTTTGAAGCACTGCTCTATTAATTCAAACTGAGACTTATAGAAACTATTGTTCATAAAATCTTGCACTGTTCGGAGATGTTCATTTTGCAGATACCTGAAAGGGTTGAGGAATGAAGCGTTATAATCCAAATGACGTTGAACCAACCACAATGCATTCCTTACTGATCAATTTACGTAAAAAGGAACTGCATTACCTGGGTGGCTTATATTCTGGCAGTTTGTAATGCGCCAGTTTCTTCTTTTCTGCTAACCCAGCATAGATGTAATAAAAGATATGGAAATTTTTCTCTCCCCTAAAACAACAGAAGCAATTATGTCTTTGAGTAACAAAGTTGTACAGCTAGATTTATTGATGGCATTGCTGCTATTGTTAAACATAACTACAAAAAAAAAAACAAAGCGGCAGAAATGTAGCACGTTAAAGACTAACAAAATAATTTATTCAGTGATGAGCTTTCATGGGACAGACCGACTTCATCAGATCCAAGCTCATTACCAAATAAATAATATTGTTAGTCTTTAAAGAGGTACATTTCTGCTGCTTTGTTTTGCTGGAGTACAGACTAACACAGCCACCTCTCTGTTACTATCACTACAAAGAGTGAGCCAGATCAGCTGCTGTAAATTGACATAGCTCCATTGAAGTCAATGGAATTAAACCAGTTTACCTCTGCTGAGTACCTGGTGCAGTGATTGTAAATAGTTTCTATTTTTGATGTGCAGGCTTTTTTAATGTCTTATATCTACCAGTGCAGAGGATGTAGAAGCAGCTAAATGCAGCTCTGTGGTGTCTCACACAGTAAGTATATACTGGCTCAGATCCTGGAAGTTGCCCACAACCTTAGTAAACTTCCTGTTCCCAGAGGAACTCTGGTAAAATCTTCCATCCCGCGCACAGCTGCATTCACGCAATGAGCTTGATCCTGCAAAGTGCTGGGAGATTTGACTCTGATTCAGAAAAGCATTTAAGGATGTGTGCAAATTTAAGCACATTTTATTTAAGCAGTCCCACTGACCTCATCAGAAATCAGCACCCCCATGGAAAAAGTTCAATATAACCCATTATTTGAGGGGGAAAGGCTGATCTTACCCAGAAAAATCCAAGATTCCAGAACTGATGTTCAATTGGGAAAAAGTGTCAATGACAGTGTTTCATAAACCTGGACCCAACTTCAAACTGTGTATTTGCTAAATCAATTCAGAGGAAACAGAGGCAGCCATGCATGTTACTTAAGTACTTTAGGTACCAGGCTCTTACAGAATCAAAACCTCTTTAGTTTTAGGCAGTGAGGTAAAATTAGAGGTGCGGGTCAGATTTCCTTATGCCAAATTTTAATCTTCTCCCATTAACTGTTATTAATGACAAAATACATCTAGTAATTTTGTTTTGTATTTTGATGTACTGTATGTGAGAACAAAGAGCTGATACTGTTCAGGAATTTACTTTCATATTGATTTATTCAATGAAGGGCGTGGCTACACTGCCCCTCCCGTTCGGAAGGGGCATGGAAATAACAGCTGTTCGAAATTGCAAATAAGATGCAGATATGAATATTCAGTGCCTCATTTGTATAATGGTGGGCACCTGGCCAGTTTAAAGTGCTGATTTCAAAATAAAAATAGCTGCGTAGCCAGGGTTCTTTCGAAAGGGTGCCCTGATTTTGAAACCACCCTTCTTCCCAAAAATATTGTGAAGGATGCTTTCGAAATCGAAGCACCCTTTCGAAGGAACCCCAGCTAGAAGGCTGTGTTTATTTTGAAATCAGCACTTTTGATGGGCGGGGTGGCCATCATTCTGCAAACGAGACACTGAATATTCATACCAGTGCCTCATTTGCATGTTGAACGGCCACAATTAACATGTCCCTTCCAAAAGGGAGGGGTAGCGTAGCCATGGCTGAAGTATAGCTTAATTTCTCTATCATTTATTATTGTATTACACGTAGGCCGTGGCCGCACTAGCTCCTCCTTTTGGAGGGGTATGGTAATGTCGCCCTTCTGAATATGCTAATGAGGTGATCCCTGAATATGAAACACCTCATTAGCACAATAGCAGCCGTGCACGATTAGAAAGTGCTGCTTTCAAAACGCTGCACTCTGCCTGTGTACACAGGGGGCCTTTCAAAAAGGACCCCCTGATTTCAAAAGCCCCTTCTTCCCATTTGTTTTTTGGAAGACGGGGCTTTCAAAATAAGGGGGTCCTTTTTGAAAGGCCCTTGTCTACATGAGAAGTGTGTGTTTTGAAAGCTGCACTTTCGAATTGTGCGCTGCTGCCATTATGCTAATGAGGTGCTTCATATTCATGGTAGTGCCTCATTAGCATACTCCGAAGTGCCACATTACCATAGCCCCTCCAAAAGGAGGGGCTAGTGTGGCCATGGCCATAGTCTTACATATATGCATGTGCTTGGTTCATATGTTTATATAAGCAAAACTATTAGAATCTCCAGGATTTAACCAAATATTTTGCATGCAAGTTATTTTATTAGAGGAAAAATTAAAGGAAATTTAACCTAAACAATATATTTAACAGACTATCAAGACCTTAATGTAAGCCGTCACACAAAAGGAAATCTAGTGTTAAGAATACTAGAATGTGTTTAGTCCCATGAATGTTTGCTCATCCTTTTTGCTGTACAATACATGCAAGAATTTCTTAAAAACAGACCTGTTTAAATAAAGCAGAATGTAATAAAATATATTGTAAGCTATTTTCATTTAAGCTGTATCTTTAGAACTTATCAACCTCTTGATTATTTGAAAGAAAAAAAACTTGCTAATCTTATAATCGTAGGCTACATCTACACGACAGTCTATTCCCAGCAAAACTGGGCTTTTGTCTGGAAAAACCACACAGCATCCACATGCAAAATGTGCTTTGTCAACAGTTTGTCAACAAAACCCGGCAGCATTATACCTCTCCCCATTCAGGTATAATACTTCTCTCAGCAATGTTCTGTTGAGAAAACAGCATTATATAAGCTCCAGGGACCTTCTGCCTAAAGACGCTGTGCAGCCCTATTTGCAGAGCTTCCAGACAGCCACTCTGTTGAGAGGGGGCCAGGCACTCTGATCGCTCTCTGTTGACAGAGCGATTGCTCTTTCAATCTGCTTTTATGTGTAGCTGCCATCTGTCAACAGAAGTTTTGTCGGGAAATCCCTTCTGAGTGTGACTTCTGTCAACAGAGGCTTCTTGTGTAGACACAGCTGTATACGATAAAAGATTTCCCACACTACACATCTGCTTTCTGTAATTTAAAATGGGTCAATTGTTCCTTTTTACTTACACAGCCTGATGGACAACTCTGGATTTTTCAAGGAGGTATTCTGAAATTTGAGCTCCTACTACAGTTCCTCCGCAAGTGAATTTCATTTCTAAGTATTTTCCAAATCTGCTGGAGTTATCATTGATAATGGTGCCTGCATTTCCAAATGCCTCTACAAGATTGTTTACTTGGAGTATCTTCTCCTGAAGAGTCCTATTATTAGCCTAGAGACAAATGCCAACATAGGGAAAAGACATTGCGTAAAACAGTCTCACAAACAATTCCAAAATAATTGTTTTCAAATGGGTCTTTCCACTTATATTTGGTATTAAGGGTTATAGTTTGTTTATTCTGTATATTTCTGGACTCTTTATTTAGGTATCAGAATACACATCAGATCTCTGTAATGAGAAAGAATTACCTTCTTTCTTTTTTCTTGCCCAAACAGGATCCAATTCAGCAAGGCACTTAAACACATAGGCCGTGTCTACACTAGCCAAAAAGTTGAAATTGCCATGCAAATGGCCATTTCAAAGTTTACTAATGAAGTGCTGAAATACATATTAAGCGCCTCATTAGCATGCGGGAGGCCACGGCACTTCAAACTTGACACGGCTCGCTGCCGCGCAGCTCGTCCAGATGGGGCTCCTTTTCGAAAGGACCCCAGCTACTTCGAAGTCCCCTTATTCCTATGAGCAGATAGGAATAAGGGGACTTTGAAGTAGCCGGGGTCCTTTCGAAAACGAGCTCCGTCTGCACGAGCCACGTGGCAGTGAGCTGTGTCAATTTCGAAGTGCTGCAGCCACCCGCATGTTAATGAGGTGCTGAATATCATAGAATCATAGAACACTAGGACCAGAAGGGGCCTCGAGAGGCCGTCGAGTCCAGTCCCCTGCCCCGACAGCAGGACCGACCACTATCTACACCATCCCTGATAGACATCTATCTAATCTGTTCTTAAATATCTCCAGAGAAGAAGATTCCACAACCTCCCTTGGCAACTTATTCCAATACTTGACCACCCTGACAGTTAGGAACTTTTTCCTAATGTCCAACCTAAACTTCCCTTGCTGCAGCTTGTTCTCTCCTCAGAGGCCAAGAAGAACAAGTTTTCTCCCTCCTCCTTATGACACCCTTTAAGATATCTGAAAACTGCTATCATGTCCCCACTCAATCTTCTCTTTTCCAAGCTAAACAAGCCCAATTCTTTCAGCCTTTCTTCATAAGTCATGTTCTCCAGACCTTTTATCATTCTAGTTGCTCTTCTCTGGACCTTCTCTAATTTCTCCACATCCTTCCTGAATTGGGGTGCCCAGAACTGGACACAATATTCCAGCTGAGGCCTAACCAGTGCAGAGTAGAGCGGAAGAATGATTTCTCGTGTCTTGTTCACAACACACCTGTTAATGCATCCCAGAATCATGTTTGCTTTTTTTGCAACAGCATCACACTGTTGACTCATATTTAACTTGTGATCTACTAGAACCCCTAGATCCCTTTCTGCTGTACTCCTTCCTAGACATTCTTTTCCCATTCTGTATGTATGAAACAGATTATTCCTTCCTAAGTGCAACACCTTACATTTATCTTTATTAAACTTCATCCTGTTTACTTCAGACCATTTCTCCAATTTATCTAGATCATTCTGAATTATGACCCTATCCTCCAAGGTAGTTGCAACCCCTCCCAGCTTGGTATCATCTGCAAACTTAATAAGTGTACTTTCTATGCCAATATCCAAATCATTAATGAAGATATTGAACAGAACTGGTCCCAAAACAGACCCCTGCGGAACCCCACTTGTTATGCTCTTCCAGCAGGATTGAGCACCATTAACAACTACTCTCTGGGTATGATTAGCCAGCCAGTTACGCACCCACCTTATTGCAGCCCCATTTAAGTTGGACTTGCCTAGTTTGTCGATAAGAATATTATGCGAGACTGTATCAAATGCTTTACTAAAGTCTAGGTATACCACATCCACTGCTTCTCCCTTATCTACGAGTCTCGTTATCATGTCAAAAAACGCTATCAGGTTGGTTTGACATGATTTGTTTTTTACAAAACCATGCTGGCTGTTCCCTATCACTTTACTACCTTCCAAGTGCTTGCAGATGACTTCCTTAACTACCTGTTCCATTACCTTTCCTGGCACAGAAGTTAAGCTGACTGGCCTGTAATTTCCTGGGTTGTTCTTGTTCCCCTTTTTGTAGATGGGCACTATATTTGCCCTCTTCCAGTCCTCTGGAATCTCTCCTGTCTCCCATGACTTTCCAAAAATAAGAGCTAACGGCTCAGCTGCCTCTTCTATCAGCTCCTTGAGGATTCTAGGATGCATTTCATCAGGCCCTGGTGACTTGCAGACATCTAATTTTTCCAAATGGTTTTTAACTTGTTCTTTTTTTATTTCAAAAACTAACTCTACCCCTTTTCCACCAGCATTCACTATGTCAGGCATTCCTTCAGACTTCTCTGTGAAGACCGAAACAAAGAAGTCATTAAGCATCTCTGCCATTTCCAAGTTCCCCGTTACTGTTTCTCCCCCCTCACTGAGCAATGGCCCTACCCTGTCCTTGGTCATCCTCTTGTTTCTAATATATTTGTAAAAGGCCTTCTTGTTACCCTTTATGCCTGTAGCTAGTTGGAGCTCATTTTGTGCCTTAGCCTTTCTAATTTTACTCCTGCATTCCTGTGTTATTTGCCTATGTTCATTCTTTGTAATTTGTCCTAGTTTCCATTTTTTATAGGATTCCTTTTTTAGTTTGAGATCATGCAGGATCTCCTTGTTAAGCCAAGGCGGTCTTTGCCCATATTTACTATCTTTCCTACATAGAGGAATAGCTTATTTTTGGGCCCTTAATAACGTCTCTTTGAAAAACTGCCAACTCTCCTCAGTTGTTTTTCCCCTCAGTTTTTCCTCCCATGCGATCTTACCTACCAGCTCTCTTGAGTTTACCAAAATCTGCCTTCCTGAAATCCATCATCTCTGTTTTGCTGTTTTCCCTCCTACCAGTCCTTAGAATTGTGAATTCTATGATTTCATGATCACTTTCACCCAAGCAGCCTCCCACATTCAAATTCTCGACCAAGTCCTCCTTATTTGTTAAAATCAAATCCAGAACAGTTTCTCCCCGGTGGCTTTTTCAACTTTTTGGAATAAAAAATTGTCTGCAATGCAGTCTAAGAACTTATTGGATAGTCTGTACCCCGCTGTATTAGTGTCCCAGCATATATCTGGATAGTTAAAGTCCCCCATCACCACAAAATCCTGGGCTCTGGATGATTTTGTTAGTTGTTTAAAAAAAGCATCATCCACCTCTTCCACCTGGTTAGGTGGCCTGTAGTAGACTCCTAACAGGAGTATGTATTTCAGTGCTTGATTAGTAAACTTCGAAATGGCCATTTGCATGGCCATTTCGAAGTTTTTGGCTAGTGTAGACGCAGCTATGTGTTTAAATGCCTTTCTGAATTGGATCCTGTTTGGGGAAGAAAAAAGAAAGAAGGTAATTGAAAAAAAGTGGCACTTTTGAATCACCAGGGCTGCGATCATGCTAATGAGGTGCTGCATATTCATGGTAGTGCCTCATTAGCATATTCCATAGTGTCTCATTAGCATCCCCCTTTTGAAAGGTGGGGACTAATGCAGACATAGCTTTTGCGTTTTCACTCTTCTCGCAATTTTGGGTCACTTATTTTCCACCTTAGATACCATCACCCTACTGTTCTTCTAAGGAGGACATTCCTGTAAGCTTAAGAAGACATTCTAGTGCTGTGACTTTCCCTTGCTGAATGTGCCACTGTTCATTTTACCCAGCCTTTAGAATGCAAAACTCTCAAGATGTGACCCAACTCAGACATTCGGCATACTTGTGATTTGCTTTAAAGAGCCAAACCACCAAGTCAGCCTTTCTAGCCTGAATCTATACCATGACACTCACAAATGAGGTGAGTTTGTCAGAAGGTGAAACAGAATCCTACAAAATACTTTTTTGGAAAATTTAGGACAGTCCCTAAGGCAGAGAATTGGCCAAGAAGGGTAACACTTTTCACTGGGCTGTGTAATATTTTATGACATTCCAATATTGTTTCCAAATGGACTAAGGCAGGGTTGAACTGGGGGAGGCACATCATTTGCTCTCCGACACTGTAAAGGTTGTTTTGGGACATGTCACTTTCTCCATGACTTATCCTCAATCCTAGGCTAAAAGATTCCAATACACAATTAGGGCATTTGGGACCTGTAAAAATACTGCAGTTTTAAGCGTAGCTTCCAGTCTGTTAAAGTGGCTTTAGAAAGACTTATGGGAGAACTCCCTTAAAACAAAACAAAACACATACCTTTCCCAAGACTGTGAGCTGCTGAACCAGGAGGTGGGCACTCTGAGTCTTACCAGCTCCACTTTCTCCAGAAATGACAATACACTGAAGAAGACGACAAAACCAGAGGTCTATTTGCCCTCATTGCAGCCCTCTCAGCAAAGTAAAGGGTATGAGATATAAACCTGATTGTGTAACTACATGTCTTTACCTGATCCGAGTTGTACGTGACCATGCATTGGTAAGCAATGTCAGCCACGGCAAAGATGTGGGGAGGGTTGGCAGTCCGCTTTGCGCCAATGTACAGTTTGGAATGCTGAGGGATAGAAAATTGCAAATGTTTTAAATGTCTTGTTAATATCTATGTTTGCATTATTTTATCATGTATTATACTGATTGATTGCCATGTGACATCCTCAGCATATTCACAGGGGCTGCATCTACATTGGACTGCCCTTCTGGAAGGGGCATGTTAATGAGTCAAAGCAAACATTCAGATTAGTTGCAGATTTAAATATCTCACACCTCATTTGCATATTTGCGCAAGATCTCACTTCTGGAAAAGCCTTTTCTGGAAGCTAAAGCTGCCATGGAGGTAGGGTTTGAGGAAGAAGGAATATTCTGGAAGTGGGGTTTCCTTCAGAAGGAACCCTGTAGACATGGCTGCTTTGGCTTGTGGAAAAAGCTCTTCCAGAAGTGAGATCTCATGGGAATATACAAATAAGGCGTGAGATATTTAAATCCACACGTCATTTGAATGCTCCCCTTAGCTCATTAACATGCCCTTCTGCAAGGGCAGTCTACTGTAGTTGCGGCCAAGGAGACTTATCTACAAAGAATTATTATTACTATACTAAATGTATGGTGGGCCAATGGATCCTTTATATTACATTTTAAATGTTATTAAAATGAACTAGCATAATTGGAAATTATGCCTTGATTATATGAACTATGAAACCAAAATAATTAGATTGAAATTGCATGTTTTCAGATACAAAGCAGTGAATCACCATTTCATACCATTTTCTTTTCATAGGTCCATTGAGCATTTTGGTATGTTTTTAGTGGTTAGTAGACGTTCTTTTCTTTGCTTCCTATAGCTCAGTGGTTCCCAACCTTTTCACTAGTTTGGACCCCCAGTCACACCCCCAAACAATTCAAGAACGCCCATCTAAGCCAATTGTAGTCTCTATGTACACTTCATTAAATGAAAAAGGAAGCCACAACATAGATTTTCAAATGGCAATTAGTAACATTATTGGAAGATATTTAATTTAAAATAAAAATAATAATTGATTTGTAACTTTGCAATTTATTTAAAACTTATTAATTATGATAATTTTTATTTATCTTTTTTTTTCCATAGAACCACTGCAATACTGTTGTGGACCCCCAGAGGTCTGCAGACCCCAGGTTGGGAACCAGTGCGCGTAACTGATAACGAACGAAGAGAAATTTTTATTTGATCCAGACCATCACACATTGCACAAGTGACACCAATTATACTGGTATAAAATGGAGGTAAATTGGAGAGCTAGGATCTTAGGCTATGTCTACACAGCAAAGTTATTCCAAAATAACAACCGTTATAAACTTGAAATAGCGGGAGTGTTATTTTGAATTTCATAAAGCTTATTGCTGGAGGTATAATGTCTATTTTGAAATAGGTGCTCTGAAGATACAGAACAGCGCTATTTTGAAATAAGCCATAGTAGCATTCATTATTCATTTTGAAATAAGTACTGTGTGTCCTGACATGGTATTTCAAAATAGCTTGGTTGTATGTCATGATGCATTCTTGGCTGTGTTTACGCTAGCAAGTTCTTTCAAAATATTTTCCAAAAAAAGGGGCTCTTTTGAAATATCCAGTGCAGTGTCTACACACAAAAAGCATTCTTCTGACATTAAATCGAAAGAACACACCACTCCTTTTCAAAGTGCTCTTCCACTCCCATTTCAGTAAGAGCACCTTCTTTTGAAAGGCTCTTTCAAAAGAAAACTTGTGTGGATGCTCCATGGCCCCGCCCCCCCGCTTTTTTTTTTTCAAAAAGAGCAGTCCTCATGGTAGCCTGATTTTTCGATCTGTGGTCCATTCTCTCGAAAGAGCGAGGGGCTGTGTAGAGACTCTCTTTTGAAAGAGCAAATGACTCTTTTGATCTGCCTTTTTGTGTGTGGATACACTCTTTCAAAATAATTTCTTTCAACAGAGATGTTCTGGAAGACCACTTTCGAAAGATCGCTGTAGTGTAGACGTAGCCCTTGTGTGTAGCTGTATTATTTCAAAATAAACTATTTTGGAATAGCTATTCTGGAAGAGAGTATTTCGAAATAATGCTGCTGTGTAGACGTAGCCTTAGTGTGAAGCACAATGAGTAACAACACTGGGTGGTCGAAGCCTCTTTCAGGAAATCAGCTAAGCAGAATTTGGGGAACCTGTTGTACACAGGTAAAACACAGAGCCTATGTCTACTCTAGCCCCAGAACTTCAAAGGGGGCATGATAATGAACCTAACTGAAAGATGCTAATGAGGCACTGCCATGAACATGCAGCACCTCATTAGCATAACGGCAGCCACGGCACTTCAAAAGTGCCACATTCGATTGTGTGCAGCTCGTCTAAATAGGTCTTTTTCGAAAGGACCCCTCACACTTCGAAATCCCCTTATTCCTATTTGGTTCCCCCCTATTTCTCCCATATTTGGTTATAGGAATCAGGGGATTTTGAAGTGTGAGGGGTCCTTTCGAAAAGGACCCCGTGTAGGTGAGCCATGCATGTTCGAAAGTGGCACTTTTGAAGTGCCTGGCCACCATTATGCTAATGAGGTGCCGCATATTCACGACAGCACCTCATTAGCATATTTCAATTAGGTTCATTATCATGCCCCTTTTGAAGTTCTGGGGCTAGTGTAGACATAGCCAGAGAGATAATACATGAGAAACTGTCTCATTATGCTCAGGAATTCAGCAGATATATGCCCATGTACTTGATAGGTGATAGTTTTAGTGATAATTCTGTTACTTAGATGTTATATTAAATCATCATGAATGCTATGTATTACTCAATATTTAATACAAATTTTCAAATTTCACCGGAAATCACTGCAAGCAAAATGCAACTGAAGCTCTTTCTTCACACCTGTGCAGAATAAAGGTCTAAGTTCCGAAATGGATTGACAGCGATGAGAATGTCTCCTACATATGTGTAGATCTGATCCCTGGCATAGCTCTTCTGCAGCTGTTCTGTTACCGTGTTCTGTTGTGAAAAGGAATAGGGAAGCCAATGCATGACAAATTAATGCTCAGAAACACACTAGTACTTTTATACATCATGCCATTCAGAGGCCACAATATTTTTTATCCCCATCTGCTATGAATCACACAAACATGTGTCTTCCAATAATTACATAATATTAACTAATTAATGAGTAGCAATCACTTTCATTCATTTAGGATTCCCTGTGCTCACTTTTTAAACCTCCTGCCCCAAAGGTTCAAACCATTGTTCTGTGCAAAGACCACTAGTTTGAATTCATAACTGCCACTCTCAAGTCTCAGATTTTTAACTCTTGTCAGATCAAAGGGATATAGAGGTCCAACTATTAGGATCTCTCTGAAGCCTTTTACATTGCACTCTTTGGAGTAGGCTAAACATCTACAAATGCAAATAAATTATACTAGTCTGAAATATTTGTGTATGAATTAACACACTCTGGGATCGATCAGCTCTTGATCTGTTTAGTGTCTTTTTTTAAAGTGCTCAGCAGGGAAAAGCAACCAGAAAGCTGCCCTAAATTGGAAACCAATTTCCTCCAGGACAGAAAAGTCCTGGGGTGGCACAACGCCGGTAAGCCTACTGTTGTCACTTGTCCCACCCCTCTTTTCCACAGAGGAAGCACAAAAGAGGGAGACTAGGGTGTTCTCTCAAATCCCTATCTAAGGTAATAGTTGGCTGTAGCCTGAGGTAATTTAGAGCAGCCTTGACGCTACTCTCAGTTGCTCAGATTGATGTTTCAATCCCCTGCTGGGCCAGCAGCAGGAGTGAGAAGGTTTCTTGGAGTCACCATCACTTCAAACTGTGCTAAGGGCAAATCTGTTACAGTTGAGAATTGAACCACCTGTATCTGAAGGAAGAAAAATAGGGGGAAACTCAACAACTGCAACTGGATGATAACACTCCCACAGAAAAGACATCTATTCTCTTTCTTTATTTGAACCAGACCTTTCAATACGCTGAATGTCATTCCCCTTAATAAGCATGACACGGCTTTCGCTACCTCGATGCCTTGGCAAACAGTAGAAATCATACTGTCAGCATACAGCTATTCCAAATGTAAATACATGGTCGGATGCGAGTTAGATGAATAGCCTTGATTAGCTGAGCAACTGTACTATTACTTAGCTAATGTTTGCACAGTGCTTTGAGGATGTACAGCACTCTAAGGGCTGCTGCCATTATGCAGCACTCATAGTATGTCTACAGAAGAGCCAAGTTCAGGGCTCACTAATGGTTGATGTGTCAGCGAAGTTTAATTTGCAGATAGAGATTAGGAATTTTAGTTTTTGTTTAGCAATCCTTAAACTATTCAGCAGAGCCACATTGGCATTTCAGTCACATCCATTCACTGCCTCTGGACTGCAGACAGAGCATTGCGACCTGATTATTCTGTCTCATATATAGAAGGGTAAATCTGAGGTAACTGCTGATGAAAATGGAGGTGCACTATTGTCAAGGTAGATTCAGAGGAGATTTAAGCCCTGTCATTGCATTCCCTAGAAAAAGGGAGGTCAATGAAATGTCGGGAAATAACTGTTTGCAATAAGAATACTGCAAAATAGCATCCAAGAGGGAAAAGCTTTAAAAGCAGAATTTTTGGGCACAGCATGTTGCTCATCACAGTAACAACCCCCCCCCCCACCTTTTCAAACCTGCTTTTCAAACCTGGGCAAGCAGCACTAATTTAAGTATCTAAATTGTTGCAAAAGCTGGTCTTATGTGACCAGATCCTGAGCTGGGCTGCGTCTACACTAGCAAGTTCTTTCAAAAGATTTTTTGAAAGAAGGGAGCTCTTTCGAAAGAGCCCATGAAGCGTCTACACACAAAAAGCGTTATTTCAAGAGTCAGTTGAAAGAAAGTGGTGCTCCTTTTGAAATCACTCTTCCTTTCCTGTTTCAGGAAGAGTGCCCCCTTTTGAAAGCTTCTTACGAAAGAAACGTGTGTAGACACTCCACAGGGCCCTTCTTTCGAAAGAACAGTCTTCATTTTTTATCCCTGGCTCATTCTTTCGAAAGAGTGGGGTCTGCATGGATGCTCTCTTTTGAAAGAGCAGCTCTTTTGATACACTTCTTTCTGTGTGGACGCACTCTTTCGAAAGAGGTTTTTTTGGGAAGATATCTCTCAGAAGAGCTTCTTTCGACGTGTAGTGTAGATGTAGCTCTGGTGTGACCTGGCATAGCACTATTGACTTCAGTTCAGTGATGCTACCATGTCACCTAAGAATTTGGCCCATGATGTAGCGTTAATATTAAGTTGGCTCAACTCCCAGTGAAGGTAGAAATGGATATACTCCATCAAGAGCTGTCCCATCTTGAAGTTGAATCATCATCATGGACCAGATTCTTGGCTGGAGTAAACTGGCACAGCTCCATTGAACTCAGAGGTGTCACGCCAATTTACACCACTGTCACTCAGGAGAATGTTTTGGCATTAAGATGACATTATTCCAGACACACCAAACATCTCACATGCAACAATTTAGCAGGAATCTGAAAAGTACTATAGACTACTATGTAATTGATGTGTGTAAATGTAGGCTCAAACCAAAAAAGCCAGGTAGGTTAAGAGAAAAATACAGCATATCTTTTTTGACTCTAATCTGAACACCACTTTCCAAGAAAACTTAAATAAATGAAATATCATACCTCATCGAGTACTTCCAAGGTTGCTAAATCATCTACTGCCTCCTGGTCTGAGGCTAGAGACTTATTGTAATCTCCTTTCTTAGTATGAATACGCTCAAATCTACAAAAGAAGAGACATATGCTTTCCGGGTGTAAGAAAATATTCTTTGCATCTTCAAACTGTGGATACATAGAGGGCAACTCCCTAAAGATGTACAAACATTTTGGTGTATTGAATTCAAATAGACAAATGATCACTATAGCAGCACAGAATATAACTTTCTAACTTAGCACCACCAAGGTTCAGTAATTAAAAATAAACTCTTTGCTCCTGCAACTGATAAAATGTGGAAAGACCGCTGGACCAGCATGGAACATCACAGTGCTCAGAATGTCTAATAGTCCATTTGTCAGCCATCAGTAGCGGGACTGGAGTGATGCTGTCAAAAAAAAAGGTAATAAACTTATAATACCTATAGTAGCTGTATCCTGGCAGCCACCTGGAAAAAAGAAAAAGTACCCAAATCAGTACAAATCTGGGATCATACGATTGAATGGTATGGTAAGAATGACCACAGACAGAACCTCTAGAATGAAGTATTTTTTTAAAAAAATTGGTGACTTGAAATTATTTACTGTTTAGATTATGACAGTGTCCAAAGGTACTGATTGGCAGAGAGCCCACACTGAGTGAAGTGCTGTTTAAACACTGATGTACCATACACAGTCCCTTTCCCAAAAATGAGTGCAGTCTAAAGAGATTTTTCTTGGACCATATGGCAAAAGTTTGTACTAAGGACAAATATTTCAAAATTGCTGTCTCTTACAAGCATAACTAAACTGTTAACTTAATAATCATAAGAGGTTATTTTTATTTTTAAATAAAATGGAAGTCTAAAAACCAATGCAGAAATAATGAAGAAAAGCCATAAATGAATGGATCACATACACTATGGAAATGGCACACTAAGGAACCTAGAATAGAATATACACAAAAACCAATGAGTGGGTCAATAAAGGATGCAAGGATCATGATTCAGATTGGGTATATGTGTCACAAGACAGCAGGGAAGATCAAAGAATGGAAATTCAGGGGCGTTACAGCAGAGGATTATAGATTGAACTGAGTTGAAATGCTGTCTAAGAGGGCAGCGGCAGCAGCAGCAGCAGAGGGCCATGGATTGGATCAGATCCCCTGATCTCTCGCTTTCATATATCAGGGTGAAAGACAGAACACAAATTGATTCTGGATGCTTCAGATGTGAAGTGGAGATAAAATTGAGACTGTCTTGTGTAACCTTGAGTCAGTAATGACAACAATTCCAGAGAAGCCACAGTAGAGCCTTTCATTCACTCTCATGTTGAGGTGCACCTCACAAAACTGGATCTTACCAAAGATGGAGGAGTGGCGTGTGTCTGTGCCTATGAGACAGGTGGGACGTCAGGCACCCAGGTAGCAATGATGCCATTAAAGAGGAATCCCAAAACCTGGTAGAAGCTTGGAGAAGATTGTTGGGAGTGGAGGGTAGGTAAACAAATGGTATCATGCAGGGTCTGTGCAACTTCCTAGACCCAGGATTGATGTCTGTGCGTTTTGCTATAAACCAAAGCCGGGGGGAGCAGGTTCTGAGAAATCTTTTCACAAAGCTTAGTTAGAAGCATTTGGGCAACCTGAGCTCTTAAGATGAACAGGCTTCAAACCAAACTCTTAACATGCCTAAGGCAGACAGAACTGATACATCCAGGAACCCATCTCTAGCATAGTATCTGGCAGCGTGCACTAGTGCTTGAAAATAGAAGCTTGTAAATCCCCAGAGATGGTGCTTTATACAATCTCTCAAGGCAATTCAACATTCAAGTCTCAAACTCACTTTGCATGTGTGTATACATTTCATTTAGCATTACACTGAAGTTCAATTGAGCATAATGACTATTTTCTGAGGATGAGTGCATGAGCAGCCCTGGTGCTGGAACAAAGGCTTGTGGGGAGGCAAGGAGCTTTTCCACCTTGTGCAGGAGCCACCCGTAAGTACAGAATTTGCATGCTCTCAAGCACAAGGAAAAATCGTTGCATACTTAACTGGAACATACAGAGTCCTCCATGCGTCGAGCCAGGCTGCACTATTAAAAGCACAGCCCTGTGGAGAAGTCACTGCTCTACAGGGTAACTCCAGGAAGCACAATGAGCATTCATGATACTCCTCTGGAGGGTGGTAAAAGCCCAAACTGTGACATTCAGAACTCTGTGGGCCACCATGAAACTGTTAATAGTCAGTCACAGCGGCATGGGAAAGCGATAAGCTTCTTGAGTCCTCTGCAACTGTTCTGATGGTTTCACCAGAGCAGGACACAAAACAGCCCCATATCTTTTAGCTGCATTTAAAACATTCTGATGCTGAAAACATGTAGGAATAATAGCGTGCAGCACCCAGATGCTATATATTATAAAATGAGATATAATCTCAAGATATGATTACAAGTTTCACAGAATGGATATTTTCTGCTATAGATTTTCCTTCTCAGTGATTCTTGCACTTGTCATATGTGTTCTCCAATGATAATATTATGAAGAGAGTTTTGGTTTTATGGGCCATGTCATATTGAATAGGATGTGAAAATTTTAAAAATTAATTGTAATGCTCATCATTCTAATATCTTTTGATATTTGACTTTGTTTCTGGACTATCTGCAGGAGGTTATTGCATCCAGGGTTAAAATTTGTAGTTAATAACAGTAACAACCACAATAATAATAATAATAATAATAAAGGTCTTATTAAATATTCTGTTTTTCACTACATTTGTGTTTATATACCTCCATGATTATTAACAGATTCAAAAACAGAAAGTGCTTTAATAGGCAAACTATACTTTGCTGTAAATAAATCAGGATATTTGAAGCAATGTACTTTGAGCAGTGACATGAAGGTCATTTGTGCTTTAGAATACATATCTGACATCACTGTGGCTTTGATGAAGACTGCAAATGTACACAAAGAAAATATGCAGCAACCGATAGTATTTTATTAAACTATATGTTCTATTCTTTTCATTTCCTGAGGAGCACCCAACGCAAAACCTTACGACAAATCATATTTTCAATTTCTGGTGTAACTATTACTTACTGCCTATTGCCAGGTTTTAAAATAAATCTTACTGAATACCAAGGAGCACTCTATACCCCAGATTTGTTTTCAGCACCATATTTCATTCATCCAATGAGGATACCAGATGCATTGCTGTAGGAGGCAGGAAAAAAAAAAAGGCACAAGTGCTACTCCTCACCCCACAACATTTTTATCTGACCTCCCTTTTGGAAAATTGGTCTTTTATCCTTGCCACTCAAATGGGTGGTTAATTTATATAAAAAAGGGAAGAGAGAAATTGACAGGTTCCCAGTTGAGTTTGTTTGGCTGATATCCTGAGTATTGCATAATTTGTTAAACCAAACTATTCTGTTCATATAACAGAGAGACCTGTTTGAAGAACGCAAAATATTTTCTTGCTTTGCTGTCAGAGGGCACAAACATTCCTCAAGGACAGTTATACAGCTTCACTTCCTCAAAATCTTAAAAAAAAAACAAAACAAAAAACAAAAAAGGCAGCCACATCATTGCTGAATTTTTGTTATCATCACGCACATGGGCACAGGAACCTAATTATTCTAGCTCACAATGCTCAGTGCAGAGCAGTTATTTGTTGTTGGCATTAAATCCCACACCAATGTTCAACACCCAATGTGAAGGCCAGAAATATCAATGCAGTATAGAGAAGAAAAGGAGTCAAGGCAGCATTGCTTCTCTTCTTGTCTGTACCTGGTCTTTAAGATTGAATGAAAACCAAATGAGGCCACAGGAGGCTTTTTTTTTTATTGTCAGAATGTGTTAAAGTGACTTTTGATGGTTCCAAGAATAGTGTAAAAACAGTGTGATTCATTATACCCTATCGAACCTCACCACCATTTGTGAGAGAGTAACGCATACACTAAAATACCAGAGTTTGTGTGGAACACTCAAAAGCCAAGTAGAAAGGTTTAAAGGATTAGAAAATGTCTGGCATTACAATAAAGGTATGAAGAAGACATTAAAACAGTAAAACTACATTTTCCCCAAAGGCATTCACACTCGTAGGCCTCTGAGAAACTAACCAATTTTTGCTACAGGTTGAACTTCTCCAATCCAGAACTCTCTCGTCTGGCAACATCCACAATTCAGCATCATTTTAGTTAGCTGGATGACCACTTATCATGGGTGTGGCCAAGTTTCCTATTGTCTCATAAAGTTTGTTTGCAGCCACCAGTCCTGGCTCTCAGTATTCTGTGCTGTTATTTGGCTGTAGTTTACCCCTAAATGTCTGCTAAGAGCCCAGGTAGCAGTGAAAGTGTTAGTAATGTACTAGACAATATTGACCTTCTGTGGTCTGCAAAATTCTCTCATTCAGCACCGGTCATGTCCTGAGGGTGCTGGCCTACAGAGGTTCAACCTGTAAAAACAAAATTTACTAAAAGGCAGCAAAACACTGGAAGCTGTTCATTAATAGTCACCACCAGATCTTCTGTTTTTCTGACTATTAACATAGGGCCCACATAATGCAAATGGAAAAAGACCACCATGTAGGCACTATTAAGTCACACGTCTCCTAATTTCCAAACCTACTCTGAGACACAGCACAACAGATGGCGAGCCAGGCTTTTACATCCATTATTCTCAGGAACTTGATCATGCTTTGTATGCACAGCCCCATGTAAGGACTGGTGCTAGAAAGCTCCAGAGCTTGTGGTGCAAGCAGTGAGTGAGACCCAGGTGGAAGGAGGGGTGGTGATGGGGGTGGAGGAGTGAGCTGAGTGGATTCTTCCCAGACCTCCTCGACATGAAGGAAAAACCATCTCTTTTCTACCCTCCTTCAGGGGACGCACTATTTTCTCTCTCAGTGCCCTGGGCCTCTTCCACAGCTGGGGTATAAGGAGAGGGGATCTCAGTCCTGCCTTCTAAAGAGAAATGTGTGTCCTTGGAGTGCCTGGAGGGACTCTAATGATGACCATGCAGTGATGGGTGGGGACGGTAAGTGTCTCCTTGAACTTTCCTAAAATCAACACAAAAGTCAATCATACCCTGCAAGAAACCTGAAGTAGCCAGTTTGGTAGCCTAGAGAGGCTGTAAAGCCATCCTGAATAACACAAAACAAACATCGAGAATCTGGCCCTGTGTGGCTTGGACACACAGACTTTGCATCAACAGCACAGCTGCCTTCACAGTGAAAGGCAACATTATGCAGGAAGAGAGTGCTGAAACCCACCTATTCATTGCAGAGCTGCAAGCCCACTATCCCAGTGACCCGTAACAAACTTCAGTAGTCTCCTATATTTCAAAGAGAGATTCAACAGAAGAGATCCCACATCACTGCACTTACTGTGAGCCTGCTTGCCTGAGCAGTCCTTTTCATTTATTTCATAAAACAGGCCCAACAGGTGCTTCATGGGACACGTACAAACACATATTGAGGGAACAAATACACTATCCAAGGTTGATTAAAGCCAAACTCTTACAGTGCCTGAATGCTCCACCTTTGCGAAAGGATAAAGCATACAGCTATATCTTCTATGAAAGGCTCCCCCTGCATTAGACTCACAGCCCAATTTTTAATGCATTTCTCCTCACAACACTCCAGTGAGGCAGATAAATATCATTTCCCCTGGGGAAATGAGGCTCAGGGAGCTCAAGTGACTTTGGAAGGGAATGCATTCTGTGGCATGGCAAGGAATTGAATCTGAGCCTTTCAAGTGTCAAGCTAGCTCCTGAACCACTTGGTCAGCCTTCATCCCCAAACAAACATGGGACTTGTTCAGCCAACCAGGGGAGTGAACAACAAGGTTAAGGGTCTTCCACTGAAGACACCCACATTCTAGGTCACCAAAAGTCAAATGTAGGGGTTGTTAGTTGTTGTAGCTCAGCTGATCTCAACTGCCACAATGATATGAAGAGAGAAAGAAAGTCTCTGAGTGCCCAGGAAGCAAAATCACACAGTACAAGGCTCTGCATTAAATCTATACTAGAAGTCAGCTGGACAGCAGAGCAGACTTTGGAGGACAGCTGTAATGTCCTCTGCAGCTACCACTGCTGAATGAATGGGAAGCCACATTCTGTACTAGCTGAAGCTTCTAAAAGGTCTTGAAGAGCTGCTCTTTATCAGTTCATCATCGGATTTCAGTGCAATCCCACTGTGTTCCGTGTGAATTTTGATTTTGACATAAAAAATAGGAGCAACAATGATGGGCCCAAGCCTGCTTTCTTGCATATCCAAAATGCCCAGGGAAGTCATTACGAAGATCAGGAAAGGCTCCAGTCAAAGCATAAATGACGACACTGGCTTTGCTGCGAATTCTGGGGGTGAAGGCAGCCACTGATAGGCCACTAAGTATACATAATTCTGAAGTGAGTTGCTATTTCCAGAAATTGCTTTCTGTACTAATCGTCACACATTTCTGAAGAGATTATAATGGTAAATGTGAAAGCAGAGAAGATTAAGACAGCTGACCAGCCAAAGATAAAAGCATTATACGCATGACTGTCAGACATAAATGCTGCAGTCTGAAGGCCATCTCAAAGACAGCACCTTCCGGTTCAGAGTACAGCTACTGCCTCTGAAAGACACATTTTCCATGACATACACATTTTTCTCATTTAGCCTTTCAGCAGGGTTCTTTCAGAACAGCCACTGTGTACACCTTAAAGTGGTGGTTTCTAATATATTATGTTAGATTTCATTTTTCACTCCTTGAATATAACTGTAGGACTGTAACTATCTAAATTAAAGTGTGGGTGAGTAATTAAAATCATCGCAAAATTCCTTATGGTTATATCCTGATCTGCTGCATCAAATCAGTACACTCCACATCCCAACTCACTGCCGTGCTTCCTTGGATTGCGTTAGAGCCAACTGCACCAGCAAAGAATTTTAATAACATTTATTGCACCTGACAGGACATGTTCATGACAAAGACAAAGTCTTTGAACTTGCTGAAGACCAAGGCCTTCATCCTGCAATCTAGTCCACCCATAGGGAACCCCGCTCCTGGCATTGTGTGTGGGAGCACAGTCCATCTGCTGCATGGAACTAGTCTGCAAGGCTCGGGGTTCAAATATGCAACATTATCTACTTAAAACAAAGGGAAAAAGACTAAAATAAGACAGCCTCTCATTCCTTTTCATACTACAGTTTATGGACTTCATTTACTGATTTGATGTTTTTCACCTTTTTGAGATTTATAAGGGGTACAAATTAAAAGGATGGCACTGTGCTAATGGGGCGACTGACAAACTTCACAAATCTCCTTTACGAGGTTCCCATGCTTGTGACTGTGTATGTGTAGGTGTGTATTCATGTGCACTCCCTGATAAATTCATATGTTGGTGGAGCCACATGATAAATAACTGTTGTGATGAATATTATTAGTGTGCGCAGTTGACTGCCTAATCTGCTCTGTGCCGTCAAATCAGTCACCCTATGGGTCACACTAACACTCCACACTCTTGACTGTCAAATAGTTTCAAACACGCTGCCATTTAAAACATCAACCTGCTAGAGAAATGTTTAATTGCTCGAACAGATCCAGGTGCAAAAAAGACTGGATTTCAGGATCTGGCTTTATGAGAACACCATGAGGCATGTGGCGTTATTCACCGTGCCCTTGCAGTGTGCTCCTTTTGAAGTCTTCACCTTTGTTTAACAGACAATGCAATAGACCGCAAAGTTATGTGAGGGTTGCGATCCTGCGCACCCTAGCATAACTCAAATTTCATGCACGTCGGAGGGTGGGGATGGGGAGAGCTGGGAACCAGGCAACGGCCTGACTCCTGGCTCCCCTGGTCTCGCGGGAGCTGGGAAACTGACAAGTGCATCAGTGCTGGTCAGTTTGCTGGCTCCCAGAGTGACGGGGAGCTGGGAATCAGCCCGCAGCCTGGCTCCCACCACGCCTGGCCTTGCAGAAGCCGGGACACTGACCAGCGCACTAGCACTGGTCAGTTTCCTGGCTCCCACCAGTGGTGGGGAGCCAGGCATGGCTTCTCCCTGGCTTCCCCCACCTGGGGAGAAGCTGGGCGGGTAGACTGTTGTGGCAGCACATCTTCTCCCAGCTGGGGGAAGCCAGGGAGGAGTTGTGCCGCTGCAGCTGTCCACCCAGCTGAGGGAAGCTGGGGAGAAATCATGGTGGCATGGCTGTCTGTCCGCCCGGCTTTCCCAGAAACTTCTGTTGACAGATCGCTGTAGTGTAGACACAGCCATATGCTAAGGCAGTGAAGAGGTTAACACTGGCACAAACTGTAGAATTAAAAAAAGGTCTTCACACTCTTTCAACAGGACAATAAGATAATAAATGCTGCCCTATGTTACTACCTTTATTTACAGTTTAAGCATTCTAATTTCTTCTACTTACATACTTGAAATGAGTATCTTTTATTATTACAGTTCAAATTATCAAAAAGTAATCACTGATTTTCTTGCATGTAGAGTGATAATAGCATATATTAAAATAAGGATTTCAATAAATCTAATTGAAAGCTAATCTATGATAATTTGTAGACTCGTACAGGAAGGCAATCCTCTAGCAAATGTTACCCATGAAAGCACAAAGTGGTAAACCGGAGCTGAAGTAATAATAACTACAATAAGTGCTGAATTAGACTCATGCTTGCAGACATACATCTTGTTCATGAACTTGACTTGCCTCAGTTTAGTTTAAATTGGCTGAAAAATGGTTTAGTTAAATTTGTGTAAAACCCACAGTAATATTCACTATGGTTGCAACCTGATTTATATTGTTTAAATCCCTAGACCAAAATAATGGTACTTGCAGACAAATGTTAAGCTAAGTAAATTTAAAATCACCCTTTTATTAAACAAGATCAATTGTGTGTGTAGACCAAATCATAAAGAGCTGAAAAAAAATACTGTGTCCTGTTCTGTACAAAAATTTGTATTTGACCAGCTGCAAAAGCATAGGCGCTTCCTTGCCCATCAATACAGTTCCTCGTGGGCTGGTTCACAAAAAGAGACAAGCTAAATCTGCCTGAAAATGCTCCAATGGACTATCCTGTCATTGTGTCATATGACTACTGTACCTCAGAGCAAGATGGGGTAGGCAAAGACATTTTCTTCATGTCAGCAGACTAGAGAAGAAGAAGGGTCTTATAAAGTGTCACTGTGCGGATTTCTAAAATAATTATTTGTTACTTAAAAGAATTATTTGCTACTAATTCCAGAATTAAAAAAATGAACAATATATTTTTTCTTATAAAGTCAGTAACTTCTAGTGAGTCACGAATGATGGATAAAATTTTCAAAAGCACGTAAATGGCTACGTAATCTAAGTATCATTGAAAGTTAATGGGACTTTAGGGGTGCGTCTACACTAGGAACTAACTTTAAAGTTAGGCACTACTTCAAAGTAGCCTGCAGAGTCACTATACATATTTTCCCCTGCTTCTAAGTTTACTTTCAAGTAAGGGAGCCCAACTTCAAAGTCCTTACTCCATTCCCGGAAATGGAGAAGTGCCCTACTTCGGTTCAAAGTAGGGTGTGTGTAGATGCTCAACTTTGAAGTGCGTTACTTTGAACTTATACTTCAAAGTGAGCAACTTCTAACTTATTTTTGTAGTGTAGATACAGTCTGGGAATTTTGAAAATTTAAATATCATTAAATATTTTATGCTGGGTTTTGTAAATTAATACATTCTTTAAAATTAGCTCCCTCTCAGGTAGGGTCTTTTCCTTCAATTGTAATGGTAAATACTGACGCTGAATTAATTTATTTCAATCTCAAATCTCTCTGGGATATGAGAGTAAATGGCAGATCTATGGCATTCAGATTGCATCAATCTGGCATATAGTTGAAATGTGAACCAGCTGAAGGTTTGCTTTCTTTGGTGTGTTGAGACAGGTCCCCTGCGGGTGTTTACACAGCTTTTGTGTTGACAGAATCTGTTGACAGCAGCATTCTGCCTCAAAGCTTTGAGGCAGAACACTGCTGGCAAAAGTGCTGTGTTTTGTCGAGATACTGTCGACAAATCCCATTTTGTGTGTGTATGCTCCATGAGTTTTGTTGACAAAACCGGGGTTTTGATGGCAAAACTTACTAGTGTAACCATAGCCTATTAGTCTAAGAACACTTAAAAGATTGCAAATGCTTTAGTAAAATATTTTTCATCATCATCATCAAAAGATAAATGCCAAAACAAAAAATTCTCCAAGATGTGAAGACTGCAATATATATTAATTTTGTGTAAATATAAATAGCAGGAAATAAGGCCAATTTTAATAAAATTTCTCTGTGCAGCTCAAATGGGTAAAATGTAACATTGTCAATTGATTATGTCAAAAAAGTCTTTTAGATTCCATGTTCCATTAAAAAAATCTATTATCCCTTACCTCGAAGCACAAGAGGAAAGCAAGCGAAATACATCAATACCGATCGTATAGTGCATTTCACATCCAGCACATTACTTTGGTGAAAATTGTTCAAAAAATTGCAACATTGAGCCAAACCAGCTTCAAAATTTTATATGAAAGTGATAAAATCTTAGTGTTTAATGACGCAGAATTTATATTGCTAAATGCTACTAGAAGAAAGAAAATACCCAGCCTAGTAAGACAAAAAAGAACATTTTTAGCAATTAAATACTGCCTTTATTTGCAAGTTAAAACCTGATTTTGTCATCCTTAATCATTTTGAATAGCACCTCACTGCAAAAGTAACCCCATTAATTACAGTGTTAGTACTCAGTGTGAAAGGGAGTAGGACTACACTGTAAGAAAGGGGTGAAGAGGTGTTTGTAGCATGAGTAGACATACCTAAGTTAGCTTTGCAGTAACTAGCTGGCTACCAATCTCATACAAAACCAGGGACTTTACTGCAAACTGCAAAAATCTGCCAGGGACCATGAGTAATTGTTCATGCTGCTAGCCCATGCTACAACCTGTGTTGCCACTACTTCACTGATAGCACTACACGAGCTAGCTAGATTAAACCTACCTCACATATGACAACCTGTCCTGTAATGGTAGCTTCCTCCACGACCGCAGTGCAGAAAATACTGGTCTGCTACAGAATTAGATCCCTAATATTAATAATTATTAATTAATTAATAATTAGACCCCTAAGTGATTTTAAATAGTGAAAATTTCAATGGCCTTCAAATTACTCTTTTACTCTGTGCAGGAAAGGAAATAATTTGGGTACCTTGCCTTCTCAGTGACTCCCATTTGTTGGTACACATCAATAAATTCCATAAGTTGCTTCTGTAATGCTTTCTCCTTCCCCTCAATTTGTTTAATGAAGTCATGCTGCAAGAGATCAGATACTGTTGGGCGCTTCTCATAATCTTTAGTCAAGCACCTGCATAGGCAGAAAAAGCAGGGGAGCATTCACGGAGCTCTACACTGTTCAGCAATAAAGCACAATTTTGAATTCATTCACGCCTAAGCCACATACCCACTGCAGTGTTGTATTAAAGTATGAGCATCTTAATCACATTCGCCATAAACAAACATACAGAAGCTCTGATAGAATTTGGGATCAAAAGATATTAAGTCACTGTATTTTAAAAGGCAAAACATCATGCAGCTTAAAGAAACTGCTAAAAATAAAGAAAAACATTGAAATGGTACTTCTAATGTCATTGTTGTATCTCAATAGAATACTTAAATGGACACTAGGTATGTAAACTGGAAATGTGTGAGCTAGTTACCTCGAGTTAAAAAAAATCATCTTCAGGGACATTTGGATTCTGACTGTGAGCTTAAACAAACCCCTAGAGTTGACTTGAATGCCCAAATACAAATGAAGCATATACTGTTGGGTGCTTATACTTGAATATTGGATTCTCCCTACATTACAACTACAATTCAAACTAGCAGATTCCAAGGGAAAGAATATACCATTCTCTTCACTGCTTTCTTTGCAAAGCTTTCAAAACTGACCTCAGATGCAACAGAACCAGTGTGGTTCCCCTAGGTAGGGGTGGGAAGAATTTGTGAAGCCACACAGCCCAATTATATCTGTATGCAGCAAAGCTGGGAGATACGGACAGTTGGAAAAGAAATAGAATTTGTGTCAATTGATCTGTTGTTATGTAGTCACCAGCCTCTGACCACTACAAAGAAAGGACACCAAGTTAGAGGGGTTACTCTCTGCTCAACAGAGCTATCTGGACACACCCCTATGGAAGCCTGTCAAAGGTGACAGGGTTTGGCCCTGAATGGATTCTTTTTCAAGGTCCCTAAAACTCTGATGAATATTTTACTTTAAAATTATTATGGCTCAACTCAGAAATCTCGAAACCATATTTAAAACAGTTATTAAAGGTAAGAGGCACATACTTTTCACCTCTAAATCCCAGGTTCAAAATCCTGGCTCCACTGACTTCAACACTCCTGACTTCAGTGGAGCCAGGATTTCATCTCAGGCCTTCTGAAGATGGAAACTCTTAATTCATCCCTCTATAATGACTGTGTGAAATAAGTTTGTGCTCTGAGTCCAGTTACTTCAGGATATACCCCAAACCACCACCACAGTTTGCACCTATATTGCGGAGTTGGTGGGGAGGAGAAGCTTAAAATAAACTCATAAATTATTACTTAGTGAACATCAAGTACATCAACTACAAAGTCATAAGCAGCTGGTGAAAGTTGGTGAAGTTCTGTTGACATCATCTGAGCTGTGTAAGTCTGCACCTCATAATCCTTTATTTTTTAATTATTTGTATATTTTACAGAAATTTGCTTATTAAATGTGCTTAATAAAAGTGCATTTATATGGTGTAACAATGTGATTACTTAAGAGGCTACAAAAGCCCCTAATAGGAGTTCCTTACTAGACACCTACATAAGTTCAGATCTTGCTCCATGAGAACTGGGCAGGAAATGTTTTTCCCACTCTGTGAAAATTTTTAAGATATAAAAAAATTTACAAATAAAAAGACGAATTTATACAAAGCATGCTTACTTTAATAAATAATGTGAGGGAACAAGGGAGACATATAGTTGTAGTGACAGATTTCCAGAGTACAAACTACATTTACGTGCACATCTTATTTGGTTAAAGGGGTCTCAATTAATAGTCTCAATCATTACTCACTTGTTAATAAAGTCATTGAATTCAGATGACCACAGCTCCGGTTGGCGTAATGTTGGAGGTGGATTTCTGTAAGGGTCAGTATTACGATAAGTTAATATGTACACAATTACCAAAAACAGCATGAGAAGGCAGGTTGAGTAATGACTTTTAGGAGGACCATTGAAAAAAATATTGATTTCCACTGCTTAAAGGAGCATTGTGTAAGCAATACAATGTTCACTAACCTTCTGCTTTACGTAAGCATCAAGAACAGCTACCAAATATAACCAAGAGTTCCTCCCATTTTTCAAGCATGTCAATAAAAGCAAATGAACCTACAGGCCTATTATTCACTATTTGTATACAGTGACAGGATCTTCTTTCTTTCAAAGCACGAGGTAACTGATTTTTTTCTTTTAAATCAGGAGTTCTATCTTAAATTTCACAAAAAGTGTCAGAGGTTCATTGCTTTTACCTGCCCATGACCAAAGCATCAAAATTAATGAACACTCTTGTTATCTATTTTGTGATTCACAAAGGCCCCAAATGACAGCAGAAGGATTACGGTCAGACCTGGTGTAAACGGATACTATTCTCTTATCATCAATGAAATTGCATCTGCTTATTATTGAAGAATTTGGTGCAGCATGTTTTTAATTTGTCTTTTTTTTTTTTACATAAAGTGAACACTTACTACTTCATATATACAATGATGCAAAAAGAAATCACGTAAAAAGGAGGCTATTTTTCAAAACTCCGCTACATCCACTAGGCAATGCTGCCTCTCCTTCAGTAAGATAAATTTGTAGGGTTCATAAATCAAAGGGCAAATCTGGTAAGCTTTGCTAACCCTAGCAATTGTTCTTGTCTCTCAGGAGCAGAGTTTCAAATCTGCACATTTGTAATGGCTACGCAAAGAAACAAGCGCCAACTCCCATTCAACTAAGGTGAGGGACAACTTTTTTCTCCTCATACTCCTGGCTCAAGGTATTTCTCCATCTCAATGTAACAAAAATAGAGTTTGAAGTGGGCTTGTATTTTCCAGTCACTCAAGAAGGCCGTTTCTACACAGGCCACTTGCTTCAGAAGTGGCATGCTAATGCACAGAGCGAAAGATGCTAATGAGGCGTGGATGCAAATTCCCCACACCTCATTAGCATAACGTCACGTGATTTGGAGTCTGGAAGACCGTTCTTCCAGACTCCAAAACGCCATGTAGAAGCGTTCCATGTATTAGCATGCCACTTCCAAAGGAAGTGACCTGTGTAGAAGCGGCTGAAGAGGGGAGAGGGTGCATGGTGTCTTTGGATATTTGAGATACAAGCTCTTCAGAAGACTGTGTGAGCACAAAGCACTGCAGGTGCTTCAGACTTAAAACTCAAAGAAAACACTTCCACAAGGAGTACTGACTGCCTGCAATGCATGTGGCTAGCAGTGTTGCAACAGGTAGTATTTGGGCTTGGGGGAGGGTGTGAAAATGTATGTTTGTGACCAGGGGAACATTTTTACATTGTAGGGAGGGTTGATGGAACCTCACAAGACATCTGAGAAGAAAAGACAGACAAGTGTTGTTAGGGTCTGTTTGTAGGAATCAGTCAGGATATTCCAAGCTCAGATGATTATTTGTAGCAGCACATGTAGGACTTGACTGAATCCTGCACCCTTCAGCCTAGGACAGCAGAACTATGCCAGCAGATTAAACACACGCTGAAGTCTGTTAAAGGTGGACAAAGTGCTCATAACCAGCCCTTCACTGCTGGAGACTTATACATGCCTGAGGCAGAGTGCGGGGCTGATGTGGGACAGCATGCTTTTGCACTCCTCCCTGGGCAGAATTAATCCTTAATATTCAGATTTTTAGACATAAAGGTACCCATATCTGGAAGGAGGGAGTTTGAAAAAGTGGTGGGAATTAGGCCAATACTATGGCAATAAGAGTCGGAGGACATTACCTTGGTATTTTGAAAAGTGCTCTCATAGGATGCAAGTCAGCAAGAGGGGGATCTCCATCTCCTAGCTCTATGGCAGTGATACCCAGTGACCATGCATCACATCTGGCATCATAGGAGCTATCCAGCTGCTGCTCACATGCTATTACCTGTTAGAGGAATACAGTTTTGGCACTCATATTGTTTATTTATGAAAACTTTTGTCAGTATGTCAACTGAAAAGCACAGCAATCTGAACAGCCATATGGTGAGAAACATTTACTGGGACAGATAAACTAGAAATCTGCTGAACAGCACACATTTAAATGACATCTAGCATATCCAAGGCTCCTGCTGGTGCCCATCATGTTGTAGAAAGCAGAGCTGAAATAGGAGAGGGCAAACTAGAGGTTACATCAGACCCCTGCTTCTCTTTTCTGCTGTAGGAGTTGAAGGACGGTGGTGGGAGCTCCCAGCTACCTACATCTACGAAACATATGTTGGTGCTCAAGTAGTAAAGGAATGTACCAGCCCACCAAACACAGAGTCCAAGTTGGCTCTCCCTTCTGGCCCTAGCCACATGGAATACCAGTGGCAGAGGCCTCGTCCCCCCCCAAGGTGCACCACACAGTAGTACTATGCAGCCTCTTTCAGCTACTGGGCTGAACAAGCAAAACTCAATGTTTTTTCCTATAAATAGTGTGTGTGTGTGTGCGTGTGTGTGCATGTGTATATATGTTTACATATTCACACAATTATTGTTGTGGTTATTCATAAAGAACACGCTGTTTTAAAAACCTCCAGATCAGTGAGATAAACAAATAAAGTACATCAGATTAAGAAAGTAACCTCCTGCTTAGTTCTATTTTGCTGTGAAATCTACATTTCCCCAACAGGAACGCACAGTTCTCAGTAGTTGACTTTAAAAAGAGCCTTGCTGGAGTGGCTCTTAAAATTAGAGGACTGAAGTCACAATATAGCCACGGGCTCTTTCTACCTCAGGAAGAAACTGATTCTAGAACGTGCTCTCTCCTCCAGAGCATTTCGACAAGTGATCTGTGCAGTTCCCCTTGCTCTAATCGCATATGTGAAGTAACATTGCATAAAAGTAGAGCAGGTGAAGGAAAATACAAGCAATTTATGGCTACAAGGTAAAGTTTTCACAAGTGACATTTCCATTCTGTTTGCTGATACTACAAAAGTGACAGAGAAGCTGTGAGACAGTCAAAAGCAATCTGGAAAATACATAAAGGCAAATGTTTTGAAATGTGATCTAACCTCTGGAGCCATCCAAAATGGGGTGCCCACAGAAGTGTTCCGACGGAGACGAGTGTTTGTCAGCTGAGCAGATACACCTAGCAGAACACAAGGAAGTGAGATTCAAAGTGCTGGTTACTTTTGTTTCAATTCCATCTGAGCCATCATCATCTCACCCTGGAAATAGGGATTTTAAGGCTTTTTCCTTTCTACTGCTCAATCATGTCATTCCAGTTGCCTGCAAATGAGCATTAGTGTCATTTTATGAGGTGTTGAACATCACTGAATTCCAATTACTTCAGTGGGAGCAGCATTTAACGCTAAATGAAGCTTTTATGAGTAATCTGACTGCAATTTTAATGACTGGTTATAGTATTCTCATGTCCTTTTCAGAAGCAGGAAACTACACGTTCTCTCACCAAATGATATCCATAATCTAAACCAAAACTCAAATGTTAGATACTGGTCAATCAATAATAGACAGATTTTTCAGTGTCTGGGATTGGTTATCTGAACAGTGGTTGAACACATTTCATTTCAGTTGCTGGCATCCTCCCATCCTCAGTGGAGGCACCGGGAATCTCCATCAGCAACAACTCAGTACTTTCCCTATTGCCTTAAACAGCCATGAAGGAAAATGGATCCAAAGCTCAGGTCATCGTATTAAATTCTCCTCAAACATACAGAACTTCAGTGACTGCAGCTTGGTCTGTACTGGGCAGGTGTAGGGTAAAAATTTCCAGTGCATATCATGGTTTGTGTTAAGACCCTCTTCTGATCACTCTTAAATTTCATAGACTGGCATGAGGCCTATCTATCTCATAACATGTATCATGGTTCATATGCAATCAGTGAAAATCTGCTGCTTCTGACCTTTATCACACATTACAGGCTTCAACAAGGCCACAAACAGGAACAGTGCCTTATAGTCTAAAACAGAGATAACTAAACCAGCAGCAGCTACATTCAAGGTCTCAGAACTAGGCTAGAAGAATTTTCTCTCTCTCTCTACCCAAATACCTCCCACTTGTTGTCAGCCCAGACTCTTAGAGATATACACAAAGTGTAAGGAAGTATGACAACTCAGGATGCTTGCCATTTACCTTTACTGTTTTGCTTTAAATCCCTAGATACGCAACATTGGATCATACCTATCTGGGAAGAATCACCATCACTCCCTTGACCTCATGATTGGAATTCCATGCACACATTGTTTAATTAAACCATTAAGTAGTAGTATCTATGTATTAGATAAATGTTATTTGAGTGATGGGCGGATTCATTTGTGTACCTGTTAGATTATTGGCTTACTGTGCTCATTTCATCCTGCTGCTAGCACCTACCCAGCTGCTTCTTTCTGCCCATTGACCTCCTATATAATCAATTGTAACTAATTGCTTGACAGCGCTCCACTGAGTCCTGATGGACAATGTGGTGCTCCACCAGCTGAGAGTAATAAACCCTACTGCTTGCTTCATACTTGGTGTCCAGACTTTGTTTCCAACACAGGTAAGTCAATTGCAGATACGCAGTTCTATCCACATCAGCTGTGTAGCTAGAATCGACTTACCTGCAACTGACTTCCCTGGCCACCCTCCCAGAGGGAGGTCAACAGGATTAACTCTTACACTGACCTCCCTTATGCCTCACGATATCGAGGGATACATGGGTCGACTGGCAACCCCTGAAAACCCCATTTTGTGTGTCTTTACTGATTTACGGTATCTACTGAGTGGGTTGATCTTCCGAATAATGTAGACATACCCTAAGACAGGCCAAAACCAAGATAATGTATCTTTTGTTCTTTCCAGGTATTGCGTGATCTGAATTCATTTAATTTTATCCACAAGAAAACAAGCAGTTCTCTCATAATGGGAGCAATTCTCATCAGTGAGTGAGTGGAAAAAGGCTGGACTAATCAGGCTGTTCACCACCCAGAGCAAATCCTCAGGTTGAGACTTTACAGATGTTATGGTGGAGGGAAAGTCACTTGAGGGGAGACTGTCTGGTTTTTCCTTTGAACACACAGGTTACATCTTCACTAGTTCCAGAACGTTGAAAGGGGCATGATAATGAATCTAATCAAAAGATGCTAATAAGGCGCTGCCATGAATATGCAGGGTCTCATTACCATAATGGCGGCCATGGCACTTCGAAAGTGGCGCTTTTTATCACGCCCACCTCATCTACACGGGGTCCTTCTCCTATTTGGCTCTAGGACTAAGGGGATTTCGAAGTGTGTGGGGTCTTTTCAAAAAGGACCCCATGTAGATGAGCCATGTATGATCAAAAGCTGCACTTTCAAAGTGCTGCAGCTGCCATTATGCTAATGAGGTGCTCATTAGATGCCATTATGCTAATGAGGTGCTTCATTAGCATCTTTCAACTAGGTCCATTATCATGTCCCTTTCAAAGTTCTGGGGCTAGCATAGACATAGCCATGGATTCACTGCTGATTCCCAACCCAGCATGTAAACGTCACTTTGAACAGCTACTAATAGAAGGCTGCACTAAAGCTCCTCTTTGGAAAATCAGCCTGTTATTTAAAAAAAAAAACCACCTCCAAATCAATATACTTGCGGCTGCATCTCTCTATTTTGCTATATGAGATAAAGCATGAAACCTGTCCTTTCTCCATGGCTGTAGAAGCCCAAGAAGCAGCAGAGTCACTATGGTTCTTTTGCCTAGAGGTGAGCAGGATGTTGGGAGCCTTAACACAGCCTTCACATCCTTTCCACATCATGGAAATCTGCTGCATAGCGGCTTCACCCCTGCTTCTACAGAAGGGAGTCTTGGAACTAGGCTACATGAAACCTCCAGCAAAACCCATTGCAGAAGGGGTGTGCAGCAACCATCAGTGCTACAAGAGCCCGAAAGCTCTTTTAGAGCCCATACAGTGACTGTGCTCCCTAAGGGCTATGGAGGAGGAGAAGGTTTCTGTCCCCATGCTAATCATTATGGAACCCCCCACCGGGCTAGGCTCTTTTACTCAGGCCTGGCCAAAAGACCAGGATTCAGACCTAAAGACAAAGATAAGGAGCTAACATAAAAGAAATGTTAAATATGCAAAAATCTGCTCAGTCTAAATCTTTTGTTTCCTCACTGAACTGTAATAATTAAGAGAATCTTAGTTACTTATTTTTAACTTCCCTAAAAAGCTGATTTAATTTGGACTGTTCATCACTGTTTTTTGTGGGTTGATTTTTTTATACCGTTTTGCTTTTGGCAGTAAGCTGGCATTTCAAATTATGGAATGCAAGGCTTGTGACAAATGATATTTCTTTGGGCTCTTTCTGCATGTCAGGGAAAGATGATGTCATGCCACCCTTGGCCACATTTCTTCCAGCACGTCAACTACTAATCAAGCATAAAGCCAGCCAGCTCTTTTACCTTGTACATATTCTAACAGTAACATTGTAGGGTTTTCCCTTTATTACTGCTGGAATGAAGACTGGACCCTATTTAAGAACCCCTAAAAATCCACTGACAAAACATATTTTCCATACAATACAGAAGTGTTAATTATTATGGAGATGAACAGGTTGCTAAATAAATCTATGAGTGATGCAAACACACAGACTCTCCCACATACATAGATATGTGTGTGTATCTCTCTCCGTATATAGAGACATACAAACGTGCACACACGCGCGCACACACACATGCAGAGAGAGAGGAAAGCACTACACTAAGGGCTTGTCTACAACTACTACCTTCCTTCGAAGGAAGGATGGTAATTAGGGTGTTGGGAGTTTACTAATGAAGTGCGGCAGTGCCCCCCCCGAGGAGTAAAGGGACTTCGAACTTGCCCGGGCACTTTGAAGTATCGGCAGGTGAGCCGCAGCTAGATGTCTGCTGGTACTTCCAAGTTTAAAACGTCAGAGTTGCCACGGGGGGGGGGGGGGGGGGAACTTGCTTAATGAAGTGATTCCTATGCATGGCAGCACTTCCTTAGTAAACTCCCAACACCCTAATTACCATCCTTCCCTCGAAGGAAGGTGGTAGCATAGACGAGCCCTAAGGCTATGTCTAGATTCAAGGGTTATGTCAACAAAATGGCTGTTTGCTCAATAAAACCTGCCGAGCATCTAGATTGCCAAGGGTTAGCATTAGCAGAGTAGAGATACCTGAAAACTAGAGGCACTCAATTAAGATCTAAAATTTACATTCAGAATTTATTAGTGCAACAACGAGTCCATTAATTATTGTTCATTGTTATTATTAAATGGCATAATAATAAATAATTAAATACTGTGAGAGCTCCTGCAGTCAGAGGTTGGAGGCACACTTGGACAGGCATGGTACACAACAAAATTGTGATCCCTGTAACAAAGAGCTTCCAATCTAAACACACGACAACAGACAAAAAGGGGATAAAACAAACAGAGGTGTGTGGTGTGGGGGAGATGGAGCACAAGGTGACTGTGAAACAATTACTTGTAGCATAATAAGTACTAGTCAGAGCACAGCAGCTGCAAAACCACTGCCAAGAGTTTTGAAAGCAGCAAGCTGAGGTGAGTATTAAAGAGCCATTTAAAGGAGACCAGTAATATGGCTGCTTTTCAGATCTTCGCACAGAGCTCCTCCCATCCAAGAGGGCTAGCAGGGGTGAAAGAACGAAAGTGCTTCTTGGGCTGTTTGGCCCTAAAGTTGGCATGACTGAGTCACATCAAAGCGGACAAGAAGGTGGGGGTTAGTCTAAAGAGTCTTAAAAGTACTTTGTACTCGATGTGCTGGAGAAGGGGGAGCCAGGGAAGGAGAAGAATCAAGCAGTTGGAATGATACACTAGGAAGATGATTTTTGCACCAGCATTTTGACCCTAAATCAATGTTATGGTTCAGTATCCTAGCTCTAGGCATATTGGGGAAAAGGGACTCTGATGAATGGGGAGTTAAGAAGAGAAAGATGCAGGGATAGCACACACGCTGATTTTAAAGCAACGTTTAAAAACATTGGCTATGATAAAGGTGCCGAGGTCCCGTTGTCTGATGGTGCATCAGAATGCAAGGTCATCCTCCTCCCACAAACCAGCATAAGAGCCTTAGAACTCAGGAGTTCCAGAATTTTAGTCCTGAACAAAACAGAAACAGAGGAGGGTTTCATAAAACTATTACGGATGTAACCAGCTGAAAACCAAGAGCTCAGAAAGAACCCAGCCTGAAAGGGGTTTAAACATTTTTCATTACACAAAAGTTAATAAACGCATGGAACAGACTGCCAGGCTACGTCTATACTACAGACATCTTTTGAAAGAAGCTCCTGCGACAGATCTCTTCTGAAAGAACTTCTTTCAAGAGCGCATCCACACACACAAAAATGGCTCACAGGTGTGATCTTCTCTTTCAAAAGAGAGAGTCCACACAGCCCCCACTCTTGCAAAAGAACAGGCCAGGGATTGAAAAATCAGGCCCCGTGAGGACCACTCTTTCAAAAAAAAAAAAAGGGCCTGAGGAACGTCTACACATTTTTTCTTTCAAAAGAAGCTTTTGAAAGGGGGCGCTCTTCCTGAAACGAGAAAGGAAGAGCCATTTCAAAAGAAGGCCGCATTCTTTAGATTTACTTTTGAAAGAAAGCTTTTTATGTGTAGATGCTCCATGGGATCTTTTGAAAAAGCCCCCTTCTTCTGAAAAATCTTTTGAAAGAACTTGCTAGTGTAGATGCAGCCTTGGAGGCAGAAACAGTGAAGGGACATGGGCAAACTGGAGTTACAAACCTCTTCCACAAATAACAGGTTTTCCAGGATACAAATCCTAAACAGAGAACTGGCGGGTCCCATGCAGGCTGTATGACTGTGCATCACGCCAAAATGAAATGTTCATATTTAAACGGATGAGTATAGGAGTTATTGGGCTTAGATGGATGTCAGTGGAAAAGATCAAGGCATGTCTCATAAAATGTCTAGGTCAGAACGAAGGTACAGGCAGATTTGCCACCATGGAAATAATTCTATACCTGTAAGAAGCGCTCTGGTGAGCAGAAACAACAACAAAAACCCCACAAAACCCAAAACCAAAACCAAAAGCTAAACAAGTATCACATGATCATAAAAAATTAGATTTGGAAGAGACCTCAGGTCGCCATATATTCGAAACCCTTGCTCAAAGCAGGACCAACCCCAACTTGCCTGATGCCAGGCTTTATCAAGCCTGGCCTTAGAAGCCTCTAAAGATGGAAATTCCACCACCTCCATAGGTAACCAACCCATTCCAGGGCTTCACCACCCTCCAAGTGAAACAGTTTTCCCTAATATCCAACCTAGACCTCCCCTACTGTGACCTGAGGCCAGATTCTTGATCTGTCACCTGCCACCACCGAGAACAGCCTGGCTCTTTCTCTTTGAAACCACACACCCCCTTCACAGAGCTGAAGGCTGCTATCGAGTTTTACATGTTTAAAAACCATTCATTAAAAGGGCATCCAGGTGCATTTGCCGCAAAGTTCTTGTGTTGATTTACTTCAGAGTATTGCTGGTGACAGGGACCATTTCAATGGCTCTTCATTATTCTGTTTTAATAGGCAACACCTTGTTTTTACACACACCAGGAAAAGGAAAGTTATTCACAGTTCAGACAGAAAAATCTATCGGGCTAAATTCAGATGCGAAACTAAACCAGACCACTATAACCCATGGAGGCTTCTCTACCTTGTGCTAGCTGGGCATGATCCCTGAAGAATCAGATCCCAATCAGCATATCTAATGTACAGCATACTGTGGTTGGCCCTCATCCCGCCCTCACTGGTCCCCTGCTCACGGGCTGAATGGATGAGTGGCACAGGAATGGACAAAGCCCACTCTGTGCTCCGCCACGTTCTTGAGCTCCCCCATATAGAGCGACCATATCTCCCTGTCCCATATACGGGACAGGGAGATATGGAGGGAGAAGCGGCTCCTCCAAGCCCCGGGGAGATGGGAATCAGGTGGTAGCTGCCTACCCTCCCTGAGTCCCAGGCCACGGCAGTCCCCAGCGCTCCCAGGAGCCCCGAGGAAGCAGCAGGCACAGGGCAGCAGCAGCGGTTCCCACACTTCCCTCAGCCCAGAGGATACTGCAGAGATGGGGCAGCCATGGCACTTCCCTCCCCGACTTCTCTGAGCCTCAGCAGAAGGGACGGGGCAGCCACAGCTTCCAGCAGAAAATACAGGCCAATGAGTCCCTTTTCTAAAATAAGTAGGGATGCCTTTTTGGCATCCCACATACAGGACCTTACTGCCAAAAATGCGATGGATGGTCACCTGACCCCCAGATCACAGAATTCTTTTGCTGGCCAGATTATTTATTTTCCAGCATATTTTTTCTAACAATTTTCAGTTATTAAAGACAATAGATTACTGCACTATGCATTACATAAGACTTATGATATACAATGGCACCTAAAAGTGAATTAGCAAGAAAAGGTTGTTCAACTGTTGTTACTAGACTAGGATGCTAAGCTGATTTACAGAGGGCTCCCCCTTCAGAAAATGTTGATCTCCTTTTTAAAAGCAGTTTGACGAGCTGTTTACTGAAGAAGCTTTAACTTTGAAGTTCTTTGTTATTATTGGCTTCTATCAGAACCTCTATATTAAATGTCATTTAAAAATAGCACGTGAATGTCATGTTATCTGGCATGGAGAAATGACAACACAATTATACCTTGTTCTTGATCTGAATCAATGAAGCAGACAACTTTATTATGGAGGCATGCTAGAATGACTAATACAAATATTAAGCCTTACTGTGATTCACTGCTGAAAATAAGCTGAGGGCACAGGGATAATGGTTTTTATTTTTGAATAATTTAAAATGAAATCATTTTAATTACTGATTGCATTTGGTAGAAATATTCAGAGTTTACAGCTAATGTAGGACAAAATTTGAAAATGCAAAGGATAAAATGGCTTCAGAGGAATACATTTCTTTTACTCATCGGAAAACTTCTGAAGGTCATTTTGGGCTAGATGTTCAGTGTCAATGAGACGCGCAAATCAGAAACAACACATAAATCATCAGATTGTCTTTTCCCAAAGTGACTTTTATCCTGAATCTGAAAACCTCACTAAGGCAAGTGGAGATGTATCCAAGAACTGAAAAATGATTTCAGGATTGGCTTTATTATGAATAAAAGAAGGACCATGCTGGGTCAGACTATTGGCCTGTTATTCCACATTTCTGTTTTCCAACAGTGAACAGTGCCAGATGATTCAGATGGAATTACAGACCAAGGCAGTGATCCTTCTCCTGTTATCCCATGATCCCTCTCCTGCCATGCAGTCCCATCTTCTGGCGGTCAGAGCTTTAAGGACACTAAAGCTGTGTCTACACGTGCACGCTACTTCGAAGTAGCGGCACTAACTTCGAAATAGCGCCCGTCGCAGCTACACGCGTCGGGCACTATTTCGAAGTTAACTTCGACGTTAGGCGGCGAGACGTCGAAGTCGCTAACCTCATGAGGGGATCGGAATAACGCCCTACTTCGACGTTCAACGTCGAAGTAGGGACCGTGTAGACAATCCGCGTCCCGCAACGTCGAAATTGCCGGGTCCTCCATGGCGGCCATCAGCTGGGGGGTTGAGAGATGCTCTCTCTCCAGCCCCTGCGGGGCTCTATGGTCACCATGGGCAGCAGCCCTTAGCCCAGGGCTTCTGGCTGCTGCTGCGGCAGCTGGGGATCCATGCTGCATGCACAGGGTCTGCAACCAGTTGTCGGCTCTGTGGATCTTGTGTTGTTTAGTGCAACTGTGTCTGGGAGGGGCCCTTTAAGGGAGCGGCTTGCTGTTGAGTCCGCCCTGTGACCCTGTCTGCAGCTGTGCCTGGCACCCTTATTTCGATGTGTGCTACTTTGGCGTGTAGACGTTCCCTCGCAGCGCCTATTTCGATGTGGTGCCGCGCAATGTCGAAGTTGAACATCGACGTTGCCAGCCCTGGAGGACGTGTAGACGTTATTCATCGAAATAGCCTATTTCGATGTTGCTACATCGAAATAAGCTACTTCGATGTTGGCTTCATGTGCAGACGTAGCCTAAGACACAGAGTCCAGCCCCTGACCATCAAGCCTTTCATGCATGCAGCATTATAGTGTCTATAAAAACAACAAGTCCTGTGGGACCTTATGGACTAACAGACCCATAAGGTCCCACAGGACTTCTTGTTGTTTTTGAAGATACAGGCTAACATGGCAGCCTCTCTGATATAGTGTCTGTGAGTTACAAACATCAAAGGAGTTACTATGCAGAATTCCTACACAGAAAAAATGCTAGTCCAATGAATGTATACATTATTTTAATACTCCTTAAAATATCTTTAGTCTCCTCTATGGCAAAAAGATAAAATCGGACAAATTTCCAAAGAAAGATATCTGTCACAAAGAACAGTCTATAAAAAGAAACATTTTTAGCAGATTCCAGGTAAGATGCAAGACAATTAATTTATAATTCAAAGTAATAAAAGATTATTATGAAGTGTCAACAAAGTTTAGCTTTGCATGGCTGTTTACTTTTGATTGCTTCAGTCATTTAGAGAACAGAATGATTACTTTTTTATTTAATATTTATATTTTTAATATTAGAGTTGAGGTAAGGATATTGGTGACTTCTAATTCTAGCAGGAAGAAAGGTTCAAGTATTAATCAAAGTAATGCCAATTTCCAGTATCTGCCCTCAATTTCTCACTGATGATTCACAGTCAGTAGAAGCCTCTGGTTTAGTTATGCTAATGTGCATTCACCATGAATCTCTTTGCTACCTATACTCAAAATCAAACAAAGGGTATTACTGTATTCGTTTGAACACTTGAACTCAAGCTCAAGTGACATTCTCATGTAACTTTTACCTACGCAGTTATCACTTTGAAATGCTTTTTAAATTTTTCATTTAGTAAAAAAGGGAATGCACAACATTAAGACAAATGTGTTACCTTCACAGTTAACATGTGTCATTCACATTGCAATGCAAAGATGTTTCAGGAATAAAAAGGTCGTAATTCGGCCACTAGTCAGTGTTACCCATTTTCCACTATTCTGAGATAAGCCTATATAAGACTCAGAACAGAATTTTGTAAGTTTCTACCCATCTATTTTCTATGGAGCCCTGTATTACATTCTCTCCATATCTTCCACTTTGAACCCACTTCATCCACAGCAGAGGTTTAGAGATTTTCCACCATGAGATTGTGTGTCCTCAGTCATATCTAGATACTATAGTGATCAGATATTTTTCATACGTGGTCTGAGAGAACTAAGGGGTTTAGGAATGCATCAGTCACAGTAGTGTATCAGATCTGAGGTACATATAGTCCAGTATCAGCTACTTCAGAGGAAGGTGCAAGAACTACAGAGCAAGGAGATGTGGGATAACTTGCCCTGAAAAACAGATCTTGCCCTGGTTTCTAATAGCTACAGATTGGCTTAAACCCTGAAACATGAGTTTCACTATCTCTTCCAGTATTAGTATAACTAATTATGACAACTCAGGAAATTCTTGATATCCATACAAATGTTAAATCTCTTTTTGAATCTTGCTAATTACTTGGCACCAACTTTCTTTGGTAGTGAGCTTCATAGTCTATTTACAACATTGGCTATAGCTACATTAGCCAGTTTTTTCTGACAAAACCAGAATTTTGTAGACACATCTTACTGAAAGTCCCCACACAGAATGCGTTTTGTCAACAGTCTCTCAACAAAACTTGGCACTTCTGCCGATAACCTTCTGCCTCTCCAAGATGAGGAAGAGCACCTTTGTCAACAGATTCTGTTGACAAAAAAGCTGTGTCAATGCTCGAGGGGGCCTTCCGTCAACACACAAGCCTTCTAGGACAATGGGCGGCCCTGGTTGCTCTGCTTCTGGGTGCCTGTTTTGTCAAGAGAGTGGCTGGGCAGTCTCATTGCTCTGTTGACAGAGTGAATTGCTCTTTTGATCCCCTTTAGTGCATGGCCGCACTCTGTCGACAGATGTTTTGTCAGGAATTGTCTTTTGACAGAAACGTCTGTTGACAGATGCTTCTAGTGTAGCCATGGCCATTGCGTAAAAAACTGCCTCCCCCGATGGCACGGGGGCATGTTCGTCATGAAGAAATAGTGTTATAACAAGACAGACCAATGCACCTTCATAGACAATGGAATACTACATATTTGCCAGGGATGTACACAATTTGTTTTCTGGGCAATATCGCAATCTATGCTGTGTCTATTCATAGCTATACACAAAGAGGAAGACGGGTTCAGTGGCTCAGGAGAGCCAGGTTCAATTCTCTGCTCCTCCACACACTTCCTGTGCAACTTAAGTAACTCACTCAGTTTGTTTCACACTCCAAAGCCACAAGGGACCCATCACGATAGCCTGGCCTTTGACACTTTCCAAGTCACAGAATCTCAGCCCTTCTGCAACTGATCCATAAACTTTAGCTGAGTTACTGAAGTCTTCCTCTCCCACTAGGTTTCTGCTGTTCTGACCCAGGCCTTCCTGACCTTGAACACAGCGATCAGTTAGACCCTGAGCATGTGGCCAAGACTTGCCAAACAGATACCTGGGGGAGAATTCTCGGAGCCCTCCTCATCTAGTGTCCTAACTCCAGAAGTAGGGGAGGTTATGGTTACTGGCAACTGGTGATGGGACTGCCCTTAATGGCATGTGGTCCATCATGCCTTTCCCCTTCCACAAAACTTGTTAAGCTCAGTCTTGAAGCCAGTTAGGCATTTTGCATCTGGGTGCTTTCCTTGGAAGACTTTTCCAGGCCATTACTCCTCTGATGATCCATGCTTGAGTCTGCCACCTGTAAAACTGGAATAGTAGCATGTCCCTACCTGACCAGGGTGTTGCTATGGTAAACACATTACAGATTGTGGGGTGCTTGGGTAATGGGTGCAAGATAAGTATCCATGGTACAATAGGAACATTCAACTGGTGTGTAATATACACCAGATTAAGTGATGCTTCTTGAAAGGGAGCGCTAATGTGCAAAAGAGAACAAATTTTGGATGACAGTACACCATTATGCACTGCCAATTTCAGGAGTACAAAAAACACAAAGAAAATAAAAGCCATTTCTGCTATTAAAGGCCAGTTAACTTGTTAATGTTTATCAGTTATTGTTTGTGATGCCTACCAACACAGAGCTATTTAAAGAAACCAACTATGTTCCAACTTGAAGAGAGTGTAACTTAGGTTATTATAGAATTACATAACTAATTCAGAATGATTATTCTCTAGGATTATGTCCCACACCATCTTTCATAGGCTCATCTCTCAGCCACTGGCTTTCTCTGCCTGTTCACATGACCAGACAGAGTCACCGAGGGAAGCTTATGGAGAGATTGTTCAGAATCTCTCCCTCACCATCCTGGCACACAGGGGGACTGCAAAGTCTGAACCACCTTTCAGAAAAGCCATTTGCTTCTTTCTCACTCTCCTCTGCTCCCCTTCCCTCTCAGCCAATGTGGCCTGCCTCCATCTGCAGGCTGATACAAAGACGCAACAGAGTTCTGGATGCACCTTTTCCCTATCCATCATGTCGGGGGCAGACAGCACAGGTCCTGTATTTCCTAGAACACAAGGACTGCTTTTCTGACAGGCTCTGGCACAGGCCTAATGGGGATGAGAAGATTCCTTGCTCATTCATTTAATTTTATGCAGCCAGAGCTGACAATATCCCACAGGTCAACTGAGATTACAGGGACTCCATAGATTTACAATCTAATTGGTTCCTAGTTATTGCGTTATGAGTTAAAACATTGGAACTCAGAAATGCAGTCTACTCCAGTGCAAGACTGAACATTGTAAAGTTGAAACCAGTGTTGTAAGTTGAATCAAGCTGTCAGTTAAGAAATGTCATAAGTGCCTCTCATCATGACTTGAATGTCCTAAAGCAGAGGACTGCCTGTATTTATATGCACATTTATATGCACTCCCTCATTGTCCACACTGATAAATTTCATTCACTAGAAGTGGGATGAACGTAAACTACCATAAATCTAATTCTTTATTCTGTTCAAATGAAAAGTTAACCTTTCATTAAGAATGGGAGAATATCATGCAGGGCTTGCTCTAGCGCTCACTGAAATCAGTCATTGGCTGGATTCTCTGGGAAAAAACTCCCCTGTTCTGCTCAATATTCTTTACTTTTCTGGCCCTATGACATACAGCAATAAAATTGTATGTCCCAAGTCCTTACTTCTTTGAACTAGCCTGAGGTCAATCCAGACCACCTGTACCACTTACGATTTAAAATCAAACTTACTGGCTTTTCTCCATATTGCACAAAGGCACATGGACTCCATGAGTACTATAGTTAGGAATAGTCTTTATTCATGAATAATTTTTTTTCCTTTATATTATCCAATTTCAATCACTTATGTGATTTTTTTGCAACAAAGTAGTCCCAAGATAAATCAAAACATTAACAAGAGTCCACTGTTCTCAACTTTGACATTCAAATTTTCCCCTGCACCTCCTGAGTTACTGTTACCAATTTTAAAAAAAAAAAAATATACCAAAATCCACAAGTTTAACTCCTCCTTCAGTGGTCAACAGGATATTATTTCCCTTTATATCACGGTGGATGGTTTTGTTTTCATGCAAATGCTGAAGCCCCTGCAAAACAAGTTATAAATCCTTTGACATTCCAGTTTCTTTTAGTACTCATTTGCAGATAGAAAAAGCATAGCAAAAATATCAGCAACATTAATATACAGAATAATTTCAACTTTCAGTCGGCTAAACTTAGTTTCAAAATGAGAACAGCTGCCAAGTTCAACAATGAACCATCATTTCATTTTCTAACAGATGGGCACTTACACACTCAGGCTATGGCTAAACTATAGATGCTATTTCGGGATACAGTTGTATTCCAAAATACCAACTCCGTGGCTAAACACTGTGCTCAAAATAGCAGCATTCTTTTGAGCAGGGTATTTTGTTTCCAATACCCCTTGTCGCGAGGGCATAACAGAAACTTCAAAACAGCCGCTGATTTCAAACTTAAGTGCCACACCTAAGTTTGAAATAAGTTAACTTCAGTTATTGCGAGTTACGGCTACAGTGTAGGCGTAGCCTCAGTGTATTTTGATTTTCATTTCTACTTCTTCTAGCATTTTTATTATACGTCTCTCCTCTATAAATGCTATACTTATTCAAAGAACACTGAGTTAAATATCATCCAACTATGTGAGATAAATGGACTTCATACTGAATTCCATTTCTGGCAGAAAAGATGTATGATGATAGAAGTAGATAAGCATTATCAATCTTAGTTACATACTGTACCATTATAACAGAAATGGCTCTCTCATCTCTCTAACATTTTTGAGTATTTTTCTTTTGTCCCAAACTGGGGGTGGCAGGGAGCAGGATGAGGAGACAATCAATTTAGGAAATATTGGTAAATTGAAAATCTGACCCGAAGAAAAAAGAAAATATTTGTTTTGATGATTTTGAAACACTTTGTTTCAGCTTCAACTGTTCCATTTTTTCATATTTTTACTATAATTAACTTTCAAAATAAGTTGTTTTAAACTGGAAGTCTGAATTTCTTCATTTATAAAATGCTGAGACAAAACCTTTTGACAATTTCAAAATATTTTTCGTAAGATATATTTTATGCTGAAAAATTTGTGAAAGCCAGCTTTTTCTCATGAAAAGATTCCTTCTCAACAAACTAGAATTTTTCAGTGGGAAAAAAATGTTTCATTAAAAAAATCCCCGACCAGTTGTACATCACAATTGTGTCTCCAAAAGAAAAACAATTTAGATGCAAAGCTGTATTTATTTAATGCAAGTAGGAAGAAGAAATCAATGCTTGAAATAAATATTCATGCTTTTCATACCGACGAACTGAACTGTTATTGTGATAGGATTCACAAACAAGTTTACAACTAAATCTTAACTTTCTTTCATTAAGCTCATAGGAAAAATCTGACCTTTTTAAAGATAGATTTCTTTTCCTCAACAAATGATGAAGGGCTTGTCTGCACTGCCACAGAGTTTGGAATATAAGGATATGAAGAGTAGTGTCCACCAAATAGTGATATCATACTTTCCACCCTCATGTGGATGTGGAGGGTATGGTTTCTAGGTCATGCTTACCTTGCCCTCTCCGGACATGGTTTACAGTAATGTGAACTAGGGATGTTTAAGTTTGCACCTGCAGCTTCCACACCAGAAGGTGAGAGGGGGAGATATGACAGCACAGTTGTAACTTGATACATTTGGCTATTAGCACCTCTACAGAATCCAAACTGGGGCAGTGTAGACATATTTTTTGAATAAACTACCTCAGGCTATCAAGTGACTTGTTCATCTTACCATAAGAGCTTCATGTAAGATATAAGCAATTACAAGTTCATCCATCCTTTCACCTCTCTTCAAGAATCCTTTAACCAGATCAGTCACAGATCCTCCATTGCACAGCTATAAAAGATCAAATTGCATTAAAATACAAGATGGAAATTAAAGGAGAGAAGTGATCGTATTGGTTTTAGTTTTCAGTAGATTCTATTTTCATATCCCCACAGGATCCTACTAAACTGATAACTTCACAATTAATTTAGTGCTCATAACAGCTACTCAAACAATTGTGTTTACATTTTATACCCAACATTGTTCCCTCTTTCTAAATCTGTCTCCTCCATCCTTAGGAATACCTGTACAACATCTTATTTCTCTGATTTTCTACCAACAACAACTTTCTTTTGAAGCTAAAATTACTCTCATGCTTATAAACAGAAATTTTGTAGAGGCATTTTGATAGCCCCTAATGCTTATCAAATGTAAATGTATTAGTGCTACAGACAACCGTGGCTTGGATTCTCGTGTCACCTTCTGTATACTTGGCACCACATGCACTGGGCAAAATGGACTTAATGTAGCTGGAGAAAGTTAGTGGGGAATTTCTGTTGTCCAGAGAAATCTGCCGCTGTTGCACCAGCCATCTAACTCAGCTGTCTTCCTCGATGATACTGGTATAGGAAGGGGAAGCAGTGTGTCAGGGGATTACTGAAGCACAGCAGAATGGAGTTTTTCAGTGCTTGATCTTTCACTGCTATGAGATTCCTTAAGGACACTACCAAGTTACCTATGTCTTAGCAGCTCCTCTGCATCTCTGTCTTACACCAGAAACAACTGGCTCTGGTTTAAGCAGTCATATTCATCTCCGAACAGCCTTTCTACAACACTGTCTCTAAACTATCATTTGGACATCAACCATCTGTCTTTATGTTTCTTAGGACCCTGGCTAGAGCACTGAATCAACTTTTCAAAACGCAGGGCTTGTGCTGACTTAGTGTAATATATAATATGAGCTGGATTGATTGAAGCGACAACGTTTCACATGTTCACATTAACAGCAAGAAATCCTGTGGCACCTTGTAGACTAACAGATATTTTGGAGCATAAGCTTTCGTGGGCAAACACCTGCATTGTCATGCATCTGACAAAGCGGGTCTTTGCCCACAAATGCTTATGCTCCAAAATAACTTTTAGTTTATAAGGTGCAACAGGGCTTCTGGTTGTTTGTGAAGATACAGACTAAGTTGGCTCTCTTTCTGATACGTGTTCACATTATTCACTTAAAATTCTTTATTAGGATAAATCCCTGATGCACGATTTCATAGTCCAGTCTGCCTGCAGGAATGATGTACATGGGAAGATTGTCAGTACTATAAGCACTTTTAAAAATATTCACAATGATGTCAAATTTGCATGCAAATTATCTTTTCAAAAATAGAATACTCTGACAGAACAATGAACTACGCTGTGGGCATTATGTAATACAGTAGGGTTGCAACATTTGCGAGGGTTCGGTGTTGACAACCCTGGGGAAGCAGTCACCGGCACTCCTCCCTAGGAGCCCCAAGGAAGCAACAGTCATGGGCACTCCCCGTCCAGAGCCCTGGGAAAGTGGCAGCTGCCAACATTCCTCCCTCAGAGCCTCAAGGAAGTGGAGGCCACTGGTGCTCCCTGACCTGGAGAAGCGGCAGCTCCCAGCGCTCCTTGCCCAGAGCCCTGGCGAAGCGGCAGCCACACAAAAATAATTGAATTTGCGAACATTAAATTCACGAATGTCGCGACCTTGCTGTAGTCTTAGTAGCCTCTCATAATAAAGTGTAAAGCTAAAATTATGTGAACATAACATACAGCAGGAATTCCATTTGACTCTGGATCCCAGAGCGTAGTCAAACCAAATACATTGGTTTTCAATAAAACCTATTAACTCAAGAATTGCAGATAGCAGATATTACCTTAATTTACACTAAAGACCACCTGAGGGTTATACTCATATGTACTTTTTTAAATGCCACTCTTGGAATAAAAGAAAAGGGGAACTAGCTTTCAAGCACAACCAACACACACTCATACCCTCCTGCACTCAGACACTTACACAAGTGAATTCACGCAGGTGAAGAGTTGCATTGGGACAGTGGAAGAAGCTGAGACACAGCAGGTCCAGCATGTCTGGGTGCAGTCATGAATCTGAGGTGGCTTTCTCCCTTGTCAGCACAGTACTCGGGCAGTCAGTACCATCCATTGTGGGGAGAAGGGAAGGGGATCAGGGTCCTGGGCTTCCATCTGCCTTCCCAGCCAGCTGAGACTAACTCCTGCAGAGTGGTGATGGCAAGAAGAAGTCCCCATAACTTTGCACCCATCTTTTTATATACTTCAGTCCATAGCTCTTATCCTGTCCCACTGCCCCAGGATGCTGTATGACCATGAGTTGTCACACTGTCCCAGGACTCTGTATGATCATGAATCATCAGCTAACAGCAGATGGGACTTTGATCTTCTCTTGATGGGCTTCTTTCTCTTTCTTGGGCAGGGGGTGTTCCTTTGCCTAGCTCCTATTATTCTCTGACCATCAAGGGGCTCCTGGCCTTCCAGACAGGTTGGCTTCAGGGACTGATTCCATTGCACACCCTACCCCCATTCATACTTTTCTCTCTCACACAAAGGACAGCTTACTTCATAGAAAGTAATTTCTTTTACAAAGGAACAGCCAGGACTTCTTGCGGACTTATGGTATCTATTAAACCATTTCTTACTAGCTCATACTAGTCAAATAGATCTAGCAGCTGCTACAAAATAAAGCTTACAGAAAGTTACAGGACTTAAAACCAGCAATGACTGAAAGTTACAGAACTTACATCTGCATTGTCTTGGACTGAGATAAGGCTTTATACAACCACAGATACATCTCTATTTGATCTATGGTCATCTGCTTTAAGAATCCTGTGACACCTCTTTGTTTTTTTCCAGGCAAAAAAATGCATTAATAAAATATTTGCCTCTTAAAGGAAGAAACTATTTATAAGCAGCCATCTACCAAAAACCCAAAACTCTAACTTCTCTACTTTCTTTAATAATTTCTGTGTGTACAGTTAATGTAACTCTGCCATGAAGCCTCTATAAGCTCCATGCCAGTACCAAGCCTGGATGAAGGAGGAGCACTGGTGAGATGTGTGTCGATGTGCTGACCGTCAAACAACAATAAGAATGGAATCTGATGCCACTACAACTAAATGATAAAAGATGCTGGCTCGGATGTCGCCCAGATAAACAAGGTCCGTGATACCAATCGAGCGATCGGGGTTGGGTCGATAAGTTGGCTACCAAAAGAAAATTACAACTAACACATATGCTATCCATTGGAACATGGAACGTCCGAACACTGTGGGCAATTGGAAAATTAGAGCTGCTTCGGAAGGAGATGGAGAGATACAGATACAGCAGCCCTGGTCATTTTCCTGACTCCAGTGAGTGGAGAGGAGTTGGGAGCCAGGCTGCTGCTTGGGTCGTGGCTTCCCACCACTCTGGGGGATGGAGCAGGGATTTTGACTTGTACTTAACTCGCACTAACACAAGTTAAGTGCAAGTTGAAATTGCATATATCAGGGGTTTAATGTATATCTATACAATAATTTGCATTTGTTAACACCATGCCTGTATTTGACTCAGTGTGAGGTGGCAGAAGATTTATTAAATAAATTAAGCAAACAAGCTGTTATTTCATCAAATACTAGACATGCAAGCAAAAAAGAAAAAAAAGGACATTTTCTGCTTCTGGTAAACAGGTCTCTGTGCGTGTGGTGCAAAACTGGTCTTGACTAAAAGAGCTGGTTATTTGCCAGTCTTCCTGGCCAAAGAAAAATGTTCTCTCATTTGATCATCTGGTGAGAAATAAACTTTTCCTTTCATTTTGTTCTGTGGAATACATAATACATCTGGGCCAGTCTTCATGTAGTGAAGTAAAACCCAAATGGGAGAATAATTTGGGACTTTTTAAATACTTTCTCAGCTGTGCTGCTCCTGTCACCAGGTAATATGAAGTAGTGTGCCACTGCAACAATTTTACTATTTGGTGAATCAGAACATAGCCTAGAAGGATGTAAAAACGGCATGTAAACAAATTTTAAATTGAAGTACAGAGTGCCCTTGAGGTTAAATGGAAGCATAATAATGGCCGTGTCTACACTAGCCCCAAACTTCGAAATGGCCATGCAAATGGCCATTTTGAAGTTTACTAATGAAGCGCTGAAATACATATTCAGCGCTTCATTAGCATGCTGGCGGCCACGGCACTTCGAAATTGACGCGGCTTGTTGCTGCGTGGCTTGTCCAGATGGGGGTCCTTTTCGAAAGGACTCCACCAACTTCGAAGTCCCCTTATTCCCATCTGCTCATAGGAATAAGGAGACTTCGAAGTAGCCAGGGTCCTTTCAAAAAGGAGCCCTGTTGGGACGACCCACGTCAATTTTGAAGTGCAGCGGCCGCCCACATGCTAATGAGGTGCTGAATATGTATTTCAGCGCTTCATTAGTAAACTTCGAAATGGCCATTTACATGGCCATTTCGAAGTTTCTGGCTAGTGTAGACATATCCAACGAGTCTTAAGGCAGAGTTGCTACTGAGGTAGGTTTAATATTAAGACTTTGCAGCTCCAAATGCCTCAGTTTCATAACCATTAAATATATGGGCACACAAGCCAATTTCATTTTGTTTTGCTCTATAACATTTAGACCATTTTTTGTAAGGGCAGGGACAATAGGAATGCAAAAAGAAAACTGGTGAAGTATTACAATGTAAGTTGTTAAAAAAACCAAAAAGGTAGCTAGAAATAGAGTGAGATTAGAGGACACACTTTAGCCACATGCTTTTCTCTGAGCTGGGGATAAAGAATGGGGAGGAAATCAGGTTAGTATTAAACTTGTTCTATTTTTAGACAGCCCACAGATGACCTCATGGCCAAAAATGTCATCTCTAATCTCATTTTCTAATTCTAGTGTCTACTCTCATTAGCCGGCAGCTCCTTGCTCCTTTGCTACCATGCTGTTAGGTAGAGATCAAAGAGTAGGTACTTATTTTTCCCTCTGGGATGAAACTGTCAGGCTAAGCAAGCAATGTTGAATGCATCAACTCTGGACAGTCTATTTATGGGAATATTATAATCTTGCCTGCAAATGTACGGCACCACCACTGCAAGGATTTTTGGAAAATAGCCTGAGGGCTACAGAGAGGCCACAGAGTCTTGTCTTGTATTGGTAATGGTTGGACCTTAGGATAAATCTGAGGAATTGCTTGTGAATGGGGTGTACTGTGATACAGAAATGTGTGTCTTGGAGGTCGAGGACCAAGAATCAGTCCTCCTTTTTCAGTATAGGAAAAGGAGATTGTTGTTAATGTAACCACCTTGAATCACAGTAGTTTTGACAAATTTGATGAGGTTCCTCAAGTCTACCATAGGTGATCATCTGTTGGATTTCTTTTGAATTAGGAAAAAAGTGTGAATAAAATCTTTTCCCTCTGTTTTGGAATGGGACCTGTTCGGAAGCAACCAGCTGTAGATGATGGTTTATTTCTCCTGGTTAGGTAAGAGAGCAGAACGGAACTGAGTATCTGTTGCTGACAGTTTCTGACATCTACTTGTCATAGGTGATTTGTCACCATGCCCAATACAAGGGGGTCAAAAGGTCACCAAACTGCTGAAATAATTTGGATGACTGTGGCGTTTGGACCAGAGGGAAATATCTCAGAGCTGCCAACAGATCTTCAAAGTTACTGTTTCAAGACAGATGGGTGTGGCAGAGTAACCGGCATTCGTGTCTGTCTGCATTTAGGAGGAGGTCTCTGTCACTTGCGTTGTGGAACATAACACCACTGAAGTTATGCTTACACTACTGTATCCCAAAATAGCAACTCCATGGCAAAATACCACACTCAAAATAGCAGCACTATTTTGAGTGAAGTCTTCCCTTTCTGCTACTCCTTGTCATGAGAGGGGTAGCGGAAGCCTCAAAATTGCCCCTTATTTCAAATTTCAGTGCCATTTGGACCACATCCAGTTCAAAATAAGGTAACTCGAAATACCTTACTCAATTTATGTTGTGCAAATTGCGTACATTATTCTGAATTATGGCTGCAATGTAGCCATAGTCTGAGGGATGAAATGTGGAGGCTGAGATCTCGGGATAAGATAATATCAACCCTGTCTTCTTTTCAGAGCTGGTGTGTAGATGCCAAGTGAATGCAGAGTAGCTATGGAATCCTTTGAATGAATGAAGGTATTCATCATTGTGCTTGGCAAATGGTAGATCTTCCACTGTGGTCTTCACCTCCCTGGGGAGCCCTGAAAAGTGTAATGATGAGAACCATCTCATTATCACAGATATTGCAATGAATGGGGCTGCTGTATCCATGGTATCCAGTGGGGCCTGTAGTGCTGTACATGGAATATGCCTTATGACCAAAGAGATCTTGTCTCTTCCAGGCCCTCTTATAAGGGATTCCCATAGAATGGTGTTATCATCCTCTCTCATGAACGGCACTGACCATGAGGGATTTGGGAGTAGGATGGGAGAATAAGTTCCATGCCTTTTGCAAGGACATAGTATTATGTTTGGTTGTTACAGGCAGAGTTAGTGGAGGAGTTTATGTTAACTGGGTCCCACTAGGCCTTAGGGCTCAAGAATGCTATTTTTGCCAATGTGGAAATCTGCAATACACTGAGCAGCTTGTGTTGTTTCTCTGGCTTCCTACACTGGGACCTGGAAGGAGTGCGCAGTCCTGAAGTGAAGTTCTTGAAACTGTTTAAAAACATCAGCTGCTGTTGGAGGTGGCATCACAATGGCTCATATCAGAACTGTACATTCTCCTCTGTAAACATTTATTGCAATTTTTGCTGGACGCTATTATGGCTTAAACGGAAGAGAGAAGTGCAGGAAGAGAAACATACCATAGAAGCCAAAGGCAGGATTTTTACCCAAGGTGCTGAGAACTCTCAACCCCCACTGACCTTTCAGGACCTAGCCCCCTATGCATAGGTCTTGCCTGCCTGAGCGAGGGCTGCTGACTTTCTGATCACACAAAACCAAATACCGTTGCCCTGTCCTCTGGCCACTGTCTTGCCCCTTCTCTGAAGCCTCACCTCACTGACTCCACTTCTCTTCCCTCTGTCACTTACGTACCCACACCCTCACACTCATTTTCACTGGGCCGGGGAAGGGGGAGAGAGCTCCAGTTGGGGGTGGGTGCAGGCTCCAGAGAACAGCCAGAAATGATGGGTTGAGTGTGTGGGAGGTGCTCCAGGCTGAGGCAGGAGGTTGGAGTGTAGGATAGGGGCACGACTCCTGGGCTGGGGACAGAAATGAAGGGTTCAGGTATATAAGGAGGCTGGGGGCCAGGGTATGGGAGTGAGTCAGGCCTTAGTTTGGGGCCAGGAATGAGGGGGCTTAGGGGCAGGAGGGAGCTCAGTGTTTGGGGTCTGAGCTCCAGGAGGGAGTTTGGATGTGGGAAGGGTCTTTAGCAAGGGGGTTGTGGTACAGGCTCCAGGCAGCACTTACCTCAGATGACTCCCTAGAAGAGGCCAGCATGTCCTTCCGGCTTCTAAGGAGAGGCACATCCAGGTAGCTCTGATTACTGTCCCTGCCAACAGGCACCACCTCTGCAGCTCCAGTTTGTTGTGGTTCCTGGCCAACGGAAACTGAAGAGCTGGTGCTTGAGGAAGAATCAATGTACCCTGTAAGCCGCGTGCTTTGCAGCCACGCAGGAGGCATACAGATGTAGTAGTAGTAGGCATCCTTCAGTCTACGTAGACTATGGATCGTGCCCTTTATAGTTTCAATTTAGGACTTCATTTACAGCGTCTACTGTGACCATGAAGGCCCACACGGGAGTGATAGTCCTTGCTGAATCTCTTGCAGATGTGGTGGGTGTCTGGCAAGTCCTTAGTGTGCTTTCTGTGTGCTCGCTTCTCCGCTGCTAGTTGTCTGATCCTCATCTCGCCCTTCTGAAGGCCCTTGTGTAACCCCTACCTCCGTCTGCTGTGGTCATCTGCTAGTTCTTCCCAGTTGTCCAGCTCGATGTCTAACTCTCTGAGGTCTCTCTTGCAGACATCTTTGTAGTGCAACTGGGGGCGTCTGGGAGGTCTTTTGCCAGAGGCTAGCTCACCATACAGGATGTCTTTTGGAATCCTTCCATCATTCATCCTGTGGACATGGCCAAGCCAGCGGAGCTGACGCTGCCTGAGGAGGGTGTGCATGGTTGGGATTCCAGCTTGCTCGAGGACGGCGGTGTTGGTCACTCTGTCCTTCCATGATATTCCAAGGATGCACCTGAGGCAGCACAAGTGGAAGACGTTCAGCCTCTTTTCCTGGCGGGCACACAGGGTCCAAGTCTTGCTGCCATAAAGGAGGGTGCTGAGGATACAGGCTCTGTAGACTTGCATTTTGGTGTGAGTGTACAACTTGTTGTTATTCTACACTCTCTTGCTGAGTCTGGACAGAGTTGTGGCCGCTTTTCCAATCCTCCTATTTAGCTCAGTGTCCAACGACAGGGTGTCAGTGATGGTGGACCCAAGGTAAACGAACTCATAGATGACCTCTAATGTATAGTTGTCAATGCTGATTGATGGGGATTCAGCAACATCCTGACCAAGTACGTTTGTCTTCTTTAGGCTGATGGTAAGCCCAAAGTCCTTGCACGCTTTGGAGAACTGATCCAGTAGTTTTTGAAGCTGGTCTTCTGTGTGAGACACTACAGCAGCATCGTCTGCGAACAGCATGTCTCTGATGAGGACTTCCTGCACCTTAGACTTAGCTTTCAGCCTTGCAAGATTAAACAGTTTCCCATCAGATCTTGTGCGCAGCAAGATGCCCTCTGTTGAAGATCCAAAGGCATGCTTCAGGAGGAGTGTGAAGAAGATCCCAAACAATGTCGGAACAAGCACGCATCCTTGTTTGACGCCCCTCCTGATTCTGAAAGCATGCGATAATGCGCCATCATATTGGATGGTTCCTCTCATGTCTTCGTGGAATGACTGAACAGCTGATTGGCAGAGCACCCACAGCTAGGTTTGGTGTTTCTAATGGTGATGCATATTCACACATGGCCTGGTGCACCTAAAAATGCATTCTGCACATGGATGGAAAAAAATCCACACACAGATGGAAAAGATGAGGGGTAACATTGGGCAGGACCAACACACCCAGCCCCTATGGCTGCCACTATGCCTAGGAACTGGAGAGACATGCCCATTTCTTCCTGAGAGTCAGGCAGAACATGGTAGGGGACCTACCAGCTCCATGTTAACTGCACAGTCCTTTTAAAACTGTGTTCTGGTCAAAAACAGACACTCCAGCCCTAAGTGATGTGGGAACCAGTCTCTTTAATAAGACGACAGTAATTAAAGCCGCTTGTTCCAGGGGAAAGGCAGGGGGAGAAAAAGCATGGAGTTTCCTGCACCAGGTTGAAGCTGTAATCATGTAATCATGGAGGGAGCTGAGAAGGGAGAAACGGTAGCTGTTGCTGCCTCACTTTCCTAACTCACGTAAGAGAAAAATGTGGACAGACTGGGTTCTCTCAGTCCAGTTTTCAGGGGACGGAGTCCTCCCTATTGCTAATCTTTCCTTAGGTTTCAGCCTCTCAGAACACGGGACTGAAAGGAAGAGGCTTGAGGGAATTCTCCACTCTCCCTGTCACCTACTGGATGGCCAGTGGTGGAATACACAGAATAATGGAGCTGCTGCTGCAGAGTTGTCTTAGGCAATATGTTTATAAAATAGCATTAGATACTTATATGTGAAATGTCAATTTAAATTGCAAGCACATCAAAGTCCTACAGCTTATCTTGCTTCTTTTACTCATCATTCATCCGACATGGGTGACATTTCTATTCATTGAACAAGACACACGCGTTGTTCTCAAACCAGATCATCAGGGATTCAACATTAGTTTTGTCTCTGAAAACTTAGAGAACCTGAAAGCTTACTAGATTAAATAGATAATATTCTGTATTATTAAACCCAGCTGTTTGAGATTTGTGCTCTAGAACTGAACTGTCACGTAAAATATCCCTGAGCTCATTGAGATGCCATTATCTATACATAAGGCTAAGGTTATTAGAAACCATGACCAGTAGGAGCAGAGTCTGCAGGTGGAGGTAGCTTGCAGAGCCACCTGGCCACGTCTCTGCCTCAGAGCTGAAGGAGGAACATGCCACCACTGCTGGGGAGCCCTCCTGAGGACAGCACCCAGACTCTCCATCCCCTCACTCACTCAAACTCCTGCTGCTGCTGGGGGGAGGGGCACACTGGCCTGAGGCTACTCCAGCAGCAGTTGGTGCAGCTGCCCGGTGGGGCCACCCAAGCTGCTCAGGTGGCTCCTGGGCCAGCTGCACCCACTGCTGCAGAAACCATGGTGGTCCTGGAAAAAAAAATCACAGAATCCATGACGAACTCACAGGCTTAACTTTAAACTTATATGACCTTAAAAAATTGCTTTGGTACCTTTATTTACAGGGGACACAAGTGATACAAGGATACACTGTGGGTGGGCCAGTAACCCATACACTGTTCCGACTTGCTTTTTTTTTTTAGCGAACAGTTTACCAGTGATGCTTAGGAGGGAGATTCCACGGTAGTTGTTGCAGTTTCTTCTGTCTCCTTTGTTCTTATACAACATTACAATGTTAGCATCGCACATATCCTGTGGAACCTCACCCTTTTTCCAGCACAGGCACAGTAGCTCATGTAGGGGTTTCAGGAGCGCGTCCGCAGCACACTTGATTACCTCTGGTGGTATACCGTCCTGGCCTGGGGCCTCTCCTGCTGCAATGCTGTCGATGGCTCTCTTCAGTTCATCCAAAGTCGGTTCTTGATCCAGTTCGTCCATTACTGGTAGGAGCTCGACGGCATCGAGGGCTGCGTCAACCACAACGTTCTCGCGTGAGTACAGCTCGGAGTAGTGCTCAACCCAGCGCTCCATCTGTTTGGCTTTGTCAGTGATGACTTCACCAGATTTGGATTTCAGAGGTGCCATCTTGTTCTGGGTGGGTCCTAATGCCTTCCTCATACCCTCGTACATTCCCCTGAGATTACCAAAGTGGCACAAGTCTGGATGCTGCTGCATAGCTGGAGCCAGTGGCTGTTGGCACAGCGCCTGGCTGTCTGCTGTACTGTTCTTCTGGCCTCTCTAAGTGCTTCCTGGGTACCCTGGCTCAGTGAGCGTTTGTACTCCAGGAGTGCAGCGCACTTAGCCTTCATCGACCTGACCAAGGCCTTCGACTTGGTCAGCAGGGACGGTCTGTTCAAACTGCTCCACAAGACAGGCTGTCCTCCACGGTTACTCAAGATGATCCAGTCGTTCCACGAAGACATGAGAGGAACCATCCAATATGATGGCGCATTATCGGATGCTTTCAGAATCAGGAGGGGTGTCAAACAAGGATGCGTGCTTGCTCCGACATTGTTCGGGATCTTCTTCGCACTCCTCCTGAAGCATGCCCTTGGATCTCCAACAGAGGGGATCTTGCTGCACACAAGATCTGATGGGAAACTGTTTAACCTTGCAAGGCTGAAAGCTAAGTCTAAGGTGCGAGAAGTCCTCATTAGAGACATGCTGTTCGCAGACAATGCTCCTGTAGTGTCTCACACAGAAGATCAGCTTCAAAAACTGCTGGATCAGTTCTCCAAAGCGTGCAAGGACTTTGGGCTTACAATCAGCCTAAAGAAGACAAACATACTTGGTCAGGATGTTGCTGAATCCCCATCAATCAGCACTGACAACTATACATTAGAGGTCATCCACGAGTTCGTTTACCTCGGGTCCACCATCACTGACACCCTGTCGTTGGACACTGAGCTAAATAGGAGGATTGGAAAAGTGGCCACAACTCTGTCCAGACTCAGCAAGAGAGTGTGGAATAACAACAAGCTGTACACTCACACCAAAATGCAAGTCTACAGAGCCTGTATCCTCAGCACCCTCCTTTATGCCAGCGAGACTTGGACCCTGTATGCCCGCCAGGAAAAGAGGCTGAACATCTTCCACTTGCGCTGCCTCAGGCGCATCCTTGGAATATCATGGAAGGACAGAGTGACCAACACCGCCGTCCTCGAGCAAGCTGGAATCCCAACCATGCACACCCTCCTCAGGCAGCGTCGGCTCCGCTGGCTTGGCCACGTACACAGGATGAATGATGGAAGGATTCCAAAAGACATCCTGTATGGTGAGCTAGCCTCTGGCAAAAGACCTCCCAGACGCCCCCAGTTGCGCTACAAAGACGTCTGCAAGACAGACCTCAGAGAGGTAGACATCGAGTTGGATAACTGGGAAGAACTAGCAGACAACTGCAGCAGATGGAGGTAGGGGTTACACAAGGGCCTTCAGAAGGGCGAGATGAAGATCAGACAGCTAGCAGCGGAGAAGCGAGCGCACAGAAAGCACAATAAGGACTTGCCAGACACCCACCACATCTGCAAGAGATGCAGCAAGGACTGTCACTCTCGTGTGGGTCTTCATAGTCACAATAGACGCTGTAAATGAAGTCCTCAATTGAAACTTTAAAGGGTGCGATCCATAGTCTATGCAGACTGAAGGATGCCTACTGTTCCGACTTGCAACAACTTCACCATGCACCAGAGGGATGAAACCAGCCCCACCAGTGGTCTCTGGGTTTCCCAGTTCTTAGAGGTTGGGGTGGGCAAGATACAGCCCCCGGCTGGATCTGGCCCACCAAGCCTGTTAATCCAGCCCACCTTGCACATGGAGCAGTGCTGCTCTAAGCAGCTGTCTGCTCCTTGTGGATCTCTGCACTGAAGAAGGCATGGGGGAGAAGCTTTGCGCACTGCCCCCACTTCCAGCAAAATCTCTCAGCTCCCATTGGCCACTTTCAGCCAACAGGAACTAAGAGATATCGCCAGGGGTGGGGGCAGCACATGAAGACTCTTCCATGGCACAAAGAGGCACATGGCTGAGGGCTGCTAGTATGCCTGGGAGACTGTCTGAGAGTACTGCTGGCCAAGAACTGCTTAGATAAGGGCTAAGGGCCTTCCAGCCAGACCCTGCCTCCGGCACCTCCCTCCTGCACCTCAACTCCCTTCCACCCCTCCAACATTCTTCCAGCCTGCTCTCCTGCACCCAATCCCCCATCTTGGGCCCTGCCCGCCAACCCTTTCCCTCAGGTCACTACCCAAACCCTGTGCACCCTCCTCTCCCCCATGCAGGTCTCAACTACCTCCCAGACCCTTCATCCCCTCTACACTTCCCTCCAGGCCAGAATCTTCTCCTGCCCCCATACCCGCCTGCCAGACACTGCAGACCAAAACACTGTCCAGTGCACAACCCCCACCTCACCCACCCTCCCTCTCAGACCTTCCACTCTCTCCTGCACTTCAGTCCCCAATTCCAAACTCCCTTCTGCACCCAACCTCCAACCCAGACCCTACACCCACTCCATAGAAAAGTGCAGCCCTTGACCCTCACCAAAATCTTGGCATGCCCCCCTCATAAAAATGACTGCCCAAACGTGTTATGGGACGCCTCCTCATCGGCCCTACCTTCTTTCTAGAGCCGATTCTGGTTAAAAAAAAAAAAAAGGGCCCTGTGCGGATGCTACTTCATCTTCAGCAGTGTCCTGGGGATGTAATGACTGGGGTTCAGGCTGAACTCCAGCTTTATAGTTAGTGTGCAGCTGTCTCACGATTAGTGCTTTCACCAGTTATAATAGCAACACTGCCAATACCTTTAGATACAACATCTTGCTAACACTGATGGCAGCTTTTGGAGACAAAGCTGAATCACCCCTTCAATTCACCACTGATGCTCAATGTGCGGATGGATTCAATAGTGCCACTTGTAGCTCCCATGTACACCTCCCTTCTCCCTGGGAGTGACTTCAGACTACGTCTCTGTAACTCCCTTTCTGCTCCCAGCTTTCCATTTCAATAAACCCAGATCAGCCCATTCCTCCTCACCTGGGCTCCCTTGTTATTCAAGCCAGGGATTTCTTTAGCTGAGTCCTTCTCAGCTGTGGCTTGTCTAATTAATCAGTCCCTTTTGTGACGTATATTTACCTGTTCAGGGCTAGTTTGGGGTGAACAGCACATCACATAATCTTGCCTCATATTTGATTTAGTTATGATGGTCTGAGGCAACATGGCATGTATATTTTGCTCCCTCACATCAACTAAACTATTTCAGGCAGATTAGACAGAACGTCATGGGCATTTGTTGCCACTGATTTTATCTTTTTCTGTATTACCTTTAACATCTTATTTGACTTGCCACTGGAAAATGCACAGTGGTTCTGCAGTACTGCAGCAGTGGAGGTGGTTGGCGCCTGGGCTCTTTAAATCCTCCAGGCAGGGCAGTCTGGAGGGTGCTGAAAGGGTGGGGTGTGATTGGGTGGCACTGAGGGATGGCTCATTCGCCTTGCCCCTTCTGACAAGGAGGAACTGCCCCCCCCACCTTGCCCAGGACCCCAGCGAGTATGTTGGCTCGCCAAGTTGCAGAACTGGGGCAATGTGAGGAACGGCAGACATGGGAAGGATGGTAGCTGCATGCATCATATCCTGAACTGTGGTTGAGCTTAAAAACAGCCATTTGCTCTTCCTGACAAAGCCTAGGAGGGACAAAGCAGCCAACGGGGGACACCCCAGCACAAGAGCTAGGAGGAGCACTGTGCCAGAGAGGAATCACCCAAGAAGGGTAAACAAGATGTGGACCCAGGATCATAATTGTCCAGAGCTAGTGGTGGAAAAAGTACCCCAAAATGTTACTTGAGTAAAAGTACAGCTACTTTGCAAAAAATGGAATTAAGTAAAAGTCAAAGTATCCTTCTGGGAAACTACTTGGCTATGTCTACACTAGAGAGATCTATTTTGAAAGAAGCCCATCCGGAAGATCTCTTCTGAAAGAGCTTGTTTTGAAAGAACAACAAGAAGCCCTGTGGCACCTTATAGACTAACATATTTTGGAGCATAAGCTTTGTGGGCAAGGACCCGCTTTTTCAGATGCATGAGATATGGCATGCATGAGATTCTTCTGAGAGTGCATCAACACACAACAAAGCAGATCATAAGAGTGATCTGCTCTTTCGAAAGAGAGAGTCCACCCTGCCCCCGGTCTCTCAAAAGAACAAGCCAGGGTTCGAAAAATGAGGCCCCATGAGGGCTGCTCTTTCGGAAAAAAAAAGGCCCGCGGAGCGTCTACACACGTTTTCTTTTGAAAGATGCTTTCGAAAGGGGGTGCTTTTCCTGAAATGGGAAAGGAAGAGTGATTTTGAAAGGAGCACCTCACTCTTTCAATTTACTTTTGAAAGAACTTGCTAGTGTAGATGCAGCCCTCGGGTGAAAGTGCAAAGGTGTTTCATCTTAATTTTATTCAAGTATCCAGAAACAAAAAGTTGCTGTGCTATGGCAATCTATGGTTGACCACCTGAGTTAGCATAGGGCTCCATTATTTTTCATATATCTATAGCAAAATATATGCACTCCCAACATAATGAGGCCCCATGACCTGAGAAATTTCAGCATATTGATAAGTACAACTTATAGTGAGAACGTAAAAACTGAGGGTGTGGCCAGGTCATCAAGAATGGACCAAACTGAATGAATTGTCTCAGCCATCCAGGCAGACATCACCCACTGTGAACTCACGTCCCTAGGAGACTCACGGGAGAGCTGATTCCAGTACAGCTATCTCTTCTGCATTCACCCACCTGCCTCACACTGGGGAAGCAGAAGCAAAACCCCACTCCAAAAAAAGTGATCAGAACTTCTGAGCCAGCCTGGGATGCAGGAAGACAGAATCAACTGCTAATAGGGAGGGGGCAAAATTTAAGGGTTCCCACCTGAACAACTCAAGTATCACATCCCACTCCCCAGCTGGTAATCCAGCCTTCCTCCCTGGTTGCTCTGTGGGGAAGAAAGCGGGGTGGGAGTGGACCCAGACCTGCTCCACACTAACACACACGTAGATAGCAGGATTGCTCCAAATCCAAGCCCCCCCCCCCACACACTCCTCCAAACTCCAGCCAGCCAGAACAGACAGAACACAAACACACGCACTTCTTGAATCTTCATCACACTCAGCCACCCACTCCAAGCATCTTCCAGCACAGTGTGCCCCACCCTCTCGCAATAGGGCTTTTACAGCGGGCCCTCAGTCCCAGGGAGAATGGGGAGGCCACTGTCCTGGGCAGCTACATTGCTGCTGCTCCCACCAGAGCACAGGCATTATCTGAGACAGAGTAAGTGCCGCTGTCCTTGGCTGAGATGCTGGGTTTCCCCTCCTACCTAGCTGTCTGGTTGCAGGTAACAAGGTCACATGAGACTACTCATATGCAGCCCCCTCAGCACATGGCCCTAGGTGGCAGCCCTGGTCATTCAGGTCTCAGGCTTGTAGTGCTTCTGCAGAGATGTTGTTTTTGAATGAAAAGGTGTTGATGCAGCTGTTAAAAGGGTTCTTCTTTGGCAGGCTGATTGTGCCTGTTTTTTTTTTTTAATATTGTCACTGCATGATTGGATAATTGCACATGCAGCTGTGCTTTAGCAAATTGGAATACTGCCTTGCACAACTGTTAGTGGGGTGTCAAAAGTAGTGAGTAACTAAGCACTTTCAGAAATGGTAGGTGAGTACAAAGTATATTCTCTTTAAAACTATTTGAGTAAAAGTCAACTTTGCACACAGATAAACTACTTGAGTAAAGTACACATACTGAAAAATTACTTGCGTAGCATAACAGAAGTATTTCTACTCAGTTATTTTCCACCTCTATCCAGAGCTATAGTCTGTATGGGAGTCCTGGACTTGTGACTTTGCATTGGGAATACGGAGGTAGACTGTCAGCGAGTTAAGTGGAGAGGTGATAGCTCTGTGTGGGTTTGCAGAGTGTCGGAAGAGGGCACTGGATGGGTTTGTTGGGGAAAGCTTACCAGTGTCAAAGATGCCTAGATGCACCCAAAATTCACCACTGGACTGGAACTTTGTCCAGGACTCCTGGACTCTGAGCATAGACTCATTACCTGGTGTCTGCCCTTTTAGACTACGGCAACAATGGGCAGGACAGTCCTTCTGTTAAATGTAACACTCTTTCACTGTTACTCCTATCTCTCCCTCTTTTCATTTCCTCAATTCATCTCTTTGTGAATAAATATTTCCCCTTCCTATAATCATTGTATTATTCCAATCACTCCATGGGAGGGAGAGAGTTGGAATGTGTGTCCCTTGTGTGGAAGGGACTCTCCCTGCTGCATTTTTGTACGTGCCTTTTCTTGTCCGGAGCTGCCAATAGAGCAGACATGATCTTGGACATGAGATGGCTGAAGTTAAATGTGTAAAACCACGGAAGGTCAACAACTAAGAAGTGGTTGCCTCTTCCCCCAAAAGAAAATAAAGGTGTGTGTGTATCTGGAGTGCAAATCTACAGAGCCCTAACATGCCTTGCACTATGTGGACTTTGTTATCATTCACTCAAAAGTCCCCAAGGTGTTTTTCACTTTTCCACTTCAAAACAAAAGTAGTACAGATTAACAAACTGTATGCTCCGACTTAGACTAGTACAATTAAAAACCATCAAGCTCTAACCCCCTGTGGAAAGGTATTTATAGGAGAAAGCCTGAAAGAGCTTTAACTATAGCTTTGCAACACAGCTGCGGTATAATACTACCTTCATTATCCTTAATCAAACAAAATTGAAGGGTAATTTTATAGACTCAGCGCTAGCATAATTAAAAGGTCAGGAACAGCATTTAGGCCAGAGTTGTATTCGTAAATGTGAGAAGAAACTTACAAAAATAGAAGAGTTAAAGGAATTTTGTACTTTTTTACTGGCAAAAAGCAATGTCAAAGAAATGTTAACATTTCAAAGTCAAGCACTGCAAAGTTAGGGAATGTCAGAATGAAGGTTGCCCTCACATTTAACAAATGAAGTAAATTATTTGATTTTCATGGGCATCAGATCAGCTGGGTAGCATACACACAAAACATGGTGAGTAAACTTTTGTAGTTTAGGTATGTCAGTCCCAGCATATTAGTGAGACAAGATGGGTGAAGTAATTTTAAGTTGGTCCAATAAAATATATTACTTCACTTACTTAGTCTCTCTAACAAGTGAATGTGGCCACCAGCAGTATTTATGCACTGTCCTCTATTTTTTATTGTCTACTCATTAACAGTATTAACTTTATTTATTGCCTACCCACTGAAAACTTCATCTAGACAAGCCCAGAGAATGTTGTGGTGAAAGTATCCAGATTTTACATGTACAATTTGAAAATTAATATTTAATATTCCTCTGCACTTTGCTTTACTTCTTGATGACAAAAACCATATTATAGGGCTACTGAACCTCATGTACGTGTACAGTAAATACTTGAGTATGTAATAACGCACTATAATTTCCAATATTACTTTGCAACAATAATTATGAGTATCTACTAAACTTTAAATTGCTGAATATTAGTTGTAGTCCAAAAAACCCTTTGATCTTCAAAAATAAAGAACTCAGAATGGAAAATTACTATAACTGGAAGCAAAAAAAGGGCACAATATTAGAAATGGATTAATCAAGTCTGATTCAGAACTGTAATGGATCAAAGTATGAAGTGTCAGTTTGAAAGGAACAAATTATAGCTAAAAAAAAAAACCTCTGTGTTGAAGAGTAGGATAAAGTCCATTATGGACTTGTCCATTTATCTTCTGAACTACGTATTTTGAAAGACAGAATGTAATGTAGCCTAATCAGAGCATACATCCAAAGGAAAATCAGGCATTTATTTTCCTCAGCATTGAATTTTTTAAAACAATTGTTCCATAGCAGACTCCCGTCTTCTCTCCATTCACATATCTTGTTTCAAAAATGCTACGGTGCTTTACTACATTTTATACAGTGGTTTTACTTCAAATCTTTCCATTATTTAGATTTGCCTCTATTTCCATGTAGATGGAAATGTAATACCTTTGAACAGTAAATGTATATAAAATACATTACATATATGTAAAGATGATAGCAAATAGCAGTTCATACAAGCAGAAGAACATCTACCTCAGGAGTCTCAAACTCACAGCCTGCAGGCCATCCCCAGCTGGAACAGTTACTTACCCTGCTTCACTGTGGCTCTTGCCACCATGGGGGGGGGCAGTGGGGCCCCAACCACTGTTCTGTGCCACACCACGATTGCCCCATAATTTATAAGGCCACATCCCTGCAGGACAGGGTGCAATGTAGGGGAGAGGGTGGGGCAGTAGGAGGGAGAAGAGGAGCATGGACGACAGGAATGGACAGCCCTCCCTGCCTACCCACCAACACTCGAAGGAAAGACTGAAAAACTGCTCCTTCCGGCGACACTGATTTACTACATAAATTTTTGCCCTTTTCAAAAGAAGCCCAGTCCTGTTTCAGTCAGCAACTAGGAGTTAACAACCGTTAAAGCAGCCGGCCTTCCCAGGGTTGAAGTACAAAACCAAGCAACAAACTATTCAAAGAAATAGAAGAGCTCCAAAACAAGCAAGTCAAGAAAAAAATTTAAGGCAAGACCAGGTAAGAGATGGAGTTCATAGGGTTCAGTGCTTTCCAGACACACACCTCCTTCCAACCTGGGTTATCAGCAATAGACACTGCCTCCTGCCCTGCCCACATCCAGTCTCCTGCATGTGTTTGCAGGGTATTCCAGCGGCAGACAGGCTGAAAAGGACCTATGGAAGACATGATTTTTGAAGAAAAATAACAGGGCACCTGGGCTGCACAGAGGCAGGAGATGGGAGACAGCCTGGAAACAGATCAGCAAGGTGCACTTAGGAGGCTTGTGTAGGTGCAGGAAGGAAACCTTCACCACTCCCTCTTACCCTGTAAGAGTGCAGCAAGGACAGGAATGTTCTTAAGAAAGTTTATTAAGCCATGAGAGAGAGACCTGATTTTTTTTGCAAAACTCATCAGGATAGTCCCGAAAGCCAGCTTTCCCTGTTTTCTCATGTTCTATTGTCTCAGAGACAGTAATGTCCTTCATTGCATTGTCCACTGTCACTCAACCTGGGGGGCTGCAACAATCTGTACAGCAGGGATGCTGATGATGGAAACCATGTATTTGGTCTTAATTAAAGCCAGAGGTTGTGGCAGAAGCATCGCTAATCCAGCACCACTACACTCATCCTGCGGTCCATGGTCACCTTTCCCCAACTAGACCTTCCAACTGGTCATGTTGAAGGATGGGGTTTGGGTGACAGGCGTCAGATCTTGCCTCCATGTTCTTATCAACCACAACAACTTGGCAACACTTCTTCCTATTTCAAATGCCCCTGTTTTCAGTTGACGCTGCACAAGCTGACAAGGGTGAAATCCTGGCTCCTTTTGAAGTCATTAACAGAACTATCAATTTCAACAGGGCCTGAGTTTCATCCTAAAGTTACAGTTATGTGCAACCAGGTGACCCCACCCTTCCGCCCCACAGAAGACCCACAAGAAGGGGCCAGGTGATGGGGAACCTTACAGTTTTGCTGACATTGATTCCTCTAGCTATAGGTATTGGGGCTGTAGATTGCACTAGCAATGCTCCCTTCCAAGCCATGCAAAACCTGGAGCCACCTGCAAAGAGTACTGGGGCTCTCTCTCCCCCTCATGCTTTCAATGGGATTGGCAGTGCCCCTGGCTGCTGGGGATGAAGCTAAAAGAGCTCATGAAGCTACATTACAACCCACCTACATTCCAGCATGGAAACTCCATAGCAAGGGATAGTGTTGCAGGGAATTCTACATCTCCTCCTCCAGCCTCTTCTGCTCTGTGCCCAACTTGCCCACAAATGCTAGAGACAGGGCAGCATGCCATTCAGCTCCTCAGTGCAGAATTGGAGAAGGAGTCACCAAAGGGTTCCTTCCTGTGTGAGTCATGTGGCACTAACCACCTCCCCACCACCTACCCACACACTGCCATTGCAAAGGTCATGTGATGCCCTGGGTCCTTCCATATATGCCCATATCAGCTGCGGCAAGGTTCTAAGTATTGTGAATGTTACTGCTATGGTCAAGACACACATGTATTTATTTACCTGGCACACAGAAACTACCAGCCCTTCTACATAAAATCCAAGTTAATGAACTAGAAGTTAAACCACTAGCACATTCCTGGCAGAGTGTGATGAGATCATAGCAGTGGAAGTCTCTTTTTTGCCAAACTCGGGTACTGGGGTTTCTTGCCTTTCTCCGTGTCTAACAGACAAGAGTTTGTCTGACAGAAAAACAGTCGAAGCTCAATCCAGACAAGAAGATAGTTCAACTGTTTAGTTGGAGAAACACCAGCAGGAACGAGCGAGTGATATGCCTCCACCTTCCCTGTGGGAGTCCGGGCCATTTTTCACTGCTGCAGCATTAAAGTTATACTACTACCAGAATTTCATGCCAAACTGGTGTTTCCACCCTTTTGAAAGGGGCACTCCTGCACTGTGTTCAGTGCAGAAAATCGTCCACATTCCAGCCTGGAATTGTACTATCATTGTCTTGTCTCTAACTGTGAACAAAAAAATGACCAGTCTAATCCAGCAGTTAGACCTGCCCTTTTCACCATTCCCAAGAGTGATGTCTTTCTAAATGTGTAAAGAGGCTTAAATAGTGGATTATAAAACAATGGTCTGTAGACTTGTACAAAAATACAATTCAGTGACTTTTGCCATTAAATGAAATTACACATAAAAACTCAAAATGCAACATGACCCCAAACCTTTCTATGTAAAGTAGGTCAGTGAATGATTCTAAACTATTGGCCACCAAAAAGGCAGGTGTTATTCAGCCATGTAACTCTCTGTCTGTAAATAATGTTGTGGCTCATTTAAAGGGTTATTAGAATACCGGGGTGGGGGGGAAATTATAAATATTTGATAAATTCTATGGTTCCACTTTGTCTTATTAAGATTGCCAAAGATTTGGAAGTGATCAGGATTATTTGTTCAATATTGATCGCTGAATGTGTGCATTCTGTCTAACAGAATTGAGGTCCCTCACCCTATACATGCTGGGCCTTTGTCACACGGCAGTGAGGATGTCAGGAGAGGCAGGGAGCGAATGATTCTGCAAGGCAGTTAGAAACCCCTCAGTGTGAATGCGTGTCACTGTTCAGCAGTCATTTCCTCTGGCCTCGTCTAGCCTAGAAAATATTGTATGCATTTTCTGGCAGCGCTGCCCCGCTGTGGCTGCTAACACTGAATGCCTTGATGTATACACAATGTAGGAGATTTTCTTGAACCACTAATTTCTGAGTTGGTTCTCATGATCTGGTGGGCAAACTGCCTGCCATTTTGTAGCATTAGTATTTACAGCACTGCTTGTATTACTGCAGACTCACCATTTCTGGAAAACAGCTAAATCTTCTTCTTCTAGCATAGCTGTACCTTCTATGCGTACGACACCCTCAGCAGCCCCAAGGAAACTACCGATGAGCGGTTTTGAAGCCAGAATACTGACACTCTAAGCACTATACAGACAGCTGTGGATACTGGAACATTTTTGAATTCCTGAGATATTAGCAGCCAATAGATCAATGGATTTATAAAAATTGGAATATGAGGAGCAGGAATCTTATATAATCTTGGTATCACTTGTGTGACCATTACTGAAATATTGTCACCAGTTCTGGTTTCTACAATTTAAGAAGGATGTTGAAAAAAGTGAAGAGGTGTCAGAGAAGAGGCCAAAGAATGACAAAGAGGGGAAAACATGCTTTACAATGAAAGGCTCAAGGAACTCAATTTGCTAATCTTAGAGAAGAGATGATTAAGGGATAATTTGATCACAGTCTATGGGTGCAGCTACAAGGCATAAAAATCCCACAACTGGCCCGGGCCAGCTGATTTGGGTTTAGGCTCTGGGTGTGCAGACATTCAGGCTTGGGCTGAAGCCCGAGCTCTGGGCCCACACAAGACGGGAGAGTTCAAGAGCTCAGGCTACAGCTCAAGCCCACATAGCAATTTTTAGCCCTACAGCCTGAACGCTGCAGGCCTGAGCCAGCTGACAAGGGCCAGTCACAGCCACGCCATGGGACTTTTATCCCCCTACAGAAAGACTCTATAAGAACCTACATGAGGAACAGAATCTGGTAAGAGAAGGCTCTTCAGCCTAGCAAGCAAATGAAAGGGCTAGAAGTTCCAGTCAAATTCAGATTAGAAATTAGGTGGAAATTATCAAAAGCTGTGGGTTATTCTCCATCACTGGAAGTTTTAAAATCAAAACTGGATGTTTTGCTAAAAGAGTGGCTCTCATCCTGACTGCGAACTTTAAACAGAAAGTGGACTCAAATCCAGCCTGTGTTATGCTGGAGGCCAGACTTGGTGATCATAAATGTCACTTCCAACCTTGGAATCTATGAATGAATATAAAGCCAAAAAAACCCTCTTGCAATTTGCTACACTTTGCACTAATTAACTCTTCTTACTCAATAGTCTCTGTTAGACCTGGTCAGTTCACAGATTTTGCACTGTTGTAACTATTTCAATTAAGGCTCTGACTTTGTTTTTTTTTTTTTTTTAAAAAACATTCTAATGATGCCTAACATGGACTCATAGTAACAGAGAGGTAGCTATTTTAGTCTGTACTACAACAAAACAAAACAGCAGAAATATAGCACTTTAAAGACCAACAAAATGATTTATTTGGCGATGAGCTTTTGTAAGACAGAACCACTTCATCAGATCAGTCTCACTGTATTGGAAATGAGATTGCTCTGATGAAGTGGGTCTGTTCCATGAAAGCTCATCACTGAATAAATTATTTTGTTAGTATAGATTCAGTTATACTGATACAAAGTGCTTTACATTGGTACAGCTTTCTCCTCTTCGTCTACAATAGCAAGACAAGTACAATGCATTTTTACCTTGATATAACTGTATCCACTCCAAGGGGCTGGTACTACTTCAACTACACCAGTGAACATTAAACTGGCTTTTTTAAAAGCAGCAGAAGTGTAGTCCCTAGCCTGTCTCTAATTCTTACAATCTTTAATTTCCTAAAAAGCTTGCATTTCAAAGACAGGCCCACCAAGGATTTAAAATGAATTTAAATATTTGTACATTTTTAATTTCTTCTGAGGGATCAGCATGAATTAAATGAATGCCCCTGATGTTAAATGTTAAAGATCAAAGTCAAATAATATAACATAGCATCACTCCAGGCAGGTTTTAAATGAACAAGCTTTGTTGCCAAACGGATCACAATAATCCTTCATGATAATTATTCCATAATTCTTTGGAAGTATCACTGTGCAGTTAGCATTTTTAATTAACTTCCAGAGTCAACCTGAAGGAAGAATTCAATGCACACTAATTTGACCAAAGCGCTGTCTGTAGTGCTAAGTCTTTTTAGATAGATAGATAGATAGATAGAATGTTTTTCAACATTAAAAGGGGGTAGTATATACAAAAGTCAATGATGTTACTCTTCAGAAAGGCTCAAATCAGAAACTGCTCTATGCTGTTGCATGCTTGATAGTCTCTGCTCAAGAACACAACAGTGAAACAGGAAAGGTTATTAAATAAGAATAAAGGTGCACTGGCAGGGTTTCAATGAACAGCACCCATCCAGACTCTGCCTAGCCAGCTGGTCAGCACTAACAGTTCCTTACGTCTGCTATTTCAACCGTTGCCTGTGCAAGTATGAGTTGGTCAGACAATGGAATGTCTGTTCCATGGAAAAATGTGACGCTTCAAAATTTGTTTTCATTCTGAATCAAAATGAAAATAAAAGTTCCTAAATTTTAATCCAGAAACACTAAAATGTGTTTTGTGTTTCAACATTATGGAAAATATATTAAGTATTTTGTATTGCTGAATACACAGAGCATTAAAATTAACGTTATAAAGTAAAACAAAATGAAATTAAATAATCAAGTCAAAATGTAATATTTGAACTTTATCAAAATAACAAAGTAAGTATTAACAATTCATTCCGATATTTTCGTTCAAAATTTTTTCAAATATTGACATGTTTCCACAACATATTTTGATTTTGACAAAAAAGCATTTTCTGCTAGACAGCCATTCAGCTGTGAATTTTTCAAAAATTTCTAGTTATTAGCATAGTCAAGGTCCATGTTTCTGAAACACCGAAACTATATTACTGATGGATAAAATTTTCAAGAGCCCCTACATAATTTGCAAATCAGACTTAAGCTCCTAAAACTGAGACAGGCACTTGGGATCCTAAATTACACTGACTCACAATGAGAGTCAGACTTGAGTGCCTACATATGTTTTCAAAATGTGATGCGTACATTTTTCAAAATTTTAACCAACATTCCCAAATTATTAAAATATGCCCCATCCAATCTGCTAAGCTAACAAAGTAGCTGTAGCAGAGCAGTGGCTAAAACAGTTGTGTAATTCCTGGAATGCTGAATTGACAATCTTTATCCTGACACAGTTCTGGGCAGGCAAGGCTCAGGTAAGGACCGTACAGTAGATATTTCAGCTGCTCAGCCTTACACACATGGGCCATGTCTACACTAGCCAAAAACTTTGAAATGGCCTATGAGCAGATGGGAATAAGGGGATTTCGAAGTAGGCAGGGTCCTTTCGAAAAGGAGTCCCGTCTGGACGAGCCGCGTCAATTTCGAAGTGCTGCGGCCACCCGCATGCTAATGAGGCGCTGAATATGCATTTCAGAGCTTCATTAGTAAACTCTGAAATGGCCATTTGCACGGCCATTTCGAAGTTTTTGGCTAGCGTAGACATAGACGGTGTGTCCCAAACAGCGCTCCCTGCCTGCCTTTCAGACTATGCTACTCCTCTGGCTCCACAGACAGCCTGCTTCTGTGATTCATTCTTCAGTGATTGCCTTCTAATTGCCTCATAACCTTCCTCTCCTAGCAACTAGCATCTTCCCTGACAGAAGGAAAAGAAATGCAGCAGAGTGTCCCTTAGCAAATACATAACACTGACCTTTGCTGACATGAGGCTGTTCAGCCTGTTCGTCAGTTATAAACAGATTTTTAACAAACGAATAGGCAGATTTCTTCTGCGGGCATATCCAAGTACAAATGACAAAGCTTAGTAAGCTTAGCAGAATCCTATCAGGTACTGTCCCTTATCATGAGTGTGACACTGGGGCCAGCTCCAGCCCGCCAAACCTTTTAATTTGGCCTGTGCATTGCCCCTGAAGCTGGGGCTGGCCAATAGGAGCTGAGAAATTTTGCTGGGGAGGAGGTACAGCAAGTGAAACAGGCCAATAGAAGTTGAGAGATTTTGCTGGGGCGGGGATGACAGCAAGCGACCAGCCACAGGTATGCCCGCCCACCCTTGGAGTCCCTTTTGTCTTGGAACAGTGAGGAGCCGTGTCTGTGGATATTCAATATAAACAACATTTTTTGTGGCCCACCAGTGGAACTCTGACAGACCATGTGTCAAAGGTTGCCCTGATCTATTGCCTGAGCAGGTATACGAGACAAAAATGTTCAACAAATGTGTTGTGTTGGACATGGTGGATTCGCAAGTGAAGTAAGAATGCTGCCAGGAAGCAAGGAGAATTTTTAAAAGTAATAAAATTCAATAATCAGAAATAATCTACCTCAAGAACCAGCCACAGTTGGTCTCCATTCTTCACATCTTTCTTGTAGTACATTCCATAGAACTTGACTACGTTGGGATGATCAGAAAGAGCTTTCAAAATGTTGTATTCAGCTTCAATTTCTTCATCAATATCCTAGTGCCACAACATCACAAAAATAAATAGCAGTTAGCAAACTCGAGTCCAAAAGAAAACTGGCACAGTGTGTCTATTCAAACCCTGTCTAAACATGAAGCAAAATCCAAGAAACTATTAGCGTACAATTTATGACACAGTAAAAAATATACCCCTTGCTGCTCAGTCAAAATGTCCCATTGAATTTATTTAACTGTAGAGAAGTAGTGCTAAAGTCATCTCTGGCTTACACTGTTATCTGTCAATTTAAACCAAAGCATGGAGTGACAGAAAGTCCATCGGGAATATGGATGAGGAAGAAACTGTATTACTTCCAGGTGCTCACAACATCAACATGCTGTACTGGGCACGGGTATACCTTGTGCACAAGTGTGTACCCATGTTCACATTCTGTCTTTTCAGTAGGTGACAGTTGCACTACCATTTCTGGGGCATTTTACCAGAGTCCTGTGCATGACAGGACAATCTGTGGGAATCACCTTGGTGCCTATTGCTGACACTATATGCTACCAGTGTTCCCTGTAAATTGTGCTTGTGCTGCTACTCAGGAAAGATTCAAAAGACACCCAGTGGATCAGCAGTGTCCACAGCTAGGTTTTTATTTCTACTGGTGGTGCACATTCACACATGCCTCAGTGCACAGAAAAATGTATTCCACAAATAGATGGAAAAAAATCAGTACATGGGTAGAAAAGATTAGACAGAATACTGTATGCTATCTTCACCCAATGAGAAGTCTGTGGCACTTTACAGACTAACAGATATATTGGGGCATAAACTTACATGGGCAAAGACCCACTTTGTCAGGCATGCCTTTGCTCACGAAAGCTTATGCTCCAATATACCTGTTAGTCTATAAGGTGCCACAGGACTTCTCATTGTTTTTGCAGATACAGACTAACATGGCTACCCCTCTGATGCTTATCTTCACGCATTTGATGATCAGCGCTCCTGCTTACCCTCCCTCCTTCCCAACTCCATGGAACACATGTAGAAAGTACATGAAGACATGGTTCTACTTCCGCTGCTGCACTGGACAGATGTTCAGTGATGTAGTCCTGAGTACTGGACAGAATCTGCCCAGAAACATATGCCTCTGTAGACAGATGACAGAGGGTGAATAAAAATCCATTAGGGTGCCATGGAACAGAAGTTTTCAATGCTCTAATCTCAATGGTACAACCAGGGGTGGACTGCCATTTCTAATCCTGGAGAAAGAGTGAACTGTGGTGGGACCAGTGTGCTATGAGATCATAGTTTACTGTAGAAAGGGAAAGACTTTATTCCCCAGCAGCAATGTGGTGGGACCCCACATACACACTCAACATGGCTCACGAAGCCATAACCTGACACTGTCAAACCAAGAAACAGAAAAATCTAACACAGACTGCAGCATGGTGGTGGAGTATGCGTTTGGGCAGCTAAAAACCTGTTGGTAACACCTATGGACCTGAACAGATGTCAATACGGCAAACACGGTCCTCAGCATAGCAGCATGCTGTGCCTTGCACAACATATATGAAACTCAATGCAAATATTTTTGGACTAAATGGGCAGAAGATCTGGTTGTCAAAGCCTTTACATGCAGCTGGATCCCACCCATTTGCACACTATTCTTGGTTCCCAGCAGGCAAGGAAAATTTGCTTGTACATTGTGGAACATCTAAGAGAAGTTTTGGGAAGGTGTTTCAGACATAACTTCTTATCAACAGTCTTCAAACAAATGCAAACAGCACTTCAGAACGTTTATGCTCGAGTGCTCCTATGATTGCTAGTGGTAACTGTTCACTGGGGAGGGGAGCAGGTGTCTTTATCATCTGTCTTCTTTCTTGACTTTGGTTGAGTGTCCTTGGTTTGTATTGTTTATTAAATCATTAACAAAGCCAGATATTTATCTAAACTTTATTGGATTTCCATGCTGCTTCTGAAAAACACCATTTCGTTCAGAAATGAATTCACTGCTGTCAACCCTATTTGTATTGTTAATTAGGAAATACCCCTTGTGACTTGACAGGACACACCCTGTGTGGGGTTTGAAGGCTGAACATGGGATTAGGTACAGAGATTGGCTTGGAGTTACTGTCACTGATAGCATAACCTGGGGGATTCCACTGCAAGAAATGTTGGTTACCAGTAGCAGATACTGTGCTAGACATCCTGTAACAGGCATGTGTGTGTGCACATGTGCATGCACTTTAATCCAACCTCTCATCCAACTCTGGCTAGCTGCTGCAGGAGATGGTGGTACCTGTTCCCAGAGAGATGGAGCACCTATACTGGTAGGCAGAGCCCAAAAACATTCTGCTGCCTGTTGTATTAGGGACTGCTTGTTCATATTACCCTGGGCATGCTTCTACACCCTGGAGAAAATGGTTCATGACTATCTCTTTCTGCCTAAGAGTATGCTTTTCCCATGACCTAAAGGCAAATGACTTCTTTGGTTCATGCCAATTTAAGAGTGATCAAAATTTCACAGTACTTCACCAGTCACTCCGTTCTCTGACAGCTACTCCTGCCCTCCCAGAGGAATGGGCTCCTTGGCAGCAGGTAAAGTTCCACCCAGTCAAAGACAAGGGGTATGTTATATTTCAGACATCACAGAGGTTAGGGAATGTCTTTGCTATTGCCACAAAGGCTCTGATGGCTAGTATGGTGCTACCTACCAAAGTGAGCTGTTTGGCTTTTTTGATATTTTTCCCTGGTAACACAGTTTTACTGCTTGATGTCTGGGTTTAAAAATTAATTGTTTTAGGGTAATTGATTTTGAGTTCTGCTTGACCCGCTGTTTTTGCCAAGATTTCTCTCTTTGTTCATAGTTTTTTGGGGATGGAGGTAGGGAGGCAATTGCTTACTAGCATGATATTAACAGAAAAGTCTAGATCTTCTAGGCGTTTGCCATACTATGCCAGAATTTGCATTACTAATACACTTATTATTACTCTCTCTCTCTCTCTCCCCCCAACAATTCCAAAATACCAGCCATGGAGTTAGAGTACAACCTGGTTTCATGCCATTTTCTAGGTTGAATCTTTCTGGTGTCTGGTTATTCATCTTTATAGAGCAGTCTGCATCACTGTATGTAGTGTTAATATTGATGACTTTAGCTGGAATTCCATAAGACTGAAGGACAGTCCTCACTGAATGTCTATGTGCAGGGGTCTGCAACCTGCAGCTCCAGAGCCACATGCGGCTCTTTAAGGATTTCTTTGTGGCTCCCAATGCTATAATTGCAAAGTGAAAAAAAACCTCTCCTGGTCATTTTTGATATTTTGGTGAACATCTAAAAGCTCAACAATGAACAATTCATATCTAAATAGCAAATGATATGTGATCTCCAAAGGTTGGCTAAGTCCCCCTTTAATACGTGCACAGCATTGTGGGATATATGTGCATACTGATTTTAAAATAGGGGTTACAAAAATGGTTTGACGTTATTTGTTAAGGCTGGCCTTTTATTCAATGCATTGTGGCTCTTGAATTATTGAGTTTAACAAATTCAAAAAATAAATGTCTTTTCTTGCTCTTCTGCTTGCAGACCCTTGTCTGTGGGGGATGTCAAATGCCTTTAAAGATAATTAAGTTGATAAGAGAAAGCTGAAGTGTTCTACATACTCTTCTATGATGGTCCTTAGTGTGAATATCTGACCTACACGAGATCTCTGCATCCTGAATCTAGCCTATTTTCATACGAGCTCTGCATCTATTGCTCTTTCACTCTTTGTAATTTCATAATAGAGAAGATTTACCCTACAATGGAAAGGAGTTACACTACCATCCTATTGCTACCGTCAGTAGGGTCATCACTTTTTGGATATTATAACAATTACTCTTTGTTTCTATGGATCAGAAGTGGGGGGGGGTCTCTTTTCTTCATTGAACAGTTCTTCCCATTTTATTAGGTTGGTAGCATCAAGTGCTGTTAGCAATTACTGCTGTAATTTTGTCATCTCCCACTCTTATGTTGTTTTATTCAGCTTCTTGACTGCAGCCTTTATATCTAACACCTATATTAGACTACTATTGATATCAAGTTGATTAGATTCCTATTTCATTGACTGAGAGAGCTAGGTCTGTTGAGGACTTATTCGAAATGTTCTTCCCACCTGTTATTCCACTCTGCTTCTGTTGTAAGCATTTTATCCATCTCAATTTTTCACTGATTGATTTCCAGTTCTAAAACTGGAATCATTTGGTAAACAACTTTCCTCCTATCATTGCAGGAGCTTCAGTTGCTAGGCCTACAACGTCTCTGTATATCTTTTCTTGATTTTTCTCATTTTGTCCATTTTCTTGTACTTTTCCTTTGCTTTTTTATCCAATATTCCAATGCACTTAGCATTCAGGAGATTTCCTGACAGTACTTTTCCTTCCCTGACACATCTCACTGCTTATCCAATTCTTGCTGTCGCTAAGGCTCTGTCTACACTATGGGCCTTACAGTGGCACTGTTGTAGGCTCTCTTTATGCCAGCATGAGAGAGCTGACCCACCAGCATAGCCAAACCAACCTGAATGAGCAGCGGTAGCTATGCTGGTGGGAGAGCATCTCTTGCCAACACAATGCTGCAGAGGCAACTGCTGGGGCGGGACACAAGGGGGCCATGGCCATATGACTGACCCCAGCCCACGTGACTTTTCTCTGTGTCCCCTCCAGCTTCGGGCCCATATGCACTCCCTATCACCTTTCATCTCCATCCCATTACCTGGTGGGGTTGGGGTTCGCTGACCCACACAGCAACTCCTCCTCTCCCAGGCATGGTACAATGTAACTAGACACTGCCTGGGACATGAGAGAATCCTGCCAACCCCTCCAGTTTCCCAGAGCCATCCTTAGGCATAAGCAGCAGGTGCCCCAAATTTAGTGATGACCTAGGCAGCTGCTTATGCCTAGGGCATCTTCTCTGGAATGGGACAGCAAGGTGTGAGCAGTGCCAGATCTAGTGGCCAGAGCCATCCTCTGGAACTCCCATGCTGCTCCTTCTGCTGGGGCCAGGCCTAGGGCTGGCAGCAGAGCCCTACGTATTAGGCCAGGAGCCCAGGCTCAGGACCAGCAGGAAGCCATGAACTCACCTAAAATGTGGGAGTAATGCAACACCCCCTGAGATCCCATACGTATGTCCTGCTCCTGCCCTTGCAGCTCTAAGCAGAGTCTCCCCCAACTCAAGCAGTTATCCCAGCCTTCAAAGGGCACAGTAAGTGTTGAGGGGAGACCTGCTCTCCTCTCCCTATCCCATTACCTGGTGGAAGAGGTGGGCTCTGTCCCAGGCAGCCTGACTCAAAGCTGCCTGGGAGACTGCAGCAGCCAGGGGGTGTGGCTGGAATGGTCCTTTGCGCGCCCCCCCGCCACCTTCTGAACATCAGCCCTGTAGTGCTGTCAGCTCCAGTGCTTTTGTTGGTGAAACTTAAGTCGGGAACAGATGTGACTTTTTCACACCCTGACGAATGAAAGTGCTAATGCAGACAAAGCCCATGTCTATGCTCATATCTAGCAGGGATTGCAGCAACTTGTAACATGCTGTTATCTGACTGTGCCCTTTTTTCCTGTAGGTCCAGCCTCACCTTCTTCTGCCTCTGGCAGTGACTCAGATCTGTTTCTTAGCTCAAGCTGGAATTTCTCACAGTACTCTTCTGTTTTCGGTCCTGTAGCGTTGACCCTCTTTGCCACTCTCCATTTAATGCTGTTCTTTCTCTGTCTTAATTTCAGTTTGGCAGGATCATTGCTGACATCTGCTGCTCGATATGCCCTTGTGTCTTGGATGGAGGTCCAGTATCTTGAGCTGAAGAAGACCGATCAATCTGTTTTTTTGTTTTGCCATCTGGTGAATTTTTAGGTTTCTTCACAAATGTGTTTAGAAGTAAACAGATTGTGGCAATGACAGTAACTTTCTGCAGTATCCTGAACAAACCTCACTGAATTGTCTTTAACTATTAATTGTATTTAACTAGAAGTTCACTGTATGAAAAATGCAAATCTTTATATTATCATGAGAATGGATGGAACTTCTTTAAAAGGAAGGTAGGATGAATGCCACCAATGAGAAGTACTGTGAGCTCCAGAAGACTATGCTGAACAACTGGGCAGACACAAATTATGTTCTGGAACAATACGCACGAAGTGAAATTCCTAAGAAATGCTTCTGAAGAAGGGACTGCAAACACTGACCTATGGTTTGAGCCTTTGAAGCATCACCCTGAACTTTTGTCTGCCATCCACTTGAGAACAGTTCAAAGACAGTCTGTAGAGGTAACTGAGGGCTTGTCTACACTTGAAATGCTATAGCAACACAGCTGCACTGCTGGAGTTTCACTGCTTCAGTGTAGACAGGACCTATATTGATGAGTGAGGCTCTCCCATTTTGAAGAGGAAATCCACCTTCCTGAGAGGGGGCAGCTAGGCTGATGGAAGAATATATTCAGGATTAGGTCAGATTAACCATGTCACTCAGGGGCAGGCCCAACAATGGGGATGGGCAAAGGAGCGATGAACTGGTCACCACAGGAAGACCCATGGATAGGATATGAAAGACATTTCACTGGCCAGAGCTGGGGTTTGTATGATTCTGGTAAGCTTAGTAGCATGCATGTAAGTTCTCCTACTGTTTTAATATGTTTTCTCTGTCCTATCATTGTCAGTTAAGGATAATGTTTATGGGGGTGAGAGAAAGATTCTCTTAGCCATGGGATCTAGACTTTGGATCCCATCACTGGAGAGGCGAGAGAGCCACCACAAACATCCCTGCTTTCCAAATCAAAAAGTAAACCTCATTTGTTCAAACTAGAGTTCCCAAAGACACACTACAAAACAGGAACTCAGTAGAGAAGGAAGCAGAGGAGAGGGGGAAAAGGAGATATGTGTAAAAAGGAGAAGAAAGACTGGGCCTACGTCTACATGAGAAGCCTCTGTCGACAGAAATCCCAGTCGGATGGGATTTCCCAGCAAAACTTCTGTTAATGGATTACATCTACACATAGAAGCAGATTGGAAGACCAATCCACTCTGTTGACAGAAAGCAAGCAGCCAGACTTGACAGAACCCTCTCTTGACAGAACAGATGACTGGAAACTTTGCAAACCAGACTGCATGGTGAACCAGAAGCCCTGTCTGTTGATAAAAGGGCCCCAGAGCACCTACACAGCTGTTTTGTCAACAGAACACTGTTAAGAGAGGTGTTATACATAAACAGGAGCTATGTCTACACGTGTATGCTACATTGAAATAGCTTATTTCGATGTAGCGACATCGAAATAAGCTATTTCAATGAATAGCATCTACACGTCCTCCGGGGTGGTGACATCGACGTTCAACGTCGACGCTGGGCAGCACCACATCGAAGTAGGTGCTGCAGGGGAGCGTCTACACGCCAAAGTGGCACACACTGACATAAGGGTGCCAGGAACAGCTGCAGACAGGGTCACAGGGCGGACTAGCACTTCCGGGGCAATAGCTAGCCACTCCCTTAAAGGGCCCCTCCCAGACACACACAGCCTGCACAGCACGCGGTCTGCAGAGCCACAAGCACCCACACCCGTCAAAGCAGTATGGACCCCCAGCAGCAGCAGCAGCAGCAGCCGCCAGAGGTCCACACAGCCGCCCCTGCAGGAGCAGTGCTTGCCCTGCTCAATGCTATGCAGGAGGCAGCTGACCAACTTTTACTCACAGAAGAGGACCTGCCCCAGGGGAGGAGGAAGCAGCCCCAGACCTTGTTGCCCTCAGACCCCCAAACCCGCCGCCGGCTGTGGAGCTACCCCACGAGCACCAACTGGTGGGAGCAGCTGGTGCTCTGCAAGTGGGACAACGAGCTCTGGCTCCAGAACTTTCACATGAGCTGGCAGACATTCCTGGAGCTCTGCCAGTGGCTCACCCCTGCACTGAGGCACCAGGACACCGCCATGCGGCGCGCCCTCACAGTCGAGAAATGGGTCAGCATCGCTGTCTGGAAGCTGGCCACTCCAGACAGCTACCGATCCGTGGGGCAGCAGTTTGGCGTGGGCAAGGCCACTGTCGGGGCTGTCCCCATGTAGGTAAGAGGACCCAGGGGAGGAGCCTGGGGGGGAGGGCAGCCCTGGGGGTGGGGGAGGGCCAGACACACCCTGCACACCCCTCACTGGTGCTCTCCCATGTCCTTCCCCTGCAGGTCGTCCGCGCCGTCAACGCCCTGCTCTTCCACAGGCTCGTGCGGCTTGGGGACCCGGATGCCGCCATCGCGGGGTTTGCCAGCCTGGGCTTCCCAAATTGCTTCGGGGCTCTGGATGGGACCCATATCCCCATCCGTGCACCAGAGCACAGCGGAGGACGCTTCCTGAACAAGAAGGGCTACCATTCGGTGGTCCTCCAGGCCTCGGTGGACAGCCAGGGGCACTTCCTGGACATTTATGTTGGGTGGCCTGGCAGCACCCACGACGCCCGGGTGTTCAGGAATTTGGGCCTGCGCCGCTGGCTGGAGGCGGGGACCTACATCCCCCAGCGGGAGATCCCTGTGGGGGACACCACCATGCCCCTCTGCGTCGTCGCAGACGCGGCGTACCCCCTCTGGCCCTGGCTCATGCACCCTTACACGGGCCATCTCTCAGCCAGCCAGGAGCGCTTCAACACGCGCTTGAACCATGAGCGCCAGGTGGTGGAGCGCACTTTTGGCCGCCTCAAAGGGCGCTGGAGGTGTCTCCTCACCCGCCTTGATGCAGGCCCCACCAACATCCCCCAGGTTGTGAGCGCGTGCAGCGCACTCCACAACCTGGTCGAGAGCAAGGGGGTGGCATTCTTCCAGGGCTGGGCTGTGGAGGCTGGCAGGGCTGACGTGCAGCCACCTGCTGCCCCCAGTCATCAGGTGGACCCAAGGGGATCCAGGTCCGGGAGGCCCTGCGGGCCCATTTTGACCAGGCCGTGGGGTGAACCCTGGCAGGCCCCCCACTGCACACCCCCATCCTCCACAACACTCCCTGCCCCCACACCCACACCACAGAGCACCCAAGAGCACCCCCCCACACTTTTCTTGCAAATAAAAATGGACCTGTTGTTTTTGAAACCAAAAACCGGTGATTTCTCTTATTATTAATACTACAAATGTATAGAGAGAGAGCAGAACAAAAGGGGGGGAACTATTTACATGGGGGGGCAGGTAGCATATAACAGAACAGGGGTGTAACACAAACTATACACAAATATATATGATGGGGGATATGTACAAAGGTAGGGGCACGTCCTGGGCCCCGCACCCCTCTACTGTCTGGCGCCCGGGGTTGGCAGGTGCGACCCTCGCCTCAGCCTGAGCCCTGGCCGAGGCTGGCTGGGGGCCAGGCGAACCGACAGGTATGGCCAGCGGGTGGCAGCAGGCCCCAGGTCCCCTTCAGCAGAAGGCCCCAGGGTGGCAGACGGCAGTGGGATGGCGGTCAGAGCGGCGGGTGGAGCAGTGGCGGCGCAGCATGGGGGGCCACTTATTCTGCTATGTGCTCGAATGTGCGCATGAAGGCCCTCCATGCCTCCTGGCGCCAGGTCAGCACTCACTCCTGGAGCTCCAGCCGCTGCTCCTCCACCCGCAGGTGCTGCTCCGACACCTCCAGCTGACGCCAGAGGGTCACGAGCAGCTGGGGGTCCATCGCCGTCCTCGGGTGGTGGCTCCACCATCGGCCCCATCCTGGGGCTGGTCGGTGCTCCGCCGAGGGGCTGGCCTGCAGTGATGGCCCCGGGGGGGCTCTCCGGGACCACGGAGACCTCACCGGCGCTCTCCGGGCCCTCCGATGGTGCAGATGCAGAACACGGGGCGGGGGAGAAGAGTGGAGACAGCCGTTAGCGTGGGCCCCAAGCCGTGGCCCTTGTCCCCCCACCCCTCTGCTGCTGGTTCCCCATCCCCATCCCTGGGAGATGCTGCTGCTGCTGACAGGTGTCCCACCCCCTCCCCCCGGGGGACCCTAGGTTCTGCTCCCCCCATCCCCAGGGATGGGGCATGGCACTGTCCTGCTGGAGGGCAGGCGCTGATGCACTCTTCTGAGGGACATGCCACTGCTGTCCCTGGGGCCATGGTCATCTGGGCATGTGGAGGGCCCTGGTCATGTCTCTTGTCCCCACCCCTTAACCCCGGGGGTGTGCACCAGCGGGGGTACATACCTGACGGTCCGCTCCCGCGGTTGGGGGACACCCTCTGGGCGGATGCCCTGCTGGAGCTCCGGGATGGTATCGTGAGCCACAGCCCCTCATCGCTGGAGGAGGATTCCCCCTCCTCCTCCTCCGGCATCCCAGGGGTGGGGTCCTGGGGGGGCTCCTGAGGTGCGGGGCTTGCCTCCGGGGTGGACTCTGCCTCCGGGGCCTGCTGGGGCTTGTCGGCCGAGGTGTCAAGAGTGGCCGGCGGGGAGGAGGTGTACCGGGGGCCCAGGATGGACCTGAGCTCCCTGTAAAAGGGGCAAGTGGCAGGGGCGGCCCCAGATCGGCTGGCCGCATTCTGGGCCCAGGCGTAACCCTGCCGCAGCTCCTTCACCTTACTCCTGACGTGGTCAGGAGTGCGGGCAGGGTGACCCCAGGCAGCCAGGCCCTCGGCCAGCCGAGCGAACGCATCCGCGTTCTGCCTCTTGCGCCCCATTACCTGGAGCACCTCCTCCTCGCCCCAGAAGGTCCCGGATCTCAGCCTCCATCCAGGAGGGGCCCCGCTGCCTTTTCCCAGGCTGGCTGCCAGGCTGGGAGCCCTGGCTCCCCTTGGGGGGGTGCCCTGGGGGTGCTTCGGGGGCTGGCGGGCAGCCATCGCAGCGGGGATGGTGGATTGGGGCTGCAGGGAGGCGTGCAGGCAGGCCACGTGTCAGTGCTGCCGCCTGCACGCGCTCTCAGCTTCCTGCACAGGAACGCAGGGGGCGGGGAGCTTTAAGGGGCCACTGCACGTGGCCACCATAGAGCTCAGGGGCTTGAGAGAGCGTCTCTCAACCCCTCAGCTGATGGCCGCCATGGCGGACCCCGCTCTTTCGATGTTGCGAGACACGGATCGGCTACACGTGCCCTACTTCGACGTTCCACGTCGAAGTAGGGTGCTATTCCCATCCCCTGATGGGGATAGCGACTTCGACGTCTCGCTGCCTTACGTCGATTTCAACTTCGAAACAGCGCTCGCCACATGTAGACGTGGTGGGCACTATTTCGAAGTAGCCGGCATGTGTAGACGCAGTTAGGGAGAGGTACAAAGCTGCCGGCGGACATGCTAGGTTTTGGCAACAAACTGTCAACAAAGCACATTTTGCATGTAGACGCTCTGCGGTTTTTCCCAACAAAAGCCCAATTTTGCCAGAAAAAGCCTCTCATGTAGATATAGCCTGGGTGTGTTTGCTAGGACAAGGGAATAAATTAAATAACAAAATAGTTAAAAGCCACAACATATATCTCATAGCCACAACTGTCTCAGGGAAACAAGAAAATTGGACCTCTGTCCTACAGTGATTTAATAGAGGCTACTGTCTCCTGTGGGGGACTCAGATATTATATCTATAACAAAAAAGGAGAGAGACTATGAACAGAATAAAACAAGAAGTCCCGTGGGACCTTATAGACTAACAGATATTTTGGAGCATAAGCTGTCGTGGGCAAAGACCCGCTTCAGCTTGTTCTCGAAGATATAGACCATCATGGCTACCTCTCTGACACTTATGAATAGAATATTCATTCCATTTGAAACAGACTGGAAATTGTCCTCTTCATTTTAAGGTGGAAGATAAATCTATTAGCTGGATGTATCTCATTATGTTTATCTTAATAAAACATTGCATAAAAATCAAACTGATCATAAAGGTCACATTCTCATAAGCAATAAAAAGGGACCCTTTAATAATATTTGACTTGAAGATTGTAGACAAATTATGCATCAAAATATTTGCTGTACTTTATAATCAAGAGCAGTACAGTTTGGACCTGAAAATTACTGTCAAATTATTATTATTTCACATTTAAGTATTCCCTCTCCTATTCCATTTTTACGTGTTATTCAACCAGGAGAATTTAAAACCTCATAAGGAGTAAGGAGAAAGTTTCGTTTCAAATCTCCCAAGATCATGTAATTCATTATACTTATTGAACAATATTTGGTATGTTTATTCTTAGTAGTCATGATTTTCACACATCCAAGGTTGTCTCTCAAGTTTAGCAATTCTGTAGAGTACCCTCCCAAAAGCAACATTGTATAATTAAAAGAAGGGAGTCCATAAAGTGCTTTCCCCCTAGATCACAAGGGCTCCCTTTGCAACCCTTAATAACTCCTTCAGTTTAAGCTGAAGAAACAAGTCTAATCCATTCTATATACCCTTACTTAAGCCTAGTCTACATGACACATCCCTCCCCCAACTTTTGATCTAACCTATGCAACTTCAGCTACATGAAGAGCATATCTGAAGTTGACACACTTACTATGGTATCTTCCACTTGGTACGGTTGGCAGGTGCTGCTCCCCTGTCAACTCTGGCTACTCTTCTCCTCCTGGTGAAGTTCACATGAGAGTGCTCAGAGGTCAATTTATCATGTCTAAGCAGACACAATAAATCCATTGCCGGTGGATCGATCTCTACAGCATCAATCCAATGTCTAATGCAGACAAGCCCTCACAATATTTATGTTCTCATGATGGTGACTCAGAAGTATACCAGATAATGACAATACAATCTAGGTCTAACAACAACATTTTAAGGATCAAGAAGTATAGTCCATCCAGAAGTTAAGTGATGCAGAATTATCAGCCTTACAGTTCTTGCTCTCCAGTTACTGCTGATCACCTAATGAATCATTTGCTTGCCCGCTTAATGTCTGTTCCTGGGCCAGCGGAAAGTTTGGTTTTTGATTAAATGAAGATTTTTTGGGGGAAAAGTATCTGCCTATTCTTGACAATTTTTGATTGTTTGAAAACCAAATATCTTCTTTTCCAGCTGATAACTTCATCATTTCTAACAGAAAGTTCCTAATTTCGGGCAGTTTAGGATGAAAACAATGAGAAACAGATAACTTTCTTTTACAAAATGTTGAAATTTTCTCCACTGAAAATTGACAGAAAAGCAAAGTAATTGTTTTGCCTGAAAGCTCTGTTAAAAAGAGCAGTCAGTTTCTACCAATTCTATCAACTGTACTTGTCACCTCTCACTCCTAGCAGTTCCTTCACTCTGCCCTCCTTCTCTGTTAAAACTCCTCTTCCTTTCTTCTCACCCTGCCACCTGTTTTCTTCTCTACCTCCCATCTCCACACTCCTTCCCTTCCTTCCCCTCTGTGTTGCTTCCCTGCCTCCTTCAATAATTCAGTTAAGGCCAAACATTCATGTGTGCATGCTGATGATTGGTGAAAAAAAAGTGTGGACAGCAAGAGAACCCTGATTATTCAGAGTCTGCAGTAAAATTAAAGGACCCTGTTTACAGACAACTGTGAAATGCTGCAAACTGTTTTGATGCATTTATATTAATTTCATTAAGGTTGTAATCTGTTGGCTCTGAATCATTTTTGCTTTTAAAATGTGACAAGATGATAAATGAAGAATGTGCTTCTGTCATTTCTGTGGTGGGAAATACATGTGAAAAACAGAAAGACTTGCTGTTAAATTTAATTTCACTCTGGTTCTGTTAATTTACAAGATTAATGCATGACATAGGTTTTGTGGCCAGGAGGAACCATCGTGATCATAGGCACGACTTTTGCCTGGGGGTGCCCAACCCCTGCTCCACCCTGATTCTACTACTTCAACCCCTTGTCTCCATTCCTCCTCCTCCCTCATGCTGCAGCACAGCTGATTGTGGCAGGCAAGAGTGTTGAGGGTGGGGGGGAAATCTGGCTGCTGATGGGTACTAAGGCCCTCGAATTTTCTCCCGAAATAAATTGGTACCTATGAACTGTAATTTAATCTCACATTCTCAACAGAGAAGAGCAGGAAAGAGATGATCAGGAATGTGTCATCATCTATAATTGTGGTCTATTGCCCACTGCAAGCAGATCCAAACAGAAAAGCCCTTGGTACCTTTGTCAGTCAGCTAAAGTCAGTGGAGTTCTTTCAAAAGCACAAAGATTTGCACAGATGGATGCATCTGCAAGAGAAGGACCTACTGATACAACAAACATGGTGTGTTGAGTTGTGTTCTCCTCTTTGAAATCCCTCCTCAAAAGACACTATTTCCACAAGGCCCATTATTGATAACCTGCCATCTAAGGAATTTCAGATAGTTATAAAAAAGAGCTCTGCTGCATGGTGAACCAACCTCCTGATCATCTGGTGCTGCGTGTGTAAGAGTAGTTGTCTGTCTTTTTTGATGGTAAATTCAACAAGGTGAAAAAAACCCACACACATCTTCCTTGTATTTAGCCAAGCACAGAACAGATTTGAAAATGCTAAACCAATAAATATTTATCATTCTATTTTAGAAGAGTAATTTATTGCATACAGTCCAGATAAGCATACTCTAATATGCCTTCTGTTGTCTTGGAAGGGAATGGCTGATTTATCTGACATTAAAGCTCTGTCTAGACAGTGCCCTAATCTCAAAATAAGCTATGCAATTTGCGCTATGCAAATTGCATAGCTTATTTTGAGTAGATTTCGAAATAGGCTATTTCAGCACGTGGTGCTGTCTGAATGGTTCCACATGCCAAAATAAAGCCCTATTTCAAGGCATTCCTGTACTCCTCTTGCAATGGGGTTTACAGGGATGCCAAAATAGCACACCCATTATCTCGAAAATTCTTCTGAGACAATGGGCGTATTGCACAGATATAGGCAGGTATTTCAGGATACCTTTGTATCCCAAAATGGCACCTTTCTCATAGTTAGTGAATAAAAAAGTAAAAAGAACTAATGGTGATATTATATATAACTGGGAATCTGTATGTGTGCTACCATTGAGAGAATTTTGCACTTTATAAGAAAGCTAAAAGAAAATGTTCATCACCCAAGAAAATGCAATGCTGAAACTAATTCTAAATTAGAATGAACAAAGTTAATCTGTGATTGAGTGATGGATTACAACTAGTTAACTAAACAGACGAGCGTCATTTTCCAAAACAAACTAAAAGAAGGATACATATATAGTGAAAAAAAAAACTTGGTTAAGTGGCATTAAATATTGTATTTTTTTCTTAATTCGACTGAAAAAAACCCAAGACATGAGGTTACATAGTAAGTTACAACTAAATAAAAAACAATTTAAAGTAACTTACATGAACTGGGTCCAAGATTTTGACTGCTGCTTTGCTGCCATCTTTTTTGTTCAACACCTTAAATACTTTGCCATAAGTTCCTTTGCCAATGGTCTCAATTATTTCCCATGTTTCTGAAGGATCAGGAAAACTATCAAATATTATTGTTTTCCCACTTAATGGAAGCATCTCAAATATCAGTTCCTGGAAAGAAGAAAAAAAAGTCAGTTCTTATTTCAGATAAGCAATTAATAGCAACTGACTTGCTATAAGTGTGATAAAACTAAGACATCATATTTTTTATCTCAGATGTAACTGCAGTATTGAACAGCTGTTGCACATAGTGCGCATATAATCACAACAATGAAACTCCATAAGGATAAAGGAATCTGTTCTTAATATGGATGGTCCTAGAATCAACATGGCATGAAATGGGGAGAAGATGAATACTGCATACTTTTGAGTGAAATCCTAAGCCCGTTGAAGCCAATGAGAGTTTTGCCAATGACTTCGAATGGGGGTAATATAAGCTGGGGGTACTGGGAAAGGGTCTATGAAAGCCATGAATAGGGGCTTTGTACATTATGGACAAGCGTTAAAGGGAACAATGACAAAATCATATTCTGGAAATTATGTAATAACTTCACACAGCTCTAATCAAAATTTCAAAGTAAATGGTCAACTTTTAGGACAGGTTGCAGAGATTCTTCGAATTTAAATGGATACACATTTCAAATTAAACTGTACCTAACTAAACATAGTCAAAGGAGGGGAATCTTTTTACGATATTGTGCCCTTTAAACAGATAGCACCCAGTATCATGGAAGATGTGTGCAGTAGTACAAATGTTAATGCTAATTTTATACACTGTAATAGGAGAGTTACACTTACAGCCAGTTTAATGAAAGCTAAAATCCACTGGGGCAACCTACGTCTTTATTTTATATCTGTTAAATGTTCAGCATCCTCAGTGTAAAAATCAGAACACCCCACACAGAGGTCTGCCTCAATTAAAATTCTCATCAGCAAGTGCTTTAAAGGCTGTTTTCTCATTTCCCTTTGTGTAGGGCGATTATTTTTGAAAAATGGGTGGCTATGATGTTGGACATTCAAGTCCTCATTGAAAGAGCTAAATAAGTAAAAAGCATTTTTGAAATTCAGAGTAGACATTCATTTTTAAAATCCTGGGATAAAGTTTTTAAATTATGCCACACTCTGGGCATGTTGTGTCATCAGTTTAAATCCACGTTAGCAGAGCAAGCTATCGTGTGGTAGCCTGGTGTTGGAAACCCCATTGGTATGTTGTACACAGTTCTACATGGTGAAGAGAATTGTTTCACTAATGATTTTCTATCTTGCATTAAAATGTCCAGCACATCTTCACTGCTTTGATAAATAAATGTATTACTTGTATACAGAGTTGCCAGAAAAAGTTTGCATCTGTTCATATTTGGCTAGATATTGATACCATACATTGCAGGTATGCTGTAAAAATAAAGGTCTTTCAGGCGAGCATGTAATCTAGATCCCTACTGAGAATTTAAATGCCCTTGACGTAAAGGAAGTGTGTACAGTATTGTGCAACTAATGTAGAACTTCATTGTTCCAGTCTCACCATCCTATAGAGCTCCACACACAGCGAGATACACTACTGTGGCACTTCTGTCTGAGTTTCTCTGCCATAATCTTTGGCTTGTTTCTACAAGAGAGGTGATTGGACCCTTCAATTAAGCCACTTTATGGTGTTCAACCCTTTCTGGGATAACAGCATTCCCTAGCTCAAATTCAAAACAAAAGAGAAGTTCTTAGTTTTGCTGGGCTCAGCCATCAGCCTCTTCCCTGAAGGCAGGATCCCAGCGGCAAATGCTTCTCTCTCCCAGGCCTGGACTTCAGTCAGCTCAGACATCCAGGTTAGGTCTGTCATCATACTAAAGGCCTCAGGCAGGCCACATCCAGTTCCTAGTGCTAGCCTAGCTACTTGCCTCTCACTGGAAGAGTCTGTCTGCTTTTCTCCCCATTCAGCACTCAACTGCTGGGCCTTCCTCCTCTTGAATCCCGCACCCTGCACAGATGTAGTAGGGCAGGACTGACAGACACAAGGCCCCCAGCTCTTGAAGAGGCAAGGCCTCCCTTTTCCATTCACCAAAACAGTCAGTATTACAGCAGTGCATAGAGACCCTAGCCCCCCGTCAGTCCCCGATTCTCAATACTGTACAAAATGTAGCAAGAGAAAGTCCCTGACTCCAAGAGCTTCCTAGCATCATCTCCATTTTCAAGAGTGGGATCTGAGGTACAGGTACGCACATCTGAAGCCCAACATCACATTAGAACTCTGGGGCACAGAAAAGCCAAAAACCCAAATCTGACTCAGCCCAGTGCCTTAACCAAAGATCCATCCTCCTTTGCTCAGGCCAGGGGGCAAATGAAATCTTACAGGAAAAAGCACATGTATAGATGCACAGTTCTGAGTTAAATACCCTAAACATTAATGAAATGGAACTGGACTTAACTAATTCATCCATATTTGCCTCTAAAGATTAGACTAGCAGAAGGCTGCTATTTCATGACAGAACTGATGAAATAGGATTGCTAGGAAGGTGTGTGAGAGAGAGAGAGAGAGAGAGCGTGAGAGCGAGAGATCACCCCACGCTGTGATGGGGGATGGAAAACAGGCCACAGGTTAATGACTTTGCTGAAGGGTTTTCTTCATAGCAAGACACATCACACTGGAATGAATGACAAGCCTGCGAATAACCTGGCTGGCAAGCATGACAGAGAGTCTAACCTGGGATCACATTTACTGTTCTGCTGATTTTCCAATGTACTCCATGCAAAGGACAGACTTTACTCTGACACTTTTTGTATCTAATATAAAAATAAACACCCTTGTTCAAGCAGTTAGCAACTCAGAATCGCTTTATGCTGTGGGAGTTCCTAATGAATACCAGTAAAACACTCCAGTAAAACTTCATCATCTTGTCTCTTGAGTACTACAACCTTCTCCTTTCTGACCTTGACAAGTGCACTGCTGCCCTCTTTAAACAGAATTCAAAATGCTGCCACTAAGATTGTTTCCATGGAGCTTCACTTTTGCGTTTTCACCCACTGCAGAAACAAACTACTTGTCTTACCACTAAGGATCCACCATAACTTAGCATCGTCCTATCTGCCACTCCATGGGATGCTGCCCCCACTACTTCTCCACTGCTAATAATGCTATCCTATCTCCTGTTCGTTAGTCAAGTTTGCCCTCAAGTACCTTCAGCCTCTCTCCTTGAAACCTACCATCACCATGACACCTTCAACACATATGGCAATGGCTATGCTGTGGCTGATGCTCATACCAAACAAACATGTTACTGGTACCTTGTCCCCTCCACAGCAGCTTTTCTCTACCCATTGCCACAAGTTGAATGTTTAGCTTTTAAACTCTTTGGGGCAGGACTGACATATGTGTAGACTGCCTAGCATAATGGGATGTGGAAGCCAGGTTGGAGTCTTAAGCACTAGTGCAATATAACCAACAAAATCACCAGCACAAACTCCTTAGCTCCTTTTACTGGCCCCGGAACGTACCTGTTCTAGCAATCTGGATGAGAATATACAGTAGACGTGAGTGTTTCTTAGGGTAAGTCTACACTGCAAAATTAAGTCAAACTAAGTTATGTCGCTGTACAGTGACTGCAGTACTTAAATCGCCTTTTCATGTCTGCACCAAGCTCTTCATCTTGACAGTATATGTCCCTACCAGAAGCACTTGCACCAACTTAACTGGCAGCCTGCACCACTATGGGTTGGCTTCTGAAAGGCAGCAACAGTCAATGTAAGCAATGCAATACCTACAATGACACCAGATTGGCCTAATTATATCGACTTAAGTTATTTAAGCACTCCATCTCTCCTCGCGGTGGAGTTAAGTCAGTACAGTGGATGAGTTACATCTGTGGGAGCTACATGTTAATGTGAGTGCTTCCAGAGTTAGGTCTGCATAAACTGGCTTACATCAACCTGACTCTGTAGCAGGGACACGTGCTTAGAGAAGCCATGAAGCATGTGGAGCTCCAGTGTGACATCCACCAAGCAAATAGCTAGCACTTTGGAACAAAGGCCCAAATAACTCATTCCTTCAATAAAATATTAATTTGATTGTTTTAGTCATGATTACGGATTGCCAACCATAGCCGTATAAATCAGCAGACAATAATTTCACAGAGCTATATTAATTTATATCAGCACAGGATCTAGTGCAGAATCTCTTGAATGAGCATTCTTGCTGATGGCCCAGTCCTGTTCCCTCCACGAACACAGTCCTATGTTTGGTCCACAAAATTACAATTTGTTTCCATGAATAAAAATTAAATATTGATGTCAGAAAAAAAAAAGCTGTCAGTTAACTAATGCATGGGAAGCTATCAAAATAAAATAACTAAGTAACAGTCCAAAAATCAAGAAAATAGCAAGTCAGACATAGAACAAGCCACTCTTGGACTGTAACTCAGGATGCTTTGCAGAGCCTGGAACGCCGCTTGGAAATTGCTGTGATACCAGCAGTTCAGCCTTGTGGGGGCCAGTAGCAACGGCAGCACAAACCAATGCAATATGGCAAAGAAACACAAAGGAAAACAACACTTGACTAGATAATTTTTTCCCCATTTAATTTCCTCTCACAAAAAGGCAACATAGTCCCTGGCAGTAATTCGGATGTTACAAGAGACCAAATTAATTATCTGAGGGCTGAAATCTGGGTCCATTAGTGAAGGAGACTCTCCTTGTTTCTCTTAGGGAAGCCACAGAGCTTGCCTCTTTAAAGGTTGTATTGCACACTGAAGGCTAGACTGTGGGCCATGCAGACAGCCTATGCATACTCATATACCTCCACTATAGGGTCATGGAGGGTGATTCCAAAGTAATGGGGGTTAGAAGTGATAAGGACCAAGCAGGCATATCCACTAATCTATCTTCATGCATGGGGGTGCACAGTGGGCAGGCTGAGGTCAATGGCAGCTATATCAGGCACTGAATCAATACAAAATTCCAATTTCTAGTCATATTAAAAGTACAGGAAAAACAAAATCAAAGCCTAAAACTCTTAAGTTATTTTTGTACTTGTACTATAAAAGTATTATGTATCTTAAGTATTTTGGAACAAAGTGATCTTAAAGACTTCTATGACAACTGCCATGCTACAAAGAATATTTATGCCAGACTATAAACCTGAGAAACTATGGGTAACATTGGAAGGTTAGAACGGTAGCATAACCAATTTTATTTGGTCTTTGTGCCTCTAGAAGCAATTAGGTGGCATTATCAATCAATGAACAGTCCTGAATCCTATCATTTTCATTCTGTGGTTCCCCATAGAAAAGTATTACAAGCAATAGGAGACATTTTTCAATGTATCTGTAGAGAAGGTGTTAGTTTTCAAAGCTAACACATTGCTTAATTTTTCCATTTTAGTCTTCATTATGTCAGAACTCAATATGTGTATGAATAAACTCACCCATCTGTCTATTTCTCTAAACTTTTGACAAGCACCAGTGACTCAGGAAGAATTGGTCAGCTTTATCAGCCACTTTTACCGAAGCTGGAAATCATTAGATAGCAAAACGGGGAAGACCTTAAAGATTGCAAGAAAATGTGGTAAGGTTCAATACAAAGAAATCACAATGTCATAATAATTACATTAGATGTACAGGACACAACTGGAAAATAACATACAACTTCAAAGTTTCTTACTTACATTTTATATTAATAGTTCCACTAACATACTGCTCGTTTTAATTTGCAAATGTTGAGCCAACAAACAGAATTAAGCATTTCAGTTGGTCCAGGAAAAAAGGGTTCAGTCTCTTCTAGATCACCATAAATTGCAACTCTTTGGACTTTTCCCTCCCCCATCCCCCAAAATATTCTCTACACCAAACCATACCATGGTGGAAAAAGGAGCAGAACACAGCCAAGGTTCTGAATGATAACAAGTTCAGGAAACTATCCGTTTGCCCTCGCAGATTACCAGCAGCTAATGACCGATGAGCTAACAGTTTAAGGCAAAGTCAAGGTCTGCAAACAAGTCATTTGCTGTACTAATTATATGGCCAATTCCAAAGACGCTGCTAATAAAAACCCAGTTACAGGAACACTTTCCCCACCGCTTGTGAAACGCTTAGCGGCCTGGTCATTTCAAAAGGCCCTTTTCTCTGCCTTTTCACCCTCCCTACGGTATTGTAAAAGACAAGCACCTTCCAAGGCGCCTTCATAGGGTTACCCTCTAAAAGGGGAGGGAGTGGATCTCTATCAGCATCTCCCCACTCACACTGGCTCACGTGCTACAGTATCTCTAGTGGGGGGGGAGATCCTCATACAGACACGCTCCCTCTCGGGCGTGTCCACCTTTTTTTAAAGGTCCAATATGGTAACTTCTGGGTAGCAGCAAAAACCACATTGCAGCCAACCCCTCTGAAGGCACCAGCAGCCGCCAGGCTGGGGGCGTGGGGGATGTTAGTCTGCGAGGCAGTTCTCGGAACGCCGCGGTGGCCATTAGCCTGCTTCAGCCTTTCAGCAGAGAGCTGCAGCCAGGGCCGGGCGGCAGCCTCTCCCCGCAGGCCCTCGGGGGCAGTCCGCCCTCCTCCAGTCCCTTCCCCTAGGGAGCGCTTTCCACCTCACACCCCGCCGCGCTGCTCCTTCCGCCCGGCGCGCCGGAGCCCCCTGTCGAGCCGGCAGGCGAACGGGGCGAGCCACTCACCTGGGCTAGAGCAGCTGCGCGCCTGGACCTGCCCGCGGGAGTTACGCACCTGCCCGGCGCTGCTGCCACCTCCTCTGCCCGGCCCGGCCTTCCCGGAGGGGCGAGAGGCGTGTCAGGCTGCGGTGCGCGGCAGGCACCTCCCGGCCCCCCTCGCCCTGCCCCACTAATCTTCTGCAATCCCCGGCCGAGCCGGGGGCTCCCCTGCCCCCTCCGCCCGGCCTGGGACTAAGGAGTCGCTCGGCTTGGCCAGGGGCTGGCGCCCTAGAGAGCTCCCGGCAGAGGCGGGGGGCCTGGCCGGCTGCGGAGCTCCCTGTGCGTGTGGCCAGCAGGGCCGGAGCTTTGCTCCGCCCGGGCAAGCGGCAGGCGCTGGCTTGAGCAGGAAAGGGATCGGGGTGCAATTCAGCTGGCTCCTCCCGAGCTCTGCACCCAGCCTGAGCCCCCCAGGCTCTCCCACCCAAGCAGGGAACAAGGCGAGGGGAGCCTGTCCCACCGCAGACCGCTGCAGCCCCCGGAAACTAGGGGCAGAGCCGCAGGTGCAGCGCCGGGCGCTGCCCACCCAAATACTAACATCTAAGCAGAGAGGAAGTGCAAAGGTTTCCAGTGCACCAAATATATCATTCTGCCCCGACCCAGCTGGGTGCAGCGCTTGGGTCCAAATACCAGGATCTGATTTCTGCGGGACCCTGCCCATTTTTTCAAGGCTGTGCTCCAAAATTCATCTGGCTTTATACAGAACAAGCTTTCCCGCTTTCCTTGTGCTTTGGAAATCTCGACCTTGATACGCCCCATTGCAAAGCTGTCTTGGGAAATTAGAGCTGATGTGTGGGTCACAAACTCAAACTGTAATCTTGGGCTACTGCTATACTGCCAATGCCTTAAAAAATCTGCAAGAAGAACACCTTGCTCAGGAAAACTGCAGCACTTGGGTCTGTCTAATTTTTGGTTCTAACCACTGCAACCCATTCTGAAATTTGGTGCATATTCCCCAGAGAGAGCAGACAGCCTGAGATCAGACTGGATTATATGTGCTGCACAATTCTTTTGGATGATCACAGTCAAGTTTCTTCTAAATCACCTCACTGACTTTGTGGCTATGTCTACACTAGCCTCCCCCTTTCCAAAGGGGGATGCTAATGAGACACTTTGGTATATGCTAATGAGGCACTGCAATGAGGCGTGGCTCCTCTGCACGGGGTCCAAGGGGATTTCAAAGTGTGTGGCGTCCTTTCGAAAAAGACCCCGTGTAGACAAACCACACGATCAAAAGCAGCACTTTTGAAGTGCCATGGTTGCCATTATGCTAATGAGATGCTGCATATTCATAGCAGTGCCTCATTAGTACATCCAAAGTGTCTCATTAGCATTCCCCTTTCGAAAGTGGGGGGGGCTTGTGTAGACATAGCCTTTAAGTCAGAACTAGGTGAAACTAACTACTTGGCAATATTGACAATATTTGATAATTGATAATATTTCTTGACATATTGATGGTTGCTATAAAAGTTTACAGTCAATTCCTCTCTCCTTCCCCCAGCCCTGCAAACTTTGACGTCAAGCTAATAAATGGCCCGAAATATGCTAATGAGACACAGATGCAAGTTCCCCAGGCCTCATTAGCATAAGGTCACATGATTTGGAGTCCGGAAGATGTTCTTCTGGATTCCAAAATGCCATTTAAAAGCATGGCCCCTGGGAGGGTCTTCCAGAAGGAAGTCCGTCTTCCGGAGGCCCCTTCTTCCCAAAAATTTTCAGGAAGAAGGGGCCTCCGGAAGAAGGACTTCCTTCCAGAAGATCCCCGCCCCCCCGGGGGCCATGCTTCTAAATGGCATTTTGGAGTAAGGAAGAACATCTTCCGGACTCCAAATCATGTGACCTTATGCTAATGAGGCATGGGGAACTTGCATCTGTGTCTCATTAGCATATTTCGGGCCATTTATTAGCATGCTCTAAAGTGGCATGTGTAGAAACAGCCTCAGAGGGGCAGCCATGTTAGGCTGTAGCATCACAAAAAAGACAAGCAGTCCTGTAGCACCTTAAAAACTAACAGTACTATTTATTGGATAATAAGCTTTCGTGGCTAAGCTCCACTTCATCAGATGAATCTTGTTTTGTTTTTTACTTCAATGACGTTCCTAGAATCCAACTTTCTTGAGTAGCTTTTGTCCTAAGCGTTTGATGGAGAAGGACTTGTATGCAGTTTGGAGGAGCAAGACATACAGATAGCAAAGCACGGACAGGGAAAGAATGAAAAAACAGAAGGCTGGAACTGAAATGAGTTTAATGGAAAGGAAATGTATCATTGTCTATTTAGAGTTTAGGGTCTAAAAAGAGAAGTCCAGAAAAGGATGAGAGGGGAAAGAGCGGCAGAGAGAGACAAAGTGACCCCCACCCCCAGGTCACACAGAAACACAGTGATCCAGTTCCTTTCCTTTAAACTTATTCTAATTCCTCCCTGCTGATTTTCTTCTCTCTGTTCTACTTTCCAGCTCCCACCCCTCATGCTTTGCTTCCTGTCCTCTTTGCTCCTCCAAAACCCAGGGATGCCCCTCTCCAGCAAACATTTAGGGTAAGATTTTCAAAACTGCTCAAAGAATTTGGATCCTCGGAACATCAGTGAAGCCAAAGTTTGGGGATGGCCCAGAAGAGAGAGGGGGGAGTTGACTGACATATTGACACTACCAAAAAGCTGACTAAAGAAATCATAAGTGCCATGTGGATAGTTTCACCCACTGCTGACCTATGGTCAGAGGAGGGCCCTTTAATGGACCCACGCTGCCCCACATGAGTAGTTAGAGAGAGGTAATTTAGAAGAAAACAGACTGATCATCCAAAGGAATCATACAGGACATATGATCCCATGGTACCTAAGATCCTGCCAGATCTCTCTGAGGCACTGTGGGATCATAAGAGCTGAAGAATTCCTTTGGATGATCACAGTTGCTTTTCTTCCAAATCATCCTTCTCTGACCCAACGCATCTTATGAATCACTTTGGAAATATAGTTTAGGTATCATCATCATCATTATTAACCACCATGCGCTCAGTGCCCGTTGGTGTCTGATGCCTCCCTCACTATTTCCTTCCATATTTCCCTGTCCAGTGCGGTTTCGGTAGCCAACTTATCAACCCAACCCCGAACGCTCAATTGGTGTCGCGGACCTTGTTTATCTGGGCGACATCCGAGCCGGCATCTTTTATCATTCAGTGGTACTGGCATCATATTTCATTCGTATTGTTGTTTCACGGTCAGTGCATTGTCGCTCATCTGCCCAACCCTCCACCTTTATCCAGGCTTCGGACAGGCATGGAACCCCCAGAGGCTTCACGGTGGAGTTACAGTTTAGCTAGCTTGTCTTTAATTTAAATGGTCTATATGTTCTTTAATATATTTTTGATCTTTACATAGGTACATTAGAAGTTCCCAAGAGAGATAGACGGATAATATTCCCTCAATTAACATGCACAGAGCATGCTGAGTATTAGATCACACCATATTATAGCTTCTGGATTATTTATTTCCTAAGATGTAAAACAGTAAAATACACTTTTTAACAGAGAAGAAATATTAGGTTTGTGCTATTCACTCATCTTAGACGCTTCTAGCATGAGCACCACCTGAGTGGGGAAGAGAGGGAAAGGATGCTCTTGTGGTTAAATCACCAAATTATTATTAGAATTGTCAATGATTATACTTGTTTAGATTGGGGAAGCACCTGGAAAGCCCAGTCAGGGTCCAGAAGCCTAGTGGGCTGAGCACTACACCCTCATATAGCAGGGTTCCCTGTCCCATGCTCTAGTTGTTGCTCTGCCACAGATGGCTTGTGTCACCTTGGGCATGTTATATAGGTATGCCAATTCTAGGAGCTGGGTATGAGTCTCAGCTCAGGAGACATCCTGGCACTGGCTCTGATGCAACCAGACACTGAACATATAATGTAGCCACAGTAACATGAGCTGTGATCAGGACCAGCTGCCCTGAATTGGTGCCCACGTGATTGACAGGCATGTACTTGGAGCAGCTAGTCCAGCTAGCCATAGCTACATGCTGTGTTATATGAGCCAGCTGAATAAGAGCAAGTGTCTGTTTTCCCTAGCTGGGAATCACACTCCCAGCTCCAACGCAGCCGTGTCCTTTAAAGCTCTAGGCTGCAATTTCCACATCTGTAAAACTGAGATAACACTGCCCTACCTACAGGGAGGATTAATTATTTGTGTGGCATTCAAATAACACTCTGCTGCAGACTACAGGGGGAAAAACCCTATAAGTAAGCAAATGAGCAAATAAATAAATAAATGCACCTTGGCAGCAGAACATAAATTCTTGTGTTAAGAATTCATAAAGAGTCCACTTCTCTCTCTGGATAATTTTTTTTCCATCCAATCGTTCAGCATAACTGGACAAAGCCTAGGATAGGCAAGTGGATTCCTCTCCTTCTGGTGTCTGTTACAGGAAACAATACTTTCTACTACACCTAACAGCCTCTAGGAAAACTACCAAGCAAGTAGCTTGTCTATGCTCTGGACAATCATTCTTCTGATCACAAGTGTTATTTACCAGGATAAATAATCAAACATACCCAGTCTCAGAGTTACTCATTGAATGCACAGATTTCTTTGAAACATTTAGGCTCTGCAAGATATTTTCTTTAGTGACACAAAAACACTTCCTAACCCCTTTTGAAGCTCCTACATGTGTGATCTGCATAATCACATTTAAGGGGCTGGTTGGCTCGAGAGATTGTTAATAAGATCCAGGGCCTTTTGCAACTAGCCTGGATCAGGATGACAAAATTTTTTTCCATCTAACTGCTCTTTGGCATCACATGTGATTTGAGGAAATGACCTCAGTCCAGTCCTGTTGGAGAAATATTTATATTATTTTAAATTTATGGAATGTGCATGTCAGACTTCTCCAGTTGCTTGGACAACACTGAAAGACATTTGGTAATTAACAAAACAATGCACCCAATAACAATTAAAAGACTCAAAAGGATAAAAAAAAAATCCACTCCAAAACATACCTCCTTGACCATAAAAAGCCATTGCAAATAGAGTGTTAAAGAGTGCCTTAGAGATCAATAAACTTTGGCTCTGTGAGAAAACCTGGGGAGTGAGTTAAGGAGTTGAGATGCCTTCATTGAGGTTCCCCTTTTATAAGCCCCTTGGCATTATATCTAGGGGCTATTAGAATGAGCAACTGAAAGGATCTCTCTATCTGGAGAGAGTGAGAGGGCAGAGGTGGACTCTAAATTAATCTGGAGTCAAGATGTAATGGGATTTATACATCAAACCCAACACTTTGAATTGCACTGGGAAATGAACTGGAAGCTATTGAAGATTATGAAGTACAGATTCCATGCAATAAACCCCATCAAGGGACAGTCACTATCTGTGCCAGTTGATCTTTCTGCATGGTCATCAAGTACAGCTCCTGCATTGTAATAGTCCAGCTTGGAGTGACAAAAGCACAGATAGCATTGGACAGATTTAAAATGGCGGAGCACAACAGAGCAGATCAAGAAATTTTTTGAAAAATTGCAACAGTTTTATTCAAATACCAACGTTGTTTCCATTTTGTGGGGTTCAAACCAGACTCTAATTTTCATTTTTTGGTGAGTTTTTTTAAACCAAACCCAATTACTGCCATTTTACATTTACTGATATTCTGATTTTGAGGACCATCTTAGCCACTTTTTTTTATAAAAATTTCATATAAAAAAGGTCAGGGAGAGGAGTCCAGGAAAGCTGAGGTCTGCACTAATTTTCAGAGCTGCTCAGCTACTCCAGAAGGAAATGTTGGAGACAAGGTGATAATTAAAGAGATTATCAGAATCTTGGGTGTATGGACCTAACAACTAATTATTTAAGAGATGCCGGTAACATAGCCCCACTTCAGGAGTCATTGACTGGTTTCACAAAACAAAACAAAACAAAATGAAAAAACAGACCCAGTCCTGGATTTTGGCTCCCAGAAAAATCACCCAACTGCTGTGATCCATAAGCCTGAATTAAGTATAGGCACCTTTTACACAGATGGGGAGAGACAGGCATGTTAGAGGCTCTATATAGCCAGCAAGCTAGGCAGGGAGCTGCCTAGGACAGCCACTGGGATATGCCAGGAAGAAGGGCATATCCTGAGCCCTGCCTATCATGCAGACAGATGCCTAAGGCCAAGCTGCAGGGAGGCACTTCTCTCTGCTAGTGATGGACAGCTTGCAACCCCTTCTTAGAGTCAGGTCACTTAGGTACCTTCATCATTGGCTATGAGGGTGAGTTAATTACCTGTCTCACTCCTCACAAATGATCAACGAGAAAGTGAAGGAGGTGGAGGTGGGCAACAGTTATAGAGTGGACATCACGCCCTCCTGCTTCTTTTCCTCATCAGTTTTGACTAGGATCTGAGCTTGTAGGCGGCCTCTGAGCACACACACCAGATTGTGACCTGAACACAAGACACACCATCACCAACCTGTCTTTCAGCAATTCATGGATTACTCTGGAGCGTATGCATGAGATGGCTGTCCATAAGCCTAGAATGAGGCAGCAATGCACATGCTCAGAGGCAGAAACATAGCTGCCTAAGCAAGTTTCAATCATCGTACTCTAGGCACCAAGTAAGTATAGGTGCCTACAGGGATTAGTAGGAGTTCTGTGGATTATGGGGGAGCCAGAAGCTGGAACTAAGGTGCCTATGTAGGGACTGGAGGCATAGACGTACCTATGAGGAACTGGGCCAAGCAGCTCCAGTAACTCCATGAGCAAAGGCAACTGAAATCCATTTATGAGTACAGTATATGGGTTTTTTTCCATGAAAATGTTAAGTTAAACTTATTTAAAAGAACTATCAGTGAATTCTTAAGAGACAAAATTAAAAAAAATATGATCTCAAAAACCCGCTATTACACAGGAAGTCAAAAATTATGCAGCTGAGCGGTTTGAGAGTAAAAAAAATACCCTGGAAACAAATGTCTCCTTAAAATAACCATTGCTTTCATTGAGTAAAATGGGCTTTCTTATTTAAATATCACTTTGTTAGCTAATGGAGCACAGACTGATACTAATGGTTTGGTTTGGCTGGAAAACAAATGTTTTAAATATAAAACACATTCTCACCGCAGTTATTCTGATGGGGAACTACAGGAGTAGGCCAAACATCCTGAACTAAAAAGGCTCTGGCAGTGGGATTTATACTTCTATTTTTGCAGACTGAGCAAGAGCTAAAATCTAGGAGCATTTTGGGGCCAGGGATTGTTTTGTACTATGTATTTGTGTAGCACCTAGCACCAGGGGGCCATGCTATCTAGGTGCTATCACAATATGAATATTTAATAAGAGGGCAAACAGCCACCCCCACTCCTGCCATGCTCTGGAACAGGCCTCTGGGCACAAAGGTAGATTCAGTCCAAGGGGGCTAGTTTTCCCACTGGTGACCAGCCCGTGTGTTTTACTGGGAGAAACCAGTGCCTCTGTGGACAGAGTGCTGTATTACCTCTGGTGGATGCTGTATCTGAAATCCATTATGTACCCTGGCTACTCCTGCCCTGCACAGACACCAGTTCTGGGGCTTGCACTGGTGAAGGGGGAAAGGATTTTGACTTGTTGAACTGTTACAATTCTTCCAGTGTATTTCCTGATGCTGAGAGCCCTACACACCAGTTAGACCAGCACACCCACTGGCTGAATCAAGCTCAGTGATTTTATTGTGAGTCTTATGAAATCTGGGGCTTTTGTTAAAGTTCCCCTGCTCCCTGCCACCACCCACCTCCTGGATTCATGTGATCAGAAATGATTCTTGGCTTTTACTTTAAAAAGTTGAATTTCTAGTTCTTGTGATTGCAGAGAACATCTTACACTGGGGGCAGGGTGGAGCCTAAAGGCTAGGGAATCAGAAGCCGAAATATTCTTTGCTTTTAAAAAAATCCGACAATTTGCCAGCCAGTCTCGTGATTCTTTGACATATGGTTTTTTGCACACTTGAGGTTGGCAGCATCACCTCTTGGGAAAGATAGTTCACTTACAAATTTGGCTTTTTTATGTTATGCACAAAATGCTTCGGCTGAGGTACACAGAGGATCTCACCATTCAAATGCTCCACGTTCTTCTGATTGTGGCCTCCTTTGGCAAGTACTTACAAACCCAGCAACCACCTGCCCTGAGTTCTGCTCTGCCTAAAGCAGGCTGGGTCTGGCCCAACAAGCCTTTTAATTCAGCCTGCCCCTGCACACAGAGTGGTGCTTCTCAAAGTGGCTAGCTGATCCTTGTTGCTCTCTGAGCTTTGGAAAGGGTCGGGGGAGGGGCTTTGCACACTGCCCCAACCTTCAGAAAAATCTCTAAGCTCCCACTGGGTGGTTTGCAGCCAATAGGAACTGAGAGATTTTGCTGGGAGCAGGGACAGCATATGAAGACTCTCCCACAGCTCGAAGAGGCACATGGAGTGATCTAGGGCTGCTGACATGCCTGGAAGCTGGTCTGAGAGTGCTGCTGTAAGTGTGGTAAATGCAGTAAGTGCCTTCTGGCCAGAGCCTGGCTCTGGCACATGCTCCCCTTCTGCACCCCAACTCCCTCTCAGACCCTGAATCCCTCCCCCAGACCAGCATGCTCTCCTGTATCCCTACCACCTTGGACCACACTGTAACCCCTTGCCTCAGGTCACTATTCAAACCTTCTGCACCCTCCTCTCCCTCACCCCAGCTCACAACTCCCTCCTAGACCCTACATCCCCTCATACATTCCTCCCCCAGGCCAGAATCCCCTCCCTGTACCCAGAAATCCTCCCAGGCCCTACTGCCCAATCCCTGCCCCAGATCATAACCCCCTCCTTCACCCTAACTGCCTCTCAGACCCCCCCCCCACACTCTTCTGCACTCCAGTCCCCCACCCCAAGCTGCTTTCTGCACCCAACCTCCAATCCAGACCCTGCATCCCGCCCCCCCACCACAGAAAAGTGCAGCCCTTGTCCCTCACCATAATCTTGGAGTGCTCCCCCATAAAAATGATTGCCCACTTCTGCCCTCAAGTCAAAGACAGTTTTGCCATTGCCTTCTGTAGAAGGAGAAGACACATTGCCTGACTCTGCACACATTGCTAATATCAGATTATTTGCTATAAAATATCAAAGATTAAGAGTTTTTCCCCAAAAGACAAAACAAAAGAGAAGCAGGCTAGTGCCATCTCTTTAATACCAAATGAAGAGCAGTCCCTTAATGTGACAATAGCTTTACTTGATAGAGGGAGGTCTGGCCATCTGTCTTGAACAGTACCAGCCATTTGTCTAAAGTTATTGGCTTTTCCTGTCCATATTATCCAGCCGGCAGTATTTCTGAATTCCTTAGCCTCCAAATCCACATCCACATCCAAAACCAAGTCTTATAAATAGTCTATTCCTGTGTCTTTCATTAATCTCTGGGGCTATTCCTAAAATAGCCACCAAAGGATTAGGATTTGTCTTTCTTTTTTATCCAATTAGCATAGCAAACAGTGGCACAAACAGGATTATACTTTCAGGGGGGCCCAGGCCTGGAAGGATAGTTGTGAGAAGGGAACAGAAATCTTCTCAGATCCATCTCCCTGCTCTGCAATCGGTTCACTTTATGATCTCTTCCTTCTGCATCTTTCCAGTCTATTGATGATGCATTTTAAAAAGGGTACGCAGTCCTAATGCTGCAGTTTTTAAAGCTTACCTACCCCAACGTGTTGGACTAGTTGAACTGGATGTAGCATTTCCTCTCACTGAATGACAGGAGGTGCTCAGCCCCTCAGTACCAGGAAGTTCTGCCTCTCTTTGAACCAATCAACACATTGGTAGGTCACCAGAGCACTTCAGAAAAAACTTGCTAGGATGGGGCCTGCCAACAGCAGCAGATCTTTTCAAGCCTAGTTTTCCATGGGTCAGGCAATGAGCAGCAATCACAGTAGAAATAAGGCAAAAAGTTTTGAGAGCACGGGTGATTCAACACTGGCACAAGCTACCAAGGAAATGGGTAGATTTTCCATCTCTCGATATCATCAAGTCAAGACTAGATATGTTTTTTTGGCAATGTGCTTTAACTAGACAAATGATTGTAGGCGTAAGCGGGTGAAATTCTATTACTTGCGTCATGCAGGAGGTCGGTGCAGATGATCTAATGGTCCCTTCTGGCCTTAATATCTATGAATTAATAATAGTTGCAAAGGCCTTTTCCTGAAGGAATGCAGAAATTTCTCCTTCCATGCACTTCTGGGGTGCACTGCGGCCCAAATGAGTGAAGAGCAGGCAGGGTAACGGCCCTGCCCCAACACCTCCAGCCCTTGCTGGTCACTGAGCTGGATGATTTATCGTGAAAAGCACTGAGTACCCTCAACTCCCCCTGAAGTCACTCAGAACCGAGGGTAAGGGTACTTAGTGCTTTGCAGAATCAAGCCTTGGAGGATCCTTAAGCATGACGTAGCCTGAACAATTTTATGCAAACCCTAAATCCCCCTCAAACTTCCTCTGGTCTGTATTACCACAGCACGCCAGAGTCTGGCTGGCACAATTTGACCCTTGTATTTAAAGCTTGGCAAACCATGTGACAATCAGTTTACTTTAATATAAATGAGTATCCTTGGTAGCAAGTATCTAGGCGTATTCTTAAACGACAGTGTTTAATTCTATGATGGGCTGTCGCAGCAGACATCCCAGGCAAACATTTTCAAAATAAATGAGTGATTTCAGTACCTTAAGTCAGGAGTGTCTTTAAGGTGTCTCATACATCAAATCAGGGTGCACAATGTAGGGGACAAGCCCCCTCAGGGGTCATGAAATTTCATATGTGGAGCACGGCACGATCAACTGCTGGGTCTCAGGCTCATCCATCTCATTAAAAATGTTGAAATACGTTACTGTGTTTGCGTATGTGTATTCACATTGAAATCAAGAGAAGAAAGTGGGGACAGCTAGGCCACACTATCAGAAAACCATCATCCAGCATAGTCCATCAAGCTTTCACATGGAACCTTCAAGGAAAATGCAAAAAAGGAAGAGCTCAAACAATGTGGAGAAGGTCTACTGAGACTGAAGGAAAACATCTGGGGTACTCCTGGAGCCAGCTAGAGTTTTATCCCAATACAGAGTGAAGTGGAAGAAACTTGTAGATGACCTATGCTCCACGTGGAGTACAAGGGTTAAGTAGTATTAGTATTCACATTTATATATTGATTAATAAAGTTTTCACTTTCTACATATGTAACCCTTCTGTGGGAAGGAGTTGGCAGCAACCCGGGCCAGGTTCAACATCTAGGGGTTCCTTTTCATCCATCTCACACAGAACCAGCTCAGGCCCCACCCAGTAGCCTGGGAAATTCATACACCCCTAGGCGCCTCGGAGAGGCAATGCTTCCCCACTTGCAAGCACAGAGTCTGAGTGTAGAAAAGAACATTTCAAAAAAGAGGCAGAAAGGTCAATTAGCATAAGCTTGGGAAAATACCACACCCAGAGTTCATAACCAGTCCTCAAGTAACTGTCCCAGCTCAAATACATTGAGCAATGTCCTTGGCCTCTCAGGCTCACCAGTCCAATACTGTAAACAGCCAATCCATACACCCAACTTTCTCCATTTCCCCAATTCAAATGCCCCACTTACAACTTGGTCCAGTCCGTGTGGGCTCTGACACCTCACACTGATGGATTCCCTCATGGAACCTGCAACAATGCCACCTTTGCGCTGGTCCAACATTCTGCTTGCTCCTTGCCAGCTGCCACACCGGCCATCCGCTGGTCACACTGTCCATCCACCGCTGCTCCTACTGGCTGTCCAGTGGTCATGCTGTCTGTCCGCCACCTGCTCCTCCTACTAGACATCCACCAGGGGTTTAGCCTGAGGCAAAGCCCTGTATTTTCAGCTCTTAGTGGCCTTAGCTGCTACCCTGTGATTTCAGCTCACAGCATCTACCAAAAGAGAGTCTCATAGAAGATACAAACACTAGTACCTACCTCTATCTTAACAGGTGGGGAGGGCTAGTCAAACCAGGCTTATTGCTATATAACTAAGGCTTGGACAGAACCAACCCACTCAGCTAGCTAATTCAACCCATACCCCTTCCCTTCCACTTTACAATGCTCTAAATCAGGGGAGCCCTGTGTCATCCATGTTTTATGCGGTTATGATGACCTGCCCTGTCCTCCACATTGAGTTGGAGCATTGGTGAGATTTCACAATTCTTATACTGAGTGTTAGCATAAATTGTGATTTTACAACAATGTGTTTACAATAGACAAAATCCCATTGCTTCCTTGCTACCTGTCAGGCTTTGTTTGCAAGGTATCACACATGCACACCTTTGCTTTCTCATGCAAATGATCTCTGGGAGACACATTCCTCCCACCCTTCAGCAAGGTATCATATGCACACCTTTGCATTCTCATGCAAATGATTTCTGGGAGTTATGTTTCTCCCAGCCTTCAGCAACATTGAGTTTCTGCTGGCACATTCCTGACACATGCCAAAAGGTTGGTTTTCATATGAACATAACTGAAATCTCCATGGTTTTGGGTTACATTAGACTGGCTGAGGTGTGTGTGTTGGGGGGAGGCTGCTAACTGCAAGGATGAAAAGTGGCGCCTGACATAAAAAGTTTGCTCGCCTCTGCACTGAGGCACCCAAGATTGCTGGACGCATTTGAAAATTTAGGCTGAAGGCTGACAGAATGACTCTGACCAGAAAAATAATTCTGCAAAAGTAGCATTGTGCGAGTCCATTTTTAATAGTCATTCAAGCCACATCTACGTGGAACTGCTCTCCCAGCAGCTCCATGCTAATGAGCAGTCTCCCAGTCGCAAATGGCTGCTCATTAGCATACTTGTATGGCTAATTAGCTTAACAGTACTTGATTTCTCTCTTGGTGGAGGGTAGTGCTGGCAGTAAACATGCAGTTTGGACATGCCTCTGCTGGCTAAACCTCCCTCTGTTGCCAGTTCTTTATCCCTAGAAACATGGACTCACACAGTGCCACTTCTGCAGAATTACTTGTCTGGTCAGAGTCATGCTGTCAGCCTTTAGCCTAAATTTTCAAAGGTGTCCAGTGATTTTGGCTGCCTCAATGCAGAGATGACCAAACTTTTTACGTGGGGCCCCACTTTTTCTCCCTGCAATTAGCAGCATCCCCCACCTAGCCAATGTAACCCTCAGGGATAAGAGAATGGCAACAGAGGGGGGTTTAGCCGACAGAGGCTCATACATATGGCATGTTTACTACTGGCACCATCCTCTGCAGAGAGTGAAATCTCATGCAGCTCATTAGCATAGAGCTGCCAGGAAAGCAGCTCCATGTAGACATAGCCTCAGTGATTTCCAAACCAAACATGTTCCCTCTAATGGTTAAAAGAAAAAAAAAAACAACCAATATTCACCGCCAACTTGCCCAGCTCAAGCAGGATCTGAAAATCAAGCTGGCTTCCTTCTTTTTTGTACATTATCATCGGGAGTGTTTTTTTCAGCGGCATAATCCAGTTGCCCTCAGTGGATTTGCACAGGTGAAACTGACTGGAAATCAGCAAACAACTCTGTTCATGTGTAAGAAGGTCTGTAGTATATACAATTACTTGTTTCAAAAAACCTTCTGGTTTGTGGCAGTATGTTGCCATTTGCTGGTGTTAGCTGTTTGTTTTAAAAGTTTCCAGCTCCTCAAATCTCAGAGTTCTGAATGTAGCACACACTGTTGCTTTGTGGACATGAGCGGTCTTACAAGAAGGGTAGGTGTTCTCCAAATTCATTCCCATTGGTTCAGTCCCCTGTGACTGCTCAGTAGCTTCCATGGAGAGAGACCAAATGGAAGTAATACACTTCCTAGCAGTATTAGCTCCTGCCAAGATTTTCATACAGGGAAGTCCATGTCCTGTAAGGGATGGTGCGATGTTATTAAATTTAAAAATAATGACTGCCCTAGGTTTACACCAAATTTTGCGCCAAGTGGACCAAGTGAGGAGCCTAATGAAAGCTGGTGATTCACTGGATCTATTTATGCTGCTTATATCTTTGTACCATTTTTATACGTGGAGTCTTAAGCTTGACTGAGAGCTTGTATTGGAAATGTTAGTTTCTGGGAGATCCCAATAGGAGGCATGTCACCAGGTAAAGCAGCACTTGACTCCAATACACATCTCAGGACTTTAGCTATGGACCTGTAGTCTAGGAGACTGCCAATGGCAGAATGCTCTAAAAAGGATACGGACAAGTGACCTGCTCATGTGATTCTCCATTTTGGGATGTGCTTTCACACAGGGCGGAACTGTGGATTCCCTCCACATGGGCAAGAGACCCTGAGGGTCCTCCATTTTGTCTGCAGTCTTCAGTTTGCAGTCTTCAATCCAGCTCATCACTGTGGGAACATCCCTACTATGAACTGAGCCTGGAAGAATTGCGGACCCATCCTACACTTTTAAGATAGAAGCCTATTCCATCTGCTGCATGCCTGCATCAAGAACTTTGTGATTGATGGATATAATCTGATTGCTTTAAATTTCTCTCACCCGATTTTCTTTTTATTAATAAACCTTTAGATTTTAGATTCTAAACCATTGGAATAGCATTCTCACTGGGTAAAATCTTGAGGTACTCATTCACCTGGGATATGGCTTGTCCTTTGGGACTGGGAAGAACCTGGATTGTTTTGGTGAGACTGGTTTCCATAACCTGTCATCTGTGTGAGGAAGAATACTGGCTGTGTCTCAGAGGAAGCTGGACTGTCTGTGGGAATTGCTTTTGAGATTTCTTGCTGGCCAGAGAAGCAGTGGGCGTGCTCTTTGTGATTGGTTTGGCACATTATAGGAAGGACACCCCATCTAGGGCTGTAAGTACCCCCGTTTTAAGCAATTTGCCATGATCTGACTCTCAGCTGTGCCCAGAGAAACTATATTAAAGATAGCGTTGAAAATATAAGCAACTCCCTTGCTCCTTTCCCATCTGCCTTTGCTGTACCTCCTGAATTCACCGGATCTCTGTCCATGTGTAGTTCCAGTGAGTGGGAATTGACATGGGACAGGGGAGTGCATGGTGTTTCAGAAGTGACACTCCCTGGCCTTTTGGAGAGAAAGTGGAGAATCTTTGGCCATGGAATGACTCAGCTCCAAACAGGGTCAAATTGCAAGTCCCTTGTTTTTGTATCTTATCTAGAACCCAACATCTATCAGGAGATGACATTTAAGAACTTGTATGACAATTATGCTTGTGTGCTGTCATGTACATACACCACATATATACAGCACACAATAAATCACTGTGCTTCTCAAAACAGCTGTTCCAGGGCTCAGTTCCATTACCCTAGCACTAGGTTGTGACTCGAGAATGAAGCCCTAAATTATGGGCATTTAAAATGAATATGATGTAGCACAAATGCATATGTAGTACTTAGTATACAATGTAGTTCAGTACAAGATGCTGTACCATGGAACAGCTCCTCGCTGATCTGGGAATTTTAATTTTCACGAGGGAAGAGAATCATTTCAATATGTGGCGAAGACTGTTATGAGCAAAATGTAAATGGAGTCATGAAGATGCATTTGAAAACCACAAACGTTTCAAATGACCACTACTTCCCCATTGCCGTGTCTCAGCAACAGGAAGGTGGCTTGGAATGCAGGTGACAATGAATGTGTGTTTTAAATAATGTACCTTTGTAAAGCTGAGGTAAACTAATACTGCAGTTCCTTAGAATGTTTAATCTGCTAATTAGCATAATGGCCCTGCAGGTATTGTGTCCGGTTGCAGCACAGGGCCAGAAGTAGGGAGGAAAAAGCTAACAGAACAAAACTGAAATGGGACCAGAATGGAGCTAATTGTAGCCATGACACCTGCAGCTGTATGGGTAATATTCTGCAGTCCTGGAAGTGAAAATGGTTTTTCCAAAGCCGTGCTGAGTGGAAAAAGCTCCATGAATCACCAGTACTTCACAATCCTTTGTAGGCATTACACTAGTTTGGTGAATTCCCTTCAAGGGCCAGAGCCTGCAAAATGGTGTTTGGCCTTGGTTCCCACTGAGGTACAGGCATTAGAAGATGGCATTCATCCAAAGGCAGTGCTAATCCACTGGGGGCCCTAAACTGGAGTATTTTTGGCTCCTCCATACTCAGAACTCATAGTAAAAATCAAATAAGGTGTCCCCTGGAGCTGCTCAGGACCCTAAACAATAGATTAGTCTTGTTATGCCTAGTGCCAGCCCTGCTTTAATCATAGTTTCAGACTTACATCCTACCCAGGATTGACTTCTCCTTCACCAATGTGATCCTGATTGCTGGATCGTCCCCTCCCCTCATAACATGGACCTGACCTCTCACCTGCAAAGAGCTTGCCTATTTTAAACCTCCAATCCATGTGGCACTGGCAATGCCAAGTCTCAGAGCTTTATTGGTTTCTATAACATTTCACATGAGAAGAACTGAGTGGGACCAGCGAGCACATCTCTTGGTGTGGGACAAGAGCTGTGTCTGTGGGAAGAGAGCAGACTGGCACCACATCTATGGAGAGGAGGAATAGGGATGTTGGAAACTGGGAGTGGTAGCTGGAAAAGGGAAACTGGGACTAGGAATTGGATTGGGGTGGAGGCAGAACTTGCTGGATGAAGAGCCAGGGAATCAGGGAAGAAAACAGGTGAGACTGGGAGCCAATAGGTTAATAGGGATCCAGAGATTGGATGAGGAGCCAAGTGGGAGACTGGCTTGGAGAACATGCAATGACCAGCTGTGAAACGTCTGATGTTATTTACCTACCTAGTATCACATGGGGGTGGCAATGCTGTAGCAGAGGGAGAGATAGCATCTAGTTGTTCAGGGCAGCTATCCACTCCTTAAACCATGAGACCATCCTTTCTGTTCCTGCAGGCCTCTCTCTCCTTCATTACACACCTAACTTGTGAGACCCTTTAGACCACAGTCTACTTCATTACTTTGCAACTTTACTGAAGTCCTCTGATTGTTGTTTTGGGGTGCAATATATCACATAAATATACAGTATTTACTGCTAAAAATATTTTGCAGGGGATATAGAATTTCCTGCTTCAGTGTTTAAACCAATCCAACCATTAGGTATTAGGATGAGACCTTAATTGGAGGCAAAGCCGGGCAGATTATTTCACATACATCTCTGGCAGGGCAGCTTCTTGTGCCTTCCCATAAATCATCTGCAGGGCTCTACCAAATTCAAAGCCACAAAAATGTGTCAAAGAACATGAAATCCAGGTCCCCCTCAGTGACAGCACACAAAATATGAGGTTTTACCCTATAGCAGGAGTCAGCAACCTTTCTGAGGTGGAGTGTTGAAATTTGACCTTTTGACCTCTATGGAGGGTCTGAGTGCCAGTGATACTTTTTAAAGTCACTAATAGTCCAACTTACAACAGCTGCATTAATAAATAAATAAATAAAGATGCAGAGCATTACCATTTAGGTGGTAGTTGGTAGCATTAGCTGGTCTTTTGTTAATCTACAGGCAGCATGGCTTTGAGCAAACTCCTGGTTGCATGGGGGAAGAGGGGTGCGGCTGAGCTCCTGCCTCGTGTGCTGATGAAAATTGGCTCATGTGCCACTCTTGACATGTGTGCTGGGGATTGCTGACCCTTGCCGTGTAATATACAAATTTCACAGGGGAGACCAGAGTTTCTCAAACTGGGTGTCCTGAGCCAAAAGGGAGATGCAGTGGGGTTCCAAGCTTATTTTAGGGGGACTGTGGTATTGTCACCCATACTTCTGTACTAACTTCAAACTTGAGTGTCTGGATAGCAGTAGCTATGGGTCAGACACCCAGCTGCGACATCAGTGCCCCACCATCAGCAGTGTAGAAGTAAGGGTGGCAATACCACACTGCCCTACCCTTACTTCTGTATTGTTGCTTTCAGAGCTGGGTGGCAAAAGAGTTGCAGCTGGGCAGAAGTAAAGGCAGCAGAACTGTAATTCCCCCCATAATTACCTTGACTATGTCCACAACACAGTGTTATTTTGGAATAAGCTATGCTGGAAGCAATTTTCTGGAATAGTTTATTTCAAAATAGCTCATCTATACACAAAATGTATATCAAAATAGCTTTCAGCTATTTCAGAATAGAGCATCCACACTGACTGGATGCTGAATTGCAGTTAAGGCCACCAAAAACCAAGGCTGGAGGCCCCCTATTTCCAAATACTCCCTATTCCCTCTTTATATAGCCCCTGTTTGGAAATATCTTTTTTGAACAGGCATTTCTCATAGAAGGTTTACAGAATTCAAAATAAGTCATCTGTTATTTCAAAATCATTTCAAAATAGCAGTTGTGCTGTGTAGACACTCAAAGTTATTTTAGAATAGCGATCATTATTCCAAAATAACTTTGTTGTGTAGGCGCACCCCTTGTGACCATCCCACAACTCCTTTCTGGGCCAGTGTTATTAGAACTACAACACTGTGAAATTTCAGATTTAAATAGACACAATCATGAAATTTACCATTTTAAAAGTTGTATGGTGCGGAAATTGACCACAGTGTACTGTAAATTTGGTAGGGCCCTAATCAGTGGTACTGGCTGCTACTGGTTACGGGATAAAGGGCAGCCAGCTGGCCTCAAGATTCTAATGTCGAGATCCGTCTTCATACACCCCTGCTATCTGCCGTCTTCCACCTGGGGAACTTCCCTATCACATGCAGTTTCTAGTCTTTCTCCTCCTGCTATTACACACCCGTTCATCCTTGTGGTCACAGACAACGAAAGCAGCTCAGGCAAGCTAGCAAGAGGTCACCAATGTTGCCATTCTGTGTGCACTACTGGTATCCAACCAGACCATCTTCGCCAAAAGGTTCATTTTATTTCCTCAGGCAGTTTTGTGTCCTCAGGTTCCAGCTGTGATTGTAGCAACTGCCTAGCTTTGCAGACACCACAGGACAGGAAGAGAAGAACAAATCAGAACAGTACGGGGAGGCTAGCCCTGAACACACACAGACACACACACATAAAAGAGCAGAGCCACCCACATCTTCCTGCTGTGCAGATCAGACAATGGATCTTTGATTTCTAGCTCCATTTAGCCTGAATTCAAAGGAGGAAGCTTTATCTAAGAGAAATTGCTTATGATTTCCTGTCTGCAGTTCACACAAAGGAAATGTTTTCAGAATGGCCAGCCCACATGTGATCCATTGCCCTCCATGTAGGACAGATCCTGCTTCAGACTTCTGCCTCCCCTTTTTGAGGAATAAAACCCTCCCTGTCCGCTACATGTACAGAACAAATTTCAATGGACTTGATTCTCCTTGTTGTAATATCAGTACAAAATGGAAGTGACTCCTCTGAAGCCAAGGGTGTAAAACTTTTGTAAGTGAGAGGAGAATCTGGCCAATTGTTGGTAACTATTATAGCCAAGAGTGATGAGCAGTAATGACCAGGCTCATATTTGTATTATTTAGTTTAAGCGAAGCCAGATGGCACTTGTTTCAGGCTGTCTAGTGGACATGAATTATTGGCTACTTCCGCATTTACATTCCCAAGGCGTGATCCTGATTCAACTGAAAGCAATGGCAAAATGGATCCAGCACCATATACGAAATCATGAGACCAGGAGACCCAAGGTATTTTACCTGGCAAAGACAATTCACTGCTTATTTATATACCAGACAATATTCAGTTACAATATTTTACATTTACTGTGCCTTTTCTTCCCTAGGATCCCCAGAGGCTCCACAGTAGGTATGCACAGAACTGACAAGCAGCCACTTCTGGGGTAGAGGCTGGTAGTCAAATGATATCCAACACTACAAAAGGAACATTTTAGCTTAGGTTATCTTAATTAAAGTTGCCCTTTATCTGTCTGGTTAAGCAATTGTAATATGCCAACACAACACTAGGTTACTGTGCTGGCATAGGTAGTAGAGGATGCTAGTGCTCACACACAGGGTTTCAGTTTATAATATCTAATTCAGCAGATCCTCATAAAGCAAACTGCACAGGACATAATATATAGTAAACCCTTGATATTACAGACCCTGATTTAGCGGCCTTTGGGAAGAACAGATGTCCACCAGCCCCTCTTCCTTTGTTCCCATAGTCCATTAAGTCCACCAGCTCCCACGCCCCAAAGAAAAAGGATGTAAGGCAACTCACCATGGCCGCTGGAGCTGCTGCTGCCATGGCTGGAACCTCTGCTGTGGCCTGGAGCACTGGCGCCACCAGAGCCACCATGCGCTCCTCCCACGAGGGGTGGGGCATGTACGTGGGCAGATGGCACTCACGTACGTGTCCCACCCCTGGTGGGAGGAGCATGTGGTGGCTCCAGCAGCAGCAGGAGCAGCAGCAGCTCTTTCAGGCTGTGGCAGCTCCAGCCACGGTGACTCCTGCTGCCATGGCGGAAGCCCCAGCTGCGGCGACCCCTGCTGCCGTGGCTACAGCTCCAGTTGGGCGGCAGCTCCTGCTGCTGCAGCAGAGGCTCCTGTTGCCACGGCTCTGGTGGGTCTGGTGAGTCACTGGCATTTATTTGGGGGTGGGGGGACTGGGGGAGCCTAGCTGGAGGTGCTAAACCCTCAGATTTAATGGACTTTTGGGTTTAATGGACACTCTTACCCCGTATTAGTTCATTAAATTGAGGGTTTACTCTATTTCTGCTTCAGTACAATTAAGGGCTGCAATACGATGTGGTTTGGACTTGCTTATGCAACAGAGACCAATTTGCCACTTAATTCAGATGGCATTAGAGAGAAGAGATAACATGTCTTGGATTTCCTGCTTTTAATGTATTGAACAGTCCTCAAAGGACTCTGACTATCCCTCCATCAGTACGTCTATAACTCCTGATACTATACAAAACTAGCATTTTGGAACAAGCAGAGTATTGACCTGGGGCAAATCTTGTATGCAGAGCATTCTTGATAAACTATACATATGAATGGCTCCAGTCTACTGTGGGCTATTATCCCTCATGGCCAAAATTATTACTGCATGACATCTTTTGAACAGGAGGAGGGCATAGGGGAATGAATTTGCTTCACTTCCTGCTGCTCTGTTTCTTCACACTGAACCGCCATGCAGAAGCAAAACAAGGTTAGCAATCAAAAATACTTGACCCCCTTTCACAGTTCTGTTGGCAAGGTCTAGGTCCTGCAGAGGAGTCCTGGTTAGCCCTTCCTAAGCAGAGCTGCAGCTTGAGTGTCCGTTGAAACCCAGGAGCGAATTAGGCCCAACGCTATCACTAAGGGTATACAGAAGATTCCACCCACATGTGACCTGCAGAATGCATAGGAAATAGCTGAATTGTATTGCCCTGAAGAGCTTTCTGTAACTCAGCTATGATTTTCCTGCATCTCTGCAGTTTCATTAATAATAAGGGGAGGAATAGATAGCACACCAGAAAGTCCTTTTACAGCACAGCAAACTCCTAGAGTCTTCTCAATTTCTGACTAATAAATAAGTCAAACGTTGATTATTCATGAACAAATAGTCTCAGAGAGGTAGCCATGTTAGTCTGTATCTTCACAAAACAAAAAAGGCAGTCCTGTAGCATCTTAAAGACTAACAATATTATTTATTAGGTGATGAGCTTTTGTGGGACAGCCTGAAGAAGTGGGTCTGTCCTACGAAAGCTCATCACCTCATAAATAATGTTGTCAGTCTTTAAGGTGCTACAGGACTGTTTTTTTCCCCCTTATTCATGAAGTTAGCAGTGTCATGTTATGTCTGTTGTAATACCAGGTGCAATTTAGCTGAGAGTGAAGGGTCTTTGTGACTATTTGCAAGTGCTTTTTTCCTCCGCTCCTGGAAGAAAACCTATTGCACATGGTTTCCCAACTCATATCACGGTATCGTCTAGAAACGGTTCTATATGTATTTAAAGAGGAGTATTACGAAATGAAAAGACAGTGAGTAAGTGTTCACTGAAGGATTTTGTATTTCACAAGTTTTGGTTTATTGCGTTTAGGGATGATAGATCATAGACCCAGTATCTATCCTCAGATAAGCATGGCTTCAATTTAATTAATTGGGGGCTAAGATTATGGTGATGGGCTTGATATAAGAACAGAGTTCATCGTGTGGCTCCACTCATTCCCCCTCAAAAAGAAAAAAACAGTCAAGTAGCACTTTAAGGACTAACAAAATAATTTATTAGATAAGCTTTTGTGGGACAGTCCCACTTCTTCAGATCATAGCCATGCCATAAGAGACTCAGTATTTAAGGCACAGAGAACCAAAAATAGTAATCAAGGAGAACAAATCAGAAAAAAAATATCAAGGTGAGCAAATCAGAGAGTAGAGGGGCAGAAGGTGGGGCGCAGTCAAGAATTAGATTAAGCCAGATATGCAAACGAGCCCCAATAGTGACCCGGAAAATTCCGATCCCGGTTCAAACCACGTGTTAATGTGTCAAATTTGAATAAGAGAAAGTTCAGCAGCCTCTCTTTCGAAAGTAGTGTGAAAATTCCTCTTCAGTAAGATGCGAAATTTTAAGTCATTAACAGAATGGCCCACTCCATTAAAATGCTGTCTGACCGGTTTGTGGATCAGAAGTGTTTTTATGCCTGTTTTGTGCCCATTAACTCTTTGTCTAAGAGAGTTTGAAGTCTGTCCAATATACAAAGCATCTGGGCATTGTTGGCACATGATGGTATATATGATGTTAGTTGAGGAACGTGAGAATGTGTCTGTGATTCTGTGAATAACCTAGTTAGGCAGTGATGGTCTCTCCAGAATAGATATGTGGACAAACCTGGCAGCGGATTTTGTTGAAAGGAAAAGTTCCTGGACTGGTGTTCCTGTGGTATAGACTGTGGTTGTGGGTGAGAATCCTCATAAGGTTGGGAGGTTGTGTGTAGGACAGAACAGGCCCGTCACCTCAAAAAGGTTAGTATTTAGTGTGTTAGAATTTGAAATGGAATATAACTAGTCTTTATATTTTTCTTTTTCCCTACTATAGTTGCTTTTTTCACTTGCAAATGGCACATTTTTCCACCCTTCCTCTGACTATATTCAAGCATTTGTTGCTATGTATTTAAATTCCTCAAACTAGAACAGTTAAGACACAAGATTCCCATCCATTACTCCAACATCTCCACTATTCTTTGGCCTATCAAAATAAATGCCCCCTCTCCCCACTCATTTCTAGGTTCTACTCACAGAGGCTGGGCCTACACTAGAAAGTTTTGTTGACAGAAGGGGCCATCTGTCGACTTAACTCAGGGAGCATCTACATACTTAGAGCATTCTGTCAACAGCTTCTTGACAGAACTCTGCATTTGCCTTGACAGTATTATCCCTCAAAAATTTGAGACATAACAATCTTTGGACATAGTACTGTTGACAAAAGTGCAGTGTAGACACTTCTGAGGAGTAAAGGGACTTTGAAGTTGCCCAAGCACTTCAAACTACCGGCGGGTGAGCCGCGGCTATGTGCGAGCCGGCACCTCGAAGTTTAACACTTCAAAGTTGCCATGGGGGGGAATTTGCTCAATGAAGTGCTGTATATGCACTGTAGCACTTCATTAATTAACTCCCAACACCCTAATTACCATCCTTCCTTCGAAGTAGGGAGGTAGTGTAGACACAGGCACAGTGAAGTGGACTTTCAATAACCTGAGACGCAGGCATAGTCAAATTCCAGTGCGTGTGCCAACCCCTAGCTTTATGATTTCATCAAGGTCACCTAGTTGAAATGATGTTCCAAATCTTCTTGGTCATGTGAGCTGGGAATTTTTAAAACCCATTTTTATGATTTCATAATTTCTTGGTAGGACGATTCAGAAAATGACGATTTATGAACTTGCAAAAGAGGCCTCAGCTCTTTCCTGTAGCTCCAGTTTCCCCGCTCTTTTGCTTCAAGTTTATTATCTATCTTTACTAGATTTTTTGGGTAAACATAGCCTGGCAGTTTCATGACTGGTGAGATTTGTATCTGAGGTCATGTCTACACTACACAGCTTTAGGTGACACGGCTGTGTCAACACAGCTGTGTTGCTAGCAGTCAGGCAGTGTAAACACTGTGGCTACGGTTACACTAGTGAGTTTTGCCAATAAAACTTGTGGAGCGTGCCCACACAAAATGTGTTTTGTCGACAGTTTGCTGACAAAGCTCAGCTCTTTTGCCCACAGCGTTCTGCCTCTCAGCCAGGAGCCATAACCCTCCTGTCAACAGAATCTGTTGACAAAAAAGCTATATGGATGTTCCAAGGTCACTGGGCAGCCTTGTCTGCTCTGATTCCATGTGGACACTTCCAGGTCACCAGGCAGCCCTGAATGCTGTGACTCCTGTTGGCCCCTCTATTGAGAGAGTGGCTGGGAAGTCTGGTTGCTCTGTGTTGACAGAGCAGATCAATAGAGCAATCCGCTTTCATGTGTGACTGTGATCTGTTGGCAGAAATTTTGTCGGAAGATATCTTCCAGCCCCATCAAATGACGTGTGCTTGCTTGAAACTCCACCCAGGATTGTCCTAAATTCATTCCTGGTTTTGTGAAACTTCCTTCACCCTTTTTGAAGCCTGGGCAGAATCTCTCATGCTTGCACCATGGCTAGGTGGAGTGTTTCAGATTCCATTGCCAACATGTCACTGCAGGCTTTCAGCGTGTAACCTAAGCCCCCTCGCCTTTGTATTGCGGATGTTGCAGAATGCTGTTTTCTCTCACATAACATACATGCTGTAATTCCCAAATCCAAGTGCATGAATTAGGCTGAGAATTGTTTTTATGGACTTTGGTTACCATCATAACACCATTCTTTTTGATTTTCCCTCTACATTTTCACCTTACTAGAGTCCCATCCCACAGAAATAAAACTAACCAGAAACCTAAAATCATCTTCCATTCATGTAAAATACTGATACACTTTATGATTTGTCTGGTTTATATATTGTATTAAATCTTTTACAGAGAAGAAAGTAGCTTCACTTGCCTGATTATGGAACATTTTCATTTACTATTTTCTTCTTCTGTCTTATTTCAAGATTCAGAATCAATGGATCTGTGTGAGCAATTCACGAGACAAACATAGGCTTTCCTGATGATTTCAGATCATGCTTATATCCCATCAAGATCGGGGGGAGGTCTATTCTTTTAGCTGTTTGAACACAGAATTTACATAGACCCTGATGCAATGCCTGTTGACGCTATGGGAGATTTTCAGCTAAATTAAATAAGCTTTGGATCAGGCCTACAAATAACAATGGGAGCTCAGCACACAGGACAAAATCTGGCCCATGTGAGTGTGACATTGCTGATGAATAGTCTGGCCGATAGTGCATGTTTAGAGGTTTATTTTCTCATTAATGAGTAAAGGACTTCCACATGTGGCTCCCATTAATGTTAATAGGAATTGGGCCCATAAATCTCCTGTGCATCAGTGAGTGAACAAACCCATTTAGTTCCAGAATAAAATTGTCACTATTCAGAGGAAAACTATAGAAAACTGAATCACATTATTAATGTTTTATACATTTTAATGCTATAAAATCCACAATAAATAGAACATCAACACTCACCATCTCTCTCCTGATTGTTTTTGAGATGTCATCACTCTGTTATACTGGCATACTGCAGCAGGATAGTTCAAGCTTCTAAGAAAACCTGGGAAAGGAGAAGTGGAAATATTCAAGCTCGAATCTGCGAGAGATCAACTGTTTATATGTCATAAATCAAAAAAAATATTAAGAAAAACCTCAGTCACATTTATACCCTTCATTGAAAGGGCTCAGGAATGTTACTATATGAAACCCTGTATAGTAATGGCTTTTACGTGATTTAATCTTTAGCTATTTTATGTTGCTTGTGTTTACAGCTGCTGCACAGAACAAGTGCTGCCACGGTATCTTTCTCATTTCTTGCTCCACTGATTTAAAAATGGTAACAGAAGCAGGGAATTGTCACAGTGGTAGTCTAAGAGAAAGCTTCTAATCTTTTAATGGCTAGCAGGCAACAGTCCAGGGTGCTTGGTTATCTGAAACAGCAAAGTGACCATGGAAACATGGACGTTGGGTGATATTTGACCAAGTTGCAAGACTAGATGAAAATACTATATCGTTGATGTTAAAATGCTTCATGCCTTTCTTTGAAAGTGGAAAGCTATATTATCAGGTTGTGCCACTTGACAAATTCACAGGGAAATCATCATACAATAAAAAATATGCCTGGTGAATGCTATTACACACAGCTACCAATAAAACTTATGTATAGAATGAGATCACTACACAGTCGGAAGTCAGAAGGGAACAAAGAGTGTTACATCCCTTGGAAGTGTGTCTGCCCTAGACTTTACCATCTTTCAGTGGTATAGCCCACTAAAATTAAAGGTGCAAAACTGATTCCACTGATGTGCTGTGTGCTGAAATTTTCCATGCAAGGTCCAGACCTTAACGATTATGTTTGTTAAGCTTCAAAGCAATCTCATCAGCAGTTTTTGAGTTGTTGGGGAGGAAAAAAAATGGATTTGTTTTTCATTTCCATTTGAGCAGAAGTGTAGCAAGTTTGGCTGGAAATTGAACCTCTGCATGGGTACGGTCTTCACTGAGGACTACTTCCTTTGTCTTTTAATGCTTTAACCAAGAAATGGGTCATAAGCAAATGACAAGCGTTCAACGGCAAAGACTTCCAGTGTTGAACATAGCATGCTTTTTTTGGCTATCCTGGGACAGTACAGGAGGCTTCTTCAGGAAGACTCAGAATGTGACTTGCTTCCATGTCCTAGTTGGGCAAAATTCAAAAAGTAGTGAAGAAGGTCAAATATAAAATAAATTATTTCACGATGTATTTTCTGCACCTATAACGAGCCACTACATTTACTCTGGGGGTAAATGACAGTGAATTTATACTGTGTGTGAGCATGCAAAAAAGTTCTATTTACAACTCTAACTGAATTGTTGAGATAAATAAGATGCTTCAGGAGCATCTGATGGATCACTGTCCTGGAGATAGGCAGGAGTTTCTAGGAATCCCACGCCGAAGAGAGAGGGAATGCCCTGGTTGTATGTCTCCTTGGGCTGAGCTGTGCTAGTGCAGCATGCCCACCTCTGTGAGCGGCTGAAGTGCGGGCTTAACTTTGATGTCAGCATTGGAAATGGACATATCCATCTGTTTTGTTTGATGCTGGAGCCAACCAGCATGAATGGATAACAAGCACAACTGCAGGTGCTCATTGTTTTTATTCGATACAATGCAGTCTGTTTTCCACCACAAACACAAACTATTCTTTGCACTATGTGCTATCCATTTGCACTTGCACCTTCTCTTTTCTCAGGAACATTTAAGCAGAAGCACAAAGATAAAATAGCAACTCTTCCTGAACACTTCCTGAACACTTGCCTCTTTGTTCCCCTTTTCTTACCCACCCCCAGGATAACTTGACCCCCAATAATCATGTCTGCTTACTCTCAGCTCAGCAGGCATGCAAATCCCAAAGATACACATGCAGTGCTGCCCAAATTAAAATGGGGAATAAGAGGTTAACCAGCTAAGCTAATTAGGCACAAAATTTAAAAGTCAAAATAGTGCTGCATGCATAAGAAATAATATTGTTTAAATATAAATAGCCACTTCAGAACAACTCAGATGCAACCAAAATGACACTGTGATGGGGGTAGTTGAAAGAGAGCTTTCTGCAAAGCACCTTTAGAGAGAGTTCACTTCAGGTGAAATTAGAGGACTCCTCAATAAATCATGGAGATGGCAGGACGGCTTTTGAATGAAAAAAAAAACAAACAAACCATGAATGTGAGCAAGCCTATCCTGATGTTTGAACTGTAAACAAAGCACCCTTTAATTCTAACAGAGGTGAAACTTAGAATAGCAGGCAAGTACATTCTATATATTTCATGCAGCCTGTTAAAACTTCGGAACTGTTTTGAAATTCTTGAGATCCTAGACACAAACACAGACAATGTTTGAGTGGGTGTAGTAGCATCCTTCAGTCTACGTAGACTATGGATTGTGCCCTTCATAGTTCCATTTGGCATCCTCATTTGCAGCGTTGGCTGTGACTGTGAAGACCCACATGAGAGTGACAGTCCTTGCTGCATCTGTTGCATATGTAATGGGTGTCTGGCAGGTCCTTGCTGTGCTTTCTGTGGGCTCGCTTCTCCTTTGCTAGCTGTCTGATCCTCAACTCACCCTTCTGAAGGCCCTTGTATAGTTCCTGCCTCCATCTGCTGTGATCGTCTGCCAGCTCCTCCCAGCTATCTGGCTTGATGTCTACTTCCCTGAGGTCTTTCTTGCAAACATCTTTGTAGCGCAGCTGAGGGCGTCCGGGAGGTCTTTTGCCATTGGCTAGCTTGCCATACAGGATGTCTTTTGGGATCCTTCCATCATTCATCCTGTGGAGATGGCCAAGCCAGTGGAGCTGCCACTGCCTGAGGAGGGTGTGCATAGTTGGGATTCCAACTTGCTCAAGGATGGTAGTGTTGGACACACTGTCCTTCCATGATATTCCAAGGATGCACCTGAGGCAGCACAAGTGGGTGAAAGACTGGAAAACATGACAAAGAAAAGCTGGCTCTTCAAATCTAAAGTGAGACTTTTCAGTTACAGTAACAAGCATAGTTTTCATATCACAGCACCCAGCTCTTGGTGCGCTCTTGGTCCAGAACACAGGGACCAGCTGACTGCGTTAACAGCATGGTCACCATCATGAAATCAAACAAGTTAAGGGTTAATTTAGATCAAAAGATCTGAATAAATAGGCCTATTATTCCCTGCAGACATCTAGACTTCAACATACAAGAGCATGGTCAGTTTTGCATGCAAACCAACTCTTTTGGGAAGTCCAGATGGATAGAGTGAGTGTATAATCTGGCACTCTTTACTCTCCTCTTGATGCCAAGGATCTTTGGGTGATAGATGATCTGCTGCTGTGGGGTGCCAATGATCTATATTGCAATGACAGACTGTGCAATATTCTGTAATGTGCTACAGGGAATAACATTGACGTGGATACAAACAAATGCCAGAGTGGGATGTTGGATACCTACTCAGGCACAAAGGAATTCAACTGGATTCAGGAAAGGGTCAGAAAAAAACATTTTATGGTTAGTTATTGATTGTGAATGGTTTCATGAGCATTTCTATATGAATACTAGTTGAGGTAGAAATAGATAATAAAATCCATTATGCCATTTACAGAATCCATCGTGAAAGAGACCAGCTAGCACTTGAGAAAAGGACCTTGAAACTGCAAAAAGACTCACTCCAGGTAAGAAGTTCCTTGTTAGGGAATACACTTCCAGGGATGCCCATAAATAGTGAAAGCACAGAGCTGGGGGAAGGTTCATTTGATGTAAAGATGTCTTAGGAAACACATATTTCCAAAACAAAATTTGTCCTGGCTGGCACTGGAAACAACTAATTGAATGAGTAATGCTGGGTGGATGGTCAATGGAAAAACCCAGGCATCCCCACAAATAAAATCCTTGTCGCCCTATATCTCCAGTGTTGGCAAAGCCCTTTTTCCTCCCTGCCCTGGGGCTCAATGATCCACTTTAAAGCCAATCAGCTACAATTTTTTTGCCTTCACTGTCTTCAGCTGGTGGCTAGTTGCATACACTCATAGAACAGTATCCTTGACCTTTAGAACATTACAAATTATAGTGCCGGGGACCAAGGTCCAACAGGTTATAAATTATAAACATTTTATTTCAGAAAAATATTAATTAAAAGAAGGGAAAAGATAAGGGAAGGGAATCAGATGACAAATAAAGAAGTGACCAACCAATCCCAGTGATAATTATAATTATTTCTTCCTCAAAAGGGCTTTGAAAAGTAAAATCAAAGAGGATTCCCTCCCTCTCCAAATATCCTCCCCACAGCCCTTAGCTGGAAGGTGGGGTTGGAGCCTGAACAAAGATGATGGAGCCCTTTGCTAGGAAGCTCTAGACCAGTGGTTCCCAAACTTTTCAGCACCATAGAATCACAGAATCATGGAGCTGGAAGGAACCTCAAAAAGTCATCAAGTCCAGCCTCCTGGCCCCAGCAGGATCAACCCCAACTAAGTCATTCCAGCCATGACTATGTCATGCTGGGACTTAAAAACCTTCAGGGATGGAGATTCCACCACCTCTATAAGTAACACATTCCAGTGCTTCACCACCCTCCTGGTGACATAGTTTTTCCTAATATCCAACCTACTCCTCTCCTTCTGTAACTTCAGACCGTTACCCCTTGTTCTGCCATCTGTGAACACTGAGAACAGTTTCTCTCCATCCCTTTTAGAGCTCCCCTTCAGGAAGTTGAAGGCTACTATTAAATCACCCTTCAGTCTTCTCTTCTGAAAACTAAATAAGCCAAAATCCCTCAGCCTCTCCATATCGGTTATGTGCTCCAGCCTCTTAATCACTTTCGTTGCCCTCTGCTGAACTTGCTCCAGCACATCCACATCCTTTCTATACTGAGGGGCCCAAAACTGGCTGCAATACTCCAGATGTGGCCTCACCAGTCCTGAATCGAGGGGAACAACAATCTCTCTAGATCTGCTCAAAATGCTCCTCTTAATGTACCCCAATATGCCAGTGGCCTTCTTGGCTACAAGGGCACACAGTTTACTCATATAGAACCTTTCATCCATTATAATCGCTAGGTCCCTATCCACTGTACTGTTGCTTGGCCAGTCAGTCCCCAGCCTATAACAATGCTTGGGATTCTTCCATCCCAGATGCAGGACTCTACACTTCTCCTTGTTGAATCTCATCAGATTTCTTTTTGCCCAATCCTTCAATTTTTCCAGGTCACTCTGGATCCTGTCTCTACCCTCCAACATATCTACCTCTCCCCCTAGCTTGGTGTCATCTGCAAACTTGCTGAGGGTGCAATCCAGTCCCTCATCTAGATCATTAATAAAAATATTGAACAATACTGGCCCCAGAAGTGAGACTTAGGGCACTCCACTTGAAACCGACTAACATCCAGATATTGAGCCATTGACCACTACTTGTTGGGCCCAACCGTCAAACTAGCTTTCTATCCATCTTACAGTCCATATATTCAATCCATACTTCCTTAATTTATGGGCAAGAATGTTGTGGGAGACTGTATCAAAAGCTTTACTGAAGTCAAGGTATATCACATCCACTGACTTCCCAATGTCCACAGAGCCAGTTACCTCATCATAGAAGCTAATCAGATTGGTACATCATATCCCCCTTTTGATTTTTGAGAAACCCTCACTCCCTCCCACCTCTTCTTTACCATCATCCAACCCCACTTTTAACAAAAAAATTAAATTTGTAATTTAAAATAAACACAAAATATTGACACACAACTATTTAAAATTAAAAATAAACACAAATGGTTTTCCTTGGCCCAAAAATTTAATAAAGACATAATTTAACATCAGAAACAGTGGAAACAAATGAATTTAATATGAAAGATGATGCTGCATTTTCTTTGTAAGTTGCAAAACCCTAGAAGACCAACTATGGGTCATCCAGGCTAACATCCCAGACCCTTCCTTGTGGGTGCCTGGTGTAGCCTGGCCAGCTGCCTGATCCGTGTGCTGCTGGGGCTGCCTGCCCAATCCCTGCACTGCTGGAGACACCTGCCCAAGCCCCATGGTGCTGGGGATACCCGCCCAAGCCACAGGCCAGCCGCCTGAGCCCCTGCTCTGCTGGGGCCAACCACCCACCCAAGCTCCCATGCTGCAAGGGCCAGCTGCCCACTGCCAACCATAGGACAGCTGTCTGAGCTGCATGCCTGAGCCCACGTACTCCTGGGCCAGCTGCCCAGCTGCTTAAGCTGCCTGCCTGAGCCCCCATGCTGCCGGGGCCAGCTGCCCACCCACCAGCCATGGGCCAGCTACCTGAGCTGCAGGCCAGCTGCCTTAGCCACCTGCCTGAGCCCCTGGGCTGCCAGGGCCAGCTGCCCTAGCCACCGACCCAAGCCCTAGACTGCTGAGGCCAGCTGCCTGAGTCTCCAAGCTGCCAGGGCCAGCTGCCTGCCCAGCAACTGCCTGAGCCCTGCACTGCTGGGTCCAGCCACCCAAGCCCCCATGCTCCCAGAGCTAGCCACCAAGCATCTCAAGCTCCCTGTCCTACCCCCAGTGCTGCTGGAGCCAGCTGCCTGAGCTGCCCTCCCAAGCCATGGGCCAGTCACCCCAGCCACCCATGAGCCACCTGCCTGAGCCCCTCCTCTCCCCCAAAGCCAGGCATCACCAGCCCCCCACATTTAATCCCATCCTTCGCCCCTGCAACTCACATTCACTCATGTTTGCAGGAGGCAGCTAGTTCCATGGGGGCTTTTGCTGGCTGCCTCCTTTTATAGCAGCTATGCCAGGCTGCCCATGTGAACTGGCAGGGGTTGAGAACCGGAAGCAAAGGCCAGCTTTTTCTTGGGGTTAGGAGGATGATGAGGGGTGCTGGGTCATTTTTTCACATCCCTCCAGTTTGGGAAACCATGCTCTAGACCTTCCCATTGAGAAGTTTTATGACCAAAGGTGACTGCCCATTTCTTCTGGTCCCATTGAGAAGTTTTATGACCAAAGGTGACTGCCCATTTCTTCTGGTCAGACAGCTTTGGAGCTCCACCTCTCCTTTGTGGAGCTGTTGGTCTCAGCCCTTAGTAACTCTTGGTTGGTCTCAGCCTATTACCACCCTCTGGAGTCTGGGTTGGGGTTTCTAGACTCAGCTGCCAGGTAGCTCTCTCAGATCAGCTGAGACAATATGCAGTCTCTGGCTGCATCTATGAGATAAATTTGAATTTATTAATATCAATTTCGCAATGCTGAATTTTATAAATTTGAATTTGACTATCCCCACCTCCCCATGTGGTCCTCACAGTCAACTTATTGCTGCCACACTCAAGTGGCAACTATCAACTATTGCAGTAGTGCATTGTGGGAACCTATCCCACAGTTCCCTCTACCTTGTAGCATTCTGGGTATGCTCGCTGATTTTTGACATCATCTTCCCATATTTACATTTTCCTCATTCCCCTCCCGTGTTAAGCGAACGTCCATTTTTCCACTTGGAAGGAAGGAAAAGTAGGGATCCAGAGAGATGGCAAAGGTAACAGAAATCTCTTTCTTCTGTAAGGGTGTGTCTACACTTGCATTCCTCTTTCAAAAGAGGTATGCAAATTAGGTAAATAAAAATGCAAATGGGGCATAAATTTGCATATTCAGCACCTCCTTTGGATAATCTAATTTCGAAAGAGCTTCTTTCAAAAGAGGAAAGCCAATGTAGACTCTGCTTCTTTCAAAATTAAATCCATCTTTGAAAGAATCCTTCTTCCCTTTATTTAATGGCAAGAAGGAGTCTTTCGAAGATGGGTTTACTTTCAAAAGAGCAGCGTCTACACTGGCTTTTTTCTTTCAAAAGAAACTCTTTTGAAATTAGAATAGGCAAATGCGGTGCCAACTATGTAAATTTACATTCTCATTTACATTTTCAATTTGCCTCATTTGCATACCTGTTTCAAAAGAGGAATGCAAGTGTAGCTGCACCCTAACTGACTTATCAAGGATTTCATAAAAATCAGCAAGGGTGTGTCTTCTCAACTGGCCATCCATTGACTGCCCTTCCCTGCTTGCTTCTGATCCCTGAAAATACCACAAAGACCCTGAAAAGCTTGAAGAAACAGTTGATAGTAAAGTTTTTGAAAAAAGTTGCTGAGGGGAGGGTATTTGGCTTCCCTGTTCATTATACAGCTTCTGTGCACAGTCTGTGTTCTCAACTGGCCCTCCACTGACTGTCTCCCCCGCCAATTGCATCTGATCCCTGAATATAACACAGGGGCAGTCTGTGTTCTCAAGTGGCCCTCCATCCACTCTTCTCCACGTGAAGGGGTGCAAAGTTAGAAGGAAAAGGCTAAAAAATAGATTTTTGTCTTCTCTCTTCACTACACAAACATTGCCAACATTGCGGATGGTAGTGAATTCTCATACACTGAACTTGTAACGGAAATGGAGATCTCAACTGGCTGTTCACCCACTCTTGCCTGTGTTTTGGGGGGAGTCAAAGCATGAAGAAACAGGATAGGAAATGTTAGGGAAAAGATTTTATAACTGCACTATCAAAGATTTTGCAAAAAGCGGCTGGTGTCAGCAATGGACAGCAAGCCCTCCAAAACATTTTTGGTGTGGGGTGGCAGGGGTGGCCATGGTCTGCAGCTGCAGAGCCAGTTGAAATATCCTACTACTCCTGAATATTTTAGTTCCTGGGGGAGATTTCCCCCTGGTGCCACCAAGACCATCAGCTCCTTGCTGTGGAATGGGGGGGGCGTTCAGTGGGAGGGCAGTTGAAATAGTCCCCCCAGATATCTTAGCCACCCAGGGAGACTTTTGCCCCATTGGCAGAAAAGCCCCGAAAATATTTTCGGTGGGGGGCCAGTTGAAGTAGTTCCTCCATGTTGCAGAAAGGCCCAAATTGTATACTTAGGGTGGGGCGGGGGGCAGTTGAAGTAGTGCCTCTGTATACCTCAGTCACTGGGGGAGACTTCTCCCCAGCAGCTGCAAGCCCCCCAAAATCACAGGCTTCCTGGTCCCTATTTGAAACTCAGGGGGCTTGTCTACACTACCACCTTCCTTTGAAGGAAGGATGGTAATTAGGGTGTTGGGAGTTTACTAATGAAGTGCTGCCATGCATAGCAAATTTCCTCCTGCAGCAACTTTGAAGTACCGGCATGTGTCTAGCCACGGCTCACCCGCTGGTACTTGGAAGTGCCAGGGCAACTTCCACGTCCCCTGACTTCTCAAAATTTTGAGGAGTCAGGTGACTTCGAAGTTGCCCTGGCACTTCGAAGTACCGGTGGGTGAGCTGTGGCTAGATGCATGCTGGTGCTAATATCAAGCTAACTGCCTTAAATTTGAATTTATATTGTAGGGTAGATGCAGCCTCTAGCTCTGTGTTGCAAAGACCACCTCAGGAGCTCCTGCCTCTCACGCTGTTCCAGGCTCAACTTCCATGTTTTCCAGCCATATGCAAATATATTAATCAGGCCATTTGTTTAGATGTGGCCAGGTGGTCAGAAAGCCTTCGAAGATCAGAGGTAGGAGCTATTCACAGCTGCCCAAGAAGAGATAGAATAACTCTCTTTTCTGTCAGGAGGTTCAGGTCATATGCCCTGAACTCCATTGTAGACATCTGTGCTAACAAGTTTATTAGTTACCAGGGCCCAAGCCTATAAAAACCTGACTTCTACAAACATTTGTGAGTGTTGCACCTTTATCTGAGGTGAAATTCTACAAATAATTAAAATAATCCCAACCATCACCAGGCACTTTGGTTTTAATAAAACATTAAATTAAATAGCTTATAATGCCACATGGCACAAGGCAAAGCATGTGAATTAGTGGTACCTTCTTTCTAGGAAAATTGCTTCATCTTTCAGACACACAGATACTGCAAAAGGAAATACATCAGAGTAAAGCAATTCACCATGCTTTGAGCATTTCAAAGCTCTCGCAGACGCCATGTGATAGAAATAACAAATTGGACAGACTTCTAACTCCCTTAGACAAAGGGTCAATGGGCACAAAACAGACATCAAAACACTCCAAATCCACAAACAGTCAACATTTTAATGGAATGGGGCATTCTGTCAATGACCTAAAGTTATGTGTGTTACTGAAAAGGAATTATCGCACCTTTTTGGAAAGAGAAACAGCCGAGCTGGCTTTTATATTCAAATTCGGCACATTAACACATGGTTTAAATCGTGATGGGAACTTTCTGAGTCACTGTAGGGGCTTGTCTGCATACTTGGCTCAGTCTAATTCTTGACCTCCCCCCCACCCCTCCACTCTCTGATTTGCTCATCTTGATTATCTTTTTCTGATCTGTACTCCTTGCTTACTGTTTTTGGTTCTCTGTGCCTTAAATATTGAGTCTGTTCTGGTCTGGCTATGGTCTGAAGAAGTGGGTCTGTCCCACAAAAGCTCACCTAATAAACCATTTTGCTAGTCTTTAAAGTGCTACTTGACTGCTTTTTGTTATGAAGCAAAGAGTGTATTACTTTGCCCTTGAGGCTTTTACCTCACTCTTTTGCCTTCTGACTTGGTCCATGAAATCTTTTATCTCCCTCTTGCCTCTGTAGCAGATCTTTCCAATCTGTATTAAATAATCGTAAAGCAGAGTTAAATGTTCTGGAAAGGTCTCTTTGGAACTGCTGTTAATGGCCCTATCCAAACTCCATTGACTTCAGTGGGTTTTAGATTAAGGTCCTTAGACCCTAAGGTTATGTCTATATTAAAGGGGTTTGTCAGAACCTGGGGAGAGTCCAGATTCGTAAGGCATTCTGTCGATAAATCAACAGAAGGCAGCACTTTTGTCGACACTCTTATCCCGATCCCCATGAAGGATAACGCCTCTGTCGACAGAAAGCCAATCTGCGTGTCCCAGGGGTCCTCTGTCAACAGACAGGGCTTCTGGGACACCAGGCAGCCCTGACTTCTGTGCTTCCTGTTGGTCGTTTTGTCGGGAGCACAGCCAGGCAGTTTGGCCATTTGGCCACAATCCATCAACAGAAGTTTTTGTCAGAAGTTATCTGTCAGAAGATATCTTCTGACAAAAACTTCTGTTGACAAATCACTGTAATCTAGACGTTACCAGTGTCTCTTAATACAGGGAGCCATTCTTTGTTCTTCCCTACTACCAGCAAACTGAGGGAACCATATAAAAAATTGACACAGTGTAACGATCCAATTTTCTATCCTAGAATTGCGTTTGAATTTGGAGGCGTTTTGTGATCCGTACATGGGTACTCATTCAAAATCAGAATAAACAGCAACTGAATTGTTTCTTGTACTGCTTGACTGACCCTTGGCCCAATCAGAGATAACACATATTCACTCATCCATTTTTCCCCCATTTAAAAACTGAGTTTGAATTCTAAAAAGTAGACAGGTAGAGCAGCAGTTCATATGGGCTACGTCTACACTAGCCCCAAACTTCGAAATGGCCATGCAAATGGCCATTTCGAAGTTTATTAATGAAGCACTGAAATGCATATTCAGCGCTTCATTAGCATGCGGGCGGCCGCGGTGCTTCAAAATTGACATGGCTCGCCGCCGCACGGCTCATCCCGATGGGGCTCCTTTTCGAAAGGACCCCGCCAACTTTGAAGTCCCCTTATTCCCATCTGCTCATGGGAATAAGAGGACTTTGAAGTTGGCAGGGTCCTTTCGAAAAGGAGCCCCGTCAGGACGAGCTGTGCGGCGGCAAGCTGTGTCAATTTCGAAGCACCATGGCCACCTGCATGCTAATGAAGCGCTGAATATGCATTTCAGCGCTTCATTAGTAAATTTCGAAATGGCCATTTGCATAGCCATTTCGAAGTTTGGGGCTAGTGTAGACGTAGCCCATGATGTTTCAAATGCTGTGTTCATCTCTGGCCAAAGATATTTAATGTGTTAGGATTTGGGGAACATACCTAAGTTTTTCAGCTATGAATCAGTATGCAGTACTACTGTGGATCAGAAAGGTTGTCCTATATCTGTAGCACAAGGGACCTGAAAGAGGTTTGGAAACTTAAATTATGAAATTCTAGAATAGGACATTTATTACAAAAATATTTCTGGCCACTTACAATCTGTCTTCTTATAAAAAATTAAAAAGATCAATTAATCACAGCATAAAGATATAAAATACTACCATATAAATCTGTCACAAAATTAATTGGCGCATTATTTTTTAAATGAGAATAATGAGCATTGAAATATGTCCTCTAGAATGATAGCTGAAATGTGAAGGGGCATACAAATGTTTGGTATGCATAGCAGGCATATACCCTGCAATGCAAGCTACAACAGTGTCATGCAAACACCTGTTCTCACTTTTAGATGATTTTGTAAATAAGAAGCAGGCAGCAATATCTCCAACAAAAATAAATAAATTTGTTGGTTTATGCAACTGCCTGAGCAAGAAGTAGGACTGAGTGGCTCTAAACTTTTACATTATTTTGTTTTAGAGTGCAGTTATGTAACTAAAAATCTACATTTATAGGTTGCACTCTTACAACAGAGATTGCACCGCACACCTTGTATGTGATGAACTAAAATACAATCTTTTATTTTTTACAGTGCAAATAATTACAATAAAAATAAAGTGGACGCTGTACACTTTCTGTTATGTTTTAATTTGTCAATATATATATATATATATATATATATACACGAGAATGTAGAAAAACGTCCAAACATTTAATAATTATTGATATTATATTTTAAAAGGGTGATTAAAACTCCAATTAATCACTATTATTTTCATTGTGAATTTTTTTAAGTTAATCACGTGAATTAACTACGATTGACAACCCTAATTGTGAGCCAAGAATTAGAAGTTCAGTGGAGGGCAGAACATTGGAAAAGAAAACATCTGGAAAGAGGTCAAGGAGACACAAAGAACGAATCACAGTCAAAACTCCGAGAAAAGCGGCGGAACAAAAGGACAGAAAAGAGGCAGTCAACAAGAGCAAAACAAGAGCAGCTGAGGTGGAAGCTCAGAGATTGTATTCAGAAGCCAACAAAGAAGTTAAAAAGGCTGAAAATGAAGATGTTTGCGGAAAACCTTGCACAACAAGCTGTCCAAGCAGCAGGACAAAGAAACTCGAAAGAGCGCTATAGCATCACACAGGAGCTAGCTGGGTCATGGTGTACAGTGGATCAGCCTGTACAGGATAAGGCAGGGCATGTGCTAACAAACTGAAGTGAGCAGCTCCGTAGATGGAAGGAACGCTTTGAAGAGCTACTGAACTGCTCTTCCCTCATGGAACCTCCTGAGTTACCACCTACAAGTATACCACTGCAAATTAACAGCAGCAGGACTACGAAAGAAGAAATCAGAGAAGCTATTGAACATCTGAGAAGCAGAAAAGTGCCTGGTCCAGACAACATACCCGCAGAAGCAAATCAAGACAGGTAGTGAGAGATCAGTTAACATGATGTGTGATCTATTTGGGAAAATTTGAGACATCGAAGAGGTCCCACAAGACTGGAAACTGAGCAATCTTATCAAGCTTCCAAAGAAAGGAAACCTGAAGGAATCCAAGAACTGGAAGGGCATCACATTACTGTCTCTTCCAGGAAAAGTGTTCAAGAGGATTCTCTTTGAGACAATGAAGACAGAAATCAATAGACAGCTCAGGGAAGAACAGGTCGGCTTCCGAAGCGAGAGATCCTATACTGACCAAATAGCAACTCTCTCAGTGATCATAAAACAGTTGCACAAGTGGAACTCCCACACTGTACACAACTTTTATAGACTTTGAAAATGCCTTTGATAGTGTTGATAGAGACACTTTGTGGAAACAGCTGAATTTTGTTTTCCACGGAGTAAATATTTGTAATAAACAAATTAAGCACTGTATATTTTGTATTCTGTCTTGTACCTTAATATATCTGAAAATGTAGAAAAATCCAAAAATATTGAAATAAATGCTATTCTATTATTAACAGTGATCGAGTGATTATTCAGAATTAATTTTAACTTAATGATTAATTACAATTAATTTTAATTGCTTGACAGCCCTACTTCATAATAGTTTTGCAATATGACTTCTTCTATTTGTTGTGACTAAAGGTTCATTTCAGTTTTTTATTTAATACATTGTTTAATGAAAACTTTAATTTACCAAGCATCATTAATGCATTTTACACAAAAATACCTAGATTTTAAATAATCCATAGGGACTTCATAAAAGTACTTAGGCTCAGACACAAGATTAAATAAGGATGCCACAGAATTCCCATAATGGAGTGCACTCACTTCTCACGAGTGCCCCCCGGTCAAATGTATAGGTGTATGTGTGTGCCTGAATTTTTTCCCAGTTTCATTCACTCAGCATGTTCCCTATCCACTGCTGCACTCAGCAGGTGGATCTTTGGTTATTCAGCCCTCTGACCAAAAGACTCTGTCTGTCTGCAAAACAAAGAAATCCTGTTCCAGGATGTTCCCAGTGTCCCACAGTTGTTCCTGAAACAAAAAGTCTTCTAAAACAGACCAAGAGGGTCCAGTCCAGTACCCTGTGATCTTCTCTGCAGCCCTTCCTGGGGTCAGTCTTTAATCTGTCCAATAGAGCCCATCATGGTTCCCTCATTTGGTGTGGTTAGGCTGCAAGGTTCCTATTCTGGAATTAAGCAGTGCTCTGAAGACTTCTTCCTTGGGCATTCCTAGTCTCCATTGGTTTCCCCAATCTTCCAGCTGAGCCACCCTTATTATTCTCTGACCACAGCTCCCTACTGAGTTACTCCATGTAGTGCTTCCACAGTTCTAATTCCCTTCCTTAGGGCATAACCACTTTCCTGCCTCCAGAGACTGGGGTCAGGGATAACCCCCAGCCCCATCCACTGCTCTAGGTCCCAACCCAGGGACCCTTTCAGTATAATAGCCTTGTGCTGCATCCCTTCACTAATTGCTACTCTAGGTTTCCCTAGGCCATTTCACCATGTTCTTAATTAAGATGCAGCAACCAGACAGAAGCTCCTTCCTCATTCCTCCAGTCCTTACCATTAACTATCTGCATGGTCTCAGAAACCAACCAGAAACTATTCTCTACCAGCAACTTAGTTGTCCAGCCCTTTCAGAGCCTGCAGCCGGCCAAGAGTATCTCTTGCTCCCACCTGTTTGGGCTAGACTCACTCTGGACCTGCAGCTCATTTAAGTATGGACCCGCTAGGCCCTGATAAGCTGCATGTCATGCACCTGCTCTAGGGAACTTGGAAGACCACTCCATTGCCCTTTTCTGGGTGGGGTGCAGCAGAGCCATGAGACCTTTAGCAGGCCTAGTCCACCTCATCACAGTTCCACTTGCACCATCGATAAGCAAAACCACACAGCTCACAATCCATGGCACTCCACTCCAGAGGTTAGCTGGTGGATGAACATTTCCAGGTCTAAGACTCAAAGTGTGAGTGCGAGGCATCCCCAGCAGAATTGCCTTAGCTGTTTCCATTTTGGAGTGGATGCTCTGATGGATGCTGAGACCACTGAGCCACTGTATCTTAACCTCCCACTTTCTTATACTCACAGATACTATGCAAAATACAATATGTCACTATAATTTTGGGCACTTTTGTTTGGCATTTCCAAAGCATTCCATAGACAGTTCTACATGCCTTTCAGATGGCCAAAAGGTGCCCTTCACAGTCATTCTGCAAAAACTAAGGCAGCAGTTAAACAGTTACCTCCTTCTTTCAAGTGGCCTGTGAATTATTTCATTAATCTGGGAAGCAGAGAATAAGCTGTAGCTCCAGGATATCAGGAGCAACCTCCATACCAAAAATGTCCCTAGTGATCTTAAAAGCAAACAAACAATCCTTCTACCTTTCAGGTAAATACAGATGCATTCTAAATTAACCTAGCGTCATGAATCCCACCTGACCACCCAGTATTTCTATCCGTAAACCTGCCACAGTGGTCCATACAGCTCTTGTTGCACCATGGAGAAAATACTCATATTTGCTTATAAATTCTGTGGTGATGGAGGAGGGGGCAGGCCAATAGTAAGTACACAGGGTCCATTAGTTGTCCCAATGCCATTTGTGAACCACAAGCCTGAAAAGCCGTCAGTGGTCTCCTGAGCACATGCAAGCTTTATAACCCACCCAACAGCACCATTTCCATAGTGTTACACAGCCACATGACAATGGCCCCAGGAGGTGTTCTTCCCACACCAAAACAATTGGCTATGAACTGGTAGCATTTAGGGGCCACCAGCTTCTTGATGGCAATGGCAACCCACTTCATCACAGGTCTGGGGCACCACATATTGGTACGCTGCCACTACAGCTGTGGAGCATGTATCCTGAAATTCTCTTGCCACTGCTGGTCAACCCTGGACTGAAGAATGGCCCTTTCCCACAAATCCATGCTTGTTTTCTAAGGCAACTGGTGGTATTGCATGGTGTGGAGCCCGGCACGATATTGCTTCAGGAACTGCTGTTCTAGTACTAGTTGATTGGTGTGTTTCTCTTTTCCCTTATTCTCCTCCCACTTCTGCCATTGCTGAATTTGCATCTACCCAGTGATGTGGTACATAAAGTCCAGCACTGAATTCATTTGCTTCTCAGTGTTGAAACACAGCCTAAGCAGCTTCTGTGTATGTGAGGCTGGCAGTGTAGTGGCACAGAGCATTCTTGTGTCCATGCTGGCCAACAGCAGCTTGAAAATGGCACCAAGCCATGCAAAAAAAGAAGCATGGGGCAGAGACAATGGAAATATGTGACTTTCAAACATTTTAGCCTGGTTTTTTTAGTTTGCTTGTTTTTGTTTTTTTGCTATGAGAAAAATCCCAGAAGGCACACTGCTGAGCATAGGAGCCTGGGATACCCTCCCAGAACATCTACCTCTTAATACACCACCATGTGTACACAAAAATGCAACGAGCAAGAAGGAATGGCATCTCATGTGCCCACTATTATTGCAGCTTATGTCCTGTGACTTAAAAATGCACCTCAAACCAATCCACTCAAGTGTGCGGACAATCTAAGCCTCAAGCTGCTTGGGCATCCAGTTCCCTTAAAAGCCTGGGATAAAAATGGGGCAGTGTGTTGCTGAGGAACTGGGGTAGCTGAAAAGACACAGACTTACATACAGTTCTTTGCGTCCAGATGAAGTACTCTCTTCTATCTTTACATCTGACAAAAATTATTTGGTGGCTACACAGCAGCATTAATACAGGCTCAGGTCTCCTCTGGTGCTTGTCCTGCTTATCAGTTTTTAGTCTACGCTTATGCTTACAATACTGGGCACCTGTGGTTTCCAGTTGTTTCTACCCTTCAGTTTATGTGCAACAGTTCTGTAGCAAATGGATAATGTTAAAATTGCAACGTTTAATTTAGCCGCCCCAGATCATGACATAAATTCTACTGTATGTGAGATGGGAAGCACACTTCCAAAAGCATAAAAGCCATCATTTCAGAGCAGTATATCAGTACCTGAGATTCAGCAGCATCATGAGGAGTCACTTTTCTATAGAAGAGGAATGGAGCAATTAGTTCTTAAGTAGACTCCTTATTTGTTATAAAATAATTTTAGCCAGAAAGGCACTGGCCCAGCAAGGAGCAGCCCTAACAAATAGCCCAGGAAACTGATCACTCCATAGACAAAAGAGCTGTAGAGTTCAATTGTGTCCTATATTCAAGGGCTCGCAGAGATGCACTTGCTTTGTACTGTCTCTTATGCTATTGTAGAATGCTCCCAATTCTACACATGGTTCAAATGTCAGATCAGCGCCTCCCAAAACAGATTCACTTTTCCAAATTGGAGGAAGGACAGAGGAGTGTTGGGGGCCAGAGGGAGTAGTGGAAGGACACACTGAAGGCACGCATGAAAAAGTACAGCATTGGCATTGACACTTGGGAGAACCTTGCCCAAGACCATCCCCAGTGGAGATCAGTAATCCATGAGGGAGGGGCACAATTTGAGAGGATTCATCGCAGTGCAGATGAGGAGAGGTGAAGAAGAAGAAGAAGAAGAGTAAAAAACTGCCCCATGCCCCTCCAACAGCTACCAATACCTGCCTCTTCTGTGATAAGATCTGCAGCTCCAGAATTGTGCTGATCAGCCATCAACAGGCTGATGAGGAGGATGACATGAAGACATCTACTCTCTATAGAGTGACCGCTAAGACAGGGATTCTGCTCCCTGGTTTGGAGGGTCTGTGGGGTCATGGTCCTGCCTTCCTATCTGCCCATTTACAATTGGCTTATAGCCCCAGGACCTCCAAACACACACTAGCCCTCAGTGTGTCTGGACTGGCATTACCTGGGCTGAGACAATCAGGTAACGACTGAAAGAAGATGGCCACAGAAGTGGCTGGATACAAGACAGAGGGAAATGTGCTGTGTGGATGGTAAATGAAACCTGGTATATAAATCTCACTATGCAAGCTTCAATTATGCTGCTTCTGTTGTTAAAATTTATTCTTTTCAAAGCTTATCTGAAGGAAGTGTACATTTGCAAATAAAGGCAGATTAGGATAGGTTATTAATTCAACAGCCACTGCCTCATTAGTCTGCCTCTTAAAACAGGAGAAGTGACTCATTCTGAGGTCCCAAGTATGCTGGCTGCTCAGGGCTGTGACATCACCAGCACACCTGGATTTAGCAAATGCATAGCATTTTCGTAGAAAGCAAAATACCTGTTTTCATAAACTTTGTCCATAGTCACATGGAATGGGTGTAGATCCCTATTCAGGGTTATAGATATGAATGCTGTGCCCTCCCTTAGGCCAGAAAGTTCATTAGCCCGGACAGTAGGAGAAATGCATGAATACTAAAATCTTACAGCAAGAGACCCTGATCATCTACAGGTGGAATTGAACCTGGGACTTCTGGAGCTTAGAGCATGAACCTCTACCACATGAGTTAAAAAGTCAGCTAGCTGTCAGCTAAGGCTACCGAGTAGACACATTATCCTGTAGTCTGAATGCCACTAGATGGGACAGTACACCACCCCCAGAAAGTGGGTTGGTTAAAAGAGCAAGGCAAATCTGCTGGACTCAATAGCACAAATATAGCCTAAAACAAAGAAACATACCTACTGGCAATACTCTTTCAATAGTTCAGCCTCCAGTCATGGATGACTACTGCAAGGTCTGCACAAGAGAAGAACAGCTGCAGTCCCCTGGTGAGCCACAGATGCCTATGGGTAATGTTGAGTGTTAGAGGATACTGGACTGGGAGTGGGGCTGTTTCTCAGCAGAAGCTCTGCAGGGAGGCAGAGAGGGACACTGCCACTTCACAGATATTACTGCTTTTGTTAGTCCAATGTTAAAGTTCCTTGTTCAGTGTTAGAAGAAAGTGATTCCTTCTGTGACACATGTCATAAACCACTGTGCTCCAAAAACAGACCCAGTAGGATTCATGTCGATGAAAGAGTGTCCCACTGGTGCAGAGACTCCTGCTCTCATTCCCTTCCAAAATATCACTCCTCTCTTGTCTGGGTTCATTCATAGCCATCAGCTTTCATCCATCTAGTTTTCTTTGTGAAAGGCACAGAATAATGGTACCATATAATCAGAATTGAATGCAAAGAAGACACAGGAGATAACTCCAGTTGATGTTACTGCTGCCCCAAATTTCCCTACCCCCTAGTGGTTTCATATAAGCATTGAGCAGGAAGAGGTGTCATGAAGAACTGCTGTGAAAAGTTGCTAGAGGAAGTCATTGCAGGGCACAAGATTCATTGGTCCTGCAAAACTCAGGAACAATCTGATCTGCTTTTGAGTGCTGTCTACTGGCATCAAATCTATTAACATTCACACATCAATAAAACAATCTCTGCAACTCCCGCCCTCCTTGCCTTCCCCAAAAGGATGAGAAAGCTTTAACTGGGAACTAACCAATTTATACCAAAATGCCAAGTAAAGAAACTTGAGAGCCGTTTTGCTCTCTGAGCATCTGGGTGTGCAATCCATCTTCCAAGGCCCACCTGGCAGGATATAGGAATCAATAGAAGAGTTTGGCTATTAATCAGATAACAATTGGGATTAGTCAATGGTCCTAGAAAGAGCAAGAATATCAACTTTATATTACAAATGGCACAGCTCAATAGTGATACCAGTAGAAAACACGCACACAGAGGAAGCTTAGCTTAAGTTACCATCCTCTTGCATTTTTTAAGCAAATGAAAGCTAAAAATCTGAAGGCTCCCCCACCCCAGTGGTTTTATAAGTAGTAGTAGTAGGCATTCTTCAGGCTGCATAGACTATGGATCGCACCCTTTATAGTTTCAATTGAGGACTTCATTTACAGCGTCTACTGTGACTATGAAGACCCACACGAGAGTGACAGTCCTTGCTGCATCTCTTGCAGATGTGGTGGGTGTCTGGCAAGTCCTTAGTGTGCTTTCTGTGCACTCGCTTCTCCTCTGCTAGCTGTCTGATCCTCATCTTGCCCTTCTGAAGGCCCTTGTGTAACCCCTACCTCCATCTGCTGTGGTCATCTGCTAGTTCTTCCCAGTTGTCCAGCTCGATGTCTACCTCTCTGAGGTCTCTCTTGCAGACATCTTTGTAGTGCAACTGGGGGCGTCCAGGAGGTCTTTTGCCAGAGGCTAGCTCACCATACAGGATATCTTTTGGAATCCTTCCATCATTCATCCTGTGGACATGGCCAAGCCAGCGGAGCTGACGCTGCCTGAGGAGGGTGTGCATGGTTGGGATTCCAGCTTGCTCGAGGACGGCGGTGTTGGTCACTCTGTCCTTCCATGATATTCCAAGGATGTGCCTGAGGCAGCGCAAGTGGAAGACATTCAGCCTCTTTTCCTGGCGGGCACACAGGGTCCAAGTCTCGCTGCCATAAAGGAGGGTGCTGAGGATGCAGGCTCTGTAGACTTGCATTTTGGTGTGAGTGTACAGCTTGTTGTTATTCCACACTCTCTTGCTGAGTCTGGACAGAGTTGTGGCTGCTTTTCTGATTCTCCTATTTAGCTCAGCGTCCAACGACAGGGTGTCAGTGATGGTGGACCTGAGGTACATGAACTCGTGGACGACCTCTAACATATAGTTGTCAATGCTGATTGATGGGGATTCAGCAACATCCTGACCGAGTACGTTTGTCTTCTTTAGGCTGATGGTAAGCCCAAAGTCCTTGCATGCTTTGGAGAACTGATCCAGCTGTTTTTGAAGCTGGTCTTCTGTGTGAGACTACAGCAGCATTGTCTGCAAACAGCATGTCTCTGATGAGGACTTCTCGCACCTTAGACTTAGCTTTCAGCCTTGCAAGGTTAAACAGTTTCCCATCAGATCTTGTGTGCAGCAAGATGCCCTCTGTTGAAGATCCAAAGGCATGCTTCAGGAGGAGTGAGAAGAAGATCCCGAACAATGTTGGAGCAAGCACGCATCCTTGTTTGACGCCGCTCCTGATTCTGAAAACATCCGATAATGCGGTGTCATATTGGATGGTTCCTCTCATGTCTTTGTGGAACGACTGGATCATCTTGAGTAACCATGGAGGACAGCCTATCTTGTGGAGCAGTTTGAACAGACCATCCCTGCTGACCAAGTCAAAGGCCTTGGTCAAGTCGATGAAGGCTATGTAGAGTGGCTTCCTCTGCTCCCTGCACTTCTCCTGCAGCTGCCTTAGAGAGAAGACCATGTCAACGGTAGACCTCTCTGCGCGGAATCCGCACTGCGATTCGGGGTACACCCTCTCAGCCATCTATATCACGCCCTGCCATATTGATTCATTATGAACTTTGCAGAGTGAAATTAAGGGAAAACAGACACTACGAAAATATTGATGTATGTCCCATTTTAATGAAATGAATTATCTTTCAAAATTTGGCAAGTATCAACCATCTGTGACTACCACACAGTTCCTCCGTAAAGCTATGATGGTCTCTGGCTGTCGCTGAAGGCTTGAGAATTATAGCTAAAATAATGACCTGGCAAAGTACACATCAGTGAAAATACAGATTGACAGCTCCCTACGTTCAATGTTACCTTTCTAAGAACAAGAAGGGAAAGCAGAAATTTTCTCATTGAAGACAATATCAGAAAAAATAGATCAGCCCTAAATAAATTATTGTAAATGCCAGAGTGTGAAGAACCGCACAGTGAATGGTAGATTTTGAGATTACTTCTGCTGCAAAGTGTGATTACAAGAAGCACTAAGACTATATGAAAATATAAAAGCAAGTAATATGGCTATGTTTGAAATATGCTATCAGAGGGCCAAATCATGGCCTGCTTCCAGGTTGCCTTTATGGGCTACTAGCACCATGGACAGCACCAGTGCAGCAGACTTGGCCTGTGCAGTCAATTTGAGCCTTTGAGCATGTGGATGGGAATAAGTGGGATAAGGCAAGACATGGGAGGAGCCCTGGCTCCCTGCCTGCAAGCAGCATGGTTCAACTGGGTTTTTGGGGTACAGTTGTTATACCAGGCATAGATCTGGTACAGAGTACTGCACCCACAGAGCAACTGGGACCCAAGAGGGTGATTGTGAGTAATAGCCTGACTTTTGGACAGCTTTCAAGAACAGCTCAGTGCTCTGCTGCTCAGAGCATGTGGTAAACCCAGGCTTTAACCCTCAGAGAGAGAGGTGTTCCACAGACACACATAAGGATTTATTTTAATGACAAAAATCAGTACTTCTCAATCAGATTCAGAGCCTGAGACATGCATCTCAAATGGGTGAGGGAATCCGGCATCAACAATGTATATAAAAAGCAAGCATGGGGCAGGTAGATGGTTAGTCATAAAGATGTGGTAATGTTGTACAATCAAATACTAAATCAAATGTTACAGAGGCTGGTCAAATTTATTGTTTGCACTAAAGGTCCTATTCTACTGGCCTGTCACGCCAGCAGTGAATTTAGGTCCATATTGAGGGATATCAGTGCCTGGAGGTGTTTGCTGCATGTAACTAGCAGAGCATTTGTGAGAGTCAGCTGGAGAGTGAAGGATACATAGGGATACCCTAATTCCAGGTTATACACCAGGGAACCTGTCACAGAAGGCAATGGGAGAACTTGGGGAGGAACTCTGAAGGGAGTAGGGGCAAGGTGGAGCCAACCTGGAACAGATATGGGAAAGCATGGAGAGGCAAAGGGGCCAGAGGTGCCATAAGAGGTGGTCACATGCCCTACTAGAGTTATCAAATTGTGCCCACCCCATAATGAGTTACATGTAACCTCTACGTGCAACCAGTGAGAAAGAACCAGCCGGGGGCCTGTGAGAGATAAACAATGATGCAGATAGATGATTTATATCTGAAAAAGAGCTAGATGCACACTAACACTGAGTTTGATGTGTCTTATCACACAAGTCTGTGTGCACCAGAAAATGTGAAGCATGGGAATTTAAAGAAGTCAACGGCACATGTCAGAGAATTAATGGTGGTGGAAAGAAAGATATCAGAAAATAAGACAATGCAAAATAATGATCTGGATATTTATCACATAAGTCAATGTATCATGTACGTACACACATTAAAAATAAAATACTGTAATATCAATAGTAGAATACCTGTATCAGAAAATACAAGGAATGAACAAAGACTAGCTTGCTTGTTAGCAGAGAAATGAGCTTGCTACAACTGGCTGAAACCTGAGGGGCTGCTCTGAGAGTCAGAATGGAAGATTCTCAGGGTCATGTAGCTTTCATTAGTGTTAAAGAATCTGCCAGAGCTTATAACACAGCAAATCATAGTGGCAGTTATTAGCTCTCTATACTTCAATCCTTCTTTTAGCTCAAAGTGGAAGCAGAAACAAATTGTGACTCAGAAGATTAAAGTTTAAAAGCAAGAGAAGGTAAAAATCCTTGTTGCAATTTTGCAAAGCAGCCTAAGGGACTTAAAATTGAGTTGTCTCTCTAAATACCCTACACTTCCATAAATTTCAATAGCCATGTTAATGTTGATTAACGACTGTTAATGGCTTTGTAATTTTAAAGACAAGAAAGGACCATTCTGATCATCCAGTTTGACATACTGCATAATGCAGACCACTGAATTTCACCCAATAATTCTTGTATCAAACTCAGGCCCACCAACTTGGGGGTGGGGGTACAAAAAGGAAAATTGCCCCCAGGCCCAGCGTTTCAAAGGTTTTGGAGCTCTGGCCACTGCAGCAGCTGAAGCTCCAGGCCCCTTTGAATCTCTGGATGGCTCAGAGGGAGCATGGGGTGGGGGGCGGGGCTCAGTGTCCCAAGCCCTGCCCCCTCTGCCCTTGACCCTACCACTTCCGGGGTACAGAGCCACCTCCGCCTCCCTCCACCTTACCCCCACGTCTCTCGGTGCCACTCATCAAGCTCGATACCTTCTTGCTGAACTACAGCATACCTTTTAGAAAGACATCAAGTCCTGCTGTAAGTGATAAATCCTCTATTTCTAGGTAAGGTGTCCAAGTAGTTAATTGGATCTCCCTGTTAAAATTGTGCACTTTGTTTTATAGTTTGAATCTGTCTGGCTTCAATTTCCAGCTGCTGCATTTTACTGCTTCTGGCTGTTAGTTGACATTGTCAGATCAATTGCTTTAGTGATTCTGTCTATTCAAGAAAAAAGCCTCTGATATCAGATCTTCTCCTAGTGTAGGTACTTACAAGCTCTAGATTGGTCAAACCACAATAGCTGGCTTTTGGAAAGAAATGTCTTAAACTGCCATAGTTCTACATTGCTGGATTTAAAAACATCACTGATGGCAACCGGTTGCCACACAAAGTGTTTTCTCTTTCTCTTCTCCCTCCCAAACCTACCCACCTTCTGTCCTCACACACTAGTTGCTTTTGAATAGTAACAGAGAGGAAGCTGTGCTAGTCTATACACTATCAAAACAAAAAGCAGTCAAGTAGCACTTTAAAGACTAGCAAAATAGTTTATTAGGTGAGCTTTCATGGGAGAGACCCACTTCTTCTGACCACAGCCAGTTCTGGTCTGGCTATGGTCGGAAGAAGTGGGTCTCTCCCACAAAAGCTCACCTAATAAACTATTTTGCTAGTCTTTAAAGTGCTACTTGACTGCTTTTTGTTTTGATAGTTGCTTTTGGTTTGAAACATTCCAGGAGGCAGATCAAATGGTCTCACTATAAACAGGTCTTCTCAATCTCACTGGACCCACTCACTATGTAAGTGAATTTGGTTAGCTCTAATTAAAACTAGAGAGCATCTACACTGGAATTACTTGCACCCTCCATCTTCCAGCATCCATATATCCATATTACACCAACTTAATTCTTTAAAGATCCCCACAGAGTCAAATATTTACCAATAGGCCACCTGCTCCAAAGCCTTGCATAATAATCCTGACCCGTTTCCACTTACCTCATATTTGTCTCATTTTGTACTTATACCCTCCCCTTCCCCACATTCAACAAAACCAGCCTCATCCACCCATTTGTCAGATTCTTGTATAAAATTGCCACTCCCAAGCTCATTTTGCAAGTTCCTGCCTTCTCTGCATGTAAGTCCCTCTTCGAAGCCCAGTGAAAATTAGTTGACTTATGCCATCTAGCTATAGATAAGGGCATGTACCGCATTGATTTCTATGATCTCATCACTTATGTACCACATGGATATTGTGCTCCTTTGTCATAAGATCTGTTTTGTTTGTAAACTCCAGAAGGCTGAGATTGTATCTTATCTAGGCTTGCAAAATGCATTGAAAATCCAGGAGGCAATCAGAGACAAATAAACCGTAATAATTTACACTTTGCCTCCCAGATCACTCCTTAGTTGCCGCAAGAAGTGCAAAATAACTGGAGGAAATCCATGGAGGATTTTTAAAAGCAGCTTTGTGTTGGAGTTACTTGTACCCAAAGGCAGGCAAGTAGAGCCCTATGGAAGACAGTCTTGAACTGGATCCTGCAATGAACTAGGAAGTCATTTCTTTCTGTGTCTGTAGGAAGCTGAGGGGGCATATTTGGCATACAGTGAAGGATAAACATTAATCCTTGATGCAACTTCACTGATGACAGTCATCTGCTGACAAGGCAGACCCAATCATACAAAGGCCATCAAGTGGGCTGTTCACATACATAATGGAGGAAAGAGGAAATGGGATCTTGCAGCTGACCCTTGCCATTGTGCTTGGATGAAGAGGGACCACAGGCAACATAAAGAGATGGCCTATACAGAAAACAGAATCCTTTCATTAAAGGGATGTCCTTGCTTATGCAAATGTCCATTTCAGCCAATTTATGAGCAGCTGCTAACCACAAGTGTTTTAATTGCCCGTGTACTACTTCAATTACTAATCTTCTCTTTGTCCTTACCTAACCATGAACATTACATCAATTATTGTAATTTGTTATGATGTGAGGCATTACAATGGTGCCTGCCAGCAGTATGATAACTAAGAGTCTCTTACCATTTTTGTTTGCAATTCTTATAGGTGTTGGTAATGACAGGTGGACAGAAAGTTACAATATATGGCAAAAAATTCAGCTGTGGCCTGAAGTCTAGCCTACAAGCTCTTGGACAAAGAACTATTTTTTTGCCAATTTTAGATTACTTAAAATCAGAATTTGCATTTTATGAATACAAGCAACAAAATAAGTTTGCCTGTTTTCTAGTACTTTAAAAGTATAGCATTTTGTGCATGGTTAGTTCTTTATGTACATAGTGTTAACTTCTGACATTTTGTTTTAAATTTTAAGATACTGAGACTGAGATTTAAAAGGTAAGCTACTCTGAGGTTTATAAAGGGTGTGGGGGTGTATATAAGATGACAAGAAAGAAACAGGGTAGAAGAAATCAAGGAAAGGGACTGCTTACTTGAATTGTTGATATATGCTAGCTACAAAAAAACCCTCACTAATTAAAGGGATATTAAGAAGTTTGGAAAAAAATGTCCTTGAAGTATAGTATGTAATCAATTGATTCACTGTCATGATGCAATTCCAAATAATATTAGATTTATTAAATTCAGTCATTGCACAGATTAACTCTGCATTGTTCTTTTTTAAAATCGGATTTGGAGATCTGAAAACTCCAGGCATTTACATTAACATTTCAGTTGCAACAATAGTTTTAAACTCATATCTTCAGAGTGTTTACCGACCAGCTTATCCTCCTGCTGTTCCTGTAAGCTGCTCTGACATTCACTAATGCATTAAACCTCTAACTGTCTAGTGAAGTTGAGAGTCCCTATGAATACTTCATATAATTTTCTAGGACTAATTCTAATCCCATTTCTGATATGAAGGTGCTTCATTACATTGGGTAGGTCTGCTAGGCTACACAGGAGTCTATACAATTTCTTTAAATCAGTATAACTATTTTGCTTGGGATGGGTGGGGACATGGCAGGTTTTTCTTCTGATACACCAATATCAATACAGCCCTAAGGGAGGAAGCAGTTATAGCAATATAAAGGTTCCTTATACTGAATTATTTTATTACATTGCCCATCCCCTAGGGGATTAACCTAAGTGGCATGAAAGATTTTTATAGGAGGATAACTGCATCCACAGTAGGGCTTTTACAGTGTTAACTGTACCATTATAGTAAAAGGTGGCACATTTTATTTGTGCATATACAAAGTCTTAGACTTGCTGCCTTAGTTTCCTCAACAGGAATAATGCTAAATACACTTAGGGTTAGGTAGAAGTGTGACAGTGTTGCAGGGAGAAAAGTCTTGAACTCTTGCCATTGTACACACAAACTAACTGAATAGCATTCAGATTTTTAGTGTCTCTCTCAGGAAGTTATGAGGATTAGTTAGTTACTCTTTGTAAAGCACTTTGAAGAGTAAAAGTATTAAGCGCATTAATATTTCCATTTATTACTCCTGATATCCATAGTTCAAAATGTATGATTCTAGCACATAGTTAAACAAATGTGGAAATAAACATTGGAATATGGGTTCCATTCATTTATGCTGTTGTATTTTAGTTTTGCACTCAGTGAATGGGCATTCATGGTTTGTCCCATAGCTTAGCTATGCAACTCCTGCTATCCTCACTAGAATCTCGTGACAAAAATCACTGTGTATTTCTCTAACAAGTTTGTCATTAAACAACTTCTTTACCAGTTGACTAGTTACATGGATTCAATAAAAATGCATAGATTCTTAAAATACCCTTGTAGCAGCAAAGTAGCAATACTACTATTTTGCATTATGAACTAGCTTTTTGCATGCAAATTTTTCTGTTTAAGTGTCAGTGATACAATCAGGCAGAGGCTACTGGAAATGGAGGTCTGAGAACTCTGCATTGTGTTATGTTCACATTTAGAATATACTGTAAGACCTAGAAACGCTGATTATACATTACATCATTTCAGATGTGATCCTGCATGACATTCAGCATCATCTAGTTAACACAAGGACAAATATATGCAATCATTACCCTCTAGCCACTAACAAATACGCTTAAAATAAAATATGCTGTATTCTTCCAAAGACATTAAAATCCTTAACAATTGGACTTATTCCTTTGAAATAAAGACAGCTGACAAAAATACTCATTTCTTATTTATACAATTCATGGTTGTTACAATGTGACAATTGATTTTATATCATACTCAAGATCTATTTACAATTTCACACTAGATAATAATCCTGTACATTTTCTTTAATTAAAATGACAACAGCTTTTACCTTATAACTACCTGAATGTGACTGACGGAGTTTCCTAGCAGTTAATAGCAGCTCCATTGTTTCTCAGCTGCTTATATGGCATAATCTAATTCTAGTGAAGCATGACACCTCCAGCTGTACCCTGAGAACGGAAATGCAGACATATAACCAGCAAGATTCTTGTGATGCCTTCAGCTGGTTGGCCTTGTTGTGCAAGGGTGAGAGGGTTTGCGTCATTTCAGTTTATATACAAAAGTTTTTCAATTGGATTGTGCTTTTGGTGCAAAACCACAGATTACAAACACTGCTCATTTTCATGTGCTTTATATAAGGAGGATCCCTCTAGTTTAGTGTGATCTCTTATATTCTTGCCTCAGGCACAAAATTAGCTAGTTATGGCACTGTTTAAAATTGTGACCCCCCCTTATGTTTATATATTCATAGTAGCTATTTTGTAGAAAAAGGGAAAATATATAGACAAACACTTATAGTTCTGAGATTTGCATAAAGAATCTATGCATACAATTGTAATATAATCTATACCTATAATCTCTATATTCATACATATAAAATATCAGTCAGTTACCACTAGGTATTTGCTTACAACTGTACTTTGTGTGCTTTTAATGAGGCAAACTCAAAAATTGTTGAAATTAATATTTGCAACTTCATGTTCTATTGATAAAATGAACATATTTGATAATCTCTCCTGACCCATGGATGTTAAAGGTACTTCTTAATTATCTTAGTTTACTAAAATGTCTCACAAGAAGCCACTGGCAAGCAGAGAAATATTCTCAGGGTGATTTCCAAATCTGGATGTGATTAAGACAGATTATATTCATGAATTAAATGTAGACGGTCCAGACTAGTTGCAGATGAAACGTTTGGCAACCGTGTTAATGCCTGACGTTTAAAACACTGAATCTGATGAAATTTCCAAGGCATTCAAACCACTGTCATATTTATAACAAATCTTCTGCTGCTTTTTGAAGATTAGCGGTATCCATTTTAACAGAAGAAAATCTACCCATTGCCAAACACACTACAACTGATAAAAACAGCTTTCTCCCACTTCAGTTCTTACACTTAAATACAATAGCCTTTAATGATGCACACTCCCAGTTAAAATAGTTCCCTTGAAAATTGGAAACATGTTTACAGGATCACCACATTGACTTTACCACAGACTTCAAGAAGGAAACATCTTTTTAGAAATGGGATAAAAATCTTTGTTGTGAAGCATATTACTTTACTATACAAGTTTGAAAAAGATGTGCCTCTAAGGAGAGGACTGCTCTCAGCACAGACAAGGGTGTTGACATGGCACAAGGTATGAGCAATGATAGCTTAGTAGCCATCTTAAAATTTTCTAAATTATTTTTCTGCGCCTCCCTCAGCTATGCACCCAAGGCAGGCGCCTCACTTGCTGTGCCCTTGTTATGACACAGCTTTTAAACTCTCTCTCCACCCTCCGAATTCTTTCTCGATGGAATGATTTTAATCTTTACTACACTTACAGATTTTATTGCTATTAAAATAATTGCTCTCAGTAGTGCTACTACATTTAAATCTTTGCTGGCTCCAAGACTTTCTAAAGGGGAAAGAATAAGAAATACTAAAAACAGGCTTATTGTATGTAGAAATGCAGGAACAATCAATCTACTCTCTCACTCTCAAACCAATCACTGCCATCTGATTAACAGCAAAAGTATTTGCAGTCACTGATATATCGAAGGGTCAGACTGTGAGCTCTTACTCACATTGGTGAGCAGTTACACAAGTAGCTCCAGCTCTTAGGGGCAGGTACAAATGGCAGGAGGGGCTGTACATTTCCTCCCCATCACTTTCACAGGCCACTCCCACACATGCATAATCTTCTGGAAGATGACGCCTTCTTCTGGAAGATCCATGGAGCATCTGCACGTGAAAGGCGCTCTTCTGGAAGGAATCCGGATGAAGATGTCGCTTCTTCTGTATCCTGCTGCGGAACCAGGAAGAGCGCCTTCCTGCAGAAGAATCTTCCAGAAGAAAGCATGAGTGGATGCTCACAGAACGCTTCTTCAGGAAGGAGCAGGCCACCATGGTGGCAGCAAGGACCTGAGACCCTGTGGCAGGAAACAGTGTGGAAGGTGACAGCACGTGCAGGGCTGCCAGCCACACTCCCCCTGGCTGCCCGATACCACCCCTCTGACCCCCCGAGCAGGTCTGGTGTAAGATGAGGGAGCTGAGGCAGGGATACAGGTGGGCCCAAGAGAGTGCCCGCAGGTCCAGCCATGCCCCAGTCAGCTGCCCCTTCTGCTGGGAGCTGTGGGGCCTCCTGGCTGAGGATGCCTCGCCATCCCAGGTCATCGTGGGGACAGCTGCACTTGAGCTCCCTCCCACATTGGGGAGGGGGAGAGACCTACCACCTTGGATGTCCTGTCCAGCAGGGAGTTATCCAATGGTTCCCTCATCAAATCGAGCTGCCCTCTACCACCAGCAACCAGGCCCCCTCCAGTCAGGCATCACCCGATCTGTTCGAGGCTACCTCAGGTAAGCATGCACCATGGCAAATCCCAGGGGGTGGGGTACCCCCAGGCCCCATTGTGATGTCCCAATCCCAGATGGCCCATCTCAGGTCAGGGCCTAGGGTTATGGCCATGCCTGCAGGTGACGTCCAGCTCCCTCCCTTGTGGAGAGTCCCCTGAGCATGCCAAGGGCCCCTCAGGCAGCAAAGCTTCTGCCCTTCTGCCCATCTGCTTCTGGGGCAGGGACCCCCACCCCCGACAGCCAAACCCCCCCCCCGCAGACTGCCAGCCCATTCCTGGGGGGGGCGGCGGGGGAGGACCACAGACAGCACCACCACCCTGGCAGCATGCCCCAGGGGCCAGCATGGCAAGTGTTTAGAGGCACACATGGTGGCATCCCCTGGGACACAGCTGTCCCATGGGTCCAGGGGTCATGGCAATGGCTCTCCCCCACCCTGTCTTACAGCAGCACCATCTAAGGGGTGGGAGAGCCACACAAGGAGCGCAGGACCTGCCAGCCCTGTCCAGGCCGGAGGACCCAGCAGCCCACCAGCCGGGCCCAGACCAGCCCCAGCTTCCCTAGCACGGTGGCCATGGATCCATTGGACCAGATGCCAGGGCTGAAAGGACGAGGCTGAGACCACAACTTACACAGACTCCCTTCGCCACCAGAATACCCTGGTGGAGAGGCGGCTGGCTCTTGACAAGGCTGAATTGAAGTGGCAGAGGGACACGTGGGGAGAGGTGGTGGGGATGCTCCACATGGTGTGTGGGGCCCTGGCTGAGCAGCCCCTCAGATGCCTCTTCTACTCGCTGCACTGATCCCCCTGCTGCCCCCACCAGGCCCCCTCCCCCGGCTCCTGCTAACCCCCCTGCTGGTCCCACCCCCTGCCAGCTCATGATCCTAAGGCCCTGGCCACCCTACTGCCTCCAGACCTGCCCACAGCCACCCTCAGGGATCTTGCAGCCTGGATCATGGTCATGGTGGGCCCCATGGAGGGTCCCCCAAGCTATAACCTGTTCCCAGTGCCCACCCCCTGATGAGGGCAGACCTGTGGTGGACCAGCAGTACCTCCCAGTGCTCCCAGCCCCATCAGCACACTGAAGGGGACCATGCATCCAGGATGGGAGGGGCACCTGTGGCCTAGGGGCTCGCAGGCCTCCACCCTATCCCTCAACTAGGGCCCCCACCATCCTTGTCCCAGGCCCCATCCCTGTTCACAAGCCTCTGTTACCTGAGCCCCATGTATATAGTTATGCAGTGTTTGATACACACAAGTTTTGTTTCCTAGGAAACATTTACAAAAAGGTGTTCTAAGTTCCGAGTTCTATACATAATTTACAGTTCACGCCATGCCCCGCCCCCCACCTTGTCCCTGATTGTTATGGGTGGAAAGTAGAGGGTGGGGAGTGTGTGGGGGCATATGCAGGAGAGTGAGGCGTTAGTAGTCCCTCAAGGTGAACACCTCCCTGAGTGCCTCTCAGATGCAGATCCCGTCATGGTTGAGCTACCTGTTGAGGGCTGCTGGTACTGGGGAGACCCTCTCTGCCATCCAGCCCTCGGAGGAAGTCCCCTCATGCACCTTGATGAGGTTGTGGAGGGCACAGCAGGTGGCCATGACCTGTGGGACATTCTCCACCTCTACATGGAGAGGTGAGGAGACAGCTGAACTGTGCCTTCAGACTGCCAAATGCACACTTGATGGGGTACTGGGCCCATCTGAGCCAGGCACTGAACAGCTCCTGGGAGGGTGTGAGATGGCCTGTGGATGGGCACATCAACCAGGGCTGGAGTGGGTAGGCTGGATCATCCACAAGATGTAGGCGCATGGTGACCTCCCCAACAATGTGCTTCCACTGGGGCACAAATATTCCAGCCTCCATCCTGAAGAACAGGATGGAGTTCTGCAGGATGTGCGTGTCATGCACCCTGCCTGGTCAGCCAACTTAAATGTCCGTGAACCTTCCCCTGGTGTTCACCACTGCCTGGAGCACAATTGAGTGGTAGCCCTTGCGGTTCATGTAGCGGCTTCCATTGTGTTCTGGGGCCCTGATGGAGACATGCATCCTATCTATCACCCCGAAGCACTGGGGGCGGGGGGACCAAAGCTCCGTGAAGCCCTCGATGAGCATGTCCAGGTCCCCAGTGTGCACCAGCCACCGCACCAGCACATGGTTGATGGCTCTCCCAACCTGCAAGGGAATGAATGGGCACACTCATGGGCATGCACAGGGGCATCCCTGTCCCCTTCTCCATCCTGCCCCCGCACTGGGGCACCTCTCTGGCAGCAGGTGAGCGTTATCCTGCTGGGCTATACCTATCCACTCCCCAGTCTGGGCCAGGGGGGGACCTGGAGCAAGGCTTACCTCTGGTAAGATGGCCTCAACAGTAGATGTACCCACTCTGAACTGCTGCCTGATGGACTGGTAGCTGTCTGGGATGGACAGTGTCCATATGGTGATGGCCATGCACTTCTCAGAGGGCCAGCCCCATCCAGGTGTCCCAGCACTGCAGCATGGGGGCGAGCCAGCCGCAGATCTCCAGGAAGGTTTCCTTTATCCAGAGATCCTGCAGCCAGTGGTCATTGTCCCACTCCTCCATGATGTCCCTGTCCCAGCAGTCTATGCTAGCGCAGCAAAAATACATCATTTTTAGCGATGTGATTGCTGTAGCTATAATTGTGTATCTGCAGTTGGCTCTCTTAGCCTAATACAGACATAACCTAAGATGCATCCACAATTCTCCCAACTGAATGGGATTATTTAAGAGACTCCTCCTCTCTACCTCTCCTCCACTGTGTCACCAGAGCCAAGACCTGGGAGGATGCTGTTAGATATGCCTACTCCCCTTGTTTGCTGGCATGGCACAGAATCTGACTATGGCTGTTGGCAGTGCAAGGACTGGTTACACCACAATAAATGTGTTCTTAAAATAGGCATTTGTGGCCTTCAAATTTTTCAGTGTAGTAGATGGCTGATCAGGGTTCCCTTGCCAAGGGGCAAATTCCACCCAATTAGCATAATTCTCCAATTTTAGATGAGAAAGCCTGAAAGCAAAAACACAAGTCATCCAAAGGAGGGGCAGGTTGCCCAGTCCTTGTTGCTTGAGCAGTTTTGATACCTTCCTTTTCTTCTCTCCCAATCTTTGTTTACAACACATACAATTTCTATGACAGCACAGTGCAAACAGATGTATAGGTTGGCCAGGATGCTTCATGCATGACCTTTACAACCTCCAGCTCTCAAACTCTTAAAGCCAACTGAGTTGTGCAAAATTATATGCCAGTTTGCCAGGTGATTAAGAATCCTCGAGGAGTTTTGTAAGAGACTGGGGCAGAGGCAGCTTGTCCTAACAGTCACAGCTGACATTATGCACTGATGAGTATATGAAACAGACAAACTATTCAGTTCTTGTCAGTCTTTTCCTTACCCTGCTCACTAATCATATATAAGTCATTTAATCCATAAGTCATTGCATTAAAACTTTTTCCTATGAGTCAGTTAAAGACAGCAAATCACCTGTTCCCAAAACAAAATGTTAAATGCAAAACATCCTGCTGAAGCACAACAGATTTATGCACCAGATAGTCAATGACTGAATCCAAAATGACTATTCCGATGAACACAAGCACCCAGCTCATTCAGATTCCTGCCCAGTCAGAGCCTGTAACATCAGAAAGTTTGTCACTGCATTACAAGGTTAATACATATAAGGTTAACACATCCCAGAGCATAATAATATTTTCTTTTGAATACTTTGCTAACTTAGGCCATCCATTATAAACAGTGAATATGAGATTTTATTTTACCAGAAAAAAACAAAACTACCATTGTATGGGAAGGTTCTCTCTAGAAGCATTAAAACCTAGAGAGAAAACATTCCTATTCTAGCATTAGTAAACTAGAGGACAAATTTTGTTATGCTACAAAGCACACAGCACTAGCTTTCTGTTACTTACTGGAAAGAGAACTGAAACCAAGCCAAACAACTGTTTCCTTTCCAACGCAAAGTTCCTAAAGAGTCCAGGATAAAGCTTAAGAGCACTGACCTAGATGTGCAACCTAGATGTGCAAAAGGATGAAGACAGCAGAAAGGGAAACAGGCTGCAAGTACTCAAATCAGATTCCCTAGGTCAGAGAACTGCAATCTTATGTATATAGTGGAGTGCGGCTTTGTCAGGTGGTGCTACGTTTATTCAAAACACCTCTTAAATCATAAGAGCTACAACCACAAAATTTAGTTCGCAGCTTCCTCTTACCCTCACATAAACCAAGGTCATTGTTTGCTTGTGCCTTGAGTGGGAAATACCTGAAATCCCAGGATTTCCCAGAACACAGAGGGAGGGGCAGAAGGAAGAGAGAGGTGAAAGGGAGGAGTGCGATACTGAGAGTGGCCACAGGGGGCAGTGCAGCACCAAGAGAAGCCAGCAGCACTGGGGCTCACCATATTGTTTGCCATAAAGATGGGTAAGTAGCTCTCCTGCCCCAAACCCAATGCTTGCCCTCTGACCCTTGGAGAGCCTACAGGTCTCAGAGGGGGCTGCTGGAGGGGGGCAGCCCCCAGACAAACTGCAGGCCAGGGACAGACTGTGGCACTTTGGCCCACTCAGCCTGCAGGCCAAGGGGTCAGATGGAGGGGGTCAGCATCCCTGCCCCTGGAGCCTGTCCCCAGTTAGCCTGCAGGCTGTGGGGAAAGGGGATCCTGGTGGAGGCAGCTCCAAGAGCCTCCCAATCCCACAGCCTGCAAGCCAAATGGGGACACTGGAGGCTGGGAGCAGCTCCCAGAACCTTGCCCCCTACTTCAGCAGCCTCACAGGCCATGGGAGGGGGGGTCTGCAGGACAGAGACAGTCACCAGAGCCTAGTTCTTCCTAGACAGCCTGTAGGCTGCAGGGGGCACTGGAGGTTGGGGTCCAGAGATGAACTAAATCTAAATTCTTAACTCGAATATTGCAGGTTCTGTCAATGTGCTCCAGGGTTTGGACTTTGCCCAACTCTCTCGCAAAAGTCATTCAAAACAAAATTGTATTATTCATACACCTAGAGCTGGATGTTCATTGGTTAGAACACTTACATGCCACTCTGGAAAGCTGAATTCAATTCCCTGTTCTGCCACAGACTTCCTGAGAGAGCCTGGGCAAGACAGAATCTCTGTACCTCCGTTCCCCCTCTGAAGTAGGGATAACAGCACTCAGGTCTGCTATGAGACTACATACATTAAAAACCGAGGGACTTGGCTACTGTGGAAATGAAGTCAGACAGATTAACATGTAATTTTTGGTTTTATCTAAAAAACTTCCCATGTTGTGGACCCACCAACAGGAATCCTCTAAAGTTTGTGGACATCTGTAATGTTTTGTGTTAACAGATTTTTTTTTTCTACTTCATTTTAACACTGCAGTACAGGGAATTTGCACCAGCTGTCACACTTATTTTTCTTTCAAAGACAATCATTGGGCTAATTGTTCACAGCTGCGGTTCCCTTACTTTTTAGTACCATATTTTTGACATTTTTAAGAACTTGGTGGCTTCCCACAACCAAATGCCATGTTTGTTACTGACTTGTTTCAAGAGTTCAGAAACCTAAATTCAGGAAGGATGGTAAAGTTCTGATTGTTGGGTGTGTGGGGTGGTTTTTTGCCCCAGCTGCAGTTATAGATACTGATCTAACCCAGATTTTAAAAACGATGACTTAAAATATGGGGGTGGAGATCTGGCTTGTTCAGACACAGCCTAAGATTTCACTTAGAATGGGCTTATTTCAAGCATCACTTTTGGCTGAATCACCAGTAATGCCAGATGTATGTTATTTTTCCAAGTTTAATGCATTTCTATGTTTAGTTCTCACATAAATCATTGCTAACAACATATACTCAGCAATAACCAGACGTGAATGTCAGCAGCATTTTCAGAGCTCAATCAGTGAGTTCTTTGTAATCTCTTAACCAGTGCTTCTTTTGTAATGTTGGGGAAAAAAAAAAAAAAAAAAAAAAAAAGAGGAGCCGGTATGGCTACTTACCGCCTGCTTCCCTGCCTAGGTTCCTGTGGGTGGGACTGCCGGAGGAGCAGTGCGGGCTCCAGCTCCTGGCCTTGCTCTGCCATGGAGGCTCTGCCTTCCACCCCTTCGGCAGCCTCCTGGCCCACATGCTGCTGTGGGGCCAGTGGGAGCTCTAGCTCCTGGCCCCACTCTGGAAAAAAAAAAAAAAAAATGACAGTACACCATATCAGCACATACCGGCACTAAAAAAGCACTGCCTTTAACAGCAATTCACAGGTACTTATTTGTGTTAGATTTGGAAATGTGGTTCAGTGTATGATCACTTAACACTTCCAAAAGATATTTAAAGCCAAGATACTTAAGGCTGGAATGGGATTATCTGTTACTAGGAATAGGTTACAAACCCAGTTGCTAACTGGGGATTCATTTACAATTCCAGGAAAATATTAGTCAAAAATGGGATTTACTGTGATGCAGTGTGGTCACAGAATACCCCTTGGGATTGTTCCCCAGTGTACTGCTCATGCCACCAACACTCACCTTCTTGCTCGGCCAGATTCCCTGGTCACCTGCAGACAAGGCACAGACTTACGGTTACTCCCCCACCCTCAATAAGCAATACAGATACTGAACCATGTCAGCTCTGGAGGATCTAGGGCACAGCACCTAAGCAGCCAACCCTAAACAGACTCAAAACCCCAAATAAATCCATCTCTGTGTAAAATTGTAATCAGGGAAAGCTCATGAGGGGACTGTTCATCCTCTATCAATGAAAGACATACAATATGGAGAAAACCAGCACAAGTTGTGTTCTCATCCATGCCACCAGTTGAAGGAAAAGGCTTAGGTAGGGATCATTGAATTTTGGAAGTAACGGCATGGTTGGGTGGGTGGTGTTAGAGAGCGCTTTAGATTCTTTGACCATAGGATATTCTGGGCAGAAGGATTGCTAGGAAAAAAAATGGATCCACCTAACCCACAGAGGGAAGATCATTTTTGCCAGTGGGCTTGTAAACCTAGTGAGAAGGGCTTTAAATTAGGTTCTTCAGGGCACGGTGATGTAACACCTGAGAAGATGGGGAGTGGGATACCAAGAAGAAAACACAAGGAAGAAAGTGTAGAGGACCACCCCGGTCCGTACTGTGAAATTAGGGCAATTGGCTAGTTCTTAGGTGTCTGTACACAAATGGAAGAAGCTGGGAAAACAAGCAAGAATTGGAAGTCCTGGATCAGTCAAGGAACTATATGATTGGCATAAGGGAGACTTGGTGGGATGTCTCACATGATTGGAGCACTGCCATGGAAGGATATAAACTCTTCAAGAAGGACCGGCAGGGGAGAAAAGGTGATGGAGGTGCACTGTATGTAAAAGAGCAGTATGATTATTCAGTGTTCCAATATGAAACAAGAGAAAAGTATGTTGAGAGTCTTTGGGCTATATTTTGAGACAAGAGCAATAAGGGTGATGTCAGGGTGCATGTTTGCTTTAGACCACCAGATCAGGAGGACAAGGTAGATGAGGCTTTTGTTAGACAATTAACAGAAGCTTCCAAATCACAGGCTCTGGTTTTCATAGTGGACTTCAATCACCCTGACAGCTGCTGGGAGACCAATACAGCAGTATACGGACAATCCAGGAAGACTTGGAGAAGTTGGGGACAATTTCCTGGTGCAAGTGATGAAGGAACTAACCAACCAGGTGTCATGCACAATTTGGCGTGCTGCTCACAAACACCGACAACTTGGTAGAGGAAGTAGAACTGGGAGGCAAACTAGGCAGCAGTGATCATGAGATGGCTGATTTCAGGATCCTGACAGAAGGAAGAAAGAAGAGCAGCAACATACAGACCATGGACTTTAGAAAATGCATCTACACTATGAGCTAAAATCAAATTTATTAAAATTTATTTCTTAATGCTGGGTTTTATCCATTTGATTTTGAGCATCCTCACCTTCCCCCATGTTCCCCCCAAAATTGACTTATTGCTTCCCCACACAAGCACCTTAAATTGAGTGTTGCAGCAGTGTATTGTGGGAACCTATCCCACAGTTCCCTGAGCCCCATAGCATTCTGGATATTTTCACTGGTGCAGCATGGGGGAAAAAAAATTCTCCACAAGTAGTTGTGGGTATCTGATGACATCTTCCCACATTTCATTCCCCCCTTTCCCTTGCCGTGTTAAACAAATGTCTCTTTCTAGAGGGGTGTACGGCTTGCCTTTATAAGAGATGTGCTTTTTATAATTGATGGGAGGGGAGGGTAGTAAACCTGTCCCAACCAACAGGTTCTTGAAAACAGGATGCAAAAACACTGGATCTTTGCAGGCTTGGATCTGGATTTAGACCTCCTGGCAAAGATGACCCTTAAGAGAAGACTATGTTTAAGTAGACATGGGTGTTACGCTGAAACTGGAATGAATCATTGAAACAGTAACAGTTTGGGGTGGCTAAAAGACAGCAGACTATAGCCAACCCTGAAAATCATGACTGCCCAGGGAGACCCATTGATTATGTTTGGACCTGACAACTGTGGTAATTGTATAGCTACTACATTGCCCTAATTGAAACAGGTACAGCTCAGGGCAGCTAGAACAACTCTGGCTACAGCCAGCACCCGAAAATCATGACTGCAGAGGGAGACTTCCACCAGCTGGCCAAAAGACCCCAGACTACAGCCAGCCCCCCAAAATTGTGACCCTCGCCACATGCAAGCTGCCTGGCACCTTGCGCTGCACATCCTTTTGTTGGTTTGGGTTCAAGCCATGTGAAGCATCTGGGCTCAGAGAAGTTCCAGACTGTGGGGTGCCTCCAGGGGGAGGGGATGTGGGGGGTCAGGACAAAATGTAAGCAGCTGAAAAGAAGTTTCTCATCCGAGCACAGCCCCCACCCACAGACTAGCTGCCACGTGATGCGGGTGAGGGAAAGTTCCAGAATGTGTGGTGCCTCTCGGGGAGGGAAGGGAAGGGCTGTGGGGGGCAGGACAACATGTAAATGGCTGAAAAGAAGTTTCTCACCCTATCAGACAAGCACAACCCCCACCCACATCTAGCTGCTACAAGGTGCAGGAGGGCAGTAGCTGGAGGCAGGGAGTGCAGGAAAGAAAAAAGGCAGCTAAGCAGGGGTCTATACAGAGCCAGACCCTACAGCCATACTGCTAGCAGACAAAAAGAAAAGATTTTTCAGCCTCATGATTCTACAGCCCCAGGCTTCCAGGTGCTGAATTGAAACTGCCTTCCTGTTGCCTAATTCCTCCGCACCCGAGAGCGGTGGAGATGGAAGATGCCAGAGTGGAGAACTATGGGGCATTGTGGGGCACATAGGGGACCTGTCTGGAGGCTAATAAGTTTGATTTAAAGACATGGCATGCCCTCATTGCCCTTTGTTAGAAATTTTAAATTCAAATTGAATGCTACACTCAGATTACTATAAAATTCTGATTTTGATATGTCAATTTTAGCGCTCATAAATCGAGCTAAAGGGATTTACAGTGAGGACAGGCACTTGGGAAAAAATCAGGCTAATTGACAAATTCAATATTATCTCATACTGTAGACATAGCATCTCAGGGGACCCTGTCCATCAATTCACTGAGAGACTCAAAGGCTAATGTGAGGGGGAAAGGAATCCAGGAGAGCTGGCTGTATTTTTAAAGAAATCTTAAAGACACAGGAACACAATATCCCAATGTGCAGTAAAAAAGAAAATATGATAAGCGACCAGCCTAGCTTAACAGAGAAAGCTTTGGTGAGCTTAAATGCAAGAAGGAAAAACTTATAAGAAGTAGAAACATGGACAGATGACGAGTATAAATATATTGCTTGAGCATGCAGGGGTGAAATCAGGAAGGCCAATGTGCAACTGGAGTTGCAGCTTGCAAGAGATGTGAAAGGGAACAAGAAGAGTTTCTACAGGGATGTTAGCAAACAAAGACCGATGAGGGAAGGCAAGACCCTTATGCTATGTCTAGACGACAGGGATGTGGCAACACAAGTTTTTTTGTTGGAAGATATCTTCCAACAAAATTTCTGTTGACAGAGCAGCTGGACTGCCTGGATGCTCTCTCAACAAAGTAGCCAACTGGAAGCACAGCAGAGAGGGCTGCCTGGTGTCCCAGAAACCCTGTCGGAAAAGACCCCCCAGAACATCGAAATTGGCTTTCTGTCAATGGATCTCTGTTGACAGGGCATTATGCCTCATGGAGAGTGGGATAAGACTGCCAACAAAAGTGCTGCCTTTTGTCAGTTGACTGTTGAGGGACACCTTGTGAATCTAGATGCTCCCTGGGTTTTGTGGATGAAATGCCAGCTTTGTCCACAAAATGCTCTAGTGTAGAGATAGCTTTACTGAATGAGGGAGGTAAACTAATGACTGATGTGGAAAAATCTGAATTACATTTTTTTGTCTTTGCCTTCACAGATGAGGTTGACTCCCAGAGTGCAGCGCTAAGTAGCACAGTATGGGAAGGAGGTGAGCAGCCCTTGGGGGTGCGGTGGGGGAGGGGTGGGAGAAGAAGTTAAAAACTATTTAGAAAAGTTACACATACACAACTCCATGGAGCCAGATTAAATGCATCTGGCTGATGTGATTGCAGAAACATTGCAGAGGGAGTTGGCTGATGTGATTGCAGAGACATTGACCATTGTCTTTGAAAGCTTATGGAGGTTCTGAACAATTGGAAAGGAAAAAAAAAAGGCAAATGTAGTGCCCATCTTTCAAAAAGGAAGAAAGGAGAATTCAGGAACCTATGTACTGGTCAGCCTCGCCTCAGTCCCCAAAAAAATCACAGAAGGGATCCTCAAGGAATCTATTTTGAGGCACTTGGAGGAGTGGAAAGTGATCAGAAACAGTCAACCTAGATTCACCAAGGGTGTGACCATTATGCCTAACCAATCTGATTGCTTTCTATGAGGAGGTAACTGGCTCTGTGGATATGGGGAAGTTGATGGACATAATATAGCTTGACTTCAGCAAAGTTTTTGATACGGTCTCCCACACTATTCTTGTCAGCAAGTTAAGGAAGTATGGTTTGCATAAATGGACTGTAAAGGTGGATATAAAGCTGGCTAGAACATCATGCTTAATGGGTAATGATCAGTGGTTCTGTGTCTGGATGGCAAACAGTAACAAGTAGAGTACCCCAAGGGGGCAGTTTTGTTCAACACCTTCAGTAATGATCTGGGTGAGGGGATGAATTGCACCCTCAACAAATTTGCAGATGACACCAAACTAGAGAGAGGTTGACACATTGCAGGGTAGCGATAGGATTTGGAGAGAGCTAGACAAATTGGAAGATTGGGCCAAAAGAAATCTGATGAGAGTCAGCAAGGACAAGTGCAGAGTCCTGCACTTAGGATGGAAGAATCACAAGCTCTGCTACAGGCTGGGAACTCACTGCCAAAGCAGCAGTTCTGCAGAAGAGCTCCTGGGGGTTACAGCAGAGTAGCTGGTTATGAGCCAACAGTGCCCCCAAGACGACTAATGGCATACTTGGGTGCATTAGTAGGAGTATTGCTAGAAGTCCTAGGGAAGTGATTATTCCCCCTGATTTGGCACTGGTGAGGCTGCATCTGGAGTAGTGCGTTCAATTCTGCCCCCAGCCCCCATTGCAGAAAGGATATAGACACATTGGAGACAGTCTATTAGAAGGTTACAGAAATGATTAGGAGACTGGAGCACATGACTTATGAGGAGAGGCTGAGGTATTTAGGCTTATTTAGTCTACAGCAGAGAAGAATGAGGCAGGATTAATAGCAGGATTCAACTACCTGAAAAGGGTTCCAAAGAGGGTTGAGAGAGGGTGTTTTCAGTGGTGACACATGACAGAACAAGGAGCAATGGTCTCAAGTATCAGTGGGGAAAGTCTAAGTTGGATATTTGGAAAAAAAAAATCTTTCACTCGAAGAACGGTGACACTCTGGAATGTATTACTGTGGGGGAGGTAGCATCTCCAGCCCTACTGGACTTGAAATCCTGGCTTGACAAAGCCCTGACTGGGATGAATTAGTTGGGGTTGGTCCTGTTTTCAACAAGGGGTTGGATTCTGACCTCCTGAGCTCTTGTCCAGCCCTATGATTCTATGACTGCCTAAGAGAATTCTGTACAATAAGCTTGAAAAAGGTATATGAAAGTTAGCTGTCCCAAACTCTGCTACCAGGATTGCATCAAACAGAGCATACAGTCTGCCAGGAAGGACTTAAGAGAATAGGACCCTTGATAAGTAAGCTCGGTACTCTGCTATGAAGAAAGAAGAGCAAGCAACAGAATATTGTTATGACACCTAGGCTGACAGCAGGAGGGAATAGAGACACCAACTTGCCCTGGCACTTCTGAATCTGACACATGGAAACTGATTTCTAGTAATAGTTGTACTGGAGTACAAGTGATATTAAACGCAAAAAATGAAAGCGCTGCAAAGGAGCCACTTGAAGTTCCACTGGAAATTATTTCCACTCACCAAAGGTGTGCCTGGATCTAGGCATTAGCCCTGTTTGGCACCACTCTTCTTCCACTTGGATCAGTTGCTTGTGCTGTTCCCCTTCTCTTTTCCTCCATAACTCAGTGTGCTTCCTCTTTGTGATCAGGTCAGTATGTTGCCCTCCTCTTTTGGGGTAACCAAGTCCCAAAAGACAAGCTGTCTGTTAGCCCCTTCAGGCAGTCTTCAGTTCTACATCCTCTGCCACTTTTCCACTGTCTGGTTGGAGAACCAAGACCCACTGGCTACCCCAGAAAGCCCCTGACTTCTAGTCTCAGACAGACCCTTTTTCTGTTGCCTTAAGTTGCTTCCTGCACTGTCTACCTACCTGTCCCTTTGCCTATCTTTGGGCTTAACTCTGAACCTTCCTCTCCTCCCTGGGGACTACTTCACCATCTCAGAATCTTGCCAGGTTCCCTAAATGAGGGCAGGATCTCAGGGCTTACTCTTCCCCTCCAGAGAGGAACTACAGCTCCCTTCTTGCTTTCACTTCCTGTTTTATAATCCACATCCCCCTCCCGCCCCAGCTGAGCTTCATCTGCCATTAGACTATCAAACCCAGGTTTCCCACCAGGTGCATCATTAACAGTTAATTGGCTTCTCCTAGCCCACACTAGCCTGATCTGGGTTTGGGTGGTGTGAACAAGCCCATATAGTTACTATGTATGATTATATCATTAGTTAAGCAATTATAAGGAGATTGTTTAACATGAAATTCACTTCTGTTTCAATGTTCAGAAATGAATAGCCTTTCCCCTTCTTCTAAAAACTGGTTATTTTGAATAAAATAAAAGCAAACCAGTAAAAGAGGAGACCATTTGTCAAATTTATTACAGTATGTCACCTGCCACAACAGTTAACTATGCAAGTGGAACCAGCCATTCATTGTCTGTTTCTGGATAATTTATCTGTATACTGTGCCCCTGATTCTGCCACACATAGGCTACGTCTACACTACAGCAATCCTTTGGAAGACGTCCTTCCAGAAGATCTCTTTTGAAAAAAAAGGCCTATCAAGTCATAACCACACACAAAAAGCTGATTTAAAACCCCCCACTGATCTGCTCTATCCATAGAGAACAGCCACGCAGCCCTGGCTGCTCTTTCAAAAGAATGCTCCAGGAAACACCGTGGATGGAGTCACATTGCTGCAAGCCCTTCTGGGAGCTCTGGCCTGATGCTCCCTTAAGTGATCCCTCCCAGACAGCCCCTCCCTGCACACACTGAGACCTGTCTGAAGACTCGATTCAGGGGTCTCCTCACCCACCTGGATTTTGGGGTGCACAATGTCCCCCAGGTTGTGGGGTGTGCTGTGCCCTTCACAACACCATGGAGGGAAAGGAGGAGGCCTTCCTCCAGGGGTGGATGGCCGCTGCCAGCCCTGGGTATGAACAGCTGGGCATGGCCTCTAACCGCTATACCCACCGTGATGGGGTGCGGAACCGGGAAGCTCTCTGGGAGGGCTTCACCCGAGAGCTCCAATTACCCTCCGCAAGACACCCCCTGAAGGGTCCTCTGGCCTGCAGCCCCCACCCCATCCCCACCACGGCCCCTCCTGTCCATCCATCCTTCACCAACCTGCCTCCAGTAATGAGGGATGCAGGGGTGGTGAATCACTATCTTTTACTTAACACATTAATATATGGAAAGGGATACGTGGTCAGTAATTTTTTTTTGTACAGAAAACCTATGTAGGGTGTAAGACCAACTATTTACAGTAGAGGGGAGCTCTGGATAGGGGGAACACCTCAACTTGGATAGGGGGCTTGGGATGGGGTGGGGGGCACAAGTCCCTGGAGGGGGTGGGGGTGGCACAAGCCACAGCAGCTGTGGGATCCCCCTCCCTCCTGGGTGTGGGGTACCTATCAGGATGGGGATGGGGCCAGGATCATGGGGAGGTATGGCTGTGGGAGGGGTGCAGTGGGCTAGGGCTTGGTGGGAGGGGAATGGGGAGGACTGTGGGGGGCAGGAAGCTGGCATGGTGGCACCCTCCATGGCCATCAGCCACCAGGAGAAACCCATCGTTAAGCCCAGGGGGAGTTTGGGCGGGGGACCAGGGGCAGCAAGGGTGATGGGAAGCAGGAGTCGGGGGCAGCAGAAGTGGGTGGCTGGGCCAACTGCTCCCTGAGGATAGTGGTGATTGTCCCCAGGTGGGACATCAGCTTGGCCCAAGCCTCCCACTGCCGCACCTGGGCTGCCTCCTCCACCTGCAGCTGCTGCTCCACCAGCTCATTCTGGGTGCACCGACAAGCCCACCAGTTGTGGCCCACGGGGCAATGGTGATGGTGTCCTGGCCCTCTCCTCTGCCACTCCTAAACTTCTTGGCTCCAGGACCTGGATGGGCCGTCCAGCCCCAGTGGTGTGGAGGGGCTTGCCTGGCCCTTGGACGGTGCAGCTGTAATGACGGAAGGGGAGAAAGAGATGGTAAGTCAGTGCTCCACCACAGCTCCAAGGATGGTGCCCCCCCAGCCCCCATGGGCAGCAGGAACCCCACCCTCCTGTCTGATGGCCCAGCAGCTCTGGGGGATCCTGGTCACTAGGGGTCCCCACTTGTGTGGGGCACACGCCAGGCACAGAGTCTGGTCCTCCCTCCCAATCCCGTCGCATGTGCAGCTCATGGAGCTATCCATGGAAGCGGGTGCTGACTGCCACCTGCAGAAACATCTGCAATCTGGGGGCCACGGCCTTCCAGTGTGTGTCTGGGGTTGGGCTGGTGGCTGTGCTGCTGGCCCACTTGCAGCTGTGGCAGAAGCAGGCACCCCACACCCCTCCCTGCGCCCAAGGGTGTGTGACATGCTGGGTACTTACCTGAGAGACTCTCAAAGAGATCCAGGGGCACCCTGTTTGATGCGCCCTGGCTGGTGGATGCTGAGGACACAGCAATGACAAGGATCCTGTCACTGGAGTCTGGGTCAGAGTGTGACTCAGTCTCTGCCTGGGTCCATATCTTGGGTTGTTCCTCCTCTGTCCCTGACTCTGAATCTCTTGCAGATAAAGGGTCTTCTTTGGCCGTGTTCACAAGGAGGGTGGTGTCATTGCCCCTGAGGAGGCTCCGTGTAAAAGGGCCAGGTGGAAGGTCCTGCCCCATACCTCCTGCCCACACCCCTGGCCCTGACATAACCCTGCCATAACCTTTTACTTTGAAGTGGCCCTGCTCCAGTGTCCAGGCAGGATGGCCATGTACCACTAAGCCAGTGGCAGGAATTTGAGGAAAACATTTCATGAAAATCCCAATGGAAGAAAAGTCATGTTATTTAATAAGGAAGAAACCAGTAGGGTTTGTAGAGGGTTGAGGTGTTTTTTTTTTAATCCTCTGGACTCCTACAGCAAGAACATAGTTCCTCCCATTTTCTTAAGTAGGCTTATAATTCTTTAAAGCTACTGTTTAATTCTGAAGAGCATCTCTGCACATGCATTCAGAAATTTCCTTTCTCAGTCATTTTCTGTATTAGCACACATTATAAATTACTCACTATTCAAATATTTGTGTCTAAGAACTTTCTTCAAAAAACTCTTTAAAAATTCTGAAGAGAAATCATAAATCAAGATTTAGGATAGTCTGTTGCAGTGGAAATAACTATGTTGTTACAATTTTAATACTATGTCTTCCTCTGTTAGAGAAGAGTCCAGAACATAGAAAACCTTATGTTTTATAGCAAATTAAAAGCACTAGAAAAACTGACAAGCCAAATCCTGAAGAGAGATATTAGTGAGGTATTAATCCTGGAGAGTATTAGACCTTTTTACTGAGTTCACTGGCATACCATCCGTTCAGAGCATGCAACCATGAACACGGCAACTCATCCCTAAGTTGGTTTACAGCTGTGAAGGAAAAAAAAATCTTTGCCCTCTTCAGACCCATACAGGTCAGGATGCAAACTATTTCTGAGAGGGGCCATCACGAGGTCAGGATTTACCCTAATTCAGTGCACCAACATTTTTGCAGTTCTCAGCTCTCCTATCCCATTATTGGCTCCCCCAGTATAGAAAGGATGTGGATGCATTGGAGCAGGTTAAGCAGAGGGCAACGAAAATGATTAAGGGGCTGGAGCACATGACCTATGAGGAGAAGCTGAGGTACTTGGGATTATTTAGTTTGCAGAAGAGAAGACTGAGAGGCAATTTGATAGCAGCCTTCAGCTTCCTGAAAGGGGGCTCTAAAGAGGATAGAGAGAGACTGTTCACAGAGGTGACAGATGGCAGAACAAGGATGAATAGTCTGAAGTTACAGCGGGAGAAGCTTAGGTTGGATATTAGGAAACTATTTCACCAGGAGTGTGGTGAAGCACTGGAATGTGTTACCAAGAGAGGTTGTGGAATCACCATCCCTAGAGGTTTATGTCCTGGCCTGACATGGTCCTGGCTGGGATGATTTAGTTGGGGCTGATCCTGCTTTGGGCAGGGGCTGGACTAGATGACCTCCTGGTGTTCCTTCCAGCCCTAGGATTCTATGATATAGCTTTAAGTCCAAGTAAATCTTTCACACGTTGCACTGCAAAACAAAGTCCACTTACTGGCACTATTTTTGGCCCTGAGTCCTTCCGACCTATGATGCTAATTGCCCTAATATTAGGTGACTGAAAGGGATCTGATGGTGGTGCAAGCTCCTCGCTGCCTCAAGACACTAAAATATGCTTCTGGTAGGTTTCTTCAGGTCATCACTATTTAGAATTGAAACAAACAAAAGTCAGACTGCTGTAAGTAGGTGCAACTCCACAGAAGTGACGACCATAGAAATCAAAGTATTTGGAAAGAATAAGCACAAAACTAGTCAGAGACCCGTGGATTGTAATCTGGGCTGGATCATTTTCATTTTCTCTGACCAGCAATAAAATGATTGCTATCATAGTCCAAGTCCTCACAAATAGTCTTCAGATTTACCCATTGATCTGACCAAGGCCCCTATTGGTTCAGGCTATCTGCAGACTCAAGTTGACATCCCTACATTGATATTATGTTCACATGCAGGGGTTAGAGCCTTTTTTAAAAATAAAAGCTTGGATTTTGGAACACAGCTTTGCCGTCAGCATCAAAGAGTTCCAGCTTATCCAATTCAACCAGCCGCAAGTCATCCCGTACAAGGCACCAAAAAAAAAATCTTCAAAATACAGAGTAAAATTCAGTTGTCTCAGGTGAAATCCTTCACCTTTTACTCAACCTGTTATGATCTCAAAAAAACAAACAGACACCAGGGCAGCAATAAGATCAATGCTGGTAGGAGGACATGCTCTAAAAGCCTGATCATCCAGATGGAACAGATAAATCTGTTACCATTTCTCTAAATATCAACACTGCATAATTAGCAGCTGCTAAAATAATAGAAGCCAATTGAAGAAAAACATGGTATATTCTCCATACATTTATTAAATACCTTATGTTGCCAAACATAGCTGTCCATATTTGCTGCAAAACGATGTGGCTTTATGCACCACACAACTGAGGGGAAAATGACATCAGTGAGATTGGCTATTACTATTTCTATCAGGAAGATAGGGGACTAGTCTATGTGATCAGGATGGAAAAAAATATATTCATCAAAATGAAAAGCTTTTAAAAGCTGCCACTATCTAAGAGATCAGCATCCTGTCTCCCTTGGAGACAGCTAAACCCCACATTTATCTAAATTATCTTGGTAATATGACAGAGTGATTGCTCACTAATGGTCAGTAACAGTTTTCTTTGTCATTTTCCTTGTCATTACCTTCTGCGAATGAACTCCAGAATAAACTGCTTGTGTGTTGTGACTAGAATACAAAGCACCCTGTTACAAGCGAGACAATTTCTATTGTACTCATACACCCATACATCAGACTTTTGACATTTTCATTTATGAAAAATAATACCCTTTATTACATACCCTGATGAGCTTAGAGATATTTTACACTTGAACAATAGAGAAGCTGTATTTACTTGGCTCAATGGTCTTTGTGTTTTCATCTGATAGGACACACACTAGCAATGGTCTCTGCGAGGCAAAGGGTTTGCATGGGTAGCTGTTCATGGACAGCTACTTTTCCATCAATGGATATTTTGTGCTTTGTGGCCCATCCATCTGCATTTTTTAATTTGGATGTTTAACCCCATTTGCCCTTTTTCAATGGCTATGGAGAATCACAGATTATACATTCTGAAACTTATTTCCCCTGCTGAGCCTGAGAAAAGCCCTTACAGAAGGCTGGTACACATGCAGGCTGATTATTGGCTCCTTTCCCTCCTCTAAAGGGTAGAGCTTTCGCAATGCCTGACCTCAGTTGTGTTTATTTGTAATTAAATGGAAATGATACACTGAGTTGCAAAGGGGAAGAAAAACTGAACCAAAGAAGGGGTGGAAGCAAAGGGGCAGAGATATTCCCTTCTCAAGCTGACCAGATTTATAAAAAGGTTCTAGAGCTTAATAAGGAAGATTTAAAGCAACACCATGACTGTGAACATAACATTTATAAGTAGCGTCCAGAAATATTTGGGCCCAGCTCCTCTAGTGCAGCAGGGCAGCTCTGTGCTGTTCTGTTAGAAGCCTGCTGCCCTAAAACCAATTTAACTGGCCACCAAAAGAACTCTTCACCCCAGGCATAAGAAAGTCTTCAGTGCTGTAGAGCCATCTCAGTGCTTCCGACAGATTCTCACTGCCTTTGGCTTGCACTAATTAAATGTTTTGATCTCTGGTGATCCCTGACTTATGTAATAACCCCTTGACACCATAGGCATCTGGTAAATCTTAGTTCAACTTCAGATTGCCTTAAATTATGCTGGTAACTGGTCCAGCACTCAGTCAGCTGAACATGGAGGGGCAGGAAGAGCAAACCTCTCAGGATGTGCCACGTGATCCTCCATTTATAAGCCAACTGAAATTCAAATGGGCTATTAGCCAGTAACAGCAATAGCTCATGTTGTTGTAGTGTCTTAACTATTTACCATTGGGCTGCTCTACCGACTCTTGCCATGCCGACAACATACATTGTTTTGCTGCTAGGGCCTTGTAATAACTGAATTTCTAGACCTACCATAAGGATCACATGTTAGTGACACCACTTATTGCTCTACAACAGTGTTTCTCACTAGGTGGGGCACAATCCCCAGGGTATCATGAAAGACATTGAAAATTCTCTTTTGTCATTTAAATTTGCAAAAGGAGCTGCCAACGTGAAACGGAGAAACACTTGACTTAAACCCTTGTACTCCAAGTGGAGCACAGGTCACCTATAAGTCTCCTCCACTTCACTTTGTCGCAGGCCAAAACTTCTAGCTGTGCCACAGTTGTTGTCCTTCAATCTCAGTAGATCTTCATGTTTTCCAAGGTCTTCCTCTTTTGTTTTGTATTATTCTAAGGGCACTGATCATTGTGGTGCTTGGCAGACTCTAGCTGAAAAGCTGCATCTCTTAAAACAAGCTCTTTCCTCACATCAGAGAATTTCCATGCATGTTGGGCTTCTAATTTCAACTGTCACCCCCGTCACCAATGGTAATGGCCACTCCCACCAAATGGGAGGACACGATGGAGAAAGTCATAGCTGCCAAATCTCAGACTCCCAGAAGGGTGGATGAATTAAAGAGTTTAGTCTCCATGGCAAAAAACACACAAGGGGTTGGGGGTTGGAGGTCGGAGATGGAGTCAAGCTTGAATTTGATTGGGCTTTGAAACAGAGTCCATGTTTTCACACACATATATTCACTCTAGAAACACAGTCTCATTATTTGCTGTATTTTTAGTGCCTGTTCAGATAGTAGTTTGCTTTAGCAGGGTATGTGTTTGAATCAGAAAGGTCTGAATGATTGGCACAGAGCACTAATAACTTTTATGGCCAGGGTTTGATGCATCATTGGTTGTCACTTCTACTCAGTTTCCATTTTCTTGTGTTAAAAATACCACTTATTGCCCAAAGACAAGCAGGCTCCTTGAGTGTTATGAAACACAGCAGCAAATCATTTCCACACACTGAACTGTGCACAAGCTTGAGATCATCAAATCTTGCCTAGAGAAGGCAGGCTGATGCTCACACATCTGATCTGGGGAAACAGCATATCCTGCATATTTCTGATGACTCAGCCACTGTTTTATATGTGTGGCACTTAATCTCCTTTGCATCCAAATTTCAGCACAGTTGGAGCCAGATCAACTCTAAACCTTTCCAGAGGAAGAGAGACTAATACATGACTGAAAGCTGCAAACTTTTTGTTCTAAAGAATCTAGGGAGGATTTAGAGTGGGTGCTTTACCAGCAAGTGAAACTAACAGTATGTAAAATATTGTACATAATGCCGGTCTGCTAGAAACAGACTAGCTCTTTGAAGATAAAAAATGTTAGTCTTATACTGCTGGTCAGATTATTATCATCATCATAAAACATTGTCATAGTCAATAAAAAGGCCATAAAGTGCTGCTAAAGTGCAAGAGTTTGAAGTCAACTCCCAAATTTACCTAAGCAAGAAGCCACAAGTTCAGTTCTGCCCCCTGCCCCCCAGTATAGAAAGGATGTAGATGCATTGGAGAGGGTCCAGCAGACAGCAACCAAAATGGTTAGGGGGCTGGAGCATGACCTATGAGGAGAGGGACTTGGACTTACTTAATTTGCAGAAGAGAAGAGTGAGGAGGGATTTGATAACAGCCTTCTACTTCCTGAAGTGGAGTTCTAAAGAGAATAGAGAGAGGCTATTCTCAGGAGTGATGGATGGCAGAACAAGGAGCAATGGTCTAAAGTTATAGAGGGGGAGGTGTAGGTTGGATATTCGGAAAAACCATTTCACCAGGAGGGTGTTGAAGAACTGGAATGCTTTACCTGGAGAGGTTGTGGAATCGCTATCCCTATAGGTTTTTAAGTCCCGGCTTGACAAAGTCATGGCTGGGATGATTTAAGTTAGGATTGATCCTGCTTCAGGCAGGGGGCTGGATTAGATGACCTCTTTCAGCCCCTTCCAGCCTTAGGATTCTAAGTCCCAATCAAACAATGAGAAGCTATTCCACTTTTCCACTGTATTGAACTACTCATGTACCAGCACGCTTCTGAATGCTGTTGAGAATGAGTCTACTCATCCAAACGTTCTGATGTGCACATCAGGTTCTTCAACAAACATAATGCGCTTGTGTGTTGTATGTGGTGCCATTTCCAGGGACCACCCTTCATCGGTGAGATTGTGCAGAGCCAAAGCAGCTGTGGGTATTTACCAAAATTATTTAATATTGGAAGATGAGCACCTCTCCGCACCTTTTCTCACTGTATCTCAGTATACAGCAGGCTGCAAAAGCCCAACCGAGCTTTTCAGAAAGTACAGCAAATATGAGAGAGACTGCATGACTCTAGAGAAGAGTTTAATTACTGTTATGACACTCTTGGATATGTTGTCTGCAGGACTGAACCCACAATATCTGAATCTAAGGCACAAATCTCCACTGTTTGAGTCAAAAGGTCAGGTGTGCTATCCCAGCAGCTTTCAAACTGTGGGTCGGATCCTCAAGTGGGTTGTGACCCCATTTTAATGGGGTTGTCAGGACTGGCTTAGACTTGTTGGGGGACCAGGGCCAAAGCTGAAGCCTGAGCTCTGCCATCTGGGTCCAAAGCTTGAGGGCTTCAGCTTGGGGAGGGGGGTGTGGTGCTTCGGTAACAGGTCCTCAGCATGGGAGCCTTTAGAGAGCAAGAAAATATGTCAAATCAGAAACTCATCACTTGCCATTTTAACAAAGGTTCTGCTCTAGGTTTTAAACTCTTGCCTGACTCCCTTCCTTCCTTTCCCAACTTTCTTCCAGGTGCCCACTGTGCTGATGACACTGCAGATCAGAGCATACTCTTTTCCCTAGTTTCCAGGGCACTCTGATCGGCTTATCCACTGGTGATTTTCTCTTCTCAGCCACAAAGTCAACAGGAAAGCCCCCGCTGTGCTTAAAGTGTAGTCACTGGGCTCAGATCCACACCGGTGTCGAAGTGCCTAACTTCTTTGAAATCAATGGATATTCTGAATGTACCTAAGCCCAGAATTTGAATCTTGCCTTACTTGTTTTAGTTATGAGCAAATGATTAACATAGAACCTTATCTGTTCAAATAAATACACTGACCATTAATTAATTACCTCTTACCACTTTAATTAAGCAACTAAAATAGCCATAGCCTCTTCCTTATAAAATACTAATGTAACAGTGTGCAGTAAGACTAAAAATGATGGCATTTAGTAATTACGGATCATTTCCCACGTCCAGAGCACTGTACGTAAACTAACTACAAATAGCAGAGAACCAGGAAACATACCTGCAATACCTTCCATTTTGAGTAGGGCAAGAGCTCTTGTATGCAACACAAATGTTTTATATTAAGGGCATGAGGAAAATCTCCCTGCCTACAGGTAAAGCACTGAGACAGCTTGTATGCAGTAACATCTGAGCTGAGTAACTATCAGTACAATGGCAAAAGCTACAAATAGATGGTTGAACTGCAAAGAGATTGAGTGTTTAAGTTGTGTTAATTTGAAAGAGTTTGATTTCATTCACCCCTTTTCTCTCAGACTGTCTCCTTCATCAGTTGATGGCTTTCCTTGAAGCTTTTCGCGGGAAAAGAGGGTGAGTGAGCTACAACTAGTAGTTATTTGTAGGTTAGAACATTCAATGGCTGATATCTGGACCGAGCAGGTGTACAGCTCCAGTTATCTTCAAAAATGTACCAGGCTGTCTTGTCTAAATTTTCTTCCCCACCATTCACATCAAAAAACCAAACTCCTTTCCCCACCACCAAGTGGAGAAACCAGCAATTGTGTCCCCTTTCCTTTCACACTGGGTTCAGATGGCTTCAAATGAGTTTTATGGCTTGTGAGAGAAATAGCCTGCAGAAGAATACAGATTCTCTGTAAAATTGAAAATCTAAGGTTGTCCATCAGTTTCATCTTGAAAAGTTTTAAAGTAGCTTCCTCTAAGACGACAAACATTTCAGGAAAATAAGTCCATTGCCTTAGGGCCCAGTGCCAGATGTTACCCTAAATTTGTCTTTGTGACAAGAGTGATAACATTGGTCACAATTTCTTTAGAGGTGAGTGAGTGGTTGGGGGGTAAAAGGTAAGAATGGTTCTTCAATCAACTATTTTATAGGATTTTTATATTGAACTTTCATAAACTGTAGATATAACATTAGCAATAGACCTGTTTTGTATATAAAATCTTGCCGTCTACCTCAAAAGTATCTTAAAATCCAGATTTTTTAATATTTTTGGGAGGGGTTCTGAGACTTCCACTCTCTGCACTATGTAAAAACCCTGAGTGTTTTTTTTTAATTGATGCATGCTATGGATGACCTCATTCAAGCTGGATTAGACAAAGCTACATAGCTGTAAGGCAGGCCTTGCACTAGATATGTCCAATGAAAACATGTCAAAATAGTCCTAAAGAAAATTTCAGTTTAGCAGAGACTGCACTTTGCATAAAAACATTCCTCTGGAAAATTACCTGCTCCAGCCAATAGGTTCTCTGAACGTCTCAGGCTTGCTTGTGTATTTATGCACAGCTTGTTGCTTTTCCGAAGAGCTATTTGTAACAGAAAGGAGAATCTCAATGAGCTGGAACCTATTAATGCTTTGGCAGATGTTTTGGCAAATTGTTTTCTGGCTGCTGATCTGAGATAGAATGACAAGAGTTTGGCACTGACCAATGGGAGAGCTCAAGATCCTGTTATTATCATGGAGTAAACCAGGTCTAATTTAGGTAGTAGACCCTGCACAATAATGTGAGCCTGTGGCTAGAATGGATACACACAACACCATGCTAGTAAAGAGGAGATCCTTTACACAATATCATTCTGTAAGAGGGTACTAGGCCTTGATACAAATACCTGTTCCTCATTGTGCTTGTCATAGCTCCTTGACCCTTGCTGGCACATAATGGCATATATCACACTAGTGGAAGTGCAGGAATATAAGCCCCATGATGGTGTGACTGGAGTGGTTAGGTCCAGCGATGATGTCTCTAGCACAGATACGTGGACAGCAACTGGGTTCCTGCACTGCCACTTATGTGACATATGCCATCACGTGCCAGCAGTGTCCTGCCATGTACATTGGAGAAACTGGACAGTCCCTTCATGAAAGCATGAATGGACACAATCACACATTAGGAATCTGAATACACATAAACTGGTAAGTGAGTACTTTAACTTGTCAGGACACTCAGTTAATGACTTTATGGTTTGTGTATTACAGCAAAGATCTTAACACCAGATTACAAAGGCAGACATCTGAATTGGAATTGACTTACAAGTTGAATACCTATCATCCTGGACTCAAAGATCTCAATTATCTTATGCATTACAAGGACAGTTTCCCTATCTTTGATATTCACAGGGATGGTAGGCATCCCACTTAACTGACACTTCTCAGAGGGCTTTCCCCACCTTTCTTCTTTCTCTCCCTCTTTCCTCTCCCCACCCCTCCCTCCTTTTTAATTTTCATATTTAGCTGTTTTCTCTCAGTTCTGCTCCAGAATTTGAAGTGGGTCTTTCTCATGACAGCTCATTACCTAGTAAATAAAACTGTTAGGTTTTAAGGTGTTAAAGGACTGCTTGCTTTGCTTTGTGATGTTTTACTCTGGTTCATGAAGATTGTCAGTGTGAGATCTATCTCATTGGCTTGAGAGCTGCTTGATGAGGAGACTTTCACACATGAACCTAATACCCAAACAAAAAAGTAGTCCTGTAGCATTCTAAAGGCTAACAACATGATTTATTAGCTGATGAGCTTTCATGGGACAGACCCACTTTTTCAGATCTGGAAATTCTGATGAAAGTAAACTGGCACAGTGAAAATATAAACAGATAGAAGAAATGAAATGAAAACTGACAAATCAGCTACACAGAATAGGAGCAGTAGGGGGTGAAAGGCAGGGAAGAAAATTACTCACTGCAAGTGTCTATTCGGTTAAGTGATTTGCTTGCGATCACTATGATTACCAAAGATGGGGAAGCTGTCTTTTTAATTCGCAAGGTAATTGTTATCTCTATTAAGACCTAGTCACAAAGTGTAGAACTTGAGAATAAACTCTAGGTCAGATGTCTCCCTTTGTAATCTGGAGTTAAGCCTCTTTGTTTTAGGATGCAGATTCTCAGGTCTTTAATACTATGGCCAGCTCCACTGACATGCTCATGGACAGGTTTATGTGTATTCAGATTCCTGATGTCTGATTTGTGTCCATTCATTCTTTGGCAAAGCGATGTCCAGACTCTCCTACATACATAGCAGAGGGGCATTGCTGGCACACGATAGCATACACTACAGTGGAGGTATAGGATATGAACCCCTGATCATGCACCTGATGTGGTTAGGTCCAGTGATGGTGTCTCCAGAGTAAATATGTGGACAGAGTTGGCAACAAGGTTTGACACAGGGAAGAGTTTTAGGATTTATGTCTCTGTGATAGGGCATGTGGTTGACAGTGAGAATTTCCAGTTCTGAAGTGTGTCTGTCCCATGAAAGCTCATCACCTGATAAGTTATTTTGTTAGGTCTCTTTAAAGTGCTACAGAGCTGCTTTTTTGTTTTGTGATGATACAGACGAACATGGTACCTCCCTGTGACTTGTATCCAAAGCCCATCAATCCCTCATTTCCAGAAGCCAGAGCACAACATGGTCACTTTGTGCTGCAAGCTGGAAAAGGATTTTTTGTTTTCTAAGTGTTCATCTAAAGTGTTCTAGAAATAAAGGTTTTTATGTGGGCGAGGGGAGAAGAGGGGAAGGGGAATTGGAATTGCATAGGGAAAATATATTGTTTTAAAAATAAAATGCCCTCTTGACCTTAAACGTTCACAACAGAACTGAATTATAATCTTCTTAAGAGTAACCTTTGCACCAAATATTTTGAGAGGTGGTTGTAGGACTTCATTGCCAAGGCTACATGAATTCAGAGAGCATATGATTAGCATTAAACTGAAAAGCATTTTAATCCCTTTGTAAATGTCAAAGGCTGCTAAGAAAATAAAATATCATGTTTCTGCCTGTGTCTAAACCAAACTTTTTACCTAACAAAAGCAAGAAGTTTTAGAGATGAATTACTTGAAAGTCATGTGCTTTAGAATCTGGATGTCTAAATAGACACGTCTTAAGTTGATGTCTAAATCCAGAACAACTCAATCAGCTTCAGTGAAGTTATTCTAAATTTATATTACTGTAACAGAGTAGATTCTGCTCCACTGACCTCAGATGGTAATCAGTTCCGTGGTGGCTTATTTGCAGCTTCCTAACACAAAAGCTTACAAATTAGTGGCTCAGTTTAAGGACCAAGTTACAAGTTGCATGCCACAATACAAAGCTTCCTTGTTTCCTTTAAGGAAATACACCAGTTTTAGTCCTTCTCCATTTGTTAACAAAATGAGAGAACTCAATAGAAAGTATTGATTTAATCAAAATTGTTTTGTTACTATAGACAAAAAGATTTGAGATTGTGGGTCTTGCACACCTGTACCAAAGATCAAAAACTAACCCAATTATTTCAAAAAAGTTCTCTTTACTTGCAAACTGTGCGCATATGTTGTTGAAAGCCTTGCTATTTGTATTATTGCCACTGTGTTCTTTCCCTGCCCCATTTGCTACCTCTTCAACTACGATTGTAAGCTCTTTGATGCAGGGACTTTCTTACCATCTGTCTGTACATTAGCAGTTAAATGCTTAACAAAAGCAGAGGAGCGCTATTCAAAGACATTAAAGAGATGTATTCCCCCATCCATGTAGTTTGCATGGCTATACTCCATTATTGCTAATGGAAATTGCAGGCACATCAATGGAAGACATTTCATAGTCTAAAGTAAAGGGGAGAGACAGGAAAAACAATGTGTGTCTGGAGGATGATAGAATAGGCCCCACTTCTGCAGCATAAATAATACACAGTTATCTCCTCCTCATCCCTCCATACACAATCAGAATGTTACCTGCTTTGAATGCTGGAATTCAAGAAAGAAATATTTATCAGCCCCTTGACTTGTGATGTGCTGCACCATGACAGGTTCACGGATACTATGGTAAGCAGGCTAGATGTCTACATTAGGGAGATGGACAAAACAGGGAATTAAGACTTTGGACCACATCCAAAGCCCATTCAAGTCAGTGGAAGGACTGCTATGGATTTCAAGGGCCTTTTAAATTGGACTTGTTTCCCCTAGGTCAACAATGGGATATTTATTCTTCAGCTGGTTGGTCTTTTAAACAAAATAGCAAAGGAAATACAAGAATAACATTTGGTGAGGCTATTATTGCTACAGGAATCTACAGACTGCATTTTTTCCAGGGAGGAGGTCCAAATGGCTGTAGATGTTTTATTTAGCGCAAGTATAAATGGTCTACCCCTTCTGAAGTGCCCCCTTGTGGCCTAGGATGGCTCTACAACAGTGTCTCAGTTTCCCTCTTTCACAAAAGAACCCAAAAATGCCACCCTGTCCACATTGTCTGAAGTCCAGAGGAGGACCCAATGTACTTAACGTACAGAGACAGCCATAATTCGTGTTGGCCTCACCCAACTGGCTGCCAGTTCTGTGCTCAAACAGTTCTCTCTCCTGCACTTGGGAGTACCCAGCCCCACTTCTCAAATAACGGTTTTCTCCTCTGCCTGTATTGCTGTCTGCAGCATTCAGCAGCAGCTGCTTCTTCAGGCTACCAGCTCCAGCTTTCCAGGATTTTGTCCTGCCTGGAGGACAAGTCCTCCCTACCTGGAGCTTTCCAGGCTCCCACTCAAGCACCTCATTCTCCCTTGTGTCCTTCTGGGGATTTCTGCTCTGTCACTGAAATCAAACTTCCCAGCCTGAGAAGATGCACAAACCAGGCAATCTTAGCGCACTAAAAATAGCTGTGTGCATGTCTGACTCAGGCTGCTGAGCTCACCCAACCCCCTCAGGTTCAGAGCCTGAGCCAGATCATCTACATTCCTAGCTCTAGCAAGCTAGCTCAAACCTCACTACTTCAGGTCTGTGTACCTGGGCTGGGAGGCTGGCTATCAGCTGTAGTGTACACACACATTTCTTTATATCCTTACAGGGGTCCTGAGTTTGTCCCATGACCTCATTCACAATTGATCATCCTTCTGTGACAAAGTCAGTCTCATTTTTGGGCTTCTGGCCTCTATTCAGTTCACTGAAGGGCCCACTTCAGGGCCCAGTTGCCAGCCCCCACCCACTTGTGCTGGGTTCCAGCCCAGGGACCCTATGCAGCTGCTAGTGGGAAGGGCTGACTCCCTTAGCCCTTGGCTCAGCAGCTCTCCTCCATGGGCCACTTTCCTAGACAATTCCCCCGGTACTTTCTCCAGGCTGCAGCAGTAGCAAGTCCCCCTCTTGATCTGGTAAAGCTCCTCACGCTCCCTCTGTGGTCTCTGGTGTTCCTGATCCTCTCCTCTGCACCTCTCAATCCTGCTCTCTCCCACTGCTCTGGTCTTCTCATGCTCTCTCCCCACCCTTCCTACTGTGAAGGGCTTTTAAAGGCCTCTTGTTAGACCAGCCATGGAGTCAGCTGGCCCCAACTAGGCTGAGCCATCTTCCACCCAGCTGCTAGTGGTTGCCCTGCTGGTGCTCTGCAGCCCTTCTGCCTGTTTGGGCTCCCTCTGAGGAGGCCCTCTGCCCTAGCCCAGCCAAACTCCATATCTGGGGAGAGTGGGTTAGCTTGTCAGAGGAGGGGCGATACCTATCTCCACCTAAGGGGCCCAGCCACTCCACCTAAGGGGCCCAGCCACTCAATTCAGCCCACCTTACTCATGTTTGGAAGAACCTTAATTTGGGAGGAGGCCCAGTGAACATAAGAACATAAGAACATAAGTTCTAAGTGTTCTCACCTGACTTCACCATGTCACACCAGAGCTGCGTCTACACGTGCACGCTACTTTGAAGTAGCGGCACCAACTTCGAAATAGCGCCCGTCGCGTCTACACGCGTCGGGCGCTATTTCGAAGTTAACTTCGACGTTAGGCGGCGAGACGTCGAAGTCGCTAACCTCATGAGGAGATAGGAATAGCGCCCTACTTCGACGTTCAACGTCGAAGTAGGGACCGTGTAGACGATCCGCGTCTCGCAACGTCGAAATTGCTGGGTCCTCCATGGCGGCCATCAGCTGGGGGTTTGAGAGATGCTCTCTCTCCAGCCCCTGCGAGGCTCTATGGTCACCGTGGGCAGCAGCCCTTAGCCCAGGGCTTCTGGCTGCTTCTGTGGCAGCTGGGGATCTATGCTGCAGGCACAGGGTCTGCAACCAGTTGTCAGCTCTGTGTATCTTGTGTTGTTTAGTGCAACTGTGTCTGGGAGGGGCCCTTTAAGGGAGCGGCTTGCTGTTGAGTCCGCCCTGTGACCCTGTCTGCAGCTGTGCCTGGCATCCCTATTTCGATGTGTGCTACTTTGACGTGTAGACGTTCCCTCGCTGCACCTATTTCGATGTTGGGCTGAGCAACGTCGAAGTTGAACATCGACGTTGCTGGCCCTGGAGGACGTGTAGACGTTATTCATCGAAATAGACTATTTCGATGTCGCTACATCGAAATAAGCTATTTTGATGTTGGCTTCACATGTAGACGTAGCCCAGGTTATTTCCCAAACTGGAGCAACTCTCATTTTGAATTGGCTTTTTATTTATACATCAAAATATTAATTTTAAATTTGTCTACAAATGCCAGAATACAACCAAAAATATCCATTACCTCACATTACAACATATTTCTAGCAATCTGTAATAAAAAGATCATATGTACATAGGTCCTATAGCAAGTGGATCATAACCAACAGCCCTATATATCAAGAATGAGTAATTAGAACAGCGAAGTAAAACACAAAGTAAATCATAGCTTCACAGCTGCTATAATACTTCTTGTTAGAACAACCTTAGAGTTCACTGACTTTAAAATTGTTCTATAACAGGGTTTCTTTCATCCTTTGACAGTCAAGATGATTGCACTATTGATTTTTTCCCTTCATAGTTGAGAATATACGTTGAAGATGACAGCAACTGTGGCAACAAACCTACAGCCCTTAAATAAATGACGAAAGACATATGCTAGGTTTGGTACTATTTGGTACTATTTCTACTGTTTGAGACAAAGATCTCTAGATGTAAATTAAAACCAGCTCTGTCACAATATTGCAAAGTGGGGTCACTTACAAGCAAGTAACTCGTTTTTTATTGCTAATGAAACAAAATATTTTTTCACTGAGCTAGAAACACCAGATGTCTATCCAATGCCTTCCATTGCCTACTTGAGTCTATTTGAAAGGCTGCTTGTCCACCACGTCTGTGAAAGGCGGACATATAAATAGTGGTAGTTTTCTAACATGCTTTTACACTAATGCTAGGAGTCTGTCTAATAAGATGGGTGAACTGGAGTACCTCATATCAAAGGAGGAAGTTGACATAATAGGCATCTCAGAAACATGGTGGAATGAGGACAATCAGTGGGACACTATCATACCGGGATATAAATTATATCGGAAAGACAGAACAGGTCGTGCGGGTGGCGGAGTGGTACTATATGTGAAGGATAATATAGAATCAAATGAAGTAAAAATCCTAAAGGAATCAAAATGTTCCATAGAATCATTATGGATAACAATTCATTCCTCTAATATGAATATGGCATTAGGAATATATTACCGACCACCTAACCAGGACAGTGATAGTGATGCTGAAATGATGAGGGAGATTAGAGAGGCTATCAAAATAAAAAACACAGTAATAATAGGAGATTTCAATTATCCCCATATTGATTGGGTGCATGTCACCTCAGGACGGGATTCAGAGATTAAATTTCTTGATGCCTTAAATGACTGCTTCTTGGAGCAGCTAGTACAGGAACCCACAAGGGGAGAGTCGATTCTCGATCTAGTCTTGACTGGAACGCAGGATCTGGTCCAAGAGGTAACTGTTACTGGACCGCTTGGAAATAGTGACCACAATATAATAACTTTTAATATTCCTGTGTTGGGAAGAACACCGCAGCGGTCAAACACTCTGGCATTTAATTTCAAAAAGGGGAATTACACTAAAATGAGGAAGCTAGTTAAACAGAAACTAAAAGGTAGAGTAATTAAACTAAAATCCCTGGAAGCTGCATGGAAACTGTTTAAAGACACCATACTAGAGGCCCAACTTAAATGTATACCCCAAATAAAAAAACACAGTAAGAGACCTAACAAAGAACCACCATGGCTAAACAGCCATGTTAAAAAGGCAGTGAGAGAGAAAAGGGCAGCTTTTAAAAAGTGGAAGTCAAATCCTAGTGAGGAAAATAGAAAGGAACATAAACACTCCCAAATTAACTGTCATAATGTAGTAAGAAAAGCCAAAAAAGAGTTTGAGGAACAGCTAGCCAAAAATTCAAAAAACAATAGTAAAATGTTTTTTAAATACATTAGAAGCAGGAAGCCTGCTAAAAAAGCAGTGGGGCCCTTGGATGATAAAGATATAAAAGGAGCGATCAAGGAAGACAGTGCCATTGCGGAGCGATTAAATGATTTCTTTGCTTCAGTCTTCACGGCTGAAGATGTTACAGAGGTTCCTAAATCTGAGCCAGCCTTTTTAGGCGACAAATCTGAGGAACTCACTCAGATTGAAGTGACATTAGAGGAGGTTTTGGAATTAATTGATAAGCTGAATAGTAACAAGTCCCCAGGACCAGATGGCATTCACCCAAGGGTTCTGAAAGAACTCAAATGTGAAATTGCGGAGTTATTAACAGTGGTTTGTAACCTATCCTTTAAATCCACTTTGGTACCAAATGACTGGAAGACGGCCAATATAACACCAATATTTAAAAAAGGCTCTAGAGGAGATCCTGGCAATTATAGACCGATAAGTTTAACATCAGTACCAGGCAAATTAGTAGAAACACTAGTAAAGAGTAAAATTGCAAGGCACATAGAAGAGCACGAATTGTTGGGCAAAAGTCAGCATGGTTTCTGCAGAGGGAAGTCGTGTCTGTCTAATCTATTAGAATTCTTTGAAGGGGTTAATAAACATGCGGACAAGGGGCACCCAGTGGACATAATATACCTAGATTTCCAGAAAGCCTTTGACACGGTCCCACACCAAAGGCTTTTATGTAAATTAGGTGGTCATGGGATAGGAGGAAAGGTCCTTTCATGGATCGGGAATTGGTTAAAAGACAGAAAACAAAGGGTGGGAATAAATGGTAAATTTTCACAATGGAGGGGGGTAACTAGTGGTGTTCCCCAGGGCTCAGTCCTGGGACCGATCCTGTTCAACTTGTTCATCAATGATCTGGAAAATGAGGTAAGCAGTGAGGTGGCAAAGTTTGCAGATGACACCAAGTTGTTCAGGACAGTCAAAACCAAAAGGGATTGTGAAGAACTACAAAAAGATCTCAGCAAACTGAGTGATTGGGCAGCAAAATGGCAAATGAAATTTAATGTGGGTAAGTGTAAGGTAATGCATGTTGGAAAAAATAACCCAAATTACACGTACTACATGATGGGGTCAAATTTAGCTACGACAGATCAGGAAAGGGATCTTGGAGTTATAGTGGATAGTTCTCTGAAGACATCCACGCAGTGTGCAGCGGCAGTTAGTAAGGCAAATAGGATGTTAGGAATTATTAAAAAAGGGATCGATAATAAGACAAAAGATATCATACTTCCCCTATATAAAACTATGGTACGCCCACATCTCGAGTACTGCGTGCAGATGTGGTCTCCTCACCTCAAAAAAGATATATTGGCATTAGAAAAGGTTCAGAAAAGGGCGACTAAGATGATTAGGGGCTTGGAAAGGGTCCCATATGGGGAGAGGCTAGAGAGACTGGGACTTTTCAGTTTGGAAAAGAGGCGATTGAGGGGCGATATGATAGAGGTATATAAAATCATGAATGGTGTGGAGAAAGTGAATATAGAAAAATTATTTACCTTTTCCCATAATACAAGAACTAGGGGACACCAAATGAAATTGATGGGTAGTGGGTTCAAAACTAATAAAAGGAAATTTTTCTTCACACAGCGCACAGTCAACCTGTGGAACTCCTTGCCCGAGGCGGCTGTGAAGGCCAGGACTCTATTAGGGTTTAAAAAAGAGCTTGATAAATTTTTGCAGGTCAGGTCCATAAATGGCTATTAGCCAGGGATAAAGTATGGTGCCCTAGCCTTCATAACAAGGGCAGGAGATGGATGGCAGGAGATAAATCACTTGTCTTCTGTTCTCCTTCTCTGGGGCGCCTGGCATTGGCCACCGTCGGCAGATGGGATGCTGGGCTTGATGGACCTTTGGTCTGACCCAGTATGGCCATTCTTATGTTCTTATGTTCTTATTCAGCGTGAACACTCTCTGGACCCTTACGTAAATCTACTGCAGGGTGATCATGCGAGGTAGAAGAAATGAACACAGAAGGCTAAATTCTGCTGCAGCTGAAATATGGTTAGTAGAGATGGTGAGGGCAAAGATAGCTGGTTCAAGCCACCAATGTGGTTTTCTAAACCTGATGTTACAAACATCCTGGCCACTGGTGTAAATTAGAACAGCCACAAAGTTGCTCTAAATTATATACAGCTGCTAGTGGCCTCGAGGGGCCTTTCTAGCAGCTGGAAATAAACCATGTGGCAGCGCTCCAGCTACCTAAGCGTTTCTTCTGCACTAGCTGCTGATTGCTTCTGGAAAGATATTTAGCACCTCATCTCCTAAAAATGGCCATTTAGCGTGCTTGGTAGGGTTAGCCCCCACAAAACAGAAAAATAAAAAAACAGCACTCTACACAACTTTCTCCTCCTGAACACTGTAGACTCTGAACAAACAGGAGAGCAGATATGGTTTCCCATTGTGATCAGAGCCTATACGTGACCTTTTCTTGGGCTGGAGGAACTTGGCCTATTTAGGAATAATAGCACAACACACGTTTGGAGTCACACAAAGAGAACCCTGTCTTGGATGTATGCTGGGAACAATCGAATTCCATGCCTGATGAAAGAGTGGCCTGGTTTCCTTGACAAGGAAACTTGTGATATATGATTCCTAAGAAAATCAGCAGCTGATCTGTCCCACTGAAGTGCAAGCCAGAAAAGCTCATCTCTCTATACTAGTGCTTTGTACTAATCAACAGCAATTAGCGTTAGATGGATAAAGACAAAGCTTACTACTAGTTACACAAGAGGGAGTTTCTTTCAGGTAACAAGATAGTGGGGATATTGCTCTGGTATAAAAGAGAATTACACTGTGGTGTCACCTACGTGATATGGAATGCAAGCTTGCACTGTGCAGTGACAACTTTAAGTGATATCAAATATATATTAAATCTCCTGCCCTTACAGCATGGATGAGTGGTTGTACAGGAATGAGACCTCTGAGAACTCAAAGCAAACCAAGATGGGACTAAATGGGTCACAAAGATGCTCCATAGACATTTCAATGGAATTACATGGTCTACAGTAGCAAAGGGCACTGGAAAAATATCTGTCCATAGCAACAGAATTAATAACCTCTATCAGAATTAACAAGAAATTGCAATTGCAGAGATCAATCAAAGCAGACTGTAAAATGGCTATATCAAGAAACAACTAGATGTTGAATAAGGTAGTTTTGTGCCTTTTTCCAAATATGTGCCAGAAACATTACAGGTGAAAGTATAACTTGTTACAATATCTGATGGTAAAGGCCATGGTAAGGACTCTCTAGTCTTCTGAGCACAAAATGGACTTAGAACATCTCTGTAGGTCATTTACAGAACTGTCCCTATGAAGGGGAACACTCCAGTGGTATAGCAGCTTCCCACAGCAGACACTCATCGCTTCATTTTTGGCATGAAAGGAAGATGTGGCCTATAAGACATGATACATCTTGATTTTAATATTACTTTAGACAAAGTGCTGCACTACATTTTCATATGCAAACCAGGAAACTATGGTTATAAAATATAACAAAGTTAATATAATATAATATAATATAATATAATATAATATAATATAATAAAGTTATTTTAAAGTGCACATAGAAGTGGTTGAAAGACCTCACCATAGCAATAGTTAGCAGTAGTTCACTGGAACTTTGATTCACCTGGTTCGGATGTCTGATCAGCACCTCCCAAACCAGATTCTGTTTTCCAAGTTGGAGGAAAGATGGAGGAGCATTGGGGGCCAGAGGAAGCGGCACAAGGACATGCTGAAGGCACACATGAAAAAGTGCAGCACCTTTGTCGACACTTGGGCAACCCTTGCCCAGGAGCATCCCCAGTGGTGAGTGGTAATCCATGATGGGGTGGCACAATCTGAGAGGTCCCACCACAGTGAAGATAAGGAGAGGTGGAGAAGAAGAGTGGCAAAAAATGCCCCATGCCCCTCCAACAGCTGCCAACACCTGCCCTTTCTCTGATAGGACCTGCAGCTCCATAATCAGGCTGGTCAGCCATCAACAGACTCACAAATGGGAGGATGGACATAAAGATACCCTAGTCATTATTGAGTGACTGCCAAGACAGATTTTCATTATTGACTTGGATAATGGAGTGTGGAGTATGCTTATAAAATTTGCTGATGACACCAGGGTGGAATGGTTTACAGGCACTTTAGCGGATAAGATTAGAATACAAAGTGATTGTCATGGTATGAAGAAATTAAAGAAAACCCCTAAATTAACAGCTACAAAATGGGGACTAACTAGCTAGATGGTAATACTGCTGAAAAGGAGCTAGGGATTAGAGAGCATCACAAACTGAACGCTGTGATATACAGTAGTGCCTTGATTTACGCAAGGATTGTGTTCTCACACACACTCGTATACCCTGAATTTCACATAAGTGGTGGGGTGGCAGCTTTTTACCCTGGTGGAACACATATTCTGCAGCTGGGGAAGCAGCAGCAGCACCTGGATCTCCTTTTGAAAAGTAAGTCTTTTGAGGGGGAACAGTTGGGGAGGTTTCAGCCTGGCAGTGGGCTGGGGCTGTGGGAGGGGTACAGGGGCATTAAGCCTGGGGTGGGTTAGGGCTGTGGAGTTGAGCCCAAGCCACGCGGGGGGGGACAGGGAGGGGCATTGAACCAGGGTGAGGGGGTTGAGCTAGAGGCATGTGTGGGAGTGGTGAGCCAGAGCCGTGCTCAGGTGGTGAGCTGGGCCCCAGGGGGTGGTTTGAACCTGGGCAGGGGTTGTGATTCGGAGCTGGGGCTGGGGGTGGGTTGAATGGGGACTGGGGTTTGTTAACCAGGGCCGCACATGGGGCGGGGGTTGAACAGGGGTTGGGGGGGTTGAGCCAGAGCTGTGCACGGAGGATTTGAACAAGGGTGGGTGGTGGGGTTGAGCGGGAGCTGGGCGTGTGGGGTGGTGAGCCGGAACCAGAGCTGGGTGCTGGGGTTGGGGGTGAGCCGGAGCTGTGCATGGATGGTGAGTGGGGCTCAGGGGTGGAGCGGGATTTTGAGTTGCATTAATGTGAGTTAAGCACAACTCAAAATTGCATATTTTGAGGCTTTACTGTAGTTTTGGAAAACGATAATGTTCTGGGGTGTTAACAAGAGCATCATATGGAAGACATGGGAGGTAGTTGTCTTGTTCTACTCACCACTGGTGATGCTTCAGCTGGAACATTGTGTACAGAGAACCCTGGGAGTCAGCTCCTCTTGGAAAAGCCAAATCTGGCCAGCACCTTCCAGAGGACTTCACGACTGGCAGAGCCAAAGGCCTTTGTCAAATTGATGAAGGCCATCTAAAGGTCCTGATTTTGCTTCAGAGAATGTTCCTGGATTTGATGGGTAAATGAAGATCATGTTGGCTGTCCCACAGGATGATCTAAAACTGCAGTGAGATTCTGGCAAAATTTCCTTAGCAAAGGGGAACGTGATGGGGTGTAACCACCCAACACTGGCCAAGGGGGCTGAAGTCCACCCTTGCTGGGTGGATAAGGCCACTTCCCCACAACCCTGCTGGGCATGCGCCAACTGCGGCCTGAATGTAAAGGCCAGGGAGGCCAGTCAGTTGGTCCTGGCCAGCAGGGGAGGAGTGCCTGCTCTGACTTGGGAGCAGCAGCCTCCAGAGGAGGAACAGCAGCCGCTGCCACCGCCTGAAGCAGAGCAACTGCAGAAGCAGCCTCAGCTACAGCTGCAGCAACAGCCACAGCAGAGCCAGATGAGGAGCAGCTGAGCATGAACAGTGTGCCACGTCTGGAAGGGGTAGGAAGTAGCCTACAGCGGGGAGCCAAGAGGCCTCCGGTGAGCAGAGAGTATTGAGGAGAGAGTCCCTGCTGAGTGGTTGTTGGGGAGACATGCTGACCACTCACAGGGCCCTGGGCTAGAGCCTGGTGGAGAGGGAGGGCCCAGGCTCCCTACCCCCACCCCTGTGATCCCAAGGAAGGGGGAGCACCGACCTGCCAAGGTCGCTTAGGCTGCTGAGGCCTGCGAGTACTGACTAGGCTGCTGGACCTGCTAACACTGACGAGGTGATATTGACAAGGCTGCCAAGGACTGACAGGGGGGCAGGATAGGCCTGCAGAAAAGGTGTGGGGCTGGAGGCCCCACGGCAGGGAAACAATCCATTTAAGAGGATAAGGACAAGAATTTTCCTTGCTGTAGATAGCAAGGCAACGCCTCAATCTATTCCACACTCTGACTCGTTACACGCTTTAAGAAAAGAGACAGTTTTAACATTTCTCAAGTCTTCTGGAATCTTCTCATTATACCAAGTATGAAGGAAAAGTTTGTGGAGCTTCCTTACAAGTTCTTCACCTCCAAAATTACCTACTTCCGTTAATGTGCCAGCTGGCCCTGTTGCCTTGTTGTTCTTGGTTTGCAGAATGGCTCGTGCTATTTATTTGAGCACGACGGGAAGGATCAGCAAGAGGTTCTCTTTCATATCGTTGAGGTTCAGATTCTATTAATGAAATAATGGGCATTCTATGGGCTTGTACTGCACAGAAGAATGCACATTTCTGGAGACAAGTGTAAGACTGACAATCTGCTGTTGTTACTCTGTAACTTAATTCAGAAGTGGCTGTCTAGGAAGCACTCATAATGCAGCTGGCAGTGATTTTGCATGGGGAGTGTGAACAGGCCTGGATGGTGGTTCTCCTAGTAAAGCAGTGTGAAAGACACCCCAGTTTGGAGACCTGATGGGGGACAGCTCTTCAACAGCCTAGATTGTACAATACGGAATGTAACCTGGGGAAGGATAACTTTCCAACCATAAGCACAGTTAAGCTCTGGAGCAGGCTTGCAAGGGAGGTTGTGGAATCCCTGTAATTTTTAAGTACATGTTGGACAAAAACTGTCAGAAATAGCCTAGTTTTATCTGGTCTAGCCTTGGTGTAAGGGCTGAATATGACTCCCCAAGGTCTCTTCCAGCCACACATTCAATGAAGACATAAGTTGGGAGACAGGGAATTAGTATGAGAAATAGATATGACAAACAGAGCTATACTCCAAGCTCCACTGCCTTCTGGTATGATGAATATGCTAGCTGGGCTTCCTCCTAGCTAAACTATAGAGAATCTGACCTCATTTATTGAAGGAAATGAGCAGATCCCATTTATGCTAAACATAACACACTTAGTTCATAAAAATGTAATTTAAAAAGAAGGTAAAAGCCATCTGGGGTGTATGGGGTGTCCAGGATGGAGTAGCACTTCTAGTGTGGGGGACTTGTTGTGTCTCCTCAGGGGTGGTTTGTGCACCTTTGGTCCCCACCTAGCATTCAGCTTTCACTTGTGCCTCCAAGAAGCTGTAGCATGTACAGTGGCCACACCCCAATAAACCACTTCAATGGACAGGCTAAACCAGGTGTGGGTAGCCAACAGGTCTGAAACCTTCAGAGAGATAGGGACTTCCTTATCCCAGCATGCGAAGTTGGCTCTGGTGGACTGGACGGATGAGCTCAAGAATGAGACCCAACAACTAGAAAGGCAGCTCTGCAACGCTCTGTGGAGAGCAAAGGACATGACAAGGCACCGAAGACACATGACCATCCACTGCAACCGAGGAAGTCTCCAGCCATGACTACTTTTTGTACGACTGGAACCAGGCTTCTGAGGCCAAGAGAGTGGAAGTGTCCCTGTGCAATGGCTTTTCCACTTTAAACATTCTGCTGCACAGGTTCTTTGCACATTGTCATCTCCCAAATCCGTCTACTTTATCCTTTTCAATCTCCTTTTTACTTCAAAGTCCTCTGGCAATGTGGGAGGGGCAAAGCAACAGGTGGAGGTGACCAGTGGGAGTCATAGTTCCAAACTTGCATGTAGGCAGCCTGTACACTTTGGTTGCTCAATTTTGACCGTGGGACATCAGAGGAGCTCGGCAACATCCCAGGTGACTGAGCAGGACTTTTTAGGAGCAGCACTGCTCACCCTCAAATGAGAGAGGGGACTAGAAAAGGTGTCCCAAAAAGTGCTTGTCCAAACCACATGGGCCAGCGTTCCTCAGCTGGCAGTTTTACCCTCACAGCAGTTGAAAAACAGTGAAAAGAAAGATAATATTGGAGCATGGAACATTCACAACTTCTTGGACAGGGAGAACACTATGAGGCCGGATAGAAAAATGGCCTTCATAGCAAGAGAACTCGCATGCTATAAGATTAATATAGCCATCTTGAGTGAGACGAGACTTGTTGAAGAAGGATCCATCTGTGAACGGAAAAGAGGTTTCACCTTCTTCTGGAAAGGCAGGCAAGAAAATGAAGACAGAGTCCATGGAGTGGGACTTGCCATCAAGACATCACTTCTGCTCCAACTTCCTGACCTACCAACTTGCATCAGTGAGTGTTTGATCAAGCTGCACTTCCCCCTCAACCACTCGCGCCACGTTACATTCATCAGTGCTTACGCCCCACTCTGACCAGTAGTGATGAAGCAAAAGAGAGTTCCTAAGAGGACCTTGAATGTCTTGCTAAAGCAACTCCTCCTGGTGACAAACTTCTCCTACTGGGTGACTTCAATGCCAGAGTTGGCTTGGACTGTAGGAACAGGAAAGGGGTGCTGGGGCATCACAGCACTGGCAACATGAATGCCAATGACCTTCTTCTGCTGAGCTTGTGTTCGGAAAATGACCTGACGATTACCAACCCTCTCTTTGAGCAGGCTGATAAATACAAGACCACATGGATGCACCCGAAACCAAAACAGTGGCACATGATTGACTATGTCATCAGTTGCAGGTGGGGCATTCTTGATATTAAGATCACCAGGGCCATGTTGGGAACTGAGTGCTGGACTGATCATAGACTCATCAGATCTGTCCTTATGCTGCACATCACAACACTGCACCTCAAGAAGCTCCAGGTTGTCAGACCATCCTTCAACATCAGGAAGCTGCAACATACTGGTCATCATAAGCAATTTGCAGCCTGCCTTGATGATGTGCTAACGTCCCATGGACCTCTGACTGGATACCCAATGCAAAAGTGGGACCAGTTTAAAGCCGTGGTGACAGACTCAGCCAAGTTGACACTAGGTCTAAAAAAGAGAGTTCACCAAGACTGGTTTGGTGAAAATGACAAGACCATCATGAAGATCTTAGAGGAAAAACAGAACACATTTCTGTTTTGGCAAAATGATCAGTCCTCATTCTCCAAACATGACCATTTCAAGCACCTTCAGAGTTAGGCAGAGACTGCACTTCGCAAAATGCAAGATAAGTGGTAGGAGAGAAAAGCTATTGAAGTCCAATACTGTGCTGACACCAAGAACTCCAAGATGTTCTTCAGTGCTATCAAAGCTGTATATGGACCTTAAAACCAAGGTCTCCGCATCTCCTGTCTGCAGATGGCATGACGCTCCTGAGGGAGAAAAGCAGCATCAACAACAGGTGGGGAGAGCATTTCAGCAACCTTCTCAACAGGCCCTCTATTGTCAACCCTGTGGCCCGAGACCAGATCCCTCAGAAACCCACAATAGACAGTCTTGACCTGCCTCCTACAATGGATGAGGTCAAAAAGGCAATCAGCCAGACCAGCTCTGGCAAAGCCCGTGGGATGACGGTATCCTTGCTGAAATTTTCAAGGCAACAGGACCAGTGTCACTTGAAGCCTTTCACAGCATTTTGACAAGCATCTGGGAAGAAGAAGACATGCCCAAAGACGTTAGGGATGCCACAATCATCTCACTCTTCAAGAATAAAGGCAACAAAGCTGACTGTGGAAATTACTGGGGCATCTCCCTTCTCTCTACTGCTGGGAAGAGCTTGGCTTGAGTCATCCTCAACAGTCTGATCACTGGCATCTCAGAGGAGAACCTACCGGAGGCACAGTGTGGTTTCTGCCTAGGCCACAGCATCACGGACATGATCTTTGCTGTTCGTCAGGTCCAGGAAAAGTGCATAGACCAGCACTTGGATTTAAAAGCCATCTTTATAGACCTGACCAAGGCATTTGACACCGTCAACAGAGAAGCCCTCTGGATTATCCTGTCAAAATTTGTCTACCTGAGAAGATTCGTTAACCTCATAGGCCTGTTCCAAGATGACATGACTAGCTTTGTTCTTTTGAAAGGTACGTCCTCAGATCCATTTGAGATATCCAATGGCATGAAGCAAGGGTGTGTGCTGGCCCCAGTGTTGTTCAACCTCTTTTTCACATGCATCCTCAGCCACGCAGTTAGGGACCTGGACCATGGAGTCTACATAAAGTACAGGCTTGATGGGTCACTTTCGACCTTCATCGTTTGAATGCTAAAACCAAGATGCTTGAGAGGCTCATCCTTGAAGTCCTTTTTGCTGATGACTGTGCACTTATGGCACACAGGGAATCTGATCTCCAGCTTATTGTCAACAAGTTTGCTGAAGCCACTTGTCTCTTTGGTTTGACAATCAGCCTGCGAAAGACCAAGGTACTGTTTCGGCCTGCTCCAGGACCTGCTGCTCTCTCACTTCAATATCTATTGAAGGAACATATTTAAAAACAGTAGATGAGTTCAAGTACATCAGCAGTGTACAAGGCTGTAGTCCTGACCAGTCTCCTGTATGGATTTGAAACCTGGACCTTGTACAGAAAACATGTGAAACTGCTGGAGTGCTTCCAAACATGCAGCCTGAGGTCAATACTGCACATCTGATGGCAGGACAAAGTCACGAACCTGGAAGTCCCTGACAGAGCAGGAACCACAAGCACTGAAGCCATGATTCTGAAAACCCAGCTTCACTACAGGGCATATCACACAAATGGAGGAGTCAAGAATCCTGAAGTCATTTCTCTATGGTGAACTCTCCTAGGGCAAAGAAGTCAGGGTAGACCTTGAAAGAGGTATAAAGACTGTGTAAAGGACAACATTGATTATGTTGGATTGAAGCCAAAGCAGCTAGAGCAACATGCAGAAGATCGAACAGGCTGGTGTACTGTCATATGACAAGTTTGAAAAGCAGTGACGCATATGCCTGATTGGTGCTCATGGGAGGAGGAACGCAACAGCAACAGGCACCCCGACAGAGCCAGGACAATTCCCTTGCCCCTACTGTGAATGCCCATGCCAGTCAAGGCTTGGACTTCTCAGCCACATGCGAGTCCACACCGATGAGCCTGTGCAAGCTCAAGACGTCATCGTCACACACAATGGACTACTGAGAAAAGCCATCTGATTCTAGGTCCCAGTTTCAAATGTTACATTATTAACAAACACCTTTTCATTTTTCTTTATTATCTCCACTTATGCCATCACATCAAATTTAAACTACATCTCCTTGCTTTTAAAGGCCCGAAGAAATTTTACTCCTGCCTCCATTTCTGACTTGCTCTCTCTAGTAAGCCCTGCTTCTTCCATTATGACCCCAGTGTCCTACTTCTCTGCTTCCCCCCACAACAGTCAGTGACTTCTTCCATGGCTCTCATTATGCATGCAAAGCCCTCCAATTACACCCTGCCAAACCACACTACCATATTCTCACCATGAAGTTGTGGAAGAAAGTTGGAAACATAATGCTACACTGTGCGGGGAAATCAATGCATCATCTTTTGTGGCTTCCAGGGAAGCTGTTGATAAACATGCTACTGCCACCTTAAACATCGTGCATTTGAATGTAATAGGCATCTGGAGCTGTATCAGGGAAGTTGACAAAGTCTTTCATGAGGGATATAACTATATTGCTGATGTTTCAAGAAACAAAACAGGTTTTGACTACTTGAGAAAGAAATTCAAGGGAAGAGCTGGTGGAGGGCTCATGTTTATTATTTGAGAAACACAAACATGAAAAAGACATGGAAGTGTATGAGATGCATTTTGGATTTTGTCACTATCAAGTTGGAGAACGAGGAGCTCAAAACTGCTGAAGTCCACCATTGTGAAGCTGGCCTAACTGATCAAGAGAATCATGCAGTAACAGTAGGAAACTTCAGTCACACAATTATCTGCAGAGATTTTAATTCCATAAGTGAAACAGGGGAATGGGGAGGCAGAATTATTCAAACAGAATTTTACTAGAGAACTTAGTCACTGACAATTATTTAGTGGTTGTTATAGCCATGCCGACCCCAAGATATTAGAGAAACAAGCTGGCTGAGGTAAGATGTTGTATTGGATGACCTTCTGTTGGTGACAAGCTTTTAAGCTTACAGAGAGCTCTTTGGCATTAGCTGTAACTCCAGTCACCAGCCTGTCCATGAGCTTGGATTGTTCTGAAGGATGTTGGTTAACACCTGTGCTCACTTATTAGAATAGGAAGATTGTGAGTTCTCAACTGATAAAAAGGAAACAGAACTTGCATAAGTTGGCTGGTCATATTTCATGGACACCATTTTACAAAGGAGACAATGAATTGAAGCTCATTCTCAAGTTCAATACTTTATACCTCAGTATCAAAGATATAAATTACCTTATGCATTACAAGGACAGTTTCCCCATCTTTGATATTCATAGAGACCTCAGGCAGCCCACTTAACTTAACAGACACTCTCAGTAATTAATTTTCTTCCCCCTCTCCCATTCCTTCTGTCCTATGTTGCTGATTTATCAGTTTTTATTTCATTTTTTTTCTATCTTTCTGTTAAATTCTCTTTGTCTCAGTTTTCATTTATCAGAATTTTCCAGATCTGAAGAAGTGGGTCTGTCCCATGAAACCTCATCACCTAATAAATTATTTTGTTAGTCTTTAAAGTGCTACAAGACTGCTTTTTTGTTTTGTGAAGATATAGCCTAACATAGCTACCTCTCTGTGATGGACACCTAAGAGCGTTACTTTTCAAATAATATGAAACACAACAGGGAGGAAGATCTTATTTTTGAATCTGCTGTTGAGAAATCTTGCCTCTTAAGATGCTCTTTTTACTGAAGAAATGGTGTCACACATTGGGAATGATACATGCATAGAAAATCTTTTAAGGAAAATAAATTTGATTGGAGGTTGAATAGAATTCCAAAGATGAAGAGGCCAGACAAAAATAGAACAAAGTTTCGCAAGACATCAGTAGGAAAATAACTGAATGAAAACTAAGGCGTTGGGAAGAGATTTGTGAATGTCTGGACTGGCACAGAAGAAGAGATCTACAGGTGATACTGAAGAAAATTGAGAACAAAGAGTTGAAGAAGACTTGAAATCTAAAGATACGTCACCAATAAACTGAAAACTGGATGTGCAGAGACATTAGATGGCAATGTTTGTGTATAGGCTGGACAGGCGTTATGCCAGGCTCAGCTCAGTTGTGGTACAAAGATGATGATAGAGCCACCACACAGCATGCAAGACAGATTAAACAGAGTGTGAAGGAGCAGAAAAAACACTGCGTGGCACCACAGGAGTGAAAGAAAACCTGTGGGTTCTGCTAGCCTTTCTCATTACACTTGCAGCCAACGTCAGGCTGGGAGCAGGTGAGAGTGGGGGATGGGGGGAATAGAAGAGAACCTGGCTCAGTTAGGCACTTACTGGCAAGGAGACAGGAGCTTTCTGTATGCATGCCTGAAGGCATGGACCAGTCACCTGCCAGCCAATGCAGCCACTGGATGCAAGTGAGTTTTCCCCTGCCCAGGGAAGCATGCAGTTTTGCCTCATCTGTGGGATAACTGACCCAGCAGGGACATGCCCCAAATAAAAAGGACTTTCATAGGAAGCAGCCCAGGAAAACAGTTCCTGAATCACTAGGGCCATGTCTACACTAGCTCCCACTTTTGAAAGAGGGATGCTAATGAGTCCCTTCTGGATATGCTAATGAGGTACTGCAATGAATATGCAGCAGTCTATTAGCATAATGGCAGCTATGGCACTTCGAAAGCGCTGCTTTCGATCAGGTATGGCTCATCTACGTGGGGTCATTTTTGAAAGGACCTCACACACTTGGAAATCCCCTTATTCCTATAACCAGATTTCAAAGGATTTCAAAGTGTGCAGGGTCCTTTCTAAAGGGACCCCATATAGATGACCCGAGCGCGATCAAAAGTGGCACTTCCGAAGTGTCGTGGCTGCCATTATGCTAATGAGGCATTGCATATTCATTTCAGTGCCTCATTAGCATATCCTAAAGTGTCTCATTAACATCCCCTTTTCGAAAGAGGTGGGGGGCTAGTATTGACATAGCCTTTCAGACAGAGCTGTGAGACTCTCAATGCCCATTTCATCCAGTGTCTTGTGAAATTTTTATTCTGCTTCCTTTTGCATGCTCCAAATCTCTTTATGCAAAATTTTGTTCTATCATTAAAAGTGTGAAGGGATGTGAATTTCCCTGTTAATTAGAAAACCAAATTTGTAAAATATAACATGGATATATTTTTTCCAAGAAACTGACTCTTTTAAAATTCATAATTAAATGGGAGGGAGACAAATGGTCTCCTCTATTATTTTGTTACAATGACCTCTCACATATATACTTATAATAGGAAGAGTTGTCATATGCTTAGAAAGGAATTAAAATGTGATTGTTTACCTGCAAAGAAGGAAAAAGGCCTCATTTCCACTAATAATATTGGACAGGTGTCACCACTTAAGTAGCATCTAATAGAAAATATGTAAAAATCTTTCCAGGTGCTCTTATGTTTTATTTTATGCACTACACACAGTTGCAAATCATTTCTGAGAGCCCTTTCATTTGTGCCTGTCTCCCTTTTTTGTTCAACAGCAATTTGCTTAGTCCTTTAGCTTCAAGTAATTTTCACTTAAAGTAAATTTCTTTTTATTTATTTTTCCCCTTGGAGAGGGCAGTTTTACTCTTTGTTCAGTATGCTCCTTACCATTCAATTCCAACAGTTACTGGAGCATGAGGAACCTTATTATAGGTATAGATCAGTGTAAGGACACATTCTAGATAGTTATTTGCACTGAGCCATTACACACACAAACTAAGGTGATAGTTCGCCTTAATTTTCCAGTCATTATTTGATTTGCATTTTGGCATGGAGGTGGCTTTCCTGGGCTCCGTTTGGTCACATCACATGAGCATTTGGGACTATTATTCAATTAATTTTAAATATGCAAAAATCAAGTGGAAAGGTAAAGGCATTGTAATGGTCTGTCACGGGCTGAAATGGTCTGTTTTTAATGATCATGTCAGATCAGATACACATTTGAGTAAAGGCAACACGCTTGGCTAATTCTCAAGCATTCCTTTTCTAAGGGGACCTGCAGCAAATGATTCATGATTCCTCCACCAAATAGACTATTTCTAGTTCCTGCTGTGGATGGATTTTTCCCTCCTCAGAGGGTGAAGTGGGATTGTCTTGACCCATAATAATTATCTTAAGCCATGAAGCTTGTGAATGAATTCAGGGATTCTTACAGAGTCCTTTTTGAGGGATAGATACCAGGAGTGAAATCCAAGATCATCACTTTCCTTACTTTCATAAGAATGGGAGGTATTAAAGCCAGTTCCTGACACATCTAGCAAAGTTCCTATATCTTGATCCCATCTCTTGATTTTTCATTCTTGGGGTGTGACCTTTCTGCAGTCTCAGCTTTGGATTTTATTTTTCAAGATATTTTGATTACAGAGGATGTTTTATCTCTTCCCCATTTTTTCAGCTAACAGTTTTCCTTGATGAGGCTTCAATATCCTCAACAGTTATCATTCCTACCTGAGTTTCTGGTCTTCCAACTTTGGCCAGATCATCAGTTATCTCACATCCATATATACCCTATATACCACGTTATAGGATCTATTGAAAAGTCAGTATATTGCCTTCTGTTCTGAGCCCTGTGTAAACTACATAGCTGATAACACTCTGGTTTCTTCTGAGGGAAGGAACTGAGGAACTTGCCACATGCCAGTCAACAACCATCATTACATGCTCAGAGCTCATGTGGCCTGACAGTCTAGACAAATCCAGCAGGAAGAGTGCTAAAATTGAACCTTGAAGAATTCCCATTCTGACTGGGCTGGTCTTTGAAACAGTGCCATTTAATCTTATTCTTTTCTCATACTGCAGAAAATCTCCTGTCCAGAGATACTTTTTGCCACAAATGCTCCTCTCACTAGTGCTCCCTGTAAGCTGGGTGTTTGAGCAGCCCTCCAAGAGAGATTGAAATACCACCCAGCTGATTAGCAGAGCTCCCGCAGCACCCACAATTGGCAGCAGGTGTTTCTACTGGTGGTGCACCTCTGCACTTGCCCTGGTGCATAGAACAAAATTTATTCTGTACCTGAATCGAAAAAAAAATTAGAGGGAATTCTGCATCTCACTGCATGTCACTAAACTTACCATGACAGACTCTAACAAATGCCACACAAATGCTGAAAGCTTCTTATGGATGATGGGTGGCTTTTGTGGAAATCCATCAATAGTAAGTTGATAGAAGATATAAATTGTCAGTCCATAGTTGAGGGCAAGGGCTGGTATGCCGTTTGGGTACCTTCTAGCTTTCTTTCTTTTAGAAGCCACCATAGAAGTCTCGATTATACTTTTTTGCCATAGTCTTGCAGAGGTGACTGGTTAGAGACACAGGTCCAGAGCTACACAAAGAAGAGGCCTGCTTGCAAGTTCTAGGAAGAAATAGATGTGGTCCATCCCAGAGGATTGCTTGCTATGACCTTCTTTGTTGCATCACTTGTGTATGAGAAAGCTCCCTGAACTAAGGATACTCTGCTGAATGTGTCTACACATCAAAAATCTTTCTCTGATAGACAGAACCTGTGGCCACACTTGGCCAAAATTTCAGAAGGGCCATGCTAGTTGCCAAATCAGAGAATACTAATGAGATGCTGAAATGAATATTCAGTGCCTCATTAGCGTGTTGCCAGCCGTGGCTCTTTGAATGTGCTGCGTTTTGATCGCGTGCGGCTCAGCTACACGGGGCCCTTTTCAAAAGGACCCTGCAAATGTTGAAATCCCCTTATTCCTATCAGCTGATAGGAAATTTTGGCCCAATGTGGCAACAGCCAGAGAAAGAGATGGCAGGAGAGGTTGTTAGGAGGACCTGACCCTTTCCTCTCTGTTGCTCTGCCCCCTTAAACTAAGGAGATGGATCTGTCTCCTGGGCTATGTCTACACGAGCCCCTCCCCCCTTTGAAAGGTGGATGCTAATGAGACACTTTGGGATATGCTAATGAGGTGTGGCAATGAATATGCAGCACCTCATCAGCATAATGGCAGCTGTGGCACTTCAAAAGTGCTGCTTTCAATCGTGCGCAGCTTGTCTATGCGGGGTTCTTTCCGACAGGACCCCACACACTTTTCAGGAAGAAGGGTGCTTTCGAAAGCAGAGCTTCCTTTCAAAGGAACCCCATTGACACGGCTGCTTTGGCTTTTGAAAACAGCACTTCTGGAGTGCTGAGTGGCCATCATCATGCAAATGAGGTGCTGAATATGCAAATCAGCACCTCATTTGCCTTTTCAATCATCCGTTTTCGCACGCCCATTTTGAAAGGGAGGGGCCAGTGTAGACGTAGCCTATTACATCTCACTGGTGTCTGATCCTACCCGCATTATCATCAATTTGAATCTTCTGCAGGTAGTGGAAGCAGACTCAGGTTCCTGGTTGTTCTATGCCAGGGGTCAGCAACTGCGGGTCTGGGTGCCAAGAATGGCACATGAGCCAATTTTCATCGGCACGCAAGATGGGAGGTTAGCTCAGCCCCTCCTCCCCATGCAGTCGGGAGCTTGCTTAAAGCCATGCTGCCTGCAGATTAACAAAAGACCAGCTAATGCTACCACCCACCACCTACACAGTAATGGTCTGCATCTTAATTTATTTCTGAATGAAGCTGTTGTGAGTAGGATTATTAGTGACTTGAAAAAGTATCACTGGCACTCAGCCCGCACATAAAGGTCAATAGGTCACATTTTGGCACTCTGTCTCTGAAGGACTGCTGACTCCTGTATGCTGATCTAATCTCTTGTACATCACTATCTAATACCGCAATGGAAGGCAACATACTTTGGTTTGCTTGGAGGGCTTGAAAATGAGGAAAAATACAGTTTTATTCATTCTCAGTGGGAATAAAGTAACCCATTCAAGCTAAATAATGCTCAAAGCAAGCAAACCCTGTTTCCTTTTCAGCATCTACCTCTCCTCACACTGCCGGTTAGGTCTTCACTGTTTCTCCACAGCCAGCAAACAGCAGAGAGCAAGAATGAGCAGGAAAACTAACACATTGGGAAAAAAAATAAATGAAAAGATTTCAACAGAGAACATTAGATTGTGACACAAGTAGAAGAGAAACTGTGTTGGACTTGCGATCTCAATAAAAGGAGGCAATTCAGATACCGACACTGATAATTGTAATAAAATTACATCATACAAGAAATGCCAAGGGAAAGTGACAAGAATGAAAGTGAACACATGGAAATGAGACCAGCAACTACTGAGACCTGATTTCAGAAGAGGACAGAATCACAGAATCACAGAATCATAGGGCTGGAAAGGACCTCAGGAGGTCATCTAGTCCAGCCCCCTGCCTAAAGCAGAGGGAAAAGAAAAAGCAAGACCCAGTCAACCCAGACCTGAATGGAAAATGGAGTGTAAATAAAGTGGAAGCTCATTAAAATAATGTAGATGGAAATAAATAGAAAATCAGTAGGTGGCCAGAAAGGGGAAATGAGAAAAGAAAGGTGGTGATTTTAATGGTACTCTACAGAATGTGAAATGAAATACATAGATTGACAGGGAACATTTTAACATACTGCATTAATTTTCACCAAAATATACTGTTGATTGATAGACAAATGCTATTGTTATAGGGAAGTAGGCAGGTTTTTTTTTTGTTTTTTTGTTTTTTGTTTTGCCACCCTGGAAGTGCACTGACAAAGCCTCCCATATGCCCACATCCTCATTTGTTGCATTCTTTCTTTTTCAGATTCATCAACAATAGGTACCGTATCGAGCAGGCTACAAGCTGTTTGCTTCAAACCACAGTATATACCCACTTGAATTCTGGCAGTCTCTGTTCTGCGAGGTGGGGGATGAGCACAAGAGATCACCACCCAGGGTGTGCTTTACCTCACCTTAGATACACCTACAGTACCACTGGATGTCACTGTTGCTTCATGAAAGACAAAAGTTTGCAGACAGCTCTAGCAGGTGCCTGTAACATTTTGTAGAGAGCCTTCTAGTTATTTGGAAGATTTTTCCAGAAGGACCAAGGTTATAAAAGTAACATACACTACTGCAGAATATTTCATATTATGTGTTGCCTTTTATGGGACTTAATCAGTCATTGCCCTTGATAATTGTTTCTTTCTGTTTGATATATTGGTTAGCATATTTCTCATATGGAAGTTTGCTCATACTGTGTTCATTCACTTTCATTTCCTTCAGTATTGGAGTTTGAGGGTTGTTTTGTTTTAGACTACTGTCACCTCAAGTAGGCACAAAAAGGCTTCCTCCATGTGTTACATTGGGTCATGCAGGCCATGAGCTTCTTTGGGAAAGATCATTAACTAGGGTTCCTACACATTCCTCCAATATAAATACCACACCAAAAGCAAATCGAGGGAGGGCAGTGACAGCCCCCATTGGCTGCTTGTTTAACTGATGAGAGATTTAGGAGCCTTTATCCTTCTATGTAGACTCCCCTAAGAAAAAGGAGAGACATACATAAGCCTTGGGGATAGCACCCCAAAGGCATACTTGGTGTATCAATCCACCAGAGGAATGGAGATATACTGATTTACATCAGACCATGGAGTCACCCTCTGGGTTCTTGTTAGCATAAAAACAAACTGAGACTGCTTTTGGGGGGTGAACATTGGCTTTTTAAGGGTCACTGAGTGCTTGTGCTATTTCTCTGTACATAGAATAGGAAATAAACAAAGTATCTCATAACATTGAGTGGTAAGATCTGGCGAATGCTGACTTTTAAAATGATAGCCACCGTATAGGGCATAGTGTTCCCTTCACCTCCATCAGAAATCCACCACCTTTCTGTGCATTTGTGTACTTACAAGCATCCAAACACTGCAACATAACTAAGCAAGAAGTGCATCTTATCCAGTTGAATCATTCCAGGAGACTTTTATCTTCAACACACACAAAAAGCAGCAGACTTATCTATTTGCAGGAGAAGAGAAAGAAAGAAGAAAAAATTACTATGGTAATTTCTGTGGGCAGAAATTACCATAGTCACCCACAACGTAATTTGGTCAGGGACCTGAACAGATGATAGGGCATTAAACGCAAAGTGCCATGGACTCCTCAATAACAACACCCATTGTTGTATAATATAAACTTAAATTGTCAGAAACAACCCTACATTGGCATGTAAAGCTCTAGATAACCCAATGGGTGTTCTCTGTCTGTAACATAGAATTTACAAATGATTAGAAGAACCTTGGTTCTATGGATTAGTCAAAAGACAACTTCTCCAAATCACATTTTCATTCTAGTGACATAGGATTGTGTCACAGAGTCCTGCGACATTTGAGTATATCTGGAGGTATCCCATCCATATATTGACCTACCCCAATGCCACTTAGTTTGATATCTACTATATCCGTGTATTTGGGGATCAGACAGTAAGGTCTGATATGGAGGTGCAGTGCTATTCTGTTGACTCACCTTGGAAGCAGTCAGGTAGCTCTCATTAGCATCCATCAGGAGTATAAAGGCTGAGAGTCTCCCTGATTTTGAATTGGAAGGGGAGAGAGACCCTGCTAAGGGAAATCCTAATTAGGACTTGAGGGGTAAGCTTGAGGTTAAGGCTTGTGTTTATGAGTACAAGGTGGCCTTAGGAATCTGAACTGGCCAGTCTTTATTTCTGCATTTCCAACAGCAAGTGAATGCTATTAATTGAACACCTTCCTTCATTTTCAGTATAGAGATACAGGTTGAATCTCTCTAATTCAGAATTCTCCCATCTGGCAACATCCATAATCTGGCGTGATTTTAGTTAGCTGGATGACCATTTATCACTTGTGTGGCCAAATGTCCCATGGTCTCATAAAGTTTGTTTCCAGTCTGCCCTCTTGGTTCTCAGTGTTCGGTGCTGTTATTTAGCAGTAATTTACCTTTAAATGTCTTCTAAGAGACTAATAAGCAAAGAAGTGTTGATAATGTGCTAGACCTCCCATGGCCTGGAAAATTCTCTTGTCCAGCACCTGTCAGGTCCTGAGGGTGCCGGATTAGAGAGGTTCAACCTGTACTACATGACCAAACACCAAGAGGGAAAAGAGGGAGTAGGTTGGTCAGTCCATCTTTCCACAGGTTGTAGGACTATTTATAGGAATACTCCAGCCTACTATGAAATATTTCCAGTTATAGAGCTTTCACAATTGATGTTTGCTGCGGTTGCCATTGGCTGGCACAGCTTACGTTACCTCTTGTCATGGGGCACACATGATGCTTGGACATTGATTTACCTTCTCCAAGGAAGTTTTGACTCAGATATTCATTGTACACTAGAGGGTGATACACTTCATGGCTTCCGTCAGGCACACTTATTACACACCCCGGAGGCTCCTTGACCTTCCTCCACAAGTTCCATGGGTGTTAGCTTCCCAGTGCTTTCTATTTAAGGGATTACCATGGGCTCTGTGTGCTCCTATTCCTCTCCCTGCTCTCCTGTAAGGACTTTGTTCACCCTACATTTCCCCTTTCCTACATGTGCAATGATTCCCTGGGTCCTCCTACCCCCATACAACTGTTTCCCTTTTACACACACACACACGCACGCACATGCCAGGGACTTTGTGTGCTTCCAATACTTTGCATGCTAGGGGCTCTATGTGCTTGGCCAATGGTAACAATTAAATATGTTTCTCTCTTAAAGAGAATGCTGTAGAAGTGCATGCAGCGAATGTGCCTGCCAAAGCACCGTCAATGCAAATCCTTAGGTAGAATTTTGAACACAATTGTATCTATACAAATGATATGTAAGGAATCTGAAATACAATACAGCAGTAAAATCCCCTAGCCTGCCCCAGCAATCATATTGGGCAGATCTGCACACCCATCCTGTCCTCACTGCAGGATCTGGAGCTACAATTTTTTGTGCACATATTCCTACTATTTTTCAAAAAGTGCTGATACTGAACTATATAGCACTGCGATGTAATTGATACTTTACAGAAAATGCAGTAGTCATGATCTCTGCCTAGGAGAAGTTTCTTTACATGAATTATACAGGTTGCTCTGTGGTGTGCAGGCACAGAGCTGGAGGGACCTGCATAATCTAATCATAACCTAGCTGCTCCGACATTGGCATAGTGTTGTTGGTGAAAACATTTTCTCTTATCTTGCACAATGCCGAGATTTAAAAAAAAAACAACCAAACAAAAATACATGACTCTGGCACATCAGAACAATGTGTGAGCTCCTCCTGGTGGCATAAACATCATGGAGAGCCAGTGAAGAATGAGGAATAAAAGGAGAAAAAGCAAGCTGCTGTGCTGAAGCTTCAATACTACATATGAGGACAGGGAGAAAAATAAAACTGGGGCTAGAAGGGACAGTGCCCTTTTAAATTTTTTTAGCTTTTTCTCTAACATCCATAAGACATGCAAATGTATTGCACAGTCAGTGCAGCAGTTAATTATTAAAGATTTCTAAACATCTGACAGCTCTGCTGTTTCAGTGGTCTCTACTTCCTTTGTGTTTGCAAACGGAATCACTCATTCTCCAAGATGTGCTGACACCGATAACAGCACCAAGCAAAATTTCCCCTCTCTCCTCCTACGCTGCTCTAATTTTTCTTCAGTCCTTCATGATTTTGGTCTCTGGCTTTTTAAATTTCCAAGCAATTAATTTTTTGGCTCAAATACCCAATCAACAGGTGTGGAATGATTGACACAGCCCTGATACGCGCCATCTGTTTGCTCCTGATAACGTAGTCCTGAGGGCTACTGGGTAATATCTTCAACACACGTAAAAAGCACCAGACTGATCTATTTTCAGGAGAAGAAAAAGCCCTGCAGTTAACATCGTTATTCACCAGGAACAATTGGCAACACACAGCACTTCAAGAGGAACAGTGGGGAGACTTTTATTGAGCTCTTTTCCCCACTGGGAATGATGATTCACCTATTGCACAGTGTTTCCCTGAAATATAAAAGCTCCATTTTGTGACCAAATTGTCAATAAATAAATAAATAAATAAATAAATCTGCGTGCATTCATCCAAATATTGTTTTCCTTTTACCTCCATATGCTGTAGGAATTGTATTTAATTTTAAAGAAAACAGTGGAAAAAGATTAATATTATAATTGCAAAATGTAGTTTAATTATGGTGGTAGATGCACACAAAGGCAGCAGGGTTGGTGCCTGTGATCTAGATACAAGAGAAACAATTTACATGTGCTCATGGGTATTTTCCTGCACGCAAATAACAGTGGTAGATTAAGGGATCTATTATCTCCTCCCTGCACATTTCCTATTGATGGTAGGAAGGGCTCTGCATGCATAACGGGAAGAAAATACCGTTTGAGATCTGGGCAATACCTTTTGTTAGATTGTGAAAGAATATATGGAGTGCAAAACTGAGACTGCATAAAATGTCTGTGCAGTGGTCTGCGTCACACAGTTAAGAAGGAACCTGGCTCTCCCTCCAGCTGTAATCCAACACCTCCTGTGCCCCAAATGTTAGCACTTGCCTCTTTTTGGCTGAAACGTTTTTTCACCAAACAACACAAATTTAGACAACCAAAACTTTGGCAATTTGCATCAATTTTGACAAATGGTTTTGCTCATAATGAAAAAAAAATACAGTTCATTTTGATATGAATGGAACAGCTCACTTTGATTTGGGGATTGGATTCACAAGGGCAATCAGGCACCAAAACCCACTGGAGGAAGAGCTGGTGGTGGTCCCTCTTTTATAACATTTAGGACAATGGTTAGGGCCCTCCAAAAAGTTGGGAGAGACTGAACTTAAAATCCTCACTCAATTTCTCTTGATGACACTGTTCCCCTTTGTATAATGTGTGAGTAGAGCCTTGCATGGTTACAAAATTTGTATCTGAAACTGCATCCATATCTGCAAAAATGAACTGCCAATATCCACATCTGCGGATGTGGATATTCACAGGGATAAAATGGATATTGGCCAATTTGCAGGGTTATTGGCAAATTTGCAGGGTTCTAGATACAAAAGTTACATCCACATCCGTATCTGCAAAAATGAGCCACAGATATCCCCATCCAGAGATTCAGACAACTGTAGATATAAAGCAGATAGCTGCGGATTTGCTGAACTCTAGAAAAGATTTTAATAGTCATCAGGCTACCGCAGGAGAGAACAGTTCTACAGACTAGTGGCTAGTGTATTCATGTAGGAGAGGGGAGACATAGGTTCAAGACCCTTCTTCCCAAGGTGTATGAAATGAAATTCTTTGCCATCAGAAAAGCCTGGCCTAGCAACAGGCACAGGCCAAGGATGAGGCTCCATGTCAGGTTGGAATACCAGAAAAACTGGAGTCAAGTGACAGACAAGAGGCAAGTGTTAGACCAAGTCAGGTCACCAGCAGGTCAGGATCAACCAACAGCATCAGACAGCCAGAATGGGGTTACCAGGGACAGGGAAAGCAAAGGAGCAGTCACGTAGCACTTTAAAGACTAACAAAATAATTGATTCAGTGATGAGCTTTCATGGGACAGGCCATCTTCTTCAGATCATAGCCATACCCCAACAGACTCAATATATAAAGCACAGAGGTCCAAAAGAATTGCAATAAAAACTGACAAATCAAAAACACAGAACTGAAAGGAGGGGGATGGGGGCGGAGGATGTTAGGTGTCTTGCCTGAGATAATTAGAAACTTCAAAGGAAGGGAAACAGCCCTTGTAATGCATCATTGTGTCCCTGTTCATACCAAGTGCTAATGTATCAAATTCGAGTATGAGCCTCAGTTCACAAATTTCCCTACGTAATCTGCTTTTAAAATCTTTGTTGTAGGATGCACATTCTCAGGCCATTAACAGCATGGTCCACTCCATTGAAATGCTCACTGACAGGCTCATGTGTATTGAGCACTCCATGGCAGGGTGACACTCACTTGCTCCTGCAGCCAAGCTCCCCCTCTAGGTCTGGCGCACCAGCTTCCTTTCACCTCCACGTGAAATATTACTCAAACCATGGCAGGTGCTTAATTCAAAAGCATTTGTTCTTACGAAAGGTGGACATGTTAACCAAAGAATGTAAATAATTCCAAAGAGAAGAGATAGAAGAGTCTTCCCATGTCTTTCAATTAACAGATACTGCAAGTAGGTAGTCAGATGGATCTGTTTACTGACATACCATTTCAGGTAGTAACTCTGCAGGCCAGATTCTGATCTCCTGCCTGCGTAACTTCACTGATGTCAACAGAATTACACAGGTCAATATCTTAAACAGGAACTGCATGTTTTGCTTTCCTTGGGTTCTTCATAGTTTTGTTCTAGTAACCTCAGGTAGCTTCTGTCATAGTGAAATGTGGAGCAAAAGGGGGAAAAAATAGCCTCAACAGTGACTAATGAGGAACTGTCCATATTTAATCACAGCTCTCAACTCAGATGTTTATAATTTAAACTTCTCTAATTGTCATCATGATTTTGGCATCCATTTGTCCCAACCTACGCACTATCTCTGAACTAACGGCATTGCTTATCTTTGTAATTAAGCATTCAGAGTAGCAACAAATCCTTAATTGGGTGTGAGTCACTCTGCTGCTACATGCCACTAAACTGGTTTCCTCCTGGCCTCAGAAGATGATAATGTTAAGCAGCTTTACTGAAACACCTTTAGTATGATTTTCTGATACCTTTTGACCCACTCGTTTTCATAAATATAATTACATGCTACAGCTGAAAAGAGAAAACACATATATACAAACAATTTGTGCTACTTATCCATGGAGGGGGCAGCTGGAGGGGGGTAGACCCCAGAGCCTGACCCCACCCCAAGAGCCTGCAAACCATGGGGAGGAAGTCATTTGGAGGAGGGGGAGTCCCCCAGAGCCTGCCCCATAGAGAGGCTGCAGGCCAAGGAGGGCAGCTAGAGGGGTAACAGCCCCGGGAGTCTGGCCCCTCCCCAGACAGCGCTGCAGGCTGTAGAGGGGTCATTGGAGGGCAACATAAGAACATAAGAACATAAGAATGGCCATACTGGGTCAGACCAAAGGTCCATCAAGCCCAGCATCCCATCTGCCGACGGTGGCCAATGCCAGGTGCCCCAGAGAAGGAGAACAGAAGACAATGATCAAGTGATTTATCTTCTGCCATCCATCTCCTGCCCTTGTTATGAAGGCTAGGGCACCATACTTTATCCCTGGCTAATAGCCATTTATGGACCTAACCTGCAAAAATTTATCAAGCTCTTTTTTAAACCCTAATAGAGTCCTGGCCTTCACAGCCTCCTCGGGCAAGGAGTTCCACAGGTTGACTGTGCGCTGTGTGAAGAAAAATTTCCTTTTATTAGTTTTGAACCTACTACCCATCAATTTCATTTGGTGTCCCCTAGTTCTTGTATTATGGGAAAAGGTAAATAATTTTTCTATATTCACTTTCTCCACACCATTCATGATTTTATATACCTCTATCATATCGCCCCTCAATCGCCTTTTTTCCAAACTGAAAAGTCCCAGTCTCTCTAGCCTCTCCCCATATGGGACCCTTTCCAAGCCCCTAATCATCTTAGTCGCCCTTTTCTGAACCTTTTCTAATGCCAATATATCTTTTTTGAGGTGAGGAGACCACATCTGCACGCAGTACTCGAGATGTGGGCGTACCATAGTTTTATATAGGGGAAGTATGATATCTTTTGTCTTATTATCGATCCCTTTTTTAATAATTCCTAACATCCTATTTGCCTTACTAACTGCCGCTGCACACTGCGTGGATGTCTTCAGAGAACTATTCACTATAACTCCAAGACCACCCATGGTGCCAACGTTCCCCCGGACAGTTTACAGGCTGAAGGGAGGCCACTGGAACCTGGGGCAACCCCCAGAGCCTGGCTACCACTTCAACAGCCTACAGGCTGCAACCGGGGACCTCCAGGAAGGAGGAACAGCCCCCACAGCATGCCCCTCTCAACAGCCTACTGTAGGGCATGGGGAGGGGAAAATGGGAGAGCTCACTGGAGGCCAGGGGCAGCCCCTGGAGAATCCTGCCAAAGAGGCTGCAGGATGGCGTGAGCTGCTGCAGGCCAGGAGTAACTCCCCCTCCCCCAGCCATTACACACACCTACACACGCATAGCAAGGTTTTGAAGTGCTTATTATGCTGCCACCACGAATTTCTCTTTAGAAGCAGAATAATTTGGATATATGAGGTCAATCGCATAAGGCAGCATTTTTATACAACTGGTTGGTAGGTCGCAAGCAGGAGCATAATGTATCAAATTCATATTATAAAGCTCTAAGGGATTCAGGCTTACAAGTGGCACACTTTAGTATTTCAATCACTTACGCTGGAGACCCAAAAGGATAATGAACTGGTGATTAGCACATTCAGTTCACACTGTCAACACCATTGCACCATGTCCTGGAGCATGTATTAACATGTTCGGGAAGTGAATTTAGATAAACCATTTTTAGAAACCAGCATCAAACAAGTGTTAAATAGAAACATGCACATCCCAGAGTCCTTTTGTGTTCAGGATGCCATGACAAAGCAGAGCACAATCTCAAAAGGGGACACTAAGAGGATTACGTTTATCTAATTGATAGCAAAGAAAATGCTTAGATACCAAAAAGATTTATCACCACCCAATGGAAAAGCATGGGCATTCATATTGCAGGATTCTGCTGCAACTGTGAAAGTTCCTTCCATACCTCATGACCCCCTGCCCAGCACCTAAGTATACAATCTAGTGATGAGTTAAGAACTTGGCCCTGTAGAAGGGTTCCACTGTGTTTTCTAGGTGACCACGACATAACAGTTACCAAAAATCTAACTCTGAGAGTGAACACTTGGTAACCATATTGGTAACAACATTCTGATCACGTTGCCATCTCATCAGTCCAGCCTCCTGCCTTGGGTTCCTTTTCTGAAAGTTCACCTCAGACGATCAGCAGTTTTGTCACGTGTGCAAATGCATTGCCAGGCCCAGCCAAGGAGAAGAGCGAGTCACGTTATTTTACGACTACTGAGCACCATCTGGAAGTGGGGTAATACATATTGTGCTGCAATAATTTTGCACACCATGGTATCCCAGTGGTAGATGAAGCAATTAGAGATGTGGCCTGGTTCATTCCACACACTGAAAAAAATGTGTCACAGTCTTGCAGAGGAGAAATAAAATTGCTTCTTGGGTACTCTTCTCCAGTTTCTAGCAAAATATATCCCAATTGCAAAATATGTCTTCTTATCCAGTAGCCTGGCATTATGTCAAGAGGTTCCCGTTACTCTTTTTCTAAGCCTCAAGGCAGTAAATATACAGTTACATATTTATACTGAACATTTGTGGGCGTAGGATTCGACCCTTAATACTTGATAAAGTCAATAGAAAGATTTCCATTGGCTTGACAAGCACACACACTGCAGCCCAGCTGACCACGCTGTGGACCCACCACAATTAACTTCTCCTCCTGCTGCTTCAAACATTGCTCACCAGAGGGGTGGCCAGACCAACCCTGAGTGCTGCCACATCACCATGCTCCACACACAAATTGGACTTGGTTTTAAGTCATGACAGGGGGCAGCTGAGCCAAATTTGAGTTATGGCTCCTTGTGCCATATTTTTGTAGACTCTATATTGTACTGAAGATTAGATTTCTCTCTCAAATCATACTTATACTTATGAAAACTAAGATCTCTTCCTTGTATATGATTCCTTAGCCAAGCCATTAGAGTTGATTGATCCCTGAAGGAACAACTGAGAGCTTTCAAAGAAATGACTCATTTGGAAGTTTCAGCATCCCACAAATGTAGCCCCCTCTCGGTAGCAGGGACCTTACTTTTCCATAATGTGTGTAAGTCCGGTTTCAGTTTCTTCATTGCCAGTTAGAATACCTCTCACTGACTGCAGCCAAACCAACCAACTCAATTTCCAGGGTAAACGAAAACCCAAAGGCACAAAAATCCAACTCACATTCCCTCAACCCCTTTGTTTTTATCAATGAAATAACAACTTCTCATAGAGACTAAGCCCTTGCCCCTCTGGGTCCAGCAAATCGCAAGCACTCTTTCCTCAAAAGAGCAATGTATCCTGTCTCAGGGATTCTTTAGTCTCATGTCTGCCTCCTCTGAAGCCTGTCTACAGCCTTCTTTCCACAGCCTGCCTGCTGCTCACCTTAGTCCCCAGTTGCCTCTGCATCAGAGAGGTTCACTCCCCACACTGTTACTCTATCCGAGTCTCTGCTCCTTGCAAAGAAAGCGAGACTAGGTATATTCTCCCTTTCCTAAGCCATAAGCCTGCCTTAGTGAACCAGTGCACCGTTACACTCTCCTTTCCGTTTCTGGCATGGGGCCAGGGACAGTATGCCAGAAGGACATGGCTAACGGCACTTTAACACTGCAAAGGATCATTGAAAGAGACTGCACTCTCTGGAGCGGTCAGCACACTGTCAGCTTGGGCAACATACCAGGGGGACACAAACGGAGGGATGTGGGTGAGTCGTAGGAACAGAAATGATTTGTGTGTGAAGTTTCTGGAGAGCAGGAAAGCCACACAAGGCACTAAACACTGAAGCCCCAGGCACCCAGCCAGTCATCTGCTGTAGCAGTGGTGTCCAATAATAATTCAAAGATTGCTACGCTTGTGGTTGTCATCTCCTTCCATGCTCACCACAGCCCCCCTCTAAATAAGAACATAAGAACTGCCATACTGGGTCAGATCATAGGCCCATCAAGCCCACTATCCTGTCTTCCGACAGTGGCCAATGCCAGGTACCCCGGAATGAACTGAACAGGTAATCATCAAGTCACCAGTTCCCTGTCACTCATTTCCAGCCTCTTGCAAACAGGCTAGGGACACCATCCATGCCCATCCTGACTAATAGCCACTGATGGACCATCCCCCATGAATTTGTCGTTCTTTTTTAAACTCTGCTATAGTCTTGGTGATTACATGCCCTCTCCCCTCCCCCAGAGCCAGGCATCCCCAGTTCCCCCTCTAAATAAATGTGCTCCCTCTCCCCCAGAGCCATGTACCCCCAGCCCCCCCATTCTAAATCAATGCCGATGACCCATCAGAGCCGCTGAGGCCACCGCCACTGGAGATGCTGGGGCTGCCAGCATTGAAGCTGCTGAGGCTGCAAGGGCCGATGGGCCCACTGGAGCCACCGGAAGTGCTGGGGCTGGAGCTGCTGGGGTAACTGGACAGACCTCTGCTGGGGCCACCACCGAAGGTGCCACCATCTCTGGGGCGGCTGCCACCACGCACTTTTCCCACCAAGCAGTGGGGAGTGTGTGCTGAGTGGGCGGAGGGCCCTCCCCACGTGCAGCTCTAGGAGAAGCTTCATATAAAGGCTTCAAGAGCCACATGAAGGTCCAGAGCTGGAATTGCCACATCCCGTTGGCCACATGTGGTGAGTGGCAAACGTATTGGGCACTGTGGCTGGATAGTGCCAATGCTAATGACAAACACAGAAAAACGTGAGAGTGAGAGAGTGAGTGGGAAATTAATTTTCTGCCTGGGAAATCACTGCACATTGGGAGGCTATGAATGGGTGGACTTAGAGAGGAAGTCTCCTTCACTTCCTTCATTATACATATAACAGCGAGGAACAGCCATGTTCTGCTCAGCATTCGGTAACCAGCAGTGTGAGAACCGGCCGAGGTGGTGTCTGAAGCGGCTGGAGGGAAGCATGTCTGAGGAGGAGAAAGAATTGCAAGAAGGAATTAAGTGCGGGGAAAGGAGAAATTTCAAAGGGAGGAAAAGCCAAGGTGCACAGTGAGGGAAAGCCAGGTCTGCCGCAGCTTCTCAAGTGAAAGGAGTAAGAGTAGTTTGGAGACAGAGAAAGACGCTTCATTTCAGCCATTAAAACCTGGGGCAGAGATGGGGATATGAAAGCAATGAGAGATGAGGGCTGAGGCCTGGAAATAGAGATGAACAGAAGGACTTAACCTACAACTGATCTCATACACCCCACAGTTACCCGTGTAGCTTATAGGGCTAGCTTGCTTGCCTATAGATATCTTTTCTTATGGATTTATTATTTCCTTCTGGTTTAATTATTTATTATAGGCTATTAGGGGGCTGTGTCCCCTGCTTGCTATGCTTGCCAACCCCCCTCTCTTCCCAGAAGGTCAGGAGGATCTGCATGGCCAGTCCTGACCTTCTCAGGGCTTCAAGGATCCACACAGCAGCCTTCCTGTTTATCTGCATCTGCATCCAGCCAGAAACAGTGACCCAGAGGCATGGACCCTATGAATGTCGCTGAGGAATCAACACTGTTGTCCAATGATGACAGTGTCAGTATTGTCTGAGTCACTGCGGAGCTTGTTAACAGACTGAACAGGAAGGAGATGGAAGTAAAGCCTGGAAGGGAGAAAACTGAGAGCTGCTGCAGGGGGTCAATTGCAGAGGGAAGAACAGGTAACAACTGCAGAGACAGGGAAGAGAAGGCGAATCAGAGGGAAGAAGATGGAGATGGAAAAGGAAACAAAGTCGTGCTGCGACTAAGGCTCACTAGCTGACTCATCTCTCTGCGGCAAATCCTCTGCAGCTTCTCAGGAACAATAATTAAAAGCTGACTCAAACCTTCTGCTTTGACACGCATGCCTTAGAGCAGTGGTGTCCAACAGGCATTCAACGATCGCCACACTTGTGGTTGAAATCTTTACATATATATCACATTATATTGTACAAAACTCATGGAGCCGTGCACTCCCAGCCCCCTCTAAATACATGCCCTCCTCCTTCCTGACAGCCAGGCACCCCCAGCCCTCCCGTTCTAACTCAATGCCGGCGACTCACCAGACCCGACAGGGCTGCTGCCACCACTACTGCCACATGCTCCTCCCGCCAAGCGGTGGGGGTGCATGCGTGGCATGGGCAGGCAGCTCTTCCTGCTTGCTGCTATCAGGAGGAGCTGCATTAAAGGCTCCAAGAGCTGCAGGTTGGCCACTCCTGTATTCACCACAACAGTGTCTATTTGCCACGTGTTGAGTGGCGAATGTATTGGACACCCCTGCCTTAGAGTGTAGCGAGTCATATAACACAAGACATGGGGGTCTCAGGGAGAAGGGCTAGAGGCAGGGAAACAGAGGAGGGTGGGGGATAGGAAGTGTCATGGAAAGAGTAAAAGAAAGAAGAGATCTTGATAGCGACAGTTTCAAGTTTAGAAAGGGAACTTTGAAGAACATTCCTGAGACACTTCGCCTGAGAACTGTACAAGATCCATGGGTACGGGAAAGAAATGGATTTTTTCCCTCTGACTACATGTACCTAGTCTGAGTCAGTGTTACATGGTTCATATCCCAGGCCACATGATGGGGTCAAAAGTTACTGTGCCTGACTACTGCTACAAACTGTAGTTAAAAAATGTTGTTTTGATTTATCAAATGTGAAGTAATCTGTGCAGAAATCCTGGTAAAATATGTTTTTAAACAAGCAGAGACCTTCTAACTTCAAAAAATAAACGTTTTATAGCTGACAACTCTTTTGTTTTTCTTCAATGGCAAAGCTATTTTAGAATCAATGACCAGAATTTCTTCCTAGCTGCTGTCAACAGTTCCTGCTGCCTATTCAGCAGTGCTGCACATTTCCACTGTGCGGAGGTCAAACTCTGTTAATACAACATCCAAATGTCCCCAAATACAGAACTGTCAGTCTCGTTAGTGGAAAAGACTCTGGAGTCTTGGAAGTTTCTTTAGCAACCTACATGATAGATAAAAGCTTTGACGAGGACACTGGCTAAATTAACTGCCCCTCTTCAACTGTACTTCAGCTCGATAAGCATGCAGCTTTCAGCAGAAAATGAGCCACATTCTTTTCTTGCTTACACTAATGCAAATCTGGAGTAAGTCCATTGGTTTTTATGAAGATTTACACCACTATGTAATGGAGAACCACGTTTACCTCAGTGAGCTGGTATCAGCTGCAAGAAACAGTGGGCTAATTGGAAAGGAAATAAGCTCCACCAAATTATGCTCAGGTACCAGCACTCACAGAGGCCTATGCTATTCACAGGTGCACCCATTGCAGTGACTCCTGCCAGGTGGGTATTTGCAGCCCAATAACCATAGCTGGTGTAAGAAACCAGAAAATAGACCCAGCAAGGAGTGTATAATGCTGTGAAACTTCAAGCTTGCTGCTAGGTGGGGTCTGGCAGTTTGAAACTGTCAAGAGTGGTTAAAAAAAGCAATAATCATGTATCCAGGAGCAGCACAGCTGAAGAGCTGGTAATGATGTTTTTCTGTGGGGAGAGGGGGGTTAGCTTCTGGTTTTATTTCTTTTGAGGCTTGAACCACATATAATGGGCTGTTATCCAGGATGATATTGGGTTGCTGAGGTATACCTTGAGTGAATACAACAGTTTTCTTCATGCTTATGTCAAGGGAAAACAACTTGCAGGCTCTAGATAGAGAATCCATCAGGAACTATAGCATGTCTTCATTATGAGTGACGAGAGCTGCATCAGCTGCAAAGAGGAGTTCCCTAATGAGGAGTTCTTGACCTGAGTTTTGAACTTGAGTCTTTCCAGGTTGTAGAGAGAGACATCTAATGTTGTGTGGAGAAATACATCGCTGCAAGAGTTTTGAAATGTGCAATTTAGCGGAACTGAGAAGAATATGCCGAAGAGGGTAGGGGCAAGAACACACCCTTGTTTGACTCTATTGTTCATTGCAAAGGGTTCTGATGTAGATCCATCATACTGCACTGTTGCTTTCATGTTTTCGTGAAAGGATGTTATGAGCTTGAGTAGGGTCAGTGGGCAGCCAATCTAGGTTAATACTCTGTATAGTCCTGCTCTACTAACTGTGTCAGACGCCTTTATTAAGTCCACAAATGCTATGAATAATGGTGTTCCTTGTTCTCTGCATTTTCCTGTAGTTGTTGAAGTGAGACAATCATGTCCAGTGTTGACCTGCCAGACCTGAAGCCACACTGTGTTTCTGGATAGATTCGATCTGCAAGTAGAGAGTTTATGCCTTTTTAGCCAAACTGTGATTCGGTTAATTAAGCCAGGTCTATGCTAGGAAACTAAGTCAATTTCAGATACACAGTTCTGGCTATGGCAATTGTGTAGCTAGAATCGACATCTGAAATCACCTTACTTGACTGTTGTCACTGAGGAAGCTCAATAGAAGAGTTCCTCCCATTGACTTCCCTTACTCCTCGCCTCTTGCGAGGACTTTAGGGGTTCATACTGAATCCTGATAGGTCAATTTTGTGCGGCCTATCAGATGCACAAAATCGAATCCCGGAAGATTGACCCTGAGCAGGTCAGTCTTCTGTGGTAATGTAGGCATAGCCTGAGGGTGGAAAATATACCTCTGTTGCTGTTGATAGCACATGCAAAGCTGTGTCCTGCTTCCAAACAAATATACCACCAAGACAAAAAGAGAGACTGGAGACATATTATGGTTAAAAAGCACTAATCTGAAAAGAGGCAGCAATGAAGCTATCTCTACATTTTAGGTATTTCTCTGTCTTCAAGAACTCAGTCTTATACCTATCTCATAGAACTGGAAGAGACTGTGAGACGTCTTCGAGTCCAGTCCCCTGCACTCACAGCAGGACCTATCACCATCCCTGATAGATTTTTTATTTATCTATTTGCCCCAGATCCCTAAATGACCCCCCATCCCAAAGAACCCTTTTTTGAATCATGTGAGCTGGCTGAGTTTCTAAGAACCGCTAGTGACTATCAGGTTTCTGCAGAAAGGAAATGAGATGATCTGATTCTAATTGTAGTAGAGTTTTTAGACTTGACCACAGGAATTAAAGAGCAACAGACCAGCTGCCTCTTGCTTCAAGAAGCTGAGTGCCTGTGAGGTAAGAAACTTGCTACCACATGCCACCTTGTGGTCACAATCCAAATTTATTATGCCGTGGGAAAAATGGGCTGGCCCCTAACGAGGGTTTATCAATATTACGATACTTTAGAAGTCCATGAAGCATCAGGGTGGGTCATCCATTAGTACAGAGCTGGACACCCTAGGCTGGATTCAAGTGTGGCCCTCCTTCATCTCAGTGGGCTGCAAGGTTGTTGTAGCTGAAACAGTCTCCCAGGGCAGAGTAATTTTGCTAAGTGTCTTTGCATACATAGAATTTGCAGGGTGTGCTGAGTGAACCATAGCAGCAATTTGATTGGATGCAGAGGGCTCTCACAGTTAATGTTGTGTGCAATCAGCATGCACCTCATTTCACATGTCCTTGCTTTACTTCTGTGACCCTTCAGTAATACCGGTCGGAAAAAAAAAGACATGAGCAGAAACCAGCAGAATCTGGCAGTAGTAAAGAAAATGTCTTGTGGGTCATACACAGAACCTCAGTGGGACATACGTAGCCTGCAGATGCAGGTTGTCCACAACTGCATTAGTAGAAATTAGCTAGCTAGACACAGAAAGAAGTGGAGATACTGTCACTTAAACAACACAAACAAACCCCTGTGAGAAGAGAAAAAGGTGCCTGAGGACAAATAGATGGATCTAATTCATGTGTGCAAGTGGAGAAAGACTAATGTCCTGATTATGCAGTGCTAACAAGCCCACCCAGAGGTGTATGCAGACAAAAGGACAGGTGCCTGCAGCATATCCAAACTGCATCACATCCAGCCCAAAAGTCATTGCTTATACAGAGTCTGAGGCCAGGTCTACATTAGAGTCAATTTTAGATATGCAATTCTAGCTACAGCAATTGCATACTTGGAACCAACGTATCTAGGATCAACTTACCTGGCCTTCCTCACAGAGAGAGGTTGGTGGGCAAAACTCTCCCACTGACCTCCTGTCTGTGCAAAATTACCTGGTGACCCCTAAGTGAATGGCCATGCTCAGGCGTGTTAGGGTGAATTGCATGGGCACTTGAACAATCTGGTGAGATACGTGGGAAGGAGACAGGGTCCAGAGACCCTTTTAAAATGTTATAGAGAAATATGCCTCAGCACAAAAGGGCTAAAACACTAACCCCAGGGCAAGAACTGAGGAACCAAGTGAACTGGGCAAGTCTAAACCAGTTAGCACCAGAATTTACTGAATTGCTTGCAGACTGCACTATCAGCAGTATGTGGCTTCAGTAGCCTCATCCCCCCCTCCAGTCTAAAATTGACTCACAGGAAAAACCTATACAGGAAGGACCCATGGTCTCTGACCTGGCAGCCCAGAGGCGCCAGCTGTGTACCTTAAAAGGAAAAAATAAGTATGAGATGTAATGTTGTGTAAAATGGGGAGAGGGGCTGCAGGTGAAGAGAAGCAGAAGCAACCAGGATGTGATGTATCAGGCCTCAGGTAGAGCCAGCAAACGGCAGGACCATAAAGGGGGGCAACAACATAAGGAGGAGGAGGAACTCCTGAATCCTGGAGAGACCGGACGCTGTCTGCGACAAGGCCTGACCACCCTTTGCTGCTCCTCCTGCCTGCTCACGAGTTAGATAGAGTAAGGTGCAAATACCTATCGGTACCATGAAAATCTGTATTAGTAGTATAGCTAGCTCAGGTAACATGCTGCAACGGTGCGTCTTATTCCTGTATCTGCTTAACTATGTAAGTAAATGCTCTCATTAACTCTGTTTGTATCCTGTCTGTTTGTATCCTGTCCTGTGACGAGTCTGTCTATATGTTGATGTGTTTATGTTTTAGTTTCATGAGCCTGTAAGGGTCACGTGTAAAGCTGAGGCAAAGATGTGCCAGAACCCCCGAAAGAGCTTTGACCCAATGACCGGGAAGTTCTGAAAGCAAGCCACCTCAGCTGGGGAGCGTGGTTCACTGAGCCTCCGTGTTTTACAGGACAGAGTGTCGTTTGCGTCTGTACGTCACACCCTCCTACTAACCCTTAAGTAGTCCCCATCCCCTGAAACTTCGAAACTCACACTTCTGTGGGATAGATAACAGCTCTTAGAAATTGGGATAGATAACAGCCAATGAATTCCACCAACCCGTAGGCTGTTTTAGATAACTACTGGGAGTTAGAAAAAAGCCAGGGGGTGTTTCTCTTTCTGTTGGGTGTAATCCTATTCCTCCTGTTAGTAGTGTGGTGTAAGCCACGGCTATAACTATACCAGTTTCGTAACAGCAAAATCAATCTCAGTGGTGTGGGTCATCACCAAGAAGCAGCCCTCCTTCTTTCCCAGTTCAACACTTCACTCACCTCCACCCTTATTTAGGACTTGGAGCACAGTACGTTTGCTGCGCACCGTCCTCCTTGCAATATTGAGGAGTTGACTGTCGACCCCTGAAATGTGGATTTCGTGTGTCTCTACTAGGCGTGGAAAATTGAATCCTGAAAGATAGACTCTGACTGGGTCTATCTTCCAGGTAGTGAAGACATTCCCTAATTAGTATGATGATTTTATTTGTACTACTTGAGGCTGGGTCAGGAAGCTGAGGGTATCACGCCCTTGAAATGGGGTTGAAAACACATATCCTTTGATGAGATCTGAGCAAAGGAATTTGGACTTTAGGGTAGGAAAAATCTTCAGTCAGATTTTGGCTTTGCAAAGCCATAAGGGTTGGCACTGATGTGGCTTCCATTTTGCCTCACCCACTGAAATGGAGAAGGACAGAAAAAGGATGATTAAATAACTAACTATGCCCCCTAATTATATCTGAGACCATGACCACACTGCAAAAGTAAAATAAAAATTACTTTTACAAGGATACAGACTCATGCATGGCAAGGAAAGTTGACTGTTATCTGGTGATGGTGACAAATGGCCAGCTCAGGGTAATCCACTTCCCATCCACCAATCAGCTAAAGAGTGTGCTGACATATTCCTCAAGCTAGATTCTATGCTGAGCACAGTTTTAACTCCCTGATTCTGGAACCAGTTCTACACCCCATCCCACACACTTTAAAGAAGCCTGTTGTACTACTTCTCTTCTCCATGCCATGCCAGGGATTATAACCAGCATAGGATTGCCAGAGCACCATGGCGACAGGCCATGCGGCATATGAGCCAGCTCCACTAACTTTGTGTCTGCTGGGAGCTTTCTCTCACACCAGGGGCATCCTCAGTGGGAGAGAGGCAGCTGCTACCAAGCCCAGAATGGAAACAGGCCAGGTTACTAAAGAGAATTGGAGAACTTTATTTGGGTTATTTGCCTTATGATCAGGGGCTGGCAACCATTGGTTCTTGACCCATCAGGGTAATTAGATGGTGGGCCGTGAGACATTTGGGCTACATCTACGCTACCAGGTAAATTAGATTTTATTAAATTTGATTTTATAACACTGGGTTTTATAAATTCAGTATTGAGTATCCTCACTTTCCACAAAGTCCATGCAGAGTTGAGTTAATGCTGCCCCACTGAATGGCCAGACATTGACTGTTGTAGCAGTGCATTGTGGGAACCTATCCCACAGTTCCCTCAGCCCCGCATTCTGCCCTCTCCCCCCAGGCCCTATCGTACCCCCACCACTGGTAGCACTTACCTGGCTGCTTGGTTTCTGAGACCCCACAGCTTGGGGGAGCCGCGAAACTGACCAGCGCTGCTGTGCCTGGCTTGGGGGAGCTGGGAACTAGGTGGAGCAGGGAGCCAGATGCTGCACCAGACAGTTTCCTGGCTCCCGCGAGCAGCAGGCAGCCGGGAGCCAGGTGCAACGGCACCAGTCAGCCTCTGGAGGTTAATGAATTCAATTCAAAGACATGGCGCTTTCACACTAGCCTCCATTCAAACTGTTAAATTCGAACTTGACGCTACACCCAGCCGGTTCTGACAATATTATACCATCGATATTAGTGCTCCCTAAATTGAGCTAACGGTATTTACAGTGAAGACAGTCACTTGGTACAGTCCAGCTAACTGCCTTAAATTCAAATTTATCTGGTAGTGTAGATACAGCCTTACTGTCTGCAGACACTGCCCCCTGCAGTTCACAGTGACCGCAATTTGCCATTCCCAGCCAATGGGACCTGTGGAAAGCAATGTGGGCCACAGGGATTTGCATCGCAGGATAAGCATTGCTGCCATGGAATCTCACTTCAAGGAAAAAAAGGAGGCATTGACTCCTGAACCACAGCTCCCATGAGGTAATATTACCATGACGTAATATCCCACAATAAGAAAACACAGTTTAATGCTGACCTGGCAGCTCAGCAAAACAAAATGAGACATTTTGATTTTGGAACATGTTCTTTCTATCATATTTCACTCTGCTGTAGTGAAAAGCTCTGTGTGAGGTCCCCCTTGTGTGGTTTTCTCCACATTATTCCTTCAGAGAATATGGTCTGCCCAAGGACCCCATGTAAAAGCCCAAGCAACGTCCGTGAAGAAACACTAATCTCCATATTGGCTCACGGACCTTTCTCGCCCTTGCTGTGCATGCCAGTAATTCTGCTGGTCACATCTATCAGAAGCATCCTCTGGGAGTGCCCTATCATGAAAACATACAACAAGGCCTGGTTGTTATCAGCTTTCCCTCCCTGTTTTTTGGTGAATGCTAGAAGGAGAAAGGAGAATGGAAATGAAATCCACCCTCCACCCTCAGATTATGTGTAGCAAAGGAGGATATCTTCCTACAGGAGTTTCAAAAAAGGTAGTATATATTTCATGCTTATTTAAGGAAATAATCACTGTAAATAGTTTATCATTTTAATTGTAACTTCACAGTGGACATGCATGAAGAGTAAATAATACATAGTACAATATGACACATCAGGTTAGTTTACTGACATACTAACTGTAAGATTGGAACACACCTTTCAAAGCTCTGTTCTCAGAAAGGAACAAAGGAGTGCCCAATTAATTGCAAAATTATAATTTGGGCAATCAAAGACAGTTAAGTTATACTATTTAATTCATTCAGTAACCCACACAATCTAATGAACATGTACAGAATTAGCCTATTCAAGAATAAATAATACAAGTTGTTAGAATTAGGATATTTTAGAAAACAACAGGGATCCTGGCCAGAAAATAAATCTTTATCCATAGCAACAATCAGTGCCTTTTCTGTTAAAAAAAAAATGCAAATACTGGTACTCAGACAGCTCCATGCCCTCCCCCGCTTTCCCCCAGCCAGTCCCATGGCTGAAGCTGCCAAGGTGCTGGCACAAAAAAAACCCACTGGCAATGATGTATCTTGAGAAGATCCAGTATTAAATACAGAACATTCCTAGCAATCCAACACTGACTTACTTATTCCCTTGTACTTCGGGTGGAGCATAGGTCATCTACAAGTCTCCTCCACTTCACTCTGTCTCAGGACAAAACTTCTAGCTGACTCCAGGCATACACCAGTTGTTGTCCATCAGTCTCAGTAGATTTTCTCCATGTTGTCTGAGGTCTCCCTCTTTTGTATTTTCCTTGCAGGTTCCATGTGAGAGCTTGATGGACTATGTATCGGAGTATGCTGGATGATGGTTTTCTGAGAGTGTGGCCTAGCCATCCCCACTTTCTTCTGTTGATTTGAACATCCAGGGGTCCTTGTCCTGCTCTGTTCCAAAGCTCCTCATCTGTGACCAAGTCTTGACATTTGATGTGAAGGATGTATCTCAGGCATCTGTTTATAAATATCTGTAGTTTGTGATTTGAAGACTTTTTAGTATGCCCAGTCTCGCATCCATTCAAGAGGTCCATTTCTTGTTGCGGTGAAGTGGCTTGTGTGTCTCAATAGCCCAGAGAATAATGCCAGTCAGAGCTACAGCTCACAGAAGAGTCATCCAAACTGGACAGGTCAAAAGGTAGTGACCAGACAAATTTGGATCACCTCTCCTGGAGGTAAAAGGGGCTGACTTCGGGTTAACAACCCTATCCATAAAAAACAAAAGTTACAGAAACATCTTCAAAGAAGCCTACAACTACAATAGTCTTGGGAGGAGCTGACATTCTGGATCCACGATTAAGGAAGGGTAAAAGAAGAATGTAGCCAGATGCAAACATTTTGTTTGTGAAGGAGAAGACGTGAAACAAGGAAGTTAACAGAAATTCCTATTGCAGAAGTATGATGTGTATATTCTAAATGGGCTTCCTGTGAAGACCTGCTTTAAAGGTGAATTAATGTTAATGTCATAGTCTCCAAGAAACACACACATCCTTCCCGCTCAGCTCTGGGAAACCATCTGCTATAACTCAGACCTGCCATATTTCATCTTCCAGCTGCCTGAACCTACCCTGTCCCCTGGGCACGAACCCTCACCTAATATGGCTCCCTGCTCCTGGAATCCTTCCCTGTCCCTTGCACTAGACTCCCAGGGCTTAGCTACACTGTCTTTGTGTGTGTGTGTAGGTGTGTGTGTGTTTTTCTGGAAACCCCCATTTTTCTGGAAAAAAGGCCCCTTGCATGCACACGGCAACACTTGTTATTCTGGAATAACAGGGCATTTAACTTAAAATAGTAATACCACCAAAAAGAACGACTTTTGCCGAATCCCACCTTTCAATTTCGAAATTCACTCCCTGTGTACTAAGCAGAGGTAATTAAAACTTAATTGGCTTCCAGGGAGGAATCCCATCATTGCTCTTATTTTGAAAATGGGCTGTCTAGTGTGAATGCTCAATTTTGAAATGCTCTTGCAGTATGAAGACCCCTTTCAGCAATAACTTATGTTGTCATTAGAACACCAAAATAAGTTATTTCTGAAAACATGCAGTGTAGACATAGCCGCAAATTGCCACCACTTTTAACTACCAGACCCCTCCCTTATCTCCCAGACAAGAACCAAACCTGGTTTGCCTCATAGGTATTAGACTCCTCCCATACCACACAGGAAGAGCTCAGCTTGTCCCCTATCTCCGAGCTTCTGGTTCCTTCCCATTACAACTCAGGCAAAAAATCTGAGCTGCCCCCTGCAAGTTGTGAGATTTGTTCTTCTACTTACCTGCACGCTGGACCCAAATAAGTCCACCTCACCACTGGTAGAAGGCTTCTGCTTCCTCCCAGAAATACCATCAGTTCAATCGACCTCTAAGTTGTCCAAACTCGTCTAGCAAAACCAGATGAGACCTTCTAGGACAGTCCATCTCTCTAGTACTGAGTGTTTCAGCTGGTTTATAAGAGTGATTTTCCAAGGGAAAAAATGGGTGTGTATCTATTTACCCATCCTGTGACAGGAAAGATAATGGAACAAGCAATGAAGGAGACCATCTGCAAACACTTGGAAGGTGATCAAGTGATTGAGAAAAGCCAGCATGAATTTGTAAAGAACAAATCATCTCAAACCAATCTGATAACTTTCTTTGATAAGATAATGAGCCTTGTGGATAAGGGAGAAGTGGTGGATGTGGTATACCTAGACTTTAGTAAGGCATTTGATATGGTCTCGTATGATATTCTTATCAATAAACTAGGCAAATACAACTTAGATAGTGTGACTATAAGGTGGGTGCAAAATTGGCTGAATAACTGTACTCAGAGAGTAGTTATTAATGGTTCTCAATCCTGCTGGAAAGGTATAACAAGTGGGGTTCCGCAGGGGTCTGTTCTGGGACTGGTTCTGTTCAATATCTTCATCAATTTAGATATTGGCATAGAAAGTATGCTTATTAAGTTTGCAGATGATACCAAGCTAGGAGGGGTTGCAACTGCTTTGGAGGTTACGGTCAAAATTCAAAATGATCTGGACAAATTGGAGAAATGGTATGAGGTAAACAGGATGAAGTTTAATAAAGACAAATGCAAAGTGCTCCACTTAGGAAGGAACAATCAATTTCACACATACAGAATGGGAAGCAATTGTCTAGGAAGGAGTATGGCAGAAAGGGATCTAGGGGTTATAGTGGACCACAAGTTAAATATGAGTCAACAGTGTGATGCTGTTGCAAAAAAAGCAAATATGATTCTGGGATGCATTAACAGATATGTTGTGAGCAAGACACAAGAAGTCATTCTTCCGCTCTACTCTGCACTGGCTAGGTCTCAGTTCTGGGCACTGCATTTCAAGAAAGATGTGGAGAAATTGGAAAGGGTCCAGAAAAGAACAACAAGAATGATCAAAGGTCTAGAGAACATGAACTATGAAGAAAGGCTGAAAGAATTGGGCTTGTTTAGTTTGGAAAAAAGAAGATTGAGCGGGGACATGATAGCTTTTTTCAGGTATCTAAAAGGCTGTCATAAGGAGAAGACAGAAAACTTGCTCTTCCTTGCCTCTGAGGGTAGAACAAGAAGAAGTGGGCTTAAACTGCAGCAAGGGAGGTTTAGGTTGGACATTAGGAAAAAGTTCCTAACTGTCAGGGTGGTGAAACACTGGAATAAATTGCCAAGGGAGGTTGTGGAATCTCCATCTCTGGAGATATTTAAGAATAGGTTCGATAAACGTCTATTAGGGATGGTCTGGACAATATTTGGTCCTACCATGAGGGCAGGGAGCTGGACTCGATGACCTCTCAAGGTTGCTTCCAGTCCTAATATTCTATGATTCTATGATCCTTATGGAGTAACATAGGCAGCCTGAAAAGTAGGGTGGGGTGTTGTTTGTTTGTTTTGTAATTTTTGAAAGTTTTTTTTTCTGTTTCGAACAGAATGAATAAAATTCATTTCCCTGTCTGAACTAACAAATGTCAGTGCCTATGCACCTGTGATGGTCTGCACTAACAGAGCTTCAGCTGACGATACAGTTTCCCTGGGGAGTCAAAATAGGGTTTTTAATTGAAAACAATCAGAAATAAATTAGAATAACCCCTTCCGCCTGGCTTATATGTCATAAAGAAATAAAAAGGACAGCAATGTGTGAGGCACCGTGTGGTATAAAGGTCTGCTTTTCAACTATGAGTTGGCTCTTGCATTTAGCTAATTTCTGCTGAATAGGAACATATGTTGGAGTCACGCAGATCAGCTTCCTGGTGGAAGATAAATCAATGGCACCGAGTCTGGGTATACGTAAGTACAGTGTGTTTATTTTAACACAATATACACCAGTTCTTCAACAGAGGGGCCACAATCAGCTCACAGGCAATTCTTTCTTTCAGGGATCTCAGTCTGAACACCAGTGCCCAGTTCCAAGGCTGTAAATATGCATCAAGAACTGCCTTTGGTTAGAAAGATGAAGGCAGAGCTCAAACTCCATTGTTGCTTGTCAACTTCCCTAGAGAAACATCACCATAAAAATTCCACCCCTGGCCCCCCACCACTACCACTGCCGGAGTATTTTCTTACAAGTCTAAAATCTTGCTTGTAAATTAAGGAGATGTATTTGTAAAGCTACTCACAAGAGTGTCATCCTTCTGTGACGTGCATCAATGATAACATTAGGAACTCCCACAGAATGATTCAAGTTTGGCCTGGTGTACACACACAGAAGTTGCATTGATGTAACAAAACCCATTTCTTGAATGATTTAATTTACTCTCTGCAACTCCCTTGTGCAGACACTCTAGCTAAGTTTAAGAGAGACTAGCTTATTCAGCAGGATGTTCTAGTTAAATTTGTACAAGTTCCGTGTACAGATTGGATGCTAGAAATGGGAAAGGATCCTGAAGTTTAGGTCATCGTGTTGCCATTATAGGCATGTTACCTGTAGACTATTCTTGAGTAGTGTCTAGTTTAAACTCATCCAGCTACATCCCTAGGGACTCAATTCTTTGCCTATTCTATAGTCTATTGGGCCATACTATCAGGACATTTTCCTTGCTATTCAGCATAAACACTACTCAGTTTCATCCCTTGTATGGTTAACAACCATTACATCTAGCTTCCTTCCAAAGACAAAAACAAAGCATAGCAGCCTTTACTCCACCTTGTACACACACATAGTTCCCAGTGGTGTGTTCCCATTATGGTTTGGCTTCCCACAGTGCTCTGCCATTCCCAGTGAGAATAAATAATCTCTTATCCTGTACTGTGCTACTAGCTCCAAGACAGTTATAGCAAGAGGATAAAATGTTCACAAGTGTCCATGTGAACTAAGGCACCCAAATCCTGTTTTCAAATGTCGCTTCGAAGCTTTAGTCTCACTGACTTCCCCAGAGACTGGAGCACCTCTGGGCCTGCCCCATTGGAAAATGGGATCTCCATGCTTTTGAATATGTCACCCGTTGTTTTATCTCTTTGGCTCCTATCCCTAACTTATGCAGAACTGGCCAAATCCAGACCCGATGCAAGTGAGTAAAATTCTGCTGAAGTCAATGATGTTACTTACACCATTTATACTAGGCTTGAATTACCCTTTTAACATATGTTCTAGCCCCCATAGTTTTTACTGTTGCAATTTGCTTCTGATTTCTTCAGTGCTTTGGTATTGTATTTAACTATGAGAGGTGCAGAACTGTACACAATGTACCTTTGGTTTATATTTCCAGGTGAGAGTCCCCTTTCTTCCCTGGCTGCTAGTAGCAGTGGGCCATCTGAGAAATAGACCTTCTGAAAGGGACATGGGGTCCTCTGAACTGTCCCTTGGGCAGCCAGGAATACAGATGACTCTTTCCCCACTCACTCTGTGCACTGAATGTGTTGTTTTTGCTATGCATATATTTTGATGGCCGAGATCAAGATATTTCGCTGATACAGTTTAACACCCTAGGAATTAGCAAAGCACTTAGGGACAAACTGTAAATGGCGTATGACTGGTTTGCTCAGACTGAACAAAAAGCCCTTCCTGCACATTAAAAGCCAGATTCCATTTACATTACCCATCAGAGTATTCGCATTCAATGGGATGACTTACCTGAGTAAACTGATCAAGATTAGGGGCCTGATCCAATGCTCATTGAAATCAGTGGTCTTTCCATTGACTTCAGTGAATTTTGTTTCAGGCCCTCACTTTTAACTTTGTGCCATTTCTTATCCTCTGTAGCCCTTGTTTGCTCTGTGGTTAAACTCTAGCCAGAAATCACAAATAGGAAGTAGTCAGGGATTGAACTTGTTCAGCTAATGTGGCTTAGTAAGTAGAGCATCCCCCTGCATTTTTTCCAGTGGATTATTTTCCCCTTGATTTGCAAGTTGCAGCACCTTTCATTGCATTCTATAGAGTGGCTCGGCCTCAATCAAATGGGCGCCTTCTCTCTTATGTCATACTGCATTCTGTCCACTGAGGGTTGCTAATGTACTGGCTTTGAACCAGCGCCGTCTGTCTCCTAAATTGATGGTACAAAAATCAATGATGATGCAATCATCTTCCCTGCATGCACTTCCATTACAAATATTGTGTTCACTTAAAACCAATGCTTATGGCTATTTATAGACATCATGTTGTAAGCAAAGACGACACTCTCTATGCTGATTAGTCAACGGGAGTCCAGAATCAGCAACTGAAAAGAAATGCAGTGCAGAATGAAAGAGTAAATACTGTGCAGCATCCTTCAGCATGCATCGATTTGCCATTTGCCTCTTTTCTATATCACTTTTAGCAATTATCATGCATTGGGTGTCATTTCCACCCCCCCAGCCTATTTATGTCTCCTACAATTCTGCTGTGAGATCAGAACCCATCACAATACACTACAGATAGAGCAGCAAATTGTGTTGACACACAGAGACTGCATCTGTCCCAGCTTCTTCCCTTAACACTAAATAATTCTGTGTCCATGGGATGTGTGGGCCAATGTCTCTGAGACTCAGAACACTCTTTAGCTTCCTGATTCTGCCACCCCACTGTGAAAGTTTTGACCTGAGGGAGGCGCATGGAAGGATGGATTATCTTGCCCATTAAGTAGAGGACTGGAAATCCAAAAGCCTGGGTTTTAATCCTCATACTTGCAATGCCTTGATTTGCTGACTTGTGAATTCAAGCTCTCTGCACCACTTATTATGCCATTATAAAATAGGGAAATGGTATTTTTGTGCTGTCTGGGGTTTCATAAGGCACCACAACAGCAAAGAAAGGATTAAGTTCAGGGAAATGTTGAAGAATGTCCAAAAGCACGAGCAAAAAAAACCAAGTAGTAAAAGCCCCTTACGCCGAAGTGACAACATGAATTTACAGGAGATGGAGCCTTGAATTAACTTTATTAATAGCAAAGAATTAAAAACAAGACCAGGGCAGACTTGCAATGTATATAGAGCCACCACTAGGTGGAGCCCTGACATTAATTCCTTAATCTAACTTCCCCACCCTCCTAAAATACTCCTTTCAAGAAATAAAACCATTCATACATTGGAATTAAAGAAGAAACTTTGAGATTTATTTTGATTTTTATACTAAGTATAATTACAGTGGTTTATATAACGACACTGCTTAACATGTGGATTCAGTGCTGTATTGAGGGTAACAGCACTAGAAATACAAGCCAAAGCATTTTCCCTGCAATCAGTTGCTGGGGTGCGTAGGACAGGCTCAGATAGTCTGTGAAAAGTCCTCCTATGACCTTTTCCTGCTGGAAGTCAGGCTGGGACTGGCAGGTGCAAAGAAGCCCTTCCAACCAGCCCGGAAAAGAGGGCCTGTTCCATAGGTGTTGCCAAATCCCTTTGGGAGAAGAGAGGCCGTGACTCTCTGGAGCTCAGCAGGTTGAGGAATGACACATTCCCAAAAAGCAGGGAGTTCCTAAAGTTCAGTCTCTTTCCAGGTCAGTGGGCCCCTCTGCCCACCTGACAGATTTTTCTTAACTAAATTGCAAACCGTAACAGCTTACATTTAACATTGGAAAAGGAGTAGAAAAGACACCTGATGTGCCAGGCTAGGTCATCCACTGAGCTCATTGCAGATTAGCAGCACCCCAGAACCCAGCTCCTTACAGTTTGCAATCCCTTGGGTTATGCTTGATTGCTCAGCTTTACTCTTATAGTTAGATTAGAGTTTATTTTCAACATTATATGGGCACTATTGATAAAAGATGGTCTGATGGCTAGAGCCCACGTAGGGGATCTGGGTTCAAGTCCTACCCTGCTCCAAAAAAAAGGTCACTTAGCATCACTGTGCCTCTAGTAGGTATATAAAATGAGGCTACCAGCACTTCCCTTCCTCACCATGGTGTTTTGAGGATAATTACATTCAAGACTGCCAAGTGCTCAGATACAACAGCAATGAGCATGCTGTAATGCCTTAACCTAGAGATTAAAAAGCAGCTGTTACAAGATAGCCTTTTGTCCCATATGCACAGTATTTTTACAATAAAACCGGATGTACGCAGCAACTTCAAACCCTGTGTTAGGTTGAATTTTAAGTTTAGTAAATTCAAGAGGGACTCCAGTCTGTCCTCCATTTTAAAAAGGATGTGACTCCATCTTTTTTCCCATGGAAAAGGTGGGAAGTATTGGCGCCTAGTCAGGGTGGAAAATCTGTAGAATCTGCCCAGCAACAGAGAGGGTATATAAGGGGAAGGATCCTGCCCCTCAGGCTCTTTCCTCCTCAGCTTTTTTTCCTCCCAGGAGCTCACTGAGGAGAATTCTCTAGGGCCCCTTTCCAGAGACTGCGGTTAGGCCTTGCAGGCTGTCTTGGTGGGGAGAGTTAGGGGATTCGGGCCAGCTGGTTTGCTCAATGGCAGCAGTATAGATACTGATTAGGCCACCGAAGACAGTTGAGCTAGTTTGTTGGGTTAGCTGATTAGCCATTGGCAGCAGTATCAAAGACTGATTTGACCACGGAGGCCAGCTAGGCCTCTTGGCCAGCTGGGCCTCTTGGCCAGCTGATTAGCTACGGTAGCAGTCTGAGTACTGATTTGGCCTCAGGGACAGCTAAACCTTTTTAGTTTATCTTTAGTTATAGTTTAGTACCATACTTACCTGCACACACCATCACAGATCATTCTTTCCAGGCTCACTGCACGCAGGACGTTGTGCCAAGTACAGAAAGCAGAAGACCAGAAAAGGAGAAGACCTACTCGCATCTACTGTTCCTGTTGTGGCTGAAACATCCCTGTTGCAGTATCCTGGACTGTTCCCTCACCAGGAGATTAATTTAATTTAAGGGGATTTCTTTTATTTTCATTGTTTGGGCTAATATCTGAGCCATATAAGCTTGTTTATATAGTTTGGGAATTCTAGTTCTGTATTATATCTGTATTATAGTTCAATAAATGTTATATTTGTTCTATCTTAAGGCATCATAAAATCTAAATACTTACCGTTGAGCAGATGTGGATGGGAGATAGAACTTGCAGGCAGCCCATCTTCTGATAACCATATTTAATTTAATCTGTCTTGGGCTAACACGTGCCAGGACTACCAGACCAGCAATCCAATGTCTAGGAGAGTGGCTAGAAGTAGACATTTCAGAAGAAGCTGCAAGAAACTGCTACCACGCTAGCTATGTCTACAATAGCTCCCGAACTTCAAATGGCGCATGATAATGAACCTAACTGAAAGATGCTAATGAGGTGCTGTCATGCATATGCAGCAATTCATTAGCATAAAGGTGGCTGTGGCACTTCGAAAGCGCTGCTTTCAATCACGTGTGGCTCATCTACACTTCGAAATCTCCTTATTCCTATGACCAAATGGGCTGTGCATATTCATGGTAGCGTCTCATTAGCATCTTTCGAAAAGCCCATTTACACACACACACACACACACACAGCTACTACAGGAGTGCACATCATTCCTTTCCTCCTAACCTGAGAGTTGAAGGCCTGCTGGGTTCCTTGGAATCAGACGTTCTCTGCAATGCCTCTTGAGGAAGGAGGACTTACAATCTGGCAATTACAGCAGCTTGATTTGTAGAAATTCCTCAGAGCTGGAGGTGGGGGATGGAGAACAGTGTAGGGCAGCGTAGCAGCTGCAGTGGCAAATATGTACAGCTAGGGTGACTGTATTCCCCCAGGCTAAATATGGGACACCCTGGGGGCAGGGATTGTCCTGGCTAAAACGGGACAGATGGGCACCTTTCATCAGGCAATGGCTGCACCCTTCTTCCCACCCAGACCTCTCACCTCCAGTCCACTCCTGAACCCCCTACCCACTGCTGCACCTTCCCTCCCTCCCAAATGCCCAAACCCCAGCCCACTTCTGCACCTTCCCTCCCAGCCAGAGCCCACACACCCATCCCTGGCTCACTGGGGCTGGGGAGAGAAACGAGCCTGCAGCCATAGCCCCACGCCGCACAGGGCTCCAGCACTGTGGGATATCTGGGGGTCCTTGGCGCCACACAGTACAAGACTTCAGCCCTGGCCCTGTGACGGGGCAAGGGGTGGCAGGGAGTAGCTCTGCCCTCATGCCACACAGAGCTGTGACCCCCAGGTCCGCAGCAGGGGACGCCCCAGTAGGACTCCAGCCCCAGCTCCACCCCAGCCCTATGGGGGGACTCCAGGAAGGGGCCCCTGCACCGTACAGGGCTCCAGCCCTGGTCCTGTGATGTGGCGGGGGTTGGAGGGGCTCTGCCCCCCGCACTGTGCTGGGCTCTGGCTGCAGTTGGGCTCTGGCTCCACCACAGCCTTGTGGCAGGGACTGGGGGGTGGAGGGGGCTCCAGCGATGGCCCCCAGCCCTGCACCGTGATGGCCCCAGCTCCCCAGCTCCAGCCCGCAGCTCTGTCCGCAGCCGAACCACACACCTGAGCAAGCTGGGGCTGGCATTGGCATCCCAGTGGTGCAGCAGGTGGGAAGCTACATTTTAAAAATGGCAGTGGCCAGAAAAAAAGCCCTGTGAGTCTCCAGCCAGCACAAGGCAAGGTCATCAGGGAGGGCCAAATATGGGACAATTGGTCCCATTTAAAAAGTAAGTTGGGAAGCCTTTTTGGCTCCCTAAATATGAGACCATCCCGCCTAATCCAGAGGGATGGTCACCCTATTTACTGCAAGCACTTGAATGGAGCAACATTGTTTAAAAAAATAAGTGATGCTTGCTAACAGTAGATGAGAAGGCAGTGGGGATGATGGACATGTATGTCGAGAAATGCAAATCGCTAAATACGACTTGGAAGAAAAGCTCGAAGGACATAATGGATCAAACAGGGGGGACTGGATAATTTCCATCCCAGGGTACTGAAAGAATTGGCACATGAGATTGCAAGAGATCAAGGATTTCTCAAAAATCTGTGCACTCAAGGGCATCCCCACATGACTGCAGAATAGCTAATATCATGCCTTGCTGTGGAGCTGATACACCCCATCACATCTGGGGGGCAGAGAAGAGGCATGTCACAGTCCAGCAGACACACTGGAGCCGGGTGTCCCAGGTCTCTGAGCTGTGCAGCTCAGGGACTGCATCTTTTAACACAATACTTGATATGAAGGAGTTGCACCCTACTGGCCAAAGTCAATACTGCTACCTTTGCCAGCACGACAGCATTGCCTAATGGTCAAAGTCAATACTGTAGTCTTTTTTTTGCCCAAGGTCCCAGAGGAGCCAACTGAGGTTACTCAATGAGAGCCAAACTGCAAAGAATGGGGAGATCCACTTCCCAATACTTAGATTTACCAAGCCTGCACAAAATAGCTTCTACAATATCTTACTGATTATCCAGACTCCAACAACACGATTCCCTAAAGCAACCCAGCCTCACGCCTCTACTCAGATACACAAGTCAAATAAAGTTCTGCCAATTACAAAGGATTGGACACATCACCACCCAGATCAATGAATACATCAGATCTTACCCCACATGCACATTTATAGCCAATCTTGTTAACTAACTAAAAATTTATATTTTTAAAAAAGAGTACTGGTTAAAAAACGATAAACATACAGACATGAGTGCAGTTCTGAGGCCAGATTCATGGCAGAGATGATGAGCTTTGTAGCTGCAAAGAGCTCTTACAGAATTAGCCCATAGGATATAGTCTAACGGCCAATACTTCTGGGTGGATTCAAGCAGGCTTGAAGGTCTCAAAGCTTAACAACTTAAAGCTTTCCATTATAAAAAAATCTGAACTAAAAAGGATCAGGTCCCAAGAATTTTTGTACAGCTTTCCAGCAGTCTCTGGACTATTCAGTCCTGAGTGAACAATAGGTGATTATGAGACTTCCTAACAGACCTGTCTTCCAAGCACCAATGGTAATTGGCTATATGGATTTGCATAAAACAACTGTCCCGCTTTCACAGGTGATTCGCGATACACTTCAAAGAGAGATGAATGCAACATAGACACGATCCATTTGACTACACTGTTAACCACTAACAATATACATGCAAACACATAAAAACACAAACATTAGCTACCAGTACATCCCTAAAAGTTGAATTTTGGTCATTTACCTTTCTTGCCATGGATGACACCCTACTTAACAGGGCAGTGTGGCCTGATGGCCTGAGTCAAAACAGCAGCAATATTATAATCTCTGTGGTCAGGGCAGTAGGGCTCAATGGCCTGAATCAATACAATTTGTGAGGTGGGCCACCATCCTAGGATGGGCAGTGGCCAGGATAGGGGGACCCAGACCCTGCATTTCTCATAGGTCCAGGTCCAGAGCCCTGTCAGTGAGGGTTTTACCCACCACTAACTTGGGGAGATTCTGACCAAATCACACCTTTACTGTCACCATTTCCCTGGGTTACGTCCTACCTGAGTCTCTGGAGTCTTCTGTCTCTGGGACTTTCCAACGTCTTCCATCAGCATGTCTGGGTCAGGATCCATCCAGCTGGCCTCTGTGTCTTTGAGTCCCAAGAGCTAATAAGGCACTTCCTTCCCCTCCTGCAGTGAGCCCAGACTAGACTGCTTGGCTGCCTTTTAAATCTAACGTACTTGGACTTCAGTAAAGCATTTAGCACAGTCCCAAAGGGGAAATTATTAGTTCAATTAGGGCAGATGGGGATCAAGCCAAGCATGGCAAAGAACTGGCTAAAGGCAAAGACAATGGCTTGTGCTAGAAGTAGGGCTAGCAGACTGGAGGGAGGTAGCTAATGGCATTTCTCACATGTCACTCTTGGAATCAGCCTTATCTGGTATTTGTATGACTGACCTTGGCACAAAAAATAGGAGTGTGCTAGTGAACATTGCTGGTGAAACATGGTTGAGAGGCATTGTCCATAAGAGGTGGATTGGAGCATTAGTCAGATTGACCTCAAAGACTGAAGTGACAGAAATGGCCTCAGTGACTCAGATCTCACTAGAGTGCACATTCTGCAGCCCATGCACTGAGCTCTATGACATTACTTTGACAACTCTTTTATGTCCCCAAAGCTCGGTTGGCCGACACGTGTCCATATGTTTGAGTTTTCTACTCACATGGTTGTTTCTGAAGCTAATAGAAAACAGAGCAGTGGAGTGTAGCAAATGTTCCTCATTTTATATAGCGGTAATAGGGACAATCCCAGAACAGAGAAATCGGTGATCCTACCCCCTTTGGTGCCAGATAAACTGGTTGAAACAGTCATTGCCATTAGAATCTCAAGACACCTAACTGGTCATGATACAACTGGGGATAACTATCATGGCTTTGGCACAGGAAAATTGGGCTTTACTAGTGTAGAATTTTGAATGGGTCAGCCATGTGGGCGGATAAAGAAGGAAAAGGTTGACATAATTTTTGGAACTTTTCAAAAAGTCATTGACAAAATCTCTAGCACGATGCTCCTTGGGAAACTAAGTAGTCCTGGAGTGAGAGGCAAGGTAATGTCATGAATCAGAAAATGAAGATTTGGAATGTACGTCCAGTTTGCAGCATGGGTAAAGGTTAGCAGTGGTGGTTCAACACAAATACTGGAATTGAACATGCTCATTACTAATCTGGAAAACAAAGTGAAAAGAGAGGTGGGAAATTTTGCAGATAACTAACCTGGACAATTCTGTGTCAAGACCCGAGAAAACTGAGAGCCTTCCAAAGAATCCAAAAAAGTTCAAAGGCATGGGCAATGCGATGGTAGGTAAAATGCTGTGGTAATAAATGTATGTTGGAAGGAATATTTTTGAAATAATCTTAAACCTTAATGAGGTCTAAATTAATATTTTCAGCAAAAAGACTCAGTCATAATACTAAAAGCTTAATACAGTAACAATCTCTGTTCAGCGTGCACCTGCAGTTAAAAAAAACACAGAATGTTAGGATATTTAAGAAATGGAACAGAAAATAACATGGACAATATGATGCTAATATATAAACCAGTGATATATCCTTGCCTGTAAACTGGATTCAGTCCAGGACTTTACAGGCTGTAACAGCAACGTAGAGCCTTCAGAGATTGATAATGACAATGATTAAAGACATGGAAAATTATCAAGAAATGAAAACCTAAAAAGACTGTTTTCTTTAGAAGTGAAATGAGTAAGATGAGAGATGATAACAATATGAAAAAGTCCAGACAAGATCGGGTGAATAGCAGTGCTCCATTTTTTCAATAATAGAGGAATACAATGAAACTACAAAAGTTTGAATTGATAAAGGGAAATTTGTATTTTCACACAACACACCATCTATGATCATCATTGCCAAGAAGTATTCTGGAGAACAAGATGTTAGCAAACATTTTTTTCAATGGGGTACTTAGTTGAATAGTGAAAACATCCAGAGTTACACGAGTGAGAACTTAGAAGAGCAAACAATCTAAAACACTATGCGTCAGTGCATCACTAAACTGCAGAATTAGAGATTTGGGAAGAAACTTCCTTGTGGGCAAGTTATCCCATAATTCAGTGTTTCTTGCACGTTGCAGTTGGCACCGGCTGCTTCCTGTGACAGGTACTGCTCACCTGAGCCCATACATCAAGTCTTATGTTTCTGGTGTATTGAGGTACAATGTGGTCCTGATTTAACAGGGTTAGTTGATTTGGCTGGACTTTAAGAGGGTATGGTAAATTATATATAAATTATTTGTTATTTTGAACCTACAAGTCTTTTCCTCATATTTGGTGTTCTGTTTATTAAGGCTTTTATTTTGCATTTCAGTCCATCAGTGAGATTTTTTTTACCTCCACAACCACTGTATCTTTTGGATTACAGAGATGGCACCCCAAAGAGACATCACATTTTTGATCCATGTTACCCTGAAGTTAAAGAATTTTTTTCCAGGCCCTTGAAATCTGTATATTGCAGGGGAGCAGGGACAGGAAACTAACAAGATGGAACGCTTAGGCCATGAATAGCTGCGAGCTTGTGAATAACTTTATCAGCCTCTCCAGTGCTTTTATCCATCAGAATCTGACACAGCAGCTGTTCCCTGCAGCCCCATATATAATGTAGATCTTTAAAGAGATCTACTTTAAAAAAAGTATTAACATTTACCAATAAACACACAGCAAGAGAAAAAAAGCTTTCACCCCAAATCCGAGTTCTAGGAAATTCACCAAGGAAAAGTTGCGTGTTATTAACGACAAAAGGTGCACAGATGCGGAGACTCCCTTTTCGAACCCCAAGGGACTAACAGATTGCTGACTAACTTGGATAAATGTCAGTTTTACAAATTTTACCCTTAGCTAGAGTTCTGTGAAGCATCAGCCTAATGGCAAGCTGCATAACTCATTGTTACACTTCTGATTTATTCTTAGTGCAAGGAAAACTGATTTACACATTCGGTTTTTGTCATAGTTAATGTCCAGTCTTTCAGATAGGTGGGAGATATGCTGGTCCCAGTTCTGCTCCCACTCACGACAGTGAAGCAACATCATCCTTGGAATTCAAAAAACTGGTATATCCATTATGTAGCATGTGTGTGAGATGTACTCATAAATCCCTACATTTGAGGTCTTAGTATCCAAACTCTCTTCTACAGTATGGTCTAGCCAATCATATGTACCTCTTCAACTGTATCTTGTTGGGGAGTCCTATCAAGTGGGATACCCCAGGGACTCGGTCCAGTCGTGTTTAGTAATTTCATTACTGATCCGAACAGCATGTTAGTGAAATTCTCAACAAATGAGAGGAGCTACAGTATGAGAGAAGCCAAAGAACTTGCCTAGAGAGTCAAGAAATGGACAGAAAACAGACTGAGATTCCACTTCGTTGCCAGCCAGTTTTCCTTGCACTAAGAATAAATCAGAAGTGTAAAAATGAGTTATGCAGCTTGTCACTGGTAACTATTACTTAGTTTGGCAACTACTATGGTTGCCAGCCAGTGAGGGGATGATCTTGTTTTAACTTGTTTTAAATATAGACTAATAATCAGTACTAACACTCAGCTCTAATATAGCATATTTCCATCCATCCATCTTTCTGCAATTACTGCGGTATCTCTGAGACTGCAGTGATAGACTCTTTCAGAAACTGGGGGCTCAGTGGCCAAGGTCAGACACTTCTCATTTGAATGGGAAAGGGCATGGAGAGCACAGTTGCATGGTCTTAAGTAACCCAGACACTCAGCATAGGTATAGTCATCTGCACATGAAGGAGAAATATGCTGATTGCATGCAGTATTCGTCCCCAGAAGCCAGCACTGATGTTCTGAGAGGTAGGGGTGGGGAGGTGTGGGGGTGGAAACCCCACGTTCAGATTCACAGTGCGACTGAATAAAGTACCTCTGGAAAAATGGCCCCTTGACAACTCTTCAGGGGGGCTTCTGGTTTCATACAAATGTTTATGTAATGAAGGCTGCAACTGGACCAGGGCCACTGGGCTGCATCTGTCCTGGAAGCTGAAACAAATACTCTAGTGGCTTGCAGAGTGGCAGAAGCTTGATGATATAGTGATGCTATTCACCTTTGTACATCATGGGTCTGAAGAGAAATGCCTAAAGCAAAGTAGGCTCTCTCGTGTGTGTGTGTGTGTGTGTGTGTGTGTGTGTGTGGACATGCAGGGAATTGCTGCTTCAGGCCTTAAAGACTCCTCCTCAACATTATTTTTGTACATGTCACTCCTCCTATCAGCCTGAATAACATTGCCCACGCACAGTCTGAATACTCAGGCTTTCAGTATCACCAGCGCCAAACCCTTCAAAATCCTGAGTCAGCCACACTCCCCTTCCTTATCAAAAGCTTGCTTAACAATTAGGAAATTTTATAAATAGTCAGTTGGGGCTTGTTATTTGCTGTGTTGGTGTTGAGCCTCTAGGATTCGTGTTTTCTGGTCTTTCACCACAACCAAGAGTGCTAGAAACTTTTTTTTTCAAACTAATGAGAGCTGAGTTTTCCACATAATAACAGTCCAGCTTGAGGAGTCATATTAAAAATCAGCTGTGAGACACATGATCAAACTATGAGGGCTGGCAATACTGAATTTGCAGAGGGTGTCATAAAGGGGATGAGAGGGGGAGGAATGTATCCCTCACCCAGCCAGCATTTGGTTTCACACAAATGGGTCATGCAGCCCTGACGCCATCACTACTGAAGAGCATAACTAGGGTGATCAGCTGCCCTATTCTGGGCAGGACAGCCCCACATTTCAGGCGCCAGGAAGGCCTCCTGATTTATTTTTTAAAAAAGGGGCTAGTTGCCCTGTATTTGGCCCCCGATGGTGCGCAGGTGCAGCTGCTGGCTGGCGAGGATGTACGCACGTGCTCTCCAGCCACACCAGAGGGAGCCAGCAAGGGACCTGGAAGCCAGCAGGGGACCCTGCAAAATTAAGGGTAGGTTGGAGCCCAAGGGGTGGCTGCTGCCTTCTTCCTGGCTCCCTGGGGCTCCAGGAAGCTGGGAGGAGCACTGGCAGCTGCCGCCCACTTCCTGGTTCCCCGAGGCTTGGTGGAACCAGGAAGAGCTTCCCCCAACCCCGCCCCCCCCATATCTGTCTGTCCTGTATATGGGATAGGGAGATATGGTCACCCTAAACATAACAGTTGCATCTACACTTGCCGGCTACTTCGAAGTAGCCGCGTCAACTTCGAAATAGTGCCCGCCACGTCTACATGTGGCGAGCACTATTTCGAAGTTGAAATCGACATAAGGTGGTGAGACGTCGAAGTCGCTATCCTCATGAGGAGATGGGAATAGCGCCCTACTTTGACGTTGAACATCGAAGTAGGGACCGTGTAGCCAATCCACATCCCGCAACATCGAAATAGCAGGGTCCGCCATGGCGGCCATCAGCTGAGGGATTGAGAGACGCTCTCTCCAGCCCCTGCGGGGCTCTATGGTCACTGTGTGCAGCAGCCCTTAGCCCAGGGCTTCTGGCTGCTGCTGCTGCAGCTGGGGATCCATGCTGCATGCACAGGGTCTGCAACCAGTTGTCGGCTCTGTGGATCTTGTGCTGTTTAGTGCAAGTGTGTCTGGGAGGGGCCTTTTAAGGGAGCGGCTTGCTGTTGAGTCCGCCCTGTGACCCTGTCTGCAGCTGTTCCTGGCACCCTTATTTCGATGTGGGCCGCTTTGGTGTGTAGACGCTCCCCTGCAGTGCCTACTTCGATGTGGTGCTGCCCAACTTCGACGTTGAATGTCGACGGCACCAGCCCTGGAGGACGTGTAGACGTTATTCATCGAAATAGCTTATTCGATGTCGCTACATCGAAATAAGCTATTTCGATGTAGCATTCACGTGTAGACGTAGCTAACCTGTAGTAGAACCTGGGCACCTACACATTCTTTACTCAGGAGCTGCTAAGGCCTGTGGATCCGCCTTCCATTCTCCCTAGCTTGCCCCAGCCACAATCTCAATGCTCCTCTGTGTTTCCAGGGACCCAAGCACCACACAGCAGACTCACACAGCAGAACCACTGCAGAGAATACACAATGGTCTCATGTGTTACAAAGCTTCCTAATGGGTAACTCGAAATAGCATGGGCGCTACTACTGGGGCATGACAGCCACAGAACAGTTGTAAAGTCTCAGTGAAAAGAAGAGGGAAATGGTAAGACAGGAGTGGCACAACTGTTATACCAGGTCAAAGTCCTTTCCAAATTTAAGGGGGCCTCACCCCTTGGTTGCACCTTTCTTGAAAGCCTGAGAACACTTCCTGGTTCAAAAAGATTGTATGTTACACTGAAGGCCTGATGGGGACAAGAGGGGTGGTGGGTACAGGGGCAGTGTCCTGCTTGCTCAGTTGCTTTATCTGTGTGCTTCTTTACTTTCAAATGATCAGCTTGCTTTTAGATTTCAAACTGAGGCTGAATTATTTGGCTCTCTGATAATTACAGCCCTTTTTTCAGGGTTTGTTTTGCATACCCTGAAGTCACTGCTAGGTCCTCTGAATCTCAGCTTCAAGCAAATCAAATTCCAACTGGACTACATGACCAGCAGCAGTGTAGCGATCATAACCATTCAGCTTATAAAAGAGTTGTACATTAGGGACCTGCCTTTATTGTCAGTGGGAAAGTTAACAATAACACCAACATTTTCCTCGGCTCTGGAAAAAATACCTGTAGCTATAAAACCACACCAAAGATGGGCAAAGGAACTGGCTTCACAACTCATGTTATAGCAGATTCAGTGTTGATGTTCTAAACAGCTGTAAATTCCTACATGACACGCTGGCTCTTTATTTTTAATGAGTTCCTAGAGCAAGGTTGATATCTCATGCCCACTTGTCCAAAGATCTGCTTGCAAGGAGAACCAGCTTTAGCGAGTCACTCTGGCCCGTGTAACAGAGAATTGCCCACTGGGTGCCTTTTTCTACTCCTCTGAGTCACAGGTTGCCTAAACGGCATTTGTTGAATACGCAGGGACTTATTGCTACCTTACGCATTCAGTTAAGACGTGCTCCAGATACATTGAGGAGAATGTTCCTCTGGGTGAATCTGTACCTTGGAATGGTGGTAGCATCCCACCCTCATGCTAGAATCATTGTCTGTATATGGCATAAGGGGTGTTCATAAGGACTATTTCATATTAAAATTGTTGTTTTAAATGAATTAACTAATTACCTCAGGGTTTGTGGGCAGCGTTCAGGAAATAGGGCAGCTGAGTTTTGAAAAAGTATTTCAAGGAAGAGAGTGAGCTTGCATGGGATAGAGGAGCATAGGCTATATGTAGTCAGTTCAATAAGCCGTGCATTTAGATATTCATGTTGGCAGTAAAGGAGAATTCATGGAATTAGTTTTGTGAGAAGCAGGGGAAGGAGCATCAAGGGGCACTGTCTGGGCACCAGGCTGTCTCAAAGGATGACAGAGGCCTGGGCCACTTTGAGTTTAGAGACCCCACGGCCCCAGCATATCTAACATCTCATCCACAGGGTTGTACTAAAACCAAAAGAATATATAAAAATGAACACTTGAGACATTTATTTATTAATAAAGTCATTACACCAATAGTATGTATATTAAAAAATAGACCTTGAATTGTGAACTTCCACTACAAGCAAAACTTTTCATTTTAGAAATGCTTTTCGGGCTTTGTTGTGCGCAAACTTATTTGTAACTGAAGAAAAATCTAATTTACATGCAACTTCATTGTTAATGTTAAGCATTGCCAACCTATTCAAACACTCTTATCCCATTGTAGAATGACCATCGTTCTTTACTTGTTTTAACATGTTGATATTATAATACAGTCAGCAGGCCAAGATAAATATTTCTTGACTTGATTCTTTTCACTTGCAGTCCCATTTAAAGTTGGTGGAATGTATACGTTTCAGGAAGTTGATCTTGTGACAGACATCTCTTAAAATTTTGTTGTGGTACCTTAGTTGAAACTGTTCAGCTGCTGAATATAGCTCTTCATCCTTAGTTCTCTAAACTCCCAAAAGCATCCACAAAGGGTGTAACTTTGTCTCAGTAACTCAAATCAATGTTTAGGACCAGATTTGATGGTGGGTTGGGTCCATGGAGTTGGTTGGGGGGGTTAAGGCTGCTGCAGGTTGGGTCTGCAGGGCAGGTGGGTTGTTAAGTTTGCAGCAGGCTGGGGGCTGCAGGGCTGGTGTGGTGATAAGGTTGCAGCAGGTTGGGTCCACAGAGATGGCAGGGGGTTCAGGCTGTGAAGGGTTGGGTACATGGGGAGGGTGAGGGTTAAGGGTGCTGCAGGTTGCGTCTGCAGCGTGGTTGGGGTGTTAAGGCTGCAATGGGTTAGGTCTATGGGGCCAGCAGGGAGTTCAGGCTATGGCGGGTTGGGTCCGTGGGGCCAGTGGAGTTTCAGGCTGCAGCAGACTGGGTCTGCGGGGAGGGGGTTAAGGCTCATACTAGCAAGGGCAAGTTCATTTGTTGAGCAAACAAAGGTAAAATTAAAATACAGAGATATATATCTCATGGAACTGGAAGGGACCTTGGGAGGTCATCAACTCCAGCCCCCTAATCTCTTGGGAGGGCCAAGAGCCACCCACTGTTTTTTTTTAATCAATTTGCCCCAGATCTTTAAATGGCCCCCTCAAGGGTTGAGCTCACAACCCTGGGATGTGGGGGGCAGGGGCAATGCTCAAACTACTGAGCTACCTCTCCCTTGTTGCATTGGGCACTTGAAAGTAAAGAACTCATTTAATGAGGGATGAGTATACAAATATTTTGACTATTCTTAAGAAGTGGTTGAATGTTATCTCTTTCAACAACTAATGTAGCGTCGCATGCTTCGATCACAAGGTTAATTTTGTGGATCATTTTTAGCAGCTTCATCCACATGGACAACATTAAAATGCATTCAAATTTGTATGTATACTTCTGAATTGACAAGCTCAGTGTGAGCCTGTTCTGTGAGAGTAAGAGATTCAGGTTCACCTGAAATCTTTCTCACAGTGTCCAAATGCTGTACAAGTGGTTTAACACCATCAATTCAAGCTGACCATCTCATTGTTGACTTGCCATGAAGGGAAACAGGCAGATGCTGCTTCAGAATTTCCCACTTTTGAGGACTGCCACTGAAGTGGTTGTACAATTGCTGGATTGTTCCAAAGCACATTATTGCTTCCTTGCATGATTCAGCACAGTCAATACTGACAAGATGTAGTGTATGGTTGCCACAGCTGAAGAAAATACAGCTTGGATTTTGCTCAAGAAGGACTGCTTGTACTCGGTTGTACTTCCCAGCCATATAGGATCCATTGCCATAGGCTTGGCCAATGTAGACTTGAAATTTTAATTTGAAGCCTTCCAGAATGGCTAATACACCAATGGTGATTTCTTTTCCATTTTTTGTGACAGTATCGAACAAAATGAATCATTATTCAATTGAAACCTTTGAACTTCCTGCAATTTTAACATATTGAACAACCCAGGTTGTCTGTTCTTTATGAGAACACTCTGGAGGTGCATTGATAATAATTGAAATGTGCTTACATGTCATATCTCTTGAAGAAATGTTGTTTGCACAAATGCCTTACACAATCCAATAAACTCATTTTGTTTTCTGGTAGAGAGATCATGACTTGTATTTATTTTCTACTCTCCTGTGATTCACAAGAATGCCTAACATGGCCTGATAAAAGTAGGTCATATTCAGTAAGAAATTCAAGTTTACCAAGAAAGTTTCCATTTGTAGGGTTACTGATATTTTGACTGGAACCAAACAAAGCCAACCCCTGTTCAGAAAGAAAAAAGAATGACATTCAGTATATGCTCATGGAATATGAATAAGAAATAGGAATATGGAATATGAAAATAGGAATATGAAAATCTCCCATGCAGAGATAAACATCTAATTGAAAGGTTAAACTCATCCTCAGACCAAGCAAAATCACTTTACAGCAACATAAATAATTATGACTTTAAAATCTTCTTCAACTTTTTGAGACTGCAGACCACCAAACAATAATTTTTTTTATGTGGGACACGAATGAGAATTTTCTTCAAAAGATTGTTGGCTGGCTGGAAAAACAAATAAACAAACAAACAGCAACATATGCAGCAAAAATAAAATGGAGTAATTTAATCAGGTATCATAGCAATGAAGTAACATTGTGTCTGGTTTTTAATAATAGAAAATCTGATCTTATTGTAAAACTTTGAATAGCGTGACCATATGTCCTGTATTTGGCAGGATGGTCCCGAACTTGGTATGCCAAAAAGATATCCCTGCTTATTTTTTAAAAGGGACTCATTGTCCCATATTTGGGCCCTCGCCTGCTTTCCCAGGGAGTGCTGGGGGGGGCTACCACTTCCCCGGGGGCTCCTGGAGAGCACTGGCAGCTGCCACTTTCCCAGGGCTTGGGAAGTGCTGGCGACTGCCACCTCCCTGGGGCTTGGTGGAGCCAGAAGCCGCCCCTCCCCCCATATCCCATATGGTCACCTTAACTTGGAACTATTTTTCTAAATATTCGTGGCGCACCTGTGAGCTGTCCACGGAACACATGTGTTTTGCAGAACATCATTTAACAGATACTGCTCTAAACTATGCAAAGACTGTAAACAACCTTCCATAATGTAGAATTACTAACCACAGAAGTTACTTCAGTCTCCAGTCACGCACGTGAAAACTTGGATGTGACAAAAGAATTGGTGAAGGCCCTTGCTCCCACAATGATTTAAATAATTTTTTGCAGGTACATATAGCTACATCTACACCAGCACACTACGTTGAAGTAGCCTATTTCGACGTAAGAACATCGAAATAGGCTACTTCAACACGTATCGTCTACACATCCTCCAGGGCTGGGGCCATCGACGTTCAATGTCAAAGTAGCGATGGAGAACGTCGAAAAGATCTGCCCCAGAAGGAAATGAGGAGCATCCACACACACAAGCTCTCCCTGTCGAAATAAGGGGCCAGCAAAGCCTCAAGCTGCTCCCTTAAAGGGCCCCTCCCAGATACACTCAGCCTGCACAGCACAAGATCCACAGAGCTGACAACTGGTTGCAGACCCCATGCACGCAGCATGGACCCCCAGCTGCAGCAGCAGCCAGAATCCCTGGGCTAAGGGCTGCTGCACGTGGCGACCATAGAGCCCCGCAAGGGCTGGACAGAGTGTCTCTCAACTCCTCAGCTGATGGCTGCCACGGAGGACCTTCTATTTTGACATAGCGGGACGTGGATCGTCTACACACGCCCTAGTTCGACGCTGAACATCAAGGTATGGTGCTATTTACATCTTCAGATAGGAATAGCGATTTCAATTATTCGCCACCTAACGTTGATTTCAACATCGAAATAGCTCACGGCACATGTAGACACGATGTGTACTATTTCGACGTTGTGCTAGCTACTTCAAAGTAGCTGGCTAGTGTAGACACACCCATAGCTTCTTTGTTCTTGTTGCTATAACTGGAAATGATGCGGTAGAAAAATGTTAAAATTTGAGACGTCTTTGTCTTCTGAGGCCTGGGTCAAATGGTCTTCATCCCGCCCCCTCTGCCAAGATCTGGTTGGTGAACACAGTGTGGTCCAGGAGCGAGGAGTGGTGGTAGCTCAGATGTGTGCTTAGGCAAAAGTGTAGCTGGAAGCATGAGGGGCTGGCCTGCATTGTGGCGAGGGACTGGAGGCTAATGCAGTGAGGGAACAATATGGCACACAGGTGCTAGTAGGAATATTTCATTAATATCTCATCAATAAATTCACTGAATTAGTAAAACTTTCATTCAAAATGCAACAGAACTTCTCTACATTCGATCAGAGCCAGAAAATTAAATGTAAACACACGATAGCAGAAAAATTTCGTGTAATACTTCTCAAGCAAGACAACTACTATGTGGTTCTAACTACAGAAATGACTGCACAGCTTTCACACAATGCTGAGAGCTCATCGAGAGCTGTTAATAAGCTTTTAGGAAGCTAATCAGTGTAATTTATCACTGAATATCAATCTATTCTAACTGTATACTGGGAAGACAATTTTGTGGTCACAAGGGAGCATTATAGGTCATGGTATTAAGAAGCTTATCAAGGCCTATCAAACTACTCTACTGTCCATGTCAGCCATGGCTGGTAACCAGGGTGAAGGGGGCTCAGGCCACCAATTAATTCATCTCTCCCTTTCTTCTGCAAAGCAAACCCCTTTTGTGGAAGGTGTCGCCTTTTCCCTCTTTCCCTGCCAGCCACACAGAGAGCACGGGGGGGGGGGGGGCTACAGGGAGAGGAGAGGCAGGACTTGCAGAGGCTAGCTGCTGTAGTGCTCCAGTCAGCGAGAAGAAGGGCAGGTGAGGCTGCTGGGGCCGTTCTCTTAAGAGCTCCTCCCATCCTCGAAGGCAGACAGCAAGTCTGAGATCAGCGCATCCTCACAGGCTGGCTTCCCTGCCTCCTTGGGAGCAAACACTTGCCCAGTGAGAGAGCAGGCTCCACAGCCCCGTGCAGAGGGACACCACAGGGAGAACCATGAGGCACAGGCGGTGAGGAGCTAGCCACCCTGCCATTTTGGGCCTATAATTTGGGGGAGGCACCAGTGACTGTGTACAGGGGCTAAAAGGCAGAAAGGAAGCAGCCTGTGCCCCAGCAAGGGCCAGGTGGGAGCGACCAAAGCATTGGGAGGCTGCTGGTCAATTTTCAAGAGCTGTAGAGAGGCATATGTGGGAACTACAGGGCTACAGTTACACTACCGCCATATGCTGACAGCAGTCACTGTTGGAAGCGATTTCCAGACAAAACTTCTGTCGACAGAGTGCGGCCACACACAAAAGCCAATCGGGAGAGCGCTCTACTCTGTTGGCGGAGCAGCCGGACTGCCCAGCTGCTCTCTTGACAAAACAGGCACCCGGAAGCACAGCAGCCAGGGCTGCCCAGTGTTCTGAATGCCCTGACAGTCAAGAGAAGGCCCCTTCAGAGTGTCCACACAGCTTTTTTGGTGACATAATGTGTCAACAGCAGCGTTATGCCTCATGGCTGAGAGGCAAAATGCTGCCAGCAAAAGTGCTGAGTATTGTCGACAAACTGCCGACAAAATACATTTTGCGTGTGGACGTTCCACTAGTTTTGTTGGCAGAACTCTGTAGTATAACCATAGCCCAGCAGAAGAGCTATGGGATGTGGCGGGGAAGGACCTGGATAGCATTTAGTTCTCAGGCAGGGGAAGACTCCCCAGTTACTTCCCTCATTGGGAGGTAAGAAAATATTTGTGGTGGGGGGGAAGGGGAGAGCATTCAGAAATACTTTGTCAGGTAGAAGTGGGAGATGCCTCCCATTTTCAGCTTCTTCCCCCAATTATTTTAGTAACTTACCTGCCACTGTTAAACCTCATCCTGTCACAGTAAGTTCTCTAAGATAAACAGTTTGTGCAATTCTGCAATTTACTAAATAAGGATTAATTTGATACAAAACTTATTTTTCCAGGCAGCTGTTGCTGTGGTCACTACTTTTTATAGATACAGTCCCTTATGCTCGCTCATACACCCACAGAGATTTCCTAATATATCACAGTACTAACCCAAAATTCACTCTATTGGTATTCAGTGGTTTCAGGTATTTTAATATTCCTGACATTTTAATTTTAATATTAATTTTAACAATTCCTGTACTAGTTCAGCTTAATCATAGGTAGTTGCTTAATAACCTTTACAATCAAATCACTCTAGACATATATTTTATCAAACACTGATGCAAGCCTTCCATGCTTAATTTCAGTATGTAAGGTGTTGGTGTGATATTTTAAAACTATACCTGTTTCATAGGATAGTGCAAATCATATATTTAAGTGATTTCTAGCTTCAAGTTGCTTTAGATGACATCTTTTCAATTACATCCTTGCAAGTGTACAGAGCACTTACTCTTAAAACAGAAAGAGTTATTCAGATGTACTGGGCTTTCAAGGTCACTACACTGTTACCCAACCCTGATAACTGGCACAAGTATTAATCATAAAGCTGAGTGATAGCAATGATTAAAAGTCACCCAGTTCCTTTCAAACCTGTTGCGTACTTTCTAAACAATGGTCACATTTTAAAGTGTGATCCAAGGCACATTAAAAACAAAAACAACAATGTAAAGACACTCATCAGCTTCAGTGAGTTTTGGATTAGGTTATTAAAAAGAAGCAACCCATCACCAGCATCCCCTCTAATTTGTCCATCCAAGTGCAGAATAAATGCACTGAGTTATATGCGGATATGCACCAGCGTAGAAACCCAAGCTGTTCTAATCATCTGGGAGGCAATTGATTCTCTCCTGGGTGGCTGCCCAAATGCTCAGCTAACATGGGACACTGCCCATCACCATTATAAAAAGGTACACAGCAGATCAACCACAAGGCTAATGATACCCATGAATTGTTCAGATATCTGCATCTCAGCTACAGTTGATAGCTATGGCAGTCATCTCAGGAAACAGCTGGAACTTGAGGTCAGCTCCAGGCGGTATTGTAATTACATTGTAGCACTACAGATTTCTTTTATTATTAGAAAGCCTGACATCATTAGCCGCTCAGTGTGATGAATCTTGTTGATGTTATGGCATGGTGAACTGTGAAGAAGGGTTGGTATTTGCTGCAGACTCAGAATTCTACTATCCAATTGTCAGGTTTCTTGATTTCAAACAGAATAGAAACAAAGGACAGCCACATTCCTTCTTTTATGAGACATCCAATGAGAAAACATTTTTTGTGTTCCTTCCGGCAATTCATATCTCAATCAACTGATGCAGAAAGCACACTTTTGCATACCATTTTCCTCATCGCTTAATAAGAACCCTGTGGGTTTGATCATGTAAACTCACTTTCTGTTCAATACATTTCCTCTTTTGGGATATATTTAATTGTCAAGGGGCCTTTTGGTTGGAGTTTGATCAGGTGATGTACAGTCAGCATCATCATCAATCATCATCAATAACCGTGGGCTCAGCGCCCATTAGTGTCTGATGCCTCTCTCAATATTTCCTTCCATGATATACAGTCCACCTGCTCTCATATTTCTTTTGATTGATGTCAACGTTTTCTCAGTTATTATAGCAAGTAAAATTCACAATATTCACCTGTGTGCAGAGTATTAAACAATGCCCTTTATATTGTCTCTGCATATAAAGGGTAAGTCAAGGTGAGGATCCAGAGCTTCTGCTGTGGGGATGGAGATGTTATAGCAGATTTGGAGCTAGGTGGTCAAGAACCAGCAAGGTTTAGCAAAAGCATGAACAGGAGGTTAATGGCGGGAGGGGAAGAAAACATAACCCCAACCTGGCCAGTCTGAGTGACTGGAAGGATGGTGGAGGCGTGAAATTAGGAAGGAGAAAGTGTTAGGGCTCTGTAGAGGTGGGAAAATAAGGGGAGGGTTTTCAAAAGCCTCAGCTGATTTTAGAGACCAAGGCCTTTTTACTTTCCAAGGGATTTGTTTGCCAAAGCCAGATAGGTGCTTTTGAAAATGCCACCAATGGGGTTTCTGTTAAGCTCAATGAGCTGATGCTGGTAGCAGGCCAGCAAAGCCAAACTATGAATGAGAGAATGTCAGGGAGGGATTTAAATGGAATAGAGCAGTAGGCCTGGAAACCTCCCATGAAAATATTGTAATGCAACTATGCAATCGGCTAAGATCACTCAGGTATCTAATCGTGAAAGAAAATTATGGGACAGTGGTCAGCTCCTTAAAGATCAAGACAGGGAGAAGTGTGGATCATGAAATTGAGATGCGTTGAGAAGCTGCCTTCCAAGCAAACCCTGAGCTTATTTTGAAGGTGAATTAAGAACACATCATGTTATTTCCAATTACAGATTCCTTATCTGCACCTTGTGCCACTGTTTATGTATTCTCTGAGCACGCTCAGCTCTGTTTACCTAGCCCAGATTTTCAGATAGTGATTTAAAAAGAAGCAGGCCTTGGCATGTTTTATTTGCATTTAGCTACCTCCACAGAATCAGAGAAATGAAAACTGGTGAGATTAAATAGGTTTATGAAATTGCAGTTGACAAATGCTGCAGATGTAAATATCCAAGAGGATCCCAATGACATTTGTGTGGTATTTGGAGAACTTGCTCCTTATGTGTACAATGGCATGGCATTGCGTAATAGGCAAGTGTAACAGCAAGCAAAGAAAACCCCAGAGTCCACCAGAGGTCACTCAGTTTAAAATCACAGGGCTTTCATTTCCCATGTTTAAACAGCTGGGGAGGCATGCAGATGGTAATATGGAAAGAGGTCAGGTTAGCTGAGGATTTGCACAGCTTTTTCTTTTCTTTGCTAAGGAAAAACTTTAAAATATAGTATAGGGTCAAGGTTTGGCCTGTTGTAGCACAAAGGTATCCGCTTGACCAAAGCGCCCACAGCTTCCAAATTCCCAGTCACATATTTCATAATCCTCTTTGAGTATGGATTTTACTTACTCCAGCGAGGATGCTAGTGGAATTGAATCCAAGTTAGTATAAAAGGTGAGAGACAAAGTACTCTTCTGTGCCATCCCAAAATCTTTCATGCCTCTCTCCTCATGACACCAGGGCCAGGCCAATGAGCTCCGTTTTGCTGAAGAGGAACTGTGGTACAGAGAGGCGGGGGCAGAATTGAAAAAGATGCAGAGGTGCATTGTGAGATTTTCTGAAACACCTTGTTAACTTCTTCCCATTTACTTGAGAAAGGTCACGCAAGCAGTTTCTAGCAGAGCTGGCAACTGCACGTAGACTAGTAGCCACCAGCCCACCCTCCCCCACTGGCTGCACTGCATTGTGGCCCAGATGTATTGCTCACGCTGCATTAAAGCCAGTGGGACTACTTGAGTAAGTGCCTGTGAAAGCGTCACAATTGTAGACAGGGGCCCTACAAATGGAGTAAAGTGCTACTCCAGAGCAGTAAGGCATCAGAATCTGGCCCTCAAAGTGTTACTGAGTTTTCAGGGGTCTCACTAGGAAATGTTGTGGTGGCCAGGGAAATTTCAAAAGGCACAGACAGTGACAGAGGAGGTTAGGAGCCCAGTGCTGCATTGTGCTCTGTGGCAGAGTTCAGAGAAGTGACCCCCAGGGGAGGGAGCGGGGAGGCTTTGTCAGGAAGGCGAATTGTTTGCCAAGAGCTTTCGTTTTTGTATTGTGTTGCCAGCCTATAACTGGAGGAAAAGCACAGCCAAGACGCATGAGCAGGGGAGGAAGGCGCCCCTGTGACCTTTTACAGAAATGCCAAGCCTTTTGTACCACCTGCAGGAGCTGAACCAGGCAATGTCTGATAAGAACCACCTGTGAGGCAGGGCTGGAAAAGAGGGACCAAGGGTGAGAGGCATTGCATCAGGTTCTGAAACATCTATGTTCCTTTTCTTAGGAAGCCCTGGCCAATGAGATGGCATAGAGCAAGTTCCTCAGGGTGGGACCCACAGAGGTAGTTAGGTGCTTAAGTCTTGGGTTTAGGTGCCTAATTCCCTGTTTTGGCCCCACTGCACTCTGCAGGACAGTGAGACTGGCAGGTCACTGATTGAGGCACCCACCTAGGAGGTGGGCAATCCTGGGGCCAGTGCCCCTTCTCCAGTCACTGTCTCATTATTTAACTAGAGTGGAACAGCTTCAGCTGGAGAGACTGAAGAGCTCACATCAGACTGTCCCATAGCTTTGTGGTTGGCCTGCCTGCACCAGAAGTACGAGACCCTTAGCCCAGAGCAGCAAAACAGGAGTTGAATCAGGATTTCCCCACCCAGGTGTGTGCACTAACCATTGAACTAGAAGTTGTAGGATGGGTGGCACCACCAATCTGGCTGTCTCAGAACAACAAGGCACTTAACTCCCACACAGGGGCAGGGCTTAGCACACATCCCTCTCCTGGACAACCCCAATTGACTGATACAGGCAACTTTCCACACATTCGCTCGTTTGGGTCACATTCTTAAGCCAGGGTTACCTTAGACCTGGAAGTTGATCCTAGGTATGCAATTCCAGCTATGACAATTGCATAGCTGGAATCGATGTATCTAGGATCAACTTATCTGGTTGTTCTCACTGAGGGAGGTGGGCGGGAGAAACTCTTCCATTGACCTCCCTTATTCCTTGAACTAATGAGGAGTACCAGAGTTGACTGTCAATCCTGGATATGTCAATTTTGCATGTCCCCATTAGGTGTGTGAAATCCACCCTTGCAAGAGTGACCCTGACTGGGTTAACCTCCTGGTAAGTACAGACATATCCTTAGGCACTTGTCTCTCCTCACTCATTGTACAAGGTGCCTAACTTGGCTGGTGGAGTCACAGTGTGGTTCCTTTAATTTTCTAGCTGCTGTGACATTCAGCATTGCAGGGTCTAAGTCCCTTCCTGGTTTCCACACCAGGTTAGTGGTATGCACCTGAACCAGACTGACAGTGACTAAAAGTCATTACCACCGGACAGCTAGTTAGTGCCCTCAATAAAATGATTATTTGGTTTTGAAAAATCACTACCACCTCTCTGGCACTATTAATGCTGTTTTGGGTGGTCTGAGCAATGACAGCTTGGGAATCTAATGAGAAATAAAACTATTTATTAACTCCTTCAGTCAGAGAAAAAGAACCATCTGGCAAGTTTCCAGCATCTTCACCTAAATTTTCCATTTACTAGGGCACAGTCTCTCTCCACCCTTCCGCAGAACAAACACAAAACCAACGCCCTCCACTTTCCTAACCTTGTGTCCTATACGTTTTATTTGGTGAAAGAATGCAATTATGTTTGGTTAAAGCAGAAAGGTTGATTTTTTCTATCCGCCTTGTCGGACAGTACAGATTTTTGTACCAAAATAGAAAATCAGTACAAATATTGTCCCACATAGAAAACCCTAAACTAATAATGAGGTTGGTGTTTTCAAATGGGCCATTGGCATCAGTGCAGATGGGGCACTTAACCGCCCTTGGGTACCTTTGATGCACTAGGTTTTTTACATTTTTGGCATACTGTAGATTTCAATTATGTTGTAATGAAGTGAAAAGCGTGGCTTTGTTTGTGGATAGTCAATGACCCTTACCAAAAAACCAAAACCAAAAACCCTCTAACTAAAACAATCAATAGCATTAATGAAAAAAAGTTCAACTTTTTAAGTATTAAAGAAACACAAGGTTGAGCTTTGGAGCATCACCAAGGGCTGTAAGATAAACCAAGTTAAATAATAAACATAGATAATTTTTTTAATACTCTGAATATTGCTGGTGCCAATCTCTAATTAAATTAGCCCTTAACTAGCTCCAAACAACTGCCAGTATTACTATCTCTTTAGGAAGAAAAATATATGACAAAGTGTAACATCAAACCAAGCTCGACAGCCCCGGGCACTGAGACAAAACCAAGTATACCTAGATCAGGGCTAACTGGCATTTATGAAGCCTATTCTTAAGACCTTCCAATGACAGGAATTCTACACTATCTTTTGTTAACCTGTTTCAGTGAGTAGCTATTTTTATGAGTTTTTCTGAATCTCTAACCTATGTCTTCCCTGATGGAGATTAATCCCATTACTTCTTGTGTGACCTTTAGTGGAAATAGAGCTCAGTTGATCAGTGTCCTTTTTACAACAGCCCTCAACACATTCAAAGACTGTTACCAGGTCTCCCCTCACCCTTCTTTTCTCAGACTAAACATATCCTTTTTTCTACTTGTCCTTGGAGGTGAGGTTTTCTAAAACTTTTATCATTTTTGTGACTCTCCATTGGACTCTTTCTAACTTGTGCAACTTTCCCAAAGGGTGGCGCACAAAATTGGACACAGTACTCCATGTGATGCCTCACCAGTGCTGAACACAGCAGAACAATTACCTCCCATGTCTTAAACTTGACATGCCTACTCCTGATGTGCAAGGCACAGTTATACTTCACCGTAAAATTGAACCAAATCAAATGCCCTATTGAAATAACTGAAAGTTTCAACACTTTGAAGTCTTGATGACAATTTTAATCCAGCATTCATTTATTGGCAGAAAAAGACTACAAAAATGCTGATGAAAATGCATTTTTTAAAATTTTGGTGAGTGACAGACGCTACATCCTATAGATAAGCTCAAGCTTTCGTGATGATCAAAAAACTGTCAATATTTTTTTTAAAAGAGGAAAAAATCCCACACATTTTCAAAAAACTCCCATTTTCCATATTCCAACCAGCTCCAGGAATAATCATAACAATTTGACCTTTATACTGTGGCTAATTTGGCTACCATGCTCTGAAGAAAATGAACATATTCAACATATGAGAATAAAGGTTTTATCATCAAAGGATCAATTAATACCTTTAATGTGTTGGAAGACTCACTGGAAATTTTATTTTACAAACTAAGCAAGAAAAAACTTTGGGTTGAATCAATGGCCACTTTACCATACAACATAAAAGGACCAGAAAGAGATTTTCATATAAATGTGCTTTATTGCAGAGAAGTTACATTATTTACATGCTGTGACACGTTACAACATAAATCTATCAAATATTTCATGGTGGATACTGTAGGTTGCCAGATAATAGTCTTATAAGAACTACTGAATAAAGTGAATAGACTTACAGCTTTATTTACTGTACAACTCCAAGTAGCTAGAAGGTTAACAGTGAAAAGGCAGTGTTTTCTCAGGTGGGCCAGTCATCGAATGCATGCAAAAGCCTAAGGAGAGCAAATATAAAAGTGCTATCTGTTTTCAGATCCATAATGCCACCAAAGCTGATGGGTGAATAATTATTTGTACTTTTAAGCATATAATTCTTGCATAAAATACACAAGTCTATTAAGGTTGGTATAAATCTAATTATTTATGAATCATAGTTTAGAAACAAAGGAGAGATGCAGCTTGCACATGCATTTGAGAAGGACAACCTAGCAAATGTTTGTGACCTGAGCAATTATCATCTTAACAGATCTGCTAGAAAACATCTTAATTCTAGAGTTGCATTTCTCTTGGCTGAATAATGACAATGGAACTCCAGAAAAAGACAACTAAGCAGTCTAGATAATATATGCTGGTGGAGAAAAATCTAGGGAATATAGAAAATCATTAAGATAAAACTTAGTATGTCTTTGTTTAGCAACGTTTCTAGCAAGACCACAAAGAAATATAATAGTTCGGTGAAGTTTGGGCCCCCTTGTTTTCTAAAGCGTTACAACAATCTAAAGTATCAACAGATCTGAAACCCAAATATCAGTTACCGTATGTGCCAGGGAAATCATTCCTTAATGAGTGTAACTGCTTTTTTAATAAAGTTATCCACTTTCACCAGGCTTAAAGTACATGACTTGGACAAACCTAAAATCCATATGGATAATGTTTAAAAAGAGAGAACATGCTGTATATCAGAAACAGTCCTGCAGGCAGGAATTTCTGGGGTGGAGATGCTTTATTTTTTAAATGTGGAGCACATTTTTTAATATACAGGCGTTCAAAATAGTCGAGGAATGAGTGTGCAAAAGAGGTTAATGGAAAATTTGAGTGAAGACAGTGATTGGTAAAATACTTCTGTTATACTAAAAATTTATACAGTAATAAACATTTTATAGAAATTACCATCTGGGATCTTGCTGTAACATCATAAGTGAAAAAGACTATTCCTTTGTCCACCTCCCTTTTGCAGGCCAAGGGCACAGTGGGAAATACAGCCCCTTCCCTGTTCCAGGGTGAAGTCTCTAGGCAGGGAGCTGGCCAAGGAATTACAGTTCCCAGGGTGCCATGGGTTCCCCCATCATGCCCTGCAGACATCCCATGCACAATGCAGCAGAGAGAAAGGGAATGAAACAGAATATAAGGTTGGTGCATTTGCACCCTTTACACCCCCCCATGTATGTGCCTGAGAAAACAAAAGTAAAACTAAAATATCCATTCTGGGTCAAATCCTGGGCTGACATAAGTCACTCTTACACCGTTGACTTCAGTGGAGATATGTCAATCTACTCCTGCTAAGGATCTGGCCCTATTTCTTTATTGCTGGTGAATTCATCCATTCAAGCTACCCTAAGGAAAAGCAATCAGTAGATGGATCACCATGGCACAAATAAGTAATACACATAGGGCTTGATCCTGCTTGTGGTGAAACAGGTACCACCACTGAATGGATAACGTGGATCGCCAGCTGGCCTGATTTGGAGAGCTACCCAAACATGACTGCCACAGAGCAAACAGTCCATTCACGTGCAGCACCACAGGCATGCACAAGGGGAAGAAAGGGTATGGTGAACTGGTGAAATCACACCATGGTTCCAGAGCCCTCTGGACATGGGATCCAGGAAGTGGTGGGTGGATGCACCCTATTAGTCCATGCACACCAGCTGCAAGTGTGGGTGTCGTGCACATGTGGATCAGGCAGAGACTGAGCCAACACAAACATCATGGCCCCAAACACAGAAAGCCCTATGATCTCCTGCCCTCAGCCAGCTGCACAGGTGACACCATGTAGACCTCCTTCCCTGAGGGGCAGAGAAGTGCATGGCTCTGCATTGCATCAATAGGGGTGTCCCTCTGCTACACAGGCAGATCCCTGCACATGGATGGGATTTGGATTCTCTAGAGTGGGCTCACTGTGCTCCGGGGAGCTGCTACCTGCTTGGTGGCACCCTGAGAGCTATGCAATGGCAGGATGAAGCTCACATGTCATCCAGAGGACTTTGGGTTTGCTAACCAGAGGCCTGATCCTAATTCCACTGAACTGACAGCTTCCCATTGACCACAGTGAGCTTCAGCTCAGGCCCTAGATAACATCTGTGGATAGGAAGGACAGAGAGGATCTGTGCATGCATGCTCTTATTAGAACTCTTCTCCACAGACACAGTGCTGGGGGCGAGGTTAAGTCTCTACCTTCCCCTTTCACAGCTCAACCCTGCTGCTCTGAAAAGGAGAGGGAATGCCCTCCTTCCACTCTGCCCATGTCTCTTACAAACACACTTCTGTGAGGCCCAGGAGAAGTCAGTTTATATTACATATGTGTATTTACATATGCATTAAATAGATCTATTATATATGTATAATATACATATTACACACACATATATTGAGGAACACAGCATCAAGTTATCAAAACAAAAAGCAGACCAGTAGCACTTTAAAGACTAGCAAAATAATTTATTAGGTGAGCTTTCGTGGGACAGACCCACTTCTTCTTCTATGGTCTGAAGAAGTGGGTCTGTCTCACGAAAGCTCATCTAATAAATTATTTTGCTAGTCTTTAAAGTGCTACTTGACTGCTTTTTGTTTTGATAGTATATAGACTAGCACGACTCCCTCTCTGTTACTGTTCAGCATTACGTTATCTTCACTTCTGGCTTTTCCAGCGATCTCATCTTCTCTGAAACTGAAACTCTTCAGGAGAACCAGAATTGCCTTTACTTTGGGGGTAATGCATATCTCCAAGCACAGAGCTGGCACTAATACAACAGTTATGTGTCTAGTCCTAGATTTAGAAGAGCCACAGTGGCACCTGGTCTACTAGTATTAACTCTTTATTTATTAGTCCTTGTAACCTCAACAATACCTCTTAAGTCCTGACCATGCCAAGATTTATTCACATGTAAATCCCACTGACTTCAACTGATTATTCAGAGTGTGTAAAGTTAACCACATGTGAGTGAGAGTCAGGGTGGGAGTTGTCAGTGGGGATTCACTGTATCTAACATACATGTTACTACAATGTTACACACACATAACATTAACAATATTGAAAGGGGATGAGTGCAAGGCCCCATCATTTTCTTCGCTTTTTTTGGTTCCTGAGTGCATTTTTGGGGAAAAAGAGTTGTGTTGGGATAATCTCATCTTTTTCTGATGTTTAAAGAGCCAGTTCTTGGAAGTTCACAGACAGGAAACACAACAGCTCTAAACAATCTAAAATATTTCCCTTAGCCGTGTGTTCCTAGTGAAATATGCCTAAGGGTATTATTGTCATTTTTGTTCACTTCTTTCAGCAGAATATGCTCAGTAGGAAATACTGAGAAATATACTGATGATAGATGATAAAAGCAGTAATTCTGTAGTGATAAATGATGTTTGTCAAACTTGTAACAAACAACAGATGAGTTGTCCTTGGACTTATCTGAATACATAGCTAAATAGATGACTTGCTCTCCACTATTTAAGTTTATGATTGCTAACAGAGAAATGCCTAACAAATAACTTAGTTTGTATAAAACCCTGAATAATACAGTATCAAACTATAAGTTTAAGTAATAGAGAGTAGAACAGAAAATTCACAATATAAATCACAACAAAACCAAAATGTTTTCCCATACAAGTTATGGCTTTCTAAGCCAGTGAAAGTTTACTGTAATTTGTCAATAAACAAAAGTCTATAGCAAGTATTTTAAGTTGCAATAACAAGAGTATCCGCAGATTGCATAAATGTGTTGTTGTGTCACATAATATCAAAGTTATTTGCAAAATGTATACAATCTGGAATGCTTTTATATGAGACACAACTATGTACTTAAACATACATGTATAAGAAAACGAGAGCAATCATAGAAAATGTATTTTTGGGATGCATTAAGTTAGCAGTGCTATCAAGGTTAAATATGTAAAGTAAAAAGCCATCTTTTCAATAAGCTGCTCATTGATACCCAATTTTGCTCTCAAGACATTTTCCATGCCATACTTCTATTGGATCTTTAAAGTCCCAAGGGCAAGTTTTGACAGTTTGGGGCATTCAGGATTAATTCATTTGGAACTGGATTGTTACAGAAATTCACTTTTTGTTTGTTTGTTTGTTTGTAAGAAGGAAATGGTTTTGCAAAGGCAGGCATCTGCAAACGCCTTAGCACAGCGACCATTGTCCCTTCCATGGGTTGGACACCACTGACCCCATTGTTGGCACTCAACAAATAAATAATAATGATAAGTTATTCTGCTCATTGTTTCTACTTTTTCATGTCCTGATCCCCTCAGTTCAGTCATACTCCTTAGGAATTTTCAGATCCTTTCGGCCTCGTCTCCCTTTCACCTTCTTTCTTCCTATAGTCTTTCCTTGTAGCCTCTTGCTCCTACACTTTTCAGTCCAAATCCTCTTATTTCTGAGGTGTTGCTGTTTTATTTGCACCTAGAGCAGATGTATATGATAAAGCTACACATCTTTCTGCATTTGGTAAATCTGGTGTTTCAAACTCCCATGGACAGACTTCAGCTCTCGATGTTAAAGTTTGCTGTGAGCTACTACTTGATCTATAGGAGTCAGATGAAAGCAAGGAGGATGTATTTTTCTTCTGTTCCCCCAAATTATTGAGATTTTTCCTTTCAACTGTTTGCGCTGCAGCTTTTTTTGGAAGTTCCTCAGATTCCCCAGAGCAAATATTTGCTGCATAATATTTATTAACATTCTCACTCTTAAACCCAGGGACAACCTGAGACTTAGAATTTAAATGTTTTTTCTCATCTTCAAAAACCTGCTGCTCTTGAGTCTCCCAAGTGCTTGCTTCCGACTTCTCTGTGCTCCTTTGATTTGATTGCTGATGCCCTTCAGCGGTCTTAAGCTTGTGATGAGATTTCCCCTTTGGCTGGGAAGTGTGATTTTTCTCTGTTTCCGAAGAAGCAATAGAAACATGTTTTTGACCTTTCGATTCAGAAGGCACAGTTTCAGGAGTTTGGTCATAAACCTCCCAAGGACAAATTTCTGCTATGTCAAAATTGTCTTTAAGCAGTGACTTGCCCATGCCCGTGTCAGGATTTGCAATTGTCTGGCTAACCCTCTGTTGTTTCATAATTCCAGATTTATGGGGTTTCCTTGCCTCCTCAGGGTAAGTAGAGTTTTTCTGGTGTGACTCTTTCTGCTCCCCTTTATCATTGGCTGAGTGTTTTTTGCTGGTTTCTTTACCCTTCTGCTGAGATTTATGTGATCTACTGCTTTCTTCTAGGCTTTGTGTTTTCCCAGTTAATCCAAGAGTCTTTTCCTTGGCACTAGCAATAACACTGAGAGACTTTTGTAACACAGAGGGTTTTGGATGCAGAGGCTTCTTATCTGCACTTAAGTTGTGTGCACTTACTGATTTACACACTAAAGGGACAGATTCGGTGGACACAGCTTCAATTTTTTCTGTAGATTTTTTTGTTAATTTTTTCCCTGTCAAGGAATCCAGCAGTGAATTCTCAGCAGTTATAACTTGTGCGCTTTCTGTGGTTAAGCTAGTAGACTCTTCTGTTTGATCTCTAACATGATCGTAAGTGCTATGGGACTTTTTTAATGAAAAGACCCTCTCTTTCAAAGACTCTTCCTTTGGCTTTCCATAACTTGTGGAATCCTGTGGGTTTTTTCTCACTACAGTAGTGTTCTTTGTAGCACTATGCTCCATAAGGTCCTTTTCCTCCCTGGAGCATTGTTTGGTGACTGTCTCAGGGATTTCAGTAATTCGTCTCATTATGGAGCGACCCAAGCCCTTCTTAGAGCACCTCTTTTTCTGGAGATGTGGGTTATTAGCAATCATCTTTTTTCTTTTGTAGATTTCAAGCTGGGCATACAGTTTCTTCAACTCATCCTAGAAAACAAACAGCAAAACTAGCACATACAACATACATCAACTCAAATGGACAGTTTCCCTTAATTCCATTTATGCTCAAGATGTCTAAATACTCCATTAAATTACAGGCTGAACCTCTCTAATCTGGCACTTTTTGGTCTGGCAACATCCACGCTCTGGCATGATTTTAGTTAGATGGATGCCCTATTATCATGTATGTGGCCAAGTTTCCTGTGGTCCCACAAAGTCTGTTTACAGCCACCAGTTCTGGCTGTCAGTGTTCTGTGCTGTTATTTAGCTGTAGTTTACTCCAAGTGTCTTCTAAGAGCCCAGTAAGCAGTGAAAGTGTTGGTAATGTGCTAGACAATATTGACCTCCTGTGGTTCAGTAAATTCTCTGGTTTGACACGGGTCAGTTCCCAACGCTGCCAGACTAGAGAGGTTCAGCCTGTATTTCACTGCATCTTTTCTGTCCTTTTAATTTGTTATTTTTCCACATTTGGGTTACATTGTTCATTGTTAAGGTAAGTTCAGATTTAACCCATTGAGCAAAATACCATGACATATGGTTTTACAGTATACTCCAGGCACAAATATGCATGCTGCATTTTTAGGCTTATTCTGAAACCAAATGGGGTTACCGGGCTTTCTTTACTAAACAAAGAAAAATACAGCAGGCTCCTTCTCTGTGCAGTGTATAGTCAAAGCACTACTGGGAGGGAAGTGGCCTTTTTATCAAAGGAAGTAGCGACGGTGTGTTTGATCAGCTTATGAATTTTTATAAAATTATACAAAATGCATTGGTAACAAATGATGGTAAACCAAGTTCTCGTGCCTTAAAATGGACTGGAAGAGCCTGTCTATCCAAACATGATGCTTCTGCCTACTCAGTCTTCACTGAGACTCTGGAGTCTCTGCTCTGTTTTCCCAAAAATATGTCACATGATTTGACATTGATAGAACTGAGTTGGGTCATTTCATCTGGTGTCTACAGTAAAAAGGAAAAATAAAGCTGACATGGCTCAGAATTGACTGGTAGATAAACACTTGTCTTTAAAAACAAATTACAATTAACTGTTAGTACGTACCCTGATGTCCTCAGGGTCCAAACTATGCTCACTCCAAGCTGAATTGATACTGCTGTTTAGATAGGACCCCGAGCGACCCATGTCAAGTTCATCTTCATATGCTTCAGTAGCTATGTCATCTCTCGGGTTATTGCTTGAGTGTGAAAACTGCAAGATATATTTGTAAAATGATGTTGCAATTAGTGTATTGATAAGGGTCATATCAACATTCAAAAGTGTACAACTGTTCTCCAGGTTTCATTTTACAAGCCTGGATGCAAGCAATGGCTGACTCTCAGTAGGCATTAGAAGAGGTACTGTATTATTATTGAATAGATTCTATTATTAATGGTTGGTTAACCTGAACAAAATTCAAAGATTCACTTCAGAAAATCACTTCTATGTTTTGATGCTTATCTGAACTTCTCTGAATTGCCACGCTGGAAATTCTGTGAGAACATACTTTTAATATAGGGCTTCCATTTGGGCTGTTAAACCCAAAAGAACAATCTCCATACACAACGTTTTCATATCTCACCTAAGATTTGGCTCAAAGGTTGGCCAAAAGTTTGAACCAGTTCATTTTTTATTTCATGAGCTCACCCAGGCCTAATTATCATGGGCCAGTCAATGGCTATAACCTGGCTTCATTGGCCCTGTGCCCTTATAATAAAACATATGAGACTTTATGTAATGCTTTGGTCACACTTGTATAGTCTTCTATTCATTCCTTGTGTATTTTGGGGTGCACAACCTAAGTCCTGTGAAAGGGTATCAAGAAGACATATAAGAAAAAAGGTGAATTCTGATCTGCTCTTAAAAGATAACAGTTTGTGGAAGGCTTATTTTAGTTGCCTTTTTAAAAAGCTGGCTAATGTTATATGTCTTTTCAGCTATTTAATAAAGCATGTGGATATGTTAGGTTAGAACAGAAAATTATAATTTACTTCTCAAAGGTCATCTGACCCAGTCAAGACAAAAAAAGAAAAGTAAGGTTGCTTCATTCCCTCACTCTGCTGTGCCTGTTTAATATGAGTTTGCATGATAGGAAAGTGCATGGACTCTTCTGAAGTATCTACCTAAGTACAGTGCAAGGCACAGAGCAAGTTGAGAGTAATATCAACTTTAACTGTACAGTTTTTCTATTACGGCATACATTTACACTTCATATCCTGTATGGTGCAGGTTCTTTGGTTCTCCCATTAAGAAAACATATTGCTCATCATAACAGAACCATTACAGAGTCAGTTTCTCAGGAGAATTTTAACAAAGTGCCACACACTGATCACATTTGCAAATGAGGTAAACCAAAAATGCAAATGAGATGCAAATTTGCATATCGGACACTTCATTTGCATATTCTTATTTCGAAATAGCTTCTTTCGAAAGAAGAAAACCAACGTAGACACTGCTCTTTTGAAAGTAAACCCCATCTTCGAAAGAATCCTTCTTCCCATAAAAAAAGGGAAGGATTCTTTCGAAGATGGGGTTTACTTTCAAAAGAGCAGCGTCTACATTGGTTTTCTTCTTTCAAAAGAAGCTATTTCGAAATAAGAATATGCAAATGAAGTGTCCGATATGCAAATTTGTACATCATTTGCATTTTTGATTTACCTCATTTGCAGGCCTCTTTCGAAAGAGAAATGTAAGTCCAGACAGCCTAGGACTGTGGCTACACTTGGCCAAAACTTCAAAATGGCCATGCAAATGACCATTTTGAAGATTCCTAATGAGGTGCTGAATAGTCAATTCAATATTCAATTCAGCGCCTCATTAGCATTAGGATGCTGCCGGCCGTGGTGCTTCGAAAGCACCATTTTTGAACATGCGTGGCTACACGGCGGTCCTTCTCGACAGAACCCTGCACATTTTGAAATCCTCTTATTCCTCTCAGCGGAGGGGAATAAGGGGATTTTAAAATGTGTGGAGTCCTTTCGAAAGGGACACCCGTGTAGCTGCACCGAGCCGTGCGTGTTCGAAAATGGCACTTTTGAAGCGCTGAGGCCGGAAGCATCCTAATGCTAATAAGATGCTGAATATTCAGTTCAGTGCCTCATTAAAAATCTTCCAAATGGCCATTTGCAGGGCCATTTCGAAGTTTTGGCCAAGTGTGGATACAGCCTAAGTGGCCACTGAACCATGCATCTTCAAAGGCTTAAAACTTAGACAAATTCCAACAGATTTACACAGGAACAGCAAAAGGCACATGCCTGACAGAGAGACTCCTCTTCTAAATGTCAAGTCCTTGCTCAGAAACATGGAAGAAGTAGAGTTTCTCAGTGAAACAGCTGCAAGAATGTACTGAATATGGGCAAAATAACACCTTTCCCCCTCATTTCATTCTCAGAAGTAGCTGAACAAATTTCAACACTGTTGCTCACTACCAGTTCCCTCTATAATAAATACTTCCTTCCTTACCGGCATCCCCCATTCTCCGTTCTAATACAAACCAAAGGCATTTGTTCTTCCCACCAAAACTGCATGTTCTTACCATAACCAGCTAAACAATTAACTCCTGTTAGACTGAGACCAACTTCCCTCTCGTGTCCAGAGACAGCAACATCTTCAGTTGTAGTTTCTATGTACAGGCCAGACAATTGACAACAGGTGTCCTGAACCTGGGCACATGCGCTGTTGGTCCACTGCCACATTCACAGTACCTTCACCACTCAGTGGCTTGCCTAGTGACAACAGTACAGAAGGTACCGCCCAGAGAGACCTGAGTAGAGGAGCCACAGCGCCTCTCATTGTATCGAGTACACCATTTAATCCAGGAAGAGATGCAGGAGGCTGTCAGTGCAACAAAGTGAATCCTTGCTTGCTACTCCTAAACTTTCTAGTCACACAAAACCAAACACCCCTGCCCCATTTCCAGTCCTGAGGCCTGACCCCTGCCCTACCTCTTCTAAAAGGCCCCATGCCCACTCACTCCATCACCCTCCTTCTCCTCCCCACACACTTTCACCATGCTGGAACACAAAGCTAGAGTGTGGGAGAGGGTGAAATCTCCAGCTGGGAACGAGGGCTCCTGAGCGTGGTAAGGGGTGCAGGTTCTGAGATGGAGTCTGCATGCAGGAGGTGGCTCAGGGCTGAGACCAGGGGTTGGAATGCAGGCTGGGATACCCGCTCTGGGAGGGAGTTTGGGTATGAAAGCGGGTAGGGCATGGACTCCAGGAGGGAGCTCTGGGCTAGGGGAGGGATTAGACTGCAAGAGGGGGTACAGGCTGTGGGAGGTGGCACAATGGCGGCGTTGAGGTATAGAAGGGACTGTGGGCTCTGGGAGGGAGTTTGTGTGCAGGAGGAATGGCCAACCTGAGGCGGGGGTTACCTCAGCCAGCTCCTAGAAGGAGCCAGTATGTCTGGTCCTAGGGGGAAAAGATGGTTCTGCAGGCTTTTCCCACCCACAAGCACCAGCCCCGCAGCTTCCATTGGTTTTGGTTCCCAGACAATGGGGAGTTGCAGAACCAATGTTCAGGTTGGGGCTGCGCACACAGTGCCCATGGCCACCCTGGGTCTTGGAACCTGTGGGATATGCTGCCTACTTCTGGGAATTGTGCAGGGCCAGGACAGGCATGAAGCCCACCTCAGCCCTACTGCATTGCCGACTGGACTTTTAGCAGCCTGCTCAGTGGTCCTGAATGGAGACACCAATGTCCCTTTTCAGCTGGGCATATCGGTCAAAAACCGGACACTTGACCACCCTGTCCTAAACACCCGGTTGTCCATTCCCTGACTTCCAGCCTTGTCCCCGATCCCTGACTTTGGCCCTGCCCTATTGTCATCAGCTTCATTTGATCCACGAACCCTCTTGCCCTGGTTCCCAACTACCCAAGCTCCAACCCTAAGCTGTGATTCCTTGGATTTCAAATCAGTGTTGGCCTGTGGCTATGGGAGCTACTTCCTGTCTGACTTCAGCTCTGACTCCTGGCTTGACTCTCAGCCACAGCTCCTGATCCAATCGCAAAACCTAATCATCCAAGCCCCAGTTTTGACACCCTTTCACTTTATTATGGACCAAAATTGCCACCATACCTTGTGTAGCTGCCTGATACAGGCGAGATATCACAGAATTCACCCTCCAAGCATAGAACAAAATCAATACCTTCCATACAAAGGCCCCACATTTACCTGTGCTCTTCTACGCAGAAGAAGCAGAGGCCTCACAATAGTTATAAAACAGTTATATTGCAGAAAGCTGCACTGCAAAACCATTACTCACATAGCACTGGTGGTGTAGTTTAATTTAGAGACTCGGCAAAACAGATATATATTTCATGTGGCAAATGATCAGTACTACAGAGGTATATTCAGAAGGTGAGCAGGAATATGGAGACAGAATTAAGGATATTCTAAGCATGTTAACTCTGAATTTCCTCATCTTTCTGTAATGTTGTTATTTATTACACTGTAATCTTTGATTTTTATGCATTAGACATATTCCCAAGGTTAACTATTAACAAAACCATTTTGTAGGACTTTGTTTATGGTTCAAGAAATTTCATTCTAACGTTAATTTTTCCTAAAAAGAAAATGCTCTGAGTAATAAGTGAAATCAAAGACAATCGTAATAATATTAAAACACAGCAGTACATAATATATCATTTCCTCAAAATCTTGCATGAATTCGGACACATACCTTGGCAATACTTTTGAAATAGTATGTATCGCAAATCCTAAATGTCAGAAAAGCAGATCTGATTAGCCAATAGAAACCGTGGCTTGTGTTCTTTGTGGTTAATATCAAAATAATTAATTATTCAAAGCAGGAATTTCTTCTGAGAGTGTAGTATTAAAATAAAATAAAATTATTGATTTCCCCAAGTACTTTAAGAAAAGAATTTTAAAAATATATATTTGAAATGATACTGAACTAATATCTTAATCCTCTTCCTCCAGTTATTTGCTAATTTAATAAAGAACTGCTTCTATACAATTATACTGTACTTTCTGTGGAATGATCTAGAAAAGAATACCTTAGGTATCAGAAGTAACCCGATGGTAACTGTCACAGTCAAATGCGTGTGTGCAAAGAACAACATCAGCATCCAATCAGACTGAAGTCTTGAGGCAAGACTAAATCTGTAAATAGAATTCAGAATGTTGGCAATTTGTCATTTTTAACAGTTAAACTTAATATTCCTGGAGATAATCTGAACTAAAGATAAAATGAGGTGTGTGTATTACTTTGATACAAACTAAAAGTTACATTTCCATCCTCTATACATGTACGTAACTTAAAAGGAACGTAGGGGGACAAAAAAACATAGCATATTTAAATAGTCTCACAATATTTATTCAGCCTGCAAATTGACTACAATTGACCTATGATAATTTACATGTGTTGAGAATTTGGCCCTTTGATTTTTAGATTATTCACAAAAACACATGTTGCAGCTACAGAATCCCACTGACACACTGGCCAGCCATAGTAACAGAGAACCAGAGCTGACCCAGCAGGGCCCACCCAGCAGGCAGGGCCCAAGGAAGCAGATAATGAACTCAACTGGAGCACAGGATTCTGAAGGCACAGTGCAGCCCAAGGCAACTGCCTTGCTCTACTTGCCCCAAGGCCAAGACTACAGAGAACTGAAATGAGGCAGTACATTTTAGAAAGATTAAGTGGGCAGTACAGAAATAGCCTTCATTGCAGGAACTCCCAGCTCAATCCTATAGAGCATGGGTGTCCAACCTTTTGGTTTGCCTGGGCTGCATTGAGTGAGGAGGAATTGTCTTGGGCCACGTATAAAATATATAATATAGTTAATGTATATAAATCACATAATAATGTTAAAAGTTTATGATCTTGTGGGGCCGCATTACTAGCTGTCCAGGGCCACATGCGGCGGCCCGTGGGCCGCGGGTTGGACACGCCTGCTATAGAGCTTAACAGTGTTGCAATTTTAGTGAGTGAAAAGTTTATTTGATTAAATTCATTAAACTAAACTACATTTTACTAATTCTTGACTGTACTTTTTAAAAGTATCAGGACAAGCACTGCACTCAGAGCTGGCTGAAGCATGTTTGGTTTATCTGCATATGAGAAAGATTCCTAAATATTTAAATGGAAAGCAACGTAATGGATGAATGGATGGATGCACAACTGGCTTGTAATAGGCAGGTTTAAAAAAATAAGTCAAACAGAAATAGTGTTTACAACCTCTTTCTACTTAACAGATACACGTTTTACAAAAAACCAAAAACCATATGCTTTTATTAAATACGGGGCTGGTCTGGCATGAAACATTAGTTTATATGCTATAATAATATACACATAATTTATTACTTGTAAGCATATTGGTTCATGCACACAAATACAAAAGACTCTTCCTTAAAAAGATATGACCATATTTACATTTTGGAAGAATTTCTTCTAAAACTCGGTTGGAGTTTGTGCTACCCAGAGTTATTAGGGATCACTAATTGTAATAATTTTGCTATATAGTAGAGTTGGTCAAAAATGGGGGATGTTCAACTGAAAATTTCCACAAACAAAAGAGTCATTTTCATGTAAATTTTCCGCAGAAAATTTCAATTTTCAGCTACAATTTAAAAACAAAAAAATTTGTGTGAGAAATGTTGCTGCAAAGACTTATGGGATTGTAGTTTGGGTGCCTCCTACTGCCATTCTCTACAGGAGGCTTAGCTCCTTGGTTGGACCATATCTCCATGATGAATTCTCTCTCTTCTCCAACCTATTGACACTTTAAATCAAAGTGTTAACTTATTCATAAATATAATTTTATTTATAAACAGTTTGATGAAAATTGTTTTACCAGTTTTGATACTTTTTCATATAAACTTAGGACAAGTTTATTTTAGAAAATTCTATTGGGGCAATAGACATAGAATGAGTAAAACCTGATACCAATCGGGCAGAGGGAGTGACAGCAAGGCATCCTAGCACTATTCATCACCCGCCATCCCCAGTTCAATGACTAGGGTTCCCCAGTGTTGCCACCACTGCATCGCTCTGGGAGTGGACCCTTTCTGTTTCCTAAGGGAATAGAGCACCTGCTATCATTCTTTGGAGAACAAGGGGGCCATATGCTACTGCCTCAGCCTCTCTGAGAGGTGAGAAAGGGCCCCTACCACCAACACTGCAAAAGGAGATGGGGTCAGAATGCAGAGACAGAGGTAGGGGATGGAGCCATGAGTGTCCTATGACATGATATCCTGGTCGGATGGCTGCTATAGGGCCTGGCAGATGTAACTACAGCCTTTTTAGAACACCTAGTGTGGCCTGTCCCTTGAAAATATACTTACAATATTTTTCCAAAGCATTGCACCTCAACACAAGAAAGAAAGGGATGTTTCGAAGGCACTAATTGGCATTCTCAGCAAGAGGCCCAAACCACAGAGACTGATGTATTCTGTCACCCACAGATCAAGGAGAAGGCATGCTGGAAACAACATCTCCTGTCCTGCAGGGCTGGGCCTCCCTCTGTTCATGTCCAGAGCAGCGAGGAGGTATGTGTGTGTGGGAGAGGGGAGGGCAGGTGGTACTTGGAGAACAAGCCCACCCAAACTTGTGCTCAGTTCAGGCAGTGACAGCTCCTATCTTGTGATCCTGGGGTTGGGCTTGGGTCATGCAGAGCAAGCCCAACTTGCCCCACACTCATCTGGAAACTAGTGGCTCTGTCTTGTTCCATGGGGTTGGCCTAGGTCTTTCTTTCTTCTCCAATGCCTTGGCTCGTGCTGCTAGGAGGAGCCCACCACAGCATCACAAGTCAAGGCTTTGCCTCAAGCTGGACATGCATGCAGAGAACAGTTGGTGAGCCAGGCTGGCAGATTTTTGGGGGAGAAGTTGAACTCCCTTTCCTACTAGGCTGCCCGTTGTGTATGATTGGGGCTGATTTGTCTGTCATTTACTTACACTGTTCAAGAAGCTAGTTTGTTTGTAAATATCAGACTGGAAGAAAAGATGAGATTGGAAGCAATTTCTTTGATTTCTATTGATACTGCCAAACCTGGAAAAAGCGTTTCACACTTTGATTTCAATATCACTTGTCTGAAGATGAAAAATGTTGAAGCATATAAGAGGTAGCAGTCATAACCTAACAGAACCACCTTGGCATAAAATGCTTAGCAGAATTCATTCTGTACTTAGTGGGTGGATATTTTGCTTCTCTATAGTTATTTGATTTTGGCACAATTTTTATTGTTCTGGGTTTATCTATCTATACCTAAGTTCTTATATGGCATGCATCACTGTGGCTTTTGAGTGCATGCTAAAATTACCATGCATATACAATCATATACTTCTCTGTTTCCTCCCATTTTCAGAGCCTGGCCTGTATGTGTAATGTTATTGTAATATATGCCTGTATGATATGTAATGGTATTTTGGGACAGCAAACCTAAAATGGATTTTGCATTTTGCTGTGAAAATGCAGATAGTCATGGTTGTTCTGATTGGGAAATATCAAAAAGTGCAGGAATTGATTTGGATGCTCATTTGAATTTTACCCAAACTATCTTACACTTTTAGAATCATCAAATATTTTGGTATCTCTCTCTCTCTCTCTCAAACACATTTCAAGAAGATTTAATTTAGGCTAGGTTCTGGAAATGGTCAAAATTTTGGAAGTGGTCTTACATTTTCCAAACTCATCCCTATTTAATTATAGTATGTGATATCTTATTTCAACAGAATGCCAATGCATCCCACAGAAAGAGAGGCACAAGGCAACTACAATAAACATCAAGGAAGTTTAAAAAAAACAACAGTAGACTAGAATAATTGTTCCCCAGCAGGGATAAAAAATAAATGTCCCAATGGCCTCTTTCAGTTCACATTTATAGCATTCCTTCCACCTTCTTCTTCTCACTGTGCTATATTTACACTAATAGAACCAGCTATTCCAGTCAGTGACAGATGAGAGAAGTCTCCAGAACTGCATGTTCAGAAAATGACAGCTGGTATGGCCATCACAGGGCCTATAAGAATGAAAGAAAAGAAAAAGAAAAACAAGCAAACAAACAAACAAAACCCAAAAAACCTAAATGCCTGGAAATCTACCGACTGTTACTAAACAGAATCACAGAATACTCGAACTGGAAGGAACCTCACGAAGTCATCAAGTCCAGTCCCCTGAACTTATGGCATGATCATGCACTGTCTAGACCATCCTGAACAGGTGTTTGTCTAACCTGGTCTTAAAAATCTTGAATGATGAAGTTTCTGCAACCTTCCTAGGAAATTTATTCCAGTCTTAATCCCCTGACTGGGGGTATTTCCTAATATCCAGAATAAACCTCCTGTGCTGCAACTTAAGCATGTTGCTTCTTGTCCTCTCTTCAGAGATTAAGGAGAATAATTTTCCTCCCTTTTCCTTGCAATACCCTTTTAGGTATTTGAAAGCTGTTATCATGTCCCTCTCATTCCTTTTTTTCCCCCCAGATTAAACAAACACAATTCTTTCAATTTTCCCTCACAAGTTATGCTTTCTAGACATTTTATCATTTTTGTTCTTCTCTTGACATTTTCCAGTTTGTCTACATCTTTCCTGAAATGGAAACTAAACACAGAACTGGACACAATATTCCAGCTGAGGCCTAATCAGCACAGAGTGGAAGAATTACTTTGTGTATTCTGCTTACTACACTCCTGCTAATACATCACATGATGATTGCTTTTTTGGCAACAGTGTCATATTGTTGACTCATATTTAGTTGTAGTCCACTATGACCCCAAGACCTTTCTGCAGTACTCCTTCCTAGACAGTATGTATTTGCCCATCTGATTGTTCCTTCCTAAATGGAGTACTTCACATTTGTCCTTATTGAATTTCATCCTATTTACCTCAGACCATTTCTCCAGTTTGTCCAGATCATTTTGAATTATAACCCTACCTTCCAAAGCACTTGCAATCCTTTTCAGCTTGGTACAGTAAACACTTTGTTATCAGGCACTTTGTTAATCACAGAACTTTGCTAACCAGCATTGAGGCACTTCCAGATCATGTCATCAGCAGGCACCTCCTTAACTCTCAGCTGGCCTTTGACACTGCCGGCTGATATCCTCAGCAGGCGCCTCTTTCCCCTTTGGCCTGCCTCATGTTGCCTATCCCTTTACTTGAATATCTGACACATTCAATTAACCAGCAATTCAATTCCTCATGAGTGCCGGATAACAAAACTTTCATGTAAGTATACTCTCTAAGTCATTATTGAAATAGTTGATGAAGATAATGAACAAAACTGGACCCAGAACAGATACCTGCCAAACCACAGTCATTATGCTCTTCCAGCATAATGATAAACCACTGATTGCTACTCTCTGGGAATGGTTATTCAACTAGTTATGAACCCACCTTATAGTAGCTCCCTCTAGGTTGTTTTCCCCTTGTTTGTTAATGAGAGAATCATGAAAGATTGTATCAGATTTCTTACTAAAGTACAGATATATTACATCTACCACTTCCCCTTATCCACATGACTTGTTACCCTGTTAAAGAAATGTTGATTTGACATAAATTGTTCTTGACAAATCCATGCTATTACTTATCACCTTATAGATAGAATAGAATAGAATTCTCATAAGCTCCAGCCTGGAGTGGCACAGCAGAGTTGTCAGTTGTGATGAAGGAAATGGAGAGAGAAGAAAGTTTAGAAGGAAAGATAAGAAGTTCGCTTTTTTCTATGTTTGGTTTGAGGCAATCATGAATTATTTCAGAAGATACGAGAAAGGCAGCATAAGACATCAGTCTACTGAGCAGGGAAGTATTAGATTTGAGAATGGTCAATAAAGAAATGATAGGAGACCTGAATAGTTGCTGAAACTGTCTAGAAGACAAAAGGAGGTGGAGAGAGAAAGGAGATAACAAAAGATATAAGAATCTCAAATAGTGTAGACAACATGTAGACTATTCCTAGATTTTGGATTTTCCAGGGCAATTTTATTTTTGCAGTGAAAATTTAGCAAAACCAAATTTGATGATCTCCCCATAGCTGTAGCAATGCCCCCCTCCCTTTTTTTTTTTTTTTTGTTACCAATACTACAATTTCCTGCAGCTAAATTCAGGGTACCTTTGTAACCCTTATAAGACTTGCATTTTCTTAAATATTTGTTATAATATGACCTACACAAACAGTATATTATTATTTATTTATTTTATATCCAACATATAAACCACTATGCTTCATGCACATAAACTAATATACTTAATTGCCATGTTTTTTGAAGATACAAACCAGTGTGCAATGTAAATAATTTAAGATGGACAGTTGTTCCGCTAAATCTAATTAGTTATATATATTGAATTTTGATCCAACTGACATAAACAGCTTGTAAACTAGCTATACTGAAAAACAAACCACATGATTAATAAGTTAATTACACATATTTTCCAGTCCTAGGAGAACATTAGGTTTAATAACTCCTTAATTTGCAGATTAAAGTATTTATGTGGTCTTTCTATTATGCACCATATCCAGTGTACCCACTTTAAATTGCACCATGGGAAGCCTGAAAGATAAACAGTTAAATACTAGATCTACAGATCACTTGCCTAATTGCATGGAATATAGCAGAGATAATGAGCTCATTGTGAACTGCAACAGTCATATAACGTGGCTCATGAAATGCTGATGGGACTGTCCGCACTGCATAGCAGAGATAAACACCCCACAAGAGGAATAAAAATTCAGCTGTGAGAAGAACAAAAAGAAATAATTTGCCATTAGTTTTATAGATGAAAAAATAAGGAAATTTGAAGTTACAGAGCAGGTTCTATATGTGTATACATACAAATAAATATATATACACATACAGAAAATATGTAATCATAAACATATACATTCATATACAAGTATTCATATACTTTCAGATACTTTAATGATACATACTTCAAACTTTATGTTTTAATTTTCAACAATGTATAATCAGACCAGGAACCTTTGCTTCCAGGTTTCTCCACTATTTTATTTTACAAGCATTAAAACCAACCGTCAGCAATTTCTTGTCTGTTTTGTAACTTGACATCTTAACAGCCTGAAATTTTTTGTAATAAATTTCTGACTTTTTAGTTTAGGTTCTTGTTATAAAGGCAGCTACAAATGCCACTTCAGTTACAAGTCTGTAAGCCTTTTTTAATATGAATATTATATTTCAAAGGTTTATAACTCAGCTGTGCCTATTTCTTCTGGTTTAAAGAACATCCTCTACTCTTTTTAATACTGTTGTGCCCATGTTTTATAGATATTATGAGCCTCTTTTAAGGAGCCTAAGGACTTGGTAATTACAGTAAATGACACATTACTGTAATAGGTGATGAAAGAAACAAAATGGGGATGGTTGAATGCTCACAGCCAGCTCAAACCATCCTTGTAAGGAAGCACTCAGCTGAACCCCACACTACAGAGTTTGCATTTCTGTGTTTTAGCAAGATAATTTTGTGACACAAACATCATCTTTCACATCATCCCAGAAAATTCCCGATCTATCTCCAGTTTGTGGTTATTAGAACAGCTTATTTCTTCCATTTTATCTGTTTTGACCTTGAATGTATTTCTCAAGATCCGGGCGGAAAGTGACCCACGTGCACTGCCAGGATCAACTTCTGCAACATGATTCTTGGTTGTGTTTGCTGAACTTTGTGACTAGTAATTCACCTGTCACAGCATTCTATATTTTTTCACTCTCCACTATACATATGCACAAACACATAATGTTTTCTGAATTCAGGTTAGTTACACTATAAACATGCTTTCATCACACTTCATTGCATCCTAACTCCCAGCTACAGAGTCACCTCTTCTATCAGTAAATAACCAGTATACTATATATGTACTTCAACAACCTTATTTTCAGTTTGCTTCCTATTGGACTTAGTGGCAAAGCTCCTAGTGACTTCAATTGATGCAAAATTGGGCCCTAACACAGGAAATGTGACAGGAAAAAGAGGAGAAACAATTGTCTATTGTTAATATGCAAGTAACAACACTCTCAAACACACAAACAAACAAACAAATAAAAAAGATACAGTATCGCATTCAAGCATTACCAAACTGGATAGCTCTGCTCTAGAACTTCTTGTAATCTATTAGAATCAAGTTCATACACTATTAATATAAGAAAAGAGAAAAAGAAAGACTATCTCTGGAATTAATTCACCCATAGGAGCTAACAGAATATTTGCTCTACATACTCCTTGCCTCTTTATACTTCTATGCTTGTTTTTGATATTGCATTTAAAAATATTATTGGCCATACACAAAAAATAAGAAAGTTACAGTAATAAATATGGATGTTCTTTTTGAGAATTCCATCTACCATGAGGGGCCCGTGTTCTATTGTATTGGTAATTAATCATTCATAAGTAATGATAGGCAAACAGCTACCTACCTGATGTTGATAAACTGCCACAGTTGGGAAGGACTATATTTGAAATACTGTCTGAATTAAGTCTGAAAGTTGAAGCTGGGTATTTCTCAAGCAGGAACTTTCTTTTCCCACCCATTTCTAGACAGTACACAGATACTGTTAGAGCTAAATTCTCCTAATGTGTTAGATCTTCTGATTCTATTTTAAAGACTAACAATTTTATGTCTTACATCGGTAAGACCACTTCATCAGATTTAGTCATAGGAATCAGTCATAGGAATGGCACACATCCCACTTAATTTACTCCTTCCATGGGTCCTATTAATGAAAGGTGAATCTTCCCCTCTCTCTCTGATCTTTTTTTCCTTTCCCCTTCTTCCTTTCTGCACTCCTGCTATATATATATATGACCATTTTTGCTCCAAATCTGATTAAATGGATCTTACCCACAAAAGCTCATTACCTAATAAATAAAATTGTTAGTTTTTCAGGTGCTACAGGACTACTTGCTTTGTTTTGCAAAGATACAGACTAACACAGCTACCTCTCTGATTCTATTTTGGGTTTCAAATGCAACCACAAAGTGCAAAGACTTGAAGAAGTGAAAATAAATTAAGCATTATGCGAACATGATTGGGCCTCAATAAAAGATTCAGTGAATTCTGAGTAAAATTTTGAGTGGTTGTCAGTGCCTTTTTTGTTAAAAAAAGAGGAACAGGTATTTAGCCAGCTCCCCAACCCCAACCAATTGCTTGGCTGGGGCTGCCGAGGTGCGGATACTCAGTACTGGCAAGTACTCGCACAAAAAAAGCACTGGTGGTTCTTATTTTAATGTGAGTAGTTTGCCCATCCCTAAATCCATACAGTTGCTGATCAAAAGTGACTTATCACCTTGCAATTGCTAATATGGAGCACACTTTTATTACTCTTTCTCTTGAATGTCCTCTCCCCCCAAAAAACAAAATATTTACTATTAGAAATGGAACAAACAAGAGGTTGATTTGCAATTTTAAAAAGTGTCTCTTGGTGACCCAAAGTACATCTATTTTATTTTTTTTTTTTTTTTGACTGGGTCTATTTTTGGGCTTCTCAAATGAATGTAAAGTAGTACAGCACTTCCATGTCTCTTATACTGACTGTCTGGGCAAACGGATTGCTAATTTAATTTCACTACACTTTAGTGGTTACACTGCCAGTGAGATCTATAACCATATTTCAGTAATATCATCAAACTACGAAAGACCTAGGAACTATTTGTCTTGTTTGAGCACACTTCAGTTACAGTCAAGCAAACCCATAACAATAGCAATCTTAGGCTGGGTCTACATGAGCCCCTTCCTTTTGGAAGGGGCATGTTCATGAGCAGGTTTGAAAGCTGCTAATGAAGTGCTGCTATGAATATGCAGTGCCTCATTAGTATAATGGCAGCCGTGGCAATTCAAAAGTGCAGCTTTTGAATTGCACGCTGCCTGTGGAGGGGGGGACCTACCGAAAAGACCCCCAAGTTTTTGAAAGCCCCGTCATCCTATCTGAAATAGCTCTAAAGTCTAACCCTGTGTCTACATGAGCCCCTTCCGAAAGGAAGGGACATGTTAATGAGTGGGTTCAAAAGATGCTAGTGAGGCATTGCTATGAATATGCAGCACCTCATTAGCATAATGGCAGCCGCAGCAATTAGAAAGTGCAGCTTTCGAATTGGGCTGCCCATGGAGATGGGGACCTTCTGAAAGGACCCCCCAGTTTTCGAAAGCCCCTTCCTCCTATCTGGTGTTAGGAAGAAGGGGCTTTCAAAAACTGGGGGGTCTTTTGGGAAGGTGCCTGTCTCCACGGGCGGCGCACTATTCAAAAGCCGCACTTTCGAATTGCCGTGGCTGCCATTATGCTAATGAGGCACTGCATATTCATAGCAGAACCTCATCAGCATATTTTGAACCCGCTCATTAACATGCCCCTTCCAAAAGGAAGGGGCTCATGTAGACACAGGGTTAGACTTTAGAGCTGTTTCAGATACCTTTGGTGGTCATTTGTGTGCACTCTTTTTGACCCATTCTTCTCTTAAATCTAGAACCACAGCCAAAATGTGTAGTTCTACCTGGGCATTAACATCAAATACAAATAAAAAAGAAAATACTTTAATAAACTAAGGATGGTTCAGCAAATTCATTGGCCCTTCTTCCCATGGGATCTACAGAAATTTCACACTGACCCAGAAGAGTTTGAGACGTGTCACAAGAACATATTGTTCCTGCTGTTTTCATGAATTCTGTCTTTCAGCCCACTACCATCCTTGATAAACAGAGTATTAGCAGCACTCAAACACAGAGCAATGCCAATGTTAGCTGCCAAGGAGTGATCATATTCCTGAATACTACACCTAGTTCTCTCATTTCTCTCTCTCCTCCACCCCAAACAAGGTGAGGAAAGCCCTGCTGACACAAGGAGTATGTGATAAATTACAAGAGATAAATGAAGATATAAACTGCGAGTTACACTACATAAGGCTGTTATGTGCATGGAAAGAGAAGTTTAAAACTCCATGTTCTGAAGATAGGCTTATTAAAATAAGGACCCCATGTATCTGGGATAACTCTAAAGAAGGAATTGTAGTTACTCTATATTTAGATTTTGGGACATTTCCATACAGGCAGGCAATATCACTCTCACCAGCCACTTAATGACAACACCAATAGCATTCAAAGGGTGTGTATACTGTAGAACAGCAGATGTTTGCATTATTTAATGAAAAATATTTCTATCAATCCTTTTTATTTAGAACAGAGGTGACATTTTTGAATGGAGAAAATAATTAGCATGACATCTGGTATACTACACACAGCAATACCTTTAAACATGCAGTATAAAATAAGAGTGTATATACTAGCTAAGTCCAATATAACAATAATTTGATTAGCAATAGCATTTTGGTTGAGAAGCAATTTATTATTCAAAGTGCCAATCACATACCTTAAATATATCATGTAGAAGTTGTACTTGAGAAAGAAAATCAAGTTTATATAATTAGCTTTAGGCTAACACTGCAATTTACAAAGAAAATCTACAGATGTTACTAATTTTGCTGTGCTTTTCTGTATGTAAGAATCGGACAACTGATTGTGATATGTAACTATTTAAACATCAGCTAAGAGCATGGAACACACTTTTAAGGGGGCTGAAACTGATTCAACAAGACAGAATGAATACTACTGCCTGAACTATCAACCACAGAGCAGTCTCGCAAAAGACCACAGAGGAAGCTACAATTCTGGCCATGACTGACATTTTTGATTAACCACTATTCTAGACAGCTCGTACCATACAACATATAATGATAAATCTGCCAGGTGTGAAATGACTCACTCAGGAATGAAACACTCAAGCTGCGTCTACACGTGCACGCTACTTCGAAGTAGCGGCACCAACTTCGAAATAGCGCCCGTCACGTCTACACGCGTCGGGCGCTATTTCGAAGTTAACTTTGACGTTAGGCAGCGAGACGTCGAAGTCGCTAACCTCATGAGGAGATAGGAATAGCGCCCTACTTCGACGTTCAACGTCGAAGTAGGGACCGTGTAGACGATCCGCGTCCCACAACGTCGAAATTGCTGGGTCCTCCATGGCGGCCATCAGCTGGGGGGTTGAGAGATGCTCTCTCTCCAGCCCCTGCGGGGCTCTATGGTCACCGTGGGCAGCAGCCCTTAGCCCAGGGCTTCTGGCTGCTTCTGCGGCAGCTGGGGATCTATGCTGCAGGCACAGGGTCTGCAACCAGTTGTCAGCTCTGTGGATCTTGTGTTGTTTAGTGCAACTGTGTCTGGGAGGGGCCCTTTAAGGGAGCGGCTGGCTGTTGAGTCCGCCCTGTGACCCTGTCTGCAGCTGTGCCTGGCATCCCTATTTCGATGTGTGCTACTTTGACGTGTAGACGTTCCCTCGCTGCGCCTATTTCGATGTTGGGCTGAGCAACGTCGAAGTTGAACATCGACGTTGCCGGCCCTGGAGGACGTGTAGACGTTATTCATCGAAATAGCCTATTTCGATGTCGCAACATCGAAATAAGCTATTTCGATGTTGGCTGCACGTGTAGACGTAGCCTCAGGGTACATCTACACTTCCGGGAGTTCCACTTTGTGCATGTGACAGAGATGTGCGAAATTGATCTGTCTGGGGTCAGCAATTGATCCATGTACTCCTTGCTATCATGAGGAGTAGGGAGGTCAATGGGAAATACACTCCCACTGACCTCCCTCAGTGAAGACAGTCAGGTAAGTTGATTACAGATATGGAGATTCTCGCTACACAACTGCCATAGCTAGAATAGCGTGTCTGAAATTGACTGTACTGCCTAGTGTAGACCAAGCCAGAAAGTAAAACAGAGGAGTGCATGAGTGAAAGCTTAAGGACCACACAGTTATATTGCCAAAGCTGCTGAGAAATATTTTGCAGTGCAGCAATGTTAAATCACTGATATGATACAGTAGACTTTGTAATGTTGCATTAAAATACCATAAGAAGTAGGGTTTGGACTAGAACTGTAGTGTTACTTCTAAAGAATAATGGATTCTGATATCCTTAACAGTGGCACTTGGGTCTACTTTGACGTACTAACTGGTATTTCAGTAAGTGAAATCGGTCAATTATAAAGGGCTAATGGACTACATGAGTATGTTTTAGATATTGGTTATGCAAGTCTTTAAGCAATGTATTGGGTTAGATAGGAATCTGAAACAACTGATCAATCATTTCTTGAAGTATTTAGTAACCAATTATAATAAAAAATTTTGATGTAAAACTTGGCCATAAAACTGAAGAGATGAAGCATTAGGAGCAAATAGTAGGAAAGAGCTTGTAATACGTATTCATATTATATCAACTGACTAACAACCACATATGGCATTGGAGGTCTTTAGAATATGCAAAGATGTAAAATGAAGGGCAAAAGCAAATACGCAGAGGTGAAGATCCAAAGGCTGTGAATTTATCTTATTAGCCATAATTTTAAAAATATCTGTAAGCTCAGTTTAATACTTCATCATTTTGAGGTCATTAAGTGATGCCACATAAAGTGAAATGACAACTGGCACATGATGGAGGTAAAGTGAGGACTAAACAAAGATTTCCTTTATAATAAGATATAACACAATTACTTCTTTGTCCTTAGTGGTAGAACTAATGTTGAGTACTACTTACTCACTGGGAATGACACAAAGGTTGCAGAACCAGGCCCTTATGAAAACAAAACAAAACTGTAGGATATGACCAAATACCCTTATTCACCAGACACAAGAAATGGGATGCACATTCTCCTATTCTTACTGAAAGAAGGAGCAGGACAAAACAAACAAACAAAAAAAAAAACCCAGAGAGCTTGCAACTTTGCACAGAAGAGAAAGCATTAGCTCACAAAACAGGGCAAGACAATATATCATCAGAAACAAAGTGACAACTGTATAACTGTGCAAGGTAGGCATTCAGAGTGGATGGACAAATGAGAGATGTACTGATACACCCATGAGAGCGAGACAAGCATTTCTACGAAGGTATTTATGGGTATATATGTAATTGGAAGACAAAAGACAAAAATAGGGTATAAGTTAAATATACTATATACAGTGAAATTCCTTTAATTCGGCATGTCTGGGACTGGACAGGTGCCGGATTACCAAATTTTCCACACTATTGGACGTCACCATAAGGATAACCTAAGACATTCTAATTTCACTAATGTATATGTGATACACTATTTTGATACTGTATTATTTACTACACTATACCACGTTTATTACACTATCAATACTACTGTACTGTACTCCCCAATACTGTATAGATGATCCAAAAAGTGAAATACCCATAGCAGTAGATGAAGTATCTGTAGCAGGATATTAGTATGCAGCACAGCTCTTACACTTAAATACAGTAAATGATACTATAGACCTTAAATACAATTTATAATTCACAACTTAATGCTGCAATTTTCTTTCTTTCTTTATCAGAAACTTAAACTTTATACTGTACAATTAGTAAATACAGTAACTTAAATACTTAAAGAAACCTTTCACGTCTTAATGCAACGAAAATTCACTTATTCACTGAAAAAAGGTCACTTAAAACTACTGGAGATGCTGCAGCTGCACAACTAATCGGATGAATATTCCATTGTGGCTTTTTCAGCTACAGGTTCAGTCTCATCAGGTTGAGGCCTCTCTGAAACATCTGGGACATTAGGGTGAAGATTATCTTCAATATGGATGTCAGCAGGTTCATCTTCAAAGGGTACATCCATAGCTGCAGCTGAAGTTGAAGGAACAGGGGCTGTAGAAGTGATTTTCTTTGATGCCCTCTTAAACATGTCTTTGAGATCTACTTGTTTCTTTGATGCTGATTTTTATTTTTAAAAAGAATTGAGTATAATATGCAGACTCATTACTTCTGTGGCAGTGTAGTGACTGTTACTCAGCTAATTTTACAAAGCCATAAGAAATGCTGAAGCTTGCTGACAGCTAATTTGGGTTTTAGGTTCTTCTTCTTTGTCTTCTTCAGCTTCTTGAGCCATCTCTGGGTTTACAACGCTTTGAATAATTTGGTCATCCCTTAGCTCTTCTACTATTGAGGTGTCCTTATCAGCATCAATCCATTCCTCAACTTCTCCCTCTGGAAGCTTGCTGATAGGATTTGCCCAAGGAACATATGCAACAATATTTAAAATGTCTCTGAAACACCTTGCCATACCTGTAAATCCTTTGAACTCAACATCTGAAGAATCCTCCTGAAATATGGCATCTGTCCAAAGTTTTCTCCAGGCTCTTCTTAGGGTGGAAGCCTTAACATCCTTCCATACTAAAGCAGCAGCATAAATTGCATTCTTAATATTAAAGAAGACTGAAAATCATGTACACTGCAGTCGAATTCACTTATTTGTGAATGAGAGATGCCCTGTATCCTCTCTTGAAATTCTGAATGACACCTCGACCCACTGATTGTATTAAAGATATCACATTTGGAGGCAAATAGGTGGTGAAGATATTCCCACAAATGAGTTCTGAAGCTGCAGGATGTGCCCTACAATTATCTAATAGGAGAATACCTTTGCTATCCTCAGGTAGTACTTGCTTTCTGAAGTTTTCCTTCACTACTGGCACAAAATGATCAAAAAAACAAAGCTTTTTGAAAACCTCTGCAGTCATCCTACAATTTGATTGAGCATCATAAATAACAGGAAGGTGTGTAGCACTTTTGAAAGTGTTTTTTGAATTTGAAAGGGTTTTTTGAATTTGATAGTAACAAAAAGTTTTAATTTATGACTACCATCAGCATTAGCACATACAAGAATTGTAAGCCTATCCTTATTTAATTTGAAACCATGATCACTTTTTTCACTTGCACCAGCTAAAGTGCTGTTAGGCAAACAGCACCAAAAAAGACCAGTTTCATCAGCATTATAAATTTGGGCAGGTGACAAATTATGCTGCTCGACTAAATCTTGGAAGAACTCACTGTATTTCTCAGCTGCTTCAGCATCAGCAGACACCACCACAAACATCAAAGCTTACGAATACCATGACATTCTTTGAAATTACGTAGCCAGCCATCAGAGAATGAGCACTTCAGAGATTTTCACATCACCATAAAGAAGTTTAGCCTTTTCAATTAACATATGCCCTGTTATTGGTGATCCTTCTGAATGCTTAGCCATAAACCACTTACACAAAACTATTTAATTGCACTAATTTAGGCGTTTTCAATGTTTTTCACTTTTCAGCACTTTTGAGGTTATCTGATGCAGCTACAAAAGATCACAACTGTTCATTTTGTTTCTTGATATTGTATATCGTAGAAAATCCAATATTGTATTGCTGCATTATCACATTTCTGTTTTCATGGCTCTCAAGTCATTGTATTATTTCCAGTTTTTGAGGGATCGTCAACATAACATGCTTCCTTTTTGTGCCTTTACCAACCTTCTTCACTTTGCTAGCCTTGGAAGCCATTATAAATAGAAGATGGGCTAATTAAAGTCCAAATATATTGCGATAAACACAACAAACTTTGAACAATTTCAAATGGCAACACAGGAGGATGGTGAATAGACTGTGGTGATCCTGTAAATTCACTCCCGACAGTCCGCTACCGAGAGAACTTGCAAAACTCACTAATGCAGCTAGCATCCGAGCCTCAGATATGTTCACTCTGCCCACTCCCTGACCAAAACTCATCACAACATGCTGCCTAAGCAGCTAGCAAGTGAGCCTCATGCCGGATTGGTGCTGGATATGCCAGACCATGAAATTTTGCTGGATTATCTCCGTAAATGGGACTGTTTTTGCCAGATGCTGGACCATCAGGATTTCCAATTCATCAGAGGTTGGATTAAAAGAATTTTACTGTACACAGCTGGAGGTTTTAAATGATCTCTGCCCTTGTCCATTATCTGTATTATCCAGTCTTGGTGTTACCCAATTAACCAATTTTGTTGTACACACTGGCACCTCTTTCTAATGAGATTTTTTACATTATTCAGTTATTTAATTTTTTCGTTCTTTTACAACACTCAGACTGGTTATCCAATACACTGAGCCAAATTAATTTAATATTCCACACCATTATTTGTATCTGGTATAACAGAAACATGATGTCAACAGTACAAAAGATTAATCTTCCCCATTTTAAATGAAAATTTTAAATGTCAATTTTTGTTGTTTTGCATATTTTGGTTATGAAGGGCAATGATAAGCTTGAACTGTGTAGTGCATGTTTGCTTCATACGGTGGACCAGATCCTCATCTGATATAGACTGGTGTAGTTTGATTGACTTGTTTAATTGATTCCAACAGAAGACCTAGTCCTTTGTGTTTACAATGTACTGTATAACAGGGAGCTGTTTGTGGAAGTTAATCATTGTTCCTGAATGTACAATGAAGTATTCTTTTAATGCACATGCCTTTGTTCCCAATGTAGTTTGTTATATATCTTAGCACTAATTTGCACCTTAGTAAAAGTTTCCCTACAATTTAAAAATTATTAACAAACAAGGTTTAATGTCCACATTCACTCCTAGCTGCCATTATTTTATCTACAGTTCACGTTCACTTTTCACATTGGTAACTAAATCTTTATCATCCACACAAAAATGTGCAGAAAATGCAAGCTGTTGGAAGGATCTGAAACCTCAAGAAAGAATTAGGGCAGGGGTCAGCCACCAAAATAGCAAGAAGAGCCATGTTTTTTTTGAATTTGGCAAAAACTCAATAGTTCAAGAGCCACAATGCACGTGAATATGAGATGGTCCTTAATAAATAACATGATTTGTAATGTGATATATGTTTACTGCAAGACATTCACAAACCTTTTACATATTCTGTTTCTCACACTTTACGTGTGTGTTTGTACTACTATCTTCCTGACTTTCATGCTCAAACCCACTTTAATTATACCAATTTTACTTGACATTTAATTTCAATTTTCTTTCTTAAAATGTGTGTTGCCCTTCCCAGCAGGAATGCTGCAAGCTTCATTTTCCTTTTCAGAATCAAGATTTTGTTAGTAACGAGATCAAAACACAGATACAGCATCATATTCCACGATGCACTGTTATCCAACATCTCGAGATCACCTATCGTTTGTTATTTAGACATGAGTTGGGCTTTTAGATGGTCACCATTTATCAAAAATATTCAGGAGGTCTTTTTGTTTTGTTTTTTAGCTTTCCAATTATACTGTTGGGAGCCACAAAGAAGTCCTTAAAGAGCTGCATGTGACTCCAGAGATACAGGCTGCAGACCCCCGGACTGGGGCACAGACTGCCAAGCCTGAGGTGCCATGGGAAATGTTGCCTCCATCCTAAAAGGATCTTGCATGAAGGATCTTGCATGGAGTAGCAATGCTTCTGCATGTTCTCCTCATTCTGAGCTTAACCCTTAAAAAAACAGCTGACCTGGTAGCCATACTGCCACTGGTTCCCCCATCACACCAGAATCTTCTGCAATGGGTATGCACTTGTATTCAGACAAAAAAAGGAGTTAACTATGTATAGCACCTTAGATTGCTCATTATCCTACAAATGCACACTCACCATTCTACTATTTGATTGCAGCTACTTTAAAAATGAGTGCCTTTCAGACACAATGGCACTTGGTGTTCTAAAAAGAGCTGTACTTAACATACTTAAAGCTGAGATGAGGCCAAGGCTCAAATCTTGTAACTGCAGCTGAACTTTCTACATGTTCAGGGTTGGCCCTTGGGGATGGTTTGGATGAGAGGTTCCACATCCTGCTCAGTCTAAAAATAGGTCATAGACTTAAGTTTTTGATTCTGATCCTACCTTTCCCAAAATGTGATGCTTCCTGGATCCAGAGGTTTGTCTCACACTCATATCAAATGATTAATATTCAATTAACTGCCATCTCCTAAAAGTAAGTTCTGAGTTTTTTAGGAACTTGTACCACTGAACTTACGGCTTGGTGGCCCTATTACTGAGGAATTTATATGTTGGGCTGTGTCTACACTAGCCTCCTTCTTCAAAGGGGGCATGGAAATGACACAGATCGGAGAATATCAATGAGGCACTGCCATGTGTATGCAGCACCTCATGAGCATAATGGCAGCCATGCTAATTTCAAAGCTACTAGCTTCCAAGTGTTGACAGGCAGTCTAGACCCGGGCACTTCAAAATACATGCCCAACTCTGAAATTCCATTACTCTCAAAACGAATTGGGAGTAAGGGAATTTTGAAGTTGGGCGTGTTTTTCCAAGTGTCCGTGTCTAGACTGCCTGTCAACACTTGGAAGCTCGTAGCTTCAAAATTAGCATGGTTGCCATCAGGCTAATGAGATGCTGCATATACATGTCAGTGCCTCATTGATAGTCTCTAGTCCATGTAATTTCCATGTGCCCTGTGAAGACGGGGGCTAGTGTAGCCACAGCCTTGGGGTAGCCATTTAAGGGCTGCAATGGTTTGTTTCAATCACTATGAGTTCTTGGTGGGTGACCTCAAAAGTCAGAAAAAGTGAAAGGGAAACACCTTTACACAGGGAAATATCAAATAGTTCAGAGCCCAGCCAATGTAGGTAACCCATCTCACATCAGTCCAGTAGGGAGCAAACTAACTTCTGGTTTTCCTCTATAAACATTTTCATTCTCCACCCTGTTATCCTTATGCTTCAGATTACTGAATGGAAGCATAGAGTAAGATAGGCAAGACAAGGTGAAAGAAAATAATGACAATCAACTTTCCCAACTTCCAGGGGTGAGAAGACCAGTTCTGATCCATCTCGAAATTAGGGGAAGAGCCGATGGGTGACCAATGAGGGAGAGTCGGTATGGACATTGTGGCTACAGGAGAGAGGGATTGAAAAAGGACTGAGCAGAGTAAAAAAGCACGTGAGATACTGCGTAAGGCAGTGGGCAGCAACCCCCAGCACACGTGCCACAAGTGGTATGCAAGCCAGTTAGCCTTGGCACGCAAGGGAGCTCAGCCCTGGCCCTCCCCACACCCAGTGCAGAGATTCCTGGGGCTAGGGCTGGATCCCCAAGTCCTATTGGGGGTCGTTAGGGAGTGAAGAAGCAGACCCACCCAAAACCAGAAGTGCTCCCCGGCTGCCATAGCGCTGATGGTGGGGAACATGGTGGGCATGGCAGGTCCAGGCGAGGTGGTGGTGGGGCTGAAGCCTGAGGGCTCAGTCTGGCACTTCCCGGCCTGGGTCAGCATGCTGCAGCCCCGGCACGACTCGGCCCGCGCGGCCAAGAGCAGCCGCTGCACCTGCTGTTTGAGGAGGGGCCCATGGAGAGCCTGAGACTGACCTGTGGAGCTGAATCTGATCCAGGGGATGGAGCTAAGTCTGACCTAGGGGTAGGGGGCAGATCCAAGCCTGACGGAGGGTGTGTGGATCTAAGCCCTCAGGTAACAGGGGGCTGAGCTTGACCCCAGGGGGTGGGGCCAAGCCAGATCCGTTGGGGGGTGGGTTCAGACCTGCATCCATAGGACAGGGGCAGGAGCTAGAGCTGGAGCCCCTCCTGGCCCATTTGCAGAATGGGAGGGGACCAGATCCCCCACCCAAGCCCCTGCCGTAGCACAGGGCGGGGGCCAGAGCCAGAGCCAGAGGCCCTGGCAGCCCCTCTGCAGCAAGGGAGGGGGCCAGAGCCCCTGTCAAAGCATGGTGCTGGGGCTGGAGCACCTGCTGTGGACTCCCTACTGCAACACAGGGCTGGGGCTGGAGCTCGAGCCCCTGCTGGTCCCTCTGCAGCAAGGGAGGGGCTGGAGCCCCCACCAGATCCTCAACTGCAGCATGGGTCTGGGGCCACAGCCCCCACCTTCCAGAGGCTTGTGGAAGCCTCAGGGGCATGCTGGAGCCCCATGGCAGCACAGGGAGCCTGAAGTCCCAGAGGAGTGGGAGGCTGGGGCTGCCTGGGGCAGAAGCCCTTTATCTTCTCTGGTCCAGCAAATTCTGTCCTTCGGGACCGTTGCCACCTGAGGTTCTGCCCCTTCCAGGGGGGCTGTGCTGGCTACCCACAGGGCCTCGTGAAATCTCTCATCCGCTCTGCTTGGCTGTGGAGAAGTCTGATGTAGGGCTCCCACTCTCACTGCTGCTGAAGTGGTTTCCATTGAGCTCATGAGCTCCATGGGAATAAGGGGACTTCGAAGTAGGCGGCGTCCTTTCGAAAAGGAGCCCCATCTGGACGCGCCGCGCGGCGGCAAGGAGCGTCAATTTCGAAGCACGGCTGCCGCCCGCATGCTAATGAAGCGCTGAATATGCATTTCAGCGCTTCATTAGTAAACTTCGAAATGGCCATTTGCATGGCCATTTCGAAGTTTGGGGCACGTGTAGACACAGCCTAGGTGGCCTTAAAAGAATATCACCGGGACTCAAACCATACACAGAAGCTCAAAAGGTCACATTTCAACACTTTGCCTCAGAAAGGTTGCTGACCCCAGCACATGAGATTTCACAAAGCTCTGATGTCAGATACTCATGGTTTCTGATCTTGGCTCCAGTACTGATTCTTCTTCTCTGTGCTCACGTCCAAGTCACTCGGCTTCAGTCCCTGCCCTCCTCCACCCCTAGTATAAAATCTGAAAATCATACAACCTTATTTCAATCCCCTTGTCCACATGCATTATGACATAATCTTGAATTATGTGATCACCAACAGTTTATTCCACTGTACCCTGGCCTCATGCAGCGCAAAGAACAGACCAGCTTTAGGAATGAATTGTGTTTCGTGAAGGAGGCTCTTGTCTGTAGGGTCCCTGAATCATTCGTATCAAAAGTTGGAGGCTGTGTATTGAACGGGGCAGGGAACTTCCAGAAAAGAACAAAGTCTAATGGTTAAGACAGTTGAATACTGCCCTGAAAAACTGGATTCTAACCCAGCCTCTTACACAAACCTTCTATGTGGTGCTGGGCATGACATTTAAATCAAATGTTTCAAGGCAGATCTCTAATTGTGTGTGCCTTGTTCTCTGGATACCCAACTTAAGCTGCAAATGAAGTTAATGGGAGCTGTGTGTTTAGCACACAATGAGGTATGTTAGGCTAAAAACTGAAAAATTAGGACATAGGGCCCTCATACTGGTCATTCAAAATAAATGGATACTTTGACATTAATCCCATGTGATTTTGTCCCAATCTTTAAAAAGGTGATAATATTTCCTCACCTTGCACAGATGTTGTGAAAATAAATTAATATTTCTGAAGCACTCAGATACAATAGGGATGTGCCCTATGTAAAGGAAATTAAGGATTCCATCTTCAGAACGGGGTTTGAACAGAGTGCAGTAGGTAAAGCATCTGCCAGGATCCTGACAATGACAACTGAGATGAAGGGTCAAAGCAGGGTCAAATCTAAGGCTGTGAGTAGCAGAAGAGTTCTTACTCCAATTTCAGGCCAAGAGAGGTTCAACCTGTAGGTGATTATGAAGTATGTGTAGCTTGCAAAATAAAGAACTGTTCCATTTCACTGAGGACATCTTTTCTCAGAGTACTGACAGACTAGAATACTAATTAAACCCAAACCACAGACTATTCAATTTTACTCAGTTTTAACTATTATTTTATTTCCCCAGTCTATTGTCTCTATATCTTCTGTTCACAGGCTTCACTGAGCTGACTGTACATTTAACCACTCAGTCTGTCTTTTAGAAGCTAAATAAATAAAATTTTTAAAGAAAAAAATATGCCCTAGATTCTTCTTCCTCCCCCTCTAGAGCCTCTTTCTGCTTCGCTGCACTGCACCTCTCACCTGGAGGACTATGCTGTTTCTCATTAAAAATTCCTTTTCACGGGCTTGAAAGGATTTCCAGAAATTGCAAGGGTCTCTAATCCATTTATAATTGTTCAGTTCTGAGTTATTTCCTAGATCATTCTATTGACCAGTTTCAGTGAGCTCTTTTAACTAACCTATACTTAGTTCAGTTTCGCTTTGATTGTCAAGGCAAAACAATACACATTCCTTTGCACTACATCAGATGTAATTACATGGGATCAAATCCTACCATCTTTACTGAGGCACATCTCCTGCTGACTTTAGTCAGGAGCAGTGTGCGATATCATTGCCTCTCAGCTCAGCCCTCTGAACACAGTCTCCTCCTTTCCAATCCGCTCCACTGCCCTTCCTATTTTATCCCCCTCTATTCCATTTGCCTCTCCATTCACACAGTTCTGCACTGACTCTTCTCTCTAGTCAGTTTCTACACCATGGCTGTGTCTACACGAGCCAAAAACTTCGAAACGGCCACGCAAATGGCCATTTCGAAGTTTATTAATGAAGCGCTGAAATACATATTCAGCACCTCATTAGCATGCGGGCAGCCACGGCACTTCGCAATTGACGCGGCTCGCAGCTGTGTGGCTCGTCCAGACAGGGCTCCTTTTCTAAAGGACCCCGCCTACTTCGAAGTCCCCTTATTCCTATGAGCAGATGGGAATAAGGGGACTTTGAAGTAGCTGGAGTCCTTTCGAAAAGGAGCCCCGTCTGGATGAGCCGCGTGGTGGCGAGCCGCATCAATTTCGAAGTGCTGAGGCCGCCCGCATGCTAATGAGGTGCTGAATATGTATTTCAGCGCTTCATTAGTAAACTTCGACATGGCCCTTTTGCATGGCAATTTCGAAGTTTTTGGCTAGTGTGGACACCGCCCATGTCTTCATTATTTCTTCAACTCTCCCATCCACATTCTGCTTCCACAGCCGCTCTCTCAATTTCACTGTGTGTATGTACAAAAGATAGAGGGAAACAAAGAGAGAGAGAAAAGAGAGAGAATGTGAAAGGAGGAGGAAGGGTCAGAGAGGGATGACAGAGGAGATCTACCACTAGATATTAAGTGGCAGGGAAGCCCTGGGATCTCTTCCCCATTCCCTCAGACAAAGAGCGGAGGGAATGGCCATGGAAAGGCGAAGCAGCTATGAGGCAGTGGCATCAACAGCGCTGGGATGAGGGAAAGGCTAGAGCAACACAAGAAGTGGTCAGGCCCTGGATTACCTCCCCACCCCAGGCCAGTGGCGAATGCCTAGAGCACCTTCCCGTCCCAGCCAACATCATTAGAAACAGAGAGATAGCTGTGTTAGTCTGTATTCTATCAAAACAAAAAAAGCAGTCATGTAGCACTTCAAAGACTGACAAATAATTTATTATAAATTATATTATTATAAATAAATTATTTCGTTAGTCTTTAAAGTGCTACATGACTGCTTTTTTGTTTTAACATCACTAGAGGGTAAGTGGCAGGTATTTAGCTGAGATCAGGTTTGACAGCAGGAGTGCAGCCCCGCAAGTGTGTTGCTTTGATGGAAGGCTGTGTAGGAACTATGCCTGAGGCCCAGACTACAATGCGGCTTAAGCTGTTGTAAATTACATCACATGGGGTGTGAAAAAAATCACCATCCTAGGCAACATAGCTTATATCAACATAACAGAGTGTCTACTCTGCGCTATGCTGGCGGGAGATAGTCTCCTGCTGACTTATCTTTCACCTCATCAGGGGAGTGAAATATTGAAGTTGACAGGAGAGCATTTTCACTAGACCCGCTAAGTCGACTCCACTGCATCAACAGCAGCAGTGCAGGTTTAGTGTGCCAGTGTAGACAAACCCTGAGATACCACAGTCAGAGCTATGCTATTGTAGGTGCTAAGAAGGAACAACATTGCCAGCAGGGAGCCTAATCGTGCTTTGTTGAAGTCAACGGAAATTTTGCCACTGTGATGGGTGCAAAACTAAGGCTACATTAATTGCATAAATGCACAAAACATTGATTTCTTGTTCATTTGCCTTAGTATACCCATGGAAAGTAAAAATAATCATGACATAATATTACAAAACATTTGCCTTGAAACATACATGTAGCTGTGTGATAAAGAACATTTGTACGCTGTATTTGACTGGCGACTTGGTAGTTAACCATACCTGAACATTTAATATAATATAATATAAGGAGATATGCATCTCAGAACTGGAAGGGACCTTGGGAGGTCATTGAGTCCAGTTCCCTGCCCTCTTAGAAGGAATAAGCATGATCCCTGACTGTTTTTTTTAAATATATTTGCCCCAGACCCTTAGTAGCCTCCTCAAGATTGAGCTCACAGCTGGGGGGTTAGCAGGCCAATGCTCAAACCACTGAGCTACCCCTCTCTCCACAGTTGGATATTTTGCCGTTTAAACATTTGTGGAATTTACATTCAAAGTCAGCTGAAACAGTTCAATAATAATTTTAGACATTTTGGTCTATGTCCTATTTTAATTTTTTATTAAAAATTCCAGTGGATTTCAAATACTACACAAAAGAACACAAGGGTTGTAGAGAGGAATATCAGGAGACATGGGCTATTGGAGATATACACACCTCTCCTGGAACTGGAAGGGACCTTGGGAGGTCATCTAGTCCAGACCTCTGCCCTCTTGGCAGGACCAAGCACCATCCCTGACACCTCTTTGCCCCAATCCCTAAATGGCCTCCTTGAGGATTGAACTCACACCCTGGGGTTTAGCAAACCAATGCTCAAACCACTGAGCTAGTTAATCCAGGAGCCAAACAATTAAAATACTTTTCTAATTTAAATAGGTTTGAATCCATTTGTCTCTTTAGTGCACATTCCATAGAATTGCTTCATATTCCTAAACAATATTTGTTATAGGCAAAGCTCAGAGTGCTGCCCGTAATTAAAGTAGATTAATACTTTCCATGATAGGACCCTGTTTTCAGCAGCTTATAGCTTTGCCAATTTTTAATCGTTTAGACTAAAATTTCTCAAGCCGGTTGCTTGCTTCAGGCTAATTTTTTTTGAATGTTTCAGTTAAAACAGTGCAGGTATTTCTGAAACCACAAAGAAAAAATATTTAGTTTTGCTCATTAAAAAATAAATCTTACAAACATTTTGTTGAGCTCTAGCACTTCTAAACTGGAGCAAAGTCTTGAAATTTGGCACAGTCTCTTTGGTTTCCATAATGCAGTTTTTAATGTGAAAAATTACCCTTCAAGGCTCATCCTCCCTTCCCCCCCCAAAAAAAAATCTCTTTGCATATGCTTGGTAGCGACTTAGAGCTTGGTAGCTAAATTCTCCACAGATTCCATCTTGCTGAGTATGCTCCAGCCCAGAGCTTCTGTAGTTGAGCAAAACTTTCCTTTCAGTCACTCCTCCCAGTAGCCAGAGGCCACTGCAGCTTTGGGACACAAGTACTGAGAGCCAGGAAACTCTCTAGTGCTCCCAGGGCTTCCATGCATCCATTGAGTGAGAAGAAGGAGAAATCAACCACACTGGAATGCAAACAACTGAAGACAGGGGTTCTAAGTAGCACGACAGGGAACTGCAGAAGCCAGAAGGGTAGTGAGGTCCAGAAAGGGAAGGTAATCAGGAGTCAGGATAGACGGTTAGATCATGGGAGGGAGACAATAATGGGACGACACAATGGCCGTTTCTACACAGGCCACTTTCTTCGAAAGTGGCATGGTAATACACGGCCCAAAATATGCTAATGATGCGTGGATGCAAATTTCCTGTGCCTCATTAGCATAGTCATGTGATTTGGAGTCTGGAAGACCGTTCCTCCGGACTCCAAAATGCCATGTAGAAGTGCGGCCCCGGGGGAGCTTCCGGAAGGAAGTCCTTCTTCTGAAGGCCCCTTCTTCCAGAAGGGGCCTCCGGAAGAAGGACTTCCTTCCGGAAGACCCCCCGGGGGCCACGCTTCTAAATGGCATTTGGAGTCCAGAAGAATGTTCTTCCAGACTCCAAATCACGTGACTGTATGCTAATGAGGCACAGGGAATTTGCATCCATGCCTCATTAGCATATTTTGGGCCGTGTATTACCATGCCACTTTTGAAGAAAGTGGCCTGTGTAGAAACAGCCAATGAGCGGAACAATAGGGCAAGGACAATTCAATAGAAGCAGCAATATGAAAAGCCCAGGGTGGCAGGATGAATAGAAGTAGAGGGAGAGGAGAACAAGGGGGCGGCCAGAGGTAAACAGGAAAAACGGTATACAGCAACTAAAGCATATTACCTATAGAACCTGAAACTGAACACAGGTGTCCTCAGGCCCTGAAACCCACTGACAAAGTGTGTTTTACTCTGTTCAAGCGGCTAATCCATGCAGAATCATAGAACTGTTAGGCTGGAAGGGACAATAAGAGGTCAGTTAGCTCCCTGAACCGAGGGAGGACCAAGTAAACCTAGACCATTTTTCTCTCTCTCTTGGTGGTCACTCGATAACGAGTAGGATGTCTGTATGTCACCCATCTATTGGTGAGTCCATTGATGGCTGATCGGCCCAGTTCTGGAGTCAAAGACCTTATCACAGAACAGGCAGATATTAGTGGCTCTTGGAGGGTCATGGGGCAGTTTTTTTTATTTCGATTGCATGGAGGTGAACCCACTGGACAGCGTTTATCCAGTCAGGTGGATTGAGGTGGACTATGTTTAGGGCATCTTTTCTGGCCCCCTTCCCATGTGGGGTGAGCAGAGTGGATCCTAAAGAGGGCTGCTCAGTCCTGGATGCAGCAGCCGGACTGCTCTACCACCTCAGTTGTTGAAACAGAACAACTGATACATACATTTACTATCTACATGCCGGTTCATGACTAAAAGCTTCCAGATTTCACAATTCTGCTCCTGTTGCCATTCACCAGTTGCTATAGGGCTTAAGTTTAGGAGAGTAGTACATGGAGGAAAACGCTTGTGCGTGACTTCTTTTAATGTGGGGCGACTGCTGCACTGCAGACACCACATGGTTCTTGATGGATAGAAAACTCAAGTCCAGTGGCACGGAATCCACAACAACTGGGAGTCCCCCGTCTGTTGCAGCCTTCATCTGCCTTCACAGTCATTGTAGCATTACCTTTGTTATCCTCTGCCTGTTCTGCCATTGAGGACTTTTAAGATTGTTCGTTGTGTGGACCTTCCCTCTTGATCTTGCAGCACGAGACCCCTTGCGGCATCACTCTTGGGTTCATTGGAATGCACAAGCCTACTCATCAAAACAAGGTGAGGATCCGGAGAGTAGGAGACCATTTCTAACAGGTGTTTCTCACAGGTGTTGGTCTAACCTGTTTATTATTGCTTTGTGGCAGAACCTTGTTAGTTTTCACTTCACTAATCTGCAATCTGGACAAATCTCCCTCTGTCTTTCCACAAAGATTTGATAGAGTGCAGTGATGAAATCTTACATTAATAGGATTTTATTTTACAAAATATACTACAGCACATACATACTAGTATCTATAAAGTTTTACATACAATAAAAATTAAACTAAACCCAAGGGCAGCACCCTTGATTTTAATTTCATTATTATTAATCAAATATCTTCACCTATGTGCTAATTTATAAAATGTAATAATATGCAATGGAATTCACAGTGAATTAATGAAGTTCTACACTATTATTTTTCTTGTCAAATCTCAGAAAGGAAGTGTTCTGGTTGTGAAAACATATCCAGCTGGTCAAGAGATTTTGAGATTTTTGGTTACCGCACAAACCTTCCGCTGTGCAACTGTACTACATCGGTAACATCTTCTGAGCCCTACATCTTCAGAGCCCTACAAATCTGTGAAGGTCCATGAATGTGGATGTGGATATCTGGGGCTTGTTTTGGTGGAAATGAATGCAAATATGAATTTTATATCCAGAACTTAGGTCATTTTTACAGAGGCAGATGAGGTTGAAGATGCAGATAGAATTATGTATCTGTCCAGGATTCTAATGTTCTGGTATTTGCAATGATGGTTCATAGGCTACATGTGACATCTGTACAAACATGTTTGCACATGTAGCTTGGGTTAAGAGGCAACATGATAAAAACACAAGATAAGTCTATATTTCCTTTGTTATTCAGGCTTGTGTTACAACTTTATCTTCATTCCTACCTGATGTATTTTGACAGTCATCAACAAATCTAGAGGTATATGTATCTTGAAATACATTCTGTTTCAATTTCTTACACTAGGCAGAGGGTGTATTTGCCATTTACAGTAGTAATCACGTTGGCTATTCACATTTTTCTGTGAAAATACTGTAACTCAGGCTGTTTTTGTGGATAAAAAAACAGTAAAAAAGAAATATTTGTTTACTATTCTATAATGATTACCAGTCAAAGAGCAGCAGTAATGTTCTAATGCACTAGTGTACCTAAGAAGTAATGAAGTTATGAGACAAACCACCTTAATATCTGACAACAACAAATGCTTTGTATTTCCACATAAGAACATAAGAACGGCCATACTGGGTCAGACCAAAGGTCCATCCAGCCCAGTATCCTGTCTGCCGACAGTGGCCAGTGCCAGGTGCCCCAGAGGAGGTGAACTGAAGACAACGATCAAGCGATTTGTCTCCTGCCATCTGTCTGCAGCCTTTGACTAAAGGCTAGGGGCACCATACTTTACCCTTGGCTAATAGCCATTTATGGACCTAACCTCCAAAAATTTATCAAGCTCTATTTTAAACTCTGTTAGAGTGCTGGCCTTCACAGCCTCCTCTGGCAAGGAGTTCCACTGGTTGACTGTGCACTGTGTGAAGAAAAATTTTCTTTTATTAGAAAATTTCTACTACAGGAGAAACCTCCTACGGGTTACAGGAGAAATTCTATTTACATCAGTCACTCTTTATTATTTTGCATATAAGAATTCAACACACTTTAGATAGTGTTTCCAAAAGTAGTGATTTAACTGGTATACTATCAAATACTCTACTGTCAGTTTTTACCAACTAGCATCGTGTGGTTTGCAGGCCATCGCTAGATTGTTAAGAAATTATTTAACTATGGGCTATCTCTGAGTGACCCAGAAATCTCACAAAAATGAAAGCAGACAGAAGACACAGAGTAGAGTGATGGGATGGGGAGGCCCTATAACCATCTCATACCCACTGCAGGAAAAGTCCCTGGTGAAGTGGTAACAGGGATCCTGGCCAGTTGCTGACTCCCTTTAAATTGCCCTGATGCCAGCTTTCTATGTGCTTCTTTGGCACCAAGTTATGCTTGCTGAGAGGAACTGCTCCTATAACCCCCAGCCAGTTTCTGTCCATCTCTTCTCTACTCCCTGGAAGTCACAGAGAGAACACCTTCTCATCACCAGAAGAGCTCTACCATAAACCTGGTAAGGGTCATGAGGAGGATGAGCTGAGGAGATGGGAGGCTGAAACAGCTGTCAGGACACACATCTATTTTTGTTTCCAAAATATTGGAGAATTTGAAATAGTTTAGCAAAACCAGATCCTGTTGCTCACCAATATCAATGCAGAAATGACAGGATTAGGTATGAAAATATTAAAGGTAAGTTACACATTGTCAGTTAATCCTCTTTATAGATACACTGGACTGCAATAGGAGAAACCCAGCACAACTGGTTACAACATAAAGTAAAAACAAATGTACTGTCTTTCTCTTTCAACCACCATGAGAAAATCAGACAAGAGCTATTTCAGGCTGTCACTTTGTGCCTCAGCAATTGGTCTCAAACATGAATAACACGCTATATAAATAAATGAAGTTGGCAGTTTCGGCAAATATTTACCATGCCATTACTTTGATAATCAGTTGTGAAATGCACTCTTCTAAATCAACCCAGTTCACACCAGGATGATCTATCTAGACTTAGCAGAACAGAAATAAAATGCCTGTATTAGGCTTCTCCATACTCTGTCATTCTAATGAGGATGTAATAGGCAGGATCTTCCTGGTTTCAAGACTCTTATTTTCATGAGCACCAGATCACACTATTATTGGAGTCAAAGTTACACACCTTTGAAAATGATACAATATTCAAAATATTTTGATTGTTGTCACCTTTCAGCACATTTAAAAATTGTTTATTTATTTTCCTAGATGCTTTTCTGGTGAAGCTTTAAGGTCTGACAAAGGATTTAAGAGGTTTGGTTTTGGTTTTGGTTTTGTGAAGGAAACCAGTTTTATATAAAAATTAAGAGACAAGACAAAAAAAGTCAACATACCAACTGCCATCATGTAATCCCAGCGGTCAAGGATGCACATATTGAAGATCAGGTGGTCTGACGTTTGCCCTTGGCCAATGAGTGAAATATTTCTTTCCAAGTTTTGGCAGACTGCAGAAGTCCAGCCGATCAAGAACCAAAAGACTATCAGGAGAATAACAGCCAGCATCCTCATCACTCGGCCACCTGTCATGTATGGAATACGTTGAGCAGTTTGGGACAGGAATACCTTCAAAACTCTGTAAAAATCAAAGAATGGACATTTGAAGGATCATTGCTTTCACATTTATTATATTTAAACTGAACTGACCACTTTTTAGAGATGGCACGTTGCAAGAATAGACATCTGATATATTTGGATTATAGACACACAGTAACATTATGGTTATATCTACACTAGCCAAAAACTTCGAAATGGCCACGCAAATGGTCATTTCGAAGTTTACTAATGAAGTGCTGAAATACATATTCAGTGCCTCATTAGCATGCGGGCGGCTGCGGCACTTCGAAATTGACGCGGCTCGCCGCCGTGCAGCTCATCCCAACGGGGCTCCTTTTCGAAAGGACCCCGCCTACTTCGAAGTCCCCTTATTCCCATCTGCTCATAGGAATAAGGGGACTTCGAAGTAGGCGGGGTCCTTTCGAAAAGGAGCCCCATCGGGATGAGCCACGCGGCGGCGAGCCACGTCAATTTCAAAGTGCTGCAGCCACCCGCATGCTAATGAGGCGCTGAATATGTATTTCAGCACTTCATTAGTAAACTTCGAAATGACCATTTGCATGGCCATTTCAAAGTTTGGGGCTAGTGCAGACACAGCCTATGCGTTCAGCCTTTTTTGTGTCTTTCAAATCCCAGTGCAAGAGTTCTGCCTTTATAAAGGGGATGGCCATTTCCGTTAATCAATAAATCAGTGTCTGAGATTTCATTTGCTTTTGATGTTGCCTGGTTTTTCCTCGCCAATTGTAATGCCAGAGTTAAAATATGCCCTTTAAATACATTTTTTGTGAGTGTAATTCAGGGGTGATGGAACAATTTTTATAGATGGGCTGCTGAGAGCCCAGAAACAAATTGTAAACCCTTTATAAAATGGAAACCACTTCAAAGCCACAGGAGTGCAGCAATGTGCCCAGTAACCTTAGTCCTAGCACCTATGGTTTGATGGTGCTCAGACAATACCATGTGGAAATGATCATCACTGGAATTTATAAATGGAAGCGACAGGTTGAGGCCCTGCACATTTGGAGGTCCAGTGTTAATGTAACATGCTTTCTAGAAGAGGGGAAGCATGTGACATGCAGTAGGGATAAAACCACCATTGCAAGAGCTATTCTGGCACAAGTGATGGACTACCTATAAAGCAATATGCAGTATGAGCCAGGGATACTCAACACACAGTATGGCTACGTCTACACGTGCACCCAACATCGAAATAGTCTATTTCGATGAATAACGTCTACACGTCCTCCAGGGCCGGCAACGTCGATGTTCAACTTCGACGTTGTTCAGCCCAACATCGAAATAGGCACAGCGAGGGAACGTCTACACGTCAAAGTAGCACACATCGAAATAGGGATGCCAGGCACAGCTGCAGACAGGGTCAACGGGCGGACTAGCGCTTCCGGGGCAACAGCTAGCCGCTCCCTTAAAGGGCCCCTCCCACATACACTCAGCCTGCACAGCACGCAGTCTGAGGAGCCATATAGGCACACAGACCCCGGGCGCCGCAGTCATGGACCCCCAGCAGCAGCAGCAGCAGCAGCAGCAGCAGCAGCAGCAGCAGCAGCAAGAGGTCCACCCAGCCCTCCCGGCAGGAGCAGGGCTTGCCCTGGCTCATGCCATGTGGGAGGCAGCTGACTACCTTCTTGCCCCAGGGGAGGAGATGCCCCTAGGGCAGCTGGGCTCAACCCCTACCCCTGCAGCACCCCGCTCCACCCCCCGCCTCACACGCCGGCGGCTGTGGAGCTACCCCACCAGCACCGACTGGTGGGAGCGGCTGGTGCTTGGGGAGTGGGATGACGACCACTGGCTCAGGAACTTCAGGATGACCCAACAGACATTCCTGGAGCTGTGCCAGTGGCTCACCCCCGCACTCAGGCACCGGGACACTGCCATGCGGCGTGCCCTCCCTGTGGAGAAACGGGTCAGCATCGCTGTCTGGAAGCTGGCCACTCCGGACAGCTACCGATCCGTGGGCCAGCAGTTTGGTGTTGGAAAGGCCACCGTCGGGGCTGTCTTCATGGAGGTAAGAGAACCCACAGGGGGAGGCCAGGCCAGGGCAGGGGGGCCAGGGCAGGGCAGGGCAGGGCAGGGGGGCCAGGGCAGGGGGGCCAGGGCAGGGAGGGCAGGGCAGGGGGGCCAGGGCAGGGCAGGGCAGGGCAGGGCAGGGGGGCCAGGGCAGGGCAGGGCAGGGCAGGGCAGGGCAGGGCAGGGGGGCCAGGGCAGGGCAGGGCCGCGCACACCCTGCTCACCCCTCACTGGGGCTGTCCCATGTGCTTTCTCTGCAGGTCGTGCGTGCCATCAACGCCATGCTCCTGCACAGGCTCGTGAGGCTGGGGGACCCACATGCCACTGTCGCCGCCTTTGCCACCCTGGGCTTCCCCAACTGCTTCGGGGCTCTGGATGGGACTCACATCCCCATCCGCGCCCCGCACCACAGTGGAGGACGATACCTCAATTGGAAGGGCTACCATTCAGTCGTCCTGCAGGCCTTGGTGGACAGCCGGGGACGTTTCCAGGACATTTACGTGGGCTGGCCTGGCAGCACCCATGACGCCCGGGTTTTTCGGAACTCGGGCCTGTGCCGCCGGCTGGAGGCGGGGACCTACATCCCCCAGCGGGAGATCCCTCTGGGGGACACCACCATGCCCTTCTGCATCATTGCAGATGCGGCCTACCCCCTCCGGCCGTGGCTCATGCACCCCTACACATGCCACCTCTCCGCTAGCCAGGAGCGCTTCAACGAGCGCCTGAACCGTGCGCGCCAGGTGGTGGAGCGCTCATTTGGCCGCCTCAAGGGACGCTGGCGATGTCTCCTGACCCGCCTGGATGCCAGCCCCAACAACATCCCCCAGATTGTGGGTGCCTGCTGCACCCTGCACAACCTCGTGGAGAGCAAGGGGGAGACCTTTCTGCAGGGCTGGGCCGCGGAGGCCGGCAGGGCACACGTGCAGCCACCTGCTTCCCCCAGTCGGCAGGTGGACCCAGAGGGGACCCGGGTCCGGGAGGCCCTGCGGGCCCACTTCGACCAACAGGCCGCGGGGTGAACTCTGCCCAGGCCCCCTACTGCCCGCCCCTTCCTCCCCCACACTCCTGCCCCACCGCCCACACCATGGAGCACCCCACCGCCCCCCCCTCACTTGTCCTGGAGAAATGACAGCACGAACTTGTGGGTGAACGTAAACGTTTTTTTTGTCTTAACGAATTTTTTTTTTTGTACATAAATAAATATGTGACACACAAACCAAAAAGGAGGGACAAACGTTCAACCAAATCAAGATGGGCACAAATAAAACAATACAACCACAAAGCAAATAAAAGTGTGCGCCATCAACAAAAAAGAAAAGCAGGGAGGAGAACGGGGAGAACTATTTACGGGGGGGGACGGGGCAAACGGGGGCACCAAAATAAAGCAGTCCAAACTATGTACAACAAGGGAGGGGGCCACATCCCGGGTCCCTCGCCCCTACAGCCCAGCACTGGGCATGCCCGGCCGGGAGCCCCGCCGTGCCTGCAGTCTGGTCCGCAGCTGGGTGGGAGTGGGCTGCACTGGAAGGTATCGGCGCCGGTGAGTCTCGGGTGGCTCCAGGGGTCCCTCGGCGCTGTGGCCCTCACGGGGAGGTGGTGGGGCGACAGCGGACGGAGCAGCTGGTGGTGGGGCTGCAGGAGCGGGCAGGGCGGGCGGTGGCTCGGCCGGCGCGGCATGGGAGGCCAGGTAGTCAACCAGCCGGTTGAATGTCTGCATATAGGCCCCCCATGCCTCCTGGCGCCAGGACAGCGCCCACTCCTGCAGCTGGAGGTGCTGCTCCAACACCTCCAGCTGCCGGCGGAGGATGGCCAGCAGCTGGGGGTCCGTTGCCGCCGCCGGTAGCAGGCGTGGGGTCTGCCGTCTTGCCCTCCGCGGGGCCGGTCGTTCCTCCACCGAGGGGCTGCCCTGGAGCGAGGGTCCCGGAGGGCTCTCCAGGACAACCGAGGCCTCGCCGGCGCTCTCTTCCGGTCCTTCGGATGGTGCAGGTGCAGGTGCAGGACACAGGAGAGGAGGGGGGAAAGAAGAATGGAGACAGGCGTTAGTGTGGGCCCCGAGCCGTGGGCTTTGTGCCCCCCGCCCTGTGCTGCAGGTCCCCCATCCCCGTCCCCGGGAGATGCTGCTGTGATGGATGGGGTTCAGGGGTCCCCCTGCCCTGCACCCCGTCCCCTGGTGGGAGCGACTCTCACTTCAGCCTGCAGGGTCTGAGAGCAGGAGAGGTTTCTTAGGCCACAGATGGCCAGTTTCTGGCAGGAGTGACAGCACCAGCTGTCGGAAGAGACAGTCCTTCCAACCCGTCGTGGGGAGAAGACCCCAAGGGGGGCCCCTCTGGGATGCAGCTTTCCCCGTCCTCTGGCTGGCTGCCTACCAGCTCTCCCTTCCCCTAGCCTCTACCTGTGGCCCCCGCCCTCGCCCCCCAATTCCAAGCCAGCTCGGCTCCTCCCTCCTGTTTGCTCAGGGCAGAGGTGTCACCTGCCAGCTGTAGCACCAGGATCCTCCTTTGGCCCTGGGAGCTCCTCGGCTCTTGTGGCTCATATGTAGCCTGAGTCTCCCTTTGGCACACCCCCCACTCCATCACATGCTGCTGCTGTGGGGTGTCCCACCCCCCTCCGCCCGGGGGCCCCTCGAGGTTTCGCTCCCCCCTGGCCCGGGGATGGGGCATGGCACTGTCATGCAGGGTGGGGGGGGCAGGGGCTGATGGCTGCAGTGGTGTGAGGGCCATGGCCCTGGTGTCCTTGGGGCCATGGCCATGTGAGCGTGTGGGGGGCCCTGGACACATTTCTGTTACCCCAGCCCCTCAAGCCCCGGGGTGTCCACCAGAGAGGGGTACCTACCTGTGGGTCCGCTCCCACGGTCCGGAGATCCCCGGGGGTCGGAGGCCCTGCTGCTGCTCCGGGATGGCAGGAGGAGGATCTGCAGGCTGGATTCTGTGGAGGAGGAGCCCCCCTCCTCCTCCTCCTCCTCCTCCTCCTCCTGCCGCGATGTCCCGGGGATGGCCTCCGGGGGGGGCCCCCGGGGTGCGGGGCTTGCCTCCGGGTCGGACTCCGGCTGCAGGGCCTGCTGGGGCTCGTCAGCCGAGGTGTCAAGGGTGGCCGGAGGGGAGGAGGTGTGCCGGGAGCCCAGGATGTCCCTGAGCTCCCTGTAAAAGGGGCAAGTGATGGGGGCGGCCCCAGATCGGCTGGCCGCATCCCGGGCCCGGGCATAACCCTGCCGCAGCTCCTTGACCTTACTCCGGACATGGTCCGGAGTGCGGGCAGGGTGACCCTGGGCAGCCAGGCCATCGGCCAGCCGAGCGAACACATCCGCGTTCCGCCTCTTGCTCCCCATTACCTGGAGCACCTCCTCCTCGCTCCAGAGCCCCAGCAGGTCCCGCAGCTCGGCCTCCGTCCAGGAGGGGCCCCGCTGCCGCTTCCCAGACTGGCAGGTCTTCTGGCTGGCCTGGCTGCCCTGGCTGCCCTTGGGGGGGGTCCCCTGGGGGTGCTGGGGGGGCTGCTGGGCAGCCATCGCCGCTGTCAGGGGCTGAGGGCTGTGCAGGCTGCCCGCGTGTGCAGGCTGCAGCCTGCACGTTGCCTCAGCTTCCTGCAGTCAGGGCGGGGGAGGGGACCTTTAAGGGGCCGCTCCACGCGGCCACCAGTGAGCTGAGGGGCTGGAGAGAGCATCTCTCAACCCCCCAGCTGATGGCCGCCATGGAGGACCCGGCAATTTCGACGTTGCGGGACGCGGATCGTCTACACTGTCCCTACTTCGACGTTGAACGTCGAAGTAGGGCACTATTCCTATCTCCTCATGAGGTTAGCGACTTCGACGTCTCGTCGCCTAACGTCGAAGTTAACTTCGAAATAGCGCCCGACGCGTGTAGCCGCGACGGGCGCTATTTCGAAGTTAGTGCCGCTACTTCGAAGTAGCGTGCACGTGTAGACGCAGCTTATATGACTTAAAAATGTTAGTACTTTGTATTAGAACACTAGAATATTATTCTTTTATCAGATTTAAAAAGAAAATTCCTTATACATTGTGTCCTCTGCATTGCCATCAGCTGGAGCAGGAGAAGCACGTCTGTTCTCTGGAAACTTTTCTTCACTATTGCCTAAAATTCATTCTGCTGGTTTCCATTTACTTGTCCACTTTCCAAGTCATTATTTAAGATAAGAATCTTCAGAGCACAGTGCAAAATAAAAGCATTTAGTGTCAAGGCTTATTTTTTTCTGTGATTACCGAAATCTACGCCATAGACTATCATTTATATTCATGGAATGATGCTGTTCTGCAGTTGTGGATCAGGGAAACAGAAGGGAGAGGATATTGCACAAGGATTTCACTACATGAATATCCTGGTGCTTTCCCATATGGATATGGGCATCAGGGCTTATGGAAGCTACTGCAGCTATTATCACAGAATAAAGACCACAGAGCTACTCATCTGCCAAACAGCTGGAGGAGGAGAGCTGCTTCTTCTTCTCATCTGAATTTTCCCTCGACCTAGCCAAGCTAGTAACTCTAGAAGTAGGGAGGGGATGGCAGATAATACAAAGTTTGTACTCTGAGTTCTCATACACCCGAAAATTTAGCTGTGGAAGGTTGGAAATTTAAAGGCTCTTTGTAAAAGTTGGGTTGGGGATGCATTCAAAAATCCAGTGGATAGACTCCTAAACACATTTCTATTTAAGGAACTGAAGTTTTCATTCAACAGAACTCACTCCTGACAGTTGAACAGCCTTTGAGACTTACACTACAATTAAAGTACAGATTGCAGAGGAGACTTCCAAAAAACAAAGCAGTGAACTTTACCATTAATTTTTAAAGGAAATTTTGTGTCTAAATCTTCTAATGGGCCTTCAAATTTTTTTACAAATGATTTTCATCCTGGCACTCCCTAACAAAGAATAGAATAGTGTCTATTAAGGCAGAAGTAGTAGTAGTAGGCATCCTTCACTCTGCATAGACTATGGATCGCGCCCTTTAAAGTTTCAATTGAGGACTTCATTTATAGCGTCTATTGTGACTATGAAGACCCACACGAGAGTGACAGTCCTTGCTGCATCTCTTGCAGATGTAGGCTGTGTCCACACGTGCTCCAAACTTCGAAATGGCCATGCAAATGGCCATTTTGAAGTTTGGGGCACGTGTAGACGTAGTCATAGTGGGTCTCTGGCAAGTCCTTATTGTGCTTTCTGTGCGCTCGCTTCTCCTCTGCTAGCTGTCTGATGTTCATCTCGCCCTTCTGAAGGCCCTTGTGTAACCCCTGCCTCCATCTGCTGCGGTCGTCTGCTAGTTCTTCCCAGTTGTCCAGCTCGATGTCTACCTCTCTGAGGTCTCTCTTGCAGACATCTTTGTAGCGCAACTGGGGGTGTCCGGGAGGTCTTTTGCCAGAGGCTAGCTCACCATACAGGATGTCTTTTGGAATCCTTCCATCATTCATCCTGTGGACGTGGCAAAGCCAGCGGAGTCGACGCTGCCTGAGGAGGGTGTGCATGGCTGGGATTCCAGCTTGCTCGAGGACGGAGGTGTTGGTCACTCTGTCCTTCCATGATATTCCAAGGATGTGCCTGAGGTAGCACAAGTGGAAGACGTTCAGCCTCTTTTCCTGGCGGGCATACAGGGTCCAAGTCTTGCTGCCGTAAAGGAGGGTGCTGAGGATGCAGGCTCTGTAGACTTGCATTTTGGTGTGAGTGTACAGCTTGTTGTTATTCCAGACTCTCTTGCTGAGTCTGGACAGAGTTGTGGCCGCTTTTCCGATCCCCCTATTTAGCTCAGTGTCCAATGACAGGGTGTCAGTGATGGTGGACCCAAGGTAAACGAACTTGTGGACAACCTCTAACATATAGTTGTCAGTGCTGATTGATGGGGATTCAGCAACATCCTGACCGAGTACGTTTATCTTCTTTAGGCTGATGGTAAGCCCAAAGTCCTTGCACGCTTTGGAGAACTGATCCAGCAGTTTTTGAAGCTGGTCTTCTGTGTGAGACACTACAGCAGCATCGTCTGCAAACAGCATGTCTCTGATGAGGACTTCCCGCACCTTAGACTTAGCTTTCAGCCTTGCAAGGTTAAACAGTTTCCCATCAGATCTTGTGTGCAGCAAGATGCCCTCTGTTGAAGATCCAAAGGCATGCTTCAGGAGGAGTGCGAAGAAGATCCCGAACAATGTCGGAGCAAGCACGCATCCTTGTTTGATGCCACTCCTGATTCTGAAAACATCCGATAATGCGCCGTCATATTGGATGGTTCCTCTCATGTCTTCGTGGAACGACTGGATCATCTTGAGTAACCGTAGAGGACAGCCTATCTTGTGGAGCAGTTTGAACAGACCATCCCTGCTCACCAAGCCAAAGGCCTTGGTCAGGTCGATGAGGTCCAAATCTGAAATCCAAATCTGGTGAACTCATTGCTGACAAAGCCAAACAGATAGAGCGCTGGGTTGAGCGCTACTCCGAGCTGTACTCACGCGAGAACGTTGTGGTTGACGCAGCCCTTGATGCTGTCAAGCTCCTACCAGTAATGGACGAACTGGATCAAGAACCAACTGTGGATGAACTGAAGAGAGCCATCGACAGCATTGCAGCAGGAAAGGCCCCTGGTCAGGATGGTATACCACCAGAGGTAATCAAATGTGCCGCGGACACACTCCTGGAACCCCTACATGAGCTACTGTGCCTGTGCTGGAAAGAGGGTGAGGGTCCACAGGATATGCACAACGTTAACATTGTAACGTTGTATAAGAACAAAGGAGACAGAAGCGACTGCAACAACTACCGTGGAATCTCCCTCCTAAGCGTCACTGGTAAACTGTTCACTCGCGTCATCCTTGGCAGACTCCAGAAGATTGCTGAGAGGGTGTACCCTGAATCGCAGTGCAGATTCCATGCAGAGAGGTCTATCGTTGACATGGTCTTCTCTCTAAGGCAGCTGCAGGAGAAGTGCAGGGAGCAGAGGAAGCCACTCTACATAGCCTTCAAGGCAGAAGTGCTAGTGCTTAAATCATAGTTTGACTATAAATACAACATTAATGCTGTACATTAGGAGAACATGGTTAGAGTTCATAATTCTAAGGAGTGGAAGAAGGTTGTACAGCAAAATAAAGACAATAGATTTCAGGAAGGCAGACTTTAGTAAACTCAGAGAGCTGGTAGGTAAGGTCCCATGGAAAACAAGATACAAGGAAAAATAGTTGAAGACAGCTGACAATTTTTCAACAGGGCATTACTAAGGACACAATTCCTTAACATAGGAAAGATAGGAAGTTTGGCAAGATACCAGCTTGGCTTACTCAGATCTTTAAGGACCTAAAAATTAAAAAAAAGGACTTGTATAAAAAGTAGAAACTAGGTCAAAATACAAAGGAGAGAAGTAATACAAGAATGTAGGGGTAACATTAGAAAGGTGAAAGCGCAAAACAAGCTCAATCTAGCTTGAGACATAAAAGGAAACAAGAAAACATTCAACAAATATATTAGAAGCAAGAGGAAGACCAAGGACAGGCTTGGCCTGTTGCGCAAGGAAGATGGAGAAACAATAACATAAAACGTGGAAGTAGCAGAGATACTTAATAATTTTTTTGTGTGTTTTGTTTCTATCTTCACCAAGAAGGTTGATGGAGACCAGATGCTAAACATGGTGAATGCTAGTGGAAATGGGTAGGTCAAGAAGTTAAGACAGGGAAGGAAAAAGTTAAAAATTATTTAGAAAATTTAGATGTCTTCAACTCACCAGGGCCTCATGAACTGCATCTTAGAATACTTAAGGAGCTACTAGAGGAGGTATCCAAGCCACTAGCTATCATCTTTGAAGAGTCCTGGAAGTCAGGAGAGATTTCAGAAGACTGGAAAGGGGCAAATATAGTGCCCATCTATAAAAAGGGAAAGAAGGACAACCCAGGAAATTACAGACCAGTCATCTTAACTTCAGTTCCAGGAAAGATAATGGAGAAAGTAATCAGGGAATTCATCTGCAAATATCTGGAAGAAGATAAGTTGATAGGTAACAGCCAGCCAAACCAAATATGATAACTTTCTTTGATAGGATAACAAGTTTGGTGGATAAGGGAGAAGTGGTGGATGTGGTATACCTAGACTTTGGTAAGGCATTTGATGCGGTCTCACATCTTATCAATAAACTAGGGCAGTGCGCCTCAACTGGTGTGCTGTGGCACACTGGTGTGCCTTGAAGTAGTGCTTAATGTACCTCACACCTGCATGCCAAGAGTGCCGTCTGCCGCTCTGTGCATATGCCCCCTGCCACCTGCTTCGTGGGAGAAGTGCGTGGCGGTGGTAGTGGATCTGGGGAGGCAAGTATGGTGCTGGCAGCTCTGGTGAATCATCAGCATTGAGTTAGAGCAATGGGGAAGGTGAGCTGGGGTTGCCTGGCTCTGTGGGAGGGGAGTGGGTAATATCTACTGGGTGTGTCGCGAAATTATAAGGAGTGTTGAGGTTTGCCACAAGGTGATAAAAGTTGCTGCTCACTGAACTAGGGAAATGCAACCTAGATAGGGCTACCATCAGCTGGGTGCATCACTGGTTGGACAACCACTCAGAGCATAGTTATTAATGGTTCACAGTGATGCTGGAGGGGAATAACATGCAGCGTTCCATAGGGATCAGTCTGGGGTCAGTACTGGTCAATATCTTAATCAACAATTTAGATAATGGCATAGAGCAGGGCTCAGCAACCCCCCACACTGATGCCGAGAGTGCCATGTGAGCCAATTTTCATTGGCATGCAAGGCAAGAGCTCAGCCCCAACCTACCTCCCTCATGCAGCAGGGAGCTTGTGCATTAACAAAAAAACAGCTAATGCTACCAACTACCACCAAGCAGTAAAGCTCTGCATCTTAATTTATTTATTATTGCAGATGTTTTAAGCAGAGCTATTCGTGACTTTAAAAAGTCTCACCAGTACTCAAACTGTACATAGAGGTCAAAAGGTCAAATTTTGGCACTGTGCCTTGGAAAGGTTGCTGACCCTGACATAGAGGGTATGCGTATCAAGTTTGCAGATTATACTGATCTGGGAGAGTTTGTAAGTGCTTTGGAGGATAGGGTCAGAATTCAAAATGATCTGGACAGACTGGAGAAATGGTCTGAGGAAACAAGGATGAAAGTCAATAAGGACAAACGCAAAGTAATTCACTTAGGAAGGAACAACCAGTTTCACATGTACAAAATGGGAAGTGATTTGCTAGGAAGGTGTGCTGAAGAAAGGGATCTAGGGGTCATAGTGGACCACAAGCTGAGTATGAGTCAACAGTGTGACCCTACTGCAAAAAATCAAACATGATTCTGAGATGCATTAATAGGAGTACTGTGAGCAAGATAAAAGAAGTAATTCCTCTGATCTACTCTGCACTGATTAGGCCTCAACTGGAGTACTGTGTCCAGTTCTGGGCATTATATTTTAGGAAAGATGTGGAGAAACTAGAGTGGGCCCAGAGAGTAGGAACTAAAATGTTTAAAGGTGTAGAAAATATGATGTAAGAGAGAAGATTAAAAGAATTGGGTTTGTTTAGCTTGGAAAATTGAAGGCTGAGAGGTGACATGAAAACATATTACAAGGAGGAGGGAGAAAAATTATTTTCCTTCGTGTCTGAGAATAGGACAAGAAACAATGGTCTTAAATTGCAACAAGGGAGGTGTAGAATGGACTTTAGGAAAAATTTCCTGTCAGGGTGGTTAAGTATTGGAATAAATTGTCTAAGGCTGCGTTTCTCAAACTGTGGGTCCTGCACCCCCAGGGAGTCATGAGCAACTTAGAGGGGGGTCACAGCTGGATTCGATTTTTCTCTTGCAAAAACTTGTGTGTTTCCGGCATCTCAACTGGCAATCCATTGACAATAATCACGTGATTACCAGTACTCGGGCTCAGCTTCTCTCGCACATGTTTGCGTGTCTCCGATGTCTCCACTGATGATCTAAATGCTGATCCCTTGATCTCAAACAGTTGGGTTCTGCTTCTTTCGCAAATATTCATGTGTCTCTGGTGTCTCTGCCGACGTAATGTAGTGTTTACTAGTAAAACATCGTTAGTTGTCCTTGGAGTGTATGTGAAGTTCCATTCTTTTATCAATTATTATAAAGTTATAAAAACTTTTACCTGTTATTTTAATTTTTTAGCCTTACAACACTGAAAGGTTTTTGCTAGATGGTAAGCGAAAAGCTGATGACAAGTCTACAAATACTGCTGATAAAAATCAGCCTAAATCAAGAAAGTATGATGAAAGTTACATATCTTCTGGTTTCACGAGTGTTTTTGTTACTGGAATAGAACAACCTCAATATGTTATTTGTCAGAAAATGCTATCCACTGAGATTATGATGCCAAGCAAACGAAAACAACAGATGTGAAATTCTGTATTTTAAATTGCCCCTCTTCTTTAAAATTTCACTTTAAGAACTATTTCTCAGATATGGACATGGAAAACTTTGATCAGATAAGGAACCCGTTTGATGCTAAACTAATAGCTGGTGCACTCACTACTACTGATGAGGAGCAAATCATTGATATCTCTTCTGACACTGCTTTAAAAATAAAATTTTCAATAATGTCTTCCTCTGAATTTTGGATCAGTGTGCAAAATGAGTACAAAAAAATGAAGCGAGAAGGCTATGAACATACTGATCCCATTTGCAACATCTTTGTGTGAGTCAGGGTTTTCTGCAGTTGCTACTATGAAAAGCAAATATTAAAGGTAAATATGGAACGAGAAATGAGAGTGGCATCTCAACAATGAAACCCAGATTTCAAAAATTATGCAACGACAAACAAGCTCATCCTTCACATTAAATAATATGATTCCAAATTTGACATTTTTATCTATTTCCAATAAAAATTTAGTTATCAAAAGTTATTGGCATATTTATTTCTTGTCCAATCCTAATCCCAATAAAATGATTAGCTTTACTTATGGAGCAGTGAGAGTAGGGTCACATGAATTCATTTAGCATTTTAGGCAGTCGCAGTATCACAAAGTTTGAGAACCCCTGGTCTAAGGTGGTTGCAGAATCTCCATAGGGTGACCATCCATCCAGTATTGGGTGGGACGGTCCCGTATCTGGGATGCCAAAAAGGTGTCCTAACTTTTCTTTAAAAGGGACTAATTGTCCCGTATTTGCGCACCTCCCCAGCCTTGGGGAAGCTGGGGGAGTGTGGGCAGATGCCGCTTCCCATATTTGGGACAGGGAGATTTGGTCACCCTAAATCTCCATCACTGGAGATATTTAAGAACAGGTTGGATAGATATCTAAGAGGGAGGGTATAGATTGTGCTTGGGGGCATGAGGGCAGGGGACTGGACTTTATGACCTCCTGAGGTCCCTTCCAGTTCTAAGATTCTATGATTTTATGGAGAGCTCAGTAAGTCCAATATTATTCATCCATGTTCTTCCTTACAGTAACACCATACACAGGCATACTTCATCTTTGTTTGACAGAAGTGATAATGTTTTGTTCTCCCTTTTCAGATATTAAATATTTTTGTTTGATGAAGATTTTAAGCAGTCCAGACACGAACTGAGAGGATCAGATGACAATTTTCACAGGGGTGAATCACATACACAAATTCCCCGAGACTACCTTTATCAACCAAAAAGTAATCCTGCATTCTTGTTTTGAGAGGAAGCAGCTTGCTATAATTCCTGGACCCTTAAAATTTTAGCCCATCCCAGGGATTTCCCATCCTGCAGGCTGAATTCCACTCAACACCACTGAGCTTGTCAGGGAGGAAAAAAACCTGTGGGATTATGAAGGCAACAAATTAGACCATAATTAAAGAAAAAAATGATACCATGAAGTATATGAATTGTTGAGTACTACTGAAGTATTACTTATAAACAACTTATACACTGTACTAGCACATTTTCTTATCTTTGTATTTGGCTCTGCAAAATGATTGTTTTAGACAATATCGAAAGCCAACGTGTTAACTTGTTTTGGTTGTGATGAGTCAGGCCATGTCAAATTCCTTCCAGCATCACCTCACTGACTGTCATCTGTGAAATACTTTCCCAATGGAATTGATGTAAGCTTTATTGCATGATCACTTAACACTAGATTGGACAGAGCCCTGGTGATATATATACTACTTACTGTTATTCTGGAACGTTTTAAACACCCCAGCTTCAAACAGCTACAAACTCAGCATAGCTAAACTCTGTCTCTGTTCCAATTGCCTGTGCTACCACTGCTACAGTGCTATTTATACTCATGCTAGTTTGATGAGTAGACATAGCCAGGGAGGCTGCAAGCTGGCAGAAAGGCAGCAGACAGTGAGAGAAACAAGGACGAAAGTAGCTCTGAGAGGGAGGCAAGGGACTGAATTCAATGGAGCACAGTACTAGCTGAAAACTTGGAGCAAGGCAACTCCAAGATGTTTGATTCTGCTGTGTTCAGGGAATTTGGACTTCATGCCAATTCTCTGTACACAGAATACCTGATTTACATAATAACTTTCTCCTCCTAATGGAAAAAACCTTAGCAAACCCCAAATATTGGTTAACTGCATAAGGCCAAAGAGGCAACAGCACACACAATCCTGCAGTGACAGCTGAATGCATGAAATGACCAACAAAAAACTCAAACATGTAAATCATGCCCCTCATCTGGATTTCCCACTTTATCCAGTCTTCTCAGTGACTCTCTGGGGCAAGATACCAGCAGTAAATGGATAAAAGCTGCCTCTGTGTATCCTGGTGAAAAGAATGCACTGGAGATAACTGCATGCATCAAACAGTGAACAGTCGGAATATAGTTGGAACATGGAACAGACGCAGTGTGTAGAGCAGGGGTCAGCCACCCCCAGAATGGGCACCAAGAGTGGCACTCAAGATGATTTACATCAGCATGTGAAGCAGGAGCTCAGCCCTGCCTCTCCTGCCCCAAGCAGCTGGGAGCTTGCTCAAAGCCATGCTGCCCTGTAGATTAACAAAAGACCAGCTAATGATACCAACCACCCGCTAAACAGTAAAGCTCTGCATCTTAACTTATTTGTTAATGAAGCTGCTGTAAGTAGGACTATTAGTGACTTTAAAAAGTATCACCGGCACTTGGACCATTCAGAGGTCAAAAAGGCAAATTTTGGCACTCTGCCTCAGTAAGGTTGCTGACCCCTGCTCTAGAGACTATAAACGAGTAATTGGTCAGAATTTAAATTTTGTCTGTAGATTGGTTAGCACTATCTATGCATTATTATTTAGAGTCAAATGCTTGCCTTTGTTGGGTGGGTTACAGAAATGAAGAGGAAGAGACTTTTGGAACTGTGGTGCTCCAGCAGGGCTAATTTGTTTAATGCGCCCTGAATATTCTACCTACCTATTGCATGGGCCCACTAGGAGCAGGGGAAGAGGGTGTCCTCTGATTACTTCCTGAAATCCAGCTATTAGGAACCAGGTCACAGGCAGTTAGACTTAATGGGTTAGCGCGGGAACTGGCAGCAGGAGCTAAGCCACAAGTCAGAGAAGAAGTCAGGAATTGAGCTCAGGGTCAAAAGTCAGAAGATGAGTTTGGGTCAGAACAAGAACTGGTAGCTACTGATCAGGAGCCGGGGACAGAGGCATAAGCCAGAGACAAGGCAAAGATCAGGCATGAAGCAGGAGCAGGATAGTAAATAAGGGCAAGAGCAGGAGCAATACATGAATCAGGAACAGGACAGCAGAGAGGGAAGTGAGAACAAGAGTTGGATGACAGCTGCAGGAAACAGGAAAGAGTAGGGTCTGATGCAGCAGAATGAAGTTCACGTGGTTGCTGAGACAGCCTACCCAGTCATTTGCTTGCTCAAGTAGTGGGGGCAAACCAATCAGGTGATCACACAGCCCAGGCATTCCTACAGGATTGCCTGTGTAGCCTGATGTTCCAGGATCAGTGAGCTGCTGCTTTGCCTGTCTATCATGGAGGAGATGAGCACTTCAGACACCCAAGCCCCTCACTGACTCAAGTTCTAGACCCACTGAAATAGAAGATTTGTGCTCCCAGAGCCATATAGCCATGTTAGCCAAAGATTTGGCCCAAAATTTATGACTTGTCTGGGGGTAATGGTGGTAATGAATAGCAAAGTTCATATTTGAGGATATAGTGGTGTTACCTTAATGAATTATGGATCAAACAGATTTAGGAACTGAATTATCAATCACATGTTTCCTAACAAATATTTGCTTTTAAATACATATTATTTCCATGAGTCAGTACTTTGGGTTTAAAGAGGACTTCTACTGTAAGAGATGAGACAAGCCCAAACTTTTCAGATAGAATGTGTCTCAGAGGAAAGAGAACTGCTATTAAGGAGGAGAGGAACTTCTATTTTTCCTTAATGCGTGAAAGCAACTACCTTAGCAAGCACATAAATCTACGATCTAAATATGGTCTTAATCTGTATTCTTTTTCTGTACAAATGCTCCCCTATATCTCCTGTAGTTTTCTACTACTTGTTTTGATCCTACATTAAGTGGAATTATGTACTATCCATGTAAATAAATATTAATGTTTATACAATGCACAGAAAGTTATTGGATTGCATTTTGGAATATTCCACTGGATGCCAGAGGAACAGTACAGTAATTCTGAAATATTTTGACAAAAGTTCTATCGAGAGTATGGAGAATATTTTACATTGCCATAATTTCTAAGCATCTACCCTAAGCATGTAGATTAGGGTAAGGAAAGTTTTAAAGTAAGGGCATGAGTTCACATGCAGGCACCAAAAGGAGATGAGTGGGAAAAGGGGCTGAATATCTCTCTCTTAATTCAGTGGCAGATTTTTCAACTAACCTTAACTGCAGCAGGATTAAGCCCAGTATCACGCAATTTTAATATGTAAATATTAAAAAATATTTTATTCTTTGCAATCTCTTAATGTGAAATAGATCTTATCAATTCAGCCACATGTAGATTTATAACAAGCCAACTGGTTATTTCTTTAAATTAAATCAGTTCTACTCTAGACTACAATATTTTTCTGTGCTATACATGTTTTGTATTCATCTTTCATCTGTGTCTAAAATTTCAATCCAACTCCAAAACAAAAATGAGCTATCAGAAGAAAGCTGGCATTCTTCTGGAATTCTGATCAAAATGTTTCACTGTGCGGAGCTGTTTCTGAAGAGTACAGTTCAAGAGTCTCTTGACAGATCTGTAGAGGTTTGCTTGCCCCTTGAGCCTCCCTATTTCCTGACTCACTTTTGTGCTGCTGCCTGCTTCTGTTCTGGCTGACTGCTGTCCTCCATTCCAGAGGAGACTGCACTGTGTATAAATTGTTTTTGAAGCACTGTAGTTTGCTTATTTCCATATTGCCAAGGTGTCCCTCATCACAAATGGATAAATGGCTGCTCCTCCTTTGGTTTTGTCCATGCCGGGTCTGGGTCTGTGTTGTACTATTTGGAGATTGAGGGAGGGATAATAAGGATCGAGACAGGACCTGCTGTGACACAGAATCAGGTTACAACAATGCAGGCCAAACTGGATCTCATTAGCTATGAAAACCTTGTCCATTATCCACTTATCCACTAAATATATCTCCTTGCAGCCTGGTTGGGCTTGGGGAGGGGTTCCTCCTCCTCTGGATCACTGAGGGTTGCAATCCACCTCACTACCCAGCTGTGCATGGGGAATTGGTTTTAACTGCACCAGTCCCAGGGCCCAGGCCAATGATCAGGCCAGACAACCAGTCAGACAGGCCCAGGCACTAGTGCAGGATGGGGCAGCAAAGGAGTTCTCATTATGGGCCCACGCTCTGGCTCAGGGCAAGGCTGCAAATGACCAGGCCTCCCAGCAGGACGGACAGCTAACACAGGCATGCACCTACAAGAGTGACAAGAGGGAACTGCCACTCACAGAATAGGGGTGGCAAGGGGGATGCAGATCTGCCCACTCCACCCCAGCCCAGGGCCCCACCAGTGGCCGAACAGTCTGGCACTGGGGTCAGTGGGGATCTAGACTGCAACATGTTGACTCAGCTATCCCTGGGCCACTTCCAAACGCCCCCTCTGAGCATATCTTGCCGGGTAGCAGGTTAAGTTCCTCAGGGTTGGGGAGGGTGGGGTCTCTGTCCCAGCTGGCAGCTCCTCATCAGTGGGGCGTAGCTGGGAGGCCTACGGTCCAGCCCAGTCTTCAGCCTCTTGCAGGGCTGGCTCTGCCTCCCAGCCCGGGAGCTCAGGGCCAGCATCTCGCTCCTCTGTTGGCTGAGGCCCCACTGAGCTCCTGGGCTCTGCTTTTATACCTCCTGTCCCATCCCTGGCTTCTGGTGATGGGCAGGTGTAGGGCTCTGCCCGCCAGGGCTCGGAGAGGGGTTCTTCCCCCTTCAGATCAGTGAGGGGCCCAGAGCCGGTCCTATGGGCAGTTGCCCAGGGCCACCACTTTCAAGGGGCCACCAAAAGCACTGTGCTGCCTGTGCCCCTGGGTGGCCCCCTGCTCCCACACCGGCCCCTGCCCTGCTGCGCACTCCCTGGCTGGCCACAACCGTGCCGCCTGCGCTCCCAGGCATCCCCCGCCATGCTGCATGCTCCCGGGCGGGCACTCTGCTCCCAGCGGTCCCTGCCTGGGGCCACCATTTGCCTAGGACTGGTCCTGGAGAGGCCAATCCATCTCACCACTTTCCTTATGGAAATGAACGACTCCTTGGATCGGATTCTAGCCTAATAGCCCAGGCGAGCCCACTGACCTCAATAGGACCAATTGCACAGGATACAAATCAAGACAGAACATGGCCCTGGAACCGTACAGTTCTTTGATCACTCAGAACTATCACAGCATATTTAGCACTATTATGTAAGCTGTTAAATAAGGGACCCTGACAAAGGATTAGTAGTAGCCCCAAGACTACTGTCTGCCAGCCCTTCAGTTTTGGGTTAAGCTGCACAATTATTTCAGTATCAAGAGCTGGCAACAATAAAGTCCTGTGTAAAATTCCTAGACATTTGGAAAACACCTGCCTGTGCTCCCGGGCAGTCCCCTGCTCCCTGGGCACTGAGTAACGTAGGCAAGGGAGGATACTGCTTCCCAAAGTCGCCTGCACTCCCCGGCCAGCTGGGGAGGAATGGGGCCACGGTTGCTGGGGAAGGGTTGTGGGTGTGACATGGCAGCTCAGCTCCCTGGTAGCCAAGAAGGGCTGGGGTCGGGCATGTCTTGGGGAGGGTGAGAGAAGGGAAGGTTGTGGAAGGTGCAGAGCCTCGGGGGCAGAAGGGGCAGGGCTAGCGCTTGCCTTTCCTAGCTATGTCTTCATCCATTGCTCCCTGCATCCCCCTTGCCACCCTTACTCTGTGGGTGGCGGTTTTCTCCTTCCACTCTTGTAAGTGCATGCCTGTGTTGGCCCTCCATCCTGCTAGGAGGTCTGGTCATTTGCAGCCCTCCCTGAGCTAGGGCCTGGGCCCATAATGAGAATTCCTTTGCTACCCCATCCTGCACTCATGCCTGGGCCTGTCTGACTGGTTGTCTGGCCTGATCATAGGCCTGGTCCCTAGGACTTGTGCGGTTAAGACCAATTCCCCCTACGCAGCTGGGGAGTGAGGTGGATTGGAACCCTCAGTGATCCAGAGGAGGAAGAACTCCTCCCCAAGCCCAACCAGGCTGCAAGGAGATACAGTTAGTGGATAATGGACAAGGTTTTCATAGCTAATAGCTGTATCTACACGTGCACGCTACTTCGAAGTAGTAGTCCCCTCCCCCTCCCCGCCTCTTTCTGTGCGGGAAGCTGAGAGAGCATGCAGGCGGCAGCCCAGACACGCGGCCAGCCTGCACGCTCTTGAGCAGCCCCAACAACCCCCAACCAACCTCATGGCCACACGGCAGCCCCCCCAGCGCCCCCAGGGGACCCCCCCCAGGGGAGCCAGGGCAGCAACCGGCAGCGGGGCCCCTCCTGGACGGAGGCCGAGCTTCGGGACCTGCTGGGGCTCTGGAGCGAGGAGGAGGTGCTCCAGGTAATGGGGAGCAAGAGGCGGAACGCGGATGCGTTCGCTCTGCTGGCCGAGGGCCTGGCTGCCCGGGGTCACCCTGTCCGCACTCTGGACCATGTCTGGAGTAAAGTGAAAGAGCTGCAGCAGGGTTACGCCCGGGCCCGGGATGCGGCCGGCCGATTTGGGGCCGCCCCCGTCACTTGCCCCTTTTACAGGGAGCTCAGGGACATCCTGGGCCCCTGGCACACCTCCTCCCCTCCGGCCACTCTTGACATCTCAGCTGAGGAGCCCCAGCAGGCCCCGGAGCCGGAGACCGCCCCAGAGGCAAACCCCGCACCCTGGGGGCCCCCCCTGGAGCCCACCCCTGGGGCATCGCAGCAGCAGGAGGAGGAGGAGGAGGAGGAGGAGGGGGACTCCTCCTCCACTGAGACGGGGCTGCACATCATCCTCCCCTCCTGGAGCAGCAGCCGGGCGTCCGCCCCCCGGGTGTCCCCGGACCGTGGGAGTGGACCTACAGGTATGTACCCCCCCTGGTGTACACCCCCGGGGTTGAGGGGCAGGGGTAATTGATATGTGGCCAGGGCCCTCCACATGCCCAGATGGCCATGGCCCCAAGGACAGCAGTGCCATGTCCCTCACAGGAGTGCATCAGCCCCTGCCCACCCCCCCCAGCACGACAGTGCCATGCCCCATCCCCGGGGCAGGGGGGAGCGGAACCTCTAGGGTCCCCCGGGAGGAGGGGGTGGGACACCCCGCAGCAGGAGCAGCAGCAGCATGTGATGGAGTGGGGGGAGTGCAAATGCGAGACTCAGGCTAGATATGAGCAACAAGCTGAATATTTCCCAGGGGCAAAGGATGATCCTGGGGCTACAACTGGCAGGTGACACCCCTGCCCTGAACAAAGAGGAGGGAGGAGCCGAGCTGGCTTTGAATCGGTGGTGGGGGGGCCTGCAGGTAGAGGCTAGGGGAAGGGAGAGCTGGAAGGCAGCCTGCCTGAGGAGGGGGAAAGCTACACCCCAGAGGGGCACCCCTTGGGGTCTTCTCCCCAGGACGGGTTGGAAGGACTGTCTCTGACTGCTGTACTGTCACTCCTGGGAGAAACTGGGCATCTGTGGCCTAAGAAACCTCTCCTGTCAGACCCTGCTGAGTGAAGTGAGAGTCAGTCCCGCCAGGGGAGGGGGTGCAGTGCAGGGGGACCCTTGAACCCCATCACAGCAGCATCTCCCGGGGATGGGGATGGGGAACCTGCAGCAGAGGGGTGGGGGGACAAGGGCCACGGCTCGGGGCCCACACTAACGCCTGTCTCCACTCTTCTTCCCCCTCCTGTGTTCCGCAGCTGCGCCATCGGAAGGACCGGAGAGCGCCGGCGAGGATTCAGTGGTCCCGGAAACCCCTCCGGGGCCATCGCTCCAGGCCAGCCCCTCGGCGGAGGACCGACTGGCCCCACGGCAGGCAAGACGGCGGACCCAGCAACACCGCACACCGGTGACGGACCCCCAGCTGCTGGCCATCCATCATCGGCAGCTGGAGGTCGCAGAGCAGCATCTGCGGGTGGAGCAACGCCGCCTCCACCTCCAGGAGCAGGCGCTGGCCTGGCGCCAAGAGGCACGGGGGGCCTACATGGAGACATTCAACCATCTCGTGGACTACCTGGCCCCCCGTGGCGTGCCGGCCGCCGCAGTGCCCGCCCTGCCGGCTCCACCCACTGCTTCGCTCGTCGCCTCGCCGTTTGCCGTCGCCCCACCACCCGCCACCGAGGGCCGGACCGCCGAGGGACACCTGGGGCCAGCTGAGACTCGCCGGACGTATCTTCCGGTCCGCCCGGCCCCCAGCCAGCCCCGGACAGGGCTGCGGCCGAGGCGGGACTCCCCGCCGCCCACCCCCAGTGCCGGACTATAGGGGCGTGGGGCCCAGGACATGGCCCCCCCCTTGTATATAGTTGGAGTTATGTTTTTGTGCCTCCTGTTTGCCCAGTTCCCCCCTCCATGTAAATAGTTCTCCCCGTCCTTGCAATCCCTGGTTTTCTGTTTTTTGTTACATGTAAATATATGGAAACTTTTTTATTATTCACTTATGTTATGCTTTAGTTAGTAGGTCTTGTACATAGTTTTGTCATTATTAGTTCAAAAACCAGTTGAAAAAAGAAAACCAGTTTCATTTTACCAACGACTGCGTGCTTTTATTTGTCCAGAAGTGGGGGGGGTGTGCTGTTGGGTGCTCCGTGGTGTGGGCGTAGGGGCAGTGAGTGTTGTGGAGGAAGGGGGGGGGCGCAGTGGGGGGCCTGGCAGAGTTCACCCCACGGCCTCCTCGAAGTGGGCCCGCAGGGCCTCCCGGACCGGGGTCCCTTCGGGGTCCACCTGGCGACTGGGGGCAGCGGGTGGCTGCACGTCGCCCCTGCCGGCTTCCACAGCCTAGCCATGAAAAAAGGCCTCCCCCTTGCTCTCCACCAAATTGTGTAGGGAGCTGCATGCACCCACAATCTGGGGGATGTTGTTGGGGCCCGCATCCAGGCGGGTCAGGAGACATCTCCAGCGCCCTTTGAGGCGGCCAAATGAGCGCTCCACCACCTGGCGCGCGTGGTTCAGGCGCTGGTTGAAGCGCTCCTCGCTGGCAGAGAGATGGCCCGTGTATGGGTGCATGAGCCAGGGCCGGAGGGGGTATGCCGCATCTGCGACGACGCAGAGGGGCATGGTGGTGTCCCCCAGAGGGATCTCCCGCTGGGGGATGTAGGTCCCCACCTCCAGCCGGCGGCACAGGCCCGAGTTCCGGAAAACCCGGGCGTCGTGGGTGCTGCCAGGCCAGCCCACATAAACGTCCTGGAAACGGCCCCGGCTGTCCACCAAGGCCTGGAGGACCACTGAGTGGTAGCCCTTCCGGTTGATGTACCATCCTCCACTGTGTTGCGGGGCGCGGATGGGGATGTGAGTCCCATCCAGAGCCCCGAAGCAATTGGGGAAGCCCAGCGTGGCAAAGCCCGCGGTGGTGGCATGTGGGTCCCCCAGCCTCACGAGCCTGTGGAGGAGCATGGTGTTGATGGCACGCACGACCTGCAGGGAAAGCACATGGGAGAGCACCAATGAGGGGTGTGCAGGGTGTGCGTGGCCCTGCCCTGCCCTCCCCTGCCCTGCCAGGGCCCCCCTGCCCTCCCCTCCCCCGTGGCTCCTCTTACCTCCATGAGGACAGCCCCGACAGTGGCCTTGCCGACGCCAAACTGCTGTCCCATGGATTGGTAGCTGTCCGGAGTGGCCAGCTTCCAGACAGTGATGCCGACCCGTTTCTCTACTGGGAGGGCACGCTGCATGGCAGTGTCCTGGTGCCTGAGTGCGGGGGTGAGCCACTGGCACAGCTCTATAAATGTCCGCCGGCTCATCCTGAAGTTCCTGAGCCAGCAGTCGTCGTCCCACTCCTCAAGCACCAGCCGCTCCCACCAGTCGGTGCTGGTGGGGTAGCTCCACAGACGGCGGTGTGTGAGGCGGGGGGGCGGGGTCGGGGTGCTGCTGGGTTGGGGGTTGAGCCCTGCTCCCCTGGGGGCTGCTCCTCCTCTGGTGTGGCAAGGAGGTGCTCAGCTGCCTCCCGCATGGCATGGATCAGGGCGAGTACTGCTCCTGCAGGGAGGGCTGGGTGGTCCTCTGGCTGCTGCTGCTGCTGCTGCTGCTGCTGGGGGTCCATGACTGCGGCGCCCGAGGTCTGTGTGCCTATGGGTCCTCAGACCGCGTGCTGTGCAGGCGGAGTGTGTCTGGGAGGGGCCCTTTAAGGGAGTGGCTAGCTGTTGCCCCGGAAGCGCTAGTCCGCCCTGTGACCCTGTCTGCAGCTGTGCCTGGCATCCCTATTTCGATGTGTGCTACTTTGGCGTGTACACATAAGAACATAAGAACATAAGAACATAAGAATGGCCATACTGGGTCAGACCAAAGGTCCATCAAGCCCAGCATCCCATCTGCCGACGGTGGCCAATGCCAGGTGCCCCAGAGAAGGAGAACAGAAGACAAGTGATTTATCTCCTGCCATCCATCTCCTGCCCTTGTTATGAAGGCTAGGGCACCATACTTTATCCCTGGCTAATAGCCATTTATGGACCTGACCTGCAAAAATTTATCAAGCTCTTTTTTAAACCCTAATAGAGTCCTGGCCTTCACAGCCTCCTCGGGCAAGGAGTTCCACAGGTTGACTGTGCGCTGTGTGAAGAAAAATTTCCTTTTATTAGTTTTGAACCTACTACCCATCAATTTCATTTGGTGTCCCCTAGTTCTTGTATTATGGGAAAAGGTAAATAATTTTTCTATATTCACTTTCTCCACACCATTCATGATTTTATATACCTCTATCATATCGCCCCTCAATCGCCTCTTTTCCAAACTGAAAAGTCCCAGTCTCTCTAGCCTCTCCCCATATGGGACCCTTTCCAAGCCCCTAATCATCTTAGTCGCCCTTTTCTGAACCTTTTCTAATGCCAATATATCTTTTTTGAGGTGAGGAGACCACATCTGCACGCAGTACTCGAGATGTGGGCGTACCATAGTTTTATATAGGGGAAGTATGATATCTTTTGTCTTATTATCGATCCCTTTTTTAATAATTCCTAACATCCTATTTGCCTTACTAACTGCCGCTGCACACTGCGTGGATGTCTTCAGAGAACTATCCACTATAACTCCAAGATCCCTTTCCTGATCTGTCGTAGCTAATTTTGACCCCATCATGTAGTACGTGTAATTTGGGTTATTTTTTCCAACATGCATTACCTTACACTTACCCACATTAAATTTCATTTGCCATTTTGCTGCCCAATCACTCAGTTTGCTGAGATCTTTTTGTAGTTCTTCACAATCCCTTTTGCTTTTGACTGTCCTGAACAACTTGGTGTCATCTGCAAACTTTGCCACCTCACTGCTTACCTCATTTTCTAGATCATTGATGAACAAGTTGAACAGGATCGGTCCCAGGACTGAGCCCTGGGGAACACCACTAGTTACCCCCCTCCATTGTGAAAATTTACCATTTATTCCAACCCTTTGTTTTCTGTCTTTTAACCAATTCCCGATCCATGAAAGGACCTTTCCTCCTATCCCATGACCACCTAATTTACATAAAAGCCTTTGGTGTGGGACCGTGTCAAAGGCTTTCTGGAAATCTAGGTATATTATGTCCACTGGGTGCCCCTTGTCCGCATGTTTATTAACCCCTTCAAAGAATTCTAATAGATTAGACAGACACGACTTCCCTCTGCAGAAACCATGCTGACTTTTGCCCAACAATTCGTGCTCTTCTATGTGCCTTGCAATTTTACTCTTTACTAGTGTTTCTACTAATTTACCTGGTACTGATGTTAAACTTATCGGTCTATAATTGCCAGGATCTCCTCTAGAGCCTTTTTTAAATATTGGTGTTATATTGGCCGTCTTCCAGTCATTTGGTACCAAAGTGGATTTAAAGGATAGGTTACAAACCACTGTTAATAACTCCGCAATTTCACATTTGAGTTCTTTCAGAACCCTTGGGTGAATGCCATCTGGTCCTGGAGACTTGTTACTATTCAGCTTATCAATTAATTCCAAAACCTCCTCTAATGTCACTTCAATCTGAGTGAGTTCCTCAGATTTGTCGCCTAAAAAGGCTGGCTCAGATTTAGGAACCTCTGTAACATCTTCAGCCGTGAAGACTGAAGCAAAGAAATCATTTAATCGCTCCGCAATGGCACTGTCTTCCTTGATCGCTCCTTTTATATCTTTATCATCCAAGGGCCCCACTGCTTTTTTAGCAGGCTTCCTGCTTCTAATGTATTTAAAAAACATTTTACTATTGTTTTTTGAATTTTTGGCTAGCTGTTCCTCAAACTCTTTTTTGGCTTTTCTTACTACATTATGACAGTTAATTTGGGAGTGTTTATGTTCCTTTCTATTTTCCTCACTAGGATTTGACTTCCACTTTTTAAAAGCTGCCCTTTTCTCTCTCACTGCCTTTTTAACATGGCTGTTTAGCCATGGTGGTTCTTTGTTAGGTCTCTTACTGTGTTTTTTTATTTGGGGTATACATTTAAGTTGGGCCTCTAGTATGGTGTCTTTAAACAGTTTCCATGCAGCTTCCAGGGATTTTAGTTTAATTACTCTACCTTTTAGTTTCTGTTTAACTAGCTTCCTCATTTTAGTGTAATTCCCCTTTTTGAAATTAAATGCCAGATTGTTTGACCGCTGCGGTGTTCTTCCCAACACAGGAATATTAAAAGTTATTATATTGTGGTCACTATTTCCAAGCGGTCCAGTAACAGTTACCTCTTGGACCAGATCCTGCGTTCCAGTCAAGACTAGATCAAGAATCGACTCTCCCCTTGTGGGTTCCTGTACTAGCTGCTCCAAGAAGCAGTCATTTAAGGCATCAAGAAATTTAATCTCTGAATCCCGTCCTGAGGTGACATGCACCCAATCAATATGGGGATAATTGAAATCTCCTATTATTACTGTGTTTTTTACTTTGATAGCCTCTCTAATCTCCCTTAACATTTCAGCATCACTATCACTGTCCTGGTTAGGTGGTCGGTAATATATTCCTAATGCCATATTCATATTAGAGGAATGAATTGTTATCCATAATGATTCTATGGAACATTTTGATTCCTTTAGGATTTTTACTTCATTTGATTCTATATTATCCTTCACATATAGTACCACTCCGCCACCCGCACGACCTGTTCTGTCTTTCCGATATAATTTATATCCCGGTATGATAGTGTCCCACTGATTGTCCTCATTCCACCATGTTTCTGAGATGCCTATTATGTCAACTTCCTCCTTTGATATGAGGTACTCCAGTTCACCCATCTTATTAGACAGACTCCTAGCATTAGTGTAAAAGCATGTTAGAAAACTACCGCTATTTATATGTCCGCCTTTCACAGACGTGGTGGATTTTTTTATGCACGATTGTTTCACATCTGATCTTGCCCATATATTATTTCCCACGTTCCCTATCTGACTAACTTCTAGGGAATCCCTGTCTATGGAGCCTTGTGTAAGAGAAGTCTCCGTCCGATCCAGGTGCTCCCCCGCACCAATCGGCTTTCCCCCACCTCTTAGTTTAAAAACTGCTCTATGACCTTTTTAATGTTTAATGCCAGCAGTCTGGATCCACCTTGATTTAGGTGGAGCCCATCCTTCCTGTATAGGCTCCCCCTACCCCAAAAGTGTCCCCAGTTCCTAATAAATCTAAACCCCTCTTCCCTACACCATCGTCTCATCCACGCATTGAGACTCTGAAGTTCTGCCTGTCTATCTGGCCCTGCGCGTGGAACTGGAAGCATTTCAGAGAATGCCACCAAAGATGTTCTGGATTTCAGTCTCTTTCCTAGTAACCTAAATTTGGCCTCCAGAACATCTCTTCTACCCTTCCCTATGTCATTGGTACCAACATGTACCACGACCACCGGCTCCTCCCCAGCACTGCCCATAAGTCTGTCTAGATGCCTCGAGAGATCCGCAACCTTCGCACCAGGCAGGCAAGTCACCATACGGTTCTCCCGGTCATCACAAACCCAACTATCTATATTTCTAATGATCGAATCCCCCACTACTAAAACCTGCTTCTTCCTAACAGCTGGCGCTCCCTCCCCCGGAGAAGTATCCTCGGCACGAGAGGATACAACATCACCCTCTGGAAGGAGGGTCCCAACTACGGGATGGTTTCCCTCTGCTCCCCTTGACTGCTCTCCTTCCCTGAGCCTTTCATCCTCCGTAACAGCCTCAGGACTGTCAGATTGGAGGTGGGACAGCCCTACTATGTCCCGGAAAGTCTCATCCACAAACACCTCTGCCTTCCTTAGCTCCTCCAGTTCAGCCACCCTGGTCTCCAAAGCACGCACTCGGTCTCTGAGGGCCAGGAGCTCCTTGCATCGAGCGCACACATACGCCACCCGCCCACAGGGTAGGTAGTCATACATACTGCACTCGACACAATAAACAGGATAGCCCCCACTCTGCTGCTGGGCTTCTGCCTCCATTTCCTACTCTAGTTATATATGAGGGTTAATTAAATGTTTCAGATAGAGGTTGTTATAAAGGATTTAGTTTAAGGGCAACAGAAGTCACTGGCTCCCTCCAAGCTCCCCCTCTCAACTCCCCTCTCCAAACTCCCTCCTGTTAGCACGCACCCTGTTTGCCAGCACCCGGTCGCAAAGCTCCCTGGTCGCTTACTAGCAGGGTTTAAGTGCTCGGCCTCCCTGAGAGCTCCTCCCTCTGCCTACAGCTCAGCCAATCAGCACACGGTGTTTCAATTCAAACCTAATCAGCTTCCAACTGCCTGCCTGCCTGCCTGAGCACACGGCCTTTCAAACAAACAAACAAACACTCAGCTCAGCACTCCAAAAACAAACAAACTCCAAACTCCAAACAAACACACAAGCCCAAAACCTCCAAATATAAGCAGCCACTTACCCCAAGGTGCTTTAGTTTGCTCCTTCCTTCTCCTCCTCCAGGAGAGCCTCTCCAAACTCCCTCCTGTTAGCACGCACCCTGTTTGCCAGCACCCGGTCGCAAAGCTCCCTGGTCGCTTACTAGCAGGGTTTAAGTGCTCGGCCTCCCTGAGAGCTCCTCCCTCTGCCTACAGCTCAGCCAATCGACGGACGTATCTTCCGGTCCGCCCGGCCCCCAGCCAGCCCCGGACAGGGCGACGTTCCCTCGCTGCGCCTATTTCGATGTCGTGCTGCGCAACGTCGATGCTGAGCATCGACATTGCCAGCCGTGGAGGACGTGTAGACGTTATTCATCAAAATAGCCTATTTCAATGTCGCCACAGTAGGCGTGTAGACGTGTAGCTAATGAGATCCAATTTGGTCTGCATTGTGGAAACCTGGTTATGTGTCACAGCAGGTCCTGTGTTGATCCTTATTATACCTCCCTCCATCTCTAGCTAGTACAACACAGACCCAGACCCAGAATGGACAAAACCAAAGGAGGAGCAGTTTATCCATTTGTGACGAGGGATATAACAGCCTGTACAGTGTCTTTGGCTCATGTGCTTGAGGCGCAGTTAACATAATCACTTAAATTATTGATCTGTAGCAGACATGTTTAAAATGATTATAAATGCTTCACCTATTAAAAATGAATTCTGTTTTTGAGGTCCTCAAACATCCTTTCCCACAGCAATCAAATACAACCCAGGATTCCTCCCTCCCCCGCCCCACATTTAAGCTGAAGGTGATTTGTTGCAGAAATATTATTAATTACTTACCTAGAGATTATCTTATTTTGCTTTACTTTTAAAAAGAATTTTTTTGACAAACGTGAAACAGTATTTTAGCAATTAAGGGAAAAAAAAAACAAAACCAAAAGAGTCCAGAAAGGTATGTACTGGGATATTTATCTTTTTTTACTTTTTACTTTTTGTCTTGTTTTATATATATGGCTTATGTGACATGTTAACTGTTAATTTACCTATGATGTCAGCTGTGTTTGAAATAGACAGATACTATAGTATTAAAAATAAAGGTTGCTCTCTTAATGTACTGACATTCTAATACTCAAATATGAAGTTTCTGCACTAAAATGAATCACTATATCATTTCACTTCTAGCTGGTCCCTGCTGATTTATTACTCCTTTGCATAATAGTATTGAAAAACATTAATAGTGCTATTATCATAACTTAATGCAATTCTGTTACTGAACCTGCTAATGGAATACATTATTTAAGCTAATGCAACCCATTGCAAAATTTAGGTTTGTAACTCAGTGATTACTATGAAAACCCAAACTCTTACTGTTATGTGAAAAACAGAATTTATTTACTCCTAGAGCCATGTTCTATTTTCCTTGCACATACCTACATAAGTACAATATTTTACTTAGAGGTCTAACCTTGTCAGACAAGATTAAAAACACATGTTTAACAATATAAGCTTGATCTTTGAAATGGGCAGTGGTTAATACAAATAGACCCTAGGCCAAATCTACTTTGCATAAATCCAGCATTAACACTTCCATTTTTAAAATACACTGTTTTGAAGCAGCCCCATTTGAGAGAGAAATGGGCTGTAGGTACTGTATCAGATTATTTGGAAAGCACACATACATGACCATAACTAATATAATTTCACTGTTACAGAACTGCCTCTATATAAATTCCAAGATAATTATTTATTATCCTCTGTAAACATTTCCCCCGAAGAACACTGCAGAAAATGGAGTAGCTATTCTGTGCTCAGTAGTAACTCATATATAGTGCAGATAAATATTGTCCAGGATGGAAACAAAAATGGAAGGATCAGAGGAATTCATTCCTCTTAGTTAAAATACTAAAATAAAGAAAAGAGTAAGAATCATTTCAGAAATACAGCCCATAATACAAACATCTGAAAAGCAATTGCAGAGGGATGGATTGTTCTGCTCTGATTAGCCTCAGCTCGCCTTGTGAATGTGCTGGCAGTAAGACACACAGCTGTGTGCAATACCCCTATATTTATCTGCAAGGTCCTTCTCCATAAATTATGCAGACTATCAACTAATGGTTTTGTTATTTAAACAGATCAGTTAAATACAAACTCTGGAGGGGACGAATTACATTAATTACATTTTTTCTGCAATGTCAGATAACATGCAATCTTTAATTAAAGAGAAGATTTGAAAATTTAGATCATAACCATTGTCTAGTTTCGGCAATGTCTGGAGATAATTAATCCTTTCTTAAGATTTAATGTTTTACTGTCAGACAAATGCTCTTTCAGCTGTATTACTATGTGTTTGTGTGTAGCAATGGGAAGATTCACTCATTAATTGGGTTACTGATGAATGAATATTCTTTATGGATATCAGCGAAGGACTCTCCTTGAAAGTATTTTATTTTTTAAATTGTATGTCTGAATTTGATGAAAAGGATTCATGAGAAAAGCTGCATCTTTGGGCAGGTACAGGCTTACAGCTTCTTTCTTACGACCTACTGACTCACTGCTATAACCTGTGTATACGCTTCCAGGAATCTCATACAACCTGACAGGATTATATCCTGATGCTAACTCAGGATTAATGGTATGCCTATTCTGAAATAACTAGTCTTGATCTTTATGTATGTTCGTGCAAGGATAATGAGGGGAGGGGCAAAGAAACTAACAAACAGCGGTTCTAGCAGTAAGCATGCTGCCTCAAGCTTCTGCTCAGGATCTTATATCCTTTAGAATATTTCTTATTTAACTGATGCTCTGAGATCCTCTATGTTTTGATCAGATGTGTAGTGAAGACACAAATCAGCTCAGTAACATACAGGGGGGAAATTCTGTTCTCAGATGCACTCCAAGGTACATTATTTCTCTTCAGTAATAATTAATATTGTAAAACATTTCACACACTAAATGCAGTGGGTAACATGCCATCCTCCTTTCACATATAAGCAACATACAGATGCCAAAACCAGCATATGGGTTTTAAAAAACCTGTTGTTTTGTCGTGGTAAAATAGAACATTGAGAGAAGAAAACAATAGCAGAAAGTGTTTAAGGTTTCATTGCTGTGGATGGACAAATTTTCTGACATGCAAGAAAACTGAGGAAGCCTAAAGGGTCGCAGCTTACCAAACTCTCAGTATATAATGGGAAATGGCCTGTGTGCTGGGCACGTTCACACTTTAAAGAGTGGAGAATCTGTTTTGCCCATGCTCATTCACTTAACTGGCATAAGGTCTACTTTAGTACCAAAAAAGGACCAGTGATTTGACAGTATCGGGTTCCATTTCTTTTTGATGAACTGGGCTGCTCCATTCATTAGTGGCTCTATCTATGCTTTGATACGTCTGAATTTCTCACTGTTGTTGATTTCAGTGAGAGATGCTAAGTGATAGCACCTTTGAAAAATCAGGCCATTTACTTAGATGCTTAATACAAACTAGAGGACCCATTGCAGCTCTGCTTGCAAGCAGAAGTTGGGCTGGGAGAAAGTTGTAGACAGAAATTTGACGCTACTGTAGTTTCTCTGCTGCCCACGTCTCTCATGCCTTAGCTCTGCTGGATCCCACCACTGCTGCATGTTGCTGTCACTTCTCTGCTGCCCACTGTTGCCTTGTTGCAGCTCTCGTATCTTCATCCGTTGCTGCATGCTGTTGCCGATGTCAAGCACTGTAATGCTCGTTCTTAGATGTGGAAGGGTATGCATTCACTATGCACTCACTGTTGAGTGTACATTTGTCTGTGGGTGCATGTGGTGAAGTGACAGTGTATACCTTCTCTGCAGGAACTTGGTGTGTAGACTGTTGTGGAATAGTGTAGAATTTTGTAGAATTTGATGGAAGATGGTGGAACACTGTAGAGCACTGTGAAATGATGCAAAATCTTGTAGAATGTTCTAGAACCCTGAAGAATGTAAAATTTTCCAGAATCTGGTGGGGAGAACATGGTAAATCCTTCTGGAAGAAAGCAGAACTTCACAGATCATGGTAGAATCCTGTGGAACTGTGTAGAATGTTGTTGAAATTCTGGTATCTGCTGGAGTTTGGATGCCAGAATGATTGTGAACATTCAAACATTTGCCTATGGGGCTCAGACAAACAGACGGATGGACACAGCAAAAGTAATATATATATAATGATTTAAGAGCCTGTCATGCACTAACCCTGCAAGGGTTAAAGCCAGGCTGAGGAGAGGACTAGGGCTCAAGAGCAAGCCACTGTAGCATATAGCAGCCAATTAGGATACAGCTGAGGACCGTATAAAATAAAAGAGGGCTCCTGGAAGGGATGGGAGAAGACTTTTGCTGTGGAGTAGGAGGGACCTATCTGCCAGGGAAGCTAGAGGCATCCTAACACAGAGCAGGGCTGGGAGAAAGGCCGGCAGAGCTGGGAGAGCTCTGCCCAGGTAAGCCCCCAGGCTGGAGGACCTGAGACAAAGCCTGAGGGTGTCAGGGCTTCAGGGAGGCAGCCAGGATATAATAAGCAGCAGATCCCCAATCTCCTTGCCAATGATGAGTGGCCAGTTCAGACTGCAGTTTTCCCCTGTGGTAAGGGGCTTGATGATGACTGGCAGTGGGTCAGTGAGGCAAGGTGGGTATAGAGAGTTGGGGTTCCCAGGGAAGGAAGGACACCTGAGTGTGTGGCACTGACATAAGCTAGTACCCTGAGAGGAGGACACAGTGGTCTGGGAGGAAAACAGGTGCTGAGGTAAGTGGGTGGAGCACAGACAAACAGGTAACAGTGCACAAGACACCAGCTGGAAGAGGGTGCTCTGGAGGCTGGAAGAGTTAAGTCCCATGTGACCAGCAGGAGGCACTTATGGTGGTGAGTCATGCCCCATTAGAGTGCCCAACATGAGACGCTCAGGTTTAAGCATTTTAGCCCATACTCTTATAACATGAAGGCAACGAACTAGGCAAACTCTATATACAGATAACTCAATAGCATGAATATAATTTGTGTTAGTTGTCATCATCATGATCAACAATAACCATGGGCTCAGCACCCATTGGTGTCTGATGCCTCTCTCACTATTTTCCTCCATCTTTCCCCGTCCAGTGTGGAGAGGCTTAGTTTCTGTAGCCTAGCTCTGCACCAATCTAGTATATCATCTACCGATCTAGTATATCATCTCCTATTTGAGCTGTCAATTATGCAGAACACCAGGGTCTTGATTTTTCATTCATCGTTCATTCTGCAAATAATGCCTGAATAGCTGTAGCTTCCATTGCATAACCTTCTGCAGTAAGCTCTCTTTCAGCTGTATGTTCCTATATAATTCCTTGTTGCCGACCTTCTGCATCCATCCTGTTCTCAGGATCTTTCTATAACAACTCCCTCGAATGTCAATACCCTTCTCTTTGAATCTTGTTATCACACACATCTGACATCCATACTACATGCTGCTGAATACACACATTTTCAAGATGCTTAGATTTGTTCCTAACCTTATCACTTTGCTTTTCCAGATCTTGTCCATAACCTTCCAACTCACTCTTGCTTTTGCTACTCTAGTCACTATTTCCTTCTTACAGTCTAGATCATATATTATGTCACTTCCCAGATTTGTGAACTTCTCTATGTTCCCTAGGTCGATCCCATCTACACTGATCTTCTTTCCTATTTCCTTATCTCCAAATACCATTTGTGTTAGTCAGATATCATGATAATGGACTTGGTATAAAATATGATTTAAAAGAGTTCTGATTTCACCTAAACTGTGAAAAGTCTTCTGATGGTATTAATGTATCACTAATTCCTGGGACTGGATTGCAACCAGCAACATGGAGTGCTCTCTCTAGCTCATTACCAGTTCTTTAAACCATTCAGACTTCCCTTCAATATAAAATACAAGATTCACACATATCTATGGCCACAGCTACACTTGAATGCTTCCCTGTGTAACTGTCCAAGTACTGCCAGTACAAGTACCATATCCTTGAGCTAAGTATCCACATATGCCAAGCTGTGCACGGGTGCATTGGTGCACGGGTATAGGTCCACAGCCATGCCACCATATTTTGGTATGCAATAATAGTGATACCATGTCAGGAGGTGAATCACCATGGATACTCCAGGAACCACATTACTGAGTGCTGCTCGTGCTGTGCACCACCTTCACACGTTTGGCAACAGCAGCCCCTACTCGTGTCTCCCTTTCGACAAGCAGCATTGGAGATATCAAGCAAGTGTTTGAAGACGTAGTTTTGCTCCTGCTGTTACTTGTGGGACAAATGTTCACCTGGTTCCATATCAGATACTGAATGGAATCGGTCCCTAAAATTTGAGACAGTGAAGATGGCTGACTCAGAAGAGACAGAAAATCTAGTGTGGTCCCAAGGAATAGATGTGTGGAGAGTAAAGGTAGCAACTTTATGCCCATGGGTGCAGTGATGGCAGAAGTTACCTCCGTTTTAGTTCAGAGAACCACTGGTAACACCATCTTGGAAACAGGAATATGACCAGTGGTTGCACTAATTCAAAATGGGGAAGAAAACTGTCACTGAGCTGTGGAAGGAACTTGAATCCACCCTTAAAACCCAGACCACACAATATCAGAAACCAGCGTCAGGTTAGATGCAGGTGGCACTCCCCTTTGGAAGCCAGCAGCAGCTACTGGCCAGTTAAAACCAAATGCAGGGAGGGGAGGTCACCTGATATGTAATGGTTATATAGGTTTGCTGGGCTACCAATACTGTGATCTATCCATGGGTGGTTGCCATAACCCAAATTCCTGAAATTATTGAAGGATTTTAGAAAATGGGTTTAGAAAATGTGGGTCATTGAGAGAACATACATCTCTACATGTTGCCCATCAAAAAGAGCCAGTGAACACATGAAACTAAAAAGACTACTATTTGCTCATTCTCCAAAGCTTAGTGGATGATAGGGGTTAGTTCATGAACATGAAGTTGGTCACATGGGAAAAGGTTATGACACTGTAGTGCTCAGAAGTCAGGACTGTCCCACAGTAAGGAAGAACAGATTTTATATCTTCAGACTTATGATATGTTCCCCACTGACCAGTGTCTATGATGGCTCATGTAGCCCTACTGAACATCACAGACTTAAGGGAATTCATCTACAGACTGAGCAGCTGCAGAACAGTGGAGTGCACCTTTGGGCAGCTGAAAGCCTGCTGGTGATGCTGGAAGATCCATCTGGATGAAAAGGTGGCCAACGAGCTTTGGGTTATTATGGCACATTATGCCTTACACAACATATGTGAGGCTGCAGGGAATTCCTGCACAAGGAATGGGCACAGAATAAGACTGTTTCTTAAAGCCTTTATAAGTAGCCAGATCTCAGCCACGTGCACATAGCCTCTGATTCTCAGCAGGTCAGGGAAATTTTGGAACGGTGTGGAGCCAGCATGCGATCTAGGACTTCGCCAAGGAATGTAACTGTTACGTTATAGGATGTTGAAAAATCTACTGGAGTACTGTGACACACTTCTCTTGTGACAAACCTTAGTAGGTTTCAATCACCTGCAGCTGACACTCATATTCTAACTGAAAACAGACAATCAGCAGCATGTTCTCAAGACTAACACATTTTGCTCCTGGAATTGATCTGAGTAAAGTTTTAAGTCACTTTAAGGGCCTCATTAGGCAATGTATTTGTTACATGATAACTGTTTTTACAGAGTTGCTTTATAAGGAGCATGTAAGTAGGGACTGATAAAATCCACCTTAACGAGAACACAGAAGGAATTGCAGAATCCAAAACATAAACACAGAAATTCTGCTCTCCCCAGCAGTTGGACTGCAGCAGCAGGGAGGCAGGTTGGGTTGCACAGCTGAGTGACGGGCAGGAGACGCACATAACAGAGTCAAGCTGCTGTGGATTGGGAGATTTGTGATCTGCTATGCTGATGTCAGGGTGTCCCTCTCTCCCAACGGGTGCACCCAGTCTCTTCTGAGCTGCAGGGGGAGGGGTACAGGCAAGTGGCACCTGTCTGTTCACCAGCCTTGGGCTCAGGGGTCAATGCTGGTGAGGGCCCTGATTAAACAGATACTGTGTGGACACTTTCAGATGCACACACTCCTGAAATACACTCTCTCTCTCTCTCTCTCTCTCACACACACATACACACAATCACTCCTCTAGCCTTGTTTTACTGTTCAAGAATGCTGCCACGTCCTACCTTAAAAAGTAATTTCCACTATGCTATTTGTATATCTGCAGGATGTTTTGTTTAAATTGTAGGATTTCCCTGTAAAATCCAGTTATGAACATTTTTATTCAGGCTACTTAATAGTTGTCAATATTTATCAAACAATTTTGACTACACAAACATAAAGATGGAATTAATTTTTAAATGGAAAAAGAACACGATAAAAAAATTATAAACCTGAAAATTCACAACAATAAAATACGTTTCACGGGGCCCTACTTAAGCAAGTTCTGCCAGGCTTCGAGAGGGATTTCACCCTTGCTTACAGCACTTATCAGATGCTCTGCATGATTATTCCCTGGAGAGGAGTACTCCAAGAGGGTTGAGTAGGGTGGGTGGTGAAAGCACTGCTCAGTGTCAAGATAGTTTCATTGTAAATTTAGTTTTGTTTCTTTTGTTTGCCTTATCATTTAAATTATTAACAAATATATGTGGCTGAATCAGCAAATTTGCCTTTTGCTTTTCATTCTGATGTTCTGGACAGCCATGGTTATTATACAGTGTACTTTGTTGTCATGAACACTAGCCTTTTTTAAATAAAAAAGGTAACATTCACAAGTAATGCAGAGAAGGAATTGTAGGAGGGAAGAAACTGCATTTCTTTGGCATCCGATTTTTAAGATATCAGTCAGGTGCTGTGGATTCCACTACCCCATCCCAGACTTTTGGGACACACCCTGTGGATCACACTCAGAAAACATGGTGCATGCACAAACAAAATGAACAGTAACTTTTATTTACATACAAACATTGAACAATGAACACAAAAATTCCCAGATAAGTGGGCAAACATTAACGTTTGTTGACACATTTCCTCCACCTTCTCCTCCCCCTCACTCAAGAGAATGAACTGTGGAATATTGTAAGGGCAAAACAAACACAGATGTGTCCATATGGGGGTTGAGAGCTGAACTCAGCTGGGCTATAGGGACTGGACCGGTCATATTATTTGTCTCCTGAGTGTTCTGCCGGGTTCCCCTGAGAGGGTTTTGAGTGACTGAGGTGGATGTGGTACCTGGAGTTCTGGATGTTCCTCACTAGCAGGGGTAGGAGGTAGGATTCACCAGTGTGGGGATACCTGGATAGCTGCTAGAACAGGAGGAGAAGGAGATACTGGTGGATGGGATAGGTCAGTGGTTTGAGCACTGGCCTGCTAAACTTGGGGTTATGAGCTCCATCTTTGAGGGGACCAGTTAGGGATCTTGGTCAAACAGATTTAAAAAAAAATCTGTCAGGGATGGTGATAGGTCCTGCTGAGAGGGCAGGGACTGGAACTTGATGTCCTCTGAAGGTCTGTCCCAGCTCTATGAAATAGGTCAGTATTGTCTGTTCTGGAAGAAGACTATCAAGCAGGCCCAGTTGTACCACAGAATATGAGTGTATGATCCCATTCCCTCTGGGAATACTCGATGAAGCAGTTCATTAGTGCTTCCTTCTGCCTAAAAGCCTGATCCTCCTTTGCCTGAAGGAACTTGAACTATTCCTGACACTTCTCTTTACACCAATGAGTCTGTCTTCCAGGGCCCTCATGCACCTTCCTCTCCTGTTTCTGTGGTAGCAAAATTATTATCCTCATCATTGGCATATCCTCCCAGGTTCCTGCAACCTCTTATGTCCCTCATTGATGTCCCACTGTATAATGAGGCCAATGAGGGTTAAGGAAGGGTCTGTAAATAACTTTGTGAATAGAGAGTCAGGGTCGATACTTGCAGCCCTGGACAGCACCTGGTCAAGCCCAGGAGAGCACCTGGGTAAGCAGGGACATCTGTTAAATCGGCTCCCAGAGTGACTGTTGGAGTCCTTCACCCCATTACAAGAGCCTGATGAATTTAATGGATTCCTAGAGCTGAGAATGCAGCCTGGAGAATGACAGTCTCCTCACAATCTCCTAATTCAGTTGAATGTTCCTGCTGACCCAGGAGAAGTTAGGGAGGTCAGTGTATTCCGATCACACATTGATCAGCACCTGGGTGTGGTCCAGAGGTCAGGCAGCTGCTTTCAGACAATGATCACCTGTTTTGACCAATAAAATAATGTATTAGGTGATAAGCTTCCGCAGGGCAGACCCACTTCTTCAGATTTGGAATTAGTGCTGAAGATGGACTGGCACAACAAATGTATAAGAGAGAGAAGACAAAAAAAAAATAAATGAAATGAAAACTGACAAATCAGCTAGGATATGTCTCTCTCTTATATATTCTTCATGCCACTTCATTTTCAGCACTAATTCCAGATCTGGAGAAGTAGGTCTGCCTCACAAAAGCTCATTACCAAATAAATTATGTTAATCTTTAAAGTGCTAAATGACTGCATTTTTGTTTTGTGAAGATATAGACTAATATGGCTACCTCTCTGTGACTGTGATAACCAATAAATTTTAGTAGAAAACTGTTCTGAAGGACTCAGCACAAGTCATGACAGGCTGAACCACTCTCATCTAGCACCACTGGGACCTGACTGGTGCCAGACGAGAGAATTTGCCGGATGATGGGAGGTCACTATTTTCTAGCACATTACCAACACTTGACTGCTCACTGGGCTCTTAAAAGACATTTAGGGATAAATTACAGCTAAATAACAGCAGAGAACACTGAGGGCCAGGACTGGTGGCTGTAAACAAACTTTATGGGACCATGCAAAACTTAGCCACACCCATGATAAATGGACATCCAGCTAACTAAAATAATGACAGATTACAGATTTTGCCAGATGAGAGAGTTCCTGATTAGAGAGATCCAACCTATTCTACTAATGGAAATAGGAACTGGGGTGAAGTAGAGAGTAGTCAGGGCTTTTTATATGAGCCAGGGTCAGGCAGCAAATGGATCACTTCATTTTGGGATCTGCCCTAGAGATCTGTTGTTACCCGTGACCTTATAAGGCTGGGTATCAGTTTGAGAGAAAACTGACTGCATTTTATTCTGTTCTATAAAGCCTTTCCTCCATCCTCACTGCACTGTAGAATGGGTATAGCACCATGTCAAAGCAGAGGCAGCCACACACCGCTCATGCATGCTAGATCTCACAAATTAGACTGTCCAAGAACATTCTTCAGGAGCTTTGGATGTGGACAGCAGGGGACATGTAGCATAAAATCACTGGCATAACCATGTACAGTCACAAGTGCAGATGTACCCTGTACAAAGAGAGCCAAAAGCAACTAACAGCTAAGCTAATGGCAGGTAAAACAACAACTACCATCAAATTTAAATACATTTAAACATGGACAAACATAAAAGATGAAGAAGGCTCTGGCACATCTCTGGCTGAGTGGTGTCTCTGAGACACAACAATGGGGTCACCTAAAGGAATGCACTGCACAGTCATAGATCTACCCAAGTGATTGTGGAAAAAAGGAATGAAAGAGGAAGAAATGTTTCAGAGGGCAGAAGCTGAGAGCAACACTGCATTGAAAGAGCAAGCAGAACCAGGCACTTTTGTACAGTACAAAAATAAATTTATTGCTAACTCTATATTGCCAGTAAACATTTTTAGAAAGAGAGAAATTGGCTAGCTAAAAATAGCCTCATCAGAGACACAGCAAACTCTAAATGCTAATATTCTTGATTCATTTACAAAAAAAAGAGTCTAAATAATCTTCAGACACCAGGCCGAATTCTGCCCTGGGGACTTCCATGGAGTTAAAACTGCTTAGATTAGCACTGAATTTGGTCCCTTAAGTTTAGTTCATGGCTAAATGCTCCATACAGCATGAACTAGAGAAGAAAAAGACAGTGCCATCTGTTTGAACATGGAAGACAGAATACCAGTGCAAAATCTACACTACTTGCTGCTCAAAGCAGAGAATAATTTAACAATCCAACAATGACCTCCAAAATGGATTATTCCATAGAGGACAATGAAACCCTCAAAACACCACCACAGTGAGGAACATTTTCTGCTCACACTGTGATTCTCAATGGCACTAGCTAGATGAAAGACTACCACATATCCTCTAGTAATTGAGCAATCAATCAAGAATTTTTAATACGTGTGTGGAGTCAGTTTTTTGTTGGTTTCATTTTAAATTAGAAATAAAGGCATAGTGATTTGGGCATCCCAGCTAACCCTCTGCATATTAGTTCAGTGATTCCAAGTTTGTGTAACAATCAAACTGAACGAATACAGACCACCCTCTCTGACTGGAGCAGGACAAGGGAGCACTTCCTTGTACATTTGATTGCTCTTGAACTTCAGCCAACTGCAATAAATTAGAAAGCCATTAAGCCAGAATGATCCCAGGGCCTGGGCTAAGTAATGTCTATACTGTAATTACACAGGCACAGAGCCCCAGCCCCACAAGCTTGAATCTGCTGGCAAAAGCTAATCATGGGGTTCTAACTGCAGTGTAGACATAGCCTAGAAAGCTATGATTTGGGGGCATGCTTCAACTACTGTGGTAACTCAAGTTGAGTCATCCTAGAAGTTAGGTAATCCACTTAATGTACAACTGTGGGATGTAAAACTGCCAACAGTGGTTGAGACTTCCAGGGTGAATCCCTCTGTATTAGGGGTGGGTAAAACAAGGCCTGCAGGCCACGTCCAGCCCACCAAAGGCTTGCGTCTGGTCTGCCATGACCCTCCAAGGCCACTAAAAACCCTGTGTATCTTTTAGGATAAGGGCAGCAGGTCTCCCAGCACTACGCCCGACCCCACCAGTAGTCTCACAGATCTCATTGGTCAGAAACTAGCCAATGAGAGATGCAGGAGTGGTGTTTATGGGCATGGCCAGCAAGCAGAGACTGACTCCTCCACGAGGTGCACAGAGAGAGACTCACTGCAGCAGCTGGCTGCTTTGAGCTAAGTGGGGCCACCATGACATGCAGATAGCCTGCCTGAGTGCCCATTCAACCACCAACTGGGAGCCACCTATAATAAACACCTCTTGGCCAAGGCCACAATCTATACCACACCCCAACCTCTCACTCCACACGAAAACTCTCACCCACACCCTGCACTCCTATCCCCAGGTCAAAAGCTGCTCTTGTACCCAAGCTCTGTCCCACACATGGGCTGCGTCTACACGTGCACGCTACTTCGAAGTAGCGGCAGTAACTTCGAAATAGCGCCCGTCACGTCTACATGTGTTGGGCGCTATTTCGAAGTTGAAATCGATGTTAGGCGGCGAGACGTCGAAGTCGCTAACCTCATGAGCGGATGGGAATAGCGCCCTACTTCGACGTTCAACATCGAAGTAGGGATGTGTAGACGATCCGCGTCCCGCAACATCGAAATAGCGGGGTCCTCCATGGCGGCCATCAGCTGGGGGGTTGAGAGATACTCTCTCTCCAGCCCTTGCGGGGCTCTGTGGTCACCGTGGGCAGCAGCCCTTAGCCCAGGGCTTCTGGCTGCTGCTGCTGCAGCTGGGGGTCCGTGCTGCATATACAGGGTCTGCAACTAGTTGTTGGCTCTGTGTATCTTGCACTGTTTAATGAAAGTGTGTCTGGGAGGGGCCCTTTAAGGGAGCGACTTGCTGTTGAGTCCGCCCCGTGACCCTGTCTGCAGCTGTGCCTGGCTCCCTTATTTCGATGTGTGCTACTTTGCCGTGTAGACGTTCCCTCGCTGTGCCTATTTCGATGTTGGGCTGAGCAACGTCGAAGTTGAACATCGACGTTGCCAGCCCTGGAGGACGTGTAGACGTTATTCATCGAAATAGCCTATTTCGATGTCGCAACATCGAAATAAGCTATTTCGAAGTTGGGTGCACGTGTAGACGTAGCCATGCTGTCCCTCCTATATCTCTTTCTCAGGTCAGAATCCCCTCTTGCACACAAACTCCCTCCTACATCTCAGCCCCAGGTCAGAACTCCCTCCTGCATCACAATTCCCTCCCAGAATTGGTTTCTTCTAGCATCTGAGTCTGTAGTGTTTTGGACTTTGTGGTATAATCTATAGATCTAATATAAAGTAGATAGGTAACTTCCTGAAGCAAAAGCAATTAGCACATCTGAATAATGCAGACTGATAAAGTGTCAACATCACAGCATTGACTAATAACGTGCTTTCAATGTATTTGTTACCACTGTTCAGATTAAACTACTGAACTGTTGTACAAGCCTGGTTTTTGTGGTGAGTCAGAGAAATATTAACTAGAAATAAACACTGATAACTATTTTCCATGATTCTTTATGAGGCAGATTGCCTAATTCTCAGTAACTAAAAATTGTCAAATAGATTTAAATAGCTTTTGTGATCACAGTTACTTTCAAGACAATCAGTAGCTGGAAAAAGGTACAGGTCAGAATAAGATTTGTGTGAATGTGAAATTTATATTCACGAAACAAGTTATCCATGCTGATGCAAATTGACACTGACAGCAGAGAGTGTTTTTCAGAGATTCATGGTGTTTAAGGCCAGAAGGGACCATTAGCTCATGTAGTCTGACCTCCTGTAAAAAAGAAAGGCCACTCAACTTCACCCAGTTACCTTTGTGTTGAGCAGCTCATATTTATTGTTCCATTTGCATTACTGCCGCGCAGAATAGTGCATGTTATATAATTAGCAGGGCACAGGGGTTTTACTTATTGGGGCAAGCTGGGGTATGAGATTAATCTCAGGCAGAGGTAGAGATCTGCAGATTACTTTGAGGTATGTGAAGGAGCTGTGACTATGATAGGAGGAGAGTTATGTTTTCTACCCTCATATAGGGCCCTACGAAATTCATGGTCCATTTTGGTCAATTTCACGGTCACAGGATTTTTAAAAATACCAAACCTCTATTTAAATCTGAAATTTCACAGTGACGTAGTTTTAGGGATTCTGACCCAAAAAAGCATTTGAAGGGTGTCACAAGATTACTGTAGGGGAGGTTGTGGTACTGCTGTCCTTACCACTGTATTCCTGCTGGCAGATGCTGCCTTCAGACCTGGACACCTGGCCAACAGCTGCCACTTTCTGGCTGCTTAGCTCTGAAGGCAATATTTTAATCTTCTTAAAATAATTTGTGATCCCCTTCCCTCCAAAACTCTCTTTTTGGTCAGAATGCCCAATTTGAGAATTACTGGTCTCCCCCTGTGAAGTCTGTATAGTGCAGGGCAAAAGCACACAAAAGACCAGATTTCATAAGCTGTCATGAGTTTTTCTTGGCCATGAATTTGCTAGTGTCCTTCTCTCATGTGTGAGAAAGAAGAAGAGGAGCCCCGTGGATGTTCAAGATGTAGAATGCATCATTTCTACGCAGAATTCTGTAAGTGGTATCGGTAGCAGGGAATAAGGCTTTTATGACAAATAATTGTCAGTAACGAGACGGAATATGACGGTTCAGTGAAAGTGTAGGCTGAGATGGGAGCACAGGTAAGGGAGTTGTAAAAGGCTATAAAGTGGTGTGCCGTTGTTTTCAGGGGAACTGGCCTAGTGTCTGAGGGATTAGAACCTCCTGACTCTTGCAAAGCCAGAGGCCAATAAGAGCGTGCAATATGTCCATATCGAGGCGCTGCCTGAATACAGCAGTGGAATGCTGATGTGGGTGATCTGCTCCTGACCTCTTTTTATCCTTTTCAGTAGCGCTAGATGGAGGCCCATGGTGAGAGTGAATGGGTTGTAAAATGTGATGAGATTGTGTGTTTCAGCAGTTGTGGGGTGGTCAGAGTAAAGATATGGGGGTTTCTGGGGCACACTGGGCATTGCTGAAAGAAGGAAGATTTAAGGTTGCATGCAGTGGCACTGACAGCTGGTGTGGGCCCCAGGGCAAAGTGGGAGGGAGTGACAGCTCTGCACCCCAAAAGGGGCAGGGCAAGAGCAGTCAGCTCTCAGCTCCACCCAGACCAGGGGTCAGCAACCAAAAGAACATGAGGAGCCATTTTTTTTCAAATTCACGATAAAACTCAATAATTCAAGATCCGCAACGCATGTGAACGAGACGGTCCTTAATAAATAACTTCAAACCATACTTTTCGTAACTCCTATTTTAAGAACAGTGCACACATATATCCCACAATGCACTGCACATATTAAAGAGGGAATTACCCAACATTTCAAGATCACGTCATTTGCTATTTCGACATGAGGTGTTTATTGTTCAGCTTTTAGATGTGCACCAAAAGATCAAAAATAATCAGGAGAGTGTTTTTTTTTACTTTGCAATTAGAGTGTCAGGAGCCATAAAAAAGTTCTTAAAGAGCCACTTGTGGCTCTGGAGCTGCAGGTTGCAGAACCCTGGCCCAGACCAGGGCACTGCCCTGTTGAAACAGCAGGCCCTGGGGGAACTGTCCCCTTTGTTTCCCCTCATTGCTAAGCCTGGTTACATGCAATAGCCTTCCCTCTGCATTTCTTGGCTTCCAGAAGTTTGAGTTTTGTTCAGCTCAAGATTCTGCAAGGAGATGAGATACGACCAAACAACCTTAACTCAGCAGTGAGGCAGATTTTTTTTACACTGAATTTCCTCTTTTTTAATAGGAAAAGATCTGTCGTTGGTAGGAGTTAGTAGTCATTTACAGAGCTTTACACACTATGTCCCAAAATTAGCATACTCAACCAAGCAGCACCAACTGAAGCCCACCAACCCCGCTTCAGCACAATTCCCCAGCCCGTAGCCATTGTTTACGTTATCCTCTCCATCCTGGCCTTCTTCCCAAGATTGTTTCCAGGCCTGTCAATCACAAGCAGGTAGTCCTCACTCTCTGGTTTAGGCGGGTAGGACAGAGCTCAGGGAAGGGCCATAAGGTGTAGAAGGGAACAGAGTCTGACTGCCAACTAAAGGGTCCCTAAGCCAGAATCTGGGATACACGAAGGCCTCAGGTTCCCCTGCCAGCCACTGAGGGAGTGGCACTACAAGATAGTGAATGGGAAGGCTACCTAGGACTCCTAAAGGAAGACTTTGGTACCCTAGAAAGGCGGAAATATGGAGAGTGACCTGGCCAGAGGGCTAGGTCATGAAGAGACTGCAGCAGCTTGTGGACTGATGGAAGTGAGAGAGGGACTGTAGACCCAGAGAGTCCAACAGAGGACATTGTGCAACTGTAACGAGGGGCATTGATTTTGCAAGCTATTCCTCAGAAACACGAGGAGGAGATGCCATCCTAGTGGCATCCCAGATGGAATTTGTAGCAGGGCCATCCAGAGAAATCACAGACAGTATTATGGAATAGAAACCTTGAAGGTTGTACGTTTGAGAGAAAGAGAGCCTTGCCAACAGATAGCCAAACAAACTGAGATGTCAGAGCTTTTAATGTTTCTATGCCTTGCAGTACCCATTTTCTGGTCAGCCACAAGCCCTACAATTTCACAGTTAATGATTTACCAACACCTACTGCTTGCTTTCATAAGCCGCGTCTACACTAGCCGGCTATTTCGAAGTAGCCGTGCCAACTTTGAAATAGCGCCCGCCGCGTCTACACGCAGTGAGCGCTATTTCGAAGTTGAAATTGACGTAAGGGGGCGAGACGTCAAAGTCGCTATCCTCATGAGGAGATGGGAATAGCGCCCTACTTTGATGTTCAATGTCGAAGTAGAGTACGTGTAGACGATCCGCGTCCTGCAACATCGAAATAGCGGGGTCCGCCATGGCGGCCATCAGCTGAGGGGTTGAGAGATGCTATCTCCAGCCCCTGAGCTCTATGGTCGCCGCGTGCAGCAGCCCCTTAAAGCTCCCCACCCCCTTATTTCCTGTGCAGGAAGCTGAGAGCTTGTGCAGGCAGCAGCACAGCCACATGCCCACCCTGCACATCCCTCAGCAGCCACAATCCAGAACCCTGCACTGCATGGCAGCCAGCCAGCCCCCCAAGCGCCCACAGGGCACCCCCCACCAAGAGGACCCAGGGCTCCCAGCCTGCCAGCCAGAGGGGGAAGAGGCAGCGGGGCCCCTCCTGGACGGAGGCTGAAATCTGGGACCTGCTGGGGCTCTGGGGTGAGGAGGAGGTGCTCCAGGTAATGGGGAGCAAGAGGCGGAACGCAGATGCGTTCGCTCAGCTGGCCGAGGGCCTGGCTGCCCGGGGTCACCCTGCCTGCACTCCTGACCATGTCAGAAGTCAGGTAAAGGAGCTGCGGCAGGGTTACACCCAGGCCTGGGACATGGCCAGCTGATCTGGGGCCGCCCCCTCCGCTTGCCCCTTTTACAGGGAGCTCAGGGAAATCCTGGGCCCCCGGTACACCTCCTCCCCCCCGGCCACCCTTGACACATCGGCCGACATGCCCCAGCAGGCCCCGGAGATGGAGTCCGCCCTGGAGGCCAGCCCTGCACCCCAGGGCTCCCCCACAGGAGCCCACCCCTGGGACACCGGAGGAGGAGGAGGAGGAGGAGGCAGCCTCCAGCGACAGGGGGCTCCAGATCACCCTCCCCTCCCGCAGCTCCAGCAGGGTGTCCGCCCGATGGCTGTCCCCTGACCGTGGGAGCAGAGCATCAGGTATGTACCCCCTGGTGCACACCCCCGGGGTTTAGGGGCGAGGACAAGAGACATGACCAGGGCCCTCCACACACCTAGATGACCATGGCCCCGAGGACACCAGAGGCATGTCCCTCAGAAGAGTCCATCAGCCCCTGTCCCCCCGCAGGACAGCGCCATGCCCCATCCCTGGGGATGGGGGGAGCAGAACCTAGGGTCCCCCGCGGGGGGGTTGGACACCCATCATCATCAGCATCTCCGGGGGACGGGGATGGGGAACCAGCAGCAGAGGGGTGGGGGGACAAGGGCCACGGGTCAGGGCCCAGACTAACGGCTGTCTCCACTCTTCTTCCCCCCTCTGTTCCGCAGCTGCACCATCAGAGGGCCCGGAGAGCACCAGCGCAGCGTCTGTCGTCCTGGAGAGCCCACCGGGGCCATCCCACCAGGCCAGCCCCTCGGTGGAGCACGGACCAGCCCCAGGACGAGGCCGACAGCGGCGGGGCCATCTGCGGGCATCCACAGACCCCCAGCTGCTCGCCACCCTCCGGCGTTAGCTGGAGGTGTCCGAGTGGCGCCTGCAGGTGGAGGAGTGGCGGCTCCACCTCCAGGAGCGAGCGCTGGCCTGGCACCAGGAGGCTTGGAGGGCCTTCATGCGCACATTCCAGGACATTGCGTGGCACTTGGCTCCCCCTGCCACTCCGCCCGCCGCTCTGCCTGCCGTCCCTCCACCATCGGCCATCCTGGGGCCTGCCACTGAGGGGCACCATGGGCCTCCGGACACTGCCCAGCTGTATCTGCTGGTTCTCCCAGCCCCCACGCAGCCTCGACCAGGCCTCTGTCCGAGACGTGGGTTGCACCCCACAACACCAGGCACAGGACAATAGGGGTGCGTGGCTGAGGACGTTGCCCCCCAAGACCCCCTCCTTTGGGCTCATTCCCCCATGTTTGTGTAAATAGTTTTTGTTCTACCCCTGTTTTGTAACTGCCCCCCATGTACATAGTTCCCCCCTTATTCTTCTGTTTTCATATTAATAATACAAAGGGTTGCAGGGTTTTGTTTAAAAAAATTCAATTTTTTTATTGTACAGAGGTGTGGGGGGGTGCTCTCGGGTTCTCTGAGGTGTGGGCGTGGGGGCAGGGAGTGTTGTGGAGGATGGGGGGGTGCAGTGGGTGGCTCACCCGCAGTTGGTCCTGCCAGCTTTCACCCCGCAGCCTGGTCAAAATGGGCCCGCAGGGCCTCCCGGACCCAGATCCCCTCAGGGTTGACCTGGCGACTGGGGGCAGCGGGTGGCTGGACATCGGCCCTGCCAGCCTCCACAGCCCAGCCCTGGAAGAAGGCCTCTCCCTTGCTCCCTACCAGGCTGTGGAGTGCACTGCATACTCCCACAACCTGGGGGATGTTGGGGAGGCCTGCATCCAGGCGGGTGAGGAGGCACCTCCAGCGCCCTTTGAGGTGGCCGAAAGTGCACTTGACCACCTGGCGCACATGGTTCAAGCGCATGTTGAACCGCTCCTGGCTGGCTGTGAGATGGCCCTTGTAAGGGTGCATGAGCCAGGGCTGGAGGGGGTATGCCGCGTCTGCAACGACGCAGAGGGGCATGGTGATGTCCCCCACAGGGATCTCCCGCTGGGGAATGTAGGTCCCCGCCTCCAGCTGGCAGCACAGGCCCGAATTTCTGAACACCCGGGCGTTGTGGGTGCTGCCAGGCCAGCCAACAGAAATGCCCAAGAGGCGGCCCCAGCTGTCCACCAAGGCCTGGAGGATCATGGAATGGTATCCCTTCCTATTGAGGAAGTGTCCTCCACTGTGCTCCGGGGCACGGATGGGGATATGGGTCCCATCCAGAGCCCCAAAGCAATTTGGGAAGCCCAGGCTGGCAAACCCCGTGACAGCAGCATCCAGGTCCCTAAGCCGCACGAGCCTGTGGAGGAGCAGGGCATTGACTGTGCGGACGACCTGCAGGGGAAGGACATGAGAGAGCACCGGTGAGGGGTGTGCAGGGTGTGTCTGGCCCTCCCCCCCGGGCTCCCTCCTCCCCCCCAGGCTCTACCCCCTCCCCCTGGGTCCTCTTACCTCCATGAGGACAGCCCCAATGGTGGCCTTGCCCACGCCGAACTGCTGCCCTACGGATCGGTAGCTGTCTGGAGTGGCCAGCTTCCAGACAGCAATGCCGACCCGTTTCTTTATGGTGAGGGCATGTCACATGGGGGTGTCCTGGTGCCCTAAGGCAGGGGTGAGCCACTGGCAGAGCTCCAGGAATGTCTGCCGGCTCATTCTGAAGTTCCAGAGCCAGCAGTCATTGTCCCACTCACCGAGCACCAGCCGCTCCCACCAGTCTGTGCTCGTGGGGTATCTCCACAGCCGGCGGCGTGTGCGGTGGGCGGGGGGCTGGGAGGGCAGCAAGGTCTGGGGCTGCTTCCTCATCCCCCAAGGACAGCTCACCTTTCTGAAATAAAAGATGGTCAGCTGCCTCCTGCATGGCACTGAGCAGGGCAACCACTGCTCCTCCAGGGACGGGTGTGTGGGCCTCTGGCTGCTGCTGCTGCTGCAGCTGCTCCTGCTGGGGGTCCATGCTGCTTCCATGGGGTGTGCATGCCTGTGGCTCTGCAGACCCCGTGCTGTGCAGGCTGAGTGTGTCTGGGAGGGGCCCTTTAAATTAGTGGCTTGCTGTTGCCCCAGAAGTGCTAGTCTGACCTGTGACCCTATCTGTAGCTGTTCCTGGCACCCTTATTTCGATTTGGGCCGCTTTGGTGTGTAGACGCTGCCCTGCAGCGCCTACATCGATGCAGTGCTGTCCAACGTCAACGTTGAACGTCGACGGCACAAGCCCTGGAGGAGGTGTAGATGCTATTCATCGAAATAGCTTATTTCGATTTCGCTACATCGAAATAAGCTATTTCAATGTAGCATACCAGTGTAGACGTAGCTATATTGTGATAATTATTTAGATGCTCAGCCAAATCACAGCAAGTTATCACAGCTCCTAGAAACAAATCTCTGATGTGTTTCAAATACGCTCTCATGCATTGCATAAAATACACAACAAATAATTCTTTTTCCTAAGTGAATCACCACAGTGTCCCATAGATCACAACTTTTCAGGTTAGACACTGCAGAGTAGCCAAACCATGGTTCCAAGGCAGCCCACTTCTCTCCACCCAAATCAGCCTCTAGTAAGCAATCCCCGTGTCACAATATATAGAATCATAGAATTTTAGGGCTGGAAGGGACCTCAGGAGGTCATCTCGTCCAACCCTCCTGCCTAAAGCAGGATCATCCCCAACTAAACCATCCCAGCCATGACTATGTCAAGCTGGGACTTAAAAACCTCTAAGGATGGAGATTCTACCACCTGCCTCAGTAACACATTCCAGTGCTTCAGCACCCTCCTGGTGAAATAATTTTTTCCTAATATCCAACCTACACCTCTCCTTCTGTAACTTCAGACCATTGCTCCTTGTTCTGCCATCTGTCACCATTGAGAACAGTCTCATTCCTCTTTAGAGCCCCCTGTCAGGATGTTGAATGCTGCTATCAAATCACCTGTCAGTCTTCTCTTCTGTAAACTAAATACACCCAAATCCCTCAGCCTCTCCTCAGAAGTCATGTTTTCCAGCCCCTTAATCATTATTTTTGCCCTTCGCTGAACCAGCTCCAATGTGTCCACATACTTTTATACTGAGGGGCCCAGAATTGGATGCAGTACTCCAGATGTGGCCTCACCAGTGCTGAGTGGAAGGGTACAATAACTTCTCTAGATCTGATGGAAATGCTTCTCCTCATGCACCCCAAATATGTGATTAGCCTTTTTGGCTACAAGGGCATGCTGTTGAATCATACCCAATCTCTCATCCACTGAAATACCCAGGTCCTTTTCTGCTGCACTGCTACTTAGCCATTCAGTCACCAGCCTTTACCATTGTTGAGATTCTTCTGTCCTAAGCACAGGATTCTGCACTTCTCCTTGTTGAACCTCATCCAATTTCTTTTGGCTCAATCCTCCAATTTGTCTTGGTCACTCTGGACACTATCCCTACTCGCCAATGTATCTACTTGACCGTCTAGCTTAGTGTCATCTGCAAATTTGCTGAGGGTGCAATCCATCTCCCCATCCGTGTCATTAATAAAGGTGTTGAACAGTACTGGCCCTAGAACTGATCCCTGGGGCAATCCACTTGAACCTGACCACCAACCAGACATTGAGTCATTGAGCAGATCCCATTGGGCCCATCCGTCAAGCCAGTTTTCTATCCACCTTGCAGTTCTTGTATCCAATCCATACTTCCTTAACTTATGGGTAAGAATGTTATGGGAGACTTTGTATCAAAAGCTTTGCTAAAGTCAAGGAGGGGATCCTCAAGGAATCCATTTTGGAGAATTTGGAAAAGGGGAAAGTGATCAAGAGTAGTCAACATGGATTCACCAAGGGCAGGTCCTGCCTGACCAAAGAAGCTAATCACAGCTTGCCCTTGGTGAATCCATATTGATTATTCTTGATCACTTTCCCCTCTTCCAAGTGCTCCAAAATGGTTTCCTTGAGGATCCCCTCCATGATTTTTCCAGGGACTGAGGTAAGGCTGACCAGTCTATAGTTCCCTCGATTGTCCTTTCCTTTTTTTTAAAGATGGGCACTACATTTACCTTTTTCCAATCATCCGGGATCTCTCCTGATCTCCACGAGTTTTCAAAGATAATGACCACAGGCTCTGCAATGACATCTATCAATTCCCTCAGTACCCTTGGGCTACGTCTACACGTGCAGCCAACATCGAAATAGTCTATTTCGATGAATAACGTCTACACGTCCTCCAGGGCCAGCAACGTCGATGTTCAACTTCGACGTTGCTCAGCCCAACATCGAAATAGGCGCAGCGAGGGAACGTCTACACGTCAAAGTAGCACACATCAAAATAGGGATGCCAGGCACAGCTGCAGACAGGGTCACAGGGCGGACTCAACAGCAAGCCGCTCCCTTAAAGGGCCCCTCCCAGACACAGTTGCACTAAACAACACAAGATACACAGAGCTGACAACTGGTTGCAGACCCTGTGCCTGCAGCATAGATCCCCAGCTGCCGCAGAAGCAGCCAGAAGCCCTGGGCTAAGGGCTGCTGCCCACGGTGACCATAGAGCCCCGCAGGGGCTGGAGAGAGAGCATCTCTCAACCCCCCAGCTGATGGCTGCCATGGAGGACCCAGCAATTTCGACGTTGCGGGATGCGGATCGTCTACATGGTCCCTACTTCGACGTTGAACGTCGAAGTAGGGCGCTATTCCTATCTCCTCATGAGGTTAGCGGCTTCGACGTCTCGCCGCCTAACGTCGAAGTTAACTTCGAAATAGCGCCCGACGCGTGTAGACGCGACGGGCGCTATTTTGAAGTTGGTGCCGCTACTTCGAAGTAGCGTGCATGTGTAGATGCAGCTTTGGATACATTAAATCCAGGCCCATGGATTTGTGTACTACTACCTTTTCTAAGTAGCTCTTAACCCGTTCTTTCCCAATGAGGGCTGCCCACCTCCTTCCCATACCACATTGCCTCGTGTCATAGATTGGGAACTGATCTTGTCCGTGAAGACTGAGGCAAAAAAAATATTGAGTACTTCAGCTTTTCCTGCATCATCTGTCACTAGGTTACCTCTCTCATCCAGTAATGGCCCCACACCCTCTCTGATCACCCTCCTATTTTTTACATGTCTTTAGAAACCCTTCTTGTTACTCTTCACATTCCTTACTAGCTGCAATTCCAATTGTGCTTTTGCTTTCCTGATTACTTCCCGGCATTCTCCAGATATATATTTATACTCCTCCTTAGTCATATGTCCAAGATTCTGCTTCTTATATGCATCCCTTTTGAGTTTGAGCTCGCCAAGAATTTCCCTGTTAAGCCAAGCTGGTTGCCTACCATGTGTGCTCCTCTTACTGCGCATTGGGATGGTTTGTTCCTGTGCCTTCAATAAGACTTCTTTAAAGTACTGCCGTTCCCCTGAACTCCTTTCCCTTCCATATCTGTTTCCCATGGGATCCCGCTGATCAGTTCTCTCAGGGATTCGAAGTCTGCTCTTCTGAAATCAAGGGTCTGTACGTGACTGCTCACCCTTCTTCCTTTTCTCAGGATCCTGAAATCTACCATCTCAGGGCCACTGCGCCCAAGTTGCCACCCACTTCTACTTCTTCTACTAGTTTTCCTGGTTTGTGAGCAGCAGTTAACCCGTGTCCTCCTTCAAACTTCTCATAATCCAAGCACAAAATCCACACATTGCAGTGCACAAATTTCTTTTCCCTGACCAGCCAAGGTACCTGCACAGCCAGTTTCAAATCCGAGTGTAAAAGAAGCCCCAGTTCCAAGGTAAAACACTTGTAGGGAATTAGGCCTGCATTCAAAAACCACAGAGGGCTCCGTTTCATTCTAATACCTCTTCAGTGCACACACAAAATTATCTCTGGCTTTGGGGACTGAAATGCCAAACTGACACTGCTCTGAAATGACAAGTTGTTTTTCATATGATCTGGATGGCTGTTTTTTAAAGGAGAGGGGTGGCCCAGATCTACCTGTGACTCATCAGCTGCTGCCCAGCTGATGAAGTGAGGCCAGGGATCAGGTGATAAGTGGAAGATGTTTTAGTCCTTGTAAAAGACACTCAGAAGCTAAGTTGAGCTAAAGAGCTGCAGACAGTAGGAAGGTTCCTGCAGGAGTCCCTGGGTCTACTAATAACTCTCAGCTGGATGGTTTCCAGGGTATAATCCTGCAGGGTGCATTCAGTGCAAGAGAACAGGATAAAAAGGATTGTCTTGACTTCAACATGTATCATCATCATCATCAACAAATGTGGGCTCAGTGCCCATTGGTGTCTGACGCCTCTCTCACTATTCCTTTCCATCTTTCCCTGTCCATTGCAGAGTGGCTTAGTTTCAGCATGTATGGCCTATGTTCCCGCAGGTGGTAGGCACATTCTTACAAAAGCCCTGGTTTGAGGGGAAGAACATGACTATGTAGAACTTGTGTCAAAAATTATTTTGAAAAAATAAAACCAAAGTCCTGAAGAAAAGGGGAAGGTAATACTGTAGCTGAAGTATATTTTTGTTGCATGGGCAAATGAGTTAACCCAGTGGCATATAAAGTTGCACAGAAATTTTCCTCTGGAATCTCTAACTGACCACACAGCCTATATTAAATGAATGATTCCTCATGCAGACATTCAGCATGTTTGTATCTCTCTCCATGTCTAACTTCCATTCTTCTTTCATATGGCTTTAATAGGTCACAGCAACAACAAATTAATATCTAGATTTGATAGGCAACACATTGCTGCAGAAGTGAGCTGATGGACGTTCTTCAGGCCTCTGGTGAATGAACAAAGGGGTCACTCAGATATCATATGCTTCGTCGTTTATGTCTGCTAACCACAGTCACATACTGGTTTTTACCTCATTTTCCATTTTAAGAGGGTCTGTCCACATCTTCAGTGAGATGTGCTGATGTAAGTCAATCTGCTCCAGTATTTCTGACATAAAGTAAAACAGTGGTTCCTTTGAAAGGTCAATGATGAGCTGTTTGTTTTGAACTAATGAAATGCTCCACAGGTGTTCTTCCCACCACAGGTATGTCAAATGAGCTGTGTCTACACGTGCACGCTACTTCGAAGTAGCGGCACTAACTTCGAAATAGCGCCCGTCACGGCTACACGTGTTGGGCGCTATTTCGATGTTAACATCAACGTTAGGCGGCAAGACGTCGAAGCCGCTAACCCCATGAGGGGACGGGAATAGCGCCCTATTTCGAAGTTGAACGTCGAAGTAGGGCACGTGTAGACGATCCGCGTCCCGCAACATCGAAATAGCGGGATCCGCCACGGTGGCCATCAGCTGAGGGGTTGAGAGACGCTCTCTCTCCAGCCCCTGCGGGGCTCTATGGTCACCGTGTGCAGCAGCCCTTAGCCCAGGGCTTCTGGCTGCTGCTGCTGCAGCTGGGGATCCATGCCGCATGCACAGGGTCTGCAACCAGTTGTCGGCTCTGTGGATCTTGTGTTGTTTAGTGCAAGTGTATCTGGGAGGGGCCCTTTAAGGGAGCGGCTTGCTGTTGAGTCCGCCCTGTGACCCTGTCTGCAGCTGTGCCTGGCACCCTTATTTCGATGTGTGCTATTTTGGTGTGTAGACGTTCCCTCGCAGCACCTATTTCGATGTGGTGCTGCGCAATGTCGATGTTGAACGTCGACGTTGCCAGCCCTGGAGGACGTGTAGACGTTATTCATTGAAATAAGCTACTTCGAAGTAGGCTTCACGTGTAGACGTAGCTATGTTGTTATATTATAGTCACTATTTCCAAGTGGCCCTGTCATAGTTACCACTTGGATCAAATCCTGCATTCCACTCAGGACTAAATCGAGAAATGTCTCTCCCCTTGCAGATTCCTCTACCAGCTGCTCCAAAAAGCAGTCATTTAAGGTATTGAGAAATTTTATCTCTGCATCTTGTTGTGCGGTGACATGTACCCTGTCAATATGGGGATAATTGATCAGACTGTTACAGGACCAGATGAGGAACAATCTTGGACCTTCCTAGGTTCTTGTTCTGAGTTCAAGATAACAGCTCCTCTAATCAAAGCCCTCAATTCTCCTCTATGTTCTCTACAGTCCAATTTCTTCCGATCATTCATTCTTTCCAAAAAAGTTACTTAGAACATCAATTGTGACATTTTTTATATATTTCAATGCAAAGAGGAGATCAGAAATCATTACACAAACAGGCAAAGAATGCCTACTGATGCCAATACACATAATGACTGCAAAGTCCAGATGTCATTGGTTTTATCACAGCACATTTAAGAGCTTTATACTAGACCTCACTTGTATATCATGGCAATGGACTAATGAAGCTAGAGTAAAATATAAGCATGGATACTTTACAGCTTAAAGATCTTCATCAGCTTTTTTAAGTACCAATATTTATATCCTCCCTTTTGCTCTGTAAATATATTTATGCAATGGATACAGAAATAAGAATTCCTCTGTATTTCTTTTCATTGTCATATAAGGGGAAAAATGTTTAGATTTTATCTAATGCATGCCCACAAAAGGCATTGATTGGTAAGGAGAATGCAGAGGTGGGATTTGAAGTTGGTTTCCAAGCATCAGTGTCTCTAGTTTAGTGCTCTGCCTGTTCAGCTGAATTTCTTCAAACATAACCTGTAATTCCCTGAACATTTTCTCTGGCAGGCAGTTAAATTTGTGATAGCACCAGACTATCTGTCATCTGGGCCTGAGGAAAGCAACCCTTGGCTTGTGAGCTTTCAAAAGGCTTCATACTAAGCAGGTACGACATTCTGCTTGTTTTAGGGTTTTCTATAGTGTCCGTTATTGTGGTATCAAAACATTTATAAAATTAAAAGAAAAAATCCTTTTCTACTTTTTTTCTCTTTGGACCTTTGAAGAAATAATTAGACATTTTACTTCCCTTAATCTTCAAATACATCTTTTTCCCCTCTGCTAGAAACTCTGTATGATTTTACAGTGTGCCGGTACAAATTATTCTTCCTTAATCAAATCCTGCAGCCCTGACTCAAACATTCTGGCAAATAGAATCTTAAAAAATTATGGCTACCACTACTACTTCAGCAACATTAAGAAGAGATAGGCATTAGCTTTAAAACTCATGAAGAGCTAGTGATTTTAATAAATCGTCACAGTTCTTGATTCTAATTGACCACACAAAAAATGATATAAATTCATAGGATATGAAATACCTGTGGAGCTTGAGTGTCACAGTTCCATAAACAGTAGTAAAGCCCAGAAGACGAACCCATCTTAGGAGAACACAGCGAAATGTGCTTGGCTCAAAATACAAAATGATAACCTGTGAAACAGAGAGACAAAGGAAGAGAGCTTCAGTGCCAGCTTTCATATGGAAATTCTTGATTCAAATGCAGGATCGATTTGGACAATATATGCAGTGGACATTTTCAAGCTCGTACAACTGCACATTGACATTTTACAGTAAAGTACTTAGATAATCTGTTCAACTCATTGGCACAGTTCTGGCTGCTGATTGTCCTCTGAATGGAGCTGGCAAAGGTCCTTTGACAAGCTATGAAGTGATAGAACCTCTAAATACACATCTATCGACGTTTTACAAAATGAAATCTTGTCTCCAGGAATAACAAGAGCACAAAAGTAGAATTTTTTTGGGCTCGTAACAGTCCTCACTTGGGGTGTGGTTGGGGAATATGGCCTAGTAGTCATAACTGAAAGTCCTGATTGCCAAGGAGATTGTGGGGAGGAGATCCTGGACCCTTCCAGTGCACCATGTTCTGACCCTTGGGGCTACCAGTAGTGGCACTGAAGGCTGCTTATAACTTTCCTCTCTAGGCCTCTTCCTCTCTTCTGCCCCTCTGGGGTCAGTTTAGTCCAAGGCTTCTCCCTGGGGGGGGGAACCCAAACTACAATTAAGAGGGAGTTACCAGTGCCCAGGAACCATAGAATACTTCCCTCTATGGTTGTCTCCAGGATCTGTCCTCCTTTTTCTCCCCTTTAGGAAGCAATGTCAGAGTCTTAGTGCTTATCTATACTAATTAGGGTCGATCTTCCAGAGTTCGATTTTGTATGTCTGGTGAAGACGCAGCAAAAATTGGTCTTTCTGGGGCTGGCAGTGACCCCTGTACTCCATGCTGTCGCATGGAATACGGGAGATCAATGTGAACGTACAGAGATTAGGTCTTCTGTAAGTCAAAACTGTGGGAAATAAATCGATTCCGATACATTGATTCTAGCTATGCAAATGCTGTAGGTAGAATTGGGTGTCTGAAATTGACTTATTTCCCTAGCATAGACTTAGCCTTGGGCTTTACTCTGCTCTGCAGATCTGCTAACTTGCCACCCAAATGAGCAAATACCCTGACTTTTAATTCATGCAGCAGATGGAGTACTTTCTGAAGGGGATGCCTGAGCACATAATAATCTCTTAATCCCATGATGCCCAGTGCCCAGATTTGGATCCCATCATGGGATTGTTACAGTACTCTTTGGTGGGTGTCTTCTTACAGCTCAACTGATTACATTTAGTACAACACTTATATCACCCATCACAGTAATTCCCTATAACAAACGTGCCAAAATGTGGGCATCTTATTTTCCCTCTCAAATCCTCCCTTAACTACTGTTTATAACATCACCATCCTTAGCATCAGTATCTTTGTTTCATATATGACTCCTCTCATCCTCCACCTTCTCTTCTACAAACTCTGTACTCTCAAAAACCTACCTTCCTCTTCCTCTACAACCACGACACCCAAATATTTTTGCCACTTGCGGCAAACAGGACACCATGGTGCGGCAATTGTGGCTCCTCCTACATGCAAGGAGCGCTGTCTGCTGTTCTGTGCTCATGCCCCACTGCCTGGCGGAAGAAGCTTGTGGCAGCAGCAGTGGCTCTAGTCCCAGCATCTCTGGCCATTCCGATGGCCCCAGTAGCAGCAGCCACAGCGACTCCAGCAGCCCCAAGTGACTCCAGCCACTCTGGCAGCCCCAGCGGCTCCAGCAGCTCTGGTGGCGGCAGCCCTAGAGGCTCCAGCCATTCCGGTGGCTCTGGCCCCAGTGACCCCAGGCAGCTCCAGTTGCTCCAGCAACCCCAGGCGGCCTTAGCAGCCCCAGGCAGTTCTGGGAGCCCAGCAGCTCCAGCAGCCCTAGTGCCTCTAGCAGCCCCAGGAGGCTCTGGCCACCCTAGCAGCCCCAGGTCTGGTGGCTCTGTTGGCCCCAGGACGTTCCAGCCCATATGGTGATCCCAGGTGGCTCTGATGGTCCCAGTAGCTCTGGTGCATTGTGGGCATCAATTTAGAATGGGGGGTTGGGGGTGCCTGGCTCTGGGGGAGGGGGAGGGCATTTATTTAGAGTGGCCGGGGCTGTAGCAAATATGGAAGGATGACAATCACAAGCGTGGTGATCCTTGAATTACTATTGGACACTACTGCTCTACAACATCTCCTCCCATTGAATGGTAACTGGCACAGGGTGACTCACAGAAATCCATTTTGTTGTCCACTGGTGTGCTGATTGAGCCACTGATGCCTACCTTTCTGTTCCGTGGGACTCCCCACCGCCCTGTCCTGCTGGGCCAGAAGCTCTGGTCTCCCCTGGCAAACGCACAGAGTTGGGATAACCAGCTCCTGCAGAGCAATATAAATGCTAACCTAGTTCAGTCCTGGGAGGGTTCAGCATCTGGAAAACCAATCCCCAAAAGGGGACAAAAGACCAAATACATCTTACTATGTGTAAAAGGTTTGCACAGAGAAAGTTCATAGCATCAGGTCAGTCTTCTTTATCAATGCAAGAGAGAGATGCACAGTGATTGCTCATCACCCCCCCGCCCCCAGGTACACCCAGGTAACAATTATTTACACTGGGCTTGATAATGAACAAAAGTGGTTTTATTACATATAAAAAGTAGGACGTAAGTGGTTACAAGTGAAAATAATCAGATCAAAGTAAGTTACTATGTTAAAATAAATAAAAGAACTTCAGTTAATTCTAATATATTAAGCAACTTGTTGCACGTGAATCCTAACCATCAACAGTTCATCTTCTAAACATCTCTTTTACAAGCTAAGTAGCTTTCTATTTTGGGCATTTCAGCTGGTAAATGTTACTGTGATCTTTTGATGTCTGTCGTCTTGTTTGCAAAACCCCTTTATATCCCTTTGGCGTAAAGTAGAAACTCTTTGTGCTCAGTTGAAATTTTTCTCACCCTCAGTGGAAAAGCAGACAAATCCAAAATGGGTTCCAGAATCTGGTGGCCTGGCCATGTTGTTCAAGGATGAACCACAGTTTTGGTTTACAGAAGACTATTTACAGGTCATTGACTTCATCACTGAGCCATTAATTTTCAGGAGCATCAGTTATGGCCTTCACTAGAACATTCAGAATTATAAATATATCCACACTTAACATTTCTAATTTCACATAGAAGAATGATGCATGCACAAAAACAGGATATATAAATTCAGCTTACTGTAACATTTAAAGTTGATATGTTACATAAAGGATTTTGTCTAAAGCATCTTTGAGTAATGCATATTCAAATTCATAAGTCAATTCTCATAAAGCACAGGGAGGGCATGACAATAATTATCTCTGTTCACCTTTTGACCTCATCGCAACTTCCATAAATTCCTACTTTCCTACATTTCATCTCGTCTCCTTCCAGTAAATATATAACATCTGCTGCAATCATCTTCCTCTCTCATCACTTCAGTGATTCACTCTTCTCACCCAGTCTCTTTGCTGACTTTCCCTCCCCTTCTTCATCAAGTTCAAACTTTTCTTCCTAACCTGCAAGGCCCTCAACTTCACCCCTATTTATATAGCTCTACTCATTTCCTCTAACAACCTCTACAGTTGCCAGAGCCTCCTTCAGACACCTGTTTTGTGTCCTTCTACCAGTCTTATCCTTGTACCTTATTCTGTCCTAAAACCTATGCTTGGAGCACTCTCCATTTCAAAAAAACAACCTCCCACTCTTCCTTTTAATCCTTTCTTTACAAATACACTTTTCCATCAAAAGCTTTCATTGTCACTTGAGAGACGGGGGAAACAAGTGAAAATCTATGCCCCCTTACAAAGTTAACTTGATTGGCATCTTGTGTGTCTGAATTGTATTGTCTGTATCTAACTTAGGCTGTTCTAGAAGGACTTAGAGCTTTTGGAGAGGAATATTTTATAAGCTAGAAAGAAAAAAACTTGGAAACTAATTGTGACAGGGGCTGCGTCTTCCTCTAGGTTTGCAAAGTACAAATACAACAGTATTCAATAATTATGAACAAACAATGAGTTATATAATGTACTTAGTGTTCAGGATCAGTAAAATGGGATGTCGCCCTCAGTCTAGAAGAAAAATGAACTGAAATGTGCAGGGCCATCTGCCAGTTAGCCATTACATAGCACCTTCTGGCAGTAGATGTATTATTGTGTCTACGCTCTGCCACATTATATTATCTTCCTAAGTAAATGCTTTATCCTGAGCAAGAAGTCTAGCCCAGGATGTTGGCAAGAAGCCCAGCACTAAGTCCTCTGGATGGCACACATCGATTGAGGAATGGTCAAAGAAAAAAATGGCAGAGGTGCAGATATAGAATGAGACCTGGAAAAAAAACATCTCTATTTCGCTGAGGTTTCTTTTGCTGAAAAACCAAGATTTAACAGTTTAATAAATCGTGTTTTGCCAAATCAAAAACAATGCAAACTGTCTCCTGCTTTTGTCAATCCACCCTCAATGGACTGGATGTGCTTCAGAGAAGCAAAATTTGACAAATGCTGCAAGGTGAAAAAAGAAGAACATGAAACTGTATCTGTCATTACATTTCTACCAGTGGCAATGGAGCTTAGCAAAGATGCTGAATGTGCTACTGGGCTGTCACCACCAATGCTACTTATGGCTGACACTGAGATAGGGAGTGATATGAAAATTGAAGAAAGCAAGTGTCTGAGGAGAAGTGAATCTCAATCTTTCCATAAATATTCAAACCCTGATTCACTCATCTCTAGTGTGCTCATTCTTGAGCTAAATTACATCACAGCATGAAAGCAATCACCGGTGAGACAGTTTACCCTCTCTTCTTCCCAGCAGAAGCAAGAGTGGTAGGAGGACAGCCTGGTCATGGTGGACCTACATGTGATGGAGTTGGGGGTGCATGTATGTGTGAGTGAGGCTGAGCAGCTCACACCAGCTAGTGATGACCCCCCGCTGTCTGTAACCTAAGCTGGCAGGTAACGCCTCTGTCCTGAACAAAGAGCCGGGAGGAACTCAGCTCGTTTGAATGAGAGGTGGCAGTTAGAAGGTGTGGGGTGGGGTTGGGGAGTTGGAAGGCAGCTAGCCTGTGCTGAGGAGAGAGCAGGAGAGCAGAGGGCTAGTCCCTAGATGAGACACCCCTCAGGCCTCCTCTCCCCAAAATGGATTGAAATGACTGTCTGCCTGCTGTACTGACACTCCTGCACTACACTGTGTCTCTGTCGCCTAATAAACTTCCTGTTCTACCTGCTGAGTGAGAGGCACTCCTGGCTGAGGATGAGGTGCAGTGCTTGGGGACCCCTGAACCCCATCACACCACACTATCCATCTTCAGTCATGAAATGAACTTAGAATTATCGCTGGCTGAGAATTTTTAATGAAATATTTGTCTTCTGAAAATGCTGAATCATCAACATTGAAACCGTTGCTCGGAAAGCATTAGTTTTGACAAATTAACAGTGTCAAGACTTTGTGAAAAAAGTTACGACCTGCTTCAACATTTTCTAAATAAAAAAAAAAAGTTCTTTTCAAGTCAAAATGACTTTTCCTTTAGGACTTATCTACATGGCCAAGTACTTTGTGCTATGGAGGTGTGAACTGTAATGCACACTCTTTCATTCACAATGGCAACATCCACGTGGGGAGATGGGATGCGGGGAAGTTATACTGCAGCAGTTTGGGCATGCCACAATTCATAACCCCTCTAGTACAGACTACAGGACCATGTAGACAAGTCCTTAAGGTACATCTATATTGCACACCTTTTTCATAGCGTGTCGAATACATATTCACACATTCACCAGAGCTGAGATATAAACAGCAGTGTGCGGTGAGGCACAGCTTAGTTAAACAGACTAGAGATACACCTGAAGAGTGTGCATATGTACACAACAACACACCCTAAATGCCTTCTGGTCTCCCAAACCATGCCCCGTGCATGTACATTGCTGTTTTTAGCAGTATAATGTTCCATTGACTCCCCACTGCTGCATCCATCCAGCTGGGGAAGGCAGTGTCAGCTCCCTATTGTAGGAGCCTTTCCCTGCAACTAGGGACTACTTGGGCAGCAAAGAAAGATGCTAGACAGAGCTTTTCCTTGCCACAGTGAAGGTTCCAGCAATGGGGAGCAACTGAAGTTCTTCCCCACTACCTTCTCTCTGCCAAATCTTTTCAGTGGCTGTACGTCCTTACTGCAGGATGGACATGGCCTGCCTCTTACCTTAGCATACAGGGTATGCCAGCACCAGTGCTGCAAGGTGTAGATGAAGTTTTAGAGTAAAACCATGTAGAAATAATTTTAAAAGATCAAAAATTAAAAGAATTTTTCAACTGACATCTGAAATTCTTTTCAGATATTCAAGATTTTAACTTTTTGTCCTCACTTAGGAAAGAATTTTTTTTGAAATATTGAAAATAATTTTCATATGGTCAGAAAATAATTGCTTGTCCCATTCTGCTTAGAATATTAGTTGGAAGAAAAAAAACAAATGGAAATGCTTCTTACCTGCACTATCCCCTGCATGCCACAACACTTAGGCTGGGTCTACACTTGTCCCCAACTTCGAAGGGGGCATGTTAATCAGGGCAATGGGAGATTACTACTGAAGTGCTGCAGTGAATACGCAGCACTTCGTTAGGCTAATTCTCCCCCACAGCAACTTCGAGGTGACAAACTTCAAAGTGCCGGCATGCATGTAGCCGTGGGCACTTTGAAGAGCCCATGCTACTTTGAAGTGCCTTTACTCCCCAAAATTTTGAGGAGTAAAGGCACTTTGAAGTGCCCTCAGCTACATGCATGCCAGCACTTTGAAGTTTTGACACTTTTGAAGTTGCTGTGGGGGAGAATTAGCCTAATGAAGTGCTGCGTATTCACTGCAGCACTTCATTAGTAATCTCCCATCGCCCTAATTAATGTGCCCCCTTCGAAGTTGGGGGCAAGTGTAGACAAGCCCTAATGGCAGGAGAACATTCTAAAGGTGGTTTCTGATAAAGGCCTGTATAGGACAGTAATTTCCTATTGAAAGCTACAGTTTTCAGCTGTCAATGTTATACATTAGCATGATTACAGATTTACATAACAAAATTGGTAGCACTACCCCTGGTGCTGAGTTTTGTAGGTGGGTGAAACTGTCCTGATTCACTTGTGGTTCCTCCACAGCAGAAGAACAACGTCAAGAAGGAATATTATACAGTAACCCCCTCGCTAGAACGGACTAATGCGGCAGGGGGGAAAGGTTGTCAATTATTCCTGAAAGCCTGTTATATGGGAGGGTTTACTGCCCACCCATCCCTGCCAGGCTACGCCAGCCCCAGCCTCCTCCTAGCCCCCCAGAGTAAAACCCTGCCACTCACTGGAGCCACCACTGATGGAGGAGGTGCTGGACACTGTCGCGTGGCTGGAGGCACCCAGTTGAGTGGCTGGAGCTGCTGGAGGCACCACATGGCCAGAGCTGCCTCACCGGATGCAGCTGGAAATACTTCACTGCGTGGGGCCAGAGGCACCACCGCAAAGCCAGGAGGAACCGCTGTCATTTACACATGGTGGACCGGCTGCAACCACAGTAAAGCTGCGTCTACACGTGCACACTACTTCGAAGTAGCGGCACCAACTTCGAAATAGCGCCCATCGCGTCTACACGCGTCGGGCACTATTTCGAAGTTAACTTCGACGTTAGGCGGCGAGACGTCGAAGTCGCTAACCTCATGAGGGCTACGTCTACACGTGCAGCCAACATCGAAATAGCTTATTTCGATGTTGCGACATTGAAATAGTCTATTTCGATGAATAACGTCTACACGTCCTCCAGGGCCGGCAACGTCGATGTTCAACTTCGACGTTGCTCAGCCCAACATCGAAATAGGCGCAGCGAGGGAACGTCTACACGTCAAAGTAGCACACATCGAAATAGGGATGCCAGGCACAGCTGCAGACAGGGTCACAGGGCGGACTCAACAGCCAGCCGCTCCCTTAAAGGGCCCCTCCCAGACACAGTTGCACTAAACAACACAAGATACACAGAGCTGACAACTGGTTGCAGACCCTGTGCCTGCAGCATAGATCCCCAGCTGCCGCAGAAGCAGCCAGAAGCCCTGGGCTAAGGGCTGCTGCCCACGGTGACCATAGAGCCCCGCAGGGGCTGGAGAGAGAGCATCTCTCAACCCCCCAGCTGATGGCCGCCATGGAGGACCCAGCAATATCGACGTTGCGGGACGCGGATCGTCTACACGGTCCCTACTTCGACGTTGAATGTTGAAGTAGGGCGCTATTCCTATCCCCTCATGAGGTTAGCGACTTCGACGTCTCGCCGCCTAACGTCGAAGTTAACTTCGAAATAGCGCCCGACGCGTGTAGACGTGACGGGCACTATTTCGAAGTTGGTGCCGCTACTTCGAAGTAGCGTGCACGTGTAGACGCAGCCGAGGAGATAGGAATAGCGCCCTACTTCGACGTTCAACGTCGAAGTAGGGACCGTGTAGACGATCCGCGTCCCGCAACGTCGAAATTGCTGGGTCCTCCATGGCGGCCATCAGCTGGGGGGTTGAGAGATGCACCTTAAAGACAAGCAAAATAGTATATTGGGTGAGCTTTTGTGGGACAGACCCACTTCTCTCCCACGAAAGCTGACCCAATAAACCGTTTTGCTTGTCTTTAAGGTGCTGCTTGACGGCTTTTTGTTTTGATAGTGTATAGATGAGCACGGCTCCCTCTCTGCTACTTGGCCATATAGCTATAAGCCCTGGTCTAACTAGCCCCCGCCCCCGCACCTATTAAATGATAGAGCTGGATACTAGCGTTCTTTTTATGAGACTCCACATTGGTGGCTATTAAGAGCTGAAATCACTGAGTGGCAGCTGAGGCCACCAAGAGCTGAAATCACAAGGTTTTGCCTCAGGATAAAACAAAAACACTGGTATTTGGAGATAAGGAAATAGGAAGGAAGATCTGTGTGGATATTATTGAACTAGAAAATGTAGAGAAGTTCACATATCTGGGGAGCAACATAACGTATGATCTAGACTGTTAGAAGGAAACAATGACTAGATTAGCGAAAGCAAGAGCGAGTTCAAAGGAGATGGATAAGATCTGGAAAAGCAAAGCAATTAGCTTAAGAACAAAGCTGGGCGTCTTGAAAACGTGTATTCAGCAGCATGTTGTACGGATGTGAGACGTGGGTGATAACGAAAGATTCAAAAAGAAGAATATTGGCGTTCAAAAGGAGTTGGTACAGAAAGATTCTGAGAATAGGATGGATGCAGAAGGTCACCAATGAGGAGTTATATGGGAATATACAGTCGAAAGAGAACGTGCTGCAGAAGGTTATAAAATGGACGCTACAACTATTTGGATATATTTGCAGAATGAACGATGAACGAAAACTTGAGACCCTAGTATTCGGCACAATGGATGGTTCAAATAGGAGAGGCAGACCCCACAGAGAATGGATAGATGGGCCGTGTCTACACTAGCCCCAAACTTCGAAATGGCCATGAAATACATATTCAGCACCTCATTAGCATGAGGGCGGCTGCGGCACTTCGAAATTGACATGGCTTGCCGCCGCGCGGCTCGTCCTTTTTGAAAGGACCCCGCCTACTTCGAAGTCCCCTTATTCCCATCTGCTCATAGGAATAAGGGGACTTCGAAGAAGGTGGGGTCCTTTCGAAAAGGAGCCCCATTGGGACGAGCTGCGCGGCGGCGAGCTGCATCAATTTCGAACTGCAGCGGCCGCCCGCATGCTAATGAGGCGCTGAATATGTATTTCAGCACTTCATTAGTAAACTTCGAAATGGCCATTTGCATGGCTATTTCGAAGTTTGGGGCTAGTGTAGACATAGCCATGATGTAGTAGATTGGTGCAGAGCTAGTCTACAGAAACTAAGCCACTCTGCACTGGATAGGGAAATATGGAAGGAAATAGTGAGAGAGGTATCAGACACCAACGGGTGCTGAGCTCACGGTTATTGATGATGATGATGATGATGATGATGATGATGAAACCCATAGCGGATGGTGCAGACAGTAGGAGGAGCGACGGACAGATGGTGCAACTGGTGGGTAGCCAGTAGGAGGACCAGCGGACAGACAGCGTGACCGGCGGGCGTCCGGTAAGAGGAGCAGCAGACGGCGCAACCAGCGGGCGGAGGGTAGGAGGAGCAGTGGACGGTACGACTGGCGGGAGGCCGGTAGGAGGAGTGACAAAAGGACAGCGCGACCGGTGGGTGGCTGTTAGGAGGAGTGGCAGACGGACAGCGCAACGAGCGGGCAGCCAGTAGGAGGAGCAGCAGACGGACGGATGGTGCAACCAGCGGCCAGCCAGTAAGAGGAGCAGTGGACAGCGTGACCAGCGGGCAGCCGGTAGGAGGAGCAGCAGACAGCGTGACTGGTGGGGGGGCCGGTAGGAGGAGTGACGGATGGATGCGCAACCAGCGGGCAGCCAGTAGGAGAAGCAGCAGACGGTGTGACCGGTGGGTGGCCGGTAGAAGGAGCAGAGGATGGACAGCGTAACCAGCTGGCGGCCGGTAGGAGGAGCAGCCAGCTGCCAACAGGTGGCAGTCAGCGGGGCGCTGCAGACAAGTGGACAGCTAGTACTGCCCTGGTGATGTATCTGTGGGCTCTGGGTCTGGGACTGCACTGTGAGAGGTACCCCCTGTAACGGTGTGTAATGGCAAAGAGCCCCAGCAAGAGACTTAGTTCTATAACATATGGGGATGGCATCTTGTTAAAGGGGTGTATCTCTCCTTTGCTTAGATACATTGCATATGTCACTGAGTCAACTTGGGTTAGGTTATCGTTATTAAATAAGCTGTTTCCATCTTAGACTTTGTGCTTGTTGGGGGGTGGGCGGGGGAACCACCTGACAGACACCCAGCAAGTGGGGTGAGATTGTTCCAGGCCACTGGGTGGTGGCTTGAGCCGGTTGGTTGTATCCTTGACAGAAAACCCCTAAGAGCTGAACCCAGCCCTTCTGGCAGGCACCTGGCATTAATAGAAGAGTTACACAGCTCATTAATAAAGATGTTGAACAACACCAGCCCCAGAACCAAGCCTTGTGGCACTCCACTTGAAACCGACCGCCATCCAGATATTGAGCCATTGACCACTACTGTTGGGCCTGACCGTCAAGCCAGCTTTCTATCCATTTTATAGTCCATGGATCCAATCTGTACTTCCTCTCTGTGGAGATATTAGAGCCCTTTTTTGTGGGGCAGTGATTCAGAGGGCGGGTCTCCTTTTCCATCTTGAGGAGTGCCTGCAGAGACGGGTTGCTTGTCCTCCAGAGGCTGGAGAGACCTCTCCATCGAGATCATTTTAAGCCAAAGATCCTTCTGTTGGGCTCTGGCTTTCAGATTATTATAGTGGATACATTTCTGGGGAGTATGCTCCAAACACGCAGCACCAGTGGCATCATGACACACCTATTGCACATACACAACCTGCATAAACACTGCTACCATATATCTCCTCTCAGTGGTGCTGGGATGCATCACCAACTAAAATGGAGTGTCCACAGGGACACGATTCAAAGAAAAAATAGGCATGTTAGCTCTAGTGGCTCCAACAAAGACCAGTTTCGATAAATACTTCTGCCCATCTAAATTCTCCTGAGGTTTTAACTGGAAAAAATGTATTTTCCACTTCAGGTGGTAATGACAGCACTCTAAAGCTATTCAATGAACATAATTTTTCAATGGGCACTGTTTGGCTCCCTGACAGAGTCATCTGGCAGTTGAACAAACAGAGCTTTGGCTGTCTCACATATGTGGCTGAAGGACTGTCCTCTTGGCTAACAAAACAAAAAGCAGTCAAGCAGCACTTTAAGGACAAGCAAAATAATTTATTAGGTGAGCTTTCGTGGGACAGACCCACTTCTTCAGACCATAGCCAGACCAGAACAGACTCAATATTTAAGGCACAGACAACCAACAACAGTAATCAAGTAGGACAAATCAGAAAAAAATTATCAAAATGAGCAAATCAGAGAGTGGAGGTGGGTGGGGGGAAGGTCAAGAATTAGATTAAGCCAAATATGCAGATGAACCCCTATAGTGACTCAAATGACCAATATATATATAGTCACTATAGGGGTTTGTCTGCATACTTGGCTTAATCTAATTCTTGACCTTCCCCCCACCCACTTCCACTCTCTGATTTGCTCACTTTGATAATTTTTTTCTGATTTGTCCTCCTTGCTTACTGTTTTTGGTTGTCTGTGCCTTAAATATTGAGTCTGTTCTGGTCTGGCTATGGTCTGAAGAAGTGGGTCTGTCCCACGAAAGCTCACCTAATAAATTATTTTGCTCGTCTTTAAAGTGCTACTGGACTGCTTTTTGTTTTGATAGTAAATGGACTAGCACGGCTCCCTCTCTGTTGCTCTCGGCTAACATTTTTGTTTATCTACCCTGATGTATTTGCTCATATTTTCTTCTGTTTGTGACTAAGAAATCCTGCCTCCAATGAGATTTCTGTACAGTCTATTTTCAGGAAAATATGTGTGCAAACGACTTCCAAATATTGACTCTTTCTGCAACCTGATTTCTACCGCAGTGCCTCCAACCTGAAACAACTTCTAAGGCCCAATTTCTGTGCCCACTGCTGTCACTTATTACAATTTCCCTAGTCTGAAATGAAGAAATATAACAATAATCCCATTCCACTGTATGTTATTGCACCTCATTAATAACTACTAAAGAATCAAGTCCTGGGGGAATTCTGCAATTTTACTATGGCTCTAAATGCAACAATTGCAGAATTCCCCCAAGACTGAAAAATAAAAGACAGTCACTGGTTCTGTAACTGGCACCTTGTAGACTAACAGATATTTTGGAGCATAAGCTTTCGTGGGCAAAGATTCGCTTCATTAGATGCATGAATAGGGGTTGGGGTTCAGAGCAGTATTTAAAGAGCGAGGTCCCAGTAAAAGGGAAGGCCAGAGCTGACAAGGTGTATTCAGTCAGGGTGGAAATGACCCGTTATCAGTAGTATAGATGAAGAAAGGGGAAAAAAACAAGTCAGATCACTCAGTGGGGATGTGGCCCATTGTCAGATTCTAATGTGGAGGTGTGAACTTTCAGAGCAGAGAAACTGTTTTTTTGAAAGGGGCCAGCCACTCCCAGTCTCTGTTTAATCCTTGGTTGATGGAGTCAAATTTGAAAATGAATTGCAGCTCAGTGATTTCCCTCTCCATTTTACTTTTGACATTTTTTTGCTGTAGGACTGCTACTTTTAAATCTGTTACTGAGTGTCCAGGGAGATTGAAATATTCTCCTACAGGTTTGTACAGGTTGCCATTCCTGATGTCTGATTTATGTCCATTTATTCTTTTACGTAGAGACTGTCCAGTCCCTGCAACAAACCTCGCTGCCAACTCTGCTCACATATCTACGTTGAACGTCGAAGTAGGGCGCTATTCCAATCCCCTCATGAGGTTAGTGACTTCGACGTCTCGCTGCCTAACGTCGAAGTTAACTTCGAAATAGCGCCCGACGCGTGTAGCCGCGACGGGTGCTATTTCGAAGTTAGTGCCGCTACTTCGAAGTAGCGTGCACGTGTAGACACAGCCATAGCTACCCTTCCTTATACAATAGCTGGACTACAATAGTACATAGACATTTGTGTTTTAATGCAACCAATTAAAATACTTTTACTTAATTCAAGAAGGCTTGTCCAGGATAGTGCACAACATTGTCATATCTGTCAGAACCAGGCTTTCACATGAGAGAGCACAACACAAACGCACCTTTGTGATACAATTTGTGACTTCCTCTTTGGCTATGGCATGGGGATCGGAGTCAAAAAAACTTAGTTCTAGTCCTCTTTCTCTCACAGACTTTCTGAGTGAACACGGTCTAGTTAAAACAGCCAGTATTTTGAAAAGGAGTCATACATTTTGGATGCTTCTGCTTTTGCCTTTCAAACTTCTGAGATACGTTGGCCTCAATTTTCAGAAGAAAATATTTGAAAAGTTCAGAAACCAAAGCATGTCAGATGCAGCATGCAAAATTAATGGACAGTTTTCAAAATATGGGCCATGTCTTTCTCTGCCTCAGTTTCTTCACCTTTAAAATCAGGAAAATAATCTCAGGGGGATGCTGAAAATCCTAATTGTGGTTTATAAAGCACACACTGAAACCACTATATAAAAAATATCAATAACACTGTGACACTGAAGATGTTCGGAGTTTGCGTGAGAGAGTCTGAGAGTAAAAACTGGTATAATTCTGCATATTTCTCTATATATGCTTCTGCCATTCCTTTCTCCTCCCCACCTCCTCAAATGATTTGCAAACCTATATTCTTTGTACATCAACTGTTTCTCATTGGGATAGATCCAGCTACTTTATTTACTAAAGGGACCGTGTTTCCATTTTTTAAAATCCTGGAGCTTCTCCAATGACATCCATATAAATTATTATCGATTTCAGATACTCGAGATGAGATTCTTCTGACCACAGAAAATAAACACCCAGTGGTGAGTGTCTTGCATACGATCCTCAGCATGCAGTCCAGTGAAAAGGTGAGTCCGGAACATTCTCTCATTGTGGTCATGTCTACACTAGCGCCAAACTTCAAAATGGCCATTTCGAAGTTTACTAACGAAGTGCTTCATTAGCATGCAGGCAGCCGCGGCACTTCGAAATTGACGCGGCTCACCACTGTGCGGCTCATTCAGACGGGGCTCCTTTTCGAAAGGACCCCGCCTTCTTCGAAGTCCCCTTATTCCCATCTGCTCATAGGAATAAGGGGACTTTGAAGTTGCTGGGGTCCTTTCGAAAAGGACCCCCATCGGGACGAGCCGCGCAGCGACGAGCCGCATCAATTTTGAAGTGCTGCAGCCGCCCGCGTGCTAGTGAGGCGCTGAATATATATTTCAGCTCTTCATTAGTAAACTTCGAAATGGCCATTTGCATGGCCGTTTTGAAGTTTGGGGCTAGTGTAGACACGGCCTGTAAGTCCTCACTCTTTAGCTCAAACAATAGAGGCTCATGGTTTTAGTTTTAGAACATAATTATCATTAAATGAAGTTAAACCCTTCTATCAGAACTGGCTTCTTTACATTAACTTTCCTTAAACCAAATCAAATGACCAAACGTTACTCACAACTTCTAAAACAGAACCACATGTTTATCTATCAGAAATCTTTGTCCTGTAGCTCATAGGCAGTAACTAACACTACAACCTCTCCTAACCTGGAAACCCAGTAGACCCCTTTAACATCTGAAGTACTCTCAATTCAAACAGCCAAGGATATGTTCCAAAATTATACTGGTCACTTCAGAGACTTACTTTTGTTTACAGAAGGAAGGAAGAAAGGGATTGCCCTCCATCCACTGTGCCAGCCAACAAAGCACAAAATTCTCCAGGGAAGAGAAATATGAAAAATCTTAACTGACTCTGATCCCAGTAGGAACCCATGTACCTCCTAAACTGAGAAACACAGTCTACGCTCATCCCTTGTTAAATGAGACTTTACTTATGAGTAGTCGCTAAAACGAGGGACACATATACCTACCTTTGTTCACTATACCAGTGAACTCTCCCTGCTAATATGAACCTTACCCCACTCCCCGTAGCTCCAACCTGCCACAGCCTGACCCCCCACCAGCCCAGCACACCCAACCCACCACAGCCTGACCCCCTGCCAGCCCTGCACACCCAATCTGCCACAGCCTGACCCCCCGCCAGCCCTGCAAACCCAACCCGCTACAGCCTGATCCTCTGCTGGACATGCACATCCAGCCTGCAGCAGCCTGAAATCCCGCTGGCCCCGCACACCCTGCCTGCTGCAGCCCGATCCCCCATGCCCCCACCAGCCCCGCACATCCAACCCACTGCAGCCTGAAACCCTTTCAAAAGCAGCGCCACATGCTGCCACTCCTTCACTGAGTTAGGAGCACTAGGAACCAATCAGAGACTTTAACATTTATTTTAATGGTAATTTAGTGCCCCTCTTACGAGTTTTCGCCTATGAGCAGAAAGTTGGGAACCAATTGTGCTTGTGTAGAGAGGGAAGAGTGTACTGTATGTAAATAGTGGCGATATTCAACAGTGGCTATGAGGAGGTGGGAGGAGTGTGGAAGGGGAACAGCATGAAGATGAAGTCAAAGCAACCCCGGATTATTCTGTACTGACATTCGCATCATACTCAACTAGCCCACTTTTCCATTTAGATCAGAATGAAGGAGCAAGCGGGTTTTCTCAGAAGTGGAAGTGGCGCAAGCTGAATAAATACCTTATTCCCGTATGGGCTTTGCACAATTTAACAATCACCTACTTCTCCTTTTGCTATCTTTGCACCCTGCAGCTCACCAAAAACTGCTTGGACATGAATGCTGATGCAGGCCTCTTAAGTTGGACCACCAGGTCCACTCCACAGGAAATATCTTGTACATACTGTAAATAAATCCAGAGGAGGGGTTTAGACATGATGTAAAGCTTAAAACACAAATATGATTATTTTTACTAGCAGACAATATAATATGAGCCGCATGAGAAACAAATTAACTCAGTCCCTCCATATCATGTGCAAGACAAACAGAAAGAGTCAGAAGGAGGTGTTTCCTTAACATTTTTTGCTTTTCTTAATTGAAGATTTTTCACTGGTTTATGCTATAGCCCTAGAAGAAAAGTAGATATTTAGGGGATTCTTAAAGAGAAGAAGGGGGGCCTTGGAGTCCTGGGCTTGGAAGGATGTTCCAAATACATAAAGACACACACAGATGCAATAAGAAGATCACGAAAGGGATATAGAAGATGGCCTAGTGATGGGGCAGGGGAACACACAGAAGATGAGTTTTGGATATAAGCTGACATGGACCTTAAAAGAGCCTTGAAAGTGTGGACTACCCCTTGATATCATGGGCAAGATGAAGACAGTGGAGTAATTCAAAAGAGGAAAGCAACATGGTTTGATTAAGAGGCAGAAAAGAACGCTTGGTTGTGTATTTTGAATTGATTGGATGGATACAATGTTGATAACTAGGAAGCCGTGGAGGAGAAGATTACAGCAGTCAAGGCAGGAGACAATGGCAAACAGGAGTGCTTTTGACAACAGGGCAGAAAAGAAGGATCAATTTTTCTAAATATTTTTGGGAGTCAATGAAAAAAGATTTAGTGTACACTGGCTATGTGGAGGCAAGTGGAGGGGAGAATCAAGAGATGACATTGAGACTGCAAGTGTAACAGACAAGGAGGTCAGTACTGTCAACAGTATTGAAGAAAGAAGGAAAAGTGGAAGGCTTAGGAGGAAAAATAAGGAACTCGGTGTGGCCTGGGTGAACATCAGTGGGCAACAAGCTATCCAGCGTGATGTACTGGGGAGACATTTGGATATCCTGAGAAAGCCCTAAGATAATTCACTGTGTTGAGACAATCCCCATCCTTTCACAAATCTTTCAGTAAAAGCCTCTCTTCCTGCTGGGACTGCCCTCAGACTGCAAGAATGCAGAGGTAAATAAACAAACATTTTGCCTGAAGCTCTCAGAAAATCTCAGAAGGAATATTTCTCTCACAGTGTAAAAGCAGAAGACAGCTACAAATGTGAATGCTGTACTTCTGATGGGAAATGGCCGAGCAACTGAACAAGTGCCCTGTCTGTTGAAAGAAAGCCCGCCAGAGCATCCACACAGATTTTTGTCAACAGAATCTGTCAACAGCAGTGTTACGCCTAATAGCTGAGAGGCAGGACAGTGCCAGCGAAAGTGCTGAATTTTGTCTATAAGCTGTTGACAAAATGCAGTGTGTGTGTAGATGGTCCACAAGTTTTGTTTCACCACCTGGGAAAAGTGAGGTAAGGGTGGAAAGAATCTATCATTGCTAGATGGAGAGAGCAATGAGGAACCACTGCCATGGAATGGGAGCCAGAGGTGGGGGCATAATGGGAGAAACAGCACTGTAGGCAAGGGAGGAAAAGTCGGCCAAAAGGGAGGAGCTGAATGTCTTGACTACAGAATCCATGGAGCTATGGGAGATGCTGGTGGGGAGTAGTGGGTGCACAGCTGCAGAGCAGACAAGAATATAGACAAAATGGAGGTTGCAGACTAGTTGCAAGGACTGTGGGAGACTGAGGTCAGCAGGGTTCCCTACTATAAAAAACAGGCATTCATTCTGTGTGTCTTTCGGCTTGTCTACACTTGCCCCCGACTTCAAAGGGGACACGGTAATCAAGGTGATGGGGGATTACTAATGAAGTGCTGCAGTGAATACACATCACTTCATTAGGCTAATTTTCCCCTGTGCCAACTTCGAAGCATCAAACTTCAAATGCCGGCATGCATGTAGTGAAGTCCCTTTACTCCTCATGCTGGCACTTCAAAGTTTGACGCTTCGAAGTTGCCACGGGGGAAAATTAGCCTAATGAAGTGCTGCATATTCAGTGCAGTACGTCATTAGTAATCTCCCATCACCTTGTCAGCTCTGGCCCTCCCTTTTATTGGGACTCCATTCTTTAAATATACCTCTGAAACCACCTCCCCACCCCACTCATGCATCTGATGAAGCAGGTCTTTGCCCATGAAAGCTTATGCTCCAAAATATCTGTTAGTCTATAAGGGCTGTGTCTACACGTGCCCCAAACTTCGAAATGGCCATGCAAATGGCCATTTCGAAGTTTACTAATGAAGCGCTGAAATGCATATTCAGTGCTTCATTAGCATGCGGGCGGCAGCGGCGCTTCGAAATTGACGAGCCTCGCCGCCGCGCAGCGCGTCCAGACGGGGCTCCTTTTTGAAAGGGCCCCGCCTACTTCAAAGTCCCCTTATTCCCATGAGCTCATGGGAATAAGGGGACTTCGAAGAAGGTGGCGTCCTTTCGAAAAGGAGCCCCGTCTGGACGCGCCGCGCGGCTCGTCAATTTCGAAGCGCCGCTGCCGCCCGCATGCTAATGAAGCGCTGAATATGCATTTCAGCGCTTCATTAGTAAACTTCGAAATGGCCATTTGCATGGCCATTTCGAAGTTTGGGGCACGTGTAGACGTAGCCAAGGTGCCACAAGACTTCTTGTTGTTCTCAAAGCTATGGACTAACACACCTACCTCTCTGATACTTGCTCCCATAACCCTGAATCCCATGTCCCCTTCAAAGTTGGGGGCAAATGTAGACCCAGCCTTTGTGTTAGATACTCCTGCCTATCATCAAAATTAGCAACAACAGCTAGAACCCTAAAAGATGAGGGATATTTCATTTCTCTGATATAACAACTGCTGAAAAGGAATGGCATATGTTCTGACCTTCCAAACAATTAAGTTGCAAACCATGAGCAAACATTACTTTCATATTTTTGTTGAACTAGTGGGACAAGTTTAAGAGTATGAGAGGCAGAAGAACAAATAAAAACATCTGAACAGCAAGATTAGTATTTGTTAGAGGGCACAGCTCTTGCTCTTTAAAATGTCACATCTTGCAATAAGGATATTGATGGTTTTTCTCAGGTAATTCAAAATTTCTGTTTTCCTGTTTTATATATTTGAACTCAAATATTATGAAAAATGATTAGTATTTACAGCTTGATTTGCTAAAACATGCTGGTTTTGTAACAATTCGCTTTTTATATTAAAACTGCTGATTACATTAAATGTGTATAAATAATTAGGAGTTAATTGTGGGAGGGGAAAAACTAGAGTCAAATCTTAATTATTTTAATGACTGACTCTTGAGCTGGTATTTAACAACAACAACAAAAGATCCTCAATCTTTATTTCTCCTCTAACATGTATCAGTTACCAATTTTCAGGTGACAGTTGTTAAACATTACTTTTAATCAGCAAAAACTCCAAATATAACCAGTGCTAGTTCTCATAGCTGAGTAGTAAGACATTTAGGCTATGTCTACACTAGCAAGTGCATTAGACATAGGGGTTGAAAGACAGCCCTCTTTCAGAATTATCTGTGGAGTGTCTACAAACACACTGAGATGGTTTGAAATTAATGTAGAAAGAATGGGACCATTCCGTCAAACTCGGTCCCCCATTTCCACGGTGGGAAGAGTGCCCTCTGTTGAAAGACTCTTTCAAAAGAAAGCAAGTCTAGACGCTCTGCAGATGGCTATTTCAAAAGAGGGAGTCATCCATGGTGGCAATCAGCTGGCAGGTGGCGGTGCCATTCTTAGCACAAGTGGAGCTCTGTGGCTGTGGCATCCAGCTGTGTTTAATGATGCAGGCTCCCACAAAGCCTCAGGCAGGAAGCTGAGAGTGTGCAGGCAGCAGGAAGCCCACGCTGCTGATCAGCTCGCGGCAAGTTGCGACGCCCCAGGCACAACTGTGCACTCCCCATCTCCACGGCCAGCAACCTGGATCCCAGCACACCTCAGGGGCCCACGAAGGAGAGCAAGAGAGTCCTCCCAGGACAGGAGACAGGCCCTGAAGTGCTGGGTTCCCTCCTGGACAGAGGCCAAGCTGCTGGCTTGGATCTCCCTCTGAGGATGAGGAGATCCTCCATCAGATGGGGTTCCGGGGCCGCAACGCCATGGCATTTGAGCAGCTCTCCAAGGGACTCACTGGCTGGGGTCACCCCACCCACACCCAACACCAGGTGAGGTTCAAAGTCAAGGAGCTCTGCCAGGGCTATTGCAAGGCCCTGAGGACAGTCTCCAGGACGGAGGCTACCAGGATAGCCACCCGGAGCCGCTCGTGCGCTGTGGCCAGGACTGCGGCCAGCGTGCCCACCAGAGCCTCGATGTAAAAGGGAGCTGCTCGGGGTCCTTGGGGGCCTCAAGTTCCTCCTCTGCTTGCTCTTAGTCTGCATGGCTAAGGACACCAGGCTGTCCCTCAGCTTGTGCAGGCCAAGGCTTGGTGGGATCTTTAGAGGGGCGGCAGATGTTGGCCCTGGAAGGCCTTGTCTGCCATGCAATGCTGCCCGTGGTGTTTCCTGGGCCTGTACTTTTGAAAGGGTGCCATGAGACGTGTGGACGCTCTCTTTCGAAAGTGCAGTGGGGGCATTTAGAGTGGGTGGGTCGCACCTTTGATCCCTGTTTGCCAGTGCGGATACTCCCTTTCGAAAGGCTGTGTTACGACATTTAGTTTCGAAAGCCATCAACAGAGTTGTGTTGACCAAAACTCTGTCAACTGATTCCATCTACACACAAAAGCATATTGACAGAGCAATCTGCTCTGTCGATAGAGAGCAGCCAGACTTCCCTGCCCTCTGTTGACAGAATGGCTGACTGGAAGCTCTGCAAACATGGCTGCCTAGTGAACCTGAAGCCCTCTCTGTCGACAGAAGTGTTATTCCTCCAGTTTTCGAGGGATAACACTGTTGAGACAAATGCAGAATTCTGTTGAGACTCGGTTGACAGAACGTTTTGTGTGTGTAGATGCTCCCCAAGTTATGTCGACAGAAGACCCCTTCGGTCAACAAAACTCTCTAGTGTACACACAGCCTTATTCTTCTTCTTAAAAGTAAAATTAATAACTGGAGACTGCAAGTGAAAGGAAACTCCATCCTTTAGGCTTCAGTTACGCTAGAACCATCTATCGACAGACGTTTCTGTTGGAAGAGATTTTCCGACAAAACGTCTGTCAACAGAACGTGTCCATACACTAAAAGAGTATCGAAACAGCAATCCACTGTCGACAGGCACCTGGAAGCACAGCAGACAGGGCTGCCCTTTGTCCTGGATGCCCTGTATGTTGAGAGAAGGCTCCCCAGAGCATCCACACAGCTTTTTTGTCGACAGAATCTGTCACTGCAGCTATATGCCTCATGGCTGAGAGGCAAAGCACTGCCAGCAGAAGTGCTGAGTTTTGTCTACAAACTGTGGACAAAATGCTTTTTGTGTGTGGACGGTCCACCAGTTTTATCGACAAAACTTGTTAGTGTAACCAGAGCCCTATGTATATCCTGCACCAGATCTGAACCAGCACCTTGCTCTTTAGTCTTATTTTCCTGTGCATTTGTCCATTTATCTGTCTAAAACATTTAAACAGACATCATGACTGTAGTGAGCACTTCACAACTTTACCCGATTTATCTTCACAACACCCCTGTGAGGTAGGAAAGTGCTATTACACCCATTTCAGGTGTGAAAGTAAAACACCAAAAGAGTCTGGGTGCATTTACACAGTGAACAGCAGTGAGTCTCAAAGCCTAGGTTCATAGACTTAGGTTTATGGGGCTCAGACAAACTGTGCTAAACAGAGCTATGTAGGCATTTGGGTTTGAGCTAGAGCTCAGGCTCTGAAGGCTGGGGAGGGGAGTGGACTTCCGAGTCCGTGCTCTGGCTGGAGCCTGAACACTTACCCTGCTGGTTTTAGCAACGTAGCAGAAGCATGAGTCTCCTGTCTCTAGAGGCACGACTGCCTGTTGCATTCAGGGTTTTGTCCAAAGTCATAAAGGAAACATGGGGCAGCCCAGGGAATTCAACCTGGACTGCCTCTAGAACTCTTCCCACTGGATCATCCTTCCTCTTCTCTTTTCTGCTACTGAGCTGTGTAGATTTAGGCAGTTTCTGCTGTGTGCATTCTATTGTTGTTGTATGAATAAAGCATGGGAGATCAGATGCTCCTGGTCCAAGATCTCTCATTTTCCTCCACTGATATACATACGAAGTTCATAAGATGGATTCAAAATAACCTGGAGGTTCTCTTCAAACACTCCATTCATTTCTGGGGTGGATGGGGAGTGAAGGGGCTTCCAAATACTGAATGGTTTTATGAAAAAGGGTCCTTGCTCTCCCAGGAAATTCAGCACACTTCTAAAGGGAGTATGTTCGATGTGTGCTATACTGGGTTAAGTTGCCAGACACTCATCTGTATTAAATTCATCTGTGTTTAATAACTGTCATTATTTATTTATCTATCTAACTCAATCCTCTCAACTGAAATGCTTGGGGTGTTGAACAAACAGTGAAAATGCAATAGAGTTAAAACAGCATTAAAGCAGAAGGATGAAATATTAAAGACTCAACTGAACAAAGTCATCATCACTAAGACTGAGCTGTGCCCTAAAAGGGGCAAACAGTGATCAAGAAGAAAACAAAACCTTTTGGGGGAAAAAAACATTATCAGCATTTTTAATATGAAGGTAGGGAGTAGATGAGGGTAGAATATGTTTGGACAATGTGAGTCCTACACCCTAGAAATGACCAAAGCAAAAGCTTTATCACTTAGTCTAATGAGTTTTATATGCAGTGGTTGAACTCCTGAAAGGGCCATGACCTGCTTTTTTTCTATACTTCCTGAACATTCAGTTACACATATTTGTGATTTAAAACAAATTCACAATCTGGCAAATTTTGACAGGATTGTTTGTGACATGTTCAAGGAAAATGCATTACTCTGAGAGTACAAGTGACAAAAGAAATGAACCAGGAATTCTTCCGCTTATCACACTGGAAGAGTTCACTTAGGCTGTGAAATTCATAACCATAGTATAAGTAAGCCTTACATACCTACAGGTAAAAAAACCCCACATGATCTGAATGTGATTAGGTATCCTCTGAGTCTCAGTGCCCTAGAGAAATATATAGCACTCAGGCTGTGTGTCCACTAGAGAGTTTTGATGACAGATGGCCCTTCTGCCAACATAACTCAGGGAGCGTCTACACATATCAAACGTTCTGTCAACGGAGTCTCGACAGAGCTCTGCATTTGTCTCAACAGTGTTATCCCTCAAAAATTTGAGGAATAACACTTCTGTTGACAGAGAGGGCTTCAGGTTCACCGGGCAGCCATGTTTGCAGAGCTTCCAGTCAGCTGTTCTGTCAACAGAGGGCAGGGCGGTCTGGCTGCTCTCTATCGACAGGGCGGATTGCTCTGTCAATCTGCTTTTGTGTGTAATGCAATCAGTTGACAGAGTTTCTGTCAACACAACTCTGCCAACAGATATTACTGTTGACAGATGCTTCTAGTGTGGATGCAGCCATAGTGTTCAGTTAATTTCATGCAGTTGGAAGTTTTGCAAATCTATCAGCTATTTTCCATGTGGTAAAACAGGCTTCAGTTTGTGGTCTTATGTAACTTTTAAAATTTAGAATCCACAAAGTTCAAATATTTGAAAACTTTTTTTTTTCTAGAACACATATTAGAAACGGGACTGATTAGGAAATAACTCCCCTGATGTTTTATAGTTGAGAAATTTTCTCCATCCTTAATCAGGATGAAAAGTAAAAATCCTAAAAAAACTCCATGAGCTAACAAACTTAAAAAAAAAAAAGTCTGGGTCAAATGAATTTCAAAACTTGTGTTTTTTAAACATTTTTTCCTTTCTTTTTAACCTTTAGTTGTATGTTGAAACAAAAAGGTTTTGCTCTGAAAATGTCAGAATGGAATATTTCAACAATCTCAAAACATTTTTCCCTGTTACATTTTTTCAAGTCAGGAAATTTATCAACATCAGCTCTTTCCCATGAGTAGTTTTGGTTCTGAAGAACTGGTATTTTTGGCAACAAAACTGTTGAAAAATGTCTGACCATCTATAATTAGGAATACAATGAAAGAGAAGCTAAGCACACCAAGATAATAACATATGAGCTGATCCGACTTCCTCTGGAGTAAATCAAAGGCACTGTTTTCACTCTAAAATAGACAGATATTGACATGTAGATTATTACAAGATACTTCCAATACATTTATATGTTGGAATGCTGAGGAAAGCGGTCTGAGAAAGGATAAAAGATTGTGTGTCAGCTATCCATTGTACTTCACAGTGTACAGGCTTTTCAAAGCAGGCTCAGTCTTTCAATTTAGTTCCACTTTCCTGACCCTTCCTTAATCATATTTCAAGTTTTTTTGTCAAGTCCAGTAGAAAATCATTAATACCTAGGTGATCAGGAAGAATATCTGGTTTCATTATCCAGTTCTGTACACCATAGCAAGGGTGACTATATCTCTCCGCCCCCAAATATGGGACAAGGGGAATGATGCTGTCCCAGCCTATAGAAACTTCATGTTATTCATCACATGCAACTGTAAGAACATTTTCATACACATCAAAATGTTTCTGCTGTAATTCAGTTCTACACTTTGTGTACAATTAGAATGGAGCGAAAGTTTTCTGGCAAATAATAAAGTCAGTCTCTGAACCAATTTCCCCCTCCCCTGTAAGTTACTCACTCAAGCTCTGTCAATCATACAGAATGTCTAGACTTCCTCAATAAACAGTATACTGTATTTTTTAATGAGTGCCCTATCATATTTTTACTAATATGCACTCAGACTTTCGGGCCAAAAAGGACCATCATGATCTCTAGTCTGACCTCTTGCACATTGACTTTTCTGTTTATTGATTTTTGTGTAAGTTAAAGCTCCTGAAATAAAGCCTGAATGCTCTGTGAACTAACTACTACATGTACACATAGAGTTCATCTGTTGAATGCTAAATTTGATTTGTTCATACGAGGTGAGCCCAAGAAAGCTATTACTGTTGCTTCTAACTGAATTCCACCTTTAACACCTTAAAACACTTACATGACTGAGCACCTTTAGTCATTTGAGTGATGTCAGCAGAATTGCTCACAGGAGTAAAGAACCAGGCACTTAAGGACAATTGTGCCAGACCTTTATCACAATTAGTTTCACTGAAAAAAGGACTGCAAGACAGAACCCCTTGTAACCCTACAAACTAACAGTCCAATCTTAAAATCAATAGTCCAGTAACAACCTAACACAGTGCTTGGTTCAAATCACTGGTCATTAATTCCACTCCGTGTCTTTTTTGTAAAGGAAAGAGGAGCTGGCTCCCTGCCCCCTCCTCCCCAGCCAATCCCACAGCTGGGGTTGCCAAGGTGCCAGTGCTCAGTACCAGTAAGTACCACACAAAAACAGCACTGTCTCCACACAATTTAACATTGCTTGTCTATTGGGTGAACACAGAGATTTCTTATACTTAGAGGCATGTGACCTTCCAAATTGTTTTTTTTTTAAAAAGTGGAAGACAGAATACAAAATCATGGTGACAGTTACAGCAATTCCCTGCAATACCCTGGATTAACCTTGCTGAAGATTATGTCTTTTAGGAGCTCATTGTATTAAAATGCAAATGCTTATGTCTTACAGTGGGATTGTATTTAACTTGTCTAGGACATCTGAGTAGTGTAAACCTTAGGAAGTGTTCTGTGCTTCACAGAAATCTATTAACAATGTGCCAAGACAAGAATCTACTTTTTAAAATTAACTGCATTTCCCGAGAAATTTCCAGGGGGCAGTATTTGCAAATGAACCTCATATGATTATGGAAGAACTCTTTTGAAAGCTTCATCCTGCAAGGGGGAACTTTGACTGACTTATTCATGGTGGTTTCAAAAAACCCAACCAGGATAAAAGAGTGATTTATAGACTCATTCAGGGGGTGGTTCTGAACTGAAGCTCTTATGAACTGGTGACCACATGAAAAAACCTATGGGGAGTGTGTGAGGTTCACCAGCCAGAGCCCCTGTTGAGGTGATGGGTGATATCCAGTAAGCTTATTAATGTGCATGTAGGCTCTTTTATTGTTTTAATATGTTTTTTATGTAACGTGCTTTCACCATAATAAATGTCCTTGCTTATAAAGGGCTGTGTGATAACTAGCACTTACATTGCCATCTCTGAGGAGAGAAACAAAGAAGGTCTGATTAGACAGACTATCTTTTGCTGGGGAGGTGACAGTATAGACAAAGAGCTGTTCAGCCTGGAAACATCATGGTCAGAAGCAAAAGAAGTGTCTCCACTGCCCCAGTGAAGTATCGTTTGGGGACCCAGAAACCCAGAGTGGAGTAGTTGCCGAAGGGAAATACAGATACACTTGCCCTCACCTGTTGCAATCGAATGTCAGAATTCCACACTGTACCTTGACTTACAAATGAACTGAATGTTTTTTGGTCTTGGTGCGACCAGTGACTTTCACAATTACAAATGTCCATTCACTTAAGAAAAACCTGTGGGACTAATTTACATGAAAGAATGGAAATACATCACACAAGCATCTCCAGTCTTACTGAGTATCTAGCAAGTGCCATCTTAAAGAATCACACTACAGCCGCGTCTACACGTGCCGGCTACTTTGAAGTAGCCGCGTGTAGACGTGGCGGGCGCTATTTCGAAGTTGAAATCGATGTAAGGTGGTGAGACGTCAAAGTTGCTATTCCCATCAGGAGATGGGAATAGCGCCCTACTTCGACGTTGAACGTTGAAGTAGGGCACGTGTAGCCGATCCGTGTCCCGCAACATCAAAAGAGCGGGGTCCGCCATGGCGGCCATCAGCTGAGGGGTTGAGAGACGCTCTCTCCAGCCCCTGAGCTCTATGGTCGCCGCGTGCAGTGGCCCCTTAAAGCTCCCCGCCCCCTTATTTCCTGTGGAGGAAGCTTAGAGCGCGTGCAGGCGGCAGCACTGACACGCGGCCAGCCTGCACACCTCCCTGCAGCCCCAAGCCACCACCCCTGCTGTGATGGCCGCCCGCCAGCCACCGAAGCGCCCCCAGGGCACCCCCCCCAAGGGGAGCCAGGGCTCCCAGCCTGGCAGCCAGCCTGGGAAAAGGCAGCGGGGCCCCTCCTGGACGGAGGCCGAGATCCGGGACCTGCTGGGGCTCTGGGGCAAGGAGGAGGTGCTCCAGGTAATGGGGAGCAAGAGGTGGAACGCAGATGCGTTCGCTCGGCTGGCCGAGGGCCTGGCTGCCCGGGGTCACCCTGCCTGCACTCCTGACCATGTCAGGAGTAAGGTTAAGGAGCTGCGGCAGGGTTACGCCCGGGCCCGGGATGCGGCTAGCCGATCTGGGGCCGCCCCTGCCACTTGCCCCATTTACAGGGAGCTCAGGGCCATCCTGGGCCCCAAGTACACCTCCTCCCCGCCGGCCACTCTTGACACCTCGGCCGACAAGCCCCAGCAGGTCCCAGAGGCGGAGTCCACCCCAGAGGTAAGCCCCACACCCCAGGGGCCCTCCCAGGAGCCCACCCCTGGGATGCTGGAGGAGGAGGGGAAATCCTCCTCCAGTGACGGGGGGCTCCACATCGCCATGCCATCCCAAAGCTCCAGCAGGGCGTCCGCCCAGAGGGTGTCCCCCGACCGTGGGAGCGGACCGTCAGGTATGTACCCTCCTGGTGCACACCCCCGGGGTTAAGGGGCGGGGACAAGAGACATGACCAGGGCCCTCCACATGCCCAGATGACCATGGCACCAAGGACAGCAGTGGCATGTACCTCAGAAGAGTGCATCAGCCCCTGCTCCCCAGCAGGACAGCGCCATGCCCCATCCCTGGGGATGGGGGGAGCGGAACCTAGGGTTCCCTGGGGGGGAGGGGGTGGGACACCCAGCAGCAGCAGGAGCATCTCCCGGGGACGGGGATAGGGAACCAGCAGCAGAGGGGTGGGGGAACAAGGGCCACAGCTCGGGGCCCACACTAACGGATGTCTCCACTCTTCTTCCCCCTCTGTGTTCCGCAGCTGCACCATCGGAGGGCCCGGAGAGTGCCGGCAAGGTCTCCGTGGTCCCAGAGAGCCCACCGGGGCCATCGCTGCAGGTCAGCCCTCGGCGGAGCACCGACCAGCCCCAGGACGGGGCCGACTGCGGAGCCACCACCTGAGGATGGCCACGGACCGCCAGCTGCTCGCGAACCTCCAGCGTCAGCTGGAGGTGTCAGAGCGGTGCCTGCAGGTGGAGGAGCAGCTGCTGGAGCTCCAGGAGCGAGCACTGGCCTGGTGCCAGGAGGCATGGGGGGCCTTCATGCACACACTCGAGAGCATAGCAGAATACCTGGCTCCTCATGCCACGCCGCCCACCACTCTGCCCGCCCTGCCCGCCGCTCCACCCGCTGCTCCGACCGCCGTCCCACCGCCGTCTGCCACCCTGGGGCCGTCCGCCGAGGGGAACCTGGGGCCTGCTGACACCCACCGGCCATACCTGACGGTTCGCCCGGCCCCCACCCAGCCTTGGCCAGGGCTCAAGCCGAGGCGAGGGTCACGCCCTCCAACCCCGGGAGCTGGACAGTAGAGGGTTGCGGGGCCCAGGACGTGGTCCCCCCTCCCCCGTTGTACATATCCCCCACCATATATTTGTATATAGTTTGTGTTACACCCCTGTTCTTTTATGGTACCTGCCCCCCATGTAATTAGTTCCCTCCTTTTGTTCTGCTCTCTCTCTATATATTTGTAGTATTAATTATAAGAGAAATCACTGGTTTTTGGTTTCAAAAACAACAGGTCCATTTTTATTTGCAAGAAAAGTGTGGGGGGAGTGCTCTTGGGTGCTCTGTGGTGTGGGCGTGGGGGCAGGGAGTGTTGTGGAGGATGGGGGGATGCAGTGGGGGGCCTGCCAGGGTTCACCCTGCGGCCTGGTCGAAATGGGCCCACAGGGCCTCCCAGACCCGGATCCCCTCGGGATCCACCTGTGACTGGGGGCAGCGGGTGGCTGCACGTCAGCCCTGCCAGCCTCCAAAGTCCAGCCCTGGAAGAATGCCTCCCACTTGCTCTCCACCAGGTTGTGGAGTGCGCTGCACGCACCCACAACCTGGGGGATGTTGGTGGGGCCTGCATCCAATCAGGTGAGGAGACACCTCCAGCACCCTTTGAGGCGGCCAAAAGTGCGCTCAACCACCTGGCACACATGGTTCAAGCACATGTTGAACCGCTCCTGGTTGGCTGAGAGATGGCCCGTGTAACGGTGCATGAGCCAGGGCCGGAGGGGGTACGCCGCGTCTGCGATGACGCAGAGGGGCATGGTGGTGTCCCCCACAGGGATCTCCCGCTGGGGGATGTAGGTCCCTGCCTCCAGCCGGTGGCACAGACCCAAATGCCTGAACACCCGGACGTCGTGGGTGCTGCCAGGCCACCCAACATAAATGTCCAGGAAGCAGCCCCGGCTGTCCACCAAGGCCTGGAGGACCACCAAATAGTAGCCCTTCCTGTTCAGGAAGCATCCTCCGCTGTGCTCTGGAGCACAGATGGGGATATGGGTCACATCCAGAGCCCCAAAGCAACTGGGGAAGCCTAGGCTGGCAAACCCCGTGATGGCGGCATCCGGGTCCCTAAGCCGCACGAGCCTGTGGAGGAGCAGGGCATTGATGGCACGGACGACCTGCAGGGGAAGGACATGGGAGAGCACCAGTGAGGGGTGTGCAGGGTGTGTCTGGCCCTCCACCCCAGGGCTCCCTCCGCCCAGGGCTGCCCTCCACCCCAGGCCCCCCCCCCGGTCCTCTTACCTACATGAGGACAGCCCCGACGGTGGCCTTGCCCACACCAAACTGCTGCCCCACGGATCGGTAGCTGTCTGGAGTGGCCAGCTTCCAGACAGCAATGCCGACCCATTTCTCGACCGTGAGGGCACGCTGCATGGAGGTGTCCTGGTGCCTCAGTGTGGGGGTGAGCCACTGGCAGAGCTCCAGGAGTGTCTGCTGGCTCATGCGAAAGTTCTGGAGCCAGCGCTTGTTGTCCCACTCGCAGAGCACCAGCCGCTCCCACCAGTCGGTGCTCGTGGGGTAGCTCCACAGCCGGCGGTGTGTGCGGCGGGGGGGGGAGGGTCAGAGGGCAGCAAGGTCTGGGGCTGCTTCCTCCTCCGCTGGGGGCAGCTCCTCTTCTGCAAATAAAAGGTGGTCAGCTGCCTCCTGCATATCATTGAGCAGGGCAAGCACTGCTCCTGCAGGGGCGTCTGTGTGGACCTCTGGCTGCTGCTGCTGCTGCTGCTGGGGGTCCATACTGCTTCAATGGGTGTGGGTGCCTGTGGCTCTGCAGACCGCGTGCTGTGCAGGCTGAGTGTGTCTGGGAGGGGCCCTTTAAGGGAGCGGCTAGCTGTTGCCCCGGAAGTGCTAGTCCGCCCTGTGACCCTGTCTGCAGCTGTTCCTGGCACCCTTATTTTGATGTGGGCCACTTTGGCGTGTAGACGCTCCCCTGAAGCGCCTACTTCGATGTGGTGCTGCCCAACGTTGATGTTGAACATCGACAGCACCAGCCCTGGAGGACGTGTAGACGTTATTCATCAAAATAGCTTATTTCGATGTCGCTACATCGAAATAAGATATTTCTATGTAGCATACACGTGTAGACGTAGCTTACATGTCCTGATTGCATTATATATTTCATAATTCAAAAAACTTTAAGCAGTTTGACTATTTTATTACATAGCTTTCGTGTTCCTCTTCTAAAATTTTAACCCAACTTCCTTCCCCTGCCCCCAATTGTTTATTCTAGCTCTCCTGATCTTTGAGGTTCCAAATGCCAACCTTGTCACATACACAGAGAAAACTGGTGACTAACTGAAGATTTTCCAGCTGACTCCAATCAAGATTTGCACAGACATACTGTGGGACCACGGGAACCCCTTACAGCTGCCACTCTACTCAATACATTCTATTTTGGTACTGGTCCCTGTGAAATCATGAAGCGCTCTTACATCATATAATTTACTCTTCCAGTGTTCCAAATACATTCAACCAAAAACTGGTAGATTTGCAAAAGCAGTATTGCACCCTTTGCTCCAGGAAAGGTAGAACAAAGAATATAATTTTCTCTAGCCACACGAACTGACATCTATGACTGCCTTTGCTGAGGATACTTCCTGGACTCAGTTTAGATGTGTTTTTTTTTCCATTTACCTCAGAAGTGGCATCATTACATTATTTGCCTTTCATTACTTTGAATATTATCTGTACTGTCTCCAAAATGGGGCAGACACACTCAAGGGTGGACACATATTTTGGGGGTCAGGAACATGGGCAAGGTCAGAGAAGCCCTTAATACAGAGTGCCATAGCAGACATCCATCTCCTTCCATGTGAGTGGGTGGACCCTCAGTGAAACTTCTTCCTCTTCTGGAACTGCACCAGTAACTCCAGCACCAAAGCCTCATAATTTCTTCTTTTTACTTGCCCTTATGTTTGAGAGCAATTGAATCCGTCACTGAAGCATCCTCCAGGTGAAGACCTGATCAAATATTAGAAAACAGTGCCAAAGAGAGCTATATAGCAACAATCTCATGCTGAATTACCAAGATCTTCAGAGCTCAACAAGTTCCTGGACCGTAGAGCCCACCTGCATTGGCTTGCTCCAATGGAACAAAGGCCTTTAGCTCGCATGCAGCCTCTAACACATACAGGCTACGTCTACACGTGCACACTACATTGAAATAGCTTATTTCGATGTAGCGACATTGAAATAGTCTATTTCGATTAATAACGTCTACACGTCCTCCAGGGCTGGCAACGTCGACGTTCAACTTCGACGTTGGACAGCACCACATCGAAATAGGCGCTGCGAGGGAACGTCTACATGCCAAAGTAGCACACATCGAAATAAGGGTCCCAGGCACAGCTGCAGACAGGGTCACAGGGCGGACTCAACAGCAAGCCGCTCCCTTAAAGGGCCCCTCCCAGACACAATTGCACTAAACAACACAAGATCCACAGAGCCGACAACTGGTTGCAGACCCTGTGCATGCAGCATGGATCCCCAGCTGCCACAGCAGCAGCCAGAAGCCCTGGGCTAAGGGCTGCTGCACATGGTGACCATAGAGCCCCGCAGGGCCTAGAGAGAGAGCGTCTCTCAACCCCTCAACTGATGGCTGCCATGGCGGACCCCGCTATTTCGATGTTGCAGGACGTGGATCGTCTACACACTCCCTACTTCGACGTTCAACTTCGAAGTAGGGCGCTATTCCCATCCCCTCATGGGGTTAGCAACTTCGACGTCTCGCCGCCTAATGTTGATTTCAACTTCGAAATAGCGCCCAACACGTGTAGCCGTGACAGGCGCTATTTCGAAGTTGACGCCGCTACTTCGAAGTAGCGTGCACGTGTAGACGTGGCCACGCACAGGTAAGTGTCTGTTTTAATACCTGGTTCCGTGGGTACTTAGAATCTCTTTGTACTGATAAAGGGTCACCAAACAATAAGTACCTTAGCCTCAGGACCATCTCTCATCACACTAAAGAGTCATCTTTTGGAGCCAATGTTTCCTCTGCCAACAAGGCCTCAAGGCTAACTGAATACTGAGATTTTTAAAAGGTATTTAGGTATTGCTGTGTTTAGTGTTCCACCACCTAACTGTTTTAGAGGCCTAGATATCTTCAAAAAGGATTTGAGCACTTCAGAGTTTAATTCCCATCAGGTGTCAATTAGGTTTTAGCACCTATGAGCCTAAGGCCCTTTTGAAAGTAGGAAGGCTCTTAAGTCAGTTAAGTGGTACAACTCCAAACAAAGCATAATGTCAACAGACCCAGGTCACCAGCACCAGGGACTGAACTGGCAATCATAGGGCCTAAAGCCCTATGCTCCACCACATGAGCTAAAGGCCAGCTGCCTCTTAGCCAAGGCTGTAGAGCAGAGACTTCACACAGCCTAGTATGAGGTCTCAGTGCCTCTGGGTACTACAATAACAAAGCCTAAATATGTTTTAAAATCTAGGTCTTAGATACTATAGCTATGGACTTAAGTCTGTCTGGCACTGTCTGTCTTCCTTGGTGCAAAAGTCATCCCTGCTTTGCCCGGCTTCTACTGAAGACAACCAAATACTTCTGAGGGGCAGTCTTCTGGTCTAACGTTGGATCCAGGACTGAAAAATGTACAGTATCTCTGGTGCTTATTTTGAACATCTGAAAAGTAAAGGGCCTATAATGATTTTGGGATTCATTAAATAACAAACCAGTGAATGGGAAAGGAACAAAACTTTAATAAAACAAACTGGAGAACTCCAGTGAAATGCTGCACACAGCCAGGAAGTGTTCCCAACCCTGCCTTCAGGGCACATCTCCCAAGTCTTGTGTTCATCAGACTATCCCTGAAGAGGGAGCCTGTCTAAATTACAATCTTGTGCAAAGACATCACTTCAGAGCCTACACACCACCAACAGTAATGTGGAGAATGGAGCTTTGTCTGGTCACACTATACATCTATCTCTCTGTAACACCAACAGACCTAAGTTGCCAGCACCAGGGATAGAACCTACAAGCATAGGGTCTAAAACCTTGCACTCCACCACATGAGCTAAAGGCCAGCTGGCTCTCAGCTGAGGCTGTAGAGCAAGGACTTCACTCACCCTAGTATGAGGGCTCAGTACCTCTGGGTACTACATCTGCAAACATGGAAGAGCGTAATGGATGCCATTATATCATCACCCCCATTATATCATCTCCTTCTGCCAGATCTGTGGTGGTCTGCGTTGCTATAACCTGTGTTCCCTGAAGCTGAGCATCTGGGCAGCCACCCAGGAGAGATTCAAATGCAAGTCACATGACTAGCAGAGCATCAACAACACTACTCAGAGCTGGCAGCATGTCTTTGTACTGGTAATGCACATCTGAACATGCCTTGGTGCACATAAAATTTATTCTGTGCACAGATGGAAAAAATTAGAGGGAATACTTGCCATCATGTACAGAACTTGTTCCAAAAGAAACACCAATTGTGCAATGACACAAAGTAATTCACATTTACTAATTTTCAGGGAGCCATCTGCAAACAAGGTCAGGCTCCTAGGAACACACTGGGCACAGATAATCCCACCCTGGCCTGCCTTATTGACTGCACTTCCTGTTTGGTGGAGCAGCCCTTTTTGACCAAACAGCAGCAAGAGCTCATTGGCTGCTCAGAGTGTGCCATGCTGCAGATCTGTTTAGTTCTGTTTTCTGTGCTTGCTCCTGCCCCCGTCCATATTGGACTTGCTTCTGCCTGACCTTCTTTTATGTCCGCTTCCCTCCTTGCTTCTTGTGCCTGACCCCATTCAGCCCGGGCCTGCTCCTGCTCCATCTGCTCCTGTGTCCACTGCAGGTCCTGCTCTTCTGCTTCTTTGACATCTTTGGTTCTGACTCATACCTGTGCTTCCCAACCATATCTCCAGCACATTCATTGGCTCTGACATTCTGCTTCTGATCCCTGGCTCTGATTCTTGTCTGTACTCTTGGTCACGTCCCCTGGGTGTTCCATGGACCAGATTCTTGATTTTGGCTCAGCTTCTCTCTGCTCTAACCTTGGGTCATGGGCACAGGGTGCTGAGGGAGGATGAAATATAGCTTCACAATGTCCAATCCTTAATAGGACCCACAACTAGTTTACCAGATCCAGTCTATGTAAGGAGAATCAAGGCCAAAGGAGAGGTACAGACATAGGTGATTCAGAATCCTGCTACTCCTTAGATGTAGGTGAGGGGGGGACTACACGGAGCTGCTTGAGCACAGCTTGGCAATATACAAAGCAAGCAAAAGAAAGTCCGATAAATTTAACCAATTGGGTGAGAAGTCTAAAAGTGGAAGCCGAGATTTTCACTGATTGTCATGCTACAAAATACTCATTTGCCATATAAAAAGAATAACAATTATCACTGCAGTCTCTTAATTATGAAATAAAAACAAATTCTGCTCCTGTGCATTTCAATACTTGAAGTGCATTTTCCCCAGATCTATTAATTCATTAAACCATTTGTTTCGATTCACTGAATTACAAAAGACATTTCTAGACCTTTATAAATAAACAAATAAAAATTCAAAGTAACAGAGAAAGAGTTGAACACCAACAGCTGTACATATGTGATTTAGTTTTGATGTGACAATCCTTATCCCACACCCTACCTATGTGGCACAAATTAAAATGTGTATGAGTGCCAGCTGGATGCAAGTTACTCATTCATTTTACATCACCACACCTGCTTTATCATTTAGGTGTGCTTTAAAAGTATGTGAGAGAACAGGCTTTGATATATTGTATGTACTGTAAAACCTCACTAATTTACATTTCAAGAATCTATACAGTCCATAATTACACCCCAAAGTGTCAGTCTCTCCCTCTTTAACAAGGTTTCACAGCAGAATGCTACCATTAGCTTACAGAAGTATGGTATCTAAGTCCCTTCCCATTTGTTTAAAAATAGAAACCACAAGCTTTCTCTGATTTGTCCCAGCCCGTAGGAGTAATAGCTTGATTAGAGCACAGTTGTGCATATGAGAGAGAAAGAAAGCCTCAGCAGAGAATGTGTGGGAGCATAAAACTGTTGTAGAGAGAAAGCTGATTTTTGCATTTCTGAACAAAATGCGTGTGTAGCAATGTTCCCTGTAAGCTGTGTGCTTGCAAGGCTGCTCAGGAGAGATTCACACATCATCCAGCTGATTATCAGAGCACCCACACCTGGTTTTTTTGTTTCTGCTGGTGGGGCACATTCACACATGCCTTGGCACACATAAAATTATTTCACAACCGAATGGGAAAAATCCATACATAGATGGAAAAGATTAGAGGGAACATTGGTTAGATGTGGTCACTCTTATACATGAGGAGAATGGGTCCTTAGTCTAGGAGCAGATCCATTCAAAACACCTTTTCACATGCCTCCCCCGTGGTTGAAAGTTTCATTGTAAGTGGAATGTAGCTGTCATGGGAGCTCACTGTTGTAAAGGGAGAAACAACCTGCTAGAACAGGTAGAGTCGCTTAGAAAATCTGGACAGAGACTCTGAACTTGACTCTGTTTCAACATAGAGCTGGGCAGAGACTAGACCACTAGACTAGACTAGTCTAGGCTAGACTAGACCTGGGCCAATGTGTACAAGCCAAACCATGTGGCTATGCACATTAGCTGCTGCATTCTGTACTAGCTGGAGATTTCCTAGATGGCTTCATTCCTAGAGGTGCAGCAATCAACAAGACACAAGGTTCTGGAAGAAGATCAGAGGTCAAGACTAAAGGTTGGGAAAAGACTATGGTGAACAAATGGGAACCACATTAAGATAAGGACTCACCCTCCTTTCCACAGAAACCTTGAGAATCCTGAGGTCTTGTCCCTCTGAACTGATGACAGTTCCTTTCTCTCATTGCAATGGTGAAAGCTGCAGTAGAGCCCCCAGAGAGTAGCAAGGCTCCCACACTGCCCCTCACCCCCCCAAAAAAAGCAAAAGGAGTCTGGTCTGGTCAGTGGGCCAGATGGCTTCTTACCCAGTGCTAGTGACTGCCTTTCCTTTCCCTGCTGAAAAATCTGTACAGATTCAAGCACTCCTAACTGCAGCAGTTGCACCCAATTCACTTTTTGAAGCTTCTTTTCACAAGTATGATGGCTGGGGGCTTAGGTTATTTTCTTTTAAAACTAAAGCAGGAACTCTGAACTCACCATTTCCTGTGGTAGGGGGCCTAGACCCAAGCTTATTGATGCCTATCCTTTAATATAGGCCGTGGCAAGTCTCTGGAGACAGGGTTCAGAGTACAATGCCGGGAAGAGGTTGACTTTTCAGGAAGAGATGAGGTCTACACAGATTGACTGAGAAGACTGGATAAGGGGATAAAGTTGTATGTAAGAGAGTGAAAAGGTAGTTACAGCATTGTCTCTGAGTCAATAAACTCCAAAGGCAGGGAATCAGACAGTAAAGGGTGTGATACTTTAAAATCCCAGCTCTGAGACGGATTAGCTGTGGGATTTTAGCCATGTCGTTTCCTCTCTTCTTCATCTGGGATTCAGTTTTGTCCTCTAGGACCTGGGCATTGCTTTCATATTAATGAAGACAGAACCAGTTCCCAGTAAAATGGGGTTAATACATATTGTTCATCTCAAGGGGCTATCATGAACATGCTCTGAACATGTGAATCACTAAGTAAATGCTAAGTATGCTTATATTTCTGTTCCACGTACTGCATGACTGGCCTTAAGATGCCTCTCATTAGCTTTTAATGGTGATGTCAATAATGAAAAAACATTACAAAATGAAATCCATCTCCTTTGTAACAAGCCCAAAACTAAAGATGAAATTCAAAATAAAACTACTCTATCAATTAATACACACACACACACACACCCTTTTAATCTATAAAAATCAGAATTTTGAATTTAGAAAGGAAATGCCATCACAATTTGTGTTTATTACAGTTCATCACCCTTTCTTTAGTACTGAACAGTGTGCAAATTGTTTTCATGTTTGCCCGAGTCTTCTGCTTTCCAGGGTCTCACTTCTGAGCTGGAGTTCTGTAAAAGCCATGTAAGTATTTGACCACTGAGGAAAGCTATAAATTAGAACATAACCATATTGAGAGCTTTCTATAATTCCATCTCTTCTTTCATCCCTTTTTGATTCCTACTCCCCACTCCCTTCATCCACTTCCACCCTTCTTTCTTCCGTTCACGCCTTAGGCCTTGGCCTGCATGACCACAAACTTCCACCAAGATAAACAAGTGATCCTGTAGCATCTTAAAAACTAAGAGGTTTATTTATTAGACAATAAGCTTTTGTGGGTAAATTCCAGAAAACTTAACTGATGCATTAAGTATTCCAGCTGAAATAACCACTGTTTTATTGTTCCATATTTTGTTCACTTGCAACTATATAAATAACACATCTTTCCAAACATAAGGTATTCCAGATGCCACACAGTTTCAGAAATATTTAATAAAACATTAAAATAACTCCCTTGCTGTGTAATAAACTCCAGACAGCACTAGATATATTCAGTGTTTGTTCTTTATACATAAATTTAACATTTTTGTTACTTCTATGTACAGTAGAGGACCTAGTTTCCATCTTTCAATATTCTATTCAACTGGGAACATACAACAGATAACCTTGGAAAGTTTCCATTTACCTCCTCCTTTTAAAAAATTGCTATTTGGCATATTTGCGTTATTCTATCTGTAGTATTCCCTGCATTTAGAATGGGGAATTATGACAAATACCAAAAAGTTGAGAGTACTTACTGCACAAAGTACATTAATACAATCGAATTAGCCTACCTCATGTAGACATATTGTCACCAAACTGCTTATATTTTAAAACTTTGACAACAAAAGCAGTTTAAAAATAATAGCATAACTCACCGGGAAGTACAGGAGGAGTGATCCAAAAAGGATTGTTTCCAAAAGAACTAGGCCTGAAGCCCGAATGCACTAGAAGACACAAAAGAAGGCATGGCATTAGAAAATACCATACTTTTGCTATTTAGGTTCTGAGTTATTTGTGACAGAATCTTTCATACTTGTCCGTGCAGAGCTTGGCACAATAATTACCTATCAATACTATTAATCCTGATACAGACAGATTGTGTCTACACATAAACACAGATCAAAAGAGCAATCTGCTCTGTCGACAGAGAGCAGCCAGACTGCTTGGCCCTCTGTTGACAGAACAGCTGACTGGAAGCTCTGCAAACAGGGCTGCCCAGTGAACAGGAAGCCCTGTCTGTTGACCAAACGGCCCCAGAGCATCTACATGGCAGTTTTGCATGATACCTGAATGGCGAGACGTATAATGCTGCCAGAGAATGTGCTGGGTTTGGTCGACAAACTGTCAGCAAAGCACATTTTTCATGTAGATGCTCCACATTTTTTCCCCAGCAAAAGCCCAGTTTTGCCAGGAAAAGCCTCTCCTGTAGACATAGCCATGATATTTCAGCCACATAAGTTATGTCTACACAGCCTGCAGAACAAAGTCGGCAGACTTCCGTTACAGGGCTAGCACTATTATGCTAACAGCGTTGCAAACTGTGCTTTGAATTTGTGGCTTGGGCTGGAACTTAGGCTTTGAACCCTATGGAAGGGAGTGGGCTTCGGAGCCCAAGCTCCAGCCTAAGCTTCAATTTCAGTGTGGCCTACAATTATTAGTAGAGTTTTAGAGACAGCCCAAATAACCCAAGTCAGATGACCAGGCCAGGAGGGTTGCTTCCACAGCCAGTGTAGATATATTCATAAAGACTTTACTAGTGTGTCTGGAACTATTATCATGTGATTCAAATAACTTGTGTCAATCTTCTGGAAAATATTAATTATGACTATATGCTGAAACAATTAACATCAACAGTGAGGTGGAAGAAACATAAGCTAGAATAGTGAAATAATAGGTTAAAAATATTTAGATATTTTCAAGATATGTTTAAGTCAGCAGAGCTGGATGAAATTCAGCATCAATCAGATTCACCCTCAATCATATTAAAAGGGAACTAGCTTAAGCAATCTCAGAACCATTAATGCATGTTGCTGAGAACTCCTGGATGGCAGGTAAGGTGCCAGAAAACTGAAGAAAGGCAAACATGGCACTTATCCTTTAAAGGGGAAACAAAGTAGACCAATGAATTATATACCCATCAGCCTAACTTCGATACATGGAAGAATCCTGTAATAAATCATTAAACAATAAATTTGTAAGAACCTAGAGGACAACAGGGTGACAACATGGATTTGTCAAGAACAAATCATGTGAAACTACCTAGTATCCCTCTTTGACAGGGTTACAGATCTAGCTGATGGATGGAAATGATAGAAATTATATATCTTGCCCTTTAGTAAGACATTTGACTCTGTTCTATATGACATTCTCATATGCAAGCTAAGGGAATGTGGCCTAGATGAAATTATGGCAATGGTGCAAAACTGATTGAAAAACCATACCCCAAAAGTAGTTATTAATGGTTTGCTGTTAAACCAAAGGGACACAACTAGTGGGTCCTGCAAGGATATGCCCTGGGTCAAGTACCACTCAGTATTTTGCTTTATGACTTGGATAATGGAGTGCAAAGTATGCTTATAAAATCTGCAGCTGACACCAAGCCAGGAGGTGTTGCAGCACTTTGGAGTACATGGTTGGATTGCAAAATGATCTTGAGAAATTGAAGTGCTGGCCTGAAATAAATATGGTTTAAGTGTGTTTGGTTCTGCTTTAGAATGGAGAGGATGAACAGATGACCTCTCATGTTCCCTTCCAACCTTGCATTTCTACAATTCTATCTCTATAATGCTGTGAAGAAAACAGGCAGTAGTTATCTTGCATTTATATTTCATCACCAAGGAACTGAAGTGTCTAAAAGATCTAAAATATGTAAAATATTGCACAATGTTTTTATGTCATGTGCATGATTTGTACCCACAAAAAGAGAGAATTTTCACTTACTGTAGAAACATGTTCAGAAATAGTGATGTTAAGAACCTTGACATTATTTTCAGCAACATCCTTTCCCTGGAACACTACGGATGTGCCTACACATTCATGTACTTTCGAAAAGATAGGCCCTCTTTCAAAAGAACCAAGGGAGTGTCTACACATGGATTGTGCTCTTCCAAATGGAAATCGGAGGAACGTGGCTCAGACATTGAAAGCCAGACCCCCATCCCATAGTGGGAAAAGCGCCCCCTTTCAAAACACCTTTTTGAAAGAAGGCATGCGTCGAGGCTCCACGGCCCACTATTTCAAAAGACGAGGCCTCCATGGCAGTGCCCAGCTGGAGCAGGGAGATGCCCTGCCTTGCAGCAGCAGGGCTCTATGATCCGTGCATCAGGCCGCTCTTAAAGCTGCACGGACCCAGAAACCCTGTGGCAGGAAGCTGAGAGCAGGCGAGCTGCAAGTGCATGAGCAGCACACAGCAAGCCCTCTCAGCCGCCACCTGCTCTCACCAGTCTACACTGCTGGGATGGCTCCATGGGCACCAGGGTGCAAGGGTCTCTAGAAATTATATAATGATTTTGCTTTATATGTAACTTTCTGTTTCCAGTGCCCTTACTCAGTAATGTAGTAATAGGGCCTGACAATGGAGATCTGGTGTGAGGCTTAAGGCCTGAACAATAGCCATACTTTGTTAATGTAAAGCAAAGCAAAGCTAAACTGTGGGCAAAAGGCAGGTCCTGTTTACAGGAATCTGGCAAGGACAGGGCTGCTGATATTGCAGAAATACACACACCTAGTAGGTACTCATTCACAGGCCATGCACATAAACATTCCAAGCAAGTGGAAGCAGAACATCTCGGGGCAGAAACAGCTTGGTACCAGTACATTCCCCATAGATAACAGGGACATACTGACCCCAGTTCAGCACAGGGTCAGGATGACAGCATGATGGATAGTGATGTTTTGATCAAACCATCAAGTACAAGGTAACGGGTGGTATCTACGTAAATCAGATGTGTCAAACTAATACATTTAAGGGTGACACCTTGATACATAACTTATCTGTGTATAAAAGTGTATCTCAGAGGGGCTGTCTTGTTCCAGCCAAGGGGAAAGCAGAAACTCATAGCTACTAACTGAGCTGAGTTCCTTGCCAGGGCATATGTATGTACTAGTGTAAACTGTTGACATCTGGCCTAGATGCCCAGGGTGCTAGAGACTGTACGTTGTTTGACAATAAACCTGGTTCCAGTGCCTTCACACCTTATACGATTTGTGGTTGTTGGGGGCTTTCAGAAGTCTGCAGTGTTTGCTGCCTGCACAGAGACTGCACAGCATTTGGAGAGATAGCATACACACACAGCCGAATGGTTATCAGCACTGAAGGTTGCAGAACAGATGCCAGAGCACCACATCGGTGGCGGTATCTGACTACACTTCATTGTTGAATCTGTGGCAAGAAATGTATATGTACATTTACATATAGATATATGTAAATGCAGTCTGAAATTCAATGTTAAGCACACCAGAAGATAATCCCAACTGCATATACAAATGATGGATTCTAAATTAGCTCTTACCGATTTGCAAATACCTGCTTAGTATGCAGTGGCATTCAAAAATGCTTACAGAATGTTAGAAACCATTAGGAAAAAGATAGATGATAAGACAATAATATAATCATGACATTATATAAATCCATGATACACCCGCATCTTGAATACTGAATACAGTTCCAGTTGTCCCATCTCAAAGATATATTGGAATTCAAAAAGGTATGGAAAAGAGAAACAAAAATGATTAAAAGTATGGAATAGCTTCCATATGATGAGAGACTAAAAGGACTAGGACTGCTCAGCTTGAAGAAGAAACAAACAAGGGAAGGATAAGGTAGAGATCCATAATGATGGGAACAGAGTGAATAAGGAAATGTTCTTACCCTTTCACATAAAACAAGAACCAGGGGTCAACCAATGAAATTAATAGGCATCCCATTTAAAACAAGTACAATGAAATACTTCCTCACACAACACACAGTCAACCTGTGGAACATATTGCCATGGGATGTTCTGAGGGACTAAACCCATAAGTGGTTAAAAAAAGAATTAGATAAATTCATGGAAGAGCAGTCCAGAGACTTTTAGCCAAGATGATCAGGGGCACAATAGTATGCTCTGGGAGTCCCTAAGCTTCTATCTTTCAGAAAATGGGACTGGATGATGGGGGTGGATCATTCAGTTGCTATGTTTGTTCATTTCCTCTAAATCATCAGGCACTATCCACTGTCAGAGCCAGGATATTGAGTCTGATGGATCATTGGTAAGGCTACAATTTAGTCATGGGAATTTTTATCAAAAGTCATGGAGCGCTCATGAGAAATAAATAAAAAATCATGGCCCATGACCTGTTTACAACTTAGACTAAAAATAGCTCATTAAATCTGGGGAAGTGCTGGCAGTGGGGGGGGGGCATTGCTCAGTGGGGTGCCAAGGGCCAATGGCACTAGCCGCTGCGGCCAGTCGATCACAGCGGCTCCTGCTAGCTGTGGAGGAACCATCGCCTGGAGCCAGGGACCTAGGCTGCTCTGGGTGACTGCTGGCTGAGTTTGTGAACTATGGCTGCTCCAGCCAGCTGGTTGCCCAGGTACCACTGCCCTGGGCTGTGGACTGCAGCTGCTCTAGTTGTCCACCCAGGGCCTACTGCCTGGGGCCCAGGGACCAAGGCTGCTCCAGCCATCCTGGGACCACTGTTGGGAGCCACTGGAGCATCAACTGGTTTGGTTGTCCTCGGGGCCACCCGAGCAGCTGGTCCTGGAGTCACACTGGCCCCAGCAGATGTTATGGTGGCCATGAAAAACTATGGAATCTGTGATTTCTATAGCATCTGACAGGCTTAGAGTCCTAGTCATGGGTCTGACCCAGTATCACCATTCTCCTTCTTTTGCTATTAAACGAAGTGATGATCCTGAACTGAATTATACAGCTGGTGTGTACATTATTTTATTGGGAATATCTGGCCTGATATTTATGTGTGAATTCAGTGGCCATGGGGCTGAACAGTACAAGAGAATGCTTTGAAGGGTCTCCAAGATTGAAGTGCACTCATTGTTAGCCTGAAAAGCAAAGTAAGGGCTGAGGAGAGTGCTTGCAGGGCCATCCTTTACCCATATGCAGAATACGCCCAGGCATCTGAAAATTTAGAGCACCACTGGGTCTTAATGTCCACCTCACACACATCTTCCCACTCCTGTTCTATGGCTCTGCTTCCCCCAGAGAGGAGCTAGGTAAAAAAAAGCTTGCCTGATATAATAGCAGAACACTGAACCTGTGAAAAAGCCATTTGAGTGGTAATGAAGCCATTAAACAGGCATTTGCCAACCCCGGGTTTCTGAGTTTATTATGTTAGTCAACAGAACCTTAATTTAAAATATGTTTTAAACATTTCAATAGTGTGCTGTTGAGGATTATAAAAAACACATCTCTAAGAAACTGTCAGCCACTCCCCTTCTCCGCCCCAGGCTGCCATCCAGCATAGTGGCAGCAGTTTAATAGTCCTGCTTAGGGCCCCCTAAACCATAAGGACGTCCCTTAATGCTCAGGTGCCTAACGAGGAATTTGGTGTCTAAAAACTGACAGTAAGTAAGCACAAGTAACTTTCCCCTCATGCTGGGTGCAGCAAGATGACTCTCAGTGGCTACGTCTACACGTGAACACTACATCGAAATAGGCTATTTCGATGAATAACGTCTACACGTCCTCCAGGGCTGGCAATGTCGACGTTCAACATCGACGTTGCGCAGCACCACATCGAAATAGGCGCTGCGAGGGAACGTCTACATGCCACAGTAGCACACATTGAAATAAGGGTGTCAGGCACAGCTGCAGACAGGGTCACAGGGCGGACTCAACAGCAAGCCGCTCCCTTAAAGGGCCCCTCCCAGTGTGCACTAAACAACACAAGATCCACAGAGCCAACAACTGGTTGCAGACCCTGTGCATGCAGCATGGATCCCCAGCTGCAGCAGCAGCAGCCAGAAGCCCTGGGCTAAGGGCTGCTGCACACGGTGACCATAGAGCCCCGCAGGGGCTGGAGAGAGAGCGTCTCTCAACCCCTCAGCTGATGGCTGCCATGGAGGACCCCGCAATTTCGACGTTGCGGGACGCGCAACGACTACACGGTCCCTACTTCGACGTTGAACGTCGAAGTAGGGCGCTATTCCTATCCCCTCATGGGGTTAGTGGCTTCGACGTCTCGCCGCCTAACGTCGAAGTTAACTTCGAAATAGCGCCTGACATGTGTAGCCGTGACGGGCGCTATTTCGAAGTTAGTGCTGCTACTTCGAAGTAGCGTGCATGTGTAGACACGGCTAGTTTCTGGTACCCCTAATAAGTATCATAGCAGGGCTAGGGCCTGAGGTTATTTGGATAGCAAGACATCAGATGAACTTCAATATGCACAATTGCAAGAGTAATGCACATTAGAAGAAATGATTTAAGTTACTCACACAAACTGGGCTCAGAGATAACTGAGAAAAGGCCTACATATTGCACCATAGAGATATGGGACAATTATATGAGATATTCTATAGAAGCTCATATTTTTTTTTAAATTACGTTTTAGCCCTTCTGGGTCTAAAGAAAACCTCTTGAATGCAGAAAGTGGGAGTAATTTACTGATGATACAGGATCTGGGAAGATGCAACTCATGTTTTTGACAAAAATGTTTTTTATTAAAATGAATATGGTATTTTTACGTATATTGTAAATTTTTCAAATTAATGTACACTTAATCTAAATATTACTTTGCCAAGTACAAGATAAACACACATTTTAAAATCACAAATGATTCTGCATTACAACATTCTGAGTTGTGAGACTAGGTGCATAGGCCTCTGTGAATCAGGATGTGGGTAAACACCTTCAGTGGGCAGAGAAGGGCAAAGTCCAAATTCTACCAGCATGGGTATAAGAATCCAAATAGAATTCAATACATCCCTCAACACATGCTGATGACGTTATCACAATTAGAGCTTAAATTTACACTGACACCATTGGATTCCAACATGTGAAAGTTTTATTTCCATTAACTAAATAATATGAGTATTATGTTTGATAAAGCCATCAACACAGTCCTGAACGCAAATATTTATACCACTGATTGCTAAAATGCTGGTGTCATTCTCTTTGGGCCTAAATGATCCAACCATTCAATGACTTGCCAAACTCAGTTACTGGAGGAGTGAGTGTTTTACCTAATTTATTTCTGTCCTTTTGGCCAGGTTTGGAATATCACCCACTATTCAAAATGTTTCCACCTACTGCTCTGCATTCCCTGGAATAATGGCTGTTACTGAATTCTTCTAGCAGAGTGCTCCATACAGAGAGGCACAGAGAAATATGTATAACTAAATAAAATAAGCATTGATTCTAAATTTGCATGTCATTCATCCCATGTAACTGTCCTTAAAAGGCTTAAAGGTTGGCAGCATCTTTCTATGGCTGCAGAACTAAAATTATATGTTGATTTCCATGAATTCAAATTGCTCTGTAAAATCAATACATAAAACCAACTTCTTCAAGATTCTTTCAGCAGACACATTTCTACCATAATCTAATATAAAGAATAAATAAGCTGGAACTAGATTTTAACAGCCAATTATGAAGTCATTACATAAAATGTTTTCCATTTTATTTTAATTAAAATTACTATAATCACTGATCTGGTAGTTTATAAGGTTTTATATGATCAGATCACATACATAAAATTTTTAGTAATCTTTTGTAAAATTTAAACATATTTACTTGTTGACTCATGTCTCTAGAAAGTCTCAATAAAGGAAATATGCCCTGGGTTTGATTAAGACATATGATTTTTGTGAGACTTTCTCCATGAAGTAAAGCACTACGGTCTTATACCACAAATTAAACGAATGAGTGGCTTGTGGAATAGTACAGACTACTTCATACATCACTAGCCGAGAGTAAATACACCAAGTGCCCGGATCTAAGGCAATACCTAATATATGAATAAAATGTATAAGCCATCTCCTTAAGGTATTCATATAGCTCTCCTTACTGTGATATCTCAGCATCCCACAATCTTTAATGAATTTATCGTTGCAACTCCCCTTTGAGGAAGGGAAGTGTTATTATCCTCCTTTTACAGATGGGGAACTTCTCAAGGATAATTCCCATAGCAGATCTTTCAGAAAAACATCCAGGCTTTAAAATTATAATTGAGAATGATTGTACCACTAACCTTGATAAATTGCTCCAATGGTTAATATTCTCACTGAAAACATTTATGTCTTATTTCCAGTCTGAATTTATCTAACTTCAGCTCCCCAGTCATTGGATTGTGCTGTGTCTTTCTCTGCTGAACTGAAGAGCCCATTATTAAGTATTTGTCCTCCATGTAGGTACCTATAAATTGTAATCAAGTCATCCCTTATCATTCCCTTTGTTACCTAAGTAGATTGAGCTGTTTGAGTCTATCACTGTATTGTACATTTTCTAATTCCTTAACCATTCTTGTAGCTCTTATCTCGCCTTTTCTAATATATCAACACCCTTTTGGAACTGTGGGCATCAGAACTGGATGCAGTACTTCAGCAGCACTCCCATAAGCACAAAATACGGACGCAAAATAACCTCTGTTCCTAGTAGAGATCCCTGTTTAGGTGTGTCTGGGTTGTTCTTGCTCTTTTTGGCACAACACTGTACTAAGCACTAAGCACTGACCCATCCATCCATTTGTGCAATATATTAGCATGAGATAACGTAGCTGAGCAGCCAGGCTGAGACAGAGGAGCACTACGCAGTGGCACAAGAACACTCTGAATAGTGGGGATGCTGAAAGCCAGCCCCCTCACCTCTGTCTGCTCCCTCTCTGAACTGAGGACAGATGCAGGACCACGAGTAGAACCGTAGTTCTGGCAGCCAGGACCTGGGAGGGTAGAGGAGCTGGAAGCCTGGAACTTGGCGTGGAGGGTTGGAGGGCTGGCAGTGGAGCTCTTGCTAAAAGTTGCTACATGCTGTACAATCCTAGTTTCCACATCTTTGGCACTATGAGAAGATAAAGGGACTCAAAATCCTATCTTGTGAGGCCTCCAGCTACAGAAGAGCTCATACAACTAATCCTCTAACTAACAACCTCTCTGAGAAGAACTTTTCAGTCTTTCCTTTCATTGTCTCACACTATTGGTCCTTCTCCAGATGGCACCTTCTATAATACAGTAGAGACAGTGTGAACACTAGTAATGAGGCTGCAGCATGCTTTCAGGATTTGGTGTATCCAATAAGGCAGGTTAGCTATCTACACACTGCCCACAGCTTGCAATGGGTACTACCAGTGTGTCATGGGTAGACTCATGCTGGACTTGGAAGATATAATTTCCAAAAGAAATAAATATATGCAAGTGGGCACAGAGCTCATTAGTATCTAGCAGTGAATTTCAGCTAGCCTGACAAGCTCCAGTTTACAACAACTCAATAGAGGTGACATGAAATGGATCAGTAGAAAGTAAATAACATGTTGATCATTAATATCATGTGGGTATGCGTAGAAGAAAAATGCTAAATTACACTCTTATTGGAAATTATATTCTTAAAGTGTATCTGAGAAGCAGAGCTGAATTTAAGCCACCCTACACAAAAGAATGTGGTTCTGCCACTTTAAAGGTTCTTCCAAGACAAATTAAGAGACAGTTGAAATTTAGTTACATAGAAGTAAAACAGGCAACAAGGGGAGGAAACAACCACTCTGCATCTTGGCAGGGGTAGGTAATTGAAGAAACAGACCAGTGTGCATTTTGGCAAAAACCAGCAGGGGAAGAAACCAGCACAAAACTTCCTTTACCACAACAGTTCGTGTCACCTTTGGCAGAGCTTGAATTTACTTTGGAAGGGTAACTTGTTCAAAAATGTATTTCAAAGGCTTACAGGGCTGTAAAAAAAAAAGGGCGGGGGAGCGAAGATCCCCAACTTATATCTCACCTAAGAAAACAAAGGAACTGAGCACTTTGTGGGAGAGCCTGACCCATAATGCTGGAAGGAAATGTGGTGAGAATCTTACTTTGAACAAAGGCTACAGTTTTGTTAAATCTTAGTGTCTAACATGCAGTCCTTATTTGTGCTGGTACTTGCCAGTACTGATTACTAGCACCTGGGCAGCTCCAGCCACAGGACTGGCAGCGGGGAGGGGAGCCAGCTGAGTACCGGAACTTTTTTTTTTTTTTTTTAAAAACACGAAAGAGTCACTGCTAAAAAAGTGTTCTTCACTTTTATTTCCTTGTAGCCATTTCTAATTCTATCCTTTATACCTGAACTCAAAATCCTATCTCCTTTTGTTCATAAACTCACTTTGCTTTTAATCTAAACTAACCCCATGCTGTGTTTCAATTGAAGTGATTGTTAACAGCAGTTAAAGTGACAAGCTCTTCATTTCATCTTCTTAGAGACATTAGCAAACCTTATTACTCCTTCAGGAAAGGGCAGGACATTGCAGAGCACACGGTTTTGAGAAAATTCAAGACAAGAGAGTGCTGGGGTCACCTTGCCAGGTTTAACCAATGTTGATGGATACAAACTGTGACTGGGGTCTAACAAGCAGGCTGCTGGAATCAGAGGCGTTGAGCCAGAGCTGCTTAACACAGACGCTCAGAATGTGGTGTGTGCTGTGAATGTCCAGACTGGCAGCATACAGAGCAACATCTGAGCCTTTAAGGTGCTTGGGGTTCCAGAGCAAATGGTGATGTAACCCCTTACAGGTTTAGGCTGCACCTCAAAACACAATGCCCACCCTATCTTCTGTCAAGGCAGCACACTAAGAGTAGAAGTGTAGCTGTAGTAGCACAAACACACTTCACAAACAGGCCTGATCTCATCTCTTAAAAGAAAAAAATCCAAACTCCACCACAAACAATCCCTGACAGTTCTGTTACTTCTATAATTAATAAAGCCATCTCTGTCTAGCACAGTAATCAGGGCATTTTAGACTAAAGCCCAGTGGAATTTTCTTCCACTTGCATGCAGTATTAGCTGAGCTCTCTGCCACCCCCGATCAGCTGCTTGTTTTGTTACAGCTGGTTTTGCTGTTGGCGTTTGTTTAAGCTTTTGCCTATTTATTTTTCTGGGAAGATACTGTTTTGTCCTATGTAATGTTTGTTCATTTGCTGCATTGTCTGCGTGCTCATTCATTTTCAGGGTTTTATTTCTCTACTTGCTTGTTGTGTCAGTGAAAGTGTCCTTTCTTGTTTTCTGTGTCTCCCTTATCAGTTATCTGCTGCTGCCACATGCATAATAACAAAATACATTTGACTTCTACAGGTTGAACCTCCCTGGTCAGGCATCCTCAGAACCTGACCAGTCTCAAACCAGTGAGTCTGCCCAACCAGGGAAGGTCAACGCCAGCTCCTCCACTGCTGGCCCCTCTGCTGCCAACAACTGCTCCGGGACCCAGCCTCCAGGCTACACGCTGTCAACCACTGGGTTCCAGGCCCTCACCTCTTGCTTTAGCAGCCAGGCTCCAGACCTCAACTCTGGCCTTGGCTTCTGAGCTCCCACCCCAGCTGCCAGTCTTGGGGCTCTGCCCCAGACACTGGCCTAGCTCTCCAGTACAGCAACATCTGTTGTCCTACTGTGCCAATTTTTTTCATGAGTGCTCCAACCCTGAACCCCAGTGGATGTTGCCAGACCAGAGAGTCTTGGATTAGAGTTGTTTAACCTGTAGTTAATGTTTATGTTTGGCTTGGCCAATGCTCTTTATTTCTCCTCTCACATTAGGGCGTTATGTTTAACTGAAATTAATTTTTATTCTTGTAATATAAAAGTAAAAATGCTGAGTGAAATGTTCATTATGATGAAGAGTGAATGGGAGCCACTAGAAGATGCCTGGTTTACAGCTTCAGTCCAACAGTACTGGCCTCAATCCAGGAGTAACTGGATTAAATTATATGAACTGTGTTACACAGGTCAGGTTAGATGACCTAATGGTCCCTTCTGGCTTTACAATGTATGACCATATGACTGCCTTCTCTGAAAGGTTCTTGAGAAGGGGCGGCCACCTCAACCTATACAGAGTGGAACAATGTTCACTCCAGAGAATTCTACCAAAGCCATTGCTACCTGTCAACCAAGAGAGTAAATGCACCCTAGTTGCTGACAGTTCTCTGACAGCAAGCCACCAGGCGGACCAGACACAAGCTGTACCACAGAACTAGGTGCAATGCAGCAAATAAAATTGAGGGTGAAATAACACTAATTTAGTTTATAAAGTCCCTCAGTACAGCTTCATTTTGTAGGTCTGGGGGACTGTAGAGCCACAGGGTAACTTCAAAGTAAGACAAGACACAGCTTCATCCTGTGCTCACTCTTTTGTTCAGCTGAGGTTAAACAGGCAAAACCCTTAACTATTTCTTAGTCAGATAACATTGAATGAAAAGCGGCAGGAGCTGGAAAAAATATAAATGGTATTTTATTCTTGGGCAATTTCTTTCTTTCATGTCTATATCTATATCCAGCTCTGAATTTTGGTATGAAAACCAGACACTGAGGGAGACCTAGACTCCCCAGTTACTCCTGAAGAGCGAAGACCCACTAGAAGATAGATAAAAGAACAGCTGGATGGACAGCAGAATAGCTGGTAAAGGAATCTGGGCTGAACTTTGCGTACTCCACCCATGCCAAAATATAAAATAAACCATAGACAGCCAGATGAGACTGCAGCCCTCTCCAGCTGGTGTGTGTGCATGGGGGTCCAATACACCTGGGAAGCTATACAACTTCACATACTTGGGGGCCTCCAGCAGCGGTAGTAGAGGAGCTACGGTACTAAAAATGAATGGAATGGCTGCTGATAGCAAAGTGCATAAGGGAGCATTAAAGTAAGTCTGGGGGCTTGGTTACACAGCAAGCTATGTCACAGCAAACTAGGATATGAATCTACAGCGCAGTACTTTGCAGCACAATTACACTGCACCCTAGGACTTCCATCTCAGACACATCGGCTAGGGTTTTGGTTCGGAAGACACTATAGCACAGAAAGAGGAATTTTTATTCACTGTCTTTTTTAAAAAGTTAATCTATAGTTGGGCACAATATTTGGGGGCAGTGAAACAGAAGGTGGTTAGGGAAACTGTTAATGTAAAAAAGAAACAAAGAGTAGTTTTGATCAGAAGGTAAGTGGACATGCCCTAAATGGTGACAGAACTAACTGCACCTACAGTCCCACTCCGTGGCCCAGCAGGGCCACCTGCTCAAACCTTCAGCTTTCCAGCTTTCATCTCTTTCCCTCTGGACAACGGTATTTCCAGACTCTTCAGTGCTCTGCCCATACTGTAAATTCTCCAGTAAGTCAAGATGTCTAATTAGGCCAGCTCTGCCTTCTTTTCAGAGGCTAGAAACAATGGAATTGCCAGTTGTGTTACAGCACAGTTCTTCCTAAATAGGCACATGTATTCTTAAAAAGAAATTATTACAGGAAAAAATGAAAAACAAGAAAATAAAGTATATGCACATTAATAAGTTTACCAACCACCACCCTAACTTTATCAAAGGGTCTGGATGATGGCCAGTCCTTCAACCCCGCAAGGGGCTTTTTTGTGGTTACAAGCTCATAGCTTGTCCCTGCTTAGAACAGAAACATGCATGATTACGTCAAACTTCCCCAACCTTCCCTCAATAAAATGGAGCTTCCCTTAGACCAGGGGTCTCAAACTCAGCCCATGGGTCACCCAACTGGAACATCTGCACAATCAAGCCCGTAGTACCAGTGGGCTGGGAGGAGAGGTAGGCCCCGTCCGTTCCTGCTGTCCAAGCCCTGCGCCTTCCCACCATCGCCCTGCTCCCTGTCCCTTATGGCACCCCATCAGCTGAGAAACATGGCTTTGAGGGTTATTGGAGGGGCCTGGTGTGGGCAGCAGCAGCAGCAGCAACAGCGGGCCCACCTTACACTCCTCACAGCAATAGGAGCTGCAGGGAAGCAGCGTGCACTTGGCAGGTGACCTCACTCTGCCCCTCTTCCTTCCAGTTCCCATCACTGGATTGCACAACGGCTCTGGCTGAGAAAGACCCATGGCCAGGAATGTGAGACTCCTACCTTAGACAAGGCCCTGTCTGTCTGCTGGATCAGAAGGAAGGCCCTAACTTAAACTCAGGGTATTTATCCTCCAGTCCTTTCTTTGTCTGAGGGTTTCTAGAGAAGGGAGATTGAACCAGTATATACCAGTACAGTACAAACTTTATTCTCCAGCATCTCTAGGGCTGGGAGCTAGCCCCACTCTGCCCCCTTCACTCCATCGCCCCTGACTGGGCAATGAGCAGGCAGTCCACTCTGCCTGCCCCAGACAGGCAACCAGCCCTGTGGCAGCCACGACAGCCATCTCCAGCCAGGTAAAACCAGCCCTGCAGCATGTCAGTTAATTGAATGTGCTGGTTATCTGGGTGCCAGATAACTGGGCTTTTATTGTATCTTTAGATCACAAGCACAGACTTTCAGAAGTGCCAGAGTGGGGGTGCTTGACCCTCTCCCCTGACTGTGCCCCATGTTCTGCTCTTACTTCACCCAGTCCACCAAATTCAAAAAAACAACGGAAATTCACAGAAAGTTCTAAATTGAGAGGTAGCTGAATAAATAATACCAAGAGAGCAAAAGATTAGAAATAGGGGAAGAAAAAAAACCAATTATATTCATCTTGGATAATGCAGACTCATATAGTCCAGGGGAGAGGAAATCCAAAACCAGAGATATTCAATGTGCAGAGAAACATGGAAAACAATAATACAGGAGAAGTCTTAAGAGTGACAGTTACTAGCAAAGTGGGCAGGAATTTGTAATCTTGTGGCAATAAGATGTCCAATATGACTTTAGAGCTAGGATTATATTGCAGGGAGACAGCAGTCCTTTGTTTGTTTGTTCGTATTACTAGAGAGAGAGAGAGAGGAAGGCGCAGTCGGGGGGAACTGACTTTCAAGGGAAAAAGCATTACAAATACAGCAGTCTACCAACAATTATAGGGTATAGCCACTGAGTTAGGGCAATTGGCTTAACTAAAAATATAACTATGAGCAATGGAATAAAATTAAGAGGAGAAACTTTGAACTATTATAAAAATCTTCCTGACACTGATACGTAGATGTTAGTATGATACATTGCATTGAGATGTAGAAAAAGCTTGGTATATTTAAAAGTTGTCTGGATGGAGGAATAGAAATATAGAAGCTCTGCACTGAAGAGAGATGGAGCATGTTACCTGATCCCTGTTTTCTCTTGTTGCTATTATTTTAGTCCTGAGCATCTAAAAATAAATGTACACTGTCTCATACTGTATATTACATGAATGCATATTAACACCTGCCTAGTCTCAAGTAGAATATTTTAATAGAATGGATGGAATAAGGACAAAGATGTAATGAAGGAGTGGACGACCTACCTAATAAGATGAAACTCCAAGACTTTGGCTTGTTTAACCTACCCACAGGAAGGCTGAGGTGACGTATCATTGCTCTCTATAAATACAAAGGGATAAATAATTGCTCTTCTTCTATAATTATTATGTGCCAATGTGGTCATAAGAAAAAATGTATATAAACTGGCCATGCAAATTTAGGCATTGAAAAATTAGATGAAGGTTTCTAAAGGTCAGAAGAGTGAAGTTCTGACCCTTTTTTGTGGGGTTTTTTTTCCTTCCTCTGCATTATGGGGCACAAGTTACATGCTGATTTTAACTAGTCCATTTGGTGGACTGTTTGTACCTTGAATCATGCTTTAAGGTCTTCTGTAACTCAACTAGAGGTTGTGTGTCTATTCCATGAGTGAGAAGATGAGGTTCTGTGGCCTGCAATGTGCAGGAGGTCAATCAAACTAGACGACCATGAGGGTCCTGTCTAATATTGAAGTCTATGAGACCATATATATGACTCATGCTTTGAACTGGTGAGAGGGTTGATTCCCAGCACCAACTCTGGTCAAGCAAATGCACCAAGAATAGAGTGTGGCCACGACAGTGTAAGTTCTGAGAGGGGCTATTCACCTGAGTATATGAATAGAGCCTTGGATGGTCACATGTTCAGGGCAGCTAGCCCCTCTCTCTGCTCAGACTGGCAAAGCTGCATTCTGGCTTGATCAGACCTAGCCCAAGTATGCTTCCTCATGCTGAGATTCACATCACCCAGCTGGAAGTAGAGAGACATACCCAGGATATGTGTCTTCAGAGAAAATTCACAGCTTATGTATGATATAGCTGTAGCACATTTCAATTGAGTAAAAGTTGCTTTCAGTGAAACTTGCCTTTGTAACTCAGATAGCTTGAACTCAAAGAGCAGTTTGTAGACAAAGACTGAAACCTTAAATTTGACTCCATATTTGACCCCAATATTACCCTAATTGTGAGCTCACATGTAAAAGTGCATGAAAGTTCATGAAGCATAACAATAACCTAGAGCAGCAAATCTTCATGAGAAAAGGAGCAAAAGGGAGAGAGAAGGAGGGAATTACTACAAATGAAAAAGCCAGCGGACATAATTCAAAGACTGAATCAAGACCATTTCTAATACAAAAAGAGAAATACTGAAATGTAAATTAGTGAACCAAAACTGGTGTGTCAGAAATTGGAACATAAGAACATATGAATGGTCATTCTGAGTCAGACCAAAGGTCCAGCTAGCCCTGCAGTTTGTCTTTGAACAATGACCATTACCAGATGCAGAGGGAATGAACACAATGGGGTAATTACTGAGGCTGTGTCTACACTGTGAGATAAATCCAAATTTAAGGAAGTCAGCTCGAATTTACCATGTAACTGTCTGCACTGTAAAACCCATTAGCTCGATTCTGGGTGCACTAATCTCGAGATTACAAAATTACAGTTACCTGATGGGTATAGCATCAAGCTCGCATTCAGAAGTTCAATTAAATACAAGTGTAGAAGCACCACATCTTAAAAGTGAATTTATTAGCCTCCAGAGGTGTCCTGTATGAAACCCATAATGCCCCTCTCAGTCCTCCACTTTGGCTGCTGCTCTCCAGTAACAGGAAGAGCGTGAATTTCCAAGTGGGAGCAGTGAGCCTTTAGCTGTGGGCTCATGTTAGTACGACGACCTGAGCAATGGCTTCTTTTTTGTATGCTGTTAGCGGTGTGAGTGCATCTACCCATTCAAATAGCCCCTGCCGGGAGTTTGTGGCCCTGTCTGCACACTTGTTATGTTTTGCTGTGCTGCCTGGCACCAGCCTATGCCCCACCATACCACGTGTCAACAAGGCTGTGCTGGGGGTGGTGCTTGCATAACACTCTGAGAAACTTCTTCTCAGGGGTTTACATCTGTGTGCGAACCCCCTTCCCTCTCCTATAGATGCCACACAGTCTGGGTCCTTCCTGCACTCAGCCACATCATGTGGGTAGCCCCGAAAGCAACCCAATGAAAGGATGTGTCTGCTGTTTGGTGCTGAAAATGCTGCCAGTCATGTGGGAAAGAGAGGGCTTTGCTGCCATCGTGGCAAACTCTCCCCTGGCAGTTAACATATGGGGGGCTTTGCTAAAGCTGTGGGGAAGTCTCCCCCAGTGGTTAAGATACTGGGGGCTTTGCAGCTGCCATGGGCAAGTCTCCCCCAGAAGTTAAGGTACTGGGGGTTTTGCTGCCACCATGGGGAAGGAACAGCTCAACTAGTCATCCACTGAACCCCTCCTCCTTGGCCCATATCTGGGCTTGCTGCTGCTGCTGCTGCTGCTGGGGAAAAGTCTCCCCTGGCGGCTAAGGGGCTTGCTGCTGATAGGGGAGGACGACTTCAATTGGTCATCCAGCAGCAGCTCCCCCTCCCCCAGCCCATATGTGGGCTTGCTGCTGCTGCTGCTGCTGCTGCTGCTGCGGAAAAGTCTCCCCTCTGTGGCTAAGGGGCCTGCTGCTGCCATTGGGAAAAAGTCTCCCCCGGCAGCCAAGGAGTTTGTTGCTGCCGCCAGGGAATAGTCTCCCCAGTGGCTAAGGGGCTTGCTGCCACCGGGGGAGGACCATTTCAACTGGTCATCCAGTGACACCTCCCCGATTGGCCCATACCTGGGCTTGCTGCCACCAGGGGAAAACAACAATTCTTTTTTTCCTGCACAGTTTGGGACCCCGCATTAAGACTCACCCCCACACCAATACAATGAAGGGGGAAAACAAAAATTCTCTTTCTTTCTTCCTACATTCTTCTCAATGTAAGAAACATTCTGGGCCCCTGCATTATTTTCAGGGATAACACTTTGGTAACGATGAGAGGTGGAATACTCAGTGGATGGCTAGTTGAGAACACAATCGTTGCATGGAGGCCTTATAGTGAACTGGAAAGCCAAAAACCCTTTCCATTAACAACATAATGTAGGGGAAAACCAAAATTTCTCTCCTTCTTCCTACATTCTTCCCCCTGCGTTATTTTCAGGGATCACATTTCTGCAATGATGGGAGGTGGGACAGAAGGCCAGTTGGGAATATAGTCGCTGCACCTGTGTTGGCAATGTAATTTGTGGGGAAACCAAAAATTATTTCTTCTAATTTTGAGTGTCTTCTGCATTATTTCCAGGGGTCGACATATCTCCAGGGATCAGGAGGAGAATGATGAAAATGCAATGGGGACAGAGGATGTCAAGATTAGCAAGCATACCCAGAATGCTATGGGGATGAGGGAACTGTGGGATAGCTTCCCACAATGCACTACTGCAACAGTTGATATTAGCCAATGTGTGGTGTGGCAGCAATGACTTCACTTTGTAGGGAGCATGGTGTGAAATGAGGATGGTTGAAATTGAACTTATAAATTCCAGAATTAGACATTGATATAAATAAAATTGAATTTATCTTGTAGTGTAGACACAGCCTGAGTGATTCACTCCCTGTCATCCACTCTCAGTTTCTGTCAGTCAGAGGCTTAGGGATACCTCCAGAGCATGGAGTCTCATCCCTGATCAGACTGGTCAATACCATTGATAGACCTATTCTCCACTAATTTATCAAATTCTTTTTTGAACCCACTTGTAATTTTGGTGTTTACAACACCCTCCAGGAATAAACTCCATAGATTAACTTTGTGTTGTGTGAAACTGTTGTGTGCTTGATTTTAAACCTGCTGCCTATTAATGTCCCTCGATAATGTTTGCTTCTTGTGTTACTGAAGGAGTAAATAACACTTCCTCCACCTCATTCATGATTTTATAAATCTTTACCATATTCCCCCTTGGTTGTGTTTTCAAGTTGAACAGTTCCAGCCTTTTTAATCCTTCCTCACACGGAAGTTGTTCCATAGAGCTAATACTTTTTGTTATTCTACTCTTTTCAAGATTCATTATATCTTTTTTCTAAATGGGTTGACCAAAACCGCACACAGTATTCAAGATACAGGCCTAGCATAGATATATAAAGTGGCATCCCCAGGCTTAACCCCTCTTAGCCTCAAACCCACCAACCCCTGTCCTCCGGTTTAACCTCTCTCAGACCCAAACCTCCCAGAACCTCACCCACAGGCTTAAACACCTCACAGCCCCAAACCCAGGATTAATTTACCTTGCATAGGAGCTCTGGGAGCTGCCTCCCGCACTGCAACTTCGCCAGGCCACTGTCTTCTCCTTGGTGCAGCTGCATGGCTCACCCCAGCCCTCCTACTCCCTCCCCCACCTGCACTGCAATAATGGGACTCATTTAAATTGGTTTAATAGCCACATTCCCCCAGCCAGCCATTAAACCAATTACATTGAATTTTACTCTTTCAGTGCAGCAGGGTAGGAAGGAGTGAGCAGTGGCAGAGGTGGGAGCTGCAAATGTCTCCTTAAAGAGCCACTTGCGTCTTGTAGCCACCCAGCCAGCTTTCAAAATGGCGCCGCTGCCGGCTCCATGGGCTGGATTCTGGCCCATGGGCCATGTGTTAGACACCCAATCTACTCCTTTCCTAATGATTCCCAACATTCTGTTGTTCTTTTTGATCACCACTGAACACTTGAGTGGATATTTTCAGAGAACTATCCATAATCCTTTCTTTCTTGAGTGGAAACAACTAATTTAAACACAATCATTTGTATGCATTGTTGGGATTTTATTTTCCAATATGCATTACTTTGCATTACTTACACTGAACTTCATCTGACATTTTGTTGCCCCAACACCCAGTTTTGGGAGATCCCTTGGGCAGAGCCTTTGCAAGTGCTCAGCAGGGAGGAGAGCTGTAGTTGAGCTATAAAACAATGGTGAATCACTGGGGTGTAGTGTGCACATGGCATATATTTACAGACATAATTGGGTCATGCCCCAACACCATCTCACTCTGGGAACAGCTCTGGAAGAGGGCTGGACATTCAGGATAGATTCAGATGACTAGAAGACTGCCCATAGCCAGCAGCCTGTGTTTCTACTGGTGGTGGACATCCACGTATGCCTTGGAGTGCATAACGAAGTTTATACCACACACGGATGGAAAAACAGATGGAATATTAGTCCCTGCAGCATTCTTCTGCCTCTGACAGCAGCAATGAGATGGGCAAGGAGGCAGAAGATGCCACATTAAGCTAGGAAGCACCTTGAGCAGCAGCAGCATCACTTCCCCCAAGAAGACTCAGGTACAAGCACAGATGCCAACTTTCCAAAGTGCCCTGGGGAGCTCAATCCCCAGCTCTTCACAAGGCCTTACCTCTACTTCACCCCCTCCCTTAAGCATGTGACATCCTCACTTCCCCCCAGGTTTCCTAACCCTTCTTAAAACATGAGTGTATATTCAGTGTCTGAGAAAGCTAGACATGAACAGTTCAGACTGACCTACAGGTTGAAACTCTCTCATCCAGCACTCTTCAGGGCCTGACCAGTGCTGAATGAGAGAATTTGCTGAACCACGGGAGGCCAATCTTGTCTGGCAGCATTACCAACACTACCATTGCTTACTAGGCTCTTAGAAGACATTTAGGGGTAATTACAGCTAAATAACAGCACAGAACACAGAGCCAGGACTAGTGCCTGTAAACAAACTTTGTGGGACCACAGAAGACTGGTCCACACTCATCAAGTGATTGTCTGGCTAACTAAAATCATGACAATTATGGATGTTGCCAGATAAGGGAGTTCAACCTGTTACAACACACAGAGCAGGTAGGCATTTTGCCAGCAGCCTTCTGAATATACTGTGGTCTTCTCCTTTGCCTCCTCTACAGCTAACTGTGGCCTTAGTTGATCCAACACTTTTCTATACTACTAATCTTGAATTTCAGTGTGGCAAAAAGATTAGTTTGCAAATTGTATTTAACTGTTCCATATTGCTCAATATTTGTTCATAGCATTTAGATATATGTTATTAGGGCTTAGGATAAAAACACTTGCTGTCCCCACATCTCTGAAGCCAGTGACACTTAAAATCTGCAGCAAATCACATTAGAAAAGGAACATCCCACATGCCTCCCAGGTAATGCTGGAGAGCCATAAATAAACTTGATTATTTCCACAAGGGGAATCAAAAACATTTTAGATGGCAAAACTGCATCAGATAAAATTGAAACAAAAAGCAAAAATAATACTGCATTTCAATTCTGTGGTTCCAGTCATTTCACAAAATACCCCTACGTTAATTAGCATTGAATTTCCAAGTATCTACACACAAAGCAAATTTTTATGCTTCAGAGTATTTGCAGCGAGAGGAAAAAGGAAAATATGTAATAAGAGTAATTCTTCATCTCAGCTGTCACATTCTGTAACACTGGATTCAACAACTTAGATCTAACTGACAGGCATTTGGCAATACTTCAGCAAAGCTGTAGTTTTCTCTAGGGCCACACATCACTATAAGCCATATGCAGCATGGTACTATGGAAAGGTAGTGGGGTGGAGAAGTAACATACTTTGATTTTTCCAACTTTCACTGAGCAGCTCTGCCATTTGAAAACCTGCCAGTCCTATGAAGTGGTGAAAGAACCAGCTCACTGACTGCATGAAAATTTACATTGGCAAAGGTACCCTGCTAACAAGATGGATGCACCTGATAAAATCTATTAGAGAAAAACCAGGGAAGATTTGTTCACCAATACAGTATGTGAACACTGCACATTACTACTTGATAAATTGAAGATTAATCCTATATCATTCAGTGCATATAAACAGAGCACATTTCGATGTGTATGACAGAATCAGGGATGTGACTCATTTAAGCAATTCTTGGGGTGGGAAGGGTGGAGTTAAACATGTAATGCCGACAAACCTGGGGTTTTCAGCACCAGGGATAGAACCTGGGAGCGTAGGGTCTAAAGCCCTGCACTCTACGGCTACGTCTACACGTGCAGCCAACATCGAAATAGTCTATTTCGATTAATAACGTCTACACGTCCTCCAGGGCCGGCAACGTCGATGTTCAACTTCGACGTTGCTCAGCCCAACATCGAAACAGGCGCAGCGAGGGAACGTCTACACGTCAAAGTAGCACACATCGAAATAGGGATGCCAGGCACAGCTGCAGACAGGGTCACAGGGCGGACTCAACAGCCAGCCGCTCCCTTAAAGGGCCCCTCCCAGACACAGTTGCACTAAACAACACAAGATCCACAGAGCTGACAACTGGTTGCAGACCCTGTGCCTGCAGCATAGATCCCCAGCTGCCGCAGCAGCAGCCAGAAGCCCTGGGCTAAGGGCTGCTGCCCACGGTGACCATAGAGCCCCGCAGGGGCTGGAGAGAGAGCATCTCTCAACCCCCCAGCTGATGGCCGCCATGGAGGACCCAGCAATTTCGACGTTGCGGGTCGCAGATCGTCTACACGGTCCCTACTTCGACGTTGAACGTCGAAGTAGGGCGCTATTCCTATCTCCTCATGAGGTTAGCGACTTCGACGTCTCGCCGCCTAATGTCGAAGTTAACTTCGAAATAGCGCCCGACGTGTGTAGACGCGACGGGCGCTATTTCGAAGTTGGTGCCGCTACTTCGAAGTAGCGTGCACGTGTAGACGCAGCTTACCACATGAGCAAAAGGCCAGCTGGCTCTCAGCTGAGGCTGTAGAGCAGAGACTTCACTCGCCCCTGATGAGGTCTCAGTACCTCTGGGTACTACAAACAGATAAGAAAGAAACAGAGACCAAGCAATTCACCCTGGGTATAAAACAAAGCAGCTCTCACTTAGAACAAGTACAAAATAAATTGTTCACTTGTTTATATAAGTAATGTAATACCCATAGATGTTTTCAGGGAGATTTATTCTTGGATTAGTACCACCCTGCTCCAGGTTTGGCAGGTTTCTACTTGCATTGCAGGTGCACTAATCTATGTTCTGATTCATTAAAAGTAGCAAAAAGCCAGGGTGGAGCGTAAACTAGCAGCAGTACCAGGCAAGTTGAAATTCCACATTGAAGCACAGCGAAACAAGGGAGTTTGAAGAACAAAACTCTTATTGAACAAATTCTACCAGCCTTGTAAATGTTAGTGTCAACACAATAATCATTACAACAGTGAGCATTTGTTTAGAAAAACATTATGCAAAAATATAATATTTGGATCACTTCATTTACATTGCTCCTGACTGAGTATTTTACACTATTCATGACGTTATTTCTAGTGGTTTCACTACACTGAGTGAATTCTCTGACTACAAACGTTTAACGCAGGCATGTCCAACCCGTGGCCCGTGGGCCACATGCAGCCCTGGACAGCTAGTAATGCGGCCCCACAAGATCGTAAACTTTTAACATTATTATGTGATTTATATACATTAACTATATTATATCTTTTATATGCAGCCCAAGACAATTCCTCTTCACTCAATGCAGCCCAGGCAAGCCAAAAGTTTGGACACCCATGGTTTAACGAATCAGGAGCATCAGGCACTATGTAGATATGCAGACATTGACACACCTTTGTTCATATAGTAGAGCAAGACCCAGCTACATCAAAGACCACATTTTGATCTAAGAACCCCCAAGACTGCTGTGTTTCTCTGAGGCAATATAGACCATAAAAAACAACAAGAAGTCCTGTGGCACCTTATAGACTAAGAGCTATTTTGGAGCATAAGCTTTCATGGGCACAGACCCGCTTCATCAGATATATCTGCTGAAGCGGGTCTGTGCCCACGAAAGCTTATGCTCCAAAATAACTGTTAGTCTATGGCTACGTCTACACGTGAAGCCAACATCGAAATAGGCTATTTCGATGAATAACGTCTACACGTCCTCCAGGGCTGGCAACGTCGATGTTCAACTTCGATGTTGCACGGCACCACATCGAAATAGCCGCTGCGAGGGTATGTCTACACGCCAGAGTAGCACACATCGAAATAAGGGTGCCAGGCACAGCTGCAGACAGGGTCACAGGGCGGACTCAACAGCAAGCCGCTCCCTTAAAGGGCCCCTCCCAGACACAGTTGCACTAAACAACACAAGATACACAGAGCTGACAACTGGTTGCAGACCCTGTGCCTGCAGCATAGATCCCCAGCTGCCGCAGAAGCAGCCAGAAGCCCTGGGCTAAGGGCTGCTGCCCACGGTGACCATAGAGCCCCGCAGGGGCTGGAGAGAGAGCATCTCTCAACCCCCCAGCTGATGGCCGCCATGGAGGACCCAGCAATTTCGACGTTGCGGGACGCGGATCGTCTACACGGTCCCTACTTCGACGTTGAACGTCGAAGTAGGGCGCTATTCCGATCCCCTCATGAGGTTAGCGACTTCGACGTCTCGCCGCCTAACGTCGAAGTTAACTTCGAAATAGCGCCCAATGCGTGTAGCCGCGACGGGCGCTATTTCGAAGTTGGTGCCGCTACTTCGAAGTAGCGTGCACGTGTAGACACAGCTTATAAGGTGCCACAGGACTTCTTGTTGTTTTTGAAGATACAGACTAACTCGGCTACCCCTCTGGTAGAGACCATAAAGTGACTGAGAGCTGGGGACATAAACATCATCTGTGGAGGAGATTCAGCATGGGATAATCATCCAGAGGAGACTGGGTGAATCTAGACTCTGACCATCTTCAGGAAATGTGGCACACATTCACCTTTGAGATAGCATTCTCACCTCAGACAACACTCAAAATTTGAACAGCCCTTTAACCCTATCTACTCCCCATAATCAACTGCAAGCACCACCTCCAGCAACTTCTGCCCTGTAACTGAAGTGCCAGAGAGTCAACGACATCCACTGAGGACTTTGCTATTGCTAATGAATAACAGGCTGTGTTCAAAGATACCAGTGATGGGTGGCAGGATGCAGGTCCAACACCGATGGAGAACACAACACAATTAATATTGCTGCTATTTTGTTGACACTACAGAAAGTCCCCTTCTGTTCATTCACAAAGACAAACAGAAATTCAGTTGACTGAAGCTAATCAAAGGGAAAGACTTATTAAGGTGTTGTAGTCCATCTGGTACAGCTCTATTACCTACAGAGATATGATAGGTAGGAACTAAGATTGAAAAGAACAGATAAACTTATTTTACTGAGCAAATGTTTTCAACCAATGAAGAGCCAAATTGCATTGGTTAAGAAATAGAACACATAAGTCATCCATGGCACAGAGGTGGTTACAACGGTAACAAGCACTGAACTTGGTCAACAATTATACATCATAACTGCCTTGCCCTGGATACATGTGGTGGGAAGATTACATTCAAGCCAATAAGTAGCCCCTGGGCAAATATGCATAGCAGATTCTTAGTCTATCAACACAGGTAAATTACTTAACAGCAGGAATTTGCCCCTTTTGGGGATAAGTCCTAAGATTTCAAGAGGAAAGGAAAAAAATAGCTCAGTCCAGTTTAACTCAGTCCATTAGGTATGGAAGCCAATGCTTCCCCTGACATGGTCCTTCGTCATCTCCAATCATGTCCCTCAGTGGGTCTCTCTCCTCCCTCACTCTGGTGCTAAACAGTCCCTCGTCGTCCTCAGTCATATCCCTCATCAGTCATCTCAAGTCCTTCTGTCCAGCTATAGTCCGTTGAAATCTTGGTGACAGTCTCTTCTGTCACTTGAAAGAAAGCAAGGCCTGAGGGGTAAAGTGGATGAAACCATGGCTATGTCCCTCCTCAGTGAGAATCCAAGTGATGCTTTAGAAAAGCACAGTGTCAGGGAGGGCACCAGTGGTAATCACTGAACGTGTCCCTCAGCGGTCATCTGTCTTCAGTCACGGTCGCAGTCAGTAGCTGTACCACTGGTCATTTGCTCCAGCACCTGTGGAAAGAAGCAAAGAAAAAGCGGGGGAGGAGAAAGAAAAATGTGGCACCTGTTGAATCCATCCTCGGTGGGCAACCAGGCAAAGTTTATTAGGGGCAGAGTCTAGAGACCATCAGGGAGTGCCTTCAGAGTGATCCCTGACCATGTACCGCGTCGAAGTCTCAGTCATTGTCCAGAGTCCCTTGCAGTCCAGCACCTGTGCGGGGGGGAGACAGCCTGTGGGGTGTAAATGGTTAGAGTCCCCGACTGTGCCTCTCTTTGCTGAGCAGACAACTCAGTCCTGTCTTAGTCCAAGGTCGCAGTCCACCTCGGTGGAGCAGGAGGGTCTGTGGTTCAGGAGACTTTAGCATGTGTTGTTGGAGAAGCAGGTCACTTACTTCTGCTGGTACTGGTGGTAGCTCATGATGTGCTCTGTGTAAATGTCCTGGGACCATCTGATGGCATCAGACACCATCAGCCGATGCATGAGGTGGGCAAAACAGCAGCTGATGCTGCGGCTCTCAGTAGTGTAGCCCTGGAATCGTAGGGTGTTATAGAGTGTCCCAGGCTGCTCGAAAGGCCGCTGTCCAGTTCTCGAAGAGGATAGTGACATCCATCATGGCGATCTAGCAGCCCACCCAGTCTAGTTTTACATTTCTGAAAAAATGATGCTTCTGAAATTGTTTCCAGAATATTGTTCCACAAAATAATATATTTCATTGTTAAGACATTCACCTTGAATACCAGGAGAAAATGCCTTACTATCTTTATTTGAAGTCATTCATTCAAGTATCTAAATAATGCTAGAACACAATTACATGTATACTTCCAAACTGAAGATTACAAGGCTTAGGCGCAGTCTAATCGCTGGTATTAATGAATTTCACAGGCAAGATTACACCACTGAAAATGCCCCATTACCAGCCCTTTTAAATCTGAATTTGAGGTTTATAAACAGTGGGGCTATGTCTACACTTATGAAAAACTTTGAAATGGCCATGCTAATGGCCAAATTGAAGAATACTAATGAAGTGCTGAAATGAATATTCAGTGCCTTATTAGCATGCTGCCAGCCGCGGCACTTCAAAAGTGCCATGGTTCACTTGCCTGCGGCTTGTGTACATGGGGGTCCTTTTTGAAAGGACCCTGCCAACATCGAAATCCCCTTATTCCTATCAGGTGTCCCTTTATTCTTTGGCGAAGCTTTTGCCCAGTCAGTCCAATGTACATAGTGGCAGGGCATTGTCGGCACATAATGGCATATATAATGTTGCTTGAAGTGCATGAGAATGTGCCCGTGGTCTTGTAACTAACATGGTTAGGTTCAGCTGGCAGGCCCAGGGAGAGGACTATCCCAGCAGCTTGGAGCATGGTGAAAAGCATATTCCCAGAATAAATATGTGGACAAAGTTGGCAGCAGGGTTTGCTGCAAGGAAAAGTTCCAGGATTAGTATTATTGTGGTGTAACCTGTGATTGCTAGTGAGAATCTTTCTTAGGTTAGGAGTTGTCTATAGGAGAGGACAGGACTGTCCCATAGGGCCTTCTGGAGCATAGCATCATGATCTAGGATAGGTTGTAGGTTTTTAATGATTTGTTGCAGAGGTTTGAGTTGGGGGCTATAGGTGATGACAAGTGGTGTTCTCCCAGTGGGTAATTAAGTTCTACAGATGTTTGGTAGAGGTCTTGAAGTTTTCAGGGTCTGTCAGTAGGATCAGAGCAGATGCAAATATATTTAAGGGCTTGACTAGAAATGATGGATTGTGTGGTGTGTGCTGGATGGAAGCTGGAGACAGGTAGGTAAGTGTAGCAGTCAATGGGTTTCTGGTAGAGTGGTGTTGATGTGGCCATCAGTGATTTATACTGTGGTATCCAGGAAATTTACTTCTCATGTAGAATCATCAAAGCTGAGATTGATGGTAGGGTGCAGGTTGTTAAAATCTCTGTGGATTTCTTCCAGAGTCTCTTTGCCATGGGTCCAAATGATAAAGATGTCATTGATGTAGCATAAGTAAAGGAGCGGTAACAGTGGACAAGAGCTAAGGAATTATTCTAAGTTGGCCATAAAAATGTTAGCGTACTGTGCTCGTAATTATCTCAAGTAGAACACAACTTCCCTCATCGCTCTACCACCTACTTCAGTCCTATGTACGCGATTTGTTAGTTTTTATTGCAATGTTTTTTTGTTCCTCTGTTCTTATAAATGTCAGTCTGTATTGGAAATGAGATTGAGCTGAAGAAGTGGGTCTGTCCCACGGAAGCTCGTCACTGAATAAATCATTTTGTTAGTCTTTACACTGCTACATTTCTGCTGCCTTGTTTTATTAAATATTTGTATAAGTCTTTGGAGGACTGGGGCCTTAGTTGGCATTTCTTGACTTCTGAGTACCTAACTGTACAACTCTAAAGGTCTCTGAATCTATATTTTTAATGGTAGCAGTACACAGATCTGCCCCTTACAAGTTCACATCAACAACTTACTTTTTCTTAGTTCTCTGCCTTTGTAGTCACACCTTTGTGAATTACAATTGCTCTTCTTTCCACACTAATCCATCTCAATGGACTGGAGCAGTTTTAAATCACAACCACAACAAGGCACACATCTTCTAATCTTCTAAAATAAAGTTTTGTTTGTTTGTCTTGAAATACATTTTATCCTCAGAGTCTAGATATTTTGAATATTCCAATAGCTTCATGACTTCTCTCCTTGACAGAAAATTCATGGCCGGTTACCAGCTCCATTCTTTCATTCCAATTTTCTGTCATTACTCAATGTATCAGGAAGCTTTCTTATGCAAATTATCATTGTTCTCAATATGTATACCCGGTCAGAGAGCTCCTCATTTCATGTTAATTACACAAGATTTTTTTTCCCTGAAAATTATGCTGTACCAACAAGATAAAGGACACAAAGGGAATCCAAAAGAAAATTCAGCTGAGTGACAGGAGATGCAGTGGGACATAATTTTTCAATTTCTACTCACTCAAAACACTGCTCACAAAGAAAAAGATTGTTCAATTCATTGTTGTTGCTTTTAGATTTTTTTTCTCTTTATAAGGAGTTTATTTAGAGCAAAATCAACACATCTTATGCCTGTAAAATTACAGCTGAATTCCTCTTTATCTAGTGTAATGAAAATGAAATGCTGCAAAGATAAATTCTCTGCCTGGGAAATATGATTATTTTATCCGATGTCTGATTTGGGTGGCATTCATTTATTCAGGCCTTAACAGTAAGCTATGCATCTGGAAGAACTGGGTTTGTGTTCATTTTCATTTCCTTATGGTGTCTAAGGAAAGCTGGACAAGAATTCTAGGAATGCAAAAGATAAGAGATGCTGCTTGAGTTTTTTTTTTTAAATATTAAAAATTCAGGTCCTGTCTGGGGTTGTGTATACAATTTTTAAGAAAATACCAGTCACTCACTATATTACCACAGAGGCAGCTTCACTACTACCAAAGATAGTGAAAGTGGGAGGCTCCCACTCTGTCCCAAAAAAGGCTATACTGTATGTAACAAAACAGATGTGTTTATCATTTGTTTCACAAGAGTTCACCCCCACCCCACACAAACATATACACAATTCCTGGTCAGTGATGTTTAGGTGAAAGAGTTAAAATTTCCACAATACTAATTGTTATGCTTTTCTTTATGAGGCTTATAAATGGAGCCCTGAACAGATACACGTCTACGTGGAATTGCAGATATCCTTGCACAGACATTGGTATCCACAGTCCACAGGGCTCTACTCTTAAGAGACACTGTGGCCAATGGAGAGGACCATGATCCTGTCGTGCCCCATACCAGCAGCTCCTCCCAACATCCCTGACAATAGCAGTGCTCTATGACACGGGACAGAAGATGCCACAGCTGGAGGCAAGGCTGGAGGGTGATACAGCTGCACTGCTGGCAGGAGCTGTTGGCATGGGGTGCTGGCTTCCAGGAACGACAGGACCCCGTTGGCCACAGTGGTCTGGGAGATAGAGCACTGCAGATACCAATGTCTACCTGCGGATATTCCCATCTGCTGGTAGACATTTGTATTCATACAGGGCTCAATTTATAAAACCTAATGCATGTTTCAATAACAGGAGAAAAAATATAAAAACACACTAATGTTAACTGAATGGGAAACAAACTAGTTTGTTCACTTCAGGCTTGGAGACTGATTTAAATTTACAAGGAATGCTTCTCTTAATGATATTATCTATTTAACACAACCATGGGAAGACTATACAACTGCCATAAGGGGCAAAATCTCATAGAATGGGAATGGAGTTATTCTGGTAAATTAGTATTATGCAACTAAACAGATTCCTTCAACAGACTTTTTTAATTAAAGAAAAATTTATAAATTCAATCAAGTCTTAATCTGAATCAATCTGTACAATTTCAGTAAGGTTTTGGTTTAAAAAAAAAGTAAAATTTCATCAAACGACTCTGTCAGAGACGAAAGAGAAAAAATAACTTTACAGATCAGACTGAGATTTCCTGCCAGCACAGTGAGGTTGTTGTCTTCCAGAACATGACACACATTTTTCTAGCACTGTAACTGTCAGATTCGGTTGACTGGGCAACTCAGGAAAGACAAATGGAAATTTATTTATGGACAATGGTTGAAGCTATTAATTTCGGCAATGTGGTACATGCTGTCTGCACATGTAGACTTTCCCAAACTAATTAGTTAATATGTGCAAGCTATTTATTTTTTGAGTAAACTGGACATTTTCAACAGAGTGCTGCAAATCACAAGACTAGCAGAAATATTATATGCAGAAATGTTTGCAAGAAGGTAAACCTGGCAAATTTATCACAACGACATACATGATGCCAGAGACAGCCTACCATTTGTTGGGATGTGTTCCCATATTTTTGTAAACCAAAGCTTTACCCAAAGATACCCAATTAAAATTTTCATTAGCTATTAGAATTTTGGACATATTTGTTTCAAATGGGCTGACAGCAGATTTTAAACTTCTGTCCTTTCTAACAGAATTCAAGAACACTCAGGCTGAGATTTTCAAACAAACGTACCTCAGGCTGTGTGCCTAAATCCATATTAATGTGCCTAAGTCAGGAGTGGGGAACCTACAGCCCACAGGCTGAATCTGGAACGTGAATTGACTGGATCCATCCCACAATGTGCAAGGTTTGGAGCTCCCACTCCCTTGCAGCAGTGTGAGCCAGCCACTTGGGGTACCCTCCACCTAGACAGGGTACCAGAGCTGGAGTGCCAGTGCTGGTGGGACTGCACGGCTGCAGGGTGTGGTGGAGGAGGAGGCCTGAGCCTCCTGGCCCAAATCCAGGCAAGTCGAGGCCAGATCTGCCCCATGGGCTCTGCCAGGCAGGGAAGAATGGCTCTGTGCGCTACAAGGAAGCTCTCTGCACACTTTCCCTTCATCAATCCCATTGGTCGAATCACAGCCAATGGGACATGCGGCAGGGGGTGCTGGCGGCCTCCTTCCTTGCAATGCTCAAAGCCATGAGGCACGGAGTGCATTCTCCCCACTCAGCTGTGCTAGGTAGCGCCCCCATCCCTTCCAAACCCCTCGCAACCCCCACTGCACTCCTTCACTCCTGATTCCTGCACCCCCCGCATGTTCCCACACCCTCCCTCCTGCCCAGACCTCTCACCATACCCTACCACACCTCCACACTGGCCAGCCTCCTCACTCCCACCCTTCTCCGGCACCCTACCTTCCACTCAGATCCTCAGCTCCACCACCTCCTACGCTGCTCCTCCATACTCCCACCTCCCTCTTTCCCAGACCCCTCACACCCACCCTAGTCTGCTCCTGTACCCCCTTCCAGATTTCATGCCCCCAACCCAACCTACTCCTGCACCCTCCCTCCCACCCAGACCCCTCACCGCAAGGCCACTTCTACACCCTCAACTCTGCCCTGTTCCCAGCCCACTCCTGCACCCTCCCAGACCCTGTATCTCAAACTCGCACCTGAATCCTACCTATTGCCAAGACCCTGAATCTCCAACCTACTCCACCCTACCTTCATCCCAGCCCCTGCATCTACTCCAGCTGACCCCTCCCATGCACTGAACCTTTTGGTTTTTGCTCCACCCTAGAGCCCAGGGAGCCCTACAAATCAACTAGCCTCATTTGGGGGCCACATCTATGAATGGGGGGGCATTATTTTTTGCTTCTCACTTGCATGTGACCCTGACTGATTTTTCTGCAGGTCAGTGGCCCCTAACCCAAAAAAAAGGTTCCCCATCCCTGGCCTAAGTAAATGGTCTGCTTTTCAAAACTGCTGCGCATCTAACAGCTCTCACTGAAATCATCTAGGCACCCAGCATGTCTGAAGATCCAGCCATTTACTCGGGCACCTAAATATAAATTTGGGCAGGACTGAAAATCTTGGCCTATGTAAAATAGGTTAGAGTTACTTGATTAGGAAGTTAATCATTCAGATTGGGGGCATCTATTTTAAAACAAACATGTCTGCAAGAAACACATAACAGGCATAAGGATTAAAAGAAAACATGCCTATAATTACCTTTGCCTTGCGAAAATGATAGACTATCAGCATGCTTATGAAGTCCAACAGCATACAGAGTGTTTGGAATGAGATGATAGCAAGCCGTAAATACTTGTCCTCCTGTGCATAGCAGGGAGTATCATCTGTACAGTAAGAACATCCTTCCCTGCAGGGTAGGCAGGTGTAGACCTCCTCAGACATCTCGCCTCCAGAGACGTGATTATCTTTATCTTTTCCTGAAAGTATCAAATGGGGGAAATAAACCAACTTTAATTCCATGGCACAAGCAGTTCACACATACAGGAGCAAAACACTTCTCTGTTGACGTGTCTCTGTCTCCCATTTTCCTCTTTCACTAATTTCTGTAATGGCAACTCCTGAATGACAGAGTCTATCGTATCAGATACCTGGCAGGAGGAAAAAGAAATTTTACACTCACTGAGACATGAAAATTAGCTACTCCTGATAGCTACTTACCACTCAGAGTACAAAGTCTGATCTGATTTTTTATTGTTCCTTAACTCCATAAGGTTGTCATCTATGGAGTTCATTACCTTCAAATGAAATAAACCCCTATTTAATTAACACCATACAAGATGATTACTCAGTGCTTTACCAAAAGTGGAACTTGTTCTTGGATATTACACACAATTTTCATTTACAAACACAATCCACACAAGTAGGAAGTCTGTGAAATATGTTAACATTTTGTTTACCTAAATTGGTGATTCCCAATTTTTTTCATACCGTGATCCATCTTTCCACACCATGAAATCCTCCCAGATGGCTGCTATTCAGCTGGAATCTGAATCCTCAATCAAATTTAGCAATGTAGCCAGTGTATGCAGACCATGATGTACAGACACCTGTCTGCAACCCTCAGAGGGACACATTGTGGCCAGCAGAGAATCTGAAGTATATGCACCTGAGGTATGCACGTACCCTTCAGACATACCTCTACTGTACTGGCTTAATCCAGGCCTCATTGGTTACACTGCTGTTTATACACATGCCACAGGGCTATGTATATTACACACCACTGAATGAATCCTGCAGTGTAAATGCACCTTATCCCTCAGTATAAAACAGCTGAAGAAACCAGGTGAACTAAGGCAAACTTCTCAGCAACATAGTGGCAAGCTGGCAAGTGCAGGAGTTATAAGGAAGAATTTAGATGCTGATTTAGATCTCAATGGGATCGATCAATAAACTTCTGCATGGTAAGTACAGGCAGGCACTGACATTGTAGATCAGGGGTCAGCAACCTTCCTGAAGCGGAGTGTCAACATTTGACCTCTATGTATGGCCCAGGTGCCGGTGACACTTTTTAAAGTCACTAATAGTCCCACTTACAACAGCTTCATTAATAAATAAATTAGAGTGCAGAGCTGATCTTTTGCTAGTCCACAGGAGGCATGGCTTTAAGTAAGCTCCCAGCTGCATGGGGGAGGAGGAGTGGGGCGGAGCTCTCACCTTGTGTGCAAATGAAAATTGGCTCAAGTGCTATTCTTGGCACCCATGCTGGGGGTTGCTGACCCCTGTTGTAGATAATTCAGAATGTAAATCAAACTTGCTGAAATGCCAAATGCAAACACTAGGTAGAATGTAGAGGCTACTATAAATAACCTTTGGAAAATCTGATGCAAGCTGCAAGCAATTTAGTGTCAAAATAAAGTGACATCTTTCATCAGTTTTCACAAGAGCAGGGAATTGCTCCAGTATCTTCCATCAAAACTACCCTCCTGCAGCAATGTGTGCAAAATGATTTGCATCTGTTTGTTCTTGCTCTTCATCCCAGGAGTGCTACATACGTATATGGCTAGTAAAACACTTTTGGAACCTTTGGAAGGAAATTCTTGATGCAGCAAAAAATATCTGTAAGGATAATTCTGTTTTCTTTTTTCCACGTATGTGACAGCATGTGCACAGACATATGTTATGGATCTCCTCGCATTGTCTTAATCGGACTTTTAGCTTGGCACCTCAATAACATTGCCATAATATTCTGATATTTGCAATACGGCTGCTAAGAAATTCAAATTAATCACAATGAATAAAGTGATTTAAAATAAATCATGCTGTTAAACAATAATAGAATACCATTTATTTAATATTTTGGATCTGTCCTACATTTTCAAGTGTATTTATTTCAATTAGAACACAGAATAAAAGCACACAGTGTTCATTTTATATTTGCATTGTAAAAACAATATTTTAATTCACCTAATACAAATACTACAGTGTCATCTCTTTGTCATGAAAGTTGAACTTACAAACGTAGAATTATGTACAAAAATTGCACTCAAAAATAAAACAATGTAAAGCGCTTTAGCCTGCAAGTCAACCTCAGTCCTATACCTTTTCCAGGCAACCACTCAGACAAATCAGTTCACTGACATTTGCAGGAGATAATGCTGCCCACTTCTTATTTCCAATGTCACCTGAAACTGAGAACAGGCGTTTGCATGGAACTGTTGTAGCTGGCATCACAAGATATTTATGTGACAGAGGAGTTAAAGATTTGTATGTCTCTTCATAAATCACCCACCACTCCAGAGGACATGCATCCACCCCGCCAACCAGTTGTGCTCACAAACAATCCAAAGCAGTGCAAAATGAGTCCTGCTCCTTTTCATTATCTGATTAAGACATCACTAGCAGAAGGCTGATTTGCTTTTACAGTGGTTTTTGTCGTTTTTACAGGGTTTTTGTCGTTTCTGCCTCAGCATGTTGCCCTTTCCAAGACTTCTGAAAGCATGAACCACATCTCATCCCTCTCAAATTTTGGAATAGACTCCAGATTCTTAAGCCTGAGGCCACGTTCTGTAACTATCCTTAGAACTTTCACACTGGCATCTTCTTTATGTTTTGTCAAATCTGCAGTGAAAGCGTTCTTTCAGCCAGCAACATGTGATGGGTCTTTATCCAAGACAGCTTTAAGTGAAATATATGGCAGGATGCAGGTAATTCACAGCAGGAGACGTATAGTTCTCCCCTGAGGAGTGCAGTCACAAATTTAATTAATTATTTTCAACAAGCATCATCAGTGGGGATGCATGTCCTCTGAAGTGATGGTGAAAGCATGAAGGGACATACAAATATTTAGTAGATCTGGCCTGTAAATATCTTGTAATGCTGGCTACAAAAGTGTTATGCAAACACCTGTTCTCACTAACAGTCGATAAAACATAATATGCTATAGCAAATATACCAAAGATACTATAACAGCAAAACCTGATTTAGCCATATCTGGTGAAATAATTTCACTTGTCTTCAGTGAAAGGTCATTAATATGCATTAATCTGATGGGGAAGGAAAAGCCTATCCAAAACTGAAAGTATGAGGAAGAAACACCGAGTTACACAATTAAAAAGAAAAAAAAATGGAGTGAAGGAATAAAACTATTTTTATTTTACGACCAGAATATTATCTAAAAGGACTTTATTTTCACATACAACTAGATAACACACAAACCAACACACGCAGAGGCCCATATACATACATTGGAATATATATATTAATAAATACAGAGTGAGAAAGAGAGTGGGAGATGCACACACATCCATGTATTCACAAATAGCAAGTGGTGTGAGAATGTATCTCCCTAAGACACAAGCTGACCATGAGTTGTAAAGTCCTTGTGGTAGGGACTTGTCATGTATCTTAAGTACACAGCACATTATTTTATGTACATATATTTTATACATGGATGTGTGCACACGCATACAGACACACACACACACACACAAGGCTGCATTAAAAGAATCGTAATGTTGCAATGTCGAGCATATAAAAGTTAGGGAATGCCAGAACTGATTTTGTAGGTACAGCTTTAATCCAGCCCTCTTGTACATATGCCATCTTCAGTTGCATGATCTTGTAGCAACTCATTTTGACCTGAGGCACGATCTCACCATTAAAAAATTTAGGCCAAATAATTAAAGCTCAGCTAAGTTATAGACCTGGAAACACAGGCTACTTCTACACGTGCCCCAAACTTCGAAATGGCCACGCAAATGGCCATTTCGAAGTTTGGGGCAGGTGTAGACATGGCCACAGTCTTAAAATGGGATGCCTCGAGCAAATCTTAACAGACATCACAATCAGAGCTACTTTTGATAATTTTTAAAATTACTCTAAAACATCAGAAAAGAGTATGCTCCATCCTAGTGTGCTTAAAAAGGAAGATACAGCACACATTTTTGAGACATTAGAACAGAGGGTCAGCAAACTTTGCAAGGTGGAGTGCTGAAGTTTGATCTTTTGACCTCTATGAATGGTCCCAGCGCAAGTGACACTTTTTAAAATCATCAATACTCCTACTTACAATAGCTTCATTCATAAATAAATTAAGGTACAGAGCTTTGCCATTTAGGTGGTGGTTGGTAGCATTGGTAAGTCTTCTGTTAATCCACAGGCAGAATGGCTTTGATCATGCTCCCAGCTGCATGCGGGGATTAGGGTGGGTCTGAGCTCCCACCTCGCCTGACAATGAAAATCGGCTCACGTGCCACTTTTGTCAACCAATGTCTAAAGGACTTTCCAGTATCTAGACTGGGGTGGCCAAACTTTTTTCATCGGGGGCTACATTGCAATTTTTTTACATGTTCTGGGAGCTGAACACAAAATAGCCCCAAACCATCCCCCAGGCTTAACCCTTCGCAGCCCCAAACTGCCCTCCTGCCCCCAGGCTTAACGCCTTGAAGCCCCCAAACCGCCCCCACCCCCAGGCTTAACCCCTTGCAGCCCCAAACACAGGATTAACTTACCTCACACAGGATCTCCATGTGCTGCCAGCCCCCACTGCACCTTTGCTTAGCCACCAACTCCTCCTCACCAGGGCCACGTGTCTCCCCCTAGCCCTCCGACTCCCTCTCCGCACATACAGTGCTTGCAGCTCTTTACCCAGCCATGCTGATGTAATGTGACTCAACTTAATAGGTTTAATGGCTAGATCCCTGCTGACAGCCATTAAACCAATTACATTGAGTTCTACTTTTTCAGTATGGCATGGCAGGGAGCCAGAGGAGAAGTGAGTGGCAGCAGCATCCGGAGCTGCAAATGGCTCCTTAAAGAGCCACATGCGGCTTGGAGCTGCCCAGCCAGCTTTCAAAATGGTGCTGCTCCCAGCTCTGCAGTCTGGATGAAAAGGCTCCATGGGCTGGCTTCTGGCCCGCAGGCCACATGTTGGCCACCCCTGATCTAGATAATCACATAAGGGAAAATAAACAGCCTCAGCTGTGATTTGCAAAGAACATTTCTGTCAATTACTCTATTGTGAATCAATATTTACTCACTAACAATCTGGTTTTAGTCCTGAAATCTAAGTAGTTTCAGCATCATCACAGAAGTAATCACCAATTGCTCTACAGCAGGTGTTCAGATACAACTAATGATTTTTCTTCTTCTTTATATCTCAGCATGTTAAACATTTCCTATTGTTACTGTTGTGTAAAATGTAATTACTCAAATCAGTATGGGTACGTTGAAACAGGAAAGTTATTTTGAAACAACACCCAGTATTTTGAAACAACTATGCGAGTGTCTAAACCACACAATAGCTATTTTGAAATAATTTTGAAACAGCAGATGCCTTATTTTGACATTGGTAAACCTCAGTGTACAAGGAATAGTGCCTATTTCAATATAGGGGCTGTGTAGACAAGGAATAGAGCCTATTTTGAAATAAGCCACAGTGCATCCAATGGCTTTATTTCAAAATAGGCTCTGTTGTGTCTAGACACTCTATTTTGAAATAGCTGAGCACTATTTTGAAATGCATTTTGTGTGTAGCTGCGCTATTTCGCAATAACTTATTCCAGAATAATTTATTCGGGAATAACGCTGCTGTGTAGAAGTAGCCCATTTGCCCAACACATCTGGAAAATGTAAATCCTAACATAGCTAAACTTGGTGCCAGTTCTGAATGACTTCAGAAGCCCACAAAAAAACACAGCAAATTTCATGAAACCTGACTGGTAGCCATCACATGAATGACGTATAACTGGCATCAAACCACTTGGCAGAACCAAAGATACAAGCACCCGAACACCATGCCAAATTAAACCAGTTCAGTGGGCACAATGAAACAGATGTTTAAAATCTCAACAGCATATAAAGCAAGAAAACTTCAAATTAAGGAAATGTTATATATAGCTTCTGGTTTTGTTTTTGCCTCATCAATGATATTTACAGCACTGAGCAAGCTACTACCATTTCAATGCATTAAAATACTAATATTAAATAGCAATGAAACTATGGGAGAAGACTAAATAGGCAAATGCAGGAGTGAAAAGACAGTCCTGAAATAAATAAGAACTCAGCTGATGAACTGTAGGAAACGCCTATATATCAGTACTCATTTTAGAAGCTCCTTTCTACTCTTTTGGTCTGTCATGGCCAACTCTATGGGTTTGTCTACACTACCACCTTCCTTCAAAGGGAGGATGGTAATTAGGGTGCTGGGAGTTTATTAATGAAGTGCTGCCGTGCATAGGCAGCACTTCATTAAGCAAATTCCTGCCCCACCCCCAGCAACTTTGAAGTTGTAAACTTCGAATACTGGCACGCATATAGCCGCAGCTCACCCGCCAGTACTTCATAGTGGAGTAAAGGGACTTCAAAGTACCCCAGGCACTTCAAAGTACCAGTGGGTGAGCCACAGCTAGACGCATGCTGGTATTCGAAGTTTAAAACTTCAAAGTTGCCATGGGGGAGAATTTGCTTAATGAAGTGCTGCCTACGTGCAGCAGAACTTCATTAGTAAAATCCCAATACTCTAATTACCATCCTTCCTTCGAAGGAAGGTGGTAGTGTAGACAACCGTAAGGCTACAGTTACATTACAGTGATCTGTCTACAGAAGTTACTGTCGAAAGAGATGTTCCGACAAAACTTCTATTGATAGATCACATCTACACATAAAAACAGATTGATCTTTTGATCTGCTCTGTCGACGAAAGGGCCCCAGGAGTGTCTACGCAGCTTTTTTGTCAACAATTTCTGTTGACAAAACACACTGTGTGTGCACACTCCACCAGTTCTGTCCACAAAAACCCCCATTTTGCCTACAAAACTCAAAAATGTAACCATAGTCCAAGATTAATGCCTGAAACCAAGGCCTACTGATGACTACTTTATTTTTAATTCAAGTGCAAGTCCTTATTTTAATTTTCTCATTATAGTCTTTCTGTATAGTTTGTTTACTGAAGATGGTCACCCACTGCCCAACTAGAGAGCAAGGACCTCGACATCTATCATCTACAACAGGGTTTCCCAAACTTTATATAGTTGGGACTCATTTTTTTTCAGTACCTCTTTTTGCAGCCCAATAAATGTATATAAAAATGAAAAATGAATAAATTTTGGTTTATTATTTATTCACTATACTAATAGCACATCGTGATTATTTGTATAGAGTAAACCATAGTTTTACGCGGCTTCACATTGAACAAAACTCACATTAATGCAAGTTTCGCGCAATGTGAAGCTGCTGGGCTGGTAGCCTGCCTAGCTTCCCGCAGCTGCAGGCAGCCAGCCCGGCTAAGAGCTCCTTCCCCTACCTTCCCAGAGCAGGGCCTAGCACTGCTCTGGGAAGGTAGGGAGAAGGTTTTGAGCTTGCCTAGCTGCGTGTCCCTGCGGGCAGCCAGGTGGGCTAAAACCCCCTTCCCAGAGCAGTGTGGCTAAACTCCCCCCATTGACTCAATCCCCCGCAACTCCTCCACTCCTGTGACCCCAGCTCATCCCCCCCGCATACACCCCAGCTCGCACCCCCCTGTGCGCCCCAGCTCACCTCCCCCAACAGGGGGCTCCAGCTCCCTGCCGTGGGCTCTCCCAGCCCAGAATCCCAGGGAAGCGGCAGCTGTAGGCGATCCTGGCCTGGAGCCCTGGGGAAGCTGCGGCCACAGGCGCTCCCAGCCCCGGAGCCCTGGGGAAGCAGTGGCCGTGGGTGTTCCCAGCTCTGGAGCCCTGAGGAAGCAGCAGCTGCAAGCACTTCCAGCCCACAGCCCCAGAGAAGTTGCAGCTGTGGGTGTCTGCTGCCCCCCGCCCAGAGCCCCAACCCACCTCCCCAAGCCTTTCCTGACTTACACGAAATTCAAGGTATGCAAAGGTTGCATGGAACGCAACCTTCATGTATCTTTAGGGATTACTCTATTTTCTAAGGATCAGTATTTTTTTCCAAGGACCAGAACTGGGCATCGGACCACACTTTGGGAAATGCTGATCTACATCATAAACAGCATTATTTATCCAAGCAAGAGAGTAAGCCTGAATATTAAGAGTACTCAGGGAAGCCATAAAATGCACAATTTGTATCAAATTTATTGCACATTACTGACACTTTGGGGGGGATTCAATTGTATTTCAGTCTGTGTCACACAAGTGCATGTTTCTCCCATGCTTACTGCTGTACATGGGCACTTTAGCAGGGATGTGGGGGGGTTCTCATAGCTCCCAGACACAGCCACCATTAATTTTGAAGGTAGATAAGGTTTTAACCAATACTTATACCTGTATCTGTGCCTATATTTCTAGTATACTTTGTAAACGCAAGAGTCTCTTTCTGCTTTGTAAATCATAAATTGGCTCCATAATTATTTCGCTAACTATAATTCTAAAGTTAGTTTCCCAAACTTGTAATGGCATTAGCTCATGTACGCTTCTCAAAGTCCTGTCTGAAAATATTTTCTGGATACTGTAAGCTGCGTCTACACGTGCATGCTACTTCGAAGTAGCGGCGCCAACTTCGAAATAGCGCCCGTCGCGTCTACATGCGTCGGGCGCTATTTCGAAGTTAACTTCGACGTTAGGCGGCGAGACGTCGAAGTCGCTAACCTCATGAGGAGATAGGAATAGCGCCCTACTTCGACGTTCAACGTCGAAGTAGGGACCGTGTAGACGATCCACGTCCCGCAACGTCGAAATTGCTGGGTCCTCCATGGCGGCCATCAGCTGGGGGGTTGAGAGATGCTCTCTCTCCAGCCCCTGCGGGGCTCTATGGTCACCGTGGGCAGCAGCCCTTAGCCCAGGGCTTCTGGCTGCTTCTGCGGCAGCTGGGGATCTATGCTGCAGGCACAGGGTCTGCAACCAGTTGTCAGCTCTGTGTATCTTGTGTTGTTTAGTACAACTGTGTCTGGGAGGGGTCCTTTAAGGGAGCAGCTTGCTGTTGAGTCCGCCCTGTGACCCTGTCTGCAGCTGTGCCTGGCATCCCTATTTCGATGTGTGCTACTTTGACGTGTAGACGTTCCCTCGCTGCGCCTATTTCGATGTTGGGCTGAGCAACGTCGAAGTTGAACATCGACGTTGCCGGCCCTGGAGGACGTGTAGACGTTATTCATCGAAATAGACTATTTCGATGTTGGCTGCACGTGTAGACGTAGCTGTAATGTCCTTGTAGCTTCTAGCATTCCTTAAATTTTCTCCCTCCCCCATTCACTCACACACACACACGCCGCAGAATATATTAGGAGACATTCTAGCACCAACACAATGTGAGAGTGAAATGACGCACACTACTGCTTCAAAAAGTTCACAGTCTACAGCACCGTTCCCTGTAAGCAGGGTACTTGGGCGGCTGCTCAGGAGAGACTCAGATGCTGCCCAGCTGATTAGCAGACCACCCACAGCTGCCCACAGTTAGCAGCATGTGTGTCTATTGGTGGTGCACATCCACACATGCCACGGTGCACATAAAATGTATTCCACCCATGGATGGAAAAATTAGAGGGAACCCTGGTTTATAGCCCTAAACCCAAAAAGCATACACTTCCTTCTATGTTCAAGCGGACTCTCTCTGAAGTTGACAGCTGTTCACAAGTATGAGGGGTGTCTGCCTGTGTGAAATCTACTGGAGAATCGGGACTTAAATTTAGACATATAAGCCGGATTCTTGGATTCTCTCCTCTGCTGCTGCAGTAGTGTAACAAAGGCCTTAGAGCTCTGGACCCAGCCCAGGGAGAATTCTCTCTTGTGTAGGTTTTGCTCAATGTATCTTACTCTGCTCTACAAGTTCCCAGTCAGAAGGACTAACACAGGGGCATGTCAGCATCGGTGAATATAGGGGATGGAGCAGACTGGTCTCCAGCCTTGAATCACAGCAATATAGTATGGGAGAGGACCTTAACAGATCATCCAGTCCAGCTCCCTGCAATGAGACAGGACTAAGCAGTATTTAAGATCATCTGTGACAGGGGTTTGTGTAACTAATGCATGCCACTTCCTGTGGTCCCCATCACCATGTGAGTGCAGGGGTGGGGAGGTGGAAGGAACAACGGCTGCTTCTGACCCACACCAGACCCTCCTGAAATCCCCAAGGCCACATAATTTGGGGACAGGTGTACTGGGGCAAGGAGGCAGGGTAGTGGGAGGAAGGAGTGGGGCTTGGAAAACAGGAATGGACAGCCCCACCCTCCAGACCACCAGTATTCTCAGGCCAGATTGCACAGTTACAAAGGTTTTCCCAGTGTCTGACCTAAATCGACTTTGTTGCAACTTCAGCCCATTATTTGTTGTATTTCCTCTTTATGGCAACATGAAAACCTATGTTTCCTTCTCAGTCTTCTCTTCTCCAAACTAAACAAACCAATATTATCAACCTTTCTATTGCTCTCCTTTGGACCTTCTCCAATTTGTCCTCATCTTTCCTGAAGTATGTTACACAAAACTAGACACGGGCCAGTGTTCCCTGTAAACTGAGCATTTGGGCAGCCAGCCAGGAGAGACTCATAGGACGCCCAGCTGATTAGCAGAGTGCCTGAAGCTCCCAGCATGTGTGCGCCACCAAGAGAAACATTAGCACACATGTTGGTGCACAAAGCAAAATTCATTCTACACATGGATGGAAAAAATAGAAGGAATACTGCTCCAGGTGAGGCCTTATCAGTGCTGAGTAAAGCGGAAGATTACTCCTCATGTCTTGCTTACAACACTCTTGAAAATATATCCCCAGGTGACGCTGAACCTATTTGCAACTGCAGGTCCACTGATGTGGGGTGGGGGGATGGAGGGCAAAGGGAAAAGTTGCCTCTGGCTCCACTTTTCAAAGGGGCCTGGAGCTCCAGCAGCCACCGCTGCCAATGTAGCAGCATCCACAGCTGGAGCTCAGGGCCCCTATGAACTACTGCAGTAGTGCTGCTCCGCGCATCTGGGGCCTGGGGGGAAGAGTTATAGTCTGGGTGGTGCTAAGGTGGTATTGGCTGCAAAATTTTTAAGTGTACTCTCTATCTGAGTGGGGGGCACCCTGCAGCCAGGGGTCACACAAACCCCTCCAGGTACTCCACTGGCAGGGCATGTGACATTTTGTTGACATTGACTGTCCACAAGCACAACCATGGCCATGGCTCGCCATTCCCAGCCCATGAGACCTGCAGAAGTGCAGTGGGCCACAGGGGTTTGTGGGGCTGCCACTTCCCACAGCTCCCATTGGCCAGGCACAGCAAATCACAGCCAGTGGGAGCTCTGTGCGTGTGTGTGTGTGTGTGTGTGTGTGTGTGTGTGTGTGTGTGTGTGTGTGTGTGTGTGTGTGTGTGTGTGTGTGTGTGTGTGGTCAGCATCAGCAAAATGTCTTGCGGCATGCCACTGGATTACCCTGATGGGCCACAGGCTCCCCACCACTGCTCTGTTCCATTGCTGAAGTGATTTCTGAAGACACTGAATAGAACTGGACCCAGGACAGGACCCTGAGGGACACCCCTTGATGTGCAAGATCTTCCAGCTGGATTCCGAACCATTGACAACCACTACCTGCGTACAGTTTACTTATAAGATCATGTGAGATAATATCAAAAACCTTACTAAAGATAAGATGTACCAAATCTACTGCTCTCCCCCATCCACAGGTCTTGTAACTCCATCAGAGAAGCATATTAGTTTGGCTTCATGTGAGATGCTCTTGACAAATCCATGTTGACAAATCCATATCACCTTAGGACATCCAAATGGATTGTTTGACTAATTGCTCCATTATTTTCCTTGATACCAAAGTTAAGATGATTGGTCTATAATTCCTAGTGTATTACCTATTGCCCTTTTTATACATAGATTCAATATTTGCCCTTCTCAAGTACTCTGGGCTTTCTCTCATCCCGCAGGAATTCTCAAAGACAATCACAAATGGCTCAGAGGTCTCTTCAGCCAGTTCCTTAGGTATTATAGGAGGTATTTTGTCAGACCCTACTAACTGGCAGACACCTAACTTGTCCTTTTCCTATTTTGCCCTCAGATCCTACCCCATTTATACTGATGTTCACTATGTTAGTTGTCCAGTCACTAATAACATTTTTCTTTATGAAAACAAACTAAACAGGAATTTAACATTTCAGACATTGCTGCATTTTCTGTTATCATCTTTCCCTCCTCATTGAATAATGGGCCTACCCTATCCATAGTCCTACTCTTGCATATAATGTATTTGTAAAATGTTTACTTGTTATCTGTTATGTCCCTAGCTAATTTAATCTCCCGCTTTTGTTTGCATTGGCCTTTGTAATTTTGTCCTTATATGCCTGTGTTGTTGGTTTCTTTTCCTTATTCATCCTTCATAATTTGACCTACTTTCCTCTTTGAGTTTCAGGTTACAGAAAATCTCCTGATTAAGACAGAGTGGTCCCTTCTCATATTTCCTATCTTTCCAATTCATTGGTATAAATTGCTGTTGTGCTCTTTAGAAGTCTATTTAAAACACTGCCAAATCTCCCAAACACTCTTTTCCCTCAGACTTGTTTTAAATGGGATCTTAATCTACTAGTTCTCTGAGTCTGATAACATCTACCTTCTTAAAGTCCATTGCCTTTATTCTGCTGTTTTCCCTCCCGCCATTCCTCAGAACCATGAACTCTACTATTCCATGGTCACGTTCATCAAAGCTGCCTTTCACCTTCAAATTCTCAACCAAATTTTGCTTGTCAAAACTGGCAGAGTCTCTGCCCAAATCACTTGCTCAACCACCGCAGGTAGCGCTGTGAGGATTCAAGGCGACAGGGGATAGGCTGTCTTAATGTAGGCAGTTCTCCACAGCTGTCTAAGGCCACATCTACGCGAGACCTAAAAATCGATTTTAGATACGCAATTCTAGTTACGACAACTGCATAGCTAGAATCAACATATAGAAATTGACTCTGGTGATTATCTTCACTAAGGAAGGTCGATGGGAGTGTTTCTCCTGTCAACCTCCACCACTCCCTTGCAATAGCAAAGAGTACAGGGGGTCAACTGTTGATCCCAAATAGATCAATTTCATACATCTTTACCAGCTGCATGAAATCGAACTCTGGAAGATCAACCCTGAATGGTTCAATCTTCATGGAAGCGTAAATCAGCCCTAGGCTACTCCAAGGCCCAAACCAACCCTCAAAGCAGCAGCCTGGATTTAGGAGGGCATCGTAAAGCCAGCTTCATCCCCACTCCTCCTGAGCTCTAGTGCAGCTGAAGACCTTGCCCAAGTTTCACAGTGACTCCAACAGACAAAAAAAGGGAAAAATAAGCAGACATATATTTATAATTACAACCTTGGCATCAGTTATCAAAGGAAAATTTTGAACATCTTTGAGAGATAAAACTGTATGTAATTTTTCTTTTTTCTTCTTGCTTGAGGATTTGGAGATTCCAAAAACACTGAGAAAATAAGAGGTCTATCCCACAACCACCTTCTTTAAAATTTTTGTTTTCCCCTCTGTAAGATTATTATACAATTAAGCATAATTTGTCCATCTATTGTGATTTAATTAATTGCTATTTGATTCCTGTGCTGAAAAGAGAAAATGGGGGCAATTTCCCTTTATTAAACTTTATATGGACACAAAGTTGAGTGTGTATAAGATGCATTCCTCTGGAAACAAACTCTCCCAAAGTTCATCCAAGTCCACGTGAGATTCTTGGGCACAGTAGCCGTGTCTACACGTGCACGCTACTTCGAAGTAGCGGCACTAACTTCGAAATAGCGCCCGTCACGGCTACACGTGTTGGGCGCTATTTCGACGTTAACATCGACGTTAGGTGGCGAGACGTCGAAGCCACTAACCCCATGAGGGGATGGGAATAGCGCCCTACTTCGAAGTTGAACGTCGAAGTAGGGCACGTGTAGATGATCCGCGTCCCGCAACATCGAAATAGCGGGGTCCGCCATGGTGGCCATCAGCTGAGGGGTTGAGAGACGTGCTCTCTCCAGCCCCGGCGGGGCTCTATGGTCACTGTGAGCAGCAGCCCTTAGCCCAGGGCTTCTGGCTGCTGCTGCTGCAGCTGGGGATCCATGCTGCATGCACAGGGTCTGCAACCAGTTGTCGGCTCTGTGGATCTTGTGTTGTTTAGTGCAACTGTGTCTGGGAGGGGCCCTTTAAGGGAGCGGCTTGCTGTTGAGTCCGCCCTGTGACCCTGTCTGCAGCTGTGCCTGGCACCCTTATTTCGATGTGTGCTACTTTGGCGTGTAGACGTTCCCTCGCAGCGCCTATTTCGATGTGGTGCTGCGCAACGTCGAAGTTGAATGTCGACATTGCCAGCCCTGGAGGATGTGTAGACGTTATTCATCGAAATAGCCTATTTCGATGTGGAGACATCAAAATAGGCTACTTCGAAGTAGGCTTCACGTGTAGACGCAGCTAGTGTCTCATATTAGGCTGTTTACAAATGAGTGACACACCCTTTAAGAAAGTGAGAGAGCAGCTTTCCCACTAGAAGAACAGAATGGTCCCCCTCGTCTTCATAAAGGCAATACTGAGCATAGAAAACCTTTCCACAGACCATCTGGACTTGACTTCTGATTCCTATACAAAATCCACAGGAAAACAGTAACTATACTAATCTCCAACAACGCATGACATCTGCCAGCATCTTGGCTCCCTTACAAACGGGCTTCACCCTGGGCCCTGGCACAAAGACCACCCTAGTTAGTACTATTGGATGATTTCTGCCTCACAATTGTCAATGACTCACTGCTTGTGTGACTCAGCCTCTGTGCTGCCTTCAACACAATGACCTCAAGGTATGGCTGACTGGCTGGAGAAAGCAAGTTAGTGCTATGACGGCTCAAATCAGTCCTCTCCAGGAGGATTCTGAGGTAATGGACAGATGCTTCCCCCTTCCACAGAAACTTTAATTCCTGGAGTCCCTAAAAGTATCTATTTGTCTCCTGATTCTTCACTGTCTACCTGAGATCACTTGGATGGGATGGGGGTTATGCTAATGATACCCAGCTAAAATTTTCATATTCTGCAAACAAAATAATATATGTCCTAATGCTTGCAAGAGATCACCCCTTGGACAGAGAACAGTGAGCTCAATGAGACCACAGTGACACAGACTAGGACAGAGACATGTGCCCTCCCCTCCCCTCAAATGCACCTGTCATTAATTAGTCACACCAGTGCAAAGCCTCAGGATCTGGCTGGATTTATCAGAAACCCTGGGTGATCAGGTAACAACAACATGAAACATTTTCTAACGTGGTCCAGAATTCCAAGATCATTTATAAATATTTCAGTCTAACATATGCCCCGCTCAGGTCTATGTTTTGACTTAGGCAACTCAATACTTAATAAGGATGCAATTCACTTGCTACTTACAAATCTTTCATTGACTCTTCAGAATCCCCTCTGATTCTTCTTAGTTTTTATGTGGTCTGCTCTGGAAATATTTTCTTTCACACTTCTCCCAGATATATTTCTCTTATTGTCAGACTTTGCCAGTCTAACCATGCAAGCAGATTTTCCTGTCAGACAATTTCCATCACAATGGCATTCAGCCTCTGCAGGATTTACACCTGGAATTCATCTTAAAGCTAGCACCTCTAAGATTCTCCAAATGTGTGTTCTAAGTCCTTGAGCCATCTTTTCGTTTAGTTGTATTTAGATTACAGATATAAATTGCCTTGGAATCAATGCCTTTTGTTCCATTTCTTAATCTTGTGTACTTCTGGCTTTAGGTGTCTCCTGCTATTCAGTTTTGATATGATTTGAGCAGAGTCTGGCTTATAAAGAAGAGAGCATTCACAAACTTAAATTCCTTCATGTTAATCCACAGGGTACTTCAGAATGATCCCAGAGAACTCAGTGTATAGGGCAGTAAATTTCACCATATGCCAGTACTAGTCATCAACATTCTGTGTCTCCCTAGCTATATTATTCTTCCCTTTTGTGTGTGTTTTGGGGATTGGTTTTTTATCAACTCACAATGAATTTTGCATATTCACATTCATGGGCTTAAATTCTGAGCTCTATAACAACTCACTTCTGATTTCACAAAGAGCAGCCCCTTTTGAAATAGCGGGTCCTCCACAGTGGCAGCTGCAGGGAGCACAGAGACACCCTAGCACGCCCCAGCGGGGCTCTATGATCTCCGGGGCCAGCCTCTTAAAGCTGCATAACCCTGGAAACCCCGTGCAGGAAGCTGAGAGCGTGCCCAGAGCCTCAGGAGCATGTGCTCTGCCAGACACACGCTCCAGCAGAACAGACACCACAGCCACACAGTTCAGTGGCCAGATGGTGAGTCTCCAACCCTTCAGCGACTCCCAGGAGGCCTCCTCCTTCCAGCCTGAGGGGTTCCCAGAGGCAAGCCAGGACCAGAAGAGCACGGGCCCCTCCTGGACAGAGGCCGAGATTAAAGAAGTGGCTTAGATATATATGAAACAGGAGAATGAGTTTCTCCTCTAGAGATTATAAAAAAGGGGGGAAATAATTAGAAGTCAGCAAGTAATATAATGTAAGTAACAATGTTGGCTCATTAAGTAATGATGTGAAGAACCACTGAGAGAGATGTATAAATGGACTGTATGATTCACACGTACAGTCCATATAAATTGTCTGCATGGTCCATGGATGGTTGAATCTATTCAGACTTCCCTGGGATGCTACTCATGACATATTTAGCTCATGGCTCCCGTGTATCTAGGCATTTTATTTTTTTAGCAGTGTTAAAGAAATAAAAGCAATTGAGCATATATGACCAAGTTACCACAAAGGGAAAACCTTCTGAGCTTCAGGCTTTGTCTACACACAAAATCTGGATCTACATGTAAGCACCCCTTCAAAAGGGCGAAAATCTAAAGAGGGTGGTTGACAAGTCGATCTGCCCTTTCAAAGGGGCACTGTGTTCTTTCGAAAGGGAGCGTCCACATGACTCCAATCACTCCTTCGAAAGAAACGGGGCAGGAAACGCTGCGGAGGGGGTCCCATAGCTGACAAGCCCTTCCACGGCTGCAGTTAGCCACTCTTTTAAAGGCGCCTCCCTCCACCCTCACAATCTGAGTGCTGCCCCCTGCCCCCAGCCAAGCAGAGCCCACTCATGCTCCAGGATGGTGTCTCAGCAGCAGCTCCTGCATGAGGACACCCTCACCCTGGATACCCTCCTGGCAGTGCTCTGCACTGTAGCCACAGCCTTCCCCAAGCTGCTCGTGTGGCTGAGCAGCCCCCCAGGAGACCTTGGGGGCCCCGTCCCCCAGACACCACTGAGCCCCACCCCCTGGGCACCCTGGCACCTCTGGACTTACTCCAGCAGCACAACTGGTGGGAGCACCTGGTGCTGGGTGAGTGGGCTGACGAAAGGTGGCTCCAGAACTTCCACATGTCCAGGCAGACCTTTGACGAGATCTACCACTGGCTTGCCCTCCCGCATTCCAGCACCAGGACACCTGCATGCAGCCCACTCTCACCCTGGAGAAGTGGGTCACAGTCGCCACCTGGAAACTGGCTACCCCAGACTCCTATTGCTCTGTAGGACAACAGTTCGGGGTGGGCAAGGCTACCGTCAGGGCCATACTCAGAGGTAAGCCGGTGGTGGGGGGCTAGAGCACGCAAACTCTCAGCTGTGGGGGGCGGGCAGGGTGCAGGCAGGCATGGGACAGGCAGGGGATGGGCAGGGGATGGCCCACAATGCCCTCACAGAAGCTCATGTCCCCCTTCCCCCCATGTAGGTCGCCCGAGACATCAACATAATGCTGCTGCACAGGGTCATCTCCCTGGGGGATCCAGATGCTGCCATTGCAGGATTCGCAGAACTGGGATTCCCAAACTGCTTTGGCACATTGGATGGCATGCACATCCCTATCCATGCCCCAGTACACAGTGCCGGCCAGTATGTTAATAGGAAAGGCTGCCATTCGGTGGTCCTCCAGGCCCTGGGTCGGTTCACAGATGACTACGTGGGCTGGGCTGGCCACACCCATGATGCTCACATTTTCTGGAACCCTGGGCTCTGCTGGAGCATGGAGACTGGCACATTCATCCTCCAGTGGGAGATCCCAGGTGGGGGGAAATCACCATGCTGCTCTGCACGGTGGCAGATGCAGCCTACCCTTTACAGCTGTGGCTCATGTGGCCGTACACGACTCCACACAGCAGGTGTTCAACCTCTGCCTCAACCATGCCCGGAATGTCATTGAGCGGGCCTTTGGGCATTGTAAGGGCCGGTGGAGGTGCCTCCATACAAGGTTGGCGGTTGGGGTCCTAAATGTGCCCCAGGTGGTGGGAGCCTGCTGCATCTTCCACAACATTGTGGAGGCCAAGGGGGATGCTTATGTCCAGGGGGGGCGCGGGAGGGCAGGCAATGGGGCTGGCGCCAGCTATGAGCAGCTGAGTGCTGCTCCCATCCGCCATGCCCACTAGGTTGGCCTCCAGATTAGGGAGGCCCTCAGGCAGGATTTCGCGGATGGCCACCTGTGACCCACACCCATCCCCCATACACACCCGCCCCTCACCATCCCCACCGCTACCATCACCATCACCACCACCACCGGCACCTCATCCGCACACCTGCCACCCACCATCCCTCCCCAAAAAGCACAGCACATGGGGGTGTATGGCAATTAAATATTTATCAACACTACACAAAGTAACATGAAACTATGTACGGGGGTGCGGGGGAAACAGTGTACTGGTGGGAGCCAGAGGACTCCCAACATAAAGGGAGGCGGGAAAGCTGAGTCCAGGGCTGGGGTGGCAGGCCACAAGGCCCCTCAGCCCTGGGTCCCCTGCCCCCACCCAGGTGTGGGGTCCTCAGGGAGGCAGGGGTGGGTGGGGAGCACTGGCAGGTAAGGCCATGGGAGGGACTAGCAGCAGGCTCAGCAGGAGGGCAGCAGCAGGCTTGGTACAGGAGGGGGTGGGCCAAGAGTTGTGCTATGCTGGCCGCGTGCTCCCAGAGTGTGGTGCTGATGTCCTCCAGGGTGATCATCAGCCTGTCCCATGCTGCCCTCTGCCACTCCAGGTCAGCCTCAGTGAGCCAGAGGTGCTGCTCAGCCACCTTGGCCTGGCAGCGGCTCGCTAGGTCCTCCTCTGACTGACGAGGGGCCCTCCGGTCATGGTCCCAATGGTGCGCCATGTGTGGCGGGGCCTGGGCACCCTCAACATCCGCCAGGAGGCTCTCCAGAACCAGGGATGGTGCAGGGCTCTCCCGAACCCTGAATGGTGAAGCTGTATGGACAAAAGGACAGTGTGTTGATACCGTATTATGGCCCGGGGGGCCTGACTGTGGGGCAGCGCCCCTCCTCATGGGGCACCCATCTGCCTCACAGGGCTGGCATCCCATCTGACAGTGTGGCGGTTGGGGGTCATCTCGGGCACATGGGGGTTCCCAGCCCACATTGAGTGGTCCCTGAGTGCTGTCCAGCCCTGACTGTCCACGGCCTCATGCACACCTCACAGTGCTGTCCACCGGGGTGGGTGCTGGCCATCAATGGTGGGCCACCACAGGGTGCCGTGAACCATGCCAGGCTGGGAAGTATGCAGCCTCGGACCACTGGTCCTGTGCACAGCCAGCTGACTGGTGCGTCGCCCCCACCGCATGGATCGGAGTGCATGCCCCACCGTACACATACCTGAGGGTTCCTCAGTGACACCCAGGGATACCTGGCTCCCAGTCACCCAGCTAGATGAGCAGGAGGGGATGTAGAGCATCAGGTCCCCCTCCTCGCTGGACCACTCCATAGTGCCCTTGGCCTCCTGGGTCACTGGTCTGGGCTGTTCCTCCGCCTCTGGCTGCAGCTCATCTGCCAATGAGGCCAAGACCACCAGGATGGGGAGCTGTCCCGGGGCCCCAGGATGCCATGCAGCTCCCGGAAACAGGCAGGTGGCCAGAGACGTCCTGGAGTGGCCAGCCTGGTCCAAGGCCGAGGCATAGCCCTGCCACAGTTCTTTCACATATCTTCGGACCTGGTCCACAGTGCGCTCCAGGTGGCCCCTCATCAGGAGGCCCTGGGCCAGGTGGCTGAATGCAACAGTGTTTTTCCGGTTCACCCCCATTTCATGGAGGACTTCCTCCTCCTTCCATAACTCAAGAAGGTCCCTCAGCTCCCACTTCATCCAGGAGGGAGCCCATTTTTTTCTCACCCCCAGGGATCATCGGACCCTGTGAGGGCTCGGTGGGGGGGAATGTGGGGCTCCTGAGGAGGCTGTCTGCTGGCCATGGATTGCCTCTTGTGCTCTGGGGGTGTTCTGAGGGCATGCTGTGGAAATGCATGTTGGGGCTGCTCTTAGCACACTCTCAGCTTCCCTCCATGGGGCTCCTGCCTCCGTGCTGCGTTAAGGGTGGCCAGATGCAGGGATCACAGAGCCCCGCTGCTGCAGGCTGGAGTGACCCCGCACTCCAGCTGACCAGCACCACAGCGGACCCCTCTTTCAAAGGGGATGGCTACGGAGCATCTACACTTGTATTCTTTCAAAATAGTTTTTCGAAAGGGGACGCTCTTCCTGATAAGGGATCGGGGTTTGGATTTCAATGTCTGTGCCCTGATCTTTCAACTTTTTTGAAAGAACACGTTACATGTGTGGACACTCCTCCCATTCTTTTCAAAGAGGGCCACATATTTCAAAATTTCATGCATGTGTAGGCACAGCGAAAAGGTCTTGCTGGTTTAGCTACACCAGCATAGCTAAAGCAGTACAATCGCCTATCATGGATGCAGTATAATTGCATAAAGGCATTTTATATCTGTTCAGCCATTCCCCTGTATAGGAAGGGGAATCCTACACCATTAAAGGGCACCTATATGCAGTACAAATGTACCCAGACTACACGTTGAACTGGTATAAATACATCCTTAACTGACATAGTTACACCAGCACAAAATTTGTGTGTTAACCAGGCCACAGCTGGCATCATGGCAGTGTGAAGATGGGCTCACTGACATTTAAAATAATAGGTGTTCAGGAAAACACAATATATAAACTGATTAGCAGCTTTCCTGATACTCATCAAGTCTGTCCCCCGTGAGCAAACAGGAAAATGTACCGATCATCTACCTCACATGTTTTCAGGAAATACGTAAAAGTCATGTGTTATGCACATTACACAGGCACAGTTTCTTAGCCCTATACATCTCTCATAACCATTTTTCACAGAATTATAGCTTGACTATTCCTGTTCAACACAGGTAATATTAACACAGTTAAAAATGCAAAGAGTTAGAGACCAGAGCAATAACCAGGGGTCAGCCACCAAAATAGCAGGAAGAGACTTTTTTTTTCCCCCAAATTTGGTAAAAACTCAATTCAAGAGCCACAAGATGGTCCTTGATAAATAACGTCAAACCATACTTTTGTAACCTTTATTTTAAGAACAGCACACACACAATGATTTGTAATGCAATGCATGTTTATTATGGGATGTTCACAAACGTTTCGTACATTCTATTTGCTCACACTTTACATGTGTGTGCTTGTTCTACTAGCTGCCTGACTTTCGCTCCTGAAACCACTTTAATTATGTCAATTTTACTTCATGTTTAATGTCGGTTTTCTACCTTAAAATGTATGTTCCCTTCATAAGTAGAATGCTGCAAGCTTCCTTTACCTTTCCAAAATCAAGACTTTAATGCAACACAATCAAAATACAGATATGATACCATATCCCACAATGCACTGCACATATTAAAGGAGGAGTTAGCCAACATTCTGAGATCACATATTGTTTACTATTTAGATATTAATTATGCATTGTTGGGCTTTTAGATATTCACCATTTACCAAAAAAAACAGGAGGGGTTTTTTTGTTTTATTTTGCCATCATAGTGTTGGGAACCACAAAGGAGTCCTTAAAGAGTCGCATGTGGCTCTACAGCTGCAGGTTGCAGACCCGTGGCAATAACTCTGCTCCAACACAAGGAAAAGGAGTATTTACTTATTTGCGGTCCATGCAAGGCTTCTTTTCATATTTTAAAAATTTATTTGCAAGTCAAATATGAAAATTGGCATATTTTACAGGATCTTCAATAGTATCACAAATGACAAACCAAAGGGCTAAAACTCTGTAAGTGATTATATAATTCTAGAGGTGCAAGCCCCTGGGAATTTACTGTATAACCCTGACAAGCATAAAAAGGAGTCCTGCATTATTAATATTATTTCTTTTTTTTTGAACTCTAGCAAAAGCACTTACTCTGAAAGCTGTTCACTGAAAAGATGTTGGGATGATAAAATCCAGCCTTGCAAATGCATTTGTAGGCACCAAGCACAAATCCAAGGCCTTTAATTGGTATGCACTGTGAGAAAGAAAGAAAAAGAACATAATGCATATGATTACACTCCTATAGATACACATGCATATTCAACAATACAAACAAAATTAACTACATCAGTAGGCCTCCTTGCAAGAACTATGTGATGATTTCCGTTTGTCATTATGTTTATCAGTTATTTTCTCCATAGTCATATTTCAACATTTTTTTAAAAAGTTCATATCCTGCAATTTGCAATGATAACAGTTACACTCAAGCTCATTCAACCGATAAGCAAAAGAAACTAAATGGCAGATATGGTTTTCATCACTTCTGGAGTGTTAACTCCATATGCATTCTTCTTTTTATCCCCATACCACAGACAACAGTCACTTATGACAATAGATGGAGCCCCAAGCCATTCTGAGTGAAGAAAGCACTTTGGGCCTTTATGTTGATGCATCAGAAATGTAGAAGCCAAAATCTCCACTACAAAATTCCTCATTGTACGCACAAGATCCACATCAATTTGAATTAATGGGATAACAGAATGAGTGGGTTTACAACAAGAACATTATTTAATGAAAAATATCTAAGGAGACTTTCATCAAAATCAAAAATATTCTGTCTATTTAAGTGGAAGTCCTTACACTTCCCTTTGAACTTCTCAAATCTCTACAATAGGAAGTAAGAACTAGTGAAATTAATTCCATTTTAATCATACAAAGATTACCTTTCACTTACTCTAAACATCAGAACTACTTTGCCAAAATTATTAAAGCACCATAAAATCCATTATCAGAACTTCTTCATATCATAAATAACTTCCTGTCCTCTCACAAATCCTGCTCCCTGTATATGTAAAACATAAGTCTGTTACAAGCTAGTGAATTCCACAATATTATCTATTGGTTAAATGGTTTAAACAGACACGTACATATTAATGGGAGCTTTTTGCAGTATTAGTTGAAAAGGTGAAAGAGTATTTAACAAATATATCTTTCTTCTCAACCCATGCTCAGGCATTTGAGTTAAATGGACATTTAAAAAAAAAAAGACTTACACAGGTTGTATTGGTATAAGCAATGCTTTTTTGTGTCGGTACTTACCAGTACTGAGTACTGGCACCTCAGCAGCCCCGTCCACGGGACCCCGAGGGGGAGGGACGAGGCGGGATTATGCCAGTAAGAGCCCAAGAGTAAGTTCAGATAAACCAAAATTTATTCTGGCACAATTTATTTCATTTTGCCGAACAAGAATAACCATGGCAAGTACCTTTCTACCAGAATAACAGCGTCTACATTTTGAAGGATTTTGCCACTAACTATGCCAACATAAATTAAAACAGCAAAATTGGCTTTGAGCAATCTAAGGAAAACGCCTCACTCTTCATTTCCTCAGGTTTTACTTTCTATTACAATAAACCCTCGATTTTACAGACCCTGATTTAGTGGACTTCAGGAACAATGGATAGCCTCTTTGTTCCTGAAGTCCGCTGGGTTCTGTAAAATCCCAAATCCTACCCCACTCCTACCAAAAAACAAAAAAAAAAAGTTAAGGGACTTACCTCTGCCATGGCCTGGAGAAGCCATTGTCTCTTCTCCTGGAGCTGTCATGCGCTCCTCTCACCGGAGTGGGGTGCGTATGCAAGTAGATGGCACTCGCACGCATGCCCCACCCCTGGTGGGAGGAGGGATGACAGCTCCGGTGGCAGTGGCGACTCCTCCAGGCCATATGGTGAGGCGCCTGTAGCTGTGGTCCAGCAACTCCAGCCACGCGGTAGGCTCCAGTGGTTCCGGCTCCAGTAGCCGTGGCCTGGTGAGTCTCTGGCACCGGGTTTGGGGTTTTTTGGGGTGATGGAACTAGGGATGGGGGAGCCTGGTGGGGATGGGAGGGTAGTAAACCCTCATTTTTAATGAGCATTCTAGTTTAACGGACACTTCTCCCCCTATTAGTCCATGAAATCGAGGGTTTACTGTACTTGTGATTTCATGATTCTGCTAACCCTCTAATAGTCCATACAGTCCATCTTCTGGAGGAAAAAAACCAGGGCAAAATATACCCATTTTTAATATAAAACACAAAAAAGAGAGAATGGACGTATGAGTTTGATAACTGGCTGGAACTCAGTATACCTGGGTTAAATTCCAAACTCTGCCCCAGGATTCTTGTGTAACACAAGGTAAGTCACTTCACCTCTCCTGTGCTTCAGGTTCCCCATACCTACAATGGAGATGATATTGTCTTTCTTCCACTCTTTGCCAGTCTTAGCCGACTGAAACCAATTCATATTACCTGTGTAGGCAGAGCCTAGCATGATGGAGCCACAATCTGAGTTGAGTCCTCTAAATGCTACAAGAATGCAAGCAGGGCTTTTTTTCTGTTGGAACACCCCGGAACAGCGTTCCAGCACCTGCTTTCAAAAGCTGGCTGGGCAGCTGCATCCAAGCCGCACCTGGCCCTTTAAGACCTATTGCAGCTTGGACTCAGCCACCTCTGGCTGATTCCTCCTCTGCTCCCTCCCCGCTCTGAAATGTGGGTGGCCATGTAGAGGTGGCAGCAGCAAGGTAGGGGGTGAGGGGCAGGGGGGAAGTGTGGTATAAGTTGGGAGGCAGGTTGTGGCCCCATTGGGGGAGTAGTTAAGCCACAGGGGGGAGCTGGAGCTGCCTGGGGGGGGCAGCTTGGGGGCCGCATGGGTGGTTGGGACCATGCAGGAGAGTAAGCTGCAGGGGGGGGGCACTCAGGGGCACATGGGAAGGGTAAGCTGTGGGGAGGGCCTGGGGCCATGCAAGTGGGCAAGCCATGGGGGAATGGCTCAGGGGCCGTGTCGGAGGGGTAAGCTGACAGGGGGTTGGGATTCCATGGGGAGGCAAGCAGCTGGGGAGGGCGCCACATGAGCGGGAAATGGGACTGTGTAGGGGTGGAAGCCAGCAGGGCTGGCTGGGACCATGCAGTGTGATTTGGGCCCTGCTGGGAGCTGGCTTGGGCCCCATTGGGGGTGTTGGCTTGAGCCCCACACAGGGGACAGGTAAGCCCCACCAGTGGGTGGTTTGGGCTCTGCACAGAGGAGCAGGTTAGCTGCCAAGAGGGCAGTTTTGGCCCTTGCTTGGGAATGCCTGGTCCTGCCATGAGGGCAGGAGGCTGGAATCGATGACCTCCCAAGGTCCCTTCCATTCCTAGTATTCTATGATTCTATGCAGTTTGGGTTCCCCAGGTGGGGGCAGTTAAACCAATGGGGCGGAAGTTAATCTGCCAGGGGCAGCTTGTGCCCACACAGGAGTCAATTAAGACGCCAGGAGGCAGCTTGGGCCCTGCATGGCAGGCAGTTAAGCTGCCAAGGGGTGGTTAGGCTCCTCCCTGGGGGGCAGCTTGGGCCCCATGCATGCAGGATGATTTGGGCTGCCCACGGGGCAGTAAAGCTGCCAGGGAGAGGGAGTTGGGCCTTGGGGTGAGGGTGAGGAGGGGGTGCAGTTTAGGGCTTAAGTTCTGCCACCTTTTTTTTTGAGAAAAAAAGCACTGAATACAAGTAATAAATAATAAACAGAAAATGGATATATCAATACCTGGTGAAAAAAGTCTAGCTCTTTAATAAACACATGGGGTGAAAAGGGCCCCAATCCATTGTGTCCCTCACATTTCACCCTCAGCCTACTGAGGATGCGGCAATTCAGACTGTCTGTTCATTAGGCGGAGAAAGAAATAAAGATCAAAGTGGTAAGGGAATGAGAGTCCAAAGGCACTAAAATCAAGTTTGCTAATTAGCAGCTGCTGCCATCAACTTGATAAGGAAAAGAATGTTAACACCAATCAGTCTAAATTAAGTGGATCTGAAAGAGCAAAAAAATCAACATTTTTAATAGGAGCCGTCAGCTTCAGTAAGCTATCTTTGCTCCCTTAACAATTGGTGATGTAGCCATTAAAAGGGCTAGCAGTATTTATAAATGATAACATGTCAAGCATCTTTCAGTGTTCATGTTCCAGGAAATATTTCTGAGGCAAGAGTTCTATACTAACTCTGTTTCTTCATTATAATACTTTACATGTTAGTGATAATAACTTTTTCCTTTGAAGTTGAGCAAAAATTAGGTTCTACCGGATTTTGTGAAAATTGCAGCATTACTAATTCCCCAGTTACAGAGAATCCTCATTGCATGAATATTTTACACCAGAATGTGACAAGGCCTTATACAGTTGTGTCTCCTCTTTCACAGTGATAATATAAATATTTAAAAATACCGTGCCAAATTCCACCTCTTATACACCTATGCACTCCCTTTCATCTTGCAGAGGAATGAGAGCATGGAATTTTGATCTTCGTTTCTTTTTGTTTGTTTTTTTGGAAGAAGAGCTAGACCAAATAATCCAACGTCAGACTACTCAGAGACTAACATAATTTAATAGTAACTCAATTTTCAGTATGAATTTTCTACCAAACAATTTTGGCTGGGAACTGTGGCCACTGAGATCTGTGGGAGGGTAGAGTGGGGTGGGGTGGGCTGGAAGAAGACAGGCATGCTTGTGGATGGTCAATGTCACCAAAATGTGTTTTGGCTCATCCTAGCAGACTACCCTGGCCAGTGGCAGATTTACTCTGGCAACAATTGCTCTGTTGCACTAGGCTCAGTCTCAAGAGGGGCCAGTATCACTTACGTCCTCCCCAGTGGGTTGAGCAGCGGGAGCCTGCAGAGCAAGATGGGAGCTGACAGCCCAAGGTACCCTGGGAGCTGTAGTTCCTTGGCCAGCTCCCTGCCTAGAGCTGATCCTGGAGCACGGAAGGGACTACATTTCTCAGCATTCCCTTGGCCACTAGCAACAGGAAAGGGAGTGGGAGGAATGGGGAAACTGAGACTGATGGATAGCAGATTTATCTGCTCCTAGCTTAATAGCCCCTTCTAGCAGCCAGCTCTCACAACAGCAAAGCAACTTGCTGTAAATGGAGAGCTGGCTTCTAGAAGGGGATGGTGTTGTGAATGGAGAATGTGTGTGCCCAAGGCAGAGAAGGCTTTGCCCAGATCTTACTCTCAGAAGACTTCCTCAGATGGGATTAGGGATGCTGGTGGTCTGAGCTGACCACACCCAAAGAAGGAACTGGGCATACTGAGTGGACAGTGTATCTTTGTTTGAAATCTAGCAAGTGAGGTATGAAGAAGCCACCAGGAGAGGTTAATGTGTAAGCAAGGGTGGTAAGGCTTTATTAGAGGGTCTGAGTAGTTTTAGGCACTATACAAGGCACACAGGAAGATTTGACTCAACTGCCATGGCCATGGAAGCAAAAACTGACTTTTCCTATAGCTATGTCTAGGCTGCAGGTTTCTGTCAGAAGAAGATTTTCTTGGAAAAGATCCTCTGTCGACAGAGCACATCCAGACACCAAAGTGCATTGAAAGAGCAATCTGCTCTCCCGACAGAGAGCAGCCGGACAGATTGGAAGCTCTCTCACCTAAAAGGCCACCCGGACCACTTCAGCCAGGGTTGCAGGTCACCAGTTCCTTTTGAATGCTGTCACTGGAGCCTTGCAGAGGCATACTCTTAAAGGGATGCCCCCCCCGACAGTCGTTCTTCTGCTCCTGCTGCAGGCTTGCCTAGCTCTTCAAGGGACAGCAAAGCTCTCACGGCCTGCTGTGGTTGTCCTGCGTTTTTGGACACCACAGCTGTTCTCTGGGTGCCATGGAGCTGGAGCTGCCCCAGGACGTGCAATGACCCCACATGGCCATGCTGCAGTTTATGCAGCACTTTGTGGCAGCTGCCTTTGTGTTCTTCTGTGAGCTCGACCCGCAGCTCATTCTTGGGACCCTCTCCCTGGCTGCGGGAGCTACATCCGGGCAACCAAACCACATAGTGGAGAGGCGGATCTGGAGACTCCACACCAGTTCAGACTGGTGGGACCAGTGGGTCATGGAGCGGTAGGATGACGAGCAGTGGCTCCAAAACTTCCGCATGCAGAGGGCCACCTTTTTGGAGCTCTGTGCCTGGCTTGCCCCTGCCCTCCAGAGACGCAACACCCACCTGCAGCCTGCCATCCCTCAGGAGAAGTGGGTGGCACTCGCCATCTGGAAATTACCGGTCAGTGGGCAACCCGTGTGGCATGGGAAATCCACTGTTGGGGCCCTCCTCATGGAGCTAAGGCACTCTTGAATTGCAGTTCCTGCATAGGGTGTGGGTGGGGTGTCCCAGAAAAGGGGAACCTTGGGAAGAGGGGCTGGGGGAGGGTGAGAAGGGTGGAGGGGAAGCACCCTTCTGGGGGTTTGTGCCGCCCCACCCTCATACAGCCCTGCTGCTGTGGGGGGGGGGGCCTCGTGGGGGGCGGCAACTCCTGGAGTGCTCAGAGGGGAAGGGATGGGAGAGGGACTGGCACCTAAGGGCTCAGGCAGTCCTTTCCTCATTCCCTGTTTGTGTTTGTTCATCTACTTGTGCAAGTCATGAGGGTCATCAACTTGATCCTGCTATGGAAGGTCACCCGCCTGGGAGACCTGGACCTGATCGTGGCCAGATTTGCTGCCCTGGGGTTCCCAAACTGTGCTGGAGCCATCGATGGGGCCCACATCCCAATCTGTGCACTGGAGCATTGTGCAGCCCAGCATATTATCAGGAAGAGCTTCTTCTTCATGGTGCTGCAGGCTCTGGTCAACCAGCATAGACACTTTTTGGACATGTTCATTGGGTGGTCAGGCAGGGCACACAACACCTGCATGTTCCGCAATTCCAGATTTGCAGGAAGCTGAAAACGGGCACATTCAACCCCTGCTGTGAGCTGGCAGTTGGGGATGTGCAGATGCCAGTGTGCATTGTGGGAGTTACAGCTTACCCCCTCACACCATGGCTCATTAAGCCATATATTGGACACCTGAACACCAGCGGGGAACAATTCAATGAACACCTGAACCATGCCACAATGCAGGTCAGTACACCTCTGGCTGTCTCAAGGTATCTTTCAGGTGCCTGCTGACCCACCTTGATGTTGCCAAGGTTGTGGCAGCATGTTGTGTTCTCCACCACATCCTGGAGGGCATTGGGGATGCCTTCCTCCTAGGTTTGGGGGAAGCCACCAGCTGCGAGGGGTGAGCCTTCCAATAGCTGAGGACAGCTGCCATCTGCCAGGCCTATCAGGCGAGGGTATGGATCTAGGAGGCCTTGAGGAAGAGGTTCTCTCAGGGATCCCACTAACCCTCCCCAGGGCCCCTGCACTGGGGGCCTCTGGCTTGCAGCCCTATCCAATCCACACCTTGCCTCTCCCTTTGCCCCTTCTCAAACCCCTGAATAATAAAGGCACCCCTTTGTTTCTTAATGAAAAATGTGTGTATTAACTATTAACAGGTTGGAAGCGGAAGGGTGGCTGGGAAACTGGAGTCGGGGCGGGGCGGGGTCTCAGAACTTGGAGTGAGTGGGTCAGAACCCTGTCCCCATGATCTACAACATGGAGACTCCAACAAAAGGACTGTACGAAGTGGATGTGGTGATCAAATGACGGGAAGTCCAAGAACATGATAGATATGATTTTGATAAGAAGAAGATTGATAATATCAGTGCAGCAGTGCCGAACTTTCCAAGGAGCGGATATAGACTCACACCAGAGTCTAGTGATCGCAAACTCAAAGTCTAGTGATCAAAATAAAACTCAAAAGAAAATGTAAGACACAGTTTAAGAAAAGAGGAGATGTGGCGAGGCTATGTGAGGAAGAAACAGGGAATGCATACAGAGCAGCTTTGGAAGAGAAGATTAAGAATATCGCCACAGATAAAGACCTCGATAAGAGAGTCGCAGGGATAGCCACAGCAATAGAAGAGGCAATTGAGAAGACTGTTCCAGAAGCAGAAAAGCTCAATAAAAAGTGGATTACCCAGGAGACGCTGAAGTTGGTTCAAGAGAAGAGAGCGTTGAAGATCAGAAGAGATGTTTCTGAGATGGCAGAACAGCAATATAGGGTGAAATGCAATGAGGTAAAAAAAGCAGCCAGAAAGGATAAGGAGAAATGGTTAGAGGAGCAACGTGAAGATATAGAGAGGTATTACAGCGAATGTAAGACCAGGGAGTTATATAAGACAATTAGGAATATTAACAGGGAATGGCAACTGAAGCAGATGGCAATCAAAGATGAGAACGAAGAAGTGCTCGTGAACAGGGAGAAGATTGTGCAGCGATAGACGAGATATTGCACCTACATATACAAAGCACAGTTGGACCCAAGTGTCTCAAAAAGACTGAGTGAAGAACTGAAAGAGATATCTCCACCGAGCATTGAGATCGAGACCGATATTTCGAAGGAGGAAGTAGAAAAAGCAGTGAAACAACTAAAGAAAAACAAGAGCCCTGGAAATGATAAGATCACGGGTGAAATGATCAGATATGATGGAGAAAGCATGATTCAGGAAATACACCAACTACATAATATAGCATGGAAAGAGGGGAAGGCACCTAAGGAATGGACAAGATCTGTGCTAGTAACAATACCCAAGAAATTAAGTACGTTGGAGTGCAAGAACTACAGAATGATTACCCTAATGAGTCACCTAGGCAAGGTGCTAATGATGATACTGACTGAGAGATTAAAATCGCAGATAGAAGAACATATAGCACATGAGCAAGCGGGGTTCAGAAAAGACAGAAGTACCATACAGTAGATATTGGCACTAAGACTGATAGCGGAAAAAGTTTGACGAAACAACAAGAATGTATACACTTACTTTGTCGATTTTCAGAAGCCATTTGACAGTGTAGGTCAGAAAGTGACGTGGGAGGTGTTGAAGTCATATGGAGTGGATTGCAGAGTGATAAGGTTGTTGAAGGATATCAATGACATTGCAGAGGCAGCAGTGAGAACATGCAGGGAGTTGGGAAGTTGGTTTAAAACAAGTAGAGGTACAAGACAAGGAGATCCAATATCGCCAAGTATCTTCATTACACATCTGGAGAGAGCGATGGACAAGATCAAGGAAGAGGCAGAAGGGGTATCTGTGCACGGGAAAAGAATTAGCAACTTGAGGTTCACAGATGACATAGCTATCATTGAGGAAGATGAGGAAAAACTAGAGAAAATGGTGCAGTTGTTAAATGACGAAGGGAAGCGGTATGGACTGATATGAACATTGATAAAACAAAAACAATGGTATTTGGAGATAAGGAAGTAGGAAGGAAGATCAGTGTCAATGGTATTGAACAAGAAAATGTACAGAAGTGCACATATCTGGGGAGCAACATAACGTATGATCTACACTGTAAAAAGGAAATAGTGACTAGAATTGTGAAAGCAAGAGCGAGTTTGAAGGCAATGGATAAGATCTGGAAAAGCAAAGCAATGAGATTAAGAATGAAGCTGAGCATCTTGAAAACGTGTGTATTCAGCAGCATGTTGTATGGATGTGAGACATGGGTGATAACAAAACATTCGAAAAGAAGAATACTGGCGTTCTAAAGAAGTTGTTATAGAAAGATTCAGAGAATAGGATGGATACAGAAGGTCACCGATGAGGAATTATATAGAAAGATACAGCTGAAAGAGAACATGCTGCAGAAGATTATAAAATGGAAGCTACAATTATTTGGGCATATTTGCAAAATGAACGACGAACGACAAATCAAGACCCTGGTATTCAGCATAATGGACGGTTCGAATAGGAGAGGCAGACCCCACAGAGAATGGATAGATGATGTAGCAGATTGGTGCGGAGCTAGTCCACAGAAACTAATCCACTCCACGCTGGACAGCGTAAGATGGAAGGAAATAGTGAGAGAGGTATCAGACACCAACTGATTACACTGTTATTGATGATGATGATGATGATGATGATGAGGGTATTGATTAAGGGGACAGGTGGGCAAATATACCTAGCGGGGGGCACGTGACAGGAGGAGCAGCTTTGGGTGGGTGGGCCAATATGTCCTGCCACATGGAGCACGTGCTCTTGCCACACTCCATCAGTTGGTCCTGGATGCAGACTGCCACCCCATGTCCTTGTGGACCTGCTGCACCAAGGTCTGCTGCATGTGTCTGAGGATGCCAACATGCTGATGCATCAGGTCCACCTGAACCCTGGTGCAATTGCAGGTGCCTCAGGGACACGTGGCTGGCGATAGCCGGGTGGCTTGCCCTTCTGTCTTGGCTGGCCCAGCTGTGCAGAAAACAAGGAGCGAGAGATGGTCAGGCATCCATGTAGACACTGTCCGTGAGGCTGTGCCCTCCTCTGTGAACAGCAGCCAACAACCCTTGGGGCAGGGGAGAGGGATGTCCTGGGAGCAAGCCCATGTGGAGCCTGCACAGTAAACCCTGCCACACGGGGGCCCCAAGGTACCTATTGGTCTGGATTTTAGGCCTGGTCCATGAGGGTGCCCACCTCTTGGATGTCCTTGGAGGGTTCTGGGACCCACAGAGCTGCTGACTGGAAGGGCCTGGGAGGGTGTCTCTTGGGGCCTGAGGCTCAGCCATGGCAGAGTTTGGTTAGACAGTGAGAGCCACTCAGCTAGGTGCTGCTTCCCAGATTCCTGTGGCTTTAAGAAGGGCCAGGAGACAGGAACCATAGGGCTGAGCTTGGTGTGAACAGGGTGTTCTTCCTCATGGCAAGTGGGGTATGGCTGTTGACAAAACCTACTGTCAAAAGAATGATCTCGCATTGTGGACATGGCCCAAAACCCTGTAGTGGAGACGTAGCCATACTCAGAAAGTGAATATAACACCTGCCTTTCAGATCTGAACAGGAGTGTTCAAGCTCAGTTTAGGCTGCTGTTACATCATTTCTCAAAAATCAAATACTGATCCACTGTAAGTTGTTGTAGAACAAATAGGATAAAACTGAGCAACAAATGCTGGCATCTTCCCAATGCTAACTGGGACTGGAATTGCTATTTTCAATCATCTTTACCAGTTTTTTTAAGTTTACTTTTGTTAAAAGGAAGACAGTAACATTGTGCTGTACCTAAACAAAGGTTAGGGAAAAAAACCAAAAAAGGCACCTCCACTTTTCCTCACTATATGGAAGAGTCTCACGATATGGATCCAGATACCCTTCAGTCACACACACGGAAAACTGTTCCGCTTTACTGCTGTTCTGTAACCATGTAGGAACCAGTCCTGTGTTCTGTGCACCTCCAAAATCCCCACTGAATTCAGAAATGCCTTTCTTTCGTAACCATAGTACCAGGTATTTTCAGCCATTCTAAGCTCAGCAAGTTTGCATTTAATAATTGGGTGGGAGGCCTCTGAGCAAAAAGTTAAGTGCTGCAGGAGGTGTTGATTATTCACTAGCTACTGTGAGACCCTCCTGTTACAATAATAAACCAGTGCAGCATAAAATGCACTTTGCTCCTAGAGACTACAATGGGTCCTTTGAACCTATAAAAAGACTCTCACTTCAGCTGGTTTTGGGTGGAACTGGTTATGCACAAGGTAACTCCACTATCTTCACAGGATTCTGGGTGGAAGGAGGCAGTGTGAACTTATTGCAGAACTTCTGCTCAGGAATGGGGACCTTTTGGCTCTCCACCTCCAAAATCATTTAGGCTGCACTTTCTGCATGACTGTGTGATAGCTAAGGGGTCTGTGGGAACTGGGGGCTCCTGCTGCAGGTGATGGGCATCTCGGGCACTTAAAGCCATGGCCAAGAGGGAAGCATTGAACTGGAGGGTCTGCAGCTGTCTATGGCCAGTGCTGAGGATTTAGAGTCCTAAGTGCTGCCATTGCAAGGTTCAAGCATGTTCAGCCTTGGAATTGCCACCCATCCCATGTTTAAAAACTGCAGCTGGCTCTGTGACTACTAAGGCCATTAAGCCAGGAGCCGATAAAGAAACTGGAGTTAATCTTAAGGAACAGTGGTCACCAGTAAGAAGGGAATTTCAAGGGGAGCAGGGAAAGAAGAAGCAAGTCAGGCTTATGGGGTGGGAGAGGGGAGAGGCCCCAACTGGCAGAGGAGCATGTCCAAGGTAGAAGGGAAACAAGCATGGGGAGATGTGGTGGTGACAAGGTACTATATTAGCACGTAGATGGGAACTAAAAGGGAAAGGCAGGTGACTTCAGGTGCTCACTTTGGAGAAATGGTGTTTGCAAGTAGCTTGCTCAGATGGCAGGATGAGGTGCTCTGGGAGGCTATGTCTACACGTGAAGCCAACATCGAAATAGCTTATTTCGATGAAGCCAACATCGAAATAGGCTATTTCGATGAATAACGTCTACACGTCCTCCAGGGCTGGCAACGTCAATGTTCAACTTCGACGTTGCGCGGCACCACATCGAAATAGGCGCTGCGAGGGTACGTCTACATGCCAAAGTAGCACACATCGAAATAAGGGTGCCAGGCACAGCTGCAGACAGGGTCACAGGGCGGACTCAACAGCAAGCCGCTCCCTTAAAGGGCCCCTCCCAGACACAGCCAAACTAAACAACACAAGATCCACAGAGCCGACAACTGGTTGCAGACCCTGTGCCTGCAGCATGGATCCCCAGCTGCCGCAGCAGCAGCCAGAAGCCCTGGGCTAAGGGCTGCTGCCCACGGTGACCATAGAGCCCCGCAGGGGCTGGAGAGAGAGCATCTCTCAACCCCCCAGCTGATGGCCGCCATGGAGGACCCGGCAATTTCGACGTTGCGGGACGCGGATCGTCTACACGGTCCCTACTTCGACGTTGAACGTCGAAGTAGGGCGCTATTCCGATCCCCTCATGAGGTTAGCGACTTCAACGTCTCGCCGCCTAACGTCGAAGTTAACTTTGAAATAGCGCCCAACGCGTGTAGCCATGACGGGCGCTATTTCGAAGTTAGTGCTGCTACTTCGAAGTAGCGTGCACGTGTAGACACAGCTGGAGGGATTTGTCAGGCAGCTGCTGGCTGTGAAACTTTATTGAGCTGAGACCAGAACTACATACAGTGACTGGTGAAACAGGGCAGTACTGGAGACATGGCTGTAGAATGTCGGAATGAAGGAGATAAATCTATGGGGAGTTTACGTTAATCACTATGAAATTTCTGCTCACTGTGGACACTGGTAAACCCTCAGCTCAATGAACAAAAAATAACCTGGGGGCTGAGGAAGTTGCATATAGGAGTACATACAATCTTGCAGAGGTATGTAATCAAAGTGGAAAATAATTCTGAGACTGAGTACCAAGTAAATTATAGTACTAACATGCCAGGCCCACATTCAGAAAGGGACGATAACAACTAAATGGGGCACACAAATATGTTCGGCACTTGACCCAAGAAACATTAATCTGGCCCTGACCCTGATGGGACAGGAGTTAATGCCGCCAATGCCTGGGCTAGGCCAACATCAGGAGTAAATATCTGATAGTCATAAATGGGAAAAATATTTTTATTTCTATTTTATAAAATGTTGACATTTCAAAACTTGAAATTTTTTGACTGACTATAGAGAAACACTGTGGTGGAAGAGGTGGCGAATGAATTACACTATTATAACATGATTAAAATAACAGCTTTTGACATAGGATTAAAAAAAAGTCTTTGTATTTGTACAGCACCTAGCACAGTGGAGTTCTGACCTAAGACTGAGACTCCACTAATGATCATAACAAATAACAAAAATGGCTAATGACTGTGCCCAGGCCACTCTCCTTAAACATGTATCCAGGCAAAGAACTGGAACTTTCACTTTCTGAAACTTACTGACTTGAATCAACTGGTCATTTTTAATACGTGGTGGATAAGACTAACAAATGGACTCCAGCAGGATGCTTTTTCTGACTGGGCACCTTGCTGAGGGGAATGATTGATGTCCAACACCCAAGACACAAGAGATCTAGCACAATAACAACAGCAATTGGAAGCAGGCCTGAAAGAAAGATCAAACTGAGAAGTAGGTTGGCTGGAGTTTTGGAAGAGTGGTGTTTTGCTGGCACTTTCCAATTTTCACTGGCAGGCCTTCCTTTAACTACCAAATGGCAGTTGAATCAGGCCTTAGTTCCCCAGAGGAGCAAACAATGAAGGTGGATAACATCACTTCTGTAAGTAACCTACTGAGCTGTTTGATGTCAATGTAGTTGCACCCAAGTGGAAGGGACTGCAGGATCAGGTCCTACAGCCTAAGCAGCACATAGGCTTGCATAAGCTCTTTGCAAGGGATGCTGTTCACCCTTAAACAAAGCCTGCATTTTTTCTTTTTCTGAATCAGTTCTTGGTTAAAAAAAAGTCATACAAAAGAACATAAGAATGGCCATACTGGGTCAGACCAAAGGTCCATCCAGCCCAGTATCCCGTCTGCCGACAGTGGCCAATGCCAGGTGCCCCAGAGAAGGAGAACAGAAGACAATGATCAAGTGATATATCTCCTGCCATCCATCTCCTGCCCTTGTACTGAAGGCTAGGGCACCATACTTTACCCCTGGCTAATAGCCATTTATGGACCTAACCTGCAAAAATTTATCGAGCTCTTTTTTAAACCCTAATAGAGTCCTGGCCTTCACAGCCTCCTCCGGCAAGGAGTTCCACAGGTTGACTGTGCGCTGTGTGAAGAAAAATTTCCTTTTATTAGTTTTGAACTTACTACCCATCAATTTCATTTGGTGTCCCCTAGTTCTCGTATTATTAGAAAAGGTAAATAATTTTTCTATATTCACTTTCTCCACACCATTCATGATTTTATATACCCCTATCATATCGCCCCTCAATCGCCTCTTTTCCAGACTGAAAAGTCCCAGTCTCTCTAGCCTCTCCCCATATGGGACCTGTTCCAAACCCCTAATCATCTTAGTTGCCCTTTTCTGAACCTTTTCTAATGCTAATATATCTTTTTTGAGGTGAGCAGACCACATCTGCACACAGTACTCAAGATGTGGGCGTACCATAGTTTTATATAGGGGAAGTATGATATCTTTTGTCTTATTATCTATCCCTTTTTTAATAATTCCTAACATCCTATTTGCTTTACTAATTGCTGCTGCACACTGTGTGGATGTCTTCAGAGAACTATCCACTATAACTCCAAGATCCCTTTCCTGATCTGTCGTAGCTAAATTTGACCCCATCATGTTGTACGTGTAATTTGGGTTATTTTTTCCAATGTGCATTACCTTACACTTACCCACATTAAATTTCATTTGCCATTTTGCTGCCCAATCACTCAGTTTGCTGAGATCTTTTTGTAGTTCTTCACAATCCCTTTTGGTTTTGACTGTCCTGAACAACTTGGTGTCATCTGCAAACTTTGCCACCTCACTGCTTACCTCATCTTCAGTCAGAAGATTTTATGTAAGTATTTGTAATTATTAACTGTCTCTCTCTCTCTCTGTCTCTTTCCCCCTCCCGTAGACAATAAGTTTCATAAAACTACCTCATATCCTGTTCCCTTGCTAACTTATTCTGGAGCAAATCCAATCCAAAATGGATTAATACTGCAAAATATTTTTTGTGAACATTAATATTGTAAACTTTTTTTTTTAGTAATCAATATCGCTCATTCTTTCGGGTTCACACTCCACAACTGATCCAGTAAATTGACAGGGAAGTTTGCCAAACCCACACATTTTAATCATACATTCCAGGATCTTCACAGAAACGAGATTTTGACTCTTGGCTGTTTGCACTGGATACCCATTAAGAACTACACTCAGCCACTCCAGGAACAAAAATATATCACCTGACCAATGCATCCAGCTAAATTTTTTAACACTGATGATTCACAATCAAGTATTCATGAAACAGTGACAGACTATCACAAAGATTACTCAGCAAACATAACAAAATTTCAGGAAAACCTGATCAGTTCACAGATAACTTTGACGCCAGGGAGAGACTAACTTTGTCAAATAAATTCTTAGATTCACAGATTTTTAAAGGCCACAAGTGATTATGTAGTCAGCTAGGCTTGACCTTCTTCATATCACAGGCTAAGGAATTTCCCCCATCACCTCTCTATTGAGCCTAATATCTTATATTTGACTAAAGCTATTTCTCTAGAAGCATGTCTAGTCTAGAGCTGCAGAAATCAAGACGTAAGATTTCTCCACTTGCCTTGGTAATTTGCTTCAATGGCCAATCATCCTTACAGTTAAAAATCTGGGTCATATTTCTAATATGAATTTGTCCGCCTTTAACTTCCAGCCATTTGTTCGTATAAGTTACTTTCTCAAACTTCAAATTAGGTTTGCCAAAAGGTGTGCTAACTTTGCTAACTGAATATTTGCTAATAAGTAGATAGTGGTCATCTGTATAGCCTACAAAATACACTTATCTCAGAAATCCATGACCATGTGATAGATGAGGCTTATCGGTTGTGGTTAACCAGTAGGGGCTTGAGCAGACCTCTGCCCACCACAGCAGCTCTGGGAGCACTGTGAAGGGGACTTCTTCCTGCCTCTGCCTGAAGTGCTCCACCGCCGCCAGCAGTGGGTCCTTAAGAGTCTGGAGCAGCTCCCTGCCTGGGGTGAGTGAAGGGCTGATCCAGCCCCTACCACTTCCCTGCACCCAATAACTCATTTAGGATGAGGCTTACAGGTTAACCATTAACATCCCAGATTCAGAGGTTATGTAATCACAAACAGTTTAAAGCGAAATGCAGTATTCACTGTGCTGATAAACGTAACATGATCAGGTCATTGCAGATGCCCAGTTGGATGCCTGTTTCTTTGGGAATGGACACCTAATTTTTCGTGAATGGGATACTTTTGCATCATCATGCTGCACAAATACTGTAAAGCTGAAAACATACAGATTGAGAACCTGGTCATGGATTTCTGAGATAAGCATATTTTGTACACTCTGCAGATGGTCAGTATCCCCTTATCAGCAAATATTCAGTTAGCAATTCTCCCAGGGCTGCAGTGAACCAGGCTGCTCCAGCCTGACTGGTGCTACCCCCAACCCACAGCACTCCTGGGTCCACTGTGTGTGCGGGCTCCCCCCAGCCAGGCCAGAGCAACCCCCATCCACAGCAGCACGGGGCATGGTGCAGGCAGGGGGTGCTCCAGCCTACTCACTCCCACGCTTACTCAGTTAACTAGCTCAACTTTCCATTTAACATGTCAACTCATTAAATGGGACTTTACATCTCTACTTTGAATCACTCTAATCTCAATATAAAAACCAGTAGAAAAAAGTCAAATAGATGTAAAGGGGTTTTTTCCCCTACAATTTGTCATGAAGAACATAGCTGGAAAAAATCTAAGGACATGTTCATTGAAGAATAGAGACATTCAGGGCTAAGTTAATTCACTGGTGACAAATGATGCGGAAATCCCTCATTAGGTATGAGTGGGTCAGAAAAAAGTTTAAGTTACAAAATAGCGTAACTGCATTAATTTGGTATTCAGTGGATATACAAAACAGGTGTTACTCACCCACACACCAGGAAGGTGTAAGGAGAAGACTGCATTAACATGGTGATATAATATAAAGTAGGCACTGTTACATCAGACATGCACCTTAAACAACTATTTAAGTCACTAAGAAAATCTGGCCTGTAGTGTTTTAAAATGAAGAGGTTAAAATATTAATTCAGCACTACAGTAATACAACTCAAAAATGCCACCAGCCTGGCTTAGGTATTTTAAATGTTTCAAAACATAGAAATGTCTGTCAGGTTCTGTATATCCACATGCTTGACAGTGAAACAAGTCAAGCTGTCTCTGAATAATAAGGTTAACTCCTTCCTTGTGGGATGAAATCAGAGAATAAGACATAAAAGAAAAATTTATCAAACGTAGCGCAGAACATTTCTTTGCTCAGTTTAGGCACAGCAGTTACGGAATTTACTGAACGTATCACAAGCTACATTTACTTTTTAAGGGCAGATAAGACTATTTTTCTCTCTACTGTTATAGTAGAGAGAGGTAGCTGTGTTAGTCTGTATCTTCACAAAACAAAAAAGCATTCTTGTAGCACTTTAACGACTAACAAAATGATTTGTTAGGTGACGAGCTTTCATGGCACAGACCCACTTCTTCAGATCTGGAAATTCTGTAAAAGTAAACTGGCATGATGAGAATTTGGCAGAAAGGTAGAAAAAAATCAAATGAAAACTGACAAATCAGCTACATAGGACAGAAGGAAGAGGGGTAAAGATGAGGAAAGAGAGGGAAGAAAATTACCACAAGTATCTATTAAGTTAAGTGAGTTGCCTGGGGTCACTAAGAATATCAAAGATGGAGAAACAGTCCTTGTAATGCATGAAGTAATTGCTATATTTATTGAAGCCAACGCATAAAGTGTCAAACTTCAGAATAAATTCCAATTCAGATGTCTCACTTTGTAATCTAGTGTTCAAAGTCTCCTTGTTTTAGGATGCCGGTTTTCAGGTCCTGGATGTTACGGCCTGCTCCACTGAAATGTTCACTGATGGATTTGCGTTAGCAGAGATGAGCTATTCTGTTCTGAGAGACTGAGAACTCCCTTCTAATTCTGGTGTTCTCAATTATTCAAACATTCAGTCATAAAAATAAATGAAATAAAATAAAAGTCATATGGTGAAATTATGGCATAAAAGAGTTTTGTCATTGATTTCAGTGAAGCAGGATCCATCTATCACACTTTCTTTGAGTTATCCCCTACTAGCCAAATTCTAATCTGAAGGGCATTTCCATTGAAGTGAATGGGAACCACACAAATGCATGTACTGGAGTTCTTTGAGGGGGTCAACAAATACGCAGATAAGGAAAAGCCAGTGGATATAGCATATTTGACTTTTAGAAAGCCTTTGATAAGGTCCCTCACCAAACGCTCTTAAACACAGTAACCAGTCCTGGGGATAAAAGAAAAGCTCCTCTCAGGGATCTTTAAATGGTTGTAAGAGAGGAAACAACAGGTAAGAATAACTGATCTGGTTTCAGAATGAAGACATGTAAATAGCAATGTCCCCCCAGGAGTCTTTTGGGGCCAGTTCTGTTCAACATACTGATAAATGATCAGAAAAAGAAGATAACTGGGCAAGCGGCTAAGTTAGCAAACCATACTAAATTACATGAGAAAGTTAAGTCGAAAGCAGATTGTGAAGAGTTATAAAGGGATCTCTCAAAACTGGGCGAATGGGCAACAAAATGGCAGCTGAAATTCAACGTTAATAAATGTAAAGTAATACATATTTGAACACAATCCCAACAAGACATACAAAATGATGGGCTCTAAATTATCTGACAACAGGTCAAGAAAGAGATCCCGGAGCCATTATGGGTAATTGTCTGAAAATGTCTGCTCAGTGTACAATGGCAGTCAAAAAAGCTAACAGAATGCTAGGAACCATTAGGAAAGAGAGAGCTGATAAGACAATAAATAATATCCTCCTGCGTCTGTGTATGCGGGAGTCATGGTTCACCCATACCTTGAACACTGAGTGCTATTCTTGTCACCCCATCACTAAAAGGATATATTAGAAATGGAAAAGGTACAAAGAAAAGCTGTAAAACTGATCAGAGTGTGGAACCGCTTCCATGTCATCAAAGATTAAAAGGACTGGGACTGTTCAGCTTGCAAAACTGGTGACTAAGGGGAGGGATATGACAGAAGTCTATAAAATCATGAATGTTATGGAGGGCAATGCTATTTACCCCTTCATATAACACAAAAAGCCAGGAGTCACCCAATGAATTAAAAGACAGTAGGTTTAAAAAAACTAAAGGAAGTACATTTTCACACAGCACAGAGTCAACCAGTGGAATTTTTTGCCAAAAAATGCTGTGAAGGCCAAAAGTTAAAAAAAAATAGATAAGTCCATGAAAGATAGGTCCACCATTGGCTTAGGTGCCCCAAGCTTCTGATTGACAGGTGCTGGGACTACATGACAGAGGATGGATCACCTCCTCAGAGTGAACTAAATCATTTGCCTTTATTTCATCTACATGGAGTGTTAGAGTCACAGAAAATTACTGTTCTCTTGGATCAGGCAGCTTCTTATATTGTTGAATTATCTGTCAGTATTTCAGAGGTGTATTAATTAACATAGGGGTTTGGAATGATGTTGCAATGCACAGAGATGCCGCTCAATAATACAGACTGATTAGACTATAAAGTGGTTATATAAAATTATTAGTTTAACTGACGAGGTTTTGCAGTGATCTTATCTGCCATGGTTGACACGACTGATGTTGACTCTGACATCCAGGCCACTCAAGTTTCATAAAGAATTGGTTTATTGTAACAAGTAAGGGAAATGCTGGCAACCAAACGGGAGCATTATCATTCACAATGGAAATGATAAATACAGTGACCGCATCAGTGACATTTAAAACATTGCCCCAGAAATAGATCAGACCTTAAAACTCAAAAATACCTTCAAAGAGTAGCAATGAACCTAGTCTGCAGGCACAGAATGATTGGGTTAATATGCTGGACCACACAAACTTCATCCAGTGGGTGGTCACTGTGGCCAGCTTCAAATGAGTCTGGGGATACTCGTATCTGATAAAGTGAAGTGAATTGCTGGTACCCTCTACATCAGTATGAGATTTTTCCATTCGCTCTGTGCACATTTACTCCCCTGAGGAGGCTATTGGTAATGTGGGCAGCAGTGCGAAGGTGAACTGAGTACCAGCTGCAGGACTGCAACCTCCCTACCATACGGGTGGGCAGATGGGGAGAGTGGTAAAAGCTTTGACTTTGTTTTCCCCACCCAAAATGCCCCAGGCAGTGCAAGTGAGAAATGTAAAGATGTGGAAGGAGTCTAAGCCAGGTACAGTGTTGGTGCAGCTTACTTCCCTTGAGGCAAGGGGAGAACCTGGGAACATATTGGGTATGTCTAGCCACATGTTAGAAAAAAGTCTTGTAGCCTGTGCCAACAGACTCAAGTTATCAGGACTCAGAGTAATGTGTTAAAAATAGCTATGTAGATATTGCTTTGAAATTGGGGCTTCGGCTGTAACCTGGGCTCAGATGTCCACCCCCTCCACCCAGCCTTGTGCTTCAGACCTTAAACTCCAGACTGAGCCAGAACACTATATTTAGAACCCTAGCATAAGCTCTACTTATGCATGTCTATGGACATGGCCAGCAAGACTCACTCCGACCAGCTGTGAAGACACATCCATTGTGACTCTGACTCAGAATATCATCCCTGCCCTGCTCCTGCAGGAGAGCAGCTTCTCTGAGGTAGAAGCAATACCACAAATTAGCCTTTAGTAAGGATAAGCAGCAATATAACCCTGTGTGGGACTCACTTGTGGACCACCAGCTGTGCACGAGCTATCCCATAATCTGAAGAATGTTACCTTGTGGCTCACGGAAAAGAAATGTGTGGCTGTTAGGCACAGAAATTCTGCTGTTGTGAACTTTACATGGCGTTTATACCTTAAATAGAGTTTTACATTGGATTTTAACATACCAATTTAAAACAATATTTTGCATCAGCAGTTTAAATCTGTAATCATAACCAACTGTTTAAATTCTAACTAAGACAAAGCATGGTGAAAAGCCTGAGAGTATTTTACTTAAACAAAGCTATGAACCTGAAAAATATTCATCTCACAAGAAAAAGTCTTGGCTCAAACCCTCTGCAAAAATTGCATGCTGCTTTATACAATATTTTCATCTCATCACCTGGCATATTATCAGGTTAAATGCTTATGGCAAAGAACATTCAGGTTGTTCACTTGATTAAATAAATATTACTGCAAAAAAAGCAGGCATGTGATTTTTACTGAAGCGATGATCTCTGGTATTTTATCAGTTTTAACCTTAAGTCAAAACACATAAAACTCAGAAGACAAAGCAAGCACACTGGATAAAGCTATGTCAAAACAGCTCCTGTAATTCAGTGGTAACCCATGAAGATGCCTATTAATGGAAGAGGTCACAGAAATGTTGAAATCTAGCAAATCACACCACAACTATGTGAAATCAGCACAAGTTAGTACAATTACATGCATGATGGACTTATGGTTAAATGACCACCACTCACTTCTGATCCCCGCCACCACTGTGATCCAAAAGCAGTCATAATGCAAGCATTGGTGGGAAAGAAGGTCAACGCTGGTGCTAGTAATTAAGATGAGGGCTGATGGGGATGGGAATGGAAGGAAATGCGCTAGAGTTGCCAGTTAAAAACAGTGCATACACACTGCAGGTCTTGTCGGAGCACTGACTATGCTGGAGTCGGTGACAAAGTCTCTCCTCCCAGATGGTATTCAGGATTTAATTGAAGCTGGGGGAGGTCGTGATGTCACCGGCTCCTTTTTCTGGCTTGGTCTGGTCAGGACATCGCTCAGGGTTAGAGTGACACTGATCTGTAGCTCCAGGTAGGGTCGTCAGGAATCTGGTGAGGCTAAAAGTCCGGTCTGTAGTACAGCGGGGGGTAAGGCAGACTCCCTCCCTAACCCCATGCCCATCATGGATGTGCCTGGCACGTCCCTGAGGCCCCTAGCACACTGAGATTCATGGGGTCTGCATGCTGCCCTTCCCAAATGCTAAGTCTGCAGCTCCCATTGGTTCAAAACCATTGCCCAAAGGGAGCTATGGGGCAACGCCAACAAGCACAAGCAGCACATAAGCCCTCAGGCCCTCCACCGAGTAGCCTAACATGCTGGCTGCTTTTAGGACCCATGTGGAGCCAGGTCAGGCAGGGAGTTTGCTTTAACCCTGCTGCACCTCTGACCAAGAAGTGGAGGAGGTAAGCATCAACCTGCCAAAGCCTACATCCCAAACCCCTCCCACACTCTGAACCCCCTCCCACATCCAGCCTCTCGCCCCAGATCAGAAGCCTCTCCCACAACATAACTCCCTCCCCGAACCTGTATTCTAACCACCTGCTTCAGCCCTGAGCCCCCGCATGTGCCAAACACCTCACCCCTGACTTCACCCTGGACCCCACACCTCACCCACACCCCAACCCCTGCCTCAGCCCTGAGCCCCTTCAAGCATCCTGAGCTTCTCATTTCTGGCCCCACCATGGGCCCTGCACCAACAGCTGGAGCCCTCACCCCCTTACACATCCCACCCCCCTGCCCCAGCACAGTGAAAATGGATGAAGGTGGGGTACAGTAAGTGGGGGCAAGACTCTGGAGAAGGGGCATGGAAGTGGGGAGCTCAGGGATGGGGCATGAATGGGAGCAAGGCAAAGGTGTTTGGTTTGGCATGACTAGAAGGCTGGCAACTCTAGTCCTAGAAGACTGTGCTGATGCAAACTGTGATGTTTGCTCCTCCCCCTTCTTTTCTCTTTCGGTCAGCTAAAAGTGAGGGATGAGTAGAAGCATCCACCCTTCATTATTTTGTTCACCAAGTAGCAATGAGCTCTCCTACATTTTTCCATCCGTGTGCAGAATAAATTTTGTTATGTGCACCAGGGCATGGGTGGATGTGCACCACCAGTACAAACATATGCTGCCAGCTGTGGGCGCTCTGTTAGGCAACTGGGCAGCATTTGAATCTCTCCGGCACAGCCACGAAAGTGCCCAGCTTACAGACCTGCACTCCCACCCCTCTCTTTTCATTAGATGTCCCAAACTATCAGCTGGGTCTGGGTCCAGCAGTCCCTCCCACTAGGCTGAGGGAGGGGCCTTAGCACTGGGAGGCTCAGGCCTACCCACTTCCCAGCATCCAAATAGTTACAGCTATGCCTGATTTCTGACACACCAATTTTGGTTTATTGATTTGTAGTCTCCTGCTAATCTTGCTTACCAGGAATGATCTGAACATTGCCCTTGAATGATATCAATAGCCCTTTTGTTTGCATTAATTCAGCCTGCCTCTTTTTGGTACCTTTGCCTGCCACCTTTTGTTATTACAAAAGTTATTGTGACATTTTCTGAACTTTCACTCACTTTTCACAGTTGAGCTCATAATTAAGGCAAATGTGTACACTCTGCAAAGACTACAGGGAGTGCTGCAGTGCAGAGGACAGCCTGCAGAGGGTGCCATAACGTAGAGAGGGCCCCAGGGGCCACTGCAACCCCTAAAGCAGCCTATGATCCGAAGGCCACGTTCGTGCCAGAACTGTGCTTCTTAGAAACAGCACAGACTCTCATCCACAGGAGAGAAAATGAGTAACATCAGCCCATGTGTTTAAGGAGGATGGGTGATATTCCAAGACATTAGAGATAGACCCACAAACTAAAAAGAAGGTTCAAACTACAACCTAGGGAGACGGAGAGAATGTAGAGACAAAGAGACTGAAATGAAGAGACACATTTAGCTCTGATCAGTCCAGGATGTCATCAGTGTTCTCTGTTGAACAAGTTCTGGACTGGGCAAAGTCTCTGTGCTGCCAGCCAGTATTGCTGGTGCCTCGAGATCACACCTTGTGCTGCTGTAGCACAAGACAGACGATGGCACACATTGCAGTGCGTGGTCTTGAAAAGCTGCATCACTTCACTGAAGATGCCATCACTTGGCTACCTGAACATGCACATGCTAAATAAATAAATTCAGCCCTTCATCCCCCCCAACCTCTATTCAGTGGCATACAGCTTCTGAGTCAGGACTACCTGCCAAACTGACAGAGGGCTTAACCAATTCTACAAAGAATTGCCTGCTGTACTGAATTTATTGAGCCGTCCATGCTAGTTCATATGGCAGATGGCAACACAACAGAGGCATGAATAAGATGAAGAGGTTTTCAGTTTGCACCAGACTGCTACAGCATCAGCTCAAATTATCTCTAGAGCCAGAAACAGTGGAGAGTTTTATTCCTGACAGTGTAACTACTAATAATGTTACTTCAAAATACTGTAACTGCAGATCTGGAAATGAATTTTCTAGCTATCATTAAGAAAGCCAGAAAATCCCACCTTATCCACATTGCAATCCCTTCTTTCACAAGCACCTGCCAGATTATTATGGCAAATAGCTAACACTGAGACATGTCGCTCAAAGTGGGCTTCAGACACTCAGGATGCACATCACCCACATATCTGATCAAATAAACATCCACAACAACAGAGAGATTTGTCAATAGCAAACACCACAGAATATACATTGGAGCAAAACAGGAGCTAGCATTGTGTATCTATTATTCAGCAGCTGCCGGATGCTGGTTCACAAAGCATGATAGACCGGAGCTTTCTTCACATTGTTAAATTTAAAAAGGCAACTTTTCTATTATTAACTGTAGAAATGTGCCCTTGGTCTCTCTCAGAGCTTACACAGCAATGGTGAAGCACAGTCCAGCAGTGGCACATTACAAGCATGCAAATATCAACTGACAAACAGCAAATGTTTGGTGGGGATTGCTAATGACGCAAAAAAATATGTTAAGTTTGCTTCTCGTCTGACAGAGCAAGTCCATTTTATTGGAAGCCAATATGGAAAAAGCCCAAAAGGCACAGTAAGAATAAATTCTTAAAGTGCGCGCAGAAAAGGACCCAACCCTATACTTCCACTTAAGAGTTCTTTAAAATATCTTAAGGCTAAACCTCTTCAGCGCTTTGCATGGGTATAAATTAGTAGCAACTCTACCATAACCAGTGGAGTTAAAGCAGTGTACAGGAGAGTTACACCTGGCTATATTCCCAATTTGGAGATATTAAAAGTCAATTTACATGTCCCACAGAAGGAAAAACAAAAAAGCAACATCAAGATTAAAAGAAATTTATTTGTATCTAGTTCACAGAGTCAGTCTTGGCTTTATAATTTATAAATTATGAAGTACCAAACTACATACCTCTCACTAGGCTGACAGCTCTGGATGAGTCTGACACACGCTGACTTAACCAATTAGAATGAATTAACTTTAAGTATTTTAAAATGATCAGTCTTATGATCCCTCCCTGCTCCATCAAGCCAATGCTATGTTGTAGAATAGTGTTTCTTAAACTATGTTCCGCAGAACACTGCTGTTCCATGAACAACTCACATGTGTGTCATGAGTATCTGACACTTTGTTGATATCATACGCTGATGGTATATATTTCCTGCTATCAAAATCAGAAACAATATTACTTCTTCATTGCTATGATACCTGATTAAATTACTTCATTGTGATTTTGCTGCATAAGTGGCTGGTTTGTTTGTTTTTTTTTTGTCTGATAGTTTTTGAAGAAAACTGACATAGGTGTTCCGCATTAAAAATATAGTTTGGTGTTCTGTGGTCTCAAAAGGGCTAAGAAAAACTGTTGTAGAATGCTACACCCTCAGAGCAGCAGCAGCATCTCATTAAAAAGCTAAGCCTTATGAATCACCTTGTCATCTGAGGAGTCAGTCAAATGGTATATTGTGAATGACAAAGACAGTCTGTGCATCTGATTCCTACAGAGAAACTTCACTCAGAGCACTGGGTATATGTAACACCATCTTAGGACACTACGGCTGTGTCTACATTACGAACGAACTTCAAAGTTAACTTTGAAGTTAGGCACTACTTTGAAGTAGCCAGCAGAGAGTCTACACACATATTCCTTTACTTTCAAGTTAACTTTGAAGTCCTTACTTTAATCCCAGGAATGGAGTAGCACCCTACTTCGAAGTTAAACTTCCAAGTAGGGTGTGTTTAGACATTCAATCGAAGTTTCTTACTTTGAAGTTGTACTTCAAAGTAAGTGACTTCGAAGTTATTTTTGTAGTGTAGACACAACCTACCTGACAGAGAAAGACATCTTCTTGAAGACAGTGCCTACTGAAATGGTACTGATCTGCAGTTGAATAGTACTAGCCCAATTTGATGGTGGGGACTGTGGTATTTGGTCAGGCCCAACTCAGGCTACGTCTACACGTGCAGCCAACATCGAAATAGCTTATTTCGATGTAGCGACATCGAAATAGTCTATTTCGATGAATAACGTCTACACGTCCTCCAGGGCTGGCAACGTCGATGTTCAACTTCGACGTTGCTCAGCCCAACATCGAAATAGGCGCAGCGAGGGAACGTCTACACGTCAAAGTAGCACACATCGAAATAGGGATGCCAGGCACAGCTGCAGACAGGGTCACAGGGCGGACTCAACAGCCAGCCGCTCCCTTAAAGGGCCCCTCCCAGACACAGTTGCACTAAACAACACAAGATCCACAGAGCTGACAACTGGTTGCAGACCCTGTGCCTGCAGCATAGATCCCCAGCTGCCGCAGAAGCAGCCAGAAGCCCTGGGCTAAGGGCTGCTGCCCACGGTGACCATAGAGCCCCGCAGGGGCTGGAGAGAGAGCATCTCTCAACCCCCCAGCTGATGGCCGCCATGGAGGACCCAGCAATTTCGACGTTGCGGGACGCGGATCGTCTACACGGTCCCTACTTCGATGTTGAACGTCGAAGTAGGGCGCTATTCCTATCTCCTCATGAGGTTAGCGACTTCGACGTCTCACCGCCTAACGTCGAAGTTAACTTCGAAATAGCGCCCGACGCGTGTAGACGCGACGGGCGCTATTTCGAAGTTGGTGCCGCTACTTCGAAGTAGCGTGCACGTGTAGACACAGCTTCAGAGTGCTTGTGAACAGAAAGAGAATTTCTAACTAAGACCCAGGACAAAAATATCTGGAAACAGGCTACCTTGTTTATATGACATTTAATGCTTTAAGACTCTTAAACTGCATGAAAAGAAATTCAACCAGAGACCTGAGATGAAATCCTGGCCCCACTGATGTCAATGAACAAAAATTCCATTGACTTCAATGGAGTCAGGATTTCAGCCTGGCTGAGACACCTTTGTTTGCTACAGAAAACCAATATCAGAAGCAGAAGCAATGTTTCAAAAGGAAAAGTGTAAAGCACTTTAACTACATAAGCTCTCAGCTGATTGTACCTTCTTAGGCTTCAGTAAACATCTAGTTCACATTCTCTAAAATTTAATATAGGCACACAAACTTTTAATCTAATTTGCAATGTTGCTCACATACTAGTAATTTGTTATCTACTCTTACACCTGGTGAGGCATTTTGTTGACTTTTTTTTGTTTAACTTGGTGTTACATTATAGATTTTGCGATGAACCTGTAAACTATAGCTGTGAGCACCACTCTATGTTTGCACCAAATCTTGTGCAAAGTGGGCCAAGTGAGGTGTCCAGTGAAAGCTTATAATTCAATTAGTCTGTTTCTACTGTTCATACATGTGTCATTTTTACATTTGAACTTATATCAGTATTGGATCTGTACTTCTATTGGAAAGTTTGTTTCTGAGAGACCTCCACAGGAGGATTGGCAATCTATTGTGAAAGGATCCCTAGCAAGATGAATCAGTACCTGACAAGAGGCCTAATCTGGTGCCTATCCACATCTGAGGAATTTGTCTGTGAACATGCAATCCAAAAGACAGTCAATGGCTGGTTGCCTAAAAAGAACTTGGAGAGGTGACCTGCTCAAGTGACAGGCTCCACAACATACTTCCATGCGGTGAGAACAATGGAATTCCTGCCACATGGTCAAGGGTATAAAGAGGACCCTGAGGATTGGGCCAGTGTGCACTGGTGGGTAAGATCTAAGGAATAAATTGACATGGGAATGTGGCTGGTCCTTTGAGATCAAAAGAATCTGTTCAGATTTGGTGCGATTAGTTTTCGTAACCTGTCATCTGTGGCATGAGAGAAGCTGGAGTGCGCAAAGGGTTTGCTTTTGTGATTTCTTGCTGGCCACTGTGGCAACACAAGTGCTCTGTGTGACTAGGGTGGTGCCTTATAGTGGAGGACACCCAGTGCTGGGCTGTAAGTCACCCTGTTTTAATCAATTTGCCCTGGTTTTGCCCTCTCAACAGCACCCCGAAAAACCTCCAATATTACACTTGGGATTCCTGTTGACAGGCCCGTTGATGGAGGCACAAGAGAGCAATCGCCTTGGGGCCTGGCAATTGAAAGGGGTTTAGAGATCCTGGTGGTTACCACTGCTACTGTGGCAGCAGCAGTGGCTGGAGCCCCAAACCCTTTAAATCACCACTGGAGCACTGCATCACGCAGGTCTTAGGGCAGGGGGAGCAGCATCTCCCTCTGGGTGGCAATGAGGGTTGGATGTCTCCAGCCCTGACCCTTCTACCTAAGGCCACACTCCATCTGAGGGTGCTGGGCTGGTCTGCTCCACATACACCTTGACTGGTGGCCCTTGGAAGCTGTTGGACCCCCTGCCTGTTGAGTTTCAGTCTAGGCTCACTGATTTTTCAGGTTAGGTGCCTACTGTTTCTTGCTAGAATGAGAAATGTTCTGGTGAACGTTATATTATATGCGTACACATACACACGCGCACGCGTGCACTTTCATGTACCCATACACCAATAAATGTCTCCAATCACTCATTCCAGACCAGGAATTAGAAAGAAAAATCATTATAATCCCCACTTTATCAAGTAATTTCTGTAACAGTGTAACAGATGAGGAGACAACTTGACAACTCAAACTGGAGTTCAGTAAATACGAAACTTTAATACCCATGATCCCTAATTTGAAGCTGAAGTTTTGAACTGAATAGAAGAAGCCCAATACTGGCTTATGCAGAAACAGTATCAGTTCCAGGACTCTGTGATGTGGTATCTTCAAACACGCAAGGCCCAGACAGCTAAAAGAGAACAATTAGCCTAAAAGGTTGCATCTAGGAGAGCTGGGGACTGATAAGGCCTAATAGTGCATGAATTCCAGCTGGTGGAGGATTTGGGATAACCTTATAAAGAGATGAAGCTGATGGTAGGAGCAGGACTGTAGGGAGGAGATCTGCAGTCAGTCTCTAGGGAAGAGAAGAGTTAGCTAGGTACAAGTAGCTGTTCTAGAGGGTAAGTACAACCTGGAATCTGTACTGTATCATTGATTCTGACAAGAAACCAAGAGGAGTGGAGTAGCCCCAGAGATCAAAGGACACTCTAGTACAGTGGTGCACAACCTGTGTGTCATGACAGATGGCAAACATCTTCCTGGGAGTCACAGCTCCACTCTCTGATAATGATGGCTCCTTCTCAAGCTGCATAGGCACTGCTGGTAGAGGCAGCATCCACTACCTTCCTTCCCTGGCTGGTACCAAGGACAGCAGATTCAAATAGGGACCATTTGGAAGCACTTTTAGCATTAGGGTCCAGGAAACTGGTACCATGTTCCTAGTGAGCTCCTGATTCCCCAGTGCCAGGGTGCAGAGTCTGCCCCTACTTAAAAGGTGCTGGAAAAGGTGTCATAGAATCATAGAACAATAGAGCTGGAAGAAACCTAAAAGAGACATTGAGTGCAGCCCCCTGCTCTAAGCAGGACCAAACCCAACAGATCAGCCCTGCCAGGGCTTTGTTGAGCCGAGATTTAAACACCTCCAGGGATGGAGACTCCACTACTTCCCTGGGTAGACCATTCCAATGCTTCACCATCCTCCTAGTGAAAAAGTTTTTCCTAATGTTCAACCTGGACCTTTCCAACTGCAACTTGAGACCATTGTTCCATGTTCTGCCATCCGTGTCCACTCTTCAAGTAAAGAGATGGGGGGGGTTCACATTTCTTGGTAGAGTATTTGATCTTACCAGCCTCCTTCCTTTGTCCCTAGTTCTGTTCCAATTGACTGCACAACTAGAGAGCACAGTGCTCAGAGGGGTGTTCCTGAGTCCCAATGTGCAATGGAACAGGGTCAGATTGGGGCTTTATCACAAGATCCATTAGGAATCTTTGGAGCCTGTACTTACAGGCTTGACTGGTTCAGCTTGGAAAAGAACAGGCAGACTTTGCACTTGGAAAAGCCATGAACTTTCCTGAGGCAGCAGAGGCATTTGTTGTGCTCATTTCTGTCTGGAAAGGCCCTGGAACAGAATGTACCTTGTGTCTGGGCATACAGGTACCCCACAGAGGGAAAATATATCCAGGTCAGTCCCAAATCCTAACAACTACAAATTAGTACAACAACATTATCTAACTATAAAAGGCACCTAAAAGGTTTTTAAAAGTATAGATGAGAAAAAGTTTAACAAAGAGGATTACTTCCTAACACTGTAGGCTTTGTAGAATTCTGTCTCAGACCACCAGCTATAGAAAACAACCAGAGAGGTGGTCACTCCTTACACTCAGTATTCTGGAGTGTGATGAGAGAAGGGACACAGGCTAGCAAAAACCTTGCATGCACACCTAGAATGGAATATATTTCAGGGTCATCACTCAAAGAAGGATTAAAATGCTTACCAAAAAGAATGGCAAAAGCTCAATTTGTTAAATAATTAAATCAATGTGAATAGTACACTCAGTTCCAAAATTAATACATAACACTTCACACACTGATTTAGCCAGATGATTCTTGTCTCCTCAGATTTCAATTTTTGTAAGTACCAGTTTCCTACAAGTCTAAGTTCCCCCTGTATTTTAACCTGGATGCAATAATTTCTTCTCACTTTAAAATATTGTGAAATATTGATATGAAATGATCAACAGCTGCCATGGTTTATCTTAGAAGTAATCGTAGTTCTATGGCACTGCTACATGAAATTATCCCTGGGTTTAGCTTGAACTCAGTAAAGCATGTTTTGAGATCTTTGAGAGATTAAAAGGGGTATATAGTAACATAAAATGATGTTAACAACACTAATGGAAATCTTTGCACCAGACACATATACTGAAAATATACATGCTTTCTGTATATTGATTAAACTTAAATGATTAGGACCAACTACAGACATTTGCCTACAAATATATCCTGTGGGATATCCAAAAATGGGTCATAATCTACCACATCACAAATGATTAACGTGTTTACAGGAAATAAATGCAATCGAAACAGCTATTATATGCCAGTAAATATGTTACAGCAAAAGCAATTCATCTGGCAAATTTCAGAGGGTCCGGTAAATACATCCTTTTTCCTCTAACAATGGCACTTGTCATTTTGTATATTGAGTTACAATGTAATGCATATGAACTCTGGCGATTCACTTTTCTGACATAACATCCAAATTGCTCTTTGACCAGCATGTACTCCATAATCTCCCAGACTTGCTCCTCTTGTCTATGCTCTTTCACCTATTATTGTACCTTCCAAATTGGTTTCTTATTAAACATTTCAGTTCCTTCTGTGACCAAGTGCAATGTTCAGTTTTAAACTGTCTTTACTTCTTGTATTTTCTTTTCCATTTGGTATTAGCTACTAGTTCTAGAACTGTGTCTGTAAGCTCTTCTTCCTTCATTGATCTCTTTATGACAAAAGGAATCTCAATAGCAATCATTTCAGTGCTTCACCAGTATGGTTCTCTATTCAGTTTGAAAAACTGCCAGTTAATGCTACCTTTTTACCTACCATTCTTCACTCATTTCTCTATGCAAGTCTTCCATACATTTTTACATTACATGTAAATTGACTATATGATTTTTAAGAGCCCAGGTCTACAATAACATTTAACAGCCATACCTTACATTAACTAATGTTACAGTACCTTCTCAAGACTGAATATCTAGTATTCTTTTTTTCATAAAATCATGTCACTTTCACTAAAAGCATGCTGGACAAAATGTCTTCCTACTTAGTCCTTTCAAATACCTTTGCAGAACTCCAACAAAAAATGTTAAAATAAACTGTGATCAGATTAAAATACACGTTTCAATTAGAGATATAGTTAAAGTTTATTTCATCATAATCTCTTTATTATAGTATGCATGCAAAAGTGGTATTATATTTTGAAGACAAAATTGAATCCCATCATTAGATGCCATGCCATGCATAAATTACTTACAGAGTAAGGGAGTACTCACTGTGTGTTGTGTATTACTTTTTAAGGAGTCTCATTGATTTTGATGCTCTGATGGACTAAAGAATTGCTCAGAATAGCAAGGCTATCAAAATATGGCTGTAATACAATATGCAGTATAAAACTATTATATTGCTAATTGTGGAGAGGTCAAGAATTCCTCAGATTTTTAACCCTAATCCTGTGTTAGTTTGTTTCACCAAAAACATGAGTACCATGGCACCTTAAAGACTTACAAATGTATTGGGGCGTCACAGCCCACGAAACACTATGCTCTAATAAAATTGTTAATTTTTAAGATGGCACAAGACTCCACATTTTTTTACATTTCTGAGGAACCATTTAACAAATCTTTTAAGATCTCAAAGCTGATACATTTACAAGCCATTTAGGGGTCATCATGTTGTCCCTGACGTGGTTTTCAACGTGTCCTTAGAGGATACCCCAGAATGTAGTTAACTTAGATTGAACAGTAACCAAGAGAGTGCATTCAAAAAGTATTTTCCCTCAAACCAGAAAACAAACATATCATATACCTCAGCTTCCATTTCACCTGGAAGAATTTTTATTATTCTCCTCACTGACAAACACAGAACAATAAATTCATAGATTCAAAGGCCAGAAGGAACCACTGTGATAATCTAGTTTAACCTACCTTGCACAATTCATGTTTGAACAGAGAACGTGTTTAAAAAAAAAACATCTCCTGGTTCTAACATTGCTAGGGATGGACCATCTATCATAGCCCTTGGGAAAACAAGGAGTGGGTGGTGCTTCAGTCAGACCAACAGGAAAGGTACATTCAGGTAGAAAGGCATGTCTCCACAAATTGGGCTGGGCAGGCACAAACAAACAGCTAGGCTCCTCTTCACTGCAGTTTGTGCCACTCAGGTTGGCTGCAACTGCCTTGTGACAGCTGTTGCTAGGCCTCTGTGAGATACCACTCTCCCCAGGTTTGCACCTGCGTGGTCAGTGTCTTGGCGTTTAGCGAAGCCAGGGATGGGTGAGGGTTCCATACAGGCAGAATCAGCCAGGTCCTGCAGAGAAGGGGATACATCTTGGGTATTTGTGGCCTGGATGGCAGCTGCAATGCAAGCCAGGCTGGCTGCTCCCTGTGGCATCAGGCCCTGTGGGGATGGCAGCTGGGGAAACTGATGCTGCTCTTACGGTGGAGAGCCAGAAGCAGCTAGTGCTATTCCTTCTGCACTTCAGCTAAGAACTCCTGACCCAAAGATTTGGTCCTTGCTTTCATAAAGGGCTCCCCATTCTCCCCAACCCAACCCATATAAGTCAAGCACAGGGCAAAGCAATAACACACTAAAGATGCACTTCAGCTCTATAAATCATGGCAGTTGCCCTGGACTTGAGAACAGGGTGTATTACGTGACAGAAGACTGCCCACCCCCGGCCATGTCATCTCTCTGCTGCAAATATTGCATAATAATACATAGCAAACCTGTGTACAGTAAAACTACATTGTGGCCATGTTCACTACACTTATGGTATATGACATCAATGCTCCTTGGAAAGAAATGCAAAAATTATTTGTCAGTGCATCAGTTTAAAATAGAAATGGAAAGATTGTTCTCTGAACAAAGTAATAGATTAGAGGTGACAGTTTCAGGGTAGGTCTGACCAGCATTTCTGAATTCTGCATAAAGTGCTATTAGTCGCTGATAAAATATTAATTACAAAAATGTACTTGAACAGTATCTGACCATGGAAATGCCATTAGTGAAAAATGATTTTTTTGGCAAAAGAAAAAATAAAATAAAATTAAAACAAAAAACAAAAAAGCAAGCACAGCACAGTCTTGCTTTCTGCCCTATTTGTTGTTGTAGCTCATGGTCTGAAAGCAACATGGAGTCTTCTGCTAGGGAGACCAGCTGAGAGAGTGCCCTTTCCTCTTTCAAAACAAACCAAGTCAAAATCGTTACACAGTGTGCCTTGGAGGGACGAACGTAGTTTTATTTCAGCAAGCGCAGAATTATGATTTTGCTAGACTTATGTCGTGTTAAAACCTCAGTGGGACGTTCAGCCACTCTGTATTAGAGGAGCTAAAGTCACCCCCACTCGAAACCACCCACCTCCAAGTACTTCTGACCCCCCGCCTTCCTGGTGTTTCAGATTGTCTCCCACCTCTTGCTCATGACCCCGTCTCTCCCATGTGAATCTCAGACTGTGCACTCAGATTTAAGCATCACTGTTGCCAGCTAACAAAGATTTCCTCTCATATGTCAGTTCACTTTAATGGTTGTCAGGCTGTACATCAGCCTATCCCTCCACACCTTTAATTTGCACGGTGGCTTGGCACCTAGCCTCTGACGTCTCCCAGCAGGGACGAAATGACTAGGCACCAATAACATTCTCCATGGTATCACAATGGACTAATTTCACTATAGTGGGGCCAACAGCCACCACGGGCTGGGGGTAAGGTGTGAGGGGGCAGCTCTATACCCCAGAATGGGCAGAACCTCAGGTAAAAGGGGCAAGGCCAAGGGCAGTCAGCATGGTACTACCACTCCCCAGCCCTCAGAAGCCACATGGAGTGACACTCCCCGTGTTTCAAAGGGATCCCAATTTCTTGGCCACCAGCACTGCTACTGTGGCCACGGCGGCAGCCAGGTGCTCCAGGCCCCTTTAAAATGCAAGGCCCCTAAGCAGTTGTCCCCCACCCTCCTCGATGGTAGGCCTGCTTCACTGTAACTAGTTACATCAGCTTCCTGTCAGCTCTACTGACTAAAGACATTTACAGTTGCTGCCAAGCTGTCTCTCTGTAAAGTCTATCTGTAAAATTAATTTGAACATTTTAAAAAAAAACCCAGATGTATTTCTTCCTTTTAAAAAACATCCCTTTCCAATGTTTTCAGCAACCTATTAGAACAGTGAAGCAGAAGCCTTCCCTTACATAAGTTTTACAGTCTATACCACAGGCATACACATACAAAAATTGGATTTGTCTGCAACAGAAATACCCAATCTATGGCCACCAGAGCATTTCAAAAGGCCCACGACTTGCATCAACACAAAGTGCCAATGGATGATTCATTATCGTTTTGTTGTCATGTTTGCCTCATGTTAGTTACAAGTATGTAAACAGACAATGTACACAGAAGCAATGTACCTAAATACATACAAAACAAGCTGAAGTTAAAAATGAAAGTAGGTCTCTTTTAAATCTTATTTAGAATAATTTTGGCCCACACAAAGCCATGCTTAGATTTACGTGGCTCTCATGCATAATAACGTTTAGCACCACTAGCCTACATTCTGTGTTATCCCTACGAGAAAGATGTGCGTGCTAGAGCATCATACACTGAGTTACCAAAGTGGACCTTGTTGGAATGCACTAGAAGTTCACTACAGGAAATTAATGTAGACCCAAAAACTAAATTTTCCAGAATTTTCATTCAACCCCAAAAGCACCTCATTTCAATGCTGTCCAAACAAAATACTTCATTTAACCTGAAACTAAAGATTTTGTTTCAGTTTTGACCACTTTAAAGGCTTTTGGTTTCTTTAAAAACAAAAGTTATTTCATACCAAAATGTTTTGTTTAAAAATGCAGGTTTACTTTTGTTGTTGTTGTTGTTTTCCAGCATGAACAATTGAACAAGCATGAACAATTTGGTGAAACCAAAATGAATTTGTAAATTTTTTCAGTGTCCCCAAGTCTACATTTTTCAGTAAAAAAAATTTTGGCCAAAATTTTTGATCAATACTATTTATAATTGACTACGTTAAGCTGCTGGCTGAGATGCAGAAGTGGGAAAAGTAAACAAAAAGTTACCCAAGTAAAAGTGCAGCTGCTTTGGGTGGAATGCACTTAAGTAAATGTCACCTATGTCCCTCTGGAAAATTAGTTGAGTAAAAGTACACATACACACACATCATATCTTTATTGTACTTAAGTATCCAGAAATGAAAGCAGCTGCATTTTCACTCAAGTAAATTTTTGGGTACTTCTTCCACCTCTGCTGAGATGAGGCCCCCAAACCTAGCTTCTCTTTTGGTTAGTGAAGGACAGGACAAGCAAGCACAACACAGATTACATTTGCTATCCAGTGGCACAGCACAATCACGAAACATTTGGGATTAATAGGTCAGAGAAACCAGCAGATTTATGTGAGCTACTTGAGTTCCTCAGCTAGGCTTATTTAAAAGGAATCAATGATTTAGAAGCACCTATTTGTTGGCTTTCATTAAGATGAACAGGCTCCTTGGAGACATATTTATTGTTCATGCTACCCATTAAGGTTCCTGCAAAGTGTCTATATTACTAAGTTTGCAGCAACTTTCTATAACTCAAAAGTGGCTGTTGTTGGGCAACCACACATATTCAAGATGCTTTAAAAAACAACATGAGCTGGTGGAATACCATTAAATTTAGAACTCCCTAGTTCATTGGAGTGCATGTTTTCCCATCTGGTCTCTGGAAGGATATAGTGAGGTGCACAATTCTCCCCGTCAAACTGCAGAACTTCATTCAGCAGCAGATTTCAGAGAGCCTCTCTTCTATACTCATTCTTTGCACTTAGCTTCCCCTGTTATATGTAGAATCACTTCCCCTGTTCTTATTTGGATACACCAGAATTTTAACCCATTTAACCCAAGAAGCCATAAATTAAAGATGGGGGAAACAGTCATACATTTTACCCAGGCAAAATGATCTTGCCTGGTAAGAAAGAGCGCAGAAAGCAGATTTCTTCCTTCCTCCACCCCCAGCACAGCACTGATCTATCAGTATTGGAATCAGAAGGAAATGTTCATGGTAAATTCTGCATTCAAGCACTCTTTCAGCCATTGAAGCAGTAAGTGAGTTTGCCCTTATATGTGGTTATAGCTAATTCAATATTATTATGGTAATTGTTGCTGTCACTAACTGACCTTATTCAGCACAAAAGTGACAGACATGCTGCTGATGTGAGGGGAAAAGGGGAAAGTTGCCCCAGGACCCAGTGATTCAAAATGGTCCAGGGGTCCCAGGCACCACTGCTGCAGTGATTAGAACCTCAAGCCCTTTAAATCACTGGAGCCTCCTGCAATGTGCTCTGCGTGTTATGCTTATAAAAAGCATATGGGATCCTTCTCAGGGGAAACAGGCAGTAGTCCACATTAGTGGATAATAAAGCAGGAATGCCATTAACATGTGCACACACATACACACGGTCTTGCAGTTGATGTTATAGTTGCCAATCTGTTGCTCACTTTCATTAGTTGGCCAAGCTAATGAAATTGGAGGAAGGATTGGGATCAGGTTTCTTTCAGCCTGGACTGAGATCCCAGTGTAAATGGCAGAGAAACCTCAAGTCTGTGGCACAGCAGCCCCCTTTTTATAGATTCCTTGCACTGGGACCATGGATTTCACATACATTTGAGAGTTCTTGTTTTCTCAGATTTTCTTCTCATCTTGTATCTGTTGTCTCGTCATGGTAGTTTTGATCACTGCTATCTTGTTCTTATTGATGACTGCCTGCTTCCTCCTCCAGAGTCCATCCCTTTGCCCTCGTCTCACATTTTAATGAGGATATGCAGCTATACGGGTGCCTGTCCCACCCTAGAACAATTGGTAATGGCCTTGCACTTATCACACACATTCTTCACTCACACAAAAGGGGGCTTTCATCAGCATAGAGACAATCTAAGCATTTAGACAGAACATTAAATTAGTTTTAACAAACTCGTTATACTCTTTTACAATGTTTATCTTAAGTCTGAGTTCAGCATTAGTTACAGGTGAACTAGTACAACATTGTCCTAAATTAGATATAACTACAATAGAATTTTGTACTTCATGGGCAGCACCGAGGGCTCTTGGAGCCTTTAAATGTGGCTCCTCCTAAGAGCCACATGCAGGGTGTGCCATCCATCTTGCCCCTCACCACTTGCTGAGAGAAGCGCACGACAGCAGCAGTGGTGGCCTCAGCAGTAGTTCTGACAGCAGATTGAGCAATGGCTCTGGTGAGTCGCTGGCATTAAATTAGAGGGGGGCGGGAGTGCCTGGCTCTTGAGGAATGGGAAGGCATTTAAATAGAGTGGGGGAATGGCAGGGGCTGGGAGTGCCTGGCTCTGGGGGAGGGGCGGGGCATTTTATTTAGAGGGGGAGGGCTGGAAGTGCCTGGTTCTAGGGGAGGGCATTTATTTGGGGGGAAGCAAATGGGGTGAATGTGGAAAGACGATAACCACAAGTTTGGCAACCTTTGAATTCCTATTAGACACTGCCTGTTTAGGGAGTCTATTACCACTGTCTGAGAGTTCCAAGCCCTGGGTTATGCTGAGCAGACTGAGCTGCTATTCCTCTTCTAGGGCTTACACACCTGCCCTGGAAGTCACCAGACCCATTCCTGGCTTGTGGATTGGCTGGAACCCAATACAGGAGTCTCTTACAATTAATAGGTACTTTTCAGGAGCAATGGGGGAGGGTCTTTCAATTCATATTTTCATCTGTAGTGTTATCTCTTTCTTTTGTACCCTTCTTCAACTTTCCACTGAGCTATTAAAACAGAATCCCACCAGGACAGTCAAGCAGTCAATCCCAACAGTAATAACAGTGATAAAAGCTTCTGAACTGTATTTAAAATAGGCCTAGTGCTTCACTGCTCTTGCCTTCTCCGTTCAGTAGTCGTAAATCTCAGCTCCCCTTTTGAAATCAGAACCAGACTGCTGAGAAAGAGAGCTCCAATTTCACCTGGGAGAAAAGGAGATGAAATCATTCCACAAGGGAAGAGAAAAATACAGCCGGCTGACTATGCACCATTTAATTCAATGGCTCCCTAGTGAGGAACATCAACGGCTGGGGTGCAGCTGACAACAGAAATGTTGCTTTATATAACACTTTATTGTCCATTTGTGTGCTACTGTAATAGCAAATAGTTAACAGGCCACAGAGGAAAAGAACCAAGTCAAAGAAATGTGCTCCAGTAAGTACTTTTGGTGGTTTGCAGTTTATTCAGCGATAAAGTAATGCTATAGGTCTCCGGCATATTTTTGTTCCTGGAATATACTTCTATTCTGTAATATTTTTCTCAAAAATCACTTATACATAAGTGTGTGCATTATCTTGCAACTGTGTACACTTGCTCTGAGGAGTAACAGAGAGATAGGTGTGGTAGTCTATATACTATCAAAACATAAAAGCAGTCCAGTAGCACTTTATAGACTCACCAAATAATTTATTAGGTGATGAGCCTTCCTGGGACAGACCCACTTCTTGAGACCACAGCCATACCAGAACAGACTCAATATTTAAGGCACAGAGAACCAAAAATAGTAATCAAGGTTGACAAATCAGAAAAATTATTATCAAAGTGAGCAAATCGAGAGCAGAGGGGCAGAAGGAGCAGGGAGAAGTCAAGAATCAGATAAAGTGAAGTATGTAAAAGAGCCCCTATAATGAGCTAGAAGATTGTCATCCCGGTTCAAACCATGTATTAATGTGTCGAATTTGAATATAAAAGAGAGTTCAGCAGCCTCTCTTTCCAAACAGATGTGAAAATTCCTTTTCAGTAAAACACAGACTTTCAGGTCATTAACAGAATGGCCCACTCCATTAAAGTGCTGGCTGACAGGTTTGTGAATCAGGAGTGTTTTTATGTCTGTTTTATGCCCATTAATTCTTTGTCTAAGAGAGTTTGAAGTCTGTCCAATATACAAAGCATGTGGGCACTGTTCGCACATGACGGAATACATGATGTTAGCTGAGGAACATGAGAATGTGTCCATGATTCTGTGAATAACCTGGTCTGACTCTCTCGACCCCGCTCCCCCACCCTCCACCACCACCGAAAGAAGAATAACTCTATGTGGACCCCTCCTGATGGTCGTAGTGAAAGTCTGGATTTCTACGTACAATGCTTCTGCAGCTGTGCTCAGACTGACATTATACGCAAACAATACCAAATGAAACACAACCTTAACTATGCTGAACGCTATGCTGTCCAGAGACTCAAAAGTAACCCAGACATTATAATCAAACCAGCTGACAAAGGGGGTGCTGTTGTCATCATGAATAAGTCAGACTATGAACAGGAGGCAGCCAGACAACTCTCCAACACCAAATTTTACAGACCTCTTTCCACTGATCCCACTTTGGAATTCCAAAACAAATTACAACAACTACCCAAGAAACTCCCTGCTGCTACTCGGGACCTTATTCACTGACACACACCATCTAAGCCCCAACCTGGATTATTCTATTTACTTCCCAAAATCCACAAACCTGGAAACCCCGGACGCCCCATCATTTCGGGTATTGGCACCCTTACCACCGGACTATCCAGTTATGTGGACTCCCTCCTCAAACCCTATGCCACCAACACTCCTAGCTATCGCCAAGATACCACTGACTTCCGGAGGAAATTACAAAACATCGGAAAAGTTCCTGATAACACCATCCTTGCCACCATGGATGTAAAGGTTCTGTACACTAATAGTCCACACGAAGACAGATTACAAGCGATCAGGAATACCATCCCTGATGTTAACACAGCCAATCTGGTGTCTGACCTCTGTAACTTTGTTCTCACCCACAATTATTTCCGATTTGGGGACAATTTATACCTCCAGATTAGTGGAACTGCTATGGGCACCCATATGGCCCCACAGTATGCTAATATATTTATGGCTGACCTAGAACAATGATTCCTCAGCTCTCGTCCCCTACCACCCCTCCTCTACTTATGATACATCGATGACACCTTTATGATTTGGACCCATGGCACAGAGACTCTAGAATTCCACAGACGCTTTAACAATCTACACCCCACCATCAACTTATGCCTCGACTATTCCACGCGACAGATACATTTCCTGGACACTACAGTACAAATCAAGGATTGCCTGATCAGTACCACACTCTGCTGGAAACCCACTGATCACTATACTTACCTACACCCTTCTAGCTTCCATCCTGCACACACAACTAGATCCATTGTTTACAGTCAAGCCCTTAGGTACAATTGCATTTGCTCTGATTCAACTGACAGAGACTGAAAACTACAAGATCTCTACCAAATATTCATAAACCTGAATTACCCACCAGGAGAAGTAAAAAAACAAATCGACAGGGCCAGATGAATACCCAGAGACCAGCTACTCCAAGATAGGCCCAAAAAAGCCAAGAACAGACCACTGGTCATTACCTACAGCCCCCAACTCAAACCACTGCAATGGATTATTGAAGACCTCCATCCTATCTTTAATCAGGGTGTCACATTCCAGAAGGCCCTAGGTGACAGGCCTGTTCTCTCCTACAGACAACCTCCCAACTTTATGAGGATTCTCACCAACAACCACAGTCTATACTGCAGGAACACCAGTCCTGGAACTTTCCCTTGCAACAAGGCCCATTGCCAGCTTTGTCCACGTATCTATGCTGGAGAGACCATCACTGGACCTAACCAGGTTATTCACAGAATCAAGGGCACATTCTCATGTTCCTCAACTAACATCATATATGCCATCACATGCGAACAATGCCCACATGCTTTGTATATTGGACAGACTTCAAACTCTCTTAGACAAAGAATTAATGGGCATAAAACAGACATAAAAACACTCCCGATCACAAACCTGTCAGCCAGCACTTTAATGGAGTGGGCCATTCTCTTAATGACTTGCAAGTTTGCGTTTTACTGAACAGGAATTTTATAACAGTTTGGAAAGAGAGGCTGCTGAACTCTCTTTTATATTCACCTTTGAGACATTAACACGTGGTTTGAATCAGGATGGGAATTTTCTAGGTCATTAAAGGGTTCTTATGCATACTTTGTTTTATCTAATTCTTGACTCCCCCCCTTCCACCTTCTGCCCCTCTGCTCTCTGATTTGCTCACCCTGATAATATTTTTCTGATTTGTCAACCTTGATTACTATTTTTGGTTCTCTGTGCCTTAAATATTGAGTCTGTTCTGGTATGGCTACGATCTGAAGAAGTGGGTCTGTCCCACGAAAGCTCATCACCCAACAAATTATTTTGTTAGTCTTAAAGTGCTACTAGACTGCTTTTTTGTTTTGCTCATAGGAATTTGTGATTTACAGAGATGGATAAGAAGATGAAAGACAACAGATTTTAACACATAAAAAGGCACCCCCATTTGCTCTTTTAGGTGCTTTTGCTATTATTTAAATAAAAACAGAACAAGTTCATCCTGCAGCAAACCCCCATTGCAGCAAAACGCCATCCCCAACACAACCCAAAAGGCAGAATTTTCCCCATCAGAACTCAGTCCCTCATAAATAACTACTCCCAAGAGGATCCCATTTGTTCAACTTTACAGAAGAAAAAGCAGGCAGGTCTGGCAGTATGCCCTGAAGGTCAGCAAGCCCTGACGATGGCAGGAGTTTGTTCCACAGTTAAGGGTGCTTCACAGAGAACACACCATCACCAGCCCCCTTTATATTAAAATTAAAAGGAATCCAACCGAGGTGCTTCTGCTGACTGAAACTGCAGCTGTAGCGCATGGACAGAAAGGGTCTTTCAAATAGACAAGTCTGTAGTTATTTAAGGTTTTATAAGTCAAAACTAGAAATGGCCAAAAAATCTGCAAAAATATCATCCTCATAATAATCTTTTGGTCATTCCTCTAATCACCATCATTGCAGCTTCAGCTAGGCTCACTGTTAGCTAGCTAGTTCTCATACTTTTACCAGTGTCCAGGCCATGACTTCCACGGCACTTTTTTGATCAGGTGCAATAGCACTATAAGCTGAGCATATGAAAACCCTGCAGGCCACACCTCCTCACTAATCTTCCTAGCTGCCTACATCTTGAAAAGGTGAGGAGAGAAAATGGATTGCTAAAGAACTCCGTAAGGTTCTTTGGGAGGAGAAGGAACTGCCCCACACCAGGTTCTAGGAATTCTCAGCAATGAAACAATAAGGACATTGAAGAACTGTCCCATCCTCTCCTGCTACTGTCAATCATCAATGCCCCTTGATCAATGGTAACAAAGAGCTAACTAAATATCAGCATGGACAGCTGATTTTAAACTATCTTGAGATAATCTACTAATGCCACCAGCATGGTTTGAGTCTTGTACCTTGGCTTGTTCCCACACTAATATGGGTCAAGGAGATCTCAGGCAAACAGGCAACTCACTTGTCTCAACACACCACTTTTAATGAGATCTTAAATGTGATCTTAATGAGAAATGGAAGATGTTATACAAGATGATAATTCCCCAAATGGTCAACATCAGGCTTTGAATATTTGCGCAAAGGTTTCACAATTGCCTGCATGAGAGATAGTAGGACTCTCTCATCCCAAAGAAACTCACAGTCTTCTCCAGAAGTGGACCAGTGTTGCCTTACTAGCATTCTCCAGCCAGGAAAGACATGGATCCAAAGACAAGACTGTAGGATTGTGTTCCCCAAACACCTCCTTTAATGCAGACTAACATGGTACCTCTCTAACATGGCCCCACAATATGCTAATATATTTATGGCTGACCTGGAACAACGATTCCTCAGCTCTCGTCCCCTATTACCACTCTTAAGATACATTGATGACATCTTTATGATTTGGACCCATGGTACAGAGGCTCTAGAAGAATTCCACAGAGACTTTAACAATCTGCATCCCACCATCAACTTATGCCTCAATTACAACATGCAAGAGATACATTTCCTGGACACTACAGTACTAATCAAGGATGGCCTGATCAGCACCACACTGTACCAAAAACCTACTGATCGCTATACTTATCTACACCCTTCTAGTTTCCATCCTGCACACGTGACTAGATCCATTGTTTACAGTCAAGCTCTTAGGTAGAATCGCATTTGCTCTAATCCAACTGACAGAGACCAAAAACTACAAGAACTTTACCAAATATTCATAAACCTGAATTACCCACCAGGAGAAGTAAAAAAACAAATCGACAGGGCCAGATGCATACCCAGAAACCAGCTATTCCAAGATCAGCCCAAAAAAGCCAAGAACAGAACACCACTGGTCATCACTTACAGCCCCCAACTCAGACCACTGCAACGAATTATTAAAGACCTACAATCTAATCTTAATCAGGATGCTACACTCCAGAAGGCCCTGGGTGACATGCCTGTTCTCTCCTACAGACAACCTCCCAACCTCATGAGGATCCTTACTAACAGCCACAGTCTATACCCCAGGAACACCAGTCCTGGAACCTTTCCCTGCAACAAAGCCCGCTGCCAGCTTTGTCCACATATCTTCTCTGGAAATACCATCACTGGACCTAACCAGGTTACTCACAGAATCACGGGCACTTTCTCATGCTCCTCTACTAACATCATATATGCCATCATGTGCCAACAATGCCCAGATGCTTTGTATATTGGACAGACTTCTAACTCCCTTAGACAAAGGGTCAACAGGCACAAAACAGACATCAAAACACTCCAAATCCACAAACCAGTTAGTCAACATTTCAATGCAATGGGGCATTCTGTCAATGACCTCAAGGTATGTGTGTTACTGAAAAGAAATTATCGCTCCTTTGTAGAAAGGGAAGTGGACGAACTGACATTTATATTCAAATTCGGAACATTAAAACATGGTTTAAATCGTGATGGGAACTTTCTGAGTCACTATAGGGGCTTGTCTGCATACTTGACTCAATCTAATTCTTGATCTTCCCCCCCACCCCTCCACTCTCTGATTTGCTCACCTTGATTATCTTTTTCTGATTTGTCCTCCTTGCTTACTGTTTTTGGTTCTCTGTGTCTTAAATATTGAGTCTGTTCTGGTCTGGATATGGTCTGAAGAAGTGGGTCTGTCCCACGAAAGCTCACCTAATAAACTATTTTGTTAGTCTTTAAAGTGCTACTTGACTGCTTTTTGTTTTGATAGTGTATAGACTAGCATGGCTTACTCTCTGTTACTATGGTACCTCTCTGTTACTATTCTGTGAGACAGAAAGAACTTTTCATTTATCCCTTTCAAATCCCTGCTGCAGCCTTTAGAACAAGCACTTTAGTCTGAATCTGCAAAATTTTAACTATAGAATAATCTATAATTTCCTCATTGTAGGAGGGATTTGCATTGGCTACCAGGTGGAGATAACCTGGATTAACCAAGACACCCACATCCTCAAAGAAATCGGCTGACTGAAGTTTTACAGATGCTAATAACAGACTGGAAAAGTGAAAACTGCTTATGGGGCGACTCATTTTCCAATCACGTCTTCCTGGTGAATCTCATTCATGAGATTATGTATATTGTACCATATTTCAGTACAAACATCAGAGAATCTATTTTTCCCCACTAGTCAGAGGCACAGCTTTGCTGTTTTCCATCAGCTGGTTCCAAGTATTCCAGCTGTGTCTTCAATGGTTTGAACAGATTTTAAGAGAACTCCAGTACAAAGTCAGCTGGCAGTAAGAATTGAGTATGAGGAAAGGATTTTTTCTTTTTCTCTGTCAGTAAGACTCCAGAGATTGAATTGCTGATATAAACTTCATCTTTCAGAAACTGTTACCAGAATTCATTAGAGAAAAATATGAAAAGGAAAAATAAAAAAAATTAAAAAATCAAGTGAAATTCTGCTTACTGATGTTATTTTTTTCATTTTAAAAATATGTCAAGGTCAGAATGACTAAATTAGCACTAATAATAAATAATTATAATTATTACCATAATTAAAAACCTTACTTGCTGTGAATCATTGCTGATAGAGACACACATTTCCAACTGTCCACCCCCTACCTAAATATAAGATTTAATTTTATTGACCTGGAAAGTACAGTGTCAAATCATTTGGGATTAGATGACATTTATTTGGTTGGAGTGCCTGGGTGTAAACCAATGGCTGTGTACTTTAAGGGAATGGCATTATTTGGTCTTCTGATTAATCAACAAGGTAATACAGAGGCTGTTTTGTGCTGGCTTGGTGAATAGAAATACTGGAAGAACCACCAGGTTTGGGAATTTGTCATCCCATTTCTTGAATGACCTCAGCTAGGTCTCCTGGAATCCCACATATCATACCTTGATAGTCTAATTAGGCAGGAGTTGTAAGGCTGGGGGAAAGTGTGTAAAAGAGGTGTGGAGACCAGGACCTGGTCTATACTCGGGATCAAAGGCAATCCCAGATACGCAATTCTAGCTACGCTATTAGCATAGCTAGAATCGATGTATAGGATCAACTTTGTTCCCTGGTGTAGACCAGGGATCTTCAGGCTCTTGCCAATGTCCCTTACTCTGTGCATCAGCATGGAATACCAGCGTCGACAGCCAAGTCCAGAGAGATCGATTTTGCCGCATCTTCACCCACATGCCAAAAATCAACCCCTGGAAGATAGATCACAGTGCACCAACCCTCAGGGAGGCTCAGGGAGACATAGGACCCTACTACTCCACCACTGAGCAGGCCTATGTTAGGCCAAGGTATTGTAAATAGCCTGTACCCAGGTGAAAATTGATGGTGAAAAATGGACATAAACTAAAGAGCACCGGTGTTATGCCAACCTGGAGTGTCCTCCAGTCTGTGAGGAGCAGGACCAATGGAACAATGTGCAGCCTGTCACACAAACCAATAAATAATAAAGTAAGTATTTCTGATTTCTGTAAATAGCTAAGCGTTTAGCACAGCATGACTGAAAATGCTTCTCAGTAACCACTTCTTTCCATAGGATGGCTACAATACTGCGTGGCCACTGTAGTTCTGGTAACAGAGGCCATACCAGAGGATCTGTGGCAAGCCAATGCCTGAAGTATGGAGAAGATTCATGCCAGGGGAGGAAACAAGTGTGGGCAGTCAGTTCCTAACAGTATGGCCCCACTGGACACAACCCCTAATAGCAACAGTTTCTTCTATATCCTACCTCAGAGCTGAAGGGCATCCTCCCCACTCATTCATCCTCCACACAACAGCCTGCTCACATGTTCTATAAGAAAGTCATTAATTTCACCCATTCTGACTGATTTTCTCATCACCGCTCACAATATCTCAATACACATTAGGGAGACTAAACGGACATGGGTGATGAGCAAGCTGACAGTTCCCATGACACATACTGTACAGAGAAAATGGAAGGTGCAACAGGGGATGCTTCCTGAATCATACTGAGAAAGCAGGGCAATCCGCTAGTTACTTTAGATGCCTGTGCATGAATGCAAGAAGCCTGGGAAACAAAACAGAATTAACTGGAAACCCTGGCACAGTCAAGGAACTATGACATGATTGGAATAACAGAGACTTGGTGGGGAAACTCAGACGACTGGAACACTGTTGTGGATGATTATAAAATGTTCAGGAAGGACCAATGCAGGAGAAAAGGTGGAAGAGTTGCATCGTACGTAAGAGATGCATGATTGCTCAGCGCTCCAGTAGGAAACTGGAGAAAAGTCTGTCTATAGTCTTTTAAGTGAAGATTAGAGGCAAGAACAACAAGAATGATGTTGTGATGCTCTGTCATGGCTCCTTCCCCACTCTAGCAAGATAAATGCAGATGTGGGGGCCAGCAAAAGTACCTCCAAAACCTTATCTACCAGGTTTTGGTATAAAGTTGCCCCCAAAAATCCTACAAACCTTAGATTTTGGGGATAAAATTCACAGCCACCACCCAAGTAATAATAAGGAAACCAGGGACAGACTACTTGGGAAATCTCAGCCCCAAAGCAAAAAAACAGGTCACAAACATTAACCAATACCAAGTTAATAAAAAGAAAAAGAGAGAACTTTTATTATTACAACAATATTCGCGTCGCAAGCCTCATGACTAGATGGAAGAGTCATGAAGCAAAACACATGGGGAGTCTCCACCATGGGCCTAGAACTTAGTTACAAGGAGAGTAAAAGAACATTTCTAAAAAGTGCACAGACCTCAGATCCCACTTCTCAAACCATAAAACAATAAAGCCTAACGGATCTATCTAAACTTTACCCTACTCACAGAAGATTGGAGGGCCTGTTCTTGGAGGGAGATATTCTGTGTCTATCTCCCTCATGGCTGGAAAAAAGAAGCAAAGACAGAGAACAGAAGAAGTAGGAGCCAAAATTCAATTCTTACCTACATTCCTACAGGCCAACCCCACCCAGTTAAGGAGGTTAACCCTTTTACTCCCAGGCTGCTGGCTAACCCTCATGATCATGACATGCTCATTTGCGATAAACCACCAGACCAAGAGGATAAGGTAGATGAGGTTTTTTCCTTTGGTCACTCAGTTAGGGCGTACTGCATGAAACCAGACTGCAAATTCCCAAAGGTGATGGTTATTCCAACATCTATATACACCAAGCCAGCACAAACCAGTTTCTGTACTATAATAATACGAGCAAGTTAAAGAACCATGGCTTAGATGAATGGACGATAGGATGGAAAGAAACAATGAACAGTGATCAGTGGCTCAATCTCTAGTTGGTAGCCAGTCCAAGTGTCAGCCCTCAGGTGGGTTTTGTGCAACATCACCATTAATGAACTGGAGGAGGAGATGGACTTTGTCCTCATCAAGTTCATGGATGACATTAACTTGCGGGTGGTGGTGAGGTAGTTATGATGGAGGATACGTATAGGATCTTGAGTGACCTATACAAATTGAAAAATTTGGCCCAAAGAAATCTGATGAGGTTCAACAAGGACAAGTGCAGAGTCCCTCACTACGGGTGGAAGAATACCATGTACTGCTATAAGTGAAGGACTGACTGACGAAGCCACAATTCAGCAGAAAAGAACCTGAGGATTACAGTAGATGAGAAGATGGATATGAGCCAACCATGTGCCCTTGCTGCAAGAGTGCTAATGGCATATTGGGCTGCATTAGTAGGAGCACTACCAGCAGATCTAGTGTATAAACTTTCCATAATAGTTTAATAGCCCTAGAAATGAATGAAGTTGATTAACATTTTGAGGAGGTGTAGGCTCGACAATAGCCTTAACTATTTCAAGGGGCATATGGCATTGCTGTATCTGATTCCAGGTTCCTGTGAGCAGTGGTGAGCCTGGAGCCAGGCACAGTAGTTCCTTACGGTTGTGGGAGCCAGGAGCTAGGCACAGCTGCTGGGATCTGGTAGTGCAACAGCCCAGCCGTCACCTGGTTCCTGGCTCCCCACTGCTCAAGGGAGCCAGGAAACTGACCTGCGCTGCTGTGCCTGGCTCCTGGATCCAGTGAGCGGCAGGGAGCCCGGAGCCAGTCGGAGCAGCACTGCTCAGTTTCCTGTCTCCCCACCACTGGAGCCAGGAAACTGACTAGTGATGCTGTGCCTGGCTCTGGGTTCCCTGCCGCTCACAGGAGCAGAGAGCCAGGTGCAGCCAGGACCGGGGTGGCGAGAGCAGCAGGGTGAACGCCTTGAGCAGTGCCCCTGTGCCAGGTGGGGGGTGGGGGGCACATGGATCCACCACCATCTTCACTGCAGCTGCCAAGCCCCTGAAGTTTTCAGATGGGCGTCAGTGAGTGGAGAGAGACTGGGGGTGCAGCAAAGACTGGTGGAAGGGGCAGCCAGGGCATGCTGCATGCAGCAGGAGTGCACCAGGCCAAGTGGGAGGCTGCAGCAGCCAGGCAGTAATTGTTGATTTCAACTCACCTTATTTCAAAAATTGCACAAGTCAAAATCATGTAAGTTGGGTGTCTACTGCACTTGCCTTTGTGGACTCATGAACCATACTCTTCCAGTCTTCACAGGGTAGCCTCTAAGTTCTTCAGGTGACCCTCCTCGTTCCTATCAGCAACCAGGAAGAATAGTACTGGACTCCTGGCAAGCTGCACAAGATCTGGTCCATAGCCCTCTGGAACAAAGCTGGGGCAGATGTTAGTCCAAAGGGTAAACCACAGTAATGAAAAAGCCCTCTATGCATCACAATAGTCAACAGTTCTTGGGACTTCTCAGCGATGTGCATCTATAAACACACTTAGCTCATATCAATCTTGCTAAACTTTTGCCCTCCAGCCAGGCCTGCAAAGATATCATTGGTGCAAGGAAAAAGGTATTGCTCTGCACACAACGCCAGATTAACAGTGACACAAAAAAATTCCGCAAATCTGCATGTAGCCATCTTTCTTCAATATTGGAACTATTGGAGTTGCCCATGAGCTGTGGATAACTGATATTAGGACTCCATTTTTCACTAGGCTTTCCAGGTCTGCCTCTACTTTTGGCCTGATGCTATATGGCACAGTTCTGGCCTTCGGATATTTTGGTTAGCTGTCAAGTTTAATGCTCAATTTGACAGTGGTTCCCCACATACTTCCCAGATCCTTCCCCAAAACAGCAGCATCCTTCTTTAACAGATCAGTCAGACCTGTTTCTTCGTTAGCCACCTGGTACACTTCTGCCCGGTTCAGTGAATCTTCCTAAGCCATGACCTGTGCACTAAGACTAAGTAATGGCCTTTCACCACAGAAAGTGGCAATTCAGCAGTCTTTCCATTGAGCTACACCTTTACATCAGTAGTGCCCAACAGGGGTACAGCTTCTTCTGTATATGTCTTCAGAATGATCTTCGTTGCCTTTGGTGGTAAGTGCTTTAGCTTTTCCTTTCATACAGTGTCTGAGACCAGCAGCACTGCTGTGCCAGTGTCCAGTTCCATGCATACAGGTTTACCATTATTCATGTGAGTCCACCGCCCAAAACAAACTGGAGTGGCTCCGCTGCTATGGACAGGGTGTCACTTTGATCATCCAGAGTCTGCTCAAGAGCATGCAGATTTTCTTTTTTGGTCCACCAGACAACAGGCCCCTTTTTCTGTTGTTTGCAGGCATACTCAACGTGTCCCTTTTTGCTACACTTTCGACACACTAGGTCCTTTCACCAGTATTCTGATGCATAATGACCTGGCTTACCACAGCAGTAACACTCCTTGCTCCGCACAGTCGTAGGGGTAGGTTCTTGGGAAACCTTATATACCCTAGAGAGTGCACTGAGGTATTGCACCTCCCAGATGGTCAGTTTCATGGAGATAACAGTATCAATGGCTTTCTGTAGGGTGAGCTGGGCCTTTGTTAATAGGCACTGCTGCATAGCTTCACTGTGCAGGCCACACACTAACCTGTCACATATGGTTTAATTTAGCATCTCCTTAAATTCACAGTGTTACACAAGTTTTTTTTCCAAAGTTGTTATAAATTGTACAACTGTTTTGCTTTTCCTTTGGTCTCTTTAGTGGAACTGGTACTTTCTGCAATTACCAATGGTATTGGAGTATAATGTGACTCCAGGATTTCCACAATGGCACTGCAAGACAGTCTGTAGTAAACAGGGTGTAGTAAACTACATATCAGGGAGTAGGTCTTATCCCAGGGGTGGGCAAAATCAGCCCCGGGGGATTGGATCTGGCCCACAAGCATTTCTCTCTGGCCCACGCAGCTGATTAGCAGAGGGTGCATACTTACAGCCAGCAGATGTTTTCAGCTGCCCCTCCCCCCAACCTTGTTCCACCTATGGCAGAGCAGCTCCCAGGATTCTCCTGTTGGCTGTGCAGAGGAGGAGTCAATGGAGGGGAGAGGACAGTGCTGAAGTCAGAGTGTTCCCCTGCTCCTGCATCCCATCTCTGCAGAGCAGGGACCAGGGAGAGAGAGACACATAGTGGAGCTGCTCCAGTCTGAAGCATGGATGGTAAGTGACTAGTGCAGAGTAGGGGAAGCGGGAAACGGCAAAGCAGGACAGATTTCTCTTAAAGAGGTAGAGAGTGGCTTTTTTCAGAAACTAACCCAGCAGCTGCCAGCACACACACCCTGTCATTGTCAAGCATACCTAGTCTGTGCCACACGCACATAGTCACCAAACCCTCGTGTACAGGCCGGAAGCCAGAGGGCGGGACAGGAAGCATAAAAGCTGAAGCCACGAGCTGTGCTGAGGCCCAGCCGCTGGAGGAGTCAGATGCTGGTCCTGAGCCCCCATGCTAGGAGGCTGACACAGCCCTGCAAGGGGCTCAAGACTAGCCCAGGCTCTCAGGCCCACAGCTGAACCCCACCAATGAGGAACTACAAGCCAGGACAGAGACCCGACTCCACCCAGACACAGAGGACCTAAGCAGCTGCCCCAGTGAGATATGCCCCAGGGGGGAGTTTGGAAGTGGCCTAGGGATAGCTGAGTCAGCGTGTTGTAGTCTGGAACCCGCAGTGACAAACGGCTCTGCTGCTGCTAGGGTCCTGGGCTGGGGTACAGTGGAGTGGGTGGGCCTGCACCCCCTCCCCACCACCTTTAATCTGTGGTGGCAGCCCCCCTCCTCCACACCCCCACTCGTTATAGCAGGCACGAGCCTGTGTTTGTTGGCCTTACACCTTGCTAGGACGCCTGACCTTTTGCTGCCTTCCCCTGAACCAGGGCCTGGATTTATACTGCTTGTTGCCCCACGCTGAGTGAGGGACTGGGCTGTTTTGACTGTGTGTTTGGCCTGACTCCCAGCCTGAGCCCCTGGACTGCAGTCACTCACCCTAACTGAGGTCCTGGGCCTGTCTGAATGTCTGTGTGGCCTGATCATAACCCAAGCCCTGGGACTAGCAGTCATTAAAATGGATTTCCCATAGACAAGTGCAGTGAGGCAGAGCAGCCCCTCACTGACCTGGAGGGGAAATAACTCCTCCCTGAGCCTCACCAGGATACACTTGTATACAAAAACACTACACCTAAAAACTGTACTCACACCAGCTTGTTTGCCATATATTTACACAGAAACATCCTCTGAATCAAATCATTACAAGGAATAGGTATTTTTGTTGCTTAAATGAAACACACAAAAATCCATTTCATCTTAGAGAATATCCTTCTTCATTTTAACTGGCCAAAAAACGGTTTCCTCCAGGGAAGGTGGATATAGCTGTCTCACAACAGCTGTGAAATTCATGTAGATACTGGGAAGTAATGGAAAGATGGGCAATAACTAAAAATTTGTAAAAACTGGGCACTACATGACTTGACCACATGCCAACAATCCTTACTTAAAAAAAAAAATCCCAGCATCATGGACTGGTGAATAAGGACTCTAGTGACCAAAATACCTACACTTAGGTGACAACAACTACATTGTGAAGAGCTGCTGTCTCATTTTCCCTTCCCACAACCAATGATCCTTACTTTACGGTGAGCACAAGTTTCAACTTTGCTGTTTCTAACATATCCTGTGGATGGTAAAAGTAGGTTATGTAATAATACTGTGGACAATACCTTACTTCTCCTTTTGTGTGGCAGTTCTCTGAAAAGCTCATAAAATATGCATGGCTTAAGCTTCTTCATGGTACTTATTATTGTGCCTGTTCATCGCATGAAAGCTGTGCACTGGCATATTTAAAAGATAATGCCAACTAGCTTTAGCCTTCAAATGTTCCTGTATATGCCTCAAACTCTGAGCGAGCACGCCCACCTGCATTTTAGGGGGTGGTAACAACACACTGCATATACAGAAACCTTTGGTTCCATGAACATTTGCCTGAAAGTATTTTATAGGATAATTTAAACATCTCCCTGCACTATCTGAACCCCCAAAACAGCATTGGTCAATTTCCTTTCCTGGTGTTCTCTCACTAGCACAACCTGTGTTCATTGCCCAGCTGAATGGTGCCAACACTAGTACACCAACCAGTATTAACAGTTAAAAACCAATTTTTTTTCACTTACTTAAAAAGACCCAACCCAAACACTGATCTTTGACTTGTGTTATTATTCTGCTTTTAAAGGACAGACCAAAAAAGAAGGAGGAGACCTACTGAATTCTCTTGTCCAGACTTCTATCTAAACAGAATTAGTTGTTGCTTATAGTATCATACTATTGTGTTTTTATCCTGACTGTGTTCAGAGGACTGAAATGTTCGAACTTCCATTACTCACCCTTGAATCTCAGATGGAAAACTGGGGTGCAGTTTTCAAAAGAGTAAATATGTTATTCTTGCAATCTGTGTGGTATTTAAGAACCTTGAGGTAACTGCTAACATGTCAGTAAGGTGTATAATTCTAATACAAAACTATCTTTCCACACAGTTTCCTCTTCTGGATGTTACCCAGCAGAGAAAATAACTGTTTTCTTCTTTCAGACCTGAGTCATTTCAGCCTGCAAAGGATTTTCCATTACTCACTGTTCAACATGGACTGAATTTACTCTTAACTTTCCCGTACATCCTGACCTGGCTGCTCATGGACTCTGGGACTCAGATGAATCATTTTCCATTTTTGTTCACAGAGCAATCTGTGTTTTGTCATCATCTCCCTCCTTCCCCTCTCCAGCTCCCAAGAGGATAAATCAACCTTATAACTCACTAAGGACTTTTTTCCACTTCTCACTGTATCTCTCTGCTGCCTACCTACAACTGTGTGGCTCACAGAATCTTCTCAATATACTGCAAATAAAGTAGCAAGAAATAGTGGGGCACTCTTATTGTCAGAAAATCTGGAGTGACTCATCTTCACTATGGCAAGCCATGTGAGTCACAGCCATGACTCAGAAGCACGACAAGGTGGTACCTATCTGAAAGGAAGGATTGAAATTGTCCTGATGAGCCAAGTATGAATTTTATAGAGGGGTTTTCTGATGGGGTTATTTTATTAAATCATTAAAAAGTTTAACACAATTTAGGGAGATTAAAACAAATTAAATTGTGATTCGTTACATCTCCATTATTCTGTCTGACATATTTAAAGCATCTATCCTTTCTCTTGTTCTAGTGAGTGAAACTGATCTAGGCCTTTTTTGTTCAGCTATTTGACTGCAGCGAACATTAAGTGCTGATCTAATCCATACAACAGCAATGATTGCAGAGGGGAACATAAATTAGAAAGCATCCCAAATTTCACTAGAAAAGGGGGTAGCGTGAGTGGCCTAAAAGAACGCATTAGAAAGCACACTATAATATCTCGACCGACACCCAACTAACACTCATATTCTGCTCTATCAGATCAAATTATTTTAAATGTAAATACTGTAAACTAACCAAGTTCCCATTCACTCACTGTAACTAGTGAATCAATCTAAACTGGCACAGCTTGAAATCTGGTGGCTGAATATATACAAATATGCATTCTACACATTACCATAGTTATGACCTACTCGTGATCCATCAGGTGAGATAAGAGAAAATAGATATTCTCTTGCTAAGTCATTAAAATGCGCACTGGCTTATGGAGATCTACATGTAACTGGAGCAGTGATGAAAAAGTGGATATACTATGTACATACCAAAATGAGGTTCTGAACACGCTTATTCAGAGCCACCTGGCTTACACAACTGGTTTTGGAGTATTTGTAGAATTAATATTTCACAAAAAAAAAAAGAAAGATGGTCCAGTGATTACGGCACAACCCATGAGAGTTGGGAGGCCCGGTGTTTCAGCCCCTGCTCTGCCACAAATTTTCCAGTCTGATCCTGTGCAATCAGTTCCTCATCTATAAAATGAAAATAATAGCAATCCTTTATACCACAGTTTGCTGTGAGGATAAACTTACACTCTGAGGTACACAAACACCACAGTATTATGGCTCAGACAAGTACCTCAGATAGACTGCTCTCTTGTTGGCCTGTTCCACTGCCCAAACCTTCCAAACACTTCTAATATTTAGCATATATTTTCCTTTGCTTAAACCATTGTTCTGGGTCTCCGTCTACTGACTTCAACAAGAACAAATTCCTCTGTGTATATTATTGACTTAAAAATCGTTATAAACTTTTGACTAAATAGAGAAGAGTTGACTAATTCTGGGTGACTCAATTGCTCGGTGCCCAAACTGAGATACAGTACATGCTTTGTTACCTGGCACTCCTGGAAAACTGGGGTTGCCAGGTAATCCAATTTGCCGGTCACTGCTGCTAGCCCTGGCTGGGCACCCAAACCCTGGCCCCCAACTCCATTGCCAGCCCCCAGTTCCGCAGCTGTTGCAAGTGAATGATTGGGCAGCCAGCCCCCCGCTCCCAACCCCTCTGCTGCCACCCAGACAGTCATCCTCCAGCTCTGCAGCCACTGCTGGTAATTGGGTAACCGCCCTCTGGCCCCCAACCCTGCTACTGCCAGTCAGGCAGCCAGCCTCATAGTGGCTGACCTCAGCCCTGTGGCCACCAGTCCTGCTCTACCAGCCAGGGATGAGTGGCCAGCAGCAGAGAAGATGCCAGTTAACAGAGTGCTAGTTATCTGAAATCCAAATAACACGGCTTTTACTGTGCCTGAAAGAGGTCTTGTCTTCAGAACATGCTAAGCACTCATTATCTGAAAATTCTGGTCCTTTGAAGGAGTTGCAAGTTTGGCAACCAAACTTTTCACTAATCACTTTGACAACATCCCATCTCTCTGAATCTTCAACAAACCTGGTCAATATAAATGCAGCTCATCCAGCTTCGCTCCCAGTCATTACATATTTTTGTTGCACTTTAATTTTTCTCATGTTTTATATTCTCCCCACTTTGGGGGAACTCTGATCATCCTGATAAACCACTAATCAGAATCAATCAGTAAAAGGCAGACACCAAGAGCTTACAACTGAGCTTGGGTCTGACCTGTAATTACTTAACGCCTACGTCTACACGTGAAGCCAACATCGAAATAGCTTATTTCGATGTAGCAACATCGAAATAGGCTATTTCGATGACTAACGTCTACACGTCCTCCAGGGCTGGCAACGTCGATGTTCAACTTCGACGTTGCGCGGCACCACATCGAAATAGGCGCTGCGAGGGTACGTCTACACGCCAAAGTAGCACACATCGAAATAAGGGTGCCAGGCACAGCTGCAGACAGGGTCACAGGGCGGACTCAACAGCAAGCCGCTCCCTTAAAGGGCCCCTCCCAGACACAGTTGCACTAAACAACACAAGATACACAGAGCCGACAACTGGTTGCAGACCCTGTGCATGCAGCATGGATCCCCAGCTGCCGCAGCAGCAGCCAGAAGCCCTGGGCTAAGGGCTGCTGCCCACGGTGACCATAGAGCCCCGCAGGGGCTGGAGAGAGAGCATCTCTCAACCCCCCAGCTGATGGCCGCCATGGAGGACCCGGCAATTTCGACGCTGCGGGACGCAGATCGTCTACACGGTCCCTACTTCGACGTTGAACGTTGAAGTAGGGCGCTATTCCGATCCCCTCATGAGGTTAGCGACTTCGACGTCTCGCCGCCTAACGTCGAAGTTAACTTCGAAATAGCACCCGACGCGTGTAGCCGCGACGGGCGCTATGTCGAAGTTAGTGCCGCTACTTCGAAGTAGCGTGCACGTGTAGACACAGCTAACAAGAGACACTGAAATGTAATCACGACAACCTACGTATGCCTTAATTCAAAGAGATGTCCTCACCAAATCAATGGGTTAACGATCGCTATAGTAATAAAAATAAAGCTTAGATGCTATGTGTACCACCTGTGTTTACCTTTATCTTGTTAGAAGGTTAACAATGTTACCTACTTAGGTTGTGGGCACTAATCCTGTTCTTTTTTCATAATGCTTCCGGATCACATTCTATTGATTCATAGATGAAAGGGGGATATCGTCATTTAGATGGGACTTGTGATGTAATAATATCATTGTCCTAATCTTTTCTCAAAGCTTGTACATAGTAATCTACTTGGAACTGCCTTGATAGTTTGAATGTCTTTCCTTAAGTTTTTCTCAGAGAACGGACCCACTGAGGAGAGATCAGACTGTCAGCTCACTTTCATCAAAGCCCACATGGTAGGGCTACCTGTCAATGCTTAGTTTGCTTCATGTACAAAGGAAGCCACAGATCTGATTTTTTTTTTAAAGTACTGCTTAAACTTTTTAGCGAAGGTCTATCTTGGGGTTTCCAGATTTACTCTGGGTTTTCCAGGGAAGAATCTGAGTAAACTCTACACTTGAACACACATTTGACTATAACTTTTTAATATGATTCCAGAAAAACGCTTTTGCAAACCAGCATCCTGACTATCTCTGCTATGAAACTGACCTCAGGACTTTTCACATATCTATATGCATCACTTAACCACTGAAACACTTTTCGTTTTATTTTTTAAAACCTTTAATTTCTCATGGATTGTCTCTGCATGATTATTGGGTAAGCTCTGAAATTCATTGATGTGAGGAATCAGTGTTCAATCCTTTAGGTCTGGTGGACCTAACATACGGTGAATCTGGCTTTCAGTCACCACTCACTACACGGTAAACTCTTTCATATCTAGCACTTTATTATCCAGAACTCTCAAATAACCAGCATTTAAACCATAAGTAAATTTTAGTTACATTTTCTGTAATTACAATACAGTGGCTATGTCTACACTAGCCCCAAACTTCGAAATGGCCACGCAAATGGCCATTTCGAAGTTTACTAATGAAGCGCTGAAATGCATATTCAGCGCTTCATTAGCACGTGGGCAGCCACGGCACTTCGAAATTGACGCGCCTTGCCGCCGCACGTCTCGTCCCGACGGGGCTCCTTTTCGAAAGGACCCCGCCTACTTCAAAGTCCCCTTATTCCCATGAGCTGATCGGAATAAGGGGACTTCGAAGTAGGCAGGGTCCTTTCGAAAAGGAGCCCCGTCAAGACAAGCTGCGCGGCGGCGAGGCGCGTCAATTTCGAAGTCCTGCGGCCGCCCGCATGCCAAGGAACCACTGAATATGCATTTTAGCGCTTCATGAGTAAACTTCGAAATGGCCATTTGCGTGGCCATTTCGAAGTTTGGGGCTAGTGTAGACATAGCCACTGTATTGTAATTACAGAAAATGTAACTAAAATTTACTTATGGTTTAAATGCTGGTTATTTGACAGTTCTGGATTATAAAGTGCTAGATATGAAAGAGTTTACTGTATAGCGAGTGGTGACTGAAAGCCAGATTCACCGTATGTTAGGTCCACCAGACCTAAAGGATTGAACACTGATTCCTCACATCAATGAATTTCAGAGCTTACCCAATAATCATGCAGAGACAATCCATGAGAAATTAAAGGTTTTAAAAAATAAAATATGCATTTCAGCGCTTCATTAGTAAACTTCGAAATGGCCATTTGCGTGGCCATTTCGAATTTTGGGGCTAGTGTAGACACGGCCAGTGAGAGTAAACACAAATAAGTATAGCAAATAGAGTCTAAGTTTACAATGTACAGTTTTACTGTTGTTGGTAAAGTACTCTGCATACATTTTTGTTTCTTAATATCTAACCTTGTTTTTCTTTAGTGTTATGCATTGCTACTATACCTCTCTATTATCCAGAATACGTGAATGTCCAGCAACCTCCTGGTCCTGTGGCTGCCAGATATTAAAGAGTTTACTGTAGTAGACTTGGCTGTCTAGAGAGGAATCAAGGGCTGGTTTGCATTAAGGGTACTGTACCTGGGCTTTTTGGTAACCATTGTGATATTATAGAAACTGTTTCACCAAAGGAGTAATTAATATAATTAAAGAACAAACCAGCAGACTGGTGGATGTTTTTGCCCTGTTCCCTGGAATTCCTGCAATTTGCCCAGAGCATAGCATCCTTAGTGAGGCTCACCAGGCACCTGGTCACAGCCCCTTGTTCACTCTCCCTAATATATAAATTTACATGTGACAAAGTCAGTCTTGCTCCTGAGCTTCTGGCCTCTATGCAGCCCACTGCTCCCTCTTAAGAGCCCAGTTGCCACCGCTGGGGTGAGGGGTGGTCTGGGAGGAACCTGGCCCCTGCCCACTCGTGCCAGGTTCTGGCCCAGGGATCGTATGTGACTGCTAGTGAGAAGGGCCGACTCCCTTAGCCCTTGGCACAGCAGCTCTTCTCCCCGGGCCACTTCCCCAGACAATTCCCTCTGGTACCTTCTCCATGCTGCAGCAGTAGTGAGTGCCCCCTCTTGATCTGCTGAAGGTCCTCACTCTCCCTCTGTGGTTTCTGGTGTTCTGAGCCGCACCTCTCCTCCGCTCCTCTCAAACCTGCTCTCTCCCATAACTCCACTCTCCTCACCTCTCTCCACTCGCCTCTCACACTCTCTCCCCACCCTTCCCACTGTGAAGGGCTTTTAAAGGCCTCTTATTAGACCAGTCATGGGGTCAGCTGGCCCCAGATAGCCTGAGCCATCTCCCACCCAGCTGCCTGTGATTGCCCTACTAGTGCTCCGCAGGCCCTTCTGCTTGTTTGGGCTCCTTCTGAGGAGGCCCTCTGCCCTGGCCTGGCCACAATTGATTTAATGATAAATTTCACCTCAACACCAACATTCCTTTAATCTCTCTAAGCAAATTTTTCATTTGATACTGTTCTCCTTTATTGTCAGTTAGTTACAGAATATTGTGATGATATGGGTTCACCTTGCACCTTGATATGGGTTCAAACTTGCATTACAACTCGGAGTAGCTTAAATGCTCTGACACACACACCTGATACTAACATTTAGCACAGGGCTCAGGCAACCCCGGCATGGATGCCATCAGTGACACGAGAGCCGAATTTCATCAGCATGTGAGGTGGGCTGAGCCACACCCCTCCTCCCCCATGCAGCCGGGAGCATGCTCAAAACCATGTTGCCTGTGGAGTAACTTAAGACCAACTAATGATACCAACTACCACCTAAATCGTAAAGCTCTGCATCTTCATTTATCTATTAATGAAGCTGTTGTAAGTTGGAGTATAAGTGACTTTAAAAAGAATCACTGACACTCAGCTCGTAGAGGCCAAAAGGTCAAATTTCAGCACTCCACGTCGGAAAGGATGCTGACCCCTGATTTCACATACATGCAAGATCTCACCCTGGCTTTGCCATCCTATTACTGCTCTTTACAAGGCACCAAACAACTCTTCCAGCCTTAAATGTTCTCAAAAAACAAAATGAAAAAGAAATCTGTTTTGCTTAGCTACTCTCAGCATAACAAAGGCAAAACTTTTTCAAATTTTCTGCTCCTTTAAAAAGATAGTACACAACATCCCGTTAGTTTAATTGGGTTACTGCACTCTCCACTTCAATGCACAACTCTGCACTGCTCTACAGTAAAACAACATAGATTTAAATAATATCAAATAAAAGATAAGGATAGAAATGGCTATGACCAATAGTAAAAATATGCGTTTAGGGCTAAACGCTAACTTAAACTAGATCAGTGTTTCTCAATTTTTTTGTTTGTTTTTACAGAACACTTGAAAATTGCTGAGGGTCATGTTGGACTGCTTAAGGATCATTCCATATGTTGTTTGTACCTATAACCAACTATTGTAAAGTGCTTTGGAGAAATCAGCTATATAAAAATGAATAATTAACTTTTTTGTTCCAAATATAAAAGCATGCAACTCATGTTTCAATAGCAGTAAGCTTACCTTTTCAATGTGATGGATACACCCTCTCTCCCCTTGGCAGCCCCCAAGCTGGGAAGGAGGGTGGGGGACACCACAGTATTCTACTGTAGAGATCTACAGTGTTCCCTTTAGCTTCTAACAACAGTTATCACACTGATAATGATCAGATTTGTTTGCCATGAGCTGCTTTTACCAACAATTATATTTGTCTCTTCTTAGACCCCTTTCTCCCAAATGTTCACATACTGATTCCATTACAACCTGCATTAACATTGTGCGTATATATGTCAGATTAACTGGCTACTTGTTGCATGGTTCTGCCTTACAACTTTTTTTTTCAGTAGACTTTTAGGCCTGAAGAGAGAATTATGACTAATATCAGTGACAGCATAACATAAGCCACAGAATTTCACACAGTCATTCCTGAAGCAGAGGAAATTATTATTCTGTGTTATGGAAGAAACCACTACAAAGACCAGTAACTTGTCAAACTAGAGCATCATTATCACAGTGCCTCCAAGTATTGGTGAGTTTGCTGCTACCCTTGATAGCTACATACAGCTAAGTAACAGAGAGATACCCGTGATAGTCTATATACTATGAAAGCAAAAAAGCAGTCCAGTAGCACGTTAAAGTGTAAAATAATTTATTGGGTGATGAGCTTTCGTGGGACAGATCCACTTCTTCAGATCGTAGCCATACCAGAACAGACTCAATATTTAAGGCATAGAGAACCAAAAATAGTAATCAAGGTTGACAAATCAGAAAATTATTATCAAGGTAAGCAAATCAGAGAGCAGAGGGGCAGAAGGGGTGTGGGGAGTCAAGAATTAGATAAAGCAAAGTATGTAAAAGAGCCCCTATAATCAGCTAGAAAATTGTCATCCCGGTTCAAACCATGTGTTAATGTGTCGAATTTGAATATAAAAGAGAGTTCAGCAGCCTCGCTTTCCAAACTGTTGTGAAAATTCCTTTTCAGTAAAACACAGACTTTCTGGTCATTAAGAGAATGGCCCACTCCATTAAAGTGCTGGCTGACAGATTTGTGATCAGGAGTGTTTTTATGTCTGTTTTATGCCCATTAATTTTTTGTCTAAGAGAGTTTGAAGTCTGTCCAATATACAAAGCATGTGGGCACTGTTGGCACATGATTGCATATATGATGTTAGTTGAGGAACATGAGAATGTGCCCATGATTGTATAAATAGCCTCGTTAGGTCCAGTAATGGTATCTCCAGAACAGATATGTAGACAAAGTTGGCAATGGGGCTTGTTGCAAGGAAAAGTTCCAGGATTGGTATTGCTGTGGTGTAGACTGTGACTGTTGCTGAGAATCCTCATCAGGTTGGGAGATTGTCTGAAGGAGAGAACAGGGCTGTCACCTAGAACCTTCTGGAGTGTGGCATCCTGATTAAGGATAAGTTGTAGCTCTTTAATAATGCGTTGCAGTGGCTTGAATTGGGGGCTGTAGGTGATGACCAGTGGTGTTATCGGCTTTTTTGGGGCCGATCTTGGAGTAGCTGGTCTTTGGGTATTTGTCTGGCCCTGTCGATTTGTCTTTTTATTTTCCCTGGTGGGCAATTCAGGTTAATGAATATTTGGTAGATACCTTGTAGTTTTTGGTCTCTGTCAGTAGGATCAGAGCAAATGTGATTGTACCTAAGGGCTTGACTGTAAACAATGGATCTAGTTGTGTGTGCAGGATGGAAGCTAGAAGGGTGTAGGTAAGTATAGTGATCAGTGGGTTTCCGATACAGTGTGGTACTGATCAGGCCATCCTTGATTTATACTGTAGTGTCCAGGAAATGTCTCTCTCACGTGGAGTAGTCGAGGCATAAGTTGATGGTGGCGTGCAGATTGTTAAAGTCTCGGTGGAATTCTTCTAGAGTCTCTATGCCATGGGTCCAAATCATAAAGATGTCATCGATGTATCATAAGTAAAGGAGGGGTAAGAGGGGACAAGAGCTGAAGAATCATTGTTCCAGGTCAGCCATAAATATATTAGCATATTGTGGGGCCATGTGGGTGCTCATAGCAGTTCCACTAATCTGGAGGCGTAAATTGTCCTCAAATCGGAAATTATTGTGGGTGAGAACAAACTTACAGAGGTCAGACACCACACTGGCTGTGGTGACATCAGGGATGATATTCCTGATTGCTTGTAATCCATCTTCATGTGGAATATTAGCTACAGTACAGCTAAGTTGTATCCTATTTCTAACTTGAATTTTTCAAGCTTCCTCTTTAGAAGGTGGGTGCCACTTTTGTCTTTTTTTCTAGCTAAACTCTATGGAGAACTGCTGTAATTTCAATTGTTAGTTTTGACAAAGCTCTCAGAGTTCTAATCTTGGCTTGCAATCTATAAATGTTCCAGACAATACTCTCAATCTTTTTTTATTCTTCACTCACTGTTTCTCCAGGATACTGAATACATGGAAAATAATAAGGAGCATGGCTGTAACATGCTGCTGTCCAGCGAGTCTCAGCCAGGGAAAGAATATTTATGGATCCTATTTATGGATGGTAAATATTAAAAATCACCTCTTAGTTGCTCTAAGCTGCACCTGTAGCTAGAACCAAGCAGCCAAATGGCACAGGGGGAAGCAACACAGAGTCTAGTCCACAGGTCTAGTTCAGCTCTGTTACAAGGCCACTGAAGTTGGCACACTGATATCCCGTTCACCCCAGTTCAGTTGTGGGTGTTATAAGTTTCCATCAGCAAAAAGCAACTGCACATTTTGTTTGAAATGCTTATTTTAAACCTAAGGAAATGAATAAGGAAGACTGACCAAATACATAGCCATATCTAAGTCTACCTACTATATCAATGTAGGTTTTTACACTGTGGTATCTGAATGCCTGGTCTCAGGAGGGGACATGTGTCTTACCTTTAACACAGGGCATCAGTCTGCCTTAAAAAAAGGCAGTAGTCTTTGCAGAGAGCAGACTTGTAGAAGTGTAAGACCAGATTCTTCAATCCTTTCTCAACTGTACCTAAACTTCGGAGCAGCACCACATCTAGACAGATGATTAGAAAGATTAATTTTCCATGAATTGTCCATTTGGGGTGGTGTATCTTAATCTTAAATAGAAAGAACTGAACTCTCCTAAAGATACCCACATATGGTGAAGAGGGAGAATAGGATGAATTTCAGAGGCAGAGAATGTAAGACAGTACAGGTCCATGCCATATGATCTTTCCCAGCACTGGGTTCTGTCTACACAACAGCCCACCGAACATATCCCCTGCTATTTCAGCTCTTGGCACTCCTCCTTTATGGAGACTGCCTATCATACTTAACTGCTGAGTAAACAAATAAAATGTGTGTTATCCACTGAACATTACCTCTTTTTTAAATCAATTTCTATAGCTAAAATCCTGAATTACATCAATAACAAAAGTGGACTACTGTACAACGGTGTTCACTAACTCCTTTGTGAACCCAGCTACTCGAGGAATTTCTCCCCCCCCCCCAAAAAAAAAAAACAAAAAAAACCCAAACCCACTGTTTTCACTGTAGAGTAGATTCTGGAGATGCTCACATCAGGATGACAAATATACCAGTACACTGCACATCACATGATTCATTATTGCTACTATTTACCACAGATTTGGGAATTTTATCCTAGAGAAGCTAGATAGCATTATATATTTTAATGATTATTTATAATCTGGATAACAGGATAGATCTAAGTCATTTCTGTCCACTTCTGGCTGATAACCAAGTCGAAATTAAAGATTCTATAACATACTATGGAATCAGTATAACCTTAGTTAACTGTCCAATATGACTTCCCCCAATAAAACAAATTTTTTGTGTGTTAGTTGATTAAAACAAGCACATGGCTAACTATGCAGCATTGCTATTTGCTCTAATGATCCCAAGTTATAAAAGAGACAGGATAGGTAAAGCAATATCTTGCACTGAACCAACTTCTGTTGGTGAGACACACAAGCTTACATAATGGAAACATGATGATGACGATGATGATGCGTCTCGCACCAACAGAAGTTGGTCCAATAAAGGGTATTATCTCACCAACCTTCTCTCCCTAAAAGATTGTCTCATCAGGTATGCATTTAAATTAAGTTGGAGCACATGCAAATTCCCATTCTACTAGCTAGAAGGGCAATTCAGAACACAATGGCTAGAACACTTTTCTATATAGTCCAGTCTCTATCAGTACCTTATGTACTGCTCTGAGAAACCTAGGGCAAGAAAGCTGACACTGAAAGGCAAGTTTTCTTGAATATGCTATTTGTTAAAAAATTAAAAGTTCTATTATTAAATTGTGCACACTATAAAAAAGTGTGGCATCCTCTCTTGACACATAACATCTAACTCCCAGAACTATTCAAGAAAAAGAGTATCATATTCACATTAGAACACATAATTATGCTGAAATCTTAAACAATCTAGCACTCATGTCTATGGAAAACATACTTTCTATAACATTTCTGTAATTTATTTTGTTTTGCAATATCTGGTAGGCAATAATAAAATTGCCATATAACTAAATCTTTATGAATTAGAAAACTGTATGGGGGGGACATTCCATTCATAATGAAACACCTCATCTGAGAGAAGAAATGCCTTTTTTATTTTAATAAACCAGGGGTCAGTGTTTTTTTCAGTAGACTCTAAATGAAGTGCAAGTTGAAGTTTAAGGCATTGAAGGTTTTGGCTTTTAAAAAGAGAGTATTAGCAGGGTACCAAAGATCTGTCCTGATATCTGAATGGATGAGACTTTGCACACATACAAAATGGGAAATGACTGTCTCACAAGTATCAGAGAGGTAGCCATGTTAGTCTGTAGCTTTGAGAACAACAAGAAGTCTTGTAGCACCTTACAGACTAACAGATATTTCGGAGCATAAGCTTTCATGGGCAAAGACCCACTTCATCAAATGCTCCAAAATATCTGTTAGTCTATAAGTTGCCACAAAACTTGGTGTGTCTCAGGAGTACTGTAGAAAAGAGGTCTGGGAGTTATAGTGGACCAGAAGCAAAAAATAAGCAAAAATCGTTCTGGGGTGTATTGCCAGGAGTGCTGTAAGCAAGACGTAAGAGGTAATTCTTCCACTCTGCTCTAGGCTGATAAGAGCTCAGCTGGAATACTGTGTGCAGTTCTGGATGCTGTGGCAAGGTGCCCCCCTCCACCTTGGCTCAAGCCCCGGCCTCTTCCCCTCACAGATCTGTTGGCCTGGCTTGGGGAGGGGGAGCCCACCGCTCCTCCCTCCTCCACCCTGTTGTCAGCACTTTCCTCTTCTTGCTGCTCTTGCTAATTTTTACTTCTCTCACAGTGTCTCTCATGCTCCTCTGCCTCCTCTCCTCTCTCTCTTTCCCCTACTCTGTTTGCCTCCCTGCTTTTAAGCCTCCTGGCAGTTAGCTCATCTGGACCTTCCTAACTGATTACCTGTATCACACCCTATTGCCTCCACCTGCAGCTTAATTAACTCCTTGGGTGCATCTACACTAGGAACTAACTTTGAAGTTAACTTTGAAATTAGGGGCTACTTCTAAGTAGCCTGCAGAGTATCTACACACAATTTAACTTCCACATAAGGCAGCCCAACTTTGAAGTCCTTCCTCCATTTGCAGGAATGGAGTAGTGCCCTACTTCGAAGTTTAATTTTGAGGTAGAGTGTGTATAGATGCTCAACTCTGAAGTCTGTTACATTGAACTTGTACTTCAAAGTAAGCAACTTCAAAGTTATTTTGTAGTGTAGACACGTACCTTCTGTCTCTTCCCTAGGTCAGGCTGGCTTCTGGGCTGCCTTCCACCCTGGCTCTGCTGCCCTGACCCTGTTACAATGCTGTATTTCAGGAAAGATGTGGACAAACTGAATAAAGTCCAGAGAAGAGCAACAAAAACTATTAAAGGTCTAGAAAACATGACCTATGAGGAAAGACTGAAAAAGACGTTGTCTACAGAAGACAAGAGTAAGTGGGGATGGGGGCATGATGACAATTTTCAAGTACGTAAAGGTCTTACAAGGAGGAGCTGAAAAATTGTTCTCCTTAACTTCTGATGACAGGATAAGAAGCAACAGGCTTAAACCAAAGCAAGGAAGGTATAGCTTGGACATTAGGAACAGCTTCGTAGGTGTCAGGCTAGTTAAGTAATGGAATACAGTAAATTGCCTAAGGGAGTTGTTGAATCTCCATCATTAAAGGCCTGAATAACAGGTTAGACAAACATCTAACAGAAATAATCAGGCTATTATGAAGTCCTGCCTTGAGTGAAGGGGATTGAACTAGATGGCCTGTTGAGATCCCTAAAAGTCCTGTATTTTTATGATTCTCTGGATGAAGTTCATAAAATGGATAGTAGGTGACCAAATTTTACTCTCCTTTACATTTGCAAAATCTCATCAACTTCATCAATGTAACACCAGTTGCACTGGTGGCTATAGTGTATATCATCACTGTCTATTGACAGAGGACTAAGCCCTACCCCCTAGTCATGTAGGATCAGGTATGACAGCTGAAATTCTTTCCTTTCATTGTCTCTTTGCTTCCAGTTTTCTTTCCTGTTTGCCATCTATTTCATTTTCTTAGTCATTTCCATTCATATTGCTCACAGTTTATTAAGAATTACAGTTTGAAATAACACAGACAAAAAAAAAAAACAGGCACATATGGGCAGAGGCTAGCTTTAGCATACATTTCATTGGTTCAGTTACATCCGGCAGAAATACCTGTTCTAGTCACAACCATAAAAACAAACCAAAATAGATTCATAGGGTAATTGGTGAATTTTCCACCATTTGGAATGTTTAAATTGAGACAGTAGGTCTGCTTCAGATACATGATTTAGTTCAGCCAACAGTTATTGGGCTTGACAGAATTCACCTATGTAGTAAAAATAACTTGCTGCACCACTGGAATTTCTGGACACCATTCTGTGAGCTGTGCTATGCAGATTGTTAGACTAGGTAATCATCTCTGTCATTTCTAGCCTTAAAAATCTGTGTGTCATTGCTGAGGCAAGAGTATCTAATCTGAGGGGCCTAGTTTCTCTGAACGAAGGCTCTATAAACCTAAACCAGAATTGGTAAAAAGGAATTCAGATTTTAACAAACTGTCTTGCATTAGGAAATTTTCTTTCAACATTAGCCAATTAAAATTGCCTAACACTTGGGGTGAACCCAGAACTGGGAACATAAAATTTTAAATGGGTTTTCATTCTGACTATATTTTTCAAGTCTTTGCAAAACTCACAGGCAATATCTACACTACAGTGATCTTTCAAAGAAATCCCTTTCAGAAGATCTCTTTCAAAAGAGTGTGTCCACGTACAAAAAAGGGTATTGTTCTTTCAAAAGAGAGCATCCGCACAGCACTGCTCTTTCAAAAGAACAGGCCAGAGATTGAAAAATCAGGTGGCATGAGGACTGCTCTTTTGAAAGAAGGACCCTGCAGAGCATCTACACATGTTTTCTTTTGAAAGAACTGTTCAAAAGCAGGGGTTCTTCCTGAAATGGGAGTGGAAGAGCGCTTTTGAAAGAATGCTTTTTATGCATAGACGCTCTGTGCATCTTTCAAAAGAGCTCCCTTCTGTTGAAAACTCTTTCGAAAGAACTTGCTAGTGTAGATGCAGCTACAGAATAAAAATTACACTGGTTCAATAATCACATTCATATCTGCACAGATCCCAGAAAGGATCACTGCTACTTTGAAGCACCTGTGAAAATATTAAGGTCTACCATCACATGCACCATTGATGATAAAAATATGTCAAACTAATGCAACACTGTGATTGTCAATTATCTAGTGATACGAGGCAGTTCTTTTTATTTGTGACAAGTGGTATAATATCAGACCTTAAAATCAAATAATTTCATCCTTATAGCCTTCTCTCTTCTGCCTCCCCCCTTTCAAGTTGGGTCTGATTTTACTGGCTAATAATTTAGGAACAGCTAGAAATAGAAGCCAGTTCTTTGTACTATTTGAGAGTCGATTAGAAACTCATATTTCAAAGGGCATAAAGAATTAATCTTTTACTCAAGTGGTTTGCAATATATTGGCTGTTTAAATTTTATCAGTATTGAAGGGGCAGAAAAGGCAAGATGGTAAATCAGAATGACATGATGTTAAAAGGTCATTATCTCACAATATATGACGGCTAACACATTGGTAGAGAAGTTTAATTATTAGAGGGTTAGGAAAAAAAGTCTAATCTAGCGTGGAAAATCATTTTAAAGGCCTGATTTCAGCAGAGAAATTGACCAGTGGCCATATTCATCCAGCTGTAAATGGGCACAACTTGTAGTATAAGGACATACATCCTAGCTGCTTTTGAGCCTGACCCGGTGAAGTCAATTGAACTAGAAATTAAATAATGCTATTTCTTGCTGTCTTTGTGATTTTTCAAAGATTTCCACAGGGAGCTCAGAAAAAAAGACTAAAAATGTCCAAAAATTATTTACAATTTTAGTCTCTGGTCTATGTCAGGGCACAGTACGCTGTGTTACTACAGTGTTGTTTGTAGGTGTGCATTGGATAAGACATTACCTTACCCACCTTGTCCCTGTGTCAGAGTTGAACATTCTAGTGCCTCCGCAGCACTGCAAAAGGCAGCCATCTGCTGATATATCACCGCCACCCAACAAAACATTTAACATTGCTTCATCTATGGCCCCACCTTTCCAAAACTGACAGGGTATAGCAGTTTGTGTAGCCAGAATTCTTGTGAGAAAGTGCACAATAGCTCAGGCTGGAAAGGAAATGTGTGTGCTTCCCCTTGAGCACACAAGCACATGAAAACACATCAGAACTGTCAGCACGCCCTCTGCAGAATTAATTTAACAAGGATTTGTCATCAATTTTAGCTTGCTGAAAGGATTCTAAAATGCCATATTGATTTCTCCATCATTATCATTAATAGAAACCTCTGAAAATTACTGCAAAGGTTACCATCTGGGACTGTGGATGACAAAGTGGTGGGCTTTGGGGCTCAACAATAGGCCCTGGTCTATTCTAGTGTTACTTATATCAAATCACCCTATATGGAAGAGATTTGCCTAGCTATTTCACAATCTACTGCAGTGACAGGTTTTGCATGAGCCAGCAAAAGGGGAGAGGCACTATACCTTCCCTGGGCACAATAAGTGGCTACACTGCCCTAGAGGAAGCTTCAGGGAGGCACAAGAGGGAGAAGAAAGGGCAGCGTGTTCTTTTCTACACAGCCACCCAGGCCAGCTGGGTAGCGACAAGGGTAGGCTGAATACAACCTACTCCATTTTTCCAGCTTCTTAAATGATGCCAATTATCATAGCTTGTGAGCACTGTGTATTCCATGACAATACTCGCACATAAAAATGAAAGAATTTATTGAAGTACTGCAGATAACATGAAACGAAACTTCCACACCTTCTGATCAGAAACATCCTACCACCAAAAGCCAACATAGCACCAAGAGAAGGATACATAGCACTGAGAGAAGGATGCAGCACTACCTATTAGTAAGGGTGTTAGTCATCACAACACACCACATGACTTGCGCCTCTCCCTGGGAAGAGACTTATTACATTTTTCTGTCTCAGGTCTACCACGCTCTTCATTTTTATCAGGCAAGATTGAAGCGGTGTGTCTTGCCTTGGAATGGAAGATTGAAATGCTTCTTTGGCACTGCTGGAGTCTGTTCCACAATCTTGGACTGACCCTAGGAAAGAACAATGCCCTAAACAAAGAAGAAAATAGGACCCATTTGCTGGTGGGTAGGTCTCTGGAAGAAGCTACCACACAGCACTCCTTGCACTCAGGTGAATAGCATGCGGAGTAGGACTGGATTAGTGTACAAGTTGTACACAAGTGTACAAGAGTATACAAACTGTATACAGAGAGTGTGACCCTCTGAGCCTTTCGTCCCTACATATGGCAGGACTAGGAATAATGTCAGTGCACTGGGAACACTGCAGACAGTTGAGGTTGGGTTAGCCCCTTCTCCAGTACAAATTACTATGATGAGTTTCTTCAGCAGGATGTTATGTTCCCATCAGTCCTCTCTCTGGTGACCAAGGACCCTCCTGGGTGGATACATAGGAGCATTTGGCTCAGGGTGGCATGGAGTGAAGAAAAAAAGGAAGTGACACCTTTCTCTAGGAAGACAATGGATGTGGCTAGAGCAAGTCAGGCAGGAGAGGCCACAGTGTGTATTTAGGACTGTGATAGACTTGCAAGCTATCACTTTAAAAGCAGGAGTTCCCGGATGCTTCTGAAAGGCTAGAGGGTTTATAACAAAGCAAGTGACTGGACTCATTTTAAAGCAACGTGTGTATGAGTTATGCTTCATTGCCTGGTTTCTCCCACTCTGTTTTCAGGTTTGTGTGCGTAACCCCAGAGGCACTGAGATCACATACTAGGAAGAGTGACATCTCTGTTCTACAGTCTTGACTGAGAGCCAGCTGGCCTTTAGCTCACGTAGTAGAGCACAGGGCTATAGCCCTTATGGTAATAGGTTCAATCCCATGTGCTGGCAACCCAGATCTGTCAGTATTACATGTGCACTTGTTCTGCATTCAAAGGGGGAGGGATAGCTTGGTGGCTTAAGCATTGGCCTGCTAAACCCAGGGTTGTGAGATCAATCCTTGAAGAGGCTATTTAGAGAGTGGGGCAAATAGATGGCAGGGATGGTGCTTGGTCCTGTGAAAAAGAGCAGGGGACTGGACTAGATGACCTCCCAAGGCCACTTCCAGTTCTAGGAGATGTGTATCTTCAATTATTTAAAAAATAAAAATAAAAGTCTGTGTGTGTGTACTGCTAAAGTAACAGCCACTGGCAACCCAAGAGCACAGTGAGAAAGCTGGATCTGGAAGCAGCCTGGATTCTCCCCACAAGGCAGCATGGAGTACAGAAGAACAGCATACTGCGGAGAAGCTAAACAGAAACCTGTGGGGCAAGCTGTGAGTGGCACACTTTGCAGCCAGCCACAGAACTTATGGGAAAAACAATACAGAGGCCTGAAGGGATACTCCTGGGGCCACACAACCAGCCATCTGCTCAGTCTCTCCAGGGCCAAGAAGCCCAAAAGAGGTAATTGCAAAGAATCTAGAGACTATAAAGGCAATTGGGGGTGTGAGGGGCTTATAAACAAAGCTGCCCAGGTGGTTAGAGCAGCTTCCTATCAGAAGCTGCAAAACAAGTGCTGCAACAGCAGCAGAGAACAGAGGTGCTGGAATAATTTTTATGGAAGGGTGCTGAGAGGCACTGGGCCAAAACTGTAAATCCTGTCTATCACAGAAACCATTTCAAGCCAGGGATGCTGCAGTGCCATCAGCACCCCTAGTTCCAGCACCTATTATGGAGAACCAATACAGATGGATGGATCTCCAGTTAGTGAGGTCTCAAACTGGTCCTGGCCTTGAAGCCTGGAAGTTATCTGCTGGCTTTTAATAGGGAGAAAAAAACAGATTGGAGAGGAGTTAGGTGAGGTGATGTAGCCAGACAGAGTCCCCCTCCTTTTTGCTCTACTCCATCTTGTCTCTCCTAGGTTCTTCAGAGCACCACAGGGTTAAAAGAAACAGCTCAGCCCTGGAATGCCCGAGAGCGCAGATGTGCTTATCTCAGGCACAGTCTTTTGATGCTCCGGAGCAAAACTGCAACATAAAGACCCTGAATGGGCTGAAACCAGACAACAAGAGACAAACAGGCTAACAGACAGCCAGGGCCTCAGTCTGCCCTTGGCTAGTACCGTCAGTTGATCTGCCTACACAAATGTCCCAGATGAGGAAACGTCCGGCCTATAAAGAAAGAATGCCCTAAATTATCTCCACCTCACAGGTGTGAACTAGATCCTTGAACTCCCTGTGAGAACTAGTGTCACGAGACGATCTAATTCAATTGGCATCTTTTGAGATAAGGAAGAGCATACATGACCCAATGGGTATAAAGCAGGGCCTGGCAGCCCCCCTAACTGAGCTCCAATTACCTCTACCTGCCAGTCAGGAAGGTCTTTGCCTCCCAAGGTCCCAGGGGACGCCCTTTCCTCGTATTGTTTCTTCTCGAGGGATTGAGTGAAAATGCTGGTCACGCCACGTTGGGTAATGCAGGGGTGAGAATAAGACCTGTTAAGCGTATTGCTTTTGCTTTTGTGCACATTCAATAATAGATCTATGAATTGTTATATGCTAGCTATTGGTAACTAAAGAAGGGAAGTACAAACCTTGTAATCTTGTAACAAAGTATAAACCCTGTAATCTTGTAACCATAAGAGATAAGTTGCTTAGTCAATAAATAAGTAACTGGTTAAGATTTTAACCTGACTCTTCCTGTTACTGTGCAAACCAAACACAAAACAAAGAACTCAGCTGCTTTTCAGCTGTTTTAGCCTGGTCACTGGTGAGGCGTACTGAGAGCTGAGTCGTGCTGCCTCCACAAAGCAGACTCTTGAGGCACCCGTCAGCCTCCCTAGCTGCCCGCTGCAAAGGGGCTTTGTCCTAGCAGTTAAAGACTCGGGTGAAGGAGGCTCTCACTACAACCTTTGGGGCACCCGTCAGCCTCCCTGGCTGCCCGCTGCAAAGGGACTTTGTCCTAGCAGTTAAAAACTCAGGTGTTAAAACCTTGGGGCACCTGTCAGCCACCCCCGGCTGCCCACTGCAAAGGGACTGTCTGTGCTAGCAGTAAAAGACTTGGATGAAGTGAGGGTACGCGTGGTATCTCACCCTGACCATTGGCTAACAGGTGGTACAAGTAGGCCTGGAGCACCCTAACCCTCTACTGGATGCCTCTGGGGCCAAGCCAAGAACTGGTATGCTGTATCTTGAAATATACTATTTAAGCAACTGTATATATGGTGCCTACATCCCCTCTTTCTTAACAGCTGTGATAAAGTATCTCCTCACCTCAGCCATGCACCGGAGTGCTTACTGGCTCTAGCAGCTGATGAGTCTGTGGTTGCTACAAGGCCATGTTGCCCCCAGAGTTAGGGAGTACCTGAAAAAGTTGGGGTTATCACAGCACTCATCAGCTGTATTGCTGAGAGTATCTCACATGGGGTAGCAAAAGCTTTTGCCCAAGAGGGCATCTGCTCCTTCGCACAAATCCTGGGGTGGAAGGACCTATGGGAACTGAGATTATGAACAGCTTCTCTGCTTCAAATATTGGCTGGGCTTCTAATACAAATCTAGTGCCAGCAGACAGCTTTCTCCAGTTCTCTAGCTGCAGGGGCTGGCAGTGGTCCCCTCACCAGCTCATCAGCTCTGGTACTGTATTTAAGGAAATGATGGCCTTTACACAGAACATATAATTGCAATGTCTAGACTTCTTCATTATTATAATTTAACACTGAAATCTGATCTAATAAGATCTGCCATTGGAGAAGTACTGACTGAGACTATTTAAGTATAGTTTTCTATCATTAGATTTTCTGAAATTTTATGTGGCAGATAATTCTGGACTTTAAAAATGTTGCCTTTTCAAAGGAAAGGGATAGTGGGATGCACAAGAAGTAAATCACATAAATAAGTACTGGTTTAGAGTCCCAGCTCACATAAACTGACACAATTCCATTAACAAAACAAAACAGCAGCAATGTGGCACTTCGAAAACTAACAAAAGTGCTCCATTTCTTCTGTTTTGCTTTGTTGGAGTACAGACTAACACAGCTACCTCTCTGTTGCAGTTCTATTAACTTCAAAAGAGCTATGTAAGCTTACAGGAAGTGAGGATCTGACACAATTTTTAAAGTCTCTCAAGTCATTAATCACAGACACGTGGCGGGCACCCGGGAGCCAGGTGCAGCAGTGTCCGCAGTTTGTTGTCTCCCTGCCAGGAGCCAGGAAACTGACCGGGGTTGCTGCGCTGTCTGTTTCCCAGCTCCCGCGAGTGGCAGGCAGCTGGGAACCAGGTGCAACAGCACCAGTCAGCCTCTGGAGGTGAATGAATTCGATTCAAAGACATGGAACTTCCACATTAGCCTTCATTTGAACTGTTAAATTCGAACTTGATGCTACACCCAACCGATTCCAAAGACATTATGCTACCAATATAAGTGCTCCCTAAATTGAGCTAATGGTATTTACAGTGAAGACAGTCACTTGGTACAATTCAGCTAACTGCCTTAAATTCAAATTGATCTCACGGTGTAGACGTAGCCTTACTGTAGAGTACTTCAAGCTTAAGCTGTGTGAAGTTCAGAACTGAAATTAGGAAAATCAAAAAGTTACCCAGTGCACTCTGAGACGTATGTTACGGACCTGCTGAAACAAATATTCATAACAGTGTGAATTATCCCCCCTTCTTACACACACACAAACAGCCCTCCTTGTCACTGCAGTGTGAAGGTTATTCATATCAGCTCTACAGAAATAAAAGTAACCAAATGATTTGTGGGAGAAATTAATTTGCATTCACAGTGACTCAGCTAGAAAATTAGGACTAACTTCATAAGGTAAAGACATGCAAAAACCCCAATAATAGGTAGTCAGGATACTGTGCTGGAAGTCAAATTTTAGATGCACTTCTCTCCTTACTTCTTTGTCAAGATATGCAGTTAAAGTCATACCCTAATGACCAGGACCTGCAGGAATGTCTTTGACCAAGCCCTTTTAAAAATGTAAGGATAGACCTCATACCTCCCAATCCTCCCTGGGCTTAACCTAACCTCAAGGAAGCTGACAGCCTCTGTGGGCCCCTTGGCAAAGTTGGTGGGGGGCGGGTCTCAGCTCCATGTTTCCAAAAGGTACCTCAGGTGGAACCAGTGGGGCTGTAGGCCTCAAGCAGTACAGCATGATCCCCCACCCCACCCCTCATTGCCACACAGAGTGTGTTGCAATGGTTTGGCAGCAATTTCCAGGGCCCAGGCTCCAGCCACCATTGCCACAGTAGCAGTGATGACTGCTGGGAATCCCAGGCCTCTTTGAACTGCCAGACCCCAGGGCAATTGCCTCCTTTACCCTCCCACTGTAAGGCTACGTCTACACATGAAGCCTACATCGAAATAGCTTATTTCGATGTAGCGACATCGAAATAGTCTATTTCGATGAATAACATCTACACGTCCTCCAGGGCCGGCAACGTCGATGTTCAATTTCGACGTTGCGCAGCCCAACATCGAAATAGGCGCAGCGAGGGAACATCTACATGCCAAAGTAGCAGACATCGAAATAGGGATGCCAGGCACAGCTGCAGACAGGGTCACAGGGCGGACTAGCGCTTCCGGGGCAACAGCTAGCCGCTCCCTTAAAGGGCCCCTCCCAGACACACACAGCCTGCACAGCACGCGGTCTGAGAAGCCATAGGCACACAGACCCCGGGCGCCGCAGTCATGGACCCGCAGCAGCAGCAGCAGCCAGAGGTCCACCCAGCCCTCCCGGCAGGAGCAGGGCTTGACCTGCTCCATGCCATGCGGGAGGCAGCTGAGCACCTCCTTGCTACCCTGGAGGAGGAGCTGCCCCCAGGGCAGCAGGGGTCAACCCCCAACCCTGCAGCACCCCGACCGCCCCCCGCCTCACACGCCGGCGGCTGTGGAGCTACCCCACCAGCACCGACTGGTGGGAGCGGCTGGTGCTTGGGGAGTGGGACGACGACCGCTGGCTCAGGAACTTCAGGATGAGCCGGCAGACATTTATGGAGCTGTGCCAGTGGCTCACCCCCGCACTCAGGCACCAGGAGACCGCCATGCGGCGTGCCCTCACAGTGGAGAAACGGGTCGGCATCGCTGTCTGGAAGCTGGCCACTCCTGACAGCTACCGATCCGTGGGGCAGCAGTTTGGTGTCGGCAAGGCCACCGTCGGGGCTGTCCTCATGGAGGCAAGAGAACCCACGGGGGGAGGGCAGGGCAGGGGAGGGGGGCCCGGGCAGAGGAGGGCAGGGCAGGGGATGGGAGGCCAGGGCAGGGGAGGGGAGGGGAGGGGAGGGCGGGGGAGGCCAGGACGGGGGAGGGCAGAGGAGGGCTGGGCAGGGGAGGGGGGCCCGGGCAGAGGAGGGCAGGGCAGGGCCACGCACACCCTGCTCACCCCTCATTGGGGCTGTCCCATGTGCTTTCTCTGCAGGTTGTGCGTGCCATCAACGCCATGCTCCTGCACAGGCTCGTGAGGCTGGGGGACCCACATGCCACCATCGCGGCCTTTGCCACCCTGGGCTTCCCCAACTGCTTCGGGGCTCTGGATGGGACTCACATCCCCATCCGCGCCCCGCATCACAGTGGAGGACGATACCTGAATCGCAAGGGCTACCATTCTGTCGTCCTCTAGGCCTTGGTGGACAGCCGGGGACGTTTCCAGGACATTTATTTGGGCTGGCCTGGCAGCACCCACAACGCCCGGGTTTTCTGGAACTCGGGCCTGTGCCGCCGGCTGGAGGCGGGGACCTACATCCCCCAGCGGGAGATCCCTCTGGGGGACACCACCATGCCCTTCTGCGTCATCGCAGATGCGGCATACCCCCTCCGGCCGTGGCTCATGCACCCGTACACGGGCCATCTCTCCGCTAGCCAGGAGCGCTTCAACGAGCGCCTGAACCACGCGCGCCAGGTGGTGGAGCGCTCATTTGGCCGCCTGAAGGGACGCTGGAGATGTCTCCTGACCCGCCTGGATGCGGGCCCCAACAACATCCCCCTGATTGTGGGTGCCTGCTGCGCCCTGCATAATTTGGTGGAGAGCAAGGGGGAGACCTTTTTCCAGGGCTGGGCTGTGGAGGCCGGCAGGGCCGACGTCCAGCCACCTGCTGCCCCCAGTCGCCAGGTGGACCCCGAAGGGACCCAGGTCCGGGAGGCCCTGCGGGCCCACTTCGATGATGAGGCCGTGGGGTGAACTCTGCCCAGGCCCCCCACTGCCCGCCCCTTCCTCCACCACACTCCTGCCCCAACGCCCACACCATGGAGCACCCAACCGCACCCCCCTCCCACATTTCCTGGACAAATGACAGCACGCACTTGTGGCTGAACTTAACCTGTTTTTTCTTTTAGAACTTTTTTTTTTAACTGTAAATATATAAAACAAGAACAAACTATATACAACATGTGGAAACAAAGTAATATGTACAAATAAAACATTTGTAAGAAACAAGTGTCCTCATTAACAAAAAGAAAACCAGGGAGGATAAAGGGGAGAACTATTTACACGGGGGGACGGGGCAAACGGGGGGCACAAACTAATAAGTTGAAACTATATACAAGGGGGGGGGCCACGTCCCGGGCCCCTCGCCCCTACAGTCCGGCACTGGGCTTGGGTGGCCGGGAGCCCCGCCGTGGCCGCAGCCCTGTCCGGGGCTGGCTGGGGGCGGGCCGGACCGGAAGATATGCCTGGCGAGTCTCAGCTGGCTCCAGGGGTCCCTCAGCGCTCCGGCCCTCGGCGGTGGGTGGCGGGGCAACGGCGGACGGGACGGCGACGGGCGGAGCAGCTGGTGGTGGGGCTGCAGGAGCGGGCAGGGCGGGCGATGGCTCGGCTGGCGCGGCATGGGGGGCCAGGTAGTCAACGAGCTGGTTAAATGTCTGCATATACCCGCATGTAGCCGCGACGGGCGCTATTTCGAAGTTAGTGCCGCTACTTCGAAGTAGCGTGCACGTGTAGACACAGCTTTCCAGCCCAAGTGCAGGACTCTGCACTTGTCCTTATTGAACCTTCTCAGATTTCTTGTGGCCCAATCTTCCAATTTGTCTAAGTCACTCTGGACCCTATCCCTACCCTCCAGTGTATCTACCTCTCCCCCTAGTTTCGTGTCATCTGCAAACTTGCTGAGGGTGCAATCCAACCCCTCATCCAGGTCATTGATGCATATGCTGAACAGAACAGGACCCAGAACTGAACCTTGGGGCACTTCGCTAAAAACCAATTGCCATCCTGACATTGAGCCGTTGATCACTACCCGCTGGGCCCAACCTTCTAGACAGCTTTCTATCCATCTTACCATCTATTTATCCAATCCTCATTCCTTTAGCTTGCTGACAAGAATATTGTGGGAGACCATATCAAAAGCTTTGCTAAAGTCAAGATAAATCACATCCATTGATTTTCCCCTATCCACAGAGCCAGTTATCTCATTGTAGAAACTAATCAGATTGGTCAGGCATGACTTGCCCTTCATGGACCCATGCTGACTATTCCTGATCACTTTTCCCTCCTCCAAGTGCCTCAAAATGACTTCCTTGAGGAGCCCCTCCATGATTTTTCCAGGGACTGATGTAAGACTGAGCAGCTTATAGTTCCCTGGACCATCCTTCTTCCCTTTTTTAAAGACGGGCACCACATTTGCCCTTTGCCAGTCATCTGGGATCTCTCCTGATCTCCACGACTTTTCAAAGAGAATGGCTAAGGGCTTGTCAATGACATATGCCAACTCCCTCAGAACCCTCAGATGAATTAGGTCTGGGCCCATGGATTTATGTACGTTTAGCTTTTTTAGATAGCTCCTAACCTGTTCTTTCCCCACCAAAGGCCGTCCACCTTCATCCCACAGTGCATCAGTTATCGCATTAGTCTGGGACCTGACCTTGTCCATGAAGACAGAGGCAAAGAAAGCATTAAGTACTTCAGCTTTCCCTACATCATCTGTCACTGGTTTACCTCCCTCATCCAGTAGGGGCCCCTCACCCTCTCTGATCACCTTCTTCTTGCTAACATGCCTGTAGAAACTTTTCTTGTTATCCTTCACATTCCTCTTGAGTCACAATTCCAGTTGTGCTTTCACCTTCCTGATATCTGCCCTGCATTCTCCAGCTATACATTTATATCCCTCCCTAGACATCTGTCCAAGTTTCCACTTTTTGTAAGCTCCCTTTTTGTGCCTAAGTTTTCCAAGGATTTCCCCAGTAAGCCACTCTGGTCTCCTACCATATTTACTTCTCTTGCTGCGCATTGGGATGGTCTCTTTCTGCACCTTCAACAGGGCTTCCTTAAAGTACTGCCAGTTTTCCTGGACTCCCTTTCCCTTCATGGTAGCATCCCAGGGGATTCTGCCCATCACGTTCCTGAAGGAGTCAAAGTCTGCTTTTCTGAAGCCCAAGGTGTGTAATTTACTGCACTCTTTCCTTCCTTTGGTCAGGATCCTGAAGTCTACCATCTCATGATCACTGCTTCCCAGGTTGTCACCTACCTCTACCTTCCCTATTAGTTCCTCCCTCTTTGTAAGCAGCAGGTTGAGCTCGCATGAACTCTGGTCGGGTCCTTCAGCACTTGTACCAAGAAATGATCCCCAACATTCTCCAGAAACTTCCTGGACTGCTTATATACTGCCATATTGGTCTCACAACAGATGTCAGGGTAATTAAAGTCCCCCATGATATCGAGAGCCTGTGATCTGGAAACTTCTCTGAGTTGTCCAAAAAAAGCCTCATCTACCTCACCATCCTGATTTGGCAGCCTGTAGCAGACACCAACCACCACAACTCCAGTGTTGCCTACACCACTAAGTTTGACCCATAGATTCTCAATAGGCTTTTCTCACTCTATGTACTGGAGTTCCAAGCAATCATAGCGCTCTCTTACATACAGTGCAATTCCTCCTCCTTCTCTCCCTTGCCTGTTCTTCCTGAATAGTTTATACCCTTTCATGACAGCGCTCCAGTCATGCGAGTCATCCCAATCAAGTTATGGTTCTTGGATTGGGCCAGGGCTTCTCATTCTTCCTGCTTGTTACCCAGGCTTCTGGCATTGGTGTACAAACACCTTAGATTACCAGTCAATCGCTACTCAAACCATTATGTTTCTTACTGTTAGAACATTACAGCAAAGAACTGTATAGCAATGAACTGGAGAACTGAGAATTAGAACTGAAATGAGAGTCAGGCAAGAAAATCCAAACAATATGCCATGTTGGCTAGTGTTGGCAAAGAAAATGCTCAGTAAGGACTACACAAAGAAACAATATATATATATATATATATATATTCTTTTAGTTTATTTTTATGCGCACTGTGGAAGTATTGAGTTTTGCATGTGTAACTGCCAGAATCTTAGCCAACTGACAATTAAACAAGGGATCTCAAAAGCTAAAAGCAGGAATCTCTATTGCTTGAGCTAAAACAGCAGCTTCCATGGTGATGTCCATTAATACTTGGCAGTAAAAGATCCAGACCTACCAGCACCAAAGGACAATACATTCTTTGGATACCCCCATCTAAAAACAAGGTTTGTCAGGTAATAACTTATGAGATATAGAGCCTAGCTAATTTTATGTCAATAATTCAGCCACCGAAGCACTAGATAATTTCAGATGAAGATGTTAGACTGATATAATGAAACAGAGATATTAAAAGCTTTACAAGAACATGTGAAAATAAAAAGGCAAGTAGAAGCCGAACGTATTAGAAGAAGGAGGATACCGAGACATTTTCTCCCCTTGAGCCATATATGAAAAGCTCTCACTTACATAAACATAACATAGGGAATATATATGCTAGGGAAATGGACATGAGCACAGAGTCTGGTCAAGGATAGTTTCCAGGTACAGTACATAAAAGACTGGCATGGATAAGAGCACATTTGATAACTTAGACATCTAGCCAGTGGGCTAGATTAATAAAACACACATTTTTACACAGCCAAATGTAAGATCATACGTCTAGGAACAAAGAATGTAAGGTCACATTTATAAGATGGGGGTCACTGCAGATAACCCAGGTGATCTTAAGCTCCCAGCATATGCTCTTTGGATGCATTAGCTGGGGGCGTGCTATGTAGGAATGGGAAGCTGCTATTAGGTATCATTAATGATGTAAATGGAACATTAGTGGAATACCATTTCCAAATTTGGTGCCCATGCTTAAAAAAAAAAGATACTGACAAATTGGAAAGGGTTGAGAAAAGAACTATATGACTGATGTTAGGTCAGGAACACATTCTCGAGACTAAAAAAGAGCTCAATCCATTGCGTTTATCTAAAAGGAAGTTAAGAAGTTACTTGATAATGTTTTACAAGCCATAATTTCTGACCATAGACAGCTCTTTACTCTAGCAGACAAAGGGAAAAAAGATCCAACAATCAGCAGCAGAAATTAGAAAAATTCAAACTAGAAAAAAGGTGCAAATTTGTATATCTGAATTGGGAATAAGGGAGTTTCAAAGTGTGGCACTTATTTCAAAGTACCTGTGTCTATACGGCCAGTCTTTGCTTCAAAAGCAGCACTTTCAAAATGCTCCTGGGCACCATTATGCTAATGAGGCACTGAATATACATAACAGCACCTTATTAACCTATTCCGAAGTGCCTCATTAACATGCCCTTTCTGAAAGGTGGGGGCATGTGCAGACACAGGCAATATGTTTATAAAGCATACACTGCAGCACAAACACAAGTTACGGACTTGCTAAGGAAGTTATGGAGAGAGATGTCTTAGTGTGTCCTATGTACGAGGTTAGGATAGACAATCAGAAATGATTTGTTCTGACCTTTAAAAAAAATTCATAAAAACAAGGTTCTGATCTTAGTTGCAACAGGGTGATTCCACTGATTTCAATGAAACTTCACATTTTCCTCTAGTACACCAGCCATGAGATGTTCCAAACAGTGCATTACTGTTAAATGTTCCTTTTGAAGGCTTTGTCCTAATTAAAAACCACTTGGCATAGCTCCCGCAGCTGTTTCCAGGAGTATAAGTTTAGCTGCTATAAGACAGAAGTGATGGTAAAATATCAAAAGTTTAGAAGTTGGTTCAGATAAATAGCCAGTCTTTCTAGACATTCTGGGTTAATATCTAGACATCATTGCTCCCAGATGGTAGGCTTCCTTTCAGTTGCCGTTTGTCAGCGGGGTGAAAAACATATAAAGAGGCTTTCTTGCAGATTTTTAACATTTCCACTTCGTAGCAGCAGCAAATGCTAGGAAACATGAATGCAAGGGGAAATATCAATACCAAGTTTATCAAACCTGTTTTAAAATATGACAAATTCAGTTCCAGTTTTGGGAAAAGAGTAGCACTAGTTCTCATTTTATCCAGGTAGTTTTATCTGTCCTTAATAATCACTTGAAGGGAAAACTGAGTAAAATGCATCAGATCTCTGGCAGTTGGCCCACAGAAGATTTTGAACAATCCTCAAACACATAAACAGCTAAGTGTCATGTCCAAGTAAGGTTATATTACCTCTGCACATGGCATTGGTGAGAGCAATTGTGAAATACTGCATCCAGACTTGAAAGAGGAGTTGTGGAAATTGTAGTGGGTTCAGAAAAGAGCCACAACAACAATTTGGACTCAGAAATGTGCCTAACAGTCACAGACTTAAGGAGCTTAATATATTTAGCTGATCAAAAAAGAAGGTTAGGAGGCAATTTTTTACTTTCTATACGTAGAGCCCTAAAAATCGGCAGATATACACTTTATATCCATGGGTCTCCACATCTGCGGATGTGGATGCAGATACCCACAGCTCATTTTTGAGGATGAGGATACAAATTTTATATCTAGAACTCTGCAAATTTGAGGATATCCGTTTTATACCCATGGGTATCTGAAGATGAAGATGCAGATGTAGATACAAGTTTTAAACCCCATGCAGGGCTCAATCTACAGAGGGAAACATGCAAGAACAAATGACTTGCTTAAACTAGGATATAAAGACACGAGAATATCTGATGAAAAAGTGAAGCTAGACGAAGTCAAACTGGAAATAAAATGCAGATTTTCAACAGTAAGAGTAATTAACAATTGGAACAACCTAATGAGATGCAGTAGATTGTTCCTCATATGAACCATTGTCAGAGGCAGGCCAAGATGGTGAGCAATGTCGGCAGCCCATTCACAATTTCTGATGCGACATATCATGTATGTTTTCACAGAGGAACTCATACTAACATATTGCATCTTACGAATAGCACTTAACTTTGCACTAACACTTGATTTCCCAGTCATGGTTAAAGGATTACACAAACATAGGAAGACAAGATATGTGCACTTGCAAGGCGTTCACTTCAAAACTTCCAGACAGTAAAGAGGATTGTGGTGTGACGTCGCCGCGTACTACAGTGCCTGCCACCCAACCACCAAAAAAACTCACCCGGTCAATATCGCTGGCTTTTGGTCCCTTGAAAAACAATGTATGTGTGGATCCGTGTGAGGTATAATGAATTTAGTTTCCTTAATTAATTGACAACGTATATGCAAAATGACAAATAGCAAGGCAACTTATAACAGGGACCACCTGTACCCAGCCAGCCACCCAGCCACCCACCCACCCACAGAGTTTATGCCTTTGGTTTACGTTTATTGCATCTTTAAATCTCTGACAGCTCTGCAGTCTGTAAAAACAAACTACCATGATAAGAATAGTGGTGGTTTATTACAATGGGACACACTATACCACAATGATGGAGACTTCACTTTTATTAGATTCTTTAAAACAAACACAAGAGTAATGTTAACCTCAGAGCCTTTGACTCCTCCTGATTTAAGGAGGAATGACAGAGTATTTGGCTTTCTGTGTTTGAAATTAAAAGATGACTAAACTCCAAGATATTTACAATAAATGAGACTAAATTGGTCTACTAAAAGTGCTAAAATCAATTATTTTGAGAGATCAAGAATGATGCAGCAACACTGTTCATAAAAATGAATAAATAATTGTAGTGGGAAAAAACTTCTCTCTTAATCTTACGATGTCTTAATGAAAAATGTGCCATTATTCAATGGAAAGCAACCACACAAGCCTACAGATTTTAATTAGAACGCAATGTGAACTTGGAGAGCGATGGTTCTAATCTATTTTAATCACACAAATATTCCTCTTTCAGTTTTAGACAGGGATTCTCTAATGATTAAGGTAATCATTGTGCCCAAGGATTCTCAAGGTTGTAGTGAAGGAAATTATATAAATGAATTTATTATGGGGATGTTGTGGAAGAAAAACAGATTGGAATTAAAATTGTTTTTAGAAGAATTTACCCATTTAATGGAACACCTACATGGAATGATTTAATGTGTACTATAGATTGAGGGTACCAGGGAAACCATAGTCCTAAATATGGATATTGTTACTCAAAGCTGAACAACATCATACTCCAAAAGTAGCCCAAATATGGTCTGTGGGACTTCTTGTGAATTTAGGTGCTACTAAACCCAGAATGTGTGTATAGCTTGAACCTCCAGTCCAGCACCCAAGGGACATGACCGGTGGCAAACAAGAGAATTTGCTGGACCTCAGGAAGTCAATATTGTCTAGCACATTACCAACATTTTTACTGTTTCCTGAGCTCTTAGAAGACATTTAGGGGTAAATTACAGCTAAAGAACAGCACAAAACATTGAGAATCAGGACTATGGCTGTAAACAAACTTTATAGACCACAGAAAATTTGGTCTCACCCATGGCAAGGGGTTGTCTGACTATCTTGCATGGTGGATTACAGATGTTGCCAGGTGAGAGAGTTCCGGATTAGAGAGGTTCAACCTGTATCAGAGTCCAGCCCAGTGAAAGTAATGGAAATTGTCCTGTATGGTATTAAACACAGAGATTCATAGATTGCAAGGCTAGAAGGGACTTCTATGATCAACTAGTCTGACCTTCTGTCCAACAAAGGCCATAGAACTTTCCAAAAATAATTCTTAAGAGCATGCATTTTAGAATCTTGATTTAAACATTGTCAGTGATGGAGAATCTGCCAGAACCCTTGGCAATTTTTTCCAATGGTCAGTTACCCTCACTGTTAAAAATGTGCACCTTAGTAAAATTCTGAATTTGTCTAATGTCAGTATTCAACCATGTTATACCTTTCTCTGCTAGATTAAAGAGCCCATCATCAAATAATTTTTCCTGTGCATGTACTTACAGACAGTGATCTAGTCATTCCTTAACCTTTTTTTGTTAAGGTTACTATAAGGCACATTTTCTTTTCCTTCACCTAGTCTCCTGGCTCTTCTCTGAAACCTGTCCAGTTTATAAACATCTTCCTTGAATTATGAGCACCATAACTGGACACAGTACTCCAGCAACAGTCATATGAGTGCCAATGAAAATAGTCACCCTACTACTCAAGATGCCCCTGTTTATGCATCCAAATAGCTCTTTTTGCACCAATGTTGTATGGGGAGCTTGTGTTCAGCTGATCATTCACTGTGACTCCCAAATCTTTTTCAGAGTCACTGTTTCCCAGGATAGAGTCCCCTTCCTGAACGTTTGGCCTACTTTCTTAGTTTGCCCATTTTACCAAGACAGTCAGATTGCTCTGGATTAGTAATTTGTCATCTTCATTATTTATCAGTCTCCCAATTTGTGTGTCATCTACAAACGTTATTGGTGATGACTGTATGTTTTTTCCAAGTTATTAATAAAGACATTAAATATCACAGGGCCAAGAATCAACAACTGCATTGCCCCACTAGAAAAATACCACTAATGGTTTTTCTCTTACATTTTGAGACCGATCAGTTAGCCAGCTCTTAATCCATTTATTATTTGCCAAGTTAATTTTATATCTTCCTGGTTCTATCAAAATGTCCTAGAACACCAAGTCAAATGCCTTGCAGGAGTCTGTTACCTCACCAGTATTACTTTGATCAACCAACCTCTAATCTCTTTAAAAATACCAAGTTAGTTTGAGGAGATCTATGGTCCATAAAACTATGCAGATTGTCATTAATTATATTACCTTCCTTTAACCCTGTTAATTGGCTCCTGTAGTAGCCACCTGTTTATCTTGCCTGGCATGACTGTCAGACTAACAAGACCTGAACTATGCCATTTATCCTTAAGTATCAGCACAACCTTGCGAAGTTCCAGAAAGCTGGAAGACAGCTAATGTTCCAAGATTTACAGAAAAATCAACATTAACAGTATGCCATGCTCCTTAACCAGCTCTTATAAAACTCCTGGGTGCATGCTGATTTCTGAGTATTGGCCTGCTAAACCCAGGGTTGTGAGCTCAGTCCTTGTAGAGGCCATTTAGGGATTGGGGCAAATAGATGTGAGGGATAGTGCCTGGTCCTGCCAAGAGGGCAGGGAACTGGACTACATGGCCTCCTGAGGTCCCTTCCAGTTCTAAAAGATGTGCATCTCCAATTAAAGGCCTAACTTCTGTAGCTGTTTAACTCCTCCTGGATACCAGTGAAAGCAAAAGCATGTGATTTTACTCATTACCATTAATTATTTCCTCTGAAAACTGATTAAAAGTATGTTTGAACACTTCTGCCTTTTCTGCATTGTATTTGATAATCCTAGCATTTCCATGTAGTAATGGATCAACACCATTGTTAGGATTCTTGTTCTTACTAATACTTTTTAGAAAAATAACGCCTCACTTTTTTGTCCTTAACTCTCTGCTGGCAGTAGATTTCTTCTTGTGTGTCTGTGCATCCCTGTGATGGGGTGTACCAATCCTGCATTGCGTAGGGGTGTGATGGGGTGTAACAACCCCACACTGAGTAGGGAGGTGAGGCCTATTGGGTAGAAAAGACCCTGCCCCTGAGGTCCAGCTGGGCATGCTCCAGCTGTAAACCAGATATAAAGGCTGGGGAAGCCTGGCATTTGGGGCTGGTGCTCCCACTGGAGCCTGGGAGCCACAGTTGCCTGCCCGAGGACCGCTGCCTAAGGAACAGCCACAGCCCGAGTAGTAGCAGCAGCAGCAGCCAAAGCTCCCCAAGGAGCAGCAGCAGCAACGGTGGCAGCCACCACCAGAGGAACAGTCCACAGCAGAAGCAGCTGGAAGAAGCAGAGCCAGAGCTGAGGCGGTGGACCACACCAGGAGCGGGGTAGGAAGTAGCCCAGGGTGGGGGAAACAGAAAGGTACCCAGTGAGCTCAGCATGCTGCGGTGAGGATCCCCGCTGAGCTGGTGGCTTGGGTCACCTACCCACCACCACCAAGACCCTGGGCTGGAGCTTGGTGGAGTGGGAGGACCCAAGCTCCCCTACCCCCACCTCCGGAGGCAGGGAGAACCTAGGCCGCTGAGGCCTGACTGAGCAGTGAAGCCCGTGTACAGGGACTAAACTGCTGAGGCCTGTGAAAGAGAACTAGGCCACTGAGGCCTGAGTGGGCTGTGGGTCCCCGAGAGCAACGCAGGAGCCCTTGGGAGCAAGCTGGGGCAGGAGAACCAGCCACAGTCCCATATAAAAGCTCTTAAGTTCCTAATTTAAGATTTATATTTATCATCATCAACTTCCTCTTTCTTCCATTTGTAATATATGTTATTTTTAGCTGCATTCACTTCCCTTTTAATCCAAGTTAGTTTTTTTAACCAACACAAGCTTTCTTCTGCAACCATGGGATTGTGGTTTTGGGAGTATCTGGTAAAGTATTTTCAAACAACTCCCAGTTATTATTCATATCTTTTTAATTACATACTTCCTTCCTTCCTTCTGAATATGCACACGCACACACACCCACACCCCCCATTCTGGACTTTATGCTATGTGTACATTATAAATGTGATCAAATTTTGATCACTTGTAACTGAACTATCATTAATTTTTATTTGTGTGAAGCTCCTCTTTGATGGTCAGGTCAAGGTGTAATATAATTCTTCTGTGTAGCATTCAACAATTTTTATTAGAAAACAGTCAACTATAATGTTTAGAAATTCCAAACATGTTTTAGTACTAGCAGGATGTGCTCTTGAGAATGTATCACTCAAATTTAAGTCCCCCATAATCACAGAACTTTTTTTTTCTCGCTTACATCTTATTGACAGGTGCATAAGGAGCCAGTTATTGTGTTCCCTAGAGTGATTTGGTGGTCTGTATCATGTACCAACTTGTACCCCATGCCACGTTCTCCATGCTTTATGAAAATTGTCTTATGTATATTCAATTCACAACTCAAAGATGCATCATCTAACATCAATTTTAAAGTTAAAATCTGCTGATTTTTTGTGCCTGTATCTTTCTTGAATGTAAAGTTAGAAATATGAAGTGTGAATCTGTTTTTAATTCTAAATGTGCTAATGAGAGCCACAAGCGATACTTTAGGAACTTAATGGTTCAGTACTCAAACCAACAACCACAGAAAGGTGTTATTTTTCCTGTAACCTCAAACGATGGTTGGTCCTAGAAAAACATGTGGCTATACATACAATACATACATTCAATACATCTTGAATCTTCTATTTTTCCATGGGGATAGAGAGATGGAAAAAGGGCTACCTCCCTATGGGAAGTTTTTTAAAAACTGGAAATCATTGTGGTCTTTGTCTTCAGATGGCTTTTGAAATTGCTTCCCCACCCTAAGAGGATACACTTGAAGAAAGCTGGAAACAAAGAACTATAATGAGAGAGTGAAAGCAAAGCTGCTGGGCCCAGGTAAGACAAAGCAACTCTGGCCTAAGAATAACTGTTTAGGGTAACAATAAGTATGTAACAAGTTTGTTAGTGGATTAGAATTAGTGGGTGTCTTTTGTTTATTTTAACACAGTAAGTAACTTTGACCTGTCTGTTTTCACTTGCAATCACTTAAATCCCACTCTTTATACCAATAAAAACATTTTTTTAATCAAGCCCACTATAAATAATTATAACTGAGGGTCAGCAACCACTGTGCTTGTCTCTCTTTTTCTGATAAAGAGGAAGGACATATTTATAAGCTTTCTCTCCATAAAACTTTTACACAGGGTAAGACAAATTTATTTGGGATTTTGGTTCCTTTTGGGGGGTTGGTTTCCTGCATATTATCAAAGCCCTTGTAGCTGAGTCCTTCCAGGCCTGAGGTGGTTCAGTGTCTGTGTTGCTCTGCTGGGGAGTGGTTACCCCAACTCTGTGCCCAGGCTGTGGGAGACCAGAGATTCTGATCTAGCAGGACAAGGTGGTAGGGAGCCCCAGAGGACAGGACGGTGGGCATCAGTAGCTTGATCAGCACTCCAGGAGACAATCCAAATGAGATTTCTGTGATCCAACATGTCACATCCCAGCTTGTGCTTTATCTGTTAGGAAGTTGAAACAGAAGCATTCAAATTCATTTTATTCTATGTTATCTGTGACTAAGAAATAGGTAATGCCATTTTTGACATGGAGTGTCATTCCTCCCCATTTGCCCACTCAGTTCTTTCTAAATAAGTTATAACTATTGATTTTGATATTCCAAACACATGACTCATCCCCACCAGGTTTCAATCATACCAACAAGATTGAATTCCAGTTTCATCTGATCTCAGATAACAAGGGGATGGGAGTGTGATGACTTGGGTCACAGGGATTCCCTTCAGACTGTCACCTGATCATACCACTGAGCCTGCCTACCTGCCCTCCAGGGCACCCCAACACCCTGTCCTGCTGAGCCAGAACATCTTGTCTCCCGCAGGAAAGGCTCAGAGTTGAGGTCACAGCCCACAGCAGAGCAATACAGATACTGAAAGCAGCTTGGTTCTGGGATGGCTTAAAGGGACTTGACACAGCACCCAGATGCACAACCCCAGTGGTACCAAACCACAAATAACTCCATCTCACTATGCATAGAGAGTATACAGTTGTTCAGTCCATTTGTCAATGAAAGAGAGATATGAACAGCTGTTGCCCTATTCAGAAACAATTATTTATGTTGGGTTTATTATTAAATAGTTATTTATTATGTATAAAAATAAGATTTAAGTGATTGAAAGTAATATCAGACATCAAAATAAGCTAAGCAAAATGAAACAAAACACACCACCTAAGCTTAATACTCGAAGAAACTTGTTACATGCCAATATGTATTCCAATATTTGGAAATTGCTAGTTCTAAATGAAGTTTAGGCCAATGGTAATTAAAAAAAAATCTAGTCACCAAATTAACACTTATTCCTCATAAAACCCAATTATTTTAGACAAACTGCAACTGTAAAATTATGTATGCAACAGTCATACTGTAACTGGAAAAAGGTGGCAATTTCTTACACAGCAGATTGATTCTATGACTGTTTATGTCCATGAGAAAAACAAGGTTCAATTTGTCTTAGTACAGCAGAGTCAATAAAACTAACGCAGGGGTCGGCAACCTGCAGCTCTTTAAGGAGTCACTTGCAGCTGTGAGTGCTGCTGCCACTGACTCCTTTTGTCTCTCCCTACCATGCTGCAGCTTGGCCAATGCCTCAGCCCCTGTGTGCCTGTGAGGTGGGGCTCTCCCAGCACTGGGCGCAGGTGAAGGAGCTGAGCCCCTGCAGGGCCAGCAGGAAGAACCCTTACCCAGCCATGGAGCTCCAGTTGGCACGGGCCAGGAGGGTGGCATGGCCAGCAGCTCTGCCCATGATGCTCAGCCCCTGTGGTAGTGCAGCACCTGGCTCCTTCCAGATTGGAAGCAGGGCCATGAGCACCTGCTGTGCCCCTGGTACAGCCTGGCTAGGACCTGCCAGGTCGCTGCCTCCAGGACAGAGCCCAGGGCTGCTCTTGCTGCATCCCAGGGGCAGCCAGCACCTCTGCTCTGCCAGAGGATGGTGTGCACGGCCAGCCTGATCAGGCCCACGCCCAGTCCCAGGACAACTCACCACTGCCAGCTCCTGAGGGTGCAGCTGCTCCTGCTCAGGCCAGCTGGGAGCTCTCCTGTGGTAGGGTTCCCAGCACTAATGCCCCCAGGAGACTGGGATGGAGCTCATGCAATGGGGGATGAGGATCAGAAACCTTCATCTCTAGGGCAGAGGGCTGTGGTTCCACTGGCTGGCCCTTGGGGAAGGTTAACTCACCCTGGGACAAGAGGGGCTAAAGCCTGGGGATGTGGGACCGGGTTTGGGGCTGAGTGGGATTAAGCCTGCAGGGGTTGTAGGATGAAGGGTAAAGCTTGGGGATGGGGGGCAGGATTTGGGGGCTGAAGCAGGTAAAGCTTGGAGATGGGGGCGGGTTTGGGGGCTGAGGATGGTACAGCATGGGTATGGGGGGCGCCATGGAGAGGTGATGCAAACATTGTTCCTCCCTGCTTAAGATCCTATCCCCAGCCAGAGCATTTTCCTTGTCCTCATTTGCTCTCCAATCCAGGGCTGAAAGTAACAAACTTTCTAACTGGTACAAATCACTGTGTGCGCTGTTCTTATAACAGGGGTGATAAAAAGGATGGTTTGATGTTATTTATTAAGGACCATCTTGTATTCACATGCATTGTGGCTCTTGAAGTATTGATTTTGTAACTGCCCACAATTATCTTAGTCGCTGGGGGACACTTCCCTCTGGCAGCTGCAACTCCCCAAAATTCTTTCCTGCCCTTGGAGCCGTAAGTGTGCATAAGCCAGGACATGGCGTTGCCTGCCAGCACGGTCAGCACTGAACAGCAGGCACGTCCTTTTATTGGGTCAGGGGGTATCCACACGGGCCGTTTCTACTCAGATCACTTCCATGCTAATAATATAGGGACGAAAGATGCTAATGAGGCGCAGATGCAAATTTCCCACTACTCATTAGCATAACATCACCTGATTTTGGAGTCCAGAAGACCGTTCTTCTGGACTCCAAAACACCGTGTAGAAGTGTGGCCCCGGGGTGGGGGGTGCTTCTGGAAAGAAGTCCTCCTTCCGGAGGCTCCTCTTCCAAAAAATTTTGGGAAGAAGGGGACTCCGGAAGAAGGACGTCCTTCCAAAAGCACCCCCAGCAGCCACGCTCCTACACGGCATTTTGGAGGCCAGAAGAATGGTCTTCCGGCCTCCAAATCACATGACTTTATGCTAATGAGGAGTAGGGAATTTGCATCCGTGCCTCATTAGCATCTTTCACTTCCTGTATTAGCATGCCACTTCCAAAGGAAGTGGCCTGTGTAGAAACAGCCATGATATGGCTGAGCACAGGAAAGACCCTGACTGTGTGGCACCTGTCGGGGAGGGAGGGGAGGTCACACACAAATGTAAACCGCTAAGAATAAGTTTCTTGGTATCTTATGCAAGCACAACCCTCACAGCAACCTTCTTGCCATGTGGCATGGCGGGACAGTGGCTGGTGCCAGGCAGCACAGAAAAAAACAAGTATAGACACAGAACCACAAACTCCTGGCAGTGGATATTTGTAATGGATAGATGTGTTCGCAGCTCTAATAGCAAAGAAAGAAACACATTTCGCAGGATCTCAAACAAACATAACACCGCAGCCACAGGCTTGCTGCTCCCACTATGAAATTCACGGTCTTCCTGTTACCTAATGCCAGAATACTTGGAGAGCAGCAGCCAGACCAGGACATTTTGGGTTACATACAGGACACCCCTGGAGGCTAATAAATTTGATTTTAAGACATGGTGCTTCCATATTGGCCTTTAATCAAAGAACTTTTGAATTTGAGCTTGATGCTATACCCATCAGGTAATGGTGATATTGTAATCTCGATATTAGTGCTCCCTAAACTGAGCTAATGGTATTTAAAGTGAAAAACAGTCACATGGTAATATCGAGGTAACTGCTTTCAATTTGAATTTATCTCATAGTGTAGACACAGCCTGCATGCTCCCTAACATTCCTGCTGGAGTGGAGGACAGTGCCTCTGGTCAAAAACTAGCCCTTGTAGCTGGGCCTGATTCTGATCTCTTACAAGGAGACATTCCATTGAAATCATAGAGTTACACTGGTGTAAGATGCATGTAAGCAAGAGGGGAATCAAGCCCATGGTTTGAAATATGATCTGTTCCTCCCAACCATGGCAAGAAGAGGAGGAATAAACGGGCCAAGCAGGTTAGGGAGCCAAAAGATAAGAGCAAAATGGAAAGGGAGATCTTGCAGAATTAATTATGTGGGGGGAGATAAAATAAGCAGTCAGAGGCATTCCCTACAGTATTTAAATGTGACTTCTTCTCCTTAAAATAATCTCTAACTAAAGAGATTCTTCCCTCCTATACAGACATGTAAATATGTGAAAGAAACACACATTTTACACACATTTTACATTGATGCAATCCCAGAAAGCAAGGTATAGTTACGGGACAATACTGTTCTATAGTTTCTAATTCTGAAAAACAGGCTTTGGCAATTCATTCTATGGAAGCTGGCATCCTTCATACATTGCATTAGAGGAAAGCAAATGAAAAAGAATTATAACGATCCAGGTGAATGGTCTAACACATTTTATTCCAGTTATTGGAAGGAATATCTCATTTTGGTGGTAGGCTGATCCTAAATTTCAGAGGGTTTTTTTTTCCTGTAGATTTAGCACTGTGTTCTGTTCTTACATTTCAGGATAGTAGCTGACTTAAACAGTCTGAGTGCAGGATCAAATTTTTTGCTCCTCCCTTAAACTCTCAGAGAAAGATAGCCCACAGAACTTGCATGAACTGTGAATAATAGAGGAATAACGCATCCCACATGTTTGCATAGTACAGTTATTTGATCTGCTTTGAGTGGTAGAGAGTAGCACAAAGGAAAATAATTGCTTTCCTATTTTACAGGAAGCCCTCAATAACTCAGTCTGTCTAAAGGCCAGAAGAGGATGTAAAATATTTAGATTTAGAATGTTATATAGAGCCATTACTTCACAAGTGTTAGAACCAGGCAAAAAATATGGTAGATTTTGACACAGTCTTGATACTTGCACTGCATGCCCGCCAGGAAAAGAGGCTGAACGTCTTCCACTTGCGCTGCCTCAGGCGCATCCTTGGAATATTGTGGAAGAACAGAGTGACCAACACCGCCGTCCTCGAGCAAGCTGGAATCCCAACCATGCACACCCTCCTCAGGCAGCGTCAGCTCCGCTGGCTTGGCCATGTCCACAGGATGAATGATGGAAGGATTCCAAAAGACATCCTGTATGGTGAGCTAGCCTCTGGCAAAAGACCTCCCGGACACCCCCAGTTGCGCTACAAAGATGTCTGCAAGAGAGACCTTAGAGAGGTAGACATTGAGCTGGACAACTGGGAAGAACTAGCAGACGACCGCAGAAGAGGGAGGCAGGGGTTACACAAGGGCCTTCAGAAGGGCGAGATGAGGATCAGACAGCTAGCAGAGGAGAAGTGAGTGCACAGAAAGCACACTAAGGACTTGCCAGACACCCACCACATCTGCAAGAGATGCAGCAAGGACTGTCACTCTCGTGTGGGTCTTCATAGTCACAGTAGACGCTGTAAATGAAGTCCTCAATTGAAACTATAAAGGGCATGATCCATAGTCTATGCAGACTGAAAGATGCCTACTACTACTATAGCTAATTACTAATGGGCAGTTGTCTGACTTAACTGAGAAGATTAAGGACTTAAGGAGTAAGAGGAAAGCAAAACACTATTGATCTTGGGGTGCTGGGAAGGAGCATATGCAGGGGGAGCAAAGAGCCAAGCTATGTTGGGAGAGCTCATTATTTTGATGGCCAGGGGCCACATTTAGTTGTAATTAACCCATGCTCTTGTTCATTTTAAAACTCCCATCTCCTTTCACAATAATTATGAAGTTTTTAGAAAGCAGCCACAGAGACTGATTAGTCATTGTCATTTGGTATGTTGCCCACAGAAGGGGCAAATTCCAATGGATGCCCTTTAACGCCTTCATAAATTCCTTTATTAGAGACAAAACACGTCACGGCTTGTTAACCTAGCTGGAATGAATACATCCTTCCATTTAAACACCGCATACATTGCTTTACAGTAAAAACAGAAAAATTCACTTTAGGGTATAAGTTAAGTGATACGAAGTAAAAGAAATAACATTAAAAAGGTTTACAAGCAAATAAGTGAAAAAAATCTAAAAACCTAAAACTTTTATCTAGCAAGGTACAGGCTTTGCTCAAGATGCTTCCTCTCACAGGTCACTCCTCTTCTTCCCAGCCAAGATTGACTTTCCCCTCAGTCAGGGCCTTCAATGAAAGTAAAAGTTACTGATTCCCTTGTCTTTTTATGGCTACGTCTACACGTGAAGCCAACATCGAAATAGCTTATTTCGATGTTGCGACATCGAAATAGCCTATTTCGATGAATAACGTCTACACGTCCTCCAGGGCCGGCAACGTCGAAGTTCAACTTCGACGTTGCTCAGCCCAACATCGAAATAGGCGCAGCGAGGGAACGTCTACACGTCAAAGTAGCACACATTGAAATAGGGATGCCAGGCACAGCTGCAGACAGGGTCAACGGGCGGACTAGCGCTTCTGGGGCAACAGCTAGCCACTCCCTTAAAGGGCCCCTCCCACATACACTCAGCCTGCACAGCACGCAGTCTGAGGAGACATAGGCACACAGACCCCGGGCGCCGCAGTCATGGACCCCCAGCAGCAGCAGCAGCAGCAGCAGCAGCTAGAGGTCCACCCAGCCCTCCCGGCAGGAGCAGGGCTTGCCCTGGCCCATGCCATGTGGGAGGCAGCTGACTACCTTCTTGCCCCAGGGGAGGAGATGCCCCCAGGGCAGCAGGGCTCAACCCCTACCCCTGCAGCACCCCGCTCCACCCCCCGCCTCACATGCCGGCGGCTGTGGAGCTACCCCACCAGCACCGACTGGTGGGAGCGGCTGGTGCTTGGGGAGTGGGATGACGACCACTGGCTCAGGAACTTCAGGATGACCCGCCAGACATTTATGGAGCTGTGCCAGTGGCTCACCCCCGCACTCAGGCACCGGGACACTGCCATGCGGCGTGCCCTCCCTGTGGAGAAACGGGTCGGCATCGCTGTCTGGAAGCTGGCCACTCCGGACAGCTACCGATCCGTGGGCCAGCAGTTTGGTGTCGGAAAGGCCACCGTCGGGGCTGTCTTCATGGAGGTAAGAGAACCCACAGGGGGAGGCCAGGCCAGGGCAGGGGGGCCAGGCCAGGGCAGGGGGGCCAGGGCAGGGCAGGGCCACGCACACCCTGCTCACCCCTCATTGGTGCTCTCCCATGTGCTTTCTCTGCAGGTCGTGCGTGCCATCAACGCCATGCTCCTGCACAGGCTCGTGAGGCTGGGGGACCCACATGCCACTGTCGCCGCCTTTGCCACCCTGGGCTTCCCCAACTGCTTCGGGGCTCTGGATGGGACTCAAATCCCCATCCACGCCCCACACCACAGTGGAGGACGATACCTCAATCAGAAGGGCTACCATTCTGTTGTCCTGCAGGCCTTGGTGGACAGGCGGGGCCGTTTCCAGGACGTTTATGTGGGCTGGCCTGGCAGCACCCACAACGCCCGGGTTTTCCGGAACTCGGGCCTGTGCCGCCGGCTGGAGGCGGGGACCTACATCCCCCAGCGGGAGATCCCTCTGGGGGACACCACCATGCCCTTCTGCGTCATCGCAGATGCGGCATACCCCCTCCGGCCGTGGCTCATGCACCCCTACACGGGCCATCTCTCCGCTAACCAGGAGCGCTTCAACGAGCGCCTGAACCGTGCGCGCCAGGTGGTGGAGCGTTCATTTGGCCGCCTCAAGGGATGCTGGCGATGTCTCCTGACCCGCCTGGATGCGGTCCCCAACAACATCCCCCAGATTGTGGGTGCCTGCTGCGCCCTGCACAACCTCGTGGAGAGCAAGGGGGAGACCTTTCTGCAGGGCTGGGCCGCGGAGGCCGGCAGGGCACACGTGCAGCCACCTGCTGCCCCCAGTCAGCAGGTGGACCCTGAGGGGACCCGGGTCCGGGAGGCCCTGCGGGCCCACTTCGACCAACAGGCCGCGGGGTGAACTCTGCCCAGGCCCCCTACTGCCCGCCCCTTCCTCCACCACACTCCTGCCCCAACGCCCACACCATGGAGCACCCCACCGCCGCCCCCCCCACTTGTCCTGGACAAATGACAGCACAAACTTGTGGCTGAACGTAAACTTATTTGTTGTCTTTCAGAAACTTTTTTTTTCAATAAATATGTCAAACCCAAACCAAAAAGTAGGGACAAACGTTCAACAAAAGCAAGATGTGCACAAATAAAGCAATACAACAACAAAGCAAACAAGTGTGTGCCATCAACCAAAAAGAAAACCAGGGAGGAGAACGGGGAGAACTATTTACATGGGGGGGACGGGGCAAACGGGGGCACCAAAAAAAAACAGTCCAACTATATACACAACAACAAGGGGGGGTACACGTCCTGGGCCCCTCGCCCCTAGAGCCCAGCACTGGGCGTGCCCGGCCGGGAGCCCCGCCGTGCCTGCAGTCTGGTCCGCGGCTGGGTGGGAGCGGGCTGGACCGGAAGGTATCGGTGCCGGTGAGTCTCAGGTGGCTCCAGCGGTCCCTCGGCGCTGTGGCCCTCGCGGGTGGGTGGTGGGGCGACAGCGGACGGCCCGGCGACGGCCGGAGCAGCTGGTGGTGGGGCTGCAGGAGCGGGCGGGGCGGGCGATGGCTGGGCCGGCACAGCATGGGGGGCCAGGTATTCAACCAGGCGGTTAAATGTCTGGATATAGGCCCCCGATGCCTCCTGGCGCCAGGCCAGGGCCCGCTCCTGCAGCTGGAGGTGCTGCTCCGACACCTCCAGCTGCCAGCGGAGGATGGCCAGCAGCTGGGGGTCCGTGGCCGTCGCCGGAAGTAGGCGCGGGGTCCGCCGTCTTGCCCTCCGCGGGGCCGGTGGTTCCTCGGCCGAGGGGCTGCCCTGGAGCAATGGTCCCGGAGGGCTCTCCGGGACAACTGAGGCCTCGCCGGCGCTCTCTTCCGGTCCTTCGGATGGTGCAGGTGCAGGTGCAGGACACAGGAGAGGAGGGGGGAACGAAGAATGGAGACAGGCGTTAGTGTGGGCCCTGAGCCGTGGCCTCTGTCCCCGCCGCCCTGTGCTGCAGGTTCCCCATCCCCGTCCCCGGGAGATGCTGCTGTGATGGACAGGGTTCAGGGGTCCCCCTGCCCTGCACCCCGTCCCCTGGTGGGAGCGACTCTCACTTCAGCCCGCAGGGTCTGAGAGCAGGAGAGGTTTCTTAGGCCACAGATGGCCAGTTTCTGGCAGGAGTGACAGCACCAGCTGTCGGGAGAGACAGTCCTTCCAACCCGTCGTGGGGAGAAGACCCCAAGGGGGGCCCCTCTGGGATGCAGCTTTCCCCTTCCTCTGGCTGGCTGCCTACCAGCTCTCCCTTCCCCTAGCCTCTACCTGTGGCCCCCGCCCTCCCCCCCCAATTCCAAGCCAGCTCGGCTCCTCCTTCCTGTTTGTTCAGGGCAGAGGTATCACCTGCCAGCTGTAGCGCCAGGATCCTCCTTTGGCCCTGGGAGCTCTTCGGCTCTTGTGGCTCATATGTAGCCTGAGTCTCCCTTTGGCACTCCCCCCACTCCATCACATGCTGCTGCTGCAGGGTGTCCCACCCCCTCCAGCCGGGGGCCCCTCGAGGTTCCGCTCCCCCCTGGCCCGGGGATGGGGCATGGCACTGTCATGCAGGGTGTGGGGGGCAGGGGCTGATGGCTGCAGTGCTGTGAGGGCCATGGCCCTGGTGTCCTTGGGGCCATGGCCATGTGAGCGTGTGGGGGACCCTGGACACATCTCTGTTCCCCCCGCCCCTCAAGCCAAGGGGTGTCCACCAGAGAGGGGTACCTACCTGTGGGTCCGCTCCACCGGTCTGGAGATCCCCGGGGGTCGGAGGCCCTGCTGCTGCTCCGGGATGGCAGGAGGAGGATCTGCAGGCTGGATTCTATGGAGGAGGAGCCCCCCTCCTCCTCCTCCTGCCGCGATGTCCCGGGGATGGCCTCCGGGGGGGCCCCCGGGGTGCGGGGCTTGCCTCCGGGGCGGACTCTGGCTGCAGGGCCTGCTGGGCCTCGTCAGCCGAGGTGTCAAGTGTGGCCGGAGGGGAGGAGGTGTGCCGGGAGCCCAGGATGTCCCTGAGCTCCCTGTAAAAGGGGCAAGTGACGGGGGCGGCCCCAGATCGGCTGGCCGCATCCCAGGCCCGGGCGTAACCCTGCCGCAGCTCCTTGACTTTACTCCAGACATGGTCCGGAGTGCGGGCAGCCAGGCCATCGGCCAGCCGAGCGAACGCATCCGCGTTCCGCCTCTTGCTCCCCATTACCTGGAGCACCTCCTCCTCGCTCCAGAGCCCCAGCAGGTCCCGCAGCTCGGCCTCCGTCCAGGAGGGGCCCCGCTGCCGCTTCCCAGACTGCCTGGCCCTCTGGCTGGGCTGGCTGCCCTGGCTCCCCTTGGGGGGGGTCCCCTGGGAGCACTGGGGGGGCTGCTGGGCAGCCATCACCGCTGTGTGGGGGGCTGAGGGCTGTGCAGGCTGCCCGCCTGTGCAGGCTGCAGCCTGCACGTTGCCTCAGCTTCCTGCAGAGTCAGGGCGGGGGAGGGGACCTTTAAGGGGCCGCTCCACGCGGCCATCAGTGAGCTGAGGGGCTGGAGAGAGCGTCTCTCAACCCCCCAGCTGATGGCCGCCACGGAGGACCCGGCAATTTCGACGTTGCGGGACGCGGATCGTCTACACTGTCCCTACTTCGACGTTGAACGTCGAAGTAGGGCGCTATTCCTATCCCCTCATGGGGTTAGCGACTTCGACGTCTCGCCGCCTAACGTCGAAGTTAACTTCGAAATAGCGCCCGACGCGTGTAGCCGCGACGGGCGCTATTTCGAAGTTAGTGCCGCTACTTCGAACTAGCGTGCACGTGTAGACACAGCTTATGTGAAAGATCTTTAAGCAGTTTTCTCACCTACGGTCAGTTCCCAGAGACTTCAACCCCCTACTTCTCAGTTGAAGGACACAGCTTTCTCAGTTTGTAAGCACTCTGAGCTCTTGTGTTTGTCAAGCGATGAGTGTTAAAAATGACTTCTGTCCTTTCTTTTGTCTTCCAAAGTCCTGAGACCTTGTCTGAAATGATAGAATGACTTTACATTGTTTTTTCCCTTTCTTTTGGTCTGCGCTTTCCTCTACTGACTTCTGTGGAAATGGACTTCCATTCTTTGTGGTCACACCATGCTTAACTTCTTTAACATAGGTAGATAGCTGTCTTGCCTTCTGTCTAGGGCAGTCACAGCTAATTATCTATTATCAATAGCTGTTGTCTTGACATGCATTTGTACTTGAGACAATTTTGTGCAACATACAAAGACACTTCTCAATCCATATAAACCTTTGTGGGTAGGGAAGAGTTCTCTCTGAAATTACTATATCAGTTTCTCCGACCACGCTTATTTAATTCAATATTGCTTTCTTTAGGTAATGGTATAATTGACATTTTGTTGTTGAAGTCCTTTTCTCATTTCTTGGCTTTTATAAAGATTACTTGTTAAATCCTATGAGCTGTTATTGATCAGCAAACTGCTGAGAAATAGAAGTAGTACTCAATCTTTTCTTTGCACACATTGGTATAATGTAATGTTCTTTCAGAGTACAATACTTTACAACTGGAGTAAAGTAATTCCAGATAATACTTCCCAAATTCCTGGACTTTGTGTGTACTATACTCAGGACTTGTATAGTAAAATGTTATTGTAAAAGTTAACTGGGATCAGAAAAAGAATTTGATAAGTTTACGGAGGACACATCCAATGGCTATTGGCCACGATGGTCAGGGACACATCCCCATTCTCCAGGTGACCTTAAAACTTCCAGCTGCAAGAAGATAGGACTTGGGGACAGGGAATAGATCACACAAAATTTCTCTGTTCTGTTGATCCCCAATGAAGCATCTGAAACTAGCCACTAGCGGAAGACAGGGTACTGGGACATATGGACCATTGGTGCGACCCTGTACAGACAGACATTTTTATGTTATATTCTTATTATTGGGTAAACACAGCTTTTAAACTCTGATTTAAAATTGAACGAATGCCTCAGATGAACTTCTAAGGCAAACTGAAACCACACAATGAGTTTGGGAGTGGTAACCTTTTAAACACGGTGATCAGTTTTGAGCACTTTTTATCATTAATACAGAGGGTTTTGCAGGAATTGCTATTAAGGAGTATGAAAGGCTACACTACTTGCCAAATTGCTCTGATCCATGAAGAGATGCTAAGGGAGACTACTGAATCCCTGATAGAGTCCTGATTTTCAGCTCTTGGATCTGAGCAGAGCCTTTCTGCTTTTTTCATGCCTTTTTTCCTTGTAGGACAGAAATTCACGGCTATCTTTTTTCCTTTGGGTAAAAAAAGTCTTGATACACAAAATTGCATCACACATTGCAAATGGTGTATTTTGTTAGTGGTTGTCTTACTTCATCTTTAGGAGTTTGAGCTATTGAGAACAAAGAATGATGATGATCATTAATGATGAATTAAAACCACTGTTTTTAATAATTTTGTCAATGGGGTTTGTTTTTGTTGTTGTGATGTACAAGATAAGTCTTAGTTTAAAACAAAAAAATTATTTACAAAGAATTGCTTCCAAGTATTTCTTAGTGTGCTCTGCTGGAGAGAAAGAGTTCTCTCATCTGGAATAAAAGCAATTCATTTAATCATTCTACTTGTTCAAGGTTTACTTGATTAATACAAGGGATGTTGCACAATCTTGATATATTTAATTGATAACTTTGCCATACCTTCACAAATCCCTCAGGTGTGTGGGTTCTCATTTATTTTCTGATACAGTTCTTTTCATTTTAGTTGGGAGCCCGGCTGCCTTCTTCATCTACTTCACACTTCTGAAAGTACCATTTGTCATCTCAGCTACTGTATTTCTCCAATGTAGCTCAGTTCTCTGGTTCCAAGAGTAGAGCCTAATAAAAGGAGGGTCTTCTAATGGGTACTAAGCTGTGACTTAGGAAACAATATTGCATGGCAGTGTGTGTATTCATCCGTTCCTATTCACATAACTTAAATGTACTGAGAAATGAGGCATCATTAAGTACTTTCATTACATCTGAATGATGACTATTCACTGACAAACGTGAGGGAGTATGTTATTGCACTTACACAACAGCAGTTTTAATTTAATAACCTGTCACTGCATGGACGGGGAGGCACGGAAAAATTAAACAAGTTATACTAAGTCACTAGCATAGTTTCAATACAAATACTGCAGATTGTTGGTTCGTCTATGTTTCATTTACATGCACATGCATGAATTGAATATAAAGGATGAGCTGAATCCAGATCCACATTTCAAGGCTGCTGGTACAGACTTTGGGTCAGTTTATTACAAAAACCTTTACACAGAGTAAGAAGAATTTGGGGTTGTGGTTCCCTCTGGGGGTTGGTTTCCTGAGTGTTGAGCCCTTACAGCCAAGCCCTCCCAGAGTGGAACTAGGTCAGTTTCTGTGTTGGTCTGAAAAGGAGTGATAACCCCAACTGTGTTTTCACTGGGGTAGATCAGAGGATCTGGGCCAGCAGGACAGGATGGTTGGGAGTCCCACAGAGCAGGAAGGTAGGTATCAGGGGAATAGTCAGCACACTGGGAGACAATCCCACAGAGACTTCTGTGATTCAACCCATCATGCTATTTTGATTGTTTCTGAGTAGCATTTGTTCATATGGTGGCAGCAACCGGTATACCAATGCCATGCAGAACAACTTCCCTGTTTTTCTACTGAAGACACAAACTTTCTGGAGCAAGGACCTCTCTCTGACAGAAGCCACAAAGCCTTCTAGCATACTCATAATACCACACAAAGAATTTAAGGAAGTGTCTTACTTGCTACTCACTATAAAACCAACACAGGGTGCCAGCTGTGAAGTTCAGATCCAGGCTGCCACAAAATCCAGGATTGTCTGGATCTGAAGCAGGGCAGCATGTCAAAAGGAAAGCGTTCCATGACTCTTCAAGATAAAAGTAGTTATATATAAATGCTCTTTTTTAAGCAGTATCTTAAAAGATACACTTCAGTGTCTGGAACTTAAAGATCCTATCACACATTGATAAAAAGAGTTCATTGGGCCTCAAATGTCTCTCATGAGACCTGTATTAAGTCCTACCTCAAATCATTGCTATTTCATGCCGTGGGGAAAAGAGGAAGGGCAAACAAATTGAAGTGGTCTCTATTTTTAGGTTGTCTGACCCTGGACTTTCCCATTTTACAAGTTCTCTGGTATTGCATAGCACTTGCAGTTCAGTTTGAACTCATCCCGAGCTGCCTGCCCTACCCCATTTCTTTAAAGGGCCGCAGTCCTCTGAAAAGGGACACTGTACAAATGGCAGTGTGAAGTCCCCTACACGCTGTCACTATAATTCTAGATAAAATCGGCCCAGTTTACTAGTAAATCTCTGCTCATTCACCCCAAATTCCAGCACACTCAGTCTTGAGTCTGAATCAAGTTTCTCCTGCTTATGCACTGTCACCAGCAAGAGAGTCTATACATCCAACTCTGTCCTCCATTACACTTGTGCAACTGTACAGAATACAGTAAAGTTGTATGACACATCAATTGTCTTCAGAGGAATCAGTGATGTAAACCAGGGTAGAATTTTGATCTGTACATTGAAAAAATCTCCTCCTAAATTTAAATTACAGAGCCAAATTAAATAGGAGTTGGGTATCTAACCACTTGTGCCTTTGAAAATTTCCCTTTCAGTTAACAAGTTTAAGGAATATGCAACAGAAGAAAAAGAATTAGCTCCTCCAACTATAAGCTATATTGGGCTCTGCAACATTAAGAGGTGTTTTTGCCACTAACGTGAGCTGACACGGTTCTGATTAGACACAGATTGAGCAAGGTGGTACCATTCTTACATACTGGCCTTTCAGCACACAGCCACACTTTAAATCACTGATGCAGCTCAGTAGCCATTCATTTCTACATAGCCTGTTGAAATTAATGGTCCTTTGCTCCTTACTCTGACTGCATAGTATTCTTTTTAAAGACTAAGTGAGCTTGTTGAAATTCATTATGGATAATCTAGCAAAGATATAAAATAAATGAAAGTTTATTTGTTAAACGCCCATTGTTCAGACACAGCATTAATTCTGAGATAGCAAAAAGGGTTTTGAAGGAGAAACATTACTAATGAGATGTGATGTTATCAGATTATAATACGACCATAAAAACCATCATTGCCAGTCTCAGAGTGGTAGCCATGTTAATGTGTAACTTCACAGAAAACAAAGAGTCCTGTAGCACCTTAAAGGCAAACAAAATTGTTTATTAGGTAATGAGCTAGCATCATTGCTAGGTATCGGAGGGGTAGCCGTGTTAGTCTGGATCTGTAACAGCAACGAAGGGTCCTGTGGCACCTTACAGACTAACAGAAAAGTTTTGAGCATGAGGTTTCGTGAGCACAGACTCACTTCATCAGATGCTGTTATTCTATTCAGATTCTGTTAGTCTGTAAGGTGCCACAGGACCCTTCGTTGCTGTTACATCATTGCTAGAGAGCTTGTATTAAGTGTGACACATGGACAGAAAAGGGTTAAGCAGCTTCCAAGCCAAACAGTAACAGAGAGAAAGCTGTGCTAGTCTATATAGTGCCTCTAAAGGGTTTTCACTGTCCCACGAAAGCTCATCACCTAATAAATTATTTTGGCAGTCTTTAAAGTGCTACTGGACTGCTTTTGTGTTTCCAAACCAAATGTTTCAGTGAAAACCCTTTAGAAGCACGTCAGAAAAGTTTGTAAATGATAATTAGGCTCATTCAATGCTAGTTAGGCTACAACTTTGAAATGTAAACCTGTTTTGCTAGACATTAGCATAGTACTAATTATGCATGTTTACTTGTAGATGTTAACCATGTAAACAGATATAGCACCTGTCTACTATCATGGCAATTGATAAAAGGGCATTGTTTATATAGCTCTTTCAAGTTTGTGATAAACAGTTTCATGCATAAGTTCCCTTATATTAATCATCTTTATTTGGGAAACAGAATGTTGCACCAAAAGCCTATTGTTCACCCAGCACTGTATGGTCAACAGACTGCCAGAAAATGGTATAAGACCATTGGGTCCTGACCCTATCATCTCAAATCTATTTAAAGCTTTGTGCAAGGGAAACCTAAGCCGTAACAATGGAGGTCCCAATCCTAAACTGGTGCACCCTGAATATGATGTTGGACTTTGGATGAAATTCTAAAAACACTGTAAAGGAAAATGAAACCTGAAGAAGAGTAATACAGAAATGCTTAGGGGTGATATTATGTGGTCAGTCATGTATGGAATTTGCTTTGCTGTGTGCAAAACAAGTGTACATTTTGTCATGTATACATGTATTTTACAAATATGCATACATCCCAGAACTGGGAAGCTAACTTTAAATGACAGTCTCTAGTTTTTACATTTTTAAAAATAAAATTTAGATTTTGGGCCACAAATTGTAGAGCATTTTTTTAACCTGGGAACTAGGGCTCTGATTACAGCATTATGTCATGGAAAGAGGTTGCAGTTACTGTTGCACCCAAACAGCCCTGTCAGATTCAGAATAATATTGTGCTAGGTACTGCACAAATACATAAGAACATATTGATTCTACACCAATAAGTTACTAATGTAAGAAAATAGTAAGTGATCGGTCCCGATTACATTTAGGAAGGACTATCAATGAAATATTTGTGTGTGGATATTAGGAAGTAATTAAGTATTATTTGCAATCATACATAAGATTAAAGGAAAAAGGGAATAGAAAGGAAAGGATTGTTTTAAACTACCAAAGGCACATTATTTAAGAATGCATACCTGCCATAAACTGATTTGAACTCAGCTGTCTGGACCATATCCATAAAGCTATATTACAAAAGAATGTATGGATGGCACTGTAGGGCAAATTGAGCAAGGAGATTAAGAGAATCCATAAAGCTGATAAAGAGAGATTGAGCTACTGAACGTGAGCTAGTCAGCCATTGTTGAGAAACAGAAGAACACATTCTATTTTTTCATTCTCTTCTTCAAGGATTTAAACTACAATGTTAACAAAAGGCATTGTAAATACAAATAAAATTATAGCACAATGCTCAGCAGCCTCTCAGATTCAACATAACATGGTGGCAGCGTCACTCATTTTGACAGAGATCAGATTCCATTTTGTGCTGTGCAGGATTAAGTAAGGAATACAAATATATCAAAGGAAACTGGTTTCACAACCCAGCAGCAGTGAAATCGTGATGAATAAACGTCAGATCTGAAAGCTACTAGTAAGAAGCCACTGAGCTAGGAAGATGTTGAAAGGAGAACCTTGTAACCAAATACAGATCAAATATGTTAAAGGCCTTTCAGCCAAACCCTATTTGAGAACAAAGACTCAGAAACAGAGATGCCTGAAGAACATTAGGTCATAGGCACCGATTCCACTGGTACTCCAGGACTGGACCACATATAGGGGGAAAAAAAATCAATGGACGTAAGAACCCACTGGCAGCCAAGCTCTATACGTCTCCCTCCCTGCTCCCCCCAGCATCTCCTGCCCTCCAGAGACCCCGCTGGTCAACACCTTCTTATCCCCTCAACCCCACTCCCAACATCCACCACTCAAAGCAATCAACTGTTCTGCAGCATGAAGGAAGTGCTTGAAGGTGCAGGGGGATACACTGGGCAGGAAGCCGCAGTGTGTTGGTGGAGTAGGGATAGAAGAGATGGAGACAGGGACATGGGGGAAGGAGTCGGGTAACAGCAAGGCTGGGGGTGGGGACTGGGGGCAGGAATAATTTGGGAGGGGGCAAGGCCTGAAATGCAGCAGGGTTTTGAGCATCCCCAGGATCTAGATCTGGGGAGTGTTATCTACAAGCATAGGGGCACCGAAGAGGACATCAGTGCGAGAATACAAAAGGCACAAGAAACCTTTGCCATATTACAACCAGTCTGGTGTACAAGAGCCATTTCAACAAGAACCAAAATGACTTCCACACATCCACCACACTTCCAATGTGAAATCAGTGCTACTGTATGGCTTGGAGACGCGGCGCATTGTCCAGAGCAATATTATGAAAATTCAGACATTTGTTAATAAGTGCCTTAGACATATTCTCCAGCTAAAGTGGTACAATAGAATGCCAGACAAAATCTTGTGGACCAAAACAAACCAGAGGCCAATGGAGATCCAGATCAAGAAGAGAAAATGGCGATGGGCAGGCATAAGGACTGAGAGGAATGTATCAAGAGACAAGTCTTAGAATGGAATCCAAAGGGAAAGCTGAAAAGGGGATATCCCAAACAAACATGGCAACAAAGATTTCTGGACAAAGTAAAAGCAGCTGGCTTAATGTGGGATCAAATCAAGACTATAGTCAAGGATTGCAAGAGACGGAGAATACCTGTGGAGTCCCTATGCTCCACTAGGAGCCCAAAGGATTAAGAAGAAAGAAGAGGACCTGGAGGAAGCTGGCACCCATGGGTGAAGCCAAAATCTTTTATCTATCCCCTCCAGTGGCCTGACAGCCATACTTTGGTTTGCAAAGCAAAGTGCACAAGTTTTAGAGAGAAGTTGCCATCCAGCTCTATAAACAACCATGACAATCTGTAGAAGAGTCACAACATTCTCACAGCATCAGCCTGGACCAACAATGAATGACACAATGTGATCTATACATTTACTGCTAGCTTCCTGGGCTCAAGAAAGCGGTCTTTAAAAAAAAACTGACAAATTCATTAGGTGTTTTTAAATCAGCTGGTTCAGATAACTTTCAACCAAGAGCCTTAAAAGAGCTGTCAGAAAAGCACAGTGGACCATTAATGTTCATTTTCAGTAAGTCATGGAACACTAAGAAGTTCCAGAAAACTGTAAAAAGCTAATCTTGTACCAGCTTTTAGACAGGCCGATCAAAATGACCTAAATAATTATAAATCTGTCACTCTGAAATCAATCCCAGGCAAGAAAGTGTACTAGTTGATACAGGATTCACTTACGAGGGAAATATAATTAATGCCAATCAACATGATTTTATAAAAATAATAGATCCTGTCAAATTAACTGTTTTTAATGATGACCTTTATGAAACAAATATATGTCATTTCATGTGTTGATGTAAGGCGTTAGACTTGATACCACACATATTTTGATTAAAAAACCACAAAGATATAAAATGGCACACGTGTAATGGATGAAAAGCTAGCTAACTTATGTGTCTCTAAAACTGTGTGCCAATAGGTAATCATCAGTGAGTGAGGTATGCTTCTAGTGAATTTTTTTAGTCAATGACTGAGAATAACACTTAAAATCATGACTGATAAACTTTGCCAATGACACACAAATTGGAGGGGGTGGGAATGGTAAATAATTAAGGAGACAGATCACTAATACAGAAAAAACTGGGTGGCTTGGTAAACTTAGTGCAAGCAAATAATATGTGTTCATATACAGTTAATGCAAACATATGCATCTACGAATAAAGACTGTAGGACTTAATTCTGGTATATGAGATTCAATCCTGGGAAGCAGTGACTCTAAAAAACATTTGAAGGTCATAGTGGATTTGGTGACATTAAGGCAAAAGAGCTAATACAATCATGGGGTGCATAAACAGGAAATCTTGAGTAGCAGAGAAGTTATTTTATTTCTGTAATTTAGCCCTGATGCAACTGCTGCCAAAATAACATGTCCAGTTCTGTTGATCACAATTCAAGAAGGATGCTGATAAACTGGCAAGAGTTCAGAAAAGAATCTCAAGCATAATTAAAAGATTAGAAAACATGCCTTATAATTGTTGAGCTCCTTAAATCACTCTCTTTAGCTTAACAAATCATAAATTGGTAACAGTCTGTAAGTGCCTACATGGGGGAAAGTATTTGCTAATGGGCTCTTCCATCTAGCATAGAAAGGCATACTATGATAAACAGTTAACTAAACAAATTCAGACTTGAAATATGGTGTAATATTTTTTTACAGTGAGCAATATTTAACTATTGAATAATTTAGAATCATAGAACCATAGGTCAGACAGGACCACAAGGGTCATCTAGTCTAATCCCTGGACATGTGTAGACTTAGAAAGGCAGGTGGCTATCCAGCACCCTTTTGAAAAACTCCTTTTTACAACCTCCCTATGCAGTTTGTTCTCTTGTCCCACTGTCCTTACAGTTAGGCAATTTCTCATGAGATTTTATCTAAATCTGCTGTGCTGGAGTTTGAACCTTTTTTTTCTGCCCACTGAGGCAAGACAGAACAATTTTACCCTGCCTTTTTAATGGTGTCCTTTCAAGTATTTGAAAACTGCTACCCTAGCTCTCTTAATAGCCTCTTTTCCAAACCAAACACACCCAGTTCCTTTAGATTGTATTCCATCCCTTTGACCACCATTGTAGCCCAGCTCTGGATTTTTTTCCAGGTTCTCTACATCCTTTTTCTACAGCTGTGACCAAAATTGGCCAGTTGAGACCCAACCATCACCATCATCATCAATAACGGTGGGCTCAGCACCCATTGGTGCCTGATGCCTCTCTCACTATTCCTTTCCTTTCTTCCCTGTCCAGTGTGGAGTGGCTTATTTATTGTAGACTAGCACCACACCAATCTACTATATCATCTACCCATTCTCTGTGGGGTCTGCCTCTCCTATTCGAGCCGTCCATTATGCCAAATACCAGGGTCTTGATTTCTAATTTGTTGTTCATTCTGCAAATATGCCCAAATAGCTGTAGCTTCCATTTTATAACCTTCTGCAGCAGGTTCTCTTTTGGCTGTATCTTTCTATGTAATTCCTCATTGGTGATCTTCTGCATCCATCCTATCCTCAGAATCTTTCTATAACAACTCCTTTTGAAGGCCAATATTCTTCTTTTTGAATCTTTCATTATCACCCATGTCTCACATCCATACTATGTGCTGCTGAATACACACGTTTTCAAGATGCTCAGCTTCGTTCCTACACTAATCGCTCTGCTTTTCCAGATCTTATCCATCACCTTCAAACTCGCTCTTGCTTTCACTATTCTAGTCTCTATTTCTTTCTTATAGTTTAGATCATATGTTATGTTACTCCCCAGATATGTGAACTTCTCTGTTTTCTAGTTCAATACCATCTACATTGATCTTCCTTCCTATTTCCGTATATCCAAATACTATTGTTTTTGTTTTATCAATGTTCATAAATCAGTCTGTACCACTTCTCTTCATTTAGCACTTGCATCGTTATTGCTAGCTTCTCCTCATCTTCCTCAATGATGATTATATCATCCATGAACCTCAAGTTGTTAATTCTTTTCCCATGTACAGATATCCCTTCTACCACTTCCCTGATTTTGTCCATCGCTCTCTCCAGATGTGTGATGAAGATACTTGGAAATATTGAATCTCCTTGTCTCATACCTCTACTTGTTTTAAAACAACTTTCCAACTCCCTGCATAGTCTCACCACTGCCTCCGCATTGTCCCTGATATCCTTCAACAACCGTATTAGTCTGCTATCCACTCCATACGACTCCAACACCATCCAAGTCACTTTCTGATCTATACTGTCAAATGCCTTTTGAAAAATCGATGAAGCAAATGTATATGTTTTTGTTCTTTTGTCGCGCTTTCACCACTATCAGTCTTAGTGCCAATATCTGCTGTATGGTACTTCTATCTTTTCTGCAACCTGCTTGCTCGTCTGCTACATATTCTTCTACGTGCGATCTTAGTCTCTCCAACAGTATCATCATCAGCACCTGGCCTACATGACTTGTTAGGGCAATCATTCTGTAGTTCTTGCACTCCAATGTACTTCCTTTCTTGTGTATTGTCATTATCAAGGCTCTTGTCCATTCCTTAGGTGCCTCCCTTCTTTCCATGCTATATTACATAGTTGGTATATTTCCTGCATCATGCTTTCTATGCCTTATTTGATCATCTCTCCCATGATCTTATCATTGCCAGGGCTCTTGTTGTTCTTTAGTCATTTCACTGCTTTTTCTACTTACTCTTCTGAAATATTAGTCTCACTCTCAATGCTCATGTGAGATCTCTCTTTCAGTTCTTCAATCAGTCTCTCTGAGACACTCAGGTCCAACTGTGCTTTGTATAGATGGGTGCACTATCTCATCCATTGTTGCACAATCTTCTCTCTGTTCACAAGCACTTCATTCTCATCTTAGATAGCCATCTGCTTCAGTTGCCGTTTCCTATTAATATTCCTAATAGTCTTGTACACCTCCCTGGTCTTACATTCACTGTAATACCTCTCTGTATCTTCACATTACTCCTCTAGCCATTTTTCCCTTATCCTTTCCGGCTGATTTCCTGACCTCATTGCATTTCATCCAGTGTTGCTGTTCTGCCATCTCAAAAACATCTCTTCTGATCTTCAGTGCTCTCTTCTCTTAAACCAGCTTCAGTGTCTCCTGAGTAATCTACTTCTTATTGATCTTCTCTTCTTCTGGAACAGTCTGCTCAATTGCCTCTATCGCCGTGGCTACCCCTGCAACTCTCTTATCTAGGTCCTTCTCTGTGGCGATATTCTTAATCTTCTCTTCAAGTGCTGCTCAGTATGCATTCCCTGTTTCTTCCTCACCTAGCCTTGCCATGTCTCTTCTTTTCTTAAGCTGTGTCTTCCACTTTCTTTTGAGTTTCATCTTGATGTTTGCGATCATTAGACTGTGGTCCAAGTCTATATCTAAATCATTTCCAAGACCAGCATCTGATGAAGTGAGTCTGTGCTCACGAAAGCTCATGCTCAAAACTTTTCTGTTAGTCTATAAGGTGCCACAGGACCCTTTGTTGCTGTTACAGATCCAGACTAACATGGCTACCCCTCCGATACTTGGAAAAAAAGTGGCTCTTCTTACTATTTTGGTTGCCAACACCTGGAATAAGGCAAAAGGAAAAGAATTCAAGTCCCTGCTCTAGAATCAGGATGAAAACCTAGGTCTCCTACATCCCAGCCAAACGCTCTAACCCACACACACACAATTTGCTGAGCCTGAAAAAAGTTTCCCTGCCTCAGGCTATCAGGTTAAATTCCCAAAGAGTTTCAGATTAAACGAGACTGCATTTTTCAGCCAATCAATTAATCCAAAACATTTCACACAATTTTATTCTAACTAAACTAAGTGTACACAGAAAGGTCACAGCATTCGCGAATTTAACATTCGCAAACTCAATTATTCATGGACACCGGCCTCCCCTGTGTGGCACCAGGAGAGGAAGGTGTCTCACCCGGCCCCTCCATCGTGGGCCAACAAAGCCTCCTGCCAGCCACCATTCACTCCAAAAGCAGCCTGCATGAAGCAGCTTCCCAAGGAAAGGCCACCCCCATGCGAGGCTCCTCCTAAGGATGCAACCCTGATGTAGCAGCCAAAGCACAGGGCTCACATCGATTTCATTCCCCTGCCCCCAACACACACTTCTGGAGCCGGGGACTCAGCTTGGCAGACATGTGCCATCACACTACGCGTGCCAGCATGCCAAGGAAATATGGCTGTTGGGAATGCCAGTCTTGCGAGCGAGTGGTGGGCATAGTGAGAGGCATGTTCATATCCCAGGCCTGTGGCTCTGTCAGGAACAGCATAGGGAAGGCATTCCCAGAGCAAGTTTGTCGAAAAACTCCTCGGGGGGGAGGGGACCCCTGCATGCAGCTCTTCAAGCACTACCAGCTCTGCGTGAAGGTGGGATGGCCGGGGGTGGGGCTGCCTTTGACTTCCATCTCTGAGCTGTGGGCAAGGAGTAAAATGATAATTTGCAGAATTCAACATTCGCGAGGGTTCTCACCACCAAACCCTCGTGAATGTCACAACCGTACTGTATTGGAAGAAGAGTTCTATGTACGCTTGAAAGCTTGTCTCTTTCAACAACAGGATGACTATGAAGAAGTTATTCCACTGATGTATCAAAACTGAACTCAGAGGTTTTTTCATTTAGAGTAATTTTGGAAATTAATTAATATGCATGAAGTCTGACTTCAATACTCTTCCCTTTCTCCAGTGTAACAATGTTATAAAGCCATACTCCTAAATTTCCTGTCACCTCTTATTTTATATAACTCGTTTCAAACAGAGACAAATCAAAAAGCAGGTAATAAAATTTGAAAATCACTTATCAGTGCCTCTTCTAATTCTATTTTAAGTTCTAATGACTGAACAAGTACATATATTTGTACCTACAAAATGCAAAATAAAAAAGAGTAGATTTATTTCCAGTGTTAATACATAAAGGTTTATAAACACAAAGTAATACATTTCTATGTTCTTAACACTTTCTTCTACTAAATGATCAAAAGGACTTGGATCAAGTGTTGCACAAATTATCAGGGTGTCAGATTAAGGAATTAAATAATAATATCCACATCGTTAAACATAAAAACTATAGATGTCTAAAGGCAAAACAATCAGTCAGATAGGTACATGGACAATTCCCTGGCTATAAACTACACAGCAACGACAAATTAGGCAATGGAAGTTGGGTAAGTAACATGATTCCTAAAAGATGCCATAAAATAGTATACAACAGGAGTCCTGTGGCACCTTATAGACTAACAGATATTTTGGAGCATAAGCTTTCAAAGACCCGCTTCATCAGATGCATGAGTGGGGGTTCCAGAGAATGGTCTAAATTTATAGGCTCATGAAAAGGAGGAAGTCCCAATAGAAACTCAGCCACTCAACACTCACATAAACATTCTCAAATAGTGTATGTGGGGAGGTCGTTCCCAATATTTAATCAGCTCTTCAAATTGGCAGTGGACAAATCTTAAACAGTTTAGCATATGGATTCAGTTAATTGACATATTGGAAAGCCTTTATGAAGATTATCCATACCTCCTGTGTCTGCAGAACTGTGTGACATTTCTGAAAAAGACTCTCACAAGATGCTTCGTGGGGCAGGAGATACCACAAGAACAAACTGTTGTGACATTTTGCAGTTTGCATCTCTGATTTCCACTGTAATTTGAGAGTGCACTGTTTTATAAAGGTATAACCAGCTTTTTTTTAATTTTTAAAGGCTGAATGAGTTCTTATTTTGCCTGAATTAGTTTGCCACATATAACAGTTATCCACCCATGTGTAGCAGTCTTTGAAAGGGTAAAAAGAAACATAATTCAGAAAAGATGGGGAAACTGGATGGAGCTGCTAGTGCAGAAACGCTGGAACTGCTCCATTCCGACAGCTGTTCAATTTCAGAAGGAGATTGTCGGTTTAATTGCACAATTTTTGCTAAGCTCTTCAATACCATAGGATAAATACCTGTGAAGTTCATGAATGTAATATTTATTCATTCTACCGTTCACTCCTAAAAACCACAGAGCACATCACAGCTATGCTGAATTTATAAATAACTTCTAGAGCCTACCCTTATTTTGGAACACAAATATAAGCGAATAGGCACCTAAGCAAGTAATTTAGTCATTACGGCACAGGCAAGAGTTATTCTTATTTGATTCTGAAAATAGCAGGGCTCGGGTAAGCTCTGAAGTATTCATAATAGCATTACAGACTCAGTTAAAAACCAACTGTTTATAATCACCTTTCATTTCCAATGAGAGCTGTTTGGAATGAATAACGTGAAATTCATAGATTCCAAGACCAGAGGGGCCCACTGAGATCATGTAGTCTTATCCAGGGCCGCACAAAATACCGCCCACAGGCTGCATCCAGCCCACCAAGACAACAGACCTGGCCCCCTGGCCCAGTGGGATCCTCAGCCAGGCTCTCTGCCGGCCCGTTCCCACATGCCACTCAGATTAGGCAGCTGTGGGGGCCTGTGCACCTCTGGGTGCTGCCAGGAGTGAGGGGGCAGGTGCAGAGGCTTTGTGCACTGCCCTGCCCCCAGCACAATCTTGCAACTCCCCCTGACCATGAGTCCTTTCTGGCAAGAGCCTCGCCACTGGCACCCCAGCCCCCCCCCCCAACCCTCTGCCCCCGCCCCCACGCTCCTATCCCATGTAACCCAAGCCCTCTGCACCACTGTTCCTGTATCCACACCCCTGGCCAGACCCTGCACCCCAATCCTTTCCCCCGGTCACAACCCAAATCCCTGCACTCGCTCCTGCAGCCCTACCCCAGGTCACAGCCTTATCCCAGACCCTGCACTCCCTCCTTCACTCCTCCTCCAGGCCAGAACCCTCTCCTGCACCCATACATATACACCCTCCCAGACCCTGCACCTGGTCACAAACCAAAACCCTGCACCCCCTCCTGCACTCCTGCCCCAGGTCACAACCCCTCACAGACCCTGCACCTCTCCTCCAGGTCAGAATCCTCCCCAGCACCCATATGCCTTCCCAGATGCTGCACCCCTGGTCACAACCCCCTCCCGCCCTAGGTCACAAACCAAACACCTACACACCCTCCTACATATCTGGCCCAGGTCATAACCCCTCCCAGATTCTGCACCCCCTCCTACACCTCTCCTCTAGATCAGAATCTTCTCCTGAATGAATACACATACCCCCTCCCAGGCCCTGCACCGCCTTCTACAGCCCAGTCCCCTGCTGGAGGTCACAACTTTCTCCTTCACCCAAACTCCCTCCAGACCCCACACCCTCTCCTGCATTCCAATCCCAAACCCCAAGTGCCCTCCTGCACCCAACCTCCATCCCAAATCCCACATCTCCTCCATTAAATACATGGAAGAGTGAAGCCCTTGGCCAATTACAAAATTGTTGAAGTGGCCCCTCTCCATAAAAAATTATTACCCTCCCTGGTCTAGTCTGACCTCCTGTATAACACAGCTCATAGAATGTCTTCAAAATAATTCCTAGAGAACAGCTTTTAGAAAACACTGAATCTTTTTTTAAAAATGCCATTAATAAAGAATTCACCCTGACACTTGGCAAACTGTTCCAAGGGTTAATTACTTTATTAAAAATGTATGCCTTATTTGTAATGGGAATTTGTCTAGCTTCAGCTTCCAGCCATTGGCTCATGTTGTACAGTTTTCTGATAAAGAAAGCCAATTATCAAGTATTTGTTCCCCACATTGGTACTAATAGACTTACTCAAGTCACCCTTTAACCTTCTCTTTGTTAAGCTACACGGGTTGAGCTCCTTGGGTTTATCCTTATAGGCTACCGTTTTTTAATCATTTTCATGGCTCTTCTCTAAACCCTTAACAGTTTATCAACTTCCTTCTTGAACTGCAGATACGACGACTGGACACACTATTGCAACAGCAGTCACAAAAATGCCAACTACTGATATAAAAAAAACCTCTTGACTCTCACCTGTTTACGTCTCTTGTCTATGGCTATATCTACACGACAAGATAAATTCTAATTTGTCAAATTCAAATTTGTAATGCTGTGTTTTATAAATTTGAATTTGAGTATCCTCATCTCCCCACAAATTCGAGTTAGTGATGCCACACTAAATTGCCAAAGATCGACTGTTGCAGCAGTGCATTGAGGGAACCTATCCCACAGTTCCCTCAGCTCCATAGCATTCTGGATTTTTTCGCTAGTGCCATATGGGAAAAAAATTCCCTGCAAGTAGTTGTGGGTATGTGGTATCTTCCCACTTTGCAGCCCCTGAAATTTTTGCCATGGTGGGGAAGACTTCCCCCTGTCGACAACCAGCCCCTGAAATCTTTGGTGGTGGAAGGGTCGGGGGGAGGAGGAGATGATACTGGTCAGAAGGAAAATTAATTCACATTCTTGATACCATTCAAATTCAAGTGTGTTGGCTTCACGTTACCTGCATACCTGGAGAGCATCGGAAATGCGACTGACCAGAACGGACAACTGTGGGATACTGTGGAATACATAATAACAGAGAGTAAACTGTGCTAGTCTATACACAATCAAAACAAAAAGCAGTCAAGTAGCACTTTAAAGACTAGCAAAATAGTTTATTAGGTGAGCTTTCGTGGGACAGACCCACTTCTTCAGACCATAGCCAGACCAGAACAGACTCAATATAATGCTTACTGTTTTTGGTTCTCTGTGTCTTAAATATTGAGTCTGTTCTGGTCTGGCTATGGTCTGAAGAAGTGGGTCTGTCCCACGAAAGCTCACCTAATAAACTATTTTGCTAGTCTTTAAAGTGCTACTTGACTGCTTTTTGTTTTGATGTGGAATACATGTGGGACTCCTCTTTAAATGGAAACTGTTTCCACGTTACCATTAGTCCAAATGCTTACATTCGAACTTCCCAATAATCCCAGGCGGGTTGTCAGAGTAAGAATATCGGCTGTAGCGCCCCTTAATTCAAAATAATGGTATTTGAGGTGTGAATAGTCACAATTTAAAATCAAGCTAAGTGTCTTAGATTTGAATTTATGCTGTAGTATAGACACAACTTATGCCTTCCAGGACTGCATTAGCCTTTTTTTTGGCCAAAGCATCGCATTTGGAGCTCATCTTATTATCCATCATCACTTCTAACCCTTTTTCAGTTGCTGATTCCCACAACAGAGGCCTCCATTCTGACATCATGGCCTACATTTTTGGTTCCTAGATGTGTACATTTAGCTGTATTAAAATGCATATAATTTGCTTGAACCAAGCATACCAACTGGTCCATATCATTCCATATCAGTGACCTGTTCTCTACATTATGTAATCCTGTCCAGTGTTTTTTGTCATCTGCAATCTTTATCAGAGAAGATTTTAGGTTTTCTTCCAAGTAATTAAAAAAGTTACATAGCACAGAGCCAAGAACTGATCCCCTGTGGGGCCTCAACTTACATTATCTGGGATCAATGTCAAACTGACAAGCCTATAATTACCAGGATCACCCAATTAATCCTTTTAAATACTAGAGCAACATTAGCTTTCTAAAAGTATACTGGAACTTCCTCAATATTCCAAGAGTTACTGAAAATCAACATTAACAGTCCAGTGAGCATTCAGCCAATTCTTTTCATACTTTTGGATGCAAGTTAACTAGACCTGCTAATCTAAAGATGTCTAACTTTAATGGCTGCTCAAAACAAAACAGCAGTCATGTAGCACTTTAAAGACTAACAAAATAATTTATTAGGTGATGAGCTTTCATGGAGTAGACCTAACATTATTTTGTTAGTCTGTAAAATGCTACATGACTGCTTTTTTGTTTTGTGAAGATACAGACTAACACAGTGATCTCTCTGTGACTCTTTAATAGCTGCTGTTCAACATTTTCCTGAGACTGGAAAAAGTGTTATTCAATTGTATCAATACATCATTGAATTGTATCACCCATTTTTCCTCAAATACACTTGTGACACATGGCCAGAAAGGGGTATAACCGTGCAACAATATGTTTTTTCTATAACCATACCCTAAAGCCTTCCTCTGCAGCAGCCATTAGCTGTAAAGCTAGGAACCACAGTTACATTCCATCTGAATTGTACTACAATAGCGCCACACCAGGCTGTTAATAAGGAGACCCTGTCTAAGGGCACCCACTGTCACCAGATAAAGAAACAGATCTCAAGATGAGTAAAGAAAGCTTAGTTAACAGCATTTCATCAGATAAGAAATTACTTATCAATAGATAAGGTTATGGAATCCTCATTCTATGATGATTGTCCTCACTTTCTTACTGTCTGTATGATCTCTATCTAGTTTGGAATTTTCTGTCCACTGTATAATTAATGTTCCTAGGTTTAAATCAACTAAGGTGGTAAGGTATGATTGATTAGGTAATTCTGTTACAGAAGGTTACGATTGGTTCGTAGAATTATACTAAAATAATTGGTCAAAATATAGCTAAGCAGGACTCAAATTTCACAACAAATGAGTCCAAAAATAAAAACAGCAGGAAGGGAGGGAAAGAAGAAAGGGAAGGAATATCAAGAAGAAGAAGAAGAAAACCTGGAAGAAGAATTCACTTAAAAAGACATAAGTTAAGACCAGAGCTGCCAGAACTCCTCTGCATGACTGTGACATGCAGCAACCAGCATCCAGAGACTGACTTGGTCTGACCAACAAGGGAAGTCTGTCTTTATCAGGACTGGTGAACACGACACTGAGCGTTTACCATGTATTCTGCTTGCTCAGTAATTATCAATAAACAGAATAAGAATATTACTACATAAGGCTTTTTCAGTGGCAAAGTTATGCCTGAGCCCTACGAATTGGGTAAAGCTGTGTGTGTCCCTGAAGTGTGGAAGGAAGAAAGAAAATTTTGCAGGTAACAGGGTTAAGCATCCTACAGGATAAATGGCCCACATGTAACCTTTAAGAGACACACTGGTACATAATGTTTGTGGTTGTGTGTATTTGCATGCAGAATGTTAGAGGTTAATCATGTAATCAAATGATTGCCGTCTATTCATCTCTCTTTGAAGTACATAGCATATCTTCCCTGAATGAGGTCCACTGTTTTATGCTAATCCATATAGCTAATTACCAGTGATGCACGAGAGACAGACAAATTTGGAAGTCCCTATGATCGCTTATTGCTCACCCAGGACTAAAAGGTCAAGAGGCCACTGTAAAAGCTACATAAAGATCCTTGAGACCTGCTCCTTATTATCTCATATGCTTGGATGCTCAATCGGGAAAGCTTCAAGTTGCAAGACTGAAATTCCAGGATTCCTTGGTGTCCCTAAAATCGATATTGAATTGATTGATAACATTGGACTAATTCAGTAAGAACTATTTGCAGCTCCAAACTCATCAAATCTACTTTGAATTCTGAGCTCAGAACTCTATTCATTAGTGCTATAATACTGATTTTTTTAAACCAATACTTGCTCGCTCACTCATTCCTTTTTTTTTTTAATCAATAGCATTTTATTCATTAAGAATTGGCTCTATGGGTGCATTTGGGGTAAGATCTAAAGTATTCATTAATCTGGGGTGGGAGATAATGTGTCCAGTCCTTTGGGATTGGTAGAAATTTCTTGTGCAGAGAATGAAATCTTCAGTGATCCCCATCACATTCGATGTGGGTGTTTGGGCCGTGACCTAATGTTGGGTTCTTTTAAGGGAACTCTGTTAGTTTCTGGGTAAATAGTAAGATATCACAGACTCTGTCTTGTACTGGCTTGGTAAATCATAATCATAGAATTCTAGAGCTGGAAGGGACCTCAGGAGGTCATCTAGTCAAGCCCCCTACCTAGAGCAGGATCAACCCTGACTAAATAATCCAAGCCATGACTATGTCAAGCCGGGACTTAAAAACCTTCTAGGGATGGAAATTCCACCACCTCTCTTGGTAATGCAGTCCAGTGCTTCACCACCCTCCTGGTGAAATAATTTTTCCTAATATCCGACCTACACTTCTCCCTCTGTAACTTCAGACCATTGCTCCTTGTTCTGCTATCTGTCAACACTGAGAACAGTCTCTCTCCATCCTATTTAGAGCCCCCTTTCAGGAAGTTGAAGACTGCTATCAAATCGCCCCTCAGTCTTCTCTTCTGCAAACTAAATAAGCCCAAATCTCTCAGCCTCTCCTCACAGGTCATGTGCTTCAGCCCCTTAATCATTTTTGTTGCCCTCCAATTAACCTGCTCCAATGCATCCACATCCTTTCTACACTGGGGGGCCCAAAACTGGATGCAATACTCCAGATGTGGCCTCACCAGTGCTGAGTAGAGGGGAACAACTTCTCTAGATCTGCTGGAAATGCTTCTCCTAATGCACCTCCAATATGCCATTAGCCTTTTTGGCTACAAGACACACTGTTGACTCATATCCAGCCTCTCATCCACTGTAATCCCCAGGTCCATTTCTGCTGCACTGCTACTTAGCCAGTCTGTCCCCAGCCTGTAACAGTGCTTGGGATTTTTCCATCCTTGTTGAACCTCATCAAATTTATTTTGGTCCAATCCTCCAATTTGTCTAGATCACTCTGGACCCTCTCCCTACCCTCCAACGTATCTACCTGACCCCCTATTTTAGTGTCATCTGCAAATTTGGTGAGGATGCAATCCATCCCCTCATCCAGGATATTAATAAAGATGTGGAACAGTACTGGCTCTAGAACCAATCCCTGGGGCAGCCCACTTGAAACCAACTGCCAACCAGACATTAAGCCACTGACCACTGCCCGTTGGGCCCATCCATCAAGCTAGTTTTCTACCCATCTTACAGTCTATGTATGCAATCCATACTTCCTTAACTTATGGGCAAGAATGTTGTGGGAGATGGTGTCAAAACCTTTGCTGAAGTGAAGGTATATAAGATCCATACATTTCCCCATGTCCACAGAGCCAGTTACTTCATCACAGATGCTAATCATACTGGTCAGGTGAATCCAAGCTGACTACTCTTGATCATCTTCCCCTCTTCCAAGTGCTCCAAAATGGATTCCTTGAGGATCCTGTCCATGCTTTTTCCGGGGACTGTGGTAAGACTGACTGATCTATAGTTCCGTAGATCGTCCTTCTTTCCTTTTTTAAAGATGGGCACCACATTTGCCCTTTTCCAATCATCCAGAATCTCTCCTGTTATCCATGTGTTTTCAAAGATAATGGCCCAAGTCTCTGTAATGCCATCTGCCAATTCCCTTAGTACCCTCGGATGCATTAAATCTGGACCCATGGATTTGGGTACCACTACCTTTTCTAAGTATCTCTTAACCTGTTCTTTCGCCACTGAGGGCTGCCCACCTCCTTTCCATACTGTATTGCCTAGTGCTGTAGGTTGGGAGCTGATCTTGCCTCTGAAGTCCAAGGCAAAAAAAGCATTGAGTACTTTAGCTTTTCCTGCATCATCTGTCACTAGGTTACATTCTTTTCAGTTTGGCCCTAATTGAGTAATCTCAGCTAGAACACCAGCAGTGTCCCCTTTAAGCTAAGTGCTTGGATGGCTGCCCAGAAGAGATTCCAGTGCCACCCAACTGATTCACAGAGTATCCACAGCTACCCAGACTGGGTAGAATATGCTTCTACTGGTGGTGCACAACTGAACATGCCTTGCTGCATGTAACACAATTTATTCTGCCCTTGGATGTAAAAAAATTAGAGGGAACACTGCTCCCCAGGACCAGATCACAATGGGACAGAAATATTTACTGAATATTGCTATTCTTGGATTATTTTTTTCCTAATATGAAACCCCCTTTTAAGTATCCTTAGTTCAGCTGGCCATATATTTCTCAATGTGTCCCTTTGCTTTCCTTATCAGTTTTCTATAATTTCTGGCTCAGTTCATTAGCTTCCCTTTTCTTTATTTTGTTGTATATATTTTATACCTGCTTTCCTTTCCCTTTTTAACCAATTTTTAACCACTACAGCCGTCTTTCTTGATTGTGGCATCTAGTAAAGTGTTTTTAAAAAATTTCCAATTATCGTTCACATTTTTCTGATTAAATTTTTCCTCACAGCTGTTCAGGTTCAAAAGTGTTTTCAGCTTTGTGAAACTGGCCTTACTGAAGCACTAATTACTGGTATGGACTTTGTTACTTAATTGCATTGTGAAAACAGAATAATCACTGATACCTAAATTACACTTTTCTGTTTTGTGATCAGTTTCTCTTTATTTCCTAAGAAGGCTAATATAGAATTCCCCCTCCAAGGAAAGATATAATAAAACCAAATCTAAGAAACTGAGTTTGTAAAGCCTATTCCAAGTATTTCTTTCTAACATGGTCCCACCCAATGATATAGCAACGTAAATTTTTGAAAATCTTAAAAATATGCCTTGTTGAAAAAAATCATAGTGAAGAGGTCTACAAACTGGTCATCCATAGCTTGTGGCAATAACTTTCTCAGAGCTTGCCAGCAACTGAGCTGTGGAAAATATTCATCTCAAAATAAAACTCTGCAAAAAATTCAGAAATTTCATCAATTTCTCTCTCTAATATTTCCCTTCACCAAATGGATTTAGTCAGAATTGTCAGTGCATCTCTCTGGGGTGAATTTTTAAGTTTCTAAGATCTTTTCTTCACACAAACACACATCTGCTTAGTTAAGAATGCCGACTTAGGGGGCTGTGCCAGTTTATTTAGCATTAGAAGTGTGACACTTCAATTTAAATCATTCTTAACTGAATTCAGCTAAACCAAAACAAACCACTAAAACCAAAACACTGGGGGACACACCAACTTTCTATGTAAACAAGGCCTGATAGTGCTGGTTGGATTTTGTCATATGGGTGAAGTCACACTTTATCGTCAGATTCCTTGATTGAATGTGCCTTTCTCATGTATTCAGGGGAATTAGCAAAAAGCCTTTTGGACGTATTTATCAGGCTTGTGTTAAAAGGCAGAATAGGTACACCCCCAAAAGATGGCAAAGGGGAAAAGAGCTTGCTGCATACTTTGGATAAGAATAAAATTCCCTCTCCCTGTCCCACATTAATAGTAAGGGTCTGAGGGAGACCTTAATACAAAGTAATTTGTCATACAAAGCTTGTAATTCTGGTCTGATGACAATTTCTGCCTCTCATTTCTCCTTATATTTCACCAAAAATCCTTATGAGTGAGTGGCCTCACCCCATGTCCAATGAAACTAAATGGATCCTGCTTTAGGCAGGGGGCTGGACTCGATGACCTCCTGAGGTCTCTTCCACCTCTAGGATTCTATGATTTAGACTGGGACTCCCACTGCCAAGCTTGAACAGCTCCAGAAGATGCTAGAAGAATATAGCTAGGGAGAAGCACAGACACTGGGGAGGAAACACCTAACTCCTAACCCTTACTTCCTCTAAGGAACTATGGGGAGAGAAGGCAGGCAAATGGCATACTGGGCAGTAGAGCCAAGGAAGTAAAACTGCATTTTTTGTGTGTAATTCCAAAAGGAAACACAAAATTAGAAAGAAAATAAGGTAAGTTGGAAAACGGCCTGATGGTTGTTATTAGAGCATGTGTGAGTTCACAGAGTTTTTTGGTTTTCAGAGAACATGGTTGTTCAGCCATAGTGTGAAATTCTAATTTTTAATTGCCTGCTATGGAAGAGCTACCACTTATCTATCAATGTAAAAACCAGGAAATTCAATTGTCATGTGTATAGCAACTGTGCTAAATGTGAAAACTAAATTCAAAAAACTGATTTGTCAGAAAGAAATTTTTATTAACTCTAGAGTCATTGCCAGTGCCTCCATGATAAGCCATACTTTTCCTCATCTCTACCCTTCTTTAAAAAAAAAAGACCCTATTTCTATTCAAAATTTCATATGCGCAAAATTTTGTAAAAAAGTTACTTTTTATGCTCTCAGTATGCATCGAAAGACAAAAAAAAAAAAAAAAGAGATCCTCATAAGCTGCAAACTAAGGAATTAACTACATACAAAATGAGGTGGCAGAAAACTTCCCAAGGATTAGCAACTGGCTAGAAATGGACAAATAGAGTAAGGATAAATGGCCAATATTCAACTAGATAGAACATTAACAGGTTAACCACGAAGTCCCATATTAATACTGGAATTTAATAAATGTATGAATATTGAAGAGGCAAAAAAGGACACAAAATGATTTAGCTTAGTGAGGATCTGATCATTTGTGAGGCTTAACACAGCTAAGTAACTGGGCTATGCGACAGTGGCTGATATTCAGTATTTGCAAATACAGGGTAATTTACTTAGAGTGTTTTAAACTAGTCACACACGGATGGGTTCTAAATTAATTCTTATAGAGACACACAAGTGTTATTTCTTTGCACACAAGCAGATGCTTGGAGAAAATCCTTATATTTCACCAAAAATTTCCAACAGTACCTCAAGTCCTGATGCTAGAAGCATCCTCCTCTTTAGGAAACAAAATAAAACTTGCTCCCTGGAAGCCATCAGTTTAGCTCTCACACATTTATGCAAAGAGTCAATAGATACCCTCCCCCTACCAACCCCTTTTTTCCCCTCCTGGGCTATTTAACATCTTTCAATCTCATTTTAACTCGCTATGGGTGGTGTGGGCGAGGGAGGAGGGAAGCACTATACACTTTCTCCTTAAGTCTAATTTAGACTTGCCTCCTGCGCAGTTTTCACTGTGCACAGTAAGGCTTGAGAAATGCTTGCTCCATTTTAACACCAGGCTTCTTAAAATGAGATAAAAGATAAGCTTTTTCACTCTCCTGCTTCTCAGTGGTTTTGTCAAAAATTACCCTGACCATGCATTACACACAATGTTTACTGGACCTACATGTCTTCAAAAAAATATTTGCTGTCCAATACTGCAGCTGACACGAGCAGAATATTGTTTTAGCCACTATCAAAAAATGCATAATATATTGTCCAACTAAGTAAGCAACCGAATGTGTGACTTTAATATCACACTCAGAACTCACATAGAGTTGATACCAGGAACTGTGGAGACATAAGTTAAGTTCCTGTTCTGTCACAGATTCCCCGTGTGACCAGGGTAATTCACTGTTTCACTGTGCCTCAGTTCCCATCTGTAAAAAGGATGATAGTAGTTCCCTACCTCACAGGGTAAATACACCAAAGATTGTGTGTGAGCAATTACAGTAAGGGGAAGCACATAAATACCTAAAATTGTACATAGTTCTTTTTAATTAGGCTGACCGCACTTACCACACACAAAATAAAGCTGAGAGATACAGTACAATCTTTATTATCTAACATCCTGGGGAATAAAATGTGCTGATTATTCAAGCTGGGGCCAGCAGATGGGCCCTCTCTGTGCCACCAACCCCACAAAAAATCAGTGGGCAGCCAGCGCCCCTCTGACCTTCCACCCACCAGACAACGGACAGCCAGCCCCAGCCAGTCAGCCACCCCAAAGAAGCCACAGTACCTGCAGCAGCAGGCCCTGGCCGGGCAACCTGGCCCCCAAGTAGCTGGCACAGTTTGGTCAGCATGACAGTTAACTGAATGTGCTGGTTAGTCAGGGACCAGATATCATGGCTTTTACTGTAGTACATGTATTGTACAGCAATAATTTTATTTCCTGCAAATTTTTGTGCCTGCTAACTGAGGAGTGCCATACCAATTGCTCTGAAGAATCAAGTTCTCTGTTTATACCCAGAGCCAGTACAGCATGGGTAACAGCACTACAAGCTTCCCCATCCTTCACTCACATGCCTCAACCACTTTCAGAGAGAAGAAGAGAGGTCTGTCTCCAGGTCTTCTTAGTTCTCTCCTTCTCTGCTAATGTTGACCCACAAAAGTACCAGTTGGTGCCACTTGCAGTGGCAGCTTTAGGGATGTGGGACTTGAGATGGCTTTAGGGACTTACCACATTACACTGTAGTCTAGACATAGCCTAAGTCGATTTCAAGGGACTTACCTCGATTTTATAATTTGACTGTTTTCACTGCAAGTATCATTAGGTTGATTTTAAGGGGCACTAAAGTTGACTTTTTTGCCCCAGTGTTTTCAGGAGATGTAACACCAAGTTCAAATTTAAAAGGTTGAATTAATGCTACTGTGGAAACAGCATTATTTTAAATCAATTTTATTGGCCTCCAGAGGTACCCGCAATACCCCCAGTGTGTCTGTTCTGACCGCTTTCACTTCCACTTCTCTCCAGAGCTGTGTCTACACGTGCACGCTACTTCGAAGTAGCGGCACTAACTTCGAAATAGCGCCCGTCGCGGCTACACGCGTCGGGCGCTATTTCGAAGTTAACTTCGACATTAGGTGGCGAGACGTCGAAGTCGCTAACCTCATGAGGGGATCGGAATAGCGCCCTACTTCGACGTTCAACGTCGAAGTAGGGAGCGTGTAGACGATCTGCGTCCCGCAACGTCGAAATTGCCGGGTCCTCCATGGCGGCCATCAGCTGGGGGGTTGAGAGATGCTCTCTTTCCAGCCCCTGCGGGGCTCTATGGTCACCGTGGGCAGCAGCCCTTAGCCCAGGGCTTCTGGCTGCTGCTGCGGCAGCTGGGGATCCATGCTGCAGGCACAGGGTCTGCAACCAGTTGTCGGCTCTGTGTATCTTGTGTTGTTTAGTGCAACTGTGTCTGGGAGGGGCCCTTTAAGGGAGCGGCTTGCTGTTGAGTCCGCCCTGTGACCCTGTCTGCAGCTGTGCCTGGCACCCTTATTTCGATGTGTGCTACTTTGGCGTGTAGACGTACCCTCGCAGCGCCTATTTCGATGTGGTGCCGCGCAACGTCGAAGTTGAACATCGACGTTGCCAGCCCTGGAGGACGTGTAGACGTTATTCATCGAAATAGCCTATTTCGATGTTGGCTTCACGTGTAGACGTAGCCCAGGTGTACAGGAAGTAGTTAATAGGAAGCCTGGGAATTTGAATTCATTTTCTTTCTGGCCAGTACAGCTAGCAGACTTTCGGTGCGCGCCTCAGGAACAACTGCATCTGGCCATGGGGTTTCAGGGTTCTCAGGGTCACAAAAGAGCCCCAGCACATAACCATCATTTCTGTGCAGGAGGATGAATCTGTGCTGAGTAAACTGCAAACCAGCAAAAGAAATGTGGACATTTATGGGAATTCCTAGGGCATGCTGGAGAAAAGTTACACCAGGGACGCTCAGCAGTGGTGGGTGAAAAATCAAGCCCACCACTACCACTGCCAACATCTGGCTGCCAGGCTCCGTGGACCCTGGTTCCTGACACTGGCATGTCCTGCGCAGGATTTCAATGCTTTAGAAGGCTCTTCCCTGCGCAGAACTTAGCATGAGAAGCCAAGAAAGTGGTTTTCGGTGCTTTACATTTTACAGGGCTGCTCTGCCCTGACCCACCATGTGGCTAGTGGGCTCAATGCCTCCCCGCACCACACAGCTGCCGGGCTGTATAGACCTTGCTTTCAGCCACCAGCATTTCCTGTCCTATGCGCAATTTCAGTGCTTTAGAAGGCTTCTTCTCTGCATAGGATTTAGCAAAAGAGGCCAAGAAAGTTGTGTTCTGTGCTTTATATTTTAGAGGGCTGCCCCACTCCCCACCACTTGCCATGTGGCTGGCAGGCTCACCCTCCCCTCCCCGCCCAAAAACAGCTTTTACGTTTTAAAGCAGTCCCTGCTGGAACTGCACCTGGCCCTGCCTCCACAGAACGCACAATAATACAGCCTCCTTGCCATGTTCCCTGGTCTCCCCTTGTCAGCGGCCCAGAATGCAGACGGGGTGGGCAAGGACAGCCTCATCCCCCAAACAAAAAATGGTGTTGTGAAAACCACAGTGTCATTTATGGATTAAAATAGGGTGGCTGCTGCTGGAGGTGCTTTCATAAAGGTCAGCTACACATCAGTAGTGAGACTGTCACAATAGTTAAATGCATCAGATTCATGTGGCTCTCTGCTCAGACATAGAGCTATTTTTAAAGGATCCTTGATTTGCATTGCATCTGCCTGTGCTCTGCTGTTGCCCTCGTGTCCAGCTGTTCATAAACACCGCCCAGGACTTCTGCCTCTGGCCTTTTTGGCATTTGATATTTTCTAAAGAGTGCTATCTTCTGTCCCTTTTTAAAAAGTCACCCCAACAGGTTCTTTGGTTAAAGACAGTTTCCTACGCACTCCCTGCAGGGCCACACTTCCTTCCCAAAGCATGTGGCTTGGGGAACAATTTCCTATGCAGTAATGGAGTTTGTGGCCCTCTCTTCCCTCTCCCACATGGGCAGTTGAGCTGGTGCATCTTTACCAGAAGAGGCAAGGGAATCCCTGCTATTTGTAGGCAAGATAATTCTTGAGTGGTGTGAACAGGTACCAAATGACCAGGATGCTCCACAGTCTCCCAAGTAGCTTCTAATAGGCTTCATGCCCCATGCCGGACATGTCTGTATAACACAGCAGGAAGCCAAACTTGTAAAGGTTTTCACTTTAGCCTCCCAAGTAAGAGGGAAGGCCACTTGTCAAGGTTCTCACTTGCCTCAACTTTACTATACTACTTGCTCAACTTTGCCAGCCTATGGGCAGATTGGCCCATAAACAGCAAGCTCTAACAGCAGTAGTCATCACAGGGTTGGACTCCAGGAAGCGTCCTGAGTCAGGGACAGGCTTTGGAAAAATGGTTGTTTGTTTTCAATGGCAGAGGGGTGTGAGGGCAACGCACTCTGGTATGATGACATCAAACACCCATAACCACTTGTGATGATTTTTTTTTCCTATAGCACACTGGCAAAAAAAAAAAACAAAACGTAATGGGGCTGCAGGATCTGTAGGATAGGTGCACGCAGTGCACTGCTGCAACTGTCAAATGTAGGCAATTTACTGGGGAAACACTAAGTCGGTTTTGAGGGCAGGTGTGGACACAACTTCAACTTTATAAAATCTAGTGTTCAAAAGCCAACTGCAACAAATTCAACTTTATTCCCAAGGGTAGACATTCCCTCGGGCAACATATTGAGACCAAACTCATTTCACGTAGGCCATTTTAGAGCTATCAGATTGTAACAGCTTTTGGTCAGCCCCTCTGATAGCTCGATCCAAACCAGCATCCTAGATTGGAAAGTTCCTGTAGCACCAGCCTTTTGAGTTTCTGATCTCACAAATCTCCCCTTTCCGGAAAATACACATGTTCTGCTAGGTCCACACTGCAGAATGAAATGAAGGAAAAATACGCAGAGATAACGATAAGCAACTAAGAAGAGGGATTAAAAATGAAGACTAAAAAGACCCTGATTGTCAGTGAGGACCATTCCTCAAAGGGATCTCACAGGCAAGCTCTGCTAATTTGGTAGAAATCACTCCCATGACCCTCATTAGAAAGGATTTATCTACACCGGGAATCCCAGATTGGAATCCATTTGGGTCCACTTCATGTCAATTAACGTAACAGTTCAACAAGTCAGTTGAAGGTACCTGCTTTCCATTGCCTCTCCAGGCTCTCAAGGATGGCATCCTGACCTCAGTTAATAGGCACTAGCTCACGTTGTGATATCATGTTTGGCAGTGCAGCTTTCAGACTTCTCAGTGACAGCACTGAAAATAGCAACATCAGTGGCAGAAAGAAGGTTGAGGTGGGGGGGAAGGTGTGCCACTTCTAGCCTGACAACTGATGAAGCACTAGAATTGTACATCACTGCAGAAGCAAAAGGCATTTTATTTTTATTTTGATTCTCTCTGTTCTACTTGTAGCATTATTCAGCCACTCCCGAATTCTCACTTCCCAAACCCTAAGGAAGGAAAACAGTAAAGAGAATCTAAAGGGGATGTACGCAAAGTACTGACTTAGCAAAGCTACTAGGAATCAGGCTTGATAAGGCTCTCTCCTTTTGAGGGAAAACATAAGGCCCCAAGCTTAATTCTTGAGTAATACTGAGTTAGTTAATGCTTTCTTTAAAAAGGCAGAGTACTGTCGCTAAGCAACCTGACTCTTGTACAGAGTTGATTCGCAGAACACCCTGTTTATCATTGAAAGTTCTGACAAGCCTCCATCATGATTTATATAACTGTGTCTGCAGGAGTGCCAGATTAGATTCAATTTCCCATTACAGAGGAATTTTTCCAACAAACACTGATGATGCAAAGCGTTTTTTTTTTAAAAAGCAGTTTAAGATGATCCTTGTTTGCTTAATGCTTCTCAGATACTCAGAATTGTATGCATAGCAATATTTCTTGCAACTATGTATGCGCCAGAGACAATTCTTTCCCCGATTGGTTCTAAGAAGTGTTAGCTAGCATATTTTACACCTCTTAACTATTCTGTGCTGCTCCCAATTCATTTTTGTTGTCCTTTTTAGCCCAAGATCTGATACAGTAGTTGGTGCTCAAATCCTTTCTTCTCCCAAAAGATGTTTCTTCCTTTAAAAACTGTATCACCATCCATACTCAGATCTGCCAATAAGGGAGGGACTGAAGGGGATAATTGCGCAGGGGCCAAGGCTATTTGACAGAGTCTTGGGCCTCAATCACTACTGCAGTATCTCTGCCTGCTCTGGGGAAAGTGCCTCTCAATTCAAAGACGCTTTTGATATGTTCTGTGCAGGTTCTGGGGTGAGGTTATTCAGATCCAGAACCGGCAATTGGTATGTCCAAAGCATGTTTGCATCAAGAGACACCTTCTCCCAAAACAGGCAGGGTGGGTCTGGGGAAGAGACAGGAGGCATGACAAGGCTGTTCTGGAGCTTCTCTGAGACCGTGAGGGACAGGGCTAGGATAAGCCTAAGACTCCTCTGGCAGAGTCGGGGAGACATTTGGGGCTTCTCCAAAGCAGGGAGGCTGGTTGGTCCTGGCCGAGGTGGGTCAGGAGACCCACTGATTGGACCCCAGGGCAGAACAAATTTGTTGTCCATGCTCTATGCACCATTTATGTTCTCCAGCTGCCACATCTTAACTCTATATCTTTATTGCTTTCTGCCTGCACTTCCACAGAGTACCACCACCAGACTAAATGTTAACCACACTCTGCAAACCATGTCCACACTGATTGCATCACCAATATATCACATTCCTTTTAGTGCTTTTTATGCTTGGTTCCTGTTTCATAATTGGCTAGATAGAAAAATATCTATAACCAATTACCTGGACATTTTACATAGCATAGCCCAGTGGGATCTTATAATGTTGGGTGCTGACCTCTTCTCACCTGATCTTACCTTGGAGAATTTCAGTCAACAGTTTTTCCAGTGGTTGACAAGGATACTGGGAAGTGTTCCTCTTGGGAATGTTTGAAGGCATTTTTTTTCTTCCTCCTTCCCAATATAACCTATATTATGCATTTACTTACAGAACCCTCATCATACACTTAGCCATTTGCAGCCCAGAGAGTCATCTCTTTTGAGTTGAAAAAATACGATGCAGCACCCCATCATGTAGGGTGCTTCTAAAAAATGCAGATTGGACTTTTGGATATTTTGCTCATTTGTTTTATTGTCTCTAGTTGTGTGTTTGCATAGAATAAATACCTATATATAGAATATATACAAAAATACATACACACCTGCAGATAGAGCTGTTCTTTTTGCTTTTTCTCTTTTCCCCTTTCCCCTCTGTGTTTTTGCATTTGTGCGATACTTTGAAAACCCAAAGCAATGAGAATCATGCCTGCATCACATTACAAGGTGCTGGCACTCTCAATAAGGAGGGAACAGTGTAGAAGCCATAACAATTCGCATAAGTGGATTCTACTTGCTGGAACTGTTAGGTTGCTCTCAATGGGCTATGCTGAATAATCTCTTCAGACACCCTCATCCTCTTTGGCCTCTGTTTTATAGTTGATGTGCTGACAAGAATTCTAAACCCATTCTTAAGAGTGACAGCTACTTGCAAGAGGAAGAAGATCCAATATATATAAGGGAAAATCTTAAGGTTTAAACTAGATTTTTTTTTAAAATGAAGGTTTTCTTGGTCCCGTAACTAGCCTATTTAGGTAACATTAATTTGGTCTGTTTCTGAGGGCTGTGGGTTGGGTTTTTTTCCCTCTCCTTGAAGGGGAATGGTTGTTTCTTTTGGCTAGTTTGTGCTTCAGTTAATTTTCTGATTGAGCTGCACCATTGCATGTTCAACTCACTTCACCTCTCTGCCTCCGAGAAAGGCAGCCTCTACCCATTCCCTTGCCCGACAGAACCAAGTCTCTGGACCATGGATTCCTCAGGAATACTGCTCCCTCTTAGCTGTTAAAGCAGAGCAGGTGGGAGAACGCTGCTCTGTTAAAAGATGAGCTGTCCCTTCTTTTCCCTCCTCATGGAGTGAGAGCTATGCTGGCTGTTTCAAGGGGCTTTAAATCTCCATTCTCAGCTGACCTCTCAAAATTGGTTCCAACCTAATTTTACCACTTGAGCTGCAACTCTCCATTCAATTATCAGAGGAAGTCCTAATGCAAATTCCATCACCACTTCCCAGCCCTAGCAGTCACCTCAGAATGAAGAGGCTCCCTAATTATAATCTACTTTGCTATCTCCCTCTTTCCCACCAACTTACTTGTAACAGGGAAAGACTCACTACACCCATGCCTCCTGCTGGCCATACTGTGATTTAACTCTCAGTTCCCTAGTGCACACTCATCTAGTGATGTCTTGCCCTTGCCGACTCTTCACCTCTAGGAAGGCCATCTCTCTCCAAGTCACGGCATCCTGTTCTGGACACAGTCCTCCAGCTCTGCCTCACTGATAGTCCTCAGTCCAACCACTTGTCTCAGTGGCAAACTGAAGTCTCTTGTGTAGCCACTTGCCTCAGTCCATGCACTGGCCACTCCCCTCAACAGCAATTGGAGGCAAAAGCAGGGGGAACCCAGGCCTACCCATTACTCCAGGTCCTGAGCAGGGACCCTATAGCCGGCAGCCATACTGCATCACTTTCAACAGCCACCATCTTTTTTCCTGGGTCACTTCTCCATAGCCTCAGCATCACCTCTGCCCTGGTATCTAGGCCTTAAGTCTGGCAGAGGCTGGAGCTTCCTTTTGCTCCCTGACCCTGCCAGCACTGCTCTATCCATGGTGCTAGATCAGGGATCAGCAACTCCCTAGCACACAGGCCAAGAGTGGCCCATGAGCTGACTTCATCTACACATGAGGCAGGAGCTCAGCCCTGCCCATCCTCCCACGTGGAGCCAGGCCCTTGCTCAAAGCCAGGCCATCTGTGAATTAACCAAAGTCGAGCTAATGCTACCAACCACCAACTAAACAGTTAAAGCTGAGATTCTGGGGCAGGTTGTGGAAGCTCCTTCACTGGCCATTTTCAAAAGAAGACTGAATAGTTTAATCACAACAAGTCCTACATCTGGGTAAGGGCTTATAGTAGATGACCCTTGTGGTCCTTCCCAACCCTATGCTCTAGGTCTCTGGGGAATACATTTTTCTTGTTACTCTTATCTTTTGATCCACAACCACGAGCATTAACAGCACATATTTTTCAGTCTTCAGTTTATTCTAATAATTTAACCATACTGAGAAAACACGTTCTATTTTCCTTAAAAAGCTTTTTTTTCATGAAGAGGATGGTAGATTCATTTGACTTTAATTTCTAATACAGAACTTTCACTCAGACATTAGTAAAAGCATAAGGCAGTTACATTTTTCCTCATAATAAAAATGTTCTGCCTATATTTTTGCCTCAAGAAGAATTTAAGTTAAACATGGGAGTATAGTGTTCCTCCAGTGGTTAAGTAAAGAGTATACAGATTTCTTCATTATTAGCTCCACACAAAAACCCAGATAAAGTTCACTGATGTGAGACTATCTGTGCTCTTTAAATCATACTCTTAGGCCACGTCTATGCTAGCAAGTTCTTCTGAAATGTTTTTCTAAAGAAGGGGCTCTTTTGAAATATTCAGGGGAGCATCTACACACAAAATGCATTCTTTCAAAATTAAATCGAAAGAACACAGCGCTCCTTTTGAAAGCACTCTTCCACTCCTGTTTCAGAAAGAGTGCCTTCTATTGAAAGAAAACGTGTGCAGATGCTCCGAGGGCCCTTTTTCTCCCCCAAAAGAGCAGTCCTCATGGTGCCTGATTTTTCAATCACTAGCCTGTTTTTTCGAAAGAGTGGGAGCTGTGTAGACACTCTCTTTCGAAAGAGCGGACCACTCTTTCGATCTGCTTTTTCGTGGGTGTGTCTACACGTACACTTTATTTCAAAAAGACAGACCCTCTTTGAAAAGAGCAGAGGAAATTGGAGGAATGCAGCCCAGACATCGAAAGCCAGACTCCAACCCTGCAGTGGAAGGAGCGCCCCCGGTCAACAAACTACATCGAAAGAAAGCACATGTAGATGTTCCATGGCCCACTCTTTTGAAAGTGGAGTCCTCCATGGTAGTGCCCAGCTGGAGCACAGAGATACCCTGGTCTGAAGGCGGGGGGTCTATGATCCGTGCGTCCAGCTGATCTTAAAGCCATACAGACCCAGAAACTCTGTGGGAGGAAGCTGAGAGCAGGTGAGCTGCAACAGCATGAGCTGCCAACAGCATGCCTGCTCAGCTGCCCCGATGCCTCCTGAGCCTCAGGGCTCCCCGGAGCCCACCCCAGAGGAAAAAAAAAAAGAGGGCCCCCTCCTTAACAGACCCTAAACTCCAAGACCTTCTAGGTCTCTGGAAGGATGAAGAGATGCTCCAGGAGATGGGGGTCAAGCAGAGGAACACCAGAACCTTTGCCCACCAGGCCCGGGGATTGACCAGCCATGGCCACCTGAAGCAGACCCCGCACCAAGTATGGAGCAAAGTTACAGAGCTTGTCAGGGCTACGTCCAGGCTGGAGAAGAGGCCAGGCACTCAGGGTTAGGTCCCACCACCTTCCCCCAATACCAGGAGCTCCTCTCCATCCTGAGGTCCCAGGACAGCTCCGCAGAACAGCCCAACCTGAAGGGGCTGGAGAAGCCAGGACCAGCCAGGCCGAGCCAGGGCGCAGACACCACCGGGGACTCATCCAGCAAGGAGAGCGACCCCATCATCGACATCCCCTCACGGTCATCCAACCGAGCCACAGGGAGCTGGGCGTCACTGGAGGTCATCGTGGGACCCCCCCGGTAAATGCACGATGGGGCTGGCAAGGCAGAGGAGGCACAGCTGCCAGTGGGCCCCACTCATGGGCCCGGAGGCCTGCAACCAGACACCCTGGCCAGCCGTGGCCAACGGCACACCCCTGGCACCCACCCATGCCACCCAAACCTGTGGGCAGCTCCAGGCACCCAGATGCACAGTGGGATGTACACAGGGTGACCTCACCCAGGGACAGTCCCACCTGGGCGGGAACCTCTGTGTACACCCAACACCGCATGGACGTTGTGCCTGCCACTCCCAGGGGGACAAGGTTCTGCTGGGGTCTGGCGCACTGTCAGTCTCCTCTTTCAGGTGTAGCAATCAAGGGCCCATACAGTCCATTGGCCTCAGTAGTCCCCAGAGTCCCCTGGAAGCAGTGAACAGGGGGCAGGCACCTCCAACAGCACCAAACACACTGTGCATGCAGCTGGAGACTGCAGTTGTGCATGGGGGATGATATTGCCAGCCTGGGCCAGGCCAAGCTGACTGAGCAGCATCTCTGGCTGGAGGAGGCTCACCTGGCGTGGTGGAGGGAGGCACAGAACCAGCTGGTGTCTGCATGGAGGGCATCCATGGGATGGAGGAGCATGTGGGCATAGTAGCCCAGCTCCTGGCCCTCTGTATAGCCCTCCCCACTAACCACCCTCCCGAGCCCCCTGTAGAGGCCACCTCAGAGGCCCCGTGCCCACCCCACATCCCCCAGAGAGGCCCCTGCCCTGCCCGGCCCCACCCAACACCGATGCCCCCGCTGACATCCCCCAAAGCCCCTACCTTCCAGTGCTCCCCACTGCAGACCTCGCATCTGGGGGGGAAGGGGATCCTAGGGTCAATGGGGCTGTCAGCCCGCAACTCCCATCCCCGAGTGACCCTCCCGGTTCAAGCCCCTCCCCACAACCCTCCTAGTTCAAGCCCCTCCCCACCCCAAGACATACATGGCTGGTTCCTCCATCCCTCATTGTAAATAGTTACACGTTTGCACAGGCACTGGGTTTTGGTTCATGTTGATAAAGGTTTATGGCACACCAATGCCCATGTCCCATGATCTCATGGGGGGGAGGCACAGGTGCAGTGGTGGTGGCGCATGTGCTGGAGAAGTGGATGCGTGGGGGGACGGTGAGGGGTGGGCATCAGGGTGGGGTCCATGTAGCCCAGGGGCAAGGCTCACCCGGAGGTCCTCCCAAATCTGACCCCCGTCACAGTTTGCCTGGCAACAGCAGCTGGCTGCTCAAACACTATGGCATCCTCAGCAGCCCACCTCTGAATGTGGGCCACCCCCTTGCCCTCCATGATGTTGTGGAGGGTGCAGCAGGCACACCCTGACCTCAAGGCGGGCAAGGAGGCACCGCCACTGCCCCTTCAGCTTCCTTTTGAAAAAAAAGGACGGATAGTCGAAAGAAGGGGTCGGACCTGCAATCCACCTTTGCCGTGTGGTCGTATGCTTTCCAATACCAGGATTTGGATTCCTGGCTTTTGATTTTGCCCTTTCAATGGCAGACACCCATGTAGACATGGTCTTTGTGTAGATGCACTCTTTCAAAAGAAGTTCTTTCTAAAGAGATCTTCCAGAAGGAGTTCTTTTGAAAAATTGCTGTAGTGTAGACATAGATTTAGACACCAATCCAAATCCAGTTGAAGTAAATGAAGAGAAACTCTCATAAACTTCAGGGGGCTTTGGATCAGACTTAGAGTGATCCACAGCACAGACTGAATTTCAAGTCCTTCAAATGATGGAAATTTACTAATCAATTCTGTCTGTCATGCACAAAGACTAGCCAGGACATACACTATGAGTTGTATGGTCTCTGCAGGGGTCAGAGGACTCAGAGCAGCAAGATACTACTGCAGTGAGCTAGATAAAAGTACTTAAAGAAAAAGCTGCTGCGATATTGTTAACCCTAACAACACAATCTTATTCATGATAAGTGATTACATACAAGAGTGCCCCTAAAAATATGGGACTATGATATTGAGGTGGAGAACTGAACTAACTACTCTTATAAAATTTCTCCCTGCTATTTCCTCTTTGTCTTCCCTATGCACACTCTCCAAATTCTCCATAAACTTCCTATTTGCTGCTTACATACTTGTGCCTAAAAAGTCTGTTGTTCACTGAATATGCTAATTAACTGTATGTTTTAAATATGCTTAAGAATCCATGAGAAGCAGCAAGTTATAAGAAAACATGCCAGTTATACTTTGCTGTGAGGAAAGAATCTGTCTCAGGAAATATCAGAAGCCAAGAAGAGGACTCTGTGCTGGAACTTGGAAAGATGCTGCTGTATAAGAATAAGAAACCTTACTGTCCTACAAAAATATTGATAGAAACGTAAGAAAACTGGATAGACATGTATTTTGCTGATCATTCTGCTCAGCAATTGACACATTACAACAAAAACCACTGATTGAAACCCTTGACACACTTCCTTTTTTGAGGAAGATCTGGACCTGAGAGTCTTCCAGAAGCTAAAAAGTTAATATGGACGGCAGAAGACAGTAGGAAGAAAGCACTTGGATTACACACCCATACTCTTGTTCACCAGCCCAACTTCTAATGCTGCTCTCTGAGGAGGCGTAAAAGCAAGAGAAAGATGCCTTCAACTTCTGTCTGCTGCATGGAAGGAAAAAATTCCCTATCCTTATGTAGTACACAGAGGCACTGAGACTTCATACTAGGATGAGTGAAGTCTCTGCTCTACAGCCTTAGCTGACAGCCAGCTGGCCTTTAGCTCACGTGATAAAACAGAGGGCTTTAATCCCTATGATGGCAAGTTCAATCCCTGGTACCAGCAACCCAGGTCTGTTGGTGTTACACTTACAACGCCTTCTTTGTGTGGCTTTTTGTGCTTGAAAAGCTGGTTCTTCCTAGAAAAGGAGTCCAGCTTCAAATACTAGGCACAGCCTGGGGCTTCTTGCAACTTCTGAGGCTCCTCTGGTGAGCTAGATTGCCCCCATAAAGCTCTAACTACTAGGTGCAGGATGGCATCTGGCACATAACACCCATGCAAGAAACTCCATTAAGCCAAAAGCACAGAGCTCACTTCTCCAGAGATAAACTGCTGTCAAAGCAAGCCTTCATAAATAACTAAGGAATGCAGCGATACAAAAGGTTGTCATATGCAAATACCAGAATGCTCTTCCCAGCCAAAGAAGTCCACGTAACAGGTCTATGGTTCAGAAGTTGCCAAACAAAGCTACCAACAAGAAAGATTATCTGCTAAAAGCACAAGATCAGGAATCAGAAGACTGGTGTCTTTCTCTCCAAAGACTCACTCAAGGACTTGGGGTAAGTCAATCTCTGGCATATTCAGTTTCTCCTTCTGTGAAGATAAAGTTGATGATACTTTGTTTCATAAAATCGAATGAAATCATCTCCCTACCTTCCATGTAGCTCTTGCAGTAGACAGTGCTAAAGATGTGCAAGTTTTATTATTAATATTGGGTAGCTACTTAACTGACCCCTCCACTGCCCATTTTAGATTCTGTTACACAGAAGAATGTAAGAAGGGTTGTGTGGCCAAAGATTGCCTCAGAGCTGACAATTGTCAAACAAGGAAGGAACAAGAGCCACCCATCTTTTCCTCTTAAAGATGAGGCCCCCTTATATGTTGGCCTTAGAAGAGTGGGTAATTGCCTTTCTTTGACAATCATTTCCAACATCTCTGTGGCTCTCCATTGTGGCAAACTATGTAAAATTAGCATCACTAACATGGCTTCTGTAAGGCTAAGTGCCCATGAGATTGGCTCCGCTTCCTGGCAGATCAGCTGACCATGGTACGACCCCACACAGGAATGAATAGCACGAACTGCAAGGAGCTGGAAAGAACTGGATCTAACTGAACTAGAAGTACTGTGTTCTGTCAAGATAGGATGTTGAAAAATTATCTTTTTGTTCACCTGTTACTGTAGCCTATATCCAATCAAATGTATTCTAACTATTGTGTATAATCAATCAACTGTACCCAAGTTAAGACTATAAATGATCCGTTACTTTGCTATACGGGGTCCCTCTCCCTGGAGAGGTACCTCATGCGCATAATAAACACCTTGTAATTCTACCCCAGAAAAGCCTCTGTGTCCCTCAGTTAGCCAGAACACTGTTGTTTTCTCTGACACCATCAGTACTACTAACACAAGTAGGCACCCCTCAACAGCTGCTCCATCAGTGTTTGAGGTGGAAGAGAGAGAACCACTCCCTCACCTTCAGGTTTGTTTGTTTTTTTCTACTGTCTGCTCTGGGCTTATCTTTCTCCCATTCCCTGGACCCCTGGTAGCCCAGTACTAACAATGCACACACAATCCCTGGCCCCATAAGAGCAGGGAGTGCATTTATGTGAGCCACTAGCCATGAACTCTGTTCTGTCCCTTACACACGTCACAGCCACCCTCCTCTTGTATTGAAAAATGAGGCATCTTGCAGCCTGAATGTTTAATCTGGTGCAAATCACTAAGACCACAGTGTACAAACACTCACAAATGTCATGCAGATAATTTCACCCATTCAAGTAATTCTACTGGATTTAACAGGACTGTTATTCAAAAGTACCAGCACACATGGGCGTGTCTATAGGATAAAGGCTAAAAGCTGCTTAAAATTGCCTTGCAATGGAGATTTGAGTTCCTTTCTGAAGTCTTCTGAGTCACATTCTCATTTATGGAGCCTTACTGGTACAAGTGAGTAATGAAAACAAATACATTTCACTTTCCACTGCAAAAAGAAAAGTCTATTATACCATCAGCAAACCGAGTGCTTTCCATTAGATGATTCTCTAAATACATCATCAGGCAGCTCTGGCATTACATTAGCAGACTCTGTTGGTCTAAAGAACCAGAGGTGTTGTAATGCTTGCAGCATGGTACCTGTTCACACAATAGGTTCTGGAAACTCAAGAAATAAGACTTAGAACCATGCTGCAAAATAAACAGGAACACTAAAAGCAAGATGGAGAATGAAGAGAGAATGGTATTAGGAGAACAGAAATGCAGTGATTCATGTTACAACCACCCAGAATCCAGTGTAAAGAATTGATTTGCAATCTACAGTACCTTGGATAAAAAAGCAATTGGCCCTGCCCCCAAGCAGGTAAGAAACAGGACAGAGTATGTTCAACTTTTCCCCAACCAAACCAATGACACCATAACAGGAAAATAATTCAGAGAACTTTTCAAAGTCCTGTACTCCTTAAAGGCTCAAACATGCTCCCAGAGACTTCAACTGGACCCTCATGAATGACACTGGCACTGTAATGTATGAGCAACCTCACAGTTTCAGAGGTACAGTAAGTGACCAAAGCTCAGGTTGTGATTACACCTGAGACGTCCCATCCTGTTGGCAGCCAGAGACAAAAAGAAATGTGAAATTAAAATAACTTTGCAAAACACAGGACGTTACTGAAACACAGGGGTAAAGGTAACTTAAATTTCATACAGGTACTTCTGTATTGCAACCTCCCCTGGGGACAGTCCTCAGGGTAGGAGGTTGGTGCGGGAGGACTGTGATACTTCAGCACTCACACAAAATTTAAGTGTGGGTGAAGTGTACGGGGTTCAAGGCAGAGTGTTGGGGATGGTCAGGGGGTGGGGAATGTAGAGTGGTCAGGGCAGGAGGTCAGAGTGAGGAGAGGCTCAAGGCAAGAGCCTGAGGAGGTGTGGGAGCAGGAGTCCAAGTTGGGGGTGAGGAGGGGCCCAGGACAGAGTGTTGATATGTGTATGAGGGGTGCAGGAGTTAGGGAAGGGGTTTGCGTGGTTCTGGACGGAGTTGGTGTGTGTGTGTGTGTGTGTGTGTGTGTGTGTAGTGGGATACACAAGAAAAACAACGGAGGCTGATGTCCACCCCCTGAGATTTGTACTGAGATGCTGCTTGCTCTTCCCCTTCCTGTCGCTGTCAGGGAGTGCAAAGGATAGAGACTGGTCCAGTGCCTTTAAAGTAAATGGAACAATTTCAACAGGCTTTGGATCAGGCCTAACTTAACTTAAAGACCAGTACCATCCCCTTCTTTCATTGTTCTCTACATTTTAATTGTAATGTATTTTTCAGGCACCTTCTCAGAATTTTCCTTTTCTCCTTCGTTGTGGGAAAAAATTTAACCCAGCACCCACCGTCACCCTGCTTACATCCCTATTTATTACATAAGGGAGGAAAAGAAAAATACTTGCCACTGCCACCCCCACAAAAGACAACTATTGGCCTTAAAATCAGGAGGGCTATCATATTTTGAAGGATGTTGTTCACTGATGATGAGAGCTGACCAGAAAGGTGTTTTATCATCACAGAAAAACTTTCAAGATTTCAAAGATTTTCCTGCCCTGAACCACGACAAAAAATCTCAAAAATTTTTGCAAGCTAATAATCCGATTCTTTTAAAAATCCATGTCCATTTAAAAGTTTCAAAGTTTAAATCTTTTTAATTATAATTAGATTAAATTTTAAAGCACAGTTGTTTCCAAAAACAAAAAGAATGATTCTTTTCAAAGAAATGGGATACTTATAATTTCAGAACTCTCTTCGTTTCCCCAGAACAGTTTTTAACTGAGAAAGTTACTGAAACTGACCGTTCCCCACAAACAGTTTTGGTTTCAATTGGCACCATGCAACACAACAAATTTATTGAAAAATTCCATTCTAGCTCAACTGATGACACCAACATCTAAAGCAGAGGAAAGCAATAATTGTCTATATGGCTGTGTCTACACTGCCCCTCCCTTTTTGGAAGGGCATGTAAATATAGAGAATCAAAAATGCTAATGAGGCACTGGTATGAATATTCATCACCTCATTTGCATAATGGCAGCCAATCGCAGCATTGAAAGTGCTGTTTTCAAAATGAAACTGGTTGTGTAGATGGGGTTCCTTTGAAAGGAAGCCCTGCTTTTGAAAGCACTCTTATTCTTAATTTTTTTCAGGAAGAAGGTTCCTTTCCAAAGCGGGGCTTCCTTTCAAAGGAACCCTGTCTACACAGCTAGTCTGTATTTTGAAAACAGCACTTTCAAGGCAGTGAGTGACTGCCATTATGCAAATAAGGCACTGAATATTCATATCAACACCTCATGTGCATTCTTGATCCACTAAATGTGCATGCCCCTTCCGAAAGGGAGGGACAGTGTAGACACAGCCTATATGTTTTAATATCTACTGAAAATCTCCCCAAAAGGCAGAAAAGGTAGTTAGGTGCCCAATTCCAATTGAAAATAAAGGGGACTGGGGCAAGATTCCAGTTTGTAAAATATGTCCTCACATAGATAAAAATACCAAGATTCTAACAATCAGTATTCCAGTTTCAAGGTGTCATTGCATACAGGGGATTGTCAACTTTGGATGATCTGTGCTGTAGCTACAAGCTGAGCCAATCACAGACCTTTATGGGGGAGAGGTGGTGCAGGAAGAAGTAAAACACTGAAATATTCAGTAAGCTCTCTCAAAGTGTTTCTATTTTTAAAGAAAAAATGTAAAATCCAATTTTCCCTCTTAGTGCACTTTACTCTTCCAAATGCGCATACAAAAGCAAGGGTTTTTTTTACTGAATACCATCAGCATTTCAGCCAGTTATATTATATAATCCACAGTGGGTTTGCCTGGCCAAAAGTGATAGACTTCCATTGCAGGGCTATTTTAAGACACTGCATAAAGTGATGTCTACTGTTTGATTCTCAAGCAGAACTTCATAAATCATTGCACTGATAAACTTCTTTGCGGCTGTTATGTCTGCACAGTGAGATTCAGTTTTTCATGCTGATATTTCTACTATTCATGTACTACTACTATACCTTAACCCACAGAAAAAGCTTTACAGCATACATTGCCTTTAAAGAGAAATAGAAGATGCCACTAGATACAGTCAAAGTGTTAGATGATGGAAGAAAGCTTTTACTATTAAAGAACAGAATCAGCTGTAATGTTCTTACCTCAGAATTGTTGAGATGGCATTTGTGAGTTCCTGAAAACCATCCCTCACTTGAGCATTGGTCAATGTCCACCTTCTGCAGATTTATGTCAACTTTAACAACGCCTCTGAAACAAGAAAGCTGCATTTAATACAGGAACTTCACAGCAACTGGTTGTAACTGGTATATATGTGAATTGTTTGCATGTACAGATCACAAAGCACAATTACACCTTTACTATATTTGGCACAAAATGTTTAATCTAAATACTGCATTTGGTAAGTGACCTGAAAACAGATGATCTGTTGCTGAGGTAACACCTGCAGAGAGATCCTCTGTAATGTCAGAGCTCCCTGACATGAACCACCATGAAACCAGAGGTCATATTAATTACCTTAGATCTAAAGCAATTGGCAAAGTTAAAGTGATAGGTAAGACAAGTTATGTACTCAGGTAATTTGAGACTAGCATAGAGGGGATGCTCTTGTGGGGGGGAGGGGAAGAGATAGCTTTAGTTTTCAGGTAACATAATAAACAGTACACAATTGCTAGCCATATTATTCTAAGACTAGCACTCTTCCAAATGAGACAGGTACACCTATTGTCTACTCTAGAGGGCATTGTGGGGGATGCTGTAGCACCCCCGGTCTTGAACTAGTTTCCATTATATACAGGACTTTCAGTTGGGTTCAACAGCTCTCAGAACCCCCACCCTAAAAATTGTTCCGGCACCTCTGCTAGAGAGAGCTAATTACCAAGGTAACAAGACCCAAATCCTACTCCTGTTGAAGTCTACAGAGAAAGCTCCCGCTGATATCCAAATAGCTCAATAAATCCTTAAGAGAGCAAACAAAGCATGTCCTTTGGAAAGCATCCTTCTGCTTCGTTGCAAATTGTTTTTATTTTCCAGTACACACAGCAGTTTAGACACAGGCCTGATTTGTCATTTGATTTACTCACCTCATTTTGCTACCATTTCAATTTCCCATTCTGCATCATGTGACTTCTGTTATGTTTCACTGATTGACTGAGCAGTGACTTTGCCAATGCTACCTCCCATGTCTCCCACTTTGCACCTTCACATCTGTCCCCAGCCCTGTCCCACTATCACCAGTATGTTCCTTTGATCCATCTGACGACTGACTCTAACCTGCCTCCTCTCTCCCCAGCTCAGGCAACACATACCAATAAAGAGAGCTAGCCAAAAATGGGGCAGCATTTGGCAAAAAGTTTGAAATTTCAAAGTCATTTCCCTCCAAAGTGAGTTATCTTAATTCATCCCCTGCCTTGGTCTTCTGGGAGAAGGCAGCTCCCCTATAGTGGGGTCCCCAAGTGTGGATTTCTCATTTCTCCCACATGTGGAGAACACATTTTCGGCGATTTTGTCCAAGTCCCCTGACCTCCAGTCTCTTTTTACCATTATCCTCAGAAGGATGGGATTCCCCTGACCCCCTTCCAGGAACAGGCAAATCTCTGCCAATGAGGCCAGGACTCCCCTACCCAGCCCCCACACAAAACCTGTGCAGTAGCCCCCTGAACCTGACATCAAGACTCTGAAGGGGATCATGGTCAAATAGTTACAATGCTTACAGATCCAGACGAACGCGGCTACCCCTCTGATAATGTTCACAAGGAAACCAAGAGTCCTGATTCTGAGTCCTTTCTGAATCAAACAGCACAAACATGTCAGTTAACCTTGCACTGCCCCACTTGTGTCCTTTACATCACAGAAGTTCTGTGAGGAAAAATATATGAAGAAAAGATGGTGAGGTTACCAGAAACTATAGTGATACAGGTTTATATGTTCCTTAGATTTACAGAAGCCAGTGGCCCAGACTAGGATTCTGTCTCTAAATCCAACATCCCATTGGAATGCCCAGATATCAGCTTCCTAACCACCAGATGTGTGGCCCTTCGCCCATCCCCCATAAACCTTCTGGTTCTAAAGCACCAGTACAACACAATCCTGCTGCACTGCACCTCAGTGACCCCAAACACATAGCCCTTTGCTATACATTATGGAGCATCTTTAGGGCCAGACTGTCTGTTGCCACGTATTTTGTATATTAATTTACACGAGCATAAAGCAAGGATACAATGCCACCACTCTGACTTAACAATATTTTACATCCTCTTTACAGTGATGTAAATGATTTCACAAAGTGAAGGACAACAGAGAATCATCTCCTTGGTGTCTAGGAAATTCAAAAGCATGTTTCTAGTGTATACACCAAAGAAATGAGCAAGCACTCTCTGCAGAATTATACTTATGTGCCAGAAACTTAAAAGCTTTCCTCATCAAAAGTTTCTCCCACAATATTAGCATATTTCTTCCACTGATGGCAAACTGATCCAATTTCCAGTTAATCACACTGCATTACAAGCACCTCAGAAGGGACAGTGTGAAAAGCACAAAAAGAGTTTAAAGTGAAGCTGCCTAGCTCTTAAAAAGAGAGAAAATAAGAGTTTTCTCCTTTTCCCCTAGAACAGTCAGTGGAATGAGTTACTTCTGAAGACATTTATGGTTATCTTCAGAGGCTACATATTTGTTATTAGCATTTGACTATTTACCATGTGTTTAATTATAGAGATTTTAGAGCAGTGTTTTCCTAAGTGCTATTGGCTACGTCTACACGTGCCCCAAACTTCGAAATGGCCACGCAAATGGCCATTTCGAAGTTTACTAATGAAACGGTGAAATGCATATTCAGCACTTCATTAGCATGCGGGCGGCTGCAGCACGTCGAAATTGACACGCCTCGCCGCTGCGCAGCTCGTCCAGACTGGGCTCCTTTTCGAAAGGATTTGCTATCTTGAGCCAACTGATCAAGCCACAACTATCAACAATATGATAATAAAACTTTGCTTGTTGACATAGCATCACCCAGGCTGGCAGAGCAGCTTAGCTGAATCCAAGTTACAACCACAGTGATAAGTTAATAATAATATTAATGGCAATTGTAGACCATCTGGCAAGCAAGTGTATTTTGTGCACTGAAAGTTAATCTCCTTATTACTATGAATATTGTCTTCTATCTTTGTTTTACAATGCTGACACAAAATACTGCTTCAAGATTAGAAGGTAATATTTCACATTTTGGATTTCCACAGACAAGAAATTATTACTTAGAATTATGTATAATGGAGAGTGGTCGAAGAATGATGTCATCAAGGACTTTCCATCAGGTCAGAAGGCTCCATTTAAGAGGCTTTCATGTCTGCCGTAATTTCCAGCACCACTGTTTGCTGACATTCAATCTGCTTCCAAATCAGTGCAAGTAATTAATTTAAACTTGTTTTTTTTTCCAGCATACTTGTCATCCTGGAATTTCAGTAGTTGTTATACTTCATTGTAACAATGAGTTACAAACTTTTGCATCTGCAGGAAAAATTTTTACACTAGTGCAGGTAAAATTGAAAAAAACTTATTTCCCTCTCACAGTACTGCTTACAAGTAGAGCTGCCCAGAAGTACAGTAAACCCTTGAGTTACACAGGGGTTGCGTTTCAGCAACACCCGCGTAACTCAAATTTTCGTGCAAGTCGAGGGGAGACAGGAATCAGGCTGAAACCTGGTTCCCAGCTCCCCTAGTCTTGCAGGAGCCAGGATAAGCATGGCTTTATGTGAGGACTGAAATGTGGAAGAGTTGAATCACATTTGTGAGGGTTATTTTGGTAAGAATGTTTGGAAGAGTAACAAGGAGGCCTGTGGCATCTTAAAGACTGACAGAAACCTGGTTTTGCCCAAATTAATCTGCTAGTCTTTAGGGTGCCATGGGATTCCTTGTTGATTTTGCAGATACAGACTAATGCAGCTACCCCTTTAATGTTTGGTAGGAAGACTAGGAAAAAACTGCACTTTGGGGCAAAATCCTATTATTTCTCCTTCCTTCCCCATCATCAGTGAAGCTTTGACAGTTTATACCAACTAAGGATCTGCCCCTTGATCTTTACCACTTTTTGGTCCCTTAGTTTACAGTTTCAACTTGCGGGCACAGAAGTCTCCACACGCAAGGCTATCCCTGACAGCAGAATTCAGCCAAGTAATAATTTAAGCTAGAGAGACTATTTAAGCAGTTCTTTTGATTTAATTACAGGGAAACCCCCAGATATGCAGCGATGCATGTTGTAGATCTGGAGCCCTATGTTGTCAAAGTGGTTGGGGATTCTAATCTTTTTTCAGACATAACTTCTCCACACTTGTGATACTTTTCCAAAGGCCCATTGGGATTTCCTTCACAGTTGAATCCTAATTCATGTGACCACAGTGCTATAACCTGTCACCTGATCAAAGTTACATTAGTGAAAAGCAGTAGTAGTAGTAGTAGCATCCTTCAGTCTACGTAGACTATGGATTGCGCCCTTCGTAGTTCCGTTTGGCATCCTCATTTGCAGCATCGGCTGTGACTGTGAAGACCCACATGAGAGTGACAGTCCTTGCTGCATCTGTTGCATATGTAATGGGTGTCTGGCAGGTCCTTGCTGTGCTTTCTGTGGGCTCGCTTCTCCTTTGTTTGCTGTCTGATCCTCAACTCACCCTTCTGAAGGCCCTTGTATAGTTCCTGCCTCCATCTGCTGTGATCGTCTGCCAGCTCCTCCCAGCTGTCTGGCTTGATGTCTGCTTCCCTGAGGTCTCTCTTGCAAACATCTTTGTAGTGCAGCTGGGGGAATCCGGGAGGTCTTTTGCCAGAGGCCAGCTTGCCATACAGGATGTCTTTTGGGATCCTTCCATCATTCATCCTGTGGACGTGGCCAAGCCAGCGGAGCCGACGCTGCCTGAGGAGGGTGTGCATGGATGGGATTCCAGCTTGCTCGAGGACAGCGGTGTTGGTCACTCTGTCCTTCCATGATATTCCAAGGATGCGCCTGAGGCAGCGCAAGTGGAAGATGTTCAGCCTCTTTTCCTGGCGCGCGTACAGGGTCCAAGTCTCGCTGCCGTAAAGGAGGGTGCTGAGGATGCAGGCTCTGTAGACTTGCATTTTGATGTGAGTGTACAGCTTGTTGTTATTCCACACTCTCTCGCTGAGTCTGGACAGATTTGTGGCTGCTTTACCGATCCTCCTATTTAGCTCAGTCTCCAAGGACAGGGTGTCAGTGAGAGTGGACCCGAGGTAAACAAACTCATGGACTACCTCTAACGCATAGTTGTCAATGCTGAGTGATGGAGAATCAGCAACGTCCTGAGCAAGTACATTTGTCTTCTTTAGGCTGATGGAGAGCCCAAAGTCCTTGCATGCTTTGGAGAACCGATCCAGCAGCTTCTGAAGCTGGTCTTCTGTGTATGACACGACAGCAGAGTCATCTGTGAACAGCATGTCTCTGATGAGGACTTCCCACACCTTAGATTTAGTTTTCAGCCTTGCAAGATTAAACAGTTTCCCATCAGATCTTGTGTGCAAAAAGATGCCCTCTGTTGAAGATCCAAAGGTGTGTTTAAGGAGGAGTGCAAAGAAGATCCCGAACAATGTTGGAGCAAGGACGCATCCTTGTTTGACACCGCTCCTGATGCTGAAAGCATCCGATAATGTGCCATCGTATTGGACGGTTCCTCTCATGTCTTCGTGGAAAGACTGGATCATCTTGAGTAACCGTGGCAGACAACCTATCTTGTGGAGCAGTTTGAACAGTCCATCCCTGCTGACCAAGTCGAAGGCCTTGGTTAGGTCAATGAAGGCATTATAGAGTGGCTTCCTCTGCTCCCTGCATTTCTCCTGCAGCTGCCTCAGAGAGAAGACCATGTTGACGGTAGATCTCTCTGCGCGGAATCCGCACTGTGATTCGGGATACACCCTCTCAGCAATCTTCTGGAGTCTGCCGAGGATGAAACGAGCGAACAGTTTACCAGTGATGCTTAGGAGGGAGATTCCACAGTAATAGTTGCAGTCGTTTCTGTCTCCTTTGTTCTTATACAAGGTTATGATGTTAGCATCGCACATGTCCTGTGGAACCTCTCCCTCTCTCCAGCACAGGCACAGTAGCTCATGTAGGAGTTCCAGGAGAGTGTCTGTGGCACACTTGATTACCTCTGTTGGTATACCGACCTGGCCCAGGGCCTTACCTACTGCAATGTTGTCAATGGCTTTCTTCAGTTCATCCACAGTTGGTTCCTGATCCAGTTCATCCATTACTGGTAGGAGTTTGACAGCATCAAGGGCTGAGTCGGCCACAATGTTCTCGCGTGAGTACAGCTTGGAGTAGTGCTCAACCCAGCGCTCCATCTGTTTGGCTTTGTCAGTGATGACAACACCAGATTTGGATTTCAGAGGTGCCATCTTGTTTTGGGTGGGTCCTAATGCCTTCTTGATGCTCTCATACATTCCCCTGAGGTTACCAAAGTCAGCACTGGTCTGGATGCTGCTGCATAGCTTGAGCCAGTAGTTGTTGGCACAGTGCCTGGCCGTCTGCTGTACTGTTTTTCTGGCTGCTCTGAGCGCTTGCAGGGTATTCTGGCTCGATGAACGTTTGTACTCCAGGAGTGCAGCGCACTTTTTTCGATGGCTGGAATCATCTCATTGGAGTTAGCTTCAAACCAGTCATTTGTGTTTCTAGCTCTTCTTCCAAACACCGACAAGGCTGTGTTGTACATTGTATCCCTCAGATGCTGCCATCTGGATGTCACATCGGCACCCCCAAGGTTGCTGCACAGATTCTCCTCAAGTGTCGCTCTGAACTTTTCAGCTTTCTCTGAGTTAGCCATCTTTCTGGCATCGATGCGGGGCGTTCCAGTTGGTTTAGAGCAGTGCAGCTTCTTGGGAATCACCTTGAGTTTGGAGCAAACTAACGAGTGATCTGTATCACAGTCAGCACTATGATAGCTGCGTGTCAGAAGGACGTTTTTGAGGTTATCAGGTCTAGCGATGACCATGTCTAGTTGATGCCAGTGTTTTGAGCGTGGGTGTCTCCATGACACTCTGTGCTGTGGCTTGGTTTGGAAAAATGTGTTTGTGATGCACAGATTGTGGTACGTGCAAAGTTCAAGAAGACGCTGACCATTTTCACTCATTTTTCCGACACCGAAGTGGCCTAAGCAGGAAGGCCACGAGTCACGATTGGCTCCAACTCTCGCACTGAAGTCACCCAGAATGTACAGTTGTTTGCGAGCAGATATTTGCGCTATGGCAGCACTAAGCACGTCATCAAACTTGTCTTTTACTTCCAGTGCGGCGTACAGGTTTGGGGCGTAAGCGCTGATCAGGTGGACACGACCAGCGCGAGTTTGAAGTATGACCTGAAGGAGTTTTTCTGATCCACCCTTGACTAATTCCACCATTTGTAGAAGGGTGTTTCTGATGGCGAAGCCAACACCATGCTCTCTGGGTTCTTCTCGGGCTTTACCCTGCCAGAAAAAGGTGTAGTCCTTTTCCTTTAGAGATCCCGAATCTGCGAGATGTGTCTCTTGCAGAGCAGCAGTGTCAACTTGGAGCCTCTTCAGTTCCTCATCGATGACAGCGGTCTTTCAGGTGTCGCTGATGTCCTGAAGATCTTCAGTCAGACCTGTCAGCATGGTCCGCACATTCCAGCAAGCAAGCTTAAAACTTTGATGGTTTCCTTTTCTTGTTGATTTTCTTATTGATTTGCCTGGTGCTCATATTTCAGGTCACTTGTCAGGCTTGGGAACCTTAAGCCTCACGCACCCAGTGAGGCAGGTGAACTGTGGCGGGACAGTACCCTATTGGCTGGGGGCTGCCCAGCTTGAGGCGGGCGGTGACTGTCCAGTGAGATGCGACAATCTCTCCCACCATCGGAGGCAACCCCTGGCGCTCGTTCTCTACGCCAGTGGAGCAATAGCCTATAACCGGTAACTGTTACCTCCCGTGTTGGTTCAACGCTGTCAGCGATGCTGGAGTACCTCTCCAGGCGCGAGCTTGGGCGATTATTGCGACCCTGGGCTGCCCAGACGCCAGTGTTCCCCTCTCGGCTTTACTGATATAGTCCAAAGGAGAGGATAACCTCTACGTCTGGTACCAGCTCAGCTGCAGGAGTTGCCGGGTCAATGCCAGAAGTTGGCACAGAACCGCCTTAGGACTCCCCTCCAGATTTTCTGTCAGGGTTTACTCCCTTAACCTTGCTCCTTTCCAGGATAACCCACAAGGCAGTGGGGTATGGAGAACGTGGGTATGGTCCCACTACCTCTTGCACCTCCCTGGCACCACATGTCCCCAAAGCTCCCCGTGACGACCTCCTCGTTTCCCCAGGACCCTCCACCCCACCCCTCTGCCTCTCATCGGCTACCATCACCCCCAGATCTTCCCTCCCTGTCCCCTTTTCCCCCCATCCACTCCCATGTCTCCCGACTTCACCACGCTGCCCTCTATCAGTTCTCGTTGCCCCCAGGTCCCCCTTCCCCTGGCCTCTCTGCACCTGGCCACAAGCTGCTGCAGTCCCACATCCTCCAGGAAGACGCCGATCTCGCAGCCCAGCCGCACCCTGGGTCCCAGCCAAAGCTACCAACTCTTCATCTGGCTACGGCTGTCCCTGGAGCCCCACAGATCTGGTGTGGCGCATGCATGCAGGGAGCGCAGGACTGGGCCTGGAAGCCATGCAATCTGAGCCAGCACACCGCAAGCAGCCTCCTCACAGCCGTACCAGACGCCCCCAAACCACTTGCCCACCACTGACATCCCTCGATCTCGCCCCCCTGCTCCTCATGCTGCAGCTGGTCCCTTAGCTCCCTCTAAGCTCCCCCTCCTTCCCCAGGAGAGCCCCTCTCAAAAGTCCCTCCTGTTAGCAAGCACCCTGTTCAGGGAGCACGCGACCGGGTGCTTGCTAGCGGGGCTTTAAAGCTCTGGCCTACCTGAGAGAGCCCCTCCCTCTGACTACCGCTCAGCCAATCAGCACGCAGCCTGAGCACATGGCCTTTCAAACAAACAAACAAACAAACAGACAGCTCAGCCCTAGACAAACCCAGGCCCAGAACCCCCAAACTCAGGCACCCACACACTCCAGAGAGCCACTTACCCAAAGGTGCTGTAGTTTGCCCCCTCCTTCCCCAGGAGAGTCCCTCTCAAAACTCCCTCCTGTTCGCAAGCACCCTGTTCGCATGCTCCCTGGTCGCTTGCCAGTGGGGCTTTAGAGCTCTGGCCTACCTGAGAGAGCCCGTCCCTCTGACTACCGCTCAGCCAATCAGCACGCAGTCTGAGCACATGGCCAGCCTGAGCACATGGCCTTTCAAACAAACAAACAAACAGACAGACAGCTCAGCACTCCAAACACCAAATAAACAGACAAACCCAGGCTCAGAACCCCCAAACCCAGGCACCCACACACTCCAGAGAGCCGCTTATCCAAAGGTGCTGTAGTTTGCCCCCTCCTTCCCCAGGACAGACCCTCTCAAAACTCCCTCCTGTTAGCAACCACCCTGTTCGCATGCTCCCTGGTCACTTGCCAGTGGGGCAAAAGTGGTACTCCTATGAAAATGTATGTTAAAAACAGCAATAGTGCTATGGCTAAGATCTGAGAAAAATCTGTCTTGGTATTACTGAAAACTGAACTGCAGTGGGGGAAATATTAAAATCCTATTCTATGCCACACATACAGTTACCTAACACTTATAAACCTAAGTCTTATTCATAATCTATGTGACTTAGGCACCTACATCACTTGGGCACAATTGTAAACTTTATACTTACATTTTTAGAATGTAAGTGGTAATTTTAGATGACCAGCTAGAGATACCTTGAAGGGGCCTAATTTTCAGAAAGTGGTGTGTACTCAAGATCCTTTTAGGCGTCTCAAGTTGGGCAACCAAATATTGATACCCAAAATCATTAGTCACTCTGAAAATCTTCACCAAACTAATTAATGTATATGTGTGTATATGCACGTGTCTGTGTACACACACACACATCTCCAAGAATGCAGGAATTTGCAGAGTAGTCGAGCTGCACCCTCTGTGGGAATTTAAACAGTTCTTCCACACCACATGGTAGGAGGGATGTATGGATGGCAGTTGGGAGCCTGAGCCTCGTACTAAGTGGCAGGAATGGCCTCTAGGAAGAGGTCTGGAATTAAGGAATGACATCTTCCCAACCCTTAACAGTCCAGCTTTCAAGCTTGTCTTTGGCTGGGAGAAGTACTGTAATGTTTGTGTTTGACCCTTTACCTTGATTTCTCTGTTTTCTATTATAGCACACAACATAAGTGTTTATACTCCATAGTTACACAAAATCATTTTATGTTTAGAATGGGCAGGTTTGGAGGCCAGTCTAACATCTTTCAAAGGAAATATATATTTCATGCTTGAAGTCTTTACAAAGAATGAAAATGACCTAGAGAGCTCTTCCAATTTCCTTTATAAAAGGTTGTGTTCTGCTTATATGTTCCCATGTAGCTCTAACTTCCTCGGAGTTTCACTAATTCTTTGGCTTTTCTCAAATCTTCTAGAGAAAGAGGCTTATGTAGGTTATATGGGTAGAGCATAAGCAGAACTGATTACAAGGATTTTTTATTGATATGTTTGACACCTCATCATTTGTCCTCTGCTCTTGTGTATTTAATTTTCTATAGGTAAGTATTAGATAAACTCAGCATTCTTGTTCAAGTGAGACGACCTCCTCGACAGAACAGATTCCTAAAATCTCAGAGATGGGAGGAAGAATATATTTGTCACTGTTTAAATGTTTGCCAAATACAATAAACCCTCAAGATACGCACAACTAAGTTGCACATGTCTCAGGTTAATGTCACTGCTGCCCCTGACAGGAAAGGGAAACTGCTCCTGTCAGGGGCAGCAGTCTGACTCTTGCCACCCCTGACAGGATTGGCTTCCTGCTCCTGTCAGGGGTGGCAGCCAGGAGTGAGGCTGCCGCACCTGACAGGAGCAGTTTTCCAGTCCCTGGAGTGGCAGAGAACTGGGAACCAGGCAGAAGCCTGGCTCCTGGTGCGCCTCCGCTTGCAGAGCCAGGAAACTGAGCAGGGCAGCAGCCCTGGTTAGTTCCCTGGCTCCAAGGAGTGGAGGGAAGCCAGGAGCCAGGCTGCCTGTGGTTTCTGGCTCCCTTCCACTGGCTGGAGCTAGGAAACTGACCAAGGCAGCTGCCCTGGTCAGTTTCCCCTTTCTGCAAGAGGAGGGGAGCTGGGAACTAGGCTGCTGGTGAGTCTCCTGGGTCCTGCAAGAGGCAAGCAGTGGGGAGATGGGAAGCAGGCTGCTCCCTGGTTCCCAGTTCCCTGCCACTCTGGGAACCAGGAAACTGACCAGTCCTGGTGCCACAGGCCTCCTCGTTAATCTTCCAAACATTCTAACTCAAAATAACCCTCACAAATGTGCTTCAACTCTTCCACATTTTAGACCTCATGTAAAGCCACAGTTTCCTGGCTCCTGCAAGCCCAGGGGTGCTGGGAACCAGCTTCAGCCTAGTTCCTGTCTCCCCTTGACTTGCACAAAAATTTGAAGTATGTAGGGGTTCCAGAACCCCTGCATAACTCAAGGGTTTACTGTAGTTCTGGGCATCTCTGCTTGTAAGCAGTACTGTGAGAGGGAAATACAGTTTTTCAATTTTACCTTCACTACCCAAAATAACCTCCACAAATGCGCTTCAACTCTTCCACATTTTAGTTCCCATGTAAAGCCACATTGTTCCTGTGTCCTTTTCACCATTTTACAATATTTTTAGGATTATACAACTAATACATGAAGTCATGTGTATTCAGTGTGTAATCCTCCATAAACCTTAACCTATGTCTTTCCTTCATTATTTGAAATATTACAGACTGGATTGTAGAGTTTAAAGAATTAGAAACCAATTTTAAATGTGAAAAAAGAATTATGGTAAGGACTTAAGGGAAATATAAATGGCCAAATTATTTTCTTTCATTTATTCAGGATTTGTTTTGACCTACCTTTGAAATTTTTAGAAACTACTTGATCTATGTTGCATATTTAACAATCTAAGAAGCTACATAAAACATTTCTTGGGAAACTGTTTCTTGTTCATATATATGATTTTTCTCCCACGGATTTATTTGCTTTCAGTAACACACTCCAAACTTAACACCATTATACAAGGGTTAATGTGAGTTGGGTCTAATTGCTGCTGAAATGTTAATGGTGACTCAGTGACTTCCAGTGTCTTTAGAGAAGGAATGAACAGGTTTAATTATGCAGTGGGAAAAAGCTAGTGCGTTCAAGGATAAGTTTCTCACAATTAGTGATGATTACTTTTGCACCCAGATCATAAAAAAATTAATAGGGATTAGGTACCCAGATACATTTGAGTTACTGGGTCCAAAAGCCAGAAAGATAAGCATCAGAAAATAAAAAAAGATTGTACTTGGTCAGCTGAATTTAGTACTAAATTTATTCTCTGTAAATGCTCGAGCATCATTTAAAATAAATGGTCAGCCTGACAATAATGGGTACTTAAATGCCAAAAGAGTCATCTTTCAGATGCACTCTCCCAAGAGTCCGGCTTTTAAAAACAAACAAACAAACAAAAAAAAGGAAACAAAAAGAAAACTTGCAGATACTGTACCAGACTCAAAGATGCAGCAACCTGGACTGTTTGCAGTAATGGGAAAGAGTAACTGTGGCCTTACAATATTCAGGCCTCCTGTAAAATACTGATGAGTAACAGTCATGATCACTGCCCACAATTTCAGTGCATTACAACAGGTATTAACAAAAATGAGGGCTATATTCAAGAGACTGATTAGAACTGGAAAGGGAACCATTTATGGCTACGCCACTGAATACCAAACTGCACTGTAAACTTCCATGAGAGTTGTCCAACCTCCCTGTTGCCCTACTAATCAAGCACAGTTGCAGAAGCAATATACTAACCTCCATCTCCCTCTCCAAAAGCCAAATGTACACTTGGAGAGAGTAAAATACATCCACAGTAGAAAAAACATACGCACATTTCTTCACACCATGTAACTTCTGCAGTAAGGTTGCCCACGGACCAGCTAACCAGAAGGTTTCTGCACCGCAGAACATGATTCCAGGTGAATATATAATGGAGGTCTGGAAATCAGACTGAGAGGGATCCACGAGATTCATGACAAATCCTATTGCTCCACTACTCTGTGCAAGAATAACAACTACAGAGTGACCAAGTCCTAGCTCTTTCTCTACTTGCACTTTACGTGGTAAACTCCAGAGCTGTCCCATGCACACGATGGTTCGGGGCAGCTGCCCCAGATCCCAAGCTTTGAGGGTTCAGCAGTGGCCACCTCAACAGACCTATGGACAGGACCAACAGGGCCCAGGGCAGCCTGGGAGATTTTCTGGGGGGGAGGAGGGCTGGTACAGAGCAACACGAGGAATTGGGCCCCATCACACTCACCATGGGAGCTGCAGTGACCCAGCAGTCTGTTCCACACTGCCGCCCTCCTCTGCTCCCTGGTCTCAGCCCATTCCACACCACTATGCGATGCAAAGTTCAGGGGAGCAGAGGGAAGCGGCTAGAGTTGGAGCACTCTGCTTGCCAATGCCACAATGACCACTGTGAAGTGGAGCACACCAGGCTAGCAGATGAGCAGCAGAGTGGAGCAGGCTGCTGTGTTGTTCTGGCTCCCACCACTGTGGTGAATGCAAGGGGGTTTTATCTCTACTGCTGGCTTGCACTAGGCCCCTAGTATTCCCCAATGTCACACAGCTTGGTGGAGGGAGCGTCAGGGAACGGGTGAAATGGGGGCAGAAGGGGGTGGAGCAGGGAGGGAAAGAGGCAGGGAGGGCTGGTGTGGTGGCAGGAGAAATGAACTGTCTCTTCTAAAAATCTCAAAGCCAACAGAAAAGACTAAAAATATAAACAGGTTTCTAAGGAAATGGAAGGTCCAAGCCAGGTCAGGACTATTCAAGAAGTGATTATCCTAAAAGAACGGGGCTATTAAAATGTGTATCTTGTGTCACCTTTAGCTTCTCAGCTTCATTTTAATGTTGA